>NC_088389.1:55395000-60395000 GCF_037993035.2 Macaca fascicularis
TTATTCTCCTTTGATGCACTAAAACAATATAATCAAATATGAAATATTTCCCAAGCTAAGAAAAAGGGATTCCAGTCAGAATTTTCAACATTTCTCAGGGCACAAAGAGGAAAGTCCTGGTGTATATGTGCCATTGCATGTAGTTTCATCTTGGGGAGGAGAATTAAGATGTAATGCAAAACTGAAAAAAAAAAAAGAAAAAAATGGAAATTGAAATGAGGGAGCTAATCTTCTAGAACTCAATATTATTCTGTAGAAAGCAATTAAATTTTGCAATAAAAGTGGCATAATTCTATGTATAACTTTTATTGCACCATTTTAACACTGTATTGAGGCTATCTGACAGTGAAGTCCTCTGCTAGCAGGACGTCACACAGATTGAATGAGGTAAATGAACATAAACAAATAAGTTGCACTAGAAGTGAATGGCAAGTCAGTGTCAACTAGAGATGTGTTCCAATGGTACATGCTGAAACCTTGCTATTACCTGTGTTCTTACCTTCAAAATTTTGTAAAAACTGAGACTATATTGACAATATGCAGTATAATGAAGGCTTTGTCCTACTCTCTTATGACATATTTTACTCTATATTTTTAGTTTTTTAGTTTTGTTTGAAACCATTATACAGAAACATTTTGAGGTTTGTTTTCTTATGCTTTTATTTAATATATGCTAATTCTTTAAAAAAATCTGAATACACAGGAAAAAAATGGAAAATTAAACCAGGATATTACCACTATTACACGTGTTTTACTCACTTTCTGATTGCTTTTCTTAATTGTGTGGCTTTTATTTGAATGGGAGTGAAGCCATCTTTCATGGACAGTTTAATATCTTGTTTTATTTTCATTAAAAATGTTATCAGGAATATTTGATTATGTCATTAAAAGTCATTTGAGGGCCAAGTGTGATGGCTCATGCATGTAATCCCAGCACTTGGGGAGGCCATGGCGGGAGGATCATATGAGCTTAGGAGTTCAAGACCAGCCTGGGCATGTGTCTGTAGTCCCCGCTACGAGGGAGACTGAGGCATGAGGATCATTTGAGTATGGAAGATCAAGGCTGCACTGAGCTGTGATCACACCACTGTAGTCCAGCAAGGGTGACAGAGCAAGACTCTGTCTCAAAAATAAATAAATAAATAAAAGTCACTTGAAACTTCTGGTTTCAGCTCTCACATGTAAAGACTTCTCAAATGTAAAAGAGTCTCATATATAAAGAGTCCACTCCCCACAATAAAAAGCTGGGCAAACTAAAAATGAACTGAAAATGAACATTTTCTAGGACCCATTAGAGAACTTAGTTCAGAGGCCAAATTTCCACATTGGAAGAAGTAGGCACATCCAGCAAGATATATCAGTAGAGATGCGCTTAACTCGGATAGAAACTCCTGGAGTCATAAATTAGAAGGAACCCTTAATTGGTGGCATTGTGAGTTTTATTTTTTTGTGTTTTCAAGAGAGGGTATTTTTTGGTGGACTTTCCTGCCAGGAATTTGATCATGTTTTTGTGATGAAGATTGGAGAAAGATACAGGTATGGCTCCTATAGAAAGAGGGGAGGAGAAGACTGAAAAATACCCAGATCTTTCTTAAGAAAGATCAACCCTCAGGGGAAAAGAAGTTGCCTTATTCCAGCTTGGAAAATGAATTTCTCATTAGTCCAGTCCCCCACTGGAGTACAGTGGCGCGATCACAGCTCAGCTCATGGCAGCCTTGACTTCCCAGGATCTGGCAATTTCAAGACTGTTCTAAAATAAGTTTGTTTTCAAAGTATTTAATATTATTTTTTAAAAGTATCTTTGTCAATTAAAATTTCAACAGTGCCCATTCAAGTGGGCTTATTTTGTGAATAACCAGTTCTGAAATATTGCACTGAAGGTACGGCTAGACAAGATTTATATTACTTAGGGTTCTGCCTAAATAAATATCAAATATTATCACAAGAACCACTTTTGTGCAGCTTTTCTTGATATGTGTGAGATGTGAATTGAAAACCATTAATACAATTTAATTTCAATAAGTTAAATAAAATCAAATCAAACGGGTATACTTACATGTCTAAACCTTTGTCTCTATCCATATATTTTATGGATATAGATGTAGAAAGACCTCAAGCTACAACAGCACAATATATGACAAAAATCAATGTGTAAAATAATCCACAGATTGTGTTTTCAATAAGATTAAAATATAAGGTTAAAGTGATCTGAATACCCTCTTTCAGGATTTAAGTAACGATGCTTTTATCTTATTATAGTTTACTTCCCAAATGGATGTCTCCTGCTCCTCTTTCCTAAAAGTGAATATACCATTTCCAGCTTTCTCTGGAGCATTTTATTTTCATTTATTATCTAAGTTAATGCTCATTTCACATGATCATAATTTATTTTGTGTCTTCTATCCTTATGTAAGAAACACTATGTTTCTATAATTAAAGATGTCAAAGCACTTATTAATATATTTTATGCCTTTCAATAGACATTTAAGGCGATCATTACAGATCTTATCATTTGTTCTTGAATATAGTAAACAAGTTTATTAGAAAACATACAGCTAATAAGAAATAATTAAACTTAATATAAAAGTCCCCCTCTTTTGAGCCTTACTTTAATTCTGTTATCGCTATTTAAAACCATTAACATAGTCATACACTAAACTCTAAATAATATGCAAAATGGACAATATGTGTTAGGAACCCTCTCAGAGACATCATATCCAGTGGGATAGCTAAATATAACCCTAAGAAAAATATGACTTTGATAATAGGTAGAAAGTTAGATTCTTTTTTTTTTTTTTTTGAAAAATGAAAGTAAAGGACGTTCTGGGTAAAGAGAAACCATTGTGAAACAGACAAAAGGTGGGACACCATCAGTCATGATTAAATGAACTGAACTGAATTTGTTGCAACATACAAATCAGATAGAAAATTAGCTTGAGAATAAGTGAAAACATTGAGTCACATAATACTGTGGAGATAAGTGTCAGTTTTTTAAATGACCTTTTTGTAGGTTTCAGGATTTATGTTTTTGAAAAATAATGTTTCATAATGCACGTGCCGTTTCAGGAAAAAAAAAAATTTCTGGGAGCTTCGAATCCATCATAGACTTTGGAAAATTTTAGATACTTAAATATTTGTTAATCCTGTACAACTAATGAAAGTCAAAGGTGCTAAAAAAAATTTAATGTTACTAAGTTTTTAATCATTTTTTTTTTTTTTTTTGGTTTTGGTCATGAGAGATTGAATGATACTAGATAGTTAGTAAATGCCTTTGACCTGGAGATGAAAACATAAAAACAGTTTATCTCATTCACTTAAAGATGGACATTTTTTTTCACATTTTATTATGCTTAATTAGTGTTACTGTCAACACCAACTGAAACCCAGAATTTGCAAATCAGTAATATAATGTTCCCTTAATTCCCTAGATATGTACAAATGTGCTCATAGCTGTTCATAACACCACAGCTTAAATTATCTACATTGTTAGTTTCATATAATTATACATATAACTTTATGCATATATATATGATGTAATATATATAATATACATATAGAGAGAGAGACAGCTAGAGACAGAGAGATTTATTGTTTAAAATGTATCAAAAATATAAACATTAGTCAACCAGCAGCCCTTGGAGCTGTTCTGCCAACGTAATAACCATTCTTTTGTTTATTTGCTTCTCCAGTGATCTTTCTTTCACTTTAAAAATAATTATAAACATTATAAACATTCAACATTTAAATAAATTTGCATGTAGAAAGACCTCAAGCTAGAACAGTACAATATATGACAAAAATCAATGTGTAAAATAACCCACAGATTGTTTTTTCAATAAGATAAAAATATGAGGTTAAAGTGACTGAATACCCTCTTTCATGATTTAATTAACAATGTTTTTATTTTTTGATATATAAAATAATAGTATGTCTTACAGTCAATGGCCTCTGAGGTTCACTGAAATACAAAAATTAGATATGAACCCATCTTCACAATGTAATAATTTCTTCAGCTGCTGATAACCTCTGTGAACCTCAGCTTGCTCATCTGTTAAAGAATCATAATAATAGCGATTCATGGACAGTGTTTTTATCAGATTGTAGGATGGTGTATAGGAATATGCTTTGTAAATTTGTCAAGTTACTGGACAAATGTAAAAAATTACTTCTTGTAATTAAAGCATGGAATATGATTTTCAATATTGGAAATAAAAACTTAATAATGAATAGAAAACATGGCATTGTACCAGTGAGAAATCACTTGAAATTGTAATTTAAGGAATTAGTTAAAATATTGTTAAACTGAGGCAATATGACACTTAATTCAGTGGAAAACAGTATACAACCCAGGAAGAGAGCATAAAACATGTAATATACAATCTAGGATACATCATTAAATAATGATGAAAGGAGAAATATTTCTAAAAGTATTGGAATTAACTGTTTACCAGTTTTTAGAGAATAAATTTAAATATACATTGCAAATCTTCATATAAAATTTCAACATCATTTAAAATATATACATATATATTTTTAAATTATACTTTAAGTTCTAGGGTACATGTGCACAACGTGCAGGTTTGTTACACATGTATGCATATGCCATGTTGGTGTGCTGCACCCATTAACTCATCATTTATGTTAGGTATATGTCCTAATGCTATCCCTCCACCCTACCCCCTCCCCACAATAAGACCCAGTGTGTGATATTCCTAAAACCAAATACCGCATGTTCTCACTCATAGGTGGGAATTGAACAATAAAATATATTTTTAATTTAAATAATGATACTAGTATATGAGGTCATTTCATATAAAATTTTTGGAAGGGTAAATTATTATTTTTTCAAAATTAAATATATTTTCTCCTCTTTACTAACTTTTCATTCTTTTGTCTAAAGAGTTAGATACAAATGCATCAAGGAAACAGTAGAATAATGTGATAGTCTTACCACTCAACAAGAGTCATTTCTACCTGTCAGCATAATCAAATATATTTATACTAATGGTAGATAATATGAACATAACATAATTTATAGAACAATTGTACCATTACAAGACATTTAACTTTTACAATTACCAGACAGTTAACTTGTTTCTAAAGTTAACACTGTTATGAAAAGTGATGGGATTCAAATTCTATGGCATCAAACATTGGACACTTGTCCAAAGATATTATGTATAAATTTCTATAAATTCAATTTTGATTTATAGCCCCAAATTGCTGCAGTAACTTACATATTCACCAACATTATACAAGGATAACTACAATCTCACATTCAACCACTAAACAAAATTCACATTTATAATTTGAAAATATTGTGGATGAATTGAAGAGTGGAAAAAAATGTGGAAAAATTGTTTTTAATGATCAGTAGGCCCAAGTGTCATATTTTGTTGAGCATTTCTATTTTTTCTTCTGTGAATGAACACTTGATATCTGAGAACTATTGTATACTACCAGAAAGTCCAAAATTTTTATTTTATATCTCTAAAGTGGTAATACTAATAGCATGTGTGTGACTCATGGGAAGGTTGAGACAAATGAATGAGCTGGTGTATATAAAGCATATGAAATGCAGTCTAGTGGCATATAATAAACATCAGACATTAACTATGATTATTATTATAGTTATTCCTAATAAGAGCACTCTTAGTAATAAAAATGTGAAATGATATTTATTAACAGAATAGTTCTCATGTTGCAATGTTAACTGGAAACTACTGGTTAAAACACAATATATATAGTTCCATCTATTAACATACAGTACTATCAATGTAAATAATATCTATCTTGCTACACATAACTATGTTTTTCTATTTATTCATCAAATATTAACTCACACAAAATTACCGGTTATTTTTGAGACACACGGTTGCATGTATGTCCTTATTTCTGTTACATGTATTTCACTTTCCCCCAGCAACTACATATTGTCTATTAAAAGCAAAACATTATTTCAAGAAGGTAAGTATGACTAGGGTTCCAATTTCAGTGTAAATCCCATCAGAGATACCTGAGAATAGTTAATTAGCTAAAGTAGAGATTCCTTGTGAGTTTATTTCCATATGGGTTTATTAGATTACCCTTGGAGAAAACTGAGAAATAGGTTTGACACAGGTAAGCATGGTACAATACGAAGCTTCAGTCTTCTGTAGAAAGAGGAAATTCTGACTAAATCATATGTCACTAAGATTTTATTGCGGAGAAGCTCCTGCACCCAAAGGGAAAACAAGGTTCTGCAAGCAGAGTCTGAAGGAGCTTTTTATTTATTTATTATTTTTTTTAATAAAAAGCTCTGAGAGATATTGTTAAAAGTTTCCACACCTGTGCTTGTGTGTGTCCTGGCTTACTAAAGGCAGCAATCATCAGGCAGAAGAGTTAATCTATCAAATTGAAGAATGCAGTAAACTCAGAGGTCGGTTTGGGGAAGGCAGTACAGTTCTTAAGGGTAGTGATATTTAGAGTTACCTCCTTTGTATCTGGAGATGCCTGCACAGGCAATCAGCAGAGAGAGTGGTAACAAACCTTACACAGGCACCATGAGGCATTTAGAACAAAACGAAGGCAAAGCAGAAAGGGACATGTACATAGTGAACACACCTGAAATCGCTCTTCAAGACTCCAAGAAACAATGACAAGGTTAATTGCAGTGCTCTTGGAGATATTGCCCTATGTGCTACAGGCAAGAGCAAATTAGATAAACCTATTTTGTAATCAGTGATTTCATTGCAAGCATCATTTTATGAGAAACCTGTGAAAGAAAAATTGAGTCTGGTGATATAAATCAAATTCCAAGAGTTAATATGTGGATAAAGTGGGAAAAAAATGCTATATTACCCACTTTGAATAAGAAAAGAAACCTATAATTACAGTGAAGAATCAGTCAACAACAGAAATGGAGCCACAGGATAATGTATAAGAGGCAAGAATGCCAGACGCAGGATATTACTCATCGTTTGACAATCAATGAAGAATAAATTGTCATCTATGTCAAAAGATTGCTTTTATTGATCAACCAATCCTTGTCTGCAAATTGAGTTATGGATGATGTCAGTCACTGCTGTTCTATTGCCAAACTTCATGCCTACCTGGCTCTATGAAATGTCAGAGAAAGCAACTCATTCCTCTTTACACAAATGATAGACAGAATACAGGAAAACCTAACAAGAATGGGTGGCACCACTGGGAATAGCATATTGTGTAATTTTGTCTAGCAGCCTGTAGGGGAAATGAAAATGCATCATGACTTGCATCCACTTACAAGATAAAGAACAATTGTTACACACACACACACACACACACACACACACAGAGAGAGAGACTCGTGTCCTCCAACCCTGTATGGAAAAATCTAAGACAAATGATTTTTATTTTATATTAATGGACTTAATCTTACTTTGTATGATTACACCTTTATTGTCTTTCCATCATTGAAGAGCAAAGATCACTTAAAATCTGAACACCGTATATGTTATTTTTTCTTTTTAATTTTATCATGGTTATACATAATCTATAATGATTTCCAAAGAGTTAATACATCACTTAAATGCAGTTAATTAAAAATTATGTGCCCATGTTTTTTGTAATTGTATATCTACTGTATTATATAATATTCTAGAAGATCTACACATATACTTAAGAAAAAAAAAAAAAACACTCATGCACACACGCGTGCGTGTGCACATACACACACACACACAGACTTTATATTTCTATTCCGTTTGGTTTCATTGATTGATCTCACTATTATACTGGGACCATTATAATCCCAGTTTTACTTTTCAGCTATTAGAGAGTTATATTTTATTCAACTATTTAGTAGTATGAGCGTCATCTCTCAATATCTTCTAAAAAGTACTTTGATATTTTTATCTTCCTGATCTCAAGTTCCAAAATTATTTTTAAATGTTTGGATTACATTACTTGTGTATGTATAATTTTATTGATATTTTTACAATATCTATTATCTGAGAACATGATAGGCTTCTCTGCTAATTATTTTTTATCCTCATTATAGTTTAGTAATTATTATCTATACTAAAACACATACATAAATATTTTATATTTTTCTTGTCACTGTGAATGAAGCTTTTTTTCTATTTCAGTTTTTTACTGGTTACCGCAAATGCAAAAGTATTTATGTTTTTCTATGTTTATGTATTACCTTCCTATTTTACTCATTTTTCATACCCTAAAATGACTTTTGTTTCCAGGTCATATTCTTAAATTTCCTAGATAATTATGTTAAGTGCAACACTTATAATTTTGTCACTTTTGGTCATAAATTCAGATTATTTAATTTAAGGAGTATATTAATTAGAACTACCAACACCTATAATTGTATTTCCCATATAGTAGTTCATGCTCTACACAAGATTGTCTAACACACTTACTTTATGTGTGTAGTCCCAGAATGTATGAGGATCTATAACATCTGTTCTATATATTTTTATTTGGTCTTTCATTTGTTATGAAGTCAAATTATTAAAGAATGCTTCTATTATATTCTTGATGGTTCCCCCTTTCATATATTTCTTGCACTTACTAAATATTTAAAGATTTATATTTAATTGATCTTCAGTATGCTTTAGATATTATACCTATCAAATGGCTTTATTTCCTCTGTATATTTAGTTTTCTTGAATTATTTTCTATTATCTACTAACATTATAAATATTGCCTTTATGTTAATTATATCTTTTTAATTTTTATTGTATATATTCAAGGTGTACAACTTGATATTTTATATACACATACATAGTAAAGTGGCTACTACAGTCAAATAAATTAACGTATTGATCATCTCACAAAATTAAATTTTTTGACTTTCAAGCAAATTTCCTGCATCCCATATCATTAACTACAGTTGTCATGCTGTATATTCTAGACTTGCTCATCTGAGACAATTGCATGTTTGTGCTTTTTGATATATATCTCCTAATTTTCCCCATTCCTTCAAATTCTGATAAAGCACCTTTCTATGCTCTTTGTTTTTTTTTGTGTTTTGTTTTTTTTTGTTTGTTTTTTTTTTGAGACGGAGTCTTGCTCTGCCGCCCAGGCTGGAGTGCAGTGGCCGGATCTCAGCTCACTGCAAGCTCCGCCTCCCGGGTTCACGCCATTCTCCTGCCTCAGCCTCCCGAGTAGCTGGGACTAAAGGCGCCCGCCGCCTCGCCCGGCTAGTTTTTTTTTTTTTGTATATTTTAGTAGAGACGGGGTTTCACCATGTTAGCCAGGATGGTCTCGATCTCCTGACCTCGTGATCCGCCCGTCTCGGCCTCCCAAAGTGCTGGGATTACAGGCTTGAGCCACCGCGCCCGGCCTGCTCTTTGTTTTTATGTGTTCATTTTCTTTTAAGATTCCCCATATAAGTTTGATCATGTTGTGTTTCTCTATTTTATACGGCTTATATCTTCTAGGAAATGTCCTTATAGTTCATTCATGTTGTCACAAATGGCAGGATTTCCTTTTTTAAGGCTGAAAATATCTTAAGATATAACTATGCCAAAACATCTTTATATCATATATTTAAAAATCTATTTAGAGTAAAACCATCTGAATTGTTTACTTAACGCTTATCTTTAAAGATTATATTTCTTGTTTAATTTTGTTTCTATACTCAGCTTAAATATCTTAACCATTTAATATGGAAATTACTCTGTATGATACAGCAGTTCTATAGTGTTCTTATAAGTTCCTCTCGGGAGATTTAGCAGATAGATTTCTAGTTTTAAGTTCTTGAATACATTTTATTTTTTTTTAATTACCTGTTCTTTCTTACTTATCCCTATTTTTTATCTCTCAATATATTTTTCAGAAAGTTCATGATTTTTTAATTTTTTTGAGACTATAAAACTCTAAGCATCTGGATGCATGAGAGATTTTTATCCTCAAAATTATGTTATTTGCATAATGGGATTTTCATTGCAACATTGTTTGTGTCTTAGCCAATTCATGCCACTATAACAAAATACCTGCAACTGAGTAATTTATAAATAATAGAAGTTCATTTCTCATGGCTCTGGAGGTTGGGAAGTCCATGATCAAGGAGCCAGCAGATTCTGTCTGGTGAAGGCTCACTCTTTGCCGCCAGGATGACACCTTACTGCTGTGTCATCACATGGCAGCAGGCAGAAAGGCAAAAGGACATAGAAGCTCTCTGAAGAGTCTTTTAAAAGCACATTACTTCCATTCATGAGCACAAGGCCCTCATGATTACTTCCCAGGGTCCCACCCTGCTAACAGTTACATTGGAGATTAAGATTCAACATTTGCAGTTTGAGAAGACACATTCAGACCACAGCACTTCACCCCTGCCCTCCACTCCCCACAAATCCATGTCTTTCTTACCTACAAAATACATTCATTTTATCTCAATAGCCCAAAATACTTCTCATTTTTAAATCAGACATTAATAAGACTCAAGGTACAATTGATTGATCCTGAGGCAAATTGGTCTCTAGCTGTGAATATATGAACTCAAACAAGTTACATGCTTATAAAATACAGTGGTGAGACAGAGATAGGGTAAATATTCCCAACCAACAGGAAAACACAGAAAAAAGAAACAGATAATAAGCCCCAAGTGAGTCCAAAACTCAACAGAGCAAATCATAAAATATTGAGCCTTGAGGATAATCTTCTCTGACTCCATTTCCTCCTTATGGAAACACTGATGCAGGAATTGGGTCCCCAAAGCTCTGAGAGCCCCACTTTCACAACTTTGCTGGTCACAGCCAGCATCACAGATCTCACACCTTGGTTCTTGTTCCTGTAGCTCTCTCAGGCTATGGTTGCATACTGGTGGCTCTACCATTCTGCAGTCTTAGGCGTAGCCTCACTCCCATGGCTCCACTAGGCATTGTCCTAGTGAAGCCTCTCTGCAGCAGCTTTGCCCCTGGGACAGTCTCTTCCTGGGCCTTGAGTCTGTCCCAGGCATGTTTTGAAATCTAGGTAAGGGTAGACATGCCTCTACAGCTCATACATCTGCACACCTGCAGAGTTAGCACCACTTGGATGCCAACAAAGTTTATCACCAATTCATGTGTGATCCAAAGAGGCAGCCTGAGCTGCACTAGGGTCTGTGTAAGCCACACCTGAAGCACCTGAGGAATGCTGCCAGAATGTGGGAAATGCAATCTCGAGGTGGCCCTGGGCAGTGAGCCCCAAGGTCCTGTGTAAATATTCTCATTTATACAATAAATTGATACAAGTGGATATTCTTGTGCACTTAAAAATCTAAAAACAAACAAACAACAACAACAAAAAACAGTAAATAGCAATAGTGGTTATATCACAAAAAGGATACCAGATGACAACCAAAATGTATTTTTAATTTACATCTTTATTATTCACTTTCTAGCATGCCGCTAGAAACCATCTCTCTAATAATCACTGTTATTTGTTAGAATTTTATAGAGTAAGTCCAAATGCTTAGAAACCTAACAATTATATAGGCAGGGTCACTGAAATGATGCGCAATCATAGAATTATAATGTACTCTGATTAGGTTACCTAGCTTTACTTTTTGAGCATTCAATGTTTACCTTCATCATTTTTCATCCTCTGAAATTAATAGAATATTATAAAAAATTGAAATATTAAAACATGAAAGTAAGGACTTGCTGCTGGGATAAAACCTTGACCATAACTCAATATGTATGTATGCATGTATGTATGTGTTTTATTTTGAAACAAAGTCTCACTCTTTCACCCAGGCTGGAGTATAGTGGCGCAATCTAGGCTCACTGCAACCTCTGCCTCCCAGGTTTAAGAGATTCTCGTGCCTCAGCCTCTTGAGTAGCTGGGATTACTGGCGTGCGCCACTACAACTGGCGACTATTTGGCTATTTTTTATATTTTTAGTAGAGATGGGGTTTTGCTATGTTGGCCAGGCTGGCCTCAAATTCCTGACCTCAAGTGAATCCCCCCACCTCCGCTTGCCAGGGTGCTGGAATTACAGGCATGATCCACCATGTCTGGCCATGACTCAGTGTTTATAATCATTGTCAGTTCTCTCTTAAAAGATGAATAGCAGCCAGGAGGACAAAAAGAACAGAATAAATACAGACAACAGCTTGCAGCAAATTAAGTGACAAGGTATGAGGGTGCACTTTGGAATATGAATGAGACCAGACATTAACTGCCACAAAACCTGCAGCCTCTGCGTGCAAGAACCAGCTGTGCTGAAATAGTGGAAGCAGGGAGAAAAGGAAGTTCTGAGGATCCTCACAGCCAAATAACACAGAAGTAGAAATAAATACTGGAGTTAGAGTAAAACCCACTGACTGCAAGGAGGTCTGAAGAAACCCTGGGAGATTAATAATAGAGGACTACACAGGTTCCAACTTGTATAGGCAATCCTAAACAACCAGCAGCACCCACTAGATCAGAGAGCTATGGGGGTAGCCTAGGCCCTCAGGACCTCAGAAATAAAATAAAAATTATTTTAAAATCTCCCAAAACAAGGAGATGAATTCAAAGTTTGAAGAATTGTTATTAAGCAGAGTCAGCCCAGGTTAAAGGAAAGAAAAGATTCAGATACAGCCAGAGAACCGGGACCAAGGCAGTAGAGGGCAGACCACAAACTGTTATTTGGAAATTCTTAAATTATGCGTGTGTGTTTACTCATATTGTAAGTATACAGATCAATTAATATCACAAATTAAACACATCTGCTGCTGTGGGCTGAATTGTGTTTCCCCACTATTCATATGTTTAAGTTCTAACACCTAGTACCTCAGAAAGTAACTGTATTTAGAGATAGGCTCTTTAAAGAAGCAATTTAGTTAAAATCAGGTTATTAGCAGAGCCATAATTTCATCTGGTTGAGATCCGTATAAAAGACTAGGTCACGGACAGGTACAGAGTGAACAACCAAAGAGGAGAAGACCGTTATCTACAAGCCAAGGAGAAAGGTCTCAGAAGAAACCAACCCTGCTTGGGCTCAGAAGTTGGAATAATATAAATTTCTGTTGTTTGAGCCACCTAGTCTGTGGTATTTATTATGGCATTCCTAGTAAACTAATACACCTGTATAATCAGCACTGCAATACGCAATAACAACTGAGTATTAAGACCTGTGGGGCTATGGATGGTAGATAAGAAAGATGATTTTGAACTTTTGCGTTGGGTGTATGCATTTGTGTTTAATACCTAGCTCATTGGTGTGTATTAATATCAGGTTCAATATCAATATCAACCATGTGTGCTTGTGTGCATGCGTATATTTTCAAGAAAAAAAATGTAGTAATTCAGTGTCAAAAAATTCAGTAGAATATATCTTTAGACAAGTGCACATGTATGCAAATATCCATAGAGTAATATAGTCAAAACAACCAAAAAAACTTTATGTTTAGTGATAGACCAACAGGAAACATTGGAAAATAAGAAAATTATACATATTTTTAAATACCTAATGCGATTTTTTTAATTGGGGGAACATGTTCTTTATTTTTGTTTGTTATCTCTGGTTCTCTATAACTGAGTTTTTTTTTTCAAAAGTTATAGAAAAATCATACATTGTTCAATAGAAATATATGCTTATAATGCAAACTGAGTAATTTAAAAATGCTTTAGGATGCTTGATAATATAAATAAAATCAAAATAAAAACACTTCAAATAATAATAGCTATAAGGTCAATATTTAATTTTTCTGATATAGAAAAATAATCTAATTTTGTATTCAGTGTCATTGATAATTTCTTAAATATTCATAATTTAATTATACATCCTTTAAGTTATTCTAGTTTTACTGAGTGGAAAGCATAATACTGTAAAGATATCAATTTCCTCTGACGTGATTTATAGTTTCATTGTAATCAAAAGCTGTAAGTAGATTTTTGTGTATATTGGCAAGTTGTTTGTTGATTTTCTGTCAAAAAGCAAAATGCTATAAAGAATCAAGGTAACCGTAAAAAAGAATGAAAACTGTAGGATTTATACCAACAGATATCAGGATTTATTATCAAGCAAGTAAAATTAGAGCAGTATGAAATTTGCATTAACTATATAGACAAATGGAGTGATGATGCAGAATAGAGAATCTGGACAGATAGCTACTAATATATGGATCCTTGACTTTTGAGAGACTTGCCAATGCAATTCAATGGGAAATAAAATGGACTTTTTATAAGTAGTGCTAGCTCAATTTGGATTTTATCATGAAAATAATGTATTTAATTATCTAAGTAACAGGATATACAAAAGTCAATTTCAAAAGGATTGCAGATCTAGATTTGAGAATTGTAACAACAAATACATTTTTTGACTAAGAGTAGGGAACATCTCTTCGAGAAGATGAGAAATAGTTGAAAAATTAGAAAAAATAATATGTACCATATTAAAGTTAAGAACATCAAAATATACCATTAATAGGGCAAATATATAAACTACATACTGGGAGAAAATATTTGCGATATATAATTTACAAAGGACTGATATTCAGAATATAAAATATTCGTATATCAAAGATAAATAATAGACAATATAATCAGAAAATGGTAAAAAAAAAAAAACTTTGTCACTTCACAAAAGATATCTGGATATCAAATAAGCATTTAAAATTATAATCAACATTCAACATTCATATTTAGTAAAATGCAACTTAAATCAACAATGGGTTATCTGTATATTCCTACTATACTGACTAAAATAAAAAAAAAAATCCTGATCATTCTGTCCTCTGTATTAGAATTATGTACATCTATGGTCCTTGCCATGCTATTATTGCTATACCTTAACATTAGAGTAGGCAGAGTATTATATACTTTAGACAATTGATTTTTGGCCTGTGCATATGACTTGCTTTTGCCAACGGAATGTGGGCCAAAGTGACAGTCTGGGCAGAAGCCTTAAAGGATGTTGCAAAGTTCTTACCTGCTGCTCTTGTCATTTTTTATGAGAAAACTACGTCCTGGACCAAGGAAAATGAAGACATATAAAACAAACCTGAACTAAACCTTCAGCCTGAAGCAGAGCCTCACCAATCGATACATAGATTTGTGAGTAAGAGGAGCAAATGTTTGTCTTCTAAACCACTGAAAATATACAGCAATATCTGCATTATGAGAACTGGTGATGCTGAAGAACATTAGGAACTCTGATTTATTACTGGTGGGAGATGAAGTTGTTCTAGCAACTTCAGAAACTATTTGCTGATAGATTGATAGATACATACAGGTATACATACATACATAGGTAGATAGATAAATACATGCATACATACATACATATATACACAGATCCTAAAATTCAAAATAATGCATTTCTCGTAAGGAACCCAACAAAAATGTGCCCATATGTGCAATAAAAGATAGGAATAAGAGGTTAAAAATAATACCTTTCTAATAGACAAAGCCTGAAAACAAACTAGATGTTAATTAGTGGTAAAATGGATAAAGAAATCATAGTATATTTATTCAATGAGAAAATCTCCAAAAATAAAAATAAAGTACCTTATGTGGCATGTAATAAAATAAATCTTCAATATAATGTTGAATAAAAGAAGCCTAACCTAAAAGAGCCCATATGATGATTCTCTTTACATGTACTTAAAACCAGCCCAGATTAATCTGTAATGATGGAAGGAAAGATCATGGTTACATTTAGAGGTGAGGTAATAAGTGGACGGGAACATGAAGGAGGCTTTTGTGGTGTCTATCATATTCTCTTTCTTCATGTGGATGGGAGTTACATGGGTTTGTTTACTAGGTATAAATTTGATGAGCTGAAACTTTATGCTTTGTGTCTTTTGATATGTATATTACTTTTTTAAAAGTCTACTAAAAAGAGATTCAGCCTTTAGAGTCATTCTGCTTGTTTTTGTTGTTGTTGTTTTTTGTTTGTTTTTTGTTTTTTTTTTTTTTTTTTAGAGAGAGGTGTTATGACTGTATATAATGGCTGAATGTTCAGCATTGAGATACTTTCTTTTAAATCCAAAGAGACTTTTGGAGAGAGAGAGGGACATAGTGTGTGTGTGTGTGTGTGTGTGTGTGTGTGCGCGCACGCGCTCCCCTCTTTACACTGTGCATGCTTCCTCTGCCATGCCTGATATTGCACATTGTATTAGAGCTCTGCTTTGTTGTTTCAAAGGAAAGGAAATCAGAATCTTATGAGTGTTAGCCATTGAGTACTTCATGTGCTTCTGCCTACCACATTATCCAAAACCACAATTCCAGGCTTACATAGAAGGATTTCTACAATAGAATGACATATAAATCAACCCAACGTTGTTTCCAATATCTTCTTTTCTTTTCTCCTTCTATGTTCTTCTTCTTTTCTCCTTGGGGTCAACATTGGGTGATTTTTAAACTAATTGAACCCAAATAGAGACAAATAATAGTGATAATAATGTTTATAATAAGTATTTATCACTTCTTGTTGGATTTTTAAAAGCTATCTTCTTCAGTCAACCAAGAGTAACCCTCAGAACACTTCATTTCAAATTTCAGGTTTTATTGTCATCTCATAAGAAATAATAGTACAGTGGTTTCCCCTTATCTACTGAGAAAATGTTCCAGACTCCCACTGAATGCCTGAACCTGCAAATAGCACCAAAATCTGTATATACTATATTTTTCCTCAACCATACATATCTATGACAAACTTTCACTTTTCACTTAAAGGAAGCACCTTGTGGCTTCTCTTTTGCAAATTTGAATTGCCAGCATCACTAATCTCTCACTAGGGGCCTTTATTAAGTAAAATCAAAGTAACTTGAAGACACCATTGTGTTATCATAACAGTCTATATGATAGCCGAGGGAGCTACTAAGTGACTAGTGTGGTTATACAGCATCGATATGCTAGACGAAGGGAAAATTCATGTTCTGAGTGGGACAGTGCACGACAATGTGAGATTTCATCATGATATTCAGAACGACGCAAAATTTAAAACTTAAAATTGTTTGCTTCTGAAATTTTCCAGTTAGTATTTTTGGACGACAGTTGACCACACGTAACTGAAACTGTGGAAAATAAAACTATGTCTAAGTGGGTTCTATTGCTTCAAATACGTCATATGTATAATATATCCGACTTTACTGTGTACTATTAAAAATAGAATATGCATTTCCCCACAAGTGTCTGCTAATTTGATTTAAGACTTGTCAAAAAGGAAGAATTGATTCTACAAAAATCAAGCACAATATTCTGTTTCTTTTGTTTTTTCTTTCTATTCATTTTTGTGCCACAAAAGTTTCATCTGAAGATTCATAGTTCTTTTTGTGTACTGAAATAGTGGAACCTGAAATGACAACAACAAAACTTTCAACAAGCTTGAGCAATCTCATATATTTTTACAATAAACTTATTTTAATTCTTATGGTAATCTTCTGTGGCAGTAAGTACTTTATCCATCTCATATGCATAGAAACAGGCTCTGGAAGTAATATGGCATACAGAAAAATGTACTTATTTTGGAGAGAAATAATTGAATAAAATATTTAGCTCCTTCATATATGATATTTATAATTTGGGAGAGATATTTATCCAGTCTTAAATTCAGTTAAATATGCATATTCTTACCTAATAAGAATAGTTAAATTATGTATTTCTTTTAATAATCAAAGAAGGTAGCATAAAAACTACCACACAGTGAAACCTCAACAAAATACTAGACATATTCCCTCCCAACTTCAGAGGGATTAATAATTTTTATAAAGTAAAAATCTAGTTAGTGGTAAACCATGCTTCAAATTCAAATATGTCAGGCTCCAAAGCTTATAATTTCCATTCTTTAGACAGAGGGATTTTATGAAAATATTTTAACACTCTGGAAAACAGGCCAGATTTTCTGCCAAAAACTCTAGATATGGTAATCAGCTTTTATAAAACAATATGTTATCTCCCATGATTTTATGAATAAAAATGCTAAAAAATATTGCTACAATTATCCAGCCAGGCCTTAAGTTGATATGTGTTCAAACTAAGATTATATATGATGAATTTGTCATTAGAATGACTAAAACCATTAAATTACCATTGAGTTTTATTGTAGAAAGAGATGCAGGACATCAGTTGATCTGATATTGTATACTATGTTATCTAAAGCTGTCTGGGAGACACCAGATTCATTTGTCTACCAAATAACATATCTCATGCATATTATCTCTAAAGTGTATGTATATATTGTAATTGATCAGATCCAAACATTTTTGTAGTATACAAAATCCAAACAGCCTTTACTCTTATGCATTTTCTCAATGGAAGTATAACAAAAGTACAGTTATCATCATGTAGAATCACAAACAATTTATTATTAAAACAATAATCTAAACATTCTGCTTCCATTGGAGACAATGTAACAATATCAGATCAAGCTCTCCACCAGTGATAACTATCAATTCTAAACAACAGAACAAGACATAAACTTACTTGAAGACACTGAAGAATGAACAAAAAGAGGAAGAAGTGACAATTGGAACAAAGAAACAAGAAAACACTGGATATGTTTTCAAGATTTTAATCGAGAATAGGTCCCAACCTGTACCATGTGAAACAACTGAAATTCAAAGAAAAGTCTTCAGTTTTGGTGGCTTGAAGGGTAGACTTCATGGAAACAACAACTATTGAATATTGAGGTGGGAAACTCTTGAAGAAAGTGTAAGAAAAAGAGAGAGAGACAGACTTAGAGTGGGAACTGAAATTAAATGTATATACTCTGTCCAAATATCTGCTGAAACGTGACCCATGATTTCATGGGGCAAACTCCAAGCAGCAATTTATAACAAATGTCTAGTGGAATGTTTCTTTTACACTTTCTATATTGTAGGTTTGCTCTGAGGATGAAATAAGCTAAAAACTTTTTTTAAAAAAAATTAAATGTATGGATCACATAATTAGTCTTGTGAAGATATTATGGTGAAGAAGAGAAAATAGAATAGAAAAAGAACGAAAAGAAGAGAAAAACTAGAGGATGAAGAGAAGACGAAAAAAAGCAAGGGGAAGAAAATAAAGAAAAATAAAAAAATAACTTTTTGCCAAGTGTTTAGAACTCGTCTTTAATGATAAGAAGAATATAAACTTCCTTTAATTTTCATTTTAAACTTGGCTTTCAAGTGTTTCATTAAGCAACTTCTGTATTTGTAGAAGACAGCGTACTCTTGGATTATTGGAAACATAATTTGAAATTAAATACTGAATTGTGCTCTCCCCTACTCTTAGCTGGAGTCTGAGCCTGGTATCTTAGAATTTGACTGTCTTTGGAGGTAAAGTCTTTAAAACAGTACTGAGTTAAAATGAGATTATTAGGGTGTGCTCCAATTCAATCTGATGGCTGCCCTGTAAAAAGAAAATATTAGGATTATACCATGTGAGGACACAAGTACGAAGCAAGTGGTCATCTGTAAACCAAAGAAAGAGGTCTTAGGAAAAACCAAACCTGCCAACACCTTGACTTTGCACCTGAAGTTTCCAGAACTGTGAGAAATAAATTTCTGTTTTTTAAGCCACCCAGTCTGTAGTATTTGTTATGGTAGTCTTAGCAAACTAACATACTTAGGCTCAAATCTGGCTCCTGACATTTACTCACTGTATTAGTAAACTTAGTTATACTCTCTAACCCTGTTTCTCCTGAAAAATTAAAAAAAAAACTTTTATCATATTAAAATACTAATTAGATAGCTTGTGTTGAGATGATAATGATTACTAACATTATTAATTTTAACATTTGAAACGTTAATATTTTGAATATGCAAGTAAGGGAGAAAATCCCAGGTTACAAAAATGGCTCTAAGTTGCAAAAGTGGTCCTTATCAAGCTAATAGTTAAATCCAATTTTGTTTGACTCCAAAGCCTATGTCCTTTATACAAAAACAACTTTCAGACATAATTATAAAAGTATTATTTTATCTTATGTTTTTTACATGAAGGGAAAAAATCATTTTTTAAATTTCAAAAACAATTTCAAATGATGAACAAAGTGCTTCTCTAAATCATGCAAGCTGTATGATGAAAATAATTATTGTCATTTGCACATGAAAAGAATATTGTTTTCTAAAGAGGTTATCGAACAGATCAAGCTACTTCTCCATATTGTCAAATCTACCTACAATTTCAGTGAGGAAATCTGAATAATGCTATTATTAAAACTAAAAAAATAATTTTATAATTGTTAATTAGACTATACCAAGACAAAGAGGTTTATAATAAAAGAAAATTTATTTTAAAATCTTTTAGAAGGGACTCAATGAAAAATAGTTGATGAGAATCCCGGCACTTTGGGAGACCAAAGCAGGAGGAATGCTTGAGGCCAGGAGCTCAAGGTTACAATAAATTATGATTGTGCCACAGCACTCCAGCCTGCGTGACACAGCAAGACTCTGTATCCAAAAAGTAATAATAATAATAATTAAATTGAATTTTACAAGAAAGGAAAAGAGACATTTAAAAGGAAAGGAAAAGAGAAATTTAAAAAGAAAGGAAAAAAATCCGTATTGAGTTGAGTGAGATCAGACCCATGTTAGCATGTAGGATTCTTGGGCTCTTGAGTGAGACGAACCTAAAGAAGAGCTGCTGTTCTTACTGGCTCTGTAACGCTGTGTGTATTATCAATTCTCTATGACTCAGGTGTCTTACATGTCAAATGAAAGTCATTAAGAACAGTATATACATCATAGGACTAGTGCAAAATTATGTGAAATAATCCTTGTAGGCATTTAGCAGAGAGCTAGGTATTTTGAAAAACTGGTTCTAGTTGCTGTGCAGAGGCAGAAAAAATATCAGGATTAGAATTCTTTATTCTAGTTTATGTACTGCAATGTACCGAGTCATTAATCATAGCACTGCCTCAGTTCTAATCAGCGTAAGCCCAACAGCAATACTAGAGTTATACGAATCGATGCCACCCGGTAGAAAACATTTCTTCAAAAGTGATCCACTGAATAGGCCTGTAATATACCCATGACATATGTTCAATTCATCATTTTTCCCAGAGTAAAATAATTATACATTGTCAAGTTATCGCTTATTTATTCAGAAAATTGAGTAGGAAGAGAAGATATTTATAAATAAATCATTATTTCTTCTATGCTAGATCTCTTGCATAGTTCATTTTATTTGACCTTTTTGATCTCTGAAAGTAAGCTCTAGGTCTTGGGTTAGGAAATCTTATAGTAATTAGTAGATTAAAATGAATTGTCGTTTTTCCCACAGATTTTCATTTATACATCTTGCTTTTGATTCTAGGAAACTGTATGTATACATGCTTTGCTCAGTGGGTACTTATAATCAAGATATAAGATCCTTAGTTTTGAGGTAACAAATGAACCTTTGCTTTTTAACATTTATTATGGCATAATTAATATACAAAAATTGCACAGATTTAACTTATACATTCTGAATTTGCACCTGTGCATACACCTAAGGTATCATCACCACAATGAAGGTAATAAACATGTCCATGACTTCCAAAAATTTATTTGTGATCTTATGTGTGTGGAGCAGGGGTTTGATTTAGGGGGGTTCAATTTTTGTTGTTGTTGTTTTTAGTAAGAACACTTAACAAAAGATCAATTCTCAACATTTTTAAAAGGATACAATATTGTATTATTCACTATGGGTACTATATCATATGTCTAGAATTTATTCATTTTGCATAACTGAAACTTTATACCCATTGAGCAACAATCCCCCATTTCCCTCTCATTCCTCCCAGCCCCTGACAATTGCCTTATAGTCTCTGATGCTATGAGTTTGACTACTTTAGATACCTCATATAAGTAAAGCCATGCAGTATTTGTTCACCTATGACCAGTTTATTTCACTTATCATAATGTACTTTAGGTTTTTCCATGTGATTACAAATTATAGGATTTCCTCTTTTAAGGATAAACAAAACTCCAATGTATTCCAAATGCAACACATTTTCTTTACCCACTGATCTGTTGATGGGCACTTAGGCTGATTTTGTATCTTGGCTATTGTGAGTTATGCGACATAAACATGGTGAGACAGATAACTCTTTGAGACCTTTATTTCTATTCTTTTGGATATATACCCAGAAGTGGGATTGCTAGATAAGTGATAGGTCTATTTTGAACTTCCTGAGGAACTTTCCTCTTGTTTTTTATAGTTTCTGCACCGTTCTACATTTCCACCAACAGTACATAAGTGTTTCCTTTTGTCCACATCCTCACCAACAGTTGTTTTTTGTTTTTTTGTTTTGTTTTGTTTTGTTTTTTTTCTTAATAATAGCCATGCTGGTAGGAGTGATTGGATATCTCATTGTGGTTATGATCTGCATTTCCCGGATGATTAGTGATATTGAACACCCTTTCATATAACTTTAGGCCATGTATATGTTTTCTTTGGAGATATGTCAATTCAAGTCTTTTATCTATTTTTAAAAATTAGGTCATTTGGCTTTTGTTCTGTTTTGTTTTCCATGTTGGTGTAGTTTGTTTGCTGAGTTGTAGAAGATCCTTATGTATTTTGAACACTAACCCCTTTTCAGATAGATAATTCACAAATGGCTGGTCTTGGTGGCTCATGCCTGTAATCCTAGAGCTTTGGGAAGTGGAGGCAAGTGGCTCTCTTGAGCCCAGGAGGTAAAGACCAGTCTGGGCACCATGGTGAAAACCGTCTCCACAGAAAGTAGAAAAATTAGCCAGGCATGGTAGTTTTCCCCTGTAGTCCCAGCTACTTGGGTGGCTGAGGTGGGAAAATCAACTCAGCCTGGAGGTTGAGGCTGAAGTGAGCTGTGATCACGCCACTGACCTCCAGCCTGGGTGACAGGGTAAGAGCTTGTCTCAAAAAAAATTAAAAAGGTAATTCACATTTTTCTTCCATTCCTCAGGTTGCCTTTTCAGCCCGTTGATATTTTCCCTTGCTTTGCAGAAGATTTTTAGTTTGATGTCGTTCCATCTATTTATTTTTGCTTTTGCTGCCTGTGCTTTTGGTGTCAAAGCCAAGAAATTATTGCCAAGAATAATGGCAAGAAGATTTTCCTCTGTTTTCATGGAGGAGTGTTATAATTTCAAGTCTTATATTTAAGTTGTGAATTCACAACAGAAGGCAAACATTCCCCAAGGTTCTGAGTGCACTCGGTTCCTTCCCTCCTGAGAAGCTAGCCCAAGTCTAAAATGTTTTCTTTTTAAATATTCTTTAAAACAGAGTCACATGACTAGCAAACGAGGATTATTAAAGCCCGTGTTACCATGTCATTCAGACACCTCTACTTTCTGCTTGATTTTGCACAAAACACCCATAATCACTCATCTTTTTCTGTGTTGTTACTGTTTACTTTGCTGAGGACGGTCAACTTTTTGTCCACTTTCTCTTCTATGGCCTACCATAGAGATAACATGCAGATTTACCACATAGACTGTAATTTCTTACATACGGGTACCTCAGTGCAGCAGCAAGAAACCTCATTGTCATTCTTCTTAGGAGACAAAACAAAAATAGAATCAGCAGGAAAACATCCTTGTTCAGCAGCTTGTGCCTTCTTGCACTGAGACTTTCAACTGAGAATGCTGAGGATGGGAATATTTAGGAAAATAAAACATTCAAGTTGAGTGACTGAAGTTCAGAAATGTAATATTTTGCCAATTCATTTTAAAGAAAAAAAGAAAAAAAACATAAATCCAAGTACACAAAAACACCTCTGCGTAGACTACAGGTTCTTACACAGTTACCATATGCAACACTGGCTTGCCTATTAGCTTCCTGGCGTTTTGATTGAAATAATTTTGCATTTGGATAAAATTAAAATATCTTTACTTTTACATCTTTATGTTACCCACACAACGAGTGGTTTCACCACTTGGCAGATGACAGTTTAACGACCAGAATCAAAGAGTATTTAACAATTTGCAACAAGTAAGGAGGATTACAGGGATAGTTCCCAAAGCAGCATCTCCCCAAACATACATGAAAACAGGGCTTTTATTGGGAGTGGAGAGTAGCTGAGTCATGTATCTAGAGGTGGAGTAAAGGCAACACAGGTATAGTCGCTGATCGTACTTCTATATACTTCACATGGGCGGAAAATGGCAAATAACATCCTCCCTGGGTGGGGATTTTAGTATTGTAATGAGAGGAGTTCCCCAAAATTCAGCTCCAACTCAGGCATTTTGGATTTTGTTTTTCTGGAGCTGAGCTTCTTCCTGGAAACATTTTGAAATATTAATAACATGGATTTAAGGTGCAAGAGTTACAAGTGAGCACTTTTTACCCAGGGACCCTGGATTGCTTTTACAAATGAAAATACTGGCATATGTTTTTATTTATGCTAAGGAAAAAATTGAATAATGAGAAAAAATTAAAATAATAAAGATGTTCAGAAATGAATGGACAGTTATTCTGATGCACCGGTGAATAGAATTAAATTACTGCAATATTTCTGCAAGAAAATTTGGCAAGATCTAGAGAAAATTTTAATTATCTTAAATTTTCAAACTCTACTTTTAGAAAAATAATGTAGGGAAGCTGTTAATCACAAGGAGATGTAGATATGTGATAGATTAGATAGATAGATAGATAGATAGATAGATAGATAGATAGATAGATAGATAGAGAGATACCTACAGTAATAGCCTAGAATTACTGAGTATTTGCTAAAAGCAAAACATTCCTGGTTTGCTTTGTTTATCTTACTCATTAAATACTCAGGATTTTTTTTTTTTTTTTTTTTTTTTTTACAGGAATGCAGTTACTATGACTGGTATCCCATGTGATGTGACTTCAGACCCAGTTTTTTAATGGAATCACATATTTAGTGAAAATTAGAAGAAAAATGGATGAATATACAAAGTATTAGTCATAAAATGTAATAGCATAAAACCATTTAAACTGTATAAAAGAGATATAGCCCTGGATGTTCACAATATATTTTCCAATAAGACCATTGTTATCAAATTGTACATGAAATTTTATTTCATCATGCCTATGTGTGTATGAATATGTATGTGCCTATGCATGCATACATAGGCACAAATTTTTTGTGCATGCATATATATGTGGATATATTAATATGGATTTATACCTACATGTGAATGTATGCATATGTGCATGTCCCAAAGTGTACAGCATATGTACATTCATGTGCATTCACGCATAAATAGGCTTACATCAAAAATGTATCCACCACAATAAAGTATGCTTTATCCCTGGGATGCAAATTTGGTTCAACATACACAAGTCAATAAATGTGATTCATCACAGAAATAGAACTAACATGATTATCTCCATAGACGCAGAAAAGGCTTTTGATAAAATTCAATACCCCTTCATGTTAAAAACTCTCAAAACGGAGGAATGAACTCTGGTTCACAATTGTGACAAAAAGAATAAAATACCTAGTATTACAGCTAACCAGGCAGATGAAAGATCTCTATGAGGAGAACTACAAACCACTGCTCAAACAAATCAGGATGATATTTTAAAAAATGAGAAAACATATAACTGATTGTATTGGATGTTTAGACAATAAGTAGTATCTGCAAATACTGAACATTATAACATTTTTCTTTTCATTATTTTAATTTTTTAAATTTTACTATTATATTTCATTGGCCAGAAACAAAATAGAAATATAAAACTAATGCCTAAATTTGTTATTTATACTTGATCTTAATAGAATTGTTTTTGTTTTTAATGGTTCTTTGGTAATATAACATACGATATAGAGATCAAATAGGTATTCTTTACCAAAACAAATGATTTTTTTCAGTGTTTCATGAAAGAAAATTGTATTGGCAATATGTTGAACCTAAAGCTAGACGAAATTCTGTGCTTTTAAGCTATGCAAAAAAAAAGATGCCTTTGTTTGCATAAATTGGTTTGAGATAGATTGTCTATCTCAAAAGTAAGAGTCAAATGAACATCATCATTTCTTTTCCTTAAATCTATCATAATTATTAATTTTACCTTTTCTTTGCTTTCTGAAAAAGAGATCAGATATGTTAATCCTTCCTTCATGGTTTTCAATATGAATTTAAATTTAAAAAGTGATCATTTTAATTGTTTACAATTATTTATTATCACATCGTCTGTTATATATTACTTTGCATCCTGTGTTTTCTCACTTAAAAGTATTTTATTATGATTATCACATATCATTAAAGAGTTTTCACACCTTGGTCAAAAGCATGCTAATATATGCTGTATGATATAAATTTAAAGTCTGTTTTCTTGTTTTTATATATTTTGTTTTGTTTAAAAATTTTGGTAAAATATCTCATAGTTTTATCTGATTGTTGTTAATGTTGGTAATTAAATTTTTGAAATTTTCTTCATATATACATATATTTTCCACATTCATATTATTATATTTATCTTGGTTGTCATTGTCATTGTAGCTTAGTAACTTTATTATTTTTGTGAAAATCACACTTGTATGCCTCCTATTATAGATGCAAATTACTGCTCCAAAGTCACCTTCTAACTTACAGAATAGTTTATTAAAAGGTCAAATATTGATACTTTTTCTAATATAAATGCAGAGATTAGAATAGAAATAGACGTAAATATACATGTACCTACAGAATACAATATGCATATATCTATAAATTTATATACACCTCTGTATACATGTATATAAAGGATTATTTAATAAAATAATTAAAAATCTTCAGGTCACACCAGTAATTTTTAATTTTCCTATATATCCCTCTTAATGATTAATCCCTTCAACAACTTCAATCAAAATATCTATTAAGAATTTTTATTTTGCAGTCATGTGCCACATAACAACTTTTCAATCAATGAAGAAATACATATATTATTTTGGTCCCATAAGATTATAATGCAGCTGAAAAAGTTGTTGCCCAGTGATGTTGTAGAGATCTTAATGTATTAGAACAACACATTACCTTTCTAGGTTTAGATATACAAATTCTAACCATTGTGTTACAATTCCCTGCAGTATTCAGTACAGTAACGTGCTAGTTTGTAGCATAGGAGCAATAGGTTATATCATATGGCATAAGTGTGTTTTAGGCTATACCATCTAGATTTGTGTAAGTATACCTTATGATGTTTGCGCAAGGACAAAATCACCTAATGATGCATTTCTCAGATGGCATTCTCATCATTAAATAATGCATGACTCTCTATATAAAGTATGAATATATACATACAGTTTTATCATGTACGCATATGTATCTTTAAATATTTATTTTTAGTTTTCTTGGTTTTGAATGTCAATATACATTTCAATCTGATTTTCTGGATATAAGTCTAAGAAAGCTTTGCCACTTCCTTTCTGTCTGAACATGCGTGGTGCCTCAGTTTCTTCAATAAATGATATTAATAATAGTACGTATGTTACTAGGTCATTATGATAATTAAATTAGTTGGTGTATGCAAATAATTGAGAACAGTGTTTGGACTATAGTAAACATTATTTAAACTAATGGTTAGCAATTACTATCACGATTGTTATTATATTCAGATTACATTTTATTTTTAAATAATAATTTATTTGTTTTGTAGTTAGTTGGTGATTGTTTTATTTTGAATATTTATACTAAAGTTGATAAGTAAAATGGACCTGTAATTTTTCCTAGATTTTTGACATTTTACATGCATACATACAGACACACATATTAATGTTTTATATCAGCCTCAAATAACTGTGGAATGATTTTATTGATCAAAAAAGTGTACATATTTGGTACTTTGTATTTCTTGAAAATTTGGTATCAAAAAATAGGAAAAACTATTTTCTTTTTAAAAGATTTATACCTAGCAAATTAATTTGAGTCATAAATGTAGGATTATTCACACTTTTTTGTGGCAGCATAGGTAAAACGTATCTTTCTATGAATGATTTTATTCACCTAAATTTTTACATGCATTGATAAAATGATTTTACACATCATTGTTTTATGAGTTTTATTTTATTATAATTAGTTCCTTTTGTTTTCCCCAGAAAATAGCTTATTAATTTTTTAATATCATTTTTTGCCTTTAGGAATTAACTTTATATTTGTTTATTGATTAATACGTTAGTCTTTCTTAATATTTGTCTTCTATATTATTTGGATAAATATTTATAATTCTAACAACACTTATGTAAAATACTTAGTTTTATAATTTTCAATATTCTTCTATCTTCTAATATAAGCATTTAATGTTATAGTTTGTGTATTGCTTTAGATGTTTCCCATAAATTTGGAATTTGTGGGATTTGGATTTTGAATTTTGGGGGTACATACACAGGTTTGTTAAACGGGTATACCATACCTTGGTAGTGAGCAGAATAACCAACAGGTAGTTTTTTGACCTGTTTCCCACCCCTCCCATATCTAGTAGTCTGCAGTGTCTATTATTCCCATGTTTACTTCCATGAGTGCTCAATCTTTGACCCCACTTTTAAGTCAGAACATGGGATATTTGGGTTTCTGTTTATATATTAATTTGCTTAGGATTATGACCTCCAACTCCATTCATGTTGCTGCAAAAGACATAATTTTGTTGTTATTTATATGGCTGTGTGGTATTCTATGGTGTGCGTGTGTGTGTGTGTGTATATATATATATATATATCACATTTTATTTATCCAGTCTACCACTGATGGACACCTAGGTTAATCCCATGGTCTTTGCTATTTTAAATAACACAGCAATGAACATATGAGTGCATATGTCTTTTTGGTATAATGATTTATTTTCTTTTGTATATGTAATGGGATACCAGTAATGAGATTGCTGGGTTGAGTAGTAGTTCTGTCTTTTTTATTATTTGTTTATGTTTTGAGATGGAGTCTCGCTCTTGTTGCCCAAGTTGTAGTGATCTCAGCTAACTGACACCTCCACCTCACAGATTCAAGTGATTCTCCTGCCCCAGCCTCCTGAATAGCTAGAATTACAGGTGCCCACCACCAGGCCCTGCTAATTTTTTCTATTTTTAGTAGCGACAGATTTTCACCATGCTGGTCAGGCTGGTCTTGAACTCCTGACCTCAGGTGATCCACCTGCCTCAGACTCCCAAAGTGCTGGGATTACAGGCATGAGCCACCACACCCACCAGTTCTGTTTTAGGTTATTTGAGACATCTACAAACTGCTTTCCACAGTGACTGAACAAATTTATATTTCCACCAACATTGTATAAGAGTTCCCTTTTCTCAACAGCTTCACCAGCATCTGCTAATTTTGTTTTTTGACTTTTATTAATAGCCATTCTACATACAAAAATTAACTGAAGATGGATTGAAGTTTTAAATGTAAGACATCAAACTACAAAAATTCTAGAAGAAAACCTAGGAAATAGCCTTCTCAACATTGGCCTTGGCAAATAACTTTTGACTGAGTCCCCAAAAGCATTTGCTACAAAACAAATATTGATAAGTGAGACCTAAATAGACTGAAGAGTTTTTACATAGCAAAAGAAACTATCAATGGAGTAAACAGTCAGTCTATAGAATGAGAAAAATTATTCACAAACTATGCATCCAACAAAGACATAATATTCAGGAACTTAAATCATCATGCAAAAAGCAAATGACACCATCAAAAAATGAGCAAGGTATATGAACAGACCCTTCTCAAAAGACATGCAAGCAGCCAAGAAACATGAAAAAATGCTCATCATCACTAATCATCAGAGAAATGCAAATCAAGAACACGAGACAAATTCTATTTTCATTTATTTATCTTGTTCTAATGTTTTCTTATGCTGGCTTAAGATACAATAAATATTATATTTTCATTTTTCCCAATAGTTAACTTTCAAATTATACCCTTTACTTTTAAAAAGTTTGTATAAATTTATGGAGTAGAAGTGCAATGAAGTCTAAAGTCAATTAGATTTCTTACACTGTCTCCTTAAAAATACAAAAGGTTGGCAGGGTGCAGTGGCTCACACCTGTAATCCCAGCACTTTGAGGGGCCGAGGTGGGTGGATCACTTGAGGTTAGGAGTTTGAGACAAGCCTGGCCAACATATCGAAACCCCATCTCTGCTGAAAATACACAAATTAGCCAGGTGTGGTGGTGAATGCCTGTAAGCCTAGCCACTCGAGAGGCTGAGACATGAGAATCGCTTGAACCCAGGAGACGGAGGGTGTAGTGACACAAGATAGCGCCACTGCACTCCAGCCTGGGTGACAGAGTGAGATGCTGTTTTGAAAAAAAAAAAAAAAAAAAAAGGTTTAAAATGTGTGGTCTCCCATCACTTATCTATTCATGTAACATGTCCATTTTGTTCTGCATTCTAGATATTTTTAATCACATAAATTAATTATAATTCTATTATTTATGATTTTACACAAACCAATTTTTGATCTTTTCTACTAGGCTCACAAATTTCCTTGTGTATTCTTCCATCATGTTGCTTAGTTAGTTAGTTTGGTATTGTTTTCATTATAAAGAACAGCCTGTAGAAATTTCTCAAGTAAAAATCTATTCTTTAAGTAGTATCAATTTTAGCTATAGTAACATTGATTATTTTCTGTCTTCCATCTGGTCTGTCCCATTCTACCTTGATTCTGTTAAGACATATATGAATTCTGCTTATTCCAGTCCCCATTGCTCTTAAAATATTTTTCATATCTGTAGTTTTTAATGTTTTCTCAATTTATTATAATTTATTAATGTCTTCCATGTAATGACTTTTATATCAGCTATAAGTTTAATATACACAGCAGTTATAATTTCAGCAATGTATATATGTTATATGTAACCGCTAAATATTTTAAAAATTTACTTTGGAATTAAATTTTGTTTTTCTGTAACTATTTCATACATAGCTAACATATTCAGGATATGATTTACATGAATACTTCAAATTATAGGTTTCTAAATTTTGTACCTGATAACTGGGGAAGATTTTATATGTACCTCATATATGTTAATTGCCAAACAGATTCACCTGAAACTTGATCACAGGTTTTATTAACCACTAATGTTAGTAATGCCTAAGAAATGATACAAGGTAGGAATTGCAATGTACACTGTATCAACAAATCCCAATATCATCAGGATTGGCCTGAGTCCTTGACTGCATGCAACACTGAAAGTATTTCTAAAAAGATATTTATTTTAAGCCTGGGCATGATGCCTCATGCCTGTAATCCCAGCACTTTGGGAGGCTGAGGCGGGCAGATCACGAGGTCAGGAGATCAAGACCATCCTGGCCAACATGGTGAAACCCTGTCTCTACTAAAAACACAAAAATTAGCCAGGCGTTGTGATGCATGCCTGTAGTCCCAGCTACTCAGAAGACTGAGGCAGGAGAGTTGCTTGAACCCGGGAGATGGAGGCTGCAGTGAGCCGAGATCACACCACTGCATTCCAGTCTGAGTGACAGAGCGAGACTCCGTCTCTCTGTGTCTGTGTATATACATATATACATGTATATAACACTTAGTTCAGGAAAGCATATAAACCTGAATAATAGGCACAGTGAAAAATAAGACTATTATATTATGTTTTGTCAAGTTTAGCTACAGTGTTACAAAAGCTGCGGGATCCAGTCAACACCACTGAACATCACTGCTGCATTTTAAAGAGATTTTAAAATACAGATTATATTGCAGAAGCAGCTAACGGATTTCATTAATTCTGGAATCACAGTTATGACATGCTTACTGTGTACCAGGTTCTCTGCTAAATCCTTTTACCCATATCATCTTATTTAATTAACATAAGAACTTTGAAATAACTAATACTCTTCTTTTTATTAGATAAGAAAATTGTGGCTCATAGGTTTTTAAAAAAGTAAAAGGTCATACTTACAATAAAAGCAGAATTCAGATTATGTTCCTAGATGTGTCTGATTCTTTCAACTGTAACTGGTAAATATTTCTCTATTTTACTCTCCAATTTTTAAAAAGTGATGTTCCATCAAGGCAGATAGGTTCAAAATAAGTAGTGGTATTTTGACCTCCTCAACATAAGAAACAGTTAGAGGCCAGGTACTACTGTCTGAACACCATGGAATAATTCTTTGGTTCTTGAAAATTCCTTTATTATACTTTCCTGTGTCATCCAAAGACCTTGGAATTTTATGCCATATTAATTCTCTGCTACTGACAACATTTTCTTCTGTTAGCAAGATACTGTGATTATTTGGGACTCATCATAGTTCTCCTTAATGGGACAAACTCAAGGATTAGTACTCTGTGTTCTGGAATGGTAAACTGCTTGAAAATTTTTAAAGTTGAAGAGGAAAGAGAAGATTTTGGTTTAAAAGGGGGTGAAGTTAAAGACAGAACTATTTCTAGAAAGAAATAGAAATATCCTCTGATTGGAGACTAAGTTTGTTAAGAGGGAAATGTCTCTAATAGCCTCAGAAGACTGGGAGTAGGAGGAAAAAATAAACTCAAATAACATACACAAACTTTACATCCTTACTAGGAAGCACAATGTATTATTGTTGAAAATAGCAAAAACTTAGAAACAAATATCCTCCAATTAATAATTACCTAAATCAGTGGTTCTCAGCTAGGGATAATTCTGTCCCCCTAAGAGCATTTGTCAATGTTTGGAAGTATATTGGCTGTCACAGCTCAGTGCAGACTGCATGTGTCATTTAATAGGCAGAGTGAAGAATGCTGCTAAGCATCCTATAATGCACAGCAGATCCCCCACAACAGAAAATTACCCAGCCCAATATGTGAATAGTGCCAAGGATAAAAAACCCTTAGTTAAATCACTTGGAATATATGTATATTATAAAACATTATAAAGCTGTTAACAAGAAGAGTAAATGTCCATTTATGTATTATCATAGAAAGGTCACCAAGGCGGCCCAGTGCAGGAGCTCACGCCTGTAATCCTAGCACTTTGGGAGGCCAAATTGCATGAGGTCAGGAATGCGAGACCAGCATGGGCAACACGGTGAGACCCCGTCTCTATTAAAATTTAAAAACAATGAAAATTTTTTTAAAAAATTAGCCAGATGTGACAGTGTGCGCCTATAATCCCAGCTACTCGGGAAGCTGAGGCTAAAGAATTCCTTGACCAGAGAGATGGAGGTTTCAGTGAGTCGAACTGGTGGCACTGCACTCCAGCCTGGTGACAGAGAAAGACTCCATCTCAAGAAACAAAACAAAAACAAGAACGTTCACCAAGGCAATGATATATTTGAAAAATTAAGTAAAAAACAAATGCAAATATTGAATATTTTTTCATTTATTTAGGCAATAAAAGCAAAAGAAGTATGCTTATGTAAATATATAAAGATAGCAACAATGATATTGAGCATGTACTGATTTCCCATCATTGTCCTAAGTGTTTTAAGTACACTCATTTATTGAATCCTCACAATGATTGTAACATCTAGGTACTATTGTTATCAACACCTTACATGTTAGAAAAAAGACACAAAGAGCTAAGAAATTTGTTCAGTTATCACACAGCTATTAAGAAGAAACTCTGGTACACAAGTCCATGCAGTCTGGATCCAGGGAGTACATATTCTCTATCATTTCCAGTCATATTAATTTACAAGGCAAGAAGAAAAAAAAGATTGAAAATCAACACATTCAACAATTCAGAATGTGAAAACACATAGAAACGGACATGCTTTCTTATGTTTTATTCTCTATAATTAGGAACTACTAACATTATTCAAAAATACTTCATTGATGCTGCAATGTTTTTAAAGAATAATTATGGTTGCCTATCAGATAACAAATCAACTATGCTAAAGAAAGGAAAGAAGGAGATGGAGCAGGGTGGCAGAATAGAAGGCCCCATCCATTATCCCCCTCTGCAGGAACACCAAATTTAACAACTATCTACACAAGATAAGCACCTTCATAAAAAAACAAAAATAAGGGGAGCACTCGCAGAACCTGGTTTTAATTTCATATTACTAAACGAGGTACTGAATAGGGTAAGAACACTTGAATTGCCGGTGCCACCCCTCCCCAATTCCCATGCAGTGGCGGCATGTCATGGAGAAATCTGTGCCATTGGAAGAGAGAGCAGCAATTGTGAAACACATTGAGCTCAGTGCTGCTTTGTCAGAGTGGAAAGCAAAACTGCATTGAACTCAGCTGATGCCAACCCATGGAGGGAGCATCCTAACTGGACCTACCCAGCATGGTATCACCCATCCCAGTGGTGGAAACTTGAGTTCTGGCAAGCCTCACCACGGGGGCTGATGTGCTCTGTGGCCCTAAATAAACTTGAAAGACAGTCTAGGACACAAAGACTTTAAGTGGACTTCAGGGGAATGTGAAGTACTGAGACACCCGCCAGAGCAGTTAAAGGAGTGCTTGCACCACCCCGCTCCCAACCCCAGGTAGCACAGCACATGGATCCAAAAGATATGCATTCTTTCTGAGTGAGGAGATAAGAGGGAAGGGTAAAGAGGTCTTTTGTTTTGTATCTTAGACACCAACTCAGCCACAGTAGGATAGGGCACAAGGAAGAATCATGAGGCCCCAATTCCAGACTCCAGCTCCCAGATTAAATTTCTAAACACAACCTGGGCCAGAAGTGAAGCTGCTGCCTTGAAGAGAAGGACCCAGTTCTGGCAGGATCACTCACTTGCTGACTAAATTGTCCTTGGGCATTGAATAACTTATAATGACACCCCGACAGTACGCCATGGGCCTTGGGTGAGACTGAGACATAATGGCTTCTGGTTTTTACCAGCACATTTCCAGATGTGGTGGCTATGGGGAGAGACTCCTTCTGCTTGACAAAAGCAGAGGGAAAAGTAAAGGGGTCTTTGTCTTGCACTGTAGATACCAGCTTGGCCACAGTGGGGTTAAAAAACTAGCAAGCTCTTGGGATCCCTGATTCGAGTTCTTGTCTCCTAAATGGCAATTCTGGACATGCACTGGGCCACAGTGGAGGACACTGCCCTGAAGGGTGAGTTCCAAGCCTGGCAGCATTCACCAAAAGCTGACTAAAGAGCCCTCGGGCCTGAAGGGAACATCGGTGGTAGCTTGGCATGACTCTTTCTGGGCCTGGGATGGTGTTGACTGTGGAATGAAGCTCCTCTGCCTATGAAAAGGGGAGGGAAGAATGGTAAGAATTGTATCTCTTGGTTTGAGAATCACATCAGTCATAGAAGAATAGAACACTAAGTAGACATCTAAGATCTTTGACTCCAGTCCCTAGCTCCCAGGAGGCATCTTCAGACTTGCCCAGGGCCTGGGCGAGCTGGACACCCTAATGGAAGGACACAAGCCTAGCTGGCTTCACCACTTGCAGATTGTAGAGCCCTACCACCTTGAGGAAACACAGGCAATAGCCAAGTAGTGCTTATATCAGGCCTTGGGAGAGACGCATTGCTGTGCTATTTCAGATCTGACCCAGCTCAGTCCCAGTGGTGGTGGCCCCAGGGACTCTTGTGTCACCCTAGCCCCAGCCCCAGGTGGTTCTAAACACAGAGAAAAACTCCATTTGTTTGGAAGAAAGTAAGGGAAGAGAACTTGAGTTTCTGCCTGGTATTCCATGGAATTCTTCCAGACTTAAGCAAGACCATCAAGGCAGTAACTCCATGAGTCTGCAAGACTCGTGAGCTTGGATTGCCTAGTGATGCAGATACAGCTTAGATCACAACACCCAAGTCCTTTGAAATACCTGAAATTCCTTGACAGGGAACATCTAAGAATTATTGGCCAGAAAGAGGAGGTAGAGAAAGAGATAGGGGTAGAAAATTTATTCAAAGGGATAATATCAGCGAACTTCCTAAACCTAGAGAAATACATCAACATTCAAGTACAAGAAAGTTATAGAATATCAAGACAATTTAAGAAAAAGAAGCCTACCACAAGGCACTTAAATAAGCAAACTCCCAAAGATCAAAGATAAAGAAAGGATCCTACAAGCAGAAAGAGAAAAGACAAAACACCAATTTTTGCAGAAGATAGGAGGGTATGTTGCAGATGGATAACGTTCCTTTTGTCTAGTTAGCAGCATGTAACTTGATACGAGACATTAATACTAGCCTAATAACTTATTGTCAACCTGTACAGTGACATTGAGATAACAAAAATGACTCGATTTCTTTGCTCCTTGCATTCCTATTGCTACATTTCCCCAGATATTTGAGAGCCTATTGAGTTATTATCTCAATGCAGGAAAATATCTTATGTCTTATTAAAAATATGTGTTTATGATAAGATTATTGATTTTCTCCATTAATTTGTTTCTACTGTTGCTATCATTAATGTTTTATGTAAGATTCTTGACCCTATAATGCTAGAGATATTATGAGTAACTTATTAAGCTATGCATAATTAGTAGTGAATTTTTGTTTTCTTTTGATGTTCTTTATGCTTCCTGTTTTCAATTATGAGGATATATTTCTTTAATAATAAAGAAATTAGAATAATATTTTAACATAAAATGGGTTAAGAATATAACTACACAACAATAATGGAAAGAGCACATGATTTGGAAATAAAGACAATGAATTTTAAAGATACAACTTATCATTATTATTCCATTTGGTAAGCAAGTGGCCTACAAGAAATGTGTTTATTAGGAGGTAGATAATTAATCATGAGTGATAGAGTAAATAACATCTCATGATAATCTAAAGTTATATCTTATAAACAGAAAATTGAAACATATACTTTCAACTGCTAAATAAATGTATCCAATTACATACTTAGGGACCGAGCAAAATGAAATAGTGTGACACTGTACTTGCTCAAACAATTATGAGGTGAATTTTGGCCAACATTCTTTTACTGCCTCTTTTCATTCCTGTCACCTATATGCCTTATTCTAATGTGAACAACATGAGTCTTTCCATCATTTAACTCAAGTTTCTGTGCAGAGATCGTATCCAACAGTCCTCAAAATGTCTGGATATTCCTCTTTCATTGGTTATAGACAATATAAAAAAATTGTAGTTTTTATTTTTCAAAAATTATATAAAAAATGTGTCATTTGTTTTCCTTTGATGTTCTTTATTCTTCCTATTTTTGTTCATATAAATCTCTTTTCAAAAGAAGGTTATGTAGAAAATAACCTCTTTCCCTTTTGGAAAAGGGAAAGAGACGGAGTTTCACTCTTATCACCCAGGCTGGAGTGCAATGGCACAATTTTGACTCATTTCAACCTCCTCCTGCTGTGGCAGGAGAATTGCTTGAACCCAGGAGGCAGAGGTTGCAGTGAGTCAAGATTGGCCATTGCACTCCAGCTTGGGCAGCAAGCAACTCTGTCTCAAAATAAATAAATAAAAATAAAATAAAATAGCATAAAACCATATTCCCCCCCAAAATTTTACCAACCAACCAAATATATGTATATATAAAAACATATATGTGTTTATATATTTAATATATATTCATATATGCTATATTTTTTCTATATTATATATAATATTATATATTATGTTATAGCATATATATTATATATTGTTATATATAACAATATTTGTTATGTCATATATAATTATATATATTTATATATGTGCTATACAATGCAACACATCAACACACATGTATCCATTTACATTTTTTGTCATTGTTCTAGAAAGCAGCCACACTGAAAATAGAATGAAATGCCTATTTTACACCAGCCACACATGACAAATGCATTTTGCTTCGGTATATTAAGCAAATAGATTCCTAAATAATACTGTAGGGAGAATAAGGAGGAAGTTCAATATGTAAAATACCTGCAAAGCTATAAATTTTGAGAACAAAAGAGTATTTTTAAAAGCAAATTATTTTACACAATTAGCTGTTTATTTAAAGAGTATTAACACTCATAGGTGGGAACTGAACAATGAGATCACTTGGACTCAGGAAGGGGAACATCACACACAGGGGCCTGTCATGGGGAGGGGGGAGGGGGGAGGGATTGCATTGGGAGTTATACCTGATGTAAATGACAAGTTGATGGGTGCAGCACACCAACGTGGCACAAGTATACATATGTAACAAACCTGCACGTTATGCACATGTACCCTACAACTTAAAGTATAATAATAATAAATAAATAAAAAAAAAAAAAAAGAATCTGCAAAAAAAAAAAAAGTACATATTAATGTCAAGGAAAATTGAAAACAATTTCACTATCAACAATTAAAAGTTACTAGAATATCAAAGCATTTCTTTCCAGTGAGAGAAAATATGGCTTAGATGGAACATTCTGAGACTCTTCCTGCCCAATCTTCCTTTGTTCCTCTTTTCTGGTCACAGAGCTCCAACATGCATCAAAGGCTAAAGCTCTTCTTGTTTCCTCTTGCTTCTTCCCATTTGTCATTCACGAGTGTTTTACCAGTAAATCTCTTTTATATCCATTTCTATCCTGGTGTCTGCTTTTCGGAGGACTCAGACTGATAGATGGTGATAGGTTTTAGCTGTGTTCCCACCCAAATCTCATCTTGAATTGTAGCTCCCATAATTCCCATGTGTTGTGGGAGGGATCCAGTGGGAGATAATTGAATCATGGGGGCGATTTCTCCCACACTGTTCTCGTGGTAGTGAATAAGTCTCATGAGTCTGATGGTTTAATAAGGGGAAATCTCTTTTGTTTGGCTCTCATTCTCCCTTCCCTGCCGCCATGTAGGATGCGACTTGCTCCTCCTAGCCTTCTGCCATGATTGTGCAGCCTCCTGAGCCACGTGAAACTGTGAGTCCATTAAACCTCTTTTTCTTTGCGAATTACTCAATCTCGGGTATGTCTTAATTAGCAGCGTAAAAACGGACTAATACAGATGGTATTTTAGAGATGATCTTTACTTTCTCGAAAATCTACATCATTTCTCTCAAACCATTCCAATAAAATAATGGAAAAAAAAAAACAATATCCTCTTCCTATTAAGAAAGTAAATTCAAGTCAAATTTTCTAGTCCCGTTCTCCAATGATACTTCCTTTCCTAATTCCTTGTACAATGAGATGTTGGAACTGTAATTGCACGTAGAACATTATGTTTTTGTATTTATATACTGCCTGCTTGCAAATAGCGATAGTTTTTAGGGAGAAGAGCTATCCACTTTCAGGTGAACTTTGGTGCCACATCTATTGAGTTGGGCTATGTACAGTGGAAGAGTTATGAAGAATCTTTCTACCTTTCCTCAAGGTGGTTTCTGTGTCAGAAGAACTTACAACACTCATTCTGAAATTTCATATTAGTTCTCTCATCTGTAAGAGGAGGTTTTCCCAGTGATTTCTAAGTTGTGTATTTCCCCATAATTGGTAGTCTAAGTATTTGTACCTGGATCTTTTAACAGTTGTTCTAGTTACAAGATACCACCACCTGGAAATAATCTTGATATCTGAAACCCAAACATAATGGATTCTCAAATGTTGTTTTGTTCAATGTTGTTTTGTTATAATAGCAATTAAAAAAATTACTCCCCTCTGGCACCACTGTCTGTATGTGATTTGCGAATTCTGCCCACACCTGCATGGGTTGTCTCCAGGTACTCCCATTTCCTTCCACATCCCAAGAATATGCATATTAGGCGAATTAGTATGCCTAAATTGTCCCAGTTGTAGTGTGTATGTCGTGTGTGTGAGTGCACCCTGCAATGGGATGGCGTCCTGTCCAGGGCTGGCTCTCATCTTTCACCCTGCCATGCCCGAATAGGCCCCAGCTAGTGTAATTGGATCCCAGAACCAGAATAATTGGGTAAATAATAATTGTTTTTATTAATCTTTCTTAAATGTATGTAAAGCTCACATTTCAATGTTTAATATTAGAAGTGTTTTGGTCTTTACATATAAGTTTAGCAATGTTTTAGTGACCAGAAATATGTCATAGAAACCTGACTTTTGCTTATATCAATTAACCTATGACAAAATTGGTTTCACTATGTTTTTTTTGCTTAAAGTCAGTTTCCAAGGACCTGTTGATGATGTTAAATGAGGACTTCACTGTGTTCACATGGACTCCATTCAGAGCATTTCTATTTCTAACCAGTGAATCACCTAGACTTCTGCTGGTGGTATTAGAATGGCAGACTTAATTAGAATTTTTGACATTTGGACTCCGGAATTGGAATTTATGTAAAGTATTTTTAGAATACCAACACACATCAAAACCTGAAGGTGCCTCATTCAAACTATTGAGTTTTACTGGCAAAAAGGGTCAGCTGAATTTACTTAAATTCATGGAAATGATCCTATCAGTTTTTGAGTCTCATTGCTCCTTATCAAAATATATCCTATTTTTTCTCAAATAAAATCTCTGTTCTTTAATCATTTTTCTTTCCCTCCCTTTTTCCCCCTCACCCTTTTGTTAGCCTACACTGCTTAATTATCGTTCTTTTTTCTACAACAGGTGTTACTCAGTGCAGTCATACACACAAAACAATTACCTGCTCCAAAATATCAATAGTCCTGAAGTTGAGAAACCCCAGTTACCATATCTATGTTCAGACTGTTAATGGCAGAACCTGAGTCACATGGCACCAAAGTTAGGTTACCTGCGGCAAATCTGTACAAGTCTGCAACAACCTCTACTCTTGCCTCCTCAGAAGAAAGAATTTGACTGAGGGGCATAAGGCAGAAAGAGATACAAGGCAGGCGCAGAGCCAAGCGGGCCAAGTGGGAGCCTTAAGACATCAAGTGCATGGTTTGACCTTTAGACTTGGGGTTTTATTAATACATGTAGGTACACTTCTTGGGTCTTGCATGCCTTCTCCCCTGATTCTTTTCTTGGTGTGGGCTGTCCATATGCACAGTGATTGCTAGTGCTTGCAGAGGTACTATGCGCACTGTGTTTAAGTGGAGTTGTATGCATGCGCACTTGAGGAGTACTTCCCTTACCAGTTGAATGTCCTTAGGAAGTCATATACCAATTAATTTCCGCCATTTTGCCTCTTAATGTTCATACTTGAGCCCATCTGCCCAACTCCTGAGATCTTGTCAGGAAGCTGCTGATCACCAGTTTCAGATGTTTTCTATCTATTGGGAGACTGCCGTTCCCTCGCACCAGCTGTGACCAATTATGTTAGAGAGACAGCTAACCGCCTGACCATCATCTGATGGCATCTGATGGTCACCTGACATTCCAGTTAGGAAGAGACCTCTCCTGCCCACCTGATGTCTACAGCTACCCACTGTAACAAAACCACATGGAAAAATGAGGTATTTTCTTTAAATTAACTCTTTTAAATTGTTGCTATTGATAATTAATCAAAGTTTAGAAGTCAGATTATTTGGTAATTTATAAATTGAGTACTTTTCTAGAGGAAATATTTATTTTGAGTGTTTTTCAAGCATTTGAAATGAGTTTTACATCTTCACTGTAAGTCTAAGGATTTAAATAGATTTCTAAATTCTTTGATTCTGAGTTATGATTGGATAGATAATGATTCCAACCCTTTAGGATTATTGTGAGAAGAATATGTAATGTGCATAAGGCACCTAGCACACAGTATATGATCAATAGATGGTTACTGTCATTGTGTCTTTTTATTTTAATCATTGCCATTGTTATATATAAATGCTATAAAAATTTGTCAGCGTCCCAGGTAAAAGGTATCAGGTATTCTAAGGTCCTGAGTTTCAGAAGAGGTTTCATTTTAATTATGTAGGTTGTTGACAAACTGTGGTCAAGTGTTAAATATTACTTTTGTTTCTGTTCACAGAATTGTATTAGTCCTTTATCTAAAACTTATATGACCTGATTTACAGGTCTTCGTTAGCTTTATTTTTATAATTACTTTTCAATTTGGAAAATGAAAGTAATGCAGCTTAATATTCCTTAAGTGCAAACATGATGACAATAGTATCTACTTTATAAGGTTACTGTGAGTACCAAATCAGATAACAAAGGCAAAAGTACTGTGTGAATCTGATACATTTTCTACATTCAAGTCATCACAAGTTCAGACACAGATATTCCTAGATTTTTTGACAGATTTTAGACGATGCATGGAAGACATACTGAATAGAATTTCTTTCTACAACTTTTGAGTAAAAGTCTTGAATTACAATGGCAAACACATATATAAAAGAAAGTAAATCAAGGGATATTACTTGAGATTATGAATTTCAACAGATTTAATGACAGATAATTTTAAATTACCTTTGCAGGTTTTGTTTCCAAGTTCTTCATTGACCATACTCAAATCTTTGTAATTTCATCCAGCTTTAGTCAGAACATTGCTCAGATATATTTCAGTCACTGTACAAATTTCATTGTGTGTCAAAATAAATGATAAATAACTTGTAAACCTTTTAGCCACAGATTTTGCAGTTTCTGCTGTCATATGATTGTATGTGTTTTCGTGCTAGGAAGCAATTTTTATTTCCTATAATTTGATAATTATTAAGATAGAACAAAATATCTCCAAATTTTGCAACAGACATTTTTGTATTCTGCTATGCTAATAACTACCTTATGAAACAACCACAGTCATATAATTTTAGAAAATATTTAGATGTTTGAAATTAAATGAATTTCTTTAGGAGCTCTCAGAACATTTATTATGTTGACATGTGTCGTAAATATCAAAAAGATTTCTAGTGAACATAGGTCTTCTCCCCACAAAGCTCCTTCCACCTCTTTCACTTCATGTTGTAAGTAGGTTCCGGCATCCTGTGTGCTGTGGTGGCCTAAACTGATCATAGTTATCTTATCTTTCTTGTTTGAGTCATAGAACTAAGTCAATGATTACATGATATTGCCTTTAGATAGACATTCATTTATAAATAGACATGGGATTTAATGAAATGTAACAGTCTCCTGAGGTCTTTGTGATTATTTTAATGCTAATAGCTCTCCAGGAAGAGACACTATATACATTTTGTTCATCTGGTTTTGAATATTGTTCAGAAGTATGAGACATTTCTCTGACTACTAGCCTGAGGATAGAGGAAAAATCAGAGAGAAGTAAACCAAAATAAATTCTTTAGAATGAATTCAACCTTGAAGCTTATCTTTGGACTTTCAGTGTTGTGAGATAATAAATTTCCTTATATTTAATTCTATTTGATTTATGTTGATAGCTGCCAAAGATACTTTACCATTGTGATGTAAAAGGGTAATGGTTTCAAAGCTTTTGACAATGCAGTATTGTTGTTTAGACAATCCACTGATAAGGCAAATTTTTGAAAATCTAGTATAGGAAGAAAAGAGTGGTTTATGTAGTGTCAGCTGATCTGGGTTTGAATGCTTTCTAATTCATTACTAATTTGATTTGGGAGGTAATATCTATATATAATTAATATTTCTCTGTAATAAAGTTATGATCATAAAAACTCCCCATATTATCATAAAATTGTTATAAGGATAAGTAAAATATGTAAAATTACCAATAGTGCTTAACAAATAGTATGTGCTCACTAATTGTCTGTTATAATTGTTATTACTATTTTATCATAATTAAATACTGCTTACTATAACATATAATAAATATTAGTCTGACCAGATCATTAAAGTTATCAAGGTACTTTTCTTGTGTCCTCATTTAATATATGCTGCTCACATTCCAGAAGAGTGAAGCATAACAATAAAAACAGAAAATAAAGGCCTCTGAGGAATATTCTAAAGTCTTCTAAAATTTAATATTAATTGGTATTAAAAATGTCAATGGGTCTACTTTATGATAAGAAAATTCTCTTAAAATGATCTCTAGATAGTCTTCAGATATTGAACATAAAGTCATAGCATCATAAAATCTAATGTTAGAAAAAGTCTTAATAGAAAGCTTAGAGAGCTTAGCCTGACTGGAGAAATAGGCTGTTTATGCCTCTTACAGAATTTTATTATTTTCAATGTAGAGCATTCACAGCCAATATATTTCCTTATTACACAACTCTAATTGTTTTAAAAAATTATTTCAAACTATCCTCTGGAGTTCACAGAGGAAAAAACATAAATATGTAGCCTATAGGAATATCCAACAGAACCCTTTCCATTTGTGAGACACCAGGCTAATCATTTTAAGTGTATTACTTTAGTTAAATATCTGCAAAGCTCTATAAGATAGATACTATTATTGTTTCTATTTTACAACTAAGGAAATGGGGATTTCAAGAGACTTAAATAAAATTGCCGTAAGGCAAACAGCTAGTAACTTGGTTTTAACTCATGTATATGTGCATCTTAAGTATCTGATCTTAATTTACAACCAGTGGTGCAGTTCATAAATAATTAAACTAATATTTTGAATGCTACTTGAATATTTACTATTTGCTTCCTGCTGAGGAAAGGAACTATCACTTAGATTCAATTGAAATAAGTGATGAATAAAAATGAAAATTGCAACTTGAACAACTTCTCATAGCTAAGACACAGTGGAATTGATACTTTACACAAAGTGATCAGAAACTATATTTCAAGACAAACAAACAACTTCAAAGAAACAGAAAAACAAGGGCAAATAGATGAAAAATGAATTATATTAGTTGGTTAGTCAATCAAGTGATTACTCTTTTAATTTCATCTAAACACACAACTTTGAAGATGATGTATCAATGATAATGTAAAGAATAGAAATTATTCTCTAAAATAAAACCCTATTTCAACCAAACTTAAATGGATATCTTTTCAAATAGTCAATGCCTTTAGTTAATGTTTTAATATATCACACATATTACTGTTAGAATAAATTTATAGAATATTTTTTATATACTGTTTCACTGAATGCTTCCTACATGTAGCATCTCATTTAATTAAACCGGTTTACCAATAACAGCTATACTGACCATTTTCCATGTCATATATAATTATTAATATTTTCAATTATAATATGTTTTACAATAAAAGAAAAGAAAAGTTTTAGGAACTGTTTTATGTAATAGATACTTCAGAAAGACAACAGGTAAATGCACTAAGTGATTCTGGATTAGCTCCAGGATTGGAAAAACAAAAAAATCTAAAACACAATTTTGGAACAATAAAATAAATTTGTATAGAGGATCTAATATGGATAATAGCATGGTGTTTATATTAAATATCTTGATTTTGATAGTTACATTGTGGTATATAATAGAAAGACCTCAATCTTTGTAAATACATAGCGAAGTACTAAGGAATAAATAGGTACTATGTCCCTAACGTACACTCAAATGATTTTAAAATATAGGCACAAAATCATATATTCTTAGAGTAAGGAAGAAAGTGAGAGAACAGAGAGAACAGAGAGAACAAAGAATAATAAAATAAATGGGGAACATTATAATTAATAGGTGAGTCTGGGTAAGGGATATATGATGTATATACACTATTTTTGTAACTTTTCTATAAGTCTAAAATTAGATCAATAATTTACATGTGCGCACACACACATATAATGAGTTACTTTTGGTATCATATGTATAAAATTAAGCTATCAATGCCTTGCTTCTTACAATATTGAGAACATTAAATAAAATAACCTACCTAGTCAAATAGTGCTATGTGTAGTAATAGCTAGTGTTCTGTATGTTTATTTTACAATTAAATAATGATTGAATATTTAAGTAATTTATCAAAGAGAACATTGCCAGAAAATAGCACAGCTGTGCCTTAGAATGCACGTTTACCAATCTCATAACCAGTGTAATTATTTTAAAATTTAATTTGATGCTGGAAAATCTGTACACAAAAAGAGTGATATAATTCATTGAAGAGAGCAATTTAATCATTTTGTGATATTCTGCACATTTTGCTTGATTTATTGTTGTCTAGGTTATTCCAAATAGAATTAGTAAATAATGACAGGTTTCTCAGTATTTTAAATAATTTTGTTAATTCGCTAGAACCAATTTTGAATCAATTACCTGAGGATACTACTAGCATTGTGTTATGCTTTCCTCCAATTAACGGCATATGTAAAAATAAGAAAACAAAAATGAGAATAAAATAAAATTGACCAACATAATCTAAAATCTAGCATGAAATATTTTACTGTCACACTAAAATTCCTGGTTTTAATTAAAATGAATTTTGTAAGTAAGTTATCTGCAATATAAGAATACTATTTTGTACATAACCAGTCATTATTACATCTAAAATATAAATATTCTTGTTATCTAATTCCAGTCTATATTAAATTTTCTCAGATACATTTGCATGCACATGTGTGTTCATGTATGTTTCATAATGTTTTTCAGTTTTTATAGGATTACTCTGCTTTTTCTCATTACATTTTTCATAGGATGGAGTTTTCCTAACTGAAAAATTTACTGATACAAACCACATCTTTTCATTAGCATCTTGTAAAAAATTCTTTGAGTCAGAGAAAGATAATAAATATTAAATATGTCAGTTTAGGACAAAAAAAAACTAAAAGAGAAACCAAGTAAAATTAGATATATGAGATCATATACAAAAGCAACAAAAGTGTAATTTATAAGTTTGATATTAATAAGACTTAAATATACCATAATTTGCAATTAATCCTTCATAAAAAAATATCTATCATGCTTCCCCATCAATATAGAATATGAAGAAATAACTTATAACTCAGTAAATAGGAAAATAAAGCTTCTAATGCAGACATGAGTGAAAATTGTGATATTTTGTAGGAAAAATGTAAAGTAGAAACTGTGTGTATTGTATTAGTCAGGGTTCTCTTAGAAGGACAGAACTAAAATAAATTACGTGTGTGTGTGTGTGTGTGTGTAAATATATATATATGGATTCATTAAGTATTAACTTACATGATCACTGGTCCTATAGTAGGCTGTCTGCAAGCTGAGGAGCAAGGAGAGCCAGTCCAAGTCTAAGAACTTGGAGTCCGATATTTGAGGGCAGGAAGCATCCAGCATGGGAGAAAGACGTAGGCTGGGAGGCTAGGACAATGTCTCCTTTTCACGTTTTTCTGCCTGGTTTATATTTGCTGGAAGCTGATTAGATTGTACCCAGCAGATTAAGGGGGGATCTGCCTTCCCCAGCCCACTGACTCAAATGTTAATCTCTTTTGGCAACACTCACACACACACTCAGGATTAATACTTAGTATCCCTCAATCCTATCAAGTTGACACTCAATATTAACCATCACATGTATAGTATGTATGTGTGCGTGCACTATTCAAACAAAAACCTTCTCAATAACAACACTTTATAGTATGTCAGACTTTATTGTAATGGAATAAATGCTGCCTTTGCCTTCCAAAGATGATTGTTGGTATCATATGGGTGAAATGACACAAGGCCTATATTTTTCTTTAAAATATGTCAGAAGATAAAATAAACTAATAAACTAAACAACCCCAAACTAGCAGAAGCTACACAAAATTTGTTGGTCAGGTGGCAGGAAATATCTGAGGATAATAAATAAAAGCAGAACCCAGAAACACTTTTCCAGAATAAAAGAATCAGTGAGAAGAATGGGCATTACTGTAAGCATTTATGAGAAAGAAGGTCGGGGGCATCCATTAGAGAGCTGGGGAAGGTGAACATAAAACCTATTCTCAGATCTAAAAAAAGACTCCCCAGCCACTTCTTCTCTATATTGAATTCTCATACTTATGATTGTCTTTAGAAAATCTAACTCATTATCATGTGGCTAGAAAAAAAATAAATTAGAATTGCTGCATCTACATATGATCTTCCACATCAAATGCTGAAAATGCTGCTGCTAAAAATAACAATTTTGGATTTATAAAATACGAAAGTCTATTTTAAGGCATTAGAAAGCTGGTGAAATGAGGAACACAGAGGCAAAGGTTTTGAAGAAGTGAGAATATCAAAGAGGTATGCCGAAATCGTGACGATTACGTTGCTCCTGGGAACGTTTTCCATTTTTTATCATAGAGAGAAAAAAAGAATGGTGTATAGAATGAAAATTTGAGTTTTGCCTCACAAATAAATGTCCATAGTTCAAGAAAGTGGGAAAGGTCGGTAGTGTGAAAGCAAGTAATTCAAAATCTATGCGGTTGGAACGTTCAATTGTTTTGAGCCTTAACAAAGTATGATTATGGGGCCTGAGTCATCCGACAAGTTTCTGTATCCTAGGCCGTTGTAACCTTTATTTCTCTAATTATGAATTAGCCTTTTTCCTTACCTACATTATTTTGTAAAATGCTGTAAATGACTAAAAGGTGCCAGGGAAGACTCCTTCCCCCTTCACTGTTGACCTTCATTATATATTAACTTTCATTTTACCTAACTTACACAATGATTTCATGAATATCACTTTGTCTTAAGATGAAATGTTAAATACAATCTTTCAAATTAAAAAAAAAAAAGCAAGCTGCAGGGAAAATAAGACAAACTGTACCTTATTAAATTGTTACATTTCATAAACCAGTCATGTATAGAAAATGTATAATCCTACTAAATATTTTTGTGTTCTGCCTATATAAGCAAGACCTAGACTTTTAACTTTACAGCACTGATCCCATTTCTCTGGAGTATGTTTTTTCCTGATGAGGATCCCCAGCTTTTCTCTTGAATAAATTCCTTAAAACTGGATTATGATTTCTTTTTATTCATTTCAGGTGACAGTAGTGAGCCAAAATCAGAAAAGAATGTGGAGAACTATGTCCCAAAAACAGGTGATTAAAAGGTAGACAGAACCCGGGCCTAAACTAACTTTGTCTCTAATTAGACAGAAGTGATTCAGCAACACTTTATTGTTCTATAGCATGAAAGAGTGTATCATCTCTAGGGGAAGACAATATTATCTAGATACCATATAATTTTGGATATGCAATGGTATATCACTCAAATAAAAAATGCTAGATATTGCAAAGAGAAGATCATATGAATGAAAAGCAAGAAATAAATAGAAAAAAACAGATTAACAGGTAATCCATATATTGGAATAGTAAAAAAGATTTTAAGTAACTTGTAATTATGTTCAAAATATGAAACCATGGAGGACGCAGATAAGAACATAAAAAATCTTATGAGAAAATTGGATTCTGTAAAAAGGAATCAAGAAAAATGTCTGGAATGGCAGAATAAGGACTTGTTTAAGTCTGCTTCTCCATAAAATAAGAGAATGTTGAAAAAAAAAAAAAAAAAAAAGAGTAAAAACTGACTTTTCCAGAATTTCAAATTAAAGATTTACAACAATCCAAAAAAGCAGTATTAAAAATAAAATGGCTGAATCCTGATAAGAACAGAAAGCTTTGTGATGTTTAACTTACCCTATACTCACCTGTCCCCAGTTCTGCAGTAGCCTTAAAAAACAAAAGAACAAAAACTTTACAACTGGTGGTTTTGGAAAATAGCAGCCTACTAGTCATTGGAGGAACAGAATGTATTTAAAACGTGATGAAAATGGTTTCTCTCAGATAATTATTCACCACTATTCACCTGTTGGCAGCTCTCTGAAAATGCTCTGTTCTCAGAGATTGTTTTTATTTGACCTGACTTAGAGTTTCCTTTATGCAAACAGTCCTGTGTTCAGAGCATTGTAGAAAACAATCAATGACAACTGTTTAACATTTAACCTGCCTGAAGTGGCTATAACAGCTGTTGCTAACAAGATGCCAGTTGAAACACTTGAAAGATATAGTAGGAGAATAAGATTTCCACAGAAAGCTTTGTAAAGCTCTCGTTTATTCCTGAGAATGTACAATACTGTACACATGTTCAGGGCTATGTACATGCCTGGCAAAAGCGTGATTTTTAAAAATTGATGCATAATAGATGTACATAATTTTGGGCTACATGTGACAGTACATTTATATAAGTTTTAAACCTCAAATCTTTGTATGTTGGGGTATCTGTTATCATAAATATTTATTTTTTCTTTATGCTAGAACTATTCAAATTATTTCCTCTAGCAATTTTGAATTATACAATAGATTATTACAATCTATAGTCACCCCACTAAACTAAGTTTTATTTCCTCTATCAAGCCATATATTTAAGCCAGTTAAAAAGTCTGTAAAACATGTGAAAAGACACATCACCAAAGAAAGTAGACAGTTGGCAAATAAGCATATGAAAGACATTCAACTTCATTTCTGTGGGGTCAGTGGTAATATCCCCATTATCATTTTTTATTGCGTCTATTTGATTCTTCTCTCTTTTCTTCTTTATTAGTCTTGCTAGCGGTCTGTCAATTTTGTTGATCTTTTCTAAAAACCAACTCCTGGATTCATTGATTTTTTGGAGGGTTTTTTGTGTCTCTATCTCCTTCAGTTCTGCTCTGATCTTAGTTATTTCTTGCCTTCTGCTAGCTTTCGAATGTGTTTGCTCTTGCTTGTCTAGTTCTTTTAATTGCGATGTTAGAGTGTCAATTTTAGATCTTTCCTGCTTTCTCTTGTGGGCATTTAGTGCTATAAATTTCCCTCTACACACTGCTTTAAATGTGTCCCAGAGATTCTGGTATGTTGTATCTTTGTTCTCATTGGTTTCAAAGAACATCTTTACTTCTGCCTTCATTTCGTTATGTACCCAGTAGTCATTCAGGAGCAGGTTGTTCAGTTTCCATGTAGTTGAGCGGTTTTGATTGAGTTTCTTAGTCCTGAGTTCTAGTTTGATTGCACTGTAGTTCAACCATTATGGAAAACAGTATGGCGATTCCTCAAGGATCTAGAACTAGATGTACCATATGACCCAGCCATCCCATTACTGGGTATATACCCAAAGGATTATAAATCATGCTGCTATAAAGACACATGCACACGTATGTTCATTGCGGCACTATTCACAATAGCAAAGACTTGGAATCAACCCAAATGTCCATCAGTGACAGACTGGATTAAGAAAATGTGGCACATATACACCATGGAATACTATGCAGCCATCAAAAAGGATGAGTTTGTGTCCTTTGTAGGGACATGGATGCAGCTGGAAACCATCATTCTTAGCAAACTATCACAAGAACAGAAAACCAAACACCGCATGTTCTCACTCATAGGTGGGAACTGAACAATGAGATCACTTGGACTTGGGAAGGGGAACATTACACACGGGGGCTTATCATGGGGAGGGGGGAGGGGGAAGGGATTGCATTGGGAGTTATACCTGATGTAAATGACGAGTTGATGGGTGCTGACGAGTTGATGGGTGCAGCACAGCAACATGGCACAAGTATACATATGTAACAAACCTGCACGTTATGCACATGTACCCTAGAACTTAAAGTATAATAATAATAAAAAAAAGACATTCAACTTCATATGTCATTCATGGAATTACAGATTTTAAAAACAACAAGATACCTAAACAACTATTAGAACATCTAAAATCCAAAACACTATAATATCAAATACTGAAGAGGATTGAAGTTAAAGACATTCTAATTCATTACTGATGGGAATGCAAAATGGTACAGCCATGCTAAGTTGTCAGTTTCTTACAAAGCTAAGCACATCACAATGTGATTCATCATTGGTTCTCATTGTTTTACCCAAATGAGTTGAAAACTGATGTCCACACAAAAAACTGCACATGAAGGTTTATAGCAGTTTAATTGCTAAATATTGAAAGCAACCAAGATGCCTTTCAATAGATGAATGGATCAATAAACTGTGAAACATCTATGAAATTGACCATAATTGAGCAATAAAAAATGAATCAAGCCATGAAAATACAATGAGGTACTTTAAATGTATACTGCTATGTGGAAAAAGCCAACCTGAAAAGGCTGCATACTTGGGAATGTAGCAGTGATGGTCACTTTCATGGCCATCTTGGTTTTGGCTGGCTTCTTTACTACAAACTCATTTATCAGCAAGGTCTTTATGACCCATATCTTGTGCTGACCTCCTATCTCATCCTGTGATTTAGAATGCCTTACCCATCTGGGAATGCAGTACAGTAGGTCTCAGCCTCATTTCACCCAGCTCCTATTAAAGGTGGAGTTGTTCTCATTTAAAAGCCACTGACAAAACAATACTGACAATTACAAGGTCAGTGATTGCTAGAGCTTGAGGGGAGAAGAAGAGATAAGTAGGTGAAACACAGAGGATATTTAGGATAATGAAAGGATTCAATTCTGTATAATACTGTCATGGTAGATACATGTATATTAACCATGTTTTCTAGTTTTTGAGTCTGATATTTTGACATCTGGGGTCTTGCTGACTAGGACAGTTAGGTTAACAGATTCCCAGAGAGAGTAAGGAATTCTCCTGCGAGCCTGTGTTTCATATGCAAACTAACAAATTCAGAGCCCATATTCCCCACCCACTAGCTTTATTGATCTATTACATTTGTGACACTAGTTCCCTTCCCTGAAATCAGATCCCTTCCCTAGACATCAGACACCTAGAGGCATCCCTTATACCTGAGATACTGGTGAAGTTGTTTAAACTATCCAATCTTAAACCTCATTATCCTATTTACACTGCCTCCCTCATTTCTTCCCACAAAAATCATAAGACTTTCAAGCAGTTTGCCTAGCTTTCCCTCTCTGCCTGCAACTGACTTTGATGTTCTCCCCTGTGACCATACCTTGCTTACCTTCCTCTTGGGAACTGTAATAAACTGTCTTTTTAATAGCAATCATCTACTGATCTGCTGCCCTCACCACATCTGGGTAAAACGAAAATCCCAGGAACATTGTAATGCAACATGACGTAATGCATTTGGCAAAACCCATAGAACTGTAAAACTCAGAGTGAGCTCTAATGTAAACAATGGACTTTGGTTAATAATGATGTATCACTTTTGGATCATTGATTTCCACAAATGAGTCATACCAATGCAAGACATTAACAATACGAGAAACTATAAACCAGGGAAAGGGAATTCTGTACTTTTAAAAAATTTTTCTTTAAATCTAACTTTAAGAAACAAAATCTATTAATTTTTAGATTTAGATCTATTCTTAGAAATAGACAATCTAAGAAATGGGAGAAAATATTTGCAATTAATATCTTCAACAAAGAACTTATATGCAGGAAGTAAAAGACCACTTACAACTCAAAGTTTAAGACAGATAGTCCAATTGTAAAAGGGCAAAGCATTTAAATAGAAGTATTGTTTAAAGTAGACAAACAGATGTCCAATAAACACATGGAAAATACAAATCATTAGTCACTAGGGAAATGCAAACTAAAATCATATTGAGGTATCATTTCATATCCAATTGGATAGCTAAAATCAATGACTATAGAGAAAATAACATGTTTTGGAAAGGATATAGAAATATTAGGTCTGGCACAGTGACTCATGCCTGTAATCCTAGCACTTTGGGAGCCTGAGACAGGCAGATTGCCTGAGCTCAGGGGTTCAAGACCAGCCTGGGAAACATGGCGAAACTCTGTCTCTACTAAAATACAAAAAAAGTTAGCCATGTTTGATGGTGTATGCCCATAGTCCCAGATACTTGGGAGGCTGAGACAGGACAATTGCTTGAACTCAAGAGGTGGAGGTTACAGTGAGCTGAGATAGCACCACTGCAGTCCAGCCTAGGCAACAGAGTGAGTCTGTCTCCAAAAAAAAAAAGAAGAAGAAATATTAAACTATGTGTCATTACTAGTGGGATAGTAACATCTTACAGCCATTTTGGAAGAGAGTTTTGCAGTTCTTTACAATGTTAAAAAAACAGTAAGCATGCTACTCAGCAATTACAGTCTGAGTCATATATCCAAGAGTACTGAAAATATATATTCAAAGAAGAACTTGCACCCAAATGTTTATAACAGCATTATGCATAATGCTGAAAAGTGAAAATGTTCCAAATGTCCACTAACTGTTAAATAAATATAATGTGATATATCCAAACAGTGAAATATTATTCAACCATAAAAAAGAATTGTGGATACTTACTAAAACATAAATGAACCTGGAAAATAAGTACACTGTATTGTACACTTTAGAAGGATAAATTTGTGGTCTGTGAATTATAGCTCAAAGCTGTTATATAAAAGAGCGTGAAATAAAAATTCTAGAATTAAAAATGTCAATGACTAAAATTTAAAAAGAGATGATGTTTAATAGTCATTGATTGAAAGTTTTTCCTACTGAAATGGCCTCGTTGTCTGGGGTGATACCTGAGGTTCAATGTCCCACAACCATGGAGAAAAAGGACGTGGACACAGAAGGGTAAGGTCAAGAGTTGAAGTTCAATAGGCAAAAGAAAGAAAAGAACTCCCTCCTGCAGAGAGAGGGGTTCTGAACGGGTTGTCAGTTTTGGGGTGAAAGGCAGGGGGGTTTAGGGATGAGCTTGAGGAGGCGGTGTCTGGTTTATACAGGGCACGAAAGATTGGTCAGATCAGGTGTGCTCTTTGCATGATGAGCAGAATACTGGTTAGGACTAGGCATGCTATTTGCATAGGGTGTGAATTTCTGGCCTCCCCCACCCTACACTTTTATTATGCAGATGGGTTCTCTGCTTGACTGGTACCCTGTTGCCCATTCCTTTACTGTGCACATGGTAACACAAAAGGGAAGATGGAGCCTTCTTGTTGGACATGACTGGCCCCCGGGTAGCTCTTTTCTATTGGCGCAGCTGCCACATTCCCCCATGCAAGCTTCCAGCTTCCCTATGTTTGTGTTTCCATTTTCAGGCTGCTGTTTGTTAGGGTGGAAAAAAAAGTGCTTTGGCTGCTTTTAGTTAGAAGGGAAGTGTTGCCAAGGACTCTTTTACTTTCACCATCTGCCAAAATAATTTATTTCTATCTCCTGTATCGCTATGAGATCAGGAACTAGTGAATACCCAAAAGTCTCCCACCCCCTCCCCTGCCTTTTTTCTTTCAAAGCTCTACTGGTGTTCTTTAAATTAGGCCAAATAAATGAAAATCATAAGGATTAAAAAGGAAAAAGTATACCTGTGACTATTATCATAAAACATGATTATTACACAGTAAGATAAAATAATCTGTAGTCAGACAATTAAAACTAAATAAGTGCAAAAGTCATATGGATAAGTGGTTGAGAATTAGAGGGGATAAAAAGAAGGGAATAGAGAGGAGAATATGAAAAATAAGTTCATTAGTTCCTTTAGATAGTACTTGAGAATAAATTTAACATTTTAAACTAACAAAGAATAATCATATTCAATAAAACAGGAAACATTAAACTATTGCTAAACAGAATCAGGAGGAGAAAAGCAGAGAGAAAGGAGCAAGATGTAATAAGAAAATTTTATTGTTGATCATAATAGGTAACCAAGAGATATGGCAAAAAATGGTAATATATGTGTGTGTATGGGAGGTTAGCATATTGTTAGCATATAGTATATGATATTAGGATAAAATATAAGGAAATAAGTAATATCATATACAAACATTAGAATACATACATATAATAGCAAACATTAAACTTCATATTTTTATGAAAAAATGAAATGAAAAATATGAAAAATTTCATATTTTTAGGATAAAAATATGAAAATATGTAGCCATGAAAACAAAAATATAAATGGTCTTATATTTAGAAATACAAGCTAACAATAAAGAAAAGATATGACATATGACATAGATAACTTGTTTTTAATTTATATACATTATTTTAGATTTACTTTTATTTACAAATCCATACCTTAAAAGTAAGAAATAATATGACAGAATTTAAAACCAACTTTTAAGTGATATCAAGAAATGTAAATTGACTTAACAGATAGGAAAACAAATTTTCAATGAATTACAAAGTCAAATTCAATTGTATGTTAAATATGAGACATATCTAAAGCAAAAAAAACTCAAATAATATGCATAAAATGATGGGCAAGGATATATCAGACAAATGAAAATAAGAATGAAGACAAGATGATGATATTTGTATCACTAAAGCTAGAATTAGACCCGCAAAAAAATTTAAAAGTTTGAGAGAACATTTTATATTGATATGATAGTTATAAACTACACAGCAAATAGTGGTTTTACAAGGTGGAAATTGCAAGACTTCCAAACTACAGAAGACACCCTTTAACACAATCATCACTGAAAGGATGTTCTCAAGGAACCTGGATTCCTTGAGAAAGTGGCTGATTCTAGGTCTGAGAATAGAAAAAAATCTAGATGACCCTGCAACATTTTCTCAGAAAAAAAAAAAAAAATGAAACTTTCAAAACTTAACAGGATCATGTCAAGGAGACACAGTGGAACTTTATTAATGAAGTCTTGACTGAGAAAAAATATTTGGAAAAAATGAGGATTAAGTATAAGAATTCTAATGAACTGACACATATAGAAATATGAATGAAAACTACTGAATCTATATGATACTCAGAAAAAAAAAAGAGCAGGAAAAACAGTATGTCGCTATTTAAGATGACTATTAAAATATCTTTTTAATAAAAACAATATCTCAGGGAAAAGTATTAAGTATTTATTCTGGCTTTCCAGTAGGAACTTCATTGCAGTATAACTGAATTCCTATATCAAAGAAGCATCAAATATTCTGATACCCTTTTATGTATAATGATATGCATAATACCATTCCTTCAAGGCATGTGGATCAAAGAGCTTATAGTTACAAGTTCTAGTTTAAATTACAAGGTTGGCAAAACTCATTTAATAATCTTTTCCCACAATCAGAGACTTCTCAATTGCAATACCTTTTCTTCGTCCCTGCTAACCTGTGCCTACTATTTTCCTCTCTCTCTTTAGAGAGGAAGGGAATTGCAAAACTTGGATCCACACAGGCATCTAAGAGCTAAATAGTTAGACAATTAAGTGATTTTTGTCTTATTTCTAAAAGATAAAATATCAGCAAAGAAAAATATTCAGTATTAAAATTTTAAAGTATAAACACATTTGGAAAGTTGGGGAAATTCTATTAGGATGTAAATGGCCATAAAAAGAGGTCTGTACTGGTATTTCTATTCTAAAATGAATTTATTTTCACTAATATGAAAAAAAAATAAAGACTACATTTTAATGAATTTAAAAGTATTATGTATTCTCTCTTTTACCCATGTCAGTCATTGATAAATTTCCCAAATCGCTATTCTCCTCAACTGTTAGATAAATATCCCTACCTTTTAAAGCTGTATATAACAGCTGGAAGTTCTACCCAGGTAAAATCTGACTAAAATGAGCTGAAGAGAAAAGAAGCATATTGGAATTTTGTTTCCCATATTCCTCACTGTTATGAACAACTCGGAGAACTGATTTAATGAGAAGAAAAAAACTTAGGCAAATTAAACATAGTGAATATCAATCTAGTAAAAATAAGACAGGCAAATCGATAGTGACAGAAGTTAAGGCAGTCAGCTACTTTTAATGGCTAATTTAGGACCAAATCAAAGTGTAGAGAAGATTAATAAACCTTAATGCAAATCACACAATAGAGTAAGAGTTGCAAAACATGTGCAGTTAGCACACATGTTGGGGACATCAGTCTGAGATTCTTAAATATAATATGAAGCTGTTGTCAAGAGAAGATTGGAAACTGGACTTGAATGCCCAGGTATGCAGATAAATCATCATTTAAAAACAAAAAACACCCATCAGGTGGAAAGTAACCCAATCGGGCAAAATCGTGTCTCTCTCTACCCAGGATTGTCTCAAAAATAGAATTATCTCTAAAAATCATAATCACTTGACCCAGAACTGTGTTTTTTTCAGTAGGTGTCTCTTAATAGGATAGACTGACATTTGCCATGCTGAATTCACAAAGGGAAATAGAAGTTGATCACATTAACTATGAAACCTCTATTTCCGTAATAATTACATGTGGGGTTTGAGTGACAACATTTATCCTTACTAAAATTGGTTTAGTTTTGTTACTTCATCCAGTGACACAAGATCCAGCTAGCTTCTTCAGACCTTCTCTCCACCACTGCTTTTTGACCATCATAACATTTCATAGATTTGTGAATATACTATATTGGTTGATTAGCAAGGGTACTCTAAGTTGTAAAAGACAAAACAAATTTGAACTAATTTAAATTAAAAGAAGATAGGATTATATTAAAGGATCAATAGAATTGAAGTTAGGAATCTGGGACTGAATGCAATTGTGTAAATTCTGTGAAAACAATGAGGCTGGAAACATGAAATTACAGTTATTTCTGGACTCACACATTCTCAGTTTCATCTCCTGTTTGAAAAACCTCAGGGGAAAATCTCTGATTAGCTTTGAGTGAAGAAATAACTAAGAGAAAAAGAATTTAGAAGTTTGTTTACAAGAAATACAAGATTGTCAGACTTAGAAGGACTAAATAATTAAATAGAAAACACAAGAGCTATTTAAAGGTTTTGAAAACACTTTATTACCAAAATTAGAAAGCTTTCTGTTAGTCTATTCAAGTTTGAAAAAATTCTTATGGGAGTTGAGAGTGATGATATACTCCTTTAATCCCAGCTACTCAGAAGGTTAAGGCAGAAGGGTCATTTGAACTCAGGAAATTGAGGTTGCAGTAAGCTATGATCATCCCACTGTACCACAGTCTGAGCAACAGAGTAAAACCCTGACTCATAAACCAAATCTGATTATTACATTTACAAAGGAGAAGATATGTCTTCAGATGTCAGCATTTTTAAAAGTCAGTGATAAAATAATTTCCTTGGAGAGTCAATAACTTTATAGTACATCCGGAATTGGTTCCTTCTGGTGGGTTCTTGGTGTCACCGACTTCAAGAATGAAGCTGCGGACCCTCGTGTTGAGTGTTACAGTTCTTAAAGATGGTGTGTCCGGAGTTTCTTCCTTCAGATGTTCAGATGTGTCTGGAGTTTCTTCCTTCTGGTGGGTTCGTGGTCTTGTTGACTTCAGGCGTGAAGCCTCAGACCTTCACATTGAGTGTTACAGCTCTCGCGTCCAGAATTGTTTGTTCCTCCTGGTGGGTTTGTGGTCTCGCTGGCTTCAGGAATGAAGCTGCTGACCTCCACGGTGAGTGTTACAGCTCATAAAGGTAGTGTGGACCCAAAGAGTGAGCAGCAACAAGATTTATTGCAAAGAGTGAAAGAACAAAGCTTCCACAGCGTGGAAAGGGACCTGAGTGGATTGCCGCTGCTGGCTTGGGTGGCCAGCTTTTATTCCCTTATTTGGCCCTGCCCATGCCCTGATGATGGGTCCATTTTGCAGAGCACTGATTGATCCATTTTACAGAGCACTGATTGATCCATTTTACAGAGTGTTGATTGGCCTGTTTTACAGAGTGCTGATTGGTGCGTTTACAATCCTTTAGCTAGACGGAAAAGTTCTCCACATCCCCACTGGACCCAGAAGCTCAGTTGGCTTCACCTCTCAATCCCCGCTCTAAACAGAATACCCTAACTATTGTTGGGAATTGGGTGATTACTGCTCTAGCTACTTCCTGCTGGATAGGCGTGAAGAACGGCCCTGCAGTTGTAGTGTCCTCCAGATGGGAACTCTTTAGGCCAGTGAAAGGGCCAGGGGGTTGGTCCAGGGGTCCTCTGTAGAAGTTGTTAGTTGAGCTCATTTGGGGTTCCATTTGTAATATTGTCTGCAGCTTGATGGCCTCAATTCTAGGGGAAACAAATTTGATAAGGTGGTTAAAAGTACAGGGCCTGAAGGCGAGCAATAGCAAGATGACTGTCATGGGACCTAGAAAGGGGAGTAGCCATGTTGCCCAACTCCAGAGGTTGGTATAAGAGTTTGAAAGGTGTTGTCTGATTTCAGAAGCCTTTTTCTGTAAATGTTGGGAAGCATCTCTTACTACCCCTGACTGGTTAGTGTAAAAACAACACTCTTCTCCTAAGAAGGTGCAGAGTTTTCCTATCTCAGCAGTGAGGAGGTCTACACCTCAGCAATTTTGGAGAGTCACTGCTGCCAAAGAGTCTATTTGGGGTTGTAGAGTAAGGATAGATTCTATTATTTCTTGTAAACTATCTGAGAAATCCGTTGAGAGTGTGTGCTAGTAGGATAATACACGTTACACTGTTAACTTTTTTAGCAAACTTTACTTTTGTTGAAAACCTTGTAAGTTTGGGATTTCAATTATTCTTTGTTATAAATAAGACCTTGTTCAGTCCTTATTAACTTAGAATTGGTATAGATGGCTCCTTCCTGTTTCTGTAAGTACTTTAAGATTTGGCTGAGTGCAAACAACTCGCACATTTGAGCAGACCAGTTATTAGGCAATTTTCCTAACTCTACTTCTGTAAGAGTTTCCTTATCACTTACTGAATACCCATTGTGTCTTTTTCCTTAATTACCCTGGAGGAACCATCTATCATCCTGTCCTGAAGGGAGTTCCTCCTATGTCTAGTCGGACCTTCAGATTTAGATCCCCTGTTAGGAAACCTGCTGGGTCAAGATTTTTGATAGGAAGGCTGTGGGTTGTCAGTGTGACTTCCAGAGTCAGTGGCCTCAGTGCTTTCGGGCTATGCCCTTGTTTACACTGATAACAAGGTGGTATTGGAGTGTTATAGGGTTACAGAGAAGACCTGCAATTATTAATTTTAGGTTTTAAATTTACCCTGGCTTTTAAAGGAATAGGGTACACTGTTTTTTCTTTACTACTTCTATCTCTTTCTCTTTGACCCTTTGTCTTTTCCTCTTTCCTTCTCTCTCTGTTTCTTCCTCTCTCTCTCTCTCTGACTTTGTCTCTTTCTCTCTTTCCTTCTTTGACATTGTCTCTCTCTTTTTCTCTGCTGGTCTTTCCCTGCCTCTGCCAGCCACTTATGCTGTTGTTCTTCCCTCTCCTTCCCCTTTTTGATGGCCTCAGCAGTGTAAAACTGCCACCTCCTTGGGTTTTTGCACTGAGTGCAATAATTCGGTGATTTCCTTGTAGTATTTAATGGGGGTTCCCCCAGAGGTGTTAGGAACTCCTATTCTTTCCATATTGCAGCATGGACATGTAGGATTAGATAAGCATACTTGCCATCTGTATACACATTTATTCTTTTTCCCTTTCCCAGTTCTAAGGCTCGGGTAAGTGCCACTAGTTCTGCTAACTGGGCGCTGGTCCCTGAGGGAAGAGGCTTACTTTCAAGTATGGTTACATCACTAACTATGGAATAACCTGCCCTTCGTATCCCATTTTCCACATATGAACTTCCATTGGTATATAGGTTAAGGTCAGGATTAGCTAAGGGGACTTCTAAGAGATCCTCTGGGGCGGCGTAAGTCTGGACTACAACCTGTTGGCAGCCATGGTCAACCGGCTCCCCATCCTCTGGGAGAAAAGTGGTAGGGCTGAGGGCCACACACATATGCACTTGAAGCACTGGCCCCTCAAAGAGTAGCACCTGGTATCTAAGCAGGCAGTTGTCTGATAGCCATAAACTTCCTTTGGCACCTAGTATACTAGTTACTTCATGAGTATTCCAGACAGTGAGATCCTTTCCTTGTATTATTTTGCTAGCCTCTGACAGTAAGACAGCCACCACCACAACTACCTGTAAACAGTGAGGCCAGCCTTTTGTTACTATATCAATTTCCTTACTTAGGTATGCCACTGGTTGTGGGGTTCTCCCACGAGTCTGAGTAAGGACCCACAAGAGCTATTCCTGCTCTCTCTCTGATGTTTATAGAAAAGTTTTGTCCTGTGGGAAGGCTTAAGGCTGGAGCTTGAATTTGCTCCTTCCAGTGCCCAGACTTCAGGGTTGAGTCGCACCTCAAGCAGGGGACAACGAATGGGTAACTTGTTCCCCATATTCATGTAGATAATAGCTCCAGCTTTGGCTAATATGTCCATCCCTAATAAGGGTGTGGGACTTTCAGGCATACAAGAAAGGCATGTGAAAAGAGCAAGGTCTCCCAATTACAGCTGAGGAGGTAGGAGAAATACCTGGTTACTGGCTGTCCCAGGATTCCTCAGATGGTAATGAACTTGAGGACAGCTGTCAAGGACAGGAGATTAACACTGAGAAGGCCGTGCCAGTGTCCAGGAGGAAGTCAATTTCCTGGCCTTCAATGGTTATACATACCCGGAGCTCAGTGAGACTGATGACATGAGCTGGCGCTTGCCCCAGACATCCTCAGTCCTGTTTTCGGATCATCTGATAGGGGGCTTCTGGCCCAGAGAACCTTTGTCCTCTGGGGCAGTATGCCTTCCACTGATTGCCTTGGCATAGTGGACGTGGGCGAGGGGGCAGCTTGTTTCTCACAGGACAATCTTTTTTAAAGTGTCTTTGTAAACCACACTGATAACAAGCCCTACCAGGGGATTGGCCTGCTCCATTTTCTGTCCTCTCTGAACCACCAAGGTTTGTTTGTTTGAGGGCCATGACTAAGGCTGCAGACTTTCTCTGATCTCGCTATTCCTTTTGGGCCTGTTCCTCTTGGTCCCTATTATAGAGCACCGAAGTTGCCAGGTTTAATAATGCCTCCAGATTTTATTCAGGGCCCAGCGCTCGCTTTTGGAGCTTTCTCCTGATATCCGCGGCTGATTGGGTTATAAACTTATCTCTTAGGATCAATTGAACCTCAAGTGAGTCAGGTGACAGGGGAGTATATTCTCTAAAGGCCTCCCATAGCGGCTCGAGGAAGCCAGAATGACTTTCTTCCTTTCCCTGGGTTATGGTGGACATCATTTAATAATTCATGGACTATTTCCTAATTCTCCTTAGTCCTTCTAGAACACAAGTCAGCAGATGTTTACAACTCCAGTCCCCATGATCTGAGTCAAGGACCCAGTGGAGATCCATACTGGACACGGCTTGCTGCCTGGTAGGGAATTTGTCCCGTTCTTCGGCTGTCATTCTTTCATTTACTTGACTAAGATACCAGGTATCTCCAAACTCTCAGGCTGCAGCTAAAGCCGCATTCTTTTCATTAAAGACCAGGGTTTGATCTAAAAATAGCATGACAGCTCTCCAAGTGACATCGAAGTTTGGCCTAGACCCTGTAGGACATCTATGTACCTATCAGGATCATCTTAAAACTTCCCCAGGTCTGCCTTGATCTGCTTTAAATCAGAGAGGGAGAAGGGGACATGTACCCAGGTTGGGCCAAATTCCCCCCCTACAGCTTGAAGGGGACATAATCGATAGACCGGGGGTTTTTGTGGTCCTTTGGCGATTTCTTTGCTTGTTTCCTTCTGGGCAGGGGAGATTAGAGGAGACTTATCATTAATAGGAAGGGGAGTCCTAGGGAGCCTAGGATATCGAGGTAAGCTGAGAGGTCCTCCAGTGGGATGTGAATTGCAAGTTTTGCATAGTTGTGTTTTCTCATTCACTGAAAAGAAACTTTGGACATAAAGTATTTCACTCCATTTGCCTTCCCTCTTACAGAAAAATGTCAAGCTGTAGGATAGTATTGTAATTTATACTTCCCTCAGGTGGCCATTTTTCCCCATCAGAGAGAGAGAATATTGGGACCAGGCTTAGTGCAGAAAAAAATGAGCTGCCTCTTTTTCAGGGTTTGTGGGTCAAATTGGTCCCAATGGCTTAGGATGTATTTCAATGGTGAGCCTGTTGGTGCCTTAGTGTTTCTCATCACTTGGTAATAGGTGATAGTCCCATCTGGGTCGTGAAAATGTATCCAGAATTGGTTCCTTCCAGTGGGTTCTTGGTCTCACTGACTTCAAGAATGAAGCCGTGGACGTTCGCGGTTAGTGTTACAGTTCTTAAAGATAGTGTGTCTGGGGTTTCTTCCTTCAGATGTTTAGGTGTGTCCAGAGTTCCTTCCTTCTGGTGGGTTCGTAGTCTTGCTGACTTCAGGAGTGAAGCCACAGACCTTCACAGTGAGGGTTACAGCTTTTAAAGTTGGCTCATCTGGAGTTATTTGTTCCTCCTGGTGGGTTCGTGGTCTCACTGGCTTCAGGAGTGAAGCTGCTGACCTCCACGGTGAGTGTTACAGCTCATAAAGGTAGTGTGGACCCAAAGAGTGAGCAGCAACAAGATTTATTGCAAAGAGTGAAAGAACAAAGCTTCCACAGCGTGGAAGGGGACCTGAGTGGGTTGCCGCTGCTGGCTTGGGTGGCCAGCTTTTATTCCCTTATTTGGCCCCGCTCATGTCCTGCTGATTGGTCCATTTTACAAAGCACTGTTTGATCCATTTTACAGAGCACTGATTGGTCCATTTTACAGAGTGCTGATTGGTCTGTTTTACAGAGTGCTGATTGGTGCATTTACAATCCTTTAGCTGGACAGAAAAGTTCTCTAAGTCCCCACCCGACCCAGAAGCCCAGCTAGTTTCACCTCTCAATAGGAAAGGCTCAGAGATCAACTTAGTTTGGGAGCTAAAAAAGCAAACAACCAAAAACCAAAAACAAAAACCTGTTATTTTTGGTGTATCTCAGAATATAAAGTGCACTCTATCCACTTACTACCAAGGGACATGCTATTCACACTTATTCCTAATGTTGGCAGAAAAATGTATTAGTTTTGTTCCCACATTCTCTAGTTTTTTCAAGTTTTTGTCCCTAAAACATAGATTTAATCCCATAAGTTTGTTCTGTAATTTTATGTACAAAAATAATCAATTTTATAGTTTACTTGATCAATTTTTTTTATTTGCATAGGTGTGACAAAAGGTGTTAATTCACAAAGATCTTTTTTTTTTTTTTTTTTTTTTTTTGCTTAGCAAAATTAGAGCCATATCCTATTAGGGTTCACAAATTTAACCTGTCTAGAGACTCATATGATACGTATGCTTATAACTCTACCCTACATGTCAGAAGTATTTTCTTTTCATAATTATTGACTCATCAACTGAGATCAGGAACAAAAAACAATTCCATTCACCTCATTTGGGTTATACTGTAGTAGATGTAATTTCATCAAACTTATGAACATTCTAGCAGAGTTTTCTTCCTATCTCATCTCTTGTGGTTTGAGTTTGCCACACCAAAGCTCATGTTCAAGTTTAATTCCCAACGTGGTGGTGTTGGGAGGTGAGGCCTAGTGGAAGGTATTTGAATCATGTAGGTCAATCCTGAGTGAGGGGCTTGCTGTGTTCTTACAGTAAGTGAGTTCTTGCTCCGGAGAGAAAAGATTAGTTTTCTCAGGAGCAGATTAATTCCCATAAAAGTACATTGTTATAAAGCAAGATTCTTCCTCCTGTTGGGTCTTCTTTCTTTACGTTTGTTCACTTCTCCTCTGACCCTATCTGTCACGTTACAGTGCAGCACAGAAACATTCACCAGAAGTAAGGGTCATACTTTTGAACTTCCCAGACTGTCAAACCATGAGCTAAATAAATTTCTTTTCATTATAAATTACCCGAGATCAGGTATTCTGTTATAGCAACACAAAATGGACAAAGACACATTGTATCTTATTCTTTTCCATTGTGGACCAGTCATATTGTGGGTTAATTTAGGGCTAACAACTTTGTTTTATCAATGTCTTGTCAGCATTCAAACTTACTGTTACTTCTGACTTCACTAATTTTTTGTTTATCTGGGACATTTCTATTTTTCTTTGAGTGAAGAGACATAAAAGTAATAACTCATAAACTTTAACATTTCTCCACAGTCTATGAAGCTCTGGATGAGACAAAGTTCTTCCTCATTTCCACATATTTTGAAGCTCATTTATAATTATAATACAAATTAATGAGAATTGTTTTGAATATTCTCATTCCTCTTTACACCATACAAAATTGCTGCTTTGTGTTTATGAAAGTTACTTATTATTATTATTATTTTTTGAGTCAAGAACACTTAAGATCTACAGTCTTAAAAACCTTAATGTCCACCGTATCACGTTGTTACCTATAGGCACTATGTAGTACAACAGGTCTCGAGAACTGATTCATTTTGTATACTCATTGAGCAACAACTCCCCACTTATTTCTCTTCTCTTCCCCTGGCAATGGCCATCCTATTTTGTGTTTCCATTTATTTGACTAGTTTAATAGCTCAAATAAGTGTAATTATGCCGTATTTTTTCTCTTTTTACTGACTTAATTCACAAATGGCACGATTTCCTTTTTTTCTAAGGCAGGATAACATTCTACTCTATAACGTAGCACTTTTTTTGTTTGTTTGTTTTTGATGGAGTCGCACTCTGCTGCCAGGACTGGAGTGCAGTGGCACGGTCTCGGCTCATTGCAACCTCTGCCTTAGAGGGTCAAGCGATTCTCCTGCTTTAGCTTCCTGAGTAGCTGGGGTTACAGGGAACCACCACTATGCCCAGCTAATCTTTTGCATTTTTGAAAGAAATGGGGTTTCACCATGTTGGTTAGGCGGGCCTCGAACTCCTGACCTTGTTATTTGCCCACCTTGGCCTGCCAAAGTGCTGGGATTACAGGTGTGAGCCTCTGCTCCTGGCTGTAGCACATTTTTAATCCATTTATTGGGCCATGAGCATTTGGATTGTTTCCATATTTGGGTTAGTGGAAGTAATGCTACAGTGAAGATGGCAGTCCAGATACCTCTTTGAGATCCTGATTTAAATTGTTTTGGATATATATATATATATCTCCAGAAATGGGATTGTTAGATCACATAATAATTCTGTTTTAATTTTATGAGGGAATTCCATACTGATTTTTATAGCTACTGTGCCATTTTACATTCCTACCAACAGTGTAGAAAGGTTTCACTTTTTCTGCAACCTAAATAAGATGAATCATACTTATTACCTTTTTAAAAAATTAAAAACCTCCTAACAAGTGTGAGGTGATATCATTTGATCTGCATTTTCCTTATGACTAATGCTGTTGAATACATTTTTATAAACCTTTGACCATTTGTATTCCTTGTCAGATACACAGTTTGTAAATATGTTCTACCAATCCATAGTTTGCTTTTTCACTCTGTTGATTGTGTCCTTTGATGTAGAGAAGCTTTTAAATTTGACGTAGTACCGTTTTACTTTTTCTTTTATTTCTTATGCTTTTAGTGTCGTAACTATGAAATAATCGCTGAGATCAATATCATGATGATTTTCCCCTATGTTTTTTCCTATAGTTTTTATGTTTTCAGGTCTTCAGCTTAAGTCTATAATTATTTAAGTTGATTTTGTGTATGGTATAATATACAGGTCCAATTTATTTTCTTTGAATGTGAATATCCAGTTTTCCAGACATAATTTGCCAGAATAATTTTCTTGTCTTTATTGTATATTCTTGGTTTTTTGTTGAAGTTTAGTTGACTGTATGTGTGTGGGTTTATTTCTGGGCTATTTCTGTTTCATTTATAACTATTTCTATATCAATTATATGTCAGTTATGCCTCAATATGGCTAAAAACTGTGACTTGACTAATACATCTTCTCTCATTTCATGGTAGATTTGTCTTTAGTAAACGCACAGAATATGAGCAGATATTTGTGATTAACATACCTCAAAGTTTTCAGAGAGAGAGAGGGCCAGACAGACAGGCAGAGAGGAAGAGAGACAGAGCAGATCATGAATGTGTGAATTAGAAAACTGGTCATAGATCCAAAAGTTGTACAATTATAAACAGACCAATGTGAAATGTTAATGAAGACCGGGAGTGGTGGCTCATACATGTAATCCCAGAACTTTGGGAGGCCAAGGCAGGCCAATGACTTGAGGTCAGGAGTTCAAGACCAGCCTGGCCAACATGGTGAAACCCCGTCTTCACTAAAAATACAAAAATTACCCAACTGTGATGGTGTGCACCTGTAATCCCAGCTACTCGGGAGGCTGAGTCATGAGAATTGCTTGAACCCAAGAAGCAGAGGTTGCAGTGAGCTGAGATCATGCCACTGTACTCTAGCCTGGGTGACAGACTGAGACTCTGTCTCAAAAATAAATAAATTAGTTCAAATTAATTTTAAAATAAAATGTTAATGACCTTTCTAGTGCTAATAATAATTTTTTTTTTCATTTACACACAGCTGTGTTATTAAGATCAGAATTACAGCAATCATGAATCAAAAAAGCACAACATGCACAAAATCACTGGTTGGCTGTGGTAAAGATACACATCCCATTCTCCATTGTAGCCAGTACTCTATATACCTGTATGTATATATACATTTAATTATCTGAGCTTTGCTTGTCAAGAAAATTATACAACACTGAAGATAGATGGAAAGAGGTACAAACATCCTCAAGAAAAAACAAATAAATAATTTAAAAATCCATAAATTATAACTGGATAATTTTTATTTTATGCTACCAACTGACCTCATTCCATAGGCTGTAAAATCAGAGCTCTATATATTTGTCACCATTTGAATGGCCATACACAAATCAGAAACTGGTACAGAACCAGAACTAGACTTTGCTAACACAACTAGACTCAATCTGGAAAAAGAGTTAGAAAACATCAAAATGTTTTGATTCAAAAACTAATAACTACATGGGACTGTTTTTTATCTGGGCTGTATCAATGTCGGTATACTCACTGTGATATATACTACCGTTTTGAAAGAGGTTATCTTTGGGAGAAACTGAATAAAGGGAACATGGGATCTTTGTGTTATATCTTACAACTATGAATTAACCTACAATTGTAGCAGGACGAGCCACAGACAAAGCCCCTCAGACACTGAGTTGTAGATGGAAGGGCTTTATTCAGCTGGGAGCATCGGCAAGCTACCATCTTAAAATCCAAGCTCTCCGAGTGCACAATTTCTGTCCCTTTTAAGGGCTCACGACACTAAAGATTTCACATGAAAGGGTCGTGATTGATTTGAGCAAGTAGGGGGTACATGACAGGGGCTGCATGCACTGGTGGTCAGATTGAAACAGAACAGAGCAGGGAGTTTCACATTGTCCTTACATACAACGTGTGGAATCTTTGGATAACATCAGTTGCGAAGTCATGAGTTGATTTTTAAGTACTAGGTTTAGGCCAGGCAGGCCCAGGCCTGGTTTCGGGTCTGGTTTTGGGTCTGGTGCCTGCCGCTGGGCTGCCTGCCTTTGGTTTCACTTCCTTGTTCCTTCTTAAAACAGGTACTGAGTATAAAACAATATAAAACAATATGAGAAGGTCTCTCTCTTCCCTCACAATCATCTCAAAATAAAACTAACTTAAAAGGTAAACAAACAACAATCAGCCACAAAGGCAGAGATAGTAAAGCTGTACTACCACTGTGTGTGTCTGAAAAAGGATCCATCCTGTAAACAGCTTCCAAGGTGTTCTTCTTGGTTATCACAATTTATTCTGCTCTTGTCCTTCTCACCATGTCATGGTGGAAACTACGGCTGTGAAAGGAATAGTCAGTAGGGAAAAAAAAACAAAAAGAAAAAGAAAAAAGCACAATAAAAATGTTGAGTTCTGTCTTCCACTTAGCATGTAGAAAGCTGGAAAGAACACTGATTCTACTCTTAAAAGCAAAAATAATGCCAGATAATCTGCAAGTTTGTATTTCTCTAAGGTCATAGATTACCAACCTAAAATCTAAGTGAAGACTGGCACTTCCAATGAGACAAGGGAGATGAGCACTTGCTTACTTGTGTCTAACTCAGGCAGGTATCAGTAAAAGAAATTCCATTAAAAATGTTAACATATTGCTAAAGACTGAATGAAAACTAGTGAGAGAAATAGAAGCTGATGGTCTCATAAACAAGTAAAATTTACATCTATTCACAGGCTCTTTTTTATGTACCAAAACAAGTGCTGACACATAAGATTGACAAGATTCCTAAGAAGGCCTCCCTTGTCATGTAAAACCTGGAAAAGAGAAACAAAGGCTACTACAGGATAGGTATGAAACTCTCTCTGGGTTCTTTCTTCTTATCTCATTTATTTCCAAAAACATTGAGCTGCTTAAAGAAGGCCACCAAAAATTACTCTTGTGAAAACCTATTGCAGCTTAGGGAAGAGAATAGCCTAAATAAATAAATAAATAAATAAATAAATAAATAAATAACAGACCTTAGTCAGGGACTAGGGTACATCTGTTCTGTAATTGCTCCTGCCCACCAGCCCCTCCTAGGTCCCCTGTTTGGCTACCTTGCAGGAGCATGTGCACAAAGCAGCCTCTGCTACCCAGCCTGGGTGCTTTGCTTCACTTGATTATGTTCCTAGTGGCCTGGGAGTACTTCAGATCCCCAATGCACCCAGAACTTGACTCGGAGGGTCCAGAGGATGAAGCCACCAGCCAATCGTGGAGCCCCAGAACTGCTAACCTCAGGAGTACCAGGCTGGTATCTGTGGCTGGCACTTGAGCAGGAGAGGACCCCAGACTCTCACAGCACTGAGAGGTGTGAGATGCATGGGTTCCTAAGTTGGAGTGGAAGCTGGGTATGCCTCTCCTCACAAGTCCAGCCAGGAAAAGGTATGGCCTATCTCCCTGACTTGACCTCTGCCCAGGGAGACCCATCACCCAGATACCTAACAACAACAACAAAAAAAATGCAGGTGCACTGCCAGTGATTGGAGAGGAATCCCCTGAAACCCAGGAGCAGACTATGTGAGGGGATCATCTTGCTTTCCACAGCATAGTAAAGCGTGGATTTACAAATGAATCCATGGATGAGGATGGATGAGGAAATACAGAGAAGTTGTCAGGTAAGAGCTTACCAACCACCCATTACTCTTAAGTGCCATCTACTGGATCACAGCCCAAACTACAACACCAAAAATATTTTGCTAACATACCTCTCTGTGAAACCAAAGGCAAGAATTCAGTCACTAATAAAGACCCTGTATAGAGCTTTGCCCTTCTGAAAACATGCAGAAATAACCAATTGACTATACTCAACTTAGGCCATATTTCGAGAAAACCCAACCCTTCCAAAATAGAATCAGCACAAGAACTCTGACAATGAAACAAAACAGAGTATCTCCTTACCTTCAAATGGGTCCATTAACTCCTCAGCAATGGTTCTTAACTAGTCTTCAAGGACTAAAATGACAGACATAGAATTCAGAATCTGGGTGACAAAAAAGCTCATTGAGACTAAGAAGAAAGTTTAAACATAATGGAAGGAATCCAAGGAATACAGTAAAACAATTCAAAAATTGAAATGCAATTTAACCATTTTAAAGAAGGAAACCAAACTTTTGGAGCTGAAAAATTCACTACAAAAAATGTCATAATAAAACCAAAAGTATTAAGAACAGAATAGACCAAGGTGAGAAAAGAATTTCAGAGCTCAAAGGGCAGTTCTTTGAATGATTCGGTCAGATAAAATAAAAAGAATATATAAAAATGAGCAAAACTTCCCTGAAATGAAATTATGTAAAGAGACCAAACCTATGATGCATAGGTATTCCTGAGAGAGAAGGAGAAATAATAAACAACTTGGAAAATATTTCCAAAATTCTCCCTAATTTCACTAGAGAGTTTGACATGTAACTTCAAGAAATACTGAGAACCCTGACTAGATACTATAAAAGATGACCAATTCCAAGATACAAAGTCATCAGGTTCACTAAGATCAATGCAAAAGAAAAACGCTTAAAGTTAGCTAGAGAGAAAGATCAGGTCATATAAAGAGGAACCCTCCATCAGGCTAACAGCAGACCTCTCAGCAGAAACCTTACAATCCAGAAGAGATTAGGTGACTATTTTCAGCATCTTTAAAGAAAAGAAATTCCAAACCAGGAATTTCATATCAGCCAAACTAAGCTTGATAAATGAAAGAGAAATAGAATGCTTCTTAGACAAGCAAATGCTGAAGGAATTCCTTTCAACTAGACCAGTCTTACAAGAGGACTTTAAGGGAGTGCTAAACATCAAATTAAAAGAATGACACCTGCTACCACAAAAACACACTGAAGCACATAGCCCACAGGCAGGATAAAGCAAATTGCACAACCAAGTCTATGTAACAACCAACTAAAAATGCAATAACTTGATCAAAATCACACATCCATACTAACCCTGAATGTAAATGCCCCCACTTAAAATACATAGAGCAGCAAACTAAAAAGACAAGATCCAACCATCTACTGTCTTCAAGGGACCCATCTCACATGTAACAACATCCACAGGCTCAAAGTAAAGGGTTGGAGAAAGATCTATCATGCAAGCAGAAAATTAAAAAGAACAGGAATTGTTCTTATATCAGATAAAATAGGTTTTAAAATTATAAAACATGACAAAAACCCTTTACATAATAAAGGATGTGATCCAAAAAGAGGACTTAACTATCTTAAACATATACACACTCAACATTGGAGCACCCTGATTCATAAAACAAGTTGTTCTTGGCCTCGGAGAAGACTTAGCAGCCAAAAAGTACTAGTGGAGACTTCAACAGCCCACTGTGTTAAACAGATCATTGAGGCAGAAAACTAAGAACCTCTGGACTTAAACTCAACACTAGATCAATTGGACCTAATAGACATTTACACAACACTCCACTGAAAAACCACAAAACATACATTTTCCTTATCTGCACACAGAACATATTCTAAGGTTGACCACATATTTGATCATAAATCAAGTCTCAATAAATACAAAAAAATTTTAAATTATAGCAAGTCTACTCTAGAACCATAGTGCAATAAAAATAGTAATCATTATCTAGAACATCTCTCAAAACTGCATAAATAGGTGGAATTTAAGTGCTTTGATCCTGAATAACTCCTGGGTGAACTTCAGAATTAAGAAAAATTTTTAAAAAAATTAATAAGGACAAAGATACAATACATTGTAACCTCTAGGACACAGCTAAACCATGTTAAGAGGAAAGTCTATAGTGCTAAATGCTCATATCAAAAAGTTAGATTTCAAATTAGCAACCTAATATCACACCTAAAGTATCTAGAAAACAAAAAGCAAACCAACCCCAAAGCTAGCAGGAGAAAAGAAATAACTAAAATTAGAGATGAAATGAAAATAATTGAGATGCAAATAACCATACAAAAGATTGATTAAACCAAGAGTTGTTCCTTCAAAAAATAAAACAAAACATAAAGATTGATAGCTAGATTAACAAAAAAAGAGATCCAGGTAAGTGCAATCTGAAATGATAAAGATGACATTACAACTCATACCAGAAAAATACAACAGGTCTTTAGAGAATACTGCAAACAACTCTATGCACATAAATTGTAAAATTTAGAAGAAATGAATAAATTCCTGTAAAAATGCAATCTCCCACGATTGCATCAGGAAGAGATTGAAATCCTTAGTAGACCAATATTGAGTTCTGAAACTGAATTAGTAATAAATAAATAAATAAATAATAAACCTACCAAGTGAACAAGCAAAAATCTATGAACCAGATGGATTTATTGCCAAATTTTATCAGGCTTGCAAGAACTGGTACCAATCCTATTGAAACTATTCCAAAAAATCAAGGAGGAGTGGCTTCTCCCTAAGTCAATATATGAAGCCAGCCTCAACCTGATACCAATATCTGGCAGAGACACAACAAAAAAAGGAAACTTCAGGCCCATATCCCTGATGTTCCTAAACACAAAAGTCCTCAATAAAATACTAGCAAAATGAATCCAGCAGCACAGAAACTTAAAACACCATGATCAAGTAGACTTTATTCTTACTTCAACATACATAAGTAAATAAATGTATTTCACCACATATACAGAATCAGAAGCAAAAACCAAATGATCTCAATAGATGCAGAAATAGCTTTTGATAAAATCCAACGTACCTTCACGATAAAAACCCTCAACAGACTAGGCATCCAAGGAACATACCTCAAAAAAATAAGTCATCTATGACATTCCCACAGTCAAAGTTATTTTGAATAGGTAAAAGCTGGAAACGTTCCCCTTGAGAACTGGAACAAGATAAGGATGCTCATTCTCACTACACAAATCAACATAATACTGAATATTCTAGTTAGTGCAATCAGACAAGTGAAAGAAAACAAAGGCATCCAAATAGGAAAATAACTCAAATTATCTTTCTTCACTGATGCTATGATTCTATAGCCAGAATGCCCTAAAGACTGCCAAAAGTCTACTAACATTGATAAAGAACTTTATAAAGTTTCAGGCTACAAAATCAATGTATGCAAATGAGCAGCATTTTTATACACTAGTAACATTCACTGGAGAGTCAAATCAAGAACACAGTCCCATTTACAATATCCACAAGGAAAATACCTTGGAATATATCTAATCAAGGAGATAAAAGATTTCCAAAAGGAGATCTACGAAACAATGGTGAAAGTCAACACACACACACACACACACACGGAAAAACATTCCATGCTCATGGAGTATAAGAATCTATATTATTAAAATGACCATATTGCCCAAAGTAGTTTGATTCAATACTATTCCTATCACTCTACCAATGTTATTATTCACAGGATTAGCAAAACTATTCTAACATTCATATAAAAACAAACAAAAAAAGCCCCAATAGCCAAAGCAATCCAAAACAAAAGGACAGACTGAGACATCACACTACCTGAATTCAAACTATACCAAAAGGCTACAATAGCCAAAACAGCATGGTCCCAGTATAAAAACAAACACACAGACCAATGAAACAGAATAGAAATAAGCCATCTGATCTTCAACAAGGCAGACAAAAATAACCAATGGGAAAAGGACTTCCTATTCAAGAAATGGTTCTGGCATAACTGGATACCTATATGCAGAAGAATGAAACTGAATGCTTATCTTTCATCATATATAAACATTTAAATCAGGGTGAACTGAAGTTTAAAATTTAAGACCTAAACTATAAAAATCCTAGAAGAAACCCTAAGAAATACTCTTCTCAACACTGGTCTTGGCATAGAATTTTTGGCTAAGTCCCCAAAAGCATTTGCAACAAAAACAAAAATCAACAAGTGGGACCTAATTAAACTAAAGAGCTTCTGCACAGCAAAATAAACTATCAACAGAGTAAAGAGACAACCTACACAATGAGAAAAAATATTCACAAACTATGCTTCTGGCAGAGGTCTCATATCCAGAATCTATAAGAAACAAATAACAAGTATAAAACATGAGTAGATATTTATCAAAAGAAGACGTAACAAGCACCAAACACATACATAGGAAAAAATCTTCAATATAATTATCAGAGAAATACAAATCAAAATCACAAAAATATGAATCAAAATCACAATGAGATACCATCTCACATGAGTCAGCATAGCTATTATTACAAAGTCAAAAAAAAATTTGGTGAGATTGCAGTGAAAAGTGAATGCTTATACACTGTTGGTGGGAATGTAAATTAGTTCAGCCACCTTAGAAAGCAATTGGTCAATATCTCAACAAACTTAAAAAGAACTGTCATTTCACCCAGTAATACCATTACTGAGTATAAACACAAAGGAAAATAGGTTATTATATTGAAACAACACACACTCCTATGTTCATTGCCACACTATTCCCAATAACAAGACATGGAATTAATCTAGGTATGCATCAATTGTTGATTAAATAAAGAAAATGTGATACATATATGCTATGCAATACTACACAGGCATAAAATAGAAAATAAATCATATTATTTGCAGCAACATGGATGCAGCTCGAGGACATAATTCTCAGCAATTTATACATGAACAGAAAAATACCACATGTTCTCACTTACACAACATAGCTAAACATTGAGCACACATAGACATAAACATGGAAATAATAGACTGATATGGTTTGACTTGTGTCCCCACCCAAATCTCACCTCGGATTGTAATAATCCCCATGTGTCAAGGGTGGGGCCAGGTGGAGAAAATTGAATCATGGGGGCAGTTAACCCATACTGTTCTTGTGGTAGTGAATAAATCTCCTGGTGTCTGATGGTTTTATAAATGGAAGTTCCCCTGCAAAATCTTGCTCTTGCTTGATGCCATGTAACACATGCCTTGCTTCCACTTCACTTTCTGCCATGATTGTGACGCCTTCCCAGCCATGTGGAACTGTGAGTCAATTAAATCTCTTTACTTTGTAAATCACCCAGTCCCAGATACATCATTATTAGCAGCATGTGAACAAACTAATACAGTAAATTGGTACCATTAGAGTAGGGTACTGCTGTAATGATACCTGAAAATGTGGAAGCAACTTCAGAACTGGAAAACAGGGAGGTTGGAACAGTTTGAAGGGCTCAGAAGACAGGAAAATGTGGGAAAGTTTGGAACTTCCTAGAGACTTGAATGGTTTTGACCAAAATGTTGATAGTGATATGGATGATAAAGTCCAGGTTGAGGTGATCTCAGATGGAGATGAGGAACTTGTTGGAAACTGGAGCAAAGGTGTCTCTTGTTATGTTTTAACGAAGACATTGGCAGCATTTTGCGCCTACAGTTTTGTGGAACTTTGATCTTGAGAGAGATGATTTAGGGTATCTGGCAGAAGAAATTTCTAAGCAGCAAAGCATTCAAGAGGTGACTTGGGTACTGTGAAACCATTCAGTTTTATATATTAACAAAGATATTATTTGGAATTGGAACTTATGTTTAAGGGGGAAGCAGAGCATAAAAGTTCAGAAAATGTGCAGCCTGACAAACGCAATAAAAAAGAAAAACCCATTATCTGAAGAGAAAGTCAAGCTGGCTGCAGAAATTTGCATAAGTAACAAGAAACCAAATGTTAATCACCAAGACAGGGGGGGAAATGTCTTCAGGGCATGCCAGAGGTCTTCACGTCAGCCCCTCTCATCACAAGCCTAGGAGAAAAGAATGGTTTCATCCACTGTGGGCCCAGTGCTATGGGACCCTGTGCTGGGCCTTGCTGCTTTGTGCAGTCTTGGGATTTGGTGCCCTGCGTCCCAGCCATGGCTAAAAGGGGCCAACATAGAGCTCAGGCCATTGCTTCAAAAGGTGCAAGCTCCAAGCCTTGGCAGCTTATATGGGTGTTGGGTCTGTGGGTGCACAGAAGTCAAGAATTGAGGTTTGGGAACCTCCACCTAGATTTCAAAGGATGTATGGAAATACCTGGATGTCCAGGCAGAGGTGTACTACAGGGGTGGAGCCCTCATGCAGAACCTCTGCTTGGGCAGTGTAGAAGGTTAATGTGGTGTTGCAGCCCCCACATACAGTCCCTATTAAGGCACTGCCTAGTGGATCTGTGAGAAGAGGGTCACCGTCCTCCAGACCCTCCAATGGTAGATCCACCAACAGCTTGCACTGTGCAGCTAGAAAAGCTGCAGATACTCAAAGCCAGCCTGTGAAAGCAGCCGGGAAGGGGGCTGTACCCTGCAAAGTCACAAAGCAGAGTTGCTCAGTACCTTGGGAACCCAACTCTTGCATCAGCATAACCTGGGTGTGAGACAGGGAATCAAAGGAGATCATTTTGGAGCTTTAAGATCTGACTGCCTTGCTGGATGTTGGACTTCATGAGGCCTGTAGCCCCTTGATTTTGGCCAGTTTCTCTCATTTGGAACATGTGTATTTACCCAATGCGTATACCCCCATTGTATCTAGGAAGTAACTAACTTGCTTTTGAATTTAAAGGCTCATAGGTGGAAGGGACTTGCCTTGTCTCAGGTGAGACTTTGGATTGTAGACTTTTGAGTTAAGGCTGAAATGAGTTAAGACTTTGGGAGACTGTTGGGAAGGCATGATTGGTTTTGAAATGTGAGAACGTGAGATTTGTGAGGAGCCAGGGGTAAAATGATATTGGTTGGCTCTGTCCCCAACGAAATATCACCTTGAATTATAATAATCCCCACATATTAATGGTGGACCCATGTAGAGATAATTGAATTATGGGGGCAGTTCCCCCTATACTGTTCTTGTGGTAGTGAATAAGACTCATGAGATGTGATGATTTTATAAAGGGGATTTCCCCTTCACAGGCTCTCTCTTGCTCAGCTGCCATGTAAGATGTGTTTTGCTCCCCCTTCACTTTCCACCATGATTATGAGGCCTCACCAACCATGTGGAGCTGTGAGTCTCTTTAGTTTATAAATTACCCAGTCTCAGTTATATCTTTATTAACAGCATGAGAACAAACTGTATACAGACATTGCAAACTACTAGAAGGGGTAAGAAGGTAGGAGGAGATAGATCAAAAAACTACCTATTGGGTATTATGCTCACTTCCTGGGTGACAGGATCTATCCCACGAACCTCAGCATCACACAATATGCCCATATAAAGAAACTTATACATGTAATCCCATATCTAAAATAAAAGTTGAAATTTGCAAATAAGTTTAAAAAATGCTAAGGGAGATCTTATTCTCACACAAAAAAAGATAATCATGAGGTAACAGTTAATTAGCTTGTGTTAATCATTTCATAGCATATTCATATATAAAACTTTACATGGTATATGGTAAATATATATAGCTTTTATTTTTCAATTATAACTTAAAATTGAAAAATACTCATTTTTAAAAGATACTTTCCCTAAAACATAAACATTTTTTAATGTTTGTATTTATCTTTGTAGCATACATGAATATAATTTATATAATAATAGTGGACTGGTAGAAATGGTAATATGGTATTATAAGGTATTACATAATACATTATATGGTATTATATGGTATTATACCTTATATGGTATATATATGGCATATATGGTATATATGTAACATATATATATTATACCTTATACAATATATATATATACCTTATATGGTATATAATACCTTATATGGTATCATATGGTATCATAAGGTATTACATGACAGATGATGCAGTATTTGAAGGTAATTATTAATTAAACATATATTGTAAATGCTAAGGCAACCATTAAAATCACTACTTTATTGTTGAAAAAAGGATAGAAATCATAAGCCACTAGTGGATACAGAAAGGCTTTGTAAAATATCATTAATAGAAATCAGAGACAGAATAAAAGAATAAAAAATTGAGCAAAATTATTTTAATCAAATAAATGTTTTCATAAAGTGTAACTTGTCTAAATGCACAAACTGAATGACACAGATTGTGAATGAAGAAGCAAAACAACTGAATGTTTTCTACAAGAAACCTATTTTGATTATAAATAGTATAAATGTAAACATATGGAAACAGGTAATAATCAAAAGAAAGCTGGAGTATATATATTAGCATCAAAAAAAGAAGTCTTAAGGCTGTATCCAGTAATAAAGAGGATATTGCTTACTGCTAAACAGAAAAATTTCCAAAAAGCAATTCTAAGAGTATATGAAACTCCCGAAAGGGTTTCCCAATGTATGAAATGAAAAGGGTTAGAAGTAGAAAAATAAAGACACAAATCCAAAAATACAGTCAAAAACTTCAATAATTTTTCTAAATAATTTATAAAACAAGTAGACAGTAAAGAAATACAATAGAACAATACTGACTTGACCTGAATGTTGTTAATGGAATATGATACCATGAACAGAATATATAATTTTTTCAAATGAAAGTGAAAACATTTACCAAGACATATCACATTACAGGTCATCAAACAGACCTACAAATTAAAAATATTAGAAATGATATGAATTATTTTCCTAAAACAAAATTAAACATAATTAGTAACAAAATCTGCAAAATTTCAAAATATTTAGAATGTAAACAACATGATTTTAAGTAACCAACACTACAAAAAAAAAGTGATTCCAGAAAATTTAGAAAAATTTTGTTGAAAACTGAAGTGAATGCACATTCATCTAATTTTGTGATATACAGCTAAAGTATTGATTTGAGAGAAATTTATAGCACCTGTTACTTATATTAGAAAAGAGAAAGGACTTCCAATTATCTGTTTCCAAAATAAACAACATTACCAAATAGAAGTATAATTTTGTCATTAAAATAAAAACAAAGAGCTATAAATGATATCCAAATAAAATAAATAATATCTACATAATACCTGCACGTAACATCATACTTAATGACGAAAGACCAAAAACAGTAACGAGGCAAGTATGTTACTTCACATTATTCCAGTTTAATGTTGTTCTTGTTGCGTTAGCCAGTCCAATGGAACAAAAAGGGGCATACACATTAAAATAGAACAAATAAAATATTTTTTCAGCAAACAACATAATTGTCTGTCATGAAAGCCCTATACAAACTACACAAAATCTGTTAGAAGTAAAAAGTAAGTTTAGCAATGTCACATCACTTAATATTTTTTAAACTTTGTATTTCTACATTCTTCCAATGATAAATTCACAATTAAAATAAAAAAACAATGTCATAGCAATTAGAAAATAATTCTCTTCATGTTAAGTGCAGTATATATACACTAAATATTAAAAAACACTGATGAAGAAAATCAAAGAATGCCTAAATATGTGAACAGACAATGTTCATGGATTGGGGGCTCAAAATTATTGAGAAACCAAATGGATCTGTAGATTCAATTCCATTCCAATAAAAATTCCAGTAGTATATTTTTATAAATCAAGTTCTTTCTAGAATTAAAATGGAAAGACAAAGGAAATAGAATAGCTAAAACTATTGTTAAAAAGGAAAACCAGGATGGAAATGTATACTATTTGATTGTCAGACTTATTATAAAGCTATAAAAGTTAAGACAACATGGAATTGAAAAAATAATAGACATATTTTCCTGTGGAAACTATTCATAGAGACTGTAAATGGACTCACACATACATAGTCAATTGATTCTCAACAAAGATGCAAAGGCAATTCAATAAAGAATAATCTCTTCAACACATGGTTGAAGAACAATCTACATGCCAGACCAATCTATATGTCAAAAATAAAAAATAAATAAATAAATTGTGATCCATTTTTTGGAACCACACAAAAATTCACTCAAAATGAATCCTAGACCTTCATGTAAAACTTAAAAGCATTAAACTTCCAAACAAAAAATAACATAGAAGACATTCTGTCAGACCTGGTTGTGATAAAGCATTCTTAATTACCATACCAAAAGTGCAATTCATTAAAAAAAAAAAAAAATAGTTCGAGTGTGGTGGTTCAAGCCTGTAATCCCAGCACTTTGGAAGGCCAAGGTGAGTGGATCACGAGGTTAAAAGATTCGTACTATCCTGGCCAACATAGTAAAAACCTGTCTCAACTAAAATTACAAAAATCAGCTGGGTATGGTGGCACACACCTGTAATCTCAGCTACTCCAGAAGTTGAGGCAGGAGAGTTGCTTGAACCAGCGAGGTGGAGGTTGCAGTGAGCTGAGATCGTGCCACTGCACTCCAGGCTGATGACAGAGCGAGACGCCATTAAAAAAAAAAAGAAAAATAGATAAATTAAGTTTTGTCAAAATTAAGAATTTCCATATACATTTTAATATTAAGAATTCTATGTTATCATTTAATTATAAGAATTAAGACACTCCTCAGGCAGGGAGAACATATTTGTAAATGGCATAGCTGATATAAGACATATCTACATAATATGAGGTGAATAATAAACACCCCTAAAACAAACAAAACAAAAACATTGTTGACACAAATTTAAACATACATATCACCAGAGAAGATTTTTTTTGTTCAAAATTTATTCAAAATGATTCAATAGGGTAACACAAAACCAAAATAAGATATCACTACACACTGTTAAAATAGAACAAGTAGAGCTCTTATCATTGTCGGTAGGAGTGCAAAATAATACAGCCATTTTGGAAAACAAGTTTAACAGATTCGTCTGTAGTTGACTATTCTCATACCATCTGGCCTAGAAATCCCATTCTTAGATATAACTTAATTGAAATGAAAATTTATGAACTCACAGAAACCTATTTGCAGATGTTTAGAGTATCTTTATTCATAGCTGCTCAAAATAATTATTCAATCCAGATGTCCATCAACTGGAGAATAGATAAACTCTAGTACCTCTGTATAATGAAACACTACTGAGCAATAAAAAAGAACCAACTCTTCACATACCAGAAACATGGATGAATCTCAAGTGCATTATGTTAATTGATAGCAGCCACCTTCACTTGGTTACATTCTGGATCTTCATTGACTACTAGGCATTGAGTGGAAAAGTTTACTACAAAGAGATATGAAGGACTAGGGGATTTGTGAAGCTGTTCTATATCTTAATTATGGTGATAGCACAACTATATGCATTTGCCAAAACTTATAGAAAAGTTCATTTAAAAGATTAAATTTTACCAAAGTTACCAAAAAACAAAAGAAAGTAAAAGAATAAATTAAAAGCACCAGGGAGTGAACATTAGAAGGACTGGCAAATCAAATATGCACATGCACATATATATACAGACACATAGAGGAGTATGATAAAACAACCAATAATATTATATTTACAGTCAGTGTCTTCATAGTGAAAAGGCAATGTATTTCTCACTCTCATTTAATATCCATAAAGTATGAGATACATCTTCAATTGTAATTATAATAGAAAAAGTTGCTTTTCTTAGGGATTGATGCTCCAGATTTCCTCAGTCATGAAAGCAAGGATTAGATAAAGCGATCCAACTGATTTTTAACTTAGCATGCAGAGTATAGTCTCCTCTAGCTATTAGATATGATATGCTGCCTTATTCATAATGATGGCAGGGGAAACTCTTTTTTTTCTTTAGCCCTAATCATGTTTATACGGACATGCAGAGGGTCAATGAGACCCTTGGAATGGCTGCAGTTTTTGGATGGAGGGGCTTGTTTTGATCAACATAGCAGGCAACAGGGCACTTAGAAATGCATTTTCTACTACATTCTTTCAAATCTTCATATTTTGATATATGCTGTTCCTTCTATCTGAATTTCATTGTGTCTGCCCCTCCCCACCAATCTCTTTGTGCCAGCCTCTAACCATTTGACATCTTTTAGGTCATTGCCTTTCATTCGTTAGTAAACATTTCTTCTCACTCATATAAAGCATAGGGTTCAATAATATCATTAGATTATTATATAAACTATAAAATTCTAATTTTATTTCATAAGCTTTAAACTCCTCAAGGTATTTCTTCTTGTCGGTCAAATACATAGCACTGTGGCTGACGCTTAATGGAAGCCAAATCCACTGTACTAAGAAGTCAGTGAAATTTACGTTTGTGAGTCTCTCTACCTCATCAGTTCCGTTCCCCTTCTTTAGCTTCTTGAGCTTTTGTACCCTTGCCAACTTCCAAGGTCTTACTTACTTGATAGGGACTATATGAGTTTTTTCTGAACTAAAATTAGATTTTGTAAAACAATTAATTAAAAAGCTAAGCAAGTCAATCAATATTTGATAGTCAGAAATATCGTTGTGAGAAATATGTCAGAACAACAGGTAGAGAAGAAAAGTAAATGGCAATGGTTGTCCAGAGGTCAAACCAAGGATGAGATATTTCAGAGCAGAGTTTGGAATGAGAAGAATGTGGAAGGGCTGTCGAAAACTGATGTGTAGTGGGCTATCCCCTGGAAGCAGTCTGAGAAGAGAGTTTCAAAACCCCCAGTCTTCAATATAATTGATACAATATTGCCATGTGGGGATGATTAAATATAGACAGCTGAATTTGGGAATCAGGAGCTCCCTGGTGACCTAAATCAATAATTTAGATAAACATTATAATAGAATATTGAATGATTGCAGTCTGTTAATATAAGATCCAGAACCTATCGTCATTACAAATATACAATATTTCTACTTTGGTATTTGAAAAGAAATCAAATGAAACACAGGCACCCTGATAGGGAAAGATTGGATTGCATGGATTTCACTGCCTGGCACTTATAACTACCTAAAGTTTTTCTAGTTATGCCATTTGGGGAACTACTATATATCTAAACACCAGAAAAGACAGACTTGCTTGTATGTACTGTAATCACTTTTAAAATAAATAGTTTTCTGAACAGTTTTTTTATGTAAAATACTAGAACTTGATGAACTTAACAAGAACATTTTATAAGGAAGAGTTCTGCATAATCATTTAAAACATACAGTAGTATACTATCATTGCTTTGGACAGTCTTAGGCAATTAAATGAACTTAATTCTGTATTAGAGGATATTCAAACCCAGCATGTGACACATGGCATCATCAATATAGATTTATTTTATTCAGATGTCAAAATAACACAGGACTGAAACTTTAGTAGTATTATTGTCTGTACTTTTTAGAAAAGAATAGTTCTCTTTCTCTCTCTCCACACACACACACACACACACACACACACACACACACAGGCATGCTACATATGTATGAGCATACTTATCTAGCTTAATGTTTTCTAATTTATTAATGACATCATAAATTAGTCTCTATCAGTAGGGTTATTTGTCTTGTTTTCAAACGTTACGAATAGCACTTTATTTTTATTCACTCGTATCAAATTAAAGCTACATATACACACACCTATTGCTGCTGAATTACATTACAATGACATGAGTCAATGCACTATCATCAAGGTGTTAGCAGAGCTGAGTTCCTTCTGGAGGCTGTCAGCACAAATCTGCTTCCCTCCCTTTTCCAGCTTCTAGAGGCCATCCACTTTTCTTGGCTTACGGCCCTTTCTTCCATGTTCAAAGCCTAAATCTCTCTCTGACTCTGACCCTTCTTCTGTCTCTATCTTTTACTTATAAGGACTTTTGTGATTACACTGTGCTTACTCAGATAGCCCAGAACAATCTCATTACCTCCAAAGCCTTATTTTTTTTTAATTATACTTTAAGTTCTAGGGTACATGTGCACAACGTGCAGGCTTGTTACATATGTATACATGTGCCATGTTGGTGTGCTGCACCCGTTAACTCGTCATTTACATTAGGTATATCTCCTAATGCTATCCCTCCCCACTCCACCCACTCCACGACAGGCCCCAGTGTGTGATGTTCCCCACCCTGTGTCTAAGTGTTCTCATTGTTCAATACCCATTTATGAGTGAAAACATGCGGTGTTTGGTTTTCTGTCCTTGCAATAGTTTGCTCAGAATGATGGTTTCTAGCTTCATCCATGTCCCTACAAAGGACATGAACTCATCCTTTTTTTGGCTGCATAGTATTCCATGGTGTATATGTGCCACATTTTCTTAATCCAGTCCATCATTGATAGACGTTGGGTTGATAGACACCAAGTCTTTGCTATTGTGAACAGTGCCGCAATAAACATGTGTGTTCATGTGTCTTCATAGCAGCATGATTTATAATCCTTTGGGTATATGCCGAGTAATGGGATGGCTGGGTCAAATGTTATTTCTGGTTCTAGATCCTTGAAGAATTGCCCCACTGTCTTACACAATGATTGAACTAGTTTACAGTCCCACCAACAGTGTAAAAGTGTTCCTGTTTCTCTACATCCTCTCTAGCATCTGTTGTTTCCTGACGTTTTAATGATCACCATTCTAACTGGTGTGAGATGGTATCTCATTGTGATTTTGATCTGCATTTCTCTGATGGCCAGTGATGATGAGCATTTTTTTTATGTGTCTGTTGGCTGCATAAATGTCTTCTTTTGAGAAGTGTCTGTTCATATCCTTTGCCCACTTTTTGATGGGATTGTTTGATTTTTTCTTGTAAATTTGTTTAAGTTATTTGTAGATTCTGAATGTTAACCCTTTGTCAGATGGGTAGATTGTAAAAATTTTCTCCCATTCTGTAGGTTGCCTGTTCACTCTGATGGTAGTTTCTTTTGCTGTGCAGAAGCTCTTTAGTTTAATCAGATCCCATTTGTCAATTCTGGCTGTTGTTGCCATTGCTTTTGGTGTTTTAGTCAAGAAGTCCTTGCCCATGCCTACGTCCTGAATGGTATTGCCTAGGTTTTCTTCTAGGGTTTTTATGGTTTTAGGTCTAACATTTAAGTCTTTAATCCATCTTGAATTAAACTGTTATTTTAATAATATCTTCCAAATCATTTTAGCTTTAAAAGGTAACATACAAGGATTGGCCTGTAAGGATTAGGACTCAGATGTCTTTGGGGGCCATTATTCTGCCTACAACATCTTTCTTATATTCCTTTCAATTCTACTGTACATCTATGATGTGTGTAGAATATGTTTTTATTTCCAAACCAAGGTTCCCTCTATTTTACTGTCTTTCATTTTCTTTTCTGTTTCCCCTTCCCCCACATACTGCTTTTTAAAGGCCTTAACTTTGTCTATGTCCTGGCCATTTCATTCTCTTTGAAATTGAAACGTTGCCATTTTTCCAATATGAAAAACAATTATTTAACTTTATGTTAATGCATAAGAATAAGAGTTTGAAAAAACTTATACTAGAGGGGCAACATTGTCAAAATCACATTTTTCTAACCCTCTCTAAAATAATATGCCATTGAAGGTAAGAATGTGAATAACAGCAACTGAGTGGACAGTTTTGCATACGATAGGTTTTTTGCCTAAGATTGTTTATATTCTATTCACAACAGAGAATTGTTAATTGATCTGCATTTTATTTGATGAGTTAAAATAATGTTAAATGTATTCAATGTAAATGTAAATGTAAAAGCTCTTATTTTGAAAATTGTGGTAAATCAGTATCACATTTCAAGGAAATTACTGAAATATGTTTTACATTTATTTTAATATATTCAGTTGTACTGTAACAAAAATATTATTCATATTATCTCATAAAATATCCATTGAATTTTCCACAGTTTAGACTGTTTGTACATAGAAATCTCTTACCATTTACTGAAATTATTGTCTTCAATTTTTATTTTCCTTATAATGTGTCATTTAAAATTTTTTTCCACTTAATATACTTTTTGATATTATTCCTCTTTCATATTATTAATATAACTAATTAGCAAATAGGTGTATATAGTTGTATGTATACATACACACATATACTGTATATATAGTCATAGCAAACATTATATTCCTGAAATATTATCATAAATTTTATGTGTTTCTTAACTAGTCTTCACAAAGTGTTTACATTTTGGTTTATACTTTTATGTATTCTGTTTCAAGGAAATGAACTTGCATACTTCTCAAGCCCATTGTTTTGTAACTCATTAATGTCTTATTATTAATTAGTTTCACAGTTTTTGTAGGCTTATTGGTTTGGTTTCTAAGCATCTTGAACTGCACCTTATTTTTATTCATTTATAATAAATTTAAAAAGGTGCATCTTTTATTGGGAAAACATTGGCTGAATTCCCTTAGTTTAAATATGATGCATTCTCATGGCCAATTATTTCTGAATAGTTTGTAGTTAAGCTTTTAATATTTTCTTCAATTATTAATATTTTCTTCCTCAAGAATGATTGAGATTGTTTCAAGGATTGGGAGAATCTTTTAAATGTGTTCTTAATTTCTAGATTTAATAAATTTAATTGGGAAACAATTAGCCTAGTTTTAGAAATTTGTCAAAATATTAAGTAGAAGTTGAAACTTAACCTATATTCTATTTTTTGCAATATAATATAGATGTAAGAAAAAATCACCTTCTGTAAAAATTAAAGTCTATATAATTTAACATATAATCAGTCTGTATATATGTACATAAATATACTATGTTCAGTCTTCTTCCTTTGCTTACCTAAAAGTCATCATCACTTGCATATCTAATAGGGATCTGAAATTTACAAATATTCAAAACAAAAATATAAATCTCATTGTTCATTTCTCCAAGACTACTTCTTTCCACAGTTTCTCCCATAAACATGAATCCTAAGGCCCTTCACCTGGTTTGCCGGACCAAATCACCTACTAGTCATAATTTGTTCATTTGGTTTGTTTTCTTATTATTGTCTGCTCTAATCCACTAATAAATCATGTGGATTCAACCTCAAATATAGATTTTGAATCTATGTATTTTTCTCTTCATTTCTCCTTTTTTTATCCTTGTTTACAGCTACAATAATATCTCACTAAGATTATCACCATAGCTTTCTAATTGGTCTCCTTTCTATTCATTCTCAACATAGCCGTCAGATAAGTCATTTAAAAATTCCATTTTCACAACCACTTCCACTTATCATCTTCCTTCTCCATGCTTAAACTTCTCCAATGGCTTTTTAATTGCTTTTTGTATAACATCCAAACAAGTCGTTGTGTATTTCTTAGTCTGTTTTGTTTTGCTATAACAAAATACCCAAGACTGAGTAATTTATATGAGAAAAATGTTTATTTGGCTCACAATTCTGACGTCTGAAGGTGCATGATTCTGATGTCTGGAAGGCTCATCTGCCTCTGGTGAGAGTCTTTGGCTGCTTCCCCTCAGGGTAGAAACTAAAAGGAAGCCAAAAGCTGCAGAAATCATATAGTAAGAGAAAAAGCAAGAGAAAGAGAGATGGGGAGGTCTCAAACTCCATTTAACAACCAGCTCTCTCAAGAACTAATAGAATAAGAAATCAACCTTCAGGAAGAGCATTAATGTATTCATGAGGGATCTATCTCTGTGATCCAAATGACTCCTTCCAGGTCCTATTTTCAATATTGTGGATCAAATTTCAACATGAGGTTTGAAGGGGATGTTAGTGTGAACCCCAAATGTCTGAGACAGGTCTCAGTCAATTTAAGAAGTTAATTTTGCCAAAGTTAAGGACATGCACCCATGACATAGCCTCAGGAGGTCCTGATGATAGGTACCCAAGGTGGTTGGGGCACAGATTGGTTTTATAATTTTAGGGAGACATGAGACATCAGTCAGTATATGGAAGATGTACATTGCTTCTGTCCAGAAAGGTGGGACAAATCAAAGCAGGGAGGGGGCTTCCAAGCCACAGGTAGGTGAGAGACAAATGATTGCTTTCTTCTGAGTTTCTGATGAGCCTTTCGGAAGAAGACAATGAGACATACATCTATCTCAGTGAGCAGAGGGATAACTTTGAATAGAATGGGAAGCAGGTTTATCCTAAGCAGTTCCCGGCTTGACTCATCCCTTTAACTTAGTGATTTGGGGGCCCCGAGATTTATTTTCCTTCTACATTAGCATAATCTATATAATCTAGCTACTACCTACTTCTCAAAGCCAGTACTGTCCACTCTCTCTCTTGCTATGCTGCATCCCTCTCATCTATCTTTTTGATCTGCACGAAGTCCAGCTTATTTCAATCACTGAGGTTTTGAGTATTTTCTTCTTTGTGTCTAGAATTCTTTTCCTCTAAATTTTAGATAGATAACTGTAGCTCATTATTAAAGTTTGATAACATTGCCTATCTTCCCGTCTTCAGAGAGGACATCCCTGACAATTCTTTTTATTTTTATTTTTTTAATTTTATGGGGATTGTGACATTTTAGTGCACTGATCACTCAAGCAGTATACACTGAAACCAATTTGTAGTTTTTTATCCTTCACACCCTCCCATCCTTTCCCCCAAGTCCCCGAAGTCCATTGCATCCTTCTAACGCATTTGCATCCTCATAGCTTAGCTCCCACTTGTGAGTGATTGAGAACATACAATGTTTGGTTTTCCATTCCTGAGTTACTTCACTTAGAATAATATTCTCCAGTTCCATCCAGGTGGCTGCAAATGCCATTAATTTGTTCCTTTGTATGGCTGAATAGTATTCCATCACATTCCATATGTGATAGAATGCACACACGCACACACACACACATACACACATGATTTCTTTATCCACTAATTGATGGGCATTTGGACTGATTCCATATTTTTGCAATTGGGCATTGTGTTGCTATAACATGCTGTGCCAGTATCTTTTTCTTTTCTTTTCTTTTCTTTTTTTTCTTTGTATAATGACATCTTTTCCTTTGGGTAGATACCACGAATGGAATTGCTGCATCAAATGATAGTTCTACTTTGAGTTCTTTGGGGAATCTCCACACTGTTTTCGATAGTGGTTATACTAGTTCACATCCCTACCAGCAGTATAGAAGTGTTCCCTTTTCACTGCATCCACCTTAGGTAAATTTTTGAGTCACTCTCAGAGTTTACAATCCACAAGTTTTTGATTCCTCGTGAGTTCACCTTCTGAGCATTTGAGCTTTCTTAGTATAAGTTAGCACTAGGAAGAGGAGGGACATTTTGTAGATCTTAGAGTTAAGTGTAAGGTAAAACACTAAAAAAAAAAAATTTGTTGGATGACTAACATCTCTTTACGTCAAACGATATACTTCAGTTTTCAGAAACTACTATCCTACTCACAAGATGACAACTGGATCCTTTGATTCTTTCAACAGAAAATGTCCCAACGCTTAGTCCTCTGGCTTGAGCAATGCCCACGATTTCTGCTGGAATCATCAATTTTTGTCATTTCCCAAGCATGCAGCACAATGGAGTGGAGGAAAGATGTACTCAAGCCCAACACAAAGCAGTAACATAGGATCTCAATTGTTGAAATATTAATCCTTTCAGGAGAGGGATTTTAGCTAGTTTGTTCCTAATCAAATGATTCAATTTTCAAAAATGACTTTTTTTCTTCCTTTTCATTCTTCTATTTAATAGTTCTATTTTATTGTGCTACATAACATTTAGTTTCTATTCTTTTCTATTTAGGGAACTGGAAACAAAATGGCTACAACCATTTTTAATTAATTTAAATTTAATTAAATGATTTCAATTTAGTAATTTTTTTTTTTTTTTTTTTTTTTTTTGGCTTTTGGAGAGCAGCTGGAAATTCTAGAAGTAGAGATAGACAATTCCTTTATCCATACTTTATTTTAATATTTCTTTACACACTTTTCTTTGTAACAGCATATTGTTAGATTTTGGACCAAACTGAAGAATATTATCTCTACCTTGCTTTTATCAAGTTATTACATATCTCTGTATGCTTTGACAATTCTTTTGCTAATTCTTATTCTGTCAAAAAAGGTTTTTGGTCATTTTTATTCTGCAGTAATTTTTAAATTAAGTTTCTCATTTTATTCCTGATCCCTCAGAAATTGTGTGAAATAATAAACTGCTGTTGTTTTAACATGGTAAGTTGTAAGGTAATTTTTTCTAGGGGAATATGTAAGCTTTATATAAATACACAGATAAAATGTACATATTTATTATTTAGTAGAGGTCTATACTAAAAATCAATGTAATTCCAGTGAAAAAGGAAACTACCACCTCACTGCATGTAAGTCTTGTACCTGGAATTTTTGCTGATATAATTAGTCATTTTTTATCCAAATTATTATAATTTTATTTTTAAATTTTTGATTAATATTTACATAGTTTTGTAGACATATTGGGGATTACCATTGAAACAATTCTGTTTTTAGCATAATGATTTTATGATTTTTTTTAAAGTTTGATTATTTAAAAATTTCAATCGCTGCCTTGGAGTTATTAGTTATTTGATTAAAACCTCTTCCCTTTAAACTCTGTGTTTGTTTTTCCATTGCCTTGCCACATTTTATGTGTCCCTCTCCCTCCCTGTGGGTTAATACTTTTAAGATTTATTTAGTAAACACCTAAAATTTCACAGGAATATATATTTGTTCAAGTTTCTATATATTTGTTTCTAATTACTTGAATAATTCTTTTTTTTAAGCTTTCCAAATTTTTTTTTAATATTATACTTTAAATTCTAGGGTACATGTGCACAATGTGCAGGTTTGTTACATATGTATACATGCGCCATGTTGGTGTGCTACACCCATTAACTCGTCATTTACGTTAGGTATATCTCCTAATGTTATCCCGCCTCCCTACCCCCTCCCCACAATAGTCCCCGGTGTGTGATGTGCCCCTTCCTGTGTCCAAGTGATCTCATTGTTCAATTCCCACCTATGAGTGAGAACATGTGGTGTTTGGTTTTCTGTTCTTGCAATAGTTTGCTGAGAATGATGGTTTCCAGCTGCATACATGTCCCTACAAAGGACATAAACTCATCCTTTTTTATGGCTGCATAGTATTCCATGGTGTATATGTGCCACATTTTCTTAATCCAGTCTGTCACTGATGGACATTTGGGTTGATTCCAAGTCTTTGCTATTGTGAATAGTGCCGCAATAAACATACATGTGCATGTGTCTTTATAGCAGCATGATTTATAATCCTATGGGTATATGCCCAAAATGGGATGGCTGGGTCAAATGGTATTTCTAGTTCTAGATCTTTGAGGAATCGCCACACTGTTTTCCACAATGGTTGAATGAGTTTACAGTCCCACCAACAGTGTAAAAGTGCTCCTATATCTCCACATCCTCTCCAGCACCTGTTGTTTCCTGACTTTTTAATGATCGCCATTCTAACTGGTGTGAGATGGCATCTCATTGTGCTTTTGATTTGCATTTCTCTGATGGCCAGTGATGATGAGCATTTTTTCATGTGTCTGTTGCTGTATAAATGTCTTCCTTTGAGAATTGTCTGTTCATATCCTTTGCCCACTTTTTGATGGGTTTTTTTTTTTTTTTTTTGTAAATGTGTTTGAGTTCTTTGTAGGTTCTGGATATTAGTCCTTTGTCAGATGAGTAGATTGCAAAACTTTTCGGCCGGGCGCGGTGGCTCAAGCCTGTAATCCCAGCACTTTGGGAGGCCATAGACGGGCGGATCACGAGGTCAGGAGATCGAGACCATCCTGGCTAACACGATGAAACCCCGTCTCTATTAAGAAATACAAAAAAAAAGTAGCCGGGCGAGGTGGCGGGCGCCTGTAGTCCCAGCTACTCGGGAGGCTGAGGCCAGAGAATGGCGTGAACTCGGGAGGCGGAGCTTGCAGTGAGCTGAGATCCGGCCACTGCACTCCAGCCTGGGTGACAGCGAGACTCCGTCTCAAAAAAAAAAAAAAAAAAAAAAAAAAATCTTTTCTCCCATTCTGTAGGTTGCCTGTTCACTCTGATGGTAGTTTCTTTTGATGTGCAGAAGCTCTTTAGTTTAATTAGATCCCATTTGTCAATTTTGGCTTTTGTTGCCATTGCTTTTGGTGTTTTAGACATGAAGTCCTTGCCCATGCCTATGTCCTGAATGGTATTACCTAGGTTTTCTTCTAGGGTTTTTATGGTTTCAGGTCTAACATTTAAGTCTCTAATCCATCTTGAATTAATTTTCGTATAAGGAGTAAGAAAAGGATCCAGTTTCAGCTTTCTACTTATGGCTAGCCAATTTTCCCAGCATCATTTATTAAATAGGGAATCTTTTCCCCATTTCTTGTTTTTGTCAGATTTGTCAAAAATCAGATGGCTGTAGATGTGTATTATTATTTCTGAGGGCTCTGTTCTGTTCTACTGTTCTATATCTCTGTTTTGGTACCAGTCCTGTGCTGTTTTGGTTACTGTAGCCTTGTAATATAGTTTGAAGTCAGGTAGTGTGATGCCTCCAGCTTTGTTCTTTTGGCTTAGGATTGTCTCAGCAATGCAGGCTGTTTTTTGGTTCCATATGAACTTTAAAGAAGTTTTTTCCAATTCTGTGAAGAAAGTCATTGGTAGCTTAATGGGGATAGCATTGAATCTATAAATTACCTTGGGCAGTATGGCTATTTTCACGATATTGATTCTTCCTATCCATGAGCATGGTATGTTCTTCCATTTGTTTGTGTCCTCTTTTATTTCACTGAGCAGTGGTTTGTAGTTCTCCTTGAAGAGGTCCTTTGCATCCCTTGTAAGTTGGATTCCTATTTTATTCTCTTTGAAGCAGTTGTGAATGGGAGTTCATTCATGATTTGGCTCTCTGTCTGTTATTGGTGTATAAGAATGCTTGTGATTTTTGCACATTAATTTTGTATCCTGAGACTTTGCTGAAGTTGCTTATCAGTTTAAGGAGATTTTGGGCTGAGACGATGGGGTTTTCTAAATATACCATCATGTCATCTGCAAACAGGGACAATTTGACTTCTTCTTTTCCTAACTGAATACCCTTGATTTCTTTCTCTTGCCTGATTGCCATAGCCAGAACTTCCAACACTATGTCGAACAGGAGTGGTGAGAGAGGGCATCCCCAGTTTTCAAAGGGAATGCTTCCAGTTTTGCCCATTCAGTATGATATTGGCTGTGGGTTTGTCATAAATAGCTCTTATTATTTTGAGATACGTGCCATCATAACCAAAATTATTGAGAGTTTTCATCATGAAGGGCTGTTAAATTTTGTCAAAGGGCTTTTCTGCATCTATTGAGATAGTCATGTGGTTTTTGTCTTTGGTTCTGTTTATATGCTGGATTAAGTTTATTGATTTGCGTATGTTGAACCAGCCTTGCATCCCAGGGATGAAGCCCACCTGATCATGTTGGATAAGCTTTTTGATGTGCTGCTGGATTCAGATTCCCTCTTTTTCTATTAATTTTAATAATTTCAGAAGGAATGGTAGCATCTCCTCCTTGTACCTCTGGTAGAATTTGGCTTTGATCCCATCTGGTCCTGGACATTTTTGGTTGGTAGGCTATTAATTATTGCTTCAATTTCAGAGCCTGCTATTGGTCTATTTAGGGATTGAACTTCTTCCTGGTTTAGTCTTGGGAGGGTTTTTTTCCATTCCCTCCATCCAGGAATTTTTCCATTTCTTCTACATTTTCTAGTTTATCTGAGTAGAGGTGTTTATATTCTCTGGTGGTAGCTTGTATTTCTGTGGGGTTGGTGGTGATATCCTCTTTATCATTTTTTATTGTGTCTATTTGATTCTCCTCTCTTTTCTTCTTTATTAGTCTTGCGAGTGGTCTAACAATTTTGTTGATCTTTTCAAAAAACCAGGTCCTGGATTCATTGATTTTTTGTAGGGTTTTTTGTGTCTCTATCTCCTTCAGTTCTGCTCTGATCTTAGTGATTTCTTGCCTTCTGCTAGCTTTCGAATGTGTTTGCTCTTGCTTCTCTAGTTCTTTTAATTGCGATGTTAGGGTGTCAATTTTAGATCTTTCCTGCTTCTCTTGTGGGCATTCATTGCTATAAATTTCCCTCTACACACTGCTTTAAATGTGTCCCAGAGATTCTGGTATGTTGTATCTTTGTTCTCATTGGTTTCAAGGAACATCTTTATTTCTGCCTTCATTTTGTTATGTACCCAGTTGTTATTCAGGAGCAGGTTGTTCAGTTTCCATGTGGTTGAGCGGTTTTGATTGAGTTTCTTAGTCCTGAGTTCTAGTATGATTGCACTGTGGTCTGAGAGACAGTTTGTTATAATTTCTGTTCTTGTACATTTGCTGAGCAGTGCTTTACTTCCAATTATGTGGTCAGTTTTGGAATAAGTGTGATGTGGTGCTGAGAAGAATGTATATTCTGTTGATTTGGGGTGGAGAGTTCTGTAGATGTCTACTAGGTCTACTTGGTGCAGAGCTGAGTTCAATTCCTGGATATCCTTGTTAACTTTCTGTCTCATTGATCTGTCTAATGTTGACAGTGGGGTGTTAAAGTCTCCCATTATTATTGTATGGGAGTCTAAGTCTCTTTGTAAGTCTCTAAGGACTTGCTTTATGAATCTGGATGTTCCTGTATTGGGTGCATATATATTTAGGATAGTTAGCTCTTCTTGTTGAATTGATTCCTTTACCATTATGTAATGACCTTCTTTTCTCTTTTGATCTTTGTTGTTTTAAAGTCTGTTTTATCAGAGACTAGGATTGCAACCCTTGCCTTTTTTTGTTTTCCATTTGCTTGGTAGATCTTTCTCCATCCCTTTATTTTGAGCCTATGTGTGTCTCTGCATGTGAGAATGGTCTCCTGAATACAGCAGACTGATGGGTCTTGACTCTTTATCCAATTTGCCAGTCTGTGTCTTTTAATTGGACCATTTATTACATTTACATTTAAGGTTAATATTGTTATGTATGAATTTGATCCTGTCATTATGATATTAACTGGTTATTTTGCTCGTTAGTTGATGCAGTTTCTTCCTAGCATCAATGGTTTTTACATTTTGGCATGTTTTTGCAATGGCTGGTACCAGTTGTTCCTTTCCATGTTTAGTGCTTCCTTCAGGATCTCTTGTAAGGCAGGCCTGGTGGTGACAAAATCTCTAAGCATTTGCTTGTCTATAAGGAATTTTATTTCTCCTTCACTTATGAAACTTAGTTTGGCTGGATATGAAATTCTGGGTTGAAAATTCTTTTCTTTAAGAATGTTGAATATTGCTCCCCACTCTCTTCTGGCTTGTAGAGTTTCTTCCAAGAGATCTGCTGTTAGTCTGATGGGCTTCCCTTTGTGGGTAACCCAACCTTTCTCTGTGGCTGTCCTTAATATTTTTTCCTTCATTCAACTTTGGTGAATCTGACAATCATGTGTCTTAGAGTTGCTCTTCTTGAGGAGTATCTTTGTGGTTTTCTCTGCATTTCCTGAATTTGAATGTTGGCCTGCCTTACTAGGTTGAGGAAGTTCTCCTGGCTAATATCGTGCAGAGTGTTTTCCAACTTCGTTCCATTCTCCCCGTCACTTTCAGGCACATCAATGAGATGTAGATTTGGTCTTTTCACATAATCCCATATTTCTTGGAGGCTTTGTTCATTTCTTTTTACTGTTTTTTCTCTACACTTCTCTTCTTGCTTCATTTCATTCATTTGATCTTCAGTCACTGATACTCTTTCTTCCAGTTGATTGACTCGGTTACTGAAGCTTGTGCATTTGTCACGTAGTTTTCGCGTCATGGTTCTCACCTCTATCAGTTCGTTTATTGACTTCTCTGCATTGATTATTGTAGTTATCCATTCATCCATTCTTTTTTCAAGATTTTTAATTTCTTTGTGCCGGGTACGTAGTTCCTCCTTTAGCTCTGAGAAGTTTGATCGACTAAAGCCTTCTCTCAACTCGTCAAAGTTATTCTCCGTCTAGCTTTGTTCCATTGCTGGTGATGAGCTGTGTTCCTTTGGAGTGGGATATACGCTCTGATTTTTTGAATTTCCAGCTTTTCTGCGCTGCTTTTTCCCCATCTTCGTGGTTTTTTCTGCCTTTGATCTTTGATGACGGTGATGTACTGATGGGGTTTTGGTGTGAGTGTCCTTTCTGTTTGTCCGTTTTCCTTCTAATAGTCAGGACTCTCAGCTGCAGGTCTGTTGGAGTTTGCTTGAGGTCCACTCCAGAGCCTGTTTGCCTGAGTACCAGCAGCAGAGGCTGCAGAAGATAGAATATTGCTGAACAGCAAGTGTTGCTGTCTCATTCTTGCTCTGGAAACTTTGTCTCAGAGGTGTACCCAGCTGTGCGAGGTGTTAGGTATCAGTCTGCCCCTAGTGGGGGATGTCTCCCAGTTAGGCTACTCAGGGGTCACAGACCCACTTGAGCAGGCAGTCTGTCCATTCTCAGATCTCAACCTCCGTGCTGGGAGAACCACTGCTCTCTTCAAGGCTGTCAGACAGGGACATTTACATCTGCAGAGGTTTCTGCTGCTTTTTGTTTAGCTATGCCGTGTCCCCAGAGGTGGAGTCTACAGATGCAGGCAGGCCTCGTTGAGCTGTGGTGGGCTCCACCCAGTTCGAGCTTCTGGGCAGCTTTGTTTACCTACTTAAGCCTCAGCAATGGTGGGCACCCCTCCCCCAGCCTCGCTGCTACCTTGTAGTTAGATCTCAGACTGCTGTACTAGCAATGAGGGAGGCTCCATGGGCATGGGGCCCTCTGGGCCAGGTGTGGGATATAATGTCCTGGTGTGCCATTTGCTAAGACCCTTGGTAAAGCACAGTATTAGGGTGGGAGTTACCCGATTTTCCAGGTGTTGTGTGTCTCAGTTTCCCTTGGCTAGGAAAAGTAATTCCCTTCCCCCTTGCACTTCCCAGATGAGGCAATGCCTCACCCTGCTTCAGTTCTCGCTGGTTGGGCTGCACCCACTGACCAGCACCGACTCTCTCACATGCCCCAGTGAGCTGAACCTGGTACCTCAGTTGAAAATGCAGAAATCACCCATCTTCTGTGTCACTCACGCTGGGTGCTGGAGGCTGGAGTTTTTCTTATTTGGCCATCTACGGTGCCCCTTGAATAAATCTTTCCATAGGAAATTTTGAATTTTACTTTAGCTCAAGAAAATTATACCCTATCATTTCACTCTGTTAGATATTACAACATTCCCCAGTAGAAGTGCTGTGTGCAGCATATGGAGCTGCTGCCCTGCAATCTCTGAGCTTGGGCTAACATCACATCTTACGAGATCTGGATGGGGTTGATGGCTTCTCTCTTCTGCAAGTCCTACCAGAGGTGGTCAGTATGATGCACCTTTTGCACCCAGGTCTCTCACCCCAGATCATCATCCTTCCTGATGCTCAAAAGGATCCCCTGGGCTGCTGTGTGGTGCAGGAGGAAACATCTCTCTACTTTTCGGTCAACATCTGTCTGAACATCCTCATTACTAACCCAAAGAAATTGTGTTTTGAAAAACCTGATGGAACATCGTACCTTCCAGAGTATTGGTTTCCCTTGGGGCTGATGACATCCTTATGGTGATGGTTTGGCAAGGATTCTTGTGAATGTTTCGTTTGACAGTTTCAATGCTGCCAAGTTTGTTATGAGATGACTCTGTAAATATGAAAACCCCAAGATGATGAAAACTGAGGCAGTGAGCATCCATCTCTATCCTAGCCCTGCAATTCTCACTTGAGCAAACTGCACAACTTGAAGAAGAGCTCTTTGTGGCAATTAAGGAACTTTTAGCAATAGTAAAACAAAAGGCTACTGAGAATTTAGAGAATGGTATCATCTTGTGTAGTTTAAAAGTACTTCAGTATCTTGCAGATGAGTCTCCAGCTTCCTGCAAGCACTTTATTGAAAATCAAGAATTGGCAATCCTCATGTAAGTCTGGGAGAATAATTTCACCGAAGTCCAAAATCTTTCTTTCAAAGCAGTCACTAAAGATGTGGTAAAGCCTATCAGCATTCTGTTCCACAGCAAAGAAAGAGAAGTCATCTACGTTGTTGCAGTTGTCATAACCCACCTGCTATCTGGCAAACAGCCTAAATATCCCATAACTTGCAAGGATTTTTTTCCTCTCCAGGAGCTGCATGCAACTATCCCAAATTAGCCAAGTGCAAGGTGTTAGATGGCAGCATTAGTGACCTGCAGATCCTTCAAGGTATTTTTTCCCACTCCTTGGTAAATTTTCTGAACCAATGCTTTGACGCTGGTCACTATGGGCTATGTATCGTGTCTGCAATAAAAACTCCAGCAAATACTGCAAAATGTTAGTTAAAGAAAGATTACGGCTTGTATGTGACATCCAAGAGCGTAGTTGAGCAAACCCCCAAACACAGCAGATTGCAACCTCCATTCTAGATGACTTCAGAATATATTTCATGAAGCATTAGAGACCCCTTCTCTGTCAAATACCTTTTTTAGCCTAAGGGACTTCAGAGGTGCTACTTCTCCCTCAGCTTCAAATTCTCTGCCCTATCAGCTGCTGAATGTTAAAAAACAGTTGTCATTGGAGTTTGTGAACTGGCTGCCTCATTGTCATTTTATTGTTGATTTTGTAATTACCATAATCCCAACTCAAGTTGGAATAATTTTAAGAACACCAATTTGGCAAATAATTTTGAAAAATCAAAGTCTGGACTCTGTGGAAAGACTTGTGGGCTTGTGTTGGAACAGCTATTCCACGTACTTTTCTCTAGCCCTGGACGATTTCTTCACTCTAGGAGTCTGTTGGCAGAAAGAGATCTGTTTACCCAGAGGAGGAAAGAAAGAGCCTGTAAGAGACTTTGGTATTATGTTAAACTTCATATCAATATTTAAGAGATTCTGCTGAGTTATTTCTGGTCTTGTGAAGCCAGTGGGAAAGAAGTACATTTAAAAAATGTCTGAGAAATATATGCTTATAAATGTGTTGATTGGAAGGCAGGATCTCTGTTTGAGGGGGATAAAAGGAACAATGCTAATACTATAGTACCTTTCACATGAGGGGTAGAGGGAAGAGAGATATATTTTCTACAATTTCAGGTATTCTATATTTGGCCTTTTCCCTCCAAGTTCACAAATCAGGTTGGAAAAGAATAATATTCTGTGTATGTGATTGTGCTGGTTAATCATGGTGATATTTAGGAGCAAGAATAGACGGTTTAGATAAGTGAAGATTATAAATAGCAATCTTTCAAAATTTTAATTTAGGTGGATCTGTGACCAAAGTTAGGAGGAAGTAGAAGGGCCAGAAAAGACTTTGCCAAAGATTTCAAGGAATGTTCTTACCTAGCATGGAAAAAATAAGATAAAATGGGCTTTTCTAAGAACCAGCCTCAACTACAATAAAAATTGTTTTGTTTGTTTCATCTGCAAATCCCCCCGTGGAAGGGAGTATGAATTCCTTCTTTGCCTTATTACTGAAAACTCATGAGACATGTTTTAGCATTCGTGTGTTTAAATTTGTTTCTTGAAGAACAAAAGTGAATTTCTATCTGATTAGCAGCATATTTAAAAACAAATAATCAAAAAAATGTTCCCCATAAATTATATTAATTTTCATAACCATTAACTGTGCTCTGACTTTTAATTAAAATCTACTTTTGGTGATCAAAAATGATAAGTTGCGTTGCTTTCAATCATGTAACTAATTTAGTGACATAGCTAGACTTCAAAAGCCAGCTTGACTAAATGATTTTCCTTGGTTGTTTTCATTAGCATAGAGGTAGCTAGAATTCAGTGGTATTATCTCTGTCTCTTAGCAATTGCATACATAAAAATCTTAAGTTCCTGGACTTCATTCAAATGGGACAGCATTAGAGAAGAAGCTGAATTTAAGGCAATCAACCAGAAAAAGGAGGCTCAGTACTTGAGGGTAATAGAGCCTGAAGCAACTCTCTTAGTCTTTACCAAGCAGCCATAGGTAATTTTTTATCGGGAAATTTAAATTAAGCCATGTGTGAGAAGGGAGTTGCTAAAGAACCAATTCCAGCTTGATCAACCCTCTAAGACTGTGTCCTTGCTAATTTTCCAGCAGTATGTTTCCCAGGATTCATGGCAAGGGACTCTAAGACAATGCTGTGTAATCACGAGGTTTTAGAAAACATATATTTTCACTGACTCCAACACTTGTTCACAAATTTTTTTCATATTGATTAACTAAGTGGATTCATCTTACTGAATCTGATACAAATATTGTGAAAAGCTTCTGGAAGTTTGCTACAAGAGAAATCTGAAGTCATCTTAACTTCTCGGGGAACAGACACAGTACAGGAAAACAGCAAGCTGGAGAGTTGTACAAAAGCAGCCAGGTGCTTGCAGTTCTGGGAATGTCTTGCCATCTCCACGGTCTGTAATCAAACAAGGCACTTCTGGTGATCAGGACTCAGACACTAGGAGTTTCAGTTTTGGAGTATCACCGTGAAATGCAATGGAGGCTAAGGGTCATATTGGGTCTCTAGAGGCTAGGGCTTCCTTTGAGGGGACAGTGGAACTAATCCTGGGACTGCTGTGCTAAAGTGGCTGTTACTCCTCCTGAACTCAAAGGCCAGTAAGACGTTTTAGTATATATCCCTATAAAATGTCATGCAATGATCACAGTATCCAAACCTAGAGGAGAAAAGTAGAGATAGGAGCATGTAATAGAATAAAAAAAAACTAAAGGTCAGAGAACTTGAGATAGTTCCTTAGCTCCTAGGGTACACTGATATGTTGTAATAGTATTACATTTAAAATAGCTGAAGTACTATAATCTTCAGGTAATGGTATCAATTTAAAAATAGCCTTTTATTGTTGTTTTCTTAAAATTGCTGTTTCCTTATATGTAGATCAAGTACATCGAGAAACACTTTTTGGAAATTTTTGAGAGATACATGTATCTCTTGCAATGAGATACAACATTTGTTTTAATTATGAAGTTTAAAGTACTAAATGTCTGTTGGTGATAAATTTATACATATAACTAAGACATATAATGTATAATGTATTACTTATAATGATTAAAGTGGGAAGAAATTAAATAGGTTAACATCCTTGGTTGTATTGCTTTGAAGTGTTTAGGCAAAACTAAAAGAAATTGGTCTAAAATGTAAAGATTTGATCTATTAAGTACCAGCATTATGATTTAAAGAAAAATATTGATTCATGGAAATTACTATTGGTGTCCTGAAATTTTGTGATACGGAATCATAAGTTGAGTAAAGAAGGAAAAGGAAAATTAGAAATCTTGAAACTGCTAGACCATTAATTAAAATGAACATATGGTTAGAGTTTAAATACATAAGCAACAAATAATTTTGTGCATAACACTCTTGAAATATTTCAAATTTAAAAAATAATAATTTTCATTATGTTCAAAAATGACCTGCCAAATATGGCAGAAAAGAAAAAATTTTCTTTTTGTTTTTTTTTTGTTTTTAACTTTCATTTTACGTTTAGGAGTACAAGTGCAGGTTTGTTACATAGGTAAATTTGCGTCATGAGGTTATGTTGTATAGCTTATTTCATCACCCAGGATGATGGTTAGTGAGTGTCAACTTGATTGGATTGAGTGATACAAATTATTAATCCCAGGTGTGTTTGTGTGGGTGCTGCCAAAAGAGATTAACATTTGAGTCAGTGGGCTGAGGGAAGGAAGACCCACCCTGTATCTTGTGTGGACACAATCTAATCAGCTTCTAGTGAATATAAAGCAGGCGGCTGGCACAGTGACTCACACCTTTAATCCCAGCACTTTGGGAGTTGAGGCAGGGGGATCAGGAGGTCAGGAGATCAAGACCATCCTGGCTAACACGGTGAAACCCCATCTCTACTAAAACTACAAAAAATTAGCTGGCTGTGGTGGCATGCACTTCTAGTCCCAGGTACTCGAGAGGCTAATGCAGGAGAATCACTTGAACCCGGGAGGCAGAAGTTGCAGTGAGCCAAGATCATGCCACTGCACTCCAGCCTGGGTGACAGAGTGAGACTCTGTCTCATAAATAAATAAATAAACAAATAAATAAATAGCTAGCAGGCAGAAAAATGTGAAAAGGAGAGATGGGCCTTCCTCCCAGCCTACATCTCTTTCTCCCACACTGGATGCTTCTTGCCCTCGAACATCGGACTCCTAGTTCTTGTTTTGGGATGCGAACTGGCTCTCCTTGTTCCTCAGCTTGCCAACAGCTTACTGTGGGACCTTGTGATGATATATGTTACTATCTGATCTATTCCCCTACATATATATGTAGCTTATATATTATGACTTTAAAATAGTAAGTTTGATAACCAAACGTGTGTGTGCTCGCGTGTGTGCGTGTATGAGACAGGGTTCTCTTAGAACGAATAGTTCTATCTGTCTATACTATTAGTTCTGTCTGTCTAAGAGAACTCTGATTTATACACCCAAGTATTAAGCCTAGGATCTACTAGTTATTTTTTCTAAACCTCTCCCTCCTCCCACCCTTTGCCTTCTAAAAGGTCCCAGTAAGTGTTGTTCCCCTCTGTGTGTCCAAGTGTTCTCATTATTATCTCCCACTAATAAGTGAAAACATGTGGTATTTGATTTTCTGTTCCTATAGTAGTTTGCTAAGGATAATGGCCTCCAGCTCCATCTATGTCCTTTCAAAGTACACAATAATCTTGTTCTTTTTATGGCTGCATATATTCTATAGTGTGTATGTATGACATTTTCTATATCCAGTCTATCATTGATAGGCATTTAGGTTGATTCCATATCTTTGCTCTTGTGAATGGTGCTGCAGTGAATGTACACATATGTGGGTCTTTATAATTGAATGATTTACATTCCTTTGGGTATATACCCAGTAATGCAATTGCTGGGCTGAATGGTATTTCTGTCTTTAGGTCTTTGAGGAATTGCCACACTGTCTTCCACATGGCTGAACTAATTTACCCTCCAACCAGCAGTGTATAAACATTCCTTTTTCTCCACAACCTCACCAGCATCTATTATTTTTTGGATTTTTATTTTTATTTTTATTATTATTATTTTTTTTTGAGAAGGAGATTTTGTTCTTGTTGCCCAGGCTGGAGTGCAATAGCACAATCTTGGCTCATTGCAACCTCTGCCTCCTGGGTTCAAGTGATTCTTCTGCCTCAGCTTCCCAATTAGCTGGTATTACAGACATGTGCCATCATGCTGGCTAATTTTGTATTTTTAGTGGAGATGGGTTTTCACCATGTTGGTCAGGTTGGTCTCAAACTCCTGACCTCAAGATCCACCCTCCTTGGCACCCCAAAATGCTAGGATTACTGGTGGGAGCCACCATGCCCAACCATTTTTTGAGTTTTTAATAGTAGCCATTCTAATTGATGTCAGATAATATCTCATTGTGATTTTGATTTGCATTTCTCTAGTGACGTTGAGCTTTTTTTGATATGACAGTTGACCACGTGTATGTCTTTTTTAAAAAGCTGTTTGTTTTATGTGCTTTGCAGATTTTTTAAAGGGATTGTTCATTTTTTTTTCTTGTAAATTTGTTTAAGTTTCTTCTATATGCTGAATATTACACCTTTTTTGGATGCATAGTTTGCAAAAATTTTCTCGTATTCAAGTTATCTGTTTACTTTGTTGATATTTTTGTTTTCTGTGCGGAAGTCCTTAAGTTTAAGTAGATCCCATTTGTTGATTTTTTCTTTTGTTGCCATTGCTTTTGGTGTCTTCACTATGAAATCTTTGCTTGTACCTATGTCCTGAATGGTATTATCTAGGTTGTCTTCCAGGGATTTTGTAGTTTTGAGTTTGACATTGAAGTCTTTAATCCATCTTGAGTCAATTTTTGTATATTGTGTAAGGAAGGCATCCAGACTCAATCTTCTGCATGTGTCTAGCCAGCTATCCTAGCAAAATTTATTGAATAGAGTGTTCTTTCCTCACTGCTTGTTTTCGTCAAGTTTGTTGAAGATCAGATAGTTGTAGGTGTGCAGTCTTATTTCTGCGTACTCTATTCCGTTCCATCATTCTATGTGTCTGTTTTTGTACCAGTAACATGCTGTTTTGGTTACTATAGCCTTGTAGTATAGTTTGAAATTGGATAGTGTGATGCCTCCTGCTTTGAACATTTTGCTTATAATTGCCTTGGCTATTACAGCTGCTTTTTGATTCCATATGAATTTTAAAATAGTTTTTCTTCTATTTCTGTTAAGAATGTCAGTGTTAGTTTACTAGGAATAGCACTGAATCTGTAAATGGCTTTGAGCAGTATGACCATTTTCATGATATTGATTATTTCTATCCATGAGCATGGAATGTTTTTTTTGTTTTGTTTTGTTTTTTTTTTTTTTTCATTTGTATGGGTCATCTCTGATTTCTTTGAGCAGTGGTTTATAGTTCTTCTTGTGGAGATATTTTACCTCCCTAGATAGCTGTATTATTAGGCATTTTATTCTTTTCATGGAAACTGTGACTGGGAGTTCCTTTGTGATTTTGCTCTCACCTTAACTGTTCTTGGTTTATAGAAATGCTAGTGATTTTTGCACATTGTTTTTGTATACAGAGACTTTGCTGAAGTTACTTATTAATTTTAGATGCTTTTGGCCAGGCACAGTGGCTCACGCCTGGAATCCTAGCAATTTTGAAGGCTGACAAGTGTGGATCACTTGAGATCAGGAGTTCAAGACCAGCCTGGTCAACACAGTAAAACCCCATCTCTACTAAAAATAGAAAAAGTAGCTAGCCAGGGTGGTATATGCCTGTAATCCCAGCTACTCAGGAGGCTGAGGCACAAGAATCACTTGAACCCAGGAAGCAGAAATTACAGTGAGCAGAGATCACACCACTGCACTCCAGTTTGGGTGACAAAGTGAGACTGTGTCTCAAAGAAAATAAATAAATAAAAAGAGAAGCTTTTAGCTGAGATGATAGAGTTAAATTCTACAAGCCAGAAGAGAAAAAGAAAGACTGTTACCAACCACTACAAAAACACACTGAAGTACACAGATCAGTGACACTACGAAGCAACCACATAAACAAGCCTGCAAAATATTCAGCTACCATAATGATAACAGGATCAAACCCACAGATATCAATATTAACCTTAAATATAAATGGGCTAAATGCCCCAATTAAAAGACATAGTGTCCCATACCAGATAAAGAATCAAAACCCATTTGTATGCCACCTTTAAGAGACCCATCTCACATGCAATGACACATATAGCTGAAAATAAAGGGATGGAGGAAAATCTCCCATGCAAATGGAAAACAGAAAAAAGCAGGGTTTGAAATTTTAGTTTCTGACAAAACAGACTTTAAACCAACAAAGATCAAAAATGACAAAGGAGGGCATTACATAATGGTAAAGTGTTCAATTCAACAAGAAGGTCTAACTGTCCTAAATATATTTGCACCCAAAATAGGAGCACCTCGATTCATAAAGCAAGTTCCTGGAGACCTTCAAACAGACTTAGACTCCTACACAATAATAGTGGGAGATTTAAACACTCCACTGACAATAATAAGTTTTGAAATAATTGTGTCTCCTTAGGCTGTTTACTGCTATTGGTTTAAATCCTATTTCCTGCAGTCATACTTTTTCATAGTTTCAAATTACCTTTGTGAGTTGCCACCAAGTCACTAGATGATAAATCCCAACTCACACTTATACTAATAAGCAAAAAATATTTAGCTTTTAATTTGTTTTAGTCTTTCCTCACTAGAGTACTTCAATTCCAAGTGAATTGGAATTGGAATTGGAAAAGATCTTCAATTTTTAGGCTAAAAGTAAGTCAAAGTGGTCTTTCTAAAATTTATGTCCCTGCTTTCCTCCCCATCTGGTTCAAGAATATGTAAGAAAAAATAATTTAAGTACAATTTTTCCAAAGCTCATGTCCATATTGCTAGAATACACCTAGTTTGACACATAGAAATGAGCATATTTTTCCAATTTCATGTTGGCCTTTAAAAATATCTGAATTCACTAATAAAAGTAGAATGTAGCTTTTGATTTCAACTCTAACTTTAAAATAATAAGCTTGATAAATGCAGATTTCATTTTTGGAAAAATTTACATTGTTCTCTATGATCCATACTAAATAAGAACTTTTTATTACATGTTCAATGAAGTTAATTATTTAAGCTTTATGGACATGACACCTCTTTGGTTAGTAATCCTTAGCAAAATTCTATATTTGTGATTATTTAATTGACATCTGACTCTTCATTTTAGTTTTTCCCGTGTCTGTTTTTTAACTGTAAGTTTGGTTGGCATTATTATAGGTGATTGATATGTTATTTTCAAATTACATATGTTGTATTTCAAATTAGATTAGACAATTCTATTTTAATAATATTTAATATGTATTATCCATTAATTATATGGATAATATAATTATCTGATCAATTTTTATAATTTAAATTTTATTTTATTTGATTAGAATATATATTAGAGAACCCCACATATCAACAACCTCCCTCACAATGGGAAGATACATTGCATAATGTATTCTTTCCAATAAGGCATATTATTTATGTATTTTTGTTACCTTTAACATTATTAAAATTATATATAATTGTATATAAATTAATATATAAACACATATCAATAAGTATATCTATTTATGATAATAAATACATTTCTTTTGTATTGAACAATGCATAAGCAATTTATACTGAACTACACACATACGTACATTACCTTGGACTCCCTACAACTTTGCCTATGACAATCACAGTGACATCTTATTTTTAACATACTTTGAGAGATAATCTTTTGCATGCTTCTACTGATGATAGAGGTTTTATGATATTAAGAAACACTTTTCACAATAATATTGACATACCAATTATAGTTGAGGGAAATAGGAAAAAAATCTGTGCTAAAATCTCCTATTCATAATTAATCAGGTTTCTTTTCAGCAGCATGATTTTAGTATTGCCTCTTACCCTCCCCACCATGTGTCAAATTTTAACTTACATAACAAAAAAATATGTTGTTTTGAAATATGAGCTATTGGATATCTAAAAACAGATGGCTATCTAATGTAAGTACAGTTGTGTGTGCTATATGAATAATCTCAAGTTTCACTGGAGATTATCAACATTTGACTTCTTGTTAACTAAAACATGAAATATAGGATGTGCTTACATACAGGGTATTTATTCAGTGTTTTCATAGCTTTCATGTATAACTGAGAGTAGGATTTGTGCCACTTTTCATACAGAGAAGCATCTTCTCACCTACATAGTCATCCAGCATAGAAATACATTAAAAAACAAAAAACAAAAAACTTTCCAAGCACAAATTACTAGAACTTGTTTGGTCAGCAAATCTGCTATGTAGTTTCATGAAGATGAAAACTATCTTGTGGTTTCCGTTTTCAGAAATACCAAAAAAATGGCATTGCCAGAGTTGTATTATCCGTGTATATTTATGAATCCTGTTTTTAAATGTAATTAGGAACACTGAAGCAATTGTTTAAAAGAATGTTTAATGTAAATAGAGTCTGAAATTACAACACTCCTAATGGTTTGACTAGATATATTATTTTATTGACTTTATGATACCTTCAAAAAATTAAACTTGGGTTCCAATTGAATTCACTGCAAAGCAAGAATATTCAGATGGTCATGAAATGTTTGTTGCCTTCATTTATTCCACTATGATTTTTTCTTATTAATCATTAGCTTCAAATGATATTTTTTATCCTTTCCTTTTTCAAAATATTTTGCAAGTCTCTCCAATGTCTTGGTTTGCATACATGGTAAAACTATATGAAAGAACTGGTATAGTTAACCTTAACTTTTCATCCTTATACTAACCTCTGAGTTAATTGAAATTCCTCCAGAAGTATTGAAAAGCCAAATGAAAGGAATAGTCATGAGCATTTGCTCTCAAAGATCGAGAAGAAACTTGTTCTTTTTTTTTTTTTTTTTTTTTTTTTGAGACGGAGTCTCGCTCTGTCGCCCAGGTTGGAGTGCAGTGGCCGGATCTCAGCTCACTGCAAGCTCCACCTCCCAGGTTTACGCCATTCTCCTGCCTCAGCCTCCTGAGTAGCTGGGAGTACAGGCGCCCGCCACCTCGCCCGGCTAGTTTTTTGTATTTTTAGTAGAGACGGGGTTTCACCGTGTTAGCCAAGATGGTCTCGATCTCCTGACCTCGTGATCCGCCCGTCTCGGCCTCCCAAAGTGCTGGGATTACAGGCTTGAGCCACCGTGCCCGGCCAAGAAACTTGTTCTAAATGAGTTGTCTAGATATCTCTGTCTTGGGAGCAACTACAGAATGTCCTGCTGGGTCAGGAACTCAGTTAAAAGACATGTGACTGCCTATTTAAAGTACAAGGATTTGGAGGCAGGAAATATAGATTCTAATTATTTTACCTATGAAATGGATTTATACTATTTTCTCTATCAGTGTTTTATAAATACTTGCTAAGTAATACATCATATTGAAAGAAAATAGCAACTATGACTTAAATTTTTCCTATTTCTTGATATGCAATAGGCACATATAATTTCATTCAATTCTTACCATAACTCTATGATGGATAAATTCTTAATATTATTTTGATGCTGAGGAAAAGAAGCTTAAAAGTGGTTAGGTAACTGTCCCAAACTTGCACAATAAGAGATGGTGGTGCTGGCATGTGAATGCAGGTATGTTCATTATACCAGACTGCCTCCATTGTGGAAGGATTAGGCATTTTTAAAATTAATAGTAAACAGGGAAAGTATAATTAATATATGCCTAAATTGTATTGTACATTTAATATTCTGGTGTTTGTTTGTTTGTTTGTTTTGAGACTGGGTCTTATTCTGTTGCCCAGGTTGTAGTGCAGTGGGACAATCTTGGCTCACTGCAACCTCCACTTTCCACCTCAGCCTCTGGAGTAGCTGGGACTACAGATGTGCACCACTGTGCTCAACTAATTTTTGTATTTTTACTAGAGATGGGGTTTCCTCACGTTGCCCAGGCTGGTCTCAAACTCCTGGGCTTGAGCAATTCACCCACCTTGGCTTCTCAAAGTGCTGGGATTCGAGACGTGAGCCACAATGCCTGGCCTATTCTGTTCTTAAGTAGTTTATTTTTCAGTATACCTGTCAAAAGATATTTGAACAAACTGAGAAAGTATAAACATGGTTAGCAATATTTTGAGGATATTCTTGTCATAGTCTCAAAGATAGACAAGGGCATAAAAAATAACTAGAATAGAAGAGAGAGAGAAAGAGAGAGAGAGAAATTGCTGAAAAAATGCGAAAAGAAATGTTGTTGGCTTAGACAATAGTGTCAGGAATTAGCAATAATGTTCAAAGAAAATAAAATGTTTCCAGGTAACATATGAGTTAATTAAAAGAAAGACATTCCAATTGACTGGTTCCACAGTGAATAATCTCTGAAAGTAAAGCACCAGAAGCATACTGTGCCCATTAACACTGCGATCTACTGAACTTAACAAGGCTTTATATAATAAGTATAAAAAGACTGCTTTATAGTTCATAAGACTTTACAATTTTACTTATCATTTATACAAATCTTATTTCATTAAATTTATTATCAAGTTTTACCAGGAACCTAGTTATTAGAACTGGAATCTGACTAAGGCTTAAGGGAAAGTATCTTATTTCTACTGAACAACTCCTACACACTAGGCAACTGAACTCACATACCTCATCTTATTTAAGATTCACAGCAACCCCAAAGTAGATATTATTATTCCACTATTACTGATGAGGCTTAAAGATCTTTAATAGACTACGAGATAAAATTTATATGTTTTAGAGCTAGTACTTGAATCTGTTAAATCACTTATATTTCTAAAGGTACACTATTGACTTACTGAGATAAGGTTATTATTACCTATCTCAGCCTCATGAAAAGCACATTATGAAGCCATTATTAAGTGATTTGAGCCAAATACCACCTAGGTGGTCCAAAGAGAATGATTGTTTTTAGTTAAATTAGAATTACATCAAGCTTAAGTTACTTACTGCAGCCTCTTGTGGATTTAGCACTGAGTCTTTGGTATTTACTTTATGTCTATTTACATTCTGCTATAGAGCCAGATTGCCTAGTTTTAGAAATACAAGGTTATCCTCTTACTACTTGTGTAAAGAGAAATAGGAGGGTGGTGATGATGATAATGAATAAGAAAAAGATGGAGATGATGCTGATAAGGATAACAATATTAGAAGTCTTACAATGTACCAAGCACAAGGAAATTTTTGTTTCAAGAAGGACAAAACCTCATAATTTTGGGGGAGAGGTGGTGGCAGTGGCAGAGAGAATATCCTAAGAGAGAAGAGAGTGTAAGAACTCAAGTGTGGTCCAAGTTTACTGAGGAAGTTTTAAAATAGAAAGATCTGTGTAACAGATAATGTCTTTCACTCATACTCCTCTCCCAATGTCTCCATTAATCCTACCCTGAAAGATCTTTCCATGAAATGCAAGTCAGACTGAGAACTCTGTATCACTATGTGATGTATTGCGTATTCATGTAATATTTGCTTGCAAATAATCAACAGGGAGCTTAATCACACAGGGGAAAGCAATGGAATGGTGCATAGTTAGGAATCACAGACCTCAAGAGGGACAGAAACCAGGAATTCTAATGTGAAGAATGTGTTTATTATCACCTATTCCCAGTGATACCTTGTCTCTTATCTCTTGTATTTCTGTTTCATTATTTTTTCACTCTCTGTAGACAGTTTCTTTTAATGTCTCTGTGCATATTATTAAAAGGTAATTCCAGCTCCAGATTTACATAATTTCATACATAAGTTTAGCAGAAAGGGTTTTTTTTTTTTTTCTGATCAGTCTATACAAGCAAACTGTGTCTACTCTACCTTGTTATTTTGCTTTATATGTTTCGTGATTATACTGTTACCTCTCCTGTGCTTTTTCTGTCACTCTCACCACATTAGAAGCTCAAAGAGGGCCCATTTTCTATTTTGTCCCTCAGTGTCCACTATAGACCTTGTAAAGGAGTAAATATCCAATACACATATGTTGCAAGACTGCTAGATAAATCTCAGACTTGAGATACATGCATAGAGAAGTAACTGATTTATGGACTAGTTAAATAGATAGTATCAGGAGAATTTTGTGAGTGTGAGTGAGACAGAACATGTAAAAGCTTCCAGAAAAATAGAGTTTCTGGAAATAAACATTGCTAACAGGGGAACAATAGCCTGAATGACTGTCCTCCTTTACTTTTCAGGCTCAAAAGGATCATTAACACAAACCATAATGAGTCTCTTCTCTGTAAATTAAGATTCTCTCTATTCTCACTTACTCCATTTCCTGGAAGAATATTCAGAAAAAAAATATTTAGGAGAAGTGACAGAGTGCTCAGCTAAGCCCAATCTTGACCTAATGATGTATGATAGATATAAATATGGATAGATATAGATTTATATAGATATAATTGTATCTATCATAAAATTTCATTTGTTGTTTATGATATACCCATACTAACCCATGTACTTTACATATATTTTCTTACCCAATGTACACACCAACTTTATGATGTGAATGTTGTTAATAAAAAGCCAAATTCTAGCCTGGCGTGGTGGCAGACCCCTGTAGTCCCAGCTACTCAGGAAGCTGAGGCAGGAGAATGGTGTGAACCCGGGAGGGGGAGCTTGCAGTGAGCCGAGACCACGCCAGTGCACTCCAGCCTGGGCAACAGAGCGAGACTCCATCTCAAAAAAAAAAAAAATCCTATTTCATAAGTGAGAAACAGACATAACAGACATTTGGTACAAGGATTTGGTGCATTGGTTGAGGATTTGCATTTGGGTACTCTTATTTTAAAGCTCATGCTCTCAGCCAGGACTCTATGCTACTTCATTATTATGTCTGGGCAATTTTAGGGCATTGGTTAAGTCCCAATTGATCCACTCAAATTTTTACAATTTCATGAACATTAATTTTATACTCCATCTTCCATCCCACATAGAATTACCGCATATCCATTAAGATTCCACCTAAATTTCAATTTTATGTAAGTACTTGTTTTTAACTCATGCTACAATGCTACACATGGATCCCACACCGCCTTAAAAATAAACAAACCTAGTTTGTTGATATTTCTTTGTACCCCATAAAAAATGCTCTATTCTAACTTGAGCAGGGTAGAATTTCTTAACGCAGCTATAAAATAATTCATGTAACTTCCCCTCGTGTTTTCTGTGTTTTTCCTGTTTTACTGCTTTACCATGAATTTATGAAACATTATTACAAGCTTATTACTATGAAGTTCTCTTTGTTAATTCATCCGATTAAATCCTTTCTAATTTTAAGAGTGGTATAATACAATCTTTTTAAAAAGTCCTTCCTTTTTCCCTTCATTGTTTTTCTTATTTTCTTGTTTGTTTGTAAATACATTGACTCCTAAAATGGTCTTTTTATTCCTTTGGTCACATTTTTGGAGCACTTCAGATATTAAGATACCAGGATTAGGAGTTAGAACTGTTTAAATTTTGGGCACCACCGATTGTTAAATGAATAAGCCCCTTAATCTCCCAAAATGACAATAACACTACATTTGTTGTGGTTGTTATGCAGAGTAAATAAGATAATATAATTATTCATGCCTTCTGCTCTTCAAAGCCCTCCAGAATTGCATTTTATAATTATCTGTGAAAAAAAAAAAGCCCTCATAACTCAGTTAGATCAGCACGTTTTCTCAGATACCCCTTTCCTATGACATTGTTTGTATTTTCTGCCTCGAGTGACCTATTTCTTGTGGATATAGAGAAAATAGTCTGCTCTAAGTTGCCAAATAGTTCATCAGAGTGGGCTTGCATAAGTGTGTGTGTGTGTGTGTGTGTGTAATCAGTAGTTTTCAGTTTCAATGTTGATTATCTAAGGATTCTAAGAGTATGGAAAAAATGTGACCAAAGAGAATATGATACAACTAAGTACTGCAGAGACTGAGAGATTAAGACTGGGCTGGGGGCCCAGGACACTAATTGCAATTCTTAATTTGTCTTTGACTACCTGTGTCATCTTGAGCAAGTTACTTAATCTCTCTGTAACTTAGTTTCCTCATACATAAAAATATAAGTATCTGTCTCATAGGGATTATTGTGAATATTAAGAGGATAAATTTATATAAAGGGCTCAATTAGTATTAGCTATTATTGCTATAACCCTAGCATCTTTCTTTCTCAGTCTTTGGGATGTTCCAGCTAGATATGGGTGATACCCTAAAATCATTTTCTTGGTGACCCTGCAGTTTTTGCAGTTTGGGTTTCTTTACAAGAGGTAGCCCAATGACGAATATAGAAAACTCAGGAGTCAGGGTGCTTTGATTTTCACTATCACCTACTATCTGAGTGATCCTGGGCAAGTCGTCTCTCTAAGTTTAATTTCCTCATGGGTAAAAAGAGTATACCTGTCTTAAAGGGTTGATGATCTAATGAGATAATACATTTAAAATAGTTAGCACAGTGCCTAATGAACAGAATTCTATACCTCAGTCAATGTTTGTCATTGCGGCTCCTACTGCTGTTTCTGTAATATATTGTTTAAATCATTTTATTGTGAAATAGATAATAATCACAGTTAGAAGCCCTTGTTAAACAAAGAACTATGTGGTGCCCTTCCTGCAGCAAAACAAAAACAAAAACCGAACAACAACAACAAACTGACTTTCTATCACTTATAATGGTTTCTTTCTCTTTCCTATTCTGAAAATTCCACCAGCGAGAAATCCTTTTGAAGAGCAACTCTTTGTTTCTCAAATAAGATGAATGGAGATAATGGAGAGATTATTGGCCTTCCATACTCACATAAATTAATTCAATCAGCTTTCTTTCCTTTTCAGTCTTGTTGAGATTAACATCACTGAGAAATGGGATTATTCTTTGGGGGAGTAAAGGAGTACGATTACTAGATCTTGGATTACTCCCGTGAAATGTATCAATCAGTCCCCTATGAGTTTATGGCATCATTAAATTTCTGGGAACTTGGAAGCATAGAAGGAAAAGGACAGTTACAGAAACTGGTAATATTTTCTAGGATGAGTTTATGCCCAGGAAACAAACAAACAAACAAACAAAATCCCTTTCACCTTTTACTGTTATTACCTTTATTAATCAAGAATAGAAAACTAAGGAATAATGCAGAGAGAGATAAGGAATTACTGAAGGTGCAATATATCGAAGAAGGAAATAAAGAATGGGACTTGGAGCACTACAAGTATGATAAACCTTTTGTCGAAAAAAAGTGGGCTGCCTCCTTTTAAATTGATTGAAGATGAGTAAAATAGGGGAAATGGAAATAAGTTTGTGATGGGAAGATGAGAATATTTGTATGTGTTAGACTGATTTTCTCAATGAAAGTGGGGAAAATATCAGAGGAAGTATAGGAGATTTGGGGAGCAAAGACAAGACATAAAATAATCAAATTAGGTAGTAATTGCCAAACGTTTTCTGTAAAAGACCAGATGGCAAACATTTTCAGTTTTGCGGGCCATGCAATCTCGGTTGCAACTCCTCAACTCTGCCATTGTAGGGTGTGATTAATTTTATGTCAGCTTTACTGGGCTAAGGGATTCCCAGGCAGCTGGTAAAACATTATTTCTGGGTGTCTTTGTGAGGATGTTTCCAGAAGAGATTAGCATTTGGATTGGTGAAATGATTAAAGCAGATGGCCCTCCACAGTGTGAGAAAGCCCAAGTAGATAAAAATGCAGAAGTGATAACTCAGAGGGGTTTTAATTTGCATATCTCTGATGATTAGTTTTTTAAGCGTTTCCTTTATGTATCTTTTGACTATTTCTTTATCTTCTTCTGAGAAATGCCTATTCAGATCTTTCACCCATTTTTCAATTGGGTTATATATATTTTCTTAATATTCAGTTGTTTGAGTTGCTTATATATTTTGGATATCAACCCCTTTTCTGATGTTGAACTCATAGAAGTAGGCAGTAGAAGTAGGCAGTAGAATGATGGTTACCAGGGGCAGGGATGGAGGAGTTGAGATATTGTTGGTCAAAGGATACAAAATTTCAGGTGGATAGAATAAGTACGTTCAAGAGACTTATTGCACAGCTATGTGCTACTATAGTTAATAACAATGTATTAAATGGTTGAAAACTGCTAAATAGTATTTTTCAAGTGTTCTGGCCCTATGAAAATGAGTATGTGCAGTAATGAATATGTTTATTAGCTCAACTTAGCTATTCAACAATGTACACATATTTCAAAACATTTTATACATGACAATATATACAATTTTTGTAAATTAAAAAAAAGAATGGCAGAGAAAGGGCAAATTTGCTCTCACTCTTCAAGCTGGGACATCCAACTTCTCTTGCCCCGGACATCAGCTCACCTGGTCCTTGGTGCACAACCTTTTTTTTTTTTTTTTTTTGGTAGAGATGGGGTTTTGCCATGTTGCCCAGGCTGGACTCAAACTCCTGAGCTCAAGTAATTTGCCCACCTCATCCTCCCAAAGTGCTGGGATTACAGGAGTGAGCTATCACACTTGTCCTTAGCTGTTCTTTATAATAAAAAATGTGCAAAATTTTTCTCCACCTAGTAGTGTAGCAGGACAAGCCATAGACAAAACCCCTCAGACACCGAGCTAAAGAAGGAAGGGCTTTATTTGGCCGGGAGCTTCGGCAAGACTCTTGTCTCCAATAACCGAGCTCCTGAGTGAGCAATTCCTGTTCCTTTTAAGGGCTCACAACTCCAAGGGGGTCTGCATGAGAGGGTCGTGATCGATTGAGCAAGCAGCGGGTATGTGACTGGGGGCTGCATACACCAGTAATTAGAAAGGAACTGAACAGGACAGGGGTCTTCACTGTGCCATTTTTATGCAAATAACCGATTAGATCTGGGGTCGATCTTTAACTACCAGGCCCATGGTGTGGCACCTGGCTTTCTGCTTGCAGATTTCATTTCTGCCTTTTCTTTTTTACTTCTTCTTCCTTTGGAGGCAGAAATTGGGCATAAGACAATATGAGGGGTGGTCTCCTCCCTTAGTAGTAGTATTTGTTTTCTTTCACCAAATTCCCTGTGATAATTGTGGAATTGGTAGACATCTTAGGGTCTTTTTAACAACTCTGGGTAATTTAGATAAACGTTTTGTAGTTGAACTTTTCATTTTTATTTTTTGTTTTATGCTTCAGAGGGGGATTCAAGGGGTCAGTCATTATTTCATTGTTTTTGCTTGTGATTGTTGCTGACTTACTTGCTTACTTGTTATGCTTACCTACAGCAAAGTTTAATCCACTAATAATACTCAACTTTTAAAGTTAGAAAAATTTCATATATGCAATCTATTCCCTCCGTCTCCTGCACCCCCTCACCTCTGCACATTTATTTGCAGGTGTTTTTTTCCTTAAGGAGAGTCAAATATTTTAACCAGGGTTATAAGTAAAGTATGCTGCCCAGCCCTTTGTCATAGTGATGATTACGTAATTCACACACCAGGCTACTTTGGGTGGTCATAGAATGTTAAAACTAGAAGTCAGAAAAACCAAGTTTTTGAACTTCTGCATAAAAACTAGAAATATATCGAGTCTATGCTTACAGTCTCATGAATAAATTTTTAGTGAGGGAATTAAATTAGCACAGAGAATTTAGGACAAATGTGAGACAAATTTATAGAATCCTAATTACATTTGGTTTTGTTTTTAACAATCATTGAAGTTCCTTTATCCCTTGCTGTGTTTCTTTGTGTTGCCTAAACTGATTCAGAATGCGTTTCTGTGTCTCATAATCAAAAGAGACCTTACCCTTAGACATCGAATTTGTTATTTTACAGTCACCCATACCATAAGCATTCAAGATTTCTATTGTCCAACTGGAAAAGCCAAGAAAGAAAAAATGTCAATGACAATTTCAGTGTTGTTGGAGAATAAAACACTGTGGAGTTTTATTTTCATGTAAATGCTTGTGATAAAAAATAAAATATAGAGTGAAAAATCAAGTTTAGTAAGTGTATTTTCACTTTCTATTCTTTCTGGCCAGCAAATTGATTACTTTTACTTTGTATTGTTTCTGAAATACTTATAAGCATAAATCCTAATTAAGAGTGTAGCTCTTGTATTGCTATGCTTAATTAAATGTAATGATTTATTGAAACTGTGACACCATATCCCTGCTCTTATTTAATTCCAAATGGCAGAGTACACTAGATTGCAAGTATTTCTGCAACTGCCTGAGGATAGTGGTTAATTTTACTACTTTGACTAGTACTTTGATAGCTGCTGCTTTAATCAAGCTTCCCTTCTACCTAAATCAGCTATTACATACTTAAGAATTGAACATTTTATACAAAATGTTCACTGTGGCTGTATTTTTATATTACTACATAGAGAATTAGAGCCATATCATACAGTAGCAGCTCTCACAGTTGAACAGCTTCACAATCATGATCCATCATAAATAATTGTAAGGATTACATAGAATAATGGACATTTTATAGGCTTACAATTGTCTGGTGTTGCACTCCAGTCTCCTTTTAACTTTCCAGCATAAATCGCTGGTAAGGTGATAACAAACAAATGTGTTTTTAATATCTAAACTGTCAAAGTAAAACCCCAAGCTTAACTTCAGGGACACCCAAATGATATGGCTCTAAACGTTCAGTAGAGTGAAAACCTGAATAGGCATTGAATCAATCAGGACAGGTTAGACTTTAGTAATGAACGATCCAGAATTCTCAATAGCTTAAAATAATAAAGATTTATTTTGCACCCATGGTACAAGAAGGATACCATATTACACATCAGAATAACAAAATAGTGCGTTGGAGTATAATACCAAGGGCTGGAAAGGATGTAAGGGGAGGGAAACTTCACACTCTACTCTCAGGAGTGTTAATTGTTAAAGCTATACTAGAAAGCAGTCTGGCGTTATTTATTGAAATTAAGTGTGTTTTTGCTCTGTGGTTCAGCAAATTGCCCAAGAAAGTCTCCCCAAACGTGTAAGAATGCACAAATAATTGTGAATAAAAGGAAGGGAATAATATTTAGAGTGTAATACTCTTTGTATATATTAAAGCATTTATTCCACATATACACTATATCTACATATATATTTAAGTATCTGTATGAAACTGTGTACTATAGTTCTTATAGGAGGGCAGGAAATAGAAGTGATGATGAAAAGACACGAGAAAATTTAAACACAAATATAAAATGTCCAGTGCTGGACTCATGATTTTTTAAAAGTGCTATGAATTGAGGAATAAAATTCACTAAAATCTTTTACCTGATATTAAATCCAAATTCTAAATAAGATGGGGAAGAAAGTATTCAAAATAATATCTACAAACATTTTTCTTTGTTTTTTAAATCACTTTTGGTCCGTTATAGCCCAAGTCTACAGGAGTTCTGTAGTTCTGGCTATAGCCATCATTGGCCAATATATTTTCTGCACCTAGGGAATTCACTGATCCATGGAAAAATCAGCAATTTCATTTTTACTTTCTATTAGTCACCAGGATACAAAAATGAATAGAACTGTTACTTTTCCTTTATTATGCAGGGCTAACTTAACTCATGGAAAAAATAGAAAATATAGTAATAATAGATGATCAACAAACTATAATGTGATATAGTAAATAATAAAATATCAGATTAGAGTATGGTAAGAGACAAATAGAAAAATTAGAAGTTGGTAAATTATGTTTGTTGTTGCAGTGCAGATGTGTGTACATTCAGGTACACAGAACTTACTTCCATTACTTCTGACTTAGCTACTTTTCCATCAATCCATTTCTAAATAATTTAATGTGCTTGCATTTTTAATTTTAATAATGTGGAAAATAAGTGAATACATACAATTAAAATTCAGTATAAACATACAAAAACAGTAGTCTATGTGTTCCTGGTAGTTTTTCTTTAGACATGTATACATATCTACCATACACACATATACACACATACTTCTTACATGCATTACACAGTTTTATAAAACCCTCTTTTTATTTTAATGTATCAAAAATATTCTTACATCACAATCTCACTTCTAAAAAAGCATTATTTTTTGAGTTGCAAAGACATTTGATTCACAATGAATTTTTTGACACCTGTGCATTTTTAAACCATTTTATTGAAGTATGATTGACATACAAAAAGCTGCACATTTTTAATGTTTACAACTTGATACGTTTGGAGCTAAGTCTGTACCTGTGAAATCATAACCATAACCAATGCCATAAATATAGCCATCATTTCAAAGGGTTTTCTGCTTCATATTTATTATTCTTTTCAAAAACATAAATATATTTTTATGTAGTATCTATGTACATAGCACCCAGTCAAGATAAAGAACTTGCCATCTGCCCAGAAAGTTACCTCCTGCTCTTAGCAATCATTATCTCCAATTGGACCTGTCTGCTTCCCCTGACTCAGGCAACAACTGATCTGATTTCTGTCACTCCACATTACTTTTGTCTGCTCTAGAACTCTATTCAAATAAAATTAGAGAGGATTTATTCTTTAATGTTCAGGTTTTTCTTTTTTCTTTATTTTATTTTATTTTTAAGATGGAGTCTCCCTCTGATGCCCAGGCTGGAGTGCAGTGGCACGATCTCGGCTTACTGCAACCTCCACCTCCCAGGTTCAAGCTATTCTCCTGTCTCAGCCTTCCTATTAGCTGGGATTACAGGTGCCCGCCACCACGCCCAGCTAATTTTTGTATTTTTAGTAGAGATGGGGTTTCACCATGTTGGCCAAACTGGTCTCGAAATCCTTATTGTTGAGTAATATTTTACTACATATATATACACATATATGTAGTAAATATATATATTCTTTTATCATATATATTCTTTTATGAATATATACATTATATTAATAGTTGTATTTTATTCCATTACAGCAATATACTTAAAACTTTATTTGTTGCTGGGCATGGTGGCTCACGCCTGTAATCCCAGCACTTTCAGAGGCCAAGGTGGATGAATCACTTGAGGCCAGGATTTCAAGACCAGCTTGGCCAACATGGTGAAACCCTGTCTCTACTAAAAATTAAAAAATTAGCTGAGTGTGGTGGCACACACCTGTAATCCCAACTACTCAAGGCTGAGGCATGAGAATTGCTTGAACCCAGGAGGCAGAGGCTGAGGTGAGCAGGAATCAGGCCGCTCCACTCCAGCCTGGGTGACAGAGTGAAACTCTGTCTCAAAATAATAATAATAATAATTTAAAAATAAAATTTCATTTGTCCTCTTCTAATCTTTTCTATAAAAACCAACTCTAGTACAGATGGACATGTTTTTATCAAAATATTTGTATAGTTGTTTAATTATTGAAAATAATTTCCTAGAATTTTTATTGGTTGGTCAATAATTTGGCTATATTGACAAATCTTGCTTTTAAATTATTGTACAGATTTAAATTTTGCCTTTATTTTTTCACAAGTAAAAAGTAATTGAATTGCATAATTCCTTTTGTTTCTTTTCACTCAGTCTGAGTCAGCACCTGGAAATGTTATTTGGGAAGTGTTATTTAGAGGAAACCTATGCCCAGTATTGTTTTATTTGTATTAATTTATCACAATGATGAAATACTTTCAATGTTCATTTTACCTCATTATGTTTATACACACACACACACACACACACACACACACACAAAACTTATATTGTATTCCCATTATGTGCATGTGTACTTTTGTGTATGTAAACTTAAAGAATTAAAAATTAAAAATAATGTAATTCCTTCTTATGCCCATCTGTCTTTATGGCTCCGTGTAGCATCCTTGAAACAGCTTCTTATTACCTTTTGGGACCCCCTCTTCTGTACTGTGTGCAGTCTACATGAATTGGTCAATATCTTAGGCCTAACTTCCCCTGAATTAATGAAACATGCAAGCACTACAAGTTAGATATGTACTCTGTAAGTAGATGTTGTATCAGAAATTAGAGACACAAGTAAACAGGAACCTCACCAAAATCACTTCTGACATACCAGCAGCATCTCCATTGTCAGGTGTCACTGAGGTTAAAGTTGCAAACATGGTGTTTATACTCAGCAGATGCAGTGGGGGTATCCGAATGGGAACAGTATTATAGCATCATTTTTTGTCTTAGATCTGAACATTTTCAAGTTCACCCACAATTTCTTGGAGCTACAAAATATTATTTTAATAAATATAACTGTTCTCTAAATAACCTCCATACATTTCGTTTATACTAAAAACACCTACAGATAAATACAGTAAGTCTGAGCATAATCACTGGTTTTGTAAGTCGATTGTTTTTCCATTTCTGTCCATTTTTTTCTTGACTTTTTAAATTTTAGTTCTCTTATTATGGATAGTAATCTATTCTGTAACAAATGTAGGCAATATTTTCTCTAAGTCTGTTGATATTATAATTTGATTGTTTTCTTAGAATATAAAATTATATAAACTACTTGCATACTTTAAGTCAGATTTAAAATTATGCATATGGGCCAAATTCTCTCCACTCTCCATGTGTGATTTTCCCTGTTCCCTTTCAACTTTATTATCTTCCTCCACTAGTTAATCCTTAAATGTAAAAGAAAGTCTCAGAATAAGACCTTTGTGGGAGCAGACTAGTTTTTCCTCTGTAGCTCTGAGATCTACAATTATCATGCTAGCTTTATATAACTTTTCAGTCATTCAGTCACCTAGGAGAATCACTTCTCACATAACTCTCTTCCGATGAATTATTAAAAGTGACTGATGTTTACACGAATGTTTTAAAAATTATTACATAAATTTCTGTTTTGGGGGATCATAAAAGTTTTGCGATATAGTTAAGGATAAAATTATATTAATTTTAAAAATGATACCATAAACTTTTAAGAAAAAATAAAGTTTATATGGTTTTGAAATGAATGTCATTTTTTTTTAACTTTTTTTCTCTTACATTTCCTATCATATGAAGTACAATCTTGATATCTCCATTACATAGTTCTCTTGATTAAGGTGATACGTCACAGGACTCCCATTGTAAAGGTACTTTTATTCTCTTTTTTTGTAGAAAAATATATTTTATTTTTAAATTATTTTTACAAAATTGCACACATAGAGGTTATATATTTGATATTTTGATACAAGTATACAATGTGTTTCAGACTATATAAATGTTTTGCATAAAAGATATTTTTATATTTTCGTAAAGCTTTCAAATTATTTTGTATATAAGTATGGACTTAAATAATTTTCATATTATTCAAATAATATAAACTTCTATTATCATAACTTATTTTAATGCATAAGTTGGCCAGTGGGACCAGCTTTCAGCTGGCTTCTGTATCCCTTTTTATATGTTTCCATTAGTTTTAAACCTTTCTAAGTTTCCTGGCACAGCCCTAAATTTCAGTCTCATCTTGTCGCTTAACATCTGCAGCCCTGGAAATAGCCATTTCTGTCATGAGCCTTAGTTTCTTTTGGTGGAGAGTGGTAATTAGAAAGTAAGATCTTGGCATAATAATTGTTTGTTGCTGTTGAGGTACCACAGCTCCAATGGTCTCTTAGTGGACACAGCTAGGGTATGCTTGTATGTATGTATATGTTTGCATGTGTCTGTGTACAGATTTATGCATTTACATCTGTATTTTTCTGTACCTATCTGTCATGTATCTATCTACCATGTATCTGTCATTCATCTACGTATACAATACCATCAATTCATACCAAAACTAAAATTCCAAATCCAATCATGCACAGTTCATTTTTATTTTCTCCCTTTTCATATTTGTAATTCCTTTCTCTCATAGAAGTGGTTCCCATTATTACACACACACACACACACACACACACAAATTCAATCCCTTTGTATGAAACTGATTGTTCTTTGCTATCACTTCCTCCAATCCTCATATACACAAGCAGACATCCTGTTCAACACACTTGTGTTTGAACACTTTATGAGGAATAGTACCATACATAGACACTACTTCTTACTACTCAAGTTAACATTCTTCCTTGGGCTTTCTTCTACATGAATGACATCTCTCTAGAGTCAGGCTTTGATACTATATCAATTCGGCATCACATCCCACCTCCCCCCCACATGGACATATTCAATTTACATAGGCTCTGATATTCTATTGTAGGCCACCAAAGCTTCCACCATGCTTATGTGAAACTCAAACTGAGAAGTTACCAAACTAAATTTTTCAAGAAGGGAAGAAAAGCAAAGAGAAGAGAGAGAGAAGAGAAAGAGGAAAGGAACAGATGCTACAACTTCAAATTACAAAAGACCTTAATAGTATGATAAACAACACCTTTGCAATAGTTTATTTAATTTTCTTTGGATTTTGTCTCCAAAATCACTGTATCTTAGAGAGTTAAGTGACTTGTGATCTAGAACTTTCATTTTTTGAGTTTGCAATAAGAATGGATCCAATTATAGAGACTACAGTTAAGGGCTAAGTTTGACCATGTAGTGAAATCATCTGCAAAACAGGAACACAAGAATTATAGCTGTAATAATACAGCAATTGTTAATGTTGCTGGGAAATTAAAATATAACTTTAAAGTGACACTACACATATTTCACAGAAGAGCTCTAAGATTAGAGTTAGAACAACATAAAAATACATCCATGCTAAAATAATAAAAATGTTGCTCTTAAATAAATAGAAGAGTGGAAATAACTGTTACGTCTACTAGAAAAAACAATATTAAAGAAAATAAACAAGATTAAAACTCTAAACATATGAAGCTTTAAGCACACATCTCACTAAGGAGTGACAAGTGAATGGTGGTTACCAATTCAAAACTGAGCATTTAGCAGCCATCTGAATTCATTTCAGGCTTAAAAATGCTTTGTATTCTTGTGTGATTCAGATTTTTAAATTTTCTTTCACATCAGTAGTTGTGTAAGTTGCTCCAACAGGAACCAGATGCTGAGTAGGAGGTAGCAGTATAAACAATTTATTCGGGAATAACACCAATGAAAGAGAAATGGGGAAGGAAGCAGAATTGAGCAGGATAAATCCTCTATCCTCTCGGACTCCTGTGAAAGCAAAGGGAAATGGAGCAGAATTGGGCAGGACTTCATACCATGATACAGATATGAAAGAGTATCAGATAACCCAATGAGAGCCCTGGATCAAAGGTGGCCCATTAAAGGATGCCCATAGTGCCATAGTTTGCACATCATGCCAATAGTTGGCTGGAGTCTGCCAATAAAGGAATTGTTTTCAGCTCATAAACTGGAGCTTACCCGGAAGGATGGAGCCAGTCAGCAAACTGCATTCTTCTCAGCTAATCAGGAATTTCTCTCTTGAAAGGCACTCCAAGTGTTGCATCTCCATGGCTACCACAACAGGATAATTTTATATGAAAATGACTTTAAAAAGTAATTCTATCAATGCAACAATTTGTTCCTCTAATTCATTCAGCATCTCTCTAATGTCAAGCTTTCAGGAGACTATGATGAATACAAACTAATTATTTCTCTCAAGGAGCTTAAGACTTGATGGTAGGAAATAAAAACAGTTAAATAGCAATTAATATGAAATATTACAGATATTATAATAAGAATATTCTAGAAGAAAAAGGATTGAGACCTTAACCAAGCTTGCAGGCATTCCCAACACTTTCTAGAGTATGTGCAGAGAAACTGAAGTCTAAAACAAGCAATATTTTTTTAGTGTAAGGAAAGATTAGTTGGAAAAGTAGGTGCAGAAATCAATATTTTAGAGTAAATATAGTCTTTGAATTTGGTTTGAAATATTTATATAGGCCGGGCGCGGTGGCTCAAGCCTGTAATCCCAGCACTTTGGGAGGCCGAGACGGGCGGATCACAAGGTCAGGAGATCGAGACCATCCTGGCTAACACGGCGAAACCCCGTCTCTACTAAAAACACAAAAAATTAGCCGGGCGAGGTGGCGGCGCCTGTGGTCCCAGCTACTCGGGAGGCTGAGGCAGGAGAATGGCGTGAACCCGGGGGGCGGAGCTTGCAGTGAGCTGAGATCTGGCCACTGCACTCCAGCCTGGGCGACAGAGCGAGACTCTGTCTCAAAAAAAAAAAAAAAGAAAAGAAATATTTATATAAATATATCAAATGTCTTGCTTGGTCTCTTGCTGAGAGAAGAGAAATAGCAGTCACAGAAGTTAAGAATACTGCTTAAGAGTCAAGAGACTATGGAGAAGTATACTTATTTCTAGGTCAACGTTTGAGTAAGAAGAAAAGAACTTTTTAACACAAATATTAGTGCTAAAGGTAAATATTGAAAAGGTGTGGAAAGCCATAACATCTACTATATGAGGAGAAGCCATAGAAAAATGAGTATCAAAGGATAACGCAGTAATATGAAAATCACATTAATGTAATTTTCCATTTAAACATAATTACTTTTAAAACTTAAGAGTAGAAAAACTTAATTTGTCTAGAAATAAAATTTTGAAATCAAAACCTATGAGTGAAACAAAAATTCCATTTAAATATGTTCACTATCATTGCCATAATTTATACATTTAGGCTCCAGATAATACAAAAAATTATGAAAAGTAATGACCTACAATTTACAAGAAATGGCAATATAATTATGACTTGAAGATGATAACATTATCTGCTTTCAATTATACTATCAGACATAAAAGCAAAATGAGTAGTTACAAAATAAATGTACAAAATCTATAGTTTTCTTATAAATCTAAATTATCTTATAGAAAATGCAATCAAAAGCAAGGCCCAATTTATAATAAAAATAACTCTAATAAACATGATAATAAAAACTAACAAGTACCTTGAATCACCTGTATAAAGGAAGCTACACCACTTCTTTATAGACACAAATAGGGTCTGATTGATTAAAATTAATATTGTATTTCCTAATGAGAAATTCATACAAGATGTCAATTCTGTGCACATGAACCTAATTGATAAGTAAATCTAATTCTGGATATAATCATAAACATATATTTTTAAAACTTGAAAATAATTTTAGATTCAGCAAGAAGAATAAACCTTTGACTACAATTATTGTTGGCCAAGAAAAGTTCTATCAAAAGAAACTTATTCCACAAAGAAATAAAATATTGCAACAATATAATAATGAAAAGATTTTGATTCTGGAACACAGATGAGTAGGCTGCATGATGGAATAGAATTTTGAGTCCCTAGAGTTATAGACACGTGTAGGAAATTATTTTTAATATTTTAATTTCAGAGCAGCAGGAGGAGGAAGTATTTTTTTAAATAAATCATACTGCAACAACATAATCTTTTGGGATAATAAAATGAACCTAGCTACCTTTCTGTTTCCGAATGGCCTCAGACTGTGTTCAAATCACTGAAATACAGTAAAATGAAATAATGGCAGAGATGTCAAAATTATTACTTCAAAGTAATTCAAGTTAAGAGCAACAGATGATCTCATGAATAATTGGCAAGATAACTAGCTGAGAGGTAGGCACAACCAGTAGACTGCCTAGTTTTCCTTTGTTAGTCATAACATACACAAGGCTTAAGCTGAATATTGGTAAATAATTGCACACCAAAGGAACTAATTTCCTAGAGAGGGCTGTCAGTGGGAGAATATGGATCAAACACTGAAAAATGATAAAATATGTCCAGGATTTTTGTTTTGTGTTCTGCTTTTGAAAAACTTCAAGCATCTTTACCTAGATACTTTTTAAAATGTTATCTAATATAGAGTAAGCTTTCTGGTCAAACTGAAAATATGAGTGCTTACTGTCCAAAAATTATCACTCACATTTTATTATGGTTGAGAGATGTCCATCTACTCCTCATGAATTTCTCTCATAATTAATTTAGTACTGATATTCCATAATCTGTAAATTGTAAAATTTATTGTTAGCAGCATTCTGCTATTCAGCTTTTCCAGGTCAACAAGCACATATCACTTTATGTCCCCAAAAAATAAAATATAAAAAGATAATTTTAGCAAAATCATGAAAAATGGATTTGAAGAATGAGAGTAAATGCAAGCTACACAAGTGAAAAAATACCTATTATTAGATATTAGAAATAAGAAATAAACTAAAATTATACAAGCAAAAATTATGATACATTAGAACAATGTTTTAAACATACAAATGGTATCTGTAATTCAAAGAAAGGTACATAATTTAAAATGCACTTTCAATTTGATATTTCTAAAACCATCTGTAGGTTTAGGTAAATTTAATTATGTTTAAAGGATATTACATTTTTATACAATTCCTCTACTATTTAACAGTACTAGTAGGAATGCATTTAAAATATTAGTGCCCTTTTTTATTTTGCTTATAATTGACACATAGTTGTACACATGTACAGGATACAGTATGATGTCTAAATACATGTATACATTGCATGATGATTAAATCAAGGTAGTTAGCATATCCATCACCTCTAACTTTACCATTTCTGTGTGATAATAACTTTCAACATCCTCTTTTTCTAGTTGTCTTGAAATATGTAGATTATTATTGGGTACAGTCGCCCTATTATATAGTAGAACTCCAGAATTTATTCTTCCTATCTACCTGTAACTTTGTACCCTTTGACCAACCTCTCCCCATCCTTCCTTCCTTGGCCTGTGGAAGCTACTAGTTTACTATCTACTTCTATCAAATGAATGCTTTTAGGTTCCACATTTAAGTGAGAGCATGCAGTATTTGTCTTTCTGTGTATGGCTTATTTCACTTAATATTATGTTTCCAAGTTCATCCACCTCACCATGAATGACAGGATTTCATTCTTTTTTAAGGCTGAGTAGTATTCCATTTTGTATATATACCACATTTTATCCATCCATCAGTATATGTTGATTCTATCTTTCACTATTGATAGTAGTACTGTAGTACTGCAATAAACATAGGAATGCAGATATCTCCTCTATATACTGATTTCAATTCCTTTGAATGCATTCCAAGCAGTGGCATTACTGGATAGTGTAGTAGCTCTATTTTAAATATTTTAAGGAACTTTCATACTGTTTTCCACAATGGTTATATTAATTTACATTCCTTCCAACAGTGTACAAGCATGACCTGTTCTCCTTATCCTCACCGGCATTTTTTACTTTCATCTTTTCGATAATAGCTATTCTAACTGAGGTAGGTTGATATCTCATCGTGTCTTTGATTTGAATTTCCCTGATGATTAGTGATATTAAACATTTGGTCATTTCCTGCTTGTTATGTGTATCTGCACTTCTACATTTGTTGCAGCACTGTTTACAACAGCTAAGATTCAAAAGCAACCTAAGTGTTCATCAATAAAAATGGATAAAGAAAATGTGGAACATATACACAATGGAGTACTATTCAACCATAAAAAAAGAATGAGATCCAGTTGTTTACAGCAACATGGATGGAAGTGGAAATCATTAAGTGAAATAAGCCAAGCAGAGAAAGTCAAATATCACAGGTTCTCACTTATTTGTGAAATCTAAACATCAAAATAATTGAACTCATGGAAACAGAGAGTAGAAGGATGGCTACCAGAATCTAGGAAGGTTATTGGAGGGTTGAGAGTGAGGGGGAGGTGAGATCGATAATGGGTACAAAAAATAGTTAAAAAGAATGAATAAGAGACCTACTATTTGATAGTACAACCGGGTAACTATAGTAAATAATAATTGTATCTATCTATATATTTGTTTGTTTGTTTTGATATGTCTTTGTCTAATTTTGGTATCAGGGTAATATGGACCCTGTAGAGTGAGTTTGGAAGTATTCTTTCTTTCACTGTTTTACACAGTAGTTTGAGTAGTATTGGTATTAGTTTTTATTTAAATGTTTGAAATTCAACAATGAAGCCATCAGATCCTGGGCATTCTGAGCTTTACTGAGAGACTTTTATTATAGCTCCAATCTTACTACTTGTTATTGTTCTGCTTGGATTTTGGGATTTTATTCTAGTTCAATCTTGATAGGTTGTATGTATCTAGAACTTTGTCTATTTCTTTAGGTTCCAGTTTATTGGCATATAGTCGCTCATAGTAGCCACGAATGATCCTTTGAATTTCTCTAGTATCAGTTGTAATGTCTTCTTTTTTTCATTTCTGATTTTATTAACTGGGATCATCTCTTTTTTTCTTGGTCTAGCTAAAGACTTGTCAATTTTGTTTAGCTTTTCAAACAACCAACTTTATGTTTCATTGATCTTTGTACCATTTTTTATTTCAATTTCATTTATTTCTGCTCTGATATTTATTATTTCTATTCCTCTAATAATTTTGGGTTTGGCTTGCCCTTCCTCTTCCAGTTCTTTAAGATGCATCATTGAATTGCTTATTTGAAGTTTTTCCTTTTTTTGATATTGCACTTATAGCTATAATTTTGCCTCTTAGTACTGCTTTTGCTGTATCCCATAGGTTTTGGTATGTTGTATTTCCATTATTGCGTATTTCAAGAAATTGTTCAGTTTCTTACTTACTTTCTTCATTGATCATTGGTCATTAAGGAAAGTATTAATTTTCAAGTATTCATATAGTTTTCAAAATTCCTCTTGTTATCAATTTCTAGTTTTAATTCCATTGTGATCAGAGAAGATGCTTGATATTATTTGAACTTCTTTGAATGTTTCAAGACTTGTTTTGTGACCTAATGTATCATGTATCCTTGAGAATTATCCATGTGCTGAGGAAAATAAAGTATATTTGCAGTTCTTTGATGAAATGATCTGTAAACATCTATTAGATTCATTTGGTTTATAGTGTGGATTAAATCTGTGTATCTTTGTTGATTTTCTGTTTGGAAGATCTCTGCAATGCTGAAGGTGAGGTGTCAAAGTCTCCCATTATTATTGTATTGGGGCCTATCTCTCTCTCTTTAGCTCTAATAATATTTCCTTCATATATCCAGGTACTCAAGTGTTGGGTGCATATATTTATAAAATTATTATAGTTTTTCTCTTAAAATCCATATTGTCTGATCCTATCTCTTTCTCTACCTCCTCATAAAGGCCAATAATTATTAGATATGCCTTTTTGAGGCTATTTTCTAGATCCTATAGCACGCTTCATTTTTTAAATTCTTTTTTTTTCTTTTGTATTCTCTGCGTATTTTCAAATAGCCTGTCTTCAAGCTTAGTACTTCTTTCTTCTCCTTGATCCATTCTGATATTAAACGACTCTGATGCTGTCTTCAGTATACCAATTGCATTTGTCAGCTTCAAATTTTCTGCTTAATTCTTTTAAATTATTTCAGTCTCTTATTAAACTTATCTTTTTGAATTCTGAATTCCTTCTCTGGGTTATCTTGAATTTCTTTGAGTTTTCTCAGCACAGCTATTTTTAGTTCTCTGAAAGGTCACATATCTCTGTGTCTCCAGGATTGGTCCCTGGTGACTTATTTAGTTCATTTGGTGAGGTCATATTTTTCTGAATGATGTTGATGCTAGTTGGTATTCTTCAGTGTCTGGATCTTGAAGAGTTAGGTATTTATTGTAGTCTTCACTGTCTGGGCTTATTTGTAGTAGTTCTTTGTGGGAAGGCTTTCTAGATATTTGAGAGGACTTTGGTGTTGTGACCTAAACTGTTTCTGCCTTAGTATACACCTAAGCCCACTAATGCTGTGGTTTTTGCAGACTCATATAGGTACTGCCTTGATGGTCTTGGACAAGTTCCAGGAGAATTATTTGGATTACCAGGTAGAGACTCTTTTTCTCTTCCCTTACTTTCTCACAAACATACAGTCTCTCTCTCTCTCTCTCTCTCTCTCTCTCTCTCTCACTGTGTGTGTGTGTGTGTGTGTGTGTGTGTGTGTGTGCACGTGTGCGCATTCTGAGACAGCTAAAGCTGGGAGTGGAGTTACACAAGCACCCTTGTGGTCACCACTATGACTGTGCCAGATCAGACCTGAACCCAGCACAATGCTGGGTCTTGCCCAAGGCCTGCTGTAACCATTCCCTGGACACTGCCTATGTTTGCGCAAGGCCTGTGGGGTAGAGCTGGTGGGAAAGCCAGCCAGGCTCTTGTCCCATTCCAGTCAGTGTGGTGAGGTCCTACAGACTCCAGTGGGTCCACAATTAGCATTTGAGAGTTAGGAACTAGAGTAAAAAACCTTAGATGTCTACCTGGTATTCTATTGTATTGCAGCTCAGCTGGCACTCAAACCACAAGATGCTGTCCTTCCTACTCTTCCCTCCTCTTTCCAAAGAAGAGGTGCCTCACCCCAGAGCCAGCACCACCCCTGGCCACAAGGAGTACTGCTAGACTACCACCCATGTTCCCTTAAGGCCCAAGGTCTTTTAAGTCAGCTTGTGGTGAATTCTACCTTGCTTGGGACTCACCCTGCAGGACACTGGGCTTCCTTCTGGCCCAGGGCAGGTCCATAAATGCCATCTAAGAATCAGAACTTCTTTAGGAGAGTTATTCTGATTTCTTTGTCATACATTTCAAAGATCTTCAATTTTTCTAAGACCATTACTGGTGCTTTGTTTCTTTTGGTGTTACATTTCCCTGAGTTTTCACAATCTTTGCATCTTTATGTTTATGCCTGTGTATTTGAGGAAATAGCTATCTCTCTGAGCTTTTTCGGATGTTCTTTAGTGGTGTTAGACATGTACTACATAATATTGAATTGCTGCTCTGCTGTTGCTTCTCATTCTGGGGAGGAAGTAAAATGAGCACCAGAACTAAAACCCTGCACTAGAACTAACTTGCTGCCCTGCTGTTGTATGCTGGGAACGGTTATCATCAGAACTTACATGCTGCACTGGAAGTTAAATGCAGACTTGCAGTGGTTTCTGGGTCTGGGGAAGACTTAAGCAAACACCAGGACTTAATTGCCAACCTTTAATTTGTTTCCAGATCACGGAAGTGATCCACAAAAGCGTCTGGGTTTTCTGAGAAATCCAATCAGAAATTTAGGCCTTCTCACAGATGGTGCCCCCTGCAGCACTACAGTGTCAGCCAATCACTTCACTGTGGCATCCTTACTGATCAGAATGCAGAGCAACAGCCAAGATCCACATGCCAGTTTCTGTGATCAGTGCCCTCACCCCTTGTCTCTAATTCAACCCAAGTAGTTTTATCCCTCCTGGTACTTCCATGGGGTGGGATCAGATCAGGTACCCAAATATTCACAGACTGGTGGGGAGATTGAATGCCTAACCTTCAATTTCTCTTCTCACCCGAGAAGTTGTAGATGTAGAGAAATTCTCTGCAAATGATGCTATGCTGGCTTGGGGAACAGGGACAGGGACAATGATCTAAAGTGACCATTCCTCTTACCAGTCACGGCTTCTCTCATTTCTGTGGGCACATGGGGTTTTCTGCTTCTCTTCAGAGTTCTGGTGTATTCAGGGTGATATTCTTGTCTTTGAATAGTTGCTAGTATACTTTTGTGGGTGAAGTAATGCTGGAGAATCTTCTATTTTGCTATCTTGCTGACATTACTCCAATGCACTTACTTTTGAGGAGTATATATTTGTATAACTTGTTATTAATTTTCTCTTTAATTTTCATGATTATTGCAGTTTGATTGGAGAAGATTAAATGCTAATGTTTGAGTCAATTCCAATCAGAACTTAGGCTACAGTCTGTGACTCTGTATTCTAACCTAACGAGAAAAATAATCAGACAGCATAAGAAATGGAGTTACACCCATCAAGTCGTCATTTACATCAGGTATAACACATGGCACAAGTATACATATGTAACAAACCTGCACGTTATGCACATGTACCCTACAACTTAAAGTATAATAATAAATTAATTTAAAAAAAAAAGAAATGGAGTTACAGAATTAGCAAATATAAATGCAAACTACTAACTAATGTTTAAGTGTTAGCGTATCCGGGAGGCATTTCTTTTAAGAGATTATGTTAACATCCCATGAAAATGATGTTCGGTTAAAGTCTATCTAATAATATATATGTGTATAAACCACTTGAATAAAGAAGCTATCATAAATTTTGTGCATTTTCAGCACAAAGACTACATACAAAATAATGAACTAATATGAATAATAAATTGCTAAAGGTGGAAAAACTAATTTTGCAGCATATTTACAGAATTAAAGTGCATTTAAGAAATTGAATACTGAAAAAGCACTGAATTTTTCCCAGATTTTTATATTCTCTCAGCCATTTTTTTTATTTTAGAGGAGAGTCTTGAAGTGTAAGCCATAGCTCTATTACTCTTCCTCTTTCTTTTTTTCTGTTCTTCTTTTATTCTTTCTATGTATATGTTTTAAAATAATCAATGTGAATTTAGAATAAAAGAAAATAAAACAAAGATAAAAGTAAATTAACCAACTAAGCCAATATGTATGTCATCTACATTATGAATACACTTATATTAACATTGTTAATATCTTGGGGTACATCTGTTCATACATAATTTACATACCTATTGAAAACTAATCATGGGATATTATGTTAAAATTGCATATTTTTTTCAGTACATATCTGTGTAATTTAACAATTTATTATTCACATTTTTTTTATATAATTCACATTTTAAACAAATACAAAGAGCTCCTCCTATATGTCAGGAATATCCTCAGCACTTACAATACAAAAGATAAAAATATATTTTTTTCAGTGCTTACAAAATCAATTTATAAATTATGTGTTGTATAATTTATAAATTATGTATTGAACAATTTCAAGTGTTATAGAAGTAGAATGAAATAAGGTATAAAAGATGAAAGGTGTGGGAAAATTCAAATCTCAAATAGGACGGTCAGAGCAGACATTGCCAAGAAAGTGACATTTAAGGTAAGTAAGTGAATTAGCCATACGAATATCTGGGAGAAAGCACAGTGTGAACAGAAGGAACAATCATCGCAAAGTCTTTAAGTTAGGTGTTAGCCCAGAGCATCCATCTGTCTTTCCTTCCTTTATTCTTCAATTTTCCACTTCTCAAAGAATGAGAGACAGAAATATGTTTATGATTTTTCTACTTGTAATATACAAAGGAAATATATGGATTTTTATTTTTGAATTGTAGGCCTTTTGTTCCACGTATTTTCAGAGTATCTCTGAACTCTGAATTCTGATTTTTAAATTATGAGTTATACTTCCTGTTCTTTTTTCCATCTTTTTGAAGGCATAATTGACAAAATTGTATATATCTGAGGTGTATAATATGATATCTTGACTATATATATGTTCTTTTAATGTCTCTAGAAGACTAGTTCCATGATACTACAATAAAACTTAAATTTACTATTCACTTAACATTCTAAATAAAAATGTAAATATCTCTCAGAAATAATTCCCTGTTTTGTTCTGATATTTAAATAATTTTGAAACTACATTACAGAACTGAACTGGCATTGCAGATTTGCTTTATGCTCACAATAAATGCAGTGAATCACATAAGCAGACTTAGGAACTTAGCCTTAATCAGTCCCAAAGCTGGACTCTTTTTATAACACAGAGACTAGAGCTCCCAAAGGCAATATCTGAACACTTTTATATTTAGAAAAATTAAATTGTTACAAAGAAGAGGAATACATGTTACTGTTATTTTAAACTATTTATAGAATAAATAAAATTTATTTTTGTTTTAAATTACAAAACTAAAAATTTCTGGTGAGATATTTTCTGTATCTAAAATTTTTAATTCCTTCTACTTTCTAATCACTAAGATATTTATACTATCAAGTATATTTTTGAATTTATGACTTGGACAGCAGTCTCTTTCCCAAAGGCACACAGTCTTAAATAAATATATTGAAATGAATGAAAGATGAGTGGTACATTTATCCTGTCTGCAATGGCAAAAGTTTTATTATCATTACTATTATCACTTTTAGTTTCCAATGTTTTGATTAATGTCATTAATCTCTCTAAGATTTCTGGGGGCTTATCTGATTGGAGTAGTCAAGGCCACATGCTGGCTCCTACATTTTAGAGGTAAGATTAATGGCATTAATGACATTAATGTAATAATCAGTGTTGAGATATACGTCTCTTCTTGAAGCATCATCTTACCCTGAAGTCACACTAGTTTGACCCTGAAGTCAAACATTTCTTTAATGAACATCCATTGAAAACAAATTTTGCAAAACATATGGTCTGGGCATTTAAATTATTTTATCTAACAAAAATATCAACCAAAATACTTACTTGTAAATTTTAGAGATCTACTCTGGCTAGTAAAAAATATATTAATTGTCAATTTAAAGATACTAGAATACGACTGGGTTTGGTAGCTCACGTCTGTAATCCTCGTCCTTTGAGAGGCTGAGGTGTGTGGGTCACGTGAGCTCAGGAGTTGGAGACCAGCCTGGGCAACATGATGAAACCCCGTCTCTACAGAAAATACAAAAATTAGCCCTGCATGGTGGCGTGCACCTGTAGTCCCGTCAACTTGGTGTGCTGAGGCCGGTGGATCACTTAAGCCTGGGAGGCAGAGGTTGCAGCCAACCGAGATTACACCACTGCACTAAAGCTAGGGTGACAGAGTGAGGCGCTGTCTCAAAAAAAAAAAAAAAAAAAAAAAAAAAGAATGCTCACAATATACCAAGGAATGCTCACCAAACCAAAGTTGGATTTGAGTGTTTGTAGCCACAAAAAAATCTAGTTCACATCAGCTCCTTTGCAGCATGGATAACTTTGCTTCCTGTCATGGATACCACAACTGGCTATACAGATGAAGAGCTTGCAACCTCATTACCAGTCATGTCAAAAGCTAGATGTTTGTTCCACTTAGAACCTTTACCAGGCTATAGAGTCTACAAAGCTCTTTCCTCAGGTTTCTGTTTACTCTAAGATTTCTGGGGGCTCATCTGATTGGAGTAGTCAAGGTCACATGCTGGCTCCTACATTTTAGAGGTAAGATTCACAATATAATGAATTCTTTACACACATGAAGGTTATGTAAAAAATGTTTGCAGCCACAATGTGTAACTAATATTCATTACATCATTAAATGAGCATTAATATCCCAATGTTATAAATAGAAGACTAAGGCCCATTTGATTGCCCTACTTCTCCTTGTCACAAAAACTAATCCTTTTTGAATGATAGTTCTTATAGTATATCACAGTACCCTATTTACAGATCTTTAAATTGTATTGAATTGAGAAACAATTCAGCAAATAAGCCACTTTGATAGTTCATAAGAGGTTATACAGATGACATACTGTATTAAAACTATCTATTAAAAATTATGATTGTGTGGTTAAATAAAGCTATTAGATAAAATAAAACTATTTAATGTAAAACCTAGCACATCCTTAATGACCAAGACATGAAAATAATAACAATGTAATTAGGCAGCAAATTTTTTTAGAAAATAATTACTACTTGAACCTAAAACTTCTATTATTACTGTTCATTTTTATTTTCATTATTCTATATACCTACAGAGCTTGTTCACAGATTTCAGACAAATAAAATTAGGGAGTTGGAAGACCTCTTGGATAATCTACGGTCCCATACTTTTATTTAATAAATGATGGAATTTAAATCCATAAATATGAATTTGCTTTTAAGAGTCTAGTTATTCACAGATCTCATAATACAGTCCAGTTTAACATCTTATGACAGGATTGTCTTTCCATTATCGTGTTCTTTCTGCTACTACAGTATCTGTGAAGTCCCAGTGTTCCAGATTATTTTCTGGGTCGCAAATCCAGTGCTGCATCTTATTGTTAGATAATATTTATGTAAACCTAAGCAATCAACATTTATTACATATTTATACTTTGAAATATATATTTCTTTTCAATACCTAATATTTTTGCCATAAATATGACATCAATAAATATTTGTGTATTGATTAGATTATTATGTAATGCAAAATGTTTTATATTATTTTAATGTACTATATAAGTATAGAAATAAAATTACTAGCTAAAAATCACACCAGAAACTCTTCTAACCACTCTACATACTTTTTTACTCCTTTAGTTCTTACTCTAGGTGCTCTTTTCTTTTCTTTTTCTTGTCTTCTTTTTGGTACCTAATCTAGGTTATTTTTATGTTTACACATTTCAGCATTATTCATAATAGTGAACATAAAGACACAATTTAAGTGTCCATTAATATAAAAATGGATAAAGAAAATGTGGTATGTTTACACAATGGAATACTATACAGCTTTATAAAAGAAAAGAATGCTGTCATTTGTGACATGGGTGGAACTGGAGAACATTATACTGAGTGAAATAAACCAAGCACAGAGAGACAAATACTGTATGATCTCACTTATATGTGGAATCTAAAAAGTCAGTCTTTACATCCTCCTGTAAAGTCCTGTGTACTATTGTTATTCCATTTCAAAAACAAATAGTTGAGACCTAAAACAGGGCAGTTAGCTATCTTGCCAAGGACCACACAATAAATACTAGAGCCAGGTTTCAGAATCAGTCATCCTGGCTCCAGAGTCAATATTTTCTAATGACTCTTGCCTTCAAAGTCCAGTTAAGTTAAAATATGTAATTCCCCCCGCTCACCCCGCATAGTTTATTGTTTGATGAATGCCTTTATTGTCAACAGAAGTGGAGTTAATCTAAACTCTTATAAAAACCGACAAAAAAAGAATGTCCTTTTTATTTTAAATTACAGGCAAGTATTCATACCTCAGGCTAAGGATAAATTGTGCTCCAAACCAATCCTTCAGATTGCCATACTCTTCTGTGTGAGTAAAGACTGCTGCTGTCTGTAATTTATACCCAATAATAACTTGTCTGTGTAATTGACAACAAGTTATTATTATACATAATAAATAAACCCCACGGTTGGAAAAAAGATAGAGTAACAGGTGCTTCCCTTTATACATGTTACGAATATAAATTAGAGCACTATTTTAGTGTAAATGTTGACAATGATCTGTATTAAAATGAGGACTACATCTTTCACCCCATTATTTTAATATTTATCTTTCACTCTTAAAACCACTTAGTAGATAGAAAATTGTGAATACTGCATTATTGCAAAAGTGATAAACTATAAATAGTCTAAATGCCCATCCTCATGCAACCCTTTAAATGCACACGAAAGACAAGGAATGGTATACTTCATGATTGTATGATTCTGACAGGCTCACAGAAACCTTGGTCAGCAGACATAAGAAACCAATAATATTAAAGGTAGACAGACATTGAAAGAAAAATGAAAAAATAATGGGGCTTACCCTACAGAGCACAGGAGCAATAGCAATTCTGAGTCCAAGGCAATATTACATTGTGGTGCTATCTACTATCCATTTCTATCAAGTAGACAGTCTCTATATGACAGATTTAAATGCATATACAGCATGACAGAGAAATGGAGGAGAATCAGCAGGAAATGTGAGGAAATTGAATGAATATACATATACACACACACACACACACATATATAATATGTATGTATATTTAATCCCATAGAATTCAAATGTACCATATAATGATAATGTTAATAATTTCATTATTATAGCATCATATAAATGAACCTACATTTCATATTTTTAAATAAAGATAATGCTTTTTATTTGTTTAGTATAATATTAACTATTATAATACATGAACATTTTGTGTTACGTAATTATCAATAATTTTTTTCTCCTTTTTATTTAATCTTTGCAGCAAATCATTAGATAAATTCAATGGAAATTAAGTGAAAATGAATCATAAGGAAAATGTCACTTACGATGCAATGGAGTTTCAATGAAGTGCTACAGTTTGGAAAATGATTTTAGTGAAAAAGAAAAAAGACACATGTTTTCCATTGGCTAAAATAAATTATATTTAAATAACATTGAATTAGAAATAAAAGGTTTATACTGGTACAATGAAATAAATAAAATAAATTAATATGTACATTTCAATACCAATGAGATGTTCACTTTCTCATATATGCATGTGAATATATGTGTGTATATATATAGATGTATATACTAATTTATGTAGCACATAACCCATTTCATTTTTTTCTCACCCCCAATACCTCACCCCATAATTTAAATTGTTTTAAGGACTAGAAGCAGCTTATATTTTATAAGAAGGCCAATCATAATGGAATATTTTCATGTCTATAATTGGACCGTTTAAATGTCTAGAATACATTTCTACAAATATGAAAAATGGGTACCACAGACAGGAGGAACTTGAGAGTATGGAGGAGAACTTATTTTTCATCAGAAGAGAGATTTGACTCAGATTTATCATTTTGTATATTGTCAACATTTAAAATGTGGTGTAAGACCCATGTTTTCAAGAGAGAAATCTGAGAAGTAGTCAAAAGTCATAAATTCATGAACTTTTAAAAAACTAAATAGTGATACCACTTGAAAGCAATGTGCTTTTCAGGGGACAAAAGTCTATACAAACTTTTGCAGATATCAGTACCAAATATCAGGGACTGACTCTTACACCTCACACTCATCCCTGGATCTGACTGTTACCATTTCATTTTATGCACATCAATATCTCTGTGAATAAAGCAGCTAGAAGATTACTTGATGTTATTTACTTTCCATTTCTAAACACTTTATTTACTTTTGCATGGTTTACCTTGTCATATGAAACATGAATCTGGGGAAATGAGAAAATTTTAGGAGCCAATAAATTTCAGAAACCAGTAATTTTTTATAGTTTGGCTTTCAACTCTGCAGGGAAAAAAACTTCATTTGCAAAATGTTCCTCTTTTAGAGGAAAGAATCAGGCAAACTTGGATTTGAATTATAGTTCTAATTGTTTTAAAAATAATTTTTCTGGGTTTTTTCTTTTAATTGTATTTTTTTGAAACAGACAAATTACTTTCATTTCTGTTATTATAAGGAAGTAGATAGATAAATGCAAGAATGGATGGATAGATAGATAGTATGAGTATTTAAAATAATTTTAGTTTCACAGAGGCTGCTTAATTATTGATACCAATTAATAAGATTTTTTTCTACTTTCAAACTCAAATGTACAACACAACTTAGTCAATTGTTACATTTTCTATGACTAAAGTTTCTTTCTGAGGCTCCAATGCATATTGTGTATTTCTCCATCATGTTATTGATCTTCTTACATACTAAGTACTGCTCTATGTAATAGATATTTGCATTTGTAGCTCCGATCTCTCTCCATCCTGTGTTCTTGAGGACTGTGACCGTATTTATTCTCCATAGTAACTTCAGAAACGATCACAGGAATTACTCCAGAATGGCCTTTAAAAATAGTGAGCTAAAAGGTTGCTAATTTAATAAATTATTTATTTTGTAATATAAATTGACAATTACATATAATTGAAAGGCTATAAGGGTGCGTCACTCCTGTACTCCCAGCACTTTAGGAGGCTGAGGTGAGAGGATTGCTTGAGCCCAAAGTTTAAGGTTAGCCTGGGCAATTTAGTGAGACCCTATCTCTATTAAAAAAAAAAAAAAAGGCTACACAAGGCACACATACACACACACACAGAAACACAAAAACAGCTGTTCAAAGTCATCAGAACTAGATGTAGTTAACTTTAACTTTTAACCTATTTTCTATGTGACTTTGAGAAAGTAACATTCTCTTTATTAATCTATGCAAAGAGCTGATAGATTAAATTATATCTAAGTCTTTTTCTGTTAAAATATTCCGTAATTCTTTACTTTTAAATACCTTGCTGAAAATCAACCAACAATTTACTTAAATAACAACAATTTAAAAGTTAGTATTTAAAAGAAAATATATGCATTAATAACAAGTAGAAAATCTCAGTCACTTCTAAGAACGGAGTTATAACTTTCTTTGAATTTTGCCTCTTCTCTGCAAATTAACTCCTCTGGAATAAGCAGAGAAGTTTTACTCCAGTCTAGCAATAGGCATGATTTATTGTGTGTGGTGGTTCAGACTGCTTCACAGGTATCCTCTCGTTAATGTTGCCAATCTACATCCACTTAATGACCTGCTATTAGCTTAACGACAGTGTTATTAATCTCTGAGAATCAAAGAATTATATAAAGAAAACAAAGAAAAAAAAAGTCTAGGTCTCTGAAAAGGAACATTATTATCTAAGTCTAATTACAATAACCCTATTAAAAACTGAGGATTCAAGAATGGCTTAGCAAAATGATGAAATAAAGAAAAATGGGATATTCTGTGCTTTAACAAGCTTGTGTTAGAATTCTGATGGTGTTTTCTTTGACTCATTTTTAGGCTAGACTGCATGCTTGTTATATTCTCTCACTATGTCTTTTGAGTGTGGCATTTTAGGAGCACTTAGGGATTCGCTTTCTTAAAATTATTGATTTGGTAATTTCTCCTATATAGAACTTGGATCTATTAAACTGCAGTTGCAACTAACTATAAGTAACTTAAGCTACCTCCAGAGTTCAAAAGCAGAATTTGGAATGAGGATATATGGTTGTTTCACAAAATCTTGCAGCTGAAATATAGTGATGATTCCCTTGACAATGGACAAGAACCAGAAAATAGTGGACCCTTACAATGGAATCAGTCTCTGTTGTTGATTACTTTCTGCTCTCCTTTCTATTAATATTTCAAATCCAAGCAATCTCTATTCCTTGCTCACTACCAAGCACATTTTCACGGAGTAATCTAAATTTACACGTTACGTATTTAGTCATCAGCAAGAACTGACTTAGAGTCTCCCATGCCTTATTACAGCGTCCTATGGGAAGGTCCAATGGATTGATAAGGATGTTTTAAGCACTAGTCAAATTAATGTGGACCATGGGACCCGGCATAATGTTGACTGTGAGGATGCAGTGCTGTGGACTGTAAAGGATGATGCTCTTCCAAAGTAAATAAATAAATAGTGTTTCAAAGGTGGAAAAGGTACCTAAGCATGTCTACTATAGAACTTTTATAATCTTGAGTCTTTGTTTCTAGTCTTTCCCCATTTTATTGACTATTCTTTGAAGAGGAGAACTAGCATTCAAAATATATTTCAGATTTTAAGAGATTATATAAACCATTTAGTCTAAACTCCTTTCCCACCTCATTCAAAGCTTAGAGAGGACCTAGTCCAATCTCCTTGTGCAAAGATTTTTTAAAATGTATACAAAGACCTGCTTATATTTAATATACTTTAAAATGATATTCAAGCTTTTAGTGAATTATATGTTATTCAATAACACATAGAATATTATATATATAATATTTGCAATTAAGGAATACACAAGCTTCAAATATATAGAGAAAATTTTACTACATCTTATTTAAATGTTCATTGATCCGTTAAATAATAAATTATTGATCTATTTATATATTAATTGAATGATTCAAATCTTTGCTAACATGCTATTTTTCCCAGACCTCTGGTTTCCCCTCAAGTGGTCATATTTTAAAATGTGAAGAATTTTTACCTCAGTCAGGCATGGACTACAAAGCAATGACTATCTGAAAAGGTCTTAGGAAACCCTGTATTCTGTTATCCACATTCCTATTAAGTGCATTAACAATAGCTGAGGCAAAGTATGGCTTATATAAAGCAGGAAAATGCATAGTTGTTCAATTATAAGAAATACTAAATTTCAGTTCTTGGGCACAAATTGTCCACTTTCATCATGCTGAAATTACTTCAAAATTAAAAGTTAAAAATATAATAATAATATTGGGGTTGAGTATAAAACTATCCCCAATGCCAAGCCCCATCATAACATATTGTATAAAGTGATTTTATTTTTTTGAGACCCAAGGTCTCACCCTGTTGCCAAGGACAGAGTGCAGTGGCATGATCACAGCTGACTGCAGTCTCAGCCTCCTGGGTTCCAGCAATCCTCCCACTTCAGGTTCCAGCAATTCTCCCACCTCAGCTTCCCAAGTAGGTGAGACTACAGGCTCACACCACCATGCCCCACTAATTTTGGTATTTGCTGTAGAGACGGAGTTTTGCCATGTTGCCCAGACTGGTCTCAAACACATGGGCTCAAGAAATCCTTCCACCTCAACTTCCTAAAGTGTTGGGATTAGAGATTTGAGCTACTGCACAGGACTAATTTGAATTTTTAATACATTTTATTAAAAATCACAATTAAGATAGGACCTAGAAATTTCTGCCACTTGGATTTGAAAAAAAAAATGATTCATATACCATGTCTGTAAGCACATTTGTTTATATTCAGATAACTTGTAAAATATTTAGAATCATGATATTGAAATATATAACATACCCTTTCACATAATGCAATATTTTTACCAATTTTTAAAATCACTAAATATTCACTTACTATAATTTCTCTAGCTATATATTATTCCATAATATAAAAATAGAATGTATTATACAAATTCCCATTTATTGTATGTTATGTGGTATCTACAAATAAACATTTAAAAATAATGATGCAGTTACCATGCTCATGGCTAAACCTACATTAGAATCTTTTATTTTGTATTCATTTAATAGAGTACTCAAGTCAGATGTAACATTCATTAAGTTCCTAGAAAATATCAGAGCATATCATAATTTTCATCAACAGAATGGACACTCAGTACACGTTTTCTAAAGATATAAATAATTATATAGCATATGTAATTATAGTATATAATATATAGTATATAGAAGAATGTAATTATAGTGTATAATATATAGTATATAGAAGAATGGAAAATCTGTAAAATTTATATATATATTTAAATTAATAAAAATGTATAAAATATAAGCAAAATTGAAAAACTTATTTGTAAAAGTACTCATGTTTACAAATGGAATAAAAATAAATTTTTTTTGAATATTAAAAATAGTATGGTAAAAACTGTCACAACTGAGATTAAAAAAACATAGCTATGTTATAGAGCAATAAATTGAATACATATGTTTACTTAAAATTAGAATATATATTTCCACTAGATATTAAAATAGTAACAGAAAGTAGAAATAAGGCTAGATAATGATGCCAAATGCAAATATGAAGAAAGCAATATCCTTGATATTAAATATTTTTAACTATTCTATTAATTCATTAAAAACTTCAGATGATACAAGATCACATTTTTTTTTTCTAGTTTCATGTACTTTTTTGTTTCCTCTGATTTATTTATTTTATTTTATTTTGTTGTATTTTAATTTATTTTTTGAGATGGACTCTTGCCCTGTTACCCAGGCTGGAGTGCATTTGCGTGATCTCGGCTCACTGCAGCCTCCACTTCCCAGGTTCAAGCGATTCTCCTGCCTCAGCTTCCAGAGCAGCTGGGACCACAGGTGTTTGCCACCATGAATGGCATTTGTGTGTGTGTGTATGTGTGTGTGTGTGTGTGTGTGTGTAATGAAGATGGGGTTTCACCATGTTGGCCAGGCTGGTCTTGAACACCTCACCTCAGGTGATCTGCCCACCTCAGCCTCCCAAAGAGCTGGGATTACAGGCATGAGCCAGTGTGCCCAGCCTGTTTTATTTATTCTTAATTGGAATAATTTTTCATTATTTCGCTCAAATGATACTTGTAGTAACAACCTTTGTTAGAAACATTGATTCAGAATTAATTTCTACTCCTTCTTCCGTTTTCATATATATTTCCATACCTCATGATGTTGTATCTATTTTCTCTCTTTTTTTGTTGTTTATTCATTCATTTTTGCTTGTTTATTTATTCTTCAATTATTTTTGGTTTCTTTATATGTATATATAATACAGTTACTGGATAAATTTCATACAGTTTAAGTTTATATGCAGTAGAAGCTAACTTTCTTATCAATGTTTGCCCCCTGGTTCACAGAGGTAGTCACTGTTATCTGCTTTTTGCATTTCTTTATGTATTTATATGCCTATATAAGCATATAGATCTATTAATAGATAAATATACATGAATTTACATTGCAATGTTTTTTACTAAATTTTATTTAAAATATAAAAGCTGCAGATAGCACAAAGAACAAAGGAAAATGACATAACAAAGCATTTTGAGCCAAAAACATCTTACATTTTTAAATATTTATCTCTAGTCTTCATTTTTAAAGATTTATATATTCAGCCATTACCTTTTCTTAAAGAAGCTTACCACATTATTTTTTTCTTCTTCTCTTCATTTGTTCCTGCACAAGTCACACAATTCATATTGTCAGAGTTTTTATGCATATCATTACAATCAATTTTATCAGATTTCTGTATATATATGTGTATAAAATATAAAGATGTTTTCTGTTTATATTTGTGTTAAAATAATATGCTTAATAATAAATATGATATATAATAATAAATATATAACTATAAATGTTTATATAATATATAATTCTTAATATATATTATATATTATTATATAATAGACAATATACAATTATATAATATATGAAGTATAAATAAAATAATATGCTTAATAATAAGCATATTGTTTCTCATCCAAGAAACATATTTTACTGTACATCCATGGTTCATGTAAACAAAGAAGTATATAATTAATTCATTGAACAGTTACATAGCATTAAATGCAGTACTGCTATTCATTTACATAGCTTCATTTCCATCATTAATGAAAATGCTGCAATTAACATTGTTTTACATAACTCCTTGTGAAAAGGCTTTTTAAAATGTTTGATTGCCTATACCTTGAAGTGGAAATAAGCACTCAATTGTATTATCAGTTTGACTAGTAACTGTCATACTCCTGTCCAACATGACGTATTAGGCTTAAAGTGTCCATCATTACTGTAAAAGACTTAACATTTTTTCTCCCTCATGGAAATGAAGTTAGTGTTTCTGTATATTTTTTTCTCATTAAGGTATGAACATATATTTTACTGTTTAAATGTGTCATTTTCTGTTTATTCATGATATTGGTGTTCTTTACATGCTTTTGTTGGTTATTCTAAATTCTCCTTTTGGGAATTGCCTGGTCATATTCTTTTCTCATTGTACTACTGTATTGTTTATCCTTTTAAAAATTGGTACAAGTTGTTTATACATTTTTAAACTATACTTTGTAGATTCCTTTGGGCAGTATGGCCATTTTAATGGTATTGGTTCACACAATCCATGCACATTGAATATTTTCCATTTGTTTGTATGATGTATGATTTCTTTCAGCAGTGTTGTATAGTTCTCCTTATAAAAATATTTTATCTCCTTGGTTAGATGTAATCCTAAGTATTTTATTTTCCTTGTGCCTATTGTAAATGGAGTAGCATTCTTGATTTTGTTCTCAGCTTGAACATTCTTGGTGTATAGAAATGCTACTGATTTTTGTACACTGATTTTTATCCTGAAACTTTAGTGAAGTCATTTATCAGCTCAAGAAGCCTTTTTGTGAAGTTTTTAGGGTTTTCTAGCTATAGAATCATATAATCACTGAAGAGAGATAGTTTGACTTCTTCTTTGCCTATTTAGATGGCTTTTATTTCTCTTTCTTGCCAGATTGCTCTGGCTAGGACTTCCAATATTATGTTGAATAGGAGTGGTGAGAGTGAGCATCCTTATCGTGTTCCAGTTCTTTAGGGGAATGCTGCTAGCTTTTCTCTTTCAGTATGATGTTGGCTGTCATAGATGACTCATTAATTTGATTTATGTTTCTTCAATCCCTAGTTTGTTGAGAGGTTTTGTTATGATGGGATGTTGGATTTTATCGAAAGCTTTTTCTGTGACTATTGTAATTATCATATGGTTTCTGTTTTAAATTCTGTTTATGCATGAATTACATTTATTGATTTGCATATTTTGAACCAACCCTGCATCCCAGGAATAAAGCCTACTTGATTGTGGTAAATTAACTTCCTGATGTACTGCTGAATTAGGTTTGCTAATATTTTGTTGAGGATTTTTGCATCTGTGTTAATGAGGGATATTAGCCTGCAGCTTCCTTTCTTTGTTGCTTAGTTGCCAGATTTTGGTATCAGAGTGATACTGGCTTTGTAAAATGAGTTGGGGAGGACCTCCTCTTCCCAATTTTTTTGAGTAGTTTCAGTAGGATTGGTACCAGCTCTTTTTTGTACATCTGGTAGACTTCAACTGTGAATCCATCTGGTTTAGAGCTCTTTATAGTTGGTAGATTTTTAATTGTTTATTCAGTTTTGGAACTTGATATTGGTCTATTCAGTTTTGATTACTTCCTGATTCAGTCTTGGGAGATTGTGTGTTTCCAAGGAATGTATGTATTTGCTCTATATTTTAGAATTGGTGCACAGAGAGGAAAAGAGTATCTGAGGATCATTTGTATGTCTGTGGGATTGTTTTAATGTTGCCTTTCTCGTTGTGCTTATTTGGATATTTTCTTTTTTTTTTCTTTGTTAATCTTCCTACCGAGGTCTATAGCTCCTGTTTATCCTTTCAAAAAAACAGATTTTGGTTTCATGCATACTTCGTATGGATTTTGGGGTCTCAATTTTGTTCAGTTCTGCTCTGATTTTAGTTATTTCTTTACTAGCTTGAACTGGACCCCTACCTTTTACCAGATTAAAAAAAGTCAATTTAAGATGAAATAAAGACTTTAATACCTAAAACTATAAAATGTCATATAAAAAAACCTAGAGAATACCCTTCTTGACATCACTTTGGCAAATAATTCATAACTAAGTCTTCAAAAGTAATTTCAACCAAAAGAAAAATGGGTAAGTTGGACCTGATTAAAGGGTTTCTTCACAACAAAAGAAACTATCAACAGAGTAAAGAGTTAAACTACAGAATCAGAGAAAATATTTGCAAACTATGCATCCAACAGAGATCTAATATCTAGGATCTATAAGAAACTTGAACAAATCAACAAGCAAAAGATGTATAGCCCCATTAAGAAGTAGGCAAAAAACATAAACAGGCACTTCTCAGAAGACATACACGTCGCCAACATATGAAATATTACTCAAAATCACAAGTCAGGATAGAAATGCAAATGAAAGCCATAATGAAGTACCATTACACAACAGTCAGAATGGCTACTATTAAAAAGTATAAAAGATAACAGGGTTATTACCCTGTTGACAGGGTTGTGGAGAAAAGGGAATGCTCATTCATTATTGGTGGGAATGTAAACTATTTCAGTGCCTGTGGAAAGAAATTTGAATATCTCCCAAAGAACTTACAAAAGAATGACCATTTGACCCAACAGTTCCATTACTGGGTGTATATCCAAAGGAAAATAAATTATTCTACCAAAAAGACACATACATTCATATGTTCATCAAGATACTATTCACTTAATAAAGACATGGAATCAATGTAGATGTCCATCAGCTATGGACTGGATAAAGAAAATGAGGTACAAATATACCATGGAATACTATGCAGCCATAAAATGAAAGAAATTATGTCCTTTGCATCAATATGGATCCAGCTGGAGACCTTTATCCTAAGTGAATTAATGCGGGCACAGAAAGTCAAATACCGCATGCTCTCACTTATAAATGGGAACTAAACATTGGTTATGCATGGACATAAAGATGGGCACAATAGACACTGGGATCTACTATGCGGGGGAGGGCAGGATGGGGAAAGGGCTTGAGGAACTACCTATTGGATATTGTGTCCTCTACATTGATGTTGGGATTATTTGTACCCCATACATCAGTGTCACACAATATACTCATGCAACAAACTTGCACACGTACTCTCTGTACCTAAAATAAAAGTTGAAATGAAAAAAAAAAAAAGAGTTGGCAAATCAGTAGGTGGCAATCAGATACATAGGATGGCTTTAATCAAAAAATCAGGCTAGGCATGGTGGCCCACACCTGTAGTTCCAGCACTTTGGGAGGCCAAGGTGTGTGGATTGCTTGAGCCCGGGAGTTTGAGACCAGCCTAGGCAGTATGGCAAAAGCCCCTCTCTACAAAAAATACAAAGAAAAAAAAATAACCAGGAGTGATGGAAAGTGTCTGTATTCCCAGCCACTAAGGAGGCCGAGGTGGGAGGTTTGTTTGAGCCTAGGAAGTGGTGGTTGCAGTGAGCTCAGTTTGTACCACTGCACTCCAGCCTAGGCAACAGAGCAAGACTTTGTCTCAACAAACAAGCAACAACAGAGGTCAGATAATAGCAAGTGGTAGCAAGGAGTGGAAGAATTGGAATGCTCATAAACTACTGACAGGAATGTGAAATGGTATAGCCACGTTAGGAAACTGACAATCCCTCACAAAATTCTACCCAGTGTTAGAATACGAGCCATCAATTCCATTCCTAGGTATACTATTAAGAGAAATTGCAACACTTGCCTACCAAAAACTTTTTACAGAAATGTTCTTAGTAATATTATTCATAATAGCCAATACTCAGAAACAACCCAAACATTTAGATAAATAAATAGAACAATAAAATGCAGTATCTCCATATAATGTAATACTATTAAGCAATAAAAAAGAAGTGAAGTACTAAAATATGCTATAGTATGTTAAAGTACGTCATGGATAGAACCTTTAAAACAGTAGGCTAATTGTAAGAGGCCAGTCACAAAGACCACATATTGAATTCTTCTATTTATTTGAAGTGTTCAGAATAGACAAATATGTAGAGACAGATGATCTATTAGCAATTGCCTAGGAATGGAAAATAAGGCAGAAATGAGGACTTATTAATAATAGGTGTAAGGTTTTTTTTTTTTTGTAAGATTAAATGCTCCAAAATTGAATTCCGAATATACTAAAAACCAATAAATTATATATTTTAAATTGGTAAATTGTACTGTATATAAGATTTTATCTTAATAAACTGGATTTCTTAAAGTAAATGAAAGAATCTGGGAATTCAGTAAAGTGCATTGGTGTTAAACTTTTTCAGTAAGATGTTTTTCACAGGATACATCTATGTGAAAAACAGCATGTATGAAGTAAATCCCAGACGGTAAAGATTAACATGGTAAGTTGCAGCAGTTTATGGATGACTTTGAATATCAGGGCAAGTTGTTACAATGTAATTGTGCTGGGAAGGAAGAGCTATCAAAGGCATTTTACCTGGAGAATGACCAAATCAGAGCTGTATACCTGAAATAGTAAGTAGCAGGAAGGCATAAAAAGAATTAGATGAAGGAGACTCTAAGAAATTGTGTTCTGATCAAATATCAAATGAATGTGACACGAAGAGTAAGTGGTACTAATGGAATATTAAGTTGTTTGTATAAAATGTGATCATTTAAACACAATGCTGGGAGGAGAAGCATATTGGATTAAATAGGTTATAAATTTTGTTTCTATTTTACTGGATTAGTTGTTGGCGGAATATCGAGATTAACCTACAAAGCAAATTAATTTGAAATGTGGCCTAGAAAGTTGGGTGATCTGGCATTTTTTAGATTACATCCTGTTCCAGAGGGTGCTAATTAACTTATGTCACAGTTTTGGTATTCCGTACTTATTGTATGGATCTTTAATACTATAAGGAGATCATGATATCATGATGACCATGAGAAAAGCTAAATCAGGCCAGCATTAGTTTATATTTTATTTTTGTGGGATTGTAAGAAAGGCATTTTTTTAGCATGTACAGGCTTGTGCCTGGGTATGAGCTTGGCAAACGACTTGTGCTGAATTTCAGCACTAGCTCTCGTCCTCAGTTGGGCAGTCTTGAACAGCACCTGTATGACAAAACACAGTGATCAAAATAATCAACAGTGTTTCCAGGTTATATTTTTAATGTTGAATGAAACTACTATGAACACAGAGAACCATATATGAATTCGACCCATGGGGGGGAAAAAAACCCCTCTACTGTAAGTACCATTAGTAGTATGGGTAAAATAGCTACATTAAAATTCCATAGGAAAATGTACTATAGTTTAAGTCACTAGAAGCTCCTTATGAGTGATCTTGACTTTTTTCACAGGGTTACACTTCACATTACCACTTTGAATATCCTATCTCATGCATCACTAACTCATAGATAATCAGGGCTGGACTCCTGGGGTTTATTGTACTTTGATTTTAAGACTAGTTTAATTGTACATGACTAATGCAAACCACCTTCTCTTTCAAAAACCTATTTCCAATGCAGTCTTTCCTTTCTAGCCTTAGAGTTTTCACGTATGACATCAATCTTATGATAACTGTATTTTTTGTATGAGAATTTTAAAAATGATAAACTGTACTCAGCCTATACAAGTTAGAGAAAAAAACAGGCTAATCTTACTAATATTTACTTATGAATATTTATTGATTTTTGAACTTTCAGACTTCAGAATTCAGGCAAATTCCACATAACTGATGGTACACTGTAAAATTTGTAGTTTAAAAATATATATGACATCAGAAAATATGTTTTCCTGTAGCTCAAAAGCACTCAGACTGTAATATTATTTATTTAGCACTTTATTCAGTGATTTTTTTTTTGCAGTATCATAATTGAAGTGTCTTTTAGTGATATTTTTACATAATATATGGGTCTACTTTATTTTTTTAAAAATCATCTGAATTAACAAAAAACAGAGATGTGTGGCTTGAAAAGCTAAAAATACTTGTTATCTGTCCTCCTTTTTATTTTAGCATAGCTTTGTCTTGTAATCATTATTGTGAATGATATCAAAATATCCCTATGATTTATGGACACATGGGTAATCATTTCACATTTTTCCCATTTTATTCTTTTAGATGTGATTACTTCTGTAATTAGACAAACTGATTCTAAATACGCATATGGGAGGGCAATGGTGTAAGATCACAAGATGGGGCAGATGAAGTTAAAGGATCAACAGCGCACAGGGAAGAGAGGTTTCCAATGCACAAAATTGGTATATATGTGTAAAGAATTTCTACATATTACCAACAAATGACTAAGAATGCAATACCCAAATAATATTAGAAGTATGCAATTTCCAAAAGAAAAACAAATTGCCATAAAAATATAAAAATTATAATATTTTATAAATATGATAAAATAAATAAAAATTAAATATCACTAGTAATCAAGAAAATGCTAATTGAACCAACAACATGATAGTGTTACATGAATTTCATTGGGGTAGTCGAAAAGTTGAACTGTATCAATTATCGTCAGAATATGCATGTATTGGTTCATTTTCATGTTACTACAAAGAAAAACCTAAGACTGGCTAATTTATAAACAAAAGAGGTTTCATTGACTCACAGTTCTGCATGGCTGGGGAGGCCTCAGGAAACTTACAATCATGGCAGAAAGGGAAGCAAACACATCCTTCAAATGGAGGCAGGATAGAGAAGTGCAGAGAAAAGTGGTGAAAAGTCCCTTACAAAACCCAGATCTAATGAGAACTCATTCACTATCATGAGCAGAGCATGGTGGAACTGCCCCCATAATCTAATCACCTCTCACAACTTTCCTCCCCCAACATGTGGGGATTAGAGTTTGGACTACAATTCAAGATGAGATTTGGGTAGGGATGCAGAACCAGACCATATCATTACAACCATGGTCCTTCTCAAATCTCATCTTTCTCACATTTTAAAATGCAATTATGCCTGATCAACCGTTCCCCACAGTCTTAACTCATTTTAGCATTAACCTCAAATTGCAAGTCCATAGTGTTATCTGAGACAAGGCAAGTCCCTTCCACCTATGAACCTGTAAAATCGAAAGCAAGTTAGTTACTTTCTAGATACAAAGAGGGTACAGCCATTGGATAAAAGCACCCATCCCAAATGGGAAAATTTTGTCAGAACAAAAGGGGCCCCATGCCAGCCTGAAATCCAATAGGGCAGTCATAAGGCTGTCATTAAACCTTAAATTTCCAAGATGATCCCCTTTGACTCCATGTCTCACATCCAGGTCATGCCGATGTGAAAGGTGGGTTACCATGGCTTTGGGAAGCTCTGCCCCTGTGGCTTTACAGGGTACAGTCCCACTCCTGGCTGCTTTCATAGGCTGATGTTGAGTGTCTTCGGCTTTTCTGGTGCTGAGTACAAGCTGTTGGTGGAGCTACCATTCTAGAGTCTGGAACACAGTGACCCTCTTTTCACAGATCCACTAGACAGTGCCTCAGTAGAGATTTTATGTTGGGGCTCCAACCCTTATTTCCCTTCCACACTTCTCTAGCAGAGATTCTCCCTGAGGGCTCCACCCTTGCAGCAAACTTCTGCCTGGATATCCTGGTATTTCCATACATCCTCTAAAATCTAGACAAAGGTTAATAAACCTCAATCCTTTACTTCTGTGTACCTGAAGGCCCATCAGCACATGTAAGCCACCAAGGTTTTGATTTGTGCCCTCTGAAGCAACAGTCTTAGCTGTATGTTGGCCCCTTTTAGCCATGGCTGTATGGCTGGAGTGCAGGGTACCATACTGAGACTGAACAGAGCAAGGGGGCCCTGGACCCAGTCCATGAAACCATTTTTCCCTTCTAAGTCTCTGAGCCTATGATAGGAGGGACTGCCCTGAAGGTCTGTGACATGTCCTGGAGACATTTTCCCCATTCTTTTGTTGATTAACATTCAGCTCCTCATTACTTATGCAATTTTCTGCAGCTGGCTTGAATTTCTCTGCAGGAAATGAGTTTTTCTCTTCTATCAAATTAACAGGCTATACATTTTTTAAATATTTATGATCTGCTTCCACTTGAACACTTTGCTTTTGAGGAATTTTCTCTGCCAGATATCTTAAATCATCTCTTTCAAGTTCAAAGTTCCACAAATCTCTAGGGCAGGGGCAAAATGCATCCAGTCTCTTTGCTAAAGCATAGCAAGGGTGACCTTTACTCCAGTACCCAACGAGTTCCTCATCTCCAGCTGAGACCACTTCAGCCTGGACTTCATTGTCCATATCACTATCAGCATTTGGTCAAAGCCATTCAACAAATCTCTAGGAAGTTCCAAATTTTTCCACATTTTCCTGTCTTTTTTTTTTTTTTTTTTTAATTATACTTTAAGTTCTAGGGTACATGTGCATAACGTGCAGGTTTGTAACATATGTATACTTGTGCCATGTTGCTGTGCTGCACCCATCAACTCGTCAGCACCCATCAACTCGTCATTTACATCAGGTATAACTCCCAATGCAATCCCTCCCCCCTCCCCCCCCCATGATAGGCCCTGGTGTGTGATGTTCCCCTTCCCAAGTCCAAGTGATCTCATTGCTCAGTTCCCACCTATGAGTGAGAACATGCGGTGTTTGGTTTTCTGTTCTTGTGATAGTTTGCTAAGAATGATGGTTTCCAGCTGTCTTTTTTTTGAGCCCTCCAAACTGTTTCATCCTCTGCCTGTTACCCAGTTCCAAAGTTACCTTCCGCATATTTTAGTATCTTTATAGCAGGGCCCCACTCCTGGTACCAATTTACTGTATTAGTTCATTTTCATGCTGCTATGAAACAATACCCAAGACTGGGTAATTTGTAAAACAAAGAGGTTTAATTGACTCACAATTCCACATGTCTGGGGAAGCTTCAGGGAACTCAAAATCATGGCAGAAGAGAAAGCAAACACATCCTTCTTCACATGGTGGCAGAAGAGAGAAGTGCACAGTGAAAGGGGGAAAATTCCTTATAAGATCATCAGATTTCATAAGAACTCACTATCAGGAGCACAGCATGGGGAAACTGCCTCCATAATCTAATCACCTCCCATGAAGTCCCTCCCCCAACACAAGGACTTTACAATTTGAATTACAATTCAAGATGAGATTTGGGTGGGGACACAGAGCCATACCATGTCAATGAATAAATAGGAAATTATAGGTCATGGCTAATGTTGTTATAACTACTTTAAATAGAATTCTAAGACCCTGAACTTCTGTTTCTAATTGTATTTCTGTCTAGAAAAATTTCCTACACATGTATAGCAGAGATATGTATTAGGATGCTCCCATACATATGGTTTCTACCAGGAAAAAAGTGGAAACAACACGAATGTCTAATAAGTGAAAACATGAAGTAAAATATTGCTTTATATTTATTCAAAATGCAACGTGGAAAGTAAAATGAATGATGTCTACCTAAATTTGAAAGCTTAAACATGGATAGATTTCTAAAACGAAGTGTTGAATGAACAAAGCAAGTTTCATATCACTCTCAAGACCTATTAGGTATTGAGAGTATATACCTTGAGAAGAAGATGATATTATTATCTAGGTCATAATTTCCACATTGTCCACCTTCTGCCTTAGATCTAATGTAATTCTGTACATTTATGGCCTAGTGTCTAGTTTTGGGGGAAAATAATCAAATTATGAAGAAGCTCCTTACTCTTCTTAGGAAAAACAAATAGAAAACATAATTTTGCTAACACTGTCTAACTTGTAGTCATTTCTTTAAGGGCAAAATATTTTGTCCATAATTAAAAAGGATAGATGAAGAGTCCTTGGCAAATACTTATACAAAAGTAAATAAACCATAAATGTGACTGTGTTAAATAGAATCATAATATCTTTTAAAATTTTCATACACTGTGAATCTCTAATAAGGTTTTATTACCAGTTAGTAATGATACCATGAAGAACACATAAAATTATGTTAGTCTATTTACAGACACAAAATTTTGGTTTTCTTGCTGAGGGCAACTACTCCCAAGATCCCATACTCTTAACCATCATCAGAAATTCATTATGGCTTTCCAAGTACAAGTATTATCCATAATTTTAAGTATCGAGAGAGTAAACTGAACTCTAATTAAGAGAACATAAAAGACAGCTTTTTATTGTGTGAATAAACTGGACTCATTGCTGTTTAAAACTCATTGGCAGTATGTAAGCAGTCTCAACGTGTAAAAGGGCTATGTATAATAATTTCATTTATAAGACATTTGTGAGCTTGAAAACTCTTTCTCAATAGAAATCATATAAGAAGCTTTAGTTTGCTAATATTTTATGAAGAGTGATTTAACCAAGAGAATTACTGAAATTAAATGAAACCCTCTAAATTATATTTCTCTTTAGAAATAGCTTTTTTTGGACTCTAAGAGGCTCCCCCCCCCCATTTCTGCTGTACATCCCTGTACCACAATAAAAATAACAATTTTCAAATATAAGTTTAAAGACATCAAGATATTCCTCATAGTGCTTTATGAGTTTACATGTTCATCTCATCTTTCTCCTCACCCCTCTGGAGCTACCTACTGTATACATGGGCTCATCTACTATTAGGAATATGCCTTAGCCCAGGTAAGGTGCGTGTGACAGTTGTGACAGCAATGATAATTTCTCTTCCCAGCATCATGCTAAGAATTTGGCTCAGCACACTTAAGGTAGGAAATTCAAAACAGTGGCATAATTAAGGAACTGTCTGTCTTATAGCATATAAATATCTTACAATGTTTGGAAAGGCACTGTGATTACTTCTTGTTTCAGTTGGTCAACTTTTAGAACTGTGTCGTTGAAAGACTAATTCACTGCACTGATAGGCTCTTTTGTATACACTTGAGACAACGTTATCATATGATCTAGTAAAACTATGTTCTAAATCATTTACTTCTTTCACATAGCTAGCTCTATTTATTTTACCCTAGATTTGAGTATATGCTCAATTTAATATTCAGTCTGAAATAATAATAATAGTGGTAGTTTTAGTTTTAACATTACCCCCATATTGTAAACGTAGTGTCTCATTTAATACTCATAACAATGTAGTGGAATATGTTTTATAATTAACTCATTTTATGAATAAGAAACTAAGATATAGAGATATTAAGTAATCAAACCAAGGTCATATACTAGCTCTGTGACAAGACTGGAATTTGGATCAAGTCTGGAAGACTCCAGAATATGACTTATTTTCCACTAAGCTATAATACTGTCTATTGCCAAATGTGATATTGACCAAAAAACAAGGTTAAAAAGAACAAGTAAATTTCCTCCCCAAAATACATTTAGTTCAAAATAACTTTTGTCTAAGTTTTCAATAATACAGAAAAGACTACTACTTAATTTCACCTATATATTTATATTCATTGAGAAATCCATTTTTACACTATCTAAATAATTGATTACTAAAAGTCTCATTTCTTATAATATTTTCTGGAGAAAAACCTTTCTTGAATAGAAAAGTAATATAATCATCTAATATTATTTTATTATGCAAATATCTTTGCCTTTGTTCGTTGATATCCCCAGTGCCTAGACAGTGTCTGGTACATAACAGTCACAGATAAATATTTGATGAGTGAATAAATGAATGATTAATTATTCATGTCAGTAGGAACTCTGGCTATTCCTAGTAAAATATAATTATAAAAGAAGCTTTCAACTGGCATTCCTATTCTGAAGTTATATATCATCTTTGGCTACATAAGTATAAAACTTTGCATTTTTCTATTATTTGTTTTATATTTGAGTAGTGTATTTTTGAATATACCAGTAGATAAAGTATTTATTTCTGCTGTGAAGTATACAAACACATTTGTCAAACAATGTAAAATTGTATCCAAATCAGGGAAAGGCTGATGACCAGAATGCTCTGCTCCTCTTCTATACTGAGGGAAGTCTTTTAATCAATTTTTTGAACTACATTCAAGCAACTCGGCATAATTATTTGCACATCTAACTCCAACTTTTATAATGTTATCCTTCAGTTCAACTGGAATTAATGACTAGGGCTTATTAAAAGTGCAAGGTTAACTTTTATTATTTTCTCTCATACTTGAACTTCTACATTCACTTAATGTTGTTTTTTTTCTATCTTGTCCAACTTGAAGTCCATTTTCTTTTCCATAAAAGAGTAAAGCTAAATATGGCATATTTGACACTAAAAATAGGTGGGAGGTAGGGGAGGAGGGAAAGAATGTGCTAGAGGAATAAGGAAAGAAAGGAAATAAAACAAGTGAAGGAGGAATGGGATGGAGAGTCTTGCTTATAATCTAGAAGATATGGAATTTGTTATAAAAAGGTTTTGTTCATTTCCTTACTTTATAGTTTTGCTATATGACCCTGATTTTGCCAAAATCCTAAAGGTCTAAATAATGTCAGCATCACTCATCTTACAAATCTGCTTTGAAAATTAAAGCTAGTAAAAACAAATTGCAAATTGTGAAGTGGATTACAAATACAAGTGTGTAATAGCAAGCACGATGGGATATTAATTATGCTAACTTTACTTGAATTACAGATTTGCCATTGTACAGGTTATTTTGTCTATCTTGGCCTCTTTCCTATGTTTAAAGATGAGGAAGGTTGTGAAATTTAAATAGTAAAATGAATTGTAAGTGTTCTTATGGGGCCCCTAAAATTTTTAATGAAGCTGAAAATATACTCAGTTATATGATGCAACTTGATTTACCCATTCTATATGTGTATACTCAGGAAATGTTACCATTATATACTACATATTTATGCAAGATAACAAAACAGAGAATTTAAAATGCTTATTATATAGAATGAGAATTAGAATTTGGTTCTTCAACATTTTTAGAGTCTATGGTAAACATTTTACACTATTATTAAAACATCGTCCTACAAAAAGGATTGATAAAAGTTTTTCTTGGGTTGAATAGACACTGGAAAAATAATATATTCACCACGAACTATGATGTTTGTTTCTACTGTTTCCATATGACAAAGAGGATTATTTCCTTTTATCAGAATGTTACTAAAAAGTTAGAACACTCTAGTGTATGAGGAAATTAACATATAAGAGGGTTTGAAAATTTAATAAATTGAATATTCTACTGATTACTTTTATACATCAAGTTAATTATTTTCTCCTTGAACATCTCTGTATCATTCCTCCAACTTATTTATTTGAAATGTAATAGGACATATGTCAACATGGCTATATAATAAGGACATACAATATAAAATAAGCACAGTTATTATGCTCTATTGTTTGGTTTATCACATGTTCAGACAGCAAGTGAGTGGAAAATTCAAACAAATTTAATGAAAGCAGTGCAGTCCCCAAAATAACTTTCATAATATTTTGAATAAAGTGCTTACCTACTAGCAGAATTTAAGTTGGAGAAATAAACAAAAGGGATGGCAGAGGAATAATACACTTGTTAAGGAACTTTATTCTTCTGGCACCAATGAGAAATATATAGAATAAAAATAAAACGAAAATAAGGGATTCCTCCATAAAGGCATAGGTGATGACTTAGAGAGAAAATGCAGTGTAGTGGGATTGAGAATTACAGGAATTTGGACCACTTCTTCCTATAACTTATTTGTGAAGTCGGGGCTTCTTCAGGACCAATCACGTATCTTTGTGTTGGGTGATGGACTATTGCTGTGCACACCAGACTCTGTGGTTTGATGGGTCAGTCAGCATACATTTCACAATAGGTAGATAGGGTTGCATGGTGAATGTATGGCCCATAGTCAAATGTTCAGTTTCTATCAAGGCCCAGTAGCAAGCCAAGGGCTGTTCCTCAAAAGGAGAATAGTTATTTACAGATGATGGCAGGATCTTGTTCCAAAATCCTAGAGGTTTTCACTGTGATTCACCTACAGAGTCCTGCTAAAGGCCCCAAGGAGCATCTCCATCTGTCACTAACACTTCAAACAGCATTGGATCTGCTGGATCATAGGGCCAAGTGGCAGACCTGCTTGTGCAGCAGCCTAAACAAGCTGCAGAGTCTTCTCTTCGTATAGACCCCACTGAAAAAACTAGCAGCTTTTTGGGTCATTTGATAAATGGGCTGGAGAAACACATTCAAATAATGCATATGGTACTTCGGAAAACCAGATAGGCCACTAAGTGTTCTGCCTCTTTCTTGGTTGTAGATAGGAAACAACAACTTATTATTCACTCTAGAAGGGGTATCTTGACATCCCTGATACCATTGGATCCTTAGAAATTTCACTGTGATGAAAAGCCCCTGAATTTAATCACTCTCTGACATTCAAATGTATTACCAATCAGCATAATCTCATAAATATAATGGATCAGTGTGATATCTGGTAGAATGCAATGGCAATCAAGATCCCTATGAACTAAATTATGAACTATAGCTAGAAAATTAATATACCCTTGAGGAAGGACAGTGAAGGCATTGCTGGCCTTGCTAACTGAAACTACACTGCTTCTGGCTATAGTGACTGTAGTTGGAATCACTACTTTTTTAAGCTTGTGATAATCCAGAATTCTCCAAGAGGTTGTCGTCTGCATAAGGCAAATAGGAGAGTTGAATGTGTAGGTGGTGGGAATCACCATCACTACATTAAGTCCTTGAGAGTGGCACTAATCTCTGCTGTTCCTCCAGGAATGCAGTATTGTTTTTGATTTACTAGTTTCCTAGGCAGAGGCAGTTCTAATGGCTTCCACTTGGCCTTTCTCAGTATAATGGTTCTCACTTCACAAGTCAGGGAACCCATATGATATTCCGCCAGGTGCTAAATATGTCTGTTGCAATTATGCATCTGTGACAGTGGCAATAACCAGAGTGGGTATGGGGACCTATTGTGAAATGGGCCTGAGTTAAAACTCCAGTGATCACCTGACCACCGTAAGTTCCTACTCTAACTAGAAAGTCACAGTAACATTTTGGGTGTCCTGGATTCAGTGTTCAGAGCCAGTGTCCAGTAGTTCCCAAAAGATCTGATTATTTTCTTTTCCCTATGCTCAGTTACTGTAGTAGAAGGCTATATGCCCCTTTGGGAAAAAAGTTAGAAGGAAAATTAACAGTGCCAGGCTTCAGTGACATATATTAAGGTTTTTTCTCAAGGATATCTGTCCTCCCTTTCTTTAAACATGTTCTGGGTCTGTAAAATAGGGAATTCCTCCATGAAGGCATAGGGGTTGATTTAGAGAGAAAAGTTCAAGTGTGGGAATTGATTGAGAGGCCTTGACTCTCTGTTTTTATGGGTTGAGTTATACTTTTGTTCACTTGACCTGGAACTTTTCTGCTTATCTAGATAAGTACAGATTTAGCAGACTTCCTATCTGTTTCACTTCTAGGAATACCACAGTTAATAAGTCAACACCATACATCCACATGAGTCAGGCTATTCTGATTGCTGCTTTGACTCTGACGCCCATTACTGTAACTATACACACCTTGCCTCTGGCAGTTGAGTAGTGCTACTTCGTCCCTGCCACCCGCAGGACACAAAAATTTCCATTGCATTAAGATTTTCCATTTGAGTAGCTACAGTTCCCACTGAAAAGTCTGACACACAGAAAAGACAGCGATTGCAGACCTGTTGGCAGATGCTGGCTGGTGCTCTCCTCAGACATTCCTTTCTAAAAGTATTGGTAAAAGACATGCCTTCTGGAACTTCCCAGTGTGGGAGGGTAGGTCTTAAATGGCAAATCCACTCTAACGTTTCGATGATCTTTGAATGCCTTCCTCTGCATGAAACCAAGAGAGGTTCAGCATCTCCAATTCACTCATGGTGGACCATCTTTGATCTATGTTTCAGCAAACTAACCATATACTAGAGTCCTTTCTAACTCCCTGAGCAGCAACAATAAAAAAAAATTCCTTTAGTGGGCCAGTATATCAATAATTTAGACTGTTCAATCTTTATGTTCCTTCCACCATTATCCTATACCCTTAATATGCATTCCCACACATATTCACCTGATTTCTGCTTGTCTATATTCTGAAGATTTTTTGGCTGGGGAGTGGAATACACTTCCTCACAGGTAACACTTTGTATCTCACCTATGAGGTCCTTCTGAGATTCTGGTCTAGTTATAGGTCTGGAAACGAAGGGGCTGGTGGGGGAAGAATCAACATTGCCTTACATGGCCACTGCCACAGTGGAGGTCATTACTGCTCTCTCATGCAGAGTTAATTCTCTCTGAAGAAGGGAAAATACTTGTATCAGTGTGATTGGGGAGGCTGTTATCACTGAGGTTGGGGAGGCTACTTTTGATAGGGTTGCAAGAAATTTGATTCTTCTGGCAACAATGAAAGACAGGTCAGAATCAAAACATAAACAAAATAGGGAATCACCTTTAGTATTTTAATTTATTTATATCTTTGCAAGAAATAGCCTATGGGCAGAGAACTGGAAGCAGTAGCATCCTGGAAAATGTTAATATGCTACAACAAACATGGAATATTTCATGTATGTGTGTGTTTATTCTATTTAATATTCTTTATTTCTAGAAACAATTCTAGGTTTAGTATGCCTACATCTCTAGTGTTTTACTGAAAATATGTTTCAGGTTTCCAAGAAATATCTTTTTGTCCATTTCTCTTTGGTGTTCACATTTTTAGCATTATATGTAATGCTAAAATAATATTTAATGAATATAATATTTCAGAAGTCACTAATATGACTTATTAGTATTAAAGTAACCTTGTATAAATGTTCTATTTATTCTAATGTTGTTTACTAGTAGCTTAGCCCTTATGATATATTTTAGGTTTGCTGCTGTTAGTATCTACCTGATAAACATGTGTCAAATATTTTATTCTTAACCTGTCACTATCATTTTGTTTTTAATTGTAAATAGTTTCAATAAAGTACTACAAAGTACAGTGACCATGAGTGCAGGCTTTGGCATTATTAGACCTTGTTTCAATCATGGTCTCAGTACCTCTAACTCTATGGTTTTATATTTTACTAAATTACTCTAGGCCTAAATTTTCTTGCTTGCAAAATGAGTATAATTTTACCTATATAATTGAGTTTTATGAGAAAAGATATGTTGTATAGGAAAAGATGTGATTCAAAATAATGAATACTCAATAAAGAGCTCTTATCATTATTACATTTTTGTTTCTGAGACTGACTCTTGGTTTTAAGTTATATTTCTGGTTCTTAATTTTTTACATTCACTATGTAATTCTCTTAATTCTGTATCTTTTAATATATGGGCTATATCTAGATTGCTTACTTGGACTTCCTTTACATTCATTTTAAAGTTATATAGTTTATGTTTCCATTAGTGAATAGTCATAAATATGTATAAGACATACTTGAACCTATAAAGTTATAGTTGTATGTATGGACTCCAGCCTCATAAATTAAGATGATAAATCTAGCATTATTTTTCTTACCTCTTACTATCAATTTCTTATATAATGTGTCCTATCTCTCTAACTAGTAAATTTTAACAAGCTATTTGCTCAATTATTAATAGGTCTTTTGATAATAATTTACCTGCAACATTTATTAAAAATATTAACTATTATTATTTAGATATCTCATTTAATCATTTCCTTGTACATTGTCTTTTGATTTCAACATTTATCAAGTCTCTACTTCTTCCAATTGACTTCTAATAATTTTGTTGGCCAAAGTGTATTTAAGAGTATTTTGTTTTATGGTAAGACTATTGTGTGAGTAAATTTTCTGGCCCTATGGGTGTATGAGACTACCTTTTGATTACCTTGCATAGGAGTGACAAATTTGGCTTGAAATTTTAGGTTTCCCCGCCCCCCCCCAATTCTATTTGTTTTTAATATTTGGAATGGTAGAATGATAATCTTTGGAAGAAAATAGTGTTCCCTTCTAGATTATTTTATTTTATATTTTATTGTATTTTATTTTAATTTTAATTTTTGAGACAGGGTCTTGCTCTGTTATCCAGGCTGAAGTACAGTGGTGCATTCATGGCTCACTGCAACCTCTGCCTTCTGGGCTCAAGTGATTTTCCTACCTCAGCCTCCAAAGTAGCTGGGACCGTAGGCAGGCACCACCATCCCCAGATTTTTTTTTTTTTTTTTTTTTGGTGGAGATGGGGTTTCGCCATGTTGCCCAGGCTGATCTAGAACTCCAAAATTCAAGTGATCCGTCCCCCTCGGCCTCCCAAAGGGCTGAGATTACACACGACTCACCACACTTAGCCCGAAAATTTTATTTTTTATACAATCTTTGCAATGAAGATATTATTTTTATTAAATGTTATCTATAGTCAGTAATTTCTTTTAGTTAGATAATTTTCTAAATTTTATTAAATTTGTTTACTTAGCTAATTAATTTCAATATTGCTTTTGTTCTATCTCATCTGATATTTTTCCTAGGAATCCTGTTAGATAAAGAGTTCGTGTTACTGTCTGCATGTCTAAGTTTCATTTCATTTACTTCTGGCTTTAACACTTTGGTTTTGCATGAAGTTTTAAAATGTTTCTTCTACTTCACCAGTTTTATTATGCATAATATCCTAACTGCTTCTTACATTCTTTTTTATTTTATTTAGGCATCATACTTTCAATGTTTTTCAACTTCCTCATCTCAAAGTATTTCTTTTCAGTGATTATTTAATTCTGGAAACACAGACACAATAGCCACTAGAATCTTTAAAAAATAAAATTAGAAATGCTTTCCTATTCTTAACCCTCTTTTGAGAGTATAATACACACACAGAAAGCACACAACTCATAATTGCAGGGCCCAGTGTATTATCACACAATGAGCATGCCAATATAGAAATAGATCATTGTCAGGTGATTTTATTGCCTATGTCCAGCTCTTTCTACAGAGTTTACTGCTCTCTAGGATTCCATTGATTGGTTTTGCCTGTCTTCGTTTGTTTATTTTTAAAGGAGTCATGTGGTGTGTATTATGGTGTATCTGGCTTCTTTTCCTCCTGCTCGATTCACCTATGCTTGCAAGATTCATCCACATTGATGTATAAGGTGCAGCTTGTTCATTTTGATTGCTATATGATATTGTATTTTAGGAATATAACACACTTTACTCACCCTTTTGTTGTTAGACATTTGAATTGTCTGTAGTTTTTGACTATTTCAACAAATGCTGTTATAAATACGTACACATATCTATTAGGTATACACCTAGGAATGGAACTGTTAAGTGATAGGTTACACAAGTTCAGGGTTAGTAGATAGTGCTAAATGATTTTTCAGCACAGCTATAGAAGTTCACATGACTGTTAGGAATATTGGTTACCTAAAGGTAATCAAAAGCTGATGCCCAACACAATAGCTATTTTATTATTTCTCATAGAATGTGTTAAAAATCTAAGTATTTAAGGGTGATGTTAGGGAGAGACTGTGTGCTGTGTGTTCGGCAACATTTTTTGGATTAGAGGCTTCTTATTTTTCCATTAGGCAGGATTTGGTCAGCTGTGGTCAGAAATGATAGACTGATCTGAATTTGAAGGCCTAGTAAACTTAATTAAAGGACAGGATTCATTACATGAAGAAATTATCTAGGAATTCAAAGAGAAAGCTATTTTTTCAAAGACTTTATAGTCTAAAATGAATATCTAAAAGTCTTATAGTCTTAAAAGAACATCTGAAAGTACTCAGATATTACACATTTCATGATCAAATTATATTAAGAAAAATACATATAAGGTTCCTGAAAGTTTCTCTGCCAATGACACAAGAAAACTTCCACACATACACTGGAAATCAAAAATGAATTAGAAAATCTCAAGAAGTCTTATTTTGTAAGAAGAGTAGTTCTAATTTGGCACATTCTTGCATTTAAAAGTTGTTTTGATATACAAAAAGCCAGGTGGAAGCACAAACTTAGTAGGAAAGTATTCAGAAGTAGAGAGTGGGTAAAATATGGGGATTTTTATATCATAGTAAGTAGGTTGAATTTAATTTTGTGGACAATAGAGAGTTCTTTTAAATAAGGCACACATATAATTTAGTTTTGGAAAAGTTATTCTAGTATCTGTAGTAAGTGCAAATAGAGGCAAAAAGAATACTTGACAGACATGCAATTTCTATGTGAGATTATTAAAGTCTCAATTGGGGCAATGCTTACAAAGAAGATATGAACAATATTAAAGATGTAGAGTCAACTTTACCTGTTTAACAATTGAATGGTAGGTGATGAAAAATAAAAGAATCCTTTGAATTTTGAGGTTGGTTTCTGTATCTATGATAAATTCACTGAGGTTAGAATAAATAGGAAAATCCAATGACAGCATTATTTGCCATGCCTTTGCATCGCTAGAAAGTGAGCAAATAAAATCATGAACATAACAAAAAATTTTGTTTAAAAGGAATACTGATGAACCTGTAAAATCATCGTAATTTTTGTAATATAAAACACACAGGCATACTACTCACACACACTATGCTATTGTTATTACAACAGTTAAAAGTAGCTTCCATAGGTGTGAACACAGTAAATGCAGTGATTTTTGCTGGAAAAATTTAATAGACAGCACAGGAGTCAGAGGACACTGAAGGTGGGAAAGCTACTTTCATTGAAATGGAATGGGGGTCTTACATCTCATAAAAAAATAAATTATAGTTATGGCACCAGAAAATGATAAGTAGAATTGAGATTCATGCATCATTAAATTCTAGGCCACAAACTCAATATGAAGAAAACGTCATATGTGAGAGTATGAAATATATGCATGTATAATATAAAATACATAAAACCGGTATTAGGGATTTTCAGAAAAACAGAATGAAAAGGATGTTCATATATAAAAAGAGATTGATATCGGGAATTGGCTCATGTGGTGAGGGAGGCTGAAATTTCCTAATATCTGCAGTCAGCAAGCTGGAGACCCAGGAGACCCACTGGTACAGTTCCAGTGTGGGGAGTGGTCTGAAGGCCCAAGAACCAGCATAGCTGATGGCACAACTTCCTGTCTAAAAACTGGTCGGCAGAAGTCCCAAGAAGAGACAACAGTTCAGCTTGGGTCTGAAGGTAGGAAAGAACTGATGCTTCAGCTCAAGCCATCAGGCAAGATATATCCCCTCTTAGCTCCCAGAGGGTGAGCATTTTCGTTCTATTTAGGCCTTCAGCTGATTGGGTAAGAGCCCTGCACATTAGGGAAGGTAATCTGCTTTACTCAGTTTATCAATTCAAATGTTAATCCTATCCCAAAACATCCTGTTTGACACATCTAGAGTAATATTTTACCAAATATCTGGGCATCCCATGGCCCCAGTCAAGTTGGGACATAAAACCAACCATCACACCTAGAATTTATTAATGTGAGATCAATGTTGAATATGCAGTATCATAAATTTGTATATTTACCAGAATATATGTATAGCCAGAAATATTTATTTCAAATTCTAAAAAAGTGCTTTTTTCTTTTGCTCAAGAAAATGAAAACAAGAGAATCTAAATCTAGATTCAGAATAACACTAAGTTAGACAAGTATTACATTTCGTGCGTGTGCATACTACAGGATCTGGTAAGGTGAATTTGGCTTTGCACCTGCTGTTTTTGGAAATGATTGCATACACAAGGTATTTTTCTTGCCAATTTGCATGTGTTTTGCTATTCTGTGCCAGTAATCTTATGCCAAGATGTGGTGTTAAGCTATCTTCTATTTTTGCCAGAAAACAGGAACATAGCGGGGCATCCTTAATGGCTGGAAAGGCATTGAATTAATCACATACATATGACAGCTGGAGGTTCATATCCTCAGAAGTGAAGTTGCAATTACCAAAAACAAATAAAAAAACCTTTTATCCAATGACCTGCCTTGACTGAGTTTCTAAATTTTTATGATCATTTGTAAATAAGTTTTGATAGATCAGGGACTCCAGAGTTATTAGCTTTTAAAGAATGCTTAAAAGACTTATTTTTTTCCTAAAAACCCAGACTGAATAATGAGCAAAGTGACTTCATACCAAATACGGAGTAAGGATTTTTGATCAGAGATAGAACTTGTGTAGTGATCTTACTCCATATATTGCAAAAGAGAGCACAAAGCCATGAAATGGGAGGTCATTCCTTCCCACAGCTCTAAGAGTAGCTAGTCTATCAATCAGTAAAATGTATTTTACTTGCCAAGTTTCTATTAGGAAACATAGTGTTTGTTATACACACGTACAAAACTATACCACTAAGTATTATGCTTGCTTTCCCCAGTACACATAGGCATATTTATAGGAACTGTCATTTGGACTGATAAAGTATGTGCAGAAGGGAAGAAAGGCCATCTTTGCATAAAATATTAGGAGATGTCAGTAATTTGAGAACTAATGATTCAAAGCTTAGGAATAAACGAAGAAAACACAGGAATGTTCTTCACAATTCATTTGATGCTTACCATATGGCATGTGCTCGACATAACTTCCTCATCCCAAAATATGTATGGTGGTCCCAGAAACTGTTCTAAGCCAGGAAGTTAGGTACCAAACAGAAAAAGTATGAAACATAAAGCCTATATTGAGATTACTAGGATACTAGAGAAGATTTTCAAAAGTCAAAAACTATAAATTAATGCATTCAATTCACAGATACCACTAACTCACGCATTTAGAAATATTTATTGGCACCAAAATAATAGCATGGATGCTTTCAGATGCTGGGAGTTTTAAAAATACATAGTAACTGTTTTTTCATAATTTGACTCAGTGACACAGAATACTAATAGCAGACTTCATCCTGAATTCTTAGATCAAAGAAATCAATTTTGAATTTAAATAGAAAACTATTATGAAAATAATTTAACATATTTTAATATTTATAAAACAGAGTACATCAAAATATATGTTATATAAAAATTAATTATAAATATATGAAAACTAAACACAGATATATGAAAATTTATTGTAAATTCCTCCTATGTTTACATTGCCTATATGTAATGCTACAAAAAAAGACAATTTTAAAGAGAATATATGTTGATGAATATTATCTGGGATAATTAAGAAGATGAGGCTAGGTAGTTTTATGTCAACTTTTGTAAATAAGACATCCTCTAGGAAATAGATTGGTATAGACTTTTTTGGTTCTTTGAATACACTTTAAACTGTGAGATGTACCCATCACAAGTCTTTAATTCAATGAGTTTAACTGCCACCCCAAACAAGAAAAATTATGTTTCCCTTGCTAAGGAAGTTTCCTTATGTATCTATCCTATTGCTAATGTATCTATTGCTAGACCTCCATGCCTCCATAAGGAAATAACTTTCTAATTTTTACAGCCGTATATTAGTTTTTGTTTACTGGAACATCAATTAAATAGAATCATGCATAATATACCCCTTTGTGTGTAACCTCTTTCACTCCATATGGCACTGAGTTTCAGCCATATTGCTGCAGGTATTAGTAGTTTGTTTCTTTCTGTTTGTAAGAAATATACCACTGAATGAAAATGTCACATTTTGTTTACCCATGACTCTTTGATAAACATAGTTTCTAAAATTTTGGGCTATAATAAATAAAGTTGCTATGAACCTTCTTCTATATTGTTTTTCCGTGGGTATATTTTTTAGATGACTAATGATGCTGAGATTTTTTAAGTTTTTTTCTGTGTTGCCTTTTCCATATCACTGTCTATTTGAACCTGTTACATATTTTCTTTTGCCATCTTTTTGGTTTCAAAGAAATAATGTAACATTAGAACAATAGTAGTATATTTTACAATCAGAGATAATTAAGTTTAATTAAATACAATTTATTATTTATCTTATTTTGTAGTTAGTACTTTTTGATTCCTATGTGGGTAGTCTTAGCCTACCCAAAATGTATTACAATACCAGATGTGTTTCGTGGGGGAAGTCATGGGCTCTAGTTTTTATATTTAGGTAAACAATTTGTGTAAAATTAATTTGATTATATGGAACACAATAAGAGCTAGACTTCATTTTTTCCTATATTGACTTTCAGATGTCCCAGCACCATCTGTAACAACAACAACAACAACAACAAAGACTTTTTATTCCTCATTGAATTAACCTGACACATTGGTGAGTCACCAAAACCTTATTTTCTGCTTGTAATGGTTTTAGAGTTTTTTAAAGGTAGCGTGAGTCTCCAATTTTTTTTTCCTTTAAAAACTCTTTGTCTATTCCAGATACCTTACATTTTACTTTAATTTTAGAATAATATTGTAGGTTTCTTTTAGGAAACATGATAAAGTTTTGTTTGGGAAAGTATCATTCTAAAAATCCATTTGGGAGAATAAACATCTTTACAAAATTGAATACTTCAGTCCATAAAGATAGTATATCTCTCCATTTTTCAGATCTTTTTTAACTTTGCTCTGCAATATTTTGTAGTTTTCAGCATAGAATTCCTGTACATATCCTATTATACTTATTCTTCATATGTGACTTCTGATGCTGTTTTAAAATGACATTTTATTTCATTTTTATAGTGCTAACTTCTCATATATAGATATAACAATAAGTTTTGCTTGTTAATTTTCCATTTTGCTGTCTTGCTAAATTCACTTAATCCTAGTAGGAATTTTATACACTCCATATAATTTTCTACATGCATAATCACATTGTTTGTGAATGATAGCAGTTCTACTTTCTTCCTTTCACACATTAGTTATTTAATATTGATCTTTTTTCCTCATGGCTTTGCTAAAATTTTTGGTAATATGTAGAAGTGGTGAGAGAAATATCCCTGTCTTATTTTTGAGCTTGGGTGGAAAGCATTCAAATTTTTAATACTCAGTACAATGTGGTTAGACTATTTTTGTAGATGTATTTTGTTGGATTGAGGATGTTTCGATTTCTTTCTGGGTGTTAAAGGGTTTTTATCAACTTTTTTAAAGGTTTTTTTCTGTATCTGTCAACATATCTTTCTTTAATCATATCTTGTTAAGTGTATGTTATTTTTATACATTTCTGAATTCTGTTTGCTTGTGTTGTGTTCAAAATTTTTACAGACATGTTAATGAAGCCTATTCGTCTGTAATTTCCTTCTTCAGGTTTTGGTATCAATGTTTCACTAGCTTCATAAAATGAATTAGGAAGTATTTTTATCATTCTCTGATTTTGGAAAGAGTTTCAAAATAAATTTAAAAATAAAAAATTGCAATGGAGAAATAAGCAGAAGACTTGAACTTGGAGTCCACAGAAAAAGTAAAATAAATGATCATTACTAATTGACGATATTTTAGCTTTATTAAGTGAGAAAATATATTTTATACTATCAAAACTGGTAAAAATTAAAAAGTGTAGCATTATCAACTATTGAGAATGTATATCAATAGGAACTTTATATATTGATGATGTGTGCAAATATTGGTACAACATTTTTTGTTTTAATTGTGGCATTATTTACTAAATTTGAGAATGAATCTAATTTATTAATGCAATTACATAGCCCAACAACTTATGAGTGTCTCAGCCCACTATTTTTCTTCTGATGCCTTCCTGGCAAGCACTACTGAGTTATACCAGGCAGTATTTGCCACTATAACGAACTAGAAATTGATAGGAGGACACAGGCTAAGAAAACCATGCCCAATAACTCTTCCTTTCTTGAAAAAAAATAGTGTGTCTCTGTCATTTGAAGAGTACTGAGCAGTGTTGTGTATCTTTATTAAACTTCTCTCTGTCAATGTGCTATAGCTAGCCTTATTATACTTTTGGGAGTCAGGTAATGGGACCCTCCTGAATTTGTATTGAAAGTGGCCTTTTCTTTGTTTTGTTTCACATGAAAATGATCTGCAGCACAAGTAGCCATCCAGCAATCCCTAGAAATTTTAGACATTCCTCAATCCCTTTTATAGAAATATCAATGACAATCTCACAGCAAATCTTTATGGCTTGGAGCAGTGCAGATTGCAGATAAGGTACAGAGTGCATTCTGGATCAGTGGGGTGGAAAAACAGGTAAGAGTTACTTTTTCTCCAGAAAAACTGTTAATTTACTGTAATGCTACATGAAAACTAACTACTCCTAGTACATAAGTGATTGATCCTCATTAACTGCAAAGTATTGACCAAACCTTGATCATACCAGGGAATAAATTGATACTTTCCCAACCATAAACACTGGTATGTTGAATCTTGCCACCAGATTGCTATTTTAAACAGCTGCAACATCAGGGCTTACTCTAGCTTCCTAATCACACCAGGGTTGCTACTTTAAGTAAATACCCTGAACTACATGGATACAGATAGACGGAAGGTCCTATCATGTTACATTGCGATTGTTACTTTCTTGATCACGGGAAAAGCAGAGGAAAGTAGATATTTGCATAACAACATACCATAAAGGATCTCTACCTCAAAATCAGAGTCCCTTCTTGGAGTCTAATATCTGTCCTTGTCAGCTCTGTGTGAAAGAATGTAGGTTAAATTGACACTAAGGAGCCTGTACACTAGCTCTTGATCCAGTCTTCAAGAATTGTTCCCAACACAGTCTGTGCCATTTCTCTAGGTTCTGCTTAACCATTTCCATACTTTTTTAAAAAATGTTCATGCTATTTAATATTATATAGCAGTTAAAATGAATGAGCCAGAGCTATATAAATAAACATGCATGGATCGTACAACACATATCTGTGGACAAAATCCAACCCACAAATAAATATCTACAGTGTTATATGATCATGGTTTGAATGTTTGTCCCCTCCCAACCTCATGATGAAATTTAATTGCCATTGTAAAAATATTAAGACATGGGACCTTTAAGAGGGGATGAGGCCGTGAGGGCTCTGTCCTCATAAATGAATTCGTGTCATTATGTCTGGAGTGTGTTCCTTATGCAAAAGCTAGTTGGGGTTTCCTCCTCCTCCCCTCTCACCTTCCTTGCCTTTCTGTCTTACATCATGTGAGGACGCAGCACTGAAGCATCATCTTAACAGCAGAGGGCAGCCCTCCTCAGACACTGAATCTGCTCGTGCACTGATCTTTGACTTCCCAGCCTCAAGACATGTGAGACATAAATTTCTATTATTTACAAATTATCTAGTCTCGGGCATTCTTTTATAGAAGCAAAAGTGGACGAAGGCACATACCTTTATAGGAATGTCACAAAAAACGTGGTATTTAATCTCATCTAAAGAAAAAGCAATAATTTTAAAAAATTAATTATATAAAAGTGGGATAATGTTCATGCTGTCACACCAACACCTGAGAATGAAAATAAAATGTAAAGCTATAGACAAAGGTCTTATGTACAAACAAAAATTTCTACATAAAATAACAAAGTGATGCATTAGAGAAATGATGGGCCACAATCACTTAAGCTTAAAGAAAAATGAATCCTTTAAGTTCAAAGGTGGAACAGATTCATTTTCTTCTAAATGAATATAAGCATTTATAAAGAAACCCCAGCTAATGAGGAATCTCAATGGATGTATTTCATTGTGAGTCTAAATAGGGGTTAGAACTTGGAGAATGTTGTGGAAAGATAAGCATATATTCTGGTTTCCTATAACTTCTCAATACATCAAAATTATTTCTTGCAGCGTTAATGGAGAATTGGAACACATTTTTGTCGTGGGTTTCAGTGGTTTCAAGATGAGGGTCCAAAGAACCTCAAACAAAATTCACTATAAGCCAGTAACGCACTTACATTTACAACATATGTTTGCTGTAATATTTAAGTTGTTGTATTGTAATCTAATTTCATAACCCATCTTTACAATAAGGTCTACAGACCTTAAATAATTTAGAGAACAATTTTGTGTAAAGAGCAAAAAATCTCTCTTACAAAGTAGAACTTTCATGTTGACAAACCCAAAAATTTCAGTAAAAGAGGATTTTTTTCATTGACTCTATACTTAAAAATACCAAACATATTTTTGTCCAGGAGTTTAAGAACAGTTTAATATTAGAAAATATATACTTATCATTCTTTACCATATGGGTCACTAGGGACTCAGCACAATCTCTCCATGGAGGTACAAATAACAACAACAACAGCAACAAACTTTAAAACACCCAAGTTTCCAATAATACAATAATTAATTAGAGCAATTCATACAGTGAAATGCTATGTAGCTGCTCATTTTCATTATATGTCTGAAAAATAAGGGGAAATACAAAAAATATAATGTAGAGGGAAAAAGCATTAGGAGAGTAAAAGAAGAAAAGAGCACAAAACACACACAGTATAGGATGATAAAAAATTTGTAAAAACATTTATGTTTACATGAAGCATTTAATATCTTAAGGATTTTTAAAGTTGCTTTTTCCAGATAAAGATATATATTTGATACTTAAATATCAATAAAATTATATTTTAAGTTCAGTGTGATGAATTTTAACTTCATACTGAATTTAAAATCTTAAGGATTTTTAAGTTGCCATTTCCCCATAAATGTATATATTTGATTTATATATATATATCTTTATGCAGAAATGGCAACCTTAAGGATTTTTAAAAATCTACCATTTCTCCATAAAGATAAGTACTTGATATATCTATCTATCTTTATGCAGAAATGCCAACTTTAAAAATTCTTCATATTAAATAATTTAAATATCAAAGATTTAAGTATCAGATATGTTTTTATCCAGAAATGCCAACTTTAAAAATCCTTAGGATTATTTAAGAATCTTAAATCCTTAAGAATATTTATTTATTTATTTTTATTTATTTTTTATTTTATTTTACTTTATTTTATTTTTAAATTTATTTATTATTATTATACTTTAAGTTGTAGGGTAATATTCTTAAATCCTTAAGAATATTTAAATTATATACTCTTCTACATTGTGTAAGTTTGTATATTTTGTTATTGTTTTAAAATCTAAAAACGCACTGTCCTTTTAAGACTGTTATATAACATGTACATATAAACTTGAAAGATATATGTTTCTATAAAAATAGAAGAAAGGCCACAGTATAGTTGACTGAAAATAAAAGATGAAGTAACACCGTCAACGAGTGTTCAGAGCATGACATGGTATTCCTACTGTGCTGATCTGACTGCAGTTTTACTTTCAGTCAGTGTCTCCACAGGGATGCACCCAGTGATGAAGAATTTGCTCTACGTAGGGCATTCTGCTTTCCTGCTTTCTAGGTGCTATGCATAATCTATCAAACCTTTGGTACAAGATCAATGTGAATAGCAAGGCACAAAATTCTACTCACTTTTTTCTATTGACAGAAAAAAATATATATTTACACCTCAGGAAAGTACTATTATTTTTGAAATGCTGTAACCCTTGTCTTGGCCGTGGTGTTGAGATGTTACTGCTTTGGATTTTATAAACTACCATATCGATTGAAGCTGACGTCTTTCAAAGTATCAATTTTCATAGATGATTAAAGAACAATTTATTTGATTTGGTTTTGGACAGTTTGTGATTTTCTTTTTTTTTTTTTTTAATAATTAAGAGATAAACTGGATGAAGACCTAATTATTCATTACTCAGCCACTTAACATATTTAATGCCATGATTAAAATTAACAGTGAAAGACAATTGTCCCATTTTGCCTTCTTTCTCATAAACCCTCTTTATATTATGAGAAAGAAATCTCGAAAACTCATTTTTTTCTAAAATGAATCAAAAGAACTCATTTTCTTATATGAGTAAACAAAGAGGAGAAAGAAAAGAGATGACTGAAGCAATAGCCCAGTGGAACTGTGGCTTCAGGGCCTGAAGAGTAATAAAATGGCCCATGTGCACAGGTGATAAAAGCGTTTCTCATTTACCTTACCTAAACAGCATTGCATTTTAGATAACATCAACCAAAGAAGCTAACACTTGGCAAGTCCTAGGTACCCTATGTCCTGAAAGAATAAGGATTTGCATATAATACATATGCATTTAAATGGGTATTGAGTATTTACTGTGTGCCAGATACAATAGTAAGTGCTTTGAATAAGACATTTCATTTAATTTTCCAAATGACCCTGGAATATTACATTATCATCTCCATTTTATAAAAGGGAAAAGTAAGGTCTAGGTAATCTTAGTACATTACAGAAAATACACAAAGAATTTATGGCAGAGCTAGGAATCAATTGTAGGTTCATGTGAGGCCCAAGTCCTTATTCTTAAGCAACCACTTACATTATTAAAACAACAAAACATAAATAGCTCTTATTATTTTGAGGTACGTTCCATCAATACCAAATTTATTGAGCGTTTCTAGCATGAAGGGCTGTTGAATTTTGTCAAAAGCCTTTTCTGCATCTATTGAGATAATCATGTGGTTCTTGTCTTTGGTTCTGTTTATATGCTGGATTATGTTTATTGATTTGTGAATGTTGAACCAGCCTTGCATCCCAGGGATGAAGCCCACTTGATCATGGTGGATAAGCTTTTTGATGTGCTGCTGGATCCGGTTTGCCAGTATTTTATTGAGGATTTTTGCATCGATGTTCATCAGGGATATTGGTCTAAAATTCTCTTTTTTTGTTGTGTCTCTGCCAGGCTTTGGTATCAGGATGATGTTGGCCTCATAAAATGAGTTAGGGAGGATTCCCTCTTTTTCTATTGATTGGAATAGTTTCAGAAGGAATGGTACCAGCTCCTCCTTGTACCTCTGGTAGAATTCAGCTGTGAATCCATCTGGTCCTGGACTTTTTTTGGTTGGTAGGCTATTAATTATTGCCTCAATTTCAGAGCCTGCTATTGGTCTATTCAGGGATTCAACTTCTTCCTGGTTTAGTCTTGGAAGAGTGTGAGTGTCCAGGAAATTATCCATTTCTTCTAGATTTTCTAGTTTATTTGCATAGAGGTGTTTATAGTATTCTCTGATGGTAGTTTGTATTTCTGTGGGGTCGGTGGTGATATCTATCCCCTTTATCATTTTTTATTGCATCTATTTGATTCTTCTCTCTTTCTTCTTTATTAGTCTTGCTAGCGGTCTGTCCCATAGCCAATATCATACTGAATGGGCAAAAACTGGAAAAATTCCCTTTGAAAACTGGCACAAGACAGGGATGCCCTCTCTCACCACTTCTATTCAACATAGTGTTGGAAGTTCTGGCTAGGGCAATCAGGCAAGAGAAAGAAATCAAGGGTATTCAGTTAGGAAAAGAAGAAGTCAAATTGTCCCTGTTTGCAGATGACATGATTGTATATTTAGAAAACCCCATTGTCTCAGCCCAAAATCTCCATAAGCTGATAAGAAACTTCAGCAAAGTCTCAGGATACAAAATTAATGTGCAAAAATCACAAGCATTCTTACACACCAGTAACAGACAAACAGAGAGCCAAATCAGGAATGAACTTCCATTCACAATTGCTTCAAAGAGAATCAAATACCTAGGAATCCAACTTACAAGGGATGTAAAGGAACTCTTCAAGGAGAACTACAAACCACTGCTCAGTGAAATAAAAGAGGACACAAACAAATGCAAGAACATACCATGCTCATGGATAGGAAGAATCAATATCGTGAAAATGGCCATACTGCCCAAGGTTATTTATAGATTCAATGCCATCCCCATCAAGCTACCAATGAGTTTCTTCACAGAATTGGAAAGAACTGCTTTAAAGTTCATATGGAACCAAAAAAGAGCCCGCATCTCTAAGACAATCCTAAGTCAAAAGAACAAAGCTGGAGGCATCACACTACCTGACTTCAAACTATACTACAGGGCTACAGTAACCAAAACAGCATGGTACTGGTACCAAAACAGAGATATAGACCAAAGGAACAGAACAGAGTCCTCAGAAATAATACCACACATCTACAGCCATCTGATCTTTGACAAACCTGAGAGAAACAAGAAATGGGGAAAGGATTCCCTATTTAATAAATGGTGCTGGGAAAATTGGCTAGCCATAAGTAGAAAGCTGAAACTGGTTCCTTTCCTTATTCCTTATAGGAAAATTAATTCAAGATGGATTAAAGACTTAAATGTTAGACCTAATACCATAAAAACCCTAGAGGAAAACTTAGGTAGTACCATTCAGGACATAGGCATGGGCAAAGACTTCATGTCTAAAACACCAAAAGCAACGGCAGCAAAAGCCAAAATTGACAAATGGGATCTAATTAAACTAAAAAGCTTCTGCACAGCAAAAGAAACTACCATCAGAGTGAACAGGCAACCTACAGAATGGGAGAAAATTTTTGCAATCTACTCATCTGACAAAGGGCTAACATCCAGAACCTACAAAGAACTCAAACAAATTTACAAGAAAAAAACAAACAACCCCATCAAAAAGTGGGCAAAGGATATGAACAGACATTTCTCAAAAGAAGACATTTATACAGCCAACAGACACATGAAAAAATGCTCATCATCACTGGCCATCAGAGAAATGCAAATCAAAACCACAATGAGATACCATCTCACACCAGTTAGAATGGTGATCATTAAAAAGTCAGGAAACAACAGGTGCTGGAGAGGATGTGGAGAAATAGGAACACTTTTACACTGTTGGTGGGATTGTAAACTAGTTCAACCATTATGGAAAACAGTATGGCGATTCCTCAAGGATCTAGAACTAGATGTACCATATGACCCAGCCATCCCATTGCTGGGTATATACCCAAAGGATTATAAATCATGCTGCTATAAAGACACATGCACACGTATGTTCATTGCGGCACTATTCACAATAGCAAAGACTTGGAATCAACCCAAATGTCCATCAGTGACAGACTGGATTAAGAAAATGTGGCACATATACACCATGGAATACTATGCAGCCATCAAAAGGATGAGTTTGTGTCCTTTGTAGGGACATGGATGCAGCTGGAAACCATCATTCTTAGCAAACTATCACAAGAACAGAAAACCAAACACCGCATGTTCTCACTCATAGGTGGGAACTGAACAATGAGATCACTTGGACTCGGGAAGGGGGACATCACACACCGGGGCCTATTATGGGGAGGGGGGAGGGGGGAGGGATTGCATTGGGAGTTATACCTGATGTAAATGACAAGTAGTTGGGTGCTGACGAGTTGATGGGTGCAGCACAGCAACATGGCACAAGTATACATATGTAACAAACCTGCACATTATGCACATGTACCCTAGAACTTAAAGTATAATAATAATAAAAAAAAAGAAAGCCATCATCCTTAGCAAACTAACACGGAAACAGAAAACCAAACACCACATATTCTCACTCATAGTGGGAGTTTAACAATGAGAACATATGGACACAGGGAGGGTAACAGCACACACCAAGACCTTTCAGCCTGGGGCAAGGGGAGGGAGACCATCAGGACAAATAGCTAATGCACGCAGGGCTTAAAACCTAGGTGACAGGTTGTTAGATGCAGCAAACCACCATGGCACATGTATACCTATGTAACAAATCTGCATGTTCTGCACATGTACTCTGGAACTTAAAGTAAAAATTTAAAAAAAAAAAAAAAAAAAAAAAAAAAAAAAAAAAAAAGAAATCGTTATGCCAATATCCTTAATAAACATATATGCAAAAATCCTCAACAAAATACTAGCAAACCAAATCCAGCAGCATATCACAAAGCTACCACCACGATCAAGTAGCCTTTATTTCTGGGATGCAAAGTGAGTTCAATATGTGCAAATCAATAAGTGTGATTCATTACATAAACAGAACTACAGAAAAAATAATTATTTCAATAGATGCAGAAAAGGCTTTCAATAAAATTCAACATCCTTCAATTTAAAAACTCTCAACAAACTAGGCACTGAAGGAAAATACTTCAAAATAATAAGAGCCATCTATGACAAACCCACAGTCATCATCACACTGAATAGGCAAAAAGCTAGAAGTATTCCCCTTGATAATCAGAACAAGACAAGGATGTTCTCTCTCACCACTCCATTTCCACATAATACTAGAAATCCTGCCAAAGTGATCAGGCAAGAGAAATAAATAAAAGACATCTAAATAAGAAGAGAGGAAATTAAACTATCCCTTTTTGCAGAAAATATGATTCTATATCTAGAAATAGTCTCTGTCCCAAAACCTTTTCTTCTAATAAACAACTTCAGCAAAGTTTCAGAATACAAAATCAATGTACATACATGAGCAGCATTCCTATACACCAATCGTTATCTAAGCCAAGAGCCAAATCAGAAATGAAATAGCGATTAAAACAGTAAAATACCTAAGAGTACAGATAACCAGGGAAGTAAAGGACCTCTGCAATGAGAATTACAAAACATCTCTGTTCAAAGAATTCAGCGATGACACAAACAAATGGAAAAACATTCCATGCTCATGAATAGGAAGAATCAATATAGTTAAAATGATCATACTGCTCAAAGCAATGTACAGATTCAGTGTTATCCCTCTCAAACTACCAATGACATTTATTTTTGTTTTTGTTGCATTTGCTCTTGGGTCCTTAGAAATAATCAGCAGAGTAAACAGACAACCCACAGAATAGGAGAAAATATTCACAAACTATGCATCTGACAAAGGACTAGTATCCAGAATCTACAAGGAACTCAAACAAATCAGCAAGAAGTAAACAGATAATTACATCAAAAAGTGGGCAAAGGACATGAATAGACATTTCTCAAAAGAAGATATACAAACAGACAACAAATATATGAAAAAAAATACTCAACATCGCTAATCAGGGAAATGCAAATTAAAACCACATTGAGATACTATCTTCTGAAAGAATGATTGCAATTAAAAAGCCAAAAAATCAATAGATGTTGACATGGATGTGGTGAAAATGGACCACTTTTATATTGCCAGTGGGAATGTAAACTAGTAAAACCACTAGAGAAAATAGTATGGAGACTCCTTAAAGAACTAAAAGTAGATCTATAATTCATTTCAGCAATCCCACTACTTGGTATCTACCTAGAGGAAAAGAAATTATATGAAAAAGATACATGAACACACATGTTTATAGCAGCACAATTTGCATTTGCAAAGATATGGAACCAAACTAAGTGCACATCAACCAATAAATGGATAGAAATGTGGCACATACAAACCATGCAATATTACTCAGCCATAAAAAGGAATAAAATAATGTCTTTTCAGCAACTTGGATGGAGCTGTAGACCATTATTCTAACTGAAGTAATTCAGGTGTGGAAAACCAAATACCATATCTTCTCACTTATAAGTGAGTGAGCTAAGGTATGAGGACACAAAGATATACAGAGTAATATATTGGACTTGGGGACTCTGGGTGGGGGAGGTTAGCAGGGAGGTGTAGGATAAAAGACTACAAATTGGGTACAGTGTACACTGCTCAGGGAATGGGTGCACCGAAATCTCAGAATTCACCATTAAAGAACTCATCCATGTAACTTAAACCACCTGTACTCCCCAAAAAACTATTGAAATAAAAATAAGAAAATCAGTAAATTGAAACTCAAGAATACCTACCGATGACATTCTGCACAGATTTAGAAAAATATTTTAAAATTCATATAGATCCAAAAAGAGCCCAAATAGCCAAGGCAATTCTTAGCAAAAAGGACAAAGTTGGAGGCCTCATGATACCCAACTTTACAGCCTGCTAGAAGGCTATAATAACCAAAACAGCATGGTACTAGCACAAAAACAGAGACATAGACCAATGGAACAAAATAGAGAGGGCAGAAATAATGCTGTACCCCTACAATCATTTGATTTTTGACAAATTCAGCAAAAACAATGGGGAAAGGACTCTCCTCAATAAATGTTGCTAGGATACCTGGCTAATCATATGCAGGAGATTGAAACTAGACCCTTTCCTTATGCCATATACAAAAACTAACTCAACATGGATTAAAAATTTTAACGTAAAACATAAAACTATAAATATCCAGGAAGATAACCTTGGATAGATCATTCTGGACAGAGAACCTGGCAACAATTTCATGACAAAGATGCCAAAAACAATTGCAAAAAACCCCCAAAAAATTACAAAATGGGACCTAAATTAAACTAAAGAGTTTCTGCACAGCAAAGGAAACTATCAACAGAGTAAAGGACATACAGAATGGGAGAACATATTTGCAAAGTATGCATCCAAAAAAGTTCTGATATACAAAACCTCTAAGGAATGTCAGCAAGTCATCAAGCCAAAAACAGACATCCCCAAAAAGGGGGCAAAGGACATCAGCAGGCACTTCTCAAAAGAAGACATACACAGGGCCAATAAGCATGTGAAAAAATGTTCAATATCACTAATTATTAGATAAATGCAAATCAAAATCATGGTGAGAAGCCGTCTCATACCACCTAGAATGGCTAGTATTAAAAAATCAGAAAATGACAGATGCTGGTGTGGTTATGGAGGAAAGGAAATGCTTATACACTGCTGGTAGGAATGTACATTAGTTCAGCCATTGTGGAAAGCAGAATGGTGATTCCCCAAAGAACTTAAAACAGAATTAGAGTTCAACCTAGCAATTCCGTTATTGGGTATATATTCAAAGGAATATAAATCATTCTACCATAAAGATACATGCACATGTATGTTTATTGCAGCACCATTCACAATAGCAAAAACATGGAATCAACCTAAATGCACATGAACGGTAGACTGGATAAAGAAAATATAGTACATATCCACTACCATGTACTATGCAACCATAAATAGAATAAGATCATGTTTTTGGCAGCAACACAGATGGAGCTGGAGGCCATTATCCTAAGCAAACTAATGCAGGAACAAAAAACCAAATACTGCATATTCTCACTTATAAGTAAGAACTAAGCAACAGGAACACATGAACACGAAGAGGGGCATAACGGAGATCAGAGCCTACTTGAGGGTGGAGGGTATGAGGAAGGAAAGAGTAAAAAAAAGTACCTATCAGCTAGTATAATTATTACCTGGGTGATGAAATAATCTGTATATCAACCCTCATGACACACAGTTTACCTGTATAACAAACCTGCACATGTACCCTGGAACCTAAAATAAAAGTTAAAAAAAAATTAAAAAAAAGCAAAAGGATTAAACTGTTACGTGCATGTAGTCATTGTTTAGTGAAATAATGTTTAATGAAATCATTCCTTAGACATGCTTACTTATTATTTATACTGAGTTCAAACATGCTAAATTAATTGTAGTGTTTTATTTTTGCCAATAGAGCATGACTGTATCAATAAGAATATTTTTTAAAAGCCTCAGGAGATGGCATACAACATTTCTTTAATATCCTGATATTATTGGTTTGAGTAAAATGTACATTTAAAATGGAGACTAATATTTCACTGTAAATGCTAAAAAATATTGAGACTTAACAGTAAAAAATAACACCAGTGATTATGAGAAAAAATGTATTTTAACTCACATGTAACTACCCACATGTATAAATTAAAATTAGGAGCTAAGTATTAAATAAATAATTGGGCTACTTTTGACAAATATTGCATGATAGAAGATGATTACTTTATGTTTACTTTTATATCTCAAATATGAAGATAGTGACTTTGCAGTGACATCAGGAATGTATCAAATTTTCTAAGGACATATATTAATCCCTTTGTTTATGCAATCTTGTAATACATGAGCTCGGATAACCAATCCTAGAATAAACACAGGCACAATTTGATAAACTGATTCTATTCAAGTATGTTCAGTATGTTGAATAGTCTCATTCTCACTGGTTCATACTTCCACTAACTGTTGGGTGGTGCTTCTGTCTCTCTGTTCTATCGTATTGTTCTCTACCAGGTTATCTGTTAAATATCTGTACACTGTGATGAACTAGTTTTGAAGAATCTAATCTAATATGAACAGTGACTGTCATCTGGGACAGGGGAGCATTTAGTGTCCAAGAATCACGTTTTCTTGAATCTGACTGTGGTTTCTGAGAAGATGGAGAAAAGAAAACCCACTTCAGGGTTTCGGGGCAGCCATGAAAACTCATGCTAAACAGACCGAGGGTAACTTTACAGCTTTGATGAAAAGGTTTTAGAATGTGATTAAGCATAGAGGTTTTACTCATAATATTCCTATAATCCAAGAGTAGCAAAGACAGAAGATGCTCTATTATGAATATATGCCTTTAATAGAACCAGAGTACAATTTGTTGTTTCATGACTCACGAAACAGAGGAAATCTTTTCCTGTCTATATTCTCAGCCTTTGCCTATGTTTCAGCCTCAGACAAGCCTGTACTTTCCATAAAATAAAAAATACAATTCTATTTTTGTTTCCTCTCTTATTTTACCCCCACCGTTATGCACCACAACTAAATTGACTGCGTATCTTATTCATTTTGTTTGTTTGTTTGTTTGAGATGGAGTTTCACTCTTGTCTCCCAGGCTGGAGTGCAATGGTATGATCTCGGCTCACTGCAACCTCTGCCTCCTGAGTTCAAGTGGTTCTCCTGCCTCAGCCTCCCTAGTAGCTGGGGTTACAGGTGCGCACCACCACGCCTGGCTAATTTTTGTATTTTTATTAGAGACAGGATTTCATCATGTTGGCCAGGCTGGTCTTGAACTCCTGACCTCAAGTGATCCACCCGCCTTGGCCTCCCAAAGTGCCGGGATTATAGGCATGAGCCACGGCACCTAGCTTTATTCATGTCTGAATCTGAGCGTTCAACTCAGTGCCTGGCATTCAGTAAGTATTTGATGAAGGCTTCCATTCAATTCAGTTTCTGGTGATCAGCTTAATAGGCATTTGATAAATTCTTACTGAAGCAATATATAGTATTGTATATATACAAAATATAGATAAAACAAAGTAACTACAGTTGCCTAAAGATGTCTTATTTATGTTATTTTAGTTTATTTTATTAGATTTTGATGATTATCCTTGCTTTTCTGGAAATTTCATAATTGGATATTCATTCATTAACTTGGTTCTAATTTTGTTAAGCCATATTTTTTCATTAGTAAGCAGACAGCACTTAAAAGAATAGACATTACTCATGGTCTTAAGATCAAATTTTATAATCCAGTTTATTGATAAAATACCTGTGCCCAGTAATTATTTTAAGTAGTATTTATTTAAAATATTTTTGATGAATTATATGATGCTCCAAGTCTAAATTAATTCTCAAAACCACATAGTGTTAAATGCTTCAACTTCCTTATTTTACAAATTTGTTTTCACTATATTAGGCCTTTCCAACCTTTATATGTTTTTAGAATAATCAATTTTTACAAAATTGCTACTGAGATTTGATTGAGACCTTGTGTAATTATAAAAATCATTTTGGAGAAGATAGACATACTGAATATGAAATGATAAAATGATTAAATTTATGAACACAGTATGCCTTTTCATTTACTTAGTTTTTCTAAAATTTTACTTATGAATTCTTGTTTTTTATTGTAATCTTGTATTTTTTGTTACATTTTTTCCTATTTTGTTTTAATAAATTGTAAAATGTGTTTTTTATTTTTAATTGTGTTTGCTAATACATAATTGGGTTATTTGAACAGTACATTTTCAGAGATGATGGTTAATGATCAATTGCAAATACTAATTTTGCAACACTATAGTGTATTTGAACAAGAATATTTGCTGAACTAATTCAGTGATGATCTAATTGAATTATTGATACTGAGATCTGAAATAATCTAAAAACAATTGTAATAGATCATTCTGACACTGCTATCAAGAATTGCCTGAGACTGCATAATTTACAAAGACAAAACAGTTTAATTGACTCACAGTTTTGCATGGCTGGAGAAGCCTCAGAAAATTTATACTCATGGCGGAAGGGGAAGCAGGAATGTCTTATGTGGTGGCAGGTGAGAGAGAGAGTGTGTATAGCAGGAATTGTCAAACACTTATAAAACCATCGGATCTTATGAGTGTGCACTATCATGAGAACAGCATGGGGGAAACAGTCCCATGATCCAATCACCTCCCATCAGGTCCCACCCTTAACAATTGGGAATTATGGGGATTACAATTCGAGATGAGATTTGGCTGGGGAAAAGAGCCAAACCATAGCTAAATATTCTAAAATAATTAGAAACATTTTCAAGAAAGTTTATCTCTGTTTATTAGAACATAAACTGTATATACTACTATTATTTTGAATATATTTAATTTGAATTTGGTTGAATTTTTTGATGTGGAACCACAGGCACAGAGGATCAGCTGTATGTGTGTGTATATATATAAAACACACATATATGTATGTTAAAATTATTAAATTGAACATTTTAATATGTGTAGCTTATTATATACATTTTGCCTCAACAAAATATTTTTGAAAATTAAAATTTATTACAAACAAAAAACCATGGACTGTATAAAAATATTTGTATTTACTTCCATATTACCTATTTTTTTGCTACCCAGTCAAAATTTCTCAACAAAATTCATAAATTAAAACATTTTAATTTAGTGAAATAATTGTCTTCCCAAATTATCATTTAAGGATAGAAGTTTCCACATCATATGGCAACCTCAAAAAGCTTTAAAATCTGTATCTCACCTGATGATTTTTACTGAAATTACCTAAACTCAAAGAATTCAAGGAATGAGAAACCTTAAAGGTTAAAATATATTTAAATAATGCAAATATTAAAATATTTATTTATTTATTAGAAGCCTAATCTCCTTTATTCATCACAAAGTTTTTGTACAGACCTTTTAAATATATAAAGCATTGGCCAGAACTCTACTTACAGACTACGAACTTCCATTAATTCCCGTGTCTTTAGTTAAAATCATAGCCATATTCACAGGGGATACAAGTGAAAAGGAGTGAGGTTCTAATAACTACAATGAATAGGGATTCTAACAGGATTAAGCCAGGAAACCATATTTCTTGCCTGCTAAGCGTAATATGAATTTTCCAAAGTACAGGGGGATAAATAACATGATTAGAGCCTTTGGCAGGCCTCTGAAATGGGTAAGCAAACATTTGCATTTACTTGAGATAAGTATGCTTGAATGACATGTACTTGGAACCAGAATATGGAAGAGTGAAACTAGTAGAAGCTTTCCAACTTCAATTTTAAAATTTCCAGGTTTTCAATAGAGCCTGTACTACATTAGCAAAGAGCATATAAAATGATTACAGAACAGATGGTTTTTTAAAAAACAAATTGGCAGGTGACGGCTATGTACTTAATATATCTTTGGTTTAAGAAGACTGGAATAATGATTAGAGGCCAAAGAATCCCCAAAATGTAAATTGCCATTTGGATTCTACATGATTTATTTTCTTTGTCTTAGTGTGTTTGAGATGCTTGTTTGGCTTAGAAGCTTTGAGGCTCTTGTTGGAGGTTGTTTATTTGTTTTTGTTTGAAAGAACCTGAAGGGTGGCAGAGCTTAGGCACTCTCAGATTCCGATTAGTTGTACGATTTCTTTTCTTATTTGATGTTGACTGAAGTTTTGCTGAGTTACATGCTGTGATTATCAAAGACTTCTTCCAAGTGGGAGTCCTGCTTGGAGATGATTCAGAAACTGGAGGAGGTATCACAGAATCAAGATGGATGGCTTTAAAAGCTGCAAGGACATGAGATGAAATGTACAGCTTCCAACTCTCTTAGCCTGGTCTACTGTACTAGACTGGAGAGGTGTCTGAAGAAAAGTGGGTATAAACTGCATGTCACTAATTTTATCACTTGGCAAATGATAAGGCTCTTGAGCATTTACAGTCATGTTGAAGTTTGTTTCAGAAAATGTACTCTTAGCCACATCCATTGTTAATGTGGGCCTGATGAAAAAGGCTGGTTTTCCAAACCATAGTTGCTTTCTTATTGCAAGTCATATGTAAAGCCTTCATCCAGATATGCGAAGCCCTGACACATGTCTTGGATTGCACCTTTGCTGGGGATCTCCCTATGTTGTGGCTATATTCATTCTCTCCTGGCATGGTCTGTTGGTCTGGGAAGGCTGCTGGAAGGTTGTAGTACTTGAGGAGGAATTTGTTTCCAGGGTGTTTTGGTATATTTATCAGTATGTGTGCATTTTTCCTCCTTAATTTTTGGTGGTGGTTATAGTAAATTGCAAGCTGAAGTTCTATTTGTTGTATCTTTTCATCTTTTGTGTTTATTTTCTCTTTAACTCATTTTATTTCATTTAATAAATCTTCATTCTCCTATACTTCATCACCAACTTCTGGTTCTGTACTAGATGGCAATGATAGTTGAATATCATGCCATGCACCATTTCCTTCATGCTGATGCAGGAGGTGTTTCAGCTTGAGTAACTGAGTTTTTACAAAGGTCCAATCCTGAACCATGTGTTGGAGGGTCATCTCATTCAGCATCACTGCATTTTCTGGTACATCTACAAACATTTTCTGAACCTGGAAAAGGGGTGTCTCTCCATAGCTTTCAAAATGACCCAAAGAAAGTTCACTATAGGGAGAGCCTCCACTCATATTACTTTTTCCATGATAATTATAGTGGTTAGGATGACTGAGATGGTAGTGTTCCTGTCTACTCAACTTCTAGGGTGACCTTTTCCAAAATTCTTCCTGAGGCTGTTGAACACTTCTGTCTGGTCAGTCAAAGCAGTTCATATTTTCATGCTCCACATTTTCAAGATGTGTATCATAAAGCCATCATCTTCAAATTCACATAATTCAAGATTATTCAAAATATGTATGCTGTTCATTTCATAGGACTCATAACTCCCAATTGGATAGACATTTCCAGTGGGTTCCAAGCCCTCTTCTTTCCACATGTATGTTCCATTACAGCTATCAGATGGAGAGTCCAAATGAAGAACCAGCTCTAAAATCTGTGTCTGGTAAAATCAAATTATTCCTAGAAGTATGTTTTGTATATTCACTCATGTTAGAGATGTTTATATCTATTTATCAGTTTCACTGAATGATTTTTCATTTTCCTTGTGAGAATCAGATATATTCTGGGGTGGTACCTTTTCATATTTTTCTTCTTTGAGATAAATTTCCTCTAGAGTTATTCAAGTTCTGTTGAAGTCTTTTGCACCTATTAAATATTCTCTGAAGTCTTCACTTAAATCATTGTTATCAGAAGATGATAAAGAAGACAAGGAAATATTATTCACACCTTCACTCAGGTATCTATTTTAGCATCATGGTTCATGGTCTGTTCATTTTCTGTTCTATAACTTTCATTATCAGTTAATTATTGGTCCTCATTAGTAGCTTTATCCTTAGCCCAAACTGTAGCATCATCTTCTACACATACATCAGCAGGTGGATTCTTATTTCCATTAATTGTGATCCATCACAGTCCCAGAAACTTGAGGCCAGCTTGATTTCAGTAGAAAAAGACGAACCATCCAATAACCTAAAGTGAAAGTTGCACCTGGGCCATTGTAAAGCCAATGTCTTTACACTAGCAGCATAAGACCTAATAAATCCTTACCCCAAATGTTCACTCTCATTTCATACTTCTTATTGCTGATAGTTTCTTGTTAGCATACATGAGTGCAGAGGTACTCTAATGGATAGCTGTTAGTATTTACAAGACTGTAATATCTATAGCTATAATTAAGGAGTGTGATCTGGTTATAGATGAAGGTGCAAGAAATGAACTCTGAATGGAATGTGAACAGTTGTGGGACCTTACCATTTTTGTCACTAGTAATATGCATAATATTGTCTGAGGATTGAGCTAAGCTTTTTCTAAAACTACTTCTAGGAGCACAAGAGTTTGCTCTAGGTCTTTGCGTGCTATTGAAATTCAGTGGGTTTCCATAAATTCCATTCAATGGTGATTCTGGAGCACTGACTGAAGAATATAACATCCTTCCTAATAATGTGCCTTTGAAGAATTTACCCAAGTTAGATGGTCCAGAAAAAGTCCTTTGGTTTAACACCTCTTCAGATGACACATAGTGGATGGCTTTGCTAACTTTGATGTGTATAAAGAAACAGTTTTCAAATCTCCCTTTATCCTGTCTTTTTTTTTCCAGACATTACTTGAATAGGAACATGTTTTTCAGGATCAATTAATTAATGATGAATTTTGAGTCTTATTAGGCTCTTCAGTACCTTGTGTACTAAGTCGGTATTTATTTGCTTTTCTCCAGTTAAATGAATGGGATGATGGACAATCAGAGCCATTGTTTATTATGTAACTTTTGATGTTACTACTCTTAGAAGTTCATAATATATGAACAGTTTTCCCATTTGACATTGGCTGCACTGTACTTCTGAGAGATTTTGTTCAATACTTTGGTAACTTAGAATCCAAAAATGTCTTGATCAGTGTTTCTCCATCCATTACCTATGAGGTGCATTTTTTTCTTAGAATTTAACATAATGTATAGGGGTGAAACACCAACATTCCAATATAAGATCACAAAGGATCTGTGCATCAGTAATTTCCACACTGCTAAGGTGTAGTCTAGAAACAGCAACCCTAACCGGATGAGCAGCCTACTAAGATGAAATTGCAGTTATTGAAATAGAAACTCAAGCTTAGACAGGAAGAACCACCTCAAAGGAGTAATTCTTTTCTTAAATTGGTCAAGAAAGTAGGTGCATTTAAATACACACGTGTGTGCATACACACACACACACAGATATACACACATATATCTACACACATAGATATAGAAAAGAGAAGGAGATTTGAATCCACAACAACTGCGGGATCCACCCGTTTTATCTCAGAATGTACTCTAGAGTATGTCTTTCTTTGGGCCGGTGCAAGGTCGTGCTGCCTCCTTTGCTGCAGCCCAGCTGTGGGCTGCCTAGCAACCTGCTATTGTTGCCTATCATGTTCAGGAGAACATTTGCTCCCGAATTATCATAATGTAATCATAATATGTGATCCAGATTAAATGCCAGGAGAACACAGGATTTCATTCTGTGTTTTCGGTCCGATGCATGTCTTAAGGCTTTCGTCAGATTGATTTATTTTACAAAGTAAGATTAAATTTGAGGAATCTTAAGTATGGCTGAGTTCAAATACATGCACTTCATAGTCCTGTAAACTGTTTTCTAGGACTGCTGTAACAACGTTCCACAAGCAGAGTGCCTTCAAATAAATATATTGCCTCACAGTTCTGGAGGCTAAAATTTCAAAAGCAAAGTGTTGGCAAGGTTTGTTCCTTCTGGTGGCAAGGAGGGGGAATCTTTTCCATGCTACTCTTCTAGTTTCAAGAAATTATTGGCAATTATTGGCATTCCTTGACTGATAGACACATCATGCCAACCTGTGTCTCTATCACCACAACAAGGTAGTGTTCTCCTCCTGTGTCTATCTGTTTCCAAATTTTCCTCTTTTTACAAGGACAGAAGTCATTATATTAGGGCTCACCCCAATCCCTTATTGCCTCATTTTAACCTTATTTCATCGGCAAAGAAACTATTTCCAAATAAGGTCACATTCACAGGTACGGAGGCTTAGGTCTTAGACACAGCTTTTTGGAGACACTCTTCAATCCATAACACCTGATTTACTTAGCCTCCTTGTACCTCAGGTTTCATGTGTACAGAATTGGGATAATGATCAAACCTACTCCACATAGTTGTAAGGAACAAATGAGTATATTAGTGTAATCTTCTAGATTTAGTCTCACATATATTAAACTATAACAACATTAATTTGCTTTTCTTCCACTTTCAACTACAACCATTTGGTCTACTTTTCATCTGCTTTTGGTTTCCCTAGGAACATAATCCTCTGATATCCCATTCTATGATTTTATTACATAAACGATCAATGTATTCTTTATACCCAACCAAACTTTGCTTGAGGCTTAGATAACCTCTTTGTATAGGTAGAATTGCTTTCAATGAGTATGAGGTACATCAGTGTTATCATGGAGTATCATATTCAAATTGATAAATATTGTCTAGCTAACTGTTCAAATTTGTATAAATAGAATATGATGTATTAGATTTTAAAATAATGCAAACATGGTTGGGTATGTATGATTATGTTGAGTGAAAGGATATGCGTATCATCTGAACCAAGAAGCATCTCTTATTTTCCATTGTAATTTGATTCTGATCAAAGTACTTCATAAACACAATTCTACTTTTCATTTTGCAGTCCTTGAGAATTTAATAATTTGTGGCAACTATATTGCTAATAGTTTTAGTTTTGCAATGTGTTCAACTTAGAGCATATTATGTAAGAATCAATTGCTTGGTTTTTAACTTTTAATTTTGAAATAATTTTAAATCTTTAAAAATGTTGTAAAAAGTACAACTTAAAGTATAATAAAAAAAGAAAAAAGTCAAAGTTCAGCACAAATTATGGTAAATGAAATAATTAGAAAAGCAGTGTTAAGCCATTTTTAATTATTTAAATTAATTAAATCAGACTTTCTGCTAAAAAAATAGTTATGGAAAGAATAGGCTGCTCACATGTAGTCTTCACCCAGCTTTCTCTGACATTAAACTCTTCATGACTAATGCAAGAGTCACAACTAAGAAATTAATGTTGGCATAGTACTATTAAGTAATTATGCAATTAGTTCGAATACCATCAGCTTTTCTTTTACAGTATTGTGTGTCTGTCCTAAGATCCAATTCAGAATTCCTCATAGGATTTACTCATGTCACTTCAGTGTCCTCCAAATGACGGTTCCTCGAGTCTTTTCTTGTTTTTCATGACTTTGCTATTTCTTAATAATACTAGTAAATTTTTTTTTGTTAAATATCTGTGAATTTTGGTTTATCTGATGTTGTCTCATTAAATTGAGATCATGCACTTTTGGCAAAAATACTGTAGAAGTGATATACCCAATGTACTGTATCATGTCAGGAATTATGATTTTTGTATTTTATTATTGGTGACATAAATATTATTTAGGATGGTGTCTACCAGCATTCCCTACCGTAAAGGTACCACATTTTCCTTTAGAATTGATAAATATTTTTGTGGAGATACTTCGAGACGTTGTAAATATCCTCTCTGTTCATCAGCGGATTTTGCCTGGGTGATTATTGTGAGTTTCTAACGATGACTTTCTTTCCCCTAATTCCTTCTACATGTATTCATTGTACATACTTTTCAGGGAGGAGCTATCCTTTCTCCTTCATTTATTTACTTATTTAGTTTTTCATTTATATCCATATGGGCATATTTCAAAATCTGAGTTAGTATGTGGGGTGACACAGGTCCTAAGGATACTGATTTCAGTTTATATTGTTACTGGAAACAAACATCAAAGCAAAATTATGTGAAGTAGAAATAGTGTGAATCTTTTAAGGGCATCTTTAACGAGCTAGATGTGATAAAGTCAACCTAAATAATTCATTTGATGATATTTTTTACACATGATAAAGTTAAATTTAAAAGGATGCCTTTATTTTAATGTATTTTGTTAAATCCGAGAGGTTTATTGCTGAGCTGTCTGGAAAATGATTAATAGAGGGTTCATCTTAAGGAATAAGAATGATATCTTCATATTAAATCTTGCAGAGTGTGGAGAAAAGAGGGATATATCAAGCTTTTACACTCTTCCACAGAATCTACTTCACCCAATGAGTAGATTACAAACAGTGGGGTCAAAAGAAATGTTGGAGAATATATGGCCCACTAGAAACTGCTTACTGTGGAGCCCTTGCTCTCAGTATGTTACCCGAAACTTCAGAAATCAAACCCTTCTAGAGGCTCTCAGTTAATTCTTGATTTATCTGTTCCTACTCATACTAATTTGATCTTTGAAATGGAAAGTATCACAATAATTAAAAGTATTATAATATTCAGGACCTTCAAAGATGTATTCGAAACAATGAAATATTAAGAATGATTAAATTATTTGATATCTTCCCAGTTAGAATGAAAGTCAAATTGTATAATGGTAAAATAAAGGTAATACTTTACATTTGCAAAAGTAATCTCAGATTTTCTAATGAACAATGCCATGAAAGATACATGATAATCTTACACTAATGTACTATTGCAATACTTAGAAAATATTTTGTGGTTATTCTAAAATTATTTTCAGAGTAAAAATTGTATAAAGTAGAAAACTAGTTTCTATTGTCTGAACAATCATGACAAACTCATTCTAGGAATTTCAACTCTAAATTGTCTGATAAAGTGGTTTTTCATCATTATTACTTTACTAAGTGGACACAATTTTGAGATGTTCTACAATCTTCTAGTTCACCATTTTTGTTTCTAATATATTTTTTAAATTTTAGGGTATTTTTGTATTTACGCAAAAAATTCAGAGATATTACAGAGAGTTTCCATATACCCCTACCCAGTGTCCACTATTGTTAACATATTACATTGTTATGGTTCATTGTCACCACTAAGGAACCAAGATTAATATAATGTATTATTAATTAAATCACAGTTTATTCAGATTTCACTAGTTTTTACCCAGTATCTTTTTCCTGTTCCATGATCTCATTCAAGATCCCACATTATATTTAGTTATGTCTCTTTAATATCCTTTGTTTCGTGACAGTTTCTTAGGCTTTGCTTGCTTTTGATGACCCTGACAGTTTTAAGGGATATGGTTTAGACAGTTTGGAGAATGGTCCTCAGTTTGACTGTCTTATTTTTTAATGGTTAAACTACGGTTATGAGTTATTTGGAGGATGACTACAGAGGTGAAGTGTCATTTTACCACATTGTATCAAGGGTAAATGTTATGAACATGACTATCAACATGAAGATATTAACCTTGATTACGTGGTTGAGATAGCATTCGTTTGCTTGTACTTTGATTGGGACTTTATCGATTGAACACATAGATTTTGAAACAACCAACATCTTAATAATCTTGGGTCTTCCAATCCATGAAAAAGACAGCCCCTTTCATTTTATTTGGCCCTTTAATTTTTCTCAGTTCTAGTTTGGAATTTTCCATGTAGACATATCGAACATTCAATATATTCAGAGAAATTTGATTTTTATGCTATTGTAAATAATATGTAAGAATTAATTTTCTAATTGTTTGTAGCAAGGGCATAGAATAAAATCATTTTTGTATGTTTACTTTGTATTCAGTGATCTTGCTAAACTGACTTGCTAGTAAAATTATGTTAATACCTGGTAGACTATTGAGATGGAGAACATTTTTATTCATATTTTTGCTTATTGAATAACTTCTTTGTAAAAATTGCTGAAATATGATTGACATACAAAAAGCTGTACATATTTAATGTATACAAATGATGACTTTAGAAATAAGTATACACCTGTGAAATCATCAGCACAATTTCACAAATGTATCTATCACTTCCAAAAATTTCCTCCCACCCTCTTTTTTATTATTTTTGTGATAAGAATACAACGTAAGATTTAATCTCTTACCAAACATTTACGTATATGATACAGTACTGGTAAATATAGGGACTATTATCTACAGTAGATTTCTAGGATTTATTCATCTTGCGTAACTGAAGTTTTGCACTTTTTGATCAACACCTAACTGTTTTCCCCTCCCCTCAGCTTCTGGCACCTGCTATTTTACTCTCTGCTTCTATGGGTTTGACTGTTTTAGATTCCACATATAAGTAGAATCATGTGGCAATTGTCCTTCTTATTCTGACTTTCTTCAGTTAGTATAATGTCATTCACATTCATCCATATTGTCACAAATGATAGTATTTCTGTCTTTTAAAGATTTGAATAAGGTGCCATTTATGTAAACAGCACATTTTCTTTTCCCATTCATCCATCAATGGACATTTAGGTTGCTTCTATGTTTTGGCTATTGTATATAATACTGCAGTGAACATGGAAGCAGATATCTCTTCAAGATACACATTTTCAAGATGAAATTAAATCTCGTATATATACGTGTGTGTGTGTGTGTGTGTGTGTGTGTATCTCCAGAAGTAGAATCTCTGGATCATATAGTAGCTCTATTTTCAATTATTCAAAGACTCTCCATACTGTTTCCACAGTGGCTGAACCAATTTACACTTCCATAAACAGTGTACGAGGATTTCCTTTATATCCTTAGCAACATTTTTTTACAATAGTTATCTTAACCGCTATGAGTTGATATCTCATTGTGGTTTTGATTTGAACTTTCCTGATGATTGGTAATGTGGAAACCATTTTTATATACCTGTTGGTCATTCGTATGCTTTCCTTAGAGAAGCATCTATTTAAATCTTTTACCTAGTTTTAAATTGTGATATTTTTTGCTGCTCAGTTATAGGAGTCCCTTTTGTATTTTAGATATTAACTCCTTTTTTGGCTTGCAAAGATTTTCTCTTCTTTCATAGGTTGTCTCTTTACTTTGTTGATTCCTTTGCTGTGCAAAAGTATTTTGGTTTCATGTAATTACACATGCATTTTTGCTACAGTTGCCTCTGCTTTTGTTATCATGTTCAAGAAACTGTTACAAAGGCCAATGTAGAGTAGCATTTTTCCCATGTTTTCTTCTAGGAATTTTACAATTTTATGTCTTACATTTAAGTTTTTAATCCAGATTTGAGTTGATTTTTTTGTGTATGGTGTAAGTGTCCAATTTTACCCTTTTGCCTGTAGGCATTCAGTTTTCTCCATCAGTGTTTCTTGATGAGACTATTCTTTCCCCATTGTGTATTCTTAGTTTCCTAGTGGAAGGTAAGTTGATTGTATATGCAAGAGTTTATTTCTGGGCTCTCTATTCTGTTTCATTGGACTATATATCTGCCAATTTAAATAAAAATATGTACTTTTTTGTAAATATCTTGTAATTACCAGTGGGCACATTTTTTTTTCTGTGAGGGTAATTTTGTAAAAGAATACTGTGTACACACACACAAAACACACACACACACAGAGAGAAACGGACATTGTGTTTCTTTTTTAGTCAATGTTATTTTGGTGTCTCTAGGAACCGTAGTGGTATTCTCTCTTTCATTCCAAATATTGTCAGTTTTTAGTTTTTCTCTTTTCTCTTGATGAGTCTTGATGTAGACTTATTAAGTTTAATATCTTTTTTCCAATAACTAATTCGTGACATTTCAAATTTTTGTTGCCTTTTACTATTTCATTAATTTCTTATGTCTGTTACATTATTTCTTCTACTTACTTTGCATACTTTGGCCATATTTTCTAGTGTCTTGCAATTGAAACATACATCACTGTTATTAAACATATCTCTTTTCTTATACAAGCTTTTAAATCTAATATTCTCTCATAGTTCTGCTTTAACTGAATTGTACCAATATTAATATGTTAAATTTTCTTGTCACTTAATTTAAAATATTTTCTTATTCCCTTTACATGTTTTTTGTCTTACAGGTTATTTAGAATTTGTTTTTATTTTTTTAATTCTCAAATATTAGATATTCTTTAGCTATCCTAATGCTATTGACACCTAACTTATCTCTGCTTTAGTCATACATCAGGCTACATAATTTCAATTTTTGGAAATAAATGGAAACGTATGATTTGGTAAATATTGGTTAATATTACTTATCACATGAAAAGAATATGTGTCTTAAAGTTGTTGGTTTAAGTTCTATAAATATTCACTCAGGCAAATTTGATTTGTAGAACTGTTGACATCTTCTATATCCTTCATTCCTCTTGGACTACCTTTAAAATAACTAAAGGAAAAGAATATGTTTTTTACTCCTTTTCCATAGATATATGTAATTCTTATAGCTGACAGGTTTATTTTTGTCCAAAACTTGTCTGCATGTCTGAGAACTAAAAGTTTGTGTAAAGGCGGGGCACAGTGGCTCACGCCTGTAATCCCAGCACTTTGCGAGGCCGAGGCGGGCGGATCATGAGGTCAGGAGATGGAGACCACCCTGGCTAACACGGTGAAACCCCGTCTCTACTAAAAATACAAAAATTAAGCCGGACGCGGTAGGGGCACCTGTAGTCCCAGCTACTCCGAAGGCTGAGGCAGGAGAATGGCGTGAACCCGGGAGGCGGAGCTTGCAGTGAGCTGAGATCTGGCCACTGCACTCCAGCCTGGGCGGCAGAGCGAGACTCCGTCTCAAAAAAAAAAAAAAAAAAAAAAAAAAGTTTATGTAAGGAGTTTAGCTCAGACATTTGCTTTTTCTCTAATTTTGTATAACGTTAATCCAAACTCTAATCTATTCAGGGATTCGTGATGTATAGAAGATTACAGAAAACTGTTTCGAAGTCTGAATTTACAAAGAGCTTTTCTCCTTTGTAAAGAATTGATTTTGGTTCTAGTTTAATGTTTAGAGATTGATGTCAATAGAGGAACTAAATCAGGTGTTGCTGGGGGTCTGAGGCTGCATTGATGTGACTGCTCAAACACGTTTCCCTCCCTTGAAAACATTAGTATTGTAGCCACATATGTGTCTAATATAAAATTGATTTGTGTAGTCTGGATTTAGTATGTTTATTTCTGTTTCCTCTCACACCCAAAAGTCTTTTTCTCTTAAGATCTAAAATAGGCAATATAGTTTCGAAGTGTGTTACCATAAATATGCACATTCTATATGTCTAGTCTTGTTTATACAATCCTCACAACATTATTGGGTGGATAAAAAATCCTGCAGTTGCAATTGAGAAACGAAAGATCACAAATATTAAGTAACTTACCTCAATTCCCACAGCTAATTCTAGAAGTCATTTATTTGTGCATCACCAGAGTTTTTGGATGATAGCGAAAAGAAAATTTGATAAATAAGTTACTCTTGATGATGTCTTGGCTAATTGAATAAAAAGCTATGAATATTTTTGAACTTAAGGGAAATTGACAATGCCTAAAAGAAAGAGAAAAGCTTCTAATTCTTTCTGAATAATTTAGGTTCACATTATTCTAGACACAGATCAAGTTACAGCTTCAAATTCTTTAATTAGTATATGTGAGTGCACACACATGCAGGTTTGTGTATGTGGTTGGTTGAGTTTGGACTGATATTATTTCAAAAAAATTGTTTTTTTTGAACCTTAAAAGAAACAACAGAAAATATTTTGGAAGGAACACTTCAGGTTTTATGTGGCTAATGCTCTGTGATAATAATAAGAATCATCTGCCAGCTCCAAATAAAATTAACTACAACTTTCAGACCAGAAGTCAGAAAAGAATCAAAACATGGGAAATCCTTCTCTTTGTTAAAAGAAGGATCATGCTCAGTTGCATTTCCCAATCAACCCCTTTGCAAGAGAGCTGGTTAGCTTCAATTTGATTAGTACCATTAATAACCATGGCATGTCAGACAGGCTCTCAGCTATAGGCTGATCTCCTGGGTGACTAGACACCTATATTTTTAGAAAGCTGTGAATGCTACTTTAATTATTTAGAAGTTGGTTAACTCACATGACTCTATTACACTTGCACAAAACTTCAACTTATTTAGGAGGATATTTGTTCCTAAGTGTATCTTAATGTCAAATGTATTCATCATTGCTTGAATTACTGTAATCAAGAATTTGTTCAACATAAATTTCAATCCTAAAATAATAGATTATTTTCTATTGTTAAATGCCTTGAAAAATCAGGAATAAAATGTTAAGCAGCTAAGCACTAATTTTAACCACATCTGATATTATCTACTGTCACTTATTAATAGAAAATATTAAATGCTGTATTCTAATTATGTGCATCTATAGAATTTATCAAATTGTATATTTTCAAATATGCCAAATATTTTAACTTCCATGTTCCACAGACAAATGTGACCAATGTCTCATGTATATATGTATAGTTATAATCTTAGCATTCTTTTAGAATGCTGCAATAATTCTGAGGAAATTAAAGGTATTTATGAAAACAGCAACTGCTAACTTAAGTTGCTATTGAATGATTACAATTGATCCATCAGCAATTATTTAGTAAATAACAAAAATTAAGAACCCGAAGTGTTTTTTTTTTTTTTTTTGAAATTGCATTACATTGAAATGTCACATCAAGTTATATTGATTCTTTCGTTTATATGTGTGATAGTTTTAGACCATGATATGGGTCATGCAGCTTTGCTTATTCCAATCCTGAGACTTATGCAGTACCCCAGATGTTGTGGAAATATAAGGACCCATCCTCACTGTGCCTTTTTCTGAATTATCTAATCCACAGTGGATTTGAGCATGATAACATGGTGGTTTTGTTTTATAATATTTAGACTTAGAGTCTTTAAACATTTATTCAGCAACATGTAGGTGGAATGTCATGCCTTCATTTTGCCATTTTTCTCTATTTCTACTTCTAGTGATTTATTTCTGGACATAAAGAAAATGTGGTACTTAAACACAATGCAGTACTATTCAGCCATAAAAAGATTAAGATCCTGTCATTAGCAACAACATAACTTTGGTTTTAAATGAATGTCTATAGTCTGCTATTACTAGAGTCTAGAGGTCTCCATGCATTTAGAGTTAGTCTTTAGGGATATATTGTCCATAATGCTGTGTGGAAGTAAATTGTCTGAAACCAAAGGTGGATCAAAGCAAGCCCCTTATTAAATTATTTCAAGAACTCCCCATTGTTCAAGAGATCTATTATACAACATGGTGGTTAGAGTTAATAATAGAGTGCATTCTTGAAAAATGCTGTGAGAGTGGATGTAAAGAGTTCTCATGACAAAAATGATAAATATGTGAGGTCATGCCTATGTTAATTGGCTAGATTTGGTCATTCCACAATGTATAAATGCTTCAAAACAACTTTTACGTGGTAAATACATACAATGTTGTCCATTTAAAAAAATAAAAATGAGTACATGTCAAAATTTGTAAGAATAAAAATTAAAAATATAGGCTGGGCACGGTGGCTCATGCCTGTAATTCCAACACTTTGGGAGGCTGAGGTGGGCTGATCACTAGGTGAGGAAATCGAGACCCATCCTGGCTCACATGGTGAAACCCTGTCTCTACTAAAACTACAGAAAAATTATCCGGGCATGGTGGCGGGTGCGGGTGCTGTAGTCCCAGCTACTCGGGAGGCTGAGGCAGGAGAATGGCGTGAACCCGCGAGGCAGAGGTTGCAGTGAGCCAAGATGGCACCACTGCACTCCAGCCTGGGTGACAGAGAGAGACTCCGTCTCAAAAAAATAAAAAAATAAAACAATAAAAGAAAACAAACAAAAAATAGAGACCATCCTCTGTAGAGAAGAGACAGCATCAGGGATCGGGGTTATTAGATAATGTCCAAGTATATGCAGATTTTCTGAAGATTTTCTTCCTTAGAAGGGATGAAAGATGAAGTTCCAGCTACCTTCAAAAATATACCCCAAAACAAAGCCTTGCTTAATATAGCAAGTAGCCTGAGGAGCCGGGCTTCCTTGTTTCAAGCCTGAGTATATTGGCTCCAGACAAAAGTTCCCTACAAGGCAAATAAATCAGACAGACCAACCAATCACTGAATCTGACAGCTTTCCTATGATGACTCTCATGATTTCCAGTATATGTATCCCTGCCAGCATTTCTGGCCTTCGGAGTCTATTTGATGTGTGAAGCTGCATTTTCCCCTTACTTTCACCTAGACAGGAGGGATAGACTCAGGAATTCCATCTAATACTCCTTTTGGGCCTGGATATCCTCCTTGAACTGCTTTCCGTGTCTGCTGGAAAACTCGGCCTAAGTCCCACTTTATTTGTGGGGATCACACTAAATTTTTGTTATGTGCCCAGAAGCTTCAGGATCCCTATAGTCCATCCTATCAGCTTTACCCTCACCTGGACCCTGGGTTAGCCCAGTGGCTGGTACTGACTTAACTATTCGTAGTGGGTCTTTTTGCCCCTCACCCTTTTCTTCCCCCACAGGCTGAAAACATTAAAATCATTTCCTTATCTTTTCAAGGGAGCTACCTGTGCTCTTCCTGTTGGCACTCAGCACTAAGAAACTCTCAGAACCACACTGAATCTGTACTTGTGATGAGCTTCAGAGATCCTAGAATCCAAGCCATCTGGGGACAGTACTGATGGACAGGCCTAGGGTTGAGACTGAGGTTCTATGTCCTGGTGAATATTTTGTGTCATCAGGAACCTGCTCTTTAAAGCATGGCAGTCCTATATCTTGGACAGTTAGCGTGCTAGTGGTATGAGTAATTCCTTGCTTACTGAAGCCATAGACCATGCAGCTCCCTATCTACCTTACTGGGATTTGTCAGGTCATTAGTTCATACATGTCTTCCCACTGCTGTAGAGGAGCAGGAGACTCTTTGGAGTTGATTCTTTGGCCCTAAAATTAATTAATGTATGACTAACCATTTTTTTTCCTTTTTGTAGAAAAGAAACCCAGATGTTCTTAGAGACATGGCTGCCCTGGAACTTAGTAAACTCACATCCTTTGAGGCAAGGTGAGGTATCTCTTAATTCTTTGAGTTTTATGCAAAATTCCCAGGAATTTTTGCTAACTTGTTGTCTTATACCAGAAACCTCCTTTGCTCATAACTTGCTTTTCTGTATAATAGTTTTGCTTTTACACGCAATAATTTGGATCAGAATTTATTCGTGTCATTGCTATCAACATTTTGCAACAGATATTTTTTCTTTCTCTCTCTCTTTCTCTCTTTCTCCCTCTCTTTCTCTCTCTCTCTCCCTCTCTCTCTCTCCCTCTCTCTCTCTCTCTGCAAGGCTGTTTAATGGAATGTAAAACATTTATTGTCATCCCCGGTAAACATAAACTGCATGACATAGCACTCCCTATCTCCCTGTTGTGACAACCAACAGAGCCCCAAGACATTGTCAAATGTTCTCCAGGGGGCCAAATTGTTGTGTTTCAGAACCACTGACTCTGATATAGACATCTGCTCCCTGCTGAATTTCTTTCAAAGTTTCTATTTTTACACACACACACAAATATTTAATGATGGTCATGAGTTATATGAAAATACTGTAAGGGTAACAGTGAGAGGTGCATAGTACACTCCTTGGCAAACAATGGAAAGGTTACCTGTTTGCCATGGTTTGCTTCCAAGTCCTTTTTGTGCCGCTCTCTGCCTCTTAGAGAATTCGTCTCTTCCCTGCTTCTCTTATGTAAAATTCCATGATGCTGGTCCCTTTCTTTTCTCTCTACAGGTTCCCATCTTCCTTCCAACAGTTAAAACTCTTCTTGCTTAATATCATATAGAGCAATTGGGCTTTCCGTACTCCTTACTTCAGCCTAACACATAACTCATCTGGAGGAGTGGAGATGTCCTGCTTTTAACATAGTTCTTCTACCTGCTAGAAAAAGCATTTGGAGTTATGTGTCATAAAACAACAAACCTTTGTTTTTAGTCATACCACAGTTTATTCTCTTTATTAAGATTTTCTGATTTTTTAAATCTATGTGCTAGCTTTTCACTGAAATTGCTATTGATTGACCTTTCCATATTTTTAAAAGCAAATAATACAGTGACTTATATTGATTATATATGTTTGTATTTGCATTTTTATGTATATTTGTGTGTATTATTTTCTCATGTTAGGAAGACATAATACAGTTATAATTCTAGCAGGTTTTTTTTTTTTTTATTAAGAGTATAAGATGCTGAAGTTAAGCATTGCATCATTTCCTTACCATATTTTCACACATTGTACTGCTGATTCAAATTAATTAGCTTTGGCTCAGGACACACAGCCTTCTCCTACCCAGATGGTGATGCTTTACCAGAACAGCCAGTTTTTTTTTCTTTTTTCTTTTTTTTTTTTTTGAGACAGAGTCTCGCTCTCTCGCCTGAGCTGGAATGCAGTGGTGCGATCTCAGCTCACTTTACTCCGCCTCCCGGGTTCATGCCATTCTACTGCCTCAGCCTCCCAAGTAGCTGGGACCACCGGAGCCCGCCACCACGCCTGGCTAATTTTTTTTGTATTTTTACTAGAGACGAAGTTTCATCATGTTAGCCAGAATGGTCTCGATCTCCTGACCTCATGATCTGCCAGCCTTGGCCTCCCAAAGTGCTGGGATTACAGGCGTGAGCCACCGCGCCGGGGCCAGACAGCTCTTTTATTTGCCTTTTTTGTTTTGTTTTGTTTCCTGTATCAACAGCTTCTCCATTGTCTCCCTTCTTCACAGAACATACAGTTTAAGCCACATCCTTCTTTCACTTCTTCCTTGACTTCAGTAGAATTCTCTGTTTTAAAAATTTCTTCACAGATTCTAGCATGTCTCATGCTTTGATACAGCATTTCAGAATAACAGTGATTAAAAGATAATATTTAAAGTATAAGGACAACAAACATACTTATTTTATAAATCAGGGATACTCAGATCACTAATTACTAAGTCACAATAACATAAATACAGAAAGTAAATTCAAGCTAAATTAAAATATAATATTTTTAATGATTGTTTGATAAAAATGGCACTGGCTTGACAGCCAAGTCCTTATTGCCCACTGTAAGAAGTCAAATTATGTTTATTGCGGCACTATTCACAATAGCAAAGACTTGGAATCAACCCAAATGTCCATCAGTGACAGACTGGATTAAGAAAATGTGGCACATATACACCATGGAATACTATGCAGCCATAAAAAAGGATGAGTTTGTGTCCTTTGTAGGGACATGGATGCAACTGGAAACCATCATTCTTAGCAAACTATCACAAGAACAGAAAACCAAACACCGCATGTTCTCACACATAGGTGGGAACTGAACAACGAGATCACTTGGACTCGGGAAGGGGGACATCACACACCGGGGCCTATCATGGGGAGGGGGAGGGGTGAGGGATTGCATTGGGAGTTATACCTGATGTAAATGACGAGTTTATGGGTGCTGACGAGTTGATGGGTGCAGCACAGCAACATGGCACAAGTATACATGTGTAACAAACCTGCACGTTATGCACATGTACCCTAGAACTTAAAGTATAATAATAATAAAAAATTTAAAAAAAATTAAAAAAATAAAGAAGTCAAATTAAATGTCTAAAATTAATAAATCACCAAATAATAATACAAGTAGTATTCTAAAACATAAAGTCAATAATAAATAGAACAGCAAACAGATTGCTAAAGTTCAAGCTCAAACATATAGCTCATTGTTACATTTAATAAACAGATGAGGAGATAGCCTACAGTAAGTAAGCGTTAAGAGAAACTATGAACAAAAAAAGCGTAAGATGTACACAGAGAGCAGATAGCGAACAATTAAGAAGTAGTATGCAAGATCAGTATATTTAAGTTTGAGGTGTATGAAGAAATAAAATATCAAAATGACATAATATTTTAAAGGAAATAATGCAATCACTAAAATATAAAATTCAATTATGCATTCAATGATAGAAAAGCTACATTTACGAGAAAAGTAGTAAATTTTGAGAAGGGTATGAGGTAGTAAGAATGCATTATAAAATAAATTTTTAAAAAAGAGTGCAGTTTAGAGAGACAGAATCTGAAACTATGAGAGAAGTTAAGTTGACTACCAAAGGAGAAGCACTAACACTATTTAATTGAATATGTAACCAGAGAAAGAATAAAATGAGGATGAAAGAAGTAATCTGAGACTGCTTTCAGAATTGGTTAGAAACTATCCTCTGCTTTAAGGAGCACAATGAATTCTTAAATTTTTTTTATTTTATTTTTTATTTTTTGGACAAGTCTTGCTTTGTTGCCCAGGCTGGAGTGCAGTGGCACAACTTTGGCTCACTGAAACCTCTGCCTGCTGGGTACACGTGATTATCCTGCCTTGGCCTCCCAGGTAGCTGGAATTACAGGCATGTGCCACCATGCTCAGCTAATTTTTTGTATTTTTAGTAGAGATGGGATTTCTCCAGGCTGGCTAGGCTGGTCTCGAACTCCTGACCTCAGGTGATCTGCCCCCCTCAGCCTCCCAAAGTGCTGGGATTGCAGGGATGAGCCACTGTGCTTGGCCTTAAAATTCTTAAATCTATTTCCAGTGACATCATCATTAACCAAAGTATAAAAAAGCAAAATAGAAAGTTTTGAAGCAACTGCAACATTGAAAACAAAAACACATTCTGCCTTCTTCAAAAAGCTAACTTACATGATTTTTCAATTACAATTGTGTAACAACAACAACAAAAAAGCTTTCATGAGTGAAAGATGTGTTGTGGGAAGTCAGCAGTGATGGTAGGGTTTAGGATTTTTCACTTAACTCTTTTTTTTGTTGTTTTGTTTTTTTGTTTTTTTGAGACGTAATCTCACCCTGTTGTTACCCAGGCTGGAGTGCAGTGGTGCGACCTCTGCTCACCACAACCTCTATCTTCTGGGTTCAAGATTCTCCTGTCTCAGCCTCCCAAGTAGCTGGGATACAGGCATACGCCACCGCACACAGCTGATTTGTATTTTGTTTTTTTAGTAGAGATGGGGTTTCTCCATGTTGGTCAGGCTGGTCTCAAACTCCTGACTTCAGGTGCTCCACCTGCCTCAGCCTCCCAAAGTGCTGGGATTACAGGTGTGAGCCACCGCGCCCGGCCCCACTTAACCCTTACTGAGTTTCCGACAGTCTGAGGCTGCATAAAAGTCAGCCAAACTCTTGTACTTGCAGGTGATATCCAACCAGGCCCTTCTGAGCTCTGCAGCTTTCTCTGATGTTCTGCAGTCCAGGGTCACAGGATACCGCACTCCAGACCACTCTGACTGCTTTTGTTGAGTTTCTACCTCACTTTTGATGAGTAATCTACTTCCTGTTAGCATCTGACAGGTCTCAAAAAGAACAGTATTGATCCAGTGGGAAGTGTGTGGCAGCAGGAAGCTACCTCCAGAAGAAATGTTATCATAATTCTCAAGCTTATTTCTTCTAGGAAAAATATTTGATTAACTTCGAAAGAGAAAAAATGTGAGGCAACTGTAATCATAAATCCAAACAGTTCTTACCAATCCAGCTTTTCCCCCTACCCAAAATAATTACACATACCATTATCATGTTGTTCACTTTTATGAAATTACTGGTTAATCTGGCCTATTGGAATACTTCACTACAAATGAAAGCCTCTAGGTATCTTTTTCTCTTCAAGAGTGAAATATTTCATCTACGTTTTCAATGTCTGCAAAGAAAACTCTTTTAGGGGCAATTCTAAGGTCCTAGTTGTTGGAAGCATCAAATATTTGAAGGGAATTAGAAGGCTTTGACTTAATAATTGTATTTGTAGCCTTCTGGACCCAGCATGCTCTTCAGCACCATGATATTGCAGCAATCACTGTTTTTACCGAGCAGTGACTGGTGAAATGTGTGTTGCTTTTTGTTTTGTGTTTCAGTTATTTTCCTACCAATAGTTACATGAAGGTTTTTTTTTCTTGTTTATTAAATACATGACAAAGTTGAGAAGCACATTACCAGGATAAATTGTATTGACCTTCCTGTCTCTCTTCTTCACTAATTAATTTTTCGTTTGGTTAGAAGACAGGAGGGTCTTAAGACCACTGTCATTATCATGAGTTGGGTTTGTAAATGTCACGGTGAAAAGAATATTAATATCTCAAAGATGTCTATTTTTAAAGTTGATATTATGGTTTAACAAGCCCACCTAGTGGAATATTTTGCACCATCATTTAACCACTAATGATTCTGAAAGTATTTTATATCCAAATGATCTTAGACCTTCTCTTAATGATTGTATTAACTTACAAACTCAAGACTCATCTTGGAGCACACTGACTAAATATAGATGTGTGTAGCAAAGTGTTTACTTTCTTTAAATAACTAGCTTGGTGATTGTTCTCTATGTTTCTAGCAGTCTGTGTAATTGTGCTTGTTTAGAGGAAGATTTTTCACATTGATACAGGAGAGGGGCAGGGAAGTGCTGGGTAGAGAAGGGCAGGGTCCCTGGCAAGGGCTCCACCCTTGGGCCTGGGCCCATGGTCCTAAGTGAGGACAGGCACACTTGCTTTCATGCCCAGAAGTTGCATTTTCCAAAATCATTCTGGTCTGCTGTGCCCCCCATCCTGTGCCTATACAAACCAGAAACCCTAGTGGACACACACACAAGTGGCTGGATGTCGAGAGGAACACACTGGCGGAAGAACACACCGACAGACACCTGCAGGCCATTGACTATGGAACCATGTGGACACCGATTGAAATTCAGCCAAGGGTGGTGGGAAGAGATCCCAGCCACTGAAAGGCCCAACTCCAGGAGAAGACTGCCTTCCCACTCCAACCCCTGTCTGGCTCCCCATTAGTCTGCTAAGAGCTACTTCCACCACTCAATCAAACCTTGCACTCATTCTCCAAGCCCATGTGTGATCCAATTTTTCTGGTACACTAGAGCAAGAACCCTGGGATAAAGAGACCCTTCTTTCCTTGCAATAATGCAGAGGGTCTAACTGAACTGAATAACACAAGCTCCCTGCAGATGGCTAAGCTAAAAGAGGACACTGTAACACATGCCCACTGGGGCTTCGAGAGCTGTAACATTCAGCTGTAGATGCTGCCATGGGGTCAGAACCCATGATCCTCACGACCGGCCCGCTTGCATGCTCCCCTTAGGGGCTGGAGCTCTGGGGCACCGAACCAGCGAGCCACAGCCCCATCACATGTCCTGCAAGGGGGATATGGGAACTTTTCTTGTTTCAACATTTCTTTTTTATTTTTGTTTTTAGGGTGATAAGGTATCTTTCTTTCTGTTTACACCTTTTCTCCTAAAATCAGTGCAGGTGAAGTGGGTAAGTAAGGAGTGTTATTTTTAACTAGCCTGTTAGGTATACTTGGGTGGGTGAGAGGATTCTAAGTATATTTTTATGAACCTTGCTTAATACTGATCATCAGCTCTCAAGCCCAGTCAGCAAAATGCTTTCATTTTTAACTGTAGAACAATGACCCAGTTGAGTTTTTATTTTTTCTATTTAAGAAAAGTAAGCACAGAATTGGGAGTATTAAAATGGGCATGTGGCCTCATGTTAAAATGACTAAGTCTCTTAATTTATATTTGTCCAAGACAGTCAAGATAAGAGGGAATATGCACTATCAGATTAACTCTCCCTGAACACAGAAACCATGCTACAAGCCAGTCTGCCCTGTTGACTGCCATATTTCTTTTTGTGTGTGTGTTAAGTTCCCTTATACTTGTTTCCACTGTGCTGACTACCTTTGACACTTGTAAATAGGAAATTGCTGTAATAGTGTTAATCCCATCCATTCAGTGAATTGATGGAAGGAAGCTTTTCACCCAAACCTTTAGGCAAGAGTTGGTTTTAGTTTGTTTTTCTCTTTTGGCTTTCACTTGAATCTGAAATGTTACCATTGCAGGCCACATTTGACATATGACAGGCAAGGAGCAGGTGAACAATCAATGGGAAAGTGTTGAAAAAAAAAAAAAAACACTCCTGTGTTAGCTAACAGACTTCTGAACATGTCACTGCGGTTCACAGGGAAGGCTGAAGAAGGTAGCGAGCAGATGTTGTATCAGCTACTACAGCCTTAAAACAAAGTTGGTGTCTTTTTGGACTTTAAAATTGTTCCTGTGCTCCTTATTTTATTTCTGTTTAGCCAAGTAAACAGGAGAATTTTTCCATAGAGAGAGAAGAAAAAAAAAAAAGATTTACTACTTAAAGAAAGGGAATTAGATTAAATCAATCACAACAGGACTAGGAATTTCCAAAATAAAACTATAGAAAAAAGTACCAGTACTCACAAGCCATGTACATATCCATGTGAGAAGAAGCAGAGGATGGCCACCAGCTCCCGAGGGACCAAAGAACATCATTACAGATCAAATGATGTAAATATGAATATTGCCCAGGAATAATTGCCGTTGAATCAGTTTTGAAGTGCCTTCACTATCGAATGTGAATCATTAAGAAAGAAATTTACAGGCATCCAGCAGAATGAGAAACTTGCATAGCAAAGGGATTATCAGAAATATATTCATGAACAATTAATTCTGGAAACCAATAAAGCCAGGTTTAAAAATATATCTGAATATTATTCTCAATCAAATTTTCCCCCCAAGTGTGAAGACTGTGAGACAGCATTTGGAAATATTACAACTCATGTGTTTCCATATTGAGAAAAAAATACTAGAGCGTAAAGCTCAGCTAACAAACTGTGTTATCAAAGCAAATATATCAGAAGTAGAGTATCTGTGGAAAAGAAACAGAAAAGATTATGAAAGTTTCAATACTGTGAAGATATAAATTTTTGCAAAATACATCTGTAAATTTAATGTATTCTCAATCAAACTACCAACAGACATCAGTGTGTTCACATGTGTCTTGAGACACATGAAATAGAAAATGCTATTTTTTCTCTTTTTTTTTTTTTGGTAGTTGCGTTATTCTTAACAGCTAAATACTTGAACCGACACAAATATTCATCAACTGATACATGACTAAATAAATGTGGTATATCCATACAATGGAATATTATTCAGATATAAAAATGAATGAATATTAATACATGCTACAATATGAATAAACATTGAAAACATTATGTTAAGTGAATGAAACCAGACATAGAAGGCCACATATTGCATAATTCTATTTTATAGGAAATGTTCCAAATAAGCATATCTGTGAATAATAAGCCTACTGTTGGTTACCAGGGACTGGGGGTGAAAAATGACTGCTAATGGATGCAGAAATTTTTTGGGAAGTTGATGAAAATGTTTGGGAATTAGATGGGTAATGGTTACACAAGTTTGTTAATTTACTATAAACCACTGAATTGTCCACCTTAAAATGGTGACTTCTATGGTATAATAGTTATATCTCAATTTTAAAGTTGTGTAAGATTTAAAAAGTCCTTGATTAATTCAGTTTGAGCAGATAAATGAGAAGATAGGGGACAGAAAGGAGAATAAAATTGGCTGGCCATTCTTGATTTTACATTTAATTTTGTGTTTTTTTTGTTGTTGTTGTTGAGTTTCTTTTATTATTATTATTATTATTATACTTTAAGTTCTAGGGTACATGTGCATAACGTGCAGGTTTGTTACATACGTATACTTGTGCCATGTTGCTGTGCTGCACCCATCAACTCATCAGCACCCATCAACTCGCCATTTACATCAGGTATAACTCCCAATGCAATCCCTCCCCCCTCCCCTCTCCCCCCTCCTCATGATAGGCCCCGGTGTGTGATGTTCCCCTTCCCGAGTCCAAGTGATCTCATTGTTCAGTTCCCACCTATGAGTGAGAACCTGCGGTGTTTGGTTTTCTGTTCTTGTGATACTTTGCTAAGAATGATGGTTTCCAGCTGCATCCATGTCCCTACAAAGGACACAAACTCATCCTTTTTTATGGCTGCATAGTATTCCATGGTGTATATGTGCCACATTTTCTTAATCCAGTCTGTCACTGATGGACATTTGGGTTGATTCCAAGTCTTTGCTATTGTGAATAGTGCCGCAATAAACATACGTGTGCATGTGTCTTTATAGAAGCATGATTTAGAATCCTTTGGGTATATACCCAGTAATGGGATGGCTGGGTCATTTGGTACTTCTAGTTCTAGATCCTTGAGGAATCGCCATACTGTTTTCCATAATGGTTGAACTAGTTTACAATCCCACCAACAGTGTAAAAGTGTTCCTATTTCTCCACATCCTCTCCAGCACCTGTTGTTTCCTGACTTTTTAATGATCGCCATTCTAACTGGTGTGAGATGGTATCTCATTGTGGTTTTGATTTGCATTTCTCTGATGGCCAGTGATGATGAGCATTTTTTCATGTGTCTGTTGGCTGTATGAATGTCTTCTTTTGAGAAGTGTCTGTTCATATCCTTTGCCCACTTTTTGATGGGGTTGTTTGTTTTTTTCTTGTAAATTTGTTTGAGTTCTTTGTAGGTTCTGGATATTAGCCCTTTGTCAGATGAGTAGATTGCAAAACTTTTCTCCCATTCTGTAGGTTGCCTGTTCACTCTGATGGTAGTTTCTTTTGCTGTGCAGAAGCTCTTTAGTTTAATGAGATCCCATTTGTCAATTTTGGCTTTTGTTGCCATTGCTTTTGGTGTTTTAGACATGAAGTCTTTGCCCATGCCTATGTCCTGAATGGTACTACCTAGGTTTTCCTCTAGGGTTTTTATGGAGATTAATTTTGTGTTTTTAAAAAACATGTTGCAATACGGAACAAATGTTTTAATGATTTCTGCCTAATGAGCCTACCAAAAAGCAGGCAATGGAAAATATTCTGAAGTTTTTAAACTATTCTGATATTTGCTTGTAATATTTGCAAATTTCTATAAATTTTATGTTATTTCTATATATAAAGCAAAACTTAGAAGATCCTTGAATGCTATTTTTCTTTCTCATTATTTTTTTGAGACAGAATCTCACTCTGTTGCCCAGGCTGGAGTGCAGTGGTGCAATCTCGACTCACTTCAACCTCTGCCTCCCAGGTTCAAGCAATTCTCTTCCTCAGCCTCCCGAATAGCTGTGACCATGTATGCATCTAATTTTTGTATTTTTTCGCAGAGACGGGGTTTCACCATGTTGTCCAGGCTGGTCTCAAACTCCTGGTCTCAAACAATTCATTCCCTTTGGCCGCCCAAAGTGCTGGGATTAAAAATACGAACCAGTGTGCCTGGCCTTGAATGCTATTTTCATATAATATCTGTTAATGTTGAATTGTTTGTTTAGTAGGGAATATTTGAGGAAAATTCTGATGAAAATGATGTAAATAATTTTTTATTGCTTATTCTCTTTCATATTCCCTTATTGATAATATGGTTATTTTTGAATTAAAGTGATATTTGTTCTGTAAAGCAAATGTGGAAATACAAAAATAGACAGAGGGAAAAATAAATATAAAAGTGTACCACCAAAACAACAGAAATCCATCTTACCTCCTACTACAGAAAGAAATGCATATACTTGTATGATATCATCTTATAACTTCTCATTGCTTATTATCTGGAATTTTTTACACATCCATTTCATGAATCAGTAAGTATTCTCTTCCAATGTGGTTGTAAAGGCTGTATAGAGCCTAGCCAAATGGACTATGAATAAATTATGTAAACTAATTATTTGCTGTAGGCATTAAGATTGCCTTCAATCTTCTAATATTAATATATGTATAGAGTGGTTCTTTATGCACATTTCTTTGTATAGATATTTTATTACATAAAGTTGCATTCCACCCATTCTCCACTATGAAGAACAGTTTGGAGGTTCCTCACAAAACTAAAAATAGAGCTACCATATGATCCAGCAATACCACTATTGGTTGTATACCCAAAAGAAAGGGAATCAGCAGATAGATATTCGCACTCCCATGTTTCATGCAGCACTGTTCACAATAGCTAAGATTTGGAAGCAACTTAAGCGTCTGTCAACAGATGAATGGATAAAGAAAATGTGGTACATATACACAATGAAGTACTATTCAGTCATAAAAAAAAATGAGATCCAGTTATTTGCAACAACATGGATGTAACATGAGATCATTATGTAAAGTGAAATAAGCCAGGCACAGAAAGACAAACATCACATGTTCTCACATATTTGTGGGATCTAAAAATCAAATCAAGTGAACTCATGGACGTAGACAGTAGAAGGATGGTTACCAGAGGCTGAGAAGGGTTCTCGGGGGCAGAATGTGAAGAGGGAGGTGTGGATGGTTAATAAGTTAAAAATAATAGAAAGAATGAACAAAACCTACTATTTGATAGCACAATAGGGTGACCATAGTCAATAATAATTTAATTGTACATTTAAAAAATAACTTAAAAAGTGTAACTGGATTGTTTGTATCAAAAAAGTAAGTGTTTGAGAGGATGGAAACCCCATTCTCCATGGTGTGATTATTTCACATTGCATACCTGCATCAAAACAGCACATGTACCCCATAGATATATACACAGAATATGTACCCACAAAATTAAAAAATAAAGGTATATTCCATAAGTGGAATATTTTTTCTTAAAGTGAAGCAGCCTCATTGTCTGGGGTGACACCTGAGGTTCATTGTCTCATAGCCACAGAGACCGAGGATGTGGATACACAAAGGGTGAAGTTAAGAGCAGAAATTCAATAGGTGAAAGAAAGAGAATAGCCGCTGCTACAGAGAGGGGTCCCAGAAAAATGGGTTGCCAAACTGTGGAATCCGTGATAAAACGCAGGGGTTTTTATAGATGAACTAGTGGGGAGGCAGTGTCTGATCTGCATAGGGCATGAAAAACCAATTAGGACCAGATGTGCTATCTGGATAAGACAGGAATCTCTGGCAGCCCCCACCCCAATCTTTTATTATGCTGGTGGGTAGCTAGTCCATGTTGCTTATTTATTTCTTATTGTACATGTGCTGACAAAAAAGGGAAAGTGGAGCCCCCATGGTGGACATGCCTGGCACCAGATAGTCCTTTTTATTAGTGCAGCTTCCAGCATCCCCCCATGCGAACTTCCAGCTTCCTTATTTATGTTTGCAGCTCGATCTTTCAGGCTGCTCTTTGTTAGAAAAGAAATGTTTTCTTGGGTTGCTTTTTGTTAGAAGGGGAGTTCTGCTGAGGACGCTTTTGCCCTCACTATCGGCCTAAATAATTTATGACTATCTCCTTTATTTACCAGAAATTGGTAGGATCTTTTATAAATATTCAAGCAATCAAATCCAAATATTATACCAATTTGTAATTATTGAAATACTTGTTAATTTTTCAGTTTCTGAAATTCTTGAATATGTAACTGTTGTGTTCATTTTCATATGCTTATGTAAATGATGGCTGTTATAAGCTGAATTATATATCCCCAAAATTCATACATTAAAGTCATAACCCTCAGTAGTTCAAAATGTGACTATGTTTAGGGATAAGCTCTTCAAAGTACAGGTTAATTTGAAAGGAAGCCATTAGGTTGGGCACAAATCGAATCTGACTGGTATCCTTAAAAAAGGAGGAAATATGGACATACAAGGAGATGTGAAAGGTGCCTGCATCCAGAGGAAAGGTCATGTTAGCACACAATGAGTAGGTGCTAATCTGCAAGCCAGAGAACCCAGGAGACACCAAACCTGCCAACCCCCTGCCCTCAGACCTCTAGCATCCAGAACTATGATAAAATAAATTCGTTTTTTTTTTTTTTTTAAGTCACCAGGCTATGGTAGTTTGTTATGGCTGCCCTAGCAAATTAACTATTACTTTTTTTATTCAACTTTCATTTTTTCATTTGAATTAGGAGTACGTGTACAGATTTCTTACAAAGGCATATTGCATGATGCTGGGGTTTTGAGTATGATTGAACCCATCACCCAGGAAGAGAGGATAGTACCCAATATATAGTTTTTCAGTCCTTACATCTTCTATTCTCCAGTGTCTATTGTTCCCATTTTTATGTCTATGTGTACCAAATGTTTAACAATGAGAAAATGTGGTATTCGTTTTTCTGTTAGTTCACTTAGAAAAATGGCCTCCAGCATTCATGTTGTGCAAAGGATATGATTTTGTTATTTTCTATGGGTGCATGGTATTCCATGGTGTGTGTGTGTGTACATGTATGTGTGTATATGTATATGCATACATATATATACACACACATATGTGTGTGTGTGCGTGTCTCTCTCTCTCTCTCTCTCTCTCTCTATATATATATATATATATATTATTTTCATATTTTCATTATGCGTTCTATTGTTGATGGGCACCTGGGTTGGTCCTATGTCTTTGCTATTGTGAGTAGTGCTGTGATGAACATATGCATGTTTCTTTTTGGTAGAATAATTTATTTTCCTTGGGGCATATACACAGTAATGGGGATCCTGCGTCCAATGATAGTTTTCTTGTAAGTTCTTTGAGAAACCTCCAAACTGTTCTCCAAAGTGGCTGAGCTAATTTTCATTCCCACCAACAGTGGATAAGTGTTCCCTTTTCTCTGTAGCCCTGCCAACATCTGTTTTTATTTATTTATTTACTTATCTAGACTTTTTAAAAAAAAAAAAAAAAAATAGCCATTCTTACCGGTATGAGATGATATCCATTGTGGTTCTGAGTTACATTTCTTTGATAATTAGTGACAATGAGAATTTTTTTATATGTTTGTTGGCCAATTGTGTGTCCTCTTTTGAGAAGTGGCTGTTCAAGTCACTTGTCCTCTTTTTAATTGGATTTTTCATTTTTTGCTCATTGATTTAAGTTCTGGATATTAGGCCTTTGTCAGATGCATAGTTTGGGAATATTTTCTCTGATTCTGTAGGCTTTCTATTCACTTACTTTATAGTTTCTCTTACTGTGCAGAAGCTCTTTAGTTTAGTTAGGTCCCAGTTGTCATTTTCTTGTGTTAGTTGAAATTGCTTTTGAGGACTTAGCCATAAATTGTTTGCTAATGCCAATGTCAAGAAGGGTATTTTCTAGATTTTCTACTAGGATTTTTATAGTTTGAGGTCTGACATAAGCCTTTAATCCATTTGAATTCACTTTTATGTATAATGATAGGTAGGAGTCCACTTTCATTCTTTTGCATATGGATAGCCAGTTATCCCAACACTGTTTATTGTATAGAAAGTCCTTTCCCTATTGTTTATTTTTGTTCACTTTGTTGAAGGTCAGATGCTTGTAGATGTGCAGCTTTATTTCTGAGTTCTGTATTCTACTCCATTGGTCTATATGTCTGATCTTATACCAGTACCATACTGGTTTGGTTATTACAGCCTTGTAGTATAATTTGAAGTTAGTAATGTCATGCTTCTGGCTTTATTCTTTTGGCTTACAGTTGCTTAGGATGTTTGGACTAGTTTTTTGTCCTATAAAAATTTTAGAACAGTTTTTCTCTAACTCTGTGAAAAATACATTAGTTTGATAGTGATAACACTGAATATGTACATTTCTTTGGTCAGTCTGGTCATTTTAATAATACTGATGCCAACAGTCCATGAGCATGGAATGGTTTTCTCTTTGTTTGTGTTATCTCTAATTTCAGAAGAGTTTTGTAGTTCTCTTTGTATTTTTGTTGCTATTGTAAATGGAATTGGGTTTTTGATTTGGTGTTCGGCTTGAGAATTATTGGTGTATAGAAATGCTGCTGATATTTGTACATTGATTTTGTATCCTGAAACTTTACTATAACAGTTTATCAGTTCAAGGAGCCTTTTGGTCATCTTTTGGGTTTTCTAAGTATAGAATCATCTTCAGCAAACAGAGGTAGTTTGTCTTTTTTCTCTCTTTCTTTTTTTTCCTTTTTGGATGCCTTTTATTTCTTTCTCTTGCCTGATTGCTCTAAGACTTCCAGTACTATATAGGAGTGGCGACAGTGGGCATCCTTGTTTTGTTCCAGTTCTCAAGAGGAATACTTTCAGCTTTTGCCCATTCAGTATGGTGTTGGCTGTGGGTTTGTCATAGATTACTCATTTTTTTAAGGTATATTCCTTTATTGCCTAGTTTGTTGAGGGCTTTTATTTTGAAGATATGTTGGATTTTCTTGTAAGATTTTTCTGTATCTGTTGAGATGATCACATGGTTTTTGTCTTTAATTCTATTTATAGAGTGAATCACATAAATTATTGATTTGTGTATGTTGAACCTACCTTGGATCCCAGAAATAATGCCTACTTGATTGTGGTGAATTAACTCTTTGATGTGCTCCTGGATTTGAGTGGCTAGTGTTTTGTTGAGGATTTTCAAAAATCCATACAAAAGATCAATGAAACCAAAAATTGATTCTTTGTGAGGATAAACAAAATTGATAGATTGCTAGCAAGATTAACGAAGAAAAGGTCCTAATAAGCACAGTAAAAATGACAAAGATTACATTACAACCAATCTCAAAGAATAACAAATGATCTTCAGAGATGACTATAAACATATCTGTGCACACAAAATGACAATCTAGAGAAAATGGATAAATTCCTGGAAGTATAAAACATCCCAAGATTGGGATGCAAATCAAAATCCTGAGCAGATTACTAATGAATTCTGAAATTGCTTCAGTAATAAAATCCTACCAAGCAAAAAAGCTCCGAAACAGATGGATCCATAGCCCAATTCTAACAGATGTACAAAGTAGAGCTTGAATCAATCCTACTTAAACTATTTTCAATATTGAAGAGGAAGGACTCCTCCCTAAATCATTCTATGAAGCCAACATAATCCTGATACCATAACCTGGCAGAGACAGAACAAAAAAAGAAAACTACAGGCCAATATCTCTGTCAAATATATGTGCAAAAATCCTATGATATATTTTCATTTGTATTTAATAATATAAATGCATATAAACATATAATTTTGTTACTTAATCACTTATATTACTTATTTATGGGTGTTCATTTTTCCTATACATTTTCTTAGTTATTTATATATGATAAAGTTGATAAATACTGTTTGGCACTTGTGTTGCATTATAATAAAATTAGAGGTTGTTTTGAAGTGTAGACATTTATATTATTATACAAGATCATGGAAACATTTTCTTTCATGGTTTAGCATATGTTTTATGACATACACGCATCTTTTAAAATTTTGTGTTTTGGGGGTGTGCCCAAGATGGCCGAATAGGAACAGCTCCAGCCTCCAGCTCCTAGAGTGAGCCACACAGAAGATAGGTGAATTCTGCATTTTCAACTGAGGTACCGGGTTCATCTCACTGGGTCCTGTAGGACAGTTGGTGCTGGTCCACGAGTGCAGCTCGACGAGCAAGAGCTGAAGCAGGGCGAGGCATCGCCTCACCTGGGAAGTGCAAGGTGGAAGAGAATTCCTTTTCCTAGCCAAAGGAAATTGAGACAACAACACCTGGAAAATCGGGTAACTCCCACCTAAATACTGTGCTTTACCAAGGGTCTTAGCAAATGGCATACCAGATGATTACATCACACACTTGGCCCAGAGGGTCCCATGCCCCCGGAGCCTCCCTAATTGCTAGCACAGCAGTCTGAGATCTAACTGCAAGGTGGCAGCGAGGCTAAGGGAGGGGCGCCTGCCATTGCTGAGGCTTAAGTAGGTAAACAAAGCCCCTGGGAAGCTTGAATTGGGTGGAGCCCACCACAGCTCAAGGAGGCCAGCCTGCCTCTGTGGACTCTTCCTCTGGAGACAGGTCATAGTTAAACAAAAAGCAGCAGAAACCTCAGCAGAGGTAAATGCCCCCATCTGACAGCTTCGAAGAGAGCAGCGGATCTCCCAGCATGGAGGTTGAGATCTGAGAATGGACAGACTGCCTGCTAAGTGGCTCCCTCACCCCTGAGTAGCCTAACTGGGAGACATCCCCTACTAGGTGTAGACTGACACCTCACACCTCACATGGCAGGGTACACACCTGAGATGAAGCTTCCAGAAAAAGAATCAGACAGCAACACTTACTGTTCAGCCATATTCTATCTTCTGCAGCCTCCGCTGCTGATACCTAGGCAAACAGGGTCTGGAGTGGACCTCAAGCAAACTCCAACAGACCTACAGCTGAGGGTCCTGATTGTTGGAAGGAAAACTAACAAACATAAAGAACACCCACACCAAAACCCCATCAGTACGTCACCAGCATCAAAGGCTAAAGGCAGATAAACCACCAAGATGGGGGAAAAAGCAGGGCAGAAAGGCTGGAAATTCAAAAAATTTTGAATGTATCTCCCCCTCCAAAGGAATTCAGCTCATCGCCAGCAATGGAACAAAGCTGCACAGAGAATCACTTTGACGAGTTGAGAGAAAAAGGCTTTAGTGGATCAAACTTCTCAGAGCTAAAGGAGGAACTACGTAACCAGTGCAAAGAAACTAAAAAGCTTGAAAAAAGATTTGAGGGATGGCTAACTAGAATAACCAATGTAGAGAAGTCCTTAAAAGACCTGACAGAGATGAAAACCATAACACAAGAACTACGTGACAAATGCACAAGCTTCAGTAACCTACTCGATCATCTGGAAGAAAGAGTATCAGCGATTGAAGATCAAATGAATGAAATGAAACAAGAAGAGAAGTGTAGAGAAAAAAGAGTAAAAAGAAATTAATAAAGACTCCAAGAAATATGGTATTATGTGAAAAGACCAAATCTACATCTGATTGATGTGCCTGAAAGTGACAGGGAGAATGGAACCAAGTTGGAAAACACTCTGCAGGATATTAGCCAGGAGAACTTCCCCAACCTAGTAAGGCAGGCCAACCTTCAAATTCAGGAAATACAGAGAACACCACAAAGATACTGCTCGAGAAGAGCAACTCCAAGAGACATAATTGTCAGATTCACCAAAGTTGAAATGAGGGAAAAAGTGTTAAGGGCAGCCAGAGAGAAAGGTCGGGTTACACGCAAAGGGAAGCCCATCAGACTAACAGCAGATCTCCCGGCAGAAACTCTCCAAGCCAGAACAGAGTGGGGGCCAATAGTCAACATTCTTAAAGAAAAGAATTTTCAACCCAGAATTTCATATCCAGCCAAACTAAGTTTCATAAATGAAGGAGAAATAAAATCCTTTACAGACAAGCAAATGCTTAGAGATTTTGTCACCACCAGGCCTGCCCTACAAGAGATCCAGAAGGAAGCACTAAACATGGAAAGGAACAACCGGTACCAGCCATTGCAAAAACATGACAAAATGTAAAGTCCATCAATGCTGGGAAGAAACTGCATCAACTAGCGAGCAAAATAATCAGCTAACATCATAATGACAGGATCAAGTTCACAAAAAACAATATTAACCTTAAATGTAAATGGACTAAATGGTCCAATTAAAAGACACAGACAGGCAAATTGGATAGAGTCAAGACTCATCAGTTTGCTGTATTCAGGAGACCCATCTCACATGCAGAGACATACATAGGCTCAAAATAAAGGGATGGAGGAAGATCTACCGAGCAAATGAAAAACAAAAAAAAGCAGGGGTTACAATCCTAGTCTCTGATAAAACAGACTTTAAACCATCAAAAATCAAAAGAGACAAAGAAGGCCATTATATAATGGTAAAGGGATCAATTCAACAGGAAGAGCTAACTATCCTAAATATATATGCACCCAATACAGGAGCACCCAGATTCATAAAGCAAGTCCTTAGAGACTTACAAAGAGACTTAGACTCCCATACAATAATAATGGGAGACTTCAACACCCCACTGTCAACATTAGAGAGATTGAGACAGAAAGTCAACAAGGATATCCAGGAATTGAACTCAACTCGGTACCAAGTGAACCTAATAGACATCTACAGAACTCTCCACCCCAAATCAGCAGAGTATGCATTCTTCTCAGCACTACATCTTGCTTATTCCAAAATTGACCACATAGTTGGAAGTAAAGCACTTCTCAGCAAATGTACAAGAACAGAAATTATAACAAACTGTCTCTCAGACCATAGTCCAATCAAACTACAACTCAGGACTAAGAAACTCAATCAAAACCTCTCAATTACATGGAAACTGAGCAATCTGCTCCTGAATGATTATAGGATACATAACGAAATGAAGGCAGAAATAAAGATGTTCTTTGAAATCCATGAGAACAAAGATACAACATACCAGCATCTCTGGGACACATTTAAAGCAGTGTGTAGAGGGAACTTTATAGCACTAAATGCCCATAAGAGAAAACAGGAAAGATCTAAAATTGACACCCTAGCATCACAATTAAAAGAACTAGAGAAGCAAGAGCAAACAGATTCAAAAGCTAGCAGAAGGCAAGAAATAACAGATCAGAGCAGAACTGAAGGAGACAGAGAAAAAAAAAAACACCTCCAAAAATCAATGAATCCAGGAGTTGGTTTTTTGAAAAGATCAACAACTTTATTAGTCTTGATAGACTGCTAGCAAGACTAATAAGGAAGAAAAGAGAGAAGAATCAAATAGATGCAATAAAAAATGATAAAGGGGATATCACCATGAACCCCACAGAAATACAAACTACCATCAGAGAATACTATAAACACCTCTATGCAAATAAACTAGAACACCTAGAAGAAATGGATAATTTCCTGGACACTTACACTTTCCCAAGACTAAACCAGGAAGAAGCTGAATCCCTGAATAGACCAATAGCAGGCTCTGAAATTAAGGCAACAATTAATAGCCTACCAACCAAAAAAAGTCCAGGACCAGACGGATTCACAGCCGAATTCTACCAGAGGTACAAGGAGGAGCTGATACCATTCCTTCTGAAACTCTTACAATGAATAGAAAAAGAGGGAATCCTCCCTAACTCATTTTATGTGGACAACATCATCCTTATACCAAAGCCTGGCAGAGACACAACAAAAAAAGAGAATTTTAGACCAATATCCCTGATGAACATCGATGCAAAAATCCTCAATAAAATACTGGCAAACCGAATCCGGCAGCACATCAAAAAGCTTATCCACCATGATCAAGTGGGCTTCATCCCTGGAATGCAAGACTGATTCAACATATGTAAATCAATAAATGTATTCCAGCATATAAACAGAACCAAAGACTAAAACCACATGATATCTCAATAGATGCAGAAAAGCCCTTTGACAAAATTCAACAGCCCTTCATGCTAAAAACTCTCAATAAATTCGGCATTGATGGAACGTATCTCAAAATAATAAGAGCTATTTTTGACAGACCCACAGCCAATATCATACTGAATGGACAAAACCTGGAAGCATTCCCTTTGCAAACTGGCACAAGACAGGGATGCCCTCTCTCACCACTCCTATTCAACATAGTGTTGGAAGTTCTGGCTAGGGCAATTAGGCAAGAGAAAGAAATCAAGGGTATTCAGTTAGGAAAAGAAGAAGTCAAATTGTCCCTGTTTGCAGATGACATGATTGTATATTTAGAAAACCCCATTGTCTCAGCCCAAAATCTCCTTAAGCTGATAAGCTACTTCAGCAAAGTCTCAGGATACAAAATCAATGTGCAAAAATCACAAGCATTCTTATACACCAGTAACAGACAAACAGAGAGCCAAATCATGAATGAACTCCCATTCACAATAGCTTCAAAGAGAGTAAAATACCTAGTAATCCAATTTACAAGTGATGTAAAGGACCTCTTCAAGGAGAACTACAAATCACTGCTCAGTGAAATAAAAGAAGACATAAACAAATGGAAGAACATACCATGCTCTTGGATAGGAAGAATCAATATTGTGAAAATGGCCAAACTGCCCAAGGTAATTTATAGGTTCAATGCCATCCCCATTAAGCTACCAATGACTTTCTTCACAGAATTGGAAAAAACTGCTTTAAAGTTCATATGAAACCATAAAATAGCCCGCATTGCCAAGACAATCCTAAGCCAAAAGAACAAAGCTGGAGGCATCATGCTACCTGACTTCAAACTATACTACAAGGCTACAGTAACCAAAACAGCATGGTACTGGTACCAAAACAGAGATATAGACCAATGGAACAGAACAGAGCCCTCAGAAATAATACCACACATCTACAGCCATCTGATCTTTGACAAACCTGAGAGAAACAAGAAATGGGGAAAGGATTCCCTATTTAATAAATGGTGCTGGGAAAATTGGCTAGCCATAAGTAGAAAGCTGAAACTGGATCCTTTCCTTACTCCTTATATGAAAATTAATTGAAGATGGATTAGAGACTTAAATGTTAGACCTGAAACCATAAAAGCCCTAGAAGAAAAGCTAGGTAATACCATTCAGGACATAGGCATGGGCAAGGACTTCATGTCTAAAACACCAAAAGCAATGGCAACAAAAGCCAAAATTGACAAATGGGATCTAATTAAACTAAAGAGCTTCTGCACAGCAAAAGAAACTACCATCAGAGTGAATAGGCAACCTACAGAATGGGAGAAAAGTTTTGCAATCTATTCATCTGACAGAGCGCTTATATCCAGAACCTATAAAGAACTCAATCAAATTTACAAGAAAAAAACAACCCCATAAAAAAGTGGACAAAGGATATGAACAGACACTTCTCAAAAGAAGACATTCATACAGCCAACAGACACATGAAAAAATGCTCATCATCACTCACCATCAGAGAAACACAAATCAAAACCACAATGAGATACCATCTCACACCAGTTAGAATGACAATCATTAAAAAATCAGGAAACCACAGGTGCTGGAGAGGATGTGGAGAAATAGGAACACTTTTACACTGTTGGTGGAACTGTAAACTAGTTCAACCATTGTGGAAAACAGTGTGGCGATTCCTCAAGGATCTAGAACTAGAAATACCATTTGACCCAGCCATCCCTTTACTGGGGATATACCCAAAGGATTATAAGTCATGCTGCTATAAAGACACATGCACACGTATGTTCATTGTGGCACTATTCACAATAGCAAAGACTTGGAATCAACCCAAATGTGCATCAGTGACAGACTGGATTAAGACAATGTGGCACATATACACCATAGAATACTATGCAGCCATATAAAAGGATGAGTTTGTGTCCTTTGTAGGGATATGGATGCAGTTGGAAACCATTATTCTCAGCAAACTATTGCAAGAACAGAAAACCAAACACTGCATGTTCTCACTCATAGGTGGGAACTGAACAATGAGATCACTTGGACACAGGCAGGGGAACATCACATACCAGGTCCTATTGTGAGGAGGGGGATGGGGGAGGGATAGCATTAGGAGATATACCTAATGTAAATGACGAGTTAATGGGTGCAGCACACCAACATGGCACAAGTATACATATGTAACAAACCTGCACGTTGTGCACATGTACCCTAGAACTTAAAGTGTAATAAAAAAAAGAAAATGAAAGAAAGAAAAGAATTCATATGCAGTGCTGACATGTAAACTCAAGTATATATAATGTTTACTATTGAAACCATTTACTAAAGAAAGTAAGAGACACGGTTAGGTGGATAATCAAGCAAGTATTCAAAATAAAATTAAATTTAATAATGAAAAAAAATTCGTCTTTTTAAATGATTTCAAGATTTTCTTTTCATCTTAAGAAATTATTCCATCCTGCACTTTTTCGGTATTTATATTGAAATAAAGATATAAGAACTTTTTCAGCTAAAGGATGATAAATTATTTCAAATACATTTTGGAAATTCTTCAAAATTTTCCCACTTATTAAAAATTATAAATATATCAGTTATTACATTTTACCTAGACTCAGAACTGTTTGTCTCCTTATATTATGGTTTAAAATTTTTATGTATTTAAAATAAATGATAGCTTACTACCCTATTGTTACAATCTCTTCACATTTCTCTCGGTTGTTCTATACCCTTTTTTCCCTTTCAAAAGGACAACAAAATTGTTTTAAGTCCTAAAATCTATTGCTTTGAATTTTTTATGAAAAAGCGTCTATTGAGATAATCACATCATTTTTATCCTTCATTGTGTTAATGTGGTGTAGAACATTTTTTGATTTGCATATGTTGAGCCATACATGCATCCCAGGGATAAATACCACTTGATCATGAGGTATGATCCTTTTAATGTCTGCAGAGTTTGGTTTTCAAGAATTCTGTTGAAGATTTTTGCATCTATGTTCCGCAGCAATAGTACCTGTAATTCTGTAGTGGTCTTGTCTGGCTTTAGATAATGTTGACCTCATGAAATAAATCTGGAAGTGTTCCTTCCTTTTCAATTCTTTGGAAGACTATAAGAAGGATTAGCATTAATTCTTTCTTAAATGTCAGGCAGAATTCAGCAGTGAAGACATAAGGTCCTGGGTTTTTTCTCCTTAATCCTTACTTAGATTGCTCAGATTTTCTATTCATGATTCAATTTTGGTAGGTTGTATGTTTCCAAAAATTTATCCATTTCTTCTAGGTTATCCAATTTGTTGGCATATAAGTTTTTTATCATAGTCACTTATGATCCTTTGTGTTTATTGGTATCAGTTTAATGTCCCCTCTTTCATTTACAGTTTTCTTTATTTGAGTCTTCTCTCTTTTTCTTAGTCTAGATAAAATTTCCTCGGTTTTATCTTTCCAAAAACAATTCTCAGTGTCATTTATCTTTTTCATTGTTTTTCCAGTCTCTATTTCATTTACTTGTGATCCGATCTTTTTTTTAAAATTTGTTATTATGCTTTAAGTTCTAGTGTACATGTGCACAGCGTGCACGTTTGTTACGTGTGTATATATGTGCTGTGTTGTTGTGCTGTACCCATTAACTCGTCATTTACATTAGGTGTATCTCCTAATGCTATCCCTCCCCCTTCCCCCCACCCAACAACAGGCCCTGGTGTGTGATATTCTGCTTCCTGTGTCCTTGTGTTCTCATTGTTCAATTCCCACCTGTGAGTGAGAACATGCGGTGTTTGGTTTTCTCTCCTTGCGATAGTTTGCTCAGAATGATGGTTTCTAGCTTCATCCATGTCCCTGCAAAGGACATGAACTCATCCTTTTATATGGCTGCATAGTATTCCATGGTGTATATGGGCCACATTTTCTTAATCCAGTTTATCACTCATGGACATTTGGGTTGGTTCCAAGTCTTTGCTATTGTGAATAGTGCCACCATAAGCATACGTGTACATGTGTCTTTACAGCAGCATGATTTATAATCCTTTGGGTATATACCCATTAATGGGATGTCTGGGTCAAATTTTATTTCTATTTCTTGATCCTTGAGGAATCTCCACACTGTCTTCCACAATGGTTGAACTAGTGTATAGTCCCACCAACAGTGTAAAAGTGTTTCTATTTTTTATTTCCTTTCCTCTGCTGACTTCGTGCTTAGTTTATTTTTATTTTTCTAGTTTCTTGAGTTACAAAGTTTGGTTGGTTATTTGAGGTTTTTTTCTTAATGTGGGCATTAATTTCCAGTATAAACTTTCCACTTAGTCCTGTTTTTATCTGTATCTTGTATGTTTTGACATGTTGTGTTTCCATTTTCATCTGCCTCAAGATATTTTTTGAGTTTCTTCTTGATTTGTTTGATGCATTTGTTTTTCAGGAGTATACTCTTTAATTTACACAAAGTTGTGAATTTTTTCAATTTTCTTCTTGTTATTGTTAACTCATGTTGTTGTCAATGAAAAAAAAAAAGAATTGACTTGATTTCAATCTTCTTAAATTTATTAAGACTTGTTTTGTGATGTAATATATAGTCTCTCCTGGAGAATATTCTTGTGCCCTTGAAAGACCATGTATGGGGCTGCTGATGGATGGAGTGTTTTATATATGTCTATTAGGTTCTTGTGGTGTATAGTGTTATACCAGTTCACTCTTTCTCTACTGATTGCTTTTGTCTGGGTGATATCTCCCCTTATTGAAAGTGGTTTATTGCAGACCCCTACTATTATTACACTGCTGTCTATTTCTTCCTTCAGTTCCGTTAGTATTTGCTCCATACATTCAGGTGCCTGCCCAGAGATTCTGGGCAGACTGTCTGGAAGAATCTGTTAACAGACTTGCTGCTGAAGTCCTTGGGCAGTGTGGACTAGTACCTGAGTACACAAGGATGGATGTGCACCGTGGATCTGCTGAAGCTGGGGGGCATGGGTACCACCTTAGAGACCGGGGCTGGTGGCAATGGGATGGGCTTGAAACCTGGGTCTGTGAGAGCTAGCAGAAAGCCAGAGTCCAAGTGTCAGCCTAGTTAGTGCTAGTGCAGACCAGGAAGCTGGGTCTGCAGGTTCTAGCTTGGAGTCTGGGGCTGTAGACGTCAGCATGGTAGAAAAGTAGGGCTGTGGAGAAGTAGGGCTGTGTTGACTGGAGCCTGTCTCTAACCTGAGGCCTCAGGCGACAGCTTGGCAGTTAATTAGACCTGGAATCTGGGACTACAGGGCTAAGCCTTGTTACTATTTATTCTTACCATTTCAAATAAAGACTTTTTAAATATATATGAATATTATTTACAGATAAGTATTTTATAACCCTTATTTCTTCCTAAATATTAAATGGTTTTGTATTCATTATATGGGTAACAAAGAAATCAAGAATTTATCAATCCCCAAATAAATTGGTTTTCTACCATAATAGATTAAATATTTTGACCATAAATTTGCCATTTTATTCAATAGTTAATTCTAAAAAAATTAGAAATGTATATTTTTCCCTGGTGATACATTTTTATCACTTATATTTCTATAGGTTTGTCAGTAAAGCTTTATAATTTTTACCACTATGAAAAGAACCTCTCTATTTGTTTAATAATCATACATGTTCACTGTGGTCTTATTCATCTTTGCATAACAGATTACTGTATGAAATCACATATCTCTACTTGATCACTACCATAACAGATTAATTTTAAACTCTGCATTTATACCTTATAATTTCTTAAATGAGTGAAATAGTTTGCTATTTCATATTTGTCTATTTTGTATAATTATTCCTTCATCAATGAGCCAGAGGTTTACAAATAAACAAAAAGTAAACATATTTCATAAATATTCTATTATCATGTGGATTCAAAAGATGCCTACTGCCTCATTTTCCTCTAAGAATTCCTCGTGGATATGTGGAAGGGTTGTGTAGAAAGCTAGCTAGCTTTTCCCTCTGGACAATTAGTTAGATGGTTATATTCTTTGCCAGCATGAGTGTCAGCATGACTCAGCTCCAAGGTTGAAGACTTCCCAGATCACAGGCATCTGCCAGGTAGTATCATTCATTCCCAAAGGATGTCTGGAAGAAGTTTCAGGAGCAGACTGCAAGGAAATACTCCAATTCTCTCACTGCTCAGAGCTCTATATTGGCATTGTTTTCTTTATTCACAGATGGAGCAACTGAGATTTGGCAAAAAGAATCATTGTATTTTTCAAAAGAAAGTTTCTCTAGTTGTTAGACTATGACTCCATAAATAAATGAAGCTAATTCTAGTCCCTAAAAAATTCAAGCTACCAAGTTGAAATAAAATAGCACTTTGCTGGAAGGTTGCTATTTCTTAAAAAATGACTGGCTATGTTGTCATCTTGTTTTTTCTCTTTGCAATTATTTATCCTTACAATTTTCATGATATTTCATGGGTACCAGTATTATTAACTACTAAGCAGCTGCAATCATTAATTGATTCAGAAAAAGCAATATTAAAATATTAATGGCGATTGCCGGATTCTTCATCATCTTGTTTTGAAATTTAATCTGAATATTACGGGAGATGAATCTGCAGTCTGACGCTGATATTTTTGGTTTTTATATATATATTATTTATTAACATGATAAGGGCATATCCATATAATCCTTTGTAATATGGACTTTTACACTTAAGAATAGATTCTCAATTTTATTAGATTTTTTGGCACCAATTGTAATTTTTTTTCACTTGAAGTGTTTGTATAACTTATAATAATACAATTTATAATTTCAAATTATATTTATATTTTAACTATATGTTAGGTAGTTCTAGGACAGTATCATATTACCTTCACATATATATCTTCAGAAATGTACTAATTTGTATAAAATATTTTAATTTTTGAACTATTTTTTAAAAGTTTGTTTTCGGATAACTTTAATTACATAAAATATGTTCTGAAATATTTATGTTGTCTAAGCCATTAAATGTTATAAATTATACTGTAATTATCTGCCTATGAGGCTCTGAACATATTTGCTTGCAAAGCCATCTGCCACTGAATCCTTTTTCATATTACTTGTGTAGATCTTGGAAAACTTTTAAAATTTCTTCCAATGCAATTTTATTTTTATTTTTGATTTTATATCCACTGTGTCTTCCAGAAAGACTATTGATAAAATTATTTTTTTAGTTGTAAATCTAATTTTCCATTATGTTAATTTAGGAAATTTTCCCCTAAAAGTCTTTTGCATTGATCTCTACCTCAGGTAATTTTCTCAATTTTAATTGAAGCTATGTGTATTTGTGCTTTATCCTTCATTATTTTCATGCTTCAATAACTTAGCTAATGGCTAATTGTTTTATTACTTTTATTTCATCTGCCACACCTCTCTCAAAAAAAATGTTCTAGAATTTATTTAACAATTATCAAGTTTGTATTTTTAAATTTTATTTATTTGTTATGTTGGTAACTCTTTTGATTGAGGTATTTCTTCTTTCCTGTCTCAAGGTTTTTTGTTTCAGTTGTAGAGAATTGGTGTCATTTCTTCCTTAAATGTTTGATAGAATTCACCAGTGAAATCATCTGGGCTTGATGCTTTCTTCTTTAGAAACTTGTTAATTATTGATTCAATTGTTAACAGATATAGGTCTATTCAGATAATTTACCTTTCCTTTGGTAACCTTTGGCAGATTTTTTTTCAAATAATTGTACTGTTTCATCTAGATTATCAAATTTGTGGACAAAGAGTTCTTCATAATATTTCTTTACTATCTTCTTAACATCCATGGGATCAGTAGAAATATGATCTTTGTGTGTGTGTGTGTCTGATAGTAATAATTTTTGTCATCACTGTTATTTTTCTACATTAGCTTGGTAGAGCTTTATCATGTTCACTGATTTTTTTTAATGGACCACTTTTGATTTTCTTGACCTTCTCTATTGATTTCCTGATTTCATTTTATCGATTTCTGCTTTTTTTATTATTATTATTTGCTTTATTCTGCTTGTTTTAGGTTTAGGTGCTTTTCTTCCTCTAGTTTCTTTTTGTAGTAGCATAGATCAATGATTTTACATCCTTCCGCTTTTATAGTATAAGCATTCGATGCTATAAATTTCCCTTTAAGCACCATTTTTGCTGCATCCTACAAATTTTGATGGTATATTTCCCTTTTCATTAGTAAAAGATATTTCATTTTTCTTTATACTTACTCTTGACCCATATGTTATCTAGTATTGTGCTGTTTAATCTACAAATACTTAGAGATTTCTTAGCTATTTTTCTGTTATTCATTTCTATTTTAGTTCCATTTTGGCCTAAGGGCATATTTTATGATTTTAAAAAAATTTTGTTAAGTTGTATTTTATTGTACAGAATATGATCTATTTTTTCTCTATGTCCCACATAAGCTTGAAAAGAATGTGCATTTCGGTGATGGATTAATTTTCTTCAAATGTCCATTAGAACCAGTCGGTTGATGGTGTCATTCAATTCAGCTATATGCAAACTGACTTATTGCCTACTGGACCTGTGAATCATGAATAGTGGGCACTAAACTCTTCAACTATAATCATGGGTTTTTCTTTTTCTCTTCCCAATTCTATCGATTTTTGTCTCATGTACTTTTTAACTTTCTGATTTTTAGGTAGATACACATTAAACATTTTTATATCCTCTTGGAGAATTGATATCTTTATTATCATGTAATGAACCTCTTTATGCCATATAATTTCGCATGTTCTGAAGTCTGTTTTGTGTGAAATTAATATAGCTACTTCAGCTTTCTTTTGATTAGTGTTAATATATTTTTACCAACCGTTTTCCTTAATCTATATCTTTATATTAAAACTGTATTTCTTGGCCAGGTGCAGTGGCTCACGCCTGTAATCTCGGTACTTTGGGAAGCTGAGGTGGGCAGATTACTTGAGGTCCGGAGTTCAAGACCAGCCTGGCCAAAATGGTGAAACCCTGTCTCTACTAAAAATACAAAAATTAGCCAGGCGTGGTGGTGCACCTGTAGAGCCAGCTACTTGGGAGGCCGAGGCAGGAGAATCGCTTGAACCCAGGAGGTTTAGGTTGCTGTGAGCCAAGATTGTGCCACTGCACTCCAGCCTGGGTGACAGAGCAAGTCTCCATCTAAAAAAAGGGGAAAGGAAAGGAGAGGAGAGGAGAAGAGAGGAGACGAGAGGAGAGGAGAGGAGACGAGAGGAGAGGAGAGGAGAGGAGAGGAGAGGAGAGGAGAGGAGAGGAGAGGAGAGGGGAGGAGAGGGGAGGGGAGGGGAGGGGAGGGGAGGGGAGGGGAGGGGAGGGGAGGACCGTATTTCTTGTAGACTCTGACAAAAAGTTTTTAAACACCAATTGAAGTGCTTATTGACACATTTAAAGTACTTATTGATATAATTAAATTAATATCACTCATGTTTTTTAACTGTTGGTTGCACTTGTCCTTTGCTTCTTTTCCATTTTGCCTTTTTTTCTGCCTTCTCTGGTTTTAATAGCATGTTTTAGCTGTAATGTCTGCTATTATACTAGTCCTCTTAACATGATGGTATGTGTCGGAAGTAGGGGAAGCATTATATAGTCCTTTGAAATTAAGTATTATCTTGCAGTCTCTAAGTTGAGTTTTGAACTTTGACCAGCTGATGAAATTGAATCCATCTTTGTAGTTATATTTTGTCTCTATGAATTTTATCCTGTTTATTATTTCCTAAATCATTCAAATAATCGGATAGTTTTAATCAAAATGATAAAATCTGTATCTGCCCCACTCAAGGTGGAGAAGGAAAACGAGAAGGAAGAAATGAAGAAATTTTCATGCCTTCAAATATGAAATGTTAGAAATGGGCAACCTTAATTTTGGAAAATATTTTATTCTTCCTTGAACCTAAATTAGGAAAAGACAAAGTCAATTAAAAAATATGTTTTTTTCTTCTTTTAGTTTCATTTAGATTCTGTGATGGTTAATATTAAGTGTCAACTTGATTGGCTTGAAGGGTGCAAAGTATTGTTTCTGGGTATATCTGTGTGTTTCTTGGTATTGCCGGAAGAGATTAAGATTTTAATCAGTGCACTGGGAGAGAAAGACCCACCCTCAGGAATGCTCACCCACGTTCTTCAGGAAGACCCACCCACAGTATGGGTGGGCACCATCCAATCCACTGCCAATGTGGCTAGATAAAGCAAGCAGGAGAAGGTGGAAGAAGCTAACTTGCTGAGTATTTCAGCCTTTATCTTTCTCCTGTGCTGGATGCTTCCTGTCCTTGAACACCAGACTGCAAGTTCTTTGGCCTTTGGACTCTTGGACTTATACCAGTGGTTTGCCAGGGGCTTTCAGGCCTTTGGTCACAGATGGAAGTCTGCCCTGTTGGCTTCCCTAGTTTTGAGGTTTTGGGACTAGAACTGAGTCACTACTGGCTTCCTTTCTCCTTAGCTTGCAGACGGCATATCATGGGATTTCACCTTGTGATCGTGTGAGTCAATTCTCCTTCCTAATTCCCTTTCATATATACATATATGCTGTTTTGTCCCTCTAGAGAACCATGACTAATACAGATTTCATTTCATTTACAGCTCATCCATGATTATTTTCTCTTGACTCTATAAATAACCCAGGATAATAAATTATTCTCCTGACAGAAAAATGTTTGTTTATAAAGTAATTCTTCATGATCATTCATAAGTTCAAAATGTCTTTATCAAGTTTTAATTTTCTTTTCTCTTATAAAGCCTTTGTTTTATCTTTACATTTCTCTTCCTCATAGAAGAAATAGTATCTACTATTTGGCAAATTTTTAAGAGTTTTATAGGCATAGAATCAGTATTTTTGAGGTATATGTAAAGTTAGAAACAATTACCTTTGCTCAGACTGAAAAACATTCCTTCACCATATTGATATGAAACCCTCTTTCCCAGGCATCAAATAAGCATCTCATCTACCTCCAAGATGAGATCAGTAGTTGACAAGGGCAAAAAAGGAAGAATGATAAAAAGTCATGAGAAAAATCTACAGTACCACTAACAGTGTAGAAAGACAGATTTCGAAATAGGTGTGTTGTCATCTAACTGTTACTACAGAGCAGTACTCCTTCTCTCTCCTCATTCACAAGAATGAACCAAGGAATGTTTGCTTTGATGAAAAGAAAGTATTTTAAACATGATGAATGAAACTGGCAGAGACTCTCTTTTTATCCAACAGACTTTAGGGCTTTGTTGACATAGTAGCCTTTGGACTTTCTGTACCCTTTCAAAGTGTTACTGATCCTTGCTCATCAAGGCAGACTGGAGAGGGCATAGTATTTAAAGGCAGAAGCAGGTTCAAAAATGAAGTGTACTCCTGGTACTGCATCTCTTAGGAATGTATGGATGATAGCTAACCAGAACCCCTGGAAAGTGGAGGGAGGCGGGGAAACAACTTTATTTCAATGACTAGCTTTATTTTTCTGGATTATTACTCTTAAAAATTACCAACTAGTCTGTTTTTTAATTTGTTGTTGTTGTTTTTGTTGTTGTTGTTGTTATTTTGGAGATGGAGTCTCGCTCTGTCACCCAGGCTGGAGTGCAGTGGCACAAGCTAAGCTCTCTGCAAACTCAGTCTCCCAGGTTCAAGCAATTATCCTACCTCAGCCTCCCAAGTAGCTGGGACTACAGGTGCGTGCCAACAAGCCCGGCTAATTTTTCTATTTGCAGTAGGGTTTCACCATGTTGACTGGTGTCAAACTCCTGACCTCAAGTGATCCGCCCGCTTCAGCCTCCCAAAGTGCTGGAATTACAGGCATGGGCCACCAAACCTGGCCTATTTTTTAATGTGATATTTTCTTAGAAGAAATATTTAAAGTGAAAACTTAAGTGAAATCCATAGAATAAAACATGAACCATAATGCACAGAATTTATTCTTAGTAGTGTTCTTTTATGTTTTATGTTCTAGGAGCCCATATGCTATAATCTGATGTTTTAACATCAAGTGTTGCTTTAGGAATGCTGCCCACTTGACGGCTTGTTTATATTTGAAAATCACATTAACTTTTTCTGTAATTCTAAACTCAAGAGAATTAAAACCTTGCCTTAATGAAAGTAAATTTCCTAAATACTTTAAGAAACAGAAAACTAGACATATACTTCAGAAATACAATCTTTAACAATGAAAGAAATATTTAGTTTAAAAAACAAACTTCATGTTATATGTAAAATTTATTTTCCATCATTCATACTAATGCTTGCATGCAATTATACACTAAGATATTTGAAAATATATAAGGAATTTCAGATCACTATGAAAATATCTCATTTTTAAAAATCATGTCCTTCTTTATATATGGCTCTTATTTCCGTTTTATTTTGAATACACATGCAATTGCATTTTTCTAATACATTCACATATATTATTTAGGAGCCCTGAAAAACCAGAAGACATACTTATAAACAAATTTGTGGAAGGTTTGATAAAAAGGCTGCCTACAAAGATGTGATCAAGCAAAAACCACATTATATAGAATTGTACCCAAAAGGTAGTAATAGCAGGATTTCATTAAGACACTGGGTCTTCAAGAGATGAGACTAAGGATATTATTTATTGGCAAGTCAAGACACATTATTATGTTGTAAATAACAAAAATGGCTATAAAGAGAGGGTCATCTGACAGCTGAAATCTGTCTCTGAAGGGATGCTGCCAGACTGAAGCAGACCTATGGGGAGGAACGGAGTGGGGACTGGGGTAATCAATGCCTTGAATTAACTCCTCTTCCTCCTTCCTATCTAGTGTCAAGACTTCCTTTGGCCCAGAGCTTCATGAAACCAATGGACAAGTAAACTCTGATGCAGTGTGTAAATTTCAGCCTCTCGGGGCACAGAGCAAGGAGTAGGAACATGAAAAGTGGATCTACAGAGGCAAACAGGAGATACTTAGCATATATAGATATATTTGTGTCATTTTATGTATTTCTATCTGGAATCTTCCAACTTTTTAAACAAAAAGATAAAATACTCTGTAACTATGAAAAAGAAGAAGGAGAAAATGTTACGGTTTTTACTCATGAATTATAGGTCAAGCATTGTGTTAAGCACTTTACAAATGAAATTAGTAACATTATTCACATTTCACATAGGGAAATAAGACAGAGACAATACATAGCTTGCTTGGGTCCATAAAGTTAGTTAGCATATAAATTCAATTCCAATCTTTACTTAATTCTGAAGTACCTGCTTTTAAAACCTGCATGATAAAACTCTAGTCTTTGCAGCATCCCTGCTTCTTCCTTTTGTTTCAGCCAAATTTGATCACTGTTTTCTAGACCCTTCCTGACAGTTCCAGTCTTTGTGTCTTGGTGTGTGTGTGTATTTTTCATAATATTATATATGGTATATATACATATTTTTTGGCATGGAATGCTGTTCTACTTTATATCCAAATATTTTATAGTTCTATCATTTATTATAAATTTATCAACAAGAATTTCCCAGGACAAAGACAGTCTCTTCCTTCCTAGCCCCCAAATGACTTTACTTTTATATATATTTCATGGCACAAATTTTGGTCATGTTATATAAGTTATTGTTTATACCTTCTTCTTATTCCCAATGCAAAGTGTGCTTCTGGAGTGCAAGCCCCAGATGTGACCTTATGAGCAAGACTGAATCTGATGTGCTGGGTACCTGCTTTTGTATAACTGCAAGGGGTAGATAAAAATGGCTTGCTCTTCATGATAAATAACTATATTTCAGGCCGTAGTGAAGAATGAATGCCATTGTTGCCCCAGCTTTACAAGTGAGTAAATTGAGACTCAGAGTGTTAAACCTTCCCAAGTTCATATTGTTGGCACATGACAGGGCAGCATTACAACCCAGCTAACTGGTTTAGATACCATGCTTAACCACCATGCTATACCACATCTTAGAACAGAATACAAACAAGTCCAAGAAACAGAGAGTAACAGTGTTGTAGAAGAGCCAAGCTACCTAATATCTATAGGAAGTTGTACCGTTTGATGTGGCAGCTTCAGAAACACTTCCCTATCATAAAAACTCAAGGGGCAGTTCGTGAGTGTGTGCTATGAAAAGTCTTTCAATATCAAGGATTTGCTTTGTCCGCTGCAACCAACTTTTTCCGTGATCACTTGCAACAAAAGGCAACAAGTGAGTAAGCCCCAAAGTAACCTAATTTGCACAGAGAGTATTTTATCTTTGAGAAAAATCATTTTTGGTAAGGAAAAATTATGTTCTACCTTCGAAAGGTAAACATTTGCTCTTTCTAGCAGTTTGTTTCAGGGCATAGTATTAATTAAAATGTACCTCAGTTTCTGCTTTGTTGAGGTAGATGGGGCTCTGATGGTTGTAAAATGAATTAATGATGACTCACCACAGGGGATCACTCCTTTCTTTTTTGGAGATGGAGTCTCACTCTGTCACCCAGGCTGGAGTGCAGTGGCTCTATCTTGGCTCACTGCAACCTCCGCCTCTGGGGTTCAAGCAATTCTCCTGCCTCAGCCTCCCAAGTAGCTGGGATTACAGGTACCTGCCACCGTGCCCTGCTAATTGTTGTATTTTTAGTAGAGACAGGGTTTCACCATCTTGGCCAGGCTGGCCTCGAACTCCTGACCTCATGATCCACCTACCTTGGCCTCCAAAGTGCTGGAATTATAGGCATGAGCCACCATGCCAGCCCTTCTTTCTATCCCTTCAGTCAACAATATTTATCGGTTGCTGTATGCCCTGCACTGACCTGGAGGATGACAAGTTAAACATTTTAGAAACTAAATTTGCTATGGGTGGAATATAAGGTGTATGTGTGTCATAAAAGCAGGTAAATTTGAACAGATAGGAAAGGGACAGGTGATCTCACCAGAGTGATGAGACTTTATTCTGTAGACAAGTGGGTGGGATGGGGGGATCTTTTTGTTATATTTTTAAGTTATAAGCTAATGTGAACAGGTTTACATTTTAGGAATGTCACCCTGGCTGTGCTGAATGAAAGAGGTCCATAGCTGCAAGCAGGATAATTTGAAAATTTATGAAATGATACCAGTATGAGATAACAGTAATGTGTGAGCCATGCTGGCCAAAAGAGATGTGCATGATGGAAACGCTGGAGTGAACTGGGTGAAATAACATAATATGACACTGTACCACTTAGAAAAATGACCATTCAGGCAGCATTTATTCAATTACTTCACTAATTAGAATATTTTATCTTGCTACTTGTGTTATCAAAAATACCATCTCTGACTACTTAATGACACAGATACTGGGTTATTTATTTTTTTATCTATGGGCTGAAAAACTATTAAGTCTGATGTTTTATTTAACATAATTTTGTGTACTCTGCTGAAACATAAACCCCGAACCCAAGGGCCATCTGAGCCCCAGTGTAAAACAGTTTAATCCCTATGTGTTCTGTGCTCCCAAAACACCTTGGGAATATACTCTTACTATAGTTATCATATTGCACAATTATTTACTTTTCTATTTTACCCTGCAGAAGACTGACGCTTCTAGGATTTTATCTTACTAACCCTTGACTAAGATTCAGTGGGGGGCATATCATTATCTTAATTTGGATTTAAAACTCACACAACCTGGTTTGAATATTTCCTAGCTGATGAGTTTTCCCATGTCTCAGTTCACTTCTAAATGAAAATAACAATGCCTCCCACTCTGTTATGGATGAAGTAAACTAATGTATGTGAAGAACTAGGCAAACTGTCTAAGTAGCTAATTAACTCATGTAATTAATTAATAGGTTAGGATAATTACTATTAGCCTTTTTACCTAGAATATGAAGACATATAACAGATATATAATGAATATTTTAATACGTGAATAATATTAGTACTTACCATATGCCAGACACAAATCTAGGCACTTTACATGCATTGACTCATTCAATCCTTACACAAAAACCTAGATATCACTACTATTATTTTGGTTTTTTCCCTGTGTGTGTGTGTGTCACTACAATTCAAGGGGGCCGAAATTACTACTATTTTTATGCCAGTTTTACAATGAGAAAAGTGAGACCAAGAGTGGTTTTATAATTTACCCAAGGTTTACATTACCTGTTAACTGGCAGAGGAAAGTTGAGAATAGTGCTCTTTATTGCCTCTGCAGATGGATGCATGGAATGAATGAATCGCTTTTCCTTTTTTCCCATAGCTCTTAAAAATCAAACTGTTTTATCAAAAAATGAAACAAATCATAATTGATATGATTAATGAACGAATGCAGTCAAGAAAGGGTCTATTTTCCTCAATAAAGTGTTCATTTACCCAGCACTTTGCCTGATACATAGTGAGACTAATCAACTATTGAATGAATGAGTGCCTGTTTATAACTGACACAAACAATGAATTCCTTTCTAGTACTTTTGAATGATCATTATAAATAATAATAGCAACAACAAAAGCAAACCATCTGTCAAAAGGATGTGATTAAGTGTCATGAATGGAGACTAGCATGAAGGTTAGGAAGATGGTGAAAATGCAGTAACAGCAATGTGGAAATATAAACATCTCCCCTGCCTCTTTGATTACTTACCTTATTTCCAGATCTGCCACTTGGATCCAAGTACAGTAAAATGTTCATGTTCTTGAATGTTCATGGCAAGCACTCAGCATCACTAGCCTCCTTTGGAGGGAAAAAATAGTGGAGATATTTATTAAGATTTTACACAGCTGTGACTTTTTAGCAATAGTAAGCAGATAAATTATTGCTTAACACAAAAATCTCAATTTTTCTTACACATACTTGTATTTTCCAATAGTGGGAGCCAATTTGGGAAATTTTAAATTATTTTTGAGCCATGAAAATAAGAGTGATGAATTTGTATCTATTCTTTTCTCCTTTGTATGAATTCAATTAAGATTATTATCAGAATATATGTCTGAGCACACTTTCAAACTGCGAGCGTTCGGCGGCACTGTCTGGTCTACATTTCCAACTTGTTAGAAATCAGTATTCAGGACAGGAACATTCTAAACCTCTGTAAGAGACACAAATGGACAATGTTTAATTTATGCCACTTAGACAAAAAGGAGATCACATCAAGCACTGATTATACTGCTGTTTCCAGAATCCAGACAGTTTTTTTTTTTCTCCTTTTGCTGGTGTTTTCATTCAGAAAGGTTAAAACACTATTAATACTTTTTACTTTAGATTGAAGAACCAATATTTATCTTGGATCTGGGCAAACAGCTCAATTTTTATTGTCAATAAATATTCATTGTCCAATTTCCTCAAAGCAAAATTGGAAGAAATTTTTTTTCAGTTTATTTTTAACAGTTTTCCTGCTTTCTGAACACAGTGGCTAAAGATGTGTTCCACTTATCCTTTGCTCCCGTCATTCACTACGCCAGATATACAGATAGTAGGGTTCTAATTCATAATCAATCTCACCTGAATAGTTACTTGGTCTGAAAGGTGCTCTGCAGTCAGAATTGTAAACACGAGTGATTTCTGAGTTAAAATAAAACTGACTAAACAACTCCAAGTGATCAAATTTACTCATTTTCAGATTAGTAAATATGAGAACTTGGCCTAATTTCAAAGCTGCTGCATCTTGGTTTATTACCAAAATGATGAATAAGTTAGTATCAAGGGTATATAAAACACATAAGAGAGTGGACATAACTACTCACTGACTCTGTTTCCCCATGGAGGCAGGCCACAATTTTGGTGATTCTTATAGCCCTTGCAATGTTGGCATCTATACATATTAAAGATACTTAGAAATGTAGGCTTGCTGCCTTTTACACCATTAGGCTATTAGAGATTCTGTATCAGTCCTCAAGTGTAATCAATGCTCTAAAGTCTGTATCTTGTGGCATCATAGGAATATGTTTGTATTCTATTTCTTTCTGTACTGTTACACCTAGAGCAAACTTTTACCAGTGTTCTACAACTCACCCATTTAATATACTGTCTTATTATCTTCACCAGCTTTAGGTACGACATTCGAAAATCAGGACACTCAGTGAATTTTTCTTAAAATTTTTAGAAGGAAGGTGTGGTTTCACAATGAGACGTGTAGGAAAGTGCAAGGGATATGAATCAGAAGACAGCTCTGCTCCTTGCTAATTGTGTATTTTGAGGAAGCTGATTAGACTGGCAGAGCACTGGGTTTGTCTGCAACAGGAATAACTATAAAGCCTACTTCCATATTCTTCAGCACAGTGTTTTCAAAGTTTATCTGCATAATAGCGTGTATCTAGACTACATTCCATTTTATGAGTGAATACTGTCCCATTGTATATAACAGATTTTATTTACCCACTGGGTCAGTTTGGAGACTCATCTGGTTTGAATGCTTTCCCCCTCAAAATCTTGTGTTGAAATGTAATCCCCAGCTGGGCACAGTGGCTCATGCCTCTAATCCCAGCACTTTGAGAGGCCGAGGTGGGGGGATCATGAGGTCGCGAATTTGAGACCAGCCTGACCACATGATAAGACACCATCTCTACTGAAAATACAAAAATTAGCCAGGCGTGGTGACAGGCACCTGTAATCTCAGTTACTTGGGAGGCTGAGGCAGGAGAGCTGCTTGAACCTAGGAAGTGGAGGCTGCAGTGAGCTGAGATCATGCCACTGTACTGCAGCCTGGGCAACAGAGTGAGACTCCGTCAAAATAAAATAAAATAAAACAAAATAAAATAAAATAAAATAAAATAAAATAAAATAGGAAAAGGAAAGGGAAAGGAAGGGAAGGGAGGGGAGGGGAGGGGAGGGGAAGGGAGGGGAAGGGAGGGGAGGGGAAGGGAGGGGAAGGGAAGGGAAGGGAAGGGAAGGGAAGGGAAGGGAAGGGAAGGGAAGGGAAGGGAAGAAGAGAGGGAGGGAGGGAGGGAGGAAGGGAGGGAGGGAGGGAGGTAATCCTCAGTGTTGAAGGTGAGGCCTGGTGGGAAATGTTTGAGTCATGGAGGTGGTTCCCCCATGAATGAATGGCTTGGTGCCCTCCTCATGGCACTGAGTGAGTTATTGCTCTGAGTTCACCAGAGGGCTGGCTGTTTAAAGGAGCCTGGCTACTCTGCATATCTCTCTTGCTCCTTCTCTCTCTGTGTAATATGCCTAGTCCCACTTCACCTTTTGCCATGAGTCAAAGTTCCCTGAGGCCTCACTAGAAGCCGAGTAGATGCCGGTGCCGTGCTTACGCTGCTTGCAGAAACATGAGCCAATTAAGCCTCTTTTCTTTAAAAAATTACCCAGCCTCAAGTGTTTTCTTACAGAGATAAAACAATGGGTTAATATAGCGACAATTGGTTATTTTTACTATAAACTATTATGAATAATTCCAATATGAACATTCATATACAAGTTTTGGTGTAGATATGTTTTTTTTGTCATTGATAGTCTCCTTGGAGTTGAGTTTTATTCATTTTATTTTTTATTAATATTATTTTAAATTGACAATTTATAACTGTTTACATTTATGGGGAACAATGTGATATTTTGATATACACATCTACAATGTGGTTATAAGTTTTTATTTATCTTGCGTATTCATCTAGAAATTGAACTGCTCCAGGTTTAGGCCTTTGAAGGAACTCCCAGACTATTTTTCAAAATATCTTCACTATTTCACACCCATGCCAGCAGTATATGTAGCAATTGTTCCATTTCTCCACATCTTTACAAACACTTGATATCATCTTTCTCTTGTATTATAGTCATCATAGTGAGTATGCAGTGATGTCTCATTCTTATTTCTATTTGTTTTTCACCACTAACTAATGATTTCTAGCATATTTTGATGTTCTTATTGATCATTTGTAATTCTTAGGAAAAGGATCTATTAAGATCCTTTGTCCACGTTTTAGTTGGGGAATTTGTCCTTTTATTATTGAGTTGTAACAGTTCTTTATATATTCTAGATACAAGTTCTTATCAGACAGATAATTTATAAATATTTTATCTCAATCTATGCAATGATTTTATATATCTTGATGGTATCCTTTAAAACACAAAGGTTTTTTTTGTTTTATATTAATTTTAATCTATCTTTTTTTTTTTGGTCATTTCAAAATTTGTTTTCATAGCTGGGAGGGCTTTGCTTAACCCAGAATCTCAAAGATTTAGTCCTTTATTTTCTTCCGAGAGTATTAAATTTGTATCCCTTTTTTGTTATATTTTATTTTATTATTTATTTTCTTAAATTAAAAGATAAAATTGTATTTCTTCACTGTAGACTACATATTGTTTTGAAGTATATATACATTGTGCAATGACTAAATCTAGCTAATTCATATATGCATTACCTCACATGGCTCTATTTTTTTGTGGTGAGAACATTTTACATCCACTCTCTTAGCATTTCTTAAGAGTATTGTATATTGGTAACTATAGTTTATGTGTTTCATTTAAAGTTTGTTTTTGTGTGTAGTGCAGAGGAGTCCAAATTTATTCATTTGTATATGGATATCCAGTTGTTCCACCACTATTTGTTTAAAAGATTATTTATTATTCTATTGAATTGTCTTGACACCCTTGGTGAAAATCAATTGACTACATACATATACAGCTTTATTTCTGGATTCAACTTTTTTTCATTGATCTATTATGTTAATGCCACCCTGTCTTTTCTTTTACTTTTATTTTAAGTTCTGAGGTACATATGCAGGATGTGCAGGTCTGTTACATAGGTAAACATGTGTCATGGGGGTTTGTTGTACAGATTATTTCATTATTCAGGAATTAAGCCTAGTACCCACTAGTTATTTTTCCTGATCCTCTCCCTCCCTCAACCTTCCACCCTGCGGTAGTCCCAGTATGCGTTCATTGTTCCCCTCTATGTGTCCATCAGTTCCTATCATTTAGTTTCCACTTATAGTAAGAACATGTGGTATTTGGTTTTCTGTTCCTGTGTTAGTTTGCTAAGGATGATGGTCTCCAGCTCCATCCGCATCCCTCAAAGGACATGATCTCATTCTTTTTTATGGCTGCATAACATTACATCATATACATGTACCAGATTTTCTTTATCCAATCTGTCACTGACGGACATTTAGGTTGATTCCATGTTTTTGCTATTGTGTGTAGTGCTGCAGTGAACATATGCATGCATGTGTCTTTAAACTAGAATGATTTATATTCTTTTGGATATATATCAAGTAAGGAATTGCTGGGTCAAATGGTATTTGCGTCTCTAGGTCTTTGAGGAATCACTGCACTGTCTTCCATAATAGTTGAACTAATTCACTATCCTACCAAGAGATTAAAAGTATTTCTTTTCCATAACCTTGCTAGCATCAGTTATTTTTGACTTTTTAATAATAATCATGCTGACTGTTGTGAGATGCTGTATCACTGTGGTTTTGATTTGCATTTCTCTAATAATCGGTGGTGTTGAGCTTTTTAAAATGATTGTTGGCTGCATGTATGTATTTTTTGATAAGTATCTTCTCATGTCTTTTGCACACTTTTTAATGAGGTTGTTTGTTTTTTCTTGTAAATTTTTTAAGGTCCTTATAGATGCTGGATATTAGACTTTTATCCAGATGCATACTTTGCAAAAATTTTCTCCCATTTTGTAGGTTGCCTGTTTACTCTATTGATGTTGATGGTTTCCTTTTTATTTTTTTAAATTAATTTTTTATTTCAATTGGTTTTCGGAAAACAGCTGGTGTTTGGTTGCATGAAAAAGTTGTTTTTGTTTGTTTGTTCGTTTTCTCCTTGAGATAGAGTCTCATTCCATAACCCAGGCTGGACTGCAGTGGTATGATCTTGGCTCACTGCAAACTCCATGTCCCGGATTCAAGTGATTCTCCTGCTACAGCCTCCCGAGTAGGTGGGATTGCGGGCAGAAGCCACCATGCCCAACAAATTTTTTTTGTATTTTTAGTAAAGACAGGGTTTCGTCATGTTTGCCAGGCTGGTCTTGAACTCCTGACCTCAAGTGATCCACACACCTCAGCCTCCCAAAGTGCTGGGTTTAGAGGCAGGAGCCACTGTGCCAGGAGGGTTACATGAATAAGTTCTTTAATGGTGATTTCTGAGATGTTGTTGCCCCCATCACCTGAGCAATGTACACTTTACCCAATGTGTAGTGTTTTACCCCTTGTCAACCCGCACCCTTTTCCCCGAGTCCCCAAAGTCCAATGCATCATTCTTATGCCTTGGCATCCTCACAGCTCAACTTCCACTTATAAGTGAGAACATATGATGTTTGGTTTTTCATTCCTGAGTTACTTCACTTAGAATAATAGTCTTCAGTTCCACTCAGGTTTCAGTGAATGCCATTATTTCATTTCTTTTTTTGGCGAGTAGTATTCTACAGGGTGTGTGTGTGTCTGTGTGTGTGTGTGTGTGTGTGTGTGTGTGTGTGTGCGCGTGTATTTTTTCTTTATCCACTCATTGATTGATGAGCGTTTGGGCTAGTTTCATACTTCTGCAATTGCAAATTGTGTTGCTATAAACATGTTTGTGCAAGTGTCTCGTATAATGACTTTTTTTCTTCTGGGTAGATACCTAGTAGTGGGACTGCTGGATCAAACAGTAGATCTACTTTTAGTTCTTTAGGGACTTCCCACATTGCTTTCCATAGTGGTTGTACTAGTTTGCATTCCCATCAATAGTGTAAAAGTGTTTCCTTGTCAACATATCCCCACCAATATGTATTATATTTTTGATTTTTTGATTATGGCCATTCTTGCAGGAATAAGGTGATATCCCATTGTGGTTTTGATTTGCATTTCCCTGATAATAAGTGATGTTGAATATTTTTCCAAATCTTTGTTGGCCATATATATTTTTTCTTTTGAGAATTATCTGTTCATGTCCTTAGCCCGATTTTGATGAGATTATTTGTTTTTTTCTTGATGATTTGCATGAGTTCTTTGTAGATTCTGGATATTATTCCTATGTTGGATGTATAGATTGTGAAGATTTTCTTCCACTCTCTGGGTTGTCTGTTAACTCTGCTCATTATTTCTTTTTCTGTGCAAAAGCTTTTCAGTTTAATTGAGTCTCACCTATTTATCTTCATCTTTGTTGCATTTGCTTCTGGGCTCTTGGTCATGAAGTCTTTGCCTAAGCCAATGTCTAGAAGGGTTTTTCCAATGTTATCTTCTAGAATTTGTATGACTTCAGGTCTTAGATTTAAATCTTAGACCCATCTTGAGTTGACATTTGTATAATGTGAAAGATGAGGATCCAATTTATTCTTCTACAAGTGGCTTTCCGATTATCCCAGCATCATTTGTTGAATAGGGTGTCCTTTCCTTACTTTATGTTTTTGTTTGCTGTGTCAAAAAATCAGTTGGCTGCAGGTATTTGGCTTTATTTCTGGGTTATCTGTTGTGTTCCACTGGTTTATGCACCTATTTTTTATACCAGTACCATGCTGTATTGGTGACTATGGCCTTCTGTTATAGTTTGAAGTCAGGTGATGTGATGCCTCCAGATTTATTATTTATTATTTTTGCTTAGTCTGGCTTTGTCTATGCAGGGTCCTTCTTGGTTCAATATGAATTTTAGAATTTTTTTTTCTAATTATATGAAAAAGAATAGTAGTATTTTGATGGGAATTGCATTGAATTTATAGATTGTTTTTGGCAATATGGTCATTTTCACAATATTGATTCTACCCATCCGTGAGTATGGAATGTGTTTCAATTTTGTGTGTCATCTATGATTCCTTTCAGCAGTGTTTTGTAGCTTTTCTTGTTGAGGTCTTTCATGTCCTTGGTTAGGTATGTTCCTAAGTATTTTATTTATTCATTTTTTGCATCTATTGTGAAAGGGGTTAAATTATTGATTTGATTCTCATCTTGGTTGCTGTTGGTATATAGTGGAGCTACTGACTTGTGCACACTAGTTTTGTATCCTGAAACTTTACTGAATTCATTTGCCAGTTCTAGGAGCTTTTTGGATGAGGTTTTAGGGATTTCTAAGTATACAATCATCTCATCAGCAGTGACAGTTTGAACTTTTTACCAGTTTGGATGCCCTTTATTTCTTTCTCTTGTCCGATTGCTCTGGCTAGGACGTCCAGTACTATGTTGAATAGAAGTGGTGAAAGTGGGCATCCTTGTCTTGTTCTAGTTCTCAGGGGAAATGCTTTCAGCTTTTCCCCATTCAGTACAATATTGAGTGTGGGTTTGTCCTAGATGACTTTTATTACTTTAAGTATGTCTTTTTATGTTGATTTTGCTCAGAGTTTTTATGATAAAGGAATGCCAGATTTTGTAAAATGCTTTTTCTTCATGTATTGAGATGATCTTGTGATTTTTGTTTCTAGTTCTGTTTATGTGGTGAATTTTATTTATTGATTTGTAGATACATATCATACCATCCCTGCATCCCTGACATGAAACCCACTTGATCATGATGGATTTTCTTTTTGATATGCTGTTAAGTTTGATAAGCTGTTAGTATTTTGTTGAGGATTTTTGTATCTATGTTCATCAGGGATATTGGTCTGTATTTTTTTTTTCTTTCTTTTTTTGTTATGTCCTTTCTTGGTTGTGGCATTAGGGTGATACTGGCTTCGTGGAATGATTTAAGGAGGATTCCATCTTTCTGTATCTTGTAGAATAGTGTCAATAGGATTGGTACCAATTCTTCTTTGAACGTCTGATAGAATACAGTTGTGAATCTATCTGCTCCTGGACTTAATTTGTTGGCAGTTTTTAAATTACTATTTCAATCTCACTGCTTGTTATTGGTCTGTTGGGAGATTCTATCTTTTCCTGGTTTAGTCTAGGAGAGTTGTATATTTTCATGAATTTATCCATCTCCTCTAGGTTTCCTCATCTATGTATGTAAAGGTGTTCATAGTAGCCTTGGATAATTGTTTGCATTTCTGTGGTATTGGTTGTAATATCTCCCATTTCATTTCTAACTGAGCTTATTTGTATCTTCTTTCTTCTTTTCTTGGTTAGTCTCTCTAATGGTCTATCAATTTTATTTATCTTTTCATATAACCAAATTTTTGTTTTATTTATCTTTTGTATTTTTTGTTTGTTAGTTTCAATTTCATTTAGTTCTGCTCTGATCTTCATTATTTATTTTCTTCTACTGGGTTTGGGTTGTCCTTGTTTCTACAATTCTGTGAAGTGTGTCCTTAGATTGTCTATTTGTGCTCTTTCAGACTTTTTTTGTTTGTTAGTTTTTTGTTTTTTTGTTTTGTTTTGTTTTGTTTTGTTTTTTTAGATAGAGTTTCACTTTTGTTCCCAGACTGGGGTGCAATGATGCGATCTTGGTTCACTGTAGCCTCTGTCTCCCAGGTTCAAACAATTCTCCTGCCTCAGGCTCCCAAGTAGCTGGGATAACCAGTGCCTACCACCATACCCAGCTAATTTTTGTACTTTTAGTAGAGACATGGTTTTGCCATGTTGGCCAGGCTGCTCTCTAACTCCTGGCCTTAGGTGACCCACCCTCCTCTACTTCCCAAAGTGCTAGGATTACAGGCATGAGCTGCTGCTTCCAGCCTCAGACTTTTTAATGTAAGCATTTAATGCTATCAACTTTCCCATCAGCACTGCTTTTGCTGTATTTCAGAGGTTTTGATATGTTGTGCTAGTATTACTGTTCAGTTCAAATAACTTTTTAATTTTCATCTTGATTTTATTGTTAACTCAACAATCATTCAGAAGCAGATTATTTAATTTCTATGTGTTTGCGTGGTTTTGAGGGTTTCTTTTGCAGTTGATTTTCAATTTTATTCCACTCTGGTCTGAGAGACTACTTGCTATACTTTGGATTTTCTTAGATTGACTGAGATTTGTTGTGTGACCTATCATATGGTCTACTTCAGAGAACGTTCCATGTGCTCATGTATATTCTGTACTTGTTGGGTAGAATGTTCTGTAAATTTCTGTTAAGTCCATTTGTTGCAGGGTATAGTTTAAGTTCATTGTTTCTTCGTTGACTTTCTGTCTTGATGACCTGTCTAGTGCTGTCAGTGTAGTATTCAAGTTCCCCACTATTATTGTGTTGCTGTCTATCATATTTCGTAAGTCTAGTACTAACTGTTTTATAAATTTGGGAACTCCAATGTTAGATACATATATATCTAGGCTTGTGGTAGTTTCCTGTTGGACTAGTCCTTTTATCTTTATATAATGCCCCTCTTTGTCTTTTTCAACTATTGTTGCTTTAAAGTTTGTTTTGTCTGAAATAAGAATAACTACTCCTGCTCACTTTTGGTGTCCATTTGCAAGGAATATTTTTTCCACACCTTTACCGTAGGTTTTTGTGAGTCTTTATGTGTTAAGTGAGTCTCCTGAAAACAGCAGAAACTTGGCTGATGAATTATTATTCATTCTGCCATTCTATATCTTTTAAGTGTAGTCTTGGTAGTGACAAACTCTCTCAGCATTTTTTTGTTTGTAAAAGACTATTTTTACTTCATATATGAAGCTTAATTTCACTGGGTACAAAATTCTTAGCTGATAATTCTTTCGTTTAAGGAAGCTAAAAATAGGCCCCCAATCCCTTCTAGCTTGTAGGGTTTCTGCAGAGAAATCTGCTGTTAATATGATTGGTTTTGGTTTATAGGTTATCTGGTGCTTTTGCCTCGCAGCTCTTTAAGATTCTTTCCTTTGTCTTGACTTTAGATAACCTGATAACTGTGTGCCTAGGTGATGATCTTTTTTTGATTAATTTTCCGGGTGTCATTTGAACCTCATGTGTGTGGATGTCTAGATCTCTAGCAAGGCCAGGGAAGTTTTATTTGATTATTCCCTCAAGTATGGTTTCTAAACTTCATATTTCTCTTCTTCTTTGGGAACAATTTTTCTTAGGTTTGGAGGTTTAACACAGTCCCAAAGTTCTTAGAAGCTTTGTTCATTTTTTAAATTCTCTTTTTCTTTGCCTTTGATGTATTGGGTTAATTCAAAATCCTTGTCTTTGGGCTCTGAAGTTCTTCTGCTTGTTCGATTCTATTCCTGAGACTTTCCAGGCGATTTTGAATTTCCCCAAGTGTGTCCTTGATATATGGAAATTATGACTGTTTGTATTTAGGCTATTTCACTGAATAATTTTCCTTTCATATTCTACATCATGTTTTTTATTTCTTTAAGTAGGACTTTATCTTTCTCTTGTGCCTCCTTGATTATTAGCTTAATAATCGACCATATGACTTCTTTTTCTGCCAATTCAGAAATTTCTTCTTCGTTTGCCTCCATTGCTGGTAAGCTGGGATGATCTTTTGGGGGGTGTTAAAGAATCTTGTTTAGTCATGTTACCAGAATTGTGTTTCTGGTTGCTTCTCATTTGGGTAGACTCTATCAGAGGGAAGATCTGGGATTCAAGGGCTGCTGTTCATCTTTGGTCCCACAGAGTGATCCCTTAATATGGTGTTTTCTCCCTTCCCTCTAGGAACTGGGCTTTCTGAGAGCTGAACTGTAGTGATTGTTTTTTCTCTTCTGGGTCTAGCCACCCAGTGGAGCTACCGGGCTTCAGGCTGGTGCTGGGGAGTGTCTGCAAAGAGTCCTGTGATGTGATCTGTCTTCAGGTCTTGCAGCTGTGGCTACCAGCACCTGCTCCAGTTGAGGTAGCAGGGGAGTGAAGTGGGCTCTGTGAGGGTCCTTGGTTGTATTTTTGTTTAGTGTGCTGGTTTTGTATTGGTTGGCCTCCAGCCAGGAGGTGGTGCTTTCAAGAATGCATCAGCTATGGTCTTATATGGAGGATGCGTACTTGCCCTAGGGACACTTGGTTAAGTATTCAGATTTCTCAGGCAGTGGGAAGGGCCATAGAGCTCCCAAGGGATTGTGACCTCTGTCTTGGCTTCCAGGACTGATAAAGACAACCTTGTGGCGGCAAAAATAGGTGTGTCTGAGCTCAGCCTCTCCTTGGGTGGGGCTTGCCGTGGCTGTGGTTTCCAGTCCAGTGGAGTTTTATTCCCAGGGGAATTAGCTTGCCTCTGCGGAGTCACACAAGTTGCCAGGAAAGTGGGGGAAAGCTGTCAGTCACAGGCCTCACCCCACTCCCACACAGCCAGCAGTCCTAAAGACTGGTCTCACTCCCACCATTCCACGTCCCCACCTCTCACCCTCCTCCAGCAACAGCAACAAGTGTATTTCCAGGCAGCGATGACCAGGGCTGAGAACCCACAGTGTTTTGGCATCTCAGGGAGCCTGCTGGGATGATCCAGTTCCTTCAAAGGGGCTATGGATTCTTTTGACTTTCCTGGTATGTTCCTGTGGTAGTTCTTGGAGCAAAAATTCATGATATTAGTCGCCAAACACTGCTGTGTCTGTTTGAGCAGGAGCTGCAAGCTAGTCCTGCCTCCTATCTGCCATCTTAACCATGATGATAGTTTCTTTTGCTGTGCAGAAGCTCTTTAGTTCAATTAGATTCCATTCGTCAAGTTCTGCTTTTGTTTCATTTGTTTTTGGAATCTTCGTCATGAAATCTTTGCCAGTGCCTATGTCCTGAATAATATTGCCCAGGTTTTCTTCTAGGGTTTTTTATAATTTTGGGTTTTACATTTAAGTCTTTAATCCATGTTGAGTTGATTTTTGTATATGGTGTAAGGAAGGGTTCCACTTTCAATTTTCTGCATATGGCTTGCCAGTTATCTCAGCACCACCTATTAGAGGATCATTTACCCATTGTTTGTTTTTGTCAGGGTTGTCAAAGATCAGATAGTTGTAGGTGTACAGTCTTATTTCTAGGTTTTCAATGCTGTTCCATTTGTACATGTGTCTGTTCTTTTACCAGTGCAATGCTGTTTGGGTTACTGTAGCCCTGTAGCATACTTTGAAGTTGGGTAACATTATGCCTCCAGTTTTATTCTTTTTGCTTAGTATTGCCTTGGTTATTTGGGCTCATTTTTGGTTCCATATGAAATTTAAAATAGTTTTTTCTAGTTCTGTGAAAAATGTCAATGGTTGTTTAATGGGAACACCATTGAATCTATATATTGCTTTGGGCAGTATGGCCATTTTAATGATATTGATTCTTCCTATCCATGTGTATGGAATGTTTTTCCATTTGTTTGCATGATCTCTGATTTCTATGAGCAGTAGTTTGTAGTTCTCTTTGTAGTGGTCCTTCACTTCCTTTGTTAGCTGTATCCCCAGGTATTTTATTCTTTTTGTGGCAGTTGTGAATAGGAATTCATTTATGATTTGACTCTCAGCTTGACTGTTGTTGGCATACAGGATTGCTAGCAATTTTTGCACATTGATTTTGTATTCTGATACTTTGCTGAAGTTGTTTATCAGCTTAAGAAGCTTTTGGGCTGAGACGATAAGGTTTTCTAAATATACAATCATGTCATCTGCAAACAGAGACAATCTGACTTCCTCTTTTCCTATGTAAATGACCTTTATTTCTTTCTGATGCCTGATTGCCCTGGCCAGAACTTCCAATACTATGTTGAACAGGAGTGGTGAGAGAGGGCATTTTTGTCTTGTGCCAGTTATCAAGGGGAATGCTTCCATCTTTTGCCCTTTCAGTATAATGTTGTCTGTGGGTTTGTCGTAGATGACTCATACTATTTTGGGGTATGTTCTTTCAATACTTAGTTTAGTCAGAGCCCAAATAGCCATATTACCTGACTTAAAACTATACTACAAGGATACAATAACCAAACCAGCATGGTACTGGTACAAAAACAAACACATAGACCAATGGAACAGAATAGAGGATCCAGAAATGAGACCACTCACCTACAACTATTTAATCTTTGACAAACCTGACAAAAACAAGCAACGGGGAAAGGATTCCCTATTCAATAAATAGTGCTGGGATAGCTAGCTAGACATATCCTGAAGATTAAAATGGGACCCATTTCTTACACATATACAAAAATTAACTCAACATGAATTAAAGACTTAAATATAAAACCCAAAACTATAAAATCCCTGGAAGACAACATAGACAATACCATTCAGGACATAGGCATGGGCAAAGATTTAATGGTGAAGATGCTAAATGCAATTGCAACAAAAGCAAAAATTGGCAAGTGAGATCTAATTAAACTAATTAAACTTCTTCACAGCAAAATAAACTATCAACAGAGTAAACAGACAATCTACAGAATGGAGGAAAATGTTTGCAAAGTATGCATCTGGCAAAGGTCTTATATCCTTCTAATATCCCCTTTCTCCACATCACTGTCAACACTTATCATTTGTCTTTTTGGTGGTAGCCATTTGAACAGGAGTGAGGTGATTTTATTGATGTTTCAATTTAAAATTTCCTTTTGGTTAGTGATGTTGAGAATTGGAACTGGAGAAAATATTTGCAAATCAGACATCTAATAAGAGGTTAATATCCAAAAATATTTAAGGACCTCAAACAATAGCAAATAATGAAATTATAAAATGGGCAAATATCCTGAATAGACATTTTTCATTTTTAGAGACAGGGTCTCACTCTGATGCACAAGCTGGAGTGCAGTAGGGCAATTATAGCTGACTGCAGCCTCAAATTCCTGGGTTCAAACCATCCTGCAGTTTCAGCCTCCCAAGTAGGTAGGACTATGGCATAACGTGTTGCCATGTCCAGCTACATTTTTAAATTTTCGTAGAGGCAAGGTCTCTCATTATTTTGCCCAGGCTGGTCTCAAACTCTTCAGCTAAAGCCATCCTCCCCACTCAGCATCCCAAAGGACCAGGATTACAGGTGTGAGCCACTGTGCCCAGCCCATATATTTTGTTTTTAGAATTTAGTGTTTTGATACAACCTTCATAATTTTGATTCTCAGTATCCATAGCATAATATACTTATTAACATTTGAATTTTCCACATTGTTGTTGTTATATTTAATTTAAAAATGAATATCCATTCAAATAACTTTTTCTTTAGGTTGAATTATGTTTTCCTTATTTTAAAATTCATTCATTTATTTTAATTGATCAGTAAAATTTATGTATATTTGTGGTGGAAAACATAAAGTTTTGGTATACGAATACATTGAAGAATGACTAAATCAAACTATTTAGCATAAACATTACCTCACAAACTTATTTTTTTTTTGTATGTGAATACTTAAAATCCATTGTCTTAGCTATTTTTAAGTATACAATATATGGTTATCAACTGCAATCACCATGATGTATAAATATTCATACCCGTTGACCCAGCTATGTGTTCCCTAACAATTTAACATAAGAAAACAAACTTATTTCTTTATGGTAAATTATTAGAGGAAGCATAACTCATTTAATAGGCATAAATATTTTATACTTTATAATATTTCCATATGGTTTTTCAAAAATGGTTTTCAGAATTACAATGCCACCAGTAGTTTATAATTTTTTATTCAAAAATCTCACATTTGCTGCTAAACTGCTAAATATTTATTGATTTAATAACATGAACATTTTTAGGTTTAAATTTTATTAAAAACTGTATTCAAAAAAATTTCATATTTAAATGATTGAATCGTACGATTATTTCTGAAGCTATTTTTAATTTTCATATTTTTGTACATGAATTATGCTTATAATCAAAAAATAAAGTCATTCTGTAAAAATTGCTTTACTGTTTTCTGACAACATCATATCACTTTCTCTGTTTACTATTTATTAAACTAATTACTATTGATTTTATTAGACTGCATATTGCCATATAACAAAAAAATAATATTTTTTAAACCATGGGAAAGAGTAAAGAGAATGCCTTGAAAAAACACTTCTAACAATATAAATTTCAGTTAATTTCCAGAGAATAATTCTTTTATTCACGAATCTGGAGCAGACACCTCCTTCAATTTTATTTTTATAGAAAATGCCTTTTGTCAGCAGATGTGCTTGTTTATTGCAAAGCTTATAATGCAAAGGAGCTTATCTTCCTGTAGAAATAAGCATATTTAGTTTATCACACCATACAGAACAATAAAACTTTCCACTGTTCATCCCTGGAGGAACAAGTAGGAATGGATAATATTTTAAATTCAGTAAAGACAATAAAACATCACAGTAAGCATGTTTTTTTTAGGTAACATACATAGCTGACAATTAAAGTTTTAAATGTATGATTTGAAATCTTTAAGCTTTTTTACATGTAATTTAGGTCCATTTTCCCTATTAGTGAAAATATAGATTTATAATTACCCATATTTTCAATGTATCTACATTTTTCAGAATTACTGCAAGAAATATTTCAGATGGAATCTGGCCTCAAAATCTCTGATTAAATAAAAAACTTCTGAAAATTTGTTTTATATGCAATTTATATGTACAGGAGATCACTAAAATAACAATCACTATACTATACTGCACTTAGCTTGTATGGTCTACTCAACCCTGAGATTTCGGAAGGCAAGAACCATAGCTTTTTAATTATCTGTTCCCACCAATTAGCAGAGTGCTTTTCACAGCATGTGTCCCATGAATAATCATTGAATCATTGAAAGAATTACAACTAGAGGGTAAATTCCACTGTGCAATATCTTTCACTGGAATTTATCTTCTGGGAGATCAGAAGCCTTGCTTTTCTTAAAGCTGCATATGAGTTTGTACTTTTTCAAGACATATTCAGTCTTCAGACTCCATTATAGCTATGTCAGCTGTTGCTAAATCTTTTTATCAAATATTATGAAGCCAACACATTTTCTGTATGATCGAAGTTTTCTTAATTATCTTAATTATAATTGTATCAATTTTAAAAGTCAACATGGCTCCTATATGAGAGAGAAGTGTGCTACAATACCCAACCATTAACAAGGACCAAAAAAAAAAAAAAAAAAAAAATGACGTTTTTTCCCCCAAATAACAATAAAAGACAGTACATGATTTTTGAAGGGCAGTTTTTGTTATTAATTCTTTGTACCTCCCAAAGTCCCAAATGCTGGCACTCACACATTGGTTCTGGGAATTTTTTGTACTGTCCCAGAACATGCAGAAAGGAGACTCAATATCAAAAGTGAAAAATGTACATCTAAGAAATGCAAATTTAAACAATAATGAGATACTCTTACATGTCTATTAGAATGGACAAAATTTGGAAGACTGACAATGTCTAATGCTGGCAGGGATAAGGAACAACAAAAATTCTCATCCCTTGCTGGTAAGAATCCAAAATGGAACAGCCACTTTGAAAGTTAGTTTAGCAGTTGCTTATAAAACTAAACATATGGCAGTTATGCCCCTCAGTATCTTCCCAGATTTGTTGAAAACCTATGTCCACATGAAAACCTGAAAATGGATGCTTATAGCACCTTTTTCATAATTGACAAAACTTGGAAATATGCAAGGTAGACTTCAGTAGGCAAATGGGTAAATAAATTACAGTATATCCACACAATAGAATGTTATTTATTGTTAAAAAGAAGTGGCTATCAAGCCATGAAAAGACAAGAAGAAAACGTAAATGTATATTACTAAGTGATAGACACCAATCTGAGGATGCTAGATACTGCAGAATTCTAACTATGACATTCTGGGAAAGTCAAAACTGTGGAAATAGTAAAAGGATGAGTGGTTGCTAAGAGGTAAGGGTAATGTATAATGTATAATGACATATATCCATCATTATTTTAATAGATTCCAACAGAGGAGTTTCACAGCCCTAAAAATCTCCTATGCTTTGCCTGCTCATTCCTCCCTTACCCTCAACAGCTTTAGAAGTACAATTGGCCATAACTGCTACTTAGGCTTACAGACAGGCTTTGAATTGGACAATATCTGATTTGATCTAAAAAACAATCCTGGATCAGAATGAAATAAAATAAGCCAAATTTCTACCTATAAATAGATTGTGGCTCAGACACAAACTTGCTAACATCAGAAATCTAAAGTGATTTCCATTTTATATACATGATCTTAGAAAATACAGTTTTTATCATTTACAGCAGCTCAAACTAAAGATAGCCAGTTCAGCTGGAAAGAAGTTAACCATAATCTAAGGTGATGGAATGAGAGAAAGAGAAGAACGTACAATTATGGCAGATATTTATTAAATGGAATAAGAAGTGGTCAACGTTTGGGCACAAAAAGTGAGTTAAAGGCAGAAGTGTAAAATTTAACACAATGAATTTGATCTGTCTTCTACAATTTTATGAAAAAAATATTTCATGCAATGTTAAAACTAGAAAGGAACTTTGAAAACATCTATCTAATTCAAAATGTTCATTTTGCAGATGAACAGGAAATTTTCCATGGTCACACAGCTGATTACTAAGTAATGGTCTTTAATTATGAACCCAAATCAAGACAAAACTCACTTCTCAGTAAACCTTCAGCCTTCTATTTACCTATCTCATGGTCTTTTGTTATAATATCTTATTGTTCTCAAGTTAATGGACATAATTTCATTTATGTTATTCTTTTAAGGCACAGGGTGAGTGAAAAGAGGTTGAACAGATTTAAAGGGATAGAATATCAACTTTATAGTAAACAGTCTATATGATTTACATGTCATTGGTACAAAAGCAACACAAGCATCTTTAGATGAGAATATGCTAATTTTAAGGTTTTATGTATAAATTTTAGTTAAAAAACTGGGAATCCACATTCACTTGGAAAAATATTCTCAATAAATCATATTTTTATCATTTCCTATGGCTTGCTAAGAAAAGTTAATGAATTTATTTAGAAGTTTTTAAAAATATTTTATTCCATTTGGTTTTCCCTAAAAATATAATAATAACATAATTCTTAGAAAGTCAGTGTTATGCCTTTAATTCATTTTAGTTCCCCAAACTCTGTATTATGTTTCTCTACTTGCTATTCAGTAATACCTGAGTCACCTTGTTCACTAGGAAATAATGCATTAGAAGGAGTCTGCTTTCTTATTCATTATTGAATGCACATAAGTTTTCCTTTTTGGGGCACATTAGTATAAAGATCAATACAGTGCTTAAATTAGTTGCCCAATAAGCATCATCGATTGAGATTATGAAGGTGCTACCTATGTCTTATGGGAAAAATACTAACCAAAATTAATCTGAGTCCAATTATAGTCCATTGAATAAAGGTTTCTCACTTATCACTAGATTAAGAGCCTGATTAGGCCCAGTCTATGATACAATATTGAAACAAATAGGTCCTTCCAACTGGATTCAGGCAGCCTTAGATGCAAGCCACTTAGAATGAAAAAAAAAAAAAAAATCAACACTTGGTTAGTGTATTAAAAGACAAATATTGCTTCTGACAGAAAATAATTATAGACTTTCAGGTTTAAAAGGGACTTGAGAATTTGTTTAGAGAATTTGTTTAGGACACAATGCTTCAGTCTTGTGCATGTGTCCTATGTTCTTGCCTACTGTGCTAAATAATATTCCTTGATTATTTCTTTTCAATTTTCAGCACGTCCCTTGCAAGATTACATGTGTAAGCCTCCCTAACAATTTAGAAAAGCTAGAAATTAATAAACTATGCAGTGTGTATATTAATAAATGCAAACTAAATTTTACGTTTTTATTGCTGAAAATGCACAAGCATGCATACAATAAAAGCAATTAAAAGTCTCCCTTAATCTCACAACATTTTGATTAAAAGCCTTTACTCAGGCTTTTTCAGTTTCACCTTACTTCCTTTTCTTTTTTCTTTTTTTTTTTTTTTTTAGAGACAAAGTCTTGCTCTCTCATCTAGGCTGGAGTGCAGTGGTACAATCATAGTTCGCTGTAACCTTGAACTCTTGGACTCAAGTAATGCTCCCACCTCAGCTTCCCAGGTAGCTGGGACTATAAGTGTGCACCACTACCCTCAGCTAACTTTTTTTAAATTTTATTTTTTTGTAGAGACAGTCTTGCTATGTTGTCCAGGATGGTCTCTAATTCCTAGCCTCAAACAATCCTCCCACTTCAGCCTCTCAATGTGCTGAGATTACAGCCATGAGCTACTACAACTGACCTCATCCTGCACATCTCTTAACAGGCATATAATGTGTCCAAACAAGCTTGACAATTTCATTTTCTTACTTCTGAAATCAATTTAACTGTTAAAAAATTTTAATCTCTAATACAACCATCCATAGGTCTGTCAAATAAAATAATGACAATGGATGAAACTAGAGTTAGATTTTAACCTGTAACTAATTACTAATATACACCTTATATTTTTAGGTTACTCAGACAAAGTAGTCAAGGCAATTTTTCACTTTGGACTAAGAAGCCTATTGACTACTGAAACCATTCAACTGTTAAGGTGTTTCCAATGTTGATAAAGTAGTCTAAAATATGAAATATCATTTCATATTTTGGTATCCTTTTTAATTTCATCACTGTTTTATAGTTTTCACTGTAGAGATCTTTCACTTTTTGAATCAGTTAATTCCTAAGTATTTTATTTTATTTGTAACTATTGTAAATGGAATTGTTTTCTTGACATATTTTTCAGTTTGTTCACTATTGGCACATACAGATGCTACTGATTTTTGTATGTTGATTATGTATGCTGCAATTTTACTAAATTTGTTTTTCAGTTGTAATACTTATTTTGTGAAGTATTTATGGTTTTACAAATATAAGATCATATAATCTACAAACAAGAATAATTTGACTAATTCCTTCCCAATTTGGATGACCTTTTTTTCTTTCTCTTTTCTGATTGCTCTAGCTAGGACTTCCAGTACTATGCTGAGCAATGATGGGGAAAGTAGCTATCCTTTTTGTGTTCCGGAAGTTAGAGGTAAGGCTTTCTGTTTTTTCTCAGTATGATACTAGCTAGGAGTCTGTTGTATATGGCTTATGTTATGTTGAGGTATGTTCCTTTTATACCAAAATTTTTAAAGGTTTTTATCATGAAAGAATGTTGATTTATCAAATGCTTTTTTAAGATCGATTGAAAAGATCATATGGTTTTGTCCTTCATTTTGTCAATATGGTGTACTACATTGATTGATTTGCATATGTTGAACAACCTTTGCATCTCTGGAATAAATCACACCTGATCATAATGAATAATCCTTTTAATGTATTGCCAACTTTGGTTTGCTAGTATTTTATTGAGGAATTTTACATGAATATTCATTGATGATATTGGCCTATAGTTTCTTTCTGATTGAAGTACTCCCTTTAGCATTTCTTGTAGGACTTGTCTGGTGTTGATGAAATCCCTCAGATTTCTTTTTTTTTTCTTTTGTCTGGGGAAGTCTTTATTTCTGCTTCATGTTTGAAGGATGTTTTTACTGGATCTATTCTAGGGTAAAAGTTTTCATGTATTTTATTTTAGCACTTTAAATATGTCATGCAACTCTATTTTGGCCTACAAGATTTCCACTGAAAATCTGATTCCAGATGTATTGGAGCTCCTTTGCATGTTATTTGTTTCTTTTGTCTTGCTGCTTTTAGGATCCTTTCTTTATCCTTGACCTTTGGGAATTTAATTATTAAATGCCTTGAGGTACTTTTTTGGGGGTTATCTGCTTAGTGTTCTATAACCTTCCTATACATGGATATTGATATCTTTCTGTAGGTTTGGGAAGCTCTTTGTTATTATCCCTTTGAATGGATTTTCTACACCTATCTCTTTCTCTACCTGTTCTTTAGGGCCAATAACTTTTTTTTTCTCCCATTTTATGCTATTTTTTTAGATCATTTAGGTGTCTACAGCTTACTTCATTTTTTTTATTCTTATTTCTTTTGTGTCCTCCAACTGTATATTCCTCTATAGCCTGTCTTCAAGCTCGCTAATTCATTCTTTTGCTTGATCAATTCTGCTATTAAAGGACTTTGATGCATTCTTCAGTATGCCAATTGCATTTTTCAACTCCAGAATTTTTGCTTGATTTTAAAACCTTATTTCAATGACTGTTAAATTTTTCTGATATAATTCTGAATTCCTTCTCTGTGTAATCTTGAATTTCTTTTAGTTTCCTTAAAATAGCTATTTTAAATTATCTATCTGAAACGTCACATATCTCTGTTTCTCCAGGATTGGTCCCTGGTGCCTCATTTATTTCATCTGATGAGGTCATATTTTCCTGGATAGTCTTGGTACTTATGAATGTTCGTCTGTAACTGACCATTGAAGAGTTAGGTATTTATTGTAATCTTCTCAGTCTGAGCTTGTTTTTACCCATCCTTCTTGGGAAGGCTTTTTAGGTATTCAAAAGGACTTAGGTGTTGTCATCTAAGTCTGCTTTAGGGGGCACCCCAAGCTCAGTAATGCTGGGCTTTGCAGATTCATAGAGGTACTGCCTTGATGGTCTTCGACAAGATCCAGAAGAAATATCTGAATTACCAGGCAGAAACTCTTGTTCTCCTCCCTGACTTTCTCCCAAATAAATGAAGTCTTTGTTTTAAGCCATCTGAATCTGGATTTGTGGTGACACAAGCACTTCTGTGGCCACCATCATTGAGTCTGTGCCAGGTCAGACCTGAAGCTGGCAGAGCACTGGGTCTCATCAAATGCTCACTGCAACCGCTGCCTGGCTACCACCTATGTTTGCTCAAAGTACTGAGGTTCTACATTTAGTAGGTGGCAGTGCTAGCCAAGCTTGTGTCTTTCCCTTCATGGTGGCAAATTACCCCAGACTCCTGGTGAATCCAGAAGTACCATCTGGAAAGCAAGGACTAGAGTCAAAAACCTTAGATGTTTGCCTGATATTCTGTTGTATTGTAACTGAGCTGGCACTCAAACCACAAGAGGCAGTCCTTGCCATTTCTCTCTCACCCACCCCCGCCCCCACTTTCCACAAGCAGAGGAGGCTTACTCTGTTGCCAGCATCACCATAGGCTCATTGGGAGTACTGCCAGGCTACCACCAATTGCCCTTTATTCAGCTTGTGGTGAATGCTACCTAGCCTAGGACTCACCTTTCGGGGCAGTGAGCTCCTCTCTGCCCCAGAGCAGGTCCAGAAATGCCATTCAAGTGCCAAGGCTTGTAATTGAGGATACCAAGGGCCTTCCTGGTGGTGCTCTATCACCCTGTGGCTAAGCTGGTGCTTAAGGTGCAAGACAAAGTCCCCTTTACTTTTCTCTCTGCTTTTCTCAAGTAGAAGGAGTTTTGCCCCACTGTCACCAGCTGGTAATATGCTGAGTCTCATCAGAAGCCAGCAAGTCTCAGAACCTCACCTAAGGCCCACAGTGTACTACCTCAGAATTGTTGTTGGTTATTCAGGGCCCAAGGGCTCTTTTGTCAGGAGGTGATGGGTCCTGCCAGGACTAGGTTCTTCCCTTCAAAGCAATGGGTTCTTTTCTGGTACAGGATATGTCTAGAAATATTGACCAGGAGGTAGGACCTGGAAAGAGGTCCTCATGACTTTGACTCATACCCTATCCAAATGCGGCTGAGCTAGTATCCAAGATGCAAGGCAAATTCCTCTTTATTTGTCACTCTCTTCCCCTCAAGTGGAAAGAAGGAGTCTCTTTTGGAGTCTTCAGCTGTGCAGCCTGGGGTTGAGGGAGGGGGATGAAAGCACTTCTTTAACTATACCCTCTGGTCTCTCAGTAGGTGATGTGATCCCTAAATCCACTGGATCTGAGCTCATTTCAGCACTGAGACTTGCCTAAGAGTTGAAATCCTTGTGGCCCAGAATACCTTTCAAGCTTATTTAGTTCCCCAGAGCACTTTAGCCCATGATGGTGAGAATTGCTGGAACTCAGGGTCTGACCACTAGAATGTGCAATTTCTCTCTGGCTAGAGCTGGTTTAAATACTCTGTCTCCATGGTTGAGCATTAGCTGAGTTCAGTCCAATTTTGCTTTCTGCTGTGATGGGGAGCACTGGTTTTAATCCAGTGTCTCACAATTACTGCACTCTCCCTCTCCCCAAAGCACTGATTCTCTCTCTGTGCCATGGGTCCACTGCCAAGAGATAGTGGAGGAGTGGTGTCAGCCATTCAAGACTGTCTTTTCTGTCTTCTTCAATGCCTTTTTTAGTGATGAAGTCAAAACTAGGTGCTATAAGTGCTCACTTGATTTTTGATTCATATAAATTTGATTGTTTTATATAGATAGTTGTTAAATTGGTGTACTTACAGGGGCGGGCAATCAGTGGATCCTTCTATTCAGCCATCTTGCTCTGCCCCTTTAAAGTTCTTTTTACCTTGACTGGACTCTTTACCAGTCTTCAAAAAAGTATATAATAACCACCTGTCCTACTGTTCTTTCAAAATGTCAACTTTATTACATAATTCAATTTCCACTATAATCATATTTACATCAGATTATATTTTCCAATTATGAATGGGACAATGGTTCATTCCTTTGCACCCACTTTTACTTCTGATTGTTGTGATCTATTCTTCATATCATATTATGAAATCTGTTTTTGGTAAAAATGCATTTTTTTATAACACTCCTGACAGGAACATTATCTTCCTATTCAGAACTTCTGTAATTCCTTGAGCTGAAAATATGTATCTATGTCTCTTTCTCTTTACAATGGAAATACCTCGAGAACAGATACATGTCCATCATTGTTTCTGCTTCATCCTTTAAAATAATATATGCTCATTAAACCCTGACCTCTCTATAGCAAAGTTAAAGTAATGTCTTATTAAAGCATATGGAATGTATTTATTGCAGCAGTTCAGTTCTTCTCACTCCAAGTTAAAAATTAACCCCACTTATAAAAATTATCACTTGTGGTCTTCTGTTCCTAAATAAAATATGTAATAACTCTGTCAGTACCCAGAGCAGAGCTGCCTATCAAGCAGCATATTTACTGAATAGTTGTTGCATTTAAATGGAGGTTTGCATTTCTAAACAATTTATTTCCGTATCATTCTAACCTAATCATATAATTAAATGTTTTTCTTTCCATTTTTGTTTTTGTAAAAACAGTTTCATCTTATCGTATTGAAAATAGCCTTCTTAGAGTTCTCAAACAGCTTGTGGGATTAAAAGATGAAAGTTCTTGGTTTTGAACATCTGACTTGCTTTTTCAGGGTCTAGATCTTGAAGATTCAGTGACTGAATTCCTCAGACACAAGTTCTTGTTCAGAATGACTTGCTATTTCATTTCCTTGTGTATGCTTTGAGGCCATATGTCTAAGGAAAGGAGAATTTTTTTGCCATTTGTAAAACTAAATCTTAGATAAGAGCCAAGATAGATACATGCTGGGATTCATACCCTAAGGAAACCACAATGGAAGAGTGAATGCCTGTGAATCAGTGTTTCCTCTGAATGCCAAAAGTTTGATGAAAAGTTGTGCGGTGAGGAGCAGTCTTCATGGTGAGCCTAATGCAAATAAGAATTTAACTAAATTAGCAAAGCAATGACATTGATTTTCAAGATGTGCTCTAATAGAATCTAACACTGCACTGGCATATATGACAGAAGAAATATTATTTTAACCTTCAGTAATTTTATTAATTATAACTATGTAATTAAATATGCAGTCCTCATTGCAGTTACATTTTTCTTGAGGAGCTCAACTGCAAACTTCAGCAAAGCTGCTGACCTTCAGTTCAGAAAAGATTGTGTGAATTTCATTATGAATAGTATTGAAAATGTTTGTCAGATGTGAATTGAAAGCAGCATCTATTTATAACACAAAAAACTGATGCAACTTAGTAAGCTGAATGTTCTTTAAAAAGTAAATTTTGAAAGTGTTTTGTTTTGTTTAAATTATATTACAAGAGCTTCCTTGGCATATAACAACCTTGAATCTATTAAGAGGATGGTTACAGGAGTTCAATAGAAACTCTCCAGTATGCATTCCACTATTAAAGCATTTACTGTAAATACTGTGGCTGTATAACTCTGTGTGCCTACATTATCTTGGAAATGAAGTTCTTGTTATTTAAATATATTTTTAAAATGTTGACAATTATGTACTTAGAATAATGGAACTAACTTGTAATAATTAAAACATTGAAATTATTATCTATGCTTTCTAGTGTTTGATAGATATGTTGTCCCGAAAAAGAAGTAAATTTGCACTGTTTTCTTGAGAAAACACTAGTTTCTGACCTTGCGTGATCCACTGTTGGCTCCAAATATAGTTATATGGCTTTTCCCTTTAAGAGGATTCTAGATCAGTTCAAAATACAGTAGACATTCAAAAAGCAAATGTTAAATTACTGTTTCAAATTATAATGTATATTAATTTTATTTAGAATGTGGCAAATATATACATTAATTACTTATATTTTCTTTTACATTTTGTATTCTGTATTCAAAAAGGAAATAGATATCATGTGTAGTCCAGCATATGCATCTTTAGTATCACCCATACTATAAACCACTGGGAAATAGCTTTAAAGGAGTTTTAGTAGCTGAACTTGGCATTTGGGGAGCATATTTTGTGTTTAATAAGATGAACACAAGCCAAGATTTCAGGCAAACAATGAGCAAGAAATTTCCCATCATTTTGGAAGTTTATTAGAAATCCATTGAGCAGTCTAGAGTGTGTGGAATTGGAGAGCAAGGATCAAGAAAAATGGTTGAACAGCAAAACTTAGGAATCTGGCTACGGATCCAAGTTTACCCTTAAGAGAAATACCACAGTATCAAGCAAGAGTAAAATTACAAAGTTGACAATGATGGGTTTTGAAATATTTAAGGCAAAATGTAGATTTTAATTCAGAGGTCTAATTTTTTAGATTGTGAATACATTGACTGAATGCATGTTTATTATGTTATAACTGAAATTTTGTTTGTAATGTCAAAAATAAAGACGTTCTCCTAAAAACACAAAAAGGAAGTATGAAATATTATATTACTCAGTTTAAAAGCTCTAGAATAGGCTCCCTATTAGAATAAATAAGAATCAACAAAATTTCAGAAAGAATGCTAAGTACATTTTTGTTTCTAGAGACTTAGAGATTGCCGATCAATACAATTTCTGTTGCTACCCTTTCCCTAGACTCTTACAGCCACCTTCAACAGAAGTAGCCCAGTTTTAATACACACTGAGCTTTTCAAACAAATAAATTAAAAGTTGTACTATTTTAGATAATGTTATTCAGGGCTTTTTTGGGAGTTGTTCACTATTGTAGAAAATATCATCGATGATAGTGTTACCTGTTTATTAGTATACTTGTGAACTATTTACTTGTACATTAGAGCTGCCAATTTAATATAAACACCAATATCAGTCTGCATTCATAATTGTTCAATTCCAAGTGAGTCTGCTTATATATGAGCATCTGACTGCTCCACTGTCTTTTCCAGAATAGTAATGTTGAGCATTTATGTATTAAAATACAAATTGTTTTATTCTATCTTTATTTCCTTATATTTCTCTTCTGCATTAAAGTTAAAATACTATATTAATTTTTTTATGAGACAGGAAAGCTGTATTGTCTATGGATTTTATCTCAAGATGTAAAATTTTAAAAAAGGTGTTGTCTCTCTAATAAAGTTAAAAATCAATGGTATAGGAGATTCAAATAAAGGTCATATTAGCCTGTTTTATTTTCTATGCTATTATATATTCCCCCAAAGATCAAATTTACCAAATACATTGAATTTGCTGCAGGAAGTTAAACATTATTCAGATTGTAATAGGTACAATAAATATTAAATGAATAACAAATGGATGCAATGCTCAAGGTTGCAGAAGGAAAAATTTTGACCTGAAATTATGGAAATAAGGATTGGTGAATATGAGACCATTAGAAAGTGCATCAGAGTTTGTAAGCTCCATGAAATCACGATGATGACAAACAAAGTAAGTGTGAGTTAAGGGGGCAAATAATGAGAGAAGTACTGAAAGTGGAACGAGGGGTGAATTGGAATGCCGAAGATACATATGCTTGTGTACGTGTTGGCAGGAGTTTGCCCAAGTTTAGGAAAATTAAGATGAGTTATTCTTTATATCAATAACACTGGGATAAACAAATGATCTAAGCAAGAGAAAAAGAATTAGAAGTGTCGACTTCCATTACATTATATCATTCATGTAATGGCTATGAAGTCACAGCTAGTGTAATATCATGATTTTTTGTCGTTGTTAAGAATTCCAGAAAACAGAGCTTGCTCTCAGCTTTTAATAGTAGCAGCCAATTGTTTTTCATCTGGTTTTTCTTTGATGGAAGAGAACAAGAGGTAATGATTTCCTTTTATATGTCAATGATATATCAATAAACTGTTTTTAAAAGGAAACAATGATTTTCTAGGATACATTTTTTTTTGCTTGGAGAATAAAATAGTAAGATTTTTAAAAATATATGTTCATGATACTGAAGAAGGTGCTGAGGTAAAGCTTTGATATGGATATTATGCTGAGTTCCAAATAAAATAAAAGAGTTCAGATTCCAGCTAAGGGTTGATTTTCAGAACAGAGTACTTCATGACTAATGACATTTCATTTATCAAAGAACTGGGACATTAGATATTAGCAGAGCATATAGCAGAAGCTTCAGATAGGCTACAAGATTAAAATTATTCCAGTGTATCCAGAGACATGAAAATGGATATTTTAAAGAGTAAAATTGTAAGTTTTATTTCCTTATAAATTGACTGCTATTACAGGAAATAATGTGTGATCATTTAGTTTACTTATGTTAATAAACTCTCATTTTGTTGTGCTATGACTGAACATAAGAGTGGGAGAAACTCAGATGTATAATGCACACACACACAATTGTTTAATCAGCTGATCTGCAATGTGGAAGCAAATAATGTGAGAAAATTTACAACTAAGAAAACCAAACATCTGTAAAACCTATAATTCATTCATTAATATCTACAGTGTAGAATGGGTTTCACACACTACATCTCACACAATTCTAGTAAGTTGGAACTCATCTATTTGGCTCTATGTGCTATGTTGTTTATTTTTTGTTATGAACCAAGTTTTTATCAAATGTTTATACCTGAACAAAAATTCCAGAGTCTTCAAATATTATATCTAAGCAATTGAAATGATCTATGGAAAGACTCAAACTGCAAAATGAACACATCAACATATGTACTTATGTATATATCAATATGTACTTATAACACATTCTATCATAGTCACAGAAAAGCTATACAGTATATAGTTGTCTCTTGGTATCTGCAGGGGATTGGTTCCAGGACCCCTGTGGGCACAAAAATCTGTGATATTCAAGTCCTTTACCCAAAATGAAAGAGTATTTGGATGTAATCTATTCACATATTTCTGTATATTTCAAGTTATATCTAGGGTACTTCCTATATCTAATACAATGTAAATGTTATAGAAATTGTTGTTATACTGTATCATTTTATTTGTTATTTTTTATTGTTGTATTGATATTTTTCTCATTTTTTGACTTGCATATTTTCAATCCCCCATTGATTGAATCCATGAATATGTAACTCACAGACACAGAAGGCTGAATGTATATTTCTAATACGGTTTTTAGTTATATATATGTTTTTATTCAAAAGTTAATTGGGTTGAGTTTTTCTCAGCTAATAATCTCCTCATATGATCTCCCAGTGAAAGCATAAAAGTTTTTGAATTGAAGTGAACCGTCCACGTATCCTACATATTCTCTAGCTTAGACTATTTGGACTATTATTTCTTTCTCTATTTATAAAGCCCCTCTCCACCACCAATACCTTTACACCATTTCTGGGTTTTGAGAATTAGCTATTATTCTTCCCTGCAAAGAAATAGACCATTAAATGTATGTTAGTTAACTTACTGAAGTTTGAAGCTCTGCAAGATGATGATACTTACCAGTGCACACTCCTTCCCTCATAGGCTCAATTACGTGGAAAAATAAAATCTAACAAAGATTCTGACCATATGATTGATTACCTCATGTTGCATTTGATTTTTCCCCTTACTCTTTAGTTGATACCTCAATAATTTGGATGATTTCGTTATGAGACATAGCAGTTTCATTCCTAAATCTGAGTTTCTCAAAAATTTTCCCCTAGCTCCTGGACCATCTTAAATGCATAAAACTATGGTGCTATGACATTGAAATACAAATCAGAGAATAGTATTAATAGGCTAACACAATAAGGAAAAAGAAATTGAACTGAAATGAATTTAAAAACCAGAGAAAGGTGGAAAAAGAACAGGAGTGTGCTAGCTTCAGTTTTCATAGATCTTCATTTTGGATAAGAGTACGACAGGGGCACCGATTTTTTTTCTGTAATACAAAGCTATATATATGGGGAGAGAGAGAGAGAGAGAGAGAGAGAGAGAGAGAGAGAGAGAATAGCTAATTCTCAAAACCCAAAAATGGTGTAAAGGTAGTGGTGGTGGAAAGGGGCTTAGTAAATAGAGGAAGAAAGAAATAATATCCAAAAAGTCAAAGCTAGGGTATATATAAATGAAATTAGGCATGAGAAAATTAGACATGAGATAATCGATGAGAAACTGATCCAGACTTGCATGCCTAATTTCATATATCTATATATGAAACTTCATATATGAACTTTCATATATCTATATATGAAACTTCATATATAGATATAAGAAATTAGGCATGCAAGTCTGGATCAGTTTCTCATTAATTACCAGGAGAGATTTTACTTAGCCTTGAGCCAAGCTGCAAAAGCTACCTGCATGAATCTCCTCATAATGACATTATACATTGAAAAAAAACCCCACTATTCTTCCTCCATTTCTCTTCTCTGTGTTCCTCCTATCTAACACTTACTACCTCTATGTCAAAACCTACTCAGAAATTGTGAAAATTCTCTTTTCAGAAATAAATAAATGGTAGCTGTAGGTTAGTCTTTATTGCTGTGTTGGAAATCTTTCCAATTCAGAAACCAGAAGACTTTTCATGCTTTTGAGTTTAAATATTGGACAGCACTTAACAACAAGTGAAAAAGACAATAGAAGACACCCTAGCCCAACTTTCCATCTAGTTAAGAGTCCTGGGTGGTTTGGACTGGAAAACGTAAAGCTCCTAGATTCTTGTTTTTCTTTGATACTCATGTAGTGCATACTCTTCTCAAGCACTAAAGGACAGAAAAGTAGTCATTGAGAGACCGTTCTCCATAGAAAAATAAAATGAATGGTTTTTTGCCTAAAAGTCAGCAGCATGAAGACTTTGCCATGCATCATGATGCGCTGTTGTCTGAGCCTCACATATCTGTAGTAGCGGATCTTCAAACAAGTTATAGGCAAAAGTATATGATCTTAAAAAGCGTCCTTCAGTTGTGGCCTCTGTCCCTGGCCTTCACATTTCCTTCACATAGTTGGTGAAGAGTTGATTTATTAATGAGGTATGCTGTCCCAGAAACTTGTAATCTCTTTGTATTAAAAGAATTATTTAATCTTTCCCCTCAATTGATGGGGTGTGCAAATGTTAAGTTTGGGTTAAATGAGGCCATTGGCATATGATACTGACACAGATATGTTTTAAAACTCCTGATGTAGCTCTTAAGCCCATGAGTGATCTATAGCAAAGCAATAAATAAGGTTTACATGATGTCTTTGAATAGGTCACAACATAGTCACAGAATGACAAATGAAGATGAACCATAACCTAGTTAGCACCCAGAAATGATCCTCAGCAAGGCTAATTCATCCGGTCACAGACAAATAGCAGAATTTTCTTCTGCTCACTCCTCAAATGCTGACACTTTTATCTTAAATGTGAAAGGTTATTAGATTGCATTTTAGGAAGTGAAGAAGAGACATTCAGTTAAAAAAAAAAAAAAGTCTAAAATATGTTGCATGCTGAATACTTTACTGCTTTGGCCACCTTCTGCCAGTCTACATCTCATTAATTCCAGATGTGCATTTTATATAGTAATAACACTTGACTGATTAGATCTAAAAGGATAATCCTAAACACAACCAAGCATATTGCTTTCTACAGATAGTTTAGATATAGGTTTCATTTGCAAAGGCATTTCTAAAAATTACATTGTTTTTCGAATTCTACCAGAGGTACAAGGAGGAGCTGGTACCATTCCTTCTGAAACTCTTCCAATCAATAGAAAAAGAAGGAATCCTCCCTAACTCCTTTTATGAGGCCAACATCATCCTGATACCAAAGCCTGGCAGAGACACAACAAAAAAAGAGAATTTTAGACCAATATCCCTGATGAACATCGATGTAAAAATCCTCAATAAAATACTAGCAAACCGAATCCAGCAGCACATCAAAAAGCTTATCCACCATGATCAAGTGGGCTTCATCCCTGGGATGCAAGGCTGGTTCAACATAAGCAAATCAATAAACGTAATCCAGCATATAAACAGAACTAAAGACAAAAACCACATGATTATCTCAATGGATGCAGAAAATGCCTTTGACAAAATTCAACAGCCCTTCATGATGAAAACTCTAAATAAATTCTGTGTTGATGGAATGTATCTCAAAATAATAAGAGCTATTTATGACAAACCCACAGCCAATATCATACTGAATGAGAGAAAACCGGAAGCATTCCCGTTGAAAACTAGCACAAGACAGGGATGCACTCTCTCACCACTCCTATTCAACATAGTGTTGGAAGTTCTGGCTAGGGCAATCAGGCAAGAGAAAGAAATAAAGGGAATTCAGTTAGGAAAAGAAGTCAAATTATCCCTGTTTGCAGATGACATGATTGTATATTTAGAAAACCCCATTGTCTCAGCCCCAAATCTCCTTAAGCTGATAAGCAACTGCAGCAAAGTCTCAGGATACAAAATTAATGTGCAAAAATCACAAGCATTCTTAGACACCAGTAACAGACAAACAGAGAGCCAAATCATGAATGAACTCCCATTCACAATAGCTTCAAAGAGAATAAAATACCTAGGAATCCAACTTACAAGGGATGTAAAGGACTTCTTCAAGGAGAACTACAAACCACTGCTCAATGAAATAAAAGAGGACACAAACAAATGGAAGAACATACCATGCTCTTGGATAGGAAGAATCAATGGTGTGAAAATGGCCATACTGCCCAAGGTAATTTATAGATTCAATGCCATCCCCATTAAGCTACCAATGAGTTTCTTCACAGAATTGGAAAAAACTGCTTTAAAGTTCATATGGAACCAAAAAAGACCCCGCATTGCCAAGACAATCCTAAACCAAAAGAACAAAGCTGGAGGCATTACGCTACCTGACTTCAAACTATACTACAAGGCTACAGTAACCAAAACAGCATGGTACTGGTACCAAAACAGAGATATAGACCAATGGAACAGAACAGAGCCCTCAGAAATAATACCACACATCTACAGCCATCTGATCTTTGACAAACCTGACAAAAATGAGAAACGGGGAAAGGATTCCCTATTTAATAAATGGTGCTGGGAAAATTGGCTAGCCATAAGTAGAAAGCTGAAACTGGATCCTTTCCTTACTCCTTATACGAAAATTAATTCAAGATGGATTAGAGACTTAAATGTTAGACCTAATACCATAAGAACCCTAGAAGAAAACTTAGGTAATACCATTCAGAACATAGGTATCGCAAGGACTTCATGTCTAAAACACCAAAAGCAATGGCAACAAAAGCCAAAATTGACAAATGGGATCTCATTAAACTAAAGAGCTTCTGCACAGCAAAAGAAACTGCCATCAGAGTGAACAGGCAACCTACAGAATGGGAGAACATTTTTGCAATCTACTCATCTGACAAAGGGCTAATACCCAGAACCTACAAAGAACTCAAACAAATTCACAAGAAAAAAACAACCCCATCAAAAAGTAGGCAAAGGATATGAACAGACATTTCTCAAAAGAAGACATTCATACAGCCAACAGACACATGAAAAAATGCTCATCATCACTTTCCATCAGAGAAACACAAATCAAAACCACAATGAGATACCATCTCACACCAGTTAGAATGGCAATCATTAAAAAGTCAGGAAACAACAGGTGCTGGAGAGGATGTGGAGAAATAGGAACACTTTTACACTGTTGGTGGGACTGTAAACTCGTTCAACCATTGTGGAAAACAGTGTGGCGATTCCTCAAGGGTCTAGAACTAGAAATACCATATGATCCAGCCATCCCTTTACTGGGTATATATCCAAAGGATTATAAATCATGCTGCTATAAAGACACATGCACACGTATGTTTATTGCGGCACTATTCACAATAGCAAAGACTTGGAATCAACCCAAATGTCCATCAGTGACAGACTGGATTAAGAAAATGTGGCACATATACACCATGGAATACTATGCAGCCATAAAAAAAGGATGAGTTTGTGTTCTTTGTAGGGACATGGATGCAGCTGGAAACCATCATTCTCAGCAACCTATCACAAGAACAGAAAACCAAACACCACATGTTCTCACTCATAGGTGGGAACTGAACAATGAGATCACTTGGACATGGGAAGGGGAACATCACACACCGGGGTCTATTATGGGGAGGGGGAAGTGGGGAGGGATGGCTTGGGAGTTATACCTGATGTAAATGACGAGTTGATGGGTGCTGACGAGTAGATGGGTGTGGCACACCAACATGGCACATGTAGACATATGTAAGAAACCTGCATGTTGTGCACATGTACCCTAGAACTTAAAGTATAATAAAAAAAAAAAAAAAGAAAGAAAACAAATTGCAGCAGCCAGGACCTGCTTTATCCTCCTGCCCCCAACTGAATATATCTATTCAGCTGAAGACTAAATTAGTGAACTAGATGATAAAGCAGAAGTAATATACAGAATTTTTAAAAGGAGTTGTGATAAGATGGCAAAGTATAGAAAAGTGGGTGAGAGACACAAAATATACATGAGAAAGATCGGCATATCTAAAAACTCATCCAAGACAGCGTGCTCATAACCTTTACACAGTGGAAGAGAAGCCACACCCTTCAGATGAAATTGGGTTTGTAGTAGACAACCCAAAAGGTGAAGAGAGAATATGAGACAAAAGTAATATTATCAGATCTTTGCATAAAAATTTTTCAAAGTTTAATAAAAACATTAAGCCAGAAGTTGAAAAAATTCTGTAAGATAATATCTATTTCTTTATCAAACAGGATAAAGAAAATCAATACCTATGTAAGAAAAACATTCAGTAAAATTGAAATTGATACTTCAGAAAGTAATTTATTTTTTCAAAATTGGCTTAATAAGCTAGCCAGAATAAAAAAAATAAAAATTATATTGTTTTCAAAATTCATTTTAGTCAAGCTTAATTTTAAAAAATTACCAAAATGGGAAAAATGCTTACAAGTCTTGATTTATTCAGATTTGTCACTAAATATTATATACAAACAAAAAATTATACAGATATAATTTTATATATGTATATGTGCTAGATTTGATTAGAAAACCAGCATGATTAAAAACAGATAATTGACTTGAAACTTCCCCAAAGCTACTCTTTTCCATAGAGAAATGAAATAAAGGGTAGATAACAAAATGAAATAGACTTTTTCTGTTGTTCGCCTTTTTTAATGTAAAGCTCTACATAAAGTCAATGTTTTACCTTACAATGTATGCATTATGCTAATTGCTATATAATAATGTGACACCTAGTTAAAATATTTGTTATTTATGTACTATATATATTACTCCAAGTGAATTCTTCTAAATTGGTTCAACATTATTAAACCCCTTAATCTATTTCAGACTAATTAGAACAAAGATCTCTTTAAGAAATATCTGCGATAATATAGTCAGAAATATTTTTGTAGTATTTAAATGTAAATCATGTTGGGTAATAAAAGGAAAAATGAGAAAAATTCATCAATTTTTAATAAAGAACTATAGATAATCTGGTAATTCTTAAGGTAATTATCTTGATTAGCTCCACAGTATGTAATACGAACAGCATGATATAGTAGAAAAAATATAGTCATTGATCAAATAGTTCTGAGTCAGAATTCCAGCATCAAATATTAGCATTTTGATAAATAATTTCTTTCCTGCTCTAAAACTCAGTTTTATTATTTGTAAAAACAAAACTAGAATTATGAATATTACATAGATATTAAATGTAAAAGATTTCACAGAGACTTGCTTCAGCAATGATAGAAATACTGTAGCTTTCCTCTACCTATTATAATTACGTATCCTCTTAGAAACATACCTTTTTCCACACAATTCAATTGAAATAGGTTCTTAGTCTACCCATTCACAAAAATACTACATTTATACCAAATTATTTTTGAAAAATTATCATGACTAATAGTGCATAGAAATAACACATAATATTCATATAAATGATAAGAAATTGCAATAATTGATACTGACCCATAATAGATATAATGGTATAGATAACACATTTTCAAATATATTTTCACATCATTTATGTATTTGTTCACTTGCATGGAGTTCAAAAAGGTAGACATATACATTTAAAACCATCACTATTTACATTTAAGCATAGATAATTCCACGTTTGCCTTTTCTTTGTATGTGTCTATGTGTGTATGTACATGCATACATCATGTATATGTACCTGCATGCACCTATCTCTGTAAATATACATACATTTTGGATTACATAGAGTATGTTCTGTTATCTGCTATTAATACATGACTAATATGTTTCCATGTAACCAGCTGAATATTATAAAATATGTGGAGTTTAAACAAGTTTCTTGAAGATAATCTGATTCCAGGTTGGAAAATACTCATATTCCCTTACCTACCAGAATGAATATTAGCTGTGGTTGACAATTAGTATCAGTTTGGGGAAACTGAATTTTTTTTAAAAAAATTGTTTGTATTACTCAAGTAAAAGATTGTCAAGACAAGATATCCCAAAGAATAAGATGTTTTTATTAAGGCAATTGCAATAGGGAATATGTTCATTACTAAGTGACAACTCAAAAAAAGGGGGTAATCAGAGGAAGACCGGATGCAGTCTTATGTAAGTCAGAAGGTAAAGGGTGAAAGAGGGTTTTCATAGAGTCCAGTTGGTTCTGGAGCATGAAAAGGTGGAGAGATGTCTTAACTATCACTCTTTGCCCAAAGTACAGGACTTAACTGAAATTACACATTGTTAAGCCTTATAAACATAGTCATACAAAGGAAGAACCTGTAAATTGGTGGCAGTGACAATAGCTAATCTGGATGATTTTGGTCAAAATAGGTGTTTTTCTTAATTCAGCACTAGTAGTATAGGGAATCAATTAATATCAACTGCATTCATAGCCCAACTCACAACTACAATGCATAGATGCAAATATAGCCAGAACTCGACTAAGAGGTATAAGTCTTGTTATCATTTACATTTCAAATCTATAGCATTAATCTCTCCAATAGGATAGCACAATTTAGTGCCAATTTCTAAATTTCTATTCCTGTGTAATATTTCAAAGGAATTACAGAGAGGTAATCAAGTAAATACATGAGTCTCTACTGTGATTTTGACCCAGAGTCCCCTGACTCTGCATGTCACCCTGCTTTTCTATGGATTATTGACCAGAACACTCCCAGTTTTGGTCCCACATTTGTGAAACTACAATTAAACTTTCCAATCTATTGGTACCATCGTGACCACTTGTGACAAACACAGAACTTTGTCCCAATTTATTTCTATGGATCTAAATATACTGAAACATTTAACAAGATCATACTGAATCTTAGGGGGAAGTAAAATATCTTTACACTGGGGAGTAACTTCAAAATGTTAGACTGAGGCTATTTCCTCTTTACTGAAGTCACCTCCATTACATTTCTGATTCCTTTGGTGTTGTTAAATAGCTTGAGTACCTATTCCAATATGTGTCTGGTTCTATTTCTTGCTTTCTGATCAAACTTCTCAAGCAAATTTGCCTGCAAAATAATGTCATATGAAGTGTTTCTTTTTTAAAAACAACACTCAGCCTTCAATAGATGTTTCAAAAAAACCAGGTGAGGCACATTTAAAACACATACTAGGCTAATTACTCTGATATAGTCCGTATAGGATCCAAATGGCTCAACTTTCTCCATGACAAGGGCACCTTAGTCTATTTTTGTGCTGCTATAAGAATACCTGAGGCTGGGAAATTTATAAAGAAAAGAGGTTTTTTTTGTCTCACAGTTCTGAAGACTTCGCAAGAAGCAAGACACTGGCATCCGCATCTGGAGAGGGCTTCAGGCTGTTTCCACTCCTGATGGAAGGTTAAGGGGAGCTAGTATGCAGAGATCACATGGCAAGAGAGGAAGCAAGAGAGAGGGAGATGCCAGGCTATTTTTTAAAATCGGCTCTTGCAGGAACTAATAGAGCAAGAACTCACTCACCCCCAAGAGAGGGCATTAATCTATTTATGAGGGATCTGCCCCAATGACCCAAATACATCTCATTATGCCCCACCTCCAACATCAGGGATCAAATTTCAACATGAGGTTTGAAGGGGTACAATCTGAACCATAGCAAAGAGTTACACAAAACTACAGCAATTATGATATGAAAAGGTACATGGTATGGTATCACAACCCTTAAATCTCAGTGCCTTAACATATAATTTATGCCTCACTTAAAACACCTGTTCTTTGTCATCACCTAAGGATTCTGTTGTACATCATTCTCACCGTATGACCCAGGCTGATGGAATTGTCATCAGCTAGAACAATGTTAATTCAGAGGGAAAGAATGAAAAATCTAAAATTTTTATACAGAAGAGAACCAGATTAATTCTGCTCAAATTGCATTCTCTAAACCAAATCACAATGCTCCACTAATGTGAAGGGGTCTGTCAAAGCAAAGATTGCACTAAGCCAGTTAAACAGGCAAAGGAGACTTTATTCATGGCCATTGCAATGAAGAAAGAAGCCAGATTCAATCTGAGCTCAACTCCACTGAAACAAAAGTTTAAAGGGGATTTCTTTAAGAGTAGGGTAGATGAACATTAGGCCACCTGTGTTTGCTAACTGTCTTTGCCCAAAGGAAAAGTAAACTTTCTCTGATCTTCTTGGCAGGAGACAGTTTTACACATTGCAGCAAGGCACCTGCCCAAGATAGAAGTTAAGACTCCTACCTTTCTATAGAAACTGAGACATAGAGGAACTATCTTCCTTAATGATTGCATTTGAAAGGAACAGATGCCAGGTCCTTGAGAAAGCTATTCCTGCCTTGTAAAATGTAAGAAGCTTTTTAAAAAAGACTTGCATCTCAGAGGGAAAAAGATACAAATCTTTTTTCACAATGAAAAGTTTTCTAAAGTATGTGTTCTAAGAAAAGGAAGGGCAGGACCCTAGAGGCAGGAAAAAGCATGTATGAAGTTTATTCAAGCTGAGAATGTCTTAGTTCAGGGAACTTGCATTCCTCATGTGGGTCTGAGAGGGTTTCTGGATCTTTTAGGTGGACAATATCAGAGGCTACTGCCAATACAAAACATTTTTATTCTTAGTTGGTGACTCACCTGCAGTGTGGGCTTATATTGAGCCTCTTTTAAATTTCCATTTCTTCCATTGCTAGTGAAGAGCTTCTGTGGGCTTAATGGTAATAAAACCACTAAAAGAAGGATACATTACACATATGGAACTCTAACCAACTTCACCTACCCACTGGCAGAACGTGGGTGAGTCCATCCTCTACTAGTTGCACATAGTATAGAATCCTTCTTGACTTTGACCTGGAGTAACCTGACTCTGTGTTACTAATACTCAGCTCAAAGCCAGTCAGTGAAGGTTTATCTCTTTCTGAAAGAAACTATTCGTAGACTCCAATTTAAGAACTCAGGGGAACAGACCTACCAATGCAAAACAATACAAATACCTCAGCTATGGTGACAGAGGGAACACCTGGAATTCTTTATGCCAGATTCTCTGCTGATGTCACCATCCCTTTCTGGACAGTTTTAATCCAAATTCAGTACGCCACCTTTAATAATTTTGTGCTTAATAAGAAAAAGACCCTAATTTTCATTTGTAACCCCTAAGATCCTAGCAAGGGAGAAGGCATTAGGCTTACCAAGAGTGCTAAAGGCTAATTAAGAACTTGTTAACTGTGTTTATGCTTAGGCAAACCTGCAAGCATAAGACTGGGGATTGTTGACTACATGATAAAACCTGCTGAAAAGTGCCAAGGAATCAGACAACTGCAGCAACAGTGGCAGTTCACTCTGAACTGGTAGGACATCTGTCATTCAGCCTCAGGGATGTCTGGTGCTCTCAACAAGCGACCTAAATTTCCTCCCTGGGATCTCCATTGGCAAGTCCCATATATTACTTGTTGGTCACATTTAATGAAACTCATCTCTGCAAATAGAATGGGACGGGATGTGTCATGCCGTGTAATTCTCTGAGGTCACTCATCTTTCATAGTCCTTCCAAAATTAGAGAATGACTTAATAGAGCCAGAGATATTAGTAACTCTGGAGGTACAGTCACTCTGATATGTTGAAGATTTTAATCAGGTCTTTAGACTTATTACCTTCTTAGGAGTTATTACTCCTTTAAGGGAAATTTTTATTGTATATATTCTCTTAATATACGGTACCACCTATACTTAAGGTTAAGTTAAAAAGCAAAACAGGAGCTTTATGGTCAAGAAAATGGTCAATAATTATTATAACTGTTGCCTGGTGGTTTTAAAAGGAAACTTGGCAAATCAGTCTAACTTCTTTAGGTGGGCAACAGAAACATATTTTTGCCTTTCAAAAAATATACTAATAAAAAGTATCTTACCCTTCTTAACAGTATTAAAGTTTCTATTGCACATTGAATATGAGCTAGATAGAGCTAAGCCTCACTTAACAACTGGCATATTATCTGATAAATGTGTTGGTGATTTCATTGTTTTGCAAAGATCATAAAGGATATTTACTCAAACCTATGTGTAGCCTACTACACACCCAGCTATATGGTAAAGCCTAGTGCCTCTAGATTCTAAGTATGTGTAGCATGTCACTGTACTGAATATAGTATGCAGTTATAACACAATTACACCAGGTATTTGTGTATATGTGTATTTGTGTGTCTAAATATAGAAAAGATACAGAAAAAATATAGAATCATAATTTCATGGGACTACTGTCATATATGGGGTCCATTGTTGATAGAAATGTCATTGCATATACATGAATGTACATACATTGAATGCATAAATACTCAGCTGAATTGGAAAACTACATCTCTCTCTAACTTTTTCTCTAAGCAAACCATGGCACGTTCTCCACAAAAGTTTAATACTGCTAATCTGATTATTTTATCTTTTTGATAATAGTCAATCTAATAGGTATGAGGTGATATTGTTTTGTCATTTTAATTTGCATTTCTCTAATTTACATAGCATCAAAAGATACTTAGGAGCAAGAGGACATGAATTAGGAAAACATCATGTGTTCATGGACTAGAAGAATTAATATTGTTAAAAGTTCCACAATACGTAAAGCAATATATAGATTTCATGCAATGCCTATAAAAATTTCAACATCATTCTTCCCAGAAATAGGAAAAAAAATTCTAAAATTTATATTCTAAAACAATTCCCCCAGAATATCCAAAGAAACTTTGACCAAAAAGAACAAAGCTGGAGGCATTACACTACCAGATTTCAAAATACATTATGAAGCTATAGTAATCAAAACATGACACTGGCATAAAAACAGACACATCAACTATATTAGTTAATTTTATGTTGCTTATATCAGAATACTATTAACAGAAATTTATTAAAAAAGGAAGTTATTTCTTACAGTTCTGGAAGCTTAGAAGTATAAGGTTAAATAACATTGTCTAATGAGAGCATTTTTTGCTAGTGGGGATTGTCTACACGGTCCAGAGGTGGTGCAGAGTATCTCATGGCAGGGAGGCTGAGTATGCTAATGTGCTATCCTCAGATCTCTTCTTCCTATAAAGACATCAGTTTCACTTCCATGATAATCCATTATTCCATTAATCCATGAATGGATCAATTCATTCATGAAGGTGGAGCCCACATGATCCTATTATCTCTTAAAGGCCTCTTCTTCTCAATTTTGACACATTGAGGATTACATTTCAACATGAATTTTGGAGGAGAAAAATATTCAAGCCACAGTATCAACCAATGAAATAAGATAGAGAGCTCAGAAAAAAAATATACGTATATAGTCAAATTATTTTGGATGAAGGTGCCAAGAATACCCACTGAGAAAAGAACAGTGCCTTCAATAAACGAAGTTGGGAAAACTGGAAATTCACAAACAGAAGAATAAAAATGGAGCCTTGTCTTAACTCTTATATAAGAATCAACTCAAAATGAATTAAAGATTTAACTGTATGACTTGGAACTGTAAAACTTCTAGTAGTTTTACAGTTTCAGGTTTTACATACAGATGAAAGGCTCCTGTAAACTTCTAGTAGTTTTACAGTTTCAGGTCTTACATACAGGGAAAAGGCTCCATGACATTGGTGTTGGTGGACATTTCTTGACTGTGAACCAGGCATTGGTTTCTGAAGACATCTAGTCTTCATCTTCCACTGACTGCTACAGACGAACGTATAATGAAGCCACAGAGTTAATATCCTTGCACCACTGTTTTATTTCATAGCAATGAATTACATGCTCCCATGAAGGGGTCCAAATGCCCTGTCAATAACTATAATTGCTTATCTAGTCTTCTAGATAATGGTCTAGCCACTTGTGCTCATCCTCCTTGTCAAATGTAAGACTTGCTTTAAATAATAGTTCAAAGAGCAAAAAGCACTTCATTTCATAAAAAGTATAGCAAAAGTAGCCCTCAGGACTGTCAAAAAAAGCAAAAGCCCACTATTGTATATTAAGTTTAATAATGTAGGTTCATTAAAAAAAAAAAAATCACTCTTGGCTGAGTGCAGCGGCTTACACCTGTAATCCTAGCAATTTTGGAAGACCAAGGCGGGTGGATCTCTTGAGGCCAGGAGTTCGAGACCAGCCTGACCAACATGGTAAAACCCCATTTCTCCTAAAAATGCAAAAATCAGACAGATGTTATAGTGTGTGCCTGTAGTCTCAGCTACTCAGGAGGCTGAGGCAAAACCATTGATCTAACATCAGTGAGAACATTCTACCAACGTGATATTCCTTTTCTTAATAGATAAGAAAGATTCAATACTCCTTGATGTGACTTGCCTGTGGGCTACTAATACAATGTCTACGAATGCTTATAGAAAAATTCAGAATATTCCCCTCTCAAAATAGCTAACAAACTATTTGGAATAATCAAATAATTCAGAAATTTCAAGATAAAATATCAACATATTAAAATTTATCATCTAAACCAGTAACTACTAAAATATTTAATTGAAAATAATATTAGTTAGCAACCTACTGTGTAGACAAACATAAATTTCTCAAAATTTTAATTCTAATTATAATTTCATTTTATACTTCAAAGGCAAAACAATTGTGTTTCATTTCCTAGAAAAACTAAAATATTCTCCACAAAAATATATTGAGGATTTCACTTTCTGCAAATCAAAGTTTCCATCTGCTCTTCAATGATATCGGTCTTCAGTATCTACAATTCCTATTAAGGGTTTAAAAATCAAAAAGGCAAAATGTTCATGCTGAAATTCAGTGAGATCCGTGGTTTAAACTAACACACATTCCTGTATTTCAAAGTCATTTCGGAAATCTCTAGCCAATGAAATAGGAAGGAGAACTCAACACTGAGATGGGGAAAACAGAGCACATTAGGAAGTCAGTAGTACTCTTTGGGTGTTCTGCTTACAGAGACATAGTAGGATTGTATGTTTCATTTGTTTGTGAGACAGGGTCTTGCTCTGTTGCCCAGACTTGAGTGCAGTGACTGGATCTCTGCTCACTGCAACCTCCGCCTCCCAGGCTCAAGCAATCCTCCCACCTCAGCAGCCCGACGAGCTGGGACTACAGGCACATGCCACAGTGCCAGGTTAATTTTTTGTATTTTTGAAGAGATAGAGTTCTCCGTGTTGCCCAGCCTGGTGGTCTTCTCTTCTTGAAGTTAAATGTGATTATATAACTTGCTTTGGCCAATGAAATATAAGAGGAATTTATGCCTATCATAAATTCACCGTGCACAATTCATTGCTCTGTCTGTTTTCGCCTTGTAAACTGTAGGGATGTACGTCAAGAAGGAGCCTCCATCAGCCTCAATTCCTCTATGACTATGATTAGCAGAGAAACATGCCTGGGGTTGCCAGATGTAGCATACGTCTAACATACCCAGTTATATTTAAATTTCATGGAAACAAAATAATATGTTTTATTATAAATATTTCCTATGCAATACCTGGGACAAACTGAAGCCAAAAATATACTCATTATTTATCTGAAATTCAAATTTAGCTACAGGTCCTATCTTTTATCTGATAACTATCCTTCTAATCTCACCCTCATCCCCATACATGTAGATTTTGTAAAAATAAATAAATAAATGTATGTATTGAGTTCAGCCATTGAGATTTAGGCTGTTGTATTTTACCTAGTCTATTTTACTAAATACATTGCTCTGTTAGTTTGTCTTTCTTCATGAGTTACTAAATTGTGTGTGTGTGTAGCTGATTACTTTTCTTACAAATTCATATAAAATCCTTGCTCATCGTTTGAAAATGTAATTTAAAGTTTTCTATTAAATGGAAAAAAAATGGAAAGTCCCATGCCTTTTACTTCTCAGAAGGTGCCTATGGGCTTCCATTTCAGTAAAAATAACGGCTTTGCAGATGGAAGAAATGATATTTCTAATCTGTGGATGACAAATGGATACTGAAAAAAAAGTCACTGAGAATCATTCAGGTCTTCCGGGGATGGAAATAGGATTCACAAAAAATAGTAGCAACAACAATAGCTTCAGATAGAATAAAGAGAAAGATCACCAAGTCCGGACCTTGCCCAAGTATAGCTTAAGTATATACTGAATTGATAGAAAAAAATTGCTCACCCAAAAGAAACAACTAAAACTACCAGTATTTGATTAAGTTCAATGCTCTAATCTGTTAATACCATATCTCATGCCTATAGATTTCAAACATGCAAGACAAACAATGGCATCTGATCCTCACTTGTATTATTTTGTATTTCTGACACTAAAGAATTTTAAAATATGATTTCATTTAACTGCTTTGCATGTATCTGAGAAGCAAAGATCCTGCTGTATATCTGACACATGGAGCACTTTGGCCTCTGATATGTTTTTCCCATTTAATAGAGACAGCATTTTTCATTTCTTCCACCCACAATAAATTATTTCTTCCTTCTGCAAAAGTAAACAGCACACTCCAGTGGGGAGAAATATTTAAGACTTTAGCAAAATATTGCAGATATTTTTTAAAATGTGAAATAAGAAGTTCTTAGAGTCTCAGACAGATTCTTAGTGATTACTAAATTCCATCACCCGGTCCTGAAAACTTATACTAAATTATAGTGTTTTTCAAAATTTTGATGGTTGGCTGGGTGCAGTGGCCCATGCCTGTAATCCCAGCATTTTCAGAGGCCAAGACAGGTGGATCACTTGACGGCAGAAGTTTGAGACCAGCCTGGTCAACATGGTGAAACCCCCTCTCTACTAAAAATACAAAAATTAGCCGGGCCTCGTGGTACACGCCTGTAATCCCAGCTACTCAGTAAGCTGAGTCACGAGAATCGCTTGAACCCAGGTGGTAGAGGCTGCAGTGAGTCAAGATTGCTCCACTGTACTCCAGCCTGACTCCCTCTAAAAAAAAAAAAAAAAAAAAAAAAAAAACAAAATTGTGATGGTCGATAGTGGTAGCCTATTATGCATCTATGCATATTAGAACTTAGAAAGAGTTTTGTATCAAAAACTGCTAGGTATGTATACAACTATCTGTCTTACTCCAGAATCTTGGCCGGTGCTGTCTTAACTCTTGTTGTAGGTCCAAATCAAAGGAAGCAAAACCAAAAGTTATTTTCTCCCTAAAAGAGAATCATGTGTTCCATTTTCCCACCCCCACTGTTTTGCCCTCAGTGTACCCATCTGTATACATCTAAACTCAGTGCACAGAAGTGATTGTATTTTTTTATATAAAAGGAAGAAAGAAAATACTTGTCATTAAGTCTCAGAATTTCCCAAGTAATTTATTGAAAGAAAGGACAAAGACCTAATTCATTATTTGTATATATTTACCCCAGGTATGAGCATATCAATTTCTCCATATTCTGTAAAAGGTAAATGTGTTTTGTTATTTTGTTACCAGGGAAACTATCAGGATATCCAATATTTCTTTATCTGGGGTATTTTTGTTTGTTTGTTTTCTCTCTTTTTGATATAAAAGCAGATTCTTAAGTGAATTTCTTCAGAAAACTTCCTTTGGTATTTCTCAATTTTGATTGGGAATATTTGGTTTTTGTTCACTCTAGACAATTTGAGAGAACAAAAATCAGCACATTTTCAACTTCCAGAGGTAACTATTTTATTATATTTATTCTATGTTAAAAAAAAAAACACAAAACTAATGAGAATATAAAGTGCATGTCATTTTACAGCCTGCTTTTGCACTTAACAAAGAATTATGAGTATGTTTCCTATATGTATGTGTTTTCTACAATGTGCTTCTTAGTGGCTGATTTCCATTTTGTGGAGAAACTATAGCATTTCACACTGCAGGACATTTACAGAGTTGCCAAGTTAATGAAATAAGCTAATTAGCTAAAGATATTCTTGTAAAGAAACGCTTTTCGTGTGCATAATTATATCATAAGGACCAACACAAAGAAATTCAATAGCTTTGTCTATGGGCATACATAATTTAAGGTTTTGATTCATATTCCATATTAACTTCTAAGAGTTTTTTACCTAATTTAAAATGAGGATATCTATTTATCCCCAATGCCTGCAAAGCTGGTTTTTTAACTTTCCATTTCATCTTTGTTGATAGTTTATGGCAAAATGTATTCATTGTAATTTCAAATGTTTGATTATTTGTGAGGATGAAAAATTTTATGTTTATGTGTAACTTGTATTTGTTTTCAGAATTCCCTAAGTATACCTTTGCTATTTTCCTTATTGGTTGGTAAGAATTTTTTCATAGGTTGAGAATATTAATATGTTTTTTCTCATATGCTGTACATTATTTTCAATTTATTGCTTATGTGTTATTTCTATTTATGGCGCTTTTATTTATACTATTTTAGTATAAGTAATTCATAAAAGTGGTAACAAGTCAAGTAATTGGATAAAATGTAATGATTAAACATGATTTTGATTCTGATTTTTACCTCCCTAGCACTACATAAACTAATCATTCCTTTATTTATTTATCAAGTTTAGATGATAACTAATGTTTTCCCACTATGCTTTGTGACAGTCTAGATCACATATTTTCTCTTTTCTTCTGCCTTCCTCTTCTTAATTATTATTATATTACTATTTTTGTTTCCTCCATTGTTGACCTTTGTTCCTTCAAATAATCACCTTTCTACTTCTATTTATATTTCCATCCGTTTTATTCACTATCTAAACTCCCCTCCAGGTCAAATGAGAATATTAGGAATCTCATACTTTATTCCATTTATTACTGCCCCTTTTATCTCTTACCTTCTGACAACTACATTCTTACTTTCACAAATTTATCAAGAATGTTGGCCTACCCATGTGTTGTTTAATCTTGTATTTTACAATCACAATTGTATCTTCCATGCCTCCATGGAAACCAATAAGCAGCATCCGTATTATTTTACCTATGGATAAGCATAATTGAAAACCTACAATGCCCAGCCAAACATTGTGCTAAGAACATTTCCTTCATCCTGGATACTTCTGGATACAGAAGATTAGCAGTGTCAAGGTCATGATTTTACTTGCTGAAAGCTATGCTTCTTAAAAAAAAAATTTGTTTGTTTAAATTTGTGTCATAACTTTTCATATAGACATTTGTGTTTCCTAGCATTTATATTGTTTTTAAGTTAAAGAATTAGACGTTTTTGAAATATCTGATGTGTTATTTCTGTCTTATCAGTCATAACATATACTGTGTTGAATAAGTTCTTTCTTAATGACTTCTCTGGAATAGCTTTCCATTATTGGATGCAATTTAAACTAATTGTTCTTTAGACCTACTATAATGCTGCTGTTAGGAGTACTTCCTTCACTGCTTTTTCAAATTATGTCCACTTTTTCCTAAATTGTGTATCTTTCTCGTTTAAAAATATATATACATTAAGATATATATTTTATATATATATCTTAATTCTGTCATTTATTTTGAATTGACTTCCATTATTGCCACATTAGTTGAAAATATATACTCTGAAAGAAGGCTATACAACACTTACTAGCTATATGACCATAAACAATTTTCTCTCTTTTTTTTTGGTATGTAAAAGGGGGTTTCTAGTTTTTAGCAATACCATTTCATATGGTTGTAATGAGAATTAAGTATGCTAATACATATACTTAAAGGAGTATGTGGCACGGCAATATTTTTCACATAAGAATTTATTGAATAGATTTTAAAATATATTATTCCCTCATAACATTAAATAGAATATCAGAAATACTTTCTCAAATGATAATGATAAAGTTGCTCTTCTTTTCCTCAACTCTTGTGGAAATGCTTCCATTGAGTTTTCAGAAGATTTGATGCTGATGTTGCTTCAAAATAAATATATATTATTCTATTAAAAATTATTCAATTTATAATGAGCCTCTTTTAAATCAGACATGATTGTCAAATTGAAGCAAATATATTTTGACATTTATGAAGATAATCATTTTTCCTAAAACTATAAAATTAACATTAAGAAAAAGCTGTAATTCTGAAGATCCTTTCGTTATTCTATATTCTTGTATTTTACTAGACTTTCAAATGATATATTTGTATAATACTTGGTTAATACTTTACATAATTGAACTTGGTTGCTTAAAAAATCTTTGTTATGTTTTTATTTTAGTGATTGGCTATTTTAATAAAAACTATTGGGAGGTGAATTACATATCTGTTGCAAAATATCGAATCACCTCAACATTTGTCATCTGAAATAAATACACATTACTTATCTCACATGGTTTCTGAGGGTCAAGAATTCGGGATTGGCTTAGCTGATTAGTTTTGGGGCAGACTCTCCCATGAAATTGCTGTAAAGTTGTCAGCTAGCGCTTATATTCTTCTAAGATTCAACTTGAGCTGGAATAAGGGCTTCCAAGCTCAGTTTAATGGTTGTTGGTAGTCTTCAGTTCCTCTATGGCTATTGGCCAGATGGTTTAATCTGTCACTACAGTGACCTCTTTATTGGATTGCTTAAAACACAGCAGCTTACTGACAGATCCAAGAGAGAGAACAAAAGCCAATGAGAGTGACAGAGAGTGAGAGAGGAAGAGAGCCTTGAAAGACAAATGCAGAGAAAGATCAAAGAGCTCATCTTTCATGAGAGATTGAGAGATAGCAAGCCCAAAATGGAAGCTAAAGTCTTTTTATTAACTAATCTCACAAGTGACTGATCATCATATCTATCATATATTATTGATCATATAAATAAACCCTGGTGAAATGTGGAAGGAGGCTATAAAAGAGTGTCAATATCAACAGATGGGGCTTATTAAAAGACACCTTGGGTGCTGACTACCATAAGAAGCCTGTTATTATGCTCTATAGCATTAAAAGTGAATAAATTTTAACCATTTCCTTGTATCCATTCTTCTGTCGATTCACTGTTTCTTCCTAAACCTTTAATTTTCAACATTTGTATAAATTTCATTTGCACATCTTTTTACTTTAAACATTTTAAAATATATCTTTTCACAATTGTTTTCATATTCATTGTTCTGGAACCCAATAAGCCATTTAAGTCTGTGGCCTTGAAAACATATTAGCTTAGATTTTCTAGAAAGTTTATATTTATTGCTACTAAAACATGCCTACAGTTTATTATGTACTTTAAGTACATGAATCTCTCTTCTAAATATGTTGTTTTCCATCTTAGAATGTATGTCACTTTGTCCTTTTTCTGTAAGGAAATTTTCTCAGTTTGTATTGTACATCAATGATCCAACATTCAACAGTGCCTATTTTATATATCATGGATTTTAATTCATTTATTTTAGTTTTATAATTTAGTTTTATTTTCATTCATCTTATTTTATACATTTTGTAGTCTATTTAATTCATTCTACTTCATCTTTGTAATTCTCTGCTTTTATTCTAGAAAAGTCCTATATATCTCCATACTTATTTAAAAATCAATCTCATTCTTAAAAATTCTAGATCTTATAAGGCCTTATGTTTGAGCTGTTTATCTCTTATTCTGAGTCTTCTGTGTGATGTATATTCCCATTTTTCTGCAATTACCCTGAATGCCCAGACTTAGGCTCAATGGTCAATTTTCTTTCTGTTATATTAAATAAATACATTTGTATCCAGACTCAATGTTTGGGGATTGAGGTATATGAGTTTCTTTTGGTTCAATTCACTTTTCTCTGGAATGATCACTGATATTTGTCTTCAACTTCAAGTCAGAGATCAGCAAAAGGTGTTTGAAGCCACATTTAATTTTTAACAGTCATTTCTTTAGTGTAGCTCTGGAGTAGAATAGCAAACATCTTTTCACCTATTCTGTAATGCAGTACCAATTCTACTCAAGAAGAACTAAAATTACAATGATATATTGCTAACATGGCTCTTCTTTTGTCTATTCCCAACATTTTGTTCTTTTGTTGTTCCACTGCCAGCTTCTTCCCATTTAGTACACACACACACACACACACACACACACACACACACACACGTTTTCTCTCTCTCATATAATTTCTATCAGTTATCATCCATAAAGGTACTCTTCCAGAAGAGGTGGGTAGGTATATACGTCACTAACGATTATCAACAAAATAGAAGGATGCCTGGATGGATGGATGGATGGATGATGGGTGAGATAAATTTTGAGTCTTTGAGACATGAATGCCTAGTTATAGAAATAAAAATAAATAAATGATAGATTTTTTCCCATCAGGGTCTCTTGTATGAGTTTAATCCAACATCATTTCAATTCTTAATGGTGATAGTTGTGTGGTTCATTTTATTCAGCTCTAGCTACCATTCATTGTTAGGAGCTTCTATCCAGATACCAATGATATGCATGAGCAATTAGTCTCAGTTTTGATAGTGTTGTAAGATAATATTCATGCTTTATTCCTATGTTTTCTTAAATTAATCCTATCTCCTTTATTCTTACAGATTATTGACCTCAATTTTAGATCCCAAAGCACTATAGTCTAATAATTCTCATTAGCTATTTCGTCAATATATTCTAATACTTTCTACTAATTTCGTGATTCTTCTAAAGTAAGTTTCTTTATCTATAATCCCTGAAAATTTTAGATCCCAAAGCACTATAGTCTAATAATTCTCATTAGCTATTTCATCAATATATTTTAATACTTTCTACTAATTTCATGATTCTTCTAAAGTAAGTGTCTTTATCCATAATCCCTGAAAACCACCACATTGTTCTCAGATTTTATAATTTTGTAATTCAAGGACATTATGTAAATAAAGTCAAACAACATATAATCTTTATGGATTGAAGTTTTCAATCAGCATAGTTATCTGGAGATTCATCCAGTTGTTGCCTGTGCCAATAACTCATTAATTTTTACTGATGAATAGTGCTCCACGGTGCGGATGTACCACAGTTTTTTTAACCATTTTTCTGTTGAGGGACATCTGGGTTGTTTTTAATTTTGAGCTATTACAAATTTTAAAAAGCTGCTATAAATATCCGCACATTGGTTTTTATTTGAACAAGAGCCTTCAGTTATCTGCAATGATTGTCGTAAATATGGCAATTTGATGTTTCATATTTTAAGATTAACATGTTTAATTTTCCAGAGTGACTGGAGCATTTGGCATTCCCATCAGTAACATATACGACTGATCTACTTTTCCACATTCTAGCCATCATCTGTTGTTGTTACTTAAAAAAAATAAATAAGCATTTTGGTATACATATAGTGATATCTCAGTATGGTTTTACTTTGCATTGACCTAATTGCTAATGATTACAAATATATATTTATTTGCTTATTTGCTGTTTGTGTATATTCTTTAGTGAACTGTTTGTCTCTTTCTCTCATGTTCTCATTGGATTATTTTGGATTGTTTGCTTTCTTTCATTGTTGAGTATTGAGATTTCTTTAAATATCTTAGAAATGAGTCTACTTTTGATGTGTGATGTTTGAATATCATCTATCATTCTGAGCTTATCTTTTCATCTTTTTAACTGGGTCTTTCAGAAAGCAAAATTTTAAAATTTTGATGAAGTACTATACATCAGCATTTCCTTTTATGGGTTGTTCTTTTGATGTCAAGTGTAAAAACACTTTGTGTAGTCCTAAATCAAAATGTTTTCTGCTATTTTTTCTAAAAGTTTTACAGTTCTGTTTTACAGTTAAGTCAAGGACTTGTGTTAATTTTTGCAAAAGGTGAGATTTATTTCTACGTTCATTTTTTTTGTTTGGATTGCATTTAAACTTGATGTTCACTTTTTTTTTTTTTTTTTTTTTTTTTTTTTTTTTTCCTATCACAGCTCTGCCTCATTACTGCCAGGTAGAAGTAAAAGTTTAGATTCCCCATTTGCCCATTTGGCCTCCATTGAGATCCAAGGGTTTTCGCTCCTTAAATAAGGTTAGGGTGACAATCTGGCTCCGCACATAATCTCTGCTGACACCAGGGTGAGGTTTCTTTTGCTATTGTTTGGAAACTGTAAACATTCCAAATCTGCAGCTGACAGCATCCCTGGATAAGGGGGAGGGGTATCTTGCTACTGTTCAGTGGGAATGAAAGTCCTGTATCCCCACTTGGTGTTCACTGTTGCCACAGGAAGGAATAAGCTTCTTACCTGCCAGAAGGTACTAAAGTCCCAGCTCCAAACTTGGTCTCCTCTGATACCACACTGGTATAGGTGTTGGGGCCTTGCAAGACTGGACATCTAGGCATCCTACTTGGCCACTGCTGCTGTGGGTGGAAATGATGCCATAGTTTGTGTGTATGTGTGTATATTTGACTGGAGTACAGTGGTAATTATCTAACACATTTCTGTCTTGCCAGCCTGCCCATTTCCTAGTCCTTTGCCTGGAAAGAAAAGGCTGTTTGTTTGTTTGTTTGTATTTATCTGAACCCATTGGTGTTTCTGGGTTGCCGGTGTTTATCTCCAAGTCTGGGATATATGAGGCAAAGATAAAACCCAGAAAACTCAGTGCAATGGCCTGCATTTTTAGTTGTACTTAACAGGGGAATAGAAGGAAATTAATTTACTCTAACATTACTTTCATATTTTTAAAAATGTTAAGCTTCTTCATTCAAATCCCACCTCCAACCTTAACTCCTCCTGTTTTAATCAACTGCTGAACTATTGTTATTTTTTTTTTAGCTATAGCAAACTCTCTTGATTATATTCAAGTATTTAACTTCCCATTATTTTTTTCCAACAGTACTTCATTTTGTTCAGGGTTTTTTTGGTTTTGCTTTTGCTTATAATAGGGATGGAGTCTCCCTATGTTATCCAGGCTTGTCATGGTCTTCTAGCCTCAAGTGATCCTCCTGTTTTGACCTTGCAGAATCCTGGGATTACAATATTCAGGTATTTTCTCTCTTCTTCAGGTGCATGTGCTATACTGAAGCAGATTCTATCCCCAGCCTGTGAGAAAATAAGAAGTATAGATGGGGCTAGCCAACAAATATGGTAGTTCTTTCCCTTGTCAATTATTATTTTAGGTACAAGCTTGTGACTAAGTCTGGTAAATGTGACATAAGGGGAAATCAATGAAAGCCCTTTAGAAAAGGTTTTCTCAATCCTTTTTATCAGATATTATCAGGTGTGGGTGTGATCCTACAACTGCTGAATCTAACTTGCATTGATAGAAAAGGAATACAAAAATGATAGCATTAGGAAATTACTATGAACTTAGGATTTTGACAACTGCATTCAGGTATGAAATTAGCCATCACATTTTGTGACATAAATGTATTAAATTTAAAGCCACTCCGAATTAATATTTTTCTTTGCCACAGCCAATGTTCTAATTGCTTTGAACACTGTGTCATTATCTTTTGAGTAAATGCAATAATAATCATACAAAAAACCTATAATTGATGACCTCAACATTGTTAGAATATATGGTTTAGAGAGTAAACAAAAATTTATTTATTGAATTAATTGTACTTTTATAATGTATATGTATGCATAACATCAGATTACCCTTATTATAGAACAGGAAAACTAGGGTTCAGGGAATAACTGATTTGTTTAAATGCACACAGATTTGAGTGGCATACCAAAATTCAAGTCAGGGCTTGTGGTCTGAATCTGGCGATGATGGTTTTTAAATGTACAAATTCTATTCAATGGCAAATGCCACCAGTGCGCCAGTGCACTTCGTGTTTGAGACATTTTTCTATGTAATATATGACCTAAGGAATTGGGAGCTAGGCAATATTCTACAGGGAGTCAAAATTCGTTTTTCTCTGTAGATAGATTTGTCTTTAATTGTTCTATATGTACAGCAAAGAACCTTGGGGAACTACTGGCTGTTCTTGGGGGGTACACTAACAGAAGAACAGCTGGAAGACACTGTGACTCGGCAAGCGGAACAGCAGGCTGGGGAGCAAGGGACCAAAATTACAAATCCCATTTCTCGTTCCTATGGAGGAGTGACCTTGAACAAATTCCTGTGTCGGGTTTGCCTCTGCCCCAGTAGATATCAACATAAAAATTGGGGCAAAGTTTCATGTACATTTAATGTATCTAGTCTATAGACCTTAAGGCTGTTTCCATGGAAACCTGAATTCATTTGGAAACTTAAATGTGTCAGCTCATGGCAGATGCTTGTGGCATCTTATTTTAGCACAATGATATCCTAACCCTCTTTTTGTGGCGTCAGGAAAAGGCACTCTCAAAGGCTACAAAAATCTTTTAAAATTACAAAAACAAAATTTATTTTAATTAACTTTAAAACGTGGAATTATGGAGTTGAGAGTGTGTTGGAGAAATAGCAGCTCCTGATTCAACCCCTCTAATTTCTCATTGAAATGCAAAAAAAAAAAAAAAAAAGAAAGAAAGTCAATGCATCAACCATAAAGAAAGCAAAAATATTTTATAATAATATGACTTCTTTAAAAAAGGATTTCCAAGGACCAAAATGCAGAGGAGGTGTGTATTAGTCCGTTTTCATGCTGCTGATAAAGACATACCCCAGACTGGGAAACTTACATAGGCAAAAGATTTATTGCACTTACAGTTCCACATGGCTGGGGAGGCATCACAATTATGGCAGTAGGTGAAAGGCATGTCTCATATGGCAGCAGACAAGAGAAAAGAATTTGTGCAGGGAAACTTCCCATTTTTTAAAATCATCAGAGCTTGTGAGACTCATTCACTACCATGAGAACAGCACTGGAAAGACCCACACCCACAATTTAATCACCTCCCACTGGGTTCCTCCCACAACATGTAGGAATTGTGGGAGTTACAACTCAAGATGAGATTTGGGTGGAGACACAGCCAAACAACATCATTCCACCTCTGGCCCCTCCCAAATCTCATGCCCTCATATTTCAAAACAAATCATGCCTTTCCAACAGTCCCCCAAACAGTCTTAACTCATTTCAGCATTAACTTAAAAGTCCACAGTCCAACATCTCATCTGAGACAAGTCCCTTCCACCTGTAAAATCAAAAGCAAGTTAGTTACTTCCTAGATACAATGGGGGTACAGGTATTAGGTAAATACAGTCATTCTAAATGGGATAAATTGGCCAAAACAAAGGGGCTACAGGCCCCAAGCAAGTCTGAAATCCATCAGTCAAATCTTAAAGGTCCAAAATGATCTTTGACTTCATGTCTCCCATCCAGGTCACGCTGATGCAAGAGGTGGGTTCCCATGGTCTTGGGTGGCATTGCCCCTGTGACTTTGCAGGATAGTCTACCTCTTGGCTGTTTTCACAGGCTATCAATGAGTGTCTGCAGCTTTTCCAGGTGCATGGTGCAAGCTGTTGATGGATCTACCATTCTGGGTCTGGAGGATGGTGTCCTCTTCTCACAGCTCCACTAGGCAGTGCCCCAGTAGGGACTCTGTGTGGGGGCTCTGACCTCACATTTCCCTTTCATACTTCCCTGGCAGAGGTTCTCCATGAGAACCCTACCCCTCACCAAACTTCTGCCTGGGCATCCAGGCGTCCATACATCTTCTGAAATCTAGGCAGAGGGTCCTAAACCTCAATTCTTGACATCTGTGCACTTGCAGGCTCAGCACCACATGGAAGCTGCCAAGGCTTGAGGTTTGCACCCTCTGAAGCCATGGCTTGAACTCCACATTGGCCCCTTTCAGCCACGGCTGGAGTGGATTGGATGCAGGGCACCAAGTTCCTAGGCTGAACACAGCACAGGGACCCTGGGCCTGACCCAATAAACCATGTTTTCCTTCTAGGCCTCCGGGCCTGTGATGAGAGGGACTGCTGTGAAGATCTCTGAGGTGTCCTAGAGACATTTTCCCCATTATCTTTGGAATTCACATTTGGCTCCTCATTACTTATACAAATTTCTGTAGCTGGCTTGAATTGGTTCTCACAAAATGGAATTTTCTTTTCTATTGCATTGTCAGGCTGCACATTTTCCAAACTTTTATGCTCTACTTTCGTTATAAAACTAAATGCCTTTAACAGCACCCAAGTCACATCTTCAATGCTTTGCTGGTTAGAAATTTATTCTTCCAGATACTGTAAATCTCCCTCAAGTTCAAAGTTCAACAAATCTCTAGGGCAGGGGCAAAAACCCACCAGTCTCTTCGCTGAAACCTAACAAGCATCACTTTTGCTCCAGTTCCCCAAAATTTCCTCATCTTTATCTTAGACCACCTCATCCTGGACCTTATAGTTCATATCACTACCAGCATTTTGTCAAAGCCATTCAACAAGTCTCTAGGAAGTTCCAAACTTTTCTACATTTTCCTGTCTTTCTGGAGCCCTCCAAACTGTTTCAACCTATGCCTGTTACCCAGTCCCAAAGTTGCTTCCACATTTTCAGGTATCTTTTCAGCAACACCCCACTTCTGGTACCAATTTATTATATTAGTCCATTTTCATGCTGTTGATAAAGACATACCCAAGACTGGGAAATTTATACAGGAAAAAGAGTTATTGGACTTATAGTTCCATGTGGCTGGGGAGGCTTCACAACCATGGCAAAAGGTTAAAGGTATGTCTCACATGACAGCCGACAAAAGCATTTGCACAGGGAAACTTCCATTTTTTAAAACCATCAGATCTTGTGAGACTCATTCACTATCACTAGAACAGCACAGGAAAGACCTGTCCCCATAATTTAATCACTTCCCACCAGGTTCCTCCCAAGACATGTGGGAATTGTGGGAGTTACAATTCAAGATAAGATTTGGGTTGGGACACTACCAAACCATATCAAGGTGTCAATGCAAACAAATAAGAAGAATTTGTCTTCTAACTTCTATCATATACAGTTGACACAAGGATACAGATTATTTTCCTATGAGAGAGGAAAAAGGTCTCTGTACCCTAAACAAGATGACTTCTAAATGTTTTCTGTTTTTCGAATAGATAAAGAAGAATATTATATTACCTGTTCCATAGTCCAGACTTTAAAGTCAGACTGAAATTTAGGGCTGCACAATTTACAAGACTATCAAGTTTACTCAAACTTTCTCTGCTCTTTTCTTCTTATCTGTAAAATGACAATGGTGATCAGTAACCACTTGAGGAGCAATATAGCACAGTGGCTAAGACAGCAGACTTTGGTTTTATACTGCGTAGTCTCAAATTCTGCTGTTACCACGTACTAGCCGTGTGACACTGGGTTATTACTTCCACTTTTTGTTCCTAATAATGATGTGCTATGGTCTGAATGTTTCTGTCCTTGCTGACAATTTGTATCATCACTAATGTGATGGAATTAAAAAGTGTACTTTTAGGAAGTAATTAGACAATAAAAGTGGTGTCCTCATGAATGAGATTAGGGCCCATTAAAAAATAAATAAATAAAAGCCCAGAGAGCTTCATGCCTCTTCTTTTATATGAGGTCACAGCTAGAAGTTCATAGATAGGTGAACCAGGAAATGGGTCTACACCAGACATCAAATCTGACAGTGTCTTGATCTTAGACTTACTTCCAAGCCTCCAAAACTGTAAAAAATACATTTTGGTTCTTTTTTTTTTTTTGAGATGGAGTCTCACTCTATCGCCCAGGCTGGAGTACAGTGGTGTGATCATGGCTCACTGTAACCTCCACCTCCCAGGTTCAAGCTATTCTCCTGCCTCAGCCTCCTGAGTAGCTAAGACTACAGTCATGGGCCATCACGCCTGGCTAATTTTTTGTATTTTTTGTAGACATGAGGATTTAGCATGTTAGCCAGAATGGTCTTGATCTTCTGACCTTGTGATTGGCCTGTCTCAGCCTCCCAAAGTGCTGGGATTACAGGCATGAGCCACTATGCCCAGCCAATTTCCATTAAGTCACCCAGCTGATGGTATTTTTATATAGCGGCCCGAACGGACTAAAACAGGGTGGTAATAGTGCCTACATCAGAGAATTTTGGTGAGGATTAAATGAATTAACACTGTGTTCCTAAAATAGTAACTTACACATAGCATATAAAATCGATTAATATAAATTTTTTGTTATTAGTTGTTATTATCATGTCATGCTGTTTTAGATATTAAATGAGACAATTCAGGTGAAATACTTATACCTGTTGTTGCTCCCAGTAAGTACACATTCAACATTAGAAATGACTATTAGTGGTCTAACTGTCTCTTACTAAAATTTCTCTACTTATATTTTAGAGATTAAATTTTAATTGATGATGACATTGAGTCTGAAAGGGCAGTGTGAGTGCTTTACAAGGGAGGTTAATTAAGCAAACAATTAACGTCTGGCTCCCAAAGCCTTATGCAAATAATGAAGAATCAAGTTTCTTTGCATAGCAAGATGTTCAAGATAATGAGACCTTAAGCCCTTACTAGGCCATCTTAAACATATGACTGCTAGACTGAAAAATCCACCAGGGCTTACAGAATTGCTCACTTCTTTATTGCCAACTCATAGCATGTTACCTACCATATGGACTACACAAAATAAATATTTGGTAAATACACGCGTGAATAAATGTTAACAAAACCTCAGAACTTTTATAAGGCTTATAAATATTAGTCTCTTATAGCTCTGTAAGAAGCATCTACAAGAATGATCTGTAAAAAAAGCTTTACTATTAAGAAACTGAACAGCAATAACAGATTTACTCTTAACACAAGCAAACACTGTATCTATATTTAGAAGTAAGCAGTGATTCATAGGTCCTGGGATAATATTAGTATGCAATTTAAAGAAGAAAAACTGAACATTTGTATTTTAGACAAACTAATTACATTTGAAAAACAAGACATCACAGAAAACAAATGAAATGCTAAAAAAAGTTTTTGTATTTTCAGTGAAGCAAAAAATAATCATCGTAGAAATGATAGTGTGAGGGTTAATACTGAATGGCAAATTCATTGAATTGCAGATGCAAAGTATTGTTCCTGGGTGTGTCGGTGAGTGTGTTGCCAAAGGAGATTAACATTTGAGTCAGTAGACTGGGAAAGGCAGACCCATGCTCAATCCAGGTGAGCACTATCTAATCAGCTGACAGCACAGCTAGAATAAAAAGCAGGCAGAAGAAAGTGGAGAGAATAGACTGGCTTAGCCCCTCAGCCTACATCTTTCTCCCATGCTGGATGCTTCTGGCCCTCAAACATTGGACTCAAAGTTCTTCAGCTTTGGCACTTGAACTGGCTTCCTTGTTCTTCAGCTTGCAAATGGCCTATTGTGGGACCCTGTGATCATGTGAGTTAATACTTAATAAACTCCTTTTTATATGTACATCTAACCTATTAGTTCTGTCCCACTAGAAATCTCTAACTAAACACAGCTAGCAAATTAGATAGTAAAAACACATGCAGTACAGTCACTGGTTAAGATAAAGACAGAAGTCTGGTGAGGATCCACCATCTTTTCTCACTGCCACCAGAGACACAGACATAGCTTCGGTTCATAAGACACTATTAAATATTTCTTTCTAAGAAACTGGATTTGTCTACCTCTTTCTTTGGCCTTTTAGCTTCCTCAGGCTTTGAGATAGGTTTGCATAGACCTGCCTACATCAAAAGGTGAGCCAGGCCAGGAGCTGACAACCCAAGACATGGACAAAAAGAATGAAGCATCTGTGGAAATCCCAGGTGGCACCCACTTCCATGTGGCATAGTATGGCTCACCTTTTAGATGCTTGTGCATGAGTCCAGGGATGCCTTGAAAACATCAGTATGTTTAGAGCAATTGAAAGCAGAGAGCTGTGCATCACACTACATGGCGTAAGGAACAGCAGCCAGCCGCGGCTGTAGTAAGATGGCCTCTTCTGTGGGCTGCCTGTTTGACAATGGGAGCCCAGCTAGCAGCAGAAGCAAAGTAAAATGATTTCAGTAGGAATTACAATTAGAAAAATAATTTTTAAGAACTCTATTGTGAAAAGTTAACTTAGAACTGATATTTGGACTATATATGTACCTATACATGTTATTTTAAATCCTCTGTTCTCTCGCTGTAAAACTTTTCAGTTGACTGATTCTTGTCTGTTTCTCCATTTGCTTCTCTCTATCCCTATTTTCCCTTGCTACCTCTGATGACAAATGAGGGCCCTAATAGAGGAAATGTCTGACAGGCTGGGATTCCTTGTGGAAAACAGAAAGGTGCCAAAGACACTGTGTTTTGGGAGGAATCTGTTTTTCTTCATGAAATCCCAAGAGCTTTAAGCAAAGAGACTCCTCTCAGGTCTAAGACTGTGCTCTCTTTTGTACTGTATTACTTGATCTTTTGAACTTTGGGGGGAATACCAGAAACTGCTTGGTACTGTGAGAGAACTTGACTTTGGTGTGTACTGGGGGAATACCAGAAACTGCTTGGTACTGTGAGAGAACTTGACTTTGGTGTGTTTTGGTAAGTCATGGTGAGAGCTATAGTGTTAAAGGTGGCTAATGGTGGTTTGCAGTAAATGATTATTACTGCGGTGGGCTGCTTGTTTCTTTGGGTGTTTGGATAAGAAAAACATGGTGCTTTCTTGGCTCTGTTCTTGAAGGGGCTCCACAATGAAGCCAGTAATCTACTGAAGAAACAAGATAGGTTGAAAAGAAGACACTTTTCCTGGTAATCTTCTTTGTAGATAAATGTGTTTAGGTCTAAGTTCAGTGCCTTTGAGAGGGAAACGTTCTACCTTGTTCCACCTAAACATCATGTCTTTGAAAACGATTAACAGTATAGGATGGAGGGAGAAACTGTTTAAAAACTGGCAAGCAAAGAATCTTATAAATCTACAAGATCTGTCTCCACCTGGGTGTGTGTCTGTATGTTTATATATCATGTGTAAGTTATATGTCACTACTAAAATATATGAAAGAGCTTTAATCAATTGGCTTAAAGGAAAGTAAGTGCTTAAATCAACCATTTTTCAGAAAAACATATGTTAACTCAAATGCCTTTTAGTTCACAGGACTTTAATGCTCATTGGTAAATAAAAGTAGTTTCAAATTAGATTTAGTAATTTAAAACCTTAAAGTCACGTTATATTAAATTAAGTAATCCTAGGTTTCTCACTGGAAATTGGAGTTAATAAGAGTTAACATAGTAGTCAATATATGTAATTAAATACTAGAAATCTTTAAATGGTTATTAAGAAATGGAATGAATAAAATGGAAATTGATGGCATTAAAATAATAGTTTTAAAACTATTGAAAGTTGTTGTTCGAAAGGGAGCCCCTGCTGGCCCCCTAACATTAATGGACACAAAACAGTTTTCTATATTTACCCTAGATTAGAAAAATTTATACAAATAAAATACAAGGCAAAAGTTTCAATGAGAAAACCAGCCAACAATTGCTTAAGGCAATGTTGAAGCAGGTTAGTCCAGATAAAGATAAACAGAAGTACTAGAGTTCCATGGCTCACCCTCCTGCTGGAAACCCAAATCCTTTTCCACAGGAGAGGGTAAAATGGTCTGAGTGTGGAAAAAAGAAGTTCCTGAGACCATAACATAAAAATGTAAAGGTCGATAAGATTATGAAAATTAAAATATTTCTATAGGCTTTATTTGAAGTAATTGTGATTCCTTTAAATGTCTATAAAAATGAATATTGTATCTAACTGGAGGCATTTCCTCTACCTAGTACTATCAGACCAAATGTAGATACATGCACCTTTCAGCAATGTTGGTTGGACCCACTAATGAGAACTAGTAAGATTACTGGAGCCCACAGAGTATAGAATAGAAGCTAAAGTGCTGGTCTGGACAAATTCTTCACCTAATAGCCTTTTGTAAAACATTTACTGGGATTTATGGCAAAAGCCTATGACCACCTCACAATGATGCCTGCTGGGACTGTGGATTAGAGAATTTTCCTTTGAGGGGTATTTACTGCCTTGCTGTGGGACATTAACTGAAGCACTCCTATGCTAATGGGGATAGCAGTGCCCAAGAGTTCCATGCTGATAGAAATGGTTTATATAGGATCATGCTACCTGGAGATCATGAAGTGGAGATACTCACAAGCAGGGAGCCACTTTTTCCCCCAGAACTAACTCTGGAACTGTATGGGGAGCTTCTGGATTCCACAGTGGCTTATCAACAGTTCTTTGACTTACAAAGTACTTCTTGTTTAATGGATGGCAGTTCCATAGTAAATGGACAACATCTTGTTTAGAAGGCTGCTACTCTGATTGAAGAAGAGTCAATAAAACCTCTTTTCCTTTCTAGCTATTTATAGTATAGAGAAGATGGGTAAAGTATTTTTTTGTATGTGTGAGCAAAATTTACCTTTCCCTCTCAGTTCTCCAAAATTTGTAAACTATTTATGAGTATTCTTATTTTATGACAATATGGTTATTTGCCTAAGTTCAGTAAGAATCTGTTTCCTTTTGTAACAGGATACAATTGGAAATATTGGTTGATTTACCAAGGCTTTGTCTGGAATATTGTAAACTGGAATAATATCTTTTGCGATATGACCATATTGCTGTGAGAAATTGAAGTCAGCTTTATAGAGTCAATAAAAAGCCCCTTGGAAAGACTGGCCTACCATGTTGTCTAAATGGGTGACTTATATGGGTGCTGACCAGTGGTAATTAAAGAATGTCACTTTCTAACAGGCCCAGGAACCTCAAGACATTTTGTGACCTTGAGAAGAGATGGATTTGTACAGGGAATATAAACAGTCTAATGATAAATCTTTGGCTTGGTTTCTAGCCTTGAGGCTTTTAAGAAGTCAAACATGAAATTATTTATAAAAGTTCTAGTGGTCACGTGCGGTAGCTCACACCTGTAATCCCAGCACTTAGGGAGGCTGAGGCGAGTGGATCACGAGTTCGAGACCAGCCTGGCCAATATGGTAAAACCCTGTTTCTACTAAAAATACAAAAATTAGCTGTGCATGGTGGCACGTGCCTGTAGTCCCGGCTGCTCTGGATGCTGAGGCAGAATTGCTTGAACCCAGGAGATGGAGGCTACAGTGAGCCGAGATCACGCCACTGCACTCCAGCCTGGGCAACAGAGGGAGACTCCAACAACAACAACAACAACAACAACAACAACAACAACAAAGTTCCAGGAAAGCTGACTTAAAAGGAACCCATAAAGCTAATCACTATTATTGCTATACTTCATGCAAATAATCAGGCCAAGCACAGTGAGACCAAAATTTATTTTGCTAACAAATTATTCCTACTATGATTTACTCTTGGTAGAAATGGGAAACCTAAAGAGAGAAATAATTGGATTCTAGCCCTGACCATTGTTTTTGAGTTTTTATTACTTGCCTACAATTTGGGCTTAATCATGAATTATTTACTGGCTATAAGACATATTTAATAATAACTGGATTTTAACTTTCTTCAAGATAATTTTAATTGACTACCTAATGGAATACATTCCTTTTCTGTTGGTGATATGCTGGCATACAAATTCTCTTTTGATTATAATCCTCGTATGCATTATATTTCTACTATAAAAATTATTCATGTTATGTACCTTTCATTGTTTTACTTCTTCCAAGAAAACCAAAGTCATGGTATTCTGGAGACTAGAGATGATTCAACAGAACCTGTGAATCTCCCTCATTTGGAATCCCAGTGGGAACTGTCTGTTTTGCATTGCCAATGCTGCTGCTAAAGCTGTATAATAATCAGGCACTCTCCCTAAAGGCTCAGGAACCATTGAGGAAAACGGAGGATACGTGAGATTGTAAAAGTTGGATTGATGGTGACAGGTGGAGGCTAAAGCAACTCCATCTGGGAAGCTAATCTGTCAATGTTGGCTTATGATTAACCCCTGTTCTAGGAGGTCCTCTAAGATTTCCAGTTCATCTATTGCTCTTTGTTTAGGAGGAGGTACTTAACATAAATCTTGCCCTTAGGTCAAAAGACCTTGATGTCATACTTAATTGTACTTAAATTGTCCCACATGTCCCTTACGAACAACCCTTATCCTATAGTAAAGTGGTCCTCAACCTTTTTGCCACCAGGGACCAGTTTCAGGGAAGACAATTTTTCTACAGACCAGAGAAAGGGGCATGTTTTCAGGATGAAAACATGTGCGTTACGTTTGTCGTGCACTTGATTTCTATAATTATTACATTGTAATACATAATAAAAATTATACAACTCACCATAATGTAAAATCAGTTGGAACCCTGAGCTTGCTTTCCTGCAACTAAATGGTCCCATCTGGAAGTGCGGGGAGTCGGTGACACCTGAAGTGTGCTGCTTATGTCCAATCTACTTCATAATCTCATTTTGGCTGCTGTCACTGCAGAAAACTCTGCTTCACAAAGATTGGATGCTGGAAATGGAAGCAGACTTTCCAGTGCTTCTGTGGCAATCTCAGGATATTCCGCCTTGACTTCAATCCAAAATGTATGGAGGTTTGAATTTGTGTCAAACTTACTTTTAAGGCCACCATCATTTGTGATCTCAAGCAGTTAATCCTCTTCTAGCACAGACTAAGTGGATTCACTTGGGTTATTCACAAAATGAATCACAAATCCATTCCTTCCCAGCTCAGGGGTCTTTTGTGGCTGGAAACTGTATGAGTCAGGTTCTCTAGAGGGACAGAACTGATAGGATGTGTGTGTGTGTGTGTGTGTGTGTGTGTGTGTGTGTGTGTGTGTGTGTATAATAGGATGTATATATTATATATATATTAATGGGATATATATGGAGTTTATTAAATATTAACTCATATGATCACAAGGTCCCACAATAGGCTGTCTGCCAGCTGAGGAGCAAGGAGAGCCAGTCTGAGTCCCAATACTGAAGAACTTGTAGTCTGATGTTCCAGGGCAGGACGCATCCAGCATGGGAGAAAGATGTAGGCTGGGAGGCTACACCAACCTAGTCTTTTCACGTTTTTCTGCCTGCTTTATATTCTAGCCACATTGGCAGCTGATTAGATGGTGCCCACCCAGATTAAGGGTGGGTCTGCCTTTCCCAGCCCACTGACTCAAATGTTAATCTCCTTTGGCAACACCCTCACAGACACATCCAAGATCAATACTTTGCATTCTTCAGTCCAATCAAATTTACACTCAGTATTAACTATCACGGAAAGTAAAGCTCAGACTCTTTTGAAACCTAAGAATGGTGATCATGCACCTGCTGGGAGAAAGAAGGCCCTGGCTCTGTCTCTTTCAAAATATCTGCCAATGTTTGAAACATGTCAAAAACCCCAATGTTCCCTTGTTGGCCCCATAATTCCAATTTGGTTTTGAAAGCAGGCACTTTATCTGCTGGCTGGACCACAGTTGTCAATCTCCCCCAAACTGATAGATTGAGTTTGTTGAGCAGGTTGAATACATTACACGAATAAGCAAGTTTTGCGACCCATTCTATGCCACTGAAATGTGCTGCCAGTAGTGACTGTTTTTAAAAGGAATCCCTGGAGTGGGCTTCATCAGTCAAAAACTCTTGTCAGTGATCTATCTTTAGAAAGCCATCTGACTTCTGTGTAGAAGAGAAGACATGTGCTCTGCATCCATCTCCTCTGAGCTGTATGAACAGACAAGAGTTAAGGGCATGTACTTTAATGTGGTTGATAATTTTAATCACACCCTGCAAAACTTTGTTAAGTTCAGATGACATTTTTTGGCCAGCCAGCATTTCTCTGTGGATGACACAGTGCACAGACTCACATTCAGAAGCGACCTCTTCGACTGAGCCGAGTAGTGAAACCAGAAAACCGTCCAGTCATGGCAGCCACTCCATCTGTGCATATACAACACAAAATGACCACTTCAGTTTTCCTGATATGTAATCATTCAAAGACTTGAATAGTTGTGCAGCTGTGGTGTTGATTGGCAACACAAGTGCACATAACTTATCCTCATGCACATCCTCCAAAAATATTATTTATGTATTTATGTGTTTATTTATTTATTTAGATAGGGAGTCTTGCTCTGTTGCCCAGTCTGGAGTACAGTGGCACAATCTTGGCTCACTACAACATCTGTCTCCTTGGTTCAAGTGATTTTCCTGCCTCAACCTCCCGAGTAGCTGAGATTACAGGCAGCCACCACCATGCCCAGCTAATATTTGTAGTTTAGTAGAGACAGGGTTTTACCATGTTGGTCAGACTGGTCTCAAACTCTGGACCTCAAATGATCTGACTGCCTCTGCCTCTCAAAGTGCTGGGATTACAGGCATGAGCCACATGCCTGGCCACAATGTCCTAAAAATATATCTCAAATAAACAAGAATTATTGCCTTGTTGTCAACATTAGTAGACTTGTTAACCTGGATTGCTTACCACAGTGACTCATTAATCCTTTCTAACAATTGTGCCTCAATATTTGCTATTTAATCAATTTGTCTAGTTATGCTGCTAGCCAAAAGAGGAACACATGCCACCTTTTGAACTGTAGCCTTTGCTAAATGTTCAGGACAAATGTCCTTAGCAGGAGGCAGGGTCAACTCTTCACCAATAGTAAAGGGCTTCTTAGCTTTCGCAATGCAGTTAACCTCTAAGAGTGATGCTCTCGGTGCAGACACGTTTGATGAAGTGGTGGCCTTCAGTAATTGCTTCTGTTCTTTATGTTAATTTTTTTTTCTTTTGAAAAACTCCAGAGGTTTGTCTTTTCATACAGAGCACTTGGTCTCCATATAGTGAAGCAGTTTTGAAGGTTTCATGACTATATTGGATAGCCGGTCACCACACATTATGCACACATTATATTTTCTTTTAAATGTAGCTTTCTTTTGTTGATGGTCTTAGTCTTCTGTTTTCTCATCATTAAGTCTTTCCCCTTTTCAGGTAAGCTCCTAAGTGAGGTTTGGTTTTTACTCATTTTGGCTAGGGTTAGCCTGTGAGCTTACCAAAACTGTGATTGAGACAAATGCACCACGCAGGAAAGAGCTGCAGACAGTAAATAAAATCATAGGTGGGCTATACGTGGACGAAAATAGTGTCAGATTCTGACTTAAAGCCTGCAACAGATGCAGCCGTACAAGTGAAGCACATCCCCTCAGTTGCCACTATAAAGCCTGTCGTCAGATGTAGCTTAATTGTCACTTGACACTCACTGATAGGGTTTTGATAAGAGTCTGCAAGGAATTGCTTTATTATGGTCTTTGTGCAGTCAACCTCTCTGCTCATGTTAATCTGTATTTACTGCCTCTCCCCAGCACTAGCATCACTGCCTCAGCTCTACCTCAGATCATCAGGCATTAGATTCTCATAAGAAGCACACAATCTAGAATCCTAGTATGTACAGTTCCCAATAGAATGTGCACTCCTATGAGAATCAAATGCTGCCACTACCCTGGCAGGAGGTGGAGCTCAGGTGGTAGTGTGAGTGATGGGGAGTGCCTGTAAATACAGTTGAACTTCACTTGCTTGCCTGCTGTCCACCTCCTGCTGTGTGGCCCGGTTCCATTAATGGTCCATGACCTGGTGGTTGCTGATCCCTGTTATAGAGAGAGGGTGCAGAGGATTGGGGACTTTCTCAGTCAGTGGTTTCAGAGCAGCCCTGATCATCATTTTCATTCCCTGTATTGGGCTTTTCTAATTGACTGTCTCTTACCTGCTTAAGGGATATTAACCAAAGTCACATGTCATGGCACACTGCATAATAGTTGTCATCCCTGACTGGTGCCTGTATTTCTTTTCTAGTTATTTTGGACATTTAGCTCAACCAAATACAGTTGTAGTTCTACTTTGATTTCTAGAGTCTATCTTAATTTCAGAAGGAATACTTTCAAGTGCCAAACAGTGAAAACATTTTAGACCAATATTAAATTGCTTTTGTAGCATATTGAGACTAACATATAACCTTATAGCTCTCCTGCTGTTTAAAATATTAGGATTCAAAAGGTTCTTCCACTTATTTCTCATGCTAGGTACTGTATTTTAATAAACAGGTACAACTCTATTTCCTTCTGACAGAATTCTTTGAAGTCAGTGTCTACCTGCCTGGATATCCAGGCATTGATGGATACATGAACATGATAAAATCGCAGTAGAGAATGGAGGTTAATTTACAAAAGCATTTGGATCAAGTATACAAATAAAGTAAATTTTATATCCCTGCTCCTTATCTGAGAGACATAGTTTTTTACCATTTTTAATACAACTTGTATATGTCTGTTAATATGCTAAATTTTTATTGGGAAAATATTGATAAATGTCACAAAAGTGGCTTCTTTCCCAGTCTAAAATGCTTTCCAGTTGTCTCCTCAAGACAGCTATGAAGCTTTGTTCTTTTCTACACTTTATTTCATAATTATCAGTTGAAACCCTGGGCCTGGCCATCCAGATTGACATGGGATGACGTTGTACCAAACTTAGCTGTCTCTGAGAATCCATTTTCAAGCCCAGGAAAATGATCAAAGTGCCTGCCTTTCTAAGAAAGTACTGATAATCACCATCTTTTAAAAATAATGAGAGACTACCATAACTGAGATTATTGCATATTATTACTATCCCACAGTCTTTTCTAAAGTAATCATAGACAGTGTAGATACAATGGTAATAACTAAGCCTCAAATACTGATAACTATTCCCTTTTATGTTATAATCACACTAAACTCGATGTAAATTAAATCAAGTAAGAATTGATTAAAGACTCAGACAAAAACAATAGTTACCTCAAAGTAAGACAATAGGGATTAAAATATAGCAGAGCCACTGATGAATATTTATGAAACCCATATGGGGACTTAAATAGCATCAACTAATTTATGAAAGAAAATATGCCTGTATTAATTTATAATATATGTTAAGATTCAGCAGTGTAATTTGAGTAAAAAACCGAACATTTAATTTAACATGAACATTTCTAAAACATCGCAGGATCCTTTAAGAGATTTTTTAAGTATATACAATCATGGCTATAATGAGCCAATAAAAATTAATCCTGAATAACTAATGGAGAAATTGTCATATATTTTGTAATCTGGAAATAAGGATTGAAAGGAAAAGACCATTGAAATTTACAGGTCTCATTTTTAAGGTTATTTCAAACTCTTGTATTACGTTGATTATAATTATTACAATATTGCTGGGAAGCCATTTCCATAGCTCTCTCACATTTCTACACATCCTGCAAGCAGAGGCACTGACTCCCCTTTGTTCTAGATTCGCTTTCTGAGAATCTTTTTACAGTTATGCAGGTCGACTTTTATGTGAATTTTTTTCAATAAATATATTGGAAGAGTTTTTTGAGATTTGTGACAAATCTGAAAAAACTCACAAATGACTGACATAACCTAGAAATATCAAAAAATTAAGACAAAGTTATGCCATGAATGTATAAAATATGTATACCTACTAGTCTATTTCATTATTTGCTATCATCAAATACATGCTGATCTATTATAAAAAGTTAAAATTTATCAAAACTTGTGCCTACGCTTACAGATTGTACATGGCACCATTTGTAATCAAGAGAAATGTAAACAAACCCAAAGATGCAGTTTAAAATCATAATTGCATAAAATCAGCTGCAGTAATACTGTACCTTTGCAATAATTTTGTATCCACCACCTGTTGCTATTGCAGTAAACTCAAGTGTTGCATCCACTTAAAATGCCATGTGACACTAATCATCTGCACATGAGAAGTTTATCTCTCCAGTAAATTGTATATTGAAGTATAAAGTGGTCTCTCACAGTTCTAACTTATATTTCATTATGTTTAGTAAGTACATCAAGTAACCCATCAACGTGCCAGTAGTGATGCTGGAAGTGTTCCTAAGAAGGAGAAAGAAGTCACGGCATTACAAGAAAAAGTTGAATTGCTTGATAAGTACTATAGATTTGGGTCTACAACTCTGGTTAGCCACCATTACATGATAAATGAATTTAGGTTACGGACCATTGTAAAAACACAAAAAGGAAAATTAGTGAAGTGATCACTACAGTTATGCCATGACACATGAAAACATCTTTTTTCTTTTGCATTGAAAATAACTTTTAGGTAGGTGCAAGATTACTATTAGAAAGGCATAACCAGGACAAGTGCAGTGGCTCATGCCTGTAATCCCAGTGCTTTGAGAGGCCGAAGTGGGAAGATCTCTTAAGGCCAGGAACTTGAGACTAGCTTGGGAAACATGACTAGATCTCATTTTTACAAAAGTTTTTTTTTTTTTTTTTTAATTGCCTGGACTGGTGATAAGTGCCTGTAGCTTAAGCCTGCAATGAGCCATGATCATGACACTGCACTCTGGTCTGGAAAACTGAGAGATAATCTGTCTCAAAAGTTAAAAAAAAAAAAAAAAGGCATACCTATAGGTTCAAATATAATTTGAGTAAAAGAAAAGTCATCATATGACAACTTAAAGCCAAAGGAAGGTAAAGGATCTAAAGCTGGAGCACTTAATGCTAGCAAAGAATAGATAGTTTAATAATTTTGCAAAGACGTTTGGGTTAGAAAAATGTCAGGATAACGGAAGAAGCATCTTCTGCCAATCTAGAGGCAGTAGAAAAAATGCCTAGGTTTCCATTGAGAAAATCATTGAGGAAAAAGGATACCTACCTGAAAAGGCTTTTAATGCAGACAAAACTATCTTACTCTGGAAAAGAAATTGCCACAAAGAGTATTTATTAGTAAAGAAGAGAAGTGAGCACAAAGGTTTAAGGCAGGAAGGGATAGGCTAGCTCTAATCTTCTGTGCAAATGGAGGCAGGTTTACAATCAGGACTGCCCTTATCTATATGCTGATCTTCAATTTTGATAGGGTAAGATAAACACTAACCGCAGTCCTTTGGGTTTTATAACAAGAAGGCCTAGGCAAAAAACAAGAATCTTTTTTCCGGATTGGTTTCATCAAGGCTTTGTTTTCAAAGTCCAGAAATTCTTTGCCAGGAAGAGACTGTCTTTCCAAGTTCTCTTGATATTGGAACAATGCTTCTGGCCACCCAGAGGACTATACACACAACACCGAAAGTGTTGATGTGGTGTAATTGCACCTAAACATAACATCCGTAATTCGTCCTCTTGATTGGGGTTCATAAGAACCTTTAAGGCTCATTAAACATAGTACTCTATGAAAAGAATTATGAGTGCTATGGAAGAGAACCCCAATAGAGAGAACATTATGAATGCTTGGGAGGATGACACCATTTAAGATGCCATTGTTGTTACTAATAAAAAGTTGTGAAAGCATGAAACAATAAATTCTTGCTGAAGAAATCGTGTCCAGATGTTCTACATGACTACGTAGGATGAATGACAGAGTCAATCAAGAAAATCATGAAAGAGATTGTGGATATGGAAAAAAAGGCGAGAGGTGAAATGTTTCAAGATATGTGTCTTGGAGAAATTCAAGAAGTAATAGACATCACACAAAAGGAAGCAACAGAACATAACCTGACAGAGATGAGGGCTTCCAAATCAGTCCCAGGTGATGAGAAGGAAGATGAAGAAGAAGCGGTGCCAAAAAGCAGATGACATTGAACCAGCTGGCAGAAGGAAAAGGGTTCAGATTATTCATGACTGCTATTGACCTATTTTACAAAATGGATCCTTCTATGATAACAGCACAAAAACTAAAACAAATAGTGGAAGAAAAATTGGTACTGTATAGAAATATTTTTAGCAAAATAAAAAAAGCAAACAGTGAGACAGAAATAATGATGTATTTCTGCAGATTTACACCAAGTGTTCTTGCCTCTCCTGCCCTCCTTCTAGCTCCTCCACTCCCTCCTCCTCTGCCACTCCCAATGTCAAGGCCAACCCCTTCCCCTCTCCTCCTCTTCAGCCTATTCCACGTGAAGTTGGTGAGGATGCAGACCTTCATAATGATCCACTTCCTTTTAATGAATAGTAAATACATTTTTTCTTTCTTATGATTTTCTTAATAACCTTTTTTGTTTCTCCAGCTTGCTTTATTCTAAGAAAACAGTACATAAAATATATATATATATAAAACAGTTCATTATATATATATAAAACAGTTCATTATATATATATATAAACAGTATGTTTCTTTTATATATATATATATAAAACATATAAAATATGTGTTAGTTTACTGTTTCAGTTTTCACTAAGGCTTTCAGGCAACATTAGGCTAGTTAAGTTTTGGAGTATTTTGAAGTAATAAGTGAATTTTCAACTGTGTGGAGGGTCCGTGTCCCTAACCTCTGCCTTGTTCAAGGTGAACTGTAAAGTAAACTTCCTTGGGAAATCATAATAGTATATTTTTCCAGAGAAAAGGGAGGCATGTTTACTATCCAGTATAATAACTTCAGGTACCTATGGTCACGTTTTCTCCTATGTAATACAACCCACTATATGTACAGGCATCCATCTGAGCTCATTTGTATTACTTCTGTGAATATCTCTGACCCAGTAGTCTTGTGTCTTCTAGCAACATCCCTGAAACTGGGGTATGCTAGCTCATTAGTTTGAAAGTAGGGTAAAGTCTCAGATGCTTCATGATTCTTAACAATAATGGCAGTGATATGAGCATAGGATGCTGTCAGAAATATGGCTTTCTGGAAAAAAAATTAAAAGACAAGCGTTCAAAGACTATGAGAAGGATAAGAAAGACTCCTTGGCATCTGGTATGTACTCACCCAAGTGGGAAGCAAAAGTGAGGACTGAGAGTAAGACTCTCTCAATCTCATAGCTGTTCACTCAGGTGTAAAGGCTGAGCAGTGAGAGGTAGAACTGAAATAAGCAGCCAAACCAGTGTTTTGGTTGCCACCCACTCTCCCCTGGGCATGTGGATAAAGGACTGTTAGCATGACAATGATGCAGCAGGCAGCATCAGCCAAAGACAATGGGATTATGGCTCTGGGCCAAGGAGTCCTTTAACCAGAAATAAATGGGGTCAGCAATAAGGACCTTACTATACAGTACAAAGCTTTATACAGACCAAAAGCATTAGGTTTTATTTCCAGGCGAATGAATGGTTGCTGGTAATAAAGGTGTATGTGCATTACTCATGCAGTGTCACTCTCCTTCCACATCGTCCTCCCGCTTTCTCAACATTTCCCTTACCCTCTGCCTGGACCTCAGCTGCTCCTGTTTGGGAAAAAAAAAAAAAAACAACCCAAAAAAAAAAAACGCAGCTCACTGCCATTGCTCATTTAATTTTACATAAACATGCTATTTGAGACTGAAGCAAATATGATTGATTTTCAATGTGAAAATAAAATATAAAAACTGTTCTTGGAGTTATTTCCAAACAGAACTAACATCAGAATCATCTGAATCATCAGAATTATCTATTTTGGAAAAATCAGACTCATCAAATGAATCTTCAGCCAACAACTGTTCAAGAACGATGTTAACATCATGCGTAGCAATGCTGCGTTTTCTAGGATTTGACATTCTCAGCGATCCAGAATTACTATATTTTGTAAATGTAAATACCATTACTAAAAACAGAATCATATAAATAGAATGATGTCTTTTGTTTCCGAAGTCGATATACTAGAGCAAAGCGAAAAAAGATAATGAAAGCGAGACATTTCATGGCAAAGTTTTCTTGGGGTGAATGCTGCAGCTGCAAGCACTGCTGGCAAATATTCCTGGGGCAAACTAGAAAGGGGTTAAGAAAAGCAATGATTATGGGGAGAAAAAGACGACTGGAGTTGAGCAGTAGTTGCCCTGTCCCCAGATGGGACTAATGGCCATGTACGTCCGCTCAAGTATGCTGGGTAACTTCAGGAGATGGAGGGACTCAAATTGTTATGACTTTATTGGATATAGCCACCCTAGTCACGATCCTAAACCATGGGAGGAGGAATCACCTAATTTCAACTATATGTTCGGAGTAAAATTTGCAGTGTATAAAGGAAAATTAAATAATCTTATAGGTGGAGCACTTTAGGTTGATTCTTCTGCAACTGAATATATCCAAGAAATTGACGTGCTCTATGTTTGTGTTTCCCAATGCCACAAGTGTCAAAGGGGATTCTCCTCATCAAAAAGAGCTAAATATAGAGAAAGTGTTATTGTAACAAACTCTCCTGCGATTGCCATCAGTTGATAGGTAAAAATTCAGTGCAAGTGGCTCTACATTTAGTCACTCAAAACTTTCTTGCATAGAAATATCCTGCTTTAGTGTATCAACAATATCCTGTTGATTGGTAAGTCAGAAGCATGAGTCTCAGCAGCCATGACAACAATGTTATCTAACATCTACCAGCAAGAGTAGCTGATAAATCCCAACAAAAAGCAGGGACAAGGAGCCAAAAATAATTTATTGGAACCATGTGGTCAGATTCATTATACTCAATATATCTTAAGTACAGGAAAACTTGCTGTCTCTTCTGCTATAACCACTAAAAGGTAAAGCGTCTTATTGGACTCTTGCAATACTGAAAAAATCATGTCCCTCACTTGGAGAGTGTACTTGCTCCTTTGTGTCAACTAACATTCAAACCAGCATCCGCTGGGTGGGGAACAAACCAGCAGGCTACAACAGAAGCTGTCCAGTAAGCTGTAGTATACTCTATAGCCCCTTAAAACTACCAGCCTCTGAGATAGATGATTTGGCTGATTGGAGCTTCTGGGAAAGGGAGACAGTCTTCACCCAGTGAAGCCTCTTAGGGTTTTGGACTTGTTTCCTACCAGACCCATCTGCCAGCTAAACCCATTTAAAATGTGACTGTTAGCTTGCTACTATGTTTTAGTTGAAACTTTATGCCTGATACATAGAGACTTGTGAATCTCTAACTTGACATTCTATGCACATAGGTCAACTTAGACTAACTGACTAACAAGATACAATTGTCGAATGGAAATGGTAAATTAGAATACAGTCAACCTGGCCCTGGCAGCGCCTTGTCATTATATTAAAATATATATATAATCAGCTCTCACTCTGGGACAAACTTTATTTCCTGTCCACCCACTAAACAAACAAAGAAACTAGCTCAGCGAGGTTCTCAGTTCAGCAGTTCCTCTAAATGCCTAGATCATTTGGTTGCTATTCAGCTAAGATGAAACTCAGTGGTGTCTACAAGACTGCTGTAGTTCAACCTAATGCAAGCTATTTAGTATTGACAATGGACCTGCTTGTTCTACTCAGTGGGAATAGCTCAAGGTTTTTCTCATAGAACAATCTGATAGTCACATTAATGGACCTTCCTTTTATTTTTACTGACTCTTGGACTGTTGGCAATGGCTTAGCTATTTGTTCTACCACTTGAAAAATTACTTACTGGCAGAATAAAGCAATCCTTTTGGGGCCATGAATGGTTGAAATGAATCATGGTGCTGATTGAACTGTCTATACCACTCATGTAGAGAGGTCCACAGTAAGGCTGTGTTCACTGATTGAATCCAGCAGAATCAAGTTTCTCATGGGGCCACACCATTCAGATCATCACTATTGCTGCATACGTCATCATACCAGTTGTGGAAACATATTTCCCCATTATAGACTGAACACAAAAGAAAAAAAAAAAAAAAAACTCTGTTTTTCAGAGGATACCACTGCATTGCCAAACTTATGACTCTTGCCAAAAGTTGAGTCATTTATATCACTTTGAAGGAGGGCACATTGCATAGGTACAACTCCGGGCCCTTCTTGGTAGACTATGCAACGTGTCAGTTTTACAATGCAGGACTATCTTTCTCAAAGACCTAGGAACTAACCATTTGAAATACAATCATTAAGAAAATAGGTCTCTGTCTCCCAGTCTCTTTGAGAAGCTATGACCCTAATTTCCACAGGTATCGTGCTCCAAGTTGAAAAACTACCTTTTGACATGAATATAAGACAAACTTTATTTTCCCTTGGGTAAGACCAACTGACAAATACAAACAGCCTAGGATCTCCCAACTCCAACTTTCAAAAACGCTCTTGCCTTTTGTTTTGTTGGAGTTGATTCAGACTGTTCTGTGTCTCTTCCCATTATTGCAATAATTTTGAATCAAATATTCTTTACCTGTTTAATTTTGTCCATTGCAATTTTTGCTTTGATAACTTTGTTGACACTTTTTCTGGATAAGATGTGACACACTCCAATTTGATCAGCTGACTACAGCCACATTCTTGTGGTGCTTCAAACTAATCTGTGATATTTCTTTGGCCTTCCAGACCATTTGTGTTCTGATAATAGTGAGTAAAAGCACTGATAATAGATTAATAGTCAAGCTTTTCAATGGACCTTTACTATTCCTTATCATTCACAGACATCTGGTATTGTTTAGCATTGGAATTGCTACCTCAAAAATTTCCTGAAAAAATTAACAATTCCAGGTCACTTGCCTCCTCATAGTTTATACATGTTAGTAAGGCAGTTTGGCCATTGAATATGGCTGCCCCCAAAAAAGTATAATCCCCTTGAGTTCATTTCTTGGGTTATGATCAAGGTAAAAGGAATAGTTTTTCTGTAGACTAACTTTAAAAATTGATAATTTTCCTCTGACCATTCCTGGACATGATGCTTGTTATTTTTAACCTCAATAGCAATCTTAGGTAAGTCTACTTGGAACATTCGCCAGGTAATAGCACAGCCAAAAAGAAGGGCTGAGAAATTCAAACCTAAGTCTGCTTTAGCCACTTGGATTATTTGTTTGATTGACATAGTCCTCGATCTTAGTGATTGCTTGGTTGAGTGCACTGCTTGCTGATTTCCCCTACAGTGTTTTATGTGAGGCAATGTAAAATCTAATAGTTCTCTGTACATCTTATAAAAACGCCTTCATCTCACTCGCACCTACCTCCCTGGATTAAAAGAGTGGTGAAGGTAGTGATGATTGGAGAAAAAGTAAAATTACAACTAATAGAATAAGGCCCATTAATATTTTTAAAAGTGAAAGAAAAGCAGCAATTCTGGAGCTTGGGGGACAGAAACCTCAGATTCTGGAAGATACAGGGAAACAAGGATATTAATTATCTTCATCATTAGGAAAACCTCGGGAGATTTCCTCATGAAGAAATACACCCCAGTGGGGCACCCTAAAACAATTGCAAACTCTAACTGTTTGCTGGGTCCGCCATTCTTCACAAGACAATTGTGACTATGATTTAATGGTCATTCCCCTTAACCATACCAAGAAGTCTTTGTGTAACTGCCAAAGATGACTCTAGCTCCTACATTTTCTACTACAAAAACTTTTCAACACCATTAGCAATATTTTAGTGGGATAAACAAATAACACCCAACGAGTGGTATATAAAAACAGGACAGATTGGATTGACTGCTCTAAGCAATCCCTCCAAAACAAGAACTATACTCAAATATTCAGACTCAACTGGGAACCCAGTTCAACTCTACCAATTGTCCAGGAGTGTCAATCTGTGATAGCCCAACTTATTTAGGCTCCACTTATGTGTTTTCATAAGTGTAAATACTTTCTTTTCAGAAGTACCACATGCCTCCCGAACTGTACTTTTTGTGTAGAATTAAGCATTAATTTTCTTTTCTTCTAAAAATATGGTGACTTATATCTCAAGTGTGGTCATAAAAGCACTTCAAATGTTGAAGGAAACACCAGTAATAGAACATGTAGCCCTTAGGTGACTGGAAAGGCTCTCCACAATGAAGCAGTGCCTAGAGATTTCTGGAGGGATAACTGGCTTATTTATATGCACACTGTGGGCAGCTATCTTTATAATAAATGACATTTGAAAAATGTTTATTTCTGCAGGTTTTTGGGAAACAGGGGATATTTGGTTACATGAGTGACTTCTTTTGTGGTTATTTGTGAGATTTTGGTGCACCCATCACCTGAGCGGTATACACTGGACCCAATTTGTAGGCTTTTATCCCTCATTCCCCTCCCACCCTTTCCCGTGAGTCCCCAAAGTCCATTATATCATTCTTATGCCTTTGCATTCTCATAGCTTCTCTATAAGTGAGAACATACGATGTTTGGCTTTCCATTCTTGAGTTGCTTCTCTTAGAATAATAGTCTCCAGTTCCACACAGGCTGCAGTGAATGACATTATTTTGTTCCTTTTTATGGCTGAGTAGTATTCCATAATGTATATATACCACAACTTCTTTATCCACTTGTTGATTGATAGGCATTTGGGCTGGTTCCATAGTTTTGCAATTGTGCTGCTATAACAAGCATGTGCAAGTAACTTTTTATATAATGATTCCTTTTTCCTGAACGAACCAATAACAAGGAGCAAGATCGAATGGCAGTAAAAGAAATTACCAACTAAAAAAAGTTCAGGACCAGATGGATTCACAGTTGAATTCTTACCAGATATTCAAAGAAGAATTGGTACCAATCCTGTTGACACTATTCCACAACATAGAGAAAGAGGGAATCCTTACTAAATGATTCTGTGAAGCCATTATCAGTCTTAATACAAAAACCAGGAAAAGACATAACCAAAAAAGAAAACTACAGACCAATATCCCTGATAAACATAGATGCAAAAACTCTTAACACAATAGTAGCTAACCATATCAACAGTGTGTCAAAAAGATAATCACCATGAGCAACTGTGTTTCATTCCAGGGATGCAGGGATGGTTTAACATATGCGAGTCAATAAATGTGATACACCACATAAAGAAAATTAAAACAAAAATCACAAGATCATCTCAATAGAGTCAGAAAAAGCATTTGACAAAAGCCTGCATCCATTTATGATTAAGACCCTAAGCAAAATTGCATACAAGGGACATACCTCAATGTAATAAAAGCCATCTATGATGAACCCACAGCCAACATAATACTGAATGAGGAAAAGTCATTGTTCCCTGTGAGAACTGGACCAAGACAAGGATGCCCACTCTCACCACTTCTATTCCACATGGTATGGGAAGTCCTAGCCAGAGCAATCAGACAAGAGAAAGACATAAAGGGCATCCAAATTGGTAAAGACGAAGTCAAACTGTCACTGTTTGCTGATGATATGATTGTATCCCTAGAAAACCGTAAAGGCTCTTCCAAAAAGCTTCTAGAACTGATCAATGAACTCTCAGCAAAGTTTCAGGATACAAAATTAATGTACACAAATCAGTAGCTCTGTTATACACCAACAGAGACCAAGCTGAGAATCAAATAAAAAACTCAATTCCTTTCACAGTAGCTGCAAAAAGAAAATAAAATACATAGGAATTTACCTAACCAGGGCGGTGAAAGACAAAAACTACAAACAGTAAATGGCATTTAGTTAGGAAGGTGATATTAAATTTGTCCCTCATGTTAGCTGAATTCATTTGGCATTATCTTGGCCCTAGAAGGCATTCAGGCTAACCTCAACTCACTGGCCAGATGTGCTCTGGAAAATAAAATTTCTCACTGGCCAGACATATTCTGAAAAAGAGATTTCTTTTTTGTGGGTCAACTGAGGCTGTGCAATTGCTAAGGTGTCCTGCTATACCAAGACTAATGTCTCAAAACAAAAAGAAAGGTGAGAACAGAGTCGTAATGCTAAGTTATTTGGTTTTCTATAGTATGTCCTAACTGTTTATGGTGGTGGAGGATTTGTTCAGCTGCGTAGTTTCAGGAGTGGGAATGTAGGATCAGGAGTAAGCTTGAGGTCGTTACTGCAGGTTGACCTCATCTTGTTTCTTGGATTACTGTTGGCAGTAGTCCTAATCAAGTGTTGTATGAGACAGTGTGAATACATTTTGCCCCGCCTCTGTCACTGTATTTAATTAAAGTGGCCAAAGGAATGGTGTACTAATGGGAAAATTTGCCGGAAGTCAAGACGGTATAAAAAAGAGGGATAGATATTATTGCATGTCTTATAAGCAAAGGCACAGGCTGGCATCTGTTCCAGACAATCTTTTCAAGGATATTTGTAAAGCAAACAGCCAGACGTAGTGTTTTCCTCTGAAACAAACATCAGAGAAGCTTTTTGTGAAGTATCATACAGATAATGTCTCTTTCTGGAGCAAGGGCAGGAATGCTCATTGCACATTTTACAAGATTTGAGTTTTCTAGGCTCTGGATTTTTCTTTTGTAATGCATCCCACTGAGTGTGTTAACATCATCTGGCTCTGGTCTCAGCATCCTGTAGAACTAGGACTTCGAAGAACTGGTTATTATTAATGCTATGAGTGATAAAGTATAAGACAAAAGGAAAGAACAGAGTATACTTTATCACTCACCTAGGAATCTCAGGTCACTTGTCAGCATTCTTAAGACAGTGAGAGACTAACTTATCAGCTTGCAAATGGAGTAAAAATATACAACTTTCACAGTTCTTGATAATTATATATATGTCATAACAGCTCACAGAAAGATTAAAAAATAAATACAAAAAAGACAATTATATAATAAATAATGAAAAAGTTAAAGCTAAATAAATTGATTCACTTAACCATTTTTAATGCAAGTATTGAATATTTTAAATAAAATTTAATATTTACTATTTTTACCTGAAATTTGTTATTGACATATAGAGATAAAAATATATAAAGGAATATCAAGTACCCATTATTCATCAATTTAAATTTAAATACCACATCCTCTTATTTATCCATAAGTTCTATAAAAAAAGGTTTTTATGACTTGTGTCAACTGAGATTGATTGGTGGTTTTTAAGAAGAATTTTAAAATTATATTTGGGCCTAGCTGGAAAAACTACTATGGTTAAGGAAATAGAAGCTCCTATGCCAGGTATTTCAAATCTCTAAAGAAATAGTTGTCTGTTTTGAGAAATATATTCAACATAAAATTGTGTGAGCCAGCAAAACAATTAATCCTTTTCATTATAATGTTCTTAAGTACAAAAATAAGACTAGTTATAATTACCTTGTGCATATAGCTCTTGTATTACTAGTTTGCTGGTGCTGCTGTTACAAAATGCTATAGATGGATGACATAAACAACTTCATCATAATTATGGAGGCCAGAAGTCCAAGATCAAGATGGCAGCAGGTTTGGTTTCATTCTGAAACCTCTCTTCTTGATTTGTAGATGGTCATTTTCTCTTTTTGTCTTCACTTGGCCTTTCCTCTGCATCTGTTGTCTGTGTCATAATCTCTGCTTCTTATAAGACACTGGGTATATGAGATTAGGGTCCACCCTAAAGACCTCATTTTAACGGATTTGTTTCTTTAAATACCTATGTCCAAATACAGAGATACATTTCTGTCTAAGATACTGGGGGTTAGGTCTTCAACATATAAATTTTTGGTTACACATTTCAGCCCATGACAGCTCTTAAATGGTTGAACAACTGAAATAATTATAAATTACATGTAGATCAAATGTAAAACCCAATAAATTTCAATTTATGAAATTCAATTTAATATTATTATTATTATTATTATTATTATTATTATTATTACGGTATATCAAAGGAAAAAGTCCCTACCTGGAAGCATGAAGCCTCCTGCAACTTTGTATGGTATTTATTTATCATTGTATTTATTTATTTATTTATTTATTTATTTATTTATTGAAACAGTCTCACTCTGTCTCACAGGCTGGAGTGCGGTGGCATCATCTTGGCTCCCTGCAACCTCTGCCTCCTGGGTTCAAACAGTTCTCCTGCCTCAGCCTCCCAAGTAGCTTGGACCACAGGCATGAACCACCACACCAGGGTAATTTTTGTATTTTTAGTAGATATGGGGTTTCACCATGTTTGTGATGCTGGTCTCCAACTCCTGACCTCAGGTGATCTGCCCACCTTGGCCTCTCAAAGTGCTAGGATTACAGGTGTGAGCCACCACTCCCTGCCTATACACTCTTTAAAAAAAATAAATTTAATTGTGTATATTTAAGGCATACCACATGATGTTACAGGATAGAGATAAATAGTGAAACGGTTACTGTATTGAAGCCTATGAACATAACCATCATTTCAAATATTTATCCATTTTTTTTTTATTTTTGTAGCAAGAGCAGCCAAAATCTACTTGTGTAGCATGAATTCCAAGTGTAGTACAACTTTTTTAGCTATGGTCCTCACATTGTACATTAGATCTCTAAACTTGTTATTTCTGCATATCTGCTACTTTGTTTCCTCTGATTAAAGTCTCTATGTTTTAACATAATGAGTGTACATGTGTGTGCATTTCATATAAATATATCTGAATACAAATAAGGAGAGGTATAGGAAGAAACTTGCACCTTTGTGTTCCAAATTAGGCAAAAGAAAATGTGATTGAATGTCATCAAAGACCCATATTCCTGTCCTGAACAAAGTAATACAATGGGTCAGCTTAATCTGACCATCCATGCGGGAAGATGCTCCAAGATGGTCCTTGACAGATATTTTTAAGTTTTATTTTATTTTTAATTGGCAAATACTAATTGTATGTGTGTATAAGGTACAATTTGATTATAAGATGCTGATGAAATTTTTCTGTATCTCCCCTCTGCATCCATTCCCTAAAGGGCTGAGCCAAACTGTATATACCAGAACATACTAGGGCCCAAGCTGTATATGCCATTAAAGAATTCTATCTTTGACAGTGAGATAAGATGCATGTGTATAATACTTGGGTACCATGTGGCATTGATATTGATAAAGAATAAAGGGAATTATTATCTTTTACTCTCCATTTCCTTTTATACTAAAATTTATTTCACAATGCAATAAACTATAATCCAGATAGAGTCTGGCTGAGACAGGTTACAGAGTCCTAAATTTGAACAACAGCAACAATGACAATGGTGATAACAAAAACAATATATATGTTTTCCTACCCAGTGTTGTGTGTTTTTCCCCATCTTAAGAAAATATAAACAGGCATAGACTTGTTTAGTGATTTGTCCAATGACAAACTGCTTATGAGAATTTAAATGGAGACGTTCTAACTCTAAAGCTCATGTACATATCTTTTGCACCAGGAGTCAGCAATTTTTTCATAAAAGGCCAGACAGTAAATAGTTTACGTATTGCAGTTTATAAAATCTCTGTGGCATCAACTTAACTCTGCCATTTTGTCATTAAAATAGCCATAAATGAATAAGCCTACCTGTGTTCCAATAAAGTGTATTTATAAAAACTGAAATTCAAATTTCATTTAATATAATGCTCATGGGTCATAAAATATTATAATTTTTAAACATTAAAAAATTCTTAACTCATGGTTGATAAAATAATAAGCAGTGAGTCAGATTAGGTACACAAGTCACACTTTGAAAACCATTGTTCTATACTATATTTATACTTACGTTTTGAACACAGGTGATTTTTCTGTTTTTTTGTTTTGTTTTAGATTATTTTCGGACTGCTCTTTGATAAGTCTAGCATTTCTTTACATGTTTTATGTAATGTTCAATAATTTTCTCAGTTTGAACAACTGTGATTTTTTGTATAGCTATTACATAGTGACATCATTTGTGTATTATTTTAACTTTTTGCATCATTTAAAGTTAAGTTTTTCTCTGCTCTGTCCTCTTAACCCATGATAGTAGAAAAATAACTGCATAACACCTACAAGATAATTTTAAAAGCAAATGATATAGTACTACAATAACCATCTGTATGGTATTTATCACAGTATTTCAAAATATGCTTTTATATTTTTTAGCATATTACAAGGAGACAACTAGTGAAGTAATAGTGGACATCTGAATAATGAATACTTACATCTTCACAATTTTCTGAAATTATTCTATTTAAATATTATTTTGACTCTGTGTAATATGTTACATAAAGCTAGAATGGCTTGCGTAAGAACAGGAATCACTGCTTTAATCAATATTTAAATTATCTTTTAATTGAATCTGCTTTAGCTAATATTCTTTTTCTGAGAATTGCAATCAAACTAAAGACAAATTCAGTACTGACAAAGGAAATAGTTCAAATTTTGGCATTGGCTTTGTATTCTAGCTTAAAGCAACTTAGTGAATTGGAACAGTTAGGGACTAAGGCCCTCTCACTAATGATAGCATGATAAAGAAAAAAAAATTTAAAAGGTTACTAAGAAATAATTGTTGTTTGGAAGAATCAATTTTGTACAACTTATGGCACAATTCATATATGATGTCTGAGATAATTCACACAGAATTTTAAAAATATTGCCTATCTATTGAAAAAAATTTACTTTCCTATTTTTCAGCATAATTAATGATAGAAATATATAAAAATGATATTGCTTAGAAATGGAATATTACATATCTTCAGAAGAAAATGATCTGCCTTAGAAAAGCATGTAATGTGCAAAATTCCATGTTAACACATTTAATAACTTAAAACCTGATGCTTACATAGCACTTACAAATTACAAATACATTTTACATTAATAATTTATTGAATTATTATAAAATCCAAGTAGGCATATATCACTATTTTTATATATATTTTTTAATCTTACATACAAAGAAATGGAAGCTAAGGCCATCCAAATGACACTTGTGATCGCATTAAATATAAAGAGTCTTAGTCATTCCTTTCCGCCTACTTTTTCCTTCTTATTTTTCTCTATTTATATAAACTAAGAGCAAGAGCTGGGAGGAAGGGATGGACAACTCTTACAAATATAATCAGAGTGTGAGGTAGACAGAATCCTGTCACTAAAACAATCATCTTTCTACAAAACATACATATATCAAGACAGCACCAATCCCATAAATAGACACAATTACTACTTGTAAATTAAGTTGTTTTAAAAATACCAAGAAAATAATAATAACACTTCTCATAAATCACCTCCCTTTCCTTCCTATCACTTTCTCTCTCCTCTACACAAACCAGTCAGCAATTCCACTCTCATGAGAAATGGCATGCTTACATTCTCTCATGTTTAAGAGAAAACAGAAACTATTCTCTAGCATAGGTCTATGCTTACTTGCTAAGTGAACATCTATTGCTATTTAAGTTTGAGATTTTAAGTGATTTAAAGGGTTAAAATCATGCACATGGTTGCAAGTTTTTCTTTTTTTTTTCTTTTCTTTCTTTTTTTATTTTTTATTATTATTATACTTTAAGTTCTAGGGTACATGTGCATAACGTGCAGGTTTGTTACATATGTATACTTGTGCCATGTTAAGCAGACCATTTTCCTCTTTGAAAGAAATGTGATAACCTGTTGCTAAACAACATGATTATTTTTATATATTTCTATCATGAAATGGCCTTTAAATCACTTTCTTGATCCATGAGAGGTTTTAGTCATTGTATTTGCATTAGCTTGACTAGAGTGTATTTCAATTTACAGTATTCCTTGTGAAAATTTCAGTATCACTGCACCTGAGTTGGCATCCCCAGGCCTTACTTTAGAAGAAAATGTATTATGATGCTTTAGGCATTTGGGAATACATTTCTCACCTTATATTGTTGATAATTCAATGAACTATTTCTGTTTTCAAATATCCTATTATGTGGTCAGGATGATTCTACTTCATGTGAATTTTTTAAGGTCATTTAATATGTTTCCAGCAGTCTGTTGATTCTATATTTTATGTGTGTAGCTGTAATTTTACTTTTATTTTGACAAGTCTGTATTGCTACCTTGTAATTTATGCTAGAAAAGCCAAAGTTTAAGGGCAGCAATTCATTATACCAGTGTAAATTTAATCAAACACATTGATATTGCTGACAGGTGGCAGGTCATCAATAATAATAACCACTTCTGACAATACCAAGTGGCTTTTTATGACATTGTGTCCTAGCAAATTTTTACTTACCATTTTGTAATTCAAAGGCTAGTTTCTTCTAGGAATAATGAATATGGATGCTCCATTTACAGTGTCACTTTGTTTATCAGAATTCTTCCTTTTCACTCCTTTATAATCTGATCTGTGGGCCTTTAGCTTTTGTTATGGTATTCCACTTGAGTTGGTATACAAATATGTTTAAAGTAGATAATTCTACTGATCAACCACAACCAACATTTGAAGAGAGTTATTAAATGTATTAAATACTTGTCAATTTTCCTAAAGTACTGCTGTTTTCAAAACAGGAAACAAAGCTATTGAGTAAAGTAATAAAAAATATTGACATTAATATATACACAATATGATGTGAACGAAATCAGAAATGTCATTTTTTCAATTTATGAAAGATTGCCAGTCTTGTAAGCGTAGATAATCTCCACATAAGAAAAAAAAATAAGAAAGTAAAATCTCCATCTCAACTTTCAGGTGCAGGCAAAGGAATAATATCACTTATTCTTAGTGCAACCAGATAAAAGAAAGTTTGGATCTTCTAATAAGACACAGGTCTTTTCCCCTCCATGTTTGGGAGATGATTAAGTCATTGGGGCAGAGCCCTTGTGAATAGGATTAGTGCCTTACGAAAGAGATTTCCCTCTCCTCCCCTTCTGCAATACGAATTTCCTTTTTTTTTTTTTTTTTTTTTTTTGTGCAAGAGAGTGGGTTTCACCAGACACCAGATCTCCCGGCACCTTGATCAGGGCTTTCCAGCCTACGGAAATGTGAGAAATAAATTTCTGTTGTTTATAAACCAACCGGTCTATGCTAATTTTTAAGAGTAGCCCAGACAGAAGATATTGAGATAGGTCTTGAAAGGTGAACCAATAAATCCACACACCAGAAACATATGAAACATCTGTTAAAAAGAAAACGAAAAAAGGCTCAACCAATGAAACTTGAGAGAAGCTGAGAAGACGGTAGATTAAAATGATGGTTTTATAGGTTATGGGGCTTTGGTATGTCATAGAAAGGTTTGTGGTCTCAGTTTTCTCAATTAAAAAGTGAGGAAAATTTTCTTAACATGCACAATATCTCCAAGAATTACATAGTGTTTTAAGTGTGTATCACAGTATTTGTAATATAATCAGTATCCAATGACTATCACCTACAATTGTTGCTGGTGTTGTTTTTGTTATCATTTTTTGTACATACCTTTGATAGAATTTGCTATGAAGGCCTGATATCTTATAATGTAGGTCTTCTATCAAAAGAAATTGCATTATTTTGTAGAGTAGGATGAATACTGTATTTTCTAAGAAAAAAAAGAATGTCAACCACAGAAATAAATATTCTGGCTTAAACAATCAGGATAGAATCTCATTCAAAACATTACTCTTCAGATATATAATATTGGAAATAAGATAATTGCATAGTTACAGAATGCCTAGACATCTTCTATAACTGTAAAATAAATGTTTCTGTCTTCATCTCTGCTCTCCCAATTTTACATCCTATTACTGCTCTATTTATTCTCTTCAGGAAAAAAAAAAAAATGTGCTTTTCCTTTACAAACCTTTCCACAGTACCCTATGTTGTAGTATGTCTTCAAAACTTCAGTGGAACACTCTTGATTGTTATAAAGTTGAATCTTGGCTCCTCCTATGCAGGGTCCTCTAGTTCCCTGTAATTTTCCATTGTACTAATCCAGAAATACGGAATGGCTTTACCACTTTGTGACCTAGTCAGCTACATGTTTTTCCTTAAAGGCTTGAACCCAAGATGGATATATGGACACTTTCAGGTACGGATGAAGGTATTTAAGTTATGGTCCAAAGCACTAGCCCTGAAATACATTAGCCCTGGCCTTTAGCCACATTTCTTAAACCCTCATATAAACTTCATAACTCGACCCACTCAACAGGGATATTCCTAGGTAGAACAACCCTTGTCTCCCTGTTCACCACAAGGATATGCTACAGCTGTCCCTGTACCAATGCTCCCCTAATAAATGCTTTGGACTTAAAACCCTGGCATTTAATGGTTCTTTTTTCAGAATCCTGACAAGCCCTTTCTCAATACATTTTGGGGCACTTCCATTTAGAAATGTCCTTGTTCCCGCTTTTGGGGTAACTCATCATGAGTTCAGTTGGGACAGAATACTGATTCCTGTTAGGTCAGTTCCAATATAACAGGGCATCTTATCTCCTGTAGATATAGGGAGGAAAATCTAGGGGTCTGTAAAATTCTCAGAATTTTCCAATTTCATTCTAAACCAGTACTATTTTATCTAATATTTCCCCATTCCTATCAGTATCACACAACAAAGCTAAATAATACAAATGCTTCATTTCCACTCTATGAACTCCTTTCCACTCTCTTCAGCCCATCCCTCACCATGACTACACCTTCTTTTGATTTCCCTCTCCATTTCTCTAATTCTTTTCTGGGGAATGTCTATAATCATATGCATGCCCTATCCAGCAATCAAGTAGACTCAAGGTTTATACACTTCCAATAAATAACCACTCATTGCATGTCAACCATTTCTACTCCAAGCAACGAGGACTTTGTTGTCCTCCAGAACTACTCTAGTTATAAAAGTTATAATTAAAACAGTCTTATCTTCTTTTTACAGCTTCCCATTCCAGCTCTCTCCTTCATTATAGCAAAAACTATTCTCCAGCGTCATTAAATCTTCCTCCAAACTTTTTACCACAGAATTTCCTCCTGGATTTCCAAGTTCCTTCTGTCTTTAAACTCTTCTACATGTATTAATTGTCATAGACTTCCTCATTTATACTATTTTTGCAGCAGTATCCTCAAGAATCTTTCTTCGCGTTTTTTTTTATCTCACCAAAATACAATATATTAATCCTGGATCAATCCAACCAGTCTGATAAACAGAAAATCTGTAAAACAGAAAATAACAAAACAAAATCACCCAGAGTAAAATAGACGTGATAACAGACACTTTAGAGTTTTCACCTGTATCTATATGGGGAGGATTTTACCCACAAAATAGTAACTTGATAAGAAACGTCAGCAAAGTCTCAGGATACAAAATCAATGTGAAAAAATCACAAGCATTCCTATGCACCAATAACAGACAAACAGAAAGCCAAATCATGAGTGATCTCCCATTCATAATTGCTATTAAGAGAATAAAATACCCAGCAATACAACTTACAAGAGATATGAAGGACATCTTCAAGGAGAACTACAAACCACTACTCAAGGAAAGAAGAGAAGACACAAACAAATGGAAAAACATTCCATGCTTATGGAGAGGAAGAATCAATATTGTGAAAATAGCTATACTCCCCAAAGTAATTTACAGATTCAATGCTATCCCCATCAAGCTACCATTGACTTTCTTCACAGAATCGAAAAAACTACTTTAAACTTCACAGGGAATCAGAAAAGAGTCCGCATACCCAAGACAATCCTAAGCAAAAAGAAACAAGCTGGAGGCATCAAGCTGCCTGACTTCAAACTATACTACAAGGTGAGAGTAACCAAAACAGCATGGTACTGTTATCAAAACAGATATATAGACCAAATGAACAGAACAGAGGCCTCAGAAATAACACTGCACATCTACAACTACCTGACCTTTGAAAAATCTGACACAAACAAGCAATGGGGAAAGGATACCCTATTTAATAAATGATGTTGGGAAAACCGGCTAGCCATATGCAGAAAACAGAAACCTTACACCTTCTACAAAACTTAACTCAAGATGGATTAAAGACTTAAATGTAAGACTTAATGCCCTAAAAACTCTAGAAGATACCATTCAGGACATAGGCACGGGCAAAGACTTCATGACTAAGACACCAAAAGCAATGACAACAGAAGACAAAATTGGCAAATGAGAGCTAATTAAACTAAGGAGCTTCTGTGCAGCAAAAGAAACTATCATTAGAACGGACAGGTAACCTACAGAATGGGAGAAAATTTTTGCAACCTATCCACCTGAAAAAGGGCTAATATACAGAATCTACAAAGAACTTAAACAAATTTACAAGAAGAAAACAACCCCATCAAAAAGTGGGCAAAGGATATGAACAGACACTTCTCAAAAGAAGACATTTATGTGGCCAACAAACATATGAAAAAAATCTCATCATCAGTTGTCATTAAACAAATGCAAATCAAAACCACAATAAGATACCATCTCACACCAGTTAGAATGGCAATCATTAAAAATCAGGAAACAAATGCTGGAGAGGATGTGGAGAAATAGGAACGCTTTTACACTGTTGGTGGGAGTGTAAATTAATTCATCCATTGTGCAAGACACTGTGGCAATTCCTCAAGGATCTAGAACCAGAAACACCAATTGTCCCAGTAATCCCATTACTGGGTATATACCCAAAGGATTATAAATCATTCTACTGTAAAGACACACGCACACCTAAGTTTATTGTGTCACTATTCACAATAGCAAAGACTTGGAACCAACCCAAATGTCCATCAGTGAGAGATTGGATAAAGAAAATGTGGCACCTATACACCATGGAATACTATGTAGTCATAAAAAAGGATGAGTTCATGTCCTTTGCAGGGACATGGATGAAGCTGGAAACCATCGTTCTCAGCAAACTAACACAAGAACAGAAAACCAAACACTGCATGTTCTCACTCGTAAGTGGCAGTTGAACAATGAGAACACATGGGCACAGAGAGGGGAACATCACAAACTGGGGCCTGTCAGGGGGTGGGGGCATAGGGTAGGGATACTAAGTGGCGGGTTGATGGGTATAGCAAACCACTATGGCACATGTGTAACTGTGTAACAAAACTGCATGTTCTAAACATGTACCCTAGAATTTAAAATATAGTAATAAAAAAAAGAGTAGAAAGAGAAAAGGAACAGAAGGGAGGGGAAAAGAAACAAGTTTTGATCCTAAATAAGAAGAATATAGCACTATCACCATTCTTTTCACATGAAAAGTTCAATGTAGTATACCTGGAGTAATAGCGATTTTATAAAATAAATTATTAATAAAAAAACACATAGAAATTGACTTTTTAAAAAAGAAATTTCAATGATTGTTTTTAAGAGTCATAAGGATTACCTTGGAATAAGTTTTCCAAATTACTGCTTTAGGCACAGTGATATTTATAAGTTTATAAATAAATGCTTTTTGACACCAGAAATACTATCATGTAAGGCATGTCATAGTCCAATGTTGCTAGAAATTAACTGAGAGAATAATTAGTTTAAAAATAAATATCTCAGCTCCTGGATAATTGTGATAGTATTGTATGATTATTTGCACTGTGTTTTTAAACATATTATATGTAGGGGGACAGATACTTGTTTTACTTAACTTTTAATTGTTGAAATTACCAGGTCCTAAAATTAAAATCATGTTCAGAAATTGATTAATGTTTCAATAATTTAAGCTTTTCAAAGAAATATGTAACCATTTCAAATGCAGGTAATATTATATTCCAATATATTAATAAAAATACTGCCATAGTTTTTTAAAAAATAATAAAATCAAAATAAAAATATAAAAATTATGTTTTCATATCCATATGTATTTTAGGATAGGCAAAATGTGCAGTTGACAGCGTGGGTGGAATTCTGCTGAACCTATTAATAGAGAACTGGGAAGAAAATTTCAATGCAAAATTTTCAAAGGGAGGGACAGGAGAGCCTTCCTCATCTCAAACAGGATGGCTTTGACAACAATATTATAAAATATGACTCTTTAAGAAAGCAGAAGACAAGGCAATTTTATAACTGGTGAGGGAGAATGAAGAAAATCTTTGATGAACGTCTCAAAGTAAGGTCTATTTGCTCAGATGAAAAAGGAAAGAGAACAAATAAAAGCAAAAATCCACCTTATAATACGTTACAAATGGAGTAGAGGGATGATCTTTTTTCATCCCTCATCTTTGAAGAAAATGTGGTGTTTTAAAAAGTACTTACCAACATCTTTATGAAATATGTATGATATTCTCTCTGTGAGATGTAGAGACAGAATAGAAGATAGTTTGTATCATTGATCTTAGACAGAATTGTATTTATGACATTCATAAATAGCCAGACACTATATACTTGGTGGATCTTTTAGAACTCTAACAAAAATTTCCAAAGAAGGGTGTGGCAAGAGTTTGTTCCCTTGTGGAATATAAACATTATGGCAATTAGCTATTATATTTATATCTAAATGTCAGCACAATTCTTACTAGAGGAGCAAAATAGTCCTATAGTCGCTGAGATTATTTCTAACTCTTTAACACTCTGAGAATAAGGTCAGGGACTTGTACCAGTATACACTAACAATTTCAGAGACTTTTAAAATGTTAATTTAAATAAAGACAATTTGAAATTAACTAAGATATATATTCTTAGGAGGCAGCATCATGTAGTAGAAAGAACACTATTTGAAGAGAAACTGTGTGAATTTGAGTTACAAATTGTTCACTCATTAGTTACATTGTGCCTTCATTTATAAAACTCAATGTCTATTCTGGAAGCAGACATTGTCACAGAATTGTTAGGGTTGTCAAATGAAATAATGTGTTTAATTTTTGTAAACTGAGAAGGACTATGGAATACAATATCTGAGTATTACTGGCTACTAAATTAATAAAGGTAGTGTGAATAAAATAAAAATTTTCAGAGTATTTACATGGTATTAAGCAGTTAGCATATTGTTAAGCAATATATGATATTGTTTGGCTTTCCCGAATCACATCTTGAATTGTAGCTCCTGTAATCTCCACGTGTTTTAGGAGGGACCCAGTGAGAGGTGATTGAATCATGGGGGCAGGTTTTTCCCGTGCTGTTGTCCTGATAGTGAATAAGTCTCATAAGATTTAGTGGGTTTATAAAGGGCAGTTCCCCTGCACACACTCTCTTGATTGCCACCATGTAAAATTTGCCATTGCTCCTCCTTTGCCTTCCACCATGATTGTGAAGCCTCCCCAGCCATGTGGAACTGTGAGTCCATTAAACCTCTTTTTCTTTATAAATTACCCCATCTTGGATATTTCTTCATCACAGTATAAAAATGGACTAATACAGCATGTATTATCTCATGAACTTCTGTTAGTCTTTATTTTAGAAAAGAAAAAGGTGATGTTAGTGTAAATCAATAACTCTCTTACTATAACCCATCTAGTAACTGGAAGAATCCAATCTGTCTGACTGAAAACTCATTCTCTTTTTACCTACCCCACACAACATCATAAGAGATTGGAGTTGTTAGGACAGCACTGAGAAAATTTCCTATTTTAATCCGCCAATTAACTTTTTAAAGTGTAATTGGTGGTCTAATATAATGGATTAAGCACCCTTGTATGCCATGTTTAATCGTCTTGGCTTTACTTCTTAAGTCCATTTGTGTCAATCAGTTATTTGCAGGCTTCAAATACCTTAATACAGGCACATCCAGAATTAAACTCACTTTGTAAACCTACGTGGAATTCATACACGTGTAGCCCAGAAGTAGGAGGAGCCAAATGCCCAGTGGGCTACCTTTAAATAATGGGGACATAATAAAAGTAATAATTGTTTCTCTCTCTGAATTCCTGGAGAAATAGTTCTGAGATACATTTTTCAAGATTCCTCAGAAGTTACTGTAGGTTGGAGTACTGGTTACCCATAGCAATGACCAATTTGATAATACATTTTTGTATTTGATTTTCTCTCCTTCCCTGTTCACTTCCTCATCCCTGGGATTACTTCCCAAATAAACTCTGCATTACAAGCTTTTGTCTTGACCTCTGCTTAAGCTAGGAAATCTAGGTTAAGACCTGTTGTTTGAAGAGTCACAAAGTTTCTATAGCTGACATCGACTATTTGTATCATTTGGAAACTTTCTGCCAAGATTTACATTAAAAATCTCTTCACTTATATTAACCTGTTTCATATTGCTCTAAGACTTATATGTTTAAAAAATGATACTTCTTCAAATATGCTGAAGACTACTTGGCACAGCAGAACTTTACCTTAAGATATAGGAAAACATTGAAATGAAATAGGACATTTTTCTGTTTAAAGACCAGGTTGTGTAAAAATGGAGAAGGAGAGAGAGAAAGAGAGAGAGAAAGCACCTGAGGAAAAGATTTCAACCAAGTAATGTAATACATTACTCTGTTATTACAGTGCCTAAAGATGCTGCTTTCCCAATCCTGCTTTCTCCCCTCTCCCCACCCCTCCTTTTTTTTTTTTTTTTTTTTTTTTTTTTTTTTTTTTTTTTTTTAAATTTTACTGGCAGTAAACATCTTGCTTTTCTATCTTGGTCATCTTGGCCTTAGTGTATGCTTAGTTAGTTGGATGGCCCAACTAACATAACATGTAATTAATAATTATTATTAAATGAAAGGACAAAAACATAAAGAAAAATGCAAGAATATATTACTTACAAGTAAAGGAGTAAATAATTTATTACGATGCTGTGCCAGTTTTGTGGCAAGACAATACAATATAAAGATTAAGAGAGCAGGGTCTGGATTCTATCTGAGTTCAAATCTTGACCTGATACTTTCTGGCTGCTGTCTAATATGCAAAAAACTATTCAACTGAGAACAACAGGCAACGGGGAGCAAGATGGTGAAATTGAAAACTTCAGCAACCCCTCCCTGCCCAAGGACACCAAGTTAAAGTTAATATAAGCAGAAAAAACACCTTCATAAGAACCAAAAATCAGGTGCGCACTCATAGCACCTGATTTTAACTTTGTATCATCAAAAGAGGCACCAAGGAGATAGAAAAAACAGTCTTTAATTGCCAACACCACCCCTTCCCCATCCCTGACGGTGGCAGCCTGGTGCAGAGAGCATTGTCCGGCACTAGAGGAGGAAGAACACAGCAATTGTGAGCGATTGAACTCAGAGCTGTCCTGTTAGAGCGAAATTAAAACCAGACCCAAATCACTGACACCTGCCCATGGAGGGCACATTTAAACTAGCCCTTGCAAGAGGGGAATCACTGATCTCAGTGGTCTGAACTTGAGTGCTTGCTAACCTCACTACCAAGGGCTACAGCATTCTGTGTACCTAAGAAAACATGAAAGGCAGTCTAGGCCCTAAGGACTGCAATTCTTAGGCAAGTCCTAGTGTTGAACTAGGCCCAGAGACAGTGGACCAGATTGGCAGGTGACATACTGGGAAAAGGGCTAGCACAGCCAATGGAACGCTCGCATCACTCCTCCCCCTAACCCCAGGATTCATAGCGCCTGGCTTCAAAAGACACACCTTCTTTCAATTTAAGGAGAAGAGGGAAAAGAGCGGGGAGGACTGTCTTTTGCATCTTGAATACTAGCTCAACTACAGCAGAATAAGGCAGCAGACAGAGTGCGGGCCGTAGCTCCCAAACAACATTTCTAGATACACTCTGGAACAGAAGGGATTCCACTTCCTTGAAGGAAAGGAGCTGACCTGGCAGCATTCATCACCTGCTGACTGAAGAACCCTTGAGCCCTGAATAACCAGCAGCAATACTCAAGTACTACATCAAGGACCTTGGCTGAGCCTCTGAGACTTGCTGGCTTCAGGTGAGACTCAGCATATTATCAACTGTGGTGGCTAAGGGGCAAAACTCTTACTTGAGAGAAGCAGAGGGAAAAGTAAGGGGGACTTTGTCTTGCATCTTAGGTACCAGCATGGCCACAGTGGGGTAGAGCAAAATGCCGGCTTTTGGGGGTCTGCGATCATAGGGCTTGACTCTTGGACCTGCCCTGGGCCAGGGGGAAGCCCACTGCCCTTACAGCTGAGGAGCACTTTAAACATGAATTCAGTTTCTTCACAAAGAACCAACTTCTTTTCATTGATTTTCTCTACTGTCTGTTTTCTATTTTATTGATTTCTTCTTTTGTTTTTATCAATTCTTTCCATTTGATATTTGCTTTGGGACCTTTGCTTCTCTTTTACTAAGTTATTGAGATAAAAGTTTGGATAATTTATAATTCTTTTTAATGTATGTATTTAGTGCTATTAATTTCCCTCTTCACATTGCTTTAGCAAGGTCGTATATGTTTTTATATATTGAATATTCTTTATGACTCAGCTCAATGCATGTTTTGGCTTCCCTTGAGATGTCTGTTCATTTGACCTAAGGACTGTTAGAAGTGTGTTAGTTTCCAGGTGTTTGTAGATTTTCTTGTTATCCTGCGTTACTGATTTTTACTTGGATTCCACTGTTGTTCAAGAACACACTCTGTAATTATTTCAATGATTTAATCATCTTTTATGGCCCTGGCTGTGGTTTACTAATATATTCCCTGGGTGTTTGAAAGAAAATCTGTGTTATTGTTGGGTGGTATGCTCAGCGAGTGTTGAGTAGATCCTGTTGATTGATGATGTTCAGTTCTCTATCCTTGCTAATTTTCTGTCTAGCTACTCTATTAACTTTTAAATGAGATATGTTGAAGTCCCCCAATTATCACTGGGAATTTGTCGGTTTCTCCTTTCAATTGTATTAACATTTGCTTCACGTATTTTGAAGCTCTGTTGTGTAGTGAATTTAAAATTGCTAAATATTCTGGGTGGATCACCCTTTTTATCATTATGCAGTGTACTTCTTCATCCCTGATAGTTTTCTTTGCTCCGACATTGACTTAATCTGAAACTGATATAGCCACCATAACCAATCTAGACACTGAAAAAAGACTTCCATTACTACCACATGAAAGTGGAAAATCAGTCTTTTTAGTTGGTCTCCACTGACACCACAGATGAGTGGCCTTGTTTCCACAAGATCGTGATCAGAGAACCAGGTCCGTACTCAGCTGTCTCATTTAAAAATTTATTGTTATATTTATTCATTTTATTTTAATTGACAGATAATAATTATATTTGATTGTAGAGTTATGGGATACAATGTGATGTTTTGATATGTTTACATTGTGGAATCAATAAATCCAACTAGTTAACAAATCCATCATCTCACATACTTATTTTTTGTCTATGATTAAAACATTTAAAATCTACCCTTTCAGTAATTTTGAAATATATAATGCATTAATATTTATTATAATCACCATGATGTGTAATATATCCACAAAACTTATTCTTCCTGTCTAATTGAAATTTTGATCACTCTCTCCTTTTCCCATCCACCATCCTTCCCCAGCCTCTGACAACCACTATTTACTTTCTACTTCTGTGAGTTAAACATTTTAGATTCCACATGTAAGTGAGATCATGTGATATTTGTCTGTGCTGGCTTGCACTTAGCATTATGTTCTCCAGGTTCATCCACGTTTTTACAAATGACAATTTGTTTTAAGGCCAAATATTATTTTCTTGTGTGTATCACATTTTATTTATTCATTTATTCCATGATGGACACCTAGGTTGCTTTCATAACTTAACTATTAAGAATAATGCTGCAAATATGGCCAGGCGTGGTGGCTCAAGCCTGTAATCCCAGCACTTTGGGAGGCCAAGACGGGCGAATCACGAGGTCAGAAGATCGAGACCATCCTGGCTAACACAGTGAAACCCCGTCTCTACTAAAAAATACAAAAAAAAAAAAAAAAAAAAAAATAGCCGGGCGAGGTGGTGGGTGCCTGTAGTCCCAGCTACTGGGGAGGCTGAGGCAGGAGAATGGCACAAACCCGGGAGGAGGAACTTGCAGTGAGCTGAGATCCGGCCACTGCACTCCAGCCTGGGCGACAGCACCAGACTCCGTCTCAAAAAAAAAAAAAAATGCTGCAAATAACATGAGAGTGCTGACATCTCTATACTGATTTCAAACCTTTTGGATATATGCCCAGAGGTGGGATTACCAAATCACATGGTAATTCTATTTTTAGTTTTTTGGGGGCAATTCCAACCTGTTTTTCATAATGGCTGTACTAATTTATATTCCCACCAACAGTGCACAAAGTTTCCCTTTTCTCCACACTTTCACCAACACTTGGTATTTTTTGTCTTTTAGATAACAGCCATATCACTCAGGTAAGATAGTGGCACCAAGTTACAGCCTGATGAGGGAGGAAGTGTTGGTTCCCATTTGGTCTTTGCTGGCAAGGGAGAGCTGGAGCCACATGTTCTCTGGTATATGACTGAAGAAAGGCAATTACATTTTAAAAGTATTTTGTCTTGCTAGGCTGCTCTTTCATTGGTCTTTGGCTGCAGAGATCAGGCTTTTATTGTAGCTTTCTGTTTATATCATTTGTGTTTCTGGGTTCCTGGTTTATCCAGTACTAAATCTAGGATATATGAAGCAAAAGGAAAAATAAAGCGAAAACAAAAGCAAATAAAAAGCAAACAACAGAAACAAAGCAAAACAAAACAGGAAAGAGTCTGTATTGTTCCTCAGGTCATGATGTACTTAGCTGGTCTGCCTTCTCCCAACTCTCCAGGGTCCTTTCATGTATGTATTACATAATATGCTCAGGAATTTTAGATTTAACTAGCAGAATAAATACAGAAAATACTTCTACTTTATCTTTCTGGTATCAGAAGTCCCGGGAGAACTTTAAATCATACTTATAGATTCACACCAGACCACTTTATCAGACTCTCTGCATGTGGTCTTGTGTATTTTTTAAAGTCTCATGTATATGCTCAATTAAAGAATTACTTTGCAGTTTTCATTATGTTCACCCTCAAGGTCTGAGTGTCTCAGCCTGAAGATACCCTTCATACCTCATATATTTTAGCAGCCAAAATCCTGGTTCTGATGCGCCATTTGAGTTGAGAATTTCGATACAAAAAACACACTTTTCTAGTGGCTACCTGTGTTTGAAAATCTACATTTGCAAAAAGCTTGTGTGTGATTCCTCAATTTTGCTATCTGTTTTCGAAAAGATACTACATTTTCATAATCCCTCCTCTAACCTTGTAAAATTAGTTGCTTTGCAACTTAGTAATATATGAATTATTCACTGTGTGTATGTGTGAGTGTGTGTGAGAGTGAAAGAGGGAGAGAGAGTGAAAGAGGGATAGAGAGAAATAAAGGCAGAGACAGGCAGAATAAAGATTTAATTGTCTATAATATTAGGGAAACCTATCAAGCTACATATTGGTTTATACACAGTTAGAAACTCACTTTCACATAGAAAAAGAAAATGACTTGTTCATATAAAAGAAATACAAACTTTATGAGCTTCACCTTTCATTTATAAAATATTACTATACACACAACACTATTATCTGCATCATTAATATATGTCAGATTAGTTTTTTTCTCAAATTCTATGTTATTGCAACAAGAAATTTCATTTACATGTTCTCTATTATCTATGTACTATAGTAATCTACTTTCAATTTTTAAATGAATGAGGAGGAATTTTTTCAGCATTGCATTTGTAGGGTACAATTACATACTGCTTTTATTTTTAACATAACAGCCATACATTAAACAAATATAAAACAATAATTATTTGTAAATATATGTTTTTGTGTATAGTATATATTTATCAAAATGTCTAAAATAAAAATAAACTGTAGTACTTGCTAAAAATTGGAATACATTTTTCTTATTGCTGCAATAGAATATCAGTTTTTTAAAGAAAGCCACTTATTTCTCTTGTGCATATTCTAAAACTAAAAATTAATTATAAAAATAAAAACTAAATTATCAGATTAACAAAATATAAGGATGGTTCAAGATTTGCTATGCAAATGTTAACCATAAAAAAAAATAAGTAATATTAATGCCAAATTCGTCTACTAGAAAAATGCATAAAAATAGTCAAAATATATTTGGAAATAATAATAATGAACAAAAATAAATTGTTTTTAGCATTGTGTGGTAGGCTAAAAATACCCCCCAAAGATAATTTTGTACATGAAAGGAATGGAATATTAAATTATTGGAGAAGCCAATGATATATAATTCAGTATATTATGTAGGAATAACTGACAAATATTTTGAGGAAATGTTCAGCTTTAATTACATAGTATACAAAATAGACTCCAGTCAAAATGATCAAAACAAAACCAATGTTATAAAAAATCTAAAAGTAAATATTGGCAAAAATATTAGAGTGTTGTAAAGACTTTTTAAGAATAATTGAACAAATAATCACAGTCTTAGAGCAAAAAAATTAATTAATTAATTAAAAAAGCACTACAGTACAGCAGCATTTATTTGGTTCAGCTTTGCCTGCAAGGATGTGTTTGCTTCCAAAAGAGGAAGGAGACTAGCTATAAAAACTGAAAAAAAGTGTGAGCCAAAACTTTATGTAAGATTTTCACCCAAGAGAAGAGGATATAGCACTGCTAGGAGACATGAAGCAAAAGCAACTGAGTGATGACAAAGAAGGATAGAAATGTAGGAATCTAGAGGTGGCAAATATTCTTTTCTGTTTTTCCTCTGTAGTATCTTTGTATGTTTAGTCTTACTTTTCTTCTGTAGTATTTTTGCTTGTATGTGTAGTCTTAATTGTCTGATATTTTCCTCTTTTATAACTGTTTTTCCAAAGCAAACTAGCTAGTTTGGCTAATTCGTGGCCCTTTGAGAACAGAGAAGAGCTGACATACACCAGTTTTTACTACCATATTTGTTTATTGTGTGAGCACATGACACTCTGTCTTGTTTCATGGTAAAATAGCAGTAGTTTTATTTCTAAACTAAAGGATAAGAGAAGAAAGGAATTTTGCCCTCTTTCTGTTTCCTGTGTTCTAAGAAGAGCCTTTTATAAGTCCATGATAGTTAACCTACTGCTTCTCAGCTTCAAATCCATCCTTGTATATCCTGCTTTAAGATACTGAGAATGAACTCATTCTTTTTTATGGCTGCATAGTATTCCGTGGTGTATATGTGCACATTTTCTTTATCCAGTCTATCATTGATGGTCATTTTGGTTGGTTCCAAGTCTTTGCTATTATAAATAGTGCTGCAATAAACATACATGTGCATGTGTCTTTATAGTAGAATGATTTATAATCCTTTGGGTGTATACCCAGTAATGGGATTGATGGGTTAAATGGTATTTCTGGTCCTAGATCCTTAAGGAATCGTCACACTGTCTTCCAAAATGGTTGAACTAATTTACACTCCCACCAACACATTGACCCAGGGAGGGGAACATCACACACTGGGGCCTGTTGGGGTGGCGGGGGGAGCGGTGGAGAGCAAGGGGAGGGAGAACATTAGGACAAATACCTAATACATGTGGGGTTTAAAACCTAGGTGATGGGTTGATAGGTGAAGCGAACCACCATGGTAGATGTATACCTATGTAACAAGCCTGCATGTTCTGCACATGTATCCCAGAACTTAAAATTAATAAAAAATAAAAATAAATGATACTGAGAATGGACCCTGAAAACCACATTTGTTATTTGATAGCTGACTTCCTCCTGGTCGTGCCAATAGGAGGCAGGAGATGGAGAATGCAAGACTGGTGGAGCAGGCGGGAACTTCCTCCTTCCTCCTTCCTGTTGGTTTTCTATTCACTTCCATTTCCTATCAGGTGTGCTCCAGCTCCCTTACTTCATCTCCTCCATTTTCTATTCACTTCCATTTCCTATCAGGTGTGCTCCAGCTCCCTTACTTCATCTCCTCCGTTTTCTATTCACTTCCATTTCCTATCAGGTGTGCTCCAGCTCCCTTACTTCATCTCCTCCGTTTTCTAGTCTCTTCCATTTCCTATCAGGTGTGCTCCAGCTCCCTTTCTTCATCTCATGAGCAAGGATTTATTCCGGTAGCAGCAAGGGCATCCTGTTTGCAGTTTTTCCCAACTCCTGCCAAACAACCCTCATTTTGCCCCTCAGAGACAATGGCACCAGGCAATTGTTGCCTGCTCCGCAAACGTCTGGCTGCAGACCCACAGGGCCTCCCCTCCAAGCCTTGAGTTTATTATCTTAATTTCAAATTTCTCTTTAGTCACCCAGTTCTAAGAGTGGTAGCTGTTAGGACTATCTCTATACTTTCATGTTCCCTTTTTGGCCTTGACACTTGCTTACATAGTTAACACTTACTTGTATCGAATTCTGTCTGTTAAAGTGAATGACATGATTTCTAGCCCCTGACTGGATTCTCACTGAAAAAATGTTTTTCACATTTTTCCCTTCAGTGACTCTTTGTGGACTATGATCACACAGACAGAATCCATTTTCTTTTGTTGTTTATTTATACATTTATGCTACATGTGCACTGTGCAGCACTCTGATTGAGGGTGGTGTCCTAAGTGTTAGGATAAAGCAATGACACTATAACCCTTTCCCTTGTAGCCCAGATTATAATAAGGAGATAAGCAAGTAAACCAGAAATTAAAACACAGTGTCTTCTTTGATTATAGGTAAGGTGTCGGGTGCTATAAGAACAAATCTAGTTGTTAGGGTTCAGAGTCTCCCCCAAAAAAGTGTCAACATGAGTAGATAGAAGAGATACAAAAGCATAACTGCGTGCATAATAATATGCATGGAGCTCAAAAACTGTCAGTGAACAGGAATAATCTGAAGAGAAAGAAATAATTTATTTCCCTTCAACATTTTAACCAGGAATTTTTCTTCCATAATGGTTCTAAAATTGCAAAAGCATGTGCATCTAACTCTGTGCCAAAACTATAACTTGACAAGACCAAAAGCTACAGCATCTTCAGTCTTCTGACACCTAATTTTACAATTTCTTCCTGAAGCTAGTGTGTGTGTATGTGCGTGTGTGTGTATAATAGTTTCAAATATATATATATTTTATATATATATATATATATATATATATATTTTTCCCCCTTCCTGTGTTTGTTGAGGAGTATGCACATACCTTCAAAGCAACACGTTACAACATTGGCCTTTTCAGAAATTCAGCTGCCACATCAGGAGTGAGTGAACTGCTTCAATTATTTCACAGTGAAGTTCCCATATGCTCTAACATTGATAATCATACTGGGCCAGGTACTTCCATTATTTACATTATTTAATCTTTACAGCGGCCCTCAGTGTTTCATAATATTATTCCTACTTTCGAGCTAATAAAACTGAGGTTCACAAAACTGAAGACAAGTACCCAAATGATGACGCTACAGAGTTCTTCAGCTACAAGGAACTTTCTCCTTTTTCCTTTTTTTCTTCCTTTCCTTCATCTTTTCCTCCTTCCCTCCTGCTTTGTTTCCTTTCTTATTTATTTGATGGAGACTATATGAGTCTTTTTAGTCAACACTGCAGTATAATTTACATTTACTAAAATTCACCCTTTCTACTACCTGCAGAATGTTTTATTTATATTTTCAGAGTTTTGACAGGTGTATACAGTAATGTAACCACCACCACAATCAGAAGAGTTAAATCAGTCACCGCTGTAAAACTTCTCTCTTGCTCTTTTCATAGTCAGACCCTCACCAGACACCCTTGTGTGGCAGTGTCTTCTGTCTTTCCTCAATGGCTTATAGCTTCTGTTCCATGGGAGAGTGTAATCCCTGGGAAGCTATGCACTTTTGTGACCACTAGCTGCTCGCTCCTCTAACCCACACCGTAAGCAAAGCTGTCCTCCCTCTCCAGCCTTTTCCCCAGTCTTTCTTATGAGGTCCAAAGAGCCTGCTAATGGTTGCAAAATGTCCTGTGTCTGCAGCTCCTAGGAGTTCTATAGTATCACAGTAGCTTACACTCTCCCTTTAGCATTTCTTCACAAATTTATCTGAATTATTCATTTTAGCTTATATGGTAACTGTGTCTTCCTGTGGGGCTCTATTTCAGGTTAGCTAGAGCTCACTTTCTGTCTCTATTTGAAGATGCCTGGCTTAGATTTCAAACAAGTTGGATGCCCTGTGACCTCAGCCTTCTGTTGGGTTCAATAAATTATGACTTTGTAAATAATACAGCTTTCTCTTGTTGCTAGGGATAGATTGCTAGGACAAGAGTCTCTTTCTGATTTTCTTCATCTTAAGCAAATTGTGGAAGTGTCTTTCATTTTTACTATTGAAAACTAAGGCAGACACTACATTTGAGAGTAAGTAAAAACTTTGTCAACTAGATAGCCATTTTTTTATGGTCTGTGAGTACCAATATAATGTTAACAATTAGTGAATTTTGCTCAATCTTATAAAATAATGAAAATTTTGAGATGCAGCAGCACTGCAGGACAGTTGTATATCTCATTTTCTTGTTCATTTATTTCTAAAGAAGATAATCTGTTTTAGTTTCAGTAGCTTATTACAGAATCCATAGTGTGCAATGTAGAACATCAAGGTTACCCTAAATTGGAATAATTTTATTAGCTATTCATTTGTAACATATTTATATAAAATACAGTATATTATTGCAAATAATTGTATTATAAATTATAATTATATTATGAATAATGCATTGCATTCTTTTACATAGTTGCATTAGCTATTCACTTGCAATATATTGATATGGATGTATTTTCATTGTCATAACCTAAAACATGCATATTGTACAGAATAAGCTGTGCTTATTGATGTAGAAAATTATTATGTTTTTGGTTTGTCTTTGCATGATGTATGACTTGTCAAATCTGCTCAATAGTTCCTTTTGGAATAAACAAAATACACTCTAAGGATAGTCCCACAGAATCTCAAGTTTTGGAATCATTCTTGAGAGTTCAACTCCCATCAAACATTTCCCTTGGCAGACATGGTGATTAGGTCAATAGTTATTGAAGATGTTAATTGTTAATACTGTTACATCATGCTACATTCAAATCACAATGCTAAACTTTATAATTTATGACTGAACTATTCTTCAATATTCAAAGCATCAAAAGTATAGACATCACACTGTTTTACTGATGATGTTGCAGAAAGCAGAAGAAAAGTTGTTATAGCAAGAGTGACAGTATATGTCAATCATCATATAGTTGTAATACATTTGGATAATGTTATGCCAGTGCTCATGTATGACATATGGTAGTACTGACATAACATTATTCAAATGTTTAATCTTGCTATAACAACTTTTTCTTCTGCTTTCTGTAACATGATCAATAAAATAGTGTGATATACATGATAAATGATATATATGTAATACATATGACATAAAATATGTGATATATATCTGTCTCACATGACTTTTATTATTTTTTTTCTTATTTCTTCAGCTATTTGGGCATAGTAGAGTAATTACGATTGGTTGATGCATAATAACACACAGTATATAATTGCACATGATTGTATGAAGCATCAAACAGTGAGGTTTTCAAATTAACTTCCAATTACCAGGTCTGCTATTTTCATTTTCTCAGTATTCTTTCTCCTATGTCCTCTCTCTAGTTATTTCTTTTTTAAAAACCACTTTTTTCCTGCTTTCAGAGTGAAAGGAGTATTCATCAGTAGTAATTTTGTGTTGCAAGTAGTTGCATAATGCCAAAGCAACTTTAGAGTTGAAATTTAACTAGATGACAAAAATAAAAAGGTTAGAAATTATTTTAACACTGGTTTTATTATAGCTCTAACTTGGGTCATTTAGTTCTTGTGTTTTTCTTTAAATTATTTTCATGAATAGTCATTAACTTTGACAAAATTATAACAGTAAAACTTGTATTTCTTCTAGTGTAAATAAATTCTTAGAAATATAAGAGAAAATAAAAAATAGAGTGAGGGTGGGAGGGAGAGAAAAAGGAAAGATAAGAGGTAAGATCTTTCTGGCTTGAGTATAAAGCTCTTGGGGTAAAGTTTAAAAATAAATGAAATAAAAACTAAATGCAATCTTCCAGATTTTGCAGATACTGACTAAAACTCAGTTTTAAAATTCATAGTAGAATCTATTGAGCTAGTGTTCCTAGTAAAGTTGATGAGCTTTGGTTCTACAGTCAGGTAGACCTGGCTTGAATTTGAGCTCTTCTGTTTTTTTGGATGTTATTTAAATGCCCATAGTCTTACCTGGACACTGAAGAAAGTTCTGGACACCACTGACATTCAATAAAAGTGTAAACAATTTTAATTAAATGAATATTTCCTTCCATAAAGTTTTAGAAAAAAATATCATATGCCCTAGATAATACTTGTATCTAGGCTGGACTTTTTTTGCATTTCAAATATCATAAGTATTACAAGCATGCTTGATAGTAACTGTACCCTTCCTTAGTTTCCCATTTCTATTGATCAACTTGCACAATTATGATAGAGACTGGTAGAAGGTATTGTGATTATATTACTAGTCATTATAAGTTTAAACTGTCTAAAATCTTACCATTAAAATTAAAATGAAGGCCTGGTGCAGTGGCTCATGCCTATAATCCCAGCACTTTGGGAGGCCAAGTCTGGTGGATCAGCTGAGGTCAGGAGTTCAAGACCAGCCTGGGCAACAGGGTGAAACTCAGTCTCTACTAAAAATAAAAATAAGCCAAACATGGTGGTGGGTGCCTTTAATCCCTGCTACTCAGGAGACTGAGGCAGGAGAATCGCTGGAACCTGGGAGGCAGAGTTTGCAGTGAGCCGAGATCACACTAGTGCACTCCAGCTTGGGCAACAGAGTGAGACTCCATCTCAAAAGTAACCCCAAAAATCAAAAAGTAGATTGATTATGCACAAAATTCCCTTCAAAAATTATTTTTAGGTGAATTAATGAGTATTACACTAGAGTCACTTATGATAACTAAATGCTTAAAATTGTACTACTCATAATATTATTAATAGCCTGAAATTCTTAAAATCAAAAATTTCCTATTTGCTTTTACTAATCAATGATAATATTTCGTATTATTTTTGTCCCCACTTTATGTTCATTTGACATATTGATATACTGTAATAATATAAGAAAGTAATTCAGGCTTAATTTTTATAAAGAAGTTAAACGCTTTTTAAAAAGAAGTTAAGCACTATTTTTATAAAAAAGTTAAGCACTTAAGCAGTTAAATACTGCTTCACAGTCATAAATCATCTTTATTTACAGAAGTGTTAATTGTTCTATAAATAATATTCTAACTTTTATAAAGTAGGAGAATAGCTATTCCCATATGTTACATTTACAACTTTCACTGATACTACAAAAAAAAAAAAAAAAACCCATAAAATTCAGCCAGTGCTTAATAATACTATTTGATTTTATTCAGTAAAATATGTATATGAAAAAAACTGATTTTTAAACAGTGAATCCTTAATTCTCAATGATTTTTCTTTTCTTTTATTAAGAATTTAGGGGATTTTTTTGAAGGACTCACATGAAAAAAAAATCAGTCCAGTCACTTTCTCTACTATGTTTAATAAGAAGAACATTTGTAATAGAAAGAAGATGCTTTATCATTGTGGAAACAGCTGGGTTCAAGTCTTAGTTGTTAGTTGTACCATTTTGGAGAAATAATTATTATAAGACTATTTGAAACTGATATGAGATAATGAATTTAAAGTTGTCCCACCACCTGGATAATATGCAATGCATGTTTGTTAAAGCTCCAGTTTGTTTGGAAAAATTTAAATTAGAGTCCTGAATTTCTTCTCTTAAAAAATTCTGTTACTATTCCCTCGTGTGATGCGAAATGTATTTTATAATATAATATTTTATTTAGCACAATGTTCAGTAACATGGATTTTTAAGTCATATGGCCTGGACTTGAACCCTGACTCTGCCACTTGCAAGATGTAAGAACTTACTTAAGTTTGTACATTTTCAGTGTTTATTTTCCTCAAGCACAACATGACGAACATATTTGCACAAAGGGGAGGTATGATTTGAAGCTTCAATATAAATAATATGGTACCCAGTACATAATAAGAACTAAAGAATTAACTGTCATTACTATTTGAGAATTGGTGCACATTTTTCACACAGGGGTGCTACTTTCCATTTTATGTATTTGTAATCTTTAAATATATTAAGAACACCAAAGTTATTTAATTCTATTAGTGCAAAAATCTATTCAATCAATTACCCATCTAATTACCCAGATAGCATCTTATCCTTAAAGAATAAAATGTATAATGGCCAAAGCATTTTGTAAGTATTTGATAATTTTAAAAGTATAGAGATACAGTCTAATTAAGAGTGGGTTTAATCTATAAGAACAATAAATAAAAGTTAAATAATTTATTAGTCTATCTGATAAAAAGTATTTCACATATTTAAATATTGTAATTAATATTTGAGATTAGATGTTATACAAATATAAAGAGCCAGATAATTCACATAATTCTGTTAATCTGGGGCTATATCACCTAAATTTCTAAATCTATGATTACCCATCTAAAAAGTTATATTACTTGAAGCACCATTAGTGAACTCTTTAAACTTGTAATTACTAAATAGAGTGAGCTTTTTAAATTTTTAGAACTAATAGTTTTTTCCTAGTATCACTTTTAATATTTACAGGTAGTCTACCATGAAAATTTCTGGATAATAATACAAAACCATCCGATAGAGAAACAGATATAAAAATGTTCCATTTGAATTTGTCATTGATCTGACCTGAGCTGGCAGTGTAATTCAGGTAGTTATTAAGATTAGTTTACTCGTCCATGAGTAAAAAGATAAAAATGATCTTTCAGTAACTTTAGGTAATATCGGGGGAACCAGCCTTGAGTATTTCAATGTAGATTCTTTCTATTTTCCCTAAGTGTTGGCCAGTCTGAGAAATAAAGAGAAAGAGTACAAAGAGAGGAATTTTACAGCTGGGAATCCGGGGATAATATCACATATTGGTAAGTCTGTGATGTTCCCTGAGCCACAAAACCAGCAAGTTTTTATTAGGGATTTTAAAAGGGAAGGGGGTGTATGAACAGGGATCACAAAGATCACATGCATTAAAGGGCAATAAAGGTCACAAGGCAAGGACAAAATCAGAATTACTGAGGAGGGTCTATGTCCTGCTGTGCACGTATTGTCTTGATAAACATCTCAACAGAAAACAGGATTCGAGAGCAGAGAACCAGTCTGACCAAAATTTACCAGGCTGCAATTTCCCAATCCTAGTAAGCCTGAGGGTACTGCAGGAGACCAGGGTGTATTTCAGTCCTTATCTCAACAGCCATAAGACAGACACTCCCAGAGCAGCTGTTTATAGACCTCCCCCGAGGAATGCATTCCTTCCCCAGGAATTCCTTGCTGGGAAAAGAATTCAGCAATATCTGTCCTACTTTCATGTCCATTTATAGGCTCTCTGCAAGAAGAAAAATATGGCTGTATTCTGCCTGACGCCACAGGCAGTCAGACCTTATGGTTATCTTCCCTTGTTCCCTGAAAATCGCTGTTATTCTGTTCTTTTTCAAGGTGCACGGATTTTATATTGTTCAAACGCACATGTTTTACAATCAATTTGTACAATAGTGGTCCTGAGGTGATGTACATTCTCAGCTTATGAAGATAACAGGATTAAGAGATTAAAGACAGGCATAAGAAATTATAAGAGTATTATTAGGTAAGTGATAAAAGTCCATGAAATCTTCACAATTTATGTTCAGAGATTGCAGTAAAGACGGGAGTAAGCAATTATAGAAGTATTAATTTTGGGAACTGATAAATTTCCATAAAATCTTCACAATGTATGTTCCTCTGCCATGGCTCCAGCCGGTCCCTTCGTTCGGGATCCCTGACTTCCTGCAACAAGGTAATATTCCAGATGTTAGAGATATATTCTCATTTTGTTTCACTGTTTCACATCTGCTCATCTTCTGAGTCTTTTGAAGACATTGAAGACTCTGATCCATGTGAGTTAGGCAAAAAAATTACATTCAGAAAAGTATAACCACATGTACTCCCAATCCGTGAGATACTGTGGAGATGTCAGCAAGCTGTCTTGAATTAGAATAATTTTTTATAAACATTCAGAAAACACTTAATAGTCTTCTAATATAAGTAATCAGTTTTGAGATAATCTATATAAACTAATATCAAATAAATTGAAAATGATATTACCATTCAACAAGGCATTTTTTAATGAAACTGATGACTGTGCTTTAGTAGCTACCATACCTTCAGGAACTACTTGTATATGGAGGTAGACTAAAATCTAATTACACATATTAATGTTCACTTAAGGTTGGCTCATCTAAATATCTTTTTCGGCTGAGAGAATAAAAATGTTTTTAAAATCTAGAAACAAAATGATTAGAATACAGGAATTATTTTAATTGTCCATATACAATTTTATTATTAAAATTGCATATATCTAGTATGACATATACAACATTTTTTCTACTAAGTCAACCAGGAAATATATATATATAACAACTGAACTAGACAAGTAAGTATGTTGGCAATGTTTATGAATGGTTTTAAAATATTTAAAATTTGGATCTGAAATTTACCCTTAAAACATATAAGCATACTTTTAAAATTATAGTATATAGTCTGTTATTGTAACACCATTTCTGTAATTTGTGAAAAATGGATAATAGCCAAATCATCTAAAAATAAGAATTTGGTTTAGTGTAAGGTAATTCATCTGTATGTGTAACATCATATATTATGCAATGATATATTAAAATAATATTTTGCAATATAAATTAAATATATTCTATCATATCAAAAATAAGTTGTAAAATAGCATAAGCATTATGATCTCAATTTTGTAAAATGTAGAAACTAAGCCCCATGAGAGCAGGTGACTAGTGAATGTGTGCCGTTCATTCACTATTGTACACCTTATTTCAGGCACTTTGAGTAGGCGTCAGTAAACATTTCTTAAAGAATGAATAAATAAGACTAAAACTAAATGTGTAGTTATAAAAGAATATTTTAATCACTTTATAAAGGATGTAAATATAATCTGCACTCTAAAATTAAGCAAAATCATGCATCATTTGGATTTTTAAGTGTTTTTTTGTTTTTTTTTTTTTTTTTTTTTTTTTTGAGACGGAGTCTTGCTCTGTCGCCCAGGCTGGAGTGCAGTGGCCGGATCTCAGCTCACTGCAAGCTCCGCCTCCCGGGTTCACGCCATTCTCCTGCCTCAGCCTCCCGAGTAGCTGGGACTACAGGCGCCCACAACCACGCCCGGCTAATTTTTTGTATTTTTTTTAGTAGAGACGGGGTTTCACTGTGGTCTCGATCTCCTGACCTTGTGATCCGCCCGCCTCGGCCTCCCAAAGTGCTGGGATTACAGGCGTGAGCCACCGCGCCCGGCCGGATTTTTAAGTGTTTTTTATTGATTGTCATGATTAGTGTAGAATATGATTTTAAAGCAAATGTATAAAAAATTCTATTACTAGAAATGGAAATGTCTTAGGAAGACAATAAAATAAGGAAAGACCTCCATTTTGCTAGTGTATAATTTTTCTTTCCTGTGAGATAATTTTTACAAACAAATTGGTTGCTCATACATAGAACTAGAGCATATACTTCGTAGCAATGAAGAAAATTCTGAGTGCAGTGAACTGACTCAATGTTAACAAATGATTACATCATCACAGAAACACAGACAATACTTTAGCATTAGTATCATACTTTAGCATTAGTATCATAATACTTGCAATGGATGTGCTTGGTAAAGGGTTAGAATACTCATTTCTTTGACTATTGAAGAAAATGGAAGAATAACATTTTTATTCAAGAGAAAAATTTAAAAAATAATGTTTCTTAGGTATTAATGACTTTGAGTAATTGCATTATTCAATATTTTAATTTATTCCTAACGATAGGTTTTGGCATAAATGTTTATTGCATTTTCTGCAATGCTGGAATTGCAGAGAGCGCAATAAATAAACCTCTTTTTTTTGCTACTGATTTCTGAGCCAGTTGAAAATGTGAAATCAGTCCATTGGATGGAAAAATCTTAGGTTTGTTACTGACTTTAAAACAACAACAACACACTGACCTTACAATCATAAACTGAAGTGCCAGGGTATGGGATAATTAGATATGGGGGAACAACACTCCTGTCCAGGATTAGGCAGGCTTACCCTTCAACAGGTCCTGATAGACAACTGCAGACCTTGCTCTAAAGCAGACCTTCACTGACCTTGAAGCAAGGTCAAGAGCAGGGCACAAAAATCCCAAAGGCACAGCTGAAGGGAAGGGGCAGCACTGCACAATCACCAGCCAGACACTTCACTCCTCCTCCTTTTAGCAGGAATAATGAGAGTATAGACAGAAGTCAAGTGAGTTACAGTCTCTCACAGAATGGGGAGAATACATTGTTTTCCTTACCATGTATCTCGATAGTGTCCTGTATGAAGAGACAGTTACTAATGATGGACCAAATTTTATTCTTTTCATGCTGTTATGCTATTATTAATCTTGCTTTGACTTTTTTTTGATAAAGTTTCAGAAAGAAAATAGAGCTAAAATAACTGTGAAGTAAAGTTGGGGTTAGATACACTTCAGTTTTATAAGTAGTGATTTCTTTTTTTTTTTTTTTTTTTTTTTTTAAGAAGGCACTTGTAGTAAACTTACTATATTTAAAACATATGGAAAGGTACTATCGAGTTTATTTACACCAAAAGACATTAAACTGCCTAAAGGTGATATTAATCTCCAAAGTAAATTTTCTGCCCCAGTAAATTTAATTATAACACTGTTCTGGGTCACAGCATATGATTTTAGTTTTATTCTTCTTGTTTTAAATGTTATTCTACTAATAGCCCTTCTAGCTTCAGTTGGTACCTTGTTTATCCCCTGACTACAGATTGAGAGGGAAGTGGAGGGGAGAAGAGGTAAACATAAAGTCTTCCTAAGGTCTAGGCATTGCTTTTCTTTGTTAAATGAACATATGTCTGTGGCACACCTACACAACACATTACTCATTTGACTGCTAATTGCAGTTCTTGTTCAGATGCTCTTCAGAGACCAAACATGAAATAAATAAAATTTAGCTTCTCTTTTCCTGCTAGTACTATCTTCTTTTATGTTAATACATAGTCTACTATGGAAAGACATTTTCAGACAATATGCTAATCTGTAATTTGTCATTTAGCAAGCACTTACTGAGTTCTTTGTATATTCCAAGCTTTTTGTTATAACAAAACACATAAATGTAAGCTCATAGAGTGTATAGTTTATTCTACTTAATTGGTAGTTATTTGTTCTGTTATATAAAAATATTGTGGGCCGGGTGCGGTGGCTCACGCCTGTAATCCCAACACTTTGGGAGACCAAGGCGGGCGGATCACAGGGTCAGGATATCAAGACCATACGGCTAACACGTTGAAACCCCGTCTCTACTAAAAATACAAAAAATCAGCCCGGTGTGGTGGCGGGCGCCTGTAGTCCCAGATACTCGGGAGGCTGAGGCAGGAGAATGGCGAGAACCCGGGAGGCTGAGCTTGCAGTCAGCCGAGATCGTGGCACTGCACTCCAGCCTGGGCTACAGAGCGACACTCCGACGCAAAATAAAAATAAAAATAAAAATAAAAATAAAAAAATTGTGAAAGTGCTGATACAAAGGCAAGTGCATTCCTTTTGTTCACACAAACATTTCATTTTTATACACATGGACACACAGATGCATACACACACAGATGCATATACACGCAAGTGTGCCCTGTATAGACTGTTGATGTTCTAGCCAATCTCTCAATGTGTAGAATATGATTTTAAAGCAAATGTATAAAAAATTCTATTACTAGAAATGAAAATTATATTTCTTCTGAAGCTACTTAGATGTATCTATTCTTTTTTTCAAAGAATAATTTGCTTTAAAAAAAAAAAAAAAAAAAGCATTTGACTAGCGTCATACAATGTGACCTCTTCCAACTATCCCATATAATACCAACTAAATGACAATAAAAATAAAACAAGTTATTATTATTAAAAAGTGGGTTTAAGGGCAACTTCTTATGAAAATCTCAGGTTTTCGGTACCTATAAAATTGTTGTTTTTGAGTTTAGCAAAGCATATCTAAGGTATGCTCCTGGCGCATTATGCTGTTCATTACCAAACAGCTTTTCCTGAAAAAAAAAAAAATAGCTGAAGTATTGTCATATCTTCTTCTCCCTAAACTCTAGAAAATATGCCAACTTTCTTTACAGAAAAATAAAACAGTGATTCCTCTTGGAGTGTACACATTAATTTTTTATTACTGTACAGTCTTCCAATGTTTGGAGATAGAATCAAATAAGATAATTGAGAAGCAGCAGCAAAACTCCCAGGGCTTCCTTCATCTCTTGTCCAATACAAACTCCTTCTTTTTAAGTTGCCTTGGAACTATTGCTTAGAATTTCCACCTCAACTACTGATTGTGTGTGCGTGTGTGTGTGTGTGTGTGTGTGTGATGTAGGACATAGTTGTTAGTGTAAATGTTTGTGTTCTGAATTTATGTTTAGATGGCTTAACCATGTTACAAATCAAAGAGTTCTATCTTACCATTAGGGAATCCACTGTATCTAAACAACAAAATCAAAGCTGGCTGCTTTCTCTTTTCCAGCCCAGGGGGAATCACAAAAGGGTATATCCTACTCTCATCTTTGCTTATTGGCCAGAGACTAAGATCAGCTGGGCACATCAAGTCAGTTTAATTTCTAAGACATCGATGTAAGGTAATAGAGAAGCATCCTTCTTCCACATAACCATCCACATTTATAATCTTTCTATAAAAGACTCCTGCCTTTGCTCCTTATACTGATAAATAAAACTGTTTAATTTTGTATTCAGATTGTGTCTACTGTCTTTGTATGTAGTCCACTCTCACAGAAACTATTGATGGCATGAATTAATAGGACCATTCATGTCTTTAAAAGTTACCAGATAAAAAAAGGAAAGTGGTAATTAAACAGTATTTCCCAGAAAGGGTGGTTTTCACTGCAATTTGTGAGAGCAGAGTCAGAAAGAGGATTGGAGCAGGAAATCTTGGGAATTACAGGTTCTAATTAGTCCCATTATTTACAATGTCAGTTAGAAATGAAGGCAGGAGGAGAATCTGTTCTGGGTTGGAAATCAAAATTGGTCTGGAAACTGTAAACACTAACCTGTTCTTTAGCTGCTCATCTGAGGAAAAGGCTTCATCAAACGCTAAATAAGACTTTAACACATACCCAGTGAAAGGAACCAAAGACAGTAGACAGATCTGGATACCCAAATACTTCATTAATTGGGTACTATAAAACAAATAACATTATAGGAATTATGAAAATATTCAGTTCAAAGGAATAATGACCTTCATGCTAAGTGCTTGAAGGTAAAGCCATTCCCTAAAATGAACTATTATGAGGTTCATGTTAAACTTCAAGCAAAGTTGCACCACCTCAGTGAAAGAAAGTATCAGGGTTGAATTGGCTGACTTTTCTTTCTTTCTTTTTTTTTTTTTTTTTTGTTATACTTTAAGTTCTAGGGTATATGTGAACAACACGCAGGTTTGTTACATATGTATACGTGTGCCATGATGATGTACTGCACCCATTAACTCATTTACATTAGGTATATCCCCTAATGCTATCCCTCTCCCCTCCCCCGAGCCCATGAGAGGTCCTGGTGTGTGATGTTCCCCTTCCTGTGTCCAAGTGTTCTCATTGTTCAATTCCCACCTACGAGTGAGAACATGCGGTGTTTGGTTTTCTGTCCTTGCCATAGTTTGCTGAGAATGACTCTTTTTAAATTATTATACTTTAAGTTCTAGGGTACATGTGCAGAACATGCAGGTTTGTTATATAGGTATACACATAGCATGGTAGTTTGCTGCACCCATCAACCCGTCATCTACATTAGGTATTTCTCCTAATGCTATCCCTCCCCTCACCCCCCAGCCCCTGACAGACCCTGGTGTGGGATGTTCCCCTCCCTGTGTCCATGTGTTCTCATTGTTCAAGTCCCACTTATGAGTGAGAACATGTGGTGTTTGGTTTTCCGCTCTTGTGTTAGTTTGCTGAGAATGATGGTTTCCAGCTTCATCCATGTCCCTGCAAAGGACATGAACCTATCCTTTTTTACGGCTATATAGTATTCCATGGTGTATATGTGCCACATTTTCTTTATCCAGTCTATCATTGATGGACATTTGTATTAGTTCCAAGTCTTTGCTGTTGTGAATAGTTGTTCAATAAACATACATGTGCATGTGTCTTTATAGTAGAATGATTTATTGTCCTTTGGGTATATACCCAGTAATGGGATTCCTGAGTCAAATGGTATTTCTAGTTCTAGATCCTTGAGGAATTGCCACACTGTCTTCCACAACGGTTGAACTAATTTACACTCCCACCAATAGTGTAAAAATTCCTATTTCTCCACACCGTCTCAAGCATTTGTTGTTTCCTGACTTTTTAATGATCACCATTATAACTGGTGTGAGATGGTATCTCATTGTGGTTTTGATTTGCATTTCTCTAATGACCACTGATGATGAGCATTTTTTCGTACACTTGTTGGCCATGTAAATGTCTTCTTTTGAGAAGTGCCTGTTCATATCCTTTGCCCACTTTTTGATGGGTTGGTTTGTTTTCTTCTTGTAAATTTGTTTAAGTTTTTGTAGATTCTGGATATTAACCGTTTGTCAGATTGAGAGATTGCAAAAATGTTCTGCCATTCTTTAGGTTGCCTGTTCACTCTGATGATAGTTTCTTTTGCTGTGCAGAAGCTCTTTAGTTCAATTAGATCTCATTTGTCAAGTTTGGCTTTTGTTGCCATTGTTTTTGGTGTTTTAGTTATGAAGTCTTGGCCCATTTTGCTGACATTTTTAAAGGAAGTCACAAAATTAAATTAATATGCAAGTGGGTGAGGTAAGAAGGTGCTTTAGAGGGAATAAAGAACAACAATAAGCCATGAAGAAAACAAAATTACAGAATATGAAGGATTAAAGTGAAAATGCATAAGAATACAAATAAAAACAAAGCAAAACAGAAACCGAAGAAACTAATATGTTAAATAGCCTGTGCACAAAGATTAAAATGGCTCACTGTTTCTGTGGATTTTGTATTATGTTGGAGTGAAGACTTTGCCTTGTTTTTAATCTGAAGTCTTACTTTATTCTTCCTCTCAATAGAACCTGGGGTCTTGCTCATCAAGCCTACGTCTGATTTTGAAGTGGCTATCACACATACATATACATAAAATTTTTACTAGCACTATCCTTGTATAAAGTTATAAATTTTATTGGCTAGTTTTCTCTAGCATATTACAAATTGTTATGATATTTATATACTAACCAATAGCAGGCACCCTTGATGCTGGGATATCTCTGAGTCAGCTAAATTGTCAGATCCAGTCATTGGACCATTGACATGTTGTGGACTCTGGATACAGCTCCTGAAAGATGTGTTTTGAAGACATCAAAAAGATTAAAACTCTAGGTTATTAGTCTTATCCATTTCTCTGGAAATGCTGACCTGACTTTTCCTGTTGGCCAATTCCTAACGTTATTCCAGAATAAATGGAGGCGAAGATTTGGAAGAGTTGTAGAGTGTGAACAGTTGCTTATTGCCATCAATTATGAAGTCTAACAGTTTGATATTTATTCAAATAAGACTTTCTGGGAAGTTCCTGAAAGAAACAATGATGTTCTTTACATCTATTGTTTTCCTGGGCAAAAACTTTGTGATATAGAAAAGTAACATTAATATAGAAAATAAACTGTGTGATTGTAAATGATATCTGTTCTTAAGATATAAGCATACATGAGTCTGGGTATTTAGTGTTATTTTTATTGTTGTTGTGATCCTGTTTTCATCCCCAGACCATTGTCAACTGAGTTATACAAATATCATAAGACTTAATAAAACAAATGTATGTATATATCCAATTTGTCTTTCTGTTGACTAATTTTTAAATGTAAATCAAACTAATGTAATTATAGCAAATTAAGTTATATTGAATTTGATATGCATATGAAAGCACGGTTAATTTAAGAAAACTTTGCCAGGCGCAGTGGCTCATGCCTGTAATCCCAGCACTTTGGAAGCCTGAGGCGGGCGAATCATGAAGTCAGGAGATCAAGACTATCCTGGCTAACACTGTGAAACCCCGTCTCTACTAAAAGTACAAAAAAATAGCCAGGCATGGTGGCGGGCGCCTGTAGTCCCAGCTACTCAGGAGGCTGAGGCAGGAGAATGTCGTGAACCTGGGAGGCGGAGCTTGCAGTGAGCTGAGATTGCACCACTGTACTCCAGCCTGGGCGACAGAGCAAGATTCCATCTCAAAAAAAATGATAATAATAAAAACAAAAAATAAATAAAAATAAAAAATAAATAAAAATAAAAACCAACAGACAAAAAAACCCAGAATGCTCAGACTTTAGTGGATTGACATTTCCAGCAAGAGTCCAGAAATAATATTTACAATTATTACACTAAATATTCCTTTATCTATCATTATTATCATGTTTATTTTCTTCATCTGATCCGATAGACCAGACAATATTTCAACTCTGTTGATTGTCACCCATTTCTTCTTTTTATCTTCACACAAATACTTGCTGCCTAGCACAGGTAGCATGCATCCATCTTTATATTTGTGGGTTTCTTCAATGTTGAGTATATTTCTGAGTACTCATAACCACCAACTCTCCATTTATTTTGTTTATCTATTATGCTGTACATGAGGTTCACCCAACCTGGAAGAGAGGTATTAGAGAGAGACCAGTGTGATCTTAAAGTCAGAAAGACTCATAGGAAACCAAGGACAGAAGAATAAAGTCACCCAACTGCATTGTCATGAACCACATACAAGATGGAACACCATCGTTTATCATTAAAAGAATTGCAGAAAATTCCTCATTCTGAGGATTCAGTTTAGCTTTTTCTCTGGTTGCTGTCAGTTAATTGTCTCCAGCAGTTTCTAGCGTGTCCTTCTAGGGGCAGTTATACCCTTTCACTTTGCCTGAAGTTCTGGCTGCTCATATTTCTCTGAAGCAGAAAATGATATCCTTGACACTCAGAGTTCTGGTGATACCATGGAAAAGAAAGCCTCAGCATGTGTAACTGGGAAGGACTGCACAGTGCTGAAACCTATCATTAGATTATAGCATATTGTATATATTGTGTGGCAATGACCTTTCTTTTTTATTGTAGTACAAAATGCACAACATGAAGTTTACCACATTAACCATTTTTAGGTGTTACAGTTCTGTAGCATTAGTTATATTGACATTGTTCTGTAAATAATCACTATATATCTCTCCAGAATTTTTCAAGTAAACATTCTCTATTCTTTTTTTTTTAGCTTCTGGCAACCATAACTCTACTGTATATCTCTTTAAATTTTACTATTCTAGATACTTTACACAGTGAAATTGGACAATATTTGCCTTTATGTGACTGGGCTGTTTCACTTAGCATTATGTGTTCAGGGTCATCCATGTATTCAAATTTCCTTTCTTGGTAATGTACTTCAAAATATTTTAATACAAATAATGTCATTTATGTGGGTGTATAATATTTTCATCAGACATCATGGCATTTAGATAGCATTTGGAAAGACCAAAGCAGAAATTCACAATAGAAAGATAACAACTAAGCACTACAAATATCATTTTATAAATAACCACCAGAAATATTCTAGTGGAAAAATTAGTGTTCTTCAAGCTATGTTATTTGCTACAATGAGGGTGCAAATACCTTGGTATGACAGCCCAACACTTTTTGGATCAGTCTCTACGTACAGAATTCTGGATGGCCTTTCTTCTACTTTCTTCTCCATTCATGGAGGGTTCTTCCTCTTAATCTGACATTTATTCTTGTACCTCCACAAACTGAACCCTTTCTACAAGGGACTTGTAATAATTTCTAAAGAAATAATGAGCACTGTCCTGAACTTGCAAGAACAAACTGTAGAAGTATTTATCCTGCTCTTTTGACAGAATTTGTTACAAAACTTCCTTTTACAGTGATATGTCAACTAGTAATGAGAACAAAGGGGAATCATTTAAAACTTCCACCAACCTCTGTTTCCTAGATGCAGCCTATAATTACAATAATAATTTGACATTTACTGTCCAGATGAGCATCGATGTGTTCATAGCACTATATATACTCTCAAATATGTCAGACTTGTATCCATTGCCATTGCAAAGGCATTTTGTTGGACAGCAGATGACAATTAATGTAAGCTAAAAAGGAATGTGCATGTCCATAATACAGACTGGGTATGACTGGAGAAGACCAGGCGTCACTCTATCAGACAGAGAAAGATGGGCAAGATTTCTTCTGACAACTGCTGCAATGATCCTGGTACCAAGTTCACAAGACTACATGGGGGAGAAGAAAATGATCTCTAAATTTAAAAGACTGAAGAATTATACTTTTGGAGACCCAAGTTGATATATGGCCTTAATTATTTAGAACTCTTAATATTATCACAATGTAAAATACTACGATTTTGTTGAAGGTATATTTTCTAAATTATGCTTAAGTACCGCCTGACGATTTGCTACAGATTTTTGGCTTGGAAACATTTTTCAGATTTAAAATGCTGCTGGAATGGTAAATTTTATTGATCAACTTGGCAGAGCTATAGTGTGAAGTTGCTTGGTCAAATACTATTCTACATGTTTCTGTGAATGTGCTTTTTAATGTATTTAAAATTTAAATCAGTAGACTTCGAGTAAACAGATTGTATTCCATAAAATGAGTAGGCCATATCCAATCAGTTAAAAGTCTTAGGGACAAAGATTGAGGAAAAGGAAGTCTCTTACAGACTGCATCATAGAAACCCTACCAGAGTTTGCAACCTGCTGCCCTGCAGAATTTGAATTCAGTACTGCAGTGACGCATGTGAATTTCCAGCCAAAGCTGACGATTGCCAGCCCCCATGATCACACAAGCCCAAAAGGTAACATAGCAGAAAATCTAGATTCCCTTGGGTTTGGAGATGAATTTTTAGATACAATACCAAATGCATGATTCAGGAAATAAGTAATTGATAAGTTGGGCTTCATTAAAGTTAAAAATGTCTGCTCTGCAAAAATCACTGTTAAGAGAATGAGAAGACAAGCCACAGACTGGGGAAAAAATATTTGTAAGAGACCTATGTGGTAAAGGATTACTGTTCCAAATATACAAATACATCTTAAAATTCAACAGTAAGACAAAAAGCAAACTCTATTTTAAAAGGGTCAAGAACCTAATGGATACAGCAGATATATACAAATGGAAAAAATAAGCATATAAAAAGCCCTACATCTTATGTCAGCAGAGAAATGCAAATTAAAATGAAAGCAAGATACTTTTACATACTATTTGAATAGTCAAAATACAGAACTCTGACAGCACCAAATGCTGGAAGGAGGTAGAACAAAAGAAATTCATTCATTGCTGGTCAGAATGCAAAATGGTACAGTCACTTTGGTAGACAGTTTGGTGAGTTCTTACAAAATTAAATATATTCTTATGGAACTATCTAGCAGTTATTCTTAGTATTTATACAAAGGAATTCAAAACATGTCCACACAGACATGTGCAAATTGATGTATGTAACAGCTTGATTCTTAAATTCCATAGTTGTAAGCAACAAAGATGTCCTTCAGTGGGTGAATGTATAAAATGTATAAATATTTCAGACAAGGAAATATTATTCAGGGCTTAAAAAATGAGCTTTCAAGCCATGAAAAGATAGAAAGGAACCTTAAATGTGTATTACTAAATGAAAGAAGCCAATCTGAGAAGGTGTATGACTCCACCTATATGATATCCAGGAAGAGAGAAAACTAAAAAGGAAAACATTAGTTTTTGCCAGCAGTTGAGTTGGGAGGGGAGAATGAATAGGCAGAGTACAGTACATTTTTAGGGCAGTAAAACAACGCAATATGAATCTATAATGGTGGATACATGTTATTATGAATTTGTCCAAACCCATAGAGTATATAACACCAAGAGTGAGTTTGAATGTACATAATGGGCTTTAGATGATGTTTTGTCAATGTGGGTTCATCATTTGTAACAAATGTACCACCCTGATAAGAAATTTTTAATAATGGAAGCAGCCAAGTATTTGTGGGGACAGAGAGAATATGGGCCATCTGTGTACCTTCCTCCCAATTTTGCAATTTGGCTGTAAACCTAAAGCTACTATAACACATATAGAGGGAGTCCTGCTATTTGAGACAACGAGAATGAACGTGGAGGAAATTATGCTAAGTTAAATAAACCAGACATAGAAAGACAAATACTACATGATCTCATTTATATGAGGAATCTAGAATAGTCAAACTCTAAGAAACAAAGAGTAGAATGGTGATTACTAGGGGCTGGGGAGAAGGGAAATGGGGAGGCATGAGTTAAAGAGTATAAAGTTTCGTACTCTACAGCATAGTGCCTACAGTTAACAAAATTGTATTATACCCTTAAAAGTTTGCATAGAGGGTAGATCTTATGTTAAGGGTTCTTATCACAAAAATGTAGTAAAAAAAATAAAAACAGCAGGGGGAAACTTTTTGAGGTAATGGATATATTAATGGAAACATTGTGGTGATGGTTTCACTCCAGACTGTTCAGGTTGTGCATATTAAATATGTACAGCTTTTTGCATGTAAGTCTTACCTCTATAAAGTAGGTAAAAAACGTGCCCACATCCAAATCCTGGTTCTTCCATTTGTATGATTTGAGTCAAATTATGCAATCTCTATATTTCATGGTTTCCTTGCTTGTGAAATGAAATTAATAGTTTATGGGATGCTTGTAAAATGATATATACCATATAAAGCACTGAGCACAGTGCTGGTGCATAGTAAGCACTCAATACGTGAGAGCTAAAAGAATGATGATTATGCAGTGAATTCCCAATGTCCTTCTCCTCTGTTTTAGTCTGACTTTTACAGAATAAACTTCTTACAGATCCTCATGGATAATTATTAATAAATATTGAATATTTGGAACGGAATGGATTCTCATAAAGTTAGTATTTTTCTACTATTGAAAATGTTAAGTTAGATAAATTGACATTAACTGAATATGCCTTGAGGGAATGATCAGAATTTCCATTGTTTCAAAATATAAAATGTGATTCTGAAATAATATGATTATTAAAGATTTATTATTTGTAGTCGAGCAGCCGAAATTTTAAAAATATGATTTAAAAGTAGTATCAAATAACATGGAAAAGCAATGAAAAATAATAACTGTCAGGAAAACAGACAAATATATAAATCATCAAATTTGACTTATCCAGTAACTGAAATTGAGTTTGTTGCCAGTAAAATGCTTCTTCCAAAGATGAGTTGCTCCTGGCAGTCACTATACTTGGGATTGCCAGTCCCTAACTTGGAGCTTTGAGGTTTTCAGGCTTTCACCTATCTGCTGGTAGCCAGTCAGTTGTTAGATAGGATGCTTGTCTTATCTCCTCTCATCCTGAATATCTTCCCGTTGAACTGTAAGAGAATCATTTGTAAAAGACCATTACGATTTTCTGGCACCGGTTGAAGAGCAGACAAAACACTATGTCTGTGAGTGTGTGTGTATGCATTCATGCAAACCCTTGCACATATCTGTATGAGTGTTTGTTCTAGGGGAGGAAAGAGACAATCTGCATGCCTTGGGATTAAAGGGAAGGGTAGAAAACTCTGTAAACAGCTCCGAGGGAAAATATATCTTCAGAGATATTATCAGAGGTAGTATATAATTGAAAATTCTGCAAAATAAAAGGTCATTCTTAGAGATACTAGAGTGTAGCAATAAAGCTGGATAAGCTAAAGGAAGGAGGGAAGTATAGTTAATCTAAAGAACTACTGTGTTATTGCTAGACACAAAATAATTCCCAGGAATAAGCTGATTTTGATAGATGCATTATTTTTCTTCTTCCTTGAAATAAATTTGTGTTTGTGATTTAATGATTGTGCAGATACTTTATGCTTATTTTATGAAATGAGAAATTTTTAATACATATTTTTCCCCGAAATTCAACCACCTAGAGATAATCATTGTTAATATTTTGTGTTCATCATCTAATTTCATATATTTTTCTAATCAGACTTTAAAAACTAATATTAATATCTTCACAATGAAAAGTTCCAAATATACGTATATGCCATTTTGTTATACTTAGAAATTCTCTTCCCCATATCAAATATTATTTATTATATAAATAAAATATTTTAATATAATTTTAAAGAACTTTAATATGAAAGAGTTTTATATTTACAAAAATTACAAAAATAATATTAAGCATTCCCATAAACCTGCAATGCAGTTTCTCCTTTGATTAACATTTTAAATTATGGTACATATGTTATAATTGATGAACCAATATTGTTTTATCATTAACTAAAGTCTGTGTTGGCTTCCTTTTTCAACTCTAGGATCCTTTCCAGGATACTACATTACATTTAGTCATCATATCTCCTTTGGCTGCTCTTGGATGGGACAGGTTCTCAGATTTTTGTTGTTCCTGTAGACCCTGACAGGTTTAAGGACTTCTAGCCAAGTATTTTGTAGGATGCCCCTCAACTGGAACGTTTTTCTTGTGACTAGACTGGGGCTATAGGTTTTGGAAAAGAAAACCACAGAAATAAAATGTCATTTAATTACATGGAATCCAAAGTTTTTATGATCAACATGACTCAACTTTATTGATATAGACCTTGATCACCTGGCTGTGGTACTATTTATCAAATTTATCCACTTTAAAGTTACTCTCTACTTCCTCACTTGCCACATTTCATGCTGTATTCTTTAGCACAGAAACACTACTTGAAGTTCATACTTAAAGAGTGGGCAATTACGTCCACCTCCTCTTAAGAGAAAGTATTTACATAAATATTTGGAACACTTTTGCAATGGATATTTGTATCTTCATAATTTATTTATTCAATTTATATCAGTGGATACTCACAAATAACTGTTTTCTACAAACATACCTGGTTTTAGTGTGCTTTGCTTTATTGCTCTTTGCAGATACTGTTTTTTATAAATAGAGTGTTTGTGGCAATATCATTTTTCCAACAATGTGTGCTCATTTCACGTCTCTTTGTCACATTTTGCTAATTCTTGTAATATTTCAAAGGTATTTATTATATCTATTATGGAAATCTATGATCACTGACCTTTAATGTTACTGTTTTAATCATTCTATGGCTCCATACACTCCCATATAAGATGTGAACTTATTTGATAAATGTTATGTGAGTTCTAACTGCTCCACTGATTGGTCGTTCTCCTGTCTCTCTCCCTTACCTTTGGACCTCCCTATTCCCTGAGACACAAGAATATTGATATTAGGTCAATTCATAATTCTTACTTCCCATTGAAAATGTAGTTGGTAAATTGAGAGCTCTGGTGATTAATGGTTTTACACCTGCTAACACAACATCCATTCTGTAGCCCATGGATCCAGGAGTAATTTTGACTTAAGAGTCTTATTACATAAGAAATACATTTTGTAAGGTCCTAACTGCTGTAGATAGCAATTCCTCTGATGGAACTGGGCAAAATAAATGGAAAATCTTCTAAAAAAGATTTACCATTCTAGATGTAATTAAGAACATTCATGATAATAGGAAGAGGTAAAATATCAACATTAAAAGGAATTTAGAAGAAATTGAACATAGAATATTTTTATATTTATTTGTGTTTTCTCTGATTTCTTTCAGCAGTGTTTTGCAGTTCTTATAGAAACCTTTTACTTCCTTGACTAGCTGTGTTTGCTTTTCTTTGTGGCTACTGTAAATGGGATAGTTTTCTTGATTTCCCTGTCACCCTGGACATTACTGGTGTATAGAAATGCTACTGATTTTTGTACACTTCTTTCTTTAAGCACTTATTTCTAATAGCCTTTTTTGGAGTCTTCAGGGGTTTCTAGGTATAGAGTCATATCACCCATAGAGATAAACAGTTTGACTTCCTCTTTTTATATTTGGATGACTTTTATTTATTTCTCTTTCCTGATTGTTCTGGCTAGGAGTTCTAGTGCTACATTTAATAGAAATAGGGAGAGTGGGCATCTTTGTCTTGTTCTGGTTTTCAAAGGGAATGGTTCCACCTTTTGCCATTTAGTATGATGTTGACTGAATTTGTCATAGATGTCTCGTTATTTTGAGGCATGTTACTTCAGTGCCTAGTCCATTGAGTGTTTTTTATCATGAAGGGATGTTGGATTGTATTGAAAGCTTTTATTTGTGTTTATAGAGATAATAACATGTTTTTTGCTTTTAATTATATTTAGGTGGTGAATCACGTTTATAATTTGCATTTGTTGAACCAGCTTTGCATCCAAGAAATAAAGCCTACCTTATCATGCTGGGTTAACTTATTGAAGTGCTGCTTGATTTGGTTTGCTACTATTTTATTCAGGATTTCTGTATTTGTGTTCATCAGTGCCATGCCAATCCCAATAGCAAAGATACAAAATCAAGTTAGGTGCCTGTCAATGGTGGCTTGCATTAAAAAATGTACATATGCACCATGAAATACTATGCAGCCATAAAAAAGAATGAAATCATGTATTTTGCAGCAACATGGATGGAGCTAGAAGCCACAATCCTAAGTGAAGTAATGCAGAAACAGTAAACCAAATACCACATGTTCTCACTTATAAATGAAAGCCAAACATTAAGCACACATGGACATAAACATGGGGACAATAGACACTGTGGACTGCTAGAGGGGGAAGAGGAATAGAAGGGTGTGAGTTGAGAAACTACCTATTGGGTACTATGCTCAATACTGGGGGCAATATAACCAGGTAACAAACCTGCACATGTAACCCTGGAATCCAAAACAGAAGTTGAATTTAAAGAAGTTAATTCCAACCCTCATGGATGTCTTTGAGGGGTTCAAGACTTCAGTGGTGGAAGTAACTGCCCATGTGGTAGAAATGCGAAGAGAACTAGAATTAGAAGGGGATCCTGAAGATGTGACTGAATTTCAGCAACCTTATGAAAAAATTTACAGATGAGTTGCTTCTTATGGATGAGCATGAAAAGTGATTTCTTGAGATGAAATCTACTACTGATAAATAACCGTGAACAGTGTTGAAATGACATAAAATATTTAGAATAGTACACAAGTTATTTGGTAAAGTAACAGCAAAGTCTAAGAGGACTGACTTCAATTTTGAAAGAAGTTTTACTGTGGGTGAAATACTCTCAAATAACATTACATGCTACAGAGAAGTCTTTGTGAAAGGAAAAGTCAATCAATGCAGCCAACTTTATTGTTTATTTTCAGAAATTGCCAGTCACCCCAACCTGCCACGATTGCCACTCTTATCAGTCAGCAGCCATCAACATCAAGACAAGACCCTCTTCCAGCAAAAACATTTTTACTCACTAAAGGCTCAGAGGATTCTTAGTATTTTTTTAGCAATAAAGCATATTTCATTAGGGTATATACATTGTTTTTTAGACTTAATGCTATTGCACACTTAATAGACTATGGTATAGTGTAAGCATAACTTTTATATTCCCTAGGAAATCAAGGAGGTAATGTGATTCTCTTTAATGCAATATTTGCTTATTTTGGTGGTCTGGAACTGAATCCAAAATACCTGTTAGGTATGCCTCTTTTAGAATTATTAACCTTTACCCTTGTGGAAACTACTTTGTCAAATAGAAGATAGAACTTACATATAATTCCCTTACCTTATGCCTTATAGAAGTCATTCACTTCCAAAGTTACTTAATTGAACAACATTTTTCTTTTCACCCTATTCGATGACATTGTTTCATTTGTTTATACCACAGCTAGAATGTTTTGGCACATTCTGCATCAACTTCTGGGATTCCTCAACCTCCTAAATATATACTTTTTAAAAATATGAGGGTATTAAAGTTTTCTCTTTATCCTGTAAAGTTCTATGTGGTTTGGCAAATAGTGTCATGTAGCCATAATTATTAAACATAATAGTTTCACTACTCTAAAAATTCTCCTAGGCGTCTCCTCTTCAATACTTCCTGCTTTTCATAGAACCCCTTACAACCACTGATATTTTACTACTTCTATAGCTTGGTCTTTTCCAAACTACTATATAATTAAAATCAATTGGAATGAATAAGGTCAACATAAAAATCTGAGTGCATATTTTTGTGTAGATACAAGTTTTCAAATAAGTTTGACTAATATTCAGGAATGTAATTTCTGGGTCATATGATAAATCTGTATTTCACTTTCCAAGAAACTGCAAAATGTCCTCCAAAGCAACTATATAATTTTACATTGCTACCAGCAACGAATGAGAGCTCCTGTTGCTTTGTATTCTTATTGGCAATTGATATTGTGGGTTTTTAAGGGGGATTTTATCCCTTCTACAGGTGTGTAGTGCTATATCATTTTTGCTTTAATTTGTAATTTTTTAATGTAAATGTAAGTATATTTTGATATCCTATTTTCTCTCTGTATATACTCTGGTAATGTAGATGTTCAGATCTTTCACACATTTTCTAATAGATTTTTTTGCATTTAAGTTTTAAGATTTTTTTTGAATTTTTTTTGATACCCTTGATCAGCTATGACCTTGTCTGGTCTCTTCAGTCTCTAAATGCTGCATTTCGCAGAGCCAGTGTTTTCAATTTTAATTAAGTTCATATTGTCTTTTTTTTTCTTTCAAGGATCATGTTTTTGGAGTTTTGTTTTAAAACTCATTGCCAAATTATGGTCATCTTGATTTTCCCCTGTATTTACTAATTAGAAGTTTTACAGTTTTGTGTTTTGTATGATCTATTATGAGTTCATTTTAGTGAAATGTGTAAGGTGTGTGTCTAGGTTTTGTATTGCTTTGTTTTTGTTTTGCTGATGAACATACACTTGTTCTGATATGATTTGGTAAAAAACAAACAAACAAACAAACAAAAAACCCTACTCTTCTGTCTTCAATAAGTTGCCCTCACTCTTTTTCAAAGATCAGTTAACTGTATTTGTTATTCCTGGGACCTGTATCCTGTTCTAGTCAGCTTTTTGTCTTTTCTTACGCCAAAACTATGTTCTTTCGGTTACTGTAGCTTTATATCAAGTTTTGAAATTGTGTAATGTGTGTCACACAAATTTGTAATTCTTCTTCACTATTTTTGGCCATTCTAGGTCTTTTTTCTCTCCATATAAATTTTAGAATACACTTGTCAATATCTACAAAATATCTTGCTGATGATAGTTTGACTGGGTTTTGATTGAATCTGTAGATCAATTTGGGAAGAACTGATATGTTAACCATATTGTGTCTTTCAATACATGGACATGAAGTCCCTCTATATTTATTTATATTTTCTTTGATTCCTTTCATCTGAATTTTGTAGTTACCTTATAAAGAGCCTGTACATATTTCATTAGATTTATACCTAAGCATTTCTTTTTCTAATAGCTTTTATTTATTTATTTATTTGTTTATTGAGACAGGATCTTGCTTTGTTGCCTAGGCTAGAATGAAGTGGCATGATCATGGCTTATTGCAGCCTCAACCTCCTAGAATCAAACTATTCTCCCACTTCAGCCTCCCAAGTGGCTGGAACCATAGGCACGTGCCACCATGCCCAGTTAATTAAAAAAATTTTTCTTTTTGTAGAGACCAGGTTTTTCCATGTTTCCCAGTCTGGTCTTCGACTCAAGCTCAAGCAACTCAGGCTCAAGCAATCCACCCTCACTGGCCTCCCAAAGTGCTAGGATTACAGTTAACTTTTATTTTAGGTTCAGGGGGACATGTGTAGGTTCATTAAATCAATACGTTTTGTGTCACAGTTGTTGAGTGCATAGATTATGTCATCACTCAGGCAATAAGCATTGTCCCCCATAGGTAGTTTCTAATTTCTCACTCTCCAACTACCCTCCACCCTGAAGCAGGCCTTGTTGTTTGTTTTGCCCTTCTTTGTGTCTTTATGTGCTCAATGTTTAGCTCTCACTTATAAGTGAGGACATGCGGTGTTTGGTTTACTGTTTTTGCATTAGTTCCTTTAAAGTAATAGCCTCCAGCTGCATCCATGTTACTGCACAGGACATAATATTGTTCTTTTCTTTGGCTGCATAGTATTTCATGTTGTATATGTACCACATTCTCTTTACTCAGTCTACAAATGATAGGAATCTAGGTAAATTCCATGTCTTTGCTATTGTGAATAGTGCTGTGATGAACATCTGCATGCCTGTTTCTTTATGGCAAAATTATTTATATTCCTTTGAGTATATACTCAGTAAGAAGATTGCTGGGTCAAATGGTAGTTCTGTTTTAATTTCTTTGAGAAATAAACAAACTACTTTCCACAATGGCTGAACTAATTTGTATTCCCACCAGAAGTGTATAAGCATGCCCTTTTCTCCATAACCTTGACAGCATCTGTCATTTTTTGATTTTTTAATAGCCACTCTGATGGTGTGACATGATAGTTCATTGGACTTTGATTTGTGTTTCTCTAATGATTAGTGATGCTGAGTATTTTTTTAATATATGTTTGTAGGCTTTATTCTGGGGATTCAGGATTGATTCAAAATATGCAAGTCAAGAGATGTAATTCATCACATAAACATAGCTAAAAACAAAAAAGAACACATGATCATCTTAATATATTCAAGAATGCATTTGATAGAATTCAACATCCCTTCATGTTAAAAAAAAAAAAAAAACCTCAACAAACTAGGCATTGAAGGAACAGACCTCAGAACAAGAAGAGCCATCTATGACAAACTCACAGCCAGCATCATACTGCATGGGTAAAAGCTGGAAATACTCCCCTTAAGCGCTTAGTTTAATTTGGTCCCATTTGTCAATTTGTGGTTTTGTTCCAATTGCTTTTGGTGTCTGCCCAGGAGAAGAAACCAACAACAGAGTGTATAGAAAACCTACAGAACAAGAAGAAATATTTACAAACTGTGCATCAAAGGCCCAATATCCAGAATATAGAAAGAACTTAAATTAACTACAGCAACAACAACAACAACAACAAAAAACATTAAAAAGTGGCCAAAGGACACAAGCAGTATTACTTTTTTTTTTTAATATTTAGAAAACTTGCTGTACTGATTAACAAAATCCAAGGTTTTAAAATTGATTCTTTAGAATGCTCTTGATAGACAATCATGTTTTCTTTTTCTAAACAAAGATAGTTTAGTGTCTTGCTTTTTAATTTGTATGTTTTCCTTATTTTTCTTGTCTTACTGTACTAGTTTTGGCTTTCAGTGCAATGTAGCAGAGAAATGGTGAGATAACGTGTCTTACACTTATTCCCACTCTCTGGTGGAAATTATCCAGTTTTTCATCATTAAATATGATGCTAACTGTAGGTTTGCAGAGGCATTCTTTAGCAAATTAAGAAAGTTTCCTTCTATTCTAGTTTGCTGAAATTTTTAAGTATAAATGGTTATTGAAATTTGTCAAATGCTAGTTCTGCATCAATTAATATAATTATTTGGCCTGTTGATACAATGGAGTACATTAATTGGTTTTCAAATGGTTATCAGCCTTAAATACATAGAATAAATTCCATTTGACAGTGTTGACTAATTGTGTTAGTTCATTCTCATGCTGCTACAAGGATATGCTAGGGACTGGGTGATTTATAAAGGAAAGAGGTTTAATTGATTCACAATTCCCCAGGTAAGGGAAGGCCTCAGAAAACTTACAATCATGGCAGACGGGAAAGCAAAAATGTTCTTCTTCACATGGTGGCAGGAAGAAGAAGAATGAGTGAAGGAGAGGAGTGGAAGCCCCTTATAAAACCATCAGATCTTGGGAGAACTCACTCACTATCATGAGAACAGCAGCATGGAGATACAGGCTCACATGATCCAATTACATCCCACCAGGTCCCTCCCATGACATGTGGGGATTATGAAAACTACAATTCAAGATTAGATTTGGGTGGGGGCACAGCCAAACCATTTCATTCCACTCCTGGCCCCTTCCAAATCCCATGTCCTCACGTTTCAAAACACAATCATACCTTCCCAAAAGTCCCCCAAAGTCTTTAATCATTCCAGCGTTAAACAAAAAGCCCAAGTCCAAAGTCTTATCTGAGACAAGGCAAGTCTCTTCCACCTATGATCCTGTAAAATGAAAGCAAGTTAGTTACCTTCTATATAGAATGTGGGTACAGGAATTGGGTAAATACCCCCATTCCAAATGGGAAAAATTGGCTAAAACAAAGGGGCTACAGTCCCCATCCAAGTCTGAAATTCAATAGAGCAATCATTAAACCTTAAAGCTCTAAAATAATCTCTTTTGACAGCATGTCTCACATCTAGGTCATGCTGATGCAAGAAGTGGACTCCTACAGCCTTGGGCAGCTGCACGCCTATGACTTTGCAGGGTACAGCCCCCTCACAGCTGTTTTCATGGGCTGGTGTTAATGTTTGCAGTTTTTCCAGGTGCACAGTACAAGCTGTCAGTGGATCTTGAATTCTGGGGTCTGGAGGACGGTGGCCCTCTTCTCACAGCTCCACTGGGCAATTACCCAGTGGGGACTCTGTGTGGGGGCTCCAACCCCACATTTCCCTTCCACACTGCCCTAGCAGAAGTTATCCATGAGGGCTCTACCCCTGAAGAAAACTTGTGCCTGTACATCCAGGCATTTCCATACATCCTCTGAAATCTCGTTGGAGGTTCCCCAACCTCAATTTGTGACTTCTGTGCACCTGCAGGCTCAACACAGTGTGGAAGCTGCCAAGAGCTGGAGCTTGCACTCTCTGAAGCAATGACCTGAGCTGTATCTTGACCCCTTTTAGTCAAGGCTAGAGTGGCTGGGACACAGTCCGGAGGCTGCACACAGTAGTGAGGCCCTGGATCTGGACCATGAAACTACTTTTCCCTTGTAAGCTTCCAGGCCTGTGATTGGAGGGGCTGCCATGAAGGTCTCTGGCATGCCCTGGAGATGTTTTTCCCCATTGTCTTGTGATTAACATTCTGCTCCTTGCTACTTATGCAAATTTTTGCAGCAGACTTGAATTTCTCCCCAGAAAAAATGGGATTTTCTGTTCTAACTTATTGTCAGACTGTTTTATTCAAACTTTTATGCTCTGCTTCCTCTGGATTGCTTTGCCTTTTAGAAATTCCTTCCACCATATCCCTAAATCATCTCTTTCAACTTCAAAGTTCCACAAATCTCTAGGGCAGGGCCAAAATGTTGCCAGTCTCTTTGCTAACGCATAGCAAGCATGACCTTCAGTCCAGTTCCCAACAGGTTCCTCATCTCTGTCTGAGATCACCCTAGCCTGGATTTCATTGTCCATATTACTATCAACATTTTGGTCAAAGCCATTCAATAAGTTTCTTGGAAGTTCCAAACTTTCCCAGATCTTCCTGTCTTCCTTGCCCTCTAAGTCTCTAGGGGAAATGCCAAATTTTCTCCTATTTTCCTGTCTTCTGAACTCTCCAAACTGTTCCAACTTCTGCCAGTCACCCAGTTCCAAAGTCACTTCCACATTTTCGGGTATCCTAATAGCAGCACCCCACTCTCTTTGGAACACATTTATTGTATTAGCTCATTCTCAGGCTGCTATAAGGACATATTTGAGACTGGGTAATTTATAAAGGGAAGTTTTAATTGACTCCCAGTTCCACAGAGCTGGGAAGGCCTCCGAAAACTTACAGCCATGTCAGAAGGGAGGCAAACACATCCTTCTTCACATGGTGGCAGAAAGAAGAATGAGTGAAGGGGGTGAGGGCAGAAAGCCCCTTAAAAAACCATCAGATCTCACGAGAACTCACTCACTGTCATGAGAACAGCAGCATGGGGGAACTGCCCCTTTGATTCAATTACCTCCCAGTGGGTCCCTCTCATGACATGGTTAGGATTATGGAAACTACAATTCAAGATGAGGTTTGGGTGGTGACACAGCCAAACCATATCAGTAATTATTTTTATATGTTGATGAATTCAGCTGTTAATATGTTGATGAGGACTTCTGCATTTATATTAATGGGAGACATTGGTCTGTGGCATCCTATATTAATTTCGCATGGCTGATGTATCAAATACCATAAACTTTGTGGCTTAAACAACACAAAATTATTCTCTCACAATTTTAGAAGCCAGAAATCCAAAATCAAAAACTGAAACCAATGGGCTGAAACCAATGCGATGGTGGGGCTGCACCTTCTCCAGAGGCTCTAGGGAAGTATCTCAGCTCACTCTTTTCTGTTTATAGTGCCTGACTTCATTCCTTAGATTATAGCTGCATCACTGCAATCTTTGCTGCATCTTTACATTGCTTTCCCTTCTGTGTGCATCAAATCCCCCTCTTTCTTCCACTTGTTAAAATATATGTGACTGCAGTTAGAACCAATCTAGATAATGCAAGATAATAAATTGTCTCCCCATCTCAAGATATTTAACTATATTTGCAAAGACCTTTTTTTTTTTACACTCCATATGAGGTAACACTACAGGTTCCAGGGATTAGGATGAAGATATTTTTTAGAGGGTGGAAGGAACATTTTTCGGCTTATCTTTTTTACTTCCATTTTATGATAACTGTTCCAAAAGGCATTTTCATATGCACAATCTTTCTATCCCCTCTTGGCTACATGCAAATGGACCTTGAACCTAGATCATTTTCTTACAAGAAGATAAAGAGCTCACATAGCCCGTGCTGGGTTTATCACCTTGTGCGGAAATGTATTTCTCTATTGCAAGCTTAAGGTATACTCTTCTATTCTGCTTAAGTACATGGGTCATATGGCACCTGACCAACTGCACTATATATCTGTCCTCAGTGGGGAAGGGACAAGGCTTTTCTAATGAGGCACAAGAGTGATGCATGTAGCCAAGTCCTTGTGTTGGCTGCTGGAGAGGGACCCACTGTCTATGAAGGAGTCATGCACATTATTGAAGCTGATTTTGCTCTGCCTCTTCCCTGTGTAAGTAAAGTGTTCCTCCATTTAGTACTTGATTGCATTGTGTTTTCTTTGGTGACTTCAATGCCAAGACACAATGGGAAGAAAGTTTAGAGTGTTTCCCTGAAATTTATAACTGTTGTAAAGTTTTCTGCTTAACAGTTCTGCTTAACAATTTCTTTATCAGGTTTTGCAATTAGGGTAATGCTGGCTTTATGAAATGGGCTGGCTCCCTCTGCTTCCATTTTCTGGAATACATTTTCAAGAATTGGTATCATTTCTATCCCAAATGTTTGGTAAACTTCACCAATAAAACCACCTGGATCTCATCATTTCAGATCCAGTGAAACCACTAGATCTGGTGTTTACTGGTGTTTTATACTTAAATGTCCTTTGTATACCTACTTTCCTAAAATAGAAGATTTGAATGTTGAGTTTAGATCTTTCTTCTCATCTACATGCATTTCTATATGCAATCACTGCTGTACATTTTATTCAGCACTGCTTTCCCAATATCCAACAAATTTAGATAAACAGTATTTTCATTTTCATATACTTCAAAATATTTAAAATTTTCTCTTGAGACTTCTTTACTGATCCATATGTAATCTAAGTAAGAAAATGTATTTTCTATGATTTCTGTTACTTTAAATTTATAGAAAGTTATTTTAAGGTCCACAGTGTTTTTTTATTATTTTGTATTGGCAAATGCTTCATGTGAACAAAGACAATATGTACTCTTGCTGTTGTGGATTGAGTGTTCTAAAAAGAGCAATCAAATCAAGTTGATTGGTGTTGCTTTCCAAGTCGGGATATTCTTTCTGATATTGTTTCTGCTTCATGTATAAATTACTATAAAGGGGTTGTTGCAGTTTTCAACTAAAATAGTGGATTTGTCTATTTTTCATTGCAATCCTATCAGTTCATGATGCACCTGTTTTGATGTTCTCTTATTAGGTGCATACATGGTTAGAATAGTCATTTTTTTTTTAAGAATTTACCCATCTATCAATATGTAATGCCTCTTTATTTCTGATAATTATCATTGTTCTAAACTCTGCTTTGTCTGAAATTAATATTCCATAGTAGCTTTCTTTTGATTAGTGTCAGCATGGTATATCTTTCTCCATCCCTTTGCTTTAAACCTACCTCAGTCTTTATATTTAAAGTAGTTTTCTTATACAATCATAAGGTTCAATCTTGTTTTTTATATTCAATTTGAAAACCTCTTAATTAGCATATTTAGACAATTCACATTAAATGCCAATAACATTAGATTAATATCTACATGTTTGTAACAGTTTTCTATTCATTGCATTTTTTATTGTCTTTCTTGTGCCTGCTATTTTTCTGTGTTCTTTGATTTTAATTAGGCATTTTATTTTATTATACCTCCTTTGTTCTATATAAATTGTACTTAAAAGTTAGTAGTTGCCCTAGATTTTGGAAAATACATTTATAACTAATCTGAGTCTACATTCAAATAAGACAATATCTATTCATATATAGTGAAAGTGTCTTATAATATTTTCATATCCTGTTTTCTACTTGTTATGATATTATTTATGTCATTTATCCATATGATATAATCACCTAATACATTTTTACCATTACTACTTTAAATACAACTACATTTTAGTTAAATTAAGAATAACAAAAATAAAAGATTTTATTTTTTCCTTCACTGACATTGTTTTCTTTTTTTGTTTCCAGGTTTCTGACCTATATAATATTTTTTTCCGTCTAAATTTTTATAACATTCCTTACAGAACAAGGCTGCTGATAAATTGCTTTCATTTTTATTTATCTGAAAAGTCTTTATTTCTGATTTACTTTTGAAGGCTAATTTCATTAGATATAGAATTCCTGGTATTTTTTCCCCCAACACTTTTAAGTATTTTACTACATTGTCTTCTTGCTGGCATCAATGTTTCTGTGAGAAGTTTGATTATACTTGTTCTTCTCTAGGTAAGATGTTTTCTCTAGCTTTGTAAAAATTTCTTCTTTGGTTTTATTATTACCACTGCAGTTTGAAAATAATATGCCTATATGTAGAATTTTATTTTATTTTATTTTGAGAGAGTCTCTCATTCTGTCACCCAGGCTGGAGTGCAGTGTCATAATCTCAGCTCACTGCAACGTCCGCCACCCAGGTTCAAGTGATTCTCCTGCTTTAGCCTCCTGAGTAGCTGGGATTACACTCATGCATCACCATGCCCAGCTAATTATTTTTTTAAAGTAAAGATAAGGTTTCACAATGTTAGCTAGGCAGTTCTCAAACTCTGGACCTCAAGTGATCCTCCTGCCTCATCCTGCCAAAGTCCTGGGATTACAGACATAAGCCACCACTGCCAGCCTCAGTATTTATTTTGACTGTTGTTCACTAAGCTTTCTGAGTCCACAGTTTGGTTTGTCACTAATTTTGGAAAATTCTAATCATTCAAATATTTCTTCTGCTTTGCTCTATCTTGCTGATCATTCAATTGTACATATGTTACAACTTGTAAAATTGCTACACTTCTTGGACCCTCTTTTCTGGTCTTTCTCTTTTTCTTTCTTATTTTTCTTTGCATTTTATTTTTGGAAATGTATATTGATATATTTTCAAGTTCTACATACTAATGAACCCATCAAAAGTATTCTTTATTACCTTTACAGTGTTTTTATTTCTAATATTTCCTTTTGATTTTTAGAATTTCTTCTCTCTGCTTGTATTAGCCATTTACTCTGTACATTGTCCACTTTTACAATAGAATTCCTTAGTATATCAACATAGTGTTCTTAAATTTCTTCTCTGATAAAATGTATTTTATTTTGATTCTGATTTTGATGTTTGATTTGTCCTTTAAGCCTAGTAATTTTTCTTGTATTTTAAGATGTCTTGTAAATTTTGTTCAACTAGACATAATATATTGGGTAATAGGAAGTAAATAGATCTTTTGTGTGGGTTTACGTATTAATCTCTCTAGGAATTGGGCTGTATTATGTTTGTTATAGCCGTAGATGCAATTTACTCTAGTGTCTGTTTTTGTCTTCCTATTTATTTTTGTGTTTCCCTAAGAAGTCCTTCTTCAGTAGTCTATATGACTTGTATCTCTTTGATATTATGCTATATCCCTGTTGTATTAAGGTATGGGCTAAAATAACTTTGTGATGAACTTTGTAATAAAATAACTTTATGAATTAACCAAAGTCCTTTATGGAACCTATGTCCTTGGGACATGGGCTTTACAAGTGTGTTTTCCTTGTTTTTAGCCTCTTAAGTGAGATGGGAAAGCTAAATTTGAAGAAATGTCCCTCCCCAAGGTGGTAGTCTTTTCCTCTGGAGAGCCAGGCTTTGTTACGTAGAAAACTCTGGGCATATTTCTTCCAGATCATCTGCCAGGCCCTGGATAGAAGCTTTTTAGGCTTTTCACTATGAGCGCTCGATGAGAATACTGGAGGCAAAACCAGTAAAAATGTGGTGAACTTCCCAAACTGTATCTCCAAAGACCTTCTCACACATAAGCTAGTCCACATTCAGCCTCCAATAATTCACCAAAATTGCCAAATAAATGTTCTTACCAGTTTCTGCTCTAGCTGAGTTTGCCCCAGGTAAAGCAGTCTTCACTGTGGTGCGGAATTCACCTGTCTTATCAGATTGCAGGATAGTGGTTTACTTTGAGACTTGGTTCTCTCATGGGTAAATATTATAAATAATATTTATAGAATATAAATATAACTAAAAATTGAAGTATAAATATTATTCTTAAAACATAATTTTAATGGTATATGACCCAGGCATATTATGAAATGTATTTCAAATCCCTGTTAATGAACATATAATTTGTTTTCATATGTTTGCTGCTCTTATTCATAGCTCTGTCATAAATTATTGTGCACACCATGATGATAATTCTAAGATAAATCTCTACAGATAAAATTATTGAGTCATAAAGAGTAGAGTTAATGCATTTGATATATATTGTCAAATTGCTTCGGCAAAGTTTGTCTAAGCTTTCTTCTCTACTACTGGATCTTGAGAAAAGCTGTTTCTTGGCAAATATGGGATGTTATGTTATCTTTTTATCTGTCTCATTTTGCTATGTGAAAAATTCTATATCTATAATTTTATTTTTATTATGTTGGTTATGCTGATGTTGACTATTTAGTTATAATTACTGGCATTTTTTTCCTTCTTTTTGTATTTTATGTTTATGCCCTATGTTGCATATACTGCTTTTGCTATTCAGGTACTTGACATAAAAATATAACTGTGTCTGTATGCGTGTGTGTGTGTGTATGTGTGTCTGTGTGTGTGTAAGGATGGAAGAGGAGAAAGAGAAAGATCAGAACTTCTTAGATTCATTTTTCTCTTGGAACTGGCCCTGTATCCAAAACTGCTTACAAAAATCTAGACCCAGGCTGGGTGCAATGGCTCACATCTTTAATCCCAGCACTTTGGGAGGCTGAGGCAGGTGAATCACGAGGTCAGGAGTTTGAGACCAGCCTGACCAACATGGTGAAACCCCGTCTCTACTAAAAATACAAAAAAAAAAAAAAATTGCCGGGCGTGGTGGCACACACCTGTCGTCCCAGCTACTCAGGAGGCTGAGGCAGAATTTCTTGAACCCAGGAGGTGGTTGCAGTGAGCTGAGATTACACCACTGCACTCCAGCCTGAGTGACAGAGAGAGACTCCATCTCAAAAAAACAAGAAAAAGAAAAATCTAAACTCATGTACTTGATGGTGTTATCTAGCTCCACGTGGTCATAGAGCTAGTCAACAAAACCCTAGATATACACTAATAACCCTTACTCAGCTTAAATCTTAGAAAATCAATATTCTAATCTTACCCTGAAATACAAAACCCTGGGTTCAGTGAAACCCCCAAGAAAAGACATCAGACACCACAAATTGGTAAGGTACTAAAGATAATAAGTCTTTAGTACAGTCTGTCAATGTGCCCTCTTGCCTACATCTAACTGAAAGTTAGAAAGCAAGATAATTTGTTAAATCATTGCAAAGAAATTAGCTTTTCTAGACATGGAGCAAAGTGAAAAAGGGTAGAGAGGGCAAAAAGTGATTTTTTCCATTTCAAAAGACAAGCTTCAGTGTGGGCTACCAAGCTCAGGATGCAAGTCAACATGACAACTATAGAAATTGTATTAGCCCATTTACATACTGATATGAAGAAATATCTGAGACTGGGTAATATATAAAGAAAAAGAGGTTTAATGGACTCATAGTTTCAAATGGCTAGGGAGGTCTCACAATCATGAGAGAAGGCAAAGGAGGAGCAAAGCTACATTTTACATGGTAGCAGACAAGAAAGCGTGTTCAGGGGAACTGCCCTTCATAGATCCATCAGATCTTGTGAGAACTCACTATCATGAGAACAGCATGAAGGTAACCACCCTCATGACTGAATTAACTCCCACTATGTCCCTCCCACAACACATGGAGATTATGAGAGCCACAATTCAAGATTAGATTTTCATGGGGACAGAGCCAAACTATATCATTCTGCCTATGGCCCTCCCAAAACTCATGTCCTCACATTTCAAAACGCAATCATACCTTCTAACAGTCCCCAAAAGTCTTTACTCATTCAGCACTTAATAGAAAAGTCAAAGTCCAAAGTCTCATCTGAAACAAGGCAAATCCCTTCCACTTATGATCCTGTAAAATCAAAAGCAAGCTGGTTACTTCCTAGATAGAATAGGGGTTCAGGCAATGGGTAAATAAACTCATTTCATATGGGGAAATTGGCCAAAATGATGAGGCTACAGGCCCCATGCAAGTCTGAAATCCAGTGGGGCAATGAAATCTTTTTTTTTTTTTTTTTTTTTTTTAATATTATACTTTAAGTTCTAGGGTACATGTGGATAACATGCAGGTTTGTTACATATGTATACTTGTGCCATGTTGGCGTGCTGCACCCATCAACTCATCAGCACCCATCAACTCGTCATTTACATCAGGTATAACTCCCAATGCAATCCCTCCCACTTCCCCCCTCCCTGTGATAGGCCCCGGTGTGTGATATTCCCCTTCTAGCTCCAAAATGATCTCTTTTGATGCCATGGCTAACATCCAGGTCACAGTGATGCAAGAAATGGGCTCCCATGGCCTTGGGCAGCTTCACCTCTGTGGCTATGCAGGATACAGCCCCCATTCTGGCTTCTTTCACGGACTGACAGTGAGTGTCTGAGGCTTTTCCAGGCACACAGTACAAGCCGTAAGTGGATCTATCATTCTGGGGTGTGGAAGAGTGGCCCTCTTCTCATAGCCCCATGCAGACTCTGTGTGGGGCTCCAACCTCACATTTCCCTTCCACACTACCCTAGCAGAAGTTCATCATGAGGGCCCTGCCCCAGCAGCAAAATTCTGCCTGGACATCCAGGCATTTCCATGCATCCTCCGAAATCTAGGTAGAAGTTTCCTAACCTCAATTGTTGACTTCTGTGCATCTGCAGGCTCAACACAATGTGAAAGCAGCTGAGGTGTGGAGCTTGCACCCTCTGAAGCCACAGCCCTAACTGTATCTTGGTCTCTTTTAGCCACAGCTAGGGAAAGTGGGATGCAGGGCACCAAGTCCTTAGGCTAAACACAGCAGGGGAGGCCCTGGACCCAGCCTATTAAACTATTTTTCTTTCTAGACCCCTAGGCCTATGATGGGGAGGGCTTCCATTGAAGGTCTATGACATGCCCTGGAGACATTTTTCCCATGGTCTTGGTGATTAACATTTGACTCTTTGTTACTTATGCAAATTTCTGCGGCAGGTTTGAATTTCTCTCCAGAAAATTGGTTTTTCTTTTTTTCTTGCATTGTCAGGCTGCAATTTTTCCAAACTTTTATGCTCTGCTTCCTCTTGAATACTTGACCACTTAGAAATTTCTTCTGCCAGATACCCTAAATCATCTCTCTCAAGTTTAAATAACCACAAATCTCTAGGGCAGGGGCAAAATGCTCCCAGTCTCATTGCATAGCAAGAGTAACCTTTACTCCAGTTCCCAAAAAGTTCCCCATGTCCATCTGAGACCACCTCACCCTGGACTTTATCATCCATATCCCTATTAGCATTTTGGTCAAAGACATTCAACAAGTCTGTAGGAAGTTACAAACTTTCCCTCATTTTCCTGTCTTCTTCTGAGCCTTCCAAACTGTTTCAACCTCTGCTTCTTACTCAGTTCCAGAGTTGCTTTCACATTTTTGGGTATCCTTATACCAGTACCCCACTCTACTGATACCAATTAACTGTATTATCCCATTTTCATGCTTCTGTGAAGAAATACCTGAGACTGGGTAATTTATAAAAGTTTAATGGACTCACAGTTTCACATCACAGGGAGGGGGTCTCACAATCATGGCAGAAGGTGAAGGAAGAGCAAGGCGCGTCTTACATGTTGGCAAGCAAGAGAGCATGTGCAGGGGAACTTCCCTTTGTAAAATCATAGATCTTATGAGACTTGTTTACTATCATGAGGACAGCACAGTAGAAACCCTCTCCCATGATTAAATAACCTCCCACCCCATGTGGGAGGTACAATTCAAGGTGAGATTTGAGTTAGGACACAACCAAACCATATTAGGAATTAATCAGAATAGTTTGATCGGGAGTACCATGAGAAGATAAGGGTTATCTAAGATGGCATAGAGAACAAAAACTAAGATATAAAACCAGATGGTGCAATAAATGTAATCATCAAAAAATGTTTCCAGAAAGGGAGATTCTAACAATGAGACACCAAGGCACTTTCAGCCATCCACAGAAGTAAAATGCAGATCTAATGTTAAACAACCTCTTATCATCTCTTCCCAGATAGTTCAGAACATATAACTGTTTTTGCATCATAAGGGAAACACTGTTGGCATAAGGAAATGTTTAAAAGTTAATTTACATTGCCTGTCTGGTCCAGTAAAGTGAATTCACTCATATACTACTGGGAGTAATGAAAACTGTTAGTAACCTCTGGGAAACAATATATAGCAAGAACCTTAAAATGCTTATACTCTTTGATGGAAAATAACCAGTTTTATTGGCTGTTTCATCATATTTATTTCTAATTAACATGTATTTGGTAAGTAATACTGCTGAAAATATCTAAGTCTGAACCTCAGGAAGGAGATACTTAATATCATACCACTGGAGCCTAGTTGGATTCAGATTACACTGGCCATGCTGGTATAGCAGGGCTAGGTAGAAAACTGGAACATCTTGCACAAATGCCAAATTGTGCTTGTTAAATATAAAATAATGCTGGAGTTGAAAGTTTGATGATAACAACCAAAAAAAAAAAAATTTATCAAAAAAGAAGACTTAGGAGATATACAGGGAGCTGAGGTCCTGAGCCAAAAGTGTGGAATACTCAGAGAAGACATAAAGAGTACCATATCAAATGGACAAAGGGAAAACATTTTGGGAAAAAAATAACCAAACGATAGTTGTTCTTGATAGCTGAAATATGGCACAATGCAAGGGTAGGGGAAGTGGGGAGTGGAGATATGTGAAAGAAGGATTCATGTAATTGGCAAGAGCCAGAGACCAGGAAACTCTTGTGTGTTGACTGACAAGCACAGCGAGACTTGTAGGGCTAAATCAACTTCATGAGAGGTCTGAACAGTAAATGTGGGTATGGAGTGTAGAATATGGGATTCTTAGAAAAGTTCTCTTGTTACAGAGAGTCAAGGTGACATTTATAGTTGAAGCCCAGTAAGCCAAAATTCATAGGTAGAAGGGCATGATGAATAAAATCTGCTTTAAACTGGTTAAATTTGTAATAACTCAGATTAGAGAAACTATATGTCACTCTTCATTAAAGCCAAAGCACTTAAACTCTGACACATTGAGGAAACTCTAGTCAGCAAGAAACATAAACGTTTGGCCTATTTTTTCTCCCAAAAGGGAGTAGGAAATAAAACTAGATATGATGCATTATCTTAATTAGACAACCAACAGAGTATAATGGAAAGTACAAGGACTTCGGAGATAGCAAAGATCTGATAGTCAAATCTCCACTATGTGATTTCAGACAAGTTATGTAATTTCTCTGAGCCTTCTCTTTAATGTCAATAATAACAATAAAATCAATTGTTAGTGTTATTGAGATAATTAATAGTATTATGCACATGAAACTACTCTAGGAAATTCTACTTGTGTACCAGCTATTTAACTTGACTATGCATAACTTTGATGCAAGAACCAACTCTCAGTGAATTACTTCCAGGGGTTAGTCATGTTCTATAAGATTTTACTGTTAGTTACAAACTAAGTTCTTTTATCATGAGAAAATCTACTCACTGGTTAGAGCCAGAGAAAACTATGTATATTTTGTGTCTATACTTGCCTAAAGATAAAGACTGACAATTTTATGAATCTCTTGGCAACTACAAAATTCTAATCTATATTGAAGCTGATGAATTTGAAGACACCTCATCATCAGTTCTTAAGTCAAGTATGAGAAAATTATAATGTGTACTTTAGAACTTTTGCTCAAAGCTTTGTTATAATAATACAAAAAAGTAGAGTATATATGGAATATGAATGTACTAAAAAGAAGCCTGAAGCTCATAGTAAAGCATTGGAATAAAACTTTGAAAACATTCTATGTTAACTCATAGAAGGCCAGGTTATAGATTTAGGAGATACTATCATCAATCTTTAAAGTTTATGGTTATAAGAAAAAACAATAGGAAGTGAAGGAAAATATGGCTGAGTAGGTGCTTCCAGGAAGTACTGCTCCTGCTGAGAGGGACCAAGATTTCAACTAAACTAACATAATTTGAACATATCATTGGAGACAATATTCCACATGTGGATGGAGAAAAGATGCAGATACTGAGGCTGAAGAGAGAGGAAGCTGGGAACTCCATTTGGTGTGCCTGAATACTAAGGCTGGCTCCTGGCCCCAAATGGCTCCTGGGGAAAAGCTGAGTGACGGGACTGGGGTACTGCTCATTCTTGCCATAGACTTTTGGGATCTTAGCTGCAGGGGACCCCATACATTCCACAGATGTTTGAGCTGACAGGGGAATCTCCCCAGAGATTAGATGGATACAGGCTTTAGCAGGTACATGGGATAGCTCTGGCAAAGCCCAGACATAGGTGCCCATCCCCAGGGCTCCCCATCTCCATCTGAGAGGCTCTGGTCCCAGCTAACCAGCAGACTGGGAGAGGCAGAGTCAGCTTACCTGAAGGGCTGGGGCATGCTTGTCCTTCAGATCTCCCAATGCACTTGGGATCCAATCCCAAGAATCTGGAAAAGGGAGTTCTGAGCAAGTCCTAGTGCTGCAGGGCTGTGGCCCATGACTTGGGAGTGCAGAACTGGCATCTGTGCCTGGCTCTCAAGCCGGGAAAGAACCCACACTCTCAGAAAACGAGGGGCAGGTCATACAGGTAAACAGAACAGTGAGTTGCACAGCCTGAATACCTTCCTCCACAGGGCTGTTACAGTAAAAGTGGGCCTGTATCACTGCTGGACCTTTGCCCAAGGGAGCTCTATGGTCCAAAACATCTAACAACAGCAACAACAAATTGTGGACACAGTGTCAGTGATGGGAAGTTTCTATCCCAAGACCCAGGAGCAGATGTGGTGAGGGAGCCACTTCTGTTCTCCTCCCATCACAGAGCACAGCTATAAAAGCTAGGATACACAAAGGTGGCCTGGAGGCTAAGAGTATATCTACCACCCATTGCTCTCAAGAGCCTTCTACTGGATCACAGCCCACACTACGACATAAAAACCACTGCTAATTCTCCCTTCTGCAAAACCAAGGGCAATAATTCAACAATAAAGACCCAATATAGAGCCTTAGCCCTCTGAAAACATCCAGAAATAAATCTAATGGACTCTACTCAACTCACACCACAGTTAAAGGAAAGCCAGCCCTCACAGACAAGAAAGAAACAGCACAAGAACTCTGGCAATTAAGAAAGCCAGAGTTTTTTCTCACCTCAAAATGAGTCCACTAGCTCCTTAGCAATGGTTCTTAATCAATCTAAAATTACCAAAAGGACCGACATGCAACTCAAAATCTAGATAGCAAGAGAGCTCATCAACATTGAGGAGAAAGTGGAAACCCAATCCAAGGAAGCCAAATATTTCAGTAAAACAATTCAAGATTTGAAAGTGGAAACAGCCATTTCAAGACCCAAACTGAACTTCTTGAGTTGAAACCATGGAATTTCATAATACAATCAGAAGCATTAACAGAAAAGGAGAGCAAGCTAAGAAAAGAATCTCAGAGCTCAAATTCTTTGAGTCAACTCAGTCAGCAAAAATAAAGAAAAAATAATTTAAATAAATGAATAAAACCTTCAATAATAAGGGATTATGTAAATAGACCAAATCTATGACTCATTGGCATCCCTGAGAGTGAAAGACAGAGAATAAGCAACTTTTGGAAGGTATTTAAGAATATAGTTCATGAAAAATTTCCTAGTCTCACTAGAGAATTTGACATGTAAATTTATGAAATATAGAGAACCCTGGCTAGATACTATTTAAGGTCACCATCCCAAGACACATAGTCATCAAATTCACTAAGGTCAGTATAAAAGAAAAAACTTAAAGGCAGCTAGAAAGTAAGGTCAGGTCACATAAAGAGGGACCCCTATCAGGCTGGCAGTGGACCACTCAGCAGAAATGTTATAATCCAGAAGAGATTGGGGACCTATTTTTAGCATCCTTAAAAAAAAATCCAAGCAAGAGTTTCATATTCTGCCAAACTAAAACTCTTAAGTGAAGGAGAAATAAAATCCTTCTCAGACAAGCAAATGCTGAGAGAGTTTATTTCAACTAGACCAGATTTATAAGAGGCCCTTACAGGAATGCTAAACATGGAATCAAATGAATGCACCTGCTACCACAAACACTCACTTAAGGACATAGCCCACAGACACTATAAAGCAACTACACAATCAAGTCTACATAAAGCAACTACACATTCAAATCTCCTCTTAAGATTGCTTAAGAACATATGCCAAGACTGACCTCACATATGCCAAGGTCACATATGCCAACACTGACCCCACACCAGGTTATAAAGCAAGTCTCAATGCATTCAAAACAATTAAAATCATACCAGGCACACTGTCAGACCACAGTGAATAAAAATAGAAGAAAAAATATCAAAAAGAATACTCAAAATTACACAATTACAAAGAAATTAAACAAGTTACTTCTGAATAACTCAAGTGAGCAGTGAAAATCAGGCAGATATTTTTAAAATGCTTTGAAATTAATGAAAATAGTGATACAACTTACCAAAAGCTCCAAGATACAGCTAAGCAATCTTAAGAGGAGAGTTCATAGCACTAAATGCCTTCATCAAGATGTGTGAAATATCTCAAATTTACAGTCTAACTTTGCACCAAAAGGAACTAGAAAAAAAGAACAATTCAACCACAAAGCTAGAAGAAGAAAATAAATAACTAAAATTAGAGAAAAACTGAATGAAATGGAGACAAAATAATCCATACAAATAATCAATGAAACCAAGAGTTTGTTATTTGAAAGAATAAATAAAAGTGATAGACCATTAGCTAGATTAAAATGAGAAGATCCACATAAGCACAGTCAGAAACAATAAAGATGATATTACACCTGACCACAGAGAAATACAGAAGATCCTCCAGACTACTATACACACACATTAGAATTTCTAGAGTAAATAAATACATATCTGGAAGCCCCCAATCTCCCAAGATTGAATAATAAAGAGACTTGCACCATGAAAAGAATAATATCAACTTCTGAAATTGAATGAGTAATGAAGAACTTACCAACTGAAAAAAAGCCCTGGATCAAAGGGATTCACAACTAAATTTTACCTGATATACAAAGAAAAGATGATAGCAATCCTATTGAAACTATTCCTCAAAAAATAAGAAGGAAGGTCTCCTCCCTAATTCATTTTATGAAGCCAGCATCAGCCTGATACTGAAATAAGGCAGAGAAACAATGAAATTAAAAAAAAAAAAAAAAAAAAAAACCTTCAGGCTAACATCCTTGATGAAAATACAGGCATACAGGCAAATATTCTCAACAAAATATTAGCAAACCAAATCCAGCAGCACATCAAAAAGATAATACACTACAATCAAATAGGCATTATTTGAGGGGTGCAAGGTTGATTCAGCATATGAAAATTAATAATTGCAATTTACCACATAAACAGAATTAAAAGCAAAAACCATATGATCATCTCAATAGACAGAGAAAAGATTTGCAAAGAAATCTAACGTAACTTTATGATAAAATCCTCAACAAATTAGTCATTGAAAGATCATACTTCAAAATAATATTAACCAACTATGATAAACTCACAGCCAACATCATACCAAATGGGCAAAAGTTGGAACCTTTCCCCTTGAGAACTGGAACAAGACAAGAATTCTCACTCTCAGCAGTCCTATTCAACATAGTACTGGACATCCTAGCCAGAGCAATCAGGCAAGAGAAACAAATAAAAGACATACAAGTAGGAAAATAAGAAGTCAAACTATCTCTGTTTGCTTGCAACATGGCTTTATACCTAGAAAATCCTAAAGACTCTGCCAAAAAGTGTATAGAACTAATAAACACTTTAGTAAAGTTTCAGAATACAAAATCAATGCACAAAAATCAGGAGCATTTCTACACACCAACAATAACCAAGCTGAGAGTGAAATAAAGAACCCAAGCACACTTACAGTAGCCACAATGAAAATGAAATACCTAGGAATACAGATAACAAAGGAAGTGAAAGATGTTGATAAAGAGAACTATAAAACACTGCTGAAAGAAATCAGAGATTACACAAAGAAATGGAAAAATACTCCATGCTCATGTGTTGGAAGAATCAATTTTCTAAAAATGTCCATACTACCTAAAGCAATCCATATATTCAGGGCTATTCCTATCAAACTACTAATGCCATTCTTGACAGAACTAGAAACAATTATTCTAAAATTCATGGAACTATAAAAGAACCCAAATAGAGCAATCCTAAACAAAAAAGAACAAAGCAAGAGGCATCATACTACCTGATTTTGAAGTATACTATAAATATACAGTAAACAAAATAGCATGGTACTGGTGCAGAAAAAGATTCATAGTCCAATGGAAATAATATAAAGCTGAGAAACAAATCTGCACACCCACAACCATCTGATCTTTGTCATGGTCAAGAAAAACAAGAAATAGTGAAAACACTCCCTATTAAATAAATGGTGTCAGAATAAAGGCTAGCCACAGGCAGAAGATTGAAGCTGTACCCATACTTTTTTACCATATGCAAAAATTAACTCAAAATGAATGAAAAATTTAAATACAAGACCTCAAACTGTAAAAATTCTAGAAGACGATCTAGGAAATACTCTTCTTGACATGAACCTTGGCAAAATAATTTTTGACTAAGTCCCCAAAAGCAATTGCAACAAAAACAAAAGTAGACAAATTGAACGTAATTAAACTAAAGAGCTTCTGCATAGCAAAAGAAACTCAACAGATTAAAAAGACAACCTACAGAATGGGAGAAGATATTTGCAAATTATGCATCTGACAAGGCTTAATATCAAGAATCTATAAGGAACTTAAAGCAACAAGGAAAAAAATAATCCCATTAAAATGGGCAAATGGCGTGAACAGACACTTCTCAAAATAAGATACACAAACAACCAACAAACATGAAAAACACTCAGCATTACCAATCAACAGAGAAATGCAATGAAAAATATGATGAGATACTGATTTTGTTAGGCTTTGTGTCCCCACCCAAATCTTATCTTGAATTGTAATCCTCATAATCCTTACATGTCAAGGGAAAGACCAGGTGGAGGTAACTGAATCATGGGGATGTTTTCCCCCATGCTGTTCTCATGATAGTGAGTGAGTTCTCATGGAATCTGATGGTTTTTATAAGGGACTACTCCCCCTTTGCTTGACTCTTCTTCCTGCTGTCTTGTGAAGAAGGTGCCTTACTTCCTCTTTTCCCTCCTCCATAATTGTAATTTTCAAAGGCCTCCACAGCCATGCTAAAATTCAAGTCAATTAGACCTTGTTTCATTATAAATTACCCCATCTTGGCAATTTTTATAGCAGTGTGAAATTGGACTAATACAGATACCATCTCCCACCAGTCAGAATGGCTGTTATCAAAAGGGGAAAAAAAGATTCTGGCAAGGCTTTGGAGAACATAGAACAGTTATACACTGTTGGTGGGAATGTAATTTAGTCCAGTCACCATAGAAAGAAGTCTGGAGATACTATTGACCCAGAAATCCTGTTACTAGGTATATAACTAAAGGAAAATCAATCATTCTGCTAAAAAGACACATGCACTCATGTGTGCATTGCTGTATTAATCACCATAGCAAAGACATAAAATCAACTTAGGTGCCCATCAATGGCAGATTGGATAAAGAAAATGTGGTACATATACACCATAAAATATTACAGACCTGCAAAAATGAATAAAATAATGTCCTTTGCAGTAACATGGATGCAGTTGGTGGACACAGTATTAATGGAATTAATGCAGGAACAGAAAACCAAATACCAGAGGTTCTCCCTTATAAATAAAAGCTAAACATTGAGCACACATGGATATAAACATGGGAAAATAGACACTGGACTACTGCAAGATGGGGTGGGAATAGCAGAGCAGGTTGAAAAACCGCCTTTCAGGTACTATCCTGATTATCTGGGTGATGGGATCTGTACCCCAAACCTCAGCATCATACAATATTCCAATATATAACCTGCACTTATATCCTTGTAGGTGACATAAATGTTGAAATTAAAATATCTCTCTCTATATTTTTAAATAAACATTTTTATTTAAAATAAGTTTATTTGTTCAGAAAAATTGTAGTTAGTACAGCATTATCATATACCCTTTACTTAGTTTTTCCTAATTTTGACATTTTACATAATCATGATATTTATGACAGCTAAAAAACCAGCATGGCTACATTTCTATTAATTAAGCTCCAGATTTATTTGGATTGCACAAGCTTTACCTCTAATTTTTTTGGAAAAAAAAAATCTGTTTTTTACTAAGCATTACTGTGAAAGCTCAGAATATAAATTTTGCCACAGTACTAAAAACTGAGACTTTCAACAAACTATAACAGAATTTCAGTCAAAAATTATCTCTAAAATTTTAAGTCAGGAATATATTAGGAAGCAAGAAGTAACATGAGTTTTGTTACAAGACAGAGAACAATCGAAACCTAAGCTCGGTGCTCTAAACAAGCTAGAAACTTCTCAAATTCCCAGAACATTTTTGATGTGAAAAAAAAGGTTATTTCATCATTTCCTTTTCTTCATTAATATCTCTTGTTTTATATGTATTCTGGTTCTGTAATTCAAAATCATGCAACAGAATCAAATTTAATATCCGTATCAGAAGAAATGAGCAAAAGAATGCATATAAGCAGTATGCAATATTATTATAGGAGAATATTTTAACAAGTTCTCTTCTGGGTTGATTTGTGAAAAACTCTCAATAGTAAATTTAAAGAAAAATATAATGTTCCAAAATTATATAGTAGAAGAAGTAAAAGAAATAAATTATTGAAGCAAAAAGATAAAGGTACAAGGTTTAAGTGGTTTGGGAGGAAGACACAAATTTTCAAAGAAAATTGTGTATAAATTGTCTTCTTCATCCTAAAGAGAACCTTTCCAAGGCCGGACATGGTAGCTTATGCCTGTAATCCCAGCACTTTGGGAGGCCGAGGTTGGAGATTGGCTTGAGTCCAGGAATTCAACACCAGTCTGGTCAACAGAGTAACACCCTATCTCTAAAAAATGCAAAACAAAACTAGCCTGCTGTGGTGGCGTGTCTGTAATCCCAGTTACTTGAGAGCCTGAGGTGGGAGGATCGCTAGAGCCCAGAAGATCAAGGCTGCACTGAGCAGAGGTCAGACTACTGCACTCCATCCTGTGCAACAGAGCAAGACTTTGTCTAAAAGAATACATACATACATACATATATACATACATACTGAGATGCTTTTCAAAATCTTACAAAATAACATAAATGTTTTCTAAAAATTTCTAAATTTATAAAGGTTTTGTTGAGAAAAAAAAAGAGCTTCTCCTAAGTTAGGGTTTCTTACAACATAAATTTTGCAAATGAAGCATTTTATTTTAATGAAACATGATTATTACTCTTTAGTGATTTTCTCCGTTCACTGGATTTTCAATGGTGAATAGTAAATAACTAAGCCAATAATTTACTATCTTGCTTAGCGTGATAATTTAACATTCTTAGAAGGATTGTAGGTCTTATTCTTTTTCTAATAATACTGAATGTTTTAAAATGAAAGGAGCACCAGCTCTCCTGTATTGATAATGGGCATGTTTCAGAAAGGGGAAAAAGTTGACAATTATTAAGTATAGATCGCATGCCCTTTGCATTATCAAATTTCTCATTTGCTTTTTTTAGTGGACCATGAAATTAATGACAAGACAAAGTATCTGAGAAGCTAAGCAACTGGCAAGATACAAAAGTTACTAATTGATTAATATGTAATTCAGATAAGCTTGTCTGACCCCAGAGACAGTCCTCGTAAGCACCACAATTAACACCATTTTAGGTGTTTATTATTTTATGCATTTAGTTATTTTCTATTTTTTTTTTCCTGGACATGTGTCCTAGAAATGCATAAACACATTAGAAGGTATTCCAAGATGAGCAATGTAAATGTTGAAAGGACAGAACTGATGTCCTTAAGAGAAATGAAGGAGTGTGTATTTACAGCTGACAGGGAAGAACTGAAAAACTATGAATACATCTTTGCAATGGCAAGTAACAAGAGAAACAAATTACTTAGTAGAGGATATTAATATTACAAATGGGAAAAGTTTCATAACTTTTGGAGAAAATCATTCAAAAGCACATATACTTTTAAATTATGTTGAAATGTTATTTCTGTTGTTTCTTATCAGTTAATAAGAGTGAATTTGTCCACAATAAAATGTTTGGAAAACATAGAAAATCATTAATGATAAAAAATATTGATATTTTGATTCTCCAGGAATAACTACCAGTAGTGTGGTGATATATAACTTCCAACTTATTTATGTGCATATATCCATATAGACATATGGATATATCCATATTAGAATTATAGTTTTAATATTCAAGAATAGAGAAATTCCCCCCAAACTTTTTATTTATTTTATTTATTTATTTATTTATTTATTTTTATTTTACCTATTATTTTAATTGGCTGCATTAAACAGCTATTCATATGTTTTTTTGGTTTTTTTTAATTTATTTATTATTATTATACCTTAAGTTGTAGGGTATATGTGCATAATGTGCAGGTTTGTTACATATGTATACTTGTGCCATGTTGGTGTGCTGCACCCATCAACTCGTCATTTACATCAGGTATAACTCCCAATGCAATCCCTCCCCCCTTCCCCCTCTCCATGATAGGCCCCGGTGTGTGATGTTCCCCTTCCTGAGTCCGAGTGATCTCATTGTTCAGTTCCCACCTATGAGTGAGAACATGCGGTGTTTGGTTTTCTGTTCTTGTGATAGTTTGCTAAGAATGATGGATTCCAGCTGCATCCAAGTCCCTACAAAGGACTCAAACTCATCCTTTTTTATGGCTGCATAGTATTCCATGGTGTATATGTGCCACATTTTCTTAATCCAGTCTGTCACTGATGGACATTTGGGTTGATTCCAAGTCTTTGCTATTGTGAATAGTGCTGCAATAAACATACGTGTGTATGTGTCTTTATAGCAGCATAATTTATAATCCTTTGGGTATATACCCAGTAATGGGATGGCTGGGTCATATGGTACATCTAGTTCTAGACCCTTGAGGAATCGCCATACTGTTTTCCATAATGGTTGAACTAGTTTACAATCCCACCAACAGTGTAAAAGTGTTCCTATTTCTCCACATCCTCTCCAGCACCTGTTGTTTCCTGACTTTTTAATGATTGCCATTCTAACTGGTATGAGATGGTATCTCATTGTGGTTTTGATTTGCATTTCTCTGATGGCCAGTGATGATGAGCATTTTTTCATGTGTCTGTTGATGTATGAATGTCTTCTTTTGAGAAATGTCTGTTCATATCCTTTGCCCACTTTTTGATGGGGTTGTTTGTTTTTTTCTTGTAAATTTGTTTGAGTTCTTTGTAGGTTCTGGATATTAGCCCTTTGTCAGATGAGTAGATTGCAAAAATTTTCTCCCATTCTGTAGGTTGCCTGTTCACTCTGATGGTAGTTTACTTTGCTGTGCAGAAGCTCTTTAGTTTAATGACATCCCATTTGTCAATTTTGGCTTTTGCTGCCGTTGCTTTTGGTGTTTTAGACATGAAGTCTTTGCCCATGCCTATGTCCTGAATGGTACTACCTAGGTTTTCCTCTAGGATTTTTATGGTATTAGGTCTAACATTTAAGTCTCTAATCCATCTTGAATTAATTTTCGTATAAGGAGTAAGGAAAGGATCCAGTTTCAGCTTTCTACTTATGGCTAGCCAATTTTCCCAACACCATTTATTAAATAGGGAATCCTTTCCCCATTTCTTGTTTCTCTCAGGTTTGTCAAAGATCAAATGGCTGTAGATGTGTGGTATTATTTCTGAGGACTCTGTTCTGTTCCATTGGTCTATATCTCTGTTTTGGTATACCAGTACCATGCTGTTTTGGTTACTGTAGCCTTGTAGTATAGTATGAAGTCAGGTAGCATGATGCCTCCAGCTTTGTTCTTTTGACTTAGGATTGTCTTGGAGATGCGGGCTCTTTTTTGGTTCCATATGAACTTTAAAGCAGTTTTTTCCAATTCTGTGAAGAAAGTCATTGGTAGCTTGATGGGGATGGCATTGAATCTATAAATTACCTTGGGCAGTATGGCCATTTTCACGATATTGATGCTTCCTATTCATGAGCATGGTATGTTCTTCCATTTGTTTATGTCCTCTTTTATTTCACTGAACAGTGGTTTGTAGTTCTCCTTAAAGAGGTCCTTTACATCCCTTGTAAGTTGGATTCCTAGGTATTTTATTCTCTTTGAAGCAATTGTGAATGGAAATTCATTCCTGATTTGGCTCTCTGTTTGTCTGTTACTGGTGTATAAGAATGCTTCTGATTTTTGCACATTAATTTTGTATCCTGAGACTTTGCTGAAGTTGCTTATCAGCTTAAGGAGATTTTGGGCTGAGACGATGGGGTTTTCTAAATATACAATCATGTCATCTGCAAACAGGGACAATTTGACTTCTTGTTTTCCTAACTGAATACCCTTGATTTCTTTCTCTTGCCTGATTGCCCTAGCCAGAACTTCCAACACTATGTTAAATAGGAGTGGTGAGAGAGGGCATCCCTGTCTTGTGCCAGTTTTCAAAGGGAATTTTTCCAGTTTTTGCCCATTCAGTATGATATTGGCTGTGGGTTTGTCATAAATAGCTCTTATTATTTTGAGATACGTTCCATCAATACCGAATTTATTGAGCGTTTTTAGCATGAAGGGCTGTTGAATTTTGTCAAAAGCCTTTTCTGCATCTATTGAGATAATCATGTGGTTCTTGTCTTTGGTTCTGTTTATATGCTGGATTATGTTTATTGATTTGCAAATGTTGAACCAGCCTTGCATCCCAGGGATGAAGCCCACTTGATCATGGTGGATAAGCTTTTTGATGTGTTGCTGAATCCGGTTTGCCAGTATTTTATTGAGGATTTTTGCATCGATGTTCATCAGGGATATTGGTCTAAAATTCTCTTTTTTTGTTGTGTCTCTGCCAGGCTTTGGTATCAGGATGATGTTGGCCTCATAAAATGAGTTAGGGAGGATTCCTTCTTTTTCTATTGATTGGAATAGTTTCAGAAGGAATGGTACCAGCTCCTCCTTGTACCTCTGGTAGAATTCAGCTGTGAATCCATCTGGTCCTGGACTTTTTTTGGTTGGTAGGCTATTAATTGTTGCCTCAATTTCAGAGCCTGCTATTGGTCTATTCAGGGATTCAACTTCTTCCTGGTTTAGTCTTGGAAGAGTGTAAGTGTCCAGGAAATTATCCATTTCTTCTAGATTTTCCAGTTTATTTGCGTAGAGGTGTTTATAGTATTCTCTGATGGTAGTTTGTATTTCTGTGGGGTCGGTGGTGATATCCCCTTTATCATTTTTTATTGCGTCTATTTGATTCTTCTCTCTTTTCTTCTTTATTAGTCTGGCTAGTGGTCTTTCAATTTTGTTGATCGTTTCAAAAAACCAACTCCTGGATTCATTGATTTTTTGGAGGGTTTTTTGTGTCTCTATCTCCTTCAGTTCTGCTCTGATCTTAGTGATTTCTTGCCTTCTGCTAGCTTTTGAATGTGTTTGCTCTTGCTTCTCTAGTTCTTTTAATTGTGATGTTAGAGTGTCAATTTTAGATCTTTCCTGCTTTCTCTTGTGGGCATTTAGTGCTATAAATTTCCCTCTACACACTGCTTTAAATGTGTCCCAGAGATTCTGGTATGTTGTATCTTTGTTCTCATTGGTTTCAAAGAACATCTTTATTTCTGCCTTCATTTCGTTATGTACCCAGTAGTCATTCAGGAGCAGGTTGTTCAGTTTCCATATAGTTGAGCGGTTTTGATTGAGTTTCTTAGTCCTGAGTTCTAGTTTGATTGCACTGTGGTCTGAGAGACAGTTTGTTATAATTTCTGTTCTTGTACATTTGCTGAGGAGTGCTTTACTTCCAATTACATGGTCAATTTTGGAGTAAGTACAATGTGGTGCTGAGAAGAATGTATATTCTGTTGATTTGGGGTGGAGAGTTCTATAGATGTCTATTAGGTCTGCTTGCTGCAGAGATGAGTTCAATTCCTGGATATCCTTGTTAACTTTCTGTCTCGTTGATCTGTCTAATGTTGACAGTGGAGTGTTGAAGTCTCCCATTATTATTGTATGGTAGTCTAAGTCTCTTTGTAAGTCTCTAAGGACTTGCTTTATGAAAATGGGTGCTCCTGTATTGGGTGCATATATATTTAGGATAGTTAGCTCTTCCTGTTGAATTGATCCCTTTACCATTATGTAATGGCCTTCTTTGTCTCTTTTGATCTTTGATGGTTTAAAGTCTGTTTTATCAGAGACTAGTATTGCAACCCCTGCTTTTTTTTGTTCTCCTTTGCTTGGTAAATCTTCCTCCAACCCTTTATTTTGAGCCTATGTATGTCTCTGCGTGTGAGATGGGTCTCCTGAATACAGCAGACTGATGGGTCTTGACTCTTTATCCAGTTTGCCAGTCTGTGTCTTTTAATTGGAGCATTTAGTCCATTTACATTTAAGGTTAAGATTGTTATGTGTGAACTTGATCCTGCTATTATGATATTAACTGGTTATTTTGCTCGTTAGTTGATGCAGTTTCTTCCTAGCCTCGATGGTCTTTACATTTTGGCATGTTTTTGCAATGGCTGGTACCGGTTGTTCCTTTCCATGTTTAGTGCTTCCTTCAGGGTCTCTTGTAAGGCAGGCCTAGTGGTGACAAAATCTCTAAGCATTTGCTTATCTGTAAAGGATTTTATTTCTCCTTCACTTATGAAACTTAGTTTGGCTGGATATGAAATTCTGGGTTTAAATTTCTTTTCTTTAAGAATGTTGAATATTGGCCCCCACTCTCTTCTGGCTTGTAGAGTTTCTGCTGAGAGATCTGCTGTTAGTCTGATGGGCTTCCCTTTGTGGGTAACCCGACCTTTCTCTCTGGCTGCCCTTAAGATTTTTTCCTTCATTTCAACTTTGGTGAATCTGGCAATTATGTGTCTTGGAGTTGCTCTTCTTGAGGAGTATCTTTGTGGCATTCTCTGTATTTCCTGGATTTGAATGTTGGCCTGGCCTACTAGGTTGGGGAAGTTCTCCTGGATGATATCCTGAAGAGTGTTTTCCAACTTGGTTCCATTTTCCCCCTCACTTTCAGGCACCCCAATCAGACGTAGATTTGGTCTTTTTACATAATCCCATACTTCATGCAGGCTTTGTTCATTTCTTTTTCTTCTTTTTTCTTTTGGTTTCTCTTCTCGCTTCATTTCATTCATTTGATCCTCAATCGCTGATACTCTTTCTTCCAGTTGATCGAGTCGGTTACTGAAGCTTGTGCATTTGTCACGTATTTCTCGTGTCATGGTTTTCATCTCTTTCATTTCGTTTAGGACCTTCTCTGCATTAATTACTCTAGCCATCAATTCTTCCACTTTTTTTTCAAGATTTTTAGTTTCTTTGCGCTGGGTACGTAATTCCTCCTTTAGCTCTGAGAAATTTGATGGACTGAAGCCTTCTTCTCTCATCTCGTCAAAGTCATTCTCCGTCCAGCTTTGATCCGTTGCTGGCGATGAGCTGCGCTCCTTTGCCGGGGGAGATGCGCTCTTATTTTTTGAATTTCCAGCTTTTCTGCCCTGCTTTTTCCCCATCTTTGTGGTTTTATCTGCCTCTGGTCTTTGATGATGGTGATGTACTGATGGGGTTTTGGTGTAGGTGTCCTTCCTGTTTGATAGTTTTCCTTCTAACAGTCAGGACCCTCAGCTGTAGGTCTGTTGGAGATTGCTTGAGGTCCACTCCAGACCCTGTATGCCTGGGTATCAGCAGCAGAGGCTGCAGAAGATAGAATATTTCTGAACAGCGAGTGTACCTGTCTGATTCTTGCTTTGGAAGCTTCCTCTCAGGGGTGTACTCCTCCCTGTGAGGTGTGGGGTATCAGACTGCCCCTAGTGGGGGATGTCTCCCAGTTAGGCTACTCAGGGGTCAGGGACCCACTTGAGCAGGGAGTCTGTCCCTTCTCAGATCTCAACCTCTGTGTTGGGAGATCCACTGCTCTCTTCAAATCTGTCAGAGTCATTTGCGTCTGCAGAGGTGTCTGCTGCGTTTGTTTAGTTTACTGTGCCCTGTCCCCAGAGGTGGAGTCTACAGAGACAGGCAAGTTTCCTTGAGCTGCTGTGAGCTCCACCCAGTTCGAGCTTCCCAGCAGCTTTGTTTACCTACTTAAGCCTCAGCAATGGCGGGCGCCCCTCCCCCAGCCTCGCTGCTGCCTTGCCGGTAGATCACAGACTGCTGCGCTAGCAATGAGGGAGGCTCCGTGGGTGTGGGACCCTCCCGGCCAGGTGTGGGATATGATCTCCTGGTGTGCCTGTTTGCTTAAAGTGCAGTATTGGGGTGGGAGTTACCTGATTTTCCAGGTGTTGTGTGTCTCAGTTCCCCTGGCTAGGAAAAGGGATTCCCTTCCCCCTTGCGCTTCCCAGGTGAGGCAATGCCTCGCCCTGCTTCAGCTCTCGCTGGTCGGGCTGCAGCAGCTGACCAGCACCGATCGTCCGGCACTCCCCAGTGAGATGAACCCAGTACCTCAGTTGAAAATGCAGAAATCACCGGTCTTCTGTCGCTCGCGCTGGGAGTTGGAGACTGGAGCTGCTCCTATTCGGCCATCTTGCTCCGCCCCCCAACTTTTTATTTTAAGAATTTCAAATCTATAGAAAAATTCTAAGAACAACACAAAAACCTGTATATACCCAGATGCACCATTTCTCTCTCTCTCCCATACACATACACACAAATATTTTATCTACATTTACTCATATATATGTGCATTTATATGTGTGTGCATGTGTATGACAGTTTGCAGATAATATGACACTTCTCTAAATACTTCAGATCATGTACATTATTTTTCTCTTACAAAATCACACACACAGATGCAAACACGGATGTAATTTAACATCAGTGTAATATTGATAGCTAAATGACTGTCCATATTGAAATTATTCTGCTTGTTTCAATATTATCCTTTATTGCTTTTGGTTTGCTTGTTTTCATCCAGGAAGCAATGATTCAGTAAACATTTTATTAAGTTGTCATAATCCTCTAGTCTTCTTTAACAAATTAAAGCAACAAAGAAACAAACAAAATGCAGTTCCCCAAAACTTTATATTTTGTGCCACAAAATACTTTATGCATGCAACCCGGTAGTTTTGCAGAATTTCTGTTAGTTTGAGTTTATTTCATTGTTTCCTCATGATTAGGTTGAGTCAATTTTTTTTTCTTTCCAGATACTATTAATACATAGTGATATCTTTCCCTTCTCTATGCAACATACCAGATAACAATGAAGTCAAAATACAGGTCAAACTCTGTTACTTCTGTGTTACAAATTTGATCACTGTGTTAAGGTGGTATCTCCCAGATTTCTACATGGTAAAAATATATATATATATATTTTTTTGCAGTTAACAACCATTCTTTGGGCCAATTCTATGAACCCGTGTAAATATTTAACAGTCTTTCTCCCCATGGTTTTAACATCTATTGATGATCTTTGCCTGAATCAATTATTATTATGTTCATTTTTAAATGAACTATGTTATAGTTATTTAGGAGAAATAAATTCTGGTGTGACATTGCACAGTAGGATGATACAGTCAATAGTAATGCAATGTATATTTCAAAGTCACTAGAAGAGAAGATTTTTAATGATCTTGCCACAAAGAAATGGTATTTGAAATGCAGATATGCCAATTACCCTGATTTGATTATTACAGTTATATAGTATATCAAAACATCACAATGCGCCCCCCCAAATAAGTACAAATATGTGCTTCCAAACTGATAAATGCTTGAGGGGATGGATACCCCATTCTCCATGATGTGATTATTTCATATTGCATGCTTGTATCAAAACATCTCATGTACCTTATAAATATACACACCTACTATGTACCCACAACATTAAAAATTAAATGTTTTTAATGGACCCCCCAAATTTTAAAAAATTACATTAAGTTAAATGAAAATATTAAACTTTTTTTAGAATGTTGATTTCAAAACATCTATCTCCTTCATGATTTAGTTGCAATATTTTGGTAAAGGGCTTTTACCTTCCTCCTCATTTGTTATTTGTTCATTTGGTATATATAATTAACGTATGGCATTATTCATTTTTATGTTAAAATTGTTTTGTATTTGTCATTGGGAGCTCCCCAAGCTATTCTTTTGGCATGCTTGATATATGGTCAACATATATATTTTCACTGGTTTTAAGTATATATTTATATCTGTTTCAGTATTCATAAGAATAGCTACAATTATAAAATATATTTTTGTTTTTCTCTACTTATTCTCAAATATTTATACCATGAATTCTCTATTCCTAAGATTTTCATTTTCCTATTTCTCTCATTAGTTAATTCTTATATTTAAATATTTTCATTTTGTCCTGGCCCATATGCTATTTTTAGGACCCTTGCATATATAAGATTGTATTTTTGTTCACTATCATACATTACATATATTTCTTTAAGTTGAGAGTAAAATACATGACGTATGTTGTTTTTCTTCAAAATTCTCACAACAGAACTTTACTGTCTTCTAGTGTTTGTTATTGCAAAGGAAATTCTGAAATTAGAATAATTTTTGTTCCTTAGAAGACTGTTTTCTTATATTGTTTTTCTTTTTGAAATTCAGAATTTTTTTCTTTTTTGAAATAGGAAAAAGTAAGTCAGAATGTATTTTTTGAGGAATTTTTTTCTCTGAGTTTTCTAGAAGTCGTGACCTATTTCAGTCTTTTTTTTCTCTCTTCCATTGTGTTCATGATTGTTTCCCTATTTTTGAATTACATATTTATTTCAATTATCTATTTTTAGGATTATGCTTATAATACCATACATTATTTTTTTCTGTATTATTCTATTCTTTAGACTGGTAGATTTATGTTTTATTATTTTCTTCTGTATTTTGGAATTTTTTTTTTTGAGACGGAGTTTCGCTCTTGTCACCCAGGCTGGAGTGCAATGGCGCCATCTCGGCTCACTGCAAACTCTGCCTTCCAGGTTCAAGCAATTCTTCTGCTACAGAGTACTTTAAGAAATTTTATTGAACTTATATTCTGCCATATGAATTATTAGCAGATTTTCTTGGTTTATTTTGATCCTTGTAAGTTATTGTTCAGATGACACCTCCCAAAATGCAGGAAACTGCTGGTAACCCCTGCTCTTTCATGCCCTTTTGTTTTTAACATTTTTGTAAGATGTTAGCATTCAAATTATTGTAAGATATTAGCATTTGATACTTTAGTGACTTGGTAGACAATTATGGATTTTTTTTAGTGTTTATTTTTTTCATCGACTTAAATGGTTGTTAATGAGGAGTGATTTATTTTGAATCTTTTATACACATTCCATTTCCATTCAGAAATGTAGCGATCCATTTTGAATTTTTCTTTGAAAGATTGTACTAAGGCCTCCTTTTACCAAGTCACAGGGCTAAAGTGTTCACGGAGAGGTCAACTAAGCCATCTCTCAGCCCAAGCTCTTCAGAGTACCATTAATATTGACTCTTCTCATTCAGAGTAGCGGATTCTACTCTTATTCTTAAAATAATTCTTTCCAGGATCTTGTAACTGTTATAGGATAGACTGTCTCACTGATTTATAATCTAATTAGAGCCCTTTTCCTCTTGTGTCTACGAAAAGGAAAACTTCTTCTCATCTATTGTGCAGGGCCATTTCATACACTGGAGTCTCTTAGTAAATCCAGAATCATTCTTTCTTCGTTTAGGTCAAAGGAGAACAGTTTCATTTGCTTTATCTCAGAGGGGCTATTGCCCAAACTTTTCATCACATCTGATTGTTTTCATCTGAAAGAACTCCATTTCATACTTCACTGTGATGACCCAAACAATGTCAAGAATTGTTCTAATAAGGTTAAGAGTGCTGTGTGTATCTTCTTAGAGAAGTACTTTCTAGTTTCCCCTTATTACTATTGTATGTTGCACGAAGAATGAAGCAAATAACTAGAATGATTCTAGTTTCACAAAACCATAAGGCATATATATATATATATGGATCTTGACTGTTTGAATATGTTTTATTTTAATTTCTTAAACATAAATTTGGAATCATTGCCTTTTTAACATCCTCTTATTTTAAATGAATAGTGAAGTATCATTTGTATTTTTCAGACTGTGTAAGTTACACAAAACATACTACACATTGGATTTGGAAATTTGATTAGTACACATTCAACTCATAACAAGTAATAGTCTGCAAAAGTGTTGTAAACTTTGATATTTGCTGAGGAGGTCGATATGCTTACAAGCCAATGGAATATGAATTATTTACATTTTAGATTATTTTGATTCCATGTTTTAATTTATTATCTGTAGCAGATCATTTGAAATTTCTCATCACCCTAATTTCCTCTGATCACAGTTGCTGCTACCAAACATAAGTCTTAAAGGATCCAAACTCTAGATTACTAAACCACTTACATAATAAAGATTTGGGAATAGGCTTCTGCTGTCTTTCTTTGCCAGAATCTGTTTTTAAATTTTCTGCTTCTCAGTAATAAAAAATAGACACCTCTCTTTATCCAAACATTTTACATTACATAAGGTTTTCTGCAGCAACTTCCATGTGGAGGTGCAGTCTTCTGAACTTGACTATATGTTTACCATACCAGTGATATTCTACCATTGTATGTTTCCTTGTTACTAATCAGCATAATTTTGTGTCAGTTTGAAGAACTCCCTGAAGCATTTCTTGTAAGGCAGATCTACTGTTGATGAACTCCCTGAGCTTTTATCTGTCTGTAAAAGTGTTTATCTCTCTTTAATATCTGAAGGGCAGCTTTGTCCACCAAAATATTATTGACTGGATTTTGTTTTCTTCCAGTACTTTGAATATATCATCCTACTCTTTTATAACCAACAAGATTTCAGTCTGTTGATAGCCGTATGGAGGTTCTCTTGTATATGAAAAATTTATTTTCCCTACTGTGTTTAAAAATATTCTGTCTTTGATTTTTTGCCTCAAATCTGGATGGCTTTGTGGTTTTCCTCGGTTAAAGAAATCAGAAGTAATGGTGTGTGCCAGTTTAAAGCTAAGGCCTCAAGAATTATTGCACACTTTTGCTTACTCTGTGGAATCTTGGAACCACTATGTGAAAATGTTCAAGATAACCTGAGAAGAAAAGATCTCATAAATCAGAGCCAAAGCAGCCTCGTTGCTCCTGATGATACTCCAACCAGCAAAGGCAACCCTTACCTGGTCCACAGCTTACTATAATCCACAGAGGACCTAGATTATAGTAGAAGAAGCTTCTGACTAAAACACTTACTTAAATAATCTTCCTTCTACTCTTTCAAATCCCTCCCAAATTTCCCTCCCTAAACACCCTGCTGTATAGATTTCCCAAGACTTCATATCTCTTCATCCTGATATGGAAAATATATTATTAATTTAAAAAATAATTATAACACTTGAGTGGCCTGACAAATTACTAAGTGTTAAAGTATTTATTCCCCCTATTTTTTTCTCTCCCCTCCTTCCAATTAGACTTCTATATCATGGGCATCTTTTTCTAAGACAGTTTTACAGCAAGGTTTAAAAGTGTAATAGGAACTAGTCTTGAGAATTACTGGATTGGTGCAAAAGTAATTGCAGTTTGCCTGGGCTGGGCGACAGAGCGAGACTCCGTCTCCAAAAAAAAAAAAAAAAACAAAAAAAAAACTGTAATTACTTTTGCACCAAACTAATTGTTTTATCTAGTCTAATTCTCTGATATTCTGAGGTGAAGCAAAATCATCATTTCCAGCATTCAATACTACAATGAATATTTTATTGCAATATTCTAATGGAAGTGGTGGTAATCAGTAATTTGAGATGGTTTGACATAAATAGATGTGTTCTAGTCCTCTTTCCTCAACTATAAAAACAAGCAAATAGATATCTTGCAAGTTTTAAATGAAATAATATGCTGAAACATTTAGAATCTGTATTAGTCATGGTTCTCCAGAGAGACTGACCAATATAATAGATAGATTGGATAGACAGACAGACAGATGGTTGATTAGTTGGTTGGTTGGTAGGTGGGTAGATAGAAAAATAGGTAGATAAGAGAGAATTTATTATGGGTATTGGCTCACATAATTATTGAGGCTGAGAAGTGTCACAACAGGTCTTCTGCAAGTTGAAAACTGAAAGATGCCAGTAATGTAACTCAGTCCAAGTCTGAAAGCATCAGAACCAGGGAAATCAATGGTGTCACTCTTAGTACAAGGCTGAAGGCATGAGAAAATGGGGGCACTGGTGTAAGTCAAAGAGAACAAAGGCCAGACAGCCTGAATTTCTGATCTTCAAGAGCAGGAGATGAGTGTCCTAGCTCCAGGGACAGAAGGATAAAATAATTCACCTTTTGTCCTCCTTTTTGTTCTATCTAGGAACCCAGCCTTGATAGATGTTAGGTGGTACCCATCCACATTAAGGGCAAATCTGTCCCCTCAGTTCACTGTCTGACAGGCCAGTCTCCTCTGTGTGTTTCACAGCCAAATTCAGAAATGATTATTTACCAGTTCTTTAGGTATCCCTTAATCCAGTAAAGCTGACATCTAAAATTAACCATCATAATACTAACAGTCTAATTTAAGCTGATAATAATTTAACTACAAATGCTCATAAAAACTACCATTTCAATGCCTCCTCCACCAATTTTTATCTCAAAGGTCAGTTCCCTTCACATAGTATTCTCCTGGTAAGAGATGACACTTGAACATTTTTATTTTAATAATATTCCCCATATTATTTATGAAGTTGATTTTATAAAACTATTGGTTTTTAGGAAGGCTAATCAATACAATGATCGAGTATTGAGCAGAAGATAAAAATCTTTCAAAACTGTTCATAATTACTATAAAATTATTCTTTTTATTATGGTTAAGCATCAACCACTGAAAATACAGATGGAAATCAGTGATATTTGTTGCCCAAATATTGGAATTGTAACAGTAAAGATTAAATAGATGATATTATAGATAAAGTGACCTTATTGATGCTAAATTGACTTCTAGATAATAAGGAAGATGCTCTGAAGGTAAAACTTTTTTAATAGCAGCTAATCTAACAAATTAAACCAAATATAAGGCAATGAAACATATTGAATTAATCAAGTCAAGGTCATGAATCTTTTATATAAGGCCGTTTTTCGGCTAAAGTTAAAGCTTTAAAGTGATCTTTCTTCAAAGTTGTTAACGATATATTCTTTATTTTTCATAAATGCTATGAAGTCATTGCTTCACATTCTGACTTTATGACTTGCTTTATTACAGAACTCTGAAAAATGGTGGTAAAAATTTTCATTGGTTCAGTATGATTTTTAGATTTTCATAATTTTGTAAGTTGCCTGAGACATGAGCACATATAAGTGCAATCAACTCTATGTATAATCATCTATTTCCTATCAGAACATATATCGGTCTGGTTAGATTAACTTAATTTAGTTAACCGTTACTTTGTTTAAAAAAAAACAATAGTTATCAAACGTTTATTTTGAAATCAGGTTAATTGCTGGCTTTCTTTTACTTAAGTGATACTACTCTCAAAATGAAATTATCATTTCCTAGAAATGAAAAGTGTGTTTTCTTTCATCCCAGGGTGACTTAGAAGATAAAATACGATAATATTGTTAGACTTACAAGAGCCTGTGAACACTTTTATAGGCATTACTGTGTAGAATTATTCCTTCTTGCCTTGGCCCATAAAGCAACTCTTTATTTTGTATGGGTGAGTTTTTGGTGGTGTTTTTAACCTAACAAAACACATTACCATTATTTTTTAAAGAAATCTATAAAGTTTCCTTTTTAAATCTATTTAAACATCTGTTAAAATGCTGAGCTAGATGAAATCCTAATAACTCTGTGATCTTTTATATTCTTTAATTGAATGAAATAAAATATAAATTAAATAAACAAAAATAAAAATATAATAATGCTAAAGCTTCTGCTGAGATTGACCTGAGGTTAGTATGTTACAGAGAGTATATAGGGGAACCAAAAGTCAGTTACGAGTAGCTTTCTTCAAAAATTCTTCATTGACCACATTGATTTCTGTCATTTGGCTTTCAACATGAAAATCAATCTACTTTTGTTACTCTTCACAGATAATGCCCAACAATTAGCCTTCCATCCACAACTCATTTTCTCCCCATATAAATGGATAACTGCTCTCTCTCATCAAAGTGTTTGCTTCACTCCCTAATAACTTTCCTTTATATTTCTACATAGGTATATGTAAAAGTGTCTGGATAGGAGTAAATGCTTTAGATTATTGATCATTATATTATACTATTTTAATCCCTGATCCATATGTGATAAATGATCTCTATCATTTGATTGTTTTGGCTCATTTATACATCACTTTTTTTTCTATAGCATAGTGTATTACCATGTAAAATATAATATGAAAGTATCACTCCCATAGGTACTAGCTAAACAGGAAGCCAATACATTTCCCTTTGTGCTGAAACTGTTTTGAATTTGTTTTCTGCCATTATAATAGAAAAATCTCTAGAAGTATGAAAGTAATGCATGCATTAAACAAACCCTACATTAGCAAAAAATATAATAAAATGTACTAAAGAATGAATACTTTTCCATCTTCATGTTTGAGGATATTAAGCTCTTGGACACATTTTTGTCTGTTGTATCTTTGGCTACTACCCATTTGTCTACCTGAGACAGGTCTTTACGGGACTTGGTAGAAAAAAGTTGGGATATTGGTAATATTTGCTTCTCATGCCTTTTTCAATAAGATACAGTAGAAAAAGTGAAGCTTTTATTCAAGCTGCTCATGTAAAAGATGAAAGAAAATACAGCTTTGTTTGAAAAGAATTTTCTGCTTCGAGTCAGCAATCCAAATGATTCAGAGTCAAATAAGTATGTACGCTGTTCAGTTGGGAAAGCCAACTACCTGTCCTCAAATTAATATTAGTACATGAAAGGTAAGAAATTGGAGACAACAATGGGAATAAAATATTACAACCTAGGAACAGCCAGAGTACAGACAAATGCCTTAAGCTCTGTCTAAAGACTTTGCTTCATGTACTGACAAAGATAATATTTATATCCCTAAAATGTGGTGTGGGAGTAGAATCAGATTAGTTGGATTTCATAACTACAATCTTTCATTTCTGAGGTAAATGAATAATGGAAGCATTTTAACTGAGGGCTAAGGGATAAGCAGACCGCTCAAAAGTGCTGCCAAAACAGAAAGCCTTAAGGCAGGGTCTACATTTAAAGACCACAACTAAACTGCCTCTTTAGGTTTGGTTACTAGACCTTGGAAAAAAAAGTATGCAAATTGCCTCATATGCAAGTTTAAAAAAATATTTCCAAAGAGAGCCCTAACAAACAAAAACCTGCGTCCCTGCAATCATGCTAAATAAAAATGGTAGACTAAAGTGCAGTCAAAACAAGACAGTCTTTCTTCCCTGATGCCAATAAAAACAAGGGATAGGGATGATGTTCCCTGATAACAGAATTTGGAACAGGTAAAATGACTAACAACTACACAACCGCAAATCTGCTGAACTGCAGTTGACCAAGAAAAATGAATATAATCTGGAGATTCTAGACTCAGAACTAGATACAAGGAGTGAGTTTTCTCCCTCTATGGAAGAGACAGATCTTAGGTCCAAGGGGGTAGATTCACTGTTAGGGAGGAGAATAATTAAATAATATACATAGAATAAAAACCTAGTACTAGGCAATAATTTATATTTTATTTATTTTTTTAAATTATCTTGGAACACTTCTTCCTTTTTCTGATAATAATATAATTTTCTTCTTATCAGAAGATTTCTTCTTCCATCTGATGGGGCTGTCAATTACACGAGCCCAATTCTCTACCACAAGGGTAGACTGACAAAAGAGTTGGCATGATGAAATCAGGGTCAATTAAAAATCTAAAATGCACCAAGCATCATGTAACATGTTGCTGCTAAAGATAATCTTTGCCGTCAAATAGAGAGGGCCAGACACGGTGGCTCACGCTGGTAATCCCAGCACTTTGGGAGGCAGAGGCAGGCAGATCATGCAATCAGGAGTTTGAGACTAGCCTGTCCAACATGGTGAAACCCTATCTCTACTAAAAATACAAAATTTAGCTGGGCATGGTGGCTCTTGCCTGTAATTCCAGCTACTCGGGAGGCTGAGGCAGGAGAATTGCTTGAACCTAGGAGGCAGAGGTTACAGTGAGTCAAAATTGTGCCACTGCACTCCAGCCTGGGCAACAGAGCAAGACTCCATCTCAAAAAAAAAAAAAAAAAAAAAGCAAACAAACAAACAGAGACACAGAGCTCTCATTATACCTTTGGATCATTTCTTTCTTTTTATTGATATCTCTATTTAATGAAATATCATTCTTCTTGTTCTTGTTAGCTCTTTGTCCATAGTTTCTTTAGCTTCTTGACACACCACACCAAAGAGAGGGCTCAAGCCCAATGTGGCAACTTTCCTGGGCTTAGGAGTCTCAGGTTATAATTCAGTGCTTCCAGAACATCTGTAAGTTGAGAGGGAAGGGAACATAAAAGTATGAGGTCAAAATTTGACTGTTAAGTCCTCTTTAAAAAACTGAGAAATATTGGGTAAACTTAAGAACTGGGCAGAGATTTGTATGTAGGACTAGGGAGGGGAGTTTGAAGTCCAGATTCTACCACCTTGGCGAAGTGAATACAATATTGAGCTTTATCTACTTGAAAGCACATTAGGGTCTTGGTTTAGGAATTAGAACCATATAGCTAGACTGAAGAATGCATCATACGCCTGAAAGAAAATCTGAAATAGGTCCACCTAAACCAAACCTAATCCTAATATGAATATTTGAACAGTTCAAAGACCGTTGATCTTTGCTCCAACATAGAATGAAATCCACAATGACCAGTCTTCAATAAGAAACAACTAGACATTTGAAAAGGTAAGAAAATTTGATTTTTGATCAAGCAAAAATAGTAGAAATAATTATATGAATGACTGGCACTTTGGACTTAACAGAATAGAACTTTAAAATAATTATCATGAATATATAAAATAATATAAAGGAGAGTATAAATATGACAGGCATGGAAAATTTCAAAAGAAAAAATTTAGTTCTAAAATTAAAAAATATAATACATGAAATCATTGGACTGGCTAAGCAGCAGTATTAGTCATTGCCAAAGGTAGAATAAATAAATCTGAACAGGAGTCAATAGCAATTTTTATAGTGAAAACTATAGAGAATAATAAAACTAACAGCAACAAGGTTCCAGTGACCTGTGGGGGGGGGGGGGGGGAAGAAAGGGAAGAATGAACAGAAAGTATGTATCCATATGTACTATTTTAAAATCTCCCCAACTTGACACCACAGACCTTATAGGTCTGTGGTGCTTTGTGTACTATGAACAGGATGAACAACAACAACAAAAAAACATATCTAGGCAGTTTTTTTCAGAAACAATATTAGCTGAAAGAGCAAGGGAATGACACTTTCAAGATGCTGAAAAAAATTAAAAACCTACAAACCTATAATTTGTATCAGCAAAACCAAAAATTCTCCCAAAATAATGATGGTACAGATGTGTTTTAATACAGATTGAGTACCCCTAACATAAAAATCTGAAATCCACAATGCTCTAAAATCAGAGATTTTTGAGTGCTGACATTATGATTAAAGGAAATGCTCACTGGTGCATTTTGGATTTCAAATTTTCAGATCAGGGATGCTGAACCAGTAAGTATAATGCAAATATTACAAAATCCAAAAAAATGTAGAATATGAAAAACTTATGGCCCCAAGCATTTCATATAGGGAATATACTAAACCTGTATTTTGAAAAAGCTAAGAAAATTTATCACCTGCACGTTCACCTGACATTCTGTATGAGATTTTTAATGAGGGAAAGTTTATGTCAGTCAAAAATACGATTCTATGGGAACGAATAAAGAACACTGGAAATAGCAGCTGCAGTGGTTCATGCCTATAATCCCAGCAATCTGAGAGGCTGAGGCGGGTGGATCACATGAGGTCAGGACTTCGAGACCAGCCTGGCCAACATGGCTAAACCTCATCTCTACTAAAAATACAAAATTAGCCTGGCATGGTGGCATGGGCCTGTAGTCTCAGCTACTTGGGAAGCTGAGGCAGAAGAATGGCTTGAACCTGGGAGGGGCTGGTTGCAGTGTGCTAAGATCACACCATTGCACTTCAGTCTGGGGGATGGAGCAAGACTCCATTTCAAGAAAAAAAAAAAAAAAACACTGGAAATACGAATAAATATAAAGGATTAGTTTCTGAAATTCTTTAAAAATCCATTTAAAAATGTAAATGTAGATACTACTACTATAAGGTTCTTATACGTGAAGCAACGTAATATGAAGTTAAGATAAGCTTTCATCAATTTAAGTATATATTTTAATCCCTTGAGTAACTGCTATATAAATGGGACAATTTAGCTAAAAATACAAATACAAAAAATATAATTCTAATAAATACTTGATTAAATCAAAAGAAGGCAAGAAGTAAGAGGCAGAGAGAAAGGGCAAAAGGGCAAGAAGTAAACAAAGCTCAAGTGGGTAGACTTAAATCTAATCACAAACAATTATATTAAATGTAGCAGGATTCAAACGTACAATTAAAAGGCAGAGCTCATCAAGCTACATTACAAAGCAAGACTCAACTATATCTACAGGGCATATACTTTAATTACATAAAGCCATGAAACATTAAATATATGAAAGTGGAATTATAATATGAATATCAAACAATGAAGACTTCAAGAAAAGTAGTAGTCTCATAAAGAAGGAATATTTCATAATGGCAAAAGCATCATTTCAGCAAGATACATAAACAATTTAAAATGTGTTGCAGTTAATTCAAATTGCATGCATCGCAATGATTTAATAAACAATACAAAGTTGGAGATTTTAGCACTTATCTCTCAGTAATTAGCAAAACCATTGACAAAACACTGAAAAAGATAGAATAATGGAGAAAGTTTGTAATTCAACTAGACTTATTTTGCATTTATAGAACTTCAAACAACCAAGAACAGCACAATACGCATTGAGTAAATATGGAACATTCTCCAAGATCGACCATATTCTAGACTATGAACACATTTAAAAGTAAATTTTAAGCATTAAATCATCCAGAACATATTCTGTCATCACAATGGAATTACACAGGAAAGCAGTAACAATCTGGTAAATGCTTACACATTTTTTTAATTAAGCAACATGCATATAATCTATTGTTGCAATCTACTCCATTAACTGGATAAAGGATAAAGTTGCATGATTGTCTCAATATAAGGAAAAAAACAACTTCACAAAGTTGAGTACCCATCATAATTAAAACTTAAAGTGCGACACCAACAACAAATTCTCAGAAAGTCAGAAACAGAAGGAAACTTCCCCTATCTACTAAAAGGCATATATGAAAAATCTATGACAAACATCATACTAAGTGAAATATTGAATAGTCCCAGTTTGGGGTCAGAAATAAGGCAAAGATATTTGTTTTTTTCACTCTTTTTACTATTGTACAGGAGATCTAAGCTAATACAATAAGACAAAGCAATGGGGGGAAATTATGTAAATATTGGAAAGGAAATGGTAAATTGGCCCTTGTTTATATTTTGTATATAGAAACTACTAAAGAATGTACCAAAGCAATACTAGAAAAATGTAAGTGCTTACAGTATGGATGCAGAATAAAAAGTCAATATAAATAAGTAAATACTATTTTGAATACTAGCAAAAACCATTTGGAAAATAAAATTTTAAAATATAATTTATGGACTCTCAGTTTCCAGTCCAATATATAAATATCTTTGAAGTCATTTTTTGTATCCTCACAAAAAGAATAAGAATATACTGAAAATCAATAACCTTTCTTAGATGCAACAGAGAATTGAGGTTACAGGGCAAACTGTTGGCCAAAATCTACAGAAACAGATAGGTGGATATATATAATCATAGCTTTCTAAGAACAAACCCTCAGAGATGAAGTCAATATCTGTAAAATCGCTTACGGCTCTAATTGACACATTTCTGGTGGCTCAGTGTGAACTAGCTGTAGAGTTTGAAGCAAGACAACATATACAGTTTTTATTTGACAGTTAAAAACTTTTAAAAAGGGACAAACTCAATACAATGTGTAAAGTAATTAAAAGACAAAATGAGTTAAAAATTTCAACACTAAAATGTTAAGGTGCTAAATGATATTAATCATCAATGAAATGTAATAAAAACAGAGTGGGCTATTACATTGCATCTACTGGAGTGACTAAGATTTCAAAATTTGGTGATTTCAAATATTGGTGGGAATGTTGGCATCTATTAATAGGTCTCATAACATTGTAAAGTGACAAAACATATTTGGAATGCTTTTTTGCATATATATATGTGTGTGGCATATGGCCTACCAATTTCATCCTTGGGTATTTATTCCAAGAGAAATGAAAATATACATACAGATAAAGACTTCTGTAAAGTATTCATGGAAGCTTAATTTATAATCACTGAAAGATCAAAACTAAGCATTCATAAAGAGATGATTGTCTTATTCTTATAATGGATTAAATAGAAACAAAGCAAAAAAATATGCTAAGTGAAAGAAGTCAAACACAAACACATGCTTTGTGAGTCCATTTTTAAGAAGTTCAAGAACTTACAAAACCAATCTTGGGTGATAAAACTCAGAACAGGGCCGGGCATGGTGGCTCACGCCTGTAATCCCAGCAGTTTGGGAGGCCAAGGTGGGTGGATCATTAGAGGTCAGGAGTTCAAGACCATCCCGGACAACATGGTGAAAGTCTGTCTCTACCAAAAATACAAAAATTAGCCAGGCAGTAGTGGCATACCCCTGTAATCCCAGCTACTTGGGAGACTGAGGCAGGAGAATCGCTTGAGCCTGGGAGGCAGAGGTTGGGGTGAGCTGAGATTGCGCCACTGCCCTCCAGTCTGGGTGACCCTGTCTCGAAAAAAACAAAAAAAAACAAAAAAAAAAACAAGTCAGAACAGTAATTGCCTCTGCTACAAGGGAATTGGTTTTAATCGGACATGAAGAAACCATCTGAAATGATGGAAATTCTGTATCTTAATTGTGGTGGTGTTTATTTGAGTATATTCATTTATGAAAGCTCATAGAACCCTGTATTTTACTACAGGTAAATTATAACTCTATAAAAGTTATTATGAAAAAGAATTAAAGAACAAACTACTTAAACATTAATTGCATTCATCTTATATTAATTCCTTAGTCCTCACTTCCTAATATCATACATTTGGAATTTTACTTTATCCATCCTGTTACTGGTTTGTATTGTTTGTGTCTAAATTTGTTGTATATTTAGACCCAGCAGAAATTAGATATGCTTTTGTGCAATATAGTTTAAATTTAGCATTGCTGTACATCAGTCCAAAGCTATGCTTACCCTGCATACTTATTTATGTATTTATTTATGCATTAATACTTTTCAGGACCACATAATACAATTGTGGATATAGTAAGTGAAGAGCCAGAACTGATGCTATTCCTTACAACTATCAGGGTACAGATCACAGGAAATTGCAAATAATCCAAAATTAATCATTACAATCATCAAAAGGCCTGAGAAGTGTCCATTGACTGTAGCAACAAGAAGGTTGTTGGAGTTCCTGTGAGAATACTGTGAGTGGGTTATAACAAACCAAAGTCAGTTTAAGGATGTGTGGAATATAAAGTGGACACAGCAAGTGCAGACTCATTGTAAGCATTTTTGCTGAGTGAGGAAACAATGGAAAAGCATTTGGAAAGAGATCTGAAGTCAAGTAAAGTGAGTTTTTTTGTTTGTTTGTTTGTTTGTCTGTTTGTTTTAGTTAAGGGTTAAAACTATTCAGTGAGAGGAAGAAAACTGTTAGTAAGGGAGGAATAAAAAATATGGAGGCTAAGATAATATTTATTTATTTATTCATTCATGTTTTCTGGGCTATATTTGTAGTGTTTGTCAGAATTAAATTGCTTTTTTCTTTTTTTCTTTATTATTATTTTTTTATTTCCATAGGTTATTGGGGAACAGGTGGTGTTTGCTTACATGAGTAAGTTTTTTTAGTGGTGATTTGTGAGATTTTGGTGCACCCATCACCCAAGCAGTATACACTGAGCCTAATTTGTAGTCTTTTATCCCTCACCCCCTTACCACCCTTTTCCCCTCAATCCTCAAAGTCCATTGTGTCATTCCTATACCTTTGCATCCTGATAGCTTAGCTCCCACTTATAAGTGAGAACATGCAATGTTTGGTATTCCATTCCTGAGTTACTTCACTTAGAATCATAGTGGAGACTAAGATAATTTTTTAAAAGAGCAAGGTATCCAAGAGGGTAGAAAGTTATAGGATCATAAGCACATCTAAAAGGACTATCTTCCTAAAAAGGATAGATGCCTTAACTATTATCACTTAAATAGTTAGGAAGAACATATGTTGTATTCATTTTTTAGAGTGATAGTAAAGAGGTATCCTTCTGATTAACATGTTTGGATAACTGGAGAGGTGTTGACTGAATAAAATACTGAATAATTGCTAGGGAATGGTAAGGTTACAGACTTTATAATATCAATATTTGTATTGGTATATTGCTGTATTAGCATGGCTCCATATTCATCATATAGAGATGATAAAGATAAACAGATTCGCCCGGGGTTTGGTTTCACTCAACAAGAATTAAAACAGGAAAACAGGATAAGTCACTTTAGTATAATGGCAAGGGAATAATTAAGATGATATCAAGGAGAAAAAAGGCATAAGGCGGCTGAAAGTTAGAAGAATACAATTTTACTAATAAGGTAAATAAAATCCCAAAAAGGAACAAAAATGTTGCCTTTTATTTTCTGGTGACTAAATCGGAAATTGTGAGTTTTTACCCCTGAGTCTTTCTATGTTAGCAAATTGAAAATGAGCAGATGGTCCCTGGACCTGCTCATTCTTTTCCTACAACAGATGATCATTTCCCAAAGGACAAATGTTAAGTTAGAAATAATGGTAATGTTTAACCTTTTTAGGTTTAGCAAACATTTATGTGACTATCAGCCACAGTAGCATCTTACAACATTATCACAGCAAGTCATGAATTTTGTGTATAATTTCCATCATACATGGTGATATCTAACTTTAGGAGAAATCAAGATTTTCTTAAATCCCCATAGGTTTGGCAGAAGCGATTTATAGAAAACTTCAGAACAAGAATCTAAATTTTCCAAAAGTGACATTGTGAAAGACATCTGTTTATCATAGGCACTAAACTATAAGCAGTCTCACTGAAAAAAAAAAAAAAAAAAAAAAAAAAAAAAAAAAAAAACTATATGAAGAGTTATAAATACAGTGGAGTGAGCAGGTTGCCAAAACCAATGAGTGGTAAAAGTCCCAGGAGCTAAGTGAAAGAAGAAAAATAAAATTCTTTTTAATAGTTCGGTGCTTCTCTTCAATGCTGTTACCTTTATCTGGCACAATAAGAAGTGATTGCTCATCACTTCTTTTCTAATTTAATTTCCTACTTTACTTCTCCAATCTGGGTTTCACAATACATACCATGATGTACATGTAACTCTGTCAAGCAACCAAACAGACTTTGAGCACGTGTCTTGCCATTCTAAATAATTCAAACCCCAGAAGTGATTTCTTTTCAATTACTATTTTCACTGTAAGAACCAGAAGTATGTGTTTTTACCCCACGAGTAGACAATGGTTTATTTGCAAAGTGACATGAGAGACCAGACCAGGGAGAATTCTTGTTGAGTGCCGACATGCATTGCAATAGATTATTCAGAAATTATTGTGAAGTATTCATCTAACTTGCAGCATGTAAAATTTAAAAAGATAAAATATAGAATAAAAATATAAACCACTAAAATATCCATATTTAAATTAACCTAATTTTACTATTAAACCTCTAGAGAGAGATGTCACACTCTGTTTTCAAAGGTAACATTTATATAAGATAAATGCTTGTTATCTCTATATCATACAGACATAGGATAGAATTTTAAAGGACTTGCAAGATTAGAGATGGAGAACTCAGGAAGCTCATGAACTGTAAAATGTCTTCACAATATTTGCTTTGCTTGTTAGCTAGTTTGCTATACTCTATCCCTGATCTTAAAGGATCATGACAGCTCACAGAAAAAAGACATACAACAAATTAATAGTAAAATTTAAACACAAATAAGGAATCCAAATTATTTAAAATATAAATAAGGTAGAAGTATATGTAAACTTTGCATTTTCTGAGTCTCCAAACAGCCAAATAATAATGAAAACATGATCAGTAAATACATGTTTTCAAGAGGAGGAAACAAAAATTTGTAAGAGAAATCCAAAAAGTTGCACATAGAATTAAATTGTAGATGGAATCTCCCATGTAGAGTTGCATAATGGGAATAATACGGTAAACAATGTCTATAATAATATTTCTACAACAAACAATATTTCTATAATAGCAACAGATTTAACTGCTTCATTTTACACAACCTCCATTTCAAAGCCCAATGAATAATATTGAAATGCAACTTAATAAAGGCAGTTATACAAGGAATCAATGAAATATAGTCAAAGCATTTAGTAATGACCCAATTCTATTATTGGTTTTTAATGACTCAATGATAGAATTAACTGTATATATATGTATATTTATGTGTGTGTTTGTGTGTTAATTTCATATATCTAATTAAGGGTTTACTTTGCAATTATATATTGTTTATCTATTTTGTAGAAAAAGTATTATCAAAGAACTCCTGCCTTAGATATACCCTCTCCTTTCACAAACCCATAGCTTTGTTTATGCTGTCACCCTTAGAAATCTATTCTCCCTCAACAACATAAGCTATTCTTCAGAAATCAGTTCAAACACCACTTTCTTTTTGATCTTCCCCAGGAATCAGTTTCTTGTTTCTCTCTGCCCACAAAGAATGTTTTCCCCTTTTACATAATTCTTTTTTTTTTTTTTTTTTTTTTTTTTTTTGAGACAGAGTCTCGCTCTGTCGCCCAGGCTGGAGTACAGTGGCCGGATCTCAGCTCACTGCAAGCTCCGCCTCCCAGGTTCACGCCATTCTCCTGCCTCAGCCTCCCGAGTAGCTGGGACTACAGGCGCCCGCCACCTCGCCCGGCTAATTTTTTTGTATTTTTTAGTAGAGACGGGGTTTCACTACATAATTCTTTACACTGTGCTGAAATTATTCTCATTTCGGTCTCTTTTATCAGAATATGAGCTTTTCAAAGCTATGCAATTTGCCTTATGCATGATAGTTTCCTTAATACTTAATACTAGGACTCAATACATATTTTCTGAATGAAGGAATTAAAGGAGAAACACATTATTTCTTGATAAGGTAAGAAAGTGTTAATTATTCTGAAACCAAAGGCTCCAATATGTCTTGATAATTCCCTCAAATTATTTGGAGATATTTTTGGCCATGAACATTTTTTCTGGAATATAGATCCATAGCCTTGATCAATCTCAAAGGAACCCCTAATCCTGCCTCTGTAGAATAGGAAACAGTGGGCTAAAAAGACAAAGATTCAGAGAATGTTACAATTTTAGTCTTCCAAATCCTAAAGTTACTTATTGGATTTTATAACGTTTCAAATGGAAAGATTGTCTTCTGGGCATCATAAATATTCAACACAATATCTGATTATTATTTGCATTAATTATGGGAGAAAGTAAATTTTTCTAGTGTATCCTGGAATCTGTTGACCATGTAGGCCATATCACAGCTAAATATATTCCACCTGACCTTTGTTGGCTGGTTGCTAAGAAAATTGCTGTTGACTAAGCAGAGGTACAAATGACAAGAATGTTGGACTAATTATTCATTAATGAGAGATGCAAAAGAGACGTGCTTCTAGGAATCAGTGTACTCTACTTAAATGACTTAGCACTTAGAGAAAAATCTAGGAAAATAAGGATATAACTTAGACACTATATTTATTTGGAACATATTTTTCTAGATTTTCACACTAGACATACAACTGACAATTCTATTTCTTTTTTTTTTTAAGTTCTGGAGTACATGTGCACAACATGTAGGTTTGTTACATATGTATACATGTGCTATGTTGGTGTGCTGCAGCCATTAACTCATCATTTACATTAGGTATGTCTCATAATGCTATCCCTCCCCCTCCCCTCCCCACAATAGGACCAGTGTGTGATGATCCCCTTCCTGTGTCCAAGTGATCTCATTGTTCGTTTCCCACCTATGAGAAAGAACATGCAGTATTTGGTTTTCTGTTCTTGCAATAGTTTGCTGAGAATGATGGTTTCCAGCTGCATCCATGTCCCTACAAAGGACACAAACTCACCCTTTTTTATGGCTGCATAGTATTCCATGGTGTATATGTGCCACATTTTCTTAATCCAGTCTGTCACCAGTGGACATTTGGGTTGATTCCAAGTCTTTGCTATTGTGAATAGTGCTGCAATAAACATACATTTGCATGTGCCTTTATAGCAGCATGACTTATAGTCCTTTGGGTATATCCCCAGTAAGGTGATAGCTGGGTCAAACGGTATTTCTAGTTCTAGATCCTTGAGGAATCGCCACACTGTTTTCCATAATGGTTGAACTACTTTACAGTCCCACCAACAGTGTAAAAGTGTTCCTATTTCTCCACATCCTCTCCAGCACCTGTTATTTCATGACTTTTTTATGATTGCCATTCTAACTAGTGTGAGATGGTATCTCATTGTGGTTTTGATTTGCATTCCTCTGATGGCAAGTGATGATGAATATTTTTTCATGTGTCTGTTGGCTGTATAAATGTCTTCTTTTGAGAAGTGTCTGTTCATATCCTTTGCCCACTTTTTGATGGGGTTGTTTGGTTTTTTCTTGTAAATATGATTGAGTTTTTTATAGGTTCTGGATATTAGCCCTTTGTCAGAGGAGTAGAATGCAAAAATTTTCTCCCATTCTGTAGGTTGCCTGTTCACTATGATGGTAGTTTCTTTTACTGTGCAGAAGCTTTTTAGTTTAATTAGATCCCATTTGTCAATTTTGGCTTTTGTTGCCATTGCTTTTGGTGTTTTAGACATGAAGTCCTTGCCCGTGCCGATGTCCTGAATGGTATTACCTAGGTTTTCTTCTCGAGTTTTTATGGTTTTAGGTCAAACATTTAAGTCCTAATCCATCTTGAATTAATTTTCATATAAGGAGTAAGGAAAGGATCCAGTTTCCACTTTCTACTTATGGTTAGCGAATTTTCCCAGCACCATTTATTAAATAAGGAGTCCTTTCCCATTTCTTGTTTTTCTCAGGCCTGTCAAAGATCAGATGGCTGTAGATGTGTGGTATTATTTCTGAGGGCTCTGTTCTGTTCCTTTGGTCTATATCTCTGTTTTGGTACCAGTACCATGCTGTTTTGGTTACTGTAGCCTTGTAATATAGTTTGAAGTCAGGTAGCATGATGCCTCCAGCTTTGTTCTTTTGGCTTAGGATTGTCTTCGCAATGCAGGGTCTTTTTTGATTCCATATGAACTTTAAGCAGTTTTTTCCAATTCTGTGAAGAAAGTCATTGATAGCTTAATGGAGATGGCATTGAATCTATAAATTACCTTGGGCAGTATGGCCATTTTCACAATATTGATTCTTCCTATCCATGAGCATGGTATGTTCTTCCATTTGTTTGTGTCCTCTTTTATTTCACTGAGCAGTGGTTTGTAGTTCTCCTTGAAGAGGTCCTTTACATCCTTTGTAAATTGGATTCCTAGGTATTTTATTCTCTTTGAAGCTATTGTAAATAGGAGTTCATTCATGATTTCGCTCTCTGTTTGTCTGTTACTGGTGTATAAGAATGCTTGTGATTTTTGCATATTGATTTTGTATCCTGAGACTTTGCTGAAGTTGCTTATCAGCTTAAGGAGATTTGGGGCTGAGAAGATGGGGTTTTCAAATTACACAATCATGTCATCTGCAAACAGGGACAATTTGACTTCTTCTTTTCCTAACTGAATACCCTTTATTTCTTTCTCTTGCCTGATTGCCCTAGTCACCACTTCCAACACTATGTTGAATAGGAGTGGTGAGAGAGGGCATCCCTGTCTTGTGCCAGTTTTCAAAGGGAATGCTTCTAGTTTTTGCCCATTCAGTATGATATTGGCTGTGGGTTTGTCATAAATAGCTCTTATTATTTTGAGAGATGTTCCATCAATACAGAATTTATTGAGTTTTTAACATGTAGGGCTGCTGAATTTTGTCAAAGGCCTTTTCTGCATCTATTGAGATAATCACGTGATTTTTGTCTTTGGTTCTGTTCATATGGTGAGTTACATTTACTGATTTGCGTATGTTGAACCAGCCTTGCATCCCAGGGATGAAGCCCACTTCATCATGGTGGATAAGCTTTTTGATGTGCTGCTGGATTCAGTTTGCCAGTATTTTATTGAGGATTTTTGCATCGATGTTCATCAGGGATATTGGTCTAAAATTCTTTTTTTCTTATGTCGCTGCCAGGCTTTAGTATCAGGATGATACTGGCCTCATAAAATGAGTTAGTGAGGATTCCCTCTTTTTCTATTGATTGGAATAGTTTCAGAAGGAATGGTACCAGCTCCTCCTTGTACCTCTGGTAGAATTCGGCTGTGAATCTGTCTGGTCCTGGACTTTTTTTGTTGGTATGCTATTAATTATTGCCTCAATTTCAGAGCCTGTTATTGGTCTATTCAGAGATTCAACTTCTTCCTGTTTTAGTCTTGGGAGGGTGTATGTGTCCAGGAATTTATCCATTTCTTCTAGATTTTCTAGTTTATTTGCGTAGAGGTGTTTATAGTATTCTCTGATAGTAGTTTGTATTTCTGTGGGGTCGGTGGTGATATCCCCTTTATCATTTTTTATTGCGTCTCTTTGATTCTTCTCTCTTTTCTTCTGTATTAGTCTTGCTAGCAGTCTATCAATTTTGTTGATCTTTTCAAAAAAAGCAGCTCCTGGATTCATTGATTTTTTGAAGGGATTTTTGTGTCTCTATCTCCTTCAGTTCTGCTCTGATCTTAGTGATTTCTTGCCTTCTGCCAGCTTTTGAATGTGTTTGCTCTTGCTTCTCTAGTTCTTTTAATTGTGATGTTAGGGTGTCAATTGTAGATCTTTCCAGCTTTCTCTTGTGGGAATTTAGTGCTATAAATTTCCCTCTACACACTGCTTTTAATGTGTCCCAGATATTCTGGTATGTTGTATCTTTGTTCTCATTGGTTTCAAAGAACATCTTTATTTCTGCCTTCATTTTGTTATGTACCCAGTAGTCATTCAGGAGCAGGTTGTTCAGTTTCCATGTAGTTGAGCAGTTTGGATTGAGTTTCTTAGTCCTGAGTTCTAGTTTGATTGCACTGTGGTCTGAGAGACAGTTTGTTATAATTTCTGTTCTTCTACATTTGCTGAGGAGTGCTATACTTCCAACTATGTGGTCAGTTTTGGAATAAGTGTGATGTGTTGCTGAGAAGAATGTATATTCTGTTGATATGGAGTGGAGAGTTCTGTAGATGTCCATTAGGCCCACTTGGTGCAGAATTGAGTTCAATTCCTGGATATCCTTGTTAACTTTCTGTCTCGTTGATCTGTCTAATGTTGACAGTGGGGTGTTAAAGTCTCCCATTATTATTGTATGGGAATCTAAGTCTCTTTGTAAGTCTCTAAGGACTTGCTTTATGAATCTGGGTGCTCCTGTATTGGGTGCATGTATATTTAAGATGGTTAGCTCTTCCTGATGAATTGATCCCTTTACCATTATGTAATGGCCTTCTTTGTCTCTTTTGATCTTTGATGGTTTAAAGTCTGTTTTATCAGAGACTAGGATTGCAACCCCTGCTTTTTTTTATGGTTTTCCATTTGCTTGGTAGATCTTCCTCCATCTCTTTATTTTGAGCCTATGTGTGTCTCTGCGTGCGAGATGAGTCTCTTCAATATAGCAAACTGATGGGTCTTGACTCTTTATCCAATTTGCCAGTCTGTGTCTTTTAATTGGACCACTTAGTCTATTTACATTTAAGGTTAATATTGTTATGTGTGAACTTGATTCTGTCATTATGATATTAGCTGGTTATTTAGCTCCCTAGTTGATGCAGTTTGTTCCAAGTATTGATAGACGTTACATTTTGACATGTTTTTGCAATGGTGGGTACCTGTTTTTCCTCTCTATGTTTAGTGCTTCCTTCAGGATCTCTTGTAGGGCAGGCCTGGTGGTGACAAAATCTCTAAGCATTTGCTTGTCTGTAAAGGATTTTATTTCTCCTTCACTTATGAAACTTAGTTTGGCTGGATATGAAATTCTGGGTTTAAAATTCTTTTCTTTAAGAATGTTGAATATTGGCCCCCACTCTGTTCTGACTTGGAGAGTTTCTGCCGAGATAGCTGCTGTTAATGTTATGGGCTTTCCTTTGTGTGTAACCCAGCTTTTCTCTCTGGCTGCCCTTAACATTTTTTCCTTCATTTCCATTTTGGTGAATCTGACAATTATGTGTCTTGGAGTAGCTCTTCTCGAGGAGTACCTTTGTGGCATTCTCTATTTCCTGAATTTGAATGTTGGCCTGCCTTACTAGGTTGGGGAAGTTCTCCTCTATGATACCCTGCAGAGTGTTTTCCAACTTGGATCCATTTTCCCCATTACTTTCAGGCACCCCAATCTGACGTAGATTTGGTCGTTTCACATAATCCCATATTTCTTGGAGACTTTGTTCATTTCTTTTGACTCTTTTCTCTCTGCACTTCTCTTCTTGCTTCATTTCATTCATTCGATCTTCATTTGCTGATACTCTTTCTTCCAGTTGATTGAGTCAGTTACCAAAGCTTGTGCATTTGTCACGTAGTTCTTGTGTTATGGTTTTCATCTCTATCAGTTCTTTTAAGGTCTTCTCTGCATTTATTATTCTAGTTATCCATTCATCCATTCTTTTTTCAAGGTTTTAATTTCTTTGCACTTGTTATGTAGTTCCCCCTTTAGCTCTCAGAAGTTTGATCCACTGAAGACTTCTTCTCTCAACTTGTCAAAGTCATTCTCTGTCCAGCTTTGTTCTGTTGCTGGCGATGAGCTGTGTTCCTTTGGAGGGGGAGATGCCCTCTGATTTTTTGAATTTCCAGCTTTTCTGCACTGCTTTTCCCCCATCTTTGTGGTTTTAACTGCCTTTGGTCTTTGATGATGTTGATGTACTGATGGGGTTTTGGCGTGGGTGTCCTTTCTGTTTGTTAGTTTTCCTTCTAACAGTCAGGACCCTCAGTCATAGGTCTGTTGGAGTTTGCTTGAGGTCCACTCCAGACTCTGTTTGCCTGGGTATTGGCAGTAGAGGCTGCAGAAGACAGAATATTGCTGAACAGAGAGTGTTGCTGTCTGATTCTTGCTCTGGAAACTTCGTCTCAGGGGTGTATCCTGCCATGTGAGGTGTGAGGTGTCAGTCTGCCCCTAGTGGGGGATGTCTCCCAGTTAGGCTACTCAGGTCAGGGACCCACTTGAGCAGGCAGTCTGTCCGTTCTCAGATCTCAACCTCCGTGTTGGGAGATCCACTGCTCTCTTCAAAGCCGTCAGACGGGGCGTTTACCTTTGCCGAGGTTTCTGTTGCTTTTTTTTTTAGTTATGCCCTGTACGCAGAGGAGAAATCTACAGGGGCAACCCGGCCTCCTTGACCTGTGGTGGGCTCCATCCAATTTGAACTTCCTGACGGCTTTGTTTACCTATTTAAGTCTCAGCAATGGTGGGCGCCCCTTCCCCAGCCTCGCTGCTGCCTTGCAGTTAGATCTCAGACTCCTGTGCTAGCAATGAGGGAGGCTCTGTGGGCGTGGGACCCTCTGGGCCAGGTGTGGGATACAATCTCTTGATATGCCGTTCGCTAAGACCCTTGGTAAAGTGTTTATTAGAGTGCGAGTTACCTGATTTTGCAGGTTTTGTGTGTCTCAATTTCCTTTGGATAGGAAAAGGAATTCTCTTCCCCCTTGTGCTTCGCAGGTGAGGTGATGCCTTGCCCTGCTTCAGCTCTCACTGGTAGGGCTGCATCGGCAGACCAGCGCTAACTGTCTGACACACCCCAGTGAGATGAACTCAGTACCTCAGTTGAAAATGCAGAAATCTCCCATCTTCTGTGTCACTCACGCTGGGTGCTGGAGACTGGAGCTGTTTCTATTCAGCCATCTTGGGAGTGTACCCCCCTCTTTTTTTTTTTTAATTATACTTTAAGTTCTAGGGTACATGTGCACAACATGCAAGTTTGTTACATATGTATATATGTGCCATGTTGGTGTGTTACACCCATCAACCCGTCATCTACATTAGGTATTTCTCCTAATGCTATCCTTCATGCTGCCTCCTACCCCTCAACAATCCCCGGTGTGTGATGTCCCCCTCCCTTTGCCTATATATGCTCATTATTCAACTCCCACTTATGAGTGAGAACATGTGGTGTTTGGTCTTCGGTTCCTGTGTTAGTTTGCTGAGAATGATGGTTTCTAGCTGCATCCATGTCCCTACAAAAGACAAGAACTCATCCTTTTTTATGGCTGCATCATATTCCATGGTGTATATGTGCCACATTTTCTTAATCCAGTCTGTCACTGATGGACATTTGGGTTCATTACACATCTTTGCTATTGTGAATAGTGCCACAATAAAAATACATGTGCATGTGTCTTTATAGCAGCATGATTTATAATCCTTGGGGTATATACCCAGTAATGGGATGGCTGGGTCAAATGGTATTTCTAGTTCTAGATCCTTAAGGAATCGCCACACTGTTTTCCACAATGGTTGAACTAGTTTACAGTTCCACCAACAGTGTAAAAGTGTTCCTATTTCTCCACATCCTCAAAAAATCAACAAAATTGATAGACAGCTAGCCAGACTAATAAAGAAGAAAAGAGAGAAGAATCAAATAGATGCAATAAAAAGTGATAAAGGGTATATCACCGACAATGCCACAGAAGTACAAACTACCATCAAAGAATACTATAAAAACTTCTATGCAAATAAACTAGAAAACCTAGAAGAAATGGACAAATTGCTGGACACATACACTCTCCCAAGACTAAACCAGGAAGAAATTGAATCCCTGAATACACAAATAGCAGGCTCTGAAATTGAGACAATAATTAATAGCCTACCAACCAAAAAAAGTCCAGGACCAGATGGATTCATAGCCAAATTCTACCAGAGGTACAAGGAGGAGCTGCTACCGTAATTCCTTCAGAAACTATTCCAATCAACAGAAAAAGAGGGAATCCTCCCTAATTCATTTTACGAGGCCAACATCATCCTAATACCAAAGCCTGGCAGAGACACAACAAAAAGAGAGAATTTTAGACCAATATCCCTGATGAACATTGATGCAAAAATCTTCAATAAAATACTGGCAAACCGAATCCAGCAGCACATCAAAAAGCTTATCCACCATGATCAAGTGGGCTTTATCCCTGGGATGCAAGGCTGGTTCAACATTCGCAAATCAATAAACGTAATCCAGAATATAAACAGAACCAAAGACAAAAACCACGTGATTATCTCAATAGATGCAGAAAAGGCCTTTGGCAAAATTCAACATCCCTTCATCCTAAAAACTCTCAAGAAATTTGGTATTGATGGAACGTATCTCAAAATAATAAGAGCTATTTATTACAAACCCACAGCCAATATCATACTGAGTGGGCAAAAACTGGAAGCATTCCCTTTAAAAAGTGGCACAAGACAGGGATGCCCTCTCTCACCACTCCTATTTAACACAGTGTTGGAAGTTGTGACTAGGGCAATCAGGCAAGAGAAAGAAATAAAGTATATACAGTTAGGAAAAGAAGAAGTCAAATTGTCCCTGTTTGCAGATGACATGATTGTGTAATTTGAAAACCCCATCTTCTCAGCCCAAAATCTCCTTAAGCTGATAAGCAACTTCAGCAAAGTCTCAGGACACAAAATCAATGTGCAAAAATCACAAGCATTCTTATATACCAATAACAGACAAACAGAGAGCCAAATCATGAATGAACTCCCATTCCGAATTGCTTCTAAGGGAATAAAATACCTAGGAATCCAACTTACAAGGGATGTAAAGGACCTCTTCAAGGAGAACTACAAACCACTGCTCAGTGAAATAAAAGAGGACACAAACAAATGGAAGAACATACCATGCTCATGGATAGGAAGAATCAATATTGTGAAAATGGCCATACTGCCCAAGGTAATTTATAGATTCAATGCTATCCCCATTAAGCTACCAATGACTTTCTTCACAGAATTGGAAAAAACTGCTTTAAAGTTCATATGGAACCAAAAAGACCCTGCATTTCCAAGACAATCCTAAGCCAAAAGAACAAAGCTGGAGGCATCATGCTACCTGACTTCAAACTATACTACAAGGTTACAGTAACCAAAACAGCATGGTACTGGTACCAAAACAGAGATATAGACCAATGGAACAGAACAGAGCCCTCAGAAATAATACCACACATCTACAGCCATCTGATCTTTGACAGACCTGACAAAAACAAGAAATGGGGAAAGGATTCCCTATTTAATAAATGGTGCTGAGAAAACTGGGTAGTCATAGGTAGAAAGCTGAAACTGGATCCTTTCTTTACTCCTTATACGAAAATTAATTCAAGATGGATTAGAGTCTTAAATATTCGACCTAAAACCATAAAATCCCTAGAAGAAAACCTAGGTAATACCATTCAGGACATAGGCATGGACAAGGACTTCGTATCTAAAACACCAAAAGCAATGGCAACAAAAGCTAAAATTGACAAATGGGATCTAATAAAACTAGAGCTTCTGCACAGTAAAAGAAACTACCATCATAGTGAACAGGCAACCTGCAGAATGGGAGAAAGGTTTTGCAATCTACTCATCTGACAAAGGGCTAATATCCAGAACCTACAAAGAACTCAGACAAATTTACAAGAAAAAAACAACCCCATCAAAAAGTGGGCAAAGGATATGAACAGACACTTCTCAAAAGAAGACATTTATACACCCAACAGACACATGAAAAAATGCTCATCATCACTCGTCATCAGAGGAATGCAAATCAAAACCACAATGAGATACCGTCTCACACCAGTTCGAATGGCAATCATTAAAAAGTCAGGAAATGACAATTCTATTTCTATTGCCATTTCCCATTTGAAAAGCTCTTTTTTTTTTCCCCTGAAATTATAGCATTCTGTACATGAATGCAGATGAAAATCTATTAAGGTAATTTGCATTACAGAATTCATTGTGCTTATATAATAGATTGAAACAGCTTAAGACATATGTTTTGATTCTAAATCTATAACGCAAGTAAATTAATCATAGTCATAGCAACTTAATCTTATAAGTCATTATTCTAAAATATAGATATTTGAATTAGCATATTTCTACACTCCAAATTTCCTGTATAGGTCATAATTATCTTGTAGAGGAGGTTAAATGTACCCTCTACCTTTTTAAGGTTTCTGGCAGGGACTAACATAAGACAGATTAAAAAGAAAAAAAAAAGCATACAATCTTTATTTGGCAATTTTTACGTGTACATGAGAGCCTTCAAAAGAAAAATGAAGACCCAAAGAACTGGCTAAGGCTAAGGCTTATATGTTAGTTTGAATAAAGTTTGGCAACTCTGGAAAATTAGTTAAAATAAATGTGACTAAATAGACAAAAGTTATTTTAATAAGCTCTGTTTATACAGATTTTCCCAGTGCCCAGTTTGCATCTCTAGTGATAAGAATGTTCTATTCTCCTGGTTTAGGGAGAGCATCTTTCACATAAGAGTTTCATTTCCTGCTTTCAGGAAGAAAAAGGGAGGTCAGAGTGTCCTTCCTGTATCTGCTATTTGTCAAGTGCCTTAAGTTCAAAATAATGAACATGTCACATTTACATATTTTGGGGCGGTATGTCCAGAACTCCTTCAATCTACACAAGTGCCTATGAGCACCATAGTACCTTAATTCAGGAGTAGATAAAAGTTGAGTTCCTTTATATAGTTGTGTGATCTCCTTTCTTGTGTAAAATAGAGACACTCATATATATGCATTAGAGATTGCTGTCAAAATTGAGTGGACCATAGTTTTCAGCACAAAAGAGATTCTCTTTAATGTTATTCCCCCCATCCTTTCTACGTGTGATTCTGTTATTTTGTATGTATGAATTGTGTTATAATGAATATGCTAACATCACATTTTAAAATCAGTGTTTCTTAACCTTTTATGACTGTGACACTTCAAAATGTCAAAAATTTTGGCAGCAGGAAAAGGATTTGAAAGTAAAGAGGATAACTTAGTAAAGTTTAGAATTCACTTTTTCTCTGCATAATTTCAAATGTTCCCATGTCCCCCACTCTTACTGAGATCAGATGCCTATGTGTATCTAGAAATTGTCCAAGAAACTGATTTAATCCCACCAGTAAACACTATGTTGGAAAAGTAGATCTGAAAATTCCTCTTTGGAAGGGCTGCTCAGCTATTGAAAAAAGCTTGGACAAAGCAAAGTGGTAGCTCTTAACCTGTTTCCCTTCAACATACACATACACAAACTTGGGGTTTTGGACATGATTCCAGTTTACACATACTTTATGTTTCCTCAATGTAACAGTAAATGTGTGATTGGCTATTCTAGTACTTCAGATTATAAGCAGTATTTGTAGATAAACATATAAATGTGTGAAAAAACTAGATAAATTTAAAAGACATTCATGTTCATATTAAATTATGTCGGATAAGTGTGGAATTTCTTTGAGTAGAATATAGACTCTGACTTGAAACACTGATTTGGTTTTATGAGGTGATGATTCTTTTGAATGAATAATACTGGAGACTCAAAAATCTCTATTTTAAACCACTTTCTCCCTAGATACTAATTTTTTACTGTCTTCTCTACAAGCTCAAAAATCACAAAACAGAATTCCTTATATTCTTCTGTGCATCCTTCATTTTTTTGTTCCTAGTGACAGAGAACAGCACTATAACATGTTTAAAATCTTCCCCCCACCACTGAAGGAACTCCCTTATCCTTTTTACCTAAAATCTCACCCAAGATTTTTTGCAAAGATGAAATCATTCTTGACATAATTCTTTCTCTATTTTCATTTCCACTTTCAAATTCAAAGCTTCACCATATTTCACTTGAAATTTTAAGGTCATCTTCCCAGATTGACCCTAGTGCTCCTTCCTTCTTTCACCATTCATCTATCATTCCACTGTTTTTTAAATTAAATCAATATTATTATGTAATTTTCATACTTTAACAACTTTGATAATTCCCAATAGGCCAAAGGATAAAGTTCAAGTGTTTTAGTATGGAATCTGTAGACCATATCAATAAAACTAAATCATCCTTCTAACCCTGTCCTACCATGCGACACATTTTAGCTCACAATACTACTCACGCTATTCAAAGATGCTATACATTTCCAGGCTCCAACTTTGATCATGCTATCCCTTCTCTTCTACCAGAAGCACACAGGGTTGATAAAGTGTCATTTCAGAGAGCAATGTCCCTTTTTTTTCTACCAGAAAGTCACAGGATTGATAAACTGCATAATCCCCAGGGCATTATCTACAAAGTTTATGTTATGAGACCTTCATGAAACAGATAGACTAGGATGGTGCCCTTGGAAGCAACAAAGCAACAAACATACATTGAAAACTCATGTTCCTAAGAACCAATTTATTGTTTTGCTTATTCATTTATTCAGTAAATAATAAATCAAAGCCTACTATGGGATATCTCCTGGCCAGGGATTTTAGGATAACAGATATGGATGTTTTTGAAGAAACAGGTACCATATGTATATATTTCTCGTGATCCTAGACTAAACAAGGGCATGGGTAATATCTTGCTTGAATGGCTGCATTGCATATATCTAAGAATAAAGATTCAAGAGATATATTTCTGGATAAAGCTACAATCAGAACTATTTGACTATTCAGTCATATCACAAAATTAATTCATATATGCAACAATAACATAAAAATCAGGGAATCCAGGTGATTGATGAAAGGAGGCAAAAGGAGACAGGAAGCCTAACCAGAAACTATCTTCTGCCTAGAAGATAATTTCATCACTTGTATGCAGTAGTCCAGTGATGAACACATCAACCAAGTTAAATTAATTCTACTGGTAAATCAGAATTAACCAAACTATTTTCTCCTATTAAAATAAACAAGCAAATTCTATTTCACACTCATTAATAAAAAATGTTAGTACTAACTAACTGTTGTTCTCAACTTTCACCTTCTTCAAAACAAAATGTCTCATTCAAAACATTATATTCCACATTGTGTACATACTGGACTATTTAGCAGCCTTCTTGTGACATTGTATTACAATTATTTGTGGCTTTTTAAGTTTTTTTGTTTTTTTTAAATTTAAATTTGTATTTCCCACACATTTAGCTCAGATTAATAATATGCGTGATAGAGAAAATCTGAAATAATTTACCACATTGATAATGGAAGAAAAGTAGATTTGAAAGTCACCTATGTGATATAATTTAAAATATTTGAAAATTGTAAGATGATTTGAAATTATAAAAGGTAAAATAGGAAAGAAGCACTTTAAATGGGAAGAATATATCCACATACACACAAGGAAAGAGAGAGCATAATGGGAGACAACCTTGGAAAATATGGTGCCACATGATGGGATTACCAGAACTCCATATTATACAATTCAAATATTGGGATACAAACAATTTGCCTTATATTTGCAACCAATTTTAATTGCATGACTATATTTCTTCCTGATTAGTTTACTAATTATACCTTCAATTATTTGTCTCATTTGCTGAAGGAATTATAATATGTATCCTTGGCATATTAGGGTCTACCTTGAATTAGTACTTTTACTACTTACCATCTAACACAGGTATCTTACAACAATTTAGGCCCTTTACCCCTTCCACATTTTGTTTTGCAACTCTATAATTTTGATCTCATTTAAGTGCACAAAATACCATGGAACACATAGTTTTTTTAACCTACTGTCATATATCACTTTCCAAACACTGTATTTTTCTTAAACAGGATTTGAATTGCTGAATAATTTTGTGTAGAAATATGAACTATCAATATACCTGACTCCTTCTATCAGATAATTATATTGCTATGTAAAAGTAACATTAAAATGACCATTATTTACTAAATCTCTATTACTTTCTAAGAATACATTGTTAAAAGTGCACTTTCTAAATGAAAGTATAAGAACTTTTAAAATGCTTTTGAGATGTATTCCAAAATTGCTCTTTAGAAATGCTGTATGAGTTTATACCATATTTTTTGATAGGAGACTGAATATTATTTTTTTATGCTTACAATATTGCATATTGTAATTTAGTAATTAATTTTAAATTGAATTTCTTTTTTAAATAATAAATTATATAAAGTTTAATATATTTTTCTATTTGTATTGCCTGTTGGTTGATTACTTACCCATTTTATCTACTTTTATTTTTCTATGGAAGTACCCATTACTTTAGTCCAGTTAATATGCAGTTATGTAGATTTGTTGCAAGAATACTGCATAAAGGTATTAAAAATACTTTCATAGGAACACTAAAAATAAAAGCTTTAATATTAAAAAGTTAAAGCAAAAACAGTATCTAGTGTGTCATATGCCCTTCCAGTGGAACTTAGTTTTATTAAAATATCCACATGTTTTACTCATGTTCATTGGGATCACAGATTTAACTCAGAATAAATACCAGGCATGAAAAAAATGTAATTTGTTGTGATAAAAAATCAGTAACTTTTCTATGACAATTAAAGCTGAGAACAAACCTATGGTACAAGCAGCCTTTTGAAGTAATGTTTACTCTTGTCTGAAAAACAGCCTTTTGCATTCCAGCACTCTTTCTTCATATGATATCAGGCTCACATATTCAGGAGTATGGCTTTTAAGGCTTCATGGCATTAGGCTTAGGCACTGTATTTTCCTCATGCTTTTAGGATGATGTTACCGATCCACTTTGCTTTCATCTCTGAGTCTACAGCATATACCATGTAATTGGGTATATTAAACTTTGGTCAGAAACCAGTAGTTATCCATGGTTGACTGTTGGGCTCATAGAATCATCTCGGTTCTGGCTGTGCCTTCTATTTTCTTTAGGGGTTCTTTACAGTTCTTCCTATGAAGCCACTAGCTGGTACCTCACTGGTGGCACCACCTTCCATCACTTTTCCAAGATAGTCCGGCCATACTCTCAGCAAATTCTTGTTTCCATCTCTGTTCCTCTTATATCAAGATAATCTTTTGGAAATGCCAAATTCAACCAGACCCAGCTGTGTATAGCCCATCCTCTTTTGGTTAGTGTAGAAAGGAACACATTCTAGACAACTAAATTTGGGGTAGAAACAACATAATATCTCTGTTCTAGATATTACCTTAACTTATCAAAAGAACAAGACTTGTCTTTGCTCTCCTATTTTTTCCTTAGAAATGCAAAATAATGGGCTTTCCAGCTGATGCCACAGACATTGATTCCTTCTCCTTTTTCTTCTCTTAACCCTTTTCAAACTTTTGCAAAATAATGGGTTTTCCAGCTGATACCATGGACACTGATTCCTCCTCCTCCTTTTTTATTCTTTTAACCTTCTTCAAACTTTTGAATAAAACCATAGACCTGGCCCTTATTAATCTACATAGGATAGAATGAGAAATACCTAAAACTCCATAGTTCTTTCTACATTTTTTCTTGTTATACGTGTCATGATGTTATGTCTACCCTAACCGCCAAGACATGAATAATATAAATAAGGCAAAGATAAGGTGCTGCAAAATTCAAAAGAGAAAAATCACATCAACAATTCAATATTTTATACTTATTATGTATTTATGTTTTATAGTTAAAACAAATAATCTCATTATTCTCAGATACAATAATTAATGCTCCCTGTCAATCTTTAATTATTAATTCTTAAGAAAGCACTATAAAGTTGCCCCCAAATCCATTATGGGTCTTGGAAGTTCTAAGTTGATGCCATCAGGCATATATCACAGAAGTTCATACATTAATCAAACTTAGCTAAGTATTACATTAAACTTGAAATATCTTAAGCAGGCTAATATTTCTTGTTGTACATATCATGTGGATAATATTAACAATATTTAACAAATGTTTGTTCAACAATGCATGCAGTTCTTATAAATGCACATCCTTTAGCAGCCATTGTAAGCTTCAAATAGAAGGTTGCCTCCGGTCTGCTAGAGAAAAGGTAATAGCTTTTGCTTTAGAAATCTCAGTACAAGACCTCATGACTGAATCTTGCCATTGGAAGTGAGCTGCCAGGGATTACTTAGTTTTAAGATAGAGGACTAAGTGGATGGGAAAAGGGGATTTTTCTTTTTTTTTTTTTTTAATTTATTTATTATTATTATACTTTAAGTTGTAGGGTACATGTGCATAACGTGCAGGTTTGTTACATATGTATACTTGTGCCATGTTGGTGTGCTGCACCCATCAACTCATCATTTACATCAGGTATAACTCCCAGTGCAATCCCTCCCCCCTCCCCCCTCCCCATGATAGGCCCCTGTGTGTGATGTTCCCCTTCCTGAGTCCAAGTGATCTTATTGTTCAGTTCCCACCTATGAGTGAGAACATGCGGTGTTTGGTTTTCTGTTCTTGTGATAGTTTGCTAAGAATGATGGTTTCCAGCTGCATCCATGTCCCTATAAAGGACGCAAACTCATCCTTTTTGATGGCTGCATAGTATTCCATGGTGTATATGTGCCACATTTTCTTTTTTTTTTTTTTTTATTTATTATTATTATACTTTAAGTTGTAGGGTACATGTGCATAACGTGCAGGTTTGTTACATATGTATACTTGTGCCATGTTGGTGTGCTGCACCCATCAACTCGTCATTTACATCAGGTATAACTCCCAGTGCATTCCCTCCCCCCGGCCCCCTCCCCATGATAGGCCCCGGTGTGTGATGTTCCCCTTTCTGAGTCCAAGTGATCTCATTGTTCAGTTCCCACCTATGAGTGAGAACATGCGGTGTTTGGTTTTCTGTTCTTGTGATAGTTTGCTAAGAATGATGGTTTCCAGCTGCATCCATGTCTCTACAAAGGACACAAACTCATCCTTTTTTATGGCTGCATAGTATTCCATGGTGTATATGTGCCACATTTTCTTAATCCAATCTGTCACTGATGGACATTTGGGTTGATTCCAAGTCTTTGCTATTGTGAATAGTGCTGCAATAAACATACGAGTGCATGTGTCTTTATAGCAGCATAATTTATAAACCTTTGGGTATATACCCAGTAATGGGATGGCTGGGTCATATGGTACATCTAGTTCTAGATCCTTGAGGAATCGCCATACTGTTTTCCATAATGGTTGAACTAGTTTACAATCCCACCAACAGTGTAAAAGTGTTCCTATTTCTCCACATCCTCTCCAGCACCTGTTATTTCCTGACTTTTTAATGATTGCCATTCTAACTGGTGTGAGATGGTATCTCATTGTGGTTTTGATTTGCATTTCTCTGATGGCCAGTGATGATGAGCATTTTTTCATGTGTCTGTTGGCTGTATGAATGTCTTCTTTTGAGAAATGTCTGTTCATGTCCTTTGCCCACTTTTTGATGGGGTTGTTTGTTTTTCTCTTGTAAATTTGTTTGAGTTCTTTGTAGGTTCTGGATATTAGCCCTTTGTCAGATGAGTAGATTGCAAAAATTTTCTCCCATTCTGTAGGTTGCTTGTTCACTCTGATGGTAGTTTCTTTTGCTGTGCAGAAGCTCTTTAGTTTAATGAGATCCCATTTGTCAATTTTGGCTTTTGCTGCCGTTGCTTTTGGTGTTTTAGACATGAAGTCTTTGCCCATGCCTATGTCCTGAATGGTACTACTTAGGTTTTCCTCTAGGATTTTTATGGTATTAGGTCTAACATTTAAGTCTCTAATCCATCTTGAATTAATTTTCGTATAAGGAGTAATGAAAGGATCCAGTTTCAGCTTTCTACTTATGGCTAGCCAATTTTCCCAGCACCATTTATTAAATAGGGAATCCTTTCCCCATTTCTTGTTTCTCTCAGGTTTGTCAAAGATCAGATGGCTGTAGATGTGTGGTATTATTTCTGAGGACTCTGTTCTGTTCCATTGGTCTATATCTCTGTTTTGGTACCAGTACCATGCTGTTTTGGTTACTGTAGCCTTGTAGTATAGTTTGAAGTCAGGTAGCGTGATGCCTCCAGCTTTGTTCTTTTGACTTAGGATTGTCTTGGAGATGCGGGCTCTTTTTTGGTTCCATATGAACTTTAAAGCAGTTTTTTCCAATTCTGTGAGGAAACTCATTGGTAGCTTGATGGGGATGGCATTAAAAGAGGACACAAACAAATGGAAGAACATACCATGCTCATGGATAGGAAGAATCGATATCGTGAAAATGGCCATACTGCCCAAGGGGATTTTTCTTAATTATCCAATGGCAGGGAACTCAATCTCCAAATCCCCAAAGAGTTGTCACTTCACATAACCTTGAATCATTAGGGCCTCTGGATAGAAGTAGTTGTTATGTGTTCCCCCACTGACTGAATCAGCCATCCTTCTCTCTTGCTCTTGGCAATTTCATTTATCCCCATAGTTGAATCCTTTTCTACCTCCCCTTGAATATCAACTCCCTTACCTACTAAGTTACAGTCTATATTTAACTCCCTCAAAAAAGAAATTTTTAAAGACTTATTTTTAAATTGTTTAGACATATTCTGCATTCTATCCATTTGCTTTCTGCTAAGAACTGTTTTCCCATAACCATAGGGATAATAGCTTATTCTTAGAACTATGAAATTTTGGCAGCCCCATGGTGATGGAAGGGTTCAGAGAGGTAGAATAAGGATTTAATTCTGATTTTAACTACCCCCTAATCATTTTGTTGTTTCATTCTCTCAAATCATATGACAGTATAAAAGAAATTTAACAAGAGTTTAGTTTAGGCAGTGCATAAAATGATTCTATGATTGATATCAACAAAGACAGGACCCAGTCTTTAGTAAACTTAGAAAGGCATTCACTAGAAATAATCTAACATCTTCTTTATTTCGTGAGACACATTGCTGGTTCTATCATGAAGCTGTGAGCACACTGTGACTCACAGTAATGTCCGTGAGCTACAAAACAATGAACTTCACAATCCAAGGGGAGTTTTGGCAACTTTAGCTTTGCCATGAAATATCACTCTTCTCTGTGTAAAAGTGAAAAGGGGAAGGAAAGTGAAAGAGGATAATTAGCTTTTAACTGGCTTTGATGTTGTAAACACGTTACATGTAACATCTTGTTGAATCCATACAACTAGAATATTTGTATTCCACATGAAAGATAAAAAATTTTCAACAGATTAGTAAGTTACCATAAATCCTGTAAGCAGTATAAAATAAAACTGAAATTTGAATTCAAGCCTGGATTATTACTGTGCTCACGGGATTATAACCATGTATAGCTTTGTAACCAACACAATGGTAGTTAATTACAAAGATCTTAATGGCACTAAGGTGACTCAAAATACTATTTCAAAATATTAATTCTCTACCTTACTGAATAAACTGATATTACAGTTTTACTACTGTTAGGAATCCTTCAAGGAGTTTGAGAAGATACGAAATGAATAGCACATGGACATTGTCTTCCATCAGTTACAATCTGGTAAATAAAACAAAAACATGACATTATATAATATATAGGCTTATTTCTAAACTATCAGAAAGCTACAGTGTAACAATTGTGATAGCAAAGACGAAAGCAAAATGCTCTGGGAAAAATACAGAAAATGACAAATTCTAGAGAGAAAAAAGGACATGTTTTAATAGGCAAACACATGTCCAAAAGATGGCTAAGATGTCAACATTTAGCAATGAAAAAGAAGAATATTTTAAGCAGTGGAAAGTATGTGACTAATGAATAGAAAAGGCAATAACATGAAAAGTAAGTAGTCCATTATAGGTATACCTGATTATTTTCTAGCAAAAGTCTACAGAATTAAAAATAGAAAAATAAATAGTATTCAGATTAAAGGGAGCCTTGAATGTTCTATTTTGGTGAATTTTATTTGTCATTATACATCTATCAAAAGGTTTTAAGCAAATATTTGACATATTTTTAAAAATAGACTTTAAAAATGTTTCTGTAACAGTTTACTTAGCATGTACTTGAAGGGAGTTGGGATGTAAAAGCAATAAGGCCAGATTTTAAGAAAGCTACTGCAATAATCAAAGAGTGAAAATGAGGTATTGGATTAAGTTTATGCCAGTAGAAATGGAAAGGAGAGGACACACATGATAGATATTAAGGTGAGAAAATTAGTTATTTTCACTAATATTTCCCTTTAGTGCAGACTTTACTTTAATAATCAGCTGGAAGATACTTTCAATATGGCTTCTCAATGATACCCATCCATTTAAGATTTTAATCAGGCAGTTACTGTCTGGTAATAAAATGACATTTTATGTTATAACGATGGGCCTTTCAAAGAGCTCTCATCAATGATTGAGTTGATGCTCAGTAATGAGCTGATCTGTATTCACCACACTGTGCTTAGTTTAATGAACTTAAATTTAATTTTTGCCAGAGCTGAGAGCTTTAAATCAAAGCCATGCCATTGTATCCTGGCAACAAAAGTTTCAACACTATTCTATAGTATATTATAGATTTATTCTGGGGTGGGCACTTGGAGATTATTTCTAACTTTTTATAAGCTTTATATTTTGTTAATCACTGTTTAAATTAGCATACCTTTACTCAACTAGTAATGAGACATGACTTAATAGTCACAAGACTGATGAGAGGAGATAAAACATATTGTCTCCAAATCTCTAGATTTATGAAAGAAGTCTTCTGAAACATTATGTAAGACATTGGGATGTTTTTCAAATGTTTTCTCTATGCAAAAAGTAACAGATGCTGGTGAGGCTGTGAAGAAAAGGGATACCTTTAAACTGTTGATGGGAATGAAAATTAGTTCAGCATTTGTGGAAAGCAATGTGGAGAGATCTCAAAAAGCACAAAAGACAATTATCATTTGATGCAGCAATCCCATTATTGGTTACATACCCAAAGGAAAATAAATGTTCCACAAAAAGACACATACATTAATATATTTATTGCTGCACTATTCACAACAACAAAGACATGGAATCAACCTACATACTCAACAATGGTGAATTAGAGAAAGAAAATGCTGGGAGGCTGTAGAGAAAAGGAGATGCTTTTAAAATGTTGATGGGGATGTAGATTAGTCCAGCCACTGTGGAAAGGAATGTGGAGAGATCTCAAAAAGCATAAAAGACAATTATTTGATGCACCAATTCCATTATTGGTTATTACATACCCAAAAAAGAATAAATTGCTCCACAAAAAAGATATATACATTCATATGTTCATGGCTGCACTACTCACAATAATAAAGACATGGAATCAACGTAGGTGACCATCGATGGTGAACAGGATAAACAAAATGCTGTACATATACACCATGTAATACTATGCAGCCCTGAGAAAAAATAAAATCATATCCTTTGAAGCATTATTAATGCAGGTGAAGGCCATGATCCTAAGCAAAATTAACACAGAAACAGAAAACCAAATACTGCATGTTCACACTTGTAAGTGGGAGCTATATATTGAGTACATATGGACATGAAGAAGGGGAAATAGACACTGGGGGCTACAAGATAGGGAGAGGGGAAGGTAGGCATGGGCTGAAAAACTACCTATTGAGTATCTTGCTCACTACCTGGGGGACAACAGGATCCATATCTGAAACCCGAGCATCACACAATATACCCATGAAACAATCCTGCACATATACATCAGGAATCTAAAATAAAAACTGATAGATTGCAACACCCAAGTCCCTTCAAATATCTGGAAAGTCTTCCCAAAAAGCATGGGTACAAATGATCCTAGACTGTAAGGCTACAATAATTACCTAATTCTTCAATGCCAAAAGAATGATGAACACATATGTATAAGCATCAAGACCATCCAGGGAAAATGACCTCATTAAATGAACTAAATAAGTCACCAGGGACCAGGGCTCTGGAGAGACAGATATGTGACTTTACAAAAACAGAATTCAAAATAGCTGTTTTGAAGAACCATGATGAAATTCAAAATAACAAGAGAAGGAATTCAGAATCCTATCAGATAAATTTAACAAAGAAATTGAAATAACTTTAAGAATCAAGCAAAACTTCTGAAGTTGAAAAGTGCAATTGACATACTGAAAAAATGTATCAATCTCTTAGCAGCAGAATTGGTCAGGAAGAGTAAAGATTCAGTGAGCTTAAAGATAGGTCTTGTGAAAATACAGTCAGTGAAGACAAAAGCAAGAAGCATAAAAAATAAGGAAGGATGCCTACAAGGCCTAGAAAATAGCCTCAAACAGGCAAATCTAGAAGTTATCAGCCTTAAAGAGGAGATACAGAGAAAGATAAGGGTAGAAAACTTATTCAAAGTGATAACAGAGAACTTCCAAAACCTAGAGAAATATATCAATACTCAAATACAAGAAGGTTATAGAACACCAAAAAGATTTAACCCAAATAAAACTACCTCAAGAAATATATTTATCAAACTCCCAAGGGTCAAGGATAAAGAGAGAATACTAAAAGCAGCAAGAAAAAAGAAACAAGTAATACATGATGAAGCTCCAATATGTCTGACAGCAGACTTTTCAGTGGAAACTTTACAGACCAAGAGAGAGTGACATGACATATTTAAAGTGCTGAAGAATAAAAATATTTTATCTTATCATAGTCTATCTAGGAGAAATATCCTTCAAACATGAAGGAGAAATAAAGACCAGACAAACAAAATCTGAGAGATTTTGTCAACACCATATCTGTTCTACATGACTAAAGGGAGTTTGTCAGTCTGAAACAGAAGGATGTTAATGAGCAGTAAGAAATAATCTGAAGGTTAAAAACTTGCTGGTTATAGTAAGTACACAGGAAAACATAGGATACTATAGCACTGTGATTGTGGTGGGAAACTACTCATATATTGAGTAGAAAGACTAAAAGCTGAACTGACATAGACAGTGCAATACGATATAAATAGAAACAAGAAAAAGTTAGTAAGTGGAAGAACAGAGTTAAAGTGTATAGTTTTTATTAGTTTTCTCTTTGTTGTAGCATTTGTTTCTGCAATCAGTGTTAAGTTGGCATCAATTTAAAGTAAGGGGTTATATTATTTGCAAGCCTCATGGTAACATCAATTTTAAAAACAGAATAGATTCACAAAAACAAAAAGCAAGCAATTAGAACATACCACCAGAGAAAATATTATTCACCAAAAGGAAAACATGAAAAAAGAAAAGAAGAAAAAGACCACAAAACAAATAGCAAAATGGCAAGAGTAAATTCTTACTCATGAATAGTAATACTGAATATAAATGGACTAAACTGTCCTCAAAAGACATAGCATGACTGAATGAATTAAAAAAAAAATAACTAAATGATCTGTTGCCTACAAGAAATACATTTTACCTGTAAAGACACATAGAGACTGAAAATTAAGGGATGGAAAAAATATTCCATGTCAATGGAAACCAGAAAAGAAGGAATCACTATACTTATATCAGAAAACAGATTTCAAGACAAAAACTATAAAAAATGACACAGAACATCATTATATAATAAGGGGGTCAATTCAGCAAGAGGATATAACAATTTAAATATATATGCACCCAACACTGGAGCACGCAATATACAAAGCATATTAGAGCTAAAGAGAAAGATAAAGCATGTTAGATCTTAAGAGACACATAAATTCCAATACGATAGCAGCTGGAATTTCTAGCACTGGACAGACCATTCAGGCTTCTGCCTGGTAATGGAAACAAAACATACCAAAAACTATGGGATACAGCAAAAGCAGTACTCAGAGGAATTATTATAGCTAAATATACCCACCTCAGAAAAGTAGAAAAACTTCTAATAAGCAACCTAACAATGCACCTTAAAGAGCTAGAAAAGCAAGAGCAAACCAAACCCCACATTAGTAGAAGAAAATAAATAATAAATATCGGAGCAGAAATAAATAAAATTGAAATAAAACAGTACAAAAGATAAATGAAACAAAAATTGGGGTTTTTGAAGAGATAGACAAAATTGACAAACCTTAAGCCAGATTAAGAGAAAAAGAGAGAAGACTCAAAGAAATAAAATCATTAATGAAAAATGAGACATTATAACTGATAGTGCAGAAATTCAAAGGATCATTAGAGGCCACTATGAGGAACTATTTGCCAGTAAATTAGAAAACCTAGAAAAAATTCCTAGACACGTGAAGCCTACCAACATTGAACCGTGAAGAAATCCAAAACCTATACAGACCAATAACAAGTAATGAGATTGAAGCCATAATAAAACTCTCCCCCTGCAAAAACACAGGACCTGAAGGCTTCAATGCTGAATTCTACAAAACATTTAAAGAAGAATTAACACCAATCCTACATAAACTATTCCATAAAAAGAAAAAAAAAAAAAGAGGAGTGAATACTTCCAAACATTCTATGAGGCCAGTATTACTCTGATACCAAAACCACACAAAGACACATCAAAAAGTGAAAACAATAGGCCAATATTCACGATGCAAAAATCCTCAACAAAATAATAGCAAACCAAATTCAGCAACACATTTTTTAAAAGTTATTCATTGTTACCAATTGGGATTCATGCCAAAGATGAAAGGATGGTTCAACATATGCAGTTCAATCAATCTGGTATACCATATCAAGAAAATGAAGAACAAAAACGATATGATTACTTCAATGAAATGAAGTGCTGAAAAACCATTTGATAAAATCCATCTGTTTATAAAAACCCTCAACAAATAGGTGTAGAAGGAACATACATCAACACAATAAAAGCCATATATGACAGTCCCACAGCTAGTATCATACTGAAATGGGAAGAAGTGATTCTTTAATATCTGGAACACAATAAGGATAACCACCTTAACAACTATTACTCGACGGAGTCCTGAAAGTCTTAGGTAGAGCAATCAGACAAGTGAATTAAATGAAGGGCATCCAAATTAGAAAGAAAAAAGTCAACTTAGCCTTCTTTGCAGAATACATAATCTTATGTTTGGATAACCCTAAAGACTCCACCAAAAAATATTCAAACTAATGAACAAATTCAGTAAGTTTACAAAATAAAAAATCAGTAACATTTCTATATACCAACAGCAAACAGTCTGCAAAAGAAATCTACTTTGTAGAATTGAAAGAGCTCCAGAATAAAAATTATAAAACACTGATATGAGAAATTCAAAAGGACACAAAAAATGGAAAAATTCCATGTTTATGGATTGGAAGAATCAATATTGTTAAAATGTCCATTCTACTGAAAGAAATCTTCAGATTCAATGCAATCTCTAATAAAATACCAATGAATACCAATGACATTCTTCACAGAAATAGAAGAAAACAATACAAAATTTATATGGAACTACAAAAGACACAGAAAGCCAAAGCTATCCTGAACAAAACTGGAGGAATCATATTACCTGACTTCACAATATACTACAGAGCTATAGTAACAAAAATAGCATGATACTGGCATAAAAATAGACACATAGGCCAAAGAAACAGAATACAGAACCCAGAAACTAATCTATGCATTTACTGTGAACTAATTTTCAACAAAGATGTCAAGACATATATTGAGAAATGGACAGTGTCTTCAATAAATGTTGCTGAGAAAATTAGATATCCATAAGGCAGCAGAATGAAACTAACCCCTATGTCTCACCATATGCAAAAGTCAACTAAGAATGAATGAAAGATTTAAATGTAGGACCTCAAACTATAAAACTACTATGAGAAAACATTAGGGAAGCTCTAAAACACTGAACTGGGCAAAGATTTCTTGAGTAATATCTCACAAGCATAGACAACCAAAGCAAAAATTTACAAATGGGATCACATCAAGTTTAAAAGCTCTGCATAGCAAAAGAAACAATAAATAAACTGAAGAAACAACCCAGAGAATGGGAGAAAATATTTGCAACCCACTCTTCTAACAAGGGATTTATAACCAGATTAGATAAAGAGCTCAAACTACTCTATAGGAAAAAAACTAATAATCTCCTTGAAAAATTGTCTAAAGATCTGAATAGATACTTCTGGAAAAAAAAGACATACAAATAGTAAACAGGTATATGAAAAGGTACGTAACATCATTGACCATCAGAGGAATGCAAATCAAATCTACAATGTGATATCTCACCCCAGTTAAAATGGCTTTTATCCAAATGGCAAGCAATAATAAATGCTGAAGAGAATGTGGAGAAAAGGAAGCCTGTCTACACGGTAGGTGGGAATGTAAGTTAGTACAACCACTATAGAGAACAGTTTGGAAGTTCCCTAGAAAACTAAAAATAGAGCTACCATGTAATCCAGCAACCCCACTGCTAACTATATACCAAAAAGGAAGGAAGTCAGTGTATCGAAGAGAGAGATAGCTGCCTTGCATGTTTATTGCAACACTATTCACAATAAACAAGATTAGGAAGCAAGCTATATGTCCATCTACAGACAAATGGGTAAAGAAAATATGACATACACACAATGTCATAAGAAAATGAGATTCTCTCACTTATAACAACATGGATAGAACTGAAGACAAACTTTGCATGATCTCCTTATTTGTGGGAGTTGAAAATTAAAGAATTGAACTTACGAAGATGGAGAGTAGAATGAAGGCTACCAGAGGCCAGGAAGGGTAGTGGCAAGGGGTGGGGGAAGTGGGGATGCTTAATGGGTACAAAAAATATAGTTAGATAGAATGAATAATATCTAGTATTTGATAGCACAACAGAGTGAGAACAGTCAACAATAATTTATGGTACATTTAAAAATAACTAAAAGAGTATAATTAGATTGTTTTTAACACAAAGAAAGGATAAATGCTTGAGATGATGGATACTTTATTTACCCTGATGTAATTATTACACAGTGTGTGCCATATCAAACTATTTTATATATCCCATAAATATATACACCTACTACGTACCCATAGAAATTAAAAATTAAAAAACAATAAAAGTCAGTTATTTTAAAAAATTTTTCTCTAAATTATTTTAATATTTCCTGATAGCATTCAGTGGACAAGAAAATTAGAGTTAAGGGGTATTTGGGAAGATTTCCATTGCATTTCCCAGCACTCTCTCTCTCTCTCTCTCTCTCTCTGTCTCTCTATCATCTATGTAGCTTTGTATCTGTCTATATATCTCTAGATAAATGTTTCTATATACATGTATTTGTAACTTGATAATTTCAATAAGATGTTCCTTCTTATCTCTTTGTTCATTACTCTAACATGCCACCAGGGCAACAAATAATAAAGAGGAGAGAGAATAATTGAAAGATTTCTATTATTTCCATATATTTTCTTTATATTATAGGATGTAATGAGAACTGCAATAGCAGTAATGAAATTCTTCATCAAGAAAGGTGATAAAACTTACCTGTCTTTTCAAAAGCTTTCATTTGGTGGTGTTCTCTTAGTGTTCATATGAATACATAACTTTAAAAATTATTTTAGTGTAAATATAATTTTAATGTCATTTTAAGTATTTCTTTTTCAGTCTATTTTGTGTTTCAATATCACCTCAATATGTGTCTATTTTATTGGTCATACAATATTCCATTTTAAATATTTCCTTAATAAGCTTAACTTGCACCCTCTTGGCATATGTAATTAAATGACAGTGAAGAAGTGGCAACCAGGTGTCCTTCAATAAACATCTTTATGTGCAGAAACCTTTTTTTCCTTCAGAGTATTTTAAATACTCTTTTAGAATGTTTTTAGTATAAAACAAGTGGCATGATACAACAGTATCATGGATACTGGATAACACAACAATCTAATCCGTCTAGTAACATGGCAAATGTGAACCTTTTTTTTGCCATTTACACTTTGCTCAAGATGCATATTTTATAAATTATTTTCTGAGTATTTTCAGAAGTACTAGCCTTTTCAAAGAAAATAATGTTTATTTAGATCTTGTAGCAATTCTTAAGAGAACTGCTATATTTCAATGCATGAGTTCATATTAACCAATCTTTTGAATTAAATATTCTAAATCCACAATAACTGTCTACTGACCCAATGACTTAGCGCTGATTATTTATCCAAGAAAATGAGCTTTTAATAAGAACTATGAAATAAAAATATATTCTCATTTATTTTGGCATTTGGGGAGAAACACTGTAATAACTAAGAGATTTAATTATGAAAAATGACTTCTGTGAAAAAGCAGCCATTACTTTACATGAAGATAATGTGACATTTTAAAAGCAGCCCAATATATAGGCTACTGAAACAAGGGTCCCAATGGAAAACTTAGGATGATCAAGTACAGTAAATTTTTAAAAATGTAATTCAGTTATCTTCCTTCTAATTAACATGGGAACAATTGTAAAGTATAGAGTCAGGTCATAAATTGCATCAATATTAAAGAAGGTCTTCGTTGTCTACTGAACTAAAGATTATTTGGGGTTATATAAATTATAACTCTGTCCACAAAATTCACAATGATGAGGTGCAAACTTCTGAAATATTTTGCTATACTTGATCAATATAGATAGTTATTTTATGACTATTCATGAAGGAGATGATCACTCATCAGGGATGATACCTGACTCAAATGAATGATTTCCCTTTCCATCATTATAAATTCACTGAATAATTGTCAATATTTTTCTTCACTTGAAGCTTGAGAACCCATACACATTCCAGGTATCTGCATAGACTTTTCAAGTTTAATTTATATTTTCAAAGCTATTAAACATTAACTTTCAACAGCCATTAAGATTACAGCTAGTGTTACCTCCCACACTGCTGGCTGAAATTTAACAGCTGACATAGAACTTAGTATCTTGGCATAAATGTGAAAGCTATTTTCTAAGTAATTACAGAATAAAAACTTCAGTGCAAAAGCTCATCTAAGGTAGCTAATCAAGCTCTGGTACATGTCAGTAATGAGCTTAAATTTCAGTGCTTCCAGAAATAAATGGCAGATTTATTATAGTAGCACACATTTCGCATTGTGTAAGTCCTCTTTGACTTTAAAATGGACTATAAAACAGTGATACCTGCTTTTTCCAATCAGGAACCAGCCTCCTACTACAAGCTGAGTAGGAAGGTGAATATTCTTGAGTAGGTAGACATTGTGATTCACCTTTGAAAAAATAGCCCTGGGTCCTCCCCATGGTGTTGTGGGTGAGAATGAAGCAAAAGATGCTTTGGTGCTTGAATTTTCACTTTGAATCTTCAAAGAATATTTGAGCTGTCACTGACATGTTTTCACTTCTGTATCAAAAGTCTACAAACACACACTCGCAAATTATGAATTTTCTGGGTCAGTTCCTCATGATGAAAGGGGAATAGAATCAAGGCTAGTATCAGTGAGAACAAAATAGAATCATCCTATAGCTTAGATGACAAACTTTTTCATTTCTTAAATTTTTTTTTTCATCTGTCTCTCTCTTTCCTCTTTTGAATTTTTGTTTTGTTTTGTTTTGTTTGTGACCAAGTCTTGCTCTGTTGCCCAGGCTAGAGTACAATGGTATGATCTCAACTCACTGTATCCTCTGCCTCCCTGGTTCAAATGATTATCCTGCCTCAACCTCCCAAATAACTGGGATTACAGACATGTACCACCACACCCAGCTAATTTTTGTAGTTTTAGTAGAGACTGAGTTTCACCATGTTGGCCAGGCTGGTTTTGAACTGCTGGTCTCAAGTGATCCACCCCACCTTGGCCTCCCAAAGTGCTGGAATTATGGGCGTGAGCCACTGCACCCAGCCGCCCTTTTGAATTGTTTTTACGTAAAGCCTAAATATCAAGGCCTTAGATTCCTAATGTCTGGATTCAAACTCGGTGGCACTGCTATTTAGTCAACTGCACATTTCCTCTATACCTTAGTTTTCCCATCTGGAAAGGGACACAATAAATACATTGACTTCACGGAATTGTTTTGAGTTAATATATGCAAATAACTTAAAACAGTGTCTGGCACATATCATGCAACATAACTAATGCTATTATTGTTACATAGCATTTTCAGTAAAGTTCCATTTGTGGCTTTCCCTTTATTTAGCACTGGAGAGTATAATAAGAATCAACTTATGAAACTACTTCTAGTCCCTGAAATGCTGGTCATGAAGATAGTTTTGGAAGAAATATTATTTTAAAAGGGTACTTTCTCCTAAAGTACAAATCCATTGCAGGCCTGAGCTGAAGAAAAAAAATATGCAGAAAAAGCATTTTCACAGCCAAGGAAGAAGTGATTTAGTAAATCACTAATTTCATTCTCTCAGAACATCTTAGCTGTATAGGCATTACATTAAACCTACCATCAGAATTTATCTATTTAATGAGCAAGATCAAATGCCTTAATTTCCAGATTGCTTTTTGACAGGATATTTAATTGAACCATGTCCTACCATAGAGGTTTTAAACCGGTGTTCCTGCTCCCCTGTTGTTCCATAGTCCTCTTAAAGGTGAACTATCAAATTTTTATCAATTTAAAAAATAAATGGAGATGACAATAAATTTTGTGTGTGTGTGTGTGTGTGTGTGTGTGTGTGTGATGGAAATATCAGGCACAGAGTGGAGGTGGAGGGTACAATTTGCTGGTATTAAGAGTTGTTAGTGTGCTAAAACACTAACAAGCCTGTTGCAAAACTGTTTTTGTTGTTGTTGTTTTAAGAGCAGGCAAGAACACTGCCTTGTGAATATATAAGGGCAGTTAACAGTTCTGCTCAAATGCAATATGGTGCTAAAAGGCCGCAGAGCGAGTAGTAAGTAGAGATGCTTTTAAAGACAATGTGAAATACTGTTTTACTGTGGTTGTTATCTCTTGGCAATTATGCTGACATGCTTTAGTGTTTCTTTGAGTTCTTTTTTAAATTCCATTAAGAATGGGAAGTAATGCTCCAGTGTTCAAGGAGTGCTGCCAACATAAAAGGGTCAAGAATCTTGGCTATCGCAGGAAACAAATGCACACGTATGTGCACACACACACTCATTAAGCTTTGAGTCAGATTTGTCTTCCAATTGTAAAACAACTAGCTTTGTGTCTTCAGGCATGGCACTAGATATCTGTAAGCTGAGGCATGATGATCGGTAAGCTATACATGATACCTCCCAGACAGCAAGATCTTTTTAAATAAAATAAATGAGACATTGCATGTGAAAAAGGTTTGTAGATAGCACATACATTTAAAAAGAAGAGATTCCCAGAGATCTTAAAACAGAACTCTGTGGGAGTGGGATGTAAAGCAGATTGTTATGGGAGAACACATGGACACATAGAGGGGAACAACACATGCTGGGGCCTTTTGGAGGGTGGATGGTGGGAGGAGGGAGAGAATCTAGAAAAACAACTAATGGGTAGTGGGCTTACTACCTGGGTGATGAAATAATCTAGACAACAAGTTTACCTATGTTACAAACCTGTACTTGTACCCCTGAAGTTATTATGAAAGTTAAAAAAAAAAAAAACACGTTCAGATTATATGGCTTTAATGTTAAAGGGAAGGCATTAGGGCCTGCTCAGTTGTCATGTTCAAAGCAAACAGGTAGTAGTCGTGGAAGCCAAGTATTTGGGGTTGTATGAGTCTCATTTTTATCAAAAGCTGATTGCCAGTAGGTCCAGCCCATGAGCTATTGCAGAGGGTGTAAAAACTACAGGGAAAAATCTGTACCATGACTAAAGGACAATTGTTCCATGTCCTCTCTGGGGAGGTACAAGCAACTGCATCAAATCAGATGATTGGCCAATGTTCCATTTAAAATAGAATTCCCTAAATGTGAATAAACCAGAATAGGTAATGGATTATTTAAATGAACTTTGAGAACATTTATGGCATAGATCAATACCAGCTATTTTTTTAATCAATGATTACTCTGTTCCTAAATGCACCCATTAGCGTATATACAAATGGCCCTAAGGGAAAAAGTTATGTGGCCTTACTTCTGCTTTCCCAATGAAAATGTTAGCACTTAACAATATAATTTCTCCATACCTGAGAACAGAAATTTGAAACCCACAAAGAAAAAAATATAGCACTGATAAGGTTTTTATTTTTTTCAAGCCCTTTCACTTCATTATTCTAAACCACTCTCAATAGAGATGAAAAGGTTGAAAAACCTAAACTTGTGTCCCTTTTTGAGTGATGTCTTATTTGGTTAAGTCTTCCCAATAACATAATTTTTATGTCTCTAAAAAATTATTTAAATTATTTCCATTGAAATATTTTGGGGTGTTAAAAGAAAAACTTCAGCCAAATTAAATTTAAAGGAGTTTAATTGAACTTTGAAGGATTTGCAAATTGGGCAGCCTCCTGGGCCAGAATAGGCTCTGAGACCCCACACAGCCATGTGGTAGATGATTTATGGAAAGTAGAAGGAAGGTGATATACAGAAAATGCAAGTGAGGCACAGAAACATCTGGATTTGTTATGGATTGATGTTTCTTATTTGAACACAGTTGGCTACATTTGACTGGCCAAAACTTGGTGATTGACACAAGTGTCGGCTACGGGTCTGGTTACACTTTCCTTGTTATAGTTCATGATGTACAGAAAAACCTTTAGGCCTAATTTAAACACGTAAGGAGGCACGTTTAGGCTAAACCTGATTTAACAATTCCCCCCATTTTGGTTATCTTCTCAATTTTGATAGATTGACCAAAACTTCAGACATTGATGTTACTATCACTATCATAAATGTACTTATTTGGCCTTGAAACTCATTGGAAAATAGCAAAACAGTGGGTTTTGTAAGGTAGAAGTAAGGACTTCAGGTTATTTCATTTTTTTGTTTTTGGAAGGATTAAAGTAGAGGGTACTTCTTTATGCTGTAATGTCCTCTTTGCGGGAGAAAAAACACCAGGTCTGTTCTAGGATCTATTTGTTTCGTTAAAGTCATAGCTTGATTATGCCACATTTAGCATGAGTGACTCCACTTTGATTTGCTCTGGTCTGTTAGGACCTAGTACATGAGCTCAGTACAAAACAATGGTCTCCCATCATTTTGTTTAAAAATTCCCCACTGTTGGTTACGATCTCACTTAGGTGAGATTGTGACCAAAACTTAAGGCCTTAACGCCACTTTCATTTACCACCATTTTGGGTTTCCAGTCTCAGCATATCATGCATAGTTTATGGTGTGCCCACGGTCACACACGTCTGTCAGCTCTTGTCATTCCAGTTGAAGAGATACCATTTGACATTCTAGAGATGGCTACATGCAAACATTTAAAACGTTTCAGAGAATACAGTGTACCAGGAAAACTATTATGACTATCAGGAGAATAATACCAAGAGTTTGGTGTATGCTTCTTACCCAGGGTCCCCATAAACCAAACCACCTAAAATTAAAGAAATCAAAGAATGAACTAGATAAGAGGCCACTCAATTAACTCAGCAGTCTTTTTGTTAATCTATAACTGAATCTTTATAATCTACATTTGATGTATTTCTCCATAGGCCACAAGTGCCAGCAGCTCCTCGGATACTTCTCTGTTTAGCTAGTATGTAATCTATAGCAATTCTATTTCAAAAGAGAATTTAAAGTCTATTGTGTAACCACAGCCTTTACAGTAGAGTCTGCAATAGAGTATATAATGAGGGATACATTTCTAATCATTGCTTTTTTTTTTTTTTTTAAACTCCAAACCATGAAAGAAAAGGACCTAACAAAAGGACCTAACATCTTCTAGATGCCTTTCTAGAAGAGTGAAGGCCCCCTGGCAATGTTCTCTTTAACCATGATGTGGGCTAGGAGGAGTGAATCAATGTTCTGTTTCTAATTATGTGACAATGTAGATACCATTAAGGTTTCTCACCTACATTGGACCTTCATCTTTCATCTGTCCAGATATAAGGTTATATATCTGGACAGTATCTCTGTTGTTCTCAGATGAGTCAGTCTTCAGGTTCCTGATTGTGAAGGGGTAGATTGTCCTCAGTCAGTAAACCATTAAAAGGTTTTTTTTTTTTGTTTTGTTTTGTTTTGTTTTTTTTACCTGATGAAAATACACAGAAATAGAAAATACAATCCTAGAATTCCTATAAACCACAAGACTCCAAATAGCCAAATCAATCTTAAGCAAAAAGAACAAAGCATGAGGTATCACACTACATTATTTTTAAAATCTGCTACAAAGTTGTAGTCATCAAAATAGTATGGTACTGGCATGAAATCAGGCACCTTGGCCAACAAAACAGAATAGATAGCCCAGAAATAAAATCCTGCAAATACAGTCAGCTAACTTTTTATAAAGGCATCAAGAATATACAACAGGGAAAGGAAACTTTTTAATAAATGATTGTTGAGGAAACTATAAATCCACATGTAAAAATAAAATAAAATTGGATGCTTCTCTTACACTATATACAAATATCAACCCAAAATGGATTAAAGAATTAAACATAAGGTCTAAAACCTTAAAACTCCTAGAAGAAAACATAGGAGAAAAGCTCCTTGACATTGTCTTTGGCAATATTTTGAATACCAAAGTAAAATATCAGACAACACAAACAAAAATAAGTAAGTGGGAAAACATCAAACTAAAAAGTTTCTGCATAGCAAAAGTAGCAGTTAACAAAATGAAAATGTTACCTACAGAACAAAAGAAAATATTTGTAAGCCATGATTCCAATAAGGAGTTAATAAGGAACTTACACAACTCAAGAACAGGAAAACAAACTGATTATAAATGGGCAAAGGACTTAAATAGACCTTTCTCAAAAGAAAACATACAGGCCGGGCATGATGGCTCATGTCTGTAATCCCAGCACACTGGGAGGCTGAGGCAGGCAGATCCCTTGAGGCCAGGAGTTTGAGACCAGCCTTGCCAACATGGTAAAATCTAATCTCTACTAAAAATACAAAAATTAGCCAGGTATGGTGGTGCAAACCTGTTATCCCAGCTACTCGGGAGGCTGAGACAGGAGAACCTCTACCACAAGAAAGAGGTTGCAGTGAGCTGAGATCATGCCACTGCACTCTAGCTGGGTGACAGCATGAGACTCTGTATCAGGGTAAAAAAAAAGAAAAAGAAGAAGACATACAAATGGCCAGCAGGCATATGTAAAGATGCTCAATATCATTAATCATCATGAGAATGCAAATGCAAAAATACACAATGAGTTATCACCTCACACTTACTAAGATGGCTATCATCAAAAGGATAAAAGATCCCTGTTGGTAAGGATATGGAAAAAAGGAAACATTTGTATTAATATACTATTGGTGGGAATGTAAATCGGTATAGCCATTATTTAAAAAACGTATACTAATTATCAGGGCAATGCAAATCAAAACCACAATGTGATACCACGTTACTCCTGCAAGAGTGGCCATAATAAAAAAAATAGTAGATGTTGGCATGGATGTGGTGAAAAGGGAACACTTTTACATTGCTGGCGGGGATGTAAACTAGTACAACCACTCTGGAAAACAGTGTGGAGATTCCTTAAAGAACTAAAAGTAGAGTTAACATTTGATCCAGCCATTCCACTACTAGGTGGAAAAGAAGTCATTATACAAAAAAGGTACTGGCACATGCATGTTTATAGCAGCACAATTTGCAATTGCAAAAATATAGAACCAGCCCAAATGCCCATCAATGAGTAGATAAAGAAAATGCCACACACACACACACACACACACACACACACACACACACGCACACCATGGAATACTACTCAGCCATGAAAAGGAATAAAATAATGATATTTGCAGCAACCTGGACTGAATTGAGACCATTATTCTAAATGAAGTAACTCAGGGATGAAAAACCAAACATCTTATGTTCTCACTCATAAGTGGGAGCTAAGCTATAAGGACACAAAGGCATAAGAATGATATAATGGACTTTGGGGACTTAGGGGAAACAGTGGGAAGGGGTATGAGGGCTAAAAGACTATACGCTGGGTACAGCATACACTGTTCAGGTGATGGGTACACCAAAGTCTCAGAAATCACCACTGAAGAACTTATCCATGTAACTGTTACAGGTAGTCAGGCATGAGCAGGGCAAAAGAGGGCTCCCTACTCCACCACCTACCAGGAATGTCAGGCGATTGGGTGATAGTTTGACAATCATTACATTGCCTCTCTATAAGTGATAATTCTGGCAGCCAGTACCAGGAAGAGAAAAAAACCCTACTTTGTTCCCCAAAAACCTATTGAAATTAAAATAAAAAAAAATAACAGTACGGAAGTTTTCAAAAAATTAAAATAGAAGTGCCATATGATCCAGTAATCTCACTTCTGGGTATATATTCCAAAAAAATTAAAGTCAGGATCTAGAGGAAAAATCTGCACTCCCATGTTTATTGCAACATTATTCACAATGGCCAAGATAGGAGAACAATCTAAGTGCTTATCTGCCGACAGATGGGTGGATAAAGAAAATGTGCTTTGCATATACTTTAAAATTTTTTAAATAGATTTTTTAAAAAGAAATATGGAATGCTTCACTAATTAGTGTCATTCTTGCTCAGGAGCCATGCTAATCTTCTCTGTATTTTTCCAATTTTAGTACATGTGCTGCCGAAGTAAGCACTATAAATGTGTGTGTACATGTGTGTGTATACACATACAATGAAAGTACATAATTATTCAGCCTTAAAAAGAAGAAGTTTCACTATTTGCAAACTTAGCATGAACCTTGAAGACATTATGCTAAGTGAAAATACGCCAGAAACAGGAAGACAAATACTGCAAGATCTCACTTTTATGTAGAATCTAAAAACCAAAATGCTAAGCTCATAGCAACAGAGAGTAGAGTGATAGTTACCAGGGTCTGGGCTTCAGGAAAAGGGAATATATTGGTAAAATACTGCAATGCTTTAATTATAAGACGAATAAGTACTAGAGACTTAATGAACAGCATGGTGACTGCAGTTAATAATAATGTATTGGGCATGTGAAATTTGCTGACAGTAGGCCTCAAGTGTTATCACTAAACACACACACACACACACACACACACAAATGAATGTTATATCAGGATTAATTGAAGTTCTTTAAGAATGACTCTTCCTTTACTCAGGGACAAATACCTTCTAGCACATTGTCCAACCATCTGTTCATCTTAAAAGCCTAAAACCTTCAATAATCTATTCATACAAATTTGAGCAAAATGAGAAAAACTAAGAATTTCACAGTTACTATATAAAACTATTAATAATCTGTCAATACTTTGAGGCATTGGTGCTGTATTAGTCTGTTCTCATGCTGCAAATAAAGACATACGTGAGACTGGGTAATTTATAAAGGAAAGAAGTTTAATTGACTCACAATTCAACATGTCTGGGGAGGTCTCAGAAAACTTACAATCATGGTAGAAGGGGAAACAAACACGTTCTTCTTTACATGGTGGCAGCAAGAAGTGCCAAGCAAAGAGGGAAAAGCCCCTTATAAAACCATTGGATCAGCCGGGTGCGGTGGCTTAAGCCTGTAATCCCAGCACTTTGGGAGGCCAAGACGGGCGGATCACGAGGTCAGGAGATCGAGACCATCCTGGCTAACACGGTGAAACCCCGTCTCTACTAAAAAATACAAAAAGCTAGCCGGGCGAGGTGGTGGGTGCCTGTAGTCTCAGCTACTCCTGAGGCTGAGGCAGGAGAATGGCGTGAACCCGGGAGGCGGAGCTTGCAGTGAGCTTAGATCCCGCCACTGCACTCCAGCCTGGGCGACAGAGCGAGACTCCGTCTCAAAAAAAAAAAAAAAAAAAAAAAATCATCGGATCTTGTAAGAACACACTTACTATCACTATCACGAGAACAGCATGAGGGTAACCACCCCATGATTCAATTACCTCCCATCAGGTCCCTCCTAGGTTATGTAGGGATTATGGGAACTACAATGCAAGATGAGATTTGGATGACACAGCCAAATCAAATCAGCTGTCAAATGTGGTTCATGCTGGACACAATTTAACAGAATGAATGAAGGCTGACTCATAGCCCACTCAAAAAGTACTATTTAAGAATTATAAATTGAGTAAGCATCTCCCATTATACTAACAAATACAAAATGTAGAGGAGTTGTGGAATGAAGAAGGATGAGCTGTTGTTTTGTTTTGTTTTAATTGTTTGGGTGTTTGGTGTAATAGCTGTTTGCTGTATAACAAATTAGCACAAATCTCAATGACTTTAAAACTATGAAAAACAATAGTCAACCACTGTTAACTTCCAGAGTCATCTCTACATTTTCTAGAAAAAAAAAAAAAAAAAATCTTGATGCTAGAGATTTTCCTTACTGAATTTCAGACTTACTTGCAAAATACCTCCCAAAACAAAACCTGGCCGAGTGGGAAAAGTAGCCTGAGTAACCCAGCTTCTCCAGTCCAAGGTTGGAGATCTTGGCTCCTGCAGAAGCAAACCAGGAGATTGTGGGAGAGGAGTAAATCTGACAGATGGGCTGATCATTGCATCTGGTGATTTACATACGGAACATATCTTATGGTTTCAGAAGCCCTTGTCCCTGCTGAGATTACTCTAGCCCTCAGAACCTGTATTCTGATCGTTGATGGTAATGTGATGCTGTACTTTTCTGAACTTTTCTTTCATCTGGATAGGAGGGAACCATGTCAAATCAGGAATTCTCATTTAAAATCTCTGCCTGGAGATGGAGTTTTTCCTTGCGTCTGTTCAGGCATGGTAGGTATCTCTGCCTAAGCCTCTATGATTCTTCTAAAATCAGGTCAGAGCCTTGCATGTGCCCCTGAGCTGCGGGATCCTGAGTCTACAATATCAGCCCCAATTTCCTCTGGGCCTGGACTTAGCACAGGGGCTGGTACTGATTCGTCTGTTTACAACAGACCTTCCTGCCTCTTGCCTTTGTTCTGAGGACAAAGCCACTGAAAACACCTCCTTTTCTTTGCTTCCCTTTTTCCTTTTGAAAAGGAACCTGTGTGTACTGTGGCAGGACTAACGAGGTCTTGCTTCCAATTGTCTCAGGCCATTCACTGAACTAGGCACAGTGACCCTTCCCTCTGATGTGGCTATTCTACAGTCCTTTCTGTCCACGGATATGCTTTCCTGCCTTGAGATACCTAGCAACCTCTTTCTCAGCTATTAAAACTACAAGCCGGCCAGGCACGGTGGATCATGCCTGTAATCCCAGCACTTTGGGAGGCCGAGGCGGGTGGATCACGAGGTCAGGAGATCGAGACCATCCTGGCTAACACGGTGAAACCCCGTCTTTACTTAAAAAAAAAAAAATACAAAAAATTAGCTGGGCATGGTGGTGGGCGCCTGTAGCCCCAGCTACTCGGGAGGCTGAGGTAGGAGAATGGCCTGAACCCAAGAGGCAGAGCTTGCAGTGAGCCGAGATCCGGCCACTGCACTCCAGCCTGGGCAACAGAGCAAGACTCTGTCTCAAAAAAAAAAAAAAAAAAAACAAAAACAAAAAACGAAAAACAAAAAAAACCACCTACAAGCCTTTTCTAGATTTCGTTGTAGCCTGAAGCTTACGATGCTCCTACTGGCACAGCCTATTCTTTCTGGCTTTCCTATCAGCACCCAACACCAGGGAAGCTTCCACAGCCCAGGTAAACTTACTCTGGGGATGAGACGCGGAGACTAGCAGCCAAGCATTCTAGGGCTAGAGGTAATGTAATGGGTAGGCCTGCAGCTGGGGCTCTGTGTCCAAATGAAGAATTATGCCATCAAGAGGCTGTTTTTTAAAGCATGAGGGTCCTGTATCTAGCTCAATCAGCATGTGAGTGGTGTGTGGCATTGCATTCTTTGCTCACTGAAGTCCCTAGACCACACACAAGACCTTATTGCGATTTTCCAGGTTACTAATTATTAAGGAGAAGTTGAGTGTTTGTCCTTAAAATTTTCCAAGGATACTTTGACTATAGTAGGAACACCTAAAGCCATTTCTATCAACTCCTTGATAGGCAAGCTGAAGTTGAAGATGTCTCCCTTCTTTGATGAGGCTGAAATGGACAAGCCAAAGCACTCAGTGAGATGGATGACAAAGAGGAGGCCAGCCAGGAAAGGTGATTTTTGGCGAACCTCAGTGGAATTGAAATAGATTACAGTTAAATGGATAAATGGATATATAACAATAACTATAAATAAATGCCTACTTATTTTTAAAAGGATAACATAATTTCCACTGTTTTAATCTTTGAATAATGCAAAAATATTTTAATGGTTTGCTGGAAGGGATTATCAACTGATTCTTGGTCATCAGTCCTTTTTTCAACAGGGCACAGAATCTTACTCATCTCACAAACCATCCATGTGGGTGTGGCAGAAGGCTCCAGATTAAATCTCACCCACAGTGATCTACTAGTTAGGGATGATAATATTTAGGAAATTCAGTATGCCTGTAGGATAAGAGAGTGTATACACAGTTTTTCCACTGATCCCCTTTTATGAGGTGACTCTGGGTCATGTTCTTTCTGTTGGGGCTGATAGGGAGAATGACGATGGAGCTTTGGAAGGCTCTGATTGAATGTTAGAGTTCAAGGTTTGACCTCAGGAAGCAGCATCCTATTAGATGGAGCATACTGGTACCTGCAGGAATAAGATAACAGTAGCATCTCCCTATTCCCTCACTGTGACAATGAACAGAGTCTCAAGACATTGTCAAATATTTTCTGGGGAGCAAAATCACACTGTTTTGGCAATAGATCAGAAGTTACCAGGAGATGGTGGAGGAAGGGATTGAGGAATTATTGCTTAATGTGTGCAGAGTTTCTGTTTGGGGTGATAAAAATCTTTGGAAACAGATAGTGGTGATGGTTGCACAACATTCTGAATATAATTAATGCCACTGAAAAATTGTGATAATGGGAAATTTTATGCTACATGTATATTTATGACAAAAAATATAAGGGCAGACAAATATGTTTGTGGTTGAAATGTAAAAATATTGAAGTGTTTCAGAACCACTCAGATACAGACCCCTGCTTCCCTACAGTTTGTCTAGAAGATCCAATGTTTATTAAAGAAAAATTGTTGCTTTTCTAAAGATACCTTAGGAGTGACAATGAGAGTGATTAGTGAATAGTGTATCTCCGCACAAATATTTTACAAATATCTTTGTGTTTGTTTTCTCTTGACTTGTTTAGCACTGCTGTATCTCTGAGGGCTATTATCTGTCCTCCTTCCATTCCTCACCTCCCTGACTCCCACCTCCTCTCTCCCCTAGATCCCTGTCCTTATTTAACGGTTTAGATTCTTCTCACTTTATCATACAAAGCAATTTGGGTTTCCCCATTTCCCATCTTGATGTGCAGGCAATTCCATTATTGGCAGATGAAAATATCCTCTGTTCAACATAATTGAACCTGTTTGGGCAGCATTTCGAGTTATATGCCACAAAACAAAAATAAAAACAAACACACACAAAACACCCAATGAAACTGGAGAAAACAAACAAAAAAAATGAAACAAAAAAAAATTTCTTTCAATCACTCCAAAGGTATTTCCATTAATGAAGAGTTTCCTGATTTTCTTCATCTATTTTTGAACTTGTTATTAAAATTGTATTGGCCTTTCATCGGTTTTAAAAACAGTAAGATTATATTGTTGATAGTATATGTTTATACACACAACACACACATATTTGTGTGTATTATATCACCATATTAGATAGGCATACAACAGTTATTCTAACAGGTTCTTTATAAAGAATATAAAATGTTGAAATTAAGCATTCTATCATTTTTTTATTTTCACCCATTCTAGTGCTCATTCTAATCGATTAGCCTTGGCTCATGAGATCTAATTCTCGCCTATCCAAATGGTGAACCTTTATCAAAATGACACCTTCTTTCTTTTCTTGCTTTCTCCTGCATCAAGAGCTGCTTCATCATCTTCCTTCCCTATGGAATTTACATGTCAAGCCACATCCTTCTTTTTTTTCTCCTTTAACTTTAGCAGAATTATCTGTTTTAAAAATCCATCCACAAACCTGATCACCTCTTGTGCTTCAGTATAACAATTCAGAACACCAATGATAAAAACAATTATTTATTTAAAGTGCCAGGGCAGCAAACACACTTATAAAATCTAAGGTACTCAAAAAAATAGTTATAAAATCAGAATAATGAAAATACAGAACATAGTTTTAATTAAAAGTAAAACTTTAACCTGATTGTTGAAAATAGAGCTTATTGTGCAAGTCTATTCCTTACCATCCATAGTAAGAGGTCAAGTTTAATTTATGCAATTAATAAATCATGAAATAATGATACAAATAGTATTTTAAGGTGTGGAGGTTAATAATGAATGGAAAAGCTAAAAGTTTAAATAGTTTGGTTACCTCTGAGAAGCATGAGTTGAGAAATAAGTGGTGATGAGACACTGTTTTTAATGCTTTACTTTTTATTTTTATCAGTTTAATAGAAACGTTTGATTCTAAAACCGTTCATATATTATTCTGAAAATCTGAAAATTAAATTTAAAAGTAAGGTGGGCTTCATCAGTATTTAATGGAGATTTTATTGTAAATTTTTTTAAAAATAAGTTTGACTACAACATAATCAAGTTTTTTAAAGTTCTACTGACTATTCAAATCCAATTTACAAAGGGTAGATACTCTGATACAATCCCCTACCGTAAAACATGCAAATACTATTTTAGTTAGAAGGAATGCATTTCTAAAACTATTGTTGAGCTCTCACAAAAATAAAGCAAGTCTTCAATGAACAACAGCAACCACCACAACAAAAATTTTCAACAAACCTAAAGCAAAACAAAAATGGTACTAAAAACCTGGCAATTTGAACTCGAATGGAAAAGGGCACACCAAAGCCAGAGCTGCTCTGGAAGTGTTCTGAATCCTTAGTCCTAACAGTTCCCTGGATAGCAATCCCACTACGGAGTAGGATTTCAACTTAGCAAAATTGGAGAAACTAATGTGAGACCTCCCCACATTAAGTCAGGAATCCAAAATAAGTCTATCTTCAATACTCAAGCAATAGAGACAGAAGAATATATTGACAGCAGCCAACCATTAGGCAACAAAAACTACATAATTAATCCATTTACTGGTTTAAGCAAATGTTAATACTCAGCCCCACAGATGCCTTAAAAAAATGCTTGCTAGTTCAGTGTAGGTATAAATAAGGAAGACAAATATAGCATCAGTAGTTTGTTTATATAGGTTGTACATCTTTGAAGAAATATAGCATCATTTACATGATAAATGAGAAAGTATATTGACTTATCTTTAAGGCGATCCTAATTCTCACAGTGTACAATTTATTTTTGTTTTACTGAGGGTATGCTGTGCCCATTAATACCAATAAATTCCCTTGAAATTAGAGACAGAGGCTGATTTGGTTTTTGGTGATTTCATGTGCCTTTCCCCTGTAGAAAGAGACCATTGGGGATTAGAATGAGCGCCACTTTATTACATTTCTATCTCCTTTGTATCCCTAGATTCAATAAATATGATCTCTTTTTCTATTTCCATTGTATCACTATAACCTTATATTTTGAAGAATATTTTGTTTAAATAGAATTCCTCCTTACTCAGTGTATAACACACTTTTTTTTCTTTTTCACCAAAGTCACTTTCATACCTGTAACACTTGATTGAAATTCCATGTATTTCAGGTGAACTTTTTCCTACAATTCATTTTTATTTACTTTTTTATTTAGTCTCATAGACTTGCTTGTGAGAAATAAAAGGAAGAGAAAATTCACTTATAGCTATTTAAATGACTGAACATGTTCATATGTTATGTAGACTTCATGATAAACTTATTAGATAAAAGATACTATCCTCATTAAAATTAGAAATTTTTTGTTTGCTTGTTTAGCACAATACTTACATAAGAAATAATTATTGTTATTATACTGAGTTACAATGTGATACCTTTACATATAGTTACACTCTTACATTTATTACAGCAATGTGCTATGGTAAAGATACACAGCTGAATCATAAGAGAAAAAGACATGTGCAAGAGTCCATTTAAGGTCTCATGTTTTCTTCCTCCCATGAGCAGTCACAGACAGCACACACTTCAACCAGCAATAAAAATGTAGCAACAGCTGTGGGAATTTTCTGCCCAAGGAAGCCCATTAGAGACTCGGTGACCAAGGCTTTTACTGGGGTCTGCTCTTGTAGGTATTATCTGCCTAGCATGTACCAAAGTTCTAGACTCCCAGAAATAAAGCACATTTTTACCATAAACCACATTGTACAAATAGTTTAGGCACAGTAAGCCACTCTTATTAGTTAGGGTACGTTTTATATCAATGTATGAAACTGTTTACCAGCCAAGTTCCCAGATGCCACCCAAGGGTTAACCTTGCAAGCTGGCATTTCTAAACATAGCAGTCTTAGGCTTGCTTTATTAACTTTTCTGCACAGACTTCAATTTCTATCTAGATCTTTTTGGCCAAAAATCCTTAGGATTCTCTGAATGTCTCATGTGCTTAACCTGTACAGGATGGTATTGTGACATTATTCATGTGGCTTCCAATTCTACCACTTTGAGTAGCTATATAGTATATAACAATCTCCCATTAGCACCTGAGAAAGGTTAGAAAAAAGCAGAAAACTATAAATATCACAAAGTAATGATGTAAAAATACCCATTAGCCTAAAATCTTTAATTTATTTATTTATTTTATTTTATTTTTTGAGACAGTCTTGCTCTGTCATCAGGCTGGAATGCAGTGGCGTGATCTCAGCTCACAGCAACCTCCACTTCCCCGGTTCAAACGATTCTCTTGTCTCAGCCTCCCAAGTAGCTGGGACTACAGGTGCGCACCACCATGCCCAGCTAATTTTTCTATTTTTAGTAAAGACAGAGTTTCACCATGATGGCCAGGCTGGTCTCGATCTCTTGACCTCGTGAACTGCCTGCCTCTGCCTCCCAAAGTACTGGGATTATAGGCGTGAGCCACTGCGCCTGGTCCAACCTAAAATCTTAACCTTAAACTTCTTAAATGAGTATAGGTGAAATAAGATTTTTCATACTGAAGTAGTTTACAACACTACAGTTGAATTTAGGAACATGAATCAAGAAAAGGAGTGATGTGAAAAAGTAAAAACAAAAACAACTGGGTAGAGTTATTTGCAAATATGGTCACTCTGAATAAATGCTAAACATGAGGTAAATTAAAATAATGACAAAACTTTAAATGAGTAAAATACCTTACAAAATTAATGTAGAAACTGAAAAATGATTAAAACACTCTAGAGCCATTTCATTTCCAGATATAAAAATCAAGAAATTGGTTTTCTTCTTTGTAGAGTTATTTAATTTTAAAAATGACTTTATAGTGTTCACTACATTAATAAAAATAAAAGCATTGTTTCCAAACCAGAAGCACAAAATGGAAAATGAGGAAAGTTTCACCAAATCAAAAGATAGATAACAAATTGAGAATGTTCAAAAAAAAAAAAAAGGGTGATAAGCCCTGAAACAAGATAAATATTGAATTTAAAACATTGCAATATACGAATAAAACATTCAAAGCAAATGTCACAAACTAAACTTAACAGAAAAACATAAAACATAATTATAATGTATTAAAAATATAACAATAATAATATATCAATATACTGTATAAGGTAGACCTCTACCAGTTGCTTTTGGAGGTAAACTAAACTAACAATAAAATAATATTGATAATAATAATTATTATTTTGTATTGGCTCGCAAAACTGCTCTATTCAGAAGGTAACACTAATTAAGAGACTAAAAGAAAGTAACTAAGGTCCAGTGTCTTTAGCCTCAGTCTTTCCTTTCTACATATTTTTGCTTCTTTGCATGTTGACCTCATTGTGTCCTAATGAAAATTGCTTTATTCATTCAACCATGAAATATAGCAGTTTTACCTTATGTTATTCATAAACTTTGTGGAAAAAAAATGTTTATTTCTCACCAAAAAGTCATGTGCTCCCCCAACATCCTCAACCCTCTAGTTCCAGTGGGGCCATATGACTATTTCTATCCAATGAACTGTGAGGAGAAATAATTACAGTTTAAAGCAGGGAGAATTCAGTACACATCCCTCTAACTTTCATTTTCCTTGTTGTGGGAAGCATGGTAGCTTCATGGTGATGAAGGAAACCTATGTAGATTGCTGAGTGATCACATAAAAAATATTCTCTAGAGAATATCTCACTTTTTTGAACCTATAGCTTGAGCAAAAAGTAAAATTTTTTCGTGTTACATCTATAATGCTTTGTGTGTACATATTGATTGCCAATGTACAATCTAAACTTATTTCTCTAAATGAACTGTCTTTCCTGATGGTTCTAGTTAACAAGGCACAATGAAGACACACACTATTTTAGCTTGAATAATGTGTTAACCTAGAACAAATCATTGTAGCCAGAGAGATTTGGTACTCTGATAGGCCAGATATTTGATATGTGCCCACTCTTGCGAAAATAGAGGTAATCTCTAAATAAAGCTTGAAATGCGGTCCTCCGAGGAGAGAAAGGTCTTGTTATTAGATGGAAAATTAGTAATGGTTGATAATAATAGCAAATGACTACTTTATTTCTCCTAAAATGTTTTTCTCACAGTTACGGGATGAATTGTGTTCCCAAAAATTCATATTAAATCTCTAATCCCCAGTACCTCAGAATGTGACTATATTTGGAAATAGGACCTATAAAGGGTAATTAAGTTAAAATGAGGCCGATTAGAGTGGACCCTAATCCAATCTAAGGACAGCTGTCCTTATAAGAAAAGAAAATCTGAACACACAAACACATACAGGGATTTGCTTACACAGATGAAAAGTCATGTGAAGACACAGTGAAAAGGCAGTCACCTGCAAGCAAAAAAAAAAAAGAGAATTAAGGAGAAACCAAACCCACTGACACCTTGATCTTGGATTTTCAGCCTCTAGCACAGGGAGAAAATAAAATTATGTTATTTAAGCCATGGTATTTCATTATGGCAGCCCTAAGAAACTACTATACTAATTCATAAAAATATCAAAATCTCTACTAGTTCTCAAATTACTTCTCAAAACACACTGCCTTTGTCAAAGTAGGCAATTCACATATCATCCGCTTATTGCAGCACTTCCAAGTTAAGGAACTCTAGTTGATGGATATTTCTCCTAATCAGTTTCAAGGGCTATCCCTGAGAATGCAATAGCTTATAGCTGAATGTTAAAATTTACAGGGAAATTCTAGGAATCAAGAATCAGTATTAAGAAATACTATAGCTTTGAAAAGCAGAAAGCAAAATACCTTTAGCACACATAAATAAATTGGCCTACATTCAGTAGCTATGGGAATCTTTCACATATTTCCTTCTTTGAAGGGTCAAATAGGCAAAAGAAGTACTGCTGGAGAATGTTTAGAAAGTTAAGACATATATATTAAATTATGAACATTTCCAATATAATGTATTCCAGAAACTGATCACACATTAAAATAGAGCTTGCTAACTAATACTTATGAGTTACAGATGTGTTCAAATATTGATTCCCTGAGCTCTCTAGGCAGGTAGGTGAACACTCTCATCTCTGTTAATCTTGGTGTAGCATATAATCATTGCAATTTACTTTGTATGTCACAATGTAAAAATTATTGGAAAGCAATATATGGAGAGCCTCAATAAATTTCAAAAGAGTAATTGTTTAGGTTGTATTGTCTAACTGTAGTATTATAGAAATTAAAATGGCCATCTTTTTTCAATCCTGAATTCTACAAATTTTTGTATTTTAGATTTTCTAAAATTAAGGTGAGTCTTAAACTTGTAACTGCCACACAAGCACAAGTCATGAGATAATGATCAATTCCCATACATCTGTGAACTATACATGGTTTTAAAATAACTCTTAACATAGTCATCTATTCAATTTAAATATTTCTAATAGTAATATATTAATAATAAAATGCTAAAATGTGACTCTATCTCTGTTTCAGTTGTGCCTCCAAGAAAAAATGTACCAGCTTCTCTCAGAATTTCAAACTGAAGTTGATGGTCAATAAAGCAGGACATGATCATGGAGGTTCTTAACACTACTGTGGAGATTCTTAACTAACCACAGATATCTAGCTTATGAAATTGATGGAGAAGATGGGATGGAAATTTTAAAGAACTTTCAGAGTGCATAGAATTCCCATGGTCTAAGATGAGGAATGTATTTCTTCTACTTTAGGAGGGGAAAAACGATGTTAAAAAATCACACTCAGAATTTCACATGCTGACTCTGCAGCTTCGGGTAGAGGTAAGATCTTAAGGAACAGATTTCTCATTTGAGTCTGAGAATGAATAATCCTGGAATTGACTTAGATGGTGCCCATTAGAATTTCTTGAAGGGATGAAGCTGCCTCAGCAGAAAGAAGCTAGAGGTGAACTGCCAATGCGTAGATGGCAAGAAAACTGCTTGAGCTACCAGTTGGAGGAGATACATTTACTTAATAGTCAGAGGAAGAGAAAGAGGTTGATAAAGAAACCATCAGCCAACATAAACTTTCAACATCTGCCAAACCCAAAGAAGTCAATGCTTGAACACCCCAACAAAACCATGAAGTAAGATCCTACCCACTGACACAGCCTCCACTTTTCCAGTTTTAACCTTATGAGAGAAACCGAAATACTAGAGAATGGGGAATTTGAATACTGTATGTTTTCACTCCAAGAGACTTGTTTTAAGTAGATACAAGGATGGGGAGAAGAGAAGCATCGAATGAATTTTAAATGTAGACTATGACATTAGAATGCTTATTTTTCTTAACTGTTAACAGAAGTGGTTTTTATTGCCTAAAAGGAGGTAAAAAAAAAGACATGAGACTTGCTCTACATTTCACATAAAAGGAAGAATACAAATAGCTCCCAGAAAATTATTTGAATAGGTGAAAGGAGAGGCATAACAATAAAGTTGATTGTACTTTTTAGAGTATTTGCTTGTACTTTTTAAGTCTGACTTTTCCAGTGTAGTCATATTTGTGATAGTGAATTAACAATACATGCATGTGAATTTAAACCCAAATTTTGACAGCTAATTTTTACTTTAAAATGCCTTTTGAAATATTCTAGTAATACAGCACTGAAATTTAAAAAGTATATTTTTTATAAAAAAGGATGCCTGTTAAATGCCATGATTTAAGGAAGTCTGATGTTTATGTGATAATATATATAACTTTGATGGTCAAAGGATTCAAAAGATTCTTTAATCAGAGAATGTAAAGAAAAATTACAGTCAAACATGGAGTATGAATCACATTTATTATAATTATTTCCCTCCAAAAGAACCATAATTAAATTGATGGTTCATCTTAAAATTATTGACATTTGAGAATTGAGAAAACATTGATAAAAACTGAAAAAAAACAAAAGTATACCACTTGCAAATTACTTTCTCATTAGACAGCAAAAGTACCCATACAGATTATTAGAAAGCAGTCATAATGAATGACAATAATTAATATCAAATCAGAAATGTTGTAGCTATAGGTGGCACTATAAGAAAAAGCAATAACAATTTCAGCATACCATTTAAGGAATAAAGAAGGGGACAATAAAACAAGCAAAAAGTACTTTGGAGGAACACTCAATAAAGATAAAGGCAGAAACTGAAAAAAAAAAAAACAAAAAAGAACTGTCAATTAGATAAAATTACCTAAAAAAACAACATAATATAAACACTTTTATGTGAATGAACATTAACATATTTAATTTTCTTTTTAGGAAAAGAAATTGATTACCAAACCAGCCTCATAAGTTAAAAAACAAAACTGATAATGAAGGACCATGAGATACATAAAGAAAAAAGGTAAAGCTTTATTTTCTATTTAAAAAAATCTGCCCATTGGAGAGGCACAACCTTCAGAGTCACAGAAAGTGTGTTCTCTGAAGAACAAAGGGAAGATTTGGCTGAAATAGGTAGTTCTCAGTCAGGTCAGTTTATGTAGCTAAAGAATTCAACCTTATTTCATTCTGATTGGTAGAAACAGTCAAGCCTTGATTGCGTGGTTTCCAAGTGAAAAACTAGAAATCTCTGACAAGTGTTTGTTTCTCTGTTAGATGTTTCTTTCCTTCTGTCATTGAGGGGAGATGGGTTCCAGGTGCAGTACAGTTTGTCTTAGCACTGACAACAGAAATGGCTTGGCTTGATTGTAGAAAGAGAGGTCCTGTTACGACATCTTTCCAGGAACATGAGAGTATATGACCACTCCTTTACCAGCTATGGCAACCAGGTTCTGTTTTAACTTTGCGCGTTTCAGTTAGCCACGGGGAGTCCATTTTGTCCCCTGGCCAGAGTAAGCTTTCTTCCTTTTTAGTGGAAACCTGTCATAGGTAGTGTTGATAATCAGCTTATGTTTTTGTTCCATACTCTTGCCAGAATGATCTGGCTACCTGCACTGAGTCCACCTGTTCCCTTGTTGGGACTCATGTGGCTGAGAGATTTGTGGCCAATTTGAACAACTTGGTCAAGTAAAGGTGAGAAGATGGGCAGGCACCTACTAGATTTAATTCAGTGTATCTTATTGCTATTCAGTGGCATCTGGTAAGTCTATGGATAAGACCTGGAAGTATGCAGTCAAATTGATGTTGGCAAACTAGTAAAACATTTATTCAAGCAGATAAAACAATTTTAAAGAGGAGCTAGGTGCTTAGGCTTAGTATGAAAAGGATTTAAGAAAATAACTGTGGTCGAGAAAAATTTTAAAGTAGCCATGGTTAAAGATGCAATTAGTAAAAATAAGTGGTTATTTTTGTGGCATATGACATTAACATAATAACTGTGATTATGGTAAATAACACATATCAAGATAAATTCGAATTTAGGAATAGCATACAATTTTGGAACCCATATTAATAATACATTTAGGGTCACGCTCAGTGGCTCATGCCTGTAATCCCAGCACTTTGGGAGGCCGAGGTGGGCGGGTCACAAGGTCAGGAGATCGAGATCATCCTGGCCAACATGGTGAAACCCCGTCTCTACTAAAAATATAAAAATTAGCTGGGCGTGGTGGCACGCACCTGTAGTCCCAGCTACTCAAGAGGCTGAGGCAGGAGAATCGCTTGAACCTGGGAGGCGGAGGTTGCAGTGAGCCGAGATTATGCTACTGTACTCCAGCCTGGTGACAGAGCAAGATTCTGTCTGGAAAAAAAAAAAAAAAAAAATTAATATAACTTGAAGAAAGGTACATATCTTTTTGCTATTTGACAGTGTTTCCTGTATGATTTAAACACAATGAATAAGCTTAGTATGTCTCTTCTGGATTTTGGGGTATTTCTGTTATGACTAAGTTAATGTCCCAAAGACTTGATTTTGGAATTTAGTTTTGGGAAGCTTGTCAGACATCACAAATTTAAAGTGTTTGATGGCAATAGGATCACAGATCACTATGAATTAAAACCAAAGTGACAAAATAGGTACAAAACACAATAAATTATCTTGACGAAACACAAAATGGAATCTGTTTTTGAGGCCAGTTACCTCAAAGGTAAAGAAAAAGTTTTCACAATTTTCTATTAGAGAGCAAATTAATGCTTCAAGAAAACCCTTTTGTTTTGACACAGGGGCACACACCCTAACCCTGCATCAGTGTGCTTTTGATATTAATGTTCAATTTTTAGAAAAACTTATAAATAATTTTCTTTCCATTTTAGCCAACTTGACCACACAAAAAATTTAATTTTTCACAAACCTTCTACAACTTGTTCAAACCTTTAGTTTTGTCTTATACTTCTGTGTTGTTGTTTCTGTGTGTGTGTTTGGCATCCTACCTTAGGACAAAAATGTACTTTACTTTCCTCTCATCATTTTGACCACACAAAGTTCTCCCTCATGTAAAAGAAAAAAATGACTCTCTCTTTTTAACTTGGTTTACCAAAAATGGCTCCTACTTTCCTTAATATGCTGTGTAAAGTGAACTGTTTTTTGTTACTTATATGAAATGCAATTTTAAAACCATTGCATGAATTTTAGCTTCAACTTTTTATTAACAGTTATAAATATTAACAGTTATAAATATATTTAACTTTTCTATACCATATAAGAATAAGATGTCAAAATAAACTTAATGTTATATTTAATAATTAGTGTTCCAATATTTAAAATTTGATATAACATACTTTAAGATTTTAAATTACTAAAAATAATTTTGAAACTATGACATGAGTAATTTTTCTAATTCCATCTCCAATTGTCCTGAGACTCATGTACCACCTGGCACCCACAGATGATAATGAAGGGCAGGTCCAGTCAGCATCCTGAATTTACATACCAGGCTTAGAGCTTAGGATAGAGGACAGATCTATCATCTATGAAGATGATACCTGTAGGACCCAACCCCTCTTAGCATGCTCAGGAAGTAAAGCTGGGTCAGGGATGATTGGGCCATATTTGGCTTGACGCTGGTTGTCCAGGCACATCGGACATGTCCCCAGGTCCTAACATGGCCACTTGTCTAGGCCCCCAAGTTCATGGGCTTATTCAAAGACAAACTCAGTAGGAGCCTAGCAGCTATCCTTTGTAGCTTTAATTCACAGATAAGGAAGTACCAAAAATAGTACAGGAACAACTGTTTTATGACCTTAAAACATCTATCAAAAACAGCCTAAACTTGTATAACAAGTAAGTCCAGGCAAAAATGCCTGAATAATCGTGACAATTTTGAGAACATTCTCATTTAAAGTAGTTCTTTTTATCAAAGATCACTAAAGTCATTTGAGCTTAAAGGCATTTGAGTTAGTTTCTATTTTTCTGATGAAATATTTAAGTGTTTACATTATCTTTAAGCCAATTAGAGTTCTTTCATATATTTCAATAGTGAAATATCACATACACAAAACACATATAAATATATAGACATGCAGGTACAAAGAAGCAGATCATATAGCTTTACAAGATTTTTCATTTGTCAGTTTTCATGTAGCTTTTTTTCTCCTTGTGGAGCAAGGTAACCCAAAAATTGTATTTCCAAAAACATGATTTCTTAAGTGAAATTTTACATTTCAAAGGTACAAACCTTAGATCCAAACACATTATTTGCTGAGACAATCAAGGGAAAGGTCAAATCAAGACAAGATTGCCAGAAAAACTATCTTAAACAAAGTTAAGGCATTTTATGTAAACATGAAAACAATATATTCTCCATGTTAAAAGTTTCTAGTTCTTTAGGTGCAGGGAGGGAGACGTCCTTGCAGATGGGGATTACTTTTATGGATGAAAATGTTTCTTACCAAGATTTTCCAAACAGCCAGCTAAATTCCAGAAAGTACGGGAGACCAATTTAGTCAGATAGCAGGTGTTTTAAACTTGGTTTATTTCTTGATTATATTACTGATTTCAGGGTGTGGCCCTTTAACAGGGTGAAGAAAGAATTTTTTATGTCTGGACTTAGCATGGATAGCTCTGCAAAAGAAGTAAGCCTATTTTAGCTGCGGGCCTATATATACATATATATACACACACAACACACATATATATACACACACGTATTTATATATAAATATATACATATGTATATATGTGTGTGTGTTTATATATATAAATAAATATGTATATAAATATCTGAGATGGAGTCTCACTCTGATGCCTAGGCTGGAGTGCAGTGTCACAATCTCGGCTCACTGCAACCTCCGCCTTCCGGGTTCAAGTGATTCTCCTGCCTCAACCTCCTGAGTAGCTGGGACTACAAGCGCCTGCCACCACACCTGGCTGATTTTTATATTTTTAGTAGAAACGAGGTTTCACCATGTTGGCCAGGCTGTCCAAGAGCTCCTGACCTCGTGATCCACCTGCCTCGGCCTCCCAAAGTGCTGGGATTACAGGCACAAGCCATCATGCCTGGCCCTATATTTTATAAATACTTTATCTAGTTTTTTTTAAAAAAACAAAAGTATCTTTTCAAGTGAATCATCTTAACCAACATTATGACAAAACTAAAGATGAACTAGGCATCTCCAAAGATGTATAAAGTAGTCCTTACAAGATCTAGAACCACCCAAAGGGAGTTCAAAGAGAAAAAAGTCTTAGTAGTTTCAAAGGGATATAACTCACGACTGTCCAGCCATATTGTTTAGGGCCCAGCTGCTTCTTAGCAGAGCACCTATACTTAAAGACCCCAAAACCCCACATGCACCTCAGATGGAGAAGACTGGAAGTCAAAAGTTTCCACTGGAAAGGGAAAGGATCAATAACAAAAGGGTACACCAAAAGGTCAAGAGTCATACAAACAGTTTTAAAAAATGGGTTTGATTGCTTGATCAGAAATCCAACCTGTGCCACAGCCAGGAAAGCACAGAATTTTAGCCAATAGACCACAGGATGGATTGCTATTTTGTCAGTCCTTCAGGGCACTCAAAGCAGACAATTTGAGATTTATTTTAATTGCAACTTGATCCAGCTGCCTCTTCATGGAAAGCGAAGAGTATAATTTTCTAGGTTTAGAATAAATGTTTACAGATGTTTCCTGAAGAGAGTTGGAAGAGGCAATCCCAAAAATCCCCTGAAAAAAAAAAAATGTACTCCCAGGAATAGACTCACCTTATGCACTCACCCTTTGAGTGCAACTGAAGAGCAAGTGTCCTCGCAAAACTGAAGTGTGAGCATACCCTAGAAAGCATGAGAGTACCCCAGGGTGTGAGTGTACACAACAAAGTATGGGTATACTCCACCAATGGGTAACCTGTGGGACCGGGTGGGAAGAATCACTAAAAAAATAAAGTGCCAGAAACCTCATCCTAAGATCAGAAGATCTTGGGTCCAAGGGGCCTTACCTCTTTTCTCCCCAGTGCAGCCAGGAAGATAAGTGAGCTCAAGAGGTTCTTGCAGGTGCAAATGCATTGGTCCAGGAGTGTTGGGAAGAAGCTAGGGTGCCACTTCAAATCCCATCCTCATCACCAAGAAATGTTAAGAAAAGACCATGAGATCTGTGGAGGAAAAAGGTAGAGCTTTAGTTTCTATAAAAACTAATCTGCAGATTGGGAAGAAACAGTCTTCAGTACAAGTGAAAGTGTGCTCTCCAAAGAACAAAGGAAAGGTCTGGGTTAAATAAGGGAAGTTCTTGCCTTCATTCCCAACCAGGTGCATTCATACAAACGAAGAATTCAAATGTGTTCTGCTCAAATTTTTCTAAATAGTCAGGCTCTGATAACCTGGTTTCTAAGCCCCAAACCATAAGTCAGTATAAGATGTTTCTGTCAAAGGTCCTGTGTGTGGGAGTGAGGAGGTGTTTCTGGCTGTAGTTTATCTTGCTGCAGACAAAAGGAAGTGGTTTGGCTTGACTGTGCAAAGGGAGATCCTGTAACACTTTTACATCTTTCTGAGAACAGAGTACATGAGAAGTCCCTCACCTCGCTATGGCTGCCTACTTCTGTTTGAACTTTGAGCACTTCAGTTAGCCATAGGGAGTCCATTTTGTCTTTTGGCTGAGGACACACTTTAACACAAGTAATCATGGAAGAATTTAGAAGTGTTATTATCTATAAATTATCTAGTAAAGTTATTGTCTTAACATTAGGTATAAAACCAATTTGATAATGAATTTTGTTTTTTAGGTCAATTCTGTTTTCTGCCACGATGGAGTAACACTGACCCTTCCCAACTAAACTACTAAAAGCAAACTAAACAAAATATGTGAAGCAATAATTTGCAGATACTGGACAAGAGGAAATGCAGAAGTGTAACTCGTATGAGAAGAAAACAAACGTGGTGAGTCCCATCATGGTTTCAGCTCACTTCCTGGAGCATTTCCAGGATGGGGTGCAGGCAAAGGAAACCCAAACAGAGACTGAAAATTTAAAAAAAGTGTTAAGAATTTGGGTTGGCCAAAATGGCCTCAGTTTGCTGAGCAGAGTACCAGAAATGAGAAATCTATAGATCTAGCTCAAATGAAGAGGGAGAGAGCACCCAGGAGAGTTCCCCATTAGTCTCAAGCTGAGTACTGAGCTTGAGTACTTAAGGAAACTTGCCAAAATCCAGGAAAAAATAAACCCTAAAAGGCTGTTTTAATGGGTAAAGATAATCATTTTAACAACTATATGTAAAAAACAAACAAACAGCCAGAGGCAGTGGCTCATTCCTGTAATCCTAGCACTTTGGGAGGCCAAGGAATTCAGATTGTCTGAGCTCAGGAGTTTGAGACTAGCCTGGGCAACATGGTGAAACCCTGTCTTTAAAATACAAAAAAAAAAAAAACACAAAAAATTGGCTGAGCATGGTGGTGTACACCTGTAGTCTGAGCTAGTCTGGCAGGTGAGGCAGGAGAATCGCTTGAGCCCAGGAGGCAGCTAAAAAAAAATTATTAAAAAAACTAAAACTCACACCTGTAATCTTAGCACTTTGGGAGGTCAAGGCCTATGGATCACCTGAGATCAGGAGTTCGAGACCAGCCTGACCAACATGGAGAAATCCCATTTCTACTAAAAAATACAAAATTACTCGAGTGTCATGGCACATGATTGTAATCACAGCTATTTGGGAGGCTGATGCAGGAGAACTGCTTGAACCTGGGAGGCGAAGGTTGCAGTGAGCCAAGATTGTGCCATTGTACTCCAGCCTGGACAACAAGAGTTGTCCTTCAACTTCATCTAAAATTAAAAAAAAAAAGGAAAAAAAATCTAAAACAAACTATAAAAAATCAACACATTAAACTTCATCAAAAAACAATTCTCAAAGATAACTATTACAAAAATGATAAGACAAGTCACAGACTGGGAAACAATCTTTGCTAAACATATATCCAACAAATAACTTTCATTTAAAAAACATAAACTCTTCAACTCAATTATTAGAAAAAAAATAAAAGTTTTCAAAACATCTAACAAATGCTTCAACAAAAGAGGAATAGGAGTGAGCAACACACCTATAAAAAATTATCCAGTAAATGCAAATGAAAACCACAATCAGATGCTACCACAAACATCCCACACACACCCTTGCAAGTGTTAGCAAGGACCTGGAACAACTGCAATTCTTATACGCTGCTGATGGAAATCTAAATCAATACAACCACTTTGTAAAAACAGGTTAGAAGTCAATGTAAAAGTTAAACATACACCTATGCTATGACCCAGCACTCTACTCTTAAGTATTCACCGGAGAGAAATGACAGCATATGCCCACACACCAACTTGCATACATATATTCACAGAAGCTTTTTCATAATAAATAGCCAAAAACTCAACAAAACAAAATTCTTTCAGTAGTACTAATTGTAATATATCTATGGAATGAAATACTACTAATCAGCAATGAAAATAATAAAATATGGACAACATGGATAAATCTCAAAATAACTATGTTGTGTTAAAAGTAATTTAAAATGCATAGTAATATTTATGTAAAACTTTAGAAAGCACAAGCTAATCCATAGTAACAGAAAGGAGACCAAGGGTTGCCTGCAGAGAAGGAGGAAGAGAGAAAGTGAGGGATTGCAAATGAACAAGATGATGTGTGGATGCTATCTTAATTGTGGTGATGATTTCACAAGTGTATATGTGTGTCAAAATGCATTTTGTTTTTGAGACAGGGTCTTGTTCTGTCACCCAGGATGGAATGCAGTGGCACAATCTCGGCTCACTGCAACCTCAACCTCAGCCTTCCCAGCTAAAGCGATACCCCTACCTCAGCCTGCCAAGTAGTTGGAACTACAGTCATACTCCACCATGCCAGTATAAATCTTGTACTTTTTGTAGAGATGGGGTTTTGCTATGTTTCCCAGGTTCGTTTTGAACTCCTGGGCTCAAGCAATCTGCTGGGATTACAAGCATGAGTTAACACACCCAGGCAAAACTCTTCCAAAGAAATAAATTATTCTATTATTTCCATATAAATTTTGTAAAAGTAAAGGATAGACAAATGGACAATTCCACTACCCATTTTGCAAAACAATGTAACTCTATTCCACAACCATGTATCATTATAAAAATATGAGCTCATTTCAGTTGTGAATATAGTTGCAAATATTCCAAAATAAAATACTAGCTCTTAGTTATTAAAAAATAGTAAGTGACTTTTTATCAAGCAGAATTTATTTCAGGAATACCAGAATGGTTTAGTAAAGCAGTAGTGTAATAGAGAAAAATGATGCTGAGAGGACATTAGAAAAAATGAAATTTCTCTTAATATTCCTAAAATATTTTCTTAAGAAAAATAAATTCTAATCTCAAACTAACATTCCAACAATCATATAAAACCAGAATTATTAAAGCCATTCACTTTAAAGTGCAGAACAAGATAAAAATACATTGTTAGTTCACATGATTCTGTAATTTATTAGCACTACAATATTTAACTTTTAAAGAAAAAAGTAAAACTCACTTTTTATGGTGCAGTATACTTTAAAAAAGAAATTAATCCAATTAAAAATCATTTTGATTTTTTTCTTAGAAGTAATAAAACAGTTTTATACAAATTAAATTTTCCAGTATTAACGTTCATGGTGTTTTACAGCTTGTCATGAGAAAAACTAATTATCAGACTAACCTTCCCATCATAAACAACTAGAAAACTGAATAAAATATATGAAACATTTATTTTCAGATACTGGATAGCAGTACAACTGTAGTGCCTAAGAAAGAAAACAAACAAAATTATCCTTTATGATATTGGAGGCTTTGCACCTGGAAGCCCTTTTTTTCTTTGTTTATTGAGGTCTTTGTTTTGTTGAAACTGAGTCTCACTTTGTCGCCCAGGCTGGAGAGCAGTGGCATGATCTCTGCTCACTGCAACCTCTGCCTCCCAGGTTCAAGCGATTCTCTCGTACCTCAGCCTCCCCAGTGGTGTACCACCGCTCCTGGCTAATTTTTGTATTTTGTGTGTGTGTATTTTTAGTAGAGACAGACTGAGTTTCACACTCTTGGCCAGGCTGGTCTCAAACTCCTGACCTCGAGCGATTCACCTGCCTAGGCCTCCCAAAGTGGTGGAATTACAGGCGTGAGCCACCTCGCCCTGCTGGAAGCCCTTTTCAGACACCAATACATTAAAGACAGAGAAAGGGACAGACAATTGAGTTTGGGAGGAGTTGCTGAGGATTCAGAGAGGGGAAGACTGAAGAGAGGAGGTTCAGAGATCTTTAAGTGGTCCCTTTGTTGATAAACTTAGGGATTTCACTCACAAAGTTTTATTCAAGGTAAATTGTAACACAAATTTAAAACTTCCTTATACACCGATGAAAATCTGTTAGGATATTTAACAGACAATCATAACAGAAAAAAAAAAATCAAAATTCTAGGAGACAATTCTACCTAACATAGAATCTTTTGAAGAAATATACTATATATTTTTGTGGAATATGAAAGATTATTTGAATAAATGAAGTAAATGAAAACAAACATATGTCATGTTTGGTTTTTTTATCCCAAGGTGTGCCAATAGAAGTGATGTTAAAATACAATATTTTGTTTCGTTAAATAAAAGCTGATTTCTAAAATGAAAGATGTCTTTTTTCTTTCCAGGTTGTTTTTCATATTTAACCAATGCCTTCTAAAGACATAATAGTTTTCATCAACATATCTAACAGTTGTTCTTTGTAGAGTATCTGGTTTTTTTTTTTAACAAGATACAAATATATTCACCAATCATTATCCTAGAATTTAAAATACAAATTGAAAAGGCTAAGGCTTAGAAATCACAAAAATTTTGACAACTCATGGAAATTATGAGTGTATATTTCAATAATTCTGGAGCTAATATATGATTTTATACATGAGTTTAATTTAAAAGATAAAGGCTATCTGGAAACAAAATGAGAGACAGAGAAAATTCCTTATAATATTCAATTACTACTACTCCTACCTCCTTTCCTTATTTGACATCAATTTTTTACCTAGAAACCAGTGAAATCTGTTGGGTGAGTTTCTCACATATATCCACATCTTAAAATTCATCAATCCAATAATAGCAGTCAACTTTGTAAAATAGCTCTAGCTTCATCACTCAAATGTGTTTCTAATTTGAAACTTCAAGCAGAGAAGAGAAATAATTTATTGATATCTGGTCACATAAGATGCTTAGCAGCTAATACTAAGATGATAGCATTACAAAAAAATAACCTAATAGTTTATTAAAGATAGGTAAAATTGTATATTAGATTTCAGTATAGTTACCACATATATAGACTGTGTCTATAACAAGATATTAGCAGTGAAATGAGTCAATTGAATTACTTTTTAAGAGTACTAGCAAAGTGCTAAGACCTAGCAAATGAGGTAAAAATGAGGTCGGTGGTGAGGTATCAAAAGACATCAACTCCTATCGAGGAGAAATAAAAACATATGTAATTTCAAGATCAAAGAGGGGGAAAACCCTAGACCTTAGTGGACACACACACAAACAGCTGAACATCAAAAGCAGCAGAGGAACCGAGCAGCAGAGGAACCGAGCAGCGGAGAATGGTGGGGTGTCATGGCAGAGAAGGAGGGAAGAGGCATCTGAACATAAGCCGAGAACAGTCAGACTCCAGAGGAAGATCACCTTCGCACTCCATTCCCACCTTCTGGCTCCCCATCCATTTCACTGAGAGCCACCTCCACCACTCAATAAAACCTTGCACTCATTCTTGGAGCCCACGAGTGATCCGATTCTTTCAGTATGCTGGGCAACAGCTCAGGATACAGAAAGCAGTCACACTGTCCCTCTGCCCTTGCTATCGATAAGGAAGAGGGTTCATTGAGCTAATTAACACTCACACCATCTGCAGATGGCAGAGCTGAAAGAGCTTTGTAACACTGGGGTTGCAGGCACCCTTCCCTACACATTACCACAAGACTAGAGCCCAGAAGACTGGCCTCTGCACCTGCCCACCTGCTTTTTCCCAGCACGGGTTTGAGTTGCTGGGTGATGGAGCAGGTGAGCCACACCCCTGTCACATGCCTGAGAGGGGAATCAGGGAATTCTCCTGTTTCAGTATGGACTGAGTTTGAGCCTTCCTAATTGAGGGGAAAAAATTATTAAAACTACTTAAAAGCTCCACCTTCTGAGACTTTGGGCAGAAATCTCTACCATACCTAAGTGCTCGGGATTCAAAATGTGACAAAGATGTTGAATAAACATTTCTGTGTTTATCTCCATGCAATCCAATTAAGTGTCGGGGAAAATTAAGCTTTGAAAACATGGAAAGTGAAAGCAAGAATCATTGATGATAAAGGAGGCTGATAAGGCTTACCTGAATGGCCTTTCAGGTATAAGATTTACAAAAGTAAAGTCTAGAACATGAGAGAAATAATCAGTTCTGGGACATAGAGTAGCTTGGTGTACCAAGGAACTGAAAGAACCTCCCTCTGCTGGAGCATAAAAAGGACATGAATTCCATGTAATCAAACATAAAAGAGAATTTATGTAATGAGTCATATTACACAGAACCTCATGGACTGCATTGGGATGGTCAGGCGTGAAGGTCTTTGAGCAAAGGAACTGATTTGATCCAAGTTACTTTTTACCAATATAAAACTTAAATTCAAAGTTCACCATTTTTAAAAGTAAGAAAGGAAACAGGAGGGAAGGAGGGAGGACCAGTCTATTGATGAAGTCTATATCACAATACAATACAGTCAATTTTCACTCCTTTTCTTTCTCTCTCTATAGATATTTTAAAAAACAAAATTTATGATATGTATGCATATATATATCATATATAACATTTTATATACACACATAACATTTCATATAAATATATAAAACATTTCAAACACATACATGTTTGGTTTTTTGTTGTTGTTGTTAGAAGGAAACAAATCAACAACCATAATTTATATACCGATGGTGTATGAAAGGTGCCAATACAGCTGGAGGAGACGAGAAAGTTATATGCAAGGAGAATGGTGGGGTAGTGGCATATGTTGTTACAGAATTCATCAGGTTCAGAGAGTTGTAAGAAATGGTCTAGTACCTTGAAGTAGAGATTGTAGATGTAGAAAATGTGATCATACTTTGTCAATTTTTTTTTTGAAACCGAAAGGAGGCATTACTCATAATTACACTGGGAAGAAGAAGAATAAATATATTTAAACTAGAATGAAATACCCTAGCTATATTAGAATGTCTCTTATTGCTTTTAGTAAGTGTGATGGGGATAATTTCTTTAATAATTTACAATAGATAAAGGAGCTAAGCCTATTGCCTATGGCATCATAGTAGACCCTTCTCAAGGGTAACAAAGGCTTAGCACCTCCCCAAAGTCCATCCCTGAGTGAAGATTAGAAGACTTAATTTGGAGTAGAGGACAGAAACTGGAAGGAAGGTGGAAAGTTTGAACATGATGAAGGGTAGTGGGAAAACTTTAAGTTTGGAAAAACTTGACAGGTAGCCTCAGAGTCCAATCATTCCCTCTGGGAGAATGTGATTTGGCAGAGCTGAATGTTACACCCATGGGATGGTTCCTCAGAAGCTATTTCACGAACAAGACATGAATTGTGGAGTCCATTATCATCATAGGTTTTGTAGAAGTTATGCCCCAGACTTTAGAATCTTATTTAAACTAAAAGAGACTCCTTTGGAAAAACAGAGTTGCCACTATATACTTAGGCCTTTGTGCCCTTCTAGAGCTTTTACTATAATGTGTCCTATCAGCAAATTTTTCCCCAGTTCATTCCACAGGGTAAACTAGGTGATCTTTGTTCTATGATATGACTGGCTGTAGCATACACAAAAGCCCCAGAGGATGGACCTGGAAAACAAACCGGGAAAGACGCAGTGTGTAGAGTGACCATGTTCCAATCCACAGAATGGGCAAGACTACAGAAGACAGTGTGATCCAGTACTTACTGGCTATAGAGGCCACAAAGAGATAGACTTGGGACACAAGCCAAGTAATGAACTACAAATATCTCATATTCTTGATAATCTCAAAGTCATAGATATTTGACAAGCAGATACAGTCTTGCTTTTTATATACTATTCTTGCCAGGTACATGGGAGAGGCTGGGTATATTTTGGCTGAGTTCCCCTCAGTAGTCATAACTGTCCAAGAACAATATTACTAATATAATATCCTTACAGCCTTTGTAACTTAAAAACGTAATGAGGAGAGAGGATTTTTTATGAGACCAACTATTATTTTCAAGACATAATGTAGCTATTAGAAACTTGATATGAGCTCTCAAGATTCCACAGCAGGGCAGAAGTATTAAAAGTGCACAAGTCCAACTCTCTTCCAGTCAAGTCTGAGACAATGACACATGGCACCAAATGACAAAGAGAAATGGATATTCATTCTTTTGAGCAAAACCTGGCAGCAATGTAGTGATTTAATGGCATGAGAAGCTTGGAGGCTTATCACGCAATAACGAGTCATCACAGGATAGTAATCAGGGGTGAGAAGAGAAGAGAAAGATCCATTTGACTGCTTTTTTGGGCTAGCACTTCACCTGTTATTTTCTACCTACTATCGAGCATAACATATTCAGACAAGCTGATATGAGTAAATATTGGATCAATGTTGATGGTTGGGGAAGGAGAAACATAAATTCAAAGGGAGGCTCACCTGATTTACTGGGATCCTTATGTTTCTAATGATACAATAGAAAGTTAATGGGTTTTGGGGTCACAACTCTCTATACATGGATTCTAGCTTTTGTCACTACTCAGATGAGACCTGTCATGTGACTTACAAACCTCAATTTCCTCATACACATAGTGGATCTAATAACATCTACCTCTCAGGGTTTCTGTGCAAATTACATAAGGAAGAACAGTTAAAGAACTGTTATTCTGCATGGTGCTTAGAAGTCATTTACTATGGAGCTAGAGGAGTACTGCAAATGCTGTATAAGTTGCTTACAAGAGCGCAATAAAGTGATGTGAACTTAAGTCCCATACAAGAACAGCTAGGAAGAGCCATTCCAAGTTACATTTTAAGATCACTCTGACAGCTGATTAAATAGCAGAATGAAGAAGTGGAGGAATAAAACCTTTGAGACCAGTGAGCAGGGTACAACAATGATCTAAGTATGAGATGCTTATGGCTTGGAATAGGGAGGTCGTGGTGTGGTTAAAAAAAAAGTGGACAGATCAGTTGCCTCTTGTGAAATATGGCATCAGTCTGATCTGGTGATAAATCAGAATTGGGAGGTGAGTAGAACAGTCAAGGAACATAAATTTTGGGGTGCAGAGGATTATTTTCGAAAATTTAAGGTTTACAAATACAAGCAATAAAGCATATTTTTAAATCTCTTGCACTTTATATGTAAATGGAAATGCTCATTCAACTTGGTCAATCACATACTTTGCTACTCTAAAAGGTATTGCAATAGTTTAGAACGTCTTAGTTAATTAAACTTTTATTTGCCTTATTATAGATATCGCCTGATATATACATAAAGCAGTCAGAATTCTCAATTCAAGTATAATTTTACGAACATGAAATATCAAACATAAATGCTATCTGTCATTGTAACCTCTTTCAAATCTCATTACTCCTTACAATCATTCAAATTCCAATGGCCTTTTTGTGTTTTGTAATTTAATAAGCCATACTAAAATGTGTATCCTAATTATACACTTCAGCTAACTCATGAGCGCATATACTTCAAGCATTCATTTCACAGTCAGACAATTATTTACTACAGCCTTCAATTTATATCCAAAGATCTACAGTTTAAGGAAAGCAGTTCTTTGAAATGTCTAATATTAATGATGCATGAGAATGCTTACAGAGGGCTGAACTAATAAAATCCATTTCAAAGCAGTCCATTAAGTATGTTTCCTTGGTTGGAATTGGCAAACCAACCACTAGAAGGCAACGAAACAGAAAAAGGACGTAAAACATCTCGAAACAACTGTTATTCTTTTGAAATATCACTTTTTTGTAGCATTAACTTGTGTGCTTTACCATGTGACTTTTATTAACACATTTTTCCTAGTGTATCACGAGCTATTTTAATGTTATGTATTTATTGCAATTTTATAGCACCACTCCAAGCCTATAGAATACTTGAAGAATATGTACTTCTTAAGTATATTTTTCTTAAACAGATGTTTTCACATACATAAGTAATTATATATATTAGGTATATATTCATATATATTTTATAACATAGAAATTGTAAGATGCATTATAGATATAAATCATATTACTTTCAAACACACAAGTCTAAATCTATAATTCAAAATTAATATTTTTTGCTCAGTTTTTAAAAATATTCCCCTACTGGGCCAGGCGTGGTGGCTCATGCCTGTAATCCCAGCACTTTGGGAGGCTGAGGCTGGTGGATCACCTGAGATCAGGAGTTCGAGATCAGCCTGGCGATTATGGTGAAAACATCTCTACTAAAAATACAAAAATTAGCCACGTGTTGTGGTGGGTGCCTGTAATCTCAGCTACTTGGGAGGCTGAGGCAGGAGAATAGCTTGAAACTGGGAGGCAGAGGTTGCAGTGAGCCGAGATTGCACTATTGCACTCTATCCTGGGTGACGAGTGAAACTCTGTCTCAAAAAAAAAAAAAAAAAAATATATATATATATATATATATATATACACACACACACACACACACACACATATATATATAATAAAATGAAATACTCCCCTAGGATGGCTTTGATACGAAGAAAGTTAAAATTATCTATTCCAACAATTATGTTTTATAATTGAATAAACCATAATTCAAAAGAGTTAAATGATTTACCCAATATTGCATACTAATCAACTGACCAATCCCATGTTACAATACCTGGTGATCTTTCAGTCTTTCTTTTTCTGCACATGTTCCATTCTTTCCAGCCTCCTTTATTTGCTCTTTACTGTTTACACAGTGAAATGTGTAGCAAAAATAGGTATCTTAAGAGACAAATGGGATACAAGGATTTCTTTCCATAGTCAATGTATTTAAGAGTGTTGATTTTTAGAAAGAAACATGGAGGTAGTTTATATCATCCAAATTTACAGGTAAATTGAAATCATAAAAATTTACCCAGAAACCACAGTATTCATTTATTTAATCGCACTTACTATGTGACAGGCACTATGAATTTTTCTGGATACTTAAGACCAACAAAAGAGAAATGTTCACTATAAAGCTTATAGTGGACTGAGGGAGACTCAAGCTAAATTTCTCTTAAATTTTCTGTATTTATAATCAATATTGGTAAGTGAAGAAAAATCAGTGAATGGATATTGACATAGAAAATTAGGAGCAATTGGGAAGGAAATCTTTCTTTCTACAGATTGGTCAGAGAGGACCTCTCCCTGACAAAGTGCTTTTAGGTGGGGCTGAGAACAATAGAGCCCTGTAAATAATTGGGTGAAGGGTGATATGAGCAGTGGGAAGGGCTTGAGTTACAGGCTTGAGGAGGGAAAGTCTCAGGCATATTTGACGACCTACTGATGTCCAGTGCATTTGAACAGTAGTAAGCAGGGGAGAGATAATCACCCAAAGAGGTAGAGAATTCGCATGGGCATGAGTAGTTTCTGTAGAACACCAGTTTCTTCCTCTTTCCCCAGGCTTATATGAAGCTATCATTACCTCCCTAATTTCCCCACCTATTGTCTATGATTAACCACTTCATGGGCAAGTCATATTTATACAGTCATTTGCATTTCCAAATTACGTTCGCACGTTTGTCATTTTATTTAGTCCTCGTATGAACCTTCTAAGGCAGCCAGATCAGGATTTAAAAGCAGCATTTACACAGGAGTTAACTGAAGTCTAGTGTATAATGTTGTAGTATTGTGTTGTGTTATGCATTTTATAACATAGGTCTTGTCAGCACTTTCTATTTTTTGTGTTTTGTTTTCAGTTTCAAATCTAACTACCTTATGTTCTAGTATGCAGAGTTTTCTACCTTGTGGAGAATCCTTAGTGTTATCAAATATCTTTTGCATGCAGTTTGCAACTGCCGCATTTGCTTGTGTCAGCTATTTTTGTCACTCTGACTCATACGGGAAAAGCCATTTTTATCTCTAGTAACCCCTTTAGGCTCCATAAAATTCCCATAGTTTTATTTTGGAAAGAAAAATTGTGAAATATTCAGTCATATACTTAGCTACTGTCTTAGACTCTTCAGGGTGTATGTCCAGAGGGACCTCCCAACATAGGGGAATTGCTCACATGGTGCCACTGAAAAATAAAACCCATGGTTCCCAGTCTGGCACTGTGGGGGAACTTTGTGCTAACACTGCATTCTTTTCATAATAAGCTCTGCAAGAAGATACCAAGTAGCAAAGTCCAGAAATTGCTCTGATATATCATAGGGCCTGATATTAACTTGAAGAGTAAACTCTATAATAGTCCAGTAACATAGAACAGAAGAACTTTCTGACCTTCCCTGTGGTGTTATAATATACTTGGATTTGCTAAGAAAGAGGAGGTTATTTTCCCTTACATTTTTATTCTTTGAATTCTAATATTTTCCATAAGGTGGAAGTGGAACTCTGAAATGTATAAATGTACTTTCTAAATGGGACTAATTCCTACACAATTGTTCATGTATTAATTGAAGTTATTTTGAGCACCTTCTCTTGCGAATACTATTCTAGGTGCTAAGATTGCAAATAAAGATTAATAAAGAAGAAAAATAAGCAGACATTGTCCTCATGGTGCTAGAAGACATAGATAATGAAAACATGCAAGTTATACAGCCTAATAAGCAACACAAATTAGAATATGATAAATGCTACAACAGTGGCACACACATGGTAATTTTTACCAAATAAAAATTGCCCTTGACCCAGACTAAAGGAATAAAGTAGGATGTCTTAAAGGAGATGATGACTGAACTGAAACTAGAAAGACAAGTAATAGGTTAAAATTAAGTTCCAGAAATTAAAGTACTTGATAGATTTCATATTAGGAAATCTTATTAAGAATAAGCAAGAGACATCATATAAGGAGTAAAATTTCAGGAATTAGATTACCCGAGGACAAGTTAATGACATACTGCTATTATATCAGCATCAATTACTGTCTAAAATAATACTCTGTTGTATCTTTTGCACTTTTTGCAGACTTTCAGGCACAAAAATATCCTCGCCTACATTTGTATTCCACCATCTCTATCAAATTTTAGAGGAACTAACTTTATAGTAAACAGCTTCTAGGTTTATTTTACCCTATCAAAGCTTCAAAAAAAAGAGGTTTCTTTGTAGTTTTTTAAAAATATATATATATTTTAGACTAAACTTGCTGCTGTATAAATTTTCTAAATTTGCTTTTGAAGACAAAACCCAGATAATGGCTTATTGGCTCCAAAGAGCTCAGAGCCTAATTATCCCTTCTTCTCTATAAAACCCATGAAACTTTTACTGTACTATAACTGTTATTCTTTCCATTATTTTCATTAATAAAGACAAAACAAAATAACCCTCCTGGAACTGGTTACACATTGGGGTCTCATCAAGTTCCACAACAGTGAACCTCAATTTTGTAACTACTGAATATTTATTTTATTTTGATATACTTGCCCCATGTTTTTGCATATCTTCCAATAATGTCCTAAATTATGCTTAAAATATCATACTAAGTAGACTGGTAAAATTGTAAGCTACTAGAGGCTTTGGATTTTTTTTTTAAGTCTTTTTTTTAACTTTTAGGAAAATAAATTGAACTTGAAGAAAGTAAAAATTATGTGGTTAGTACAATATTTTAAATCAAACCCATTATTTGTAGAATTATAATAACACATAAAATAGATCTGGAAGTAATCTAATCAGCTTCACACTGCAAAAACAAAACAAAAGCAAAACAACAACAACAACAACAAAGAAACCTAATACGGTATCTTTGAAGAGGAACATGATAGTGATATGTTTTATCTGTTTGATGAAAAGCTAACAGATAGAATTCATTTTGGAAAAGTGATAATGGCTTTTCATATATATCTTTGGTCAAATCTTATAAGTAAACAACCTGATAACTGTTAATATACTTCCTTTCATAAATGAATAAATGATAAAAAATAACTAACATTGTTTAAGCAATAATATACAACAGACACTGTGTTGCTTAATATGTAAATATGTTGTCGTTTTAGTTCTATAATAAATAAGGTAAGTTCTCATCAATATCCCTGGAAATTCATGACACAGAAAAGTAATTCACTTGCCTTTGGACATGACTATAACAAGTGGCAACGTTAAGTACTCATAAATAATGGGTTATATTGCTTTCCTAATGTGTTATATAGGTTATACTAACTCTTAACTTTATCCCTAAGTAAACATTTATACATTAAGCTATATTTTTCATCTTGTATATTAAAATTTCACTTTTATGCTTTTGATAGATGACTACTTTGCAAGGACTTTCAGTTTTTAAACTTTTCTTTTTCTCTCTCTTCTATTTATTTATTTATTGATTGATTGATTGATTTTCAGACGGAGTTTTGCTTGTCACCCAGGCTGGAGTGCAATGTCACAATCTCGGCTCACTTCAACCTCTGCCTTCCAGGTTCAAGTGATTCTCCTGCCTCAGCCTCCAGAGTACCTGAGATTATAGACACCCACCACCATGCCCAGCAAATTCAGCTAATTTTTAGTAGAGATGACGTTTCATTATGTTGACCAGGCTGGTCTTGAACTCCTGATCTCAGATGATCCACCTGCCTTGGCCTCCCAATGTACTGGGATTACAGGCGTGACCCACTGCACCTGGCCAAATTTTTAAATTTTTCTAATCTCTAGCTCCTTAGTAGACACAAGTATGAGAATATAGAAACACAATAGCATCTTTACTTAAACAGTCACTGTATTCGTTTGTTAGAGCTGCTGTAACAAAATACCACAAACCAGGTAGCTTTAAAACCACCTTTGCAAAATTATGACTTAAACGGTGAAAGAGAGTTAACCTAACCAACTCCATCTTGCTTCTAACCTTTAAGCTGTCCCTGTTCATTCCTGGGCATAGTCTGAACTAACTTTGGGAGGAACTTAGTTTGTAGTTTAAAACAAAGATGTTAACAACCCTTTCCCAAAACAACCCTCCTTCTTGCCCAGAGACTAGACTGCCTTTGTAGGACTAACATTAGCCACAAGACTAGAACTTAAGATTTAGGTGTCATGCAGCTAGAGGCCACAAGATTCTCACCCTCCCTAAACTGCTCCTAAAATCAGTACCTGAGATATTTTGCAAACCCTACACTTGATGGATCAGCCCCACCCACATGTATTAACTGGCTCATCTAATCTTGTAGCCCCCACCCAAGAATTGACTCAGTGCAAGAGGACAGCTTCGATTCCTTATGACTTCATCTCCTACCTAACCAATGAGGACACCTGGCTCACCGGCTTCCTTCCACCCACCAAGTTGTTCTTAAAAATTCTGATCCCCAAATACTTGGAGAGACTGATTTGAGTAATAACAAAACTTCAGTCTTCTGCACAGTCAACTCCGTGTGAATTATTCTTTCTCTACTGCAACTCCCCTTTCTTGTTAAGTCGGCTCTGTCTAGGCAGTGGGCAAGGTGTACTTGGGAGGTTACAAATTGAATACGAGAAGTTCATTATCTCACAATTCGGGGGGCTAGAAGTCCAACACGAAGGTGCCAGCAGAGTTGATTTCTTAAGAGGTTTCTTTCCTTGGTGTGTAGGTGGCTGTCATCTTTTCCCTTATTCATGTGATTTCTGTGAATGTTGGTGTCTTAATCTCTTCTTTTAGGGACACTCGCCATATTGGACTAGAACCAAACCTTAATCACCTCCTTAAAGACTCTATCTTCTGGCCAGGTGGGGTGGCTCATGCCTATAGTCCCAGCACTTTGGGGTAGCGAGATGGGCAGATCACTTGAGGCCAGAGGAGTTCAAGAACAGCCTGGCCAACATGGTGAAAACCCATCTCTACTAAAAGTACAAAAATTAGCTGGTCATGATGGTGCTTACCTGTAATCCCAGTTACTCAGGAGGCTGAGGCATGAGAATCGCTTGAACCCAGGAGGCAGAGGTTATGGTGAGGAGAGATCATGCACTGCACTCCAGTCTGGGCAATGCACCGAGACTCTGTCTCAAAAAAAATAATAATAAAAATAAAAATAAAAAAGATTATCTTCAAATAAAGTCACTTTCTGAGGTAGTAGGGGTTAGGACTTCAACAAATGAAATGGTGGGCGGCACAATTTAGCCAATAACAGTCACTAAATTTGATTTTGTTTTGTGTTAAAGATTCATTGACTTTAGCATAGAATCAAAGTCACTGAATATGTCCATGACTCCATGGGGCACCATATTCATATAGTAAAATGTACACATTTCTGGTCAGTCATATAGTCGTTTTCCTAGAAAAGATCTTAGAACTGCCACAGCCACTTTTCAGGCAAAACACTTTTTATTAATTTTATATAGCTTTGACAATATAAATCTTTAAGTAAAGCTAATGATTAAGCTTTGTATAGTTCTTTTGTTAAAGCTAGTAATTAAGCTTTAATTTGCTGAATTATAAATGGATTGCATTTGTCTGCTAGAGGTCAATTCCTTCATACTGAAACAAAGTTATGAGAGCCAAAAATATATATTTCAGAAAATCAAATTGTTTTGATGCTTTTAAAGTAGATTTCAGGATTTTACCAAGCACCATAATTCCAAAAATAATATGTTTATCTTAAATTAATGATTAATGAAATTGAACAATACTGACATTTTAAAACCAGTATTATTTAAATTAATATGTCTGTGACTATTAACCTTTAGAAAGTGTTTCAGACACAGAAAGAACAGAATAAAAAACCTGACAAACACTATAAAATTAAATAATGTAATTCACATACATAGTATTTTACACAAATAATATAAATATATTAATTTCACAAATAATGATTTCACAACAAATGTTTTCATTTTCATCCCAGAAAATTTAGAAAGTACAAAATGTTTAAAGATAGTGAATATTACAAACGATATTTGTGAATACTCTGCATTCTATAATGTTCCTATGAAAAGTGAATTCTGTTCCATCAGACAGTTGACTTGACTGAACCCAAACTCTAATCTATACCTCCTGTTTGTTAGGCAGAAGCTTAAACATACTCCATTTTCTTTCTCAGCTTCTAGTTACTACATTTACCTAAATCTCTGTGTTCTCCCAAGCATTAATACATTGACAGATAACCACATAGTTGAGTAAATTTCAAATGTAGACTTTGGGGCCTGTCCTTTCTGTGACTTCGTCCTTTCCAGAATTTCCCGCCAAGCTTTTTGTCTCTTCTTTTAGGCACAAACTCTATCCTCTGACCTCAAGCCAAGTATATATGTGCAAATGTGTATATATGTATACCAAAGTGATGGGCCAGCAACTCCAGGAAACCTCATCCAGTTATCCAGCTTTGGAAGAGCAACTCTGGATGCCACCTTTCATCTTAGTTTCAAATTCTCTAACCCTAAGAACCAGAAATAATTAATATTTGAATACCACTGCTCCAAATAGAAACCACAAAAGAAGAAATGTAAAATTACTACTTTATGTTGATAACAAAAATTAAAAATGCATCGTCCGCGCATGATTTAAATAACATAAATTTAAGGAAAAGCAGAGCCTAGGTTTTTCATATAAGAATCACGTCTACGTTAGGTGGTCTAAATAATCTCTGAAATCACTGTCACTTTCAATAACATAAAACTTCCAAGTGTTATACATCTTTTTATCGCTTAAAATGTTATTTCTCGGGATATCTAAAGCTCTAGCCATCTTTAGCATTCATTCCACAACTGAGTGTCCAAAACAAAACCACATACAAAATATACTGTGCATATCATAGAGGCAACTACAGATGAGATTTTGCAGTTGTACCATATCTTCTACTTATGATATATGTAAAATTTTCTCTAGGGGCAGGATTCCTTTAAACTGGGAAACGTTAGTAAGGTCTTAATTTATGTGGTTTGATTTTCCCCATGTGATCTTATTTGTCATATAGGCCTGACCATATAGGCCTGACTATATTTCTTTCTTTTCTGGTTCTAAAAAAGAATGTCAGCATAGGTTTCTTGTATTTAAAACTCACTATACTATACAGGCATACAGTGTGTAGTGAACAAATAAGGGTAACTCCATCACATCAAGCATTTATTATTTATTATATGTACCCCATACATATGTACAACTATTATGTTTACATAATAATTTAAACAAAAACTAAAAGAAAAATAAAATGCCACTATAAGTAATACAGTTTTGTATAGTAATCTTTCAGGGGAAAAAGTAAAGTATTATCAAATACAATTTTATTATTTTATTGCAGCATTGAAAATAAAACAAAATCAAATACCATTTCCACTCAATTACTTAGAGTAGCATAGTTCTTTCTTTATGAATTTCCTTCCAGCTTAAAACACAATCAAAAACAGTTTGGACCATGCAAATTATCTAAGAGTGTCTTATTTGTCCTGTTCTGCCTAGCATTGGCAATTATTCTCCTCTGGCAAGTAATTTTTAATGAATTTTCAATCTCAAGTGTTTATCTGATTGTTAAAGAAGACATAAGTAAAGCCAGGAAGAAATATATCAATCATGTCATTTAGAAATAAGTGAGAATGAAAAACATGCTTTAAGTGAAGTTTGTCTTTTTTCTTATACTAGGAGATAACTGATGAGTTTGAGAAAATAAGATAAACAAATTATTCTAGAAATACTTAGGTAGAATTTAAGGTGTGAGAAAACATTATTTTCCTCATTTTACTTCACCTCAGCCTAATCTTGTATAGCTCCACAAATCATTCTGCTGTATCTTGCCTCTTTTTTTGAGTGACTGTGGAAGAAACTCAAGGATGGCTTATCCATCTCATTTCCAACCCTCTTGCCATCTTCTCTTCTGCATATTAGAGGATAGAAACTAAATCTCCCTTTCCTTTTCTACTCTTTCTTACAGCTCATGTTCTACATGCAGCCAGTTTCTACCAAACAAAGGACCATACGTGATATTATGTAGGGATAAGGGATCACTGAGAAGTGTCCCCGAAGTGATTCTTAAAGCTTTTGTACAGAAAGGCACACATTCCTCACACTTATATTTTATTAACCTATATTTTATTGACCAGAGCAAGTCATATGCGTAGCCTTAATTTGTTGCATAAAATACACTTTCACCAAGGACAAGCAGCAAATATTGGAGAACGATGATATAGACATAGTACTTTAAACAGGAGAATGGCATCATCTTATTTATAGCAGGGAATGGATTGCAGAGAGACAAGTATGGAAATCAGTTAGTAAATTATTTCAGAAGTCAATGCAAGATACAACCTTAGCTTCTGTAGGGCAGCTGGAGGTGGAGAGAATTTAACGCATTTTGGGAAATGTTTTGGTGGGAAAATCAACATGACTTGTTGATGCATTAGATGTGGAGGATTAAGGAAAGGGTTAACTCCAAGATGACTCCTAAATTTTTACTTCACCAACTATGATCAACATTAACCCGAGAAAACACAGGATCTAGGAAATATAATTCACTTCCCCATTTCACTATGAAATGAAATGCTTTCCACAATTACCACAGAAAATGTGCCAGGAGAAGATGCAACTACCTATGTCTTCGAAAGCATTAAGGAATATACAACACCTATGCTGTTTACAGTAACCAGGGCCAAATATATTTTACAAAGATATTATAATGCTGATAACAAAATTTAAGAAAGTACCCAAATGAGAAAAAAAAAAAAACAAAAAACCCTTAGGCGATAAATTTAAGGTAGAGTTACCTGAAAAAGTCTAAATTTATATTAGCAAATTAGACTCCAAAGAAACTTAAAATAATAATGTACAATGATTAGTATCTAATTCAAAAATGTGATTTAAAAATTATAAAATCTCTAATATGATAATTACATACGAGAGTCAAAGAGAGGATAAATCACATCACCTCTTACCCCTTTCTCCTATGAGGAGGTTTACCAAAGGTTTTGTTCTAGTAATTTCTTCCCAAAATGTTTGCCTAATAAGGCAGTTAGAATAGAACAATGAGATCCAACTACTTTTCACTCAAATTTTCCCAATTCAGGTCTCCAGTGAGTAATTTGTATCTCAGTGATCGTCAGTCTAAATGACTCTCAGTTTAATAGCCCCCAAGCTTCTCCACAAAGGATTAATTACCTTAGGGTACTTACACAGACAAGGCAATAGTGTTTTTGGATTGTTCTACTTAAAGTTTCTTCCTTCTTATTTACTGTCAATAGCAAATGGGAGAGCTGGAGATAAATACATATCGTAAACATAGAAGGCAACAAATAACTACTTAAAACTAATTGAAACTTTTATTTATGCTATTTATTTATTTACATGCTCACTCATTCACATTTATTTCTTCACACACTCAACAAATATTTACAGTGTTCCCAATGTGTTCTAAACACTGATACGGTTTGGAAGGAAAATTTCTGAGAAAAAGAATCTTATTACTCTAAAACTCTTTACATCTAAACGTAGAAATGTATTTAAGAAAAAAAAGTAAGGCTCAAGTTAACTCAAAACAAATATTCACAAAATACTATTAATAGATAGATAGATGAAGTGTGATAATGTAGCCAAGTATTTGGTTGATAATGTATGCGAACCACGTTAAGTCCAATATGGATAACATTCAAAAACAGAACACAGAGAACTTGTTCAATTTGTCATTGTGTCAGTGTAATCAGAAAACAATTGACACATACTTAAACCATGATAATTCAGGAGGATATAATAAAGGGATTAATTAAAAAGTTCTAAGGAAGACGAAGTGTAAGCTCAAGGTATACTGAAGCCACTAATGCAATTAGGGACAGTGTGGTTGTTACCACTCCTAGGTCTAAGAGATAAGGAAAGGTGGATCTTAGAACAGTCTTGGAGAAAGGACTGCAGAGGTAGGCAAGACCAACAGCCTAAGACTAACAGAGAGAGGATCAGGAAGAAAAAAAACCCAGATTTCACATTCCCTTTTCCCCTTCAACCTCCCATTCTCCTTGCTAGCCAGACCCAACTAGAAGCTAAAGCAAAAGTTGATGTAGTCACTACAAATCTATTCTTCCAAGGCAAAGAAGAGGACTGAGAAGATCAGGAAGGAAAAAGAAAATGGATATCGACCAGTCATCTCAAGTACAATGCAAATTTGTAAAAAATTAAATGTATAATAAATACTATAATTATACTATCATAGTTATGAGCCATACCACACCATTAAAAACTCAGTGTTTACATTATAATACAGTAATAACTCTAATACGCACATATTAGCTCTCCAGAAATTGTCTCAGAGTTTACTGAGGCTTTATTCAATGTCTACAGTGAATTTTTCCTCTCTCTCAGATTGGAGAATATGTGTTGTTTTATTGTTTAAGTTTGCTGACTTACTGCCATTGTTGCCGTTCTGCTGTTAAGACTGCCCAACAATGTTTTTTATCACACATATTGAATTTTTTGGTTTTGAAATTTGTATGTTTTATTTTTATATATTTATATATTCCATCCGTTTGCTGAGATTTCTTACTCTTTTATTCATTATGAGGACTTTTTTTTCTTCCTACTAAGCTCTTTTGACTGCTTTGCCAAAATTAAGTATTGCCATAAATTTTATTTTTTAAATATTAAAACTGTTGGCAAACTAGATAAAAGGTAAACGTTACCCACTTTTTAAAAAATTTTGAATACGACCGGGTGCGGTGGCTCAAGCCTGTAATCCCAGCACTTTGGAGGCCCAGGAGGGTGGATCGATCACAAGGTCAGGAGATCGAGACCATCCTGGCTAACACAGTGAAACCCTGTCTCTACTAAAAATACAAAAAATTAGCCGGGCTTGGTGGCGGGCGCCTGTAGTCCCAGCTACTCGGGAGGTTCAGGCAGGAGAATGGGGTGAACTCGGGAGGCGGAGCTTGCAGTGAGTCGAGATCGCACCACTGCACGCCAGCCTGGGCGACAGAGCGAGACTCCATCTCAAAAAAAAAAAAAAATTAATGCATGGCTAATATGGCTAATAGCAGAATTTGGATATATTTCTGATTTTACTATTGTTTATTAAATAGAATAATTTAGATCACTTTTAGTTAAAGTTAACAAAGGTAGCTTTTAAGGGAAGAGGATGGTTAGAAGAGTATGTTTAAACTTCTGATAGAATTGACGGAGAACAGATACTGTTCATGAAAGAATTCACTTTGAAAATAAAAGATTCATTGAATTCTGAAGTATAACAGAAAAAGTATGTTCTACCTTTGGATAGACTGGATTGCTTTTATTTAAAGTTAACAAAATAGCTTGTAGGGAAGAGGAAGGTTAGGAGGAAAGCACTTACAAACTTCTGATAGACCGATTGCATTTTTTAGAATGAGATGACACTGTGTTATTTAGTGAATACATATAAAATATATTTTAAAATAATGTTAAGTGATAAGGTACAAGAAAGTGAAAGAAATAAATGACAAAATACCCACTGTATCTTTATCTATACTGTAAAAAAAGAATCCAAGCTAAATATCTAAATTGATATACTCATGCAAAATATTATTATACAGACATTTTCAAAAAGGTAATGTGAATATAAAGACACATGAACAATTTGCATAAAATATGCAACAAAAAGTTGAAAAAGCAGTATATAAAGTTGCTTCTACGGCATGGCTACAAATGTAAATTTAAGTCTCAAGATGAATACAAACTGGAAGAAAAATTGAATTTTTTTTTTATTTGTTGGGAATATAGATTGTGGCTAAAATTGTATCTTTTTTTAGGGTTCTATAAATATTATAATGTTGATTGTATAATCAAAACATCTATTTTAACCTACTTTTGGTTTTTATTTAAAAATAAAACCATTTTAGCGAAGTAAAATCTATTACGCTCTAGACTGTTATATTCAAACCTCAAATTTAACTGAGAATTACAGTCATAGCAGAAACTTCAATTTAGAAAGTGATGATATCTACTTTATTTGAAGAATTCAGTATTGCTGTAGAGACCTGCCAAATGCAACTTGAAGTAATTCAAGAGCCAAATATAGTATCCATTATTTATCTCTTGGTTTTTTTTTTTTTTTTTTTTTTTTTTTTTTGAGACGGAGGCTTGCTGTGTCCCCCAGGCTGGAGTGCAGTGGCCGGATCTCAGCTCACTGCAAGCTCCGCCTCCCAGGTTTATGCCATTCTCCTGCCTCAGCCTCCCGAGTAGCTGGGACTACAGACACCCGCCACCTTGTCCAGCTAGTTTTTTGTATTTTTTTAGTAGAGACGGGGTTTTACCGTGTTCTCCAGGATGGTCTCAATCTCCTGACCTCGTGATCCGCCCGTCTCGGCCTCCCAAAGTGCTGGGATTACAGGCTTGAGCCACCGCGCCCGGCCTTATTTATCTCTTTATTCATATATTTGCTTATGGAACAACCACTCATTATGTTTTTACTTTTTGTCAAGTACTGAGATGTGTATTGGAATGAGTAAAACATATTCCTTCCCCTCAAGATCTTAGAATACTGGAACAGGCAGACTTATAAAGAGACACAAACACAAATCTTTAGTAGAGATTTGCTTCATATGTAATTAACACACAGATGATATCTCTAGTTGGCCTAGAAAGACGTGACAGAGAACAGATGCTGCTCAAGGAAGGATTCACCTTGAAAATAAAGGATTAATTGAATTATGAAGGATGACATAAAAAGTATCAAACATGGAAAGGGGGAAAGCAGAGGGTAGTGAATTTCTTAGAATTAACATTTGAAAAACTGAAGGTTGCAGCCAGGATGTAACTTGTAAGCACTGGAGCATAAGTAAACCTATAGAGTGACATGCTATAAAACTTGAAATAGAGGCAGGAAAGTGAATCATGAAAAATCCTGTATGTTATTAATATTAAACCTTTAAACTTTATAAATTATTTACCATTATATATACACATTAAAATTATATTTAATATTACATTCTATAATAAAAATAGCTTCTTCATAACATCATTAAATAACACAACTGGGATAATCTCAGTTGAATCATATTCAAATAGGACAAATTCTAAAATATCTCTATAATTTGACAAATCTAATGTTTAGTTTTTGTTCCAAGATGGCTGAATAGGAAAGCTCCAGTCTACAGCTCCCAGCATGAGCGACACAGAAGACAGGTGATTTCTGTGTTTCCAACTGAGGTACTGGGTTCATCTCACAGGGGCTTGTCGGACAGTGGGTGCAGGACAGTGGGTGCAGCACACCGAGCGTGTGCTGAAGCAGGGCGAGTCATTGCCTTCCACAGGAAGTGCAAGGGGTCAGGGATTTCCCTTTCCTAGCCAAGCGAAGCTGTGACAGATGGCACCTAGAAAATCGGGTCACTCCCACCCTAATACTGCACTTTTCCAAATGTCTTAGCAAACGGCACACCAGGAGACTATATCCCACTCCTGGCTCGGAGGGTCCCATGCCCACCGAGCCTCACTCATTGCTGGCCCAGCAGTCTGAGACTGAACTGCAAGGCAGCAGCAAGTTTGGGGGAGGGGCGCCTGCTATTGCTGAGTAGGAAAACAAAGCAGCTGGGAAGGTTAAACTGGGGAAGGTTGAACTGGGTGGAGCCCACTGCAGCTCAAGGAGGCCTGCCTGCCTCTGTAGACTACACCTCTGGGGGCAGGGCATAGCTGAATAAAAGGCAGCAGAAACCTCTGCAGACTTAAATGTCCCTGTCTGACAGCTTTGAGGAGAGTAGTGGTTCTCCCAGCACAGAGTTTGAGATCTGAGAACGGACAGACTGCCTCCTCAAGTGGGTCCCTGACCCCCAAGGAACCTAACTGGGAGGCAACCTCCAGTAGGGGCAGACTGACACTTCACACGGCTAGATACCCCTCTGAGACAAACTTCCAGAGGAACAATCAGGCAGCAACATTTGCTATTCAGCAATATTTGTTGTTCTACAGCCTCTGCTGCTGATATGCAGGGAAATAGGGTCTGGAGGGGACCTCCAGCAAATTCCAACAGAACTGCAGCTAAGGGTCCTGACTGTTAGAAGGAAAACTAACAAACAGAAAGGACATCCACACCAAAACCCCATCTGTACGTCACCATGATCAAAGACCAAAGGTAGATAAAACCACAAAGATGAGGAAAAAACAGAGCAGAAAGCTGAAAATTCTAAAAATCAGAGCACCTCTCCCCCTCCAAAGGAACGCAGCTCCTCACCAGCAATGGAACTAAGCTGGATGGAGAATGACTTTGACGAGCTGAGAGACTAGGTTTGAGATGATCAAACTTCTCTGAGCTAAAGGAGGAAGTTCGAACCCATCGCAAAGAAGCTAAAAACCTTGAGAAAAGATTAGATGAATGGCTAACTAGAATAACCAGTGTAGAGAAGTCCTTAAATGACCTGATGGAGCTGAAAACCATGCCACGAGAACTACACGACGAATGCACAAGCTTCAGTAGCCAATTCAATCAACTTGAATAAAGGGTATCTGATTGAAGATCAAATGAATGAAATGAAACGAGAAGAGAAGTTTAGAGAAAAAAGAGTAAAAAGAAACCAACAAAGTCCCAAGAAATATGGGACTATGTGAAAAGACGAAATCTATATCTGATTGGTTTACCTGAAAGTGACGGGGAGAATGGAACCAAGTTGGAAAACACTCTGCAGGATATGATCCAGGAGAACTTCTCCAACCTAGCAAGACAGGCCAACATTCAAATTCAGGAAATACAGAGAATGCCACAAAGATACTCTTTGAGAAGAGCAACTCCAAGACACATAATTGTCAGATTCACCAAAGTGGAAATGAAGGAAAAAATGTTAACAGCAGCCAGAGAGAAAGATTGGGTTACTGACAAAGAGAAGCCCATCAGACTAACAGCGGATCTCTCAGCAGAAACTCTATAAGCCAGAAGAGAGTGGAGGCCAATATTCAACATTCTTAAAGAAAAGAATTTTCAACCCAGAATTTCATATCCAGCCAAACTAAGCTTCATAAGTGAAGGAGAAATAAAATCCTTTATAGACAAGCAAATGCTGAGAGATTTTGTCACCACCAGGCCTGCCCTACAAGAGCTCCTGAAGGAAGTACTAAACATGGAAAGGAACAACTGGTACCAGCCTCTGCAAAAACATTCCAAACTGTAAAGACCATTGATGCTAGGAAGAAACTGCATCAGCAAGCAAAATAACCAGCTAACATCATAATGACATGATCAAATTCACATATAACAATATTAACCTTAAATGTAAATGAGCCAAATGCTCCAATTAAAAGACACAGACTGGCAAATTGGATAAAAAGTCAAGACCCATCAATGTGCTGTATTCAGGAGACCCATCTCACGTGCAGAGACACACATAGGCTCAAAATAAAGGGATGGAGGAAGATCTACCAAGCAAATGGAAAATACAAAAAGGCAGGGGTTGGAATCCTAGTCTCTGATAAAACAGACTTTAAAGCAACAAAGATCAAAAGAGACAAAGAAGGCCAGTACATAATGGTAAAGGGATCAATTCAACAAGAAGAGCTAACTATCCTAAATATATATACACCCAATATAGGAACACCCAGATTCATAAAGCAAGTCCTTAGAGACCTACAAAGAGACTTAGACTCCCACACAATAATAATGGGAGACTTTAACGCCCATTGTCAACATTAGACAGATCAATGAGACAGAAAGTTAACAAAGATATCCAGTAATTGAACTCAAGTCTGCACCAAGCAGACCTAATAGACATCTACAGAACTCTCCACCCCAAATCAACAGAATATACATTCTTCTCAGCAACACATCACACTTATTCCAAAATTGACCATATAGTTGGAAGTAAAGCACTCCTCAGCAAATGTACAAGAACAGAAATTGTAACAAACTGTCTCTCAGACCACAGTGCAATCAAACTAGAATTCAGGGTTAAGAAACTCAATCACAACTGCTCAACTACATGGAAACTGAACAACCTGTGCCTGAATGATTATAGGATATATAACGAAATGAAGGCAGAAATAAAGATGTCCTTTGAAACCAATGAGAACAAAGATACAACATACCAGGATCTCTGGGACACATTTAAAGCAGGGTGTAGAGGGAAATTTATAGCACTAAATGCCCACAAGAGAAAGCAGGAAAGATCTACAATTGACACCCTAACATCACAATTAAAAGAACTAGAGAAGCAAGAGCAAACACATTCAAAAGCTAGCAGAAGGCAAGAAATCACTAAGATCAGAGCAGAACTGAAGGAGATAGAGACACAAAAATCCCTTCAAAAAATCAGTGAATCCAGGAGCTGCTTTTTTTGAAAAGATCAACAAAATTGATAGACCGCTAGCAAGACTAATACAGAAGAAAAGAGAGAAGAATCAAATAGACGCAATAAAAAATGATAAAGGGGATATCACCACCGACCCCACAGAAATACAAACTACTATCAGAGAATACTATAAACACCTCTACGCAAATAAACTAGAAAATCTAGAAGAAATGGATAAATTCCTGGACACATACACCCTCCCAAGACTAAACCAGGAAGAAGTTGAATCTCTGAATAGACCAATAACAGGCTCTGAAATTGAGGCAATAATTAATAGCATACCAACAAAAAAAGTCCAGGACCAGACAGATTCACAGCCGAATTCTACCAGAGGTACAAGGAGGAGCTGGTACCATTCCTTCTGAAACTGTTCCAATCAATAGAAAAAGAGGGAATCCTCACTAACTCATTTTATGAGGCCAGTATCATCCTGATACTAAAGCCTGGCAGAGACATAAGAAAAAAAGAATTTTAGACCAATATCCCTGATGTACATCGATGCGAAAATCCTCAATAAAATTCTGGCAAACTGAATCCAGCAGCACATCAAAAAGCTTATCCACCATGATGAAGTGGGCTTCATCCCTGGGATGCAAGGCTGGTTCAACATATGCAAATCAATAAACATAATTCAGCATATAAACAGAACCAAAAACAAAAACCATATGATTATCTCAATAGAGGCACCATGTGTTCTCACCCATAGGTGGGAATTGAACAATGAGAACGTTTGAACACAGGAAGGGGAACATCACACACTGGGACCTGTTGTGGGGTGGAGAGAGTGGGGAGGGATAGCATTAGGAGATATACCTAATGTAAATGACGAGTTAATGGATGCAGCACACCAACATGGCACATGTATACATATGTAACAAACTTGCATGTTGTGCGCATGTACCCTAGAACTTAAAGTATAATAAAAAATAATAATAATAATCTCTGTTATTCAGTTCAGTGTCTTAAATTTATTCATTAAAATAATGGCGACATTTAAAAATATTTAATATTGCAAGACATGTTATCAAACCATTCCAGATGGAAAATAATAATTTTATGTACTACAAATGGGAAATGCAAATAAAAGCAATTGAATTTCCATGAGCCAAATCATTAATAAAATCCTGCAAGCAAGTTATATTTGAATATATTATTTTAATTATGCTGATTGTCTTAGATTTGTAGCTATTCCCTAACAAAAAGAACAATATGTATGACATCCTTCAATAATTATAAAAATGCTACTAATTATTGCTAACATTTATTAAATGGTTACTGTTGCTAGGCCTAATACTAAGCATATATTTCTCATCTCATCTCATTCTCACAATAACCACATAAGATAGATACTATCACTATCTATGTTTTAAAAGGAAAAAATCTGAGACTTAGAAGGTCTGAATAGCTGTCCAAAGTATCTTAGCTAAGTGTTAGAGCTATGATTTAAACTCAAGTCTCTGTTTTCAGAGGCTAAGATAAGGAAAAACTTGGGATCAGCTCACTTTGTATCTGTGGTGACCTATTTCAGGTTTCTAAAATAAAGTAATTTACTAAGTTGGGAAAAATTAAAAGCTAGCAATTGTTTGGATAGGTGAATTTTTTCATGGGAAATAATTTCTTTTCCCCCTTAACAAATCAATTATTACTCTGAAACTTGAAAATTTATCAGATTTGTCATGGTATGCCTAACTGTGGGCTGTTACTAACAGACGTAAAATTATCAGGACAGAGTGTTTGACTTGATAACCTGAAGTGATCAAAATTCCACAGGTTAATATTTATGGTGCCTACATTAGTATTTCCATTTGTTAGTTCTCAATTGATTGATACTAATTCCAGCAAAGGGGAAAAAAGAAATTCTTACAGCTACTGTTTGTTTCCCTGGAACAGTATTGCTTTTGATCACATTACTTTACATGATGAAGTGTCTACGGAGATTTATCTATATAAAATTAACATTCCATAATTTTTCTATTCAAAACAATTTTAATTACAAATTAAAGAATGTCTTCAATGAAAAAATGGATTAATTGCCTATTCTGACTTGCTTTTAGAATCAAAATAGTTCTTTTGTAATAATAAACATAAGAAAGTTGCTTGCTCAATGTAGCTTACTTCTTTGTAGATATAGATTCAATACTTCTCACAACAATACAAAAATTAAAGTTTTAAAACCAGTAAAAATGTATAGAAGGTCCTAAGAATATGAAGATGATACATATCTGGGAGAATAAAAAACAAAACTAAACTCCACCTATTGACATTGAACCAATGAAACCAGGCTGTAGAAATATATTTTTTCTTGTCTCAGAGCCTAATGAATACATTTCCTTTGACAAAATCATATAGAGATAGCGATTATCTCTCTCCAGTAGCAGAATTTAGAATTTTTTTAAAAGCGAATTTTTCTTCTGCCATTTGTTTCTTTTACGGATTGTCATTCTTATACTTTGTTTGCTTATTGTGCATGAAGACCAGATGCATAGTTTACAATGTATTTGCAACACTAATAAAAAGTAAAAAAAGTTATATACTTTGGGAAAATTATTTTAATGCTCACCAAGTATGTGTTGGTGAGTGCATAAACTTTAAATATTCTGGGGCCATGAATAATACATTTCAGAAAATAATCAGAAATCTAAACCAGAATAAACATTAAGTTTGGGGATAAAAGTTACAGTCAGAAAATGGAAGAGATTAAAACCTATCAGTTTTCCTTTCCCCCTCATCCATCCCATATCCCATGAGATATCACTTCAAAGCAGTCCTGTCAGCACCCTTAACTCTCTTGCCACATACCCTGTATACATAACCAATGAACACCTCAGCTCCTCTTCTACTTTACTTTACAATTCTGGTCACTGTCATAGAAATTCACATAATTGTTTGGATAGGTGTTTCTTTACATTTATGGTATTAAATCCATGATACTTCAATTAAATCCTTTGATACTTCTTGAAAATTTTCTTTTTTTCTTGACTGCACTTAGTAATTTCCAACCACCATTTTCCTCAGAGATATCGTCAAACTTCTCAAACTTTCTTCAAACTGCTTCTCTAGTTCCTTACACGCTCAGAATGTCCTGACCTCTTGTTAAATTAATATTTGAGTACATTTTGTGCAATGTCATATTTTCTTGCCAACAAAACTATTTGCAGCATCATATGTTTGCATATTTTCCCTATTTAATTACTTCTTCCGGGCCTGTGAATAGCAATGGCAGCATGTCTTTCTGGATTTGGACATTCATAGTTATAATATGCTACTGCTAGAAGAGTTGGAGTGTCTTGTGAAGTCCTGTAGTAGGAGAGAAATGATTTGCCATTGTGCTGCCATTACAAAACAAAACAAACCAGAAGAAAACATAGTGTCAAGAGGCCCTATCATCCTTTTCCTACCTATAACTTCCTTTCCTCTATAACAGAGATCTTAGCATTTCCTTAAAATGTACATGACCTCCCAAGATTTTATCCAGGAACTGCAGAGATGAAAGCCTCAACTCCAGTAGGACAAGTGCCACATTGGTAAAACAGGCTCAGATCTAAAGGGGTTTTGTTTTGGTTTTGTTTTGGTTTTTATTCCACCCTTGTTTGAACTGTATTTCAACTTACGGCCCCAAGCCATGGTAGTAAAACAAGTTCAGATCTAAAGAGGTTTTTGTTTTGGTTTTGTTTTGGTTTTTATTCCACCCTTGTTGGAACTGCATTTCAACTCATGGCCCAAAGGCAAGGGGTATCCCTAAAAACAAGTGAGTATCCCTAAAAACTATCAATTCAGGTAATGGATTCTGAACAATAGCAATGAATTCTGAACACCCTCCAGGGTAATTAAGGAACTGATATGTGGAAAAGGAATGAGATTGGTCCATGAGCAATATAGCATAGAACCACTATCATCTAGTGGAAAAAACTGGATTAAAGAAAATAAATTGCTGCTGAATAATTTGAAAGTTCTGTGCAGTGAGGCAGAAATTAGCAGTAAAGAAACTGGGAGAAAATCACATGCATGAAGCCAATGTTTAAGGTGTTGGAATTAAGGCAATGGAAGGAGACTGGCGATATTTTCTGTGGCGTTGGACATAAGCACAGGTGATTTTTAATGGGATCTTCTGACTTCACTCTTACAGGAAAATGGAGATTGTTTGATTTACTTGAAAGTAACCAACTTAATTGCTTCCTTTCTTTTACATTTTGAATTCTTGAAGATGGCTCAGATATGTCAGGCTTTCAATTACGTAAGTGTTCTTTCTGATATAAAGAGAGATTGAGAGATGGCCAGAGTCCTACTCCTTAGTCAGCTTTCTGCTGCCACTGCAAGGCTCATCCATAATGCAAGAATATTCTTCTCCCAAATCAATAAAGTTTATTACTACAGGTATTAGGTACCATCCCTTATGTAGACTTTCTGGCCATGATAAGTTGGATTGGATTATTTGAGTTATGAAACAGATTTTTTTCTCTCTGGCCTATGACCTATGTTTATTAAGTAAACAAATATTTATTGAGTACTTAATAAAGTATTTAGAAGGTACAGACACTACCCAGTTTATGACGGTTCAACTTATGATTTTTCAACTTTATGACAGTATAAAATCTACGTGTTCAGTAGAAGCCATACTCAGTACTCGATGAATTACATCAGACATTCAACACTTTATCATAAAATAGGCTCTGTGTTGGGTGATTTTAACCAACTGCAGGCTAATGTAAGTGTTCCGAGAAAGTTTAAAGTAGGTTAGGCTAAGCTATGATGTTTGATAGGTTAGATGTATTAAATGAATTTTTGACTTATAGTATTTTTAACTTACCATGGATTTATTGGAACATAAGCAGAAGAACACCTGTAGTTATAAAGCACATGTAAAGTACCTGTGGGTACTGTCTGGACGGAGGGAGGAGAGGGACAAAGAACAAAAGGGACTAAGATGGCGTATTTCAGGGTTCTTCATCACCAACTTTCCCGCGCCCGGGGGACGACACAGGTCAACTGCGCAGGCGCAACCTGACGTCCGACCCAGGAAACCGAAACCTACCTGGCTGCGCCTACCGCATGGCCCCCAACCCCGCCCATGTCCGGCCTACTGCCCTCCCACTCCCAGGCCCAAGACATAAAGCGGCTCCGGGCAGACAGGCGGCGCGAACTTTCTCGGCCCCTCCTCATATGCTGATCTAGGAACTTCGCCCCAGAACGCTGGAGTGACTTCCTCGGCCTCCGCCTCCGAGGCGGGAGACCGGTGAACTTTGCCCTTTCTTCTTTCACATTGGCTAGCTAATAAAGTTTCTTTTTATCTTGCCTACTTGCCTTTTCTCTGGCGCCTGCTCTGGTGGTTGCATAAAACAAATCAGGTACTTATAAAGAAGCTATACGCAATCCCTGACTTTATTAAGTTCATGGATGTCTTCGTTGGCTTGGACAGTCATAACAATATACTGTAGACTGAGTAGTTTAAACAACAGAAATTTATTTTCTCATATTTCTGTAGGTTGGAAGTTTGAGATGAGGGTGCCAGCATGGCTGATTTTTGGTGAATGTTCTCTTTCTGATTTGCTGATGGTGGAGAGGAGAGAACAAATAAGCACTCTTTTATCTCTTCTTTGAAATGCACTAATCTCATCATGAGGACCTTACCCTTATGACATCATCTAAACCTAATGGTCTCCCAAAGGCCCCATGTCTAAATACCACCTCACTGGGGATTAGGGCATCAGCATATGACTTTTGGGGTGGGGAGTGACGTAGTTCAGTTCATAGCAACAGACAAGCAGAGAATAGAAATAGTTAATTGTTAAGATGGATGAGCTAACTCCTTCTCATTCTAGAACAGTAGGACCAGAATGAAAATAGAGGAGCAGCTTCTGAGGAGCAGCTTAGTGACAGTTTCAGTGATGCCGAGTTCTCAAGTGTGAAAAGAAACAACCATAAGCTCTTAAAGTCAGTAATTGAAGGCTGGGTGATAGGAATTAGTAGGGGAAATGTTATTTCCCAAATGTACAATTAAACTGTATGGTTTCCAGTGATAATTGTCAGTAGTTTCCATGTAATATGCTTACCGCATATTTGATATAATATGAAAATATATCTCCCTGTAGGTAACTAAGTGGTAGCACTATTGATCTAGAATTGTAGGATCCAGGAAGATTACAGTCCTCTGTTCTCAGGAACCTGTTAATAGTGAAAGAGGGGAATGTCAATCTTCACTCAAATGAAACCCAAAGAATAAATTTCCTTTCCAGAAAATAGGAGGAAACAAACGAACAAAAAGAAGCCTATTCCCATAGAAGATGTAGTTTTTTTTTTTTTTTTTTCTAAGAGAGGGAATCGGGTAGATACCTGAGAAGGTAGTATAATGGAAAAAGAGAGGGGTACTCAAGGAAGAAAACTCAGATCAGAAGCAGAAAGAGTCTGTACAGAGGATCCTGTTTGTTATAGCTGAGTCTGGACGTTCTTTCCTTTAAGATTTTATGTATTTGTTTTCCCAGCTTCTAATATCATACTCAGCATGATAACAGCATGCTGATTTTTTTTTTCAGAGAAACACACTATCCAACTGTTAGATAGTTCCCCTGTCAGAGTTATTTACATCCTCTGGCTCTATGGAATAAGAGGAGGCAATGAGGGAGATGCATAAATTCACTAAAACGCCAACCTTTATTCTTCTGTACATGTTCAACCTGTGGGATTATCTATGTAGAGAGAGAGATTGTCTCAATGTAGTGCAGAATTGAGTTCAGAGTAGTAAACAGATGGACAGGTGTGTTCTGTCCAGTTTTCCCTTCAGGGCCTTACAAAGAAACTGGATAAGAGAGCAGACAACTTTGGGTGGATAATATGACATCCTTGGTGATTACTGGCATCCCTGATCCAGGAAGTCCCCAGGAAAATTAAGGTGGAAAAAAATCATGTCTAAGGTTTCTTGATTTTTCTGTGAGTGAAAACCCCCTTTAGGAAGAAAAAGAGAAGGAACTGATAAAACACTGATAAAAAGAAAATGATTTTAAAAGTGATTAAGATTAATGTGAAAACTGCAGGAAACATAAGAGCTCACAGTTGGGTTCAGAGCTCATTTGGATTCTACATCGCTTTCAGGTTACTCTGACACTCATGCTTTCAAACTCACAGGTGAGCCTTTTCTACTCACATGATGTCTTCGTGTTCCTGTGCTCTTTTTGTCTAAGATAGAATTTGAAACAGAAGCAAAGAAAAACAATACAGGTTAACACTCCACTTGTTGAGAATATCACTGCTAAACTGCTTACTGAATACTCTGGTTACACATGCATTATGAGAGTCACAGGTTTGTAGAAAAAGAGAAAAATCAAGCCTAATTAAAGGATTTTAGGGTGAGCGAGAATAAGGATTTACTAATCAGATCCTTATAAAAGTTTCTCTCTTCCGGCTACTAGAAAATGTGATACCTAAGTTCAAGTTCCAAAAAAGACACAGTCAATTCAGAATGGGAATGCTGTGATTAAGAGTTCAGCCTGTTAGAGGAAAGATGCATGGTGGTAGAGATAGTTCTAGAAGCAGAGTCGCTGGGTAGATGGTAGAAATGCTATAATCAGAATCAAGGGTTCCAACAGTCCTATCTGTTGAGTAAAAAACAGAGGGAGAACTAATTGCCTCTCTTCCAGCTCCTTTCTCCTACGCTCACTACTGCCCTTTCCCTGTCTGCAGTGATTAGGACTGAGAGATGCAAGAAGAAAATAGGTCTGAGAACTGAGGGCACAATTCTAGACTTAGTGAATGCAGAACTCAGTGAAGCATCTGACCAGTTCACATGTAACCCAGCCTCTCACATAGTGTTTTAACCTCTGCTCAGAGGCATGGAACATGGAGAATACTTCCAAATAAGGCAGAGACTTTCAATAATTCTTGCTTGACCATGAGAAAAGCCAGTGGAAAAAGGAAGAATCAAAATCTGAGGAATCTAGGTTCTTATGAGTAGGTTCAGGCCAGGCCAAGAACAGGGCTAACTCATAGACCCAGTCTTTCCTTCTCTGATGATAACCTCAAGTTCTCTCTTTTCAATATTTTTGTGTTTGTCATTTTAGTTTAGTTTTGTTTTATACTATTTTATTTTCCTGTTCTGTTGCCTTTTAAATAAATGACCATTGTTTACAAGAAAAGTGGGAGGAGAGTTAGCCAAACCAGAAACATCTATCTCCTGAAGACATGCTTTTTTAGCTAGCTATTGAATCATCCCAGTTCTTTTTCTTTTTTTTTTTTTTTTCCTTCACCTGGATTTTATAGTACTGAATTTATTATTAAAAATAAAGTTCTTATCACTGACAACAGACAGACATTCTTAAAACTATTTTAAGAGCTTGATATTTCTCAAGAGGATACATATGAATTTATAAACATTCTGAAATCATGATCCAAATCAACCCACTTGATGGAAAGATTTACTTTGGAAAAAAAAAAAAAGTAACTGAAATTTTGTTGTCTATCCCCACAGTAGCTAGAATTTCTAAATAAGTCAGTAGGAATTCCTCATGCATTTTTCAATAGTTTTGGATGTTTTTTCTTCTTTTGTAGGCAAACATTTTTCAATTCTGTCAATCTTTTGTGGTGAGAGATGGCTTATTTCATAGATAAATTGTTATTATAACTCACAGTGGAATTCAAAATAATCCAAAACACAGTAGTAGGACAATCCCCTGGAGAACATGGGAGCCAAATAAATCACATTGTGCAGCATTACTCACCTCACTACAGGAACATTTTTATCCAGGTAAAATACCAGAGGCATTCATGAGGAAGGATGTAATTCAAAAGAGCAAGATGGGAACTAAGAGAAGTGGGTAAAAGAGACGAACAGGATGCCTTGGGTTGACAATGTGGTGTCCTCAAGGAAATCAAATTGAGAAAAAATATGGTTTCTCCTGGGTAGTTATGTTATAAACCTTGACATAACAGATTACATCACAGATATTCAAAATCACCTTAAAAAAGACATACAAGGAGCAAGTAGAGAAATATGATACTGGAGAAGACCATTCTCCCAGGTGACAGAGGATACATGGTTCATCCCAAAGGATAAGACCATGGCTGCAAAAGGAACCACTTCCAGTGGAGTCGAGGAAGGTACATACTGAGAAGTTTGCATTGACCTTGCTAATTTGCCACTACTGTCTAAGGGATTCTTTTTTTTTTTTTTTTTTTTTTTGAGACGGAGTCTTGCTCTGTCACCCAGGCTGGAGTGCAGTGGCCGGATCTCAGCTCACTGCAAGCTCCACCTCCCGGGTTTATGCCATTCTTCTGCCTCAGCCTCCCGAGTAGCTGGGACTACAGGCGCCCGCCACCTCGCTCGGCTAGTTTTTTGTATTTTTTAGTAGAGACGGGGTTTCACCGTATTAGCCAGGATGGTCTCGATCTCCTGACCTCGTGATCCGCCCGTCTCGGACTCCCAAAGTGCTGGGATTACAGGCTTGAGCCACCGCGCCCGGCCTGTCTAAGGGATTCTTAGAAATCAGGCAAACATTTTTCTTTCCCGTAATCTCCCTGAAGGATCTTAAAGCAATTAGCTTTAAAAGATGAAATACATATTTTTTACATTTGCCTTCCCCAATAATTGATTTTGAATATTATGTTTTAAACAAAATGCCTCCAGGACATAGACTTTTTTACAGCACCTTATATAAACAAGGCAGGAGAAGTTAGAGGATGTGTACCTGCACACACACACACACACACGCACGTACATGCACAGATATTAGAAAGACAGATGTGCTCAATTGAGAAACAGGAATCTAAATTTTTAAGAAGTAGCTTGAGAATATACTAAAAACGAACAAATTTTTCTTTCACTTTGAGAATGGAAAGATATAGGAAAGCATAAAAAGAAATACAGGTAAATCCAAAGATGGAAATGAGAAGATAGAAAATTGTAGAAATTCATGCTGAACAGACTTTTTCCCTGTGAAGTAGGAGACAAAGGGTCTGTTACAATGAGGGAATTATATTTGGAGCCAAACAGAAACATACCGTAGTATTGGTTTGTTAACGGACACTGTGTACTGTCTTTTGCCATTTAAATTTCCACACAACTCTCCACTTTTGACTTTGAGCTCAGGATTGTGAGTGCTTTGGTCAAAGGATTTTAGATGTGTTGCGAGCAGATACGTAGAAATCATTTGCATTATTAGACATCATTCTTTGATCCTCTGTCATAGCTGTGAGACGAATTCTCCAGCTGGCCTACTTAACCAAGAATGAGCTAACTTGTGGAACCAACCTAGACCCATAGATATCAAATATAAAGTGGAGTCACCCCATCTGACCCAAAAATCTGTGAGAATAAATTAATTGTTGTTTTAAGTCACAAAATTTTGAGGTAGTTTCTTACACATTACTAAGCAGTATGTCCTGATGCATGTGTCAAAGATCTAGTCACATTTATAGAACACACAAGTCTAATAGCCACAACATATAAGTTATACCATTTTCTCCAGTAGAATTTGAAAGTCTAGGTACAGATATAGAACTGGGCATTATTGAATTGACAAAAAAGTCCAATTATAAAAAGATAAAGCAATTGCAGATAATGGCAGAAACTGAAGTGATATATGAAAAAAATTAAGATTGATAAGAAGGGAATAAATCCAAGAGAGTCCAGACGGTACCACGACCACCAGAAGTTCTTGGCGTGAACAGATGTAGAGAATAAAGAAATAAGATTATTGGCTGGGTGAGGTGGCTCATGCCTATAATCCCAGCACTTTGGGAGGGATCACGAGGTCAGGAGATCAAGACCATCCTGGCTAACACGGTGAAACCCCATCTCTACTGAAAAAAAAAAAAAAAAAAAAAAACGAAAAAATTAGCCAGGCGAGGTGGCGGGCGCCTGTAGTCCCAGCTACTCGGGAGGCTTAGGGAGGAGAATGGCGTGAACCCGGGAGGCAGAGCTTGCACTGAGCGGAAATCACCCCACTGCTCTCCAGCCCGGGTGACAGAGTGAGACTCTGTCTTCAAGTTAAGGGCATGAATTATGAGAAAATAAAATTCATGATGTGGAAATATACTGAGATAACAAGTTTTAAAGGATAGTCACAAGAATGATGGAGTTGTTAATTGTTGGTGTCGTGAGAAAATGGAAAGTCTAAGTGATAAGCTGTGTTAGAACATACATTTTTGACTATTCTTGTGTAATTACAAAAGTTAGGTATAATGGAACCAGAGAATTAAGGCTCAAAGCTTTTGCTTTGTGAAGAACTCGATAGGAAGTCAGTGAGTGGTAGTACTAGCTCTTATTAGAACAGAAATTGCTACAATCAGAAAGAATCAAATAACAAGGGAGCCTCTGTCATTTGCATGGAAAAAGTCTAACTTAAGAGAAACCTGGAGAAACAGTGATTATAACATATTAATTTAATGGTATAATTTTTCCTTATTTTTATAAAAAAAAATTTTAAATCTTTTTTTTACTTACTTTGCAGCTTCAGCACAAAGGATTAAATTTAATTTAAGATCCTAATGGACATGCAGTAAAATGCCGTAACATAAATAAATAGCTGGACTTATTTCCACAAACTAAACATATCTGTGAAACCAGCATTCAAATTCAGAAAAAGAGCAAGCAACTGCCACAGAACCCCTATCACACTCTTTTCTAGTCCTTATCTCCCCCAGAGGAGGCCCACTAGCTCGATTTATAACAATTTTGATTTTCTCTTCCAACACACACTTTAGGTAAATGAGATAATACAACGTGTATTATTTTGTGTCAGAATTTACTTATTGAACATTATGTTTTTATTTTTACCGTTTTTTCAACTTTTATTTTAGATTCAGGGCTACCTGTGCAGGTCTGTTACATGAGTAGATTGCAAGTCACTGAGGTTTGGTGTGCAAATGATTTCATCACCCAGGTAGTGAACATAGTACCTCGTAGATAGTTTTTCAATTCTTGCTCTACTCCCCCAAGTAGGCCTCAGTATTTATTGTTCCCAGCTTTGTGTCTATGTGTTCTCAATGTTTACCTCCCACTTATAAGTGAGAACATGTAATATGTGATTTTCTGTTACTGTGTTGTTTAGGATAATGGTCTCTGGACCTAACAGATACCTACACCACCCAACACAATAAAAAAATACATTTTTCTCACCTGCACACCAATATATACTCTAAGATCAACCACATGACATGCTCAGCCATAAAGCAATTCTCCAACAGATATTTTGTTTTTGAAGTTCACTGATTTTTTTTTTTTTTTTTTTTTTTTTTGAGACAGAGTGTCACTCTGTCACCCAGGCTGGAGTACAGTGGCCGATCTCGGCTCACTGCAACCTCTTTCTCCTGGGTTCAAACAATTCTTCTGCCTCAGCCTCCTGAGTAGCTGGGATTACAGGTGCACGCCTCCATGCTCAGCTAACTTTTGTATTTTTTTTTGAGTCAGTGTTTCACCATGTTGGTCAGGCCAGTCTCGAACTCCTGACCTTGTGATCTGCCCACCTGAGCCTCCCAAAGTGCTGGGATTACAGGCATGAGCCACTGCACCTGGCCTATTTTTTAAAATGTATTTTTAATTGACAAATAATTTTATATATTTATGGGGTACAATATGATGAATACATTGTAGAAAGATGCAATCAAGGTAATTAATAAATCCATTACCTCACCAATTTAGCATTTTTTGTTGTGAGGACATTGAAAATGCATTATTTTAGAAATTCTGAGATATAGAACTCACTATTATTAACTGTAGCATCTATATGGTGCAAAAGATCACCAAAACTTATTCCTCTAGTCTAACTGAAACTTTGTACACTTTTGATTAACATCTCCTTTTTTTCCAGCCTTTTTTCCCCCTTTCCTACTCTAGCCTCTAATAAGTACCTTTCTAGCTTCTGTTTGGATGAGAATAACTGTTTTAGATACCACATATAAGTGAGATCATACCATACTTGTCTTTCTGCACCTGGTTTATTTCACTTAGCATAGTGTCCTCCAATTTCATCTGTGTTGTCACAGAAGACAAAATCTCCTACTTTTTAGAGGCTGTATAGTATTCCATTCAGTATACATACCACATTATCTTTATCCATCTGTTGATGGACACTTACATTGCTTCCATCTCTTGGCTATTATTAATAATGCTAAAATGAACATATGAAATGAATGCAGCTATCCTTTTGACATACCAACTTCAGTTCTTTTGGATATTTACCCCAGAAGTAGGATAACTGGATCATATGTTAATTTTATTTTTAGTTTTTAATAAATTTCCATACTATTTTCCAAATTCACTATATTAATTTACATTTCCACCAACAGTGTACAGACATAAAAGAAAATGTTCAGTATCTCTAATTATCAGGGAAATGTAAATTAAAGCCACAATTAGATATCATCCATGCCTGTTAGAACGGCTATTAATGAAAAGATGAATGTCAGTAAGTTTCTATATAATTATAGAAGTCAGATGTAATGCAAACCAGATAATTAAGGCTCATAATTTTTACTATTGAGGTATTTGACAGGGAGTCAATAAACCATAGTGTTACCTTTTATTAGAGTGGATGTAGAGAAAACGGAACCCTAACTGTGGATTTTTAAAGATTATTTATTCTTATTTTGGCATAATTTCCCTGATTTGACCATGTCATTATTTATTATCTGTCCATTCTATAATTGATGGCCTTTGGGTAGTTTCCAGATTGAATCTATTTTAGACAATGCTGCTACAAACATTCTAGTGATTATCTTTTGGTAAACATCCATACACATTTTTGTTGGCTATACAATGTCTGGATCATAAGAAGAATATATTCAAATTTTGGAGATACTGTCAAATAGTTTCCAAAATGATCCTACAAGTACATACTGTCTCATCACCAGGGTATGACAGTCTGTTGGTTTACAGCTTAGATAACACTTCGTATTTTCTCTTTTCCTTTTTAACCATTGTGGTATGTGTGCAGTATATCATTTTGTGATTTTGATTTGCATTGTTCTGATATAATAACGAAAGTATTGGAGAATCTCAGCTACAGAAAACAAATAATAGACACTATATTCTTGGGTAAGATGGGGAAATTGCAGAGGAAGGGTAAAACTTACTATGGGAGACTTAACGCCCTCAACAATATCAGCATGTAAGTGGGGAGGGAGTGTGGGTATTATAAGAGAAGATTTTTGGAGAGCTTTTAGCTCTCCATAGAGGGATTAACAACCCCTCACACTAACATCACTTCAAGCTTAGGCAAAAGATTCTGACAGGACAAGTCATAGAGTTTTTACAATCTCTTGTATTTTGGGAGACACAGTAAACCGGTGTGTGACTGTGGCACGGAAAAATCTTAAAAAATAACGGGTAGGCAGAATAACTTTGATAGCTGACTTACAAAGAAAATGGTAGAACTGTTCTCCCTAATAATGTATCACTATTGGTTCATTAATTATGACAAACACAGAGCACTAAGTAAAATGTTAATAATAGGAAAGAATGGGAAAATTTTGTACTAGTTTGCAATAATTTTGTAAAAATGGTATTGTTCTAAAATGAAAAGTTTAGAAAAAAAATGAATGAGAATGAAATGAAATGAAAACTAAACATCAGTATTTTTTCCATAACACTGATTTGGGCCTTATGTGAAAAACCAACTATAGTGTTATGTTAGGTTTGATCTTCCAAAGAAGTGGGAGTATTCCCAGGTATGTAAGGAATGAGGAAAGACCCAGCCATTCCCAGAATAGAGACGCATCTCTCCATATTTTTATATGTTTTAGTTTATGTCTTTTAGTCTGATTTAATCAATCTACATTGTAAATACAAATCAAAACATCATATTGCATCTAATAACTGTCTCCATTATCTGTCAGTTCACATAATTTAAAAATGTATTAATAAATATTTGTTGAATGAAGGAAAAACAATCTATCACATTAACAAGCTAAAATAGAACAATTCTATTATCTTACCAACACATGCAGAAAAAGCATTTGACAAAATCCAAAACCAACTTGTGATAAAGCTTCTCAGTAAACTAGGAAGAGAGGACAACATTTTAAACTTGATAATGAGTATCTCTAACAAACCTGCTTGGGTTGGATTGGAAATCTGTAGAAGAGACCTCTGCCATTTCTTGGTCAGGCAGTACAATGGTTTAGATAGAAGATGGAACTCTTCTCAGGACTCTGGCAGCAAAAGTAGTTATAAGGTAACTATAGTATTTGCTTTCCATTTGGGAAGGGATGTGGGAATAGAGGGAGATATGGATACTGATTATTTATGTGGGGGTATTAGAGATACACATGTATTTGTGAATGAGAAGGTTTAAGGAAGGAGATATAAATATGAATCATAGACCTTAGTCTAAAAGGTTCCACTTGAAGACGGAATCCCATACAAAGGTTCTCTGAACTAAAGAGGCTGCACTTTCAGGAAAGTTGACAGGATGGTAATAGCCTCAGAACTTTATATATCTTGGCCTTTGGTAAATTTTGTAACTTCTCTTTAAGATCTCTTATATATTATTCGATCATAGATTATTCAGATTTGAAGGTAAGTTGAAGATTAGTTTGTATTGCCCAATTTAAAGTGAGAAAACAGCCAAGAGAAGTTTAAAGACAGCCAAAGTCTTTTGAATAATGTGTCCTTTTAGTGATTGAGATGTTTCGGTTATGAAATCTGATTTTGATGTATCAAATATTTTATTTTATAGATATCAAAGTATAACGTAAATTAGTCTATTAATCAATGTAATATAGGTGTGTTTAAATAAAATACAAATAATACAATAGAGTACCAAATATGACTTCTGGACTAAGACTACTCTTATATCAATGTCCTCTTTTCAAAATTTATTCGCATGTCCCTTTCTCATTGCCTTATAATCCTATGCAACAGATAATCAGCCCTTCCTTTATCATGTTCAGTGTTTTCAACTTGAGAGTTTAATGAGCATTTTGGTTATTTGTGGATTTTTTTGTGCTACTGATGCTAAAAAGCTTCTCATGTTGTTATATTTGTCCTGATCACCATGTATTTTGTCCCTGAGAGTTTTGCTTGATAATTAACTATAAGGGAATATGAGCACAAGTGGTATAACGAATGGGGACAGGGCAGACTGACAAAGTAATGAGTAAAACATTTATTTTCCAAAAATAAGCATGACAATTTTGGTAAATAAGTATACAAGATCCCAGTCTTTGGAACACACACTCCACAAATACACTACATATCAAATACAAATACGCTACTTTCACACACTTTTAAATAAATGCAGTTGCAGTCTAAAACTAACTGTACAAAGTAGCATTACGTTCAGGATGTATTAATTGGAATATAATATGCAGAAAAAACGGTATAGCAAACCCATTGTAACTGGCATAAATTATACTACATCTCCCATAATCACTTCTGTGAATAAAAGTTTTGAATTACCAGGATAATTTTTAAAAGTGGGATAATTTCCTTTCATCCTAAAATGAAACAAAACAAACTAACAACTAAATGGAGGATTTAATAGCTCTTTCCACAGATTTAAAGGAATATCAAAGAAGAGATTAGACTTACCTATTAGAGTACAAAATCTAGAAGCTGAACTAATAAGTACAAGTTACTGTTACGGCAACATTGAATTTTCTTACCCATTGTTTTTTAACCACAGAGTGAGATTTTTTGTAAAGTAATAAATTCTTTGTTAATGAGACTGTACAATGGGGAGGGCATTTTTTGCTGCAAATGTCATTTAAAAGGGTATCTGTATTGGAGGAGGATTATTTGTAGGGTGATCCCTTGTAACTCTAAGCTTTTGTGCTAGACACTTATATTCAAGATTCTACCATGTACAAATTCTGTGTATACATACAGTAATATATTTAAATTTACTCATAAGCCTCACTGCATTTCATTAATAAACTAAATGATTCATTTTTGCTGGCACATTGAAGATTACGAATATAATGTTTTAGAGGCCTGTATCTTCTCAAATTGTGTTAACTATCCAAAGAGAATACATTAGCTGGTATTTCATTTTTTCAAAAATTTTCTTTGTGGTAAAAGATGTAACATAAAATTTACCATTTAACCATATTAAGGGTACAGTTTTGTGTTCTGTATATAAAAGTTTGTGCATATTTTAGAACAAGATTTATGCATTTCAGTATTGAGTAATATATCCAGAACAGATTAAAAGTTACATGGAATCTAAAAAAAAATCCCCAATTTTGTTTGTATTTATGCAATATATTTTACATTGGAACACAGGAAAATACTACATGTTAAAGTTTTAAAGCAGCTTCAAGAGTTACCTAATTTGTTACAGAAATAGAACTTAAAGTTAGGTAAAACTATTTTTGTTCCAAAATATAAGCAATATTTAGAGAAACTCTAAATATTTTAAAGTAAATTACTGACACGGTCCCTATATTCAGGAAAATTGCAAACTATGAAGAAAGTATATGTAGAGATTAATATAGGTAAGAACGAAAGCAGAAGGCTCACAAATATATAAGATCTAAGTCGTTTCCTTTCAAAGCACATCCTAAAATGCAATTATTTTTAATTCACCATATTTATCAACAGAACAGATAAACTAATGTATGTTGTTTATCACCAGGAAACAAATTGTTTTATCATTAAAACTATGGAGGTAGTAACACAGCGGTTAACCTATCTTGTGTTTACATAACAGAACTATTCCTTTATATACATTTTCACATCAGATTATCACAGCAATTCTATGAAAGGTAATATTAACCCCTGTCTTGGGATGAGAAAACTCGTGACTAAGGAGATTATTAATTAACTTATCCAACTGTAAAAGGTTAGCACCTGGATTCAAATCAAATCAAGAGTGTTTGCTATCATGCAAGCTGATGAACACTGTATATGCTCTCTTTCCCATATTCCAGTTAGGGTCACCATGCATTTTGGCTTGCCTATGACAATCTCCTTCACATCTGTCATTCCTGAGTAATTATAAGTAAAGCCACCTTTCACTTTCAAGATGTTCTGCTTTAGATGATAAATTATGTGGTCATTTAATTATACTCCATATTGCTGGAATCAAGCTATTTCTACTTCAAAGTTTCAAACAGTATGTAGATATGTGTGTGTGTGTGTGTGTGTGTGTGTGTGTCTGCATGAGTGCTGCATTTGCATATGTGTGTCTGTGAGTGTGTGGTTTGCTAAGTCAGGTAAGGGATTGTAATATGACAAGTCATTTATAGATTTGACGTTGTATTCCTCATTTTCAAGGAACTTAATAAAACATAAAATAGAAAGTATATAATTATATGGTGAATCTAGATTGCAAGTATAATTAAATTAAATAATTACAAGAAAAATTTAGTCATTTGACTATAAAAGATGCCCTTAATGGAATTTATAAATATTCTTTCACAAAAGGTAGATTAACGTTCCTATATCAATCAAGTGCATTTTACACTCACTAATATGAGGCCTACTAAAGATTGCTCATTCCAAAAATAATAGAGATTTTTCTCCATAATGTGATACTCTAATGTCAGGTTACTCCATATAGAATGTTTTCCTCTTTTTGATTTTATGGATAGAAGGATAAAAATATAAATTGAAAATAATTTAATTTACTGTATAGAATCAACTTTATAAAATGCCCCACTCTCAAATATTTGAACAAAAATGTTAAATAAAAATATGCAAAACTTACTTTATACATGTGATTAACATATATTTCTATAGTAGTCATAATTTTGCTGATCTATTACATACATAATTTATGATACACATATGTATTTTACATATCAGCATTTTATATGCTGTTTATATAACATATAATGAAGAAACTAATTGTATGAGCAATTGTTAAATGCAAGACACTCTTTTAAGCACACTGCATTTATTATATTATCTAATCCTCATAATGATCCTATGGTTTTGAGGTACTGCTATATTTATTATCTCAGATGATGAGGAAAATGAATCTTTCTCCAATATTATACCACTGTTAAGTATTAGGACCAGAAATCAAATCTGAGCAATTTGTCCACAATGAACTGCCTTCATAACCACACATGCAAAACTGGAATTCACATACATAACTTTTAGTTTTAAACTAACATTAACTTCTAATTTATTCATAATATTCTAGAGAAAAAAATATTTTTTCATCATTCTTTCTGGCCTGTTGCTGGTTCCATATCACCCTCTGATCCATTACTGTAACCCACTCTGGTCTGTATTGTGAGCTAACACTCTGGTCGGTATTGTGTGTTAACACTCATCAATATAATCACCATCTCCATTTAGGATTGCTACACTAATTGAAGACAAATTTTAGTTTAGATAGTTCATTTCTCTGTGTAATTTACTCAAGAGTTTGTGTAAATTTCATCATCAATATTTATTTGCCCTTGTCCTTTGCTTTACTAATATTTTATAATCACTAATCCATGCAAATATTAGGCTTTAGGCAGTTTGGGACAGTTAAAGATGTCTATTCTGCGAATATTCTTATTGCACCTTATTGGAGAAAGTTGCTTCTCCCTTCTATGTGACAAAAACGTAGAGAAGATATGGTTTATGGACTTCCTTGCTGGAATGCTGTCATATGTTGAGAATTCTCTTTAAGAATATCTTGCTCCATTGCCCATAAATAATCTACCATGACATAATACAACATACTATTAAACATTTTTTGTGGTTACTGTTAGCCCAGGACTTTGTAACTTAGACACAGTTTCAGAATGTTTTGTGTGTGTGTGTGTGTGTGTGTGTGTGTGTGTGTGTGTGTGTGTGTGTGTTATTTAAAAGCAGTTATGACATCTACTTAATTGTTTATAACAATGAGAATCTTTTTGAAATAGTAAATATTTCCCAGAATCAAATGATTGCTTAGGTCTTCGTTTTATGCGTGATGAGAAGATACTGGATATAAGTAAATTTCTTCCAATTTTCCGACCAAGTAACTAAATATACATATTCTCCAGTTCAAGCATTTAATACAATTTAATTCTGCATGTAATAAAAATGCTATTTGTGTTAACTGCTTTTAACATTTAAAAATATCTACATAATTTTAATTATTGTCTAGCTAAGATTTCATGGGGCATCAGGATTTCCAGATTTACAATTTTTGATTCTTAACTATTGTCTCACTCCTATGCAACCTTGTCTAAGTTTTCCCAGATGGGTTCTCTATGGTTAATTAACACTGAATATATCATTACATCAGACAAGCCTATAAGGGAATGTGGCATTTACTCGGATAACTTAGGCTGGGACCCTTTAACAGCTGGAGGTATTTTTAGCCATCTCTGATTTTCTACTAACTTACATTGATATAACAAACGAACATTAAAATTTTGGCTTATGACAATTTTGTCAGTAACTTTTAAGTACTAGTAAATCAGATGAAATCAAAGAAAATTCATTTTGATTAGGGTATCTGCTATCAAATGTAACTCTGAGATTTTTCAAGGAGGGGAGTTGTTTTGTGACAGAAAAATCAAGGTAATAATTACTATTTTCACTAAGACAGCCATATATGTCATGCTCATACAAAATATATTCTAATTTTGAATCTTATTTGAAAACAAATTATTGAAACACTATCCACCATGACAAAAGAATACCATACTCATCCTATTATCTCGCTAGTAGACACCAATAACATATCATTTTTAATCAAAGGATACTGACTTTCAATTTCAACTTCAAAATGTAGGGTTGGAAATTGTCACTCTCATTCTTAAGCAAAAAAAAATGTAGATCTATAGATTCAATCCAAGTAAATCGAAATCATAGGAAACAATTTTGTAAATATTAACAAACTAATTCAAAAGTTTATATGGAAAGATAAAAGAATAAGAATAGCCAACAAAACCTAAAGGAGAACAAAGTTGCAGGACTTACACAGCTTCATTTGAAAACTTAATATAAGCTACAATTAATAATTAAGTATGGTATTGATGAAATAATAGACATATAGAAAACTGGAATAAAATATGGATCACAGAAGTGGACCTACACAAATATTGTCAATTGATTTTTAGCAAAACTACCAAGGAGATACATTTGAGAAGGAATAAACTTTTTAATAATTGATGCTGGGGCAATTGGACATCCACATGCAAAAAGCAGAGAGAAAAATGCTAAATTTCTGTTTCATCAAAAACACTCTTAAGATAATCAAAAAATAAGTCAGACTACGGGAAAATATTTTCAAAGCATATATTTGATAAATAATTTAGCCAACATACACAAGTCATAAAACCCAACAAGAAAAACAGAGAACCCAAATAAAAATGAGCAAAAAATCTGAGCAGACATTTTACCAAGAAAATATGTAAATGGAAAATAAATCTGTAAACACACTCTACTTCATTATCCATTAAGGAAATGAAAATTTTAAAAATGAGATACCAGTGCTGACCCAGTCTAATGTTTACAAATCTAGAAACTGACAATACAAATTATTGGTGGAGACGCAAAGCAATAAGAAATCTCAATTATTAATGGTCAAAATGCCAAAGGAGATAGCCACTTTAGAATACAGTATGGTAGCCTCTTATAAAGCTAAATAAACCCTTGCTATGTGGTGCAGACATAGCATTCCTTAGTATTTCCCATCAATTTGAGAATTTATGTTCATACTAACATATGCACACAAAGATTTACACTTCTATTCAAAATCACTAAACATGGGAAGCAACCAAATGTCTTTCAATAAATGAATGGATAAGCAAGCAGAAGAACATCCATAAAGTGGAACACTATCTTTCAGTGATAAAACACTATGAACTATCAAGCCATGTGAAAAGATAGATGAACCTTATCTATATTTTGCTAAGAGAGAGAAGTCAAACAATGATACATATAGTATCATTCTATTTATATACAATTTTGTAAAGGCAAAGTTACAGAGATAACAAATCCATCAATGCTTACCAGAGATTTGGGAGGGTGGTAGGAGAGTCGCCTGAATATCCAGAGGGGATTATTTTTAATGGTAGTTAGACTATACTGTTTGATTTTGTAATGCAAAATAGCATGCTATTGTGCATTTGTCAAAACCCGTAGAACTTCTCCACATAAAGAGTGAACCTTAACGTATAGAAATTGAAGAATTTGGAATTTCCAGGAATCCCAGCATGGAATGGGAACTGTAAGAAAATAGTCTATCTGCATTACAAATTATGAAACAACCTCACTGAAGAGGATAGTGGGGGGTGGGGAAATACAGTGACCTTAAGTATCTTTGGAAAAGAATGGGGACTATATGACTAAAGGCAAAAGGGACTGCACATAATAAACCTTCACTTCTAACTGATAACATTGCTTCCCACTAAAGTAAAGGTTAACAGTCCTAAAACCACAATACATGTATATACTAGTATCAGATAGTTAAATAGATGGTAGACGGCGGAAGCCAGGTTTCAAACTATTGGAGTGGGAGGTTACAGATAAGCAAGAGGAGAATATTAGAATGATCCATATGCTAATGGTTTAGAGTTGGAGGCATCAACATGACCTCATGTTTAGTTTAATATAGATACAGATGGATGTGCTATAAATATGTTCAGATATTCACATATATATGCATTTGTATACACACAGTTATTTCCTTGCTCAGTCAGCTGAGAGGGCTTAGGCAATGACACTCTGGTAGTAAAGAGTGCTTCTAACGCTCAGATCTTATTTTCTAATACCATTCTCTAATCAAAGAAACCAGGGATTCTGGGAGGAATGACTGATTCTAGAACTGGAGCAGGAAATGTACAACATGGTCCTGGAGCATTTTGTAGTGGCTGAAGATAAAGAAATGCTTTAAACAAAAAACAAAAATCATAATTATGGGGGTATCTGAATGCAATATGGGAGCAAAATGAAAGAACTACCAGTGGTCAAATCTGTAACATTATGCAACACATAAACATAGTATTGGCTCCTAGTCCAAAGTATAAATAAATGTCCATCAGTCTATGTTAATATAAACAAATGATTTAATAAATAAACAACTGGAAAGAGTAGACAAATATTTCACACAGAAAAAGTGCCAAATGGCTTATTAGGATGTTTTTGCCCTCAAAGAAGTGGAGTCTAACTTTCCACTCCTTATGTGTATGTTGCACATAGTGAAATATTTCCAAGGAGTATGGAAAGAGGGGGAAAAGCAGTTTCTGCTACAGTGGAAAAATACGACAAACACTATCACAGCCAAGTGATTATTGTTAACATCAATAGTGATAATTCATGTTAACAGTGTGCACCCTACTAGATATGATGTATCCAGAATGCCACTTTACCTCTGTGGTCTTCCTCACAAAAAAGGATAACTTCAGCCTAATCATGAGACAAAAATCTGGCACATTCCAATTACAGGGCGCTGTAAAAATGCCAGAATAGTACTCTTCAAAAATGTCAAGGTCACCAGAAACAAGGGAAATCTGAGAAACTGTCACAGTAAACAGGAGCCTGCGTAAACATGAATATTGAATGTGTTATCATGAAAGAGAAAGTGGACATAGTTAAAAGGTGAGAAAATCTGAAAACAGTATGAACTTTAAGTTCATAAGAATGTATCACTACTGTTTCACTTATTGTGACAAATGGACCATAATAAGGCAAGATTTAACAAGTCAAAGAGTAATGGATATAGAGAAACTCTGTACTACCTTCGCCACTAATCTCTATATCTAAATCTATTCTAAACATTTTAAAAATTCATTACAAACCTTTTGAAAAATATACCCAAGAATGACTGATGGTGAAGAAAGAGATTTGAGTTAAAAAAAAAAAAAAAAAAAAAAAAGTTTAAACATTTACATGTGAATATGTAGACAGAATTATATTTTAGACAAAAAGAAATGTGGAACATATATTATTATTTAATCCAGTATACCTTTTTATATAGGTGTATAAATAAACTCAGTCCATGAGAGCAAAACCGGTTTGATCGAGGTGATACTTCTCTATTATTTCTGGAGTCTACATAGAAACAGAATCTTGAGGATGAGATTGTCACTCTTCAATTTTTCTGAACCTTACTAGTATAAGTATTGCTAAAAATTGCTTTTGTTTCTTCTGATTTGGGCATGACATTTTTATTTTGTAAAATGCTCTTACCAAAATAAATTGATAACAATTAAACCTAAAGCAACAACAACAATAAATTGGATTTTATAAAACGAATACCTTCTCTGTTATTCCTTTATTATCATCTATTTCTACATGTGACAAAACATCACTCTACGACTGCATATTTGCATAAAATGGCTTCTTTGAGTAAATAATTCTTTCCTATATATTTGGGACTGTTAAAGTTTTTGGAATACCATTTACTCGCTGTTATTTGAATGATTTAGTATTCATAAATAAAAGTAGCACTGTATAAAAATTTTAAAACCAATAGCAATCTTATAGCTTTATGAGGCTTTCAAAATATTCTGGAGTGACAGAATTGTATTACATTTCTCAAAATCATATTTACAGTCCAGGAATACCTTTAATCTAGTAGAATGTAAAGGCAAAGGGAGAGCATATTATCCTTCCCCCTTTCCTCAGCTACAGCCTAAAATCTTTGTAACTACTGCTTTAATTTTGTGAAAGATTTAACAGTGCAGATATCTTTCCTAAATACATAGTTGGGATTGCAATAGGGGAAATATAACAACTGTTTGATAAACAATTTATTAAAATGATACTTGCACATGTATGAGTATAGAACAGTATTTTTTTTAAACCACAGCATGACTACATGCTTCTAAGTCTAAGATAAACAGATCACACTGAGAGCTGAAAGAATTCTCCCAGAGACCAAGAGCAGTTTCTCTGCTTTTTTTTTTTTTTTTTTTTTTTCTTCCTAACATTTGCATGTATCATCAAAATACTTCCATTAGAGCAGGTTGCTCCTGTTCCAAAGAGAGTTCTGCTACTGGGCAGAGTTGTGCATGAAGTTATTTGAAAAATGCTTGGACTTCTTATTGTCATAGTTGCTTCTTATACACAGTAACCATCACCTCACATGTTGGACAGTCATCTAAGTTGTAGTCAGGAACAAATGTATTCCTCCTACTCACAGTATGAGACACCCGAGATTAAGCAGAGAAAATAATCACATGGAGATGCAGGTTATTTGAGTTTTCATGTCATTTCTATGGTGATAAGTGGAGTGGTAAGGAAATATAATTTCTCTTTGATGTAACACAATGCATATAAATCCATCTAATATTAATCCATAATTATATCCTGTATACTGTAGATAATTGTCACTGTTAAATCAACAGGAAAGAATTTATTTTAGAAAAGTTTTAAGTTATGTAATGTTTTAAAAGCTGGGCCAAAAAGAGCAGAGTAGACATATATGGTCCACCTGATTGTGAAAATAGCTTTTTTATGTAAATGAATTCTGGGTGATGCCATGGGCTGTAATGCTATTTCACCTGTATTCATGTGCTTAACCTGTCACTGTTCCTGCAATTTCTAGATGAAGAAAGCCATTGCATATTCCGAGCAGGTCTGCGCACTGATATGATATTAACAAACAGTAGCACCACATCAAGTTTGGAGGTGGACCAGCCACAAGGAAGTTATTTATGTAACTTATTCTGGGCTGCAAACCAAGATGCCATGGCTCTTTAACAGCCAGAGCCAAGAATTAGCAGAGCAAGGAATGTCTTATACCTGACAAATCAATACAGTGAAGTGTTTCACTTCATTCCACTGGAGTAATTAAAACATTTGTATCCAAGGGGATCCATAGGACATGATGCGTAACAAATGTTAGCAACTACCTATAACTATTTCTAAACAGCACTATAGCCAAGCATTTCCAAATTACAGCCAAAAAGGACAAAAAGAGCATAAAGCAGCATTTTCATTAATTCATGCAGAGGAGTACTGTAGTGGCAGCATATGTTTTGGTGGTGTATCTCCTAATTGAAGTGAAGTAATTCATAACATGATTATAGGAGCAAGCTACCTAAGGTTTATCATATGCTCATAGAGATTTGTTTTAGATGTTATGGATTATGAGGCCCACAGTATTGCCTAATGGGTTAAATTTCTTTTGTTGACATTTAACTGTGTTATAATTGTTAAAAGTATAATGTATATAATTTTAAAATAAAATAATAAAGATCTCTTAATTAAAAATCATTTTGCTCCATCCTCAAATACCTCCCTTTAATGTCAAAAACTACATTTAACGTTTTATGTTTTCCAGTTGTTACTTTAATCTCTTTGTATCATACATGCATACAGCTCCTTAGTAAATTACTGATTGTACAGCGGTTTTATTGGTTTCCTACTGAGATAACTGAGAATTTTGCTTAATTATACTCTCCCTTTCTTCCTTAGCCTGCTTTTCTCTCATAAACCATATATGCCCAGATATAAGAGAAGATTGCTCCCTAAAATCTTTCTTCTGAAATGAGTCATCTTATGTATGGGTTTTAAAAATGCTTCCTTCTCAGTAAGAGAGAACACAAAATTGGAAAAACACTCCATGCTCATGTTTAAAAAGAATCAATATTGTGAACATGGCCATACTGCCCAAAGTAATTTATAGATTCAATGCTATTCCAATCAAGCTACCATTGACTTTCTTCACAGAATTAGAAGAAAATTACTTTAAATTTCATATGGAACTAAAAAAGAACCCGTAGAGCCAAGACAATCCTAAGCCAAAAGAACAAAGCTGGAGGCATCACGCTACCTGACTTCAAACTATATTACAAAGCTACAGTAACCAAAACAGCATGGTACTGGTACCAAAACAGATATATAGACCAATAGAACAAACAGAGACCTCAGAAATGACACCAGCCATCTACAGCCATCTGATCTTTGACAAACCTGACAAAAACAAGCAATGGGAAAATTATTCCCTATTTAATAAATAGTGTTGCAAAAACAGGCTAGCCAAACACAGAAAACTGAAACTGGACCCCTTCCTTATGCCTTATACAAAAATTAACTCAAGATGGATTAAAGAATTAAATGTTAGACCTAAAACCATAAAAACCCTAGAGGAAAACCTAGCCAATACCATTCAGGACACAGGCATGGGCAAACACTTCATGACTAAAACATCAAAAGCAACTGCAACAAAAGCCAAAATTGACAAATAGGATCTAACTAAACTATAGAGCTTCTGCACAGCAAAATAAACTATCACCAGAGTGAACCTACAGAATGGAAGAAAATTTTTGCAATCTATGCATCTGACAAAGGACTAATATCCAGAATCTATACGGAATTTAAACAAATTCACAAGAAAAAAAAAAAAAAAAAAAAACATCAAAAAGTGGGCGAAGGATATGAACAGACACTTCTCAAAAGAAGACATTTATGTGGCCAACAAACATATGAAAAGCAGCTAATTATTACTGGACATTAGAGAAGTGCAAATCAAAACCACAATGAGATACCATCTCACGCCAGTTAGAATAGCAATCATTAAAGTCAGGAAACAGCAGATACTGGAGAGGATGTAGAGATACAGGAACGCTTTTAGACTGTTGGTGGGAGTGTAAATTATTTCCACCATTGTAGAAGACAGTGTGGAGACTCCTCAAGGATCTAGAACCAGAAATACCATTTGACCCAGCAATCCCATTACTGGGTATATACCCCAAGGATTATAAATCATTCTGCACCTAAGACACAAGCACTCGTATGTTTATTGTGGCACTATTCACAATAGCAAACACTTGCATCCAGCCCAAATGCCCATCAATGATAGATTGAATAAAGAAAATGTGGCACATATACACCAAGGAATACTATGTAGCCATAAAAAAGGATGAGTTCTTGTCCTTTGCAGGGATAAGGATGAAGCTGGAAACCATTCTCAGCAAACTAACACAGGAACAGAAGATCAAACACCACATGTTCTCACTCATAAGTGGGAGTTGAACAATGAGCATATATGGGCAAAGGGAGGGGAATATCACACACTGGGGATTGTTTGGGGGTAGGAGGCAACACGAAGGATAGCATTAGGAGAAATACCTAATGTACATGATGGGTTGATGGGTGCAGCAAACCACCATGGTACATGCATATCTGTGTAACAAACCTGTACATTATGCCCATGTATCCCAGAACTTAAAGTATTTAAAAAAAAAAAATGCTTCCATCTCATAGGCCATTTCCCCATTAACTTGTTCTAAACAAAATAAAATATTTTGAGGAAGGCACAATATGACCTCAGTTGTCTGAGATGCTCAAGAAAATCTGGTGCTATGAGTGAAAACAGAAGGCAAAGAGATGCAACAAATATTTAGTCACTAACACTTTATATGATATCACAGTCAGCTGTTAGCTGTCTTCACAGATGTGTCTTTAAAACTCATTTTTAAAGGTAATAAAAAATTTTGTTATGAAGAAAATACTTCTTTACAACAACAAATCTGTTAAAAGACAATAGTATTTATACTGGTACTAGAATTCGGTATCAGTATTGGTTAATGCTACTTGGAACTTGGCTTAACTTTTCCAGTGAGATCATACTTGAATTTAAAAGTTGCTACATTTCAAATAATGTAAATGGAATTGAGGATGATGGGTTTTAAAATTCCATGCTAGATTATTTGAAAAGTGGTTCTAATGGTCACAACGAATGATATAGAAGATGCATGAGAGGAGTTTGAATAAAATTGTTCACAAAATTGGAGGAAAGAAAGTTAAATCTGTATGTGTGTATTTTTACACATATGATTTTAAATATGCAACTAAGTTACAAAACTAAACATTACAAAAAGTAGAATTTGACATATTCACCTAAATCTTTAAATTTATTCATAGAAATTTGGCCAAAAAATTTTTAAAGACTTTCTCATTCACAACAATGGAGGATTACCTTATATTTTATTGTTCTCTCTTTCTCTTGCTCTATCTATCTATCTACCTACCTATTGTTACCCTATTTATTGGCTGCTTGTGCAATGTATTTATATATTAACAATATATTTAATTTATATTATATTAATAATTAGCCTTAATTATCAAATATTTGGTACCTCTTCCTGGAGAAGGATTAAACCCCCAATCTTGTTCAAATCACATATGTGAGAACAGTATGTCATTTCTAAAATAAAACTTAAAATTTTTTCTCCCTTTGACACAGTGTCTCACTCTGTTGCTCAAGCTGGAGTGCAAGGGCATGATCATGACTCACAGCAATCCTGATTTCCCAGGCTCAAGTGATCCTCACATCTCAGCTTCCTGCGTAGCTGGGACCATAGACATGCACCACTACACCCAGCCAAATTTTTTATTTTTTGTAGAGACAAAGTCTCACTTTGTTGCCCAGGAGTCTCAAACTCCTTGACTCAAGGGATCTTCCTGCTTAGGCCTTCCAGAGTGCTGGGATTACAGGCATGAGGCACTACACTTGGCCTGGAATAAATTTTAAGAGTCCGTCTATGTCATGATTTTATTTTCCTCTTCCAGAACAACACACACTTATCCACATAGAGGCTACTTCATAATCCTGGGTTCCAGAGTGAAGGAAACATGAAACTGAACCACAGCTGACCCATGAAAGACAAGTGATAGGAGTCAGTTGAAACCTTTGTTGGTATAAGATGTTTTATCAGCTTTAATATGGTTTTGCCATTTTTTTTCCTGCAGCATAACCAAGTTCATCTTGACTGATGCATGTGCTAATCTTTATTTCATGAGGTAAAGACTCTGAGGCCTTTCCAGAAAGATATAATAGCCCATACTATTCTCCGCCTCTCTTTGCTGTATTTTATTGTCCACTTTATGCCAGCATTATTTCATTTTTAAATTGTCAAGACTGGAAACATTTTCATCCTGGCTAACCATACGTGGTAGACTGAATAATTGCCCCTGCAGATACTAGGTACTAATTCCTAGAACTTACGTTACCTTACCAGGGGGAGAGGTTCTTTGCAGATGTGATTGCATTAAGGATCTTGAGAGATGGGGATATTATACTGAATTATCCAGTGGGCCCTAAATGCAATTAGAAGCATCATTATAAAAGATGGGCAGAGGGATGGGACTCACATAGAGGAGAAGACAAGGTGAAGACAGAGCAGAGAGAGATACGAAGTTGGTGCCCTTAAAGATTGAAATGAAGTGGCCATAAACCAAAGAACGCCAACTACCACGACAAGCTCAGAGAAGTAAGAAATGAACTCTCCCAGAGCCTCCAGAGGGAGTGTGGTCTTGCTGAGACCTTGGTTTCATATCAGTGAAATGATTTCAGACTTTTGGCCTCCAGAAGTGGGAGAGAATAAAATTTCTGTTGTTTTAAGCTACCAAGTTTGTAGTAATTTGCTACAGCAATCACAGGTAACTAACACACCATACTTACGTCCTCTGAGCTTTGGCTATGTGTTGTTTCCACAGATGCAAATTAACCACATAAATAGTGGTTACAAAAACACAAAATAAAAAAAATCCTGAACAAACCGAATTTTAAAAACTCCTTTTTTTTTTCAGGTTAGTAATCCAATTAGTCAGCACTTTTCAAGGAATCCGATTTTTTAAAATGTAATAAAATGGTACATGCTATCCAAACGCATCATTATAGACTCCATTGAAGCTCTTTATAATAACTACATGCAAAGTCACTTGCCCCTTTCTAAAGTTTCACAGCATCTTAAATGTCAAATAAGTTTTAACACTTAATATGTAGTATTGCTATCAGAACATTCACTATAGTGTAGTAAAGGAGGTATAGATTTCAGGGTCTGAATAAAATGGGTTATAATCATAGCTTTTCTACTCAGTAACTAAGCCATCTTAGAAATGTTTCTCAGGTCTCAATTTCCTCATCTGTAAAATAAGAATAATGCCTAATTCACAGTGTGATTTAGGTGTTAAATCTGTACAAGGCACATGGCATGGTGCTAAAAATTTACTTAATATTATTTCTACCTCTTTTTAGATCTGTATATCTACTGAGTTGTCAACACTCAAGGACAGGAAAATTTCAGATTGTTTTGTTTCTACCTTCAGGATAGTCAAGTAGCTCACACTTACCAGTATTTGACATGTGTTTAAGAAAATGATAAACGGATGGATGAAGGAATGAATGGCTTACAGGACAAGATGTGCTCCAAAATTTTACTCATCCCTGCACTCTTGAAAATGACAAGAAAAGAAACTCAGATTTCACTAACCAACTCTGAACAGCCATTTCTTGCTTCTGGACTTTAGAGTTCCAACCCTGACATTTTCTTTATTTACTTTTAGGAAAATGTCTTTCAAAATAAAGGACACAATTGGAAGAAAGAGGGGGAAAAGTGGGAGACAGAGAGGGACAAAAAGGTAAAGAGGAAGAGAAGGAGGAGGAAAGGAAGAAATAGAGGAGGGGGAGAAGCAGCAGCAAGAGGAGGAGAGGAGAAATCATGAGAGAAACTCATCCCTCCCCTTAGGGTTCCCCTAATTCAGAGACTCTTCTCTCTTTACACACTGTACTTCTGTGGATAGACCACAGTTTCGGATCCTGCAGGTCTGTCATGTTCATGCAAAGCAACTGATCTCCATGGGGACCATTGTCTGAGGAAGGTAAAGATAAAGACCTGCTACATGACAACTGCTGATTATAGTTCTGCTAATTTTACTCCCTTTCACTGAGTTCCAGATACTAAATCTGAATCCTGCTTACTTATCTTGGAAACCTCAGCCCAATAACAAAGGAGATGTCCTATAAATATCTGGGTACTAAATACCTTTTCTGTGTATATCTTGTCTGCCATTAGTCTTTGTCCTTCCTTAGTGAAGGTTTACTTGATAAACTTATGAATCTCTTTGAATATATAGTTTATCATTTTTACAAAGCAATAAACATGCTTATTACATGAGGTTGTTGTGAGAATTCCATGGGGATCTAACCACAGCCCCGTGGCCCAGTACAGAACATTTGACAAATGTTAGAGCTCTTTTAAGTTTAAAACCACTCATTTTCATTAGAATGCTGTATAGTTTAGTCATTAAAAGTAGAATTTTCTAAAAGTATAGGTTTCATTTTGAATCCTTGCTCTACATTTTACTATGTAATATGTCACAAGTAATATAACATCTCTGAAATCTTATATGTAAAATGAAAATAATGATAGCACCTCCAACATAAGATTCTTTGTAAGAATTAACTAAACTAATCTTTGGAAATTTTTGAGATATTCAGGTTGATTGCTGAGCAATTTATCAAAATATATAATCCTAGAAAGACAATAAATTTCATGGGGAAGAAAAGGTACTACTTGAGGAACAAGTATACTGTTTTGAAAAAATGAGTATTTTAGAATGTGTCAAAGAGATACAAGTGGTGATATGAAGGAAGAAGTTTGATATAAAAATATAGAGCTCATAAGACATTTAAACTAAAAGATGAAAATGGGTTGGCAGCCATCAGCACATAGATGGTATTGTATATACAGCATGAGACTGAATGAGATTATCTCAGAAAGTAAATCAAATCTTCTTTTAATTAAAGAAGAGAAATGCTTTCAGGATACCTGATGTTTACTGTTTGAGGCTGAGCAGAAGAAAAGTTGTTAGCTGAGAAGACTCCAAAGTGGCAACAAGAGAAATAAAGAGAACAAGAGAATGTTACAGAAATTGCATCATACAGAATTTAGTTGCAGATAAGAGAATAAGAGAATATAGACACAGGAAATTAGGTGCTTACAAATTTGGTGGCTGGGCTTGTTCCATAAAATTTACTCCCAGAGCAAGGTAACTGAGGTTGCCTATCAAGGGAATAGTTTTGTATGTTATAGTCATACATCTGATGAAAAATATTAGCATTGTCTCAAGTGCTGGCTACAGGATCACACTTCCTTGGCCACAATGTAAAGACAAGAAGTCACCACCAGATTGATTTGCTTTATAATCATGCTACACAAAAAGAATGTTTCAATCTCTATACTTTGCCACGGTCATTACTAAAATCCCTGCATATGTAATTTTCAAATAATAAATTACATATAAAATATTGGAACACATATCAAAAGAGTCAATTTACCATACGGACCAAAAGGTATGCAAGGGGAGGGAGGTATTTCAAGAAGAAAGGAGCAGCTATTTGTGTGCAAGGGTACTGGTGAGGCATGTAAAGGACCACAGAACAAAAAGTTAAATTTGGCACTAAGAGATATCCTTGCTGACCTCAACAGTAGTAGCAGAGATGTGAAAACTTGAGGGAGATGCAGTAGGTTGAAGAGTGAAAAAGTAGCAAGGAAATAGAGAAAAGAAAGAGAAACAACTCATTTTTGGAGTATTTTTGTAAAAAGAAGCAGAGAAGTGGAGCAATGGCTGAGTGTGAATGGAGGGGTCAGTATATATATATTTTTTTATTTTATTGGCTTTACATGGCATGTATTGACAAACTGATGGGGATAACTCAGTAGAAATGGAGAATAATGTTTCAGAGAAATAAGGGATAGCTGCAAGATAAAATACTTAAGAATATTACAACCCAAATTAGGCTGTTCTCAGAGAGAGAGTAAAGGGAGAGAGAATAAAAAAGGGAGTCCAAGAGATTGCTTGCAAAAAACTGAATAATGGGTTATGAGCCTAAGTGTGTACAAAGAGAAATGAAGATAGCATATGGAGACTGGATAGTGGAAAAGTTTGATGGATTGATGGACTGGAGGTCTAAATTAGGTAAAAAGTAACTTGGAGTTGACCAATTAGAGTCAGTGGCAAATGGAAGGGGTCAGACTGATATAGTTATGGTTCTGGATATGAACAGGTCTAGTGTTAATTATCAGAATGTTAAATATAGGAGATTTTTTAAAAGTTTGTTGGAAGTAAGGAAGTCAAGAAACAGAACTGGGGGTGATGGATGGGTCTTCTTGGCTATATCACTGATAACACAGTAGCACTAATTGAGAGTAAAACCCTGAGCAAAGAAAATATTCATTTAGTGAGTGAAACAAGGTGACTTTAAGATCTAAATCTACAATGGCAATAATTTAGCAGAACTATATGGGCATCAAATAAGCTATGGTTTAGAATGAGGAAAGAGAAAACACATATATGTTGATTTTAGAACTGTCACATGGACTAAACGTGATAATTGTTATAAAGCACTATAACCAAAGTCATGCACATAAACACACACACAACACACATAGACACACACACACAGACACACACAAACACACCACGGAAGTATCAGACCACTAACTAGAAAAATCTCACAACATGACATAAATACAAAAAGTTTTTAGAGCAAGTGGAATTTTAGCTGCTATATGTTAATTGGTGGTAATCCCAGCAATAAAGACAAGGTAATCAGAGAGACTTTTTCAAAAAGTCTACACATTCTGGCCGGGTGCGGTGGCTCAAGCCTGTAATCCCAGCACTTTGGGAGGCCGAGACGGGCAGATCACGAGGTCAGGAGATCAAGACCACCCTGGCTAACATGGTGAAATCCCGTCTCTACTAAAAATACAAAAAAAAAATTAGCCGGGCGAGGTGGCGGGCGCCTGTAATCCCAGCTACTCGGGAGGCTGAGGTAGGAGAATGGTGTGAACCCGGGAGGCAGAGCTTGCAGTGAGCTGAGATCCGGCCACTGCATTCCAGCCTGGGCAACAGAGCGAGACTCCGTCTCAAAAAAAAAGAAAAAAAAAAAAAAAGTCTACGCATTCATTGGCACGCTGTTTCTTCTGCAATGAATTCTTGATGATATCGAGTGTCTTACTAATATCTCTCTTCCACACAACTGGCATGAACACAGGCATACTGAATCAATATTTATTTAATTTCAAGTTCTAAGAATCTAAATTACATGAAGACATTTTTCTCTATTTAATAACTGAAATATGGAAGAATTTAAGAGAGTCTAAATTTGCCACTCCATAGCAAGTGGAAAATGTATAATGCTATAGTGAATCACAAGAAATTTAATAGCATTTTCACTTATCAAGCATCATATCTGCTGTATATGCCTACCATATTTCCAATTTACTAAAATAAATGTGGATAGAAAATGTAAATATTTATTATGCATAGTTTCAAGAAAATCAAAAGATAGGACCCTCCCTGACCCTGGAAATTTGTTCAGACAATCTGTAGTCATGGTTCATTAGTGACATGCCCTACCAAGCTGGTGAATAAATAATAATTTTCATTCCCTTTCGTTGCTTTTCCTGCTTATGGAGACTATTAGTAGATAAAAATGACATTAACGCACATTTTGTATAATAAAGATTCCATGAACCTAAGAATCTTATTTTCACTGTCAAGCACCCATAACCACAGCAGGGGGATGATGAATAAGAGATAAAAACCAGAAATAGCAAAATTCAATATAATTTTAAGTGAAGTGTAACCACAAATGTGAGTGAAAAAATGCAATTATATGCTAGCAGAAGGAGACTGCTGATAATTAAACATAAATGTATAATATACATATATATAACAAATATAAATATATAGCCTAGTTAAGTTTTGTGACCATAATATATATGTAGAATTCTGTGTGTGCATATATATATATATATATATATATATATATATATTCTAATATATATTTAAGTATGATTACATGAACAAAACAATTTTCTTAAGCCTTGCTTGACAGCTGTTAAGGATCCCTTTTACATTTAGAAATAACTAAAGTAAGTAGGCACAAGAGAAATAAAAGTAGAGCAGATCATTTCAAACACTTACACAAATAGGCACATATGATTCAATAATGACACAGGCAATAACTGTGCTAATGAAAATTACCTCCTTGATTATTATCTTATTTCTCCATTTTCTTCTCATATTGGTAGAAATCATTTGTAAAGGCATTGGCTTTCCCCAATATAAAGTATCATGCCAGTTGTTGATGTCTTGCTTTGGTATAATACAGTTAGGGGCATCTACTGCTCCCTGAATATTATAAGAGTCAGAAACAGATATTTTAACTTTTAAAATCTTCATGCCAAATAGGGAAAATTTTACTGGCCTGATGAATTTTATATTTTTAAGTATAATGTATAGGGCAAAGGTCTTTGAAAAATATTTTATCTCATATGATATTTAGCCACATATGTGATATTTTTGGTAACAGTCATAAGAAAATAGATGGTGGGTCCTACGTTCCTTTGAATCACTACTTAGTAATAACAAACATGCTCAGAGCTTTACAAGGAAAGGAGGACTTGAAAGATCGACTTATGGTCTAAAGATGTCCATCAACTATTTACAAGAAAACATATTTTTATAACGACCCCACCTTCAAAACCTTGGAATAAGTCCCTGCTCTAAACAGCAGATCAAAATTAGATAAGCTTAGTTGAGTATACAGAGGAGGCCCTAATTGTCTTTTTTCAGATATTCAATTTTATTTCAGGTTAGGATAAAAAATAAATTTCAAAAGGTGATTCATGTTTGTTTGATTCTGTTTTAATGAAGAACTTCTTGGGGAAAAGTAAAATGTCACGTAACCCTCTCAAAGGAAATACAAAGAAATAAAATTTTCAATGACTCATGAAGATGCAAATGACAAGAAAATATCTGAAGTAACCTCAAAGTGATTCTCTGCCCATGGAAGTAAAGAACTAATGAAATCTAAAGAGGGTGATGTCAGTAAGATGGTCCACCAGAAGCCCTTGGTCCTGATCTCCAATACAAAAACAGCCAAAACAAATAAGCAACTACATTTTAGTGAAGATAACTTAAGGGGAGCACAGAGGTACATCGAAGGGGTAGCAGAAACTGATGAGCACAGAAACTTAGGAAAGTCACTTCGAGAACAGAAGGAAACACCCGACCTCTATCACCCCATCACCCAGCCCAGGATCAGATAGGAACCAGGAGAAACCTCTCCCTTTAGGGAAAAGATCATCAAGAAGGCCCCAGCAGCCCTCATCAACACCTTGCATGCACTAAGCACACCTGAGAGAGCTGTCTGGAGTCAACAAAGCTGTGCTCCCCAAGAGAAGTAGCAAACATTGTACCCTAGCTGTTGTGGCCTGCAAGGCAGCTACACTACACCACTGTGGAGATGCAACTACTACTGGAGTGTGTCCTGGTCAGGGAGCAAGTGGCCACACCCTGTCATCCTTGAGGTTTAGCCCTGCTCCTGCCAAGCCACCCTCGCTTAATGGCTCCACATCCCCCAGCCAAGCTGGGAGCTGCTGTTATACTCTACCTTATGGGGCCAAAAGGCAGTGGAGGTGCCCCACCTATTCCTCCCAGTCAGAGCTGTGTGTCCCTCTCTCAGGCCCAAGTTGAAGCTGCTCACTCCATGCTGGGGAAATGGTACCTTGGCAAAGCTACTCCATATACCCCACCCAGTAGCTGCTGAACCCTGTCCCACTGTGCCAAAGCCGAAAGGATGCCCCCTTTCTCCTGGGAAAATAGTACCCTGGTGTCCCACAGCTGTCACAATCACCTCCTTAGTGCCTAAGTTGAAGCAGCAACCTGCCTCATTGGAAAAGGTAACTTTGTTGCCCAGAGTGGCTATGCACCCCTGTCCTTAAACTGAAGTGGCACCCAGCTTCCCAGATAAATGGTGCCTGGGCCACTCAAAGCAATCACCATCCTCCTGGCCCAAACTAAAGCAGCACATAAAGCCACCTGAAGAATTGATACTTTGGCCAAACTGAGCAGTTGCACATCCTATGGCTGAGCTGCAATGGTATTACATGTCCCAGGGAGACAGAGCAGTGGCTAGGCTGAAACACCCAGCCTACAGGCCAAACAACTCTAGTACCATGTTTCCCTGATGCTGGAGTAGCCCATTAGAGTACAAGTTGCTGAGGTAACCTCCACCCCATAGAATAGAGTCATCACTATACTGTTCCCTGCTCCCCAAAAATGAAACCACAGTTGTGCTCCAACATTATGGGGTCCTTGCTGCTGCCGAACCTGGCCGCACAGAGTCTGGGGTACTGCCAAGTTTCAGATTCCAGAGTCACCACTAGCCAATGCCTCATTACCAGGAACTTGAGTTGCCAGTGAACCGTATTGCTCTGATTCCCAAATAGTATGTATACCCCACTTCCGGGGCCCAATCCTTTATAGTATACCTTCTTCTCGGGAGCTGGGTCAGTGATGTGCCCTGTCACCAAGTGCCACAATAAGTTTATGACATCTTGAGATCAGAAACCCAGCTCCACAGCTATTCTGAGCACCTTGGCCATGGATCCTAGTGCCACTGAAGCTGCTTATAGGCTGTGTCAGATGCAAAACCAAGAAGGATCCCCTCTGCTAAGTCTCCCTATTGTGGGGGAAAAAAGAATAGAAAAGCCTCTCAATCCCTTGCCACCAAGCACCCTAACAACTGTTGTTACCACCATCATGGCCACAAACTTCTCTAACCTAAGTCACCAACACACCCACAGTTATCGCTGATATTGTTTGTCCCTGAAGAAGCTGTGTGAAGGCTACACACACTGCATCTAAAATATAATAGAGAGTTTCCACAACAAACCAGATTCAGCAATTGAAAGAATCTCTGAGATTTATCCCAGGGATGCAAGGACAGTTCAACGTATGCAAATCAATAAATGTGATTCACCACGTTAAAAAATTGAAGGACAAAAATCATAGGACCATTTCAACAGCTGCAGAAGAGGCATTTGACAGAATTTAATATCCTGTCATGATAAAAACTCTCAAAAAACTAGACATAGAAGGTGCATACTTTAACACAACAAAAACCATAAATGACAAAGCCACAGATAACAGCATACTGAATGGGGAAAATTTGAAAGCTTTCTCTCTACTATCTGAAACAAGAGAAGGATGCCCACTTTTTCCACATCTACTATAGATAAGAGAAAAAAATTAAAAGGCATCCAAATAGGAAAAGAGAAAGTCAAACTGCCTGTTTGAAGACAATGTGACCTACTATATAGAATGCTTTAAACATTCAAACAAAAAAAAACTGTTATAACTAGTAAACAAATTCAGTAAAGTTGAAGGATACAACATCAACACACAAAATTAGTACTTTTTCTATATACTTACAGTGAACTATCTGAAAAAAAAAAAACTAGTCCATTTATAATATCTAAAAAAATGCCTAGGAATAATTTAACCAAAGAAATAAAAGTTATCTATACTATAAATTTAAAAAAAACACTGATGAAATGAATTCAAAAGTACACAATTAGATGGAAATATACTTAGTGTTTATGGATTAAAAGATTTACTATTGTTTAAATATCCATACTACCCAAAGTGATCAATAGGATTCAATGACATCCCTTTCAGAATACCAATAACATTCTTTGCAGAAAGAGATAAAACAGTCTTAAAATTTGTATGAAACCACAAAATACCCCAAATAGCCAAAGCAATCTTGAGCAAAAGAATAAAGCTGGAGGCATCACAGTACCTGACTTCAAAATATACTGCAAAGCTCTAGTAACCAAAACAGCATGGAACTGGCATATGAACAGACATGTAGACCAATAAAACAGAAAAGACAGCCCAGAAATATATCCATACATGTACAACAAACTGACTTTAGAGAAAGTCATCAAAAGTACATATTGGAGTAAGGACAATCTTTTCATTACAATGCTGGAAAAATTAGATATCCACATGAAGAAGAATAAAAATAGGCCCTATTTCTCACCATATTCAAAAGTCAACTCACAATGCATTAAAAATATTTAAGTATAAGATTTGAAACTATAAAATTACCACAAGAAGACACACAAGAAATGATTCTGATATTGGTCTGTATAAGGCTTTTATGAATAAGACCTCAAAATGCATGGGCAACAAGAGCAAAAATAGACAAATCAGATTAAATCAAACTAAAAACCTGCACAGCAAGGGAAACAACAATCAGAATGAAAAGAAATCTACAGAATAGAAAACATTTTCAAATTAGATACCTGACGAGGGTAAATATTCGTATATATACAAAATTCAAACATCTCAATAGAAAAATAATTCAATTAAAAATGGGCAACAGACCTAAATGGACATTTCTCAAAAGAAGACATACAAATGGTCAACAGGCATATGAAAAAAAAAAATGCTTAACATCACTAATCACCAGGGAAATACAAATCAAAACCACAATGAGATGCTGCTTCACTCTCTTTAGAATGACCACTACCAAAATGACAAACTATAACAAGTGATGGCAAGGATGTGGAGAAAAGGGGAGAGTTTGCCCACTGTTGGTGGGAATGTAAGTTAGTACAGATATTATGGCAAACAGTGTGAAAGTTTCTATAAAAAATTAAAATAGAACTACCATATGATCCAGCAATCTCATTTTGGATATATATTCAAAGGAAATGAAATCAGTAAGGAGAAGAGATATCTGCACTATTCTGTTTATTGCAGCACTATTTGCAATAGCCAAAATATGAAATCAACCTAAATATCCATCAACAAAAGAATGGATAAGGAAAACGTCATATATAAGCAATGGAATACTACTTGGCCACAAAAAAAAAGAATGAAATTCTGTCATTTGTATCAACTTGGATGAACCTGGAGGACATTACATTAAGTGAAGCAAGCCAGACACAGAAAGACAAATACCACATGATCTCACTTATATTTGGAATCTAAAAGCATTGATTTCATAGAAGCAGAGAACAGAAAAGTGGTTACCAGAAGTGAGGGAGGTTAGAAAGGAGGAAAACATGGGGATAATTTGGCCAATGGATACAATGTGACAGTTGGATAGGAGTAGTAAAGCACTGGTGTTCCATTGCACAGTGGGGTGATTATAATTAACAATCACGTATTGCGTGTTTCAAAATACAGTCACGCACCACATAAGAATATTGTAGTCAATGAAAGACCACATATAGGACAGTGGTCCTGTAAGATTATAATAGTGTATTTTTCTGTACCTTTATATTTAGATACACAGATGCTTACAATTTCTGTTACAATTACCTATAGTATTCACTATAGTAACATGATGTACAGGTTTGTAGATTAAAAATAATAAGCTATACCATATAGCCTAGGTGTGTAGTAAGCTCTACCAAGCAGGTTTGTTAAGTACCCTCTATGGTGCACATGCAATGACAAAATTGCCTAACAACGCATTTCTCAGAACGTATCTCCATTGTTAAGCAATGCATGACTCTAGCTAAAAGGGATTCTTAATGTTCTCACTGCAAATAAATGATAAATATTTGAGGTGATGGATTTGTTATTTTTTCTCATTACAAAGTATTTACATAATACCACAAAACTACCCAATAAATGCGTATGATATTATGTCGATTAAAAATAAAGTAAAAGTCTAAAAAAATAGCATTATCTACATTACAATTCCAACTAAATTTTATAGTAAAGTGTTTCAGAATTTATTTGTATTATTTTTATTCTAAATTTTTAAATATTTAATTACACAAAATAATATGCTAGATAACAGGATACTCACTATCTTAAAAAATCAAGTTAATACTAAACAAACTTTGAATCAAATCTTTCTTTCTTGAAAGAAATAGTACATTATATATTGCTGAGATTCTTCATTTCTATGAATACTGCCCCTACCCCATTCTACTAGTAATAAATATCCTCCCTATGCCTATTTTATATTATCACATATACAGTATTAATACATATGTGTAAGCTGGGCACAGTGACTTACACTTATAATCCCAGCAGTTTGGGAGGCCAAGGCAGGCAGGTTGCTTGAGCCCAGAAGTTTGAGACCAGGCTGGACAGCATGTTGAAATCCCATCTATAAAAATAAAATAAATAAATAAATAAAAATTAGTCAAGCTTGCTGACACATACCTGTAGTCCCAGCTAATCTGGTGGCTAAGGTGGGAGGACTGCATGAATCCAGCAGGTGGAGGTTGCAGTGAGCCAAGATCACACCACTATACTCCAGTCCGGGTGACAGAGAGAGACTCTACCTCATTAAACAAGCAAACAAAAAAAGCATATATTTACTTAAGAACATAGTACTATATACTTTTTAAATGGATGTTTCAAATGTTATACTGTATGCAGTCTTATACAACTTAGTGGCCATGTTTGTTGACTCAAATCCATGTTAATATCCCAATTAATGAGCATATACATTGTTCCAATTTTCACCATTTCAACACTGCAATGAATATCCCTACATCATGACTTTTTAAATGTGTATTTTATTATTATTATACTTTATGTTCTAGGGTACATGTGCCATGTTTGTGTGCTGCACCTATTAACTCATCATTTACATTAGGTATATCTCCTAATGCTATCCCTTCCCCTTCCCCCCACCCCATCACAGGACCCGGTGTGTGATGTTCCTCTTCCTGTGTACTAGTGTTCTCATTGTTCAATTCCCACCTATGAGTGAGAACATGCGGTGTTTGGTTTTTTGTCCTTGCGATAGTTTGCTGAGGATGATGGTTTCCAGCTTCATCCATGTCCCTACAAAGGACATAAACTCACCATTTTTTATGGCTGCATAGTATTCCATGATGTATATGTGCCACATTTTCTTAATCTAGTCTATCATTGATGGATATTCGAGTTGGTTCCAAGTCTTTGCTATTGTGAATAGTGCTGCAATAAACATATGTGTGCATGTGTCTTTATAGCAGCATGATTTATAATCCTTTGGGTAAATACCCAGTAATGGGATGGCTGGGTCAAATTGCATTTCTAGTCCTAGATCCTTGACGAATCACCACACTGTCTTCCACAGTGGTTGAACTACTTTACAGTCCTACCAACAGTGTAAAAGTGTTCCTATTTCTCCACATCCTCTCCAGCACCTGTTGTTTCCTGACTTTTTAATGATCACCATTCTAACTGGTGTGAGATGGTATCTCATTGTGGTTTTGATTTGCATTTCTCTGATGGCCAGTGATGAGCATTTTTTCATGTGTCTGTTGGCTGCATAAATCTCTTCTTTTGAGAAGTGTCTGTTCATATCCCTCACCCACTTTTTGATGGAGTTGTTTTTTCTTGTAAATTTGTTTAAGTTTTTTTGTAGATTCTGGATATTAGCCCTTTGTCAGATGAGTAGACTGAAAAAAAATTTTTCCCATTCTATAGGTTGCCTGTTCACTCTGATGGTAGTTTCTTTTGCTGTGCAGAAGCTCTTTAGTTTAATTAGATCCCATTTATCAATTTTGGCTTTTGTTGCCATTGCTTTTGGTGTTTTAGTCATGAAGTCCTTGCCCATGACTATGTCCTGAATGGTATTACCTAGGTTTTCTTACAGAGTTTTTATGGTTTTAGGTCTAACATTTAAGTCTTTAATCCATCTTGAATTATTTTTTTATAAGGTGTAAGGAAGGGATCCAGTTTCAGCTTTCTACATATGGCTAGCCAGTTTCCCCAGCACCATTTATTAAACAGGGAATCCTTTCCCCATTTCTTGTTTTTGTCAGATTTGTCAAAGATCAGATGGTTGTAGATATGTGGTATTATATCTTAGGGCTTTGTTCTGTTCCATTGGTCTATATCTCTGTACCAGTATCATGCTGTTTTGGTTCCTGTAGCCTTGTAGTATAGTTTGAAATCAGGTAGCGTGATGCCTCCAGCTTTGTTCTTTTGGATTAGGATTGTCTTGGAGATGCGGGTTCTTTTTTGGTTCCATATGAACTTTAGCGTAGTTTTTTCCAGTTCTGTGAAGAAAGTCATTGGTAGCTTGATGGGGATGGCATTGAATCTATAAATTACTTTGGGCAGTATGGCCATTTTCATGATATTGATTGTTCCTATCCATGAGCATGGAATGTTCTTCCATGTGCATGTTTAACCATCAGTCTCAATTCAGATGTACATAAAACATGAAAGAGTTGCATTTTCTTGTAGTTACTCTCTGTACCAATATTCTGCTGAATTGCCCCTTCTAGTTTCTTCATAATATCTTGTATGAATTCTAAACATTTTCATTTTAGATAAACTTTTTGTTTTAAAGCATTAATTGAAACCTCCATTTACATCTCACCTCCTCTCCTCAACCCAGGCTAGAGCTGGGACATTGACTTCTAGGAGAAGAAAATGTAGGTGGCAAGGCCTGGCTCTGAGATACATCACCCTGCATTCTGTATTTCCAGAGTTTTGAGATAAGGAACATGAAGAAGTTTGACTTTAAGTGTTTTATTATATTGTTGTTATTTGTTTTGTTTCTAGTTTAATCATCCATTTTTTTTGGTTTATTTTCTCTCTCCATTGCTTGTTGCTGCTCTCTGGCTTACGCTGAGTGACCTTCAACTCTTCTGTGTGGCAGCCTGACAAATCTGAATGTCTTTGGGAAGGTTTGATGGTGCCCTTCAAGGAAGCATTTTGTAATTTCTTGATTTATATATTGTAGATCAAACTCAAGTCTTTTACCCATCTAACCTCCAGCCACAGCCAAGAAGCATTACCCCTGGGAATTCTCTTACTCCTTGGGGCAGAAAACTCTAATGTGGGGTATCTTAAGATAGTTCAGACACAACTGCCTACTTTTTCCTTTTGACTCACAAGAAACCTTATTCCTCACTAAAAGGAATGTGGGAGTGTAGCGGGCTCTACTCTCATTCTCTTTTTCTGACCTGCTTTGTCTCTCTTAATTTGCTTTCCCTCTGTTTCTCCCCTGCCTTATTTCTGTAAATTTGCAAATTTTTCTAACTTCTCCTATCCACAGGACTGAGGAACTAATCACCTAACTGTAGAATAAAGTGACTGTTCCCCTTTTTTAAAGTAGTTCACAATATGCTGAGTGCATATTTAAGATATTTTCTTCGCTCTTCCCAAAATCACCATGCACAAGTTCCCTGGAAGGATCTCTCTCCTCCCTTTAACTCTATTTTCTGGAGACCTGGGCACGAACATTGGAGAATGGAGTGACGTGGTGTGACAACTCGGGGTGAACACCGTTGGCTCACTCATGTCTTACCAATATCTCTAGTATTGATGATTGCCTTTAGAATGCGGGGTATTTAATACTTTTTTATTCGACATTCTATTACACAGAGAAGATAAATGCTGGATTGTAAGGTGTGCTTATTTTCAAAGTTACACCATAATAGTAACAAATTGCTCTCTTACATGGCAATACCAATTTTTCAGTCCATCATCAGCATATACAAGTTTGCAATTCCCTGATCCTTTTAGCTAAACTTTGTATTAACAGATCTTTAACAATTCTCCAATCTTAAGAAAGTAAAATAGTATCTTGTTGTTTTGGTCTGCACAACCTTGCTTATTACTGACTTCAAGCATATTAACATATATTTCTTGACATTAAAAATTCTTCTTTCTAATGGCCTTTTTATGAACTTTGTTTTTCTTTTTTGTTTCTATTTACACTGATCTGTAGAAAATCTTCGTGTATTCTAAACATCAGTCTTTTATTTGTCCTATGTATTATGAATGCCTTTAGTATTTTATTACCTTATTTTATATGATTTTCAAATTTTAATGTAGTCAAATGTATCAATCTTTTGCTTCATAGTTTATGGTTGTATTTGTTACTTCAAGTCATACATGTTTTCTTATAAATCTGGTATAGTTCTCCGTTACTTTAGGTCTTTTTATGCCCTTCAGTAAATATTATTGCTTCCTCTATAAAACTTCTGCACAGCCTGATAGATTTATCCCTAGGAACATTATCATTTTTGGCTTTCATGGATGATATATTTTAATTTCACTGTCTAATTTATATTTGGAATACAGGAATGTTATTGATTTGGGAGTAGTAATCTTGTACCCAGAAACCTTCCTAACTCTTATTAATCCCAATGTTTTATAGAATGTCTTGGAGTTTAGAAGCAGAGTATTGGCTCAACTGCAAATAATTACAACTGGTCCTTGAGTTCAGCCCTAATTACTTCTCTATCTTTTCTATTTTATTGCTATGATATAATAACTTCATAGTAGTTATTTCGATAAAAATAATGAAATTTTTTTCATTATCATAGTAAAATTTTTTCTACTATTATAAAGTTTAATAGTGGTAATGGCAGTCATCCATTTCTCCTAACAGCAAGGAGAACTATCATGTCACAACTCAGCCATATTTTCTCTACGTGTTTGAAAAATTCCTTTCATAAAGTCAGGAAGGTTCATTGTTTCTAAGTTTTCAAAGAGTTATGATTATAATGATAATGATTATAAGGAAAAATTGGTACTAAATTTTGACTTTTCCCTGCATCTATATTAAGACAATATAGAGCTATCACCTTTAATTTGTTAATGTAGTGAATTATATTAATAGCTTTCTAATATTAAGCATACCTTGCATTTCTAGGATAAATTCTATTGGAATATAATATATTCTACTAGAATATATTCTTTATATACATTAATAGATTATGTGCATTAGCATTTTATTTACTCACAAATTTAATTTTTTATGCTACTCTACCTTAATTCATCAAATTTTATTAGATTTATAAACTATTACCTGTTAAAACAATGTAGGTGATATTTTACAATTATTTAACATTTTGGAGGCTTATATAAACATACAACATTATATTTATTTAATTGTAATCTATTTTAAAGGCCTTCTGTTTTTATTACATCAATTTGATAAAATTTGTCTTTTAATCTACATTGTTAAAAAGTAAACTGGGGCACAATAAATGTTAAAGAGTTTATTTGAGTAAATAGTGATTAATGAGTCACATGCCTCCAAATTTGAAGAGGTCTGAGTTCTCTATCAATGAAGCGAAGGCTTTTTATAGGACAAACACGGAAGAAAAACGAAGAAAATATTTGATTAGTTATAGTTGTACAAGTAGCCTTACGTGATTTAACTTGATGTAAAAGCTCTAGTCATGTAAGTTAGTAGGCAGCTTCTAATTGGTTATCCATAGGTCATTTAATATAGGCATTTAAAATAAATAGTTCCATTTAAATTTTATTCATGTTTGCAAGCAAGCAAGGTTAAAGTGATTTATGAGATCTAACTGGCTTTGTCTGCTCAGAGATTCCTTAGGCCTAGTCTCTTTAATTGACTTTAGCCACATTTTAAATTCATTGGCATAAAGTTATTCAAAATACCCCTTCACCATTTTTTATAGAGGACTCCATTTTCATGATTAATATTTGTTGTTTTTATCATCTTGTTTTCCTGTTCAATATGTCTACAAGTTTGTCCATATTCATTGTCTTTTTTCTATTCTACATTATTTCTTAGCTTGCATTTTTAATATTTTCTTCTATTTTCAATTATTTCTACTTTTTCATATTTTATTATTTACGTATATTTTTACTTTCCTGAATTCTCATTAACTTTTAATCTTTATTTTTGCGGATCTATATTTGATGGCTATTCATCACCTCTAGTATCTACTTGTGTACAAATGTTTAATATTATTTTTATCATTTAGTTCTAACATATTTTTCTAATTTTTATATTTCCCACAAATAAGCATTAGTTAAAATGTCTTACTAATTTCTACCTTTTCTACTTAAAGAAAATGCGTATAGTTTACGTTGTTACAAACTATTCTTATTTAGATCTTATTTGTAATAGAAATGTTAAAGAAACCATCTTTCTTTGTTTCAAATATCTGAAACAAAGAAAACCTGAATTTATTGCTTATTCAGCAAGAAAGAGTAGCATTTGCAAAGTGAGTCTCTCCAAATAATGCACACAGTGATCTTACATAGGGTTGGAAGTAGGAAGAAGCTCAGGCATTAGGGGATTTTGAGAATCACATATTCTAAACCTGGATGGCTTTCAGTTGTAGAAACTTTGTTTCTGGAGTGTTTGCTGCTGACTGGCTGCCAAGAGCATGGTATCTATCTCTGATTGGTTAAGATGGGTTTGAAACTATTTCTAGTAGTTATTTATTCATGGCCTGGGACTATGCCTAAGAAAGTCATTATTTTGGAGAACAGGAAATATTTTTTCTGTAGGGCACTATCTTGGTCTGTTCATATTATATTAAATAATCTTGGTAGTCATATTCGTGCTGTATTTTAAGGTTTAACTGTAACAATACAAGAAGGTATTCTGGAATTTGGGAATTTGTAAAGATTGGAGAACTAGGTAAGACTCACTTAAATCATATTAGGAGTAAACTAGATACAGTTTACTAAATGGTTAGGACACAGGCATAGAAATACTGATATGTTAGAGAGAGAGAGAGATAGGCAAATTTATACCTTTAGTAGTGTGTGTATGTATGTGTGTGTGTGTGTGTGTGTGTGTATCCAATTAAAACTTAATCATTTGTATGTTTATTTAACTTCTGAGTTTTCTAAAATATTGAAGAAATAACATGAAACAACTGTGGTGAATGAACATGTATTGATTCATTTGGCCCTAGGAAGACTATTTTCTCCCCTGGTTTGCCAGTTAATGATGTATTTTCTTCAAATTGGTCTACTTTAATATGATGGCTTTTATCAACATGGATAATTTAGTGCATCCAGGGATAATTCAGCAATCCAGTGAATTTTTAGTTTCTCTGAAATTGCTCAATAGTTGGTAAGTTTTCGGGTTTTCAGGATCTGCTCCACCTATGGAGAGAAAGATGATAAAACAACTTTTCAAAAAAATAGGAAGAATTGAGGATCAATGACTCTTTTAATACTTCTTCCAATTCCAGAAACTTGGAAAAGGAAAAAGATGAATTGGTTTGTGTGGAAGAACATGATTCAGATTTATGACCCATTTGTTAAAGTAGTAAAATGATGGGCTTGAGACTGGGAACAGAATTTCTCTCAAGAAATATAAGAAGGAGACTATTAATTCATTGATGATAGATTATCTCACAAAAAATCACATTCCAAAATTTTTACCTATTTTCATTTCCATTAGCAATGCACATCTATTCACTGTACCTTTGCAAACACTAGAAATGATATACAGCATTCTAATTTGTGTGTGTATATACATATATATGTATATGTTAATCTGATTATCACTGTGACTTGATGAAACGAGACATAGAAAATAGAATAGAAAGACAATGTCTTAGTGAAAGAAAATGGAGTTTTAAGGAGTGAGGCAGAGTACCACTGAATATAAAGATGCAATAAACTTGTAAGGAAATTAATAATCCTCTAATCATACATACATGAGGAGAATATGATTAAAGCGGAAAGATGAGCGAGACAAGAGTAAGATTACCAAAAGCTTGTTCTTTAGAAAATCTGACAAAATGGGAAAATGTGTGATGTATTCTTAATATCAGTTAAAAACTGAAATACTATGATAATTTGTGAAAATTCTAAATATCTCAAAGTCGTATTCTATTTAAGAAGAATACCTCATAATTTCTTCATTTTTTATTTTTACAATTTATTGTCCTAAGGAAAAGTAGCTAAACGAACAAATGGAAAATTCTTATTATTCAATTTTGAAAAAAAAAAAAACCAACCTTTTTTGGTTAGTGAAGTGTAAGTAAAGACTTTGGAGAAAGTGAATATTTAACTTTGAGACTTTGATTAAGAATGGCCAGAGACATTCACATATGCATCTGTGATTATAAGAAAACTACTAATAAACATCCTAAAGAAACCTAAGCTAGATTCCATAAGAAGCTTGTAGAGATCTGTTTCATCAGGAAGTATTCTCAATTTTTACACATTAGTTACTAGAAACATTGAAATTTTTAAAGCAATGTTTTCAAATTCTCCTTTATTATTGAAATGACTTAATAAACATAGTAAAATATTCAAACATTATAAAATTGAGTCTCTCGTTTTTTTCAAACTGAAAAAATAAATCTCAGTGATTTTCTAGATTGTCAGATTCAACTCCAGAGTTTAACAAGTTTCCTGTGCTTTCTTATAAGAAAAAAAGGGTATGTGTTTATACATGTATATATATATACACACACACACAAATAAATATTTGACACTTCATGTTTTCATGAATAGAAGTTCATCAAATGCATCATTCATTAGCTGTTTGTGGGCAATATGCACATGATTGTAAGTACTGACTCAGACCAATATGGTTATCTTGGATAGATATCCAAACTCTGCCACTTGCTAGCTATGCAGCCATCAGAAAATTACATTATTTCTTTGTTTCTGTTTCATTATGTATAAAAATATAGATGATAATAATATCTCCTTCGGGGGCAGTCATGAAGATGAAATTCATAAATTCATATGAAGTACTTAGAACCATGCTACATGGTTAAAAAAAATCAACAAAGTTTAGCTACTGTCATAATATTATTCTACTTCCTTCACTTACTAATTTATTTTAGAGATATACTCCTATTTTCACATACACAAATTGATAGAGTTTGTCTCTGTGTCTCCACCCAAATCTCATCTTGAATTATAATCCCATAATTTCCACATGTCATGGGATGGACCTGGTGGGCAGTAATAGAATCATGAGGGAGAGAAAAAAGCTTTCCTGGGCCCAGTCCAGGACCCACCTGCTATTTGCAGCCTTGGGACTTGGTACCCTGAGTTCCAGCCACTCTAGCTCTGGCTAAAACGGGCCAAGGTACAGCTCAGGCTTTTGTTTCAGAGGGTGCAAGCCCCAACCCTTGGCAGCTCCTATGTGGTGTTGGGCCACCGGGTGTGCAGAAGGCAAGAATTGAGGTTTAGGGACCTCTGCCTAGATTTCAGAGGATGTATGGAAACACCTGTACGTCCAGGGAGAGGTTTGCTGCAGGGGCAGGGCCCTCATGGAGAACCTCTGCTACAGCAGTACAAAAGGAAAATGTGGGGTCGAAGCTCCCACACAGCGTCCCAATTGGTGTACTTCCTAGTGGAGCTGTCAGAGGAGGACCACCATCCTCCAGACCCCAGAATGGTGGATCCACCAATAGCTTGTACTGTGCACCAGGAAAGGCCACAGACACTCAATATTAGCCTGTGAAAGCAGCCAGGAGTGGGGCTATACCCTGCAAAGCCACAAAAGCAGAGCTGCCCAAAACCATGTGAGTCTACCTCTTGCATCAGTGTAACCTGGATCTGAGACGTGGAGTCAAAGGAGATCATTTTGGAACTTTAACGTTTGGTGACTGCCCTGTTGGATTTTGGACTGGCATGGGGCCTGTAGTCCCTTTGTTTTGGCTAATTTCTCCCATTTGTAGTGGGTTTATTTACCCAATGCCTGTACCCTCACTGTATCCAGGAAGTAACTAATATGATTTCAATTTTACAGGCTCATAGGCAGAAAGGACTTGCCTTGTCTCAGATGCGACTTTGGATTTGAACTTTTGGGTTAATGTTGGAATGAGCTAAGATTTTGGGGGACTGTTGGAAAGCATGATTGTGTTTTGAAATGTGAGGACCTGAGATTTGGCAGGGGCTGGGGTGGAATGATGTGGTTTGGCTCTGTGTTCCCTCTCAAATCTCATCTTGAATTATAATTCCATAATCCCCAGGTATCATGGGAGGGACCTGGTGAGAGGGAACTGAATCATGGGTGATTCCCCCATGCTGTTTTCGTGATAGTGAGTGAGTTCTCATGAGATCAGATGGTTTTATAATGTGCTTTTCCCCACTTCACTTGGTACTTCTTCCTGCCACCATTGAAGAAGGACATGTTTGCTTCCTCTTGTGCCATGAATGTAAGTTTCTTGAGGCCTCCCAAGTTATGTGGAACTGCGAGTAAATTAAACCTATTTTCTTTATAAATTACCCAGTCTTGGGTTTGTCCTTGTAGCAGCATGAACATGGACTAATATACAGATCAATATTATTCTTTCTAATAGCTTCATAGTATTTTTTCACTCTTACGTTGATGGACAGTATAATGACCAATACTGCAGTAACATTCCAATTTCTTCTTAATATGAAGGTGCAAATATGTACTTAGGATATATTTTTAAAGGTTGAATTACTAGTTCGAATAGTAAAAAATTGCCATTTATTGAATAATGGCCTGACAACAGATACATAGGAACAAAAATCGACACAAATTATACCATATTTTTAAAGATCTATTAGTGAAAGACATGTAGAAAGCACTAAACATAAAAAAGGACATTTATAATTATGTTTGAGGCACAGATCTCAAAAGAATAATCCTAAGGTCAGGGCTAACAAGTAAAAATAATATTAGAAAATAATACCTAATCTCTATGTTTACTTCTTCTTTTTTTTTTTTTCAGGGAAGCAGTCTTCAGCTAAAAGATCTAAAAACCTAAAGTTCATTATAAGTAAAAATACTATTTGTACTTTTCCAGATTATTTAGAAACTTATAAATAAGGACATCCAATTACAATTGATAGCTATTGCAAGGCGAAAAATTGCCTAAATCTGGGATTGAAGGACCAGGTGAAAGTTTTTAATGAGTCCTACTTATTTACTGGATGACTTTTTCCAAGCAAATTTTCTAAGATTATCTCCATGTTCATACAACAAAATTTGAAGGAGAAAAGAAGGAAATGTCCTATTGCAAAGAATTATTTTGAGAATCAAAGAGTATACCTTTTATAAATAATAGTCATTACTACTAACAAACTTTAAGCATAAGATAACTGTAAAAATAATGGCCTTCAACAGTAATCCTAATTTTTTTAAAAGCAGTGGAAATTGAGATTAATGTACCATCCTCAGAGATGTATGAAACACATCTTCAAATGAAAGATAATGGAAGTTTTAGAAAGATAAATCTTGATAAATGCGAACCAACATGAATTCACCAAAACAAGTCATAAGATACTAGCCTCATTTCGTCTATTAAAATAAACAGTAGAATAAGGAGTCAAGATGTATAGTAAATTTAGGAACTCTAAAACTCAGGAAATAATTTCAAACAATCTTTCAAATTATTCTTGTAGAGAAGATGAAAAGCTTTACCTATTTACTAGGTGTGGTCAGGGATATATACACGAAAGTCACCTCACCAATGGCAAAAGCTAATTACTGTTACAGAGCATTGCTATTATTTCTTGCTATCAAAAGATTTATCTGTCAGTTATTTGAATGCAGAGAACACATATGTACCAAAGGATAAATTAATATAAAAGCTTAAATATATAGGAGGCAACTTTCTTGAAAAATAGAATGAGGAGCCACAAAATTCTCACATGTAGAACAGAAGACCGAATCAATAAAAAGGAAGTGTATGGTCATCACAATACTAAAACATTAACTACACAAGTGTGAAAAGACTTAATTAGAAATGCTAAATGTCAGAAAACATATAAGTAAAATATGTTATATGGTTGTCAAAAATGCTAACAAGCTTATGACTCCAATATCATAAAAATGTACCATAAGGATTGGGTGAAATTATAGTACCTTTCAACCTCAAGTTGCTAAAACCACAGGTGAAATTTTTTTTGCTCATGATAATGAACTGCATTTTCAGAAGTACTTTGATAAACCCGAGAACATGCAAACGGAAAAGGACAGAGGGGCACCTCACTAAATCAGTGGCACCACTAAAGGTGGAGCCCACTTTAGTGGAGCACTTCAAAAGTATATATAATAACTACTTAAGTGAGAGGGAAATTTATAAAATAAAAAAGTGAAAAATCAATATTTGTTTTATTTACTACTTAGGAGAGCGACAGGTGGAAACAATACTTACATGTATTCTATTTAACTTACTGGAGAATAAGAACCTATGGGTAAAATTTACAAGATGTTTGAAATTACCAAAGATAATATGGAAAGCTCATGAAATAATTAGAACCATTCATATATGGAAAGGGCTGCCTTTGACTGGTGAGATCTTTGTCACTGTAATCATTAATAAAGAGGTGGGAAAGCCACTTACAGAAAATGTTGTAGAAGTAAATCCCAGAAGGGTGTGAACTCTGTTTTTAAGATTCTATAACCGTTTACCAACTTATTTCTTCTTTCTGTCTTCTTCCTTTGTCTGGTTTTAATTTTCTTTTTCACTTGGCTCTCTTTTTTCATTCTTCGTGTACTATATTGCAATAGACTTGAGACATATTATGCCAGTCTCATCTATTATGTTTATTTTCCCTCAGCCCTTTTCTATTACTCTCTGTTAAGTCTTCATAAGGATTTATGCATTTGGCTTAACCTTGCTGCCTATGGGCATATGCTTGTTTCCTCCATCGATCTGTTGTTTTATTGCTAATAAACCATTTTTCAAAGATGCCAGACTCAACATACTTTTATGTTGTTTTATAACAGTACTAGTGGTTATTCTGAGTACAATTCAATAGCTTCTTTTAAAGTAAAAATTTATGACCCTTATTTTGTCCCACTGCAAAAAGTACCTATTATGAGATCATAGTGATAATATGAGTATGTATTTCTCTGTACTTCATTCAGTTGATAACCCATTATCTGATTAAGATGATAGGATGAAAATTTCTACAATACATAGTGTACATATTAATGTAACATTCCTACATATTTTTAAAAGTATATTTCCTAATTATAAGGTAATATACTCATTACAGAAAATTATCCCAAATATATGCTGCCTGCAAGACTCACTTTAGCTTTGCATAGACTGAAAGTGAAAGAATGGAAAATGGTATTTCAAATGAAAACCCCCAAAAAGCAATGATGTCTATACTTATGTTAGACAAAATAAACTACTTCAAAACTGGAGACACAGAAGGTCATTATGTAATGTTAAAGGGGTCAATTTACCAAAAGGATATAACAATTATAAATATGTCTATGCATCCAATATTGAGTCACCTAAATATATAAAGCAAATACGAACGGAAATGAAGAGAGAAATATCAATGCAATAATAGTAGGAGATTTTAGTACCCTACTTTCAATAATAGATAGATCGTTAAGACAGAAAATCAATAAGGAAACATTTAACTTGAAATACACTTTAGACCAAATGAACTTAACAGGCATATACAGAATGTTTCTTTCAATAGTAGCAGCAGAACATACATTCTTCTCAAGCATTCAGGAAACATTCTCCAGAATAGATTATATATTAGGCCATAAAACAATCCTACATGAATTTAGGAAAATCAAAATTACGTCAAGTGTCTCTTTTGACCACAATGGCATTAAGCTAAAAATCAATAACGTAAGGAAAACTTACAAATATATGGAAAATTAAGCAACCTACACCTGAACAACCAATGGATCAAACAGTAAAAACAAGTCAAAAACTGTATTGAGACAGATAGAAATGGAAACACAATATACCAAAGTTCATGTGTTGTAGCAAAAGCAGTTCCAAGAGGGAAGTGCATAGCAATAAGCATCTCTGTGACAAAAAAAGAAAATTCTAAAGTAAGCAATTTCACTATACACTTCAATGAACTCGAAAAAGAATAGCAAACTTAGCCCAAAGGTAGTAAAAGAAAAAAAGGAAATAATAATGATTAGAGCAGAAATAAATAAAATAGAGACAATAGAAAGCAAGAGAAATAAACTAAGAGTTTTTAAGATGAACAAAACTGACAAAATTTTAACTAGATTAAAATGATACAAGACTGAAATAATCAAAATCAGATGTGAAAGAGAAGAAATTACAACTGATACCACAGAAATACAAAGGGTTATAAAGGACTACTATGAATAATTATAAACCAACAAATTGGACAATTTAGAATAAATGCATAAATTCCTAGACACAAACAACCTACCAAAACTGAACCATGAAGAAATAAAAAATCTGAATAGACCAATAATAAGCAAGGAGATTGAATTTGTAATAAAAACAAAATCTCCCACCAAAGTAAAGCCCAGTGTCTGATGGCTTCACTGATAAATTCTATCAAACATTAAAGATTTAATACCAAATTTTCTCAAACTCTTTCAAGAAATCAAAGCAAAGCAAATGCTTCCAAACTCATTTTAAAAGCCAATATTAACCTTATACCAAAGTTAGACAAGGACATTACAAGAAAAGAAACTGACAGGCCAATTTTCCCAATGAACATAGATGCAAAAACCTTCAACAAGATATTAGCAAATCAAATTCAACAGCACGTTAGAAAGATCATACAGTGGGATTTATTCCTATAATGCAAAGATGGTTCAACATGTAAAAATCAATAAATGTGATATACTACATAACAGAATAAAACATAAAAATCATATCATCTCAGTAGAGGCAGAAAATCATTTAACAATATTCAACGTCATTTTGTGATAAAAAAAAAAAACCTGTCAACAAATTAGTTGTAGAAGTCAACTAAGTTATTAAGTTATACCTTAATATAATAAAAGACATATATGAAAAGCCCCCAGCTAACTTCATATTCAGTGGTGAAAAGCTGAACTCTTTTCCTCTAAGATCATGAAAAAGAAAGGAGTGCCCACTGTCACCACTTTTACTCAGTATGGTATTGTAAATCCTAGCCATTGCAATTAGGTATAAGAAAGAAAAAAAAAAAAAGTCATCCAAATCAGAAAGGCTGAAGTTAAACTATGTTTCCAGATAACATGATCTTATGTATATAAAACCTTAAATACTCCACCCAAAATTGGTAAGACCAGTAGTACCATTCAGGACATAGGCATGGGCAAAGACTTCATGTCTAAAACACCAAAAGCAACGGCAACAAAAGCCAAAATTGACAAATGGGATCTCATTAAACTAAACAGCTTCTGCACAGCAAAAGAAACTACCATCAGAGCGAACAGGCAACCTACAGAATGGGAGAACATTTTTGAAATCTACTCATCTGACAAAGGGCTAATATCCAGAACCTACAAAGAACTCAAACAAATTTACAAGAAAACAAACAAACAACCCCATCAAAAAGTGGGCAAAGGATATGAACAGACATTTCTCAAAAGAAGACATTCATACAGCCAACAGACACATGAAAAAATGCTCATCATCGCTGGCCATCAGAGAAATGCAAATCAAAACCACAATGAGATACCATCTCACACCAGTTAGAATGGCAATCATTAAAAAGTCAGGAAACAACAGGTGCTGGAGAGGATGTGGAGAAATAGGAACACTTTTACACTGTTGGTGGGATTGTAAACTAGTTCAACCATTATGGAAAACAGTATGGCGATTCCTCAAGGATCTAGAACTAGATGTACCATATGACCCAGCCATCCCATTACTGGGTATATACCCAAAGGATTATAAATCATGCTGCTATAAAGACACATGCACACGTATGTTTATTGCGGCACTATTCACAATAGCAAAGACTTGGAATCAACCCAAATGTCCATCAGTGACAGACTGGATTAAGAAAATGTGGCACATATACACCATGGAATACTATGCAGCCATCAAAAGGATGAGTTTGTGTCCTTTGTAGGGACATGGATGCAGCTGGAAACCATCATTCTTAGCAAACTATCACAAGAACAGAAAACCAAACACCGCATGTTCTCACTCATAGGTGGGAACTGAACAATGAGATCACTTGGACTCGGGAAGGGGAACATCACACACCGGGGCCTATCATGGGGAGGGGGGAGGGGGGAGGGATTGCATTGGGAGTTATACCTGATGTAAATGACGAGTTGATGGGTTCTGACGAGTTGATGGGTGCAGCACAGCAACATGGCACAAGTATACATATGTAACAAACCTGCACGTTATGCACATGTACCCTAGAACTTAAAGTATAATAATAATAATAAATTAATTAAAAAAAAAAGATATTCAGTAAATTTTCAGGATACAAAATCAAACTACAAAAGTCAATTCGTTAATTTTACAAAAATCAATTGCTTTTCTATGCACTAAAAAGCAAAAATTAAGATATATATAATAACATATATATATATATATATGATATATACTAGAGATGGGTCTAGCACTGTTGACCAGGCTGGGGCACAGAGGCACAATCATAGCTCACTGCAGCCTCCATCTCTTGGGCCCAAGAGATCCTCCCGCCTAGCCTTCCAAACAGCTGGGATTACAGGCATGGGCAACCATACCCTGCTAATTTTAAAAATACATATTTTTTGAGATGGAGTCTTGCTACATTACTCTGACTGGTCTCAAACTCCTGGCCTGAAGCAATCCTCCAGTCTCAGCTTCCCTACTAGGCAGAATTACAGAAACAAGCCACCATGTGTAGCTCTACAATAGCATTTTAAAAACTCCAGTACTTAGGAATAAGTTTGACCAATGAGGTGAAAGATCTGTACACTGAAAACTAGAAAACAGTGGTGAAAGAAATTAAGGAAGACACAAATAAATAGAAAAATATGATTGCTGAACTGCACTCCAGCCTGAGTGTGTGCACGTGAGAGCAAAACCCTGACATAACAAAAGAGAAAAATATCCCATTCATGGATTGGAAGAATTAATATTGTCAAAATAGCAATACTAACCAAAGGAATCTACAGATTTGTTGCAATTCCTATCAAAATCCCAATGGAAATTTTCAAGAAATAGAAAAAAATTCTAAAATGTATATGGAACTATAAAAGACTCCAAATAGCTGAAGCAATCTTAAGAAGAACAAACAAAGCTGAAAGCATTACGTGTACTGATTTAAAATTATATTACAAAACTATAGCAATCAAACATTATGGCATTGGCATAAAAACACATAGACTAATAGAACAGGATACAAAGTCGTAAGATTACCTACACATTTAGAGTCAACTAATTCTCAAGAAAGGCACCAAGAATACACAATGGATAAAGGAATTTTTAACAGTTTTGGGAAAACTGGATATCCACACTCAAAAAAAAAAAAAAAAAAAAAAAAAAAAAAAGAAAAAAGAAAAAAAAGGATAAATTAGATATTTATCTCACACCATATCAAAAAAAAAAAGGCAACTTAAAATGAATTAAAGAATTAAAGGTTTAAACGTAAGACCTGAAACTATAAAACTTCTAGAAGAAAGCACAGAAGAAAATCTCCATGACATAAATCTTGGAAGTGATTTCATGGATATGTCATCAAAAGCACAGTGAAAAATAAAAAATAAACAACTGAGACTACATCAAACTAAAAAATTTCTGCACAGCAAAGGATATAAGTAATAAAATGAAAAGGCAACCCACAGAATGGAAAATATTTCCCAACTATATAACTGGCAAGGAAATAATATCCAAAATAAATAAGAAATTCATACAACTCAAGAGCCAAAAAGCAAATAACTTGATTTTAAAAAGGGCAAAAGACCTGAACAGACATTTTTCCAAAGAAGACATACAAATGACAACAGAGACATGAAAGGCTCCTCAATATCACTAATAATCAGAAAAACACAATTAAAACCACAATGAGGTATCAACTCACACCTGTGAGGATGGCTATGATGAAAAAGATGAAAAATAACAAGTGTTGACAAGCATGTGGAGAAAAGAGAACTGGGCACTGTTGGTGGGAATATAAATTGATAGAGCCATTATGGAAAAAGGTATGGAGTTTTCTCAAAAAATTAAAAATAGAACCACCATATGACCCAGCAATTCCACTTTATGGGTATTTACCCAAAGGAAATGAAATCAGTATATTGAAGAGATACCTGCACTCCCATGTTCATTGCAGCACTATTCACCATTGCTGAGATACAGAAATAAACAAAGTGTCCACTGATGGATGAATGGATATAGAAAAATGCAATGGAATATCATTCAGCCTTAAAAAGAAGGAAATTTTGTCACCTGTGAACACATGAGTGAATTTGGAGGACATTACACTAACTGAAATAAGCAAACACAGAAAGACAAATACTGCATGATCTCACTGATATGTGGAAATGAAATATTCAAAATCACAGAGAGTATAAATGTGGTTACCAGGAGTTAAGGGATGGGAGAAATGGGAAGATTTTGATTAAAGGGTGCCAACTTTAAGTTACAATATGAGTAAGTTCTGGGTACCTAGTATATATCATGGTGACTACAGATAATAATAATAATATATTGTCTACTTAAAAGTTGCTAACACAATAGATTGTAAGTATTCTAAACACCAAAAAGTGAGATGATGAATATTGTAATTAGCTTGATAGCGGTAATCACTTCACAATGTATATCAGAACATCATATTGTATACCTTAAATATATACAATTATTATTTGTCCACTTATACCTCAATAAATCTGTAAAACTTAAATATAAAACATTAAACTATTTATTTAAATTAAAAATAAAAGAAAATTTAACAATCCAAAACTATGAGGATATATATTTAGATTACCCATAATCTCACTACTAAGAGACAATTTTTTTTAATATTGTGTTATACTCTCTGCTATACTTTTTTCTATGTCTATTTTAACTTAATTAATTACACATATATGTGCATGAATGTGGCTTTCTACTTAGTTTTATCATTATTACATTAGTGAAATTTATACTATGCTGTACAATATTTGTAGACTATTTTAAGTCAATACATATCCATTTGCCATTCTTGTATTAAGATGTTTTAATTTTTATTATAAATCATACATAAATGAGTAAATTATTACATAAAACATTTGTGTATTTAGAATTTTTTCTGAACCAAAGTATGTAGACTCAGAAGGCATTCGTGTGCACTCATTCTGAAGTTAAGAAGGGTTGACTTAGAACAATGATAAACTAGAAATAGTCTTTTACTTTGAACTAAAATAACTGGACACACCAATTCAATGTTTTTAACTGATGTAATTGGGACAAGAGTTACGGTATTAAAATTTTTGTAAGAAGCAAATGAGGCTGTGTTTGTGAATGTACATTGTGACCTATAAATATCTATAACAGTTCTGATTATTATTTGCAACAATTAAATATGTAGTTTTATCGACCAATTGAAGTGGATGCTAATAATTTCATGTTGCATCAGCATCCATTTTGAATGTAGGTTTAGCTTGCTCCTGGCAAGGCTTAGTCACCCTTGACACAATTTCCAGTTTTACACCACACCCAAATGGTTCAAACTGGTGGTCAGAGATAAAAACTTAGGCATTTCTTCTGCCTAGCAGACTCCCCACTTCTCTGTTGCTTCCTTTAAAGGTTCCTTATAGGCATTCACCCATAAACTTAAAGTGACCTACACCTATTACGCAATGCATACTGCTAGTTGCCACATGTCTTCTCTCTTCCACGTGATTCCTGACCTCCCTCTGTGGCCTCTGGGCATGCCTTGTATCTCCCAGGATCTGTAAGTACTAAACACTCTTGAGCTTTCACATTGTGGTTGTGTCACTAAAGCTACAATCTGAACCCTGAATGCAAGGCCACGTGGAAAAACCCTTACAGGTAAATCCTCTGTGGCGGCTCTTCTATCTGGCCTCTGTTGGCTGCTGAGAACAGTAGCTACCAGCTAAGTTATCATCCGCCAAGGAAGGCTTAGGGCAAATCATTTATTTGAAGACAAATATGTACTATGAGAGTATACAGTTCTGTGCTTCAGGTGTGAAATTTAATGCTGAAAATGTGTAAGTTTGTTTTCCTAAAAAGAGTGGAAGTCTTGCTTACATAAGATATTCCTATTCATGAGTTTATTACCTGCTCTCTTTGCTTTTGATGTCAAATAATTACATAAGTTTGAATTCAACAATCCCCAATTAAAATATAATTATAAAGCTACCTGAATAGTATTTTGAAATTCAACTGGACTGTACAAGAATAGATATGCAGGAATTATCTTAAATGACTATTAGGAGATTTCTGGGGCCCTCTCACATGAAGGTTCTATCTTGAACCAGCAAATTTAGCCCAGCCATCCTCTAAACTTCGTGTGTACTATATTTATAACAGCCTCAGATTAACAGCCTTCCATCACTTTTACTATATTGACTACCTCCCTAAGAAAGATAACAGAAATTGACTTTTAAATTAGACTCGGAAGAACCGTGGATCTTATCCAGTAATTCCAAGTATTTCAAGTATAATCATGAGGCATGGGCAAAGCAGAGAGAGATGCAGGATTGCCAGTGATGCACTCCCAGGTTTTTCTTTCCACATTAGGATGCTCTCTGACTCAGAAGTAGCATATTAGTTTTCTAAGTAACATATATAGCCATATTGCTTACATAAAAGGAAGCTATTTTGGTCTTGAAACATCTCTCTCCAATACTTTGAGATTTATATGAAATATTTCACAAAGCTATGTCCCATAAGTACAGATTCAAGGATTGTATAACATAAGTAAAACTTGATAGAACAAGTACATCCTGCTAAAAGAAATTCATAGATACATGTTCTCTCACAAGCAAATTACATTCTTGTGTCAAGAGGTCTATCAATAGCATGTTTTCAAGGAGATTTGACCAGCGAGAATTTTTTTTAACTCGGTGTGTGCTAATAAAGGGAAAACATGCATAATTTTCCTGCTGCTAACCCTTTTCTGCCCACTAGGGTCTAGGTTCGAATCACCATTACTTCAGTGATTATTTATAGAATACTTACTCTGCACCAGACATTTTTCTACATGACTGTGATATAAGTATAAACAAGGTGAATGATATGGTTTGGCTGCTTCCCCATCCAACAACTCATCTTGAATTGTAATCCTTATAATCCCCACATGTCAAGGGTGGGACCAGGTGAAGGTGACTGGAAAATGGTGGCAGTTTCCCCTATGCTGTTCTTCTGATAATGAGTGAGCCTCAGGAGATCTGATAATTTTATGAGTGTCTGGCATTTCCCTTGCTTGCACTCACTCTGTCCTGCCACCCTATGGAGACGGTGCTTGCTTCTCCTTTGCTTTCCACCATGACTAGGTTTCCTGAGGCCTTCCCAGCAATGTGGAACTGTGAGTCAATTAAGGCTCTTTCCTTTATAAAATACCCAGTCTTGAGTATTTCCTCACAGCAGTGTGAGAACGGACTAACACAGTGAGTAAGGCTTTTCTCTTTTGGGCTTATATCTAAGAGAAAGAGACATACAATAAGAAAATAATTGCAAATTGCAACTTATGGTACATGCTATAAATGTGCAATAATAGCGAACTATGGAACATTCTATCAATAAAATAAAATATAATGATTTTTGAGAAACAGGGTGGAATGAATGCCTCACTAAGGAGTTGACTTAATACTTGAATGTTTGTTTATATAATTCATGCATAAATTGGAGGCCTGCCTTTAAAATTCAAATAAACCAGTAGCTTTTATCCAAACAAAGCTTGCTTCTATTTATAAGTACCCTAGCCACTGACCATCATCCTTCTTCCAATATTTTATTGCAAAAATCACTGAACTGCAAGTCCAACTTAATTCAAGAACTGTCTAATATCTCCACTTCTACTGAATCCCAAACAATAGGCTAAGCTCTTCAGATGAAACTGGAGTTTATAAAGCCCTTTTACATATCACACACTGAACTTATGCCCACTCATTTTGGGGAAAATAGCCACAGCAGGCTCCCAGTTTTCTCCTCCACATTTACTAAACTGTTCAAAGTTATTAAGGTCACAATTATAATTATTTGAAATTGAAGTTCTATTATCTTGAATTATAGCAAACAAATATATCAATTAGTCTATCAAATGTTTATAAATCCTTAGAAACAGTGAAGTAAAGTATAATACTTAATAATTATCTAAAGGTGATCACAACAATCCTAAAGACAGCAGCAGAGCCAGTTTGTATTAAAAGGTCACTTTTCAAAGTTGAGCAACTCCAACACTGGTGAACCATTTTCAGTCTTTAAGGTAGGCTTAAATGTCTTTTTGTAAATGCTCATTCCTCTAGCCATAAGTCATAGGAAATACCACAGTTTGAGAGAAAATATTGCTAAACTAATCAGTTCAATTTTAAGTACAAAAAAACTATAAGAAAAGTATAGCTGGAGGGTCAAACTTTCTCTTTCAGTCACATTACATAGACTTCATTTTGAAATAACATTGACTCTAACTTCCCAATGTATCACAATTCCATTAATTTCTTACTACCTCCTCCACTATTTCCACACATCTATTCACCATCACCTAGCATCTAACTTTGATCATCTACTGGACTCCTTTTAGCCACGTTTAGTTCCTTATACTCAACTTCTCATACAGCTGATGTTTTACTCTTTCATAAAAACTGTTTTATTAAAAAAATTCTAGGCCAAGCATGGTGGTTCATGCCTGTAATCCCAGCATTTTGGGAGGCCAAGGTGGGTGGATCACCTGAGGTCAGGAGTTTGAGACCAGCCTGGTCAACATAGTGAAACCCCATCTCTACCAAAAATACAAAAATTCAGCCGGATGTGGTGGCACAAGCCAAGCCTGTGGTTCTAGCTACCCAGGAGGCTGAGGTGGAAGAATCGCTTGAGCCTGGGAGGCAGAGGTTGCAGTGAGCCAAGATAATGCCACTCTACTCCAGCCTGGGCAATAGAGTGAGACCCTATCTCAAAAAGGAAAGAAAGGGAAGGGAAGGGAAGGGAAGGGAGGAAAGGAAGGAAAGGAAGGGAGAAAGAGAGAGAGAAAGAGAGAGAGGGAGGGAGGGAAGGAAGGGAGGGAGGGAGGGAGGGAGGGAGGGAGGAAGGAAGGAAGGAAGGAAGGAAGGAAGGAAAGAAAAGAAAAGAAAAGAAAAGAAAAGAAAAGAAAAGAAAAGAAAAGAAAGGAAAAGAAAAGAAAAGGAAAGGAAAGGAAAGGAAAGGAAAGGAAAAGAAAAGAAAAGAAAAGAAAAGATTTCAACTATATACAACCAAAAATGGTATAATGAAAACCAAGTATTCATCAGTCAGCTTCAATAATTATCAATATTCTGTCATTCCCATCTAATCCTTATTCCTTACCTGATAATTATAATAATGAAAACAAGATTTATTATTATTTCATTTTACAGTTTATTTTATGGAGGTAAAGATTGTGTATCTTTGCTATTACAAAAGCTGGAACTTGACCTTAAACTATTCTCTTCCTATTGCCTTGTCATTGAAAGATGATGCAATGAGGCTTCTGTTTTCAAAATTATCCACATGGAAAGCAAATCTATATGACATATCCCAGGGCACACATCACATTTTCAGCTTCTCTTAACAGTTTTCATACTGCATCACTCAGGTTCCATACAGCACAGAGGCCACCATTCTGAAGTAAAATGAGTGATATGTCAGTTGCCTCTTTTTCCAGAGGTAACTCCAAACTTTATGAATAATTCTCTTAAGGGCTCTCTTAATGCTCTGAGGAATTTCTCACCTTTTGCCAACAAAGATGAGAAATGCAATGCCCTCTACACCTCATGCATAGAACAGACAAAAAAGACAACAGTTCTCAAAGTGTACATCATTCCTTCAGAAAGCTACCATTGCTTCACGTAGTTTAGAAGTGTTGCTTTTTAGTCCCCAAATTTAAACTTTATAGAATGTTCCATCCCTATAAAAAATTGACTAATAAATCATATACTTATACTTCACATAATTCACAAAGACCAGTCTACAATATATTGTATTTACTTAAGATGAGGAATATTTGAGAGTATGTTCTAGTTAAGCTTTGCCAGTTCCTTTAAAAAAAAAAAAAGAAAATTGTTTTATCTTTGTTTAAGGAGGAAAGGAAGCTGGGAAAGTGAAGGAACCAGCACTAATAGGATAAAATTAAAGAAAAAGAAATACAGTCTATTACAGGAGAAATAATGCACTGACTGTGAAATCTATCATGTTGTTGAGTAAGTCTCTGTGGACATAATGGGAACAGTATCTTCTAGATAATTAATGGTAGTGTGATCTTGCTGATAGGCCATATAAATGGGAATCATGAAAAAAGTTCTACTTTCAATTTTATTACCTCTTTAGGACCCCACAGGAAAAAAAAAAAGACTTGAAACATTCATCTGAGTAACACAGTGCACTTACCTTAGTATATTTATTTATCCCTGGTTACCCTTTGCAAACATGAAGAAATACTTCTGGATCTTACTTCTCAAACCTAGGACACAGCGAATATATTTTTCTTCTTTGCCATTTCTGCAAAGTTTTAACTTTTACTATGCTGGATTTAGCCAAAGGGGGTAAGATTAAATACAAATAAGTCAACATTTTAAAATTCTATAGTATAAGTAATATTAATAATTGCCTAACCTAATACATGACATATGTCACCCATCATTAATCAGACTCTTTGTCATCTGAAATACTGTTAGATTATCTTCTCACATATTTAAGAAATAATTATTTTTATTTGTACATTAGTCAATGTAGGCTAAGTACTTTAACACACAGTACTCAAATCACAGTGACTTAACAAAATGAAGGTCTACTGCTTCCTCAATACAGTATGGTGTGCATGAGCGGTAAATGAGAAGGAATGATTTGCTTTATTGTAGTTATTCAGGACCCAGACTGTTAATCTTTTGATACCATTATGTATAGAAGAAAATAAAGTCAATAAAAATGTGGAAGGTTTTTTCTCCTAATGACCTGTAAGTGGCATACCTTTCTTCTGTCCACATTCCATTGACTTGAACAATTACCATGGGCTGACATACATAGAATTGGACTAAGATATGTATTACCAAAAATGCACACACAAAATTATAAAAGATTTTTTAAGGAGAAATTCTCCCACTAGTAAGAATTCACACTAATGGCAAAGGAAAACAAACATTTTATCAATAAATCGTAAGTCCTCAATTTGCAGTTTTGGAGCCCATTTCTCTACTTTACAAATAAAATGGACTAAATTTAATTCAATGCACACAGTAAATAAGAACTTGAACTTCTAGTGATATTTTTAACTTAAAATCACAAAATATGGAGATTATCCTTTTATTAAAATATTCTAATAGTTACTAAATGCACTGTCTTAAATCAGTGAATAAAAAGATGACCCAAAACCAAGATTCAAGATTTTAAGAATCTAGCATGTAAGACTAAATGTTAGATCTTACATTTTAACAACATGGTAAGTGCCCTATTAGAAATAGAAACAAGTGCTATGGAAACCTAGAAGATGTGTTAATTCTGCCAAGGGTGGCCATGTGACCTGGGAGTGCACAGGTATGTCTTTACTTGGAAATGATACAATGGCCTGGCCTTTAAATATGAGTAAGATTTCACCAGAATATAAAGATAGAAAAGGCATTTTGGATGAGAAAGAAATAATTTGAAACTGTGCTGTCTCATGTCCAGTTAGGTGTAGAAATTTTGAGTATATTTGTGGATCTATAAATAATTTTCAATGTATTATTACCATTCTTTTCAATCTTGATGGTGTGAGTACATGATTTCTGACCTATGGGACCTAGGGAGTCTGCCTAGAAGTATGAATATTAAACTATAAAGGTAGAGAGGAAAAATGAGATAATATTGAGTTTATAATATTCAAAAATATATTTTCTAGAAAGAAGATAATCTCTAGATTCCAGCATTTGTCTTGAAAAATAATTGTCTAAGTTATTTTTCATATCATGATGGACTCATCAGGTGACCCCCATAATTCCCGCCTCCCACCATTCTGCCCTGTGTGAGCGCCTCTCCTTGAGTGTAATAGGACTTGTGACTTACTTCTAGAAAACAGAATGTGGTGAATACAGTAAGATGTATGCATTTCGTTGTATATAATTATATAATTACATTGCAAAGATTATAGCACCACACTTGCTGGAGTCTCTCTCTTTTATTGGCTTTTAGGAAGCAAGCAACCATATTGGAAATCTACCTCAAAAGAAACTGGGGGTGATCGCTAGGAGTTGAAGGCACCCTCTAGTTCACAGTAAAACACTAAAGCCCCGAGTTGTACATATGAAATCAACTGAGTTGTGCTAACAACCTGAGTGAGTTTTGGAGTGGATCCTTCCCCAGCCAAACCTCAGATGAGACTATAGCTTCAGCTGACACTGTGGTTACAGCAATTCAGAGAATCCGGGGAAGCTGTGCCTAAAATATTGACCCAAAGAAGCTGTGAGGTAATAAATATGTGTTGTTTTAAGCTGCTAAATTTGTGATAATAGTACTATGCTGCAATAGGTAACCAATACACATATCTAAGATACACAGAATTTTGCATAAGTTAGGACCAAATACTCTGAGCAAGGGAGGAAACTGGCCCGATTCTCAGCCCTGAAAGAATATAGGAAGGAAAAATAGCAAGAGATTGGAAAATGAAATAGTCATGCTTATGTGTCTGGCTTATACCTTCAGCCAAAAAAAGGGGCTGTACCTTATGTAAATAGGGTATAACTTAGACCACAAGACTTTACTTTCCTATTTAATATTCCGTAAAGACATCACAGTTTAGCTTCTTTCTGCACTGGCCTAGGACAGGACCACATTAAGTTGATGGAACAATAAAACTAGGCAGGGGAAGACTTTGAAATTAAACATTTTTAGCCAGGAGGTATAAGCCTTAATCTGAGAGCCAGAAAGCCTGCCATAGAATCTACCAAGGCACAGCAAGTGGACCTCACAGAAGACGCTGGGATGGACAGCCAGGACAGACAGCTACATGAAGGATGTCACAGACTCAAATGCCTACAACCAGCTAGAGTGGAGATGAGGTTGGAACAAATAAAGGTAATTCCTGGTTTCTTATCAAGCCAAGAGATCTTACACTCTGATCTTCTGAGCTTTTCTCACCACTACCTTCAGAGGCAATTGCACGCAGGACAATCAGCAATTGGGGGTGGGGAAAGGAACATTGCTCAAGAGACCTGAATACATTCTTCAAGATCCTAAGTCAATTCCTTTACAAATCCCATAAATGCCTCACTGCTGCCTTCATGTATTCTTTGGCATCTTAGAGAGAAAAGCAAATAAGACAAAGAGATAACCAAAGGAAATACTCTTTCAGGATAATCTGAACAGCACTGATACCTAAATTGGCTTAAATTATAAACCAGAACTAATAGTATTAAAAATAATTTTCAAGGAAAAAGATGATCAACAGACACCAATATGACAAACATGTTGGAATTACTCAAAGCAAAGACTTTAAAATAGCTACTGGAAACACCTTCCAAGATGTAAAAGTGAATAATATTGAAATGAATGGTTTAAAAAGAAGGCATGTAAATCTCTTTTACCATAACTTGAAGAAAATACTTAGCAATTAAGTTAACAAAATTCTTGTATAATCTTCTGAAACTAGAAAATGCTGATAAAGACATTTTTAAAACCTACATACTTGGAAAGATACTCCATTTTCATGAATTTCAAGACTCAGCATAATAAAGGCATCATTTCAGTACCAATTAGTTAATAGACTTAATGCAATTTCATTCAAAATCCAACAGGGATTCTTTTGTAGATATACACAAGTAGATTCTAAACTGTATATGAAAAGGCAATGAAACTAAACATAGGATACAATTCTGAGAAAAAAAAGAATAAAACTAGAGGACTCTCAGTAAACAATTTTAACACTTAAAGCTAATCAAGACAGAATGGTACTGATAAAGTGAATGACATATAGATCATGGAAACTGAAGAGAGAGCAGAAATTATCTCACGAACTACAGACTGGAAGAAAATATTTGTAAATCATATGTATGACTAAGATCTTGTATCCAGAATACATGAGGAACCCCCAAAACTCTACAGTAAGAAAACAAACAACCCTCTCCCAAAAATGGGTGAACAGACACTTCACCAAAGACATAACAATGGCAAATAAGTACATGAAAAGATTCTCAATGTCATTAGCTATCACATCCATAAATGTAAACTAAAACCACAATTACATAGTACTCTGCACCTATTAGAATGGCTAATATTTTTTTAAAAATTGCTAGACAAAATATAAAACAACTGGCATATCGATTCATCGCTGATCCAATACGAAATGGTGTAACACAACGAATATAGGGTAGAAGTTTCTCATTCAGGTAAACATACATTTGCCATTTGACCTAGTCATCCCACTCCTAGGACTACTTCCATATAAGTACAATATACTAAATGATTGTACTAGTGTAGCTTCATTTCTCTAGACAAATAATGTTTTTCACAAACTATATACAAATTAAAATCTAGAAACTGCCAAAAATCTAGAAATAACTTTCATGTATGTCAAAGGACAAACGGATAAACAAACTGTTTTTTACATCCTTACAATGAACACTATTCAAAAATTAAAATGAACAAATTATTGATACATGGAACAGATTAATGTATCTCAAAGGCATTAGACTGAGTGAAAGAAGCTAGTCCCAAATCCTGTATATTATATGATTCCATTTATATAACATTCTAAAAAAGGCTACACTTCAGGGACAGGAAACCAATCACTGGTTACAGGGTCTATCTCACCATAAAGGGGCAGGACATGTGGGAACTGTTCTATGTCCTTTTTGTGTTGGTGGTTACACGTATCTGTAAAGTGGTAAAACTCATAAAACTGTATACTTACAAAACCTCAATTTTGCTATACCTACATTTTAAATAATTTTTTAAATCTAGTAGTCTATCTAGATGAGGTTTTCTGAGTTTCTTAACCTAAATAATATAATAACAACAACAAAAATAACTACAACACTTGTAGCAGTTACTATGTACTAGGCATTTTCTAAGCAAACTTATATTGATTAACTCATTTAATTGTCACAATATTTATTTGAGGAAGTTCTATTATTATTTCTACTTTTCATACAAAGATAAGGTGAGAAGAGGTTTGTATTAGTCCATTCTTACACTGTCATAAAGAACTACCTGAGACTGGGTAATTTATGAAAAAAAATAGGTAGAATGGATTCACACTTGTATAGGCTTAACAAGAAGCATGATTGGCAGGCCTCAGGAAACTTATGATGATGGCAGAAGATGAAAGGGAAGCAAACACATCTTCCTATGGCAGAGCAGGAGAGAGAAAGAGCAAAGGGGGAAGTTCCACACACTTTTCAACCATCAGAGAACTCACTCACTGTTATGAGAACAGCAAAGGAGAAGTCTCCCCCATGATCCAATCACCTCCCACCAGGCCCCTCCTCTGACATGTGGGGATTACATTTCAATGAGAGATTTCGGTGGGAACACAGAGCCAAATCATATCATTCTGCCCCGACCCCTCCCAAATTGCACGTTCTTCTCACATTTCTAAACAAATTATGCCTTCCCAACAGTCTCCTAAAGTCTTAACTGATTCCAGTATTAACTCAAAAGTCCAAGTCCAAAGAAAGTCCCTTCCGGCCTGGCATGGTGGCTTACGCCTGTAATCCCAGTACTTTGGGAGGCCAAGGCTGGCAGTCTGATCCATAGGTCAAGAGTTCGAGACCATACTGGCCAACATAGTGAAATCCAGTCTCTACTAAAAATACAAAAAGTAGCTGGGCATGGTGGCACATGCCTGTAATCCCAGCTACTAGCTACTCTGGAGGCTGAGGTAGGAGAATCACTTGAACCCAGGAGGTGGAGGCTTCAATGAGCCAAGATTGCACTACTGCATTCCAGTTTGGTGACAGAGCAAGACTAAAAGGAAAAAAAAAAAAAAAAAGTCCCTTCCACCTATGAACATGTAAAATAAAAAACAAAAAACTAGTTACTTCCAAAATACAATGGGGGTACAGGCACTGGGTAAATGCTCCCATTCCAAAAGGGATAAATTGGCTAAAACAAAAGGCCTACAAGTACTATGCAAATTTCAAACCCAGCAGGGCAGTCATTAAATCTTAAAGCTCCAAAATAATCTCCTTTGACTCCATGTCTCACCTCTAGGGCATGTTGATACAAAGGGTGGGTTTCAATGGCCTTAGGTAGCACTAACCTGTGGCTCTGCAGGGTACTGCCCCCACATCTACTTTCATGATCCACAGATGTCTAGGGTAGGGGCTCAATGCCACCAGTCTCTTTGCTAAAGCATAGCAAGAGTTACCTTTATTCCAGTTCCCAGTAAGTTCCTTATCTCCATCTGAGACCTCTTCAGTCTGGACTTCCTTGTCCATATTACCATCAGCATTTTGGTCAAAACCATTTAAAAGTCCCTAGGAAATTGTAAACTTTCCCACATCTCCCTGTCTTCTTCTGAGCCCTACAAACTATTCCAAACTCTGCCCATTACCCAGCTCCAAAGCCACTTCCACATTTTCAGGTGTCTTTATGGCAGTGCCTGCTCTCCTGGTACCAATTTTCTGTATTAGTTCTTTCTGTCACTGCTATAAATAACTACCTCAGACTAGGTAATTTATGAAGAAAAGAGGTTTGATTAACTCACAGTTTCACAGACTTAACAGGAAGCATGACTGGGAGGTCTCAGGAAACTTATAACTATGGTGGAAAGCGAAGAGGAAGCAACCACATCTTACCATGGTGGAGCAGAAGAGAGAGAGAAAAAAAGGGGGAAGTGTCACACACCTTTAAATCATCAGATCTTGTGATAATTCACTCACCATCACGAGAACAGTAAGTTGGGCTCCTTCTCATGGTAGCAAGATAACTGCCAACAACTCTTCACACTTTATGCTTTCTCATTCATATCCAAATAAAAAGAAGGTCACTTTTGGAAGCCTTAATTAAAAAATGAGACCACGTGCAGTGGCTAATGCCTGTAATACCGGCACTTTGGAGGCCGAAGCAGGCTGATGGCTTGAGATCAAAAGTTTGAGGCCAGCCAACAATGGCAGATAAGCACATGAAAAGATTCTAGGCCACTGGAACTGAACGAGACTGAAGTGCTCTATGTCTCTGGTATTCCAATTTCATAAAGCAGTGATTTTTTTTTAATGTTTTAGCATTAAAAAAATAGTTTTACTTCATGTTCCAGGATACAAGTACAGAATGTGTAGGTTTTTTACAAAGGTATATGTGTGCCATGATAGTTTGCTGAACCTATTCACCTGTCATCTAGGTTTTAAGCCCAACATGTATTAGCTATTTGTCCTAATGCTGTCCCTCCCCTTGGCCCCCATCCCCCTACTGGCCCTGGTGTGTATTGTTCCTCTCCCTGTGCCCATGTGTTCTCATTGTTCAACTCTCACTTATGAGTGAGAACATGCCCAAGTCCAAGGCAAGTCCCTTCTACCTTGGTTTTCTGTTCCTGCATTAGTTTGCTAAGGATGACAGCTTCCAGCTTCATCCATGTCCCTGCAATGGACATGATTTCATTCCTTTTTATGGCTGCATAGTATTCCATGATGTATATGTACCACATTTTCTTTATCCAGTCTATCATTGATGGACATTTGGGTTGTTTCCAAGTCTTTGTTATTTTATGTAGTGCTGCAATAAACATATATGTGCATGTGTCTTTAGAGTAGAATGATTTATATTACTTTGGGTATATTTCCAGTAATGGGATTGCTGGGGCAAATGGTATTTCTGGTCCTAGATACTTGAGGAATTGCCACGCTCTCTTCCACAATGGTTGAACTAATTTACATTCCCATCAACAGTGTAAAAGTGTTCCTATTTCTCCACGGCCTCACCAGTATCTATTGTTTCTTGACTTTTTATAATAGCCATTCTGACTGGCATGAGATGGTACCTCATTGTGCTTTTGATTTGCATTTCTCTAATAAGTGATGTTGAACTTCTCTTCACGTTTGTTGACTGCATAAATGTCTTCTTTTGCAAAGTGTCCATTCATATCCTTTGCTTACTTTTTGATGAGGTTGTTTTTTGCTTGTAATTTTGTTTAGATTCCTTGTAGATTCTGGACATTAGATCTTTGTCAGATGGGTAGATTGCAAAACTTTTCTCCAGTTCTGTAGGTTGCCTGTTCACTCTGATGATAGTTTCTTTTTGTATGCAGAAACTCTTTAGTTTAATTATATTTCATTTGTCAATTTTGGCTTTTGTTGCAATTGCTTTTGGCACTTTTGTCATGAAGTCTTTCCCCATACCTATGTCCTGATGGTATTGCCTAGGTTTTTTTCTAGGGTTTTTATAGTTTGGGTTTTACATTTAAGTCTTTAATCCATTTTGAGTTAATTTTTGTGTAAGGTATAAGGAAGGGGTCCAGTTTCAGTTTTCTGCACATAGCTAGCCAGTTTTCCCAGAACCATTTATTGTGTAGGAGATATTTTCCCCATTGCTTTTTGTCCAGTTTGTCAAAGATCAAATGGTTGTAGATGTGTGGTGTTATTTCTGAAGTCTCTATTTTGTTCCATTAGTCTACATGTCTGTTTTGGTACCAGTATCTTACTGTTTTGGTTACTGTAGCCTTGTAGTGTCGTTTGAAGTCAGGTAGCATGATGCCTCCAACTTTATTCTTTTTGCTTAGGATTGTCTTGGCTATACGGGCTCTTTTTTGGTTCTATATGAAATCTAAAGTAGTTTTTTTCTAATTCTGTGAAGAATGTCAATGGTCGTTTGATGGGAATAATATTGAATCTATAAATTACTTTCGGTATTATGGCCATTTTCACAATCTTGATTCTTCCTATCCATGAGGATGGAATGTTTTTTGAAATCCTGGTGGACACATAATAAAGAAAGAAAACTTCTGGCCAATATTCCTGATGAACACTGATGTGAAAATCCTTAATAAAATACAAGCTAACTGAATCCAGCAACGCATCAAAAAGTTTATCCACCACAATCAAGGCTTCATCCCTGAAATGCGAGGCTGCTTCAGCACATGCAAATCAATAAACGTAATCCATCACATAAACAGAACTATGACAAAAACCGCCTGATCATCTCAATAGACCGAGAAAACGCCTTCGATAAAATTCAACATCCTTTTATGTTAAGAACACTCAGTAACCTAGGTATTGATGGAACATATCTCAAAATAATAAGAGCTATTTATGACAAACCCATAGTCAATATCATACTGAATGAGCAAAGCTGGAAGCATTCCCTTTGAAAACTAGCACAAGACAAGGATGCCCTCTCTCACACTCCTGTTCAACATAGTATTCAAAGTTCTGACTAGGACAGTCAAGCAAGAGAAAGAAATAAAGGGTACTAAAATGCGAAGAGAGGAAATAAAATTGTCTCTGTTTACAGATGACATGATTCTACATTTAGAAAGCACCATCATCTCAGCCCAAAAACTTCTGAAGGTGATAAGCAGCTTCAACAAAGTCTCAGGATACAAAAATCAATGTGCAAAAATCACAGGCATTCCTATACACCAACAATAGACAAGCAGAGAACCAAATCATGAATGAATGGACTCTCATTCATAATTGCTACAAGGAGAATAAAATACTTAGGAATACAGCTAACAAGGCATCTGAAGGACCCCTTCAAGGAGAACTACAAACCACTGCTCAAGGAAATAAGAGAGGGCATTTTTAAATTAAATTTTTTGTTCAACTGAAAATAGTATCAGAAGTTACACAAAAGAATCAAGGAATAATAGTATATTGTTTATTTTATGTATATAAAAATCATTTTATTGAATATTCCTCCACTGCCCTTTGTCATGGTAATGACTAGTTTCTACAAACTAAATCAAATCAATCAGAATATTGATTTGGTTTGGTCATTTAATTTGTACTGAATTAAGTGATTTCATGATTTTTATCTTATAAAGAAAAATTACACCCATCTAGTGTTTCAGAAAACTGTTGTCTCAGTGCTTCTTGTAACAAAATTATCAGTAGTGCTTGCTAAAAACAGATTGCAGGTTTTCCTTCCTAGATTATTTTAGAATACTTGAGAAATTTAAATATTAACAAATTCCCCAAGAGATTCTTTTTTTTTTCTGTCTTTCTTTTTAATTTTCTTTTTTTGAACAGTATCACTCTGTCACCCAAGCTGGAGTGCAGTCATGCGATCATGGCTCACAGCTCACTACAGCCTCAACCTCCCAGACTCTAGCAATCTTCTTACCCCAGCCTACTGAGTAGCTGCGACTGCAGTCATTTGCCACCAAACCAAACTAATTTTTTGTATTTTGTGTTTTTTGTTTATTTGTAGAGATGGGATTTCATTATGTTGGTCTCAAACTCCTAGGCTCAAACAATCCACCTGCTTTGTCCTCCCCAAATGCTGGGATTACAGGTAGGAGCCACGGTGCTTGGCTCATGTGATTCTTGTAACAGTCCCCAATGTCCTGATGGCCAGTAAAAAAACAGGTTCACAGTTCTCATTCTACTAAAACGTACTGTAGTTTTCAACACTATGGACCATTTCTCTTTCTAGACTCCCTCTCCCTAATTTCAAGGATGTCAAAATTTCCTCCCTGTGACTTCTCATCTGTCTCTCTTTGTTACTCATCCTCTGTCTCTGGCTCTAAAAATGAGGATACCCCGCCTGGGTAACACAGCAAGAATTTATCTCAAATAAATAAATAAATAAATAAATAAATAAATAAATAAATAAAAATGAGGATAACTCGGTTGACAGCGTCACTGAGATTGTATTCAAAAAAAGAAAGAGTAGCTCCAAAGAAAATAAAAATAGGTCACTTATCAGAGGAAGAAAGAATAAGTGGTAGATAAGTAAAAACAAAAGATATTCCTATCTTTTTAAATTTATATATATTTTATTTGGTAGTAATTATAGATTTACAGGAAGCTGCAAAGATAGTGAGACAGTCAGGTGGGAAGGGCTCCCTGGCAAAACTCCAACGAGCCTGCACACTGGGTGGAGTGCACACTGGGGTAGAGCCACAGAAGTTAGTCCCCATTTGCAGCAGGGAGGAGCCTGGCCCCGCCTTTTCCTCTGTGGAACCTGGGATTCAAACTGTGAGGCTGGAAGCGTACCAGCAGGGACTCTGACTTTGCAGAAGGTCTCTGTTTCCTCTTTTTGTCCTTTAATCCCAATAAAACCCTGCCTTACTCACTTTTCAAATTGTCTGCCAGCCTAATCTTTCACGGCCATGTGATAAGGACCACATCTTTAGCCAAACTAAGGAAATACGGTAACAATAGGACAGAGAATTCCGTAGTATCTTTAAAAATGATTTTGTGTATATATCAAACTAACAGCTACCATCAAACTGAAAAATGAAACACAAGTTTAATTCTCATTAAAGTGAGATCGTGAAATATTTACTCACTATCACCATTGATATTTATGATGGTTTGTAAGCAGTCGACTACTAATACTAGGTATTGAAATAAACTGCATAAATACTGAGACAAAGACAAAATCGTCATTTGATGGATTTTATTACTGTTGATCTCGAAACCCAGGAAAATATATTATGACACTCATAAATTTTATAATATTTCAATATGAATGGTGCTCAGTAAATTTGCCAGTTACAATATACTTATAAAAACCAATAACCTTCTTATGTACTAACAATAAACAAAGGGGGAAAATATGAAAAGGAAGGATCTTCTTGTTAAACATAGAATTAAAATACATGAACCTTGTGAAGAAATGTGATGTACTTATATGAAAAAGCAAATTACAAATATTTTTAAAGATTGTAAATGAAGTATTAAACAGTTGGAGAGATAAAAATACTCCTATGTGGCAAAATTCAGAATTATAATCTTCTCTAGAAATTAACATATAAGTATAAAGGCTTTTTGTTTGAAGAGATTATCTTAAATGTATTATTTAAGTGTTAAATATATAACACTTCCAAAAGTACGGTTCACAATTGGTTATATTTCAAGATTATTTCAATATTAAATTGAGAGAAGTTATATTAAAAGTCAGTTTTATTCAGAGTCATTTGTTTCTTTGTTATTTTCTGTAACATTCTAAACATAATGTCACATTGGCCTTACCCCGTGTCTAACAAGGCACTCTCCGAGAGACATATTTGAATGGCTTTCCCTGTTTGCAGTTTGAGTATTGTTACTTGTTACGGTTTAGAAAGCTTTACTCACTCACAAGCACCCATTCGTTTCCTCGGTGCATAATATGTTATTATTTTCCCTCATTCAGATATTAAATGTTAGTGTGAAGCCAAAAAATTGAGTGATTAACTTTCATCATAAATTAAAGTAAGTTTCAATATTAAATTGTACATATCAACTGAAAAATATATCCAATAAATTCTAATAACAATGCTGTCCCCACAAGTCTGTCTTAGATAATTTGTTTTCAGAAGTGGCTCCGGAAATTATACTTGTTTGCCTAAGCTTTTCTAGTTCTATTGTAGATTGTCTTTTCTATTTTATTATTTATATTGGAACTATAAAGAAAATTACATAGCTTGAGACATTTTGAAGAAAGAGCAGCAATTAGAGTGAGGATGGATTTGGAAGCCTAAAATAGGTTTATGATAACAGATATTAGAATATACTGAAAATATGCAATTAAAACAGCATGATACAGTGTTAGCTTTTCATACATTTATGACACAGGATGGAAAATCTAAGGATGGCAAAAGCAAATTTTAGTATATTAGAAAATTTAGTGGAACTTAATTGATTAAAAGAAGAAAAAAAATTGGTGGTTTGGCACTTGGCTATTTAGGAAGGAGAATTGCATCTATTTATCGTATTTACAATACATCCCAGATAAGTGAAATATTCACATGTAAAAATAAATAACCATAAAAATATGTGAAGAACAGAGCACATAGATCTAGTAGTATAATAGGTCTTATAATCAAAAATCCATAGAGAGAAACAATGTAGGAAAAGTTAATTAGAATTATTTCTAATTATTTCTAAAATGTATTCCTCAAAAAAGTTCTTTATTAAATATAAAAAAGTAAGAAGGCAAATTTCAAGTTGAGAAAACTATGGTCAGTCTATCTGATAGACATTTAATCTATTTGTTACAGAAAAGCTCTTTCCAATTAGTATTCCTAAAGACACAAAAAATTCTAAAAAATGCATAACAAATGCAGATATTCAACTTCAATGTTAATTGTTTTTAATTTAACCAAAGTATCGTTTTATCTCTATGAGTGCAAAAGTAGACAATTTTATCCCAATATTTAGTGTTTGCTACTAAAAATTAAACATTTTATTATATTCAGGGTGGTACTATAAATTGGAGAAAATAGTTTCTGGATATTAACTTGATAATCTCCTTCAAGGAAATTTAAGGTAATCCTATCATTTAACCATTTCATTTTGTTTCTAGAAATTTACCCAATTTAATACAGTCACATTATTAACACTATAGAATTTGTATCTTTAATAGTGTATAAATGTTCAACTCCCACTTATGAGTGAGAACCTGGTGTTTGGTTTTCTGTTCTTGTGTTAGTTTGTTGAGAATACATGGACACAGGGAGGGGAATATCACACACCAGGACCTGTTGTGGGGTGGAAGTTAAAAGGATAGCATTAGTAGAAATACCTAATGTAGATAACGGGTTGATGGGTACAGCAAACCACCATGGCACATGTATACTTATGTAACAAACCTGCACATTCTGTTCATGTGCCCCAGAACTTAAAGTATAATAATATTATTAAAAAGTATATAAATGTAAGTCAACAGCACTTTTCAAGTAATAGGACTTCAGATGATGGTGTCTATTTGGGCATTTGTGAAGCCTGAGCACTGAGTAATGTGACCTTGGAGTGTATCATAGTTGTCCCCCAAATGTCATTCAGGTAGAAGGAAGAATCGGCAGCAGAAGTGACTGCAAAGCACTGAGCAGTAGAGCCCTTCCCCTATGTCCTGGCTCACACAGGGCCCAGGGTACAATCCAAGAGAAAAGGAGAAAGGATTCAAAATAACATGTATTAAATGTCTGGCCAACCATAGTGAGTTGTCCTGTAGCCAGATATACTATGGTTTATAAAAATAAGGAAAAGTGACATTTCTAATGTTCTGATTATCTTGGAACAATTTGTCCCTAGTAATTGTATTAGGCCTTTTGTTACTGTAAGTTCTTCCACAGCAGAGAGTATTGTTATTCAACTTTGGATTTTCCCATCTTGGCCTCTAGCAAAATAACAAGTACATAATTAAATTGATAAACCATATTGATTTGCCCGGAACCAAGGGCCTTTCCAGCATGTGGAACTTTTGAAAGTTTGGAGCAAACTGGGACAATTTTCTCACGTTTTATTCCATTTAGAATTCTTTTAATTTGAAAGATGAAGGCTATGAGATACCTCTATTAAAAATAATAGAAGAGATTTTAGGATTGAAAGAAGAAATGAGGCACAGTGAATAGCAAAACAGACAGCATTGTTTTGTGGACAGCAGCTTTTGCAAAGATAGAAAGCTATTCTCTGAAATGGGAGATGAAGTGGAGAAAGCAAGGCAAAACATCTTGCCGGAGCGCATATGCCAGTATCCTGAGCAAAATCAAGGCTGAAAAACATGAATATTATAGGAAAGTGGTTCAGACTAATATCTTTGCACATGCCCTTAGCTTTGTGAAATTGCTCTGTTAGAAGAGCCACCCAAAGTATATATTATAGCTGTCAAAAACTTCTTTGCCTCATTTATGATTAGATATAAAGGAAAGCAGCAATGATTTCAAGTAAGATAAAGTTATAAGTAAACAATTTCATGTTGGAAAAATAATAGTATGGGATATTGTATTAATAGCATAAACACTGCAAACTTCTTAAGGACAGACGCCATATCTATTTCTTTTGTCACTGTATGCTCAGTATCTTAGACAGAATAAGACTATTAGCAATAAAAAATGTATAAAAATTGAATAAAGTTCAGAGACATTTTTCAAGTACCTGCCTATGTCTGAAACTGGATGAGTGCAAATAGCAGGCAAGCAAGGAGATATATCTACCTGATTTAAAAAATAAACAGAAAATAAAAAAACCTTTATTTTCAAAATAAAATGCCTGTGTGTTTAATATTAAAGCAAGGATATACAAAGCTTTATAGATGTGCCTAGGAATTAAGGAAAAGATTTTCATCCTTAATGGAGGATTTGTGCTGATCTATATTCAGCAGTAGAAAAGGAAAACTTCTTTTTAATGTGTAGTTACTAAATGAAGTGTGAAGCTTCTCTTTCAGATTAATGCAAAAACAGTTCTTAAGGCTTACTGCCAAAAGGAAGAAAATTAATGTTTTGACTCACATATAACTTCTCTTCTGAAAATCAATGAAATAATGGAGGTGCAAACAGTGCTAGGGAAATAAATAAGAGCGCATATTTTGTATAAACTAGTTAAAATATGAAATAAGTACTGGGGAATGAGAAAAACTTCTTAATCTAAGAATGATCAAGCTTTAGAAGAGAAAGGAAAAACTGTGTCACTAAAGGGCTTCAGGAAATAAAGTTCAACTTAAAGAAATATTCAAGTAACTCCCAGAAAACATTAGTAAACAAAAAATGGGTTACAAAGACTAGATCTTTGTCTGATTACCTTTCTTTCACCAGCTCCCACCACCATTTTATCCTTTATCATTCTGAAATTTCCAAAGGGGCTTGCATAGTGAAATGCAGTCTTCAAAATGTCTCATTTTTTTCTGGCTCCTAAATATGAACACTAACCTTTTTGCTTGTGTGCGTGTGTGTTTTGTTCTTTATCTGGAATTAAAACTCATTCATTATGGAAAAACTCAGACTTATGCAAACAACAAATCTGGTTATCTGGTATATCGCATATAATTCTTAGTATATCATATTTAAAGGAGCCTGATAAGATGCCATGCACAATTTTAGTTAAATTTAGGACTTACTCTCCCCAGTTCCATAGGAATTTCTCTTTATCTGTGATGGAGATCCTTCTTCATATACTCAACCTCTAACCTGTAGAGTAAATCAAGTTTTATAGGAGACTTTTTAGCAATCTTCTCTTCCTGTTGATACTAGAGGACTGCAGGGAAGTGCTGAATAGAGAAGGGTGGGTCTCTGGCGAGGGCTCCACACCCAAGACTGTGCCTATGGACTTGGAGAGGAGAGGCACTCCTGCCTTCTTGCCCAAATATTTCATTTCCCAAGACCACCCCGGCCCACCATGCCCCCACCCTGTGTCTATAAAAACCCTGAGACCCTGCACAGCAAAATAAACTATCATCAGAGTGAACAGGCAACCTACAGAATGGGAAAAATTTTTTTCAATTTAGTCGTCTGACAAAGGGCTAATATCCAGAATCTACAAAGAACTTAAACAAATTTACAAGAAAAAAAAAAAAAACATCAAAAATTGGGCAAAGGATGTGAACAGACACTTCTCAAAAGAAGACATTTATGTAGCCAATAAACATATATATTAAAAAAAAAAGCTCATCATCACTGGTCATTAGAGAAATGCAAATCAAAACCACAATGAGATGCCATCTCACGCCAGTTAGAATAGCGATCATTAAAAAGTCAAGAAACATAATTTATAATCCTTTGGGTATATACCCAGTAATGGGATGGCTGGGTCATATGGTACATCTAGTTCTAGATCCTTGAGGAATCGCCATACTGTTTTCCATAATGGTTGAACTAGTTTACAATCCCACCAACAGTGTAAAAGTGTTCCTATTTCTCCACATCCTCTCCAGCACCTGTTGTTTCCTGACTTTTTAATGATTGCCATTCTAACTGGTGTGAGATGGTATCTCATTGTGGTTTTGATTTGCATTTCTCTGATGGCCAGTGATGATGAGCATTTTTTCATGTGTCTGTTGGCTGTATGAATGTCTTCTTTTGAGAAATGTCTGTTCATATCCTTTGCCCACTTTTTGATGGGGTTGTTTGTTTTTTTCTTGTAAATTTGAAAATGTGGCACATATACACCATGGGATACTATGCAGCCATAAAAAAGGATGAGTTTGAGTCCTTTGTAGGGACTTGGATGCAGCTGGAATCCATCATTCTTAGCAAACTATCACAAGAACAGAAAACCAAACACCGCATGTTCTCACTCATAGGTGGGAACTGAACAATGAGATCACTCGGACTCAGGAAGGGGAACATCACACACCGGGGCCTATCATGGGGAGGGGGGAGGGGGGAGGGATTGCATTGGGAGTTATACCTGATGTAAATGACGAGTTGATGGGTGCAGCACACCAACATGGCACAAGTATACATATGTAACAAACCTGCACGTTATGCACATGTACCCTACAACTTAAAGTATAATAATAATAAATAAATTAAAAATAAATAAATAAATAAAATAAATGCTTTTATCCTATTAAAAAAAAAAAAAGTCAAGAAACAACAGATGCTGGAGAGGATGTGGAGAAATAGGAATGCTTTTGCACTGTTGGTGGGGGGTGTAAATTAGTTCAACCATTGTGGAAGACAGTGTAGTGATTTCTCAAGGATCTAGAACCAGAAATACTGTTTGACGCAGCAGTCCATTACTGGGTATATACCCAAAGGATTGTAAATCATTCTACTCTAAAGACACATGCACGTGTATGTTTATTGTGGCACTATTCACAATAGCAAAGACTTGGAACCAACCCAAATGTCCATCAATGATAGACTGGATAAAGAAAATGTGGCACATATACACCATGGGATACTATGCAGCCATAAAGGAAGATGAGTTCATGTCATTGCAGGGACATGGGTGAAGCTGGAAACCATCGTTGTCAGCAAACTAACACAAGAACAGAAAACCAAGCACCCCATATTCTCACTCATAAGTAGTAGTTGAACAATGAGAGCACATGGACGCAGGAAAGGGAACATCACATGCTGGGGCCTGTTGGGCTGTGGGTGTCTACGGAAGGGATAGCATTAGGAGAAATACCTACTGTAGAGGACGGGTTGATGGGTGCAGCAAATCACCATGGCACATGTATACCTATGTAACAAACCTGCACATTCTGCACATGTGCAGTGTATCCCAGAACTTAAAGTATAGAAAAACAAACAAACAAACAACAACAAAAGCTGAGACCCTAGAGGGCAGAGATACAAGCGGCTGGATGTCCAGGGGAATGCACTGTGTAACAGCACACTGACAGACATCAGCAGGCTGGAAGGCCATCGCCGGGTGGAATGAAGGGGAGTTTGGCTGGGGCAGCCAGAGGAGAGCCTAGGCCGCTAAGCAGCCCAACTCCAGGGGAAAACCACCTTCCTACTTCCATTCCCTTCTGGCTCCCCCATCTGCTGAGAACTACTTATATTCAATAAAACATTGCACTCATTCTCCAAGTCCATGTGTTATCTGATTCTTCTGGTACACCAAGGCAAGAAACCCCGAGATACAGAAAGCCCCCTGTCCCTGTGATAAGACGGGGGATATGATTGTGCTGTGTTTAGCGACCTGCGGATGGCTCAACTAAAAGAGCACATGGTAACACAAGCCCACTGGGGCCTCAGGAGCTGTAAACATTTATCCCTAGACACTGCCGTGGGGTCAGGGGTCAAAGCCCCACAACCTGCCCCCTCTGTCTGATTGCCTAGGGGTTTTGAGTACCCAGGAAGCCAGTCACACCCCCATCACATGCCCTGCAAGGGGGAAAAGGGGACTTTTCCCATTTCACTCTTTGTCTACCCTGAAAATCATTTTATTTGTTCTCTCCCTGTATCTCTCTCTCTCTCTCTCTCTCTCTCTCTCTCTCTCTCTCTCTCTCTCTCTCTGTGTGTGTGTGTGTGCGCGCACACGCACATGTGTGTAATGCTCTTCGTGAACAGCTTAGGGTATCAAGAAATGAACTACAGTCAGAAATATGCTTATTTTCCTTTTGTGTTTTTTAAGGTACCTTTCTCTAATTCATCTCAGATCTCCCTTTACAAAATGAAAATCACTGTTCAGTGCATACAAACACAGATAGTCTATCCCTCGAATTTTCTTTCATTTTTTTTCTCCTTTGGAGATACTGTCTGTAAAATCATTTATTTCCCATTCTAATATTATTATTTGTTCTCCACGTCTCTCTAGTCTATTTATCTATATTCATCTTAATTATGAAATGTGAATTTATTACCCACTTTATAAAAATTATAAACATGATGTACACATTGTGTCATATCTATGAATATTTTTTCTTTAGCATCATTCCTAGTGATTGAATACTTCTTTCAGTTGTGTGATGGATTTTTTTCAGTTGCTCCTTCAGAAGATATGTAATCATTCTCCACTCTGCTCTAGTCCCTAGAATCAGACCTATATGGGCTGCATCCACTGGGAACTTGCCTTCTGGCTCCCAATTGACTTTTGCCAATTGGAGCCTCCAGTAGATTGAAGTGCTCATAGTGAGATCTGATCTTGGTCTCCCTCTCTACAAGGTCTCAATATTGGCTGAATCCCTCAAACTAAAGCCAGAAATTATATTGCTTGGGCTTCTCCCTGTACTATAGCCACTCTCTCTGAGTTCCGGTAACTATATCCTCGCATTCAAGCCTGAGAGTGGTAATGGTTCTCTACTTTTTGCTAGCCTGAGGGTGATTGCTCATTTCTCTTTGAAATGGTCACCTGAACCTGACCTGACTCGTGGTCACCTGAACCTGACCATGCCAGTTAAATTATTTCTTTATTAATATATGCTCCAAAAGTTCTGCTTGTATTTTTTTTCTTGCTGAAAATCTTATTGATGCAATAAATGTTACCAGAAACCACTCCAGAAAACAGAAGGCAAACTCGGAAAATATCTACCTTCTTGAGGGAAAAGAAAGGAATATTAGTAATTTCTTGCATTAAATTGTACTATAATTACCAGTTAGTATTACTAGTGACATGGGATAAATTACAGCTGGAAGGCAAGCTGTTGGGAGATGAAGTGGCTATGACACTTAACTGCTACGGTACTAATAGTAATTATAAAGTGTGTAGGGTCATCTAGTAGCTTCTCATGGCACTAAGGATTATATACAGTAAAAAAAAGAAAGAGAGAGAGACAAAATAATGAAGGGAGTGTGAGAGGAAAGGAGAAAAGGACAGAAGTAAAAAACAGAGAGAAAGAGAGAGAAGCTGAAATCACTTAATTCCCAACTGAAATTGCAAATGGAAAATCAGAAAGCTTCATTGGAAGCTCTGAAGAATTTGCTTATCTCCTGTCGTCCCAGAGAAGATATCGCTAAGTGTCTAGATCAGGACCAAACGTATTTACAGACCTAATTTAGAGCTCTGTCCTAGCCAGCCTCATGCTGAGGAACAAAGGTATGAAAAGAATGAATGTTCTCATTATTGTATCAAATAGTCCACTGAAGGAAATATTATTTTCCTTCTTTGTCACTTTGGTCTCAGTGAAACCTACTTGTCAGAGAACATAGTCATTGTTTTGAGAAGTGGGAGACCAAGACTGCTTCCTGACCATACAGGGGTCCTCATACTGGAAGCCAGTAGGCAGAGAAGAAGATTACCAAGGGAAATTGCGTTTTCTGCCACATAGTGCAGGCAAGTAAGAACTATATCTGGAACCAAAAAATTCTCTAAGGTCTCTCTTGGTATGTTCAGTAATAATGGTCAATGAGAAATTGCAAAGATCTATTGAAGACAGAGCTTCCATAGACTCAAATCATGCAAAATTGTTTTGGGAACCCCAAAAGGTTAAAACTTTATAGTCAAGATAATTTCAGAGTTTAAATGGAACATCAATGAGAAGTAAAATAACTAAGCTGTGATTATTATATTTGAACTTGGATAACAAAGGATCCCAGTTTTCCCACTGTTGCTAACTCCAAGGGACTTTACCATCCTAGTTATTTTCCTTTAACTTTGTCACATTTTTAAAAAATAGTCTCTTTATTAAACTCCTCAATTACCCCATTTGAGAGCGCCATCTGTTCCCTTCTGTGACCCTAACTGTTGCATACCAATTTATTTAAACAATCTTCTATTTTTGCACATTTAGATCATCTCCGTTTTACCCCATGTTTTCAATGACTTTCATATACATCCTTTGTAGCTAAATTATCTTTTCTCCATTGAACCTAGCTACATAGAATTGGATTAATCATAAGCCTTGTTTTGTGACACATTTTATTATCTTTTTGCTTTTTATGGCCCTTTTGATTTACTGCACCCATTTACTTATCTAAATTATTCATTTGTTTAATAATATAGTGAACATTCAATGAATCAATAATCCAAACCAATGAGTAGAATATTATTAGAATTCTAAAGTATGTTCACTTTAAGTACCCTTACCCTATTTAATTCTTTCAACTTCCCTGTGTAATCTTCCCAAAAGTAATCAACATCCTGAACTATATATTTATTATTTACTTCTATGCATTTATTATTTATTGGTATCTAATTTCAAAATAATTTATCATTTAGAGTTTTTTTTTTAGTTTTAAAAATATAAGCATATTGAGGATTCAAAGTGTTCAGAATTCTTGCTAGTCTGGTCTTTGTTCCTGTCTGGATACCAGCTTCCTTCAGCAGAGCAAGCAATAGTCCCTGAGGCCAGTAGAAAGGGACAGAGTGAACTTACGAGAATTTTGCAGGTTTTACTTCACATTCTCAGTTCTGTTTACTGGTGAAAAGACATTTTAGATTGTTATTTCTTCTAGAATCACTGGCTTGGGTTTCTTCCACAGTGACTTCATTTCTGCTAAACTCTGTGAGTGGCCACAGCTTTGAATTCCCCAGGGAACTGTCTGGATGCGAGATCATGTGACACTCTGACCCTGACCTCTTGCCCTGACCTCTTGCCAGGGAAGACTAGCTGGCTTGTTGGTATCTGACTGGGGGAAGAGTGCTGCTTTCTGAACATTGAGAGGGGTAAGACGTCTGGGTTTGTCGACCAGCACAGTAACATGGCATGCCTCCCTCTGCAGTGTTGATCCGGGAAGAGTATGACATACATGCCAGCCATGGTCTCTGTTCGAGGGAACCCCATAGCCCAAAACACATGAAAAAGAAAATGCAGGCATGGCACCAGTGATCAGAGGCAGTTCCTCTAAGTCCCAGAATAACACCTGGTGAGGGATTCATCTCTTCCCCACTTCAGTGCTCCCTACTTCCACCACCAAAGAGCACTACTATAAATGTACTAAAATACAAGAGCTGTGTGGCTACAAGCCTATCTGCAGTCAATCACTCTTAAGTAATATCTACTGGATTGCAGCCCAAATTACAACACCAAAAATATTTTGCCAGAGTAAAGTGCCAGTGAGCCCTAAGGTAAGAAACCAGCCACAAATAAAGATTCTGTACAGAGCCCTGGCCTCTAAAAGCACCCAGAAACTAGGCAAAATGACTATACTTAATATATGCCACAAGCCAGGTGTGGTGGCTTATGCTTGTAACCCCAGAACTTTCAGAGGCTGAGAAAGGTGGATTGCTCTAGCCCAGGAGTTCGAGACCAGCCTGAGCAACATGGTAAAGCCTGGTCTTTACAAAGAAAAAAAATAAAAAAATAAAATTAGTCAGGAATAGTCCCACATGCCTAAAGTCCCAGCTACTTGGTAGACTAAGGTGGGAGGATTGCTTGAGCCTAGGAGGTCAAGGCTACACTGAATCATGATCATGCCACTGTACTGAAGCCTGGGTGACATGAGTAACATAGCGAGACCCTATCTCTCTCATACACACACACACACACACACACACACACACACACACACGGTTTCTTTCTTTCTCATTTGAGAGGGCTGAATATATATATCATATATATGAATAGATATATGATATATATGATAGATATATGATATATATGATAGATATATATTATATATATGATAGATATATATTATATATATATGATAGATATATATATGATAGATATATTCAGTCCTCTCTAATGAGAAAGAATCTGTGCAAGAACTCTGGCAATTTAAGAAGCCAGAGAGTTCCCTTACCTTCAGACAAGCACACTAACCCCTAAGCAATGGTTCTTAACCAGAGTAAAATTACTGAAATGACAGAATTTATAACCTAGATAGCAAAAGAGTTCATAAGGATCCCAGAAAATGTCAAAACCCAATTTAAGGAATCTAAGGAATCCAGTAAAATAATCCAAGAGCTGAAAAATAAAATAGCTATTTTAAGAAAGAACCAAACTGAAACTCTGGAATTGAAAATGTCACTACAAGAATTTCATAACGCAGTTTGAAGCACTAACAGAAGAATAGACCAAGCTGAAGAAAAAAAAAATCTCAGAGCTCACTGATTGGTTATTCAAATCAACTCAGTCAGAAAAAAATAAAAAAAAAAAACCTAAAAGTTTTTAAAAAATAGACAAAACCTCTGAGAATATGTGATTATGTAAAGAGACCAAATCTATAACTCATTGGCATTCCTGAGAGAGGAGAGAGAATAAGCAACTTGGAAAACATATTTGAGGACATAGTCCATGAAAATTTCCCCAATCTCACTATAGAGGTTGACATGTAAATTCAAGAAATGCAGATAACTTTTTTGAATACTATTAAAAAATGGTCATCTTCAAGGCACATAGTCATGAAACTGACCAAGGTCATCATGAAAGAAAAAAATCTTAATGGCAGCTAGAGAGAAAGATCAGATTACTTACAAAGATAATTCCATCAGGCTGGTAGCAGATCTCTCATCAGAAACCTTACAAGTCAGAAGGGATTATGGGACTATTTCCAGCATGCTCAAGAAAAGAAATTCCAACCAAGAATTTCATAATCCACCAAATTAAGTTCATAAGTGATAGAGATATTAAATCTTTCTCAGACAAGCAAACAATAAAGCAAACACTAAAGGAATTTGTTAACACTACATCAGCCTTACAAGAGGCCCTTAAGTGAATGCTAGAGATTACAATGAAGATTAATAACTGTTACCATAAAAGGCATTTAAACACATAACCCACAGATAATATAAAGGAACTATACAATCAGGTCTACAAAACAATCAGCTAATAACATGACAATAGAATAAAAATCTTACAGCTTAATAATAAACCTGAGTATACATGGCCTAAATGTTCCCACATGAAAGGCATAGGGTGGCAAGCTGCATAAAAACAGAAGGCCACATTTTTCTCTGTCTTCAAGAGATCCATCTCATGTGTGATAACACCTACAGGCTCAAAGTAAAGGGACTGACAAAGATCTGCCATGCAAATAGAAAACAAAAAAGAGCAGGAGTCACTATTCTTATATCAGATAAAACAGACTTTAAACCAGTAACAATCAGGAAAGACAAAGAAAGATGTTTCATAATTATAAAGGGGTCAATTGAACAAAAAGACTTAACTATTCTAAATATATACACACCAAACATTTGAGCACTCAGATTCGTAAAACAAGGTTTTATTGACCTACAAAAAGATTTAGAAAACCACACAATAATGGAGGATTTCAACACCCCACTGACAGTGTTAAACAGATCATCAAGGCAGAAAACTAACAAAGAAATTCTGAACTTACACTAGAACTCAACCAATTGGACCTAATAGACATCTACAGAATACTCCACCCAACAACCACAGAATATACATTCTTCTCATCCACACAGGGAACATATTCTAAGATCAGCCACATGCTTGGTCATAAAGCAAGTCTCAATAAACTCAAAAAAAAATAAAATCATACCAAACACATACTTTGACCGCAGTGCAATAAAAATAGAAATCAATACAAAGAAAATCTTTCAACATTAAACTAAAACATGGAAATTGAACAACTTGTTAATGAGTAACTGTTGGGTAAACAATGAAATTAAGACAGAATTTTTAAAAAATAAAAGTTAATGAAAACAGAGATACAACTAACCAATATCTTTGCAATGCAGCTAAAGTAGTGTTAAGAGGAACGTTTATAACACTAAATACTCACATCTAGAAGTTAGAAAGATCTCAGATTAACCACCTAATATCACACCTAGAGGAACTGAAAGAAAAAAAAAGAAAAGAAAGAAAGAAAGCAAACAAATCTGAAAGCTAGCAGGAGAAAAGAACTAAAATCAGAGAACTGAATGAAATTGTGGGATGTAAAAATCAATTAAAGAAAACACATGTACCCTAGAACTTAAAGTATATAAAAAAAATTTAAAAAAAGGAAACAATAAAACCAACAGTTGGTTCTGCAAAGTAATAAGCAAGATGGACTACTAACTAGAAAAACAAAGAAAAAAAAAAAGATTTAAGTAAATGCAATCAGAAACGACAAAGTTGATATTATAAGAGATCCCATAGACATACAAAAGATCCTTCAAGACTAGTATGAATGGCTATATGCACACAAATTAGAAAATGTAAGGAAATTGATAAATTCCTGGAAACGCACAAGCTCCCAAGATAGAACCAGCAAAAAAAGTGAAAATTCAAACAGACCAATAACAAGTTCCAAAATTAAATCAGAAATAAAATACCTACCAACTAAAAAAATCTCTGAACCATGTGAATTCACAGCTGAATTTTACTGGACTTACAAGGAATAACTGGGACCAATTTTACTGTTACCAGTTCTACAAATAATAGAGGAAGGAGGGATCCTCCTTAACTTATTCTATGAAGCCAGAGTAATTCTGATACAAAAATCTGGCAGGGGCACAATGTAAAGAGAGAACTTCATAGCAATATTCCTGCTGAACATAGACACAAAAATCCTGAATAAAATACTAGCAAACATAATCTAGCAGCACATAAAATGTTAATTCATCATGATCAATTAGGCTCTATTCCTAGGATGTAAGGTTTGCTCAACGTGAGCATCAATAAGTGTGATTTACCATATAAACAAAATCACAGACAATAACCATATGATCCTCTCAATATATGCAGAAAAAGCCTTCAATAAAATTCAACATCCCTTCCTGATTAAAAATTTAAACACACTAGGCATCAAGAGAACATACTTCAAAATAGTAAGAGCCATCTATGACAAACCTATAGCCAACATCATACTGAATGGTTAAAAGCTAGAAGCATTCCTCTTGAGAACTGGAACAAAAGAAGAATGCCCACTCTCATCCCTCCCATTCAACATAGTACCAGAAGATCTAGTCAGAGCAATCAGGCAAGAGAAAGAAATAAAAGTAATCCAAATAAGAAAAGAAAAAGTCAAACCCGTCTCTTTTTGCTGGCTATATTATTCTAAACCTAGACAACCCTAAAGATTCTGACAAAAGGCTCCTAGAATTGATAAATGACTTTGGTAAAATTTCAGGATATAAAATCAATGTATACAAATAAGTAACATTTCTATATACCAATAATATTCTAACTGAGAACCAAATCAAGAATGCAATCCCATTTATGATACACACACACACACACACACACACACACACGAAATATCAAGGAATACATCTAACCAAGGAGGTGAAAAATCTCTTCAAGGAGAACTACAAAACACTGCTGAAGGAAATCAGAGATGACACAAACAAATGCAAAAGTAAATCATGACCTAGAAGAATCAATATTGTTAATATCGCTATACTGCTCAAAGCACTTTATAAATTCAACACTATTTCTATCAAAATACTAATGTCATGTTTTCAACAAAATAGAAAAAGTTCTAAAATTCATACGGAACCCAGAAAGAACGTGAATGGCCAAACCAATCCTATGAAAAAATAACAAAGCTGGAGGCATCACATTACCCAACTTTAAACTATATTATAAGGCTACAGTAACCAAAACAGTATAGTACTAGTACAAAAACAAACACATAGATCAATGGAACCGAATAGGGAACCCAGAAATAAATCTGCTTACCTATAACCATCTAATATTTTTAAAAATTGATAAAAACACTCAATTTAATAAGTAATGCTGGAAAACTGATGAACCATATGCAAAAAAATAAAAATGGACCCCTACCTTTTCAACATATACAAATATTAACTCAAAATAGACCAATAATTTAAATGTAGGACCTCAAATTATAACATTTCTAGAAGAAAACCTAGAAATAATCCTTTTTGACATTGGTTTTGGTATATAATTTATGGCTAAGTCCTCAAAAGTAATTGCAACAAAAATTGACAAATGGAACTTAATTAAACTAAAGAGCTTCTGCCCAGCAAAAGAAAGTATCAGCAAAATAAAAAGACAATCTACGTAATGGGAGAAAATATTTGCAAGCTATGCATCTAACAAAAGTCTAACATCCAGAATCTACAAGGAATGTAAACAAATCAATAAAAAATTTTTTTTTAAATGGACATAAGACTGAACAGATACTCCTCAAAAGAAGACATATAAGTGGCCAAAAAACATGTGAAATAATGCTCATCATCGCTAATTGTCAGAGAAATGCAAGTCAAAACCACAACGAGACACCATTTCACACAATTCAGAAGGGTAATTATTAAAAAGTAAAAGAAAAAAAAAACATGCTGGTTAGACTGAAGAGAAAAGGGAATGCGTAAACACTGTTGGTGGCCACTGTAAAGAGCAGTTGGGAGATTTCTTAAATAAAACTTACAACAGAACCACCACTTGACCCAACTATCCCATTACTGGGTATATATCCAAAGAAGAAAAATTGTTCTACCAAAAAGACACACACATTCGTATGTTCATTACAGCACTATTAACAATAGTAAAGACATAGAATCAACATAGGTGTTCATCACTGGTGAAATGAATAAGAAAAGTGGTACATATATAAAATAGAATACTACATAGCCATAAAAAGGAATAAAATCATGTCCTTTGCAGCTTCATAAACACAACTGGAGGGCATTATCCTAAGCAAATTAATGGAGAAACAGAAAACCAAATATCACATATTCTAACTTACAAGTGGGAGCTAAACATTGAGTACACAGAGACATAAAAATGGGAACAGTGGACACTGGGGACTAGTAGAGGAAGGAAAAGAGGGAGGGGAACATGGATTGAAAAACTCCTTACTGGATACCATGATTAGTACCTGAGTAATGGTATCATCCCAACTCCAAACCTCAGTATCACACAATATACTCATGAAGGAGGTGACAAATGTAAATAAATATGACAAATAACTCCATTTCACAGATGAAAGAAGGATTGCCAGACTCTATTAGGTGTCACACCTGGCCTGAAAGTTCAAATATTCAAGGATATCTTGATAGATAAAATAATAAATATAACTGCAATTATAGATTTAAGAAGAAAGTGTTTCTTATGTCAGATGGACAATTTACTCATTCAAAGATCCCCATCCTGGGTGTATTCTTTTCACTGCCATACGTCCTAGATGAGAAGAATGAGATTTAAGGTATCTCTTTATAAATATTTACAATAAAACACAATGATAATGGTAGTATTAGGGTTAAAAAACTTTGATATTTTCATTGGAAAAATTAAGTAATTCAATTAACAGTAGAAGAATAAGTACACTTACAACAGATGTTCTTGAAGGGAATGATGGATCTAAAACTTAAGTTCTAATTACCATTAGAAGGAGTCCTGAAGTTTCTGACCTCTAAATAGAAGACAATGTGAGAATACACTTGATAGCATGTGAAAAGCAATTTCTTTGGCTATATAGCATTATCAATTTATTTCTTCTCTGTCCCATAATTAATGCTTCTTCTTCATCATACCCCATGGTATGAAGGATGGTAAAGGCCGAAAATCATGAGTTTTATTTATTTCAACCCCTCTGTTTTGTGACCTAGCATAGTTATTAGTATTGAGTTTCTTGCTTTCTGCTGAACAATAACCTTACAGAATTCCCTAATAAATGATAACCTTACTGGAAATCACTAATGGTCTCCCTGTGCAAGACTTACACATACACATGCACATTCCTAAGAGCCAAAGTTTAGTTTAATGTGCTATGATAGAAAAGACTGTGGATTAAGAGTGGCTTAAATTTGGTCTGATTTTGTGATTAACAAATGACTTCAAGCAAGTTTCCTCATCTCATTGGTCTCATGGGGAAAGTAAGAGAGCTGTCTTATATGATTGATAAATATGCTTTGAGCTCTAAATTATTGCTGTAATATTTAACCCTCTCACTATAAACACAGTGAATTGAATCATGTGGCCCCAAAATTCTTATGTCGAAACCCCAACCCCCAGGACCTCAGACCTATCTTTCTATAGAAATAGAATTGTTGTAAATGGAATTAGTTAGGTAAATATGGTATCATACTGGAATAGAGTGGGCCTTTAATAGGACTAGTGTGCTTATTTTTTTAACATATGTCATGTGAAGAGTTAGACAGAGAGGGAGGAAAATATGAAGAGACCAGGGAAGAGAAGGCCTCTACAAGCCATGAATACCTGTAGTTACCAGAAGCTATGAGAAAAGCCTGAAAATGGTACCTCTCTAGTGCCTTCAAGAAGAGCGTGATCCCATCAATAACTTGATTTTGGACTTCTGGCCTCCAGAATTGCAAGATAATAAATTTCCGCTTTTAAAAGTATGCTTTAACGTATTTTACAATATTTATAGATTTGGGGGTACAAATAAAGTTTTGTCACATATATATGTTAGGTAATGGGGAAGTCTGGGCTTTCAATGTGAACATTACCTGAATAGTAAAGTTTGTAATCAATAGGCAATTTTTCAACCTTCACACCCCCACACACACTCTAATACACACTGGAGTCCCCAGTATCTATTATTACACTCTGTATATTCATGTGTAACCATTGTTTAGCTATAAGTTATAAGTGAGAACATATGGAATTTGACTTTGTTTCTGAGTTATTTTTATTTTACTTAGGATAATGGTCACCACGTCCCTCCAGGTTTCTTCAAAAGACAAGATTTTATTCTTTTTTATGGATGAGTAGTATTCATTTACACAGATATGTATATAGCCCTATATATTTTCTTTATCCAGTCATTCATTGACGGACACTTCAGTTGACTGCATTACTTTGCTATTGTGAATGGTACTGTGATAAACATATGAGTCCAGATGTCTTTTCAATGTAATGATTAATTTTCACTGATGAAACAAATTGTAGATGACACAAACAGATGAATAAGTATTCCATGCTCGTGGACTGGAAAAATCAATATCATAAAAATGACTTTACATCCCAGAGCAATCTACATATTCAATGCAATTCTTATGAAATTTCCAATATCAATCTTCACATGATTAGATAAAAACAATCTTAAAACTGTTATGGAGCCAAAAAAGAGCCTGAATAATCAGAGTAACCCTAAGCAAAAAGAACAGAGCTGGAAATATCACATTACCTGACCTCAAATTATACTCTGAGGCTATAGTAATCAAAACAGTATGGCACTGGTGTAAAAATAGACACACAGATCGATGGAATAGAATAGAGGACCCAGAAATAAAGTCACATACCTACCACCAACTGATTTTTAACAAAGTCAACAAAAATATACACTGGGGAAAGGACACTTTACTTAATAGATGATGTTGGGAAAATTGGATAGCCATAAACAGAAGAGTGAAAATGAACCCATATCTCTTACCATATACAAAAATTAATTCAAGATGAATTTAAAATGTGAAGGCCTGAAACTATAAAAGTCTTAAAACAAAATCTTAGGAAAACTCTTCTAGACATTGGCCCAGGCAAAAAGAAATTTATAACTAATTCTTCAAAAGCAAACACAACACAACCACAACTAGACAAATGAGACTTAAATAAACTAAAAAGCTTCTGCACAGAAAAAGAAATAATCAACAGAGTAAACAGGCCATGTACAGAGTGGGAGACAATATTTGCAAACTGCGCATCCAACAAAGGCCTAATATCCAGAATCTATGAGGAACTCAAACAATGCAACGAGAAGATAACAAATAACCCTATTAAAAAGTGTGAGTGCAACAAGAACAGACATTTTTCAAAAGAAGACATACAAGTGGCCAACATATGAAAAAAACGCTCAACATCACTAATTACTAATATCACAGAAACGCAAATTAAAACCACTATGAGACATATCAGTCAGAATGGCTATTACTTAAAGGTAAAACCAAAACAACAGATTTTAGTGAAGAAGTGGAGAAATGGGAATGCTTACTGTAGCTACAGTAAGCATTTCTGGGAGGCAGGAATGTAAATTAGTACAACCTCTATGGAAATCAGTATGGAGATTTCTTGAAAAATTGAAAATTTCTGTTTTTGTAAGCCGTCCAGTTTGAAATTTTCTTATGTCAGGCCTAGGATACGATATACCCACCTTTGAAGTTCCTTTTCCTGACCTTTGTCATAGATCCACTAAATGAAGATTCTTTCCTCTACGAGCACTGTGCTCGTCACCATGTCCTCCTTAGGCATCCAGAGGAGTGAAACAAAAACGAGGTCCATCTACAGTCAGTTTCGTTGTTTATGAACTGAGTTACATCACACACCTCTTACATATATAATTAAACAAAATACATCTATTAAGTACAGCACCATAAATCATAAAACCAACCATTAATCAAATTGTTCAGAAAATAAAAAGACTATTGAGCACTCACTATGTGTCAGGCTACCCCTACAAGTAATTCTTTTCAAGGTTATTAACATAATATTTCCTTGTACATGATATGCCCAATGACATCTAAACACCTCAACAAACAAGGCAAAATTTCTCTTGCTTTTATTATTGTTTTTCTTAAAGGGTCTTTTCTGGAAGACCACAGGAGTATGGAATATTTTATGTTCTGCCTTCTTGTATTCTCCAGTTTCACACTTTTTGTTTTGAAAAAGCTCTATTTTGGTCTACCTTAATTAAGTTATCTTATTAATCCCCAGTCTATGGTATATGATTGTTAGGCCTTTCATTTTATAGATGAGAAAATTGGAAATAGGAAAAATTAATTTGCTCAAGTACCCTAATTATAATTCAATAAGTAATTGAACCAGGATATGAAATCTAATCAGTATGGTTCATCCGCTACCCTGTTTGCCTCAGCATAAAATGACCAGTATCATTACACTGACTAAATACATTCCAAATCAAGTAACTTTACTTATGTAGCTTGAATAACTTTGGGAAACAATGATAATATCCATTATTTTAAAAAATATTGATTATAACCATTATTACCTTTAAGAAATTATGAACATTCAGAGACCCCAGAGTTGGAAATACAATACTGGATATATCTTTCCTAATATGCCAAGTATAATAGCAAAAAAATTTTAATTGCTTTTTCATTAATATATAAAGGTCTGACTTAACTTTGGTTCTAGCAGCCCAATTAACATTTTTTTTTTAATTTTACACACACAATTCTTACCTGCTCTTTTCCCTTTTCTATAATATTTCTTTTATTTCTTCTTATGAAACAAGCTTCATTTCATTAAAATATAATTATTAAAGGGATATATATTTCAGGCACTTTCTATCTAGGAAAGCAAATTGGCTTATAATTAAAGACTTTAAAAAGTGAAGTTTCAAAGTCTCCTTTTAAATTGTTCTGAAAGATGAAGAATGAAATTATAGAGTAGACTTTCTCTTATAAATGTGGCCATCAAAGAAGCCGATATGCTGTTTGGTTCCGAAGTTACATTTCATAGTGGACTTTGAATGAGTAAGGATAGAAATGAGCATCACTAAAGCAGATGATTAAGTGTCTTTACAGACACTTACCTACTGATGAAAGATGTCAGCATGGTTATGTAGTTGTAAAGTGAAGAGGAATTAAAACTTTAGAACCTAGAAAAATGTAAGATTGCATTACCTAGAAACTAACCTTAAAAATTCTATTTAATTATACTAATTAAATAGAAGAGCTGGAGTTAGTAGACATTGGTCGCCAGAGACTAGGCTGAGTTATAAACATATGTTTCAATTAGTCTATCTTTATTCATTCATTCACTTGTTCATTTGGTTCACTTTTATTGAATAAATATGGAGAAAGAAGTAATCATGCCAACTAGCTATTAATTTCTATGCCTATATTTCTCCACCTCCTTGCAATTAAAAAGAATCATGTGACTAGTTCTAATTAAATATAACATGAAGTAGCATGTGTTTCTTCTGGACTATGGCAATAAAAAGCCATCACACAATTCTGTTTTTCATTTCCCCTGCTATATTAATCGAGGGAAGATCTCAAATTTGAGTTGATAGATCTGTAATACCTAAACAACGTGGATTTCTGAATTAGTGCATGAAGGAAAACTGTCCCTGAGAGTGACACAAACCATCAGTGGACTCATCATGCAAAAACAAATAAAGTTTTCTTTCTAAGTCATTGAGGTTTGGAGACTGTGCTACCACACCTCAGTCAAATTTCTGCTGACAAATACACATATTATGTTCACTCATTCAACAAATATTACTGAATACCTTGCCACATGCTAGGTTCTGAAAATTTAGTGATAAAAAATCCCTCATATGGCCGGGCACGGTGGCTCATGCCTGTAACCCCAGTACTTTGGGAAGCTGAGGCAGGCAGATCAAAAGGTAAGGAGATTCAGACCCTCTCTATGGTTGATATCTCTATCTCTATATCAACATAGAGATATGTTGATATCATAGAGATATCTATGTTGATATCATAGAGAATAGCTAACATGGTGAACCCCGTATCTACTAAAAATACAAAAAAAAAAATACAAAAAAATACAAAAAAAAAAAAAAAATTAGCCGGGCAAGGTGGCGGGTGCCTCTAGTCCCAGCTACTTGGGAGGCTGAGGCAAGAGAATGGTGTGAACTCGGGCGGCAGAGCTTGCAGTGAGCCAAGATTGCGCCACTGCACTGCAGCCTGGGCGACAGAGTGAGACTCCATCTCAAAAAAATAAAAAAATAAAAAATTTAAAAAATCCCTCATATACATGTATGGATGTCATAATCTAATGGGATACAATTATTAAATGTGTTTTGAAATAATGGCTTAAATATCCTATTATTTCACTCTTTCTATTAATTTTTTACTATATAATACTGCTAATGTGACATAAGCCACATCTAAATAAGAATGTATCTTGTTTAGACTTCATTATGCAAAGAAACCTATTTAATTCATATACTCTATGAACTATAAAAATCTTGATAAGTGCCAGCTTTATAATTGTTTAGTGTGGAAGGGTAGATTCAACACTGATTACTTCACTGTGGCTAGCAGAGTAAATTAAAATTAACTCATGATTTTTGGAAACATATTGAAAGAAATCCTTTGAGACATATTTAAGATGTCCTTCTGCAGAGACTATTTATTTACTTCTTTCAAGTGCCTGGGATACAACTGACATGAACTACTTTAAATTTATTTTTGGGTTGCCTAGGTAATGTAAATCCCAGACAAAAAAAAAAATGTGTATGCCAGTTTTTCATAGAGAATTTCTATAGTAGTTTTTTTTCCATTTCTATGTAGAGCAAAGGCTGTGACAGGGAAGTTTCCATACTGTGTCACTCTGGGCAGGAGAGTGTTTTACTAGCTCATCTCTTCTCCAAATTTGTTATCTTTCAGAGTCTCAGTTTCATGTAATCAAGTTTTTTCTGACTTCCCATATTGCGCAGGCTCTGGGCATTGCCAACTCTACCTCTCACAAGGCCTATTAAAAGCCAAAGGCTCAGAACTGTAGGCAGATACTCTTAGGGCAGATGTTGATATCAACAATTAGTAAATTTTTCAAGTTTGTACTTTTTGTGGTTTTTGACTTTTTTGGTCCTCTTTATAGTTCAGTTATAAATTTATTTTTTTCTACCAACTTATTTGTATTATATTTTTGTACTTTTAATTTTTTCAATTTTACTTAAACAGACTCATATAATTGTATGTATGTATGTATTACATGATGTTTTGAGGTATATATCAATTGTAGATTGGTTTAATTTAGCTAATATATGCATTACCTCACATAGTTAATATTTTGCGGTGAGAACACATCCACTTTCTCAGCATTTTTAAGAATATAATATGTCATCGTTAACTATAGTAATTATGTTGTATTAGTGAGATCTCTTGAACTTATTTTTCCTACATAACTGTTATTGTGTACCTTTTAATCAATAGCTCCTCATTCTCTGTCAGCTACCTCAGCCCAGGGTAATGACCATTGTAGTCCATTTCTATGAGATCAACATTTTTTAGATTTAACTTAATTGAGATCATGTAGTATTTGTCTTTCTGTTCCTGGTTTGTTTCATTTAAGATAATGCCCTCCTGGTTAGTGGATGTTGTTGCAAATTACAAGATTTCATTCTTCATGGCTGAATAGTATCCCATTGTGTGCCTGTATAAAGAAATGCACTGCATTTTCTGTATTCATTCTTCCACTGATGGATGCTTAGATTGATTCAATATCATGCCTGTTATGAATAGTGCTGCAATAAATATGGAAGTGTAGATATTTCTTTAACATACTGATTTCATTTTTCTTGGCTATATATCCAGTAGTGGAATTGCTGAATCATATAAATCTATTTTTTAAGGAACTTTATATTGTTTTCCATGATGGCTGTACTAATTTGCGCTCCTACCAACAGTGTGCTAGGATTAACTTTCTTCTGCGTCCTCACCAACACCTATCTTTTGTCTTTTTTTATAATAACCATTCTGACAAGTATATGGTGATGTCTCATTATTTTGATTTGCAATTCCCTGATGAATAATAACGTTGAACATATTTTTCATATACCATTGAAAAAGTTAGCCATTTGCCTGTGTTATTTTTGGAAACACCTATTCAGGTCTTTGCCCGTTTTTAAATCAGGTTATCTGTTTTCTTGCTATTGAGTTGTTTGAGTTGATTGTATAGTTTGTATATTAACCCTTTATCTAACGTATAGTTGGCAGATATTTTCTCCCATTCTGTAGTTTCTCTATTCAGTCTGTTGTTTCTTTTGCTGTGCAGAAGTTTTAAATTTGATGTAATTCCATTCACCCACTGTTGGTTTTGTCACCTGTGTTTTTGTGGTCATATAAAAAAAATTGCTTAGACTTATGTCATGAAGCTTTTCCTATATGTTTTCTTCTAGTAGTTTTATAGTTTCAGGTTCTGCACTTAAGTCTTTAATGTACATTGAGTTGATTTTTGTATATAAGATATGGGTCTAATTTCATTCTTCTGTAGGTAGATGTTCAGTTCTCCCAGCACCATTTATTGAAGAGACCATTCTTTCTCTACTTTGTGTTCTTGGCATCGTTGTTAAAAATTATATGGCTATAAAAGTATAGGTTTATTTCTGGACTCTCTATTTTGTTCCATTGGTCTACATGTCTATTTTTATGATAGTACCATGCTGTTTTGCTTACTAGTGCTTTATAGTATATTTTGAAGTTAGGTAATGTGATGCCTCTAGCTTTGTTATTCTCATTCAAAATTGCTTTTGCCTTTTCAAGTCTTTTGTGGTTCCATACAAATTTTAGGACATTTTTCTATTTCTGTGAAAAATGTCATTGGTATTTTAATAGGCATCGCATTAAATCTGTAGATTTCTCTGAATAGTACAATCATTTTAACAATATCAATTCTTCTAATTCAGAAACAGAATATCTTTTGATTTATTTGTATCTAATTTCTTTCATAAGTGCTTTCTAGTTTTCAGTGTACAGATGATTAACCTTGGTTACATTTATTCCTAAGTATTTTTTGTAGTATAAATGGGATTGTATACTTATTATAAATGGGATTGTTTCCCTATTTTAAGTGAAATTATTTTCATTTCATTTTTATATAGTTTGATGTTCGTGTATAGAAACACCACTAAATTTTGTATATTGATTTTTATTCTGCAACTTAACTGAATTTCTTAATTAGTTCTCAGAGGGTTTCAGTGAAGTTTTAGGGATTTCCATGTATAAAAGTACGTCATTTGCAATCATAGACAATTTAACTTCATCCTTTCTGATTCAGATGTCTTTTTATTTATTTTTCTTGTGCAATTGCTCTGGCTAGGACTGCCAATACTGTGGTCAACAGAAGTAGTAAGAGTGAACATCCTTGTCTAGTTTTGGATCTTAGAGGAAAAGCTTTTAGTTTTCTTCCATTGAGTATGATAGCTGAAGGTTTGTCACATATACCCTTTATTAGGTTAAGGTATATTCTCAGCAATAAATTTAAAGAGATGTTTTAATATTGTATCTATTACTTTTTTTTTATCTAGTCTGTCATGTTGTCAGAAATTCACTGATTTTTAATTTAAGTGTGTGTGGGGGAGTGGCGGGGCTTTGTTAAGGAAAGCCATATGGTTAAGGAAAATGTATGTCTTCCATTCTGATTTTTTGTCATTCTACTTTTGTTCTTGTCACACTATACTTAACACAATTCCAGCCTGTGCTGAAATGGTAATTCAAATTGCAAAAAAAAATTAATTATGTCCATCTATAATCATTCTGGAAAGATATTATTGAACAACTCATACATGCTAAGTAGCATACCTGTAGTTAATTTGCCACTTAATTGTCAGAAACTTAAACTAACTTCGCCTTCACAATAAGGGCAGAACCAAAGAGGTGGTGGGTTTTATGAAGGAACTAGACAAAGAAAAATCTCCCAGTGGTGTTCAGATGAGCTAGAACTGTTATGCTGAGTGACATCAATGGAAATGAGAATAAAGACCCAAAGAAGAGTTGGAAAGAAGTCACAGTCAGAAGATGAGACTTAACTGCACATAGAAATGAAGAGTGAAACTGGTATATAACTGGGGAAGAGTGTGCTAAGAATATCAGCAGAGCACAGTGAGGAGTATGGTGTAAATTATAAAGTGATTAATTTTACTCATTCAAAAGCCCAAACTATAAACATTAGGTATGAAGCAAGGCATTTCTTTTACATGAAATAGACCCAAACACATCCACACTGGACTTGGGAGACAGATGCAGTACTTTAAGGAAATCCAGTGAACCAAACACATTAATGTTACAAAATATATGCTGTAGATAATGAACTTTTTATTTCATCACAGTATAAAAACCTTCTACCCGTTTCTTCACTTATTATTATTTCTCAATATGCCTGAGACATTTTGGTGAAGTGACCTCTGTATATTGTTTAACCTTTAGCTAAGTAGAAAAATTGAATCCAAACTATAAATGTAAATACCCAAATGTTCTTTACGTAGCAGTGATTATGGATGCTGTTATACAGCCTGTGGCTCACTACAAAAAGCATCTTTTACACAGCAGCCTGAATTTGGCTATTTCACTATTTCAAACTGCCTTGATTTTAAAAATACTCTTTTTATTTCAAATAAGTTTGAAGATTCTTGCTTTCAAAGGTTTTTTAAATGATCAAAATAATACACTTCTTTGCTTAGTCAGGGTTTAATACTTTCATTTTCAATAAAAGCATTTGCATTGCCTTGAAAATAGGTTGCCAAGATAATCCTTCAAGAGATATACAAAACAAGAGATTTATATTAAGTAACAAAGATATTTCTTTCAGCTCTGAAATTCTGTGACAATGTGTACAGTCCACACTGGTTAGAATTACAATAAAACTTTACCAATAAATATTAAATATAAGCTCTAATAGCTTATATTTTCCTTAAATCCTGTCTGCCTTATGCTTATTTGTGGTTATGCACAAGCTGGGCAGCTCTTTGCTTATAAAAGTGTCTGTGTGATTATAATGTAAAAGGAAAAAAAACATTGCTTCTTGGTGTGGGATTATAAAATAGACAAAAGAAGTTAATTGTGCATTGGCATTCTCCTGGGGAGGTAGTCAGTGAATCAAAAGTAGGTTGGCAGAAGTATAAAAACATTAGGGAAAGTTAATGTCAAACTTTCAGGAAAACAGACTCTGATGTGACGATCTGTAGTAAGAAAGTTGTTTAGGAGAGCTCATGGGAATGACACCTATGAGAGAGTGAATAAAGCAGGATTACGCCGAGGGTAAAGTTGAATTGCAAAGCTGTTGCAGACAACAGAGGCATCACAGGATTTTCAGATTTAGCAAATAAAAATACAGGATTCCAGTTAAATTTGAATTTTCAAGACACAGTGAATGATTTTTAGTATAATAACTTACAAATACTATTGAATCTAAAATTGGGCCACTCCTCTTACCCTTTAGTTGTCAGACTGAAGCATTTTACCCAATCAGGACACAGAGCCACATAATAGGCATTGCATTCTAGAGGACAATACTCAATTCTCACAGACTATCGTCTCCAAGAGGGTGAATTTGATGTATCATCAAAAAGCCATTCCAAATATTTATTAGGTCAGCAATTCTAGGTGGTGTGATATCAGATACAGTCATGTATAAGATATGGTCATATGTTGACAGCCACACCTCCTTAGAAGTAAATTGGGTATGTTGGGCTAATTCCAAGTTATGTAGGATACTATGTTGATGGATCACACTCTTTGTAAGCCCTTGGAAAATTGGGTGACCAAGGCCCTGCAGGCATAAAGAAAAACCTATACCTAGAATGTGTGTAAATCACAGTCAAGATGGATGACTTCTGCTTCCAAGATGGGACAAATACAATGAAATCAATTTGCTTCAAAGTGGATGCTCTTCTCTAAAAGAAAAATGGTGCTATAGTGGGGAACAGCACTGGTCTCTACTAACAGCAAGTTGTATATTCAGCATCAGTAGTAGCTGTATCAGACTTAGTGAGTAGGAGGCCTGGCCTCCAAGATTCATGGACCATTGCACCAGCCCTGTGATGGCTGATGATAGAGTCTGGCTGACATCACATGCTCTCTACTGGGTTATTTAGTGCCTCTTATGTAGTAAAGTCTCTGATGGGTATAAACATGATTTAAAAATATTTCTTCCACTTTGCTTTCACTCCTATGGGTGGATCCACATGATCTTCCCCCAAACTACTTTCTCATCAATCTTCCAGTCTTTATCTAACAAGACCCTAGCCAATAAGCCAAATCATTTACCACTCCTCAAGAACCAGTTACCTCTGGAAGCTAGTTCTATGAATGCCCACTATCAGCCCTTGCCTAAAGAATATAGTCATTCTGAGTTTCTTATTGAGGCTAGTGCCCCTTTAACCAGTGCATTCCTTAGTGATTTGGTACACTGAGGAATTCCTGGTCATTTCTACAGAATGTAATTAATTAGCTGATGAATCTTACAGTTTTTTGAGGTATATTTGCTTTAGTATGTTTAGTTTCCCTTCATCTGCCATCTGCCATAGCCGAGCTGGTATTTTTACTTGGCAAAATATAAGCCATCACTTTTTCCAAGCTTCCACCAGCCATACTAGCAGAATTAAACACCATTTCCTAGGACCTGTGTCAGCATGCTAACATCCATATTATCTTAAGGTTCTCTGCTCACCCTCCTCCAATCTATCACGCTTAGGATTCCATTTCATGCATACATTCAGTCTAGGGGTTTCTATTGGTATATATTGGCAGAACTGACCACTCCTTCTTCTCTCAAAGCAGATCCAGTACTTAGAACAAAGATCATCAAACTTATTTGAAACAAAAAGAATGTTTTAACCAGCTAGGTTATGTTGTAACTTGATCCTATTTTTTGGTCTGCTGGCCAAGAGGGGAGATGAAAATAGGTCCTGGAGTAAGAGGCCCTGTTAACTGCAGAGGCAAAGGTTCTCACATCCTTTTCAAACAAGGGAAAAATGCTAGCCTTTGCAGGTAGGAGCGGTATACTTCTGCAGACCCAGATAACTCAGAAGAATTCAGAGTTTTATGGTTCTCAATTGTGTTGACCCAGCAGTCCCTATTCCCACTCTTAAGCTTCCACTCCTTCCTAACCAGGGCTTTTACTATGGCATAGCAGACCTGCTGATCTGAAAACTTACCTTTCCACTTTCTCTGAAGTTCCCCTACTCCTATAATTAAGTACATGGACCAATCCAAAGATTTTTCTGACCTCTAGCTGTAGGAGATGAGAGTCTCTTTAATGCTTCCATTAATGTTTTAATGTTTCCAATTAAAGAAATTAAAATTTTTTTCAATTTCTACGTTTCCTGAACTGCTCAAATACCTAAGATAACTGCATACACAAGGCAGTCTTTTCCATTGGTATTCCATTCTAGTTCATCACCAGTGAAAGTTTTAACATTTACTCTGCTTTAGAATTCCAGGTGCTATCGAAACTCCACCAGCCATCATCTTTACTGACAGCTCACAGGTGGTTAATCCACCCCAATCCCACCCCAAAGTTGGGAGTCAACTTTCCTGGGCCCCTCTGTTGACAATTTCCACAGCTCAGGTTCCCCAGGAAATAGGTGCTAAGATGGAGATTCATGCACAGAAAGCTAAGTGGAGCATACTTATGGCAATCAAGCTTGTGAGAGAATGGAGCAAGCAGGGTTGGGCAGAGGAAGAAGTTGAACTGGAATGAAGTTGCAACAAAATCATCAGCAATTTTTTTGACGTGGGATGATCTTTTAGAATTCTCCCAAATTATGGCACAGAAATCAGGCTTTTATCACCATCCCCTGATTAATATTTGTATTCAGCTTGCCCCGAGAGAAGAGAAAAAGCCTTGGAAAAGGCTCACCCTTAATCCAAGATTTAGTCGTAGAAAGGAGACTCAGAACATTATGGCAGGTGGTAGACTGCCTTCCTCTGAAGAGTGAACATGGGTGACATACTATAGCATCCACTTCAGCCAGGGTTAGTATACACCATAGAAAGATAAATTGTGAAATCAGTTTACTAGCCAGTGAATGAGAAAATGGGAAAGTGGAGTGTGGGAGCCATGGACATAAGCCAACTAGAGAAACAGAATCTCTACTCAAAAAGAGCAAACAAGGGTGAGATCTGAAATAGGGAAAACATATCACAAGTCAGATTATAAGTCTCTGATACAAGTTGGTACAGGAGGATACCCAATATCTATCCTGTTGATTGGGTCCTTTTCCACCCAAAATGTGGATAAACAAAATGTACAGTTCAAAAGGCACAAAAGGGTAAGCAGAATTTGTCTCCCAGCCATCTGGTTCTCACCACTGGTTATTCATCTATATCTCTTTTTCCATTAAACTGTGAGATCCTTGAAGTAGAAGAGGTATTCCTTATTTTGTAGCCTCCATGCTCAGCTTAATTACCCGATAAATACTAAACAAAAAATAAAATAGCTTTGTAATTTGGCTTATCAGGTAATTTTTGCAAAATGGCACTTCATCTCTAGATAAATTTTTAAGAAAAAAATCTTTCAGATTCTCTATGGTGGAGCTCTAGATCATGCAATATAATACTGCCAAAATTAATTTAAATACTTTCTGAAACATTCATGGATTGAGTTCATTGATTTTTTTTATGAGCTTGGTGTTGAAAAGACTCATAAACACTTATATGTAATAATGCAAAACACAACTCTACAATATTCACAATAAAAAGTCACCTAAACACTATTTGGTCATATCCAATGACAGAGAACTGACCACATCAGGAGGCATTTATTTCAAATTTGATAAGTTATATCCAACCTAACCAAAGAAAGGAGCCATGTTTCTGTGTTATGAAAAGAAGTCATTACTCTTTGTGGTATTTATAGACAGACATTAAATAATGAAGTGAGTTATCAATAGTCAAACAAATGAAATTGTTCTAATTGAAACATAATCATTTCTCAAGAAATACAGTTAAATTATCAGCAGTGTTTGTAAGACTACTATAGATGCACCAAGAATATTTTATCCAGAAAAAAATAAAAATTATTTCTCTTTTTTCTTTTTTGATATTGATTTGTTTTCTATATTTCCTATAATGAATCCACAACATACTCAATTGGGTCCTTATTCTCTTGATCAGAATACACTGAATACTGTACATATATCTTCTTTTCAAATCTTCTGAAATCTGATATAACACAAATGCTCTCTGATTTATGCTACTTCACCATCTTTATTTCATAATTGTATTTAGCCATGTATTTTTAAAAATTAATAGCCAATGTGGTAATTACCACAAATCATTATAGTACTTTCCATACAGGTTTAGATGTCAAAGACTTATCAAGTGGTTTTGAAATAACTGATCCTGATTATTGTCTCAGTCATCTATTGTCATGATAATGCTGCATAACGAATCATTTTCAAACTCTGGCATATAATACTAAGTATTTTTTCTTGCTCACACATATGTAGGTCAGCTAATCTAACTGGGTTAGCTGATCATGAATACAGTCCATATGCTGGTTTCAGGCCTGTTATATGTGTCTCTCATTCAACCATGCAAACATGTTCCGAGGCTCTGCTTTCGTTATGTCTGCTATCATCACATTGGCTAAGTCAAGACAAATGGCCAAATCTAAAAAAAATATGAATATATAATAGTAGTACAGCAGAATAAAAAAGTAAAGCCAATAATAAAACTTTACTATTCTCTATTGGTCACACATTCACATCTCTGCTACATACAAAAAATATTCTCTCGTTATAAGATCTCTGAAAGTTTCACCCAATTTTTTTTTCAGATTTAAAGTTCAGGATCAAAGTACATTATATAATGTTCAAAGTACACTGAGTCTGGAGGTAGATCCTCTTGAACAAGAAATCAAAAACTAAAAGACACATATTCAACACACAATGGTGCAACAGAGTCGGAAAACAATACGATAAACTCTTGCATTCAAAAAGGGGAAGAAGCCCATAGCAATCTGTGGTTCATAGCAACTCTGAAGTTTCTCTGGGCACAAGCTTCCACATTCCCCTACTCTGGAAAAAAAAAAAAAAAATTCTTTCACCTTAGTTCATAGTTCCTCGTGGATATGGCTCTGTAGTCTGCTATGTCCTTACTTTTCCATCATCCTCCTGTAGGATCACACCCCTAAACATTTTAAGGTTACTTTTTCTCCTGACTGAGTGACAACTTAAATTGTTCTGTTTCCTGAGTCCTTGTCTTATTGGTGGTGTCCTAGATGTGGTCTTTTCCTGAGGCTGTATTGAAATGACCACCTTAAATTTGTTGAGATTTTCTTTTCCCCATCTTAAAAGTCCCAGAATTTCAGGACTTTCTACTTTCCCTCTCCATTTAGCTTGTACTCCAGGCAGTTCATCCTCAGGCTCATCTGTCTTTTATGGTACCAACTCACCTTTTTAGCCTTTCCTTTGAAATTTCTTCACCCATAGGCCTTAATGCATACATTTTATCTGCCTTTCACGATGTTTAGGAGTAGAAATTTCACAAAGTATTTTTCCATTCTTCTAGCCTATTATAAAAATTCACCACTATTTCTTCATCTCTTATGATAGTGCCCCTACTGTTTACCAAGTTTTGCCACATATTTTCGGATTATGTTATGGCAGCACCCCAATTCTAGGTACTAATTTCTGTTAGTCAGTTATGGCCATAATAATGTTTCATTAAAAGCCATCTCAAAATTCAATGACATACAACAAACAACATTTATTCTAACATACACAGGCCTGTGGATCAACTGAGGCTGTTTTGGTTTAGCTGTAGGTCTACAATTCGGCTGTGGTGGCTCCACTTTAGGCTACTAATCTATGGGTTTCGGGGTCCACTGTGTTGCACATCTCATTCTGGGGTTCAGGCAAGAGGGGAAACAGCTATCTGTGGCATGTTATTCTCGTAACAGAAGTCAAAAATTCCCAGAGGATCAAATTAAAAAAAAAAGCTCTTAAAGTTCATATTTCATTGGCCAAAGAAAATAATATGGCCAACTACAAACATTAATGGGGCACAGAAGTATAAATCTCCCATGAAGGCTAAGAGGAGGAAATAATCATCAGCTGAATAATAATCTATTCTACCACATTTGCTCACCAAACAACACTAATGAAGCACATAGATATATATTGCTCACATAGTTTTTATTAAATTACACAAATAATAAGATTATACATGGGTGTCTCCCTTATATAATGTCTATAATAATAGACTATTATATATATGCATATATAAAGTATATTATTATAATTAATTAACTTCAGGTATACCATTATTTTCTTCTCGAATAGGATGAATTGCAAAAAAAATTTAAGTGTGTGATTACATGTATATTATACTCTGATGAAACATAGCAAACAAAATCTTAAGGAGACTCAAGGTAATCTAGAAAAAAATGGCAATTTTAGCCTTTCAGCCTAGGGATGCTCACAGTAATGGAAAGAATTGTATAAACAGCATTCACGAGTGATAGTATTTAAACAAAAAGCTCTACAGTGTCTCCCTCCTTTTCTTTCATCTTCACTCTTTCTCCTTAATATGTTCCACTGTCTTTTAATGAGAAGTAAATACTAATATACTGACACATTATAAGATATCTCCTTTATCTCTCCACTTGCATAGCCATATCTTTTCGGTATTGATTTTAAAATTTATATCAACATTAGACATTTTAGAAAATGGCGAATGTTTTTCATCTAATATTGCTCTGAAAAATGAGATCGACAAGAAGGAAACTGCATCTCTCAATTTACTTGCCTGAAAACATAATGATTCACTTCATAATTTTGGGAAGATGAATCGTCGGAGTTAGTCCATGTGTAGAATTTTTATTTTTATAAAATCTGTCAACTGGAATAAAAACATCTCAAATTTGTGTCAGTGTTTCTCTGAAAACAAGATGTGGCAAAACCATAAAACAACAATAACGACTGTGTGATTATGTCTCTAGATTCAACCAGGCATATCTCATTATTTACAGCAGTTTGAGACAGACTAGAAAGTCCTGGAAACTGGTCCTAGCATGACCTCTTGTGATGGACAGTTATTTGAGAGACTGACAGTTTTGTAGGCTTTGGTGAAGGCATTGTTTAAGAAATTAGCTGATTCTATCTATTTTATGCATGGGATTGTTAAAATCCAACAGAACAGTTGCTGAAATTGTTTCACTCTTACTCCCAGGTATCCTTTCATTTGACTCCTATATCCCAAATGCTTTTTAATTACTGATTTACTTCCTTTCTCTATAGTTTTGTCTGTTCAGAACATCATATAAATGGAATAATGCAATGTATAGTATTTTTAGACTAGGTTTTGTTTTCACTTAGCAATATGCGTTCATCAATATTTTCTGCGGTTTGGTAACAAATTCCCTTTTATCATATAGTATTATTTTATACACAATGTTTCCATTCACCTATTGAGTTCGACTTTGGTTGCTTACAGTTTTTGCCGATTGTGAATATAGTTCACAACTGTTATAAACTTTCACATGCAGGTTTTTAAATCAGAGAGTAAATGTCCAGGAGTGCTATAACAGATCTACATGGTAAGACTACCTTTAGCTTGGTAAGAAGTTACCAAACTGTCTTACAAAATGGCTGTGCCAATTTGCTTTCCCACCAGCACAGAGTTCCTGTTTTTCCACATCCTCATTAGCACTTAATATCAGGTTTCTAAAAAATTTAGTCCTTCAATTAGGAGTATTATTATCTCATTGTTGGGTTAATCTGTATTTTCCTAATGACAAATTGCAAAAGACAAAAGTCTGTGGTTTTTCTTTTCTTTCTCTTAACAGTGGCTTTTGCTGAGCAGAAGTTTATAAATTTGATAACATTCAATTTATCATTTATTTCAATATCATGCATTTGATACTATATCTAAACACTTATTAATCCCAAGTTACTTAGATTTTCTCCTAGTTTGTTGTTCTTGAAGTTTAACATTTTCACATTTTATATTTAAGTCTACGATCCACATTAAGCCAAGATTTGTGTAAGATGTAAGGTCTATGTCTAGGTCTTTTGTTATGCATACGGATCTCCAATTGTTCCAGCATCAATTGTTTATGAAGACTACCATTTCTCTGCCATTGTGCACCCATCAGAAACTAGTTTATTATTTAGTATGACTTTATTTCTAGGGTGTCTATTGTGTTTCATTAGTCTGTGTTTCTGCTATTTCACCAATAACACAATGCCTTAATCACTATAGCATTTTAGTAAGATTTGAAATCAGTTATTATGAATATTCCAAGTTTGTCCTTTTTTATGACCAAGTTGCCTATTACAGGATGTTTGTTTTTTCGTCTAAATGTTAGAATCAGTCTGACTGTATCTACAAAAATAGCATGCTGGAATTTTGGTTGAGACTGTGTTCAATCTGTAGGTCAAGTTGGAAAAATATATATATAAGCAGTATTGAACCTTTAATTCCCAAACTTGGAATATCTCTTCATTTATTTTGTTCTTCTTTGATTTTTCCATTATTTTGTCATTTTTTGCATACAGATTCTATACACATTTATTTGAGATACACATAAGTTATTTTGGGATGCTACCATTATAATAACTTTTTTTTTAATTTCAATTTCTAATTGTTCATTGCTGGTTTTTAGGAAATCAAGTGACAACTTATCCTGCAATATTGGTATACTTGCTTATTAGTTTGAGAAATATTTTAGGAATCTGGGATTTTTCTAATCTGGGTAGTTGTTACTATTTTTTTCTTATTGTATTGAAGTGATTAGATCTTCAAGGATAGTTTTGAGTAGGCTTGGTAAAAGTGAATATCCTTGTTATGCTCACAATTGTAAAGGTAGGTGGTAATCGTTTCACAGTTGAGGATGATAATTGGCTATAGATTTTTGGCATTGCTTTCATTAGGATAAGGAAGTTCTCATGTTTCTAATTTTTTATAGTTTTATCATGAATCATATTTTATTGAATGCTTTTCTGTATCTATTGATATGATTTTATTCTTTTGTTAATTAATTATATTTATGATTTTTAAGCACTCTTGCATTTTTACAACAAACCCCAGTTAATTATGATATATTATTTTACATAATGGTAAGTTTGACTTGTGAATATTTTGTTAAAGACATTTGCTTCTATATTCATGAGAGATATTGCACCATAATTTTCTTTCTGTACAGTATTTGTATCTGTATTTGGAATTAGGATACTTCTGGCCCAATTAAATTAGGTAGGTTCTCTTTCTATTTTCTGGAAAAGGTTATTGAGAATTCCTATGATTTCTTCCTTAAATGGGGGATTTACCAGGGAACACATACATACCTCATGCTTTCTTTTTTGCTCTACTTTTATTATTTCTTTCTTCTGCTAGCCTCATATTAAGTTTCTGCTTTTTCTTTAGTTTCCTATAGTAAAAACTGAGATTTATACTAGATGTTTTTTTAAAGATAACATTTATATTTAATGCTATAAATTTTCCTCTAAGCACTGCTTGATATTCATTTTATAAACATTGATGTTGTGTTTCTCTTCTTTTAGTTTCATTAAAAATATTCTTTAAACCTCTTCTTTGATATTCAATGTATTTAGAAATGTGTTGTATAATTTCAAAATGGTTTAATATTTTCCAATTATCTTTCTATTATTGATTTCTAGATTGAATCTATTACAGTCTGATAATATACTTTATGTAATATCTATTATTTTAATGTGTTATATGTTTAATGGCACAGAGTAGGGAATATTCTGGGGAATTTTTTCTGGGAATATCCTGGGAACTTCAAAAGAGTATGCATTCTGCTTTTGTTCAATAGAATATTTTATGTCAATTAGATAAAGTTTATTGATTGTGCTATTTGAGATATCTATACTCTTATTGAGTTTCTTCTTATTTGATGTATCAATTACTGGCAGAGGAATGTTAAAGCATTTAAATGTAAGAGAAGTTTGTCTCTTTCTTCCTTCAGTTTTATCATTTTTGCCTTAATGTATTTTCACACAGATGTTGGATGCATTCAAGTTTAGGATTGTTACGTCTTCTTGAAGAAATGAATGCTTTCTTTCTTAAAGAAATGAATCCCTTCTTTATCCCTGAAAATTTTGCTCGTTCCTATAGGGGCAAAGATGAAAGCTTCCCTTTAACCCTCAGAAAATTCACCAAAAAATAAACTTATAAAAGGCAGATTAATAGGAGAAATAGCATACAAATTTGTTAGCAGGCATGGAGGAGAATCATAGAGTGATTGCTCCAGCATACAATGGAGTACAGATGGTTACACATCCTTCTTCTTAGGGAAAAGGGAGATAGGGAAGTGTGGATTATTTTAGGGAGGATATGAATGATTTTTAGGAGAATTCAATAGGCTTGAAGAACATACAATGCCCTGGGACAAAGTTTGTTGGACCCAGAAAGCACATAATGGTTTGTGACAAAAGTATGACCCTGTTTGTTGGCAGACTTCAGTCTTTCTTCCGGTGAGTTTAGTTAAGGCAAACTAACTAAAGAGGGAAACAGCTAGAAGTAATTGTTTTCTTCTTTGACAGTTCCAAACTTTAGTCAGAGATGGAACTTCAGAAATCAACTTCATTCTATACTTTGGGAGAGACAGAGGATTAAGAGACAGGAGGTGAGTAGTACAGGTTAGAGAAAACTTGAGGTTTCTTCAATTCAGCATGTCAAAGCAGCATATTTTGGGGTACTGGTTTCTGAGCTCCAACATTCTGAAGACTGCTTTGTCTGAAATTAATATAGGCATTCAAATTTTCAATTGATTGGTGTTAACATGATGTATCTTTTCCCATTCCTGTAACTACAACATATCTGTCTTTATATTTAAAGTGAGATCTTATAAACAACATATAATTCAGTCTTCTTAAAAATTGTTTTGTCGTTGTTGCTGGTACACTGTGACTTGAATTTACATTAAACATTTTTTAACTGATCTATCTCCACCATCAAATAACACTCTACCAGTCCATAGTGGTGCAGGTGCCTTATTATAGAATACTCTCATTTTCTCACTTCCATTCTTTGTGAGATTGCTGTCACTCACTTCACTTACCAAAGTGCTAAAGTCACCCAATTCCTTGCTACTTTTGTTATGTATTGAGGTAGTTATATTTAGATAAATTAGGAATAAGAAAAATAAAGATATTATTTTACATTCATTGATTCTCTCTCTAGTGCACTTTCTTTTCGTAGATAATAGTTTCTGATATATACCATATTTCTTCATCCTAAATAATTCTTTTTAATTTTTTACAACTTTTTAAAGTTGGCATATAATTATGCATATTTATGGGGTACATTGTGATGTTTCAACACATATAATGTATAGTGATCAGAGGAGAATGATTAGAATATCCATCATTTCAAACATTTATTATTTCTTTGTGTTGGGAACATTCAGTATCTTTCTTCTAGCTATTTGAAGGTATATAATATATTATTGTCAACTAGAGTTATCCACGGTGCTGTAGAATATTTGAACTTATTCCTCCTATCTACAGATTGGGAGAAAATATTTACAAATGATTCATCTAATGGGGGATTAATATCTGGAATATACAAGTAACTCAAATATCTCAACAGTAAAAAACAATCCAACTAAACAATGAGGAAACGATCTGAACAGACATTTCCCAAAAGAAGACATACAAATGGCCAACAAGTATATATATTTTTTAAAATGCTCACCATCACTTATCATCAGAGAAATGCGAATCAAAACAGCAGTGAGGTGTCATCTCACCCTAGTTCAGATGGGTATTATCAAAAATGCAAAAAGATAAAGGATGAGGAGAAAAGGCAACTCTCATACTCTGTTGCTGTTAACATAAACTAGAGCAGCCACTATGGAGAACACTATAGAGGTTCCTCAAAGAATTACAAATAGAACTACCATATGATTCAGCAATCCTACTACTGGGCATTTATCCAAAGGAAAGGAAATCAGTATATCAAAGAGACATCTGCATCCCCATGTTTACTGCAGCACTATTCACAATACCCAAGATATGGAATCAACTTATATATCCAACAAAAATTGAATACAGAAAATGTGGAATATATACACAATAGAATACTATTCACTCATTAAAAAAAGAATAAAATTATGTCATGTGTGGCAACATGAACAGAATTAAAGAACATTATGTTAAGTTAAACAAGTTAGGAACAGAAAGTTAAATGTGGTATATTCTCATCCATATGTGGAAACTTAAAAAAAAAAAAAAAAGGGGGTTGATCTCACAGAAGTAAAAAGTAGAACAGGATTGGCTCTGGAGGTGAGGGGTAATGGAGGATAGGAGGAGATTTGTTAAGATACTAGAAAATTTATTTTTAGCTTTTTTTTTTCTTTGCACCACAGGTCAGCTAATGTTGAATTTCTTCACTTTTCTTGAATTTGAGAGTATATTTCTCCTTCATTTTTGAAGGATAATTTCACTAGAAGGAAATTCTAGATAGGCATTTTGTTTCTTTTAATACTTTATTTCACTTCTTCCCTTTTTGCTTTTATGAATTCTGATGAGAATTTACTATAATTCTTGTCCTTCTCCTCTTAAGTAGGTAAGGTTTTTTCCTAAGTCTTTTATGTTTTTTTCTTTGTACTTTGATTTTACTCAATCAAACATTCCCTACAAAATGATACACTGAAATGAATTCTAGAGGTTGGTTTCTAACCTACCAGGCTGTTTTTACAATGCAATAATGGCCAATTTACCTTAATCCTCAACTTATTTTTGTGTAGATTTTATATCTTATATAAAATTAGATAGTTTTGTTATTTAATTTAAAAGTTTATTGAATTATGGTGAATTAAATCAAGATAAAATGTTCACTTATTGCTTTTTATGCATGTTTCTAAGTTATTCAGCACCAAAAAGGGAGAGATTATAGTCTCTCATTATATAATTCTTCAAAGGCCCTAATGTCACATTTTCTTCAATAAATTTAATAGTAATACTCTTATTTCCAAATGGCTGATGATTTAGCCAGAGGAAAGAGTGGATAAACAGTCTAGCACTTAGAATTGGAATTTAGTATAGAAAATTATCAGTAATTTTGAAAAATCAGTTATTAGGTTGTTGCTCCCACTATTTCCATTGGCATTAAGAAATCTTAATAAACTGTGAATCTTATTAGCTAAGACTGCCTTAAAAGCACTCCAGAATTGTGCTTCATAATTGTTCAAGCAGCACAAAGATCAAAGGGGAAGTAGCCACCTTTATTTTAAATGATGTTTTAAATTAAAGTTGTTCAAATTTTGTATCTGTGCATGTTCAGTTTTTCTAATTAACCTAATAATCCTTTCTCTAGGGAACATTTCTGTAACACTGGCTGAATGCATTTTTCACATTCTGCATTTTTAAAATTTTACTTATCCTGATAACCCATTTTTGCATTCATCTCAGTAAATAAATCTCCTGCATACTTCTACAGAAACAGTAACTCTTTAGAGCTTTCCTGTGCTTTGGTTGGTTATTTCCTTCTTCATCTATTTTATGATTCTGTCATCCTAAGATTCTGACCTAAGAGGGACAACAGAGAAGATGCCATAGGCATTCTTAATAAATGGAACTTCTGCCTTGGGCCCCTGGTCTTCTTTCCTACCTCAAATAACTAAGCTTTTCAGTTTATCTCTATATAGAGCAAAGTCTAGGAGACCTCTAAAGTCATTTCTTCTTTCCTCTCTGGCATCCTTATTTCATTTTTACCATAAGAAAATGTTAATTATCCATTAAGGAAAAACTGCCACCTTTGCAATCAGTTGGTTGAGGACTGTAATCAAGGTGCTCCAATTTCCCTAAGCCAAAAGGTAAATCTGTGACCAGACTACGTGAAATGAGTCTGTCTTTGAAATATGAAGCTTAAGCAAAGTGGAGCAAAAACGTATGGTAGATAGAGTTCAAAGAAAGTCTCCCAAAGTCCCCACTCCCTCCTGTACCCACATCTTTTCCTAGTTATTCATAAAACACTGACTTGGTGCTGCTAACAAGAGATATAGTAGATAGAATTAAGGCCCAAGTCAGTTGAATTAAGAAAGATTACTCCTTTTCTTAACTCAATGGACCTTACCTAATTAAATGCACCCTTAAAGGGGACTGGGCTTTCTCTTAACAGAAATATTTAAAGCATGAAAGGGATATGACACAGGATAAATTTGTCATTGCTAATCTGAAGTAGAAGTGGCCATGTGGCAAAAAATGCAGGTGGTCTCTAGGAGCTGAGAGCAGTCCCCAGCTGACAGCCAGCAAGGAAACCAAGAGCAGAGAATTCTTTACACCATGCCTAGACTTTTGACCTAGAAACCTGTGATACATTAAATGAATGCTGGTTTAAGATGGTAAATTTGTGGTCATCTTGTAAACACCAATAGCAAATGAATAAAGAAGGAAAATGGTTGGAGCTAATTCAGTTCAAATGCAGAGATGAAGACAGAAGATGGCAGTACAGTGTGAACTGGGCTTTGAGAAATAATAGATACATATTATGATGGCAAAACAGGGAACACAGCCCAGTATGTGAAATCGAAGAAGGTCTACAGAGCTTGTTTATTGGTTTTTGCTATCCAGCGTCCCTGAAGTCTTTTGACTCCAATCCTTCCTAAGGCTCACTCTCCTAAAATTACTCAAAATACTTTCAATAAATGTCCCCCTTGCTTAAGTTAGCCAGATTGTTTTTATTACTTGCAATCAAATTCACTAAGTGATGTGTGCTTTGAGACCGAACATAATCCAAGAACACTTCATCCCCAAACATTCCCAAACTAAAGCATCCTCCAATAAGAGATTCTGGGAATGTTTTCTCCCAGGTTTGAAAAGGCTTTTACTTGCTTATCAGACTGGGCATGATGGTGGCTCACGCCTGTAATACCAACACTTTGGGAGGTTGAGGCAGTTGGATCACTTGAGGCCAAGAGTTCGAGACCAGCCCGGCCAACATGGTGAGATCCCATCTCTACTAAAAATACAAAACTAGCCAGGTATGGTGGCGCACATGTAATCCCAGGTACTAAGGAGGCTGAGACAGGAGAATCACTTGAACCTGGGAGGCAGAGGTTGCAGTGAACTGAGATCATGCTACTGCACTCCAGCTAGATGACAGACTGAGATGCTGTCTCAAAGAAAAAAAGAGAAAGAAAACAAAACCTTTACTCCCTTATCAAAATGTCCTCCAAAACGCAATTTGTGATAGCAAAGATGGCGAATAGGAGAGTAATTGCATTGCATTATAATCACAGTGTTGCCTTCCTAGGTTTGTTGATTTCTTTTCTTTCTTTCTTTTTTTTTTTTTTTCAGATTATACATTTTGCTTTGGGAATTTCCAGTGGTCTTTCTTGAGGATGTAAGAGTTGAAATCAAGCCTAAATTTGTAGTGTCACGCTAAGCTGAATATCAAACCGAAAATTACAGCATGTTTGATAACATACGTGTTCTCCTAAAACACAGACTTAATATTTCCGTCTGTTTGTAGGTCGGGGGTAGCTACTTGGGTTTTGTTGTTGTTGTCATTATAGGAGAAAAGTCTGGCATTTAGTGCTAATTTCTACATAAAGTTATGATTTCACATTATTTATAATACATCATCATCATTCCTTGGTTTGTAGCATATTTGAAAATGCATAATGTTCTACATTTATTTGAAACAGAATGAGATAATGTACTTAGCAATTTTTAAGATATATTCATTCAAATATAAATATTCATATAGATTTGATTAACCAGAGTAGGGAGAATAATTTCAAGTTTTTGGGGTTTTTTGATGTCTCAATTTGGCTAGGCTAAGGTCCCCAGTAATTCAATCAAACATTAACCTAAATGTTGCTAAGGCGGTATTGTGTAATACTTCTGTAAAATACTTCCGTAATTACACAAATTAATATAGCCCATAATCAGTTGACTTTCAGTAAAGAAGATTATCCTAGACAACCTGAGTGGGCCTGACTCAATCTATTGAAAGGGTTTAAAAGAAGAATAGAGACCTCTCTAAAGAAGAACAAATTCTTCCATGAACAATAGCTTTAGCCCACAACTGAGCCTGCCCTTCCTGATAAGCTTTTCTGCCGTTTGAACTAGCCTAGCACACTTCCCAATGGTGTAAACCAATTCCTTGCAATAATCTCTCTCTCTCTCTCTAAATATATGTGTGTGTGTGTGTGTGTGTGTGTATTGCATATGAAACCTCTTTCCTTATAGGATTGTTTACAGGATTAAAGCAGTTGATACATGTAAAGTGATTACCACAATGCCTAGAATACAGTACACAACATTAGAATACAGTAAGTGATAAACATATACTATTGGTTGTCATTGTTATCATTAAGCCAACGTGTTCTGAAGACAACTGGACTTCTAGTTTGCTGTGCCAGAATCTCTGCCTGGAGCATAATGCCACAGCAGAAGTAAACTACTGATAGTTCTCTGTACACATTAAGATGGTTTTTTTCATGCAGTTCTCTCTTCCTGGATCACCTTTTGCCATGCTGTTGATCTGATTAACCCTTTCATGCTTTGAAATTCAGCTCAAGTCAGTATCTACTGTGTTAAGCAGAATAATGGGTTCCTGAAGATGTCCACATCCTGGTCCCCCTGTAAATATGTTACCTGAAATGCCAAAGGGGTTTTGCAGGCATAGTTAAACTTGTGATCGGAGATTGTCCTGGATTATTCAGGTGAGCTCAAATCTAATCATAAAGTTCCTTAAAAGTGGAAAAGGGAGCGAGAATATTAGGGTAAGATAATGATATGTTAGAAATTGACCTATTGGTGCTGCCTTTAAAGATGAAGAAGTGGAGCACACGGCAAGAAATACAAGTAACCTCTAAACCTGGAAAGGTCAAGCAAGTGACTACTACTCAGAACATACAGAAAAAAAGGCAGCTCTGCCTATATCTTAATTATAGCTCATTGAGACCCATGTCAGACCTATGACCTACGCAATTGTCAGATAAGGTATTTGTGTTGTTTAAGCCACTAAGTTTGCAGTAATGTGTTAAAGAAACAAAAGAAAATTAATACATCTTCTCTTCTCCAGATGCTTTCCAGATTTGCAGACAGGGTCAAGTTCCCCTCTAATTCCATCATCCTAAAATCTAGTATATTTTTCTATCATTGCCCTATTCATAGTGTTTGATCTGTGTGCCTTCCGCTGACAGGTGTTAATGCTTAAGTTTTCAACGTTCTATTTAGATTGATATACACAAAGCCTCGCACAGCAGTATGACAGGTAGCAAATGTTTAAGGGTTTACTGAACTCAGCCGCCATTCCAGTGGTTACAGAGACTTCTCTCTCAAAAAACTTTAAATATGTCACCTGAGAATGGGTCACAGAGTGCGATTACCTCTGCTTACCTCCCTTTACGTTGACTCCAAATGACTTGCTCATTTGAAAGGAAACCAGAGTTTGACACATACACTAGTCACTTTCAAAGCATACTTTCCTCAAAATATTTTCTTTGCTCAACCAAATACACTCCCACCACGTTTGAGATGAAATTTGATCCTCTGTTCATACCCCCTTCCTTGTCAGAATGTCTGAAATATTGTCTAAATTTTCCCATGTCCTTTTTCAACCTTTTCTATGGAGGCTAAGTTTTTAAGCAAATCAGACACATACTCAAAAATTCTGAGGCGGATAGGAATCTTAGAGTTCCATGTCTCAGGCACTTAGTAAGAGGGAGGAAGAACATAGCCTGTGGATTTTCAGGAAAAGATTAAAATGATATAATTTAGCCACACGCTTAGCAACTTTTAGGAAGACCAGTGTTTGCTCCTAAATATGTAAGTGTGTATATGTGTCTATTTATACAAAATTAAATCTTCTCTCCTCTCCAATTTTGATCTCTTTCTATGGTCTGTACTTACAAAATCTCTGCCACTTCTAAGGCCACTGCCAGTCTCAGGGTTTATATAATTAGAAAGAGGCAGAATTTACAAATGGGGAATATTTTGACTGAGACATCCATAGCCTTAGGTAAACATGGACATTTCTCTTAGAGCTTATTGACATAAGCCATGCCTCCAGCAGGCATCAAAAACAAAACTTACTAGAGGGATTCTGTGGTATTCAGGCACTACTCCTGTCCCACCAGAAATAGCAAGTACCTTGGGGGAACAAGCTGATCACACAGTAGAACAAGGGAAAGAGTGGCACTACAAGATCTATAATCTGATGAGAGATGGAGGATTCCCTTACTTATAGCTGTTGGGGTCCGTGCCGGGGGTGGTGGAGAATGAAAGAACACACAAAAGACAAAGACACACAGAATATGGCGGCCGCACCCAGAGCCTCCGCCTCACTTTATTTATACTCTATAAACCCCACGTCAGCAGAAAGAATGCAATGCAAAACAAACTTTCTTTTCCCACATGTAACCTTCTACTCAGTTCCTTGTTTCTATGCTCTTTCTTATCTGCCCGCCTTCTTGGCGTCTACGGGAGTTCATTAAAAGTTCAATTGGAGATACTGTCCTTGAGCCCTCTCTATTCTCAGCATACTGTTTTCAAAGGCCCCTGCAATAGCAACTGAGCAGGCAGAAAAGAATATGGAAAATGTGGACATGTCAGCATGAACAGAGCTTGCATGATATTGTCAAATTAGGAAAATATTGACTATCCTACATTTGATTCTGATAGCCTGTTTCTTTGCTTAGTTAAATTTATTTTTTAAAGCAATACTAAACTCTATTTCTACAGTGATAGATCAGATAAGATAGGTTCACAAAGGTATTCTGTTAGACCTCATTTTCTTGCAAGGAACATGAACACTTTAAAAATAATATAAATAAAGAGAGACTTTTCTGTTTTGTGAGAATAAAGAACTCACAAAAACAAACCACACAAAGTAAAGCATGGTCTCCCAATAGCTAAAAACTCATCAGGCAGCTCCATTGTTTGTATAACTTCCTTGGGTGAATTATAAGCTCTCTTTTTCTATAAGTGTTTTCTCATCCAAAATCCTAGCATTACCTGTGGCACCAATTCTACCTGAAGCTTTTTTCTCATGTGCTCAATACATATCAGACTGTCTCATTGTTTCAATTTAAATTACCAGATAGAAAGAATCTGATGGTCTCAGTCTATCCTATGGATTAATTCACCTTGCTTCAATCAGTTGTAGCTTTCAGGTGAACACTGTCCCATGGCCTGTGGCTATCCCTTCCAGAGCATAAGAAAATCAGTACTCCATAGGTTGTTTAGATTGCAAAAGTAAATGACGACCATCTTATGTACAGAAGGATGGACAGCTCGAAAAATTTGTTCTGAGTAATTTAAACTTCTAAAAAAGACCAAAGTATGTTTTTTATAAAATTAACATAAAAAGGTGTTGAGAGGATCTTCTGTATTGTTTTAGAGTTGTAAGAACATTTCTAAAACTGAGATAAAGAAACTCTGTCTTTTCTCATGTTCTTGGTGGCAAAAACTTAAATGCTATATTTTACAGGATTTACTAAGTACTGAGTCCATGACTCCATCACCCATCAGCTGTGTCAGCCTAGAGAAACTGTTGCTGTTCTCTTAGGCCGAGAGATGGCAAAGCAAGAGAACCACTAGTACAGAATAAGGTTCTGTAGAAGAAGAGATGTGTAGCCGTTATGCAGAGAAAACTGCTTATCAGAAGAACGGCTGATCTGCACTGTTTCTATTTGAATTGAGGGATAGGAAAGACAATCAGGGAAACATCAGGCTAGAAAGACAGAGCTTGCATTGTCACAATATGAATGGTAACAATGGACAGATGAGTTTTCTATGAAATAAGTGAACAAATAATAACAACTGAGCACAGGCCATCATGTCAGGGTCCTGCCCAGAAAGCTAAGTGCTGGGATACAAAACCCTATAGAAGACACTATGGACTAAATTACGACGACTAAGACAATTCATCTTTCTTGAGGCATAAACGTGGGTTGTGTATTTGAGATATTTCTTCCTTTTTAAAATAGGCATTTATTGCTATTAACTTCTTCCTTAGAACCACTTTGCGGCATCCCATAAGTTTTGGTATGTTATGTTTTTGTTTTCACTTGTCTCAAATGATTTTCACATTCCTTTTTTAATTTCACCTTTGACATGTTAGTTAAGGAGTGTATTGTTTAATTTCCACATCTATACATTTTCCAGTTTTTCTTCTCTTATTAATTTATAGTTTCAATCTATTGTGGTTGGAAATGATACTTGCTATTATTTTAATCTTCTTAACAAATAAGTCCAGAATTAGCAGAAGAAAGGGAATCACAAAGATTAAAGCAGAAATTACCAAAATAGAGAATAGAAAAATACCAAATAAACTAAGAGTTTAAAGAAAAAAGCAAAATTGACAAAATTTTAACTAGATTAAGGAATAAAACAGAAAACAAATACAATCAGAAATGAAAAGAGAAGATATTAAAACTGATGCCAAAGAAATAAAAAAGATTATAAACAACTACTACGAACAATAACAAGTCAAAAAATAGGGTAACTGAAAGACAATTTGTGAAAAGACATTCTAGAAATATTGAGTAATGAAGCAATGAGAGTTGCAGTGGTTGGTGGGGAAGAATTCGAACAGGGTTTCCTGAAGAATATACTTGTGTGGGCTAGCACTTGGATGCCTATATCTCAGAACACATGGATACACACTCCAACAGTGCACAACCAGGTAGCACGATTTTGGTCTCTTTTGTGTAATTCTCTATTCCCTTTACCTGAGCCTGCAAAAGCCAAAAATAAAATCAAAACAACAACAAAAAAGTATATGGAAAAGAAAGGGAGAAAGTTTAGCTGGAGCAATAAGGCAGAAGAAAGTCTTTTCCTTCAGTGCAGGTATCTGGGGCTGCAGATTGGGTCTAGAATGAGAACAAATGGTACGGGGGAAATTAGATTTGACATGAGAATGAAGTTTTAAAGTGACTTAGATAGAAATAGAGTTAATGTCGGAAAATGACCGAAAATGACCGAAAAAGATATGCCCAAGACTGTCAAGAGGTTAAAGAAAAAGGAACTATAAGAGAGTCTGTTTGAAAGCAGTAACTAGAGAAAAAAATAAAATTCTCGTCTGTATCCCCACCAAATTCAAACTGTGAAAGATAGCAACTTTTTACAGATTATATAAAATATGTTAAAAGCATTGCTTCAGAATATGTTGCAAAATCAAAAATATGGCAAAAGAAATAATAAATTAAAAACAAAAAACAAAGCATACAAATATGATGAAAAATTGAATATATATTGCATGGTATAGAAATAGGGAATTACTTTGCAAGCACAGCAGCCATAAAACAAAGTCACATTTAAAAAAAAAAAACATAGTTTTGACTACACTGCATTTAAAATTATATATATATGCATACTTATATATGTATTTACATACATATATGGGTATAAATGTTTTAGAAGTCCAGTAGACAGTTACAGATCTCTATGATTTTGTTTTACTGTGTAGTATTATTAATTTTAGCAATGTGATTTCTGGGAAAAAAATGTCAAGAGAACCTTTTGAACAATATATTGTCACTTTGGCTGGAGGCTTTTGGATTCACGGATTCATGTTGTTCAGGAAAAAAGAAATCGTTCTTTCAATACATATATCCTGAGTGTTCTATGACAGGCTCTGTATTTGCTCTACGTATTTTCTCTGATGAATTTTGTACCTCTTTAGGGAAGGGAATGTGCTTATTTTCTTTCAGTACCACCATTATTTGACAATTTCTGTTTTAAAAAAAAGTATCATTTTTTGTTTAAATATCAGAGGTGCTCAGTTTTTATTCTTTAATTTCTTTGGTATATGCATTTTAAGAATCAAAAATGTATATTACTTATTTGCCTGTCCAAATGCTTGAATATCACTTGGAGTTGCTCATTTAGAATTTGATTACCTGAAAATCTCCATCCGTATACTTTTGTTAAAGTGTATACAAATTTAATCACTGAGTGATTAAATCACAAATTTAATCCTGAGTCACTGGCCTTGATTTAAAGTGTGCTACTTTAAATCAGATGACTGAAAATGTTTCTTCTCACTCTCAGAACAGGTATTTGTGACAGGTACTTGTTGATTTGATTGGTTGTTTTTGTTCTTGGTCCTTTGGATGCAATGCAACACATTAACAAAATTTCTAACGTTCAGCCTCCTATGAAGGACATGCCTAATGACTATAATAAAATAAAATAAAATAATTTATTTTAGTTTTTAATAAATTTATTTTTAAATAAATTTAACAATTGTTAATGTAATTTTAACAAAAACTTAATAAATATTTATCAGCATTTTACTTTTAAATTTTTCATTGTTCCCAACCTACAGCACTGAGAGAGAGAGAGGGATAAATACAGAGGGAAAAGAGAAAAAAGATAATTGGTAAAGACATATGCTTCAGGGAATCAATGAATACTTGAAATTTAATGTACATTTTAGTGTGACTGCATATTTTTCTGGTGAGAATATTTATATTTTTCATATGATTCTCAAATAAATGTATGAATCAAAAGATGGTTAAGAATCTGTCATCCATAATTTTTGTTATTAGTTATGTAAGTCAGATTTTGTGACAGTTTTATAAAATGCAAAGTATAAAAAGGTACTGGAAACGTTATTGGGAGATATTGCCAAATTCCCTTTAAATTAATAATATTAATTAATAATATTTTTCAGAGTGCTAGTTGATCTAGCATCAGTAGCCACCAGTCAGAGTTTATATTAAAAGGGGGAAAAAAGGTTTGTTTGTAATTGAGTAATTCTTCAGTTTTTCTTTTTTTTTTTTTTTTTGGAGATGGAGTCTCGCTCTGTCACCCAGGCATGATCTCGGCTCACTGAAACCTCTGCCTCCCGGGTTCAAGCAATTCTCCTGCCTCATTCTCCCAAGTAGTTAGGATTACAGGCATGTGCCACCGTGCCCAACTGATTTTTGTATTTTTAGTAGACACAGGGTTTCACCATGCTGGCCAGGCTGGTCTCGAACTCCTGACCTCATGATCTGCCTGGAGAATTAACATCCTATCACATCATTTATTACTTTTTATATTTCATCTTTTTAAATTGTATGTGTCTTCTGATTATTTTTTAGGCAGTATTAATGTTTGAATTAACAATTTAAGTAAAAATTTTAAAGCATTCTATGAATAGGAAGACTTCTGATTATTAGTCATAATCTGTGAGTCCATATTCCCTAATATAGACCTTGGTCCCTCCCTCTCCAACACCACACTGTTCACTACAGTGGTGCTGAAGGAAAATAAGTACAATCCCTGTCCTAAAGAGATACAAAATTCATCAGAGAAAATACATACAGCAAATACAGAGCCTGCTACATAGGACACTCAGGAACTGTGTGTTGAAAGAATAATTTCTTTTTTCCTGAACAACAATTTGTCCAAGAATCCAAAAGCCTTCAGCCAAAGTGATAATATATTGTCCAAAAGGTTCTCTTCTTTTCATGTGACCCAATAGCAGTTGTTTATATCATTTGATTATATTATTTTGATGTCTAATTTTGTTACACTTATTTCATTAGATTACATCATTAATTCATTAACGTTTCTACCTCCACCTCACCACATGAATGCATATATTATGAGTTCCGTACCTGTGATAGCCCCATAATATTTGAAAAGCCATTCGAGTTTCAGATCTCAGTTTATGTATCTTTTAAATGATGTCAATAATCCATTCACATACTGCATTACTTTCCTAAAATGTGTTTCACCTATTTTAACATGTGTAAACATTCTAAACCCTTTTAGGACAAAGAGCCCAACTCAATCCATGGTAATAAAATTACTGAAAATATACCATAAAATTAAGTTTAGGAAATGTGTTCAATTAATGGAATAACCAGTAAAGACTAATTACATCCAGTGTTCCTCAGCTAAGCAAAAAAAAAAAAAAAAAAAAAAAAATCATCATTCAGTCATCTGCAAGAGGAGAATTATTAGTCTCTGAAAATTTTGTATTATGATATTTTGTTTATAAGGACATGCCCAGGGACTTCAGTAATGGGATACATTTGTTAAAATTATAAACCAATATAAAGGAATATAGATTCATGTCTCAAACTCCTTTCTTCAGATACTATTTTTCAGCTTACTAACTTTAAGTAAAATGACACTAAAGCTGATTTTCCTGAGAATTCTAGGGTGACAATATGGTTATATAAATGCACAGAGGATTTGTGGCATTGTATTTTGTGGTGGATTGACTTATTTCCCCTATAAACATACGTTCTAGTCCTAATCCCCAGTACGTGTGAGTGTGACCTTATGTAGGAATGCAGTCTGTGCAGAAATAATAAGGTTAAGATGATGACATACTAGGATAGGGTAGACCCTAAATGCAGTGGCTGGTGGTTTTATATAAGAAAGGAAAAACAGATTTGGACACGGAGGCACAAACATACAGGACACACAAACATACAGAGGGAAGAAAGCCATGTGATAACAGAGGCGGGGATTGCAGTAATGCACCTATAAGCCAAGGAACGCCAAGGCCTGTTGGCAATCATCAAAAGCAAAGATGGAATTTCCCCCAGAGCCTTCAAAGGAAGCATGGCCCTGCCAGCTCCTTAATTTCATATTTCTGGCCTCCAGAACTGTCAGAGAACAAATATCAGTTGTTTTAAGACACATGGTTTGTGGTAATTTGTCACAGCGGCCCTAGAAAAGTAATGCATGCATCAAATGTACATACATGTATTATGTACACACATATGCACATACACGTACACACACATTTGTATTGCTTGCTTTATTTTTGTAATCTTTCCACCAAGTGACTCCGAAATGCTTTGGCAAAGAGATAAAAATAACAATGCTGAGACTGTTTCTTTCTCGTTTACTCAGGATTTCATTCCCTGAATGTAAAAATCCCTCTAGATTCCTTTCTAGATTTGCAGAGGAGCTGCGCTCTTATGTTTTGGAGCATTTTAGAACTCTTGACCTAACGGAGCATTAATTCACCAAAATAATATGTTTTCGTGTATATTATAGTATTGAATATCACAATACAATCATCATAGGAGAAACAATTTTCCCAAAAAAATATTATTTTTTTCAGAACACCAAAAAAATAGATCTGAAGCAGTAAAATGTACATTTTAATGTGTATTGTTTTCTCTGAGTCGTGATATTTTACCAACCCTTAGTTAGGGTTTTTTCCTCCTTAATTTGAATCCTTCGAGTTTTTGAGAGATTTGACTAGGTTTAACTGCTTTCTTTTTTAAATTTAATTTTTTAGTTTTATAGATTCATGGGGTACATGTGCAGATTTGTTACATGTCTGTACTACATAATGGTGAGATTTGGGCTTCTAGTGTACCCATCACCCAAATAGTGAACACTGTACCCAATAGTGAATCTTTCAGTCTTCACTCTTCTCTCACCTACCCCCTTTTTGGAATTCCCAGTGACTATTATTTCCCTCTATATGTCCATGTGTTGTGCTTTCTCATAATTGCAGTTTGTTATAAAATAAAATGTTGCTGTAACTAAAAGTATGATTGTTCTTTATAATTAAGATAACTTCAAAAAGCCTTTTAAATTATGTTATACAGAATCAGGCAGTTTTGGCATTCATGTGTTCTCCTGTATTCTACCCCTGGGCCTACTACTGGATTTCATTTGCTATTATAATCTCACATCTGACTGAAGAAAGCAAATGTTTAGAACATAGTAAGTGCATGATAAAACTTAGTGTGTTGAATTACACTAAATTTGATTTCACTTTTATAAAACTAGTATTCCTTTGGAAAAAGATGTATACATTTTTGAAAGTACACTTTAGCACAGGTTAAATGAAAATTTGTTTGTTTGTTTGTTTATATTACCTAATACATTACCATCATCCTGTTCTGGACACTGTGTTTTGTTTAAATCCTTCTATGCTTTCCACCTGTGACAAAAGCTCTGGTTCCCCAGAGCACACACAACAGTAAAATGTAATACTGCAAACAGTACCATTTACCCTATCTAGCTAACATTCCAATAAATCAGTTGTAAATAGGTGTCATTTGTTTTAAGTTCAGGAACTTTGGTTTTTTAAAACATCCGAATTCACAATAGCCAAGGTATTGTTGCAGCATTATTAACTTTTCAAAAAAGAGACAAAGAGGGTTCAAATCATGCAATTGAATGAAGAATAGTCACTGTAGTGAAAAAATCACTAAGGTGTAGATAAGGGAGTGATTGTCATACATTTTGTTATTTTGTTTTTATTTTTAAAGATGCAAGTCTTTATTTTAAAAAGTGAAAATTAAGTAGCTTTAACCAGCACAGCAGGTCTTTAAAAATAAATTACACTTATAAACTGTGGCATTTTCTTACCAATCTTTAACTTTTCCAATTCTTAAAATGCATTCAAATTCAAAAAGATGAATTTAGAATACTACTTTTTAAAATATTATTCTTCAGAATCTGACTCAGACATTTTTTCTTCCAGGAGCTTCGGGCTCATTAAGACAAAATAATCCCATAGTCCTGATGTACAGAGGCTGCAAGCATATTATTTACCTAGCTCACATTGTTTGCCTGAGTAACAGAGAAGTCCAGGTTCACTTATTCAACAAGCACTTACTAATCACTCACTGTGGGCCAGACATTGTTCTCTCAAGGTTGTTAGACCTCTCATGGAAATATAAGCAATGCATGCAATAAAGAAAATACCACACTTTATTTTTTTTTATTTTTGAGATAGAGTCTCGCTCTGTCACCCAGGCTGGAGTGCAGTGACGCGATCTCGGCTCACTGCAAGCTCCGCCTCCTGGGTTCATGCAATTCTCCTGCCTCAGCCTCCGGCGTAGCTGTCACTACAGGCGCCCGCCACCGCGCCCGGCTAATTTTTAGTATTTTTAGTAGAGACGGGGTTTCACTGTGTTAGCCAGGATGGTCTCAGTCTCCTGACTCATGATCTACCCGACTCAGCCTCCGAAAGCGCTGGGATTGCAAGTGTGGGCCACTGCGCCCAGTCGAAAATACAATACTTTTTAATGAATGACAATCACTCATCCTTTTTGTGATGTAGTGATTATAAGGGGATCCGATAGTGATATAAATGCTATGTAGATACTGAATAATTGCTAGGCATATACCGAAAATACCGTCATGTAATAATGATTGGATTGTTTTCTCCGAGGAGGTAGTGTTTTAATGGTAGGAAGGACGCCAGTCAAGGAACAGGAAACAGTATTCCAGGCAGAGAGAATATTTAGTGAAAAACTTGTATCAGAAACAAGCTCAGATATACAAAGAAGACCAGTGTTTGTGAAGCACATTGAGCGAGGGGCAGAAATCTATGAAACGAGATTGCAAGAAAAGGTAGGAGCTTTGTCAACCAGAGTTAAGAAGTTGTTTGAATAGAATTTTAAAGGGAATGAGAGGCCACGAAATTACTGATTTACTTCTTTACAGGATGCTCTGGTTGCTCTATGAAAGTTTGTTTGGAAATTAAAGAGAGATATCAATTAGAAAGCTATTGTAGTCTTCTGTGAAAGATATGGTAGACCAGTCCCAAAGCATACAAGTGAGGCTGGAAAGAAGTGGATGAAATTACAGCAGACAGTCCACAGGACTTGCAGATGAAATGGTTGTAAAGTTTAGATAAAGAAAAAAGACACAGATTTTTTTTCTGAAGCAAGTGAGTATATGCTTATAGAATTCACCATAAGAGGAAAGAATAGGTGATACACAGGTTGAACTGAGTTATATCAAGTGTTGTGTTTTGACCATGCTAATTGTGTGATGCTTAACATCTTAAGTGAAAGGTCAAGCAAGAAGTTGGATGTAGGAGTCTGAAGTTCCCAAGAAGTGGTCAATGCTGGAGATACATATCTGGAAATAATTTGACTATAGATGCTCTTTGAATTTTTGGGACTTGGAGAAATCTCCTGAGGAGATTTTGCAGATTAAAAAAATAGAAATAGTGAAAAACGATCTGAATGAATCCCTCAATTATTTTATGTGTTTAGGAGAGAATGACAGCCCAAAATTAAAATGGGGAGTGGCCTCTGAGGAAGGAAGAAAACTAAAAGAGTGAGAGGTAATCGGAATCAAGAGAAAAGATGTTTTAAGAAGATGGAATAAACAAACATGTCTATATGGCTGGAACTTGATTAAGATATCAAAGGAGACAGGGCATGGTGGCTCACAGCTGTAATCCCCAAAATGTTGGAAGGCTGAGGAGGGTGGACCACTTGAGGTCAGTAGCTTGAGACCAGCCTGGCCAACATGGTGAAACCCCGTGTCTACTAAAAATACAAAAATTAGCTGGGCATGGTGGTGGGTGCCTGTAATCCCAGCTACTCGGGAGGTGGAGGTTGCAGTCAGTGGAGATGGCACCACTACACTCCAGCCTGGGTGACAGAGCGAGACTCCATCTCCAAAACAACAACAACAAAAGATATAAGTGGAAAATGAACATTGGATTTGGTACTAGGAAGGTCATGGGAGCCCTTGACAACAGCAGTCTCAGTAGAGTAGTCTTGATCAAATCTTTACTGCATCAAGTTGAAGGCTGGGTGAGGAGGCTCACACCTGTAATCCCAGCACTTTGGGAGGCTGAGGTGAGCAGATGACCTGAGTTCAGGAGTTTGAGACCCGCCTGGCCAGCATGGTGAAACCCCGTCTCTACTCAAAATACAAAAACTAGCTGGGCGTGGTGGTGCATGCCTGTGATTCCAACTACTCGGGAGGCTGAGGCCAGAGAATCACTTGAATCCAGGAGGCGCAGGTTGAAGTGAGCTGAGATCACGCCATTGCACTCTAGCCTGGGCAACAGAGCAAGACTCCATCTCAAAAAACAAACAAACAGAAGAAAAAGAATGGAAGTAGTGATGGTGACTAGAACTAATTATTTCAACTTTTTTTTCAGGAAGTGCAGCAGAGAGACAAGGTAGTACTTGAAAAGGAATTCAGGCCAAGGTTAGATGATATTTTGTTTGATTGCAGTTTTTGTGTTTTTGTTACTCATTGTTATTTAAGACCAGATTATTAAAGTTTAATTGGCTGTAGACAGGAAAGGTTCAGTTGACAGGAAAAAAAAAATGATGGCATGGAAGAAAGGGGGATCATCACAGGGTAAAGTCTTTGAGAAATTAAGAGTTTAGATCTGGACACATGTGGAGGGTTTGGCTATTGATTGAAGTCCGAATTATTTATCCGTCATTTCAAGAAGAGCTACAAAAGTGATCCATGGCAATGAAACAATCAATGTCGTCATGCCATACATGGACAAAGGGCAATGGAGTAAAGGGGTGGGTGGAAAGGCCCCGAGAAGAGAATGTGAAATGTGCAAAGGACGCGGTCATAAAACAGAGCCCTGTCACTTTGGCGAGGAAGGCTATTTTTGTGCGACCTAGATTGAAACTCTCAGATAAGAGTGAAAATTTTCAGGTAAGAGGAAAAAAAAAAAAAAAAGCTTCATTTGTTTGCAGCAGGGGAGTCCATCTAAAACCAAGAGTGACTTCTGGCCATTAACTGTGTGTTTTGTTCTGTTTTGTTTTGTTTTTAATGTTACAGGCACTTCAGTACGTCAGGAGAAAAGGGAAACAAGAAAGGAGCTTGAGCAAAGATTAATTAACAACCTTTGCTTTCTGGAAACAGATGGCTTAAGGGTAAGCAAGTCCAGTCCAGGCAAATACATTCTGCAAATTCAGGTTTTTATAAAATTAAAACAAACAGGACACTTTGGCCAGTTCAGAAAAAAAGTATTTATTCTCTGGTTTCTGAATTCTTTGTTATGTAAAGGTTGTAGAAAATTCTTAACCCTTTACACTAAGAAGGGGAATTGCTGGAAATTGCCGAGGCAGTCAATAGAGGAAAAGGAGCCCGAAGTTCACCCCTAAGATTAAACGGAAAGTGCAAAAAGCAGCCAACTGACTTCCCTAAGACCATCGCTATGTCTTTACCTTACAGCTAGCCTTTCTTGAATTGTAATGATTTATTACTGTCATTATTATTATCACGATTGAAAGTTTGAAATATAACCCCACAGGAGTGACTGTTGAAATTGTTGGCTTGGAATACTTGGTGACAATTCAGCCCATTAAGGAAAAATCTGGAACCCAAAATCAGAAGTTTTAAGAATAGATATTTCCCTGGAAAATAGGATTACAGAACTTTCATGGAATTAAACATTTTGAAAAGAAAATATTTAATTTTTTTATCCTAAAAAAATGAAGAAAATATCTTTTGTGTATTTGATGATTTTTCACTAATAACAAAAAGGCTCTTATTATTTTTGTCATGAATAACCTTATGAGTTTATAGAAACAAAATGAGGTAAATTCAAGATAATATACATAGTGATTTCATGAAAGTAATTATTTGACAGTAACGTCCTTACTGATATTTCAATACAATTAAAATTGTAGATAATGATCAGTTCAGTTACCCTAGATGTCTAGAAAAACAAATATGTATGTTTCCTACATTTTTTCATGTAGGAACACAGTAAAAATTCACAGGTCGTGGTTTGTGTTTTTATGAATTATGTGTTTTCTGTTTTCTCAATTGGGTCCATTTTTTTTTCCTTTAGCCTCACATCATACTCAGTGTATGCCAACTGAGTCACTATAGACTCTTTATAGGTCTCTGTTCACATATTATGAATTTTGGAGGAAATTTAGATGTTTCTTTATATATCTATTTGAATAAGTGCTGGGATATGCTTCCCTAGTTTCTCGGCATAGTGTAATTCAGAATGATAGTTGTCCAAAGCTCTATATATGTGTGAATGATTCTACTCTACTCTCCTAATTCAGTGTCTAGGGTAACTGGGCATTGAGGTGGAAGACATAATGAATAAGTAGAATTTTATACTCCTTTTTCTTTTCTTTTGCTCAGTTCCAAACATGGAGCTACCAATATGGCAGTGTGGCTAAAGAAAGTGACTGGGGAAATGGAGGATGGGAATAGTGGCAGCACATTGGGTAGAAGAAATCCTCTTCCTTCTCTAGATGCAAAATTAACAATTATTTTATGCCACTGATACATGTTAGTGCAATTTTTGCTCAGAATTTTTAAAAAGAAAAAGAGAGACAGAGAAACACAGAAAGAGAATGAGAGAATAGAAAAGAAAGAAAAAAAAAGAAAAATAAATTATTGTGGGATCAGAGAAGCTATGATTTGTAAAGGAGGCCGAGACATTTCTTAAGGGGTTTATAAAACTAAAACTTTGGCATCATACTGAAAAGACAGATGTGGTTTGTTAAAAGAGCATTGCCTATGGAGTCATTAGACCTGGATCAACTCAACGTTACCAGTCTCTAATTGCATAGCCTTGCGCAAGTCAGCTTATGCCTTTGAGCATTTGTTTTTTTTCTTTTAATTTGGTAAAATATATATTTTTTTTCTAAGAATAGCTGTGAGGATCAACTCACTAGTATAAGGGATGCTACTGAGACACGCTGTGTTCTGTGAAAGCACCTTAGAACATATTTGTATTGGTTATCTCTTACTAGGCAACAAATTGCTCTAATATCGAGTTGTTTAAAACCAACAATAAATATGATTTCACGCAGCAACTTTGAGTCGGGGATTCGGGAATAGCTGACATGGTGGTTCTGGCTTGCAGTGTCCTAATCGGTTGCAATCAATTTGTTGGCTGGGACTGGAGATATTTGAAGGTTTCACTGAGACACAAAGATCTACTTCTAAGATGATGCATTCACCAGGATGGCAATTTTGTGCTGGATGTTGGCAGGAAGCCTCAGTTCCTCACCACATGAACCCTATGACTGGACTGTCTAAGCAGTTGCAATAGAGTGAACATTTATATCTCCTCAAAATTCACGTGTTGAAATACTAACCGCCAGCATAGTGAAATCAAAAGGTGGGAAAAGTTGACTAGATCACAAGGGCAGAACCCTCATGAGTAGAATTAGTGCCGTTATAAAAGAGAACCCATAGAGAACTCTCACGTTTTCTGCCCTGTGATGTTCCAGCAAAAAGCCGTCTAAGAGGAAGAGGGCCCTAGGAGACATCAAATCTGCCAACACCCTGATCTTGAACTTCCCAACATCTAGAACTGTGAGAAATAAATTTCTGCTGTTTATAATCTACCCAGTTTTTGGTGTTTTGCTACAGTCGCCCAAATAAACTAAACCAGCATCCTCGTGACATGGTAGCTGGCTTTCCTTAGATTGAGTAATCATAAAAGAGCTAAACAGAAGAAAGGTATGAGGTATTTTATGACATAGCCTCAGAGGTCACACATAATGCATCATTTCCACAATATCTTATGGTTACAAAAGTTAGCCCTATTCAGCAAGAGTCTGAATAAATTCTATCCAAATGTGTGAATTCTAGGAGGCAAGAATTACTTGGAGGGATGGGGGCTAGGTATCTTGAAAGCTGCCTACCACAATATTCTTAAAATGCCTATGCTTGGAATTCCTAAGTGAGGAGAATTTTAACTCTATTTTAAAATATATTAATAAGATACATTCTTAAGATATATTAGTCTGTTTATATTACTCCATCTGGAGCCCATTTTTGATATATATTATATTAGAAACATATTTATTTAAACTAGAGTTTTAAACATATTGTGATGAAGTTGTAGGGGTAGGTTTTGAAGTGAGTAAAATGGATCCAGAATTAGGTTACTCTATTACATAGTGAGAAATTCAAATGCAAAGAATAGTGAAAAACTAGGAAGTGGGGATAGGAGTATCTGTTTGTCCGAAAAAATAAAATAAAAAATGATCCAAGACACTAAACAAGGTTATAAATATTACTTAGACCTGAGGTCAAAATGGGGTGATGCTGAAAATGTGCATAATCACTCCAAGCATTCTCTAATCCCCCTGATTAGGACCATGATTATTTCCAAAGTACAATTAAAAGTTGAGACTGCGAATGTAATGATACAGCAACACTTGTGGATAGTAGACAAATTCTAGGTCAAGGGAACAGGCAGTTTATAAATAACCTAATTTTTACATCATAGCACAAACACTTCATTTGCTCAATTTCCCAAAGCCAGTTCCCTGAGATGTTTTATCTAATAGATTTAGAGACCTAATCCATAGGAAATACTAGTGAGATTGGCTTTGCCACCCAGCCTCTTTCAGAAAAAACAAACGAAGAAAAGATTTCCTTAATTTCCCATAAACACATTCCTTTTGCCACTTTATTTTTATTTTGGCTGCTGTGTTAAACTCTAGAATTAAAATGGGGCAGAATCTCTTTTCTAGGATCGCAAACGATCATTGATACATTAAAAAATACATCCTAAAGGTCAACTAAAGAGTAAATCACATTCACACCCAGAACAAAGGAACATTTTTGTGTACAGATAAGGATTAGAATGCTAGCTCTAGCATTCTTCCATTCTTCAACAATTATTCATTCAAAACCAATTTGTGTTAGGTACTATTCTAAGTGCTTAGACTATAAAACTAATAAAAAAGACAAGTATCTCTTTTTGGGATATCATATTCTAGTCACAGAGACAAGAAGACAAGTTAGTGAAGTAGGGTGCATGGTAATTATTGCTGAGATAGGAAAAAAAACAACAAAGTGGGTCACATGTGCATGAGGATGGTTGAAACTTTAGATGGGGGAGACAAGTATTGTCTTTACTAAGAAAATGACATCTAAGTAATTACTTGAAAGAAATGATGAGAGGGAAGGGTCAAGTTGGTTCCTGGAGGAAGAACATTTCAAGTAGATTATATGACTCTCAGAGCAGGTATCACTGAGCTCTAGCTCCCAGATTTGGATGTAATTCCTGAACAGTGGTTCAACAATAAATATGCTTTGAATGTAGGATTATTCTCCACAAAGAAGAATTTTTTAGAATATCTTTCATTTTTAATCATTTTATTTGTTTTGGCAAGTAAATGATGCCCTCTTCAGAATGAAAATTTCCAGTGGAAATTATTCATAGTAAAAGGGCAAAGACAGACATTTGTAGACCAGCGAGCTAAGCTGGGAAAAATTATGATTACCGAGAAAGAAATATCACCTATGGGTTGCCTGAGGGATAAATGCAAATGCTTATCTTTATGTCCTGACAAATTGATCTTATGTCATAAATTATAAATCTCTGTTTTGTAGTCATTTCATCACACAAATAGGAATTTTTTAAATTGAATTGTTCTTTTCTTTTTTCTTTTTTTTTCTAGGAACAGTTTTACCCTGGGGCAAAGTCTGACTGTGGATCAGGAAAAATTTCCCACATTTACCTATTGCTCTTTTTGGCTCTGGCTTTTTTCTACATATCTTCTCTCCTACTCAATACTACTCTTCTTCCTCAAGCATTGTCAATACTGGGATACATTTGAAAAAGTTATTTTATTTGACTTGTACCACTCATGATAGACTGTGAGTTGCTTCGGGGAAAAGATGATTTATTACACATCTTTAGAGCTCCAGTGTGGAGCACAGCAATTGGGACCTAAGTAGGGATAGTGAATTGTTGTTGAATGAATCTGATTCTTATAATCATTTTAATCACTTAAGAAAAGGAGGTAGAGGGCGTTCCAAGATGGCCGAATAGGAACATCTCTGGTCTGCAGCTCCTAGAGTGATTGACACAGAAGAAGGTGATTTCTGTGTTTCCAACTGAGGTACCTGGTTCGTCTCATTGGGACTGGTTGGACAGTGGGTGCAGCCCACTGAGGGTGAGCCAAAGCAGGGTGGGGCATCACCTCACCTGGGAAGCCTAAGTGGTCAGGAGATTTCCCTTTCCTAGCCAAGGGAAGCCAAGACAGACTACCTGGAAAAACGGGACACTACTGCCCAAATACTGTGCTTTTCCCAAGGTCTTAGCAACCAGCAGACAAGGTGATTCTCTGCCGTGCCTGGCTCAGTGGCTCCCATGCCCACAGAGCCTTGCTCACTGCTAGCGCAGCAGTCTGAGATTGATCTGTGAGACAGCAGGCTGACTGGGAGAGGGGCATCTGCCATTGCTGAGGCTTGAGTATGTAAACAAAGTGGCAGGAAGCTCAAACTAGGTGGAGCCCACCTCAGCTCAACAAGGTCTACTGCCTCTGGACTCCATCTCTGTGGGCAGGGCATAGCTAAACAAAAGGCAGGAGGCAACTTCTGCAGACTTAAACGTCCTTGTCTGACAGCTCTGAAGAGAGCAGTGGTTCTCCCAGCACAGCATTTGAGCTCTGAGAATGGACAAACTGCCTCCTCCAGTGGGTCACTGACCCCCATATAGCCTAACTGGGAGACATCTCCCAGCAGGGGCCAACAGACACCTCATATAGGCAGCTGCCCCTCTGGGATGAAGCTTCCAGAGGAAGGATCAGACAGCAATATTTTCGGTTCAGCAATATTTGCTGTTCTGTGGCCTCCACTGGTGATACCCAGAGAAACAGGGTCTGGAGTGGACCTCCAGCAAACTCCAACAGACCCGCAGCTGAGGGACCTGACTGTTAGAAGGAAAACTAACCAACAGAAAGGAATAGCATCAACATCAACCAAAAGGTCATCTACACCAAAACCCCATCTGTAGGTCACCAACATCAAAGAACAAAGGTGGCTAAAACCACAAAGATGGGGACAAACCAGAGCAGAAAAGCTGAAAGTTCTAAAAATCAGAGTGCCTCTTCTCCTGCTAAGGATTGCAGCTCCTCGCCAGCAATGGAACAAAGCTGGAGAGAGAATGCCTTTGACGAGTTGACAGAAGTAGGCTTCAGAAGGTTGGTAATAACAAGCTTCTCTGAGCTAAAGGAGGATGTTTGAACCCACCACAAGGAAGCTAAAAACCTTGAAAAAAGATTAGATGAATGGTTAACTAAAATAAACAGTGTAGAGAAGACCTTAAAAGACCTGATGGAGCTGAAGACCATGGCATGAAAACTTCGTGACAGATGCAAAAGCTTCAATAGCTGATTTGATCAAGTGGAAGAAAAGGTATCAGTGATTGAAGACCAAATTAATGAAATGAAGTGAGAAGACAATGTTAGAGAAAAAAGAGTAAAAAGAAATGAACAAAGCCTCCAAGAAATATGGGACTATGTAAAAAGACCACACCTATGTTTGATTGGTGTACCTAAAAGTGATGGGGAGAATGGAACCAAGTTGGAAAACATTCTTGGGGATATTATCCAGGAGAACTTCCCAAACATACCAAGGCAGGTGAACATTCAAATTCAGGAAATACAGAGAACACCACAAAGATACTCCTCAAGAAAAGCAACCCCAAGACACATAATTGTCAAATTCACCAAGGTTGAAATGAAGGAAAAAGTGTTAAGGGAAAACAGAGAGAAAGGTCGACTTACCCCCAAAGGAAGCCCATCAGACTAACAGCAGATCTCTCATCAGAAACCCTTCAAATCAGAAGAGAGTGGGGGCCAATATTCAACATTCTTAACACAAAGAATTTTCAACCCAGAATTTCATATCCAGTCAAACTAAGCTTCATAAGTGAAGAAGAAATAAAATCCTTTACAGACAAACAAACACTGAGAGATTTTGTTAACATCAGGCCTGCCTTACAAGAGCTCCTGAAGGAAGCACTAAACATGGAAAGGAACAACCAGTACCAACCACAGCAAACACATGCCAAATTTTAAAGGCCATTGATCCTATGAAGAAATTGCATCAAATCAATTAATGGGCAAAATAACCAGCGAACATCATAATGACAGGATCAAATTCACACATAACAATACTAATCTTAAATGTAAATGGACTAAATGTCCCAATTAAAAGACGCAGACTGGCAAATTGGATAAACAGTCAAGACCCATCAGTGTCCTGTATTCAGGAGACCCATCTCATGTGCAGAGACACACACAGGCTCCAAATAAAGGGATGGAGGAAGATCTACCGAGCAAATGCAAAGCAAAAAAAGGCAGGGGGTGCAATCCTAGTCTCTGATAAAACAGATTTTAAACCAACAAAGATCAAAAGAGACAAAGAAGGCCATTGCATAATGGTAAAGGGATCAATTCATCAAGAAGAGCTAACTATCCTAAATATATATAAACCCCATACAGGAGCACCCAGATTCATAAAGCAAGTCCTTAGAGACCTACAAAGAGACTCGACTGCCACACAATAATAATGGAAGACTGTAATACCCCACTGTCAATATTAGACAGATCAATGAGACAGAAGGTCAACTGGGATATCCAGGACCTGAACTCAGCTCTGCACCAAGCAGAAATAATAGACATCTACAGAACTCTCCACCCCAGATCAACAGAATATACATTCTTCTCAGCACCACATCACACTTATTCTAAAACTGACCACATAACTGAAAGTAAAGCACTCCTCAGCAAATGCAAAAGAATGTTGGAAATCACAACAAACTGTCTCTCAGACCACAGTGCAAGCAAATTAGAACTCAGGATTAAGAAACTCACTCAAAATCGCACAACTACATGGAAACTGAACAACTTGCTACTGAATGACTACTGGGTAAATAATGAAATGAAGGCAGAAATAAAGATGTTCTTTGAAACCAATGAGAACAAAGACACAATGTACCAGAATCTCTGGGGCACATTTAAAGCACTGTGTAGAGGGAAATTTATAGCACTAAATGCCCACAAGAGAAAGCAGGAAAGATCTAAAATCAACACCTTAACATCACAATTAAAAGAACTAGAGAAGGAAGCGCAAACAATTATTGCCTCTGAAATTGAGGCAATAATTAATAGCCTACCAACTAAAAAAAAGTCCAGGACCAACAGATTCACAGCCAGAATCTACCAGAGGTACAAAGAGGAGCTGGAACCATTCCTTCTGAAACTCTTCCAATCAATAGAAAAAGAGGGAATACTCCCTAAGTCATTTTATGAGGCCAACATCATCCTGATATTAAAGGCTGGCAGAGACACAACAAAACAAAGAGGATTTTAGACCAATATCCCTGATGAACATCGATGCAAAAATCCTCAATAAAATACTGGCAAACCGAATCCAGCAGCACATCAAAAAGCTATCCACCATGATCAAGTCGGCTTCATCCCTGGGATGCAAGGCTGGTTCAATATATGCAAATCAATAAATGTAATCCATCATATAAACAGAATCAACGAAAAAAACCCACATGATTATCTCAATAAATGCAGAAAAAGCCTTTGACAAAATTCAACAGCCCTTCATGCTAAAAACGCTCAATAAATTCAGTGTTGATGGAACATATCTCAAAATAATAAGAGCTATTTATGACAAACCCACAGCCAATATCATACTGAATGGGAAAAAACTGGAAGCATTCCCTTTGAAAACTGGCACAAGACAGGGATGCCCTCTCTCACGACTCCTATTCAACATAGTGTTGGAAGTTCTGGCCAGGGCAGTCAGGCAAGAGAAAGAAATAAAGGGTATTCAATTAGGAAAAAAGGAAGTCCAAATTGTCCTTGTTTGCAGATGACATGACTGTATATTTAGAAAACCCCATCATCTCATGCCCCAAATCTTCTTAAACTGATAAGCAACTTCAGCAAAGTCTCAGGATACAAAATCAATGTGCAAAAATCACAAGCATTCCTATACACCAGTAACAGACAAACAGAGAGCCAAACCATGAGTGAACTCCCATTCACAATTGCTTCAAAGAGAATAAAATACCTAGGAATGCAACTTACAAGGGGTGTGAAGGACCCCTCAAGGAGAACTACAAACCACTGCTCAATGAAATAAAAGAGGACTGAAACAAATGGAAGAACATTCCATACTCATGGATAGGAAGAATCAATGTCATGAAAATGGCCATACTGCCCAAGGTAATTTATAGATTCAATGTCATCCCCATTAAGCTACCAATGACTTTCTTCACAGAATTGGAAAAAACTAATTTAAAGTTCATCTGGAACCCAAAAAGAGCCCATATTGCCAAGATAATCCTAAGCAGAAAGAACAAAGCTGGAGGCATCACGCTACCTGACTTCAAACTATACTACAAGGCTATAGTAACCAAAACAGCATGGTACTGGTACCAAAACAGATACATAGACCAGTGGAATAGAACAGAGGCCTCACAAATAACACCACACATTTACAACCATCTGATATTTGACAAACCTGACAAAATCAAAAAATGGGGAAAGGATTCCCTATTTAATAAATGGTGCTGGGAAAACTGGCTAGCCATATGTAGAAGGCAGAAACTGGATCCCTTCCTTGCACCTTACACAAAAATTAATTCAAGATGGATTAAAGACTTAAATGTTAGACCTAAAACCATAAAAACCCTTGAAGAAAACCTAGGCAATACCATTCAGGACATAGGCATGAGCAAGGACTTCATAACTAAAACACCAAAAACAATGGCAACAAAAGCCAAAATAGACAAATGGGATCTAATTAAACTAAAAAGCTTCTGCACAGCAAAAGAAACCGCCATTAGAGTGAACAGGCAACATACAGAATGGGAGAAAATTTTTGCAATTTACCCATCTGACAAAGGGCTAATATCCTGAATCTACAAAGAACTCATACAAATTTACAAGAAAAAAACAGCAACCCCATCAAAAAGTGGGCAAAGTACATGAACAGAAGACATCTATGCAGCCAACAGACACATGAAAAAATGGTCATCATCACTGGTCATCAGAGAAATGCAAATCAAAACCACAATGAGATAACATCTCACACCAGTTAGAATGGCAATCATTAAAAAGTCAGGAAACAACAGATGGTGGAGAGAATGTGGAGAAATAGAAAAGCTTTTATACTGTTGGTTGGAATGTGAATTAGTTCAACCACTGTGGAAGACAGTGTGGCGATTCCTCAAAGATCTAGAACTAGAATTACCATTTGACCCAGCCATCCCATTATGGATATATACCCAAAGGAATATAAATTATGCTACTATAAAGACACATGCACACGTATGTTTATTGTGGCACTATTCACAATAGCAAAGACTTGGAACCAACCCAAATGTCTATCAATGATAGACTGGATTAAGAAAATGTACTGCCATAAAAATTAATGAGTTCATGTCCTTTGCAGGGACATGGATGAAGCTGGAAACCATCATTCTCAGCAACCTATCACAAGGACAGAAACCCAAACACTGCATGTTTTCACTCATAGGTGGGAATTGAACAATGAGATCCCTTGGACACAGGGCGGGGAACATCACACACTGGGGCCTGTTGGGGGGTGGGGGCTGAGGAAGGGATAGCATTAGGAGAAATTCCTAATGTAAATGAGTTGATGGGTGCAGCAAACCAACGTGGCACATGTATACCTATGTATCAAACCTGTACATTGTGCACATGTACCCAAGAACTTGAAAGTATAATTTAAAAAAAAAAAAAAGAAAAAAGAAAAAGAAAAGGAGGCACAATGAACTACATAGTTTTTGAGAGTTCTAAGAAGTGTCTATTGATAGTGCTAAAACTAGTACATGAGTGTCTTGATACCAAAAAACAGTGTTGTCTCACTATTTTTAAAATATTGAAAAGCAGTGTTGTTTGACTGTTTAAACAGCAACAAAAAAAGTTGGTCGGGCGCTGTAGCTCACACCCATAATCCCAGCATTTTGAGAGGCTGAGGCAGGAGGATAATGAGGTCAGGAGTTTCAGACCAGCCTGGTCAGCATGGTGAAACTGTATCTCTACTAAAAATACAAATATTAGCTGGGTGCAGTGGTATACACCCGTAGTTTCAGCTACTTGGGAGGCTGAGGCAGGAGAATCACTTAATCCCGGGAGGCAGAGGTTGCAGTGAGCCAAGATTGCACCACTGCACTCCAGCCTGAGTGACAGAGCAAGACTCCATATGAAAAAAAAAAAAAAAGTTTGCTACTTTTTAGGATGAAATGTTTCATTAGATAATTCCGTTTCCAAATAGTTTTTAGTGAACTATTCCGTGAAATTAGGAATATTTTATAATCTGTCATAGTACAAATGGAGATAAAAGTGGATAAAACTTAACGGTCTTAAGGGTCAAAATGTGTCAATGCATATTTCAATGACAGTTACCACATGTAGAATTAAGGATCTGCATGATATTCAAAAATCAGCCAAAGATGACTTTATTCTATTTAAAAAACCTATGGACATTCTTATGACAGTTTCTTACATTTTTAAAGTTTCAATGCTCTCATAAGCCTTTGAGGCAATGCCCTAATTCTTAATATCTTGGAGCAAATTGTACATAAACACATCCTACCAAAAGCATTTTTTAAATGAGCAATGAACTGGTTTTTTTCCCCTAATCTTGCATTAATGAGTGATTTGGGTATGTTGTCTTGAGTTTATCCATTTCACTCTTGTTATTCTGTAAAGCACACAATTCTCAGATTTATGAGATTTATATTCAAGTTTTGTTTCTGACTAGCTTTGTGTACTGGGAAGGTCATTTCCACACTATCAACTACCTGGATGGCAAAATTAAAACAGGCTCATATTTCCTGAAGAGATAGCAAACATAAGTAGAAATACAATTTATAAGATTTGAATATCCAAAAGAGGATTTTGTGCCAATCTCTGGTAAAACTGTGTTTGCATTACCATTAGAAATCCATACAGCTTAACACATTCAGGTTCAGAACAAGCTTAATCTTTTGAGTCTAGAGAATTCAACTTCACTGGGAATTTTTCTGAAACATTTAAGACATTATTCTACCTGTACTGTGACAAGTCTAAGGTTCGATGATAACAAATAACTGATTTAGTTGGTACTGACAGGACATCTCATTATCATGTGATTATCCCTTTAGCTTATTAATAATAATGGTGATAATTATAATTATAAAATTAGTATCCGGAAAGAGCCTTACAACATATATTATTGTATATAAAGAAACAAACCATGAAAGTTAATATTAGGGTCAATATTTCACCTGGTAATTCAGTATACAGTGGCAGATGTTCACATATCATTGATTCTTTTTAACATGGCTAGAACTTCAAAAATATCTCTTTGAGGGAGTCAGGACACCGGGAGTTATAACATAGAAACTCACAAAAGAAATACTTTATGTATTATAAAGTCAAATATATACAATACCAATATCCAAAATCAGGATGCTGCACTAGAGTATGAGTTTGGGCAAATGTCTCCACTTCTGTGTTGTAGGAAAGTCAGTCATTAGTGGGACTGATTTCTTTGCTGGAACTATCAAGGGCAAAATTTTTCCTTTTCTTATCAAGGAATATATGATTATGTATACTATAAATATACCTAAGATAGCTATATAGGTAGGGAATATATTGTGAGTCTGAATTATGTCCTCTGCTAGAGTTTAACCATATATTTGAACTGGTATATTTCAAGTGGTGTACAAGCCTATTTGTATACGGAACTAAAGAGTTTTCTGGAAATATTTATCAATGAAAATCCAAACCACGCACCCGTCAATGCCATGTGAACTCTTCAGTTATTGGAGGAGAATAGTTGTTATGGATTTTTATTAGAAGCCGCATAATTTGAAATCAAAGAAGTCATACGTTAAGCATTTCACGGTACACTGGGACATCAACATCAAAAACATGGATTCATATCTTATGTAGGGGACAGATGTGTAAAGTAAAAATTTAACAGAGTTTACAAATAACTTCAGAAAGTACTATCACTCAATAAGGGCAATAAGCCCAGTTCTTCCTCCAGTGTTTCAATAGATTACTATTTTGGTTAAGCATTAAATGAATTAGATTAGGCTTAAAGGCCATTTTTCATGAAAAAAATACATTTAAAAATGTATTAGTATCATAGGAAAGAGACTGAACAATGAGGGGGCATATGTATGAAAATAGAGCAAATAATGATCTATCAATAACTTTCATGCCATGCTCCCTCCAGGACATAAACTGACTGAAATAAGGGGTGAGATTACTAGCAATTAATTTTTAACAAATTAATCAGAGTATGTTCAACTGTGCTGTTCTTTCATCCAATACAATGGTTCTCAACCAGGCATGATTTAGTTCCTCTGAGGACATTTAGCAATATCTGGAGACATTGTACCATAGTTGAGAAACTCTGATAAAAGAATGCCATAATATGGGAAAAACATTTTCCTCCCCCCTCGTCATACATAGTGTCACCTACAGTCTGACACCTATATTAAATATTATCTATGTGCTCCCCAATCCCACTCTTACTCTCTTGACTTTGCTCCCTGTCCTGACCTTTGTAAATTATCCCTTTTATTTAACTTTATTTAAATTATGCAATTTAAGTATGTAATTTATTTCTTGCCAGGACTTTAACTGATACAGATCCTCTTGAATCCAGTGCAAAAGGCTTTGGTGCTTAAAGAAAGATAATAAGCAGTGTCTAGTAGAGGCAGGGGCAATTGCTAGGGAAAAAAGAAAAAGAAAAACAACCACAACAACGAAACCTCAAGTAATCACTTTTGTACCCAGTGACTCGGTTAGTTTAGGGATCTAAGACAACTCTTGGAATAATGCTTGCCAGTCCAAGCAACTCCAATGTGTGATAGAGGTGGCACTGCACGGAAGAAAAGACTAGTTGTACCCATAAAAGGGTCAGTTCTCTTTCACAGGGATAGAACTAAGTAAAGTGGCAACAGAAATTATTGAGTGTTGTGTGGTAACTGAGAAAATTGTCTGCAAGCACATTTGAGATAACTCCAAAACATTTAAAAATAATCTTTAATCTAATTTTCCAACTTTGAATATTCTTTACTCATTGTGAAACTCTTCTGCAGTAATGCTTCCTGCTCAATTTCTTTATGATTCCTTATGAATCATGGATTCATGGATTTATGGATTTATGAATCCATGATTCATCCATTTAATAAATGTTTTTTAACAACTTCAATTTGACATGCTAGCCATTGTTCTTGGGAATAATACTTATCTGAAATTCTCCCAAGGTTCTCATCTTGAGGTCACAGGGGCCCTTGAATATCTCACATTATGATATCTTATTGCCTTCAGGGAGTTTATATTCCAGTCCTTATTAGGCCACCCTGAGTTGCTGAGGTCCCTCTTGATCTACATGTAAAATCTCCAAAATTACAGTAACCTTCTAATATATATGACAAGAATTTCGCCCCTTATTTTCATTTCTATTTTTAATCTTTTGTAGCATTTTCTTTGTTCAATGCAGGGAAATATAATTAATTAACTAATTAAAAGTGAAAGTTAAAAGCCACTGCATTAGATTGTGAGACTCATAAACACACTAATGAATGAAATGTAATTTATCTCCAGAGATGAGTAATTTCTAAAGTGATGATCAACAAGTGAACTCATATACACCATCCGAAAGCTTCACGTGACCACTGAAATCAATGTGGATTTTTTTTAATGTGGTATTTAGAATTTCAGTGTTTACAAACACCATTTTGCCTTTATTATACACTTTAAAATGTTGCACATGAGTTGATCACCTTGTTGGTAAACATTTATTGAGCATTTACTATGTATCAGCATAAGGCCAAATGTTTGGGATACAAAGGTGTCTGTCACTGAGGACTTGACAATCTAAATAGATGTGTTATACAAATAAGAAAATAATTGTGACAAATGAATATAATATTCAAAGTATTCCAGATGAACAGCTTAATGGGAAGAAAAATAAATATTTGCTGAATGTATATTCCAGTTGACGAGGACAATGCTAGATGCAGTGACCATGTGTCAGTACTTCTCTGATTTTAATGAATATCCATACAAGTAACCTGGAGATTATGTTAAAATGCACACTCTGATTAAAACGTTTTGAGTAAGGCCTGAGATTTCTCATTTCTAACATGTTCCCAGGTAATGCCAATTCTGATTCTATTTAGGAACACCTTGAGCAAGAAGATTCTAACATTCATAATCACACTCAATTTTTTACAGTAAGAGGGAGCGAGTTTCAGAGAGACAAATGTTTTGCTCAAAAATATATAACTAACCTTGGACTGATTTGAATTTTTTAGATTCCAAAACACATTATTCAAGTAACCAGTCTTGAGTAGTTACTGGGAAGGGTGAGTTAAGTAATATGAGCTTCACAAGTCATATAACATTTGAATTAGTGAATGGTGAAGGAAAATATAGATGTTTCCAGGCAGCATATAAAAGGTAAATAGGTGATTTAGAGTTGATGTGATTGTAGTGGTGTCCAAAGAGTGAATTGGTTACCAGCTGATATCAAGCTAGAAAGTATGATCATAAAATTTAGAGGGATACTTAAGAAAACCAAGAAATGTTTTTATTTTCATAAAAACAGGTCATGGAAAATAATTGAATAGCTGTTTAAAACAACCTGATGGATTTGGTTTTTAGGAAGCTCAATCTGGATGATTGGGATGGGATGGGTATTCATCCTAGAGATATTAGAAAATAATTTCATTATACTGTGGTTATAGAAGATACCCTGAAAACATATTTAAAAAATAGTTCACAGTCCATAACTGATGTCTGGGCCTGCTGCGGCAGAGTGGAGGGTTGGTTGGTAAGGCCTGCTTCCCGGCTGAACAACGTGCCTCCATGCACATTAGGCCACTAGCCTGCTTGCATGGGTGTAGGGGCGATGGTCACAATTAATGCCTTAGAAGAAGAGAGCTTCATACATTCCTTCTCCTCTGACTGATGCACAGCTTGGTGCTGTGTGGTTGCATATTCAGAGTACATTATCGTAGATGATGAGTTCCAGTTATTATAGAGAAATTTCATGGACAAGTGCTACCAGGAGTTTGAAGACAGGGAAGAGAATAAACTCAACTGTTTGCCTGTTTTTAGCGAATATATTTATTTGGTGGAAAAGTATATTGAAAGACAGCTTCTGGAGCAGATTCCTCGATTTAACATGGCAGCTTTTACAACAATGTTACAGCAAAGTGAAGATGAAGTGGCTGGTGACATATTCAACATGTTACTCCCATTTACAGATTTTCTAGCTTTTAAAGAAATGTTTGTAGAATACAGAACAGCAAAAGAGGGCTGGAGACAAGACGTACATGGTGGTTTAGTGGTGACTTGTGCAAATTATCCTTGAGGCCAGCTTCCTAGAACAATCTACAGCACTAGGTCCTACCTCCAACCAATGAATAGGATCATTCTGGATGTCACTGACACATAGGACAATAGTCTCAGCTAGTGATGACAAAAGAATACATCTTGAAAAGACTGACTCTGTTCTACAATAGTTTGTTCATGTTAAGTATTGATAGGTCAAAACCAATATGACTTAACCCTTCTGGACCCATTTCTCTTGAAACACCTTCAAGTATTCATTAACCTTGGTGCTTAGTAACCCTAGTATGCCTGCCCTCCCCAAGTAGATACCTCTCTCATGTGCTTCTGAGTCAGACTTTTCTGGAGCAAGCCCATGTCAAGGATTCTACCTAGAGGAACTCTTCCGCCAGCATACATGTCGGTATGTTAACAGTGTGGAATAACCCACCATCACAAATCCTCTTTGTTTCAGCAGGCTTTGCAAATATTTTTGTATACTCACAGCTCTTTTTAATATGAATCAGAGTTTCTGTCCTTAAGCCTCAATAGGGTTTTTGATATTTATTTAGGGTATTACTCAAGCCAGCTGTCTGTCTTGAGATTTCTGAATCTCCTGTGATCACAGGTTATCTTGGCTGTAGAAATCAATGAAAATAGACATACTTTACCTTAAAGCCACAAGTGAAAATCAACTCCATTTGCAGTCTTTGTGTCACTGTCTTCTAGTCCTGATGGGCCCCACTATACCTAGAAGTCTCTTTCAAGCATTCTTTTTGAAAAAATATTCTTATAGATGAATACTCAGGCTAACCTAGAGGATATGATGTTGGAACTTCCATGATTACCCACATGGAGATGAAAGTAATATATGCTGTGTGATGTTTTTAGTTCTTAGCGCTATGAAGTCAAAAATACTTTTTTTGTTGGCATTCATTTCTATTTTACTGGACACCAATGAATATATGTTTTGTGCTAGAAATGTACTAAAAGGTATGCTGTTCTTAAAGCATGTTAAATGTGTTTGTGCATACTTGCTGAAAATTCTTTCTGTATAAACCAGTTAGCTTCTACGTAGTAGATAGTGACTCTGCAATTTCTTCTTCCTGTCAAAATCTCTTTTACTGAGATGATATTCTGCTGATTTAGCTCAGCCTGGGTAGGATGTAGTAAACAGCTTTACTAAGTTCTCTGTCTGCTTTGGTTTAGTGCAATGTATGGTAGACTATTACTTACCAGGAAACATGTATGTCATATCTCTAGAAAGAAGAAAAAAACATAGTAGTTCAACTCCCAATGTGTACCTTTGATTTTTTAAGTAAAATGAGAATCTGTACTAACTTTCACTTAGCTATTCTGGTTTTAAAGGATGAGTTACAAATTATGTGTTTTTCTGTCCTGATATGTCACTTATTAACTAGTTTTACACCATCCATAAAATTTGAGGTGTTTTTCAAGAAATATAAAATAATAGTTTAAAAATACTTCTAGTAATTAGAGACCAATTCATAAGGAATCAAAGGTAAGAGGCGGTCAAGAATCTTGGATAAATTTTAGCTCTGGTTGTTAGGTGAATTATGACTTCATGTCTGACAGTGAGGAACCAGGAGAAAGAGCAGAGTTGGACAGAGAGAATAACGGAAAACTTGCAGTCCAACAGACCTTTGCAGTAGCTTCTGCAGATGAAGCATATAATTTAAATAATGGTTAGAATTTGCTATGCAAATATTCATAATCAACTTGGCATCACCCTGATAGCAGAACATTATATTGGTTGATTATTAGAACATACACATATCTTATTTGCTGAGTAGCAGCTGCAGGATCTTAAATTAAACCATAGTTAAAAAACACAATCACTTCCTCCAAGACCTTATAATTTCATTTAAACAGAAAACTCATTCCATCATCCAGCTACTCAAATGAAAAAAAACAAAAACAAAAAAAAACAAAGTGCAAAGAATTTAAAGAGAAGAGAGATAAAAGAGTTCAGCTTCTAGATGTAGTTGACAGAAATTGCTAGATGGCTGCAGTTTTAGTCTATTTCTAAAATTGTAAGAACAACAATAACACTATAAAAATGAGAGATAAGCATAGAGAATAATCTAGCTGTGTCAAAGCTGAGTGAGTCATCCCCATCCTTTTGATGATATTTGCCCTAAGGATGTATTTCTTCTTCTTCTATTATAATTCTATAAATAATTCTTTTGGAAACAGAATGAAAAAGCAAGCATAGCAACAACCTACTTATTCCAAAATTGGGATCAGATATATTTTCTCATTTGAAATGTAAATGAGAACTAGGATAAAAGTAAGGAAATAACAAAGCAGTGAAGCTGGTCAAAAAGAATCCAAGTACCAAAATTTATATATCTTTCTCAATGAAGCAATACTCAAGCCCTCACTCAGCACTTTTTGGATCACATCATTTTACATCATTCTAATAAGTATGGTGATCTAGTTTTCCTAACAAACCTTGGAGGCAATGAGGCATAGTGGAAAGAGCAAAGTCTTCAGATTCATGTATTAGTTTGTGAATGTCTCAAGAAAGGAAATCTAGTATATGCCATGTATCTTGCACTATATATTCTCAACATTGTTAATATACGCTGAACAATATCTGCACAACATGCAATAGGGAACTTTTCATTTGTCATGTCACCCCTGTGAGCCTTTCTCAGTTGCAAAATGATGAAAACACAATCCGACAGAGGCACACAACCTGCACAACATGCAACATGGAACATTGCGTTTGTCATGTCATCCCTGTGAGCCTTTCTCACTGAGATTTAAAATCATCCAGCACAATGCTTAGCACATGGTACATATCTATAGCTTCTAGTTCTTAACTCATAGTACATTAGAAGTAGAAAATTGGGAGGCTAGGAAAAAAGAGCTGCTGGCATTGAGAACACAGAGTAGTGGCTGCTGAGAAACAAGTAGTGAGAAATACAGAAGAAAAGATTATTAAAATTTAAGTACAGGAGTCCATACAATTTTAGAAAAACCTATAGCCAACATCATACTAAACATAAAAGATTAATTTTTTTTTGTTTGCCTCTCAAATCAGGGAAAATATATGAATGTCCACTCCAAAAACTGATTTTCTATGTTTCACAGGAGCTTCTAGCCATTACAGTAAGACAAGGGAAAGAAACTAAAAGCAGCCATGTTGGAAAGGAAGAATATTGGCTTAAAAGGCAGATGACATAATCATATTTGTGGAACTATGATGGAATCATCAACAAAGCTGTTGAGTTTAGCAAGGTTGCAAGACATAAAATCAATACACTAAAATCAATTATATCTCTACATACTAGCAACAGTCATAAATTGAAATTAATCAAAATATTCTAAATAGTGTAAAAATATGAAATACTTAGGGTTAAATATGACAAATATGTAAAACAACTGTACATTAAAAACTATGAAACACTGCTGAGAAAAATTAAGAGACCCAAAAACTAGATAATTTTTTTCATAGCTCAGAAGACTCAATATTGTTAAGATGTCAAGTCTGTAAAAATTGCATTTATAAAGTTAATACAATTCCAACCAAAATTCAGCCAGCTATTTTGGGGAAACTCAAAAGTTGATTCTAAAATTCATTACTTTGCATAAAATGCAAAGAACTAGAACAATGAAAAAAAAAACCAGAAATGGTAGAAATAAAGAAGCATGACAATGGCCGATTCTGGATCTTACTAGAAATCTACAACAATCAAAATAATGTAGTAGTATTTTCAAGATTAAAAATGCATCAACCAAACTGAATACAGTCTAGAAATACACTTACACACACACAGCTGTTATTTAACACAGACATAAAGGCAACTGAGTGGAGAAAGTACATATTTTTCTTTCAATAAATTATGCTGAAACAATTCGATATTCATATCTAAAGTTAAATAAACGAAAAGAACTTTAAACCATACCTTAAGCCAATTATAAAAATTAACTCAAAATGGATTATGACTTTAAATATAAAATGTATAAAACCGCTAGAAGAAAATAAATGAGATAATCTTTGTGTGTTGCATAAAGCAAAGATTTAATTACATATGACAAGAAATATTCAATTTATTAAAAGAAAACAAGTAAGTTGGAGTTCATCAAAATAGAAACTTCTATTTGAAAGATAGAGTTAAAGGAAAAAAAGACAAACCATAGACTGGAAAAATATATTTGGAAATTACATACCTGATAAGGTACTTGTATATAGAACATACAAAGGACTCTCAAAATTCAAATAATAGAAAACAAATCATACAGTTAAAAAAATGGCAAAATATTTAGGCAAACACTTCACCAAAAGAAATACAAAGATAGCAAATAAACACATTTGAAGATGCTACAATTAAAATGATTGTCCATGGTGAAAACGTTTTTGAGGATGTGGAGAAACTCAAACACTGGCATATGCTTCCAGTGGGAATAAAAAAATGATACAATTGATTTTGAAAAAGTGTTGGGGAAGTTTCCTGAGAAGTTAAACATAGATCTACTTTATGCTCCCACCATCCCACTTCTAAGTATTTCCCCAAGAGAAATAAAAGTGTATGTTCATCAAAAAAGATTTGCACACAAATACTCAAAGCAGCTCTATTTGTAATAGTCCCAAACGGTAAACAATTTTAGTTTTTGTCAAAATGTAAGTAAATGTAACAATAGTGATCTATCCATTCAATGGAATACAACTCATCAGTAAAAATTAAAAATGGACTATTAATATAGGCCAGTATGATAAATTTCAAAACAGTTAAACTGAGTGAAAGAATCCAGACAAAAAGAAGCCAGACCTCCCACCAAAAAAAATTATACAATATGATTCTTTTCATTTAAAATTCTAAGAGACAAAAAAGAACTTCTAGCAATAGAAAGTAACATCAGTGGTTTCCTGTGGGTGGGTTTAAATGGCAGGATGGGGCAGGAGCGAAGATTATAAGGGGGTAAAGTGAAACTTTTGGTACTGTTGATATGTACATTTTCTTGATAGTTATGACACTTTTCTAGTCATATTAATTTGTCAAAACTTATCAAATTGTTCATGTTAAATGAACATGACTATTTTGTCAATTATACCTTAGCATAGCTGTTAGAGAGAGAGAGAGAGAAGGAGTAGGAAGATTAGGAGTTAACAAGGAGGAGAAAGTCAGGAGCAGGCCCCACTGGGAAGGTGAGATTTGAAAAAGGCTTTAAAAGGGAAAGGAAGTTAGTTACACTACAGAGGCAACAGCAAGGCAAAGACCCTAGGGAAAGTGTATGGTTGGCAATGGGGCCAATGTGCCGGAAGCACAGTGAGAAAGGTCTAGTGTACTAGGAGGTAAAGTAAGAGAGGCCACAAATCACCTCTATGCATTTTAAAATTTTTATCTCTTACTATAAGTAAGATGTATAGCTACTGAAGTTGTTATGCAGAGGATGACACTATCTAGTTAGATTTTTAAAAAATTTCTCTGGCTGTTGTGTTAAGTATAATCTTTAAGGGGACAAAAGTGAAAGTAGAGAGGCCAATCAGGAGGCTATTACAAAAATTCAGAGAAGAAATGATATAGTTTGAGACAGGATGGCAACACTGGAGCATGTAGGAACTAATTAGATTCTGCCTGTGTTTTGAAGGTAAAGCCAACCGTTTTTTCAAATGGATTGAAAATGGAATATGAAACAAAGAGAGGAGTTTTCTTGACTTGGTTTTCACAACCATTCTCTTCCTGTCGTTTATCTATCAAAGCTTTCAGTTTTGTTCAACTTCCTGTCAATGTAATCCAAAAAAGACTAACCAGTTCAGTGCAGAAGGAGCCTCTTATATTGCACATTCTCTGTGGATTTGGGCTAAATTTATCTGGCACTGTATTACCACTCAGTTGACTTTAATTGAAATTGCAGAAAAAAAGCATTATGTCTGCTAATTGTCTGCTTCTTCAAAAATGTTTTTCTGTTTCTTTCATCAATGTTTTGTAGATTTCATTGTCGGAGGCCGAGACGGGCGGATCACGAGGTCAGGAGATCGAGACCATCCTGGCTAACACGGTGAAACCCCGTCTCTACTAAAAAATACAAAAAGCTAGCTGGGCGAGGTGGCGGGCGCCGGTAGTCCCAGCTACTCGGGAGGCTGAGGCAGGAGAATGGCATAAACCCGGGAGGCGGAGCTTGCAGTGAGCTGAGATCCGGTCACTGCACTCCAGTCTGGGCGACAGAGCGAGACACTGTCTCAAAAAAAAAAAAAAAAAAAAAAAAAAAAAAAAAAAAAGAGTTTTCACCTCCTTGCTTAAATTTATTCCTAGGTCCTTCATTATTTTTTGCAGCTATTGTAAATGGAATTTCTTTCTTACATTTAGAGCTAATTTGTTGTTGGTGTACAGAAGTACTACTGATTTTTGTATGTTGATTTTGTGTCTTTCAACTTTATCAAATTATTTTATCACTTCTAATAGGTTTTTGATATAGTCTTTAGGTTTTTCAATAGGTAAGATTATGTTGTCTGCAAACAGGGACACTCTGACTTTCTCCTTTCCAATTCTGATTCACTGTATTTCTTTCTTTTTCTTTTCTTCTTTATTTTTCTCTTTTCTTTTCTTTCTTTCTCTTTCTATCTCTTTCTGTCTCCCCTCCATTCCTTCCTTCCTTCCTTCCTTCCTTCCTCCCTCTTTTTTTTTTTTTTTTTTTTTTTTTGAGACGGCGTCTCGCTCTGTGGCCCAGGCTGGAGTGCAGTGACCGGATCTCAGCTCACTGCAAGCTCTGCCTCCTGGTTTACGCCATTCTCCTGCCTCAGCCTCCTGAGTAGCTGGGACTACAGGCGCCTGCCACCTCACCCAGCTAGTTTTTTGTATTTTTTTAGTAGTGACGGGGTTTCACCGTGTTAGCCAGGATGGTCTCGTCTCTCTCTTTCTTTCTCTTCCCTTAATTGCTGTGGCTAGAAATTCCACTACTATATTGAATAACCATAGTAAAAGTAAACATCTTTTCCTTGTTCTCGTCCTTAGAGGAAAAGCTTTTAATGTTTTCTCATTCAACATGATGGTAGCTGTGGGTTTATCATATATGGCCCTTGCTGTGTTAAGGAACATTCTTTCTATATCTCATTTGTCGAGTTTTTATCATGAAGGCATGCTGAATTTTGTCAAATGCTTTTTGTACTTTTACTGAGATGATTAAAGTCTTTTGTTTCTCATTCTGTTAATGTGATTTGTCATATTTACTGATGTGTGTATGTTGAAACATTCTTGCCTTCCTAGGATAAATCTCACTTGATTGTGGTATACAATCTTTTTGATGTGCTGTTGGATTTGGTTTGCTAGTATTTTGTTAAGGATTTATAAAGCTATGCAAAACTGCATCAGAGCTAATGGCCTGTAGTTTTCTTTTTTTGTGGGTCTTTGTCTGATTTCAGTATCAGGGTGATGTTGGCTTCGTAGAATGGGTTTGTATAAATTACTACCTCTTCAATTTTTTTGAATAGTTTCAGAAGAATATGTGTTAGTTCTTCTTTAAAATGTTGTGAAATAGGGCTTTGACATGATCCTCTGTGAGGCTTTTCTTTGTTGGGAGAGATTTTATACTACTAATTCAATCTCAATGCTTCTGATTATTCTGTTCAGGTTTTCTGTTTCTTCTTGGTTTAATCATGGTAGGTTATACGGGTTGAAGAATTTATTTATTTCCTCTAACTTTTCTAATTTGTTGGCAGATACTTGACCAAAATAGCCTCCAATGACACTTCGTATTTCTGTAGTATCAGTTGTAATGTCTCCTTTATTGTTTCTGGTTTTGCAAATTTAGGTCTTCTCTCCTTTTCTTTTCTTAAAAACGGGAAGACATCCATGTTCATGGATTGTGTATTAGTCTGTTCTCACACCACTATAAAGAATACCACCTAAGACTGGGTAATTATAAAGGAAAACAGGTTAATTAATTCATAATTCTGCAGGCTTAACAGAAAGCATGGCTAGGAAGCCTCAGGAAGCTTACAATCATGGCAGAAGCAAAAGGAAAAGTAGGCACCTTTTTCACAAGGTGGCAGGAGGGAGTATGTGTGAGAATGAGGAAGTGCCATACTTTAAAACCATCAGCTGTCTTGAGAACTCACTATCATGAGAACAGCACATAAAACCTGCCCCCATGATCCAGTCACCTCCGACCTTGTCCCTCCCCTGACATGTGGGGGTTACAATTCAAGATAAGACTTGTCTGGGGACACAGAGACAAACCATATCAGATTGAGAAAATTAATATTGAAAACATGACCATATGACCCAAAGAAATCTACAGATTTAATGCAAAACCTATGAAGATATCAATGGCATTATTTATGAAAACAGAGAAAACAATCTTGAAACTTATGTGAAGCCACACAAAAAAACTATGAATAGCAAAAACAATACTGAGCCAAAGAAACAAAATGCGCTCAAGGAATCATACAACATGACTTGAAAATATACTTCAAAGCCATAGCAATCAAAACATCCATGGTGCTGGCATAAAGACTGATGTAGACCAATGGAACAAAATAGAGATAAATAAAGAATACACAGAAATAAATCTACGTATTCACAGACAACTGACTTTTAACAAAGGCACCAATAACCTACATTGGGGAAAGGACAGTTGTATAAATCACTGGTGCTGGGAAAACTAAATATCTCCATGCAGAAGAATGAAACTAAACCCCTACCTTTCACCATATGCAAAAATAAAACCCAAACTACAAAATATTTAAATATAAGATTAATATTTCATAAATATAAGATTCATGAAACTACTTAAAGAAAATATAAGGGAGACACTTCGGGACATGGGTCTAGGCAAAGAAAATATGAATGAGACTAAAAGCACAGGCAACAAAAGCAAAAACAGACAAATGGGATTGCATCAAGCTAAAAAGTTTCTTCACCTCAAAAGAAAGAATCAGAAGAGTGAAGAGAGGACCTGCAAAATGGGAGAAAATATTTGCAGACCATTTATAGAACAAGGAATTAATACTGAGAACATACTAGGAAACCAAACAGCTTAACAGCAAAAAAATCTAAAAATCTGATTAACAAATGGGCTAATAATATGAATAGATGTTTCTCAAAATAAGACATAAAATGGCCACCAAGTATACAAAGAAATGCTCAACATCACTAATCATTAAATAAATGTAAATTAAAATGATGATGAGATATCACATCAACATTGTGAGAATAGCTATTATCGAAAAGACAAAAAACATGCCACTACCTCTGAGCATAGGCACATGTGTGGAAACTGCTGCACTGCTGCTACTAGCATGCATGGATGATGATGCTCCACCACCACACATGTGCATGCAGACATGAATCACCACACATGTGCATGAAGACACTCCCACACTGGAGTACATGTGCATGCTGGCCCCACTTCCACCACCCTGATCAAGTGCTTTTGTTAGCAACACCCATAAGAGTGTTGGTTGCCAGTGGACTGGGAGCACTCAGCCCTTCCAGCACAGCAGGTTCTTAATCTTGAGGGGCCAGAGAATAAAACAATGCCCTGATACCTGCCGCCTAGGGTGAAGACATGCAGTCAGCAGTGCTAAGCTCAGGTTTGACAACCAGAAATTATCCAGCATGAAGCCATTCATCTGAACTCAACTTATACCACAGTCAAATCCTCAAGGGCATCAAAGTATATAAAATAAAAATAAAAAATAAATCCAAACCAAACCAACTGCAAAGTTCAAAGGAACATTATCCCACAGAGATGAGAAAGAAGCAGCACAAGAACTCTGGCAACTCAAAAAACCAGTGTCTTCTTACCTCTAAATGACCACACTAGCTCTCCAGCAATAGTTCTTAACTAGACTGAAATGGCTGAAATGACAGACTTAGAATTCAGAATCCAGATAGCAATAGAGATCATCCATATTCAGGACAAAGTTGAAACCCACTCTAATGAATCTAAGGAACTTAATAAAATGATAGAAGAGCTGAACAACAAAATAGAAATTTTAAGAAAGAGAAAAACTGGTCTGAGACAGCTGAAAAGATCACTACAAGAAATCTGTAGCACAATCAGAAGTATTAAAAACAGAAGAGACCAAGCTGAGAAATGAATCTCAGAGCTCGAAGGCCAACTCAATCTGACATAAAGAACAAAGAATAAAAAAGAATAAACAAAACCTTCAAGAAATATAGGATTATGTAAAGAGACCAAACTTATGATTCAATAGTGTCCCTGAAAGAGAAGGAAAAAGAGAACTAGCAACATGGAAAAAATAATTTAGGATAGTATCCATAAAGATCTCCCCAACCTCACTAGAGAGGTCAATATTCAAATTCAAGAAATTCAGAGAACCCCTGTGAATTATTATACAAGATGACCATCCCCAAGACACAGTTATCAAGTGATTCAATGTCAATGTGAATGGAAAAAAAAAAATGATAAAGGCAGCTAGAAACAAGGAGCAGGTCACCTACAAAGGCAATTCTATCAGGCCAGCAGCAGACATTTCAAAAAATAACAAATGCTGATGAGAATGTGGAGAAAAAAATAACTCATACACGGTAAGTGAAAAGGCAAATTAGTACAACCACTGTGAAAATAGTATTGAAGTTCTTTTTAAAAATACAAATAGATCTGTCATGTGATCCAGCCATCTCACTACTGGGTAGTTGTCCAATGAAAAGTAAATCATATCAAAAAGCTATCTGTATCCCCATGTTTACTGCAGCACTATTCACAATAAACAAGATACGGAAGCAACCTACGTGTCCATCAACGGATGAATAAGGAAAATGTACTATACATACTTGGAATGCTATTTAGTCATACAAAATAATGAGGTCCCGTCACTAGCAGCAATATAGATGAGCCTGAAGAACATTATGTTAAGTGAAGTAAGTCAGGCACAAAAAGATAAATACTGCATGTTCTCACTCATCTGTGCAGCAAAAAAGGTGAGCAACTAGTAGAGAGTATAATTATGATGACTAGAAGCTGGGAAAGGTGGTATAGGAAGGAGATAGGGAGAGATTGTTTAAAGAATACAAAATTACAGCTAGAATTAATAAATAAATTATAATGTTCTATAGCACTGTAGGATGACAATGATTAACGATATTTTTTGTATATTTTCAAATAGCTAAAAGAGGATTTTGAATGTCCTCAACGCAAAGAAATGACAAATGTTTGAGGTAATTTATATGCTAATTGCTCTGATTTGAAGATCACTGCACATTGTATATATTTATCAAAATATCATGTTCCCTATAGATATGCATAATTACATGTCGATTGAAAACAAAGAAAATAGATATATCCAAATCAAACAGACATTTCTTTCTCACTTGCTTAGATTTTCATTTTAGTGAAAACAAATAACAATGCAATCTTATATGCAAAAAAGGCCATTTTCTTCAACTTTGCTGTCATTTTTTGAAGGAATTATAGTTATTTTGCATGTCTTAAAAACATATATCTAAGCTGTCCAAACTAAATGTCCAAAATTTAACTTCCATAAATTTTGTAAAATCAGCCATTTTCATTTTAGGATACTTGCCCAATTTAAGAATAAATTCTAGTTTGTTGGAAAATCTAGCTTCGTGGTTATTCAATTTAAATATATATTGAGCAAGAAAATATAAGTATAGAAAAAAGAGATGATTATTTATTAATATATAACTCATGACTTTCTTTATTGCCTTGATTGTAAGGAAGCATAGGTCAATTATTTTCTTTGAACTTAGGTATCCTGCTGTATTTATTTCTTACTTTCCTCTTCATCTCCTTTTAATTGACATTTTCTAAGGTTTGTTTTGTTTACTGAGGTATTCTTAAAGGAACATACCTATTCTATAAATGACTTCAAATTTCTTTCTAAAGCAAGTTGAATGTAAATAATAAAACACAATTTATCAAGTGTCTAATGAAAAATACAACAACCAAAAATAAGTCTGACTGAAACTGCAGGTACATAGAATGGATTGAATGTTGTCACTTTATGTTTTTATTAGTCCCAATAAGCTTTTAAATTTTTAAAACCATATTACTTACTGAACATGATTAAAATAGCTCACATGGTCTGCTAGGATAAAGAGTATCTTTAAAGCAATATAAACTTAAATATACTGTTATTTGTTACTACTTTTGGCAAAATAAAATTATATTGGCTTTCACTTCTATTTCATTATTAATGATATAAGAAATATTCTCACCACAATAATTTTTTTCAAAAGTGTTACTTTACAAAAAGACCAAACAGGTCAGCCAGTTTACCAAAAAATAATTATTATCACATAGCATTAAGATAATAATTCAAAAATATTTTGTACCTAAGAGTCCTTTTGTTATTTTCTTTCTCATAGGCTAGACATTCCTTGACATTACTAATAATCAGAACTTCTTTTTAATCAGCATAAAAAAAAAAAACAGGGTTAACACACTGAGGTGATATAAGTGCAACCAAACTGGAAAAAAAAAAAAAAAAGATCTTTTTCTCGGCCTTCCCACCACTTTTCTGTACAATGTCACATTTAGGCTTTGCAACAGTTAAGCGTAATGCACAGACACCTCCACCCCCCAATAGACAGACAGACAGACAGACAGACACACACACACACACACACACACACACTCCCCAGACTCTTGAGATGCCTTGGCCACATACCCTTGGCTCATTAGATTTCAGTGCAGCTGTGATGAGGAATCCCGCACACAGGACCATGATCTGACTTCAGGAACGCCTCACAGTATCTCTCTGCTTATCTGCCTTGGAACTTTCTCCAAAGTCATAAAAAGCCACTCAGCCATTATGTAGTTATGGCTCAGAATGTGGAAGAATTAGTGCCTTCAAGAGCAAGCAGCAACCAATGAGGAATGAGAGTCAGCAGATAGATTCTGATCCTCCCTATTTTTGATTCTATTCATTTGGATGCATATTCTATTTGATTTATCAGTGGATCCCCAGAGGTGCTGAGTCCCAGTGTTCACAGTAGCAGTTAGCTCATTATCACAAATAGTCTTTTTTCCATTTCTTGCCTCACTTTCCCCATTCCCTCACTTCCCCTTCCTTGGACTGTGTTCCAAGTAATTTACACACAAATGCTGATTACAGACTTTGATTGTGAGGCAACTCAAACCAAAATAACTGCCTTTATGTGCTCCAAGGATTCAGGGACTTCCATGAAAGAATTAATATCTTTAGACCACTACTATTTCTTAAATACAAACCATATGTACATAATTATAACTAAAATATTTCAATCAATGCTTACAACAAATCTGAGAGATCATTATGATCTTGTTTTGCAGGTATATTTGTGCTGCAGTTAACAATTAGGAAGGCTGACTTTCAAACCTAAGTCGATCTGGTTCCAAACTAATGTTCTTTCTATTATATTAAGTCTCCAATTATATTTTCAGCAATGCATATTTCTCCCTAAAAAATTTGAACAACAATTCTTATGAACATGGATAAACAACAGAGCTTGTCTTAATAATCTTCAAAGAATTGCAGTGTCTGACAGCACCTCTCAAGTTACATTTCAAAGGAAGAGCTTCCTCCTTTGAGGGAGTTCTTCTGTTGTTTTGGATATTTGCCCACGTGTTATTGCTTCTGCTCTGGCTTAATTCCAACTCACAAAACCTCGGTAGCCTATATGATTTTCCTTAAAACTCTTACAACATCTATTGTTCTGCTCTTTACATACTGGCATAGTGGAATGAGAATCAGTGAAGCATTCTGAGACATAATAAAGCATACTTTTTAAAAATTGTGTTGCAGTTGCTTTGGGGGTGTTCATCATAAATTATTTGTCCCAGCCAATGTCTAGAAAAGCATTTCCTAGGTTTTCTCCTATAATTTTTATAGTTTGAGGTTTTACATGGATGTCATTAATCCATCTTAAGTACATTTTTGTATATGGTGAAAGGTAGGGATCCAGTTTCATTCTTTTCATTCTTCTGCATACGGCTGGCCAGTTTTTCCAGCACTATTTATTGAATATGGTGTTCTTTCCTCATTGTTTATTTTTGTTTACTTTGTCAAGGAGGAGTTGGTTATAGGTGTGCAGTTTTATTTCAGAGATCTCTATAGTGTTCCATTAATTTGTGTATCTGTTTTTTACCAATAGGATGCTGATTGGTTACTGTAGCCTTACAGTATAGTTTGAGGTCAGATAATGTGATGCCTCTACCCGTGCTCTTTTTGCTTAGGATTGCTTTGGCTATTTGGGCTCTTTTTTTTAATGCCATATGAATTTTGGAATAGTTTTTTGTGTTTCCATGAAAATGACATTGGTAGTTTGATAGGAATAGAATTGAATCTGTAGATTGTTTTAGGCAATATGGACATTTTAACGATATTGATTCTTTCAACCCATGAGCTTGGAATGCTTTTCCATTTGTTTGTGTCATCTATGATTTCTTTCAGCTGTGCTTTGTAGTTTTCCTTGTACAGATCTTTTACCTCCTTGGGTAGGTCTATTCCTAGGTATTTTATCTTTTTGCGGCTACTGTGAATGGGAGTGTGTTATTGATTTGATTCTCAGCTTGAACATTGTTGGTATATAGAAATGGGACTAATGAAACTAACAAACTACTACACAGAAAAGGAAATTCAACAGAACAGACAGACAACCTACAGTACAGGAGAAAATATTTGCAAACTGCACATCCAAAACACGACTAGTGTCCAGAATCTATAAGGAACTTGAATGAAACAAGAAAAGAACAAACAATTCCATTAAAAAGTAGGCAGGGGACATGAACAGAATAAATAAAATAGAAGCCATCTAAAACAGATTTTTCATTCCCCGTCATGAAAAATCCAGTAAGTATTTCAAGAATGATAAGGTGATTTCAATAACCACCAGCGTTATACCACCATGTTTAATTCAGCATTTACATCATGAATATGATCATTGTTTCAGTTGTAGTCATAATGCCCACATTCTAGCCAGCTAGAGTAAAGATCGTAAGTAGGGAACAGCCTTTCTTTTCCAGTCAGCAATATTGAAGTACACATGACACTTTTGTTGACATCCCACATGCCAGATCTTAGTCACCAGACCTATAGGAAATGTATTGCTCTGGCAGTTATTAATTGAATGACCTTGGCCATTCTTTGACCTATTTGAGCCATAATTTTATGTCACTTCTAAAAATGGAGATTGTATGCTTAACTCCACAAGTTACTGCAAGGATTAAGAAAATGCACATAAAATATCCCCCATTGTGTATAATACACAATTAGCACTGAACAGAGAAAACAAGGAGGTATTAGGCATATATCCTCATGTTAATTTTTCTCTCTGTACAGTGCTTAGGTTGTTTGGATAGTTTAAATGATCTGAGGGGTGATTGGATTAAGAGTTTGTTAGTTTGTGAAAACATAAGGAAATGACAGTGTCTGAGGAAGAAAGAAATGAGGAAGTAAAAGATTGTTATTAGAATGTAAAATAAAAGCCCAATTTATTTATTATTTTTCACATAAATAACCACATGAAAACTAATAAATATGTCTTTGAAATTTTAGGAAAGGCTTTTATAAACATTAGCTATTTTATCCTTTGCTCCAAAAATGGTAGTATTATAATAATGCTCAATTTTTACAAATCAATTTTGGCCTAGGCAGATTTGCAGTCTTACCCAAGGTCACATGATAGGAATGGTCAGTTACACAAGGAGTAGCAAATGATGTTCACTGCAGGATACCACTTAATAGTGGAACTATCTCTTTACACTCAACTGCATGGCTTGCCTGGGTCTAGTTTCAGGTCATGAGTTCTTTCACCCAACCTCATTTAATGTTAATGGTTCATGTGAGGGCATGAGGTGAAGTGTGAGAATGTATAAAAAGATGAGAAGTCAACTTGATTTTCAGAAGAGATTTCCTTCTGACACAAATATGATTAACTGAAATTTTCTCAGTTTCCAGAGTTGTAGTGACAAAATAGTTTGACTGTATGTCAAAAGTAGTCAAATTGGCTTCTTCAAACCTCTGTTGAGGTTGAACTTAAAGTTAAGTCTTTGTTTTATTTGGTATCTGACAGTACAAGAGAAATGATACAATTACATAACTTTTTTCCCTCAAGAAAGAATAAATTTTTGCTTTAATAAGACTTTGGAATATTCATGAACATGTGAATATTAAATGAAATAATATTATCAATATCCTATATACAACATAAAAAAGATTATAAACTGTTATAGTATTAAACATATCATTGCACTTTTCTCCTACTCATTTTGATGTTTATAATCCTCCTTCTAATAAGAAAAAAAGCACATATTTTCTTGTGATAAGAGATCAGAGTTGGTACAGCAGCAATTCAAAGAGAGAAAAATAAATACAGTAGTAAAAATATTCTGACATACAAAATAAAACAACACACAGAGGAGAGTGTCAGAGAATTTCCTAAATTTCATATATACCTGTGTATGTAAAAAAAAAAAAATAGTGGAAGATTAAGATCATAGAGACCTTTTCCAATAAAGAGACCATGAACATGAGATTGGCTACCCTGACAGTGGAGACTATGATACAGGAGAAACAAACAGGTGATGTTTAAAGCCCTCTTCACCTTTGTCTGAGATCCATATAGTTATATCTTTTTTTGTATAGCATTTGCGTATATCTTTCTTCATACTTCTATTTTCACACTTCCTGTGTTATTACATACAAATTGTATATGATATGAGCAAAACAAGTATGAACCACATAGTTTTACTTTTTGGGGGGGATGGAGTCTTGCTCTGTCATTCAGGCTGGACTGCAGTGGCGTGATCTCTGCTCACTGCAACCTCTGCCTCCTGGGTTCAAGCGATTCTCCTTCCTAAGCCTCCGGGGTAGCTGGGACTACAGGTACCCACCACCATGTCTGGTTAATTTTTTATTTTTAGTAGAGACGAGGTTTGGCCCTGTTGGCCAGGCTGGTCTCTAACTCCTGGCCTCATGTGATCCGCCTGCCTCAGTCTCCCAAAGTGCTGAGATTACAGGTGTGAGCCAACGTGCCCAGCCCTTTTTTAAAAAAAAATTACGTATTTTAACCAGTTTATCCTTCCTTCTATCAGCTGGTAGGTTATAAAATCTTCTACTATTCTTCTGTGTTTGCCCTAGCGGTTTCAACATAGATCTTTGAGTACATTTTATTGTTTGTACATGAATACTATTACCACTTCCTTGAGAAAGCAAGAAATTTCGAAGAGGTTATCTCAATTTAGCCCCTTCTGCCTTTTCTGTTATAGTTATTGTCTGTTTTATTTTATATTTGTTTAAATTTCAAAATAAATTATCATTGTTTTATAGTCAATATTTGTTTTGATTTACCAACAAATTCACCCTTTCTATACCCTTCATTCTTTCTTTGCTTTTTGTGCTTCCATTAAGGATCATATTTCATTTACATAAAGTGTGTCTTTTGAGGTAGTTCTGCTGGCTACAAATCCTTTTAATTCTTATTATTTAGAATTATTCTGTTTATATTTCTTAGTTTTTCTGTTTTTGTTTTTGTTTTGTTTTGCTTTGTTTTGTTTCTGGTTATAGGCCACTGGCATTGGGCTCCTTCTCCATTTTATTTTATTTTTATTGTACTTTAAGTTCTAGGGTACATGTGTACAACATGAAGGTTTATTACATATGTATACATGTGCCATGTTGGTGTGCTGCACCCATTAACTCGTCATTTACATTAGGTATATCTCCTAATGCTATCCCTTCCCCCTCACCCCACCCCACAACAGGCCCTGGTGTGTGATGTTCCCCTTCCAGAGTCCAAGTGATGTCATTATTCAGTTCCCACCTATGAGTGAGAACATGCGGCGTCTGGTTTTCTGCCTTTGCGATAGTTTGCTGAGAATGATGGTTTCCAGCTTCATCCATGTCCCTACAAAGGACATGAACTCATCCTTTATTATGCCTGCATAGTATTCCATGGTGGATATGTGCCACAGTTTCTTAACCCAATCTGTCATTGATGGACAGTTGGGTTGGTTTCAAGCCTTTGCTATTGTGAATAGTGCCGCAATAAACATACGTGTGCATGTGTCTTTATATCAGCATGATTTATAATCCTTTGGGTATATACCCAGTAATGGGATGGCTGGGTCAAATGGTATTTCCAGTTCTACATCCTTGAGGAAACACCACACTGTCTTCCACAATGGTTGAACTAGTTTACAATCCCATCAACAGTGTAAAACTGTTCCTATTTCTCCACATCCTCTCCAGTATCTGTTGTTTCCTGACTTTTTAATGATCACCATTCTTACTGGTGTGAGATGGTATCTCATTGTGGTTTTGGTTTGCATTTCTCTGATGACCAGTGATGATGAGCATTTTTCCGTGTGTCTGTTGGCTGCATAATTGTCTTCTTTTGAGAAGTGTCTGTTCATATCCTTTGCCCACTTTTTGATGGGGTTGTTTGTTTTCTTCTTGTAAATTTGTTTGAGTTCTTTGTAGGGTCTGGATATTAACCCTTTGTTAGATGAGTAGATAGCAAAAATTTTCTTCTATTCTGTAGGTTGCCTGTTCACTGTAATTTATTTTGCTGTGCAAAAGTTCTTTAGTTTAATTAGATCCCATTTGTAAATTTTGGCTTTTGTTGCCATTGCTTTTAGTGTTTTAGACATGAAGTCCCTGCCCACGCCTATGTCATGAATGGTATTGCCTAGGTTTTCTTCTAGGGTTGTTATGGTTTTAGGTCTAACATTTAAGTCTCTAATCCATCTTGAATTAATTTTTGTATAAGGTGTAAGGAAGGGATCCAGTTTTAGCTTTCTACATATGACTAGCCAGTTTTTCCAGCACCATTTATTAAATTGGGAATCCTATCCCCATTTCTTGTTTTTGTCAGGTTTGTTAAAGATCATATGGTTGTAGATGGGTATTATTTCTGAGGGCTCTGTTCTGTTCCATCGGTCTATACCTCTGTTTTGGTACCAGTACCATGCTCTTTTCGTTACTGTAGCCTTGTAGTATAGTTTGAAGTCAGGAAGCAAATCCAGCAGCACATCAAAAAGCTTATCCACCATGATCAAGTGGGCTTCATCCCTGGGATGCAAGGCTGGTTCAACATATGCAAATCAATAAATGTAATCCAGCATATAAACAGAACCAAAGACAAAAACCACATGATTATCTCAACAGGTGCAGAAAAGGCCTTTGACAAAATTCAACAGCCCTTCATGCTAAAAACTCTCACGGAACGTATCTCAAAATAATAAGAGCTATTTTTGACAAACACACAGCCGATATCATACTGAATGGGCAAAAACTGGAAGCATTCCCTTTGAAAACTGGCACAAGGCAGGGATGCCCTTTCTCATCACTCCTATTCAACACAGTGTTGGAAGTTCTGGCCAGGGCAATCAGGCAGGGGAAAGAAATAAAGGGTATTCTATTAGCAAAAGAGGAAGTCAAATTGTCCCTGTTTGAAGATGACATGATTGTATATTTAGAAAACACCATTGTCTCAGCCCAAAATCTCCTTAAGCTGATAAGCAACTTCAGCAAAGTCTCAGGATACAACACCAATGTTCAAAAATCACAAGCATTCTTATACACCAATAACAGACAAAGAGAGCCAAACCATGAGTGAAATCCCATTCACAATAGCATCAAAGAGAATAAAATACCTAGGAATCCAACTTACAAGGGATGTGAAGGACCTCTTCAAGGAGTACAAACCAGTGCTCAATGAAATAAAGGAGGACACAAACAAATGGAAGAACATTCCATGCTCATGGATAGGAAGAATCAATATCATGAAAATGGCCATACTGCCTAAGGTAATTTATAGATTCAATGCCATCCCCATTAAGCTATAAATGACTTTCTTCACAGAATTGGAGAAAACTACTTTAAAGTTCATATGGAACCAAAAAGAGCCTGTATTGCCAAGACAATCCTAAGCCAAGAGAACAAAGCTGGAGGCATCACACTACCCGACTTCAAACTATACACTTTCACCATTTTAAAGATGTCACTGCATTTCCATTCAGTTTCCACTGCACTAATGAGAAGTCAGTTACCAGCTTCACTTTCCCTTTGAAGCTAATGCCCCAGTTGTAATTTGAATGCTTTAGAAATACTTTAGCTTGCAAATTTTTATTTTGAGAAAGTTTATTATAGTGTACCAATATGTATTTTTCTTTTATTCACTTTACTTTCAGTGATTAGCATTACTTTCATAAGTTTGGAAATATTATCAGCTATTATACATTCAAAAATATTGCTTCTATTCTGTGATTCCTCTCTCTCTCTCTCCTCTCTCTCTCTCTCTCTCTCCCCTCTCCACTACCTTAGTGGGACTCTATAAACACAAATATGTTAGATTTTTCACTGAAAGCCATATGGTTCCTAAAATTTTTCTTTATTTTCCATCACTCCTTTCCTCATTGTTGATGAGAATACATATCTTTTAATATAGTAATCAGTATTCTAAATCACTAATCTTTTCTTCAACTGAATATGTTCTACAGTGAAAAAACTGTTGTATGTTTTCAATTTCAGTTATTAAAGATTTGGGGTCTTTAATAGCTAGATTCAAAACTTTAATAATTGCAATTGAAATTGATCAAACTTTAGTCAGTCTCTCCATCTTTTCCTAGGCCTATTTATGCATGTTCCTGTACAATCTAGTTTTAGCTAGGAACCTTGCTATGTCAGCTTAACAAGAACCTCCCAGTCTCAATACCTGATCACCCCCCTCAATATCTAATTGGATTCCTCACTTTCCACCATCCTCTAGGCAATACCTGATCACCTGTGATTAAATTTTCTGGATTTAGGTAATTCTACTCTAATGAAGGGTGGTAATAATCCTGCTTATAGAGAAATGAAATTAATCTTTCCATTTTCATCTCATGATTTATCTTTCATTCTCTATTTTATCTGGAGCTTATTTTCAATTCATTGAAGAAAATAGAATCCCTCTGGTTGCAATCATCTTTATTAGAACTTTAGATAGTGGCTTTCTCTATCGTGACTTATCAATTATCACTTTCTATATTTAGCAAATGTTGTAAACATTTTCTATCCACTGATTATCTTTTTGCATTCATTATTTTGGATCTCAGGAAAAGAATTTTCAATACATATACACAGTATGTTTCTTAAACCCATTCATCCAACTATTTGTTGAATGTTCCATGGATCTGAAAACATTAGCATATGGTTAATCTTATTCATAGATTTTGTGTTTAACTAGATTAGCTATTCAGAGTTTAATTCCATTTGTAAGATCTGATTGAAGCTCATTTTTTTTTCAATATTCTTATAATATGATTTACAACTAGTTTGGAAAGACTATCCATACACTTAAATAAAAGCAGGCTTTAATGAGGAAGATTTCTAACTTACATTTTTAAATACTCTGAATTTAGCCTCCAACTACAGTAAAATCCCCTTAAAATATTTCAATTTTTCTCAGTTTTGAAAATGAACAGACTAGCATAGAATATGATCAGGTGGCCAGTATGTCAGGTAGAGACATATAATATATATTACACCCTTTGTTCTAGAACTCAAGTTATATGTTAACAATCTAGTTTCATTTCAATTTACTTCAGATATTTCCTGGAGAATAAAATGAAAAGAAACATTTTAGCTCATATTAATAAATTACAATTGCAGGGAAGTTAGCTTAATATCATTCTAAAATATGATGTATGATTGGGCACAATTTAAATGTGGCTGAGTAATTTTTAAAATCATCTTTTAATTCATGACCCATGAAACAGAATTTCTGACTTACAATAAATGCTTTCCTCATGTCTTTTATATTTTCATTATAGCATATTAACAAATATTGTACTCTCACATGAAAAATCCATAACATTTTACATAAATAGCAAAAAAAAAAAAAAAGACGGAACACAACAATGTTTATTTTTCAATGAGGGAGTATAACTCTATAAGATGAAATACCAGCTTCAAACTAAACACTTCCAAGGAATACATTTATGTATAACCAACTTTCTAATTGTTTTGTAATATATAAAATCAGTACAGTAACAGTGAAAATTTAAGTAAAATTCTCTCAATATGCTGCCCTTTTGACCCACATCCTCTTCTCCATCACTGCAGACAGTACAGTTACAATGCAAGCAATTATTTTTCAGGAATTTTAATATTGCTTTGAAATTTTACCAATTATATTTAATCCTAAAATGTTAATTTAAAAATATGTTACAATATAGGCTGATTTTTCACTATTTTGTAACATCTCTATTCTCTCAAGTCTCAATCTTATTCTTTGAGAATGATTCCTCCATGCTTATTTACTCATTAGGAAAAATAGTTCTCCACCCATGCAACAGTCTCACTATTTTGGTCTTTTCTAAGTCATATTTGCATTTCTATGTGTTTTGAATTGTTTAGAAAACCACAAAGAAAGTCCATCGTGATGGGCTAGGAATCAAGGGACCAAGTTGGAGTAATTGCAAAAAGAGTAGATCACGCCTTAACTATTAGGTCTCCTAATTAAGTGACCATGGAACAATTTTTTTATTCTTGAAAAAGTAATATTTACCTAATAGATAGAGGCAACATATGTAGAGCATTAATTAATGAGGCAACATATGTAAAGCATTTGAAATGTAGTAAGCAATCAACCATATCAGAAAATTCTACACTCCCAACTTTAGCTCTATAACAAATACAAAAGACTATTTGGTTTTCTCTTACAAAATATTGGGGTTATTGAGACACTACAAGCTAAAGTGGCAAATACACTCATTCCCTTAACATAGATATTCTATAAAAATTATACAATTAATTGCTAATACAAAGCTAACACTAAAATAAAGACAATCATCACATAAAATGTAAACTAAAAATTAAAATGAGAATGTGAGAGCTGAAATACAGAATATTTTTTACCACAGTGCAATAAAATACAAATCAATAAAAATGTTGTGGGAAAAAATAAGGATTACATTGGAAAACACACACACATATATATGCACAGATGCATACACACATGTAATTCAAGTGTCAGAAGAAAAATCATAGTGGAAACAATATTTAGACTAAAATAACAGTAACATCAATACATATTATAACTTGAAGATGCAAGTAAAATATCTAGTCAAGGAAAATCAACAGCCCACGATTCCAATGTTACAAACAAATACTAGAAATAAGTGAGTTATTCACTTGGAAAGTTAGAAAAATAACAATGGATAAACCACCAAGGAAAAAGAAGGTAGAAAACTATAAAGTTAATAGCGGAAACTAATGAAACAGAAAATAAAGAAATATTAGGGAATTTTTTTTTAAAGTCAAATGAAATAGACAAAACTTAAGCAAAACCAATTAAGTACAAGTAGGGATGCCACAATTGAAGGACGAGAAAAACAGAACCTAACTATGAATATAGTAAATGTTACATGACAATAGTATTTAAACTGTTTTCTAATAAATTTGACATCAGATATAATAAGTAATTTATGTAAAATTTTACCTCAAGAAACAATTAAAATATAAAGAAACCTATAATGATTAAAGTATTTTAAAAGAAAGTCCAAAATCTACCCACATAAAAAGCACCTGCTCCACCAAACCATCAAATTACAGATAATGTATTTGTTAAACCAAATGTTCTCCACACTATAGAGATGGGGAGGGTGCCAAATTAATTTGAGGCTAATGTTGCCTTGATTTTGTAGCCAAATGAGATAATACAGTTAGACTGAAAGAATAAGACCTAGTTGTTGGTAGCAGAATAGGGTGACTATAATTAATGATAATTGATATATATTTCAAATAACTAAAAGAGTTAAATTGGAATGTTCCTAACACAAAGAAATGATAAATGCATGCAGTGATAAATATCCCAATTACCTTTATCTGATCATTCCACATTACATGATTGTTTTACAACATCATGTGTACCCCATAAATACATATGACTATAAAATAGTTTATGTATCCATAAAAAATCAAAATTAAAAACTGAGACAATGCAAAGCAAATATAGATTAATTTCATTTTTGAAGGTTTGTAATAAACCGACAATTCAGAAATGTTTTTTAAAGTTACTTATAACAAAATATGGCTTATTTCAATAATCTAGGAATTGTTTTCCATTATAGCATACGTTAATGTTTTCAATAAACCCAAAAATTAAGAAAATGACATTATCATCCCTATAGATGCATAATATCTGCATAACTTCTTTAATGAAGAATATAAGTGAAGGAAAAAATTAAAAGTATGAATAGGATCAAAAAAGCAAAAGATAGTTTTGGGAGAGGAGAAAAAATCACATATGGAGAACTTTAAAAATAAAAAAGATATATGAATATCACTGCAGCACAGATTTTAAAACTAGTAAATAATATTTTGTTTCTTACATTTTGTGTAAGAAAAAATAAGGCTGTATATACCCATTTATTTCTTTTAACCAAAAGCAACATATGAAGAATAAGAAACAAGAAAATGGTTACCTGTAGGGAATGAGTGAAAAAAGGGTGGAAGAGTAAAAAAGCAGGAATGGGATGATCTGGGTGATGGGATAGGATGTCAGGTGATGGGTAATGATGATCTGTGCAGCACAAAACCATGGCACGTGTTTACCTATGAAACAAACTTGCACATCCTGCACGTGTATCCCTGAACTTAAAAGCTGGAAAAATGTTTTTTAAAAGATAAAGAAATGCAAGTTGGGAGGAAGCTGTAATATTAGTAGTATTAGACATGAATGGTATAATATTATAACATAATATTACAAATTCATTATATATACTATATATGAAGACATATATTCCATATAATATTATATGTACATGTATATATACTCACTGGGAGGTTTAGAAGCAATGATGTTCAAATAGCACCATTCTCCACTTAAAAATTCCTTGGAGAAAGGTTGATTGTAGGTCCGGGACAGTGAGAGTATAATACTAACTTAGTATATAGTTTTGTTTCAGAAAGTAAGGAAGAACTTGAAGACTAGTGGGATTATATCAAAACAAAATGAAAGAAAGCTTGAAATGGCTTGTGATAGTTTATTCTATCAGGATGTATGTATTATACTCTAGGGCCTGGAAGAAAAAAATGACCAAATAAGGATAAACTCATCAAACAATGTAAAATTCTTTTTATACTGAACTCTTCAGTCTTTTGCTGAATTTTTAAATAAGCTTTACTAGTAAAATATACTAATCATCTTTCACATTTCTTAGTGACTACTGAAAGTTGTAAATGTTCACATCACTTTGATAATAATATTCTAAGTTAGTGTGGCAGTGTTCCTAAACAAGAGAGATGTTTCCTGAATTGTTTCTTTTGTTCAAAACCAAAGCATTGTATATTGAAGGGAGAAACTGTTGAGCTCATTATTTTAGTATTTATTCCTCCTAATACACTTCATTCTATTTACTATGTTTTTAAGAATAATGTAATTTATATCATAAATCTTTAGTACATACCAGTATATAATACTGGAGTATATTATTTTATGAACATCCATGTAAAGATGTAAAACCTGCCTTTATTATCTACAATCTAGAAGATAAAACACATATAAGGAACCTGTACAAACTAAAAACCAAACAAAAAGATCTGTGATAGAGTTCAATAAGTAATTTTCTGTGGAAAAAGGGAGTATAAAACATGGTGAGAAAAATTTTTTTAAATGCTGGACTACTGCAATAAACTATGTTGTATCTTAGTGGCAGTTTAACATTTTTTGTAACCTAAACATACTCTTCTTCTGAAAGTATGACTTCAAAAGTGCATTCATCAAGGTTTAAGCAAGAAATAGATGGCAGATGTACACTCAAACTGAGTATATGAGAAGAGTTTTAAAAATATTATTACAAATGCATGGGTAGTTTAGGGACAATGCAGATGATAACCAAAGTTATCTTTTTTATGTTAACAAATAACAAAAATAACAAAAATAACAAAAAAAATTAACATAAAACAAATGTTTTTCAGTACTGCTTCTGTTGCTGATCATCAAGCCTCAATTAATCACACCTATCTGTTTCTACCACCCAATTCATGTAATCTTTAATCACTCTCAGCACTTTGCTTTAGTTTTTCATTGACAAGAACATTTTGTCAAGAGAATACTAAAAGGTGTCTCAATGAATCTCCTATGTTTTAGAAATAGTCTTCCTTACCCTCATTGTATACAAGAAACCACATTTCTACTTTGTTATAGGAGTCAAGAACACTGAGTCCTTCCTTCTTTAACCATTGGTACAGAAGAATGAGGAATCTAAAATTGCAGGTGGTATTGTCAGCATCTAATTAAGTAGAACCATGATTGTGTCCTCTAGTGGGGAAAAAAAAATCCTCCATAGTACACAAGGACCTGCAAACTGATCAATGACTAAAAATGTCAAAGCAGGCAACAATCATATTCAAATGTTATAAAATACATTATTTAAAGTAGTCACACATATTTTCATCCTCTTATCCAACCTGTACATTCTGGGTATGAGGTAACCTGGCACGGGTCTAAGACATATTACTGAACCTTTTAGGTTAGTATCTCTATCTCATGATATTATCTCCCAACTAATGCCATTAATTAACTCTTCAACAACATTTCATTGTAATATCACTCTAACTTCTTATTATTAGTGGAGCACAGATAAAGACTAGTGAATTCAATGGCTGTGAGCCACTGCCATCATTCCATAGTATGACCTTGGTCAGAGATGTTGTTTTACGAGATACCATGCAATGGACAACATATTCCATAAAATCCTAAGTATGATGCTGGTGGAAGAGCTTTTTGTTTAGACTGCAAATACTTACCAGAAATATCTTTTCACTCCGTAAGGACATATTGTCATGACCTCTATGATGGACAGCGTCTAATGTAATCATCATTATGAGGGAACTTACTGGAATCTACAGGAAATGGTGACATGTTACAGATTCAGCTTTGGCCTCTGTTGTTGGAATGTTGGGCACACAGAAGTAGAAGTAGCCAAAACAGCTTCAATTGCACTGGAAATGCATAGTAATAAAATGGTTGTAATGCAGAAGGTTTATTTGGGACTCCAGTGAAAACAAGCAGTGGAATTATAAAGTGATACAGGGAAAAGGGGACAGCCAATAAGTGCTGAGTTACTATGCCAGTTACCACAGTGGACAAGTGGGCTTAATTCAAGGAGAAACTCTGAGGAAAAGTGTAAAACATGTATCTCAGAACGGACACATATCAATGTGAGGAAGCTGAGGTATTTATGCATTAAATCTCCAATCAGTCATTGGTTGAAGTCTGATCCTAGTGGTATTAATTCCCAGGAAATCTGGGTGTGATGCATGTGTGGAAAATAATGGCCAGGATAAAATGCTTAGGCACAGATGCAGAGGCAGAAAAAAATGCTTAGACACAGATATATATGTTGGCAGTTTGAAGTCATCTAAACATTCTGAAAATGTAGCGTTCAAGGCATATTGGCAGAGCACACAGGCAGCATCTTCCACAGCCTTAATCTCTGCCACTATGGCCACCTTCTAGACAGACACATAGAGAAAGCATCAGAAGACTGAGGGCATGGGAAGATGACATCCACATAACAATTTATCATATTTACCTGGTTCTTTAGATTCTCCTCTAGTAATAAATGCCCTCTTGTAGCATTTATGTAGAATACAAATATACCCAATAGGAGAGGCCCATCCACATACTTCTTCTTTAGACCTCATTGTCACCATTTTTTAAAAAAATCTTGATCTTGATAATTACTCAACAGTCAGAAAGGGTTGCCTCTTTCCGTGAGGCACTATAATACACATCTTAGTCAGTCGTTCTTTCCACATGAAGTAGACAAACAAATGTGACACCCAGAGATATGCTAACTGGAAATCAACAATTTGGGGGGCCATACTTGAATATAGACATAAGGCAGCAACCATCCACTTTGGCAGGTGCCTGCAAAGCATATAAATCCATCTGTAATTCAATTTTTTACTTTTGCTATCCATTGACACATGGTAAGTAATTCCTCATGGGATGAGGATCGTGGTGAGGCTGTAATGAAATGGGAGCAGGTGCCATGGAAAGCTGTGCCTCCTTGTGCTATTTCCTGGAAACTTCTGCACTTGCTAGGGCACTGACTCCTGTATGATATTTCTATTTTACAATGAAATGCTAAAGTACGTGTCCAATTGTAAGGTTCAATAAATTACTAAGATACATTTCATGATTAGTTTGACTCAAATAGTTATTTGGTGTCCAGTAATTGTGTATGCAGTCTTTCAGCTGCTCTAAACATTCAGCTGCTTTCAAATTAAGAGTATGTTGTTTTCAGAAGAAGACATGACTTAGTCCAAAACCCTAGAGATTTTATTAGTAATTGTCAGAGACTCCATACAGCAACTCTGTTTGCTGAAGATCTTTCCAATATATTTGGATGTGGTGAGTCATAAGGACCCAAGTGGCTGGGCAGCTTGCACTACAGCCTGAACCTGGCTGTATTTCATAGTGCTGCACCCCCCTCACAACTCCTCACAACTGGCAGCTTGCAGGCAAAGACTGGCAAGAGATGGGAGAGCCTACAGAGCTAGTGTGATGGCAGTCACAGTGTGGGGAGGCTATTCAGCCAATACTCAGTGGATCGAGGGCATCCATGTGACATCCGTACAGCAACTTCTGCTAATCAACAGATAAGAACAGATGCACTGTTCTACTTACTTTTATAACAAAAAGTAAATTTTCTTGGCATTTAAAAATTCCTCAAACGACCTTTCAGGAACAGTTACAAAAGTTGACTTTTAAAGAAAATACCTAAGTTCTTTAAAGTCACAGCATTGGACTATGACCACGACCTTCAGAACTTGATGATTCAACATTTTAGAAGGATACTAAATGAAAACACATTGAAGTGAGCTTGACTTTATCAATATTTCCCATATGGCCCTATAGCAACCAGATACAAGGCACTGTTCCCCACAGAAAAGCAAAGAACTGGAGCTTGCAGCTGTATCATATGCCTGAGGAGATAACAATTAGAGTTGAAGGGCCACCAAAGAGGTTGACCTTTGTTACTCTGTGATATAGTAATGATCAGTGAAGATAATGACATTGTGAAGAAGCCCTCCCTCCATCACTCAAAAATTAATGTAAGAATTCGCAGTTAACTAAGTACATCTGTTTCCATTATAAATTTTCAAAGTGGAGAAACAACTAGAGTGTTGTAGTTAGTCCCACAAAATCCCATGAAACAAAATTGGGCCAAAACTTAATCCATCCACTGATCTCCACAGGATCCTACTGTAACTGGTGAAGCATAGAGAAATTCTGATTTCTAGCGATTAAAGTACATTAAGAGTTGGTATCCAGTAATCTCCAGAAGGTATGGGTCTTTAGCTTTCTCCAATATAAAGTCATCCTGGTAAATCATTATAGTACACTTTAAGATTCCTACTTGTTCAAAGAATATAGTTCATTCACATATCTTGAGGCCTTAGGGTTTGTATTTTATTACTTGTTTAATTTGTTAAATGTTAATAGTGATTATAGTGGCCATATCATTTTGAAATTCCCACCAGTAAAGAATGAGAATTCCTGTTACTCCACATCCTTGTCAGTTTTCAATGTTGTCAGTGCTCTGAATTTTAGTCATTCAATTGGATACAGTGGTATCCAACCGTCATTTTAATTTACATTTCCCTGATGAAATATGATGTGCAGCATCTTCTCATATCCTTGTCATCCTATATAGTTTTTTTGGTGAGGTATCTTTGGCTCATTTTTTAATTGGATTGTTTAGTTTTTAAATGTCGTGTTTTAAGAGTTTCTTGTATATGCTGGATAACAGTCTTATTAGATAGGCCTTTTGCAAATATGTTCTCCCAGTGCATAGCCTGTCTTTTCATTCTTTTGGCAGTGTCTTTCACAGGTCAGAAATTTTTAGTTTTAATAAAACCCAGCTTATCAATTCCTTATTTCATGTGTTGTATCTAAAAAGTCATTACCAAACTCAAGATCATCGAGATTCTAGACATATTACATTTTTCACAAAAATTAAGTCAAAATGGAGTACAGTTAATAAAAATGTATTGTATTTTGAAAATGGGAGATGTTTAAAGTGTTACCACCACAAAAAAATAAGTATTTGAGGTCAGGCATTTGTTAAATAGCTCAATTGAGCTATGCTACAATATATGTATATTTCAAAGAATCACATTATAAATGATAAATATATACAGTATTTTTCTCAACTAAAATCAATTAATAAATAATGGATGACAGATCTAAATGTGAAACACAGAATTATAAAATTCCTGAAAGATAACATAGGAGAAAATTTTAGTTTTTATCATACAATGAAATCATCTTTGTATGTACAGTTCTATGAATTTTAATACATTTATAGATTCATGTAATTACAGTTACAATCAAGATAAAGAACTGTTCTAACAGCCCAAGAGACTCCCATACCATCATTTTATACTCATGCCCACTCCCTATCTGGAGCAGTCACTGATACTCTCTTTTTTACTATAATATTGCCTTTCCCAGGATATTTTGTAAATGGAATCATATAGCATGTAACTTTTCAAGACTTGTTTGTTTTATATAGTTTAAAGATTTTGAAATTCATCCAAGTTTTATGTGTATCAATATTTCATTCCTTTTTAGTGCTGATTAGCATTCAATTATGTAGATATGTGACAATTTGTTTATCCATTCACCTACTGAAGCACATTTGGGTTATATCCAGTTTTTGGAAATTATTAATGAAACTTTTATAAACACTTTACACAGATTGTGTGTGAAAATAACTTTTTATTTCTCTAGGGTAAATACCTAGGAATACGATTTCTAGGATGTATGGTAATTACGTATTCAATTTTATGAGAAAGCGCCAAATTATTTTTAGGTTGGTTGTAATATTTTGAGTTTGTTTGGGCTTTTATTTTCTTTCTTTCTTTTTTTTGGTGTTGTTTCTATTTTTACTTATTTTTTAAATTTTATTTTTGAGTTCAGGACTACATATACATATACAGGTTTGCTTTATAGATAAGTTACGTGTTGCAGGAATTTTGTGTAGAGATTATTGTCACTCAGGTAATAAGCATAGTACTTGATAGGTAGTTTTTGGATCCTTACCCTTTTCCCACCCGCCACCCTCAAGTAGACCCAGTGACTATTGTTTACTTCTTTTGTCCATGTCTACTCAATGTTTAGCTCCTACTTATAAGTGAGAATATGTAGTATTAGGTTTTCTGTTCCTGTGTTAGTTCACTTAGAATAATGGCCTCCAGCTTTAACCATGTTGTTGCAAAGGACATGGTCTTATTTTTTTATGGCTGCATATGTACCACATTTTCTTTACCCAGTCTACCATTGATAGGCTTTTAGATTAATTTCATCTCCTTGATATTGTGGATAATGCTGCAATAAACATACACATGCATGTTTCTTTATGGTAGATATGTTTATGCTCCTTTGGAAATATACCCAATAATGGGATTGCTGGATGAAGTGATAATTCTGTTTCAAGTTCTTTGAGACACTGACAAACTGCTTTCCACAATGACTGAACTAATTTATATTCCCAGCAGCAGTGTTTAAGTGTTTTCTTTTCTCTGAAATCTTGCCAGTATCTGTGTATTTTTTGGACTTTTCAATAACAGCCATTCTGACCGGTGTACGATGGTATCTTGTTGTCATTTTGACTTACATTTCTCTAATGATTCGTGGTGTTGAGCACTATTTCATATGCTTGTTGGCCATTGTATGTCTTCTTTTGAAAATTGTCTGTTCATGTCCTTTGCCCACCTTTTAATGGCTTTTTTTCTTGTAAATTTAATTTCTTCATACATTCTAGATACTAGACATTGTCAGATGCATAGTTTGCAAATATTTTCTTCCTTTCTGAAGGCTGTCCTTTCACTCTGTTGATAGATTCTTTTGCCGTGAGGAGAAGCTCTTCAATTAGGTCCAATTTGTCACTATTTGTTTCTGTCAAAGTTGCTTTTTCATCTTCATCAGGAAAACTTTGCCAGGGCCTATGTCCAGAATAGTATTTCCTAGGTTTTCTTCTAGGGGTTTTATAGTTCAGTATTTAATCCATCTTGAGTTTATTTTTGTATATGGTATAGAGAAGGGGTCCAGTTTCAATCTGCTACATATGGCTAACCAGTTATCCTAGAACCATTTATTGAATAGGGCTTTCTTTTTTCATTGCTTGTTTTTGTCAACTTTGTCAAAAATCAGGTGATTGTAGGTATGGAGCATTATTTCTGGGCTCTCTATTCTGTTCCATTGGTCTACGTGTATGCTTTTGTACCAGTACCATGCTGTTTGGGTTACTCTAGCCTTGTGGTTTAATTTGAAGTCAAGTAATGTGATGCCTCCAGCTTTGTTCTGTTTGCTTAGAATTGCCTTGGCTATCTGAGCTGTTTTTGGTTCTATATGAATTTCAAAATAGTTTTTTCTAACAATGTGAAGAATGTCACTGGTAGTTTGATAGAAATAGCATTAAATATGTAAATAACTGTGAGCAATATGGCCATTTTAACAACATTGATTCTTTGTATCCATGAGCATGAAATATTTGTCCATTTGTGTCAATTCTCATTTCTTTGAGCAGTGTTTTATAATTCTTGTTCTAGAGATCTTTCATCTCCCCGATTATCTGAATTCCTAGGTATTTTACTCATTTTTGTGGCTATTGTGAATGGGTTTCAGTTCTTGATTTGGCTTTTAGCTTGAGTGTTGACATATAGGAATGCTACTGATTTGTGTACATTAATTTTGTATCCTGAAACATTTCTGAAGCTTTGGGGCACAGACTATGGGCTTTTCTATGTATAGAATTATATCACCTGCAAACAGAGGTAGTTTTACTTTCTCTCTTATTTGGATGTCTTTTATTTCGTTCTCTTGTGTAATTGCTCCGACTAGGACTTCCAGTACTATGTAGAATAGGAGTAGTAAGAGAGGGCATCCTTGTCTTATTCCGGTTTACAATGGGAATGCTTCTAGCTTTTGCCCATTCTGTATGATATTGGCTAAGAATTTGTCATAGATGGCTCTTACTATTCTAAAATATGTTTCTTCAAAGCCTACTGTGTATAGGGTCTTTAACTGAAGTGATATTGAATTTTACTGTAAGTCTTTTCTGCATATATTAAGATGAACATGTGGGGTTTTTGTCTTTAGTTCTGTTTATGCAATGAATCACGTTTATTGATTTATATATGTGGAACCAACCTTCCATCCCAGGGATAAAGTCTACTTGATCATACTGGATCAACTTTTTGATATGCTTCTGAATTTAGTTTGCTAATATTTTCTTGAGGACTTTTGCATCTATGTTCATTGAAGATATTAGCCTGAAGTTTTTCTTTTTTATTGTATCTCTGCCAGGTTTTGATATCAGGATGATGTTGGATTCCTAGAATGAGTTAGAGAGAAGTTCCTCCTCCTCAGTGTTTTGGAATAATTACAGTAGTAGGAATGTTACCAGCTCTTCTTTATACATCTGATAGAATTTGGCTGTGAATCCATCTAGTCCTGGGATTTTTCTAGTTGGTAAGCTTTTTATTATTGATTCAATTTTGGAACTCATTATTGGTCTGTTCAGGGATCCAATTTCTTCCTGGCTCAGTCTTAAGAGGTTGTATGTTTCCAGTAATTTATCCATTTTTTTCTAGGTTTTCTAGTTTGCATACATAGACGTGATTTTAGTAGTCTCTGAGGATTTTTAAAATTTCTCTGGGGTTAGTTTTAATGGCCCCTTGTCATTTCTGATTGTGTTTATTTGGATCTTCTCTCTTTTTTTATTATTCTACCTATCAGTCCATCGATTTTTATATATATATATAATATATATATCTTTATATATATTTATTTATATGTATTTTTATATATTTATATATATGTTTTATATATTTATATATATATTTATATATATATAGTTTCAAAGAACAAACTTTTGAAATTGTTGATCTTTTGTATTTTTGGCACCTCAATTTTAATAAGTTCAGTTTTGATTTTGATTATATCTCATCTTCTGATAGCTTTGAGGTTGGTTCTGTTGTTTCTATAGTTCCCCTAGGTGTGTGATGTTAGGTTGTTAGCTTGAGATCTTTCTAACTTTCAATGTGTGTGTTTAGCGCTGTATACTTCCTCCTTACTACTGATTTAGCTGTGTTCCAATGATTCTGGTATGTTGTATTTTTCTTCTCATTAGTTTCAAATAACTTTTTGATTTCTGTCTTAATTTCATTATTTACCCCAAAATTATTCAGGAGCATGTTGTTTAATTTCCATGTAATCATAAGGTTTTCAGCAATTTTATTAATATTGATTCCTATTTTAATTGTGCGGTAGTCTGAGAGTGTGGTTGGCATGATTTCAGTTTTTAATTTTTGGAGGAGTATTTTATGGGTGATTTGTGGTCAATTTTAAAGTATGTGCCATGTGCAGACAAGAAAAATATATATTCTGTTGGTTTTGAGAGGAGATTTCGGTAGATGTCTGTTAGGCCCATTTGGTCAAATGTCGAGTTTGGGTCCTGAATATCCTTGTTAGTTTTCTGCCTTGATGATCTGTTTAATACTGTCAGTAGTGTGTTGAAATCTCCCACTACTATTGCATGGTTATCTAAGTCTTTTTGTAAGTAACTTGCTTTATAGATCTTGATGCTCCTCTGTTAGGTGCATATATATATTTAGAATAGTTAAGTCTTCTTGTTGAATTGAACCTTTTTCATTATGTAATGCCCTTCTTTGTCTTTTGCAATCATTGTTGGTTTCAAGTCTGTTTTGTCTTAAATTAGAATAGCAACTCCTACTTTTTTTCTGTTTTGCATTTACTTGGTAGATTTTTCTCCATCCCTGTACTTTGAACCTATGAGTGTCATTTTCAAGTGAGATGGGTCCCTTGTAGAGAGCATACAGTTGGGTCTTACTTCTTTATAAAACTTGCCAATCTGTGACTTTTAATTGGGACATTTAGCTCATTTACATTCAAAGTTAATATTCATATGTGCCGGTTTGATGCAGTCATGATGTTGTCAGCTAGTTACTATGCAGACTTGATGGTGTGGTTGCTTTATAGTATTACTTGTCTATATACTTAAGTGTGTTTGGTAGTGGCTGGTAATAGTCTTTTTCAAATTTAGCACTCCCTCACTGACCTCTTATAAGACAGGTCTAGTGGTAATGAATTCCTTTAGCATGTGCTTATCTGAAAAGAATCTTATTTCTTCTTCACTTATGAAGCTTAGTTTGGATGGATATGAAATTCTTGGTTGGAATTTCAGTTCTTTAAGAATGCTTAATAAGGGCTCCAATCTCTTCTGGCTTGTAGGGTTTCTGTTGAAAGGCCCACTTTTAGCCTGATAGGATTCTTTTTGTAAGGGATATGCCCCTTCTCTCTAGCTGCTTTTAACATTTTCTCTTTCATTTTGACCTTGGAGAATCTGCTATGTGTCTTGGGAAATGGTCATCTTGTGTAGTATCTCACAGGGGCTCTCTGCATTTCCAGGATTTGAATGTTGGCCTCTCTAGAAAGATTGGGGAAATTTTCATTGATGATATTCTCAAATACATTTTCCAAGTTGTTTATTTCTCAGCCTCTCTTTCAGGGAAGTCAGTGTATCATACATTTGGCATCTTCACATAATCCCATATTCTTGGAAGTTTTGTTGATTATTCTTTATTGTTTTTTCTTTATTTTTGTCTGACTGGGTTATTTTGGAGACCCAGCCTTCGAGTTCAGAGATTCTTTTCTTGACTTGGCCTACTCTGCTGTTAATACTTGCGATTGTATTATGGAATGCTGACATTGAGTTTCTCAGTTCTATCAGATCAGCTTGGTTCTATTTTAAAATGACCATTTCACCTTTCATCTGTTATATCCTTTTATGGGATTTTTTAATTTCTTGGATTGAATTTTGACTTTCTCCTGAGTGTCAACGATCTTCATTCCTATCAATATTATGAATTCCATTTCTGACATTTTAGCCATTTCAGCCTTGTTAGGAACCATTGCTAGGGAACTGGTGTGGTTATTTGGAGGTAAGAAGATATTCTGGTTTTTGAGTTGCCAGAGTTCTTACACTGGTTCTTTCTCACCTGTCCTGACTGATTTTTCTTCTATATTTGAAGTTGCTGTTTGGATGTTTTTATATTTTGGAGTTTTTTAAATGTGTGTTTTTATTTGTTTGTATGTTTGTTTCTTGCTTTAATCTTCTTTGATGCCCTTGGGGTTTTGATTCTGGTATAAGGTAGGTTGAGGCACTGGCTTTGATTCTGGTTTGCTCCTGGGTTTTGGCCGTGTCAATGCCCACATTTCTTTTGTTGAGTGTTTTGGTCCCCAGGGCTCCCTCAGGTAGAAGCTGCAATTGGCAGACGGGCCATATTTTTGCCAGGTTGGCCCTAATCCTCTGTTTGAGTGCTTACCAGGGAGACACTGGATTATACCTGCCCATGAAGTTCAGGCTAAAGTGGGAACGCTGAGCTAGAGGCTCTAGCAAATGTTGCCTGCCTGGCTACCAATCATTGGGGTAAATAGGGTCACCTGCCCTGCTGTCTGGGCATTTCCTAGGACAACAGAAAGCTGCAATCACTGGCTGAGTTCATATAGAATTAGGACCACAGGGCTGGAAGCTCTAGTAGTAAGCCTAGCCTGCCTGGCTACTAGTGGTGGGAGTGGCTGGGTCACCAGTAGTAGCCAGGCAGGCTAGACTTACTAGAGCTCAGGTGTTTCCGGTGACAACAGGAAGCTGTGTCCTCTGGCTGAGTTCACACAGAAGTGGGACTGCTGAGCTGGAAGCTCAAGCATGTGTTGCCTGCTTGGCCACCAATGGTGGGGTAGGTTAGATCACCTGCCCTGCCATCCAGATGCTTCCCAAGACAACAGGAGGCTGCAGCTGTCAGCTGATTTGAGGCTGAAGCAGGACCACTAGACTGGAAGCTAGCACCAAGTCCCATCAGACGAGGGGGATGGAGCAAATTTACTTCTCCCAGTACCATGACTGTGTCCTTTAGTATGGCTATGTCACTGATGCTATTCCTTTCTGAGGCCCAAGGCTTGTAGAGGGCCCCTTGGACTCAAGAGTTGCCCCTGAAAAACATCCAGATGGCTCTCTGCTTCAGTCTAGATGGGTGGTATGGGGGTGTCCTGGGGCCAGGTGAATTCTCCTGTTCCCAGTCTCGCACAGGTCTCTGTGGAGAGTGTGAATACCCAGGAGTCTCTCACTCGCTCACACTTTACCGTGTTGGAGAGGTTCTCCTGGATTCATGCTGAGCCCAGAAATGATGTTGTCCAGTTTCACTCCTCTCTTTTCTCTGTGTCCTCTTGCTTTCTTGATGGATCCTTACATGGTTTCTCAGATAATTGGCCTGCAGGGTCAGTGTTCACCAGCCCTCTCATTTCCTCTTCATGAGAGCGATGTATATAAGCTGCTTCTAGTCTGCCATCTTTGTCCCAACATTTTGTATTCCTACTAACAATGCATGGGTGTTCCACTTGCTCTACAAACTTGCTTGCACTTGGAAGAGTCAATATTTTCTTACCTTAGCCATTTTAATAGATATATAGTATTATCTCATCATAGCATAATTTTATTTTTCATCTCGCTAATGTCTGATGATGGTGAAATATTTTCATGGGCTTAATTGTCTACCATATATCATCCTTTACAGAAGTGTCTAAGTCTTTTACATATTTTTAAAAATCAGATATGTTTTCTTACCGTTGAATTTTGTGTGGGTATTTCATTTCATCTTATTTTGGATTTCATATTTCTCATATGTCTATCTAGTGTTATTGCAATCAATAGGTAGATAAGTTCTTAATACTGATGGTCCTAATGTAAGATGACCAGAAAACAGCTAAGAAAATGCAAACTTGATATGCTGCAGTTAGCAGAAGATTAATATGTTTCAGGCACTTCAGTTGGTCCTGATAAACAACAACAACAACAAAAACAATAACAACAAAGCGAGAATACAATGTGTGTAATGAGGCAAATGTTCTCTTATTCATTCTCAAAAATCAATTGCCTATGGTAAGAGAAACAGAAAAAAATACATTCTATGAGCTTAATGTTGGCATGAGGACGGAACATTTTAAATACATCAGTATAATATATTCTTTGATTTCAAATTTAGTCAGAAAAAAAACAGATACTTTATGCCAGAGGCTTATAACATTTAGTATGCAGATATCACAAGAATAAAAGTTTTAGACATATAGGGGTTGCAGAAAGATCATAACTCTTTACATAAAAAATTGCAAATAATTTGTATTATAAACTGACAATTTATAATTGTATAAATGTATGGGCTATCAAGTAATGTTATAATTTGCAAGTACAATGTGGAACAATTAAATCAAACTAGTTAATATATCTATTACCTCACATACTTACACTCTGTGATCTCAAGAATGCAATATATGACTAGAGATTAGTTATATGATATGTACTCTTGGTTAATTGTTGTCTCATTATCTCCTTCAACTGATTTCTAATTGACCCTAGCCTCCTGTATATTTTTCCATGTTAAATATTATTTGGTTTCTAAAACAATCTCTCACTTCTTACAGTAGAGCATGTACCACACTCAAGTTTGTCCTCTTTGTTCACCAGCTACAAAGTATAGATATAAGGCAGATAAAGCAGTTAATTTCTGTTGTCTCTATGCCTCTCTTTATCTGGGAGAAGGAAATTTCCCTATAAAGTAAAATACATAGCCTTATATTGCTTTTGCAAGATCATCCTGATCTATTTCATACCCCATAATTGCCCAGATACACTATACATCTGAATTCTTAAACAGAAACCATTGCTTTTATATTTCATTTTTTAAAATAAACTCAGTGTATTGGGAATTTAGAGAATAAGAATTTATCCAGTATATCTCAGGATATGTAATAAATTAACTCACCAAATTAACCTTCTTGTTTCCAAACAAATAGTATGTTGGGTATTTTTTAAATGATTAAAATGTAAATTGTAATACTATAGTTTAAGACCATTGTCTATATATAAACTTTCCTTGTAAAAAAAAAAAAAAAAAAAAAAAAAAAAAAAAAAAAAACCTTCTGTTTTATTGTGCTTTCATGAAAGCTATTTCCCAAACAACTATAAGGTGTAAAACCCAAATTTAAATAAGAAATATTAACACAACCTGAAAAGAGAAGATTATAGTAAGGAGGGATGTTACAGAAGAGCCTGAAATGAGTAAAAAGTTATAAAAAGGTATGAGCAATATGTTCCTGAAGGGAGTAAAAAAAATAAACAAATGAAAGCAACAGTTTTATGCAGATATCACAATGTAATTTATATCAACTCATGTTATTGAATTCCTGATTACGTATTTATGTGTTAGGAGAATGATGAAGATAAATAAGACATGGAAGTCTATGAAGGCTATTCATCCTTAGAAAACTTATCTATAAATAAATAAAAATATAGGCAATCTAAAAATTATAAAGAGTATCTGTGACTACTTATAACACATCCTCATTTTACCAATAACTAGGGTCAAATAACTTTTGTTTAGGTCAACTTGAATGTAAAAACTTGAAGAGATATAGAAAATACATACAGCATGTGATTTAATTTACATACATACTTGAAATCACTTAGTACATGAGATATATTAAAAAGTATCAATTTTTACAATTAATTTACATGAAATACTTTCATCCTAGTTTTCACACTTATCTTCTATACCCATAACTTCACCAAAATCAAGAGTACCTATACAATTTTCCAGGGCACATTATTTTCACTTCTTTATAAGTAACTTGACATATTTGTAAGTTCATGTATGATGCTGTTGCCAACGTAAAATTTATCCTAAGCCATAAACGTGACATGTCCTCCCTTTTCTTTTGTGATGTACATAATCTTAGTACTTTTTAAAAAATCAATTTTGTTGTGTATACTTAAGGTATACAACATATTATGGGATATATATGGATAGTACAATAATTGCTATAGTGAAGCAAATTAGCATACCCATCAGCTCATATAGTTACCTACATGTGTGGGTGGGGGCCAAGAGCAGCTAAAATCTATCTACTGACTTATCAGTAATTGCAAATATAGCATAATGTTCACATTAAGAAAATGATACAAAATATAAAAGACCAACAGAAATAAACATTGGAAAATGTGGGAATGAAGAGACAACTAACAAAATGGAATAAAATGATAGTGACAGGAGTCAGACAAATCCTAGGCAGACAGTGGTGGCCCCCCAGTGAAACCCCACCTTCAAGCCAAAAACATCCTGAAACCCACAACCTCAGCGAGAACTTCTATTCCCATTTGCCCATTCATTCCTGATTGGTTCTTTCTGAATAATGCTTTTTAACCATTCAAATGTTACCTTTTCCAATGCTATCTATGGCCTGCCACTCCCCTATTCTGAGACCATAAAAGCCCTGGACTCAGGAACACTGTGAAATAAATCACCTGACTGTGGATGGGGGACACCGTCACATCCCTTTCTTGGTTGACAGCTATTCCATCGCTCAATAAAACTCTTCTCCGCCCTCCTCACTCTTCAATTGTCAGCATGTTCTCATTCTTCTTGGATGTGGGACAAGAACTCAGGAACCACTGAACATGGGTATGAGCTATAACACAGGCAAGCTGGGCTGCTGCACAAGCTAGGTGTGGCCTGGGTGGGCCAGGTGAGCAGGCCACCTCTTGTGGCAGGTAACATGCCCAATCAAGGCCCAGGTGGGGGTGTTGTCAGCTAGAGGTTCCCAGTTGGTAAAGTGACTGAGAAAAATCTAGTGTCAAAAATATATACAAACTCTGCATCTGATAAGGGGTTAATATCTAAAATATATAAGGAACTCAAACAATTCAATAGTTAGTAAGCATAACCTAGTTAAAAGATAGGCAAAGGACCTGTATACACAGCTCTCAAAAGAAAGACATACAAATGACCAAGAAACACAAAAACTCAACATAACTGACCACCACGGGGAAATGAAAATTAAAACAACAATGAGTTATCACCTCATATCTGTTAGAATGGCTGTTTCAAAAAACCAAAAGATGACAAGTGTTGATGATGTGAAGAAAAGGGAACCTTTGCACACTGTTGGTGGGAACGTAAATTAGTAAAACCATTATAGAAAACAGTGTAGAGGTTTCTCAAAAATGTAAAAGTAGAATTATCATAGGATCCAGCAATTCTACTATTATATCTAAAGGAAATGATCAGTAAGTTGCAGAGATATCTGCATTCCCATATTTATTGCAGCACTATTCACAACAGCCAAGACAATGGAAACAACCTAAGTATCCATCAACAGGTGAATGGATAAAGAAAATATGGAATGTATACAAAATGAAATACCATTAAGTTATTAAGGAAAAGAATATGCTATACTTTTTGACTACACAGAAGAACCTGGAGGACATTATGTTAAGTGAAATAAACCAAACCAGGCACAGAAAGACAAATACCACATAATCTCATTTATATGTGGAATCTAAAAAAGTTGATCTCATAGAAGAGTAGAATGGTGATTACCAGAAATGGCTGGAGATGGGGGAGGTTAGAGGGATGTTTGTCACAGGATATAAAATTTCTGTTAAATAGGAGAAATAAGTTCAAGAAATGTATTGTACAATAGGTTGGCTACAGTTAATATATTGTTCTTGGAAAATGTTGAGTGGTTTTAAAGTGTTCTTACCACAAAAATGATAATTATGTGAAGTAATGCATATGTTAATTAGCTAGATTTAGTCATTCTACAGTGTATCTATATACTTCAAAACATCATTTATATGCAGAAAACACATACAACTTTATCTGTCAATTTAAAAAATAAGCAGTAAATAAAATTAAATCTCAGAAATGTTCAGAATTTAAGAATTAGAAATAAAAAGAAAAAGAATTCATAAAATGACTTCAAAAGGAAGAACACAAAATTGAATAAATACACGTTAATTTAAGAAAAAAGTATAAGGTGAAAAAGGGGACTTTTTTTTAAGTTGCAAAGAAAAACAGAAATGGCTTAATAATGGTAAATATTTAAGAGTCCCTAAAGATGAAAGCCAATACAATGCAAAGAAATGGCAAAACATAAAAAACTATCATTCCAGAAGTTTTCTAAAATTAAAAATGATTTTATAAGCATACCATGTACTTGAGAATATCAGCAAGACATATTCCAGTACAAATCCTAGAGTTAAAAAACAAACAAACAAAAATCTTTGGTTATCTAGGAAAAAAGAGTGCATGACATATTAGAGAGCCACACATTATCATCTGATTTTTTCAGCACTATGATTTATGGCAAAAGAAAATGGAAATGCTGACTGAAGAAAAGGCTGAAGAAAAGAAAATGTAAGCAAGACTTTATCCATCAAAACTAACTTTGAATTATAAAGGATACAGACAAACTGTTATCAACAAGCAAAGAATAATTATTTTTCTCACAAGAACTTTCTGAGGAATCTATTTGAGAAAGAGCTTCGGATCACCAAAATAATTAGACAGACATTGAAATAAGCACTAATGTTGATTATCAAATACATAATTTCTTTCTGAACTAAGACTAAATATAGGCAAAATGTGTACTGGATGATAATCTTAAAAACTGGCAAATAAGAGAAATAATCCCACTTTTCTTATAGGAGTAGTATTACTTGGTAACCAAATAGTAGATAAGGTAAATCATGTATTTATAATAGTTTTACAATTACTAAATTTAAAAAGAATTTATATAATTAGAATGTGACTAATTTACAACTCCCACTAATTAACAGTTCTAAGAGTAATCACCAACAGTTTTGGAATCATAAAATATGGAACTACTTGACCTATTAATGAAAGAACACACTACTTCCTTTAGTCCTGCCAAAGGGATCAGACATGAACTTGATATGCCTCTGGGCCTAACTGTTAGTTTGCAGGAAATACAGAGGGCAGAATAACAAATAGAAGTGCACCAAGAATATTCAGTCTACAAAATCCAGACCATGGAAAACTCTGCAGGTCAAAATGTTTTGGGGTCTTCAGCATTTTTTTTTTTAAAAGAAATGCAAGACACCAGAGAAACTTACATATTGCAAGAGACTTAAAAGATATGGAAATGGCTTTGTATTTTTATTTATATTAATGAACAAGACTGAACTAGTGTCTGGGAATGAAGACTTGCGATATAAAATCAATAAAGACAAAAGAAATGATTGCTACAAAATCCCAAATAGTTGCTATTCATGAAAATTGAGGGGTATGATTGGGAAGGATCACAAGGTTTCCTGGGGTGCCCCTTTATAAGGGTCTTCAACTTAAAATAACTGATTCCATTATACATGTTCTGTGTGATATTTCCATATTTGCAATTTAGTATAAAATTAAAAAGAATAATCAAACTAATTTAAAATTGACCTAATCTTTTACTATGATTGTATGTTTTATCACTCCAAATCCGTATTATACATTTATATTATTTCTACTTTTTGCTATATAATGTTGTAATAAACAAAATTTAGTTAAATCTTTGTGCACAACCTTAACATTGTCTTTAGAATAAATCCTAGAAAGCGAATTGCTAGATCAGATGGTGTGTAGATTTTACGGCTTTTGATATACACAGTCAAAATATCCTTCAGAAAAATGGTAAATTCTTATTTTACAGGCTACCACATCCTCTCACCTCGCCTGCTATCTTGATTATATTTCTGCAAGTTTGATTCTTAAAACATTCTAATTTTAAAACATTAAAAACCTTACTAAGTTTCAGTTACATGGATAGAAATGCCCATTTATGAAAAAGCAGCTTGGGATAAATCCAATAATACATGTTAGGCACATCCAGTTGTGTTATTACTGCTATTTGTATTAATTCAGAGTGTAACAAAAACTTCAACAATGATATATACAAGAAAATCATTCAATCTATTTTAATTTCAAATACTTAGAATAAAATGTACTATCTGCTATTTAGGTCAATTGCAACTATTATGCTAAATGGACCAACATAAGAGACAAAGCAACCATAATTCATATTTTAATAGACTTGTCTCTACGATGTCAAAATGGCATTATGTGAATGCATTGCTCCAGGAAAATAGGGAATGAGAGAAACAGCTTTTTTTCATTGTTCCTGGAGCCTAATACCCATATTGCTGGCAACTGTTTGTCTAAATGGTTTTTAAATCAGCACTTAATTTTTATGGGTCAGGGGCAACTTTGCCTTTCAATACTCTTAGAAACTAAATTTTACTTTGTAATAGGACTGCAAGTTAGAAGCACAGTAGAAATTAACCCTTTAAATACCAGTGTGTGGTGGGGGAGGGTGGTGTACGTGTGTCTGTTTCTGCCCGTAAACCTCAGGCAGAACAGCTCTGACAATCGTATTACTATTATTTCAGTTGGATTCTACTCCATCCACAGGACAACACCTCCACCTTTACCATGTCCTGCTGTTCCTCTTCAGCATGAGTGTGTTGTAGATGTTGCTTTGTCTCCTGCCAAGTTCAGCCATGTACACTAGACAGTACCACTATTCTGGCCACAGATACCTCTTCTGATCAGTAACTCTAATTTTGCTGAACACACTACTACTACTGCTGCTGAGTGCCACTCTCTGCCATGTCAGGATGCCTCTGCTTGATACCATGCTGCCTTCTGTAAAGCATTATTGCCATAGATGTACTTCTTGCAGTACTGACATTTCCTGGTGCTCTGTAAATTGTGGTGAAATGGGTAAGAACACCTCTATTTGTAACACACTTAAGAAGGTTACTGAAGCCATTCTGCTCATAGCTTACTCTTTTATTGAGTTTTTTATATAACAGACTTTCTAGTTTGTACCTGCATGCCTTTATTCTTCTAACATACAGCCACTGTTGGAAAGTGAAGAGTAGATGCAGTGACCCTACCAGAGTTGACTCAGAATCTCTCTTCCCCAAATCATCAAATTCATTGACGCACACTATAAAATGATTTCTCTCCCAAGTGGGTTATCAATGTTGCATATAAATAAGCATCTTTTGGCTTCTTACCAATTATTCAGACAGGTACAGATAGGCCTGATCTGCAGAAATGAACATGGCATAGCCTCAAGCTGAGAGTTCTGCTACAAGTTATTAATAAATTTAGCAACAGCTCGAGTAGGGTAAGGAATGGATTAACTGAGCTTAGCTAAGTCACCTTTCTCATCGCCCACCAGCCAGTCTCTCCTTTCCACAATGTTGTCTTGGCCCTGTGCAAACACCTCTCCAAGTTCAGACTAGATCTGACATTTTCACACTTAGTGATTGTAGAGAGCTTGCTCCAGTCTTGGAGAAGAATTTAAACAACTATTACCAGTTTGAACAAATAACCAAATGAATAAAATATTTTTTCATGCTATTTCAACAACTTTAGAAAATTTGCTACCTACCAATACCTCCAAGACATATTGACTTTTTCTCATTTACCTGTTCTTTTTACTTAATAGCCAGTTACTAATTAGAAAGTATATTATATGTTTTCCTGACTCTTTTCTGTCTTTCAATCTGAAAGGCAGGAACTAGGACAAATAGCTATTAAATTTAGAAAAATAAGTGATCCCTTGGTTACATGGTTTCAAGTTGCCATAGGCGTCATTAGCATTTTCCTGTCAGGAAATTTCAAGTCTCCGTAAGACTCTCCCGCTTATCTTCTTCTCTATTTCTAATCCTACTCTTTCTCTCTGTTCCTTTGCTACTTATAAATTTTAAGTGTATTTTGGCAGATATATCTCCCAACTATTTCAAATACTTTTACTTGGATCCAGTTTTTTCAACAAATAATTATTATCAGCAGTCTTCTAAAGGCTTACTTTTCTTATACACTAAATTTAAATCATAAGCAAACCTAGTTTTGAATAAGTAAATAACTTTCTCCATCAGGAAATATTAATCATTACTCTTTTGTTTTAAGGTATTAGAAAACCCAATTCCAGCCAGGTGCAGTGACTCATGCCTGTAATCCCAGCACTTTGGGAGGCCAAGGTGGGTGGATCATTTGAAGTCGCAAGTTCGAGACTAGCCTGACCAACATGGTGAAACCTCACCACTACTAAAAATTTAAAAATGAGGCGGGCTTGGTGGTAGGCGTCTGTAGTCCCAGCTACTCAAGAGGCTGAGGCAGGACAATCACTTGAACCTGGGAGGTGGAGGTTGCAATGAGCCAAGATTGTGCCACTGCACTCCAGCCTGGGCAACACAGCCAGACTCTATCTCCAAAAAAAGAAAAAGAAAAAGAAATGGAGGCGGGGGGAAGGGAGGGGAAGGGAGGGGAGGGGAAGGGAGGGGAGGAGAAGAGAGGGGAGGGGAGGGGAGGGGAGGGGAGGAGAAGAGAGGGGAGGAGAAGAGAGGGAAGGGGAGGGGAGGAGAAGAGAGGGGAGGGGAGGGGAGGGGAGGGAAGGGAAGGGAAGGAAAACAGAAAAGCAAAGAAAAGAGAACAGAAAAGAAAAGAAAAGGAAAGAAAACCCAATTCAAATTGACTTAATTAATAATGATGGAGAGAGAGTAAGAGAGATTGAGATTATTGTCTCACATCTCTGGAAAGTCCAGGTTATATTAGTGAGTACAAAGGCTGGATTCAGGAGCTAAAATTCCTGGTTCTGTTTTCTTCATGGTGGCTTCATTTATGGGTAGTTTTTTGTTTGTTTGTTTGTTTGTTTGTTTGTTTTCTTACAACAAGATGACTGCCAGATGTTCCAGGCTTTTATCCAATCCTCCTGGAAGCTCCTATGGAAAGCATGTGTCTCCTTCATTAATATTCTAACAATTGGCTAAGAATTGAGTCTCATCACTCTAACTGGTAACAGGACAATCACTGTAACCATAAAAGTATAATAACCTAATGGGCAGAGACTGATTCATGTGTCTTCCTAGGAAAAGGTAATTCTTCAGAGAATATCAGAATGTCGTTACTAAATGAGGGAGATCAATGCTAGGTGGCAAAAACAGCATATATTCACTGTAGAATATACTTGGTATCTCCATGTAACTGCTTCATAGGGGAAGGAAATGAATGGTAAAATATATAATCAGACTGCATGGCAGTACTCTTCAACATCTATAATGATTCATTCATGAATAATCAGCCTAATCAAAGAAATCTGCTGAGCAGTGTTTAATAATAGTGCTGTTATACAGGTAAGCAGAATTAGTTCTTGAAATGCCCTTCTCACTCTATGGTATCCTGGTTCATTTCTGATCATCCTGTTACTGGCTTTCTTTCACCGTTGGCACATTTGCTACCAATTATTGGGCCAAAACCCAGTGACTTCATTCTTCACTTTTGCTCAAGTTACTGAACCTGTGTTTTCTCCCCATATTCCAGTGTGTATTCTCTCTCGTGATACAGCATGCTCTTGAGCTAATCACTTATGAAAGAACTAACACCTAGTCATGGCACCAGCGTCTCATACATGAATATTGCTATTACAATCATCCCTACTGGTAAATGGCCCATTCGTGATTTTTACACAACATTCTACTGATGGGGAAACATTAGGCCCTTGTGTTAAAGTATCTAAGGTAATTTCTTGGCCAAGCGGACTGAAGTTTAAGTCTGGTAGGGGTAGATAGAGGTCCCAGTTCTGTATCTTATCAAAAAGTCAAGCATTTCCCATTTATCCTTTTACACTTTTGTAGGCAATCCAATCCTAAAGCATGCCCATCTTGTGCATAAATATCTATGTCTAATAAGTGGTCTAGGGCAATAATTGTCATTTTGGGAACTAGGGGCTTGGCAATGGGTGATGTGTCTGAATTATAAGAAGAGTTCCCCTCCACACCACAAACCTCATATCAAGGTTGTAAGACCCTGATATTGAGCAGTGTTCCCCAAACATGAAATATTTATCTGGAGCATATTCCAAAATCCAATTTCTATATTCCAGCCAAAATATAATCAATCAAAATCTCTGAGTGAAATGCCCAGATACTGGTATTTTTAAAAGCTCCCTAGATGATTCTGAAGATCGGCCAGGTTTGGGAATTACTAGGATATAGCATCTGGTCTCAAAGCAAAAAGAGAATTAGAACTCAGCAAGCATATGCTCCAATTGCACAGGCAGTTGCTTATCACCCCTTTGCTTGGTTTGAATCAAAAATAACTCAAGCGTTTCTTTATTTGGGGTTTGAGCGGAATGCATCAGCAGAGCACCCAACCTGCAGAAACAACACATTCAAAGATCCTTCATGGATGGATTAACTTTAATAGGAAAGCTGTTCTCCATGCAGGTGACCAGCTGGGTAAACCTGCCACCACACCACTTTACCAATTATCACCATGCCCTATTCAAAAAGTCAGGGCAGGTCAGTTTCCCACTTGAATGACTCAGCAAAATTCCCCATGCTGTGTGTGTTAATTTCACTTAGGTGTTCTTGGTTATATACAAAAGCCAAAATAATTTTTAAAAAATCAAGATAGCCCATTCAATGTAAAAAAAATTCAAGCAAATCAGGCTCTTTATGTGATGTGGATAAAGCCACTGGTGTATATTTTTATTTTTCCCATTTTTGTTTTAGTTATGCACAGTCTCTGAGACATAAAAACACTTTTTATAAGTTGAAAAATGACTGAAATGAACATATATAAATGTGTATTTAATGAAGTAATAATTAAAATTTAGTTTATAAATAAAAAGATACTTCTGTGTGTATTTGCAAAGTGTATGCATTCAGTGAAGCATATAAGGCCTCTCACCATCTAGAGTTGTTCCTGGGGTTGTTTCTTATTGCCCCTCTGGCCACTTGACTTGGTCCTATGGCAGCTTCAGCACCTAGAGACAGTCTTTCGCCACTGATATCTATTCCAGCTCTGCCCTACTCCACCTGCAATTCAGACTTAGCTGCTGCCAATTTTTTCAACAGACTTCTGAAGCCTCAGTTCTCATCAACACCAAAATTCTTATTTAGAGATATGTTTAAAACAGCAAGGCAATTAAGAGCCCAATTCTTTACATCTCTATCAACTGTAATAACCTCCCAAACTGTAATAATCTCCTATATTCTTATCCCCACTCTGCCCAATGCTATCCATCCTTTATTCTGTGCACTGCGGAATCCTAGCTCCTCCCTAAATTATTTATTCATTTGTTGCCCTTAACTAAAACCAGGCATTCTCTGGAAAACTCAGCTCCCCCATGAGATATCTCCAATAAAATGTAACAACTCTCTCACTGTCCATGAACCTCCAAATCAGAAAATGAAATAGAGTTCTCCTCATTCTCTAGACCTGCTTCTATGACTCTTCTTCTACCCTCCTTTAAATATGAGATTTTTATAGTTTCATTGAGCAATACTGGTGCCTCCTTAGTTGATATTTACAAACTTGTGATCACTCCTCCATATTCTTTAAACACTTACATACCATGATTCATTCCATGTATCCATCTTAATCCTCCCATCAATATGAGTGATTTCAAAGCCCATAAGAACATACACTGACTTGATAATTGTTTGACCTCAACTCTAATGATCTCCATTCAAGTCCCTCTTCAGTTTGGTCATCCATTCCTGGCGTCAACTAAAATGGTTCTATCTTTGTAATATTGACCTTTAATAATTACTCCAATTTCATTGAATCTTTTGGTACTTTCTCCATCCTGTCACTTTCACTCTTAAACTTTGACTTTATTGAAATTTCTACTTCATTGTTCCTATTATCTTTCACCTTTATATTATGTCCATCATGGGCCACCTTTCATAACCTAGATTTGATACTTGATCTTCTGTTAAAAAAAATTATAAACTCAGATACTCTCATACTCTTTTGCATCAGCCTAGCAAAACCACAACACAGAAATAATTCTAAAGCCTACCTCCTCCAGTTGTAATACTTAGTAAAGATGAAAATCTACACAGCTATGAAGGCTTGTGTGATTACAAATTCATGGTGACCAACCTCTAGCTGAGAACTCAGAAATGCCACTAATCATTTATTTTTTACCTGTTCATCAGTGTGTCCTACAGACTGCAGTTCTATTCCAAAACTTTACAACTCTATTCAAGCCTCTTACTCAACAAAAGGAGACCGTTTCTCAACAGTAATATGGATTCTGACTTTATGAAAAGACATACGTTGACAAGTATAATCTATAACAATATTCTATCTCCAAAACCTCAATTGTATTTTGATACCCAATCATTACATAGTTTCTTGTCTTGGAAGAAGAAGTATCTATTCCCTTTTATTAAAGTAATCACTTAATCATTGTCCTTGACCTCATTTTCACCTGCTTCCCCTAGGATTGATATCTATTGATATTCTCTTCTCTTTTATATAATTCATTCACTTTACCCTATACGAACGTTCAATGGTTTTCCATTAAAAAGTAAAAACATAATCCCTCATTTGATCTTGCTTCTATTTGTGTCAAACTTTCTTGACTGGATAAGCCTCTTGAAACACTCACCCTTTACCCAGGATAAAGGCTTCTTGCCACTAAGTCCTCAGCATCATAAGAAGGTTGAGTTTTCCTACCTACTTGTACTTCTCATTGACTTCTGCAAATATTTTCTTAGGTTCTGGCTCTTAAACTTTGCCTGTTTTCTTAAACTTAATATTTCATATATCCCAAACTGATAAGTTGAGCTTTGGGTTTTATAATCCACATATTCTGCACAAATGAATTAGTGCTTTTGCTTCCCAGTTGCGACTCTATTGTCTGAAACCTAAGACTCAGAATCCCAGGACCCACATTCATGCTAAAGGATAGAGCATATATTACAATCCATTCTTGTATATTACCGTCTTCTGAAAATTTTTGCTTTTACCACATTATCACTTTCATTTTTTTTCAACCTAGAGCAATCTGGTCTTATCCCCCATGCTCAAGAAAACTGTCCCCAGTGATCTATCTAATTATCAAAACCAATGTGGTCCTAACTTATTAGGCTTACTGGGGCGAACCACATAAAACTGTCATCTTATAGTTTAAAATATTTGAATATTGCCATTTGACCTTGCTGATCATACCTTCTTTCTTGAAACTCCCTTAGTCACAGTGAAAATCCACTCTACTTCTCCTTTTATTTTTCCCTTATTTTCTTTTATCTCCTTTATGGCGTAAACTTGCTCAGCCTTCTTCTAAGCTCACTCTAAATAGTATCCCTTGATGATCTTATGAAACCATGTTTCCAACTGCTACATAAATGTTGAAGAATAAAGAATATTTATACATTTCCCTCCCTATCTATCACCTCTCTCTCTCTCTGTCTCTCTCTCTCTCTCCCTCTCCCTCTCATCTACCCACCTTTCTCCAGAAGTCACAACTTCCTCACAAACTGTAGTCTAGGAATCTCTCTCTAATGTCCCAAAGGCATATCAACTTCAAATGTCTAAAAATAAATTCATTTTCTTACCAACAACTATTCTCCCTCCTGAAATTTAGCTTATTTAGTGGCACTATCATCCCAAATGACACAATAAACATGAGCCATCTTTTACTTCATTTGTCACTCCCTAAATTTAATAAGAAACTAAATATTGCCAACATTGCTTCAGTACTTTTTAATAACTAATACTGTTTTTGTCTGAACTAGAGAGGGTATATTAGAAATGGGGAGGAAGAACAGACTTCCTTTCTATTTCTAATTATTCTCCATTTTCTAAGACTCTATTTCCTTAATGTGCTATTATAATCAATCAATATTTTTAAAAGAAATATATAACCCATAATTGCATAATTATAGTATTAAAATTCAACATAAGCTTATCTATGGTATATTTTTAAAGTAATGAAATTACATAAAACATTTTTAAAAGATTTGCATCAAGAAGTTGCAATTCATTTCTAAAGAGCTTTTGGCCTTTTAAAGATTAGTTTTCCAATGCCTGAACAACTTACCCAAGTTAGGGTTGTCAGTTCAGCAAATGAAAAACAGAACTACCAGTTAAGTTTAAATTTCAAGAAACAATATTTTTAGTACAATTATGTCACGTGTGGTATTTGGTATATATATTACAAAATCCACTGTTTATTTGAAATTCAGATTTAACTGGGCATCCTGGTTTTATCTGACAACTCTAACCCCAGTGAAACCTTTCATTGTCATGATAGCTAATTTATGCATCTCTAATGTGGTATCTATAAATTAGGGAAATAAATCTAAGTATACAAACTCAATGTCTATGAAATATATTTCTATGTAATAAATCTTAATTTCTGCAATGATATTTTCTTACTCAGTGTAGGCAGAATAATTAATTTAAGCCAATTTAGTGTTTTCTCCACTTCCCTCAGTTGCATTAAAATTCTGGGGTTTTATATAATGCAAAGACATGGTAAGGAAGTCATCTGAACTAGGTCATCGTTGACTCATGCCTACAGCAGTTGAGAGCTCCCTATTCCATGTCTAGACTATACTCATGAGTCACACTGATCACCATTCGTAGGCAGATTAATTTGTGTCTAACTCTCCGGTCAATTCTTTGTCCTTCTTGTGCATGGGGCATCATTTTTCTATTCCTATGCCAAGGCTGATTCATAGAAAACTCAGAAAGACTAGCTATTTCATTTCACTCTCAAGAACATGGAATTTATTAGACTACTTCCATGCTGAGACCCAGGAGAGCTCTATGTGGCTGACTCAGACCATTTGCTTAGATATTCCATACAGCCATTACTAATCTAGGTCTTGCTATCTTCCTGTACTTTTCTTAGGAAAGGGGCACAGGTACTCTCAGCATTTAGGAGCCTCTAAACCCACCTGAGTTTCTGTTGTCCCTCTTCCTCCAGATTCATCCCAGAGTTAGAAAAGCAGAGTGCTCTTATCCAAATCCCTACATCTTTTCCTCATTTATTTCCCAATCCTTTAGAAATGCAGTTTAGTCTCAAATACAGTGGGGGTATAATCTGGAAACTTTTCCCTTACTTATCAAATACTCTTTCAAATGTATAGTTTGTGCCATGAGTACATCCAGGTTCCTGAGACCAAGACTTTAATATCTAATTTTCCTCTGCTTTCTGAAATTTTAATTATTCTCTGAGAAAGTAAGTGTGAAAGCAAAGCTAAAGGAATATAAAATATTTATAGGACACAGAGTGTGCAGATAGAAAGAGAAACAGGACTACATAGCTATATGGATAATATATATATGTAAATGTATCATTTTAAAAACATATAAATGGTTATATCCATACATACACCCATAAAATGGGTGTGTGTACATATATATGTAGGTATATATGTATATGTATATGTATATATGCATGTATATACACATATGTATATAAATACGTATAATGATCTATATATATGTGTGTATATATAATGATTTTGTGTGTGCATGTGTATAACGATTCTAAAGTAAACCCTCACATTTTTGGGTTAACTTCCAATTAGAGGATAGCATTTGGTTGACTATCTTTTTCTGCTTCCAAAGATTTGGAATGCCATGCTCTTAGTGTCTTAATTCCGTTAGCACATGATACAGAGAGTCTGCCTTATTACTGTGTTCACTGAAGTGGGTAAATTTACCCCAGAGTCATCATAACAGGTCCATGAGTAGTTAACATTCAAGAAAGCACAATTTACTTAACTGGAATAGATAGCAAGCAGTTATATGCAGCTGGTACCATGGGATCATAATATACAAAAACACAAACATGAATACCACAAAAAGAGATTTTAATGATCATGTTTTGTTTTCTCCCATCGTATGTTCATCTTCCAACCAAATGAAAACAGAAGAGAATTGCTATTTCTCAATTGTATCTAGTTGATATGCATTATTATCACTCCTATATTTTTCTGTTCCTGGAGTGCAGTTCAAACAAAATTGAGCTGGTATGTTGGATGCTTGCCTCACAGAACTATTTATGTTAGAAAGTCACAAAATCCCCTGGACTGCCATCTGCACTTTGCAACAACTCTTTCTAATTTCCTTTTACTTGCTCCAAATTTCTTTTGGTAGTCTATTTTTTGTCCCCAAAGTAACTTCTATAAGAATGTATCGGCATCCGGCCTGCTACAAGCAATCTTTCAGTTCCCTAAGTGGTGGAAAAACATTTTCTCTAGGTTACATGCAGGGTTATGACTACCATCATATTTAGCTTTTGTTCTAATCTTTGAGTTTATAATACACATTTTATTTGTTTTAGGATATGTGTAAGAAAAATAATAAAGTAGGAACATTGGGACACTGGGAACAACAGTGAGAGATGGTGAAGACTAGGGAAGTTCCAGTACTTTTTTAAATAGCTAAAATATTTGATAAATCCATGACTAACTTTATCACATCCTTGACTCAATTTCATACCCTGCTATTTTTAATGTAATTTTGAGTAGGATAATAAATGTGTGTCTGCATTCTCTTTAAATGATGTGTGACATATAATTTACAGATATTATACATATAAATTTATACATATTTATCCAGTGAATTATTTAGTGGGCAGAAGATAAAGCATGCTTCGGTAAAATAAAAACTTTCATCATCACTCTTAATATGAGCCAAAACAAGCACTGGCAATCAGAGTATATGGTATAATCTCAGTAAGGAGCAATAACTACAACCTTAACAAAAAACCTTCAGAATGTTAATGGTTTACATACTCATTTTCCCATCAAGACTTATAGGCCTGGAGAGAAAATCAATCAAAAGCAAAAGCTACCTAATATTAATTATTTCAATTTTAATTCGATTTATTTCATGTTAACATATGTGCATATACACAGTTGAGTAGCAATTTATAAGTAAAAAGATAATAAGCACCTGTTGGCACACATATACATGCACACATAGGCATAAACTTAAATTCACTATTTGGTTTTGTATTGTGAACATATAAAGTCAAAGATTCATGGGATAGGTAAACTGGGTGTGGGTGGGGAAGAAAAAAAAAACACATTACAGATTGAAATGTAGACTGAAAGTAAATGAGAAATATGCCCTTCTATAGTAAACTTGTAACAGACACATACACACACACATGTACAATACACCCTTGTGGGAGGAGGTATATAAGAGAAAGGTTTTATAAGTCTGATTTGGAGGAAATACCTTTAAGAGGCAATAAGAAGAGAAACATTAAACTCCATAAGAGTAAAGAGAAAAGAACAAATCAGGTTTCCCTCTCCCTCAGCTAAATTAGTAAGAGTTCAGCAATGAGAAATCACAGGTTGAGTGAACAGGTTAAGTGGCTGGTGATAATCACATGGTCTGTGGATTATTAGAAATGTGTAGAGACATCAGTGGGGCTAAAGTGGTTCTGTTTGAAAAGGTTTTATACACAGCCCCAAAATGTGCACAAAGACTAGTTCTGGGAAACAAGTAATCAACATACCATGTTGAAGATGTGGCCAGTACTGGTCTTGAAACCTGTTCAAGTTAGTGTTTTCAGTGGAATTTCAGGAAAGAGACAGGACTCATACTTGAATTGTAAAGCTGAATGCCTCCCCACAACCCATTCCCATCATTCAGCTTATACCAGGCTTCTATATTTGGACTCAAGGTGTATTCATTTTCTATTGCTACTGTCAAAATTACTACAAATGGCATGGCCTAAAACGATGCAAATTTACTGTTCTATAGTTCTGTGGGTCGAAAGTCCAATGTGATCTCACTGAGCTAAAATCAAGATGTCAGCAGATCTGCATTACTTTCTGGAGGCTCTAAAGGTAAATTCATTTCCTCCTTTTTCTACTTCTAGAGGATCTGTATATTCCTTGGCCCTATTGTTCACATCCCTTTCCTTTGTCTTCAAAGCCAGCAATCTCCATCTCCCTGACCCTTCTTTGGTGGTCACTTCTCTCTGATCACAGCCTGGAAAGGCTCTCTATTCTTAAAGATGAATGGGATCAGATTGGCTCCAACTGGGTAATCCAGAATCATCTCCGTAACTAAAGGTTTTTCATCTTAATTACATCTGTAAAATTCTTTTGCCATGTAAGGTAACATTATCACAGTTTCCAGGGATACAAATGTGGACATCTTTGGGGGCTATTATTCCTCCTATAACACAAGAATATGGAGTATCAGTATAAATGAAGCAAATGGACTTTCAGAGACAGGGGTGAGAAAAAATGCTCAAGGCACAGTAGCACACCTATGCAGAGTTTAACATAGTCATTTGCTGATTGTCAGCCTTCCTTTATCCGTGTGATAAAAGATAGGAAATATTGGTATTTAAGATGTTTCTAGAAATGCTGGAGGAAAGTATAATCACATGAAACTAATTACCCATATAAATTCCTTAAAATATTTGCACTGAAGCAGATGCTACACAAAGCAAGAGAAAAGGAGAAATACTTTCAAATATCTACTTACAGAGATCCAAGAAAGTAAGATTAACTCAATTCATATTCCAGAGCCTCACATATACATACATACATACCTGCAGAGAGACACAAAACCTACCACTCTTTTTTCATATAACATATTTAGGATATATATTTATTTGTCAAATTATTTTAAATTGACAAATAATTGGGTATACTTATGGATAAAATGTGATGTTTTGATCTATAAATATATTGTAGAAAGGTTCAATCCAGCTAATTAACATATCTGTTGTTTCACCAATTTATCACTTTTTGTGGTGAGAACAAAATTTTTAGCAGTTTTGGCGGGGCACGGTGGCTCACATCTGTAATCCCAGCACTTCAGGAGGCTCAGGTGAGTGAATGGCTTGAGGTCAGGAGTTCAAGACCAGCCTGACCAACATGGTGAAACCTCATCTCCACTAAAAATACAAAAATTAGCCAGGCGTGCTGGCAGGCTCCTGTAATCCCAGCTACTCGGGAGGCTGAGGCAGGAGAATCACTTGAACCTGGGAGGTGGAGGTTGTACTGAGCCAAGATCACGCCACTGCAGTCCAGCCTGGGTGACAGAGCCAGACTTCTTATCAAAAACAAAAACAAAAAAAGATAGCAATTTTGAGATATATAACACATTATCGTTAACTGTGGATACCATGCAATGTGATAGATTACTACAACTTATTGCTCCAGTCTATCTAAGATTTTGTACCCTTTAATCAACTTACCTTATCTCATTTCTTTCCTTGCCTCCCAGCCTCTGGCTACCACATTTCTACTCTCTGTTTCTATAAGATCAACTTTTTTATATTCCACATATAAGTGAGATCCTACAGTATTTTTGTCTTTCTGTGCCCAGATTTCACTTAGCATAATGTTCTCCAGTTCCATCTATGTTGTCATAAGTGACAAAATTTTCTTCCTTTTTAGGCTAAATAGCATTCCATTGAGTATGTACATACAACATTTTTTTATCCATTCATCTACTGATGGACACTTATGTTGCTTTCACTCCTTTGCTATTATGAATAATGCTGCAAGTGGGAGTACAGATCGTTCTTCATCATACTGATTTCAATGCCCTTAAATATAAGCCCAGAAGTATGATTACTGGGTTAAATGATAATTCTATTTTTTGTTTTTTTTGTTTTCCATACTATTGTTTTGTTTTCCATTCTATTTACTGAAATGGCTGTACTAATTTACATTCCCATCAACAGCATACAAAGATTTTATTTCCTCCACATCCTCACCAACACTTTTTACCTTTTGTCTTTTTGATAACAGCCATTTTTAAAGGTATGCGGCAGTATCTCATTGCAGTTTTAATTTGCATTTTCATGATGATTAGAGATGTTGAGCATTTGTCAGCCATTTGTATATCTTTTTTTGAGAAATGTCTATTCATGTCTTTTGCTTATTTTACAATTGGTTTATTATTTTGTTGCTATTGAGTTGCTTGAGTTCCTTACATATTTTGGATATTAGCCTCTTGTTAGATGTATGGGTTGTAAATATTTTCTCCCAATCTGTGTGTTATATCTTTATTCTCTTAATTGTTTCCTTCACTGTGCAGAAGCTTTTTAGTTTGATATATTACAAAGCTATTGTAATCAAAACAGCATGAAACTGGCATGAAAACAGACATGTTGATCAGTGTAATGGGACAGAAAGTCCAGAAATAAATGTAAGTATTGGTTAACTGGCCTTTGACAAGAGTGATAAAAACACAAAATGGGGAAAGGACAGTCTTTTAAACAAATGAAGCTGGTAATCTAGATATCCATGGTAGTTTAATAGGAATAATATTGACCTAAAAATTGCTTTGGCAGTATGGCCATTTTAACAATATTGATTCTTCCTATCCATGAGCATGGAATGTTTTTCCATTTGTTTCTGTCATCTCTAATTTCTTCGAGTAGTGTTTTGTAGTTATCTTTGTAGAGATCTTTCACCTCCCAAATGAGTTATATTGCTAGATATTTTATTATTTTTGTGGCAATTGTGAATGGGATTGCATTTCTGATGTGGCTCTTGATTTGACTATTGCTGTATAGAAGTGTTAGTGACTTTTGAACAATGATTTTGTATCCTAAGACATTGCTGAAGTTGTTTAGCAGCTTAAGAAACTTTTGGGCTGAGACTATGAGGTTTTCTAGATATAGAATCACATTATCCACAAAAATGGATAGTTTGACTTCCTCTCTTCCCATTTGAATACACTTATTTCTTTCTCTTGCCTAACTGCCCTTGCCAGGACTTCCAATACTGTGTTGAATAGGAGTGGTGAGAGAGGGCATTGTTGTTTTGCGCTGGTCTTCAAAAGGAATGCTTCCAGCTTTTGCCCATTCAGGATGATGTTGGCTGTGGGTTTGTCATAGACAGCTCTTATTGTTATATGTTGAGGTATGTTCCTTCGATACCTAATCAAGAGTTTTTAACATGAAGGGTGTTGAATTTTATTAAAAAACATTTTCTGTATCTATTGAGATAATCATGTGGTTTTTGTCTTTGGTTCTGTTGATGTGATGAATCACATTTATTGATTTACATATGTTCAATCAACCTTGCATCCTAGGGATAAAGCTGACTTCATTGTGGTAAATAAGTGTTTTGATGTGCTGCTAGATTCAGTTTGCTGGTATTTTGTTGAGAACTTTTGCATTGATGCTCATCAAGGATATTGGCCTTAAGTTTTCTTTTATTGTGTGTCTCTGCCAGGTTTTTGTATCAGGAAGATGCTGGCCTCATTCTTCATAGAACTAGGAAAAAACTGTCTTAAAATTCATATGGAACCAAAAACAAGCCTGAATAGCCAAGGCAATCCTAAACAAACAGAACAAAGCTGGAGGTACCAAACCATCATGGTACTAATACAAAAATAGACACATAAGCCAACAGAACAGAATAGAGAACCTAGAAATAAGGCTGAATACCTACAACTATCTAATTTTTGAAAACCAGACAAAATTAAGCAATAGGAAAAAGATTTCCTATTCAATAAACAGTGTTGAGATAACCGGCTAGCCATATGCAGAAAATTGAAACTGGACTCCTTTCTTATACCATATATAAAAATTAACTCGAGAATGATTTAAGACTTAAATATAAAACCCAAAACTTTTCTTTTTAACTTTTAAGTTCAGAGGTAAAAGTGTAGGTTTGTTACATAGGTAAACTTGTGTCATAGGGGTTTGTTTTACAGATTATTTACTATAAAAACCCTGGCAGATAACCAAGGCAATATCACTCTGGACATAGGAATGAACAAAGATTTCATAAGAAAAGTCACAAAAAACAATGGCAACAAAAGCAAAAATTGACATATGGGATCTAATTAAAGAGCTTCTTCACAGCAAAGGACACTATCAACAGAGTAAACAGACAACCTAGAGAATGGGAGAAAGTTTTTGCAAACTATGCATCTGACAAATATCTAATATCTAAAATCTATAAGGGCATGCAAATTTACAAGAAAAAGCAAACAACTCCATTAAAAAGTAGGCATAGGACACAGGCAGCTTTCAAAAGAAGACATATATGCAGCCAACAATCATATCAAAAACAGCTCAACATCCCTGATCATTACAGAAATGCAAATCCACATCAAAATGAGATGCCATCTCACACAAGTAAGAATGGCTATTTATTAAAAAGTCAAAAATTACCAGATGCTGGCAAGGTTGCAGAGAAAAAGGAACCCTTATACACCACTGGTGGGAGTGTAAATTAATTCAACCATTGTGGAAGACAATGTGGCAATTTCTCCAATACCTAAAAAGAGAAATACCATTTGACTCAGCAAACTCACCACTAGGTATATACCCAAAAAATATAAACCATTCTATTATAAAGACACATGTACACATACGTTCACTGTGGCTCTATTCTCAATAGCAAAGACATGAAATCACCCTAAATGCCCATCAATGATAGATTGGATAATGAAAACATGGTACATATACACCATTAAATACTATGCAGCCATAAAAAAGAATGAGATCATGTCCTTTGCAGGAACACGGATGGAGCTGGAGGTTGTTTTCCTTAGCAAAGTAACACAGTAACAGAACACCAAATACTGCATGTTCTCAGTTATAAATGGGAAGTAAATGATGAGAACATATGGACATAAAGAGGGGAACAACACACACTGGGGCCTATCAGAGGGCTGAGGGTAGGAGGATGGAGAGGGTTAAAAAAAAAACAAAAAACACTAATGGGTACTAGACTTAATACCTGGGTGAAGAAATAATCTGTACAACAAACCCCCATGACACAAGTTTGCCTAGATTACAAATTTTCCCATGTTCCCCTGGGCTTAAAATAAAATTTAAAAAAAAAATTAGATATCCACATGCAGAGAAATGAAATGATCTCATCTCATACCATATACAAAAATCAACTTAAGATAAATAAAAGACTTATTAACATAAGACCAAAAACTCTAAGTTACTAGAAGGAAAGAAAGAAAAAGAACAGGAGAAGAGCTCCATTATGTTGTTCTGGGCAATAATTTTTTGGATAAGATTCTGAAAGCCCAGGCAATAAATCAAAAATAAACAAGTATGATTACATTATAAATTTGTATTAATGTTAATTTAATACATGACATCTTTGTAAATCATTATTTTAGATGATATATCTTGATGTGTTCCATAGGATGGAAGTCATAAATTTAAAGGTGGTGTTCAATCTATAAACCATAGCATCCTTATATTTTTAGTAAAGCATGAGAAAAGTTAGAGATTTCTTACAAGTGTATTAGTGTTTTATTACAAAAAATTTCGCCTTGTCAAAAAGTGTTACTAGAACTAATTTTGTGATATTCTAGTTGCAAATTGTGATCATTTTGTTCCAGTTCTCTTGGCTCACTAGGTATGCCTAAACATGCAAAATAGATTAGAGAATTGAGGTCATTATGCTAAGAAAATACTATATCTTTTTCAATTGAATTATCCAAGTAATTGAGGCCAGATGTTTCAGTCATCTCAATAATAAAAAGAATTTCTTGACTTTCTAAACTTTCTTTGCACAGAGACTATGTAAAGAAAGCAAATGGCTTAGTCAAGTTTTTAACATCAGTTAGTCTTGAGTATTGAGATAATTTAATAAGTTGGAGACTATCATGTATAGGAATATAATGGAGGATGGGGATTTACCTTTGTAGGGGGGTGTCATGTACCAGGCACATGCTTTGTGCTTTTTATATATTTAAACATTATACCAACCTTACACAGGATTTCTATTTTTATTTTTTCAGAAGCAAACATTCAAGCATAAGGAATTTAAGGAACTTGCTCAAGATAACATAGGTAGTAAGCAGCAAAACAAACTGAAATTTCCATTTGAATAATGAAGACAACTGTATTATTTTTAATTAAGTATGCTACCTCCAAAACTATATCAGTTGGAAAGATACTACAGAATCAGAAATTTAAAAAAGACAAATTCCTAGGATCATTTCCCCTACAATGTCACTAAAACCATAACCACTTCCAAATACAGTCATATCCCACATAAGGGTATTTCTGTTAAGGCCAGACTACATGTACAATGGTTATCTAATAAGATTAAAATACCACATTTTTACTGTACCTTTTCTTTTTTAATTTATTTTCATTTTTTAAAAATGCAGTGGGTACATAATGGGTGTGTATATTTATGGGATACGTGAGGTGTTTGGATACATGCATGCAATGTGAAATAAGCACATAATAGAGGACAGGGTATTCATTCCCTCAAGCTTTTATCCCTTGAGTTACAAACAATCTAATTACATTCTACGTTACTTTAAAACCAGTGGATCACTTGAGGTCAGGAGTTTGAGACCAGCCTGGCCAACATGATGAAATCCCATCTCTACTAAAAATAAAAAATATAAAAATTACCCAGGCATGGTGGCAGGCTACTCAGGAGGCTGAGGCAGGAGAATCACTTGAACCCGAGAGGCAGAGGCCATAATGAGGCAAGATGACGCCACTGCACTCCAGTCTGGGTGACAAGAGTGAAACTTGGCTCCAAAAAAAAAGTACAATTAAGTTATCATTGACTGTACTCACCTTGTTATGCTATGAAATAGTGAGTCTTATTCATTTTCTCTATTTCTTTTTGTACCCATTAACCATCCCCACCTCCCTGCCAACCCCCTAACCATGCTTCCCAGCCTACGGTTACCATCCTTCTACCTTCTCTATGTTTAGATATACAAATATTTACCATTGTGTTCTGTTAGAAGAAAAACTTCAGCCAAATTAAATTTAAGGAAGTTTAATTGAGCAATGAACAATTCGCTAACCAGGCATCCCCCAGAAACACTGCAGATTCAGGAAGACTCCCATGCATCCACATTGTGGAAAAAGATTTATAGACAAAAACAAGGGGAGTGACATATAGAAATCAGAAATGAGGTACAGAAACAACTAGATTGATTACAGCTTGGTGTTTGCCTTATTTGAACACGGTTTGAACAGTTGGCTACATTTGATTGCCCAAAACTCAGTGATTGGCACCGGTGTGGGCTGTGGTCGGTTTACCCTTCCACATATTATATAGTTCATGATGTACGGGAAAAACTTTAGGCCAAACTTAACTATGTAAGGAGGCAGTTTTAGGCTACACTGATGTAACAGTTCAATTGCCTGTAGTATTCAGTACAGTGACATGTTGTACAGGTTGGTAGCCTAGGAGCAGTAGGCTACACCATAACCTAAGTGCATAGTAGGCTTTATCATCTGGGTTTGTGTAAGTATATCCTGTGATGTTTGCACAATGATGAAATTGTGAAATGACACATAGCTCAGAATTGTGTAATGACACATGCCTGTTGTTAGGCAATGCATATTTCCCTTTCACTCCAGAGTGGTTCATGGGGTGCTCACATGTGCCTATGAGTAGTTGCCACCTTCCATTACACCCACTGACTTTCCTGTGCTTGGCACCACAGCTGCCACACTGGCCAAATGGAGAATTAAACTTCCCATCTACTTCCCAGAAAGATGCTATTACAGGAATGCTTTTTGTGTCAGTTCTGCTGTTACTGCCTATTGATCTTTCATTGACTTTGTTCTTCATTGGCTCTGGCAGAGACTTTGCTCCTATCTGCTTCAATGATTACTGTGCAGACGTGGTATGAAGAAATGCCCTTCTTCTCTCAGCACTGCCACAGGTCTTTGCTTTATTAAAGAAACTTTCATGACACTACTTTTTAGGAGTCACTCTTTATTGAGGTCATCTCTCCTTGAGACATCAGCACTACTCCAATGGTGAAAACAGTTCCCCTCAGCTTGACTAAGCTTTAGACATATTTCTACCAGACAATGGGCCCCTGACCTCCATTTTTTTTAGAGCATTTGCTTTAGAAAATTTGCAATTGTAAATTCTTTCTCTTCCCTTTTGAAATGCATGTCAGTCTCTTCCCAGCTATTTGCCAGTTTTACAGTCAAGCAAATGTCTTTCTCAAGAACCTGGGAACCATCTCTTAGAAATGCAAACATCGAAGGAGATGGCATCACTGTATTTCAGTCTCTTTGAGAAGGTAGGAACCTAACTTTGATGGATAACAATTAGCAAACATAGATGGCCTATATGCAGAGAAAAACATTTTCAAACTCAGGAATAACTACATGTGATCCAACTATCTCATTGATCCATCTATCCCCTAATGTCAACCCGTACTTTTCCACTAGCTCATCCCAGTGCTTAAAAACCCTTCTAACTTTTGTTTCAGTGAAGAAGAGTTCAGTCTCTTTCTCTTATTTCAATAGTCTTGAATACAGTCTTCTTTGGCTGGGTGCAGTGGCCCATGCCTGTAATCCTGATACTTCGGGAGGCTGAGGCGGGCAAATTACCTGATGTCAGGAGATCAAGACCAGCCTGGTCAACATGGTGAAACCCCATCTCTGCCAAAAATACAAAAAGGAGCTGGGCACAGTGGCGCATTCCTGTAGTCCCAGCTACTCAAGATGCTGAGGCAGGAGAATTGATTGAACCTGGGAGGAGGAGGTTGCAGTGACCGGAGATCTCACCACTGCACTCCAACCTAGGTGACAGACTAAGGCTCTGTCTCAAAAAATATATAAATAAATAAATAAATAAAGTCTTCTTTGCCTTTAAATTTGTCGGTGCAGTTTTGGCTTCAACACCAGTGTGGAGGCTGGATGACACTCCCGTTGTCTCAGCAACAGGATGTCTCTATCTAGAATTGTGCACCTCAGACCTCCCTTTCCTCAGAATAAGTCCCTTCTCCTTTGAGGGCATAGCAGTGAAGAGAAGACCACTCTTCCACTGTAGCTTTGATGTTTTAGCTCTGGAGGTCCACAGGCATTATGGACTCCAGTCAGATGTATTTCCTGGGAAACAACAAGCATATCTTGGAAATATTGTGAGCTCAGTTTGAGGCCACCACAATGAAGTGAGTATCACAATAAAGAAGGTCACACAAGTTTTTTGGTTTCCTATTGCATATAAAAATTACATTTAACTACAGTCTATTAAGTGTGCAATAACATTATATCTATCTTAATGAGCAATGCATATAACTTAATTTAAAAATACTTTCTTACTAAAAGTGCTAATTACCATCTCAGCCTTCAACAAGTCATTATCTTTTTGTTGTTGGAGGATTGATGGGATGGCTGCTGACTGATCAGGCTGGTGGTTGTTGAAGGTTGGGGTGATTGTGGCAATTTTTAAAAATAAGACAATAGAGTTTGCCACACTGATTCACTCTTCCTTTTAGGAAAGATTTCTCTGGAGCATGCAATGCTGTTAAAAGCATTTTACTGCAGTTAAAATTCTTTCAAAATTGAATTCATTTCTCTCAAATTCCATTGCTGCTCTATCAACTAAATTTATATATTATCCTAAGTCCTTTGTTGTCACTTCATCAATGTATACAGCATCTTCACTAGGAGTAGGCTCCATCTGAAGAAACTGCTTTCTTTGCTAATTGATAAGAAGCAATTCATCCATTTAAGTTTTATCATGAGATTGCAGCAATCCAGTCACATCTTCAGGCTCCACTTCTAAATCTAGTTCTCTTGCTAGTCCTAGCTAGCACCTTCTTTCATTATAAAGCTGTTTTGTCTACATGAAAAATCTGCTGTTTTATGTAGCTATCTTCATCAATTATCTTAGCTAGATCTTTTGAATAACTAGCTGAAGCTTCTACTTCACACTTGCTCCATCATCTTGTACTTTTATGTTATGAAAACGGGTTGTTTTCTTAAACCTCATGAACTAATATTTGCTACCTTCAAACTTTTCTTCTGCGGCTTCCTCACCTCTTGCAGCCTTGATAGAATTGAAGAGTTGGTGCCTTGCTCCAGATTAGGCTTTGGCTTAAGGGAGTGTAGTGGCTGGTTTGATCTTCTATCCAGACCATTAAAATATTCTCCTATTAGCAATTTCACTGAAACAGCAAAAGCTGTTTCGCTTTCTTATCATTTGTGCGTTCACTGGAGTAGCACTTTTAATTTTCTTTAAGAAGATTTCCTTTGCAATCACAATTTTACTTACTAACAGGATGGGACAAGAGGCCTAGCTTTTGGCCTATCTCAACTTTTGACATGCTTTTCTCACTAAGCTTAATCATGTCTAGCTTTTGATTGTATGTGAGAGATGTGTGACAATTCTTTTCCTGTGAACACTTAGAGGCCATTGTAGGGTTATTCACTGACCCAATTTCATCATTCTTGTGCCTCAGGAAACAGGGAGGACCAAGGAGACAGAGAGACATGGGGTAACAGCCGGTCAGTGGAGCTGTCAGAACATACATAACATTTATTGATTAAGTTCTCCATCTTATACAGGCACCGTTCATGGAACTCCAAAACAATTACAACAGTAACATTGAAGATCACTTACCACACATCACCATGACAGATAGAATATTTTTAACAGTCTGAAATATTGCATGAATTATGAAAATGTGACACAGAGATATGAAGTGGGTACATGCTATTGGAAAAATGGTCCTGAGAAACTGGCTGGATGCCATGCCAGGGTTGCCATGGCCTTTATTTAATTTTAAAAATGCAATATCTGTGAAGCACAATTAAGTGAAGCACAATAAAATGAAGTATGCCTGTATGTAGTTCAACATTCCAATCAGTTTCTAGTTAGCACACAGTGTGAACATTCAAGGCAAGCCTAAACAGTGACAAATTTATCATATGAATGCAGCTTAGGCTCCCACTCTGGGAACATTGCTATAAAAGTAGAAAGAAGCTCTGAATTAGCAGGAAATTCAGGAAGCCTCAACAGAGGAAGAATTGCAAATAACCTATAATTTTATATAATAATATAGTCTAAATTTTGTTTAATATTGAATAAATCCATTATTATACAAGGAAGGGACAGAAAAAAATCTACTGGCATGAAAAGACAAACTTACATAGTTGGCTGCACACATGTGAGATAAATAAACGTCTTTCTCCTCCAATCTGTAACATGATATTATACTCATTCAGAATTATCTGTAAAAATATTATAGCACCTCTGTACTGTATCTACCAAATATTTGTGGAACATAAAGCTCTGCAAATAAAATGGCATTCAGAGATGCCATGACCCGAGAGGCACTTAATTCTTGTGACACCTCATGGTGCCTTCAACATTATTCATGTCCAAACATTGTTTCTAATAGTAATCTGTTATGAAGTCAGTTTTAAGTAGTTTAAGTCTGGCTGGTGATAAAGAGATAAACGCAAATGACTTGCATTGCATCATACTTTGGACTTGAAATGGCAAATTTGCTAGTGGTTTATGGTAATCATAACTCAGCACCTCTTTGTTAAAACATTATCATCAATAAATATGAAACACTTGAGTAACTTAAAACCACTTTGAGCCTGCAGAGTAAACCCTATTGTTATCTGTTTGAATATATTTGTACCTTAATTTATCTGTTGATTTAGAGAAACAGGTAAGGCAGTGGCTGTCAGGAACAAGCCGATTTGCTTTTCCACAGGAAATACAGCCTGGCAGCTTCAATAAAAACAGAGGCTTCCAATTAACTCTGTCTATTACTGAGAAAGGTAATCTTTCAGCAAAACCCGGACTAAGAGGAGAAAAAGGCAGACAAGAAAAGAATGAAAAATAGAGGGGAGAAAACTACACAGTCCTTCACTGTGGCTGCACATCCAAAACACCCAGGGAGCTTTCATATAATACCAATGTTCAGGCCTTATCCTCAGGGATTTGAAATTAATTGGTTTAGGGTGGACTTTGTGTGTCATAGTTCTTAAAACTCACCAGATAATTTTTAATGTAGAAGTAGTTTTGAGAACTACTGAAATGGAAGATGTTCATGAGCGATGAGCTAATACTTGCTTGACTTTCTATTAATTTACAGGAATATTACTTGCTAAGATTTCTTAGCTAGTGAAATCTTATGAATGTCACTGTAACCTGAAAGAATCTATAAGCAAAATCAGAACTGAGGCTTTCAGTGTCAACACCAACAATGACAGTGCTTCTCTCAGTTACCTAATTTGAATACGGTGGCTCACGCCTGTAATCCCAGCTCTTTGGGAGGCTGAGGTGGGTGCATCACCTAAGGTCAGGAATTCGAGACCAGGCTGACCAATATGGTGAAACCCCATCTCTACTAAAATTCCAAAAAAATTAGCTGAGCATGGTGGCATGTGCCTGTGGTCCCAGCCACCTGGGAGGCTGAGACAGGAGAATCGCTTGAACACGGGAGGCAAAGGTTGCAGTGAGCTGAGATTGCACCACCACACTCCAGCGTGGGAGAGAGAGTGAGACTCTGTCTCAAAAATTTTTTTTAAAAAATTATATATTAAGTATATATTAATGACATTAATGAGCTAGTTAAGTAAAATAATTAAGTAAAGTAATAAGTAAATAATAGGTAAACTACAGGCAAGTCTGTGATTCTTAATCTGCTTTGCTCCAAGGGAAACTATGACACAGAATAAAGAAACATAAGAGAAACTGATGAAATGTGAATCTCCATATAAAGATATTTCACCTCCCTGGTTACCTGTATTTCTAGGTATTTTATTCTTTTTGTGCCAATTGTTAATGTTACTGCGTTCTTGATTTGACTGTCAGCTTGGATGTTATTGGTGTATAGAATGCTAGTGATTTTTGTACATTTATTTTTGTATTCTGAAACTTTGCTGAAGTTGTTTATGAGTTCTAGGAGTCTTTGGACAGAGACTTTGGAGTTTTCTAGGTATAGAATGATAATTTCTGCAAACAGAGATAGTTTGACTTCCTCATTACCAGTTTGGATGCCCTTTCTTTCTTTCTCCTGCCTGATTGCTCTTGCTAAGACTCCCAGTACTATGTTGAATAGGAGTGGTGAAAGTGGACATCCTTATTTTGTTCCAGTTCTTAAGATGAATGCTTCCAGCTTTTGCCCCTTTAGTATGATGTTGGCTGTGGGTTTGTCATAGATGGCTCTCATTATTTTGAGGTATATTCCTTCAATGCCCAGTTTGTTGAGGGTTTTTAACATGCAGGGATGTTGACTTTTATAGAAATGAAGCTTTGTCTTTGAAAGAAAATGAAAGAGAATTAGTGGCCCAAACCTGTTCTTTTTCACCTGTAGTTTTATCACTGTGCAGAGAATGAACCTGCAGATTATATAAACAAGCTGTAGTTATAGAATTATATGTTTATTTGGGCCAGCCTGGTTTAGTCTTACTATTTTGAGAAAAACATTTATCCCCGCCAGCCGTCTAAGTGTGAAATATGCTCAGTGTCTATGGTGAGCAGAGGAAAAACCTCACAGATGGCCATGCCCTAGTCTCCAGAACCTGTGGTTATGTTTCATTACATAGCAAATGGAAACTAAAGTTGCAAATGTGTTAAGGTAATTAAGGTTACTAATCAGACGGCCTGAGACAGGGAGATTGTCTTGAGATATCCATGTGGGTGCAAGGGCATCACAAGGAACTTTTTAAGTCGAAAAGGAAAGCAGGAGGCATGAGTCAAGAGTGGTGCAGTGTGAGAAGGAGTCAATGAACCACTGCTGGCTTTGAAGACAGAAGGGATCTGTAATCCCAGGCATGAGAAACTAGAAACAAGCAAGGAAATGAACTCTCTCTTAGAGCCACCAGAAAGAAACACAGTACTGCTGACATTGATTTTATCCTAGTGAGACTCATTTTGAACTTCTAATCTCCAGAACTACAAGATAATATATTTGTGTTGTTTTAAGCCACAACAGTTTGGTGATTTGTTACAGTAGCAATAGAAAAATAATATAGTGTGCATACACATGAGACCTAAACCATCTTGACCCCCGATTTACCTCGATCGGGCTTCAGTCCATAATGTTCTTGACTTTCAACCATCTGGCTAACTGTTCACAACTTGGTCACTCATTGGACACGGTCAAATTTTTCTCAGCCTTTGAATTTGACTGTTCTGTTGACTTCAATTTCATTCCTTTTCTTGCCTGGAAACTTATACAAATTACTACCTGGTTTAAAAAAAAATCCCTTTCAGCTTGACCTGGCCTCCAAAAACACCCTTACCTAAGATACCCCTACAGGTATCGTGTAAGCACATACCTGATCTGTTTCAACTTCCCAAGCAGAACCTAACCACCATATCTCAAGTATCTGTTTATGATAACTACTGTGAGTAAATTTTATATACTAAATACAGCTATAATTTGTCAACAAAACATTCAATAGATGATAAATCTAAGATTTTTTCACTCCCTGTTCACTGTAATAGAACAGGAATACAGCTGTCCTATAAAGGAAATAAATCTGCCATCTACTGGAATCAAATGAAAACTACAAGCAGAAGGCTTAAATTTATAGTTGACACCACGTTGCTATAACATTTAACTGTAAAAGCAAAATTTTATACGTTTTTACCATTTTATGAAAAAAACAAACAATATTTTGTTTTTGTGCCAATTGTTTAGAAATTCATTTCCCTTATCTCATAATTGCTGAATATTAATTATAATAGAAACTAAGTTCTGAGGTACATAAATGAATTATGTTCATAGTCCCATTGTATGAGAAATATTTTTCAAGGTTATTTTGGTTATTATTCTTCAAATCAACATCTAAAATAATTTTTAAATATCTCACTGTGTATAATCACTCATATGTAGGCTGTGCCTGAGCACTTAAATACACACACACACAGAGACACACAGAAGCATTTCGCTTCCACGTATCCTAAGCATCCTAAATCAAAACTACAAATCTGTTGACTTAAGGAGGAAAGAACAACTTGAACATTAATAGGTAATAAAGATCAGTCTCTAATAAATAAATTATACCATAATGGCAAAATCAATCTTTTTTGACATTTATTTATGTGTATTTAGATTTTGATGTCACTTTAGGAATACGATGACACTATGGTTACATTTATAATATTTAATTATTTAATTGTATTTTAGTAACCTTTTATTGCCTTTTTTTGTATACTTTCTTCCTCTGAAAACACACACACACCAATATACACACACACACACACACACACACTCTATTTCTATAGCTTGGGGTGGGAGCTTCCAGCCAATATAGGATGTTGATTCCAATTATAATTTGCCCTCTGTACACCAAGCGACTGGGACTTGATGACACACATCTGAAGGAGCTACACGATCATATTTTGATTAGCACAGGAGTTAAGTTGCTCAGTATACAAAGAGCACCATGATAGTGAATAAAATCAACAGCCCCTGTAGCCTAGATCTCAAACTGAAAATTTCCTAAAATTTCCAAAAGCAGTCATTAAGGGAGGAGACCACCCCTCATATTGTCTTATGCCCAATTTCTGCCTCCAAAGAAAGAAAAAGTAAAAACTAAAAGGCAGAAATGAAATCCACAAGCAGACAGCCTGGTGCCACTCCCTGGGCCTGGTAGTTAATGATCGACCCCTGACCTAATTGGTTATGTTATCTATAGATTACAGACATTGTATAGAAAAGCACTGTGAAAATTCCCATCTTGTTTTGTTCCAATCTAATTACCAGGGCATGCAGCCCCCAGTCATGTACCCCCTGCTTGCTCAGTTGATGACAACCCTCTCACACGCACCCCCTTAGAGTTTTGAGCCCTTAAAAGGGACAGAAATTGCTCACTCGGGGAGCTCGGCTCTTGAGACAGGAGTCTGGCCAATGTCCCTGGCCAAATAAACCTCTTCCTTCTTTAAGTCGGTGTCTGAGGAGTTTTGTCTGTGGCTCATCCTGCTACATTTCTTGGTTCCCTGACTGGGAAGCATGGTGATTGGCGGATTAATGAGACAGCTCCTTAGGCGGCTTAAGCCTGCCCTGTGGAATATCCCTGCAGGGGACCCAACCAGCCCAAGCTGTGCGGATCCTGAGAGCACTCCCGGGTAGGCATTTGCCCCAGTGGGACACCTCGCCAAAGCAGTGTGGGGCAGGCCCCCTTGGAGGTTCAACACAGTGGCTGAACACCTGGAAGGAACGGGCACTTGGAGTCCAGACATCTAAAACTTGGTAAGACTAGTCTTTGAAACTTGCCCACCCCGTTTGAGTGGAAGTGTGGCCTGATCACCCATGGCATGCCTTTATCAGCACTTTGGTTGTGGTTTTGGTTTTGACTTGGTTTGAATTGCTTGACAGGACGGTCTTGGGAACTTGCCCACTCCATTTGAGTGGAAACGTGGCCTGATCACCCATGGCATGCCTTTATCAGCACTTTGGTTTTGGTTTTGAATTGGTTTGAATTGCTTGACAGGATTGGTTTTGGGAACTTGCCTACTTCATTTGAGTGGAAGTGTGGCCTAATCACCCATGGTCTGCCTATATAGGCACTCGGTTTTTGTTTTTGACTTGACTTGGATTGTTTGATACTTTGGTTTTGGTTTTGACCTGGCTTGGATTTCTGGATACTCTGATTTTTGTTTTGATTTTGGTTTGGTGCAAACCGCAAAAGTGTGTGTGTGCCCTTTTTACCCGTTCTTTGTTTTGTGGTGTGCCTGTGGTATGAGCGTGGTGTTCTGTCTCAAAGAAGCATAGGTCAGGCACAAATAAACCTACCCTACTAGGAACTATGTTGAAAAATTTCAAAAAGGAATTTAAAGGAGACTATGGAGTACTATGACACTAGGAAAACTTAAAACTTTGGGTAAGATAGACTGGCCAGCATTAGAGGTAGGTTGGCCATTAGAAGGAAGCCTGGACAGATCCCTTGTTCCAAAGGTATGGCATAAGGTAACCTGTAAGCCAGGGAACCCAGACCAGTTCCCGTACATAGACACTTGGTTACAACTGGTTTTAGAATCCCCACCCCCAACACACAGTGGTTGAGAGAACAGCAGCATAAGAGGTTGGAGAGACAAGGAAAGACCAGCAGAGAGACAGAAAGGAAAGAGATAGAGAGGAAAAGAGGCAGAGAGAGAGAAGAGACAGAGGCAAAGGGAAAGTCAAAGAGACAGAGACAAAGTCAAAGAGAAAAAGAAAAAGAGAAAGAGAGAGATATACATGTAGTTAAGAAAAAAAAAGTGTACCCTATTCCTTTAAAAGCCAAGGTAAATTTAAAACCTATAATTGATAATTGACAGTATTCTCTGTAACCCTATAATACTCCAATACCACTTTGTTGTCAGTGTAAACAAAGGTGTATCCCGAAGGTACTGAGGCCTTCCTATCAAAAATCCTTAACCCAGTAACCTGCGGATGGCCCAAATACATTCAAGTTGTAGCAGCAACTGCTTTGCTAACAAAAAAGAAAAAAGTTTTTAAAAAAAATAACTTTTAGAGGAAACCTCATTGTGAACACACCTCACCAGTTCAGAAGTATCCTAAAGGAAAAAAAAAAAAAAAGGATGGACTCATCACATCCGAGTCAGGAAAGCACCAACCCTCCAGAGTCGTGGGCCATAGTCCCAGGGGAAAACCCTACAGAACTAATGGTAAGAAAAATTTAACTCTTTTCATCTATCCTATTGCTCTTTCTTCTTTCCTTGTTCTATTGCTGACCATCTAGTTATTAACATAATCAAGTCAATTTCACCTCAAACTATTGCATTTAATGCTTGCTTTGTTATACCCTGTGAGGACTTGCCAAGTCAAAGACAGCTTTCTACTTCAGAAAAGTACTTCTCTCCCTCCTGACTCTCCTCAAACTAGGCATTAGTAAACTAGGACCATTTAATCAGGGGAAATTTTGATAAAGACCCCAGGGCCAACCAGGAGTCTTGCCCCCTGATGTAGAGCTTTCATGTCATAGTTGGTCCAGTGTTCTGTGGACCACTAAAGAGCAAGGATGGGTTGCTCCAACCAGTTTTTGTAATTTCCTAAAAGCATACATTCATTTTACTAGAGGATCATAGAAGTTAAAGACTTAAACTTTAGCAATTAAGACAGGATACCAAGATGCAAATGCCTGGTTAAAATGGATCAAATATTCCATCTGCACATTAAACAAAAGCAATTGTTATGCCTATGCACATGGCAGGCCAGAGGCCCAGATTGTCCCCTTTCCACTAAGGTGGTCCTCCAGTCGACCAGGTGTGGGCTGTATGGTAGCCCACATTCTACAGTCTGGAGTAATAAGTCATGCCAAGCTCTCTCTGCAATATCCCAAAGTCCGGCACCCTGGTCAGTCCCTGAGGGGCATCCAGCCTCCGTCTCCCATCACTAAGTTCACTTTGTGTCTTTCACGACAGGGAGGAAACTTAGCATTCCTTGGAGACCTGAAAGGATGCAGTGAGCTTAAGAATTTTCAAGAGCTTATCAATCAGTCAGTCCTTGTTCATCCCCAAGCGGATGTGTGGTGGTATTGTGGTGGACCTTTACTGAGCACTCTGCCGAATAACTGCAGTGGCACTTGTACTTTAGTCCAATTGGCTATCCCTTTCACCCTGGCATTTCATCAACAGAAGGATAAAAAATAAGACACTGTAAAGCAAGAGAAACCTCTTATGGGTCTTTCGACTCTCATGTCTATTTAGATGGAATTGGAGTCCCGTGAGGAATACTAGATCAATTTAGAGCCTGAAATCAAATAGCTGCAGGATTTAAGTCAATATTTTGGTAGGTGGCAGTTAATAAAAATGTAGATTAGATAAACTACATGTATTTCAACCAACAGCAATGAGCTTTTCATGAATTAAAAGAAAAACTCATGTCGGCCCCAGCCCTGGGGCTACCTAACCTGACAAAACCTTTTACCTCTATGTGTCAGAAAGAGAAAAAATGAAAAAATGGCAGTTGGAGTTTTAACCCAGACTGTGGGGCCCTGGCCAAGGCCAGTGGCCTATCTCTCAAAACAACTAGACAGGGTTTCCAAAGACTGGCCCCCAGGTCTAAGGGCCCTAGCAGCAATGGCCCTGTTAGCACAAGAAGCAGATAAACTAACCCTCAAGCAAAACCTGAATATAAAGGCCCCCCAAGCTGTGGTAACTTTAATGACTACTAAAGGACATCATTGGTTAACAAATGCTAGACTAAACAAGTACCAAAGCTTGCTATGTGAAAGTCCCCACATAACCATTGAAGTTTGCAACAACCTAAACCCTGCTACCTTGCTCCCGGTATCAGAGAGCCCAATTGAACATAACTGTGTAGAGGTGTTGGAGTGAGTTTATTCTAGCAGGCCCAACCAGTTTATTCCATCAGTAGACTGTAAGAGGTACGTGGACGGGAGCAGCTTCACCAACCCCTGCAAAGTGACTCTGAAGAAGACGACAAGCCCTGCTCCAGTCACACCCAGAAGCTGACTGGTCCACACATGGCCGAAGCATGAGGAAACTCATCATGGGACTCATTTTCCTTAAAATTTGGACTTGTACAGTAAGGACTTCAACTGACCTTCCTCAGACTGAGGGCTGTTCCCAGTGTATACATCAAGTCACTGATGTAAGACAAAAGGTTGCTATGGTCCTATATTATTTTATGGTTATTTTAAGTGTACTGGAACTCTAAAAACAACTTGTTTGTACAACGTTATTCTATACAAGGATGTAGCCCAGGAAATGACCAACCTGATGTGTGTTATGACCCATCTGAGTCTCCCATGACCACAGTTTTTAAAATAGGATGAAGGACTGAGGACTGGTGGGGGCTCATAAATGATACAAGTAAAGTGTTAGCCAAAACAGAAGAAAGAGGGATGCCCAAACAAGTCACCTTAAACTTTGATGCCTGTGCTGTCCTTAATAGTAATAAGTGAGGAATAAGGTATGGTTCTCTTAATTAAAAAAGAGGCTATATGGCAGAAAATAAGTACATCTGTTTTAAATTAGGACTGTGTGGAAATAAATGTAAATACTGGTCTTGTGTCATTTAGGCCACTTAGATAAAAAAAGAAAAAAAAAAAGAAAAAGAAAAAGAAAAATGAAAAGGATCCAGTCCACCTTCAGGAAACAAAAAATGGCCCTTCCTGTACTAAGGGACAATGTAACCCCTTAGAGCTAGTAATAACCAAGCCCCTTGATCCTCGCTGGAAAAAAGAGAAGCATGTGACCTTAAGAATCAACAGGGCCTGACTGGATCCTCGAGTAAATATCTTGGTTCGAGGAGAGTTTACAAATGCTCTCCTGAGCCAGTGTTTCAAACTTTCTATGATGAACTAAATGTTCTAGCACCAGAAATTCCAGGAAAAACAAGAAATTTGTTTTTGCAATTAGCTGAGCATGTAGCCCAGTCTCTCAGTGTCACTTCATGTTATGTATGTGGAAGAACTGTAATAGGAGATCAATGGCCATAAGAAGCCCGAGAATTAGTACCTACAGACCCAGTTCCTGATGAATTCCTGGCTCAAAAGAATCACCCTGATAATTTCTAGGTCCTAAAAGCCCCAGTTATTGGACAATATTGCATAGCTAAAGAAGGAAAAGAATTCACTCACCCCATAGGATGACTTAGTTGTCTGAGACAGAAACTGTATAATGGTATCACAAAAACAGTCACTTGGTGGAGTTCAAAGCACACAGAGAGAAATCCATTTAGTAAATTCCCAAAGTTGCAAACCATGTGGACCCACCCAGAGTCCCACCAGGACTGGACAGCACCCACTGGATTATACTGGATATGCGGGCATAGAGCTTATACCATATTACCTGACCAGTGGGCAGGTAGTTGTGTTATTGGCACTATTAAACCATCTTTCTTCCTACTGCTCATAAAAACAGGCAAACTCCTGGGCTTGTCTGTCTATGCTTCCCGCGAAAAGAGAAGCATAGCTATAGGAAATTGAAAAAATGATAAATGGCCCCCTGAGAGAATCATATAATATTATGGGCCTGCTACTCAGGCACAAGATGTCTCACGGGGATACCGGACCCCCATTTACATGATCAACCAAATCATAAGGTTACAAGCTGTTTTAGAAATAATCACTAATAAAACTGGCAGAGCCTTGACTATTCTGATCTGGCAAGAAACTCAGATGAGAAATGCTATCCATCAAAATAGATTAGCTCTCGACTACTTGCTAGCAGCTGAAGGAGAGGTCTGTAGGAAATTTAACCTTACTAATTGCTGCCTACACATAGATCATCAAGGGCAAGTAGTTGAAGACATAGAGATACGTCAAAACTGGCACATGTGCCTGTGCAAGTGTGGCATGGATTTGATCCTGGGGCCATGTTTAGAAAATGGTTCCCAGTGCTAGGAGGATTTAAAACTCTTATAATAAGAGTTATAATAGTAATAGGATCCTGCTTACTGCTCCCTTGTTTGCTACCTGTACTTCTTCAAATGATAAAAAGCTTCATCACTACCTTAGTTCACCAAAATGCTTCAGCACAAGTGTACTATATGAATCACTATCGATCTGTCTTTCAAGAAGACATGGGTAGAAAAATGAAAGTGAAAACTCCCACTATCGAGTGAGAGTCTCAAAGGTGGGGAATAAGGGAGGAGACCACCTCTCATATTGTCTTATGCCCAATTTCTGCTTCCAAAGAAAGAAAAAGTAAAAACTCAAAGGCAGACATGAAATCCACAAGCAGCCAGCCCGGCGCCACACCCTGTGCCTGGTAGTTAAAGATTGACCCCTGACCTAATTGGTTATGTTATCTGTAGATTACAGACATTGTATAGAAAAGCACTGTGAAAATCCCTATCCTGTTTTGTTCCAATCTAATTACCAGTGCATGCAGCCCCTAGTCACATACCCCATTTGCTCAATTGATGATGACCCTCTCATATGCACCCCGTTAGAGATGTGAGCCTTTAAAAGGGACAAGAATTGCTCATGCGGGGAGCTCGGCTCTTGAGACAGGAGTCTTGCCAATGCCCCCAGCCAAATAAACCCCTTCCTTCTTTAACTTGGTGTCTGAGGAGTTTTGTCTGCAGCTCTTCCTACTACAGCATAAGTAAAGAGAGCTCAAAATACTGAAGAAAGTTGTGAGAAATTAAAATTGGAAACCTTTCTCAAGTGAGGTAAAAACCTAGTTACACAAGTGTCACCCAGATGTGCAAGCCGCCTAATTGAGACAACTGAAATGTTCAGGCTGATTTGTTATAGAAGTTAGCATTACTCTCAGGAATAAACAGGGAGATTAAAAGTCCAAAAGGGCTCCATGTTAATACTACAGTGGGAAGGGTAAGACCCTATAGTCTGGTTATGACAACTCTCAAATCTTTGGACACTTTGTAAACACTGTTATTACCTAGTTTTGATTAGCATAAAAACTTTAAAACTGAAAAGAATCATCTCCTTGTCTCTTCTTTCTCTTCTCTTCCCTCTTTAACACCCCTTCATCTTCCCTTCTCTATACTTTATTCAAAGAATTAAGGTAGGTGAGCAAGTAGCACAACAGAGAGCTAAGGCACTGAGTAAATGGCTTTCTATGTCACAGCCAATCTAGCAAAGAAAGAAGCCTCAGGAAATACAAAGAGCACTGACATGTTTATGTCAAAGTTAAATCTGGACAAAAGCACATTATATCTCTAGGTCACATTATTAAAAAAAAAAAAAAGAAAAGGGAGCAAGTATAAACATAAACCATAAAAGACACCACTTAATTCCCTGATTGATTTATTTGGTAGGCTTCTTCTCTGATTCTTTATTTTCTTAAATAAAGCATGATAAACCACTAATGTTAGTATATATTGCAACAACTACTTCAAAAATGTGTTTGCCATTATCTACAAAGTATGAGGATATGTCTGTCATATGACCCCAACAATTCCACTTCTGGGTATACCCAAAGGAAGTAAGCATAATTATGTCCAAGAGACGTGTACCCAAAAGTTCGGAGCAGCATAGTTTATAGTAGCTGTGATGGTTAATATTAAGTATCAACTTGATTGAATTAAAGGATGCAAAGTATTGTTTCTGGGTGTTTCTGTGAGGGTGTTGCCAAAGGAGATTAACATTTGAATCAGTGGACTGGGAGATGCAAACTCACCCTTAATCTGCGTGTGTCTGCCTCTTTCTCAGCTGCCAGCGGAGCTACAGAGAGCAGGCAGAAGGTTGAAAGAGAAGACTTGCTGTGTCCTCCAGCCTTCATCTTTCCCCTATGCTGAATTGCTTCCTGCCCTCGAACATCAGAGTTCTTGCAAGTTCTTCAGCTTTTGGACTCTTGGACTTACACCAGTGGGTTGCCAGGGGTTCTCCCGCCTTTGGCCACAAACTGAAGGCTGCACTGTTGGCTTCCCTACTTTTGTGGTTTGGAAGTTAGGACTGGCTTCCTTGCTCCTCAGCTTGCAGGTGGCCTATTGTGGGACTTAACCTTGTGATCATGTGAATCAATACTCTTTAATAAATTCCCCTTCATATACACATCTATCCTATTAGTTCTGTCCTGCTAGAGAGCTCTAACACAGTAGCCAACAATGAGAAACATTCCAAATGTCCATCAACTGGAGCAATCAAAACAGAAGCAATAATATAGATCACCTTAACAGACAAAATGTTTGGAGGGAAATGATTATACATGCACATACATAAAATAAGGCAGAGAAGAGTATATATAGTATGCCTACATTTAGGTAAAATTCAAAAGCAAGCAAAACTAACATTATCATTTAAGAGGGCACATATAAGTGATAATACAAACCAAACAGCCAATACATTTTTCTCATAAAATTCAGGATAGTGGTTGTATCCAGAAGGGAGGAAAGAAATGAGATAGATCAAGGGATTCACAGGACTTCTGGGTCCAAATACTATGCTATTTCTTGACATAGAAGGTGTTTACATGAGGATTGTTATAATAATTATAGTATGTTCATATTTTGTGCGTTTTTATAAATGTTTTAATTTACTTTTTAAGAACTTAAGGATTCCACTATTTTTCCTCAATACCTCACTCTGAACTCTGTGAAAATGGGAGTCATGTCTGTTTTGTTCACTGATGTTCTTTCTAGGACTGAGCACACAGGCTGGAACAAAGGAGCTCAACATAAGTTTGATGACTAAATGAATGAATGAATGAAAGCAAAGCTAAGTAAACTATCAATTACTTTAAGTTTTTAAATCTATTAACAATAATAAAAGTGATTATAAGAGTTAATATTTATGGAACACTCACCATGTGCTAGACATTGGTTTAAGCACTTTATTTACATCGTATTATTTAATCATCTCAACAGATCTATGAGTTTGATAACATACTATGGTAATTACACAAATGAGAATGCTGAAGTTTAGAAATTTTTTAAATAAAATCTGGAGGATTATCAGCTAGTAAGTGGTGGAGCTGGGACTCAAATTCAGATCCATTTTATTTGAACACCTATATACTTATTTACTTTACATACATAATCCTCTGAATCAATTCAAGTGATTCCATTACCAGCTGAATCAATTGATTATTTTGATTTTTTAGAAACTTTTTGTGCCTTAAGTTTTCATTTTAAAATAGCATTGAAAGTTTCCTTCACTGAATTGTCTTCAATAGAACCATTTTTCATAATGTCACAAGACATTAACATTTCCTAAGATTCTGCTACCCTGACTAGTGCTTACTTTTTGAATATTACTCTAAAAACCAAAGAAACCACAATGTTAAGAAGGAGTATGGCTATTGTCAACAACAAAAATCTCTGTTTACCAAAAGTATATAGATGTTATAAAGTTAAAAGAGAAATTACATCCACATAAAGATACATTTTCCTGAGCCTTTACGTACCAAAAAAATAGTTTCACATCTTGAAGTGTCAGATATAAAGAGGTACTCGTAGAATGATGAAGAAATATCAAAAACATACAAGAGCCACCTATATTTCCCAGAGGCTTTCACTGGCCAAATACAGAGTAGCAAAACAAATAATGATAACAATAGATTATAACCTATTGAATAAAATAACCCATGAATCTACAGAAATATTAATTAACGAAGGAAGAAAAAGTTCTTTCTTATAGTAGAATGTCAGGTAATAAATATAAAACAAATAATGGAAAGAGGAAATTATCAATGTTGAGAAAAAAGTAACAGTAAGAAGTTTGATGAGAAGCATGAGAGTCTCAAAGAGTCTCTCCACAAATTGTTAATTAACTTCAAACATAAATACAGTAAAGTTACAGTGGGAACATTCTGGCAATTTGCCATCAGAACTAAGTTTTCAAAGTTATAAAATAAAATGTCCTACACTAGAAAAGAGAGGCATATCTATAATGGGAATGTTCATATTTTACAGATTAAATAGACAAGTATAATTAGTTGTTTATATAAAGGAAAATATTAAATATGCAAATGCAGAAGGAGAATATATGTTTATTTTTTCAATTACATATTGGATGTTTATAAAAATTATAATATGTTAAGCCATAAGGAAAACCTGAGTGAATTCCAAACAAACAACAACAAGGACTACATCTTCTAATAAAATGAAAAAGGGTTAGAACACAAAATCTTTTGATATACACACTCAGAGAAGAAGCCTACCTTAAACATATTACTTGCTGACCAGGGATGAATATGAGTTAATTACTAAGTTAAAAGTTACAACCAAAACAAAAGAAAACTTTGAAAATGGAAGTAAGGAATTATAAACTATAAACTTGAGCTGAGAATGGCAAAAACAGTAACAGAAAACAAATAATTTAGAATTACAAGAGAATATTGGTACATATAAATCTATATTAATCTATTTGAAAGCCTTCAACATTAAAGCACTAAGCTATCTTGGAGATTGGAAAACCTCTGGTAAAAAAATTGTGGTATTATCCCTAAACATTTTAAAAACTAGTAAGAATATGAAATACTGAGATTAAATAATAGTATCAACTACCAATAAACGCTGAAAATGTAAAGTGAGACAGACTAGTCCTAGGTCATGTCCTCTATTGAGCATGTTAGACTTGTCAGATCATTTAATCTAGAAATTTGCATCCTGTAACAAGAAATAGTGAAGGACACCATATTCATCTGTTCTCTCTCTCTACTCCATCGCTGTAATGGGGTATTTATATGCAATAACTGAACGTTGCAAGAGCAGAAACTATGTAGGAGAGATAATGTGATCAATCCCAGTGTCTCTAATTAGTGTTCATATGGGCTTAGCTATGTCAAGAAAGCCCAGGAGAGGGCACAGCTGGTAGTACTAATTACAGCTAAGGATCAAGCAATTAAAATAAAATTGTCAGTCTACTAGAGGCCAAAGTATAAGGATAACACCGGCAAAGTATCTTTAATATAACATTCGGGAGGTCTTTTCTGGGAAGAACAGGAATGGGATCTAGGCTTCTGTTGAGGACTCACAGAAGTGTTGAAAGAATATTGTTTATTTGATTTCTGAATTTTTTTAGGGGTGCAAAATTTGGGAATTGATCTTGGACAAGAGAACATATGGATCTTTTCAGGAAATGAGTCATCTATGTCTGAATAATTATTCTTGATACCTTATTTTCTTTCCCTTTTTACATTTGGCCTGATGCTAGTTTGGGCAAAGGACTCTGCACTGAAATTTGATTGAAAATTTCTACTAAATTTCAGAATTTAGCACTGAAGTCCAAGACTTATAATTTGAAGTTCAAGTGATAATTTTTCCCTCCTAAAATCCCACTTATAAATATAGGATTAAAGTCACAAGGGAGCTTACAAAAACTCTAGCACACTCCTTTCTCTGATTTCTAGATTCAGGTAAATGTATAAGTTCTATAGTAGAACAAGTCAAAATTAATTTCTCTTCATTAATTGAGAGGATGTACACTTTTGGTGATGCAGACCAGTGAGAATAAGACACATAATATAAAAATGTAGCCCTGAAACACAATTTGAAACTTACTCCACAGATTTCCTCTCTAGGAGTCCTGGGATGGCACCGATATACCCTGGAGGTCTCTTATAGCCAGGTACCTATATATTGATTACAACATTCTAAAGAAATATAATACATTAATTTATCATATTCTTGAGGACTTGACAATGGGTCAAATACTATTATAGATGATTTTTATACATTATCAGTAATCCTGATGACAATCCGGCAAGTTAAGATTTATGTTAATATTTCTTGTGTTAAGTGGGAACAGGTTTCCAGGTTAAGTGAGAAACAGGGTAAGTGGCCTGACTTCACAAATAGTACATCTGAAAGTTGGTCTTACATCGACTAGACTCCAGCTATTATACCACGATGGTTCTCTATTGCTGGCCTTATTGGAATCCCATGAAAGTGGGGGGTAAAAAAGAATATATTGTGAATTGTGTCCAAGACAGGGATAGTAGTTTCAGAAACGAGATGATCAGTGAAGATGTTCACTAGGGTGTGGTCAGGAGAAGAATTTTGGAAAATTACCCAAGTGTCACTTCCTAGTGAATTAGTCTTAATTTCAGACTTCTGAGAACCACCCTAGTTTCTTAACATAAAAAAGGAAATTGTGTTTGGTTAATTTTACTTGTCAATAACCCTAAGATGGCCTTTCTCATTGACTTTAAAAAAAAATATTTTTCTGTGGGTACACAGTAGGTATATATTTTTGGGATATGTAAAAATACATATATTTTTGATACAGGTATGCCATGTAAAATAAGCACAACATGGAAAATAGGGATATGCATCCCCTCAAGCATTTATCCTTTGAGTTACAAGTAATCCAATTAAATTCTTTAAGTTTTTGGGGGTTGCAGGGGAGCTGGGGATGGTTAATGGGTATAAAAAATAGAAAGAATCAATAATGCCTATATTTAATGGTGCAATAGGATGACTATAATCAATAATAACTTAAGTGGATATTTCAAAACAACTTTCTCATTCACTTTTTGTACTCCTTTGGATAAAGTTTCCTGGATCAGACAGAACTTGAAGGAAGCCAAAAGCCTCAAACTGCCAGCAGTGACCACCTACAGGGGCTTCAGTTTAGAGGCAAAAATACTGACTCTAGCCCAGAGTATAAGCTCCGCAGCGGGACAAACAGAAGGCTACAACTGCTGACCAGGATCAAGTTGGGGGAGGGAGTGGCTGGGTGAAGGAGACTTTAATAGAGATGAAATCAAAAATACCCAAAGCTAGTGTGAAATTACGGAAGGGGAATCTAGATTTTTGAATGGATGTCTCCACACAAATACTGCTACTCCTAGAGCACAGAAGACAAGGTTCTGCCTATGATAAATAAACTGAGAAGAGAGGAAAGGCCCTTTTCCTCCTGGACACACACACATCACCTAAACACAAGGCAAAAAGACATATGGCTGCCAGAAATTCTCTGCTTTAAAATCCCAAGGAATAACAACTTCTCTTTCAAAGCTCAGTTTGTGTAAAGGCTTCTGCTGCTTGTTGTGCTAATCAATCCTCCAAGTTAGTGTCCATATATCATTATAATAGAGCTATTCTAAACTGAATTCAATATAGTGACATGTTTATGATTATTTTATTTAGTTTAAGGAATGTTATGGAAGGTGTGTTTATTTTGTGCTGCTATTAGCAAACTGTATGGCCACAAATCTTAAGATAATTCTTTCTAAGCAAGACAGGGGACTCAAAAGCTATAAAGGGAGAAAATGAACAAATTTGACTATAGTAACATTTTTGATATTCTGTATGTCAAAATACGCTTCATAAAACAAATGAAAGTTTCATCAGTAGGAAGACAATACTTGTAAAACATATAGTACACAAAGAATTAATGTCCCCAATGGGCAAGAATAGCTGACAAATTACTTTTTAAACAATACTCAATCAAAATTGGACAAAGTATTCAAACAACTAAATCTCTGAAGAAGCAAAGCAATAGGTAAATAACTATATTAAAAGAAACTCAACCATAATAATAATAGTCAAGGACATACACATTTAAATAATTGAAAAATGTTTTACCCATTAGATAATTTTGACAATAGAGTATAGCAGAAGTAACACCAAGCTAATTTCTGGCCTAGTCTTTAAGAGAATGGGCCGGTTATACATTAGTCTCTCTGAACACTGAGCCATCATGTAAGAAGTCCATCCCTCTGCTGAAAAGATCACATGGAGAGGGCCTGAAGGAGAATGGCTCACCTGAGCCAGCCTTTCATCTTTCCCACCAAGATGTCAGATATTTGAGTGAAAAAATCCGTGGATTCTCCAGACCCAACCAGCTATCAGCTGAATACCAGCAGGTGATCCCAGTAAAAAAAAATTGCCCAGCCAAGCACTGCCTGAATTTTTGGCCAAGAAAACAGTGACTCTCTCTCTCTCTTTCTTTCTTTCTTTCTTTCTACCTACCTACCTACCTATCTATCTATCTATCTATCTATCTATCTATCTATCTGTTCAGTTTCTGAAGTAGTTTGTTAAACAATTATAAATAACCAGCATAGATCCCAACCACTAAACAGCAGGTAAATTATGAGAGTCCTTCTAAGATATCTGGGATAAAGCAGAGAAGAGAGCCAAGAGGAAAATCCAGAATAAATGGTATCAATTTCAAAACAGGAGAGCATATAATGAAGGAGCAAGAGGTCAATAATATCGATAATATGAGATATAAAATGAAGTTTATTACATGTAGTAATTAGAAACTCACTTGCAACTTTAATGAGAATGGTTTCAGTAGAGGAATAGCAGTAAGCTGAAGAGTGAATAAAAACACAGCAGCACAGCAATTCCATTCCATCCTCCATTTCTAAGTATGTACCACAGACAAAATTTCTACCTATAAAAATGTATGTAGTAGTGGAAAAACACACAACTCAAATGCTCAAATGTTCACTGACAGAAGAATAGATACATAACTTTTTATATTCAGCAGTAAAATCAAGTAACTTTAGCCACATGCAACATCATGGGTGAATCTCAGGTACATAAGCAAGTCTCAGAAGGTGATACATAGTGTAATCTGTGTAAACCTAAGGATTATACAAAATAAAATATATCACATGTATGTATGTGTGTACATATGTATGAATTTAGGCATGTGTGTTTATAGCAAAAAAAGCCACAAAATGGCAAACAGAATTCAGGATCATGGTCACCTTCCAGGGAAAAACAAAGGCAGGGCAGAGGGGAGAGACATTTTAAAATGCAGTGATATTGGTAATGTTCTACTTCTTGTGTAGATAATGGATTTATAATTCGTATCTACGTCTCATATATTCTTGTATATGCATCAAATATAACATCAAAATATTTACAGGAAACCTTATTTAATGAAACAACTAGGATAAAATGAAGACAATGCATTAGAGTCCACCCTTTAGGGAAGTTTTCCTATGATATGAAGAAGGAAGATAGGCTAATATTAAAAGAGAGAAATGGGTCAAGCACAGTGATTCATGCTTGCTAACTGAGCACTTTGGGAGGCAGGAGGAAGAGAATCCTTTGAGGTCACTAGTCAAGACCAGCCATGGTGAGACCTGTCTCTACAAAAAATAAAAATGTTTAAAACAAAGAGGAGAGAAATGAATTGTTAACAAACATTTTAGGAGGGAAAAAATATGAGCATATTGCTAGACATATGGGGAAAGTCATTACTGAAATACACATAAATACAAATGTGTGAAGAAACAACCACAGACTTCATGTCAACACGGACTAAAAGCACTTGGAGATTCTGCTGACACATCACTTCCCACTGAAACTGGAGGTGCTAAACTGCAACTGGCTATCATTTGGATATTATTTGTAAATACATCCTTGTTATCAATTTGTTATTTAATAAATCTGTAGATTCGCCAGTAAGAAAAGGCATTTTTCTATTATGATTTACCTGACAGGAAAATGCTAAGCATTCACTACTTACAAATCTGTATTCAACTTTTGATGGACAGGCAGAAGTTTTCTGAACATAAGTTGTAAGTTGAAAAGAATAAATTGTTTTCCATAAAGGATTTAGTTCAAATATTTACTAAAGAAACTAACATTTGTCAATTATCAGGGATACTTTTCAGCTTCTAAGCAGGCCCCAAAGTTTTCCACCTTTAGGAACTACAGGAAAGGCTCATTAGGCAGAAACTAAGTCTTTCTCCAAAAATCTGATGTAAAGACCTATTTAATATCTATCTGGAGCTTAATGGCAGTACATGAACTGAAAATACATGGCTAGTGAGGACTGAGCCATCAACCCTGCCTGGGAAGCTATTAGGTAACTCATTATTGTATAATCTAAGGCAAAACTTAAGATAGATATATATACACACACACACACACACACACATAATATAAACATATATATGCACATACATGTGGACTTGGTGCTAGTATTCATTTATATATATATATAAATGTAACAAATATACATACACACACACATATATATATATATACATATATATAAATAAATGAATACTAGCACCAAGTGCATTTTTGAATTTGTTCAGTGACTGTTCTGTCCTTGATGCTTTGCTTGAGCCAGAACATGTCCTTGAGTAGTGGATTTCATATTCAAGGAGAGATAGCTCTAACAATGTAACCAGCTATTAAAGCAACAGTTGAAGAGGAGGTCAAATCTCAGAAGCCTGAAGTTAGGAATTTTCTTTTATCTATACTTTCTATTATCTACCTATTTTTTTCTTTTGAAAAGGAGAGACTTTTTTTTCCTGAGGTTTAAAATGATAGCCCAGGAGAGTTTATGCCTTGATAATGGGCCAGTGATAAAAATCCCATTTATTGCCATTTATTCTCTTGAGTCTAGCACCAAAATAGAGCTTCTGCTGATGTTTGGGTATATGCAGAATACTAGGTTATCTGCTGAGGTGCTTGGGGATGTGACTGGCCGGGAGAAATGCAGGCAATGACACTATGCCCACTATAATAAAGAATATCAGTAGGTCAAAAGGCACAAGACCAGGACTGAAAGAACATTTGAGCAAGGGTTTATGAAGAGTTTCTCAGAAAACTACAGTTTAGTTTTATGAGAAAATGAAGATTTGGAAACTTGCACTCAGGAATGAAAATGCCAGCAGTAAGAGAGCCAATTGCACCAGTGTATTTGTTCCTGCACTCTTGGAGTCTCATCATGTTGGGAGGAAAACATAAAAGAAACATAAAAGGTCTGCTATCCAGGTTGACTTTTTCTTGAATTGGAAGGGTCAGAATCTGCCTGCTCCATGTCTCATGGTTGTCCCTAGATTCATTTTAGTTGCATGTATATTATATCATCAAGACTTAATCTAATTTGGGTTTTGGAGTTTGCAAGGGTAAAAGCCTACAGTTTTCTCCATCAGCTGCAATATTTTTGGCAGGATAAAATAACACCCTGCATCTCTTTGTTGAAACAATATCTTAAGGACACAGAAATGTGAACCACAGCCTAAAAAGATGCTCTACTTTATTAGCAACATTATGTCATGGCTAACATTTGTAAATCATTCATAATGGATGCCAGCAAAAGGAACTCATTTTTCACGATGTAAGATATGAGGCCCAAATGGGAATACATTGCTCTCTAGCATTCTCTCAAACATGTCCTTACACTTATAACAAAATTGCTCCAGTCAAGGCAGCCTTCTGGGAGCTAATCTCTGTGTGGAGCAACTCATGATCCACCCATAGTGCTCCCCACAGCTTCCATTCCTGCCACTAAATGGAGTAAAAGACCCTAAAAATAGCAAAACCTTTGCTCAGACTTCGAGTCTGATTGTAAACTCGTTCTGTCTATGGATGACTTAAAAAGCCTTGAACTGCCACCTTTCTCAGAAATGTTTTAAAGCCTCATTTTCATACCCCAAAAGATACCTCTTATCTAAACAAGCAAATTTCTTAACAATTTTAAAGTACCATTTTTACTTTCACATTTTAAAATAGGATATGACCTGAACATTAAAATGCAGTCCTATATTTATGATGTGGAGGTGGAGAGTACAAAATTCACCCAGGGAGAAAACAGTCCTACTCCTTTTAAAATCTAATCAGGATCATGCCCTTTGAGCAACATGGAATTTTAGTGTGAGGAGAATTTATTTTTTTCTCCCAGAGTAAGAATTTTTTTTTTTTACCATGATTAAGAAAGTTTTCTGAAGAAGAGAAAAAAAAGACATCTTTTAAAAAATCTTGGCTTCAAAAACCTCCTGACTTTCTAAAATTAAGAAATGTCCTACCAAGAAATTTATCTTTGATATTATTTTCATTTGCTTTTCCTTTTCCTCATAGTGGTAAAAAAAAATGCAGGAACTCATATGGATGACCAGTCACTCGAAAGCATTCTCAGTATAGGCTGACTTTCCTCAACCATAAAGTCTAATCCAAAATCCTATCTTATTGAACATTGTATCATCGTGTGGTAGGGTGTCAATTAGCAACTTATTGCCTCTCCACTCCACATGCCCTCTTTAATATATACACTGTGATAAGCACTGGAATTCCTTAAGCATCTCCCCTTTAAAGTGAACATGATGATAAGCTCATGCAGAGGCTGCTTGAGGGACATACCAGAAGGAAGAGCCTGTTCTGTGTTTTCCAATGTGGGCAGAGACTAAGTGGTGTGAATGTGAGGACATCTTATGGAGCACTGCTCAGCCATACACCCAAAACACAATCCTCCGCAACCTGGCAGCCTCAGCTTTTTGATAACATAGAAAGCAGAGCTCCCAGGCAGAAGACATAATCTCAAGGCCTCCTGGCTCAGCTGGCACCTACATACTCCCACATGACCCATATGCTATAATGGCCTCTTGCCTCCACTAACACCTAGGTTTCCATTGCACACCTATACCACCAATTTCTGGTCATCTCCAACACCACCTGCATTCTGGAGTATTGCCTATTTTCCACCCAACAGCTCCAGACCAGCCCAGCCAAATCAGTCAACTTCTCTGCTAACTGGTAGACTAAACCACACCTTTTCCAGCAAAGTCTGAGCCTCTTCCAAGTTTGTACTTCCCCAGGTACTCTCCTGCAGTCTTATGGTGTATTGCATAGAGTTTTCTTATATCTCATAGTTACTCTTTTATCATAGCTAAAAATTGTTATATTAAACTTTCCTGTCTAACTTACTATATGGTTTCTGTCTTCTGATTGAACCCAGACTGTGACATGTAGTATGCTTGGAATATAGTAGGGCCTCAGCGACAGGCTAACACTGCCTCTGGGGATTCTGTCTATCCACTTGTTTTCTATTTATTATCCATTTTTATGTCATAATTTTTTTTTGGTAAGCTTTTTAATTTTCCCCTAGCCTGACTTCTCCTACCTACTCCACCACCAAGCAATCTAATATGTTGCATGAAGATTAAGCTTACTAGAATACAACTCTGACATCATACCCACACAAATGCTAATTTTTATTGAATGCATATAAGACAAACATTATTTCAAATGCTTTAAATATAGCATTATTACATTTCACAACACTTCTGAAAGATGGATGTTATTTCCCAATTTTTGAAGTGTGCAAAATGAGACTCAGGGAAGTTAAAGCTTTGTCCAATATCACATAGTTATTAATTAATGGAACCAGGACCATAAATACATTTTATTCTAAGACTCTGCTCATTACATCTATGATTTAAACAACTCTCTGTTTTAAAAAGCATTTATTAGCATCTTTTGCTCACTGGGTCAAAGGCAATTGTTATCTTGATTATAAAACCTTCTCTGATCTTTCTCTATCTCTTATAGCACATTTAGTAGATATCTAATAATAATCATTAATTAGTCTTGAATTGTATCTATATATGCTATGTACTTTGAATTCTAAGATGAAAAATTTTAAAAAATATATTTGTTTTTGTGTCAAGCTCTTCCCACCTGAGCTCCTGAAATATTATTTTTTATCTTACCAAACACACACATAAAAGATAGCTGATGAAACTAACTACAAAGTTGCATATGAATTAACATATTTTAAAACACATTACTAATTCATGTCAAAGAAAGGAGAAGAAGTAAATATGCTAGCACTGTGGCTGTTAAAATGCAGTATTTTAATTTATTTTCAGAATTCCAACAACTTGACAAAAACATATCTATATCTATACACAGGTAGATATTAACATTATATAACAAAGTACCCATTATTAGAAAGGAGGAAAAACTGCATTTCTTTCTATTATTAGACTAAAAAATACAGTAGGGTTTTGTTTATTTTCCTATCAGTACAATCCCACTACCTAGCACAATGTCAGGCAAACAGTTGTTGCCCAATAAATGACAGATAACATAAGTCACATTTAGAGTCATAAAACAAGTCTCAATAAAATTAAAGTTATTCAAGTAACATAAATTATGTTCTCTGATTGCAATGAAATTAAATAGAATATCAATTATGAAAAGATTTCTGAAGATTTACAAATATTTGAAAATTAAATTATATACTCAAAAACTCATGAGTCAAAGGAGAAAGCAAGGACAAAATTATAAAGTATTTTGAACTAAATAAAATAAAAATGCATATCAAAATTTGTGAGATGCCACTAAAGTAGTAAAATAGGAAAACTTATAGCAATAAATGCCTAAATTAGGAAATATGAAAAGTTCCAAATAAAAAGAAAGCTCAGCTTTTACATTAAGGACCAAGAAATGAAGAGCAAATTAAACACACAGAAGCAGAAGAAAAGTAGTTGAAAATTTCAGATTGAATATAAATAAAGGAGAAAACAAGAAAACAATAGAGAAAAAAAAGCTGGCTGTTTGAGAATATCAATAAAACTGATAACCTGAAGACACACAGATGAAAAAAAAATGGCATAAGACAAATTACCAATAACAGAGGTTGCATCACTACAGGCTCTTCAAAAATTAAGATAAATAAATACTTTGAACTACTTTATGCCATTTTAACTTAGATATAATGGCACATTTGTTACAAGACGCAAATTATCAAACTCATACAAGAAGAACTGATAATCTAAATAGCCCTATACCTATTAAAGGTATTTTGTTGTTATCTAACTTGTTGTTAAAAATCTCCCCTTCCAGACCCAAATAGCTGTGCTAACAAGTTATACCTAACATTTAATAAAGAAATAATACAAATTCTACACGAATCCTTTATAAAACTAAAGAGGGGAAAATATCTCTCAACTCATCCTATGAAGCCAGTAGTAACTTGATTCTAATACCTGATGAAGATGTTAAAAGAAGACATAAGATCATTATTTTTATAAACATATATGCAAAAATCATAAATATAATTTTAGAAAACTGAATCCAATATTTTTAAAACATGGCATGTCATGACAAAGTGGAGTATATAAATTGGTTTGACATTTTACAATTAGATGATATCATTTGTTATATTAACAACCTAAAAATCAAGACAAAGCATATGATTATCTCAATAGTTGCAGACAAAGCAATTAATAATTTTTAATATACGTTCCTGATTTAAAAAAAAAATCTTCAAGAAACTAGAAATAGAAGTGACAGTTTTCAAGTTGATGAAACGGATCTGCAAAAAACCATACAGCTAACATGATGCTAAACTTGCAAGACTAACTGTTTCCCACCAAGGTAAGGAACAAGTAGGAGTGTTCATTATAACTGTTTCTATTCAATATTATAATGGATACACTAGCAGATTCAATAAAGCAGGACAATGAAATAAAACCCATCCAGATCACACCCATCTTTAATTATTGAAAAAATGATCATCTATCTACAAAATCTGATAATGTCTACAAATAAATGACCAGAACTAATAAGTGAGTTCAGAAAAGTTACAGGATATGGCATTAAAATGTAAAAATTGTACTTATATATTGTAGCAACAAAGAATGACAAAATTTTAATCAACAATACAGTACCATTTTCAATAGCATCAAAAAATTGTTAAGGATAAATCTGACAAAATATGTGTATAATAAAAATTACAAGAAGTTCAGAAATATTAAGGAAGACAAATAAATTAAGAGATATACTGGGCTTATGGATCAAAAGAATGAAAACTGTTAAGATGTCAGTTCTTCCCAAATCAATCTACAGAATCAATATATTCCAAATCCAAATCTAAGCAGGCTTTAAAAAACTTAGCCTATTATTATTCACATACTCCATCTCAAAAAAAAAGTACAGCCAATAAGACAATGTGGCATGAGCAAAAAATGCAAAACACTGATCAATGAAACAAAATATAGAGTTCAGAAATATAATCACACATGTGTAAACAACTGATTTTCAACAAGGGTACAAAGGCAATTCAATAGAGAATGATCTTTGTAAACAAATGTTGCTTGAACAATTGGCTATCCACAGGCAAATACATGAACTTTGATCCTTACTTCACATCATACAATATAAAATTAACACAAAGTAGAACATACACCTAAAAAGTAAAACTATAACATTTCTAGAAGAAATTACAGGAGCCAAGATGGCCGAATAGAAACACGTCCAGCCTCCAGCTCCCAGCGTGAGCGACACAGAAAACAGGGGATTTCTGCATTTTCAACTGAGGTACCGGGTTCATCTCAATGGGGAGTGCTGGACAATAAGTGCCAGGAAGACACTGCATCAACTAGCGAGCAAAATAACCAGCTAATATCATAATGACAGGATCAAGTTCATGCACAACAATATTAACCTTAATGTAAATGGACTAAATGCTCCAATTAAAAGACACAGACTGGCAAATTGGATAAAGAGTCAAGACCATCAATTTGCTGTATTAAGGAGACCCATCTCACATGCAGAGACACGCATAGGCTCAAAATAAAGGGATGGAGGAAGATCTACCAAGCAAATGGAAAACAAAAAAAAAGCAGGGGTTGCAATCCTAGTCTCTGATAAAACAGACTTTAAACCATCAAAGATCAAAGGAGACAAAGAATGCCATTACATAATGGTAAAGTGATCGATTCATCAGGAAGAGCTAACTATCCAAAATATATATGCACCCAATACAGGAGCACCCAGATTCATAAAGCAAGTCCTTAGAGACTCACAAAGAGACTTAGACTCCCATACAATAATAATGGGAGACTTCAACACTCCACTGTCAACATTACACAGATCAACGAGACAGAAAGTTAACAAGGATAGCCAGGAATTGAACTCATCTCTGCAGCAAGCAGACCTAATAGACATCTATAGAACTCTCCACCCCAAATCAACAGAATATACATTCTTCTCAGCACCACTTCGCACTTATTCCAAAATTGACAACATAGTTGGAAGTAAAGCACTCCTCAGCAAATGTACAAGAACAGAAATTATAACAAACTGTCTCTCAGACCACAGTGCAATCAAACTAGAACTCAGGACTAAGAAACTCAATCAAAACCGCTCAACTACATGGAAACTGAACAACCTGCTCCTGAATGACTACTGGGTACATAACGAAAGGAAGGCAGAAATAAAGATGTTCTTTGAAACCAATGAGAACAAAGATACAACATACCAGAATCTCTGGGACACATTTAAAGCAGTATGTAGAGGGAAATTTATAGCACTAAATGCACACAAGAGAAAGCAGGAAAAATCTAAAATTGACACCCTAACATCACAATTAAAAGAACCAAAGAAGCAAGAGCAAACACATTCAAAAGCTAGCAGAAGGCAAGAAATAACTAAGATCAGGGCAGAACGGAAGGAGATAGAGACACAACAAACCCTCCAAAAAATCAATGAATCCAGGAGCTGGTTTTTTGAAATGATCAACAAAATTGACAGACTGATAGCAAGACTAATAAAGAAGAAAAGAGAGAAGAATCTAATAGACACAATAAAAAATGATAAAGGGGATATCACCACCAACCCACAGAAATACAAACTACCATCAGAGAATACTATAAACTCCTCTATGCAAATAAACTAAAAAACCTAGAAGAAGTGGATAATTTCCTGGACACTTACACTCTCCCAAGACTAAACCAGGAAGAAGTTGAATCTCTGAAGAGACCAATAGCAGGCTCTGAAATTGAGGCAATAATTAATAGCCTACCAATCAAAAAAAGTCCAGGACCGGATGGACTCACAGCTGAATTCTACCAGAGGTATAAGGAGGAGTTGGTACCATTCCTTCTGAAACTATTCCAATCAATAGAAAAAGAGTGAATCCTCCCTAACTCATTTTATGAGGCCAACATCATCCTGATAACAAAGCCTGACAGAGATACAAAAAAAAAAAAAAAAAAAAAAGAGAGAGAATTTTAGACCACTATACCTGATGAACAACGATGAAACATCCTCAATAAAATACTGGCAAACCAAATCCAGCAGCACATCATAAAGCTTATCCACCATGATCAAGTGGGCTTCATCCCTAGGATGCAAGGCTGGTTCAACATACATAAATCAATAAACATAATCCAGCATATAAACAGAACCAAAGACAAAAACCACATGATTATCTCCATAGATGCAGAAAAGGCCTTTGACAAAATTCAACAGACCTTCATGCTAAAAACTCTCAATAAATGGTATTGATGGAAGGTATCTCAAAATAATAAGAGCTATTTATGACGAACCCACAGCCAATATCATACTGAATGGGCAAAACCTGGAGGCATTCCCTTTGATAACTGGCACAAGACAGGGATGCCCTCTCTCACCACTCCTATTCAACATAGTGTTGGAAGTTCTGGCTAGGGCAATCAGGCAAGAGAAAGAAATCAAGGGTATTCAGTTAGGAAAAGAAGTCAAATTGTCCCTGTTTGCAGATGACATGATTGTATATTTAGAAAACCCCATCATCTCAGCCCCAAATCTCCTTAAGCTGATAAGCAACTTCAGCAAAGTCTCAGGATACAAAATCAATGTGCAAAAATCACAAGCATTCTTATACACCAGTAACAGACAAACACAGAGCCAAATCATGAATGAACTCCCATTCACAATAGCTTCAAAGAGAATAAAATACCTAGGAATCCAGCTTACAAGGGATGTGAAGGACCTCTTCAAGGAGAACTACAAACCACTGCTCAGTGAAATAAAAGAGGACACAAACAAATGAAAGAATATACCATGCTCATGGATAGGAAGAATCAATATTGTGAAAATGGCCATACTGCCCAAGGTAATTTATAGATTCAATGCCATCCCCATTAAGCTACCAATGACTTTCTTCACAGAATTGGAAAAAACTGCTTTAAAGTTCATATGGAACCAAAAAAGACCCCGCATTGCCAAGACAATCCTAAGCCAAAAGAACAAAGCTGGAGGCATCATGCTACCTAACTTCAAACTATACTACAAGGCTACAGTAACCAAAACAGCATGGTACTGGTACCAAAACAGAGATATAGACCAATGGAACAGAACAGAGCCCTCAGAAATAATACCACACATCTACAGCCATCTGATCTTTGACAAACCTGAGAAAAACAAGAAATGAGGAAAGGATTCCCTATTTAATAAATGGTGCTGGGAAAATTGGCTGGCCATAAGTGGAAGGCTGAAACTGGATCCTTTCCTTACTCCTTATACGAAAATTAATTCAAGATGGATTAAAGACTTAAATGTTAGACATAAAACCATAAAAACCCTAGAAAAAATCCTAGGTAATACTATTCAGGACATAGGCATGGGCAAGGACTTCATTTCTAAAACACCAAAAGCAATGGCAACAAAAGCCAAAATTGACAAATGACATCTAATTAAACTAAAGAGCTTCTGCACAGCAAAAGAAACTCCCATCAGAGTGAACAGGCAACCAACAGAATGGGAGAAAATGTTTGCAATCTACTCATCTGACAAAGGGCTAATATCCAGAACCTATAAAGAACTCAATCAAATTTACAAGAAAGAAAGAAACAACCCCATCAAAAAGTGGACAAAGCATATGAACAGACACTTCTCAAAAGAAGACATTCATACAGCCAACAGACACATGAAAAAATGCTCATCATCACTGGCCATCAGAGAAATGCAAATCAAAACCACAATGAGATATCATCTCACACCAGTTAGAATGATAATCATTAAAAAATCAGGAAACAACAGGTGCTGAACAGGATGTAGAGAAATAGGAACACTTTTACACTCTTGGTGGGACTGTAAACTAGTTCAACCATTGTGGAAGACAGTGTGGTGATTCCTCAAGGATCTAGAACTAGAAATACCATTTGACCCAGCCATCCCATTACTGGGGATATACCCAAAGGATTATAAATCATGCTGCTATAAAGACACATGCACACATATGTTTATTGTGGCACTATTCACAATAACAAAGACTTGGAATCAACCCAAATGTCCATCAGTGACAGACTGGATTAAGAAAACGTGGCACATATACACCATGGAGTACTATGCAGCCATAAGAAAGGATGAGTTTTTGTCCTTTGTACAGACATGGATGCAACTGGAAACCATCATTCAGAACAAACTATCGCAAGAACAGAAAACCAAATACCGCATGTTCTCACTCATAGTTGGGAACTGAACAATGAGATCACTTGGACACAGGAAGGGGAACATCACACACTGGGTCCTATTGTTGGGGGGGGGGGGTGGGGGGAGGGATAGCATTAGGAGATATACTTAATGTAAATGACGAGTTAATGGGTGCAGCACACCAACATGGCACATGTATACATATGGAACAAACCTACATGTTGTGCACATGTACCCTAGAACTTAAAGTATAATTTAAAAAAAAAAGAAATTATAGGAGAAAAATCTTTGTTACCTTGCCTTTCACAAATATTTCATAGATATGACAGAAAAGGCAGTATTAATTTTAAAAATATATAAATTTGACTTCAAAGTTACATGGGTCTACATTTGTTGTATATCAACTTATCTCAATAAAACTGTTAAAAGTAAATTAGAAACATAGTGTAAGGTTACCAACTTTTTTTTTTTTTTTTTTACTAAATAAATGCATGAAAATAAAACAATTTAATGACATCACTGTTATTTCATAAATAAAAGATATGTAAAATTAATCTCATAATACTAAATGATCATCCTTCAAATACAATTAACATGTTTATTTTAAACTTATGCCTTTGTATTTATTTTCTCAATTATTTTTTAGAACAAATAAAATAATTTCACTATATGGTAAATTTCCCTGGACTGGTAGTGGCAAACTACTGACTCAGAATTAGTTAGTCAGCATATCCTTTAGTTTTCTTTTATTAAACTGTGTTTATTGTAACTGGAGAATTAACAAAGCCTGGAAAAATAAATAAAGGCTATTATCTTGTGAAAATTTTATTGCTGGCATTAGTATTGTTCCTTGCTGTAATAGATGTTTAATATTTACAAATCATTGAATCAGTATTTTTGGTAGAATGCAAACTGTCCCATAAAAAAGTAGTATTAATTGTTCTAAAGAAATAAAGTATCTCTCATTCTAATATACATTTAGTAATGCCTTCCTAAATTGTGCTTTTTCTAGCTTTGCTATTTAGTATACATCAATTAAAAAGTTGAAACAAGAATCTACTGATTGAAACTTAGGCATAATTGTATGGATGAGAGACATGATAGAAAAAAAAGTCATTAAAAATCCCCAAATAAATCTGTTGGTTTGCCATTTAGGAACACTTATGAACAAGCTTGACCAGATTGCAAGTCTGTACATTGTTATCACGTTTGGACTTCCCTACTGAGATTTAAAAGCCTAAACAATAGAGCTCTTGGCTGATTTATTTTTGGTTAAACTGTGAAAGTGAATATCTAATGCAGTAGTTTAAGCCAAAACAATAATAAAATTTGAATATTTTCCTATTTCATTCTCTAGATGCTGGTTCTTTAAAATATTGTCGAAGGGGTGCTTTGGATTAGTCTTTGAGATCTTACTTTAAGAAAGTACTTTTGAAGTGGTCTCTGGGGAAAATATATCAGAACCAAGACAGAAACTCTATAGAGCTATCTCAGCTCATAGTTACATGGTCAAGGATGCTCCATAAACTTAAAGAACTGAAGGCAACCCCTGAGCAATGGGGTAGAGGACTGAGTCAACTTGCAGTTTTAAACAGACCAATAGAACAAAGAGAAAACTAATTAAAAAATCCAAGTTCAGCAAAGCTCCTGATTTTCTCCAATGTATGCATATGGGGTATGAGAATAACAGCTAAACACAGTTTATTAATAGTCTGTAACTTCAAGTTTATATGCTACATTCCCTCAGAAAAGTGAAGAATGAGGACATTCTAATTAGAATTAGAGAAGTGGAAGAATAAAACATTATTCCAGATTTTGTCAGTTCCCTATGGACATAAAAACATGCGATGAATTGAAGCACAGTTAATTAAAAGGTAAATGAACTTCAGCCTAAAACACAGGCCAAATTCAGCACTCTTTAAAAAACCAAGGTTTAAGTTTCTGAAGGCAAATGTGATTGTGAAAGTGTATTTGAATACTCTTTTTACTAAAATGATTATACTTCTCCTAAAAACTAATGAATATTTGCATTTAAGGAGCATATGTTCAGTATTCAAGGAGGTGTATGTGAAACAACATATACATTCTAGGAACAGAGTAACTCCTAGAGGTCTCTTTATGGCTGCTTTTATCTATGTTCTTTCCTCTGTCATCAACCACCAGTAGAAAATATTGCTTGTTTAAATAGTTTGGCCATGACTGGCCAGCATAAAGCACTAACGTAATAAAGACTACAGCAACGATGGGTAAGTATGCACTTTCATATATACATATTTAAACATACAGTATAAATGTCCATAATGACAAATTTGTATGCCAAGACAGCAATCCCAAGATTTAAGAGAAAAAAACTACATAATCTTAATTCATTTTACATTGTGCTACTCTTGCTTGTGTGTTCAAACCTACAGTTCAGGAATTTCCATTATAAAAACATACTGTAGGTAGTTTGTATTTCTGTGGGGTCGGTGGTGATATCCCCTTTATCATTTTTTATTGTGTCTATTTGATTCTTCTCTCTTTTCTTCTTTATTAGTCTTGCTAGCGGTCTGTCAATTTTGTTGATCTTTTCAAAAAACCAACTCCTGGATTCACTGACTTTTTGGAGGGTTTTTTGTGTCTCTATCTCCTTCAATTCTGCTCTGATCTTAGTTATTTCTTGCCTTCTGCTAGCTTTTGAATGTGTTTGCTCTTGCTTCTCTAGTTCTTTTAATTGTGATGTTAGAGTGTCAATTTTAGATCTTTCCTGCTTTCTCTTGTGGGCATTTAGTGCTATAAATTTCCCTCTACATACTGCTTTAAATGTGTCCCAGAGATTCTGGTATGTTGTATCTTTGTTCTCATTGGTTTCAAAGAACATCTTTATTTCTGCCTTCATTTCGTTATGTACCCAGTAGTCATTCAGGAACAGGTTGTTCAGTTTCCATGTACTTGAGCGGTTTTGATTGAGTTTCTTAGTCCTGAGTTCTAGTTTGATTGCACTGTGGTCTGAGAGACAGTTTGTTATAATTTCTATTCTTGTACATTTGCTGAGGAGTGCTTTACTTCCAACTATGTTGTCAATTTTGGAATAAGTGCGATGTGGTGCTGAGAAGAATGTATATTCTGTTGATTTGGGGTGGAGAGTTCTATAGATGCCTATTAGGTCTGCTTGCTGCAGAGATGAGTTCAATTCCTGGATATCCTTGTTAACTTTCTGTCTCGTTGGTCTGTGTAATGTTGACAGTGGAGTGTTGAAGTCTCCCATTATTATTGTATGGGAGTCTAAGTCTCTTTGTGAGTCTCTAAGGACTTGCTTTATGAATCTGGGTGCTCCTGTATTGGGTGCATATATATTTAGGATAGTTAGCTCTTCTTGTTGAATTGATCCCTTTACCACTATGTAAAGGCCTTCTTTGTCTCTTTTGATCTTTGATGGTTTAAACTCTGTTTTATCAGAGACTAGTATTGCAACCCCCGCTTTTTTTTGTTTTCCATTTGCTTGGTAAATCTTCCTCCATCCCTTTATTTTGAGCCTATGTATGTCTCTGTGTGTGAGATGGGTCTCCTGAATACAGCAGACTGATGGGTCTTGACTCTTTATCCAGTTTGCCAGTCTGTGTTTTTTAATTGGAGCATTTAGTCCATTTACATTTAAGGTTAATATTGTTATGTGTGAACTTGATCCTGCCATTATGATATTAACTGGTTATTTTGCTCGTTAGTTGATGCAGCTTCTTCCTAGCCTCGATGGTCTTTACATTTTGGCATGTTTTTGCAATGGCTGGTACCGGTTGTTCCTTGCCATGTTTAGTGCTTCCTTCAGGATCTATTATAAGGCAGGCCTAGTGGTGACAAAATTTCTAAGCATTTGCTTGTCTGTAAAGGATTTTATTTCTCCTTCACTTATGAAACGTAGTTTGGCTGGATATGAAATTCTGGGTTGAAAATTCTTTTCTTTAAGAATGTTGAATATTGGCCCCCACTCTCTTCTGGCTTGGAGAGTTTCTGCCAAGAGATCTGCTGTTAGTCTGATGGGCTTCCCTTTGTGGGTAACCCGACCTTTCTCTCTGGCTGCCCTTAAGATTTTTTCCTTCATTTCAACTTTGGTGAATCTGGCAATTATGTGTCTTGGAGTTGCTCTTCTCGAGGAGTATCTTTGTGGCGTTCTCTGTATTTCCTGGATTTGAATGTTGGCCTGCCCTACTAGGTTGGGGAAGTTCTCCTGGATGATATCCTGAAGAGTGTTTTCCAACTTGGTTCCATTTTCCCCCTCACTTTCAGGCACCCCAATCAGACGTAGATTTGGTCTTTTTAGATAATCCCATACTTCTTGCAGGCTTTGTTCATTTCTTTTTCTTCTTTTTTCTTTTGGTTTCTCTTCTCGCTTCATTTCATTCATTTGATCCTCAATCGCTGATACTCTTTCTTCCAGTTGATCGAGTCGGTTACTGAAGCTTGTGCATTTGTCACGTATTTCTCGTGTCATGGTTTTCATCTCTTTCATTTCGTTTATGACCTTCTCTGCATTAATTACTCTAGCCATCAATTCTTCCACTTTTTTTTCAAGATTTTTACTTTCTTTGTGCTGGGTACGTAATTCCTCCTTTAGTTCTGAGAAGTTTGATGGACTGAAGCCTTCTTCTCTCATCTCATCAAAGTCATTCTCCGTCAAGCTTTGATCCGTTGCTGGCGATGAGCTGCGCTCCTTTGCCGGGGGAGATGGGCTCTTATTTTTTGAATTTCCAGCTTTTCTGCCCTGCTTTTTCCCCATCTTTGTGGTTTTATCTGCCTCTGGTCTTTGCTGATGATGGTGACGTACTGATGGGGTTTTGGTGTAGATGTCCTTCCTGTTTGATATTTTTCCTTCAAACAGTCAGGACCCTCAGGTGTAGGTCTGTTGGAGATTGCTTGAGGTCCACTCCTGTTTACCTGGGTGTCAGCAGCAGAGGCTGCAGAAGATAGAATATTGCTGAACAGTGAGTGTACCTGTCTGATTCTTGCTTTGGAGGCTTCCTCTCAGGGGTGTACTCCACCCTGTGAGGTGTGGGGTGTCAGACTGCCCCTAGCGAGGGATGTCTCCCAGTTAGGCTACTCAGGGGTCAGGGACCCACTTGAGCAGGCAGTCTGTCCCTTCTCAGATCTCAACCTCCGTGTTGGGAGATCCACCGCTCTCTTCAAAGCTGTCAGACAGAGTCGTTTGCGTCTGCAGAGGTTTCTGCCGCTTTTGTTGTTGCTTATCTGTGCCCTGTCCCCAGAGGTGGAGTCTACAGAGACAGGCAGGTTTCCTTGAGCTGCTGTGAGCTCCACCCAGTTCAAGCTTCCCAGAGAATACTATAAACACTTCTACGTAAATAAACTAGAAAATCTAGAAGAAATGGATAATTTCCTGGACACTTACACTCTTCCAAGACTAAACCAGGAAGAAGTTGAATCCCTGAATAGACCAATAACAGGCTCTGAAATTGAGGCAATAATTAATAGCCTACCAATCAAAAAAAGTCCAGGACCGGATGGACTCACAGCTGAATTCTACCAGAGGTATAAGGAGGAGCTGGTACCATTCCTTCTGAAACTCTTCCAATCAATAGAAAAAGGGGGAATCCTCCCTAATTCATTTTATGAGGCCAACATCATCCTGATACCAAAGCCTGGCAGAGACACAACAAAAAAAGAGAATTTTAGACCAATATCCCTGATGAACATCGATGCAAAAATCCTCAATAAAATACTGGCAAACCGGATTCAGCAGCACATCAAAAAGCTTATCCACTATGATCAAGTGGGCTTCATCCCTGGCATGCAAGACTGGTTCAACATTCCCAAATCAAATAACATAATCCAGCATATAAACAGAACCAAAGACAAGAACCACATGGTTATCTCAATAGATGCAGAAAAGGCTTTTGACAAAATTCAACAGCCCTTCATGCTAAAAACGCTCAATAAATTCGGTATTGATGGAACGTACCTCAAAATAATAAGAGCTATTTATGACAAACCCACAGCCAATATCATACTGAATGGGCAAAAACTGGAAAAATTCCCTTTGAAAACTGGCACAAGACAGGGATGCCTTCTCTCACCACTCCTATTCAACATAGTGTTGGAAGTTCTGTCTAGGGCAATCAGGCAAGAGAAAGAAATCAAGGGTATTCAGTTAGGAAAAGAAGAAGTCAAAATGTCCCTCTTTGCAGATGACATGATTGTATATTTAGAAAACCCCATCGTCTCAGCCCCAAATCTCCTTAAGCTGATAAGCAACTTCAGCAAAGTCTCAGGATACAAAATCAATGTGCAAAAATCACAAGCATTCTTATACACCAGTAACAGACAAACACAGAGCCAAATCATGAATGAACTTCCATCCACAATTGCTTCAAAGAGAATCAAATACCTAGGAATCCAACTTACAAGGGATGTAAAGGACCTCTTCAAGGAGAACTACAAACCACTGCTCAGTGAAATAAAAGAGGACACAAACAAACGGAAGAACATACCATGCTCATGGATAGGAAGAATCAATATAGTGAAAATGGCCATACTGCCCAAGGTAATTTATAGATTCAATGCCATCCCCATTAAGCTACCAATGACTTTCTTCACAGAATTGGAAAAAACTGCTTTAAAGTTCATATGGAACCAAAAAAGACCCCGCATTGCCAAGACAATCCTAAGTCAAAAGAACAAAGCTGGAGGCATCATGCTACCTAACTTCAAACTATACTACAAGGCTACAGTAACCAAAACAGCATGGTACTGGTACCAAAACAGAGATATAGACCAATGGAACAGAACAGAGTCCTCAGAAATAATACCACACATCTACAGCCATCTGATCTTTGACAAACCTGAGAGAAACAAGAAATGGGGAAAGGATTCCCTATTTAATAAATGGTGCTGGGAAAATTGGCTAGCCATAAGTAGAAAGCTGAAACTGGATCCTTTCCTTACTCCTTATACAAAAATTAATTCAAGATGGATTAGAGACTTAAATGTTAGACCTAATACCATAAAAACCCTAGAGGAAAACCTAGGTAGTACCACTCAGGACATAGGCATGGGCAAAGACTTCATGTCTAAAACACCAAAAGCAATGGCAACAAAAGCCAAAATTGACAAATGGGATCTAATTAAACTAAAAAGCTTCTGCACAGCAAAAGAAACTACCATCAGAGTGAACAGGCAACCTACAGAATGGGAGAACATTTTTGCAATCTACTCATCTGACAAAGGGCTAATATCCAGAACCTACACAGAACTCAAACAAATTTACAAGAAAAAAACAAACAACCCCATCAAAAAGTGGGCAAAGGATATGAACAGACATTTCTCAAAAGAAGACATTCATACAGCCAACAGACACATGAAAAAATGCTCATCATCACTGGCCATCAGAGAAATGCAAATCAAAACCACAATGAGATACCATCTCACACCAGTTAGAATGGCGATCATTAAAAAGTCAGGAAACAACAGGTGCTGGAGTGGATGTGGAGAAATAGGAACACTTTTACACCATTGGTGGGATTTTAAACTAGTTCAACCATTATGGAAAACAGTATGGCGATTCCTCAAGGATCTAGAACTAGATGTACCATATGACCCAGCCATCCCATTACTGGGTATATACCCAAAAGATTATAATTCATGCTGCTGTAAAGACACATGCACACGTATGTTTATTGTGGCACTATTCACAATAGCAAAGACTTGGAATCAACCCAAATGTCCATCAGTGACAGACTGGATTAAGAAAATGTGGCACATATACACCATGGAATACTATGCAGCCATAAAAAAGGATGAGTTTGTGTCCTTTGTAGGGACATGGATGCAGCTGGAAACCATCATTCTTAGCAAACTATCACAAGAACAGAAAACCAAACACCGCATGTTCTCACTCATAGGTGGGAACTGAACAATGAGACCACTTGGACTCTGGAAGGGGAACATCACACACTGGGGCCTCTCTTGGGGAGGAGGGAGGGGGGAGGGATTGCATTGGGAGTTATACCTGATGTAAATGACGAGTTGATGGGTGCTGACAAGTTGATGGGTGCAGCACAGCAACATGGCACAAGTATACATATGTAACAAACCTGCATGTTATGCACATGTACCCTAAAACTTAAAGTATAATAATAAATAAGTAAATAAATAAATAAAAATAAAAACATACTGTATTAATTGTTAAGAACACAATTTAAGAAATTATGCAAAAGATAACTGATATGGTTTGGTTGCCTCCCCACCCAAATCTCATCTTGAATTGTAGCTCCCATAATTCCACATGTTTTGGGAGGGATCCGGTGGGAGATAATTGAATCACGGAGGTGGTTTTCCCCTTACTGTTCTTGTGGTAGTGAATAAGTCTCATGAGATCTGACGGTTTTATCAGGGGCTTCCTCTTTCACTTCTCTCATTCTCTCTTGCCACAGCCAAGTAAGAAGTGGCTTTTGCCTTCCACCATGATTGTGAGACCTCCCTAGCCACGTGGAACTGTGAATCTATTAAACCTCTTTTTCTTCCCAGTCTCTGGTATGTTTTTATCAGCAGTGTGAAAACAGACTAATACGATAACAGATATGGAAATCAGAGAAAGGTGATCTGACATAAAGATAAGTGTTCCTAAAAAAGACACCATATAAATACACCAGAGTCACAGATATAACAGCAATTTCACAAGCAATGAAAAGAAAAATATACTATACGCCAGGAAAGTACTAGAAATTTATCAACGAAACAATTTTATTAGTATATAAAAATTTACATGAAACTTTAACAGAAAATGTTTAAGCTTCTAACAGTCAATTTGCATTTCTACATTTTTGTTATTTTTGATTTTTCATTATGGTTTTTATACTATAATATTTGTATAAGTAACTCAACAATACTTATATTTCTTTACCTAAATGAGAGGATCATTTTAATAATGGAATTTAATAAGGGTGTGTAAAAATAATTGATGGAGAAGAAGTCACATCAGTGATTTCCAAGAACGAATCAACTATTTCCAAGAACGAACAAACAGTAGGACTTGCAGACTTGCTGGAACAGGGAATGGAGGAGACAGAGGAGCAAAAAATGATTGCAAGATTTCATAACTGAGAGAATATTAGAACATTCATAAAAATAGGGAGGTCAAAGGAAGACACATTAGGGGAAGGCAAACTATAATAAAACTATGGAATGTCTTATTGAAAATATCTACATGGGAGATACAAGTTTAGCATTTGAGCTTTGTTGAAAGTCATTTATGAGGATGTATATTTGAAGTGATATTTGAGGTAAAGAATATGTCTAGATTTGCTATATAAAATGTAGAGAGAGAAGAGCAGTATGTTATGGAGACTGTATAAATTGTTTTCATACTGGGATACTGTTGAGATTAAAGTGAGACACTCAAAAACTATCCCAGGAAAAAGTAAATCTGAGTGTCCCTTACAAACTGGAACATATAGTAATTCTAAAGATCTTAGAATTAAAGTGAGTGATGAGATCTGGTTCCAGCAAAGAGAGAATTGCCCCATTCCTTTCACGTCTTCCCTCTAACACCTAAAAACCCTTGCACATAACAGAACAAACAAGCCTAGGAAACTCTGGAAGGTGGAAAGAAGACAGCAGAATGCCCAGTAACCTCAAGATTTTGAGGAAATTAAATAACAGTAAGCCCCTGGGTTTTCTTGTTACTTCAAATGTATCCTTGAAAGCACACTCCAGAAGCCTCCAAGCTAAGCTGAAACTGCCATAGACACAAACAAAATAATAAATAAATAATAAATAAATGGTATTAGAAAAGCCTGTTCCCCTAGCCAAAGACCTGAGAAATGATAATCTAATAACAGAAAACCTTTTTGTCAATACCAGCCCAACTCCTGCCAAACACCAATGGAAAAATCACAGTGTCAGTAGTGTGACCAGGGAACTGATCTTCCCTGCAATTCTCCTGCCCCACAATTTGTAAACAACCTGCTCTGATTCTCCAACCCAATGTCCAAGCTGGAAACTAATGTTCCATCCCCTGCCTAGAAGAACCAGGCTGTGCTCCCATTCTCTAGATGGATGGTAGTCACTGACTAAACAGGGAATTGATCTTCTGTTCTCTGCTTAGTGGATGCAGGAAATTCTCTTATTCCTCTGCCAGGAAAATAGTCATGGTCTGAGCTGGAAGCTCATCTTCCAACCCTCATCCATCCAAAGTAGGCAGTGGTATGATTTTCCTGCCAGGTTAGTGGCAGTGGGGTCCAGCAGCATGGTGTGCCTACATACCCATCTGGAAGCATCCAAATGTAAGGAGACACTATGATCTGAAGTTAGTCACCGCTGGCTTCACTCTTCCCACACACTCAGCTTAAGGCCTGGCAAAGAGGCAAACATCAGCAAGGACTCACTCCGAATCCACAAGAGTGAATGAGGCAGTATGAATTGTAAATCTTCTGCATTCTATTTTCCCTCCCTCCCTGACGTCATGAGTTTACAAGTCATAGTTAATGACTGAAGCAAAGTAGTAACACAATCGGGTACTCAAAAGTATGATATTCAAAAGTAAGAATTCTACATTTCACTTGAAGTGGTAAACTCTTGATACCAGGAGACTTTCTTAGGTTATATACTTACAACTTATCTGCTATGTGTATATGTGTTCCATAACAACCACTGTGAAAATTATACAAAGTGGTACTGATGCCAGATAAGTCACTGGCTTCACCCAGGAAGGAACTCAAGAGTAAGCCAGTAGTAGAAGAAGATTTTGATTGAGGCGGCAGCAGTGTTACAGCTCCATGGCTGCTCCTACAGAACAGGGCTACCCCATAGTTAGTACACTTGGAGCAGCAGCTGGGGGTAGGTATTTGCCCATATTTACACTCACTTTTAATGACATGCTAATTAAGGGGTGGGATATTCAGAAATAGCTAGAAACTGGTAACTTTCAGGTTTTGGAATGGCAATGAGTGGTAACGTCTGAGTGTTGCCATGGCAATAGTAAACTGTCATGGCACTGGTGGGCATGTCTTATGGAGAGGTGCTTTTGGTGCCTCTTCCTGGTTCAGGCCAGTTTTCCGTCTGGTCTGGCGTCAAGTCCCCCCTGCCTCCCACTTCATTGCCTCCTCAGAGATTAGATACTCCTTAATCTTAAGGGGGCTGAGAAGGGCAGAGCTCCATCTTCTATAACTCCTTCCTGAAGACTTTTTGGGTGTAGGCCCTGCCCAGCACTGGAGGAGTAAAATCTCTGGATACTAGATCTAAGGTGCCCAAAGGCAGGATGCTTTCATTCTTTGGGTCAGAAGATGGATTGGGTTGGAAGCCTTGTGCCAGCATTGTCTTTACATACAACTGTTGTAATCTAGAATACACAAATTTTGCTAAGAGGTAAAGCAAGCAAGGGTGAAAAATAGTAATAACGAGACAGCTATGAAAGGTCCTAGGAGAGGGAAAAAGCAGGTGAGACTTGGGAGGGCATTTTTGATAGTCAAGCAGATATAGTTGGAATCATTTCCTGGTTCTATCTGTCTAACCAGGTAGCTCGCTCATAGATCTTTTGACTATTAACCTCAGCCTGTCCAGAGTTGTCAATATATGTACGCAGGTTTTATCAATAATTGCACAGACTCCACCTCGTTCAGCTAGTAAACAATCCAATGCTAGTCTGTTCTCGAGGACTACATTTGCCAGTCTAGGGATTCTTGAATTCACTTCAATGCCTGACCTGTGTTGGTAGCTAAGCTAACAATTCTAGGCTTTGAGTCAAGTTCTTTAGAGTTCACTCATGGTAGGCAAAGCCAACCCTGGGGGCTGCTAATCCTATTGCCTCCCTGATTCCCACCAGAATTAATCCTATTGCTCATTTATGTCTGGTATTCCTGATTCTTATGTGGTTATAGACGGTTACCCCTGGAAGGGTAAGTGTAGCCAATGTACATTCACCCCATTCCAAGATTTTTATATGCAAAGGAAAGCTATTCCCCAAAGAATAGTTGGCTTCCTTGGGAATTAGAAGTAGTTACGGGTGTAACATCTTGCCACTCATGGCCACAAACAGAAATGGGCCCAGTTGAGGCACAAATAGAGGCCCTAGGGGGTGTGATGTCTATCCTTTGCTGCCAAGTTGGGTCTACAGAGATATTCTTCCCATGCTCCAATGGGGGTAGTTGAACAACCCTTGTTTCCAGATGGGGGTGGTACTCCCAGTTTCCCAGATTAGGCAGTTGTTTTTCCCCCTGTATGTTCTGATCCAGGAGAAAGCAATTTCCTTTCTCACAAGTGAAATCCCATCCACCTTGCTATAGCCTTGAGAACTTGGCAACTAGAATTGGAGCAGAGCATTGCAGAGAAACTTCTGCTTTTGTGTCATTAACACAACATGGGGTGCAAAAGATAGAATCATTAGTGCACTGGAGATATATATACTCACCTTCCTAGGTGCAGGTAATAGTAGCAATGTGGAATAGTGGAAATGTACTTAATGTGGAATCCATTAAGCAGGGAAGAGTTCCAGCTAACAAATAGAGGTCTCAGTACCTTGGCAACACTATGGTTAGTTAGGAGGTCTGGAGAAATGGCCATGAGATTTGCTGAATGAGCCAGAAGGTGGAACTTTCTATCTGGGGATGTTGGTGACAAATCTAGCGACTATGAGAATTCCCTGATGCTATATTTTTGAAATATTTACTATACGATTTTGTTCCTACCTACCACACTGGATTGGGTTAACTGGGAGAGCAAACAGGAGTAACAGTGGCAGCGCAGTGTCCAGTTGGTATTTAGAGTGCCCAACAAGGACAAAAAAGGTGTTTCCTAGGAGGAGATGGTTGATACAAACAATTGAAAAAAAAAAAAAAAAAAGTCCTACAATTAGGAAGAGAAAAGCATTCCCACCCAGAGCATCTGGTTACCACTTCTAGCTAAGTGTTAATTCTTTTAAATAGGTAGCAGAGGTCTTCCAAAGGTTCACAGATGTAAGTGGTGGTGACCTCCCTTTGTGCCTGCAACTCAAAACAGGTTTTATCCAGGACATATGTAACTAAATAGTTATTCCCTGAAGTTTGACAGCAGAGTGGAAGCAGTAATCAACCACACCTGATACAGACCCTTCCATTTTGGTTATGATTGATTTTGGGGGAATCCTTCTTTCCAAGTTTAAGTAAGACCAAGTCTCCTGGTTTAGTGGGTGTGTCAATATCTTCCCTTGTGGGAGGAAGCAATATTTTATTTCCATATAATTGAAGGGCCTTTTGAACCTGGCATAAGTTGATGATATGAGTGAGCATTCGTGTATCTCATCAAAGAGGAGGTCTAAAGTTAAAAAGAGACTTCCATAAGTCATTTCACATGGGCTAAGCCTTGAGCTTCCCATTGCAGCCATCCTCATGTGCAAAAGGTCTATGAGTAAGAGAAAAACCTAGCCCTCTGAGGTTTCTTGAGAGTTTTACTAATGTCCTTTTTAGAACATGATTGACTTTCTACCTTACCCGAGAATTGAGGTCTCCAGGAGGAGTGAAGATGGTAGGTAATGCCTAAGGCTGAGGAAACCTGATGGAGGAGGTTCTGTTATCACTTTGCAGACTTTTTGATAATCCAAACCTTCAGATGATCTAAGTAAGGATTTGGACACTTTTAACACCTTTTCCATCCTTGTGGGGAAAGCTTCTATCCACCCTGTGAAAGTGTCTATAAATATACCAGCAAGTATTTTAGTCCTCAGTAAGGTGGCATCCAGGTGAAATCCGTTTTCCAGTGTTCCCCAGGGTATGTTGCTTGGTATTGTACAGGTTTGAGTAGGGGTGGGGGTATGGAGTGACACCCTGGGTCACTAAAGGCACAAAGTTCACAGGCCCTGGTGACCCTCTTTAGAGTCTGGAATAGTTTCTTTCCCAAGAAGATCTGAGAAACCAATTTGAATAGAGAATTCTCTCCCAAATATGAGGAGTCACAGACATCCTTAATTATTTCCCATTGCTCAGCCTTGGGTAGAAAGAGTTTGCTGCTTTCTAGAAACCACTCTGAAGCGTCGTTTTGTAAGCCTCTCTGTTCGGCCCATTTAACTTCCTCAGGAGTATAGTACGGTGCCATTGACATGGGAGGAGCACTAGGTATTAGTGCAGCAGCTTTCAGTATTGGTGTTTCTTTAGCTGTAGTGTTGGTTACTCTGTCTGCCAGGACATTTTCTCTGATTGAAGTGTCTCCTTCTTGGTGTCCCCTGCAATGAATAACTGCTATGTCCTTTGGAGCTGAACACCATCAAAAAGTTCCAAGATCTCAGAGCATCTTGTATGCGGGAGCACTTGGCTATTAATAGTCCCCTTTCTTTCCATGTGGCAGCCTGAGCATGGAGCACCAGAAACCCATATTTGGAATCAGTAAATATATTGACTCTTGAGTCTTTTCCCAATTGAAAGGTCCTAATTAGAGCAATTAATTCCACTTTTTGAGCAGAACTCTATGGAGGTAAAGCTTTGGCCTCAATGACTTCTTATTGACTAACCACAGAATAACCTGCTTTTCTGACTCCCTCATGAATTAAACTAACTCCATCTCTAAACCCCTCAATGTCGGGATTATGCAAGGGCTCACCTTTGAGGTCAGGCCTGATATCGTAAGTATGTTTCATGGATTCTACACAGGAATGAATAAGTTGGGGATCTGATTCTTGGGACTTGTGAAGTCTGGCAACAGTGTAAGAGTTTAAAACTTGACATACTTTAAGGGTAATGTCTTAGTGTCAAGCAAAAGGGCCTGATATGTAAACAACTAGCCCCTTGTCAGCCGTTGGTGTCCCTTTGCCTCTAGACCCCCTGTACTTGATGGGGGCTTATGACATCTAATTGTTGACCCAAGGTAAACTTACTGGATTCTTCTACTAATATACAGTGGTGACAGACACAGTTTGCAAGCATTCTGGCCACTCAGCTGCCACCTGTTCTAGCTGTTTAGAAAAGTAAACCACTGGTCTAGGATTATCCCCGAGTGTTTGAGTTAGGACATCCAAAGCCATCCCTTGTTTTTCTATGTTTGGGAACCCCAAAGCAGGAGCTGTTGCAACCTTTTCTTTTAGGGTTAAGAATGTCTTCTAACAGATTATGTCAATTCAAAGGCTTTTGATCACTCCCTTTTAGATTTTCATCTAGTGGTTTTGCTATGAAACCCAAATGCAGGAATTCAAATCCAGCAGAATCCAGCCATTCCCAAAAATGTTCTTAACTGTTTTTTGGTCTGGGGAGCCTAGAGTGCCAGGATGGTCTCTGCTATTCTTGGGCCAAGGTCCTTGTCCCAGAGGTGAGCACATACCCCAAATACACAAATTTCTGTAAACAGATCGTAGCCTTGTAAGGAAATACCTGATATTCTTGCTTACCTAGAAAAATCAGGATCTGGATTGTGTTCCTATCAATCTTCCCTAATAGGGGTGGAAATTAATAGGTAATCCATGTATTGCAAGAGAGATCCATTGGTTAACTATAATTCCCTTAAATCTTTTGCTAATGCATTGTGAAAGAGATGGAGATTGTCCCTAAAATCTTGAGGAAGGTCTGTCCAGGTAAGCTGAAATGCAGTATGAGTGTCTGAATCAGTCCATTCAAAAGCAAAAATACACTGGGATTCTGGGAGTAAAGGTGTACAAAAGAAAGCACCTTTTAAGTATATCATACGAACCAATCAACATCTTCAGGGACTTCAGTCAATATTGTGTAATGATTAGGAACTATTGGGTAGACTGAGACTACTGCCTCATTAATTGCCCTTAGATTCTGAACAAATCTATATTCCTCATTTGGTTTCTTTACAGGCAAAATAAGGGTATTCATGGGGACTGACAGGATTATAGTAACCTATACTTTAAGAACTTTGTTATCAGGGGCTGGATGCTCCTCTGAGCCTCAGGTCTCAATGATACTGCTTTTACCATGTCTAATTAACAATAGATTTTAAAATAACCTGGACTGGAGGCACATTAATAGCTCTACCAGGAAGTTCCATGCCCCAAACAGAGGGGTCTGCTTGAGAAGCACTATGTCATGAAAGGGAGGTCTTCTCCTTACCTTTTTTTTTTTTTTTTTTGAGATGGAGTCTCGCTCTGTCTCAGGCTGGAGTGCAGTGGTGCAATCTTGGCTCAAGCAATTCCCCTGACTCAGCCTCCTGAGTAGCTGGGACTACAGGAGTTCATCACCACGCCTGGCTAATTTTTTTTGTATTTTAGTAGAGATGAGGTTTCACCATGTTGCCCAGGATGGTCTTGATCTCCTGACCTTGTGATCTGCCCGCCTCAACCTCCCAAAGTGCTGGGATTACAGGCTTGAGCCACCGCGCCCAGCCTTTTTTTTTTTTTTTCCTTTGAGACAGAGTATCACTCCAGTCACTCAGGCTGGGGTGCAGTGGCACGATCTTGGCTCATGGCAGCCTCAACTTCCCAGGCTCAGGTGATCATCCCACCTCAGCCTCCTTAGTAGCTAGTAGTACAGGTGCGTGCCACCAAGCCAAGCTAATATTTTGTGTGTAGTTTTTGTAGAGACAGTGTTTCATCAAGTTGCCAAGGCTGGTCTTAAACTCTGAGACCCAAGCAATTCACCTATCTCAATTTCATAAAGTGCTAGAATTATAGCCATGAGCCACTGTGCCTGGCCACTTTCCCTTATTTTTGATAAGGCCTGTACTTAGAGCTAGGAGAAATGTTCCCTTCTGGCCTGTTGCCTTCTCATGAGGCTCTCCAAATTGAACTGCAGCCTGTAATTGGGAAAGTTAAGTATCTTCCCCGTAAAGGGATACGGTACTCAGGCATAAGCAAAAATCTGTTGGAAAACATATGGTACCTGATGGTATAACCAAGAGGGTGAGTGAATCTCCTCACTTTTGTCTGGTCATCAATCCTTGTTATGGTACAAGAGCAGGAAGACAGTAGCCCTAAGAAATGGGTCAGAACAGAGTAGCTTGCACTCATACTGAATAAGAACTCAGTATTTTTGCCTGTCACATCAAAGGTTGCCCGAGGTCCCTCTGGAGATGGTACAGTGTCCAGTGGAAGTTGTAGAGAACCTCAGGCCCCATGAGTCCTCTATTCTCTTGGCCATCATGGATCTGGGTGGCTCAGACTCCCTTTTAAGCCTGAGGGAATTCTTCTTCCAGTGGCCCTCTTGTTTATAGAAGACATACTAATTTTGTCCTAAGGGCTGGCAAGTCATGGGTTCTCATCTGGGCATCACAGATGCTGATCTTACTGCATTTTCTCAGGATGGGTAACCCTGAGGCGGCAGGCGACTTAAAGCAGCTGCTAGCAATTGTGCTTTTTGGCCAATTCTTTTGGTTTTCACCTCTATTTTTGTGCTTTCTCTGTTGTTATAAACCCCAAAGTTCATGTTTAAGAGTTAGCTGATGGAGATTTGAGGTCTCATTGCTGCTCTTATAACTGCCTTCTAACATCAGGGGAGACAGAGTAATAAAATGCACACCCAGGAGAGCTCACCCTTCTGGGGAGCCTGGGTCTAGATCAGAATATTTTCCAAGGGCCTCAACCAAGCAGACCTGGAATAGAGTGGGATTTTCATCTTTCCTCTGAGTTATTTATCTCACCTTGTCATAATTAACTGGCTTAACTGCACATTTTTTCATACCTTCTGTTAAACAAATTAGCATATGATTTCTGTGTTCAAGATCTTGGGAACTCCTCTAATAATCTCATTGAGTGTCCAGATATGGAACTGTATCCCCTTCTACACAATAAATGGTGTGGCCTTGATTATGAGCAGCCACTCCATCTGCATGGTCACGAGCAGCTCCTAGAATCCTTTGTTCTTCCTTGTATATTATTATCCACTTGCTATAACTTGTTTGGTACAGCAAGTGTAATCATATTTGCATGTCATGCCAATTTAAATCAAAAGACATGGTCAACTTGACAAATTCCTCTACAAACTTCCCTGGAGCCTCCATAAAGCAGCGAAACTTTCTCTTGCATAAAGTCAAATTGGACATGGAAAAGGGCATATATCTACTCTGATTGTTCCTCCATCTCTGTCAGTTACCTCCCACAATGGATACAGGTTTGATTTTGGGGGCTGATATGGGGCCCTACTCCTAGTGGCACTGGTTGGGCTTTCTTCTTTTGGCAATGAGGGATGTAGGCTAGAGTTTGTTGGATAAAGGGGAGGGATGCCTGGTGACCTTGGGGTGGAATCTTGCACTATAAAACTAGCAGGGGCCTACTCAGAACCAGGGGACTAAGGAGGCTCTGAAGGGGGTGCAGGCCTTCTACAGGTAGCAGCTAGGAGGGGTCATCTAGGATATCTGGCACAGTTTTTTGGTGCCTAGGAGTATCATGAGCCAGACACATTCTACAACTGTCCCTGAGGTCAGTATCCTGGTAGAGGGTTATAAAAGGGCCTTACACATAAGGAACATCTCCCTATTTTCCTTCCTTTTTATAGAACAAGCCTAATTGTAAAGTAACATTATAAGATAAACAACCACATCCAGGCCAAATCTGTTGGTTCACCAATTTGTATTGGACCCAATAGTGTTGCAACAGAAAATGAGTGTTTTCTTCTTCATACTCTCTACTTTGAATTTTCTCCAATTGCCTAAAAGACACCCTAGTGGTGAGTCCTTCAGGATGCTCGCTATTGTTCCCATGTCTAGTAAGGACATCTACAGGAAGGTTTGAGTTAGCCTAAGTCTAGTGAATGCCTAGTTACTTTTCCCTTTTTAAATTCTCACTTTCTGCAAAGAAAAATATAAATAGCAAGGAATTATGAAAGGGGACTATGGCCAATGAATGGATAGTAGAACGATGAGTCTGAATTCCACAAAGAAAGAGGAAAGCATCTTAATTTGGGCAGAGAAGAGGTAAACAGAAGGTGAATGTGAAAAGGATGAAGGAAAGGGGTGAGAAGTTCTGCCCAAGGGGAGACCTCAGAGACCCTGACTCACCAGAGAACTTACCCAGCGGCAGAAACACACAACAAATGTTCAGGAAGCTGCTTTTCTACCACCAGGTAGTTGTTCATCAAGCAGGCCAGTGTTTGACAATCCTGGTCCCTTTGACTAAGATGGGCTTGAGCAAGGCAGAAAGGAAGACATCACATGGGAAGAGGCCCACACATGGCTGTCAGAAAAATAAGAACTTCTGGCGAGTGCGGCGGCTCACACCTGTAATCCCAGCACTCTGGGAGGCCAAGACAGGCAGATCACGAGGTCAGGAGATTGAGACCATCCTGGATAACATGGTGAAACCCCGTCTCTACTAAAAATACAAAAAAATTAGCCAGACATGGTGGTAGGCGCCTGTAGTCCCAGCTAATTGGGAGGCTGAGGCGGGAGAATGGCGTGAACCCAGGAGGCGGAGCTTGCAATGAGCCAAGATCATGCCACTGCACTCCAGCCTGGGCGACAGAGCAAGATTCCATCTCAAAAAAACAAAAAAAAAAAAAAAAAAAGGAAAAGAAAAAAAAATAATAACTTCTAACTTCAGGGCAGAAAACATGAGACCAAGATTGCAGGCTATAACTCACAATCTTAGAAGGAATGTCAGTGCTGAAAACCCCAGAGCATCTGGGAGGTAGCCAACAGTACCAACGCTGAAAAATCCAGAATATCCTTGTATCAACAAACAACCATCCCCTCACCAAGTAATAAAACCCCAGGGAACCTGGGGGCCAGCCAACAGTGAACCCAAGGCCAAGTTGGAGTCACAGAACAATGTGACTCTGGCATCCCAGAGTCAATACAAAAGTGGACCTCTCATAATCACGTGTCCTGCCTTAAACAGTTGGCCTAATACAGTTAACAGAAAGTCAAAGCAAAAAAAAAAAAAAAAAAAAAAAAAAAAAGTGACAAACAGGCCAGGCACCGTGGCTCATACCTGTAATCCCAGCAGTTTGGGAGGCCAAGGCGGGCAGATCACCTGAGGTCAGGAGTTTGAGGCCAGGATGGCTCACAGGTTGAAACCCCATCTCTACTAAAAACACAAAAAATTAGGCAAGCATGGTAGTGTGCGCCTGTAGTTCCAGCTACTAGGGAGACTAAGGCACGAGAATCACTTAAACTCGGAAGATGGAAGTTGCAGTGAGCCAAAATTGTGCCACTGCACTCCAGCCTGGACCACAGAGCAAGACTCCATCTCAAAGGACCAAAAACAACAACAACAAAAACAGCAGCTACAAACAAAACGCATATTTTAGGCCTAAAAATAAAATGGCTGGCAGAGCAATACAATGGAATCAGAGGAGAAAGGACTCAGGAAAGAGGTCACAAGATGTACTTTGGAGCCAGAGGTCTTATTCTTTGGCTCTCCCAATATCATGGGATTGTGGACAGTGGGGGACAGTCACTCATTTGCAGGAGCCAAAATGGCATTACAGCTCTACAGTATTAGCTGCTCTGCTAATTTCAATTGCAGTAGCACCGATAGCTGCCTCACCATCTTTCTCTCTGTCTCTTGCTGTCTCTCTTGCCATCTCCTCTTCCCCCCTGGCTGCCTTGCCACTGATGCAGGACAAATTCTTGGCTTTGCCTGGGAAGGAATTCAACAAGCTGGTGGTAGGAAAAAACAGCTTTGTTGAGGGGCCGGCAGTGTTAGAGTTCTGTGACTGCTCCTGCAGAGCAGGGCTACGCCATAGGCAGTACGCTGAGAGCAGCAGCCTAGAGCAGCTTCGTAGTCATATTGATATTCACTTTTAATATCATGCTAACTAAGGGGTGGGTCATTCAGAATAACTAGAAATGGGCATTAACTTCCACATGGAGCTGTGCCAAAGGGCAGTAACTTCTGGAGGTTGCTATGGCAATGGTAAAATATCATGGCACTGGTGGACATGGCTTATAGAGAAGTGCTTTTGGTATCTCTTCCTGGTTTTGGCCAGTCTTCAATCTGGTCTGGATCAAGTCCCACCTGCCTCCTACCTCAGTACTAAAGAATATTTATTTGTAAAGAATATTACAAATAAATTATGATGGAATCCTAAAAATTGTTTAATTACCTACAGGAATGAAATAAAACATAAATAGAGAAACCTGAAATAGAAGTGAAGATATCACAAATAGCAGACGTATGTCCTCTCATAATAAATACTTTAAATAAAAAGGGACTAAAATATTGAGACTGACAGATAGGATTGAAAAACAAAGAATATGTTCCAGCAATATATGACCTATGTGAAACTCTTCAAAGACAATGATATAGGATGGATAAAAGTAAAGGAATAAAAACAAGAACATGTAAACATTAATACCAAATAAAAAATAAAAGGCATATTTATAGTAGTATCAGATAAAGTAGACTTCAGAACAGAAATATTACTAGAGACAAAGAAACACATTACACAACAAGAGGCAGAAATCTCCAATAGTACATAACGGTTCTGAAGGTTACATACCAATCAGCAGAGCTACAACATATATGAAGCTAAAATGGATAAAGCCGAAATAAGAAATAGAAAAATTCATAATCATGGCATGGAATCTTCACACTCCTACTCAAAAATTAGTAGAACTAGCAATTAATAGAGCAACATATGAAATCAACAAATATATAAAACTAACCAATATAAATCAACCAGTAGAATAAAATATACATAGAACATTCCAACCAACAAGAGTAGTATACACGCTTTTTTCAACCACTGATGAAACATTCACCAAAATAGCCCATATCTTGAGTCATAAAACAAGTCTCAGTACATTTAAAAGAATTAAAATCACACCAAGTATGTTCTCTGATCATCATGAATACGACTGAAAATCAGTAACAAAAGAGCAACTAAAACATCTCCAAACACTTGAGGATTAAACAACATACTACCAAATAATCAGTGGATCAAAGAGAACACCTCAAAGAAAAAATTTTAAAAACACAGAACTGAATAAAAATGAAAAGATAACATATCAAAATCTATGGGGCACAGTCAAAGCAGTGCTAAGGGAAATTTATAGTACTAAATGCTTACATTAGAAAAGAAGAAAGCTCTCAAATCAATAATCTAAGTTTTTGCCTCAAGAAACTAGAAAAATGATATTACAACACTGTTCTCATGAAAAAAACTGGAAAAATAAGAGAAGATAAAGCAGGAAGAAGAAAGGAGATAATAAAGATCAGAACATTAAAAACAGGGAATAGAGAAAATTTATTTTTAAAAACTGGTTCTCACAAATATACATTTGATTAATTTCTAGCAAGACTGGCAAAGATAAAAGAGAGAACACGCAAATCATTAATATCAGGAATATAGTCAAAAGAAAATTAAAGCAAGCATGATGTGCCAATTTTCACATAGTCTAGGCAAAAATCAAAAGAATGATAACATCCAGTATCAGCAGGAACACAATGAAACAGATAATTTCATACTTTATTAATAAAATTATGTGTAGTCACAAATTTTTTGAGAACACATGTAGCCACAATGGAGTATCCCAGTAATCTGTATTTTAGGAGTACATCCTTTAAAAATACACAAATAAATTTATACATACATATAAATTTATTATACCTAAATGCTAAATTTATGTTTAATAAGGTTATTGGAGGCAGCTTGAAGTAGAAAAATCTAGAAACTACTTGAATACTAATGGAGATAAATTTTTGATAGTCACATTGTGAACTAATACCCAACTATTAAAAAACAGAAAGAGTTGGGATATCACCACCGACCCCACAGAAATACAAACTACCATCAGAGAATACTATAAACACCTCTACGCAAATAAACTGGAAAATCTAGAAGAAATGGATAATTTCCTGGACACTTACACTCTTCCAAGACTAAACCAGGAAGAAGTTGAATCCCTGAATAGACCAATAGCAGGCTCTGAAATTGAGGCAATAATTAATAGCCTACCAACCAAAAAAAGTCCAGGACCAGATGGATTCACAGCTGAATTCTACCAGAGGTACAAGGAGGAGTTGGTACCATTCCTTCTGAAACTATTCCAATCAATAGAAAAAGAGGGAATCCTCCCTAACTCATTTTACGAGGCCAACATCATCCTGATACCAAAGCCTGGCAGAGACACAACTAAAAAAGAGAATTTTAGACCAATATCCCTGATGAACATCGATGCAAAAATCCTCAATAAAATACTGGCAAACCGGATTCAGCAACACATCAAAAAGCTTATCCACCATGATCAAGTGGGCTTCATCCCTGGGATGCAAGGCTGGTTCAACATTCGCAAATCAATAAACATAATCCAGCATATAAACAGAACCAAAGACAAGAACCACATGATTATCTCAATAGATGCAGAAAAGGCTTTTGACAAAATTCAACAGCCCTTCATGCTAAAAACGCTCAAGAAATTCGGTATTGATGGAACGTACCTCAAAATAATAAGAGCTATTTATGACAAACCCACAGCCAATATCATACTGAATGGGCAAAAACTGGAAAAATTCCCTTTGAAAACTGGCACAAGACAGGGATGCCCTCTCTCACCACTCCTATTCAACATAGTGTTGGAAGTTCTGGCTAGGGCAATTAGGCAAGAGAAAGAAATCAAGGGTATTCAGTTAGGAAAAGAAGAAGTCAAACTGTCCCTGTTTGCAGATGACATGATTGTATATTTAGAAAACCCCATTGTCTCAGCCCAAAATCTCCTTAAGCTGATAAGCAACTTCAGCAAAGTCTCAGGATACAAAATTAATGTGCAAAAATCACAAGCATTCTTATACACCAGTAACAGACAAACAGAGAGCCAAATCAGGAATGAACTTCCATTCACAATTGCTTCAAAGAGAATCAAATACCTAGGAATCCAACTTACAAGGGATGTAAAGGACCTCTTCAAGGAGAACTACAAACCACTGCTCAGTGAAATAAAAGAGGACACAAACAAATGGAAGAACATACCATGCTCATGGATAGGAAGAATCAATATCGTGAAAATGGCCATACTGCCCAAGGTAATTTATAGATTCAATGCCATCCCCATCAAGCTACCAATGAGTTTCTTCACAGAATTGGAAAAAACTGCTTTAAAGTTCATATGGAACCAAAAAAGAGCCCGCATCTCCAAGACAATCCTAAGTCAAAAGAACAAAGCTGGAGGCATCACGCTACCTGACTTCAAACTATACTACAAGGCTACAGTAACCAAAACAGCATGGTACTGGTACCGAAACAGAGATATAGACCAATGGAACAGAACCGAGTCCTCAGAAATAATACCACACATCTACAGCCATCTGATCTTTGACAAACCTGAGAGAAACAAGAAATGGGGAAAGGATTCCCTATTTAATAAATGGTGCTGGGAAAATTGGCTAGCCATAAGTAGAAAGCTGAAACTGGATCCTTTCCTTACTCCTTATACGAAAATTAATTCAAGATGGATTAGAGACTTAAATGTTAGACCTAATACCATAAAAATCCTAGAGGAAAACCTAGGTAGTACCATACAGGACATAGGCATGGGCAAAGACTTCATGTCTAAAACACCAAAAGCAACGGCAGCAAAAGCCAAAATTGACAAATGGGATCTCATTAAATTAAAGAGCTTCTGCACAGCAAAAGAAACTACCATCAGAGTGAACAGGCAACCTACAGAATGGGAGAATGAACAGACATTTCTCAAAAGAAGACATTCATACAGCCAACAGACACATGAAAAAATGCTCATCATCACTGGCCATCAGAGAAATGCAAATCAAAACCACAATGAGATACCATCTCACACCAGTTAGAATGGCGATCATTAAAAAGTCAGGAAACAACAGGTGCTGGAGAGGATGTGGAGAAATAGGAACACTTTTACACTGTTGGTGGGATTGTAAACTAGTTCAACCATTATGGAAAACAGTATGGCGATTCCTCAAGGATCTAGAACTAGATGTACCATATGACCCAGCCATCCCATTACTGGGTATATACCCAAAGGATTATAAATTATGCTGCTATAAAGACACATGCACACGTATGTTTATTGCAGCACTATTCACAATAGCAAAGACTTGGAATCAACCCAAATGTCCATCAGTGACAGATTGGATTAAGAAAATGTGGCACATATACACCATGGAATACTATGCAGCCATCAAAAAGGATGAGTTTGCGTCCTTTGTAGGGACATGGATGCAGCTGGAAACCACCATTCTTAGCAAACTATCACAAGAACAGAAAACCAAACACCGCATGTTCTCACTCATAGGTGGGAACTGAACAATGAGATCACTTGGACTCAGGAAGGGGAACATCACACACAGGGGCCTATCATGGGGAGGGGGGAGGGGGGAGGGATTGCATTGGGAGTTATACCTGATGTAAATGATGAGTTGATGGGTGCAGCACACCAACATGGCACAAGTATACATATATAACAAACCTGCACGTTATGCACATGTACCCTACAACTTAAAGTATAATAATAATAAATAAATTTAAAAAAAAAATAATAAAAATAAAAATAAAAATAAAAAAATAAAAAACAGAAAGAGTTAAGACAATTGATCAGAAATGAAGTGTGTAATTTATTTTTAAGTTTGGTAGGCAAGTTACAGGGCACTGTATTCAACATTGTTAAACATATTTTTATAAAATTAAATATAAACACCCTAAATATGTCGGTATATGCATGTATATGTTTGCTTGCATGGAGGAAGATATGGAAAGAAGACACACCAGGCCATTAACTTGGGAATCTTGGACTGTTTTCCTTGTCAAAAAGAACACAAACTACTTTATAATCACAAACATTAAATTAAATCCAATAAACAAGCATTTAAGAAAGGACTTTGGGATAACTTTAAGTTGTCCTTTAATTTCTTTAGCCTTAACTTGCTCGTCTGTACAACTGGGGTAAAAAAATATTCCATTATATTGTTGAAGAAATTTAATGAAATAACATGGTGTATTAGTCCATTTTCATACTGCTACAAAGAAATACCCACAACTGGGTAATTTATAATGTAAAAGAGGTTTAATGGACTCATAGTTCCACATGACTGGGGAGGCCTCACAATCATGGCAAAGGCGAAGAAAGAGCAAAGGCACATCTTACATGGTGGCAGGCAAGAAAGTGTGTGCAGGAGAAATGCCCTTTTATAAAACCATCAGTTGTCATGAGGCTTATTCACTAACACAAGAACAGCAAGAGAAAAACTTGCCTTCATGATTTAATTACCTCCCACTGGGTCCCTCCCTTGACACGTGGGGATGATGGGAGCTACAATTCAAGATGAGATTTGGTTGGTAACACAGCCAAACCATATCACATGGTATAGTACATAAACCTGTCTATAGTCAGCACTCAATAAACGTTGGTTACAACCATGAAGCATAGAGAGCTAAGAATTGAGAATTCATCAACTCTTTATATTTAGAGACAGCAGAAAGAAGCAACAGGAAAAGTGCAAAATAGAAAGATCACATACTGAGATATGATAGGAGAGTAAGCAAAGGTATTCTAGCCTAGAGATTCCTGAATTTAATTCCTATCTTTGTCATGTATTTCCTGTATTACTTGGGTACTTTTACCTTTCCGAATCTTGGCTTCCTTAGCTAATAAAACCAACAAAACTGAAAAAAATAAGTAAAGTGGCCACTGAATTACCAAGAAAGGTGTCACTGGAAAACCTGAAAGAGGAAGTTTCATTATGATAATGGTTGAGGAAGGCAGAAAATTGAGTGCGAACGTGGAAACAATGGATGTAGCCTCCTTGTTGGAAAATTCTACTCATGGAAGACAAGAGAGGAAATTGCAAGATCAAAGAAACTATTTTCTTAAATATGGAGCCCATATAAGGATAAACATGAACATTTTAAAACTAGGCAATGTGAAAATAATGAAGGCAGTAAAGAAAAGCATAACTACCAAATAATCATAGAACTGGGGAATGGTAAAATCCAAGGTCCAGGATTCCTCAGAGAAGAGAAAGATGGCATTTCATCTCAGTCTGTGAAATGAAGGTAAGAATAAAAGAGGAAGAAAAGAGGGAAGCAAACTATCTTAAAAATAGATGTCTCATTTTGTGAGGAGTACAAAACAAGATCTTTTTCCTCTGCTCCAGTCCAGTTTCTTTGGGGACTGCATGTACTTAATGGTTTGCTGATGGTTCACTCCCTGATTGCCCTTTCTCTAAAGAGAAAAAATAAATGAGTAAAATTAGGCTCTTGGGAAAACCCTAATGATGCATCAGAACTACACTTTAATGTTCCAATAATTAGCAGTAATTATTTCTGCATAGTTTTGGCCTGAGAATCCTGCCCTTCTGGTTGCCAGAGGCTGCAGCCTGAGTGTTACTTACACTGTTCTGTAGTGTAAATCACAGAGAACTTCTAGGTAAAGAATATATGTTTCACCTGCAGAAAGAAGTGTTACTATAATCATAGTGATGAAGCATCACTATAATGGCTATCCTCACCAGAGAGGCTATTAGGTATCAGTCAGTCTCATACTTTCAGGCTATTGCTTCTTTTCTGACTATTTGGAACAATGATCAAGTATTTGTATCTATTTCTTCCTTTCTCGTAATTACATTTCATTATGGTGCATGGAACTTTGAAGGGGGATTCATCAATTGGACTAAAACTGTCAAACTGATCTTATTAAAATTTTATCTTCTATTGCTATTCAGGAAAAAGTTTTCAATCTCCATTAATTTGTACTAAGTAATGCTATAGCCACCTGTTTCCTTTTCAAACTGCATTACCAGTGATAAACTGGTTTCCTTTATTTTCTTATAAGCCTGCTCACCCTTCCTCTAGATTATATTAAAGTTCTCTATAATTTTGATACGCACCTGATCTAGTGATGTGGAAATAAAAGATAAGCCAGACTTCATATTCCTGGAAGTTAAATGTCTAGTAAAACTCTTATGAGGGACTTTAAGATTGAAAGAATTTTAAGGCTTCACAAATAGGAGAACATAGAAGACAATCTCTGAACATATACATACATATGTCTCTTTGAGTTGAGTTTAACGTTAAGTATCTCATGGCCAGTTTTAATGGAACTCATGAGAACAATAAAATCTCCCAAGCTACTAGCAGTCATATTCGCTTTTTTTTTTCTTTATTTCTTTTGTTTGTTATTTTGAAAGAAGAATCAAAAGGAAACTTTTTCTAAATTTTTATTTTAGGTTTAGGTTAGTTTAACAAATGTGTACTCCTGCCCATTTGTTATGTAGGTAAACTTGTGTCACCAGGGTTTCATGTACAGATTATTTCATCACCCAGGCACTAAACCTAGTACCCAATAGTAATTTTTTCTGCCCCTCTCCCTCCTCCCACCCTTCCATCTCTGGCAGGCTCCAGTGTCTGTTGTTTCCCTCTTTGTGTCCGTGTGTCAGTTGTGGATACATTCGTGCACTAAACATCACAAAGTAATTTGAACAGGGAAGATTTAATATAAATAATTATTAACTTTCTATAATAAATTAACTAAGAAGGGATAAAAGAAAAGCCCCAAATATTCTAGGCTATATACCCAAGGAAGGAACAAACTTAGAAGTGGAGGGAGGGGCTTCCTCCCCAGGGTGGGGATTCAGATTTCTTTGGAGAAGGCAATATTGCAGCCCATTGCATGACAGAGATTTCTGGGTTTTCCTGGGCCACAGTTTGTGCAAAGTTATCAGCTTAAGGATAAAAACAGAAACTCACCTGCTGGGGTGCCCACAAAATTTACCACAGAACTATACACTAGGGTTGCTGTTGAACTTCCAGCTAGGTCAGGCACTAGCTAGCCTTACCGGGGAGCTACCCGAGAGCTGCTCGCAGGAAACTCAACAAAAGGTCATCACTGGGAAGGCTCCAGGAAAGTAGATGGAGTGCCCTTGGAATTTGCCCTGTAGACGACAGCTGTGGTGCCCACACGAATTCAACCAGCAGCTGACATGCCTCTGAACTTGCTTCTAGAAAGCCATGGGTATTATTTATGAAACTAATAAAACCAAAGCGATCTGCTGAATTCATCAAAAATGAGGTCCACTGTATGTCCTACATGCCACCCTAGACCCACACAAGCAAGAAGCAGCACAGCACACAAGACGCAGGAAGAGAAGCCCCTTCCTCTTTCTAAGTCCCTCTAGAGCCCTTTACTGACAAGGTTAGCGCCATGCTAGCTGACAAGGAAAAAATGTTCCACTATCACAAACAGGGCAATGAAGGGTAGATTTGGAGCTAAGAGGCAATAAATTTATAACTGGGACAATTTCATACACCAGTACCCAAATGAACAAACTAGTCATACATTCACCTTCACTTACGGTGTCAAGATTCAACTATGTACTGTCTGAAAGAGTATAAGCCTCCTAGAGAATAATAATGTATACATTTCACAGCATTTAAATGAGACCATTTTCTGGAAGAACCATGACACTTAATTTACCATTAGGTAAAAGTAAAAGATGAAAATAATGCTCTTTTCACAACACAACTCTTAAAACATTTGTTGTTTTATACAATCAGCATATTAGACATCCTAAAGCATCACTATATATATCTACTCAAAAAACAATATTCTAATTATCTGGCAAAAAATCAACATCTTCTGAACAGTTTTTGTGGGCCAGTAAGTCTATAGCTATTTACAAGTGTGCAATGAGGATTAACATCAGCGAAGTCTGGAATTCACCAGGACTGTTTCAACAAAGCACCTGCAAGGCACTGATCTTTGGCCATGAAACATACCAATTAAGAGTATTGCTTTATGGCCAGCTGCGGTGGCTCATGCCTGTAATCCCAGCACTTTGGGAGGCCGAGGCGGGTGGATCATGAGGTCAGGAGATCGAGACCATCCTAGCTAACATGGTGAAACCCCGTCTTTACTAAAAATACAAAAAATAAGCCGGGCGTGTTGGTGGGCACCTGTAGTCCCAGCTACTCGGGAGACTGAGGCAGGAGAAAGGCCTGAACTCGGGAGGCGGAGCTTGCAATGAGCTGAGATCACGCGACTGCACTCCAGCCTGGGCCACAAAGTGAGACTCCATCTCACAAAAAGTAAAAAATAAAAAATAAATAAATATAAAAATAAAAAATAAAATAGTATTGCTTTTTAACCATGAGTTTATGGAGTTTCAGTGTCATTCATACTATTTTGTCAGCATTGTTTATTGGCTATAGACTGATGATTTAAACCTGATCTCGGTGAAACCCCTGGGGACAAGGGTGGAGAAATACGGTACTTTGATGTCAGAGGTAGTTAACTAACAAGTAACAAGCTGATTAAGCAATTGACCAAGTGGCTGTGAGAAACTCTGGGCGAGACATTATTTTGGGCTCCCTGATTTCAAGGTGTTCTGTGCTCAGGTCTGCTTCCTGATCTGAGGGAAAATGTGTTCCTGATAGGGACCTTACAGAGGAAGAGCAATTGGAGTTTACATCTGGCCTTCCTGGACCCCTTGCTGGGAGATAGCCTTTGGCTGTCACGCATATCCTTATTTTAATAATGTTGCTATATTGTATCTTTTTTGGAAACAAACTGTAAATTTATAAGCATTGTCATTTTGGGTTCTAAGTGTTCCTTAGCAACTGAACCCTGTCTAACTGCCATTATTAGGGCAGCAAGCCTGGCTTAAAGTGTAGTAATTGCATGACCTCACGAGGTAAGTGGGAAGATGTTCCAAATGTAGAATAAGTTTCACCCCAGAGAGAACCACTTGAGAAACAGCTTTGTAAAGACTTTATTTTTAAGAGGCTCAGAAATTTCTTATTTGCCACCTCTCCTCCTATCTTGCTTGAAATTTCTCTAGATTTGACAACTATTCACAGAATCCTATATCCCATCTTGCTGCCTTTAATATTTCCAAGCCAGTAAGTTTTTGTCATTTTTATAATGAAATCTAAATGATGAAATGTGTTGGCTCTGGGCTGTGTTTTGTATTTGTCTGAAAAGCCAAGTATTGAGAACAGTTTGCAACAAATGACACAACATTTCTCATTTCAATTTTTCATGTAGCATAGGATAGTACCATCATTTTACCTTCTTGTTGAGATGCCCACTGGATTTGCCTGGTTTTTCTGAAGCACCATCCTCTCCCAATAAAACACATTAGTCCCTCCTGCATGGAAATATGTCTTTCATTTTGGAGTTGTTTCTTAAAGCTCTGCTTGTGAATGTTTAAATTATAATAAAGAGTAAAGTATTGGTCATTTTAAAATATATTGTTTTTTCATTAATATTCAAATAATATGTGTTTTCTTTAAAAAATAGAAATACAAACAGATTTTATACAGGACTTGAATAATAATTATGTGTATATTTTTACCTGATTAATGTATTTGTAATATTACTAATAATGTAGTAGTAATAACTTTTTACTAGTTATTGTAAGCTGGCCAAAGGCATGTTTTTAATTTATAAAATTTCCAAATATTAAATCCATAGGTTGAGACATAACATCAAGCCGCTCCACCTCACTTGCTGTTTCTGATATAATAACCTTGGGGAAGAGAGCAGTGAAATTCTAGCCCTACTTGGATGGAGAGCATCTAGCAGGAGAATAAACAAGATCAACGAAAGGAGAGTGGCCACAGCGTACAGTTTTCTTGTCCAGATGATGATTCGAGATGCAACTTAATGCCCCTCCACTGCCTTAATAAAATCAAACCAAGCAACCTAATATGGGGACCCAGAAGCAGCGTAAGTTCGACAAAGACAGTTAACATCACCTCCTTCTCCAACCACATCATATGCCTTTGGGATATGAAGGGTCAAATTAGGGTGGAAGCAACTGGGGCTATTTCTACTTTTTCCCATTTTTCCCTGGTAAACAGGCCCCCTTCCTTCTTTTCAATTTTAAAGCTATTTAATTTAGCTGAACCATGAGGGTGCAAGCTAGAAAACTGAAATAGGCTATCTATAAATTAAGCGAGCCCAGAAGCTATACCCAGCACATTTCAAACTGTTACTTTAAATGAAGTTCTTACTATAAAATATTTCTATTTTATTAAATTATAAAGGATGATGTCTACCTTGCAGAAAACGAACATATCCTGACACGGTTTACTAACTTAAAGTATACGGTAAAGTCGTCAAGACAGTCCTAATTATAGGTAAGTATAAAAGTTTGTGTAAAAATGCCTTCAAAATAATTGCAGAAATCTTTCATCCATAACTCCATCTTTGTTCAACAGAAATAGTCACTCAGGAAATAACCCTTCTCTATGAGTTTCCTGCAGCATTGCAGAAATACAAAGCTTAATTGACAGCATTGGCAGTCACTGAATATAGATATTCTTAGTAGAAGGCATTTCTTCAATTATCATATTTAGCTGGCTATCCTTTGTCACTGAGCATAAATGTAAAAAGAAAAACCGAGGGAAATTAGCAAACTGAAAAATTAGCTCTAACTTTGGATTGGACCAATCTGAGTGTAGATCCCAGCTTATATGTGTATGAGTAAGTTACTTGAGTCTTCTGAACTTCAGTTTTCTCAATTAAAAAAAATAAAAATAATATTGTGGTTAAAGAATTTAAGTGATGTCTAATATGGAACCCACAATATTGGGCATATTAAAATAATTGCTGATACCACTATGTTTATTAGTATTTTAGGCATATCTCTGCATTTTTGCCTCACCAGGCCTCAGTTTGCTCATATATCAAATGCCAGGTTGATTTAGAGGTATAATCATGGTTCTAGTCAGCATTGACATTCCTTGAATCAATGACATTTTTCTATTATTAAAACTCGGTAAGACAGAGGTCATTTTTTTTTTTTTTTTTTTTGCAAAAAACTGTGACTTCAGCTTTTCTGTGTTCTGTGAAGGCAGCGTTGGGGTACTGCTTCCCTGAGTTCACAGGGACGCTCCTTATTTCATCTCTTAGAATATCTCTAATTAAAAAGGCTGCAATGGTCAGTGTGACCGTAAAAGGCATTCACATTTAAGAATCATAGGGAAAAGATAAATATGCTCAATTATTCATCAAACATTAGTATTATGATGGCTTCAAAAGAGGATATTCACATTTTGTACATTTTTCTACAAAGTAATAAGATTTTAAATCACACAAATCATACTGGAGTGTATTAGGGTTGTAGATAAGCATGTAAAGGGCAAATAGTGGATTTATTACCATTAGAATTTCAAAACTAGTAAAAGTAATCAATAATGTTGGAGCAAATGCCTAAATATTTGGGTTGAGACCTTAATAATTATTAAGTTCCCACCATATACCACACAAAAGGATATTTCATGTGGATCAATGATTTAAATGCTTTTTAAAGGGGAAAAAAGACTAAAAATAAAAAGAAGTATAATTTTAAGTTTTACAATGGGAAAGTCCTTCCTTAACATATTACCAAAATCAAATAATATAGAATGAGACTACCATATTTGACTACCATTATAAATAAAATTACTCTATAGTAGAAGTTACTCTCAAGAAAATTTAAAAGGCTAAATGACAAATTTTAAGAATATGTTTCAAGTACCAAACAAAAAGTCAGTATCATTGTGCAAAAGGTTGTCACAGCATTTGGAAGACATCACTTCCATGAACTCCTAGATATTCTAATTCAATGCTAACCAAACCACTCCTATTTCCACACAGAATTTCTAAGGAACCCTTACACAAGGAACCAAAGAGAATTTAAAGCAAGCTACCATTTATTAACCCCTAACACTTATGCAAGTAATTAATAATCCAGCTGCACTAAATTCGATTTAGAACACAAGCTCTGGTCTCAGGGTCTCATCAGAGCCTCTTACTCTTCCTATCCTCACCTTTTTGTTTTTGTTTTTATTTTTATTTTTATTTTTTTGAGAAGGAGTTTTGCTCTTGTTGTCCAGGCTGGAGTGCAATGGCATGATCTTGGCTCAATGCAACCTCTGCCTCCCGTGTTCAAGCAATTCTCCTGCCTCAGCCTCCCAAGCAGCTGGAATTACAGGCATGCACCACCACGCCTGGCTAATTTTGTATTTTTAGTAGAAATGGGGTTTCTCCATGTTGGACAGGTTTGTCTCAAACTCCCTACCTCAAGTGATCTGCACTCCTCATCCTCCTAACGTGCTGGGATTACAGGTGCGAGCCACCACTCCCAGTTCCTATCCTCACCTTTTAACACCACCTCCTTTCCTACATAAATTATGAAGCACATTCTCAGGAATTACTACATAGAAGCAGCAACCAAACTTTAATAGTATCCCTAACTTGGTTGATCAATTCTCCTACGTGGAATTCAAGCAGAAGTGGCAACAAAATTGACTATCTTGGCCTCAGTGTCTAAAACTAAGAGTTTTAAAAAGAGAAGGGAGCATGGGTCTCTATGCTTGCAAGACAAGCATAATCTTACCAATGATTCATTGTAGTCTGATGAATGACAAACTCTGAGTAGATATATTAAGAAATGTTTCTCCCTTGGAGAGGAATGGGTGACAAAAATAGACAACACTAGTATTTAGTAAGACATGATAATGCCCTGTAGTATGAGAAGTACTAAGCTTAAATCCAAGAATCTATTTTGAGAAATATGTAGACACTTCTGTTCTTGTGAAATTCTGAGGCTACTCTTAATCAGAAAGTCTAGTTATTTTAGAAACTAGCCCCAGAACTAGAAGCCTGCATCAACTATGATTACCCATGTGACCACGAATGTATACTTTAAATCATTAAGCTCACCTGTTAAGTTGAAATAATACTTACCTCTTTGGGTTTTTAGCAAGCATTAAATGAGATGCACAAAGAAAACTATTTTATGCTACCTTACACAATAGTGTTTCTCACAGAGAAATAATCCAAATTCTAGGTTGGCTTAGTCCAGTGCCTAGCACATAGTTAAAAAACAATAAATGTTGCATATCTTAGTCCTCTACCATTCTTAAGAAAATATCAATTTCTCAGCAATATATTTTAATTACCACAGCATTAGCCAAACCATTATATTAAGTTGCACACTACCCAAAGTCCAAAGCTAATACTAACACATCCCTGCAGGCTACTGGACAGACACCAAAGTCTTCTTGGAGAAAACCGGATTGCCTGGCTTTCTTTAGAGAAGCTACGTTTTCAAATAATTCAAACTGCACACACCATAAGAATTGCCCCTGTCTTCTATTTCCTATACAGATGTTAAACAGGATGATATGATTACATTTAATTTAACTTGTAGGTGTTACTTACGTGGAACAAAAATGTAAGTCTCTGCAGCTTCAGTTGGCCTTGCTATGTAATATTTGCTCTCATTGGCTAAGGCTTTGGCAGCAAGAGGTGTATAAAGGGTGTAAGTCTAGCTTAGCCAATTTATCCACCCATATTTCACTACCAGGCATGGGCAAAACTACACAAAACCATTGTCCAAAGTCACCTTACAAGTTTCCCTGTGCTACTGAGATTTCTAATATGTTATTTAAGAAAAACTGCTTTGGTGGCATATTTAAATATATTTTTATGTCCAAACTTTGATCTTAGTTACAGCTAAACCATGGACTTGATGAACCCTGGTAGAACAAAGAGAAGAAGTCATTCTCTGTTATAACTCATATTATACTGCATGCTCACAAGTAACCAAAAAATATGGTGGCTCCTTTATTTAATATGTGACTGCACATCTGAGTCAAATGAGAAATACAGCAATCCCTCACACCGCAATAAGGGCTAACCATGTTTTATTACATGGACATAGTGCTATTTTTATCTAAAAGGAATATAAAGATGGCTAATTCACATAGGTTGCTGGGCTTTAATATTTCATTTCTTTTTAGTTACTACAGAAGCTTAAAATCTGAAAAGTCGAACTGTCAGTAAAGCAACACATTCTTTTCTTCTTCTATCATAACTATTTTATACTAAATGCATCTCACGTAGCAATGCTCTTTTTTTCCCCCCGAGAATCTGGCAGCAGCCACAAAACTTAGCCTTACCAATGTCTGTGGGTGTCTCCAAGCAGCAGTCAAGTCCTCTGAGAGAATAGTAAAGTCACTGATATGTTCCAGAAACTCAGTCTAGCAGCTCATCAAAAATTTGGCAGAAAGAAAATTAATTTTTGAAATCTTTAAAGACTTTCTTTAAATTCAATTTTTAAAGACCAAAAGGGAAATCATCTTTTTAAAATCTCATATAAATGAGTTCCATGGTCCATTAAAATCTCTTGCTGTTATACGATTTTTAATAGTGAAATACATTGCTTATGAATACATTTCCACTCTTTAGGTCCCTTAAATAAAAGAGCAGTAAAGAATGAAGTAGGAAAAAGGAACTATTATAACATTTGTCAGGTACTGATGCTTTGCCAGGAAGATCATAATTCATTATATACATTATTTCTTTCACTCTTCACCACAATCTTGAAAAATATGGAGGCAGTAGAGTATAGTGGTTAGGAATCAAGATTTAGAATCAGCTTCACTTGGGTTCATATTCACTCACTAGCCAAGTGACAGTCAAATTACTTAGCTTCTCTGAGTCTCAGTTTCCTCCTTAGCAAATGGCATTGAAAATACGTCAAAATGCTGTTTTGAGTACTGAAATAGATCATGATAATGAAATTCTTAGCAAAGTGATATGCGCATAGCAAATATTCAATATATGGGAGCAAAATTAAAAGTCAGTACTATTGTTCATTTTACAGAATCAAAAAGCGAGGCTCAGAAGTGAAGTAACTTGTCCACACCACAATGGTAGATAGTAATGAGGCTATAGTTTAATTTTCATCTCTGAAGCCTCCAAAGTCCGTAGTCTTCAATTACAGGATTCCTCTAAGAATCATTACACAAATTTTTGACATGAAAAATCAAAAGAAATGTCTTAATTCTATTTGAGAAAAGGCTGTGCAATTGTTATGTCTAAGGTAAATTACGCAGGTATGTACTGTCCTTACCATCCATATTTCACAGGAATAATTGGAGTCTTTCATGAAGAGAAGGGGAGGTAATAGATGAATGAAATTGAAATGTCATATAGTAGAATTTTTTTTTTAAAAGTCCACCTAAATGTCACAGGCGCTGTGAGCAGATAGTTTCCCTTAGAAGGAATATGGACAGGTCAAAACCGTGACTGTTGTATTTAGTTCACAGATGCCTAGAGGTTAATGACTTACCCATGGTCATGAAGCTGTTAAGCGATAAAACGAGGATTTAAAAGGTATAATGTATCTTGCATTCAAAGATACAGGTTTATTTTTTACAGTGACAGGTAAAATTCTATGTATTTACTGTGTACAATGTGGTGTATTGAAGTATAGATACATTGTAGAATGGCTAAATCTAGCTAATTAACATATGCATTACCACACATAGTTATCGTTTCTGTGGTGAGAATATTTCCCTTTTCTCCACATCTTCACCAACACTTGTGATCTTTCATCTTTTTGATAAAAGCCATTATAACTGGCAGGTGGTGATAGCTTATGATGGTTTTGATTTGCATTTCTCTGATGATTAGTGATGTGAATATTTTTGTATACTTGGGGACCATCTGTATGTCTTCTTTTGAGGAATGTCTATTCGTGTGCTTTGCCCATATTTTAATCAAGTTATTTGTCTTGCTATTGAGTTGAGTTTCTTACATACTTCGGGTATTAACCCCTCACCAAATACACAGTTTGCAAATATTTTCTCCTGTTCTGTAGGTTGTCTCTTCACTCTGTTGTTTTCTTTGTTGTTCAAAAGCTTCTTAGTTTGACATAATCCCATTAGTCTACTTCTGCGTTTGTTGCTTATTAAACTACAGGTTTAAAATAATGTAGCTACACTCCTACAGTCTTGTTTGGAACTACAGTAAAAAATATATTTATCCATATGTAAAAAAATCCATTAAAGAAAATCTATGTATTTTTATAAGATATAATTCTAGTGGCATTCTAGCCCAGACTGTTTTGAAACATGTCAAATTAATGACTGTAGTCAAAATAAAAAGAAGATTTTCTTTTTTATTTACAATGATACAGTTCAGATAGCAGTGGCTGTAATTCCCTGGATCCCAGATCATATAGTAATATTTCATATTTCTTGCCTGTGAACATGGAAGAGCCATTGCCTGGAATATCTTCTATCCTTCCCTCCTTACCCGGCTGGCAAACCGACTGTGACCATTTTAAGCCTCAGTTCAGATATAGCTTCTTCCAGAAAAATTTCCCCGGGCAACACCCCTGCATTACTAATTATTCTATTTTCTGGGAAATATCTTGTTTCTTGTACAACTTTACGTTGCAGTTACCATACAGTAGAATAATTTATTACTGTGTCTGTCTTCCATGCTAGACTAGGAACTTATTAAGCACAGGTACCATGTCTTAGTCATTTTGAGCACCACATTTAGAAGTACCTAGGCACACAGGAGGTGACTGGTAATTTTATGAATTGAATTAGACAGAAACTACAAAATTAACATTTTATTTAGGATTAATTAAAAATATATAATTCCTTGATGAAATTATAAAATATTGATATTGTGACATTATGAGGTATGAATTATGAAATATTCATTAGTGTTCACATTCAGATATTCCTAATGAGATATAGATTGTGAGATATAAATTATGAGATAATTATGATATAATAGAATCAATATAAATTTATTAATACCTTCTTGTCTTTTATAGTGATTATATCTTAAGTTTTCAGGAAGGTATATAGATACAGATTATCTAGTTACAATTTTCACTTTACATTTGAATCCTTATGTTTAAAATTAGCCATTTACAAATTAAAATATAGGTGACAATTTGCAAATCAGGGATGCAGATCTTCGTGCAGTTGAAAATTCGCATGTGGCTTGACTCTCCAAAAACTTAACTACTAAGTTTTCGTACTTAACTACTAAGTCAACTACTGTTGACTGGAAGCCTTACACTAATAGCATAAATAGTTAACACATATTTTGTATATTATTGTATTTTATACTCTATTCTTATTATATTTTATATTCCATTCTTTATTCCACACCTTTATGAAGCTAGAAAAAAAGAAAATATTCAGAAAATCAAAAGGAAGAGAAAATACATTTACTACTTATTAAGCTGAAGTGAATCATCATAAAGGTCATCCTCCTCCTCGTATTTATATTGAGAAGACTGAGGAGGAAGAGGAAGAGAAGAGGTTGGTCCTTCTGTCTCAGGGCTCTGAGCAGAGGCAGAAGAAAATCTGCATATAAGAGAGCTTGGCCCAGGTGTGATGGTGTCCCCCTGTAATCCCAGCTACTCGGCTGAGACAAGAAAACCACTTAAACCTGGGAGCTGGAGGTTGTAGTGAGCTGAGATCATGCCACTGCATTCCAGCCTGGGTGACAGAGCAAGATCCTGTATCAAAAAAAAAAAAAAAAAAGAAAGAAAGAAAGAAAGAAAGAAAAAGGAAGAAAAAAGAAGAAAGAGTGCGCCTGCACAGTTCAAACCTGATTTGTTCAAGGGATAACTATTATAATAAAGAATTTAATATTTTAAATATTTTGAATCCATTCATATTTACTACTTTAAAAAATAATGTTAAACTTATGGATTTATATTCTCTAAATTTGGATAATTCTGAAGTATTAATAACTAATCTGAAAGTAGACATTAAAATACAGGTTATCTTAAAGAATTACATTTTAATAGTTCTCAACTAATAACCATTCTGCCAAGGAGGTAGTTATGCGATGTAATATTCCTTCACTGTTTCTTGATACTTTTGTTGGTAAATTGGATTTGAAAAGCACTTTTGACAAAGATCACTGACTCTACATGCAAATTAATGTTGCCTTTAAGCTTAACTGCAGCTCTCAGCTTTTGCTCTCCAAGTAAATAACAAAAGGCAGCCGAATTATCCACAAAGCTAACATGAAATATTCTCTGGCCCATCTGACATTTCAGTACAAGTACTACTTAGAAAACCAAAAATACATCTGGGTAAAATTGCAGAATATTTGAAACTAGCAGGGCTGTCTGTCAAGACTTTCATTTTTTAGTGACTTCTGATTTCTTAAAAACATACATCAGCCTTTATTCACCTTTGAAAGCATCATTGTTATAGCAGATGTCTGCTTAAGAAGATGCTTGGAACTATTTGGAAGGCTGTTCGCTTTGTCTGAATTGTATTTCACTGACCTCCCAGTGGTTCCGTTATTTCACACAGTTGGCTTTCCCTTCTCCATTCCCTTAGAGTGTGAAAATGGAAAAATGTAATGGCCATCCAGGTACAGGAGCCTGGCTGTGAAAATTCTAGTTCTTCCCACAGTATTCATCAAGACAAATTGATTTTCTCGCAGGTCATTCTTAAAAGTAGACATTAGTATAGTTGCTGGTGTGTTTAGGTAATTTTACATATATTCTCATCTGTTTTGACTCCTCTTTGATTGGCAAGTTCTATCAATTTTGTTCACTGGCCATACATGATTTTAGCCACCTTTGGTCTATAAACTATTTAATTAAAACTTTATTTCCCTAATGTTGCTGATTATGTTTTTAACTCATTAATATAGTTTATCATTGAGTACATATTCCAAGAAACTCTTTGGCTTACGTCTCTGTCTAATGTATAATCTAGTAGAAACTGACACTGGACAACTTTCGAGTTGACTCCATTTTTGTATACATTCGTTCACTCATTTATTATTTATGAAGCAACATTATTTTCCAAGTGCAGTGTTAGGAGTCACAGTTGGATATAGATAATGGAGAAATAGACATAGATATTTGTTACAGGTAGATATAGTATACTTAAAATAGATACTTAAAATGATTTAAGCAATATAAGTAGCAAACAAACTATTTTGGCAAATAGATTAAGTACTTGTGTGCATGGATCACAATTTTATCTACAAAATCGTAATAGCATGGTAATTCCAGCTGACAGTGATAATTTCTTGAAAATTTTATCCTTATCCTTCAATTTACTTAGTCATTATAAAATACATTGCTCCAATAGGCTTAGTTCAAAATAAAGTTCTGAAATAAGCTGCAACTTGGATGAACCTTTAAAATATTATGTTATGTTGACAAAAATCAGTCACAGAAGACCACTTATTGCATGATCCCTTTTGTATGTAATATCCAGAATAGGCAAATCCATTGAGACAGAAAGTAGATTAGTGGTTACCAAGAGCTGGGGGAAAGGAGGAATGAAGAGAGATCACTAATGGGCATGAAGTTTATTTTTGGGGTGATGAAAATACATTGGAACTAGATGGTGGTGATGATTGCACAACTCTGGGAATATACTAAAAACTGTTGAATTGTGCACTTTAAATGAGTGAATTGTATGGTTCATGAATTATACTTCTGTAATGCTGTTAAAATGTATGCATGCACACACACATACAATAACATACACTGATGCATTAAAAACAAGTTTTTAAATTATATTAATTCAAATTGGTAATTCTAGGTTCTGACACTAAAAGTTTTAAAGAATTTTTAAACTCTTTTGAAATCAATCTATCTGTCATTAACTAGTAAAAACTAATAACAATTTATCATTTGTTATAATTTATGAATTTATAATTTCATTATAATTATATAATTTAATAAAAAATAAAATTGACAAATACTGCAGTTAAAGTTAGGTCACATGCTTTAGATATGATAGTTATGCTAATGTCTATGTAATCATGCACTAGTGTCTTTTGTTTTAAAACTTAAAACTGCTAATATTCACTGTTTGCCAAATTATAAAATGCCTCTTTCACTTTTACGTGCTTCTATAGTTTCTCTAATCTATTTGAATGAATGTATATTTACTGGTTATACAGAATGCCAGGAATTGCTAGAAAAGCAAAAATGTCTAGAAAAGCAAAACTACAAAAATATAGCTACCATTTCTCAAGTTTTTTAAGCACAAAAAAGGCTTTATTTTTACAAGGGCTTTGTTTTGTTTCTTGGACAAATGCCTATCCATTTACACAGATAGTCATTCACATATTGCAGTTTTTATCCTGCGTGTATGCTTTCTGCAAACATTAATTGAGTATTACTATGATCCACACATTCCCTTCTCCTCTAAGAAACTGGACACTATTGTCTTTCAAACACTAACAATCTAGTGAAACTATTGCTACCAAGAGAGATTAACAACGTAAGAGGTCAGTCTTTCTATGAAAAAGAGATATGTGAGTATATCAAATCATTGTCTATTATCTCCAAAGAACATTTATGTTTTACATATACCATTTTTTATATGTACAGTTGAGCCACCTTTGAAAGGACTGGTTAATCAGGGTACAAGCAGTCTGCTAATGCAATAAGTTCAGCTACCTTTTGCCCTGCCCTGTGGTTTCAGTGGTTCTCTGAAGGCAAATGATCCACATGTCTGAAACTCATAAAAAGGGCAGAGTCCTTTTATTTTATATTTTATTTTTATTTTTGTGACTTAAAGAGCAGAAATTTATTGTTTCACTTCTGGCAGCCAGAAGTCTGAGATCAAGATCAAGGTTATGATGGGATTGGTTCCTTCTGGGGCAGCAAGGAAGAATCTGATCCATGCATCTCCCGCGGTTGCTGGTGGTTTGCTGGCAGTCTCTGGTACAACCAATATTTTAACCAACCAATGAAACATTCCTCCTATTATGACTTCTTGAATCCTATGCCCTTTCCTTCGTATCTTGCCTAAGATTATAAACTAATCTCCCAAAATTTAATCTTCATAGAGATATAAGTCTTTAGACATCAAAATTTTTTTCTTTGTCTTTAGTTTTCAGAAGTGTAATTATTATGTGTCTTAGCAAGGATTTCCTTAGATTCATCCTGTGTCATTTGCCCCACTTCTTGATTCTGTAGGTTTATGTGTATTGCCAAATTTGAGGATATTTCAGTCATTATTTCTTTGAATACTTTTTCAGCCCTATCGTCTTTCTTCCCTTCTTTTGCAACTTTGATGACACAAATGTTAGTTTTTTGTTATAGTTCCACAGATCGAATGCTCTGTAAACTTTTTATTCTTTTTCCTCTCTATTGTTCAGATTAACTTCTACTGTTCTGACTCCCAGTTCGATGATTCTTTCCTCTGTCCCTTCATTCTTCTGTTGAGCCCACTGAGCTTTACATTTCAGTTATCTGCATTTTTCAGTTCTAAACTTTTATTTGGTTCTTCATTATATCTTTTATTTCTTGTCTGAGCCTTTGCTGAGGCTTTTTATTTTTTATTTGTTTTCAAGTGCATTTATAATTGCTCACCAAAGCATTTTTATCTTTTTAGCATGGCTGCTTTAAAAATCATTACAGATGTCATCCCAGCATTGGCTTCTACTGATTGTCTTTTTCCATTCATTTTGAGAATTTGATGAGTGGCTTTTGATTGAAACCTGAACATTTTTATTTTATGTTATAAGACTCTAGGTATTATTTAAACTTTCTGTTTCAGCTAGATTTTTGTTGTTGTTTTGTTTTGTTTTGGCTGGTAGGGGAACTCAGGTAGAGGAGGAAGGGGCATATGGACTCAGACCTGTTACTGCTGGGTGGAGGTAGAAATTCAGGTTCCTCACTCACTCACCTTCTGTTGACACTCCTTCTCATTATAGCGGGCAGCGGTGGGAGTTCTAGCCCCTCAGGTGATCTCCAATGACAGTATGACAAGGGTGGCTTCATTACAGCTGGCAATGGTGAAAGCCATGACTGTCCATCAAGCCTCCTCTGACATCATCTTAACAGGGTGTAAGAGGGGGGCCTTCATAACTGCCAGGCAGGGATGGAAGCCCAGGCTCACCCTGCAGTCTCCACTGGTATCACAAGGCTTGGGGAGCTCATTACCAACTGAATGGGATGAAAGTCTCAACTCGCTCTTTGGTCTTCTCTGACATCACCCAGGCAGGGTATATCGGGGCACTTCATTATACTGCACAAGGGTATAAGTCTAAGCTCCTACTTTGTTGTAATGGGTTCTCTAAGTAAAGATGGGTTGGTTTTTTTCTGATTTCTTTTTTTCTTTTTCAATTTTTTGTTTGTTTGTTGTTTAGCTAGAATACAGTGGTTATCATCTAACAACTTCAGATTTTGGTATCTGCAGGGGTCCTGAAATCAATTTCAGGGCCAAGCATAAATCTTTCTATTAGCCATTACATTACCCACTTTTAGTTTTGGATTACAATTTGGGTGTTTTTAAAATAATATGAGCTTAAGAAATTTGAAAAATCTATGCCAGTCTTTGAAATTATGTAGGAGTCAACTTTATTTTGACACACTCTTTAAAAATTTTTATCTGAAGACTATAATGAAGTTGGAGGGTACAGAGAGAAATACACTATACCAAGATAGAATGATATAGACTATGCTCAACTTCTTTACCCAAGAGAAGACTGTATTTGGATTATAGTCCATATATATATGTATCTCAACACAAATAACCTGGAATGATACGTACATGAAATTTCTAAGAAGAATTACAGAGACAAAGAGAACCATAATTACAATAACCATATACAGGGTGAATAAAAAGAAAGTTCGTAGTAAGTAGAGAAGAATTGTATTATATCATCAAAACGTGGTAGAGAAAAACTAATGCAGATGAAGGTTTTTGTTACTCCAGAAATTTTTAATGTACATTATCACTATCATTCTCCAATTTTAAGCTTTGTGCTTCTGTTCAATGACTGCAAATAGAGTAGTTAAAACAAAATTGGTCAAAATGTTGAGTTGGTTAAAAATAAATTTTCCCCATCACTGGTTTTTATATAACTACACTTTTAAAGTAACATGAGACAGTTGTGCAATAGCTTCTCTAATTTTAAACATTTTCCCCATTTTTATAATTTTAGGAGGTTTCTACTTGCTTTACATTTCTAAATAATATTGAATATATTTTAGTCATAATTGTTTTCGTTATTTGATTGTAAGTTTTTAAATGAATTTGTTGATTTTCTGTGTCAATTATCCTTAAATAAGTTGGTTGACGTTTTCTCAGAAAACAGTAATATCTTTAAACTTTACGTGCTCTGAAGTAATTTTGTCAAATCAGTAAATATTGGCCATTTTCTAAGTTCATTCAATTTTATGAATTTTAAATTCATTTACAAATGCCAAGGCCAACTTTAAACATTGAGACATATTTTAAGTTATTTTTTATTTTATATTTACTTTATATTTAAGCAGTTTTTACATGAAACAATTGTTGTTACTCCAAGACAGGATAGCATCACTATTTGATATCTTTGTGCTGTTAAGACTTGGACCGACAGTAAAAAGCAAATATAACACTGGTGCAGATTCCCAGAAAAGAACAGCACTGTCCTTGGATTGCTCAGTAAAGTAGGCATGATGTTTTATCTGCCAGCATCCCTTCCTTAGTGGGGTTGTCCTTGCGTGAACACACAGTAACCCTTACAATATATGAACATATAAGATACAAGGGACAAGTTCAAGTCTTTCCATTAGCCATTACGTTACCTGCTTTCAGTTGAGGATTATAATTTAGGTTCTAGAACTTGCAGTGTAAAATCCTGATAAATACTAATTATAAAATACCAACCAAAAAAGGACTGCTATGTAGCTTGTTTTGTGTAGGGCATGGAGTGGTGAAAAAAAAATATGAAATGATTGAAGAGAACCAATAATCAATTCAACTGAAGTGCTAGATTAAAATGTGACCAATTTGCCCTTCACATAAATTATTAAAATTCAAAAACATTGCCAATAATCAGAGCAGGCTTTACTAGCTACAGTAAAATTAGGAAAACAGCTTCAAGTGTTTCCGATAAAACAGACAAATAGGCTTAAAGATGAACAAAGCTTATGAAAACTACTCTAAAATTATTAGTACATTAAAATAACAAAAAAGACATAAATATGGATACAGATGAATATAGTTATATAACTATTTCTCAATTTGTTCTTATTATAATGATGTTTTGGCCATATTGCTGTCTTATTACCCCCCCACCCGACCTTTTTTGTTCTAAATTTGCCATTCTCAATATTACTTTTCAAGACAAAGTGGTACATATGGGTATGGGTATTATTTCCCATCCAACAAAACTGAATTAACTGTTAGCCCAGGAACAACCTGTGACACTCAACCAGTTGAACTAGTGACATAGTCCCATATAAAGGCAAAAGCAGCCAAGGCAAGAAATGGCTGAATTTTATGTGGTCAGAGTCATACCCACTTCAGCTATTGAATAAATCTCCTTAGCCAAAACAGTTTCACCTTCCCTATGGAATATGAAACCAGAAAATATTGCCTAGATTTATATATACAATATCCAATGAGAAATAGAGAATAAAGGAAAAGATACTAGAAAAAAGGAGATTTCCATTTGAATCATTGCTTTCACGTATCTTTCCATATCTCCCATTACAAAATACTCTTAACGTGATGTTATTTTATTCTTCTGGTTTTCTCATGGAATCAGGGCCAGCTAAATCATTTATGGGGTCCAGTGCAAAATTAATATGAGGGGTCTCTTTTTCAAAAATAATTAAGAATTTCAGAATAGCAAGAACAAGAAGCATTAAACTAAGCATGGAACCCTCTAAGCACGGGTCCCTATGCAACTGTGCATCACACACCCATGTAGGGGGTCCTGCAAGGAAATGTAAATTATAAAACATATACAACAATCTGATAATAAGCATTGAGACCAAGACATATACACATGATTTTTAACCATTTATCCTATTTCCAGGGCTCTATATAGGGGATATACCATAGCTTTTAATATTAATATACAAAATAAATTTGTCCCAGTGTTATTGTAATAACAGAAAATTAGACAATTGAATATTAAGAATAAATTGTGGGCTTTTTAAAGGTTCTTAGTAAACCATGCTTTCTTAATGACATAAAATGCCGAAGATGAGAAAAAGTAGGGCAGAAAACTAGAAATAAAGCCTGTTCCTTCTCTCACCTTTTCCCCACATTTGCTATTTTTCTCCATATATATTCTTAAAACTGAAAAGGCATTTAGTAAAATATCATAGTGGTTAACTCTGGGATATGGAATTATATATAGGTATAACTTTCTTCTTTGTGATTTTCTTTGGCTATCCTATATTTTCTACAACGGACGTGTATTACCTTTACAATTAGGGGGAAAATAATAATAAAGTTTTCACCTAAAACTGATAGTTCCTTAACAAATACATGGAAGCAAAAACTGAGCAGTAATACAAGTAGACCTGCTGCAAACATGGCACATGCTCTCTCTAGCATAGTCCTTTTGTAACCAAGCAGCTTGACTTCAAAATTCATTTCTAAACCTTTTTTTTCTTTTTGCTCCCTAGTCACAAGAAAAAACTTTGAAGCCAACTGCAGAAGCTTTTTTCCCTTAAACTTAAAATAGACTCCATGTCCCTCCCTTTCCCATCATATCCTACCTTTACATTTATCTAACTGTATGCTAGTAGCTAAGCATGCACTTCCTTAGAAGTTCCAGGGGCTAATCTTGAGGCAGACAGAACAAGTCTTGAGATCCAGCTGCAAAATTCCAGAAATTACCTCAAAGTGGCTAGTTACAACCTAGTCATTGTTGAGATGATACCAGCCTGTGTTCCAGATGGACTGAGACCCAACAGGCACCGAAAGGAGACACAGACCTTGTACTCAGCACAATTGCTGCATGCAACTTAGATCAAGTTCCACTTTTCAAGTTCACACCCTTACCATCTCCCCAGAAATTCAAAGTGGTTACTTTGGATGGGAATCTGGCCATTTCTGCACTACTAGTTTTGGTCAATAAAGTCACTTTCTTTCTACCATAGCTTGCTATTGTCATTGGACTCTGCAAGTAACAAATAGAGGGGGCTGCCTTCGGTTACATCTTAGAAAAGCAAAATTTAGTGCAGAAATCGGTGTTCTAGCTCAGTTTACACAATTTTCTTGGTCAACATGCCCTACCAGCTTGTTCCATTTACATCACTGAATGATTTAGTGCTGCTATTTTTAATGTACAGGTTAACAAATGATGGACATGAAACTATTTTAAATGGTTTTATATACAGCACATTTTAATGGCTTAGTCCCAGAACAAAGATCATCCTATTATCAACACAATCATGATCACATATTGAACAAGAGTATAGATGATATTTAGGGAAAAAAAAGTTTAGAATTTTGAAGCATCTTGAGCCCTTAACAACAAAGCTGAAATAAGGATGTGGGCATAGTTAGTTAATTTGGGAGGTGATGACACAGATCACCAGGAATGAGTGAGCAAGAGTTATCGGTAGTTAAAAAGAAGGCAATGGTAGGACCATTATTGAACTGCTTATTCCTATGGGCAATGAGTGCTCAATAAATCTGAAGTGGTAGTGGAATGCCTCTTGGAATCTTCTCAACAAAACTAAGAAGCTGAGGTATTAAATTCTCCCATTAGTTAAGGATTTGCCTGGAGGCATGGACTTCCCTGCACTTTATGACTGCCTGCATAGGAACGTGCAAGCTTCCTTGGCTATGAAGAGAGATGAAGCAGAAGACTGAGACTGTATGCTGTCAGGGTGCTAGGAACTGTTGGCGCTGGTATGAGAGGTGGGCTGAAGGCATGTGATGTGAGGCTCTAAACACAGCTACATTTGGGAAATCAAAGGAAGAAAAGTGAAAGCGCAAGAGTGAATGTCTTGCAATGTGATGGATAAAGAAAATTGAAAAGGAGTATGCCTGATTCTATTTGTTTGCATTTTTAGTGGAGAGAAAGAGGAGACAGGGAAAGGAGGCTAACAAAGTAGGGCCACAGTTCTCTTACGTGAGCTGTGCCCTGGCAAAAATGTCACGGACAGGTTAAAGGTATGAGACATTACCGATAGGGGAGGTAAACTGAAAAACAACTCCCAGATGTATATGAGAATCCTCTTCTTCCCATCCTATAAAGACAAAATGTACTTTTTTCTGTAATTTTTCTTCTGTCAAACATCCGAATAGTTGTGCATCTCTGGATCCACACCAAGGCTTATTTTTAGAAGACTATTATTTCAGTGGTTTTCAAACAATAAAACCAAAAGGAATCACTAACTCATAGGTCTATATACCACAATGGAACTACAAATACCTTAGAGAATCAGGTCATTTCTGTCAAGTTCAGAGCAGGTCATGTGACATATCCCTTCTCACCACAGCTTTCTTGAAAGATATGTTCAGTGACTTGGAGAAACATGACAAATGCATTACAATAAACCCTTTGTGAGTCCCTCCAGAGTGATTTCTCAGCATTTTGTGCATGTCTCTTTTGTAGCGCTTAACACAGTCTATGGTAATGCATCTTGTACTTGTCTAAATCCCCAGAAACTGCCAAGTTTCACAGCGAGTGAGACCTTGTCTTATTCACATCTTCATAAACAGTGCATTATTGACGTCTGCACGCAGTGCTCAGTGCATTGCCTGATGCGGGGTGGGTGACCAACACTAATTGGCTGAGTTAGAAGGCAAACTATTTTTTAGATTAACATTTCATAATTTGTGTCGAATAGACTAATCCCAACATGGCTTAATCCATCTGGGATCTGAACTTGATCCTGCCACTACCAAGCAGAGTATCTTTGGGTAAGTCAACAACTTTTCCTCAATCTTTTTTCTCATCTTTACGATTAAAGGGATTAAGAAGATGATTTCTAGGGTACCTTCAAGCTCTGGCAGTCAATAATCTATGTGTCACAGCTGTTAGCTCATTAGAATGCACTAAAGGAATTTTTTCTCCAATTCCCTAACTAACTTCCCAAAGTAACTTTGAGGACCCTGTTTCGAATGGTGTATTTACGTGTAAGTGCATAGATATGATAAAAGGGAAATTAGACTTTTAAATCAGGACGCTAATAATTACTTTTGTTCTCCTGAAGTTTTAAAAGCGAGTATTTATGTTTGCTTTAGAGGATTTTGGGTTGTTTATGTTCCATTTCAATTTCCAATCATTGGTTTTAGAGATCTGCAGATGAATGTTAACCCATCAATAACAAGAAGCAGCCCTTGTGCTAATACACACTTTGTTTTTGCAACTCCGGCTTCTAGTTAAACAATATGCACAAAATCTGAAAATTGTATTCACTTTATCAACTAACCTTAACGGAATGTCAGGCATTGTGCTTATTCCAGAAACTGAAAAACAAGTTGGAGATATCTTGGTGAGCTAAAAAATAAAATCAATGGAAACATAATACTTCTGCCATTCATGCAGAACTTAAGAACTAGATAATTTTGGGAATAAATGTGTACTATTACTACTGTTTTACTCATAGGTATTCTAAAGAAATAAGATAGCAATTGAGGAAGAAAATAAAAATAAAAATCAGAAATCTATGTTCAAAGCAAGACAATGGATTGAAAACTATAGTTAAATCAATTGAAATATTTGAGAGAAAGTTTTTTAAAAAACATATTTTAGAATAGTGGTTATTTTAGTCATGTAGCCTTATCTCATTTTGAGGGATTTTTTTTTTCAAACATTATTTCCAAAGAATACCTGAATGACCTTGCCTTAAAGAAAATTCACTAAAGCCAAATCGGAATCTCAGTCTTCCAATGCCCGGAGCTGCCGAATGGTACTCGTCTGTGGCCTGTTAGGGACCAGGCCACACAGTAGATGAGTGGCAGAGGAGCCAGCATTACCCACTGAGCTCCACCTCCTGTCAGATTAGCAGCAGCATTAGATTTTCACAGGAACGGGAACCCTATTGTGAACTGGGCATGCAAAGGGCCTAGGTTACAAGCTCTTTATGAGATTCTAATGCCTGATAATCTAAAGTGCAACAGTTTCATCCCAAAACTAACCCCCTTCTGCCAACCCCCATGAAAAAACTGTCTTCCATGTAACCAGTCCCTGGTGCCAAAACATCGGGGACCCCTGGACTAAAGTGTAAATGGGATCATTCTGTATTATTTCTTACAAGTGCATGTGAATCTACGATACTCTCAATAAAAAAATTAATTACAAAAATCAATAAGGAAAGTACAGACAATCCATTAGAAAAATGAATCAAAGACTTGAGCAGGCACAGAAGAAGAAAAAAAAAAAGAAAAATAAATCTATGAAAAGTAATCAGACCCCTTGGCAATCAGATAAATGCAAAATAAAATTACAATTATATACTATTATGCAGACTGGCTAAAAATAAGAACATCTGATAAAACTAAATGTTACTAACATTGGATCATAAATCAGATATACTGTTAGTGGGAGTATAAACAAATATAATGACTCTGGAAAACCATTTGTGTCATATTCCAAAAGATGAAAGATGTGCATTCTTTAGACCCAGAAATTCCAAGTCTAGGTATCAGAGAAATGTACATATGTGCCAAGGATATGTGCTCATAAGAATGTTCATAGCTACATAGTTTGTTTTGGACAAAAACTGATAACAATTCATGTCCATTTACAAGGATGGATAAATAAGTTGGCATATATCAATACAATTGCTATATTCTACATTAAGCTAAATATTCTATATAAAATTATATACTATATTTTCTATTCTATATAAAATTGTATTCGATATAAAATTATATACTATATGCTATATATTACAAATATACAATATTTAGCTTAATAGAGAACATAATTTTATATAGAATATAAAAACTATATTAAGCTAAATATATAGGAAGCAAAATAATTGCTATATTTATATATTCTATTAATATAAAATTTGGAAGCAGCTACCTTATTGAAGAAGAGTTACACAGGTGCTATGCTCACATGAAAAGACAGAAAAAAAAAAAAAAAGACGACCTTACAAGTCGATACAGTGTTTATACATAGAGCGGGGAGTTGGGTAGTATGGGAAGCAAAGGTTCTTAGCATGTCTTAGCATATCCCTTGCATTCTATTTCTTGATCGAGAGGTGATCACACATGCATTTGCATTATAATCAATGTCAATCTGCCAATCTGAAAATGTATTTGCACAACTAAGTATAATAAAATGTTGCAAGCTTAAAAAATGAAATTTAAAAATTGCCAGATTTTTTTTGGTTTTGGTGAATAACGCCAGACTGAATTTAGAAGGTAGTAATGCAGGGCTAAATATACAAAATAAAATAAATGGAAAGTTATAGCTTCTCTAAACATTAAGGATTTTATAATACATTCCTTTCCTATCCTCACCTCCACTATAAGGAAATATCAAATGCAAATGAAAATAATTAGCTGTCCATAAATACAATAATTTTTATTCAGTGGTGCATGGAGAATGAATAAGCATAAATAATTTTACCCTTTGATTGGAGTGATGTGCATTGACAAAGTTTCTCCTCATCTGAACACATATTTCTGATCTTGAATTTTCTTCTGTTACCATAGTAAGCACTTAATAAGCATTTATAAAATGAATATATTTCTATTTAGTAAAAAAGATTACACTTAATATTTTTCATTATAACTTTAAATGGAATATTTTTATGCATACAAAAAAAAAAAGATGAATAAAACAGACCCAAAATTTTTTCTTCTTTTTGGCATTCTGGCATATTTTGCAATTTCTTATCTTCTACAATGGATGTATATTGCTTTAATGATTAGAGGAATAAACAACAAAAATGTTATTTGAAAAATAAAATGAAAGCAATAATTTAATTACCAATTTAGATCACTGAAAACATAATCAGGAATAGTCAAGTTTATCATTATTTTGGCCAATGTTTATTACTGGAGTCTTAGGAAATGTGGTCTAACTAGCTTCAGATGGGTTTTGTTTAGTAACTATGGTCATTGCCTCATTAAATGAGAGATATCAGTGGAAACAGAAACTCCTTAAATTACTCAATTACATTTTTAGCCTTTGAAATTCAATTTGGGAGCCAAGACTGATTACTGTATTTGAGTGTTTGTAATTTCTTCCTCCCACTTCCTGCCTTAATCCACTATTTAAATTCTGCATATAATTCTTCATGTTATAATTATTTGGGCATTGAATTTGTATGACTTTGTAGACTAAGGATCCAGGATTTCTCTGAGACGTCCCATTACCTCAATTAAATATATATATATATATATATATATATATATGAGCAGTAAGACCAGTGTCTCCTGAATTCTCTTATAACCTAGATGTGCCCAGGCTCCCATGGCCAGCCTCAGATTTCACCCTACACAAGACTCATTTCTAAAAAGCAGATTGCTTCCCAAATCATTAGTGAGCTACCTAAGCTTTACTAGAGATTACATAGAAGACAGGGATGTGGAGGAATATGTGACAAAACAGCATTTTTGCCTCAATGTAAGTAACCTTCATTAGACATCTTTTACCAAGACTGTTTTCTTTCCCACTGACTTCCAAATCTTGTTCTCTTCAACCTCCTGTCTTTCCCAGTCCTCCTCCACCCTCCCTGACTGTTCTTCCCTCTCCATTACTCCCTTTCTTTTCTTTTATTTATTTACTTATTTAGAGACCAAGTTTTGCTCTTGTCACCCAGGTTAGAAGTAATGCAATGGCATGGTCTTGGCCCACTGTAACCTCCACCTCCTGGGTTCAAGTGATTCTTCTGCTTCAGCCTCCCAAGTAGCTGGGATTACAGGCGCCTACCACCATGCCTGGCTAATTTTTGTATTTTTAGTAGAGACAGAGTTTCACTATGTTGGCCATGCTGGTCTCAAACTCCTGACCTCAGGTGATTCACCAGCCTCGGTCTCCCAAAATGCTGAGATCACAGGCGTGAGCCACGCACCCAGCCCCACTACTCCCTTTCTTCACCAGAGAAACATATCTGTGTCTGAAACTCCAAATTTGCTTTCCCACAATCACATTTAACATTGTTTTAACTATGCAAAAAGTCATTAAGCTGAGGATTGGGGGTGATGCTGTGTGTGTGTGTGTGTGTGTGTGTGTGTGTGTGTGTGTGTGTGTCCCCAAGTGAGAAAACACAAAGTAGTTAAGAGATCTACCCACCTTCTCAGGAAGGGAAAGAGAGGTGGGGTAAAGGAGATAGAACTAATTTTTTTTTTTTTCTGAAAACCTCTTGTCACACTAAGCTGAACTTTGCTTTCATTTCTGTAATATTTATGAAATAGAAATGTACCTTACAATCAAAATGTATATGTATGGTGGTGCTGCCTTATTTTTTTGCAAAACTCTTATCCAAATTGGTAGTCATCTCACATATGTGGTGTCTTAAAATTGAACATGTTATGCATTTTTTAAGAATTTTCTTTATTACTTTTTGAAATATAATTTTTCAAAAGCAATACTTCCCTATTCGACTCACTGATACAAATGCAAACATAATGACATACAAAGATGTATAAATAAAAAGTTAATCATCTTTCCCCACCCTTGTCCCCATCCCCTGAGGTTAGCAACATTAACAATCTGCTCATATCTTTTCACAAAACAGGCAGAGCTCAGACATAATAGACATATCTGTGTAGGTTTTTTGGTTGCGTAGGCTTTACAAAGATAAAACCATATTATTCTACTTGATTTTCTTATTCAAAATACATCATGGGATCACTTGTAGTTAATAAATCTGTAACTTATTTTTACATACCTATATGGTAATTTATAGTATATATGTATCACAATTTATTCAACCATTTCATCACTCAAATAGTTTCTAGTTTTTCTTTTTTCACCTTCCAGCAATTTTTCCGTACCTATTATTGTACATGTTAATATATTCTCATGTATTGGTGCTTTTATTTCTAGAAGCTAGAGTCCCAAAAGTGAGATTGCTGAATTGACTGATATGTACATTCCAATTTTATCAAATATTTCCAGATGAATTTCCCCAGAGGTTTTAGGAATTCACACTGCCACCAGCAGTGTTATAAAATGGTCCATTTTCCTGCGTTCTCATTGATGCTGCTATAATTGCTCTTTTTAATTTTTACTGGTCTAATGAATAAAAATGATCTCGTACTTTAATATTCATTTTCCTCATGACTAGTAAGATGGGAGTTTTTTCCCCATATTTATGGGCCATTTGGGCATTATCTTCTCTCCCTAGCCTTTGGACACTCTATATTTTTTTAAAAGATTGTTTTTTTTTTCCCATGTAAAACAATATAAAAGACCTTATTACTAATTAGGGATATTTATCCTTTGCCAACTTATATGTGTTGCAACAAGCACTTATTTTTTGAGACAGAGTCTCGCTCTCTCACCCAGGCTTGAGTGCACTGGCACAATCTCAGCTCACTGCAACCTCCGCCTCCCAGGTTCAAGTGATTCTCCTGCCTCAGCCTCTCAAGTAGCTGGGTCTACAGGTATGTGCTACCATGGCCAGCTAATTTTTGTATTTTTAGTAGAGATGGGGTTTCACCATGATGGCCAGGCTAGTCTCAAACTCCTGATCTCAAGTGATCCGCCCACCTCAGCCTCCCAAAGTGCTGGGATTACAGGCATGAACCACTGCACCCAGCCACACGCATCCTTTTGTAGCTTATTATTTCCTGTAAACCTTTATACTGCGATATATTTTTAAAACTTTTATGAAGTCAAATATGCCTGTCTTTTATTTTTTTGTTTTGAAAGCTGCTCCCTTCCTGAGGTTACAGAGTCCCCTAAATTTTCTCCTGTTTTTAGTGTTTTGTTTTTGTTCAGTTTTTAGCTTTGTCAGGGTATAATTTACATACAATATAATTCACTCATTTTAAGCATACAGTTTGATGAATTTTGTACGGTACATGGTCACATAACCTCAACAAAACTCAAGATATTGAACAAATCCATCATCCTAAAATGTTTTCTTCTACCACTTCACTGTCGATGACCTCTGTTGACCCTTGATCCCAGGCAACTACTGATCTGCTGCTGTCTTTCACTCTAGCTTTGCCTTTCCTAGAATGTTATATTAATGGATTCATAGAAAGTGTAGTCTTATGTGTTTGTCTTCTTTAATTTACATATTTGAGATGCATCTGTAGTTTCAAATATCTTAACATTTAATTTATTTTTATTGTCAAGTAGTATTCCATAGTGTGGAAAACCTACAATCTGATTATTCATCTATTAGTTAATAAATACTACAGTTGCTTCTAGTTTTTGGTTGTTATGCATAATATTATGAACACTGGAATAAAAGTCTTTGTATGAACCTATAGTTTTTATTTCTCTTGAGTAAATATCTAGAAATGGGATTTCTAGGTTGTGTGGTAAGAGTATGTTTAACTTTATAGAACACTGTCATACTGTCTTTGAAAATGGTTGTGACATTTTGCATTTCAAACAGAAATTATAGAATTTCCAGTTACTCAATATTCTCTCCAGGACTTGGTATTATCATACTTTTTAATTTTAGCCACTTAAATGGTGTACAGTGTTTTGTCATTGTGGTTTTGATTTGAATTTACATGATAGCTAGTGATCTTAAGCATCTCTTCATGTGCTTATATTTGCCATTCATAGGTGAAATATTTATTTCCCTTTTTAAAAACGTGGTTGTTTTTCTTATTAAGTTGCACATACTCTAAATTGCGGTGCCCTAACCCCAGGCCATGAATTGGTACCAGTCTGTGGCCCTTTAGAAACCAGGCCACACAGCAGGAGGTGAGCGGCAATGGGTTAGCGAGCATTAACGTCTGAGCTTCATCTCCTGTCAGCTCAGTAGCAGCATTAGAGTCTCATAGGATCATGAACCCTATTGTGAACTGCACATGCAAGGGATCTAGATTGTGTGCTCCTCATAAACCTAATGCCTGATGATCTGTCACTGTCTCCCATCACCCTCAGATGGGATCTTCTAGTTGTAGGAAAGCAAGCTCAGGGCTCCCACTGATTCTACATTATGGTGAATTGTATAATTATTTCATTATATATTACAATGTAATATTAGGTTGGTCCAAAAGTAATTTCGGTTTTTGTCGTTACTTTTAATGATAGAAATAAAATGCACAATAACTGTAATTCACTTGAATCATCCCAAAACCATCTCCCCAACCCTCAGTCCATGGAAAAACTGTCTTCCATGAAACCAGTCCTTGATGCCTGGTGCCGAAAAGGTCAGGGACTGCTGCTCTGTATATTTTGGATGCAAGTTATCTGTCGGAAGTATGCTTTGCAAATAATTTTTTTTTTTTTTTTTTGCAATTTGCAGCTAGTCTTTTCATTTTCTTAACTGTTTTTCAACTGTTAAAGACTTTTAATTCTCATGAAGGCATTTTATCAATTTTCTGTTTTTGCCTTTTACGTCATGTATAAGAAACCTTTGTCTATTCCCAATGTCAAAAAGATTTTATGTTATGTTTTCTTCTAAATATTTAATAGTTTTAGATATTATGTTTAGGTCTTTGATCCATTTTGAGTTGATTATTGTATATGGTATGAGGTAAGGATTAAGATTCTCTTTCTCCATACAGATATCTAGTCGTCCCAAAACTAATTAAGTTGTTAATTCAACTGGAGTTAATTTGTATGTGACATGAGGCAGGATTCTGGCTAATTTTTTAATGATTAATCAATTATATGGATATTTTCTATTATCTAAGTCATCACCTTTCTACATTATTGAAATCATGTATTTGTTATTTCTTAATTTCCTATTAATATGTGTAACAATTTTGAGACTTTAGTCTCTTCCACAGATAAATTTTCTGATAATAGTCCAAAAGAAAACCTTGGTTTCCACCTCCTTAACCTGTTTTTTTTTCTATTTTTCCTTATTTCATTAACTTTTACTGCCATCTATCCAGCTGGTCAAGCCAATAACCTAGGTACCAGCAATTTTTTCTCTTTTCCTCAGCAACTATAACCCATCAGTATTCCTCCTATGTATTATAAATGTGTCCACTTTACTCCATCCTCATTGCTAACAGACACATCCATCCTCCCACACTCATCTTGTACTTCACTCCTCCATGCTCACTGACTATCCACAAGGCAGTCTTTCTGCTCTTTGACCATCCAAGTCTGGTCCTGCCTCATGACATTTGCCCTTGATGTTCCTTGAGATAATCTCCCTTCAAATGCTATGCCTATCTCTTTTGACTCTTTCAGGTCTCTGGTTAAATGATAATGACTCAGATATTTGAAATATATGTAAATCCCCCTTTACTATAATACTCCTATTGTTAGTTTGAGTTTGAAGTAACTATGAAATAGTTCGCCCAGGGGTTAAATATGCATGATTCATAAGCTGCACATCTGTAGCACTGACCTTGATCATGCACTGATTACTACCCAAGACTCATGAAAATGTGGCTCCAGTGCCTTCTGAAATGTCACAGCTCCAAGTATATAAATAGGGCCTCTCTCGTCAGTAAGAGAGCCTTGGACCCACCCTCAGATGAGAATCAAAGCGTTCTCTGACTACATGGCATATTCCTGAATGACAGTCCATCCTGGAAGGACAGTCACTGCAGTCCTGAAAAGTATAGTAGAGCTGAAGAAGTGGTTGCTACTGACAAGTGAGAGACCGCCACACTTGAGAAGGGGTCCCCTCTAGAAGCCCTAGGCATTATCCAAAGAGAAGAATCACACTGGCCTGGCTTGCCCACTTTACAGACTTCATATGTGTGTGCATGAGTATGTGTGTGTGTATGTGTGTGTACGTATGTGTGTCTGTGTGTGTGCATGTGTGTGTGTGGCTTCACTCAGTCTGGCTCTACTTCTCCAGGTACTGCGTTGTATCAGGTATTTTCAGTGCTTCAGGGCAGCTGCCGCTCTGCTCTTGTTGCTGTGACAACTCGTAGCAATTTGCTGTTGTTCTGTGTGAGAGTGAGCCCTGGGGTGCACCTTCCTCTCTAAACCTCTCCCTAAGGCTCCAAATGCCATTTGACTCATTTTCCATCACAATCATCAGAGGACCTTTAGCAATTCTAAGGGAGTTATTGCTTGCTTTCACATCTTTTCTCAAATATCTGATTGCAATTCAGCTCTCCGGAGAAAATTCAAGCTGCCTCGTTAATTCTTATGACGAGAAAGGATATATTTTATCCTAGATTCATTGTTTTAAAGCTGAAGGAGACATTGAATACAAGCTGATTATATCCCTATATATTACAAAGGAAAAAATAATAATTATCTCATATACCTAGAATAGAGCCTGGCATGCAAGGTAGTCACTTGAAAAGTTTGTTCAGTGAATAAATGAAGTTCATGACGTTTCTAAGACTATGCAAGTCTGTGGCAGAACAAAAATTAGAATGTAGATTTTCCAATTCCAGATTGCAATCCATTTATGAAAACAAAAGTATCATATTTGTATACTGAAATAATCCAAAGAAAATACTTGTATATGTAAATATTGGCCATGAATTTTCTAGTCTTATAACATTTCTTAAAGCTAAAAGTGGTGTTTAAAACAGTAATCTATGTCTCAGCTTACTAACAATACACAGAACTTATCTGATTTAATTTTCATAATTTTTTCCTATTTGTTTATTATTAAATGCATATTTCCTACCTTTTGAATTCCATTAATTTTAATTAGCTAAAACCAGGATAAAATCTTGAATTTTGGCAGAGTTTTAAAAAGTGACAATGGGGAAAATAAAATGTGCATTGCATTGATGTTTAAGTCAGTTATTTCTTATAAGAATGTACATCTAATAACATGATTCAAGACATGGAAGGAAGTACTGTTATCTCAGGTCTGAGCTGCTTTTCTTAGTCTGTGTGATTGGAAGACAATTTTCTTAAGAGAATCAGAGGGAAGTGAGAAGAGGAGAAGCACAGGGATGCGAGAGTCAGAGTGTTGGAAAATTTAAAAATTGGATAAGAAGTATAAAAGCACCCATCCTCAAAATCAATTCAAAGTTCAAACTGAGAAATGCTGTATTTTACAGAGGAATTTTGAATTCAATTTGGATGCTGCCTAATCATTTGTAATAGGAAAATCCCCAGTGAAAGTCTTCTGAAATAGTGTATTTGTGAAACTGGCTCTGTATGACAATGTAAAAGGTCATCTCAGTTTTTCCCAGACTTGGCTAGCTTTAAACCCACTTGTAGCACCTTAAAATACACATCCTCCATATTCCTGAGTCCCACAGAAAACCTACCAAACTAGAATTTCTGTCTGTGAAACCCACGAATCTGTTTTAGTAAGTTTTCCTCTGTTCTTCTGAAGCCAGCCTGGTACCTCACTACCTGGACTTTAGGAACACAGGCTGTATTGACCTATCTTTGGAGAAACAGCAGGATCTTAATTTTGTGCTGTCTCTGCAGACCATCGAATGTTCTTAAAGAAATACAAATTGCCCGTAGATGTTCTGGAATAGAGACCTGCAGTGCTGCAGAAAAAAAAATGTCAGGCCTTGCCTCTAACTCTCCTGGAGAAAACAGTAAAAAAAAAAAAAGTATGATCTGTTTTAGTCTAAGTAACTCAAAATTTGGAAAACATATCAGTTACATTGTTTTCTTTGGGGATAATTCTGCTGACAGGCCACAAGTTAGGACCACTTCCCATCAGCCGGTAAATAATTTTTTTCAGGTAATAAATATTTTCAACACCGAGTATTTAGGCTGCTGGTAAGATGGGAACTCTTCACTCCAGGTTTTGTGGTTAACAGACTCTCAGGAGTAGAGATCTTTACCCAAGGAAGTAGTTGGGTTCTAAAAGAAAAGAAAGCAGGCCTCTGTAACTGATACTCAGGTTAGAAATTAGAGATGAACTGCTGTGCTCTAAAACAACTGTGCTAGTGTTTACTTAGCAGGAAATTACCCTTTTTAGAATGGGCCATATCTCCAGATCCAAAAATACATCCTCTCTGTGGTATTTTAGAGAGTGAACTTTTTATCTTGATCCCAAATTTTAAGAGTGTGGTTTGACTAGACCATGTACGGTCTCTATGCTGATTTAAGGATGAAAATCTACAAGGTATCTTGATCCCTGATTTGAACCGTTATTATCCAATGGCCAGGGCTAGAACTGGGTGACATATATCCATATCCGTACTCTAGATAGAAGACAAATTGAAATAACAGAATTGTATACATTATATACGATGGCAAGTCTAGGATATGCATAAATTTCTAATATAATAAAAAGTGATAGGACCTTGTGAAACAAGCAACCTTGTACTGTCAATTACATTTCCTTGGCAAGGCTTTCAAAATTCCAATAAATTCTAAAGGATATTTATCTTTCATATTTGTCCAGCCAGAAGGTCTATTTTCATCTTGAAAGGATTACTGACTTGATTATAAAAATATTGTGCTATTATCCAGGATCAAAGGCTTTTGTACGTGACACAAATGCCTGATGAGTAAAATTACTCCTGAATTTTAAAAGATTTCCATTTTAAGAGTGTCCTTTGTATTTATTTGTTTCATTAACATAGTACCAAAACACAACATTACTACTAAAACCCATACACTTAAAATTACAATGAAAACAAACTTCATATTGTCTTCTTTAAATATGACACTCCAAGATTAAATACATATAAATCACTTGACTATACAATCAAAATTTATTAGATACAGAGTCTTTAAATAGCAAATAACCTTCAGTTTGTTTCCAGAGAAAAAAATAAAAAGGATTCAAAAGATTGCCTTCAATAGCTTCTTGGTCATCAGAAGTAACCTAATATAAGACTAATTATTGGCTTAGTCAGACTGTGGTACAGATGCCCTGACTTTGATCTGACTCAGGGATTGGCAGCAAAGGTTTGGGATTTATCTAGCTAACTAATGTGGTCAGTTAATTACCCAGCAAAGGTATGATTCTACCCATGATAGAGACACTATTCAGAAATGGCCTAGGAAGGCCAGCTTAAAAGAAGAGAACTGAGATTTGCTAAATACAAAGACAATAATTGAAATAACCATCCAAGATGGGAATTCAGGCATAGTCTAGAGCAACACAGTAAAAATAGGACTTTCATAATTTGCAGAAAGATATTTAGAATCACTGGGTTGGCCTTTGTTATTCCATTTCTTAGTTAAATTTATGGAGAGATCACATTGCGTGATCCTTTTACTTTAGCTAATTTCTCATTTCCTTCTTACTGCTGAGAGTAGATAAGTTAGATCTGAGTGATTTTAAGTAAGCACTAAATATTATTTCAAAATATAAAATATATTGTAATAAATTTTTGTGATGGATCATATTTTCAGAAACATCTTGCATATATATAATCTCATTTAATTCTCTCAATAATTCTGTGAGTTTTATACAGTCATTATTTACAGTTTATAGCTGATACAACTCGAGATTTTTATCTAGTTAAGAAACCTGACTAATATATCACTTACACATGCTGAAAGCTATTATTTCAATCTAAATATTCTAAGCACAAATTTTCTGGTATTTTTACCACACTACAAACTAAGGAATCCAGTTTAAAAAATTAGCTAAATCTAAATGAGAAAAAACACTGTTCTAGTAGCACCAGTTCCAATTAAAGGTTATTATTCTCTTTTTAAGCCAGGACTCCTCTGGATTCCTAGAAACTGGCACACTAGAACCCTCTTATTTCACCCAGACAAGTTAATTTAACAATCACTTAAAATAATTTTTTAAAGCTATGCACATATTTTAACTCAAACCACAAATATACTCATTTGTTCCTTAATATTTTTTAAATGTAAAATCAAAGTTTGTTTTGTTTTATAATTTGTTTCTTTGGTCCAATGGTGACATTCCATTGCCAATTTTTGCTAAATTACACCAATAATTCATCATCTACAATTTCTACATGGTTTAAAGAGAGTGAGATATTTTCAAAGCAACCTAAGCAAACAGTTTTTAGGTTCCTATGATAGTTTCCCATGTTTTATAACCATGTTGTAGATGCTTGATTTTTTAGAGTTGACTTTATTGAATCTTTCCAAGCCTTTTAATGTGATTTCAATCAAATCTATAGTTTTTATTTTGCACTCATTTATCATTGGTTTATATAATATTAATTATATCATAAAATTACAGTAACAAATACAAATGGAATATATAGATTTGAGAGCAAACACAAATGAAGCTTGATTAGCAAATAACTGAACTGACGAGAGAGCAGTAATGGGAATATTAGCCTACCACATCGGGGCAGCCATCAGTGCATTTTACAGACGAATGAATAGGTTGTGTTAAATCTAGCAGTTTGGTTAAGTGGAGGTCAGTTTGGTTAAGTGACCAGTATATGTTTCTGCTTTTCCCATATTACAGCTCATTTGATCAAGTGGGTTCCTTAGCCTTGAGAGGGATGTCTACTTTAAGAAGTTAAGAGGATTTCTAAGGAGCTGATAAGGAAAAAGAAACATCTTATTTAAGGCACATGCTATCAACCAGACTGCTCCTTTGTTTTGACCTTTTCATTGCCCCATAAAACTCCAATAAAGTGTAAAGCATCATGAAAAAAAAACTGAGAGATAAAATATTAAATACTAAGATGCTCACATAATAAATGTTTCATTGAAGGTCGAGGAAAGCGAGACTTCTCAACTGAAAGTGGTGAAAAGCTTCAAGATAAATGGAGTCAGAGAGCATAGGCAATGTGACCTGTTTTGCATCAGGGTGCTTAAAAAAATCCTTCAGAAAGTGAAATTTAAAAAGGGTGAGTCCTGGGAAGACCTCAAGAATAGACTCGAGTTTACCACAAAGGACCAGGCCAGAGGCTGATATACTTTTATGTGCCATAAAACATTTGAATGCCTATTAAGTTCATTTGGGAAACACTGATAAGGAAAATAGACACTATCTGCACTCTCAATGATTTATAATTTAGTGGAGGGAGAAGGCAAATTTAGATCAGCAGCTGAAAATGTGTGATATAGGACCTGATCTTAGGCCAAATGCCAAACTGCCCGCAACAACCAAACTTGAATGTCTAGCATGAATAATTGATATGCAGGGTAGTTTGAAGGAATTATTTAAAATCATATGTCGAGATCATCTTGAGGGAAAGTTAAAAGCCAAAATCACAGTAGTTTAATTCTAGATGCCTAACTAGTTCTCTAACACTAGCGAGTCATCTCGTGGAATCTCCAGACCTTTAAAAGTCCTCAGGTGTACTCATCATGTCCTTGAGCTATGTTTTATACGACAAAAAGCCTTATGAAACTATGTGCTTATTCTCAGTAGTACAGAGAATAAATAAAATCCTCCCTTCAATTAAAATTTCCTCAACTAGAAGTGAGATTTAACCAGAAACTCTGATTGGCATTGGTTCTTTTTATTTACAAGAAATAGAAAAATAAGATCATTATTACTTAATAAATGCAATTTCTAGTTAGATAGTACCTTATAAAACATGAATTTTAAATGATAACAATGATTGGGAAACACTACAGTATGTTTGCTTCACTTTTTCTCAAAATGGCAGAATCTGTAAAACCATTTTTTGAAAAATATATCTCAATAACAAACTTCTAAAGAACACCCATTAAACGTTAATTTTACTTTTAACAACTGAAAACACTTGGTATTTGAGTCTGTTATATACAGCAAAACACCCCAGGAATAAGCAGTCCTCAAATACTAATGATGACCGCCTCCCTAAAGATGACCAAAAAAAGAGGAGGATGAGAGAGAAGATATGTAACTTTCTATTCTCTGCCTACAACATTCTTTCCTTTGTTCCTACTATGCATTGTTTCTTCTCATCTTTCATGTGCTGGTTTAAATTCCATATCTTCTTACAGGCCTTCCTTGGCCAACCTATCTAAAGTTATCCACCCTACCTTGCTCACTCTTACATTCTGTCATGTAAACTTATTTATTTACTTTACGGTTCTTATTACAGCCTGCAATTGTTTGGATTATTCATTCGTTTATTTGTAAATTATCTGATTATCTCATCAGAATGCAAACTCTGTAAAGAGGACATTATGTATCATATCCCCCTATTTCTAACACCTAGTGGTCAATCAACAAATATTTACTGAATGAACAAATAAGCATGAATTCAAATCTATATTTGTAAGTCTGCTGGTACTTAGCTAAGCACTTTCAATTTATGTGTAATCCTTACAAGATCACTGCTAAGCAGGTAAGTACCTTGATTTTCCAAAAACGAAAAATGAGGCTTAGAGAGATTGATACTGGCTTTACCAATACCAGTTAATGATGGACCCAGTGATTCAAAGGCCTTTCTGTCGCCATTAAAGTCTATGTTTAAATATAGTCTGTTAGTTGACCATCAAGGAGCAATTACCTCCTCTGTACTGTACATATTTGTATGAAAAGAAAACAATCTCCCTTGATGATTTGGTCTTCATTTGTTACAGAGTTTTTCATGCTGAATTATACTGGGTCTTGTTACCTGGATGCCTCCTCCCTAATTCTGAAACCCCCTCAAGGGTAATGAATTATTCTTTCTAGCCAAGAGCTTCCACAATGTTTAAGTACATGTTTGTTTAAAAAAATAAAATAAAATAAAAAGAATGGTTTGAGGATCAAGGTCATATTTGCTTTTCGAAGGAAAATAAAAAAATCAGGCTGTATCTAACAGGGAGAATTCTCAGATAGATAGGGGTTTTATAGCATGAAACATGTATAGATTTCTAGATTATCTTACAGTATTAGTGATCTTGACATCATACACTTCAACTGATAGGAGATTTGAGTACAGTAATGACACATGATTTGCCCAAGGTCACACAGCCCTTTTGCATTGAGCAATGAACTCACAATTTATTAACTAATAATCACACAATAATCAAGGATGTCACATCAAAACTAAGGAGTTTATTTTGAATTGCCATCACTAAAACTCTTATATGCCACATTTAAATATTATGGTAGGGGAATGGGGGAAGATGGATTTTGGAGCACAAAATTCTCTCAGATCCCTATTGAAAGGACTAGCAATGAAAATAGAAAAAGGCCTAGTTAACCACTGAAATTAAGGAAGATTGTCATCTAAGTGACGCCCCCTTTGAATAAATTCTGCCTGGTATTATGCATATAAAGCCAATGCCATGCTCCAGAGAGAGATCAAATGCTTGTGGACTCTTATTTTGTTTCTGTGGGTCAATAAAATGTTAAAGTAAGGATGGTAGAAGGACATAGGGTTTCTATAGCAGCTATCCAAAACAGATAAAGAGTAGTCTTGCCTCAAAAGTGATAGTAACACAAAATAGGAGATTGGATAGCAGGTTAAACTTGGGCTGGAACGTGACCAACAGAAAGCTGAAAATAGAATATAGGCCTGGTACAGCAGCTTGAAGTAATAGCGCAGAACTAAGCATGCCCTGGTATGATGTCCCAGGCCCAAATCCTTCAAATATTAAACTGACACTGAGGTTTCAAATATTCAACTGATACAATATATTTATACCAATCAGTTCTTCAAATTATAATTAACTTAAAGAGATAATTCTAGTCTCATATAATTGCTCAGTAAGGAAAATTTAGGTAACTCTATATACTTTGTTTAAGATCTGACACTAGGCCTAGATAGAGGGCAAATTACATTCATTACTGCATTTTTATATCAAAAAAGTAGAATCAGCCTAATGTTTACCAACAGATTTTTTTTTTTTTTTTTTGAGATGAAGTCTCACTCTGTCACCCAGGCTGGAGTGCAGTAGTGTGATCTCGGCTCATTGTAACCTCTGTCTGGGTTCAAACAATACTCCTGCCTCAGCCTCCTGGGTAGCTGGGACTACAGGTGTATGCCGCCATGCCCAGCTAATTTTTTTTTCTTGTATTTTGGTAGAGACAGGGTTTCAGTGTGTTGCCCAGGCTGATTGTGAACTCCTGAACTCAAGCAGTTTGCCTGCCTCAGCCTCTCAAAGTGCTGGGATTACACGTGTGAGCCACCGTGCCGGCCTAACAGAATATTTTTAAAATAAATTATGGTTCATCTATACAGCACAATTCAATGCAGTAATTAAAAGTATTTTAAAAGAATAATCAGCAAAAGGAAAAAATGCTGATGCTAAATGTGTGTGTGTGTATATATGTACACACATATTTTTAAATACTTTAATTTTTATGGCAGTTTTAGGCTCACAGCAAAATTGCCAGGAAGTTAGAGACTTCTCATATATCTCCTGCCCTGACACATGCATAGCCTCTCCCATTATCAACATCTCCCATGAGAGTGGTATGTTACAGTTGATGAAACTTCATTAACTATATTTTAACAGATGTTTTATTTTTAATTTTAAAAATCTGATTAAAAGTATTGTTTGCACAATGATCATAGCTTTATTTAAAATACATGTGTAAATAAATGTGTATATACTTAAAGCTAAAGCTAGAATTATTAGCAGTAAAAGGTCACCATTGGTCACATCATCCCTCTGCTTAAAATGTTTCACTATGGCCCTATTACACTTAGGAAAAGGTTAACATTCTCAGTCAGGCCCTCAAGGCCCTCCTTGACAAGTCCTCTGCTTAAATCAGCAGCCTGTATCCCTCTCCCTTCAAGCACCAGAAACTTTCTTCAGTGCCTCAAATGCTCCATAATCCTTGACGCTCAGGTTGCCTGGAATGGCTTTCCAACCTCATCTTCTTTTGCCACACGCACAAATTCACACACACACAAATTCACACACACACCACCCTTCACCTTGTGAATGGCATTCACACACAGAGTTCAGGTGAAATCTTCACATATTCAAAGAAATACTCCCTGACAACTATAGCAGGTTTCTCTAATATATATTATCATAGCTCTCCATCCTTCTCATTCACATCTCTTTACATTTAGGGGAACATAGTGAGGCCACCATCACTATTTTAAAATAATAATAATAATAAAATAAAAATGATAAAAATAAAACAATTTCAGTAACAATTACATGAGGAATCGTAATACTATTATACTTTCAGTATGCTTCCATTGCATTAATAAAACTTTTTTTAAAGCCCTAATAATAAAAACTCATTACAACACACACATGCACAATATTTATTTGTTGAAGGTATGACAGTCAATGGTCTGTACATATCATAGGAGAGATTTTATCTTGTTTCTTTATATATAGCATAACTTTTCATACATTGTAAGTACTCAAAATTTATTTAAATGAATAATGTAGCTAGTTAGGTGCTTACATTTTCTAAATGACCCACATGTATTCATTCATTTAACCTTGACAATAACCCAAAAGGTGGGTCCTGTGCTGACCCCCATTTTAAGAATGATAAGGCTATGGCCCTGACAAATTGAACAACTCAAAGTTTGTGACATTGCTAATATATAGCAGAGCAGGGATTCACACTTGGGCAGTTTAGTTCAACAGCTTGTGTTCTAAACACTAATAATAATAGCTAACACTTATACAGCATGTACAATAAGCCAGGTATTACTCTAAATGTTTTACATGTATTGACCCATTGCAGTCTCATAGCAAACCTCATAAACAAAACCTAACAGATAGGCACTATTACTATCTGTATTTTATAGATGAGAAAATGGGGACATAGAGAAGTTAAGGTAATTTGTCATGTGTTTAGTAAGCGGCAGAATGAGACTCTGAACCCTGGCATTCTTTCTGCTGTTAATTGCTCTCTATGCTCCTTTTATGTGGTAGCAAAGATAAGAATAAAAAAGGAGAGCTATATAGTGGTGTAGGGATTATGAGTGATTTATTTTTCCTCTATTGTCCAAAAACTGTGCGTGAAATGCATTTTATAATAAGCAAAAAAAGCTTTGGAAAAAATATAATTTAAAATAAATAACTTCTGGTATAAAACATACATAAAATAATAAATACCTGCCTTAGAAATTTACCTAAGCACTTCTCCAGTCTAACTTGCTCTCCACTACAATATACCTGACAAATTTCCAGATTTCCAACCTCCTCTAGGTCAGCCTCCATTGATAACTGCTTATTAAAATGCACCTCAAGAAACTGTCGAGTCCACCCATGAACTGAGAGATATCATCTCCTCTGCATTTCAATAGAAATGACTTTGGCCAGAATCAGTTAACTTACTTTTTAAGTAATTTCACACTATGCAAATGCTGTGAGACCCTGGAAAAAATTAAACATTCTTAAAGCAAACTATTTTTTAAATTACACTTTAGCCTCATATATATTGCTTTCTAAACCCCTGAATTAGCAAGAGGAATAAAACAATTTAATCATAATAATTAAGATTATTGAAGTGTTTGTATGTGACATTTTTTGACAAGGAAAAAATCTTTTTTGTGTTTTACTTTAAAAACTAGACTTGTGATGGTCCCTTAATTATCCCCATCACTATAGAAAGAGTGATTCCTTCCTTACTGCCTCCAAAGGACCCCGTATGCCTCCATCACAGCAACTTCAACAATGTCTGTACCTCCTTTTTCAGATGCCTGTTCATCTTTCTTTTTCCTAGTTTTCCTTTGTTTCCCTGGCATGTAATTCATTTTAAGAACATTAGGTTAAAAAATAAATAAATAACCTACAAGAATTCAAGAAACACAGATCCTCTAAAATATAATTTTATAATAGCTGAAATCCTTTACATGACTTTTTTATCCATTAAAATAGATACATGTGAATAATTTATATTTTAAAAATAGTTTACTCTCCTAGCACTTCCTTCACTCGTCTCAGGTACTTTCTTCTTTCTAATACTTCTAAACTACCCTAGAAAAAAGTTCTCTCTCAGCACCTTGCTCAGAGAACTTCTCATTCTCCCCTTTACCCTTTTGATCGAATTCTAAATTCTCAACCCTCAAAGCACTGAACTGACAAGAAAGGAAGCTTCTCAGAGAGCGAAGAGAGTAGGAGACTGAGTAGGCCAACCGAGAATTTTCTTTCAACTGCAAAGAAAGGGAAATGACCGGTAACAATCATATACTTTTCTCCCATAACAAATATTTGTCAAATGGAAGAAAGGAGGGAAGGAAGAATGGAAGAAAAGAAGGAGCAGAGGAAGGGAAGGAAGAAAAAAGAAAGACTAATATATTTGAAAAGTCACTTTTACTACAGCCTACCCAACTTTTGTGTCAAAAGTTTAACTTTCTTCTGTAGTACTCTTTGTTCTTCCTGTCCATAAACCCTACCTATTAGTCATTTAATAGGTCTATGGCTACTGTCTTTCCATATCACTGGCTTTATACAGACTCAAGAACTTTAATGAGAGGTTATTATGGAACTATTTTCAGACTAGTTATAAGTGGAGAATAAAGGTCATAATACCACTGTAGCAGCTAAAAGCACTTTTGCTGACATTATCTAATTTCCATAGAACTCTAGGGACATGGGTAATTATTTTGATTATGCATCTATAGATAGGTATTTTAGGCACAGTGAGTAGAATAATGGTGGTCAGTCATTGCTTGCACCAGAAATAGACATAGATCTACTCATATTCGGGGGAGACCTATTTAGATGACACGACTAGGACTTCAAAAACAATCTTTTATTATCCTTCTGCTACCTAATACAGAAAAACCCACAGAGTTTGATATTCTCATTAGTAAACTGGAGTTGCACTGTTTAAGAAACACATTTTAAGAATTAGAGGCTCCCCCTCACAAAAAGTACAATGTGAAGTCTCTGAACATCGACAGTTGATAGCCAGCACTTGTATGACAGCTTTATTTTAAATAAATCCTGTTTAACAAAAAAAATAGGTTTACTTTCATTTAAAAAACCTTTCAGTTATTGGCTATCCAAATTATGAGACAATTCTATTGCCCAGAATTTATTTGCATACTTCATTTAAAATATTCAGTTTTATTTAAGAAGTTGATATCTAAATCATACACTTTTATCACAGTTCCCACTGGAATATATATGGCAGTATTTAAAAGCCTTTACTTGATATATATCTGAATCATTCTCCTTGAAGTCACACTCAGGATCTGCTATTCCCCCATTTAGCTTCATAAATTGGTTCTAGTTACTCTTCAACAGAATTTCTGCTCTGCTGACCCATTTTGGACATATGACACAATTTAAGCTTGAAGGAAAAAAAAAAAAAAAGATTAAGTTGCTAATGCAGATACTCTTTGACTTACAATGGGGTTAGGTCCTGATAAGCCCATCATAAGCTGACCACATCGCATGTCCAAAATGCATTTGTTACATCTAACCTATTCAACATCATAGGTTAGCGTCACTCACCTTAGAAGTGCTCAGAATACTTACATTAGCCTGCAGTTGGACAAAAATATCTAACACAAAGCCAATTTTATAATAAAGTGTGGGATGTCTCATTCAACAGTTTTATTGAATACTGTACGGCAAGTGAAAAGAGAATAATTGGATCGGCATCTGAAATATTTTTTCTACTTAACATGCATCACTTTGACATCATAGTAAGGTAGAAAAATTGTAAGTAGACACACTGCCTGCCCCCATATAAGCTGAGGACTGTCTCCACTTTATTCAGGAGGTAGAAGCATAGCATAACGTGGGTAGGAGAGAAGAGGAAGTCAAGCAAGGAAAATGGGGTGTAGAATATTATGCCATGTGCTATGATGTGTTATTACACATGCTTTTTCTTCACAAACAGACACAGCAGATCATTCAGCAGACATGCCCACTCATCAGGCAGGATTTCTCCAGGATTGCAAAGAGGAAGTGAATCTTGGGTAACTTCCAGGAGTGAGAAAGTTGGGGAATTTTGCCTAGCTTCTTTCTGTCTCACATTTCACATTGATCTTACCATGGAGAGCTACCTCTGCTGTACTTTCAGGCTTCATTATCCAGTCCCCTGAGACATCTGAGTACACCAGAATCCCTCCCCCATAGTGTGGTGATTTATCAAAGTCCTGAAATGCAGGGACAAGCTAGTGTAACGGGAGCATTGATCAAGAGGGAAAGGAAGAAAGAGGCAGAGTGAGGAGGAACATAATGTTATGATCATAATACAGACTCTCCTAGAAACATATCATGACATATAGCTACTTTCCGAAAACACCACAACTCTTGAGCAAAAATCCTGTCTGACCTTCCATGCCTAGGCAATAAATATAATGAGGAATCAAACAGAAATCAGACAAGATGCACAGTTCAGGTCCTGACTCAGGTAAGAAACCTGAGAGAGACAGAAATAGAAACAGTCAGAGGTTGAGTGCAAACCAAAGTCCTTAGAGGGTACTAAAAGTTGAAGTTGAGAAAGTCAAAAGCAAACACAAAGACTGGGGTCATGGGTGAATTCAAAGTTGATAGGCAAAGCCCAAGACTGAAAGCAGGAAGAAACAAAAGTGGAGCCAGAGTAGAACAGAAGCGAAGTACAAAGAATCTCACTCAATTGTTTTAAAGGGCTGAAAAGATGGCATTTACCTTTATATGCCATTAGGCATGTGGCAAGTGGGCAGGCAGGTCTCCCTTAAAAGTGCGACATAATGGCAGATAGAAGAAATGTATGGAAATATAAAGCTTATAAAAGCTTCTGGAAATAACTTTTATGTAAGTGAATTGTCCCTTGGCCATGCCAGTTTGATAACCAAAATGAAGTCACATTTTCTTAATAAGCACACTATTCATTTATTCAAAATTTTGTACTAAAAGCCTACTATGACAAAATAACTGCAGTTAGGACCTCATTATGGAATACTTATTTAAATGGTCATATTTCCTGCCTTCATGGATCTTGCATTCTTGGAGTAAATACAGATAATTAACACATATATATGTATAATTATGAAGTGCTATGAATCCAATAAACAGTGTGCTATGAGACGGAAAAAAGCTGAGAAGGAGAAGGGAGAATATACTTAAATACTGTTGAATTTAAGAGAGACAACACTTTGAGGAATTGTCAGTTAAGCTGAGATTTTAAGTGTGAAAAAAGAAAACCAGCCTTGATGAATCTGAGCTGGTTCAGAAAAGAAAAGCCTCCTACACAGAGGTGACAGCATGGCTAAGTCCCCAAAGCTGGAGAGAGTGGCTTGATCAAGAAACTGAAAGAAGCCATGGTGGCTGAAACATAATACATAAATAATGGCCTGAGATGAAGATGGAGAGGGCCTCGTGGCTTTGATTATGATTTGAATTTTATTTTAACTCTCCAATGTGAGGTCTTTGAAGGGTTTCACTATTTCAGTTGTGATGGCTTAAAGCCCCCATTCTGCTTAACTTCAGGAAGTCTCCTTTTAACAGGTTGCTTCCCCCACCTCCCCTTATGAACAAGAATCCCTAGAGAATAATTAAATGTTTCACAAATAGGTGTTATTGTCACCTGCTGCCCCAACCCCTGTCCTGCTATAGACTACTGCCTGAAAGGCTGGGATTGCCATCTCCCGTCAGTGTCTATGGTTCTCTCTACATTGCTCTTCCCCACACATGAACAGCACTACTGCAATTTTAACAGAATTTTACTTTAACTTTGAGGGAAATTATTTTAACAGAATTTTACTTTAACTTTGAGGGAAATTAAAAGGAAGTGCAACACAGAGAGTAACTTATTACCATTATTAGATATATCTCTTCTTAGAGTAGACCCATCCTTTGGTTTGGACAGTTCCCTGCCCAAAAATGTCTGGCCCAGACCATCTTGGATAGTGTCCATGACACAGAAAGGTAGGATGATCTTGATTCTGTCCCACCCTTATCCACTTCTCATTTCCTATCCCAGGATCAGACTCTTCCAAGGATGATTGGCAATGTATCCCTTGTCAACTGAAGAATGATGTAGTTCATAAATTGGGAAATGAGAGCTTCATTTCTTATAAAGGGTGGTAGCTGCAAGCTGGCCATCCTGCAGGTTGGGAAGCTTAGCCTCCAGTATGAACCAAGTGGGCACTTCAAGGTAGGACAGGGCAAGACAGGAATTGATGGCGAATGAGTCAGCTAAGTGTACCTACTCAACAGGTTAAAGGAGGAGCTATGAATATTCACCAAAGAGCATGCACACAAGCATAATAAGCAAGTATGTATATTACAAATGTTTCATGTTCAACCTGGGGTGGAGACTTAACATTCAAATGCATTAAAATTAGGCTCTGTACATCAAAAGGTGGAACAGAGAAGGCAAAGGGAGCCTTCTTTGTTGGTTTGCATAAGCTCAAATAAGGCTGGCAGGTTAATATCCCAAATACTTGGATCTGTACAGATACCGTGCACAGCCTCTGTAAACTGGCCAGAGCCAGTCCATGGTCGGTGATCTCTTAGGAAGAAGGAATGCTGGTTAGTTGTGTAGAAACCACAAAAATGGAGGTGAATCTGGCAAGTCTTTCAAAAGTGCTGCTTTCTGTTTAACCTCTAGGAAATAAAGTTGATATAGTTTGGAAATGTGTCCATTGTTGAAATGTAATCCCCAGTGTTGGTGGTGGAACCTAGTGGGAAGTGATTGGATCATGGGGATGGATTTCTCATGAATGGTTTGGCACTATTTCCTTGAGGCAGCTCTCTGGATAGTGAGTGAGTTCTCTCGAGATCTAGTTGTTTAAAAGTGTATGGCACCTCTCCCTCTGGCACCTCCCCCTGCTCTCTCTTGCTCCTGCTTTCACCACGTGATGTGACTGCTCCTTCTTTGCCTTCTGCCATGATTGGAAGCTTCCTGAGGTCTCCCGAGAAGCAGATGCCACTGTGCTTCTTGTACAGCCTGCAGAGCCATGAACCAATTAAACCTTTTTTGTTTGGCAATTATCCAGTCTCAGGTATTTTTTTTTTTGTAGCAATGCAGGAACAGCCTAATACAAAAGTCTAATGGCAATTCGTGAGAAAGGGTGTATAACACCCATTCCATCGTGAGTGGCAACACAGATTTTAAGGTTTCTCTGAGGTCCACTTTGCCAAGAGGGTGTCTGTTCAGCCTGTTGGGAGGCTTAGGATTTTAAATCCTCACCTTCAAAGGAAAACAGCCCCCAATGTCTTCTCACTCACATGGATTAGGGCCACCCCTGTGATCCTGAGATATACTAGAATTCAGCATTCCAACATCAACAAAGGCTGAACTCATGCAAGTTTTTGGGATATTAACCTACCAGCCCAATTTGAGCTTATCCAAACCAAGTATCATTCTTTTCTATAATTCAAGGTAGAGACCAGGCTTGCTACACTCCTTCCTACAGGATCTTTATCCATACGATGAAGCAGCTGGTTTCAGGCATGGTTTATTCTAGATCAGTATTTATAATAGACATAATTCTCTCAAGGATACAGTCACAGCTTTGCAATTCTGTCTGTCACATAGACCAACTCACAGAGCCTCAGAAATCTTCAAGTCTGCAGTATGTCTCCATTTTACTTTTACATAATAAAAAAATGACTTTGGCTTCTTTAAAACAAAGGTATAATCAGCATCAAGGGAAAATTTAATTCCCTAACCTTAATGAAAGAGAAAAATTCTTAAAGCCTAAAAAAAATACATGTAGTTGTCTTTCTTACTAGCTTAAAAAATGCAAAAAAAAAAAAAAAAAAACAAAAAACAAAAAATCCTCCTACATTTGACCTTTTCTTATTCAGAATATATGCTTGTTTTAACTAGAAGTCACAGCAGTAAAACAGCTTCCTTCTTTTAATGCTTGCCTCAAGGATCCTCTTCAACTTCATGCCACTCTCTTTTGCCTGACCATTTCTGCAGACCCATCACTTTGATTTAAGTTCTTGCATTTAAGCCACCTGTTAGAATTGGTTTTGCACCCCAGGGAAAGCTGCCCTACCTGGCTCTTAGAGCAGTGCCCCCTTGACATGGACATCCCTGCCTACTCCCACGAGGAGACCCAGCTTCTGAGACCCTAGCCCAGAATTCTGTTCATCCACCATCCCAGCATCCAGTATTTCCTGATTGGTAAGTTGCAGCTATTATCCTCAAATGGATTAGGATTTCAAGAACTCCACTGTGATGCTCCAGTGTACTGTGATGCTCCAGTGTGCTGTTATGCACACATAGCAGCTCCTTTGAAGAGAATGTGGCTCAATTTCACTGTCACTTGGGTTCAGTGTATTGTAGAAAACCTGCAAACTTCACTAACCAGAGAAACAAATGTGCTCCAGGCCTTCAATGCCAAGATTCTCATTCTCTAGTTCTTCCCCATCCCCCAAATCTGCCCCATCCTAACCCTCTATCCCTACCCCAACCCCAACTTTTGCCCAATTACCATTAATAGCTAATGTTTTCTTCCAAGCTGTCTCTTCCCACAGCTATTCTAGTAGATTCCTCCTACGGCAAGTGATTCCAGTGCAATTAAGAAAGCTCAAATGAAGAATCGTACACCATAAAGAGTTAGCTTAATTCAGAATCTATTCAGGGCTTACAGATTCTCCCAGAGATATTTACCTCTGACCTTAACACTTTCTAGTTCTTTGTCTCACACAGATATATGGATACATGAAATAAGGGTCAGACAGCAAAGCACTAGTCTGGCTCTTTCTTCCAACTGGCCAGTCCACTGATCAAAGACCAACCATTCTGCCAAATAGTACTAGGTAAACTGTCTCATCAACAATACCACTACCATTAGCCACAGACATTGAGAGAATAAAGGGTCTGTAGCTCCAACTGTCATGTTGTTGTGGCTTCTTGCAGAGAGTCTGAGATAGAATGGTTTAGCTCTGTGACCTCAGTTCTGGAAAACACTCACATAGTACCTCTCCCTTTGTGATTTTACCACCTTCAAAGATAAAGACAAAAAAGACACCATGTTCACACTTGCTGGGCTAAATGCTATTAAACCAACTAGTTTGGGGGTAGCACAACTGTCTGTATAGAGGAGATATCCAGTATGTTCAATTCTTTGGTTCTACAGAGAGGCCCACTCCCTTTCATCATCATACCATGAAGATTAATGAAAGAATTATCTTCATTCTGTTGAAGAATAGTAGGGACATATATTCATGGGAGAGTAATTATGGACTCAAGTGTGGTAAGCAGCTTTATAAACCAAACAATTAGCATTTAAGTTCAGTTCTCCATAAAACTCATAAGGAAAAACATTGTCAGTGGCTTCATTTATATTCCCTGTCCCATTTGCTACATCTATTCCATGAATTCCAGATAAATGCATCATCTTTGGAGAAGGAACATCAAACAAGGAAATAAAAAGCTCCCTTGAAGATTGTGATATGCAGCCAAATTAGGAAATCAATGCAAGACACCCTTAAACTACCTTCCCAATGTTCAGAATCCCATGATGTTTATGGAATTTTTTCCCTGTGAGATTGGGATTATTTCAAATATTTCAATATAAAAACACTCTAATTCAGCAAATAACTTAAAATTGATTATCTTTTTACTTTTGGGTAAATTATTGGTCAAGTGACACAAATTTTAACTCTTTTTGAAGAAGATCCAATTGATTAATAGAAACACTAAATCCTCTTATACTGCCACCAGCAGTGAATGGACTGCCTAAAGTTCCATCAACATTGAATTTCATCATGATCACTATTTCTTTTTTTTTGCTAGTGCAATTTTGTATATAACAATATAGCCAAGCTGTTTTAATTTGCATTGCTATGATTGCCCTGTAAGCTTCTGTGAGGGAAGCCTTCTGAAAGTCTTCAGATCCAAAAAACTAGGCAAGATACCTCAAGCTAAATACCACCTAGCCTAATATATTTGCTGATGCGGTCTTGTGATAAATAGAGGTCATTCTTTTCTAGGACATAGTTGCTCAATGAACATGCAATGAATATAAAGGGATTATTTGGGTTATATTAGGAATTACTTTTTGTCAACATTCTTTATTATGATGATAGCAAATTAGGAAAAATCAAACACATCAGTTATCTTTCAACTTTGATGATCTCTGATGACTAGCAAGAAGGCTTTACAATTGCGCAAACTAAGACAATTTTTAGAAAGTCAAGTGGGTTTAATAAATCTATTTAAAGCTATTTTTATCATTCCTCTAGGGCAAACAATAAATGAGACCAGGGTAGAGTTATACAGAAATGTTGTGTATGTCTTTGGATATCTCTAAAATCTGAAGGGAACAGAACAATGTAGCCCCAGGGTCTTTCCATATAAAATAGAACTATGAAAAATTTCAGGGTCATATACCCATGGCTATGACTCAGGTAATTGGCTGGGCCAGACCTGCAACAGTTCCTGGAAATACAAACACTTGTCAAATCCTCTCTCCTATCCTATTGTAATTTCAAAGAAGGCAAAATAAGAACTGGTTGAATAAATATCACCAAAGTTTGCATGTAAATAAATTGGAATGCAACACCACAAGGATGTCCTTGGTCTGTTCTCTCCAAAGTTTGATCTATTAAACAAACTATTAGGTTGGTACAAATGTAATTGTGGTTTTTGCCATTACTATTAATTGCAAAATCTGCAATTACATTTGCACCAACCTAATAGAAAGCACACTCATAAATGTGTGGGACAAAAAACTTGGAAGAATAGCAGATGTACTGGATGACCGAGTCCAATCCAAAAGGGGTACATTTGGACTACAAAGAGGAAATATGAGGTCAGAGGTCAGACATCTAGTACAGAAGAAAGCTGTGAAATGGTGGATGTAACAAACAGTATGAGGCAAAGGATCCCAAGGTATCCTTCTGTTGTATGCTAGCCATAGGGCATAGGCTTCTCTTTATTGATTTCAAGTCATGGAACAGGGCTAAATCAAACTCATCTTCAACACTCCTTTTTGCTTGCTTTCTCTCAGGCACTTAGGGAGCATTACAAGTTATCATCTGCCTGCTGGAAGAATTACACTGTCTTTTCTTATGGGCACGTTTGTAGCAAATAATTTGGTCCTGTTTAAAGAGATATCTGGCTTTTTCCTTTGGTATCTGGGAGATACTTTATGTCATACCTGATGAGAGTGTCATTGTTTAGGTGGGAGTGGCCACATTAGATCTTAGATTAGGCAGGCATACCTAGTAGTTTTGAGGGATCCTTCCAGCCATGCCAGAAAGACCAACCATAAGATTTAAGGTAGAGGCTTCATGGGGTATCAGTCCACCTGGGCACTGAATTCAACATGTGGACACTTAAACAATCATGTCTAGATAATGACTTCCAAATAAAAACTCTGGACCAAAGTTGTGAATTTCTCTTGTTGACAATACTCGCATATTATCACATTAAGTCCCAGAGAGTAACCCCTCCCAACTCCACAGAAGAGGACAATGGAAGCTTCACATTTATAAATCTCCCAGAGTCCACCCTATGTATGCATCTCTTCTTTTTGCTCATTTTAATCTGTATTCTTTTCCTGTAATCAACCTTAACCATGAGTATAATAGATTTTGTGAGTTCTGCAAGTTCTATTAGAAAATTATCTAACCTAACGGTGGTTTTGGAAATCCTCCAAAATTGCAGCTGGCATAAGAAATGAGGAGTCTTAGCTGGGTGCAGTGGCTCACGCCTATAATTCCAATACTTTGGGAGGTCGAAGCAGGAGGACTGCTTGAGTCTAGGAGTTCAAGCCTGGGCAAAAAACTGAGACCCTGTCTCTAAAAAACCAAAACAAAACAAAAAAACACTTTAATTAAAAGAAAAAAAAATAGCCGGGTGTGATAGCATGTGCCTCTAGTCCCAGCTACTCAGGAGGCTGAGGTGAGATGATCCCTTGAGCTTAAGAATTCAAGGTTGCAGTGAGTTATGATCACGTCACTGCACTTCAGCCTGGGTGACAGAGAGAGACCTTATCTCAAAAAAATAAAAATAAATGAGGATTCTTGTGGGCTGTGTCTTCAAACCTTGTAGTTTGACTAACTCTGGGTAGTAATGCGTACATATCTACTAGTTAATATGGCCATCAACCATATGCCTGCCCAAAGCGCTACTTAAGTATGAGGGTTGGCTTACACTATTTTATGCAAAAACCAAGTTCACTATGCTAATAAGAGGACGTACTTCCTATAAGAAAAAAAATGATTTCTGTTTGTATTTTTCCTTCGAAAAGTTGAAAGTTCTTTATGTCTTATTACAGTTCACCCGGATCTTTGAGATTATCCTGTTTTAGCATTAAGAATAGAACTCTAACTTCGGTTAAGTTCCATCCGTAGTGGGCAATTGTGATTGTTCAGTAATCTCCCTCAAACAGAAATATATGAAAAGTGTTAAACAGTAATAAAACTGACAGTTCACTTCCTAGCTGCTGCCTCATTCTCTCAATTATCTCATCTTCCTGACCTATTGTAATAATATTATTTATCTTCCAACCTATTTTCTAGGTACCCCAGAAGTTGTTACATCCATTAACAATTCTTTGCTAGGAGATATGTCTGAGGTCAATTTCATCAGCTCTTATAAAAAATTGACCTTTTTAAATAAAACAGCCTCCTATTACTCAGCAGAATTTTTATATTTTTGCATTATTTGTGTGGTGGTATTTGATTATATTCATCTAAAAGGATCACCATTTATATCAATCAGCTTAGGTTGCTGCAGCAAGAATATGACAAAATGATGATGACTAAAAAGAGGAAATTTCAGAGATATATTTATTTCTTGCTCATTTTACATGTTCACTGTGAGAGAGATTTACCTCTGCTTTACATCATCTTCATTCTGGGGCCCAGATTAAAAGGTCATCCCTGCTCCATCTGGGACCCTGCCAGCTTTTATGGTAAATAGAAAAGACAGTGGGATCATGCAATAACTCTTAAAGATTCTGCTTGGAAGTTGCCTGTATCACTTCCACTCAACATTCAGTGGACCAAACCAAGTCATGAGGCTAAGCCTACTCAACAGATAAAACTCCAAAGTCCCACCCAATAATAGCATCATACTCAAAGTTCAAGACTTCAAGATCGTCTCTTCATTAGAACCATTTGTTGACTCCTTGATTCAGATACCTATGCACTTAAAAGAAAAACTATTTGCATTCTAAAAACTCAATATATTAATAAGATGATAGGTAAAAGTCCAAGAAACCACAGTAAGCATTTCCATTTGGAAAAGAGCCTTACTTAATACCTGTTCACAGCAATTCTGAAATCCTGTGAGGTGGATGTCAGAGAGTCTACTATTCTAGAGTGGAAATACTACTTGATAAGACCCCAGTTCTGCTTCCTAATAGTAAACTGCATACTGTTGTTTTCCTTGACTCTTTGCTTCACCTTCTGGAAGGTTCTACATTTCTATTACCCTCCTTGGCCACAGTGGACATAGGCATAAAAGACTGAGCTGCTTTCTCCGTCTTCTTCCTGCATAGAAAAGGTTGGGTACACTCAATAGTTGTTTTAAGTCTTAGTCTCTTTTAGGCCAAGTTGGTGAAGTTTTTAGTGGTGTAACTCAATACCCTCAAAATTTTGATTTTTAAAAATTTGTTTTATTCCAGTCAGAAATATGTGTCGATAGCAGACTTAATTTTCCATTTCCTGAGTTAAACGAGTTCCTATGAGAAGACTACATCCTTTTTTAAAGCTTTTTATCCAACTAAAATGATTTACTGAGCACAATCACAATGCATTCAGAGGTTTTAACAAAGGACAGGAAAGCCATACCCTTGCTTAGGTCTTTATCAAAAGGCTGAGTTTTAATCACCTTTTTTATTCACAGTTGATTCTACTTTATAGCCAAGGTTGAAAACTACTGTTAAATGGTCTGTTAAATTCTGTCATAGTAACCAGGAAGCACTGCTGATACTCTGTTTCCCACATCTCTGCCTAAAGCCGTGAGTTCCAAGTTATTATAGTAATCCTCATATGAAATATCACACTATTATATAACTTGAGCTACCATCTTTCTAGTTTCTAATAATCGATTCTTCATCATCTATTTCTTACCTTAGAGCCAGTATCATTTATTTTCAGTTTTTGTTATAGCAGGTCTCTACTGGATGTACCAAGAATTGACTCAGTCAGCTTAGGCAAGTCATGCTATGGTAAAAAGTGATCCATGATTCTCACAGACTTATAATAGACATGAAATCTTGTTCATTCTTCACATCTATTACAGGTTAGTTTCAGCTCTGTTTCATGGCACCTTCATGCTAGGACCCAGTCTAAAGGGGTATTCCCATCCACACACCCAGGCCTCATGGCAAATACCACTTCCATTCATATTCCATTGTCAGTTATATTACTGTCTTAGTCTATTTAGGCTGCTATCACAACGTACCACAAACTAGATAGTTTATGAACAACAGAAATATATTTCTTGCTGTTCTAGAGGTTGAGAAATCCAATATCAAGGCACTGGCAGATTCAGTGTCTGATTGAGGACCCTCAACATACATGTTGCCTTCTAGTTGTGTCCTCAAATGGTAGAAGGGACAAGGTAGCTTCTGGGGCCTCTTTTATAAGGGCACTAATCTCATTTGTGAGGCTCTGCTTTCAGGATCTCATTACCTACCAAAAGTTTCACTTCTAAATACCATCACATTGGTGATTAGGTTTTCCACATACAAATTTGAGAAGGACACAAATATTCAGACAATAACATAGACCTAGCCTTATATCAGTGGAGCAAGATAGGGTAAATCTGCCAAAGGGAGAGGCAGTAAATACCCTGAAAAATAACAAAATTTACCATATGATTATCTATGGATCTAATGCATATTTACTTAATCACTGGCTATTGACTGTGTATATTATGGGTTGTTGAAGATACAATAAAACATGCAACTATCCTTTTTTAATTACTAAGGACTTCCAAGGCACACCAGCTTTGCTTATAGGTAAACAATTAGACAGGAGATACAGGGATAACTTTGCCTGACTCTGTCCCTCCCTCCTCCAATCTATCTTTATACATTTTTTTATTATCACATAACAAATTACCACAACTTTAAGTAACTCAACACAATACCCATTTACTATCTCACAGTTTTGTAGTGCAGACGTCTGAGTGTATTAGTCCATTCTCACATTGCTATAAAGAATTACCTGAAGGTGGGTAATTTATAAAGAAAGAGGTTTAATTGTCTCACAGTTCTACAGGCTATATAGGAAGCACGGAGAGACCTTAAGAAACTTAAAATATGACAGAAAGCAAAGAGGAAGGAGGCATGTCTTACATGTGAAGAGAGAATGAAGGGAAAGGTGCTGCACACTTTCAAACAACCATGTCTCATGAGAACTCGCTATCACAATAGCAAGAGGGAAATCTGCCCCCATGATTCAATCACCTCCTGCCATGCCCCTCCTGCAACACTGGAGATGACAATTCAACATGAGATCTGGATAGGGACACAAATATGAAGCATATCAGTGGGCTCAACTGGATCTCTCTGCTTAGGATCTCACAGATCAAAACTGCATCAGAAAGCAAAGTAGAACTAGGATAAGTTTTCTAAAATATATACAACCCATAGAATCTTCCTCTGAGTAGTTAGTGTGTCTTCTTTCTGTGACAAGGATGTTGAAAATAAAGTATTATATAGGCTATAATTTTATTACATATACTTTGGGGTTAGCTGGCAGAACATGTTAGAAAATATTCTTACATGATGGAAAACTTAGACTAATATTTAATATGTTAATTTAAAATATTGCATATATTATATTATTTAATCTTCAGAATATTTTTAAGTTGGGCAGTATTACTTCTCTTACAGGCTTCAAGATGTCAAACTTTGATCAAGCCAAGACCGTAAAATGATAAAAGGAGACTAAAACATAAAAAGTATAAACCCACAACACAAAAATAAAACAAGAAAGGGTTACTGCAGTCCTGTTCACAAAGCAAATACATGCAATCAACCTAAGTATCCATCAACAGATGAATGGATAAAGAAAAGGTGGTGTATGTATATAATTGAATACTATTCAACTGTAAAAAAGAATGAAATTATGTCATCTGCAGCAACATGAACGGAACTAGAGGTCATTCTGTTACATTAAAAAGCCATGCACAGAAAGACAAATATCGCAAGTTCTCACATGTAAGAGCTAAAATACTTGATCTCATGAAAGTAGAAAGTAGAATGATAGATATGAGAGGCTGAAAAGGGTGTGGGAGGGAGAAGGGATAAAGAGAGGTTGGTTAGGATACAAACATACAATTAGAAGAAATAAGTTATAATATTTCATAGCAGAATACGATGACTATAGTTAACAACAATGTATATTTCAATATAGCTAGATTGGAGGACTTGAAATGTTCCCTACGCATAGAAATGATTAACACTCAAAGTGATGAACACCCGAAATACTCTGACTTACCATTTATGTTGTCTATGCATGTAACAAAATATCACATGTACCCCATCCATTTGTATAAATATTATGTATCTTTTTTTAAGAAGTAAAAAAAAAAAAAAAAAAAAAAAAAAAAGGGCTCTATCAGCACAATAGAGATAAATATAGATATCAACAAACTTTTGGAAGATGGATGTTAAAACTTTAATGAAGCAGAGGAAGGAGTGTTGCAACAACAACAAAAAAAGTATGGAGAGAATGCAGCAAAGAAGGCATTTATTCAACCAGCAAATCCCCAGAGAGAATATCCTGTAATTCTCAACACAACGTAGATCATGAATTAGAAGTGAGGCTGAAAAGATTAGCTGACACTTCAAATACACAACTGCCATTTCCACCATTTTAAATTCCCACTCAACACCTTCATAGATAACAGCTTTCAGCCAGGCATTTACCCCAAGTTAAGAAAAGGGGATAGAAGCAGAATTATTTTGAAATAAATTAGGTGTTCAGGAAGAACTTTGTTATTAAAAGTTAATTTGCCGCTAAGAATCAACATTTGAGAAAAAAATACAACATGTGAAAGAAAGACCCAAACAAACAAAACGGGAGGAGGTAACCCCAAAGTAAGCAGCGATAAAATAAGGAACAAAAAAGAAGTTTAAAACACTCTAATTAGTATTCTAAGAAATGGTCCAGACAATATAATATTCATAAATCATGAATAGGCCACTATGTAAAAAAGTAATAACAAAGGAAACCAGAAAGAGCTCTTGGGAAATTACAAAATAAGATTAACAAAATAAAAATTTCAACAGTCAAGTTGGGAAATAAAATTAAGAAAACCTCACCCAGAGTGAAAAGAAATGAAAAATATGAGAGCAAATATAAAGACACATCAAGCCAAAAATATCAGTATCACTAGCCAAGTAATGAGATTTCAAAAAACAGTTTAGAGAGAACATAGAGAAGAAAAAATTTACAAAATAAAAAATCAAAAGGAATTTCCCAATCTCACCAGTCTTCAAGATGAAAGGTCCTGGCACAGGAAATAAAGATCCACATCTGAGTTCATCACTGTGAGGTCTGAAAACACCAGGGACAATAAATCCTAAAAAACATGAGGAAACAGGTACAAAGGCACTGTTACTTAAGGTTAGTGAGAAAGGTAATATTTGAGACCGTAACTGCTTTTTTCTGATACCCATTTTCTTTCCTCTGTATTGTCATACAGGGATAAAGTTATCTGGCAACTTTACAAATAGATTTAGGAAATCCCATCCTAATTTTCTCACTCACTTTTCCATCTCCTACCTCCCCATCACTGCCCACAACAACAACAACAACAACAAATCAATCTTCCTACTTGTTTCCATTTTCAATTGCCTACTGGATATTTTAACATGGACACCAATATGCAAATTCCACGTATAGGAACCGTTATGTCAGAATTTTTAATAATTGGCCCCCTTTTAGCCTCTCCCTGCCACAAATCCATCCTCCAAGCTGCCATCAGAGATGTTTTCTAAACTATAGACCTGGTTCATTCATTCACTTGTATCAAAAGCTTCAGAGAGAACACCAAAACTATGAGTGTCATTTAACTGCATATGTTGTAATGTCCAATCTCCTTAACCTCCTAAAATAGCCATTAATTTATATTTTATTTATTCATTGAGTTAATAATGAGGGTACCTGTCATGTGCCAGGTATTGTGCTAGATGCTGTAATACACAATATAACATGATAGAATCTCAGAATAATTATCCTGAAAAAAGCCAGACCAAAAAAAAAAGCACATGCTATATGTATATGATTCCATTTTATAAAATTCTAGGAAATGCAAATTAACATATAGTAGATTAGTGGTTTTCTGAGGATGGGAACAGAGCAGGAAAGAGAAGGATAGAGCGATTACAGGGATATAAGGTAACTTCTGAAGGGGATGTGTATGTTTATTATGTTGACTATGGTAATAGTTTCATGGTTAAATACATATTTCAAAAATTACATTAAATTGCACATGGAAAATGTGTATAATTTTATACAATTCCCATGTGCAACTTACTATAGGTCAATTACATCTCAATAAAGCTATTAAGACAAACATTTAAAAGCCTCATGTTAGGAGGTGAATTGTGTCCCTCCAAAATGCATATGTTGAAGTTCTTACCCCCAGTACCTCAGAATGTGTATCTGAAGACAAAGTATTTAAAGAAGTAGTTAAGTTAAAATGCGGTCTTTAGATTGAAATCCAATCCATTATGACTGGTACTCTTTAAAAAGAGGAGATGAGGACACAGGCAGGCAAATATATAGTGGGACAATGATGTGGTGAAAACACAGGGAAAGATGACTATCTGCAAATCTAGAAGTCTCAAAATAAGCCACCCTTCCAACACCTAGACTCAAACAAGTAGACTCCAGAACTGTGAGAAAATTAATGTGTGTTGCTTCAGCTATCCAGTGTGTGGTACTCTGTTATCCCAGCTCTAGCAAACTAATATACTGATAAGTACCATATATATATACACACACACATATACACATACATATATAAACACACACATATATACTTATATACACATATATACATATATACACACATGCACACAAGTGCACACACATATATATATATATACACATATATATAAAATACATGCTCTCCATGTGGCTGTAGTGTGTGTGATATATTTTTTATCTAAAGATTTCCTTTGTTTTACAGTAATTATCTACTTTTATAACTAGAAAAATAGTCATAAAATGTTATATGGAATCATTCACGGGATTCAATATTCTAACAAAGGAGCCATGGTGGAAAAACTTCCATTTTTTTATTATAAAAGAAGAATGTTTCTAGTATAGGATGAAACATGGTAATTTCATAAAGACAACTTAAAGAAAATTGGTAAGCGTACTTTTGAAATCTTTCTATAAATATTCAGGAGGAAGCCTGCTGACTCTAAATTGCTGATACAGCTGTTTCAAAGATGCCTGCAACACACACAGTAAAAACTCAGGGGAACTATGAACGAGCTGTTCATTAAAGATAACCATGTAAATTATAAGACAAAAGGTAATATTCAATATCAAATGATCACATTTTTTAGAAAGCTTCACAAAATGAGGTTTAAGTTGGCAGTGATTACCAGCAATGTTTTTGTTAGGCGCTTCACATGACTTTCTTTTATTCTTAATTACTTTTGTAACTACCGACACTTATTCGATTAGATATGTTAATAGTCCCTGGATTTCTGTACACCTGTTTTTTCCAGCTGTCTGTAAGGCTGGCTCTCTGACATCTGTAGAGAGCTGGTAGTTCCATTTCCTACCATTAAAAAATCACAGGAAAAGAAGTCCTAGGATCAGTGTGGGACTAAAGAGTTCCAAATAAAGACAAAAAATAGTTAAGCATGCATATTCTTACAATAGAATCAGTGCTACAGGGAGGACTTCTGGGATACATCCAATAATTACCAGAGGTCCTCTATACTTCCGTAGATATAAATCTCTTTACCAAAAAGGGTTCTTTATTTTACAAACCTTCTGGTGCTTGGGTTGTATTTGTAACTGTATACAAATGAAAGGTCCAGATTGAAGAGTAGTTTGGGTTAAAAAAATTAGAGTGAAAATGAAATACTTAAATATTGAGTCATTTGTAATGAACTGAAGTGTCTCTTTAAAAATGCTTTCATAAATATGCTTTATCCCATATTTTTTATTCAGAAAATACTTACTGTGCACCTACAAATACTTTTCCTAAATTTAAGGAATAAAACTATAAAGATAATGACTCTGATCTCATGGAGTTTGAGAAGTGGGAGAGATCAATACATTTAGACCTGATCAGTGTTATAAGGAGCCTAAAATAATTTAAAATTACAAAGAGTAACTGGCTTGCAAAGGGCAATGCTATTTACATAGGGTGGTTGGTCTTTTTGAAATGATAATATTAAAATGAGATCAAATTATTAACTTAAAGGACAGTGAAATATTAAGGAAATAATTATTTTATCCACTGTCGGAGGCAACACTGGAGAATGGGAGCTGTAAATTGATGCAATCCATACTGAAAAGATGTGGGCACAATTTATTTAACGTATTTTAAAAGTATACCTAAATTGACCTAACAGTTATATTTGTAAGCTTTTGTCTGAATTGCTTGTAACAAGATTTTAACCTAAGGTTGTTTATTGTACAATTGTTTATAGCTGTAAAAACTGGGGAGAAATTGAATTCCAACAGAGCATTCATTAGATAAATATGTTACATCAGCAAAATTAATTACTGTATAGCCATTAACAATGATGCTAAAATGTTTCTGAGATGAGACAGCAGGTCTTCCTCTTCATACTCCATGATAGTAGCAGAATGTTAAAAAAAAGTATACGCCTACAGCAAATGAAGGAATAAGAGAGTAGCCGGCAATAAGCAATGGGAGGTAAACGGAAGAATCTCGGCAGATGAGGCATAGCAAAAAAAAGCCAGTCTGGAGCACATGCGGTAAGAGCTTCCGTGAAGGAAAAAGCTGATCCACTCAGCAGTGCAGCAAGTAAAAGGCAATATGACGAAAGGAGAAAACTATTTAAAAGGCTAAAAATGGACAGCACACAAAGGTCTACGTACAGAAATTTGTGAAATAATTTGTCCCTCTCCTCTGACTGGCTCTAGTGGCCTAAAGCTTTATATTAACCACAGACAAACCTGGAAAGAACTGAGGCAACTAAAGCTGGATGCTGGTTCCACAGAGCACATACCTCCTCATTCTGTTACACAGGTGTTCCCTGACCAAATAGCCAGTTTCTTCCCCTTACCCTAAAGCAAGCCTGAAGTCAATAAATCTGAACTACCACCATAGATAATGCAGTCAGATTTACCATCACCCAATTCTACATATGAGCAAATGAGACATTTAAGGAAAGACTGCAGCCTGCAAGATTAATATCAACATTTAAAAATTATAATAACCTTTAGAAGCAGTAATAAGGAAATGACCAAAAAAAAAACTTCGAGTCCTCAGTGACATTTACGAAGATATCCCTTCTATAAAGCAAAACACTGTATTAGAAAAGCAAAAAACAAATCAGAGAATAAGACAAAACTCTTCAAAATGAAACATTTCAATTTGGAGAAAAGAATCACTTAAACACATCCTTAGTGCCCTGTCAACCCGCTTTCAATCTGACAACCACCCTCCGGAGCGCAGACGCCACCAGTCAGGGTTTGAAGATTATAAGTCAAGTCTTGGGCTCTGTTGATGTCTGGATGAAAAGAACAAACCTGCAAGGTTTTCCCCTCTCCATGGAGACAACACTGGGATGGCAGCAAGAAGCCCAAGGATGTGAATTATAATACCTGGCAACTTGGAGAGATGTTGGTCCTCTGACGGCAAAGGATCCCGGAGAGAAACGGAAATTCTTGAAGAACTTCAGGGAAACTAAATACAGCAGCTGAGTCAACCCTAGTCCTGAGGCTGGCAAAGCTCTATCACAGTGTTTCTCCAAATTAGAAACACCTGAGGCCGGGCGCGCTGGCTCACGCCTGGAATCCCAGCACTTTGGGAGGCCGAGGCGGGCGGATCAGGAGGTCAGGAGACCAAGACCATCCTGGCTAACACGGTGAAACCCAGTCTCTACTAAAATATACAAAACATTAGCCGGGCGTGGTGGCGGGCGCCTGTAGTCCCAGCTACTCGGGAGGCTGAGTCAGGAAAATGTCGTGAACCCGGGAGGCGGAGCTTGCAGTGAGCGGAGATCGCACCACTGCACTCCAGCCTGGGCGACAGAGCGACACTCTGTCTCCAAAAAAAAGAAACACCTGAGGAGCTTTTACAATTCCTATTACCCAGGCAACACCCCATATCAATTAAATGAGAATCTCAGAGGGTGGGGTAGAACCCTTAGTGGTGTGAAAGTTCACCAGGTGTTCCCAAGGCATGGCCAAGTGTGAGAATCAGCGCTCTAATTACCTGCAGCAGCAGCAGAAGCAACATGTGGAAATTTGGTAGAAATGCTGAATCACACCCTACTTCAGACATCCTGAATCAGAATCTGTATTTCCACAAGATGCCTAGGGAATCACGTGTACGTGAAAGTATAAGAAGTTCTGCATCTAATCCAAAGACTCGGAATCCAGGCCAATTAAACCAAGGATAGAGACTAGGCATTGGTACTTTTTAGGCATTTCTAAAGAGGACTTTAAGGTAACTCCTAAAATCTAAGTGCAGTCATGTGCAGGGGTCCGTGGGAGACCCCTGACCTGCATATTGCTATTGAGACAAGTGCAGCAGAGAACCTCTCTCTTTAGGACCCAAATAGGAGATTTACAAGTCACCATCTGCTACATCACTGGCTCTCAGGGAATGAAACTGGTTCAATTTCCACCTCCACATAAGGTAGATTCCAGGTAAGGTACAGCAACAACCCCATGCCCCCAAAATGAGACACGAGTGGATGAAGAAAAACAACACAGCTAGGGAGCTCTGGCCATCCACAGAGAAGCAGAACAAGCAGAACATTGAGAACAGGCAGCTTTTAGCAAAAGTATTAAGAACACCTGAGGAGATTCAATCACAGCACTAAATAAAAGTATTTTTATCAAATAAAAACCTTTCTAATGTTAAAAGGTAATAGATTAAGTATAAGAAGTATCTCACAAAGAGACAGATATCATGAGGTTAGAGATTCGGCTGACATGGGTTGAATCATGTCCCTCAAAAAGGTATGTTAAAGTCTTAACCTCTAGTACCTGTTAATACAACTTTAGAAATAGGGTCTTTGCAGATGTAATCAAGTTAAGATGACATCCTTAGGGATTAAGGTGGGCCATAAATCCAATGACTGGTGTCCTTGTAGAAATTTGAAGACACAGAGAAGACCCAGGGAAGAAGGCTATGTGAAGAAGGAGGCAGATTAGAGTTATGTTGCCACAAAGCAACACCAAGAATTGCTGGCAACCATCAGAATCTAGAAGAGGCAAGGAGGATTCTTCCCCAGGTTCTAAAGCGAGAGTACAGCCCTACTGACACTCTAACTTCAGGCTTCAAGCCTCAACAACTGTTATAGAATAAATCTCCGTTGTTTATGCCCCCAGTTTATGGTAATATGTTATAGCAGCCTTTGGAAACTAATACTGATAACAAATTCAGAAGACCTTATATACAAACAGAAGAAAAAAATAATTAAAAAACTAGTAAACAAAAATTGGAGTTTAAGAAGTTTTTGAGGCTTCAGATTGAAAGGCATCACTGAATTTTCAGTATTGACTAAGATAGACATGCACTACAGCATAAATATCCTGGTTAAAAAGAAGAAAAAAAAAGTCTCCAAAGATAAACCTCTACTCAATGCCAGCAGAAAGGAGAAATTTCTAGCAAGGAATAAAAGCACTAGATGTCTCATCTGAAAAACTAGAAGATAGAATTTAGTGAACTAACAACTTCTACAGACTTTTAAGAGAAAAGATTGCAATGTAAGAATTTTCTACCTAGGTAAGATATTATTCACCTGTGTAAATGAATCAATGAAGAAAATAAACCCCTATATGTGAAGAATCACACCTGCGGAAAACAATGGAGAACAGACCATATCCAAACTTGCAACAATTCAGAATAAGAGAGACTTTAAGATAAATATGAAAACAAGACAATATGATGGTGTAATTGTTCTTATAAAATACATAGTTAAATCTCAATGAATAATAACAGAATGAGAAATAGTGCTAAATAGGTTGTTTTTATTTAAAATAGTCACATATGAACCTCCCGGTATGCATAGCTTTGTATACTTCTGTAAGGCCATTCCTTTTAGATGTAATTTCTTGCTAAAATGGATTTAAAATAAGTAACAATTTAGTCCTTTTATATCTCAATTTCCCCATTTTATGAATTTATTATTTTCATTTTCTCGATTATTTGGAATATGTCTACAAAAGTTTTTGGTTTTTTGCTCCTTGAGGTTGCAGAGGTGATCAACTTTTAAACTGAAAAAAAAGTTCTTACTGAGGGAGAACTTATTTTTCTCCAAAACACTGTTCCACCCTTCTCTAACATATCTTATGACTGAGAAACCGTAAGTCTATTTCCCCTTTTAGGGAATGTGTCCCTGACCCGCTACAGGCTTCTACAGCTCTTTTTAGCCTTTGAAATACAATAACCCCATCAGAATAGGCCTCAGTGTTGGTGGATTTCCATTAATTTTGTCTGATACATGGAGAGTCGTATAGATAGACAGATCAAGACCCATCTTCAATTCAGAAATATTTTATATTTATATTTATATTTTATTCCATTTTTAAATTTTTTTCTGTTCTATTCCCTTCCCTGGGAACACAATGGTATGTTGAATCACCATTATCTGTTCTTTCTAATCATTTGTGTAACTAATGGTGACTATAGTCAATAATAACTATATATTTAAAAATTACTAAGTGTAATTGGATTATTTGCAACTCAATGGGTAAATGCTTGAGGGGATGGGTATCCCATTCTTCATGATGTGCTTATTTCATACTGCATGCCTGTATTAAAGCATCTCATGTACCCCATAAATATATACATCTACTATGTACCTACAACAATAAAAAATTAAAGTTATAAAATAGTTCTCCTTGAAGAGGCTCTTCACTTCCTTTGTTAGCTGTATTCCTAGGTATTTTATTATCTTTGTAGCAATCGTAAATGCGAGTTTATTCATGATTTGGCTCTTTGTCTATTGTTAGTGTATAGAAATGTTAGTGATTTAGCACATTGATTTTGTATCCTAAAGCTTTCCTGATGTTGTCTATCAGCTTAAGAAGCTTTTGCACTGAGACTATCGGTTCTTCTAGACATAGGATCATGTCATCTGCAAACAGAGACAGTTTGGCTTCCGCCCTTCCCATATGAACACCCTTTATTTCTTTCTCTTGCCCGATTTCCCTGGCCAGAACTTCCAATACTATGTTGAATAGGAGTGGTGAGAGGGGCATCCTTGTCTTGTGCCGGTTTTCAAGGGGAATGCTTCCAGTTTTTGCCCATTCAGTATGAAATTGGCTGTGGGTTTGTCATACATGGCTCTTATGATTTTGAGATATGTTCCATTAATATCGAGTTTATTGAAAGTTTTTAACATGAAGAGACATTGAATTTTTTGCAGGCCTTCTCTGTGTCTACTGAGATAATCATGTGGTTTTTGTCTTTAGTACTGTTTATGTGATGAATCACATTTATTTATTTGCATATGTTGAATCAACCTTGCATCCTACAGAATGAGAGAAAAGTTTTGCAAGCTCTCCATCTGACAAAGGTCTAATATCAAGAATCTACAAGGAGCTTAAACAAATTTATAAGAAAAAAACAAATAACCCCATTAAAAAGTGGGCAAAGGACATGAATGGACACTTCTCAAAGAAAGACATTTATGCGGCCAACAAACATATGAAGAAAAGCTCAACATCACTGATCATTAGCAAAACACAAATCAAAACCACAATAAGATACCATCTCATGTCAGTCAGAATGGCATTATAAAAAGGCAAGAAACAGATGCTGGTGAGGTTGTTGAGAAATAGGAATGCTTTTACACTCTTGGTGGGAATGTAAATTAGTTCAACCATTGTGGAAGACAGTGTGATGATTCCTCAAAGACCTAGAACCAGAAATATCATGTTACTGATATTTTTTCTCACACCAGTTCTTGTCTATGTGGTCAGCTGAATTAGAGGTGGGAGAGAACTAAGGGCCCTGATTATGGGAAAATATTTTCTCCAAATGTAGCTGAGTTGGTCTCTGTGCAGTTGATTTCAACAAAAGTACAGAAAATGCAATCCTGTTACTGGGTATATACCCAAAGGAATATAAATCATTCTATTATAAAGATACATGCACGCATATATTCACTGCACCACTATTCACAATAGCAAAGACATGGAATCAACCCAAATCCCTACTAATAATTTACTGAATAAAGAAAACGCAGTATATATACACCATGGAAATACTATGCAGCCATAAAGAGGAACAAGATCATGTCTTTTGCAGGGACATTGATGGAGCTGGAAGCCATTATCCTCAGGAAACTAATGCAGGAACAGAAAACCAAACACCGAATGTTCTCACTTATAAGTGGGAGATGAACAATGAGAACACGTGGACATAGGGAGGGGAACAACACACAGTGGGGCCTGCAGGAGTCAGGGGTGGTGGGAGAGCATCAGGAAAAATAGCTAATGGATGCCGGGTTTAATACCTAGGTGATGGGTTGATAGGTGCCGCAAACCACCATGGCACAGGTTACCTATCTAACAAACCTGCATATCCTGCACATGTATCCCAGAACCTAAAATAAAAGTATATATCTATATCCATCTATCTATCTATCTATCTATCTATCTATCTATCTATCTATCTATTATATATATAAAATGAAAAATATTTTACAGCTTTTTTTAGGTAATTTTCTCAACTACATCTTAATGACTCAATTTTTAGCAGTAAGTTTTCTCTTTACTACTTTAATTGCTTTAATAGCATTTTTTCTTTTATTTGATTCATTTATTTAGTTCCTTAACAAAAATCTCTATGGCTCGTTATTTAATATTGCATTCATGTTCATTTCAGACACTACATTATCTTTAATACTGGTCTGAAATAGTGCGTAAAATTTTATTTTGTTTCCGTGAATAAATATTCTTTAAATATATGCTTTTCCACTAGGTTTTTCACACTATTGTTGTAGAATGCGTTAATCTCATTTGTTACCAGGATGTGAGGATGGTGGGTATTGGACCATCCTCACCTCAGGTAGTGAGGATGGTTAAGTATAATGGACTCCATTTTACTCATCTTTAATTGATTGTCAGAGGTTTTCCATTAACTCTCGACTTTCCTGATTATTTCCTGACATTTTGTGAATAGTGTTTCTGAGAGGTAAGCTGAGGGTGATGATGTAGGTTGATACCATCACCTCCGTTATTCAGTGGCTTCGAGAGTGCGGGGAGCTAGTTGGTACTATAGAATGCTACAGCCAAAGCACATTTTCCCTGAAGGCATTTTCTGTACTTTTGTTGAAATCAACTGCACAGAGACCAACTCAGCTACATTTGGAGAAAATATTTTCCCATCATCAGGGCCCTTAGTTCTCTCCCACCTCTAATTCAGCTGGCCATATAGACAAGAACTTGTGTGAGAAAAAAAAAGCTCCATCAGATTTCCGTGGGACAAAACTACACATGTCCTCCTTAATCCTCTTACTGCTAATGACCTACAATTGTTAAATAGCTCTAAATAGATGGTCCCCCATCCTTCATTTCCAGACCTTCTTGTTCTAAATTATTTGATGAGGCAGCAGACTCCAAGAGGGCCCCCTAAGGCCCCTATCTCCTGGTGGTTTTGTCCCAGTATAATCTCCTCCTCTTGAGTGTGGGCAGGACCTGTGACTTGCTTCGAATAGAATACAGCAAAAGTGAAGGAATGTCACCCACATGATTATGTTGCATTCGATGCTGACTTTTCTCTTGCTAGCAGCCCTTTTGTTGATGCTCTCCCTCACTGTCTTTGATGAAGTACACTGCCATCTGGAGAGGTCCATGTGGCAAGAAACTGAGGACAGCCTCCAGCCAACAGCCAGCAAGAAGCTGAACTCTCAATCTGACAGCCTACAGAACTCAATACTGCCAACAACCACATGAGCTTGGAATGGATCCTTCCCCAGTTGAGCCTCAAATGGGACCCCAGGCCCGGATAAAACCTTGATTGATGTCTGTAAGAGACCCTGAAGCAGAAGACCCAGCTGATCCATGCTTGGATTCCTGTCCCACAGAATGTGTGCTGTTTTAAGGTGTTAGTTTTGTGGTAATTTGTTTTTCAGCAATGGATAAATATACTACACTAGGTTTTCTTCCCAGATCAGTTTTGCTATTAGAAAACCATCTCAGATAAAAATAAGTAGTTCTGACTGAACAACTGTTGTCTTGGAATATAACAGATCCATGTCATGGAAAGGAAATCCAAAACGAATTTTCCCCATCCTTACCATAGCCTATCCATACCTCCAATCCCTGGACCCTCCCAATTGGAAGATATTGATAAAATTTTCAGAATTGTTTTCACCTGCAATCCACAACAATGTATCATTGTTATATCTTTAAAACATCTAGTTCCCTAGAAGCAGAGACTGAGGAGGGGATTCTCTTGAAAGTGTTGAGAGAGTTCTGAAGGGAAGTCCGTAAGGCAGAAGAAAGGACAGCAAGAAAGCTAAGCAAGACACTCTCTCAGCTGGAGAGTAACTTCCATCCTGGTCCCTTTGGAATCTCTGCAGCAAAACCTGCTCCGCCCAATTGATTGTATCTTTAAGCAAGGGGGCCAGTCTGTTATCTCCTGGGTCAATCAGTCATGATCCCTAGCTATTCTGGTGGGGGGTCTGGGGCTGGGAGAGGATTTGGTTGAAGATAAAGGCTGGGAGTCCTTAGCCGCCAACTGGGGGAAGATTGCACCTGCTCAGTGAAGGGTATCTGCGTCAGGCACCAACAGCATCTGCCAAAAAAGGTAAGTGTTGTGCTTCCTATTGTCATCTTTGAGAATGTTCTAAGGTATGTTGTATCTGACAGTCTTAAAATATTTTTAATTGGAGAAATCTCTAGTTTCACTGCTATGTGTGTTTTCTTTCATAGCATTCGTTCTTTTTGATAATTTTATTTAGTTAACATATGAAAGTTTACAGATATGCTTTCACTCCATCTTTCCCCAAAGTGTCCAGGTTTATGAAAGGACAGTTGATTATTTATGCCTCTACATTGGTAATACTGTGAATTAGCTTATTTCTGAAGTAAAGTCTGTAATTTACACTTAGAATATATAATCCATCTCTTACTCCACCCCACTCTTAAGAAGCAGTTCATCGCACAGACCTCCTGAGTTTGGGATTTAAGCTTCTGCTTCAGGATGAAACATAATGCTGTCTAACAAAGATTGTGGGCTCTCTGCCCCCCTTCCTAATTTAGTCAGGGGTACAGCATCCAAAAAAGAAGCCCAACAGCTTGGGTTATCTTTTCATGGTGCCACTGGGGTGGCTGGCAAGGTTCCTACTGTCACAGCAGGATTATCCTGACTTACTCAGCCAGAGGAAAATTGTTTTCTAATGGAACTTGAAGCTCTCCATTCAATTTTCCCTCAAGGCCTGAAGGGTACCATCCCAAGAATTCATGCTAGGCAAAGCCTCTTCAAAAATTATGTTCTGTGCTCATTTGAGAGTCAGAAAAATTTCAATTATATAGCCTCCCAGGATACATTTCGGAGAAAAACAGAATACAATTGGTTTTGCTCACTTATTAAACACAAACCATTTTGTTCCTAGCTCCATTACTTTTCCTTACTCTATCCCTTTTATGCAAATAAGCAGCCCATTTTCAATCTCTCTTGAAATAAGAAACGTAGACTTTGTATATGGGAAATATGTGCTTTTGGAGTTTGCTTTAAAAATTATCTTTAGGAACAACTTGAAATTTTTTGACACTTTAAAGTTTCAAAAGTGCTTTCACGACCATTGTTTTATTTGATTCTCATCACGAGCCTGCAAAGAAAGTAGACAGGTGTTACAACCCTCAATTTAAAAAATAGAGTTCAGAGATTATCCAACTTCTTAAATCATGAAACAAGAACCAGAATCTCTGACTTTTGTCAAATGTGTCTCCTCTTCCATGCTGCCTTTTAACTATCAGCAATAGGCAGTCTCAATTTCTTTCTTGATCCTGGGGATATTTACTTTTTTTCTAACTCAGGGATCCCACAAACACACAACAGGATTTAGCAACACCCCATTTAGTATTGTTCAATTCTAGCACTCTGTTTATGTATTTCCACATTCTCTAATGAGGACTCTGACTTAATTGCCTAATCTGGACATGTTATTTTACCAATGGGACTCCAAAATGCTCTGTTGAGTCTCCAAACTGGCTTGTTGTTTCAGTTTATTTGAATTTTATTTTACCACCCTTATCCTTTCTTTCTATTGAATTTCAAAGCAATCCTCACCATGCATAATATCACTTAAATAAGACATAGTTCTGCAAAGTAAGATTTCTCCAAAGATTCCTTGGGCAACCACAGGAGGCCCCTTCCAAACCAAAAAGCTGTGATTCTTATCTGTGGGTTCTGCATAAATTCTGATCTGCAGACATGTTTAATAGCTTTCTAGTGACTATTGTAAAGGGAGGATTTGCTCAAAATGATGTCTGCTTATATTATTTCTTTGCCAAATTGTTCCCAGCAACTAGAAAATCTGCTTGTACCTCTCCATCAGTATCCTCCCCGGAAAGGAGACGTTTTCTGGTTGTGTGCTGCCTGAGTATTTGACTTTATTTGATGATCTTTAAAGTTCAGCCAGAAGGACAAACAGTACAACCAATGATTCTCAACCTTTTTGTCACTAAGGACACTTTCATCATTTCACTCCTCGATTTGAAATATTTCATCTGCCAAGCTTCAGGTTGACTAAGGAATTCTTCACTCTCCCATTGTTAGCAACAGCACACATATAAGAATAGGAAACACATAGAGCACTTAATGCGCTGGGCACTATCCTAATGACTTACATAAACTCCTTTACACCATAGGAAATGAAGTTTTTATCTTCATTTTACATTTGAGGCGCAGAAAATTAGGCAACAGGCAGCAGGTAAGAGCTGAGATTTGAGCACAGGCAGTTTAGCTCCAGTCAATACTGATAACCTGTACCTGGGCTGTTTCCCATTTGTAACATCCAGTTCACAGAGATCAGTGAAAACATGTGGCTCTTTTAATTTCAGAAAGCTGGACCGAGTAAAGGTATGGCTTCCACCAATGCGCAGACACCCCAGGTGGAAAAACCATTCTTCTCCCTACAGTGAGGTTATTAGACTGCAAGTTCCCACCCCTTCCTTTGTCAGCATTAAACCTTTCAGTAGATCTTTTCAATTCCAAAGTCTTCCATTTTTAATGTAAAAATAAGAATGTTAAGGTTTATTATTTTGACCGGGCACAGTGGCTCACACCTGTAATCCCAGCACTTTGGGAGGCCGAGGCGAGCAGATCACAAAGTCAGGAGATCGAGACCATCCTGGCTAACACGGTGAAACCCCACCTCTACTAAAAATACAACAAATTAGCCAGGCGCAGTGGAGGGCGCCTGTAGTCGCAGCTACCTGAGAGGCTGAGGCAGGAGAATGGCATGAACCCGGGAGGCGGAGCTTGCAGTGAGCTGAGATCGAGCCACTGCACTCCAGCCTGGGTGACAGAGCAAGACTCCATCTCAAAAAAAAAAAAAAAAAAGAAAAAAAAAAAAAAGAATGTTAAGGTTTATTATTTTTTAAAAATGGTTTATCCTGTCTACTTCAGTAATTACTTTAAAAAAAAAATCCTTCATGGCACAACCTAATATGCACCAGATATTGTTGTTAGATCTTGGCATGCAAAGACAAATGCGATGAAACCATTTCCCTGAGGGAATTCCAAATCTAGGATGGAGGTGCAGGATAGGAACCATATTTACATACAAAGTGATAGGTTTATACTATAGGAGTTACCAAATTCTAGAGTAGTGGAGAGGAAGAAATGTGTCACATTTTTCTGGGGTAGGAGGAGAGGAAGGCAAAGTCAGAAAAATATTACGGAAAAGGTGATTCTGGAAATAAGGCTTGAAAGATCAGGACACATACGATGGGAAAACAAAATATGTAAAAGCATGAAGATACAAAAGGAAAAGATATGTTCTCATTTCAAAGCACTTCTAAAATGTAGAAGACCATCCCGAGCAGTTAGTGGGAAAGGAGATTGGATCATATAGAGAGTTCTAAGGATGGGGACTGAATGACACAACAGAGCATTTTATAAATTCCAAAGCACTATGTAAATAGACAATGTTATATAAGATGATAATTCAGAAGTACAGGAGTCATTTCCAAAGGCCCAACGTTTTCCAGAGTTGAAGAATATCCGCACATTCAATTTTTATTCGTCAATTACACCTCACAAAAGCCGGGAAGAAAAAAGAGAATGCCAGCACATACACAGCTCTGGACTATCTTAGAATGCAAGAGTCCTTTAAACGTGACAAAAGCTCTGAAAAGTTTATTCCTGGGGCGCAGCTCCAGAGTCATGTGAGACGATGAAACCATGACTCCTTACTCCTTAGCCACGATTTCAAATGAAACACTGTTGTTCACTCTAGTTCATTCATCTAGCGAGAGAAGCCAAGCCTGTGTTCTGACAGAAGGTTAGAGAAACCTAACAGGCCTAAAGGATCCTAAATAAAGATCTTTGAACCATCCTCTTTGGGAAAAGATGTGGTGCCTGAGACAGGGAACGGGAATGATTCAGATAATTGCTTCAATTTTCTATTTCACTTTGCTTTTGTCAATCAGGCTGAAAATGGTTAGCAGAATAATTTATTTAAGGTCCACTGAAAACACATTTATTCTCCCTTTCCTCATATACTCACCATTTCATTTTTTGATAATTTCAGTGAAATAATAGGAATATGCATTGTCTGAAGAAACTGCACTGGCATAAGTCCATGCAATTTTCAGTGGGGCACAGGTAGTAGGAAGACAGCTGTTGCCTGTTTAGGCAAACGTGTATGTTTTTAAAAGGAAATTGTGTATAAATTGACCAAAATGATGACTTTCCTAAATAACTGAGATAATTGACACAATTCTCCTTTTCACTTTTTTGGTATAAGTGGGAGTATTATGGTCCTTAAAGATGCTATTATACTTCTCTGACATTCATGTGTTAAAGGGAGCTGTTGGTAAACGTACAAAGTTCAGAGGGATTTGCAAGCAGATTAATAAAATATTAATAAAATAATGCATCTATAGATGGCTTGTTACATGTACAGTCAATATTACACTAGATAAAATATCAAAAGCAAAAATAAATTTATGGGACAGGACAGGCACCTGTTAGGCTTTGGATGGCCGAAGAGAAGTTCTATGTTGTACCAACTTAAAATTAAATTGGGGATAAATGTGTAATACATCTGCAATAATAACTCATATTTCAACTTGAATACATAGAAATATGAAATTTTTAACTAATTCCTTGTTTATCTAAGGCCCCAAACTGAGTGAAAATAACAGTTGTAATTATGACTTTTGTTCCTATTCATCTTAAACTTCAAAATGGCTAACAATATGAATAGTCTCTTTGGGTAACTTTCAGTGTTTTCTAAATAAAGTGTGTCTAATCTTTTGCTAGCTTTTATTTCCCAGTTACTCTTCCCAAGATAGCTTCAGGTATTTAGTGAAGAGGTATGATATGACAAGGCTGCCAGGGTTGGGGAGAGTGGCAAAGGGGACACTTGACCTCATGCTTGTCCTTGGGCTTGCACTGGCTCACATCTTCTGACAGGGACTTAACTTCTCGTGTTTGCAGCTGTTGGTATAACTCTTGACCTAGATTCTCTGAACTTGGTCAGGGCCTGGTGTCAATCACTGAATGGCTTAGCCTATGTCACTTTCATCTACCCAGCCAGTCTGCAGACCATGGCAGCCTTTACTGCAGTGTTCCTCCACTCCCCTGTCATTCAAGTCCCATGCCAGGCCCACTGCCCCTCAACCTAGCATCAGTACCACACAAGAACATCAGAGGTCTTGAAGCCCACACCCGCACCCCACCAGTCCCCCATCTGACACCATTGTGCCCTTCGCCCTATGTTACTCTCAGCTATCTAAAACACTTCCCCGATGCCTGAGTCTTAGCCTGAGAAAAAGGAAATCAGGAGACCTCTCTCTCCTACTATCCATATTTTAAACACAATGGAAAGATTCAAATAATGACTAAAGAGAAAGAAAACCATTTTCCCATCACAGAAAAATGTTTCAGGATTCAGATATTCAGTCTTGACACCACAGAGTGTCCCTTCCTCCCTTTCAAGAGCAAGGAGGCACTCACCCACATTCATTTCATTTACTCAAATCATGCATGACGAGCACTGGAACAGGCCTGGCATCTCAGAGATGGAAAACAGCCGGGCCATCAGAGGTTACTTCTCCCCCAGAGAAGACAGAGGAGCAGACGCAGCCACAACACAGAGAGATCTGCTGTGATGGAGAAGGCACAGCACAAGCAGAGAAGCACAGAGGAGGACGAATAACCAGGCTGGGATAGCCAGGGAAGGCTGCCCAGTGAACCAATACCAGTCATGAGTCCTGAAAAAGAAACAGAACCTATCCAGGAAATGACAGCAAGAACGTTTCATGGGAGGAAGCAGCACCGCAGCAGGACAGGGAGGTAGAAGAGAGTATGGCTGATTAGGAGAACTGCCAAGTTCTTTGGTATGACTTCCCTGCACATATTATACATTCATCGTTCCTTTTCCCTCCTGAGACGCTTTGATTTTGACTTGATTTCCCACGGCTATGAACAAAGGTTTAAATGCAAAGCAGAAATGAACAGGATCATGTGAAATGAAAACGTGTAGATGTATACCTTTTGGAGATGAAAGCAGAAACATTTTATAATATTATTTAAAATAATATGATTTTGCTTCTGAAGACTTCAGGCTGCCTCTTGGTTTCAAACAGCAGAATAATTGGCTATTGTTGTTGGTTTCTTTTCTTTTTTTTCTAAAAGAATTTCTTTTAATATTCTCCACCAATTACAGAGTAATGGGGAAGGTAAATCACACAGGAAAATTCCAGCATTCATAAATGTCATAGTTACAAGGCTATCTACCTAAAAATGTCTTGTTTAAACTAAAAAATGATTTGAAAAAAAAAAGCATTGAATATTTTTGCTATAGTAGACTATCTGTCTTTGTTCCTACTTTTATATAAATGAGAATTCTTTAAAATGTGCACATTCCACATTTATTTACAGTATATAGAAATAAATAATATAAATAAAAAAGAATGATACCAGCATAGAGGAGTAACCTGAGTGTAGCAGAGAAAGATGTTGAAAGGATGATCAAGCAGTAAAGGTTGAGTATATTCCTAAAGTAAAATCCCTAGGAAATTATGCTAATCGGAACGATTTTCTTTGGAATAATTGAAGTTTACCTCTAAACTTTAGAAGTACAAATGTTTATTTGGCTCACTGGAACTACCAAGGTTATCTATCTATTCACGGCAGTTGGGAGAAAATATTTAGAGGGAAAATGAACAAATTTATCAAAACATATGTTAAATATCATTTTAATTAGTCAAGAGAGCCCATCGGAAAAAGTGGCATGTGAAAATGTTAAATTTGAAATCCTGGGTTTCTCCCAGCCTGCTTAAACTAATAAATATTTATCTCCACAAGAAATTATTAGCATTTCTATGTTTTAGACAAAGAAAAAACAACCCCACCCTATGCCCTTTGCCCTCAATATCTTATAGTTCATCTGTTTCTTCCAACCAATGGATTTAACAGGTCATTCTTCATGTTAAGATGTAATTTAGATGCGGTTTACTTTGGGACTTAAATCCATGAGACATCCCTTCTAACAGAATTAGTTTGGAGTGTGGAGGTGAGAAAGGAGGACATAGAGATTAAGCCAAGACTGTGAAGTCAGAGTTTCACTAACTAAGCACTGATGTAGTTACTTCAACAATATTACTGCAGAAATCTAGGCACAGAATAGACTCAGTTGTTCTTAAAGATTGGTAGGGCTGGTGTCAAGAAATCAGTTTATATGAAAGACTTACGAGTCTCCCTCATCGGGCTTTATCCTCAAAATAAGGAGTTGCAATCATACCCAGGTTGGACCCAGGAGTTATGGGCCAGTGCTGGAGCTTGAGTGAAGAAGAGAGAAGATTGTAAACCTAAAGCAGTGTCCCGGAGATTTTCTGTACCAATCTGATAGGCCAATACATGAGTTCTGGGGATAGAGCAAAAAATGAAAGAGTCAGAAACACTATTCTCTCTAAAATATTGAAAATAAAAAGGCAGTACTTATATGACTGTGCTAGAGATTTTGTTTGTTTGACAGACACCTTGCAGAAAGAAGTCTCACTTGCATTGATAGCCTCAGCATGGCATCAGGACCCAATGTCTCATCAGCTGTCACTACTTTAGAAATCTGGACATGGAACACGAACCGAGAAAATGATAGACAACATATACCACGCTGCATGCCCAGTGACAACGGCTCTACCAAGAAGAACTTAAAGGAAAGGGAGTCTTGAACTGGGGTTGAAGTTATAGTTGTTGTTGCAGAAAGATCCAGAGAAGTGCCGTTTTTATTACAAGACTGCTATACACAGTTTTACTCTTTTACTCTCAGGCTGATGTGGGCTGAGAAATAAGAATCACATTGTAAGTTTCCTTCTGTTTAAGTTTCCTGCATTCAATCAGGTTTCGGAGATGTGGATTTACCTGCTGTGTGATCCATTAACCCTTCAGCAGCTCACTGTCTCCTTGCCTTATGTTGAACTGATTCCCAGAAAACAATATGAAAAATCAGAGGACTAATTAAGTTTCCAATTCCTTCTCCATGAAAAATATGTAAGTTCCGAATATAACATTTGACTGGGACATTAGAAACCATAGTGCACTCAAAGATGGTGACTCCACTCTAAGATCTGTTTCAGATCTCATGATATCAGAAGACCCAAGTTCCTCTTTCTGCTATGTTGTGCTCTACCCAACAGAAAATAGACTGGGAAGCACCTTTGTGGGCAATGAAGAAAAGACACTGAAGAGGAATAAAGAGGCAGCTGTTGAGTTCACACCTAGCCTTAGGCTTAGGTTTTGACTTCGTGCCCAGAGTTGATGATCTCCTAGTCATATTGACTTTAGTTTTGTCATCTCTAGTCCTCCATGATTTTGTCTTTCTCTTAAGGATGTAACAGGGCATTTGGGGATGACTGAAATGCGATCAAGATATCATCAGGGTGTGTATCATTTCTTACTAAGGTGTATGGGAAATGTTTGCTGTGTAACTGGGGAATGGAGGAGTTTGGGCCATAGGGAAGCACTGAGCAGAGAATAGTAAGGACAACAGCAAGTCCCCATCTGGCTCCCAGGCCTGTGTTGAGATCTGTCGTTAAAGGGATGATGGACTGAAAGTCACGAGCCTATCTTCATGAGGTTTTGATCAACAGGGCTGGCCAGAATCTGATTCATTCACTCAAAGGAGATTTTTGGTACAAGAAGAGCTGCTTTTAGGACACTGGTAACACAGTGGATTTGTAGTTAAGGAGTAGGTCTTTTTCCTTCATGAGTTTTCTTGGAACTCAACAAGTCTGGTCCCTTAAATACTGGAAATCTTAAGAGCATCTGGAGTCAGTGTCCTTAGCAAGGCCATTGGAGATTTCAGAGGAGGCAACGGCAACCTTGTGGGTCCTCTGAGCCAATTGACTTAGTGGGTGACAGCTGAGGGGAAAGGGGATCCCGAGCTGGAGGGGACAAACAACATGTTTGCTGGGTGGAGGTGACTGCAGCTGACACATTACAGGCACAGATAAGTCTACCTTTACAAACTCTCAAAAGTAACTTCTATCAGAATGTAAATTCCATGTGGGCAAGAACTTGCGTTTGGTTCTCTACTCAGTCTCCTGTGTCTGGCATTTGGTGGATGCTCAATAAATATTTGTGGAATAAAATCAGGATGTTTTTATGGAGGCTGATTCCCAACAATTCATTCAATGAGTACTTGAGCTAGTATAATTTGATCATTAAAATATTTGTGACATAATTTTGTAGGCAAAAATCAATGGCTTATATCTATTTTAAAGGCAGACCAATTTGGTTTGTCTTGCTCTTTAAAAGTGGCTTTTCTTTTTTCAGCAGGGATGAGTGAGACGGTGACAGTGGGGGTTAAGGATGGATATTTCTGCAGTGGTAAATCCAGTGGGTCTGTGTAGTGCTTCTGTTTTTGCATGTAGAAGGAGGCTGCTGCTTCCCTGGCTCTGCTAGCCTCATTGATCAGACAAAGAATGGCTGTGGCAGCCTGGGAGACTTCAGAATTCAGCTCTCTTTTGTGTAATACTCAAATACCAAGACTCAGCAACTGCAGCAGTGCTCAAAGTTTCCCTTGAATCCAAAAACTTCCTAACACCAATCTGTACCTACCTCCAGCATAAGGTACCTGCTTAAAATGCAAATATATTACCTTGGTGGTAGTGGGTAACATATTAATCTGTTATAAGTTATTAATACTACAGCACACATTAGTTTATCAGTCAGTCACTGGAGCAGGCATTGCCTCAGGGAATGGTACATATGATAGATTTATTCATTTTTCCTATCCTAAATTGTGATCCATTGTTCAAAGAAAATATTGCTGCAGCAATAAAGAAATCTAAAACAAGGACAAAGTGCCCCCAAACCCCACCCATCCACCAACCCCCACCCCACAGTCCTACTGCAGTAACATGTTTTATTTGTCTGGGTTTCTTTTCAGCTCCTATCCAAATTCAGAACCAGCTCAGCCAACACCAGTGTTTTTCCTTTTTTTCTGAATAATAACGGCTAACATTTATTAGGTGCTTAAGTGCTTATTATGTGTGCTAGACTGTCCTAGAAACTCTTAAACAAATTAAATCATAACATTTTAACAACAGCTCATGTAGCAGGTACTATTTTTATCCTTATTTTATAGACAAGGGTATAGAGACCCAGAGAAGTTAAGTAATTTGCTAAAACCAGGAAATGACTGATTCAAATGCAAGCATTTAGCTCCAACATTCATGCGTTTAACCCCTGACTCAAACGTCCCAGTTACCAGTAAGGAAACTGAGGCATCCTTAGTTAATTATCTTGTCCACAGATCCATGAATAATATGTGCCTGGACCAGAGTTTAAGCAGGCTGCCTGGGTCCTAAGCCCACCCTCTTGACGGCACTGTATAGATGATAGGCATGTTAGTCTAGTTGATATGCACATTCTCAGAATAAGGTTGATGGCACTATGACCATTTTGCAATTCTGAGGTTGAAGAGAACTGATTAATTTGCTCAAGTGCAAATCATAAATGAAAAATATAGATTATAAATCCAGATCTTCTGTCTCCAAATTTGGTACTCGTTTGTTTATAATATTTTTAATTTGTCTCTATTAATAGTCCATTTTTTTCAATATAGTTTAAACAAAACATACAATGTGTAGTTTTCTACTTTATGCATTTAATGTAATTCACAAATACCTTCCTTTGTTACTAGGTAGTTTTTATAATTATCATTATATTGGCAGCCCGATAGTACCCTTGCATGATAAATCAAAATGTACTTAAACATTCTGTTGGGTTTTTTTATTTTCTTTTAGTATATTTTCTGCTATTATAAATAATGTCACAATAAAGACATCTGTCCAATGTTGTTTTTTGTTTTAAGCATTTCTTCAGGGATGATTATTTATAGCATCACTCATTTTGTTTGGTTTTCCAACAATGATTTGACCTCATACAGAAAACAGCATCATCTCCTTATGGGCAGCAACATCAAGAGCAACAGACCTTCCCCAGCAGCCCCTACATGTGAGCTGCCTACAGAGACCTGAAGCTTTCTGTTCTGTGACAGCTTCAGAGGCATTCAGCAAATCGAGCTGTGCTATCCACTTGCCGGCAGAGTGCTCATTAGCCGGAACATGGTCTTCTGCCTTCTGTTGGTTCTTTCTTATGGCTGCTGCATGCAGAGACCCACGCCTGAATCTCAAAAAATCATTGTCAAGGTTGGGCTTTACATTTTTGCCATCTTTGTGGGAACAGGAATGTATTTATTTAAGTACCCCTGACACCTGTCCAACCCCCTGACACCTACCTGCACTGTGCCTTCCCAGTTAGGCTTAAGACCAGATACCCAGTAAATAGTTGAGCGTCTCTCTTAGTATTGTTACTAAGATAAAGTAAATTCTTACAACTGTTGCCCAGCTAATTACTGGGCATCTGTGGTTGCCTCGAATACAAATTCCTTGAGAGCAGAAACTATCTTTGTTCGGTCACAATGTGTGCTCGATACTCAGCTGCTGAGGCTCAGGTTTTAATTAATTTCCTCATATATTAAAGTGATGGGTGTGCCTTATGCTTTGTAGTCAGTTCAGTCAAACAACTATTTTCACTAAAATGAAAGATTGATGGTTATAAGGGAGAGTTTGTGTAGTTTAGATTCCATCATAGAAGTAATTTATTTATGCTAATTATCATGTCTCATTCCATAACATTTTCACTGAGTGAAATATTGATTTTTAAAAATAAAAGTCACCTTGAAAAAGTGATGGCTAACATTTAATATGTTTAATACATTGATAAAATAATTATTTTTAATTAATCTAATCTTACTACATAAATAGATTTGAGAAAGAAATTTTGCAAAGCTTTATTATAAATTCTTCTCAGGTTTTCTTTTTTTCCAGAAAGCACTCTGACTTAGAAATAATATAAGGTCACATAATTTCTTCTTTCACAATAAATTATTTAAAGAAGTTGGAGTTAAAGTAGGGATATTCCCCTATCTTGTCTACAATCAGGAACTGTCCTTTACTACATGCAAAATATGAGCAATGCTCTTGAGAAAACCTGTATCTTAGGTCCATATTTGTCATTGCCACTTTGAACAGTTTAAAGATTTAATTATGAACTTTAAATTTGCTTATTTCATAATTATATTCTACTTAGCAGCTGAATATGGGCTATAACCAGCTGGAAGGTAAGAAATAGAAATATGCCATGACAACTTCCAAAGATAAAAACATCAATGTTTATGGTCAATACGGAAAGTAAGTTTCAAGCTATTAAAATTACTATTAGGTCATTTTCTGAGTTCTACAATTTTTATAATCTATAGAACAAGATTAATAATGTGTTATGATCTAAATTTAAAATTTGATTCTATAGAAAATAGAAAAAAGAAGAGTCAATTGTAGAAATAATTAAATCACTTGAGGCCTATTCTCTGGAATAAAATTCTCCAGAAATTTTCTGTCCTTCTCTAACCCTACACTCAGGTGGTTTCCTACTGAAAGGCCCATAGAGCATCGGAAGAGCTGGCCATAAATAAATACAGCAGTTCTCAAATTGTATTGGGAGACCATATAGGGCTCTATGGAGTTATGTCCCCAACCTCTGCAGCATAAAGAGGCCAAGGAATCAGGGACTCCAATTCTCCCACCCCTGTCCACCAGAGCAGCACCAATTTTGGCTGTTTTATAGATTTGCTTTCCATCTAAAATTTATTTTTGGGAGGTACATGGGAGATGTTGGTTCCACTGGTAAAAGTATTGCTACAATGTAATGAAGATGTTATAGAACAGGTCAAGTCAGTCACTTTTCTCTTTTTTATTGCTTTTGGCATTCTAGACAAAACATAGCCTCAGTACAGACTTAACTGGTGACTTAAACCAATCTAGAAATTGAAAGAGCTTAACAGGGACCAAAAGGAAGACAATTGGATGTTTATGTCATCTAATACACTCAGGAACAGAGAGAAAGTAGAAGAGGATAGTGAGGCAAATAAAGAAGAAAGAAAAGCATAAAAGAACTTTAAAGCTACAATTCTGGAGGAAAAAAAAGCACAAAAATATGCTTGCACTTTAGGCTTTGGTTCAGATATTTGAAGTGGGAAATGCTATATTTTTCAACATTGATTTTGGCTCATCACAGCCAGGGTTTTTCATAGATCTTGTTCAATTGGGATTATAAACTAAAAAAAGAAAAGGGGCTAAACCAAGAAACAAGACTTGAAGGAGTATAGAATATAATAAAGTGTAAGGCTTTCCAAGGAACCAAGGTTTCTCTCTGTTGGAAAGTCCAGTTTACTATTTCAACACATTATTCCTTCAACAAATATTTATTAGGGCTCTATGATGTGCCAAGCTATTCTAGGTTCAGTATAAAATGATGGATGGCTTTATTGTCTCCATTGGAGATGGGGAAAGTTATATTGTTGGAAACTTTTCAACACCCACTTTCATCTTTCTTCTGGCTTCCTACAGTATTTTCTAATTTTTTAGTAGTACTTATCACATTTTTTAGTATCATGATTTTTGCATGTATTAGTCCCTATACTAGACTGTAAACAGTCTAGTACAGTTTAAAATGCAAAGCATGTCATGCTTCTTTGGTCCTGATATGTTACCTACTATATAGCAGATGTTCAATATGTGTTTGATGAAATAAATTTGTTAAAAGTACAAAGGTATATATAATTTAAATTTCCATAAAACATACCTTCAATAATAAATATAGAGCAGGCAGATGGTAAACTTTCATATACTTATTTTTATACTAGAAAATACTTATAATTATCAGTACCTTTCCTCAAAGAACTATGTATATTTCATTTATTTCCACCAGAGACCTAGAAGATGAGTAAATCCAGTATTATTATTTCAGCCTCTCTCTATGTTGGTTATCTAGGAGATTATAGAGGGAGAAAAAACCTCACATCACTGTTCACACGTCAAACAATTCTACTTAAATATTTATTCAAACAACCAGATCTGTATGTTGTAATAGGGAGATAAAAATAACAGACAAGTGAACCCCAATAATAAATAAAAATTTTAAGGCCGGGCGCGGTGGCTCAAGCCTGTAATCCCAGCACTTTGGGAGGCCGAGACGGGCGGATCACAAGGTCAGGAGATCGAGACCATCCTGGCTAACATGGTGAAACCCCGTCTCTACTAAAAATACAAAAAACTAGCCGGGCGAGGTGGCGGGCACCTGTAGTCCCAGCTACTCCGGAGGCTGAGGCAGGAGAATGGCGTGAACCCGGGAGGCGGAGCTTGCAGTGAGCTGAGACCCGGCCACTGCACTCCAGCCTGGGCGACAGAGCGAGACTCCGTCTCAAAAAAAAAAAAAAAAAAAAAAAAATTTTAAATGCAAAATACAAGGGAAAAAATCAAATTTAGTAATATGATAGAGAACAAGATAGGAAAATAACCTATTTGGAAGAAAACCCTCATGTCTCCCTCAGGAGGTGATAACTAAGCTGAGAAGGAGCCATCCATGTGTAATGCTAAAGAAAGAGCATTTCATTAAGAAATAATATTAAATATTAAAAGTAATGGCAAATACCAAAATTATTTTTGCATCAACCTAATACAATGCACAATGGTTCTAAAATCGGTAAAATCTTGGGAGGGAAGGTAAAAGGCAATATGGCCAGAGCACATTCAAGATGTAAGTTAAGAGACTGGAGATAAGCTAGGGTCATTCCATACCAAGTCTTTCAGGCCAATGTTTAATTCAAATTGCAATAGAAATCTATTGAACTATTTTTAAGTAGGCGAGTAGCAAAATCTATTTTTAAAAGATCATTCTGGATGCTATAGAGAGAATAGATTACAGGAGCATGGAGTGAGAAAGGGTGTAAAGAAACTCAGAATACTATTAAAGTAGTTTTATGACCTGCTATGTATATGGCTTGACTTGGAGTGCTGGTAATGTATGTGGAGAATAGAAGCGTATAAAATGTAATTTGTAGATAAAACCTTCAGGCCATACTAACACGTTGGAAGCAGGGGGATTGGGAGAGGAAAGAATAAAGGATCTTTCCCAAGTTTCTGGATAATGCAGCTGGAGAGAAAGAAAGTGCCATTTACTAACATGAGGAAGATTATGAATGGAATGGGATTCGCAAGATTGATGTTACATCTGGGGTGTCCATAAAATATCCAAATAAAGATGTCAAATGGGAAAATAGGTACATAAAATTGGAAATCTAAAAAAAATGGATATTAGGTGAATGTCACCAACATGTAGATGGTATTTAAATCTGTAGAAACACAGGAGCTCTACTGTATAAAGACTTTAGAGGGCATAAAGAAAAGCCTATTACCAAACATTGAAGAACTCAAACAGAGGTCAGTGTAGAGGAGGGAAAATCAACAACAGAGGTTTAGAAGAATGGGCTACATGGATGGGAAGAACATTAGAAAAGAGAGAGGTTACAAAAACAAGAAAGATGTTATGTGGATATCCTTAATGTCAAATATGCTGAGAGGTCAAGTACAAGGAAAACAGAAAGCATATACTCGATTCAGCAATGTGGATGTGTCAGAGATCTTAATAAGAATGATTTGGGGGAAATATCGGATGCAGAAGCAAAAGTGGAGCAGGGATGAAAAATGCAAAACAGCTGACGGAGCACTTAGAACTATTTGGAGAATGTTGACAGCAGAAGGACCATTCATTCATCTGACTCTTTTATTCATATTTCTTATACAATTTACTAAACAAAAAAATATCTAATTTTAGCAATAAAATTTCCTGGTTATTCCTTCAAGGTAGCTGAGTTGCAAAGTGTACTTGCAAATAATGGAAAGACTTGGTCTCATATATAGAATTGTTGACTGTTAGCCAAATAATTGTGAAAGAATGTATGTCCAAAAAAATGGCGTTTGGTATAAAACCAAATGACTTTAGTTTTAAAACATTTGCTATTAAGCCATTTTTCTGGCAGTAATTAAAAGGCAGGACTAAATGCCTATTGAAGCATATGATGAAATAATATAAAAAGATAAAAGTATATGTACCTTTCTTATCTGTTTAATAGGGAGCATACATAAAACCAACTATAAGTTGTTTGGGGTCACTGAGGAGCACAGGAGGTGCTAAGTTTAAATCTTTACTCTCAAGATGCTTAAATTAAGGCATACCTGAGCATTTTTTAAAAAACTGTACTTTAAGTTCTGGGCTACATGTGCAGAACATGCAAGTTTTTACACAGGCATATGTAGTTTGCTGCACCTATTGACCCACCCTCTAACTTTCCTCCCCTCAATCCCCACCACTCAACAGGCCTCAGTGTGTGTTGTTCCCCTCCCTGTGTCCATGTGTTCTCATTGTTCACCTCCCGCTTACGAGTGAGAACATGCAGTGTTTGGTTTTCTGTTCCTGTGTTAGTGTGCTGAGGATGATGGCTTCCAGCTTCATCCATGTCCTGGCAAAAATCTCATTCCTTTTTATGGCTTCATAGTATTCCATGGTGTATATATACCACATTTTCTTTATCCACTCTACCACTGACAAGCATTTTGGTTGGTTCCATGTCCTTTGCTATTGTAAATAGCGCTGCAATAAACATATGTGTGCAAGTGTATTTATAGTAGAATGATTTTTATTCCTTTGGGTATATAAATGGGATTGCTGAGTCAGATGGTATTTCTGCCTCTAGATCTTTGAGGAATCACCATATTGTCATCCACAATGGTTGAACTAATTTATATTCCTAAAAAAAATGTAAAAGTATTCCTAGCACTCCACAACCTTGCCAGCATCTATTGTTTCTCGACTTTTTAATAATCACCATTCTGACTGGTGTGAGATGGTATCTCATTGTGGTTTTCATTTGCATTTCTCTAATGATCAGTAATGTTGAGGGTTTTTTTTTTCATGTTTCCTGGTCATGTAAACGTCTTCTTTTGAGAAGTGTCTGTTCATATCCTTTGCTCACTTTTTAATGGGGTTGGGGTTTTTTTGTTTGTTTGTTTGTTTCTTGTAAATTTGCTTAAGTTCCTTGTAGATTCTGGATATTAGACCTTTGTCAGATGGGTAGATTGCAAACTTTTCTCCCCTTCTGTAGTTTGCCTGCTTATTCTGATGACAGTTTTTCTCTGCTGTGCAGAAGCTCTTTAGTTTAATTAGATCCCACCAACAATAGACAAGCAGAGAGCCAAATCATGAATGAACTCCCACTCACAACTGCTACAAAGAGAATACCTAGGGATACAGCTAACAAGGGATGTGAAGGACCTCTTCAAGGAGAACTACAATCCTAAGCAAAAAGAACAAAGCTGGAGGCATCATGCTATCTGACTTCAAACTATACTACAAGGCTACTGTAACCAAAAGAGCATGGTACTAATACCAAAACAGACATACAGAACAATAAACAGAATAGAGACATCATAATTAACACCACACATCTGCAACCATCTGATCAAAAACAAGCAATGGGGAAAGGATCTCCTATTCAATAAATGGTGCTAGGAAAACTTGCTAGCCCTATGCAGAAAACCGAAACTAAACCCCTTCCTTACATCTTATACAAAAATTAACTCAAGATGGATTACAGACTTAAGGACTGGGCACAGTGGGTCATGCCTATAATCCCAGCACTTTGGGAGGCTGAGGCAGGTGGATCACCTGAGGTCAGGAATTCAACACCAGCCTGGCCAACATGGTGAAATTCCATCTCTACTAAAAATACAAAAATTAGCCAGACGGGGTGGCAGGCACCTGTACTTGGGAGGCTGAGACAGGAGAATCACTTGAATCCAGAAGGTTGCAGTGAGCTGAGATCGTGTCATTGCCCTCCATCCTAGGCAACAAGAGCAAAACTCTGTCTTTAAAAAAAAAAAAAAGATTTAAATATAAAACCCAAAACAATAAAAACCCTAGAAGAAAACTTAGGCAATACCATTCAGGACATAGACATGGGCAAAGACTTCACAATGAAAACATCAAGAGCATTTTTAAATTATAAAGCATCAGCATGAATGATAGAATTGATGAGAGCTGTGAAAAATTGAAGCAGCATGAAGGTAGGCCCCTTACATGTTTTAATTGCACTTACATGTTAAATAATTAGCTTTTATGTATGTGAGTTTTTATATAAGTGCCTGGCAAAATTGTAGACTATTAGTAAAATACATTCTTCACTGGGCCAGGAATATAGTATGGATAATAAAACCTCAACCTCATAAAAAATGTAATTTTCCTGCAAGGTTATGCCTTTCAGAAGCTTGTTGATGTAGTGCTTTTCAATATTTTCTTTTTTATCCAGATACATTTGTTGTGGACGTTATCATATATGAGGGAAAAAAATTAACATTTATAACAGTTGCTATCCTCTTTCAGTTCCAAATGACAGATGACATAACTCAAAATGGCTTGTAATGGCTTGTATTATTATGTATAATAACAAAATAAAATAACTCTTGGTTAGTGTGTATTATGTTTTGAGCAATGTGATAGATAGATAAATACATACATACATATATTCCTATTTATTAATCTAATTCTATAACAATCCTGTGAGGTCAATATATTCTAACCTATATAGTACAGGTGAAAAAATTAAGGAATGAAGGCATTACTTCCAAGGTCTCACAATTAGTGAGTATGGAGCTATAATTTGAATAGTCTACCTCCAGGAACTTTCTCTTAACCACCATACTCTACCATGAAGAATTTATTGGCTCACCTATTTGAAAAATCTGAAGTTAATGCTAGTTTCAAGGGAAACTTGATCTAGTGGTTAAAAATGATGTTGCCGAGGAGTCAGTCTTGTTCTGCCTTGCATGGCATTTACTCCATTCTCAAACCCAACATTATGCTTCTTCCAACTACCCTCCTAGTTTCAGTTGCTTTTATTCAGAGTAAAATGACTGTAGCCATTGCAGACTTCAAATGCTCACAACACACCTTCTAGAGGAATAAGAAAAAAAAAAAAAAGCTCCTTTTATGGAAAGTCCCCACAAACCACTCCTTGTGTTGTGTTGGTTATGATTGGATTATGTGCCTGAGTATCTGAGAAATAATTACTATATATGAGGAAGTGGGATATACCAATGAGCTTGAGCTAATTGGAGCCCACCTATGACTGAAAATGGGAAACAAACAATTTCCCAAAACAAAAGGGGGACACTATTCCTGGGATGAAGAAAAATGTGGCTTGGACTGCAAACATCAATCCAGTGTGCCATAGGCACACCTTCCTATTTTTCAAATGTCTGTATCTGTTTTAAGGGAGAAACACTGAAAGTCATATCCATTTTCTATATTCAGCTCCAAGGCAGGTAAAAAATACAGTTCTCTCAGGTCACAATATAACTCTTCACAGCCTGGAAACCTAAAGCTAAGTAGAAAGTGTAACCACTGTTAATATTCCAACTGTCAGTGGTTATTACACCACTGAAAATTTTGGGACACTTTGGTTTTGAGAATGAATAGTGGTCATTTGTTAAGAGTACATACCACATTCTTTTTTCTTTTTTTTTTTTTTTTTTTTTGAGATGGAGTCTCGCTCTGTCGCCCAGGCTGTAGTGCAGTGGCCGGATCCCAGCTCACTGCAAGCTCCGCCTCCCAGGTTCACGCCATTTTCCTGCCTCAGCCTCCCGAGTAGCTGGGACTACAGGTGCCCGCCACCTCGCCCAGCTAGTTTTTTGTATTTTTTTAGTAGAGACGGGGTTTCACCGTGTTCGCCAGGATGGTCTCGATCTCCTGACCTCGTGATCCACCCGTCTCGGCCTCCCAAAGTGCTGGGATTACAGGCTTGAGCCACCGCGCCCGGCCACCACATTCTTCTAGACTGGAATAACAACAAATATCAGACATAACAGTGAAGAGAGTTCTTGGTCAACCAATTGTCTGCCCCAAGTTCTATCTCTGAATCTCCTTTATCCATGGTCTTCCACAGCCACTTTGGCAGGGCTTAGGTGAGGAACCTCCCTTCTGAGGTTGTAGCTCTTTAGCAGCCTATTTCCTACTGGTGCAGAAATGGATCCTGGAAATAGCCTGAAGGGTTGAGCAATCGCCAACCATAAGCCAGGCTTGAAATCTGTCTGGTGATAAAAAACCCCTTAGATTTTGGACTCCAATTTGTAAAGTCTGGAAAAGTTCATGAACTAATTAACCAAATCCAAAGACAAGAACCTACCACAAAGGTCTAATACTACAGGTCTCAGTTCTTTGAACTTTACCTACACCTCAGGGAAATAGGCTCTATATTGGTCCCTGACTTAGGGCAATTCCAAATGACAGACTAGAGTAAGTGGGAGGCATCATTTTTATATTGTCCACAGGCTGCATAGCACTTACTATATATAAGGCACTGTTCTAAGCACTTCATATAAGTTAACTACTTTTCACAAAAGCTTTTGAAGTTATTATTATTCCCATTTTACTGATAAGAAAATTGAGGCACAGAAAAGTTAGGTGACTTTCCCTGACTGACCTTGGAAAAGTCACTCAGCTGATAGATGGCCAAGCTGGGATTCAAACTGAGTAAGCCTGGTTCCAAAGCATACACTCTTACTGCGCTCTGTCCACATGTTCTCCATGGGAATAATGACCTCTTTGTTCATCAGAAATGCTTCAGAGGCACCCAGGAGACTAGGCATTTTCCAGTCCCATTATGTTTCCTGCTATATTTCCCTCCTCTCTACCTTGTGGTTATTACTCATTTATCACCTTGGATTACAGGCTGCAGGCAGAAAGGACCTCTGTCCCTTTTCTGTACTACAACAAACCAGCTTCACCCTAAGTTTGGCTCTTGTTTTATGGGACCATATTTCAATAAGTGGAGAACTCTTTCCAATATTCTGAACTTTTATCTTTCAGATTACCTAAAACTATAACCTAGTCAGTATGTATTACGAGTTCGGAGTACAATTAAATGACAATTTAACTTGTTGTTTGGTTTCCCACTATCAAATCTACTCATTTTTTTTTTCTGACTTTCACTTAACTTTAGCTCCATCAAATGCATATATGGGAGTCTATCACTTATATCTCCCTATTCTGAGCAACAAACTTTGTATTTGTGATGAATCATCTGTTAGCAAATGTCAGAAAACCAACTTCAACTGGCTTTAATAATAAACAAAAGCACTGGCTTAAGTGCTTCAAAGTTCAGAGATATTTCTGGCTTCAAGAAAAGCTTGAGACAACACCACAGACTTGTCATCAAGGGCTCAACTTCTCTTCATCTTTTACTTTTGACTTTTACGATGTTGGCTCCATGCCTAGTCTCCACACAGTAATCCCTGCTCTGTTCAGCTGGCAGTTTCAGGCTCTCTCCTCATAGGAGTAAAATGGCTACAGCAGTTCCAGATCTTGCAACTTCACACCACACCATCCAGGGTAAGAGGAATCGGCTTCTCTCTCAAGGCACAGAAATGTCTTGACCACATTGTGTGGTTAGGAAGCAAGAGGAAAATATGTTGGTTGACTAAAGCCTCTAAGCATCCACCAGGGAGCCAGTGGTAGAGGTAATCTTCCCTGAATCGCACAATGAAAATAAGAGATGAGTCTTTCCAAAGAAATCCCAGAAAGGTGAAGAATGGTGTAGGGTCCCCAAAGCCCCCTGCTTTCTGTTTGTGTCCTGACTGAAAATCACAGAGTGTCTTGACTGGTCTGTGACCCAGCCAGCTGCAAGTTTTTTTCCAGCAGGCTTGAACCCCGATTGGGGCCTTGAACATTCCCAGGGACTGATAATGGTACCTAGATTGTGGCACAAAACACTAAAAGAAACTAGCCATGGCCCTGAGCCAGGAATATATTTCCTTAAGGAATATGGAATAAGCAATATGGTTCCTTAAACCTGCATAGAAACTCGCATACTCTGACCCCTTCACTGTGGACATGCGAGGGGGTCGGGGAATGGAGTTTATATGCAGGCAGAACACTCCTTTTCTCTTACTGTATGTCAGGAGTATTGCTGCAACATTCTGTAAGTAAGTTACCCTAATAAAGGTTTTGGACTGATCACCCTGGCCTTTAGTGCTTCTTTCTTTAGAATCCTAACTGGCCTCATCCAGGGATGGCTTGGGATACTCCCTTGTGGAAACTCCCCTCCTGCTATTGCTTTTGGGGTGATACCAGCTGTGAGTTCTGTGGAGTGAAACAAATGGATATTATGCCATACGAGGCCGAGGCAGAAGAATGGCGAGAACCCAGGAGGCGGAGCTTGCAGTGAGCCGAGATCGCGCCACTGCACTCCAGCCTGGGCGACTGAGCGAGACTCTGTCTCAAAAAAAAAAAAAAAAAAAAAAAAAAAAAAAAAACAGAGAGGTCAATTGCAGCCAAACAGAGTCAAAGCCAGGTTATTGAATAACTTTTCTAAAAACTTTCATACGTTGGAAAGGTATAAAGAATAAAAAGTATCACTTCAACAGAGTTGTAAACTACTGCTCTAACATAAGTCATCTAATTTCACTACTCTGGGAATGCCAAATTTTAATTTTTAAAAAATTTATTTTACATATCTTTGATGAAATAGTGATTTTTTTTTACTTTTTTAATTAAGAAAGGTAATATTTTCACACACCTTCCCAAAGATACTTTCTGATATATAAACAAATCTGATACATGAGAAGTTCACCAATAAATTTAGAAATAGTCACTATAAATCTGAATTTCTTTAGGCTTTATTTCTAATTGAAAAATAATAATTGTATGTATTTATGGGGTGCAATGTGATCTTTTAATATAGGCATACATTGTAGAATAATCAAATCAGAGAACTAAAACTGTATATAAACCCCCAACCTACCTTTCCTATATGAGCAATGGGTTATCTACTAATTTGTAACTTTTTAATTAAGTGATATTTCAGGGTTTTCCCACTATCAAAGGAAGAATTTCTAAATCCATGTTATTTCAAGCAGATTACAACACAAATTATATTTGCTTCTTTATCTAGGAAAGCCTACATTAACTAATCCAAGGAAATTTAAATCTATCAGACTATCATACCATATCAAACTTACGTTATAGAAGAAAACGTTTATGTATGTGTATAAATAATGGCTTCTCAACTTGAAAAAATGTCTCCATATGACAGTCTTTGAACTAAATGATGAATTAACACAACGCTTTTTAAATTCAATGTTTGTCATCTTTTTTAATCCCAGAGACAATGTAAAATTTCTCAAATCAAATAAGTTTAAGTAACTAACTTCAGTTTCACAAATGGGTGTCAAAAGCATGCCAAAATAATATAATTATATTTGTAAAAGACTGTTTTTCAGGATGTATAATCTCTGCTCTTACAATGTATCCTATAATCTTATTTTAATAAAAATACCCTGAGGGGCCCAACAAAATTTACTTCACTGTCAAAATCTTTGGGTTCCCAGCAACAGCACAAGGCTCTTCTATTCTGAGGTTGCTGAACTCTCAGAGATCTGTTTGGAAAAGTGAGTCAAAGGATTTGTGTGATAGTTTATCATCTACCTGAATTACTGTCTTAAAAAGATGTCAGAAGCTGGGTTTGGTCATTTGGGGGAAGAAAATGACTAAAAAGGATGTGTCAAAAATATGTGAGAAAATATTCACTTGTTTGGAACCAAGAAAGTTCCAGATTCAGAATCTGGACAAAGGGTAGAAGACTCCACAAATATAGCAAGTAGCAAAGGCAGAAATCCTTGGTCAGGAGATGACAAAAGAAACATGCACCCAGTTCCCCAGTCATGAAGCTAATGCAATCAATTTAAGGGCCCATCTTTTGCACAAATCCCTTCCAAAGTCTGGACAAGAAACCAACACTGTATTTACATGATCCTCAATTTCTGTAAAACTTTCAAAAGTAAAATATTTTTAAAATAGTCAGTGAAGACTTCTGTATACCCTCTGATTCCTTCTATCCCATTCTGCTTCCTGTCTAGAGATACTAGAGTAGTTGTGGCCCTGGGTGAGGGGAATTTTAGTTGGAGTTACATTTACCTCATATATGAAATATATATGAATATATGAATCATATAGAAGTTCCCAAATTTGACAATTCCTAAAAATGCACCTGACATAACCAATATCAATTTGTGAAACTACCAGAAGCTTTTCTACACTATCAATTTTTTAAAACCCACAAAATTTGGTACTTCCATCCTTGGCAGAATAACTGGGTTCAGACTTTACCCTCCCATAAAAAGCAACCTTATTAATGTGCCAAATATATTACATAACTATTTTGGGGCATTAAACTACAAACAGGACTTTGATTCTTGAGAGAAGAAAGGCACATGTGGAGAATTCCACATTTTTCCTGGCTTTCTCCTTCAGGAAAAATTTCCCAGTCGTGAAGCAGGGAGTTAAACCCCCAGCAGAAAGCAATGGACTTGCTGAGCTGAGGAAGCAGAATTTGGAGGTTAGGATGCTGAAGTGGCTGGAATTTCCTGAGCAGGGCTTTAGAAAGGATGGAGCTGCATAAAGAAGTAAGCACGAGTTTCCCCCAAGGGTCCTTAGGGGAAGCTGGACTGCACATGTGCAAAGCAAAATTCTGTAAGGCCTAAGAGAAATAGTGACTCTGGGACCTAACGCTGAACTGAGATGGCAGATGGTATACAGTACTGGGAATTTTGGAATTCTGGCCCAAACAGAATGGAGAGGCCTTGCTAAGCACCACAGTCACTCAGCTGAGACCCCCAAAAAGCTAACACATGAGAAGAGCCATGCTATACAACAAAGAACAAAACAATCAAGTGGAGAAGAAGGATATGATAATATCAGGCCCCGATCCACGTGTGTATTAAACAGAAAATCTTCAAAGGGAAGCAGCAGAGTATCACAATAGGTTGGCAGAGCACAGAGGCAGGACTTCCTGAGAAGCCTGGAATCATTTGGTGTCAGGGAAGTCAGGGCCCAGCCACCAACACAGGGTTTAGGGCAGGGCTCCTGAGAGAGCATGGCAGCATTACAGTACCTGAGAAACATGCCAGATTATCAAAACCCAAAACCCTTGTTATGAGATCAGGACTCCAGGTAAGAGAAGCTGGGCACATGTAAGGTTCAGACTAACTGCAAATGGAAAAATTTTGGAGGTAGAACTGTTTCAGTACCTCCCGTCTCCAGTCAGAGTCAGCTCTAGAAATTAGGAACAGGACAGACACTGCATTTAAAAGCTAAGTGGTCCCGACTACACGGATCACTTAGATCAATAGTAAAGGAAGATGGAGAATCAAACAATCAGTGAAAGGAGAAAGCTTGGTGACTCTAAGTCTGAGTTCAGAGGAGACAACAGTGACCATAATTGAACAAGAGAGAGCTCAATGGAGGGATGCTGGTGGAGAAGCTGCACAGTGCAAACCCACGTGGGCAAGCCCTATGAGACCCTGTGATCAGAACAAGGAAGGCAACTTGCCTCCACCACAAAATTGCTTGGGGGACCAATCTTGGTTTTCTTCCTGCTGTTTTAAATGCATTGCCCGGTTCCTAATGAGGACAGCATTTCACTCACAGACCAGGACAGCAGTGACCATTATATGCTTCTAAAATTGCCAACAAGCGCATAAGTGAAAAAACCGGGTTGTGTTCTCAATATGGCATTGACATTTGCTAGACTGACCTTGTTAATGCAGTCAAAGAACTAATTAACAATCAAAGGGAGTATTTTCACCACAGAGCAGTCTGTGAGCGGACTGCCTCTGAATACCTTCAAAGTCCTAGGAAATCAAGCATTAGGAATGTATTCTGGATCCTCCAGGCCAGAAACAGCCTTACCGGTGATAATTATGAGACCGACTGGGCCTAACAACAAAGAAAAGAGTGAGCCAATCTTGGTAACCAGGAGTTTTGGAAAGCAGAGCTTGTTGATCTGTTCCAGTGGCATTTGTGTTTGTTTCTGCAAAAACTGTTTTTAAAAAATAGCATCAGAACTAAGAGATAAAACCACTGTAAAGGAATATACAGTATCATGAACAACTATAGCTGAAGTAATCGTGTACTGAAAAACACAAATAAGTGAACTTAATAAGCTAATCATCAGGGCGGTTACATATAAAAATGCATATAAAATCAATACTACTCAACCGTTTATGCTTCTATTTCACTCGCTGACCTAAAATTTTAAACCTAGAATTTTAATATTACATTTTAATACTTCATTCATCTTATCTTTAAAATTTGTTTTAAAATTTGTCTTTTGGTTATGTTGGTAATCAGCATAATTTATTGTATTTATCATTTAACTGGTTTTACTACTTACTACCAGTGTTTCTACAATACAACTCCAGTGTTCTCAAAGGGTTTTTTAATGGTGATATAACTTTTTGTCAGTTAGAGGCGATCTCTGAGTAATATCAGGTATGAAGCTTGTGTAGTACATTTTCTGAGTTTTGCATATTGTAGAATGTGCTTTTGTTGCCACCGTATAAGAGAGGCAATATGCCCACAGGTGGGATCTTTAGTCATAACATTGTCATCCTCTCCCTCACCACCATCAGTGTTGCTTCTAGCATTGCCATCTAGCAACAAAGACATCCTAGACTTACTTAATTTTTTTTTCTTATACAAATGATCTGATTTTTCTTACTTGGATGTTTGTGGATTTTTTTTTTTTATTTATCCTGTGAAATTCAGATACCTCAGCATGATATGTCTAAATACTGGTTTCATTTCATTTATGCTGCCTGATTCTCAATGAGAATCTCAATGAGACCCCTTATTCTGCAGACTCAATGCTTTCTTCAGTTTAGGAAAGTTTTGTGTAGCTACGACTTCAGTTACTGATTTTTTACCATTTGTTCTGATCTCTGTTCATTTATCTGTTATGTTGATTCTCCTTAATCTTTCATGTTTCATCTTCACTGTCATCTCCGTATCTCAATCCTTTTGCCTTATATCCCAGAATAGCTTCTCTAATGTGTGCCTCACATCACTGATTCCCTTTTTTGTGGTGTCAGTCTTTAATCTTTATTATTTCTAATGCATTTTAAAATTCTCAAATGGCAATTTTAGCATCATTCTAATATTTACTTACCTTGTCTGGCTCTGTTTTCATCTCAGTCTTTTGCCTTAATGCCTTACTTCCTCTTTGTTCTCTTTTTCCATTGTCCACATTTTGAGTTATTAAAATTATAAAACAAGGCGTTTTCAAATTTCCTTCCATGTACTACAATCTGTTATTATCATGTATGCGCCTGCATTTCAATGTACTTTTTTTTTTTTTCCAAGACAGAGTCTCACTCCATTGCCCAGACTGGAGTGCAGTGGCACAGTCTCAGCTCACTGCAACCTCTGCCTCCCGGGTTCAACGGAGTCTCATGCCTCAGCCTCCCTAGTAGCTGGGATTACACGCACCTGCCACCACGCCCAGCTAATTTTTGTATTTTTAGTAGAAACGGGATTTCACCATGTTGGCCAGGCTGGTCTCAAACTCCTGACCTCAAGTGATCCGCCCGCCTCAGCATCCCAAAGTGCTGGGATTACAGGCGTGAGCCACCGCACCCAGCTTAAATGTTCTTTTTTATGCCACAAAATCTGTTTATAGATAACTTGTGTAAGGAGTACACTATCATAGGTAACAAAATCAGCTGATTTTTATTCGTTTTTTCACTGCTTGGATCTTAAAAGAAAATATGTTTTTATTAACGAAGTGGTACTAAATTCTCCAAATGCCACCTGAAACTTCCGCTAGTATTATCACATTTTGTCTTAGCTATTCAAATAGTAGATTTATGTATGCACCTTTTTATCTTTCCTTAGGTAATGCCTTTTTAATAAGCACAACTACTTAGAACTCCTATCAATCATATCAAATGTGTGCATATATATACACATACCTATTAAAAGAGAATTACATACATTGCACAGATACAGTTTCAAGTATGTCTAATGCAAACAATACAAATTTCTAATCAACTTTAGTTTGAACACCAAATTCCTTTACCTATGTTTATTCAAAAAATATTTTCTGCGTGATTCTTGAAGTATAGACAAGCATAAGACAGAAACAGTCCCTTGCACATGACTATTGATTTAATTCCTTTTTCTTAACGAACAGGCAAGACATTGGTTGCATCTGCTTGCTTCTTTAACCTTGCAACATTTTAGAACTTGCTCACATGCACTGAATCTTTAAAGTGATCACAATTTTTTTCTCACCTTGATTTCAAATGAGTATCACTTCCTGTTTCTGCAAGGACTGAAACCACCTTCTTATTTCCACAGGGATTGTGATAGGCTTATATCCTGGGAGGCACGGACCATACCTAACTGATGCCTAACTAGCTTCCTCTCCATGTGAGGGCCAAACTTGGTAACCCCTTTCCAATGGACCCAGAAAGATAACTTGATTACTTTATGGAATCACCACATAATTTTTCTTCTTTCCTTCGAAGATTTTCTTGACTCCCCAGAGTCACTTCTTAGCACCAGTTGGATTTCCAACAGTCCTTCAGCTTCCTATCCATCACCACAGTTTATCACTTTGTTGTCTTGCTATATTTGCCACAGTTGAATTGCCACATATTTTCATTTCATACAGTTGGTCTGCATTTACCTGAGTAGAATTTGTGGACCGCAAAGTTGTCGGAGCTGTCACAATTATACTTCATCATGCTTAGGCCTCCTGTCAGTTAAAGTACTGTGTTAGCTATAGGTGTCGAAATGTTCAGCAAGTTTTTGTTCCTTTTGACTTTCTGTGGTAATTTACTATAGTGATTTAGGGTGAAGTTAGCCTAGGGCAGGTATTTGGAGCAATAAAGCACTGTCCTCTGGAAGATTTACTTGTTTCTTGCCTCTCACACTGGGTACTAAAATACAATCATTCTATATCAGAACAATTGTTCCCCCATTTACAATGAACTGGTCTTTTATGGTATATGACATAACCAATGTGAAAATTCTTTGTAGGCAAAGTTTTAGACAGCCACTATCTTAAAAGATTTCTCAAACACACTTCCCAGTAACCTGTTGTTTCTGGCCATAATATTTATACTTTTGAACTCTGTAGTGTTGGTACATCGACAGTAAGTGACACACTGTAAATTTGTCTTTCCTGGGAAGAGTGGAGCATGCTATAGTTATTTAAGAGTCACACTTCAGGGCTTACACACACACACATACACACACACTACTCTGAATATCTGTTAGGGCACTTAACAGTGCGTACTTTTCCTTTTTCCTTTATAGCTAAAACCCAATCACCAGGAACTGCCCATATTCCAGACAAGAGAAAAATGAAGCAGTGTGTATAAAGAGATAACGATAGAGAGATATCAGATGTAACCTTATTTCTAAGTACCTCACTAGTCAATTGATGATCCTTTCATGACCACATAGATGTTCTGGAAGACATTCATCAGTAACAAATTGTGGATGTTCTATTTTGCCTATCTCTCTAAGTTGTTTACTGCCTTGTTTTTCAATGAGAATGAAACCAACATTAGACTTTACAAGATGCCGCTTTTCACCCTTCACTTTATCACCTCCTTCTTATACCTTTTGTGATGAAAGGTTTGATTCCATCCCAATCTCAGACTAGCAGTTTTAGAAGTCCACTGGCAAATGTGCAGGACTCTGAAGCTAGATCTGGTAAATGAGTGAGAGGAATAATATCCATTTGTCCACAAACCAGCAAAGACTCCCTATCACATTGTTTACCTGGCTGCGCTCTGTGGAATGGACCAGGCTGATTCATAGACCGGGTACTATTGGATGTCAGGGACAGATACGGAAAGCCAAAAAGTGTTACTAACTCTAAACATCTGCTATGATAAGTCCAAGAAACTTCTTCCTATTTCAGTGGCAAATATTGGATTTGTTACTTGATTTTTGTCAGTGGGAAGAAGGATGGCATCAAATTGCTGCTTTCAACAAGCCTCATCCTAGTGGTACATGCTCACGATAAAGTAAGGGAATTTAATAATGTTTTCTCTCGACATTTTTAAATACTACATCTTATGTGTACAAAATCCCAGCACAACTGATTGAAAAGTAACAAATAAAGATTATCATAAATTCACTTCTCTTCACAAAGCTTTGAAGAAAGGAATTCTTTGATAGGTATATGAGGGTTTAATTTCAGTGATTCAGACATGAGGCAGTGTAGAAAAACAGCAAGCTCTTTGTTACAAAAATGAGTCAGGAGTCTTTGTTTTAATGTTACACTGTCGCCTAATAATTCAGTGACTTCATCATGAAATCTCCACTCTTCAGATTTTCCTTTCTAAAATGAGGAAATATAGCTAGCTGTCTTTTCGGATTCTTTGTTTTTATTTTAATGGAAATGGTTTGTTGACTAGAGGGCAGTGAAAAAAAATGATTCCGAGCTTGGATTTTGCATACAAGTATGATTTGGAAATATATTTGCTCATTTTATTTTTTAAGATAAAATTGGCCATTTGGATTAATTTCCTATGTGATTTGTAATGAATTAACTCAGTCTGATCACCTGCCATGTGTGTGGAAAAGCCTCATACTCTGAAAAATGACAAAACAATAAAAATTCTACAAAATTCTCATAGAACAGGGAAGACAACAGCCTAAATATGGTTCATTGCAGTTTAACTACACAATGAAATGCAATTTAATAATGAATAATCTGGACAGCAGAAGAGAATGTAGAAAGTAATTGTTAGATGAAGTGAACAGTTTAAGCACAAATGGTAAATTCACGAATAGTTCCACAAGAACGAAAAGGAAAAAATAAGCATCTTCAAGGAATCTCACATAAGAAGAGACAATAGATTTTTATGTCTGATTAGCTATAGAGAGAGGTGCAGAGGGGTTCCAATCTCATGGATATCACTATAGATCTTTTCTTTACTAATTCATATATGAATTTATATTGCATCATTGTATGACAGTCAGAATAATGCCACCCCCCAAGAAATTCATATCCTAATCTCCAGAACCTACAACTATATTACAGGAAGATTACAGATGTGATTAAGTTCAGCATCTTGACATGCAGGGATAATCCTGGATTATCCCGTTGTGTCCGGTGTGATCACAGGAGTCCTCCTAAGAAGGAGGTAGAAGGGTCAAAGTCAGAGAAGGAGATGTGATGATGGTAGTAGGGTCAGAGTCAGAAAAAATGCAGTGTATTTTGCTACTAGCTTTGAAGCTAGAGGAAAGGGGTCTCTGGCCAAGGAATTCAGGTGGCCTCTAGAAGAAAGGAAAGGCATGAAAATCTATTCTCCCCAGAGCCTCCAGAAAAAACACAGCCCTGCCTGCACCTTAATTTCAGACCAGTGGAATCCATTTCATACCTTTGACCTTCAGAATTGTAAGATAATACGTTTGTGTTGTTTTAAGCTACTAACTTTGCAGTAATTTGTTATAGCAGCCATAGAAAACTCATCCACCTTGTGTCCCCACCCATTCATTCATTTCAGCCCCCAGTTGACCTAGTACATCAGGTCTAATTAACCTCTCTAAAAAGTCAGTTTTATCCTAGCACTTCTTGTCTAAAACTTACAGTGGTCCCTCAATCCTCAAATGGAAAAATCTATTCTTGAGCTAGAAATTATAACTTATTAACGTTATCCCCAGTCACCTTCCCAAGCTTAGACATTAGTACTGATCACACAGATATTTATTCCAACTAGACTGAGTTTTTGCCTAGTTTACATTGCTACGTTTTTCTTGAAAGTTAATATCTCCAATACAACCATGCATAATAAAATTCTCTTATCTGAGAGGGTTTCTAAACATTAATAAAAAATAAATAGACAGATTTACATATATAAAATATTCAACTGTCTGAATGCTTAAAAGTAATGGGGAGAGATGCATAAGACAAGCACAACAAAAGAATATTTTTACAAGGTTAATGTCTAATTATAAAATTAATATAAATGACAAACACATAGACGACTTTGGATAAATGTACAAATGATCTAAAAAGAAAATTTAACTGAAAAAAATAAGGATAAATATTCAACTAAGTAAATTCAATTTAAATAATGATACATTATTTTAACCTATAAATTAGTAAATATTTAAAATTATAATAATAATGTCAAGTACGCAGTGGAACACTTTCCTTAACAATGACTTTAAAAAGTGACAGTTCTACTATAGAGCATTTTGGCAGTACATACTAAGAGCACTGAAAATGTAATCTTCCCGCTGGGCTCAGTGGCAGTTTGGGAGGCCAAGGCGAGCAGATCACTTGAGGTCAGGAGTTCGAGACTAGCCTGGCCAACATGGTAAAATCCCGTCTCTACTGAAAAAAATACAAAAATTAGCCGGGTGTGGTGGCACATGCCTGTAGTTCCAGCTACTCGGTAGGCTGAGGCATGAGAATCGCTTGAACTCAGAAGGCAGAGGTTGCAATGATCCAAGATTGGGCGGCTGCACTCCAGCCTGGACGACAGAGGGAGACTCTGTCTAAAAAAAGAAAAAAAAAAGTAATCTGCCATTTGCCATTTGATTAACTTATCCATTTAAATTTGTATATATTTATATAAAGTTCAGATTGTCTGAGTGGGTAGTGATTTAAATTATGGCACATATATTTTATGAAATCTATGTATCCTAGAGCCTTTTAAGAATTTGGAAAATGCAAATTAGAGAATTATAGGTAATGTACAAGACAACAGTAAACACATAAAAATGTTATCAGTAGTGATCAGAAGTGATGACATTATTTTTCTATTTTATTTTTTCTTTTCAGAGTTTAGAAATATTTTATTTGGAGTACATATTTATCTTGTGTAAAAATAAGCTATTTTATATATATATATATATATATATATATATATATATATATATATATATATTCTAATCATCTTTCAGGTCTCACCTTAATACTGGTTCCCCTATGATTTTTCTTTCTTTTATCAGACCAACATTATATATTGCTCTTTCACTTCTAAAGCACTGCACAACAATTCTCACAGAACTTTGAACATGCTACTTTACTTTCAATTTTTTATGAGCATAGCAAAGGGGACAGTCATGTATATTTCTTTATAGGACTTTTAACATGTAGTTCAATATCTAAATTATAGTAGGTGATCAATTAATGTTTTTTGTCAAATAAGCCTAACTCATTTCAGAACAGGTTCTATGTTCCAAACAAACATAGATATTTTTTCCCTGTACGATTGACAGATATTTTTAAAAAGTAAAATTCTAAAAGAAGAAAATATGTTTAATTACATTTTGTATCACTAATATAATAAAAGAAAACCAGAAAATCAGGAGGGGGATCCCATTCAACACTTTTTAAAAGAAGAAAAGTTTCTAATAAAACCTGGACACCCAAAACTCTCGCTAAGCTTTTTGGTCCATAATCTGCTGGGATCATCCAATCCTTAGTGGCTGAGTATTGCCAGTGTTTCCTGTTAGGTAAGAAGCACTAACTGTGATGCTATACCAAATACCTTTCAGATCAACAAGGACTGAACTTTTCCCCTTGACCTGAACTGTTGGATTAATTACCCATGTCAAAGTACTACCACCTGCCTGAGTTTGGAAATCACCCATGATGGAAACTACCATTGATGTTTACTCCCAAGGATATAAATGTCAATCCTAAAATATATGTGCCCCTGTCATACCTTTTTGGATATTGCAGTTGAATTGTTCAGTCATATTCATTGTGGGTCAATTCTAGAGCTATGTCAATTTCCCTACCCCAGTCCAGCTTTCTTTCCTTTGCCAGAGACACATACTACAAAAGTCCCTACATGCTTCATGGTGATAGTTGTCCTGTTGCTGACCTGTCCTTTGAGAGCGAAAAAAAAAATAGTGACATAATGTTTTCTCTTTACCTGATACAATATCAATTTGGATTTTTGTAAATATTAATATACTTTTCATAGAAAAGGAAATTTAGTCAAGCACTGAATGGCCACTGTACTTAAACAAAGGGAAAAATTACAAAGATCTAGTCTCCCTGTTTAAATATATCTCCAATGAGAAGCAGAAGGAAAACCCCTGCCCAATAAATCTTCAGTATGTGATGCAAGGTCTAAACTTGAGGCTCAATATTATGTACTGCCTTGACATCTGGTGAAATCAGAAGGGCTTTGAATAGCCTAACTGCTATGTCTCCTCCCAAACCTGCTCCCACAGATAAGATTTCCTAGCCAAATGGCCCTCCTTATCAAAGGCACCAGACACAGTTTCTGCTTATTCCTGAGTATTGGGTTTCAATTTCCTGCCAACTTGTAGAGTTATTCAAATAAGCTGATCACATCTTCCACAGGAACCAGGGGACACATCACCCTTTTAATTCTACAAAATCTGCCTTCTGCAGCCCCTGGCTGTTCACTCTGTTTCTGAGTTCAACCCCTGTGTGACCCTGCATGACATACGGTGTCCTCCTCCCCGCAAGCTGGGAACGTATGTGATTAATAAATGCTGTCCATTTCATCATTTAGTGTCAAGTGACATCTTCAGCCATCCCCATAACCTTAGGGTGGTAATTCCTCTCTCACCAACTGAGTGAATAGGAGGCGATTAAAACACATCAGTAAGAGAGCTTCTTGAAAATGTCTGACATGCTTATGTATATAAATTTATTCTCATCATTTTTCTTCTTCAGAATGATAATCTTTGGAAAATGTAGTTTCTTGTAAAATCTCGACTGGACGCTGTGTCTCACACCTGTAATCCCAGCACTTTGGGAGGCCAAAGCGGGTGGATCACCTGAGGTCAGGAGTTCAAGACCAGCCTGACCAACATGGAGAAACCCCACCTCTACTAAAAATACAAAATTAGCCAGAGTGATGGCGCAAGCCTGTAATCCCACCGACTGGGAGGCTAAGGCAGGAGAATTGCTTGAACCCGGGAGGCATACGTTGTGGTGAGCAGAGATAGTGCCATTGCACTCCAGTGTGGGAAACAAGAGAGAAACTTCATCTCAAATTTAAAAAAAAAAAAAAAAAAAAAACTTCACAATTTGATATGTCTAGAATGATGGGTATGGGTCAACAACTGTATATTCAATATTACTCTCATTGTGACTCTCTCCAGCACACCAGACACACTCAGCCATATCCAGAACTGCAAGTCTCCATTTCCTTTCCATAAAGCCTTCAAAGTACATACACTGAAAATATTGTAATGATTATAATTAGCATTCAAGTCCAGGGCAAGGCTTTCTGTGAGGGAAGGACTAGAGAATGAAGATCTTTTAGAGCACTGATGGAAGAAAGTTGCTCCTAAAATATATTTTCTTTTTGTTTGTTATTTCACTTTAAGTTCCCTGATCCAAGTGCCGAACGTGTAGGTTTGTTAGACAGGTATACGTGTGCCATGGTGGTTTGCTGCACCTATCAACCCTTCATCTAGGTTTTAAGCCCCTCAGGCATTAACCATTTTTCCTAATGTTTTCCCTCCCCTTGATCGCCATGCCCCGACTGACCCCAGTGTACATTGTTCCCCTCCCTGTATCCAGGTGTTCTCATTGTTCACCTCCCACTTGTGAGTGAGAAAATGTGGTGATTGGTTTTCTGTCCCTGTGTTAGTTTGCTGAGGATGATGGCTTCCAGCTTCATCCATGTCTCGACAAAGGACATGATCTCATTCCTTTTTATGGCTGCATAGTGTTCCATGGTGTATATGTACCACATTTTTTTTTATACATTCTATCATTGATGGGTATTTTGGTTGGTTCTATGTCTTTGCTATTGTAAATAGTGCTGCAATAAACATAAATGTGCATGTGTTTTTATAGTAGAATGATTTATATTCCTTTGGCTATATATCCAGTAATGCTATTCCTGGGTCAAATGGTATTTCTGGTTCTATATCCTAAAGGAATCACCACACTGTCTTCCACAATGGTTGAACTAATTTACATTCCCATCAACAGTGTAAAAGCATTCCTATTTTTTCACAGCCTTGTCAGCATCTATTGTTTCCTGACTTTTTAATAACTGCCATTCTGACTGGTATGAGGTAATATCTCCTTGTGGATTTGATTTCCATTTCTCTAATGACCAGTGATGGTGAGCTTTTTTCATGTTTTTTGGCCACATAAATGTCTTCTTTTGAGAAGTGTCTGTTCATATCCTTTGCCCGCTTTTTGATGGAGTTGTCTGGTTTTTTCTTATAAATTTGTTTAAGTTCCTTGTAGATACTGGATATTAGATCTTTGTCAGATGAGTAAATTGCAAAAATTTTCTCCCATTCTGTAAGTTGCCTGTTCACTCTGATGATAGTTTCTTTGGCTGTGCAGAAGCTCTTTAGTTTAGTTAGATTCCATTTATCAATTTTGGCTATTGTTGCAATTGCTTCAGCATTTTAGTGATGAAGTCTTTGCCCATGCCTATGTCATGAATGGTATTGCCTGGGTTTTCTTCTAGGGCTTTTATGGTTTTGGATTTTACATTTAAGTCTTTAATCCATCTTGAGTTAATTTTTGTATAAGGTGTAAAGAAAGGGCCCAATTTCTGTTTTCTGCATGTGGCTAGCCCAGTTTTCCCAGGACCATTTATTAAATAGGGAATCCTTTCCCAATTGCTTGTTTTTGTCCAATTTGTCAAAGATCAGATGGTTGTAGATGTGTGGTGTTATTTCTGAGGTCTCTGTTTTGTTCCACTGGTCTATATGTCTGCTTTGGTACAAGTACCATGCTGTTTTTGTTACTGTAGCATTGTAGATAGTTTGAAGTCAGGTAGCATGATGCCCCCAGCTTTGTTCTTTTTGCTTAGGACTGTTTTGGCTACACAGGGTCTTTTTTTTGGTTCCAAATGAAATTTAAAGTAGTTTTACCTGAATCTGTGAAGAATGTCAATGGTAGTTTAATAAGAATCGCATTGAATCTCTATATTACTTCGGGCAGGATGGCAATTTTCACGATATTGACTCTGCCTATCTGTGAGGATAGAATGTTTTTCCATTTCTTTGTGTTCTCTCTTATTTCCTTGAGCAGTGGCTTGTAGTTCTTCTTGAAGAGGTCCTTTACATCCCTTGTTAGCTATATTCCTAGGTATTTTATTATCTTTGTAGCAACTGTGAATGGGAGTTCATTCATGATTTGGCTCTATGCTGTCTATTGTTGGTGTAGAGGAATTGATTTTTCCACATTGATTTTGTATCCTGAGACTGCTGAATTTGCTTATCAGCTTAAGGAGATTTGGGGCTGAGATGATAGGGTTTTCTAAATATAGAATCATGTCATCTGCAAACAGAGACTATTTGACTTCCTCTCTTCCTATTTGAATAACATTTATTTCTTTCTCTTGCCTGATTGCCCTGGCCAGAACTTCCAATACTATCTTGAATAGAAGTGGTGACAGAGGGCATTCTTCTCTTGTGCAGGTTTTCAAAGGGAATGCTTCCAGCTTTTGCCTATTCAGTATGATATTGACTGTGGGTGTGTCATAAATAGCTCTTATTATTTTGAGATATATTTCATCGATACCTAATTTATTGAGAGTTCTTAACATGAAGGATGTTGGATTTTATTGAAGGCCTTTTCTACATTTATTGAGATGATCATGTGGTTTTTGTCTTTGGTTCTGTTTATGTAATGGATTACGTTATATTGATTTGCGTATGTTCAACTAGCCTTGCATCCCAAGGATGAAGCTGACTTCATCGTGGTAGATAAGCTTTTTGATGTGCTGCTGGATTTAGTTTTCCAGTATTTTATTGAGGATTTTTGCATCAATGTTCATCAGGGATATTGGCCTGAAGTTTTATTTTTTTGTTGTATCTCTGCCAGGTTTTGGTATCAGGATGATTCTGGCCTCATAAGATGGGTTACGAAGGAATCCCTCCTTTTCAATTGTTTGGAATAGTTTCAGAAGGAATGGCACCAACTCATCTTTGTACCTCTGGTAGAATTCGGCTGTGAATTCACCTGGTCCTGGGGTTTGTTTGTTTCTTTGTTTGTTTTTGTTGTTGTTGTTGCTGTTTGTTTTTGGTTGGTAGGCTATTAATTACTGCCTCAATTTCAGAAATTGTTATTGGTCTATTCAGGGATTCGACTTCTTCCCGGTTTAGTCTTGGGAGGGTGTATGTGTCCAGGAATTTATACTTTTCTTCTAGATTTTCTAGTTTATTTTCAGAGAGATGTTTATAGTTTTCTCTGATGGTAGTTTGTATTTCTGTGGGGTCAGTGGTGATACCCCCTTTATCATTTTTTATTGTGTCTATTTGATTCTTCTCTTTTCTTCTTTATTTGTCTAGCTAGTGGTCTATTTTGTTAATATTTTCAAAAAACTAGCTCCTGGATTTATTGATTTTTTTAAAGGGTTTTTCATGTCTCTAGCTCCTTCAGCTCTGTTCTGATCTTAGTTATTTCTTCTCTTCTGCTAGCTTTTGGATTTGTTTGCTCTTGCTTCTCTAGCTCTTTTAATTGTGAAGTTATAGTGTCAGTTTGAGATCTTTCTAGCTTTCTGATATGGGCATTGGAAAAAATGTTTTCAAAAGTTCATGACCCAGAATCAAAATGCCTTGAAACTGTAGCTTAAATGAGCATTCCATGTTTTCCATCTGCATCTTCATTCCCTTGTGCTTTTTATATCAACCTTAAGGAAACAGGGGCATGATTTAAAGAGCAATGTAACAGGATGCAAATTGTCTCCAAACTTAGTCTTTAGCTATCACCTTGATTATGAGCTAGAAACTTGGCATCCTAAAGACTCCATTTTCCAGCCTACCTTGCTCCTATCTGTGACGTATATTGTGTGAGGCTCCTGTGAAGTCTTCTTAAAGGAGACATCATATCTGTCTCCTCTCCATTTTCCTCTTTCCTGAAGCCTGGAATATGACATGAGGACTTGAGCTTGAGCAGCTATTTTGAACCATGAACAGAATGCCATGGATGAAAGAACATCAAAAGAAAAAACTTGAGATTTGTATAAACTATTCAGGCCACTATACTAGCCCCAAACTCCCTATCTCTAGACTTTCTCAACAACAACAACAAAAAGTAAATGTCTAGCTTGTTTATGTATCTGTTACATGCAGCTGAACTTCCTTCTAATTGACACAGGCAATATACCTACAACTGCTATTCAACCAGTTTATACCAGTAAAGTCATGCTATACTGAAATCTAAAATTCTGCCACATAGGTTACTGAGGAAAAACTCCATCTAATAATCTCGCATAGCATCAACAAAGGCAGGAAATTGAGCCTGCAAGTCTTGCCAGTATAGACATGGGATGCTCCTGGTGGCTGCTGAGCTGGTGGCAGCAATAGTGCCAGTAGCATTTTCTGGTCCCACCTGCTATTTTAAAGTAGTTCAAGATTTGCAAGGACAAGGTAGCAGAGCAGATGGCAGAAACACACACTGGCAGCAACATTGTCGTCACTAGTTGATGACAGTGATAGCCAGAGTCTGATTGAAACTCAGGCTCTCCAGATATGCACATGAAGGCAAGGCAGCCAGCACAAAAGATACAAAAGTAACAGGTGCCAGGTACCTACTCACCTTCCATTTACTGTAGCTCTTATCCCCCTTATCTGTGGGGGATATGTTTTAAGCCTCCAGTGGATGTCTGCAATGTGGATAGTATTGAAACTTACATATGCTATGTTTTTTTCTTATACCTACACACATACCTATGGTAAAGTTTAATTTATAAATTTGGCTGGGTGTGGTGGCTCACATCTGTAATCCCAGCACTTTGGGAGACCACGGCAGGTGGATCACCTGAGGTCAGGAGTTCAAGACCAGCCTGGCCAACATGGTGAAACCCCGTCACTACTAAAAATACAAAAATTAGCCAGGCATGGTGCCAGGCACTTGTAGTCCCAGCTACTTGAGTGGCTGAGGCAGGAGATTCGCTTGAATCCGGGAGGCAGAGGTTGCAGTGAGCCGAGATCACACCATTGCACTCCAGTCGGGGTGACAAGAGCAAAACTCCGTTTCAAAAAAAAGAAAAAGAAAAAGAAAAAAGTTTAATGTATAAATTAGGCATGGTAAGAGATTAACAACAGTAACTAATACTAAAATGGAACAATTATAACAGCATACTATAATACAAATTATGTGAATGCGGTCTTTCTCTTTTTCTCTCTCAGGATATCTTATTTTACTGTACTCATTTTTTTTGTGGTGATGTGAGATGATAAAATGCCTGTGTGATGCTATGAAGTTAGGTGAATGATGTAGGCATTGTGACATAGTGTTAGGCTACTACTGACCCTGTGATGATACATCAGAAGTAGGAGCATCTGCTTTGGGTGAGTCTGGTTGAAGGAGTCATGATAGGGTCGATGGTTGGATGTCTGGAGCAGATGGTATTGATAACAAATGAGCAGGTAGTTTATATAGTGTGGACATGCTGGAAAAACGGATGATTCCCATCCCTGTCAGGGCAGACCAGGATGGCACAAGATTTCATCACACTAACCAGAATAGTGTGCAATTTAAAACATATGAATCATTTATTTCTGGAATTTTCCATTTAATATTTTCAGACAGATAAGGGGAACTACCTATCAGAGAAGTCATTGGAACACTGCTATGTGGCTCACAATATTAAATCTGGACTCAGACAGGAGCAACTCAGTGAAATCATGACAAACAAAAGATTATGCTATTGCCTTCTAAACAAATAATAACAGATTTGAAATTATTAAATTTGATGAATGATTTATATAACTAAGTATGCAGTTGTATAATTATAGATGTGTGTCACACACGTCTAATTTAGAGAATAGAAAGAATTTTAAATGCATTTTATTTACACATTAATTTATATTATCATATCAGTTATTACATATTTTGAATATCACCCCTTAGCATGCCCAGATAGAAGCCAGTCTTAAGTTACAATTTTGTAAGAGAAGCTTCTGTTCTACTTTTCCCACTCTGAACATTAGATTATTGACTACAGATGTCACTAAAGTCAAACCCAGTTATGATTTGTGTATCTATAAAAATAGCTGAAGAATATGTAACTTTTGGACTTCATCTTCTTAAAAAGAAGACACTGGTGATGAAATAGCATGATGAAAGAAAAAAAAAAGGAGCAAGAGAGTTTGTGCCAGTGCATAGAGGATAGCTGTTATAATCTACATACTCAAACACACTCAGTGCTTTCTCAGGCATCAATATAGCTCACATGTGAGAAAATAAAAATTACATTGGGAAATAACACCTTAAATTGCTCAAACTTAGCCCTTTCTTTGAAAGCAATACTTGCTGAAAATGTGGCCCAATATCTCAAAATAATAGTCACTGGTGATATAGTCAATAAATCTATGCCTAATTAATAATTCTTTATATTAAATTCCTTCTGTCGAAATAACTGCTATGATATCTGTCTTCTGATTGAACCCTTGACTGATAGAAGATAGCTGGCATTCAAGTCAGAGGTTAAAAGGCATCAACCAAAAGAATTAGTAAAAATAGAGAAGGCAAGAGTTTCAGGAACTGAGCCTTCACGCACGCCAACTAATCTAATGGGTTAGGGAGATGATAAGAAAATTGTAAAAATAAGACGGGAAAAAATTAGCAACTAGTAAGGTAGAAGAAAAACTACCTAATATTATACTCTAGAAAACAAAAAAATGATATGTCAAGGAAGAGAGAATAATCAATGGATCAAGATGGAAATTATAGGTAACCTATCAGTAGTGGGGGAGAACACTTGGCAAGCATGTATTTAAAAGAGATTAGAGATTATGATCTTAGTATCAAATAAGTGAATTCAAGGGAAAATGCATAAAATTATAAAAATAGAGTGCTTTATAATTATAAAATGCACAATTTATAATGAAGATATACGAGTTACAAATATATGCTCTAAATAATATTTATAAAGCAGCAATCAAAGAAGATACAAAGATCAATAAATGAAAATAATTTAAAATAACAGATTGAAGCTGGGCGTGGTGCCTCATGCCTGTAATTTCAGCACTTTTAGAGGCCAAGGTGGGAAGACTGCTTCAAAGTCAGGAGTTTGAGACCAGTCTGGGCAACAAAGTAAGACACTGCTTTTACAAAAAATAAAATAAATTAGCTGCATGTGGTGGCAAGCGACTATAATCACTTAGTTTGAGCCCAGGAGTTCAAGGCTGTATTGAGCTATGATAGCACCAGCCTGCGTAACAGAATGAGACCCCATCTCTTAAAAAATAATAATGAAATCACAGATTTACATTTCCTCTATTAATTCACAGCAAATCAAATGGACAGAAAACATTTTTTTAAAACTAAGTATCATATATAAAAAGTAGACGTAATTGATATATAGATATAATTCTATACCCCAAATATAGGAAATATGCTTTTTTTTAGGAGGCATTGTTTCATGAACAGGAGGTAACATGCCCTCCTGTCCATGAAACAGTCACAAAAATTGACTATATATTCAACCACTTAGCAAACTCCAATAAATTCCAAATTTACAAAGTTTAAAGATTACAGGAAATATCCTCTGACCATAGATAAACCAGGAAACAAAAAATCCTGCTACTGATACATTACATTAGTGCCATTAATCAATATTTCCAGTATTTCTATTTTTTGTCATTACAGGACGTAATAGGACTGTGTTCCCTAACACTCTTGAATTCATGCTTATGGGACTTGCATTAACTAATAAAACCTGAACAGAAGTATTTAAGGGTGTGCTGCAGTGGCTGGCATCATTCCAGATGGTTCTGTTTGAGGACCAATAGAGCACAGCTCCCAACTGACCCTAATGGATATGTACTATGAAGTTAGTGTTAACCTATCCTGAATTGACTGCTATAAACCTTAATAATTTTTGAAAATTGAAATTGAAATTGTAGAACTCTAGCCCCCTCAAAAAGATAAAAACATCAGTACCCATGAAAATACACTTTTTAAAAAGCTATGCTTGAAGTACACATAAAAATATACAGGAAGAACTTTTCTTCTAAAGTATTGCCATTTTGGTGACCCAGCTCCAAAACCCCTAAGTCTCTCTGCCTCCCTTCTCTAAGATTCAGATTTCCAGGAAATAACATCTAATTGGTCCAGCTTGAATTAGTTATGTGACCAAAAGCATGGGGTTCAGCAACACAGACATGGCCTCTTAGGGTTTGAGGGCCCTCCACTGTGTTTTGAGGCCATTTCCAGAGGGGAATAACTATAATTTGATTGCATCTCACCCCTCAGTCATATGCTGCCTACAATGATTCAACTATCTAGATTCTGGACTCAGTTATGAGGTACACCAAGACATGGTTCCTGGATGGATGATCTCTACATGGTCAGTTGTTTCCCAGTGAGGAAGAGCTTGGCCTTAGTTATGCGGGTCAAGTAGGCAGAGTTAGCACTCTGAATGGGAAGTAAATGACATATATTGAAAGCTGTATGTTCCATACTAGCTTCTATGAGAATTAAACTATGAGTCTATAACTTGATTAAGTTTCATTATAATGCTCACTTCCCATGTATATGCTATGTAAAGAGAGATTGTGCTTATGATATGGGAAGAAGAAACATATGTTTCTTTGAATTCATCATTTGCAGTAATTATGCTCCAACTTTGTTTCGGCATAGTTTTGTATGCCGTAACTCCTAGAATCACCACAAATGTCTAGGGCAGGTTTTCTAAGCTTTTTCTCTTGTCCTCTCCATCTAAACAGAATTTTTATCCAACTTGACTCTTGCCTTTGATGGGACAAAAACCAATTTTTCTCTTTTTAATTCAGCAAGTCCCATTCTTTAAACAGCTTCCAGAAGCAGCATATATATTCCAAGAGGAGTCATGGACATCCCTAAACCCTCTTCAGTGGCAAAAGTGGCAGGGAAAAGAGTATCCAGATGGCTGTGCTGGAACTCTTTTCTCTCTTCTGGATCTACCCAGGGATTGATTGCCGATCAAACAAATGTGACTGGACTCCTTTCAAGGCATTAAATGTAATTAGCTGTTAATTGTTATCGTTAGAGGACTCTGCTGAGTGGCTATCAAGGTACCATCTGGACAGCTCATGACATTCACTGGGGAAATCCCGAAATCTCCATCCAAAAATGTGTGTGTCACTTGCAGACATTTACAATACCCCTCAACAACCTTTGCATCCAGTGGGAAACTTGTCACAGATGGTTGAAATTAAAGACAGAAATACTCTTTTTGTGGGTCAAAATTCTACTTTGAAGTATTTATACTTCTTTAAAACAATCAGGTTTAAATAAGGATAAAATTATAAAAGAACATAGACCTGTATGTTCTCTTATATTTTAAACACCATCTATATCATCTAGGCATCTGATTGTAAACAACAGAACATGACAAAATCATCCGAAGTAACAAGAGAGAGAGAATTGATTGGAATTATATTGCACTACTAGAAGACCAGCTTGAAAATCTGACAGGTCCCAAGTAAGCTCTGGACAGCTATGCAGAAGATAACCAGGGGATGTCAGACAACTCTAACAGACTCTGTATTGTGATATCACTTGCTCAAGATCTAAAATCTTACAAAAGAATACCTGTTGTCCAAGTGTATGTCATAGTTTTACCACCTGATTCCATCAAGATGAAGAAAGAGGAAATATCTTTGGCTTCCACACCTGGAGATGGACGCTGCCTTCAAGTAAGTGATCTCCAAGTTAAGATGAAGATAACATTATGAAGCAGATGTGGAAGCTGAACACCCCCAAAGTGGCAAAGATTAACTAAATGATTTTACTATATTCAAACCCCTCTATGACAAGTTAAAAAAAAAAACTGTCTTCCAATTATATTTTGAAAATCATTCCTGATTCAATCATTAACTACGTGTATGTTCACATTGTGGTAAGGATGTATTTCAGAGAACTCTCGAGAACTTTGGATGAAGTGGTATATTCCTTACCTTTTGAGACCTGTACCACAAAATAAAACAGAATCCTTTTTTTCCAAACTACAATACTAGTCTCAACAGGCCATTTTCATGACACAATATGGGGTTTTTAAAGTTTCATTAATTTTTTTATTTATTAAATTCATATGCATCTACTAAGTCATTTATGTGTCACTCTGTAAAGTTTTGCTAGATGGATACAAAATAGTATTTAATACTGTCTCTAATTGAAATCTAAGTGGGAAAGTAAGACATATCTACCCAAAATAATTAGTAAACAGGGAAATATATATACTGTGATGGAAGTCAATTAAAATTTTATATATCCTGAAGCCTACTTAAAAGTACATTTTATACAAACAATAGTCAGTTCCCAGCATGTCTTCTGTGTTTGGAAAACAGATGTGACAGAAATTCAATTTAATTTTGTCCTTCCCCTCTGCTATGCAACAATTTGCCGAAATGTTACAGTCTTGCTCCTTCTATCCAGATATTTGGATATATATTTTCTAGTTGAACCAAGCTATCTCCTCCTCCCTTTTTATCTTGTAAACTCCAGTTCATCATTCAAGATTTAACTCAGATGTACCTCCTGTGAATTTCTTGATGTACACACTATGGATCTGTGGTCTGGAAACTTTGTCTTCCTAATGGTGCCACACCCTAATGACTCAGGAAATCTATGCCCATTCTCCTTCCCTATTACACTTCTCTTCATCCATCTCTTAAATACAAGGAAGAGTACCAATAGGACTCAAGGACAAAATGGAGTCCTAGAGTCATACACATAAGCCAGCAACCATGGGGTGGCACCTACAGCGGGGGAGTGGAAGCAGGAGTAAAATGTTTATAAAGAGAATTTCATGGGAAAAATGCTGGCCCTTAGAGTGCCAGGTCTGTCCAGAAATTCAAAACAATTAAATAATGACCCCTCTAAATAATTCAACCTGTTTCCCTCCTTCAGCATGCTTAGCTGGTTGATTAGTAACTGTACTATGGCAATACTTACGGGTTAACATTACCATTGTATCTTAGTGAAAAAGGAAAGCTTCAGGCTCTGCACCTCTGTAGCAAAATCAGTGTAGCACTAGGGCCTACTGTAAACATTCCTACAAAATAGAGATATCAGTCACAGTCATACGCATCAGTGATCTTAATGGAGGTTTAATATAAAGAATTTGTGAATAGGATAAAAGGAATAAGGCAAAAAGCAAACAGTGAGACACCAAGAAATGGTACTTCAAAAGCAGCTACTCATCCAAAGGTCCTAAGAACTTAGAAGCTTGGAAGAAAAATACTGACCACCTGGACATAAACCTTTGAGGAAGGGGAGCTGCTAGCTGGCCTAGTACCTCCAGAGCTCAGAGGAGGGCCCCTGCAGAGCTAGGACTGAGACTTACGAGGAGAGGACCATCCGTTTACTGCTGGTAATCCGGGGAGATGCAACAAGGCTGGTGCGAGAATATAAAAAAGCAAATGGAAACTGGAGCCACCTGGTGCTATTGGAAGCAATTACTGCGTTCAGAGTGAAGCTCCATTGCTATTGTAGTCCTGAAAGGATCAAGAAACAAAAAGAAACCACGATCTCCTTTTCCTCCTTCAGCCTTTCAGTTTTTCTCTAGTTGCCCATAATAATAGCGCCCAACAGGAGCCAGCTGGTGAAGGGAGACAGTAGTTTTCAGAATTCCAAACACAGTCCTATAACGCCAAGGCTGGGAGATAAACAGTTCATTATCAGTAGGAAAGGCTGCAGGCAGGGAAGAAATATCTCCAGCTGAAGTTAGATGTCAGTTCTTCCTTTCTTTGCATTTCATCTTTTTAGGTTTCATTTCTCATAAGGTTAAGTTTCCAACTTTTAACTGAGGCCATCCGAAAGATAGTATCACAGGCCTCATAATTAATGCCTTTTTCCTCATCTCATTTCTGATCCAATTAAAATAACTAAAAGGGCATAATTGAATTGTAAAACACAAAGGATAAATGCTCGAGGTGATGGATACCCTATTTACCCTTATGTGACGATTATTGTATTGCACACCTGCATGAAAATATCTTGTGTAACCCATAAAACATATACACCTATTATGTACCCACAAAAATTAAAAATATGTTTAAATGCAAATATCCCTTTCGTTCCCGGGGACAGGGCTTTCCTAATCTTGCCCAAATTCAGAGACCCATTTCACTCTGAAAAGTGTTCCTGACCCTCTGGATAAAGGAAGAATTGCCACACTATGCAGGGATTACTAAGCCCTGTCTCTAGGTAGCCATAAACTGTTAGTCCTACTTTGCTTTCAGAGTTGTTTATCAACCTCTGTTTTCTAAAACAAAATTTTTATCTTAGAATACTCTTCTCTGAACAGCATTAACCAGTACAGACAAAAATGAATGATAGATGTCCCATGAGCCTCAGAAGGCTGTACACCAGCTGAGCACTGAGCACGGTTTTATCAGTGAAATAATGATGAGTGGTTTTTCCATACCTAAGCACAACATTGAGTTAAAATCAACACTGCATGACTCATTTTTAAAACTCTTCTGACAGTTCTACCTTGTAGGTTGGCCTGAAGCCTGTCTTGCCTTTATGGGCCATCAGATTTGTTTGGGGATCTCCAACAGGCAGCAGTCTGGAATACCTGCAGCTTAGTGGCTCACGATGCAGGAAATATTCTTGCCTGACTTTGAATCTATTAAAGCAATTTCTTCCTCTCTGATTTTTACAGCAAATGTCTAGTTGGCCAGTCAACCATGGCTGCAATGAAAGGAAAATGTGTTTGGGGAAGTAACATGGACTTCTTGGAGTAAAACAATCAAGATAGGAAAGATCCTATCCAGTTTATTCTCTGTCAATTTTAGAAAAACATCTTTCACACTTTCCCTCAAATATCGAGCCATATAAAATCATTGTTCAATTTAACTTTGAATTAACTTTAACAATGACAACTTAAGGTACTGTGTTAGGTGGAGTAAACCCAAGAGAGTCTTAAAATATAAAAATTATTGACAATCGAGTAGGAATAACACACTTTTTTTCATTTAGCATTTCAACCTAACCATGGAGGTGTAGGGGATTTATGCCCTTTCCCTTTAGATTGTGTGTATGTTCTGCAATTGCTTTAATCAATACAAAACTACAGAAGTGACACTGTACCTGTTTCTGTGCCTAGGCCTTATGAAACTGACAGCTTCTGCTACCTGTCTCTTAGAATAATCGCTCTTGAAACCCAGCCACTATGCTGTGAGGAAGACCAAGCATCCCGTGGGGAAGCCCACATTGAGAAGAACTGGGAGTTCCAGACTGAAGTCCTGCTGTGTTCCCAGACAACAGTCAGTACCAATTTGCCTTTTAAGAGAGTGAGCTATCATGTAAACGACTTCTCTGGATCCAGAAAAGCCTAGATCTTGACCTACAAAATCATGAGCAAAATAAAATTGTTCTCTTAAGACATTATCTTTTGGGGTATTTTCACAGGCAACAGCCACCCACTATAAAAAGCTGTCATCTCATATGAGATAACATCCTCAAGACATTTTGAGTAATTTAGTCCAGCTCACTAGGAAGCCCCTGTATTTTATCTCCAAGCAAACACATATTTCCTGCCTTTCAGTAATGTATGTTCTGAAAGGAGAAAAAGGCATTGAGATACAAAAGCACATTATAAGACAGAAAACTCTATGCGTCATTTCCTGTCATTTACCTTGATGTGAGCAACCATCTCCAAAAAGGGGACTAGTTGTCATCACTTCATATCTCCCACTCATCTTTCACCTACTTCTCCCTTTGCAGTCTTGTGCATACCACTGTGGCCTCCCCACCTATTCCCACCACCTCTCCATATATTTTATTATACTTTAAGTTCTGGGATACATGTGCAGAACATGCAGGTTTATTACATAGGTATACATATGTCATTGTGGTTTGCTGCACCCATCATCTACATTAGGTATTTCTCCTAATGCTATCCCTTCCCTTGCTGCCCAACCACTGACAAGCCCCAGAGTGTGATGTTTCCCTCCCTGTGCCCATATGTTCTCACTGTTCAATTCCCACTTATGAGTGAGAACATGTGGTGTTTGGTTTTCTGTTCCTGTGCTACCTTGCTGAGAATGATGGTTTCCAGCTTCATCCATGTCCCTGCAAAGGACATAAACTCATTCTTTTTCATGGCTGCATAGTATTCCATGTTGTACATGTGCCACATTTTCTTTATCTCATCTAACATTTATGGGCATTTGAGTTGGTTCCAAGTCTTTGCTATTGTGAATAGTGCTGCAGTAAACATACATGTGCATGTGTCTTTATAGTAGAATGATTTACAATCCTTTGGGTATATACCCAGTAATGGGACTGCTGGGTCAAACGGTATTTCTACTTCTAGATCCTTGAGAAATTGCGACACTGCCTTCCACAATGGTTGAACTAATTTACACTCCCACCAACAGTGTAAAAGCGTTCCTATTCTTCTACATCCTCCCTAGCATCTATTGTTTCCTGACATTTTAGTGATCATCATTCTAACTGCCATGAGATGATATCTCATTGTGGTTTTGATTTGCATTTCTGTAATGACCAGTGATTATGAGCTTTTTTTCATATGCTCGTTGGCTGCATAAATGTCATATTTTGAAAAGTGTCTGTTCATATCCTTCACCCATTTTTGATGGGGTTGTTTTTTCTTGTAAATTTGTTTAAGTTCCTTGTAGAGTCTGGATATTAGCCCTTTGTCAGATGGATAGATTGCAAAAATTTTCTCCCATTCTGTAGGTTATCTGTTCACTCTGATGATAGTTTCTTCTGCTGTGCAGAAGCTCTTTAGTTTAATTAGGTCCCATTTGTCAATTTTGGCTTTTGTTGCAATTACTTTTGGTGTTTTAGTCATGAAGTCTTTGCCCATGCCTATGTCCTGAATGGTATTGCCTAGGTTTTCCTGTAGGACGTTTATGGTTTTAGGTCTAATGTTTAAATCTTTAATCCATCTTGAGTTAATTTTTTGTAAGGTGTAAGGAAGGGGTCCAGTTTCAGTTTTCTGCATATGGCTAGTCATATGACCATACACCATTTATTATGGAGGGAATCATATGCCCATTGCTTGTTTTTGTCAGATTTGTCAAAGATCATATGGTTGTGGATGTGTGGTATAATTTTTGAGGCCTCTGTTCTGTTCCATTGGTCTATATATCTGTTTTGATACTAGTACCATGCTGTTTTGGTTACTGTAACCTTGTAGTATAGTTTGAAGTCAGGTAGCATTATGCCTCCAGCTTTGTTCTTTTTCCTTAGGATTGTCTTGGGTATATGAGCTCTTCTTTAGCTCCATGTGAAATTTAAAGTAGTTTTTTTCTAATTCTGTGAAGAAAGTCAATGGTAGCTTGATGGGAATAGCATTGAATCTAAAAATTACCTTGGGCAGTATGGTCATTTTCACGATATTGATTCTTCCTGTCCATAAGCATGGAATATTTGTTTGTGTCCTCTATTTCCTTGAGCAGTGGTATGTAGTTCTCCTTGAAGAAGTCCTTCACATCCCTTGTAAGTTACATTCCTAGGTATTTTATTGTCTTTGTAGCAATTGTGAATGGGAGTTTGCTCATGATTTGGCTCTCTGTCTATTATTGGTATGTAGCAATGCTTGTGATTTTTGCACATTGATTTTCTATCCTGAGACTTTGCTGAAGTTGCTTATCAGCTTAAGGAGTTTTGGGGCTGAGAAGGTAGGGTTTTCTAAATATACAATCCTGTCATCTGCAAACAGAGATAATTTGACTTCCTCTCTTCCTATTTCAATACCCTTTATTCCTTACTCTTGCCTGATTGCCCTGGCCAGAATTTCCAATACTATTTGAATTGGAGTGGTGAGAGGGGGCATCCTTGTCTTGTGCTGGTTTTCAAAGGGAATGCTTCCAGCTTTTGCCCATTCAGTATGATATTGGCTGTGGGTTTGTCATAAATAGCTCTTATTGTTTTGAGATATGGTCCATCAATACCTAGTTTATTGAGTGTATTTACCATGAAGAAGTGTTGAATTTTATTGAAGACCTTTTCTGCATCTATTGAGAAAATCATGTGGTTTTTGTCATTGGTTCTGTTTATGTGATGGATTACATTTATTGATTTGCATATGTTGAATCAGCCTTGCATCCCCGGGATGAAGCTGACTAGATCGTGGTGAATAATCTTTTTTGTGTGCTGCTGGATTTGGTTTGCCAGTATTTTATTGAGGATTTTTGCATTGATGTTCATCAGGGATATTGGCCTGAAATTTTCTTTTTTGTGTGTGTCTCTGCCAGGCTTTGGTATCAGGATGATGTTGGCCTCATAAAATGAGTTAGGGAGGATTCCCTCTTTTTCTATTGATTGGAATAGTTTCAGAAGGAATGGTACCAGCTCCTCCTTGTACCTCTGGTAGAATTCAGCTGTGAATCCATCTGGTCCTGGGCTTTTTTTGGTTGATAGGCTATTAATTGCTGCCTCAATTTCAGACTTGTTACTGGTCTATTCAGGAATTTGACTTCTTGGTTTAGTCTTGGGAGGGTATATGTGTTCAGGAATTTATCCATTTCTTCTAGATATTCTAGTTTATTTGCATAGAGGTGTTTATAGTATTCTCTGATGGTAGTTTGTATTTCTGTGGGATCATTGGTGATCTCCCCTTTATCATTTTTTATTGTGTCTATTCTGTTCTTCTCTCTTTTCTTCATTAGTCTGGCTAGCAGTCTATCTATTTTATCAGTCTTTTCAAAACACCAGCTCCTGGATTCATCAATTTTTTGAAGGGTTTTTCGTGTCTCTATCTCCTTCAGTTCTGCTTTGATCGTTACTTCTTGTCTTCTGCTAGCATTTGAACTTTTTGCTCTTGCTTCTCTAGTTCTTTTCATTGTGATATTAGTGTGTCGATTTTAGATCTTTCTAGCTTTCTGCTGTAGGCATTTAGCGCTATAAATTTCCCTCTAAACACTGCTTTAGCTGTGTCCTAGGGATTCTGATATGATGTGTCTTTGTTATCATTAGTTTCAAATAAATTATTTATTTCTACCCTTATTTTGCTATTTACCCAGTAGTCATTCAGAAGCAGGCTGTTTGGTTTCCATGTAGTTGTTTGCTTTTGAGTGAGCTTCTTAATCCTGAGTTCTAATTTGATTGCACTGCGGTTTGAGACACTGTTATGATTTCCGTTCTTTTGCATTTGCTGAGGAGTGTTTTTTTCCAATTATGTCGTCAATTTTAGAATAAGTGCTATGTGGTGCTGAGAAGAAGGTATATTCTGTTGATTTGGGGTGGAGAGTTCACTCCAAAGGAGTGATCCTTTGGAGGAGACGAGGCATTCTGGTTTTTGGAATTTTCAGACTTTTTGTGTTGGTTTTTCCTCATCTTTGTGGATTATTTACCTTTAGTCTTTGCTGTTGGTGACTTTTGGATGGAGTTTTTGTGTGGTCATCCTTTTTGTTGATGTTGACACTATTGCTTTCTGTTTGTTGGTTTTCCTTCCAACAGTAATGCCCCTCTTCTGCAGGTCTGCTGGAGTTTGCTGGGGGATCCAGACCCTGTTTGCCTGGGTGTCACCAGGGTAGGCTGTGGAACAGGAAAGATTGCTGCCTTCTCCTTCCTCTGGAAGCTTCATCCCAGAGGGGCACTTGCCGAATGTCAGCCAGAGCTCTCCTGTATGAGGTGTCTGTCAACCACTGCTGGGAGATGTCTCCCAATCAGGAGGCATGGGGGTCAGGGACCCACTTGAGGAGGCAGTCTGTCACCTAGCACAGTTTGGGCACTGTGCCGGGAGATCCACTGCTCTCTTCAGAGCCAGCAGGCAGGAATGTTTTTAAGTCTGCTGAAGCTGTGCCCACAGCCTCCCCTTCTTCCAGGTGCTCTGTCCCAGGGAGATGGTATTTTTATCTATAAGCTCCTGATTGGGGCTGCATCATCTTTCAGAGATGCCCTGCCCAGAGAGGAAGAATCTAGTGAATGCACCAGAAGCTCGGGTATTCTGACTCTAAACATGTTCTTTCCTCCAACCGTGTCTGGCCTGTTGATTCATATTCACAGATGCTGAGTTTATTGTTTCTAAAAAACAGAACCATTTATTACTATGATACCTCAGAAATTCCAAAAACAAAAGTTGGAATGCCCATCAGATTATTTATCCTTTTTATAAACTGGATAAATGCAAATCTTTTTAGTTCACACTGCTCTTTATTATTGAACGTTATGGAACCTTTGGGTGTGCCTTGCTTGTCCTTCCAGCTAAATTATCACCTCCTCCAAGACAGAAACCTCAAGTTCTTTGTCTTTGTATTCTTCCCACTGCCTAACATAATGCTATTCAAGTGGTAGATGTGCCACTTGGTTGATAAAACTAAAAGAACAAAATGTCACCTTGATAAAGTTTCCTGTTGGAGAAGCAAAAATTAAAAGGAAACAGCTAAATTGATATTGGATTGAATAAAGGATAAGGGAGAATTCCAACTGTGCCTATATATATAAGAAAAGAAAAAAGGAATACATTTATGTTTTATTTTCAAAATCTTCATGCCAGCTAACATATATGAATACTTCCCTTTCATTTATTTGCTCTGACTCAGAGTCGAAAATCAGCTGTGGTGAACTGCCAAGTGCTAATCAGTGAACTAATTGTTTTATTCATTGTAATAACCATCACAAATGTTGGATTTAATGAGGTACTCACTTTTCCATTACAAAAATTGAATTCAGATTTTTTTTACTGTACTTTGAATGATAGCTGGGTTAATGTCATTCTCTATAAAGAATTTTTATTTAATAACTTTATCATACCTGGAGGAGGTAAAGCTTTAAAGATATGTAAAATTTTGTCAATATTTTTGTTTCTGGTTAAGTCAGTTTGCCCTTTTATCATGTTCGAGTCACCCTCAGAAAATGGAAAAAGAGAACAAGAAGCTAATGTAATAAATTTCTGTGAAAACCCTGAACATCATTCTCTTTTAGCAGTGTAAGTACTAAAGGAAAATACCAGATAATACATGTATAGGCAAAGGAAAAACTATAGTGGCAAAAGAGGTAGTCATCAATTCATAAGTTTCAATTGAAACAAATTATTTAATATTGATTTTTAGATCTTCAGTTGGGGACAACTCAAAATTAAGACAAAGTTTATTGGTACCTCCAAATCCTTAAAAAGGGGAACTTGTCTTCCTCATAAATAAGCATCTTAGAAGGATCCAATTCATAGTCAAGACTAACTTCTCTATTATAAAACAATTAAGTGGCTATACAGGTGAAGAATGCTTCAAATTACCTGAAATAGTTGTATAATTTCTGAAACATATTGCAATAATGTCTGTAGATAATGCTATTTCCCTCTGACTCAAAATGACATGGGCTGAATTGTTGCAGATATGGAAACCTTGATTGATAGTGACAGACAAACCAGACTGCTATACAAAATATGAGCAAAGGGTGGCTTCAATAGTAGATTATTTTCAACAATAGGACAATGTATACACTATAATTTTGAGTTCAGAGTTAGCCTCAATCAATTCAAGTGCCTGAAAACAAAGAGCATAACAACTAAGAATAATCTTTCCAAAGTGCAGATTGAAAAATAACAGACTTCCTCTCTTCAACAGCAGGGACCAAATGAAATGCATAAGCAGATAGTATCATTATGGAATAATAGTGGCAACAGCATAGTGCTAGGATATTTTTCTTTGAGACTTCATAAGTTGTAACAACAAGGATTTGTGTATACAAAAATTAGAAAAAGACTAAGAAAAGGAGATTTCCTGTATAAATGTTTTAAATGTATAATAATGAAGTATATTTTAGGTGATTACACTTCATCACCATCAGAAATATTTTATGGTAATAATGAGGTTGAAACTGGTGTCAAGAATGAGATACCATCTCACACCAGTAAGAATGGCTGTTATTAAAAAGTCAAAGTGAGGTTTGGGAGAAAAGGAAATGTGTATACACTGCTGGTGGGAATGTAAATTAGTTCAGCCACTGTGGAAGGCAGTTTGGTAAATTCTCAAATAACTTAGAACTATCATTTGACCCAGCAATTCCATTACTAGGTATATATCCTGTTGTGGGAAATCAGGGACCCCAAATGGAAGGACCAGCTGGAGCCAAGTCAGAATAACACAGATTGTGAAGATTTCATGGACATTTATCAGTTCCCAAAATTTATACTTTTATAATTTCTTACGCCTGTCCTTACTGCAATCTCTGAACATAAATTGTGAAGATTTCATGGACATTTATCACTTCCCCAATCAATACTCATAATTTCTTATGCCTGTCTTTACTTTAATCTCTTAATCACATTATCTTTGTAAACTGAAAATGTACGTCACCTCAGGACCACTATTGTACAAATGGATTGTAAATCATGTGTGTTTGAACAATATTAAATCAGTGTACCCTGAAAAAGAACAGAATAACAGCGATTTTCAGGGAACAAGGGAAGATAACCCTAAGGTCTAACTGCCTGCAGGGTGAGGCATAATAGAGCCATATTTTTCTTCTTGCAGGGAGCCCATAAACAGATGTGTGAGTAGGAGAAATATCACTGAATTCTTTTCCCAGAAAGAAATATTAATAATTGATACCCTGGGGAAGGAATGCATTCCTGGGGGTAGGTCTATAGACAGCCACTCTGGGAGTGTTTGTCTTATGCGGTTGAGATAAGGACTGAAATACACCCTGGTCTCCTGCAATACCCTCAGGCTTACTAGGATTGGGAAATTCCAGCCTGGTAAATTCTAGTCAGACTGGTTGTCTGATCTCAAACCTGGCTTCCTGTTAAGATGTTTATCAAGACAATGCATGCACAATGGGACACAGACCCTCATCAGTAATTCTAATTTTGCCTTGCCTTGTGATCTTTATTGCCTTTGAAGCATGTGATCCTTGTGACCTACTCCATGTTCATACACCCCCTCCCCTTTTAAAATCCCTAATAAAAACTTGCTGGTTTTGCAGCTTGGGGTCACCATCACAGTCCTACCAATATGTGATGACACCCCGGAGGCCCAGGTGCAAAATTTCTCTCTTTGTACTCTTTCTCTTTATTTCTTAGACTGGCTAACACATAGGGAAAATGGAAAGGACCTACACTGAAATATTGGGGACTGATTCCCCTGATAATACTCAGAGGAACATAAATTGTCCTATGACAAAGATACGCACACATATGTTTATTGCAGCACTACTTACAATAGCAAAGATATGGAATCAACCTGGATGCCCAAGAACAGTGGACTAGAAAAATAAAATGTAGTATTTATGCACCATGAAATACTATACAGTCATGAAAAATAACAAAATCATGTCCTTTTCAACAACATTGATGCAACTGGAGGCCATTATCCTAAGCAAATTAATGTGAGAATGGAAAACCAAATACCGCCTGTTCTCACTTGTAAGTGGGAGTTAAACAATTGAGTACATATGGACACAATGAAGGGAACAATAGACATCAGGGTCTACTTGACATCCAAAAAAATATCTATTAGTCACTTGTCACTATGCTCATTACCTGGGTGATGAAATAATCTGTACACTAAACTCCCATGATACACAATTTACCTATGTAACAAACTGCACATGTACCCCTGATAACCTAAAATAAAAGTTGGAAAGAAAAAACAGATAGATAAGCAAACAATGTCCCCTCCAACTCCTTTCAAAACCTTTTGCTCTTTCTGCAACTCAAAAAGTGAGCAGCTATTAGAAGTACCTCTTAACACTTATTAAATACTGAGCTTTCTGCAGATAAGCAGCAACTTAGGGAGTAATGAAGCTGAAGCTAGATCTATTTTAATATCGATTCTAGCCTGAAATAAATGTTTATGTCCCTGAAACAAATAAAAATTTGGTGGGATAATAATTACAACCAGCATGATTTAATAAACCATTTTAAGACTGAAAGACAAAAGAAATGAGTGTCATGGGGATTTAGGGTACAGATTATTTTGTCACACAGATAAGTGTGTTGAAAAGAACAAAAACAGAAGCAGCAGGAAATTTCAAACTTGGCACATTGGCTCATGGATATGAAAAGATGTTTTCCTGGGTTGCAGATCCAGGAGCTCAAGTTGTTTCAATTATTCTATTCAAAACAAGTCACCACACCTGAAGTCCAGTTACAGAAGTAACTGGAAGGGAAAAAAGGAAGGAATAAGAATAGTTGAGTACATAAAAAAGAACATCTATTATTGCCAATGTATTAGTCCATTCTCTTGCTGCTATAAAGAAATAACTAAGACTGGACAATTTATAAAGAAAACAGGTTTAATTGGCTCACAATTCTGCAGGCTGTAAAGGAAGCAAAGCAGCTTCCCTTACTAGGAATGCCTCAGGAGACTTACAATTATGGTGGAAGATGAAGGGAAAGCAGGCATCTTACATAGCTGGAGCAGAAGGAAGAGAGAGGGAGGAGAAGCTACATACTTTTAAAACAACCAGATTTTATGATAACTTACTTACTCACTATCATGAGAACAGCACTGAGGGGATGGTGTTAAACCATTTATGAGAACTCCATCCCCATGATCCAATCACCTCCTATCAGGACCCACCTCCAACACTGAGGATTACAACTCAACATGAGATTTGGGTGGGAACACAGATCCAAACCATATCAGCCTACATCTAAAGAAATAAGATACCAATTATATTAGGGTTATCCAGGAAAAGAGAAGCAATAAGCTATTTTATTATAGGAATTGGCTCACATGATTACAGAAGCTAAGAAGTCTCACAATATGCTATCTACCAGTTGGAGAACCAGGGAAGCCAATGGTGTAATTCAGTCGGAGGCTGAAGTCCTGAGAAACTGTGAGTCCACTGGAATAAGTCTGGGAATCCAAAAGCCTGAGAATGTGGATGTATTAATCAGGGTTCCCTTAGAGGGTCAGAACTAATAGGAGATACATATATACACACACACACACACACACACACACACACACACACACACACATATATACACACACACACACACACACACACAGTATTAACTTACATGATCACAAGGTCCCACAATAGGCTGTCTGCAGGCTGAGGTGCAAGGAGAGCCAGTCCAGTCCCAAAACTGAAGAACTTGGAATCTGATGTTTGAGGGCAGGAAGTATCCAGCATGGGAGAAACATGTAGGCTGGGAGGCTAGGCCCATCTTGTCACTTCACATTCTTCTGCCTGCTTTATATTTGCTGGCAGCTGATTAGATGGTGCCCACCCAATTAAGGGTGGATCTGCCTTGCCCAGCCCACTGACTCTAATGTTAACCTCCTTTGGCAACACCCTCACAGACACACCCAGGATCAATATTGCATCCTTCAATCCAATCAAATCGACACGCAGTATTAACCATCACAGTGGAGTTCTGATGTCCATGGGCAGGAGAAGGTGATGGATGTTCCAGCTCCATAAGATAAAGGAAATTTACCCTTCCTCCTGCTCTTTGTTCTGTCCAGGCCTTCAACAGATTGTATAATGCCCACATTGGTGAGGGCTCATCTTCTTCTTAATTTTAATTTGTAAAAAATTTTTTTAATTAAAAAAACATTTATTGAGACAAAGTCTCACTTTGTTACCCAGGCTGGAGTGCAGTGGCATAATCTCATCTCACTGCAATCTCCGCCTCCTGAGTTCAAGCAATTTTCCTGCCTTAGCCTCCCAAGTAGCTAGGATTACCAGCATGTGTCACTATGCCCAGCTAATTTTTGTATTTTTAGTTGAGACAGGGTTTCACCATGTTGTCCAGGCTGGTCTTGAACCCCTGACCTCAGGTGATCCATCTACCTTGACCTTCCAAAATGCTAGGATTACAGGCATGAGCCACCGTGCCTGGCCTATTTTGAATTATTATGTATACTGTATTAGTCCATTTTTTATGCTGCTGATAAAGACATACCCAAGACTGGGAAGAAAAAGGAGGTTTAATTTGACTTACAGTTCCACACGGATGGGGAGGTCTCATAATCATGGCAGAGGGCAAAAGGCACTTCTTACATGGTGGCAGTGAAAGAGAATGAGGAGGAAGCAAATGCAGAACCCCTTGATAAACCCATCAGATCTCGTGAGATGTATTCACTATCATAAGAATAGCACAAGAAAGACCGGCCCCCATGATTCAATTACCTCTCCCTGGGTCTCTCCCACAACACATGGAAATCCTGGGAAATACAATTCAAGTTAAGATTTGGTTGGGGGCATTCTGCCCCTTGCCCCTCCAAATCTCATGTTCTCACATTTCAAAACCAATCATGCCTTCTCAACAGTCCCTCAAAGTCTTAACTCATTTCAGCATTAACTCAGAAGTCCACAGTTCAAAGTTTCATCTAAGACAAGGTAAGTCCCTTCCACCTATGAGCCTGTTAAATCAAAAGCAAGCTAGTTACTTTCCAGATACAATGAGAAATTCAATTACCTCCCCCTGGGTCACTTCCACAACATGTGGGAATTCAGGGAGATATCATTCAAGTTAATATTTGGGTGGGGGCACAGCCAAACCATATCAGATACATAATACTTGTACACATTTATAGGGTACATATGATGTTTTGATACAAACATACAGTGTGTAATGGTCAAGTTAGAGTAATTGGGGTATCCATCACCTCAACATTTATCATATCTTTGTGTTAAGAACATGTCATTTCCCATCTTTTAGTTACTTTAAAATATACAATAAATTAGTGTTAACTATAGTCTTCCTATTGTGCTACTGAATACTATGTCTTATTCATTCTAATTATATTTTTGTACCCATTCATCATCCTCACATTATAAACTCCACTTTATCCCTCCTCCTGCCCTCCCCCCGCCCCACCACATTACTCTCCCTGCATCCGGTAACCATCATTTTACTCTTTATTTCCATGATTCGATATTTTTTAGCTCCCACATATGAGTAAGAACATCTGATATTTGTCTTTCTGGCCTGGCTTATTTTGCTTAACATATGTCCTTCAGTTTATCCATTTTGTTGTAAATTACAGGATTTCATTCTTTTTATGCCTAAATAATATTTTATTGGGTATATGTGCCACATTTTCTTTATTTATTTATCCTTTGATGGACACTTAGGTTGACTCTATATCTTGGTTATTGTTAGTAGTGCCATCATAAACATAGGAATCCATATATCTCTTTAACATACTATTTTTTCTCTTTTTTGGATGTATATAACCAGCAGAGGGATTGCTGGATCATATGATAGTTCCAGTTTTAGTTTTCTGAGGAACCTCTCTACTGTCCTCTGTAGTGACTGTACTAATTTCCATTCCTATCAACAGTGTATGAGTGTTCCCCTTTCCCTATGCACTCATCAGCATTTATTATTGCCTATCTTTTGGATAAAGTCATTTCAACCGGGGTGAGGTGATATCTCATTGAAGTTTCTATTTGTATTTATCTGATGATAGTGATGTTGAGCATTTTTTATATACCTGTTGTCCATTTGTATGTCTTCTTTTCAGAAATGTCTATTCAGGTATTCTGCCAATTTTTAAATAAGATTATTTGTTTTTCTTGTTTGCAAATATTTTCTTTCATTCAGTGAGTTGTCTCTTCACTTTTTCTTCTGTCCAAAAGTTTTCTTAGCTTCATGTGATCCCATTTGTCCATTTTTCTTTTGGTTGCCTAAGCTTTGGGTTTCTTACTCAGAAACTCTTTGCCCAGATTTATGTCCCAGAGAGTTTCCATTATTATTTTCTTGTAGTAGTTTCATAGTTTTGGGTCTTAGATTTAAGTCTTTAATCCATTTTGAGTTGAATTTTTTATATGGAGAGAGAGAGGGTTCTAGTTTCATTCCTTTGTATATGGTAAAAGAAATGTTTAAAGACACATAAAAGGATCCACCTTCCTTACTCAGTCTACTAACTCAGCGCTAATGTCTTCTGTAAAACCCTCACAAATGTACCAGCTCTCTGATACATATAATGTTTTATCAGCTATCTGGGTCTCCCTTAATGCAATCAGGTTGACACCTAAAATTAACCATTGCGGCAATTGTTCTGCAATAAAATTTATTTGATTACATTGAAAAATAATGGCTTCTAACCTTATATTTTGTTGTCATTATTGCTGTTTTTGTTGTTAAGAGGAGAATTGGCCAAAAAAAATATTATAATTGGTGACAGGGAGGTAGGGATGCTGTTAGTAGCCCAATACTTAGGAATAAGACATCAGTTGCTCCCCTAGGTCACCAGATACCACCTCTGGATAAAGCACTATGCCTGTGGGAACTTTTAAGATTGTAAGAAACATTATGTTTTCTTCATACATACTACTGTTTTATTTTACCTTTTCCTCTATGATCAGCAGCTAAGATATTAAAACCATAAAGTACTGGTTGTCATCTTCAACTAGCTAGGGAAGGCTAGGGAGACTGTTTACTTCATAGCCAATTCCTGCGGAAGCAGATATCCAGTGGTTAGGATGGATGATAGGAGATAAGGGTCTCAATCTAAAAGGTAGACTTAGATGGAGAAAAGTTGGGGGTGGGGCATCTAGGGGAGTCCTGGCAGCCTAAAAATGGGCATAGACATTTTAGAAATTGATTCGAAATGAGTCCGGAAAATCAGTTTTCTAGAAAGGTGAAGTAGTTGTTTTCTGCCAAGGTTTACAACTTGACCACTGGCATGCATCTGCTTTAAAATTCTATTGCCATGTTCTCTCCAAAGACTCTCCATTGTGTCACACCTCCAGCACACACTGCTGAAAGTCAATTCTGAATTCACCTCAAATGAAAAGGTTCACAGTTTAAATTTGCAAAGCAGTAATACTAATTTATCTTAGGGCACTAACTACCTATGGAGAAGCAATAAGATTCTTTATAATTTTTAAATGTCTAAAATCTATACAGCAAATCTGGTGCGCGTGTGTGTATACAAACACACTCAGATATACATGGATACACACACATCTAACTGTGCACACACACACACATGCTAGAAAATTTCAAAGAAGTTACAGAATCAAAAGGTTTGAAGTATTTTTCTATTTCCTTTAGATATGATTAAATCCAAACCACTTACTTTTCTGCCTCTAGGTAAAACTAGAAATAAATAATCCAGAAGCTCCATTTCAAATGGGTTTCAGGGGAATAAATAGTTTCATCCTGACCTAAATAAACATAGCACTAACCTCAAACATTTGAAAAGTAATACTATCCAGGAATACTGCCCAGAAGCCAGGCATTGCTGACTCTGAATAAGAGTAGCATCTTGGATGTAGTTGACAAGCACACCTCAAGTTACAAAGAAGAGGAAAAATTACAATTGTGAAAACAGAGCACAACAGAATGTGAAATTCTGTAAGATTATATTTCCTGAGGGAAGTGAACCAATAAACTTCCTATTAAGATTCCTTTGGTACCAGGAATTACAAGATTAGTACAACATAAACTAGATAACTAAACTAATCAAATTTACATTTAACATTTAAAACTCTCTTCCCTTCTTATTTTTATAAGGAAGTAAGAAAAATGAATGGTAACACCAAAAACTTTACATTCTTAATAGTACTTCATCTTCTTTAACTATATCATTCTTTAATATTCTTGCTAAATGAATTGTTTAAGTCTTTAAACAACTGTACAGTTTGTGCCCTGCATAAATGCACTTGGCCAAGGAGGTGCAAATATAAACAAATCCATCCCTTTCTCCTTTTCAAGTCACATGCCCTCAGGAGGAGCTGCCTCTGCCAGGAAGGAGGGAAGTCTTTCTAATTCACCTATAGACGTCAGACCTGCACCAGTCGCTCACAATGATAACTAAATCTCCTCTCTCTTTCTTCGCTCTCCTTTTCATCTATCCACGTCCAAAATCCTCTTTTATTCCAAGGCAAACTCTGAGTTGTCGACCTCTCTCTTTGGATCCTGCTGACCCATTTCCTCAGGGTCTGACTTTCCCCAGAAGTTTCTTATTTTGGTGTTGACCACTTTAACGACATATTTTAACCCCACTATTTTTGCATCTGCCTAGCCAGCTGCTTTTGCCACAGCTCTTGCAGCAATAGGCACAGTTCTGCTTGCAGTGAATGGTAAGACAGGCAGCAGGCAGAAGACTGCATCCATCTTGAGGGCAGGAACCAGTGCCAGTGCCATCAGATGGGGTCAGCCGCAGTGTCCAGATTGATGGACATCTCCATAAATGCAACACTTCTTTCATGGGCATCTGAGCCCTTGGGAGTGCAAAACTTCCAGAGACATCTGGAAATAGTAGCACAGATATTTAATGTAAATAAGAATGGAGAACTCAACATAGTGAGTGAAGATAAATCTAAAAACGTAGGTGTGACCACATTTGGGAACCTGGTTTGACCCATAAACTGGTTTGACCTACAAAATATAAATTATGTTTTTGTATGAAGGTTATATAAAGTATATAGTGAAATATCCTAAAATACTGAGCTAAAAATCATTTGTTTAGGCAACAACTTAACACAGCTATGACCAGTGAGGAAATCAGATTGTGCAAGTTTATCTAGTGCTAGCATATGAATCACTGAACTGATATTTGAAATGTTTATAAAAAGTCAAAAATATGATATGAAATTATGAAAGATAAACACGGATGCCTACAGAAAGAGAAAGACTAGTGATAAAAATACAGTCAGTGCATACATAGCCAGGAGATGGAAATTGCAGGCCAATAGATTCAATAGATAATGCTCTCTGTATTCTAGTGGGTAAAACCAGTTTTGAAGTCTTAATTTAATCTAATCTATCCTTAATCCAGAAAAGGCACTCCCTAAAACTGAACATATCCATTTTCAGCAGATGAGACTTCTGATTAAATGTTGTAGACTTTGTCTATAGACTATAGGGAAAGAATATGCTGACCTGTAAAGAGTAATTATTCAGTTTTAGCTAAGATATATTTCTCATTACAAATGAGTAAACTGAAATTCTAGTTTATATATTTCTTTCTTTTATCGAAATGAAGCAATTTTCTATGGCCTAATTATCTCTGATTTCTGACAAGACCAAATTTCTGGCCTTGCAAGGCGGAGGACTAAAGCCTGAAGTGTGATGACTCAGTCCCCAGGTTCTATCACTAAATGGCTCCAAGATCTCTAATGGACATTGCAGCATTACAAAGCTGGGAAATTAACACATCTTGCCCTCTGAATTTCATGTGCATCTTATTTGTTCTCGTAATATTTTTAAGTTCATGCATTTACCAAAGATGTTCATCACATTAGCAATTAAGAAGCATACGTAGTTTATATATAGTGAAGAATTTAAGTAAAAGAATAATCTATACACACGCATAATTTAAGTTAAATTCCAAGTATTCTTAATCTAAGGTTGAGGGCAATATTTAATAATAAAAATAGGGAAGAACATGAAACCAATACCTTTTGCAAATCATATGCAAAACCTTTTCCGCTACTCAATCTGGAAGTCATTCTCATTTAATCAAAAGCTATCTCAGCTTATTAAGTCCTGTTATACCACTATATAGGAGACAGAAACACTTTGGATCAAAGGTAGCTGCTGCAAGAATTGTTCAAAGGTTGTATCAAAGGAAAATTAACCACCTCAATTTCTAATTTAAAAAGGTAAGAGTTAAATAAAGAATTGATGAGGACTACCTCAAGCCTTATAGTTGAGAACTTACCGCTAAAGATTGGGAATTCTCTGCAATTAGTACAATATTAAAGATTTAATACTCCCTCAAAAAAAAATGTGTATGCCCAGGTAGATCAGCACATCTTATGTAAAAGTTTTGAGTAAATGGGTTACCGTATGTTATAGAGTAACACTTTGGTTTTCACATAGACTATTAGGCAAAAATAGGTCTAGTATTTCTTTCTAATCATGAGAAATGTACCTCCCTACCTAAAAAGAAGTTCAACTACAAGAGCTATTAAACAGGCTTGCAGAATCATCTTCAGGTATATGTACATAGCACATTATAGAACAAGGGAAGAATAAAAGTCTATCATTGCCTTCTGGCTTTGTTTCAGTAAAGGGGTCATATAATGGACCTGAGTTCTCAGCTGTGGAATGAAAAGAATTGAACCAAATGATCCAAGGTTCCTTCTAGCTCTAAGATCCTCTAGGACTCCAAAACTGGGACATTTCCAAGATTAGTTGACGAATAACCATAGGGCCTTCCAAAAAAATACTGAAAAGACATTATATAATTGTGGTAACTGAAAGTTTTGTAACTGAAATTTATGAACATTCTCAATTCATAATTCACCAAATGTGATTCTGTGATAAAATTATCCTGCCTGTAGCAGTTTGAATTTTCACAGTGCAGCCAAGAATAATAAATTTAAAATATTTTCATTAACGTCTTCACAAATACCCTCATTATCTCTTAGAATTTCATTTTTCAACCTAAAGGTTTTATCTGAAAGACATTAGGCTTTTTAATGTATATTTCCTGTTTTTCTATGTAAATAATATGTTTATAATATTTTACTAAAATTTTTCACAATCTTTCAGGTGACTCTACAAAGATTAGAGATATTAACTAAGAACATCATTCAGACATTTTCTACAAAAATAGTATACATTTGTTATTTAAAATTGAGCGTTCTATAAATATTCTTTTATAACTTTTACTTTTTCATTTAACAATATATCTTAAGCATTTAAATATGTTGTTAAATTCTATTATTAACATGATTTTGATCATTGTGCAATACTTTATCCAATTCTTATGTTAAGACATTTAGTTTACTTTGAGTATTTCAATATTATAAATAATGCCTCAATGAAGATTATTGTACATAAGTCTGCATGGATTTCTTTAGATCTAAAAATATGTTCCTAGAGGAAAAATTACCCACTCAAAAAGTGCAAAGATTGTAAGTCTCCTATGAAATATTGCAAAATTTTCTTCCAAAATGGTCATAATTACACCCTAGCCCAAACTGGGTATTACCGTTTTTCAAAGCCTGCAAATTTGAAAATTTAGAACTGGTAATATGTTTCTATTTATTTTACTTTGATTACTACTGGAGTTGAACTTTTTTTCCATATTTTATTGGCTAGTTTTCTTCTTGTAGATTATTTGCTCGTGGGTTTTTTTTTTTTTTTTTTTTTTTTTTTTTTTTTTTTTTTTGAGATGGAGTCTTGCACTATTGCCCAGGCTGGAGTGCAGTGGTGAGATCTCGGCTCATTGCAAGCTCCGCCTCCTGGGTTCACGCCATTCTACTGCCTCAGCCTCCCGAGTAGCTGGGACTACAGGCTCCCGCCACCACTCCCGGCTAATTTTTTTGTATTTTTTAGTAGAGATGGGGTTTCACCGTGTTAGCCAGGATGGTCTCGATCTCCTGACCTCGTGATCTGCCCACCTCGACCTCCCAAAGTGGTGGGATTACAGGCATGAGCCACCGCGCCCAGCCTTGCTCATGTTCTTAACCTATTTCTCTGTTGGGATATTCCTGTGCTATGTATCAATTGCTAGCACTGATTTTATATTAAGGATGTTAAACTCTCATACCATTAAATATCGCAAAGCAAATAGTTAGACCAGTGTGCCACGTGCTCTTTAGTAAGTATTTTTTATTTTTCAGACATTTTCAGTAAAATCTCATTATTTTTCACATGTTTTTGTCTTTGACTTGATGTTTGGAAAGTACTTTCTAACCTTAAGACCAGAAACATATTCAGCATTATTTCCTTCATTTTTTTAATTTAACTCTGCTACATTGAATTTATTCTGATATAGAATCTGAAATGAAGAGAATTAACTTCATATTAGTTCCAAAATTTTTATCAATTATTGAGATAATATTTGTTTAATAATCCCACTAATTTGAAAAGCTATTGATTTGTCCATTCATCAGATCTGCCTATTATGTTTCCTTTTCTGTGACATACAACGTTTACATATTATGTGATCTATACCTAGTCTTTATTTGAATCCACTGACCTTCTGATTATCTTCAGGCCAATAACATACTTTTTAACTATTATAACTTTATATCTCATTTAAAAATTTCTCTGCAAGCATTCTCGTTATAAATAGTCTTTACTTATAACTTTAACTTATTTACTTTACAAATAATCATTTGATATTTATTCTGGCTCAATACTTATTGAGAATGCCTTTATAAAATTTCCCAGTTGTATGTATGGAAAATTCGAATGGTAATACATATGGTTAAAGAATATGGCCTTAAAATTCCTAGTTTGAAAAATTAATTGATGCTTTTTTACCCTAATTAGGGAAATTTTTGCAACTGTCTATGGGATTTGAAAAAGAAAACAGATCCTTTATGCACACAAAGATTGCTAGCTAGCTGTTAAATTACTACAGAAACTTTTGCTTTAAATATTTTTCAAAAAATTATTTGTCCAAGTTATTTCTTTTTCTTCAACGAATGGTTATTGAACTCTGCAAAGTGCTGAGTTAAATGTGAGTAAAAAGCTATATGGCCCCCATCTTCAAGTATAAAACTTGGCTCTAATCCAATCAAATCCATTGGCTCTAATTGTTTTTAACTCTTTTTAATTCCCCTCTAGATTCAGGTAGAATTTCTCAGTTTATTCTCCTATCATTGATATATTTTTTTTCAAATTATTCATTTTGCTTTTTCCTATCAAAAATACATTGTGGTTTTAGATCACAAATAATGATTTCTTATTTCACTAATCTCTATTTTTAACTAAAATGTTCTATTTGTGATTTTCTGCCCTTTTTGGATCATATGTGTATTAATATATCATCATATTTGGCAGACCAATCATCCGTGTGCTACAGCACAAATTTTCAAAAGCATGCTTCTTCTCTGAGTATTTAGAATGCTTCCTTTCTTGTGATTTATTTCATTAATTAATAGACTTACTTTTTCTCTGTATTCATATTCAAAGAAAATAAGATTAGTGAATTTCAATTCATGTCATTAGAGAAAGTTTGGGTTTTGCCTTTGGCTTTGATCCCTTTGTCACTTACATGACAGTCTGGTTCCATTCTTGGAACCTACAGCTGGCAGACAGACCAGCAATTTTCAACGCAATTTCCAGTTTCTAGAAAATGTATGTCTATTCCACTATGCTGCACTGAGATAGAGTCTTCTTTTAAACATCCAGAAAACCCCATCAATGGAGCAGTAATCAATTAAATTATGATATACTTATTGAATTGGATACAATGCCATTTTAAGCAAGAATTAGGTAACTCTTATGCAGAAACATAGTAAAGCCTCAAATAATTATGTGAAGTGTAAAATTAAGCTCAGAATTATGAGTGTATTATGTCTTCTCTGTTTTAAAGAAAGACAAATTCCTGTATGTACATATGTATATATGAAATATACAGGTAAATGCCTAGAAAGATATATATTAAACACAGTGGAGTGGCATGGATGGGTAGAAGTAAAGCATAGTTTTCACATTTCATTCCACACTCTTAAGTTTTGCTTTAACCTTTTATAGCATAAATGCATTTTCTAAAACTTTTCTAAAAACTTAAATTTTAGGCTGGGTGTAGTGGCTTATGCCTGTAATCCCAGCATTTTGGGAGGCCAAGGCAAGAGGATTGCCTGAGCCCAGGAGTTTGAGATCAACCTGGGCAGCAAAGGGAGACCCAGTCTCTACGAAAACTAGAAAGAAAAAATTAGCCAGGCATGATGGCTTGTGCCTGTCATCCCAACTACTTGGTGAGTTTCAGGTAGGAGGATCACGAGCCCAGGATGTCAAAGCTGCAGTGGGCCATGATCACGCCACTGCACTCCAACCTGGGTGACAGAGCTGAGACTGTGTCTCAAAGATAAATAAATAAATGAAAACTTACATTTTAAAACTAAATTAAAGTTAAAATTGGGAGTTATAGTAGCATGACCATAGACATTGGGTTAAGTCCTGCAGTTATAAAAAATCTTGCTTATCTTAATGTAACTCAAACAAGAAACCTCAAATACAGAATACTTCTCTTTTTCTCTTTGGTTTTGACCACATTCATGGAAGAAACAGTGGGTATTCTTAAAACTATTGCTACATAAACAAGCCTGACCTTCCGTTGCATTATTCCCATAGCACAGTAATGATAGGTGAGCAAAGAAGCATCGTCCAAAAGTTTCATAAATTAAAATGTTCCATATTGTGAATCTGGAATCTGAAATCAGCCTCTCTGAATAGACATTTAAGTGATGACTTTTTTATTGTGGTAAAAAAAATCATATAATATAAAATTTACCATCTTAGCTACTTTTAAGTGCACAGTTTAGTAGTGTTAAGTATATTCACATTGTTGGAAAACAGATCTTCAGAACATTTCATCTTGCAAATCTGAAGCTCTGTGTCCATTACACAACAACAACTATTTTCCTCCTCTCTCTAGCCTCTGATATTATTCTACTTTCTGTTTCTATGAATTTGACTACTGTAGACATCTCATATAAATAGAATCCTACACTATTTGTCTTTTTGTGCCCGGCTTATTTCACTTAGCATAATGTCTTCAAGATTCATCGATGTTGTAGCACATGACAGGATTTCCTTCCTTGTTAATGCCAAATATTATTTCAGTGTATGTATATGCTGCATTTTACATACTTATCCACTGATGGACATTTAGGTTGCTTCTACCACTTGGCTTTTGTGAATAGGTGCTGCTATAAATATGTGGAGGCAAGTATCTCTTTAAGTCTCTGCTTTCAGTTCTGTGGGATACACTTCCTGAAGTTTGTTTGTTTGTTTTTGTTTTGTTTTGTTTTTTTAGATAGAGTTTTGCTCTGTTGCCCAGGCTGGAGTGCAGTGGCGTGACCTCGGCTCACTGAAGCCTCCACCCCCCAGGTTCAAGGGATTCTCCCGTCTCAGCCTCCTGAGTAGCTGGGATTACAGGCATGCACCACGACACCCAGCTAATTTTTGTATTTTTAGTAGAAACGAGGTTTCTCCATGGTGGCCAGGCTGGTCTCGAACTCCTAGGCTCCAGTGATCTGCCCGCCTCAGCCTCCCAGATTGCTGGGATTACAGGCATGAGCACTATGGTAGGCCAGTGGTTCTATTTTAACTTTTTAGGAAAATCCATACTGTTTTTCATAGCAGTTATACCATCTTACACTCCCTCCAGCAGTGCAAAAACTACCCAATTTTTCCACATCCTCACCAATGCTTGTTATTTTCTGTTTTTTTTGTTTGTTTGTTTTTGTTTTCTAACAGTAGCCATTCTAATGGATGGGAAGAAATATTGTAGCTTTGAAGTTTTTAAACCTTCCTTCGCTTACAACCCTCAGTGTCCTAATTTTTTTATGACATGTCTAAGCCAAAAGAAACGCCTATCAGTTCTGTTTATTAAATCGTTAAGTACAAATAACTTAATGAGTATTTGTATCCTATTCAGTAGCCGTTTGGGATATATATATATATATACTGAAAGACAAACAATATTGTTCATTTTATTACTATCCAATGTGCTTATTGGACATTGCAATAATTCTCAAATTTTGGAAACAGCTTGAAAACTCCCACCCTCATTTTTTGGTCTATATTGATGTTTCTGCAGTATTTAACATTTAATCACAGAAATACCCCTCAAATTCCTGCTTCTTAAAGATATGATGTCATTGAAGAAATGTTGCACAATCTAATGGGGAAAATGAACTATATTGAACAAGTAGTTCATATTGTTTCTGGAAGATTTTGGTTATTACTGTGTTTCCCCTCAAAAATTTTAAATATCTAATTGTGCCCCTAATAGTTTTTCACAGTGCCCTGGGACTTTGAAAACTGCAGTTTTATAGGTCTATTGCAAAAATTAACAAATTGCAATGCCTATCACATAGTCTGACTCATGGCAAATGCTAATAACTCCGTATCTGTTTGTGTAGCAATCTGAGACAACGGTCAGACAGTAAGAAATTTAGGGAAAGACATAGCCATCAGGTGTGAATGATCCTAGAAAACAGACCATCAAACAACTTTAGTAATGATTTAACATGGAACAGAGGTGTAGAAATAATATATTTCAGGTATTAAAATGGTTTACAGTACTGTTTCTTTATTGCTATGAAGCATAACTAAATAGCTCTTTTAGGGTTTTGCTGTATATTTTGCTCTATGTGCTCATAGCTATATTAGTTGTCAATGCTTTATAGCAAAATACCACAAACCTGGTGACTTAAAATAACACACATTTATTATCTCACAATTTCTGTGAATCAAGAGTCTGAGTATTTTTCACTTGAGTTCTCAGCAAGGCTGCAAACAGGATGTCAGCCAAAATGTGGTTCTCATCTGGAGGCTTGACTGGGGATGATCTTCTTCTGTGCTCCCTCAGGTTGTTGACAGAATTCATTTACTTGTGCCTGCAGGATTTACGGAAACTTGCTTTTTCAAAGCTAGTAAACAAGGGACAGACTGTATAGCAAGTCTATTAGCAAGATGAATTCTTATATAACAACATAATAACAGGGGTGTATTCCATCACTTTTACCACATGCTATGAGTGAGAAGAAAGTCACAGATCCTACTCATACTCAGGAGAGGATTATGCAAACTTATGAACACCAGGAGATGGGAATCATGGGGGCCACCTTAAACTCTATCTCAATAGATAATACTAAAATAAATACAAATTTTATTATTAATAATATTTCATATTTAGTGATATACGTATGCTAAAAAAACTTGAAGGAAAGTTACTTATCCAAATCATGTCTACCATCTCAATGAGCATTAGTTTTTATTGCATTTATTTAAACATCAGTTTCAACAAAGCATAACAGCACCTCATAAACAATTTCAAAAAACTAAAAATGTTTTCAGCAATGAGCTGGTCCTGCAACAATGGTCTATGCAGCAATGAGGAGCACGACTATCTTCATTCCTGCTTCATTTTCCCTTCCCTTTGGTAACATTGTAAATATATTGTCTATAGGAAGGTGTTAAGCTATAAAAAGAGCAAATGATACTGAGCAGAGGGAATACCTGAAAAGGTTTATGAAAGTGTAGGGATGTCGTTTCCAAAAGTTCACTTATTTATTTATTTATTGAGCAAATAGTTATTTGTAGATGTAGTATGACTGTTCTTATACTTCTCTATCTACTGAAGAGGATCTTTCTTTTTTAGTATAAACAGTACCATTGACTTCCAATCAATTAGTTTTGATAATATTCAAAAGAGAGTAATCAACCTGACACTAACCCTAGTAACTGACACCTTACTGGCCCTCTTACTACTAATAATAGCATTTTGGCTCCCACAACTTAATGTTTATATGGAAAAATCTGACCCCTATGAATGCGGATTTGACCCAATAACTTCTGCCCACCTCCCCTTTTCCATAAAATTCTTCCTAGTAGCCATCATATTCCTCTTGTTTGACTTAGAGATCACTCTACTACTACCCCTGCCATGAGCCCTTCGAACAACCAACCTGACACTAATAATAAGCACAGCCCTTATATTAGTTACCATTCTAATCCTAGGTTAATTTATTATGTGCCAGATACTGTGCTAGTTATTAAAAATACAAAGAGAATAAGGTAACTATTTTCAAATCTGCTTTTGGATTAGCACCTAAATATTTACCTAGAAAGTTACCCAAGACTACTGACTTATTTAAGGTCCAGATTCTTTATAAATTACACTTTCTACTTTTATTAATGAGTTGGTAGGATCTTCATTACCTTCTAATTAGCCACATTTATTCTCTTTCCTGTTCATATTGATGAGCAATGGAGTTATTATTGCCTCCATTTTAGAGTCATTAATTTTATGTTCTTCATTTCTTGGAATAATAGACTGGAATGACAGAAAGCAACTTTAAATGTCATTTCAGTAACAATCTATCTGATCCTTGAATCATTATACAATATCTTGACAACTGTATGTCGAGTCCATATTAAATACCTTCCATCATGGTCAACTTCCTCCCTCCAAAGGCAACTTATTCAGTATATTTGTCCAGAAAATATTTATTAAACCACTATCACAAGTTGGATATTATACTAGATGCTGGGTATGCCTTGGAGAGTACAACACACATGGTACTTGCTCTCCATGAGGAAGCAGACAATAAACATGAGAAAAATAAATGAATTCGTAAATAAAAACGATAATGAATGTTTAGAGGAAGTGAGCATGATGCTGTTATAGTGAAAAGCAAAGGATAGTTTGAGAAAACTCTCTTCAGAAATAGCATTTGTGTCAAGATCTGAAGGATGACAAAAATCCAACCATGCTAATAGTGAAGTAGCAGAAAATTGTTTAAGGAACTGAAAGGAAGCCAGTGTGACTACAGCAGAGTTCAAAAAGGAGGACAGTAGCATGAGACAAGACTAGAGAAGTAAAGAGTTCTTGTTTAGAATTGAAATTGCTCTCCCTGCCTCCCCACTTATGAGGCCGTTTGTCCCCCTTTGGACCATTCAGAACAGACAGATTCGATCTACTTCTAAGAGGCAAACTTCCCAAGATTTCCTGGACACATCTCTCTTGTATATCACTCCACTATACTTCCTCATCCTTTTATATCTCCTTCCTATGACTGGCAGACCACACTTTCAGAGTCAAACTCTGATATCTGCTACATAACAAGCAGAGGGGAGGGGTGGTTCATTCCCTGGTTTTAAGATTCTAGTTTTCCTTTAAGCATCCTCTTTACACCTGGAGAGTCCTCAGCTCTCTCCTTACTAAACCTCCCTCCAACAGGATTAGCTTCTATAAAGAGCACCACCCTTGTCCCTGGCACCCAAAACTCTCACTTCTGATTTTGTATTTTCTTCCACCCACTCTTCTGCATCACATCAAATCGCCTCTTGTCTGTGACCCTCTGCTGCCCTCTTTTGACCATAATCCATGTGAGCTGCTGACAAGACACTCAACTCCTCTGCTCCATGCATCTCCCTAGACCCTGAGCCCAGCAAACTTTCACCTTACTGTAAAACACGTGCCCCGAGCACAGGCACATAACAGTTCCTCAGATAGAAGGTGCATTCCCTGCAGGATATTCCAGTTCCACCCACATACTTCAAAAATATATATGTATATACATGTGTGGGTATGTGTGTGTGTGGAAATATGTCAGTCACTCTGCCGATTTTTTGAAATAGATCAGTGGATGAGAAAATTCATGTCCATTAAATAGTATGACTTAGTGGAGGATATATCTATATGAACTGGAAATAATATATCTTGACAAGTGCTGTGATGAGGAAATTTTATGATACTATAGAAGCACTTAAAAGGGTTACGTTAACTATGACTTAAGGGACAAGGAAAGCTTCAGACCTCAGATTGTGATCTGAAAATTGAGATGAAAGGTGTTCCATGTAGTTCAAGGGTTGGCACATAGAACCCAACATTTCTTTGCCACTCTGGAGAAAATTGTGTCCCTCATGTAGCTCACGCCACCAAACCAGACCTTGGGTCATTTATCTTACTTCTAGACCTACTCATCTATCAAAGGCTAGGACTATTGGGCAAACATAATGCCATAAGAAACACAGGAACTCTAGCCACATACAGGGTAGTGTCAAAACTGATTATCTATCAGCTTTACCAACAGATAAACCCACCCACTCCAAATCCCTGCTATCTTTAGACAGTACCCAAGGAAAACTTTCTGGTTTGCTATCATCTCCCATATCAGCACCCACAATATTCTGTGCTGCTTTTTGCTTAACACAGTCACCTATTGCTACCCTCTATCCCAAACTTTTCCCTATGTCAAATCCTGAGTGGAAAAAAAAAAATCCTTTATATCCAGTCTTCTATTTTCTTCATCTGTTTCATGCCTTTAAGTTTGTTTCTCTTCTCAAAATATTGTTTTTTCTGCAGTTCTCTCAAAAGGTTTCTCATCTGCTCATGCTGCAAACTCTTCATTATTACCACCATGAAGAATGTGCCATCAAGTCATAGCACACTCTCTTCTTCTAGTCTCTATGAGTCAACATAATCTACTTCTCCTACTTCTTTAAAGACCTTGGCAAGAACTATCCACCTCTGCACTCTGTTCTTGCCTGGGAAACTCAAGATCCATACAGATGATGGGAGCTCCAGTGAGTTCATTGGTTATGAATATGAACTCTTCTGGGTTTCCTCCTACTCTCTGGCATCTCCATCTCAACCTCATTACAAGATTTTCTTCTCTATATATCCCTGTATTAGCAAATCACATGTTGACTTCTTTTCCCCTCACTTCACACCCTCTCCTTCGTAAATACTGTCTCAGTTAACTGTGGCTTCAATTAACATCTATGTGCTAACAAATACCGAATCCTTATCTCATCCAAATATCTCTCATGAACTCCAGAGATGAATAATTAACCGTCTAAATAGATATTTTTTGATGACACACAGACATCTAAATTCAATCTGTCCACAGATGAATTCATTATTTTTCCCCAAATGAGTTATTTGCTTTGAGAGTGACACCTAAATGCTCAAGCCAGAAATACAGGTTTCTTCTCTTATTCCCCCTTCTCCAGTTTCTCTGCACACCCGCCTCAAGGCAATTTCTATATTTCCTTCTCCATTTGCCCTTTTTCTAACTTGTCACCATTTTATTCCTCAAGTTCATTGTCCTGCACCTCCTCCTGCCACCCCTGCAATCCATTCTTCACACCGCATCCATCCTGACTGTCCAAATATGTACCTGCTTATATCATTACCCTGATTTTTTAAAACATTGAAATAAAATGCTTGGTGGAACTCTTCTACCCTCAGGATAAAGTTCACATGCCTCAGTGTAGCATAACATACTCTTCTGATTTGGTTCCTCATTAACTCTCCAACCTCATCTCTCATCCTCTCAACACCAGTATGCTCCATTCATGCCAAACCACTGAGGGACCAATGACTGACAAATGTCATGAAATAGTTACAATTCTACTTGTATCTAAGGTTAAAGGACTTTCTTAATAAGTGTCTTGGGGTGAAGGATGGGGTTTCTAAGGAAACCTATGTCAATAAACCCCATTTGTGTGCATAAAGATAACCAGTTACATGTAGGTTTGATTTCTACAGAATATAGGTAATTCCCAAGGGGACCACTAGAGAAGAAGGGGAAAAAAAAATGTTAGCTTCACCAGGCTCCTTAAATTATGACAACACTTACACATGACTGGCCCAGAATTTAGGCTGCAGTGAAGCATTTCTAATGGCTCAATTCCAAGGCTAATAGAGCCAAGCAACTCTTTGAGGATCCTCTATGTCCTCTCATTTTTTAAATCCCCAGATGCTAGCACATAATCAATGCTTAACTCTATGTTGCAGATCCTTTGCAGGGATTGTGCTCATATAACCTACATTTTCCAGGACAATTGTGATTTCAAATATTCTCCTCTGTAAACCATGGAAATGTTTCATAAATTACAATTTTGTGAAAACAATAATGGAGAAGACCAAGAAAGTTAAGTATTGAAGTAAAATTTTAGATGTGACAAGATGAATACCACAAAAGAACTGAGACATCAGAGGCCAAGGAAGCATTGTGACATATCATGAAAACAAAGTATACTATCCTATGTCATATACATCTACGTATGTCATGTTAAATGTGTGTAACATGTGGCACCCTCACATAAAAATAAATCATGTTAAAGGGACATTCTGTAAGGAAGCCACTTTCCTGGTTGGCACAATGTGAGGATCAGAATTGAAATGAAGAGTCAGATAGGTATTGTCTTGTTTTATTGTTTTTTTGTTTGTTTGTTTGTTTGTTTTATGATTCTTAGAACTTCATGAGAAAACTGAAAACAGTGAATTACATGAAAAGAAAACAATATACATTTTACTGTGAAGTTATGTATAGTAATTTATTACAACTTTTACTATTTTGACCACTGTAAGATATTTTGATAGAGTCTTGTGACCTCACTTGTTCACTTCTTTAATGAATATTGAGCGTCTCCTCTGTGTTGGACAATGCCCTAGGTACTCGGAATATGAACCTAATGAAACAATACAGGTCACTGTCTTCAAGAAGCTTATATTCTAGCAGTGGACAGATGATACCAATAGGCTTGTAAATTAGTAAATCACATCAGATGTTAAAAGGTGATAAATTTTATGCAAAAAAAAGTAGTGTAGGGCAAAGGAATTCAGAGTGCCATTAAGAGAAAAGTGTAAGGCTGTAGTATTAATAGAGTGATCAAGGTAAGCTTTATTTAGAAGATAAAATTTGAGCAACTGCTTGAAAAAGGTGAAAGAATTAAACAGACAGCTGGGGAAGCATGTTCCAGGCAGAGGGGACAGCTGGAGCAAATGCTCTAGGATGAAAGGATTTTTCACACTTGTGATTTCACATTTGTATTTTGATCATTGTATTAATCTGCCTCCTTTCTTAAACAGTATCTCCAAAAAAGGTAAGAACCACATTTGCTTTGTTCAATTTGCTCTTAGCATCTAGACCAAGAATGCTCAGAAAATATAGATATATACCAAATGATTAAATAAATGAAGGAGATTAATTTGCACGTTTTTCTAATGAACTACGAAAACTTTTCACCTGATTTGACTAAGATATTGTCTATTCCAGTCTATTCTAGATTTTGCTCATTCTTCACTTGTGGCTGATTCTGGTCTTTGTGTCCAGCTCCATTATTGACTCATACTAGCCTGTAACTGAGTGATATTCCCTTGCATCAGCATACCTATTACTAATTGCAGAAAATCCATAGCTTCATTCTCTACCTGATAGAACTTCACCTTAAGTATGAGAGTGCTTATAAACCTTCCAATACCATCTAATAAATGTCTGCTACAGAATTTTTCCATGGGAGTTCATTTTGGTTTCTCCTAGCATGGCTGAGCAGATTCTGTTCTCTGTTTCTTTATTCTTTGGCTGACTGCCTATGTTCTGCAGAATCAGTATTCTGCTCTGCTGTGTGATGGACAGGGGGTTATCCCACTTCTTTTTGGCAGGAAGAGGGACTTCAAGTTTGGATCTGAGCTGAAAATGAATAACACACTAGAAAAAATAAGGTCACCACTATTCCTCTTGCGTAACTCGCTATTAAATATTTTCTTTGCATGAATTAGCTCAGGAATTTTAGTGTTTAACTATTTTGAGACCAGTACCATAAAACATAAATGTACAATATGCCAGTTAAGCTCTGTGAATTCTACAGCACATAAAAAGCTAAGTAACCGGCATTGGAGAAAACACAAAATTACATTCCTGCAGTTCAAATTTTTATCAAGTATGTTTCAAAATATTTCATTATTGTATTGCACAATACAAAAAAGTGAGCAGAAATACATAAGAGAAATCTTCTAATACAATACGTGAAAAGGTATACTTTTTCTAAATAGTATATCCATTTTTATCACATTTGACATAATATACAGAGTTATGATGGAAATAAAGTTTACAAAGCACCTAATATGTTCTAAGAATAAATGATATAATGCATGTAAAGTGTGTCTGTTCATAATGAACCCATAATGTATATAAGATATTATTATCCCCATGGATTCACCTTTACTCTGCATTCATCCATGGGCTAAGCGCAGAATAATACTAAAGTAAACTTTATAGTTGAATTTGATCTCACTTGACATATATAATCTAAGAAATACTAGTAAGCCCTGAAATGTGTAATATACAGAGGCTCAGTGAAGTTTTGTATATACACACACTATCTAAAGATGATTTTGGTCTAATGGAGTTTGTACCACAAAAAAAAAGATACTTCTGTATTGTAACATTTATGTTTATCAGCTTTGCATGTTGAGAAGGAGCACATTTATCAGAGGTAGCCTCCTTGAGTTTGAATCTCAATTCTGCTACTTACTTACAAATGTCCCTGAGAAAGTTACTAATCTCTCTGAGCCTAAGTTTATTTCATCAGCTAAAAATATTGCCTACCTGTATTAGTCAATTTTATGTATCAACCTGACTATGCTATGGTTCCCATTTGTTTGGTCAAACACCAGCCTAGATGCTTCTGTAAGGTATTTTTAAGATGTGATTAGCATTTAAATCAGTAGACTTTGAATAAGGCAGCTTTTCATAATATAGGTGGGGCTCATCCAGTCAATTGAAAACCTTAAGAGAAAAGACAGATCTCTCGAGGAAGGAATTTTCTGGCTTCTGACGGTCTTTGGTCTCAAGACTGAAAATCAGATCTTCTCTGGTCTCCAGCCACTGGCCTGACCTGACCTGCAGATTTCAGACTTGCCAGTGACCACAATCATGGGAATCAATTCCTTAAATTTCTCTCTCTTTCTCTGTCTCTCTGTCTCTCTGAGCACACACACACACACACACACACACACACACACACACACACACACTGTATTGCTTTGTTTCACCAGAGAACCTGGAGAACCCTACCCTTCTGCTTATTGGAGTGCTGTGAAAATCTGCTTTGAAATCTCAGCTTTCCTGTGATTATTGTTAGCATATTTCTCATTTTCTATCCTTTCACTTTTATACTATTTCTGTCTTTATATTTAAATTATGTTTTATTTTGGCAATATATTCTTAGGTCTTGCTTTTTCGAATCAAACAATTTATGCTCTTAATTGGGGTGTTTCAAATATTATTTTGTCCAGCTCCATATTTCCGTATGGGTTCGTTTTCCTCCTATTTGAAGGATTTTCTTTCATATTCTTGGAATACAATGGTCTTTATTTTACCATTTATTTTATTTTAAGTTCCAGGGTACATGTGCAGGGCGTGCAGGTTTGTTACATAGGTAAACGTGTGCCATGGTGGTTTGCCGCACCTATCAACCCATCACCTAAATATTAAGCCCAGCATGCATTAGCTGTTTTTCCTAATGTTCTCTCTCCCCTTCTCCCCTACTTTTATTTTTTAAAGAGATTTCATTGAGTATAATTCTAGGTTGGCATATTTTTTCTTTCAAAACATTAAAGACGTTACTCCACTATCTTCTCACATGTATTTGTTCCAATGAGAAATATGCTGTTATTCTTATCCCTGTTCCTCTGTATATTGTATAGCTTTTTCTTTTTCAGTTTTTATTTTTATCTTTGGTTGTGATTATTTATTTATGACATACTTTGGTGTGATTTTCTTCAATGTTTCCTGTGCCTGGATTCCCTGAATTTCTTAGATCTGTGAGTTCATTCAATTTGAAAACTTTTCAGCCATTATTTCTTCAAATACTTTTCTCCGTCTCTTCTTTCAGAAACTCCAATTACATACATATTAGATGACTTAAAGTAGTCCCACAGCTCATTAATGCTGTTTATTTTTTATTACAATTATTATCTTTTTTTCCCAACTTTTCTGTCTTGAAGTTTACTATTTTTTCTGCCATGTCTAGCCTGTCATTAATCCCACCTAGTATATTTTTTATCTCATTGTATAGAAATAAAATTTAGATTTTTAAAAATATCTTTCATATCTCTATGGAAGTTAAATTTAATTTTTGTAAATATCATTTATGTCTCTATTTAAAATATTAGCATTTTAGCTTTTGAACATATAGAATGTAGTTATAATAACTGTTTTGATGTCATTGTCTGCTAAGTCTAATATCTGTGTCAGTGCATTTTTCTCCTTATTACAGAATGTATTTTTTCTGCTATTTGAATGCCTTATAGTTTTTTTATTGGATGCCAGACTTGTAAACTTATTCTTGTTTGTTGCTACATATTTCTATGTTAATAAATATTCTTGAACTTCATTCCAGGATGCTCTAAGTTGTTCTAAACTTAGTTTAGTCCTTTGAGCCTTGCTTTTAAGATTTATAGGGCGAAATTAGAGTAACATGTAGTCTAGGATTAATGATTTCTCACTACTGAGGCCAAACCCTTCTAATTACTCTATCCAATGCCTCGTGTATTATGAGGTCTTCTAGTCCAACTAGTGGAAACAGTAACTACTGCTGGCTTTGTGTGAGTGGTGTCAGTTTTGATTCCCTCTAATCCTTTCAAGTTGTTCTTTTCACTCTGCCTCAGTAGTTTTCTTCATATGCATGTGCTGATCAGTACCCTGTTGAATACTCAAGAAGGAATCTTTGCAGATCTCCAGAATTTTCTGTGCAGCTCCCTCCTCTCTGGTACTCTGTGCTGTGAACTCCAGCTACTGTGGACTCACCAAATGTTCCTCTGTGGCTTTTCAACTCAAGAATTATCATGGGCTATATCTAGATTCTTCTCTTCCTGTACCATGGCATGGAAACACTCTCAGTAAGCTAGGGAAATGATAGGGGTTACCTCAATTGTTTCCTAGCTCTCAGGGGTATTTCTCCACCAATTGTACAATGTCATAAAAACTGATCATATATTATGTCTGCTATTTTTTAGTTATTTCAAGCAGAAGGGTAAATCTCATTTTGCTAGTCCACTTTGCCAGAAGAAGTCCAATATTTTACAGAGATATAGACCAATGGAACAGAACCGAGTCCTCAGAAATAATACCACACATCTACAGCCATCTGATCTTTGACAAACCTGAGAGAAACAAGAAATGGGGAAAGGATTCCCTATTTAATAAATGGTGCTGGGAAAATTGGCTAGCCATAAGTAGAAAGCTGAAACTGGATCCTTTCCTTACTCCTTACATGAAAATTAATTCAAGATGGATTAGAGACTTAGATGTTAGACCTAATACCATAAAAACCCTAGAGGAAAACCTAGGTAGTACCATTCAGGACATAGGCATGGGCAAAGACTTCATGTCTAAAACACCAAAAGCAACGGCAGCAAAAGCCAAAATTGACAAATGCGATCTAATTAAACTAAAAAGCTTCTGCACAGCAAAAGAAACTACCATCAGAGTGAACAGGCAACCTACAGAATGGGAGAACATTTTTGCAATCTACTCATCTGACAAAGGGCTAATATCCAGAACCTACAAAGAACTCAAACAAATTTACAAGAAAAAAACAAACAACCCCATCAAAAAGTGGGCAAAGGATATGAACAGACATTTCTCAAAAGAAGACATTCATATAGCCAACAGACACATGAAAAAATGCTCATCATCACTGGCCATCAGAGAAATGCAAATCAAAACCACAATGAGATACCATCTCACACCAGTTAGAATGGCGATCATTAAAAAGTCAGGAAACAACAGGTGCTGGAGAGGATGTGGAGAAATAGGAACACTTTTACACTGTTGGTGGGATTGTAAACTAGTTCAACCATTATGGAAAACAGTATGGCGATTCCTCAAGGATCTAGAACTAGATGTACCATATGACCCAGCCATCCCATTACTGGGTATATACCCAAAGGATTATAAATCATGCTGCTATAAAGACACATGCACACATATGTTTATTGCAGCACTATTCACAATAACAAAGACTTGGAATCAACCCAAATGTCCATCAGTGACAGACTGGATTAAGAAAATGTGGCACATATACACCATGGAATACTATGCAGCCATAAAAAAGGATGAGTTTGTGTCCTTTGTAGGGACATGCATGCAGCTGGAAACCATCATTCTTAGCAAACTATCACAAGAACAGAAAACCAAACACAGCATGTTCTCACTCATAGGTGGCAACTGAACAATGAGATCACTTGAACTCGGGAAGGGGAACATCACACACTGGGGCCTATCATGGGGTGGGGGGAGGGTGGAGGGATTGCATTGGGAGTTATACCTGATGTAAATGACGAGTTGATGGGTGCTGACGAGTTGATGGGTGCAGCACAGCAACATGGCACAAGTATACATAGGTAACAAACCTGCACGTTATGCACGTGTACCCTAGAACTTAAAGTATAATAATAATAAATAAATAAATAAATAATAAAAAATTCTAATGAAAGAAGGGTACTTGGGAGGATCCCATTGAATATTAGCTACTATTATCATCATCAGAGGTTTGAGCCATTTAAAGTGTACTTTTACACAACCCTCTCATTCTATTAACTCAATTTTCATAAATATGAGGAAAGTGTAGAGCAATGAAAATATTAATAGCCAATAATAACTGAGTGCTAACTGCTTTAAATTAATTGCCCATTTATTTTCAGTCCAACACTATAAAGTAATATTATGTGCATTTTACAGATGAGGAATCTGAGGATAAAAGAGGTTAAACATATTGTTCAAGGTTAAGCATCTCCCAAGTGGTAGATAGAAAACAAAGCCAAGGTCTATCTAACCCCAAAACCCAATTCCTTTATACATCATTGCCAGATCATTCCTAAGCAACACTTGAGAAACATCTTTGCCTCATAGACCCAAAGACTTTGGAAAAGAATTGAAAATTCTGTCTTAGTGTTATCATAGGTTTTACTAACTACTGATATCAGAAAGTAATTTCCCAAAACATGTTATAAAAGTGTGGATTTTAGCTTGGCATTCCTGAGCTTGGAGTCTTGCCACATGGGGCAAATAACAAATGTAATGATGATATTTACTCTTCTCAGATTTGCTGAGGTATGCTCATCAGCAAATCTCAAGTGTCAGATTTGTTAATGAGGCTGTTAGCACGTCAACAGATAATACAGGTTCCAGTTTCAGTAGTGCAAAATATAAAGGTAATAAGAATAGTTTCATGAAACTTTCAGTTAACTGCAACAGAACAGGATTAGGGCTAAGAGACAAGGGCCATGTGTGTAATCATCATGCCAAATAACTCATCAGATGTTTCTCCAGTTGATATGGTAGCTGTTATATTATAAAATATATCATCGTTTCCATAGAAAACTCATATGAAAAAATAAATTAAGACATTCTGTGAATTTATCTAAATAATGTTCAGTCAATTTTGTTACATGCAAATGTAAGATTTCCAAAGCCTATGCCTTAACCATGAAACAATACCAACATAACACTTATTAGTTATTTCAATATTAATAGAGAGCATTTTAAAGCAAAAAAAGTACCCATAATTCTGCTTTGTTGACTTAAAAAAACTAATCTGCATATGTGGCTTAAAACTTCAAACGTTAAAGAAATATTCAAAAAATTTAAGCATTATTTCTCTATCCTTCCCCTCAAAAAACCTCCATTCTTTTCAGTTCTTTTCCTAAAAGGTAATTATGATTAATATTTGTTGTGCTCATTTTCTGAAAAAAATATAGACAGCTTTGTAGATAAACATATACAGAAACTGCCTTATTAAAAGTCTATTGAAAATACCCTCATTATTTTAAGACATTTTTGAAGATATTATATTACCACATACATTCTTGCTTCTACCACTAATTCAGTCTATTTCAACTACAAGTTATAAAATATTCCATGGTATTATTTTCTAAATGTGAAGGCCACACGTATCATCCCAGAAAACCAAAAACAAATATCTGAGCTTTTGTTGAAATTTGGGCTTTGTTTGTAAAGTGCAAAAGTTGAAGATACATGTGGTTCAGTAGTAATCACTGCAGTTTGCACCTACTAAGCAAGCAAGGACGTATGGTGAAGTTCTATGGTAACTGAATAAATTTTTCAGATCATTTAAAAAAATACACATGCAGTACCAACACCTTGTAGTTGAAAAATTGTAATTAGACAACCTATGAAAAAATGACATATTTTATCTTTTCCCTTTTTTCTTTGTATTTGCTTGCTTTCAGTCTTTTACTTGTGGTTTCTAGCAACATGCTCTCATTTAGGGTCTGTTTGAGATTTTTGTGGGAATCTTTAACTGTCTTGCATTTTGTTTTGTGATATTCAATTAATGAACCCTGACATTAAATAACATCATAATGATATATGATTATTTAGGAATTTCTCTTTAGACAACATTCTCAAGACTTGGATTAACTTGATCACTGATCTGAAACTTATTTACACACCTGAATACATATTTTACATATTTTGCAAAAATAAAGAAAAAATAAGACTTTGGGCATGGATCCTATAATTGCCATGATTTTACACTTATCATTCTCTCCTTTGAAAACCAGTAAGAGATTCTGAGAAGAGAAAGGGGAAAAAGGGGGACAAATTGAAATATTCCTTTCACTCTCTTCAAGAATAAAATTACAAGAATGTGGATATGGAGGATTTTCAGTGAATAATCTGAAAAGTATTTCAGGAAACAGGCTATGAAAAACTCAGTTCTGGTATTATTTGAAGTCTATATCTGATTAAGAGATATAATTTGTAAATGTCTTTAATTTCTATACTTTTTTCATTTTTCTCTGTATAACATCCTGTAGTAATCAGTAGAATGTCCAGACAAAAAGTATTCATGTGCTTGTTGAATGAGGACTTAGTGATACTGCCCTACTAGGTAGATGGTTTTCTAATCCAAGTGATTGCCTAGGTTCAAATCCTGATGTTGTGATTTAGCATTTGTCTTTGAAAATATTATTTAATTCTTCTAAATTTTGGTTTCTTTGAACATAAAATAAAGTTAATAATTTCCTCACACAGTTGTAAAAATTAAATGAGAAAATTCACAGTAAGCATTTAGTGAAAAGGAAAAAGAAAGAAATATAGAAATCTAATGTTGATTGTATGTCAACAACTATTGCCAGATATTAGGTATGTTTCTTCCCTACATGGCTTCTAATCATCACACGTGGTAGGCATGATACTTTCAGCTCAAAGGTTGCAAGCCAGGAGTTCAGAATTGATTACTCATTGAAGTGCACACATATAGCAATTGGTATAGTTAGGATTCAAACCCAAATTTTCTAACTCAAAAGGTTTCTGTCTCATTATACTACAGTGTCTCCCAAGCAGGACAACCTAGTTGTGAATGTGGGCTTCTTGCCTTTATAGGGTTATTTGTGATTGTTTTAAAAAGATAAAAAATCTAAAAGGTTTAGACTAGTACTCAACACAAAAAAGCACTCATCATCACCATCGTCATCACAATGTCCCATTTTGCTTTCTAAAACCCTTGTGGAGAACGGAATTCTGTCTTTCATACTCAAAATTGATCAGTCTCTGCTAAGCTATTTTTTGAAGGATATCAAAGTTACTCACCTGACCCATAAGGTAGATAACTAGAAATTCTCAATCTGTTTTAAATACCATGCAGTATATAATATCATAAGTAAAAGAGATGATACTACTTTAGTATTTCCTTATCTTTTCCCAGATATACACATACCTCAGATTATCCTGTTACTTCAAATGAGCCAAGCCTGTGGGAATATCTCGAAGTAAAGGAGTCACTAGATTATATAGATTAATATAAAAATATGAGGATAAAAATAGAGAAAGGGTCCATACCATCCACAATATTCAATGTATCTGAATTTGTTAAGATATTAGGCATTGAAATGCATCTCAGAGCACAAATCTGGGTTTTTTTTCTCTTGTTTGTTTTGTTTGATTTGATATAGATCAGTGGTTCTCAACTGGGGGTAACTGTATCCCTCAGGGGAATTTGACAATTCCTGGAGAAATTTTTGGTTGACACAACTTGGGAGATGGAAAGTGCTACAGGCACCTAGTGGGTAGAGGCCAGGAATGCTGCTACGCATCCTCTAGCACACAGGTCAGCACCCATAACAAAAAACTATCCAGCCTGAAATGTCAATAGTTCTGAGGCTGAGAAACCCCGGTCTAGATCAGTAGTTCTAAACCGTGGCAGCACATGAGAATTACCTGGGGAACTTTTTAACGACAATTCTTGGGTAACCCCACACCCAGAAATTTGAACTTAAGTGGTCTGTGGTGGACCTTGCATACATGTAGCTGCCCTAGTTCCCCAGGTGATTCTAATGTACGGTGCAACCAGGATGGTGAAGCACTGGTGTAAATAAAGCTAACTAGTTTTAATAAGGAAATGGAAAAGATGGTTACAATGAGAGGAAATCCTTACTGGGATTTTGCCAGAAGGATTCCTGCCTTTCTCCCTCTCTAAATTACCAGGAAAGCCCTCAATTTTTTCAGAGATCCTACTAAATTCACTTTTTGTTGCAGCATTTTCCAAAACAGCATTCTGACTAATAAAAATAAATCTTATTTTTAAAGAACCAGACTCAAAAAAACAAAAGCAGGAAACTAGACCCCACTCACATACAAAATACCCCACTACTGACAGCACCACGTATACGGCTTTTGTGCACAATCCTTCCTGTGAACAGCCATGAGGTTAATTTTTGTCTCAAAAAAAGTTTTTGTTTACCTCTCTTAACTTGGATCTGCAATGTTACTGTCCTTCTGCAAATTCATTCTGTCCTTGGCGCTTTCTTTCCAGGCTCTGTTTGACCCACTGCTTCATTATCTCCTGCTCATCGTGGAAACAAACCTCTTCCAGCTAGATTTTCTCATGGGATCCTAAATCAAAGTTCAGGAGAATGTGAGGTCCCCGTTAAATTAAATATCAGTGGTTCAGAATCTCTATAGGGTCTCCTCTGTGTACCAAAAGTACCTTATTAAATTGCCACAGTTATTGTTTAATGGAAAGGCAAAAGGTATAGATTAAGAGGTTATTTAATTTCTCTAATTTCAGTTCATCCACACAGATTGACTTAGAAATCTCACCCAGGCTGAGTGAAAGATTTAAAAATATATTATGGAAGATGATTTCAGGCACATCTGTAATAGGGTTGATGCTTGTATACAATAAATATACAGGTCATTCCTTCCTCTGGATAACACCTTCGCCATCGGCTGCTGGAAGTCCAATTTCTGCCAAAGAAGGAAGGTTATGCTGAGCTATTTGACAAAATGGTTTTAACTCCTAGAAATAAGACAAGATACCTTAATGCATATCAGCTGTAGACTTTACTGCCTTCTCATGTCACATGCTTCTGCTGAGTAAATAGAAAACTCCTACACTATATGGAACTTAGATGTTTTCTATTTTAAAAAATGGTAAATGTAAATGGGAGAAGTAACATAGTTAGAAATTTCAGAATTCTGTTGGTTGCCATGCAGCTAAGGTAATCTCAGTAACACATAATGAGGAGAATACAGCATTAAAAATAATGTGATTTGTAGCATAAAAATATTGATCAACAATGCCAAAGAGAAACTGAGTGTTTGAACAAGAAATAACTTGGAGTAAATAAACACCCACACTCATGAATTACAAAGGAACTATCCTTTTCTTAGCAATTTTATCTCTAAGTTCTTTGAATTGGGTGAACCTGAAAGATTACAGCAGGTATTTTCTGTAAAGGACCAAATAATAAATATTTTAAGTTTTCAGGACGCACTGTCTCTGTCAAAACAACTCAACTCTGCCACTGTGGTATTAAAGCAGGTACAGACAACCCATAAACAAATGGACTGGAATGCATTCCAATAAAACTTTGAACATGTTGCAGTAAAACTTTATTTACAGATACTGAATTTTGAATTTCATCTAATTTTCACACATCATGAAATATTATTCTTCCTTGATTTTTTTCCACCCTTTTAAAATGTTAAAATCATTCTTAGCTTGCAGGCCATGCAAAAAGTGGTAGCAGACTCTTTGGCCCATGGGCCCTAGCTTGCTGACCCCTATCTTGCGGTATTTATTTACCATTATTGAATTTTTGAAATGTTTATTAAAAGTTGTTGGAAAGCACTTATGGGACTTCCACTTCTGGCATAGGAGTATTATAGAGATGCTAAAAATATCCTGACACTGACACCTAAAAATGTGTAGGCAGAATTTTAAATGATAGAATGAGAGAAAGAAATATCTTAAATAATTAAGTGAGCCTACAAGAAAGTAAGGAAACCTGACAAAGTCAGGATCACAGTGGAAACCTTAATCAAGGAAAAAGCAAGCACAGAAGCCACCGGAATATCCTGAAGAAAAATACAGATCCCTGGGTATACAGAACTTTAAAATATGAGAGAGACTGGGCACAATGCTTCAGGCTATAGAAACTTGAACCAAGCCACACAAAGCTCACAAGTGTTTCACCTTCAGGAAAGGGGAAATAGAAAAGAGAGAAAGAGGCAGTCAGCAAGAAAGATTGACTTTCCAGCCTATCCCTGTGTGAAAACGAGAAAATATTTTCACCAGCAACTTACAGACACCAGCCTGGACATGGGTGGATTTGGGGACTAAATATAGACTATCTGATGGTTCCAAAAATCGCAAGCTAATAATTGTAACTCGCAAGTTTGAATTAGGTAACTGGCAGAGGCAAACACAAATCTTGGTAGTAGAACCCATATTGAGAGTTCACAGAATTATCATACACAGAACTTCAATAAATAATTGCAATTATAGTAGTTTCTCATGATAAAAAATGATTCACAAAATGCACACGGGAACAAGTCACAATAAGCAAGAAAAAGAGAAATAAAATATCATAGATATATATAATATGTAAATAATTCCTATATTCCTAGAAATTATCAGATAATAAAAGATAATGTTAGTAGGTTTAAAGCAAACAAAGAAGGAATTCAAAGCAGGATCAATCAGTGAAAAGAGTCTCAAAAAATGACCAGGAAGTTTTTAAAAATGAACAAAACAGAATTTTAAAAAACAAAAATTTTAATAAACTGAAATTTAAAACTCAATGAAGGAATAAGATATAGGCAAAGAGAATTAGTGAACAGTAAGGCAGATTTTAAGAAATTGTCCAGAATGTAGTACAGAGAAAAAATAATTGAAAAATATCAGAGTGCTTTAGGTAACATGAAGAAAGGAGGAATCAATTCTAATAATTATCTAGCCAAAGACCCAGGCTGTCTGGATAATAGATTTTATCCCTTTTATATACGTATCCAAAAGATAATAAAAGTGAGTTTTCTCAGAATTATTCAAAGATATCATTCATAGGTTCAAGAAGCCCAGTAAATCTGAAGAAAGATAAACTTTTAAATTCACAAACAGATAAAAAATGAAAACTTTCCTAAAAGACAAAATATAAAACTAGAAATAAAAGATAGATGGAATCTAGTATCCAGATTGTTCTTTGATTTAAGGGTTCAAAAAATTCAACTCTAGCACCAGAAGGAAAAGCCAAGTATATGGGTATACATGTTGGCAGGTGGGGAGATGTGGAAGAGGGAACTTGTAGAAGTTCTATTCTGAGAACCACTCTCTCCATAAAGTTGGAAGCAAGGTCGGTATAGATTGGTGGAAGAATTAGGGAGGGGGTTAAAAAAGTATGGAATTGTTAAAAGAGTTTAAGAGTGAATAGAATTGGAAACTGTATTATTTTGCTGGCAGCATTAATAATCTTCCTGAGGCTTGTAGTCATTAATTTTAAGTAATATCATGTAGCTTCAGAACTACAGGAAAAAAGTAGGTAAAGAACTGGATTTAACAACGGCTGGGTTTTGACAATGTGAATAAAATGAATTAAGATAGGAATAAGGAGGACAAAGATGTTTACAATGGAGTGATTATAATGATTTGGCTAGATAAAGAGAAAAGTAAGAACAGGAAATGGGTGAGAGGTAATTAAAATATGACCAAAACTGTAAATTGTATGTCTTCATAGAGTCACATAATTGGAATCAGAAGAGGAAAGAGCTTGGAAAGATAGAAGGCAGTGGCCAGAAAGGGGCCTACTCAGAACAGTTTATGAGGGGCTTATAATTAGCATTCATAACAAAAAACTTCTAGAAGAAGACTGTGGAGTTGATGAGCTGGAGGGCAAGTTTGCTGATGGGAAGAACTGAGAGACCAAGAATGTTGGGAAGATTTTCTATGTGGATATTGAAAGCAACAAGAACTAAGATGGAAATTTTAGGAGAGAATGACAGTGAACCAAGAAGTAAATGTCCTAAAAAAAATGAGAGGAAATGACCTAAGAGATCTTAGGTGACTACAGCATGAAAAGACAGTGGATGTCAGAAATAGTTGACAACAGTTTCAAAGCTGAATTTTAGTGAGGAGGAATGGAGAATGGTCTGTATGTATCAGTGAAGGGTGTTCTGTGCATTTTAAGATGTTTAGCAGCATTCCTATTCTCTATCGCCTAGTTGCCAAGCGCACCACCTTTTCCCAGTTGTGACCATCAAAAATTTCTTCAAACATTGACAAATATCCCTTGAAGAGGAAAATTGCCTCAATTGCTCTATAGGAAAACTTCACACCAAATTCACCATGTTTGCTCACTTCAATTCTTCTCTTGCTACTTTCTCACAGTTTTCTTATCTGTCGTTTACTTCCACCACTCCACTAACTGTGCTTTTATGCTAACTTCAATGTTCAGTATTTGATCTCCCTTACATTCCTCCAAGCATTTGACAGAGCTGACCATTCCCTTTTCCTTGAAACGCTTTCTGCACTTGATAACAGTATACTTCACTCACTCGATTTTCATTCCCCCTCAGCAGCTTCTCCCTTTTACATTCTTTCTCAAACCTAAACTTGTTGGTGTGCCTAAGATGCGATCTTTTGTGTTCATTCTCTTTTCTAGTCTCACTTTTTGGTGAGCTCTTCCAATCTCATAGATGTTATCACCTATATATTGATGACACCCAGTCTTAGGCCTCTATCCAAGTCTTCTTTACAGCACAGAGACATACAGCCAGTTACCTAAGTGGCATACTCACTTTCATATTTAATTGGTATGTGAAATTATGTCAAAAATCAATTATCCAATATTTACCTCAAACTTGTCTCACTGACAGCCTTTTTCATCACAGTTAATGGCAACCCCTGTCTTTCAGTGGCTCTGGTCAAAAGTCTTGAGTCTTCTTTACTCCTCTATTCTTCCATGCCACCTCCAATCCATCGGAACATTCTGTTGACTTTAATTTCAAAACATCTCTAATATAATGGTATTAGTCCCTTTTTCTGCCACTGATAAAGACATACCCAAGACTGGGTAATTTATAAGGAAAAAGAAGTTTAATAGACTCAGTTCCGCATGGCTGGGAAGGCTTCCCAATCATGGTGGAAGGCAAAAGGCTGATCTTACATGGCTGAGGCAAGAGAGAATATGTGCAGGGGATTTCCCCTTTATAAAACCATCAGATCTCGTGAGACTTATTCACTATCATGAAAACAGCACAGCAAAAATCCCACCCCCATTTTTCAATTACCTCCCACCGGGTCCCTCCCATGCATGGAGATTATTACAATTCAAAGTGAGATTTGGGTCTGGACGCAGAACTACACCATATCAATAACAAATCTCCACTTCTCTTGTGTCTACTCTCAATCCAACACATCATCTTCTGGAATCTGAATTATTTTAGTAATAACAGTAGGCAATAGTTTCCCAATGAATCGCCCCTCTCTCTACCTCTGCACCACACAGTCTGTTCTAAATGTACCAGCCAGAGGAAATCTTTTAAAACTTAACTCGGCCGGGCGCGGTGGCTCAAGCCTGTAATCCCAGCACTTTGGGAGGCCGAGATGGGCGGATCACGAGGTCAGGAGATCGAGACCATCCTGGCTAACACGGTGAAACCCCGTCTCTACTAAGAAATACAAAAAATAGCCGGGCGAGGTGGCAGCGCCTGTAGTCCCAGCTACTCGGGAGGCTGAGGCCGGAGAATGGCGTGAACCCCGGAGGCGGAGCTTGCAGTGAGCTGAGATCCGGCCACTGCACTCCAGCCTGGGCTACAGAGCGAGACTCCGTCTCAAAAAAAAATAAATAAAATAAATAAAACTTAACTCAAATCTTGCCACTTCTTTGTTCAAAACCCTCCTGTGGCATCCCATCTCCTTCAGAGCAAAGGCCAAATGTGTTACTATAGCCTACAGAGTCCTAAATGATGTAGCTCCTTGTTTCTTCTTGTACTGGATTGTAGAGCGTTTCCAAAAAATTCATGTTCACCTAGAACTTCAGGAACTGACTTTATTTGGAAGTAGCCTTTGCATATATAATTAGTTAAGATGAGATCATACTGGATTAGAATGGGTCCTAACCTATGACTGATTATATTAGAAAAAAGAGAAACAAAAAGAGAAATAGATATACAGGGTGTGTGGGTGGGAGAGGAAGCTGGGAATGCCATGTAAAGATAGAAGCAGAGACTGAGTGAGGAGCCTACAAGCCAGGAAACACTACAAATTGCTAGCCCCACCAGAAACTAGGAAGGAGGCATGAAACAAAATCTTGCTCAGAACCTCCAGTTAAGGAATTAATCTTGCTAAAACCTGTACTTCAAACTTCTAGCTGCCAAGACTGTGACAGAATAAATTTATGGTCCTTGGTACTTTGTTATGGCAGGCTTGAGAAAATAATACATTTCTTTTATCTTTTTATTTTCTCCTCTTTCCCTTGCTCACTCATTCGACTTCAGCTGCAACCTACGTGCTAGTCTTTAAATACCTAGGCATGCCTACATCCCAAAGCCTTTGTATCTTGTGTTTCCTCTGCCTGGAACACTTTTCCCCCAGATGCTTGCATAGTTCCTCCATTCCTTTCTTGTGTCCACTTAAAAGTTACCTTTGCCTGGCCGGGCGCAGTGGCTCACGCCTGTAATCCCAGCACTTTGGGAGGCCAAGGCAGGCAGATCATGAGGTCAAGAGTTCAAGAACAGCCTGGCCAATATGGTGAAATCCCATCTCTACTAAAAATATGAAAATTAGCCAGGTGTGGTGGTGCATGCCTGTAGTCCCAGCTACTCAGGAGGCTGAGGCAGAAGAATCGCTTGAACCCCGGAGGTGGAGGTTGCAGTGAACCGAGATCACACCACTGTACTCCAGACTGGGTGACAGAGTGAGATTCTGTCTCAAAAACAAAAACAAAAAAAAACTTACCTTTGCCTGATATCTGATATATTTAAAACTGCTACAGCACTCCCTTCCCTCTCCCCACCTTTATTTATCAACCTAAAAGCTTTCACCTCCCAAGACTCTATGTAGTTTAGTTATTTCTAAAATTGTCTATCTCCTTTTATCACAATATAGACACAATGAGTGCAGGGATTTTTGTCTAGTTTGTTCATTCACATGCCCCCAATGTTTATAACTGTGAGTGGTACACAGTAACACGTACAGACTATCTATGATACTTATCACTGATGATACTAATCTTAACCACGTGGCTAAGGTAGTGTTTTCTCTGTTTTTCCACTTAAAGTTATTTTTACTCCTTTTCATTATCTATTCTTTGGAAGCCAGTTACTAAACACAGTCCACACTGTTGGGGGATGGTGGTGGGAAGGGAGAGAAGTTAAGTTTCACCTCCTGGAGGTAATGTATTTAGATAAATTATCTGGAATTTTTCTCTAAGGAAGCCTCCACCATTTATTTATTTCAATCATTTATTTGCATCAGCTTGTACTCATGTAGATATATTTTATACTCTGAGTCATAATCCAATACTACATTGTTTATCTTGTCACTCAAAATGTTCTGGTTTGAGCCATCAGAAGCTCTTTCAGGATGGCATATGTGATGGACTACATTGTTTGCATTCCTCTAATGTTTATATGTCAAAGCCCTATCCCCCAATGTGATGGTATTAGGTGGTGGAGCCTTTGATAGGTAATTAGGTCATGAAGACGGAGCCCTCATGAATAGGATTAGTGCCTTTTTAAAAGGGACCCTAGAGACCTGTCTCACCTCCTTTCCTCCCTGTGATGACACAGTGAGAAGTGAGTCATCAGTAAACAAAGAAGTGGTCCTCACTAGACACCAAATCTTTTGGCACCTTGATCCTGGACTTCCAGCTTCCAAAACTGTGAGAAGTAAATGTTTGTTGTTCAAGCTACCCAGTCTATAGCATTCTATACTATATTCTATTCTAACAGCCCTTATTGACTAAGACAGTCTCTATGACTTGATAACATGCCCCTATCCATTTGTTCCTTACTCTCTAGAACTATAAGATGCTCCAGTGTCGCATTTTCTTTTTCCATTCTTAGACTCAGCCATATATCCAAGCATAGTGGGAGAATTTCATATATCTCTCTCAATAATTGGAAAAGAAAAAGGATAAAAGTCAGTAAGAATATAGAAGATGTGAACAGTGTAATAGGGGAGCTTGATCTAGTGGACATATATAGAATATCACCACAAACAATTGCACCCTTTACACATTTCCAAGCATGACAGAAATATTTATAAAGATTGACCAACTACTAGGCCATAAATATAGCTTTAATAAAATTCAGATAATTGTATCAAACAGATTACATTTGCTGAACACAGTGCAACAAATTAGAAGATTAATTATAAAAATATGACTAGGCAATCTTACACAGTCATGAAAATTCAAAAGCATTCCTTTAAATGACTCATAGGTAAAAGGAGAAATCATAATGGGAACCTTAAAACATTCATAGGTCGAACAAAAATTCAAATATGATCTATTACAACTTGGATACAACTAAAAGAGTTCTTTGGGAGAAATATAGAGCCTTAATCATTTTAAGTCGGAAAAAAAATTTCAGAGTTAATGATCTAAGCATACACAGTAACACATTAGAAAAAGAGCATCAAAATAAGGCCAAAGAAAGCAGACTGAAAGAAATAAGTTAGAACAGAAAATCACACAATAGCAACCAAACATGGAATAATGAGATCACTAAGGCAAAAATGTTGGTTTTAGGGAAAGATGAATAAAACTAAGAAACAAAATAACCTGAGAAAGTGAAAATGTGCAAAAACAACAACAACAACAAAATTTTTAAGAATGAAATAGGAGACATAACACAGATGCCATAAGGAATAAATATATAATAAGAAGGTATTAGGAACAATTCTTTTTTAAAACATAGATGAAAGAGACAAACTATTTTCAAATATTAACTGGCCAAAACTGATTTAAGAAGAAATAGACCATCCTAAGAGTCCTATAACCATTAAAGAAATGGAACCAGCTAAAAATCTTTCTATGGAGAAAATCTTTCTATGAAGAAAACAAGAATTTTAGATAGAAATTCAGGTGACTTCTAGCAAACATTCAAAGACAGGCTTTCCAGTGTTACACAAACTACTCCAGAGAATAGGAATAAAGCCAGAGAAGAGGAAGAAAGGGGGAATTCCCCAACTCACTTTATGAAGCTAGTATAACCTCGATACCAAAACCTAACAAAGACGGAACCAGAAGACAAAATCGCAATTTCATTATGAACATACACATAAAAAAGTTTAAACTTTAGTGAAACAAATTAATAACACTTAAAAAAGATAAAAAGATAACTACTCATGACCAAATTGGTTTATCTCAGTTCTACAAGCTAGTCTAATATTAGAAATCAAATAATGTAACACCCAGGAATGAATTAAAGCAGAAAATTATGATCATCTCAATAGATGAGAAAATTACTTTTGAAAACTTTATTATCTTTTCAAGACATTCAAACACATACACGCATGTGGCATGCGCACGCGCGCACACAGAGAGAGAGAGAGAGAGAGAGAGAGATAGAACAAGACTAGAAGTAATCATCTTTAACCTAATCAAGGGTAGTTACCAAAAATCTGCCATACATAATGGTGGAATGTTAGAAACATTTGCTGTACTGTAAGATCAGCAACAAAATCTACAAAATCAATAATTCTATGCAGTTTTATATTAGAAGTCCTGCAGTGCAGTTTAAGAGAAAGTAAATGAAAGTTATAAAAATAAAAAACAACCAAATTGCCATACTTGCAAATGCTATAATTATTAATAGCTCTGTAGAAAACCTGGAATGAATCTACAGACAAATTTTTGTAAATACTAAAAGATTTTAATAATGTTGCCCAATATAAAATCAATACACAACAATCAATTGCATTTTTTAATACCAACAACAGTTTCTAAAATGTGGCTTTGAAATACAACCATTATTCTAGCAACAAAAATATAAATAGGAATAAATCTAGGAATAAAGCTAACAAAATAGTTATAAATATAACTGTAAAACTTTATTGAAAGCTATTAAAAGCAACCCAAACAAATGGAGTAATAAACCATGTTATTGGATTAAAAAACTCAAAAGTCATAAAGATATCAATTCCCTCAGGTTCATCTATAGATTCAATGCAATTCCAACTAGAATCCCAACAGGCTTTTTTTCTCTCTCATGGAACTTGGCAGCTGACTGTAAAATTCATATGAGAGAGCCAGAAGCCAAAATTACATAAGACATTCCTATAGAAGAAGGCAAGGCTACACACTAACAATACTTTGTCACAAAGCTATAGGTATTAATACAGTGTATGCTTCAGTATGGCTAGAGAAATAGACCAACAGAATAGGAGAAAGAGCCCCAAAACAGACCCACACAGAGATAGTATTGCAAAGCAGTAGAAAAAGGATAGACTATTAATAAATGGTGCTGGAACAATTGCTTATTCATACGGAAAAAATGAAATCGGATCCCTATTGCATATAATATATAAAAATCAATTTCTAGAGGATTAAAAATAAATGTGAAAAACAAACTCATAAAATATTTAGAAGACAATACAGGATAATTTTTTATGAATGTATGATAAGATAATATTTCATAAAAGAGTCAAAAAATGCAAACTTTAAAAATAAAAGATATAAATAAATTTGACCATTTTAAAATTAAAATTAAGAACTTCTGCTGATCAGAGAGAAAAATATGAATATATGTGTGGATACACATAACAAACAAAAATATTAAAGGATTAGTAGGCATAGAATATAAAGCTCTCCAAACTGTTATGTAAAAGACAGCTAAACTGGGGGCAGAAGGGAATGCAACGAAAACATGAACAGGTGTTTAATAAAAAAGAAAGCACAAATGGATGATAATCACATAAAAAGATGCTCTACTTCATTAGTCATAATTAAACGTAAATTAAAATAACAAATCTAGGCTTTATGTTTAATATATTATTTGATACGTACGATGAAGTTCAGAAAAGCTTATTTTTTAAGTCACTCTAGCAGAAGGTAAACAATTGGCTGCAGAAAGGGTAAGCCAATAGATTCACAATATTACTACCCTAAGCAAGAAAAAATGACTGACTAAACTCTTAAGACAATACTAATGAGAGAAAAAGGAGGAGATATGTCAGTGAGTGATATTAAGGAAGATGTTACCTCTCTTATTCATCATTTATCCCCAGTAACTAGAGTAGTAACTAAAACACAGTAGACATTTAATGGATATTTGCTAAAATAGTAAATAAATGTAATGATTTATATGATACAAGAAATATAAGAAGTGAAATAACCAAAAGGATACATAGTAATGTCAACTTATTTTTAATTTTGTTACTTTTATGGGTATAAAATTTTACCTCCATACCTTTTGGTTTTAATTTTTGTACCTGAATAAATTAACAGGTTGAACACTATTCCATAAGTTTCATAGCCAATGAAGTAGAAATCTCCCTTATGTTTGTTTATATTGTTTCCCTCTTTCCTATGAATTATCTTTTTATGTTGTCTGTCAATTTATTTATTGAATTTATATTATGTATGATAATATTGATGTAAATGCTTTGTCTTCCATTTTATGCAAAATCCCTAAATTTATTGATTTTTATTAATTTATTGATTTTCCTAAATTTCCCTACATTTATTGACTTTCATTAAATCAATAAATTTATGATTTGTTATACTAATTTTAGTCTTACAAATGTTTAAAATGTTTATATAGTTGAACCTCATTATATTTTTCCAAGTAATACATAGAAAAGTATTAGCTCTCCAAAATTTAATTCTACTCAACTCTAATCAAAACTGAGTGGGTAAGAATCTAGATAGTCTTTGTTTGGCCTTTATACTTATTTTATCTACGTACTTACACATAAACTTAGGTTTACAATATAAGGTGTGAATCTGAATTTTTTTCCCAGACTTCCAAGCTTTCCCCAATTCTTCTATATTGCCAGACAATAAATTATTATATAAAAATCAACACCATTTTCTTAGTTTTCTGTGTTATTGCATTGATCCACATCTTTATTTTTGAACTTAATTGTAACTTTCCAATAGATTATCTGATACCCGCTCTCTGTTCTCTCCCCTTTCCTAACACTTCTTCCTTTTTGCACTTTAAAATGTGCTGTTCACTACAGCTTTCTTCTCATCCCACTTATTCACCCCGTGCATTCTCATACTGTCAATCATATCTTGAGGACACTGACATTAGAATCTGTAGCCTAAATCTTTTTCTGAGCTTCATATTCATGGATCAAATGACCTACTGGGCATTTCTTCAAGATATGCTGGAGGAGCCCCAAGAGTAACATGTTCAAACAAAATCTGTTTTCCTTCTTTTTCTGCAAACATATTTTTTCATATATTTTCTTTTCTGTGGAAGGTAGCACCTTTGCTTCAGTCACTCGAGAGTGATCAAAAAACTGGGAAAACACTTTTTTCTACTCATCACAAATGTCCATGCAATCACAAAGTTTTATCTATTCTCTCTCTAATTGCCTTTCAGATAGTAAAAACAAAACCAGCAATATATTTATTGAGCTCTAGGTCAATGACATGTTAAGTATTTTAACATATTATTTCACTGAATTATCATAGAATCTTATGATATGGGGATTAATTGAAAAAATTAAGACCGAAAGACTGTGTCAATTCAGGTCCCCCACAAGCTGGCATCAAGACAAGATTAGCAAAGGATTGCTTGGGAAAATCACCTGTGAGGGGGAAAATAGGATGGGAGACACAGGAGTCAGATGAAGATGTCACTTCTGCAAATGAGGGAGAGAAGAAAGGAAAATTGCGTAGGAAATTCTTAATACTTTGGTGCAGTTAAAAGAAGGTTTTGAAAAGCAGATGGAGACTTCCCAACCTAAATTCACTGTCCAGAGGGGCTCACATCTTCAGGAAAGGGCCTGTTTTAGTATCCCTCCCATGCTCAGTCAACAGCCAGTGAAAACCCAGGGAAATGTGGCCTCAGAGGGAATGCATGATGGATTCAGAGCACAGTGGCTGGGGCTGCCACAGTCCCGGCAAGTCAGAGATATGGCAAGCACATTCTGTAACCACCTTGAAGAGTGTAAATAATTTGCCAAGATTTCACAGTTAAAAAATATATAAAGCCAATATTCTACCCCATGCGGTGTGACTTCACAACTCAAACAACCGACTACCATGCAAATCTCCTTCCATCACCCCCACTTCAGAGGATGTTGGAACACTCATCTAATTCATTTCCCTACTTCAAGACTTGTCCTTAATCCATCCCTCCACACAGAAGCTAAATAATTATTATGAATGCTACCCACCTTCTCAAAATTATTTAATGCCTTCCACACTCTCAGAATAAAATCGAAAGTTTCTAACACAGCATACATCCCTAATGATCTGGTTTCTGTCTACTCAAGTCTTATTTTCTGAAACTTCTACTGTTTTTCAGCTCTACAAAAATATTCACCTCTTCATTCTTCACTCATCCACTCAATAAACATATGTGGAGTACCTATCATATGTGACAAGTCTGTTTTAACAACAAGAAATTTCTCAAAGTTAGATGATGCCCCTATTCTCTTCAGTGAGATCATAAGTAGCAAAATTAATAAATTCAGAGAAGGATAAATGCTATGAATCAAATGAATCAGAAAAAAAAAAAACTTTATAGGAGTAACAAGATTGGAAAGATGGTCCAGAAAGGGCTGCATGATCATTTGGAGGGAGAAGTTTCTAGGAGAGGGGATGAGGATAAAGACTCTGAAGAGGAAGGAGGTCAGCACCTTCACGGAACAGAAAGAAGGCTAGTGTGTCAGAAGGGCAGTAAGCAGGGGGAGAGTGGACCAGGTGAGACAAGAGGGCTTGACACTGTGAAGCCAAAAGAGGTACCATGCAGAGGAATGACATAACAAGACTTTTATGTTTTAAAAGGAGCACTTTGGTTGCTGGGTCAAGAGTGAATTATAGGGAACAAATACAGGAGCCAAATTTGTAGGTTCCAGGGCATACCACGTTTGCTTACTCATCTCTATTACACCTGCAGAAAATTTTTACTCATACTTGAAATATCAGCCAAAATATTAGCATCTCTGTGAAACCTTCTCTCATTCATCCAGGAAGATCTAAGTACTTCTTCTTCCAGAATTCCATTGCATCAAGAGGAGTTCTAGCAAACTGCTAGAACCCATTATCCTTTGGAGAGACCAGAGAATCATGTAGACTTCTGGCATTTGTATTATTTTTCTTTATATACTAGAGAAAATGCTGGTACTGTCACTGTGCACCAGTTACCTCTGGCTCCCCAGATGTAGTTGGATGAAACAATTAGACAGCCTTGGCCGGTCATGGTGGCTCATGCCTGTAATCCCAGCACTTTGGGAGGCCGAAGCAAGCAGATCACAAGATCAAGAGGTCAAGACCATCCTGGCCAACATGGTGAAACCCCATCTGTACTAAAAACACAAAAATTAGCTGAGCGTGGTGGTGTGCACCTGTAGTCCCAGTTATTCAGGAGGCTGAAACAGCAGGATCACTTGAACCTGGGAGGCAGAGATTGCAGTGAGCCGAGATCGCACCACTGCACTCCAGCCTGGAGACAGAGTGAGACTCCATCTCAAAAAAAAAAAAAAAAAAAAAAAGAATTAGTTGGCCTTTTAAAGAGATCATAATAATTTCTATTAAAACCAACATATACAAGTTAAAAGGAGAACTTACTAATGGTAAATGCTAAAAGAAATGCCTACGCAATAACTAATTTTGATTTTTTGTTTGTTTGTTTGCAGCTTTTAATATTGATTTCAGCATTATATAACAGATGCGATCTTGGGCATCTACAGGCATTATTTTATAAAACTTTTCCAATAGTCCTGAGAGAGAAGTCTGCCCTCTGTAGTCATTACCAAGTTGATTTCTTCCAAATGCATCACAATCTTGACATATTTATAAAATTAATGCTTCCCAATTTTCAAACTCAGTCTTTAGCAAGAACTAAAGTATATCCTTGATAGCTCCTTGTAGTAGAAATATTTTTCCTCTGACATTTTAACAAGTTTTCTATTTCACTCCCTTGTCCTCGGAATACTGCCTTGAGGATTTTCTCATCTTCTAGCCATTGTCAAACCCTAATCCTTCTTACAGGTTTCAATATCTATATGCCAAACTCATAGATAAAAAGCAATTTCTTCCTGAAGTTTCCTGATGGGAATCACAGTGGACTCACAAGAACCCACATTGGGAAGTATTATGGAAACCAACGAGGCATTACATTCTTTCCTCCAAGTCCACAGAAAGTCTAAAAACAAATCAATACATGTTGAGTGTCTAAATGCCTTCCTGCCAGCCAGTTTCTTTGGGATTAAAAGGATTCTCCAACCCACTCCCTACAAAAAACAAGTGAAGAGCTGCACTGAAACTCTCTCTGTCTAACTGATAAATGCATTACAGCGGGAACTCAAGTTCCTTGATTAACATGATGCTTCCTCTTCACCTGCCTTCTAATGACTGGGTCATCCATTACTTCATTATCCAATCATTGCAACTTTGAGTTGCCACAAATGAGAAATCCTTTGTGTAAACACAGTTCCCTAAGTAAGAAAAGCAGCACAGACTCACCAAGTTGTTCAGGGCCAGCTGTCAAATCAGAGATGAAAGAACTGATTTTTAGAAGTTCACAGAGCAGATGAGGAAAACACTTTTAAAGTGCTGTCAAGGTGCGGCTGTCCTTGGAGAAATGGCTTCCTGACAGCTGCTGGTGCCTTCCTTCCTGCCAACGTTTAATTTCTCTGAGAGAATGAGGGCTTTAATTAGGTTCCTAGGGCAGCTAGCTCTGTATCTTTGACCTTATCAAGGATGCAAGATTTCAAAGCACAGGCTTAGATAGGTCTCCCTTCATTACTGATCAAAAGTCTCCCTAGGAACCCTCCTGGGCTCAGACTTCAGTTCCTCAGAAACCAAGGCTGCCTTTTTGTGCTTTCTTCTAAATAGTAGTCTTACACCAGCTTCCCTGTCATTGCCAGACTCTTCAAGGGAGAAGGAAGTGTTCAGGAAGCAAAAATTAGATGCAATTCATATAAGAAATTTTTATGTCTAAATCTACTCACATACATCACTGTGAAGGCCTTCTAAATATTGGAAGAGGTTTACATCTGGTTTATTCACTTGATTTTCAAATGAATAACACTCTGAGTTTTTTTTTTTTTTTTTTAAAAAGCCCTCAATAGAGGACCAAGACTTACTTTCAACCTGATTGAGAGTATATAATTCCTCTAAAAAAGACAGATGTTGAATTTTAATAATAGAATTTTTGGCATGTAAAATTAAGCATAGAGCATCTGCTTTTACAATGCCAGCATCTGTTTCTTTGACATCTCTGCCTTCTCTTCTGCTAATCCAACTGTGAATTTGGTATAGAACCTGATATGAAAAATGGATAAAATTGTTCATGATATGCTAGATTCTACAGGGCCAGCATAAACTAGGCAATCAGAATTAGACTGTCATTCTAAAGGAATAAGATCTTCTGAGTCACTCTTGCTCATGACACTCAGATTTCCAACTGAAATCAACAAATGCAATTTTTTAAAGAAAACAGTGACATAATTTACAGATGACATTGTGTGTTCTGGGGCTTGCTTTTGGAAAGCTTTTTGAAAAGTTATTTTAAAGGCAGCAATTTAAGACTGTCATTAACAGTATCACTCAGTATATGTTATTCACATAACATCAAGAAAATTCACTCAAGGAAAGAAATTTCCTTGATTATAATCTTTTAAAAAGGACATTTAGAGAGACTAAAATCACTTAAAATGGAGTACAGTTGTATAGTAAGAAGAAAATTATCATTAGGTAACCATAATGATCTTCTATTGAAGGAAAACAAACACTTGGTTTAATAGTGATACGCCCAACTCCCTACTCCTACATCTCTTTAATTCCCATGTATATTTATTCATTCATCAGATGTTATTAAAAACTAATTCTCCACTGCAAGGTTAGGTATTAGGGATATAGAAGTTAATAAGCCAAAACTTAGGCTCTGAATGTAAGGTCCAGAGAGGAAAACATACACTTCACATACAAGTAAATACACAACTTAAAACTCTGTTATGGGCGTTGAATAAAAACTGCAAATTATTCTGAGATAAATTAAAGAGGGTAGTGTATTTTAGAATGATTAGTTAAGGAAGACATTCAAAGAGAAGGATGCTTAACCCAAAACCTGAAGAATAAGTAGACGTTAATAATTAGGAAAGAGTAAAATCATCAGAAGAAAAAGATTAGAGCAATACTTAAGAAATTTTTTTTAAAAAATGCAATGCATCCAAAAAGCATAATGAGTAAGGGCAGGGAAGATGAGATGAGACTGGAGAAATACAACTGGATCCACATAGATCCCAGCAACAGTCTCAATCATGCCCTAGGTTCCAAACTCACAGTTGTTTTTGGTCTGGGAGAATGAAGAGACCCAGAGAAGAGAATCTCTGGCCCACTGAGTAGTGGTATGGCCTCACTGCTGGACTCACATTATTCATGTGCCCATGGTCACAAGTCCAGCCTTACATCCCAGCCTGAATAATAGCTCACCTGTCACTTTTTCCTTGATGGAGTTTTATAGTTAGGATTCTCATCAAGGTACCCAGCCCTGCTTGCCATGAGGTCATCCCAGCTCTGGCAATGCCCCTCAGCTGGTTATCAAACCTTCTACCATGGTTGAGCATTCTTCCACTGTTTCTGTTATCAGAAACAGCAATTCATTCAAGTTCCTGCAGGCAATGGAAATGGCACATGAAAACCTAGACATACAGGCTTCAGGAACAGCAGAAACTAGAGACTTGTTTCTTGGTCTGTGGCAGCTGTATGAATCTCATGCCTTTTTCAAGACTCGACTACCTTCTCTCCCGCCTGCATCTCCCTGCTTCTCCACCAGCTTTGTTGTCCCCCAGTCCACAGCTTTTCTATACCTCCTTGTGCTTATTATCCATGGCTTCTGCTCTCTCATAACTGCAGCTCTACACAAGTCTGCCATTTCCTCTCAGCATTCTCCAGAGATAGAATCTAATACACTCAATTTATCTTTTGCATTCAGGCCAGTTTATTGATTGGTTGATTTTTGGATTAGTCTTATCCCTCAATCCCATTGACTATGTCCCCAGGGCGTAGAGCCTGATGTCAAAAACATTGCTGCCAAGGGGTTGTCTATTCAACATAGATTGTATTGATAGCATGGTTGCTTAGAAAGATCTATACTGATTAAACATTTTTTACCTCAATTTCCTTATTTGCAAAATGAGAGCATTGCCATCTTTATCTCCTTCAAAAACATATTATGATTATAAAACTCCTATACTCCTGGCTACTAGGGAGGCTGAGGCAGGAGTGCTTGAGCCCAGGAGTTGGAGGTTACAGTGAGCTATGATCACACCGCCGCACTCCAGCCTGGATGACAGAGCTAGACTCTGTCTTTAAAAAATAAGAAATAATTTTTAAAAATGTGATACAGGTTGTAAAATCATCTTAAGAAGTTAAAACTCACAAACTGTAATTCAGGTATTATACCTAAAATATTATTATCATTATCAAATTTAAGATATAACAACAGAATTCCATCATATTGCTATGATATATTAAAGGGAAAGATATTTGTGGCCTTCAATATCTACTTTCAGCGTCATCTCTCCTTTTTTTTTTTTTTACAGAGTCTCTCTCTGTTGCCCAGGTTGAAGTACAGTGGCAAGATCTGGCCTTGTTGCAACCTCCACCTTCTGGGTTCAAGTGATTTTTGTGCCTCAGTCTCCCAAGTAGATGGGACTACAGGTGTATACCACCATGCTCATCTAATTTTTGTGTTTTTAGCAGAGACAGGGTTTCACCATGTTGGCCAGGCTGGTCTCCAACTCCTGGCCTCAAGTGATCCACCCACCACAGCCTCCCAAAGTGCTGGGATTACAAGCGTGAGCCACCACACCTGGTTTTTATATCATTGTTTGTATATCATTTACTATAATATATGTTTATATCCTTACTTTTCTCCACTAGATCCTTAACTTGGCAAATATTTCTTATTGAATCAGACACTATGCTAGGAAATCAGCATGCAACAACAGAAAACATAGAATAGTCTGAACTCAAGTTGGTTATTGTCTAGCCAGAAAGAGAACTGAAAAGCCATACCTACAGACAGTGATAAGCACATGATAGCTTTGTATGTCCTCATGAATAGAGATCACCTGTTCATGGAAGGTGGTGACCATGTTAATTCCTATCATCATCCCTTCCAGTAGATAGCATCATCCTGTCACCTACTAGAGGATAATAAGTTTAATAAGTTCATCCTTCTGGAACCCAGCCTGGAAAAGGAGAGTCCAGTCTGGAATTGAGAGAAAGAAATCTCAAGGAGAAAACCTTAGTCAAGGTAGAGGCCACTACCAGATAATCAATTGCTCAAATCAAAGAAGTGATCAACTAGGTAGCCATTTTGGAAACACTGAGCAGAAAGGATGTAGAAGTGATGAAGTAAAGGTCAAACCACCACCAAAAAAAAAAAAAAAAAAAAAAAAAAAAAAATGGAGATAATGGTAAATAGAGGGCATTTTTCAGATTACTAACTCAATACTAACTCAAAACAGTCAACACTACATTTCTTCAATAGCGTTTTTCTGACACAATGTGTGTGTGTGTGTGTGTGTGTCTGTATATATATATTTTATGGAGAGTAATAGGCATATAGTAAGCACTCAATAAATATTAACTATCATTGTTATTAGTAGTAGTATTGTCTCTGGACTACAAATATGACATCATAGTGAAGAACCAAGCCAAGCATTTAGAGGCTTTTTACATTATATTATGAAAGCTGCAACATAAACTATGAAAAAAAGCAAATTATTTGACTCACATTATAATTGAATCAAGGCTAAAATGAGATGTTTCCTAGTGGGGGCTACAAAATCATTTTTATTTCCCTGATTGCCTTTGAAAATGATACTGTAAATGTATGATAGAAACAATTAGGACAAAGAGGGAATGACCAAATGAGTTCTATTTTGTAAAGACAATGAACGTTCATTGTTTTTAAATTTCCAAGAATGTTATACATTGCATCCTGTTGTTTTGCTCTCATTGAATTCCATTAAGTTTGGAAGATTTTTGGTTGGTTATGCTGAATGCTTCTCCCTATTATCCTTAGAGCACAAATAATAAGTTGATTTTCAAACCATAAATGCTTTCTTTTTAATCAAGCTTTTGCAACAGTAGAGCTCAAGTTCAAGGGTTGTTATTACTTTAAAAATCTGTTTTAACAACACACATCACTATGGTTTCTAAACACTCTATTGCCTCCAAATCGTGTTAACATATGCACCCAGACACTTGGGTTTTGGGCCAAGTCTTATAAATTTAAACAAAGAAGAAAGCAAAGTTCAATGACTATAGCTTGAAAAACAAATATTATGAGTGCCCTGGTTTTAAAAATTTTTGGTTATTTTAAAGATCATACAGAAAAATGTGAAGATATTTTATACATAATTGTTCTCAAATTACTGGTTCTGAAGAGTACAAAGAATATCTTTATTGGACATTGGCATTTATACTGATTTTTTAAAATTATTTTATAAGAATAAGATCCTCACAATTTAGGAAGACATCATATGAATAATCCTTTGCCACTATTGAATTTGGTTGCTTGGGAGATTTTAGGGTAATAGCACTCAATTAATGATTAGCCTAGGATCTACTACCCAAGTTAATGGTATATTGCATTGCTTTCTCCAAAAATTCAAAATATACTATACTATATTTGATAACTCCATATGATTTTTGACTAACACTGAGAACTTGATGATTCTAAATTCTGAGATTGCAAGTCGTCCTGTGGCATCATATAGGGTTTCTATTTTATCTGATTCTTGAATCTTCCCCATAACACCTTGAGGGTCAGTCATCCTGCCAGTTTCAACAGCCCCCAAAGTGAGGTAATTACTACTGCTAAAGATACCTATATCTGAAAACTGTCTCCTAAACTAAGTCCAGAACCTCCAGAGCTTACCTATGGAAAAAAAAAATGTCCAAACAGGATCAATGATTACAACTAGGTTCTCCTTAAGTTCTACCTTTCCCTCTTGGATCTCACCTTTGTACTGCTGCAGCCACCATCGTATCAGCTGGTGGAGATCATACTACTCTCTCTCTCTGGAGAAATACAATTGGATCTATTTAGATCCATGCAACTCAGGAATGGATGACAATCTTTCCCTACAATCTCTCTAGGACAGCTGAGCAGTATGAGGATTTAAAAATACTCCCTAGTGTACAGGATAAGTGCAAAGAGTGTACAAAGGTTGCAGTCTACATCTTTTTTACAGTCAGTGCTCTTCCTGCTCCTTTTATACCAAGCCCAATAAAATGATGCTGTCACGTCTTCCTTCTGCTTCCCTAATAATGGATTCCCAGGAGCAACTGGACAGATTCCAGTGTCTACAGAATAAAAACGAGGCCTGTGGGCTATGAGGCCTTCGGTACAACAATCCTACTGCTACAAAGCCAAAACTGGTCGTCATATTGAGAGAAGGGGAGAAAAAGGAGAACATTTAACGGAGGACTTAATGGCAACAATAAAATTATGACAATGCCTATAAAATAGTGTGTTATGATCATACTTGGTCTGGGAAACACGTATGTCATTTAGAAGAATTACTTAGGTCACTTTAGCAACCATGTCCTATATTCTGGTTTTTAATTACCATCAATATTTCTTGTGTTTTTCTCGTCGATGTCTCCAGCATCACTTTCACTGTGTTTCCAGCTTTTTCCCAGGAAATGTCTGGCCTGGAACCTGGGAAACACATCTCACGTTATTTCCACATTGGCTTTTTCTCAGCTATTTAGTTCCCATACCTGTCCATTTCAGTTGACTGCTTCTTCCTTTCCCAAGTACTTGAACTCCTTTGTAATAGTTTTTGGAAGCTCACAGTATTAAGAAGTCTGCCTGGTCTACTTTAGAATCATGGTTTGTCCTGAGGTCAGAAACACAATATCATGGACAATCAAAGTGGCTATCAATGAGCTCTCTACAGGAACACTGAAAACTATTAAAGAGAGCACTGGAACATCCGGAGGTCCAAGGCTCAGCCTATTTGGCATTCAGATAAAATAGCCAGGTTAAGGGAAAATAGTAGATTCAACATTTAGAAGGCCAAGCCAGGCAGCAGAGCAATATAGATAAGAACAGTGGGACTTAGGGCTTGGAAAATTATAATTTGATAAAGCAAGTTTCAGCTACTACTCCATTTGATGTCTACGTGTATGGCATACATGTCCATGTAGAAGTTCGTAATGTTGTGTTTCTTTTTTAGCTAACCTGATGCCTTTATTTATCTTTCTAAAATTTGTTTTTTCAAATTACAGTGTATCGTGTAGATTTTCAAATGTCAGCAGATGTGTATATTTACCTGATTGTTTGAAATTGTGAAACACATGGTGTTCTACTGATGTGAGCACCATAATTTATTCAACCAATTACCAATTGATGGATTTTTCTTTTACTATTAATGCTTTGGCACACATCTTTCTATTTACCTTCTACTTCTGATTACTTCTCTAAGATAGATACCTAGAAGTGGGATTGGTGCTTTGAAGATTATCCATATGTAAGTTTTTATTAGATGCTGCCAAATTGTCATCCAAAAAGGCTGTACCAATGTGTACCTCCAGCAGCAGACCATGTATGGAACATTTCACTCTAGAACTTCATGGTTATCAATCCTTCAAAATTTTGCCAATTTTTAGGTGAAAAATGTTGTCTTCCCTTTTTTGCATTTTCCTGATTATTATTAAGATTGAGCATTGTTTTATATGTTTATGGGGCATTTGCATTTCTTCTTCTGACTCATAATACTTTTTATTATACATTCTCTATTAGCATTATTTTTCTCCTGAGAAGACAATAAAAGAACTGGGCTTTGAGGGGAAGAATGATATTTCAATGGGGAAATGCATTCAGAGAAATGAAAAAGAAACTATAGACAAACACATCCTTCATTGTTACTGAATTCTGTACCCAGAACCACTTCAACCAAGGAAAGTCAATGTCATCAATGATTGAGAAGATTTAATGCACTAATATACAATAGTTAGAATGCTATGTGAGTTTCACTTAATAGTATTTGGTAACCTTTGACAAATTACTTAATTTCTCCATAGTTCAGTTATCTCATCTGTAAAATGAAGATTATATTACCTACCTGATAAGGTAATTTTAAATATTAAATGAGTTTGATGTGTATAAAGTGCTTGAAATAGTACTTGGCACATGGTAAATCTATAGAAGTATTCATTATTATATTGTTATAATTTCATAATGAAAAATGTATACATGATTCACAGCACATACAGATTTTATGTTTTTAAAAAGGTGATTTTAAAAAAGCAATGGCAGTCAACAAGTATATGAAAAATATTCAGCATCACTACTTATTACAGAAATGCAAATCAAAACTACAATGAGATACTCATCTCATACAAGTCAGAATGGCTGTTTTTTTAAATGAAAAAGTTACAGATGCCAGTGAGGTTGCAGAGAAAAGGGAATGCTTACACACTGCTAGTAGGAATTTAAATTAGTTCAACCATTATGACAAGAAGTTTGACAATTTCTCGAAGAACTTAAAATGGAACTACCAGTTAACCTAGCAATCTTATCTTTGGGTATATAACCAAAGGAATATAAATTGTTTCACCACAAAGACACATGCATGCCTATGTTCATCGCAGCACTATTCACAATAGCAAAGATATGGAATCAACCTAAAGGCCCATCAACAATATACTGGATAAAGAAAATGTGGTACACATGCATCATAGAATACTATGCAGCTACAAAAAATACATGAAATCATGTCCTTTGCAGCAACATAGCTGGAGCTGAAGGTCATTATCCTAAGCAAAGTAATGTAGGAACATAAAGACAAATACCACATGTTCTCACTTGTAAGTGGGAGCTAAATATTGAGTACACATAGACACAAAGAAGGGAACAACAGACACCAGGGCCTACTTGAGGGTGGTGGATGAGGATCAAAAACCTGCTTATCAGGTACTATGCTTATTTCCTAGGTGACAAAATAATCTGTACAACAAATCCCTATGACACATAATTTACACAAACCTGCACATGTACTCCGAACTCAAAAGTTTCCGAAAACAGAAAAATAAAGTTAATGAAGTATTAATAATGAACATACAAATAAAACAAAGCAGAACCACAAAGTCGTTTTAGACTCACAGCATCCCTCCTCCTTTTCATAGGCTGGTTTGCCTTCATACAAAGTAACACCCTAGCATCCACCTTAAAATAAATAAATAAAATGTAAAAGTGAAAAACAGCAGTGCATGAATGTTAAAAATGTGTTCTTTTAGCAATTTTGAAATGCACTATTCATTATTATTATTAACAATGATCACCGTGCAGTGCAATAACTTATTCCTTCAGTCCAAATGAAACTGTGGATGCTTTGAGCTGCATCTCTCCCCCATCCCTCCCTCTTTCCCACAGCCTCTGGGAACCACCTTTCTATGCTCTGTTTCTATGAGATTGACTTTTTCTTACCAGAAAAAACTAAGTTGGCGAGGTGAGGGATATGTTAATTAGCTTGACTGAATCTTCCTGTAATGATGAATCTTTCCACATAGATCAAAACATCACATTGTACTCCCCCATAAATATACACAACTATTGTCAATTAAAAATACATATTTTTAAAAGAAAATAATTTTAAAAAGAAAGAAAAAAGTAATGTAAGAATAATATAATAATAATATGTATATTATATATACATAGACAAAATTCTCATTATGCTAGTGGGGAATGGGATAGTTAGCAATGATTATGAAAATTCCTGAGACAGGAACAGATATATAAGAAGTCTGCCTGATGTTGCTGTACTTGTCTTCCTGGGCTGCAGGTAGGTAAGTCAGTGGGAGGGCAGGAACACCAATTAGCACTGGATATCCCAGGGAGAACCAATAATACGTCCAAGCCATCAAAACCAATATCCTTGAGGGTGATGTGAAAGCTAGGAGCTCCTCAGACACAATGTAAAGAGTAGGAGAGAATCAGTTCAGTGCCAGAAATTGGACAGGAGTTGAGTCAGAATGAGAACAGACAGTGATAGAAGAGGAAGCAGGACCATTACAAATTTGTTGGAACTATGTGCTTCACTTTTCTGGGTCAGTGGCTGTTAGGGAGGCTTAAAAGCAAAAGATAGAAGGGTTCGCCTAAACCGAATGGAGAATGAATGACCATGACATAGATGGACTAAATTAAAACCACTACTACCTTGAATTTGTACATGGTTCCTTTGTGCAAAAGGTATGATATGCAGCAAGCACTCTGAATTCAGGGCTCTAATGACTCTGAATATGGCAGTAAATATCTCTTCATCACATTAGAGTCTAGGGTTCAAGACATGGACCAATTTTATCAGGCATCTAACCAATGGAAATCCTACATTAACTTATTTCTTCTGCTCAAAGGAAATACTCCACCCCCAGTTGAAAAATGTGAATACTAAAATTATTTTAAAGCTGTAAATAATAAGAGGCTTCTACAACTAGAAAAAAAATGGATACTAATGAGTGAGCAAGAGATTGTGGTTTCCCTAGGCCATGAAATGAAATAATTGTGAATTCTCCCTAAAGTAAGACAACCACAGTGAAAAGTGTGCATTTATGCCCTTCTCCTGTCACTTCTAGTCTGTGCTTTGTATGCGCAGAAAGGCATTCTTTTTGTTTTCTTTTAAAATTCTGTCTTAATATTTCGGATTGACATATCCCCTGAATTATTTCTGGAGACTCATTCTGGTATTGTGACCTTTCACATTTTGACATATTTGTGTGTGATTGCAACCTTCCAGGGGGTTTCCATGGGTTTAATTTTCGTTGTGGAATTAATTTTGAGTATCAAGTCTATGCAATTGTAAAATTACATCAACAGCAAAAGTTTTAACAGGAACTTGCCTATATTTTGTGAGGGGAAGGAAAGGAGGGACAGACAGGAAGCAGGGTGCAGGAAATCTGGGGTCAAAAGATCTATGATTGAGACAAGTATCACCACTTACCAGCTAGACAAATCATTGAGTCTCTTTTCTTATAAAATGAAGAACTGTGAAAGGGATTAAAATGCTCAAGTGTGTGAAATTTTCCCATAATAAAAGCTAACACTTCAGAGTGCACACTGTGTGCCAGGAACTCAGCTAAGTGCATTACATGGATCATTTCATTTAATCCTCACAACAACCCTGTGAAGTAGGAATTATTAGTTGCATCATTTTACAGATGAACAGCTTAGAGAAGTTAAATAACTTGCCCAAAGTTACAAAGCTTGTAAGTGTAGTAAGGGGAGTTTCAAGCTCAGCATTAACTCCAAAACTAAACTTAATCACTGTTTTATATACTAGTTCCTTCAATGTTTTACTGACTCCTAATACACATGTCAGCACAAACTAAGTTTTAGCTGCTGTGCCAACTCTGACTCTCTAGAGTTCTACGTTTGGCAAGGACTTTTCTTAATAGACTACTATTGCTCAATAAAATTCTGTGCTAAGGGCATTGCATGTGTTTTCATTTAATCCTCAACAACTCTGTATTGTAAGATTATCCCCATTTTACAGAGGAGGAAAATGAAGCATGGAAAAGTTAATTGAATTCTCCCAATCACACAGCCAGTTATGAGGGTACTGTGATTTGAGCCCAAGTTTACCTGGCCCTGGGGTCCATTCAGATAAGGAAAATACTATATGAAGTTACATCTTATTTGGAGGTTAAGTTCTAAAGTGAGCACGTAAAGCAAAAATTGCATATAATCAAAACTAAAACTAAAAATCCCTTTAATCATGGATGAACTACCATGCGTGGTTGTATTCTATGCTTCATTGGAGACCAATAAGATCAACACCAGCAATCTTCCTCCAGGATTTGGAAAGATTGCTATTTCTTCATTTCACCACAGATAAAAATAGTTCATGTTGAGAGGCCATGTTTTGGAAAAGTAAGTGTCTTTAACATAAGAATTATACCTAGCTCAATAAAGTGTACATATCGTAAGAAGTAAATGGAAACTGAAGTCAACTGACTGAACAGCAAAGTAATATCTCCCATTTCATGCTCTCTTCAGGGCATATAGCCATTGAGTGAGATGGCTTGCTTGTATTACTAAATTTTTACATTTTAATGTTTCTACTACATTCTGTGAGGCCACATTAAGAGTCAGGGGAAATAGGATCACCATTAATGATTCATGTAGGTTATGAGTGCTGGAGTGGCAGTTTTGCCATAACTTTAGTAGGTACTTAAGTATTACCTAAATTTGAAACTCACTTTTCCTCTTATATTCACATAGTTTATGTTTCTCTTTTATAACATGCAACACACTTTTCTTATTTGATCATAAGTTTACAAATGCAGGAACAATGACTGTCCTGATAATCACTTTATTTCAAAGTCCAAGAGAATAGATGGAACACAATAGTCCAACTCAAAAGTTTTCACTGGATAATGAATGAATATACAAGTAAATGATCATGTTCTCTTTAAAGTTAGAATCATGCTGCAATGTCAGAAGAACCCATAATATTTTATGGAGTTATCTTCACTCAGTTTGATTATCTCATTGAGAAGACATGGAGAACACAATCTATTTGATTTTCTGGACCTCTATATGTCAAATATGCATAGGACTTTATTATAGATAATGTTCAAAAAAGGCAATGAACTCGATAGTCAATTTGCCTGAGTCAATGTGTCTCAGCATTTAACTGACCTCTGCAAGCCTCAGTTTCCTTATCTGTAAGGTGGATGAGACAATAATTATAACGAGTATTTAAGTATAAATTATATGATAGTTTGTGTGTTATTCCATCATAAATGCTTTTTACTATTAAGCTCATTTAACATTTCCAGATACTCTGTGAGACAGTGCCTCTAAGTTTAAGGATCTTGTTCAGGGTTGCATACCTAAGAATCAGGAAGCTATGCTACTGTTTTTTACCCAGGCGCTTTGACTCCAAATCCTGAGTTTATAACCAGTTCTTTCTATTGCCTAACACGGTGATCATGTTTAAAGTGGCTAGCTTCATAGGGCATTAGGAAAAGTGCTCCATGCATAAATATGTCTCAATTAAATGCATAAATAGGTCTCAGTGTTAGCTCTGATCATTAATAAACAGCAATAATAATATAATAATTGTGTGCTCTGTATTCTACAGGACATGGTAACCACAGGGAATGCTGTGGTCAGGCCATCCTAGTCCTCCTTCAAAACAGAGACCTCATGATCCCAGTGTACTAGTCTCCAAAGAAACAGAACTAATAGGATACATAGACAGTCCCAACTTACCATGGTTCAACTTCATGATTTTTCAGCTTTATGGTGTGAAAGTGATATGCATTCAGCAGAAACCATACTTGGAGTACCCACAGAACAATTCTGTTTTTTACTTTTAGTATAGTATTCAATAAATTGAATTCGATATTCAACACTTTCGCATAAAACAGGCTTTGTGTTAGATGATTTTGCCAAACTATAAGCTAATGTAGGTGCTCTGAGGATGTTTAAGATCGGCTAGGCTAAGCTATGATGTTTGGTACCTTGGGTGTATAAAATGCATTTTCAACTTACAATAATTTCAACTTATGATGAGTTTATGAGGACACAACCCCACTGTAAGTTTAGGAGCATCTGTATTTGTTATGAGGAATTGATTCACATAACTATGGAGGCTGAGTAGTCTCACAATTTGCTGTCTGCAAACTGGAGACCCAGGAAAGTCAGTGGTGTAGTCCAGCCCAAGTTCAAAGTCCTAAGTATCAGAAGAACAAAGGTCTCAGTCTGAGGGCAGGAGAAGCTCAACTAGTCAGAGAGCAAATTCTCCCTTCCTCTGCCTTTTTGTTCTGTTCAGGTCCTCAACACATTGGATGATGCCCCCCTATACTAGGGAGGGCAATCTGCCTTACTCAGTCTACAGATTTGATGCTATTATAATTCAGAAACACTCTCACAGACACACCAAGAAGTAATGCTTAGCCAAATATCTGGGCACCCAATGATCCAGTCAAGTTGATACATATAATTCATCACTACACCTGCTATCAGGAATGTTTATGGCTGGTAACTCATAACCAAGTCACACTCTGAGAAATTGCCTCTGATAAAGGGATCAAAGTTGCCCAAGGCTCACGACCTCTCTCACAAGACAGCCCTCTTCCAATGTCTGCTTGATAGGAATGGTTGTGGGGAGGAGCAAAGGGCCTACCTGCTTGCCTTAATTTGGACTAACTCTTAATGGTCTGTCCTGTTGCAGAGCTCCCTGTGGGATCTGCTGAGGTTTCTGTTGCACCTGCATCAGCTTCTCCCTCTGCCTAATCCTGCTTCCCTCAACCCCAACAGGTGCTGCTTCTGAGCACATTTCCCAGTAAACTTCCTGTAGGCAAATCCCTGTATCAGAGTCTATTTCTAGAGAACCTGATCTAAAACTGTAACAGAAGAACATACAGTGTCTCACAGCTTCCTGAAGCCATAAGGAACTTCATAAATGCATGGTTTCTCACAGAGAATTGTATTCCAGATCTCTTACAGACTAAGGAGAGTGAGACTCTTCTAAGGAGAGTGGGACTTTTCTGTGATAGACCAACTCTCTTACTGACCTCATCTTTTATATCCAGCCTGTTACATTTCTACCCTAACACATATGCCTCTCTACCCTCATATTCCAATATTGATGTGATCATAAACTTTTTCATTGAAAAGCTGAAAACAAAAGTATACAAATTACTTTGAAAGTATAATGATATAGTTGGGATGTTTGTCCCCTCCAAATCTCGTGTTGAAATGTGATCCCCAGTGTTGGAGATGGGGCTTAGTGGGAGGTGTTTGGATCATGGGGTTAGATCCTTCATGAATGGCTTGGTGCCATTCCTCTTGGTGATCAGTGCATTTTTCACTCTGTTAGTTCATGTGAGAACTAGTTGTTTAAAATGCCAGGCACCTCCTCCCTCTCTCTTGCTCCCTCTCTCATCATGGGATACACCGGTTCCCCCTTTGCCTCCCACCATGATTGTAAGTTTGCTGAGGCCTCACCAGCAGCCAAGCAGATGCTGGTGCCCTCCTTGTACAGCCTGCAGAATTATTAGCCAAATAAACCTCTTTTCTTTATAAGTTACCTAGCTTCAAATATTCCTTTGTAACAACACAAAGTGGACTAACACATATAGTATCAATTCATCTGCTATAATAAAAATAAATGAATAAATAAATAAATAAATGCAAACATTAGAGTTTCCAAGGTAGTATAAAATTTTATGCAATTTAATGTGTCTTTACATTTGTTTACTAAGTTTGGTGCCTAAATTGGAGTATTGTCTTCAAAGTAATCTTGATTTGATGTATGCACAAATATTAGCTCTCATAACTTAAAAACTCAACTTTGTGTTATTAACACAGTTAGTAGATCATGTAATTTTCCTAAATTGTACTGTAAAAACAGAATCACCATAACAGATTACTCCTTGATGGAGCCCAATTTAGGCTGGAATTTTATATAATCTGGGTTGGCCAAGTTGAGCCTCTATGACCCGTGTTTAGCAGGTCATAGAACATTTGTAACCTGCTACAATTGTTGCAGGTTATACAAAGAGTTAAATATAGGCTAGTGGAATTAACACAAAGAAGAAATTTAAAAAATCATCATTCTTCAATGCCTGAGTATAAAACACAATGATCTACTTTTAATTATGGCTGAAGATTTATGTGGGTCAACACATGCTCTGGCAAGTGATATAGTTTCACCTGAAAATTGGTCAAGTCTGATTGGAATATTAATTTTTGACTGATCTTGTATTGATGTTATTCAAAAATAAAAAGCCTGTGTATTTTTTTCTGTATCCAAACACCTCCTCATATGATAATAAAGTAATTTTACATTAATTGGCTAACTGAACATGTGATGTACTAAAGTGAGACTAACAAATAACAAACCAAGAGAAAGAAAAGAGCAAACACAAGCTGTCGTCTCAAGATGCACTTTCAGAGAAAATGCAGCAGACATTTGTCCATGAAGAAACGTCCAGGTTCTTCCACTTGGGGTATCCCTCAGCCTATTTTTGGTGCTGTTATAAATTTAAGTTAGGAGATACAAGGAACATTTTGCAGAGAGTTCTCACATCTAAAGATCTCTTCTCTAAGTGTCCCCAGAAGCTCTCTGAAGTAGTAGTTTAAGTCTACCTAAAATAAATAAGTGAAGCCTTTCTGCATTTCTTTATGAGGAAGGGAATGTCACAACCATTTACATACGACTCAAGATTTCTTAGAATGAACTCTTTCCACAAGGCAATTCCTCTGATGAGGCTCAACAAATCAGGAATTGGATGATTCAAAGGGCAAGATTCTACAACAGCCACTAACAGTCTCAACACAGTCCAGTAAACCCAGCTGTGATGACTGCCCGTTTCTACACAGAATCAACCATAACTAGCAGTTTTATTTTCACTGGCAGCTACCTTTATGATTCAGATGTCCCCAGTTTCTCAGTTAGGTTTTCCAGGGTTGCTAAACAATCTTCCTATATTGTCTGAAACCTGACTGGGTAGCAGGGGAGGTGGGATGTAAGTAACTTAAAAACCACCAGGAGTTTTTGCTATCCTTTTCAATTAAGCACGTACAGGTCATTTTTCTTGGGATTGTTTGCCAAGTTTATAAGTTTTTAAGCTTACTATATTTTGAACTCCAGCCCAAATTCAAATAATAATGAAATAAATTGCTGTACATTTTTTCAGAGTTGATGATCTTAGAAAAGCTTACAAAGGCACAAATTATATGTTATTTTTAGACAGTAAATAACTCTTATCTACCAGCACTTAGACAAATAAAGAGTATTTAGAAACAAGTGGTTTAAATGAACCTTAGGATATTTACAAATGTATAAATTATGGGAAAAATAAAAGAGATTAAAATACTTTTAGTTAAAATGATTTGATTTGCTGTGATGCACATTATCATTATTGAACATTTCTTTTTTTTTTTTTTTTTTTTTTTTTTTTTTTTAAGACGGAGCCTGGCTCTGTTTCCCAGGCTGGAGTGCAGTGGCCGGATCTCAGCTCACTGCAAGCCCTGCCTCCCGGGTTCACGCCATTCTCCTGCCTCAGCCTCCCGAGTAGCTGGGAGTACAGGCGCCCGCCACCTCGCCCGGCTAATTTTTTTCGTATTTTAGTAGAGACGGGGTTTCACTGTGTTAGCCAGGATGGTCTTGATCTCCTGACCTCGTGATCCGCCCGTCTCCGCCTCCCAAAGTGCTGGGATTACAGGCTTGAGCCACCGCGCCCGGCCGAACATTTCTATCTTAATTTCAGTGAGCCTGTTTTTAATATGCTTATTTATCACAAGATATAAAAATGGAATTATACTCTAAGCTCTACAAAATCTTTAGAAAATACGATGCCAATGAGAATGCAAAAGCTGAGTCACACTGAAAATGTAACTAGGTGACCTCCAAAATCCTTTCAATCCTAGCAGTTTAACATCTAGAAGTTCTTTGTTTGCATTCTGATTATTTTCCTCATCAGATTTAATAAATTTAGATAAATGCATAATGTGTTATTTGCACACTTCTTAATTCTAACAGAATACACGGTATGGAATTGATACATTGATTGATTGAATTTCTGTTTGCTCTTTTCCATAAAGGACTTGAGGCAGCTGGCAGTTAGAAAAAGGGGGAGGGGGCGGTGACGCATGAAATGCAGTAACAGAATATACATGAATATAAAACACAAAATCAAGAAATTAATACCAAAGAGAAAAAAGAAAAAAAAATAGTGTCAATATATTTGATTTACCTGAATTTCTAAGTTGGCCCTGAGCTTCCTAGTAAAGATAGTAAAATGGTAATCAGAACCAATTATATTGCTCATTTTTTTTTTCAGAAAGGAGGGAGTATTATAGTTCTTAAAAGGAAACCGAGGTTTTTTAATAAATTATTTCTAAGAGAATCGCTCACAGAAAATTTTGTATTAGCAGGCTAAGTTAGATAATAGAGAAAATCTTTAACCTCATTTCCAGCAAATGCTTTAGCATATTTTGTCATAAGACGTGTGTAATCTTAACTATAATTTATGACGTGCAATTCTTCAGGAGAATGAACTAATGAAATCCAAATGTGCAGACTTGTACTGATTCAATCTAATTGAAAGGGAAAGTAAACTGGTCTTTGCCCTCTATCACACTCTATTGAAATGCAGCGATGATCTCAAAGACTTTTGAGTTGTATAATACAATTTACCTATACACTGAAGCTCTTTACTTTTCAGAGTTCTCTTTGGGCTAAGGAGATTTAATGGTATTAAGTTTCTATTTTCAGTTAGTAATAATAATAGCTAATATTAATTAAGTGCACGCTAAGTGCCAATTTGACAATTCAGGAGTTCAGAAGTTTGATCCATTCAAAAATGTGAGACTTCTCTCTTACCCATATGCTAGGGGTAGGGTCTAATGTTGATATATGACCCATTCCTTTCCCTCTGCACATCACATGAGTGAAACATTCTTGCTCTAAATTTGCCAAAAGCACCAGTAACATTCCCTAGCAGTTGTCACCTTAACACAAAGAAATACATATGTATTAGAACATTTCAACCTAAGTTTGGGTCCCAGCTGTGGCTTAGTTGTCTATTTGGCCATAGTCTTAAGATCATCAGTGTATCACAAAAGAGAAGACAAGGATGAGAGCTTTTCAACATCTGTAGGCCCTGACCCCAGTAGTTTTTACCAGGTGCTTGTTTGTTTGTTTGTTGGTGTGGATTCTTGTTTTGTTGTTGTTCTTATTGTTTTGTTTTTGTTATGAATCAGTTTTATATTCTTGCGGATCGGGATGACGGGTGGGAAAAAAGGCCATAATTGTAACCCCTAGTAGTACCTGTACTCATTCATTCATCATTCCAAGTATGTGATATATCTATTTTTCTAATTGCCAGAAAGTAAAATATGGCATATTCAGTTATCACATAGTCTTCTGCAAGTAAGAAGGTCTGAATTTGCCACTAGTTATTGCACATCTGTTTACTATCATACATCAGTTTGGAGAGGTACCAAAGAGTTAAGCTTTACTTATCATCTAAGGAAGAGTGGATCCCCTTATCTCTTTAGGCATACAATTAGACCTGCTTTCCTGGAATTAAAGTTTAGCTTATTAAAACAGAGACATATCAGAAATGCAGTACAATGCATTAAGATAGTAAATGCCAAGGATGTGTGGTGTGTGTGACCATGTGCACTTTTTTGTGCTGAAAAAAATTAACAGCACCAAATTATTTCCCTAAGCAGACGTTTTGCGGGTCCTAGATAACCTAGAAAATACCAATTAACCTGGCCAAAAGAACCTTGGAAAACATTAAGTACCCCGTGAAGCCAAAAGACAGCATGAGAAAGAATAATGCGATGCCTCAAGCTCATTTCAAAGGAGTGCCATTTGACCCAAGTTAATATAGATCACAGAAGTCTTTTCTCCTGATGGAAGCTTTTGATGTCCATTTTTGCAAGCCTTGTCTTCTTTATAAAATCCATGATATAAAGCAGCACCAAGTAAAATTCCAGATGTTTCCACTTATTGACCTTTTCTGGCATGAAAACTGGCACTTTTATGTGAAAAATCTGTTTTGCCAAATTTTTTATTCCATGATTGGAATGAGAACCACGTAAACTAAAAGAACTGTGAAGACACAGAGTGGCAAAGATATTCTAAAAGAAAGAAATCAACTTCTATACAAATGTTCATTACAGTTATTTTTTCCTAAAACAATTTCAAATCCCAAAGTGAACATATAATAAGCCGTTTATTCAATTTGCAAGCTAGAAGATGCAGTGAAGGCAAAGAGATTAACTCAAACTTAGAACACCTGAATTTAAGTTGTATGATCTGGGGCAAAGATACTTAACCACATGTATTCTTCTGTGAGATAAACACAATAAAAACAACTCAAAGTTTTTGTATGAATGAAAGGAAATACTGCATATGAATGCACTTTATGTAGTATAAGATAATGTATAGATCTTATTATTAAATTTCTGAGGTTTGTTCCGTCTCTTTTGATTATCTCTTTTAATCTCCTATGGTATAGGAATCATGTTTGTTAGAATGCTCCGAGTGAAAGTTGGATGTGTTCTACAAATGAAATGTGTGAACTTCAGAGCATCGACACTCCAATGTATGTTTTGGCTCGTTTGATATATATTTGTTTATTTTCTAGTTCTTAAATATGTTTTAAATATGAGAAGTAGCTGGGTAACTATTTGTTAGATTAGCTACACTTTAATTTGCTTGTCAGTTTCATTTTAAATTGTGTAAATGTGGTACTACTAATTTTTAAAAATGGTAACCATTATTTTTATATTAATATTTTTCTGACCTCCATGTGTAAATGAAGAGTTGACATACAGAATTATAATCAAAGTACATGCAATTCATACTTGATTTTTTTCCAAGGTGATTTACAAAAACCTAAAATTTGAATACTCTTCATTTTAACTGACTGGGTGAAATTACATAGAACTGATATGCCATAAATAATTATTCCCCTATTATTAAATATTTATATTGTTTTCCAGTTTTTTACAATGTTTGAATTGGGCTGTTATAAACATCTTTCTATATACACATTTTAGTTTTTCTTTTGTTCTTCTTTTTTTTGTATTAATTATCATGAATTGGATAATTTTATCAAAAAGGATCAATAGTCGTGGGGCCGTTCACACGGGTTGATAGCTTGATTTTATTATCAGCATGGGAGTATTCCTATTTTTTCAAAGCACCAACAATGTAACTCTGAGCTATATATTTTAATGTTTTGTGTGATTATACACAGCTCTTTAATCTCACTGAAGCATATTAGTTAAAAAGTGAGTTTTCTCATTGTTGACATGTAAGCTTCCAAGAAGCAGTCATTAAATGATAATAACTTTCCCCACTGTCGTTATGCCTAATGGGCAAGAATTATACTTTCAAATAACACCTGATATATTTTCCCCTCTTGATAATCAATTTGTTTTTAGTTATGCCACTATTCCACCATTAAAACTAGATGGAGATAAGGTTTATTATTTAATTTAAGACAGAACAAAGAGGATAAAATCATACTATCAACGTTTTAGCTTCTGAGTATACTTTCGCAAAACTACAGCAGAAGTGATCACTCTTGAAGCCCATATTTTAAAGAGCCAGGCTTGTCACAGAAAAGTTTTGTTGTTGTGTTTGCTTTGGAATTCTGCAAACCTTAAAAGATCTAGAACCCAACCCCTGGAAAGGTTGTAAATTTTGTTCATAGATGGATTGAAAAAACTATACATGATGATTTAGGAGTTAGCTGAGAGAAGAAAAGCATTACCAGCTAACAGGAAAGGGAGAATTAGAGGGGGTATGACTATACATTTTCTGGGCCTCCAACTGTGCTCAGCTCTCCAACTCATTTTGGCTTTTGTGCTGAATAGGCATCAGGGTGGCTCCCATAATCCCCATGTCTTGTGGGCATGTTCTTGAATACTCCCTCTCCTTGAGAGAAGGCAGGTCCTGTGACTTGGTTCTAGCCAATAGAATACAGCAAGTTAACAGGATGTCACTCCTGTGATTAGGTAACATTTTACAGCAAAGGTGGTGAGATGTCTCTCCTGTGATTAGGTTATATTATGTATTACATAAGGACTGTGTCTTAACAGAGACTATCCTTGAGGGATTAATGAAATAAGTGGCCGTATTGGAGAAGTCCACATGGAAAGGAACTCCAGGTGGTTTCTAGAAACTACTGCTCTAGGTCCTGAGAACAGCCAGCAACCAACAGTCAACAAAAATCCAAGGCCCTCATTTTTACAGTACCAAGGAACTTCATCCTGCCAACAACCTGAATGAACTTAAAAGTAGATTCTTCCCCAATTGAGCCTCCAGGTGAGAATACATCCTAGCCAACCGATTGATTGGTAAGACCCTGAGAAGAGTACCCAAGTAAACTGAACCTGGACTCCTGACCCATGGAAACTATAAGAAAATATATGTGTGTTAATTTAAGCTGCTAAATTTATAGTAATTTTTTATTACCATTAATAGAAAACTAATACAGGGTTGAAATTTTCAAGGGGGAAACAGATGGACTACATAAATACTCAATTAGGCTAAGAGAATCCCACATCAGAAAGAACTATTCTCCAGCAACTTAGAGCACAGCTTACAAGATTGAAAACCTTGTAGAGAAGCCTCAAGTCCACAAGTCCCCTAAGCATTAGAACAGTGGCCCAAGGAAGCACCTAGATAGAGGTCCAAGGCCAACCTCCTCAAATTTCACACTACCCAGTGTTGAATGGATGAGTCTCAGAAAATTCTCATCACTCCGTAAGAGAGATGCAAAAGTGGCTGAAAGAGCCAATGGCCCAGAGAAGTCAGGAGTTGGAATAGGGAGGATGTAGTCCTTAAGGTTTCAACAGAAGGTACAGACCCACATCAGGAGTCACCATAGCAGAAAAAGAAACCTCAACAAAGTCAACTCCCTTCCTTCCACACAAGGACAATTCATAAACCCACTTCCATACTACTGCAGAATAGATGAAAGAAAATAAGAGTGAAAGAACCCTGAGGGAATTTGTTTAATCCAAACAGACTAAATGTCTTTACATTTATCTATTTCAGTTTTCCACCATCAGTAGAAATGGACATTTGAAAGGTAAATCAAATTTTAGTTACAGAGAAGTAAAGTGACATAGTTGAAACCAAAAAGGCTATCCACTTGGGGACTATATAATTTGGAAACCACTATATTTACTATGACAAATAGAAAATATCTATTTATGTATGCATAATTTTATTAATGGTACATTTTGGCTCTATTTTATCCTATTATTCCAATTTATGATTTCTGGCCTATGCTGTAAATTTCCACTATCCACCATTTTTTTCGTTGATTCTTTTATGTTTGACATCCATACAAAGAACGCAATTGCAATTAAGAATGTTTCTTTTATTTCAAGCCTTATTCCTTTATTCCTGTTGGAATGATAAAATTTTCCAGCACTACGGAGGCTTCCATGCAGGGACCTTTTTATTTATTTCTGAGTTCTATGCCAAACATCTATCATCTTCCTAACACAGAGCTGATTTAGTCTCCACAAGTGATGTGTCAACAGTTATTAAATTATGCGTGTTCTCAGCCTTCATCCTAACCCAGGATACTAAAGAAGATTCTGGCTTGAAGTCCTCAGTCTCCTGTCAATTGAATTCAATACATTCTCCTGAGGTTTGTTATGCAGAATCAAGAAGAAAGCTAGAGACAGAGAAAGACTGGGAGGCCACAGGCTATGGCTGGGGAAATCTTTAAACAGGGAAAGGTTTGAAGATTATAAGGAAAGTTTAGAATAAAAAAAAAAAATGCAAAAGCAGTTGTAATGAGTAAAGATAATGCATGAGAGAAAGAAGAAATATATTTTTAAATTGCTGTGATACATGTATTTTCTTTGTGCTATTTGAAAGATACAAATAAAGAATTTTTAAGATTATCTTGCAACGGGATGTGTTTATTCTAAGCTAAATACCACTTCCACTAGGCACTATACGAATGTATGGAATTATTCTTAATAAATACTACATGCTGAGTATGTTCATTTCTTGAAGGTTCAAGATCTTCATTGTGTTGGGTCATACAAAGATAATGAATCTGCACTGTATGAGGTTATAGATGTAAATATAAGTACTTGGACTATACATGGGCCATCTAGAATATGTCATAGAATGATTTGAGGATTTTTTCTTAACCCCCAAGTCTCTGATTTATCTTTGGACTATTTCTCCTAAAAGTGAACAGAATGCATCTAATTAAAGTTTTTCCCCCGTAGATTTATACACGTAGATCAGTCACTTTGCTGCATAATAGAGAACCACAAAATATTGGGGACATAAAACAGCATTTATTTCTTGCTTACCAGCCCATTGTCCATTAAGATCAGTTTGACTTGGCTTGAAGCTGCAGTTGGGTACAGGTCTATTTACATGTCTCTCAGGGTTCTTGGACTAGCAGCTATCCAAAGAATGTTCTTTGAACGCAAGGCAGGGGCTCAAGAAATGAAGCCCAGCTGTGCAAGTATGTTTCAAGTCTTTGTTTGCCTCATGTCCACTAAAGTCTTATTGGTCAAAGTAATATTCATTGACCAATCTTCAACTCAAAAACAGGGGACATACACCCCACCTAGCATAAGATTATACTACTACCACAGAGGAATGAAGATGTGAGGCTAATAATTCAACATATACATTTTGCTAAATTACATTTTATTATACATATGGCATATTTTTCATTATCTTAAAGTGAAAACATTGCTAATGCCTTTCCTAATATACTCATAGGATTCCACGTAATCTTACCATTATCATCATAATTTCTGCTCTTGTGAAAAATATGGCCCCAGGTCATATTTGCTAAAACCATATTCTCTGGTTATTTAAAAAAAAAAAAAGACTTGTTAGCATTAACATCATCGGTATAAAATGATATCTACAGAGCCTATAGACATTGCTAGCCACTTAAAAATTGTATGTAAAAGAAAAAACACTGTAGACAACTTCCCCTGCCTATCCCATACACCTGTCTGTGCCTGTACCACCAACTGTGGATGTTGCTTTATACTTATTTCTGGTCCCCCACTTTTGGAGTGAAGGTGACTTTTGGCATCAGTTTTTTTAAAAAAATCTTTAATAGCAAATTTAAACCCCATGATAGAGAGGCTGATAAACCCAGAAAATCACAGCTTGATTTAGAAAGCAGCAGGGAGCTAGTAGGGAGACTTAAAGAGAAAGATTGAATTGCTGGTACAATAGAAAAAGAAGATTGCTTTTGCTAAAGACCATTTTTGAAACTCTGCAGAAACATGACTGTGTCACCAACCAGATGAAGAACTTCAAGAAAAAAAAAAATACCAAGGCAGGAGGAAATTGCAAATATCCCAGTTAGAAAGCATGAACCAAGATTCAAGCAGATATGGCCATTATAAACAAATGGACAGTCAGTGTTTTCATTACCAGAAAAGTTCAGCCATCAACTTAACAGCATTAAATGTCAGATCCAGACTAGGACCTTGCCTGTGAGCAGATCAAAGAAGAAACATCAGCCTACATGTGCCCACTTCTCCAGTAGTAGTAGTAATAGTAGCAGTAGTAGTAGTAGCAGCAGCAATAGTAAAAGTTGCCTCCCAATTTTGGCTGCTATAAAAGAAATGAAATTTAAGTTCTGCATCTGTGGAAACTTGGGCTATCCACTTACTGACTCTGTCTCAGGTACCATCTGTTTATAATTGATTCAAAACCATATAAATAGATTAATATGTCTACCCTCTTCCCACCTGAGAGAGAATAAGAAAGAAATCTGCAAAAATGTATTAAGCTCTTCAAAAGAGAGGTGTCAGCCCATCTCAGAAGACAGTAATTATTATTACTTACATCCTGCCTCTTCCAAATCTGTCTCATTACACCAGTACTTTTTTAATGGATGAAAACGTTTTCCCATTGAGTTCTTGGTTGAGTTCCATGTGGTCATAAGCTAATCACTGCTGCTGTTGTTTCAGTCTTATTCAATCTGCTCACCATTGTGTAAGCTGCAATGATAGTACTGTTGGGGTTATGGGTTTTTTAATCCAATGATAGCACCCCAAATGAAAAAGGTACAGGGTTTTTTGAAGGGATTTCAAATTCAGAAAGAGGTCATTTCTCCTTCAACAAAAATGACTAGATGACTAGCCCTCATTTCAGAGTGGCTTAGCTCCCAGAAGATACAGCATACCCATGAGATTTTTCTCCAGCACCTAGAAATGGCAACTCTGTTTAGCCAAAGCTCACACATCATGACATAAAGTATGTCCAAGCTCATTTTTGAGCAAACTAGCTTATACCATGCAAACTCTTCAATCCTTTGATACAGATTAAAGTCTGTCAATTAGAGTATGTAAATAAGAGGCTTCAGTCTACCTTATAGAGAGTAAGGGCTCCCCTAGAATTGAACTTTTTCCAATGAGAACATTCCAGAAGCACTATCACAAATCATACAGATTTTCACATATTAAAATATTTCTTCGTATCCTGAGTATGTGGTTGCTGCACAGAGACCCTAAGGAAAGTAATAAATTATGAGATCATATTGTCAATGACATTAAACTGCAGCCAAGGTAGGAGTCATCACAGATGAAATGAACAAATGACATCTGGCTCTATGTTTTGTGGCCCAATAAGAAAATAGAAAATGATAATGATTCATGACTCTTTGTACTATTAAACAGTAAGGAAAACATTTTCTGAGATCATCTTAAATATTATAACTGTGAGTTTTCATTTGTATCCTCTGATAAGTAATAAATAATCAAATAACTTTGTAATTATATTTATCCCTATACACTAGTCAAATAATGGTTCTACAGAAGGTCAAGACCAGTAATAATGGTTCCATTCATACTTGAAGTAGAGATGAAAAAAGCATGAACTTTGAAGAAAGAATATCAAATCCGGGTTTGCATCCCATTTCTCAGTAAATGACTCGACCTCACCAACCCTCAGTTTCATCGTCTATAAAATAAGGAGAGCTGTCTAGTCATGAAATTAAGAAATCATACATGCCAACTACCTGGCATGCAGATGTCACTCAAGATAAAAGCTCTAGAATAATGAAGACTGCATAATTCTTGAGCATCATCTGAAAGTCTTTCTTAAAGTCTCTTTCTAAAGGAATAAAAACTATGTTTCTGTAGGCTAAATGTTTTTACAGATGCAAGGCATAAGATCCATGAAGGCAAATAAGCTTTTAGAAAATTTCCAAATTCTTTTGGCTGCAGTTATAAAACTAGTTCTGCAAATTAAGCACAAAAAAGTCCTTAAAAATGTCCCAGTCTGTGATGGGCCAAGTTTTATTCCATAGCTCATTTGGATAAACACTAAATTGAAATGATTATCACACACACAAAAAGAGAGTGATTGAGAGAGACTGCCGTATTAGCTTCTCCAATCCCTATTTGAGTTCTCTTTAGTGTGAGGTTTACAAAAGAAATCAGGAAATCCAAACACTCAGCTAATAATCCTGGCGGATGTTGAAAAGGCCAAGCACTTGTCACAGCTGATGACTGACTCCCCTGATTAAGGATACCATAATGTGCTTTTACATAGCTAAAAGGTAAACAGCAACTATTGGCAATTCCTAATTTACAGATAGGTAATAGCCCTGGCCTGAATTTGGTTTCTTGGGTGTAGGGGATTATGTGACGCAAAAGAAAAGACAGTATCCTTTGTGTTTTCCAGCATGAGGTCAAAGCATAGGCAATATTTTGCATTGGACAAGATAGACTAGATTTTTGCTTCCTCTTTGTCACCCCATTTTCTTAGTTTCTAAGGTCCCTTTTTTCCTGTTTGCAGTTTCTCAGTCTGCCTAAAAATTATTGAGGAAAGTTCTACCAGAATCCTGTATACAATATTCCTGGCATGTAGAAGTTACTCAAGATAAAAGCTCTAGAGTAATGAATATTTGTTGCACATCTTCTGAAATTCTTCCTTAAGATCTCTTATGTTCCCAAAATCCTTTATAATGCAAAATAAACTTATTTCCCTTCTTTTCCCCCCAAAATCCCAAGAGGATATTAATTTTACACCAATCAGGATAAAATAATTTATACTAATCTGTGATTGACTGATAGTCCCCAAATGAGAGTTAATTGCATTTTTAAAAGAGAATGATTGTTGCCAAAATTAATGCCTAATTAGTAGAATGTAGAACAGTGTTACAAAGTATTGAGTGAATATAGGCTTGTTTTTAATTGGGGGAATGAGAAAAAATACTTAGGCTTTGGATAGATGAGCCCTCAGGGTCTGCTCCTCTAAACTGGCCTAATTTTTTTCTAGATTCATTCCCTCCTAAAATTCTGCTACCACAGATTCTCTAAGAGTTCCACATATTTTTGTTTGTTTGCTTTTTGCTTTTATCCAGGAAGATTCATATGACAACAAGGTCCTTGGCAATAGAAACAAAGGAGCCAATGTGGAAGACAGCACAATTTGAGACCATGGGTATGCACTAGCTAGGGGAGAACACATTTTTCATCTGAATATTGATAAAAATCTACATAATTACCATTGAAAAGAAAAGGCTGACCCAGAATTAAGGACATGCCATTTAATATTATGGCCATTTACCAAAACAAAGATAGATGTGAATACAACTTGTAATAAGTCAAGGTATAGGAAAAAACACAAGATAGTTTTCCAGACTCACCAGAAGCCTCCCATTCCCATGGAACTTGAAAAGGTTCACAGGAGAATGTATACTGTTGCATCTATATAGACAACTGCCAAGATCTGTCACCACAACCGCAGTACAGAGGAGGAAGCTTCAGCTGTGAGAGGTTAAATGTCATATCCATAGGAGAAACAATACTGAGAAGAGAATCTAACTCCTAATTCCCACAGCATCCTTTACTGTAGCCTTTCCTTGGCTACCACCACAGCAATATATCTCAGCTTTTAGTCCATCCGTTACTGGTACCAGAAAACACAGATGTGAACAAAAGCACACGTTACATTTGGATTTGTTCTGGCTTGTTTGACTCTCCAACATGGGTTCTTAGATCAGTAGTTCTCATTTTGAATCAGATAATAATTTTTAAAAAGCTTAATCTCTGAGTGAGCCAGTTTTGAAATTCAACTGATTTTTGCTACCAACCACACAGCTGGGATGAACTTAAAATATTGAAGCCACAATGCCACTCACTATATAACGATTTTGTGCAAATAACTCAACTTTTCTCAAATTCAATGTCCTCTTCTTTAGAATGGGGATGATCACACAAACCTACCGAGGTTGATTTTTACGATTTGACAGCAATGTTAATTTTCACGTGGCTTATTGCAATAGCCTCATCTCCTTTTCTCCTCCTCTGGCTTCCACTCTTAACCACCTTTCGTCTATTAGTAACAAAACAACTGTAGTGATCCCGTTAAAGTATTAGTTCTATCACTCTTCTGCCCAGTGTCCCTGCCCTCATGGCTTCTCATCTCATTCAGAGTAGAAGCCAGAGCTCTTCATTGGCTTACATTGTCTGCCATCTCTTTATTGCCTTTCTGACCTGACCTGCCACAGCCTTCACCCTGGATCATTTTGCTCCAGTCACTCCAGACCCCTCTTTATTCTTTAAACCTTCCAGAAACACTCGGGGCCTTGGCATGTAGTTTACCCTGCTTGGAAATTCTTGCCTAGAGTATTCACATGAATCACTCCCTTACCTCCCTTTACATCTTTATTCAAAAGCTGTCTTCTCAAAGAGGTCTTTCCTGGCTTTCCCATCTAAAATTACAACCCATCCTCCTCCTAATACTTCTTCTACACTGCTTTCTTTTTCTACTTAGCACCAATTAACATACCCTACATTTATTTATTTATTTATTTGTATATTTTATTGTCTCTTTCACACTAGAATATAAGCTCTATGTTAGCATTTTGTTCACTTATTGACTGTGATCCTGTGGAAAGGGGAAAACTCCACTTTTCTAGAGTTTATTCATCTGTTTCCAGGATGGTCCGACAACAATGCTTGACACATACTAGGAGCTTAATCACTGGTTGTTGAATTTAAAGGAACTTTGAAAATGATGACCCTTGACACATGAAAAAGGTGGACAAGAAGGAGAAAGGGAAAAGGAAAAAGAAGATTCGGGGAAAGGAGAGAGAACAACTTTGTTAGATACGCTCAGACCACCATGATACGAACAAAGAAAACCAAGCAGCAAAAGGAAAACAGGAAGGAAACCAGTCAATTATAATTGAAAAGCCCCGAAAGAAACAAAAGGAAGCGTGAGAAGGGAGAGCCATTCTTCATTGTTCACTCAGTATTCACCAGGTTTAACTAGAGTTTTATCACAACCTGGTGCAGTATTATCCTCAGAAACTTGGGAAAGTCTTCTGTGTAAGAGCAGTTCAGTTATTCCCTTGAGGCAGTCATGAACTTGCGAAAAACCTAATGCATATACAGTGATTCTAGGATGCTATTAATGATAAGATCAAACTATTCTCCATCATCATGTGCTTTCTTGGGAACCTGATCTGAACATAAGTGTAATGCCAATGACTAAGAGTACCACTCTGAAGCATGGTCATGACCTATAATGTTATACGTTATACTCTTCAAAACACACACTCGAGTACAGACAAATATACCTCCTTACTATACAATTAGTAGATACCCAATCTTCCTGCAATGCAAGGACCCCAGACTTCTACACTTTTCTTATTCAGATCTCAATCAATGGAATCCTCTGGAACAAGGGGGAATTTCCAGCACACTAGAGGCAGCTTATCTCCATTCATGGGATGTTCTCTCAGGCTTCAGGAGGGTTTCTTTCCCTCCTCATTCAGCCCCCTACTATGATTTCCACTTTTCTCTCACGGGAGACTTTTCTTCTCTAGCAATCCAGTCTTGCAAAAACGATGTTGAATGTCTGGTAAATTTGTTCTGAGATATCTTTAAAAGATCTGGCCTGGGGAAAACAGTATTCACTTTGCAACCTTCTTGGGATTTTCACTTAACTCGAGTCTCTTCATCCCAGGATTTAAAGCATGATGGAAACTTTAGCTCATGAATCAAATCAACCCTCCAGAGCTAAAAGCCAGCTGTATTTGCATAACAATTTAGCAGATCCAAACAGCAGGGCAAGGTCGGGTGAAATAAATTGCCAAGGTCATGGTTCTCCTGAAGTGGTATTAGACTTAGAAATGCTGATCCCCAATGCTTGCTCCACCCCATGGATCTCTCCCTCCTACTAAACGATACTGTGGAATAAAATAAAATTAATCTACTGTATATGTGCAAACCACAGGCCTGCCCTTAACTCTTTCCTTACCTTCTAGTTTCAGATTATTCAAATCATGGAGGAAAAGATTAGATCACAACACACTGACTTCACTGCATTACTATATAAATGAAGTAACTTAGTAGAAACTGTGATATGGGGACTCTTGATCTAAACTGGGAACTGCTGTTGACTGCATATGAAACTCAAAGTACTTTGAAACTCTTTAATTTATTGAACTAAAAGAATTGCTTTGAATTCACTTTGTTTTAATTCTGAGAACCTAAAAACACAGGGATTCTTTAAAAAAAAAAAAATGCAAAGGTGCACATGCCAGAGAGAAAGAAGCTGAGGAGATAAAAATGTGTAAATAATTCTTACTTTAATACCCTTAGCTAGAAAAACCTTAAAAGCGACACATCCAGAAGCTCGTTAAATCACAGCCTCTTTGAACCTATTTCAGTGAACCACCGAATTTCAGATCCCTCAGGTGCGACTCCGAATTCAGAATTCTCACCGGCTCAGAGTCCTTTTTTCCTTCTTAGGTGTTAGGGAATTTTGCAAATTACAACTCCCAGCCTTTGAGGGGAGAGGACTTTCCAGGGGCGCGGGATGTGCCACTCGGGAATCTCACCAACAGTGGGCGTTTAGCGCAGCCAAGCGACAGGCAGGCGCCAGGGCTCAGCAACAGGGAGGCGCCGGCTGAGGCGGGGAGAACTTTGGCGCTCAGAGCAGAGCCACCCTTTGCTGGCCAGTCGCGTTGCTCCTCCTAGGAAGCGAGCGGTGGTGGCGACTCCGCGGAAAAATAACGAAAGAAAGGCAGAGAGGAAGTAGCGAGAGAAGAGAGAAAATGAAGTCAGCGCTGGGGGAGCCTGCAGGAGGGTGGCCGACAGTGGAACAAGGTGGATTTGGCTTCTTTTCCACACCCCGGGCGTGAACGCCCTCTCCAACGCGACCTCAGGAAATAAGTGGGTCTCGCCCGGGCAGAAAAGGAAAAGAATCCAACCGAGAGCGCGTTGCTCCTCTGTCACCGCTGCCCCGGAGGAACTCCGGCTGCTTCTCAGCCCCGCCGCCTCGCGGGGCCGGACGCAGTGCCCGAGGCGCCCTGTAGATGGGGAGGGCAGGGAACGGACGCTCCAACCGCGGGTGACAGGCACTGGCCTGCCCGCCTGCCTGCTCCGCGCAGTGACCGGACGGGCAGAGGATGCCAGGCGGAGGGACCTGGGAGCGGGATCTGAGACTGCCGGGGGTGTGCTAGGCTCCAACTTGGATGGCCTAGAGACCGCTCCAGCTCCTGGGACCGCTTCACCGAGTGGAGTGAAGCTGCGCGCGGGACCTGGAGGCGGAGACCTCAGGCAGCGGCTGCAGAGGGGAGAGCCCGGCGCAGGAGGGGGCGCGCTTTCTCCCTGCGGGTCACAGTAATGAGGAGACTGACTTTGTGGTGGCTGCTGAGCAGGGTCTGTCTGCTGTTGCCGCCGCCCTGCGCACTGGTGCTGGCTGGGGTGCCGGGCTCGTCCTCGCACCCGCAGCCCTGCCAGATCCTCAAGCGCATCGGGCACGCGGTGAGGGTGGGCGCGGTGCACTTGCAGCCCTGGACCACGGCCCCCCGCGCGGCCAGCCGCGCTCCGGACGGCAGCCGGGCAGGAGCCCAGAGGGATGAGCCGGAGCCAGGGACGAGGCGGTCCCCGGCGCCCTCGTCGGGCGCACGCTGGTTGGGGAGCACCCTGCATGGCCGGGGGCCGCCAGGCTCCCGTAAGCCCGGCGAGGGCACCGGGGCGGAGACCCTGTGGCCACGGGACGCCCTCCTATTCGCCGTGGACAACCTGAACCGCGTGGAAGGGCTGCTGCCCTACAACCTGTCTTTGGAAGTAGTGATGGCCATTGAGGCAGGCCTGGGCGATCTGCCGCTTTTGCCCTTCTCCTCCCCTAGCTCGCCGTGGAGCAGTGACCCTTTCTCCTTCCTGCAAAGTGTGTGCCATACCGTGGTGGTACAAGGAGTGTCGGCGCTGCTCGCCTTCCCCCAGAGCCAGGGCGAGATGATGGAGCTCGACTTGGTCAGCTTAGTCCTGCACATTCCAGTAATCAGCATCGTCCGCCACGAGTTTCCGCGGGAGAGTCAGGTGAGAGGAGTCTGGTGCGTGAGTGGAGATGGGCGCTGCGGGGGGCCGAGGCCATTGCATGAGGGGAGAGAAAACGGCTGGGTAAAGTCTGAGGGGAGTTGTTGCTTTATAACTTTGATATTGTTTAACGATTGGGCCACGTTCGTAGTTGATAGGTAGAAGGACCTTAGTAGAAGTAGAATAAAACATTTTAAGCGCGGGTGGAAATAAAACACGCAGTGATGTCGCGGCTGGAAGGAAAGAAGTGGGGAGAATATAAGAGAAAATCATGTTTTGACCGGCTGGGAGAAATCTAGTGGATGCCCAGCGGGAAGTAGAAGTCGAGGTTCAGGACTGTGGAGAGCGGTCAAGGTGCTGAAGACCCACAAGAGCAGGGTATGGGGGTGGGGTATCCCTGACTCCCTGCTAGGTGTCACACTCCCAAGAGGAGCTCTGACATGTGGCGGAAAAGCATGTGGCGGAAAAGCAGCATCTGCTCTCTCTGACTTCTTCGGAAGGTGTGCCTGAGCCTTAGGCAAGGGTGTAAGGAAGAAAGCACATCGCTCTGAATTCCTTCGGGTAAATAGAAAAATCTGCACCTAGTACAGAAGCCATAGGTAAAGAAGAGTGGTCAATTAGTCTTGGATATTGGAAAGCATTAGAAATATATAAAAGCGTAAAGATGGACGGGGAGATTTATTTGGGGATTGTTTCTTTGTCCCTACTTTCCTTCTATGTAATGTGGACTCGGAGGCTGGTATTCAGTTGCTGTGTTCAGCCCATTCCTGTCCCCATCATCTAAGAAGTTTTAAAAAGGAATTAAATGATTTAGTTTCTTATTGATTAAAAAAGCTAAATATATTTTCAATGAAAGAGCTATTTGTGAACTTAACGTTGACAAGTAATAATGAGGAGATGAATATTTAAGGACAAGACAGAGTCCTTTTAGTAATGAGTTTTCTGCCTTTTATATGTTACTCTTATCATAATCTCAAGCTGTGTTAAGGCTTGCACAAAGTATTTATGAAGCACATAGGTAATTGGCATGCGCCCATTTCAAAGACTGAGAAACTGAGAAAAGTCCGAGAACTTGATCAACATTGGTCAATGTACTAGTAAAAAAGTCCACACCATGGAGGATTTCTGACTTTACATCATTTTCACTCAACTCTTGCAGCTGGAAAAATAAGTATTTCCAATCTTCTTCCACTTTTGATATATGTGCCGAGATAAAAACTAAAATGAGTAAGGGCAATATACAATGAAAAGTTTGATAGAATCTAAGCATAAATTGTCAAGGGAGTACTAAAGATTTCTTTTTCTGGAAAAAAATAAATCTTACATTTTTAATCTTAGGAAGGGTGAGTGTAAGCCATTTTCAGCAGTTGCCCAGAAGATTCCTAGCTGAACTACAGAGATTTCATCTGTAGAGTGTAGGTTAATTAACTTTTATATAAAATATTTCTGTCACCTGAATCTGAATGGTGTAGACAGCAGATGGGAAGGCATGGAAAACACAGGTGCACAATGCTGCCAATGACCAAAGTGTTATAAACATGAAATTGCATCCATAGGGTGCACCATTATTAATATATATGCAGAATCAGATCTAACAAAATGCAGGAGTCAGCATCACTTGCTTCTCATCATTGCTTCTCTATTACCTACTACTTCATAAGTTGCCAGTAGCGGTCACAGTCTCCAGACTCCTTTTCATTTGTAGATTGTTTGGCAAGAGTCTTAAGTAGCAAGAATTTTTCACAAAAATTCGTGTTCCTTAGTTAGAAGGCAAGTTGTGTTCTAGAATGAATGTGTGCAGCCTACAGCACATTACAAGGAGACCAGAAAAACCATGAAGCAAAATCCAGAATCTGTAAACTTCAAAGCTCTAAGACCAGGGGTTTGGGGGGTAATAAAGTCCTCCAGGGACAAGCCAACAATAAAATAAATACTCTGTCAAGCACATTTGCTTCTGTATTTCAACTCAGAAACATATTTTAAATCACTGTTGTCACTGTTACTTTCACGGCACACATCTTGAAAGGGAGAGATTATTATATTAACTCAGATCTAGCTTGTTCAACTGACTACATTTTCTTTCATCTCCCTTTGTATTTTAAATTCAAACATATCTAACTTGTCTTACTTTTCCTGTATCATTTAAATGTCATTCTATAATACTCTGTATTAAGAATGTTCTGGTAAATGTCAAGTCACTGTAATATGTAATTTTAAGATGACCGTAATCCGCTTTCAGTGAAAATAATAACTGATCTTTCCCTTGCTTCTCTGGAAAAGTGGACCTTCCTCTAATGCAGTGATGTGATTTTTTAAAACTTTCTACATATAAAAGGATGTCAAACTCATTTTACACATTAAATAAAATTGACTTAATCTAGCCACCATCCTTGGAGTCTACTGCCCAGTGACCTAATTTGTTGGTTGTGTGCCACTGCCTGAATAAACGATTCTAGAAGAAAGTGGACTTTTTCACACAACCAAGTAAAATAAAATTGTGTCCCTTACTTAAATCAAAATTGCTTTCAGAGCAAGAGCAGCAATAGCTGCTTTTTCTCACTTTCTTTTGGGCTGCTGATTACATTCATCTGAAGGTTTTAAATAATGAGCAATAGTTTTGTTAACATCCTGCCACAACTCTTAAATAGAAAGAGCTACTACTGAGATGAACAAACCCCTGACAAAAGCATAATAGTTTTATTTCAACATACTATGTATTCAAAATAAGATCATCACATAAGATCATCACTTTCTAGGGGATCAACTTCTTTCAGGTAGGGAAATTCATTAAAAGTAAGTTAATTAACTACTTTTGGAAAACATATGCATATTATAACTGCATAATAAAAGCTTAATATAACATTAAACATAGGATGGAGTCAAAGCAGTTTTCCATCAAAAGAATTCTGACTTCACTACAACACTCAAACCCCACTTGAGGCTAACCTGTTTTATTAAAGTGATTACTTCTTTGTTCTAAATTCTATCCTTATGACCTTCAAATAATGATGCTGAATATGAACCTAATTCCATTTACACTTTAAGTTCCTGCAGTTATACTTTCTTCCTCTTTCCTTCCCATATGACTTTTTCTTCTACAGGGTTTGTGTAGTTTCTTCAAAGTTGGCTCCTTAAAGTTTACCTGCTGAAGTAGTGACAAGTACACATTTTTTAAAATAATATACATCTCACGTTAACTTCACATTGGTTCTATTAGGCAGAGTTAATGATGTAATATGATTGGCTTAGATCCAAATCCATGCAATTCAAAAGTGACTGCTCAGCCAGGCATGGTGGTGCCTATGTGTAGTCTCAGCTACCTGGGATGCTGAGGCAGAAGGACTGCTTGAGCCCAGGAGTTCCATGCCACCCTGGGCAACATAGTAAGACCCCGACTCTTAAATTTTTTTTTATTAAAAAAAACAAAGTGATCACACTACTATTTTCAACACTCTTGTTGAATACACCAACCACAACTTTGCCTGCTTCATAAGTGATATGTACTAACAAATTAATATATGCTTCTTTCATGGAAATACAAGTGTTTTAGATTGTCCATTTTCTCTGACAGTACAGGACTAAGCACTGAAGCCTATTTATTAGAATTTGGCTAATATAGCACTATTTTTGCATGGCACAGGGGTACCTCATGAGGGGACCAGTAAGGGATATTTATTTTTAAAACATCTGCTCTCAACTGCGTTGGTTTTCTTTGACTTGCTCTATGCAAAGCACAGCTCTTTCTCCTCTGGGAGAAATGTATTCTGCAATTCATGATGAATAGCTGACAGTCACATCTAATTGTTGCTGACTTTAAGATAAACAATTTCAAATTAAATGTCAAATGATTTTTTTAAAGCAGTGATCTTTTACAGGTTCCTCTTGAAGAACAGAGACCTGGCATTAACTTGGAAGTATTTTTTAATTTAGTAATTTACTTACAATATGTATTAGTTTTTCTAGGTAAGTAGAGCAAAGGAGACTAGCAGATGCTATTTATTGAGCAATTAGTTTGTCTCTCCCACTTTTCTTTGTGCTTGCCTGAAGAGTATCACTTAATCCATGAAAAATATATTTGCTCTTGATTTTGCCTGACCATTATATCTTAGAGTTAATTTATGATCGAATCAGCTGAGCTGTCTGAAGACTGATGCCAATTTCTAATTCCTCGTGTTTTATCCTCTGGTGCTGCAGAAGGCACCATGGATTTTGTACCATTAGATTTTATTTTATAAATAACCCCCCAGTCAAACTCCAACCACATTAGTTAAAAGAGCGCAATGTAATGAAAAGCATATGAAATAGTGGCCAAAATGTTCCCAATCTGCCTCTTTCATTGCAGGTGTTCCCAATCTGTCTCTTACTAGCCATGTAATTTTGGACATGTGACTATCTCTGAGAATCCACACTTATCTCTGAGAATCTACACTTATCAATGAGAATCTACACTTATCAATCAAAAGAAGGTACTTCACCAATCTGACAAAGATATTTTATGAACCAAATGAAAAAGTAAAAGTACTTGGAAAATTTATAGTGTTAGCCAAATAACTAGTGGAGAGGTGTTGGTCATTATCTGATAAGAATCACTTAAGTGTTAAAGTTCAACTAATTTTCTATTAGCAATGACTAATCAAAATGAGATATGATTCACATGTAAAATGTTTCCATTCACCCTCACACCTTCCTCTTTACCCTCTCCCTCATTTTGTTTCTCTTAAAAACAAAGTGGGTTTAGAAACAAACAACAACAAAAAAAAAACAGGTTCCTAAGTAGGTTGCACACTTGCCTGGAAAAAGAAGGCATGTCACAGTACTGTTTCTGTATTAACAGCAACTTTTAACCTATGGCACATCTAACACAACTTCTAGAGCCTTAAGTCCTGCCATAGAAATATCATTACGATGCCCAAGATATTTGAGAAATGTTGGTCCTCCATATTGTTCACAAGTTTTTTCTATAGGCAAACTATCATTCAGGAAACTATGACCATACAGAGTCTACCCCACTCCCACTCCTATTCTGCCAACTACACCACAAAGCAAACATCCAAATTTTTTCATAGCAAGCTTTCTTGATAAGGAAAGCAGTTTGTTGACTCATACTGACCCAAGCTCCTTATCTCATCGTGGATATATAATAATTTACAAACCAGCTACTTTGAGTCCCATTGCCCTAGACGACCGTATACTCTCTTAGGAAAGTATTGCTCATTTTAGTGGCAACAGTAAATGTAGAGACGATAAATCTCATTGTCTTTTTTTCGACTAGCTCTGTCTACTGCCACATATACACAAGAGTAGAGGATCTATGGAGCACCAGAAATATGATGCCAAATCCATAAAACTAGGCAAGAAGAAAGAACATCTCTTAGCATCTGCCATATTACTTTTTGAGTGAATGTTGAAATCTTTAACCTCTCAGTTGTCTTTTGCTGATATTTTCGCTATGAGATCACAGGAGAAAAGAGCATTGGGGAAGAGATGAGCTAAGAGTAAGCCAACTCTCTCCCTTTCCTTCTCCTTTCCTCAATCTGACACCTCAGCCAAATTCTCATATGTTTTATATAACTGTGTAAGATTCATGCACTTTCAGGGAGACTGTCAACTGTGTTTGATCTCCTACCTTGAAGGAATAGGTTGATCCTTGACCTGGCTGGTATTATGTCATGAGGAGTAAACACTGACATTGAAAGGCTGGTGTCTGATTGGCCAGGGCTGGTTTGGTAATGGAGATGAGCCTGCAAGAGTACATGTGGTAGAGAATTAAGCAGGTTGACTCCTTTTTTAGTCAGGATAAATTATACCTCATCATTATTCATTTGAAGCATAGATTTAGGAAGAATTTTAATCATATATATTTTTGTAGCATATATGTTTTTTAAGGCTTTTTCGCAAATGTGTTTAAATAATCTCCTAACAGCCCTCTAAAGTAAATGACTATGTATAGACAAAATATGGAGAAATAGAAAGAGCTATGCATTGTAGGAAGTGAGAAGCCATCCAGAAGAAAAACAGACTAATAGCACCTTCTTAACTTAGTCTATTTGTCAGCCTTCAACCAAAGAACAGATTGGATCCATCACAGCTTTGGTAATATCCCAGAAAAATAAAAGGATAAAAGAGAGAAGTATCTACTTCCAGGTTGGACTATTAAAAGCATATTATACAATAAATGTTCAAAACAATGGGAATTTAATTAATTGAATCATAATTTTTTAATGGAGTACAATATACTCATTCAAAATGAGGATATATTTATTGACACAGAAAGACAGAAAATTTTTACAAAAATGTATGTAAAGTGTGACCTTGTTCCTGTAAAATATGAAGTCTAGAACTTTATTTATAAAAATCTTAACAGTGATTATAGAGGGTGAAAGTCTACATTTTTCTCATTCATGCTTCTATTTTTCTAAAAATAAGCATTTTTACCTACTGAATTAAAAAATAATAAGAGAAAAAAGATAAGTTGTCTTTACACTTTCTCATCTAAACTTTCAATACTTCAGTATAAAAATACATATTTTAGAAAGAATAAATTGTAGTGTATGTTTAAATTTATCAAAACCCTCTCTCATCTCTTTTATCATTTTATCCTCACAGTTACTTTGTGAGGAGAGCAGGACAAATATTATTACTGTTATAATGTAAATGAGATAATTATAACATACGATGGAGGAAATATAAGGTGGGAGTTAAGAGATTACATTTTTGAGAAGCTCAGAGTTATGTTAGAATCTTGGCTGTACGACTTTTTAGACATTCTACCTTGGGAAACATACCTGATGTCTCCATGTTTCAATTTATTAAGTCATAAAATGTGATTATCTTATAAGTTTATGGTGAGGACTGCATCATGTATACCTAGAGCAGTGTGTTCTTATGATGTTGAAAATTGTTCTTTTAGCATAAAGTGTTGATATGGCAAGATTCATAAAAACTAATCAGGAAAAGAACTCAAATATTCTCCCTTATTCTCCAGGGAACTTCTATATGCATTCTCAGAGTATCTATAATATTCAGACTTAAGACTTCCAGCTCCAGCAAACTAACCCTGAGAAAAATGAAGAAATCTGCTGTTTTGAATCCCACTTAGAGTTCTAGTTCACCGAAGAGTACCCGCAATTTAAGTGTGTGCAAAGTAGATCAGCAAAGAAGTGAACTTTGAAGTCCAGTTTTACCTAGTTGCTCCTTTATATGGGTTCAGGGTGGTTAGAGTGTTGTAGCAGTTACATAAAGGTTAAGAAGAAGCATGTTTTGGTCTATTAGACAGTTTTAGTGAGGAACTCATAAGTCTTTCCTATTTATTGCTATAACTTTTCATAGGAGCCTCTGAGGAACTAAACTCAGGGAACAATAGAACAGAAATGACAGTTTCATTTTATTAATAAATGCATTAATGCCCAGTGCCCTGGTGCATAGGTCTTTAGAAAAGGATTGGGTTGGGACACATGACTTGGGCTTCAGGTTTGTGTGGCATTTCATAATTCCCAATCTTGATCTTCCATCTAAGCCAATAAAAGAAAGAAGTGGCAGAAGAGATGGAGGACAACAGATATGAGCTTAGGAAACAGGAGTGAGCTTATTTTGGTGTGGTAGGGCTGAGTCCCTGAAAGAGTTCCAAATCTGAATCCTCAAAACCTGTGAATATGTTATTTTTTATGGCCAAAAGGACTTTGAAGATGTGGTTATGTTAAGCATCTTGAGATAGAAAGGACATCTTGGATTATCCAGGTATACTCCATGTCATCACAAGGGTTCTTATAAGAAGGAGGCAGAAGAAGTCAAGGTCTGAGGACAAGGCAATGTGACAATGTGATAAAGGAAGTGGAGACTGGAGTGACACACATTGAAGATGGAGAAGAGGCCATAAGTCAAGGAATACAGGCAGTCGCTAGAAACTCAAAGGCAAGAAAATGATTCTCCCTTAGAGGCTCCAGAAAGAATGCCACCCTTGACTTGAGCCCAGCAAAACGGATTTCAGACTGTGACCTCTAGTCACAAGTAATAAGAGAATAAGTGTGTGTTGTTTTAAATCACTAAGTTCTTGGTAATTTGTTACAGCAACAACAAGAAATGATATAATTGCCCATGCAGACTTATGCAAGGAGGAGATGACAAAAAGATAGAAAGGGATCTGGCCCACCTTATCCTTGGAAGGCAGGTTCCATTTCAGCTTATATACTTTGCATCTGGAGAAAAATGTCGAGAAAGTTTAAGCTTGGTGACTCCACCCACTGGCAACTACAACCCAATTGATATTTGGGGATTCTTGTTAAAAAGGGCAGAGTCTACCTGGACAAGGATTGAAGGTTCAGCAGTCTGCCCTTTTTCATATGGGCTTTATCTGTATCAAAGTAACAATATGGCTTACATTAACCCAAAGATTAAGGGAAAGTAGCACTGCTATAGGCCAAGGCTTTTAGAAATGGTACACCTCATGAAGCAAAATCTTCATGTTTTATTGGATGCAGACAATATCAAAACTGATGTACACAACTTCGTGGGACTTTTTGGATGCATATTGCTTTTCTGATTATAAAAGCAGCGCCCATGCACTACTACCTGTGCATTTCCACAGATTAACCCTGAGTCGCATTTAATGTGTTTTATTCTTTCAAGGATAATGGTTTAAATTTTAGTAACAGTGGAGTACATTTAAGAAAAACCCTGTTATCACTCTAACTGGGCACTGGCATCAAAGAACAGGAGAAATAAAAAGTAATTTTTTTTTTAATTTTCTGAAAATGCAGACTTGACATGGCTCTTGAAACTTGAGCATTATGCTATTTCTATTTAAAAGGCAGGATTTTCCTTTGTGTTTGTAGTCTATATTTTCATCACACTGCAAGCGGCTGAGTCTCTATGGTTCCAAACAATAGCTCAACTAGTACCTTTCAATAACCTTCTTAGAAATGACTTAGAAATGGGTTGTCACTCCTCTCCCCACCGCTAGGGGTGGCCATTAGCTGAACTTGCTGAACATTTGGGGCAGTAGCAAGCACTTTGGTAGCAGTACAACCTGCATGCAATCTATTGGTGTTTTTGGATAGAAAGCCTCAACTAGAAGCCAAACAAGTTGTGTTAATACTCTCCAGATTAAAAAGAAAAGTTTTTATTTTCATAAAGTTAAACATTCAGCATGTCTTTGTCTAACAGAATCACAATCTGGCTTAGTTGTGGAGTGCTATTTTTTCAGTCCCAACCAGACATTGTTAAACAGAGATTCCTTTAAACAAATAATTTGCTTCTATATTTTGTGAATGTAATAATAGGAGCAGATATATACACGGATCCACACACAGGGAGATATTACTGCGTTGCTGATACAGGAAGAGTTAATTTGAGTCTTATCACACATTGTGTTATACACCTAAAGAAATGCTTCAATGTGTACATGAACATAAATGATAAATCATTTATCTAGTGTGCCTTCACCTGGTCACAGACAGAGAGAGCCATCTAGTGGTCTCCAAAATATAGGTTTAGGCTGAAGCATCCTAGGAATCCACTCTCACGAGACAAGAAAGGATTCCAAGCAGCTGTTAGTTCATTCCTGGTCTTTTGACTTTGGGAAACGTAGGTTAACTCACCAAAGAGAAGATTTCTTCTGCCTTCTACTAAGAAGAAGCTTCATCAACTTCTGCTGTACTGCCAGCCTATCTATAATTGCAGTTAACAACACTATAAAGTAAGATATCTCAAAGTGTGTGTCCAGTGGGGTTGGGAGAAAAATGAGATAAAATCTTACTAACTTTAGAAATGTAGAGTCATTAATTCTTAGTAGCTATATTTGCTGTCACTTTCATTCATAAGGCAAGATAAAGAGACGCAACCATTTTATTGTGCTAAGCACATCATTTATTCCTTTATTTCTGATTACAAAAAAATCTATGCTCTTTGTGGATAATTCTAAGAGTTAATAAAATGCCAGAGAATTCAAATCACCTATAAATACACAACCAAAAGATCTACACATATATGTGTTTTATAAAATTGGGGCCATCCTACTTTATGGATTTTCCTAACATATCCACACATAAATGTCTTCCCATATCACAAGTATTTTTCTCCACTATTTGTAATGGCTAGATAGTTTGCTTTTGAATGGGTTATTTCTTGATTTGTTTATGTAGCCCTTGCTGTTTAAAATCAGATTTGCTTCAAAAAAAAAAAACAAAAACAAACACTGCTACCGAAGGGATTTTACTACACTCATCTTCCTTAACATTTTTGTAGTTACTTGTGCCGCGGAACACCCTCTACTTGAGTTTTGTGACACCGTCATTGTTTTCCTTGTTTTTTTTCCCGTCCTTTTCATTGTCTTTTACTGATTATGCTTCTTGTCCTTGATCCCTTATAATAATCACCATTGTACTGTGCTGTCTAATATTATAGCTTCTACCCAAATATGGATACTTGAATTTAAATTAAGATTATATAAAATTTGAGTCAGTTGCTCAAGCACATGAATCACATTTCAAGTGTTTAAAACATCTTATGTACCACATAAATATATATGCCTACTATGTACCCACAAAAAAAATTTTTTTAATTAAATAAAACATTTAATTTTTAATTTTTTAAAATAAAAATTTAATTTTAAAAAAAATTTAAAATAAAATTTTTTTTAATTTTAAGTAAAAATTTTTAAATGGGCACATATGGGTAGTGACTACTATATTAGACAACACAAATATAGAACATTATCATTGCCATAGGAAGTTCTATTGGATTGTTCTGTCAAAGGACGTTCTGTTGCAAAGGAAGAGAAACTCCCACCATGAAGCTCAAAAGCAGGGAATTTGTGCTGAAATCTTACAGGAAAATGACATGAAATAGAAATGCATGAAATATAGCTGAGCTGTACTACCAGAAGGTGTTTGGGTAGCACCTCTCTTTTTCCCTTGCTCTGGAGCCCAATGGCTCTTCTCTCAGTTTCTCACTTCACATCTGCTACAAACTCCTCTCGGGATACCAGCTGATTCTTCTGCCTTGCCACTACTTCTCCGTGGATGTGGTTCTTATGATAGGACTAAGCCTGGCTCTATATGACTTTACAACTCTAATCAATTTATCTGACTACATTTCTTATATCTCTTAGTTCAAATTATCCAGACATCCAATTGGCTTAACCCACATTGGTTTCCCCTCCGTTCCAAATTATACGTCCTCCCTCAATCCAGTCAGAAATGCCCAGATTCTTAGGCTGCATGCTTAGTATGAGACTGACTTAGAATATAGCAGTAAATAAAACAGCAAAGCCCAGGATCTCAAAGAATTCCCATTCTAGCAAGGAAGATAGAAAACAAGACATGCAAACAAATAAATATGTAATATACTATTATTAGACAGAAACAAGTGCAATAGAGAAAAATAAAGCAGAATATAAGACTAGAGAATGACTATAGTTGGTCGAGTATGGTCTGTCTGAGCATGGCATTTGAGCACAAAATGAAGTAAGGAGTGACCCACAGAAGTCTCTAAGGAAGGAGCATTGCAAGCCAGGCCAATAAAAAATACAAAGACCCTGAGATAGGAATGAGCACAGCAATAAATAATTGTTGAATAACTGGACTATTCTTAGTAACATCCATAACACAATTTTTAGTGGGCACTATTTCAAAGGAGGTATCAATAGTGAACCAATAACCAGATCTAGTACACCCTTTCATACAGGCCTTTTCCATAGTGTTAACTACTGAATTTATCTCTTTGAGTGTAGCAAGGCCAGGAATTTCTAACTTGAATTTGTGGCTATATCTCCAATTCCCACCTTAAATTAAAAATACTTAAAGATGTCTTGAAAAAGTGTTTTTCTCTCACCTATAACAAGACTTTTCATAACATCTTTGACTTCTCCCCTTCTTACAAGGTTCTGTTGCTTTCCTTCATATATTTCTCATAGCCCCATTCTTCCTTCTTATTGTCACATTACCTTCTTGCATCAATTCTTTTAATATCTAGCTTCTTTCCACCAGACAATTCTGTACACTGTTGCTAGATAAATTTTCTTAAAACAATTATTCATTCATTCATTCATTTATTCAATAAACACTTATCAAATATAATGCCCTGAGCTTCGTGCCATTTCCTTGCTCAAAAACCATTTTACTATGACAATATTCCCTTTCTTTTTCCATGACCCAACACTTCTGTGAGGTGAAATACACAAGTTAACAACAATGACTCACTACAGTATTAATTCACAAAATTGGAGTGAGGTGTGCCACACTTAAGAAACTGTATCAAATTATCTAGATTTTGAGAGTATAATTCAATAAAGCATTCCATCTCCTACTGACATGCCAAGATTCAGATATGCTTCTCCTAAAGCCAGAGAAATATAGGTTAATAATCATCAGTGAGTTTACAGAATCTGGCCTTCAAGGCCTTCCCCAAACATGTACTGTATTAGTTCATTTTCACATGCTGATAAAGACATACACAAGACTGGGAAGAGAAAGAAGTTTAATTGGACTTACAGTTCCACATGGCTGGGGTGGCCTCAGAATCATAGCAGGAGGCACTTCTTACATGGTGGCGGCAAGAGAAAATGAGGAGAAAACAAAATCAGAAACCCCCGATAAACCCATCACATTGCATGAGACTCATTCACTATCATGAGAATAGCAAGGGAAAAACTGACCCCCATGATTCAATTACCTCCCCCCGGTCCCTCCCACAACACATGGGAATCCAGGAAGATATGATTCAAGTTGAGATTTGGGTGGGGACACAGCCAAACCATATCATTCTTCCCCGGCTCCTCCAAATCTCATGTCCTCACATTTCAAAACCAATTATGCCTTCCCTATAGTCCCCCAAAATCTTAACTCATTTCAGCATTAACCCAAAAGTCCATAATCCAAAGTCTCATCTGAGACAAGGCAAGTTCCTTTTGCTTGTGAACATGTAAAATCAAAAGCAAGCTAGTTGCTTCCTAGACACAATGGGGATACAGGTATTAGGTAAATACAGCCATTCTAAATGGGAGAAATTGTCCAAAACAAAAGGGGGTACAGGGCCTATACAAGTCCAAAATCCAGCAGGGCAGTCAAATTTTAAAGCTACAAAATAATCTCCTTTGACCCCAGGTTTCACATCTAGGTACCACTGATGCAAAAGGTGTGTTCTCATGGTCTTGGGCAGCTCTACCCCTGTGGCTTTGCTGGGTACAGACTCCCTCCCAGCTGCTTTTACAGGCTGGTGTTGAGTGTCTGTGGCTTTTCCAGGTGCACAGTGCAAGCTGTTGGTGGAGCTGCCATTCTGGGGTCTGGAGGACAGTGGCCCTCTTCTCACAGCTCCACTAGGCAGTGCCTCAGTAGGGACGCTATGTGGGAGCTCCTACCCCACATTTCCCTTCTGAACTGCCCTAGCAGAGGTCCTCCATGAGGGCCCCACCCCTGCAGCAAACTTTTGCCTGGGCATCCAGGCATTTCTATACATCTTCTGAAATCTAGGCAGAGGTTCCCAAACCTCAATTCTTGACTTCAGTGCACCTGCAGGCTCAACACCACATGGAAGCTGCCAAGGCTTGAGGCTTCCATGCTCTGAAGCCACAGCCTGAGCTCTACATTGGCCCCTTTCAGCCACAGCTGGAGCACTTAGGACACAGAGCACCAAGTCCCTAGGCTGAACACAGCACAGGGACCCTGGCATTTTCCTCTTGGGCCTCTGGGCCTGAAATGGGAGGGGCTGCCATGAAGGTTTCTGACATGGCCTGGAAACATTTTCCCCATGGTCTTGGGGATTAACATTAGGCTCCTTGCTACTTATTCAAATTTCTGCAGCCAGCTTGAATTTCTCCTCAAAAAATGGGTTTTTCTTTTCCACTGCATCATCAGGCTGCAAATTTTCTGAACTTTTATGTTCTGTTTCCCTTTTAAAATGGAATGCTTTTGACAGCACCCAAGTCACCTTTGAATGCTTTGCTACTTAGAAATTTCTTCTGCTAGATACCCTAAATCGTCTCTCTCAAGTTCAAAGTTCCACAGATCTCTAGGGCAGGGGCAAAATGCCGCCAATCTCTTTGCTAAAACATAACAAGAGTCACCTTTGCTTCAGTTCCCAACACATTGCTCATCTCCATCTGACACCACCTCAGCCTCGACCTCATTGTTCATATCACTATCAGAATTTTTGTCAAAGCCATTGAACAAGTAAGTCTCTAGGAGGTTACAAACTTTCCCACATTTTCCTATCTTCTTCTGAGCCCTCCAAACTGTTCCAGTCTCTGCCCATTACCAAGTTCCAAAGTTTTTTTGGGTACCTTTTCAGCAACACACCACTCTGCTGTTACCAATTTACTATATTAGCTAGTTTTCATGCTGCTGATAAAGACATACCCCAGACGAGGAAGAAAAAGAGTTTTAATTGAACCGCCGTGATTCTGAGGCCTCAGAATCATGGCGGAAGGCAAAAGGCACTTCTTACACGGTGGCAGAAAGAGAAAATGAGGAAGAAGCAAAAGTGGAAACCCCTAATAAACTCATCAGATCTTGTAAGACTCATTCACTATCACAAGAATAGAACAGGAAAACTGGCCCCATGATTCAATTACCTCCTTCTAGGTACCTTCCACAACACATGGGAATCCAGGGAGATACAGTTCAAGTTGAGATTTGGGTGGGGACACAGCCAAACCGTATCATGTACTCTTTCCAATTCATGGCATTCTGTTGAGATATAGGTACACAGAAAGCCCAGAATTCCCTTTGTTTTACTTCTATTTTAAGTTCAGAGGCACACGTGCAGGTTTGTTACATAGGTAAACTTGTGTCACGGGAGTCTGTTGTACAGATTATTTTATCACCCATGTATTGAGCCTAGTTTTCATTAGCTATTTTTCCTGATCCTCTCCCTCTTCCCACCCTACACCCTCCAGTAGGCTCCAGAGTCTATTGTTCCCCTCTGTGTTTCCATGAGAAAGCACAAAATTTCTAGAAACAGAAATGTGTGTATGATTTTTAATCAATAAATTTAAATCATTATATTAAAAAGTATTTTCCTATTATATATCTATATGGAAAGACAGATATATACCCAAGTTGTCACAGTTTGCACATGAATTATGCTCTAATTCAAAATTGATTTTTCCATTGAAACAATGTTATCTGTGCCTGTTAAGACCTCAGGCCAGGCCTCAAAACCTATTTGACCCATTATATAGCAGAGTTCTGGTATTAATAATTCTGTAGACACTAAACACCATCTGTAACAGACTCTTTCTGTTTGAGACCAAGGGGATATGGAGTGGGGAGGAGAACCAGAGACCTGGCTTCAAGTTTGGTTTTAGAATCATCTGTAGAGCTTTGGGAAACTTTCCTCTCTGAGCCTCCGTTTATAAATAGTTATTCATTAAACAGGTTTTTATTGACAGCCTACTATGCCATTTAAAAAATTAATATAGACTTCAGTGAATTAATATACATAAAAGCAATTTATAAATTCAAATGTTAAAAATAGATGAGAGGCATTGTTATTGAAACATCTTCTTCAGGAAAACACACTCCTAGCTTCAATTCTGGAAAGTTAGGACCTATCTTCCTTGGTACTAATTTGGCAATAGGAACAGCCCACCCTTGTTTCATCCTCCTGCAATGGACCAACACAGTCAAACTGTAACTTCTAAATGGTCAGCAGCAGCTGGAACAGGAGGAAAAAAGAGCAGGGTTTCATAATTCCCAAACAGGGACCTAAAAATGTGTTTATCTTGGATGCTCCCATAGTCAGGGAGAAGAACCCTGGGTGCTCGGCTGCACCTCACCATAGGCAGGAAGGTGAGGAGGAAGGTGAGGAGGAAGAAGGGAGGTTGGGGAGCCGTCAGGATAGGAGGACTATAGCCAGAACACAGGTTAGAATAAGATACACTTGAGAAGTCAAGTATTAAAGCTAGGATTGCTAGTTTATATTCATAAAACTATATTAGTTAAGATTTAAGATTGTATCAGTTTCTAAATGGTACTGTGTAATGGGTTGAAATACTGGAAATGATCATTTCCTATTCATAACCTATGAAGGTTACTTCATTCCAACTCTGCCTTTAACACTTGCAGGGCAGCAGCCACTTAAAGTCCTTTGCATCTCCATGTTTCAGAACTACTTCAGGATTTAGCCCTGAGCTCAAGCCAGGGGAACCATTAGGTTCTCCTTGCAGAAGGAGAGAGGGAAGTAACACTAGAAGAGATCAGTAATAAATCAAGAAGCTTAACCATGGCCATACCATCTCTGCCTACAGTATTTCAATGGCTCTTAACTGACTTAAAAGGCCATTGAAACACTGAAATTTAAATGGCCTCCTAACTGACTTCTCTGCCTTCATCCTTCACCACCTTTTGTTTTGTTTTATTTTGTTTTGTTTTGTTTTGTTTTGTTTTGTTTTTTTCTGAGACGGAGTCTCACGCTGTTGCCCAGGCTAGAGTGCTCTCAGCTCACTGCAACTTCTGTCTCCCAGGCTCAAGTGATTCTCCTGCCTCAGCCTCCTGAGTAGCTGGATTATAGGCGCCCACCACCATGCCTGGCTAATTTTTTTGTATTTTCAGTAGAGACGAAGTTTGACTATGTTGGCCAGGCTGGTCTCAAACTCCTGACCTCACAATCCGCCCGCTTCAGCCTCCCAAAGTGCTGGGATTTCAGGCGTGAGCCACCGCACCTGGCCCACCACTTCTATTCTCTTGTCCCAGCTTCTCTCAGAAAAAGAATCAGTGTACTAACCTGCTTAAACCCTCGCACTACTCCCCTAAAGGGCAGCAGTATGTCCCAAACTTCAGGCATTCACGTACTGCCCTCATAATTTTTGCCATACCTCTGCATCATCTACTGCTATTAATGTTTTAAATTAACTTGTTGTTTTACCTAAATAAATTCACTTTTAAAAATCTTTTCATGACAACATTAATGAAATATCAGTGCCACTTGCCGTAAATAGAAATTAACTATAAAAATAAATACACAAGAACAACTAAAGAATTCTAGCTAGGTACCCTTGCCTGCCTGAGGTCTGAATCTGAGTCCTTTTTTAAAAGAAGAAATTTCCAGGTGTTATAAAAGTGTTAAAGACACACTGACACCAAATTGAGGCTCTCTGTTTGACTAAACAGATGGATTAAATGCTAATTGAAAAGGGATTAAGTTTCTCACAGTGTGATTCAGTGTTATATTAATGTAAAGTTTCTGAACAACCTAAAATCATCTCATGAATCAACCTACACTCTGCCAAACAGTAACCTATAACGTGAATTCTAAGCAGCTTAGGGGAGCATTCAAGACCCTTCATTATCTGATCCTCACATCACTCCTCTCTCATTTATTCTTCATACTAACCCTTGCCCTTTATACTTTGTGCTCCAGTAATGCCTAAATGTGCAATACTATTCCATGCGTATGCACATGTTGTTCTCACTGCATGGCATATCATTTCCCCTTGTGTCTGCCTGAAATTCAGTCTTCATCTTTTGCTCTTCCGTGCATGGTACACTGGCCACTCTCTCCCTACCACGATTAACAACTTTCACTTCTATGTGACTTTTCTACGGTCGTCTTTCTAGATCTATCACACAGTTATGTAATTATTTGTTAACATGTGTCTCTCTCCTCCTCTCTCACTAGACTAAACCCTGTGCTCCTCACACAATGTCTGGTTCATAATAGATGCTCAATGACTGTTGGATACACTGAATTAATGGCCCACTTTCATTCATTCTAGTGTAATCGCTAAATCACACCTGTGGAAAAGCCACCATCTGTCAAGGTATGGCGATGTGAACCTAAGAGAGTGCAATGCCCTATGAAAGAGGGTCCTCATTCACTGCGGTGGACAGAATTCCTGACCACCTAGAATTTACCATAAGATGTAGAACAAAGCTGGAAAAGTAAGGCCTTGGGGAAATTGATTTTGTAATAAATAGAAAACCTGTTTCTACTACCCTATTAAACTTTTCATACTTCCTTCATTCTCCCCAAATCATTTTTCAATTTGCCGCAGACCACAAATGATAGAAAGTGACATTGTTCTCATATCTTTGAACCACTGCTTTCCCAACTCCTCGTTCCCTTTTCTGCCAATTTCTCTACATTTTGTAGCCAAAGATTCTTGACATTTAAAATTAGAGAAAGTCAAAGTCAATGAAAAGTAAATTTATTGGAAATAATCATCAGTGAGAAAGGAAAAGCCTGGAATTATATTTTACCTTGTTATCTCCTGTCAAACAAAGTATCAGGAAATCAGACAAGAGTTCAGATCTTGCCAAGATTAGCCAACTCTATTCCTAACTTCCCGTTATAGTCACTGCTTATCTGTCATTAAGGATGATTCTTTAGGTTTCAGCCGCCAGGTGTGGTAGCCATCTGTTTGTTAGCAGCACCCAGATAATTTCAAAATATAGATTCCCAGGTTTATCAAATCAGAATTGCTGAGGTTGGAGCACAGAAATCTATTTAAAAAGCAAACAAACAACTTCACACGTGATCTGAGTATCATTTGTTTTTTGGACCACATTGTCCTAAGAGTGTCATCCAACGTGATTTTCAAAATGTGACCAGAAACCACGTGGAAAAAAAAAAAATTCACATTTGGTAGTTTTTAAAGTATAGAATTTTAGCCTCACTGAATTCCACTAAATTGTATGCTATGACCTCATATCTCTGTTTTCTTTTTAACAAACTCCTCCAGGTTATTCATATATGCACAGTATAGTTTGAGAATCAATGACCTGGGGCAGAGGTCTCAAACTCAGATGTCTTCTAGAGGCCATGAAGGTAATGGAAATGTCCAAAACAGTCCCAAATAATACAGTAGGGAGTAGCGATATCGTATGTCACCGAAGAGTGCCTGACCTTTCTACAGCAGCCAGCCACTACTCAGCTGCAACCAGCTGTTACTCACAGGGAACAGTGCCAGATATTCTGACTTTCCAAGAGAAACCAGACTGAATTTTTAAATTGTAAAAATCTCCTTAAATGTTGACAACTTACTCACTTTTTAAAAAACAAACTTCAGGCCCGCTGGTGCTGGAGAGTCACCAGTTCAACACCTTCTGGACTAGGAAATATCGAGGGATTTGTAAAGCAGACAAGTATTGGCCAGAAATGCCTCACTGCCTGGTTGAGTAATGGGAGATGGCCTAGGATAGGCCTGTAATCATAACAAGCACAGTTCCTTTAAGGTACAGCTAGAAAGAGCTAGAATAAGTATATAATGTAAAGGACAGGTGGACACCCTCATGTGGAAGCAAGAGACAAGAAAGAAAAAAGGCTCTAAAACATAATGAATGTAATCCATTCTATTCATAATGTGCCCATAAATGAATCTTAGAAAACCTTACTCATAAAATAGAAATAATGAGATAATGATAACTACTCATAGTGTTTGAAGTATTAATTAAATAGAATAGCTTATATCAAGTGGATTAATGACAGCAGCTGACATGTAATATGTATTTAATTTTTTAAAATGTGAGTTCTTTTAGTTTCTCTTTCCTCAGGCTTCTGTTCCCTCACACTAAAATTCAAGAGGCACTAAAGAAAAGCAGTCTCATGGCAAAAAGCTAACATGCTTTCTTAATTTTCATGTGTGTGTTTTAAAAAAAACTGACAACACTTCTATGATGTGATAATTAACAAGATTGTGATGACAAAGCCATTCAGTCCCCTCATTGTCCTTTCCTCTTGTCATTCTGCTTCTTCCTTCCACTCGTCTGTGTTTCCAAATTCTATGTGAAGGAAGTTGCTAAATAAATGGTCTTGAGAATTCTTGTGGATGATTCGGAAAAAGTGGATAAGAGTCTGGGCTAGATTAGTCTAGAAGGATTGCTTTCATTTTATTGCATTCTTGATATATCGACTTTTTAAAATATAATAATTTGTATATAAAAACAATGTGATGGTGATGTTAAAAATGTATTTACAAGGCAAAAGACTCACAATTTCCTTTCCTTAACATACATTTCCTTCCAATTTTTGTTTTTCTGGGAGGTTACTGTTTTCTGTTTTATTTGCCGTTGTAATTCAAGGGTCTATTATACTGTTTCGCTCATAGTAATCACTCAGATATTTGTTAAGGAAGGAATGAATGAACTCTTGAAGTCATCATGTACAATTGACTTTGTTTTCTGCTTGCTCACTTTCATTATGTCATGAAACTTTTATGAGTCTCCACAGACTTCAAATGAATCATATCTCTCTACCTGTTTTGCTGATTTTTTTTCTAAGGGTAAAAATTTTAAAAATGAAACTTTAGAAAAGAAATTTTAATCCCACTATCCAGAGGCAATCACTCTTAATTTGTTGAGATATTTTATCCTAGCATTTGTTATATAAAACTTTTTCTTTAAACATGGAGAATTTTGAACTCCTAGCCTTAAGATCCTCCCATTTCAGCCTCCCAAAGTGCTAGGTTTATAGGCATGAGCCACCATGCCCAGCCTTAAACATGGAGAATTTCTATTTAGATTATTTCATTTAATATGGTATTGCCAATATTTCCCATGTAATGGGGTGTCCATTATCCACACCATTATTTAATTCCAGGCTCTTGGATATGCATAGAAGCTTGACACTTTCTTTTTTTTTTTTTTTTTTACCATTTTTGTCACAAAATGTCCCATGATAAAGGTCTTTATTCACAGGCTCTTATTTCCTTATCATACATTCCTGGAAGAGGAAAATAATACCAGCTGGTTGAAGAATGTCCAAGGATCCTTTTCATATTGAGTATATGAATGGCATATTTTCTACATCCTTATGTATCCCAGCCTGTCTTTGTTATCTTTCTTACAAATAAAAGACAGATTGACAGGGCATAAAATTCTTTCCCAAATAAACTCAGTTAGGTATCACTTTACAATCATTGGACATGTAATGTAGCAGAACTGAGAAGCCCATGATATTTACATTTATCCCTTTGAAGGTTACCTTTTTAGTTTTTCTTCTTAAATATTTGACGGTTTTTCTAATTAAAACATTTTGTCAGACATGTCTATGAATAGTTCATTTGCATTGATTTTGTCAAGATTAATTTGGGTCCATCAAATTCACATTTTTTTAATCCCAGAAAAAAAAAGTTATCTTGATGTATTTTTCATTAGCGCTTCTGTTTTTGTAATGGCTTCTTTCTTAGGGGCATAATTCTTAGGTTGGGGCTGTCTTGTTTATCCGCTATACATCGGGTGGCCAAATAGTTTATATCCAGACGGAAAAATGTTGAAAATTAAAAGGGAGAAGTGCTAATAATTACAGGGGATAGTAGGAATAAAGCAGGAGCTGTCTGATTTCTAACTAACACACACAACCACCTTCCTCTCTTTTCTCTATTTATAGTTGTTGATTCTTTTGTTCTATATCCTGGAAGATTTTGTTAATTTTTGTCTTCCACTTCACTAATTCAATGTTTGCATTATTTACCACGCTTTTTATGTTTCCAAAGCATAATTTGAAATCTATTATTGGATTTACTTTTCCTGTTTCTTTCCATATCACACTATTTCTTTTCATTCCATCCTATTATTGTCTGTCTCAGCATGTTCTCTTGTGAATTTTTCATGTTTCATAAAAATCAAATTATCCTGACTGTTACGTAAATGTCAGGGTTTTTCTTTTCCAATTTTCTTTTGGCTTCTAAAGTAAATCGTTTTCATAATATGTCCTTTATTTTCTTTGCCTTGTTCTACAGCATGTAGTTTCTTTGCCTTGTTCTATAGCATTTGTAAAGGGCCCATGTTGCTTCCTTGTTTTGTTTTTAATTTTTATTTTTCAGAGACAGGATCTTACTCTGTTGTACAGACTGGAGTGCAGTGCCATGATCATAATTCACTGAAACTCCTGGGCTCAAGGGCTAATTTTTGTTTGTTTTTACTTTTTATTTTTATTTTGTAGAGATGGGGGTTCCACTCTGTTGCCCAGTCTGGTCTTGAACTCTTGGCATCAGGCAATTCTCCCACCTCTGCCTCCCAAAGTGCTGGGATTACAGGTGTGAGGCACCATACCCAGTCTTGGTTTTGTTTTTTTTTTTAATTGGCAGGAAGAATTCTTATTCTAAAAACAATAAGGAATCCATCCATACTCTCCGTTTACCAACCAATAGGCTACTTGGACTGCACTGTCTAACTTTGGATTCACTTATGTGCTAGCTAAATCCCCTTCTAATAAATACAGAGAGACGCTAAGTTACCATGCACATTGCCTAAACCAAATCCTAGCTGTCAGCAGCCATCAGATATGTGGTGTGATTCTGGTAACCCAAGCTGGAATTTGCTTATCCTCTGCTGCATTGCTTTCTGATACGCAGTTCCTCTACCTCGTCAGCTTTTACAGAATACATACCTAGGCTCTATCCCAGACCTCCTGGTTCAAAATCTTAGAAGACATCAGCTTGTGTATGTAACAAATTTCCCAGGTGTTTCTGATATGCCCTTTTTGTTGGGAATCACTGATCTGAACCAATTAAGTACATTTAAAAATACCACAGCTATCAGTTCCATGTCTGCTGGGGTGAATGTCTAATTCTGCTACCTCCTATGGTTTTTTTCCTGTGGGAATTAAACCTCTCCCATACACATTCTTCTTGGAGATGCCTATTTTTAAGAATAAAATGCTTATCAGCTTGGGGAAGTGATTGAATGTCATTCTGACTGCCCCCAAAAGCAGAGCCCATGCAGTAGAGGAGCTGTAGTGACTTTTCCAATGGAACTAAATGGCAGAAGGAAAGAGATGGAAGTTTTTAAAGGAATTAAGAGTCAGAGGGCCCAGATTACCTGGGTTTGAATCCCATCTCTGCCAATTACTAGCTGAATGCAATGGGTAAGTCACTTAACCTCTCTATGTCTTAGTTTCCTCGTCCATAAAGATAGGAATCCTAATCTTAATCTTTTCTCATCCCATAAGATAGAAATAATAGGATCTATTTCATTGAGTTTTAATAGGGATTAAATGAAATAATTTCTAGAAAGTGTTAAGAATTGCCTGGTCCATAATAAGTGTTTCCAGGAATATTAGTTATATCATTGTTGCATGGAATAACAATCTCATATTTTTTATTCTGTTTCCACTGCCTGGTAGTTTGTGCAATATCCTTCTGTTCTAGCAATAAGGTTGATTATTAGTAGATATTTTTAGAGTGGTGACCTTTCGCATTTTTGTGTCTTATTTGATATTTTACTGGGAACTTGGGAGACACTTCATCACATCAGTTCCTGCATTTTATTGGAATCTTATGGATGAGTTCTAGAATGGTGATCCATCACTGTAATTTGGGGTTGAACAAGAAGTCAGTCATTTCATTTCCATCCATGCTTTCCTGCCATTTCCTACTCACTGCCTTGTCTACCTCATTTGTTCTTCCACTTAGTTCTGTGACTTTGAAGCAGCTCTGAAGTACAGTGAAACCCATGACCTGGTTTGAAGCTGGTGAAGTCCAGGAAGAAGTTGCACCCTGTAGTCCAAAAGACCCTTATAGGTGATAGTCATTAAGAGAGAAATTTAGCTCAAAACCAAGATCTTTCTAGGTTTTCCAAGTAATTAATTAAACCATTAGATAGTAAGTGTATTGGTGAGACTTAGTTATTTGAAGAGGGAAATTTTAATGAAAATAATTGTTAATTAAGCACAAAGTTGTTAATTAGGTAGTTGGAAGGATAATAGGAGAACTTTATGATACCATGAATTTAATTCTCAAAGCAGTTGCCATTCATTGAGCTGAGAAAACAAGAGACTGGAAATAGAAATACTTAGAGGCTTAGAGGGGTAGCCCCATAAAGCTGAAATTCAGGCATCTGAGGAAAAGGGGTGTTACTCAGCTGGTGATGGAATCTTTGAGCTCCAAGAAGGGACCCTAAAGAGCTCAGGTTCAGACCTTTACCCTGCTAGTTGAGGTTGGTATTTCCAAGGGTATGGAATAAAGTAGTTCTACAAATGTTGAAAAATAGCTACTGTCTCTTATTTAAGGTTTTTTGAAAATCGAGACTTAGAGTCTTAATTATCTTAGCTCTCTAGTTTCCATTCACCCACCCCTACTCTGTCCAGCCTTCCAATGATCACTTAGCTATCAATGATCTCCAGTTTTTAAAGACAGCACTGGATTCAGCCACTGCCCTGGAAAAGAACCACTAATGAGATAAAGAAGTATTGCTGGGGTGATGCTTACAGGAACCTAGAGCAGTCAGATAACCCACAGAAAGCAAACCAAAGACAGACCGAAAGCAGCAAACCCTTTCTCTTCCTTCAGTCTTGCAGTCTCCCCCCGGGGGCCTCTATTGTCAGAACCCACCAGAATCAGAAACGTGATGTGTAGAGTACAATAGTCTCCTCTATTCAAAGTTTTGGTTTCCAAGGTTTCAGTTACCCATAGTCAACCGAAAATAAACAATTCTTAAGTTTTCCATTGGATGCTATTCTGAGTATCATGATGAAATCTCCCACCGTCTCACCCTGACCTATCGGGATGTGAATCATCCTTTCGGTCAGTGAATCCAGCCTGAATGCACTACCTGCCTGTTAGGTATCAGCATCGTCTGTCCCTGACATCCAACCATAGAAGTAATCAAGGCTTTATGATCCAGGATCTCCCAAAGCAGATGGTCCCCTTTCTGACATATGATCAGAAGTTCATTAGAAGCCTAATGCTACGTGACAATGCCTGTGCCATTCACCTCACTTCATCTCATCACATAGACATTTTATCATCTTACAGTATCACAAGAAGAACTAGGGTGAGTACAGTACAATAAGATATTTTAAGAGAGAGAGACCACATTGACAAAACTTTTATTACAGTATATTGTTATATTGTCCTATTTTATTATTAGTTATTGTTATTAATCTCTTCAATTAATTTATAAATTGAATTTTATTATAGGTATGTATATGAGAAAACATAGCATAACTGCTCAGAGCTGTGGAGGCTGTGCAAGTTTCCAATTCATCTGAACTAAACAGTCAAAATCAGACAATTCAAACTTTAGAAGAAATCTGTTCATGTGAATGATTTGCTTTAGCCATCTGCTTTATCTTTCAGAGTGCCTAAAACAATGCCTGGTTGCCAATCAACTCTGTACCATGTAATGTCACTGTAATTGTTCGCCAAAATTTCTACCTGGAGTACCTCATCACCAGAGGTTGACTTTTCTCAGTAGTCCCTCCCTTAGGAAAGCAACTTGAGTAAACTGATTATATAATTTTGCCATAAATAGAAATCCCTGAGTTACAATTTGGATCCACAGAACAGAGTGGAAATTGGAAAGTATCAGCCTATTGCAGATCTCTAGGCTAGAGGAGATCTCCATCCAAAAACTAAATTATTACCCTTGAATAAGATTTGGGGCATCAGCCATCTGCCAAACCTTAATTTATACATTGATGCCACTGATGTCTGCAATAGATTACCAGTATTTGCATATACTTGACATTCTCTATACAACAATATGAATTTTTATCTTAATTTGTATTTATGCCTGACACTCAATAAGAATTCTCTGCAATAGAAAGATTTATTGGAATACCAAATAGCTACTATCTGTCGTTTAAGATCTTTTGATAGTTGAGACTTAGAGCCTTAATTATCTTAGCTCCCTAGTTTCCACCCACCCATCTCTACTCTGCCTAGACTCCCAATGATCATTTACCTATAATTACTCTCCTGTTCTTAAAGACTGAACTGATACTGCCCATACTTCAAATCTAACCTCTGTATTTTCTTCTCCCAGACCCCAAAGTCACTGAGATTCACCCAGAGTTCTCTAAAACAGGATTTCCAGGAAAAACAATTTAGAGAATAACAGTAAAAGAGACCAATTTTATGTAGAATAGATTTAAGTTCAAGGTATCCAAGCAACACTTTTTGAAATGCTCTTTAAGCCATCATGTTGACAGATCATAAAATGACATCTATCATTCTCTGACTCTTTCATAACTGAAAAAGGAATAAATGCAGTGTAGAGTCAGGCTAGAGTGTTTCACTTCCTTGGGGCCTTGGGTACTTGTATAATAATTTTTTAAACATTTTTGTATTTATATAATAAAAATAATCACTCACCTTGATATGTATTTTACAATTTGCAAAGTAATTTCAGTCACTTAACCTTGCATATACGTAAAAACCTAAAACAACTTTGAGAGGAAGATATTATTCTCCCAAATTACAAATGAAGAAACTGAGCCTCGGGTAATTTATTTTACCGAGCAAGTATTAAAATAAAATTTTCTGATTTTAAGTCCAGTTCTCTCTCCTCTAAATCACTACAGATGCAGAGGTCCTTCTGAGACCTTGGACGGCAGTGTGAGCTGCTACCACTTTAACTTCAGAATCCATAGGTCCTAACTTCTCTCCTGACACATGAATAACCAGGCTCTGCTGCCTCCACAAAACCAGGTAGATTCTACCAAAGGTCCCATAAGCAGAAAGTTGTACTCTGTTTCAATAAATGGTCTATTTTTTTAAAGCTGTCTTTAGATTACCCTCTTAGCACCTTGAAACTTTATTTATTATCATCTGAAGCTGGTGACATAGATAAATAATGAACCTTATTTCTTACCAGAAAAGATCATTTGAATTTTCTGAGACCTATTTGACCTCAAATACATATTAACATATTTATCATTAGCTTTCTTTATCATGTCCGGCCTCTAGAAATGGGTAAGCATCTCATCTTCTTAGAAAAAAATCAATTTTGAAAGAGAAGGAAAAAAAAAAACTTGAGTTATAATACAAGTTATGGCTGGGAAAATATGAGCAGGCTGTTTAAAGAGTGAGTCCATTGCCAAGGGTCATAGGAATATTTTGAAATTGCCTGTGTGTTTTGATCATTTAGAATCCTTTCCAAAGGTTTCTGAAAACATTTACAAGAGTTAGAGATTCAATCTTGAGCTTTCTACGATTATGTGGAATTTATAAAATATGTCCTATGACATATTCATATGTTGGAGATTTACTGCAAAATTTTATGTGACAGTCTGCAAAGTTACTTTGAGGACTTTTAATAAACATCTGGGAGATGTTAGCATAGACCTTATAATGTGAAAGGTAGATGCTCACTCATCTAGAATAAAAATGTCAGGCTAGCCATAGAAATGCATAAGACAAATCACTACTCCATTATTTCTGAAGATGTGTACTTTGAACAGAGATGATAAATTTAATTCTGGATCTCTTAGCCAAAATGACCCATTACCATACTTCTATTATATCTATAATATAAACAGAACCCTATCATGGTAGGGATCATATACGTATTTCCTAGACTACATTCATGTCTATGACCTTGATCTCATTTGGAGGGTTGGCCACAAGACACCATCTCTCCTTTCATATAGAGCTTTCTACTACTATGGCTTAGCAATGTTACAAAATAATCCCCTAGTGCCAATGGAAGAAAATATGCTCTAATTGGCTTTATGTATAAAGTTATCACGAAAACCACATTATCTTATTCGAAAAGATATATAAAAGACATATAATTCCAGTCTCCTCAACACTGGACAACACATTGCTCCGAATAAATAATGTTAAATTTCTGAGAATCATAAAGTCTAATTTGCTATTCAAGTCTTAAAATCAAGATCACATTAGTTACTTAGTGATTCATTGACTACTATTAGCGTTCATTCACTGACATGGCCTCAGGACCCTTTGGATTGAAAAACATTTTATTCTCAGCAACTAACTCATTTTGCACTCTCCATCTAAGTTGTAGCATTGTTCTCGTTCTCCTTTTATCTAAGTCTATTACATATGTGGCACTTTCATAGACTGGCCCTCACCCCCCAGGGACCTTTTTGCAATGAGGAGTTCTCTTTTTACCCACTTCATAATCAGCAGGGTGCAATGAGTCAACATTAAAAGGAAAGCCTCGCCAAAGAACTATCAAGAGAGAAGTGAGCAACTTCAGTCTTCATGCTCCTTTCCACTCCCCTCCCTAGTGGAAACATTAAGCTTGAAGAATTGTAGCAATGGCCTTTCCCAGGAGAATTCTGAAAGGGAGTATTCCAAAAAGGAAGCCAAACTTCGCTATGCACTAATCCCAAATCCTAATTCCTTAACTGTGGTTGCTTGCCACAATTAAGAGTACAAATAATTTTCTTAATATTGTCCTAAAATGTTAGGCATATATAGTGTTAGAAATGTCTCTGTTATTACTGGGAGCAATTATAAAAGGCTAAATCAAAACAAAATCAATGTTGCTTAAACTATAGAGATTAGTGTATTAAAAATAGTTTACCTTTAAAAGAATATGATCCCCCTCTATGTTCATTTCTTGCTTCTTAGAAGCTGCCAATCTGGAATACTTCAGAGGACATATGAAGAAGGCATTACCAGGGCAACCAAAAGAGAGGTTTTTCTTGACTGTGCCAAATGTATACAGAATCAGATAATAAAGTAGCCATAAAGAAGAGCTGTCAAATGGATGCTTTTCAGAGTTGGATTTGGATTCTATCATTTAAGCTTATTAGATATAAACAATAATTGGTGATAGTAAATGTATCTAGCCGGCATGTCCGCAGGTCAGTTCATTACACCATTATCATGGACAAAGAAGTACAGACATTTCTGCTGATGTAGCTACAACCCTGGGGCTACTTACAGACTATTGTGCATACTGCTACACTCCTTAAGAGAAAAGACTTACTGCTGAGAAATTTCGTACTGCATTTTTAACCTGCTGTTTGCACAGTTGACATTTCAACATCATGATTGTTTACTCTCCTGGGAGCTACTGGCATCTTTTGCAAATTTTAGCGGCTGTTGAATAATTGCTGTTAGGATGTTTTTTGCTTCTCATTTGCTGATTTAGTCTCACCACCTCATTGCAAGTCTGTGATTTCTTTTCTGAAATCTGTGAGTTTCATCTGCAAGTGAAAAGGGAAAAAAAGGAGATCAATCTCCTTGACTTGAGAGACTATAAAACTTGGTCATTTGACAACACATTCACTCTCATTATTTCTCTCCGTCTCCCTTGTGTGCAACGTTCCACATTTTTAGGTAAGCGCTGGGGTGAAGAAAGAAATCTGTGTCCAAGGAACAAATTGAAGCTTCCTGGTCCATCTGGGAATTAAATGAGTGGTTGCTTGAAAAGAACCTGTGATGACTTTCTCTGGTAGCACGCTCCAGTGCTCTGCCACCTGGACAATGAGGAAGTTTCTCCTAATGACCAGCTTTAAAAGAGGAGGCACTATTTCCCTGAAATGGTTTGCTATATAATTGTCATAAATCAAATGCAGTAATGTCAGTCTTTCCAGCACCCTGATTGCATAATCTGATTCTGATATTCTTAAATAACTTCAATCCCTCTCTAAACAATGGCTTTATTTGCAAGTGACTAGAATGGGTCACAAAAGAATCAATACTAACATGGCTCACATCTTAAGGTTACTATTGAAGCTGTCAGAAATTCATGTTCCTCCTGAAGACAGACCACGGCCACCCTTGGGAATCATTTAAATGCATCTGACCCATATTCATTTGTTCTGGCTTCACATTATGTTAAGCAACAGCAGAGATTGATTACATTGCAGGAAGTGGAAAGGTCAGAAGAATGAATTAACTACCAAATTGTCAATGAGGCACCCCTATCTGTATTTCTTTGAAAAGGAGGTTCAAGTAGTATTTGGTAGGGCAGAACAAGGCTAAAGGGAATAAAATATAAATTAATTAAGTCATTTCCATCTCACTTCTGACATCTAAGAAAATCTTCCCTGATTCCCTAGACTAGGTCACTTCTTATATTTCTTACTTTAGGTCCATGGAACTTATAATTATGAATTTACTTGAAATGATTCTTGCTTCTCGTTTCTGTTTTATAACAGTCTCACCAGACAGTAAAATGTAGTGATTGAAAATATGGCCTGTAGAGGTTGATTTTGAATTCCATCTTCGCTTCTTACCAATGGTGTGGTTTTAGTTTCTTCCTCTGTTCAATGGAGCAACTAGCAGTTACTACATCATAGAGTTATTGTGAGGATTAAATGAATAAATCATTGTAAAGCACTTAGGATAGTGCCTGGCACACCATAAACACACATCAAATAAATGTTAGCCATTTTTTCACTCTATTAATGTGAAACGAGAGAGAAATGTTAGCTAATTTTTTCACTCTCTGATCCCCCTTGCAGGACGTGTGACAGGGGTGTGGCTTGTCTGTTCGGTGGCTCAAACCTCTGAGTTGAGGGGGAGCACCCAGACCAACAGGTGCCGGAGCCCAAGTGAGCATGTGTTACAGTGTGCTCCTTTAGCCTTGCCATCTAGGGATGGCTGTCAACCCCCCGGCTTCTTGTCCGGCATCCTGGACCAATCAGGTCACACGAACTGTTTAAAAGGTGATGAATGCGGAAACTTTATTGAGCAGTGGATGTGGCTTTCAGCAGGATGGGGAGCTGGAGCGAGGGTGGAGGCGGGAGAGATAATCTTTGCCTGGAGCTCCGCTGTTCTTCTTGGCGGTCGGCGTCGTTCAGACACCTCTTCCTCCTTCTCTGCGGTGCTGTCCTACTGTTCTCTGTGCTCTCTGCCTCTCTCTGCTGTTCTCTGCAGCTCTGTTCCTCTGCTCTTCTCAACATTCAGCCGCTTGTGTTTATGCCCGCTAAGGTCTCAGTTTATACGGGCACAGGATGGGGGTGGGAAGGCGTGGTAGGCTAGAGTGGTCTTGGAAATGCAACTTTTGGGCACAAAAACAGGAGTGCCTGTTCTCACTTAGGTCTATGGGCACAGGCCCAAGGGTGGAACCCTCGCCAGGGACCTAGCCCTTCTCTACGCAGCATTTCCCTGCCCCCTTCCTTATCAAATGTATTATTTTATTAATATCTGCCTCCCTTTTGAGACTCCAGGAAGGCAGAGAGCGTAGCTGTTTTGCTCATTCCTGCTGCATCCCCAATACAGATGCTCCTCAACATACAAAGAGGTTACAACCCAATACACACACGATAAAATACACACACCATAAAAATACACACATAACATACACACACCATAAAATATCTTAAATTAAATTAAAATATCTTAAATTAAATTACAAATGCATTCAATACACCTAACCTACGAAACATCATAGCCTAGCCCAGCCCACGTTAAACATGCTCAGAACACTTCTATCAGCCTATAATTAGGCAAAATCCTCTTTAAACATTGCAGAGTATCAGTTGTTTACCCTCCTGATCATGTGGCTGACTGGGTGCTGCAGAGCTCACTGCTGCTGCCCAGCATGGCGAAAGAGTGGAGAGTATTACACCTCATATCACTATTGTGGGAAAAGATCAAAATTCAAAATTCGAAGTATGGTTTCGACTGAATGTGTATTGCTTTTGCAACATGGTAAAATCAAACAATCATTAAGTCAAATCATTCTAAGTTGAGAATTGTCTGTATATGTCACAGTGCCTAGCACATAGTGGGGATTCAATGTGTATTTTCAGAACAAATCAATACATCTAAAATATATTGCCTAGAAACATGAGTTACCCTGGAAGTGAATATGACCTCAAACATCAAAGGCTTGAGTTGGGCCTCTGTAAAACATGACATGAAGACATGGAATGGACTAGCCCTATCTTACCAGGAAATCCTAAGTAAGACTATGTTAGGAAACATGATTTGATCTATAGGATATCCAATTTTGCAGTAAAGAACTGTCCCATAAATTTTTTTTAATAACAGCTAAAACGTCTCATCTTTTGAAGACATTAACTAAAGCAGCAAGCTATTTGGATATGATGATAATGGTTTCTAATGCTTAGTAAATACAGTTGTTTGCCATTATTATGCTCATTTTAAAGGAAGCCCTTTCGCTTGGCTCATTTTAAAGGAAGCCCTTTCGCTTGTTTTTAAACAAAAGAGAAATACAAAAATAAAGCCTCAAAGGAACTAAATGTTTAGATAAAGATGTTAGAGACCAAACCAGAGATAAGATCAAGATGGAGATATTGACAGAGAAAGAGACAGTAGTGGAGGCAGAGGGAGTATCAGAGTGGGATGGCTGGAGACAGAGGCAGCAAAAAAAGATTTCTACAGGTCAGTCAAAATGGATTAATAATAAACCCCAGAGTAACAATAATAAATAATAAGCCCCCAAAATAATTCCGCCAGGACAATTTCTGAGAAATGCGTTATCAATCAAAATGTGAGCTCCTCATAGAAAGATAGATTTTAATGCCTGATACAGAGACATCCTGAGTCAGTGAGTAAGTCAGCCACCAAATGCCACCGAATGTTTTTCTAGGCCCTGAGATTATAGTGAAGAACAAGTATCTGGGCCCTCTAGGGACTTACAGTTTAGTAATGAGGAATTGTCTAACAAACTCATAAAGAACTAAGTAAGATAATTTCAGCTATTGACCGTGCTCTGAGGAAGATAAAATAGTGTCATAAAAAGCAAATATGCATTTGATGGTGTGTGGTGCTGTGAGGAGATTGCTAATGTCAGGGTGGACAACTCTGAAATTTGAGCTGAGACCTGAATGTGAAGAAAGAATCAGCCACATAGTGATCTAGAGGAAGAGGGTTCCAATCAGATGGAGCAGGAACTACCAGGCTCTAAGATAGGAACTAGCTTGAACCTCAAGGCTTTGGAACATGTGGGTGGAATATGTGAGGTGAGAACAGTAGGCAAGGCCAGATCATTTAGGGCAGAAAGTAAAGAGCTTGCATTTTGCTTTAGTTGCAATGGGGAAGCTATTGAAGTGTTTTAAGCAAAGGAAATATGTGAATTTAGATTTTTTTCTAAAATTCCCTCTGCCTGCTGTCTGTGTGTCAAACTAATTACTGGATAGGCAGTGGTGGAGGCACGGATACCAGTGGGTCTGTCACAATAGTCTGTCACCGTAGACCAGGTGATAGACATGGAGGCTTCCTCTACAAGCAGGGAGATGATGAAAGTGATTGAATTCAGGATATATTTTGGAGTGAATGGGACTAACTGATGGATTAAGGAGTGACAAGAAGAAAAAGAGAGATTAAAAACTGATTTCTTAGTTTTTGGCCTGAGCAGTTGGTGTGAGTGATGGTGCAGTCGTGGTGACTTGAGAAGGACTTTGAGAGAAGTGAATTTGGCAGGGGTATCTAGAGTGGGGATAGAGAAAGGAAAGTAATACATCTGTTTGAACTTGTTAAGTTTCAGATGCCTAACAGCAATCCTAAAGGAGATATCAAGAACAGAGTCCAATATATAAGGTCTCTATGTTGAAAAATAAGGGGTATAGATGACATCTAAATTTAGTGAGGGTGCAGATAAGAAGAGAGGCAAAGACAGTGGCCTGTGGCACACCAAACTTAGAGAAGTGACAGACTGGGAAGAATCAACTGCTAAGATCAGAAAACAAGGCCTATGAGACTAAGCCTAGAGGATGAGGTATTTCAAGATGGGGTGAACAACTGTTCTGAAAGGTATGTAGAGGTGAGTCATATATACACTGAAAATCAAACTTTTCAGCAAGAGTTCATCATTGATGATTGTTATAAAAGTTGTTTGGATAGATGGTGAGCTTCAAGGCCTGATTGGATAAGAAAATGTAAAGTGAATAATTTTTTTTTTTTTTAAGTTCAGAGTCTCACTTTGTCGCCCAGGCTGAAGTGCAGTGGGGGGACCTTGGCTCACTGCAAACTCTGCCTCCCAGGTTCAAGCAATTCTCATGCCTCAGCCACCTGAGTAGCTGACATTACAGGCATACGCCACCACGCCTGGCTAATTTTTGTATTTTTGGTAGAGACAGAGTTTCACATGTTGGCCAGGCTGGTCTTGAACTCCTGGCCTCAAGTGATTCGCCCAACTTGGCCTCCCAAGGTGCTGAGATTACAGGTGTTAGCCACCACACTCGGCCAAGAAATGAAGATTTTAAGTATAGGTAAATCCCAGGCTTGTACTGAAAAAAAAAAAAAAAATTCTGTATTGAATACAAGCTGAAGGAGGAAAGTAGATGATACTAAGAATATCTGTAAGCTGATGGGAGGTCTCAGGATAGAGACTGCTGATACAGATTCCAGAACAAGGTCATTGGGGAGGGAAGAAAGAGGATGAAAAACTCCTGATCATCTATATAATTGAAATGTTGCAACTTTGCAAACAACTTCTCCTATTCCGTATGTTGTCTGTTTACTCCGTTGATAGTTTCTTTTGCTGTGCAGAAGCTCTTTGGCTTAATTAGATCCCATTTGTCAATTTTTGCTTTTGTTGCAATTGTTTTCGGTATCTTCATCATGAAATCTTTGCCCATGCCTATGTCCTGAATGGTACTGCCAAGGTTTTCTTTTTTCTAGGGTTTTTGTAGTTTGGGGTTTTACACTGAGGTCTTTAATCCATCTTGAGTTGATTTTTGTATATGGTGAAAGGTAGGGGCCCAGTTTCAATTTTCTGCATATGGCTAGGCATGTTCTCACTTACAAGTGGGAGCTAAATGATGAGACTACATGAACACATAGAGGGGAACAACACACACAGCAGCCTACTGAACGGCAGGAGGAGGGAGAGGATCAGGATAAACAACCAATGGGTACTAGACTTAATACGTGGGTGATGAAATAATCTGTACAATAAATCCCCATGACACATGTTTACCTATGTAACAAACCTGCACATCCTGCACATGTACCCCTGAACCTAAAAGTTAAAAAAAGAAGAAGAAGAAAGAAAGTTGCCAGGCACTTCAGAAACTAATTCTGGGCCCAACTCACTTACATTCATAGTAATCTGACCTTTATTTCCCTGTTAAAAAAAATAAGCATTTCCACATTTCTAACATATACCCTTAGTGGAGAATCTGGGGCAAGGAGAGGGGAGAAGTTTTGCTTTAGTTGTCCATGTTTCCTTCTCCCATCCTCCATGCCATGAGTAATTGTGTCTCTAACTTCAAGTAAACAGAAACCTAATTGCTTTCTCTTTTATGCAAAATACTAAGGTACTTTCTAGGATGCATAACGATAATAGATGTGTTATTTCAGCATTTAAAATCTTGATAAAGCTTCTGACATCTTTCTTTGTCTTCTTCTTTCTCTTAACATTTTCTTCTTTATTTACTGTCATTTCCATTTTTACTTGATTATGATACCATTCTATGTGGAGCACTGAAATTTCCAAGTCATGTATCCAGTTCTATAATGGTACCTCACTTTAGGCAGCAGACAAATAACTGAAAGGTTGACACAATATTGATACAGTCCTATATTGAATTATTTTAAATATACATCAGTTTTGAGCATTTAAACAAATTATATTATGAATAATTTATAAAGCACAATAAATATTTTCCACACAACCATCTTTAGTATAAAGTAAATGAAGGGACACACATTGAGTTTGCACACATCATGATTTGCCTGTATTTCCAGCCAGTGCCTCAGACACGTATACACTTGAGCAATTTTGTGAATTCTCTCAGCATTCAGGTTCCACTTTTCTGATTGACATCAGAGAAGATCTGTGCCATCTGATAGAATAAGATTTTATGGGAAAACAAACCATAATTACTCTTGTCTCTAGGTAGAAACCGTATTAGTCAACTTGGAAGGAAAATGACTCATAAAAAATAGACATACTCTTCAGCCAAGGGTCAGCCTTCTTCCTGTAAATCTAAACTACACATCACCACTTATTCATTTATTCATTCACTCAAGAAATCTCTTTTGTGAGTCTGTTATTTTCCAGACACTGTTATTTGGAATTTTACTATACAAAACAGCATCTCTGTCTTCTGAACAGTCCAGGGAAGGAGAGACATGAGTAAACTAATAATGACTATACCATGTAATAAGTTATTGGGGGTTGTACAGAGGGTGATGGGGCAGAAGATGAAGAGAGACAGGTAATACACCTTGGGAGTGAGGCAGGAAAGGGATATTTAATTGCATAAGAAACCTGCACACAGCCTTAAAAGTTGACTGGGAGTTTGCAATGCAAAAAAAGAGGCAAGGCAAGTTCTGGGCAGAGAAAATGACTTAACATGTGGATGTAGAGACAAGAGAGCTTGGGGAATTCCAAGTTTTTTTGGAATGGCTTTGAAGATCATCAGAAACTAAGATATATTTAGCAATTGAACAAACAGGACAAGAAACACTATTGTTGTGCTTTGAAGAAGAGAAGCACGAGAGCTAGAATACAGGGGGATATATTAACAGTCTGCTCTGATGGCTCATGCATAGTCTGGGAAGGGAGGCAAGAGATCATGAGTCTTCAGGCTCATCCATGACCCAGACAAGAAAGATATAAAATAAATCATCAGTGTTATGAATTTAGCATTTTGAGATGCTAGACTATGATATAAAGGCTGGTTAGCAATTCTCTCTTTATCTGGAAATACAGTCACGTGCTGCATAACATTCATGGACCACATATACAACAGTGATTCTATAAATTATAATGAAGCTGAAGAAAACCTATCACCAAGTATTTACTATACTTTACTGTTTATTGTTATTTTAGAGTTTATTCCTTCTACTTTTTTTTTTAAGTTAATTGTAAAACAACCTCAGGCAGGTCCTTCAGGAGGTATTCCAGAAGGCAGCGTTGTTATCATGGGCAATGACAGCACCATGCATTGTCATTGAAGACCTTCCAGTGGGAGAAGAGGTAGAGGTGGAAGTCAGTGACATGGATGATCCTGAACCTGTGTAGGCCTAGGCTAATGTCTGTTTGTATCTTTATTTTTAACAAAAAGGTTTAAAAAATTAAAAAAAATTTAATATAAAAAAGCTTATAGAATAAAGATATAAAGGAAGAAAACATTTTTGTACAGCTCCATAATGTGTTTTATACTGTTTTATTTCAAGAGTCAAAAAGTTTTTTAAAAAATTAAAAGTTACATTAAACTAATTTACTATTGAAGAAAGAAAACTTTCTAAAAAATTTAGTGTAGGCCAGGCATGGTGGCTTACACCTGTAATCCCAGCACTTTGGGAGGCCGACGTGGGCGGATCATGAGGTCAGGAGATTGAGACCATCCTGGCTAACATGGTGAAACCCCATCTCTACTAAAAATACAAAAAATTAGCAAGGCATGGTGGCACACACCTGTAGTCCCAGCTATTTGGGAGGCTGAGGCAGAAGAATCACTTGAACCCGGGAGCCGGAGGTTATAATGAGTCAAAGATCCCACCACTGCACCCCAGCCTGGGTGACAGAGCAAGACTCTGTCAAATAAATAAATAAATAAATAAATAAATAAATAAATAAATATCGTGTAGCTTAAATGTACAGTGTTCAGATATGTTTAGATACCATTATGTTGTAATTGACTACAGTATTCAGTATAGTAACATGCTGTTCAAATCTGCAGCCTAGGAGCAATAGGTTATACTATGTAGCCTGGGGTGTAGTAGATTATACCATCTAGGCTTGTGTAAGTGCACACTATAATGTTCATATGATGAAATTACCTAATGACAGTACCCTCATCATTCAGTAACACATGACTGTAATAAGGATCTCTCAAGATTCCTGCTTTCTTTGTCAGTCTGTGCTCACTGGACTACTCTAGGAAACATAATGGTCTTTGGAAATTATTTCCATTTTAAAGCCTGAAAGCTTTTGGTGTAATATGCAAGTGTCTCGAAGAAAATAACACCAATAGATGCTAAGTAATGCTAACAAAATGAGCATATTAAATAGCAAACAATTTCAGACAGAAATAATTCCAGGATTCTTACAGTAAATCTTACATAAACCCAGAAAATGTATTTGACTAGATTTGGACTCTTTTTGCTTTAACTAGATTAGTAATTAATGTTTCTGTCCTCACAAGACATGTGATTGTATGTTTCTCACAGTGGAGAAGAAAAATGATTAACTTCATAAATCAGTGTGTTCTTTATTCCTCTCTTAAAAAGGGCAATTATTTGTGGCTTAAGCATTACAGAGAGGTGTTAGAGGGTGCATGTTTTAGCTAAGCCAGAATCTTTCCTTTAAAATTCAGGAGGTAAAATTAACCACAGGTATCATTTATACATATTAAAATTAAGTCATACTCATTAAATATTATATTGAAGACAGACCATCTCAATTCAACAAATTATTAACCTTTATAATAGAAAGAGAAATACCTCTAATTCACTCCTGCCCCTTTATCTGTGGCATTCTATAAACTGTACCAGAGTTTGAGATAGGCGAGCTTTGAGTTCCCTTCCAAACCAAATGGCAAAGTCATAAGTGCACTAATTGGTTTCTGGTGGATTGTTGAAACTAAATATTTCTGCCCTGTGTGATTATACTGGGCTTCAGTGGATGCAGGCAATGAGTGATTTGACAAGTGAGTTCACAACAAGGGCCAGATGCAACCCAAATGTTTTATTTGAAAACTAGCCAACCAGGCATTTTTTCATTTCTTATTCCATAACAATGCTCACATAGACCTTCCTGAAAGACAACAGACCTGTTCATTCAGGATTCATCATCCTGGGCCTGAGGTCATCAGAGCTGCTTGAAGAACTTTTGAGTTTGATTACTAATTCATGGGAAAGTACTGCCTTTGTGACCAAAGATTTTAAGAACTAAATTCAACATTCCCAATGTCTCTTTACTTTCAACCATGATTTGAAAGGCACAAAGAGTTAACTATAGTGATATACTCCACAATTAAAGTGAAATAAAATGTCACAGCAGCAAAGCATAATCATAATTGGTAGATCACAAGTTTTGAGATAAAGTGTTAAAATAGAAATGTATTGAGATACTGCTTAATGTCTTGCTAATACTATTTCTAGTGTTAAACTGGTCAGTGTCAGGTAGCAAGCAATGAATGTGAATCAATAAAAAATGTTTGAATTCTCAAATGAAATAAGAAGCCATTATACAATAAAGTTGATTTAATAATTGTGAAATTATTCTGGAGTGATAAACCAATATATGTAAAAGGCATATTACATCACAATTAGTTGAACCATGATTTTGACATACAAAATGTCCTTATATCAATGTTTTAAATGTCTTGAGAGTATGGAATTGAGAGAAAAAGTTTATGTCAACTGTGGTATCAGTTCTAGAGGGTCTTTAAAATAAAAGTAATCGCATTTAGCTGAGTTTTCATTATTAATGCAATAAAGCAAATTAGCATGTGACATATGCCATGTCTTAATAATAGTTTCAGGCTGCATTGACATAAAGTAATCAAATTTCTATAGAGAATTTAACTTGCATGCTAGACAGTTTAATTATCTGGTGCATATTTCAATAGTTCCCATTATAAGAAAATATGCCCAAGTTTGTCACAGAGAATGTCTATAACAATGATTTTAATATTCAATAAATTTTAATTATCTTGTAAATCATCTGCCTGTGTATGTTCCTTCAGATGTTACTTAATTTGACCAAAATCTAGGTAGTGAATTAGGAACTAAAATCAGTCCTAGAGCAACATCTTCATTCTAAAAGTTCTTAAAATTCAACAAATAATCTTACTCTTTATAATATACAGATTAAGAAGTTGGCATCAGTTTTGAAAATTATATCTAACTTTAATATCCTACTGCAGAAATGCCTCTTTTATCCCTGACTGGGTTATTGATTCCACCATTCCTACTGTCCAGGAAACAGATATGCATTATATCTTCTATTTTTATAATATTCTCCGCTTCATAAAGCACTTTCACATGCATTATATCATGTGGTCCGCACATTGCTCTGAAGTAGTTGTTTGACAATTAATATTATTCTCCTTTCACAGTTAAAAAATGCAAGTCCAAGTTCCCCACAAGAGTCTGGATCTCTAATCTAGTCCTCACCCTCCTCAATGCTGCTAAAGCTGGTCTATCTCACTATGGGATAGTCTCTGATGTATTTTACTCTCATGAAATGAAATTGTAACATGCTAGGTATGCTTTCTCTTTAGCTCAAAGCATATTAAAAGAGACTGCAAGGGAGTAATGAAGGTAGGTACAGTGACCTAGCAAAAGGGATAGCAAGTACCTAACACTGGCAAGAAAGAGAGAAAATGCATTTTCTAAAGAGGCTCGAGAGCTCCAGCATTTCCACAAGCTTGGCTCCACTTGGTTCCGACGACCTGGAAACCAGTTGTCTCTCTAACCCCTGAGCACATTATGGTCTGGCTTCCAGGCATAATGACTGGTGTTGCCATCAGAATACTATGAGTCATTGGGAAAGGATCAATTACACCAGCACAAAAAAGTTTGCTAATGATGATTAACAATAGTAACAATAAGGCTAATATTTACCAAGCACCTACTACATGTCAGGCATGTGATGAAGCTTCCTTAATTGTCAGGTTCTGCTGTCACATTTCCAACCACCTCCTCTCTTTCCACTCATCTATGGTCCTTTGACCTCCACCTGCAAACTTGGTCTTGCTCCAGTAACCAGGGCTAGTCTAAAATGTAAGCTGGAATGAAGATATTTGTCTCAAATCTAAAACTCAAAAAGTGCATCACCATTCCTTTTAGACTGGCTCAAACTGGGGGCCTTATTTCTTGTCTACTACTGTCTCACTCCTAATCTGTTCCTCAATTTGTTTCCTGGTGCTGATAATACTGCCCTCTAGATTTTAAAATCCTGAAAGAAAAGACCGTGTTGATTACTTTCACTACTGTAGTCTCAGCAATAAGTAGCCAGTGCCTGACACAAAATAGGTGCTCAAGTGCTTGTTAAATAAACTGAACGCACCACTACTCTAGCTCTTGCACATCAGGTCTGTCAGTGTAAACTTCCTCATCTCAGCATGGTCACCATCATTATAAACTACCACTTTCTGGGTAGGACTGTGCTGATGCTTTGCATACATGATGCTATTCAATCTTTGTAAAACTTATAAGGTAAACAGTCTCATTTTCATCCCACAAAAGAGGAAAATGGTTTTCACAAGGTCTCACATACATAATTGGTAAATCGAAGAACAATAATTTAAATGAAGATGTGAGTGACTCCAAATAAAGCCACCTCCTTCTAGACGCTCCTCAAGATTGCGGTGAATTTCCGAAGTTCTGACCGAGGTTTTGGACTTCACTGATTACTAATAGTCTTTCTTTATGTCAAATGCCCACATTTCTAAGGATTACCTGTTCTTGGATTACCCTTTCCCATGTTGAAACATCTTGCCTAAACAGACTGCCCTCCTAAGTCACCATATGACTAAATATCTTCTGTAGCCATGCCCTTTGATCAAAGCTCTCTCATTCCCAAGTATGTTGGTGGCATTTTTTAAGCCCCAAAAGTTGTATTTGTGTGGGGCATAATGTATATGAGTGGGTTGGAAGAATAGGACCCAGAGAATGAGTGAGTCAAAGGCTTTCAAGATTACCAAGGGTTGGGTGAGAGAAAGTGTAACCATACAGAAAAGGTAGAAATGGGATAATGTATAGATGAATGAGTCGGGTATTAATAATTAGGTGGAATTATTATGGGGAAAAAATCTATGATTAGAAGCTTGGTGCAGGTAGCTTGAGTGATTATCACCCACCAACCTGTTATGCCCTGACACTCCTTTCTGTAAATCATTCTGGGGCTCAGAAGGATTGGTTAGCTCAAAGAATGTAACATGCATGCTTCTGCTATTTCTTCTGCCTGAAGACATGCAATTCTTTACCCATGGCCTGGTATGTAACAGACTTTAAAATAATTTGTTGTATGATTAAATAAGCTGGTTGTCTTTGAAGACAGTAGTGTTGTGCATGCCAGTACTTTCTTCTAATTGTGTCTACTCTATTTTAAGAAGTGAGCCCTGTTTCAGATCACCAAACCTCTCAGCCTTTCCAACACTGCTGCAATGAAATAGACCATACCTAGCATTGCCAGCAATATTATGTCAACTGCATTGCAGATTATCACTGTCATGCAGTAATAATCCTGCCTTCTGAAGCATTCATTATATTGTACCACTCTGTTATATATTCTTTAATATATCAGCCACTCAAAAATCCTGAGGGATATGTGCTAAGATCTTTGTTGACATCCTCATACATGGTGGTTGAACATAGTCTAGATTATGGTTTCGACCATGAAATTCAGTAGAATTGAAATGAAAACTTTAGGTGAGCTTTTCCAAACTTGCTTACTCTACCAAACACAAAACTGATGTCATTAATTATGCAACTATCATTCTTTTTTAAAGTGCTGTTCATGAATAAATACAAGTTTTATCATTTCACAAGAATTGCTACACATGGGAGGATGAGTGAAGAAAACAGTTGGGAAGCCACGTGCACATTGGGCAGCAGGCTGGAGCCCCTCCCTGACTCCCATGGCCCAGACACACAGGGAACGTCATTCTAACTCATGCCTCGGACATCTTAAAAATGGCTTTATTCTGTGGGCCTTTGGGTTTACTGGCAAATCATTGGAAATTATTAAATCTACAAATGTCAAGGATCTACTTCATATGTTCCTCTTATCAAGTAGAGGGAACAGTATAGAATAATGGTTAAAAGCACAGGCTTTTGAGTTCAACAAATTGGGGGTTTGAATCCAGGCTCTATTTTTTCTTTTTTTCTTTAGACAGAGTCTCACTCTTGTCATCCAGGCTGGAGTGCAGTGGCGCGATCTTGACTCACTGCAACCTCTGCCTCCAGACTCAAGTGACTCTCATTCCTCAGTGTCCCAAGCAGCTGGGATTACAGGCATGCGTGACCACTCGGGCATTTTTTTTTTTTTTTTTTTTTTTTGGCAGAGACGGGGTTTCACCATGTTAGCCAGGCTGGTCTCGAACTCATGACCTCAAGTGATCTGCCACCTCAGCCTCCCAAAGCACTGGAATTAAAGGCATGAGCCACTACACCCAGCCCAAGCTCTATTTCTTTGTAGCTGTGCCACCTTGGGAAAATTACTCACTTTTTCTAAACCTTGATTTTGTCATCTATTAAAGGAGGATGATCATTGCAGTCACCCCATGAGGCCATTGTGAGGATGCAATAAAATAATATGCATAATGCACTGGGGACATCAGTAGGTATTAGCTCTTCATTTGTATAATTATTATTAAATTACAATTTCTGGGCAGGGACTACACCTTATGCTTGTCTGTGTCCTTAATGTAACCATAAAAACAGTTAATTTCTTAAAAGCCTGGGCTTCTAAAGGAATCATCTTTAATTTTCAGAAGAAAAAGTCTTCCGTATAATATAGGTCAAATGAGATGTGCAATAATGAGAAACAGAAACCGTCCCGCAGCCTCTTTGGCTGAGGAGAAGTGATAGCTGTGTAGAAAGCCTGTTCTGAGCCTCTCCAATGTATTTAGTAATCAGCAGATGGATGAAAGGAAGGAAATCTCATCTCTGGTAAAAGTAGTGGAAACATTATACTCACTTGAGCTTTCTGGGCTTTGACCTAGCTCATTTGGTTCCCCTTGCCCAGGAAAATGCTGAGAGAATTGCGTCTTTTCTCTTCTCTTAAACCCAGTCCCGTCACCTCTTTTATTCTGTCAGGGAATATCTCAAAGCTCTCTGGCAAAGTCTTTACTGCAGGCAATCCTGTTTTTGAAACTCTTACTAACCCACAAAATAGCAGAATCTGTGCTTTCTGAGAGAACAGATTGATGAGGGATCTCCGGGAGTTGGCACCAAGAATTCCTTAACTTGCACGCTGAGTGGCACTGGAGCTTGTTACCAGAGAAAGAGGAGTTGGGGGCATGGGGAAGACTCTACTGTGAACATAGTATCTCCCAAATAAACAGCCCCTCCCAACATGATACAGAGCACTTCTGTTTGCCTGCTAAGAAGTTGGTGTAATTTATGTTTGTAGAAGATATCTATTGCTGAGACCATTGTATGAAAATAGACATGAGAAAAGAGAAGGAGCAAAAACAAAGAAAAATATGGTATTGCACTCAGTCACTTCCAACAGTGACTCAACTCTAAGTCAATTGTAACAGCTACTACTTATGGGCCCTCACTCTGCGCCAGGCACTTGCCATGCATTCTCACATTCTTACATTTAATTCTCAAAATGAATCCATAAGGTAGGAAGTAGCATTGTCCTCATTTGAGAGATGAGGGAGGTATGACTCAGAGATGCTAAATGACTTACAGAAGGCCACATCGTGCATAAATCATGGAGACAGAACTTAAGCATAGGTTACCCTGACTACTAAGTCCTAACCACTATACTGCTTCTCATAAGAGAATAGAAAAGCCCAACTGCTGAAGAAGACAGTGGCCCCACCAGCAAGGAGAACTTGGAACTTAAGGACACCGTGGAACCTGCTGAAGAGGACAATGCAGAATCACAAAGGATATATAGAAGCAGGTGGCGGCTCCAATCATTTATCTGAGACTAGGAAGATAGTACCCAAGTCAAAGAAGAATGGATGGTCAATGAGACTACATTTTTAGTTAAATGTGTTTACTTTTATAAATCATTATATATATTTGCCTATTTAGAGATCAATTGTTTTCAAATACATCTCATTTTTTTAAGTCCCAATTAGAGAATGCTTGTATAGTACAAATACTCGTCTCTCCCAACCTCTATCAATCATAATTACTAAATTAATATTTCCTAGTTTCTTCTCCATCTCCTAGTTTTGCCAGACCCTATTATTTCATTTACAGTAATTTTCATGACTTCTAGTTATAGGAAGTGTTTATTCATCTAGTTAGTTACACATTGTCTATCTCTCATCCACTATAGAGACAACAGGAAATGCCATGCAGAGGTCATGGCTCACAGTAGGAGCTTAAAATTATTTCTCCTGATTGAATAAGTGTTCTGTAAAGGATTCTGTTTCCTTATTGACTAGTAAATGTTTTATACATTTGGCAAGCATTAACTCCTTGTCTACCCAATTTATTACTAATATTCTCTTGTTTTTCATGTTCCTTTATGTTTTATGATAGGTGTTTAAAACTAAAAGTAAGGTGTGCTGTGATAATTTAATGTTTCCTTTTATTATTGTAATTTCTGATACATATTTACCTATTTGGTGTACCTTTTAATGATTTGATATGTACCTTTAGCCGTTTAATGGCCTGGAATATATTTTTAATATGTGATGTAATGAGAAATTTAATTGTTATTTTTCTAACTAATCTATTTTCTCAAATTCTGATCTCCTATATCTCCTATTTCCTTCCCTATATCTTTATGATGTTAATTTATCACATAGTAATTTAATATATTTAATTGGCTTATACATTAGCATTTGCTCCATTTATTTACCTATTAGTGCTTCCCTGTTTTAATTATTATTGCTTTATAAAAATTACATTTTCTAATGTGTTCTAATATCCTCCAAAGCAAGGCCTATCATTTTCTTTTTCCAAATATTTTTTTACCACTCTTGCCTGAATTTTCTGTATATGGAACTTTAATATTTTACAGTCTGATCCATAGCAGGTTAAGCAATCTTCTCCACTGAATGATTCTCTGATACTCTGAACCAACTTCTTGGTGACTCCTCTCTCCCTGCAGCTCTGCACTTACTTGGGATTCACTCCATGAGTGCATGGCAGCATGGACATTCCCCAGCCATATTTCCTGCCGTATGCTTTCAGAAATTTCAGGCTCTGAAACAACATCTAAGCAGATTACAATGGAACAAAACCCCCAAAATCAATGGAGTAGAGTGGAGTGTCATCTCCACTAGAAATGAAGATTCAATTCAAAGTATAGAAAAATTACATTTGAAAATCTTTCAAATTACCTACTTAGCTTGACATATATGGTTTTGTGTATACAACATGAATAATATTATAGCTACATTAAAGTATGTGATAATATAAATAATATGCCATAATATAATAAATAGCACACTTATTTAAGGGAATGAGAATTATCGGTACTACTTAAATTCATATTTTCTCCCTCCCACCTCTCTCTTCTAAACCTGTTTATTTTAATGTATATAAATTGAATGCAAGGCAGTTTCACTCTATCTGCATGGTAGAGACAGGCTTCCTGCTTCTTGAGTTATTCTGTTTCTGGATCTCTGATTTAGGAGACAAACAATGTGGAAACTACTTTTTAAATCTTTATATCTTCTTTCAGGCCACAAGTTTGCTCTTTTGCAAACAACAAAAACAACAAACCATATGTAAGACACAGATTTTCCTTCTCAATTTGACTCAATAGGTCTTGTTTAATTTTTGTCCTGGATTTTTGACAAAAATTGTACTATCGGGCTTGAATTTTTGGGTTTTAAGTTTTCATACTCTTGTGTGTGTATGTGCGCGCACGTGCATGCATGTGCGTATGTGTGTGCCTTTGTCCTTATATGGAGAGAAATTGGAAAACACTGCATCTGAGGCTGCTAAATAAAAAATATATCATTAGATGCTTCTAAACTAGTATTTAATACTTTTCTGAAGAAATATGTCTCAAGTTTGTGTAAGGATTAACTTCAACATCTGGAATTTCTCAGTAGAGTTGTTTGCAGGGGTGAGTGTGATTATATGAATTAATCATTATGCATTGTGGGGGTCTTCGGTTCACTCACATGTCTCCCTTTCTCATGCCAACTGGATTTGTTTCTCTGTCTAATACTAAATGCTCAATATGATTAGCTAATTCAACTTCCTATTTAATAAGAAAGCAACAATTTCATCTCTGCCTCTAAAACCATGCTATTGATTTTTAAATCTGTCCTATGAGTGATTCGGAGTTTATGGTGCAGGAGAATGATATGGTCATATTTGTATTTTAGGAAGAAAACTGGCCACAGAATAGGGAGCTGAAGCCAAGAAAACAGTTGGGAATAATTTGTTCCTGCTAGCTAAATATAGAGCTTGCCTGCCATTGCTTTTTGCTTCTAGAAGAGGATTAAGACAGATGAGGAAATAAAAAAGGAAGAAGGAAAGGAAGAAAGCTAAAAGAGGAGGGCAAAAGAAAACATGGGAACAATTTATATGAATCAAAATGAGGAGTAAGGAAATGAAGCTTCCATTTCTCTCACCTCAAGATCCTGCTGGCAGCTCAAGCCTGGACACCCGGAGCTACCTATCGGATCCTGTCTCCTGGTTTTTCAGACCTTTCTCTCTTTTGCCTCTCACATCTGATCTTGTCACTAAATCCTTTTTAATTTAATGTTATTCTATTCTATTTTTGAGACAGAGTCTCACTCTGTTGCCCCGGCTGGAGTACAGTGGTGCAGTTTTGGCTCAGTGCAACCTCCATCTCCCAGGTTCAAGCAATTTACAGCTAATTTTTGTATTTTTAGTAGAGACAGGGTTTCACCATACCAGCCAGGCTGGTCTCGAACTCCTGACCTCAAGTGATCCTGCCTTGGCCTCCCAAAGTGCTAGGAGTACAGGCACAAGCCACTGCGCCTGGCCAATCCTTTTTAATTTTAAAAAGACAATTTTTCATTACCCTCCCTGCCATGAACAGCAGTAGAACCCTTAGCATGTAATCAAGATCCTGAGGGGCTTCTAATTCCCCATCCCTGTTGAATGCTTCCCAATGACGATTTTTCCAACTCTCTGTTTTTATCATAACAAGCTTTGCTCAGAAGCTTAATTTGGAAAGACAAAAGACAAATTCTCAGAACAAATTTTAAGAATAAATCTTAAGACTCCATCCTACCTACCATCATGAGTACCTATGGTCATCGTTTTCCTCCTGTAAACCTCTGTGGAATCCTCATTTTTTATTCTACACATATCAAAGTCCTCTAAATCTTTCAGAGTTGAAAGTACAGCATAAATTCTATTTCCTGTTACACATTTTTTGGAAGGTAGGGACAGGCCACACTTCTTTGTTTCATACAAGGACTTGAGATTTTACTGAGAAAGCCTTCCTCATTTCTCAATGCATATTATTGAATGTTTAGCAAGCTCTTAAAAACAATCCAATAGTTCCCAAAAGAAACATAGTTAGTTCAACTCCACCAATATTTATTGTGCCCCTAACGTATATAAGACATTGTGCTACACATTGTCTGGATGTCAGATGCTTGCTCTTGAGAACAACAATTAACAAATGTATTCATTGGAAGACTTATTTCCACTTCAATTATATGATTAATAATTTGTGACTTTTCAAATAAGATTCTCTTCTTTCATGAAGTTTGTGAATTCCAAAAGTAGGAAAATTGTGATAGAAGTTACATAAGTGTGTTTAATGGCACAGATTTCACTCTTCACTGCACGAATCCATGTTCAGAAGATACCAAAAAGTAATCAAGCCTTTAACATTGCACTACACACTTAGTCTTGATGTATGTATTGAAAATTATTCTGTACTTATTAGAAGTGTCTTCCTCAAGGGGCTGGAAGTTTAGGAAACTATGACGCATCCATCTTTCACATCACCCTTATAAAAACACCTGCACTCTGCTAAGATTTCTCTATCATTAATTTTAAAAGGAAGCAAAAGTAATTTATTCTCATTACTGCATATGAGATGAAAGTTTAACAAATGAGATCTTAATAGCAATACCAAGAAATGGGAAGCCATAAAGGAGACTGCCTATAAGGTAGTAGACACACTTGACAAAAATCCTAAACCAAATGTATGATTGTGTTACTTCTGATATTTACACCAAGAACCATCTGCCCTCTGGTACTCTTAGCAAAAATTATTAGGAAAACAGTTGTAAGGAATTAATTGTTCCATTAGGCAGGAATCATAGTTTTCCAAAGTATGGGAATTTTATCCCAGAAGTATGTGAATATCACAGTGAAATTAAAGGATTAAGCCTCATAAGAAAGCAAAAGTACCCTATGTTAAAGTCTTTGGTCAATGCTTTCTAATTCTTCTTTTTCATATCTTTAAATACAGAATCCCCTTCACCTACAACTGAGTTTAGAAAATTCATTAAGTTCTGATGCTGATGTCACTGTCTCAATCCTGACCATGAACAACTGGTACAATTTTAGTTTGTTGCTGTGCCAGGAAGACTGGAACATCACCGACTTCCTCCTCCTTACCCAGAATAATTCCAAGTTCCACCTTGGTTCTATCATCAACATCACTGCTAACCTCCCCTCCACCCAGGACCTCTTGAGCTTCCTCCAGATCCAGCTTGAGAGTATTAAGAACAGCACACCCACAGTGGTGATGTTTGGCTGTGACATGGAAAGTATCCGGCGGATTTTCGAAATTACAACCCAGTTTGGGGTCATGCCCCCCGAACTTCGTTGGGTGCTGGGAGATTCCCAGAATGTGGAGGAACTGAGGACAGAGGGTCTGCCCTTAGGGCTCATTGCTCATGGAAAAACAACACAATCTGTCTTTGAGTACTACGTACAAGATGCTATGGAGCTGGTCGCAAGAGCTGTAGCCACAGCCACCATGATCCAGCCAGAACTTGCTCTCATTCCCAGCACAATGAACTGCATGGAGGTGGAAACTACAAATCTTACTTCAGGACAATATTTATCAAGGTAGGATGCAAAGTCTCGGTTATATCCCTATTCATAGGGCTGTGACAGAGAGTAAAATTCCCCTATCTGACCCCTTTGCAGAAATCTTGACTCTGAGTAGCTTTAAACTTTAATAATATTTCTTAGAGGATTTCTGGTTATATAGGCTGGCATTTCATGATATGCTATCTGTAATTTGATCTACAAACTTGTAAGTACATGGTACAGTGGGAGTGCTCAATTCTGCTTTAAAACATTGGTGTAGCGTCTTACTAGCTGCTGTGTTCTTGGAAAGTTATTTAAAAGTTCCAAGCCTCAGTTTTCTAACTAGCAAAATAGAATAATGAAGAGCTTGGTATAGTATAATAAAGATACCATGAAATTTATATATGAAAAGTACCTAATACCATGCTTAGCTTATAGTAGATGCAAAATAGATGTTTCTTTTCCTGCCCACTCTTTTCCATATCAATAAAATTAATCAAATTTCTCTAAATCTATACAAAAAAAATTAGTCAAGCAAGAAATGGACTTTTCCCTCTCCTCCCTGGCCTTGATGCTTAAGGCAGTGTAGAGTAGTAAAGGCAAACACTCTTGAACTCAAGTTCAGATTCTCTGAACTTGAAGTTTAGCTCTGCCACTTACTGCTTGAGTGACTTCAACAAGTTACTTAACTTCTCTGAGCCTTAATTTCCTGTGTTCTATGTTCACTTATGTAAAATGGATATAACAGTAGATCCTATTACCCATAGAATCATTGTGATTGATGATTGATAGATAGATAGAGATAATAGATAATAGATAGGTAGTAGACAAACAGGATACATTAGCAGAACTAAGAGTTCCATGAGAGTATTATATATATACATTTGTATAATATTATTTATTTATTTATACATTCATAATTATATTTGTTTATTTTTAAATTAAATACCTTTCTGCGCCAGTTCCTCATATGATTCAGAAACTAGAATGAAAATGTCCATTTAAATTAGAGAATAACACATCATATGGAAATGGTTTTGGTGATCCCTGGGAAAAGGGGAATATCCTTAAAGAATATTTCATTAGGGCTTAGACTTTCTTCTGAAAAAGGATCACCTATGGTCAGAGAGGCCAAATCAGAAGATTATTATTTCTTCAAAGATGAAGTTTTCCCTGTAGACTAGGCCCTGTTTTTAGGCCATCCTGGAACAGTGGCATCTGACTATGTTGGGGACTATAAGGCAACTTCGTAGCATCTTACCTTTAAAAAAGACATGATAAAAGGTCAAGGGGTACGAATAATTGTACATTTAATCATATATGTGTATAAATTGAGCACCTACTATGTACAAGGCAATATGTCAAATGCCATATGTAAGGGAAAAGTGAAAGACTGAACAGAACCTGTAAACTCCTTAAAGAATGTTGTTAATAAAATAAAATTATTCAAATATATTTACTACAAATCTATTAATAAAAAAATTGGATGTTCTATCATCATGGGAACTTTCTACTTTTCCAACATTATATTTTAATTTCCACAAGATTAAAATACATGCATGTTTTATTTTATAGCCACTCTCCAGATTTAATCTACTGTTTGTATGCTAGCACATAATTAAGGTTCAGAATTGTATCTAAGACAAGAAACATTCTCCTTTACAACAAACATACAAGCAAAGCTTTGATTTATAATTTCAAATAGTCATTGTTTTGGAAGGACAGTCATAAACAGCAGCCAGGACAAACCACTTATGAAAACTACATTGAGTTGCTTAGCATCTTTCTGTCTCAGGTAAAAACGAGAATGCAAGAAAAATGATTCTTTTGAATCCTAAAAACATTTAGAAACTACAGAGAAGACTATTTGTTGACTTAAGTTGTATATACCTTAGGGTCTCATTTTACCAGATCAAACTGATCTTTCTGGCTCCTCAAGATTTAATTTATATTAAAATTACGTTCTTCCTTCCACAAGGATCCCATGGCATTTTGTATATAAAACTATATAATGGCACTTGGCCCATTCTATCATCATTATTTGTCTGTGTATCTGACTTCTGAGCTAGAATATAAGTTCTGTTAAGTGGAGACGCTGTTATTCAGCCTTATCCAATGCCTAGCATATAGTAGGCACTTAATAGATATTTATTGAAATTGACATAGAGGCCGGGCGCGGTGGCTCACGCCTGTAATCCCAGCACTTTGGGAGGCTGAGGTGGGCAGATCATGAGGTCAAGAGATGAGACCATCCTGGCCAACATGGTGAAACCCCGTCTCTACTAAAAATACAAATATATATATCTATTAGCTGGGCATGCTGGCGCGTGGCTGTAGTGTCAGTAGGAGAATTGCTTCAACCTGGGAGGCAGAGGTTGCAGTGAGCCGAGATCACGTCACTGCACTCCAGCCTGGCAAGACTCTATCAAAAAAAAAAGAAAAAGGAAGGGGAGGGGATTGACATAGAAAGAAAGAAAAGTAACTTTCTGTTATATTTACATCCTACATCATCTGTTGCTGTAGAAGAAAATGGGTAGTTGGTAGATATTGTCTAAATTAAGTACTTTTTTAATGTACATAAATACTTACTGGATGATTTCTGTTTGGTTTTCTTTCTCTCTCACTTGCTCACTCTCACTCTCTCTCCTCTCTCTCTCTCTCTTTCTCACTCTCTCTCTCTCTCTTTCTCTCTCTCTCCTTATGGTGTGATATTAGGTTAGGTTACTATATAACCTCTGCCCTCGTGGCTATTTATTCCACAAACTTCGAAGCTATAAAAGAAGATTGTGAGGTTTGAAGCCCAGCAGTAATTTACAACGGGTCAGTGACAATATTTTCATCAAGATGAATGTGTTTGAGAAATGAACCCAAAGAACTTCAGGAAGTATGCCTGAGACTTTTTAAACTCCTGAGGGATACAAGCAAAGAGAAAGTTTGAAAAGTGTTCAGGAACAAGTCAACGAAAATGAGCAAAACCCAAGAAGGAGACTTTATAATGAATAACTGAAAAGCTGCCTTAAGTCATAAAACATCTGTGGATTTTCCATCATCCTTATTTATTTTGTTTAATACAGTCTTTTAGAAAGTTAGTTATTCTCAGTCCATAATTCACATCTGCATACAGTAATTTTCTTAATTGTTCTTAAATTTTGTAAGGCTGACCCCACTTCTTCACTGCATAATAAAAGTTGGGAGGATAATGAGCCATGAATAGCGGATGTCAGAGTTATGCAAGTTTTCATTTCTCACACAGTCACTTTCAGTTTGGGCTGACAGAACTGTTAACATCTTGAAATGTTAATGAAATCACCAAAAACATGGCATTTTCAGCTAGGCTTTTAGATTAGAAAAGTCGTTTCTCATGGCAGACTACATACACGTAATTACAGGTATTAGAGATTTTATTCTTCCTAGGTCTCCACATGCCAGAGCAAATGTCCATCATAACTAAATGCAGACAAAACATTCAGGGACCAAGTTCATAGCATGATCTTCAACAATCTTCAACAATATATTTACAAGTTTTTGTTTTTTTTTTTTTGAGACGGAGTCTTGCTCTGTTGCCCAGGCTGGAGTGCAGTGGCATGCAATCTCAGCTCACTGCAAGCTCCATCTCCCTGGTTCACACCGTTCTCCTGCCTCAGCCTCCCGAGTAGCTGGGACTACAGGCGCCTGCCACCAGGCCCGGCTAATTTTTTGTATTTTTAATAGAGATAGGGTTTCACCATGTTAGCCAGGATGGTCTCGATCTCCTGACCTCGTGATCCACCCCGCCCTGGTCTCCCAAAGTGCTGGGAGAGGCATGAACCACCACGCCTGGCTACAAGTTGTTTTTTAAATGTTATTTGGAGCAATTATTGGTGGAATATTATTTTGAGAATACCTTTATGAACACATATGAATGGATGTTTTTGCCCAGCCAATGACCACGTGTTGAACTACGGTGGGGTAGACAAAATGAAGACTTGAATTCTGATGTTTAGGAGCTGACAGTCTAGTGAATGAGGTCGAAATGTAAGTAAATGGTTATAAAACAATGCGATGTGTGATTTATAAGAATAGAGATATATTTGGAAATACAGAGGAAATAATTAACTCTTCTCAGAGATTTGGTGATGAGGGAAAAACACTGGAATTGGATCCTGTAGGTTTGGAACAAATTCACAGACAAAGGAAATTACATACGCAAATTCACCAAAACCTGAAAGATAAATTTAGTATGGCTGGAGCATTATTTGCATATGAAAAGGATTCAAGATGATTCTGGAAAAGTAGTGAACTTTATAATATACCACACAGAGCTTGTATGCCAAGCTAAGGCATTTGCATTTTGTATGCAGAGCGATGTCAGCTGAATGGCAGAACATTCGCCCTGACATATTTATAAAAATCATAATCCTGTAACAAATGAACCAAATAAAGTAATATAGTATAAAAGCCTTGCAAGTAATTTTTTTTAAAACCTTAGGATATAAGCATTGTTTTTATTTCTCAAAATTGGTTTCAGCCTTGCCCACATTTACTCCCTTGCTGCATTCCGAACATCGGACTCTGGGGAAAGTGAATAGGAGTTTTGAGAATTTATCTGCTGTTCCCAGGATTACGATTTGCCCATGCTTGCCTAAAGGCCCTAAGTGCTAATAAATTCATTGTTCCTGCAGAGAAAGCTCCATGGGTTGGTCATAATCTGGTCACGAGCACTTATCTTTTCTTTAAGAATTCCAAGAGTCTGGACACTGACAGACCCCTTGTTCCTCTTGGCCTAAGAAGTCCCTGACTCTTTGACTAATTAGTCATAGTTCTGATAGTTTATTCTAGCTTCTAATTGGGATGTAGAATCCTCCCTTTCTTCTTTGAACAGCTTCTGCAGTTCTGTTCTGTATCCCGTGAGAATTGAATCAAGTAGGCAGTGATTAATTCATTGCTTTCTTCACATATATTTGCTGAAGTTAACTAATATGAGGTCAAACCCTTGTCTGGAGACACAAGGAATAGAAGGCAGGAGGCCATGCTGTCAGGAAGCTAGCAACCCCCTTCTGTTCTTCCATCAGGAGAAGACATACTCATCTAATTATTCACAGTTTTATCCATTTTCCTTGACCTGGCTGTTTGGTTATTACTCTTCACTGGGATAACACCCTTTATACCAGTGATTATACTCTGCTGGTGCTGGCATTTCTAGGCCTCTCTCCTCAGTTGACCCTGAATTATGATTCAACACACTAGACACTCTTTTCCCTCCAAACTATGTTTATCTTTATGCTTACACAGTCAAGCAATATCAATACTCACTGGCCTTTTATTAATAATAAATGTTTTAATTATTGATTCTGCATATATTGTTAAGAACCTGTTATGTGCCAGGCATTGTGAAGAATTAGAAAATCTTCAAAAAAATGATTCAAACAAATGTCCATTCAAAAAACCCAATGTATAAATTAATAATCATCACAATTTATTCCTGAACATTAGCAGAGTTCCAGAAGAACCTGAGGCTGAATGCTATAATTCTAATTTTGGATATTCTGTCCACTGTCACTATAACTTAGTGGCATTGTGACCATGTTAAAGTTATTTAAATGCCATAAACTTTAATTTCCTTAACTAAAAGGATACCTATATCAAAAAGTTAAGTAGTATGCCTAAGGTCATTCAGCTAGTACTTTGTAGGGGAAGATTTAAACCAGTTTATCTAAGTCCATATTCCAGGCTCTTTCAGAATTAGTATAAGCCTTCCTTAATTGGGATCCTATCACTTTTAAATTTATGTTCTTTCAGCCTGAAGCTATGTAAATCACATTTGCATACAGTAATTTTCTTAATTATTCTTAAATTTGTATAAGCATTCTTGTCCTAAGGACCTCTACCAAGACAAACTGGTTAACCCACATGTTTCAACATGTACTTAAAAGAAATGCAGTTGCATTAAACATGGAAGCCAGGGGTTGGAGGCTGCTAAACACTAGCTCCCTGGAAGCCCGAGAAGAACACATTGCTTATGGCTGATCCAGTATATCCAACTATTACTCCTAGGTTAACTTTCTCTGCTAGACCTACTAAGGTGTTGATACTTCTAGAGAAGACATGTTTTGGTTCATGAATCTCAGGGATCAACACTTAAGGTCTGTATGTTCAGATGTTTTCAATAGGAACCCTTGTGAGTGGAATCATTTGGCTGAAAACCTTTGAAATTGCCTCTGCCTCCGGGCCACTTAAGTCATGACAAGAGATGAGTCTAAAATTTTCCCTAAGTCACCAGGGGGCGGGGGCGGGGGTGCTCACATAAGGGACTCTGGAAAATGTGTATTCTCTCAAGACTCTATTTTGGTGAATACAGGTCAAATTTACTTAATCTAGGATTCAGCAGATTTTAAACTGTGGAATGTTTCCTAATTAGGAGAGCTTCCAAGCTTTTATGTGCCTAAGAAAGAACTGTATTCTTTGTTGACTTTTTCACTTTATATGCATCTACTGTAAAATCTGGAAATCTGCCAAAAAGCATGAAACTATGCAGAGCAATACTGAAGCTCTACTCTGATTTTCAGATTTATCTCTCAAGACCACTTCAATCTGCATACCCTACAACCCTTAGGATAGATGTTTGACTGGTAAATACTGCATAATGTCTTACTGCCAGGGCTATGCCAAGGCAATACTTGAAGGGACATCAACACCTTGGCTAGCCCTGGGGCCAGATCCAAAGAGCCAGAATGAATTGAGTTGTGATGTTACACAATGTGACCAGGAACAGTTCAAGGGCTAGGCAGAGATCATAATTGTATAGAAGAGTCAAGGTTCATACCAAAAAGCAAAAGTTAAGGACAATGATGTAGGTGTATGGAACAAGTCAAACTGTTAGGTAACATATCAGAGAAGAAAACACAGAGAGAAAAAAGTGCCAGCTTGCCAGTTACAACACATGGAAGCAAGAAAAAGAGATTACCGTGTCTCTGCGTATGACTTCTTGATGTAGCAAGTCCCTCATACACACCAATAGTAACACAGCACAAAACATGTATTAAATGATGACCCCACCACATAGATTAGTATTGTTCTCTTCTTGGTGAAAACTTCAAGAAAGGTAGGAACTCTCCTTCCACTGTACAGTTTCACCTATAAGTAATTGAATTTTGCAGATATTGATAGAACATAGACCCAAATGATTCAGATATGTGTACATATATGTTTAATATATTACTAAATTGCTGTTGACCATTAACTGATAGAAATCATTTTTAAAAGATGAGCCTTGTATGCAATTTTAAAAGATGACATAATCAGGGATTATAGTGTGCAGGGCCTTCTGTTCTGAGGGTGGAAATTTAGCAATTTCCAAACACTATTAAACTCCTTCTCATCAGAGAGGTTCCCCATTTAACTAACTTCAATTTTTTATACTCTCCATTATTCAGGAAGAAAATGTATTGAAAGTTTAATCCTTCAAACAATTTGTAAATTACAAATGCAAATGTTTCCTGACTTAGTGAGCCCCATTCTTCTGGCAAAGTGATGAAGACCACTCTAAGAGATACATGTCTGATTTGAGCAGAAGACATGTGTTTAATTGCATTTACCCCAAAACATTACTGAGCAGTTACCCTGGCCAAGCACTGTGTTGTGCCTAAGACTCAAAGATGACTCAGTGTGGTAGGTACTTAGATAATCTAACACTGAAGCCTCTTTTAGCTTGACAGCCTGCAGTGTTATAAAGCAGAGCAGTGGGGAAGGGAGAACAGCAATTCTGTAGAAGATACTGCTCTCCAAATCTGGAGGTCCAAATCCATGCCTTTGAGGACCTAATAATCTAAAATGTCAAAGATGAGATAAATAAACTGCCAAATTCTTATACTTTAGGATAGTAAGAGGACAGTCAAGGAGTCATTTTACATGTAAGCTCAAGAAATCACCCACATTTAATGTTTAATTTGGAGATCTGTCCCATATATGGAGAAGAAAATCAAACAGAACTGGACCACAGATAAGCTCTGCGGCTTAAATAGACAAACTCATGTTATCATAAAAGGAAGGCAGATACCACAGGGCTCGACTTGGTAAAACAAGCCACAAAATGAAAGCTGAACTAGTAACAATTCGCCATCAAGTACAGAAAGGTTCCCTAGGGCCGTAAGAAAAGGGAAAAATGGTAAAAGAGACATAAAAAAATAAAGGAAAGTAAACAGATGGATCTCAGAAGGCAGCGGGAAGGGAGCTGGAAGGGCGACAAACAGTAAATTAACTAACGATGGTCAAAGAGCTGTTTAAGACAAGATCTCCCACTAACAGGACAGAGTATTTGTATTTACACTATACAAAGACCACTATAAAGAAAAGTGGGAGAAGGAGGGAGAGAGAAAAACATAAAATTCAGAAAAAATAAAATAAGAGAAAGAGTATTAAAGAAATAATGAGCTAACTGTAGATTAACCCACATGCCAGAAACAGTGAGAATACTGGAGGGAGGGGAGCCAAAGGAAGAGATACACAATGAGAATAATTTAGGAAATCAGAGAGTTTAGGGGAAAGCCCTGAAAAATTAAGAAATATACACATGGAAAAATGCAAATGTAGACTATATATAGTAAATAATTCAGATAAATGGAGGTCTGTGGACATTATGAAATATCAAAATTGGCTGTAAGAGTTCTAAAAGACAATCCAAAGAGAGAATAGCTTGGGGCTCTTGAATGAAAAACAGCAGAAAAAAAAGACTACATAAGTGTGAACTTGTGACAAATGCAAAAGTGCAGAACTCTGGAGAATGTGAGTTTTTAATTAGAAGATTCATCATAGACATGAATCACATTAAGAAAAGATAGGATTACTGAACATCCATCTCAAGTTTCTCCTTCTCCCAGAAAAAAAAAAAAAAAAGGAAAAGGGGAAGGTTTAAGAATATTCCTTTGTCTCATATGAAAAGGACTTTACTGAGCTGGATTTTCTACTACATGGCAATAGTTGGTAGATCTAAAGCTAAATTAAAAGTAACCAAGAAGCAAATATTTAAATTCCATGTATAGGAGCAAGTAATTCTGACAAGTAAACTCGGTAAACCTAACAAGAATTAGGTGATGCTGGTAGGAAGGGAGTTTGAGGGACTGTTACTAGTAATAATATTCTTAAGGATTCCTAATCAGGCAAAAGCAAAAAATCAAAAGAAGTTCTCACAGAAAAAAAAAAATTGATAGAGCTTTATGCAACATGAGCAAATCCCTTATTCCTCAGGGGAAAAATATCAAATATGATGAGATGATCATGGGAAAAGAAATTCAGCTTAGTTTTCAAGATATAAGAGAAAGAGGATATTGATATGTTTAATGATACAAAGACAGTTCCCAGGGGGAAAATTAATTTTAAGGCCTTGGAGCACAAAATAGATATTCACATAGACATATATGATTAATGGAAGGCAACGAATAGGGGGAAAAAGAAAATGTAATAGGGCAATTTAAGAGAAACAGAAAAAGAGAGGTAGATATACAAAGAGACAAGTTGATGAGTGAAAAATGATTGAAGTAGAAATAATATATGATCTATAAATAACTAAGTCATGAAAGAAGACACATGAGGATGGTGAGGCATTTAAACAACACAAAAGTAGATTAATATGTAGCCAGAAATGAAGGCTGAAAACAATGGAATTATTTCAGAGCTATTTCCACAGCAAGAAAAAATACAAATTCAGAATAAACATAAAAACATAATACTAATAAAACGTAATGTGTCAAATAAGACAAGAAAAATCAGCGGGGCAACAATTCTTAAAATCTCTAAGAAAAGGGTAACATTATTTGTAGTGGAAGATTTTAATTTAACTTTAGCAAATTTTAGAGCAAGTTACAAAAAGTAAAAATAGCACATGACTAATGTAATTAATACATTAAGATAATTAATGTATTAACTGCAGTTAACATTTCGCAGATAATGTAAACCCATTTTGATTGGTACATAGAATATTTACCCAAAATGACAGTATTTCAGCATCCAAAACAGGCTATAAACTTAAGCAGCAGATTTTTATACGTGAAAAATACAATAAATCAAAGCTCAAACCATTTAAAATTAAAAAAAAAAAAAAAACCCTCCTATGTAAACATTGTGTCCGGTCTAATTCCTACACGTATTATCTATTTATCATATGTATTCTGTCTCCTTCAATAGAATATAAGCTGCATAGATTGTGGTCTTACTTCACTACTACATCCCCAGCACCTAGGACAGTGCCTGGCACATAGTGAGTATTGTGGAATAAATAGATGATTGAATGTGTGATGTGTTGCTCATTTTATGACGAATAAATAAGAAAATACTTTAATTAGGATGTCAACATTTTGCATGTAAATATGGCTTCTAAAATATATCTTAAATATATTAAATATTGATCTTGCTTATACTGTGAACTGTCTCAAAAACATTTTCTAAGTAATTTGCAAAGTGCAGATTTTATCTCAGCTGTTATGCAAATCAATACATATTCTTAATTAGTGACATATTGGGAGATTTTAATAAAGAAAAATTCATTAGTGAGCCTCATTCTTTTAAGGAGAATGGTATCTTGGGAGGTTTGTTGATAAAAAAGATGAATACCTGAACTACTTTGTTAAACACTCACTAAACAAGGTTCTCACTTATAGAGTTAGATCCAGGCTCTTATCAAACCATGGCAAAGATATTGTAAGTGGTCTCTTAGTCACCATTTCTCTTTCCTATATGTGCATTTTACTTGCCTCCAGACCAATATTAACTAATGTAGATCTCTGTTAAAGTCATGATGCTACTCAGTAATCTTCATGGTTCCCCTTTTCCTACTAAAATAAAATCCAATCTCATAAAACAGGTACATGAGGCCTCTATAGTCTAATTTGAACCTGCTTTCCCTATGTTATTTTCTAATATTTTTCTACCCACTCTCCAATCAGATTATTATGCTTACCACCTCCTCTTACATTTTCCACCTCCTTACCTTTCTTCATAACATTCCTAACTCTGGAAGATTTGTTTAGAGTTCATATCCCGGCTGGAACAGTTATCTGATCAGCACAGAGAATGGCAGTATTATTGTTCCCTTTGATCCAGGCTCTAAATTTTTATTAAAGGAACTTAAGGTTACTATTTTATACCCATATTGCTCTATGGGCTTACATTGAGTTTATATTCAGCTAAATACTAACAGGTCTTATTTATATGACCTTCTGTCAAGCGGAGTTTCACACATTCTTAGTAAAGTTTGCAACCCTATGCATTTGGCCCTCTTAAATCACTGCTTTCCTTTTTGAAGACAAAATATCTCTTGATTATACCAGCTCCTCTCCATTTCTGCTACTGCCTTAGCCCTTACCACCTTAAGCCCTTTATGAAACTAGCAGAGAGAGAGTAAGAGAAAAAGCAAAAGAAAGAAGGAAAAAACATCGTTCCTCACATGTGGAATTATGTTCAGTCCCCTCCTCCTTCCAAACTATGTCCTGTATAACTAGCAAGGAAAAAAATCATTCTAAAATTAAATCTAATGACCATGTCTCGCCCTAGGCGAATTCCCCTCAGTGGCACCCCATTGTCTCACCGTAGCCTCAGATCTGATGTAATTCATTTCCCATCCTCATCTTCCTCCTTATTTTTCTTTTTTTTTCTTTTTTTTTTTATTATACTTTAAGTTCTAGGGTACATGTGCACAACGTGTAGGTTTGTTACATATGTATACTTGTGCCATGTTGGTGTGCTGCGCCCATCAACTCGTCAGCACCCATCAACTCGTCATTTACATCAGACATAACTCCCAGTGCCATCCCTCCCCTCTCCCCCCTGCCCACAATAGGCCCCAGTGTGTGATGTTCCCCTTCCTCCTCCTTATTTTTCATCTCTTATCATCAAACAGTTCGCACTCTCTGTCTCTGGCCTTTGTATTTGTATCTCCTTGAGATGATAACATCATTTCCTAGCTTTTCTTCCTGGCTAACTGTAATTCCTTCTTCAAGACTCAGCTCTGGCACTTCCTCCTCTATGAAGCTTTCCTTGGCACCCTATAGTAGAATGTGCAGGTGCACTTGCTCTCTGTTCCAGTGGCACCAGATTTACCTCTATCATGATGCTCGTTATGCGGGTCTGAATTGCCTGTTTACTTTATCTCTCCCCAGAATTAGACTTTGAGCTTCTTGGGCTCCTTGAGACCAATGAGTTTGTCTTTCATCCCTGCAACTCTAGTGTTGGAACAGTGCCTAGGAGTTTGTCAGTTTATGGTGCCAGTAAAACTATTCCTGATTTTTCTTCTTGTTTATCCAAGAAGAGTAAAGGGCAAGATAAAAAAGGAATGTGATAGAATTCAATTTAAGCAAAATCAGGATTTCAGCCTTTTGATATTTAACTAATATAGTGAGCAATTAAATGTTGCTATGCATTGTCACTCCATTATGACAGGTGACTATAACTAAAGCTTTCATGAGATTATTTTGATTCATCCTTATCATAAGACTAAAAATGAAACAGGCACAAATAATCTGTCATAAATGGTGATTCTCTGGGACCCAATTTTTTGGAGCCAATAGTGAAACAAGCATTGGGTTTTCTGGGCTGGGAAAGCTGGAGACATTCAGGTCCCTATTGATTTGCCTTCTTTGGAAAATGGCTCGAAGACAACTAGGCCTTGTCCCTCTATCATGGACATCTTAAATGTTATTTAATACCAATAATCAGGAGTAGGTTTTACTGGAATGATGGAGTTGTGTAATCTCTGGAAATTTTCTGGAGATTTCTAGTGCCTTTTTCTGAGATGGTTTAAGTATATATTTAGTCAAAGTAGGCTCTCAAGGGTCCATCCAGTTAAGAATCTATAATCATTAAGCCTCAAACATTCTTAAAATAACCAAGTATTCCTCTTTCCACAACTTCCTCTTTACTTTCCTGATCAGTAAATTGACCAGAAGAAATTAACCTACTTACTACTAACAGTCTATTTCCTATATCAGCAAGTGTGTGTATGTGTGTGTTTTAACAAATCTAAAAGTAGATTTCTTATAAACAAGTGTATCAGCTTTCCCTTATAGTACCTAGGTAATTATCCATTGATTAATCTGTATAGTTTAAAGATTTGGCTCCTTCTCTAAAGAAGCAGAAAACTATTTCAAAGTCTAAGATAGCTGAGACTTCATTACTTGTTGCAAAATAGAATTTAAGTGGTAGAGTCCCACTGGGGAGTACTAGCATGAATAATTACTAATAATTACCATTACACACAATCTTCCAAAATGAACAGTTTCACTGCATTCATTGATAGTAGCATCTTCAAATGTGATTTACGTTTATATCTCTAATGAAAATTAGTATGTACTTCACACTTTCTGATTTTGCTATGTCCCTTCTGTGGTAACATAATGTCTTATTACTTCTATTTGCATTTGTAAATTATGGAGTAATATTTGTGACAGGCAATGGGTGAATGTTTTGCTAAGAGCCTACACTTATATCATCTGATTTTTCAAAATACTGTGTTCCACTCTACATTTCAATTTAATTTCTTTTAATTTGAAATGTATCTTGAATAACTGCCATGGATTTATCATAATGCAATACTTTGTGTTTCCAACTTTTAAAATTTTATTAAAATTCTTGGAGAAAGTAACCTGGAGACAGCCTTGACTGAAAAAAACTTGAATGACATTAAGTCAGAGCTATCATATCTGGAATATTTGTTTCATGTTAGATGTAGTATGTGCTTTACATAAATTATTTCCAACTCTTGTAATGAAGGAAGGATTTTCTTTTCTCTATTTTGCTGGTGACAAAACTAAAGTATAGAGTTAAGTAAATTGTTCAAGGGCAATGTTAGCAGGTGGCTAGGCCAATATTCAAATGGGGGTGGATCTGATGCCAAAGCCTGGGCTTTTATTCCAACACAAGGCTGTCATTAAGATGCCACAAGCTTATATGTTACCACTTATTGTCTAATCTTCCCAGACTCAAGAAAGACAGAGGCTATGACCAAGCCATATTAGTCTAGTTTTCTGTCTAGTCCATATCAGAACATACACTGTAAGTGCCCTAGTTCACAGGGCTAGGAATCAGTATATTATTTAGTTGGTAATTTTCCTTTCTTTGGCTTCTGGCATAAGCTCTCTCTAGAGCCAGGGTCAATTGTTTCTCTCTAATGACTTGGAAGGAGGCTAGCCTGAGGCTATCCTTAAAACTGCAGTTGATTTATCATCTTTTTCTTTGTTCCATGGATGAGATTCAACATGCAGCTTCAACTAGCCTCATGGGGACATATACGTTACTTGATTTCATTCTACAAGAAGAAACATTGGTAACAAGATTTGGCTATTTTCTGATGTTAGGAACGCAGTGTTTAAGCAATTATTAAAGTATATGCACACTTTTTAATCTGATTCCCTGTGCCAAATATCTAGATAGATAGATACATAGATACATAGAAGATGTAGTTACAATTGAACATAGTCAACAATAGAATTAGGATACCTTAAAGGTGCTGAAAACCTCCATAGCTTGAAAAGTTGTGAGAATATGCAGTTAACAGTTTACAACAGAAAATGGTTAACACATCTCTTAACTAGGAATTAAAACATTTGGAGTAAGAATAAGAGTCAAGCACCTGGCTAGAACATTAGAACCTGAGAGTGAAATCTCATTTACTTAATGCAGTAGGACTTTACTCCTATAATAGAGAATGAGTCCAGCTTATTAACATCAAAAGAAATTATAGGCACTGTCTTTTTAAATAAAAATTCAAATTTATTTTTATTAAGACAGGGAAGCAAAGATGAACACTGCTTCCTATCTTTGTCCTCACTTCTGTTTCTTAGTTTTTGCCTTTGTTCCTCTTTCCCAGGTTTCTAGCCAATACCACTTTCAGAGGCCTCAGTGGTTCCATCAGAGTAAAAGGTTCCACCATCATCAGCTCAGAAAACAACTTTTTCATCTGGAATCTTCAACATGACCCCATGGGAAAGCCAATGTGGATGCGCTTGGGCAGCTGGCAGGGGGGAAAGATTGTCATGGACTATGGAATATGGCCAGAGCAGGCCCAGAGACACAAAACCCACTTCCAACATCCAAGTAAGCTGCACTTGAGAGTGGTTACCCTGATCGAGCATCCTTTTGTCTTCACAAGGGAAGTGGATGATGAAGGCTTGTGCCCTGCTGGCCAACTCTGTCTTGACCCCATGACTAATGACGCTTCCACATTGGACAGCCTTTTTAGCAGCCTCCATAGCAGTAATGACACAGTGCCCATTAAATTCAAGAAGTGCTGCTATGGATATTGCATTGATCTGCTGGAAAAGATAGCAGAAGACATGAACTTTGACTTCGACCTCTATATTGTAGGGGATGGAAAGTATGGAGCCTGGAAAAATGGGCACTGGACTGGGCTAGTGGGTGATCTCCTGAGTGGGACTGCCCACATGGCAGTCACTTCCTTTAGCATTAATACTGCACGGAGCCAGGTGATAGATTTCACCAGCCCTTTCTTCTCTACCAGCTTGGGCATCTTAGTGAGGACCCGAGATACAGCAGCTCCCATTGGAGCCTTCATGTGGCCACTCCACTGGACAATGTGGCTGGGGATTTTTGTGGCTCTGCACATCACTGCCATCTTCCTCACTCTGTATGAATGGAAGAGTCCATTTGGTTTGACTCCCAAAGGGCGAAATAGAAGTAAAGTCTTCTCCTTTTCTTCAGCCTTGAACGTCTGTTATGCCCTCTTGTTTGGCAGAACGGTGGCCATCAAACCTCCAAAATGTTGGACTGGAAGGTTTCTAATGAACCTTTGGGCCATTTTCTGTATGTTTTGCCTTTCCACATACACGGCAAACTTGGCTGCTGTCATGGTAGGTGAGAAGATCTATGAAGAGCTTTCTGGAATACATGATCCCAAGGTAATACTTCCTTTTACTTTAGCTTTCTTGATTGTCCATTATAATTCCATATGTTGTATCTTCTGCTGTAGTATGCTTATGTTCTTCCATCTAACACAAGAATATTCTCTCAGCCAAGTATAGAGGCTAGTTCAAAAGTCTGTTGCCTGGTTGAACTAAATATTTCATTGTTTGTTTCATAAATGAAACAAAAAGACTGAGAAGTTTCAGGGGATGTCTTTTCTAGAGTAGGTCTTTCTGATAGAAATATCTGTTAATGCATCTTTTCCTTGTATTATTTGACCATCTGATAGCACACCTATCAGGGAATGGTCTTATAAGGTATTTTCACCCAAAGCACACCTTAAAAACTGATTAATTACTTATCTTGAGAATTAATAAATTACAAGATCCATATTTTAAATAGCAAAGAATCTTTTTCATCACTAAAACATGATACAATGGAAATAATTAAATTTTATTATAAGCACCAAAGTCAACTGCTAGGGAACTCACTGAATATAGAACAAGCAGTATCGGACTAACTGAGATGGCAGAATTAGCTAAGGTCTATAGAATAATGAGAGCTGTTCAGCTGACTACCTTGCACAGAAGGGAGAGTGCCAGCAGTCCAAGGACATTCAAGAAGATTTTGTCTATCCAGGGTACCCTTGATATCCTAGACATCTGACCCTAAGGGTAGAAGAAAGCAGAAGTGTAGAGTGCAGGTAAACAGCCAAAGCAGGTAATACTTAGGTAAGGACAGTCATGTCCATGTTCTCTCTGTATTGAACCAGGGCCCCTCTAAGTGACCCGGGGTAGAGAAAATTAGTCCAGCCCAATAGGACTAGAGAGGAGGGGACTGTCAAGGACCAAGGCAATTAAAACAGAGCTCGAGGGAGTACTGCCGTCCTGAAGGAAAACAGAATGCAGATCTGAAGCTGCAGTGCATTCCAATATATAGGATACATTTAGCAGAGATTGGAGAAAAGTTCAATTCAGCAGGTACACTCAGGTCATACCATGTTTAAAGCAACTGGAGCTAAGCTGAGCCTTTCAAATTATAGAACATTCACATGCTTTTCCAAATGCCCTTTGTCACACCAAGTGTCAATGTATTGAACTATTTACTATGTTACTATTAAACTTTTAAAATTAATTTCATAGGGCATCAACAAGTAGGACATTTGTAGTTATCTTTACTAAACGATAGAATGCCCCCAGAGGGCTGGTGGCAGCTTTAAAGGTTTTTCATAGATGGTTTCAATTGGATGTAAGTCCTGTTTTGCAACCAAAAGAATGTAAGAAATTTGACCCTTTTATTGCAAACCTCCTGATAAGTGACATGAACCTCATGAGAGGATTCAGCCAACAATGCCTCACTGACTAGGCAAGAAATTTTGTAACTTCTCAATGAATACTCAGGGCTTTATGTTAGGAGCTGGAATTCAGTGAACACAAATAAAATCATTAGCATAAATAAACGCATCACCCTAAAGGGAGATGTTGGTGATGCTTCTGCATTCACATCCCGCACTAGCATCAGCAGCCTTTGTTTATTCTTTGCCCCAGGAGTCCTGTAAATCTTCTGAAGGTTTTCAGCCTCACTAGAAACTTAGATTATTTGTGAGAATCTCAACAAAGTGACTCCTAAATTATTAGCTCAAAATTAAAAGTATTTAGTCTGATCTAGTAAAAAAAAAAAAATCTAATATATGCCTGTTGTGGAGATTGCAGGCCATTATCTTATGTAAAAAGATGAACACAATACTAACTAGAGTTTCATTTATCAGAACCAGTGATAGCCAAAATTAAGCCAGGGATGCTATGCATGAAAAAGCTGTAACAGTGATTATGCTAAAGTATTAAAAACTAAAAATATAAAGACAAGCTATATGCAGCAGTAAAATTATTTTTAAGCAAAAAGAAATAATCATTTCATCTCTAACTCCACCAAAATAAAGAGGTGAAATTTTTTATAAGTCTAACCCAGTCCACAAGACAAAGCCAGCAGAACTGGACAAAGTCACCTTTGCATTACAACTAGTGAGTTCTTAATGAAATGAGACAAACCTAAATCTCAACTATTTTCAATTTGAGATAATAAATGAATTTCCACGGTTTCCTAAAAATGTATATGTGTGCACTAGTGTTGCTTCTATGTTAAAATATCTCTTTTGTAGGTTCACTTTTTTCCATAAAAAGACACCCAGATTAGTTAGCTAAGCAACGCTTGACCCTGGGACTTAGGAGGAATAATTGTTGTGGCAGAATTCTTTAGTTTTCATCCAAATACGTCGTATTATGTGGACTACAGAATGTCCTCACTCTCAGAGATATAAGATAAAAATTATTTCCATCCCTCAGTCACTCAGAATGTACTCTTATTATATGGTAGTTACTCACATGAGTGCTCTTCTCTCCCATTAATGCTAAATTCCTTGAGGAGGGCCTATACCATTTCTTACACTAAATGATATAGAGCAATTCAGAGGTAAATGAGTCAAATTGTTTGACTTCAATTCAGGAAGAAAAGATATAAACAAAAGGAGAAGCAATGTAGAAGGTTAAAAATATGTCAAAGTTTAGCAACAGATGAAATACTGTCCAAGTTCAAGGAAAGAATGATCACCTTCAACTCATCACAATAGAAGAAAGTTTAATTAATAAGGTAATATTTGTGCCTATTCTTAAAGAATAGTAAGAATTCAGAATGTGTGTTCAGGGAGGAGAAATGGACATCCTAAGTGAAGGAGCAGAATGAATTGCTTGGAGGTAATTCTTTATATTACCTATAAAGTATATATTACCTATTTTATAATATAATGTATTACCTCCAAGTAATTCATTCTGCTCCTTATAATATAAAGTATATGGGTATATAGTATAAAGTATATAGGTAATATGAAGTATAAAGCACAGGCAAGATATGAGGAATCCAATTTAGCTACAACATAGGCTAAGGAGAGAAAGGAGGTAAGATCCAAGTCTGGAAAAAGTAAGCTTAATTGAGATAACAGAGGATCTTTGATGTCAGGCTAAGAAGAGTGAACTTCAATATAGATCCATGACCATTTTTGAACAATAGAATAGCACAGTATAGTGGTATTCATTTAGGATGGCTGCTTCAGCAGCAGGTACACAAGATTACAAGAAAAAGAAAATGAACAGAGCTGAAATTATAGCTTTGGTCACTGATACAGATTTGGTCACTGAAGAAAGGATGTGAGAAATATTGCCAATCAGCAGGACTTGGCAATTAATTGGTTGGGAGAGGCAACCAAGAGTCACACCTTCAGAGCTGCAGGCCTGAGTGTCTGAGAAGATGCTGGTACATTCAAGGAAGCAGAGAAACAACAGTTCACGGGCTAGAAAATATGGCAGTCGGTTCAGTTTCATGCATGGCACTTTTTAAACTTTTCATTTAAGTTTAGGGGTACATGTGCAGGTTTGTTACATAGGTAAACTTCTGTCATGGGGGTTTGTCGTACAGATTATTTCCTTGCCCAGGTATTAAGACTAGTACCCGTTAGTTGTTTTTCCTGAATCTCTCCCTCCTCCCACCCTCTACCCTCCTATAGGCCCCAGTGTGTGTTGTTCCCCTCTATGTGTCTGTGAGTTCTAATCACTTAGCTCCCACTTACAAGAAAGAACATGTAGTATTTGGTTTTCCCTTCCTGTGTTAGTTTGCTAAGGATAATGGCCTCCAGCTCTATAGCATACATGGCATTTTTAAATCGGTTTTGAATATTTATGTTAAATCCAACAGACATTTGGAAACATGGAGCCAGAGTTCAAGAGAGAGATTGAAGCTAGTAAGAATCTTGGCAGAGGGAGGCAATGCTGTTTATTAAAGCCCAAGGGAGTATGAGATCCCCAGGGGAGAAGGTGATGGGGAGAAAACTTTCTGTTTGAAGGAATGCACCATGAATAAGGAGTCCCAGGACGTTGGTGTATAGAATTTGTGGAGAGATGAGGTGAAAGATAAAGAGGAAAGGTGACTCATAAATTCATGCAGGTCCCCAAACACCACTCTATAGTTTGAATTTTAATTTTTTGAGGTGAATGTGGGAATCATCTTACCTGCTATGCCTACCTTCTTGTCAGTGGTTATCAGAAAAAAATAGAGGCAGATTCATGCCCAGAACAAACCATGAGAATTAGCATGCATGCACACATGCGTGTGTCTTAATGTCTGATGAAACTGGTGCAAAAGTAATTGCAGTTTTTGCCATTGAAAGTAATAGGTTTATGTGATTTAATTTTTTGAGTATTTTTCAAAATTCCATTTTCACTTTTCAAATTCACTTTCATAGCATTTTAGTTTTAATCAGGGAGAATGTAGTTCTTATGGAGAAGTCACAGATCTCTTTGGTCCTCTTAGGACATTTGTTTTTCTGCTGTAAGCTGAAAATTCCCCCAATCTCAATGGGAGGTGACATTTTATATGGAGTAATGGCCACACTCCAAAGATTCTTCCACCACTGACTTACTATCTGCTTTATTTCTCTTCATATCCTTTTATCTGCTGGATATTAGGAAGGTTCCCCTTATACTATGTTGCCATTTCCATCCCGTTTTCACTACACGAAACTCACCTCAGTTAATTCATCTCAGGAAAATCTTTCTGTGCCTCCCCATTAATGCTCTTGAACACCTGCCTCCTTTCCTCCTTTAACTCTTCTTTGGTTATTTTGAGATAATCTCTCCAAGTCTTTCTGTTATAATTGTGTGCCCTAAAACTTCGAAAATAGTAGAAGAATTTTACTAAGAAATGTGTTCCAAGGAATTGATGCTTTTACCTCTTAGAGGCTATCTAGGCACCCCAAATCTAAAAATTAAACTCCCCAAAGTTCTATCTACTATTTTCTTAAACCTACATTTCTGTTGCATATAATATTTTAAATTATAATAAGTGTTTTCTTACTTTTGTGTAAATAGTATATATTTCTAGTTTAAAATTTAGGCTTATTTTTGGTATTAGTCTTGGAATCTAAACACCACTTATAAAATATTTCTATGGGAAAATATGTTCAGATGAAAAACCTATTGACTTAAAAGGTAAGATTTGTGATCCTCTGTATTTATACACCATCTGTCTGCAAGTTGAGTCCTGGCTACGTATCTGTAACCCTGAAAGCAGATAACTTACAATGGATGTAATAGCTCCATTTTTCTTCTTGATCATAATTGTTTACAATGTTAGCTATACATTTAACACAATTAATAAAACTGTTAAAAATTAAGAGGGTGAATATTTTATCACCATTTTAGGGCTGAGATTCATTGGCTTTAACCAACTGCTTTGAATCAGAAATAAAATTAAAAGCAAAAGCCTGTGCAAGAAAGACAAATTTATGATTCACTGCATGTTGCAGCAGCCACAGGAGGTTGAAATTTTTTTTTCCTGATAGGGGGTCGGAAGAAAAAAATAATCTTGGTGCTGGCTGCTCTTGCAGATAACCCCAAGGGAGAGGAACTGGCCTGCTGTGCAAATGAGGTTCAAGAAGATGATTCTATCCTCACTTAACTCTTTTTGCTAGAAAAATTTATTTTACACTAAAAGTAATATATGTTGCTTCTCACGGTCTCATATCAACTCATCTGGGAAGCAAACTCCATGCTTCAGAGTAGGTGGGCTCTTGAAGCATGAGTCCGTGAAAGCGAGAATTTATGAGTGATACATTTAATAGAACTTGTTTGGATATTTCCTCAATGTAAAATAGCACTATTCATTATAGGGAATGCAGAAAATAAAGTAGGCAGACGGAAGCAAGCATCTACTATCTCATCATCCAAATCATGTCATTTTAGCATTTGGGGATGATTGACAAGTGGATAGAAACTGCAGCCATATTTTTATCCAGTGAGGTCTCTCTTTGAGTCTGCGGTCTAAGGAGTGAATCCGGGCACTCATAGGACCTTTCAGCCATTGGCATCTGTTCTGCTGGCATCTAAGATGGGATGAGAAAATAACAGAACATAAAGTTCACTGGAAAATGAAGCTCCACTTCTCCATATGGAGTTGAACTGGCCCAGCTGAAAGGATACATGAGCACTCAAAAGTAGCTATTTGCCGATTTTAGTGGACTTTCTAGTACTTCTTTTCCAGCTTCTCCCCCTTTAGCCCTGAGAAGTATCTAATAAAAAAATAAAAGAAAAAGAAAAATTCAGCTCTGTAGAGGGAATAGGAAGCTAGTGTCATTGTTGTACAGGCAAATGACAGTACTGTTTTAGGAACACTGTCCTGGCGAACATTCAAATATTAAAAATTAAATAGACATGCTGTGAGGGCAAGGACAAACTTTAACCAAAAATATTAAAGCAAAGGACATTGGCATAGCCTAGTAGGAAATAAGAAGCATTTCCCAAAATAAGAAAAAACACCTTTATTGATCCTCATATAACAGCTTGTGGCTGCCCAATAAAACATATGAATTCATATAATAAAACCTGGCCATGAAGAAGGGAAGGATGCCATAACTCCGAGGCAAACAAGACACTGAAAATGGAATTTGAGGTGAGGGGAAAGAAACTGAATTACACCAAACCACTCATTCACTCTTTCTTAATTCATCCAATAACAGCAACTTCTAGCCCAAGCACCATGCGAGGTGCCTGGGAATTTAAGAGTAAGCAAAATAGACACTGTCCTTGCAACATGGAATTTAGTAGGAAAGAAAGACATTAATCAAGGGAGCACATAAATTAGTCAATGATTGATTTAAGCCATGCTAAATTACTGAGAAGTAAAATACAGCATAATCTAGGAGCCTGGCAGGGCAACCTGATCTGAATGGGGAAAGAAGGTCTGGCTAAGATCTGAATGAGATAAATGAGTTAAAGGGGAGTTGATGAGGACGTTAGAGAAGAGCATTTTAGGATGATGGAGCTGCATGTGCAGATCCCCCAAGGCTAGAGAGAGGGGAGTGCAACTGTCTCATCAACTATGACATTGGAAAGCCAGGAAAATGGGAATGAGAGTCAGACAAGTAACAAGATAGAAGGTTTTGATCACTAGACATTCTAGAGAAACCATTTCTCAGAAGAAGAAAAATCCAAAGAATGTCATATTGTAGGAAGAGCTGTACTTCCTACAGGCTCCATGTACTTCCAAATAGAAAACATAATAGGAGAAATATCCTATTCACTGTAGCAACAAAAGTTCATGATAGATCATGGAAATGTCCTCTATAAAAATTGGGTTAAAAGAAAAATTTTGCTAATGTACCAACACATAAAAGATAGTTGGGATAAAATAACTACCATATTACCAAGTTGGGAGACTGAATACGTAAAGATGTCAAAATTCCTTGATTAGTTTATAGGTTTGAAGCAACTCCAATCAAAATCCCAAAGGACTTTATTGTTTCTTTGATTAATATTTTTAAAACATATATTAATATATTTACATATAATATATTAACATTAATCTTTTCAAAAAGGCTCAAGGTATTTACTTTTCTAGATATTGAAATGCTTAATACTGGTAATAATAAAAGAAAAGCTAATATTCATTGACCATTTCCCACATGCCAAGCACTATTTTAAATGAAGTTAATGTAGTATTCCTACCTTCATTAAATAGTTATAGAGATTAAATGAAATAATTCAAGTAAAGCACCTTGCATAGTGTCTGACACCTAAGGGCCACAAAATAACAGTAACAATAGTTAAAATCTTGTCATATTTTAATACCAATAATTATATTTATCTTGAACAATCATTCCCTCCCCATCGTCAAGGTGAACGCGGTGACAAGATTCCCTTACTGAGCTAACTTATAGGAAGGAGTTTGGAGACAAATTTCTTGCCTACTAAAAACAGATTAATTGTCATTGTGGTATGCATTTTAAGCATCATTCCTGACTTTGTATTTTCTTTCTTAGTTCACTCTGTTTTAATTTTTGCTACCTTGTATCTTATGCGACCTTTAAGCTGCCTTAAATCTTTTCGGGAAGATAGCAAGGTATGTATAAGTAATGTTAAAATCAAAAAATAAAGAATAGTAACAGTAATTCAGGAAATAGACAAATGGAACAATAAATAAAGAAATTTAAATCATACTTGTAATTAAAGAAATACTAAATTAAAACAGAAATGAGATATTTTTGCCCATCACATTAGAAATTTTTTATTGATATTTCTCAACCTCAGTGGAAGCACATTAAGATGAACGCCAGCAAACACTACTACTGGGAAGCTGGGTTCATAAATCATTTTGGCCGTTTGGATCAAGAGCCTTAAAAGGGTTTATGCCCTTTCACCCTTGACTTTCACTTCTAGGAATCTGTCCAAAGGAAATAATATAGTATGTGGACAACAACTTATTGCAAAGATTCACTACAACCTTACTTAAAATAGCAAAAACTTGGAAACCATGTAAGCATCCAATATGTAGCACAATTACTAAATTATAATATTCCATATGTTATAAAATGCAGCCAGAAGAAATGATATTGAAGAGTCTTTTAAGGTGTCAAAAAACCAAAATGTAATGTTAAGTGAAAAGTCAGGATATAAAACCACATACTACATTTTCAATTTTGTAATATACATATGTACATGCTATAAAGGGACATGACTGGAAGGAAATATGCAATGCATATAATGCAATGTATATAAAATATCACAGCACTGATATCTGGGCAGTATAATTAAGGAAATATTTATTTATTGTATTATTTCTACCTCATATTTTTTACAACATTCATGTATTATTTATGTAATGGGAAAATACTTAATAACCCAAGTAAGAATGAGAATAATTCAGACATGAGACAATAGTGGTGACAATATCACAATAGCAATATTTGCTCCACATGTGCTGCTGCTGTCTGTGGCCTCAAATGAGATGAGTACCTCAATGAGTAACACTCCCACAGCAAAAATTTTTATATTTTAAAGGCACTTATACTGTCCACAGAGGCTTTCAGAAGCAAATTTTCACTTCTACCCAGTTTATTCCCTTCCTAGGACTTAACACAATCTGTAATTGTCATGCAATCTGTTTGTTAACCGTCCCACTTTATCTTGCTTAATGCTGTATCCTCAGAACCTAGCAGAGCGCTGGGTGAACAATAAATACTCAGTAAATGTTGTTCGATTAATGAATGAAAAATGGCAGCCTCATTGGAATAAGAGTATAGTGATCTGCCATGATTACTTTGAAATCAATGTTTTTGATGTGACCTTTCAAAATTATTCTCATACTAGATGCTATGGAACAAATAGGAGAAAAACCCCTTTTGGGGGCAATGTAGTATGATATAAAGGACAATCTGGCATTGGACAGGTCTGTTTGATGTCTGATTCCATTACATATAGTTTTGCGAAGCTCTGCAAGTTACTCAGCTTCTCATGGCTTGTGTCTTCTCATGTGAGAAGATTAAAGAAGTTAATGGATGTGAAATATCCAGCTGAAGTTCTGATTCCATCTACCACTAGACTATAAACTCCATGAGAGTAGAGACTAAATCTTCCTTACACACCCATGTTCCTAGGGCCTAAGCAAATGGCAACTCCAAATTTAGATAACTACTGAGTAAGTAAATGGACTTGATTGTGACACCTATTGAAGCAGAGGTAGCCAACATGAGACCAGTAGGATAGAGGTAGAGGGTAGGAGCACCTCTCATTTGCAGTTGAAATTATGTCCAAAGGTGACCCAGAGTGTTTCAGCCAGGACATTGTATATAATTATTATATGTATTTTGCATATATCACTGCATATAATTTGCTTTCATTAAAGCAAATAACACCTAAGACCATGATGCCCATAGTGGAGCCAAGTCTCAGAGATGTAGGATCCTTGAGTAGGAAGGCACTGTGAGGGAACACGAGACAGATGATGCTGCCCCAGCCTGGGTGGTTCTGGATCCCTGGTGGTATATTATGGAGTTGGATTAGAATCATTCAGTAGGTCTTACATGGATCAGACACATACTACATGACAATTAGTGGAAACTGGGGGAGGGAAAATGGTATATTTTTTTCCTTCCCGAATGTTCTCCAATTCAAGGAACTATAGGAAAATCATCAAGGCTTTGCTAATTCAGATAGATAAGTCAAAAACTGAACAAATATACATGTAACTTATTTATTTATTTTCTTACATACTTCTAAAATAATTTTGAGGTGGCATCTTTGCAGAACGTTTAAAATAACTGCAGTTGTATTACTTTTAAATAGATACAGTAATTCATATTAAATACAGCAAAGTGTTTTCAATTAGATACCCTGCTGAGTTTGCCTTAATGTATGTCTAAGATCATTTCCTTTATTTTAATACTAGCAGAGAATAGGTCAAATTTTTGCCAACCTTTCTCTTAAATTAAGGGAAAATTGACTTATACCCTTGTTTACATTATTAACCTTCTTAGCAAGTATTAAGATATTTGCTATACCAATACATAGATACTTTCTATGTATAAATAAATACATAGATACATACTTTCTATGCCAATGAATATGTCATAGAATATCTATAAATATTTATGTGTATATTTATATACATATGTATCTTGGGTAAATATAAACAATTATCAGCATACATGTCTATTAATTCTGTGTTCACATAGACACATTAGTATTATTTTAAAAGTTCATGTAGGTTAAATGGACTCACATTTGGAATAGAGAGAACTAAGTTAATGATGATTTGCTCTGTGAAGAACCTTATTTTCATGCTCAATAAATATTTATCTGTGTGCGAAGAAGTTGCAAGCAGTCCCCCAAGAGGGCTCCTTTTGTGTCTAAAATATATGTACTTTAGTTCCACAGGCACAGGGTAAATAAGTTAAGTTGAATGTTGGATTTTTATGATTAAGCCTCAACTTGATATTTTGATCACTAATTAGATCAGAAGCTAGTGTGATTCAACCACTGGTGTATGCAGTGGCAAGCCAAGAATCTTAACATAGTTCAGGTCTGCTGTGAACTCAATATGGGAAATTCAGCCAGTTAGGACTCAATTTTCTCAATTGCAACTGAATACAAGCCTACTCCAGCCTATTGCACAGATAGATAGACAGACAGACAGACAGATAGATAGATAGATAGATATGCAAATAACATGTATATAAAATATATGATGTTATTCATAGCTTACTTTCAGAATATTTTGTCAGAATCCATTAATATTTTCAAGCTCAATAAGTGAGTTTGATATTTTATCAGAAAGCTGCTGCCTAAAAAATGCCAAAAAACAGAAAATTTTAACAATACCAACCAAACAAAACCTATCAATGTTTCCTTAAATTATATTTCAACTAGATTTTTTTCTGTGCATGATCTGAAGGGGTATAATTAATAGAGGTAAATCAATTGGCAAATAAGAATGTAAGTGAATATGGGTATATATTTATCTCCTATGGTTTGTGTTTTAAATGATGATTAACTATCAACCTAAAGGTGATAAATGACGTATTTTACTTCATGGTAAGACCATAGATATAATTCCAGGAACAGAAAATAAAAATGTCAATGTCAACAAATAATAATGTTAACATGTATTATATACCTGCTATAGTCTAGGGACTATGCTATCTGCTTTAAATTGAATTTTCCTCACTTAAACTTTACTACATCCATACAGATGAGGAAATTGGGCTAAAAGAAGGTAGATGAGTTGTCCAAAGCCATATAGCTAATAAAAGGTAAAGGCAGGATTCATACCCAGCAATAACTGATGATAAATTATTCCTACTCAGTATTTCATTAACACATGCAGTAAAAATGTTCTCCCCGACCTGATTTATTCCAACGAGTCCTTTCCTCACCTCTGGACTTAGGCTGCAAAAGCTGCTCACACCACAAAGATGATCGAAGGGCAGAGACTGCTGCTAAGGCTGTGATATTTGAATCTTTGCACAAATGGTACAGGATTCAGTCTGGGATGAAGAAGCGAAAGAGACACAGATGCAGGGAGGAATAACTTCTACACCCCCACCACCATTATCATCACTACTCCCTCTCCCAAGAAAGTACTGTGGCAAGAATATATCCTCTGGATACTTCATAAACTAAGAAGGAGGAGCTGCTTATCTGCATAGTGTCTTCCATCCACCACCACTGTGGCATGCTGTCAGTCTCAGATGCTGCCCCACTCTCCTGCCACCGCCTCCTGTGAAATGGCAGCTTCCCTTCCTTCTCTTTCTCCCCTGCAGTTAGACATCTCCAAATGAAGCTGTAGTGTCTCAGTATGAACTCTGATGCCAATTAATGTTCCCACTGTTAAATCTCTTCATTGTTACTCCACTCTACCTTCAGCACTGCTAATGCTCAACTCACATAAATTTTGCTCAAAGCATTAAGTCCTTCCCTGTTCATTGAAATACTGTTTACATTATTGAAAGGCTAGAAATAATCTATAGTCGTCAAGAGTAGCTGGGTTAAACAAAGCAAAGTACATTTCTTCATTGGAATATGGTATTACTATTAAGGAAAGAAATTGAGCAGGTTGTGAATTATCAAATTAAAAAGTAGATTACACAAAATATAAATCTATAATAAAATTCCATATAAAACCATTATACTAACTTTTTTGTTTTACTGAATTGGCACTCATGAAAAAGGGTTGCTCACCACTAGAATATAAAGATATCAGAGGCATCTCAAATCTTATTCCTGCCACATATTCTGGAAATACCCCCAACAGTCATTTCTTGGAATTAAGAAATTTTTCTCCAGAAAGCCCCTACATATACTGCTTACATTTCAACATAAGACAAACGTTATCTGAAAGAGATGATACTCCTCTTAATATTCTATATGAGTTACTAATTTAGACAATATGATTTTGCTTACACAGAGAACAAGGGGAATATATACCACTGGGTGGTTTGATGAATTTCAGGGGGAAGACACAAATTATCAGATCTATAGAAGAAGAAACCAGAAAAAAAATAAGGCAGCTGGAACAGCTTCCTGCCAAGATTCAAATCCCTGTCGCTCTCTACTCCTCATAGGTGAGGCTGCTTCTCTCCCATTTTCAAGCACCGACCTTTTCCTTGTCTTTCCCCAACAAGGCTCAGGAACCAATCCTGTTCCATCTTAGGGAGAATTTAAGATGCTATGTCTGGATCCTTTCTCTTCAGAAGTTTGGTTCAAGGACAAGCAGTTCTGGCATCTCCAGGAGCTTGTTAGAAATGTAGAATCTCAGACCCAATCTCAGGCTCTACCCTAGACCTACCAAACCAGAATCTGCATTTTAACAAGATCCCTAGGTGTATTCTGCACAATACAACCAGAGAAGCAAAGCTACAGGTCCGTTTCCACATGACCCAACATCAGATCACTACTGCTACTGGCCCCACTCCTATCTTTTACTCTTGAATCTGCGACATTCTAGGACTACATCTAATAATTGGTTCTATTCCCTCTTAACAAGCTTAGTGTTCCATTCACTTCCATACTGTGATCCTGCTTAGCTCTGGCCTTCTTCCAGCATCTGGGAGATGCTTTGACTTAGGGTCTTCTTTGCCAGCTACAATTTTAGCTCAGCTGGTTGACATCTTGGATAATGGACTTACACAATTATCTTTTCCATTGTTCACCCAGAATTCTCCCACCCCACTGCTAAACTGATCTATGCTACCTCTGTGCCAAAACAGCACAAATCAGTCTATCCTCTAAATAATTTCAGAAAAGATTCCTTTTGCAAGTCTTTTTACCCTTGTTCTTTACCCTGTGGAGATAGCAAGCAGCTTTATCAGCTTCTTTGTTGAACCATTATTAACCCATTTCTCACTCTGCTCTTCACATTTTGTAAATCAGTTCGCAAATCACTCTTCCCAGCTTCTCTGAAGAAATGAAAGGTGCTGCCTCTGTATTCACATAATTTTATCATCTGCACACTTTTACACAGGCCTCTCATCTGCAATTGAATGCTGTAAGTGGAAAAAGTGTTACATATTGAAAATACAAGTTTTATCCTAATCCCAATATTTTCTTTTCATTTTTACATCCTTTTAGAAAATGACTATTTTGCTTCACTAATATGACAAAGAATTATGACACACATCATTTGTAAAGTCCTTCATTGCCTCCTAAACACTTTCAGTTCATCACCTCAATTCATTCCCTACATCTTTGTGAAGCAGAAAATGCACTTGCTGTTGGAGGAGACTGAGGCTCAGAGGAGTTAAGTGATTTTTCCAAAGATCAAGCTGGTACTTAAACCCAAGTTTTAATTTCAGATTCATCATAATTTTGGAGACAATGTGCTGCCTCATATTAAACTACATTCAAAAACATATTAAGCATACAATGATAGGAATGCTCACAGCTCTCAAAGCTTTGCTCAGCATTTTGAGAGTGTAGTTTGAGAAGAATAATTATCAGAATAAGAAATTCATAATATGCTCACTTAATTACTGCTCAAAGCACATCTAGTACTTGTGAATTACCACAAGTTTTTAGACGGTTTAACTTTGAAGGAGCTGAATATCTTGCAGGTCAAATATGAAATCAAGTAGTCAATCTACTGAGAGCCAAACTGAAGTCCAAAACTGCAAAATATATTTTGCTTTATGTCATGTACCAAATGACTAACAGGCAGCGAAGGTTTTCAGGATTATAATTTTAGCCCAAGGTTCTGGTAACTACATGAAATCTTTGAGTGGTTTATGATATCTTAAGGTGAAATTATAGCTCCCCATGGGCAAAAGTTGTTGAAATGCTTTCAGCCAGTGAGTACTGTAATTAACCTGTCCTCTATAGCAATTACAGGAAAAACTACATTGAATGCCTAGTCATATTGACTAATGACTGTAAGTATACAAATTACTTTTTAAATGAGAATGACAGGCAGAAAATTCATTCACCCATCAATTCCATAAATATATATGTCACCATATATATTTTGTATGTTTGCCATTAAGATAAAGGCTAGGAACACAATAGCAGAGAAGTCAGATCTCTACCTACCATTTCCAAAATCTTCCATTTTAGCAAGAAAATTAGACCTTAAATGACCATAGCCATGAGACGAGTGTTACGATGATGAATGGAATATTATCCCAAATATATTAACAGGAACCTGGCCAACTGGGGTGGATGTGAGGAACACAGTCAGAGAAGGCCTCCTTGAGGAAGAAAACATGCATTCTGAATGACGAATTAAAATTATGAAGGAAAAGAGGAGAGGAAATCTCTTTCTTAATAGGCAGACAAAGTAAATGAGAAAAAAAAAGAGACGTTGAAGGGAGTACACAGGGAATCAGTCTCCCTCTGAATGACAGGAAGAGTTGTGTGGGTACGTGAGAGGAAAAAGTGGGAAACAATCAGAAAATAATTTGTATAAAATAACATAGACTAGACATCAATAAGAAATAGGTACATAAATTTCACATTATGTTAGATATATATATGATATGCATATGTTATATATGATATATAACAGAGTATTTGTATATCATACATGTATATATTATGTATAATATATATAATGGAAAATATAAAGCATGTATAATATAGTACCTATATATATTTGATGTGTGTGTGCATAGATATATATATGTGCATGTGTATGTACCAGAACTGAATTTGTAATGATAAAACATCAAGCCATTTGCTATAAAATGCCTCATCTTCAGTCATAAGAAAAAAAATAACTTAAGATTCAAAGACTGTAAGATAATATTCAAAAGGTAACTAATTAAGATGACCAAATCAGATAAGATAATAAAACACTGTATTGAATGAAAAAATAGGTACACAATTTTAAAAGAGACCAAGAGGTTATTCAATGTGAAATATTTACCTGCTAAAGATGTAATTCACTTCGGTGAATACAAAGATTGCCACCAAATGGAAAAGCCTAGAAAGAGCTCCTAACCACACAAGTCATCTCTAAATAATATTTCAATATCATTTCGAACAATTAAATTATATTATTATTTTCAGTGATAATACAATTTTCATTTGTATTACACTTGACCATATTTTTTCAGCTTAGTGATGAGGTACACATACAATAGAGTTTTAGCATAGTTAAATATAAATAAATTTTCAATCATACATATAAAATGAAAAATAGATACAAGAAAGATTATGCTTCAGAATATCAAACTGTATCAATAATAGGTGGAAGGCGAAAACAAAGTAGAGACACCAACCAATAGAACAAAATACTTAAATATGTGCCTAAAGTTCTAAATAGCAGTTCTTAGACATAGGAAAAATTGGTTTTTGGTGTTAGGGTAATTATTAATCATTCTACTCCCTAAAAGTTGGTTTTACTAAGAAAGCAACATTATTTTTTTTAAAGTATTTTATCTGTCACAGGACAGAGAAAGTAAAAAATAATATGATTTTTGAAGTTTCATCAATGTGCAATTTACAATGGAGTCACTTAAAACTGACGTAAGCTAAAAAATTAAAAGCTTAATTAACATAGCTCAATAAGTATAGAAATTATTTTGAAATATATTTTGTCACTTTAGAGTTCATCATAAATTCAAAAATAGTAAAAATAACCTAAATATTTATTTTCTCTCTGAAAAGCTCTGTGCTAAGAAAGAATCACAATGATATTACGAAAATAATGAAAAATTTTAGGCATTTTTACACCAAATGCTTTAATATAGTTATAAAAAGAAAGAAGCTAGTCCTTGGCAATTATAATTATTTTAAATCTTGCTCAGATGAAATTCCTGACACAAGTGGCATGTGATGACTGAAGTTTTAATCACCATTCATACTTGGAACATTTTATGCATTAATAATAGTTGTAGTAAAAATGAACAGTGTTTTCCAAATACAATAACTCAAAAATAAATGGAAACATTTGTGAAAATGTTTCATTTTTGAAAAATCTCCTTGGGCTGAGTCAAACCATGGAAAATTTTAGCTCAAAGGAAAATTCTTCCTCTTTCCCAGCCCCCCTGAAAAAAATCACAAGGATGTGAAAACAGAGGATTATAATGGAAGCTGTCTTGCAACATTAACTGCAGTGTTCATTCTTGTAAAAGCCATAATTCATGGCTGCTCCACAGCCCTTTTCTTTCAGCAATTATGCATATTAGAGGAAAGTTTGAATACAAAAAAACCAAATGCGGATAGAAAAGCAAGCCTCATAAAAGATGTATTTACTCCATTAGTTTTCCCTGAAGGAAAATGTGAAAGCTAACTAGGCTGCCCCAGTCCAAGGTGTCCCTAGTTCAAGGGAGTTGGAGAAAGCATGAAAACTACAGATGCAGGGCATTATACAGGGCTTACTGCCTGGGATTCCTTGTCAACCCATTGGCAGTCAACTCCATCACTAGAGGCTAGCACCTTTGGTGGAAGGAGGATGTTGGGACCTACTACTGGCTCTCTTGGGAATTTAATGCAAATCTGCTCTTTTAAAAGGAGAGTCCCAGGAGAGTACCTCAAACACACTCTTTTTTCTTCATTCCTTTTTTCTTCTTCCCTGTTTCTTCTGACTTTCATAGGGTGTCATGGAAAGCACCACATGAGAACCGCCCATGCCATTTTGATGACCTTCCTATTTCCAAAATCTAGTACAGAGACTGGCACTTGATAAACATTTGCTGGAAAAAAAAGAATCAAAACTTTCTAAATCCTGTTTCAAATCAGAAACCTTGGGTTTGAATTTTGTCTGTGTTCCATAACTGGGTTTTGTGACACTGGGAAAGTTATTTATACTCTGGACCTCAGTCTCCTCACCTAAAAAATAGAAATGAAAATTATGTCTTCTCATAGCACCGTCCCCAGACAATTATGAAATACTGTATGTAAAATCTGTTAGCACAGTAGCTGACCTGCATAAATGCTCTGTGATTATTTGTTAAATCCAAATTCTTCATTTTGCCTATAATTCCAGAGTTGTAGGAGACTAAATGAATGAAAAAGACAGATTATATCAAGTTTAAGGACTCAGAACCCACTCGAGTGATTTTTTCTGATACTTGTAGTAGGCCAAAACTAAATGCATCCTTGACTTCTCTAGGAAGAATTACAGTCAACATTTATAGCATTCAGGATTTATGCTTTGATATACATCTTTAAAATAAAGCCTGTTGCCATTTTTAAATGGGAAATCTCAGAAGAAGCTCAGAAATATTAGCAAGGAATACAAAATTTATTTATAAAATTTACAGACTTATAATAACCCTCCAAGCAAGTAGCATAAATTTTAAAATCTGAAAGGATGACCACATACACACACACACACACACACACACACACACACACACACAATGGACTTATTGCATACATCTTCAGATTAACAAATCAACCAGCAAGCTACTCTCTGTGCATAGGGTCTGTGGAGGATACAAAGAATAATGCACACAAAAAACATGTAATCAAGTTAAGATTAAAATACTGCAATAAAACTAGGAAAATAAATGTGTTCACCAAAGTATCAAATAAGTATGTCAGTATCCCTGACCACTGTTTATCAAAAGTAGCCTTCCCACCTGACTTTCTATCACATCATATCATTTTCCCTTCCTTTCTTTAATTTCTTATTATCTGTAATTATCTGGTTTGCTTTGTGCTGTTTTTCTCCATAGGAGTAGAGACATTTTCTGCATTATTCATAGGGATTATCAACTGATATAGATTACACATTAATGGGGTCTTTGTTCTTGAACCTATCACCTGACCCAAGGACCCTAACTAAGGTGGCAGTTAAGACCAAATCAGAAATATGCCTGAAACATTTCATTAAGAAATCATTCATTTCTTCTTGCATGTTATTTTTATATCAATTAATATAATTCCAAAGATATTAATAAGGCACTATGATGGATTCTAAAAGACTTCAGAGAAACATATTTCCTTGAGAAATACATACAAGTAAACAAATATTTATACTACATTGTGATTCGTGAAATAATAAAAAATAGATAAAAGGGAAACATAGTACCCACAAGGACGGCTAACTCTCTCTTAGGAAGATTAGAGAAGGTTTGAAAAAAAGATAGTACTTACTGAGTTTTAAAGAAATAATAGCAGTTTACCCAGGAACCAAACTTTGAGGGGAAAAAAAAAGCAGGAGGAGGTTGGGAATTCCAGGCAGCGGTAACAGCAAGTGCAAATGCTAAAAGGTAAGACTGGACCAAATGACATGAGTGCTGGGATTAGTGACAGAAGATCTTGGTTTAGTTTCTGGATCCTCACGTATAGTTGTTACCACTGTATCAGTCACCTATTTCTACAATGATATTGCAAAACAACCATAAGATATTGGCATAAAACAAAAAGCATATAGGCCGGGCGCGGTGGCTCACGCCTGTAATCCCAGCACTTTGGGAGGCCGAGGCGGGCGGATCACAAGATCAGGAGATCGAGACCACGGTGAAACCCCGTCTCTACTAAAAATACAAAAAATTAGCCAGGCGTGGTGGCGGGCGCCTGTAGTCCCAGCTACTCGGGAGGCTGAGGCAGGAGAATGGCGTGAACCCAGGAGGCGGAGCTTGCAGTGAGCCGAGATCGCGCCACTGCACTCCAGCTTGGGGGACAGAGCGAGACTCCGTCTCAAAAAAAAAAAAAAAAAAAAAAAAGCATATATATAGCTCACAAATTTTGCCAGGTTTGGTTGAGCTGGTCCAAACTTAACTTACCTATTTTGGGATCAGCTGGCTGTTGGATGATACACAGTGGCTTCAATAATTTGCTGCAGTGATGTGGCTCTGTTCCACATGTCTTATCCTCCAACACACTCATTCAGGCATGTCCTTCTCATGGTGATAACAGAGGGCTATGGCACAAGCAAAGATGCAAGCACTTTTCTAAGACTGTGCTTAGAACATGTCTGCTAACACTCCAATGACTACTGGCAAGTCACAAGGCTAGGACCAGAGCTAGAGGGGAGAAGCCTAATAGTGAAATGAGAAAGGGTGTGAAACAGAAAGGAGAGAAGAGTTGGAGCCACTAACATAATCAGTCAACTGCACCTACTTAATCTCTAGAGTTTGGGTTCCTTTTCTGTAAATGAAGAACACAACAATTCTTCCCTCCTGACATCCCATGGTTGTTGGGAGGAAATGTATAGAAGGTGTTTTAGAAGTACTGTAGCCGAAAATAAACAGGTAAGTAGCCAAGAAGTTGTCATGGAAATCTAAAAGATTGGTGTTACTCTGTTCATGGTTTGCACGTCAGCTAGCCACACATTTAAATTTCAACCCCTATTCCATTGCTGCAAACAGTGCTCCGCTCTTTGAATCCAACTCACTCCCGGTGGTTCGGCCGTATTAGCACTCTCAGAGACAGAACAGACAAAATGCACTACACTTGTTTGAGACTGTGTTTTGTTCCAGAGACAAGGGTAGAACATTTTCTAGACTGCAGTCAATAAAAGACATCTAGGTTAAGCCCTGGTATGCATCAGTGACATCAGCAAAATGGCAGAATAGAAAGTTCCCCAGCAAAACTCTCCCAATAAAAATACAGCTAAAAACTATTCAAAAACAAGAATACCTCCCTGAATATACCAGAACTCAGAAGAGAAGCACAGAAATCCCCTAGGTCCACAGAATTGAGACAAGCTGCAACCAATAAGAGAAACAGTTATTTCAGACTGCACCACTCTTCCCTCAAGCCAGCAAAACACCACTCAGAGAATTTCCCTAGATCCACAGTTGCCGATATGACAGGAGAGAATTGGAGGTAGAGGTTCATTCTCCCCACCGGTCTGGAATCTTCATGAAAAGCCCACTCTGGGAACTACTGGGAGTGCTAATATGACTGAACCACCCGGAGTGAGTTGGATTCAAAAAGCAGGGCGCTGTTTGCAGCAACTGATGAACAGATCTTGGAGGCTACTCGTCACTCTAATCAGGAAAGACACCATGTTGACAAGACTGGCTGATGCTACAGTGCTGCAGGGGAAACAACAGGCAGAGAGGCCTGAATCCCTAGCCAGATTTTCCACAAATTCCATGTGCTCACATGGAGAACTCTCCTGGCCTGGAAACAACTATAAGGCAAGGATTAAGTTCCAGTGCTCATTTTAGTCTTCACCAGACTATAAAACAATGGCAGGGCAGCAATATAATTTTATGGCAGCTTTTGAGCTCTGGTGCTCTTGATAAATTCTTCCTCAGAATTAAGAACAATAGAAAGGCATCAATTTAGTTCAAGAGTACTATTTAAGTTCTGGTGTCCATTATAAGTCTTCCTCTGATGGGAAAACAATGACAGGGCAGTGATTTCAGTTCAATGCAATGTTTTAGTTCCGGTGTTCACTGTAAGTTCTTCCCATCGTGGGAAGAAACAACAGTCCAGTGTTTAAGTCTGACATTAGAAGTAAAGTTCTAACACCACCAAACAACACCACAAAAACTGGAAGAGATGTCTGCTTCCTCAAATGTACAGGCATCGAAGTAAAGATTCAAAGATTGTGAAACTTGGGGAAATATTACATCACTAAAAGAAACTAACAAAGCTCCAGCAGTGACAAAAAAGATCATTACATAATGATAAACGTGTCAATTCAGCAAGAGGATATAACAATTGTCAATATATATGTACCCAACACTGGAGCAACTAAATATATAAAACAAATATTAATAGAACTAAAGGGAGAGATTAATGGCAATACTTTAATAGTAGAGACTTCAGGATCCCACTTTCACCAATGAACAGATCATACAACAGAATATTAACAAGGAAAAATTGGAGTTAAATTACACTCTAGACCAAATGAACCTGATAAATATTTACAGAACATTCCATCCAGCAGCTGAAGAATACACATTTTCCTTGATAGCACATGGAACATTCTCCAATACAGACCACATGTAAGGTCACAAAACAAGTCAACAAATTTTTAGAAATCAAAATCATATCACGTATCTTTTCTTACCATGATGGAATAAAACTAGAAATCAATAGCAGAAGGAATGTTGGAAACTGTACAGAATATGGAAATTGAACAACATGTTCCTGAACTATGAATGAGTCAATAAAGAAACTAAAAAGGAAACTTAAAAATTCCTTGAGACTAACAAAAATGGAGACACAACACATCAAAACCTATGGGATACAGCAAAAGCAGTTCTAAGAGGAAAATGTGTGGCAATAAATACACAAAAAAAGCGAGACTTCCAAATAATGCACCTCAACGAACTAGAAAAGCAAGAATAAACAAAACCCAAAATTAATAGAAGAGAAAAATTATAAATATCAGAGCAGAAATAAATAAAATTGAGACTAAAATACAAAAGATCAACAAAATGAGTAGTTGGATTTTTGAAAAGGTAAACAAAATTGACAAACCTTTAACTAGACTAAGAAAAAAGAAAGAAGATGCAAATAAATAAAATCAAAAACAAAAAAGGAGACATTATAACTGATACCGCAGAACTACAAAGGATCAACAGAGGCCATTATGAACAACTATACTCCAGCAAATTGGAAAACCTAGAAGAAATTCTTGGATGTATACAACCTACCAAGATCAAATGATGAAGAAATAGAAAACCTGAACAGACTAACAATGAGTAACAAGACTGAAGCAGTAACAAAAAGTCTCCCATCAAAGAAAAGCCCAGGAGCTGACAATTTCCCTGCAGAATTCAACCAAACTTTTAAAGAACTGATACCAATTCTACTCCAACTATTTTGAAAAAATTAAAGAGGAGGAAAGAATTCCAAACTCATTCTACAAGATCAACAGCATGCTAGTACCAAAACCAAACAAGGACACAACAAAAAAGCGAAAATTACAGGCCAATATTTCACTGATGAATCTAGTTACAAAAATCCTCAACAAAGTGCTAGCAAACCAAATTCAACAACTCCTGAAGAATATCATTCACCATGATCAAGTAGGATTAATCTCATGGACAGAAGGATGGTTCAACACACACAACTCGATAAATATGATACATCACATTAACAGGATCAAGAACAAAAAACATACGATCATTTCAAGAGATACTGAAAAAGCATTCATAAATTTCAGCATCCCTTTATGAAAAAGCTCTCAACAACCTGGCTATAGCATGAACATGCCTTAAAACAACAAAAGTCATATATGACAGACTCGCAGCTAATATCACACTGAATGGGGAAAACCTGAAACCCCTTACTATAAGATCTGGAACAAGATAGGGATGCACACTTTTACCACTTTTATTCAACATAGTACCAGAAGTCCTAGTAAGAGCAATTAGGCAAGAGAAAGAAATAAAAAGCATCCAAATTGGAAAGGAAAAAGTCAAATTATCCTTGTTCACAGATTTTTTTATATTTAGAAAGCCCTAAAGACTCTACAAAAAAAAACTGTTACATCTAATAAATTAATTCGGTAAAGTTGCAGGATACAAAAATTAATAGCATTTCTATGTACCAACAGTAAACAATCTAAAAAGGAAATTGATAAAGCAATCCCATGTGGAATAGCTACCAAAAGAATAAAATAAATAAATTTAACCAAAGAAAGATCTCTAGAATGAAAACTATAAAACACTGATTAAAGACATTGAAGAGGACAGAAAAAAATGGAAAGATATCCCATGTTCATGGATTGGAATAATTAACATTGTTAAAATGTTCATACTACCCAAAGTGATCTACAGATTCAATACAATCCCTATGGAAATACAAATGATATTCTTCAAAGAAATAGAGAAAACAATTCTAAAATTGTAATGTAACCCCAAAAGACTCCAAATAGCTAAAGCAATCTTAAGCAAAAAGAATAATACTGGCATCAGCACACTGCCTGACTTCAAAATATACTACAAAGCTATAGTAAGTGGAAGCACAATACTGACATAGAAATGGACACATAAACCTTGGGTAAACAATGTATGTTGTTTCAATGCATATTGAAGAGACAGTCTCGTCAATAATTGGTGCTAGGAAAACTGGATCTCCATATGGAGAAGAATAAAACTAGACCCCCATCTCTCACGTTATACAAAAGTTAAAATGGTTTAAAGACTTACATATAAGACCTGAAACTATGAAACTACTAGAAGAAAATATTGGGAAATGCTTCAGGACGTTGGTCTTGGCAGATTTTTTGGGTAAGAGCTCAAAAGCACAAGCAACATGAGGAAAAATAAACAAACAGGAATACATCAAGCTAAAAGGCTTCTGTACTACAAAAAAATAAAAATAATCCAATATAGCAAAGAGACAAAATAAGAGAAAATATCTGCAAACTATTCATTCAACAGGGGATTAATAACCAAGTTATAAAAGGATCTAAAATAATTCTGTAGCAAAAAAAAAAGCAAATAATCTAATTTTTAAATGGGCAAATGATCTGAATATACATTTTTCAAAAGAAGACATAGAAATGACCAGCAGGTATATGAAAAAATGCTCAGCATCACTAATCATAAGGGAAATGCAAATTGAAACCACAATGAGGTATCGTTTCACCCAGTTAAATGGCTTTTATAAAAAATATATAATATATATAATACACGTTATATATAATATATATATAATATATATATGCCATCAAGTATGCAGAGAAATTGGAATTCTAGTACACTCTTGGTAGGAATATAAATTAGTACAGCCACTATGAAAAACATTATTGGGGCCTCTCAGAAAACTAGAAGTAGATCTAGCAATCTCGCTACTGGTCCAGCAATCATACCATAAGATCCAGCAATCCCACTGCTGGGTGTATATCCAAAAGAAAGGAAATCAGTATATCAAAGAAATGTATCTGCATCTGCATGTTTGTTGTAGTGCTGTTCACAGCAGCAAAGATATGTGACTAACCTAAGGGTCTATCAACAAATGAATGGATAAAGAAAATGTGGTATACGCAATGGAACACTATAGAGCCATTAAAAAAAAACTTGTCATTCGCAGCAAAATTGATGGAAATGGAGGTCACTAGTTTAAGTAAAATAAGCCAAGCACAGAAAGACAAATATCACATGTTCTTACTCCAACATGGGAGTTAAAAAAATCGATCTCACGGAGACAGAGAGTAGAATGGTGGTTACCAGAGGTTAGGAAGCATGGGGGGAGGGGTGATGAGAAGAGGTTGCTTAATAGGTACAGAAACACAGAAGAAATAAGTTATAGGGTTTGGTAACACAGTAGGGTGACTGTAGCTAACAATATATTATATTTCAAAACAGCTAGAAGAAAAAATTAGGGATGCTCATAACACAAAAAATGATAAACATTTGAGATTATTAATATCCTTATCATCCTGAATTGATCATTACACATTGTATGCATGTCTCAAAATATCACATGTAACCCATAGATACGTGCAATTATTGTGTATTAATAAAAAATAGAGGGAACGGGACATCTAAATAACAAGCTCTGCCCCAGAAAATGGGGGCATAGAGAAAGTGAGATGAACTCAAAAATACTCATGATGATCACTAAAAAATCAACAATGGCTACTTCTGAGGAAGGCAATAGAATTAGAGAGGAAAAAAGAGATAATATGTTTTTTTATGCTATAAAACTTCTGTTTGAGTTTTACAGTGAGAATGGAGTCATGTATTACTTGTCAGATTAAATAAATGAGTATGATTTTGAAGAATTTTTATGAAGTAGGACTAGGTAAGTTCTTCCATAATTTCCCATTAGAACAGTTCAAACATTGATACAAATGTTCTGGGTTGTTTTTATTCCATTTTACCTTTACCACATACATATCTAGGTATTCACACTGTTTTTGTTTGAGTGACTAATGTAATGCCAAAGGGCCAGGAACTAAGTTTGGTCCCACATTTTCAATAATCAAGTCTTTGATCTTAAACAAGTCCTAACATTGGTCAATTCTGGTTTCTTCATCTGTAAACGAAGGATTTTTAATTAAGTTGTAACATCACCTTAGGTCTAACATTCTGTAATTCTGAGAAGAAATAGTCCACCTGGAAATGAGCCAGTTTATCTGAAAATTATCAGAAAATGAAGAAAAGAAAAAAAGAAAAAGGAAGAGTTGAAATCCATTTTTATCCATTTAAAAAATGAAAATTATATACGTTTAAGTTGGCTAACATGTTTTATATATGTGTACATTGTGAAGTGATTTTTAACAATTTGCATATTTATAACCTTATATAGCTACTTTTGTTTTGGTATAGTAAGAATATTTAAATCTACTGTCTAACCAAATTTTACATATACCATATACTATTATTAACTACAGTCACCATAGTGTACATTAAATTCCCGGAACTCATTCATCTTATAACTGAAAGCTTGTACTCTTTGACCAATATCTCGCCATCCTCTCCACACCCAGTCCCTGGCAACCACCATTCTACTCTGCTTCTACAAGTTTGAATTTTTTTTTTATTCCACATAGAAGTGGAATTATACAGTATTTGTCTTCATGTGTCTGGCTTATTTCATTTAACATAATGTCCTCTAAGTTCACCCATGTTGTCATAAACAGCATTATTTACTTCCATGTTAAAGCTGAATATTTGTGTGTGTGTATGTGCGTGTGTGTGAGAGAGAGCGAGAGAGAGAGAAAGAGAGAGAGACACAGAGAGAGAGAGAGAGATTTAGGTTGCTTACATGATTTGGCTATTGTGAATAGTGCTGCAATAAACATGAAAGTGGAGATATTTTTTTTCAAGTACTGATTTCAGTTCCTTTGAATATATACCCAGGAGTGGAAGTGATGGATCATATAGCAGTTCTATTTTTAGTTTTTTGAGGAAACTCCATGCTGTTACCCATAATGGCTGTATCATTTTACAATACCACTGTCAGTGTACAAGGGTTACCTTTTCTCCATATCCTCACAAACACTTGTTATTATTTAACTTTTTGATAAGAGTCATTTTAATAGGTATAAGATGATAAGCCATTGTGGTTTTGACTTGCGTTTCCCTGATGATTAGTGATCTTGAGCACTTCTTCATATACTTTGTGGCTATTCGTATATCTTCTTCAGAAAAATATCTATTCAAGATCCTTAGCACATTTTAATTGTATTATTTGCTTTTATCTGTTTGTTTTCTATTGAGCTGAATAAGTTTCTTATATATTTTCGATATTAGCCCCATATCACATATATCAGTGGTCCCCAACCTTTTGGCACCAGGGACCAGTTTCATGAAAGGCAATTTTTCCACAGACGGTGGGGAAGGATGGTTTGGGGATGATTCAAGTGCGTTACATTTATTGTGCACTTTATTTCTATATTATTACATTGTAATATATAATGAAATAATTTCTACATTATGATACACAACTCATCATAATGTAGAATCAGTGGGAGCCCTGAGCTTATTTTCCAGCAACTAGATGGTCCCATGTGGGGGTGATAAAAGACAGTGACAGATCATCAGGCATTAGATTCTCATAACAGAATCATTAGATTCTCATAAGAATCTAATGCATGCCACCTGGATTCCTCACATGCAGAGTTCACAATAGGGTTTATGCTCCTATGAGAATCTAATGCTGCTGCTGGCAGGAGGCAGAGCTTAGGCTGTAATGTGAGTGATGGGGAGTGGCTGTAAATACAGATGAAGCTCCATTTGCTCACCCACCACTCACCTCTTGCTGTGTGGCCAGTTCTTAACAGGCCATGGACCAGCTGGCCTAGGGGCTGGGGATATGGCTTGGGTATATGGCTTGCAAATACTTTATCTCATTTCATAGGTTGCCCTTTCATTTTGTTGATTATTTACTTTGCTAGGCAGAAACTCTTTAGTTTGATGGAATCCCATTTGTTTAATTTTACTTTTTTTGCCTGTGTTTTTAGAGTCATATTCATAAAGTCATTACCAACACCAATGTCTTTTGTGTTGTGAAAAGAATCTTTTCCTCTGTGTTTTCTGGTAAGATTTTTATGTTTTCAGGTCTTGCATTTAACTCTCTAATCTACTTTGAGTTGGTTTTAATGTATACTGCAAGGGACCAATATTATTCATTTGCATGTGGATATTCAGTTTCTCTAATATCATTTATTGAAGAGACTATCCTTTCACTATTGTGTGTTCCTGGGACCTTCATTGAAGATTAGTTAGCCATATATGCATGGATTTATTTTGGGGTTCTCTGTTCTGTTCCATTGGTCGATGTGTTTGTTTTTATGCCAATACCATACCATTTTGATTACTATAGCTTTATAATATATTTTGAAATCAAGTATTATGATGTCTCTAGCTTTGCTCTTTTTTCTCAAGATTGTTTTGGTTATTTGGGTTCTGTTGCAGTTACAAAATCATCAATTTTTAGTTACTTTTTAAATGAATACTGGTGTAACATATGATGATTATCAAACAATCAAATAGCTACCACCCACAGTTACTTTTTTAAACAGATGAAATACATTTAAGTGCAATTGCATAAACTAATTAACATCATGAAGTTTTAGGTTCTAAGTCAACTTTTTATTTTTTTTCTTTTTCTATGCTTTTGGCATATTCATGCATCCAACACTTAGTAAGAATTTACTGATACTATCTAGTCACCAGAGAGACAGTTCATAAAGCTGGTCTGCTCTTTCAGTTTTCACTTAGCCTATTTCTCCCCATGAATTGTAATCTCCACATTTCATGTTTAGTCTGTGTATTAGCCTGTTTTCATACGGCTGATAAAGACATACCAGAGACTGGAAAGAAAAAGAGGTTTAATGGACTTACAGTTCAACATGGCTGGGAAGGCCTCACAGTCATGGTGGAAGGCAAGGAGGAGTAAGTCATGTCTTACGTGGATGGCAGCAGGCAGAGAGAGAGAGGCTGTGCAGGGGAACTCCTCTTTATAAAATCATCAGATCTCATGAGACTCATTCACTATCACAAGAACAGCATGAGAAAAACCTGCCCCATGATTCAATTACCTCCTACTGGGTCCCTCCCACAACACATGGGAATTGTGGGAGTTACAACTCAAGATTTGTGTGGGGACAAGGCCAAACCATATCTGTCTGTTTGCTGTGAGGATTACACAAGGTAGTGGAAACAGAACTAACATTCCATTTAAGTTCCAGAGGCAGGATACAAGTGCAATATGTCAAATGTATGTATGCCATAGCTCCACTTTACTGTCGAATCTTGGCCAAATTGCTTAATCTCACTAATCCTCATTTATCTCAATTCCAAACTTTACAAATCATTGCATGTGTTTTTTGTTACTGATGCATGAAAATTTTCTCAAATTTGCAAAGAAAGAAGAAAGAAAGTGTCTTTTTTACTCAGTTGCCTTCAGATGCTTGGCTCACAAAGCAAAATGCTACTTCAGTTGTGCTGCTCTTGTGATTCATGTAGCAGAAGAAAATGTGCTGAACAGAAAAGAAAGATAAGTAAACACTACATTAGTCATAAATTGGGAGATGGTCTCAACTGGAAATGCCAGGTAGAAAGCTACAGGCATGCTGCCCTGAAGGAGGCAGGGAAGAAGAGAGGCATCCACTATTCCTAAATGTAGTTATTCAGAATAGATGCCTGAATCTTTGAGGGTTCCTCCATAATAATGGCTCACTCACTGATTCTCTCAGAATTCCAGAACAAAGACAAATCGACTATTTAGCCATGACAAACAAAATTATGAGATACAGCCAAGTCACCCCAAAGAGCTAGCCTATGAGAAAAATAAAGCAAGAGGAAATGATTTTTATTTTTTATTTTTATTTTTATTCAGTAGTTTATCTTTCTGTTTGTCTGATGATTTGCTTTTAGGAGTCTGTGAAGCTGGTTTCCTGGAGTCTGTGCTGTATAATTGCTTACCTTTAGGCTAAACCTTCTACTGATATTTTTGTTCCCAGCTCATCTTGAATGAAGGCCAAATTGGACATGCTTTAATATTTAATCCTTCTGAGTTATCTAATTAAGTAAAAACTGGCATTTTAAAAGTTCTTATGTCATGAGGATTTGAGTAGCTGTGCCAAAAGGCTTACATCACTAGACTGGAGGTAAATTTATAGCTGTTTTTATTCATTTGCATTTCATCAGCCCAGAATTGCTGACTCTAGGTTCAGCAAGGACCTTACTGCCTGCTCCATCTGTGGGGTACAGTACACTGCTGGTGATGGGCAATGACTCAAGAGAGAAGTTTGAGTTCCACAGTCCACAGGTCATTTTTCACCTTGAAGTTTGGCTGTGTAGCAAGTCAATTATATAAACAAAAAGCCAGGGTTATTCTGACACCATGGGCTTAAAGGAATCCTCCTTTTTTTCTGTAAGAAGCTCTATAGCTTCAGTTCTGGCCTCAGCTGACCTAGTTTAGTCCCAGTCCTGACAATTACAGTGAAATCACATCTTAAGGTGAATAATGGGTCTAAGGTAATTATATTGTGATCATAATTACCTTTAAAAGTCCCATGTAAGACAGTATCATACTTGGTAGTTGGATTCTAGAATCAGCTTATAAGTATGCATAACAACTGATTCCAACAACATAGGCTGAAGAGCCTGGAGAAAGTTATCTCATGTCTCTAAGCTTCATTTCATTCATGCATGAACTGGAGTTATTAACAGAGCCTATCTCGTAGGGCATAGGGAGGCGAAATGCAATGATGAATGTGGAGGGCCAAGCACATAAACCAGCACAATCAATGATAGCTACTACTATGAAAGATTGTTATGGGCTAGTTCAACTCCTACAGTGGGTTGTTGGCTACATGTACAATGGCTAAACTCTTTCAATTAGCCATTTTTCAGATAAGGGAACTGAGTGAGTCTAATGCCGAGCAGTTAAGGGGATAGCTAGTAATGCCAAAAACTTGTTTACTGTGTACTGTAGTAATCCAGATCATATACGATAAAGCCAGCTCTGCCCAGTTTTGTCATTTACTGTTTCCATAAACTTATAGAAGTTGATTAGCTATTCTAAGGATTTTAAAAGTTCATACATATAAACCATTCAACAGGGCCTGGCACACGATGAACTAAATCATAAACATCATCACCATTATGGTTATTATTATCCCATGCTTTGTGTGGAAACACCAATAGTGTTGGCAGCACCAGTGGTGAAATAATTTGTCTTACACATAGGGGAGAAATGGACTTAACTCCACAAGATTACTCAACATAAAATAGGATTTGAAGGGGATTTTCAATAAGACAATTGGAAGAGACTCTGAACTAAAAAGGACAGACTGCTCCAGATGAATAAAGTGAGAAGACATGGAGGCCAGGGTCATAGAAGAGGCAAAACAAAATGACTTGCATGAAAGAAAGGGAAAGACAAGAAACAAAGAGATAGAACATTTGCAGCAGAATAGTAATGATTCCTTTGTTGAAATTCTATAATTCATTGGCTTGGTCTCCGTGGTATCTAAAAGTAGACAGATACTTCACTTGGAGACCAGGACAATAGGCTCTACTCTTTTATTACAATAAATGAGACAGAAAAATACCGAGGTACATCCAGAGGCTCAGGAAATGAGTACTGCAGTTTTCTTTCATGGATGTTGCTGAGCAAATATAATTCAGAAAATCATTCCTTAGAAAAGAAAATAAAGACTAGAAACTTATACTTTCATAAATAGTAGATGAGGAAAGTTGAACATAGGATACCAGAGAGAAACAAGGAACAGTTATTTTTATTAGCCATATTCATGTGGGAAGGGGACCGATGTTATTTGGCCCTGAGTTAGGATTTTTCAGTCTCACTCTTACATTACTTTTTGTGACCTGGAGCAAGTCCCTTCTTCACACTTCTTATTATGGGCCTAAATCACCTTCTTGCCTAGATCAGGAAGTATAACGTTTAGATACAAAGGCTCTGGAACTAGATTAAGTTCAGAACTCTCCTTTATGCCTATTTCCTGAGTTATCTGCGACACATTAGTTAAATTTAAGCCCTAGTTTCTCATGTGAAAGTTGGAGATTGTAACAAATATTGCTTATTTAGTATTGTTGTTAGAGGTTTAAATCATATAATTCATGTTAAGGTGTTAGCAAAATGCTTGAAATATGGGAAGTACTTAATAAATGGGAAATACTTAATAGATGGAAACTACCTGTATTGTTATCTATAAAAATAAAAGAATGGACTAAAAATCTCTAACGTCTCCTCTAGTTATTCATTGTTTTCTCTAGCCCATGCTCCATATTTTTACAGCCTCCCAACTTAGACATCTCTCTTCTAGTTTATTCCCTAGCTCCCACCTGTAAACCGAGTGGAAAAAAGAAATGTTAAGATGTCCAGTGCAGAAGCAGAAATGTGTATGAGGGAAGAAGGAGCAGGTCTCAGTCCTCCTACAGCCACCACTAAGATTGCTAGAAGTTGAATACAAATGTTTGAACCCCACAGGGCACACAGGAATGTCTTGTTTTAGAAAATTTGGCTGATAGATTTAGCTTGCTTTTTACCTTTTACGAATGAATAGGATACAGAAGCCATCAGACTGTTTGTGACTTGTGAATGAAATAATATGCATGGATGCATTTTGTAAACAGCACTGTTCAAATGATGCTGTTGTTCCTGCTGTTGCTCTAACTGTGATATGCATATTGTTTGTAAACCCAAAGGTTATGGGCTATTTGTCATATTTCTATAAACTGGCACTAGTTTTTTGGATTAAATTATCATTAGGTTTGAGTAATGCCTATCTTATCTACAGCTTCTCAAAGAAGAGAAACCTTTCCTGGAGGCAGTTATATATTAGAGAAAATTTAAAATAATACATTCGAGATAATAATATATACTAGAGATAAGTAAACTAGAGATTAATAGTGCAAGTTCTCAGGTTTCTGGATTCATGTCCTTGATCTGCCACATTCCGGTTGTGTGCCTTGAGCAAGTTGCTTACTTGCTCCAAGCTTCTGTTCCTCCATCTTTAAAACATGGAAAACAACTGTATGTACCACAAAAGGATGCCACGAGCATTCAACAAAGCAATGAATTTAAGATCCTGGCACAGTGCCTGGAATGAGGGAGGCACCCAATAAAGGTTAGCTATTATCATTATTAAAATAATTGAAGACATAATATGGAGATAATAAATATCTCCACTTTAATGATATGGCAGATACACAAAGTCTGGATGAAAAGGATGTGGAATGGAGGAAAGTGGCAAAGAAGAAGTTGGAATGAACAAAAGTGAGTGCGGTGGCTCACGCCTGTAACCCCAACACTTAGGGAGGATGAAGCAGGCAGATCATTTGAGGTCAGGAGTTTGAGACCAGCTTGGCCAACATGGTGAAATATCTTCTCTTCTAAAAACATGCACACAAAAAATAGCTGGGCATGGTGATGCATGCCTGTAATCACAGCTACTTGGGAGGCTGGGGCATGATAATCACTTGAATCCAAGAGACGGAGGTTGCACTGAGCCAAGATAGTGCACTCCAGCCTGGGCGACAGAGTGAGACTCCATCTCAAAGATAAATAAATAAAGTGAGTAGGTGGGCCAGTGGCCAATTTTTATAACCTCAGCCTTATGGGGTCTGCTCTGAAATCATCTGTCCCTGGGAGAGAATCTAAAATCAGTCCAAATGTCATACTGTTGCTTCAGTTTGAAATTTTGTGACCAGAGCCTTCCTGTTACTAGTCCTAAAAGGAAGCAGAGAGCTGCAGTAGTCAAGACCTCCAGTAAGGAGACTGATACTCCAGTGCAGCTAGAAATAAGGTGTCATCACACTACAGCCTAAATCTGGATAGCGCCAGGAAGCCTGCTGAGATTAAACCTACCTCAGTTTATTTACCTGCAAAGATGACTCTTTCTAAGTAACCATTAGGATTTTAGAATAGAGAGAAAAAATTGAAGTATGGGAGTCAAGAAGCTAGTTAGATTCAAAATGTCTTTATCAGGGGACAGCAAACATTTCCTGTTTGGGCCAGGTGGGCCATATGGCTTCTTTTGAACTTACTCACCTCTACTGTTGTAGTGCAAAAACAGCCATAGACAATACATAAACGAATGGGCATGGCTGTGTTCCCATAAAATTTGATTGACAAAAACTGGTAGCAGGCTAGATTTGGCCCATAGACCATAATTTGCTGACCCCTAGTCCCTACAAGAGACTTGATGCAATGACTCAAGTTGTCAGAAGAACCTGGGCTAAGGCTCATATAAATCAAACATGATGTCGAAGAATGTTGTTGACTAGAGATTAGCTGACCTAACATAGAGGGCTTCAGAATGAAGAAGGGAGAGGCAGCAAACTGTTTAAATTTAAATGGAGGAAGCAGCTTCTGTGCAAGAAAATAGGAATAACACAAAAAGTAACTGCAGCATAAGATGTACTTACTAATTCACATTAGAAAAAATACAGGGTGGACCTCAGCAACATTCTTTTCAGCATTATTTTTCTGTATTCTAATATTCAGAGCATGAGTAATAACTAGGGTAAACATACATACTTGTTTTCCAGAACAGTCCTGGTGTGTCTTTTGTCCTTATGTAATCATCAATTGTGTCCCCTTTTAGAGAACTGTCCTAGTTTTCACTATAAATTATATGATCACAACTATAATAACCAAAATGATTTTGAAGTTGCAGCACAAATAGGTATGTATTAGTTGGATTTTCACAAGACTTGTACAATAATACAAGTCTATAAACGCAGAATGTAGGGCTAGATAAGGGTATGTTAAGAACTTCAAGTTGGAGTTGGTTTTCAATCCAACTTTATCACTTTCTGATCATGTTAGACAAGCTGTTTAATCTCCCTGAATCACAGCTCCTCATATGTAACAATAAATAATAAAAGTAGTAATCTCATTAGATATAAATTTATTAGCATATAATAAATATTATAACATATTAGCTGTTATTTTATTATTATACATTCAGATAGAATCAATTGGTTGTGTGGAGACAAAAGTCACCCTTATTTACAGAAGATATCCCTCAAGTGGAGTAATTTTCTTGTCACTGGAGACAATCAAGCAGAGGTGTAACAGGCACTTCATGGGAATATTATAAGTAAAATCTTGCTACTCAAAGCCTGGTCCATAAACCATGACATTTGCATCAATTAGCAGCTTGTTGTTGCAGAATCTCGAGCTCCCACCTAGACCTACTGAATCGGAATCTACATTTTGAAGAAACCTCAGGCAGTACATTTAACCTTGCCATAAAGCAGCAGTCTCCAACCTTTTTGGCACCAGGGACCAGTTTTGTGGACAATTTTTTCATGGATAGGTGGGGGGTGGGGGTGATGGTTTTGGGATAATCCAAGTATATTACATTTATCATTAGATTCTCTTAAGGAAGTGCAGCCTAAATCTCTCACATTTGCAGGTCACAATAGGGTTCATGTTCCTGTGAGAATCTCAGGCCGCTGCTGACCTGACAGGAGGCAGAGCTCAGGCCATGATGCTCGCTTGCCCATGGCTATGTTGCCTGGTTCCTAACAGACCATGGACCATTACCTGTCCATGGCCCGGGGGTATGGAGCCCTGCTAATTGTCCACTGATGACTCAGACATTAGTGGATGATTAAACTTACAAAGCCCCTTCCATCCCTGAGACCACTTGATACTATAGCATCCACAGGTTATAAATGGATAAAGGAATGCCGTGGAAGGGAGCTGTGAATTCAATACATACTATATCCTATTCCATTAGGCAGGTTAGGAATAGTCCTTTCCACCCAACTCCAAAGAACGTAATACCAGGTCCAGTGACTACATTTCACTGATGAATTAAGTATTAATCTCAGATGGGTACAGATGTAGACCTTAAGTGAGTATACTCAGCATTGGGATTATTTTTTAATCTGCAGCATTACATCTACCTTAGACATAGCAACTTGATTATTTCCCAAGTTTGCCTCATTTTGTTTTGAGCCATTTCTCTGCTTTCTGGGGAATGTCTGTTTGATTATTCTCCATGTAGGTACTCTGCGTAGAGTTCAGTATTCCATTAATACTGAACAATTCACATACAAATAGACAGTTTAACCTTAGATATTTCCCCGAGGCCTAAAGAGGTTGATGCAAATATAAACAGAATCGGAAGAGCTGGTGAGGTATTTAGCTGAAACTTTAAAGAAATGCTTCTCTCACTGGGACTTCTTGGTAATGGTTGTAATGCAGCTCAAATGCTTAAGCTCTTTGTACACTTTTATCCTTTTTCCTTGATGCAGGCTTTCTGACATCTCTGGCTGTCTGAATTACACACAGTGTAGACTATCCTGCCCCACTGGGTTGCATCAATAGCTTCTTAGATCCCTTTTCTGATTCTATTATTCTGTGACTGCTGAGTAGCCCATGGTTATTTTTCAATATAATCTCACACACAGAAAGAAGAATATATCTTTTTGAAAGAATTAAAGTAACAAAGGAAAAAATTAATTTTAAGGAGAAAAAAGACAGCAGGAGGTGTGACAAAAAGCATCAAATTTTTAATGTATCTAACCTAATTTCATTAATTCTCTTAATAATGATGATAATTCATGTATTATGCCAATGTTTATCAAGTATACACTATGTGTTTGTTGCATAACAATGATAATAATAATAGCAGTTAACATTTGTTGAAGACTTACAACCACATGAATGAGATCACTATGGGCACCATCCTCATGGAAACTTACAATCTAGCAGGGAAGGCAAATTACAAAAATAATTCCAAGTGTTGTCAGTGCTATGTGAAACTGTAGGTATAATGGGAGGGTGTTACAGGTCTAGGGGTCAGTGAAGGCTTTCCTCAGGAAGTGACGTTTAAGAGTTAGCTAGACAAAGAAGCAGGGATGAGGAAAAAGTGTCCCAGGCAGACTGAAGACTATGTGCAAGAGCTCTGATCAAGCAAAATGTTTGTTTTGGAAATAAGAGAACTGGCCAAAGCTTGGAAGGCCAGGAGGAGAGTAGAATGACAAGGCTAGGAAAAGGAAGGCAGGAGCCAAACATGCTGAAACCTGGAGGCCATATGAGGAGTTTGGACTTCATCCCAAGGGCCATGGGGAACCATTGATGGGTATTAAGCAAGTGAGGGACATGATCAGATCTGAATTCTACAGTTTCTCTGAGTGGATTAGAAAGGAAGAAAGGGAATATGTGGATGACAGAAATGACAGTGACTCGAATAAGAGCAGTGGCAGTGTTTACAAGACATCTCCATGTTAGAGTGTCAGGCTAATAAGATGCCTTCTCTCCTGCAGTCTGGTTATTTGCTAACCCTTACAGGAGCTTTCCATTCTCAGAACCTCAGAACCTTTGCCTTCACAGAGCCAATAAGGCAGATATGGGAGCTGATGAACATATACAACAGAAAGTCATGCAAAGGAAAAACGCAAAGAGACAGTCCTCCACCAGAATTCTGAGACTGGGTCTGCTGGTTCCCTGATTCCTGCCATGCTTTGGAAAGGAATAATGTGCTGGTGCATTCAGAAAAGAAAATGAGACCCAGAAAAGCAGGATTTCCCTAAAAACAAGTCATAGGCCATAAAAGTATTATCACAACATAATGTGAAGAATGTACTTCTGGAAGGAATTCTGTTCCTATATGAGAGAAAGGTATTTTAATTAATGATTCTACAGCCCTTTTACCTTAAAGAGAGGGTTTATTTAGAAAGCTTGAGTTGCAAGCTATACCGTTAGCATAGTTTGTGCTAAGTGAGATGACAAAGCTGTCACCTTCCTCTAAGTTCAAATAATAGTTATCAACTAATTACTCATCAAGTATTTTCTTGAGCAACTACACAATGAAAGGCATTAGAAATACAAGGATAAATTAAAATTAACATTATTCTTGTTTACATGGAGCTTCCAGTTAGTGAAGAAACTGAGAGTCTAGACACTAATCACATGATTACATAATTAAATTTAAAACTGTAACTGTGATAGATTCTACAAAAGATAGGCATATGTACTGGGCTTACGAAAAAAGAATCTGGCCTACACAATAAGTTAGGGAAGTAATTACTGAACTGAGAGCAGAAGAATGCATATAAGTTAAATGGATAAAGCAGGATAGAAAAATAGACTCGATAAAATGAATTAACTTGACAAACAGATGTAGATTACCTGCAAGGTGCCAAGGGTCGTGATAGGTAACCGTACTACACAAACAAATGAAACTTAGTCTGCAAGTTACAGAAAATAGGATGGGCTGAAGCTTATTAATTCCTAGTTGTGAGAAGTTGGTGTTACTTTAACTATCCAAGCCTCAGTGTTTTAATCTGCAAAATAAGAAAATAACATCTATCATATAAGATTATTGTGAAAATATTAAAAGCCCTTAGCTTACTGCCTGGCATACAAGTAGCAAATTTTGTAATGACCAGATGGAGGCAGTCAGTATGATACAGTATCAGAAGCAGTGTTCTAGGGTTGTCTAAAGCTGAATGTCTTTGATCAGGCTGAATTCAAATCCCAGGTACAGTTACTAGCTCTGTGACCTTGGACAAATGACACACTTTCTAATCTTCAGTTTCTTTATGTAAATAGATGATACCTCACATTTCTTGGTAGGATCAAAGGAGATAATGCACGGAAAGGTCAAAGATTGCTTAAATAAATATTTGCCTACATATTTTATATGTGCAAGCTACTGTATCAATGCAGATAAATAAGTAGTTACGTTTTTCTATTGTTGTTGTTTTGGGTAGGAGGTAGAAGCTAGGCTAGACCAGAGGCTTCCCATAGAAAATTTTGACCTAGGTCTTTGCCTACATATTTTATATGTACAAGCTACTATGTCAGCACAGATAAATAAGTAGTTTTGTTATTGTTGTTTTTCTGGGTAGGAGGGTGAAGCTACACAAGACAAAAAACTTCACATAGAAAATTTTGACCTAGGTCTTGAAAAATGAATAGATGTTGGGCAGACAATGCTGATAAATGTGCCTTGCTCAAGCCATATGACTGCAATTTGCTACTATGAGAACAGCCCAGGGGGTTCAAGGCATAAGGATAATATTTTTTAAAGCCTGGTGAGCTCCTCCTAATAAACATCATCACTTCAGTTGTTGTCATGAGCTAGAATGCAAGATGATGTAGTAGGTAATAGCATATGCTTTGAAATGAGATAGACATGGATTCTGAGCCAGTCCCTGCTACTTACAACTGCGTGATGTTACTGAGCTTCAGTTTACTCATCCCTAAGAGGAAGTAACAACAGTGCCCTCTTCATGAAGCTATTATGAGGATTCAGCACGATAATGCATGTAAAGCTCTAAGTATCATGTTTGGCACATAATAAGAGTTTAATAAATGTTAAATATTCTTATTATTGTTGATGTGGCATTAAGGTTATGCTGACATAAAACATTAGAATTTGTTCACTGCATGGAACAGTTACATTAAACGCAGAGTAAGCTATATTACTTACTTAACAGTGGAATGCCAAAGAAATACAATGAACAACCAGGTTTTAAGAGTTCCTATATGGCAGTGGTTGCAGGTATTTATCTTTGTCACCCTAGTAACTTTGAGAGCTGTACACAGTAGACCTCCAATAAATGTTGAATAAATGAATGATTTTGCTGATTTTAAAATATTTTTCTACCTACAAACATGACAAGTGTTTCTGCAGATAATCTGTAAATTAAAAAATACATCTGTAAATTCAACACCAATGGGTTTTCTTCCAAGTTGTGTGTGTATGTGCATGTGTGTGTGTGTGTGTGTGTGTGTGTGTATAATATATATGGGAAATCATAGCATTTAAATAAATGTATACATATTTTTATCATACCATATGAAAGTTTTTTCCACTTGTCATATGAGCATTCACCTTGTTTTATGAAACATACTTTACAAACGTGATTTATATGTTGCATTACACTCTATAAGAATATGCCATATCAGGAGAATGGCATGAGCCTGGGAGGCAGAGCTTGCAGTGAGCTGAGATCACGCCACTGCACTCCAGCCTGGGCAACAGAGCGAGACTCTGCCTCAAAACAAAATCAAAAAAAGAATATGCCATATAATTTATTTAACTATTACCATATTGTTAGATGTTTACTGTGTGTCAAAACTAATTCATCTTCAAATATATGTTATTTGTCACCATATTCGGTGAGTTCTTAATCATTTTTAGGGTAAACAACTTAAAAACCTAATTCTTAACAAAATACTCTATATTATCTCCCTCCTAGATGAAAATTACAAACACATTTACAAAAACTATGGCCTACTACTTCAGGAGGTTTATAAACTCCATGAAGCCCATCCATAGATTTCTGTCCCCAGGGATTCACATCAGAACTAATTACGCAAAATGTTAATATCAAGCAAAACAAAAATGTGCAAAGACTTGACTATAATTATTGTGGAGATGTATAATCTCTAAAATATTGCTGACTACAGTAATGTGGCCCAATCTCAGTTCATTCTTATGTTTTAAATAGTCCATGCTTTACACATTAATGCTTCTCTACAACTTTCATTGAATAGTAAGTTTTCGTGTGATATATCTTTATTCTCCTTAATAACAGAAAGTCTCTGCAGGACTCCCAATGCACAGTCTTTTCTCGTGGTGACATGGTTTGGCTGTGTCCCCACCCAAATATCATCTTTAATTGTAGTTCCCATAATTCCTACGTGTTGTGGGAGGGACCAGCTGGAGACAATTGAATCATGGGGCGGTTACCCTCATGATTTAGGTTACCTGTTCTCATGATAGTGAGTGCTCATGAGATCTGATGATTTTATAAGGAGCTTCTCACTTCACTCGGCACTCATTCTCTCTCCTGCTGCCCTGTGAAAAGGTGCCTTCTGCCATGATTTTAAGTTTCCTGAGGCCTCCCCAGCCATGCAGAACTGTGAGTCAATTAAACCTCTTTTCTTTTTAAATTATCCAGTCTCAGATATTCCTTCATAGCAGCGTGAGAACCGACTAATACACACGGTGAGGTCTTGCATCCTGGAAACCTATGAAATTGTTAGATCTACTCCTGCCACCCTCCCCTCTGTCACTCCAAATTATCTTAAATACCATTCCATTTGAGCAAATGTACAGCATAACTCAGCATTGGATAATACAGTTATTTGAAGGAAAGACAGCATTTTATAATAACACCAAAAATAAATTTAATAAACAAAATGTAATATAGTATAAAGGTGGCTAAACACAAAAGTGATGAAGTTACAGCATTAGGGCAGGTTTATTGTCATCTCAGGATGCAAGGTTTTAACTTGGGTTTTATGTCATTTTAACCAAGGAGTATCTTAATCTTTATTATGAACATACACTTTGTCTGATATGCAATTTACAATAATGAGACTGATTCTACATGCCAATTTGCACAGCTTCTAAAGAATTCTAATATGTTCTCAACATGCAAAAAAATTGTTTTGTATTTTTTTGTTGTTGTTTCCATCTATTTGCTTCTAAAGATAGAACAATTTTTTATGTAAAAAGCATGTAGCCATGTCTGTACATTTCTATGTACATGTTTCTGCCTGCGGGGGTTAAAAAAGTTCCGAATTGTTATTAAGTTTCAAACAATTATGTAAAAAATGTTTAAAAACAATTCTAAGAATAATTTTTATTTAAGCCATTTCTTTTTCTGCCTCATAGTTACATCATCCCTCCCAAGGATTCCGCTTTGGAACTGTCCGAGAAAGCAGTGCTGAAGATTATGTGAGACAAAGTTTCCCAGAGATGCATGAATATATGAGAAGGTACAATGTTCCAGCCACCCCTGATGGAGTGCAGTATCTGAAGTGAGTGTCAACCTCTTGGATCCAAAGAAAAATTCTCACTGAAGAGAAGTAATTTAGCTACTGACGTAGTATATGTTAGTTTCTGAAAATGACAGATAAATATACCCACATTGTGTTTAGTAATACTTTACACTGTGTGAGATCCCAGGAGACAGTGTGAAATAGTTTTAATTGTGTGACCTAGATTACTTGTGACCTGCATAGTCTCAAGTTGGTAGTAGCTTTGTTCAAAGAACCAGTGGGGCCATTAGCATAGCAGATGGTGGAAGAAGTAAATGCTGGCTTTACATCACTTGAGAAAACAATGGTGCTGAAACAGTCAAACACACAGGGAATATGGCCAGAGGATAAAGTGTCCCAAGGCAACCTTTTCCTTCACAGTGAATATATCTCTAAATCCAGGGAATGCCTCCTCTTGCCATGAGGAAATGGAATTTATCTTAGAGATTTTCTATAGAAAGGAAATAAGATAGACGACAATGATTCCCATGCCTGCATTCTTCTCATCAGAATTTATGAGAAGCAATCACAAGAAATCACACTGCCATGGCAGATTATCAGAGCCTGTAATTCAATGAAGTTGAATACAAAGGCAGACGGTGCAGTGATGGCTCTGCTCTGTCTAGTCTTCCTGAGAAAAGGGAAAGAATAGTTCCTGAAAAACAGGAAGGCATGAGGGTAAGCAGTCTTCTCCCTCCTGCTTGATGGAATCAAGTTAATAACAGACATCCACACCTCCAATTCCTAGAATTGTGCAGCATCAGGAAACTAATTTCTCCATGGTCAGCGTCAATAATCTCCCCCATGGACAGTAGGACCTGCCACCTCAAATTCTTTTTTAAGAAAGAATAGAAATAAATAAATAATTTCATGGAACATAAGGGTTTTGTCTTTCTCAACAACTTTAGAAACAGGCCACTTAAAATGTTTTATGGACTTTTAACTATAGCTTAGAGAAAAAGCCTCGTTCTCTCATATTTGCAAGATTATATATGACGTGTATTATGAAATGTCACTTTTAATTTTGCAAGAACATCAACACATTACAGTCTCTCTCTGACATGAAGTTTAGAGTCCCTTTGCCTCCCAGATCTTCTCGTGTATTCTCTTCTTCGGGCAAATTTATAGTTGAAAGAAAGAATAAGATGTCAGGGTAGCAATGGTTTCCAGCAAATGGCAGACAAACTGGGCTCTGCTGACAGTGTGAAAAAGGATGAGATGAGCTACTGCTGCAGTCCCCAGAACTTCCACGCCACTCAAGAAATTTATGTATCTCAGGAGCTCTACCTGAGAAGGCCCACATGCCCAGCACTGGTGCCACCCTAGCCTGAAGAGAAGCAATCTTCAGGAAAGCAGCCACAGATGAAGGCCCAAAACAAGTCCATTTTCCTTGGTAATACAACTAGTGAGTGGCAGAGTCAGGACTAGGACCAGGTCTCTGGAATCCAACCACTACTTCAGACTAGTCTAGGAACCATGGTGGAAGAGTAGGCCCTTGATGTTTGTGGAATAGTCCATGTTCCAGCAACATCTATGCTCCAGTTGGTATCTGAAAGCTAGTTAGAAATGCAGCAACTCCAGCCTCATCCCAAACTTACTGCATCAGAATCTGCATTTTAACAAGCTCCCCAAGCAATTCACTGATTGAGGTGAAATTGGAATATATGCAGAGTTTACCATTAATGCCCTCTCACCACTTCTCTCTGGGCCTTAACTCTCCACTTTCAGCCTAATCATTTCCTGTGCCCTTAGCCACCACTTCCCACAACCACAGTCTTCATGTTACCTCCCTGGCATCCCAGAGCACTGACCTACAAGGCGCAACCCCTAGCATTGCCTGTGCAAGGAAGATTTCTACGTATTGAACCTGTCCTTTCCCTCTCCCATCAAAATTCTCTTCTACTTAATTCTACTCTCTCAGGGCCCTGCTTTCTCATTAACAGTGTTCTAAAAAAATTAACTCCCAATAAAATGCTTATTCTTTTTATTATGTTAATATGTGACTGGTTTTCTCGTGATGTGTGATATGTATTTTTAAACAATGCTTAAGAAAAGACAGGGCATGATTCTATAATAGAAATAACCACTGGGGGCCCTGCAAACCACAACAGTGATTCAGCCAGTCTTGAAGCTACTTGTACCTGGATCCCACTTGGCCATTTCCTCACCGGTGACTAAGGGTCCTATGGGAGTCTGAGAACTGACTACTTCTTGTCTTTTCATGTGATTGAAATTTATTATAGCTATCTGCACTTTGCAGTCCAAAATCAAGAGTAGTTATTTAAGGAAGGATACCAGAGACATTAGGCTTTATGAATTACTGGTTTAAAAAAACTGAAATGAACCTCATCTTTTTTATTGTCATATTGCTACCACAAATATTTGTGGAATATTGGCAAATGATAACTTGTTGCTAGGTAGCTGTCAAGGTACATTATGGTACTGTGACAGTCGAACTTTGATTGGAGAAACAGCTCTCAGCTCAGTTTTTATTTTATTGCCAGGATTCCATTAAGATTCCTTATCACCTCCTAGGAGATAATCCACATCGCCAACCCTTTCTGAAGCTTCCCATTACTGTAGAGCTGGAAGGTACTTCATTTTGGTTAAAGTTAAATGTGGGCCTCATTGTAACTTAAATCCAATACGTCTTGGAAAAGGGGGTGCATTTTAAATTGGCTGTTTCACTTATTTGAAGAGTAGGATAAGAAAGCAATGGTCATTGGTACCAAAAAGGTAAGATGACCAACCTACTATGTGTCTATACATGACCCAGACAAAGTCATTCGTGTAAAGATGTGTTTCCCGCCCACTGATGAATCTTCTGGGTGTCTAAGGATATCTTTCTCTTTTTGATTTTCTATGAATTCTAGTCATATTCTCCTCTGTTTAGAAGCCATACTGTGTTAAATTAGAACAGCCTCTCCACTGGATCTAAGAGAGGAAGGACTGAGTCCAGAAGGGATAGAAAAGAGTTATTCTTTTTGCAAAGCTGTTTGAACAACTCTAAGGGTAGAAAATCCTTTCTTTTTTTTCAAATTAATAAATGTTTTTATTTTCAAAAAATAAATACCTACACCTACACAATAAAAAGGAACTGAGGTCGTTGTTGCGTGAGATAGGGGCAAGAAGTGTAATACAGAGTGCTTATTCTCAAGAAACTTACACTTTAACTGGGGAGATAATATGGTGCACAAAATGGCTGCTTTTCTGGTCTTCAAAGAATCCATTCCCTCTTTTTGGTCACAGCATCTTGCATTTCTTCATCCCTCTTCTACTCTCACTGATTTATGTGCAGTGAACCCCACTCCTGGCTCGAGGTTACACTGCCTAGCCAATAAGAATAATAGTCCATTTCCATGGTAACAATATCCAGGGATGGGCTCAGGACATAGTCACAATAAAAGCAAATTGGACTAAGAATTTTTTTGAAACTTTTCCTGATAGAAAATCCTTTCTTAAATGGATGTATGTCTTTCACCTTTCCAAAAAGAATTGGAAGTGGCTGAAAACAAAGAAATCGTTGCATGTATTTTAGACAGTTATTTCCTTTTAAAACTTCTCCTTCCTTGCCCTCTTTGTAGGTGGAAGCTCAGCCTGTGCTCAGACTCACCTTTCATTTGAACCTGGTCCCAATACTTACTAGCTGTGTAACCTGGTTTAAGTTACTTCAACCCTCTGAGCCTCAATTTCCTCATCTGTTATATCACAGTCATTCTGAGTGATAAAATGTATAGAGACCAATGAATGCAATGCCTAACAACAAGAAGTCACTCTAATAGTGTAATAAGAGTAAACCTTCTCTACGCACTTCCTATTCAATTCAGAGTGGCTCTGGCTTTACTGATGGATTTAGAAGTAATGAAAGGAGCTGGTAGATAAACCCATTGGAAAGATGTCACGCTCTCTTATAAGAGTGTCTGTTTCCCCTGGTCTGTAGTCTAGAGGTCAGTGAGAAGCCAAGACCGCTAAGTCAGCACCTAGGTAGCTTGTGCGGCCCTTAGTGTCCAGGTTTCTGTCCCCTAAACAAAAGCCGGCTGTCAGCCTTCATGCTTCCTTCCCATTAATGAATCATGTTCACTTTTCTCCTCTGGTCTTAAATATAGGAATGATCCAGAGAAACTAGACGCCTTCATCATGGACAAAGCCCTTCTGGATTATGAAGTGTCAATAGATGCTGACTGCAAACTTCTCACTGTGGGGAAGCCATTTGCCATAGAAGGTATTAATCAGTCACTCTTGATTCACCTTTATTCAAGACGTGCTCAGTTTGCCAACCTAGCAAGTCACAAATGCCAAAGTCAGAAGCAAAGAGCTATTCATCTTCCCTTGTTTTCATTTTCAACTCATAAGCACTTAGCTATGAAGTTGCTGAAGTTAGGAATTTATTTTTCACCTATTCAACAAATATTTATTTACCCAATTGTTAGGGGGAAAAAATTATTGTTACCCAAATGATGTTGCTTCAGATATCTGGGAGTGGTGGCACAGTGTAATAAATGGGGAATTAATTTAATTTAATCTGTATTGTGTGTATGTGTGTGTGTGTGTGTAGTGGCAGGGTGTTGCTATGTGCTATGTTGCCCAAGCTTGTCTCCAACTCCTGGCCTCAAGTGATCCTTCCACGTCTGCCTCCCAAAATTCAGAGAAATCTGTATTTTCTAACAGCCAAATACTGTAGCAAATCTGATGGAAAAACTAAAATGATTACCTTTTACAGCGGGCAGGGCCCCAATATTGATCTAATCCAGTCTACTTATTTGATAAACAAGAAAACCCAGGAACATTACATAACATTTTCACAATTGTACAATTAGATGATAATACTGGGACTGAAATCTAAAGCTCATGGTTCTTAAATCAGTATTCCTCCACTAGTTGGAAAATAAGTAGGAAAAAAAAACTCATTCTATAGTTTAATACCCTTTAGGGTCCCAAACAAAACCTTGGGATCCTTGTTTGGGATCTCAGGTCTTTTTCTCCACTGGCAGCAAATTTTTCCTTCTAATGTGAACACCCAATCAATCAAACTTCAGAACCAAAGAAAGACTGCTTTGTCAGTAGCTCCTTTCATTCTGAATGATGGTTGATATATGGACCTGATAGTTTGAACCAGCAAATTTCACTTTTCCCAATTTCCAGCTTCCCTTCCCTGACAGTACATGCTGGCTCTCAAGACAGCCCATGCTGGCTCTCAAGACAGCTATGCTTACTTTTCAGAAAACACTTTGGCTTAAAACAATCCCATGGGGGTGCCCAACTGCTATTTCCAGAAATCTGTACTTTCCTGTATGTTAACTAGGATATCGAGACTATTCTGATTTCAATTTCCCAACCACAGTTGGTCTCTGTCTCCTCTAAATGTATCAGCAGACTTTTTACCTCTGTCTTTGTTTTCATGATAAATGAGAATGTTACAGCTGATGCTATTTCTCCACATCTTCTCCTAGCAGAAATCAGTCCCCTCTCCAGGCAAAGTGACCCCCACCTGAAGCAGGGATAGGACTCAGAAAGAGAGGCAATTAGCAATAGTGGTCTTTCATTAAGACTACCATCTAAGATAGCAAAGGGAGAAAAATAAAAAGCTAGAAAAATAAACAACATTCAGTATATAATCCCATTTTTATGTAACAATGAAAAATTTCTCATTTTTTATGGCATCTGGGGATGTTACATTTTATTTCCGTCCTAGTTGCACTGGGTAACTGAGGTCCCTTCTGCCATTAGGAGCTACTAAGAATGAATCATGTGTAGAGGACATAAGAATGAGGGGCTCCATCTTCCACCTTTATCTTCAGGGGACAACTCTATCTTGTCAAAAGACAGTGGTAAGATGGCTTGTTTGCCTCTGCTGGACCCTAGTGCCAGATGTCACACAATTAACTCCCCACTGGTTTCCTGTTTACATTTCCATCTGTGTTCCTGAGACTTAGTGTCTTGCAGTTCCCATCATCTCTAGGCATCACATTGTTTTCAAAGGAGATGGGCACAAAATGGTGCATGGAAAAGCCCTCCCTTCAAGAGAGCAGAAATACTGCAGGTTTTAATTGAGAGAATATTGTTATAATTGTGAGGTTATTCTCAATATTGTTATAATTGTGAGGTTATTCTCAAAATGGATGGGGTACACCTCAGAAAATTTAATTCAATTCTGCTTCTGCCAATAAGTTTATAGCCCAAAAACATAACTCAGTAAAATACAAAAGGAAGATACGTATAAATTACACAAAACAATGTGGTAGAAATACTAGTCAAAGCCTTGATTGCTACTTTTCTTAAACATATGAATTTCACAATTTTTTTATTTTGAGACTAAGTCTCACTCTATCGTCCATGCTGGAGTGCAGTGGCGCGATCTCAGCTCACTGCAACCTCCGCCTCCCAGGTTCAAGCAATTCTCATGCCTCAGCCTCCCAGGTAGCTGAGATTACAGGTGCCGGCCACCACACCTGGCTAATTTTTGTATTTTTAGTAGAGACAGGGTTTCACCATGTTGGCCAGGCTGGTCTCAAACTCCTGGCCTCAAGTGATCCACCCACCTCGGCCTCCCAAAGTACTGGGATTACAGGCGTGAGCCACCTACAGTCTAAATAATAAAGCTCACATTCTAATAAATTCAAGAAACTTAAATGTTATTAGAGGATAGCATATATTTTTAACAATTTAATTGAGAGAAATAATTTCATGAATTTTTAAGAAAATATTTCTCTCAATTAAATTGTTAAAAATATATGCTATCCTTTGACAACATTTAAGTTTCTTGAACTTATTAAAATGTGAACTTTATTATTAAGTTAGACTGTATAGGCATAAAAAAATCATCAAAGTAGTTTATGAGCAATACTTGGTCATTTAGGTTATAGGAATGTTTTATATGCCTACCCATATCCTTTCACAGCGTCTAGTACAATGCTAGGCATATAACATTAATGTAATAAATGAGGTATTACCTATTAAATAATGAATTAGGTTTGAAATAAGTACCTAATTCACTCACTTAGGTAGTTAATAGCTTGTACTTATACTTTCCCAAATGTTTAAATGTTCTTAGGAGAGAAAACAGAGTGCAATGATTCCTTCATGCTGAATGTACCGTCACTGTATATAGTAGTAACACACTCAGTACTCTATGTGTGACACTCAGTGTAACTACTGCTGTGGTCTGAATGTTTGTGCCTCCCCAAAATTCATATGTTGAAACCTAATCCCCAAGGTGATGACATTAGGTTATGAAGTTTCCACCCTAATAAAATGGAATTAGTGTCCCTATGAAATAGGCTCAATGAAGCTCATTCACCCTTTTCAGCATGTGAGGACCTAGCTACACAGCACCATCTATGAATCAGAAAGCAGGACCTCACCAGACACCAAATCTACCAGTGCCCTGATCTTGGACTTCCCAGCCTCCAGAACTATAAGAAACAAATTTCTTTTGTTTTTAAGTCACCCAGGCTATGATATTTTGTTATAGAAGCCTGAACAGACTAAGATAACTATTAACTATCCCTCCCAACTTCAGCATTCTGCATTTATCTTGACTTAAAAGGGAAAATAAGGCAAATAAGAAACAGTGGCTCCACACTGAGTTTGCAACCCTTTCACGAGTCCTCATTGGTACAGAGTATATAGCAAAGCAAACCAAAACTGTTAAGGATTCAAAAGCATGTGGAAAGCCTTTGGTTGAATTAAATACCATAAACCAGGGGCACAAATACATATTGTGTGCAGGGAAGAAAATAAAACTGTTGAGATAAATGAATACATGTCTCCAATTTGTGCGTTGCAGTTAGCTGACAATAAAGCTCAAATAAGGAGAAAGAGTAATGTAACTGCAAAATAATGATGTGTGACCTTTCTGCCAAATACCTTTGCCTGCTTTTGAGTTTGTTCTTTTACTTGCTTTCCAATAATTATTTAATACAGTGCTTGGAACACTGGCTCTGGAGTCTGAGTGCTTGGGTTAGGATAAAATTGCTGTTATTAACTGGCAAGTTATCTAACCTACTCCTCAAGTTCCTCACCTGCATAATGGGGAGATGAATAGGAAATTTATGATAGAATTGTTGTGAGGATTAAGTAATGCATATGAAGCATGTACTGTAGGAACTTGTTTGGCCCATAAGAAGTGCTCAACAAATTATCATTATATAGTATATTGATTAATACATTGAGACCAATTAACTATAAAATTCTTCCAAGATAGTCTTCATAAGTCTCAACTTCTCCCACACATTTCTCTCCCCACTTTGATGTGCTGAGGCTAAGGGAAACCCATTTTATAGTCCCTTTATAGTTGGGACCATTACGATATGTTCTCAACCATTGTCCCAGAGTAGCTAAATATAGCATTCCAAGGACAGACTGCAAAACTGAAAAAATCTTTCTCCCTGAAGTCTTTTTAACCCTATCTGAGATGCTATTTTCAAAACATCTCTTTTCCAACCACATTTCGGAAGATTCTTTCAGTTTACGAATTTCTAACTATACATTTGCTAGCCAAAATATATTTCCATCACTCGTAGCTGAATAAAGCTGATTTATCCATGGTGAAGAGATCAGGATTCTATTCTGAAAATTGTCCTCTTGGGCTATTAAGCTGTATCCAATTTCCAGGATGCCTGATGCCTTCATCTTTAGGGTTGAAGGATTCCATTTTGCTTCATCCATCAACCGCAAAATAGTCAACCCTGTCTTTATTGCAAAGCCACGTTTCTAATAATAATGAAAGCAACCCAGGCTGCTAAGTTGAGTCAGCAATTTAAAATGAGAATTCTTTGACCAACGAACACAAGCAAATCTGAAAAGCAACTGATAAATGGGGACAGAAATAAAACCCTCAAGGTTTTATTATTTTATGTTTTTGAACAAAATGGATTTTTATCTCTTTTAACAAATAACTCTTCTTATCATCACATAATTTATTTTCTTATTTTTCCCATCATTCCACATGCATAGTTTGTTTTCATTAGCTAAAAATGATTATTATTGCTAGAAATCATTAAAATATCAGTATTCAATACATGTGTTAAAACAGAAATTTTAAAGGGTTAGTAATCTGTTTTTAGCAACTGATTGCAAATTAACCCAGACATGATCGAGTGGAGTGATTTAATATTTATTATTTCTTATGTAACAATTTTTATAAATGTCTGTGAAACTTCAAGATAGCTTTATCATTAGGGAACCTTAACACTTTTGTTGTAGTGTCAAAATTCTATTCTTAGAATATGTAGATTTATCATAAGTGTGAAGGTAAGAATTTAAAACTTTCTTATCATATACTTTTGTCTTATCTACCAAAAATATCGTGATCAAGAACGACTTCAAGATGCCATCTCTCATCCTCTCCTCTAGAACCAATCTCTTATTCCTCTGAATTTTCACAGAGCTTTACCTGTCCTCATTGTGTCCTAGGCATTATATTTTACCTTTTTTTGAATTTATGCCTCACTCATCTTTTTTTACCAAGAAAAGTCAAGTAACTTTCTACCAATTTGTGTAGTTTTTTTTTTCAATGTATACCTCATTTCACTCATGCCACCATAAGCTCCTTATGGAAAGACTCTGTGTCTGCTTTAACTTGATAACCTCCATAGCATATGAAAGAGTGCCTGACACAGAATAAGCACTTAACACATGTTTATGGAATTAATCAATAGATGAATAGGTGAGCAATAAATACTTATCAAATGCAAAACAATTCTGCCATGATTACACTAATGTGGGTTGGAATGATTAGCTTTAAGAGGGTTTTAGGAGAAACAATTAGTGAGTGTCCTTGCTAGTGAATTTTCTCATATATATAATCATATACAAGTTAAAGCTGTTCTCACACTGTTTCTACAAAACTTATTGAAAAGTTTATAAGTAAAATCTGCCTGTGAATAATGTATATTTATGTTTACTAGAAACAAACCAACAGTTTTGAATATTGTGTTTTTTAAATGAATTACATGGTTTAAGGCATTACATCAATGTGCATATAGTGTTGAGGCCTGCATTAAAGGGAAAGAGATAAGTGTTTCCTTGACATGGTCACATGTTGTAATGGACATGGTGGGAAGAGCGTTGGTTTTAGAATCAAACAGACCTATTTTAAAATGCTGGCTTTGCCGACTACCAGCTATGTGACCTTGGCAGTTTATTTATTCAATCTTTTTTTTTTTTTTTTTTTTTGAGATGGAGTCTTGCTCTGTCACCCAGGCTGGAGTGCAGTGGCGCAATCTCTGCTCACTGCAAGCTCTGCCTCCCAGATTCACGCCATTCTCCTGCCTCAGCCTCCCGAGTAGCTGGGACTACAGCTGCCTGCTACCACGCCCAGCTAATTTTTTGTATTTTTAGTAGAGACGGGGTTTCACCATGTTAGCCAGGATGGTCTCGATCTCCTGACCTCGTGATCTGCCCACCTCGGCCTCCCAAAGTGCTAGGATTACAGGCATGAGCCACCATGCCCGGCCTATTTATTCAATCTTAAGTCTCCAAGTAATACACATTCTACACATTCTGGTGTGGGTTCATGTAGGGATACATGTGGAATAATGCTTGGTGCACAGTGGAGCCCAGTATGTCCTAGTACTTATTATTAGAATCCAAGGATGATTTAACCGAGCTGTGTGTCACAATCTGTTGTTGTTGTTGCTGTTGTGGTGGTTGTCACTGTTGATGTTGTTGAAAACTATTGACCCAGGGAGGAAAAACACATTGATATTCGGCAAACCTGGCTAATTATCCTAACCATCAACCCACTCCTACCAGACAGTAGCAAGTCCTCCTACACTTTGTTCTTATATGGCCCAGTTTTCCCTTATGGCACCTATCTCAATTGTAATGAAATAATAACTATGCTATGTCTTGTTTAATATCTGTCTCTCCTGTAGAGTGTACATTCCATCACAGCAGAGACCACATCCACCTTGGTCACCGCTAAGTCCTGACCACTTAACATGGTGCCTATTTACTCAGGGAAGATTTGTTGCCTGAATGAATGAGTGAATGAATAAACGAATGTGTGAGTGAGTCAGTGAATCAGTGAATATTATGATATGCTTGTGCCTAGTATTGTGCCTGATGTGCAAATAAGTCCTGAATAATGTTTGTGCAGTTGAATTGGAAACAACATTCATTATGTTTCTAAAGAAAACTGATTACTTCCTTCTAATAAATTACCCATTATATTTTTAAATGTTATTTAATAATAACATCAGCAGAATCAAAAGCTACCCATCCAAACTCTTTTGTTTTCAGTCCTGCCTTTCAAACCAAAATGACTAGGCATAAAACAGGCACTCAAAATAGCTCTTTGAATGGAAAATTCTAATCATGCTTTTGACATTGTCATCATTTTCTTGACTCCCTATTGTTAAGGAACAAATAATATTATTATCAGAAAAAAAAATACAGTCCATTAAAACTCAGTTTTTTATGCATTATTTCATCTCTTTTATTGGTTATACACACATCTCAAGCCTTTTTTTAAAGAAAAAGATTGTGTATCTGAATTAATAAAGAAACAAAAATCAGTGCTCTTGAAATTGAATTGTAAGATAGAATAATTATAGGAGATATTTGTTTCTATTAAGTATCTTTGGATGCTTGACAGTCTTTTAGTCTTTATCCACAAAAAAGGAACTAACTATATTTTTAATCTCTCTTCCTCAATCATGTTGAAGGCAAAAAAAAGTGTTTGGGTTTTTTTTACTATTCTGTCCAATAGCTAAAACAAAATGTAGCTAATTAGCTTCTTTGACATGGCTCATCAAAGAGGTTAACAGTATAGTAACATTTTGGAAACCAAGTAAAGCCACACAGTGTGAGGATACAGAGTCTAAGCTGACTAATAAAACTCTGACAACAAATTAACTCCATCTTTATGTTTGTCCCTCATTCCTTCCCCTGCCTCCCTTGCCCTGCATTACCACCACCCTTTCACTTATCACATCCTTGGTTTTGTTTAAAAAATAATAATAAGTATTATGACAAGCTGGGCACATGGCTCACACCTGTAATCCCATCACTTTGAGAGACTGAGGTGAGTGGACTGGTTGAGCCCAGGAGTTCAAGACCAGCCTGGACAATACAGTGAGACCCTATCTCAACAAAAAAATACAAAAATTAGCCAGGGTGGTGGTGTGTGCCAGTGGTTCCAGATACTTGGGGGGCTGAGCCAGGAGGATCACTTGAGCCCAGGAGGTCAAGCCTGCAGTGAGCCATGATGGCACCACTGTACTCCAGCCTAAGCAACAGAGCAAGACCCTGTCTCAAAAAAAAAAAAAAAAAAAAAAAAGTATTATCACATACATATGCATATATAGGTATTACTAAAACTATATTGTTTGGTTTTGAATGTTTTAGTATTTACACAATGAATTCATGCTGCAAGTAATCTTCTGGAACTGACCTTTTTCACTCAATGGCATATTACTAAGGGTCATCCATATTGTTGCCTCTAGTTCTAGTTCATACAGTTTTTATTATGTAATATTCCATCTGTGCAAATAGTCCACAGTTTCATTACCCATTCTCTTGTCAAAGAACATTTGGGTTGTTTCCAGTTTTTGCTATTACAAACAGTTCCTCTAAGAACAGTTTTGTACGTATCTTCTGGTATGCTTGTGGTAGAGATCTTTGGGAATGGACTCAGGAGCAGAACTGCTGTTCTTAAAATATGTAAATGTTCAACCATACAAAGTAATACCAAACTGCTTTCCAAAATGGTTGTGGAAATTTTCAGTTTGTATTACAGCAAGCAATATATAAATAATCTTATTAATCCTCATCTTCTCTAACACTTAGTATTATCTCTTATGTATTTATTTATTTATCTATGGACAGTTTAAGATGGTTTTTATAAGTTCCTGTTAATGTTTTAGTTCTCATACTGTATTGTTTATTTACATGGTCTTATTATCTTATTCAAAAATTAAAAATAAATTTTAAAAAGTAAGAGAGGGTCATGCATTAACACTGATAAGAGAATGTCACCAACCACAGACTCAAATTAATCCAATTTTGTGTATTTAACGTTCAGAGGAGGGGTTCTGGAAGAAGTAGATAGGGAATCCAAGCCCTGATAAAGACCCCAAAGATTACCTCTAAGGAATGTCTTAAAGGGAAAGGCAGAAGATCTTAAAATGTTTCACTAACACACTGTGCCCAGCCCATTCCTCTCCTTTTCCAACTCAATTCATCTACTCAGAGATGCAGCTGATTCAAGGGTAATCATTACTAGGAATGTCCTTGAGTGCTTTGAAAGAAAGTTGATGAAAACTCATCACGCCCTTTTTTAGGTCTGACGGCAGTATCACACAAGTGTGTACTGTGGTGGCAATCTCTCAGGAAGGGTGTAAAAAATTCATCTGAGATTGTATTTTCTCCTAGGATACGGCATTGGCCTCCCACCCAACTCTCCATTGACCTCCAACATATCCGAGCTAATCAGTCAATACAAGTCACATGGGTTTATGGATGTGCTCCATGACAAGTGGTACAAGGTGGTTCCCTGTGGCAAGAGAAGTTTTGCTGTCACGGAGGTATGGAAAGATGGCTGAAAATGGTGACACGTTGTATAGCTGTACCTCAGAGAACATAAGGAAATGCTATTACTTGTGCTTCATCATCTAGGTTATTGCATTTACTAGACTCTTACGTAATATTTGGATTACTTTTCACTTTGCCCAAAAAGCGTCCATTCCTAAAGGAATTTACAGGGAAGCATGTTTGTCTTAGATTTAAATGCGATGCTATTTTGATGAGTAAATATCTAAATTTCTACTTTTCCCCATGACCTATATCCACAAGTACAGAAGAAATGCTGTTCTGAATTACAGCAATAGTATCTGAGACTGACATGAACACTGTTTGATTTAATCGTTAATTGATGGACATGATGTGTACTTCAAAATATCCTCCAAAATCTAATCAAAACATTGCTAAATTACCAATGGTTACCACCTAAAGATAAAGCCTTCGTGGATGTAGATTATAGAGCCATAGATTTTTAAAACTGAAAACAATCAATTCTCTTCTTTTATAGTTAGAAAAGAGTACCCAGAGATACTCAGTGGTTTCCCCAAGGCACACAAATAATCAGAATCTGTTTCTTTCTATTGCAGTACTCTGACTTTACAATGTAATTAGAAAGAAACCTATAAAATAAGGCAGAAATTGGATGATTAAAATTGGAGACTGGAAGGTATAACCAGAGCCACAGGCTCAGATATTTAAAAGAGGAGCCAAATATACCTGAACAAGGTCAGCCTGACAATTAAAAACAAAACAAAACAAAAAACACCTAAAGCGAATAATAATGGCTTCAAGTAGTCTCTTTGCCAAGAACTCTCGAATTTGTATTTCAACACAGACCCTTATTGTGAGCTCCAGACCATATATCCACCTTCCTATTTGACATCTCCACTTGAATATCCTCCAGGCATCTCAAATTTAACTTGTCAAAAGCTGAACCCTTGATCGTCCCTCCTAAATCTATTTTTCCCCCTGTGCCTCACATCTTGGTAATGGCACCTCTGGCCATCTAGTTACTCATTCTGGAAACTGGCAGGGATCCTTAATGCCTCCCACATCTCATCTTCCCCATTCATCAACAAGCCATGTCTTTTCCTTCTATAAAATATGCCTCAAATATGCCCATTTATTGTCATCTCCACTGTTGTCGCTCGAGTCCAAGCCATCATTCTTCACCTGGACCACTATAAAAGTCTCCTAACTGGCTCTCTGCTTTCACTCCTGCCTCCTCAAATTTTTCCATGTGGCAGATCATTCTTCGCTCAGAAGCCTGCAGTGGCCTCCCACGTTAATGGGACAAAAATCTGAAATGTTGGCATGGCCCACAATGCCCTGTGGGACCTGGCCCTGCCCACCTCCCAGCCTCATCCCACGCCACTTTCCTCCTGGCTTCCCTGCCCAGGCTGTTGCCTCCTCTTCCTCAAATACTCTATCCTCTGACACTCGCTCAGCTAAATCCTTTACATTATTAACTCCTAGCTGAAATCTCCCTTCTTCAGTCTCTGATAATCCCAGACCAATATGAAGCATATCTCCCTTTATAATCTCATATATCTCACATTATTTCATAGCACTTGTCGTAATTTATAAATTATACTATTTCTAAACAAATACTTAACTGAGTTTTTGTTTTAGTGTATCCCTTCATTAAACTGTAAGAGCTTGGTGAGTGGCAAAGATTTTGTTTGCAATTGTATTGTCAGTGTCTCATATATAGTAGCACCCAGTGATTGTGGAATAAAGAATCAGAGAAATTGGACAGCGTACCTGAGAAAATGTTAGGGAGCAGAAAGTAAAAGCATACATTGGGAGTGAAATTTGTAGTGCACTATTTGGGGGTACAAATAGTGTCCCCCCAAAATTAGTGTCTACCTAGAACTTCAGAATGTGACCTTATTTGGAAATAAGGTCTTTGAAAAGGTAGTTAATGAAGTTAAAATGAGGCCATACTGTATTCAAGTGGGTCCTAAACTCAATTATGGATATCCTTATAAGGAAACCCTGTGGAGAGACACACAGGGAAAAAGTCCATGTGACAACAAAGGTAGACACTGGAATGTGCAGCTACAAGCCAAGGAAATGCTAAAAATTGCCAGCAACCCTCAGAAGCTAGGAAAGAAGTATAAAACATGTCCCTCAGAGCTTCCAGAGGCAACTAACCCTGCTGACACCTTGATTTCAGACTTTTGGCCTCCTAAACTGTGAGGGAATAAATTTCTGGGGTTTTTTGTGCGGTTTTTTGTTGTTTTTGTTTTGTTTTGTTTTGTTTTTTGAGACGGAGTCTTGCTCTGTCACCCAGGCTGGAGTGCATGCCATCTCAGCTCACTGCCAGCTCCACCTCCCAGGTTCATGCCATTCTCCTGCCTCATCCTCCCGAGTAGCTGGGACTACAGGCAACCGCCACCACGCCCAGCTAATTTTTTGTATTTTCAGTAGAGATGGGGTTTCACCGTGTTAGCCAGGATGGTCTTGATCTCCTGACCTCATGATCCGCCCGCCTCGGCCTCCTAAAGTGCTGAGATTACAAGCATGAGCCACCACACCTGGCAAAATCTCAGTTGTTTTAAGTCACCAAGTTTGTGGTAATTTGTTACATCAGCCCTAGGGAACTAATACAGATAGATGATAGACATCTAGATGATAAGGATAAAAATGTAGATAGATAGATGATTGATTGGTTGATTGATAGATAGATAGATAGATAGATAGATAGATAGATAGATAGATGCAAGCTGGTCAATGCCCTTGGTAATTAAGTTTACTTCTGATTATCCTGGAAGCCATGACAAAAAGGAATATAAGATGGGTTGGACATTTTTTTAATTGGAAAAAGAAGAAGTTAACCTATCTTTAGTGCTGGATTCTAAAATAATTCTTTTTGAAAAATTACATTGAATAACAGAGTTAGCAGTGATTGCAAGAAACAAAAACATTTCTCGTCTGGATAACTTTTGTATTGATCAAACGTTTGAAGGAAGCAAGAGGAAAATGGGGACTTAGGGAGCTAGCACATTCTGTTTCCTACCATGTGATAGAAACTATATAAGGAACATTAACTTGGTTCTCTCTACAACCCTGTAAAGTAGACATTTTTATCTTTATTTGGAGAGATTTCCCTGGCTTGTCCTAAAAGAAATGAACTTGGGCCTATACCAGTCAATTGAGTTAAGTCAACCAAGGAAGGAAACAAACCAGTTGCCTAACCTGTGCCAAGTAACAATTACTTGGTATTTTCTATCATTTGTTGTGACCATAGCTGACTCAAGTCAACATCTTCAAGTGATTCAGAATTGACAGCAAGGCAAGGCTGGGTGCAGTGGCTCATGCCTGTAATTCCAGCACTTTGGGAGGCCAAGGCAGGCAGCTCATTTGAGCCCAGGAATTCAAGACCAGACGGGGCAATGCAGTGAGACTCTATCTTTACAAAACAGATTTTTAATTTAAAAAATTTGAGAGCAAAGTATTAAGAGAAAAGGAGCCTCCCAATCCTGTCCCCAAAGCCAGCATTCCTGAATGATTTTAACCTCCCTGATCACATGCAAGCCTCTAGGCTATTGTCATTTCAGAGGATCATCTGACCAAGCCTTCAGCTGGAGGGACCATATGATTCCCAGGTAGAGGAAGACCTAAGGACACACAGCTCTGCAGACTCAGAACCTAACTCTACCTGGACACACAGAAGGGAACACACTATCGGAGACTTACCAACACAATTATTAACATAAACCTATGTCAAATTTATTCCAAAGGAAAAGTAACTAACCTAAAACAAGATACATTTGAATCCATACATTTCTGGATTTGAATCCCATCTCTACCAATTAACAGCTGAATTACTTAACTACTCTCAAGTCTGAGTCTCCTCATCTATGAATGGGTATGATAAAACCTGCCATCCCATTTTGTTCTAAGAATAAGAGGTCATTTATGGAAGCTCAGAATGGTGAATAGTAAATAATAGAAGTACTAATTCTTCCTCTCCCTACTCTTCAGGTGTCTATGGCTCTTTTTAAAGTGAAGAAATATTCCCAGAAACCCTCCATTAGATTTCCTCATATTTCATTGGCCAAAATTATATCTTCTGCCTATGTGTAAGCCTATCATTGGTAAGGGAATGGGTTCACCATGATGGATTAGGCCAGTCATGACTGATCCCCTAGCACTGGCGATTGCACAGCCTCCCTTGAAACACAGGGTCACATTGAGAAGTGTGAAGGCCTAAACAAAAGCAGGATTCCCTTAGGAAGGAGGAGACAGAAGCATAGATGTTGAATAAGCATCCAACCACTTCTACTCTCACTCTGTAGACTTTGAAAGCTGCTTCTTCTCTCATCCCACCTACCACCAGCCATCTGCACAATGAGGTATTTTGATTTAATCATCTGCAAAGCAAGTCCTCCCAGCTTTGATACAGTGATTCTGGCTTCCCTTAATATTGTCCTAAAATATGAATATTCAGTATTCTATACAGTATAGTATAATGGTTAGAAACATGGGCTTTGAAGGCAATTCTAGATTTGAATCCCAGGCCTACCAACTGTGATACCAGGACATGTTATTTAAGCATTCTGAGACTCAGCTTCTACAAACTGGGGAGATAGTCGTATATACTTTATAGGATTGTGGCAAAAATGAAATTCAATAGTGCTCTTCAAATATTGGGCATATTCCTGAATATGATAACCACGAAGTTACCCATGTTCTTAAGGATTATGAGGTTTCACCTCATATATGTTACAGGGCTATATGGATTTATCAGCAATTTCAAACAAAATCAAATTAAGTGTAGACCAAAAAAAAAAAAGATGTTTTGAAAAACAACTATCAGTGAAAGCCATAAACTGTTGAGATGATGCATCTAAAGTACAGCAAAATGTTTTCCATTGCAGTTTTTCACAGGCTAGATTCAGGGGAATGGCAGATGGGAAATTCTAGATGTAGTCAGCTGGAAGCATTGAATAAGAGGCTAATATCAGGATCAACTTGTGCTTGTCAAGGCAATGTTGGGCCCACATTCCAGGTCAGCTAAATTTGAAAGAGAGCTAGGAATGAGAAGAATGGAGGAAAGTTGTGTCCTTACCTTCAGGGACAGAAATAACAGAGTTCTGGTAACATCAGTTTGTGTAGAGATAGGAGGGCCACACACACACAGAGCTCTTCTTCCTCAGGGATGCTGGTCTGCTGTATGGCGTATCCTGGTCTATGGAATAGGAAACTTTTTTGTAATAATGCTTACCTGGGTACATTTAAACAGCAATGCGTATTCTTGTGTGACATTTTTATTTTGAACAACCTAAGACAGAATTTCAGGATTTTCCTCACAGAACCTAAAGATAGAACGTAATTAAATGAAACCAGTCTTCAGTTCATTGACTGAGTTTGGTCTCCTCTGCACAAAGACCCTCTGCCTGCTGGATTTCCCATTGCTCAATACACTAAGTCTCCAACTGCGATTTTTTTCTTAACTTTCTCCCAGGAAAGGTCAGAAGAAGAAAGCATACTTATTAATGTTTCGCTTGTCATCCCTTTTGCCTCAAATGTCATACACTGCCGGGCTCTGTTACTGTGGAGAACCAGGATTAACTTTGAAATCAGACAAGCTATCCTTGAAGCCTACTTCAACCACCAACTTACTTTTGGCGAGTGCCTTAATCCAACTCAGCTTTAGCTTCTTCATCTCATCAGTGACTGTTGCGTGGAGTAAATAAAATGATGGTCTCATACACACGGCCCTCCTCCTTCCCCCTGCCCAGGGGGAGGAGTGCAGGGCACAGTGCAGAAGAACCAGGTATATACTCTGGCTGGTTCCCCTCCCAACAGGTGCCCCTGACCCCTGAGGATTCCATTCTTCGGTTTACTTTTTACCTTACATACCATTTTGCCAGTTACAGTTCCTGCGTAAGTCTGTTGCTATAGAGCAATTAAACACCGTCTTTCACTCTGAAAAAAAATTCTAGTTTACATAACAAATTATATGGTGACCTAGTAATAAAATTACTAGGTGCCTTTTTCCCCCATTTCTGGCAGTTGCACATTAATACTTGGCCCAATGTGAGAAGCTTGACCTATTCACCTTCCATCTCTTTGCAGCCCCAGAGCTATCTAGCCGCAGTTTCTCTGGAAGATAAACTCACTTTTTTTTCCTGAATTTCAGGGCTTTATCTGCTCCCCAGAGTCACTTAGGAAATTGCAGGTCCAATTCTGCCGACCAGACTCTGGCAATTTTCAAAGAGGAATTTTAAATTGACCTCAGGTGTTTCCCCATAGTCCTCCCTGCACACCTGTGCCTCTGCCCACAGTGGACTCATTGTCAATCAATGCCATTAGGGAAAACATATGGTAGGGTGTAAATTTCCTTCATTTTCCTTTGACTCAGCAAAAAAAAAAAAAAATTAACTTTTTTCAACTCCCCAAGTGAATTTAAGAGCTCCAGGGCAAGAGTTTTATGACATCAGTTATTCGCAAACCAGGAAAGCAAGGCAGCAGACCACAGTTTAGCAACCTCTAAAATTCTTCAAGGGATTACTAACATATCCAGATGATAACTTCTTTTTGCAAGCCTCCTTTAAATAATAGTTTGAATAACGCACTTTTTACCAAGTGGGACTGGTCAGGAAGAAAGAGGAAACAGTGATCTTGGTGGGGAGCAGATAGAACACTCCAATGATCAAAGGAGAATTTTAAAGAAACTGTTTGCAAAAGTATGACTTAAGGAAACCAGTGAAGATACTACAGTCTCCCAGGGCAGGTGAAGTGAGGGAGCCATGACCACATCTAGATTCAAAGGGAAGAATTAAGAGAGCCATTTCTAGAACCCAGGGAGAAATGGCAGAGGGCTTTCTAAGAGCCGTGGCCATTTGACCAGGGGTACAGCCATCCCACAGTGACCTGCTGGAAGACACCCAGAGAATAAATACCAGAGTTTGGTCTCCTCCCACCCTTGCATCTTCTACCTCAGGTCAAGGGAGCCTGTCAATATGGTGCGGAGAGGTCCGCTTCCCAGGGCACAAAGCAGGATGAAGAAAGGTGGAAAGTAGATGTGGAAGGGCAGAAGAATATCCAGCACTGTCCCTCGTGGCAGATGAATGTGGGATGGGGTCAGCCACAGAAAAGTGGCCGCAACCCAACCATCTGAGAGTGTGCAGCCTCTGCACCTCCAGACAGGGGTCCAGCCTGCAGGGAGAGAGACCATGCCTTGCACTTGTTGGGAAGGACAGAAAAGTACAATCAAGTCCACTTAAATGACCTTGGTCTTGAGAGTCAGACCACCCTGGCTCTCCCGTCACTATGAGGAGGCAGCTCTATGTCCTTGAGAAAATTGCTTAACCTTTCTGAGCCTCAGTTTAATGCATATCTTGCTTGATTGCTACAAGATTTTCTTGCTGAATCCAGGGATCTCCTCTGCTGTTATTGAGTACTGTGGGAAACAAATACATACTAAGCAAGAAACCAAACACTAGAGTGAAAGCTCTAACCTGGGAACCCAGAGGCCTTGATTACATGGGATAGGGAAAAGGAGAAGCATATTGTGAAACTGTTCAAAAGGAAATCATTAAACTCTCCAGTGATTTTAGTATAATGGGAAGCGCACAGCAGGAAACAGTGCCCCATATCTGAACTTTCCCCATCTTTTACCTCACCCTATTCCTGACACCACCAGCCTCCAACTGACCTTCAGTCCATTCTTGACCCTTCCTATTCTCCCCCAGCCTTTACCTTCACCCACCAAAAGATGGATCCATAGGGCATGGATGGAGTGAAGATGTCTATTAACCTCGTTATGAGGTAGTTTTAAAAATGGAAGTTCAAATGGTTTGTTTTTAAGGAGCATGGTGTAGGAGCAAAAGTAAAAATAACCATGGTATCAAAACATCCACATCAAAATGTCATGAACACAAATTGCTTAGCCTCCCTGACTTCCCTACACTGCAAAACTGAGATATTTTATGTTTCTGGCTTGGTATAAAGAATAGAGATAACATACATCAAAGTGCCTGACACATAGTAGGTGCTGAATGGATGGTGTTAATCATATTTGTCCTGACACTGCTATGAACCTGTTCCATGACCTTTGACAAATCACTTCACTTCTCTAAACTTGTTTCTTTGCCTTAAAATAAAGGACCATGTACCATGGCCAGCAAATAGACGCTGTGATTCTCAACTAAGGTTTTTTAAGAGGATTCCTGGCCTAACTAATAGAAGATATGGATCCTGGGGCACAGAGGAGGACAGTGGACGACCGGCCTCCAGCCTGGGCTCCCTATCCCCGACCAGGGACCCAGACTTGATTCCCAAGGACCACCAAAATGCATATATGATATATTAATATGTGTTTACCTATTAATATTTATTGAGAAAATGGAGTTCTCTCATAGCAGATCCATTCTTCCCTCTGTTAACTTCTTGGAAGGGGAAAGGGAAAGGTTAGTCAGCTATATATTGAAAGCCAAAGGGAATCCCACAAGTCAAATTGAGAAGCTTCAATACCAGTCAGTTTTTTCTGTCCAGTTTATCTTTAATTCATATTAAAAACTCAAAGGGAATGGTTAGGGCAGTGGGGGAGGGCAGAGTTTTAATGCAGTCTTTTCTGCTCTTGACAGCTAGCCCACATCTCAACACCCTCCTGCCCCTTTCTCATTCCTACCCCTTCTCTTTTCCATTTAAAATGTCACTGTCTGCCATTCAACCTGATGAAAGTTATGGGGAGGCAAGGAGAGTTAATGAGTGTAGATTGCTTTAAATTGAAAACTCGTGTATATCAAGAGCCACCTTGACAGCTGAGTGCTTTCCTTAGAATAGCCTAAGTAATTTAAGCCAAGCATAAGGTCAGATGGAACCTATCCAGGTAGTGTGTTCTGAAAACCTGAAGAAGCACAAAGTTGTACGTGTATTCTTTTATGATGTGGAGTAAAACTGGGCCTGAAGAAAGGGAAGCCAGTCTCGGAAAGACCTCATTTTCATCTGTCTGGCTACAAGAACAATTTCCAAATCCATTCGTTCTTTCTTTCGCTTCTTTTCTTCCTTTCCTTTTTGTTTCCTGTCTTTCCTTTCCTTCCTTTCCTTCATTCCTTCCCTTCCTTCCCTTTCTTTCTCTTTCTCCCCACTTCCCTTCCTTCCTTTTCTTTCTTTCTCTTCCTTTCTCCTATCCATCCATTAGCAAACATGTGTTTAATTCCCATGTAGCGTGTCCCATGCTGGGTGCAGCCAATGCAGAGATGAATACAGAGCTCAAAGGCAGGGAGCTCATAGGAGCTCAAGAGAGACTTGTGGAAAAAAAACCCAATTCCACACCGCCACAGGGGCAGCAATAGATGAAGATACAAGGTAAGCAGTGGCACAAACAAGGCCATAATTCACACATGGAAGAGCTAGAGGAAACAGAGCAGGCTTCCTGGAGGAGGTAACCCCTGTAGCGGGAGAACCCTCCAGACAAAAACCAGAGTAAAACACTGAGGCATGAAATTATAAGCAATGCAATTTGGCCTTGCCCTTCAAAGATACTGCACCCAATCATACTGGATTGACAGAATTGTATGCCCTCTTAATAGTGCCCCTTCCCCAGGAATTCTAAAATTACAGGTGGCTGCTTTCTTTGGCCCACTTGTTATGCAGTCACAGGTGGACCCACAAGTAAATTATGGGCCTTTACTTTTCCTGCGCTCGGCCTTGTAGCTTCCCTATTACCTCCTCAAAGGCAGGGACATCTTTTCCAGTCTTATATGGAAGGCAGTCTAGAATACAGAAGAATTTCAGCTCTGGAAGCAACATACCAGGATTTGACTCCCAGCTCCATCACTGTGTGTCTATGCAAGCTGTGCAACTTCCAAAACTTCAGATCTTCCTCCAAACCTGGGAATAATAATAGGGCCTGCCTGAAAGTGTGAAATACATTTAATGAGATAGTTTATGGAAAACATCTGGCTTGACAAATGTGCCCTCCTCCTTCCCTGATTACAGAATCATGCACGCAGAAAAAATATATATATTTGGTGAATAATAAGCATAGACAAGAAATTACAGTTGGTGCACCCACCCTCCTAGGCCCATCTTGGCCCCATCTCGAAAAAAGCAGAAGCATCTTATCATTACAAGCATCTTCTAACTCCAAGATAAACACTCTTTTATTTATTGCTTACGTATGTTACAGAATCAAATAATTTTTTATTGCAAAATGAGAAATGCATGATTCTGGAATTTTCTACTTTTCAAAGTGCTGGTTTAACTAACTTTTGTAGCGTTGTGTTCTTTCTTTCCTCCAGCTCAGTGTCTAAGTATGAGTGGGAAAATATGAAGATGCTTTATACAAACCATTAGGCGGCACTTAAAACAGATCTTTACAGAAACAGTGGTAACTTGGTCTTCGCATGTAGTCAATGGTATTTCAAAATTAGGCTCCCAGACCTACAATTCTCTAATCTTGTTTTCCCCTCCCTCCATATCATCACAACATTAGGGCTGCTTCTCTGTTGCTCTCTGGCTACTGTAAATGACAGAAGTTTGGATTTTGAGAGAAGGAAAACTAATTTCAGCAAATGTCTCCTTCACCCTTGCTAATGACCAAGTAAACAGATCTCTTGGAATGAGTCCCCTTTTTTATATACCAGAGATTCTTGGCCATAAATTATACCCAAGACCACATACTGTTAAGAGATCTTGCTTTTCCCTGGTTAAATTCAGCGAACTCATGAATATTGATGAAATGCTATTTACTATGCAACTAAAAGGTATGAACAGTGCTCAAACTGATTAGGACTATTGTGAGAGACAGTCTTCCTTCCATTTTTTTAGACTTCCATGCACTAAAGTCTGTGGGGGATCACAGGAAATGGGACTCTTCCCTCACCTCTATTCCCTGTGCAGAGAGGAGTTGTTTCTGGGCTCCGAGGATTCCGGCTCGAAGAAAGCAGAGAAAGCATGGAAATGTGTGAAGATTGCCATCTAGTGGCTCCTGATGCAAGTTATTACAAAATACTGGAAAAACCATCTTTTTTCTTTCTCACATAAGGCAACAACCAAGTCTAAATATGTGAGAAATTGCCCTGACACTTCCTCCAGCGTATCTGAGGACAATTCCTCCCCATGCGGCTGTGGGAGTTGGTAGAATTTCAGGACGTGTTGGATGAGAAGGCAACATCATGGGAGAGTCCTGGAGCCTTTATAGAGATGCCCCTCTTCTTATGCAATATAGGTGGCTTCCTGCAACATGAAAGCTTAGGGCTTGCTGGCCAGGGAAGCCAATGCATACCCATGTGGGGCCTCTTCTGAGCTCCTTCCCTCTGTCCTTCTATACAATAAGACTTCAGCCTAGTGTTATGGGTTGAACTGTGTCCCCTAAAAAAAGATATTGAGGTTCTGAGGTCCTAATTCTCAATACCTTAGAATGTGTTCTGGTTTGGAAATAGGGTCATTGCAGACAGGATTGGTTGAGCTGAGATTCAGTCATATTGCAGCAAGAGTGAAGCCCGAATCCAGTATGACTGGTATCCTTATAAGAAGCCATCTACGAAGACAGAGACACTCAGGGAGAGCACCATGTGATGACGAAGGCAGAGACTGGATTTATGCGTCTGCAAGTCAGGAAGGCCAAAGATGACCACAAACCACCAGGAGCTAGGAAGAGGCAAGAAAGGGTTGCTCTATAGGTTTCAAAGGGAGCATGACCCTGCCAACTCCTTGATTTCAGACTTCTAGCCTCCAGAACTAGGGGACAATAAATTTCTGTTGTTTAAGCCACCCCATTTGTGCCGCTTCATTACAACAGCTCTTGCAAAATAATTAATACCCTCCACATTTTACTTCTAGTGCCTCTTTCATCCCAGCTCAGGCTCTTCTAGACAAGAATTTGTAGTTGTCATTGTTTCCTAGCTGCTCTCCCAAATACTGGTCTCTTGTCCCGTTCAATCTACCCACAATGCCAGATTAATCTCTGCAAAATATAATTCTGATTAAGTTGTTCTTTTGATAAAACTTCTGCTTTCCCTACTGGATAGAAACTGAATGTCTTAGCCAAACATTCAAAACCCTGCTTCATCTGGTTCTGTCTAGCTCATCTTCTGCTACTTTGCTCAAATACTTCAGCCATTATAAGCAACTTGCTAATATCTACAACTGCACTCTTTCCCACTTCTGTGATTATGGTACTTGTTCCCTTTGTCTCTCTCAGGATCAAATACTTCATGAAAAAAGAAAAAAAGTCTTCCTGTATTGTTCCCAGAAAGAAGTAATTTCTCAATTCTCTGAGTTCTTGTAGTTCTTTTCCCTTACCTCTCTGCTGACATGTTTTGTTGTCCATCTTGTGTTATTAATTATAACTCTTTAATGCCTCAATTCACTCAGTGATCAGCAAGTTTTCTGAGCAAAGACCATCTCTGAATGTCCCAATGCTTTACATGTTAAAACATGATTGAATAAACGATGCCCTATGAAGAATAATTGAGTAAATGTTGTCTTTTCTTCAGTGTATGGGGAACGGTCAAACCATCTTATCACTTCATCCAATACCATGCTCTCCCTTGGCCTCCCTACTCCAGTCACACTGGCATTCTTTCAGTTCCTCCTACATGTTTTGTTCCTCTTACACATGGAGTTTCTTCTACTTGGAACACTCATTCCTTCCCAGAACATCTAGTTAACTTCTGTTTCTTGAGACTGTAGATCAATCATCATTTCCCCAATAAAAGTTTCCTGTTGTCGAAACTCTCCTAGCACCATGTACTTCTCATCTGTAATACTCAAGGCAGGTGCTCCTTTACATCTATGGACATGATAATTTGGTTAATGTCCATATTCCCACCAAAACTGTAAGCTCCAGGAGAACAGGGACAACAGGAAAAGCATCCACTTTAGGTCAGTATTATATTCTTCTCACAGAGTAGATCCTCAATAATTATTTGCTGAGAAAACGAATAAATAGCTGAGTATATCTCTGTGTATGTATGCATACAGTCTATTTGAGTTTTTAGGCAAGCCTAAAGTAGGCAATAATTATAATCTCTACCATTCCTGTGCCTACTATGTGATAGGCATTGAGCCTACTTTTCTTATAATCTATCTCATTTAATCCTGAAAGTGATACTCTGAGTTAGTAATCATCATCCTTGTTTTACAGATGAGTGAAAAGATTCAGATAAGTTAACTCTGCCCAAGGTCACAAAGTTGTTAAATAGCAAAACTGTGATTTAAAACCATACATGCCAAAAACTCATTAAGCACCATCTCAGTATTACAAAAGAAAACCAAACAGATGACAAACCTGATGCTCAGGAACAGTTTAAACTCAGGCTATGTGGTTCTACAGTCTACACTGTGGCGAACGTCAGTACACTTAGATATTAAATATGGTGACTGGCAATGCTACAGAAAGGTGAGAGCTTCCAACCAAATGTCAAGGATATAGGTTCTAGAACAGCTGTGTGATCTGGTCTCCTGACTAGCTTGAAAAAATGAAACCTTATGTGAACCTCAAGTCTCATTTCCATTTCCGTTAGTTTGATTTTCCAATGTCAGTTATTTTTACATGTGACCTACTCATCTTTCTTTATCTGAAAACTTTTGAGGGGAAAAAAAATGACTTACTGAAATAGAAGAGCCATCAAGCCTCCTGGTTTCTCCCAAAACAGTTAGTCAACCCTTTTAATTTACTTGCTTCAGTGAATGCCCTACAGTACACATCAATCCACAGTGATGAACAGAAAAGTAACAAATAGTGTTTTCTATAGAAATTACTAAGAATAATTTACAGAGAAAATTGAAACAAATGTGTCCCATAATAATGCTGAACTACATAGTTTGTGAAACGTAGAACAATAAGAACTCAACTTCACATTGACTAAAAGTCCAGATCTAGCATAATGTTACATCCTCTACAGCACGGAGTAGAATGGTTCTGCTTGTACACCTGAATTATTTCAGTGAAGTGTTACCACCTTCCCAGTACTGTCTGTGTAACCATTCTATATTCCTGTGACAAGATTTCACCTTCTTATGTAACATTTCTATATACACTACCTCATCTGATTCTTACAATAACACATCAGTAGATAAAGCAGGTGTAAGTATTATCACCATTTCACAGTTGAGTATGTTGAGGCTGGTACAGCAATAGCTTCACTCAAAGGCTCACAGCTAACAAGGTAAAGAGCTGAGGCTGGAACCAACTATTTACCTCCTACGCTCTCTCCTTTACCCTTTGCTACCTCCTAACCACACACTCACATAGGGAAATACAGCTGACTAAGAGTTTTCACCCTGGAACCTTCTTTCTAAATGACTATCAAGGAATTACTCAGAAGAATGTAAGTGAGGAATCCTTAAGAGTGCCTGATGGGCCAGTGATGTTGGTTACTTTGTTTCTCAAGACTGCAATGGAAGGTCTGTAATCAGTCCTTAAAGAGTTCTGAACAGGAGGAGCCAACTTTTATGCTGGTATAGTGTGTGAGCAGCCTGTGGCATACTGTAACCAATACATGAGGAGTGTTGTTAAGTGGCCACATGTACACTTAAGTGTCCAGGGCAGGCTGGTATCCTTTAAGACTTCATCTCTACTAGCAAGGTAAGTAACAATAAAATTAGTAATAATAGCAATAATGATAATGACTTATTATATTGACTAACATTAGCTTTAATACTCATAAACTGTACAAAATATATATTATTAGCCCCATTTTTCATATGGGAAAGCTAATATCAAGCGACTTGTCCAAGGTCTTACTGCTCCTAAGTGGACAGTTAAGATTTGATGTTGTCCCATTTTAAATCCTTTCTACCTTATAATACCTAATTAATATTACCTAATAATACCTCTTGTTAACCTAATTAATTCAGTCAATTGGGGTAATAATTCAACCATCAAATATTTTAGCTTCCAAATCTTTCCATTTCCATTAAACTGTCTAGATCTGTGATGTCCAATATGATGGCCACATGTAGTTACTGAGCACTGGGAATGTTATGAGCTCTAATTGACATGTACAAAAAAATAAAATACAGTAAAAAAATGTGTAAAACAACTCATTCATAAATGATAATATTGATTACATGTTGAAATGGTAACGCTTTGGATATGTTGGGTTAATATAAATATATTATTAAAATTCACTTTTTTGCTTTTTAATGTCACTAAAAATTTTAAACTACATATATAATTAGACAGCACTGCTATAGATTATTATTTCAAGATTCATCTATTTTATCCCCACATACTGATCTCACAGAGAATGAAAAACCCGTATGAAAATGCTTTTGCTGTTGAATTATTCTCATGGCATGAGCCTATAACATAAGATATCAAAACACTGTGTTCTGTAGTATATGTCAGACTGTCTTTATTTTTTACCATAATCCAAGCAAGAAAATATGTCATATTGCAAACCCAGAATGATCTGGTATTCCTTTATCATATATACATATACTATATTTAGTTTTACAACTTTATGAAGTAAACTTTTTACAACTTTATAAACAACTTTATGAAGTAATAGTACTTCCCCTTACTGATGATACTTTCTCTTCAATTATCTGCTATTCTATTTTTTTGATGTTGCTTGTAACTCACTAAACCAACTTCATCACTCACTAGTGTGTTGTAACCCACAGTTTGTAAAACTCACAAGAGTGTGCAAGTGAGATACTGATTCTGTCTACACAGAGGTGAAGGGATATTTTAGCAAATAATAAGATGGACCTGGCAGTAATGAATGAGCTGGTGGAGGCCTATAGCTATAGCAAGATCTGTGGCCCATTCAGTTGGCAAAACTGAAGGGAGTTCAAAACGCTTCCTCTCTCCTATAGAGTCAGCACGAATGGACCTGTCTAATGCCCATCTGTTGTTCTGTCTGCTCAGCATTACCCCTGTTCTTATAAGGAAGAGCATGTGCTTCTTTTGGTACCTGCTCTTCCTACCCAGCCCCCACTTCCCCACTCCCCCGCCCCAGCTCCACCCGTGAGGTTCAAATGGAAACTCCCATATGTTATAAACCATGTCTGATGGCTCATAGGTGGGAACCCAACCCAAGTGAAACCACTCAGAGCCTACTCCTGGGATTTGTGGGCATCTAACTAGAACAGGGAAAAGTCCGTCTTTTCTGATAATAAAATCCCCAAAGTCTTAACTTGGAATCTGTCACTAGTTGCGTCCTCTCCAATGTAGAAGAATTGCTTTATCATAGGAGAGAGTGAAGGAAAGAGAAGCAGAGGTGAAAGGCACAGAGAGGTCAATGGGCCTAACTCCTTGCAGGGCCAGCTTCATGGGCATGTGGCCCATGCAGTCACTTAAGGTCCCGTACTTGGTTTATGTTCTTCTGTGGCCATCTTGAAGCTCTTAATCATTTTCAAACAAAGGACACCGCAAATTACATAACTGGTCCTGAGGCGTTGGTTCCAATTTTTCCTTAAACCCAGTGGGATCCTCATCCTTCCTAAGACTGAATCATTCAGCTCTTCTTTAGATTATGTGAGATTCTTCCAACAAATTATCTTTTGTGCTAAACTTCTTAGAGGTAGATTCTTTTACTTGCAGCCAAGAAACTGGACTACACTGTGGTCAAAGACACAGGATGAGACCAATAACACAATTCTAGAGGCTCCCAGCCCCATTGCATTCCCAAAAGATACAGTTCTGTCCTTGCCCCTCAGGTTTCTGATTTTTTCAGAACTACACCTGCAGGGCCTGGATATCTCCCCAGAGAGTCCAGAAAGGTCTTTGTGCTTTAGAAAGAACACAGGCTACAGTGGTTGGTAGCATTTAGAGACTAACACTGGTTTTAGGCATCTTGTAATATAATTTAAGGTGGTATCCTTAATATTGCAAATTCAATAGGTTTATATCCAAACTGTACCATGCTCATTTCTCTGAATAACTGAAAAGCAAGCAAATAAGTAAAATAAAACATGTTCCAATATCACAGTCTAATTGGGAAAAGGGGTTTCATTTGTGTAATGCCCATAATCAGCTTTAAAACATATCCATGGATTATCGTTTGTTTACAGAGGAAAGTAAAATGGCCAGACCTAATGATGAGGTGATCAGTGGCTTAGTTTTGCTAATTCCAGCATGGTTATCTTTAGACTGATATTTTGGCTGAACCATAGAACACAGAACTTGCCAACATTTTTTAAAGTGAAGGAGTGTTTGCCTCTTTCAGTTTGATTTAGTGGCCTGAGGTTTCCCCAAGTCCCTTTGAACTGTTTGCTCTTGAACCGCATTTGTTTCTTATGCATTTGGAGTGATTGATGTGCTCCTAAGGAAGAAGGAATAGGAGGGAGCATGTGAGATTAGTCTTCAACAGAAATAACAAATCTAGTTGAAACAAAAGGAGAAAAGTGAGATCATCCAGAGGTTACTGTCACTCTCAACACACACAAAGGTTTCTTTGGGCAGACTGCAGACGTTCTCCCAAAGTATTCTGCAGAATAGCCGCCAGGCACCAACAACAAAGATGTGACTTGGGCATGAGATGATAGATTCGAGGGAACAGAGTAACAGAAGTTGTGTTCTTGAGAACTGTGTCATGTTGAAAAATGCCCTGAATTCAGCATTGTTTATATTCCTCCGGAATATGTTAGTGCCTGTAGGTGATCCATGTGAGAAATTCTGGTCTGGTCTCTTACAAACACTCTGAATCCTATGTCCTGAAAAAGTTACAGAAGGATGTCAAGCCTGGCTTCCCCTCCCACGGAATCATGGAAAACATACTATATCAGTGCCTTGATGTGCCACCTTGTTTCGTCCTTACACTAGGTCTGTAAAGCAAATATACAGTGTCCTTGGTTGTAGTTCAGTCATTCGGCATATATTTACTAAGCACATATTGCCTGTGAAGCACTCTGCTTCTGGGATACTGCAGCGAATAATACAGATGTGACCCCTTCTCCTTCGGCGCTTACTTTCTCAGATAAAAAAAGGGGGGAGGGGACATTAAGTAGATAAAATAATTGCCAGGGGAATTGGGGTTATCATGGAAAGGTACAAGAGTTTGAGAGAAGGATAAAGAGAAGGGGCAGCCCAGCTTTCCACCTCCGCCTCTCCCAGGCACCCCCAGGCTCCATTCTCTCCTCCCTATACCCCTGCCCAGACAGCACCCACCTCCCCTTCCGCCCCCTTTTCCCTCCTTCTTTCCCTCCTCTCTCCGCTCCCTCTCTGACCTGCCGCCCCTCCCTCCGCTCCCCTGCCCTTCTGCTCTACCAAGGCCCCCAGGAGCCCTCTACCCTCACCCCATGGCCCAACCGTCCAGGCACGCGCCCCGCCCGAGCCCACCGCCCCTGCGCCCTCCTCCCACCCTGTGAGCCGTGGCCGTTGCCAGATGTCCACAATGGGAAACGAGGCCAGTTACCCGGCGGAGATGTGCGCCCACTTTGACAATGATGAAATTAAAAGGCTGGGCAGGAGGTTTCGGAAGTTGGACTTGGACAAATCAGGCTCTCTGAGCGTGGAGGAGTTCATGTCCCTGCCGGAGCTGCGCCACAACCCGTTGGTGCGGCGAGTGATCGACGTCTTCGACACCAACGACGATGGAGAAGTGGACTTCAAGGAATTCATCCTGGGGACCTCTCAGTTCAGCGTCAAGGGCGACGAGGAGCAGAAGTTGAGGTTTGCGTTTAGCATTTACGACATGGATAAAGATGGCTACATTTCCAACGGGGAGCTCTTCCAGGTGCTGAAGATGATGGTGGGCAACAACCTGCCGGACTGGCAGCTCCAGCAGCTGGTCGACAAAACCATCCTCATCCTGGACAAGGATGGCGATGGGAAGATATCCTTTGAGGAATTCAGTGCTGTGGTCAGAGACCTGGAGATCCACAAGAAGCTGGTCCTCATCGTGTGAGCCTTTTTCTTACAAGCACCACCCAACAACTTTTGCTTTCTTCCCTACCTCTTTCAAGATTTGCTCAAGATGTCCAACTGTCTCTCTGACTTAGCTGAAAGTATTTCTCTTTGTGAAGCCATATGTCCCAACAGGAGCTTCATCACCAGCTCAGTGCTATTAATTCTTCTCTGAATGACTCAGGGTACCCTATGAGGGGAAGAGCAAGTCAATTGAGCATAGTGGGGAAAGAAAAGGAAATGCCTTTTATAAACATCTTTGTTTTGATCCAAAGACCAAACTAGAACTTTGAAAGTTCAAAAATAAGAAAATATACATTTTTGCTGTTATTTCTCATCATTTTGTTTATGGGAGGAAATTTATAATTTGCATGGGTGTTAGGTGAACTGTTTTCATTTGCTTGTGTTCAGATATCTTGTCAGATTGTTAACTTCCTATTGTAGCAACAGGGACAAATATATTTATCTTTGCTGGGCATCTTGTAATCACTTTTCTTGGGGGACAAAATCCTATCTTTTCCTTCAGCGGATTGCAGCCCCATTCCCCACAATGCATCCAGAAATCGCTGTGCATGTTTGAGGAGTAGGAGTTCATTTGGCCTCCTCCTGACTCGTTGCTCCAGCTCCTGAACAGAAACTAGCTTCAGGGCTCTTATAGGAAATGCTAAGCCTGGACTAAGTGCCCAGCTCAGTCATCATCCTCATTGGCAGTGGGTTTCCAGGGTTGGCAGCCCACACCAGCATTAAGTTCAATGAAGGGGACCTCCAGCTAAATAGGGCAAGGAAAGTGTTCTCCCAGAAAGTGCTCTCACCTCGAACACTGGTCCCTACCCCTCAGGTGGAGAGAATGGGACATTTAGTTAGTTGTCCCACGGAGGAGAGGCAGTAAAGATTCAGGCTGCAGTGGAATCTCCCTAGGATGCTGAAGTGGCATTATGTCTGTGCTCAGAGATGCAGAGATGACAATTGTGTCTCCACAGCAGAGGTGGATGCTAGCTACACTAGCTATGCTGATTTTGAAAATCAGATCTGGGGCATAGCAGAGAAGCTGAGAGCTCTCTCATTCCAGGAAGCCTTTTCCCTAGTGGAACATTCAGCGCAGAAGTCCTCACACCCTAATAGATTTCCACCACTGGGAGCCTGTGGTTCCGGGGGAGATTCAGAATGCAAGTGTCTCTTCCCACTCATTTATGCCATGTTGGTAGCTTTAGATCAGCCATGGTGAGGAGAGAACAAAAGCTTTTAGTTGTTTTTGTTTTGTTTTGTTTTGTTTTGTTTTGGAAAATCGGTTTGCCAGTAAATACATCACTGCCTGTACGCCAAATGTTACCAGCTCCCTGAGGTCCCACATACTATTGTCAGTGCTCAGAGCACAAACTGTTCTCAGAAGAGCAGGGCTAGGACTTGTCCCAGCATCTGTGGCTCCACACCAATCCCCTTTCTCACAGAGAACCACTTCCCATATAAGATGCTTAAGGCTCTCAAAACAGCAGAACAAATGAAACATACTCTCCCTACACTTGCTTAGCTAAGGGATACCACTCAGGTAACTTTTTTCAGGACATGGAAGATCTATTTCAAGGAGATTTACTGCTATTTTATTTGGAAGAAGCTGGCAACTGGTCTTGACCAAAAATAGAAAAAAAAAAGTTCACAAATTTAATCACTTGCAGGGAACCTATCTATCAAGGCACCCTACCATATACGTTTTTATTTAATAGATTACTTAGAAACCACAAAAATAGGAATCCTTGCCCCTTCAATTCCTGTTCAACCCTAAAAATTGTGATAACGCTCCCAACCCTGTGGTGATCAGGGTTATGCAATGTTCAAAGATTCAGACACACCTGGGTTTGGATTCAGTTGCAACTAGGTTGTTATCACACTGACTTCTTTTTAGCTGTGTAAGCATGAATAATTTACTTAGCCTGTCTGTGTCTTTCCACCTAATTAAAAAGAGGATCCTTCCCAGGGTTATTTTGAGGATTCAAAAAGGCATGCAACACAGCTGGAGCACGATTCCATTTCATTCAACTAATTCCCTTCCCTTCCCCCTTCTTCCCCTTCTACAAGATCAATATGTAAAGGAGACATGAGGCTCACTGGTTGCTTTTGAACACTTACTTAGTTCTTAGCTACACCCACTCTAAAATTAACTGGACATTTGTGTACAGCCCATATCCAAGCCTACAGAGAAAACAATGGGAACAATTTCAAGGTCCTCCCCACTCCTTCATTTGCAGAGGGGACAACAGACTTTCTGACTTGAGAGCTGGAGAAATTTTAAAAGAAAATCTCTCATTCCAGCCCAACCTATTTAACTTTTTGTGGAGGAATTTTACATGGAGAAAGTGTGCACATGTCATGCTAGCCAAGAGGACATTATTGTCATTAAAGAGAGACATTATTTATATACCCTGCAATGTGCACATTAAAGTATGGAAATTTTAAAATTATGACTAAGGGTTTGAAACATATTGGATTACATGCTCACATTTAACAAAGAGAGGAAATGTATTTCAGTTTCTGGAGTGGCTGGAATTTACAAGCTAATTGTCCAATAAATCTACTCAAGATAATTACCCAAGGCTTTGTGGCAATGACCTTGAACTGAGAGCCTGTATCCGGATTTAGCACTGGAAAGATCTAACTGGAAATTTGGGTTAAAAGAATCACATTTATTCCCAAATCAGAATACTTTGTTTTTCCTGTCAGTTAATTGCCAGTTGCCAACAAATCTAGTTCTATACAGTTTCTTGGGATGATGATAATAAACATTTATTGAGCAATTGTCCCATAACTTTTGATAGAACCTTTGTTATACATATAATTTAATCATCATAACAACACTGTGAGTCTGGTGCCATTATTTCAGCATTACAGATGAGCCATGTAGAGATCTAGAATCTTCTCCAAAGTCACGCAGCTGGTAAGTGGCAAAGCAAGGATTTGAACCAGGCTTTCTGACCCCAAATCCTGAGCTTTATTTCTACCTCTCTGCATTTATCTTATTTTTATAGTGCCTGTATCTACCTGTCACAAATTATTTATTATAGTCTTAACCATGTATGTAATCAAATCAAGCCTCAGTTTTCATAAATGATGAAACTGAAGCCCAAAGAGGTAAACTGCTTGTCAAAGAACAAGCAGCCTCCACCTCTTTGGTTCTATGCATTGCAATGAAACAGATATGTTAGGCAAAACAGTTTTAAACCATGTTCCACCGTTGGCTCATCTTGAGAAACAGGTGACAGTATTTAGATTAAACCGATAACACAAACCAATATGCTCTGAGGCTATAGAGATCAGTCACAATATGTTGTTATGAATCCTATGTTAATGGATTGTGTCTGCTCTCTACCATATGCTGCTATCCCCAGACCACTAGACACTCTTTTTGAAACAGAAAAAAATACGGCTTCAGCAAATTCAATTTAGCTTTGGTGTATATTCTATCATGCTTTAGAAACATTCTCAAGGAAAAAATATCTTCCAAACATTTTTGTTAATTACAAATTCCTAAGCCACTGTCTGAGGAACAGTGTGAAGTTTTTAAATGAAGACAATTTTTATTTTAAAAAATTACAAATTCCATTCTCCACTTACACTACTGATTCTTTCTGTCTGTTAAAAGAGAGAGTAGGTAGTTAGTCTGCTGTGGTGTTATATCTATTTTGAATACTGTGAACGGGGGAGGCTCGGGTGTTTTTAAAAACAGAGTGTCGGCGGGGCGCGGTGGCTCATGCCTGTAATCCCAGCACTTTGGGAGGCCAAGATGGGCAGATCATGAGGTCAGGAGATCGAGACCATCCTGGCCAACATTGTGAAACCCTGTCTCTACTGAAAATACAAAAATTAACTGGGCGTGGTGGCACATGCCTGTAATCCCAGCTACTCAGACGGCTGAGGCAGGAGAATTGCTTGAACCAAAGAGAAAGAGGTTGCAGTGAGCTGAGATCGCACCACTGCACTCCAGCCTGGGTGACAGAGGAAGACTCCATCTCAAAAAAAAAAAAAAAAAAAAAAACAGAATGTCACTATGGTAGAGGAACAAGGCCACTAGACTGAGAATCAGACTGGACTCCTCTGCTGCTGTGTCAACTACCATACCTATCCCAGTAGCCAATGACTGTGAACTATAAATCATGAATCATCAAGAATTAGCTGATTCATAATGAAAAATTATAACACTGAAGGGTCACAATAGTAGCAATAAAGCTGTGTAGATCAGAAGACAGTCTGAGCACTCACAGGCTAACTCTGACCTACAAATGTTTGCTTTTGTTGTGACTGGTTTTACATGGTGTTTGTTCTCACAATGCTTTTTAAAAATTGCCAATATTTTAAAAATCTGAAGATTTGAAATAAAAACCTAAATTACTACAAAGAAATGCAGGTCGCTCTCACATGGAGGTAGCCTTTTATTGACTAAGGAGTCTCTGAAATATTGAGATGAAATTAAGAGTTTCAGTGAAGAAAAATTAACACAGTTACACTCTTTGGCACAGAAGTTTAAAATGGACTGAAGTGTTCACTATTTTTCAAAAATATAACAATGGATACAAAATATCCCCACAATCAATATTTTCTAATGCCTGAAACAGTAGAAGAATGTACAATAATCAAAATAAGTATAGCTGTGTAAAATTTCAAACTTTCATATAATAAAATATAACAAAGATAACAAGAAAACATAAAAAGGGGAAACATGTTAGCAAAAGGGTTAGCAGTTTTTCAACAAAAAGCCTCACTGTGTCTGATGTGCATAAATAAATATGCAAAAAAGTCATTATTGATTCATACAAAAGGAGATAGGTAAAACAAACATGGAAAAATAGCCTTGTTAATTCAATAAATACAACTTACAATATTTAAAACAGGAAAAATGATTAATTATAAAAGAATTGGCAAAAATAGAAGCTTTCTAGGCATTGCGGTATCTTTGGTGGCACTGGGAATGGCTTCCACCCTTTTTACGGGACATTTTACACATCCCAAGTCATCAGAACAGTTGTATCCTTTGACCGGGTAATCTTGCTCATTGCAATATGTATCTCAAAGAAATAAAAATATTTTAAAATGCTACACACGGCCAGGCGCGGTGGCTCACGTCTTTAATCCCAGCACTTTGGGAGGCCGAGGCAGGCGGATCACTTGAGGTCAGGAGTTCAAGACCAGCCTGGCCAACATGCTGAAACCCCATCTCTATTAAAAAATACAAAAATCAGCTGGACGTGGTGGCACATGCCTTTAGTCCCAGCTACTTGGGAGGCTGAGGCAGGAGAATCACTTGAAACCAAAAGGTGGAGGTTGCAGTGAGTCAAGATCACTCCACTACATTCTGCCCTGGGAGACAGAGTGAAGCTCCATCTCAAAAAAAGAAAAAAAAAATGCTATACACAAAATGTTTTATTGTAGCAATATTTGTCATATATACAATAAATAATATTTAAAAACTTAAATACCTACAGTTTGGGAGTAGTCAATTATAACAAAAACAATAGGGATAGTATTAGGCCACTGAAGTTAATAAAATAATAGTTAGAAAATAATATTTTTAGAAATTAATATTAAAATAGTTTATTATGTTAGAAAATAAATTCTTTTAAAAGCATAATGCAAACTTGTTATATCCTATATTTAGAACTCTGAAAAATATGTGTGCCTAATATATATGGTCATTGTTCAGCAGAGAAAATGGAGAATTGAAAGTAATTGTTTTATAGTACAAGGATTATGGGTAATCTCACATTTAGTTTTTAAAAATATTTTTCTGAGTCGTTTTAATAATAAATTTTTCAAAAAAACTGCACAACAGAGCTAATGTGGCAAATTAAGTGCCATTTCAACCCTAAAAGATGGTCGCCCAAGCTTAGAAGAGATGGGGGCTCAAGAATCGCAAGAAACAGGGAGAGAGAAGAATCTTCACAGCAACATGGGCAGCGCCATGTTGATGAGCCACTAAGCAGTTTCCAGGTTAGAGGAATGCAGAGAGTGCTGTCAAAATCCTTGTTTAATCCAAATGTGTGAACACTACTCACTTAGGCTCATGCAGTGTCTCCCTGGATTTTGTGTTAATAAATTATCTCCTCTTCTGTTTCTTTTGTTAAGTGTGATCTTTCACTATGTCTTGGTAAATGAGAAAATTCCAGGTTCTCTGAATGAATCTCTTTTTTCTCCATCTTCATGATTCTTGTTAAATATACATGTTTTAATTCCGAATGAGTGCACTGCATAATCTTACCTAACTCTCTTCAACCGGACTTTCTCCTCTGGGAAACTCTGTCTTTGGTATATTTGGAGACTACATTTTATGTGGATATGATTCTCCTACTTCAAGAAAAGAAATAAGACACAGAGACAAAGTATAGAGAAAGAAAAAGTGGGCCCAGGGGACTGGCGCTCAGCATACAGAGGACCCATGCCAGCTTTTTCTTTCTCTATACTTTGTCTCTGTGTCTCATTTCTTTTCTCAAGTCTCTCGTTCCACCTAATGAGAAACACCCACAGGTCTGGAGGGGCAGGCCAACCCTTCAACTCCCCAACAAGGGGCCATATGTATAGACACAGCAAGGAATCTGCCAAGTTCTTCTGAGCAACTAACTACTCTTCTGGGCAAAATAATCAGGAGGCAAAAAATAAATAGATAGATAGATAGATAGATAGATAGATAGATAGATAGATAGATAGATAGATAGATAGATAAAATAGATACCAGGTCTTCAAAATTAGAAATAGCATTTGCTTCTTCCTTGTCCTGCTTCCAAGCATCTATGAGTCATCCATATTTCAGAAGCACCATAGCCTTTTTCTTTTCCTTACCTCTCATTAAAATTATTGTTCCTCCCCCTGTCACCAGCTCTCTTATTAAGGAAAAAAATTTTTGAACATCAGCATTTGGCTGTGCAGATCCAGAGAGGAGATGATACAAAGCTTAGTGCATTAGGTCACGGAAAAATACAATTATTCTCCCAGGTTCTTGAAGTCGTTTTGCTCTGGGGAAAAATATTTAATAGGAAATCTTCAGAGTAAATGTATTGAACACTTACTATATACTAGGCTGTTGGAGACAGGCAAAAGCAGCACAGCCTTACCCTGTCAGAGAAGACTTCCTAAAACAGTCTCCACCCGTTCATTTCTGAGATCTGCATCAGGATACAGTCTATCTCAAAAGAAGTTATATTCACACCTTGGAGCTAGAAGACCTTAATCATTTAAACAGTACATATATTGAATCAGATTATACGGTTGCAAGCAACAGATTTTTTTTTTTTTTTTTTTTTTTTTTTTTGAGATGGAGTCTTGCTCTGTTGCCCAGGCTGGATTGCAGTGGTGCAATTTCAGCTCACTGCAGCCTCTGCCTCCCAAGTTCAAGCAATTCTCCTGCCTCAGCCTCCCGAGTAGCTGGGACTACAGGCATGTGCCACCATGCCTGGCTAATTTTTGTATTTTTAGTAGAGACCATGTTGGTCAGGCTGGTCTCAAACTCCTGACCTCAGGTGATCCACTTGCCTCAGCCTCCGAAAGTGCTGGGATTCCAGGCGTGAGTCATTGCACCTAGTTGCAACAGATTTTTTAAACTTAAGCAAAAACCTATCAAAAGAATAATGGGAAAGCTCGATGTTTTGAAGTAAGAAGGAGAGTAACAGATGAAGCCTCGAACCACAGCACTCCAAGGATGCTAATGCAGGAACTAGGGAACTATGTCTTTGGGGCACTGACATTGGAAATGACTAGCTCCCAGCACTTTTGATGCCCAGTGTTTCTGCTTTAGATCCACCTTGGCCTGCCTTGAGTCCCATGTTTTGCCTGGTGAACAGGGAGTAGGGAGTCTGTGATTGGTAGACACACCAAAACCACGTGAAGCAGGAAGAGGGCAGTTCCCCAAAGAAAGGATTCTAAGAAAACAAAATCGGCACATTCTACATGAAATTTTTGCATTCAGTTTCCAACGTTTTACTTCAGTAATTTTAAATATTTTTTGTCCCAGTTTCAACAGTAGATCCCTAGATTGGTGAATATTAGCATGATCAGGTCAAGCTAGCAAAACTGGGCCTTGTTTCCTCTCTTTTTAATTGAGAATGTCCACCTCCACCCTTCTCTCTTAAAGAATTGCTCTAGGAAGCTTTTGTGATATAATGAGACTGTTTGGATCAGGGGTGGGGGGAATTATACAAATTTATTTTATACAAAAAAATCCTAGTTTTCATATGCTTTCATTCATTTGTTTAAAAAACATTAACAGTGCTGGGCACTGTTCTAAGCAATTAGAATATGTACCGAGCAAAATGGACAAAAATGCTGCCCTCCTGTAGCTTACATTCTACTTTGGTAGGGAAATAGGCAATAAACAAATAATCACGTATTATATCAGGAGAGAAATAAAGCAAAGTAAGAGAGATAGATTGTGTCTGAAAGAGGATGGAAGGGGGAACAGAATTTGCCTTTTTAAGCACAGTGATTAGTAAACTTCACAGATAGGTGACATTTGAGAAGAAACCTAAAGAAAGTGAGGGAAGGAGCAATATTGATTCCTGGCAGAAGAGTTTACAGGCACAGAACAGAAAATGAAAAGACCCTCAAGCTGCAAGTTGCTCAAGCTGCAAAGTGAACCAGTAAGAGAGAAGAAGAGGAAATAGATCTTGTAAGGTCTCATGGACCATTGCAAGAACTCTGAATTTACTCTGCAAGAGGTAGAAAACCATCACAAGGCGTTGAGCACAGGGGTGACATGACAGCCATTCTTACTGCTGTGAAGAAGACAGAAGTCGTTAGGGAAAACAACTAGGAGGCTGTCTCAATAATCTAGGTGAGGTGAAAGGTGATGGTGGCTTGGATCAGCGTGGTTGGTGGAGGTGGTGGGATGTTGTTGAATTCTGGATATACTTTGAAGGTCAGTTCCACCGTATTTGCAGATACACAGGGTAATGGGATGGTAGAGAAAGACAGGAATCAAAGATGGTTCTAAGGTTTTCTCCCTGTGTCATGGCAAGGATAGAGGTTCATTGAGATGAGAAAGACGGTCCCAGCAGCAGGTTTCAGGGGTAAAATGAGGGGTTTGCTTTTAATGTGTTATCTTTGAAATGTCTATTCATTACCTAAGTAAAGAGGCAGAGTAGGGACTTAGGAAAGAAAAGCCCCCAACTCTTGGGAGTCATTGACATCTTGGTGGGATTTAAAGCTGACTCTGGATGAGAACATGAGTGTAGTTGAAAAACTGAAAGCATGCCTATGTTTACAGTCAGAAAGATGAAGAAGAAAAGCAAAAGAGACGAAGGTACAACAAAGAGAAAGATGGCCGGGCGCGGTGGCTCACGCCTGTAACCCCAGCACTTTGGGAGGCCGAGGCGGGCGGATCACAAGGTCAGGAGATGGAGACTACAGTGAAACCCCGTCTCTACTAAAAATACAAAAAATTAGCCGGGCGAGGTGGCGGGCGCCTGTAGTCCCAGCTACTCGGGAGGCTGAGGCAGGAGAATGGCGTGAACCCGGGAGGCGGAGCTTGCAGTGAGCCGAGATCGCACCACTGCACTCCAGCCTGGGCGACAGAGCGAGACTCCGTCTCAAAAAAAAAAAAAAAAAAAAAAAAAAAAAAAAAAAAAACAAAGAGAAAGAAGTATCACAAAAACAAAGTTGAGAAACTATACCAAAGAGGATGGAGTAATCAATGGCGTCCAAGCTGCCAATACATGAATAACGTGAAAACCGACCATTAGATTTGGCAATATGGAGGCCATTTTTGACTTTTACAGGAATTGTTTGACAGGTAATGGGAGGGGACAAAAGTCTGATTGAAGTGGGTCTCAGGGAGAATGGGAGAAAAGGAATTAGAAGCAATGAGTATAGACAACACTCTAGAAAACCAGAGAAATCAGGTGGTTGCTATGTGTTGGGAGGTGTGGAATGGGCACAAGGAAGGAATAGCTGCATAGATCTTGATTAGTAACATCAAAAATAAATGATGAGTGAAACTCCCTTGCTGGAGACTTGAGAACTAGTCACTAATCTAGCTGTCAGATGTTTCAAGTGACCACATCTGAACAAAATACAAAGCAGGGTTTGGGCAACAACAAAGTTTATAATCTTATCCTCTACATGTTACTGATCTGGTCAGAGACCACACCTGTGATAGTACAAACATCTCCTTTTATCTGAATTTGGTCCGTTCCTAGAAATGTGTTGACTAGTAAATTTATAGATGGTGGAAGCCCTTTCCATTATTTTAAATGGAAAAAAAGTATTCACATCTCATCCAAAAATCTCAAGCAGTTTCCCTAAATTCACTAAAACACTCTTAGGCACCTATAGGTATTTAATATCTAATGCACAATGTATAGATATGTGACAATCTACCAAGAATTTCTGCATAATATAAAACATTTAAAACATTAGTTGTATAATGCATAATTAGTTGGTATTCCTGAATGCAATATGCAGAGTACAGTATCAGATACAAACTATGTTTTTTCTTTACAGTGTAGTAAATATATACTAACGTAAATTAATAATAAAATGCTAACGAAACATAATGAATTAAATAACATTTAGAAAAATGAAATACATAAGCAAGGCAATTTTTCGAATGATTACTTACTAGTTAAAGAGTTGCCTAAGTGAGATGGGGTGGGCTAGAGTAAGTTTGTGAAGGACCAAGTGGAGCAATAAATGCCTGAGATTTGTCCCTGGCTAAATCCTGGGACAAGCTGGGTGCAGTGACTCACACCTATATTCCCAGCAATTTGGGAAGCGGAGGCGGGCAGATTACCTAAAGTCAGGAGTTCAAGCCTGGCTAATATGGTGAAACCCTGGCTCTACTAAAAATACAAAAATTATCTGGGTGTGGTAACGCATGCCTGTAATCCCAGCAACTTGGGAGGCTGAGGTATGAGAATCACTTGAACCCCGGAGGCGGGGGTCGTAGTGAGCCGAGATTGTGCCACTGCACTCTAGTCTGAGCCTCAGAGTGAGACTCTGTCTCAAAAAATCAAATCAAATCAATCAATCCTGTGACAGTCTTCTCTCCTTGGCCCTTGAGTCTCTGGAAGTGTGTGGCTATGAGCTAGCAAATGAAGCTGCAGCTGAAGCAATGGGATAAAGGGGGAAAAAAAAACAACCTCGAAACTTATGTTTGTTTGCATTCCTTTTGCATTCATTTACATGGCTTTTGACAGCATGAGACTGGACTTCTGCTTGCATTTCTGAATGTGCTACCACTCAAGTCACTTGGCAGCTGCAATTATCATTTTGTCTGCATCACCTGAATGTATTTTAAACATTTGATATTGAATATTCATAACTCCTTCTTTTCTTCCTCTGACCAGTAATGAGTATCAAGTTGAGCAGTTTTTTACTAGAAAGTTTTCACTTGATAATATGGGGGAGATGCACATATTCATAGCACATTTAAACAATGTGATCCTAGGGGAGGAACCCCTGAATTACAAAGGCAGCTGTACATCTTGTCACTCAGACTCAGACACAATTGAAACATTTTCTCTGGTGTTCACAGGCAGATGATAGTGGATTTGCCATTCCAATGGGAGTTTTAAATAAAAAAATTTGATAGTCGTTATAGTGAATTGTGAGAATTCAACTAGAAAAGGATACCTATAAATGGCGATCGCTTGACAAGCATTGCAGGCTTTGGCATCAGACAGTCCTGGATCCGCAGCCTGGATCCCGACTTAGTAGCTTGCATGATCTTGGGTAAGTAAGGTTATTAACCCCTATGAACCTCTGCTTGCTCAAATGTGAAATACAGATAATAACACTTAATTTACAGGGTAATTATAAGACCATAATACACGTATATTTTATCTGGCATATGTATTAAATGCTCAATTTAAAAACAATAACTACTTCTGTTAGTCTATTAGCATGTGGGTATAAACAACAGAAGTTTAAAGAAAAAAAAAATGTATAATATAAACTGAATATGGCCTATTTGTTATTGAGGTACTAAGAGAAAAATTATTGTTTTTAAAAGACTAATTATTGTTATGCACAAGAAAACAGAGGCAGCCATGTCCAAAAAGGCAAGATGACTCACTGCGAGTTACATTTTTCCTCCTCATCTTGGCAGTGTCTTATAAAAAAGCAGTGCCCATCTTCTCAGAGTCTAACTGAATGTTTGATGATGGTAAAGTCCAAACTAAATTCTCCCAGTCTGTTCTTAATCCACAGCAATAACTCACTGAATCTTTCATATTATAGCCATAGCCTGTATACACTAAAATAGGTCTAGGTCAAGGACTATTTTCAGACACATTTGTAGGTACTTTCTGCATGTCAGGTTTATATAACTGGTCGCCGTTTGCACGCAGAGATGTCCCAGGAAAATCCCTAGTACCTCTGAAGCCCTAGGGGTCCAATGTGCTTCCCTACCAAACCCTTTCCCAGACCAGCATTCCTTGTTTCCTAGGGCTGGGCTTCTGCCTGCATTCCCAAATCATCTGCCCAGTTTTCCTGCCTTGTGCCAGTCTCAGAGCCCCCACTCAGCTCTAGTCTTTTCTTTTCTAGGGACTGTAACACTGGTCTTTGATTCACAGTCTGCAGTACTGGCATGGAGGGAGAGAGATTTCCTGAGCTAGGCTCCAACACAGCCTGAAATCACCGAGCTTCGCTTCTGAGTCCTGACCCCCAGATAGACTTCCCTATGCACTCTATGCCTATGCCTGAATCATGTCTGGCTGGCTGTTTCTCCAGAATTGAGGTGGGGAGAGGTGGGAAGAATGAAAGGAAAACCCTTTAAAGAGAATGGGAGGGTCATTTACACCGGACAAATGAGTCAGTGAAGACTGTGGGCTCTGAAAACAGACTGCATGGGTTCAAATCCCAGCTTCACCTTCACGAGCTATGTGACCTTGGACAAGTTATTGAAATTCTTTGTTGCTCAGTTTCCTCACTTATAAAATGGAGATTATACCAGTTATTTACCTTATAAATTGTCATAAAGATGAGGCAAGTTGCTACATTGATAAAGTGCTCAGAATTGTGCCTTACACATATTAAATGTTAAATAATTATCAATGATAATGATGACCACAAGCTTCCAGCAAAGGGGTAACACCCAGGCTCCTTAGTACGGCATCTGAAGATTTGCCTAGTGTGGCCCTGTTTCTCTCTCACTGCATATCTTTGTCCATGTGTGCCATTATAAAAAAAAATACCTGAGACTGGGTCCTTTTAAAGAAGAGAACTATATTCCCCACAGTTCTGGAGGTTGGAAGTTCCAGCTCAAAGCACCAGCAAGTTTATTGCCTTAGTAGGGGCCTGGTCTCTGCTTCCAAGATGGCACCTTGTTGCTTGACCTCCACAGGGGACAAATGTTGTCTCCTCACATGGTGAAAGGGTGGAAGGGCAACGAAAGGGACTAGCTATCTTCCTCAAGCCCTTTTATAAGGGCACTCATCCCTTCATAAGGGCTCTTAATACCAACCCTTGGAGTTTAAGTTTAAACATATGAGTTTGAGAGGGACAAATACATTCAAACTACGGCACTATTCATGCCTTGTATACGCTTCCTTCAGCCACAGCAGTCAGTTTCACAACACTATACCACTGTCCAGGAAAGATCATGTTTTCCTTTGTTTATGCTACTCTCAGGTTAGTGCGTTCACTTTCCCCACCTAACTTCCCCATCCTGCCTCTCTTATTCAAACGTTATTTCATGCACCAGCTTCCCCACAAATCCCAGGAAGCGTGGATCAAATGTATCATGGAGGTATATGTTTGTTTTCTCCCTAGACTCAAGCTGTTTAAAAGGAAAGACACAAAGTCCTTCTATCGCCATCCCATGATACACAGAAGAGTGCCTAGCACATAGTATTAACTCAATATATTAAGTGTTTTTAATTCTACAGGATTGACTCTTGTCATTGATGTCAATGGCTAAATAATGGCTGTTTTAGAGTACATGTGAGGGTTTTCTTAGATAATCTACACAAATCACTTAGCAAAGTGCTGGCCACATATATTTATTGTGACTAGCACTGTTGCTATAACTGCTGCTGTTTTGGTGTATAGCAGTATAGCAGAAAGAGCTCAAGCTTTGGAGCTGAAGAGAAATGGAATGAAAGACCAACTTTGCCACTTAAAAGCTGCAGGAACTCCAATTTCCTTAGTTATAAAATTGAGGTTATAATATCTATTTGAACGTAAAACACTTGGCAGAAAGTAAGCAACCAATAAATATCATTAGGTTCCTTCTCTTTCTCTTCTATGCCTATTTTTGTGGCTTGGCTCAGTTTACTACACTTCTCTGGTCTCACTTTCCTCCTCTGTAAAAATGAACTAGATGATTTCCATGTTCCCTACCAGATCCAAATTTCAAAGTTACTGAACTCACCATCATTTTCCCCTTGAATCTACTCATTCTCTGTCCCTGAGGGAGGTTCTTTCCCTGATAGCTACCCAGTATATTAAATTGTTTCAATTCTCTATCTCTATCTCTCTCAATCTCTCTCTAAGAGACCATAAAGTGGTCCAGACCCAGGGCCTTGGCACAACTCCATGGGCCATTTGCACAGTGGGATTAACATACGAATAGCACCTGTCAACTGAAGAATCATGAGCTTCATAAATTCGGACAGGAGATCTTTATTTCTCATAAAGGGTTGTGGCCAGCGGGCCAGCCATCCTGCAGAATGGGAAGCATAGCCTCAGCAGAAGCTGACAGCAAGCACTTCAAGGGAGGGGTAAAAGGGAACAGGAATTTATGCTGAGTGGGGTGGCTGAGTATACATATTGAATAACCTATAGGAGGAGTCATAAATATTTATGAAAAGAGATACATGCACATGTGCAGTTGAGCTTCATGCCTCTTCATAGGCCCCATGTTCAAAAAATGGTGGTGTTAGCGTGACCCAAGGGTGGAGTTTTTGGTCTTCTGATGTCCAAACGTGAAGCTGAGGACATGAAAACCCTCACTGTGCATCCCCTACAAGTTGGTCAAAACCATCTGGAGATGGTGGTCATCTTTTAGGAAGGGTGCATTGTGAAACTGGTGAGCTGTCACACTGAAACTGCAAAGAGGGAGGGAGAATCTGGTTATGGCCTCAGATGATTAGCTAAAGGTGATAAAGCAATGAATTATCAGTTTCTTGTTTTCCAGAGCTAGCTTCTGCTTACTTCTTAAGAAAGAATTATAGCTAAAATTAATAAGGAAGGGACATAGTGAGGCATGGTAGACCTCCCATTCTATCAAGGCCAGCAATTCAGTTTTTAAGGTTTCTCTGGGGTCCCCATGAACAAGATAAAGTTCGTTCAGTCAGTTGGAAAGCTTTGAATTTTATTTTTATTTCTCACACTCTAGGCATTGGGAGCTCCTCGGCAGCCCTTAGTCCAACCCTGGCTGAATTCCTTTCATGATGTAGAATAAAAGTCACAGAACACACAGGGAGAAATAGTCTCCAGCTTTCCTCGAGTCCAGAAAAAATGAATATCCATCTGAAAACCAAAGAGTGCACGAGCATTGGGCCAGGTATATCATTGTATTCACGGCCTTTTCTTTCCTGTTCTGTCACAGACTTTGCAAATGGGCATCAAACACTTCTCTGGACTCTTCGTGCTGCTGTGCATTGGATTTGGTCTGTCCATCTTGACCACCATTGGTGAGCACATAGTATACAGGCTGCTGCTACCACGAATCAAAAACAAATCCAAGCTGCAATACTGGCTCCACACCAGCCAGGTGAGTGCCACAGGTGTCTTGCTCCAATATTCTTAAACTGTAGAATTCCTAGTGATGGGAGGATCCAGAGCCCTATGTCAGACTGATAAGTCATGTTACCACAATAACGAGGGTGGGGTAGGCACTCTCATTAGAGCAGAAGGAATTATCTCTATCCCATTAATTCACATTTCCCTTATATTGCTATCCCACAGTGCTCCTTCCTTTCCTATAACCCTTCACTGTTGCTCATAATAGAAGCAATAGAACTTTTTTTAACCAGGTTTCACTTAATAGTGACAGTCTGAAGAGATGGTGTGAAAGATTTCCTAGGTTCTTTTCTTGCCATAATTGAAACCTATTACATGAGTTTAAAGTCCCTGGTCCCCTTTAAGCAATCCCACTTGCCCCTGTTCTCTCTGCTTCTTCCCTGGTCCAGAGAAGTTTGAGATCCACTGGGGCCAAGGCCAAACTTCACAAGGTCGCAGTTCTCTGCTGTAATCTAGACATCAACACACTGATTTACAGGGAGAACAGAAACTGTCAAGCAGACTGGCGATTCAAGCACACTCATCTGCACATCTCTCCCTGAATGAAATTGGCATGGAGACCCAAAATGTAGTCAGAAGGCTTCATAATGATGGAAGATCTCTAACAAAGGGAGTGGTTTCACTTGACCACAGCAAGGCTGGATGAGCCATCCTGGCCTCTCCTGTGGTGAGACTGCCTCCTGCCCCTCAGTGTACCATGGATTACCTCCCAGCAGGGAAGCTGTCGCTTCTTCTGCATTTACCCCACTCATGTATTCATATACCCTCACGCTAACCTCCTCGCTTTGGTAACACTTTTCTTTTTCCTAGATAGGTTACTATCATTGGTTTGGTTACAGTTGAACCCTGTTCTTCCTACTTTCATCCTGGGAAGTATTTGGTCCTCTAGGAGAACTCCACGTATCTTCCTTATTGTATCCTAATACTATTAATTTAATTCTCAAGAGTCCTCCTTCCCTTCTTTGTTTTGGTTGTCAATAATTTTGTACTTTTTACTCATCTTTAGCAATTGTTGAAGGCCTTTTGCTACATATTAGTTATGATTGTGCCTCCTTATATCACATACTGTCTTATAATACTGAGCTTTCCATCAGAACACTTTGTTTATCCAGGTGGAATAATAACCTCTAATTAGAATTTTTGTTCCCTTAGATTTGAGGCTGAATGTTGATCTATTTTTAGGCATTCCTGGAATTTGTTTAAAGAGGCCAAGGTTTGTAATGACTACATATACCATTAAATGTCAAGTGGTTCTTCATCCCCTGACCTATGTGTTTCTCATAATTTCTACATGTGAATCTGTTCTCTCCACCAGAGATTACACAGAGCACTAAACACATCATTTGTAGAGGAAAAGCAACAGCATTTCAAGACCAAACGTGTGGAAAAGAGGTAAGAAGGGGCCAATGGCAACTGTCTTTATATTTGTAAAATAATATTTAGAGATCTAACTGTATAAATAATTATTCAGATCAAATCAGGACAATTTGTTTAACAACAGAATCAGTATAAATACAGGGAAATAAAACATAGAATAAAAAATGTATATGGACACTAAAATGCAGTATACACAATATACTGTCATGGTTAGAAGTGTAGCCATGGACTCTAGGATCAACCCTCTTGATCCAAATCCTGTCCCCAAGACTTATGATATGTGTTACTTTGTGTAAGTCATTGATCTAATCTCTCTGCACCTCAAGTTCCTCATTTGTAAAGTTGAGATAAAAACAGTACCTATTTCCTAGAGTAGTTGTAAAGATTAAATGAGATCATACATGTAAATCTCTGAACGAAAGGAAATGCCTAATAAATATTAACTATTATTATGTACAAAATACATGTAAGAATTAATGAATACTGCAGGCAATTAATTTCATGGTTTACTGTCTTTTGGCATATTTCCACTCCCTACTCCTTTCTAGCACTCTTAGGAACAGAGTATTGGAAATATGAAACAGACATGTCCTGCCTAATTCATTTCCTGGCACTTTTCTACAAACTCCCTAGCAAAGAGCATCTTATTAATAGGAAATAACAAACATTAAATGCATTGATGACATCTGAAAATCGAAGCTCTTCACTCTCACCACACCAGGCTGTGGATGACTGTTCCCTAGTTCATGGTGACTAAAGATGTCAGAAGCACTTGGGTCTGGTTCCTGGCTGGAAGTTTCTGCTGCCTGCTGCCTAAGGCAACCCTCCTGATTCTTTCATACACCCAGAGGCCTCGGATGAGGGCATCAGCTCCAAGCAACTGTGTCATCTGTTACATATCCTCAGCTCAAAGCTTGGCTTTCTAGTTTTGAAATCTGACACACCTCTCATCATAACAGAAGAAAAAGGGATGGAAAACAGGATTCTTTTTCATTGTTAGTATCTCCTCTGGGACTGCTGCAGTACCCTTCTATCCAGTCTCCATCTAGCTTGTCAGAATCATTTCCTTTATCTCTTGAAGTATCTCTTTCCAGTCAGTGAGCACTCCTCCCACCTCTCTCAGTCTGTGGTATTCCTGCATCGTATTGCAAGTCTGTTAGTGACAAGCTATATACTAGTCCAGCCACAGCTGTTCCATGTCATGTTACATCTATTTTTTCTATTTTTAACATACATTTTTAATAACAGTAACACAAGAAGACATAGCAGCAAATATATCATCTTACAATGACAAAATATTTGTTTTCCAGCTTCCTGTTAACAGAAACAGGAAGCCCAATAATCCCATCTCCAACTGTGATATGATTCATATTCACGTCTTTCTCACATAAATTGAAAGCCATTTGTGTCTTTTGACGCAACTTACCCACTTTTCTTGGCAGATTCCCTTCCTGAACCCCTTATTTTGAGGAGCTAAGGAGAACAGGAGCTCATGGTTTAGCTTGGGCTCACATTTCCTGTGCCTACCTCTATACAGCCCAACATTAGCAGCCTGTCAAACCCAACGAGTGTTTGGCATCCCATGGCTGTCATGTCTCTTTGGAATAGTCCAGTGGAGTATTAAACCTCAGTGTTACATAAATGCTCCAGGGAAACCTATTTTTAGTGTTAAATACCCATTTTTAGCATTAAATACAGCTCTCTCGCTGGTCACATAACACTCTAAGACTGAAGAAGGCTTGAATCAAAGCAAAGCCTAAATGTTACTGAAGCTAGGAGTATAACACGCGCCGTGGGTTATTTTTTTCCAAGCAGACACTGAGTCTTACACTCAGCATTTGTCGCCTTGCACTCATAGGTACCCACATCAAATACCAGACAACTGGTGATACTAGCAACTAGAATTTGGCACAAAGTCCAGCATTTGTTTATTCCTCTATATTATATTACCAGATAGATATACAAAGCTCTGGAGAAGACCAGTCCAGCTATCTTTACTTACCTTATCACTGTGGCTATCTAGACAGTCGAAGAAAATGTATAGATGCTCTACTCTCAGGTTTTCCCTGCTATGAACCATTGTATGGCATTAGAACGCTCTCTCCCTCTTCTCTTGGAAGAATATCTATGTAAATGCTCATGCCTGCTACAACTTGACATCCCTCCCCTGTGCTCCATATTCACTGAACAAATAAAAGAGCAAATAGATAAATGAATGGATTACTAACACGAGTTTGAGGAAACGCTTGGAGAAATTTTGGGCCATGATATGGAAGTAGGTATTACCCCTTATTCATTTAATGCAGAGAAAATAAGGTACATATTACAGGAGACTATTTAGATATAGCCCTGGGTTTATTCAACATGTGATTTCACATAAATTTTTCGTCTATCCTTCATCTCACTGGGTTCCCAATCAATACACGCCACTCCCCTTTTCACTTTCCTCTCACCCTAAGAAACACAAAAATTATACACTATAACAGCACAACCACAATTACTTTGAGATTATTCAAATTCAATAGGAAAAGATTTGAAGAAAAATATTAAAGGGAATTATCAAGCTAGAAGGAAAATTATATCTCCTCTCTGATTCAGGTCTAAAGTCAATGGAGCTATAAGTGGGTTCATTACAGAACTTTTACCCAGCCCAGGATGCATGAAAACTGAGTTCTGGTGCCCTCTGCTCATTTATATAAAACTTAGACTATGAGGCATGTTAAAGAACCACAGCGTGGTTTGGAGTATGTGTTTCAATGGCTTGGGGCATGTATAAGTTGGTCTTCGCTCTGTGATAAATCATCCCAATACTTAATGTTTTAAATAGCAAGTTGCTTACTAATTAATGGATCAGCTGTGCAGTCTGCTGATCTGAGCCAGACTTTGCTGATTTTGGCTGGGTTTGCTCATATGTCTGTAGCCAACTTTGGGGAGGAGGAAAGCAGCTAAGGGCTGTCTGATCTATGATGGCCTCAGCTGGGTCAACTGGGAAGCCTGAGGATTCTCTCCATATGGTCTGCCATCATGCAGCAGGCCATTCTGGACTTGTTCACATTGCAGCAGCAGGGTTCCAAGAGAGTGGAAATGTGCAAGACTTCTTAAAAGTTTAGGCTTGGAACTGCCACTCTGATATGTCTGCCACTTTCTGTTGGCCAAAACAAGTGCGAGAACAGTCCTAACTGAAGCGGGGAGGAAAGCAGATTCAGCATAGGTACACGCTGCAAAGTCACATTACAGAGGGCATAAATGAAAGGAGAAAAGAAGGTTTATGGCCACTTTTACATAGAGACTTTATTATTCTTCTCTTTCCCCTTCTCCCTCCAGATTGTCCCCCTTCTCCTGGCAAGTAAGAGTCCAGGAAAAAAGTAAATTCAGTTACATGAATGAGAACAAAAACACAATGGTTTGGTAGGGTGTTTCTATTTAGTTTTGTCCTGTGGTTGATTGCAAAAGTTGTCATAACCCTCCTACTCCTCCTTCTGCTTCTCCTATGGTAGAAAAAATCAGCAGCTATGCTGCTTAGGGCTGTAATCTGTTCTTGTAGTAAGAAACTCTTCTTATTGCATAAGTGTCAAAGTGTGTTCCAGAAACAGGCTGTCTCCCCCTGTGACTATTTGGCAATAATTCTCATGCTGTCTATAGCCATCTCTCCACGATGGTAGTAGGTGATAGGATGCAAGCCTAAAACAGGATTGCAAATTGCTTTCTATACGACTTTCATTATCCCAGCAAGAAACTGAGGGCTTTCTTGGAATTTTTTAAGCATCAGACCTGAACTGTCATTCTCAACTCACATAAAAAACATCCCTATAGCAAGAAACACTTTGCTGAGACCTGTGGCTTATATGCTTTTATTCTCCCCAAAATCAAGTAGTAAATATCAGGATGGTCCTGTGGGACTAAGGATGAGCCATGTTATGAGATCTGTCAGCAGGCTGATGCTCAGAACCCAACAAGTGAATAAACAGATTTCGCTTTTATTAAAGCATCATCTTTCAAACCATAAAATGTTTCAAGGTGTGGCTAGTTTCTGAGCTTCCCTTGCAGAAAGGAAATTAAAAGCAACCTGAGGTTGTTCACACACACACACAAAAAAAGTGCCATACCCCATCCTATCAGCCCTTCAGATGACACCCGATTCCAATTTCAGAGCAGCATCGGACTTGAACTTTTGAATGTTCATGACTCCTTATTGCCCCACGACACCCTAGCAGGGAGTCTGTCCACAGCTTTGTTACTTCGTCTCTAAATGCACACCCAGCTCCATATTATTGACACAGGAAACGGCTAACAGATGAACAACAGCACTTTAAGAGCTGCAGAACGGAAAGTAAGTCTAAAATTTCTCTGTTTCCTAGGTCCAATGTGGGACCCCGTCAGCTCACCGTATGGAATACTTCCAATTTGAGTCATGACAACCGACGAAAATACATGTTTAGTGATGAGGAAGGACAAAACCAGCTGGGCATCCGGATCCACCAGGACATCCCCCTCCCTCCAAGGAGAAAAGAGCTCCCTGCCTCGCTGACCACCAATGGGAAAGCAGACTCCCTAAATGTATCTCGGAACTCAGTGATGCAGGAACTCTCAGAGCTCGAGAAGCAGATTCAGGTGATCCGTCAGGAGCTGCAGCTGGCTGTGAGCAGGAAAACGGAGCTAGAGGAGTATCAAAGGACAAGTCGGACTTGTGAGTCCTAGGTGACCACACTGCTCCCCTTTCTCAGTTCCTGACCTTTCTCTGAGCCCTTGAGACACTTTGTAATGCTCTTTTGTAACTACCGACAAAGGTATGGGGAAGCTGAGGCCTAGGTCTTCTTAGAGGTCAAGTCTGCTCTCCCTAGCCTAAAATGCAGCAGCAGCTCCTCTCAAGCTCACTCCCTAGGTCTCCAGGGTAGGAGTGTTTTTCTAGCAAGAATCTTAGTCAGGAGTAAGCTCTGTGTGAGAGATCTGTGAATAATCAGATAACCCCAGCTCCTGTTAACCTTTTCACCAGGTGCCACAGTAATATTTCTGGTTTTTAGCCCTTTCTCTGCACTACCAACAAGAGATAAAATTGTTACTCATACTTATGTCTTACTGGGTTGTTGGTTTTCATCATAATGCAGAACGAGGTTATCAAGGGTTGTAGCTTTTGATACAACTCCCCAATCTAGATTGATTTCTACATTCTGAATGGGGAGCAGGTAAGAGCAGAGCACCTCCCACTGGGGGTGGGGTACTTAAAAATTAACTCATTCGTATCATAAAGGTCAAGGATTGATTGGCTAGGCAAGAGCCATGTTTTTGAGAAGGTTCCGGATCTCTGACTCCATCCTGTTTAGTAAGAACAGGCTTATTAACACGCCACTGTGAAAGGGGAAGGGGATGTGGTAAGCGGAAACAGAAGACAGGCAGAAGAGGCATTAAAAATGCATATCATGCTTTTAGAACAAAAGCTCTGGGCCAGAAAGGCAATTTGGCTAAAAAATGAATAAGACTACTTCTAATGTAATTAAGCATCTCCACTATGGTGTGTGCCTTTTATAAAGAAGAGAGAAAAAGGCAAAGCAAGGTTGTGGCCTTAGGTTGGACCTGGAATATCCCTGCTTATTGCCTATAATGGAATAAGTGACACTGTGGGTGAAATGCTCTACACACCACACACTAGGCCATTTTCAGATCAGCAGTCACCCATCGCTTGGCATAGAAATCCCAAAACCTCCAGCCTGGGAACACCACCAGCTTTGACCATTCAAGACTTTGCCGTGCGCTTTGCATATCTGTATAGAAAATTAAGTCAATTCCCCATCCTCATACTCACTCATCTCTGAGGAGCTATGAACAGGTTTTGGTCCCTCTAATGATCCTCCAGCCTCATCTAATGCCCCCCAAAGACTGATACAAGTAACCTCCCCTCTGCTTAGGCGCCGCTTTCTTAGCATATAATGTTTAGGCAGCTAGAGAAAGGAATATGGGTCAGTTCTCAAATGTCAATGGAGATAAGAGTCATCTAGTGGAGAACTCATCAGAGTGCAGATTGCCAAGACCCTTCTCCAGAGATTATGCGGTGGGGGGTGGAGGTCTAGAGGTGAGCTCAGAAACCTACTGTTAGCCAACATCCCCAGGTGACTGACACGGGTGGTCTAAGAATTACTCTTCTAGAAACACCATTCTGGAAGTTTGGCTGCCCCCAGGCATGAGGAGAAGCATGAAGAGAAAACCTGTTTGAGAAGTTTGTTTTGTTTTTTAATAACTTTAGCACACATCTGCTGATTCTCCTTCAACATCCTCACCCCCACCCCTGGGCACCATTTAGGACAAGACTTCCTTATTTATCAGTTACTTGCTTTATCTTCCCAGGACTCATTGTTCCACTCCCAATCAATTTGAATGCCTACAATAAGTTCAGGAGCTGTGCCAAGAACTTTCCTCTTTTACAGCTGCAGATCACTGGAAAGGTGTCTCGATCACAAAACTTCTCCCTCTACTACTGGATGAAATGTCTGCATTTCCACCAAAATCTACCCAGTCGCCCAGGGAATAACAACTTAAGCTGTAGTTAGATAACACCTAGTGATTAATTGGCTAAGAAAACCCTGGAGTGGAGGGAGGCTCGGAGATACTGATACGGATGTGGGAGGGCTCCAAAGTTAGAGGTCACCAATCCCACAGAGGAAACAGTTCAATAATGAGGAAACAGGTGAGCCCTGAACACAGAAAAGGACAATTCTGTGTTGAAACACCCATCCCCTGACGTTCTCACCCCAGGCCCAGAAGTAGGTTTGCAGCTGCCTTTGGAAGATTTTGCCCCTTAGCCATCCCCACCCACTTGCAACAGCTAAGGATGCTGGAGACTCTGCCACCATGCTCTGCGTGCCCCTGAACCTCTGTGCTGCCCGGAAGGCTGATGTACAGGTGTACCTCAATCCACATTACAGCCATGCTCCTAATGTACATGGACATTTTTGTAACTCAGCTCATATTCTGACTGTATTTGAGAAGCTGGCTCTTTAAGGGAACCCAGAGGTGAATCCTTTTGTAAAGTAAAGCACCCTTTTGTAATGCAATTAATTATCCCTTAATGTATCTGTTTTGTAAGTCTGAATTTTTGTATATCGGGTTTACCTTAAGCTTCTCTAGTGAGGCATTCTGAGCAGTGGTGATCACATGCCAGATCGTCCTGCATATCCACGAAGTAGATGACCAATGCACGCTCCTCAAACATCTTTGGAGGAACTACCTGGCCAAAACACTGGCCAGGATGCAGCAAGCAGCAGCAGGGGCTGAAGGCAGGCTTACTGCCCTCAACATTGCTTGAAATGCCTCTATGTTCTGAATAAAGAAAAACCATAATTGCTTGTGGTGAAACGAAGCAGTCTTCATGTTAAGTAGCAATGGTTATTTTTACTGGTAGTAATTGAACAGTGTTTTGCAATTTGTGAAACGGTGTATTGTGTTTTGTAAAATGTCATGAAATGGTGGGTCCTTGGAAACCTCCTTTCTGTTCAGCTCCACCTCTGTTCTTTCAACTCCTTTCAGGCTCAAAAAACAAAAACAAACATCAGAAGCCTTCACATGGAGGGTTGTATTCTGGTAAAGAAGAAAGAGATAAGGGATGCTACCTTGCTTCCTCTACTGGTCTTCCCTTTTCATGAGATCAAGAAGGCCTCCATTCTCTTCCAAGCGCTCTTGCTGGGAAACCTGGAATATGACACATTGTGTCACACACCCCAACCCTGTTTTCCAAGGGGAATTTCTGGCACAGGAAGCACATAGTAAAGCAGGCTCGAATGAGCTGAAACAGATACAGCTACCTGGTTCGTGTAAATAAGAATAAAGGCCCCAGAGTGTGTATGCTTCCAGGTGGAGGAGAAAGGGGAATCTCCCAAAATTTAAAAACAAGTTGGAAGAATAACCAGGACAGCCAAGTGAGGCAGCCACAGGGACCCAAGCAGTAGAGGTCTTTAATGTGCCTGGAGATGACTCTCCGTCATTCACGAATCTTGCTATTGCACAAACCCTATCAGGAGCCGCTGCTTCCCTTCCAGCCAGAGAAGTGGTAAGTGGAGCAGGTGCCAAGCAGAACAGACCTTATCATCTGGGTAACAGACTTCTCAGTGTTGGTGCTGTGTCTGTTAGAGCCTTAGAGCAAGTTAAGTACTTCCTTGGTGTGGGTAAAGAAAAAAGGGGAAAGAAACTACTTTAGAGCCTTTTTCTCCCAACTCATACTTTTGATAGGAAAACCAGAAAACCCATCCAGTTCTTCAGAAATTGCTTTCTAGGCATTAACACTACTTTAGTATCTATACTGTTTAGTTATTCCTTTCTTAACCCACCTAAACTACCCATCTAATCCAGGATTCCCTCACTCTTTTTTAGTTTAGTTACTAATCATTTTATGAAAATAATGTACTTATAAGTATTTTCTTAAGGTTTGTGAAGAGTATTTGCATTGTGTCTTCATTTTAATGTGTTTGCAATCACTCCGCTCCAGGAAGAACGGAAATGCTGTCTTGTGAGCATGAAGTGAACAGGCTGTTTTGCTCCAGCCACTTTTCTTGTGCAACCACATGGATGGATTAGATGTCCTCAGGTCTTTTCCATCTTCAGTTTCTATGACTGTGGAATAAATGTTCAGATAGAAACTTCACTATTGGATGTACTGCTGGCTTTGTCTTTGGAGATTCAAATGTTGACATGATACCAGTTCCTTCTTAACAGGAGACCCGTTAATGCTATGATTTATGTTTGTTTCCTTGCTATAGTTCAAAGAAGAAACACAAGATATACTGAGAAAACTCAGAGCTCAGGCATCATGAAATGGCTTCATCTGAGATAGACCTTCTAGGAAAAAGCACAAGTTCAGAGGTCTCGAAAATCCTGTACTGATCACCCTCATTAGTAATTCGACAAACATCCGCTAAACAGCTTCCATGTAGGTGCCAAGTGCTGGAGACACAACAGTGAAGAAGATAGGTATGGTCCCCAACTTCTGACTTTTTTTTTTTTTTTTTGAGATGGAGTCTTGCTCTGTTGCCAGGCTGGAGTGCAGTGGTGCGATCTCGGCTCACTGCAACCTCTGCCTCCCGGGTTCAAGCAATTCTCCTGCCTCAGCCTCCCGAGTAGCTGGGACTACAAGCGCCCGCCACCTCGCCCGGCTAGTTTTTTTGTATTTTTTTTTTTAGTAGAGACGGGGTTTCACCATGTTGGCCAGGATGATATCGATCTCTTTACCTCGTGATCCACCCACCTCGGCCTCCCAAAGTGTTGGGATTACAGGCGCGAGCCGCGGTGCCTGCCCTCAGTCTGACCTTTTTACAACCTATAAACAGGTAATACTTTAAAACTAACATATATTGGGTACTTACTATAAACCATGATCTTAACAACCCCACAAGACAGACACTATAGATGTAGTCTTAAGTAGGTAAGTGGGACCTCCAGTTTACAGATAAAAACATAAGAGTTGGGCTGGGCACGGTGGCTCACGCCTGTAATCCCAGCACTTTGGGAGGCCGAGACGGGCGGATCACGAGGTCAGGAGATCGAGACCATCTGGCTAACATGGTGAAACCCCGTCTCTACTAAAAGTACAAAAAAATTAGCCGGGCGAGGTGGTGGGCGCCTGTGGTCCCAGCTACTCAGGAGGCTGAGGCAGAAGAATGGCATGAACCCAGGAGGAGGAGCTTGCAGTGAGCCGACATGGCGCCACTGCACTCCAGCCTGGGCAACAGAGCGAGACTCTGTCTCAAAAAAAAAAAAACAAAAAAAAAAACCAGAGTCAGAGAAACTATGTAACTTGCCCAAGGTTGCCGAACTAGTAATAGTAACAGATTAGTACAACCATGCAGGATTCTGGTCACTGCCTCACAATTTTCTATTCTTCCTTGAATCCCCTTTTAGTCTTTCTGCCTTATTGCTTCTTTCCCATGCCTCAGTACGGCCCCTAGCTCCACAGAACAGAGAGGGAAGTGGATAGTATAACTGCACCTTCATTGGTCCACTTAACTCAACACTGTAATACCTGTATCTCATAAAAATAGCATTTCAGCATCTTTTCTTTCGGCTTTGTAGCCCAACCAAGAACTGATGCAAACACAGTTCACAGTTACAAATCATCAGCAGGCCTGCAGTCCCAGACAAACTGGCAGTTTCTGATGACCCAAGCAGTTTTAGCTGCAGGCAAATTTGCCTTCATGAATCTGCTAGCCTGTTGCCTTCTTCACACATATTCTTTCAGAATAGAAACAATCAAATCTCATGAAAATGTAAACCCACTATAACTTAATTCAACTACCTACTTACCTAAGGATGTTTCTGCATTACCCAATCATTCAGATTCTGGATGCCTATTTGTACCTAGGCATTGGGGCTAGTTGCTGGAAATAGACAGATAAAAAGAGCAGGTTCTGATCCCACAGAGCTCAGTGTAATGAAAGGACACAAGCTGACAACATATTATGGTGTATACTCTAATAAAGAAATGCACATCGGGTGCTATTGGAGCAAAGACGACACTGTGTGTGTGTGTGCATGTAGGTGTAGGTGTGTGAGGTGAAGAGACAGGGTGGAGGGTAACAGGCAACTGAAGTAAAAGCAAAGCATGTACAAAATTCCAAATTTGGGAAACCTGGCAATCAAGAAACTGGGACCTTCAAATCATTTCATATAACAGAAACACACAGTTTCAGGTGGATGACAAACTATATGGACTGGAAAGAGAAAAGCAGAGGCAAGATCACTTGTGCTAAATTGGATTTGTGTCCCGAAGACTACAGGAACCACTAAAGGATTTTAAGGTGAAGAGAAAACTAGTAAAAGAACAGGATCCTCACCACTAGGTGGAGCTGGATGTCACTCACATGCATTTTAGTTGTAGGACAGTGAACACATTAAGTTAACTTTTTGAAGTTTTGGAACGAGTTGGCCATGACATCATTTACCAGGACAGGCAGACTAGAGATAGACAGACATGGATAAACATGTGTCTTAGATTTCAGGGAGGATGTCAGTGTTTCCCCCGCTCCCCAGAAATAGGAAGAAAATGTAGATGGTAACAAAAGTTGATCTATCAATTTATTTGCTCAACAATAATAAAAGTTAGTATTTGCTGAGCATTTACTAGGTGCCAGGCACTGTGCTGAATGTCTCCTGTATAATGACTCATTTCATCCTCCATACAACCCTACGAGGTAGTTATTTTATAGATGAAGAAACTGAAGCATAGGGACATGAAGTAACTTGCTAGTAAGTAGCAGCACCATACCCAGGCAAGTCGGACTTCATGAGAAATATATTTAACACAATGCCTGGAGTCACAATAAGCACTCAGCAAATGCATATGATTGGGAGAGCAGGAAGAAATCTAAGATCCCTTGATTCAATCCTACTCTACAACAAGGTGCTAAAGGAACTCAGTGAATTCAGAAACAAAATGTAGTTCTAATCCAGGCAAAGAGTCTAGTTAGATTAGAATGATCAAGGATAAGTACAGTGGGTATATGTAAGTCTTTAGGAGACTTCAAAATGACTCAGAAAGTATTTTCACTTATTATCTACCTGATGACAAGTACTCTATTAGTACAGGTCTCCAATTAGGATAAAAGAACAATGGAGCTCTCATAGTAGCATGTCAATCCTGTGGCTAAACTGAGTGGCCCTGGAACCTATTTCCTCACTTCTAGAATAAGGACATGGTCTGAGTTCCCTTTCAGCTCTAATATCCTCAGAGTATATTATTATTATATTAATGTGAATATAGCTTCCCGCAAAAAAAAAAAAAAAAAAAAAGGTTAACTTACAATAAATGAAGCCTTTACGCAGGTTTCCGTAGTGTAGTGGTTAACATGTGTGCCTTGCTGTAAGCGAAGTCTCAGCTATCATGGGTTGCCACTACAGAAGTGTTAGTTTTAGAATTCATAATAATTCCTTTTATTACCACAAAGTAAATTAAAACTGTAGTCATATATTTTTGGATAATACAAATTTGAAGGGTTACTTCAATATATGAGAAAAGATTGTTTCTACTTAGGGGGTGAAAAAAAGAAAGAGTAATAAGGTTTGAATCACACATTGGCCCAGTAAAACAGACTTCTGAAGATCTCGCAGCAGAAGCATGAAGCAGAATTAACTTAATCATGAAAACCTTTACTGACTATTATGTGCCTCTGCTAGATATTTAAGGATTAGACTGTTAAGACATTGTCCTTTCCATGTCCTTTAGTAATTGAGAAGTAGGCTATAAATAAGACCTTAATAGCTAACGTTTGGAACAGACCAAACATGGGCAGGAATCCCAGAAGGTAAAGCTCATTCTTTCTGATAGGACAACTTTTTAAGTATTTCCAAACTTTTTTTTTTTTTTTTTTTGAGACGGAGTCTTGCTCTGTCACCCAGGCTGGAGTGCAGTGGCGCGATCTCGGCTCACTGCAAGCTCCGCCTCCTGGGTTTACGCCATTCTCCTGCCTCAGCCTCCTGAGTAGCTGGGACTACAGGTGCCCGCCACCTCGCCCGGCTAGTTTTTTGTATTTTTAGTAGAGACGGGGTTTCACCGTGTTAGCCAGGATGGTCTCGATCTCCTGCCTTGTGATCCGCCCGTCTCGGCCTCCCAAAGTGCTGGGATTACAGGCTTGAGCCACCGCGCCCGGCCCCCAAACTTTAAGATCTAGAAAATTTGTTAAGTATTTCTATGCCAGGGGTTTCCTATTGTGCAAACCCAATCCAACCTACACATAATCCACCATTTTTCTACTAATCTCAGTGTATCTGTCTTATCATCAGTCAAGCAGACTTCTCCAATAATGAGTAATCAAAACTTTTCTGCAGATCCACTGGGACTGGGGTTTATCTGGCAGTCCTCAGATAAACCCTCAAAGAACAAAATGTAAAGGCATTCCACACCCTAGCAAATGACAATGGGAATAAAGACGAGAGCAGCATATGCTTCCTGCAAGAATAAGCATCACCATCCCAGTAGGTTTAGAAGACTGATGATCATTTACTGTCTAGAACCTTCATAAAATCAAATCACACTCATCACTCTAGTGGCATGTACATTAAACTATGTGCATTGAATTCCGGCCCTTGAAGAACAAGGAAGCCTATGGATCTCGACAGAGAAAAAGGAAAAGGAATCGCAATGGAAATTCATGTAAGAATACAATTGCAGAAATAGTTCAATACCTTTGAAAAAGATCCCTATAGTAATTAAGAAGGTAAGATCCAAGCCATGTAGTTAAGATGCATGCCTCAGAGCACACCTGACTTTGGTCAAAATCACTAAGAAATTTCCAAGGTAACAATGAAAGAAAGAAAAAAAGAGACAGAGAGACCATCCCTACAAAATCTGAAATGGTTTTTGTTTTTGAGACACGGTCTCACTGTGTCACCCAGGCTGGAGTACATGGCATAATCACAGCTCACAGCAGACTTAGCCTCCAGTGCTCAAGCTACCCTCCTGCTGCAGTCTTTCAAGTAGCGGGGACTACAGGTGTGCACCACCACAGCCAGCTAATTTTTGAAATTTTTTTGTAGAGACGGGGTCTCTCTATGTTGCCTGGGCTGGTCTCAAACTCCAGGGCTCAAGCGATCCTCCTGTCTCAGACTCCCAAACTGCTGGGATTATAGGCATGAGCCACTGCACCCAGCCTGAAGTGTTTTTAAGAAATGAGAAGTCTCTAGGACTTCTACAATAATCTTTGAAATTGGCATTTATGAGCATTACCTTAAAGAAATTACCCTTTAAAGTTCGTATGGATCAAGGGTTGTGATTGCTAACTAGGATCTAAAAAAGCTATGAATAATGTACATACAATACAAATAAAATTTGGTATGCAGTTTGGAAGTATTCCTGAAGCCCATTCATTGACTTCCTCTGTAGTGAGAGAAGCCAACTGCCAAAAAATCACCATCATTTTTGGTTATTATCTGAAATTGACTTTGTGTTGCCGTGACCTCAAGCCGGTTGGGATCAGGGGCGCCCTGCTCATCTCAACTAGAGGAAATTCCTCTAAATCCAACTTCCCATGGGGCTAGTGGTTTCCTCCACAACATTCCACAGGATATATGGTCCCCTGGCGCTGGGCAGCTGACTTTCTCAGTCAATTGTCGCAAAGAGCCAACAGCCAAGCCCAAACCACCTGTTGACCAAGCAGTATATCTGCACCCAACCAACCAAGTTATGCTCAAGCTTACCCTATAAGAAGAGCAAGAAGCAAGGTGAAAGTGTCCTATTAATAAATGAAAACTCACTGTGTCCAGAAGCAGGAGTTAATCCTGTCATGATGGTTCTGTGGGGTGGGGGTGTTTGCTGAGCAGGGGGTCAAGGGACCCATGACCTCTCTTGATGACCTAGTAAGATTCTCTAGTTAGATTCATTGCTTAATTCCTACCACATGACTTTGCGGAATTCAGTGCAAATCTTGCTGATTATAGCTGGTGACCACAAAAGGACACAGAATTTGCTTTTACCTGTCTTCTAGGACAGGTGGTGATCAAGAGGGATCCACTTTACACAACCCCTTGCCAGAGATTTATAAAACCTCTGGTTTGCTGGTTACTATAAAACATAATGCAGCTGGGCATGGTGGCTCACACCTATAATCCCAACACTGGGAGGCCGAGGAAAGCGGATCACCTGAGGTCAGGAGTTTGAGACCAGCCTGGCTAACATGGTAAAACCCCATCTCTGCTAAAAATACAAACAGCCAGACATAGTGGTGAGCACCTGTAATCCCAGCTACTCAGGAGGCTGAGGCAGGAGAATCACTTGGACCCAGGAGGCAGAGGTTGCAGTGAGCCAAGATTGTGCCACTGCACTCCAGCCTGGGCAACAAGAGCAAAATTCCATCTCAAAAAAAAAAAAAAAGAAAAAACCACCACCACATAATGCAAGAACTCTCACCCTAAAGCTACAGGCGGCAATATGCTCCCCCTAAAAACAAATTATAGTCTCTTACCCCACATAATGAACTATGAAAGATAACTGAGTAGTCAAATAAATTAATCTTTTAGGTATTATTTTTCCACAGAATAGACTCAATAAAAGAACTAGGAGAAAAGTGCTTCAATTAAGCAAAGATCTAAATACTCTAAACAAGGCCAACCTCTTGATCTAAGCTGATTATTTCCATGCAAGAGAATTCAATTCTAGAACTGCAGGTATAAAATCAACTTGTAACAATAAAGACAAAAGTTTCAAAGAAAAATCATAAACACAAATGCAAACTGAATCCTGCTTTAATTCAAGCTTGTGGAGAAAAAAGTCCTACAGAAACATTCCACGGAATTTTCTGGAAAAGAGGGATCACAACCACCCCTGTAAAAAGGAGACTGAGAGTAATTCATAGCTCACCAAGTTCTCTCTGTATCAAATTCCCAGAATACCCAGAAGATTTCTTCACCAGCTCAGTCCTGACTCACCCTCTTCAATCTTTATTTCATCAGAAGACAAAGGGTCATATTATTTAAAATTATTCTAGCCTCCAGAAATTTACAGACTTGAAGTAGTAGAGCATTCAAAACTTAAATAACTTTAACAGGAAAGTCAGCTGGTCTTAACAAGTTACTCTGCTAGTAAATGGGAAATGAACTGAATCATCCTAGACATAATTTCATCAGGGCTGCAAACCACCCAGGGGAGAGTAGCACAATTACACTATTTTGTAATCCACATTCACAAAAAGTTTGCTACACAAATGAAGAAAACTTTGTGCCCATAGACAACTTATTTTTTAAAATATCACTCCCCAAAAGTAGCCATGTTTCCACTTTCGTTCCCTTCTCCATATCAAAAATACCAACTTGATTTCTTCAGGAGGAATGGACAATCCAAGTTTATACAGTGGGCTGGAAAAAGAAAACACTGAAAAGTCTAAAAGCAGGAAACAAACAAAGCTGGGAGGGAAGACAATAAGAGTTGTTTGTTTCTAATTCATTCTGAAACCCAAGGCTTGTATTTACCAGTCCTTTCTGCTAAAGTCATCCAGCTATTGAAGAGGAGAGCCTGGAAGTAAAGTCTGTGGAGGAAAGGCAGTTGACTGATAAACTGTCCTACAGGTGACAGTCAAGGAGAGAAGAGGTAGAGGTTTGGTGGTTAATGAATAAGTTCCTGACTAGCCAGCTCCTCTTCTTCTCTTGACTTAGATCAACCAATGTAGATGCGATGAAAATCATTGGCACCAAAAGCAGCATTACACTTGGGACATTTGCGCTGGCGAGTGTCATAGCGTGTCTTCACACACTCAAAGCAGAAGACATGAAAACACTTAGTAAGAACAGCATCCTTTTTACGCATGTTACAGCACGGACAGGTCAAGCGTGCCTAAAAAGAAAAGATGTCAGAGTTTGAGCAATCATGAAAGTTTATGATCCAAATGGCTCTCATATAGTACACAACCAAGAAGAGAACCCACAAGGCACTAAAAAAAGAGCATCATTTCCCCCAACCTGCCAAAATAAACCATTCTCTGGTTACCATCATGTAAATTATTCTCCCATTCTATTACGCCACTTAAAGCCTTGACAAAAAACAAATCACTGAGGCATTTTTTCTGACCTTGTAATCCTTAATCTCTTCCATCAGAATCTCATCACACTTGGGTACATTGTCTGGTTTCTTTGTGGTCTCCAGCTTCCTGCGAAGTCTAGAGATGTCCTCCTGGGGTAGGATAGCATACCTATTAGACACACTTACCCAAGTCTGCCATTTTTGAGAAAAACAATAGCTCTAACTTGAGTTTTCTGTTGTGAAAAGAGAGGACTTTCTGTCCTTTTATGTCCAATTATCTTGTAAAAATGTAGAGAACTGCAAATGGCAGACTATTTTCTTTTGTTTCAGAACAGGCAACCATACCATATCCTCAAATTAGAACTGCATCTAACTATTACCAATTCAGACCTGTGAAAACACATCCAAGAAGAGTTTAGAGGATAGTCCACTTTGTTTTATGGTAACTAGTTTTAAGCTGAAGGTAGACTGGTTTAAAATAACTCAGATTTATGGATAAGGACAGAAAGACATCATAAGAAACAGCTGGCATGACAAAAATAGAGACATTATAGGAGAACTTGAAAATCCTCTACTGCTGCTATGCTACTACTTCTTTAACAATTTACTAATTCATTAATTTAACAAATATTTATTTTGTGCCTACTAGGTACAAGGCACCATAAAAGGGTCTGATGATATGGCAGTGAAGAAAACACTTACTCTCTTCCCTCAACAAACTCCCTCAAGTCTAGCAGGAAATGGCATACACTGGACTAATGATTCTTTCATGATATGGGTCACTTCTGACCTCAGAAAACACCTGAAAGGTGACAAGAAAAGACAACTGCTTTTACCTGGGCTCGTTTGAAATTGAACATGTCCTTTTCTTTGGTAACACTGTTCTCCACGATCTCATCCTGAAAATCATGTAGCTTCTTCTGAGCCAACTCCAGTTGTGCTTTGAGGTCATCTGCAAGCTGGGCTGCCTCCATTGCCTATGTAGGATGTACAAATAAGTAACACCATTGTATCGTCTCTTATTCCCAGTGAGGCAAAATGTTAGCCAAAGTTGAAGGAATAAAGCAAACTTATAATTTCAACAGTGTTATACTTATTTGTTCCGCTGAGACTAACCATCATCAGATTAATCAATCATACCTTGCGCTTATTCATCTCTAAGGCTTGGGTCCTAAGACCCAGCTCTTTCTCCCCTGTGCCAATGTTGCTCTGTAACAGATGCTCCTTCTCTTCCAGTTTCCTTACTACCTGTAGCTGGGCATCAACCTTTGAACAGAAAATCAAATTTTAACAAAAATGAAAAGTTAAAAAAAAAAAAAACTATTCTGTTAATCTATAAGCCCACAAAATGCAATGTTAGAAATCTCAAACTATTACCGATTTTGCCCAGGAACCCTTCAAAATACATCAAGACTATGATAACTGAAAGCTTTGCTTTTAATATAAAATATTGTGGAAGATTCAAATAAGAGTCTGAAAAATGACTGAAAAGATTCTTTTCCAAATTGCCAAAAACAGAGAATATCACATGCTAAAGCTTAAAACCCGGTAATTCATACTACAGCATATAAATTGAACTCAAACAAAAGTCCAAGAGTATTCCCTTCAGAACAGCTAGCCATTCTAAAAGAGTCTTTTTTGAAATTAATGCACAAAGGAGAATCAAACAATATTACAGTGTAAAAAGTAAAATCACAAACACCCACCTCCTAACCTCACCCACAACTCATCCCAATATGTGGAGGTAACCATTCTAACAGTTTCTCATGCCACCTTCAAAAAGCATATCAAAAAGATAGTCCACCATGATCAAATGGGTCTCATACCAGGGATGCAGGGGTGGTTTGACATCCGCAAGTCAATAAATGTGATACACCATATAAACAGAATTAAAAACAAAAATCACATGATCATCTCAATAGATGCAGAAAAAGCATTTGACAAAATCCAGCATCCTTTTATGATTAAAACCCTCAGCAAAATCAGCATAGAAGGGACATATCTTAAGGTAATAAAAGCCATCTATGACAGTCCCACAGCCAACATTATACTGAACAAGGGAAAGTTGAAAGCATTCCCCCTGAGAACCGGAACAAGACACAGATGCCACTCTCACCACTTCCATTCAACATGGTACTGGAAGTCCTAGCCACAGCAATCAGACAAGAGAAAGAAATAAAAGGCATCCAAATTGGTAATGAGGAAGTCAAACTGTCACTGTTTGCTGATCACATTATCATATACCTAGAGAACCCTAAAGACTCATCCAAAAAGCTGCGAGAACTGGTAAATGCATTCAGCGAAGCTTCAGCATACAAAATTAATGTGCACAAATCAGAGCTCTGCTAAACACCAACAGCAGCCAAACTGAGAATCATATCAAGAACTCAACCGCTTTGACAATAGCTGCAAAAAAAATAAAATAAAATATTTAGGAATATACTTAACCAAGAACGTAAAAGACCTCGACAAGAAAAATTACAAAACACTGCTGAAAGAAATCACAGATGACACAAACAAATGGAAATACATCCCATGCTCATGGATAATAGAATCAATATTGTGAAAATTACCATACTGCCAAAACCAATCTACAAATTAAATGCAATTCCCATCAAAATACCAACATCGTTCTTCAAGGAACTAGAAAAAACAATCCTAAAATGCATATGGAACCAAAAAAGAGCACGTATAGCCAAAGCAAGACTAAGTAAAATGAACAAATCTGGAGGCATCACATTACCTGACTTCAAACTATACTATAAAGAAATAGTCACAGCCAGGCGCAGTGGCTCACACCTGTAATCCCAGCACATTGGGAGGCCGAGGCGAGCAGATCACGAGGTCAGGAGATTGAGACCATCCTGGCTAACACAGCAAAACCCCATCTCTGCTAAAAATACAAAAAATTAGCCGGGCATGGTGGCGGGTGCCTGCAGTCCCAGCTACTCGGGAGGCTGGGGCAGGAGAATGTTGTGAACCCGGGAGGCAGAGCTTGCAGGGAGCCAAAATCGCGCCACTGCACTCCAGTCTGGGCAACAGGGCAAGACTGTCTCAAAAAAACAAAAAACAAAACAAAACAAAAAAACCCACAGTCACAAAAACAGCATGGTACTAGTATAAAAATAGGCATATAAACCAATGAAACAGAATAGAGAACCCAGAAATAAAGCCAAATACATACAGGCAACTGATTTTTGACAAACCAAACAAAAACATAAAGTGGGAAGGGACACCCTATTCAACAAATGGTGGTGTGATAATTGGCAAGCCACATATAGAAGAATGGAACTGGATCCTCATCTCTCACCTTATACAAAAATCAACTCAAGATGGGTCAAAGACTTAAATCTAAGACCTGAAACCATAAAAATTCTAGAAGGCAACATTGGAAAAACCTTTCTAGACACTGGCTCAGGCAAAGACTTCATGACCAAGAACCCAAAAGCAAATGCAACAAAAGAAACAATAAATAGATGAAACTTAATTAAACGAAAAAGCTTCTGCACAGCAAAAGAAATAATCAGCAGAGTAAACAGACAACCCATAGAGTGGCAGAAAAAAATCTATACATCCAACAAAGGACTAACATCCAGTATCTACAAGGAACTCAAACAAATCAGCAAGAACAAAACAAACAATCCCACCAAAAAGTGGCTAAGGATATGAATATACAATTCTCAAAAGAAAATATACAAATGGCCAACAAACATAAGAAAAATGCTCAACATCATTAACTATCAGGGAACTGTACATCAAAACCACAGTGCAATACCACCTCACTTTGCAGGAATGGCCATAATCAAAAAATAATAGGTGTTGGCATGGATATGATGAAAAGGGAACACTTTTACACTATTGGTGGGAATGTAAACTAGTACAACTACTATGGAAAACAGCATGGAGATGCCTTAATGAACTAAAAGTAGATCTACCACTTGATTCAGCAATCCCACTTCCAGGTATCTACCTAGAGGAAAAGTCACACCATGGAATACTACTCAGTCATAAGAAGGAACAAAATAATGCCATTTGCAGCAATATGGATGGAATTGGAGACCAATATTCTAAGTGAAGTAACTCAGGAATGGAAAACCAAACATTGTATGTCCTTACTCGTAAGTAGGAGCTAAGCTATGAGGATGCAAAGGCATGAGAATTATACAATAAACTGTGGGGACTTGGCAGAGGGAGGCAAGGGACAAAAGACTACACATTGGGTACAATGTACACTGCTTGGGTTGTGGGTGCACCAAAATCTTGGTATCACCACTAAAGAACTTACTCATGTAACCAAACACCACCTGTTCCCCAAAACTATGGAAATTTAAAAAAAAAAAAAAAAAGTAAAATCACACATACCTCCTAACCTCACCCACAACTCATCCCAATATCCAGAGGTAATGATTCTAACAGTTACTCATGCAGCCTTCCAGAAATTTTTAAAATACACAGCACAGGCACACAAGTAAACATACACTTTAATGCAAAAAGGGTAACAAAATAAGTCAGTTGATTTTATTTCAGACATGTTTCCATATTAGCAGATCCATATTTGACAGCTACACTGTACTCTTTTGTAGGAATAACAGTAGAGATGTATAATTTACTCACCAATACCCTAATGATGAACATTTAGTTTTCAAATTTTTTTCCATCACAAAAAAATGCCACAATAATCATTCTTTAATTTGTATCGTCATGTAGCAAGCGCCCTATTTCAATAGAATAGAAAGCTCTACTCATCTTAATTACCTGAGTCTTCAGAGTCAAAACCTGGTCTGCCAGCTCCTCCTTCTCTTCTTTAAGCAATTTATGGATCTGATTGGACTTGATACGCTCTGACATGAGCTTGAAATTTGCATCATCCTTCTCCCGCAATTGCTGCATCAAACGGATATTTTGCTCCTGCATGTCTTCAAAGGCCTGGCCTGTGACATCCATCTCAGAGAGGAGTGCTTCTTCTTCCTAAAGGATGGAGGAAGAGATTTCATTTTAGAAGAATCTTCCAACTTCAATGGATGAGCACCGGAAACTAAACTTTCCCACCGTTCACTTACATATAAATTAATTTAGTGACAGAGTTTTAAGAAGCTGTGTTTTGTCATTAGGCATACAAAAGCTCTATTATCTGAAGTCACTGGCACCAATTGTTGGTCTGATACTTATTAGTTGACCTGTATTCAAAGTCAGTTAAAGCAGACAATAATTGTATTTACCTTAATCTAGACAAACAGATCAAGCAGTAATTGGTTAAGAGTATTTCCGGCCGGGCGCGGTGGCTCAAGCCTGTAATCCCAGCACTTTGGGAGGCCGAGACGGGCGGATCACGAGGTCAGGAGATCGAGACCATCCTGGCTAACACAGTGAAACCCCGTCTCTACTAAAAAATACAAAAAAAAAAAACTAGCCGGGCGAGGTGGCGGGCGCCTGTAGTCCCAGCTACTCGGGAGGCTGAGGTAGGAGAATGGCGTAAACCCGGTAGGCGGAGCTTGCAGTGAGCCGAGATCTGGCCACTGCGCTCCAGCCTGGGCAACAGAGCAAGACTCTGTCTCAAAAAAAAAAAAAAAAAAAAGAGTATTTCCATCGTAACCTCTCACATTTTCTCATGCTTTTCCGCAATTAGAATACTGGATCTACAGGATTTCCAGCAGGTGCAAACATCTAAAGCCTTGTAACAATCTGATAGGTGAAGACTGGTATCTAATAATAGCTTTACTTTATATCTATCTCATTATAAGTGAGACTGAGCATCTTTTCATATGGTTAAGACCATCTGGCATTCTTTCTATAACCTATTCATTTCTTTTGCCTATTCTTTCATTGGATTCTTGAGTTTTTTCCCCCTATTTTGGAGAGGTTTTTTTTTGTATCAGGTAAGCCTTCTTTGTAATAAGAGTTAAAAATATTTTTTACTTTTTGTCATTTAATCTTTTGGCTTTGCTAACAGTGTTTTTTGCAATGTAGAAGTTTTGTAGCATTTTAAAAAATAACTCAAAATTACCAATTTTTTGTTCACATTTTCTAGCCTTTTATTCATAGAAAGGTCTCTACTCCAAATTAGAAAAGAATTTAAAGGTGTTCTTCTAGCTTTTTGATGGATGCATTTTTTAAAATACCATATCTATGATCCATTTGGAAATCATCCTAGTGTAGAGCATTCAAATATGTATCTAACTTTTTTCTAATATTATTTTTTTTACTTTTGTCCCATCACGTCAGTTTTTCTTTTCCCCACTGATTTAAAACTATGTATTTAGCATATAATAAATATCATGTGTACTTTCATCTATTTCTCAAGTTTCTATTCAGTTCTAATAGTCTGTCTAGTAGTCCCAAGCCATTTTACCTACAGAAACTCTATGTTTTAAAATATGGAAGAGACCCCAGAGCTGTTCTTTTTCAATTTCTCTTATTACTCTTGTTTACTTTTCCACATGTACTTTAAAACCAGTTTATCTAGTACCAAAATAAACAAAACCATAACTTAAAAAAAGCACTTGCATGAGATCACATTACATTAACACATAAACTTAGAAAGACTGAACATTTTTAAGACAGTGAGTCGTCCTATACAAGAACAGTGTCTTTCTTTTTACTTGTTCTAGAACCCATAATAGTACAATTTCCTGATAATTACCTTGAGAAAAGGAAGAAAAAAAAAGTGGCAATTACCAGATTTAAGAAAAGTCAAAATTATACTTTTTCTTTGAAACGGAGTTTCGCTCTTGTTGCCCGGGCTGGAGTGCAATGGTGTGATCTCGGCTCACTGCAACCTCTGCTCCCAGGTTCCAGCGATTCTCCTGCCTCAGCCTCCCAAGTAGTTGAGATTACAGGCATGTGCCACCACACCCAGCTAATTTTGTATTTTTTTAAAAAGAGACAGGGTTTCTCCATGTTGGTCAGGCTGGTCTTGAACCCCCGACCTCAGGTGATCCACCCACCTCAGCCTCCCAAAGTGCTGGGATTACAGGCAGGAACCACCACACCTGGCCCAAAATTATACTTTTTAACAAAACTAATGTGTATAGGATCTAATGAAGTTCTTTTCAAGGCACTTCATGATCAACTTACCATTAAACCTACTCCATCTCACTGTTATATTGCTATTTCTTAGAAACAATGAAGGTGTACTAACAGAGAACACATATGGTTTTTCCAAGTATTTTCAGTATCTTTATTACTGAATGTTAATAAAAATTCACTGGGATTTAAAAATAAATACATATTCATTATGAGGAAGAGAACAATCTCTGTAGTTCTATGACCGCAATAGCCATAGTTAACATACTGCTTAATCAATATGTACTATATTGGTTAATATATTATATCCTTATTATATATAAATCACATATTTATAAGCACAGTTTTTCTATGTAGTATATGTACTACATAGAAATATATAATATATATTTATAAGCATAGTTTTCTTAGTTTCACATATTTGTAATCATAATGTATATAAAACCTTACATCTTATTTTTCATTTTATATTCACTATAACCCTTAATTCCAGGTCAGCAAAGAAAGACTAGATCTTCAATAAATGTCCATTTAAATAACAGTAAATTTCCTGCCTTGCAAACACACAAAACAACAGAAATATTGAAGACTTGAAGGTAAGAATTAAAACACACACACAAAAAGGAAAAACACATATTAATCAAAAAAAGACCAAAATAAAAAAGCAAATTTTACTGGCAGTAACTTATTGTCAAGTAACATTTACTCAAAAAGTCAATTAAATAAAGAAAGTGTGTCCACCTGCTTGGCCATGGCTAGCTTCTTCTGTAGGTATTCTATCTGCTCCTCCACTGCCCGGATCTTCCTCAAGGCATCCTCATCAGCCATTTTCTTGTTCTCTTTCTTCTCTTTATCTTCCAGATCCTTGAGTCTTTGCCTTAGATCTTCCAACTATAGGAGGAAAAAAATTGCATAAAAATAAAAAGTTGTAATACATTTTCAAAAATCAATTAATACTGTGCAAAGATGGAGGGTCCGTAATACCAAAAGAATCTTTACAGAATTACAGAACAAGATACATAATATACTAAAGCATCACATAGCAACGTATGTTTTAACATCACTCCATTCCACTATGACATGCTTCTATAAGCAACATTTTTGAGAAGTGCACAGGTACCTTTCTTTAGAATAGTGGTTCTCATTCTTTTTTTAGGCCTCAAAATTTTAAGAGCATAAGACATTCCTCCCAAAAGTAATGAAAAAGATTATCTCTGCAGCAATGAATTACATAGGAAAAACAAGGAATAAATACTTTGAAAAGCCTACTGATAACCCCAGTAATTCAGATATATTTACCATCCTATGGAGAGTTTTAAAATCTCTACTTTAGATGGTCTTTCAAAAGGCAGGAAATGTTGCACTTAAACACTAATTTTAAAGATAAAGAAATAAATTATATCCTTGGCAAGTATGAAGGAAAATCCCACAAATGAAGATTTTAACCAGAAGGACAGGTAATAGCAGACTAGAATACCTCTGCCTTAGACTTCTTCTCAGCTGCCATCAGCTGAACTTTGTCTCTCTGTTCCTTTGGGGCAGAGCGGTACATATCCAGCAATAGTTTCATCTCCTTTTGGCTCTCTTGTGCCTTCCTATGACAGGCGTAGTACAAGGAGGGGAACAATGTAATAAGAAAATAAAGGTCATCAGAGTAAGGGAATTTTGATTGAGCAGAACATTTTAAAAACAGTTTCATTTTACATTTCATATCACACCTAACAGAAAAAATTTTGCACAGACTATCAAAAGACTTTTGGATAAGCTAAGAAAGTACAGAAAAGTAAGCTGTATAAAAATGAATCATTTCTCCCTTGAGACGAAGTCCTCTAACAAAGTTATAAAACAGACATTTGTACACTTGTTATATAGGCAAATTTCTGTGGCCCCCAATCCTGAGTAACTGAGATTCAGTAGTAGGTCTGGGGATGGAGCCCAAAAATGTATTTAAACAAGTCACTCAGATGGTTCTGATACCACATCAGAAAAAAAAAGAAAAGAAAAGAAAAAAAAAATTGCCTTAAGGAGTTCAAGAGGGAGAAAAAAGAAAAAGGAAAAATTTGAAAGTCTGAGCTATACTGTTAATCCTAGATTTGACAGCTGAATGATTAACCATCAGCTGAAGACTAAAACTTCACCTCTTATTAAATTACTAAACCTCTTAACTATACTTTTATATGCCAAAGGAGTTCAAGCATTTTGAGCACAGTGGTCCCTCAAACCCAAATATCAACAAAGGGTCAACCATAGAAAATAAGGAGCAAGAAGTAAGCCATTCTGCCAGAGAAGTTATTGGTTATACAGGAGAAGGGCCAATGGCATAAGGTTATGACACAGATAAATTCACCGAGTTAAAGGTCTGTCAGTGTTTCAATGTCTATAGGGGTAAATCTCCTAAGAAAGATCTGGTATATTCACAAACCAGTTAACTCTCAGGCAAACGATCAGATATTACTCAAGTTACAGTGATACATAAATACTCCACTTAGTATCATTTAAATTACGATTAACACCAGCAATCTGCTCAAATCCAGTGAAGAACAGTAGTTAATTTCTAGTAATTCTCAGATGTGTAACCTCAGTCATGACATCCTTTTCCTTAATTTGGATTCATGGAAAATAAGGCTACAATCATCAGTTTACTGATACTTGATCACTGAACCAAAGTACTAAACAGCCATGAAGGCCATTTTGGCTGTGCACTTGAACAAGACTTGAAACCAAATTAATTGTACAATCTAAACCATTACAATGATCAGATAAGCCATGCCATCAACCAAACATTTCATGCATGATGTCTTAACCTTAGCTTTTCTCTTAGCTTTTCAGTCAGAAACTGTTACTCTAAATATGGCTCTTACTTGAGTTCAATCTTCAACTGTTTGATAATTTCTGCTTCCTTTTTCCTTCCATCATCATGTTTGCCTTTCTCTTTATCCTTAGCAGAATCTCTCTCTTTTTCTGACTCTTTTAGCTTCTGCTTCTCTCGTTCTCTCTCCTTCTCCTTCTCCCGTTCTCTTTCTCGTTCCCTCTCCTTCTCCCTCCTTTCTCGTTCTCGCTCTTCTTCATCCCGTTTAGATTTGATTTCATTGGCATCCTCCTGAGATGCCTTTGAAGCTGAGGACTGGGAGGATAAGTCCTCAGAATCTGGTTTTAGCTCTGCAGGCTCATCCTTAGGGTCCTCAGTACTAGACTGGGACTGGAGGAGGGCACTACCACTACGCAGACGTGTCTGGGAGAACAAAGAAAAGAAAGATGCACATCTCTTACGATAACCACATTGCCCACCTCATTCAAAAACAGCTTTACGACATTAATAGCAAACAATATTTATTCTATTCCTTCTGGTTACCTTGTTCAGGTCAGACTGCGCTTCTCTCAATTTCCGCTTATATCTCAGGACCTCCCCTTTCAGCTGGTGATTGTGATTCTGGAGGCTACTGATGAGGTGGCGCATCTCCCGGTTTATAGGGCCTTAAACACAGGAACAGCAATGTTATGAGGAACCGTGGTAAGGGCAAAGGCACAAGGAGAGACAGCAGAACACCTCAGGAGGCACAGAAATAGGGAGAATTAGCAAAGAAAAGATTCCCTCTCAGAAGATGGAAACAAAACTGGTCAACTTGAGTTAAAAAACAAACACCCAGGCTGTGAACCGAAATGAATTATAGGATTTAAGGTACTCAGGACTTCTGAGTTAAAGTCAGCATTTACAAACCCTGGGGTCTGTGTTGTATCTTTCAAGTTATTTACAGCAAACTACAGCATGGAGTGAGAATCATTATACCTGCTTGTTCATTGGCAGCAAGGGTCTGCTCAAATTCTATCCTCAGCATTTCATACTCCTTGCGGACCTGGGCCAATGTATCTTCTAGCTGAATTACTTCAGTCCTCAGCTTCTTATGAAGACTAACCTCATCTCGCTACACACAGATAAAGGAACCAATAAAAAATTCTTATTAAAATGTAGAAATACCATCATATTCTATTATTCTGTCTCCTAAATTTGATCTGGAAGAATCTAAAAAGAGAAAAAACTGTATCAATAATGGATTACTCTGAAAATTTCCAGTTCAATCTATACATAATGAAACCAGATATCTACAAAAGACTAATTTGGAAACTGACAGGATACTGAAAAACTGAAGAAAATGGCCCCCAATTCTGAGAATATTAGAATTTAATTGGAGAACTAAACTATAAAACAGTATATAAACATATGTAAAATAGTATTCAATTCATTTGTCATGCATATATTAAAAGACCAACTATTATAACCATTACCTTAAAAACTATGGAAGATACAGAAATGAACATATGAATTAAAGTTTCTATCTTTTAAAAAAATCATCTACTGGTGCCATTATATGCTATAACGGCATGTAAGTAATTTTGCAGCTTCTACCCACTATGTTCTCCCATACACGCAAGCTCTAGCCATATTAAACTATTTCTCATGCTCTCTCATACCTTTATATATGCTGTTCTCATGCTGGGAATTCCTCCTCTCCTACTTTCAACTACCAATAGACTTGTATTTATCCTTAACATTCATACCTTACTTTTTCAAGTGGAATCAGGAAACTTCCATAGTCAAATCAGACACTCTGTTCTCATCTATCACATCTTTTGGCTATGCTGCCATTGAACCACATTGCATTCTAATGGATACTATTCTCCCACTACCACAGACTACAAGATCTGTGAGGGCAAGAATTCTGTTGTCTCATCTTTATATGCCCAATACCTACCAGAGTAAAGACCTACAGCCACTCTATGAATGACAGCTGAATGAACGAGAGATTAATTACACGTGAGTGAGTAAAACTGTAAAATTTAGGAGGCAGGAAAGCTTACATACAAAAGACAAGGCAAGGCTGTTACCTCAATGAGCTCAACCTGGTGCTGGTGGGTTCCCCTGGTGCCATGAAGCAGGGTCCGAGCCTCATCCAAGTGTGCTTTCAACTGTAGGCTCTCATTATACAGGACGGAGAACTGTGACTGCATGCAACGATATTCTGGAGTTTCCTTAACGACTTGCTCCACTGCACTCCGCAATTCCACCTTAGGAGGGGCCAAAGCAAAGGAAAGTCAGAAGCAGAATCTAGCATGAAGAAGCCCCAGAGGCGAGACAGGAAGTAAAATTTTGAACTCACTGATGTCCTACATAAAATACAGACAATTTTATAAAGATTATTAAGTTATCTACCCATTGCTCTAGTTATACAAAATCTACCCCCAAATTAAATTAGACTAACTAGAAGATGGTACCTGGATATACTGTATTCTCTCCTCCTAGAATTGTTTTGATATGTGTTTTACATTCTGTGTCGAATGAGCCACCAGAAGAGTGAAATTTGTCAGGACACTTATTTTAAAAACATAGCTGAGGACCCCAGTCACTAACTTGTTCTCTTTAATAACAGTGACAGAGAAAAAAATGGACAGGTTATCAAAAATAGTTATGCCTCTCCTAAGCAACTATCTGCTTTAATTACTCAAACACTTTTAACTGATTTAACTTAGGTTGCTTTTGTTTTGCTATTTTTTAGTTCAAACATCTTTATTCATATCATTTAACCTAGAAACAAATTATAAAATAGAGATGACTATGATCAAAAGAGGAGTGAGGAAAACTTCCAGAATCTCTTTTCTTCTCCTAAGAACCTAAGAGGAAAATTCTTCTGGGCAGGTTTGAAGACCAACAGGATCACCGATCATGTTTCTTTCTCTGTTTTGGTAGCAAAAAACTGCAGAGCCAAATCTGTGGAACCACTTTGGCAAGTAGTGACATGTGAATGGCCTCCCTCCCACAGTATATATACACCTCCTGCAAACATCTTGTATACAAGCCCCACTTTTTTCATGCATTTTGGATCCTCACCCTAGTTTACCCTACTTCTCATTTTTCTCAACAACTCCTATATTAGAGCACCCTGATTTAGTCTACATATCTTTATATGTTGCTTTAAATCCTTTTCAGGACAAGGCAGGGGATATATAGTAAGTAAATATGTAAATAAAGAAGTAGATATATCAACAAAACTTAACATTTTTTTCTTGTTCCTCCCAGCTTTATTAAGGTATAATCAACAACAACAAAAAATTATACATATTTAGGGTATACAGCATGATGTTTTGCTATACATATACACTGTGAAATCATTACCACAATCCAGCTAATCAACAAATCCATCACCACAGTTACCTTTTTGTGTGTGGCAAGAACATTTAAGATCTGCTCTTAGCATATTTCAAGTACACAATACAGTATTAATTACAGTCACCATGCTACACATCGCCAGACCTTATTCATCCTGCCTAACTAAAATTGTACCTTTTCCCCAACATCTCCCCATTTCCCCAACCCCGGTAACCACCATTCTATACTCTGCTTCCAAGAGTTTGACTTTTTTAGATCCCACATGTAAGTGAGATCATGCAGTATCTGCCTTTCCGTGCTTGGTTTATTTCAGTTAGCATAATGTCCTCTAGGTATATCCATGCTGTTGCACATACACACATACACACACACACACAAACACACACACAAATATACACACACTACGTTTCTTTATCCATTCAGTGTACAGTTCTTTCATTTCCCTGGTTAAGGTTACTCACAATTTTCTTTTTAATGCTATTGTAAATGGGATTGTTTTCTTAATTTCTTTTTTGTATAGTTTGTTGTTAGTATATAGACACACAATTGTTTTTGTATGTTGATTTTGTAGCCTGCAACTTTACTGAATTCATTTATAGTTCTAACAGTTTTTTCGTGGAGCCTGTAAGGTTTTCTATATATAAAGTCATGTCATCTATAAACAGAAACAACTTTACTTCTTCCTTTCTGATTAAGAGGCCTTTATTTCTTATCCTTGCCTAATTACCCTGGCTAGCACAAACGTAATGAGAGCGGGCATCTTTATCCTATTCCTGATCTCAAAGGAAAAGCTTTCAACTTTTCGCCATTGGGTATAATGTTGGCTGTGGGCTTGTTTTATATGGTCTTTATTATGCTGAGGTACACTTCTTCTACACCTAATTTGTTTAGAGTTTTATCATAAAAGGATGTTGGATTTTGTCTACATTTTTCTTATCCCTCATAAATACGCAGATTCACAGCTATGTATATACATGAGTTGATCAGCAAAACATCTGATTTGACTGCCCTTCAGGCATGCGTTCCTACCTTCAGCTTTTCATTTTGTGTAGTGACCTCCTCAAAGTCTTGCCGAAGTTTCTCCAGCTCACAGAGACGGTTCTGAGCCAACTCTTTGTTCTCTTCAAGCTCTGCATTCATTTCCTCAAACTGGAGAGAAACAGAAAAATAGAGAATAAATAAGTATTCTTCTTAAATCATTTCTAAGCTTCCTATCTTCACTGATTCTCTCTTTCAGCAAAACCCCACGATGTCACGTGTGAATACAATCCTAAGTACCTAAGCACGAAGGCTGACATAAAGTCCAAAACATGTCCTGAGTCACTGATTTTACCTTCCGAGCATTGATAGTGATTGTGCCGCCATACAGACTGCTCCCTGCTCCATACACCTTATAACCTTTGGAATTTACCTACAGAGAAGACAAAGATTCTTTAGTGAGAGACTCTAAGATTTTAGTCTATAACCAATGTACCTTCAAAGGATGAGTTTTTTTTCCTCAAGTACCATGTCCCAAGGTGAGTCTTCCTGCGAACACTCCTTAAAATGATTCTAGTCTCCAAGCCATAAAACAGCACTGACCCGTTCTAGGACTTCTGCTAAGTGTCGGTTGAGTCGCTGTTCCCTCTTTCGAATTTTGTCAATATCCCACTGCAGGTCGTCAATCATGGACTCCAGGACAGACACTCGTGATTCAGCTGTCTCCACTTTACTCTGCAACTTGGAGAACTACATCCCAAAGACAGACATTTAGAAACATATAGCAAAAAAAGACCAAGTTAGAAAAGGACTGCCTAACATATGTAGCTTAAGTTCCAAATTCCACAATATTAACCCTTGCTTATGTGGAATTATATAGAAAAGAGACAAATAGAAGATGCTTCACCCTCTTCCCAATGCATGATTATAAAAATGAAATGATGGATTCCTCCAACAATTCTGGGTCAGTCATAATCATGAAAACTTTAAGTCTAAAGCCTGTAAGAACTCCCAAAGAAAAGACCACCAAAGATTCAACAATTTTTCTACCTCTGAAAAGCACCATTTCCCTGGACAGACTACAAACTTATAAAAATTTTGCATTTTTTAAGAGATAAAAGATAGTATCTTTTGTTTTGTTAGATAAATATTTTTTTCAAAAAAACCATTTTTACCCCCAAATTTCTCTCTCCACATTCCCACAAAAGGTAATCCATTCAGCAAAAGGAAAACTTCCATACATTTTTTCAAGCTCTCCCCAGAGCAATCTGGAGTCAGATACAATACGGTATACATTATACTATAATCTAGAGTCAGATACTCTAGGAGCTATACACCAGCTAGCACTATTTAGTATTTTAACTACTAAACTATTACATGTTCACATTAATCTATATATACCCTTTGTGCTAGCTTTTAAAGTATGACACAAAAATCCTTTGAAAGTCCTCCCAACAAGAAGTGGGATCTTTGTTCCCTCCTCTTGAATCTGGGTCAACTTTAGAGACCCAATGGAAACGGCACTACATAATTTTGAGGCTATATCAGAAAGGCTATGAAGGTTCTACCTGGTGATCTTGGGATGCTCACTGGAAGAAGGCAGCCAACATGTAAAAATTCCAACCATCCTGAGACTACCATGATGAAGAAGCAACCTGTAGGTATCCCAGTGGACAATTAACCCAGCTGACAGGCAGCATCAACAGCCAGCCATGAGAGTCAACATGGACATCACACAGTTTAGCAAACAACTGCCCTCCAGGTTAGTAATACAATCTGAGATTTGCCAAAGGCCTAGAAAAGGAAGACCTCTCCATCTTGGTAGCACCTAGTCAGTGTCTTAAAACATGACAAAAATATTCTATTTTCTTACTAGACTCCAGTTTATTTATAAGGGCTGCTATATTCTAACCCCTTTGAAGGTCCAGGATAATCCATATGAATTAATAAATTCCCCAGATGATACTCATGCAACCAGCCCAGCCTAGACCTCAACACTGGAGTTTAGTAAACAAAGGCATATGAAGAACAAGAGCTTTGAAGTCAAACAGACCTATAGTCACAACACAGCTCAATCACTTTCTAGCTATGTGCCCTCAGAATAATCACTAACCTCTTTGAATTTATTTCTTCGGCAATAAAATGGGAGTTGTTTTGCCATTAGAGATAACAATCATAAAGTGCTTATATTCTAGGCACTGAGTAAGTGTAACTACTAAATTACTAATTAGCATGAGAATTCAGTGGCTAAACTAAGGTAGGGCAAATTCCAGTAGAATATATTTTGAACTAAATCAAAATGATAATCAGGAGTATCAGAAAAGTCATTTAAGGCCTATCATCACTTTATCTTGATCATTTTGTGTAAACAAATAAATGTCCAAATCTTGGCGTGGTTTAACCATGGCATTATTTGTGCCCAAGTTTAGACTGAAAATTCACATTCCTCAAATTCCTAGGACATCATCAATACAGTAGGTTCTACTTCCCCATTCGCTGTTGAATTTCTACCACGCCATTCCTCAATAACATTATACAGTCTTTTATATTTAGGGTAATTCATTATTTGGAGGTGTGGAGTTGTGTTGTGTTTTGCAAAATCCCCTATGGTAGGCCTTCTAGAGTAAGGTGATCTTTGAGGTGCTCAGAATTCTAAGTCAACGTCTGCCACAGCCCACTAGACACAGCCATCTCTCTTTTTTGGTTAAGTACCTCCTGAGACATGGTGCGATGCTTTTCCTGAAGAAGATCTGTCAATTCCTGTAGCCTCATATTCTCCTGTGCGAGGAAAGAGTTCAGCTCCTGCACTGCTTCCTCCACTATCAGATTATCTGGGGAAGAAGAACTATACTTTAGTTTAGCATCTACAGTGTCTTTTTTCTTATTTTTATTTTTTGAGATGGAGTCTCACTCTATCTCCCAGGCTGGAGTACAGTGGCGCAGTCTCGGCTCACTGCAACCTCTGCCTCCTGGGTTCAAGCCGATTCTCCTGCCTCAGCCTCCAGAGTGGCTGGGATTACAAGCCGGTGCCACCACACCTGGCTGATTTTTGTATTTTTAGTAGAGATAGGGGTTCACCATGTTGGACAGGCTGGTCTCGAACTTCTGACCTCAGGTGATCCACCCGCCTCAGCCTCCCAAAGTGCTGGGATTACAAGTGTGAGCCACCATGCCTAGCCTATAGTGTCAAATTTTAAAACTGTGTATCCTTGGCCAGGTATAGCAGTTCACGCTGTAATCCTAGCACCTTGGGAAGCCAAGGCAGGCCTATCACTTGAGGCCAGGAGTTTGAGACCAGCCTGAATAACAAAGCAAGAATCATATGCTCTTATCACATATTCTCATATCATATACTCTGAAATACTATGTTAGGAGCACTTCTGAAGCTCAAAAACCAAAATGTACACTACTATTTACAAAGCAGGTAGGTAAATCCATATAACTTATTACACTAAGTTAGTATGTTTAAAATTAGAGTTGCAAACACTATAGCTGAAATCCAAATGTTATTAAATGAAACCAGATACCCTCAGGATATATACCACCCATCAGAGGGAGTTATCAGGAAGAAAAACAGCTCTCTCATATCACCTCTTGGCATTACTCTTAGTATCAATACAGAACAGGCTGGTCATAGGGTGGTTTTCATGGCTTTCAATCTAGGATTGCCCATCAGAATCACTTGTGGAACTCTGAAAATAAACATTTCCCTAGGACCTACCTCACACCTAATAAGAACCTCCACGGGCAGAGCCAAAAATAAGAAAATGCTCAGAAAACTCACAAGATGATTCTGATTCATAACCTGAGTTAAGAAGTAGAGACTGAATTTTAGTCCTCTCAATATCCTAAGCACTGAGGACAGGGCCTAGAATACAATAAAAGCTCAATAAGTATTTAGTGAATTTATAAACAAGCCCATAAATGCAATTATTTTTAATCAAAGAACAAACAAACATGTGAGGGGGGATGAACTTTCAAACAAGCTACAATTGATGCTATAATTCATACTTTATACGTCTTTATCTATTAGAAAGCTCAGCTTACCAATGGCAATTGCCTTTTGTTTTACAAATAATGGCATGGCTATTTGTAATGTTTCTACATTTAACTTAAACCTGACCTTAAAATGCATGCCATCAAATAGTAATTTTAAAGTCGTTTGATATACTACTCATTTTATTCCCTTTTTAAATAAAACAATTATTTAACTTGATATTCATTTATGAAATCAAGTTTCACACAGTCTATGCACATGGCATATTAATTATCCACATTACTAAAATTTAACAATACCTTCTAACTATTCAATTAGAGCTAAAGGAGAAAGAAGCATATGTGCATACACAAAGCACCATTATTTTATATTAGGTGAGAGGGAGGTTCACATCCATTCATTCCCCATTGACCAAACATCTACTAGATGCCAGATGCAGTGCCAGAAACTAGAGAAACAAAGAAGGGTGAGCCAAACCACTGAACCAAGACATAGTTTAGCTGGGGATATGCAAGTAGATGTAATATATGACCACAATAGTACAAAAGTCTGACAGGATATAAAACACACGGTTTAGAATGGTTATCTCTGAGAAATGAGAATGGGGAAACTTTTCTAGTCTACTTATTTGTATTTCTGACTTGTATATTTTTAAACAAGTATCTGTTTTCCTTATAAAACAGAAATACATAATCTAATGGAAAAGCAAAAGAAACCCTTGACCAATTTTTCACAGACCTTCTACAAGCTGCTTAATTCTGTTGACAACTTAGCCCAATTACCCTTAAAAGCAAAATTACAGAATAATACAATTCTTATATGCTCATCCAATGGTTTAACCTCCATTACATCCAACTTATTTCCTTCAGAAATGAAAGATTAAACATCTTAATGATAAGCAGGGAAATTAAGATATTACAACTAGACCATGATTATTATTGAAAACATGAAATCAAGGCATTTTTTTGCATTTGAGCAATGTATTTATGCCACAAATGACTAAAGATGTAATCTAGCTACACAAATACTTTACTGTACAAACATAAATTTTTGCATTAACTCTGAGTAACACAATTATTCCAAATAATTATTTTATTTCAAATAGACACTCTTTCATCCATAGAATATTTTCTAACCATCTTTTTAACCATGCAGATCATCTGTGAACTCTAAAACCTGCACGAACTCTTTTTAAAAACATTAGAGATAATGAAAAATAAAAAAGTTAAGTAGAAATTAACTTTTTCAAGTCAAAATTCAGTATCTAATAAGAAATCACTAAATAATTGTTATTTAAAATAAATTATCACTATAAATCAACAGCCTACATACACTATAAAAATATCCAGACATCAGAACTGTTTATTAAATAATTAAGTTAATTCTGCTATTTACAAAACTGTGATTAATAATCAGTATAGAACTGATAAACTCTTTCCTCAGCTTATTAAAGGACTGCCATTGGCTCAAAATGAGAAGCATTGATAAAAGATTAATATGCCATAAAGAAGACATTACCAGTAACATTGAAGGTTAGAATTTTAAGAAATTTAATTAAAATATGTCGTCCAGGTACAGTGGCTCATGTCTGTAATCCCAACACTTTGGGAGGCCAGAAGGGAGGATCTCTTGAGGCCAAGTTTGAGACCATCTGGCAGCATACCAAGAATTCCTCTCTACAAAAAGGTTAAAATATTAGCCAGGTGTGGTAGAACATGCCTACAGTCCTAGCTACTCGGAAGCTGAGGCAGAAAGATTGCTTGAGTTTGAGGATGCAATGGGGTATGATGGTGCCATAGTGCTCCAGCCTGGGTGACAGAGTGAAACTTTATCTCTTAAAAAGTAAATAATAAATAAATAAAAATAAACACGCAAGCTTGCAAACTACAAATTAGCATGCAAAAATGAGTTCTTATTCCTCCTCCACTACTCCTGGCCTCCAGGGTCTTGCCTCACCTCCACTGTTTAGCTTCCGGGATAAGAGTTCCACTTTTTCTTGCAATTTATCATAGACAGTCACAATCTGGGACACGGCTCGGCGGGAAGACTCCACACGTTCCTGCAGCTGAGACTCCATCTCTTCACTGGAACTGCTGGCCAAAGTAGCAAGGAAAGAGAAAGCTGGCTCTTGCCCTTCCCCTGAGGACACAGGGGGAAAAAAAGAAGCCCCCCAAAATTATAAATTGGAAATAACAAAATCCATTTTTTTCCCTCAAATGGAAAGCCTCAAAGCCGAGCTCTACTTCAAAAACCCAGATAGCATGCAGTGATAGAATCCACCACAAATACTTGCCTCTCTCTCGGTCATCTTTACGTTCCTGATTGCTATCAGAGTCTGGTTCTGGTTCAGGCACAACAAGGGCTTTCCGTTCTGTGAGTAGGTCTCCCAAGCCCTGCTCCAGATCATAACGTTTAAGGATGATACGGATGTTTTCATCAAACTGGAGAAGGGCAGGTACAATTATGAAGAAACAAAGAACACAACTTTGGAAATGAAGAGAACAGTAAGGAGAACTAAATTGGTCAAATAAAAATCTGGGCAAATAAACAAGTTAGCTACCTGACTCCAGTATCGGTTGACAATCAATAGTGAGGCATCATCAGTGGCCTGTCGTCGTTCCAGTTTTTCAATGTGCTCACGAAGTTCATCTTCAATGGCCTGCCGCTGATCCAACATTTCTGCCAGCTTGCGATTTTTGGTTTGCAGTGTTCGAATGTCTAGCTCCTCCTGCCCAATAAACCAATCGTATTAGTCTCCACAAAGAAATTAGAAAAATGAGCCATTAAACTCAACAAGGTCACAATAATTCATTAGTTATTTCCTATGAATAAAACTACTGACTTTTGAAAAATCTTACAAGTAATTAAATAAGTAGAAGCCGAAGAGATAAACAACAGGTATACGATGGTGTGAGGAAAGAATAACACACACAAATGCACCAGAACCTCAACCACACCCATCTCGCTGTTCTAGTCACATGAATATCTACAAAGTAATGCTACTTTAAGGCCACCACCCAGCTAGATCACCCTTTACTCCAATCAACACTGTCATCTATCTCCTAAGCACCATCTTTCCTTCATTAAAGACTCCAGCACCTGGGTCCTTGTCTATCCCAGTTCCTGCTAATATATCTGGTGACTTCACCATACATGTGGACAAACCATCTAATCCTCTAGCATCTAGGCTGTCAGTTTTTCCAGTTCCTCCACTCCAATGATTATCTCCTCCACCGTGCTTCAGCCATGCATTTCAAAATACACATCTCAGACTTTTGTCCTTATCTAGAACTGTACCACATCCAAAATCTTAAATTCCAACTTCCCATTCCCTGAGTAATACCACATCTTTGCACGTATCTCACGCCCTTAACCCAATATACCAATCCCTTTACCTCATTTAGATCTCCAGAATGTTGAATTCTTTTCTTTCTCCTTTTTGGTCTCCTTCTATCTCCGCTACCTTCCATATCTTAATCATATGCTATATCGTACATTCCTTCAAACACCTGCCTAACAGCCTCCTCGGTTCTCTGCCCTTAATCCTTTTATTCTACCTCTGTGAACAAACCCCAATCTGAATTAATCCAGATATTTGGCTATTCCATTCCTGTACCCAGTATGCTGAGACTTCTAGAGAATTTCATCAAACCACAGAAACCAGTGCCTTTACAAAATGAATTCTGAACCTAACCAGATCTTACAATTTGTCCAGAAATCTTTATCAAGTGAGCTATCTCCCATTCTCCATCAAGGCAACATCAACGTCTACCAAACCTTGCCTCCTTTTACATCATACAAAACAGACGGCTTTACTTCCTATTTTAATGAGAAAACAGAAGCCATCAGATGGGAAACACCTCAATTCCCCATCTCTTTGACCCATTCACACAATTATGCACACATTCTTAAAACCTCAGCTTGTGCTCAGGATCCTGTTCTCTTCTGTCTCTACAAAACCCTCACTCCATTAGTAATTTCACATCCCTCTCAGTATTTTTCTCTCTCCAGCTCCTTCCCTAGGACAAGCCAGGGAGGGGTTGGTGGGAGGTGGGACAGGGAGATATAACAAGCAAAGAACCAGCATGTGGAAAAATATTCTTACTTTTCTGAGGAATTAATGAAATCAATATTTTAAAGTAACAATTGTTTATTAAACCACCCATTTTTGTTTCATTTTTCTCTTTTCCATTTTAGTTAAAACATTCCTAATATGCCAAAGTAGTACACAGTTTTCCCACTGTACCAGTTTATTAACACTATTAATAAACTATATCCTTAAACTTTTCTCTGAACGTTGCCTTTCCCTTCTTGCTCTAACCGAAACCTGGATGAGAAACTGTTTCCCTGCAGGCTTCTCCAGTGGTGGCTGTTTCTCTTCCACACCCCTTGAAGCCAGAGAGGGATGAATATCCTCCTTATTTTCCATTGCCACTTCCAGGCCATTACCCCACCTTCCTCCCTAAACCTCCTACCTCTGCAGCTCATGCCACTAGCCTATACCACCTGCTGCCATGCTCTGTTGAATTCATCTATAAATGCCCACGTCGTTTCCTCACATTTCTCAAAGATTCAGCACCTAGCTTATTATCACTCTCCAATACTTTTCCTGTCATCATTCTTAAATGATTTCAATACCCACACAAATCATCTTTCCTGTACTTGAATCATCAAGTCATTGACCTCCTCTTCACCAGTGATCTTGTCCTCTACCTCCTTCAGCCACCAACTCCCACATTTAGTCTTACTTGTACCTACATGTCGTCTATAAGTTCAATTTCAAACACCTCATTCTTCACAACTACCACTATTTTTCCAGCTTACTCTCTCCAGTTTCCTTACTCCAAAAATTCCTCAAACTCTCCAGGATCTACCATCCATTGGTCCTATACCTTTCACTCCTCTCACTTCCTTCTTTACTGAACTTAAATTCCATGATTAGTCATTATATAGTAATCTACTTTACAGCGATACTCCTTTAAAGCATTGTCTCTACTCTCTTTTCCCTAATTCCTCTCCTCTCATATTCTCTTAAGCTCACTGAAAACAGGCTGCTATCCCCACTATTCCACCAACACAGGTGTTTTGGTATCTCCAATGAACTCTTTATTATTAAATATAATATCTCATTCCTCCCTTTACTCCCTTTGTTCCAACTGAAACCTGAATGAGAACACATCAGCAGCACCTAATCAGCTCCTTCTTGAAATACTTTCTTCATTGGGCTTCTAGGAATCCAATCTCTCTTACTATCCTCTTACCTCATTGGTCCCTCTTTATTTGTATCTTTGATCAGTCCTTTCTTATCTCCTTGACATGAAAATATTGTAGTGCCCCAACAGACCTCTTTATTTATGCTTATTCCTTAAAGAAATCTGTAGTCTCATAGATTTAAACACAACTTACAAAATGATGATTCCCAAATGTACAGCTTTAGCTCAGACCTCTCTCCAGCATCCAGCTTATTAACTACTTATCCATTCAGAGGTCAATATCTCAAACTTATATGTCCCAAATCAAACCAAACACAATTCATCCTCCATGACTCCCAAAAATCTGCTCCTCTCATACATTTCTCTAGCTCAGTAAGTAAAAACTCCATTACTTCCAAAATCCTGGGGCGATCCTCCCTCCTATCTTTCATGTGAGTTATCCAATCCATCAGCAGATCTTATCCATGCTACCTCCACAGTGGTCCAAGCCACCGTGATTTCTCATTAAGATTACTACAAAGGCCTCCTATAGCAAAAACTCTGTGCTAAGTCCTATCAGCCTGCCAGATTCAGCACAGCTGTGGTGGACAGCTCCATTGACGCTGCCAGTGTTCCCACTTCAAGTACACTTTGGAGACTCAGTTTTTCTGTCCCACAATCACAGCTGGCTCATAACAGCAATCTCAAAATGCACAGGAGGTACTGCTTTCAATGGCAACCTTCAAGCAATTGGAGCAGGGATCAGTGGATACATGCCTCAGATCCCTACCTCTGGAGAAATGGAGTTATAGGGAAAGAGAGTCAGAAGGAGTGAAGAAAAAACTCTGCTAACTGGCCTCTTGTTTATAACCCTTGCTCTTCTATAGTCTCCAAACACAAGTCAGAGCATATTACTCCCCTACTTAAGACTATCCAATGCCTCCTCGTTGCCTCTGGATAAAGTCCACAGTGGGGTGTGTGCTATGTGCTTCCCATAAGTATGCTGTTATCCCTATGAACAGCACATATGCCACTCTAAACAGTCTATTCCCTTGTCAGTGCTACCCTACAAATTAAAGTCTAGGGGATGTTTTCAATATAAAGCACAGTGTCTGGCAAATAACAAATACTCAACAAATATTTATATATTGAGTGAACAAATGCCTTTGGAATGCATGATGTAAGGCAATGCTAAGACAAAAATCACCTCCTGCCAGCAATATTAAGTACCAGAACCCCAGGAAGCTTCAGGAATGACACTCCATCAACAACTCACTATGTATGTTCCTATTATTCTGACTCCAAAAAAAAAAATCAACCTCTCTAAAATAAACCTCAGTCTCAAAATCAAATAAGTAATAGATGTGGTTTTGCAAGCCATACAAACGTAAGGCATTTTAACATCACATCCCCATGTCTGATTTTCAAAAGCAAAATCTTGATGTAGATCAAAACCTGTAAACTTCTGATGTCTAACAGATACATAACATTACTAGGAGATTTTTGGTATATAATACTCATTTTGTCAGCTCCATAAGAGCAAGGATAATATCTATGTTATGCACCATTATATTATCTAGCCCAATACTAGCTATGAATGGCTCACATTTATTGACTATTTACTATATTAAATGCAAAGTCTTAGCCCTTAACAGGGACTCTCATTTTATCTGCATAAAAATCTAACGTAGCAGATACTTTAATTATATTTTACAGACAAGAAAACAGGCAAAGGAAGGATAACACAAGGTCAGCCAGCTAGGAAGTGGTACAGCTCAGAGTCAACCCCAGGCAGTCTGGTCTCAGACTCTCACTCTTCACCACACTCTCAATGATTGCTAAACTGTCTCTTAGAATCTGGTACTGACTTTCTCAGTGAATGCAAAATAAATGTGTATCTTCCTACTGCTAAATACCTATACTTAACGTTGTATCAGGCACATTCCCAGATTCTCAAAAGAATGTAAGTACACCTTGAAAACAAACAACAACTGTCAATCTACCTCTCCTCCAGAACTGACTACCACATCATTTTGCCTACTTTCAGCCTGTTTTATCTCCCTCTTCTTTTCAAACAGCTTCCCCACACTCCAGAAAGCTTCCGTGAATTTTTAGTTTCAAGTTGCAACTGACAGAAGAAAAACACACTTTCATAGCACTGTTTCCTCATACCGTTGAAGAGACACCTCCTAGCTTAATTGTTTCCACTGTGGTCCCTGAATCTTCAACAGCTGCCTTCTTCTCAGGAGGCATGGAGGTGCCAGGTTCTCCAGCTGCTCTTTTATTTCCAATTCCTGACATTTTGGCAGCAGATGACAGCGGTTATCCTGACAGAGAAAAAAAAAAAAAAGGCAGAAACTGACATAATATAAGTAAGGAAAGCAACAATAGAGTAAAAACTAGAAATTTTTCTGACCAACCCTTTAACCTGGATCCATTAATTCCACAACTATCTCCATATTCCTCTTGGAGGAAAAAAAAATTAAATTGTAGAGTAAAAATCAAGGCGGGTCGGGCGCGGTGGCTCACGCCTGTAATTCCAGCACTTCGGAAGGCCAAGGTGAGCGGATCACGAGGTCAGGAGATCGAGATCATCCTGGCTAACACGGTGAAACCCCGTCTCTAATAAAAATACCAAAGATTAGCCGGGCGTGGTGGCGGGCGCCTGTAGTCCCAGCTACTCGGGAGGCTGAGGCAGGAGAATGGCGTTAACCCGGGAGTCAGAGCTTGCAATGAGCCGAGATCGCGCCACTGCACTCCAGCCTGGGCGACAGAGCGAGATTCCATCTCAAAAAAAAAAAAAAAAAAAAAAAAAAAGTCAAGGCTAAATTTACATGAAAATAAATTTCTAAATAGGATGGTGATAAGAAATGAGACAATGGGCAAAGGGTGAAGAGACCAAAACTAAAGTTCTGGAATCTCCCTTCCTGTAATGCCAAAATCAGAAAAGGGCAGTTTGATATGCCAGAAGTTAACACTACAGTGTTGGAAGAATCACAGAGCTAAAAGAGATCTGTGAAACGCCTACTCAAGTCATTAATATTAGACAAGTCAGTTATCATCTCTGAGCCTCAGTTTCCTAACCTAGGAATAAATAACCACAGTATACACTTCCTATGCTTATTTTTTTTTTAAAAAAAAGGATGATATAATTATAGAAAGAACTTGGCACAATGCCGAACACAAAGTAAGCACTCAGAAACCCCAGCTCTTCTTTTAACCTTTGCAATGTCTCCCCTATTTCCAAACGCTCTCTCCACTGTTTTGTGCAACCCTACCGAAGTCAGACCTGGGTGTGAATCCCAGTTCTGCCTCTTAGAGGCCATGTTGCTTTGAAACAGTGAATTCGCCAAGAATTTCAGTTTCCTCAACTGCACAATATTAACGAATATATTTTTCGTTTGCCCTGCCTACCTCCCAGGGTGCTCAAAGGAGGCGGAATGGATGCTAAAGCACTTTGGCTACTTCAGGAGGCAACCCAGCCATCACCGAGACTAACAAGACTACTCTGCTTTCAATTCAAGCTCCAGAAGAGGACTATCGCTGGCAACAACCTGAGTAGGACCTCGCCTGGAGAGAGAAGAGACAGAAGCAGAACAAGGCTGCAATCCAACTCGCGAAAAGCCAAAGACCTCGGCCTCCGCGTGGATAATTGCAGGCCAGGAGACTGACCGCCCCAGAACCGGAGAGGGTGGAGACTCCTGAGGCCCGGCACAGCATGTTGGGCCCCAAGCGGAATCTAACCTAAGTTCTTTGAACTGGCGCTGCGCAGGAATAAAACTCACAGCAGTTACTCACCAAGGCCCGTGCAGCGATTCCAGCGCTCACCCTTGACCCGCGGCGGAGACGGGGCAGAACTTCCGGGAGGCGGGGCCACGGAGAGGAAAAAGGGAAAGAAAAAAGGAAGTCGCTTCAACCCAGCCCACAGGACTATGAGACCCCGCCGGGCGGAAGGGACGTAAGAGGGCTCGAGAAGCTTGAGCAAGCCCCGCCTCTCTAACAACGCTGGGCAAGCGCAGGACCATCTCTTGGCTACTACCTCCAAGAGTATACCAGGGCCTCGCTGATACCCGACGGCGAGCCCTTGACTTTTGTGACTTGTTGACCTTTGCTACTGCGATCTGTTTTTTCTGCTGGGATAAAGTTGCTCATTCTGTTGCTTGTCATTGGGGTTACTATCACTCGTTCAGACGGCCGATTGGCTGATGGTCCCGTCAATCTCCAGGGAAATTACTAGCCTCAGACAACTCAGAAAATTGTTCGTTGGTGCCCCTTCGTGCTGAAATGAAGAGTTCTGGAGAGAATCTGAGGGATTTGAGGAATTTCAGATCTTGGGGATTTTTCCCCCGCACAGGGAACGGTATTCTGCCCTGTCTACACATTAGAATCGCTTTAGGGAGTTTTGGTCCCTCTAGGGTAGGGCCTGGACAAAAGCTTTTTTAAAAAAGCGTTCCCTTCATTTCCTCCTCCCAAACCCCACATTTCCACCCGCTAGATTCTAATGCGTAAACAGGATTGACAACTACTGCTCTTGTGCTTTTTTGGGAACAAGAAATGGTCCAGGAAAAAGATAAACGCCAATTAGTCTCTGATCTCAGTACTAGTCTATTTTAAGCTAATTAAGCATTGATTTTTTTTTTTTAAGTTTATGACAAACTGCTATTTTCCATTCAGTTAAGCTAAATGTGCTTTAATGATAGGACGGTAATTAATCTAACCTATTAATGAAAAGCTGTATGCCTCGCAGAACTGTGATAAACTACCTAATGACGTCAGCTAAGGGTCCAGAAATGGAAGAATGATTGCTATATCTTTTTTTAAAAATAGAATTTAGGCATCTTGGGGAAAAAGAACCTAATCTACACTGGATTTCTGGTAGTGTGAAGACTTTTGTCCCTGTACCTGTTGAGGCTTACCTGTAAATGAAGTAAGATGGTCAACACCAGGAAAACACCTTGACTATGTTGGAAAGAATTAACTGGCCCCAAGTGGACTTCACATTTCATTCCGTGAAGCGGGAGCCTGAGAGCATGTGAGTGGGGACCCACCTGCCGAAAAGCATTGTATGAGACAATGACACTCATTCTCTCATCTTCCTTGGTTCCTCTACTCTTAGCAAGCCTTTCATTCATAGAACTACTGAATGGCAAGGAATGGTTTCTGTAGCCCAGAGCTTGTAAACTAGAGGTTCACAGACTGCATTTAGCCAACAGTTATGCTTTGTTTATTTTAGACAGTATTGGCTGTCCTGGGTGGTTAAAAACAAGAACAAAAATGAACTTAGTTGCCAACATTTAAAATATGGCTATTTTACATAAAAATACAAATTATCAGTTTCTCTGGAAAATGTTGACGATCTTGCAACAGAAGGGTTATATTTTTGCATGATCACATTGCTTAGAGCAGAGTAGTGGCTTTTTTTTTTTTTTTTTTTTTTCCTCGAGACAGAGTCTTACTCGGTTGCCCAGGCTGATAGTGCAGTGGCACGATCTCGGCTCACTGCAAACTCCACCTCACAGGTTCCAGCAATTCCCACGCCTCAGCCTCCCAAGTGGCTGGGACTACAGGCACACGCCACCACACCTGGCTAATTTTTGTGTTTTTAGTAGAGATGGGGTTTCACCATGTTGGCCAGGCTGGTCTCAAACTCCTGACCTCGGGCGATCCACCCACCTCAGCCTCCTAAAGTGCTGGGATTACAGGCGTGAGCCACTGCTACTGGCAATGAGCCATCGCGCTTGGCGTGGCTTCTCTTTTATTAATAGATCGTGTTATTCTTGTTTACCATAATCCCCACTATTCTTTACTGGTTCCTTAGCACTAGTATAGTTTGAGTATCATCACTTGTGTGTTATATTGTGATAAATCAATTGCTGGTACTAGGTAAGTGCTGGTGGACATTATTGGTGATCTACCCAACATCCATTCACCTTCCCTCACCTTAGCAGAACCAGGATTTTTTTCATGTATCCATGTAGCACTTTGATTCCATAAGTCTTAAGGAAAACTGATTTCACCCCAATCTCCCAGGATTATCTTAAATACTAAGTTCCGTTTCCCAAGCCAAAGTCCTAGTCAGCAATTGACAGTTTAATCAGGGTGAATTTCTTTGAATAGTAGAACTGAAGCAGTTCCTTATCTTCCAGATTTTTTGTGTGAGGCTGAAACTGTTGGAGGCTTCCTGCTACCATTCTTGAGAATGGAGCGACCACACAGGGGTGAGCAGAACAAAGAGAATCTCAGGGAAATGGAGCCACATCAACTGAGTTAGGTCACCCCTAACTTCAACCCACACTTAAGAGTGTTAGAGAAGATTCTATAAAGAAAGCAGACTTTTCTAGTACCTTTCAATTCTTACCATGCAGGTAACCATATTCTCTAGCAACTGGGATATATGTCTTTCTCAAAAGTTCCAATTATGTAACACCTTCACAAGTGTCACAGCTCTCTAGAAAATAAAATCAACTCTGTGTGTGTGTGTGTGTGTGTGTGTGTGTGTGTGTGTGTGTGTGGAGAGAGAGAGAGAGAGAGATTTGAGAAAGAGAGAGAGAGACACTATAAGGAATTGGCTCACAAGATTGTGGTGGCTGGATAAACCAAAATCCACAAAGCAGGGTTGCAACCTGGAGCCCCAGGAAAGATTTGCAGTTTGAGTCTAAAGGCAGTCTGCTGGCAGAATTCCTTCTTGCTCAGGGGAGGTTAGTCTTTGTTCTGTCAAGGCCCTCAACTGATTGGATGAGGTCTACCTACATTTTGGAGAGTAATCTGCTTTAGTCTACCAATTTAAATATCAATCTCATCCAAAAAAATCCACATTCACAGAATCATCCAGAATAATGTTTCACCAACTATTTGGGCACAGTGGCCCAGCAAAGTTGCCACATAAAATTAACCATCATAGTAGGTAACCATATTCTGCAGCTACTGGTGAGATCTGTCTTTTCTGAAAGCCTCAGTCAGCCATCTGACATCTTCACAGTAGCCTGTCTCATTCTAGAGAATTGGGAAAATAGATGAAGAGGAGGATAGCAGAGATCTCTCTCATTGAACACATTCCCCATTCATTTCTGACCAGCCACTTCTGACTGACCACTTCTGACCATTCACTTCTGTTCACCATCTTAATCAAGAGAAAAAGGAATATCCCTGGAAAAATAAGTTTTTCCCTCACTTATAAATGGGAAAACAGCATTAGCAATGATAAAAAGAATACTTAATATTTTATTTCACTTTTAAAGTCTCATTGATTGTATCAAAAACACAATTTAAGCAAATAGTAATCTTTTCTAAAATGAGAAAACAGACTCAGATTTTAAGTGATTTTTTTTTCAAATGATTTAATGAGTGGTTGTTGAAGGACCTAAGTCATTTGACTTCCAGCCGGTCTTCATTAACTACCCAGTTCTGCCACCAGGTGGCATAAGGCAACACGCCTCCTTCCCCAGTTCCCCTCCTAAAGCTTTGGTTGCAGAGTACTACGCATCAGTCATGCCCTGTCTTCACCTTAACTCTTAGAAACCTGGACAACTCCTGAGGGTAGGCTTAATGCTCTCAAAATGAACAAAATTCAGATATTTTGGATTTTTGTTTATTTTTTTTCTACACTCGTTAAAAATGTTTTGTTCTAAGATTGTTATATCTCCATGCATTCCAATATTCCATGAACTCTGGATTGGATTGTGTGCCAGACATAATTTAGGGACTCCCTTATTTTAAACAAGTTGTATTTTATTTAGCATGATATCACTTGTTTAACAGAAACATTTAGATACCATAGCCCTTGCTTTAGACTTGCTGAATGAGAATTTCCAGGGGAAAGCTCTCTGAAAATGCAAGTTCTTACTTTTGTAATTATACTTCCTATCTGGGCACGTTTAAGGAACGCTGCTCTAGGTAGTGATGTCCAGGTCCACCTGAGAGTGTTCTACAAAACCGAGCCCCCTCCTCTTGTCCTCAGCTTTCCCTTCTCCTACCATTCACCCCCACCACACCTTTCTCCTTCATTTCCATACCCCTGCCTCCTTCTCCCCAGATCACCTGGCCCACTATGCTACATCATGCTCAGCCCTCTTACTTTGCAATTTCTGGAGACCAGGGAGGTGGCTTACTCAGGGGAGCTAGAGCCAGGTCTCTCTTTTTTAAAGAGTGAGGACAAGATGTCCTAGCAGTCTATGGAAACATAAGAGCTAATTGGTAGTCACAGATTGTCAGAGGAGCCCCATTTAGTTTAATGCTCTCTTAAAAAGCTGAGAGAAGGCCAGACGCGGTGGCTCATGCCTGTAATCCCAGCACTTTAGGAGGCCAAGGTGGGTGGATCACCTGAGGTCAGGAGTTCAAGACCAGCCTGGCCAACGTGGTGAAACCCCGTCTCTACTAAAAATACAAAATTAGCTGGGCATGGTGGTGGTTGGCTGCAATTCCAGCTACTCAGGAGGCTGAGGCAGGAGAATCACTTGAACCTGGGAGGCGGAGGTTGCAGTGAGCCGAGATCGCACCATTGCACTCCAACCTGGGCAAAAGGAGTGAAACTCCATCTCAAGAAAACAAAACAGCAAAAAAAAAGCTGAGAGACACCATGCAGCTATAAAAAAGAATGAGAGCATGTCATTTGCAGGGACATGGATGCAAGTGGAGGCCATTATCCTTAGTAAACTAACACAGGAACAGAAAACCACATGTTCTCCCTTATAAATAGGAACTAAATGATGAGAACACATGGACACAGAGAGAGGAACAACACAAACCAGGGCCTAGTGAAGGGTGGGAGGAGGGAGAGAATCAGAAAAACAACTAATGAGTACTAGGCTTAATATCTGGATGATCAAATAGTCTGTACAACAAACCCCCATGACAAATTTACCTATGTAACAAACAGCACATGTGCCTCCGAACTTAAAAAAAAAAAAAAAAGCTGAGAAGTATCTACGTTACAATCATAGAATTGGTCTTTTATGTCCTTATGCCCAGCCATGTGACAGTCTATGTTTGGGTTTCTGATATTTTTATCATTTGTATTTCTATTATGCTTTTGTGCTGGCTATGATTCCTTCATTAGAGGATGAGAATTTGGAAAGCAGAAACCAGGTTGTCTTTGTGAATTTTCACAGGTAGGTCTACTCTTCCATATTACTGTTACTGTGCAACTAGAAACCCACCTGACCTTGGAGGAGAAAGAACAGCATCACTGAAATGCTTACATCAGGCATTGGGGATGGGAGTACAGCAAGTAATTACAAAGGTAAGATATGGAATTTCCATTTCCAGAAGCAGGGCATGACCATCTTTCAGAAAACAAGCTGAGGAGTAAAACTGGATTTCAACTGAGGGCATTTGTCAAACTAGGTAAAGGAGAATTTAGGTTTTCATGGCCTTGGTAGGCAAGCAGGACAGGAGACAAAGCCCAAGGACTATTACTATTGGGTGCATATTAGAGACCCCTCCCCATACAAGCAAGGTAGAAACAACTACTTCCAACTGACAGAAAATTGCCTGTCTCAAACTTTGGTATAAATATTTTTGATGACTGATACAGAATTCTAGAAGGCACTTAAAAAGAGTTTCCAGAAATGTGGAGAAATAGACGAAGGGCACAAAGAGGCCAGGGCGGTGCCTATGATCTCACTTTTACTTTTAAAACTTAAAAAATGCAATAAATCTTATACTAACCCTGGGTACTTGTGTTTATTTAGTACAAATCTGAGTACAGATTTTGGGGCAACGGTACCTAATTAGGCACACCCAGGCACATCCTGACTTACTCCTGGAGCTTATAGGAGTTCCAAGAAAATCCACATGGATAGAGATTGAGCGTCTTTCCCAATGGGCAATCAAGAGCAATGAGATGGATCACTAAATTCCAAAGAATCTATGTCATGCCGTATACACATAGCAAGGAGGGCCTTAATATTAGCAAAACAACATCAAGTGTCACACTAAATAAATGTTGTTAACTTAAAGTTTACTCAGCTCTGTAGCCTTGTTTATATTTAATTTGTAAGTATATTTTTGTTTGTAAGCTGTATAAGCATAAGGCATGCATACCAAGTTTATATTTATACATTTTAACATTACAATTAAAATATTTTAAGTAAACACTAAGTGGCCCATGAGAAAATCATTTTCCTTTAAAGAGGGGTCTGTATATTAAGTTTGTAAAGTATTTATTACTTACTTGTGTATCTACTGTCTTTTGTGGTTCATAATTATGTCAAGTCTTTTCTTTTAAATTATTCCAGGATCAATAAGAGAGAATTGATATCAATATAACGGATACAGCATATCAATTTAAACATGTATTGACTCCAGCAACTACATGTATCAAGATACGAATTTCCGGTGCCCAAAGGCATGTGGCCAAATTCAGTTAAAAGGAGGTCTTACAGCAGTAGTATACAACCAGGAATCCACAAATGTTCAGAATCTTGCCTCATCAGCACCCCTTTCCCGCCTCAGAAGAAAGAATAAGCCTGATTACATTGATGACTAATGCAGTTACCTAGAGAGTTATGAATTCTCCAGAGACTGCCTCCAGCCTCTCAGCTCTTGTAAAGCCCTTCCAGGTGGGGCTGCCATCCTCGTCAACCCTGCGATACTTCTAGCACTCAGCCAACTCTCTTCTCACTGTCACAACTTCAGGAAACACTTTGATCTTAAATATGCACATGCTGATATATAGTGAATTCAAGCTTCATCTTTATTGCAGAATGACGGTAGTATCTCCTCCCAAAGGCATTTATAAAACAGGAGACACATGAGTTAATCTGGAACAAGTGGAAAGAAGTTCAGGGTTTCCTGACATCCCTTCCCTGTTCTTCCTCCCAAGCATAGTTCTGGTTGGTAACATTTATGTTGGAAAAATGGAATAAGTCATTATGCTTCACTTATTGAACTAAAACTTCAAATTACAATTTATGCACTAGCCTAGAAGCTGGATTCATTTGCAACATGAATAAGGTTTTAAAAGTAACTGGGGCCGGGCGCAGTGGCTCATGCCTATAATTCCAGGACTTCGGAAGGTCAAGGTGGGTGATCACCTGAGGTCAGGAGTTCAAGACCAGCCTGGCCAACATGGTGAAACCCCTTCTCTACTAAAAATACAAGATTAGCCAGGCATGGTGGTGCACACCTGTAGTCTCAGCTACTTGGGAGGCTGAGGCAGGAGAATCACTTGAACCCAGGAGGCAGAGGTTGCAGTGAGCCAAGATCATGCCACGGCTCTCCAGCGTGGGCGAGGGAGTCAGATGCCATCTCATAAATAAATAATAAAAATTAATTAAAAAAAATAAAAGTACTGGATGCCAGGGTAATAGGGATTTCAAAAGTATAGAGAGAAGACACTTTTAATTGACTACGTCCAAACCATGCAGCAAATTTTGACACTGCATTGACATTTCAAATATTCAGTTAACCTTGAAGACTATTCCCTTTCTCTTTTTCTTATTTGTGCTTGCTTTTATTAATAATCTAATAATTAGGTGGGTAGCCAGTTACAACAGAGTGTTGGCCAAGCCTAACGAGATGAGTGTGTTTGAAATGTGATCTTAACATTTAGAAGAACAGCAAAGAGATGTGTTGTTTCAAGCTGTTAAATGCTAAAATATGTGAAGTACTGAACATCTTGTTTTGTATTTTTTTCTTCTTATGAAAAATGTCCTTTTATAAATAAATGTCAATTTGTACCAGAAGCCTAAAATATGTCATACCCAATGATTCAGCTCTTCCAGGTTTGATTATATGCTTGAAAAAAATAGAATCACATACTTGTTTAAATATCACCATACAAAAATATTTATCATAGCATTATTTATTGCTTAAAATTTTTAGAATCAATTTAAATAAATCATGAAATGTCCTCAAATATAGAATTCTATGTAGTCATTAAAGTTGTGATATAGATTTGTATTTCTTAACATTGAAATATAAAAATATGTTGTTGAATGGGATAAGTAGGTTTCAGGAATATATGCATAACATTTATTTTCTCTCTTTCTCTCTCTCTCTTTTTTTTTTTTTTTTGAGACGGAGTCTTGCTCTGTTGCCCAGGCTGGAGTGCAATGGTGTAATCTTGGCGCACTGCAAGCTCCACCTCCCGGGTTCAAGTGAGTCTCCCTACCTCAGCTTCCTGAGTAGCTGAGATTACAGGTGCCTGCCACCACACCCAGCTAATTTTTGTATTTTTAGTAGAGACGGGGTTTCACCATGTTGGCCAGGCTGGTCTTGAACTCCTGACCTCAGGCCATCTGCCCACCTCCGCCTCCCCAAGTGCTGGGATTACAGGCGTGAGCCACTGCGCCGGCCAACATTTATTTTCATAAGAAATAAAAAACATTTCAAACCAATGTATTACCAATTTTAGACGTACGAAAATTGTCTCGACTTGTAATCTTTGCTTCCTCATCTCCTATTCACTCTATTCTCTAAATGAAATATTTCATCAACTATTTACATGTAAATAAATATGAAGGGGGTTTAATATGTAAACTAAATAGCAATCACAAACCTAGCTATTTAAAGAGAGGGCTTACTGCAGAAAGCAGTTTGGAGATTTCTCAAAGAACTTGAAAAACAACTGTTTCACCCAGCACTCCCATTACTGGGAATATACCCAAAGGAAAACAAATTGTTCTCCCAAAAAGACATGCACTCGTATGTTCACTGGTGCACAATTCACAATAGCAAAGACATGGAATCAACCCAGGTGATCATGAATGAAGGACTGGAGACAGCAATCATCATGGCAGATGGGAGGCAGGACTAGATTGCAGCTCCGGGCGGAGCAGCGTGTGGGGGCTCGCATTATGAATTTTAGCTCCAGATCGACTATAAGAACAAACCAGCAATCCCAAGAGGACCCACAGACCCTCTGAAGGAAGCGGGCTACTCCTGCAGGACCCAGGAGAGCCCCCTAAAACTGTGAGTGCCCCAACAGTGGAGGTGAGAAAGGGAGACCCTCTTCTCCCGAACACACACCCCCACTGGAGAAGCTGAAAGTCTGTTCGTGGAAGAAGTTTCTGACTTTACCTGGAGCTGAGTCAAGCTAGCCGAGTGAAATACAGGGGTAGAGGAAGCAGCAGTAAGGCCCTGGGAGCTCACTGGGTCCCTAAGCAGCCCATTCCTGCCTGGTACCACAGGGATCCATCGGGAGGGTAGACAGAGGAGCAAGGAGTAAAACTGCACAGGGAGAAGGAAATCTCTAGCTGAACTTTGTAACAATTTGAATGGGGTGAGAAGCCTCCTGGCCAGAACTCAGGGGAGGGCAAATCTGGTGTGCAGACTCCACAGGCTGGGAAGGAACCAAGCCCTTTTCTTTCACAGCTGGGAAGTAGATAGCCTGGGGCAGGTTTTCAAGCCATCTAGCCCTCCACCTGGAAACAGACTGGGGCTGTTGGCAGGGGACACGGTGGGAGTGAGACCTGTCCTTCGGTTTGCATGGGAACTGGGTGAGGCCTGTGACTGCTGGCTTACCCCCACTTCCCTGACAACCTGCATGACTCAGCAGAGGCATCCATAATCCTCATAGGTACATAACTCCACTGATCTAGTGTGCTAAGGACCCTCACGGAGTCCACTGCACACCCGCCCCCCCCCCCAACCTCTACCAGAAAAGGCACTAACATCCATAGATGAGAGACCCATAGACGGTTCACATCACAGCACTCTGTGCAGACAACTCCAAGTTCTACCAGCCGGGAGCCGGGTAGACTTGCTAGGTGCCTAGACCCAGAAGAGAGATAACAATCACTGCAGTTCAGCTCACAGGAAGCCACATCCATAGGAAAAGGGGGAGAGTACTACATCAAGGGAACACTCCATGAGACAAAAGAATCTGAACGACAGCCTTCCACCCTAGACCTTGCCTCTGACAGAGCCTACCCAAGTGAGAAGGAACCAGAAAACCAACCCTGGTAATATGACAGAACAAGGCTCTTCAACACTCCCCCCCAAAAAATCACACTAGTTCACCAGCAGTGGATCCAAACCAAGAAATTCCTGATTTACCTAAAAAAGAATTCAGGAGGTTAGTTATTAAGCTTATCAGGGAGGGACCAGAGAAAGGCGAAGCCCAATGCAAGGAAATTCAAAAAAATTATACAAGAAGTGAAGGGAGAAATATTCAAGGAAATAGATAGCTTAAAGAAAAAAAGCAATGAAAAATTCAGGAAACTTTGGACACATTTTTAGAAATGCGAAATACTCTGGAAAGTCTCATCAATAGAATTGAACCAAGTAGAAGAAAGAAACTTAGAACTCAAAGACGAGGTGTTCAAATTAACCCAATCCAACAAAGACAAAGAAAAAAGAAAAAGAAAATATGAAGAAAGCCTCCAAGAAGTCTGGAATTATGTCAAATGGCCAAAACTCAGAATGAATAATCAGTGTTCCTGAGGAAGAAGAGAATTTTAAAAGCTTGGAAAATATATTTGGGAGTATCAAGGAAAACTTTCCTGGCCTTGCTAGAGACCCAGACATCCAAATACAAGAAGCACAAGAGCACCCAAGAAATTCGTTGCAAGAAGATCTTCACCTAGGCACATTGTCATCAGGTTATCCAAAGTTAAGACAAAGGAAAAAATCTTAAGAGCTGTGAGGCAGTAGCACCAGGTAACCTATAAAGGAAAACCTATCAAATTAACAGCAGATTTCTCAGCAGAAATCCTACAAAGCTAGAAGGATCTGGGGCCTTATCTTCAGCCTCCTCAAACAAAATACTTTTCAGCCAAGAATTTTGTATTGGGTGAAACTAAGCATCATATATGAAGGAAAGATACAGTCTTTTTCAGACAAAAAAATGCTGAGAGAATTTGCCATTACCAAGCCACCACTGCAAGAACTGCTAAAAGGAGCTCTAAATCTTGAAAAACTTCTGGAAACACATCAAAACAGAACCTCTTTAAAGCATAAATTACACAGGACCTATAAAACAAAAATACAAGTTGAAAAGCAAAAATAAAGCACACGCAAAAACAAAGTACAGAGGCAACAAAGAACATGATAAATGCAACGGTACCTCACATTTCAATACTATTATTGAATGTAAATAATGCTCCACTTAAAAGATACAGAACTGCAGAATGGATAAGAACTCACCAACCCACTATCTGCTGCCTTAGGAGACTCAACTTAGACATAAGGACTCAGATAAACTTAAAGTAAAAGGGTGGAAAAAGGCATTTCATGCAAATGGACAGCAAAAGCGAGCAGGGGTAGCTATTCTTACATCAGACAAAACAAACTTTAAAGCAACAGCAGTTAAAAGAAACAATGAGGGACATTATATAATGGTGAAAGGCCTTGTCCAACAGGAAAATATCACAGTCCTAAACATGCATGCACCTAACAATGGAGCTCCCAAATTTATTAAAAAATTACTAATAGACCTAAGAAATGAAATACACAGCAACATAATAATAGTAGGGGACTTCAATACTCCACTGACAGCACTAGACAGGTCATCAAGACAGAAAGTCAACAAAGAAACAATGGATTCAAACTATGCCTAGGAACAAATGGACTTAACAGATATATACAGAGCATTTCATCCAACAACCGGAGAATACACATTCTATTCAACAGTGCACGGAATTTTCTCCAAGATAGACTATATGATAGACCACAAAATGAGCCTCGATAAATTTAAAAATATTGAAATTATATCAAGCACTCTCTCAGAGACTCAATAAATTTAAGAAAATTGAAATTATATCAAGCACTCTCTCAGGCCACAGTGGAATAAAACTGGACATCAACTCCAAAAGGAACCTTCGAAACCATGCAAATACATGGAAATTAAATCACCTACCCCTGAATGAGCTTTGGGTCAAAAATGAAATCAAGATGGAAATTTAAAAATTATTTGAAATGAAGGACAATAATGACACAACCTATCAAAACTACTGAGATCCAGCAAAGAAAGTGGTAAGAGGAAAGTTCATAGCTCTCAACACCTACGTCAAAAAGACTGAAAGAGTGCAAACAGACACTCTGAGGTCACACCTCAAGGAGCTAAGAAACAAGAACAAACCAAACCCAAACCCATCAGAAGAAAGGAAATAACCAAGATCAGAGCAGAACTAAATGAAATAGAAACAAACAAAAAATACAAAAGATAAATGAAACGAAAAGCTAGTTCTTTGAAAAGATAAATAAAATTGATAGATCACTGGCAAGATAAACCAAGAAAAGAAGAGGGAAGATCCAAATAGCCTCACTAAGAAATGAAACAGGAGATATTACAACTGACACCACTGAAATACAAAAGATCATTCAAGGCTACTATGAACACCTTTACACACATAAACTAAAAAACCTAGAAGAGATGGATAGATTCCTGGAAAAATACAACCCTCCTAGCTTAAATCAGAAAGAATTAGACACCCTGAACAGACCAATAACAAGCAGCAAGATTGAAATGGTAATATAAAAATTACCAACAAAAAAAAGTCCAGGACCAGATGGATTCACAGCAGAATTCTACCAGGCATGCAAAGAAGAATTGGCACCAATCCTTTTGACACTATTCCACAAGACAGAGATAGAAGGAACCTTCCCTAATTCATTCTATGAAGCCCACATCACCCTAATACCAAAACTAGGAAAGGACACAATCAAAAAAGAAAACTGCAGGCTGATATCCTTGAATAACACAGACACTAAAATCCTTAACAACAAAATACTAGCTAACCAAATCCAACAACATACCCAAAAGATAATCCACCATGATCGAGTGGGTTTCATACCAGGGCTGCAGGGATGGTTTAACATATGGAAGTCAATAAATGTGATACACAACATAAACAGAATTAAAAACAAAAATCACATGATCATCTCAATAGATGCAAAAAAAGTATTCGACAAAATTCAGGATCCTTTATGATCAAAACCCTAAGCAAAATCAGCACACAAGGGACATACCTTAATGTAATAAAAGGCATCTGTGACAAACCCACAGCCAACATAATACTGAATGGGGAAAAGTTGAAAGCATTCCCTCTGAGAACTGGAACATGTCAAGGATGTCCACTCTCACCACTCTTCTTCAACACAGTACTGGAAGTCCTAGCTACAGAAATCAGACACAAGAAAGAAATAAGGGGCATCCGAATCAGTAAAGAGAAAGTCAAACTGACACTGTTTGCTGACAATATGATCGTTTACCTTGAAAACCCCAAGGACTCCTCCAGAAAGCTCCTAGAACTGATAAAGGTATTCAGCAAAGTTTCTGGATACAACGTTAATGTACACAAATAAGTAGCTCTTCTATACAGCAACAGTGACCAAGTGGAGAATCAAATCAAGGACTCAACCACTTTTACAATAGCTGCAAAAATAAAAATAAAATAAAATATTTAGGAATATACCTAACCAAGGAGTCAAAAGACCGCTATAAGGAAAACTATGAAACACTGCTGAAAGAAGTCATAGATTACATGAACAAATAGAAACACATCCTATGCTCATATGGGTAGAATCAATATTGTGAAAGTGGCCATATTGTCAAAAGCAATCTACCAATTCAATGCAATCCCCATCAAAATACCACCATCATTCTTCACATAATTAGAAAAAAACATTCTAAAATTCATATGGAACCAAAAAAGAGCTCATATAGCCAAAGCAAGACTAAGCAAAAAGAGCACATCTGGAGGCATCACACTACCTGATTTCAAACTATACTATAAGGCCATAGTCACCAAAACAGCATGGCACTGGTACAAAAATAGGCACAGAAACCAGTGGAACAGAATAAAGAACCCAGAAATAAAGCCAAATACAGTCAACTTACCTTCAACAAAGCAAACGAAACATAAAGTAAGGAAAGGACACCCTTTTCAACAAATGGTACTGGGATAATTGGCTAGCCACATGTAGGAGAATGACACTGGATCCTCATCTCTCCCCTATACAAAATCAACTCAAGATGGATTAAGCACTTAAACCTAAGACCTGAAACTATAAAAATTCTAGAAGATAACATTGGAAAAACCCTTCTAGACATTGGCTTAGGGAAGGATTTCATGACCAAGAACCCAAAAGCAAATGCAATAAAAAGAAAGACAAATAGCTGGGACCTAATTAAACTAAAGAGCTTTTGCACAGCAAAAGGAACAGTCATCAGAGTAAACAGGCAACCCACAGAGGGGGAGAAAATCTTCACAATATGTACATCTGACAAAGGACTAATATCCAGAATCTACAATGAACTCAAACCAGTAAGAAACAAACAAACATGGCCAGGCTTGGTGGCTCACACCTATAATCCTAGCACTTTAGGAGGGGGAGGCAGGTGGATTGCTTGAGCTCAAGAGTTTGAGACCAGTTTGGGCAACACAGTGAAACCCCATCTCGACTAAAATACAAAAAAATTAGCTGGGCGTCATGGCATGCACCTGTAATCCCAGCTACTCAGGAAGCTGAGGCAGGAGAATAGCTTGAACCCAGGAGGTGGAGGTTGCAGTGAGCGGAGATCGCACCATTGCACTCTAGCCTGGGTGACAGAGCAAGACTCCATCCCCCCGCCCCACAAAAAGACAAAAAAAAAAAAAAAAGTGGGCCAAGGACATGAATAGGCAATTCTCAAAAGAAGATATACAAATGGCCAACAAACATATGAAAAAGTGTTTAACATCACTAATGATCAGGGAAATGCAAATCAAAACCACAATGTGATACCACCTTACTCCTGCAAGAATGACTGTAATAAAAAAATCAACAAACAGTAGATGTTGGCATGAATGCAGTGAACGGGGAACACTTCTACACTGCTGGTGGGAATGCAAACTAGTACAGCCACTGTGGAAAACAGTGTGGAGATTCCTTAAAGAACTAAAATCTCACAAATCACCACTAAAGAACTTACTCATGTAACCAAATACCACCTGTACCCCCAATAACTTAGGGGAAAAAAATCGATGGACTGGATAAAGAAAATGTGCTACATATAAACTATGGAATATGATGAAGCCATAAAAAAGAATGAAATCATATCCTTTGCAGCAATATGGGTGCAGCTGGAGGCCATTATCCTAAGCAAATTAACACAGGAACAGAAAACCAAATACTGCATATTCTCACTTATAAGTGGGATCTAAACACTGAGTACACATGGACACAAAGATGGGAATAATAGACAATGAAGACAGCTAGAGGAGGAAGGGAGGGAGGAAGGTCTAAGGGATGACCTATTGGGTGCTGTGCTCACTGCCTGGGTGATGGGATGATCCGTACCTCAAATCTCAGTGTCACACAGAGTTCCCATGTGACAGACATGCACATATATCTCCTGAATCTAAAATAAAAGTTAAAATTATTTTAAAAATAGATACATAAAATAGTGGGCTTTATTGCCACTATTAAAAGACATCCCAACCCCTTACAAAAGGGAAGCTAAATAGACTCTGGGTTAAGCTTTCGTTGAAGTCACAAATCCTGGGAAACATACAGCTCACAGCAGTCACTGAGCTGTATACCACACCTCCAAAACAAAAGCTAGGGCTCCAACAACTTACACTAACTATATAGTCTCTCCTGTCCCACTCATTGTCTCCCCAACCCCAACCACCATCATTTTGAATCACATGTTTGTCATTCCTTTGCTTTTATTTTTATGTAGTTTTCTTGTATCTAGATGTACCCCTCTAAAAGCACATATTTGATTTCAGTTGCTTTTAACTTTGTCCTTTTAAAAATTGGTATCTAATTTTCCTGCTAATGAAACACAAAGTTTAGCATGTTCTCATATCCTCTCTTTCTTCCTCTCTTCTCCCCCACCCCATTAGCTTCTTATAATCTAGACATTTAATTTTATGTGATATAGATATAGTTTCCACTTTTCTTTGGTCTCAAATACTTTTCCAAGCAGCAACAAACACTGTTTGATCACCTTTACTTCATAAATTTCTTAGAACACAACCTTTTCTTTGTCATTGATTTTCTTTCTTTTTTTCCCCAAGTCATTGCTTTTCTCATTTCAGTAGCTCATCCAAAATTTGTCTTCACTTTGGAACTTGGTGAGGTAAAGCTTCTGAAATCTTATATACAAGCAGTCCTCATTATGCGTAATTCTGATATGTGCAAATTTCAGTTACTGCAATTTAGTTAAATAACAGCAGACTCCAACAACAATGGTTCAATTTCAGTTAACACAATATAGTTATTATAACTGTGATTAATTACATAAAATAAAAATTTTGCTCTTTAGTCTTTGATCATCATGTAAATAAGAGATATGTCAAGAGCAGTGAACATCCACACCACTCTTTCAAAGTCTGTTGGTGATCAGTCACTGTGCATCTGTTAATCAGGTCAAGTGAAAACAGCAAAGCATGTAGCTGTGTTGCCTCACTGTTTCCCAGTGATAAGCAACCTCATGTGATGTTTTTGCAAAAATGGATAATCAAATGAGGGAACTGGCTAACAAAGACGAAATTGCAAAAGAAAAAAAGTGTTAAGTCTGAAAGTGAAATTGGATGTAATCATAAGATTTGAAAATGGCAACAGCAAAGCAAAAGATGAGAACTAGGTCTGCAGGATGGTACAGTATGAACCATGTTGAAAATGTCTAATAAATACAAAAAACACGATAAAGTCATATCAACATATTTTAGTTTAAATTGCACTGGGAACAGAAAGCCACTTATCATTGAAACTGAGCATTTACTTCTACTTTAAAGATTTAACAAACAATTCCAATCATTTGGCAAGCATTCAAGGCGAAATGTGAAATTAGTTATCACATGGAAAACCAACAATAATTACAAGGAGAATGAGGATAAAGTCTGATTTCACCATTTCAGAAATTAGCATGAATTGATTAATGTTAAACTGCCTGGTGAAGCTACTATTGCAAATAAAAATGTTGCTGTAAAATCTGCACTCAGATTCTGAGAAATAGTTAAGGCAGATGGTTATAATGATCAGCAAATATTTATAATGATGAGACAGACTTTTTTTGGAAGGGAATATCATCAAGAATTTAGACAAAAAAAGAAAGAATCACAAAGTGGCCAATAAGGAGTAAAATAGATTAACTTCTTTAATTAGGAGGTAATTTATACATCATAATTTATATGAAGGAAAGAAAGCAAGCATTATTGAAACTACTCTTGATACTTTTAAATTATGATTTTTAATTGAAAATCATAATTGTATTTATAAGAGACAATGTGATGTTTTAATAAATTTTATAATATAGAACCACTAAATCAAGATAATTAACACATTCATCACCTCACCCATTTTTTTTTTTTTTGGTGAGACACTTGAAATTTACTTTATGAGTTATTTTGAAATATATTATACACTATTATTAACTAGTCAATGCAATAGAACTCAAAATTTATTCCTCCCGTCTATCTGAAACTTTGTATCCTTTAATCAAACAATTCCAAGATATGAAAATATCATATTCTTGATATTTTTCACAAAGAAATATGTTAATTCTCAATATTTCTAAGATGTAAATTGTAATATATTAAATAAATACTAGCTTTACTATTTTTTCATTTCCTAATACATGTATGAGTAAGAAAGTTTTTAATATTTTGACAAAAATTTCTGAAGGGCATGGAACACTTCCCAGTTTTCCGGTTAGTTATTAACATAGCAAAACCTTTTTAGTCCTGCATTACCATGTAAACTGAGGAGTGCCTATACTTGGAAACATTTTTACCATGCCCACACATCTGAATAAGTTTGCTGGATATAAAATTTTGGATTCCAAGTTTTCTTTCTTTAATAATTTGAAAACCTTATATGGCGAAAGGGACTTTGCAGATGTAATCTTGAGAAGGGGAATTATCCTGAATTATCTGGGTGGGCACTAATGTCATCACAAGGGAATTTATGAGAGAAAGGCAAAAAGACCAAAGAAACAAGAGGTGATGTGATGACAGAGGAAGGGGAATAAAAGGTGACATGAGTGAGATGATGCCCAAGGATGCAGCAGCCTCTAGAATGTAAAATAAGTAAGGAAAGGATTCTTCTTCACAGATTTCAAAAGCAGCAACTCTGCTAACAACTTGATTTTAATCCATAATACTCATTTTGGACTTCTGACCCCAAGAATTTTAGGAGAATACATTTGTGTTGTTTTGAATCTGTGGTGATTTGTTACAACAGCAATAGAAAACTAACATAGCACTCAACAAAGATTGACTGGAAAGTTGAATGAATGTAAAATAGCATCACATATATGTACATCCAAATATAACACCTCTCAGCTTCCCCTCCTCAAAGCAGAAACTTAGACAATTGAAGTGTCCCCTGGTTCTCTTGAGGAATTTCCAGCAGATGCTATATACATACCACATCAGTATAAAGTCATGATGAGGGGAGTGGTGCAGACCTGATCAACTATAATTCAGTTTGTTCCATTTTTGGCTCTGATCAGTGACTCAAACCTAGTTGAGTGGGTAGGATGAGAGAGGTGCCACCTATTCCCTTTAGTTTCCTCCTTCTCTTCTTACACCCTGCCCCCAACCCAACTCCTCTCTTCTCCTCTACTTGCAAAATAAAAGCCCCGGCATTTCAATAGATGTAAACACACATTGGTGGGAAATTTTGGTGAGGTAATTGCTAACTTCAAACAGCCCAAACTGTCCTTTTACACACACACACAGGCACACACACACACACGCACATGGGCACACATACCCACATGCACATGTAAACATACAGAATGAGAGACAGAGAAAGGACCACAATGATGTTTAATCTGACTTATACAATTTTGATTTTCTTTTTGCTTGACTATATTGTCATTTTTCCACAGTGAGTATAAATCATTTGTAATATAAGTGAATAAAACGTTAAAGCAAAATATTTTAATCAGTTAAACCTATTTTTAGAAGGACTATGGAGTTGCTGCCAAGAGCTAGACAAAAACATGAGAGACACGAGAGGAATGTAGATTCCAATCATTGCAGCAAAGAGGCTGAATACAGAGTGATGGAAGTTAGCTAATGTAATGGCTAATTTTATGTGCCACCTTGGCTGAATTAAGGAATGCCTAGAGAACTGGTATAGCATTACCTCTGGCTATCTGTGAGGGTGTTTCCAGCGGTGACTGGCATGTGAATCAGTGGACTGAGTGGAGAAGATTCACCTTCAATGTGGGCAGGCACCTTCCAATCAACTGGGGGCCTGAATAGAACAGACAAAAAATGAAGAGAAAAGAACTTTCTCTTACTCTCTCCTAGAGCTGAGACAGCCTCCTCCTGCCCTTAGACATCAGAACTCCAGGCTCTCCAGACTTGGAACTCTAGGACCCACAACAGTGGCCTCCCAGGTGCTCAGGGCTTCAGCTTTGGACTGAGAATTACACTATCGGTTTTCCTGATTCTGAGGTTTTTGGACTTGGAACGAGTCACACTATTGCCATCCCAGGGTCTTGAGCTTGCAGAGAGCCTGTTGTGAGACTTCCCTGTCTCCATAATTATGTGAGCCCATAAATCTCTTATCTATCTGTCTGTCTATCTACCTACCTATCTGTCCATCCATCCATCCTATTGTTTCTGTTCCTCTGAAAATCCTAATACAACTGCCAACTCAAACTAGGTAACTAAAATTGTTGCTAAGAGGCATGTACATTGCAATCCTCAATCAACATAGTGGCACTGTAGCTACAACAGGGTACTTAGCATATCTGTGAGAGGTGATGTCCTTGTTTCATCATGTTCTTTTGTTAAAAATTCAAGTGTGTGGAGTGAGGGGTCTGACTGTTCCTAGATTCAGAATGTTAGTTTAGGCTAATCAAAGTTTTATTGTGATAAAAATAGATTAGAACATCTTTTGAACTTACCCAAAATGGTGGCTGCTTTTCCTTTTTTTCTCTTTTGTAAGGTTGGAAGAATCACAAGATTAGGTGATGGTTAGAGGGCAGAGAAGACCATAACACACCATTTCCAGTGTTGTCTCACCTTCAGGTTTATGAGCAATTGCAGATACTTCATTGTGGACAATGAAGAAAATCAAAGGTGGTCAGGCAAGTTATAGCCACTGTTCAGCAAGAGTCTGTATGTGTCTTTGATGAAATGTTTGTGGTATTTTGGTAAAGTAATAGTTTTAACAAAGTAAGGGTTAAAATTTCTTTAAAAAAAAAAATGTTTCTGCCTATGACTAGTGACAAATGCAGCAATAGGATTTACTTGTTCAATGACACTGAGGTTTCTAGGAAATTTGCATGGTTAATTCTACTATAAAATTCAGTTCCCAAAGTGTCAAAGAGTCAGCTTCCTAAAAAGGTGAGTCAATTTGTAAAACCTTAGAGAATCACGGAAATACTCAAACTCTTTGAACATGGAAAATCCACTGAGATGCTTTTACTTTCTTTGCTCCTTTAAAAATATTTTCCCCTTCCATCCAAGGAGAGGAAATGAGTAAAAACCACATTGATGAAAGTTATTGTCATGGTTCTAATTTCATGTTAGGTGGTGGTTTTAATAATGTGTATTATTGTTGTTATTGTTATTGTTAATAGATAGAAGTCCTTATATAGACATTTGATAAAAACATATAATGAATTGAGAATCATGATTAATCTCTTCATGTACCCTGTTAAAAAACAAAATTCCAACCAATTTAGTTTAAATGTCTAATTGGCTTTTACTAGTGACTCATGAATCAGTCAGCCTCCCATGTAAAAATAGAAGGAAGCTCCACTGGACATGGCAGAACAGTCAGTTTTGTGAGACAGCTTGAGCAAGAACAAAGAAACAAAAACACAAAAATAAATGTGGATTGGTTAACATCGGGTTACTGCAGGTCACTTTCTTGTAAAGGTTAAAGCAGAGAGGCATGTTGGCTCAGGGTAACTGGGCCCTTTCTGCTTGGCTGCTGTGAGTCTCCTATTTTTAGGAAAAACTAGCCTTTGGGGGCGGGTGGGGTGGGATGTGGATTATCTTGCTTCCTCAGCGTTGCAGTTTGATTATGTGGCAATCAGCATGAGTGACTGCATTTTGGTTTGGTCTGTTGGGGTCTAGCAGAGGAGCTCAATCCAAAACAATGGTCTCCTATAAATTTTATTTAACAAACCCCTGCTTTTGGTCAGGCTCTCACCCAGGTGAGACTTAGGGCATCAGTGCTACACTCAGTGATCATCATTCTGGATTTTCAGTCTCAACACATTATTCAGAGGTTAGAGTGTCCTTGTTATTACACATTTCTTTGAGTTTTTGTCATTCTAGCTGGAGAGAGACTATTTGGCATTGGGTGGATGACTGCATGCAGGAATTTAAGACTTTTGAGAGCTTACACCAGGAAAACTATCCTATCCTAGGCCTAACCCCTCTAGGAAACATGCAGACTACAGCAAGTACATATTGATAACCCATACTTGACAGGAGTTAATTGAAATCTAATTATAAATGCTCAAATGGGCCTGATGGACAGGAGTCATCCCAGGAAGAACAGAAAGGGACTTTCCTGGTTTCAGAGGTTGACAGATTAAGCACTGATTATAAATAACGTTTGCAATTTTATAACGGTTTCCTCACCAATACTTACCGATTTTTTGTATCATGTTACCAATACCATTACGGGTAAAGAAATGTAAGGAGCCTAACAAAGGTCCTTAAGGAAGCCTGTGAACATCATGTAACCCTCTTCGTTTTCCCACAGTTAGGAAAGGAAATTAAAATAGCATCCCACTCATTGCCAATATTCTTTTTCATCCTTAGAAGCATTTTGTTGTCCATAGGCAATAGTGTCTGGGTGTAAGGAGGCAAAGTCAGGTAGCAGGGAACGTGCTTTGTAGCAGGGATCCCCAACCCTTGTTTAACCGGTCTGTAGCCTGGGGTTTGGAGACCCCTGCTATAAAGCATGGTTCCTGCTACCTGGACCGGTAACTGGTCCTTGGCCTGTTAGGAACTGGGCCGCACAGCAGGAGGTGAGTGGCAGGTGAGCAAGTGAAGATTTATCTGTATTTAAAGCCACTCACCATCACTCACATTACCACTTGAGCTCTGTCTCCTGTCAGATCAGCAGCAGCCTTAGATTCTCATAGGAATAAGAACACTATTGTGAACTGCACATGTGAGGGATCTAGGTTGTGCGCTCCTTATGAGAATCTAATGCCTGATGATCTAAGGTGGAGCTGAGGCAGTGATGCTAGTGCTGGGGAGCAGCTTCAAATACAGATTAACATTAGCAGAGAGGTTTGACTACACAGAGACCATAATAAATCAATTGCTTGCACACTCATATATCAAAACCCTATCAGTGAGTGGCAAGTGACAATTAAGCTGCATCTGGTGGCAGGCTTTATAGTGGAAAGTGAGTTGAGGTACTTCAATTGTATAGCTGCCTCTGGTGGCAGGCTTTAAGTCAGAATCTGAGACTTATTTTAGTCCACATGTGGCCTGCCCATTATTTTATTCACCACTGCTGTCCGTGACTCTTTCCCGCATTGCGCACTTACCACAGTCACAGTTTTGGTAAGCCCACATGCTAACCATAGCCAAAATGAGTAAAAAACAAACGTCACTGGAGAGCTTCTCTGCAAAAGGGGAAATACCCAATGATGAAACAGCAGAAGACTAAGACTGTGAGCAAAAAGCTGCATTTAAAAGAAAATACCAAGAGTCCTACTTAAATTACAGGTTTATTGCAACAGGTGAGTCACATTCTCCAAGCCCACTATGTTTAATATATGGCAACTGACTATCCAACAAAGCCATGAAACTTTCAAAACTGCTTCACCACATAGAGACAAAGCACCCTGCATTAAAAGGTAAGCCTCCGGAGTTTTTCAAAGGAAAAAAAAAAAAAAAAAACATGAACATAACAGAAGCAATTATTGAAGGACACCACTTCATCAAATGTGTCTGCACTCACAGAATAATTCTTAGTGGCTAACTGCATTGCTAAAGCTAAGAAGCCCTTTACTATTGGTGAAGAATTGATCCTGCCTGCTGCTAAGGACATATACCATGAACTTTAGGACAGACCGCAGTTCAAGAGGTGGCATGTGTTCCTCTTTCAGCTAGCACCATAACTAGATGAACTGATGAATCAGCAGAGGATACTGAAGCACAACTGATTGAGAGGATTAATGAGTCTCTGTGGTGCACAATCCAGGTTGATGAGTCTACCAATGTTGACAAGGCAACAGTGCTTGTTTTTGAGCACTATATATTTCAGGAGGATGTGTGTGAGGATGTGTTATGTGCACTTTTTGTTGTCAACCAACACAATGGCTAAAGAAGTAATTAAGTCTTTGAATGATTACATATCAGGAAAACTGAAATGGTCATCTTGTGTGGTATATCCACAGATGGAGTGGCTGCCATGACTGGACGACTTTCTGGTTTCACTACTAGGGTCCAAGAGGTTGCTTCTGAATGTGAGTCTATGCACTGTGTCATCCATAGAGAAATGCTGGCTAGCTGAGAAACGTCACCTGCACTTAATAACATTTGGCAGCATGTGATTAAAATGATCAACCACATCAAAGTACATGCCCTTAACTCATGCCTGTTTGTGCAGCTCCGTGAGGAGATGGATGCAGAGCACACAGGCCTTCTCTTATACACAGAAATGAGATAGCTTTCTAAAGGTAGATTGCTGCCAGAGTTTTTGAATTACAAGAACCACCCCAAAGACTTCTTTTAGAAAAACAGTCACCACTGGCAGCACATTTCAATGACACAGTATGGGTCACAAAACTTGCTTACTTGTGTGACATATTCAACCTGCTCAACAAATTCAATCTGTCACTTCGGGGGAGAATGACAACTGGGTTCAAGTTGGCAGCTAAAGTGGCAGCATTCAAAGCCAAACTAAAATTATGGGGGCCATGAGTGAACATGGGAATTCTGACATGTTTCAAACATTAGGAAAAATTTTGAGAGAGACTGAGCTAGGGCCTTCTTTCTTCAGCTGGTGGATGATCACCTATCTCAGCTTTCAAAAAAGTCTGAGCATCACTTCCCAACCACAAAAGACGCCCAAACTGGAAAGGAATGGATCCACGATCCATTTGTGAATAAGCCAGGTGAATTGACTTTGTCCATGCTAGTAGAGGATCAACTGCTTGACACCGCAAATGACAGTGGCCTTAAAAGTGTGTTTAAGACAACTTCAAATCCTAATTGTCAAGGTGGAGTATCCGGCAATTGCCACAAAAGCACTGAAAAGCCTGCTTCCATTTCTAACATCCTATCTTTGTGAAGCAGGGTTTTCTGCAGTGACAGCAAACAAAACGAGGTAACAGAGTAGACTGAATGTAAGCAACACATTTCAGGTGTCATGGTCTCTCATCACCCCCAGATAGGGCCATCTAATTGCAGGAAAACAAGCTCAGGGCTCCCATAGATTCTGCATTATGGTGAGTTCTATAATTATTTCATTATATTTTATAATGTAATAGTAATAGAAATAAAGTGTAATAAATAAATAATGACTAATTGAGAGGTTACCATTTTACAGTCATGTGGTTTACCTTCATCAGATAAGGGCAACAAAGTAGGATTGGGAGCATTATAGCATTTCAAATGAAGATTAAACAGTGAGAGTAAAAGGATTTCGTAAGAGATTAGTCTGCTCACAAAAAGATGTTGGATACAGCTGGAATTGAATGGATACAGCAATAAATGTAATGCACTTGAATCATTCTGAAACCATCCCCCAACCGTCTGTGGAAAAACTGTCTTCTCTGAAGCCAGTCACCAAAAAGTTTGGGGACCGTTGCTTTATAGTTTTTCTTTTTAGCTGAAGGATTTAGATAACAGACCTCACAGGGTGGAGTAATAGTTTTGGCATGAAAGCTGGGTAGAGCATCTCCCTGATATTCAGGCTTCTTTGTAGGTGTCTTTTTTATGATAGCAATCTCTTTAGACAGCAGTATAGCAGTAAGGAACTCATCAACTTGTGGGTCATTTTTTATTGACGTGCCTGTAGATGTGAAGAAATCTTTTTGTTTCCAAAGCATTCTGAAGTTATGAACCACTGCAAAGGCACAGCAACTGTCACTCAGACTGGTTTTTAGATAAAATATAGGCATAGGCAAGTGCACAAAGCTCTGCCTGTTGAGCAGACTTCAAGAGGTGCAGTTTGCCACTTTCAATGAGCTCATATTGGATAGTGAATGCATATCCAGCACCAAAGTTTTCTTCCTGATCTTTAACATGAAGATCCATCCAAAAAAAACAAAAAAAAACCAAAAAAAAAAAACAAACAAAAAAAACGCTCAAAAAGATTTTTGAAAAGGAATTTCCTGCAAATCAAGATGGAAAATAATGACTAATTGAGAGGTTACCATTTTACAGTCATGTGGTTTACCTTCATCAGATAAGTGCAACAAAGTAGGATTGGGAGCATTATGCATTTCAAATGAAGATTAAACAGTGAGAGTAAAAGGATTTCATAAGAGATTAGTCTGCTCACAAAAAGATGTTGGATACAGCTAGAATTGAGAAGACTGTACTGCATGTGGTGTGTGAGGATACAAAGCATTACCTAAGATCAGATTTCCAGAAGCTACAACCAGTTTTTCCACTGCATTTAGCTTTAAGGCAATTTGGGTATGCCCTAGTGACTGAGTTTAATTAAGCACTATAATAATCCATGGCCCAAGCTTTCCACCATGTAACTGTGTGACCATACCCAAGGTCTGGTTATTACTCTCTTGCACAAACAGGGTGGAAGGTTTTGAATAATTGAGCAATTCTAAGGCAGGGGAGCTTTGTTATTTTGTAATGCCCTTATTATCCTACAAAGGTTGTCTCATGTTCTTTCTTCCCAAGGAAGGGGTAAAAGAACTGAGCTTTTAGACTTCATAAATGTTAATAGAAAAATATTAGGGACTCACAGACAGCAATATCCAAGTAAATCTAAACACCTGCAAAGCTGTCTCCTATTTACAGGTCTGGGCAAATCTTGGATAAGCCTAACTTTATTAGGAGACAGTTGGAGATTTGCAGCACTTAGATCATGTCCCAAATAGTGAACAGTATCTGATGATAACTATAATTTGTCTTGGGAAACCTTATGTCCCTTCTCTACTAACCATTATGACAGATAGATAGACTCCTGTTGGGATACCTCCTCAGTCAGTAAACACACTAAGAGGCCATTCACATATTGCAAAAGAGAGTCAAGCCTCTAGGAACTGGAGGGCACTCAAGTCTCAAGCACTTGCGAGGAATAGGAATGGCCTTCAGTGAACTCCTGAGGCATGGCCATCCAGGTATATTATTGATTATTCCAGGTGAAAGCAAACAGATATTGACTGTGGGGTCAACTGGAATGCTAAAGAAGGTTAATCATAGGTATACCACTGTAAACGATTTAGAATTTGGGAGAACCTGTGACAAAAGAGTAGGGTTTGGAACTACTGGAAAATGGGAAATAACTACCCTGTTAATGGTTGGTAGATCCTGAACAAATTGCTACCTTTGCCTGTTAGGTTTTTACAGGGAAGATTGGTGAGTTACAAGGATCGGTACATGATATAATCAATCTCTGAGCAACTGGGTCTTCTATTATTGGCTCAAGACTTTGTATGACCTCCAGCTTTAGTGGAGGTTAAGGGAATTTGGGAAGAGGCTTAGTGGGGTCTATTTAAATTTTAATAGGCTCTGCACTTTTTATTCTTTCAATACTAGTATTAGACATGACCAATATGCCACTGAGTTTCTCAGTTAAGTAAGGAGCATTTTGTGGGCTGTCCTTTTCCTCTGTATCTAGGACAGATGGTCAAGTGTACAGGAGATCTGACTCAGGTGAGTCAAGAAATTTCAGAGTCAAGTCTCCATTACAGGCAAACCATATCAGGCCTTTTAGCTCAGACAGAAGGTCTTTGCCCAATAACTTGACCAGGGTTGTGTTACACAGCAAAATAGAATGTTTTTCAGAAAAGGGCCTCGAGTCACTTGTATAGGTTGAGAAGCAAATTCTTCTTGAATTTGATTTCATACCTCCACAGCTAACATTTCCTTTTTGTTCCAAGAAAAAGGCTATCTTGTAAAAGTGGGGTGTAAAGTAGAAAGAGTGCCTCGACTGTCTACCAAAATTGGGTAAGACCTCCAATGGATTTTTATCTTTGTCTCCTCCTGACTATTTAAATGCATAACTGGTAGTGGCTTACCATAGTTTTCCACAGAGGCCCATCAGTCCTGGTGGGTAACATGGAGATTACTACTGGAGGGTGGGCAGTCTGTGTTTAGAGGCCTCCTTTGAAATCTTTGAGGGCAGTTCCTATTCCAATGTTCCAGTTGCTTGCACAAATGGCAACATTTTCTTGGAAACTGCTTTTTTAAGGGTAAATTCTTTTTTTTTTTTTTTTTTTTTTTTGAGGTGGAATCTGGCTCTGTCGCCCAGGCTGGAGTGCAGTGGCGCGATCTCCGCTCACTGCAAGCTCCGCCTCCGGGTTCACGCCATTCTCCTGCCTCAGCCTCCCGAGTAGCTGGGACTACAGGTGCCCGCCACCACGCCCAGCTAATTTTTTGTATTTTTTAGTAGAGACGGGGTTTCACCGTGTTAGCCAGGATGGTCTCGATCTCCTGACCTCGTGATCCACCCGCCTCGGCCTCCCAAAGTGCTGGGATTACAGGCGTGAGCCACCGCGCCCGGCCCTTTAAGGGTAAATTCTTAAGAAAGCACCGTGGTAGGTCCAAAGGTCATTTAAATGGTTGATGCTATGGAGTTGCTGAAATTGAAAAACCAATATTTGGAAGCTCTTTGTTTCTTATCTTATTCTAAAGACCTTTCAAAATATTCAGCTATAATCACTAATTCAGCACCTGTAGCCTCCTACCCTATCTTTTGTGTTTTTATGAACCAGATAATTTCAGGGGAGAGTTCATTTACAAAGCGGGTGGCTAGGGTTGGTTGGGTTGTATTATCCACTGCGTAGAAGGCAGAATGCTAAAGAAGAGAGCTTCCCTAGGTTTAGAAAATTCTTTAACTATAGCCCTAAGCTCATTTTTTGTCCAAAGATCATAAGTCACTCGAGGACTATCTCCTGAATTCTCAGGTGGTTGTTTCTTATAAGGAAACTATATAACCATTTTTTTTTTCAGAGAAGAAAAGTGATTCAGACAGAGGGTTAGTAGGCTGGAAATACCCAGGAAAGGAGAATAGAGAGGGGTGGTAGGACTCCCATCAATCATACCATCCTTGGTATGGGAGATAGTTTGTATTTTCAATTTTTCCTTAGCTTTTTGCAATAAATCTAAAATATCTATTTTAGGTTCTTGTAATATCTTAGAAGCTTTTATATGTCAATTAAAATATGCATCCCATTCTGTCTTCGTCATTCAGGAAACCTGGGTTTCAAGTACCCCTTTCTGATGAACAATCGTCTCCATTTGGAATGTTCCACCTATGACTATTGTAATTCTGAATTATCTTTGGTAAAAAGTTGCCACTTTTGTAAGTATTCACAGCTTCTGGAGCCATAATTTTCATATGTGAAAAAGATAGTACTTTTCACATAGTGAAGTACTCAGTCCTTTAGATAATAGGATCCCATTTTTACATTGCATCTTGGGTCTCTCGGAGCTGAGATAAAAACTTAAGGAAGAAATGTGAAAGGGTTCAGTTGTGTGCTATTTTCATCATGTTCTTCATTGCATAGACATATTCTTGAGGTTGGCAGGTGACCTAGTATCATCTAACCCATCTATGACCAACTTATTCTAACATAGGAGTCTTTTTGTAGGTGACAGGGTCCACTGGCAGCTTTTTGGTGCCCAACCCAATGCCCACCAGTCAAGTTGTGGCTTGGCTCTGAGATTCCCTTGACCAGCTTAGCCAATGATTTTTCCTTACCTTAGCCCATACGAATAAAAGCAATGAAGGGAAGGAAACCCAAATTTCTGAAAACTTGTGAAAGATGGAGACACCTTCTGGAAGTAATTGCCATTTACTGCAATTGCTCTCAGTTACCTTTAAAACTAAAGCCTGCTGATCACTGTTAACACCCAAAATCATATGCCCTGCCATAGTACAAACAAACTCTTGGGACAAAAAAGCCAAAGAGATCAGGGTGCTCAAATGTAAAAGACAGCAGAATTTGGACCTGAGAGAAACAGAGAGAGACAGAAAGAGAGAGAAAGTTGCTCATGACTTCCAGGCTCTATGAGGAAGACAGTAGACTTTAAAGGTATCAGCAGTCTTTCCTTTGGGTCCCTTTGTGGTTGCCAGAATTTTTAAAAATAAAATTTCAACAAATTTAATTTAAAGATGTAATTGGCTTTTATTAGTTATTCATGAACCAAGCAGCATCCCACCTACAAATACAGGGAAGCTCCATTGATTATAACAGAGCAGTGGTTTTTTGTAAGGTAGATTAAGCAGGAAAAAGAAAAGAGAGTAATACAAGAACCAAGAAACCAACCAAAACACACACACACACACACACACACACACACACACACACAAATAAAAAACAAAAAGCAGAATGGTTAATATCAGGTTACTTTCGTAGTAAGGGATAAAATAGAGAGGACTTCCGTATCATGCTGGCTCAGGTTGATTGGTCCCTTTCTGATTGTTTGCTGTGAATCTCCCACTTTTTTAGAAAAAAACTGTCCTTTTGGGGGATTATCTTCCTTCTTTTGAGTTTCACTTTGATTATGTGGTACTTAGCATGGACTACGTTTTGGTTTGGTCTGTTCGGGTCTAGTGCAGGAGTTCAATCCAAAACAATGGCCTCCTATAAATTTTATTTAACAACCCCGAAAGTCCATTTTTTTTTTTAAGCAGAACAGAACAAAAGAATGGGGAAAAATAGCAAACTCTTCCTACCACAATTGGTACCCAGAGAATGATTTGGGGAGGGGAGAAGGTTAGGGTAGAACCAAAAAGGGAGATTTCCAGAGGAGAACCAGGATCCTATAAACTTGTCTTCCCAGGACTTTTTCCAGGCTTTCCCAAGTTACCACCTCTCTTACCTCCACCTCCCACCCCAGAACTTTTCAATTCATTTTCTTTTATAAAAGACCTTGATGGCTTTTCAATTTGGGGTCCTAATCTGAAAAAAAAAATGGCTCCCTGTGGTAGAGCATGTAATTATTATTATCTATGCATAACAATAATTATATAAAATTATAATAATAAACATCCTTGAAACTACCACCCAACATGAAAATTATAACCTTATGATTTTAACAAACTGAGTATGAAACAACTTCAAATAACGGGGTATTCCTCTTCATAACCCATATCGGATTGTTTAATAGCATATAATAAGACAAAGTAACAATAACTTGAAAAAAAGTAGTTAACCTTCTCAAGTGAAAGAAGTCTGGAAGAAGGAGGACCAGGATTGAGGCTCCATGGTGATCAAGAATCTGAGAATTCCTTCATTTGCTTTGCCATCTTTAACTTGAAACTTTTTTTTGCAAGATCCCTTTTTAGTCCAAGATGGCTGTAAGAGTTCCAAGCTTCACGTCTGCATTCCAGACAGCAGGAGAAACTTTCCTGGAAAACTCACCCAACAACTTCAGCTTATATCTCATTCACACCCCAACCCTGAGAAGTGAGAGAGAAATGTAATTTTTCATTTGGGCACATTGCTCTAGAATCTATCACAAAGGATGAAAAGGAGTACTTGCTACTGGATTGGCACCTGGCAATCTTGTGCCACGTGCTTCATGCACAAATGCTGCTCAACACTGAAAAATATTTTTATCAACCCACATCTTTATTCTTCCCTCACTCACCTCTGTTCCTCATGAAGGAAAAGGAACTTTTAGCCCAAGGTGCATCAAGCTATGATTATGACAAGTGGCAAGAAAAAGATGTCTTTCTTATAGATGTTCTTTTCTGAAGAATCTGACAGAGCCAGGATTCATGTTCTTCTGGTCTCTGACCTGCAAAATGCTGCAGGTGTGGCCAGGCTTCTAGGAGATAGCACAGAGACCAGAGCAAGGGACATCCAAAGCTAGTTATCTGGGGATGGAAGGATGCCCTAACAGGAAATGTAAAGGAACACAACGTATTCTTCTTCTGGGCTCCTCATGGTTTTCCTAATCCTCTACTATAAGATCAGATTTTTGATATCAGGATGGTGGGGTGACATTTTGTTTTATAGTATAACTCTCAATGTCTGTCATTGGAGGTATTAGCCTGGGTGAGGGGGAAGAGTCTTATCACTGGAATCACAGAGGCATAGCTTTAGTTTTAACTGCTTAAGTATTTAGAAATTATCTCCATGAGAACTCATCCATTTAAAGTTTTCATCATTAAAACTTTGTAACTTGTGGTAACTTCTAGGATACCACATCCAAACCCAAAAGAGTACTTCACTGAGGACAGAGGTATTCTCTAAACAAGTTCAAACATGAAACTGGGATGACATTTCAGATCGCACTGCCCTTTTCTACCCCTCAAAAAATTCCAGATTAAGAGTATCAGCATAGCAATTAGGATTTAGAGAGGAAGACGCCTCCAAAACAAACCCATTTGGAATTTATCTGTAGAGCCAAGGATTGTACCCACACTGGGGACCGCAGAAAATAACCTACCCTGAGATGTGTTTGATATTTTTGAAAGAGGGCAACTTTAAGCTGGACATTTGGTAACGAGAGAGGATAGAGAAAGGAAAACCTTGTTTTATCTGTGTCGGTGTCTTGTGTGATCTTAAAACTTTATCCAGCAGATACTACTAAGCCCAGGGCCTTGTGGCTAGGCTGGTTCTCTCCTTTCCAATCGGAGGCCTCTGCCACAAACATGCTCCACCAGATCATCAGTCGGGCCAAGATATATCTGAGCTTGATCCCCTTTTTGTAATATTTATTGTAGCTGGAGGTACTAGAGGAGCACTGTATCTCTTGTGTCTGGCATTGTTCAATCTAGATGTTAGTTGGGACAGAAAGAATAACCCAGAGCCGTGGAACAAACTGGGTCCCAGTGATCTATACAAGTTCTACTCAGTGAATGTGGATTACATCGAACTGAATAAAGAAAGTCCAGATTTCTAAATGAAATGTTTCACTATAAAGCTGCTTTAGAATGAAGGTCTTCCAGAAGCCATCCACACAATTTTCCACTTAACCAGGAAATATTTCTCCTCTAAATGCATGAAATCATGTTGATGTAGTCTACTGGAGATTACACTGATTAATAAATAACTGAAACTTGAAAAAAGAAGTTATTATCCAACTTGATGCTTAGAAAACTGGAATCTGGAAATCTGAAAAATCACCTTCCTCTTTTCACGTGACTCTTCTTCCTGCTTGTCAATGGAATTCACTTCCCGTGGTACCATGATGTTCAGCCATCAGATCCAGCTCAGCTCATATTCTGAATCATTGCTAATTCTAAGGGTAAGTTTTTCTGTTGTGGCTAAGTGTCACTATGGTAGCAGTTATAGCATAGATTGGGAAATGCAAAGAAGAATCAAACTGCATTCTGTAGGCCCAGGAGAATGTCAGATGTGTATGTGCAAAAGGGAGGAAAGGTAACGTTGCTTCATGCTGGATATCCTGGAGAGAGAAAAGGTTGACTTTCTTTTTAAGCTCCAACTTATATTTCACATAAAGTAAATCAACTACCTTTTTACAATGAGTTGTGAAGTCATGAAATGTATCTACTTGCAGAAAAACAATTCCACAGGTGTATAGCTGTGTATATTTTTTGAAATTTAGTCTATACTGGGATAGAATTTAAGGAACCAGAAATCACTTCTTCTCATGACAGTACCCACCACAGACATCAGACATCAACTTTTTCCCAAACTTTAAGCACTTAAAAAATAGGTCTAGAAAAGGGCATGTTGCCTTTTCCCCCACTTCTATAAAGAAAGGGATCCAGATCTTCATCAGTTTGGCAAACCAGAAATGCAAACTAATAGGTGTATCCTCCTGTCTCCTCCCTTTCCTGAGTTTCTTTTAACTTCCCACTCATTATCTTCTTCTCCCTGCTTTTCTGTCTTCATTTCCATCTCCCTTTGTTTCAAAAGGACTCACAATGACTTTCAAAAACATACTGTATCATGAGCACTCTGGTAGGCTGACTAATGCCCCCCAAAGATATCTATTTCCTAATCCCTAAAACCTGAGAATATGTTACCATACATAGTAACAAAAAGTCTTTGCAAATGTGATTAAATTAAGAATCTTGACATGCAGAGATTATCTGGATTATCTGGGTAGGCCCATTATAGTCACAAGTAGCCTTATAAGGAGACAGGAGAGTCAGAGTTAGTAGTCACAGATGTGGTGATGTACATAAAAGGTTACAATAATGTGAGGAAGAGGCTCGATGAACCAAGAAATGTGTGACAGCCCTAAAAACTAAAAAAGACAAGAAAATGGATTCTCTCCTCAGAGCCTCAGGAAGGAACCAGCTCTGCTGACACCATGACTTTGGATTACTGGGACTGATTTTGGACTTCTAAGACAATAAATTTGTATGTTTTTAAGACACTAAAGTTGCGATAATTTTTATAGCTGAAGTAGGAAACCAGTAAAAAGACCAAGAAACAGTTCCAGATTAAAGGAGATTAAAGAGGCAACCAAATAAATACAAAACATAATTCTGGATTTGATCTTGAACTAAACTCTTTTCTTCAGCTAAAAAGTGTATTAGTGAGACAAATGATGAAATTTAAACAAGGGCTATATATTAGATAATATATTTTATTAATATTAATTTCCCAATTTTGAAAATTAAATTAGGGTTGTATACAATGTCTAGAATGTCTTTGTGCTTAGAAAATAGACATGGAGGTAGTTAGAGATAAAGGAACATTATGTCTGCAACTTAATCTCAAGTAGTCACCCCCTCATGCACACACAAATATTGTGAAAGTTGTCAGAATCAAAATGGAGTCACTAATATCAAGAAAATTCCAACAAATAAAGCCACAGAAGGCCATGAAGAGAGTTCTCACATTTGTGTGCCTTATAACACAAAAGACTACAAAAACCACAACTTTGCACAAAGGCCATTGCAACCCTACGCAAAAATTATTTCTGCACAGACATCTGTCCAGCAACTGCCTGTCCAACCTCAAAATGGGTGTGCTTGTTACAGATCTTAGTAGTCAAGAATAATTACTTCAAAACAATTATGAAAGCCTCCTTTTTTTTTCTTTAAAAACCTTAGCCTTCCTTTACCTCCTTGAATACAAACATAGTTTACTATGACATGCATATTCCCACTGCAATGTTCTGTTCCCAAATACACAATTTTTTTTTCTTTTTGAGAGACTCTGTTATTTAGGTTGACATATATAATATCAGACGTGGGATCTGAAAAAGATCACTACTGGAAGAAACTGGTGGCTTTTGGAACCAGTGTGCAGTACTCACTCGAGCCCTTTGATCCCTCCACTTCCACAGTTCACCTTTTTGGCCCTTATGAGCTAAGCCTCTCTCCTTTTGGCAGGAGCTTTTTTACTTTATGTGGGATCTAGTTTAAATAAGGCCACTTTAATATGAAATCTTACATCCCTTCTGGGCTATAAAATACTTTTTATTCTCAGTCTTTTCTAGTAAGTCCTAGTATAAAGACGAGTCTTTTTCAACTGAATACTCTTGCTTTCTAGAGAATTTACATTCGATTTGTGAGGCACGTCTTCTCTGGGTTTCATGCCTAGTTTAGTATTTCATTTTATCTGCACACCTGGGTTAAAATTTTGTGAACACTCTTACCTTGGTTTCTTTTGATTACGTTGGACTCCTTTCTCTTAATATTTCTGAAAATCTCCTGGGAGGAAAAAAATAAACATTCTAAACAGTAGACACAAGATGGCTAATTAAAAGCCACTAAAGCAGTCACCACCAACTAAAACACCAATTTAAACCTGATATTCTCTGGATTTACAGGATTTATAGTTTTGTTGCTCTAAGGGATTAATAAGAAACAGAATGGAATTCTCAAATATTAAGGCATGCCAGGTTTCCTGGGCCTCCAGCTGGCTATGCATTATGGCCATTATTTTAAAAACCTGCAACTATGCAGTTAACATGTAGTCTTTTAAGTTCTATCTCTCTCTAATTTTTTTTCCTACTTTAAATATGTTGGCTTTTCTACTAGTGGTGAAATAAAACTCACCGCTATCTCACTGCTCTGGCATTCCAGCCAGGATTTTAAAACAAAAAAAAAATTCTTAAAGGGCTTTCATATGAATGGCTTTACAAATTACAACAGCTCCACAGTAACTAACAACACAGACACCTTCCAAAAATATAAATTTAGGTTTCCCTGATTAACAATTGTGTACAATGATAAAACATTTAAATCAAAAATTAATAATCTAAAAAAAAACTATTAAAATGCTTCCCTGCCCTCATGTGCTAATCAAACAAATCAGCCTGGCAAACAAAAGACAAATTTGTTACTAATTCAAAGCAACTTGGGGGATGTTTTTCTTATACAATTCAGCTAGTCCTCACCACAATGCAAACATTAAAAGTTTAAACCTAAACTCATCTAAAACTGGGCAAAAAGGAGTAAAAGAGGTTTTTAAAAATCAAACTGCCCTGAAAAATGCTTTACTCAAAATTTTGGTTCACAGCCTTACCTACTGGGGCAAATAAAGTTTAGCCATATGAACAGGTTCCAATTTTGTGAAAAATATAATTTGGATCCAACTATCTTTTATAAACTGATGAATTTATATTACTATCCCCTAACTAAAATTCTAAAATAAAAACTATAAGCTCTTTGTTTGTGTATGTATGTGTTTAAATATATTTACACATATGTATATGTATTGCATTGTATGTTTTGTCTACATGGCAAAATCTGGCTTAGTTGACCCAAATTCCCTTAAAAATTTTTATTTAGATAAATAGGCACTCATATAAAATATAAAACATATAGTTATTAACCCAAATGTTTCTTAATTCACATGACGTAAGTAAATCTTTAATAAATAAGCTCGTTTTTAAATTATTGATAAAGTAAAAATAAAAATGTCTTCAAAATTGTCAACATTCATTTTCGGCTGGATTTACTGGTCAGACAGCTTTATATTTTTCTCTTATATAGATAGATACACACAAACAAATATATGTTCATATATACTAAGGTGTCAGGGTTTGGCGTGAAAGTTATGAAACTATTAACCCAGCCTAAAACAAAATGACCTTTGTGTGATATTTTGATAAATAAAGCTAAATTAATAGTGTTGGTTTAATAACAACAGCTAACTCTTCCATGTTATTGGGATAATACTTATATATTTAACTTTAAGGTTCTCACTTGGGTGAACACCTAATGTTTACATGTTATAAAAATTGTTAACAAAAGAAATAACTTAAAGTAGTGACTATCTTTGTCTAATATCTCAGTTCTTATAAATAATCTTGGTAAACTGTTAAAAATAATATAAATGAAATAAATGATTACAAATAAACTTTTCGTAGAACTTAAAATCTTAAAGTTCTGTTAAATTAAATAATAGATACTCATTAAATGTCTGAGTTATTTCCAAATAAAATTTAAAAATTGTTATAGAAAAATATGTTTCTAAAAATTATAAAATGGGTCTCATCTGTAAGTGAGAGAGATGATTCCAGATTTCTTGCTTCCTAAGTTTTCACTCAAATTTAAGGTTACTAACAGTTAAAAAATCTAACTAATATGTAATTCTGTACATATAGTGTACAAAAAATAAAATGTTTTTAATATTAAAAAAGTATGAAAAAACATTCTTTATTGAAAAAATAATTTTGTCTGATTTGAAGGTCATTTTAAATTTGTTTCAAAATATAGATTAAAAACAAAAATAAAAACAAACCAATAAATTCAAAGAATGTAAAACACGTTATAAAAATGTATTTTTGGCAAAAATAAAAGCTAAAGCAATAACTTTGTATTAAAAAAATCTTGTATGGTCAATTTTTGTCCTAAACTAAAATAACTGTTTTTGTTTTTTTTTAAAGAAAGTATAAGACAAAGCAAAATGTGTAAACATGTAATCAATGGCCTATACAAGTTGTAATAAAGTTCATAAAAAATTTATTTAAAAATTTTTGTGTGTGGTTGATCAAGTGATATTATAATTTTTGAGAAATTATTTAAAAGTCTCTCTAAAAATTAAGCTTTGATATTAAAAATATATTAATACAAAACTAAAAATTATGGTCCTCTATGTTGAAACAATAGGTTTTCTTAAAATATTAATTTGCTCTTAATAAAATTATAAGTTTTGATTTTTAATTCTAAAATTTTTTTTTAAATTTCTCAGATTCACATCTCAAAAGTTCATCTTTTGCTGTCCTTTGCTGCACATGATTTGCAGATTACACATCATTGCCTTCTGTTCTTTCTCCCTTTAAAAAAAGACTTATCTTTTTTCTTAATTGAGGTGATAACTCTCTCTCTCAACCTTTGACAACTCCTGTAACTTCTCTTTCTCTGGTTTTAACACTGCTATTCTAGTCTAATGCTGAGATGTTGCCACAAAGTTCGAAAAAAACATTGCTTTCCTCCAGTGTAACTTGATTCTTTACTTTTGACTTTTCTTGACATGCCTAAATTGTTCCATGTAACCAAAACTTTCCATGCTGTTAGTAAGAGCCAATGTACTTCACTGCTCAAGGCATTTTCCTGTTTACATTCCTCTATAATATAGTTCACTCACTTTTCTGGTGTCTGATTAAATTCAAGTACCCATTTCCTCAGATCTGACTTCCCAGTTATTTAAATGAGCTTCACATAAGGAAACATAATCACACTATGGGAGGATTTTTTTGTTTTGTTTTGTTTTGGTTTTTCACCTTTTTGTAACTGGCCTTAAAAAAAAAACTCAAAGATTTTATGTTTTATTAAGATAATTGCTGCATTGAATTTACTAGATTTTGGATTACTTTAAAAGTAATGAAAGCTACGTGGATGTAAAAAAAATAACCCTTTTAGCCCCTTTAAAGCTCAATTTTTTTAAAGTCCTTTGATTATCACTCCGGTTAAACACATAAATTTTATTTAGCCATGACCTGCAATTCTGTTTTAAACAAGTGTTTTAAACCTTTTGACATCTTTGGTAGGTTTTCCCAGGTTCAAAATCCTAAATAAATTAACATTAAAATTTTCCACTTGAGCTACAGAAAGCCTCACTCTCTCTACATATATATTAAAAAAATCTTAGAGAAATAGTAAATAATTAGGCATTTGATGAATTGCAGAAAAGACATTGTCAAATAATAAATGATATTAAATCTTTCAGTTACATTTAGGGATATGGTATGATATAAATGTTCTAAAAATTATATAAATTCATAAATATCTAATGTTATCAGTGATCATTTGATTGTTATATTAATCTTTCCTAAAGTTACATTTATATAAAGAAGCTATTCAGGTAACTAATTGAAAAAACATAAAAAATTTATAAAAGTCTAATGGTCCTGGTGTAATACTGTCAGTCCTGATTCTGGTTATCTTAAAATGCTACATAGAGTAAAAATAACTAAGTTTCCTTGTCAACTGAAAACTTTCACCAAATTTTAACCACGGCTATTCTAAGTCCTTGTTATCCACAGTTATTACTTTAAATCCTTTAAAAGTTTTTGTAATCAGCTACAGTCTAAAATTGCTTTTCATGGAAAAGCAGTGAACTCTAATAAGTACTCACACAGATTACTGATAAGTTTTAAAGCAATGAACTAAATAAAAACATCCATAACTCTAATAAAAAACTAATGGGCTTATAAAACTACTATTCAGGATTAAACAAAACAAAAAATTAATTACATGAAATTGAATAATTGATAAAAAATGTTCTTACAACTTTTATTTAAAGCATTGTTGGCTTTTTACTTAAATGTTTTGATTTCCAGATTTAAGAAAATTTTCTCTCATAACCTATCTGTAGTTTACAAAAACTTGGGAAAGTATACTTTTGTAAACAAAGATGAAAACATTTTGCTTTTTCTCCCTAGTTGATTCTCCAAAAATTTAAAACCCATTCATAAGTATTTTTATTTTTATTTACATAATTTCAATTAAAATCTGCTCTCTCTTTATAAACAAAATACACTTCAAAACTTTGGTTATATTAACAAGGCTTTAACTAAAATGTCATATTTTTAAATGCACATAAAATGCCTACCTTCTTGACTAGGTAAACAAAGCAGCCAGGAAGCTCAAACTGGGTGGAGCACACTGCAGCTCAAGGAGGCCTGCCTGCCTCTGTAGACTCCACCTCTGGGGGCAGGGCATGGCTGAACCAAGGGGGCAGAAACTTATGCAGACTTAACTCTGTCTGACAGCTTTGAAGAGAGTAGTGCTTCTCCCAGCATGGAGTTGGAGATCTGAGGATGGACAGACTGTCTCCTCAAGTGGGTCCCTGAACCCCAAGTAGCCTAACTGGGAGACACTTCCCAGTAGGGGTCAACTGACACCTCATATAGCCAGGTGCCCCTCTGAGAGGAAGATTCCAGAGGAAGGATCAGGCAGCAACATTTGCCATTCTGCAGTATTTGTTGTTCTGCAGCCTCCACTGGTGATACCCAGGCAAACAGGGTCTGAAGTGGACCTCCAGCAAATTCCAACAGGCCTGCAGCTGAGGGTCCTGACTGTTAGAAGGAAAACTGAAAAACAGAAAGGATATCCACACCAAAACCCCATCTGTACGTCACCATCATCAAAGACCAAAGGTAGATAAAACCACAAAGATGGGGAGAAACCAGAGGAGAAAAGCCGAAAATTGAAAAACCAGAGTGCCTCTTCTCCTCCAAAGGAACACAGCAACTCACCAGCAATGGAACAAAGCTGAACAGAGAATGACTTTGATGAATTGAGAGAAGAAGGCTTCAGACGATCGGCAATAACAAACTTCTCCCAGCTAAGGGAGGATGTTCGAACCCATCACAAAGAAACTAAAAACCTTGAAAAAAGATTAGACAAATGGCTAACTAGAATAAACAGCATAGAGAAGACCTTAAATGACCTCATGGAGCTGATAACCATGGCACGAGAACTATGTGACACATGCACAAGCTTCAGTAGCCAATTCGATCAAGTGGAAGAAAGGGTATCAGTGATTGAAGATCAAATGAATGAAATGATGCGAGAAGAGAAGTTTAGAGAAAAAAGAGTAAAAAGAAATGAACAAAGCCTCCAAGAAATATGGCACTATGTAAAAACACCAAATCTATGTCTGATTGATGTACCTGAAAGTGACAGGGAGAAAGGAACCAGTTTCAAAACACTCTTCAGGATATTATCCAGGAGAACTTCCCCAACCTGGCAAGGTAGGCCAACATTCAAATTCAGGAAATACAGAGAATGCCACAAAGCTACTCCTCAAGAAGAGCAACTCCAAAACACATAATTGTCAGATTCACCAAGGTTGAAATGAAGGAAAAAATGTTAAGGGCAGTCAGAGAGAAAGGTTGGGTTACCCACAAAGGGAAGCCCATCAGACTAACAGCAGATCTCTCGGCAGAAACTCTACAAGCCAGAAGAAAGTGGGGGCCAATATTCAACATTCGTAAAGAAAAGAATTTTAAACCCAGAATTTCATATCCAGCCAAACTAAGCTTCATAAGTGAAGGAGAAATAAAATCCTTTACAGAAAAACAAATGCTGAGAGATTTTGTCACCCCCAGGCTTGCCTTACAAGAGCACCTGAAGGAAGCACTAAACATGGAAAGGAACAACTGGTACCAGCCACTGCAAAAACATGCCAAATTGTAAAGACCATCAATGCTAGGAAGAAACTGCATAAACTAACGAGCAAAATAATCAGCTAATATCATAATGACAGGATCAAATTCACACATAACAATATTAACCTTAAATGTAAATGGGCTAAATGCTCCAATTAAAAGACACAGACTGGCAAATTGGATAGTCAAGACCCATCAGTGTGCTGTATTCAGGAGACCCATCTCACATGCAGGGACACACATAGGCTCAAAATAAAGGGATGGAGGAAGATCTACCAAGCAAATGGAAAATGAAAAAAAAGACAGGGGTCGCGATCCTAGTCTCTGATAAAACAGACTTTAAACCATCAAAGATCAAAAGAGACAAAGAAGGCCATTACATAATGGTAAAGGGATGAATTCAACAAGAAGAGTTAACTATCCTAAATATATATGCACCCAACACAGGAGCACCCAGATCCATAAAGCAAGTCCTTAGAGACATACAGAGACTGAGACTCCCACACAATAATAATGGGAGATTTTAACACTCTACTGTCAACATTAGACAGATCAACGAGACAGAAAGTTAACAAGGATATCCAGGAATTGAACTCAGTTCTGCACCAAGCAGACCTAATAGACATCAACAGAACTCTCCACCCCAAATCAACAGAAAATACATTCTTCTCAGCACCATATCGCACTTGTTCCAAAACTGACCACATAGTTGGAAGTAAAGCACTCCTCAGCAAATGTAAAAGAACAGAAATTATAACAAACTGTGTCTCAGACCACAATGCAATCAAACTAGAACTCAGGATTAAGAAACTCACTCAAAATCACTCAATTACATGGAAACAGAACAACCTGCTCCTGAGTGACTCCTGGGTACCTAATGAAAAGGAGGCAGAAATTAAGATGTTCTTTGAAACCAGTGAGAACAAAGACACAGCATACCAGAATCTCTGGGACACATTTAAAGCAGGGAAATTTACAGCATTAAATGCCCACAAGAGGAAGCAGGAACGATCTAAGATTGACACCCTAACATCACAATTAAAAGAACTAGAGAAGCAAGAGCAAACACATTCAAAAGCTAGCAGAAGGCAAGAAATAACTAAGATCAGAGCAGAACTGAAGGAGATAGAGACACAAAAAACCCTTCAAAAAATCAATGAATCCAGGAGCCGGTTTTTTGAAAAGATCAACAAAATGATAGACTGCTAGCAAGACTAATAAAGAAGAAAAGAGAGAAGAATCAAATAGACACAATAAAAAATGATAAAGGGGACATCACCACTGATCCCACAGAAATACAAACTACCAACAGAGAATACTATAAACACCTCTATGCAAATAAACTAGAAAATCTAGAAGAAATGGATAAATTCCTGGACACATACACCCTCCCAAGAATAAACCAGGAAGAAGTTGAATCCCTGAATAGACCAATAGCAGGCTCTGAAATTGAGGCAATCATTAATAGCCTACCAACCAAAAAAAGTCCAGGACCAGATGGATTCACAGCTGAATTCTACCAGAGGTACAAAGAGGAGCTGGTACCATTCCTTCTGAAACTATTCCAATCAATAGAAAAAGAAGGAATCCTCCCTAACTCATTTTATGAGGCCAGCATCATCCTGATACCAAAGCCTGGTAGAGACACAACAAAAAAAGAAAATTTTAGACCAATATCCCTGATGAACATCGATGCAAAAATCCTCAATAAAATACTGGCAAACCAAATCCAGCAGCACATCAAAAAGCTTACCCACCATGATCAAGTTGGCTTCATCCCTGGGATGCAAGGCTGGTTCAACATATGTAAATCAATAAATGTAATCCATCACATAAACAGAACCAAAGACAAAAACCACATGATTATCTCAATAGTTGCAGAAAAGGCCTTTGACAAAATTCAACAGCCCTTCATGCTAAAAACTTTCAATAAACTAGGTATTGATGGGACGTACCTCAAAATAATAAGAGCTATTTATGACAAACCCACAGCCAATATCATACTGAATCAGCAAAAGCTGGAAGCATTCCCTTTGAAAACTGGCACAAGGCAGGGATGCCCTCTCTTGCCACTCCTATTCAACATAGTGTTGGAAGTTCTGGCCAGGGCAATCAGGCAGGGGAAAGAAATAAATGGTATTCAATTCAGAAAAGAGGAAGTCAAATTGTCCCTGTTTGCAGATGACATGATTGTATATTTAGAAAACCCCATCTTCTGAGCCCAAAATCTCCTTAAGCTGATAAGCAACTTCAGCAAAGTCTCAGGATACAAAATCAATCTGCAAAACTCACAAGCATTCCTATACACCAATAACAGACAAACAGAGAGCCAAATCATAAGTGAACTCCTATTCACAATTGCTTCAAGGAGAATAAAATACCTAGGAATCCAACTTACAAGGGATGTAAAGGACCTCTTCAAGGAGAATTACAAACCACTGCTCAAGGAAATAAAAGAGGACACAAACAAATGGAAGAACCTTCCATGCTCATGGATAGAAAGAATCAATATTGTGAAAATGGCCATACTGCCCAAGGTAATTTATAGATTCAATGCCACCCCCATCAAGCTACCAATGACTTTCTTCACAGAATTGGAAAAAACTACTTTAAAGTTCACATGGTACCAAAAAAGAGCCCATATAGCCAAGACAATCCTAAGCAAAAAGAACAAAGCTGGAGGCATCATGCTGTCTGACTTCAAACTATACTACAAGGTTACAGTAACCAAAACAGCATGGTACTGGTACCAAAACAGATACATAGACCAATGGAACACAACAGAGCCCTCAGAAATAATACCACACATCTACAACCATCTGAACTTTGACAAACCTGACAAAAACAAGAAATGGGAAAAGAATTATCTATTTAATAAATGGTGCTGGGAAAACTGACTAGCCATATATAGAAAACTGAAACTGGATCGTTTCCTTACACCTTATAAAAATTAATTCAAGATGGATTAAAGACTTAAATGTTAGACATAAAACCATAAAAACCCTAGAAGAAAACCTAGGCAATACCATTCAGGACATAGGCATGGGCAAGGACTTCATGACGAAAACACCAAAAGCAATGGCAACAAAAGCCAAAATTGACAAATGGGATCTAATTAAACTAAAGAGCTTATGCACAGCAAAAGAAACTACCATCAGAGTGAACAGGCAACCTACAAAATGGGAGAAAATTTTTACAATGTACCCATCTAACAAAGGGCTAATATCCAGAATCTACAAAGAACTTAAACAAATTTATAAGAAAAGATCAAACAACCCCATCAAAAAGTGGGCAAAGGATATGAACAGACACTTCTCAAAAGAAGACATTTATGCAGCCAATAGACACATGAAAAAATGTTCATCATTACTGGCCATCAGAGAAATGGAAATCAAAACCACAATGAGATACCATCTCACACCAGTTAGAATGGCGATCATTAAAGAGTCATGAAACAACAGGTGCTGAAGAGGATGTGGAGAAATAGAAACACTTTTACACTGTTGGTGGGATTGTAAACTAGTTCAACCATTGTGAAAGACAGTGTAGTGATTCATCAAGGATCTAGAACTAGAAATACCATTTGACCCAGCCATCCCATTACTGGGTATATACCCAAAGGATTATAAATCATGCTGCTATAAAGACACATGCACACATATGTTTATTGCAGCACTATTCACAATAACAAAGACTTGGAACCAACCCAAATGTCCATTGACAATAGACCGGAGTAAGAAAATGTGGCACATATACACTGTGGAATACTATGCAGCCATAAAAAAGGATGAGTTCATGTCCTTTGTAGGGACATGGATGAAGCTGGAAACCATCATTCTAAGCAAACTATCCCAAGGACAGAAAACCAAACACCGCATGTTCTCACTCATAGGTAGGAATTGAACAATGAGAACACTTGGACACAGGGTGGGGAACATCACACACCAGGGCCTGTTGTGGGGTGTGGGGAGTGGGGAGGGATAGCCTTAGGAGATATACCTAATGTACATGACAAGTTAATGGGTGCCGCCCACCAACATGGCATATGTATACACATGTAACAAACCTGCACGTTGTGCACATGTACCCTAGAACTTAAAGTATAATAATAATAATAATAATTTTTAAAAAGCCTGCCTTCAAGAATTCTCAGACTTAAAATGAGTAAATAAAAATTGTCACTTCCCGTCAGGCTCAAGAACTTCAGACTGTAAGTAAAATCTACAGTTAGCCTTCATTTGGCTTCTGAGCCTCAAACAGTTTTTAAATCTAAAATTCATATGTGATCAATATTTTAAAAAATAAAGTTTTATTTCTAAAAAATACCCTATGATACACCTGTTACTAGATTATATCCCTGTACCTTGTTTTCAAATCTTGTTATCTACCTATAGACTGAACTAGATCCTACATTATCCTAATCTCCCCCAATATTTGGCTACAACTCTCCAACTCAAAAAAAACCGCTTTATTCCTAAAGTCCTATAAACTAAAACTGCATGGATTTTAAGAAACAAGCCTCATGCCTAAGATATGGACCACACAAAAGTTCACCAAACTGCCCAATGTCATGATCAGAGACATTCAAACTACAAATCAAAAAGAAAAGTTAATGTTTTCATGCTATAAACAGCTTTTCCCAAGATGTTAAAATAAGATTCCATATCATAATGAAACTTATATCCCCTTTATGCTACCTTTTTCACTTGGCAAGATCATAGTTTAATTAAAATTTCACAATCAAATTGCTTCTGCCACTAACTTCACAAAACCTAACCTAAGAAACCATTTAGTATCCATTAGCTAAACTGAAAAGAAAAGTCAGCACCATTGCTACTACTACATACTCTACCTAAATAAATTTATCTAAAAAAGTTGAGACCCATATACACAAAATTTTAAAATGGGCTGCATAGTTAAAACAGGGCTCACCTAATTCCCTGTAGTCATTTTATTTATTCAATTAGTTATCTTCAAGCCTCAACTCATGCCTCAAAACCATTGTATAAACTCAAATTGTCATATTGCTATTAATTTTACTTTTTAAACTTTTTGGCCTTTTTAATTAAAAATTTACTTTTCAATTTTCCCTTTTTAAACTTTGTATTTGTTACTTGTTAAAATTTTTACAAAAGTACAATTCATAACAAAATAATGGTGGCCCAGCACTTTTAGATGATAACAAATGACTACAAAACAGACAAAATTAAATGTAATGATGAACTCCATGTATACTTAGCCTGAAAGCCTAAAACATCCCTTGTTGCTGAAATATGACTAAATGGTTTTAACACTGACTCATAGTCGCCAATGACTCCTCTCATAGTGGAACGAGACCAACAACTGGAACAGGTCTATCCCAGCACTGAGGGACAACAAAACCTAACTCCAAGATGATTAATTAATCAATGGTACTTTTATAGAAAGATCTTAATCTAAAGGGGTAAATGTGAAAGTTGTCAGAATCAAAATGGAGTAACTCATATTAAGGAAACCTTGACAAATAGAGCCAAAGAAGGCCAAAAAGAGAGGGCTCTCATGCTTGCATGTATAGCAAAAAAGACTACAAAACCCACAACCATGGACCACGATCATTATAATCTTAAAAAAACATATACTTCTAAAAGGACATCTGCCCAGCAATTGCCTGTCCAAATTTAAACTAGAGTCATCCTTGTCATTGGTCTTAGTAGCCAAGGATAATTATTTCAAAATAATTATGTAATCTTCTCTTTTATTTTTTTTTTAAAAAAACCCTTCGTCTCCCATTACCTCCCTGAATATACCCATAGTTTTATAGCATGCATATTCCCATTGCAATGTTCTATTCCCAAATATGTATCTTTTCTTTTAGAAAATCTGTTTGTTATTTAGGTTGACATATAAATAATACATATGTAAAAATAAAGCAAACAGGATAAAGCATTACTTTTAGAGAATTTTGGAAATCTTTACAGTTTTTGTCACAATTTTTCTTGAAGTCTGAAGTTAAATAAAAACAAAAAGGTATATCATCCTAATGTGGAACCAGACCTGTGATTTCACCAAAAATATGATTGCAACAAGCATTTTTGTAATTTTGGCAACTTTTACTGAGGCCTTATAGGACCATAGGAGGGACAGTAGCCACTATTTGCATTCTGTCCATAAAATTTTATGTAATACCCCTTCCCGCTCTGCTCTGCACCCATCAGCATTATAGGATGGTTTCCCTCTCCTCTTTCCCTTCAGACCCAGTCTTGCAGGCCTGTAAAGGTAAATTGTTTCTTATCTGCCTCTGAAAGTAAAGTGAACCTGGGAGATGAAGAGAGTTGAGGACATTATCCTCCTCTTTGAGAGTTTATAAAGGAAGGCTCAGAGCAATTGGATGTTGCTACCATTACCTAAGTCTTTTCTATTTTCAACAAACAGCATCAATAATAATTGTCATTATTCTAAGGTCTCAAATTTGTAAATCTAGCACCCCAGAGATTGATCCTTCATTGTATTTTGTGGGTCATTAGGGCAATCTGCTGAGAAAAAAAAAAGAAGGTTTTATTTTAAGCACTGCCTTCCCCCGCCCCCCTCTTTGGAAGAGTATTGAGTAGCTACTATTTTATATCTAGAAAGAAATCCTAGAGGTATGAGATTAGGAGCCACAGGAGATTGTAATCTAAGTGAAGAACTACTGATTTGTTTATTTATTTTCCACATGGTCTACCTGAAATTTTATTAACAGAAACTCTGCCCTATTTTCATTATCATCCTTGGAAATTTTTGCTTCCTAGTCATTGATAGCTATGCATGTTTCAGTATGTCTCCCACCACTTGTCATTAAACTAATTGATATACTAAAATTTTCAGTGTGATGCTGTGAAAGTTTGATGTCTTCACTTCCACTAAATGAAAATTTGAATTATTTGAAACTTCTGGTGGCTAGAAGAGAGACCTTGAAATGTTCCCAACACATAGAAATGATAAATACTCAAGGTGATGTATACTCCAAATACCCTGGCTTGATTATTACACATTCTATGCATGCAACAAAATATCATGTGTACCCCATGAATATGTAAAATATTATGTATCAATTTTTAAAATCCTCCCTTGACATGTAAATTTGGGTAATCAAAAGTAAGTCATATATTTTGGGAAAATCTTTGGGTTTGTAGAAGAACAAGAAAAGTAGACATAAAATGTCAATTACCATTGACATTTAGTAGCTGGTAATTTTATTAGTAACTAAACATGTTACTTCAGACCATTATCTGTCTATCCTTTTGCCTACATGACATGCAGAGTAAAAGAGAATTTCTTACAAAATACCTAACTAATTAGAGTTCCAGCTTCCAGTAATGGGGGAGTGAACTGGTTGATCAAACTGCTTGGCAGATGACTTTTATAAAACCTGGATGAAATATAAAAGGGCACTGAAAAGCAATCTAAAGCAAGCAAAGAGTAGAGGAGAGTTTACTTTTGATAAAATGTGACTTTTCTGACTGAGTGTATTATTCAATCTCCATAGCTCCTGAAGCAGAAAACCGCAGCTTTAAAAACACAAGGTGGCAGGGGACACAGTTCAGTGCTGGCACAGCAGCTGGAAAATTAGGGGGAAAACGTTAGAAGCAAGAGAGCAGCAGAATGATGGAGACCCACAATCTGAGTATAAACTCTGCGCAAATCCATGGATGACTGCTAAACTACTCACCTGTGGGTAACATCCCAGGGAGGCCAACAAAAAAAAGCAGAGAAAAATCAGAAGAGAGTCTCTTTGAAAGATAAGACTGCACTTAGTGAGATTTATAAGTTTACTATTTTTCTAAACTAAATGTGCACAGCTCATGCAGCAGAAAGCAGAAGCCTTACTTGCTTGAGATATCAGGGGGCAGATTAAAACTGGAAGAGCAGTTTAAGGGGGAGTTTAGGGAGAAAACTCCAGAAGCAAAAAGACAGAGAGAATAAGCCCAGAATCAGAGCATAATTTCTGCCCAAATGCTTGACTAATGACTAATCTACTCAGTCCCAGGAAAGATACTTAGGGGGACAGTCTAAAAAATCAGAAACTGAGGGAAGAAAGAAAAATCAACAGTGACAGTAGCAGCTACAGGAGACATATGGTTTGAAAACTGAAATTTGAGACCAGGCAAGTCAACTGCCTACTAGAACAAAAACCCAACAATCTTCAGAAAAATGTAACAGAATTCAGAGTTGCTACAATACATTACAATGTCCAGTCTTAACCAAAATTTATTAGACACGCAAAGAAAAAGAAGCATGGGAATGCTAGAGACGCTATTTTAATATCAGAGACTTTAAGACAAACATTACTGCCAGACGGGTGGGTGGATCATGAGGTCAGGATATTGAGACCATCCTGGCTAACACAGTGAAACCCCATCTCTACTAAAAATACAAAAAATTAGCTGGGTATGGTGGTATGCGCCTCTAGTCCCAGCTACCCAGGAGGCTGAGGTAGGAGAATAGCTTGAATCCAGAAGGCAGAGGTTGCAGTGAGCCAAAATCGTGCCACTGCACTCCAGCCTGGGCAACAGAGTGAGACTCTGTCTCAAAAAAAAAAAAAAAAAAATTACTGCCAGAAACAGTTATTTCATAATGATAAAAGATATCACAATCATAAACATATATGTACCAAAGCAAAAAATATGTGAGACAAAAACTTATACAATTAAAAAGAGAAATAGACAAATTCATAATTATGTGTTTAACAGACTTTTCCTATAATTGATAGAACTGAAAAAAATCAGTACAGAAGAAGGCGTAAATGACACTATTTCCTACACAGATCTTAGTTGATGATCAAAGAACACTACATCCAGCAATTGCAGAATGCACTATCTTTTTAAGTGCCTATGAAACATTCCCCAAGACAGGCTATATTCTGGGCCACTAAAAAAATTTCCCAACAGATTTTAAAAGAATATATATATATATACACACACATCCTGTAAGATTTCAGTCTTTAAAAATATTTATATATGCTTTAATATTTAATATTTTTTAATTTTTTTTATAATTTTTTAATATTAAAAAGAATTTTTTAATATTCTTTTAGTTTATATATGTAATGTATTTTACGTATATTAAAAGAATAAAATTAGAAATCAACAAAAATATCTAGAGAAGCCCCAAGTATTTGAAAATTTAAAAATACATGTCTGGGTAACATGCATAAAGAATAAATTACAAGGAAAAATTGAAAATATTTTTATCTGAATCAGGTAGTCAATATGACCTGTCTTGTAGATGTTAATCAGCTTCTTTAGTCAAGTAGTGCTTGTTTAATGGGCCTATGTGCAAAATGGCCATGTCAGTAGGAACAGATTCTGAATGATTTCAATAATTATACTGATCAATTTCAGTAATATGCTGATTTTGCTACCGTTCATGTTAAGTGCTCAAACTGTCAACAGCAATGATCAAATACTGGTTCTGTGATATGGCATTATTTCCTAGAAGAACCAACTGGCTATCTGGTGCCAAGTTGGTTATATGGCACATCTGTTATCATGGGGGGAATAACCATTTGTCCTCTGTAGAGATTTCTGGGTATGAATTTTCCTTCCCAGGCCACAGCACTTCTGCTAATACCACTACTCATGGACTTACAGAATAACTGTACTATTGCCTTGCTCTACCACATATTACCTTTGCCCAGGGGACCCATTTTACAGCAAAGGAAGTATGACAATTAACTAATATCTTTGGAATTCAGTGATCTTACCATGGATCCCATTAAACAGAAGAAGCTGGTATTACTAAATGGTTTAATGGTCTCCTGAAGGCTCAGTTATGACACCAGTTGTGAGACAACACCATGAGAGGTTGAGATGCTATCCTCAAGAATGCAATATATTCCTTAAACCAATAGCCAATGTGTGGCATAATTTGCCTATAGCCAGAATTCAGACGTCCAGAAAGCAAAGACATATTCCTCTCACTATTACAGCAAAAAAACTTACCACAGGGATATTTTTCTTCTTCCAAGCCCCACAAACTTAGTAGACTTGGAAACTCTAATATCCAAAGAAGAAGTACTTCCACCAGAGAATTCACAGCCTGTTGAGCTGGAAATTGGAACAAGAAAAGAAAGGCACCACTGTACAGCCCTAGGTAATTGATTACCATACCAATGGGAAATCGGTTGCTCCTAAACACTCAAGTCGAGGAGGACTGTATCTAGAACCTAGAAGTTCATTAACAAGTCCATGTGAGTACACTCATACCCGATGGTCCTGATCAGTGGAAAACCGAGGCAACTCAGTAACCAGAGGTGCACCAAGAACCTAAATCTTGTAAGATCAAAAGTTTGGTCCGAGCGCGGTGGCTCACGCCTGTAATCCCAGCACTTTGGGAGGCTGAGGCGGGCAGTTCACTTGGGGTCAGGAGTTTGAGACCAGCCTGGCCAAAATGGTGAAACCCCGTCTCTACTAAAAAATACAAAAAAACTAGCCGGGCGAGGTGGCGGGCGCCTGTAGTCCCAGTTACTCGGGAGGCTGAGGCAGGAGAATGCCGTGAACCCGGGAGGCAGAGCTTGCAGTGAGCCGAGATCCGGCCACTGCACTCCAGCCTGGGCGACAGAGCGAGACTCCGTCTCAAAAACAAACAAACAAACAAACAAAAATTAACTGGGCGTGGTGGTACGTGCCTGTAATCTCAGCTACTGGGGAGGCTGAGGCAGGAGAATTGCTGGAACTTGGGAGGCGAAGGTTGCAGTGAGCTGAGATTGAGTCACTGCACTCCAGCCTGGGTGAAAGACTGAGACTGTGTCTCAAAAAAGAAATAATAAAATAAAATAAAAAAGTTTGGGTCACTCTGTAAAGAGGCTCATACAGTGAAGTGCTGGCAGAGAGAAAGGGAACACGCAATGGGTAGTGGAAGAAGAAAGCCATGATTCCCAACTTAAATTTCATGACCAACCATAGAAGTAGGGATTCTAACAGTTACATTTCATATTGTTTGTCCTCCATCCCCACTCTTCCCATTAGGAAGGGTAATAGTAATGATTAATATTTTACGTCTCAGGGATATGTTCAATACCACAGTTACTGGAACTTTTTGTGTGTCCCAAAAGGTGTGTTCAATTTTTATATGAAAAAAAGTACAAGAGAAGATGTTCAGAGCAAGAAGGAATAGACTTTACTGCATATCTTCTGTTTATGCCTCCTGATCATCCAATCAGCTCTGTGTCCTGTGAATTTGAGCTATATGGATTACATCAAGGACTCTCTTGCCCTCTGATTTCTGGTTGGGTTCAGCCAATGGAAGACACTAGCAGGAGATAAGATGGCAGGAAGAAAGTAGAGTTATGTTATTTATTCTCCTGGCTCCTTCCCTGATGGGTCACCATAGGTTCACTGCCTCATTCTATTAGTGACAGGTCCCATAGGATGTCTCCCTTTTCACAATTATTCTTTTGTTGTTTTAATAACTGTTTCCTTACTTTGCTTATCAGACCCAGGATTCCTAATAGTTCCTTGGTATCAAGCCTAGGGTATGCACTGCACTGTGCCTTATTGGTTTTCTTTGATTTCACCCACACCTTTGAGAATAGATTTTTTTCATTATCCTGTTGTAGTGTGTTATTTCTGACCCAAGCCTAACCGATAAAACACCCTACTTGCATGGAGGTTAAGATGTTTACTATAATAATTGTAATAGTGCCCTTTACTAGTCTCTAACCTCTTATTTTCTTCTTTTTTTTTTTTTTTCTATTTTTGCTTTGCTTTGAGAAGAAATATAATATGTTGATTAAGAGAAGGAACTCTGAAGCCAGATTTCATGGGTTTGGATTTTGGCTTTTCCTCTATCTAGCAGTTTGACTTTGGGTAAGTTACTTAGCTTACCTGTCTCATGGGGTTATTGCAGTGATTAAGAGTTAATAAAAAGCACTCAGGACAGTATCAGCCATAGAAAGTACTACAAAAGTGTTTGATTTTACTATTTAAAATATTTATCAATACCTGATACAGTATGCATTTATTTGTTTATTATCTATTGTCCACCCAAATGTAAGCTCCCTAAAGGCAGAGATTTCATTTTATTCATAGCTGAATCCCTACTCTCTAGAAAGGCACTATCTCATAGAACTTTCGGTGATGATGGGATGTTCTATAGCTGTACTACAATACAGTAGCACTAACCACATGTAGATATTGAGCATTTCAAATGTGGCTAGTGCTACTGAGGGACTGATTGTTACATTTTATTTAATTTTTAATTAATTAAAATTTAAGTAGTTATATGTGACTAGTGACCATGAGATTGGACAGCACAGACATTGCCTGGAACATTATAATAGGTACTCAACGAATTTTTGTTAAACAAGTGAATAACTACCAACCATTTAGAGAAAGCTAGATATTTTGGCAGGTAGAATGCTAAGCACTTTATATACATTATGTCATGCAAACCTCTCAACAAACCTATGAGGGAAATATTACTGTTCCCAATACATAGATGAGAACATTGAGGCACAGAGGAGTTAATTTGTCAGAGCCAGTAAATAGATTAGATTCCAGAACTGAGCCAATGACATGAATTGAATTAATGACATGAATTGAATTCGACTCAGGTTGGTTACAATTCTCCAATTTCGGAGTATCAGACTCCCAGTTTTTCTCTCAGGAAATGAAACTACCTTCCCTGTGCTATATCCAGCTCTCATACTACCCAGCCTCACATATAGACTTTCTGACATTCCTAATGACAAATTCCTTGAGTGCAGGATCCACACCTCATTCTTACTTCATTGTCATCTATAGTGTTGGCACTATGTCAGAACCATTCTTCAGTAAATGCTGGCTGAAAGAGTAGAAGACGAATGGATGCTCAGGTGGATGTTTGTAAGGTTCTAAAGGAAGTTAATATCTAGTATCAATTTTACTCACACAAGAAGAAATCATATGAGCATTTACTGGCTTTAATGCTTTATCTTGTGACCACTGAACAGACCTTTTAGAACAAGTGTTGGCAAATGAGGCAGTAAATATTTTAGGCTTTGTGGGTCATAAGGTCTCTGTCACAACTGTCCAGCTCTGCTGTTCTTGCATGGTAGCAGCCATAGACAATATGTAAATGATGACCATGTTGCAATAAAACTTTGTTTATGATCACCAAATTTTGAATTCATATAATTTTCATATCTCTGAAATATTCTTCCATTTTTAACCCTGAAATGTCACAAAAAAACATTCTTAGCTTGTGGGCTGTACAAGAACAGGCAGCAAGCTGCAGTTGCTAACCTGTGGCCTAGACAGGCAAACCTAAGATTAGAAGCACTGGGTAAGGCCGTACAGCTGTGTGGTGAAAACCCATTCAGAAGGGAAAGTCCAGGGTGGAATGCAGGAAGCTGTTCGTTTTCTTTTGTCCTCCACATTTTTCCTCCCCCGGATCATTCTATATCTTTTTCCTGTTTGCTTTGCCGGGATTGTTCTCAATGTGCATACCTTCCCATACCTCAGGCGTTTTGTCTCTCGTGGCCATTTGTGTTTAAGTTGAGGGTTTTGAGAAGACTAAAAAAATTCAAGACCCAAAGTAATAGCTTTCTCACGCATTGAGAGATGTCGTTCCATTGGTGTGAATAAGTCTCTGTGTACCCACCTGATGAAATATAATGCTGGCTTCTAGTTCCCTCACAAAAGAAACAGGCTTCCTGTTTGCGTGACTTGGGGGCGACTCCTGCTTTTCCCTGGCTGCCCATCAGTTGGCGCCTTTTGCCGTCCTTTTTCCCCAAGCCGGCTTTGGGGGCCGCGATCGCTCCGCAGCTCGCGGGTCACATGGCCCGCCTGAGCAAGGGGAGCCCTGCGCCCGAGCTGCGAGGCGGGAGGAGGTGAGGCTCGGGCGCACACCCAAACCGCGCTGCGCCCGCTCCTTCCGGGCCCCGGCGATGGCGCCTCCACCGGGATGAGCTAGCCAGCCTGGGCGATACCAGAGGCGGCCCTCGGCGCGCGCAGGGGACCGAACTGATCGCCCCAACCCGGTAGGTTTCTGTTGCGCACGATCTGCTCAGCCCTTTTGGCGCGGTGGTCGGAGCCCTGGAGAGACACCAGAGCGCGGGGACAAGGATTAGGGGTGGCCACAGCTGGCACAAGCAGGGCAGCTGGGGGTTGGGGAGAGGCGTCGCAGAGGGCCTGTGCCCCTGGCAGTGCGCCTCGGGCAGGCGGGTTGCCTAGCGGCCCTGCCGGGAGCTCCGACCGCTTCCTGCCGGAGGATTGCGAGGTCCCGCAGGGTCCCTCGCGCGGCAGGCGCCCGCGTCAGTGCGGGGATGGTTGAGTGCAGCAGGGGCGCCTCCCTGGCCCTCGCCTGCACCAGCTGCGCCAACAGGCCAACAGAAGGACGCGAGCGGGGCGCGTGCCAGTCTGGGTAAGACCCTCGCCGAGCCTAGCAGGGCCGAAGCGCCAAGGGGCCTGGCGCCTAATGGCCGCCCGCAAGCAGAGGACCCTCGCAGCGCGTCCACACCTTAGGTTCGCCTGGCGCGCCGAGAGCGCGGCGGCAGTGTTGGGTTTCTGCGGGCGACCTCGCAGCCAAGGGCTGGGGGAGGGCGACTGGGCAGAGGAAGGCGTCCTTCCCAGCACCGGGAAAAAACAGCAGAAGGGAAGAAGCGCAGCGATGGAGACCGTCAGCTCGGCCTACGGGTGGGAAACTGAGGCTTAAGCGTGGCGGGGACTGCCCAAGGTCAGCGACAGACACTAGATCCAGTGCCCTGGACATCGTCCCCCATTCTTTTTCCAAGAGGGAGGGTTAATTAGGTCCACCTGGGCGTGTCTCACCCTCTTTTTGGCCCTTGGCTCGGGCGTCGCCAGTGTCGCACTGCGCTCACGGTGTCTTGGGGCATGAGCTCCTGCAGGGTCGTTGTGACCCGCATCCCCTGCTGGACCCACGCTCTCTCCGGGGGACCGCAGGGCGGCTCCAATGATGATCTCACCATGCGGACCATTAGCAATACATGCAGGTGTGTGTGCGCGTGCTTGTGTGTGTTTCTCCAAGAAAACTAATCCTTTTAAGGGGAAATAGCTTTTCTTTAGGGTTGAATTTCTAGAATGCACTGCACTAGGTACTTTATGAGGTGAGAAGAGAAAATTAACATTATTAGAATTATCAGAATGTTGTAAGGATACCCTTATTAGAAAACATCCTGGAAACAAAACTCCAAAGGAGAAACAAAATAAAAATAACTTAAAACTTCAACTTCTAGATGGTTTAGATTTTCTGCATATCTTAAAATTTTCTCTATGTATACACATTTGAAGTTTTGAATCAAAAGTGTGGACCAAGAAATGGTATCTTGTCTTAATTTGCACGTCTTTGATTACCGGTAGGAATTAACACTTTTTCCTCTGTGTAGTAGCCTTTTGCATTTCTGTAGGTGAGTTGATTGTTAATTCTTCCCATTTTTCAGTTGGAGTATCTTTCTCTTCCTGGTTTTTAAGCACTTTATGTGTATTACATATTAAAGTAGTAATTCTTTGTCACATGTTGCACTATAGGGAGTATTTTCTGTTAATTTTTACTAGTTCTAATTCCAAATGATCTTTTGGATATTTTGGTCTATTTTTTATTTTGATGGTTATAGGGGAATATAAATTTGACAAAACTCATCAAAATATATATTTAAGCGGTGCCTTGTATTGTATGTAAACTGTACCTCAATAAAATTAATTTGTAAAGGCCTAGAAAATTATGATGCTGGGTAATGAGAGAGAATCTGCCTAGTCAGATAGTAAAACCTGTTATAAAGCTTTCATAATGAAAATGACATGGCACTGGCACCACAATGCAGGGAGAGACAGCTGCCAAAATCCACAAACAGATATACATATGTAATTTAATTTGTTATAGCTATAGCAATTTAAATCACGAATAAAAAAATGGACTTAACAGGTGCCCTGTCATGTTCACCTTCCCAGTGTCTAACACAAGACTCAGTGTTCAATGGAATGCTTAATTATGATTATAAAAGTAATGCTCTTTGCAGAAGTGTAGATATCAAAACAGGAAATTGCCGTCCCCATACCCTTCGTTTCTCCTTCACTAAATTATACTCCACATTAAAAATAAAATGGTCATATCTCTGCACATTTTTCTGTAATTTGCACTGATATAGTTCGCATTTCTCCCTTCTGGTCTTAGTCTACTTGAGCTGCTGTAACACATTCTCAAAGAGTAGGTGGCTTAAACAACAGACACATTTATTTCTCAAACTTCTGGAAGCTGGAAGTTCCAGATCAGGGTGCCAGTGTGGTCAAGTTTTGGTGAGGGCCCTCTTCCTGGTTTACATGTGAGAGAGCAGAGAAAAGAAGTGATCTCTCCTGTCTTTTCTTATAAGGGCACTAATAAAGAGCATGCATTACTGAGGTCTGCACCCTTATGACCTGATTACCTTCCAAAGACCCTGTCTTTGAATACCATCACATTGGAGATTAGGATTTATAACACGGATTGTGGCTGGGGAGGAGGAGGACAAACTTTCAGTCCAAAGCACAACCCTAGCTAGGATTTCTTTTATGTCAACATATTTAAACCTTTCTCGTTCTTCTTAACATGTTCACAGCATACCCTTTTATGATTCTCTAAAAATCTGTTCCCTTTGCTAGGTATTTCATTTGCCTGCAGTTCTTCCTTTCTTCCTTTCTCCCTCCCACCCTCTTCCTCACTCTCTCTCTCTCTCTTTCTTTCTTTCCTTTCTCTTCCTTCCTTCCTTTCTTCCCTTTCTCCCTCCATTCCTCTCCCCCTCTTTCTGTCTTTTTCTTTATACTACAAACAAAACAGCAATGAACATTTCTCATCCATCTTTGGTAGCATGTGTTGGCATTTCTGCTGAGTAGATTCCTAGAAGTAGGATCGTTATGTCAAAGGGGATGTACATATAAAATGTTTATAGATACTGCCCCAACACCCCAACATTTCCTCCAAAAACTGCACCAATTTATATGAAAGTGCCTAGTTGTTGAACTGTGCCACTCCCTCTTGAAGTAAATTAAATTCAGATGTTAAATATAGAGATTAATTATGGAGAAAGGGATCTCTAGTACCAAGTCTTTTCACCTGAGCATTATTTTTCTGTTTAGTAATGACTTTTTAAATACCCTTTGGTAGAATTTTGTAGTATATGTATATATTCTGCATATTTCTGAAATTTATTTCTAGGTATTTGGGTTATTTTTTCCCTTTTGATTGGGATTTTTTATTCCTTTAGTTCACTGGTGATTGTTTACATGAAAGCAATTATTATAATATAGGTACAGATATGAACATGTAATGCATATATATAGTACCTGTGTATATATACTTGCTATGTATATTATATATTATTTTTACATATTAATTCTGGTACCAACCATGTTTTGAAAGTCTATTGCCATTTCTAATGGTTTTTCAGTTGATTTTCCTGGGCTCCAAATTTGTGCAGGCAGTCGTGCATATTGGTTGAGAACATGGGTTCCGGACACAGTCTGCCTGGGTTCAAGTTTTGCCACCTGCTTAAAAGCTTAGTTTTTTAAAGTATAAAATGGGCTTAGTAGTCATACTTCTCATAGGCTTTTTATGAGGATCGATAGATGAAATGCTTAGAACAGTGCCTGGCACGTAAGTGCTCCACAAACATTTACAAATAAGTCCATCTCTACACAGTATATGACCAGCTCTTTGATACTACCAATTTTATAGCTGAGGACCTGAGACCCATAGAGGTCAAAGAGGCTATTTATTTGCTCAACAAGCATTAAGTGTCTTTTATGCATAGTTCTATGCTGGGTCTGTGAGGGATACCAAAGATAAATCAGCCTAAATCTACTCAAAAGAGATTTAAAAGTCCAATCAGATCATAAGTCAAGGGCCATAAACAAGGCCATGGAAGACAACAGGCATCATGGAAAAACATGAGCTTTGAAATTTATCCTTGTGCTTGAATTTCCTGCTTGCAACTCGGTAGCATCAGTTTTTTCAACTAAATGGGATTAATTCCATGCTATATGTAGTATGGCCTTAATAAGCGGTAGCTATAAATAGATGAGTCTGAAGTAGAAAGTGACAAATGAATGCCCTGGAGGAAAAGTTCATAGAAAGGGCCCCAGTACTTAAGGGGAAAAAAGAGATTCTTTCTGGTTGGAGAGGTCAGGGTTGGCTTTTGGAAGAGGTACCTTTTGAGCTGATTCTTGGTTGAGTTAGACAGTGTGAGGAGCAGAAATGCAGCTGGAAAGATAAGTTGGAACTGGATTGTGAAGAATGTTGGCAAATAATTTGAACTTTATTCTATAGTCATGGGGGAATCATTGAATAGTTTTACAGAAAAGAGTGCCATGTTCTGACTTATGCTTCAGAGTATCAGATGGATGCTGATCAGGTAAAACATCACCATCATCTGCACAGTGTCCTACGCTGACGAAGGGCTATCATAGCTATTGTCTCTTCATCGTCACAATGGCTTTTTTTTTTTTTTTTTTTTGAGACACAGTCTCACTGTGTTGCCAAGCTGGAATGCAGTAGCACAATCTCGGCTCACTGCAACCTCTGACTGCCTGGTTCAAGCAATTCTTCTGCCTCAGTCTCCTGAGTAGCTGGGATTACAGGCACGTGCCACCACGCCCAGCTAATTTTTGTATTTTTAGTAGAGACGGGGTTTCACCATGTTGGCCAGGATGGTCACAATCACCTGACCTCATGATCCGCCCGCATCGGCCTCCCAAAGTGCTGGGATTACCAGCGTGAGCCACTGTGCCCAGCTGAAGTATCTTTTATTTTCCTATTTCACAGAGAAATAAAATAGGCTCAGAGAGATAAATGATTTTTTTTAATACAAATTGATCGAATTAGTGAGCGTTAGGACGAGAACTGGACCCAGATATTTTGGCTTGTGTTGCTCATTCTGGAGGTCAGAAGCTGTGTTAGGAGCCTATTGCAATCAGCTGGCTTGGAGGTGCTGAGGAGGAAGTAGAGTGTGGCAGGCAGGAAGGCTTGACAAGGGGAAGGGGAAGGGAAAAGAGAGGCATAATAAAAGAGGCTGTAGAGGTGGGATTAGGAAGTGAGTGCATGGAGGTGAGAAGTTAGAACTAACTAGTGTTTTAGACTAAGTTGCCTGGGAAAGTGGTGGTGCCATTCATATAGTGGATTTGGGAAACATAGAACATTCTTGAGCACTTACCCCCTGACTCACACCCTGGTATTGTGTCTCCCACACCCGTGGATCCTTTAGTTTAATTTTCAGAAGTTGCACTAGAATGTAACTGTTGTTGTTGCTCCATTTATTCATCTAAGCCCTACTTCATGTTCATTTCTCAGAGTCTGTGTCCTTTACTGTCTTCTCTGAGCCCTACACTCTAGACATGGTAACAGGTAAAGAATTCTGTTTAGGGAAGGGCTGTGTTTCAAAGAGCACATGCAAAGCATAGGTAAGAACTGGGTATGTATTGTTCTGTAGAATCAGAGCTGTAATAGTGCAGTCATTATTAGGTCAGCTCAGAGGTGCCATCAGTCCACAGTGTCTCTAGAGCGTGGGCCTCAGCCTGTGACATCATGGGCAACTGGAATTCCGGAAAAAGACAATCAGAGTGGTAACATAGACATAGCCCTCTTGTCTCACCCTTATGACTGGGCTGGGAGTAAAAAAAAAAAAACTCCTTCCCCAAACTAGCAGTGAAAAGTCCTATGTTTTTATATCTGTTCCCCTAAGGCTATTTATCTTTTATCTTTTTGTTTGTTTGTTTGTTTGCTTTGTTTGAGACAGGGTTTTTCTCTGTCACCCAGGCTGGAGTGCAGTCGTACGATCGTGGCTCACTGTAGCCTCAACCTGCTGGGGCTCAGGCAATCCTTCTGCCTCAGCCTCCTGAGTAGCTAGGACTACAGGAACATGCTACCATGCCTGGCTGATTTTTGTATCTTTTGTTGAGACTGGGTTTGGCCATGTTGCCCAGGCTGGTCTGAATCTCCTAGGTTCAAGCCATCCACCTGCCTCAGCCTCCTAAAGTGCTGGGATTACAGGCTTGAGCCACCACATCCAGCTATTCATTCTTCTTAAAACCAGATCAGTAAGGTGAAATACATTATAGGTGCCATTGGACACCACAGCCTACTGTGCAACAATTGGTTAAATCTTCTAAGAAAATATTTTAAAAAAATAAACAAGAACATACTCCTGAATGACTCTATAACTCAATGTGGTTGGATTTTCAGCAAAGCAGTCATCTAATCTTGAATAAAGGATCTGATCCCAGCTCCTGTGTCCTAGGTGGGTGTGGTAGATTGCATTATTGTTCAAAATGCCCCTCCCTGGAGTAGATTTTCTGCCTCTCCCTGGAATACATAGATTTCTCCAGTCATTGGCTTCAGGTGTGGCCATGTATCTTTTGGCACTCCCTTCTTGCAGGAAAATGACATAACTGCTCTGTTGAACTTAAGTTATTATGTGACTTGTTCCAGTCAGTGAAATGTGGGTGGAAGTGATCTGTGTCACTTTTGAGAAGTAGCTTTGAGAGCCCGCTTGTGGTGCACTATTCCCCTTTTTTCTCTCTACCACAAAACCAGCAATGTTAAAACAAAACAAAACAAAAAAAACAGTTCTATCTGCCTGGGTCCTAGAGTACAAACAGCAGGCAACAGAGGCACAATTGACCTATAAAGGACAAGTAATATGAGCAAGAATTAAATCCTCGTTCTTATAACCCACTGAGATTTTTGGGATCATTACTGAAGCCTGTCCTTATTCGTGCAGTGTGTAATGATTGGGGTTGGGGGCTGGGTCTTAAGCCCTGTGAGCATTCTAAAAAAATTTCCATACTCTCTGAGCAGATTGCTAGATGCTTTCTTTTCTCCTCAGGATTTAGAAATCGGCCTGTTGCTTTTTTTTTCTATTGAATCTTCACTTTCCCCTCCTTCTGCTCTGTGGGAGGAGTAAATCTTCCTGTCCCATTGTTTTGGCCAATGGATGATGAGTAGACTTGATTTGTGACACACTGAAACCAGGATGTAAATGTACCTGCATGTTTTGACTTGGCCTCTTGTGCAGCTTCCAGGCAACACAGGAACACACCCCAGGTGACTGTTTCTTCTGCAGCTAAATCTAGAAGGAGGGGCATGTGGCATGAACTAATTCTGACCTACATTCTGGAGCTGACCCCAACTGAGCCACAGCTATCCACAAACCCGTATGCAAGAAATACATGTTATTACTTTAAGTTATGAAGATTTGACACTGTTAATCACCCCAGCAAAGCTGATTAATATAGGCAGGGACCATGTGTCCTCTGAACCGAATCCCTCTCTTTTCCTTATTGTCAGTGGAACAGCAGTCTCACAGACATAATTTTAAAGTGAAGGACTATGTGAGATGTTAATGATTTTATTGTCCCCAGTAGCATAAATTCCCTGGGACCCAAGGTTATCTTGATGTTAGTACTAGGTGTTCCCATTTCTTTCCTCTGTGACATATCATAGTAAGTGATAGTCCTTACTATGTGCCTGGCATTTTCCAAACTGCCTGCCCTATCTCATTGTCTCTAGTTCCCTCCTCTAGATTGATCCAGCTCCCTTGTGGTAATAGCAAAGGCAGGGATAATAAATAGTCTGAGCAGAAAGCCACTTGAATGCCTCCTTTTCCAAAGCCAATACTGCAGGAGTGTGAGCTCAGCCCAATTCTTGTATTGGCTTCCATTAGTAGTGATGTGGAACTGGTGAGACCACGTGGATGTGCAACCACATGATTTGTTAACTCCATTGCCCTGAGCAGAGCAGAGGAAGAAGCAACCAGTCTGCAATATACTGGACGTTCACAAACCAGCAAGACTGGGGTTGCATACTATTCAAACCTCTCTTTGCTTTGTTCCCTCTTTGGGTACTATCCTGATCTCTTAGTACTAGGATTGTCTGTCTTACCTTTGAGTCCCATAGTACAATCTGCTTCTGTGGCTGAAATGAAACTTGTTTCTCTACTTGAGAAATTACCATGTCACTGTACTATAGACATTTGATATTCTACACAACTGTAGAGGCTAACTGCTGTAATAAAGTCCAAAAATTATTGGTGTCTAGACACAGTGGTTTATGTATTGCTCACAACACAGTCCACTCTAGTTTGGGAGGGTACTGGGAGATGGGCAGTGGGAGGGACATCTGTTCCATGCAGTCCCAAAACTGGGATATGTATGTACAGGATTCAAGGACCCAGGCTTCTGCCATCTGGTGACTGTACCCTCCTCTAGATCCACCAGGGCTCTCCATTCAGCTGGCAGACAGGGAAAGAGAAAGTTGAAATGGCACATCTGTTCTCAACTACCTTGTCCCAGGTGTCACCCCTGTCACTTTGCTGATAAGCCCTAGTCACGTGACTCCACCTGGAGAAGGAAAGCTAGGAAATGAGGTCTTTCTGTGTGCCCAAGGGGAGAACATGGATATGAGAGCACTGGCTGAGTCTGCTCCATAGCAACCTCATATGATTCCTGGGCAATCCTCCCTTTGCAATAACTCACAAACTACACAGTTTTCCTCCAAATGTGTATAAACCTTATTATGCTTCTGAGGCAAGAGATTTACTTTCTGTACTGCAGACACCATTTAGTTTTGCATTGACCCTACTAGCAAAGGACTGGCTTTGTCCTTTTAATTCTGTTTTTTGGCAGTAGTCTGTTTTCCATCAGAACATTAGACCTGCTTACTTCTGAAATATTATTATGAGTTTGAACATATGGATAGATTTTAATGGCATTTTTACTCTGCATTATTTTGCTTTCTAACGTATTTTATATTCACAGTAACCCTAAGAGACAGATATTATTATTTCCATTTTAGAGCTGAGAAATATAAGATATAGAGAGGTAAACTGACTTCCCAACAAGTGAGAGGTAGAGCTAGGATTCATACCAACATGAGCCTGGCCTCGGGCCCATGCTCTGAATCATTACATCACACAGCATTTTTTCCTGGACCAAACTGAGGGCAACTGCCTCTTCCATATTCACCTCTGCCTTTCCCTACCCCAATCCCCCTTCATTGAACAGCTACTCATGGATCTTCCTCCAGATGTTTCCTCCCTCCCCAAGCCTAGGGCTCTAGAGTTTGCTTGCTTATGGGAGATACTTCCTCTCATCAGTTCCCATGATCTACAAAAATAAAATGGGAGAACAATCAGGATTAAATTAATATGCAATGTTAAGTATAGTTGCGTGAGATTAGAAACACATGAATGGAAAATGACATTAAATAACAAAGATATTTCAGAGAATCCTAAGTAGTCCTTCTCTTGTTGGACAAGTTTTTTTTTTTTTTGGAAATTGCTATATGCACAGTTAATCAACAAGTATTTTCTGGGTCCTTATGCTGGAACTTGCTCTAAATCTGTATATTTCCTTTGTGCCAAGCCTTGCTTTTTTGCCCCTGTTTTAAGAACCTGTTGTCTGTGTACCTGGTGAATAATGATCCTAACAGCCTACCTGGAGATTTTTCTGGCACATTGTAAACCTAACTAAGTATCTTTAGGCATGGAGACTTGGTTGGATGCACTGAGATCTTGTTACTCATAGAAATAATAAACACATCCCAGAGGCTGTTAGCAGACACGACCAAAGAATGGTTTACTGCAGAAAATACTTTAAAGTCTCTAGAAGCCACAGAGCCCTGAATTATAATTTCTGATTTGATATGTGCTGAGTTCAGTTCTTGGCCCTTTGTTTTTTTTGTTTGTTTGTTTTTTGTTTAAAAAAAAAAATGCTTACCCTTACCATTCCCTACTTCCTCTCTCTTTAGGTTTGATTTCTGATGACTCTGGCCTGAGTTCCAGAATGGTTTTTTCTTGGGACCAGACATGAACAAAAGTTGACCTCATGAGCACTTCAACCTCTCCAGCTGCCATGCTCCTCCGGAGGCTGCGGCGACTCTCCTGGGGCAGCACCGCTGTCCAGCTCTTCATCCTAACAGTGGTGACATTTGGCCTGCTGGCCCCCCTGGCCTGTCACCGACTTCTACACTCTTACTTCTATCTGCGCCATTGGCATCTGAACCAAATGAGCCAAGAGTTCCTGCAGCAAAGCTTGAAAGAGGGCGAGGCTGCCCTCCACTATTTTGAGGAGCTTCCCTCTGCCAATGGCTCAGTGCCCATTGTCTGGCAGGCCACCCCCCGGCCCTGGCTGGTGATCACCATCATCACCGTGGACAGACAGCCTGGCTTCCACTACGTCCTGCAGGTGGTGTCCCAGTTCCACCGGCTTCTTCAGCAATGTGGCCCCCAGTGCGAGGGGCACCAGCTCTTCCTGTGCAACGTGGAGCGCAGTGTGAGCCATTTTGATGCCAAGTTGCTCTCCAAGTACGTCCCTGTGGCCAATCGCTATGAGGGCACTGAGGATGATTATGGTGATGACCCTTCAACCAACTCATTTGAGAAAGAGAAGCAGGACTATGTCTATTGCCTGGAGTCATCCCTGCAGACCTACAACCCAGACTACGTCCTGATGGTGGAAGACGATGCTGTTCCAGAAGAGCAGATCTTCCCAGTCTTGGAGCATCTTCTGCGGGCTCGCTTCTCTGAGCCACATCTCAGAGATGCCCTTTATCTCAAGCTCTATCACCCCGAGAGGCTCCAGCACTACATCAACCCAGAGCCCATGCGGATCCTGGAGTGGGTTGGTGTAGGCATGTTGCTGGGGCCCTTACTAACCTGGATATACATGAGGTTTGCCAGCCGCCCAGGGTTTAGCTGGCCTGTAATGCTCTTCTTCTCCCTGTATAGCATGGGTCTGGTGGAGCTGGTGGGTCGGCACTATTTCCTGGAACTGCGGCGGCTGAGTCCTTCCCTGTACAGCGTGGTTCCTGCCTCTCAGTGTTGCACCCCAGCCATGCTCTTCCCTGCACCTGCGGCCCGCCGGACCCTCACCTACCTGTCCCAAGTGTACTGCCACAAGGGCTTTGGCAAGGACATGGCACTGTACTCGCTGTTGAGGGCCAAGGGAGAGAGGGCCTATGTAGTGGAGCCGAACCTCGTGAAACACATTGGGCTCTTCTCCAGTCTCCGGTACAACTTTCATCCCAGTCTCCTCTAGGGTGCCAAGAAATGCCTTTCTGAAGTTGGCCACTTCTTGAAGATTCAAATATTGATCTCTTTATTTAGACGTGGTTGCCTGCAGGTATTTCACTGTTTGCTGTTGTTAGAGATATAGGCACTGGGGCAGCTGAGGAACATGAATAAGTCAAGAGCGTTGGCTTTGGTAGCCTCCTGGCAGGAGCAGCAATTTGCCACAGGTCCGGACCTCTCCCTCCACACAGCCACACTGCCTCATGCAGTCTGACCCACCCAGTGAGGGTGCATTTGAACCCTGGTTATATTCTCCATCTGTTTTTAAGCTCTGCTTTGTGATAGAGCTTGTGACTGCCAAAAATCTTGTGCACAATGATATGACTGTTTTAGGATCTTAAGGGTAGGATTTTATGAAAGGTGAGATCCTTTGGAATTGAGTTCTTTCTCATTGGGTATGAAAATGGATGTATATTTAGAATATATGCCTCACGAGGCAGGACCATGTAGATAGATTCCATTTGTTTCCTTGACCTGGTATAATAAAAACTGATAAAAGCCGTGCAGTACCCAGCATCTTGGAGGCAGGTGATCTGGCTTTTCTGTTACCTGGCATTTTCATTTCCTATATATCTGTAGTGCACTGATAGTTGATATTGTTAATGAGAACTTTAAGGCACGACAAAATCTGGAAGAGCTTCTGAACCATCACAGTCAGATTGCTTATGTTGAGTAGTGATTTAACATTGAACATTTCTGTACTACTCTGACTCTTTGAAAACTGGACATTTCAGAATGATATAGTGTGGATGAGCTCTTTACAAGTGGCATATCATTTTTCCTGACTTTGCTGGCTGACTGCTTACCCTCATTTCTTTTTCTTCTAGGTAGCATGATGTTATAGGAAAAAAAAAAAGCATGGACTGAAGTCAGAAGACCTGAACTTTTATTTCAGATCTCTGCCATGCCCTAATGATGTGACCACCTTGGGCAGGTCATATAGTCACTCTGGGTCTCAATTTCTTCACCTGTAAAATGAGGGCAGTAATACTTACCTGTTAAAGTTGCCTTGAGGATTAAATGGCAGAATATATGTAAAACGCCTAGCAAGTGCTTAGTCCACAGAAGACATTTGGCAAACTTTTCTCTCCTATAATAAACATATACAACTCAAGCTTATTTCAGAAAAAGATATTGGTGATGTTGTTTAAAGTATGAGATAGGGCACGGGGCTGCCACCTATGTACCAGCTATTCCAGACCAAGCCATGCTAGAATAAAGACTGACTTTTCATTGTGACCTCTGAAGGATGTGCAGCTCAGCTTTCACCTAGTGCCACCTTCAGCCAAGCCAAAAAGAAGAATTGTTCATTCAAACTGGAAATGATCTCCAGCTTGGAAATGAGACTCCTCATGAGCTTATTCTAAGATCAGAGTCTGAAAATTACTTTTCTCCAAAGTTACAAATAAAGGTATTTTAACAGTACTATCAGACTAGTGACCAACAAGTTTCTTTATGAGGATGGATGATGACAAAGAGTTCAAGCAATTGTCCAGTTTGTTTCGATGCCACAGTTTGCTTTTAAATTCCCACAGGGAACTCGCATCTGGAGACCCACTCAACACAGAGGGATTACATAAAGGTTGATCACCCACACTCTACAGATGAACAATTTGAGACCCAGAGATGCTAAACTGCTCTCCAGTTCACAAACCTGACAGCAGCATAGCCAGAATGGGAACAGAGCTCTTCTGACTTCAAGCCCCTGCACTTTTTTCTTAACCAGATTAATTTTATGAATATGTATGTGGTCAAAGTCTCTTTTGTAAAATCTGAGTATAACCTGGACTAAATCATGTCTCTGTAAGCTAAGATGGCAGAAATACATTGTCATGTTAGTTTGGGGGAACAAACAGATATAAGTATGTGTTGTAATGTTATAGTGAGCTGTTATGTATCCCCCAGCAATGTCCAAAGTGATCAGAGCTACTAGATGACTTATTATAATGTTCAGATCCCACTCCTTCATTCCTTCTCTCCCAGTGACCTGTGTACCCCCAAGCTTTAGAACTGAACCATCTCCAACTTAGAACTCATTAGAGTTTGTTGCATTAGTGATTGGATCTCCTCATGAAAGTTTTTTGACCAATGACAGTGGAGCCACTTTAAGCTAGCCAGGCCCAAGATAGGGAAGCACTGCTGGTTTACATTTCTGCTCTTTCTAATTCAGTTGTCTATTGCATGCAGTCATCCCTTCCCTTGACTTCTCCATTATGGAAGGCTAAGGCCATCCTTACTTGTCCAGTTTCTCTACCTACACACTAACATGCCTTTCCCCATGGAGCTGAACTCTGTCAGCTGTCCTTGGACATTTTCTGCAGATGCAGGCTTAGTTCTGCTCTTTTGTTCCTACCCACTTCTAAATCTTCCTCCATTTAATCCCTTATTCTTATAAGGAGTCTAATTTTTGTGTATTGTCCTTGATTAGGGCAGCTGACAGCTTTACACCAAAGCTGAAGTCTCTCATTTAATCCTAAGCAAGGGGCTAGAGAGAACTAAGATATCCCTCCCATATCAAGGGGCATAGGTTACTAGAAGGGTGGAGGTCTCTTAACAGGCTCACTCACCTTTCAGAGTTTAAATTATGATCAGGCTTAAGAAGCTCTCTCTTGTGACTGAGTGTATTTGCATAGACATGTCTGTGAAAATAAAAGCACCCATTTTACTAAGGCTTTCTGAGAAGACTTTTATTCTTCTCTGTCTTTCTTTTTCATGAATGGATTTTTCTGATGTAGCAAATAGTATGGGCTCCCTGCCCCACCACACAATTTTGTAGTCCCAAGAGGGCCATTCAGAAGTATTGGCTGCTGCCTGCACAAGCAACCGTGGCCACAGATCCCTGGATCACAGCAATGTCAGAGCATTTATCCATCTTTTTCTGGGTTAAAAAAATTGGTGGTCACCCCTGCCACCCAAATCATCTTACCCCTCACCAGTATACCCCTGGTACAATGTGGTGATCATTCCTTCACTCTTTCCTGCCTCTTGGTCTAAAAGTCTTAGAATAAGTTGCAGAGCTGCCATGTGTGGTATTCCTGTCTGTGCTCCATTGACAAACCCAAGAACATGCAGCAACACCTATAGCCTGAAAGAAAAAACCCAGCCTTCCCCTGAGAGAAACACACAGGGATCCCTCACACCCGTCCTCCCCCAACTCCCAACACACACTGAAAACAAAACCACTAGCAACAACAAAGTAAAAAACAGCTGTGTGTGATGATGGAAAGACCTCCTCTTAGCACGTGCCATTCCCTCTGCTTGGAATGCATGTAAAAAACATTGTATAGGGGCTAAAATTGTGCACTATAACCAATTCTCAGTCCCTAGACCCCATTCTTTGTTCCTCTTCTTCCTGATTTTCTTCCCTAGACCATTTCTTTGTGTCCAGTGTTCCTTTTGTTCATAGGCAGTTCCACTGTGAGTCTTATACTCTTTCTCATTCATTCATTGCTCACTATGTGTCATGTTCTATTCTAGGTGTTGGGGATATAGCAATGAACGAAACAGAAGATCCGTGACACTGAGGAGCTCATGTTCTATGGGGAAGGTGAAGGGGAAAAAAACTCAAAAGAATAAATAAGGGAATTTCAAGAGGTTTCAAGGAAATCTAACTAGGTAATGTGATAGCAGGACCTAGGGATAGGGAAGGGCATGGACTGCTTTAGATAGCATGGGAAATCTGTTGGGGGATATTAAAATTGAACTAAGACCTGAATTACATGGAAAAATTCAGCCAAAGGAAAAGCATTCCAGAGAGAGAGAGCACGGCAGTGCAAAGGCCTTGCAGAAAGAACCAGTGTTAAAAGTCCAAGGATGAAAGAAAGCCAGTGTAGCTAGAGCTTGAAGAAGGAGGATGGGAGTGGGAAGACATGAAGGTAAGTTTGCAGGGGCCAGATCATATCAGGCCTGGAAGGTGATATAGCTGTTTAAAGTTTATTCTAAATGCAATGAGAAACCAGCTCCTAGCAAGATAATAAATTGCTTTGCCAGAACATTAACTGTCCATTATTTAGTTCCTTTGCATTCTGCATAGGCTGGTCTTACAAAGGTTCTGTGACAGTAGGGCATCCATTAAAGATCTATTACATAAGGGAACGTGGGACATGCAAGAGCCGATGACAAATGTAGAAACCCTCTGCTTCACTTGGCATCTCTGTCCTTTTCCTCATCTTTCTGATATTTTAAAGCTACTGTGTTCCTACATACATATGCTATCTGTTCCTTCATTCTCTGATAAATTCATCATTTGCCTTTACATTTTCATCATTTTCACCCCCAAATGGTTAACGTAAGTGCTTTTTTTGAAATCATTATATTCTTTCATATTTCTGTGTCGGTCGCTAGGAGAAAGACCAGGAAAATCTGTTAAATTCTAAACCAAAAATTCCCATTCACTGCAGAGTGATGATTCGCAACACTGCTGCGATTCAGGCAATGGGGTGTCCTGAAGTGACAGCACATCACCACTGCAGTCCTAATAAATTAAGTCTTTTTGTTTTGTTTTGTTTTGTTTTTTGGTCTGCTAGCTCTATTAAATTTCCAATCATCTTTGACATAGTCCCAAAGATTTTCCAAATAGTATCCAACCTAGAAAACAGTTTCAGTTAATAAGCATTTTTCAGCAAATTCTATTATAGTTGGGATAAAAATATCCAGTGACTTAAAATTACCCAACTTTACGTCATGTGGTGCTGTAACTCAACAGTGCATCGTACAGTATATAAAAATCCCACAGTAATCAACTCCAATTAAAGTGCCTCTCCACCTAAATTAAATTACCAGTTAAATAAGTTCTCCCAAATGAGGAGTGTATCTAAGGTAGATTAGATTAGTTCTATCAAACTTGTATTCTTCATTTGCACTGTGATATTCTCACCATTTTTCTTCAAATAACAGGAATGCACAATGCAAATGTTTCCATTAAACAAACAACAAAATCAGTTAACAATTTTTAAGCAAACAGCTGTAATCTAATTCCCCGTTGTGGTTTTTTGTTTGTTTGTTTTGGTTTTTTACCTGCAAACATTGGCTGCCATTTAATTTTGGAAAAGAAATACACAGAATTTTCAGTTTTCCTATTAGGCATGTTATTCACAGATTTTGGGATTCAATGTTTCTAGCTTTACCCCAAACAGGGCAAAATTTCTGGTTAACCAGTTTTCAAGTCAACCAGTCTGTGTAGATTTATTTCCAGGAATGTGTTTGTGCAATGCCTCTAGTCCTTCTCAACCCTAACCTTCTCCAGCCCTAGTGTATCCAGAATCCATTTCCAACTGGAGTTCAGCAAAAGTTTGGCTTCCATGTAGCTCCCCCTCCAAATAAGTTTATAAAAGAGGAGGCAGGCTTTCATCTCCTTTCTGGATTGTACACATAGAATACATCTAAATTTTAAAAGCTATGTATGTAAAAAATGGTGTGTGTCTGTATCACATTCAAAATCTAGTTCATGTACTATTCTGCAAGGAAATACATCAAACAAATTAATCATGAGTAAACCTAAATTTAGCAGTTTATCCTTATCTTAATGAATACCTAAATCCTGTTTGCGATATTCACTCAAATGACTCAAGCTTTCTCCTTTTTAATCTCGTTGAACTTTTAGCTGAAATGCCGCAATCTGCAGAAACACATTTCCGTGTTTGAATCAGGAAAGGCTTGGAAGAGATTAGAATAACATTATATTTCATTTTACCAGTTAACACCACAGGAAGAACTATTTCAGCCAAACTAACCCCTTCTTGTCACACTTAAACGTTAACCTTAACCCCAACGTAGACACATACTAAAATTCAAAATTGCATCCCAGGAGGCCTTTAGGACAAATTAATTTTTGTTCTGTGAAAGGCACCTCGTGTCATGTTTCATATCAATTTACAGTTATTGAGTGCCTACTGAGTGACAGGTGCTGTGATCAGTGCTGGAGACTCAAAGGTGAGTGAATAAGACATGCCTTCTTCCTTTCAGAACCTTGGCCCCAGTGAGGGAGTTAGCAACGTGGGGTAAGTCCTGAGATGGCAGGATCACACGGTGCTGTCTATAAATTGCCCCAAAGCACTGAGACTCTAAGTCATCCCATCTCCCTTAACTTCTCTGCAACCTCTTTTCTGAGGATGACATGATCCAACAAAAAAGTCTCCTACCGACAAAGAGAATGTTTGACACAAACACTTATTTTCAGAAACGGTTGTCTCCCAAAGCACTTGGCTTGTCCAAAGATGACTTACCTTGTTGGCAGTCCCTTGCCACACCTGTCTCAAAAAACAATCAAGCTGAACCCAAAGAGTTTCATTGTCCACCCCTCCTTTCTGACAGAAGCTTGCTGATCTGCAAATGGAGAGAGAACTGGGAAGGTCACAACTTGTCCTTGCTCCCTCAAGGTAAGTGTCATCCCGTAAAGCTTGCCTGCTGCCTCATTGCCTTTCCCAAGTCTTGTGCCAAGTCAGTGCTTCTCATATCATAACTTCACTGTAGCTGGTTGTGAGTTGGATCCGGTCTCCTGGAGTTCCCCTCACAGAATGACTACAGCTCACCCATCACATGATGTAAGAGTGCCCTTCTTTGAACCCTGCAGAGTTTTTAACCAATGACCACATATTTCTTCCACCTGTTCTTGTCAGTGTTTCCATAGGGACCCAGAGACCTGAAAAGACACATTCTTACTTTTAAAAATTAATTGGTTTAGACAACCCACACTTGTATTGGCCAGAGTCCTCAGACTGGCTCTGAGGATAGCTGACTAAGCTGCTGCTCCAAAATGCTGGAATATGTCATCATTCACAACCATTGTTCATAACCATTTGACTACCCTAAACACCCTAAACCTTACCTTCAAGGATTCGCTCATCTGAATGAACTAAGCAGAATAAACCGAACAGTAAAAGTAGGGCTTGAAATCCAATTCTTAACTAATTAGAAAGCATGTATGAGCTAAGAGTTTCTTATCCCTTGCCAGGAGGGAGATGGAGAAATTTGATTTATATGTGAAAATTCTGCTTTTCAGCTTTCACTTGCCAAAGACAGGACAACTCAAATGAAAAGAAAAAATGGTGTTATCCATTTATTTTCCCAAAAGAGATGTTTGGAATGCTTTTTTACATTCTCTTCATACATGGGCAGAGTTTGTGCTGTAAATTTTGCAAGTTGACTTCAGTGCAAGAGATGGTCGCAGCATTAGGATGCGTTCACTGGCAAGTAACAGAATCTAGTCTCCCAGGGGCTTAAGCAATAATGACATTTAATTTTCTCACCTGGCAAGAGGTCTGGAGAAGGCAGTTGCAGCAGTGCAGTGATGTCATCTAGGACTCAGATTCTGGCTACTTTTCTGTTCTGCCATCTTTTGCCACATCAGCTTCTGCAGCTTCAAATATCATGTCCTCACAGAGCTGCATTCAATGAGAGTAGGAAGGGGCTGCGATAAAAAGCTTCCTCTTGTAAAGTCCTTTGGTGGTTGTTTTGTTTATTTTCCTCCTTCCAGGAAGAGCAATTTCAAGAAGTCTCCCAGCAGACCTCTCCTTTTGCTTCATAGGGCCAGAAATAGGCCACATGCCCACTCCTAGACCAATCACAGGCAAAGGAAAACAGGACAAGCCCAGTTGCAATTCATTCCCTTGGGGTTTGGATAGGGGCCCATCTTCTATGATCTCAGTGGCTCCCTACCCACCACCTAAACAAGATGGGACTTTTTTCTGGCCAGGAAGAAGAGGCACATGGATAGCTCTTTGGTAAAATGTGAACGGTAACTGCCCTGTTGCTGGGGGAAGTGATCAAGACTTTTAATATCCTTTCTGCTCATGCCATTTTATTTAGAAATTGAAGTAACATGGAAATTTATTTTAATATGGTCATACGGTTAAGTTAGGCACATCATTGAAAACATATTCTAGCTGCTACAAGATTAATTGAAGATATCAAAGCACTTTGAGAGGCATAGCTTCTTAGATTCCTGGTGGCCCATAAGATTGCATTTTCTTTCTCATATGATAGGACATCTGAACAATTGAACATGAAACATCATGGAAACAATAAGATCATTGTTGCTACTTTCAAGGAAGTACAGATAATCAAATTCAAATTGGACATGGGATTGACCAGATGGCAATGTAAGCTTGTGCTTATTTTCAACTATTGTGGAATTGTTTTGAATTGTTGATTTGGGGCCCATGAAGAGCCTTTTATTTTTTTGAAAATAAATTCACAATTTCAGAAAGTAGTCATATGGATTTTGAGGTGTAGTATAAATCATGCTGTAAATTTCTGAAGCTCTTTTTGTCATGCAAATATTAATACATCTGTGTCAGAAAGTATTTTCCTGTCTGTATTCAGTTTCAAGAAAAAAAAACTACGATAATGAAATTAAATTATGTTCTCCAAAAAAACACAGTATCCCAGAAAAGATATAGAGGAGTCTGACATGAATCCCAGGAGATCCTGAAATTCCTAGAGATTTGAGCAATGTATGACACTTTACTCTTCAAGAAAGGAGTAAGGATGAAGATAGGAACTAAAGTCATTCCTACCAACCAGAAACAGAATTGTGACCTCTCCCTAACAGATCCCACAGCTCAGTTAGCACCTAAAGACATCATGTGTCACCAGTCTTTGGATGTAAGCAGTCATGTTAAGATTAAATAATGCAATTTCCTTTGTTGATAACGCTCTTTCTCAAGCCCCAAAAGTCCTACTAAATATTTCTGGGAGTCTGCAAAAAGGTACCTTACATGTATGTACTCACAAAAAAGTCTTCTAGCTACAATCATCACAGAGCATCTACTTTATCTTTCCTTTCCAGTTCTGGCTCCACACTGCCTTGCAAAGTAACTGGAAAGGCCTTTTACCTTCGCTTATAGTGGCTATTTTGAAACCACCAGTGCCTGTGCCAGGAGTACTTTTTTTTAATGCTTCCCCAAATATCAGTTCTCCAGGCTAGGGTAGACTGGTGCAGCAAGACCCAGTGTCTTCTCAGTGGCTTGCCAGGACAAAAGTTTGTTTCTCGCTGACACAAAATCTAACTGAGATCTGGGCAACTCTTTAGGGCAGCTGTTTTCCATAAAGCCTCCCTGGTCAACTAAGCAGGTTTAAATTGATAACTTAATCGTGGTTACTCACTAGCTCTTTGCTTCAGGCTGCAAATGCTGGAACTAATCAATATGGCTCTACTTTAACTGCAAGAGGGCTAAAAAGTGCAGAGAGCTTCATGTATATGAAAAGGGAGGAGAACAGATTTTGGTGAATACTAGTGATATCTACTTTACGGGTCAGTACTTGGTCCTGGGGGAAAGTGGAAACAATGACCCTCTTTCTAACTGTTGCTTTGTTTTGTCACTTGATCTTCCAATCAGTACGGCTTATGTCCAGAATCTCAAAAACTTTCTCATGAGTACACTCTATTGTAGGCTTCAACATAGGTCAAGGGTGGAAGAAAATGCTATGCCATCTTTCCCATTCTCTCTGACTCGAGTGTGTGTGTGTGTGTGTGAGAGAGAGATTATATGAGTCATTATATATAATATATATATATATGTATGAGCCATGAGCCATTCCTTCTGACTCATATATACATATATATATACATATATTTCATGACAAATTTACATACACCCTCTTTTCGCATTTTTTCCCATCCTCCTTCAAACAATAACCAACTTGTTTATTACTGTATTATGAAGTCAGACCAGTGCTTGGAATTCAGAAATGTGTTAACGACTGAATGGATGAAAGGAAGGATTGGTTGATGAGTGGGTGAATGGATAAATGATAGTCCTCTCTATCCATAGATGATGCAACAAAGGGAACCTGGTTTCACTGTCTACCCTATGAACTTGTCCTGTTACCTTGACCCTAGTTGTAGTCCTTCTGGCTTAGATACAATTTTTGCCTCTTTTGGGGGCTCCCTTTGGATAGAAATTTTGTTTAACATTAATTATGTTAGTGTCAGGGGTTCAGTTTAGGAGCTGAAATTCTACCATTCAGGGATTCCTAATTAAGGAATATCCACATGAGAATAATACCAAATAAAAAATAAAATACCTTTTTATTAACTAAGCGCCCACTTCTCTCCCAGGGCAGAGATCTTTGTTAAACCAAATCCGATTATACCATGTAGGTTTGCAAACCTAAGGAAGTTTTCCATCACTTCCACCCTGGATGATGAAAAGGTCTGGAACAGACCAGATACACTTTATGCACATAGTACCTACGCACAGGACAGAGAACGGCCATGTCCTTTCCCAGTGTGCTGCAATAAGGGGCCTGTAACTGCCCCTTATTGGGGCATCAGCTTAAGGGAACATCAGCTTAAAGACCGTGCTCTCTAATGAAATGTGGTTTGGTAATTGCCTTGTGCTTTGAGTACTTGAGTAATTCTTCCTCCCTCTGGAAGAAGCTAAAAAGTAAGGAAGACAGAGGGGATGGGGGTGGCAGAAACGCCTCTTCCTCTCTAGACCAAAGTGGAAATGGGAGGAGAGCTGGCTTCTGCTCTTCTTATACATCTTGAATGTAATCTTCATTTCTCCTTTGCCCACGCCCTTCTCCTTTCCCCAGGATCACATTCATTCTACTCCATGACAAAATGACAGTTTTGTCCCCAATCTAGGTCAGCGTCCTCACTCTACTACGTGCTTCCTAGAGAGACAAGTTCAAACTCAAGGTTTATAACTGCACTTTTGTATAAAGTTCTTCTTATTTTTAATATAAAACTTGCTATGCACTAATACTGAAATCAATATAAACTTTCTTTTGATCCCAGCACTTTGGGAGGCCGAGGCGGGCAGATCACGAGGTCAGGGGATCGAGACCATCCTGGCTAACACGGTGAAACTCTGTTTCTACTAAAAATACAAAAAATTAGCCGGGCGTGGTGGCGGGCGCCTGTAGTCCCAGCTATTGGGAGGCTGAGGCAGGAGAATGGTGTGAACCCGGGAGGCGGAGCTTGCAGTGAGCCGAGATGCACCACTGCACTCCAGCCTGGGCGACAAAGCAAGACTCTGTCTCAAAAAAAAAAAAACTTTCTTTTGCCAACACACGGATTTCTGGTCATGTGGCCCACTATTAAAAATTCTTGGCAAGCTTATCACAGTGAAGAGCCAATTGCTAGATTCTGCTGCTGAGCTAGTCTTCATCTCCTTAACATATTTGCTATAAAATAAAAAAAAAAAATCCATAATAATGAAAAATTTGGGGAGACAGGGAAAAACTATGGCATGATATAGACAGTGTGGGAGGGGAGACTTTGGTTGGGGCAAAAATCAATATTCCCCTTTCTGGCTTCTTTCACTATCTCCCATTGCCTCCCAATTATATGCCATCATTTCCCCCATTCATCGTCACTTCTGCCAGCCTGAATAAGTGTAAACAGTCTCTGTGCCATAAATATCAACCTATTGTGATAGTTCTCTGTTAGATTAACACAGTTCTCCTTTGTTTCCCATTAACAGTACTATTTATTTAGTAGTTCTGTCAACAAAATTTCAGAATAGACAAATAGTGTAGACAGTGCTTCAAAAATATTGTCATTACTGCAGAATCTTAAAAACGAAAACAAAAATGGGGGCAATTAAAAAACATAAGTAGTGATTACAAACATGCCACCAGAGAAGATTGTGGAACAGTGCCCCAATGATTAAAGAAAGAAATGACACGGAAATTCTTCAGTTTTCAGGATGGTAGATAAGAAAAGGAACAACAGAACAACTTGCTGAAACATGAAAACTCTCGCTGCTTGTGGGATAACAACTGGCTGAAATCAGTTGGAATCATTATGGCCAACTGGAATCTGCACACAACAAGCTTGCTGACATCACAGCCTGAATTTCCACTGCATGTTTCGTACTCACTTGCCCCAAATTTGCACATGTATTCCATGAGGTAGCATGAAGAGATAACCGTGCATGACACAGGACTTTCCAGACCTCCCCTTTCCTTCTACCAATCAGGAGTAAATCCCAGAATCCATCCCCTAAACCTTAATAAAAGTATTGCCTTATAGCCAGCATGTGGCAATAGATTTGAGTTGGACTCCTGCCTCCTTGTTGGTCGACCTGCAATTGGAAGTTATTCTTAGCCAGGCATGGTGGCTAAGAATTACAAAGTACTGTAATCCCTGTACTTTGAGAGACTGAGGCGGGTGGATCACCTGAGGCTAGGAGTTTGAGACCAGCCTGGCCAATATAGTGAAACCCCGTCTCTACTAAAAATGCAAAAAATTAGCTGGCCGTGGTAGTGGATGCTTGTAATCCCAGCCACTAGGGAGGCTGAGGCAGGAGAATCGCTTGAACCCGGGAGGCGGAGGTTGCAGTGAGCCGAGATCGTACCATTGCACTCCAGTCTGGGTTGTAAGAGCGAAACTCTGTCTCAAAAAAAAAAAAAAAAAAGTTATTCTTTTCTCAAAAACCCAGTATCATAGCATTGGCTTCTAGCACATTGGGAAACAAGCCTCTTTTGCTCAGTAACAATGGCAAATAAGTACATTAAAGGATGCTTAACGTCATTAGTCATAAGGGAAATGAAAATTAAAACCACAATGAGATACTACCACACATTCATTAGAATGGCTAAACTTTTAGGAAACTGAACATGCTGAGTGTTGGTGAGGTTATGTAGCCACTGAAACTATTGTACAGTACAGCCACTTTGAAAGACAAGTAGGCAGTTCCTTGAAAAGTTAAACATACACCTACCATTTGATCAGATCCAGCCATTCAACGTCTAGGTATTAACACAAAAACAATAAAGAAAACATGTGTCCATATTAAGACTCGTACAGGAATATTCATAGAGCTTCATTTGTAATAGCCCAAAACTGGAAACCATTCAAATGTCCATCTGCAGCAAATGGAGAAACAGACTGAGAATATCCATACCATGGAATACTACTCAGCAATGAAAACTATTGATATGTGCAGCAATATGGATAAATCTCAAAATAATTATGCCGATTGAAAGAAGCCAGATCAAAAAAAAAAAGTGTGTATAATGTAATTCATGTAAAATTGTAGAAAATGCAAACTAATCATTATAGTGACATGAAGCAAATAAGGGTGGCCTGGAGATGGGTATGAGGTGAGGTGAGGTAGGGAGGAAGAATTTACAAAAGTGCATAAAAAAACTTTTAAGGATGATGAATATGTTCAATGTCTTGATTGCAGTGATGGCTGCGTGAGTGTATACACATGTTGAAACTTATCAAATGTTATACTTTACACATATGCACTTTATTATGTCAATTATATCTCATAAAGTTGTTGTTTAACAAAGGACTTTTTTTTTTTTTTTGAGACGGAGGCTGGCTCTGTCACCCAGGCTGGAGTGCAGTGGCGCAATCTCAGCTCACTGCAAGCTCCGCCTCTCTGGTTCACACCATTCTCCTGCCTCAGCCTCCCCACTATCTGGGACTACAGGCACCACCAGCATGCCCAGTTAATTCTTTTTTTTTTTTTTTTTTTTTTTGTATTTTTAGTAGAGACGGGGTTTCACTGTGTTAGCCAGGATGGTCTCCATCTCCTGACCTCGTGATCCGCCCGCCTCGGCCTCCCAAAGTGCTGGGTTACAGACGTGAGCCACCGCACCCAGCAGTAAAAGACTTTTAACAGTGGTTTTTGCACCAGCCAAAGATGAAGGAACTGGCTTGTATCTTTCCATTAAGTTTCAAATTACTCTCTGGAAGCTCCCTTGAAAGTGTAGGTCAGCACAGAGGAGGGGTGAGCATGCTGAGTCACCTATCACCCCACTGTGTTTTATCCACTGGTTTGTTTATAGTTTCTCTAAAGATTTCTTTCCAAAAAGACCAGGTTAAGAAAAAAAAAAAAGGAAAGTCTTTAAAATTCACTGGATCTTTAATGCCCGCTAGCTGTAACCTTTTATCAATCTAAGATTCTATAAATAAGGAATTTTGTAAAATACTATCTTCTTTAACCGAAGATGCCTTCAATTATAAAAGACACACCATATCCCTTTCCTTAACAGCTTTTTAGGGGAGAAAAGCAAAATAAATAAGAGTATACTTATTATGAGATGCACTTCAATTTCAAAAATGTTCAGAAGTATGGTTTTAGGACACACATTCCAGCAAGTAGTCCTAGAGTTTTGGAAAGGGGTGGGTGGGATTGGCCTTCATAAACTTAAATTGCCTGAGTTGTGGTCTCAGCACCTGGGCTAGTCTCAGGCACCGTCTCCTTCCTTTAAAGAAGAAGCAATACACTACAACCCTAAACAATGTGTTCAGCACTAGTTTTTGTTTTGTTGTTGTTGTTGTTGTTGTTGTTGTTGTTTCTGTTCCCAGGCTTTGTAGATGGTGAGGTTATAGCCAAAATCCCGCTTAACTCTTAAAAATTTAAGCTAATTTTCATTCATTTATTTATTCAATCAACAAAAACTTATTGGGCACCTGGCACTATTCTAGAGTCTGGGGACAGAGTAAGAAACAAGACAGATGAGAGTCCCTGACCCCATAGAACTTATATTCTAGCAAGAAAACAAATGTTTAAAAAGTATACAAAAAAACCACAATATGTGTTGGGCATGGTGGCTCACGCCTATAATCCCAGCACTTTGGAAGGCAAAGGCAGGTGGATCACCTGAGGTCAGGAGTTCGAGACCAGCCCATCCAACATGGTGAAACCCTGTCTGTACTAAAAATACAAAAATTAGCTGGGCATGGTGGCAACCACCTGTAATCCCAGCTACTTGGGAGACTGAGGCAGGAGAATCACTTGAACCCAGGAAGTGGAGGTTGCAGTAATCTGAGACCTTGCCATTGTTCTCCAGTGTAGGCGACAGAGTGAGACTCCACCTCAAACAAAACCAAAACAAAAAACACAACATGATTTCAGATTGTGATAAATGCTATAAGGAAAAGCAAAGCTGCTTAAGGATGTAGAAGTTGTGTGGGTTATTTCTGATAAGATGTTATAAAGACTTCTGTGAAATGACATTTAGGCAGGGATATGAATGAGTAAACTATGTAAAAATCGAGTGTAGCATTCCAGGCAGAAAGCACAGCAAGTAGCATAAGTTCCTGAGGTGGACATAGCTTGGCCTGTTTAAGGAGCAATAAGGTCAGTATGGCTGGGGTACAAAGAGAAAGAGGGAGTGATCAGAGATGAAGTGGGAGAAGGAAGCTCTTTTAGGTCACAGGAGCTGGCATTTTATTCTCAGTGTGATGGGAAGTTATTGGAGAGGTGACAAGTTTCTGAACCCCCCACTGAGATGCAGAAGAAACATCTTCTGAGCACAATATTGACATCAGTAGTCTTATCTAATCTCCTCTACTGCAAGCCGTTAGATTCCCTCTATTGACCACAAAAGATAAAAGTACAAAGAACACTATACCGTGCTAGAAATCAATGAAAAGGATCAGTCACATGCTACAGACAGGAATTTTTGCAGGATGCAATACAAATGGGATTAGTTTGAAAAAAATGGCCAGTTCTATCTATTACAACACAGTCACAAGAAGGAACAGCTAACCAAGAAGTGGACCCTAGCAGAACTCACCTGTTTACTCAGGGGCTAGGGTCAGAGATGAGGGTGAAGCAAGAGATGATCTCGGGGTATATCTGGATCCCCCCAACAACTCTGGAACAGTTTACTTGATACCGGAAGTCATACCAAGCAGGATTCTTCAGTGTTATTTACTGCCAACTTGCCTTCAACAAGGATAAATATGACTGGCAAATATCCAGGGTGCTACCTTGGCTGGTATCTAACAAGGCAAACCTTGCTATGCAAAGAATAAAGGCATAGACCCAGCTACTTTCTAATAACACAGCAAACAAAAAATGAAGCTCTTTAGTATACAAGTGAATTTCCTAGCCACAAGTACCTCAGGAACTGGTGGTTTCCACACTATCCCCAGTTTGATGCCCAAAGTAGCAAAGAAAAACAACTTAAAAATCAAAATTGTCTATATATCTTTCATTTAGACATCACAAAAACTCTGAGAGATTACATTGTAACTTTCCATGTGAGGCAATCAGAAACTATCCTAAGCTTACTTCTTTAAGAGTGTGCAAATGGGAGCATTTATAGGTGATACAGAGATAAAAAAGAAGAGCATCGATCTATCAGAGAAATATCTTCCCATGAAATACAGTTGCTACAACAAGAGAAATTTTAGAAAATTCCAAATCAAGTGTTTTTGCCAGATTCAAGAGGACTTTGAGCCAGGTGTGTGGCTCATGCTTGTAATCCCAATGCTTTGGGAGGCTGAAGTTGGAGGATCGCTTGAGCCCAGGAGTAAGAGGCTGCAGTGAGCCATGATCACACCACTGCACTGGGTGACAGAGCAAGACCTTGTCTAAAAAAACAAAAAACAAACTTCAAGAGGACCTCAAAACTTCAAATCGAGAGTACATAGTCATGAAACATTAATTAAAAAAAAAAATCTAGAACCATCTGTTGGTTGTAGTGAGTATGATAAGCCTGTCTGGGTCAAATTTCTTAATCCTATCCTGCCACCTCCTTTCAATACCTTGAAAAATGCCACCGTTGAGAGTATGTGCACAAGTGACAAGTTATGGTCCCGAATCATGATCTCATCTATCCTTGTGAGCTAGGCTGGACTGAATGTCTTGAGCCCAAATGAGTCCTCTTCCTGCCCATGGGGCTTCCTTCACTCTGGTTCTTCCTTAGTCCTCTAAGTGGTGAGAGCAAAGTTTTTAACTGGGAGGGATAACCCAATGTCTTTCCATAGCACCAGCTTCACGGGAGCAAAGGAAGAAGCCATTCAATAGAAAAGACATACCTAAAAAGAGAGAACTCCAAGACCAAGTGGCACTGAAGCATTTATCCTAACCCGGTTCTACATCTGTATCTACACCCTTCTCACTGGAAGTACTGACTTCATTGAGATACCAAAGCAGAAAGCCTTGAGCTCCCCCTAGAGGACGAAGCATGTAGTCAGTATTTCCCGATCCGAGCTCTCTGTAGGCTTCACAAGTCTTGCCTCCCCTTCTCTGGAAGAGGCACGGGCGCCCCTCTTACTGCCTTGGGAACACCTCTTTACAGCACTTACCGCGCTGTGTTATTTGTTACAGCTCATCATTCCCTTACACATGTGAACCTCTTGACGGCAATCAGACTGTCATTAGGTTTTCTCGTCTATCTCTTAAAATGGTGTCTGGTGCAAAGCGGGCCCTCAGCAACTGTGTTTGTTAGGGAAATGAAAGCATTCACAAGAAACAAAAAATATTAGCATTCCTGGAATGTTAATATTTTATCTTTCAGTGCTCAGTTATTTCTCCTGCTGTCTTTTCTACTTCTTTACTCCATCACATATTATAACTAGCAACTTACATAGCCCTTGTTCATGCAATATGACACTGAATCCTGCAATTCTATGGGAATAGAATTTCCCTTTTGCCCTTACTAAGAAAGAAAATTGATACTCAAACAGATGAAGTGAGCTGCTTAAGGTCACATAGCCAGGAAGTATTAGAACAAAGAAACAAAGCCAGGTTTTTCTGACCAGATTTCATGATCGACTAGGTGACTTTACTGTGTTCCTTTGGATTTTTACCAGCTTTAGCCTTAGTTTGTCTGCAGCAGCCACACATGCACACTGCATACACACTATACGCACAGGCACACTGCACATAAATTAGCGAAATGAAGATAACAACTTCTGGCTCTCCCTTCTTCCTGCTTTTATAAAACGATCACTGATTGTAAAGCATTCAAACAATATACTCATTCTCAAGCTTGATTGCACATTGAATCATCTGGGTGATTTTAAAAATTACTAGAACCTGGGTTCACTTCCAGTAGTTCTGACCTAATTAGTCTAGAGTGGGCTAAGCATTCAGATTTTTCATATGTTGTTAATGTACTAAGTTGAGAACCACTGCAATACAGAAAACTGTAAATAATTTTTTTTTTAAATCTGTAATTCCTTGGCCAGGCACAGTGGCTCATGCCTGTAATTCCAGCACTTTGGGAGGCCGAGGCCAGTGGATCACTTGAGGTCAGGAGTTCAAGACCAGCCCAGCCAACATCGTAAAACCCTGTCTCTACTAAAAAATACAAAAATTAGCTGGGCGTGGTAGCGCGCGCCTGTAATCCCAGCTGCTCAGGAGGCTGAGGCAGGAGAATTGCTTGAACCCAGGAGACGGAGGTTGCAGTGAGCCGAGATCATGCCACTGCATTCCAGCCTGGGCAATAGAGCAAGACTCAGTCTCAAAAAAAAAAAAAAATATATATATATATATAATTCCACCACTCTGAGATGCTGACCACTATAGTTAATATTTTGGTAATTTCTCTTCTCTTTGCATAGAAGCATACATCCAGTGTTACAAAACAGGGATAACATACATGTGGTTTTGTAACTTAGTTTCTTTACCTGCACCCTTCTCCTCACCTGTATGTGTGTGTATGTCTGTATGTCTGTAGTGCGTACTTATATGTACACTTTAATGGCCTTATAGTATTTCACTGTATAAAGGTAATACAATCACTTAAAATCTCCTCCAGATATATAGATAGATGATAGATAGATTTTCTGTTAAAATAATTACTTCAGTAAACACCCTTTGTATATACTATTAAGCCACCAGGCTTGTTATAGCATCATTATTTATCTAATCTGATTTACAAGTTATTACAACATTTTGTCCTCACCAATAAATTAAGAAAAGTGAGAGAGGATGCAAGGAGGAAAAAAAAAAAAAGATATGAAAGGCAAGTCCAGGAAACAGAAAACCCATCTCTCTTACATATTTTCTGGGCTTATTTTGGACACATATTAGAATTATGCCCTTTGTTTGAAACCAGGGACGACCCATTTCCCAACCCTGATTTCCTTGGAGCCCTTTTTCTGTAGCCCAGGGAGGGGTGAACAAGAAGCAGCACACCATAAAAAAGGATGAGTTTGTGTCCTTTGTAGGGACATGGATGCAGCTGGAAACCATCATTCTCAGCAAACTATCGCAAGAACAGAAAACCAAACACCGCATGTTCTCACTCATAGGTGGGAACTGAACAATGAGATCACTTGGACTCTGGAAGGGGAACATCACACACTGGGGCCTATTATGGGGAGGGGGGAGGGGGGAGGGATGGCATTGGGATTTATACCTGATGTAAATGATGAGTTGATGGGTGCTGATGAGTTGATGGGTGCTGATGAGTTGATGGATGCAGCACACCAACATGGCACAAGTATACATATGTAACAAACCTGCACTTTGTGCACATGTACCCTAGAACTTAAAGTATAAAAAAAGAAGAAGAAGAAGAAGAAGAAGAAGAAGAAGAAGAAGAAGAAGAAGAAGAAGAAGAAGAAGAAGAAGAAGAAGAAGAAGAAGCAGCAGCAGCAGCAGCAGCAGCAGCAGCAGCAGCAGCAGCAGCACACCAGGTATATATTCGAGAGGCAGGGTCTCAGCAGGGTGTTCATCAGCCACAAGAGGTCACTAGGGGGATTAACAAAACCCTCTGCTTCTCTGAGCAAACTCTCCCAGGTGAACACACTAGTTTTCGGGATGTGTTGGCAATGGTAGAAATGATAGGAACAGAGTGATCTGACAGGATACTAGAATTCTGAATTTATTGTAGACATTGATTTGCTGAAAGATGTAAAGAAAAACATTTCTTTTCCGAATCACACCAGCGTTGTTTTAGGAGTTATCTTGCCATCATAGAAAAGGAGAGAGAAGTGATTATGCTCATAGGCTTTGGAGCCATAAATACTGAAATCATATCTCATTTCAGTATTACCTTCAGTAAGTTGCATGAGCCTCCGTTTCCTCATCTGGAAAATGTGCACAATGAATGATGATACCTAATAAATGAAATAAGCCTGCAAAATGCTAGGTACATGTTAAAAGCTAAATAAATATTAGTTGGATTTGTGTCTGTGTTTGATATTGGAGGGGAGATGAGTTTGGTTTGGGGCATTTTGAATTGAACATGCTGTTGAAATATCAAAATAGAGACAATAGCAAGAGCAGAGGGAAACATTTGTGGTCATATACTGCTCATGAGGGTGTTAACTAAACATGGTGACATACTCTCTTTGTTATACAATTAGCAGTACGTTTTGAGAACTAAAAGTGTTTTCGTTAGTCAGGATACAAAGTATATAAAAGGGACCCCAAAATACCACAGCTTAAACTAGGTCAAAATTTATTTCAATCTCATTTAACATCCAGTAGACAGGCAGTCCAGGGCTTCCGCCATCCAGAGCTGACTTTATGAGGGTTTCTCTTGTGTAGTCACACAGAGCCCTACAATCAGAAGGGTCTGACGTGTAGCTTGATGCTCTGCTGCTGCCATCTTGAAATTCTTCATAATTTCTTCTTTGAATTTGTATTTTGTAAGTCAAATCCAATGGGACAATGAAGCATGAACATAAACAGAGGAATACACACTAGGTGCACCTGTCCTTCCTTTGTGTGACACCTGTCATTCACAGTAGGTATATCATGTCATGCCACCATGTTTGAATGTAGTAACGGCGATGCTCTCTGACCGCAGAATCCCAGTGGATCCACGATGCATGGGAGTTTAGGGAGACTCCAAGTGAGCACAAGTTAAGTGTGTTATGTCTATGACTAAAGAAGGATCTGGGAGAGAGTACTGACAGATCCCAAAAGGCCAAGCTTTCCATTCAAACTAGACTTGCTTCTGTTCCAGAAAGAAAGCAATGGCATTGTAAAAAACATGAACAACCAAGAAACTCCATCACATCCTTTACTACTTGTGCTACTTGCCTGTATCAGCCAGCCACTTCTTTGAAAATGATGACACAGAAAGGGAACAATAGGGTAACCTGTAGTTCCTTTTCCTGTCAGTCCTTCCTTACTCATCAGTAGGTGGAAGGCAGAGAATGTTGATATAATGTATTTTATCAAGCAGTGAAATAGAAACAGTTGAATTTTTTGTGTGTGCATTGTTCCTATTCTTCTGGTAAGAATGAACTACATATTCATGTATGAACCACAAAATACAAATTACAATTTTTATGATTCTACATGAGTTAAATGTTCTTATATCTGCATTTAAAATGGGTGTGGCACAATATAAAAATGAAAATTTATACTGATTCAAACTTTTAGTTTTCTTTACTTAAAATGACATTAAAAAGTAACAAAAATCCTGTAAGAAATGAAAAGAACTTGGAAGAAAGATAAACTTCGTATTTTATTACCTTTAATGGCACTTCCCCCTCTTTTTTGAACAAGAGGGCTTATATTTCCATATTGCACTGAGCCCCACAAATTATGTAGCCAGCCCTGCTATATTTTCCACTTGTGGGTTCTGTGTCTGCTTCAGCTTTTGCTATCTTCTCACCAGTAAAGAGCGGGGAAAAAACAACAATGACAGGCAATTGAAGCATAATTCTTTCTGTTTGTTTGTTTGTTTTTGTTTTTTGAGACAGAGTCTTGCTCTGTCGCCCAGGCTGGAGTGCAGTGGCACGATCTCTACTCACTGCAACCTCGTCTCCTGGGTTCAAGTGATTCTCCTGCCTTAGCCTCCTGAGTAGCTGGGATTATAGGTGCGCACCATCACACCGGGCTAATTTTTGTATTTTTAGGAGAGGCGAGGTTTCACCATGTTGTTCAGGCTGGTCTTGAACTCCTGACCTCGTGATCCTCCCACCTCGGCCTCCCAAAGTGCTGGGATTACAGGTGTGAGCCACTGTGCCTGGCAAAGCATAATTCTTTAATGGGCCCACATCATTACACTCACATCTCACTAACCAGACTTCAGTCACACAGGCACATCTAGTTGCCAGGCTGGCTATATAGAAATATCATTAATGAAGTAGCTATAGACCCAGCTAAAACTCTACTTTAGAAGGGGAAAATGGATATTGGGGAACAATTTGCAGTTGGCCACAGAATTAATTCAATTTGATCTAATATTTCTAGTCTTTGAAGTGTATGAATGAGAAAAGCAGTGGTGTATAAAAAGCTTTACCTATAAGGTTATTCATTGCATCTTTATGTATAATAACAGCAAACAATTAGAAATAAGCAGACTTCCAATAACAGAAGTTGGTTTGTTACAAGAAAAACTTGGGACTTTAATGTCCCCTCCAAACTGAGAAGGAACGAAGACACCAAAGAATGACTTGAACAAGTCCAGCTTAACGAGTAGCTGAGTTTATTAGGACTTATGCACAGGGCACTCCTGGATGGTGACAGGACAGCTCTAGAGATCCGCACCACCTCCCATCTCTACACCACTTTTAAGCTAATTTCTGGCTCTTTGCCTGCTGTGTTTGAGCAATGAGACTGTTTTTCTTGGTAGGTTCTCAGATACTCTCCAGGGTATTTGGGTTTTCAGGAACACTTATTTGGTTCTCTGCTGAGCATCATGACTGTGAGTCACTGCCCAGCCTTCAGGGTTCAGGCAGCAGACATATACCCTCAAGTAACCTGGTGGGGGCTTGTCACACTACCAGTCAAATAAATAAAGGCATATCTATATCTTAGAATATTATAGACCTATTAAAAATTACATTCTCAGAGACGGTTTTTCTGTGATTATGTCATAGGAAAATGCTCAAGATGTAATGGAATATGAAAAAGCAGAATGCAAAACCCTACATATAATGCAATTTAGTGGCACTTTTTCAACTATGGGGGTGGTGTCTGGGTTTATCCAGGGATCAAAAGGACAAGACTACAGGCCTCACAGGGTAAATTTCTCATGGCATATGGTTTGAACTATAGCCCTGCAGCATCAGAAGCTGGATTTTATTTATAGGCTCAGAACAGATACATTTCTCAAAGTGAACATCTTAACCAGGATCATAAGATAAAAACATAGATCCAGAAGACTAGTTATTCATTTACAATAAGGTGTAATAGTGACATAAACTGTGTGTGTGTGTGTGTGTATATGTGTGTGTGTGTATTAGTCCATTTTCACACTGCTGATAAAGACATACCCCAAACTGGGAAATTTACAGAAGAAAGAAGATTATTGGACTTATATTTCCACATGGCTGGGGAGGCCTCACAATTATGGCAGAAGGTAAAAGGACGTCTCACATGGCAGCAGACAAGAGAAGAGAGAACTTGTGCAGGGAAATTCCCCTTTTTAAAACCATCAGATCTTGTGAGACTTATTCACTATCACAAGAACAGCATAGGAAAGACTTGCCCCCATGATTCAATTACCTCCTACCAGGTCCTTCCCACAACACATGGGAATTCAACATGAGACTTGGGTGGGGATGCAGCCAAACCATATCATTCCACCATGGCCCCTCCCAAATCTCATGTCCTCACATTTCAAAACCAATCATGCCTTCCTAACAGTCCCACAAAGTCTTAACTCACTTCAGCATTAACTCGAAAGTCCACAGTTCAAAGTCTCATCTGAAACAAGGTGAGTCCCTTCTGCCTATGAGCCTGTAAAATCAAAACCAAGTTAGTTACTTCCTAGACACAATGGGGGTACAGGCATTGGGTAAATATAGCCATTCCAAATTGGCCAAAACAATGGGGCTACAGGCCCCATGCAAGTCCAAAATCCAGCAGGTCAGTCAAATCTTAAAGTTCCAAAATGATCTCCTTTGACATCATGTCTCACATCTGGGTCACACTAATGTAAGAGATGGGTTCCTATGGTCTTGGGCAGCTCTGGCCCTGTAGCTTTGCAGGGTACAGGCTCCCTCCCGGCTGCCTTCATGGGCTGGTATTGAATGTCTGCAGCTTTTCCAGGCACACTGTGCAAGCTGTCAGTGATCTACAATTCTGGGGTCTGGAGGACGGTGGCCATCTTTCTCACAGCTCCACTAGGTGGCGCCCCAGTAGGGACTCTGGTTAGAGACTCTGACCCCCACATTTCCCTTCTGCACTGCCCTAGCAGAAGTTTTCCATGAGGGCCCCACCCCTGCAGCAAACTTCTGCCTAGGAATCCAGGCATTTCTATACATCTTTTGAAATCTAGGCAGAGGTTCCCAAACCCCAATTCTTCACTTCTGTGCACCTGCAGGCTCAACACCACATGGAAGCTGCCAAGGCTTGTGGCTTCCACAGTCTGAGGCAACAACCCAAGCTGTACATTGGCCCCTTTTAACCATGGATGGAGTGGCTAGAATGCAGGGTACCAAGTCCCTAGGCTGCACAGGGCAGGAGGGCGCTGGACCCAGCCCATGAAACCATCTTTTCTTCCTAGGCCTCCTGACCTGTGATGGGAGGGGCTGCCATGAAGACCTCTGACATGCCCTGGAGACATTTTCCCTTTGTCTTGGTGATTAACATTTGGCTCCTCTTTACTTATGCAAATTTCTGCAGCTGACTTGAATTTCTCCTCAGAAAATGGGATTTTCTTTTCTATCACATCATCAGGCTACAAATTTTCTGAACTTCTATGCTCTGTTTCCCTTTTAAAACTGAATGCCTTTAACATTACCCAAGTCACCTCTTGAATGCTTTGCTGCTTATAAATTTCTTCTGCCAGATACCCTAAATCATCTCTCTCAAGTTCAAAGTTCCACAAATCTCTAGGGCAGGGGCAAAATGCCGCTGGTCACTTTGCTAAAACATAACAAGAGTCACCTTTGCTCCAGTGCTCAAAAAGTTCTTCATCTCCATCTGAGACCAACTTAGCCTGGATTTCATTATCCATATCATTACCAGCATTTTTGTCAAAGCCATTCAACAAGTCTCTAGGGAGTTCCACACTTTCCCACATTTTCCTGTCTTCTTCTGAGCCCTCCAAAGTGTTCCAATGTCTGCCTGTTACCCAGTTCCAAAGTCATTTTCACATTTTTGGGTATGTTTTCAGCAGCATCCCACTCTACTGGTATCAATTTGCTGTATTAGTCCATTTTCACACTGCTGAGAAAGACATACCCAAGAGTGGGTAATTTATACAAGAAAGAGGTTTAATAGACTTACAGTTCCATGTGGCTGGAGAGGCCTCACAATCATGGCAGAAGGCAAGGAGGAGCAAGTCACATCTTACATGGATGGCAGAAGGCAAAGAAAGAGCTTGTGCAGGAAAACTCCCTGTTAGATAACCGTCAGATATCATGAGACTTATTCACTACTATGAGAACAGTATGGGAAACACCTGTCCCCTTGGTTCAATTACCTCCCACCAGGTCCTTCCCACATGTGGGAATTCAAGAGGAGATTTGGGTGGGGACACAGCCAAACCCTATCTGTGTGTGTGTGTGTGTGCATATCTATGTATATATAATTATATATATCATCCCATATATATGATATAAATATAGAGAGATGATAATACAGCATGGCCAAGGAAATTTCAGTCACACAAAAAGATAGACGGTTTTATTCTTAAGGAATTATCCGAGAGGGTTTTTTGAGAAAAGCAGCCAGAGTGAGACAACAACTACATTTCTTAGAGGGTCTTAACTTCTCTCTGTAAAGAATTACAGACAAATGGAGGCATAGAGCTTCTATGCCCTCCAGCTGTTTTCAGGACTCCTGGTGCAGCTGGTGAGCAGAAATACTAGTGTTGGCTTCCATCTCCTGTGGAGAAGAGATGTGGTGTGGCCCAAGGAAGGAGTACCGAAATTAATCTGTTCTAAAGACTTGTCTGGGAGACCTTTGGAAGAGAGGAAAGGGAGGGTGTGAGATAGTGAGAGACTCTGGAGTATTTATGGAGTGAAAAATCAAAGAAAAGTGGGTATAAAGAAGTGTTACTGTGCTTATGAATCTGATCTTTGTTAACGTCCCTTGAGAAACACGAATATACTTTTAAATTATTTTTTCATTACTTCTGATTACATGTGTTCATGGCAGGACTGAATTCCATGGGACTTTGGTTTATAATCAAGTAATATTCCAAGGATACAAATGATATAAAGTAATTAATGATATCAAAATCTTAATATTAACAGTAAAAAAAACAAAAAAAATTATTTGTAATGGCCCCAAAGACTTTGATAATACTCAACATCTATTCTTTTTTTTTTTTCTTTTTGACAGATGAAACATTTAAGATATATATCCATTCAAGCTGGGAGTGGTGGCCCAAGCCTGTAGTCTTAGCTACTCCCGAGCCTGACGCAAGAGGAACACTCAGGATCACTCCTGAGCCCAGGAGTTTGGGGCTGTAGTGCACAATTAATGTGTCTGTGAATAGCCACTGCACTCCAACCTGGGCAACATAGAAAGCCTCCATCTCTAAAAAAATAAAAATAAAAATAAAAACCTACAACCTGCATTCTTTTCAAAAATAATTTTGAGAGACTATATACACTTTTGCATTTTAAATGAGTATCTATGTTTCATTACAAATGTAAATAATTCCAAAGGATGTCATATCCAGTATGTTTTAACAATGGTCACCCTTTTAAGTACAAATCATGGAATCTTAAACAAGATAATGATTAAATACCCATTAAAGAAAATTACATGTTAAAGTTCAAAACATTTACATTATTCGGTTCCACATCCCTCACAGAACTTTATATAAATGTAATATATTTTTAGGCTTGGAAGTTTTATTGATAAACATATCATACTTCTCTGCAACAAACTAGAAAACTTCCTTAGTTTTCTATAACCTTAGAGGTCTAACACTGCACAGTTCAACACTCTTGCCACTGGCAACACATGGCTAGTAAGTACTTGAAATGAGATTAGAGTGAATACGGTACACATTTTTAAATTATATTTAAGTTTTAAAATTAAAATGGTTGTCTAATTTTCTCCATAGAGATCTTACCTATTTGCCAGGTTTATGTCTAAATATTTTATGCTGTTTGATGATTTTGGAAATGATTTTTATAAAGATACATTTTCCGTTTGTCGTTGGAGATATTTATATATGTCTGAGCACCTGTTCTTTGCCTGGTAATATGTTGCTTTAATACACTAAGGTGACACATTTTATCGTACTTGTAAGGTTAGTTCAGCAGACTGTGCTGTTGCCCAGAATTATGGTTACTTATGAACTATACTTTTTAGTAAGCTGCCTGGAGACATATGGTTTTTATGTTGCTATTTCTCTTTTCTGGAACATCCGCCTGGGATTTGCACAGGACAATTGTGCTTGCTCTTGGAAGGTCACATGGATTTGACTGTAGCTCTGCTCACTGATGTGCAGCAACTGTTGGCTCCCGCCGCCTCCAGGACCCAACTCACTGGACATCGCTGCCTCTTCATCCACCAGGTACCTGTGCGCCGCCTTGTGACGGGTTTAGTGCGGCGTCCGGGACTAGAAAAGGGTCAGTCCGCTCCCTGTGGAGCTCTCGGTTCTGAGCGCTTTGTTTCTCCTTCGCAGCCGCTTGTTCCTGACAGCCGGACACAGCGGCCGCCGTCTTTCCACGAGAGAGACCTGGTCGGGATAGGATCCCCGCCCTAGCCCTGCACCTCCAGCCCTAAATAGACAGCCCACCTCCGCCCTGCATGACCGACCCGGCTCTGACGGTGTCCCCGCCTCCAACCTGGACCGCCAGCACCTCCTGCAGGAGCCCGGCGCCGCTGCCTCGCACCGGCCGGAGCGGCTGCCTACGCAGCGGTTCTGCTGTTATTAATGATTAAGATTGTCAGTCGCCTGCCCGCCTGCCTGCCTGCCTGCCTGCCTGCCCGCCCCCTTTCTTTCTTTCCTGTTTCTTTCTTTCGTTTTCTTTCTTTCTTCTTTTCTTTCTTTCTTCTTTTCTTTCTTTCTTCTTTTCTTTCTTTCTTTCTTTCTTTCTTTCTTTCTTTCTTTCTTTCTTTCTTTCTTTCTCTCTTCCTTTCTCTCTTTCTTTCTCTCTTCTTTCTCTTTCTTTCGTTCTTTCTTCCTTTCTTGCTTTTCTTGCTTTTCTTTCTTTCTCTTTCTTTCTTTTTCTTTTTTCCTTCCTTCCTTCCTGTCTTCCTTCCTCCCTCCCTTCCTCTTTCTTTCCTTCCTTCCTTCCCGTTTTACTTTCTTTCTTTCAACTTTCTTTCTCCTTTCTTTCTCTCTTCCCTTCCTTACTTCCTTTCTTTCTTTTTTTCTCTCTTTCTTTATTCTTTGCTTGCCCTTTCTTTCTCTCCCTCCCTCTCTCCTTCCTTCCTTCCTTCCTCTCTGTTTTCTTTCTTTCTTTTTTGGTTCTTTCCTCTTTCTCTCTCTGTTTGTTTTGAGACAGAGTCTCACTCCATTGCCTAGACTGGAGTGCAGTGGCGTGAGCCCAGCTCACTGCAGCCACACCTCCCAGGCTCAAGCGATTCTCCTGCCTCAGCCTCCGAGTAGCTGGGGCTACAGGCATGTGCCACCACGCCTGGCTAATTTTTGCATTTGCAGTAGAGATAGGGTTTCATCATATTGCCCAGACTTGTCTCAAACTTCTAGGCTCAAGCTTTCCTATAATAAAAAAAAAATAGATTTTCCAACAGCATTAATAGATTAAAAATATAATAAGAAAATGTCCAGTTTAACATAACATAAATCTTTTTAAAACAAACTTAAGACGTGCACAGGGCCACTTGTCAAAAGAACTAGAAACATTTAATGAATTATAAAAATTAAGATGTGAATAGAGAAGCATATTATTTTTCTTGATGGTAAGTTTCACTAACATATCAATTGTTTCCTAATTTGTTTATAAGTTTAGCATAATTTCAATCAAAATATCAAATTGGGAACTTCATGAAATCATTCTGAACTGTGTTTAGAAAATTAAGAGGTAGTGAGAGCAATAAATGTTGGAAGGAGATTGTGAGGAATCTATTCTTTCAGATGTCTAAATGCATCATAAAGCTACAATCAATAAAACAGTGTTAAGAATAGCACAACTATTCCTAATTTTCCAATCAGATGGGGATCTCTGAGCACTTCATAAAGAGCATAGCCTATAGAGATTATTGGACAATAGCCCGAGAGTAAGTTGAATAGACCTTTTTCTGATGATGACCTTCAGACAAATCAGATGGTGTCATACCAAAAGCACACAAGTGCTGTTCCTTCAAAGTTATTCCAGTAGGAAAAGTGTAGGCACAAGTATACAAGGTTCTCATTCTTGATACCTCTGAGATCATTCAAACTAGATGGACTGCATCTTCTTCAAGCAATCCTCCCCTAATATTTCTTTGCAGTGATTGTTTGCTAAATCATTAGGGAACTGGAGGCCAAGTTTATAATCCTTTGCTGTGGAATAAAGATACATGTGTATATACCTATATATATGTGTGATTCATATATAAGATACATATGTATATAAACAATCAAGATAGGTGAAAGACAGGTCCTTTCAAAGACCAAGGGACACACAGGCTACTTCCATACTTTTAAGTTTCCAGCAAATATAATAAAAGCGAAGAAATGGCAAAACCACAGTTACCGAAACTTGTGGTATAAATTGGATTTACACATTTAGTAAAGTAATGCTTTAAATCCATGCATAAAGCAATAACTGTGTGTAACACTCATTTGATGATAACATCCAAAATGAATTTTAGGCCTGATATGATTTGGATGTGTGACCCCTCCAAATTTCATGTTGAAATGTGATCTGCGATGCTGAAGGTGGGGCCAGGTGGGACATATTAAATCATGGGGTAGATCCCTCATGAATAGCTTAGCACCACTCCCTTGGTAATGAGTAAGTTCTCTTTTGGTTAGTTCCCTCAAGATCTGGTTATTTCAGTCTGGGACCTCCCTCTGCTCTCTCTTGCTCCCTCTTGACATGTGATATGCTGGCTCCCACTTTGCCTTCTATTATGACTAAAAAGCTTCCTGAGGCCTTCACCAGAAGCTGAGCTGATGTTGGTGCCATGCCTGTACAGCCTGCAGAACCGTCAGCTGAAATAAACCTCTTTTCTTTATAAATTAGCCAGTCTCAGATATTCCTTTGTAGCAATCCCTTTTAGCTGTGTCCCCACCCAAATCTCATCTTGAACTGTAGTTCCCATAATCCCCACGTGTCATGGGAGGGACCTGGTGGGAGGCAATTGATGGTGGTTACCCCCATGCTGATGTTCTCATGGTAGTGAGTGCATTCCCATGAGATCTGATGGTTTTATAAGGAGCTTTTCTCCCTTATGCTTGGCACTTGTCCTTGCTGCCGCCATGTGAAGAAGGACGTGTTTGCTCTTCCTTCTGCCATGATTGTAAGTTTCCTGAGGCCTCCTCAGCCATGCTGAACTCTAAGTCAATTAAACCTCTTTTCTTTATAAATTACCCAGTCTTGGGTGCGTCTTTATTAACAGCGTGAGAACAGACTAATAGACAACCCAAACAGATTAACACAAAGCTTTCTTGAATGTGAAGCTCAGACTCTCCCCTAGCATTGGTCTGATGAAAGTTAAGGAGCCAGACCATTCAGCCTCTACTCAGCAGATAACCACACACGTGTGGAAGCCGATACAAGTTTACTCCATTTCAAAAATTGTCTTTACTTTATTTCAAATGAGTGCCTAAAACACCAGATATTTATTGTCTGTATATTACTAACCAAGTAGCTCTAGTCTTGGCTAGATTTCCTACATGCCTACGATAAAAACATTGATACATACCTAATTTTATGCAGTGTTATTCTTGGTTTTAGCAAGCAAATGTGTGTCTTTTCTTGTGTGGACTTTGAGTTTTACAACCCAGTTTAAAGAGGGTGGATGTCTATTTAAAACATGGCTTCAGGTTCTAAATCACCTGTGTCTTCCCTTGCCTTTCTTCCTGGCAATGATTAGCTAACAAGGCCAGTGTCTGTTCTGGTTATGTCTAGCTCAAGAAAATGAAATTACATCATCTGGGTATAAAGGAACGCTTGTCCTTTGTTAATTCTTCTCTGGTGTTTTCTTGTCTATTTCATCCCCACAGTCACAGAGCAAAGGGGCAGGGGAGAAAACAGATACATAGAAGGACTGCTCCTCATCACAGCTCAGCATCCAACTCCATCCTCCATTTCTTACCAACAAACACACCTGTGAGTTCTATCTCGGAGCGGAAACCCTCTACACATTCCCAACCTGTTTGCAGTTTCCTTATTTTGATTCTTTCCTGCAGTCTCAGAGGAAAAGAGACTGCCTTTTCTCTGAACTCATTTGTAGCACTCCCTTTTGCCTCTCCTGTAGCCTCACAACACAACTTTGGAATATACTTAAAAGAGAAACTAAAATTGTGATGCAGTACCAAAAGTGCCTTTTAAGGAATATGGAATGTGTTAAAGGAAGAAAAATGTTTTTGTGAGTCAACTTGTTGCTAGCAGAACAGATAGCCCTGTCCGATAGGCCAGTACATTGATCTGTTTGGAAATATAAAGTATAAAGATGAGTTGAAGACTGCTGCCCAGGGGAGAAGAAGTAACTCAGATCTCTGAGTGAAATAGGTGAGGAGGAGAGATGAGAAAGGAGAGAAGAGAAGCAGAGTTTGAAGCAGTGAATGAAACACACCATACATGGTGTCTCATATATGGTGGGGTATTTCAAAGGACTTCTACAAATAAGGATGACTAATGCTCAATTTTATTTATTTTCTTTCTTCTTTTTCTCTTCCTGTGATCAGTTGACAGGATTAAGGCTCAATTTTAAATGGATCTATTGCCACCATGTAATTCCCATTTCTCTTTGTAAACTTTTAGTTATGTCTACATAAAGGCTTATTGAAAGTGAAATTTGTTTGTTTGTTTGTTTGTTTGTTTTGAGGTTTTATGGAAATCAAATAAAGGGAACCAAGTTTCCCATCATGGCACTGGCAGGGCTGGTACAAGGGCCTGCTGTGATGAGCCAGGTACTTGACTGAACTGAGTCAGTGAAATGAGAAGCTCTGAGCCAAAGTGACTTTAATATCATAACTCTCTTGGGAAGTTCCCCCAAATTAGGGGAAGGCATTGAACTTTCTGGAAGTTGTAGAATGAAGATTGGAGCCAGCCCTTTCTGGATCTAAAAAGGCAAGGAGAACCCAGCTGAGATCTGAGCTATACATACCTGTGTGTGATCCTGCCTTCTCTTCCCTATTACACCTGAGTCAAAAGGGACCCTCACTTTTGCAGAATCTCTATAGGCAGCTTCCCTCCTAGGTCCAGGATGGATAAGGGAGTACATGCATCTTGAGAAAGAAGATGTCAGAGACCATGCCTTTGGGCTTGGAGGAGGGGAGAGGGCACTGGAGAAATGACTGGCAAATTCAGCGTCACACACTGTGAGCAAGAGGTAGCTGCTTGTTTCCTCTGACTACAACATCCCAGGATATAATTATTGTATTTTCACTTATTCATTTATTTAACAGCTGTATAAGACATAATTGCCGTATCATAAAATTCATCTATTTAAAGTGCAAAATCCAATGGTCTTCAGCAGATTTACAAAGTTGAGCAAGCATCTCCACTATCTAATTTTAGAAAAATGTTGTCATTCCAAAAGAAACCCAGGGTACATTAGCGGTTACTCCCCATTTCCTGTGCCCTAACGGATCTAGGCAATACTAATATATTTTTTGCCTCTGTGGATTTGTATATTTTAGATATTGTATATAAATGGAATCATGCAATATGTGAGTTTTTGTGCCTGGCTTTTCGCACTTAGCATAATGTGTTCAAGGTTCATCCATGTTGTATCTTGTATCAGTGCGTCATTCTTCTTTATGACTTAATAATGCTCCATGGTATGGATATATCACATTTTGTTTATCCCTTTGCCAGTTGATGAGCATTTGGGTTGTTTCCACTTTTGGGCTGTTTTGGATGATACTGCTATGAATACTAGGGTGTGTGTTTACGTGGATGTATGTTTTTATTTCTCTTTGGTAGATACCTAGGAGTGGAATTCCTGGGTCATATGGTAAAAAGACGTAATTATTTTTTAATAAATGACTGCCTTTCCATTCTTCCCATTTTTTTAACTGACAGTTTTTCCATTCCTCCCTAGGATCAGAGGGTCTCTGTTCTCACTCGGCAAATGACCCAAAAAAGAGCCATTAAAAGGAGTGGCAAAAAGGGCAGGCCTGCCCTGGGACTGGGGTAGGAAATAAATTGAAAGAGCATGAATACCCTCCTTTTCTCCCCTCCAAGGAAGCCAGGACATCTGCTGCCTGGTCATGATCACTCGGCATGCAGCCTCCTGCTGGAGTGCCAGCAATTGGATGAATTTTCCTGGGCTCCTTGCCACAGAGATAACTTGTTCCAACCTCTTATTTACACCTCCATCTGGCACCCCAGTGGGGGATCTAGCACGCCTAAGAGTCAGCTGTGCCACGGAGGACAGGCGTGCTCTGGTGCAGGCCAGCCACACACCTTGAATGATGTGATGGAGGGGTGCTAACGAGGTCAGCTGTCTGCATGCCTGACAGGTTGGGTCTTCCAGCTGCCCAATCTGCTTCTAACTCAGGAAACATGGGTGTAAGGCCTTATCTCTTTATTCAACTTCCCTCCTTCATTCCTTTTTACACTTTCCACAAATAATATTGCCATTTTCTCTGTTTTCCTCAAACCTGCTTCTGCTTCTCTCCATCTTTTCTGAGTGTAAGTTATACCCACGTTTGGTTTATGTAACAGGGGATGAAGTCTTTATTTATAGCTCCCCACTGTCTTCTACAGGGGTACTCTTCTTGGATGCAGGTATACAACCTCCGAGATGAGCTCAGGGTCCAGCTTCATTTTCTACATAATAAATGGAGAAATCTTTTGAGGGTGGAAGTGAGATGGAGAGATTCCAGATGAAGGACACAGGAGACAATGAGATTGAATACTGTGGGAGCAAAACTTTTGAAAGGACTTCTCTTTAGTGACAGAGAGGGAGAGAGGGATGTGGAGAATGTGGAAAGGAGAAAGGCATAGTGACAGTGATCATCACAGGACCTGTTATTTATATGGTACTTACCTTTGCTAGGCATATGCTTAATGCTTTGATTCATTATTCAACCTAATCTTCCAGCAATGTTGTAGGGTACATTTTATTATTATTTTGCTGAGGAGGAAACTGAGGTTCAAAAAGGTTAGAGAATTTTTCCAAAGTAACCCAGCCTGAAAACTCTGGGCTGGAATTTGAAACAAGTTTGATCTGACTTCAAAGTCCACATTCTTAATAACTAAATTATATTGACACCCCGAGAAGGTTTATAGCTGGACCTTTTGAAGGGCAGAGAGTTGAATTTACAGGTGACTGGATTAATAACCTGGGAAGTGGAGTGGCTCCATTCTTCACTTTGTGTGAGAGCAGGTGGCACTGAGGTGGCCACTGACTGGCCTGCCACCTGCACATGCTACTGGCTGCTTGCCCCTTGCCAGTCTGGGACTTTTAGCCAGCTTTCCAGGAAAATGTAGTTCTGGATTTGGTCAGGCTGGCATTCTTCATTCCTAAAGGGTGCTGAACTGGGATGCAGGAAATCCAAATAGCTGGGGAAAAAGAGGCAGGATGTTAGAACTACCCATTTCTTCCGTGCATGCCAGCATTGTGAAGGTTTCTAAGAGTCAAGAAATAATCCATACAAACAGCACTTCTCAACAGAAAACATTTCTTCTTCTTATTTATTTATTTATTTATTTTATTATTATTATTTTTTAGACGCAGTCTCGTTCTGTCACCCAAGCTGGAGTGCAGTGGCCTATCTCCACTCACTGCAACTTCTGCCTCCTGGGTTCAAGCGATTCTCCTGCCTCAGCCTTCCGAGAAGCTGGAGCTACAGGCGTGCACTACCACACCCAGCTAATTTTTGCATTTTTAGTAGAGATGGGGTTTCACTATATTGGCTAGGCTGATCCACTCGCCTTGGCCTCCCAGAGTGCTAGGATTACAGGAGTGAGCCACAGCACCCCGCCTGAAAACATTTTATCTTCTAATCTAAGTTTATTATATTACTGTTTAAAATTATTTTCTTTTTTCTAGGGTAACCACATGTCTCAAAAACACGCAATTTGGGCAGCAAAGACTATAGAATATCATAGGTAGAAAAGACCCCCATTTTGCTGTATAGATAAGAGTTCAAAGCCCTGGGTAGCTTAAGAGTCATAGATCTGTGTTTCAGTCCCTACTCTGTTGCTTACTAATGGTGGGACCTTGGGGAAGTTACCAGATCATCTCCCTCCTTTCCAAAACAATGCCTACCCTGCTGGGGTAGTGAAGATTAAATGACACATTCTCCAGCCCAGAAAAGTCTCCCTAACAGTATGTGCTCAATAGTATGTGCTCCAGTGGGCAATGTCATCAAGGCAAAGCTAGGGCTAAAACCTTGTTTTCTGATTCTCAAACTTGTGTATGCATGCATATGTGCGTGTGTGCCAGCATGCGTATGTGCACACACAGGCATCAACTGTGTAATGCTCGCTTTATAATGTTTTACACTTATGTAGGTCTTCATACTTTTCAGAGCACTCATTTAGACGATATCGTTTGACCATCACAGCAACACAGTAAAATTAGGCAGTAGTGGTATTATCAGGCCACTTTACACATTAGAGAAGGGAGACTGGGAGAAGCTGACCTTATTCAGCCCCATGGCCAGTCAACAGCAGAACTGGACACAGCACCCAGACACCTCATGCCTCCTTATCTAGAGGTTTTTCCTCCCTAGCACAAGGCCATCTCACCTTAATGCCAAAAAGCTTTATGAAAATTTTATGAAAAAGTTTATGAAAAGTTGTTATAAGGAAGAGTGAAATAAATACTGTGTTGGGGGTCATAAATGACCTAGGTAATTGAAAACCTGATTAGATAGGGAAAAACTGAACTTTGAGATGATTGAGCAAAAGGCAAAGAGAAAACACTGACAAGGCAGTTAACAACCCAATTCAAAGACATATGGGGAAATGGGGGGTTGGTGGACACTTCAGACCACTGTGTAACTCTTTCCTGTCAGCTAAATCCTCGTCACTGAGTGTGAAATTATTTCCTGTTCATTCTGCCTCTGCAACATCCAAACTGCATATCCAAATTTCCTCAGACAAGGAAATACTCCAGTTCTTCAACATACTTCAAGCATTAGCTTTACTTTTTATTCTCAAAGGGGTATTTTTAAGCCCCAGAATTTGGATACTCTTGAATTTACTTACCCTGGATACTTGAATATACAAGGCACTCTAGTGTTCCTAGAATACACAGAGTTCAAATTTCTTAGTGATGAAAAGCATCTAAAAAAATTACCACAAGGAAATGAAATGGGACCCATGACTCTTTTATTCTCAAATCTGCTGCAGTTGCTCCTGGACAACTGTTGCCTGTTGCTCCTGGACTTCATGCTGGTGCTTTAAAACTATTTGTACCATCAGATTTGGAGCATCTTGAAAAACCTACCACACCTCTCACAAACTGACATCTAATACTCTGATTCTATGAATAGACTAAAAAATTATTGGATTGTACATTTTAAATGGGTGAATTGTATACTATGTGAATTCTACCTCAATAAAACCATGAAATAATTGAAAGCAGAGTCTAAATAAAGATATTTATATACCCATGTTCATAGCAGCATTATTCACAACAGCTAAATGGTAGAAGCAACCCATGTGCCCGTCAACAGATGAATGGATAAACAAAATACTGTATACAAGGGAATATTATTCAGCTTTAAAAATGAAGGAAATTCGAACACACACTACAACATGGATGAACCTTGAGGACATCGTACCAAGTGAAATAAGCCAGACACAAAAAGACAACTACATGATTTCATTTACATGAGGTACATAGTCAAATTGTTAGAGATAGAAAGCAGAATGGTGGTTGCTATGGGATGGTGGGGAGGATGAATGGAGAGCTGTTGTTTAATAGTATAGAGTTTTAATTTTGCAGGATGAAAAGAGTTCTGAAGATTGGTTGCCCCACAATGTGAATACACTTAATGCTACTAATCTGAACACTTAAAAATGGCTAAGATGGTAAATTTTGTGTTGTGTATGTTGTACCAGAATTTGCTGAAAGTAGGGAGGCTGTGTTTCTTGTGTACCATTGCAAGGCACTACAGCCTGGATGCCTGTGAAATTCCAAATGAACAATGATAGAAGAGCTTTCAGAACCTAGTATAGTTTTAGAAGAAAGAAGTGTTCATACTCTACTTATTATTTATTTCAAAGTTCTCTGGGATGAGAATTATAAGCCAGTTACTCTAGACTTTTCTGAGATTGATACTAATATACACCCATATTGATACTCATATATTTACTGATTCATTTATTCCACAAAAGTTGATTGGATGTCTAATGTATTCTAGGCATGGGGCTGGATAATGAGGAAACATTGGTAAGACATTACTACCCCAGACCCCCGTAGGTCTTACAGTCTGACAGATTGAATCAATTGACTTGGCCTTGTAAAAACTCTCAAATATTTGGGTTTTTCGCAGGACTTTTCTTTCATGTTACTTCACACAGTCATCCATGAATGCTGCAATAACAACAGCAACAACAATCACAACAATCTCTGGGTGTTTTTATATACATTTTTGTATTTGGTTTGATTTGATTTGGTTTGATTCTCAACTTCAATCTTCTCTTCCTTTTAGAATGCAAATTTCTTGAGAATAGGCCAGTATTACTCACCTCATATCCTCTAAAAGGTCTCCATAGCTAACAAAATGCCTTATACATATAACAGCAAAACACTTTTAAGAACCATGCTGAGAAAACATAGCTCTATTTCTAGAACAAAGTAATAACTACTGATTTTGGGGTCCTGAAACTATTCCAACCACCAAAGCAGATTGCAATATGATAAGGAAATATCTGTACCACAGTTTGGAAAATACGTTTTAAAATGCCAATCGTGATTCTTCCAGTTGCATTGTGTAATGTGGTCTCTTTTTATGAAAGTTATTTCTCTATAATATTGCTAATTCTGCAGTAAATGCAACTCTATAATATGTGAGATTTATTTGTATGTACAAGTTTGCTTATGACTCAGACCTCATGCTGTGCATGAATAACACATTTATCACATGGTCTGTGGATTGGCTTTTATATATATCACACTCAAACCAGAAGAAATATCTAGAGTTGGGAAGGGAGTAGAGAATAAGCAACGCCATTGTTAGAAGTATTGACTGTAACGATCATGAATAGTATTGTTGTCATTTTGCCTATTAAAAGATCTTACAATCAAAGGCCTCTAAACCAGAGTTATGCGTTCAGATCTAGCTATTTAATGAAAACCTATTCTGAACAAAACGCCCCTCATATATTATTTCATTCATGCTTCATAATACATTTCTGATGGAGGCATTCCTAGTTCATTTTACAGATGGGGAAACTGTGGACCAAGGTTGAAGGATTTCCCAGTGTTTCACAGCCTCCAAGTCCAATGCTGTTTCCACATATAATACTCAATTTAGAACATTTTATTGTGTTAGGAGACTTAAAAAAAAAAAAAGTAAAAATAAAAACAAAAGCCCTGCAAGCAGTGTGTGTTGGTCAAGAGTTGCTGTTTCTCTAAGGTCCAGTAAACGCTTAGCTTTGTTTTCCTGAACTTTGACTTTCGGTTGCACATCAAGCCCCAGAGGTGGGCAAACGCTGATGCTACAGAAACAGCAGCAAGTGGCAGCACTCGGGGCAGGAGGACTCATGCTGTTCTGACGTTCCTAGCCAGGCTGTTGTTCACGTGGAGCCATGCCCAGCTCACCAAGGACACCTACGTCTGCCGACGCAAGTCATTCCTCCCTGATTAATGAAGGTTTAATGTCCAAGGTTATAAACTGCTGAGAAGGCAATAGGGAAAGAGCTAATTTATGAGTCTGTAGTTACCAAAATGTAAGCAGCTCTGCTTTAGATCACTGTCTTGGAATGAGACAGACTCTCCATCTACCTGTACTGTGACTCTGGACAAGTTACTTGCCCTCTCTGAACGAGAGTTTCATTATGCATAAAATGGGGGTAATAAGCCTTTCTTCAGAGAGGCACTGATATTGGAGATAATTTATGAAAACAACCAGGTACATCATAGACTCTCAAAAAAAGGATAGCTATTATTGTTGTATAACAAGAGTAATTAGTACTAGTAGCATCTCTCAGCAGGTAGAATGTTTTAGCTATGGTACTGATCCCCCCCGCCCTGACTCCCAAGAACTTTCATTACACCTACTCTCTATTCTTTCATCACCATCCACCTCTTGTTCCTCCATCCTCCTTTACCAAAAATCATAGAGGATGAAACCTCACATAGCCCCAAAGCTGGTCACATGGGTCTGATGAATCAGGTACCAGGAGCTTGAATGAGCCCAGTTGAAGTTGGGGAAACCAGGAAACATACCATCAGATAGTAAGTGGAGTCAAGGGAGCTGATAGGACCTTTCCCTGGTCTGTCCTTCTACTATCCTCAGGAGAGGCCTTGGTCAAAACTTCCCTAGCCAAATGAGCCTCAATATTGTGTTTCAAATACTTCAGTTTCCTTCAATATTCACATTCAATGATGAATACTTACCACTCTCAGAAGCTGACTAAATCTAAACTTTTTTAGATCACCTAGTTCTGTTTATTTTTTCCTTCATTTTGTTGACATTTCACCTTTTCATCCAAAAATTCTAGTGTTACACTCTGCAACATCAAGCATCTTGGTTTTGTTTTCCATTCTATGAATTATTCCAAAAGAACATGTTCATGAGAATTTATCCTTTTCTGTACTTATGGTCATTCCATCACTTTTAGATTTCCCTCATTTACTTGCCTCATTCTTCATTTGCCTCTGGAAGCATATAATATTTTTACTCTTCTCTGGAATTAAATTTGGATTTCATACTTAGGAAAAAACCCTCCAGAATCAACCCATATCCAGACAGTACCATATTTAGGGGTGCTGATAGCTTAGTTCAATCTCTTTGAGTTTAATTCTAGTTTTTACCAAATTTGAAGATAAAAGTACAAAGATTGCAAGAGAATGGGAATAAAAGACAATGATTTCTGGCATCAAATACATCAGAGAGCCCATCTAGGTTTTGGAGGACTGGAGAAGATGGGAGAGACAATGATTTTTAAAAACAGAATATTTTATTTCCCATCTGGACAAAATTAACACATGGGAAATTCAAGGATTCAGAATCCATTTCTTTTATTGAAAGATTATTTAAATTTAACTATAAATTATATAATAAATTGTTGAAATTGGCTACTAATGATATATTGAAGATAAATAATAAAAATATAGCATTGATTGTCTGGGCACAGTGGCTCACGCCTGTAATCCCAGCACTTTGGGACGCTGAGGCAGGTGGATCAAGAGGTCAGGAGATCGAGACCATCCTGGCTAACATAGTAAAACCCAGTCTCTACTAAAAATACAAAAAATTAGCTGGGCGGGGTGGCAGGCGCCTGTAGTCCCAGCTACTCAGGAGGCTGAGGCAGGAGAATGGCGTGAACCCGAGAGGCGGAGCTTGCAATGAGCTAAGATCCTGTCACTGCACTCCAGCCTGGGCAACAGAGCAAGATTCCATCTCGAAAACAAACAAACAAACAAATATATATACACACACACACACACACACACACACACACACACACACATATAGCATTGATTGCCTAATTTGAAAATAATGATTCTTGAATGCCTACTGCACACAGACACTATACAAACTTACTTAATGGTACTATGAAATCGAGATCCCACTTTACAGAAAAGAAAATAAAGGCTCAGACAAGTAAAAAACAAAACCAAAAACTTTCACCAAGTTCATGTGTTCTCTAAGTGTTACAGCTACACTAACAGCCTTCCTACTATCATTTAATGGCCCCTAGAGCTCCGTCATTGACTAGCTGCATGACTTAGGGGAATCTCCTAATCTTCCTTGCCTCAGTTTCCTCATCTGTGAAATGGAGAGTCTATATTAGGAACTCCATGGTCTAAAGACATTCCTTGCAGCTTTAACATTCTGTGAGTATAAGGAGTGTATGGGCATGATTTCAAGGATTGGTTGTTTATGAGCCAATCGGAGGTGTTGAATAAACACCTCCCTACTAGGTCAAGGTAGAAAGGGGAGGGTAAACGTTGGGGAAAAAAAAAACAACTTTAATGAGAAGTCTATAAAAATTGTGTGTTACCAAAGATCTGTCTTATTTGGCAGTTGCTGCCTCACTCACAGCTTTTGATACCTAGGAGGACTCTTCTCTCCCAAACTGTAAGTAAAAAAGCTTCCATTGTATACTTGGACTGCACCAGTGAATAAGGGGTTAATAATAGCATTAAGCTTATAGAAGGGAAGATTGGTTTGCCTTTGTTTTCGGGAAAAACTTGATGGTGGCTGAAAACGTAATGGCTCTGCTTGGAGGGAAATGCTTGTTTTCCTCTCTCTAAGCATAAACGCTCATTCACACCTTTCCTGGCTTTTTGAGAGGTGGCAAAATGCCCAAGATTGATTGCCAGTTACGTATGTTACCTGAATAAGGCCCTTGTGAGTCTCTGATCTAGGAAAAACAACTTGAACACTTCTATCGTTAGGTTCTAATCAGTTTTTGAGATTCCTGTTCATTTCAACTCTCAACTCTCTTTTCATAACAACTACTTATTTTAGTGATTTATTTACATCTCAACTGCCTTATGTCATTTTCTACATTCTCTTCCCCCACCTACTGGTACTGACACTGAAGTTTCTTTGTCACAGAAACAAACTCTTGGAGTGTTTTACCCTTTGCCTTCACCCACTGCTCAAATGAGGAAATGCAACAGGGTTGGAAACTTCACAGAGCATAGTCGTCATTTGATTATGAATTTCCAAACCCTTCATGTTTGAAACTTTCCAGAACATTTTGCGCTGGCCCCAGAGATTGTGAAGACCCTACAGCTTAAGATAGTAGGAATCAAAAAGTTGTGTTTTTTGATACATCTGCTCTACTCTCTGAAAAATAGGCATTTGTGAGAATACGTTGCCTTTTTAAAAAATAAGTTCTCTTTCAACAGTTACCTAGGGCTCATTTTGGATGCACCAGAGCTTGAACTCTGCTGTCCTGCTATTCATCACTTTAGCTAAGGCACATCTGGGTAGCACCCAGGCCCATGTTAGAGCCAAAGATACTGGGGCAGGGAATGGGAAAAGGTTAATATCTAAGAAGTCCTTTGTCTTCAGTCCAAGTTTAGAGGAAAGAGCACCATTCAGGACTTGTTCTGGGCTGCTCCACATGTGTTGAAGGGCACTGGAAATCAGGCTGTCCTAGGGCTGCCCTAGATCATCCGACTGTCCTTGTCACTGGGACATTGGACTGGATAATGAAGCTATGGGCATCTTTATGCATCATGTACAAAAGTGCTGCATGCAATGCCTAGAAATCACAGGCTTTCAATAAATAAGCCTCCTCACATTTGCCTTAAAAATCCATTTGTCTTGTACACAGAGAAGCAAATGAACTTTCTGCTGCCTTCTATTTCTCCAGGAATTAAATATCCATGTTACGAATAATTATGTTTTCACAGAACGTCTTCAAGGAAGGTAGAAGGAACCATACTATAGGATTCTATCTGCTATTTTGCTGAAGGATTAGAAATAGAATTCCAAGTCATAAGCCAGTAGGATGTAACTTGCAATCCTAGAACATCACAACTTAGAAGGCACATCAGACAGTCTCTCTGGCTTCAGTTTCCTCATCTCTAAAGTGATAGGGTTTACACAAATATCTCTGAGGTCATTTGTAGCTCTGTTTTTCTGTGGTTTCCTTCTGTTGTTAGTACAACTTTCCTCCAGATTTATATACATTTTACCTGTTACACATATGTAATAAAGTGTGTGATAAAAAAATGTATAAAATGAAATGTGGCTGGGTGCAGTGGCTCACGCCTGTAATCCCAGCACTTTGGGAGGCCAAGGTGGGAGGATCACATGAACTCAGGAGTTCAAGAAAACCCTGGGAAACATAGCAAGACTTTGTTTATACCAAAAATAAAAAATGAAAAAAATAGCTGGGCATGGTGGCAGGTGCCTGTAGTTTTCAGCTGCTTGGTGTCTGAGGTGGGAAGATCTCTTGAGCCCAGGAGGATGAGGCTTCAGTGAGTCACGATCGTGCCAATGCACTCCAGGCTAGGCAACAGAGCAAGATCCTGTCTCAGAAAACAAAAAAGAAAGAAAGAAAAAGAAAAGAAATGTGAGAATCTCTCCACCCAACCGCATTCTTCAGAGGTAACTCCAGAGTTGTCACTCTTTCTTTCCATACACATACACACAGTATGGGTATATATCATTTTTTAATTAAAAAATAGGAGGATAGTATATATTGCATGCTTCTCTGAAACTTGTTTTTCGTTTAATAATATAATGTGAACAACTTTCCATCACACTGAAAAACGTTGGCTTGAGACCTCAGAGAGCAGAGGCTTAGGAATACTGAAATTGTTCCGTGTCATTGCCCATCCCAGGCTGGCCTCCTGTCTCCCTGTGGTGAACATTGGCCTGTGACCCTGTTTTATGATTAACAGAGAGGCGACATTTGTGCTAACGTGGTACAGACCTTTAATCCCGCTGTGGAAGTTTAACTCCCTGTAAACAGTATTAGTTTGAATTGACCTTTTCACTGTTATTCTGGTTGAGTCAGCACATCCAGATTGAAGAAAATAGTTTGGAAATAGGTAGTAAATAGAAACATAGAGGCCCCTTAGGTGATTTTTTTTTTTATTAAAAAAAGAGAATTAGTAATACATTGCATTTTATAGTGCTTTGTAAAGCTTTGTCATGTGTATCATGCAATTTAACAAACATATTTTGAGCAACTACAGTGAGCAAGGTGTTCACAGCTTGTATTTTCATTACCTGGCAAAGAGACAACCAGAACAGTGATTATCACCATTTAATCCATAGTGAACTGAGACTCAGGAAGCTGCCTGACTTGCCCGAGGTTCCAGTTAGATTAGGCAGAGATGGTTCTTAAACCTAGGTCTGTCTGATCTACTAGCAGCAAGCCTCTACATGAATGTGTCAGATGTTTATGAATAAGTAATGTCCACGGTGTAATCACCCACAGCCTAAGGTACTCTGGGGCGTCATCAAGGATGTTAGGAATCATCCAAAGGCCATTTTTTTTTCCATCAAACTCACTCTTTCCCTTGAATGGAAAGGAGTGCCGCCACTTATCTCAACTTGATGCCTTATTAGCTATTTGTCCTTGGACAAGTAATTTACACTCTCGTATATTCTTTCCTAATCTATTAAATGGGAGGGAAAAAGAGCCCAACCACCTTCTGGGATTATTTTGAAGAAAAATTATATAGTGCGTGTAAAGACATTAGCAGAGTGCTTGACAATACATGATCACTTGTTATTATTATTATTGGGCTGATTTTTCCTTTTGTTTCATTAAGAAAACATCTTTCCTTTTTGGTAATTGTCAACTCCTTTGTGCAAATGCCTAAACTGAGAGTGAAAGTTTGCACCTTGCTCTGAAGATCACCCCCAAGTTGGCTTTTTTCAGCATGATGATCTGGAGGCCAGGTCCAAAGCTAAAAATCTTTTACTCCAATATTAGAGACTAATATATAAACAGGGCAAAGATGCTCTGCTGGCGGCTGGAACGTAATGGGCCTTGGAAGGTCACCTTCTCTAGAAATTCTTGCCCACTAGCTTGTCCTATTACCCCAGTAACAGCACTGCAGTTTCATTCTTTTGGGTTAAGAAAAGAACCTCTGTTGAGGCCGGGCGCGGTGGCTCAAGCCTGTAATCCCAGCACTTTGGGAGGCCGAGATGGGTGGATCACGAGGTCAGGAGATCGAGACCATCCTGGCTAACTCGGTGAAACCCCATATCTACTAAAAAATACAAAAAACTAGCTGGACGAGGTGGCAGGCACCTGTAGTCCCAGCTACTCGGGAGGCTGAGGCAGGAGAATGGCATAAACCTGCGAGGCAGAGCTTGCAGTGAGCTGAGATCCAGCCACTGCACTCCAGCCTGGGTGACAGAGCAAGACTCCGTCTCAAAAAAAAAAAAAAAAAAAAAGAACCTCTGTTGAAATGGAGAGGCAACAATGAGGTCATCAGTTATACCTTCTCATGAATTAGCTCAATGGCCACTGACTCTTTATATCAAGGGACAGAGTACTGACAGCCTACCCCAAAGGGATGTAGAAAGTGTAGAGAAATATATTTGTCATGAGGATAGGACTGGATAGGGACTCTGCTTCATCCTAGCTGGGACCTTGAACAAGTCAGTTAGCTTCTCTAAGTCTTAGTTTGCTCATTAATTAATGAAGATAATACCTGCTATAATTACCTCATTGCCAGTGGATCAAATGAGACCTGAGGTGTCCCTGGGCTTCCAGGAAGTAATATGTAGACATGGAGCATCCACCCCGTGCTGAGTGTATTGGAGGGAGAGAAGATGAGAGAAAGGAGGAGACCCGGGGATTGGATAGGAAGGTACCCAAGATAATCTTCACTACCACTTTTCCTTTGGTAGCCCAACCTATGCAAAAAGCACTCTTTGTAACACCCAAAGTGAGGGCTCTTTGAGTTTGCATTTTCAAGATTAACCCAAAGTGGCAGCCAAACAGGGGCAACAATCCCCTTCAGAGCACCACCAGTATGGAGGCTGCTTGGTTAGGGGGTCTTCAAGCCAGAGTCTCCCCTTGCTAAAGCAGTGAAGCCGGAGCAGGGACTGCCATACAACTTTAGCATCCTCATAGGCAGTGAGAAACCTGAGCCCAGAGGCACTTAGGAAACATCCTCTCTGGTCTGCCCCAAGGGGTTTCATAGATGGTTGAATATAAGGAAAAAGAAACTTGCACCCAACTCTCTGTAGTCCGAGGCCAAAGGGAACTTAGCTTCAAGACTATGTATAGATTTATCCTTTCAAGCTTGTTGCCTGGAGAATAATCTGTTGGAACTACAGACTAACAGAGCAAAGTGGAGGATAACTGCAGAGGCCAAGAGTGTCATTGTCCTAGCCTCAAGCCATTATGGAAATACAGTGGCACCAGGAGTCCACAGAACAGAGAGACAGTCCATTACTGCAGTTCCCTCTATTAGTCGTATTTTAGTGGGTCACTAATTAGTTCGTTCAGTGTTTGAATTAGTGATTCCAAAGGTCTCCTGGAAAGCATTCTGTCTAGGATCACCATGAACATTCAGCATCCCACCTTCATTCATTGTGGCTAATTGCAACTAATAAGTGACGGGGGAAAAACACACCTCATTTGTTTATCCAGCTGTGGAAATGGGCCAGAGGTGTCACAGCAGTCTGCATAGCATGTCTGCACCCCCAACTGTCTTGATCATGCATCCATCCGAGCCACCCATGGTTCTGTGCACAACTCTCCTACACTCTTTTCCAGACCTGTCGCGATGGCCCACCGATTTCCAGCCCTCACCCAGGAGCAGAAGAAGGAGCTCTCAGAAATTGCCCATAGCATTGTTGCCAATGGAAAGGGGATCCTGGCTGCAGATGAATCTGTAGGTGAGTGTAAAAAGGAGTCCCATCATATAACAACATATTATTTTTTCTACACTTAGCAAAAACAGCTTGATAATCATATTCTTTATGGAAGTAAAGGTTTATGTACACAGGAGTGGGAGCAGAAGACTCAGAAAGCATAGAACTTTTGCATCCTGTAAGTAGTAGGCACATTCCTGAAAGCCAAGGAAAGAGGCTGAAGCCCTTCATTTTAAGGACCTTTGCCAGGGGTCATTTGAATCCAGCCTTGTAGTAAGGCCAGAAACTTAGTAACTAGTGCAAAGTCAGATACACAGGCATCTGCTGCTAGTGAGAAGTCAGTTTAAAGTCAGTCCAGTCAGGAAGGGCAGGAAAGTATCTGCATCTGGAATAGGACAGGGCTTATGGATGGGAGAAACTCAGGATGACACAAGGGAAAGCTGTGGCAGAGTGGCACAATCTGCCATAAAACGACAGAACCCTGAGAATCAAGAGCGTGCCCCATCCCTCCTTCTGTATGTACATCCAGAGAGACTGAGGACTGGAACAGGGAGGCTAAAGAGGCCTGAGGGCCTTACATATCCACCTGGACCTGATGGTGGCTTCCACCCTGACCTCTATACGCCCAGCCCACACACTCCCTAACCAGCAACCTGATAGCAACCAGGGTCTTCTCCCTGGAACACAAAAAATTGAGGCAAGAACTTTGACTATCTGAAAAAAGAAAGGGAGTCTTGCTTTCCACCGTGGTGAGGGTCTCTGAGATGATGTGGAGAAGGCTGACAGGAAAGCCCTGGCTTGCTCCTTATGCTGCCCTCGGCCCTCCCACCATAGGTACCATGGGGAACCGCCTGCAGAGGATCAAGGTGGAAAACACCGAAGAGAACCGCCGGCAGTTCCGAGAAATCCTCTTCTCTGTGGACAGTTCCATCAACCAGAGCATCGGGGGTGTGATCCTTTTCCATGAGACCCTCTACCAGAAGGACAGCCAGGGAAAGCTGTTCAGAAACATCCTCAAGGAAAAGGGGATCGTGGTGGGAATCAAGGTGAACACCTCCATTCACACCTCACGTCTGCTTTGTCCTAGGCAAACTCCCAGTACACTGGCAAGAGTGGGGCCAACACTCTGAACATTCTCCTCATCTAATTTCTCTTCTCACCTTTTTCCATCATCATCTTCCCACAGAGAACCAGATCTTCTTCTAGATTTTTCCTCCAGTGCCCTCTTCTTTCACTCAAGTTTTCTACATATTCTTAATCTCTTTGCATCTCAATCTCATTTCTTAAAATGGGAAGCTACCTCATGATGTTCTTACAGGGATGAAATGACTAAAAGTTTCTAGGCTGGACATGGTTGCTTACGGCTGTAATCCCAGTACTTTGGAAGCCAAAGGCAAGAGGGTCGCTTGAGCTCATGAGTTTGAGACCAGACTGAGCAACACAGCGAGACCTTGTCTCTACTAAAAATAAAAAATAGTAGCCAGGTGTATTGGTGCATGCCTGTAGTCCCAGCTACTCAGGAGGCTGAGGTGGAAACATTGATCACCTGAGCGCTGGAGGTTGAGGTTGGAGTGAGCTGTGGTCATACCACTGCAATCCAGTCTGGATGGCAGAGTGAGACCCTGTCTCAAAAAAAAAAAAAAAAAAAAAAGAAAAAGAAAAGAAAAAAAAGAAAAAGTTTATATTGCATAATTATTCACTTAATGGTAACTGTTATAATTATTAAAGCATTTACTATTCTATCTTATAACTAGGTTTTCCAATAGTGCATAAACTTCTCAAAAGTGAAAACTAATATCCATTGAATAAGAGTGTTTACCATTCCAAGAACTCATTTAATTCTCATAACTTCTGGTAGTAGACTCAATTATCACCCTTATTTAGAGATGAAGTGAGAAAACTGAAATACGAAGAGTAACATAACTTGCCCACACAGCAAGGCAAGGTCAGAGCCAGTTTAGGCTAATTCTCGAGCTCATGACTTTGACTTTTGCTATGCAGAGAGTAGAGGTTGTATCCTTAATTCTCTTTACCTCCTGTACTAACACAATACCTGGTGTATACAGGTGCTCAATAAATGTTAGGGTAGACACTCTCACATTGTACCTTCCAGGTAACTTCCCTTCTGCTATGGACTGAACTGGGTCCCCCACAATGACTAATACACTTTCCTAATTCAACTCCTTGGTCTGTAAAAGATGCAAACTATTAGTTAGTTCCAAGAGTTCTGCTTGTGTTTTCCTGACATCTGACACCTGTTAATTATTTGTTAATTATTTGTATCCACAGTTAGACCAAGGAGGTGCTCCCCTTGCAGGAACAAACAAAGAAACCACCATTCAAGGTAAGGATATTGCCCACTGAGATGAATCATGCCAGTGTAAGCTAGAAATGAAGGCAAGTAAAGAAGGAAGCAAGGGAAAACAAAACACAACTATTACACTGGTCTTCGAGCCACACATACCTGATTTTCAATACCAGCTCCTCCATTTAACAACTGTGACCTTGGGCCAGTCACTGAAATATTCTGACCCTCAGTTCTCCTATCTCGAAATGGAGTAACTGTTGTGGGGATTAATTTACACAATGTATATAAGGTGTTTACCACAGTCCCTTGGACAAAGAAGATTAAACTCTGCACCTGGAAGTATTACTTTTATAAAAATATTTAGCAGCAGTAGAGTGGAAAGGCCCCACACTTTGAGGTCAGACACACCTGGGTTTGAATCCTGGTTCTATCACATGCTACCTAGATAATTTTGCAAGGTACTTCTGCCCATGTAGACAAGCATTAACTCACAACATTGTGTTATCTAAGCAGAATTTGAATCCCAGCTCTGTCACTCTTCAACAGTTCAAACTCAAACTTGGTAAAGTCGCTTAACCATTAGGAGCCTCAGTTTCCACATTTGTAAAATGAGTATCATATTAACTATTGGTTTCTTCTATCTAGATATGGAGTAGATAGTATGTATATCAAAACACTATTTATTAAATCTAGGTCTCGTGGTTCAGTGTTGTGATTAATGCTGATATGCTTGGCTGTTTTCAGTCCTCAAGCTCAGTGGATTGAAAGCTTAGCCAAGGGAGAACTCCTTCACTTTATGAGAGACCCCATGGATCTGGTATAAAGGTGTGAAGAAGCCTTTCTCTCTTTTGTGACTTGCAGGGCTTGATGGCCTCTCAGAGCGCTGTGCTCAGTACAAGAAAGATGGCGTTGACTTTGGGAAATGGCGTGCTGTGCTGAGGATTGCCGACCAGTGTCCATCCAGCCTCGCTATCCAGGAAAACGCCAACGCCCTGGCTCGCTACGCCAGCATCTGTCAGCAGGTGCTCTGCCTTCCCCTTGGGCTGAAAAACAGTAGGCTAGAGTTTTCTTCAGAGCTTTTCTTTTCTATTATACTGTAACTACACATGGACCTCCTTTTCCGTCACCAGTATATCCTAGTGGCATTTTTCACAACGGTTGCTATAGCCAACTGTGGTAGGGAGAGATTTGGTTCCAGAAGCCAGTAGGAGTCCAACTAAGCTGAGTTCAAAGGATAATGTCATCAACTGCTGCCCTCTGTCAAAGTTCCAAAAGCTGTCTTATAAGTGATCGGGCTTTTGAGGCCAGGGAACTTGGTTGTCTATTCTCCGTAACATCCAAGACATGATCCTCTTAGATTCCTAGCTGAAGAGTGACAGCTCTGACCGAGTTCCAATCCAAATAATTCCATGGAGGATGGTGACCAGATGCTAAAGTTTTCAACACATACTAAAATGTCTCTGGGTCCAAGTTAAGTTTGATTTTCTTCTGTGAGTACTATGTTGGGGTTACTAGAGTTGTAGACAGCTGGGATTCCCAATTAGAACTATAAACACTGCTTGAATTTCCTCACTAACCCACCTTAGAGACATCTTTCTTAATGATTTATGCTTAGATGCCCTAAAAAGGCAGTAGCTAGGTTCTGAGGCACCTAGAATAGTCTCTAGAAAGAGATACAGAAATTATGGTTTTGTATTTAGTTTTTACCCCATTCTGAAAAATTCTACTGCCCTTAAGTCACCTATATAGTATTTCTCCATAATGGCTTCAATTTATACCAATTGCAACTGTTGAATCTCCTCCTAAGGAAAGGATAACAGTGAGCACAGCTTCACTTTTGCTTCCCTGATTTTCCTTTTTAGAATGGACTGGTACCTATTGTTGAACCAGAGGTAATTCCTGATGGAGACCATGACCTGGAACACTGCCAGTATGTTACTGAGAAGGTAAGTTTTAAATATGAAGTTCCCAATTCTAGCTGAAAAATCTTAGTTTTAGGTAACAGCTGTTACTTAACATATAACAGCTGTTATATTTGAAGTAGTCTTTAGGATGGATAGCATTGAGAAGGTAGGGAGGTGCTCGTCAGCCCTTCACTTTTTTGGTACATGGTATGCTCCATATAGAAAAAGCACAGGAGTTGCAGTACCAAGACTTGCGTGGGAGGATCCGCGTTTCCACTTGTGGGATCTTGGGCAAGTCATATTATCTCTTTTGACTTCAATTCAATTACATGTACACAAAGAAATTTTAAAATAAGACACATGGCTCAAATGAGAAGATGTAATTAGAGAGTACTTTATTCCATCCGAATTTCTAAATTAGCCACAGTATATCTGAAAGAGGGTGGTTCTATTCACACACTGTGAGAAAGTAGGAGAGTCATAATGTCATCTGACCTTAGTTTCCCTACTTGGAAAATTATGTGCACTGAAATGCAATCTAAAAGCACTTGCGCCTCTAAAATGTATGCTTATATGACTACTCAGCTTCTGTAAACATGGACAGTGGAGGCCTGTTTAGATGACCCCAAATAACTGAAGCAATGCAGTCTCAATAAGGAATGACATTGACCATGGGAGTAATAGAAAGAAAGGAATGAAGGGCTTCTAGGAAGCAGAGCCATGCCCGTCATTCATGCAGTGAATGAGAAGCTAGATTAGGGGTGATGAAGACAGGCCAGTTTGGTTGTGCTCAGTGGCTATGGATTGCAACACATTGGTCTGATGAGGCCTGGAGGCTGGCTCAGAAGCTTTTGCCAAGCAGCAAATGAGAATTCCTTCATCCTGCCTCTAGCTTTGAGTTTCACCTGGTGGGACTTCTTGTCCTTCAGGTCCTGGCTGCTGTCTACAAGGCCCTGAATGACCATCATGTTTACCTGGAGGGCACCCTGCTAAAGCCCAACATGGTGACTGCTGGACACGCCTGCACCAAGAAGTATACTCCAGAGCAAGTGGCTATGGCCACCGTAACAGCTCTCCACCGCACCGTTCCTGCAGCTGTTCCTGGTAAGGCCTTCTTTCTTCTCTAACTCAAGGTCTTAGCTCTCATTCTTTGGAGAGCTACAAGCTTCATGTTTGTCCAGAAATCTGCTTCTATTCATGAAACAAACCTCTGTTATCTCACAGGCAGCCAGCACTTCTCCTCACACTTCAGAATACCAAGCATCCCAAGTCTGCCTAGATGCCCACAATCCATGTATTTCTTCAACATTTCCCTGCCTTCCTTATGTATTTCAAACTCTTCTCTCTAGCCCAACTAGCTTCAGCAGAAGCAAACTGATTTCTCTGACCCGGTTCAGGCAAATTAAGCAGAGAAAAGACTGAGACATTGCTTTTCTGGTAGGTTCATTGCTTGCTTTCTCAAGCAGGGTACATAAGGTGGGACTAATAGAGTGAAATGGCTTCTCTCCTACCAGGCATCTGCTTTTTGTCTGGTGGCATGAGTGAAGAGGATGCTACTCTCAACCTCAATGCTATCAACCTTTGCCCTCTACCAAAGCCCTGGAAACTAAGTTTCTCTTATGGACGGGCCCTGCAGGCCAGTGCACTGGCTGCCTGGGGTGGCAAAGCTGCAAACAAGGAGGCAACCCAGGAGGCTTTTATGAAGCGGGCCGTGGTAAGATGCTGCTACCTCTTATCTACTTGATGGTGTTCACATTTGGGGCTTGACTTTCTGACATGGAGAAGCATTGTTTTCTTCAGGCCAAGAAGGTATCTACTTCTATTAGTGTCTATTAGGCATTTGAAAATGTGGCAGTAGAGGTCAGTATGAGGATTGAGGCTAGAGAGAGTTTTGAATTATCCACACTGGTAGTATAGTTGATGAGAGGAGACTGAAGGACAATTTCAACAGAAACACTTCAGAGAGAAGGAGATAAGAGGATCAAGAACTGAATCTAGGATACTTTTTACTTTGGGAAGATGAAGAAGAGAAGCAACCAAGAAAAGCAGCAATTATATCGTAGGGTGAACCAAGCATTCTGGGAACAAAAAGTGAAGAATTTATTTTTCTTTCTTTCGTGTTTGTTTGTTTGTTTTGAGATGGAGTGTTACTCTGTCACCCAGGCTGGAGTACAGTGGCACAATCTCAGCTCGCTGCAACCTCCACCTCGTAGATTCAAGCCATTCTTCTGCCTCAGCCTCCTGAGCAGCTGGGACTACAGGCAGGCACCACCATATCTGGCTAATTTCTGTATTTTTTAGTAGAGACGGGGTTTCACCATGTCGGCCATGCTGGTCTCAAACTCCTGACCTCAGGTGATCTGCCCACCTCAACCTCCCAAAGTGCTGAGATTACAGACGTGAGCCACCGCACCCAGCCAAGTAAAGAATTTCAAAGGGCTAATAATAACATGCTATAGAGAGATTCAAAACAAAGGTCAAGAAAAGACACTGAGATAGGCATTTAGGAGCATATCAGTGACCCTCACTGAAACAGCTTCAATAAAGAGGAAAGGGAAGGTGCCCATTCAAGAAGCTTTTCAGAAAAAGACCCAGAAAGGTTGCCAGGAGAAATGGGGACCAACGAAGTTTTTATTCAAATAATAACCAAAATTTAAAAAATACCCTTTATGAGCCGAGAACTGGGGGGAACAAATCAGACATAGCCATGTCCTCCAGGAAGCTTGGAGTTTAGCCAAATAGGAGAGAGCTTTGCATGCTTAAATGTAAAGAAAGAGGAGCCAGAGGAGACAGTAAAGATGAGGAGAGTGGGGATAATTGAGTGGAGACGAACTCAGAGGAGCAGGACTGCATGAGACTCAATATTAAGCATAGGTGGCACAGCTGGTGTAAGACAAAAAGGAGGGAAGAGGCAGAAAAGAGAATATGGTTGGAATCAGCTCTATATAAGTCAAGAGATGTAGCAGTTGATGACTGATTACAGTTGAGGGTATCTGCTGAGAATGATGAAGAAATGGAAATTTCAATACTGACAGTCAGAAAGGGTAGAAAAGCAGTTAAAGGAACTTGTTAGGAAATTGATCACACATTATGGCCAGACATGGTCAAGCATCAGGTAAGGTGCAGCTGAAATAAGAGTGAATGTGTGGTAGCTTCATTCTGGAATTTTCCTAACAGCTGTCTAAAGCATGCAGGAAGATTCAGATAAACCTGAATGCAAAATAGCAGGGTAGAAGAGTGAAAGTTTAATAGGAAGATAGAATAGTGACAAACTTTACCAATAGCCTCTGTTAGCTTGCTGACCATAGAGGAAGCCAGGCAAGGAACCAAGAGTAGTCAGAAGTGTGGTGATGAGGCCCTAAAGGGAAGGAAGGCCCCAGGGAAGCTAAATAATCATCTCACAGGCATAAGAGAGGTATGAGATTTTCAAAGTAGTGTTTTACCTTGACTGTGGAAAGCAGAGTGCAGCGGTGCTGCTGCATGGCTGATGGATTGAGGAGACCTAGCTCACATGATGGAGGGATTGTGAAAGCGCAGGTCATAGGGACATCCACACAGAAGAAGGGAAGCTGAGTTTATCATCAAGGATGGTGCTTCCCAAGCTCCAGTGTGGATCTGAATCACTTGAAGGACTTGGTTTTGTTGTAATCTTTTATATTTACACATAATAATTGTATACATTTATGGGGCATCTGTGATTTTTTATATATGCATAAAATGTTTAATGATCAAATCAGGATAATTAGGGTATTCACTCCAAATATTTATTATTTATTTGAGTTGGGAACATTCCAAATCTTCTCTTCTAGCTATTTTAAAATATGTAATAAATCATCGTTTACTATAATCACCTTACTGTTCTATCGAACACTAGAACTTATTCCTTCTCTCTAACTGTATTTTTTTACCCATTAGCAACCTCTTTTCATTTCCCCGACCCTCACTTGAAGCGCTTGTTAAAAATGCAGGTTATGGGTCTCACCCACTGAGTTTCTAATTCAGTAGGTCTGGGGTAAGGCCGGGGAATTTCTATTTCTAACATGTTCCTAAGGGATGCTGGTAGACCATGAAACACACTTGGAGAACCATTGATGTAAAATGTAGAAATAAGTCCTGGAGACAACAGACAATAGCAACACTGACTGGAAGAAGTGGTACCACTGAGTGACATTCAAATATTATCATAAGTTTCAGAATTCTGAATTTATCTTTAACTGGAATGTATACAGGAAAGCAAATGATACTATGATAACAACTAAATACAAATTACATATTCTTCTAGACCAATATAGGTCAAAAATGGAAATATTTTAAAAATAAACATGTTTTTCTCTTGGTATAGTGTACTATACTAGTGAGAAATGTCTCAACTTCAGTTTCCAGTACTGTTGCTGCAATATTGTTGGTACTGAACAGAGATTTCCCCAGTAACTGACACAAACCTCAACCTTACTAAAGAAATGTTCAGAAAACTGGGATAAAAAGGGCAGACACTTGATAGAAGGGGATGGTGTCAGCAGCAATATTCAGCAACATCGCTGTTAAAAAGAAGAAAATCTGAGTGAAGGTTTGGCTGGTTTCCCATGAGAAGTAGACAGGGTCAAGGTGGGGGTCACATTTACTCTAACTCGTCTCCTTTCTCATATTTGTCTTCTAGGCTAACTGCCAGGCGGCCAAAGGACAGTACATTCACACAGGCTCTTCCGGGGCTGCTTCCACCCAGTCGCTCTTCACAGCCTGCTACACCTACTAGGGTCCAGTGCTCGCCAGCCTAGCTCCAGCACTTCTAGTAGGAGGGTTGAATGGGAGCAACTTTTCCTCCAATCCTGGAAATTCGACACAATTAGATTTGAACTGCTGGAAATACAACAGATATTAAATCTTAAGTACAATGGGGAGAAAAAACAAATCAGTTATTGAAACATAAAAATGAATACCAAGGATCTAATCAAATTTCACACAGCAGTTTCCTTGCAACACTTTCAGCTCCCCATGCTCCAGAATACCCACCCAAGAAAATAATAGGCTTTAAAACAGTATCGGCTTCTCATCCAAAGAACAACTGCTGATTGAAACACCTCATTAGCTGAGTGTAGAGAAGTTCATCTTATGAAACAGTCTTAGCAGTGGTAGGTTGGGAAGCAGATAGCTGCAACCAAAAAAGAAATAAATATTCTATAAACCTTCAGCTGCTATCGGGTTTCACTTTTCTGCTCTTGTTGTCCAAAGACTCAGTGTATTTCATTACTTTTGACTCTACTAGACATGACTGGGTTTCAACAGTAAAGGTCTTCAACTCTGGCTATTCATTGGAATCAAGTCGCAAAATTTTAAAAACTCAGATGCTCAGGCCACACCCCAGCTCAATTAAATCAGAAACTCTAGACCTAGGATCCTCTATTAGATTTCTTAAAGTTCCCTCTGATTCCAATGTACAGTCAAGTTTGAGAACTACCAATCTAAATTTCAAGTTTGAGGGTATTTGAAAATTTAAAGCCATTCACCATACGAAGACAGCTAAAAATGTAGAATGATTTTGAGCAACTTGTGGAGTGTAATAAGATAATTCATGTGACTTCAATGCTTGGAGCATTCCTCTTCAAGTGGCCCAGATTTGGTGAAACAGGACTACCTTGTCATCTGCATGTCCAGGTACATTTTGTAGTTTTGCAGTAAATAATATTCACATAATGATACTGTATTGACTTTCAATTTTCAGAATTAACCTACAGTTAAAGCACTTAAGACAATCAGAGTTATAAAAGAGAATTTAAATATTATGACTTTGGACAGTGTAAAAGTAATGATTTAACTGACAGAAGCTGGGAAATATAAGGGGGAGAAGAAGTGGAGGAAAGCAAAGAGAGTCAGGAATACTACTTAAAACTGATGGGTTAAGAAATAGTGCTTTAATTCTATTTAAGTAATAAAGGAAAAGGATATAAATCATTAAAATGTATATCTAAAATTAAAATATGGCCGGGCGAGGTGGCTCAAGCCTGTAATCCCAGCACTTTGGGAGGCCGAGACGGGCGGATCACGAGGTCAGGAGATCGAGACCATCCTGGCTAACACAGTGAAACCCCGTCTCTACTAAAAATACAAAAACTTAGCCGGGCGAGGTGGCAGGCGCCTGTAGTCCCAGCTACTCGGGAGGCTGAGGCAGGAGAATGGCGTGAACCCGGGAGGCGGAGCTTGCAGTGAGCTGAGATCCGGCCACTGCACTCCAGCCTGGGTGACAGAGCGAGACTCCGTCTCAAAAAAAAAATAAAATAAAATAAAATAAAATTAAAATATGATAGTATGCTAAATTTCTTACCTTGAATAATACAAAGACAAATGGTATTGTATAGATTAACAAATGAAGTAACAGAGGCTTAACATATTATTTAGAGGAATAAGACAGAATTAGCCAAAGGGGCTTACTCTTAAGGAGAGAGACCTGGGAGTGGGGGCACAGGAGAGATGACTTTTCCTTATTACCTTCCCTCTACAGTATTTGAATTTTATTTCCATGTACTTGTCATTACTTTTCTAAAAACAACTATATTCATACAAGCAACTCAAGCCTGTATTAGAGATCTATTAAGCCCACGGTTTTCATTTTACAGATGATAAAACAAAGCCCAGAGAAGTAAAATTACTTGCTGAGGGTCAAACATTTATGGTAGAGCAGAGAGATTAAAATTCAGGTCTTCTAAATTCAGGTCTCTTGCTCATAAAATGGACACACAGCCAGAGATCTTACAGGGCAAGGCGACAGGCTGTGTTCAATATCTCTGCCACCCGTGGCGTAGGTCTTGTACGTTTCTCCTTGTACATTTCAGTCAATCATCAAGCATTTCATGTCCTACTATGTGCCAAGCTGTCCTAAAAGCTGGTAGGTAACACCTTGTGAGACAAAGCTTTTCTTCCAGATAATTTTTATCTAGATCTTACTCAGCATTGCTAAATTCTTTAGATATTTTAAGAGGTATCTAAAGAAACCTCTTAGATTCTTATCAGTTAAGCATGAATTTATAATCAAGGATGAGTTACTTGTATATTTTGGTCAAGGCTGAATTACATTTTACTGGGAATGAGGATTTATATAATGCATTTTCCTGGCTATCATCTGATATATTTTCCCTACTAAAGGACTACAGTTGTCTTTGAAATCTCAATCCCAGTAATTTCCTCCTTTCAGGGTAATATGCAGACAAGTGTTTTACAAGGCTACAGACTTCAATTTCGCTGTGATTTCTGAGTGAGTATTTAGTGGCTTTCCAGCTTTGGTTACTTTGTCAGATTTATTTTAGTAGTTATTAAACACCTACTAAAACTAAAACCTGGTACTAGACATGAAAAATAGAGAAATTTCAGCTTTAGGGCACACCAGACAATTAAGCTTAAATAGCTAAGCAAGAAACACACAAACCATTGACTGGGGGTTGGTAAGTGGGAAGGAGAGTCAGGGTGTAGAATCAGATGTCTGGGTGTAGGAAAGGGAGATGACATTCAGGTTGGACATCACAGGAAAGCAAAAGAAGGGAACTCACACACAGGATACTGCCTGTATGTAAGAAAATACATTCATAAGTCACTGGGAGAAGATGACATTTTGAAGCTATCAAGAGCTAAGGCCACACAAACACACAAATGACTAAGTTCTGGAAAGAATAAAAAGAGGAATTTGTTTTTGCTCTGAAGAGGGAAGAGGGAAAGAAGGAAAGGAACGAGCAAGAAAATGAGGGAAGAGAGGAAGAAATGAGAAAGGAAGGAAAAGGAGGAGGCAGGAAAGAAGCTAGGGCAATATGTAATTGTGAGGAGGTGACGAGCTTTTGAGAAGGAGGATAACTATTATTAAGCAATCTAAAGATACTGTCTTCTTGTGAGGAAAAACTGAGTTTCTCATTTGAGTCTACATACATCATGCTTTATAAAAACAAGATACTGAGATGATTCGTAATGATTCATAATGTGAATTAATTTAGGAGAAACAAAAAACAATCGTGACAGTGAGAAGATAAGCTTCTAGAAACTTGCAGAAATCTTGGAGTGAGCTTTAGGCAAAGCAGAAATGGGAGTTCCAGCTCATCTGATTTAGCCCTCCTGGAATGAAATACTCCAGCTGCCGTCTAGATGTCGCTCACAGCGACAGAGGAGAAAACTGGGGTCCAGCATGCTAAAGAAGTTTTCCAAGGTCACATAACCAGTTGGTGGTGAGATTTAGGCTAGTGTGATTTGCAAAGTCCTCTTGGGTGGGAGTACTCAGGGTTCTTCAAAGCACAGGTTCTGGAGTCAGACAGCATAGATTCAAATGCCAGCCCTGTCACTTACTAGCCATGTGACCTTGGACACATTATACCTTTCTGTCATTCAGTTTCGTCATCACCAAAATAAGAAAAAGTACATGATCACATATTGTTGAAAGAATAAATAAGTTAATTCATCTCAATAACAAGTTCACAATCTCTTATTCACAATTCTGAAATCTAAAAACTCTGAAGACCAAAAGTTTTCTCGTAAGTTTTAGTAAATTATTTGGTGGCAAAACCTGACCTGAACCTGTTATCTTTACTCCATTTGAGATGCAGCAATATTAACATGCTTGATTGCAGGTGCTTCCTCAGACCCTGAAGAGGGAGTTATACGATATATAGCACAAGCAATATATTTACTCTCTAAAATCTGACAAAATTCTGATTTCCAAAGCACATATGGCCTCAAGGCTTTCAGATAAAGAACTGTAAACCTGCCCTTGGAACAATATCTGCCACATTTCTAGAGTAAAAGATAAATTGCCCATGCTCAATGTAGCCTGGTGGGCTCACGCAATGCTACCAATCCCAAAGCCCATTTTGTAGAGAGGATGAATTAAGAGAGAGAAGTGATGCAAAGCTCAACACAGCCAGTCACAACTCTTTTTCTGCTGCTCATATAAACATGGTATTCTGGCTGGAAAGCAGTCTAAGCCTCTTGAAATAATCTAAAGCACTCAGTACTGGGCATCAATACGTATAACATACATAAAAATCAGCCAACAATACTCTTGCAGCACCTACTGTATGCTAAGCACTGTAAAGATACTACATGGTCCTCTATGCTTACCACGGAAATGAGGAAGACAAGCATGCAGTCAGAAAACAAAGAAAATTGTACACAATAATGTGCTAAATTGCAGTGGCATAGGCTAGATGCTGAGATCAAAAAGGAAGGAATACTTTATGGAAGAGGGAGGATTAGCTGAAGGCAGTTTATTATTAGTTACATGAGCTTGGGAAACAGTCTCTGTGAGCCTCAGTCTCCACATCTGTAAAAGAGGCTTGTTGTGCGGGCAATATTTTATGTACAGTGCCAGATACATAAGTAGTGAATAAATATTAGTTTTCCCTGTCAACTGGCTCTTGAAGAAAGGTAAAGGCTCATGAGTGAGAATGACCATGAATTACGTGTCCTTACTACAGTACAAACTATGTGTTGAGAGAATTATGGGAAATCAACCTGGAATGGTAAGGCTGATTTCCCATAATGGAGTGGCACATGGATGGGCAGAGGTATTTTAGAATGTCTTGCCTTGAAGTGATGAGAAACAGGGAACTGTGGAAGACATTTAAGGAAAGAATAAGATAAGAGCAGCACTGAAAATTACTTTCTAGAATGTAGAGGATCAGGAGAGAACCAGGAGCCAGCTAAGTGTCTATAATAGCAATCCAATGTAGCACCTGGCCTTTTGTTGGTGGAGTAGGTGAGTAGACATGATATCTTTAGACTAGAGAAAACAACAAACAACTCCTTGTATGTAGCATAGCCATTTACCATCTTAATAAAGTCTGTTTCATTGCAACCTGATAGGCAAGCGCTTGGGACAAATAAAAGCTCAAAATTCTTTACCTAGTTCTCGGAAAGACTTACATACACGCTCAGACTCAGCCGGGCTGAGTAGTGTGGCAGATGAAAAATAGGGCATTTTCTAAACATAGCACTAATTCTTTTGGCAGTTCAGAATAGCTAGGGCTAGGCAGTAGCCCAGGGTCTCAGGTGTCAGAGAAATGTATTCTGCCCTCCTAAGATAATCAAGGTCAAGGCAGCCTTCTGCAGCAACGTACAACTTTTCCTTCTCCTGCTCTGAACTCTGTCCTGTTCAGAGTGCGCTTCTGGGTTGCAGGGACACAATGATTGTCATGTTATGTGGGGACTTACGTCAGCCAGCGGACTAACATGAGAAACCTGTTCTTAGAGCATGGCTCCCAGATAGGCAACAACACGGGCAAGACGCACACACCATGTTTTATTTGTGTGAATGAAATCACACAATCAAAACTCAGTGTTTTGGAAAGTTGGGTGATTTTTTTCCCCGTCTTATGTAACACATGTGGCTTACTATGCATTCCTCAAGTCTTCAAGTCTCCTTGATGATAAAGGGCTGCTTGATGCCACTATCAAACTGACATAATACCTCGCAGGTATTCTTACAATTTTTAAAATACAAGTTAACTGATCTTGTCCCACTTGTGCAGTAAAGCAAATGTCTCTCTTTTGTTTGTCTGTGCATTATAGTTACAGATGGCCTTACATTCAAATAAACCAATCAACCCACCCCTACTACCCACCTGGGGCCATAAAACACTCCTCTCCCTCAACTGGCTATCTACTCAATTTTTTAAAATCTCCATCTACAGCCCTCTTTATAGTCACAGATGAGTAATCTATTTTTATTCTCTAACTTTATAGAACAGTAAAATTAAGCAAGTAAAAAGAATAACCAATAAAGGATTGCCATTTATTTTAAGTAAAGACATAAATGTAACAGACTATCCTCCCAAATCACTATTATTTCAAAAAGGACTTAGTTTTTCTTAGAAAAGAGCATACTTTCAGAACAAAGGTTTCTAATAATCAATTTATCTTTTTTTTTTTAACAAGGATATTATATTATCATTATTTTTACCACCTGAATGTAGAATAATTTTTGTCAAGAATTGACCGTATTTGGGAGCTGATGATCTACTCTCCAGACACTATTTAGCCCCCTGAAAACTGGCTCTTCCTAACTCCAGAATCTGTTCTTACAGAAACCCATTAATGACTAATTATCAAATCCAAAAGACACTCTTCAGCCCTTCCTCAGTCTCTCTGCAGCACACTTCTGGATCACTTTCCGACAGAAGTTATCATTACATGTTGGGTTTCCCATACTTCTGGTTGTTCCTGTTTCCTTTGCACCTTGCCTACCCACTAAACAGGTAGGCCCTAGGATTCCATCTCTGGACTTCTTTTCTTGCTGTATTCTTTCCTTAAAGCTTAATCCATTCATATCGAAACACTGGTGAATTCCTAAATCCATTTCTAGCCCAGTTCTTTTTCCTGAGCACCATATCCATATCCGCAATTGCTTCTGGACATCTTTACTATCTCACAGACAAACAGACATTCAAAATATTAGTGATCTCCTCATTCCATACAAGGTACACTTTTTTGTCCTGTCTCACTGAATAAGAACACCAACCACCCAAAGTGACTTTGAATCTTTACTCTTCCTTAGTTTTCTCATCCAATTAGCAACAAAATTTCACTCTGTTTATAAATATTTCTAAAATCCATCTCTTTCTCACATTTCCACTGCCTTAGTTGAAGCACCATAATCTCTTAACTGTACTACTTTAAAGACCTCTTGAGGTTTTTACACAGAAACAAGGTCCTGGCACAATATTTTGCAACTGCAATTTTCTGAGAATTAAGATCCACAAATCTAAGGAAGGTCAAGAACCATGGTCCTTGCACACTTAATAAGAACCAGGTGACAATTTAAAAAACAAACAAAAAACAAAAACAAACAAAAAATCTGGTGCCAAATCTTTCCCTCCCGTTCACTTACAGGTTGTCTCGACTTAAAATGGAACACAGGATTTGGGGTTTAATATTTGCAAAGTTGCACAAGGGAAGTATTTGTAGTACTAGTAATGTTATTCTTAAGCTGGGTGCTGGTTAAATAGGTGGCTAGTAGTGAAAACTAAGAGCTGAACACTTCAAATATGTGCCCTTTTAACATACACAGCATACTTAAATACAAAATAGCACCACAGAATTTTAGGCAGAATAGTCTCCCTGGCATGACAACTCTTGATCTGCCCTTACGGAAGGGCAGCCTTACCTCCTCTCATATTCCCAATTCATCAAGAAATCAGGAGTTCGATTTGTAGCTACCAGTTATCTCACAATTCCCCTGCCTTCAGATACTATTCATCTTCCCTGGTGCTCATCTTTTAGCCTCATCTTGAGCATCCTCCTCTTGATTTAACTTTTTCCTTCCCTTCTCTTCTAGATACTTCATTTCCCTCTCTAGAGCCCTCTGCATACTTTTTATAATTTTCTTGGGAAACAGAAATGGACACTTAATTGCTTTTTTAAAAAAATAAATTTTTATATAAAAATGGCCATAGTGCTCAAAGTAATTTATAAATTCAATGCTATTCCCATCAAGCTACCATTGACTTTTATTACAGAACCAGAAAAAAACTACTTTAAATTTCATATGGAACCAAAAAAGAACCCACATAGCCAAGACAATCCTAAGCAAAAAGAACAAAGCTGGAGGCATCACACTACCTGACTTCAAACTATGCTACAAGGCTACAGTAACCAAAACAGCACGGTACTGGTACCAAAACAGATACACAGACCAATGGAACAGAAGAGGCCTCAGAAATAACACCACACATCTACAACCATCTCATCTTTGACAAACCTGACAAAAACAAGCAATGGGTAAAGGATTCCCTATTTAATGAATGATCCTGGGAAAACCAGCTAGCCATATGCAGAAAGTGGAAACTGGACCCCTTCCTTACACCTTATACAAATATTAGCTCAAGATGGAATAAAGATTTAAATGTAAGACCTAAAACCATAAAAACCCTAGAAGAAAACTTAGGCAATACTATTCAGAACATATGCATGGGCAAAGACTTCATGACTAAAACACCAAAAGCAACTGCAACAAAAGCCAACATTGACAAATGGGATTTAATGAAACTAAAGAGCTTCTGCACAGCAAAATAAACTAGCACCAGAGTGAACAGGCAACCTACAGAATGGAAGAAAATTTCTGCAATGGCACCATGCAAAATGGCACCATGGCACATGTATACCTATGTAACAAACCTGCACGTTCTGCACATGTATCCCAGAACTTAAAGTATAATTTTAAAAAATTATTTTTCAGGGGGCTATGTTTTTTTATAAGCAATGATTTGTACATGCAGTCAAAAATTGTTAACTGTTACTGGAGTTCTGAGTTGTCCAAGGATCTTAAAATTATGAAATTTCCATAAATTCCAGATTCATGTCCAAGGATATTAAAAATTATGTAGGAATACCTCATATAAACATGGGTCAAACTACTATGAGGTCAACAGCAGCCAGTGCTTCTGCTATGGAAGATAACCATACAAGAAACAGATGTGACTTCAAGAAAAAGCAAAGAATTGTGTTTCAGTGTACATGCAGTGAAAACATACATCATAGATTTTTAAAATACTGAGAACAGGTCTAAGAACCTCATTAGTTGAGATCCTGATCTGGGAACTGGTGTAAAATAAGTACAACTGGGAAGATCCAGGGCAGGATAATTTTATGGACGAGTCAGGTGCAGTATGTTGTTTTTTGTACTTTTCCTTGTACTACAAATTGTTTTTAAATGTCAGCTGTATAGTAACTATGAGTACCTAATTTGAATAAGGGAGTGCACAAAGATATCTATCTTTCTATACATGTATCATAATCTCCACACTCACATGCAGGTACACACATAAAGAGATAGGAAGATGAAAGTCTGGAGGTAATTTTTAGAATGACTAAGGTATAGGAGAAAGGGAGGGGTCATTTGCTCAAACTACTAGGAAGCTGGAATTACAGAATTCTGGTAATTTGGAACTCTATACTCAGAAACTAAAGAACCTGGGCTTAATTGAGCTTCTCCAGAAAAGGTTAACTAGTCACACACAGAACGAATGAGAGCAATTTCCTTCCTATCTTTGATTCTAATTTTAAAAATACAGTAATACTTTTCACAGAATTGGTTTTACACTCAAGTAACAACTCTTACACAAAGCAAAAAACAAAAGAGGTTTTAATGGTTAAAACAGATGAAGTAATAGGTTTATAATAACCATTAACTAAGGGAAGCCCTAGAACAAGAAATAAGGATTTTTAATTGCATGCAAAACCTAGTTATCATAAAAACCAATGCAATACCAAAATATCTCAGCTTCCTAGCATAGACTCCAGGTCTTTTCAATTCCAATTCTTGGCAATCAAAATATGTACACTTTTATATGCACCTGGTTGTGGAGGAATAAGCTCATTCACATAGGACTACAAATATCTTTCACAGGTAGGAGGGCACAAAAGAACAGTATTTTCCTCCACTTTTTTGGGTCCATCTTTAGAAACAAAAAAGGCACTCCCAAAGGTTCCTTGGTAACACCTTTGTTAGGTTTCTTAATTACTAACATAATCTTTACATGTAAGGTTAATGGTCCACTCATTTCATAGATCTGGGAACCATCAGGCATTGGAACTGCCTTTAACTCACATGCCAAACATCTGGCTTACTTAAACAAGGACAAAAACTGTATATTGATTTCAAAAACATTTGGGCTTTGTTTCCTTGACAACTTATATGTGCTTAATCACTGGACTTTGGCATGCAGAGCCAAACATATCATGGAACTGAAAGAACCACAATATGAGATGGTGACAGAAGACTCTTTGAATCATTATTCTCAGTTTTCCAATATCAGCTGCTCCAGCTCCCTTATAGCAATCCTACATTGTCCCTCAGAGCACCCATGCTCTGAACCCAGGTTTAATCTCTCTGCTGAAAGATTTATTAAAGATACTTAGATAAATTACTAAGTCTTTATGATCATCAAACAAAGAGTAAGGGAAGTCAGATGCTCATGGGCAGTTGTCCACTATTCACAGAATCTTTAGAAACCATTTGTCTGAGGCCAAGGAGAATTTGCTTTATCACCAAATTTGACCCACGTTGAGCCATACTAAAACTGCACTTGGGTAACTAGTCTCAAATCAAATTGAGCTTATGTATCGCTCTACATTTATTGCATCCATGCTGTGTGTAATTTCTGATGCTGAATAAGAGAAATGCGGCAATTAAAGGCTTCACCACAAGCATCACATTCATGGGTTTCTTGGGTTTTCACCTCTGCATGCATCTTCTGATGGTTGACAAGACTGCGCTGTTGACTGAAACTTTTGTCGCACTTCTCACACTTATAAGGTTTCTCTCCTGTGTGTATTCTCTGATGCTGAATAAGACCCGAGTTCCGGCTAAAGGCCTTTCCACATTCATCACATTTATGGGGTTTATTACCTGTGTGAACACCCTGATGTCGAATAAGATTACAAAGTTGACTAAAGCTTTTTCCACACTGTCTGCACAGATAGGGTCTCTCACCAGTGTGGATTCTCTGATGTTCAATAAGAAATGAGCTCCGGCTGAAGCTTTTCCCACAGACAGTACATAGATAGGGCTTTTCACCAGTGTGGATTCTTTGATGTTGTACAAGATGAGCACTAACACTGAAAGTTTTCCCACATTCATCACATTTATAAGATTTCTCCTTAGGGTAGACTTCCTGCTGTATAACAAGACTGCAATTTGGATCAAAACTTTCCTTAGTTTCATTGTATGGATAAGTCTTCTCTCTGGTGTGAATTCTCTGATGCTGAATAAGACCTGAGCTTCTACTAAAGGCTTTCCCACATTCCTCACATTTATGGGGCTTGTCTCCTGTGTGAATTCTCTGATGACGAGTAAGGTTGCAAAGTTGACTGAAACTTTTCCCACACTCTTTGCATTGATAAGGTCTTTCACCAGTATGGATCCTCTGATGTTCAATAAGGAATGAGCTCCGACTGAAACTTTTTCCACACTCAATACAAAGAAAAGGCTTCTCGCCAGTGTGAATTTTTTGGTGTTGTATAAGGTATGTGCTTAATCGAAAGGCTTTCCCACATTCACCACATTTATGGGGTCTTTCCCCAGTGTGAATTCTTTGATGCTCAACAAGCAATGAATTTCGACTAAAGCTCTTCTTACATTTGGTACAGTGATAAGGTTTCTCACCAGTGTGAGTTCTTTGATGCTCAATAAGGTGTGATTTCCAACTGAAGGCTTTCCCACAGTCACTACATTTATGGGGTTTCTCACCTGTATGAATCCTTTGATGTTTAACAAGGCTCCTTCTCTGGCTGAAGCTCTGTTTACACTGATTACACTGATAGGGTCTTTCTCCAGTGTGGATTCTCTGATGTCTAATAAGGGTTGAGCTCACACTAAAGGTTTTTCCACAGTAATTACACTCATAGGGCCTTTCCCCAGTGTGAATTCTCTGATGTTCAATAACAAATGAACTGCGGCTAAAACTTTTCCCACATTCATTGCACTGAAAAGGTTTCTCACCAGTATGGACCCTTTGATGTTGAATGAAATGGGCCTTGCGGACAAAACCCTTTCCACATTCTTCACATTTATGGCATTTCTCTTCTGAGTTTGGTCTTTTACGGATAATGTTAGTGTTTTCTCTGAACATTCTCTGTTCCGGGGTCAAAGATTCCCTTGGTATTTCCCATAAGAAGATTCCTCTTTGTTTATCTAACCTACCAACAAGTTCAAAGGTTTCTCTACTCATAGGATCCTGGTCAATTTCACTTTTGATTCTTGTAACTATTACACCCTGTGGTTCCACTTCTTCCTCAATTTCTTCAATTTCTTGTTTTATGGTTGGCTCCTCATCCTTATCTCTGTTCAAAACATCTGGAATAATAAACAGGAAATACAAAGATCAATCAAGGTCTTTGAAGCAAGGAGAAACAAAGTAAAATGGGCAAACAAAGAAACAAATCAAGTCAAGGTGGGATTAATCAGTCTATCAAAGAAAACAGGGTAGGATGAAAAAAAATCCCCACTAAGTTCAGGAAAATTTAGGATGAAAAAACATTATTGGAGTATGATCAGACCAAATAATTAACAGAAAGGACCAGATGCTAATGGCCAGGCATAGTGGCTCATGCCTGTAATCCTAGCATTTTGGGGGAGTGAGGTGGGAGGATCACTTGAGCTCAGGAGTTTGAGACCAGCCTGGGCAACAGTGAGACTTCATCTCTACCAAAAAAGAAAAAAATTTTTTTTTAAGTAGCCAGGCATGGTGGCACACACCTGTAGTCCCAGCTACTCAGGTAGCTGAGGTGAGAGGATTGATCACTTAAGCCCAACAGGTTGAGGCTGCAGCAAGCCATGTTTGCATCACTGCACACCAGCCTAAGCAATACAGTGAGACCTAATCTCAAAAAAATAAAAATAAAAATAAAAAAAGATGCTAAGAAGAATAAAAGACAAAGATCCAGGGGAAACAATAATTCATTTATTAACAAGCATTTACTCACTGCCCATCAAAAGCACTCCAGAAACACTGTAATCAGCCAGGATTCAGAGATAAGACATGAAGCCCCCCCCCGCCCCACCCCCATCAAATGGAATGGATGTTAAGTAAAAAATGGGGAAAGAAAATAATATGATAAAGAAAATATTAAGTAAAAAGCAGTTCCTGTATAAAGAGACAAAATGGCTTTTAAAAACAATAATAAAGGGTTAGGTGACAGAGAGTCTATGATATTGGGATGCAGAATAAAATAAGTATTAAGAAACATGGTCAGAGTTCGTGGGAGTAACAACCAAAAAGGGCAGTCTGTGGTAGCTTATGACTTCACCAGCCACAAATCATACCGCAAGTACAAGTGATTCTAAACTCTCTAACAATGTAAGACCCAAGGTTCACCATCTTGTTCCAACGGAGAGGCTGCATGACATCTGAGAAATAAAAATCTTGGATGTGTTGAAGAAAAGACAGCACAGTGGTCTATCATATAACAGAGTGGTATATAGTACATTTAGGCCTGCTTCTGACATCTTCCTGGTTTTCCATCTCTTGCTGGAATAGATATTAGATAATTCCACCAGAAGATTCAATAATGACCAAATTTATATTTGGCCCTAAACAAGCTCCTTTTTCATACATCCTCTTTTCTCTCAATTTTTTTGTGGAGTCATCTTTGAATTTTCCATTTGCTTACTTCAAACTAGTCATTATTTTATTCTAAAATAACCTTCTCCTATCCCTCTAAGAAACTACTAGAAATTTTATTTCTTCTAAGGCTACTTATAGTGTCCCCTCTCGGTGGGCTGTATTTTCTTTCACATAATGAAAAAACATGAAAGAACTCCCTAAACTTTCTGTCCTCTACCTATAAAATTATCTGCCAATGGTACGTAAAGATATATCTGATTCTTATGTAAAGCTAATCCATCCACCCCTTATCGATTCCACTCACCTCTGGGCATTTGCTTAATTATCCTCTGCCTTTCCTCTTTCTTCAATATACACTCTCTATTGACACTTTCCTACCATTACATAAATACGTCCAATTTCATCTTGAACCTGAAATCCTTCTCTTTATGAAAGCCAAGCATTGAAACAAAATCTTAACACCGAGGTTTTCTATTTCTTATGTTTTCCATGCCCAACCTCTTCCTATTCAACCTATTCTGCAACCTATGGCAAAATCTGGTTTCTGTTTCCAGTATCTAGAGAAACTTCCCATTAGATTACCAATGACTCAAATTTTTTTTTAAAAAAAATGGGCATTTTTTTTTTTTTTGACAGAGTTTTGCTCTTGTTGCCCAGGCTGGAGTGCAATGGAGCGATCTTAGCTCACTACAACCTCCACCTTCTGGGTTCAAGCGATTCTCCTGCCTCAGCCTCCTAAGTAGCTGGGATTACAGGCACCTGCCACAATGTCTGGCTAATTTTTTTTTTGCATTTTTAGTAGAGATGGCGTTTCATCATGTTGGCCAAGCTGGTCTTGAACTCTGACCTCAGGTGATCCACCCACCTCGGCTTCCCAAAGTGCTCGGATTACAGGAGTGAGCCACCATGCCCGGCCTAAAACGGGCATTTTTCAGTTCTTATGTTATTCAGCAGCACCTAACACTGTTGACCACCCCAATTTCTTGACATTATCTGTTTTTGGTTTCTACGCTATTATTCATTCCCTACTTCTTTGGCCTTTTCTGATAAATTTCCCTCATTTATTTCTTTTCCTTTGTCAACTGATTTTTGTTATTGTTACCCACATTTACATCCTTACTTGTTTTGTATATACACCCTCCAGACATCTCCAGTTAAATGCCGCACAAAGGGCTCACAATTAACATGGTCATCATCATCTGCTCTAATGCCTTTCCCCACCTTTAATTATCTCCTGAAAGGCACCATCATCCATTACCCTACAGTCTCAAAGCAAGAATCATCCTGTATTTCTCCCTTCTTCTTATTGTTAATCAATCATCCAAATCCTGGATTTATCTTTAGCACTTACCTTTTAACCCTCACAATCATGTAGCTGCCTTACAATCTTTGGCTCCAGTCTTCAGACTACCAACACATTATATCTGCCTTACTGATTTGAGAAGAGATCTCTATAAAACAGAATTCTACCATGTCATCACCTGTAGATTTAGCAGCTCCCCATCACCGTTAGGATTGAATCAAGCTCTTTGCTATGATACAACTCTTCATGACACAGTCTCTGAGCCTTAAGTCATGTTCCTACCTACTTTATCATACTTTATATAGGCAAATTGTTTGTGTTACACTCTTTCATGTCTTATCTTTACATATGTCATTTACTAAATGTCCCTCAACACTGTTTACCTGGCAAACTTTTGGTTTCACTTTAAGATTCAAAGCAATCTTTAAGTTTAAAGCAACAGTTCCTCTACAAAGCCTTTACTAAGTCCACTAGACAGATCTAGGTGTTCTATTTTTTTATTACCAGCCCTCGTCCATAACTCTATTATTGCTATGATTACACTGCATTTTTTTAACTGTTTATTATTTGTCTCTTCCACTGGATTGTAAATTCTTTGTGAGAAGGCAGTCTCTTCAGAATATTTGTTCAGTTATATTAGCTGGATTAGTGGATACTGTTCTGTCAATTTCATTCAAATGAGTAAGACAAAATTATCATTACTTGAAGATGATATGAATGTATACCTAAAATTCCTGAAATAGGCAAATGAAAATATAATCATAACAAGATTAAAAAGCTTGTTCTTAGTACAAAAAAAGTTAGTAAATATTATACAGAAATGATAAACTCTTCACAATAGTAACAAAAAAAATAAAACCTAGGAATAAACATAAGAAATGTGTAAGCTCCATAAAAATATTCCATACAATTTTTCTGAAAGACAAAAGGATACAGTTAAACAGAGTTAACCACATGGGTAAAGAGATTCAATATTATAAGGATCTCAATTCCTTTCAATCTATGAAACTAATCACATTCCAATCAAAAATCATTTATGAACCAATAAAAAAGTCAATACTTCTAAAGTTTAGAAGAAGGCAGACTAGTGAAGTACATCCTGAAAAAGATTATTAAAGAATGACTTATATTACCAGACATAAAATATAATACATTGTTAAAGCAAATAAAACGATGACATTGGCATAAAAATAAATAGGTCAACAGGATAGGCAGGTGAAGAAAACAAGTGTAAGGCTCCACACAGAGCAGCCTTGAAATGACTATCCATTAGATCTGGGCTTGGTAATGCTTATGCAGTATCTTCCCATCCTGTGCTCATAGCCAATTTTTCTAGATAGATAGTTGACTCAAAGTGGGTTTCACCAAAGAACCTGGAATTGAAACTGAAGTCACTAGTTATTCTGAAGGTAGCTAGAACTGTAACCTATCAAACCAGAAGCCAAAAGGACAGAAGTATGTGAACATACGAGGAAAGACTAAATTGTCAAGGAAAAAAAAAGAGATAAGACAGTGTTATAGACTGAATGTTTGTGTTCTCACCAAATTCATATGGTGAACTCCTAATCCACAATGTGATGGTATTTGGAGGTGGGGCCTTTGGGAAGTAATTAAATTTAGATGAGCTCATGATGGTGGGGCCCCCATGATGGGATTAGTGTTCTTATAAAAAGAGGAACAAAGACCAGAATGTTTGCGCTCTCTCTCTCTCTCCCCTCTTCTGCCATGTGAAGACACAGTAAGAAGGTGGCAATCTGCAAGTCATTGCGGAAAGAGTCATTAAAACTGAAGATGTCAAAGATCTGAGAAATTAAGCTATCAACCATATCATTGATGTAGCTATTGAAGGTTTTTTTTCTTTTTAATAAGCTTGAACAAGAAAAGTATGAATGAAAAGCCAAAACTATAAAGCTAGATGAGAGCTGCATTATGAAAAGCAGTTAAGATGAAGTAGAAGCATTGCAACAGTAGAGTAATAGTGATCTCTTATCAAGGGAGCTCTCACCAAGGAGCTGGAGATAGGGTCTATTGAGGAGGATGAAAAGACTGTGGGAGGATAAATGATGAATGACGGAAAGCTGTATTTAAGCTGCAATAAAGAGGACAGCCTACAAGTACAAGATCATCTATGGGCACACTGTCACACCTTGTCCATATGGTATTTACATATGGGCACTTATTTGGTTCTATCAACCAGAATACCGTATGTATGGATAATCTGGCAGTGACTGAGAGACAACATGGCATATTAAAACACACACACACACACACACACACACACACACACCCCAACAGCTGATATGGCTGAAGACTAAAGTAGTGTGCAGGAAAAAACAGGCGAGGAAAGAAAGATAGGCAGAGGCTATACTTGGAAGGTCCTATATGATAAGAAATTAAGATTTTTATCCTTTAAGCTATCAGGAACCATCAGAAGTTTTACACAGTTAACTAATACAAAATCACTTTGGTGGCAGTAGAGAGAATATATTTTTAAAAAGGAGACTAGTGGCAAGAGGGTAGTTTAGGGGTTAATGCAATAATCCAGTTAAGAGATACTAAGTCTGAAATTAACTGTACCTAGTCATACAAATATTTAAGAAGCATATAATATAGGCCTGGATCTGTGCTAAGTGCTGGAGAAATCAAATGAAACAGGTATATTTACCATCCTCACGGTAATCAGTGAGGTTAGAAAAGTAACACATATAGAATGATTGTAGTATAGTATAATAAATTCAATAGCAGGAGTATATACAAGGTAAAACAATGAAAGGAGTGCTTAACTCTGGAGAGAAGGCCCTTGATTTTAATGGATTGAAACTCACCAGGTTTGAGTTACTCATGTGGTCTTCAAAAGATGACTAGGAATTTGAAACTCAACAGAGAAGACGATGACAACAATATAAGTCAATATTTATATTGTTCTTACTACATGTTAGTGTGTTAAGTGTTTTACATATATTAATTTAGTTAATGCTGACAGTAACCCTATGAGGTAGGTGCTATTATTATTTCCATTTCATAAAAAAATAAACTGAGGCAAAGAGAGGTTAAATCACTATAGTCACCAGGCTAAGTAAGTGGTGGAACCAGGATTTAAACCTAGGCAGTTAGGCTCCACATTACTTTTCTTAGGTGGAAATAAAGATTTGAGCCAGGCACAGTGGCTCATGCCTATAATCCCAGCACTTTGGGAGGCCAAGGTGGGTGGATCACCTGAGATCGGGAGCTTGAGACCAGCCTGGCCAACACAGTGAAACCTCTTCTCTACTAAAAATACAAAAATTAGCTGGGTGTGGTGGTGCACACCTGTTTATCTCAGCTACTCAGGAGGCTGAGGCAGGAGAATCTCTTGAATCCAGGAAGTGGAGGCTGCAGTGAGCTGAGGTCGCACCACTACACTACAGCCTGGGCAATAGAATGAGGCTACGTCCTAAAAAAAAATTGGGACTTATCTTCACAGAGTGGTAGCTGATGACCTGAGTGTAGGTAAGGTCCCCCAGGGAAAGAGTACAGACTGAGGGGAAGTCTGAGAATGCAAGCCAATGGAGGGAAATAATAAAGACTCTCACATGTTCATAGAGAGGTCGAATAAAATAAGGTCCCAAAAGGGTCTACTGCATTTGACAATGATGTTGTTACAGATCACTGTTAAACAATTTAAAGGGAGTATTAGAGGCAACACAAAGGGGCTCAGACACAAGGGGAGGTAAAGAAGTACAGAACACACATTAACTACTCTTACAAAATCCTGACTGTGAAGAGAACAAGCAGTAAATTATAGGCAGCAGCAAGAGGGAGAGTCTGGCTCATAGGAGGGATTTTTTCTTTTTTCCTCTCTTTTCTCCTATTGGAAGAGTTATGAACATACCAATCATCAGAATAAGGGAGAATAAATAGAGACTGAAACTATAAGGGAACAAAGAATGACTGATTAGTTTCTGGAAAGGTGAGAAGATGAGAGCAGCTTTAAGTGTGCAGATAACAGGCAGAGAAGTTGAGAGTTCGTGCTTATTGGCCCCTATTTTCTCTGAGAAACAGGTGAGCTTCACTACTGAATGATGGATAAGCTTTTGGAATAGTCACTAAAAAGAACAGGGCAGTGAGCATAAAAAGGACAAAAAATATTGCTAAGATATAAAAACCCCAGTGGAGACTAGAAGAAAAAGGCCATACTTATATACAGGACATCAATCTTTTTGGTTAGAGAATTTCTCCTGCTATGTTTAGCAATTCGGGTAGGAAAGAGGGAAAGGTGCATTTTATAACAAACACAGGATTTGAAGTTTGCAGAATGGGTAGAGAATAATGACAGGCTGGCAGGTGAGCTTGCTGGTCATTAGATGGGGAGACAAGCCCAGAGAGGATGGACACCTTGGTGAAAAAACAGAGACATCAAGGGACAGGAAACATCGTTAATAATGAGTGGGTTTAGGTGGAAAGAAGTAGGAAAGATAGAGAAGTTGTAGTAAGCTCCACAAGGGGAGAAAGCCTCTCTGTTTTGGCTACCCTTGTCTAGTTAGTCAATAAACTTTCATTGCCAAATAACTGGTCAGAGAATAGGGTATTGGGATTTACGATTTGCCTGTTATGACAAAATTGCTGTGATCAATGATGTAAGGTGCTGAGTGAAAATGAAAAGCAGGGTCCCTGAAGTAAGACCCACTGAGGCTGAAGTATTAACTAGGTCATCCATGGCATGAGTTAAAATAGATATGAAACATGTGACAAAGTTATGTGTGAAGGACCAGACAAAAAGTTGACAGTGAAAAGGAATTGAGTGGAAAAAGACCTCAAAGAAGGAGAGATTTTGTTTGAAGGTGGACAACTAATGCTTTGGGGACAGCATTTAAAAGCTGAGTGAACAATAACTTCCCCCTTCCAACGCTGAGACAAAGGATGGGGAAGGAGGCGGATGTGGGAAAATAAGCGGCCCCCACTTGAAAAACTGCCAGAGAAACGTTGTCCTTGGGAAAGTGCCAGATTTCAGTTAAGGCCAGGAGGTAAGGAACATTATGTGAAGACGAACAGGGGCTCCAGAAGGCAGAGTGAAAAGGGGTGGGAGGAAAGCTGTGGGAGGATGAGCCAGGACGGAAAGTACAGAACAATATGGGAATGAGATTACGAAGACAGGATGCCCGAAAGGCTTGCAGTTTGGTCACTTCAAGGAAGCTAGGGATGAGAGGTATGGAAACAATTAATGGCTAAAAGGTTTGAATCAGAACTTTGGAACTAAGCAGTTTTGGTACTGGTTTCTGTCCAAATATTCTGTTAGTCTGATTTCTCTCTACTTTCTTAGATATTTTAATTAGAGAAACAGCAGATTCTTACCCAGTGAGACCAGGTTTCCATAATTCTCCATCATGACATCTTTATACAGGCTTCTCTGAGCTGGGTCCAGATAATCCCACTCCTCCTGGGTAAAAAACACAGCCACATCCTCAAATGTCAGCAACCCCTGAAATAGTATGATTTCTGTAGTCAGTTCCTGTTGTCTCAAGGACAATTCTACCACTAGAAGTGGCAGAGGCAATCACTTATCGGGGCCAAATAGGCTAGGAGGAACATGATAACTGAAAGTTTCATATGTTGCCCAATTCTGGGAACGAACTGTAACTGACAGACATATCAGACTAGAAAGGACCTATGGATAAGGCTTTTCTGATGTATTATGCCCTAACAGTTTAATTTTAGTAAACTGCCCCAAGGCCTCTCCAAGCTTCCCTCACCTCACTGCCTACTTCAATTTTCCATTTGCACTGGCTTGTGACTCTATTCAATTCAATTCCTTGAGGTTCTCTAAGCGTGTACCTTGGGGTCCAGGCACTGTGCCAGGAACAGAAGACACAAGGGAAGGTCAAAAATGGTGCTTCACCTGAAGAACTCACAAATGAGAGAGCTAGTCTGGAGCATTATTTATTTTCTCTGGCCGATTTATCAAGTCTCTCTAGAAAAAGAAAAAAAAAAAAAAGGGGGGGAGCCAGTGGGCAGTTTGTTCGCGAACCGCAACCCAGCGCACTAGTGGGGAGCTCCTTGCAAGGCGCTGGCCCTAAAGAGGCGGTCAGGAGGTGGGTGGGGGGCCCGGGGAGAAAGCAGTGGTGCGGCCTAGCTGGGGTAGTGGCGAGACAACCGGGATCCCCGAGGGGTGCTTACTTACCTTTGACTCCGGCGGGGGGCTCGGGGAAGCCATCTCCCAGGCAGAGAATAGGGGCAGGAATTGGGGGCGGCCTCACGGAAAGGAGCCTCTGGTGAGGCCTACCCGGCTGCTGGAAATTAGGCTCGACGAAGACAAGGATCCCTGGCTGGGTCTGACCAGTGCCTGCCTCGGCCCCCAGGCGGTCACGACCCCAACAGCGTATCAGACCGCGATCCCTGGCTGTCCCCCAACCTCGAACCCCAACCCCTACTCCTGCCTGGTTACGCAGCCTTTCAGGCCTTGCTAGAGCCTCCTCCCCGCTGCCAGTTCCTCCTCCTTTCACCCAAGTAGCGCTATGACCGCCCGCCCCCGGACCAGAAGGCGTCACCCAGATCGTTCCCGGGGCCCCCCTCAACTACATCTCCCGTCATGCTCGGAAAGAGCGCCGCGGTCCAGGCGCCGGAGCAACAGCTACCGGACTACATTTCCCAGCGTACACAGCGGGAGGGAGCCTACAGGAAAACGAATGCTCTTGCCACTGGGATTATATCCGATTGGCTGATCTGGGTACGTCACTGCTGGCTGAGGGCTGCGCTCAGGCCCGTGGATCTCATCGAAGATGGCGGCGCGATATCTGTCCGGTATTACCAGGCGAGTCTCCCTGTGGACAGTCTCAGGGACACCACGTAGAGAATTTTGGTCTCGATTCAGGTAAAACTGAAGGGTGGACGGTGGGTCACGTTCAAGGAAAGTTAAGGAGGATGAGGGACGAATTCAAAAGAGGGTGTTAACGCTATCGTGGTCCCGCGCCTGATCGGAGCAAGAACAAGGAGGTACGGTTAGGGTCCCGAGTTGAGAAGCACTCATTGAGTGGTGGGACCCAGTCTCTTCCCCTCTCGGCCTTAGTTTTCTCATCTTATAACGGAAATACCACCCCCTTTCCCTTTCACTTCACTCATTCATTTATTGAGCAAATAGAATTAACCTCGTGTGCGAGACACTGAGTGTGTTGCCTGAAAGCACACGAAAGCGCTTAGTAAACTAAACTCATTTGCCGGCTGTGTTTTTTCACAAGCAAGGTTCAGTAATGAAGTACCGCCTCCTCATTTTGTTTGTTCATTCATTCAGTAATTCAACAGATTTCTCAGGACCAGCATTACTCTAAGCGCCTAGGATAGAGCAGGAAAAACAAAATCCCTTCTCATCCTCGAGGTACTCCAACATATGAGGAAACAGGCCCACAGGAGGGAAGTGATTTTCCCAAAGTCACAAAGCAAGTTAATTGCAAAGCTGGATGTAGAACATAGGTCTCCTAACTCCCCATCTACTGCTTTTTCCGCTGCACGGCTGCACCGTGTGTAATTGTTTGAAGGTAAATCTAATTTGACTTAGATAGTGTTTAGGAAATCAAAACGTATGGTATTGACCCTAAGGAACAATGTATGCCCTCTTAGGTTTAAAACAAAAACTACTACAATTAGGAAATATTTTTTTCATCAGTTCATATATTAGCTTTCCCTCTTCTTTGGTTAATATTTGTTAATATTTCTAAAATATCTTCCAAGTTTGTTTTATTCATTCACTCAACAAATATTTTTTAGATTGTTTACTATAGCCAGGCTATATCTTAAGTGTTACAAGAATAAAGTGGTTACTAAAACAGACCAAATTTTTGTTCTCGTTGGGCCAATGTTCTAATGGAGGAAGAAATGAACAAATGTGTAATGTAATTTCAGGAAGTGGTAAATTATGAAGAAAACTAGAGGAAATAAGAGATTACTGAGAATGATGGTTATATTTTCTTTACTATTTTAAAAAATTTATATATTTAAGGTATACAACTTGATGTTGATTATTAGTCAAGCTAATTATCATATTCATCTCTTTACATACTTTTTTGTTTTGTTTTGTTTTAGAGAAAGGAGTTCTCACTGTGTTGCCCAGGCTGGTCTTGAACTCCTGGGCTTAATCTTCCCGCCTCAGCCTCCCAAATTGCTGGGATTACAGGGGTGAACCACCATGCCTGGCCAGTTAGAATTTTTGTGTGTGTGGTGAAAACACTTAAAAGAGTTTTCTCTCAGAAGATTTCGAGTATACAGTACAGTATTATTAATGGTCATCACCATGGTGTACGTTAGATCTCTGGAACTTACTCATTCTATGTAATTTAAATTTTATCTTTGTCCAACATCTCTCCATTTCCACCACCCCTGGGAACCACCATCCTACTCTGTTTCTGTGACTTTTTATTTGTTTTGGAGATGGAGTCTTGCTCTGTCTCCAGGCTGGACTGCAGTGGCGCCATCTCAGCTCACTGCAACTTCTGCCTCCCAGGTTCAAACGATTCTCCTGCCTTAGCTTCCCGAGTAGCGGGGACTATAGGCGCCCGCCACCACACCCAGCTAATTTTTGTATTTTTAGTAGAGACGGTTTCTCCATGTTGGCCAGGATCGTCTCGATCTCTTGACCTCATGATCCACCTACCTAAGCCTCCCAAAGTGCTTGCTGGGATTACAGGCATGAGCCACCACGCCCGGCCTAATTTGACTTTTTTAGGTACTACATATAAGTGAGATCATGTGGTATTTTTCTGTCTGGCTTATTTCTCGTAGCATAATATTTTCCAGGTTTATCCATGTGTTACATATATCCTTTTTTAAGGCTGAATAAAATGCCATTTTATGTGTGTGTATGTATGCACACACATAATATATACATATATATTCATAGACACATATATACACACAATGGCATTTTATTCAGCCTTAAATATTGTGTGTGTGTGTGTGTATACATATATACATATACACATATACACACATGCTGCAATGAAGATGAGAGTGCAGATATCTCTTTGAGATACTGCTTTCATTTCCTTTGGATATATACCCAGTGGTAAGATCGCTAGATCTTAGGATAGTTAGGATAGTTCTGTTTATAACTTTTTGAGGAACCTCAATTCGGTTTTTTATAATAGTTCTGCCAATTTTCATTCCCATCAGCAGTATATAAGGGTGCCTTTTTTTCCATGTCCTTACCGCACTTGTCTTTTTGGTAATGACCATCCTAATGGGTATGAGGTGATGTTTATTTGTAATTTTTTTTTAATGTTTATGGATACATAATAATTGTGCATATTTATGGGGTACACATAATATTTTGATGCAAGCATACAATATGTAATGGCCAAATGTGAATAGTTGACATATCCATCATGTTATTTATTTGTTTTGGGAGCATTCTAAATCTTCACTTCTAGCTATTTTGAAATATAAATAAATTATTACTAACTATAGTCACCCAATTGTAAAATCAAACACTAGAACTTACTCTTTCTAGCGGTATTTCTCTTCTCTAACTGTATTACCCTTTTTCACTGTATTTCTAACCAATCGGTCTTCATACCCCACCTCCTCACTACCCTTCCCAGCCTCTGGTAACCATCAATTTATTACTACCTCCATGAGGTCATTTTTTTTTTTGGTTCACACATAGAAGTGAGAATGTGCGATATCTGTCTGTCTGCACCTGGCTTATTTCACTTAACAGTGTCCTCCAATTTCATCCATGTTACTGCAAGTGACAGGATTTCATCATTTTTTAATGGCTGAATAATATTCCATAGATTATATGTACAGTTTTTTTTTAATATCCATTCATCCATTGGTAGAAACTTAGTTTGATTCCATATCTTGGCTATTGTGAATAATGCTGTAATAAACATGGAGTGCAGATACCTCTGTCAGACTGATTAACTTTCTTTTGGACGTATACCAAGCAGTGGGATTGCTGGATCATATGGTAATTCTGTTTTTCGTTTTTTTTGGGAAATTTCCATACTTTTCTCCATAGCAGTTGTGCTAATTTACATTACCACCAATAGTGTACTAGTATTCCACTTTCTCTATATCCTTGCCAGCATTTGTTATTTTTTGTCTTTTAAATAATAGTCATTTTAACTGAGGTGAGATGATACTTCATTGTGGTTTTGAGTTGCATTTCCCTGATGATTAGAGATCTTTTTTTTATATACCTGTTGGTCTTTTGTATATCTTCTTTGAGAAATACGTATTCAGATCTTTTGCTATGTTTAAATCAGTTTTTGTTGTTGTTGTTGTTATTGAGTTGTTTGGATTCCTTATATATTCTGGTTATTAATCCCTTGTCAGATAGTTTGCCAATTTTTCTCCTATCCTCTAGGTTTTCTGTTCACTTCGTTTATTGTTGCCTTTGCTATACACAAGCTTTTTAGCTTGATGTAATCCCATTTGTTGATTTTTGTTCTTGTCGCCTGTGCTTTTGAGGTCTTACTCAAAAGGTCATTGCCTAGACCAAAGTCCTGAAGCATCTCCCCAATGTTTTCTTCTACACAGAAGCTTTTTAGTTTAGTGTAATCCCGTTTGTCTACTTTTGTTCTTGTTGCCTGTGCTTTTGCGGTCTTACTCAAGAGGTCGTTGCCCAGACCAGTGTCCTGAAACATCTCCCCAGTGTTTTCTTCTAGTAGTGTTATAGTTTTGTAACTGCCCAATGGGTTCACTTTGCCTAGACAGAGCTGATGTGTCAAGGCAGAGGAATTGCAGTGGAGAAAGTAATTCACACAGAGTCGGCTGTGCAGGACACTGGACTTTTTTTTTTTTTTTTTGAGACGGAGTCTCGCGCTGTCACCCAGGCTGGAGTGCAGTGGCCGGATCTCAGCTCACTGCAAGCTCCGCCTCCAGGGTTCACGCCATTCTCCTGCCTCCGCCTCCCGAGTAGCTGGGACTACAGGCGTCCGCCACCTCGGCCGGCTAGTTTTTTGTATTTTTTAGTAGAGACGGGGTTTCACCGTGTTAACCAGGATGGTCTCGATCTCCTGACCTCGTGATCCGCCCGTCTCGGCCTCCCAAAGTGCTGGGATTACAGGCTTGAGCCACCGCGCCCGGCCTAGGACACTGGACTTTTATTATTAGTCAAATCTGTCTCCCCGAAAACTCAGGGATCAGAGGTTTTAAAGATAATTTGGCAGGTGGGGGCCCCGGAAATGGGGAGTGTTGATTGGTTGGGTTGGAAATGAAATCACAGGGGGACTAAGTGAGTTCTTGCCAACTTATGTTCCTGGATGGGATCACAGAACTGGTTGAGCCAGATTACCGGCTTCGGTGGTGTCAGCTAATCCATTGAGTGCAGGGTCTGCAAAATATCTCAAGCACTGACCGTGGATTTTACAATAGCAGTGTTATCCCCAGGAGCAATTTGGGGAGGATCAGACTCTTGCAGCTGGAGTCTGTATGACCTGTAACCATAATTTCTAATCTTGTAGCTAATTTGTTAGTCCTACAAAAGCAAACTGGTTCCTGGACAAGAAGAAGGTCTTTTCAGAAAAAGGCTATTATCAATTTTGTTTCGGAGTCAAACCATAAACTGAATTCCTTCCCATGGTTAGTTTGGCCTATGTCCAGGAATGAACAAGGACAGCTTAAAGGTTAGAAGCAAGGTGGAGCCAGTTAGGTGCGATTTTTTTTTTTCTTAGCATTACTTTGGCTATTCAAGGCATTTTGTGGTTTCATACTAATCTTAGGATTTTTTTTCTTTTTTTCTTTTTCTTTTTTTTTTTTATTATTATACTTTAAGTTCTAGGGTACATGTGCATAACGTGCAGGTTTGTTACATATGTATACTTGTGCCATGTTGGTGTGCTGCACCCATCAACTCGTCAGCACCCATCAACTCGTCATTTACATCAGGTATAACTCCCAATGCAATCCCTCCCCCCTCCCCCCTCCCCATGATAGGCCCCGGTGTGTGATGTTCCCCTTCCCGAGTCCAAGTGATCTCATTGTTCAGTTCCCACCTATGAGTGAGAACATGCGGTGTTTGGTTTTCTGTTCTTGTGATAGTTTGCTAAGAATGATGGTTTCCAGCTGCATCCGTGTCCCTACAAAGGAAACAAACTCATCCTTTTTTATGGCTGCATAGTATTCCATGGTGTATATGTGCCACATTTTCTTAATCCAGTCTGTCACTAATGGACATTTGGGTTGATTCCAAGTCTTTGCTATTGTGAATAGTGCCGCAATAAACATATGTGTGCATGTGTCTTTATAGCAGCATGATTTATAATCCTTTGGGTATATCCCCAGTAATGGGATGGCTGGGTCATATGGTACATCTAGTTCTAGATCTTTGAGGAATCTCCATACTGTTTTCCATAATGGTTGAACTAGTTTACAATCCCACCAACAGTGTAAAAGTGTTCCTATTTCTCCACATCCTCTCCAGCACCTGTTGTTTCCTGACTTTTTAATGATCGCCATTCTAACTGGTGTGAGATGGTATCTCATTGTGGTTTTGATTTGCATTTCTCTGATGGCCAGTGATGATGAGCATTTTTTCATGTGTCTGTTGGCTGTATGAATGTCTTCTTTTGAGAACTGTCTGTTCATATCCTTTGCCCACTTTTTGATGGGGTTGTTTGTTTTTTTCTTGTAAATTTGTTTGAGTTCTTTGTAGGTTCTGGATATTAGCCCTTTGTCAGATGAGTAGATTGCAAAAATGTTCTCCCATTCTGTAGGTTGCCTGTTCACTCTGATGGTAGTTTCTTTTGCTGTGCAGAAGCTTTTTAGTTTAATGAGATCCCATTTGTCAATTTTGGCTTTTGCTGCCATTGCTTTTGGTGTTTTAGACATGAAGTCTTTGCCCATGCCTATGTCCTGAATGGTACTACCTAGGTTTTTTTCCTCTAGGGTTGTTATGGTATTAGGTCTAACATTTAAGTCTCTAATCCATCTTGAATTAATTTTCGTATAAGGAGTAAGGAAAGGATCCAGTTTCAGCTTTCTACTTATGGCTAGCCAATTTTCCCAGCACCATTTATTAAATAGGGAATCCTTTCCCCATTTCTTGTTTCTCTCAGGTTTGTCAAAGATCAGATGGCTGTAGATGTGTGGTATTATTTCTGAGGACTCTGTTCTGTTCCATTGGTCTATATCTCTGTTTTGGTACCAGTACCATGCTGTTTTGGTTACTGTAGCCTTGTAGTATAGTTTGAAGTCAGGTAGCGTGATGCCTCCAGCTTTGTTCTTTTGACTTAGGATTGTCTTGGAGATGCGGGCTCTTTTTTGGTTCCATATGAACTTTAAAGCAGTTTTTTCCAATTCTGTGAAGAAACTCATTGGTAGCTTGATGGGGATGGCATTGAATCTATAAATAACCTTGGGCAGTATGGCCATTTTCACGATATTGATTCTTCCTATCCATGAGCATGGTGTGTTCTTCCATTTGTTTGTGTCCTCTTTTATTTCACTGAGCAGTGGTTTGTAGTTCTCCTTGAAGAGGTCCTTTACATCCCTTGTAAGTTGGATTCCAAGGTATTTGATTCTCTTTGAAGCAATTGTGAATGGAAGTTCATTCCTGATTTGGCTCTCTGTTTGTCTGTTACTGGTGTATAAGAATGCTTGTGATTTTTGCACATTAATTTTGTATCCTGAGACTTTGCTGAAGTTGCTTATCAGCTTAAGGAGATTTTGGGCTGAGACAATGGGGTTTTCTAAATATACAATCATGTCATCTGCAAAGAGGGACAATTTGACTTCTTCTTTTCCTAACTGAATACCCTTGATTTCTTTCTCTTGACTGATTGCCCTAGCCAGAACTTCCAACACTATGTTGAATAGGAGTGGTGAGAGAGGGCATCCCTGTCTTGTGCCAGTTTTCAAAGGGAATTTTTCCAGTTTTTGCCCATTCAGTATGATATTGGCTGTGGGTTTGTCATAAATAGCTCTTATTATTTTGAGATATGTTCCACCAATACCGAATTTATTGAGCGTTTTTAGCATGAAGGGCTGTTGAATTTTGTCAAAAGCCTTTTCTGCATCTATTGAGATAATCATGTGGTTCTTGTCTTTGGTTCTGTTTATATGCTGGATTACGTTTATTGATTTGCGAATGTTGAACCAGCCTTGCATCCCAGGGATGAAGCCCACTTGATCATAGTGGATAAGCTTTTTGATGTGTTGCTGAATCCGGTTTGCCAGTATTTTATTGAGGATTTTTGCATCGATGTTCATCAGGGATACTGGTCTAAAATTCTCTTTTTTTGTTGTGTCTCTGCCAGGCTTTGGTATCAGGATGATGTTGGCCTCATAAAATGAGTTAGGGAGGATTCCCTCTTTTTCTATTGATTGGAATAGTTTCAAAAGGAATGGTACCAGCTCCTCCTTGTACCTCTGGTAGAATTCAGCTGTGAATCCATCTGGTCCTGGACTTTTTTTGGTTGGTAGGCTGTTAATGATTGCCTCAATTTCAGAGCCTGCTATTGGTCTATTCAGGGATTCAACTTCTTCCTGGTTTAGTCTTGGAAGAGTGTAAGTGTCCAGGAAATTATCCATTTCTTCTAGATTTTCCAGTTTATTTGCATAGAGGTGTTTATAGTATTCTCTGATGGTAGTTTGTATTTCTGTGGGGTCGGTGGTGATATCCCCTTTATCATTTTTTATTGCATCGATTTGATTCTTCTCTCTTTTCTTCTTTATTAGTCTTGCTAGCGGTCTGTCAATTTTGTTGATCTTTTCAAAAAACCAACTCCTGGATTCATTGATTTTTTGGAGGGTTTTTTGTGTCTCTATCTCCTTCAGTTCTGCTCTGATCTTAGTTATTTCTTGCCTTCTGCTAGCCTTCGAATGTGTTTGCTCTTGCTTCTCTAGTTCTTTATATGCGATGTTAGAGTGTCAATTTTAGATCTTTCCTGCTTTCTCTTGTGGCCATTTAGTGCTATAAATTTCCCTCTACACACTGCTTTAAATGTGTCCCAGAGATTCTGGTATGTTGTATCTTTGTTCTCATTGATTTCAAAGAACATCTTTATTTCTGCCTTCATTTCGTTATGTACCCAGTAGTCATTCAGGAGCAGGTTGTTCAGTTTCCATGTAGTTGAGCGGTTTTGATTGAGTTTCTTAGTCCTGAGTTCTAGTTTGATTGCACTGTGGTCTGAGAGACAGTTTGTTATAATTTCTGTTCTTGTACATTTGCTGAGGAGTGCTTTACTTCCAATTATGTGGTCAATTTTGGAGTAAGTACGATGTGGTGCTGAGAAGAATGTATATTCTGTTGATTTGGGGTGGAGAGTTCTATAGATGTCTATTAGGTCTGCTTGCTGCAGAGATGAGTTCAATTCCTGGATATCCTTGTTAACTTTCTGTCTCGTTGATCTGTCTAATGTTGACAGTGGAGTGTTGAAGTTATTATTGTATGGGAGTCTAAGTCTCTTTGTAAGTCTCTAAGGACTTGCTTGATGAATCTGGGTGCTCCTGTATTGGGTGCATATATATTTAGGATAGTTAGCTCTTCCTGTTGAATTGATCCCTTTACCATTATGTAATGGCCTTCTTTGTCTCTTTTGATCTTTGGTGGTTTAAAGTCTCTTTTATCAGAGACTAGTATTGCAACCCCTGCTTTTTTTTGTTCTCTGTTTGCTTGGTAAATCTTCCTCCATCCCTTTATTTTGAGCCTATGTATGTCTCTGCATGTGAGATGGGTCTCCTGAATATAGCAGACTGATGGGTCTTGACTCTTTATCCAGTTTGCCAGTCTGTGTCTTTTAATTGGAGCATTTAGTCCATTTACATTTAAGGTTAAGATTGTTATGTGTGAACTTGATCCTGCCATTATGATATTAACTGGTTATTTTGCTCGTTAGTTGATGCAGTTTCTTCCTAGCTTCGAAGGTCTTTACATTTTGGCATGTTTTTGCAATGGCTGGTACCGGTTGTTCCTTTCCATGTTTAGTGCTTCCTTCAGGGTCTCTTGTAAGGCAGGCCTAGTGGTGACAAAATCTCTAAGCATTTGCTTATCTGTAAAGGATTTTATTTCTCCTTCACTTATGAAACTTAGTTTGGCTGGATATGAAATTCTGGGTTTAAAATTCTTTTCTTTAAGAATGTTGAATATTGGCCCCCACTCTCTTCTGGCTTGGAGAGTTTCTGCCGAGAGATCTGCTGTTAGTCTGATGGGCTTCCCTTTGTGGGTAACCCGACTTTTCTCTCTGGCTGCCCTTAAGATTTTTTCCTTCATTTCAACTTTGGTGAATCTGGCAATTATGTGTCTTGGAGTTGCTCTTCTCGAGGAGTATCTTTGTGGTGTTCTCTGTATTTCCTGGATTTGAATATTGGCCTGCCCTACTACGTTGGGGAAGTTCTCCTGGATGATATCCTGAAGAGTGTTTTTCAACTTGGTTCCATTTTCCCCCTCACTTTCAGGCACCCCAATCAGACGTAGATTTGGTCTTTTTACATAATCCCATACTTCTTGCAGGCTTTGTTCATTTCTTTTTCTTCTTTTTTCTTTTGGTTTCTCTTCTTGCTTCATTTCATTCATTTGATCCTCTATCGCTGATACCATTTCTTCCAGTTGATCGAGTCGGTTACTGAAGCTTGTGCATTTGTCATGTATTTCTCGTGTCATGGTTTTCATCTCTTTCATTTCGTTTATGACCTTCTCTGCATGAATTACTCTAGCCATCAGTTCTTCCACTTTTTTTTCAAGATTTTTAGTTTCTTTGTGCTGGGTACGTAATTCCTCCTTTAGCTCTGAGAAGTTTGATGGACTGAAGCCTTCTTCTCTCATCTCGTCAAAGTCATTCTCCGTCCAGCTTTGATCCGTTGCTGGCGATGATCTGCGCTCCTTTGCCCGGGGAGATGCGCTCTTATTTTTTGAATTTCCAGCTTTTCTGCCCTGCTTTTTCCCCATCTTTGTGGTTTTACCTGCCTCTGGTCTTTGATGATGGTGACGTACTGATGGGGTTTTGGTGTAGGTGTCCTTCCTGTTTGATAGTTTTCCTTCTAACAGTCAGGACCCTCAGCTGTAGGTCTGTTGGAGATTGCTTGAGGTCCACTCCAGACCCTGTTTGCCTGGGTATCAGCAGCAGAGGCTGCAGAAGATAGAATATTGCTGAACAGTGAGTGTACCTGTCTGATTCTTGCTTTGGAAGCTTCCTCTCAGGGATGTACTCCACCCTGTGAGGTGTGGGGTGTCAGACTGCCCCTAGTGGGGGATGTCTCCCAGTTAGGCTACTCAGGGGTCAGGGACCCACTTGAGCAGGCAGTCTGTCCCTTCTCAGATCTCAGCCTCCTTGCTGGGAGATCCACTGCTCTCTTCAAAGCTGTCAGACAGAGTCCTTTGTGTCTGCAGAGGTTTCTGCTGCTTTTGTTATTGTTTACTGTGCCCTGTCCCCAGAGGTGGAGTCTACAGAGACAGGCAGGTTTCCTTGAGCTGCTATGAGCTCCACCCAGTTCGAGCTTCCCAGCAGCTTTGTTTACCTACTTAAGCCTCAGCAATGGCGGGCGCCCCTCCCTCAGCCTCGCTGCTGCCTTGCCAGTAGATCACAGACTGCTATGCTAGCAATGAGGGAGGCTCCGTGAGCGTGGGACCCTTCCGGCCAGGTGTGGGATATAATCACCTGGTGTGCCTGTTTGCTTAAAGCGCAGTATTGGGGTGGGAGTTACCCGATTTTCCAGGTGTTGTGTGTCTCAGTTCCCCTGGCTAGGAAAAGGGATTCCCTTCCCCCTTGCGCTTCCCATGTGAGGCGATGCCTCGCCCTGCTTCAGCTCTCGCTGGTCGGGCTGCAGCAGCTGACCAGCACCGATTGTCCGGCACTCCCTAGTGAGATGAACCCAGTACCTCAGTTGAAAATGCAGAAATCACCGGTCTTCTGTGTCGCTCGCGCTGGGAGTTGGAGACTGGAGGTGTTCCTATTCGGCCATCTTCAGGAATTTTTTTCTATTTCTGTGAAGAACGTCATTGGTATTTTGATAAAGATTACATTGACAGTATATTGCTTTGAGTAGCATAAGCATTTCAACAACATTAATTCTCCCAATCCATGAACATGGGATATCTCCATTTTTTGTGTGTCCCCTTCAATTTTTTTCATCAGTGTTTTATAGTTTTTATTGTAGAGGCCTTTTACTTCTTTGTTGAAGTCCATTCCTAGATTTTTGTGTGTGTGTGTGTGTGGCTGTTGTTAATGGAATTGATTTCTTGATTTCTTTTTCAGATTGTTTACTATTGGCATATGGAAATGCTACTGATTTTGTATGTTGATTTTTGAATTCTGAAACTTTACTGAATTTGTTATTTCTAAGAGCTTTTTGGTGGATATTTAGGTTTTTCTAAATATACATATATCAAGATATATAAGATTATATATCTTACATATGATATGTAAGATCATATATCAAATAAGAACAATTTGACTTCTTTTCAATTTTGATGTACTTTATTTCTTTCTCTTATCTAATTGCTGTGGCTAGGACTTCAAGTTCTGTTTTGAATACAAGTGATGAAAGTGAGCATCCTTGTCTTGTTCAAGATCTTAGAGGAAAGGCTTTCAGTTTTTTCCCATTCAATGGTGCTAGCTTGTTTTGTGTCCTTGTTTGGTGGGTTTGTCATGCATGACTTTTATTATGTTGAAGTATGTTCCTTCAGTATCCAGTTTATTGACAGTTTTTATCATGAAAGGCTGTTGAATTCTATGAAATGCTTTTTCAGCATCTATTGAAATGATCACATGATTCTTGTTCTTGATTCTGTCAATGTGATGTATCGAGTTTGTTGTTTTGCATATGTTGAACCATTCTTGCATTCTGGGATGAATGTTGAGGAGTTTTGCATCTGTGCTCATCAGGAATATTGACCTGTGGTTTTCCTTTTTTATTTTGTCTTTGTCTGGTTTTGGTATCAGGGTAATGCTGGTCTTGTAGAATGTGTTTTCCTTTTTTATTTTGTCTTTGTCTGGTTTTGGCATCAGGGTAATGCTAGCCTTGTAGAATGTGTTTGGAAGTATTGTCTCCTCTTCAGTGTTTTGGAATAGCTTTGGTAGAATTCTTATTGGTTGGCATTAGTTCTTCTTTAAATGCTTGGTGGAGTTCAGTAGTGAAGCCATCAAATCTTAAGCTTTTCTTTGATGGGAGACTTTTATTACAGCTTCTATCTCATTATTTCTGTTGGGTTTTCTATTTCTTCATGATTCAGTCCTGCTAAGTTGTCTGTGCCTAGGAATTAATCCATCTCTTCTAGGTTTTCCAATCTATTGATGTATAGTTGCTTGTAATAATCTCTAATTAGCCTTTAAATTTTTGTGATATCAGTGTAATCTCCTTTTTTGCCTCTAATTTTATTTATTTGTGTCTTTTCTCTGTTTTTCTTATTCTAGATAAAGGTTTGTTGATTTTAATTTTTCAATAAACCAACTTTTTAATTCATTGATCTTTTTAATTGCTTTTTTTAGTCTATTTCATTTGTTTCTACACTGATCTTATTTCTTTCCTTCTACTAATTTTGGGTTTGGTTTGTCTTTTTCTAATTTAAGGTGCATCTTTAGATTGTTTATTTGAAATTTTTCTTTTTTCATGTAGGTGTTTATTACTATAAGCTTCCCTCTTATTACTGCTTTTGCTGTATCACATAGATTTTGATGTGTTGTGCTTTCATTTTTATTGCTTCAAGACATTTTAAAATTTCCTTCCTAATTTCATCATTGACTCCTTGGTCATTTGGGAGCATGTTATTTTTTATGTAGTTGTATAATTTCCAGAGTTCTTGTTATTGATGTCTAGTGGTATTTCATTGTTGTTAGAAAAGTCCTTGATATGATTTTGAGTTTTATGAGTTTGTTAAAACTTGTTTTGTGTTCTAAGATACAGTCTACCCTGGAGAATGTACCATGTACTCATGAGAAGACTATGTATTCTGCAGCAGTTGGGTGAAATGTTCTCTAAGTGTCAAGTCCATTTGGTGTAGAATTTAATTCCAGTGTTTCTTCGTTGATTTTGTCTGGATGATCTATTATTGAGAGTGGGTGTTGAAATCCACAACTATTAATGTATTGTAGTCTATCTCCTCCTTTAGATTTATTAATATTTGTGTTATATGTTTAGGTTCTCCAATATTGGTTGCATATATATTTATAATTGTTATATGCGTTTGCTGAATTGACTCTTTATGATTATGTAATGACCTTCTTAATCTCTTTTATAGTTTTTGACTTGAAATTTATTTTATCTGATGTAAGTGTAGCTACTCCTGTTCTTTTTGGTTTCTGTTTGCATGGAATATCTTTTTCCATCTCTTCACTTTCTGTGAAGTAGAATATAAGTAAAATTAAAAGTCAGGTAGGATGTGATGCACTCTGAGAGCAGTATAAAGTGCTGAAGAGATCACATGAAATTACAATTATATTTGATTCTGGAAATTACGTAAAGCCTCTTGGAAGAGAACAATTTTATCCTAAGACTTACAGAATAAGCAAGATTTACATAGGTGAAGATAAAAGACAGACATTTTAAGATATAACTTGAGCCAACACATTGTGTCAGGAAAGTGGGAGTGTGCTTGGGACACAGGATATAGAGTACCACATGGAGTATATGTAGGTAATCAGTGAAAGGTAAGACCAGAAAGGTAGATTGAGGTGGGATCTTGGAGGATGGGGTATCCCAGACAGAATGATTTATCTTACTTCTTCACCTATTCTTAGGAATTCTTACAGTATGTAAAATATATACTTAGTTTTTTTCTGTCTCTCCCAACTCAGTTCAACTATGAACGTTCTAAGGGCAGGGGCCTATCATATTCTTTACTACTCTCCACGGTCCCCAGCGGTAGTCGGTGTGCCTTTGTTGATTTTGATTGGTAGGCAAGATTTGGTCTGGTGTTTGTCAACTTCATTAATAGATTTGTGTGTTTTTGATCATTCCAGAAAAGAGAAAGAGCCAGTGGTTGCTGAGACAGTAGAAGAGAAAAAGGAACCTATCCTAGTGTGTCCACCCTTACGAAGCCAAGCATACACACCACCTGAAGATCTCCAGAGTCGTTTGGAATCTTACGTTAAAGAAGTTTTTGGTTCATCTCTTCCTAGTAATTGGCAAGACATCTCCCTGGAAGATAGTCGTCTAAAGTTCAATCTTTTGGCACATTTAGCTGATGACTTGGGTCATGTAGTCCCTAACTCCAGACTCCACCAGATGTGCAGGGTTAGAGATGTTCTTGATTTCTATAATGTCCCTATTCAAGATAGATCTAAATTTGATGAACTCAGTGCCAGTAATCTGCCTCCAAATTTGAAAATCACTTGGAGTTACTAAGCAATTTGGAAGAGAAACACATCAAAATCATTGTTTTTCCCTGACCAAGAGGGCTGCTCATTAGACCTTTTGATACTTTACCATGTGAAATACTACCAGAACTGTTCTCTAAACCCACTTTTTCTGTAGAGGAATGTATTATCTTTTTTTGTCTCATATTATGAATGGACAAATAACGGACTTTCTGTTTTCATATTTGCTGAAACCATTTTTTAAATGAAATTAGGTAATTATTAATTTATGAAAAGTTTTGAGAGAGCACTGTCATTAACTTGGGTTTAAGACAGGAGGACATTGCAAGTTCACACCCTTCATAGGCATAAAGTAGTTGCAAGAAAATATTTTCATCCTGTTAGGATTCATATCTAAGATAGAGTTATTATGCATTGCCCATATACAAATAAACTTTTATTAGATAGATACCTATAAAAGAAACATAAAAGTATGTTATGTATTACTGACAGTTCTAGATTAATTTCTTTTAGAATTAAAGTAGATTTGTTAAAGTGTATTGTGTGTTGTAAATTTTTTAAGTGAAATTTGCTGGTGTTCTCCCTTGCCATTTCTTTCCAGTAAGTATAACTTTGAAAAAATTAGAATATGTGCCAGCTATTGAGTGCTGTGATTCTTCCTCATAAGAGATGTGCCAGATTCTATGTCTAATTGCGTATTCTCTTCAGAGGAGATGATGCTGATTTTAAACCTTTTTTTCTATAACTTTTAAAAAGTGGTGTTGAGTATTGACTAGAGTGGCAAGTCTTTGTATTTTAATGGACTTAATTTGTGGAAATTACTTAAATAGCAGGTTATCAGATAGTTCTGAATGACAAAGTTGTTAAATTCAGGATTATTGTTTTCAGGCTTTAGATATGGCTGGAGAGTAATGAGACAGAAAGAATGTCTTACATTGTTTTGACTGCTGACAATTCCTAAAGAAAAGTGATAGAAAGGTTTTTAACAAAAGAAATTGCATTCTCTTTCCCAGGGTGACTCCTTTGAAGAGGGCAAAATTCAGTTGGGAATATAAATTCTGGAATCTTCATTAAGAAAATTAGTTGACAGTGTAGACATTCCCTACAAATATCATCCACAGGCACTTCATTCAAGAACTTCAGGTGTCAGAATGCCTGGAACTCTGGAGCTTAGACATTAGAGTTGATCCCTTGATATCCCTTGGGGATTGGTTCCAGGACACCTACTTGGATACCAAAGTCCACAGATGCCCAAGCCCCTTGTATGAAATGATGTGGTATTTGCATATTATGTATGCACATCCTCCCATATACTTTAAATCATCTTTAGATTACTTATAATACTGAATACAATGCAAATAGTATTTACAATTGTGAATACAATGTAAATAGTTATGTAAATACGTAAATTGTGAATACAATGTAGTTATGTAAATATGTAAATTTTAAAGTTATGTAAATATATAGCTATGTAAATAGCTATATAAATAGTATTTACAATTGTGAATACAATGTAAATAGCTATGTAAATAGTGAATACAATGTAAATAGCTATGTAAATAGTTGTTATGCTGATTATTTAGGGAATAATCAGAAGGAAAAAAGTATACATATTCAGCATATTCAGTACAGATGTAGTCATCTTCTCCTTCCCCCTCCCCCAAACATTTTTGATCCACAATTGGTTGAATCCACGGATGGAGAACACACAGATACAGAAGACCTACTGTATGTCCTTCTGCTTCTGCTGTGTAAAAGATTCAGCAAGGAATCATTGGAATTTTATGTACAGGATTTCATTATCTCATTTTCTATACAATTTTTCCTTCTGATCCAGAGACACAGAAAAACAAAGGGCATGATGGAAATAAGGGATGAGGAGGTCTATATGGAAAAACAGTTAAAACTGGAGAGGTAACTGCAAAAACCAAGCAGCTTCATGTGATTGTTAGGACAGAAGAAATTTCTCCTTTGTAGCCTAAAGCAATATTCTGAAAATGTAATGTGCATATTAATCATTTGGGATCTTTTATTTATTCATTTTTTCATGTGGGGATCTTTTTAAAATGCAAATTCTGATTCGGTAAGTCTGGAGTAGGTCCAGGTCCAGAGCTTCTGCATGCTTCAAAAGCTGATTATGTTTTGAGAACATGGATCTAGGTGCTAGTAATGAGGTGGGAGACAAGTACTGCTACCTGAAACAACAGCCCTGGTAAATTTAGCCAACAAGGAGGGTAAACACATCCCAACAGGGAAGGTAAGCTGCATGTCCATCAGTACCTCTAGAGGGCATCACTGGTTCAATACAGTGAATATGTCAGAATAATGGCCTTTAGTTTTCCTGAAAGATTAAATTAGGCTTGCTGACTTGTTTAATGAGATAATCAAACATATATTGTAATTTTAAAGAGTTTACATTTTTAAAAATTTAATGATTTTTACATTAAAAAGGTATCAGTTAACTAATTTTACTTAGTTGGAACTTCTGTAAGCTTAGTAGGTATGCTTACATAAAGCCTGCTAATAGAGATTCAGACTCAATAGAATGGTTTTACATATGTAATATATGTTTTAAACAGCATAAATAGACTCCTCCCTCTCTTAACGTGTCATTTTTCTGATTACAAAAGTAGCACATTGTTTTTAGAAAATTGGGGAAGAAAAAAGCAAAAACAAGAATGAAAAAACAAACCTATTTTGCCGCTCATAATTACCTAACATTTTGGTATATTTTCAAATGAAAAAAAATATATTTTACAATTACTGTATTTTACAATTACTATGGCATCATGCTCCCCTTCACATTAGAAGCATTTCCCCATATTTTTAAATAGACAAGAATAACAAATTTGATTAATAGCATATTATTATGTAATTAGATGTCATGCAATTATTTAACCAATATTCAATTGGCTATTTAAATTGTTCCCAGTGTTTTGCTTTTCTGTTCTTTCTAATCCTGCTTTTCTAGTTCTTAGAGAATTGGTCTGCCATAAATCTTTCTACTCAGAAGTAGAAGCTACTCTACTGTGAATTTCTTGACCCTAAACCTAGGAATGAACAATTTGGTCCTGCTTCTTTGATTCATAATCCCATTAGCACATATTCTGTGAATCCTAAAACACAAAGTGACAAGGACCTTGAAATTTTCACTAGGTTGTTTCACAGTGCAAAAATCCTAAAGCTTTTACTTAAAAGGTTTCCAAATTTAAAAAGTCAGTAACCTCTGATCCCATAGAATTCCAAAGTTAATCTTAGCTGTACAGTAACAGACTGGAGCAACCATCACAGTTCTGCTTTCCATCATGAAATACCAAATTCAAAATATGTAACACTGATGTAACAATAATATACTATCCATATTCAAATTTCACCAATGCCCTGTAATGGCCTTTATAGCAATTTCACCTCCAATCTAGGATCCAATCCTGGTTTATTTAGTTGGTCATTATTATGTTTCTTGGTCTCATTTATTCTTCAGTAAATTTTTTCAAGTAATTGATTTCATATAAGTTACCAAATTAGTTAGCATAAAATTGTTCATAATATTCCCTAACTAATGTCAACTGGATCTATAATAACAAGCCCACTTTCATTTTGAGTTGTTATTTGTGTCCTATCTTGTTTTTATTTAATCAGTCTAGGTTGTAGTTTATCCATTTTTTAGCTTTGCCTTCCTTAAAAATTATATTATTATTCATCATTCAGTTTAAAATATTTCCTAATTTCCACTGTGATTTCTTTTTGACTCATGACTTATTATCTATCTCTCTATATATGTATATATATATATACACATATATAAATATGTTTGATTTTCAAATATTTGGGAGTTTTCTAGATAGCTTACTGTTATTAATTTCTAATTTCATTGAGAATATATGATTTCAGTATTTTTACATGTATCAAGATTTTATGGTCTACCTTATGGCCTATCTTGTTGAACATGCCATGTACATTTGAAGTTGTTGAGGCGATTAGGGTAAGGTCATTATAGTGTTGAAATCTATGCCTTTACTGAGTTTTTTCAAGTTTTCTACCAATTGTTAAAAGAGGGATTTAAACACCGCCACTCATGGTTATGAAATTGTCTATTTTTCCTATTTTTTTTTCTGTCAATTATTGCCCCATATATCTTGAAATCCATTATTTGGATTTATGATTTTTATGACCTTGTCATATAGGTATATGATATTTATAATCTTTCATTATTACTTTAGGTTTCTTATGCTTACTGTTGCATGGTATGTATTTTTTTCATTTACTTACTTGCATTCTGTTAATGTAAACTACATTAATAATTTTTCACCACAATCCAGACTCTCAGTAATCCTTTCCTTGCTTTTGTTTAAATATTTACTCCAAAAGTGTTGCCTATAGTTTTAGTTAAGCAAATATAAATTTGTAAGATTTATTTATGTATATTTATGACTAGTTTCTAACAACATTATGTTTATAAGATTCATCCAGGTTATTGCATGTCGTAATTCATTTATTTTTGTTCTCTAGAAGAGGAATTGCTGGGTCAAAAGTTATTCATATTGTCACATTTATTAGACATTGTCAAATTGCTTTCCGAAGTGGTGGTACCAATTTATATTCCCTTAGTGTGGCTTGAGTCTGAGTGATTCGCTTCCTAACTAACTCTTATTTTTGGAATTTTTAATTTTTGCCAACCTTATAGGTATGAAATATACCCCATGATTTTAATTTGCATTTCTTTGATAATAAATGAGTTAAACCTTTTCCCATATACTTATGCTTTTGTCTCATTGTCTGTTAAGTACCTGTTTAAGACTTTTTCTCATATTCACCTGAGATTTTTAGACATTACATGTTTAGGAATATTTTATGTATCCTAGTTAATAATTCTTAATCAATTGTATCTGTAGCATAAGTCTTGCAAGGTAGTAGCTTGTAGTTTTCAAGTATTTTATGGAGTATTTGGCTGATCAGAATTCCTTAAAATTAAGTTGAATTTACCAGTAGTTTCCTTTAAGTTCGTACTTTTTAAATGCTCTTATCACCTCAAAAAAGATCCAAAACTTTTATAGAGATAGTCCTTTTATTGTCGTGTAAAATCCTACTAACACTCCATTCTATAGCTATTTCAAGAAACTGTGTGAATTAGTTGAGGAGGATTAGTAGGAGATTTCGTGCTCCCCAAATTCTGAAAGTGGGGCTTGAGTATTTTATTACTCATTACTGTGATCACATTTGTATTTTTCAGCTTTTGTTGTCTCAGGAAAGAAAACATTTGCAAATGCAGATCCCTTTAGAAGTTACCTTGAGTATTTTATTGCAGAAGAAAAATATGCCCTAATGGTACCAATAGGGGTCAAACAACTTTTATAAAGAAAATTACTAAAATATGTGAGTAAAATATAGTGGCAATCCCTAAGAGGGGGGGATTTAGAGAGAACAGAAAATGAAGAGGGAAAATAGTGATACATTTATTGGGTTCAATAACTGTTAAAAATTAATAGGAAACTAGAGCAAGAGATATGTGGTAACCTAGCACTTAAGTTAGCTCTGTTATACTTCCAAAGGCATATTTGAGGTTTTGGCCTTCTGGGCAACTTTTGGGAGAGTGTCTGTCATTTTTCTTTTACTGCTGGTAAAGAAGACTCAAGAGGAAGAATCCAGGTACTTTGTATTTTAATCAGGACTATTTCTTTTGGGTCGATTGGAAATAAGTTAAGATCTCAGCTCTTGAATTAAATCAGTTTATTTACTTCAGTGTTTGGAATTTTAGCAGTTCATGAAGACAACTAGTCTTTCTGCTCATTTCATAATCACAGCTGTAGAGTTGCCAGGAGTGTTCAGATAAGTGTGTCTTTTCATTTTGATTCGCTTAGAAAGGATGTCAGTAGGGACTTGCTATTATGACAATATTGAGCTAGAATTTATATTTCTGAGGAAAATGAAAGGCTATCAGAAGTCATTTGTTAAAATTTCTTTATTCTGTCTTCCCAATCCTTATCAATATTTCTCCCTCTTTTAAAAGACTATTGCCTAGAATTTTATAGAATAAGCCCTCCTATTCTGGGAAACTGTGTTGTGGTCCTATTTATATTTTGTTTGAAGGGTAATTTTCTTTTAATGTAAGACTAATGCCATGTTAGAATTAGATTCTGTGAAAATATTTCTTGAATCTTTGAATATATGTTATACCTATTTATGCAATTCAGGAATGATTTCTGGTAGTGAAATGTAATGTTAAAAAATACCAAAAAAAGCAAGTATAAGTTGAGCTAAAGTTAATGACTTTCTAATTGACTTACTTCTGTTTGGGTACACTGGTTGATGCATGTGATATTTGAATAGAAATAAATTTAATGGATAATATTGTTAGGGGTGGCGAATATCTGAGTTACTGGTGGCAAATCTGTGTGGGTCTCCAACAGTCTCATTTCTTGCCTCCTCAAAAGAAAGAATTCAACTGAGGAGCATAAGGCAGTAAAAGAGACCGAAGCAAGTTTCAGAGCAGGAGCAGAAGTTAATTAAAAAGCTTTAGAGCGAGAAAGAAAGGAAAACACAGTTGGGAGAGACCCAAGCAGGCATCTTGGAGGTCAAGTGCCTTGTTTAACCTTGAACCTAGGATTTTATATGCTGGCCTACTTCTGGCATCTTGCACCCCTTTCCCTTCATCCTTCCCTTAAGGGTTAAGGGGAACCACCCACATGCATAGTGCCCTGCTTATGCTTGGGATGTGAGCATGCACAGTGTGTTTACTGGAGTTTCATACATGCTCATCTGAGGCTTTCTTTCGAATTCTGGTGGCATGCCCCTGGAAGGTCATACTCTGCCATTTTGCCTCTTAATGCACATGTTTGAGCTCATTCGCCCAATTCCTGAAAGCTGCCAATTACCAATTTCAGGTGTTTATCTGTTGAGAAACTGCCTTTCCCTGGTGCTGACTGTGACCAATTGTTATTTTAGAGAAGCAGAGTGACCATCACCTGATAGTCACCTCACATTCTGGTGGGTGGGGGGAACTCTCTCTTGCCTGACTCATGCTTGACTAGCTACCTACTGTAACAATATGTAGAAGAAATACTATACCTTAAGCTTATTTAGAGTAGGAACTGCATCTTATCTGTCAGTGACTATGACATGTAGACCCTTGATAAATTCTTTTTGAAATACTAATCAATTTAACTAAGAGTTGGAAATGTAGATTCCATTTCTGACTCTCATGTATTTCTGTATGACCTTAAGTACTCAATTTCTTGATTACAAGAAAAGAAATGAAATATGATACTTGGAAGCTATAGTATCACTTATTTTTAAGCTTCTCAGGAAACAGATGCAATGTTTACTCACCACTGAATTATCATTCTCAGCACCTCTCTCTCTGTAGGCTCATTCTTGTCAGCATGTATTTATGTCTGTGTCTGTCTCATCTCTCATCTATATATACACATATATATGCAACACAAACACTGTTGCATATATTTTCTTTTACTTTCAATCTGTCTTTTTTTGACAATGTGTTTCTGAAAAATAACCACTTGCTTTTTCAACTAGTTTGACAATCTGTCTTCTTTTTTATTTCTATGTATGTATGTATGTATTTTAGAGATAGGATTTCAGTTCTTTCTCCCAGAATGGAGTCAGCTCTTTCACCCAGTGGCATGATCACAGCTCACTGCATCCTCAACCTCTCAGACTCAAGCAATTCTGCCTCAACCTCTCAAGCAGCTGGGACTACAGGTGTGCCCCACCACACCCAACTAATTTTTACTTTTTTTTTTTTGTAGAGGTGGGATCTCACTATGTTGCCCAGGCTGGTCTCAACCTCCTGGAATCAAGTGATCCTCACACCTCAGCCTCCCAGAGTGCTAGGATTACAGGCATGAGTCACCATGCCTGGCCTGTGTCTTGTAATTGGAGTGTTTGATCTGTTTATATTTAATGTAATTATTGATCCGTTTGGGTTTTAAACTCCCATCTTGGTAGTTGTTTTCCATTTATCCCATTTATTATTTGCTCCTTTATTCCTCCTTTCCTGTTGTGGCAGATTGCATTTCCCAAAGATGTATACACAAATGCACATACAAATACACACACAAGGCCAGGTGTGTGTGGCTTTGCCTGTAATCCCAACACTTTGGGAGGCCGAGGCAGGTGGATCATTTGAGGTCAGGAGTTCGAGGCCAGCCTGACCAACATGCTGAAACCCCATCTGTACCAAAAAAATAGAAAAAAAATTAGCCAGGCATGGTGGGGGCACCTGTAATCCAGCTACTCGGGAGGCTGAGGCAGGAGAATCACTTGAACTGGGAAGCAGAGATTGCAGTGAGCCGAGATTGCACCACTGCACTCCAGCCTAGGCGATAGAGCAAGACTCCATCTTAAAAAGCAAATACACATACACATTTCATCCACTTAAAAAAAAGGTACAATGTGATTGACATTTCTCCTACTGTTAATAGGTATCAGTGTTTTCTCCACTTGAATTTTGATGGGAGCTTGTGACTGCTATTAAATGGCAGAGATTATGCTATGTGATTTCCAACGCTAGGATATAAAAAGGATACAGCTTCTACCTAGCTTTTTCTCTCTTGTGTTGCTTGCCCTTCCAACCCAGCCACCATACTGTGAGTAAGCTTGCTCTGTGGTAAGTGAGCAGGTCTATACAAACCTACCCCCAAAGGCCAAGGGAGCTGAGACACTGAACAAAGAGAGTGACCAAACAGTTTCTCAGAGAGAAACATTTAATAGGGGCTTACAAACAGAAGCTATGTCTCAGGTGGCTGTGAGACAAAGGATTCCCTCACTGTTACTCCCCAGACCCAGGGTTGATACACCATGGGGAAAGGATAATCATGCTTCAGCAGGAATATGTAGGAATTTGCCTAAGGGTAGGATTTATGGTAAGTGCTCTTATATAAGAGATACTAGATAAGGCAGAAATCTTAGAGGCATTCCTAGAAGTGGGGTTAATCGGATGTTAACATGGCAGATTAGAATCCAAGATGGAATTGCTATAACCGCCACACTCCAGCTTTCTAATCAGGCTCTTAGAATCTCACACACTCTCCTCTTCTTCAATGGTCCTTGAGTTTAGAGGAAGGGTGCTTGATATCGTATAGCTTTAGCAGCAGTGCATTGGCAATGGGAAACAGATCAGGCCCAGTGGGATTTCAGATGAGGAAAAATGCATAGGCTTTCTTGAAGCATCTCTAGTCTTTGGAATACCATGATTTTTATTTTCTCGGATGAAGTAAAACACTGAGAGATAAATAACATTAATATTCACACAAGGACTACAGTCAAAAAGAATTTGTATGCCAGAGCAAAAAAAAAAAAAAAACCCTATTCCATTAGGCAGTCAACTTAAAACAACATGAAGAAAATTAAAACTGGGTTTGTCTTTAGAGACTTGTTGGAGCCAAAAAATAATTTAGGATTTAGTCCAAATTGTAGGCAAGTAATAAAAACAATGGTTAAGACTAGAATCTAGGCCGGGTGTGGTGGCTCACGCCTATAATCTCAGCACTTTGGGAGGCCGAGGCAGGCAGATCACGAGGTCAGATCAAGACCATCCCGGCTAACGTGGTGAAACCCCGTCTCTACTAAAAATACAAAAAATTAGCTGGACATAGTGGCGGGTGCCCGTAGTCCCAGCTACTCGGGAGGCTGAGGCAGGAGAATGGCGTGAACCTGGGAGGCAGAGCTTGCAGTGACCCGAGATCGTGGCACTGAACTCCAGCCTGGGCAAAAGAGTAAGACTCTGTCTCAAAAAAAAAAAAAAAAAAAAACTAACCATGGGTATACAATAGTTTTTTCCTGAAACGTAATTTTTTTTCTATGTTTCTCTATTTCTACCAAGGCTAAATTATTGTAGGACCAATTTATTTGCAAAATGAATTTTAGTCTTATTATACTTGACCTGATTATTTGCATAAAGTGCAGCAAGAATAGTGATTGGCCATATAGGTTCTTTTAAAATTGGCTTTTTTGAAACTTTTAAATAAAGAATCTCAGATTTTTTAAAGCCTTGAGGCTAACAAAGCCAGGGATTTGCCATCAGGCTGCAATAGCTATATAAATTGGGTGAATTCTTCTAAAGATTTCCAAATAACTAGAGGTTCCTGGGATCACGCCTGTAATCCCAGCACTTTAGGAGGCTGAGGCAGGCGGATCACCTGAGATCAGGAGTTGGAGACCAGTCTGGCCAACATGGCAAAACCTTGTCTCTACTAAAATATAAAAATTAGTCGGGTGTGGTGGCAGGCACCTGTAATCCCAGCTACTCAGGAGGCTGAGGCAGGAGAATCACTGTAACCTGGGAGGCGGAGATTTTAGTGAGCAGAGATTGTTCCCTTGTACTCAAACCTGAGCAAGAGCGAAACTCCATCTCAAAAACAACAACAAAGTGACATTCTTTACTTACCACAGGTCAGGAACCTTATAAAGGACTGTAGAGAAGGTACCAGGCCAGTCTTTCTAAGCGTTTTTGTTTTTTTTTAAATCAGCTTTATAAAATCAACCTCAATTTCTCAAAGAAGTCAGATCATATTTGAAAATATGCCATTTCAGTCAAAGCCTTGGCAAAATAACCAGTTTCTCCAGTGTGTCCTCGTATAAAAGAAAACATATTCTTACTGAATTCATGTAAATAACTATATTGCCATAAAATAATACTCACAAATAGTTCCCAAATTTTAGAGAATTCAGGTAGAAAGAAAGGTAAATTTTTCTCACAAAAGTATATTTTACTCAATTGTTATAAACTATAAGTAGCTCAGAAGAAGAAAGGTGTATTAGCCAGGTTCTTTAGAGGGACAGAACTAACAGGATATATGTATGTATAAAAGGGAGTTTATTAAAGAGAATTGACTTACACGATCACAAGATGAAGTCCCACAATAGGCCCTCTGCAAGTTGAGGGACAAAGAAGCCAGTAGTCGATCAGTTCAAGTTCCAAAACCTCAAAAGTAGAGAAGCCAACAGTGCAGCCTTCAGTCTGTGGCCAAAGGCCCAAGAGCCCCTGGCAAACCATTGGTGTAAGTTCAAGAGTCCAAAAGCTGAAGAATTTGGAGCCTGATGTTCGAGGACAGGAAGCATCCAGCATGGGAGAAAGATGGCCGGAAGACTCAGCAAGTCGGCTTCTCCCATCTTCTCCCTGCTTTATTCTAGCCCTGCTGGCAGCTGACTGGATGGTGCTCACCCACATTGAGGGTGGGTCTGCCTCTCTCAGTCCACTGACTGAAATGTTAATCTTTGGCAACACCATCACAGACACACCCAGGAACAATACCTTGCATCCTTCAATCCAATCACATTGACAGTGAATATTAACCATCACAAAAGGTTTTCTTGACTCTTCTTTAATCAGAGTAGCAGGCTTCCAAACAGGGTGTGATCAATTAACCTTGGTACTGCCATTCACAAACCAAGCAGCTGTTTGTAAGGCAAGTGAGAGCTATTTATTGGACACTGTAGAATCCAGCAGTTCCTCACACAGTTCCAGAGTCATTTCAAGGGGGAAAGAGGCTCCCTGCACATGAATGTCTCTTCCTTGCACTTCCCAGGTAGACTGATCCTATATAAACCACTTCTATTTTATTATGGGACTCTTTTGGGTACTACTGTCCCCATTAGAATGTTTCTCTTGACATCACCCCAGACAACATGAGGATTTTAGCTTTCAAAACCATTTGTGGTGGCTCACTCCTGTAATCCCAACACTTTAGGAGGCCAAGGCAGGTGGATCACTTAAGCCCAGGAATTTGAGACCAGCCTGGCCAACATGGCAAAACCTCATCTCTACCAAAAATACAAAAATTGGCCGGGCGTGGTGGCGCATGCCTGTAGTCCCAGCTAGTCAGGAGGCTGAGGCAGGAGGATTGCTTGAACCCATGAGGCAGAGGTTGCAGTGAGCCAAGATTGCACCACTGGACTCCAGCCTGGTCGACAGAGTGAGACCCTGTCTCAAAAACAGACAAACAAACAAAAACAAACATTTTATGTCCTTTAGTCATAGGAGTAACTTCAGTTAACATCCCATAGCAAGGCAGTAAATGCCCTTCAAGTGGAAATTCTCTAGTCCAGGGTCCTGATAGTTGCTGCTGGGAGGTATTCACAGGCTTTTGCTATAAGCTACAATAAACATTCTACAAAGGGCTATCAAATACAGAATTTGTCCCTGGCAGCCTTCTAACTTCTACTCTACCCTCTCTGGACTTGAAAATCTTATTGGTTCCCATTTAGTGCGTCCAATTAATATTGCTCAAAGGGTGGATTTATATGCCTTCTCTTTACAGTACTAGGTAGAGGAAATATTCTCCAGTTAAATATAATCTCTATTCCCATAAAACATCTAGGTAAAGGAGACACAACTTTCTTACATAAAGCCTATTTAAACATTTCAACTTTTTTTTTTTTTTAAAGTTCTGGGATACATGTGCTGAACCTGCAGGTTTGTTACATAGGTATACATGTGCCATGGTGGTTTGCCACACCTATCAACACATCATCTAGGATTTAAGCCCTGCATGCATTAGGTATTTGTCCTAATGCTCTCCCTCCCCTTGCCTCCCACCCCCCGATAGGCCCTAGTGTGTGATGTTCCCCTCCCTGTGTTCATGTGTTCTCACTGTTCAACTCCCACTTGTGAGTGAGAACATGTGGCGTTTGATTTTCAGTTCCTGTGTTAGTTTGTTGAGGATGATGGTTTCCATCTTCATCCATGTCCCTGCAAAGGATAGGAACTCATTCTTTTTTATGGCTGCATAGTATTCCATGGTGAAAATGTGCCACATTTTCTCTATACTGTCTAACATTGATGGGCATTTGGGTTGGTTCCAAGTCTTTGCTATTGTAAATAGTGCTGCAATAAACATATGTGTGCATATATCTTTACAGTAGAATGATTTATAATCCTTTGGGTATATATCCAGTAATGGTATTGCTGGGTCAAATGGTATTTCTGGTTCTAGATCCTTGAGGAATCGCCATACTGTCTTCTACAATGGTTGAAGTAATTTACACTCCCACCAACAGTGTACGACAGTTCCTATTTCTTCACATCCTCTCCAGCATCTGTTGTTTCTTGACTTTTTAATGATCACTATTCTAACTGGCATGAGATATGATCTCATTGTGGTTTTGATTTGCATTTCTCTAATGACCAGTGATGATGAGCTTTTTATTTTTATATGTTTGTTGGCTGCATAAATGTCTTCTTTTGAGAAGTGTCTGTTCATATCCCTCACCTGCTTTTTGATGAGGCAGTTTGTTTTTTTCTTGTAAATTTGTTTAAGTTCCTTGTAGATTCTGGATGTTAGCCCTTTGCCAGATGGATAGATTGCAAAAATTTTCTTTCGTTCTGTAGGCTGCCTATTCACTCTGATGATAGTTTCTTTTGCTGAGCAGAAGCTCTTTAGTTTAATTAGATCCCATCTGTCAATTTTGGCTTCTGCTGAAATTGCTTTTGGTGTTTTAGTCATGAAGTCCTTGCCCATGCCTATGTCCTGAATGGTATTGCCTAGGTTTTCTTCTAGGGTTTTTATGGTTTTAGGTTTTACATTTAAGTCTTTAATCCATCTTGAATTAATTTTTGTATAAGGTGTAAGGAAGGGGTCCAGTTTCCATTTTCTGCATATAGCTAGCCAGTTTTCCCAGGACCATTTATTAAATAGGGAATCCTTTCCCTATTGCTTGTTTTTATCAGGTTTATCAAAGATCAGATGGTCGTAGATGCGTGGTGTTATTTCTGAGGCCTCTGTTCTGTTCCATTGGTCTATAGCTCTGTTTTGGTACCAGTACCATGCTGTTTTGGTTAATGTAGCCTTGTAGTATAGTTTGAAGTCAGGTAGTGTGATACCTCCAGCTTTGTTCTTTTTGCTTAGGATTGTCTTGGCTATATGGGCTCTTTTTTGGTTTCATATTAAATTAAATTAAAAGTAGTTTTTTCTAGTTCTGCAAAGAAAGTGAATGGAAGCTTGATGGGAATAGCATTGACTTTATAAATTACTTTGGGCAGTATGGCCATTTTCACAATATCAATTCTTCCTATCCATGAGCATGGAATTTTTTTTCCATTTGTTTATGTCCTCTCTTATTTCCTTGAGCAGTGGTTTGTAGTTCTCCTTGAAGAGATCCTTCACATCCCTTGTAAGTTGTATTCCTATATATTTTATTCTCTTTGTAGCAATTGTGATTGGGAGTTCATTCATGATTTGGCTCTCTGCTTGTCTCATATTGGTGTATAGTAATGCTTGTGATTTTTGCACATTGATTTTGTATCCTGAGACTTTGCTCAAGTTGTTTATCGGCTTAAGGAGTTTTTAGGCTGAGATTATAGGGTTTTCTAAATGTAGAATCATGTCATCTGCAAACAGGGACAATTTGTCTTCCTCTCTTCCTATTTGAATACCCCTTATTTCTTTCTCTTGCCTCATTGCCCTGGCCAGAACTTCCAATACTATGTTGAATAGGAGTGGTGAGACAGGACATCTTTGTCTTGTGCTGGTTTTCAAAGGGAATGCTTCCAACTTTTGCCCATTCAGTATGATATTGGCTATGGATTTGTCATAAATAGCTCTTATTATTTTGAGACATGTTCCATCAGTACCTAGTTTATTGAGGGTTTTTAGCATGAAGGGGTGTTGTAAACATTTTAGCTTTTATAATCCTATCAATCCTTATATTTTATGCTCTAGTCTCAGGAACTCTGTACTCCACCCCCAGACCATTTTACCCTCTCTTGTGAAAAAAGCTTTGGGTTCCCAGCAAGGGGTTGAGCCAAGGGATATGGGCCTTTTTGTCAATTTTATCTGATTAGCCTGTCTCCACATTGCCCCAGGACATTATTAATCAGCTTTCTCATTGTAATTTTTGCCTTCTGAGTTTTGAAACTTCCCCAATCTGTGTAAATACAGGAAACTGGTTTGGTGCTCTTTATTAATGTTGGGGAACCAGTAGGGGCTCCCTTTGGTCCACCCAACATTTGATAGTGTTGTATTAAGACTCAAAAGGTAAACAAAAATTTTATTATCTCTCATTAATACTATCCAAAAGTCTTGTTCAAAAGAGAAAACTAAATTTTACTTTGTATTAGAGTACTATCAATACTAAAGCTAATTTTAATAAAACCTAATGAATGATTTCATTGACTCTCACTCAGCTTTTGACCACACAAGAATTCCATAAACCTTTTATATATCCAAAGGAATATAAATAAATCATTCTACCATAAAGACACATGCACATGAATGTTCATTGCAGCACTATTCACAATAACTTTTCACAATTTCAAAGACATGGAATTTACCTAATGCCCATTAATGCCCTCTACAAAATTGTTTTCTATTTTTCTCTTTCTCCAACTTTTAGATCTATTTAGTTTTATCTACATCGTTTTTTCCATTCATTTTGAAACAATCTTTAAAATACCACTAAACCAGGCCAGCATGCCTACACGCTCCCTAGGCGCTGCTAGTCTGTGTGCAGGAGTGGGAGGTGGCAGGCCTCCAACTTCAGCCTTCTCTGCTGACTGTTCTAGTGAGGTGTTGCCAGCCATGAACCATTTTGGTACCCGGTTGGTGGGAGGCACGGTGACCTCGTTGCTGCCACTGAAAGCCTGTAACAATGAAAATCTCAGCAAAATTGACATGTCTTTGGATGATATCATCAAACTAAATTGAAAGGAAGGAAAGAAGCAGACTTTTCTAACTGGAGCCTGGCAATTCAGGATGGAGAATCCAATAGAATTCTGGCTTTGGTAAGCCTAGTCTGAGCCACAGAGGAAGAGTAATGCCTGGAAAGAGATAGCTTTATGGAGTTATCACTGGCCTTGCATCTAGGAATGCAACTGGAATTCACAAAGAAATTAGTCCTATGTATCATCCATCTCTAAGTGACAGGAATATAGAACGCTATTTTCTAGTGTTAAAAAGGAAGGGAAACCTTTTGAGACTAATACGAAGTGCAGAAAAACCAGTTGCAGTTCTCAAGAGACCTAACCAGCTAAACAGAAAAAAATAACATTCCAGACAATTTTACCAAGAGTGGAAATAAATTAAACCATCACAAACACGAGCGTTAGGCAAATTTTCTTTTCAGAAGACACCTAAAGGTTCAGGCCCAGTTGAACGCAAGAGCAATTGCTGGATAATGTAGTAGGAAAGAGAACTCATCAATGGCAGACTTTTGTTGCAGGACTTCTTTTTAGTGCAGCTAAAGATGTGGTCCTTGTCCCACGGCCACAAAAATTTAGGCTCACGGACAATTTGTGGAGTGAGAAAAATGGAACTTATTGGGCAAAAAGGAGAAAAGGGGAACAGTGACCTTCCGCAAAGCCAGAACGGCCGCTAGTGTGCTCCATGCCTCGACATTTGAATCCAAGGCTCCACCCAGGAAGGGGAGGGGCCAGGTTCCTCCCTACTGCAAATGGTAGGAACTTCTGTGGTACCCAGTGTGCATTACTCCCAGTGCATAGGCGGTTGGAGTTTTCCCACGGACTCCTTCTCACCTGGCTGTCTCACTTTCACCACCAACAGAGGAATTTTGACTCTGTCTGTGGACAATCCTGGAGCAGTGCAATGCCCAGTAACACAGAAATCAGGATTAATTCATACTGCTGTATCTTCATTTTTAACAAAATGGAAGCAATGTGAAATAAAGAAAGTTCTTAAAGTGGTCCCCTACAATTGACATAAACAGTACTGGAAAAGAGACAGAGATGACTTTGAATGAGAAGTTTAGGATCCTGAAGGAACAAAGAGCCACTCTGACAACAAAGAAGGAAGCTGTTGTGTAACTGTATTAGTCTGTTCTCACAGTGCTAATAAAGACATACGTGAGAGTAGGTAATTTATAAAGGAAAGAGGTTTAATGGACTCAAAGTTTCACATGACTGGAGAGGCCTCAAAATCATGGCAGAAGACAAAGGAGAAGCAAAGGCATGTCTTACATGGTGGCTTACATGGTGGACAGCTTGTGCAGGGGAACTCCCATTTATAAAACCATCAGATCTTGTGAGACTTATTCACTACCATGAGAACAGCATGGGGGGAACCACGCCCATGATTCAGTTATTCCAACCTGGCCCTGCCCTTAACATGTGGGGATTATTACAATTCAAGGTTGAGACTTGGTTGGGGACACAGCCAAACCATATCAGTAATCACGGGATCGATCCCATATCAAAGGGACTTTTGTGTGATGACTCTGAAAAATTGAATTGTTTGAAGAGTTCATCATAGAAATTCAAGAAACTTTGCTTCAAAATATTCACAAGGCTAACTCATTTTTATTTTTGAAGATTTTATTTTTATTTTTTAAATAAAACAGGTATAATATAATGCCCTGAGAAAATAACAGGGAATATACCTGTTCTTAAAGATTTCATTGTTGGCTCAGACAGAACAATTATCTATTTGACTTCTTTGGTTCCTCTTGTAGCAGAAGGAAGATAGAAAGATAGAAATTGATTATTTTTATGATAGTGGTATTTAGGATCTCATTGCCTTTGCCAATTTTTTTAGACTTTATCATGATAAATCTTGGTCTTCTGAGATATGAGTAGGTCCCTTTGTTGCTGTCACTTATCCTTTAATAGTGTGGATGTAATAAATATAGTTGCAGTTGAGCTGGGTTTTGGCTTTGTTGCAAGTTTATTTGATTCAGTGTAAAACTGGCTTCAGATATTTTTGAGTGTATGGAATTATGCCTTTCTCATCAGAATGGTCTTGGGACTCAGCACTGCTGAATATCTGGAGAGATTTTTGTGTATTATGGCCGTGTTGCTAGCCTTTCAAACTGTGAAAGATTCTGATTCACAATCTTTCTGTAATAAGGGTCACTAGGGAGCTTGCTTTGCTTTGCAATCCTGCTCCTGGATCTCTGAGTCTGGGGAAATCTCTCTCTACTCTGCTCCTCTGACCCCATTCATTGAAAGGCAGCTGCCTTATTTTACATGAAGGCCTGCAATGCCTCAGATTTCTCTCAGCTTGCACCCCTGATCTCCGTCTGGGCACATGGTGAAGCTCTACAGAAAGTTGGCAGATAGAGAAAGACTTACTCTGTAGCTACAGTTTCTTGGAATTCTAGTTTATCAAACCAATCCACACATATCCGTTAAAAGTGCATTATATTTTCTGTTGATTTCTCCTTATTTTTTTTTCTGTTGGGTTTATTTTTTGCTGCTTTATCATAATTGAAAATCAGCACGTAGGAGAGAAAATTTCCTGTTTCCTATGGAGCAGCTTGTCATTTGCTGGAGTTCAGTTCATGTAGATTCTTTGCATTCTCAGTAATCTAATGAGTTACAAACAAAACAAAAATAAAGACCAAAAAAAAAAAAAAAAAATCACCCAACAAACCCAAAACTAATTTTGTAGCTTATGCAGATAGTTTTGTTTGCTAGAGTGAGAACAGTGGTAACTCTTGTGGCTTTCTTCACACTAATCGAAAGGAGATGGGCTTTTCTTAATTTTTAAAAGGTTACAAAAAGCTCAGCAAGACTTTTATGTACCTGAAGGGCTTGTCAGCTTCTAGTTTTGCTTTCCTTTGGGCAAATCCTAAGTACAAAGCTATGGATGTTTTTTCTCTAGGGAGCAATACACACACCACCTCTTTTGTTCTTTCCAAAGATTTTATTCTCATTCTTTTGAGAAGATCCTTCTGGGTTGGTTTTTTTTTTTTTAACTTTTATTTTAGAATCAGGGGGTATATGTGCAGGATTGTTACATAGGTATATTGTGTGATGATGCTGAGGTTTGGGGTATGACTGAACCTGTCACTCTGGTATTAAGTAAAGTACCCAATAGGTAGTTTTTCAGCCCTTGCCACCATCCCTCTCTCCATCCTCTTGCAGTCCCCAGTGTCTACTGTTCCCATTGTCCTTGTGTACCCAACGTTTAGCTCCCACTTATAAGTGAGAACATGAGGTATTTGGTTATCTGTTTCTGCATTAGTTCACTTAGGAAATGGCCTTTAGCTGCATCCATGTTGCTGCAAAGGATATGGTTTCATTTTTTCATGGCTGTATAGTATTGCTCTTCCATGATCCCTCTATTTTTTTATGTTCTGTTGCAGGTAAACTCTTGGATGCAAAGCATTCTGTTTCCAGGACTTGGGGAAGGGATTAGCGTGAAGTCAAATGTCTCATATATATAGACGTTCAATAAATAACCATGTTTTCAAATCCAAATCTCATTTTTATCCTCTGTTGTACTTGATTTTTTTAAAGGTTCTGTTTGACAGGTTGTGTTATCTTCCTAGATATATTGATACCATTCATGCATATTTTGGCTGCTGCTTCTTTAACGCTGGTTCATTATTGTTACAAAATTTGTCAGCTTGCTTACTGTCTTCTAGAAATTCGTTGAAAGCTCTCAGGTGTCTTGTACTAGAAGATTATATCAGGAAATTTCTAAAGAACTATAGGGTTAGAACTGACTCCTAAGTGGCCTGAATGCTGATTCAATTCACCTTTCATCAACCCTTATCTCTACTTTATTTTACTGCTCCTTTTTCTTTCTTTTTTGAGGTTTTGCTGAAGATATTCCTGAAGAATCATTCCAGGTGCCACGCTAAAAAAATGATCCAGTTGACAGCTACCCCTGTGAGTGCACTTGTTGATGAGCCAGTGCATATCCAAGCTACAGGCCTGACTCCCTTTCAGATGGTGAGTTTTCAGGCATCACTGGAAGATGAAAGCGGAAACATGTTTTATTCTCAAGCCCACTATAGGGCCAATGAATTTGGTGAGGTGGACCTGAAGCATGCTTCTTCACTTGGAGGGGATTATATGGGAGTCCACCCCATGGGTCTCTTCTGGTCTCTGAAACCTGAAAAGCTATTAACAAGACTGTTGAAAAAAGATGTGATGAATAAGCCTTTCCAGGTCCAATTAAAACTTTATGACTTAGAGTTAATAGTGAACAATAAAGCTGCCAGTGCTCCAAAGGCCAGCCTGACTTTGGAGAGGTGGTATGTGGCACCTGGTGTCACACGAATTCAGGTTCGAGAAGGCCGCCTTCGAGGAGCTCTCTTTCTCCCTCAAGGTGAGTAGAATTACTCTGGTTATTGTTATTCTTGTTTTTCCACTTTAAATGCATTATCTCTCTAGAAATTTAACTTGAATATGGATAATACCTAGAGCACTGCTTTCTGCCTTACAATCAATGTTAACCTTGGGTCAGAACAAGAATGTGGTAATATTCCACTCCAGCTCAAGTTTCTTCTCAACAATTCTGAAGCTTGTCTAAGAATGTGACTACATATAGTTTATGGATTCCCTACATTATGGACTTTACATAGCTTTGGATTTGCTAAATTTTTCTGGATTGAAGTCTGGCTATATGAAGACCCTCATCTTGATGTGATGGAAACCATATCCCAGATCCTTGTGCAGGCTCTGTTAGGTTGAGTTTCAATTTAGGCATTGGTTATTACCTTGTTGCCACAACAAGCTGGAGATAAGATGGACTGAAAGACTGCAGCAAATATAGAGGATGCAAGAAATTTTGTACCCTGTAGCTTCATAAATATCACATATTTATAGATTATTCCATGAATCTAATAATATAGCATGCTTCCTAATGGCTATAAAACTTATCAGAACACTCATAGTTTCCCACAGAAATCTCCAAATACCGATAACTAAGTGGTTTAAACATCTTTTGGTACATTTCTCAGAGTTTGTTGTGGGGCCAGATAAAGCAAAGTTAATTTCTCAGAAGAAAAGAAGCAATAAAAGCTTTCCTTTCCAAATTCACCATAACCTATGCACTTGCTCAGATAAATCTGAATTTTTAAAATACCCAGTAAATAGCATGTAGACCACTTTATTATGGGTAGTGATCAAGAATTAAATGGCACAAATTGCTGTACCTCTATTATCCCACCCCAGTTAAAAATCTGTTTATTGGTACAGGCCTTCCATCTTGGGATGATGTGCTGGTTTAGGGTGTGCTGTTTGGGAATCCTCTTGAACATTGCATGTGCTGGGTCTCCTGCTTCACGTGTGTTTTCTACAGGGGAAACAAAAGAGAACTGAGTTGTGTGAGGTTATAAGGAGGTTGAGTCGGATCACAAATATTTCTTGACTGTAACATTCTTCCAAGATAAAAGACTCAGTACTTTTAAGTGTTCCCCCATTCTTGTCAATCAGATGGTAAAAACATCCTTATTCATTTATGCAAATGATAATTTAAAACTAAGATATATTCAACATCACTTTATTTCTTCTTTATTCATTGTAATTAATTATAGTAAGTTAAAAAAAAATCCCAATACTCCTTTAAATCAAGCCACTCCTTTCAAACATGCATGGGATCAGTCTGTCTTAGTTAAAATCACTTATAAAAGAACAGAATATCCCCAATAAGTGCATCGTAAGTTTCTTTCAGTGTGTAGGCTCTGCTTTATTTTGGAAGAAAGCTGCCTATACGGAGTGAGTGTAGGATGATACTCTGACCGTCCCTACTTTTTACCATGTGTCAGCCTGCAGAAAATAAACATGGTGTTATTGAATAAAAGGGCTCATCATTGACATATGCTTAGGTGTAAGATTTCATCACTGTATAGTCAAATGAGTGTAGCAGAGCAGTGTTAAGTCAGGATTTTAGCTAATACAATCATTGCAAAAAAATTTTTTGAGCCATAGATTTCTTTGAGAACCAAATTAAATCTGTGGAACCTCTCATAAGTAAAATTCATCTATAAGTATATATATATATATATACACGCACACACACACACACACACACACACACCATATTTTGCATATATTGTAATTTCAGGATCTCCATGGATTTCCTAAAACTTATCTGTATACTTCTTTATAGGTTAAGAAGATCCAGCCTAATTTCTATGCCTTTCTTTACAACAAGAGTATAGAAACTACCATGAATTCCCATTTCCTGGGCTGCAGACAGTAAATATGTCAGTGAATGTAGTTCCTAGTCAAACATCTAGATATTGTATTACATTGTATAGTCAATGGGCCTTAATTCTGCCCCAGGGAGAAGGCTAAAACTGTTGGAATCGTATTTGAAAATTTAAATGTTAATTTCAAAATTATATTTGAATGTAATTTAGCATTTCTGCTTTGTCTTCTCATGCTTTTATTATCTTTATTTTATCTTTTCTTTTATTATCTTATAATTTGCATTTCTGCTTTGTATTTTCAAGTTTTTCTTATCTTTTCCACACCTTCTCTTCATGTACAATTCTGTTTTGTTATTTTTCAGGAGAGGGTCGCTTCCCAGGGGTGATTGATTTGTTTGGTGGTTTGGGTGGGCTGCTTGAATTTCGGGCCAGCCTCCTAGCCAGTCGTGGCTTTGCCTCCTTGGCCTTGGCTTACTTTAACTATGAAGACCTGCCCGCCAAACCAGAAGTAACAGATTTGGAATATTTTGAGGAGGCTGCCAACTTTCTCCTGAGACATCCGAAGGTAATTTTTGCCTTTTCAGTAGGTTTGACTCCCTGGGGTTTTTTGTTTTTGTTAAGAGACAGGGTCTTGCTTTGTCACCCAGGCTGGAGTGCAGTGGCATGATCTGACACTTGGCCAGAAGCCAGTGCCTTTTGATACTACGATGGGCACAGGCTAACTTCCTATGCATTTTGTCTTTCTGAGCAAAAGACACTGGATGAGAAATAAATCATGTGAATTATAAATAACATGGGCATGAATAGAATTTCAAGTTCACTGAGAATCGTACTTGGAAGTTAAGAGAAGTCATAGGATATTATGGTTATTTTTTAAAAAGGGACTGGCCGGGTGTGATGGCTCAAGCCTGTAATTCTAGCACTCTGGGAGACCAAGATGGGAGGATTAATAGAGGCCAACAGTTCAAGACCAGCCTGGGCAACATAGCCAAACTCTTTCTCTATAAATACTAACAAAATAGCTGGGTGTGGTAGTGGGCACCTGTAGTCCCAGCTACTCAACAGGGGCTGAGGAGGAAAGATCGCTTGAGCCCGGGAGGTTGAGGCTGCAGTGAGCCATGTTCCTGCCACCGCACTCCAGCCTGGGTGACAAAGCGAAACTCTGTCTCAAAAAAAAAAAAAAAAAAAGGATAATGCATGCAAAATACTTATCATAGAACCTGGCAATACTAAGTGCTCAAAGATGAACAAATGTTAGACAAAACTTTCTATGATCTGACTTCATACTTCTTCAGCCTTATCTTATAGCTCTAATTATTAACTAGCTCTCATTTTTCTCATCACTATACTTAACTGGACAGATAATCTGTATTTCTTTGAGGAATGAGTCTGAATTTTTAGTTACTTGTGAGCCCTTACACATAACACTATAGTGCTTTCCAATCCATATGCCTTTTAAAATTTTAAAATATGTGCTTTGCTACTATGATATGGGATAGAGTTGTAGTTTATTAAACCTTGTTAATTGCCCAATATTTTTTCTTTCCTTTCCTTTTTTTTTTTTTTTTTTTTTTGACAGAGTCTTGCTCTATCGCCTAGGCTAGAGGCAGTGGCACAATCTCAGCTCACTGAAACCTCCACCTCCCAGGTTCAAGTGATTTTCCTACCTCAGCCTCCTGAGTAGCTGGGACTATAAGTGTGCACCAGCACACCTGACTACTTTTTGTATTTTTAGTAGAAACAGGGTTTTGCCATTTTGGGAAGGCTGGTCTCAAACTCCTGACCTCAAGTGATCCACCTGCCTTGGCCTCTAATTTTTCTTATTAAGAATTGAAATAAAATTAAATCTCCATACTACATGGTTTTTTATATAAGGATCACCAAAATATAATCAGGTTTGCAGAAATAAGCAACAATTACTGACAATCTACTGACACATTGAACATTTTAAATGGCTATTTTTGATGCATATAATGGAACTGCCCTTGAACTGTCAGTCAATATTATCATTGTGAGCCTTCTTCTTGGCTTAGATGAGAAGTGGAGAGGTTATGTGATTCTCTTTTTTCACTGTCTTTGCCTCGTTCCCCTTATATTTGCTACATGACTTTTTCATCACTGTTGTTGCCAATGTCACATAGATAGCTAGTTAATGATTAATCCAGGCCTGGAAACCAGATTTTTTCCCCCAGACTCTGAGAAATTCCATTAAACCTACTTCACATTGTCTCTTCTGCAGGATGATAGAACAGAGATCTTTCTTGTGGGTCATATTTCTCTACGTATTGATTTTAAGTAACTTCTAAGAACTCAAAACTTCTTGATCCCAAATTTTGTGGTGGAAATTGTAACAAGAGTTACTATTTTGACAAGGGCCAGAAACATATTAAAAGGCCTGCACAGATTTGAGTCATGCTTTTTTGTTCATTCATGTTACACTTGCTTTTAGTTTATCTTCCATGGCCAAATCCATTCTGAGTTCCCATCTTTCCTTACCATAACTGTCACTCTCTATCTTTTATATTAAGCTATAGGACTGGGGCAGAAAGGTAGGTCAAAGGGTACAAAGTTTCTGTTAGACAAGAAGACTAAGATCTGGTGATCTATTGCACAGCATGGTGATTATAGTTAATAATAATGTATTGTATATTTCCAAATTGCTAAAAGATTAGATTTTAAATGTTCTTACCACAAAGAAATGGTAAATTTGTGAGGTAATGGATATGTTAATCAGCCTGATTTGTTCATTCCACCACGTACATATGCACTGAAATATCACATTGTGCCTTATAGATATGTATCATTATTATTTGTCAATTAAAAATAAAAATTAGGCCGGGCACAGTGGCTCATGCCTGTAATCCCAGCACTTTGGGAGGTCGAGGTGGGCAGATCACCTAACCAGGCAATTAACAAGGTTTAATAAACTCCAATTCTATCCCATATCATAGTAGTAGATCAGCCCGGCTGACATGGAGAAACCCCATCTCTACTAAAAATACAAAAATTTGCCGGGTGTGGTGGTGGGCACCTGTAGTTCCAGCTTGGGAGGCTGAGGCAGGAGAATTGCTTGAACCTGAGAGGTGGAGGTTGCAGTGAGCTGAGATTGCGCCACTTCACTCCAGCCTGGGCGACAGAATGAGACTCAGTCTCAAAAAATAAAAATAAATAATAAATAAAAATTAAAATTAAAAAACTACAGAATTTCAGAGCTTGAAAGGAACTTTTAATTGATTCAAGCCACCCCTCTTAAATATACAGGGTAGGAAATAAAGAGTATATATGACTCATTCCATTTGTTTATTTTTTTTCCCCTCTTACCCTAAGAATTTCTCACATTTTCATCAGCTTGTCATGAGTTGTATATTGATTCATGTGTTTCTAAGTAGTAGGGAAAATATCCCAAACATTGGTTTATAAAATGCCTGTAAAATATAGAAGATCAATTAAAATAAATACAGGAAGTCAACAAAGGTTTTAGAAAAGTGAGGCTTCTCTCTGGGACTTGCCAGGAGCCAGTGCTCAAGGAGAATCAGAGCTTTATTTTGTGGCACAAAGAACGATTTTCTTTAACTCTTCCTTAGAATTCCCAACCACATTGGTAACTGGGAGCAATACATTCAATACTCAAAAATAACTCTTGAACATGTGGTTTCCTTTTCATTTTTACTGGTGTTACCTTAGTTCAGGACATTATAATTTCCTGCTTATATCAGCGCATTAAGCTATGGCTTTTCTGCCTCCATTTATGCAAGTCACAGTTGTAAAATGGGCCTTCCTAGAACACAACTATTTTACTCACTTGCTTAAGAGTCTCCCTATTTATTATAGGATAAAATTCAGGCTTCCTAGGATGTTAGACAAAACTTCCTATGATCTGACTTCTGTGTACTTATTCAGTCTTATCTTATGCCTATCTTTAAAATTTGTCCTAATTCTCCTCCTTAGTTAGGAAAAAAAACTGAAGATGCTTAATCTATTTTTCAAAGCTATGCACCATAAAGTTAGTGTTTTCTGTTCCAGACTTATTATGTTATTTCCCACCTTATATTCTAAATTAAAATAATGAAGAACTACTTGTTGTTCCTCTAAATGCCTTGCTCTTCATTGCCTCTCAGTTTTTGCATGTGTTTCTCCCATGGTGAATACATTAGGAATGTTTTGGCTACATTTCCCAGAAAAGTGGCTGATGGTGGCTTAAACAACATCAACATAAGGCATCTTATTCTCTTACATAACAGATTTGGTGATAGATGGTTCAAACTTTAGCTTAGAAACTCAGTGTAGTTTTTGATCAAGGAGATTAGATTGACATTTCTGCCATTTTCTAGCCTTACTCTGAAGATCACAGAATGACTCTGGCAGTTTTAGGAATTAAGTCAACAGGCCAGTATACTAGTCTGAAAAGAATGATCATAAACACAGGCTTTCTCTTCATGATTCTGTGTCATTTTGCATGGTGGGGGAAAAAGTCCGTAGGTAGAATATGTTGGCCTTAGAAGAAAGGCTGAAAAAGGGAAATAGATTAGGATCCCTCAGAATTTATCCATTGGGGCTGGATATATTGCTACACCACACAAAATCAAGGTCATATTAGCTTTGAAATTGTGGAGAATGGCTCAGGTGTAGGCAACTAACAGTGTCTGCTATACTCAGCATAGAATACCATTCCTTCTTGTTGACTTTATTTTTATTTTTATTTCTTGAGACAGGGTCTCACTCTATTGCCCAGGCTGGGGTACACTAGCACAATCATGGCTCACTAAAGCCTTGAACTCCTGGGCTCAAGTGATCCTTCTACCTCAACCTCCTGAGTAGCTGGGCCTACAGGCTCACACCACCATATCCAACTAATTTTTTAGTTTTGTAGAGATGGGGTCTCACCATGTTGCCCAGGCTTGGCTTTCATTTTTTGATATGAAGACTCATTTTGTTTTGTAGCCCATTTCCTCTGAGAGCCTTTCTTTGATCCTGCCTTTATTCCCTGCTAATCTGGGTTGGCAGTCTAGCCTATATGCAGTCTTATATCATAGAATTTATGAGGCTCCAATCATGTGTTGTGTTTCTTTTTTCCTCCTGTCTCTTCATCTGGCAGTGAGTTCCTTAATGACAAGAGATTGTTAGTTTTCTGTCTGTGACTCCCAGTGCTTGCCTTAGGGTAGAAGATTTAAGGATGCTTATTTCATGACTGACAATGAGGGAGGAAGCTGAGCCAAGCCTCCTTTATGACATTTTTCTCTACAATGAGAAAACTTTTGGAAAAACCAAAGCAAATCTAGAATCCTCTGTTCAACTCTATCCTATGATCTCACTTTCTTTCCCAGTCTCTTCGTACAAGGTGCCTTTTCCTCTGAAAGGAGCTCAGAACTGGTGCAAGAAAGTTTACCAATCATCTACACCCTGACCCACATTATTCACAATGGCCACCTGCCATTTCTTATGACATTTGTATTTCTTTAGGGCATTTTAAACTCAGAACCTAACACAATGCTGAATCCATAATATACAGTCAGTAAAGCTTGACATATTTTTGGAGTATTTCTTTTGAATACATATTATATATTCCAGAAATCTATATCTAGGGATGTGGGTAGGATTAATACTTGCTTTGTTCTCATTAGCTATTGAAGTTCTTTGGTTGTTTGAGATTGTGGAGTTTTCCTAAATGAAGGATAGAATAATTTCTCATTTCTATTATTTTTTTCAGGTCTTTGGCCCAGGCGTTGGGGTAGTCTCTGTATGTCAAGGAGTACAGATTGGACTATCTATGGCTGTTAACCTAAAGCAAGTCACAGCCACGGTACTTATTAATGGAACCAACTTTCCTTTTGGCATTCCACAGGTGTATCGTGGTAAGATCTATCAGCCCTTTCCCTATTCTGCACAATTAATATCCACCAGTGCCTTGGGGTTACTAGAGCTCTATCGCATTTATGAGACAACTGAAGTTGGGGCCAGTCAATATTTATTTCCTGTTGAAGAGGCCCAGGGGCATTTCCTCTTCATCGTAGGAGAAGGTGATAAGATTATCAACAGCAAAGCACATGCTGAACAAGCCATAGCACAGCTGAGGAGACATGGGAAGAACAACTGGACCCTGCTCTCTTACCCTGGGGCAGGCCACCTGATAGAACCTCCCTATTCTCCTCTATGCTGTGCCTCAATGACCCGCGATTTGAAGTTACACTGGGGAGGAGAAGTGATCCCACACGCAGCTGCACAGGAACATGCTTGGAAGGAGATCCAGAGATTTCTCAGGAAGCACCTCATTCCAGATATGACTAGTCCACTCTAAGAAGACTAGATATTCCTAGAAAATAAAGAAGCAAATCTCTTTACCAGGACCTTCTCTCAATTTTCATGGCGGAATGTCTCCCCCAACTGCTATATACATTTTGTATTAATTTTAATGATTAAAAAAGCATAGGGTAAAAACCTGATATTTCACTTATACTGCATAACAAGCTACCAAACTGGACATGGTGGATAAATCATAAAACAAATCATTTTACTTATTATTTACATGACTTTTCTTTCCATCAGGTCTTCTAAATAGGACTGAGGTATAGTACACTGGCAAAAATAAGAAAAGGCAAACAGGAATAGCACCAAAGTAACAGATACCTAAAACCAAATACCATGTCAGAACACACTATATAGTAAGAATTCATCGGATTAGAGCTGCAGGAGAAAGGTAATACTAAATTATAATCATTTTAGTGATATTTTTCAACTTCACCACAGTAACTTTGCAACATCATTTTTCATCTGTGGGGTAGTAAAATTCATGTCACAAAGGAAAGAAGGAATGGAGGAAGTCAGTTAGTTCATTGCAATAAATTACTTCTTCAGTTCTTAAAAACATGCCCACTGGCACATAATTGAGACATAATAACTAAGACTAGAAGAGACTTGGTTTAAGTTATGAAGCAAATTAAAATGGAAAAGACAAGAAAATAGAACCAATGAGTTTGAAAATGCCCCTTACTGAAAATCTGTATTAAAAATAAAATTAATAAAGCAAAAAATAAATATAGAAACACAACTCTGCTAGTACAGGCTAACCTGGGGAGTTTGATGAACTGAGTGATTGGGTCAACTGTCACTGTACTTCCATAATGAATTTCTTCAGTCATGTTAGAGTAGCACATGAATGTGAGCTCTATTAGGACAGGTACTATATTTCCATAAGACCCAAATAGTTACTGTACATCCCATAAGTAAAAAATACTTTAGTTTGATAACCAACAAAATATATGAAGACTCCATGTAATTCAACCACATGATTGTTGTACAGTCCTTTGCAAATATTAAAACATTTTTTTGCTATAAGGCTTTGATCATACAGTTCTCTAGCAACATAACTACCATCTAGCATGTACCACATTTTGCAAGCCTTTAAGTTCAACAATCCAAACTGTCAATTTGTATTTTGTACAAATGCAGTATCCTTGAGGAATATAGTGTGTCAGTTAAATATCTAGAGACGTACAAACATCTGCTAATTCATCTCACTGCGATGGGTCATTCTGATCTCCATCATCAACCCGCTTTTCATCAGCTTCTCCTACTTCATTCTCCTCATAGTCTTTATCATGAGGGATTCTGTATCCTGTCTCTCATCTATACTTTCTTGCCTTCCTGGCTGTGATTTATTTGTACAGCCTACACAAAAACCATAGGGTCAAGATCCATGTCTTACTCCAACACTGGCTGCTAACATGATCTTCTTACATACCATATATTTGCATTTTTATTCTTCTTATGCACCAAGAAATGTTTTCTTCCATGTTTTCTTCAAGTGTAAAAAATCACAGCTAAATGACCTCACTCATGTATGAATAAGCAAGTGCCTTTTTAGTGTTGCATTTGGCTGCATAGCTACAATGATGGCATTTTAACTTATTCATGATTAGAGATGATGATATGGTTTGGATATTTGTTGTGCCCAAATTTCATACTGAAATGTAATCCCCAGTGTTGGAGATGAGGCCTGCTGCGAGATGTTTGGGTCATGGGGGTGAACCCTCATGGCTTGATACTGTCCTCATGAGAGTATGATAGTGAGTGAGTTCTCAAGAGATCTGACTGTTTAAAAGTGTATGGCACCTCCTCCCTGCCCTCACACTCTTTCTTGCCTCCTCTCTCGCCATGTGAGGTGCCTCCTCGCCGTTCACCTGCTGCCATGATTGTAAACTTCCTGAGGCCTCCCCAGAAGCCAAGCAGATGCAAGCATCATGCTTCTGTAAAGCCTGCAGGACCATGATCCAATTAAATCTCTTTTCTTTATAAATTACCCAGTCTCAGGTATTTCTCTATAGCAACACAAGAACAACCTAACACAAATGATTCACCATTTTCCCAAGTTTCTTGTTTTGGCCAAGATTCTGGCAATAATCCATATTTGAAATCATTTGAAGGACCTGGTATCAATTGATACTTGAAATCATTTGAAGTATCTGGTATCAACTCATACTTGAAGTCACTTGAAGTGTCAGGTATCAAACCACACTTATTATAAAATCATGTGAAGTTCTAATATCTACTCCATCTTGATTAGACCCAGCTTCAGCTAATACATTCTTATCATCATCCAGCCCTGAAAGTAGAGCAACATCCAAATCTGGTTCTTCCAAGGTTTCTACTCAAATATGAGTAGGGTATTTTCCCCTGAAAAGGCAATAGGTGGCTGCATCATTGAGTAATCTTCCAAATTAGTTTCATTATTAGATGATGTATTATAAATAAATCTCTTTGTAGTTTGGTTTTTCCTCTGTGTTTCCCAGTTTCTTGAATTCCCTGGGAGCCCATATTATTCCCAGCAAACACTTGTTTGACCTTTGGATTTATTTTCAGCCATTTCAGGAGATGCATTCTGGACCCAACCATTGTCATTCACTTGGTAGTTTTCTGTTTGGCCCTTGTTGACATTACAGCCATCATTTTCAATTTTTATATTACTTGCCAAATTGGTAAGATTTAATGTTTCCCCCAAATTGGCAATTTTTTGATCCCATGATGAAGACAGACCATCTCTATTAACTGAGGTTTGTTTGTTTGTTTGTTTGTTTGTTTGTTTGTTTTTAAGACAGTCTTGCCTGTCACCCAGGCTAGAGGGTAGAGGCAGGATCCTGGCTCACTGCAACTTCTGTTTCCCAGATTCAAGCAATTCTCATGCCTCCTGAGTAGCTGGGATTACAGGCATGAGCCACCCTCCTTGGCTAATTTTGTATTTTCAGTAGAGACAGGGTTTTGCCATGTATGCCAGGCAGATCTTGAACTCCTGGCCTCAAGTGATCCATGTACATTGGCCTCCCAAAGTGCTGGGATTACAGGCATGAGCCATTATGCCCAGCCTGGTTTTCTATTATTATAGTCCACAACTGCAGACCCTGGAACTTCTGATTTAATGCTTATATTTAATCTTTAATAAATTTAGGCATCTTTAATAAAATTTCAGCAAGTTTGAAATTTCACTTGTTTGAAGATAGGTCACTATCATTATTCTGGCTTGTGAGCACCAGGTTACCAGAATATAAGAAGTCCACAAAGACTGAAAAATTTTGACTGCAGCAATATCTAAGGGGGTAGTATTATTTTGGTTAGGGCTTTCTTAGCTTTTAACGCTATATAAAGTCTTAAAGAAATGGCTGCCAGCAACCAGGATGTTCTTAGGAGCCTTACAGATTTTCTGCTTACTAGAGCACTGACACCACAAAGGATACCTTTCTTTTTTAGTTCATTTTGTTGTCACGGAAGTTGACAGCAGTATCACTTCTCATTTGGTCTACTAGTAAAGTCATAGTACCCTTCCTCTGATGGTATTGCTGACTCCTCGGCATTATCTCCAGGGAGTTTGTACTCAACAGAGATGTGTTACCACAGAAGGGTTTTCTTGTTGTTATGGGTCCCCCAAGAAAGCTCATCATGCCCCACTTGGGGATGGTTCAGACTTCCATCATCCATGGGGGTCATTTGGCACCAACCTCAAGATATAAGGCCAGTATCCTTGGAATATTGCAGCAAGGGAATGTGCTTGAGCTACAAGGTCTTCGAGGAGCACTGCAGCTTCTGCACTAGAGACTTGGACTGCATGAGCAGGAAGTTCTGGACAGTCTCTCCTTCACCAGCTCCTACACTACTGCCCTTCACAGAGGAATGTCTTTAATCTTTTACTGTAAGAAGGAAGTCACAGCAAGAGAAGAGCAAGAGGACTGAGAATGGTCGCCTTAACTTTAAAAGGGAAAAATCGTTTCCTCTTAACCCAGTATCATACACTGAGAGTCCCATATTTGTAGAAATGAACTTAGAGTTCTACCTGACCTAAAATATTCCAGTTTGCAATCATAGCAATACGTAAGGGAAAAAAAGCTACCACCAGTAAACTACAGAATGCCCTGGCTTATAAAACAGACATGAAATGAATCAGAGGTTGATGTTTGTTGAGGTCCTAAAACTCAAATTAAATATGCTTAGATCTCTCATATTTTAAAATAGTAATGCAATTGTTATTGGAAAACTAGATCTGGAAAAAGAATCTATTAGTTTAAGGCAATATGGAAGTTGATATGGATATAAGATCATAGAATGGGTCTACAATCAATAATTCAGCAAAAGCTAATAAAATTAAAAAAACTTATTTTTGTACTTAAAAATGTCCAACATTTTGGCATTCTCAGCAATGAGAAAGGAACCATATGAAATTCACAGAATTGCATCTTAGGGACACAGCTATGATGAGGGGATTGTGTGTCTCTAGATTAGGAGCTGGCAAACTCTTTCTGTAAAGTATTAGATAGCAAATATTTTCAGTATTGCAAGCCATAAGGTCCCTGTTACCATTACTCAGCTCTGCCATGATAGCACAGCAACACCTATGGATAGTGTGTAATGAATGACCGTCTGTGTTTCAATTAAACTTAATTTATGGACACTAAAATTTGCATATAGTCTCTGCATCACAAAATAGTAATTTTCTTTTTATTTTTTCTCCAAGTATTTACAAATGTAAAAACCATTCTTAACCCACAAGCAGTACAAAAATAGGCTGTAGGTTATTTGGCTTGCAGGACATAATTTTATGGTCCTGGGCATAGTGAAATCCAAATAACTTTGTCCAAGGTCAACTTTGAGGGGTTTTCTCTAAGGGGCAAGTCACAGCCCAAATATTTCTGAGCAACTAAATTGCAATGTATGGAAGTGGAAGGTCATTGGTGGATAATTAAGGTGAAGATGGATGACTAGAAATATATTTTGAATCGTTTTGTAGGTAGGTGGGGAGCCAGTGAAGAATTAGAGTAGTGGAAGTAACTTGAGGACACTTTGGTTGTGTGTGCCTAAACTCTTTTCCTTCTATCTGCTTTCTGATACTCCCTCTGTTTAGAGTAAAATCATTCCATTTGGTTGAGTGAGACTAATAGCCTCCCTCCTCTCTCAGTTATATAAGTGGTCATATTTCATAGACCCACTCAATAGGAACATCTCCTTTGACTATATGAGTAATAATCATGTAATGGCTAACACCTGCCATCCAAAGTTATATAATAGTTGTAATAATGGGTGTAATTTTCTTATTTCCTGTTTTGGACTTTAGGAGGAATGTTTTTGCCTATATAGTATGATGTTGGTGTTTGGCCTCATGTATGTCACTTGATTTATAGTCTATGAAAAAATTTTTTAAACTAAGAATTTTTGAATTGTTTTTCAAGTGTCTTTTTATCATCATCAGAAATAATTTTATGTTTTTTCTCTGGATAGCTAAATGGAATAAATTATTTTTTAGTATTTAGTCATCTTTGCATTTGAGAAAGGCAACTCATTTGGTCATGATGTATTCTTAATTAACATTAATAAATGGAATTAAACTGTGGTTTCCTTTTTCATGATATTTTTGGGTTAGATATTATACCAATGTACTTCTTTCATAAACAGAATCTTAAAAAATTTCTTTTTAAATATAATAGTTTAATTACAATAAAAATTATCTTCTTTTTAGAAAGTTTAGTAGTACAATCCTGGATATGTAATTATTCCTGGTAATTTTTTAAAAGACAACCTGGATTTTTATTGATATCTAGTATAATATATTTTTTTCTATATTATAGTGGATATTTCCAGTCCAAACCAGTTCTTTATATTTTTTAGACTTTCACATACCAGGAAAATAAAAAAAAAGATTTAAAATTAAATTACATAATAAAATCTTTTAAAAAAATCCTTAATCTGGCATATTAATGTTGCCAGAGTTAAAATAGAAAAGGACATGACCTGACACTTTTCAAAAGAAGACATACATATGGCCAACAAGCATATAAAAAGAAGTTCAACATCACTGATCATTAGAGAAATGCAAATCAGAACCACAATGAGATACTATCTTATACCAGTCAGAATGGCTACTGTTAAAAAGTCAAAAAATAACAGATGCTGGTGAGGTTGCAGAGAAAAGGGAATGCTTATACACTGTTGGTGGGAGTATAAAATTCAACCATTGTGGAAAGCAGTGTGGGAATTCCTCAAGGAGCTAAAAATACAACTACCCCTTGACCTAGCAATCCCATTACTAGGATTCCATTACCAAAGGAACAGAAACTGTTCTATCATAAAGATACATGCATGCATATGCTCATTGCAGCACTATTCACAATAGCAAAGACATGGAATCATCCTAAATGCCCACCAATGGTAGACTGAATAAAGAAAATGTGGTACATATACACAATGGAATACTACACAGCCGCAAGAAAAGAACAAGATTGTGTTCTTTGCAGGAACACGGATTGAGTTGGAATAAACTAACACAGGAACAGAAAACCAAATACTGCATGTTTTCCCTTATATGTGGGAGCTAAATGATGAGAACACATGGACACAAAGCGGTGAACAACAGACACTGGGGCCTATTTGAGAGTGGAGGGTGGGAGGAAGGAGAGGAACAGAAAAAGTAGCTATTGGGTACTATGCTTAGTACATGGGTGACAAAATAATCTGTACAATAAATCCCTGTCACATGAGTTTATCTGTATAACAAACTTGCACACTTACCCTTGAATCTAAAATAAAAATAAAAAAATTTAAGCAAAAAAAGGAATCCATGTAAATTTTTGCTTAATTAAAAAATATGAACAAAACTTTGTAAAAGATACTGACTTTTTTATTGTGATAAAATAGATACAACATAAAATAGACATAAAATTTTTAGTTGTATAATATATATGCTGTATAGTGGCATTAAGTACATTCACATTGATATGCTATCATTACAACTGCCTATCTCCAGAACTTTTTCATCTTTCCAAACTAATACTTTATATTCATTAAACAATAATATTTTCCCCTTATCCTAGTTCCTGGAAAACACCTTTTTATTTTCTGTTTTTGTGAATTTATTCTAGGTTCCTCATATAAGTAAAATCCTTACTTGCCCTTTTGTGTCTGGCTTATTTCACTTAATGTAATGTCTTCAAAGTTTATCCATTTTGTAGCATGTGTCAGAATTTTCTTTTTTACAGCTGAATGATATTCCATTGCATGTGTATATACCCATCATTTTATTTAGTCATTCATCTGTTGATGGACATTTGGGTTTTTTTCTACCTTTTGACTATTTTGAATAATACTGCTATGAACATTGGTATATAAAGATGTGTTTAAGCCCTGCTTTTCAATACTTTTGGATATATACCCAAAGTGGAATTACTGGATCGCATGGTAATTCTACGTTTGACTTTTTGGTGGACCATCATACTGTTTTTCATAATGGCTCCACCGTTTACATTTCCAACAGCAATACCCAAGGGTTCCAATTTCTCTGCATTCTCATCAACACTTGTTTTTTTTCTTTTTTCTTTTTCTTTTTTTGATAATAGCCATTGTGTTGGGGCATGCCTTAGATGGCTTTATTCAGCCAAGGTAATCCTTGAAGATGGCTGACAGCTGAGCGCTGTTTCCCAGCAGTGCTTTCAACAGCTGGATTACAAATCCTTGATTTCTGAAGGAGGATTTCAGTACAGCATCAGTGTGTCCACCATAATGGCTTACTGAGTTCTGCCACTTAGGGGTTCCACTCTCTATTTCTCACAGTTCTCTTTCTGCCTCGCCTGGAGATTGATTTCCTCACAGATGCTTCCTCTTCTCATAGTGCTGTCTCTTTCTGGGAGTGAATATTTGCAATTTGTTAGATTTATCTGCCTTCTGGTTTCACTGAAAGTGTGCCTTTTTTTGTAACTCTGGTTTTTAGGAAGAGCGGGGTAATTTAGAACTAAGCTGCCACAATATTCCTATTAGAGCTAAAAGTCAGGAAAATTCTTATAATTATCTTTGATTTTTTTTCAACTCTTTCAAATGACTCTTCACAATAGATTGTTTTCAGAAACTTCTGATGAAATTTGGTAATTCAAAAGATAAAAAGAATCCAATATATTATGATTAAGGTGTTCGTTCACCTTGCTAGATTTACAATGGCCATACTCATGCTGTCTTGTATGGAGAACACTGACTGATACACATTTGATTTATAAGTATAATTTCAGGTTGTTCAAATAAGTAGATCAATTTGCATTATATGTTAATTTGCATGTCCAGTCCAAGTCATGAATACTGTTGTAGAGATGAACAATTTCATCACCTCTTTCAAGTTTTTGTTCAATTCATGAATAATTATTATCCTTTTTAGAGGAGGACAACACATTTAGTTTTATTTCAATAAAATCACAATACTTTCTTTTCCAACTGCAGCAAAGTGCATATAAAATTTTCTGTTACAGATCCACTTTTAAAAGGTTTCCTATGACATTGCAGCAAGACTTTTTTTCCAAACTGAGGAAGAATCCCAAATTCTTCCTCAAATAAAAATACATTACAATCAATGGTAAATACATAAAATTACAGTAAGCCAGACACTTAAAAGGACAGCCAAGAAGTCTTCCAGCAGTTTATTAGAAAGAATGTAGACATAAAAAAGAAAATCTCTACTGTCATTAACATAAATTGAGGTTTTCAGCCTTGGTACAAGCAGCATAATTTTAAAAAAGGAAATTAAACATCCAAAGTGCACTACCATTTTTTTTCACTCACTTGCCATACTTCCAGTGCAAAAATAAATCTGGTCTAAAGCTGCAGACTCTCAAGCAACAATGTACGGCTTCCTTCATCCTCCATGCTAAGAGAATTAAAAGCTTAGGGGCCAAACAATACCAAATGTACAGGTTTCAGAAACCATCTAAGTTAAGTCATTTACTAGTTTTAGCTAAGACAGATCTGGCACACTGACATGTGATCACTTACATACAATAGTGTGAAGTGAAGTTTTTGAACACTAAATGTTAGTAGTATAGCTTGATACCCTAGGAGTGACCAGTGCTCCTGGGGGCAGCTGATACATACCTTGCACCTGATTGGGGTGCCTATAGGGCCGGTTGAAGGATATGAGGAGGATGAACAGTTTCTGAGGAAGATGCACCATGTGCTGCTGGATATGTTGGAGGCACCCTGCAGTGCCCAGAGTCTGGACGTGTGTTCTGCCTCAGCCACAGGATTCCCAACATGCTGCTGAATGATGAGGAAACTGAGAGTTGATTGTGCCAAGCACCAGTTTTCCTTCTTATGATCGTGTGTATTTTTGTTGATGTATATCCCGTTTCCTAATTCTGCCATGTGTATCCCCAACCCTTGGCCCAATGGCACACCAAACACACCGTGTTCTTGAGCTCAATAGTATATGTTTTTTCTCATTAAAGTTTCAAACAAATAAAAAAAGTAAATAAAAAAATAAAAATAAAAAGAGGTTGAAGGGAGGTGCCTTGCCACCTTCACCATGTGAGGATGCAGAAACAAGATGCTATCTATGGAGCAGAGAGTAGCCCTTACCAGAGACCATATCTGCTAGTTCCTTGATCTTAGACCTCTCAGACTCCAGAACTCTGAGAAATACATTTCTATCGTAAATTACCCAGTCTAAGGTATTTTGTTACAGCAGCAGAGACCGACAAAGACAGAAATAGGCACAGAGAGATAGGGTGATGTGTTCATAGCAAAACCTAAAAATGTGAAAACAGCTTTGGAACTGAATAATAAATAAAGGATGGAAAGAATTACAGGTCCACTTCCATGAAAGGAGCCTTAGGGGCAACTCAGGCGAGGGCTCAGAAGAAGGTGAGGTTGAAGAAGCTGTAGAAATAGCCTCCATCTTCTTAGAGATTACTAAGTGGTTGTGATCAAAATGTTGATATTATCGAAATACAGATGGTAAAGGCCATTCTGATGAAATCTCAGAAGGAAATGAAAGACATGTTATTGGCAACTGAAGATGAGATGATCTCTGTTACAAAGGAGCAAATAACTTGGCCAAATTATGTTCATGTTCTAGAAGAAATCTCTAAGCAAAATGTTGAGGATTTTGACTACTTATAAGAAAATGTGGAAGCAGAACTTAAAGATTTGGAAAATTCTCAGCCTGGTCGTATTGTATAGAATGGAAAGGTGTATTCAAGAGAGAACACCAAAGGTGTGGCTAAGTAACTATTTGATAAGGAGATTAGTACGGCGAGGCAGAAATCAGGTGCTATTGATCACGATAATGAAAGAATGACCCCAAAGGCCTTTCAGTGTTTATTTGTGCTGTCCTTCCTATCATAGGCAGAGTGCCAAGGCTAGGGGCAGCATATCTATATCAAAAGAGGAAGCTTGGGCACCTGTAGGACCTTAGCACCAGGTGGCCTCAAATCTCCACTTCCTACATTCTGATGCAGTGCTCCTCAGCTGCCCCAGGTATGGTTCAAGCAGGGCCATATGCAGTTTTGGCCACTCTCTGGAAGGCAATCTAGTAAATCTTGGTGGTGTCTGTGCAGTACTATCTCTACCAAAGTGCATAGTGCACAACTTGTGAGGGCATGCCTGCCTCCACTTAGATTTCAAAGGATGCCCCAGAAAGCCTCAGAGCCCAGAGAACTATCACAGTAGCAGGAACACCACAGAGAGCCCCCAGTATGGCAATGCCCAGTGAAACCGTGGGAGCAGAGCCACCAGGGTACAATTCCAGCCTGGGAGAGCCATAGGCATGTGACTCCAATATGTGAGAAATGCTGTATGGGTTGTGCCTAGCAAAGCCATGGAGACAGGACTAACCCCCACCCTCCAAGGGTTCAGAAGGTAAAACATCAAGTCGAAGATGATTCTTGAGCCTTAATATTTGCCCTGTTGGGTTTTGGAGTTAGTCAGGATTTATTATCTTTTTCTTCTTTCCTACTTCTCCCTTTTGGAAAGGAAATGTCTGCCCTGTGCCTACCCCACCATAGTATTTTCAAAGCATGTAACTTGTTTGATTTCAGAGGCTCACAGCTGAAGGAGAATTTGCCTCAGGATGAGTCACACTTTTGAGTCTCAGTCATATTTGATTTAAATGAGACTTTGGATTTCAGACTTTTGAATTGGTGATGGAACAAGTTAAGGCCTGGGGAGCTATTGGGATGGAATGAATACATTCTGCATGTGAGAAGAACATACATTTTGGACGGCCAGAAGCAGAACTCTATGGTCTGAATGTTGGTGTATCCCCCAGATTTATATGTTGAAACCTAACCCCCAAAGTAATGGTATTAAGACGTGGAACCTTTAGGGAAGTGATTAAATCACAGAGGCTCTACTCTCGTGAATGGGATCAGCTTTAAAAAGGTTGAAGGGAGCTGTTTTGCTCCTTCTGCCATGTGAGCTGTTTTGCTCCTTCTGCCACAGCAACAAGGTGCCATCTGTGGAGAAGAGAGCACGCCCTCATCAGACACTAAACTGGCCAGTGCCTTGATCTTGAATTTCTCAGCATTCAGAATTGTGAGAAATAAATTTCTATTACTTACAAATTATGGAATCTATGTTATTTCCTTATAAATAAAGTGTCCAAGACAGTTATGTGATCCCAGATCACCCATGGCCATAAAGTTTTCAGGTGAGACTTACTGGCATTCAACTCTCAGCTGCCTTCCAAGCCCATCACTTTGAGAATATGGAAACTCCCAGAAACCTTTCACAGAACAGGAGAGGAAAAAGAGACTTGTGCATGCTATCTTTGAATCTCCATTTGTCTAAACACACCATGTCCCATTTTACTGTGTTTTCCAGAACTCCAAACAGGAAACAGAACAAAAGTTTCCTCCGGGATTTTCGGTTTTTCATAATCCACTCACATCTTTGGTCAAGGCCTCGACCTTTCTAGGCAGGGTTGCTTTCTTCCCGAGGACAATAAGCCCCAGGGCTTTGCCTTAATGTAATAAAGCTTCAGAGGAACAATAAAATGATTACTGAGAATTGTAAATGCATTGAGAGATATTATTAAATATTATTCTTGCCTTAAAAGTAATAGGTCAGGGAGTACCCAGATATGGAAAAAATTATAAAGATGCTACTACAGTGAATTCTTATAATTTTACATTGCCTTTATATGCATGTATACTCAAATGTATCCATTTTGAGTATAAGTTGGACTTTCTCATCCCACAAGCAGGACTTAGTCACCCTTCACAACAATTTCTAGTTCTCTGCCTCTTCCAACTTCCTCAGTGTGGCTGATCAGGATATCTGCTTATACAACCGCCTTCTTGTGACTGCCTCCCTAGGGGACAGTTACATACAACTTACTTCACTTGCCCACTGACCCCCATACCTCATACGAACTGTGCAGATATGCTCAGCAACCACCTCTCAGTTGCCTGTGACCTCTTGGAACTATTGCCTGCTTATTCTAAACCCATCAATTCAAACTTCCCTTGGGAAACCTGCTTGGGTAACACCCTGAACCCCAATAAAGGTGTTGGCCCAAAGGTCCCTCTCTCTCTCTTGCTCCCCACATGCTGGTTGAGTGCATATCCTGGATGGCTCTCCCCTTCCCGTTGGCGCTCTTTCCCTCTCTTCTATAATCTGTGAGTAATATGCTCTTCTGTTAGTTCATGTGTTTTGCTAAGTTGCCTCTTCTGTGTCTCACCTGACCAACACACCCAAATCTACCTTCTTTCTCCATCAGGGCTCTCCTAGAGAGGGGCTGTCTTTGTAGGAATAAACTGGACACAGGTCAGACAAGAGCCCCAAAGGCATCTTCCAGTATAAACAAGTTTTCTGTGAGAGGAATACCCTGTCATGGGTTGGACACCCAGGCATTAGGCTGTCTGCTGGGATAAAGAAGTGTCCCATGAAAGACACACTATAAGCATTCATGACCAAATCCCTGGAGCCCTGGCAGGGCAGGGCAAGAGTTTTTACCCATGCTCCTGAGAGAGACCTCAAGACCAAATTAGAGGAAACTACAATAGCTACCTAATGAGTAACTTTTTTGAATACTGTTTAGAGCCAGCCTTCTCATTATATAGGTAAATAATACAGCCTAGAATTTTTTTTTTTTTTTGCAATTAATTTAATGGCAGGACTGGGATTAGAATTTGGGGACTTATCCCTATATTTTCTCCATTCCATTATATTGAGATTTTCTCCCATAGGCTGTTAAACTCTATTCTCTGGAAATTTGAAATAAATTTTGGTCATACGCTATCACTATTTTTATCTCAGGACAGCTAGAAACACTTCAATTTCTAAGTTTACCTTTCTTATGGAGAACATTTTTTAGGTTCTAATAATGACTAGGAACATTCTCGGGTCTATCACAAAAAGAGTCACAGTTTCCGTTGATTGTGTTGTAGCTCTGTGGAAACTTCATGGAATCCCTAAGTACACCTGGTGACTTTAAACCATTAGAATAGTCTTCATTGTGGCCGGGCGTGGTGGCTCAAGCCTGTAATCCCAGCACTTTGCGGGGCCGAGGCGGGCAGATCACGAGGTCAGGAGATGGAGACCATCCTGGCTAACATGGTGAAACCCCGTCTCTATTAAAAATACAAAAAATTAGCCGGCGTGGTGGCGGGCACCTGTAGTCCGAACTACTGGGGAGGCTGAGGCAGGAGAATGGCGTGAACCTGGGAGGCGGAGCTTGCAGTGAGCTGAGATTGTGCCACTGCACTCCAGCCTGGGCATCAGTGCAAGACTCTGTCTCAAAAAAAAAAAAAAAAAAAAAAGAAAAGAATAGTATACATTGCAAAATCATTTATTTCATTTTTGCTACCATTTCCCCTCTCCTTGCCCGTGATTTAAGCAATCAGATGTTCCTAAATTTTAAGCTTTTTGTCAGTAATTCTAGATTTTTAAAAAATATACTTTTAAAGATTATAATGGGCACAATAATATATTTCCAAGATTGCAATCTACAAAGTAAAATTTCCATGATAAAAGGTGTTACGTGACACATGGTATAAATTAATTTGATACTAAAATTTATATTAAGAAAAAGAAGACCTTTTTGCTAAGCACGGTAGATAGTCAGGAGCAGTTTAGTGTGGTATGTTATAACAAGGGTCCTGAAATAATTCGTGGGAGTCAAGAATGAAAAATAATATTCTAGGATAACTGGAAGATTAATTTTAGTTATGAAAAATCATTGATAAGTGTTATTGAAGACCAATATACACTGTGACCAAAGGAGGGTAAAACGTAGAGCTTACTTATGCCTTAGCCAGAAATCATTTTTTCCTTCATTGTACCATTGAAATGTCTCATTTAAAGTAGTATTTTCATACTGACATATTTAAAACTAGCCAGTTATTTCCCCCATGAGCATGCTATTCGTAACATTTCTCAGGTTTATCAACCAGCCATTGGCAAATGAGGTAAGATAGGGACAATGTTTTATTATTTCATTCTAATTAAAACTGTTGGCTCTAAACCCCCAGTCATGGCTACTGCATCCAAGTAAATTAAGAAGATAATGCATTAGTGGATACAGGCTTGGGTTAAAAATAATTGTCATTTCAAAAACTTTCCCCATTCCACAGATTTGGGCACTAGTCTCGAAGCACATTCCAAACAGAAAATTCATAAATTTCCCTGTCTGCATTAACCCCCTCCCAACTCAATCTCTAAAATCTCTCAAGTAATAATCATTGGGTTTGGAGGCCAGAATCCAGCAGATAAGGACTGTTTTCAAAGTCCAAACTAATCTGTCATTAGTGATGTAAATACTGATCAGTGTTCAAAAACTAGCATATGATTGCTGAGGCCTCACCTTGTTGTTTGGCTAGATTATATAACTGTCTTCCTTCCAAACTCATCTTCCCAGTACTCCAGCCATTTGAATGTTTTGAATTCATTCAGTGCATATTTAATGATACTAAAATTTATATTAAGAAAAAGAAGACCTTTTTGCTAAGCATGGTGGATAGTCAGGAGCAGTTCATTGTGGCACCCACAATGAGCCAGGAATAGTTCCAGGTGACTGGATACTTTAAGTAACAAAATAGTAAAAAAAAATGCCTGCCCTCATGAAGCTTTTATTATATTGCAGTCCCACAAAGGGGATATATCTATATCTAAACTTGTCCTTCTTTCTAGAAGGCACTTCATACTACTTTATCCAGTGAATCCCTGCCCAGGTGTCAAGCTCCACTCATAGGTACCCCTTCCAGGAATCTTTCCTGCTATGTGTTAGGTACCCCTTCTGAGTATTCCTAGGATTTTAGTTTTGGAAGTGCACTTACCACACTCCATTGGAATTGCCTGTTTACTTTTTCTATCTTTTCAGGTACACCAGGGGTCAACAAACTTTTGCTGTAAAGGGGTAGATAATAAATATTTAGGATCGTAGACTGTATTAGGGTTTTCCAAAGCAACTGAAACTATTTATGCAGGTTGATCCCTAATCTGAAAATCTGAAATCTGATATCCGAAATGCTCCAAAGTGTGTGGTCTCTATTGCAATCATCAACTGCCATTGTAAAGTGAAAGGAACTGTAAATAACACATAAACAAAAACTTTATCTATTAAAACAGATAGAGACTGGATTTGGTCTGCAGACTGTAGTTTGCCAACCCTTGAACTAGTCTATGCATTTCTTGAGCAGGAACAGGGTCCTGGTTAACTCAAACATCCTTGGAAATAACGAGAACTTAATGAATTATTATTGAATGAATATCAAACTGATATCATCATAGCTATGTGATTGCCATTATGGATCTGGATGTTGGCAAATTCACAATCATCTTGGTTACTATCAGGAACTATATCTCACAATAGTTAAGGATGGCTGCTAATGATTACAAGTATGTTTGATTATGTCATCTGGATGGCCATATGTGTTTTTCTTCAGTTTGCATGTGCATATATTTTAGTTAAGCAAATATGCATATATATAGCTGTGTCATATTTTAAGTTTTCCTATAATTTTTCCAAATGGAATGACACAAATGCACCAAATAAAACAGAGGTTTATTTACAATAATTTGTCAATGTTAGGGTATCCAGGCACTCTAAATTTTTCTTCAATTGTTTGCAAGGAAAATCAAGTAGCAGTCATTAAGCACTAAAATATGCCAACTACTTTATACCTTAACCTCTATTTCACAGTTCCTAATCCTTCTGGAGAATGTGGAAAATCTTTTTTCCTGAAAACACCCCTGACAGTTATTTGTGGGGTATCCTTAGGGATGTCTCATGTGTTAATCAATAAGTTCTGTCTGCTTCCCTGCAACACTGACCATTCATTTTTTCTTTTTCTAGCTCCGCTTGCTCCAGGCCTTCTTCAGTGATATGACCAAAGCTGAGTGATGTCCTCTTACTTTTTGGTGTGTGTGTGTGGCTCATACCTACTACTGACAACTGCAAATACCTCCCTTGTATATGGTGAACACCTTACGTCCAGTGGTTTGCCAGTGTCCTAAGTTCTCATTGGCTATATCCCTTGATGGTCTGCGGAGTACCGTGTACCCTGTTCTGGGGAGCAGGGTGGAGAAGGCCTGCATGTACTTCTTAGCTGGTACTTCACTTTGTCACCTGGGTCATCATGACTTGCCCACCCTTTTCTGTGTTTCTCTTAGAGTCTTAGTGAAAACAACACTTTCTATTTCTGCTGCACCTCTCCCTCACTTTACCTCCTATGTTTGTATCTAGTTCTGGAGATTAATCATGAATATAGGGTCCTTTCTATCTCACCAATGTACCTCTCATCCAGTATGAGTAATGTGTACCAAAATACCTCCCTCTTTTTCTAGACATCCCAATATGTCTTTGAGTTCCAAGATCAACCCCTTTTTCCCAAGTCTTATGTTTCACTTTTATTCCATTTTATCATATTACTCCCATTTTACAAATTAGAAGGCTGAAGCACATGAAGAGTTAAGTAATTTGTTTGATGTAAGTCGCACAGAGTAATGAAGTAAGGGTTCTAATCTAAATCTCTCTGAGTCCAGAGACCACTGATCTTCCAACTATACCTTACTGGCTGCAAGAGATGCAAAAACAAAAAGGCAAGGCCCCTCCCTTAAGGAATTCACAGCCTAAAGCAGAGTCTACAATCTGTAAGTTAGCTCATTTAAACATTTTGACATTGGCCAGTCGCTGATGGGATTAACAATGGGACAATGAAAATTTCAGTAGTTCCAGTCCTGGGTAGCATTTTCATCTGGGAAAGATTTTGCTGTCCTTTGGAAAAGTGGTTTCCAGATTAGGATACACATTAGGAACCCCTGTTAAAAATACACATGCAAGAACCTTATCTCAGACCTATCAAGTCAGAACTTTCAGGTGCAGGACCCAGGAATCTTCACTTAACAGGCTCCTCAGGTGAGTCTTATGCCATCAGCTCACATTGCTCCTCAAATTGGTGTTTGGGACTTGCTCTCTTAGACACTGTTCCAGAGGAAACTGTCCAGAGACCACTGACTTAGAGGAGGAGACACAGAAGGAACTAAAGCAAAGGAGATTAGAACCAGGATTTGAGCGAGTCAAGAGAAAACGCTTAGAAACCTGAGCTATGTGATGAAATATTAGACTCCATTATGAACACCTGAACTAAAAAGCAGACTAGAGAGACCGGGCTCTGCCCAGACCCTTCAGCAGCAACTGCTGGTAGCCCTGTCACTGGGGACTTAAAAAGAGGAGTAGTGGATGGTTTCTGTGCAGACAATTTCAACTTTCAATGGGCTAGGTTGTTTTAAATGATATAAATTCGCAAGCAACAGGCAAGCATCCAGTGCTTCTAAGTTGGCTTCTAAGTTAAGCAAGTCATCCTGCTTTCATCTGGCTCCTGCAGCTGAACTCACAGTGAATATCTGGGGAGTCAGGGCTCTCACTGCCTAGCGGAGAGGGTCTGCTTTCTGACACATCTGCCTGCAGGGCATCTGGAAAGGCTGCTTTCATCTTGCTGTGTTTGTTTCTCTCATCCCAGAGGGAAACAGTTCTCTGAGGGATGAGTAATCATCTCAGGTGGTTCATTGCTCTGAAATACAGATTTTTATCAGATGCATTAACCTAACTAAGAGATTATTGGGTGACTATTTTGGAGGCAACATGCACAACTGGGCTACCAGAGTAGTAAGGGTCCAGCTAATATGAATTTATAGAGATGGTTTCTTGACTTTCAAAACACTTTTCTCTGGGATTTAGTGCATGGGAGTAGGGGGAGGTGAGGTGGGGGCGGTATTTCTACCTGGACTGAGAGATGAAGTGCCAACGATGACAAAAGCAACAGGCTCCTAAAGAGAATGAGTTTTGTTTCTCGATTAGTAATTTTAATCTGCATTGGTGATCTTCCGTTCTTTTATTCCTTGTTTTTTGCCTCCTCTTTTTGGTGCCCTATCAGATTTTGACTTCTCTTTCTTCTAATAAGCCACTGTCTCCCAGTGATACAGACCTGATCCCTTTCACTGTGGTCAGGGACCTCCAGACTCCATAACATTGCTTTCATGTTCAGCCTCCAATAAGGCTGTCTCCATATTGCTAAGGGCTCCCTCCCCAACCACTCCAAGGTGAATCCTGTGGGAGGCAGCAAGGTTAATGCTGCTTGTTCTCCACTGCTTTGTATCCTTTGTCTCCTGGATACCCTGCAGTGTGGGGAGTCCTGGCTTCCAGTGCAAAAGAGCGGGGAAGCTGCGAAAATATATTCAACTGGATCTTGAAGCATTTCCCACCTTCAGAAGTAGACTATAAACAGTCAAGTTGGCTTCTACTCTTTCTTATTCATTGTCTCTCAGAAATTTCTCTCAATTTTTTTCCTTCATGCATATCATTTATTCTTTCATGTATTCATCAAATATTTATTAAGCAGTCACTTGCTTAGTAAATATGTGTCAGGCCCTATTCTAAGAACTGACGAACATAGTGTTGAACAAGGTGTAATTTCTGCCCTTGAGAAATTTACAATCTGGAATAGTGCTATCCAATAGAATATTCTCTAATGGCAGAAATGTTCCGTATCTACATTGTTCAATATAGTAGCCACTAGTTACACGTGGTTATTGAGCAATTAAATTGTGGTTAGTGTGGCTGAGGAACTAGATTTCTGTTTTATTTATTTTTAATTAATTACATTTAATTAGCTATGTATGGCTAGTGACTACTGTATTTGTATAGAGCAGAAAATGGATAGTCAGATAAAGAAGGAGACTTTCACAATATTGTATGTTAAGTTTGTAATGAGATAGTTGTTTAGACTAGTAAATAGATCAGGGTTAAATGCTTTGATTGAATCAGATTATGAAGGGTGCCAAACACAAAGGACTGTCCAAGTCTAACACTTACAGATTCAGATGGTAAAGAAATAATGAACTAATTTTAGATTCAGCCAGATTATTACTTATATATATATAGTGAAGACAAGAGAAGCTAACGATGTCAGCCCTGTGAGTCCTTATCCCACACACCAAAAGGATGGCACTGAAACAGAAGGGGTCAGATGGCTTCAACAAGAGTTGTGATACACCCTATTGCTGGCCAGTCAATTCCAGACTGCAGCTAAATGGCTATAGAGCTGCAGTTCTGCCCTACGGAAGCGTAGGGGTTAAGTTGGAAAGTCTCATGTTCCTCTGGAACCTGGGAGGTATATCAGAAAACCGCCTCATGGTAGCATCCCACAAGATAGAGGCAGATGAGAAAACAACCTCGTGAAGCCTTCTCTGAAGATTTCCTCCCTTGCCATGTTAGGAGGATCACAGGGCATTCCACCCAGATTTAGGTCACATGGCAGTCCAAGCATTGCCTGTGCATCCCATGTAGACACATGTAGAGTCTCTAAGGCTCCATGGTAGAGCCACTCCCTTGGAAATGGTCTTAAGTGCTATGCCAAAGGATTTAGATTCCACCCTTAAATGAATCTGGGAGTTACTGGAAGTTTAAAGTAGAAGAGTAATTTGACTTTTGAATTTTGCGGAGATCAGTCTGACAATATTGTAGAGACTAGAAAAAAAAAACGGTAGAAAGGGAGAAAGATTTGGGAAAAAGGACAAGAGTTTGTGGGAATGAAGAAGAGTGTAAAGTTAAAATCATTTATGAACACATGGAATGTGAAGGGCTCTGTATACAGTAAAAGTGACGAATAAATCAAACAGAATTCTGCCTTCAAGAAAATTTCAGATTAATAGGAGAGAGAAAACACAATATAAATGATTATAAGGCTCAATATATTAAGTGCTTTGAGAGGCATGCTGGAGGGCCCAGAGGAAGGAGAGACCTCTTCAGATGGGTGTCCCTTATACAGTAGGTAGTTTATTGATGATTGTGACAATGCAGTGTTGGACAGGAGAAGCCTTAAGAATCGTATAAATGAACACTCTGGAACCTATGAGGAGCTAGCTCTGAGAAGCAATAAGCCTTATCAACTAACAAGGGTATGAATCTATGTATATGGATTAGTTGGGATCCAACTGAGAATAAGGTAATACAAATGTAACAGAATAAAAGTAGGAAAAAGTCATATAGATTAAGCATGGGGAGAGGAGGCAAGGAGAAGGTTTTGAAGGCTTTGGATTTTGAGGCCAGTGTCAACTTGTTCTTTTTTTTTTTTTTTTTTTTTTTTTTTGAGACAATATCTTGCTCTGTCGCCCAGGCTAGAGTGTAGTGGCGTGATCTTGGCTCTCTGCAACCTCCACCTCCTGGGTTTAAGTGATTCTTCTGCCTCAGCCTCCCGAGTAGCTGGGACTACAGGGACATGCCACCACAGCTAATTTTTGTATTTTTAGAGATGACGTTTCACCATATTGGCCAGGCTGGTCTCGAACTCCTGACCTCGTGATCCACCTGCCTCAGCCTCTCAAAGTGCTGGGATTACAGGCATGAGCCACCATGCCCAGCTCAACTTGTTCTTTATCACTGGACATATTAATATGTGAGTCCTCACTTCCCACTTCTCATCCCCTCATTTTGGCATTTCCACTTTACTTTGTCATCCTTCTTCTACCTAAAGGAGACAAGTTGATATCCATTGCCTTAAAAAAATGTAGCACATCAGAAAGGGGGGGAAAATCTTCTTTTGATTTCTGAGTTACAAAAAACCTAATGGCTGATATGCACTCCAGAAGTCATAAATGAGTATGTTTTGTTTGGTTCACATCTTGTTTTGTTGCACACTGGATATCTTTAGACTGGGCTAAAGACTAGGTTGTCTTTAGTTCTTTACAGTTCTATATCTCATTTATTCCTGGCCCTTATCTATAAATTTATATTACCTGCTTGGTCCCCATGGGTATCTGAATTTGGAGCCTCTGGCACACATTGTACAGCAGGTTCGGAAGAATGCACAATAATGTATAAGCTTCCCGAGTCTTTCAGCATTATAGAAGTCACAGAAAACTTACTTGGATTCCAAGTAATTTCTATTTTGAGCCTTTGTTCCTCCAGGTGGCAGAGATGTAATCTTAGAACAAAGACTTAAAATAGAATTTACTTGGAATCTAGAAAAATAGAAAAAAATACATTTTGTGCACACATGAGTTTGTGGGCTATAATTCTACTATTTCACTATCTGTCCTGCCAAAGTATGCACCAGGGTGTATACTTAACTAAAAGGTTCAGAGTCAGGAAAAAGAAAGATGAAATTAAAAATAAAGTATTGGGAAAGAAAAAAAAAAGGAGGGGTAGGTTAAGAGAAGAGTGAGTTTTCATATTTCTACTCTCATTTGGGGAAAATAGTTAAAGTTTAGATATTGGGTCACCTGATATGAGTTAAGATTCTTGCTTTACATTGACTACATAGGCAAACTTGGCTAAACCATTTAACTCACTGAGCTCTATTTCCTAATTTGTAATGTAAGGATAGTAATATGTTTTTATTCCTACAGGGTTGTTGTTCCCACAGGGAATAATGACCTTGAAAGAGCCTTGAAAAATGAAAAAGCTTTACCATGGGAATTGATATTATCCAGAATTAATATTATCCAGAATTAATACTTGCCCAGTCTCAAGTATGTCTTTATCAGCAACGTGAGAACAGACTAATACAGTCTTGTATGTCTCATGGCTGTTTAATATGCACTCTCGGAGTCCTAAAGACAGTCACTGTCCTGACATACAATTCAACAAGTGATTCAAGGACAGAAACATGATGGAATCATTGTGTTTTGTACAGACTGAAAATCAGGTGTCTACAAACAAATTCCCCAGATTTAAGGAGAATTGATAGTAGTGGGCTGAGAATAAAAAAGTACCAACACTCATGGGAAAAGACTGATTTTTCTGTAGCTAAACTAATAAATCCTACAACTGATCTCCTTAGTTTACAGTGTGCTGATGCTATCAATTCACCAGAAATGAATCTATACATGAAAACGTATAATATGTCTTTTCAGTTTATGATAACAAAATCATTTTTCCAGGTTAAATATATTTGTGGTGGTAAAGGTTAAGTGGGATTATATTGAAGTGTATCTTTTTGGGACTAGGGGCCTCAAAATTTGGAGATTTCTGTACCTCATCATTAGTAGCCTTCACTAATATAGAGTAGCAGAGACAACAGAGAGAGGTGATGAGTGATGTGGGATACCAGGCCTTCACATAACAGGGTAAGATTGATTCTATCACACAGTCTAGGGGCACAGCCAACCTGGTTTTAGAAAGGAGTTTGATGCTGGGATTTTCTCTGTTGGTGGACTCTCAGATATGACCAAAAGGTAACTCCAGACTGTTCTGATATCCTGGAGGAATTTCTCACTTAGTAGAACTTTTTAGAAAAAGTAAAAGTCATATGCTTTCCCAAAGTTTGAATCATAGTCTGTTGGCCATTAAAAAAAAGCATGCAACTAAGTCAGGAAACTTGGCACCTTTTCTCTCTTGATCATATGACCTTATAGAAGTCAATCATCCTGAGCTTGGAAATACAAAGTTGAACTAGTTGACTCTTTTATTGCAAGTAATAGTTATTAACTCAAGCTAATGTAAACAAAGGGATTCTATTATAGGGATGCCAGAGTGTCTCAAGGAACTCAAGTACAGTTGACCTTCAGGAGTGATTAGAACCAGGAATTTGAAATCTAGTAAGATTACTTTCTGACTTTCATCTTTGTATCTACTTTATTCATTCATAACTTCTCTCTCTCTTTCTCCCCACCTCCCTCTCCCTCTCCCCCTCCCTCCCTCTCCCTCTCTCTCTCCCCCTCCCTCTCCCTCTCTCTCTCCCCCTCCCTCTCCCTCTCTCTCTCCCCCTCCCTCTCCCTCTCTCTCTCCCCCTCCCTCTCCCTCTCTCTCTCCCCCTCCCTTTCCCTCTCTCTCTCCCTCTCCCTCTCCCTCTCCCTCTCCCTCTCCCCTCAAACTCCCACATATTTCCCCTAAGACTGATTTTCTGGAATTATCTGGATATAGCTTCAGCTTCTGAATTTTATGGATCCAATTGCATGTGAGTCCAGGGCCAGGGTAAGGCAAGAGAGGTTCCAAGGGTGCACAATATAAGGAAGACCTTAGAGGCTTGGTCTGTCAGTGACATGAAAGTAAATTTTGGTCCTCTAGATGCCTCTCTTGCCTCACCTTAGGCTTGACCCTGATAGAGTGACTGGTGATCTCTGGGTCTCATTTCTAAGCTAGCAAGATGAAAACATCGTTGCCACATCTTGAATCTGAAATTCAGCTCTAATCCAATCAGCAATGGCACCTGGGTTCATGCCACAAGGTACATACATAGCTCCTGAGTGATCATAGCTCTGGGCTTTAGGAGACTATTCTCAGATAAAAAGGAACCACAACTTGGGAAGAAAGCCTCAAATCTTCAATCACAAATGTACTATATAAATATTTATTTCTATTACATTTTTGGTGCTATTTTATTCTGCCCCTTACGAACCTTATAACTCCTAAACAGGTGCATTGTATAATTTATTATATCAGTGTCGAAAGGATCCCTAAAGTTTTCATACACAGTTACTACCCTTGAGAGGCTCACTTGGGAGGATAAAACTAGATAAAGGATGCATGCTGAAGAGTGGTTATAGTAAGCAATTCAAATTAATTAACTATAAAAATAAAAGCTGTATTGGGCTAATGCATTGTACAGGAAGGAAGGGAGGGAGGGAAGAAGACCCGAGATTTTCCTTATAATGGAGCAGGGTACAAAATGGCCAATCAAATGTATATTGTAGTCTCTTTACTACAAACAACATTGGCATTTATAACTCTATTAGAAAAGCATAATAGCAAAGACAAGAGCATGAAGTTTTCTCTTAAAAAAAAAAACCAAACAATGGAAAATCTGCAAAGAGCTAGAGGTCTAACAATGGCAGATAGGGATGAGAGACTAAAAGAAAAACAACAACAAGGACCATAACAGGTGCGTGTTTACGTAATTCTGTGCCCATACCCATACCCAACAGGTGGGGCTGAAAAGCAGTGTTGTTTCAGACGCTTTGTCATGTATTATCCCCCTTGGCTCCTAACACCTTGTAAAAATAGGTCACACAGGTATTATTTCCACTGAAGAATTAAACCTTAATGTACTGAAAACCATAAAACTAAGATTTACTAGTGTTATAATGGATAAAACAGGAGGCTGCGGTGTCAGATATAGCTTGAATTCCCACTTCTACCAACTACTTGTGAGACTTGGAGCCTGCCATATAACCCGTTTCCTCATCTGTAAAACGAGAACAATGAGTACTTTCTGCATGTCTCTCCCTCCTCCAAAAGTTCTGCATATTTTTCACTAAGTTCCCAGAAGTTTAATTTGGTCAGACCCAATATAAACCTTGCCTTGACATTTTCTTGGAATTGAATTCTCCAATTTAAAGTCTTCTCTCTCACTACAGGGGTTGAGGCACCACTTGCTCCCTTGCCAGTTGTCAGTGTTCCAGCTGTCAGCCACCCCAGCAAGTGCCCTTGCAGATGATCCAGTGCATATCCAATTAACAGGCTTGCCCCCATCCCAGGTGGTGACTCTGAAGGCCTCGCTGAAGGATGAGAAGGGGAATCTGTTCTGGTCCCTGGCCTTCTGCAGGGCTAATGAGGCTGGTGAGGTGGATCTGGAGCAGGCTCCCGCATTTGGAGGTGACTACATGGGGGTACAACCAATGGACCTCTTTTGGTCTCTGAAGCCTGAGAAGCCTTTCCGGAGGCTGCTCAAACATGATGTGATGAACAGCCCCTTTTGGGTCAGTCTGGACCTATATGACTCCATTTATTTTCAAGATTCAGTCACTGTTCAGCCCAAGGCCAGCCAGACTGTGCAGCGCTGTTTCTCAGGCCCTGGGGTGCAGAGGAAGCAGATCCGAGAAGGTTGAGTGCGAGGAGCCCTTTTTCTCCCTCCAGGTGAAACTAATCTTTGGTGATACAGAAATCACTGTTAATGTGTATTAGTTCGTTTTCATGCTGCTGATAAAGGCATACCCGAAAGTGGGAACAAAAAGAGATTTAATTGCTCCACATGGCTGGGGAGGTCTCATAATCATGGTGGAGGGCGAGAGGCACTTCTTACATGGCAGCAACAAGACAGAATGAGGAAGAAGCAACAGCAGAAACCTCTGATAAAACCATCAGATCTCGTGAGACTTATTCACTATTACGAGAATAGCACGGGAAAGACTAGCCCCTATGATTCAATTACCTTGCCCTGGGTCCCTCCCAATTGTATCTCCCAGAATTCCTTCTTTGACTCTGGGAATTCTGGGAAATACAATTCAAGTTGAGGTTTGGCTGGGGACACAGCCAAACCATATCATAATGGAAATAAAAACAACAACAAATTGTATCAAATTATTAAAAAACCGGTATTTCCCATAAAGTTTTAAAACTAATATGCTAGTGTGTGTGTGTGTGTGTGTGTGTGTAATTTTGCTCACCTTATATTTTTGCAGCTATTTGACCCTTTTTTCACTCTTGCTGATCCCATTCTCTTCTCTCTTTGCACTCTCAGGGGAAGGCCCTTTCCCAGGAGTCATCGATTTGTTTGGGGGCATTGGGGGCCTAATAGAATTTCTGGCCAGTCTTTTGGCTTCCCATGGTTTTGCAGTGCTGGCATTAGCATATTTTGCCTAGGAAGACTTGCCTGACAAACTGCAGGAGGTGGACTTGTAATATTTTGAGACCGGGCGCAGTGGCTCAAGCCTGTAATCCCAGCACTTTGGGAGGCCGAGACGGGCGGATTACAAGGTCAGGAGATCGAGACCATCCTGGCTAACACGGTGAAACCCTGTCTCTACTAAAAAAATACAAAACAAAAAAACTAGCCGGGGGAGGTGGCGGGCGCCTGTAGTCCCAGCTACTCGGGAGGCTGAGGCAGGAGAATGGCGTGAACCCGGGAGGCGGAGCTTGCAGTGAACCGAGATCCGGCCACTGAACTCCAGCCTGGGTGACAGAGTGAGACTCCGTCTTCAAAAAAAAAAAAAAAAAAAAAATTTTTTTTGAGGAAGCTGCCAACTTGCTACTAGCTCATCCTAAGGTATTTAAAACACTTTACATTTTACCTTGGACAACTACAAAAAAACAAAATCACCAATGTCTGCTCTGTTTTACCAACTTGTGCAGACTTGGACACAGCACAGCTGACAGTTAAATGGGGATGGTAATAGCTGCCTTGTAAGATTTTTGAGTTGATTTGTGATCAGTTTTGTGCTTATTGGCACATAGAAGACAATAAATGGTGGACATAATATGATTATTTTTTAGTGGAAAAAAACCAAGATGTCTTTCATTGGAAGTGTTTGTAACTTATTCATAAGGTTCTCTTCAATGCTTTACTGCCACTCATCTCAAATCATGAATTATCTGATTTGACATGTTTTCAAACTTCAGTGATTATCTCTGCAGGGGGATAATGCTGTAGTAAGTCACACTGAAGAGTCCTGAAACTAAGATCAGGACAAAGGTACAAGATCAAGTTGGGAGTATTGGCAAAACTGACTTGACTGCATTGTCTGACTAGCTGAATTAGCTTTTTAGTTAGTTTCAGAGCTAGGGGCAGAGTGAAGCATAGAGTAAGTGTCCAATGCCAAGAGCCAGGCTAGAGAAAGGAACCTGAAAAGGAAGGGTCATTTTAGCACTCTTCGTCAAGTGTGTCCTTCTACGATTGCAAATGTAGTTCCGGACCAGTGGCCACAGCATCACCTGGAAGCCTTCAGAAATGCAGCATCTCATTTTCCATCCCTGAAACAGCAAACTGCATATTAACAAGATCCTCAGGTGATTCTTATGCACATTAATGATTGAGAAGGACTGGAATAATAACATTAACCTAGCTTCTTCTAAGAGGTAAATGTTAGTTGAACTAGGATCTATTCTCTTGAGGAGTTCCAAAGTACTGATATTTGTGCTAATGATTAAGAAGAGAGACCAGGCTCAGTGGCTCACACCTGTAATCCCAGCACTTTGGGAGGCTGAGGTGGGCAGATCACAAGGTCAGGAGTTTGAGACCAGCCTGGCCAATATGGTGAAACCCCATCTCTACTAAAAATACAAAAATTAGCCAGGCGTGTTGGCAGACACCTGTAGTCCCAGCTACTCAGGAGGCTGAGGCAGGAGAAATGCTTGAACCTGGGAGGCAGAGGTTACAGTGAGCCGAGATCGGGCCACTGCACTCCAGTCTGGGAGACAAAGTGAGACTCTGTCTCCGGAAAAAAAAAAATAGAAACCCAGAAATAGATATCACGATATCAAGTATCAGGGTTGGTATTCTACTAAGTTTAACTTACTGTTTTGCAGATCAAAATGTTCAAATGTCAGTCATTTCTTATGGATCAACTTAATAATGGTAAAACAGTACTGGCTTACATTTGTCGAGTGACTATTAGACTGTATACTAAACATTTTATATGCAGTATCATGTAACATTCACAATAGCCTTATGAAGTATTATCAACAACAACCTCCTAGATGAGAAAGCATATTTAAAGTAATGTGTCAAAACTACATAGGCAGTAAGTGACAGATATAATCTGATAATGTCCTTGCTCCAAACCATTAAATTATCTTTTACTTCCTCAAATGTTTTATTCTCTTCCACCCCAACCCTGGAGAGCCTTGACTCTTCTCAAGGAGAGATAGGATATGTTTCCTATTGGGGCATTATCAACATCTTCATCTTTAGCGTTGAGAAAACATGTGTAATTTTTCTAGGCTTATTTGGGTCTTTTTAAAAGATTGCCTAAAAAGAATTAAATCCCAACTAAAATGTTTTCAATTTTTTTTTCGATTTCAGATTTAACTATTTGTGAAATTAGTCTGAGGAAGAAAAGTCAACTGCAAATATTCAACTTAGATTTAGATTCAGGGGATAAGCTTCAATTTCCACCTCTGCCCCTTGATAATGTTGTGGCCTTAAGCAAATCTTTTAAGTTTCTTGAATCCAGTTTGGCTATTAGAAAGACCAACTGAGATAATGTGTGTATAGCAGTTAGCATAAACTCTGAAAAAATCCACTTTGTTATCTTTGCCCATCTATTTTCTTCCCTCTCTCCCCAAGTCTTCAACCAATCACAAAGTGTTTTAGGTTCTACTCCTGTCTTTCTCAATACATCACACCGTCTTCATCCTCCTTGAGAGTGTTTTAGCCTACTAATCAGTTTCCTACTTCCAGTTACAGCCATCTTCCTTCACTCCCTCGTTCATTAATCACACAGATGTTTCCCAATTTCCTTGGGGGACATTTTACAGTGTCAGATTCTTGGGCCCACTCATACCTATGGGAACAGACACTGGAAAAATTGAGTTTCAGGAAGCTCAAATTAAAATAAAAATCAGATGATTCTGATGACAGAAAGTGCTGGGGGTACAATTGTGAGCAAAATAAGCAAACTAGGTCTTCATGTACTTGTCGTTGTCTGTCCAGAGTGCCTTTCCTTTCCCCCCTCATCTTTCAGACTTTTCATGTCCCCTCAGCTCCCTCAGTCTACCAGAGAATTAATGATTCTCCTCTATGAGCTACTACCTTTTTCTATTGTTACTACAATTCAATTATTTCTTGAATCCAAGCCTTTTGTCTTTATACTCTCATTGCTTTCAGGATTAGCCCTTGAATATGGAGGTAATATATGGGCAAAATCTTTGTAGCTATAAAATGCTATTTAAATGTGAATTCCACTTACATAATATTTGAGAGAACCTGAAAAATGCCCCCCTTTTTTTTTCTGGCTAGAGACAAGAATTTTGTTCTTCAGAAAGCTTACCTGGCTCTATTCTTGTAATGCCAAGCATCGCTGGTGTGTTAGACTCTTTTTGCCTTTACAAAACTTTACCATTGATGAAGAGTGTTTATTTCCATTGTTTCACTTGATCCTCATAACAACCTCCCAAGGTCAGTAATAGTATCATCCCTACAAGACAATAAAGGTTAGTGAGGGTAAGTGGGTAACATTCTGAGTCCCAGGAGCTGATAAATCTGAGTGCCAAGACTCGACCTTCTTTGATTCTTTCCATCATACTTGTTTATTGACATGCCCGGACATTTCTTTCTCAGCTTGTGACCTGCAATAGATTTCACTTTGTTTTGTGCTTCAGTTCCAAAGGCCAGGAATTGGAGTGATCTCCGTGTGCAAAGGTGCCGAGATTGGCTTGGCTATGGCCTGCTACCTGAAGCAGGTGGTGGCTACTGTCTGCATTAACGGGCCCAACACCAGCTTTGAAGTTCCACTCAGATACGAGGATCTGATTGTGACACCCATCAGTTCAGCTCAGCTCAGGAGCGCCTGCAGGTCTACCTCTCTGAAGCTGTGCGCTTCCGCCCCTGTAAGGGAGACCCCCGAGATGAGCTCCATCAGCAGAATGTGCTTCCTGTTGAAAAGGCTAGGGGATGGATTCTTTTCATCATCGGAGAGAGTGAGGAATGCCTGGATAGCAAAGCGTGCGCTGAGCAGGCCGTGGACCAGCTGCAGAGCCATGGCAGAAGCAGCGGGAGGATGCTGGTGTACCCCGGGGAAGGCCACCTCCTAGAATCGCCCTATGTTCCCCTGTGCTTTGCGTCCTGGAACCTGGGCATTTCCAGGCCCTTGCTCTGGGGAGGAGACCCTGCTGCTCATGCGGCAGCCCAGGAGCATGCCTTGGGGGACATCCAGAAATTCTTCAGGTAACACCTCATTAAGACCAGAAGCAAACTCTGAGCAAAGGCTGATTGATGATGGGTTGAACAGAGGCTGGAGTGCGGGTGGGAGGATAACGAGGATAAGGCAAAAATGCAATGGGGAGAGGGGGCTCTCCTAGTTTGACTAGATTCACAGTCATCTTGAATCAACTGGAAGGAGGTCAGACAAAAATCAAAGGACCGGGCACACATTCATGGGAAGTATTTCTCATAAATTGTTATGTGTTTCAAATTTTTGCAAATTGAATCCTAGTTTATACGAACTAAGGCACATTTTTATTTCAAAATGGTGATACCCTTGCAAATTGTTTTATTGTTTGTTTTTGTTGTTGAGACAGAGTCACTTTCATTCACCCAGGCTGGAGTGCAGTGGCAGGATCATGGCTTAGTGTAGCCTCGAACTCGCAGGCTTAAGCTATCTTTCCACTTCAGCCTCCTGAGTCACTGTGACTGCAGGTGTGTATCACCAAGCCCAGCTAATTTTTTTTTTTTTTTTTTGGAGAGACAGGATCTGGTTAGGCTGACCTCGAGTAATCTTCTCGCCTCTGCCCCCCAAAGTTCTGAGATTAAAGGCATAAGCCACTACACCTGGCCCCTTGCAAACTGAATAATCTTTTATACCCCAGTCAGCAATACCCTGGGCCCAGGCATTGCCAATCTAGATAAATTCCCCAGAACCTCCAAGTTACTGACAGAAATATTTTCTGTTTAAACGATTTTGAATTGTGTTTCTGACACTTGATATGAAAAGTTCTAAAACCACCATTAAGTATAATGCTTGCTATAGATTTCCAGTAGAGTCTTAATTGTTTTTAGAATAGTGATGCTTCTATTTATTCCTAAAATGTATATTTACCATTGTAATAAAATTGAATTTTATTAAATGCCTTTGTGGCATTTATTAAAATTAAATGTTAATATTTTTAAAGCTGTCAGAACAGTGCGTGGCACACAGCAATTACTATTCTAGAGTTCACCATTATTATTTTCATAAAGATTTCTTTCTCCCGTCTGTTAGTGAGGTGAATTACATTCATTTATTAATGGACTCATTTTTCTTTTTTTTTCTTTTCTTTTTTTTTTTTTTTTGAGATGGAGTCTAGGTCTGTTGCCCAGGCTGGAGTGTAGTGGCACAATCTTGGCTCACTGAAAGCTCCGCCTCCCGGGTTCACGCCATTCTCCTGCCTCAACCTCCCGAGTAGCTGGAACTACAGGCGCCCGCCACCATGCCTGGCTAATTTTGTTTGTTTGTTTGTTTTTTGTATTTTTAGTATAGACAGGGTTTCATTGTGTTAGCCAGGATGGTCTCGATCTCCTGATCTCGTGATCTGCCGGCCTTGGCTTCCCAAAGTGCTGGGTTTACAGGCGTGAGCCACCACGTCTAGCCCAATGGACTCATTTTCTTATGTGTCTAATTTTAATAGATGAATTTCTTATATTGATTAATGTGGATTTTAAAATTTGTTTTAGAGCCACTCTGGTCATTTATATTTTTTCAGAATTTCATCCATATTTTCTAGAGCACATTTTTCTCTTTACAATTTTTGACATGGCCCTTATTGTTTATATGCATGTTTTCTTTTTCTTCTCAGCCTGATTTGCCAAATATTTCTCTTTTATTTATCTTTTCCAGGGACAGTTTTTGGTTTATTTATTGGTCAAATTGTTTTTTTACTGATTCATTGATCTCCGATTTTTAGAATTAAGTTATTTTCTGCTGCCACTTTTGTATTTTTTCTTGCTTTGTGATATGCAGTGCTCTCATTTCATGAGTTTCTAAAAAAGTTCTAATTTACTTTTTGTTCTGTTTAAACCCAAGAGTAATTGTGCAAAAGTACAAAGTACTATCCTGTAAATAACTTGCCTTTACTAGGAGGAGGGGAAGAATGTGACTTTGCAATGAAGGAATCAAATTATCACCATCTGAACTCACCACTTAAATTTAGCATCTATAATAGGGGGTCAGTGACTTACACTTCATGATGGGACGTAAGGTGGAGGACCCAGCACTGCTTAGAGCTACTCCTAACGACAGTTTCAGGAGTAGTGAAACTAATCCTAGGAGTAGGCTTGAAACTAATCAAGCCTTTAATAATTAATTAATAATTACTATGGTATCTGGAGAACAAGGTAAATGGCCCTACAAGTTAACAAATCCAGATTATGGGTCATTTATGGGACAACTGCCTTGTTTCTTCAACAAGTTAATTGCGTGAAGAAAAGAAAGGCTAGAATGGGCTGGGGCAATTCACTTCAGAACTAAAGGAGACTTGAGACATATCAACAAAATGAGATGTGTGGCCATGGTTTGAATAAAGTAACTGTAAAAAGACATTTTGGGGATAATTCGAGAAATTTGAATATGGACTGGATATTCAATGATACTAAGGAATTGTTATTATCTTGTTAGGTGTAATAATACTATTGTGGTTATGTAAAAAGTCACTAGAGATGTGTTCTGACACATTTAGCATAATAGAGTCATGATATCTGGTAATTTAAAGTACTATGGAAATATGGCAAAATGTGAATAATTATTAAGTTTAGATGATGGGTGTTGTCAAGTTTGTTATATTATCTCTGTTTTCATGTGTGCCTGCAATTTTTCATAATAAAAAGTTAAAAGAGATATAATCAAGATATTTACCTTTCTGTCCCAAAAGACAAGAATATTAGTATGTACTACATCTTTTTCTCCATGGCATTCCCCATTAATTTCAGATTTTTTTAAACAATAATAACTATGCTTTAATAATTTACTTGCTCTTTCTTTTTATATATACAGCAATAACCTTGGCATCCTTGCTCTTTCTTACAATTCATTTTTAAGAAATTCTTGGCTTTATTTTTATTTTGCCATTTGTTCAAAGTATAAGCTCACATAATTCCCTAAAAGATTCATATTCATTTGAATCTCAGTACATCTGAAAATGACTATATTTTGCTCTGACATGTTAATGATAATTTTTATAGATGAAGAATTTGATGTTAACAATTATTTTCCTTCAGCACTTTGGGGTTTTTTTGTTTGGTCACAATTTTTGCCAATGAGAAGTCTGATTCTTGTTACTTCGTGGGATTTTTTTCTCTCTCTCTGGAAGCTTTTTACAATTTTCTCTTTGTTCTGAAATTTCATTAAGATATGACTAAGGGTAGGTTTATTAGTACTCTTTAAATTTATCTTGACTGGCACTATATGGCCTATTTAAAACTCAAAACGTGTTTCTCTGTTATAGTTTGAATGTATGTCGCCCCTCCCAATTTCAGGTGTTGAAACTTAATGTAACGTAATGTAATGTAATACACATTAAGTTTCAACACCTGAAATTGCGAGGGGCGACATACAATGTAATAGTATTAACAGCTGAGGCCTTTAAGAAGTGATTAGGCCATGAGCCTTCCTCCCTTGTGGATGAGATTAGGGTTCTTATAAAAGGAGGCTTCATGGAGCTTTTGGACTTTCTGCTTTCTGCCACATAGAGACACGGTGTTCCTTCCGTTGAGGACTCAGCAACAAGGCCCCATCTTGGAAACAGAGCAGCCCTCACCAGACAACTGAACCTGCTGGCACCTTGATTTTCGACTCCCATCTTCTAGAACTGTGAGAAATACTTTTCTCTGTTTTATTAAGCACCCAGTCGCATGTATTCTGTTATAGCAGCACAAATGGACTAAAACAATCTGTCTTCAGCTTTAGGACATTTTCTTCTGTTAATTATCTGACCACTTCACCTTTTCCATTTTTTCTGCTCCTCCCTTGGAACTCCTATTAATAGGATTTTGGAGCTTCTGGATTCATTCTCCGTGAATATTAAAATTTTCCCTTACTCTTCTACTTTCCCCTCCTGCATTCTTGGAGAATTTTACAATTTAACTGTTCAACCCACTAACTTGTTCTTAAGCTGTGTTTAATCTATTTGGCTAATCTCTTGGGTTTTATTTTGATGATCATTTTTGATTTTCATGTTCTATAATTGGATCTGATTCTTAAAATCTGTTCTTGTTTTATAGATGTGCCATCCTATCTTATTCCTCCTTTTACCATGGTTTTCATGAATACATCCAGGTTCTATTTTGGGTATTGTCATTATACTTAAAAAACAACATGAACTGGAGTCCCCTCGTTGGGATCAGCACCACGCAGGCCTTACTTTTCAGGGATCTGATTTCAGCAAAATAAAATGTGTTTTTTTCAGCTTTCTTCTTTGCAAGGCTCTACTGGGATCTTGGCTTCCGGGTGTGCCTTGTAAGCTTGACTTAATTTTACCAAATGTACAGAAATTAGTTTCAAGGTTGTCACGCTTAACTTAAATCCCTCAAATGATGAATTAATTCCACAAGTGGTGACTGGTTAGTCAGTTATCCCTAGTTATGGACCTCATTGGGCCCAGGCCCTGAACCAGGGAAACCTTCACCAGACGATGGACAGCTGTGGTGGAGCTGCACCTGCTCATCCACACACTTAAACCTCATTGACGCTGAAGGACAAAAAAATGCCAAGATGAGAAAACACCTGACCGCACAATCCCTACAAAGACAGAAAGAAACTTTTGGCTGCCAAGAGGGGGAATAAAAAGGGGGCATATTTTGTATAGAAATACATAAAAGAAATCTGTCTACTTTAGTGAGTCTGGATTTATCCAATCCTGAAATATTAAAAGACATTACCTGAAGTTGAAAAAAACTTTTGTCCTTATAGGACAATTCAATAGAGAAATTACTTTGTATAACAACATTAAACATCATCCCAAAGGAAGAGTTGTTCTCTGTTCCAAAGAACTTGAAGTAAATTGACAGATGGACGTTCCATTAAGGTTAGTAGGGAAATATAAGCACATCTTTCTTTTAAAGAGAAAGAGATGCTTTTGAGGAAAGGAGCTTTACCCTCACCCTCCCCTCTACTGATCACATGGGTTTACTTGGCTTCATAGGAAAGCCACAAAATGTAACTTTTTGTTGATGCTGACACACGGGATACCAAAATGACAAGCCAGGATGAGGACAGGCACCAGTTTGGGGAGGCGCAAAAGTTAATTTTCCTGGCAGAGTCATTTCTAGTGTTAGAAGTGTATGTGGTGTTGCCTGGGTTTCCATGAGAAGTAAAACTATTAAGAGTCAATGGGCTAGAGAGTAAATCCAAATTCAATTTATTTTCCTTTCCAGCTTTTCATGTATCACCGGCCTTCTGTGAGTTGGGGGAATGAGATTTGGGAAAGTGTTCTCTAGGAAGAAAGTGTTTATTGAAAGCTATGATCCCACCACATACAATCGGGTCTCAAACTCTGTTGAGTCTGCCTCCCAGATATTTTTCATATCTTTCCAACCCATGTTCTCTTTATCATTACTGCCACTACCCTACATCAATCATAATCATGTTTAGTCCAACACAATATCCTCTTAATTGATCATCTCACTTCTCTTGATTGCCTCCAACCCATTCTACACACAGATGTAGCCCCGAGGGACCCTTTAAAAATACAAATCTATGCCATTCTCCTGTTTACTGAGGGCTTCTTATCATTTTAGGATAAATTCAAAGTCCATAACAAGTCCTCCAAGATCTCTGATCTTCAGTATCATTAACGTCTCTTTCCCATTCACTCACCAGCCGGCTTCAGTTCTTCACATATATAAAGCTCTTTCCTGCCCCAAAGCTTTTGTATGTGCTGTTACCTTGGTCTAATATGCCTTTCCTTAGGGCTTCTGTCTGATTACCTCCTTATTTTAAATAGCCCAACATGTATGTCACTTCTGTAGAGAAGCCGTACCTGACAACCCTATCTTCCCTATCTAAATCGGGAGTCCCTTAAAAACATTTATATATTAATTATTTTGTGTTGGTTCTCCTTTTCTCCCGCTCGACTCTAAGCTTTGTAAGGGCAAGAAATAGATCTGCTTATTTTGTTGTGTATCTCCAGTTCTTCACATGATCTTAGCACATAATAGATGCTCATTAAGTACTTATTGAATAAGTGAATGCACCTATCAATCCTGGAACAATCTGGATCAAGAATGAGGATGTGAGCAAGGGATTTGGTATTTATTAAAAAATCCCTATAGTAGTATGGGGGATGATAGTAAATGACATGCTAGTTCTAGTACATGTCTTGAATTCAACAGAGCATGTTGTGGGAAGCCAGGGACCCCAAATGGAGGGACCGGCTGGAGCCACGACAGAGGAATATAAATTGTGAAGATTTCATGGACATTTATCAGTTCCCAAATAATACTTTTATAATTTCTTATGCCTGTAATCTCTTAATCCTGTTATCTTTGTAAGCTGAGGATATATGTCACCTCAGGACCACTGTGATAATTGTGTTAACTATACAAATTGATTGTAAAACATGTGTGAACAATATGAAATCAGTGTACCTTGAAAAAGAACAGAATAACAGTAATTTTGAGGGAACAAGGGAAGACAACCATAAGGTCTGACTGCCTGGGGGGTCGAGTAAAAAGAGCCACATTTTTCTTCTTGCAGAGAGTCTATAAATGGATGTGCAAGTAGGAGAGAAATTGCTAAATTCTTTTCCTAGCAAGGAATGTTAATACCCTGGGAAAAGGATGCATTCCTGGGGGGAGGTCTATAAATGGCTGCTCTGTGAATGTCTGTCTTATGCAGTTAAGATAAGAACTGAGATACTCCCTGGTCCCCTGCAGTACCCTCAGGCTTACTAGGGTGGGGAAAAACTCCACCCTGGTAAATCTGTGGTCAGACCAGTTCTCTGCTCTCAACCCTGTTTTCTGTTATTTGTTTATCAAGACAATATGTGCACCGCTGAACACAGACCCTTATCAGTAGTTCTGCTTTTGCCCTCTGTCCTGTTCCCTCAGAAGCATGTGATCTTTGTTAGACCCTTATTAGTAGTTCTGCTTTTTGCCCTTTGAAGCATGTGATCTTTATACCTACTCCCCATTCTTACACCTCTCCTTTTGAAACTCTTAATAAAAACTTGCTGGTTTTGAGGCTTGGGTGGGCATCATGGTCCTACTGTTATGTGATGTCACCCCCGGCAGCCCAGCTGTAAAATTCCTCTTTTTATACTGTCTCTATTTCTCAGCCAGCCAACACTTATGGAAAATAGAACCTATGTTGAAATATTGGGGGCGGGTTCTCCTGATAAAAGCAGGAACAGTATAATGACCATAATGTAACCTACTCCTTAAAACAGACTTGAGCAATCTGGTATTTGATGCATTTACCTCTAAGACACTGAACACATTTGAGAGGTTCTGGCAGTTGCATGTAACAGGGAGTCTAATCAGTTTTTTGAAACAAAAATGCCACTCATGGTTCTTTCACTCGACACCATCCCAGTGATCCCTACTCTCTTGCATCTTGAGGATGGAATTTTGCTGCCTGCATTCTCTGATTCAGTACAGAATACATATTCTCTCTTGAAGGGCTATATATTCAGCTACATATAGCCCATCTGTCTATCACAGCCTGACAGGGAGATCTTTAGAGCTTACCAAAAGGGGCACCCACATGTTTAGCTGGTAAGTGCAGTTTTGTCACCTTTGTTAGTCCTGCATCTAAATGCATTCATCTTTCGGCTCTCTTCAGGCTCCACTAAAATCCTCTTTATTTCCAAATGAGTCATAGTCTCCCTTCAGCCAAAGTAGGAGGAAGTCTGGCATCTATTCATGTATTACAGAAATTTTAAGTGATTTTTCTCTGTGTCAGGTGATGTTCTTGGCACAGAATAATGAAAAAAAAAAAAGACATCATAGATAAACACAGGGGCTAACAACCTCATGAGGTTGCTTATGTCAACGCACCTGGCTAGCCTCTTTTGTTTCGCTCTCTTCCCCCACTTCCCTCTTCCAATGAGTCATGCACCTGTGAGCTTTCCTTAGAGAAAAGTTGACTGCAGAATTCATTCTCTGAGGCTACAGTCACCACTTCTCCTATTTGGACAGAGGGCTTTTTCCTTGGCAGAAGACCCACAGGGAGGAGTCTCTAGCCTGAGGAATTTCAAATGACAGACTTGACAGATCAGTCTGAGGCCTGTGAAGTGTCTTGGGGCTAAATAGGAGGCAACACTAAAGTTGCCATGCTGTAGTGGTAAGGAATCAGACTCAGGGATTCCAGGGGTAGGAGTCCAGAGATGCCCCAGAGTGTACCAGGGCACTGTCTTGTCATGGCTCAGTCATGCACCAACATCTCCCAGGTCCAAGGCCAGGACAATGGAGTCTGTGGCCAAAGCTCCTAGAATACTACGGATAGATCCCTTTAAAATCAGAACTAGAAAGAAGAGTAGAAGGATAACATGACTCACTCTACCAACTTATGTTCTTAGAAATGCTATCAGATAGCCAGACACATTGTGACAAGAAATGGGTAATGTAAAAGCAATTTAGACTGCCAGCATTTTTTTTAGCATGTCTTATGATGAACAATAAAATAAAATGAATTCCTCATTATTTCTTTTTTAAAAATCCTAAAATATATTTAGAAAAAGAAGAATCATTCTGAAATTGCATGACATTACATGTACGTAGCTTATACAAGATTGGAGAGCTCAGAGCTTACAAATTATTCCTTCTCACTGTTTCCTTTTCTTCCAGCATTATCCCTTAAACCAGATAAGTAGGTATATTATACTGAAAACCCATGAAAAGATGTGGACTTGGTTCAAAGGCATATCTTGATGTAGTGGAAAGAATGAAACCTGGAGTCAGACAGACCTGGGTTTTAATATTCCTACTGACATATATAGTACTCCTTTGGATTTGTCACAGCTTCACTGGGCTCAGTGTTTTGAGAACAGACAAATTATGTTTGTGAAAGTTCTTTAGTTCCTTGCCCCTCTCCCAACTGTAGTCAGATATCACCCAGAAGATGTGTGTGACATTGTATGTGCGTAGGTAAGCTTAGGCCATAAGGAGATGAGGGCTTATGAAAAATTTTAGCAGAGGTAATGTTTGTTCTTAAAAACTACTGTCTAACTTTTTATTGACAACTCAGAAGTATCTATGGGTAGGCTGAAGGTAGAGGGAGCATGCTAGAGATCCAGAATGTTTCTGAGTATCTTGATAATTTAGAGCATTTTATTTGCCTAAAAGCTTACATATTCTCATACACACCTGTGAAATTATCCCTCAGTCATGCCCCTATTAGAATTTATTTCAGCAGACGTGGAACTGAACAGTGTAAACACTTGAGTTCACTTCATCATGACTCTTCAAATACCTTTGTCCTCTGGATAAGGCTTAAGATAAAAGACATGAGCCAGAATACATTTTGTGATAACTTTTTCTTCTCTTTAGAAAAAAAAATATGTACAAAAAAAGCTAAGAAGAGCCAACATGGAAGTGTCAAGAAAACATTCTGATAGGTACAGACAAAAGAGCTCCTTCAATCAAAGGAGTTACATATTAGTTATCACCATGCTAGAAAAATGAGATGCAGTTAAAATTCTAGAATAATTAAAAGCCACAAAGTGAAACTGTTGTTCTGGGGCCCTATGGTGTAGGTTCTCTGATTCCTTTTCTGTAAAATAATACTGTGCAAACTGTAAAATATTCATTTTCATATAAAGTCCATATAATATGATATACAAAACTGTTGAGTTGACAGGGGAGGCTGATGTTGGCTGCTTTATGGAGAAAAGGTGGCAGTGACACCTGCCTGCCAAAAGACATTTCAGAAAGATCTTGAGTTCTTTAGTAGAGGCCATTATCTAAGAAAGAATCATATAACCCCAGTACCCTCCAAATTCAGAATTCTCTGATAATTGTTTGTGTAACTAGGTGACTTTGTTAATATATTACTTTAAACTTTGAATGTAACAATTTGTTAAGAGATCAGAGTGCAACATTCTTTTTGAAGACAATCTTATTCCTGCAATTGACTTTGAGATTTATTATTAACCAACATTGTCCTTCCTGTAGCTCAAAAGTTTGCCTTTTATTAAAATTCAAAAATTCTGGAGGAGGCAGCAACTGTAGTAATAAAAGTTTAAAGTGAGTTGTTATATTTACTTCTGTGTTTATAAAACTGAAAAGAAAATTTGTGTACAAATATCACAAAACAACGTCAACCATTGAATAAATGTGGTTCTTCAATGCACGCTTGAACAAGAAAATTTTGTTGGTTTTAAAATTCTGGCATAAATATATTAAAGCTGACCAAAAAAAAAAAAAAAAAAAAAAAAAGGGCAAGCTACATCACTTCCTCATACAAAAAATGTACAAAACATTAGCTTCTAACTAGATAAACATAATATTCGTCATCACAGTTTGACATTGAGCAACTGTGTGTTTTGAAGTATAGAATTGGAAGGTGATTTTAAAAAACAGCTTGTGACACATCAGTCATCTCAGGTAACTTCGGTCATGGACGCAGAGTGATTCTGTGGAGAAAACACAAGCAGATAAAATCAGAGATAGGGTTGCCTGACACGTGCACACTCACTTGTCCCTAAATATTCCCCTGTTTTGTCTCCTCAAGGGTGCACAGGCTGTTCCCTCTCCGTAATATGCTGCTCCAAGGACACTCAATGTCCCTTACCTCTTTTTTTTTTTTTTTTTGAGATGGAGTTTCACAATTTTTGCCCAAGCCGGAGTGCCATGGCGTGATCTCGGCTCACTGCAACCTCTGCCTCCTGGGTTCAAGTGATTCTGTTGTCTCAGCCTCCCGAGTAGCTGAGATTACAGGCACCCGCCACCATGCCCAGCTCATTTTTGTGTTTTTAGTAGAGATGGGGTTTCACTATGTTGGCCAGGCTGGTCTTGAACTCCTGACCTCCAGTGATCCACCTGCCTCAGCCTCCCAAAGTGCTGGGATTACAGGCGTGAGCCACCATGCCTGACCCCTGATTTCTGTTTAGGACACTGGGGGTTTACATTATATTCTTTAGAGCTCAGATACACATTTTTAGAAACTGAGTATTTTGTATTTTTCAAGATACTTTTGTCTGAAATATTTGTGAAAACGTGCATTTCTTTCCTAAAGCAAAAATAACTTTACCTTTTATTCTTTTACTTCTACAATATGCTTTCTATTTGAATTTTTTTGGGTCAACACTTTGGTTATTTATATGATTCCATTTAAGAGTAAATGGTGAAGATAAAGCCATTCAAATCCTGAGATAACTAGGTAAGTGACTTGAGGCAGATTTCTTTAACTCTCCCTCCAAGTCTTTTTTTTTTTTTTCCTATTGATAATACGAAGTCTATAATATCACCAGTTCTGAATCAAGGGACCATCAGAATTCTCTAGGAGTACCTCCTTCATTTTTTTTTGTTTTAAAACTCCACACCTGCTGAATCAGAATATCCTGGGGTGAAGGTCCATGTATCTGTGGTCAGCACAGACAGAATTCTTTTTTTGTGTCTAAAACATGTATAAAAAATATATATAATATATAGATTTAATAAATATATAAAATATTATAGTTATAACTTGTACAATATGTAATTACACATTATAAAATTAAGTTAAAATATAGAATTATATAGAATTATATATTAATATATAAATAATATATAAACAATATAAATTTAATAAATAAATATAAAATATATATTAAATATGTATAAGTATCTTTTAACTATATATGTATACATATATAAGTATATATACATACATAGATGAAGAAAGTAAGGCACCAAGTTTAAGTAATATGCCCAAGGTCACCAGTCAAAATTAAACGATATGTATGTATATATACATACATAAATACTTATATATGTATATAAATATATCTTAGTGTATATATGTATCTATATTTAATATATAGTTTATATATATATATTTTTTCCCATTGGGAGACTCTATACCACATCCAGAATGAGTTAACACAGTTGCTTCATTTCTAATTTACTTTTTGTTACTAAAAACTGTGTTGACAAGAATGCAACTGAACAACACTCAGCCGATTGCTCATGTACATTGTGAACAGGTGGGTGTAGAACATAGATAATTAAGAATTGGTTCCTTTGGGATCCCAGCAACTTATAGAATCATAAAATAATGCTTTGAAAAACTTGACTAGTTTTGAATTGTTTACTTTTTGGTTCTCTATGGTATTTGGGAAAGATTTTAGGAAATGCACAGTCTCAATCAACTATACTAAGGGGAATCAAGGAAGGCAGATATTCGAATTTGAGGTAATGTTTTAGAGAGGACCAGAGCACTGTGGCTCTGAGGGCTACATGTGGCAAAGGGGAAAGAATGTCTTGGGAGAAAGGGAAACAAGGGTGACTGGTGCCCTCCCCATTCAGTCTTCTCCTTAGGGGATTTTGAATAGTGTGATGGATGTCATATGTATGAATGTGTGCTCTGAAGAGAGGTTCTAATCTCTGATCTTAAAAGGTCCACATGCTGGGAAGATGATTCTGTTCCAAAAATTACGAAGATGCTGTTTCTAACAGAAACCATGGCTGTTGGAGTTGCAAGGGAAGTTCTTGCCCACAGGGGATATTAATTTTGGAAAAACTGTAGCTCAGGTTCAATATACCAGCCCCCTGTAGCATGTTTTCATATTCAATGCTGGCAGTTGTGGATTTCAGAAAAGAATTTTCATTGAATGAAATCTCAGACTGTGTGGTGTAGGAGAACTAGCAGGGCCTTTAGAATTGGATGGGTCTTAGTGGTGTGTGGTGTAGGAGAACTAGCAGGGCCTTAGAATCGGACTGGGTGACCTTGGGCGTATTACTTAAACCTAGTGCCTTACTTTCATCTATAAAATAGGATATAATAAAACCAATGCAGTATCATGAATATTAAATGAGATGACCCTCAATAAATGCTAGTTCTCTTGACCAACAAATAAAGGGTATATCTTTCTAACTATCCATGTGGAAACATTTAATACTAAAAGCAGATGCTTGGTGACTTGAATTTTTCACAATTGGTATGGATAGCATAATGTGAGAGACAATACTTCTCTTTAGCTTTCTGTGGCTTCATTCTGGCTAGCCTGCAGAAGTCCTTCTCATCGTTTCTCATGAATCTCTACTTTCCGTGGATGTTCAAATAGTGATTATGGTCAAATTTGAGGTTCTTGGTTTTGGCTAAGTGTCTAGTTTAGGTTTTGGGACAAGTTTGTATTCATTCATCAACATTTATTTCACACCTAGTGGATGCCAGGATATATGGTGAATAAGACATGGTTTATAGGGTCCTGATCCTCAAAAAGTCCCAAGTCTTTGGAGGAAGCAGACATGAAGGAACACTTGGCTTTAATTATGAGTGACAGTCACATGAGGGGCCTGGAGGGTCCTTTGGCCCAAGCCTAGTATTCAGGCAAGGTCTCAAATTGTATCCATATGAAGTGACATCTGTAATCACAAAGATCTATTGCCAGGTTTGAGAGAAGTTCAACTACTACCTGTAAACAATGAATTCATATCTATTTGGAGAATCTTTTATCTATCTTGTGAACAGCATTTTTTGAAACCCCGTTTAGCACTTCATTTTTCAATTTAAGTAGAATCCTCCAAAATAGAGTCTGGACATCTCTAGACCTGATCAACCACCAGTGGCCCTGAGAATTAAGAGAGAAAGAAGGCTGGGGAAGGCATTAGACAGAAGTCATGCTTGAGCAGTGCTGGGTGGAAGGATGAGGTGTGCAAAAGGGGTGTTCTTATATCAGGATATTCGGGGGAATAGCATTTACAAGGACACAGAGACTGGTATGTCTATGGAACTCAGCAAATATTTTCTGTTTCTTTTTAACATTCACTTGTTTTCATTTTACCCCCCAAAACAGAGACCCTCTCTGACTTCACTAAACACAGGATTTTAATTAGGGAAGAAAAATTAGAGAGATTCTCTTTCACTATTTTGTTACAAGGTATAGCTATTTAGTTAATTTGATATTTAACCTGTAGCAACAGGCTGTTTATAAACCAGAAATATTTTTGTTGACATTTTATTTCTAGACCAAGTTAAAATGTTAGCCTTAATACAAATTAAGGGAAAACAAACAAAACAGCAATACTTGGTACTGTATTAATGGAGAACCTTAAATATTTTTCCCGAAATGGAGATACGGAGGTAGCTTTCTTGTTCCAACTCCCCCTGCCCAACCTCGTTCATTAATAATATGAGATTTAATTAAAGGTAAAAAGGCATAGGGTATTGAGACCAGCCTGGCCAACATGGCGAAAAACTGACTCTACTAAGAATACAAAAAATTAGCTGGGCGTGGTGGCACATGCCTGTAGTCCCAGCTACTTGGGAGGCTGAGGCGAGAGAATCTCTTGAACCCCTGAGGCAGAGGCTGCAGTAAGCCGAGATCATGCCACTGCACTCCAGCCTGGGCGACAGAATGAGACTCTGTCTCGGGGGCGCGGAAAAAGAGCATAGGGTAGTTTTGTCTTAGAGAGATGTGATAGTTAATAATCTTTAAATAGTGAAAATATTATTTTATATTGCACTGATATGAAGTACATAATAATTCCAAAGGGAACAAAGGGAAGTGATTTGCTTTTCTCTTACATCTTCTATAAAAATGCCTGAGTAGGAAAATGCCAAATACAAACAAGATTTCAAAACAGACTATTACAAAAAAAAATGAACACTTTAGCCGGGCTCAACTACCTGAAAAAGATGACATGCTAATGAAAACCACATTATTAGTTGTCCCCTATCTGCTTAAAGAACTCCTACTCATCCAGCTTTCTCACTTGCTACCTATAAAGCCTTGGGCAAGTATCTAATATCACTGTCTTCAGTGTTTATTTTTGTTTGTTTGTTTGTTTTTTAAGACATGGTCTCACTCTGTCACCCAGGCTAGAGTGCAGTGGCATGATCACAGCACGCTATAGTCTTAATCTCCCAGGCTCAAACACTCCTCCCACCTCAGCCTCTGGAGTAGCTGGGACTACAGGCATGCACTACCATGTCAGGCTAATTTTTGTATTTTTTTAGTAGAGACGGAGTTTCGCCATGTTGCCCAGTCTGGTCTCAAACTCCTGGGCTCAAGCAATCCACCTGCCTTGACCTCGCAATGGGCTGGGATTACAGGCATGAGCCACCACGCTCAGCCTGTCTTCCTGATTCTTATCTTTACCTGTGAAATAGGAATTATAGTATCTATTCAATAGGGTGGTTGTTCAAGTAATAATGTATTTGTAAAGCACCTAGCAATTGTCCCGGCAAAATTAAGTGCTTCATATCATCTGTCCAGGCTCCTTTCAGTTGGCAGGTCCTGGCCTTCCCTGTCTTCTCAGACAGTAGACGTTTTCCCCTTCATTTGTAGTCAGAGAGCACTTTGTGCACCTCTGATTCAGCATGCCATATTATGACTACCTATTTAGAGCCACCTTTCCTGATCATCTGTGATTTATTTATTCATTGATTTATTTAGTAGGTATGGGGACTTGTTACATTGACCAGGTTGGTCTCCAACTCTTGGCTTCAAGCAATCCTCCCACCTTGGCATCTAAAAGTGCTGGGATTGTAGGTGTGAGCCACCATGGCTGCCCCTCATTTGTGAGTTATTTGAGGGCAAGGACTGTATTCAATTATTTTTTTGTATCCCTGGCATGATGCAAGGTTCTGTTGTAGAGTAACAGATCAGGAGGAACTGTTGCATTGAATTTTTGTCACATAAACAGGTCCAAAGGGACATTTAGTAGCCTTCTAAAATGTGCCTGCCCCTTACATCACTCTCTGTACAGAACCTTTTTCTTTGCAAATATTGTCCTAGTTATTAAGTCAAATGGGTTTTTCCATATTAGTCCAAATTTCATAAATGTGATATTATGTTGTCAAAGTATCCTGAAACAGCTAAGGTTTAAGTTAGACATTACTAAGAGCTCTCTGAGGATTCATGATTGCCAACCCCCAGAATAAATATAGGAATAATTGAGGGGAAAAAGTGAAGACTGCTTTTTGTGAGGGCCTTTACAATAAATGAATCAGATTCTCATTGATGCTGGGTAAATTTAGTGGTATTCATGGATTGATACTGGCCTCCCAAAGTGTTCAGCCTGTGGGTTTGGTCTGCTAAAACTGCTTTACCATACCTGTGCACTTAAGGTTTCCAGAGGGCTTTCTATCCTTGGGAAAGCCATTAGGGGTACTCCACGGGGATCCTCAGGCTTGGGTTTGGAAGGAGATCCTTGCGTTCCTTTAAAATTATGAACCACACACATTCCCTGCAGGATGAGGGGGAAAAAAGAATGTGGTCAGACTGCAGCCATCAATGCCTGGCATCCGTGAGGGTGGCAGGCCTTTCCCCTTGAGTATCATCACCAGAGTGACCTTTTTCCTTTGAGAGAGGGGAAAGGGACTATGGGAAGTACTGTGGAAGCATCTGTTAAATCACCAGATGACCAGTAACAATCGCTCCCCACCCCGTTGGACCTGTTTTCTCACCTGTAAAATAAGAATAGTAATACCCACTTCACAGATTTGTAATGATTAAAGACACGGTGAATGCAAATCACCTCATAATAACAGCTAAAATTTATTGAGGGCCACTATGCGTCTGGCACAATGCTCAGGATTTTATCCAATTTCACTTAACCCACCCAACAATTTCATAAGGGAGATACTATTATCTCCAGTCTAGATAGAGGGACACAGGGAAGTTAGATAACTTGCCCGAGGTCACACAGAGATTGAAACTCCAGAGCCCCTAAATCTTACCCCTATACTATTTTGCCCCTTAAAAAGTGCCAAACGCATAGCAAGTATTCAGTCCATGTTAGCTGGTCTTTAACTCTTACCTTAGATCATCATCCTCAAATTATGACTATTTGCTTGAGATTAGATAACTCTTGAGTTTTCTTTAATTGCTTCCATTTAAAAACTTTCCCTGTAAGTCACTGCCCACTTTTCTGTTTCCTGCTGAGGTCTTTTCATAACTGACTGTTTCTACCATCTTCCCTGCTTTTTTTTTTTTTTTTTTTTGCTCCCCCCCAAAAAAACCCTCTTTTTCCCTGCCTCTTTCAATAATTGCTTTGCTTCTTCATCCAGTGTCTTCAAATCTTTCCTACTACTCTTCAAACCCTGTAGCACATTGGCATGCATCCTCTACCTGGCTCATCTCCATCTCACTCTTACACTCGGCTTTTTTTTTTTCTTTTTTCTTTTTTGAGACAGCATCTCGCTCTGTCGCCCAGGCTGGAGTGCAGTGGTGCGATCTCGGCTCACTGCAAGCTGCGCCTCCTGGGTTCACACTATTCTCCTGCCTCAGCCTCCCGAGTAGCTGGGACTACAGGTGCCTACCACCACGCATGGCTAATTTTTTGTATTTTTAGTAGAGACAGGGTTTCACCGTGTTAGCCAGGGTGGTCTCAATCTCCTGACCTCGTGATCCACCCACCTTGGCCTCCCAAAGTGCTGGGATTACAGGCATGAGCCACTGCACTCGCCCCTACACTGTGCTTTAACTCCCCTCATCAGAAAATGGGAGGAGGGGAACGTGTAGAAACTTTGGAGTAGAGGCACCCAGGTCCCTCTGTTGGTTATTGGTTGGGTGGCTATTGGACAAGTTACTTATCTTTGAGCCTCATTTTCCTCATCTATAAAATGAGGATAGGAATATTGTTAGAGTTGCCCTGGGGGCACTTGATTAGATGTCTATAAAGCAGACAGCATGTAGTACTTGTTCAGCTACTAACTTCCTTTCCCTTCCTCCCACATTCCACCTCATGGGAAACACAAACATAAAGCACTATTGAACATTTACAGTACATATCCTGCCATTCTCAGTGTTTGCTCTTCTCTCTTTTTCTGTCTCCTCTCCAAGTCTCTGCTTTGGAATATCTCCAGGCTCCTCCAGAACATTCTTCCCCTCCCATTTCCCAGCTTTGTGTGTGTCCGTGAGGTGTGTTCACATGCATGTGCCAACAGGGTGGTCTCCCTCATGCCAGAGCAATTCAACCACAGATCTGGATCTTACATAAAGGCCATTTGCGGGAAAACAAATTTTGACATCAATTGGGAAGTCCCTTGAAAGCACTAGCAGACCAAGTAGTTACTGAGCGATGAGGACCAGGGCTGCATGTTATGGAGAGAAAACAAGTTTAATGTTGAAGCAGAATTTGTGTATGGGGCTTCAGCAAACCCCAATATCATCCCACAAAGACCCTACAAAATTGTTTGGGACAGTCAGAATGGCTCCTCTTCTCTAACGGGATGGCTGGCTTCAGAACTGATGGACAGCAACATTGATTGTCTTATCTCGAGCCAAAGTCTTTATTTATACACCATTGATCTCCCCTTGAAACCCTTCTCTTCCCTTCAAGTCACCTGTTTTCTTTCCATCTTAAAAAAAAATTCCTCAGGAACGGTAGTAGGGGGTAGGGGGAAGAGGAGTTGGTTAATCAGTACAAAAATACAGTCAGATGGAAAAAATGGGATCTGCTCACTATAACAGTAGAGTGACAATAATTAACAATAACTTACTGTATATTTCAAAATAAATGGAAGAATAGATTTGGAATGTTTCTAACACAAAGTAACAGTACTTGAGGTGATGGATATCCCAGTTACCCCGATTTGATCATTATACATTGTATGCTTATATCAAAATATCACACATACCCCCGAAAAGTGTATAACTTCCACGTATCCATAAAATATTGTTTTTAAAAGGCGTTCCTCAGGAAAGTTCCTAATGAGACGTCAACATTTCATGATTACTTCAGCACTACTTTTCCTGCAACTTCATCCAGAGTATCTGTGTTTTAGTTTTTCATCTTTCACTATAGAAAGAATGCCTGGATCCATTCAAAATACTGGCATATTCTTCTTTTATTTCACTTCACTTTATTGCATGTTGCAGATATTGTATTTTTTTAAAATTGAAGCTTTTTGACAACACTGTGTCCAGCAAGTCTATTGGCACCAGTTTTTCAACAGCATGTGCTCACTTTCTGTCTGTGTCAACACTTTTTTAAAGATATAAAGTGCTTTTAAATTAAGGTAAATACATTGTTTTTTAAAAGATATAATGCTATTGCACACTTAATAGACTACAGAAAAATGTAAACATTTTATATGCACTGGAAAACCAAAAAATTGTGTGCCTAGCTTTATTGTGATATTCATTGTTGCAGTGGTCTGGAACCAAACCTGCAATATCTCTGAGATATGCCCGTCATTTTGAATTAGAAAGAAGCTTCCCAATCAGTGTTCTGAACATGAGCATTGTCTGTATTTTAGCAGATTTTTTACAAGTCGGAAAGAGGCTGGGAGAGGCATGTGTGTACTTTGCATATTGGGGAGGGAAGGAAGAGGGGCTAGGAAAAGGAAGTGTTAAGTCATATTACTGAAGTTGATCTATGTGTGATGCTAATCCTAATGGCTCTTGGACCAGAGAGGGCAGAATAGGAGGAGGGAGATCCTTCAAGACTGTGATGGCTTCTTTCTCCTTGGGGAGACTTTCTGAACATTGTTAGGGAATTCATTTCACGCACAATATGGGAGTCTGCAGGTCTGATGATTCATCGTAAATTTTTTCTGGGCCTGTTTTAAGTCCTTGAAGATAATAAAAATCTGCATCTCTGAGGTGTGACCATGCTGTGAATACTACACAGCAATAAAAAGGAATTATTGATACATTTTACAACATAGATGAATCTCAAAATAATTACGCTAGGTGAAAGATACCAGAAAAAATACATTATGATTCAATTAATATGAAATTGTAGAAAAGGCAAACTAGTATAGAATGACAGAAGATCACCAGCTGCCTGGGAATAAGGGAAAAGGAAGGGTGGGAGAGAAAGTTGTATGCCAAAATTGATCAAATTGTACACTTGATGTGTCATTTATTGTATACTTGTTATACTTCAATAAAACTGTGAAAGCCAAGACAAAAAGAATACAAATTAACCTCTTTTTATCAAATCCAACTCAATTTAAGGGATCTCCTAGGTGAGCAGGTGGCCAGACCTCCATCTCTTTGGGGAACCAAAACATCAGAAATATAAGAAAAATGTATTAACCAAAATTCTTCTCCAGGAAGATAGGTGGTTGAGAAGGAAATAAGATTCCCAAGAGGCACATTCCAATAGTAACAGAGTCCCATTAAAAAGGGTGGGTGTGATAATCTGTGGGGTTTTTAAAATTTCTGAGTAGGAGATGCAACTTTGGAGCTAGAGCTGAGTTTCTTGGGATGCTGGAGAAGAGGCTGCTTGCTTCTACCAGTGCTCTTCATTCTCTATTCTTCCCTCAAGCAACACTTAGCTTTTGCCCCCAATATGCTGAGAACAAATTCTTAAAGAAGATTGGTTTGAAGGTATGCCAATTTATCATTAGTCTGCTTGGCCCCAGTCCCAAGCCCAGTGTTGAAAGAGGTAGAGCCAGCTGTCCTTCTAGGGGCAATTTTCTCCCTACCACCCAGAAGGAATATGGCCAGTCTTGTTTCTGAAAGAAAAGGGTGTTTTGAAATCATTTTTGTAGCAAAAGCATGCATAATACTTGGAGAATAATTGTAATTCACAAGGTTGGGACAAAAGGAACACAGATGGTGAAGTCTGGGAAACCTGACTCACAGTTTTTCAGAGAGCAGAAGAGGAGGGGAAAAGGTAAAAAGAGGGGGAAGTCAACCTACCAGAAACAGGGCCACTGCAGTGCCCAGTATGAAGCCAGCAATCACGTCCGAGCAGTGGTTCCGATACTCAGAGACCCGGTTGAGGCCTGTCAGGAAAGCTGTGCAGAGAGTTCCGAGGCACAGCACTGGCTTGGCCAGTCGACTGCTCTTCGTCTTGATTGTGCTTGTAATATACATCTGGAATAGGACAGAGGCCAGACAGTGACCAAGCAGCCTCCTTGTACTGTGCGTACACATGCAAGCAAGCAGGTACATACACCAGCACACACAAGCAGGGGCTCTGTCAAAGCAACCACGCTAACTAGTATTCCTTGAACAACTCCACTAAGCTATTTAGTAAAATATTTAGGTGGGAAATCAGTGCAGCAAGAACAATGAACAGATGTATATTAATCAGTCTTTTGTAACCTAGTGGACATGGGAACAGAAGTTTTTAGTGGCACAAAGAACGCATTAATGATTAGATTCAGAACATGCAGATTTTATGTGACAAATTTAAATATCATTTGGGGTATAAGAAATCCATATGAGAGTCTGAGATACCAAATAAACCTTCTATGGGAATGAAGCTTGTGGTGGAGAAGACCGGGTAGGTGAGTGACTGTAAGTGACTGTACATTTTATTTTTTGTGTCCCCAAAAGTTCCTAGTTGCTTCGTCACACCTTCAGGCAATTAATACCAAAGTGTTGACTGATGAGTTAGTTGATAGGCTGAATTAGAACCTCCCAACAACTGCATCACATAGATTTCAGCTGTGCTAGTAAATTGACTCCTACATTCCTTAGGACAGCTGTGAGCACTTTATTCATTTATTCCACTGTTTCTTAAAATATTAAACTTTTCTATGTGTCCCACAAGATTCAGGTCGAGAAGACCTGAACTGAGTAAAGACATCTGAGATGTAGGCGGCTGTTACTAGTTTGTTGTGAGGAGCTGGGTAAGACCCTGATGTTTTATAGACTCAGATAGCAAATGTGTCCCTGGTGGTCTAGAGTTAGGAAGCCTTTTTCAAATAAGTAAACACTTTAGCTAATCTTTGGTAGTGGTTACAAAACACCACTAGAGGGCACCATTGGTCTATCATTTCTTAACAAACGTGTTATGTGAGCTTAGCAATTCTAAAAAATAATATGCTGACACTGAGAGTCTATATAGTATGTTTATATGGCATGAGCACATATAAATTAAAATAGATGCATCTTAAAGTGTTACAACAGAAATTCTTAATATCCTAGAATGATGCCTCAACACTGGTGAGAATACCAGAAGACAGGAATCTCTTCTATGTAACAGATTCCCTATAAAACTGTGGTTACATCAAAGTTACATAAATTACAATATATTATTATACTATTTTCAGACTCTGTGGTAAATGTTACTTGAAATCTATATTGTATATATTTAGTTGTTTATGCTGTTATGTTTTCCAATTATACCTGTCATAAATCTTTCCTATAAGATTACAAACTATTAAAAGCAGGAGTCTATGGTTAGTTGATATTCTTCATAGTATTAACTAGTACTTAGGAAATCCTTGTTGAGTAATTTCTGAAAGCACTTGACATGTAATAGAGGCTCAGAAGATTTATGCAACTGGAATCTCATATCAGGGTTTATCTGACTATAGCCTGTGAGGCATGATTTGAATTGGATAACATCTGAATCCTTGAGAACATGCTATAGCAGCATTTATTCTGTGTGAGCTGACGATATTTACTTCTTTTGTGCCCAAAGAACTTCATATCTCATTTGTTGAGACGGTAGTTTATTATAAGTAACAGAATAATGTATAATGGCACTATAAAAATTAATTTCACACAGCAATGACTTGAGTCTAATAAAAAATACAGGAAAAGGCATAAGAATACATTGTTTAGGTTCTAGATAATTAGGACAAATCAACATTCTGATAATTAGAAAATATGTTGAATACCTCAGAGGGCTTTGTTTGTTTTAAAAAAATACCTGCATTGAGGTTTTTTGGCTTCGTTTTGTTTTTGGTAAAGCAAAGACATTTAACCAAGCTATAATCTGTTTTGTAAATTGAGGCTTCTGTGTTATTGGCATCCATGTTTCTTTAATATGGGGACAGCTGAGGTCATTTTTGTCACATATTCATTAAAGAGTAGAGCCAAAAGAAATAACTAGGAAGACTTATATTTGGTGGTTGGTGGTTGACAAAATAACCTTATCAATGTGATCTTGTAAATGGGACACAAAGGTACTACTGCTCCTGGTTGTTTTAAATAAATAGACCAGATGCATAGTCACAAAGAATGACTGTGTATTAATGATTAGATTCAGAACATGCAGTTTTTATGTGACAAATTAAAGAATCATTTGGGGTATAAGAAACCCATATGAGTTTTTGCCTTTTCTTCCCCCTAGGGGTGATGGCACAGACCTGTTGGCTTCCCCCAGAGGCAGAACATGCCTTCTGCAATTACACTCTGTGACAGGGAGGGTAGCATCTCCCTGGGGGGTGGGTTGAGGGCATACTCAGAAAGTTTGAAAAGAATGGACAGTTTGAAAGGAGTCTTCCCTCTGTCTTTTCCCTTCCCCAACTTTCCATTGAGAATCACCAGGCTAGTCATATTCTGAATATAAACTAAGTTGAAGTAAGGAAAGGGGGTGTTTTTGGCTAACAGTTGCTCTGCCACTGGTAAATGCACCTGATGTCCACCAGCAATATCGTATCAGCCTGTGGAGCCTTTGAGCTGATCCCTGCATGTCTATATTCTGGGTCCTAAGAATGCATAAGCCAGACAAGAGTGAAATGAGGTTATTTCCAAAATGAATACAGTTAAAAAGTTGGAAAATAAGAGAGACACCATTGTTCTTTAAGATGTGGGACATACTTTGGTTTTTCTGTTACTGAAACAAAAAGAAAAAAAGAGAAAGTTATACCCCAGTGGGGCAGTCAATGGCTGTGCGATCCGGGAGACAATGAGAAACATACTTTGGGGTGTTGAGGTTCTTCTAGGATCATCCCTGTCTCCTAGCAAAGTCATGGAGAAGAGTGTCAGAGCAAAGGAAAGCTGTGTTTGTATCCTGGCTCTGCATGTTGTTGGGCAGCCATTCATATGAGACCCATGCTTGCAAATTTCTAGGCAGGTGTGAGAAGGTGTGCTGTTCCGAAACCAACCAAAACTTTGACAAAGAGTACTGTTGTGGGAGGTAAGAAAATCTCAGACACAGTACCAGGAGTCTGGGTCTCTGCTCTGGTTGTATGATCTTAGCTGTACTATGGGCCCCAGCTTTCACATCTGTACATGGGAGGATGTAATTAGGTGATTATCAAAACATTCCAGAACTAATATCCTCTGGCAGATCAGGAGATTGAAAGTGGGGTAGAAGTGTGTGTGTGGGGGGCTAGTATATCAATAGCATAATATAGAGAAATATGCCATATGTCACTTTAAGAGTCACTGTAGGTGACAATGAAAGAATGGAGACAGGGCAGGGAGACACACATCCTATCAAAAACTGGACTTAGGAGAGACAAGACTTGCACACTCACCGTGGCATATAAGGCGGAGTAAATGCTCAGAGCAGCGTGTTTGGAGGGAAAGGATCTCCGAGCCTTTTCTATCACTTCCAGGTCCCCAGTACAAATGTTCCCATTGTTTATAAACTGGTGGTGCGCTTGGCAGTCTGTACTGGTGTAGTTCGGCTTGCACACAGTCAGGAAGTATGGCGTTAAGTGCCCAGTGACCACTTGTCCGGCGTTTACAAAAATGTCAGTAGCAAAAAGTCCAAATGCAAACACCCCTATAAGAAGATTAAAATCATTAGGAATGGTAACATATTCCATCGATGGCATTTGTCTCCTAAGAGAAAACAGCGGTGAGAGTCCGTGATGACCTATCAAAATGATTCTAAGTACTCCGCGGAGTATCTTTCCAGGAGCGGTACCTGCTTCCCAAATCACCCTTTCTTCCAAATTGATGCAGACATTCTACTGTTAGCATTTTATGGTTTTGTACCAGTAGTTTAGAAAAACCACAGTCTAACGAAAAGAATTTGAATTTTGGAGTCATATAGACCCGGGCTCCGGTCTCATCACTGGTGACTGGTTCACAGTATAAGTAATTTATCTTCTTTGAGCCTTGCTTACCTTAGCTGCAAAATGGAGAAGGGGGTAGTTTGGGGAAAATGGAATAATATATGTGCAAAATACCCGCTATGGTGTCTACGTAATTAATCAACATCAGTTCTCTCTCCTTCTATACAAAATACGTTCTCCTTGATTCTACCTGGAAATGCAAATCATCTTGGGAGGAGTTACTTACAACATCATGGCAGGTGACAGTAAAGGAGGATCTTATGGAATTGTCTTTTAAAAAATTATTCTAGAAACTTTGATTGGAGTTTCATTTGATGTTGGAAACAGAAAATCGGAATAAAGGAAAAGTGTTATAAACAAATGTTGTTGACCATTAGTTTCCCATTGCTGCTACAACAAATTACCACAAACTGAGGGGCTTACAACACAACTGTATCCCCTTCAGACTTCTGTATTCTGGAATTCAGAAGCCTACAACAGGTTCCACTAAGCTTAACCCAAAGCATTGGCAGGGCTGTGTTCCTTCTGAGTGCTCAGGGTATAATCCACACCTTTCCTTTTCCATATGTTCTAGAAGTTGCCTTCATTCATTATCTTATGGCCTCTTTCCAGGACTTCACATCATTCCAACTTCTACCTTCACTGTCATATCTCCTCTGACCCTCCTGCCTGTTTCTTTTAAGGACCGTTGTGATTATATCTGGATAATCCAGGACAGTCTCCCTATCACAACTTGAACCACACCTGCATTCCTTTTTTGCCATGTAAGGTAACAGTTTCCAGGGACATGACCATCTTTGGGTGGGGAAGGGTGCATTCTGATTTTGCTGTTGGTCTGAAAACCCTGTGAGTAGGCTATACTTCCTGGATTTTATCTGTTCTCTGGTAAATTCCATAAGATTAGTCCCAACAAGCTTGAACATACAGAGGTTTCCTTATAGAAAGCTTTGTGAATTATTTCAAGGGCTGTATATTACATCTATGCACTGAGCAAGGCTGTGTAGAGCTATAAGTGGGTTGAAGAGATGAAGATGTCTTATATGTAATTGAAGGTAGAAGTTGACAAATGTGAGAGGCAGCATTAACCTTTCTAAATGTCAAGGGTCTGCTATAGTTTCAACTAAATGTCTACCCAATTTTGACTCCCATACTCAATGTTCTGAATCTGCAAATTGTGCTGACCTCAGCACCCAAAAATTAATCCATTATAGCAGAAGCAAAGACTAGTTTGGCTGAAACCTTCATCTGGTTTTCATTTTTATCTGTATTGATTGCTATAATCTTTCTTTTTGTGGCTTTGCCAGTATGTGCTTTATCATAATGAGAACTAGCTCTTTTAATAGCTTCTGCTGGCTCATACTCATTGGGTCTGACCTCTGAGAGCAGGCATCCATTGATCATCCAAGGCAGTTTTCACCCCCAGGTGCTGGAAGTCTGAATGGGTGGAGATTTTCTACATCTTCAAGAAAGATTCTCAAAGACTAGGTTTCTGGGTCTTTCAAGGGGCAATAAGTCTGTCCAGACATAACTTTTCCAGAAAACTAGAGTAATTTATGATCTGAAAAAGGAAAAGTGGCAGGATCTCCCTTTGGCATTTTGTCAGAAGTGTTTCCAATTTGGGCGGGTTTTATTCTTTCTGTGGCAGAGGATTTCTAGGCTCCTTGGGTCAGTGCCAGCTCTGTGGTCACAGTGATTGTATGATGGCCAGCTCTCCATGCCACTGTCCTGGATGCCAAGGCTGAAAGTGGCTTTCTCTTCTTCTCTTTGCCTTCTGTGGATTGTGTCTGTTTCTTCTGCTGGCTTCAGGAGCATCTGCTGTCCAAACACTTGATTCTGGTGCATTTGATCCAGCTTTAGAAGGTACCGCATCAGCCTGTGCAGGCCACAGCAACAAAGCATGATGGAACCTGCACTGGTGACTCACAGACCATGTCAGATCATACAGGGCTTTTCTAAAGGAACTCAGGCCATCTTTCTGTTACTTAACCCTGAGCTCCTTGTGTGTATTTTTACAAGCCTCAGAAGCTAAAAACAGCTACTCTTGCCCTTAGAGTCAGATGAAACACCGCTTAGTCTCCAGTATTGCAAGGCATGATTTGAAGATGTTTTAAAAATGTCTCTGTATCTTGGTTTGGCATCTAAAATTCTTCAGGTGAGATCATATTTTTTAATAGATATTTTTCATTTCCATAACCCAGCAACCCGTCAGATGGTTCTATTTATCTTAAGGCTCTGCTCCATCTGTGATGTTTCTTCCTTCAGAGAAGCCGATTATGTTTTTGAATGGATCTTCCAATTTACAACAGACACAAAAGTCCAAAAGTAAAGCATTTTTGATTTGCCAGAGCTATGTGCTTGTTGTGATTGCTGTGGCTGTGTTCAGAAATCTGAATATGCTTGGTTTGGAAGATCAAGAGCTATAACCCAGAGGGCAAGACAGTCTTAGGAAGTTTCTGAAATCAACTGCAGAGTAGGGGAGGAAGCAGATGTGGGTGTCACAGGAGGAGCTGGAGTCCTGCCTGGTCTGATTACAGGAGTAAAGAGGTACTTCCAGGCTCCCTGCCTCAGGCTGGTGTCAAGCCTTAGGGTCTGGGAAATGTAAATCTCCAGAAGGGTTTTTTGGAAATGTGGACAAAGGGCATTGTCTTCCTGCTGGAGTGTAGATTGGGAACCCTACAAACCTCTTAGAGAACTTTCACATCCAGCTTGGCACCACAGCACAGGGTAACTGCATTAGCAATGGCCAAGGAAGGGTCAAATTAGTTAAGAGGCTTGGAGGAAGGACAAAAAACTTGGTGTCTGCTGCTGATGGCCATGATCATGTCCCAGTAACATGGATTGTCTAAGGAAACCTGAGCTCTTTGTGGCCTAAAAGAACGTAATGGATGCACGCTGGGCTAAACAAAGGATGAAGAAAGAGAATGATGAAGGTGTTAAAGTCTCTTACTTTTTTTCTCAGGGTTTTACCTGGACCCCATCTGATCTCAGATAGGATGTCTTTGGACAAGTTAGGATCTTTGATCCCTAGTGGTTTAGGACATGGAGTGAAATTCTGTGACCCTATTCCTGCTGTGGACTCAGCGCAGGACTGCAGCCCTTGACTCCACCAAGAATGTAGTAGAAACAGTGACAGAACCAGGAAACACACATGATGGGGATCTTCAAAGCCATCAATAATTGGCCTACTGACAAACAATAATAGGGCTCATTCCAGGATCCCTTCAGAACTGGGAAAAGTACAGAACCAGACTGCTCAGTGCTGTCCACACAGCAGACCTTCATTAGGAAGTCTAGATGCATGCAACAGAGTAACAAGTAGCAGGGGTTGGTGGGGTGAGCAAAGGAAGGACCATGTTCCTTTTAAGCCCTGAAAGTCTGGGACCTTGGGTAGAGCCTCAAAACTGAAGGCCAAATGTTGCATACTAAATTATAAATGTGTAATTCTCCAGTCAAAAAGGCACTTTGCTGACAGCTTCTGATGGATCATCTCTCAATTGTCCACTAAAATCATACATGAGGACAGTGAAAAAAGATGGAAACTTTGCCAACAACTGACGCCAAACTGAAGGATAAGTGAGAGGAGTTCACTGTCGATAACCTTCATATGGAGTATGTTTAATCTCTCTGTCTCTCTTACACACACACACACTCATGCATGCGCGTGCACGCGCGCGCACACACACACACACACTCTTTTACGTCATGGAAAACTCAAGCTTCTCCTCAGAAGACAGACTACAGAGACTGCAGGAGAAAACCTGGGGAAAGGTTTTCTATCTCTTGTACTATCGGGCCCCTGACTCTGAGATCCAGGATTTAGACTCCCCAGAAAACAAGGCTTCTGTCTCCCCACTGGATGAGTTCGCTCTGAATTTGCCTAAGACTCTCCTCTCTTACCTATTTTTTTCTAACTGTATTTAGAGAGACACTCCTGGACAAGAACTCGGCAGGAGGCGGCAGGGGCACAGGCACTGGCATTTCGCATTCTGAGAGGACTAGATTCACGTCTTCTGGAGAGCATCGCTGCTGCTGGCTATAGCAGCTTTGTGCACGCCCTATAGAGCACCAATGAGCCACACAGTGAGGACAGCAGATGCTAGTTCCTTGGAGCTGAGGAGCTCTAGTAGGAAGCCTGCTAACTAGGGATTGGACTTGGGGCTGCGTACATCTGCTTTCAAGATGTAACTCTGAAAAGCTGGCCAAGAGCAAGTCACACTTCTGTTGATGAACAGAGCATGCATAGGTCTAGCCCCATTTAAGAGTAAATAGCGAGAAATAATCATAGATCACATGGGACCTTGGAAAAATCTCCTGTTTTAGACTAGTATGGTACCATTATTCTCTTCTTTCATATTTCTTGTTTCAGTAGGAACTTTACACTTGCATAGATTATTCAATAATTTCCATCTGTCACATTAGAATTGTTGAATATGCAGGCTTTATTACATACAGCCAGGAACACATTTGTTTTTGCTCATCATTGTATTCCCAGCACCTAGCATCAAACTCGGCACATAGTAAACATTTAACAGATAATTGTGGGATCAATGAATGAACTGCTGAAGAAACTGTAGAAAGTAATGGAAGAGGATAAAAGAGCATAGAAACTTGTCCATATTTTCTAATTCATGTTGGTGCCTTACATCCATGATTTCAGAGAACATAGAGTTGACAGCAAACCATATAGCATGTAAGTTGCAGGGATCATATCTCCTTTTTTTTTTTTTTTTTTTTTTTTTGAGATGGAGTCTCGCTCTGTCGCCCAGGCTGGAGTGCAGTGGCCGGATCTCAGCTCACTGCAAGCTCCGCCTCCCGGGTTTACGCCATTCTCCTGCCTCAGCCTCCCGAGTAGCTGGGACTACAGGCGCCCGCCACCTCGCCCGGCTAGTTTTTTGTATTTTTAGTAGAGACGGGGTTTCACCATGTTAGCCAGGATGGTCTCGATTTCCTGACCTTGTGATCCGCATATCTCCTTTTTATAAAATTCACAAAGTCAGGCATAGTGCTAGACAACTAGAACATAAGTGATCATTAAAAACTGGGACTTCATAAGTGTCTCATGAATTGGAAAACTGTAAATCATAATTCACAAATGAAAGCATTCTCTATTCTAATGCAGTGAGAATAAAAAAACCTTAGAGTATGGAGATCTATGTCATACACAACAAATACTTTTTATTGGAGATGTATGTGAAGCACAGGAAACTAAAGTCATGATGAACTTGGGAAGTGTACTGATGGGTAGTTTTATTGAGACGTGCATATTTTAGAAATGTCTCTATTTCTGATCCTGAGAAATTACAATGGTTGTCAGTTTCGGTATTAACATGTGGGCACATAAAAACTCCTATATATTTTCATGTGGGGAAACTAACACATGGAAATTTAAAAAAGAATAGTGAAAAAGACATAAAAACAATTTATCTGGATTAAGTTGCCAACAATACTCTGCACCTATGTTGAAAAGCTACTCTGTGGGCAGTTGCTTAGTCTGAACTGCAGCTTGTGCCACCCCTTCCTACTTTCCTTAACATTCATTCTCAATCTCTTATCAAATATTGTTGGCCAGGCACGGTGGCTCATGCCTGTAATCCCAGCACTTTGGGAAGCCGAGGTAGGCGGGTCACCTGAGCTCAGGAGTTCAAGACCAGCCTAACCAATAGGGTGAAACCCAGTCTCTACTAAAAATACTAAATTAGCCAGGTGTGGTGACACATGCCTGTAATCCCAGCTACTCAGGAGGCTGAGACAGAATTGCTTGAACCTGGGAGGCAGAGGTTGCAGTGAGCTGAGATAGTGCCATTGCACTCCAGCCTGGGCAAAAAGAGTAAAACTCTTTCTCAAACACCACCACCACCAAACAAAACAAAACAAAAACAAACAAACCTGTGGCCACAGTGGCTTGTCCCTGTAATACCTTAAGGCCAGGAGTTCGAGACCAGCCTGGCCAGCATGGTGAAACCCCATCTTTACTACAAATACAAAAATTAGCCAGTGGTGCTGGGCACCTGTAATCCCAGCTACTCAGGAGGCTGAGGCAGGAGAATCACTTGAACTTGGGAGGCGGAGGTTGCAGTGAGCCAAGATTGCACAACTGCACTCCAGCCTGGGCAATGGGGCGAGACTGTTGCAAAAACCAAAAACAAAAAAACAAAACAAAAAACTGTTAAAAGAGGTCTGTTCTTTTGTTTCTCTATGGTAAAATGATGTCATGAAAGATAGTGAAAGTAGTAGCATGTTGTGTGATGTTGAGGATATTTGAACATTTTCTCTTTTTCAAAATCTAACCAGCTTTGAGCATCTCTTTGTGGTAGCTTTTCTACCATGATGTCCACAAAATGAGAAAACGTGGCCTCCCATCAGCTTCTAGCCTCTGTTTTGGTAGAAAAAAATGATGAAAAATCTTATCCCACACAGACAAGTACAAGCAAATGGCAGGGGTCTACCAGTGCCATTTTGACACTGTAAGAGGAATACCTAAGGAATTCTTACACTGTTTCCCCAGCCACATTCTGATGCAACCACCAGCTCTTAGTCTAGATCACATCTTTCATCAAAACACCATTGGAAATGGAACACAAGATTAAAGAAACACATACAGTTCACTTTTGCTTTTTCTTTTCCACATCAGGATCCCCAGTAGAAAATCTCAATCTAGTTCCATTTTTGCCAAGGTACCTCAATTCAACTATTGAAGACGATTCCTTCAGGAAACCACAGTTTCTTTAGGAAAAGGAAAAGTGGTAAAATGCTTTCTCATTAACATGCTTTATTCAAACTGGAAGTTTCCTCTGAAGATAATTTATCTGAGGTTACCATGTTCATCCCATTTCCTTATAAAGGTGTACTGACCTGATGAGATCTTTAACTATGACTGCCATGGATACCAGGTAATAACAACGATAGCTAATATGCTGTGCTTAGTACATACAAGGTATTGTTCTAAGTGCTTTGCAATATTAGATCACCTAATGCTCACCACGACTTTGAGGTAGATGCTATTATCTTTACATTTTACAGATGAGGAAATTGAGATACAGAGAAGTCAATTAACTTGACCAAGGTCACACAGCTAGTAAGTAGAGGAGCTTGGGTTAGAAACCTAACAGGCTCCAGAGTCTATACTCTTAATCATAATTCTCTCAGTTTATTTATCCATGTATTAACATACATATGGATAAGCATCCGACCATAAAGATATTTTAGCTTATGCTTGGGAGCACGCACATGCACACACACACACACGCACACACACAGCATTGAGAAGAGGCAAGGACTTTATAGCATGTCTCTTGTGAAATGTATTGCACTTGCCACAACAGAATAAGAGTTCTTCAATTTTGTAGTCAATTCTCCAAAAGGAAGATGATGGAATATCTATGATATGTCATTTGAATAAGGCACTTTTCTCATCACTTTAGCAATGAATCTGACTTTTTTCTAGTATGACACAAACACAATTGGTGCAAAGTGATCCATATGCCTTACATATTGTGCTTCAAAAATAAGTTTCTGACAAAATCAAATATATCAGTTCCTTGGATGGTAAATTTCAGGTGTTTACAGGGCAATGCCGTGGTCTCTTTCTCGCATAGATACTGCACAAACACCAAAGGCTGACAACAGCCTGCTTGTCTTGATTGGATGGTTGAGATCATAAGAATAGATTTTATTTAAGTCAATTAATCTGAACCTAGTTACTTTATCTATTAAAATGAATTATAAGTAGTCTTTATATCACAGGGTGATTATTGAATTCATAAAAAACAGTTGTAAAAACACTTTGTAAATTGTGAGACCTTTATTGATATTGCTGTTATAACTGAGAGAAGCAGATGTAACTAAGGGAAGTGGTTATAAATTGATTATAAAATTATTTTTTAAATGCAGGAAAGAGATAAGAAACCTACAGTTGTAACAACCTGAAACAAATATTTGACTCAGTTATTCATCCTTTGCATTAATAAAGCACCTTTTACAACGCAATAAGCTGGTGGTTTTAAAAAAAAAAACCAAAACCTGTATTTGTCATTGTAATTACTCATGATAAGTGAAGATGAAGGATAATTACTTAATAAAGGTGACGAGTAATCAACTAGAAAGCCCACTAATTATTTCTATAAACAAAAAGAACGAACAAATACATTTTTACTTCTTCAAAGCATAAAATTACTCGACTTCTTAACAGGATTTTATCTCAAGAATGTCCTCTTTACTCCTTTGACAGGACAATTCCCCAGTGCTTTATCTCACAAATATAAGCCTTCTCTCTCGCCACCTAGCCTCTAAATATCTTCTCGGTCCCTCTAGGCAGTATAATTCCAAATGCTGCTTAATAGAGAGGAAAACATAAAACTTTGCCAGAGGCCATGGTGACTTTAAAGTGGAATGGAACATGTACATGCAAGTAAGTCTAGAAAATATGCCCTGGATACAAACTAAATGTGGATAAAAAAAATGTAGCTACCAAGAGATATCAAAATACAGGAATATCGAGGCGTGGATTTTTTGAGGACTTCAAATTTGGCTTTTGTGATTCCATGTTTATAAGTTTCTAAAGCTGAAGCTGATGATCTGAATCTACGTCCATTCCTACAAGAAGATCAGCATCAAACCCCCATGGGCAGCTGCCAGCATGGTTCGTGACTTACAGACACTGAGATCTGGTGCTGTTGCCCTCTGCTTGATGCATTTCCTAAACACTTTCATTATGTTCTAATGGAATAACTTAAATTGTTTCTGCTCACACCTATAATATCAATACCCTGGAAGGCCTCAAGCCCAGGAGTTCAAGACAACCTCAGCAACACAGGGAGACCCTGTCTCTACAAATAATAATTTAAAATTAGCTGGGCAAGGCAGTGTGTGCCTGTGCTCCCGTCTACTCAGGAGGCTGAGGTAGGAGGATTGCTTGAGCCTGGAAGGTCAAGGCTGCAATGAGCTGTGATCATGCTACTGCACTCCAGCCTGGGTGACAGAGTAAGACCCTGTTTCAGAAAATAAAAATAAATAAGTTGCCTCCAAAATACACACTACTTTAAAAAAGTTGTTATAGAAAGCTTTGAAACTACTCTTTACTAACTGTTGAGTCATCAATTAGTGCCTAATTTTGTTATATGAATATTTTTGTTATGCAAGATATTGTACAACTTCTTAAAAGTTTTTGAAATATACTTAAAAACCTTTACAAAAGTCATTGTCAGCTGAGGGTGACCCCGCCCCAGGGAACTTATGTAATGTTTGGAGACATTTTTGATTGCCACTAGTGGAGGAGTGAGTGCTATTGGCATTTGGTGAATAGAGGCCAGAGGTACTACTAAACATCGTATCAATACAATGCACACAAGTCAGTATTCTACTTCTACACAAAAAAAGAATTATCTGGCAGAGAATATCGATAGTGCAGAGGGTAAGAAACACTGCTTTACAGCAATTGAGTTCACTGTAGTGTCATGAATTTGCATTGTCTAACCTGCAAAGTGCTAGAGAAAGCAGTTTTCTGCTCAGTCCTTTATTGTAGTCCAGCCTCTAAACACTAATGCTAAGGAGGACCCTCAGAAAAGTATCACTAGAGTCTCATATGACTCAATAACTTTCCTCTTGATGATTAGGGTAATCTATGGAGTTCTAGGGTAGGAGTTTTGTTCAGATCTGTAATATTCTGGCTCACCAAGGTTGACATTCAAAGGGGAATAGAATCAGTCCCTGCACTGAGCAGAGGAAACAAAAGCAACCTCATCACAATTTCTTGAGACCCAAGCAAAGGTTGCTCCCTGGCTATGCCTTCTAGGCCAGTCATGGTACCAGCTTCAGCATCTTTCCTTCCCTGCGTCCTTGAATCCCAGTCACAAGCCCAATCCTGGTCCCCAGTAGGAAGTAGCAAACATCTTAGTCTCTAAGTCTAGTGGCTTGGCTGCTTATGTGGTCCAGAAACAGGAGTTCCATTTTTTTCCCTTAACATTCTTCCTGGCTCTTTCCTCTTGACCTGTGTACCTGAGCTTCAACTATGGTTCCTGTTGCTGAGTTCTAGAAATTATCTCCATCTACTTATAGGCCCATGTCCTGCCTTGCTCTTGACATTTTTCTTTTATGGTCTAGACTCATGGCTCAGAAAGGAAGTTGGGTGCCTGGGCACTGTCACTTATCTTTAGACTACCTGGGCAGCTTGAACTTCCTTGGTCAGCACATGGAGCTGGCCTGGTTCCCTGGGCATCTAGTTCCCTGGGATCAACCCTGTCTTGATTGGTCTGTCCTGCTATGGATTCACTGCCAACTCGACAATTCTCATGGTATGACAGCCTCCCCTTTCCATTTAAAGTTATATATCTGCCACCACAAACTCCCTATTTCCTTTCCCTAGTTATTTTTCTCTGTACCACTTATCTTCTAACACTATAATTTATTTTGTTTAGTGTCTGGCTTTTTCTATCAGACTATAAACTGAAAGAGGGCACATTTGCATTTGGTTCACTCATATATTCTCAACACCTTAATCTGTACCTAACATCTCGTAGGTGCTCAATGAGTATTTCATTGAAGGTTGAAAGAACATGACCAGCCCTCCAGCTGTATTTTAACTATAATACTGAATGCAAACAGAAATAGACTAATCGAATCAAATAAAGTCTTTTTTCTGATACAGTACATTTAAATGACTTTCAAAATTGAGGATTTTCTAGTTCTCAAAAAGGCTGACATTAAGCTTGTCCCAGGGTATCAATTCTTACAACCATAAACGCCATGACCTTTGAAACTGCATTTAAAATATTCATGCTTTCACTTAGACCACACTTGATTTACGGAAATTAATTACCATTACATGAATTAGCTGTTTACCATGGCACCTTTTAGTCTGTCCAGTGCTACCTAATCCTCGGACCCGACCTGAATGGCAGAAGACTTGGTTGGTATTTAATTAAATTTTTATTAGAAGTAATAATGGATCAACTGTGTGACCCCAAATGAAAAGACTATAATGAATAGCTCTGAATGACAAGCTATTTTAGGTGTGAATAGTCAAATGTTGGCATATTTGGATCAGTTTTTTAATTAACTCAAAGCAGCTATTCAGGAAGGGAAAGTTAATTTAGTTTTCCTTCTATATGGTAAACCAAAAACCCTCATCAAATTCTAATGCTGCCTATTCATTACTTTTCAATATTAAATATTTACTATTTAATAATTGATATTTACAAAAATTATGCAAGTATATATGTGAACAGAATTTAACTGAACTTCGTATTTTTTGTTTTTGAAAATGTAACTTATTTAGTCATTGCCACTGAAAAAGAAATGTGGACGTTTAACTCTCTCAAGAACATAAATCTGTATTGCTGTTACTATGCAATGTAATGTAGTAGCAAAGGAAATGGTATAAAGTAAAAGAAATGAAGAAGGAAAAAATGAGAGAGAGGAGTCTTCATACATGTTACTAATTTGATTACATTTGTTTTTATAAAGTATAGGTAAAATCTGTTAGTTTAGCCAGTTCCTTTCCTCCCTTCCCACATTATACAAATATACAATGGTTTAGAAGGAAGTGGATAGAGAAGTTTAGCTATGATGTTTTATGCTGAAAACCTGGGAGGACAGGCAGCCTTCTTATAATGAGAACCTTGGGGAAAAAATTTATTGTTGGATTTGTGAATCAAAGGAATTTAATACTCTCTGTCAAAGTCAACACCATTAGCATTTGCTAAAGGAGGAGATGGTTGAATTTGAATGTTTTCTCTTTGACTTCACTATTCTTGCCATTGTCTTATTTAAAACTTAATTTGGATCCGTGGGGTGAAGCAGAAGCCTAACCTTCAAATCCATGCCACACAGAGACAAAGAATTAGAGAAGCAAGTTGACATTTTTGCTTTTCTATCCACACTGCAGACTATGTTAGAGAACTTGGCCATCCTTCTAGATGGTCTTTATTTTGCCCTCACTCTTTAAAAAAATTATCTTTAGTTCTTTTTCTGATTTCTAAAAGTACACATATTCATGATAAAAAATTAAAATTACAGAACATTAGAAAGCCAAAAATTATTTGCCCAATTTGCTCATTATCCTACAATTCAGAAGTGACAACAGCTAATTTTTAGTGTATTTCCCTTCAGTCTCTTTGCTATGGATAACACACACACAAATACACATATACACTTACATAATGTTGTATTCTTTTTATTTAAAAACAATTACGGATTCATAGTGTTTTGACTTCACATATCATGAATATTCTACATGAAAAATTCTTAATACCATTTTCTGAGGTTGCAACTTAAAATGGCAGCATTATTTCTTTTCAAAAATTAGAGATATCTAACTTATAAAATAATTTTAGTCCACAAAAATTAATCTACATTTCTGATTGTTTCATTAGGGTTAAAAAAAAGACCATTATTTGTAAGTTTATTGAAAAACACTGTCAAATTGCAATGCAGAAAGGGTTAAATATCAATTTACTTTTACCAGAATTGTATTAGAATCCCAAGTTTTTTCATCTTTTACAGCATAAAGCCTTGTTTTCTTAAAAACTAATTTATTGGCCTTTTTTTGCAATGTGAAATTGATATTTTTTGGAAAATACTATTTGTAGTGGATTGTAGAATAATTACATAAACTGCAAGAGAAAAGTCATGCCACTTCAGGTTCGTTAGAATGGTTAGCTGAAACAGTTGTCATTTTCCAGTGTCAATTGCGTAGTATGTATTTTGGTAGCTTTGGGGCTAGAAAAAAGACTAAGCTCTTCAAAATAAGTTTTTCTAGTACATTTTGATTACTTCCTTATTTTACTCTAATTTTTTTCCAAAGAAAACATTTCCATTTAAACAGTCTTCATTCTAAGTAGTACCCTTTCTTGTGAAAAAAATTCACATATACTCAGAGAAAGTTACCCTTCTCAAGATAAATAGACCCATTCCTTCACCCTTCCTACATGAAAAGTCAGAACAGACTTCTCTTTCTCTTAGAAATTACCTTATTTATGCACTTTAATTTCCTAGGACTAAGACGAAAGTGGTAATAAAGTTAATTAAACAGAAGGCAAATGAATACTTAAGAATCAGCATTTATGAAACTAGTTCTAGGCAAATCTGTGATTTAGCAAAGTTTATATTTGCTTTTCATTCACCCTAATAAAGACATACCCAAGGCTGGGCAATTTACAAAGGAAAGAGGTTTAATGAAGAACTTACAGTTCATGTGGCTGGGGAAGCCTCGCAATCATGGCAGAAGGCAAGGAGGAGCAAGTCACATCTTACATAGATGGCAGCAGGCAAAGAGAGAAAATGAGGAAGACGCAAAAGCGGAAACCACTGATAAAATCATCAGATGTTTTGACACTTATTCACTACCATGAGAACAGTATGGGGGAAACCACCCCCATGATTCAGGTTATCTCCTACCAGGTCCCTCTCACAACATGTGGGAATTATGGGAGTACAATTCAAGATGAGATTTGGGTGAGGACACAAAACCAAACCATATCACCTCTCAAAAATCATTTTTTGGCAACCTATGTGCCAGGTACTTTGAAGTATGCTGTTGATATGGAATGCAAAAGATACAACTTCTGCTTTCCAAGGGATCACAAATTAATAGGAGTAACAGATTTAAGTAACTATAGTAATATGAGAAATGCCTATAACAGATGTAAGTGCAAGGCTCAGTGGAGGCCTAGAAGACAAGGCAACTAGTTGATGGGATTGGTAAACAGGTAATATCTAAACAGCATTCTGAAGATGAGTAGGGTTTGGCCAGCTTCTAAAGTGAAAGGGTGGCAATAGAATATTGTAGGCTGAAGGAGCAGCCCATGTACAGGTACTGAGGCAAGGCATCACACTTTCCTTTGGAGGGCACGTGAAGCTGTTTAGCATGATGGGAGAGGGTCTCACAAGGGAGTGGCTCTGGATGAGGCTGGAGACATGCGAGGACCTCAGATTGTGAAAGGCGATGAGGCTGGAGACATGTGAGGACCTCAGATTGTGAAGGGCTCTGTAGGTTATGTTAAGAACACTAGAAATCTATTGAAAGGTTTTAAGCAGAGAATTGACTTTCTCATACTTTTGCTTCAAAAAGATCAATAGCTACAAAATGGTCAACAGATGGTAGCTTTGTGGGGCTGGGGTGAATGCAATGATATTGCAAAACAAGATTTAGGGAGACAAGAACTTTTAATCACCTAAACCAGTGGTGCTCAAACTTTCCATGCATCAGAATCACCTGGATGACTTGTGAAAACACAAATAATCAGACTTAATCCCCATATTTTCTGATTTAGCAGGTATAGAATGAGGCCTAAGAATTTCTAACAAGTTCCCAGATGGCATAATGTGTCTCTCAGGTTTTTTACTTGAGCAACTGGGTGGATCCTAGAGTCATAAAAAACAAAAGAGGGAAAGCATGAAGCAAGTGCTTTTTTTTTTTTTTTTTTTTTTTTTTTTTTCTAAACCCAGGAATCCCCCTAACCTTTCAATGCTGTTTCCTCTAATTCTCCAAAGTTTAAATGTTACCTTTTGGCTATCTCTGCTCTAGCATCCCTTCTTTAGAAGCAGAATCTCATGATGCTGAACTCTAGCTCACCTTATTTGAATGTCTCTGGCTTATCCTCCCAAGGTCCAGATCTCTATTAGCTTATGACAGATCCAAATGGACTAATGTGTCATTGATTATAAGTGGGAATTTGATGCTCCTCCAGGGTGACAAACTTCTACTTTAACAGTGGTCTTCCTGAACCATGCCTCACTACAATGTGGTGTCTCAAGTGGGAGTTATAGATACCACAACAGACAATCTAGAGGACTGGTTCCTGGATGGCAGGGATCTTCTAGCTTCCCTCAATGAACAGAGACTTGTGCTACCATTGCATATAAATGACAAGTGCCAGTCAAAATTTCTATTCCTTGGACCCGGCTCCAGGTGTGTGGGTCACAAAAGATGTAATTTATCTTTGCCAAGGGAAATAGCAGTGACTTTTAAAGGTATTCCAATTTAATTGTAACAAATCTCTGTTTTAAATAACTTGCTGTAATTACATGTACAGGAAGCAGGTTGGACAGTGGTCATAAAATCTTCCCTGAATCAAATTATGTACGTGTGTGTGCATGCGTTACTCCTTGGGAAAAGTTACTTTACCCCATTTTCTGTCAAGATTCTTCATATGTACAACTAGGACTATAAAATACGTTACAGGGGCTGGGCATGGTGGCTCATGTCTGTAATCCCAACACTTTGGGAGGCTGAGGCAGGTGGATCACCTGAAGTCAGGAGTTCAAGACCAGCCTGGCCAAGATGGTGAAACCCCTCTCTACTAAAAATACAAAAATTATCCACCATTAGGGACAGGCACCTGTAATCCCACCTACTCAGGAGGCTGAGACAGGAGAATTGCTTGAATCTGGCAGACGGAGGTTGCAGTGAGCTGAGATCGTGCCACTGCACTCCAGCCTGGGGAGACAAAAAGACTCTGTCTAAAAAATAAAATAAAATACCATACAGGGTTTTGGGTAGATTACATGAAATAATGTATGTAAAATGTCTAGTTCAGTGTTCTGTATAATAAATATTCTCTTCTCTCCTCATTTCCCCTTGATCTCTTATCTTGCCCGTCTGGGAAGTGATCAAACTCTGGACATCTTTGGAACGAACCATTGTTTAGAATGAGTGAACTAGACAGTAGTGGCATCATATTGACCAGGGTATACCCATAAGCCAATTGCAAACTTCCATTGTCCGCAAAAATTTTATTCTGCAAATAACATCAAATGCCTGAGACTATTTTAATGCTAAGGGTTACTTCTCTTAAATAAGATTTTCTTAGGTTTCCCACTGCACTATTTCTTTCATTTCCACTCCAACCAGACAAGTTATTACATATTTGATTTTGATGTAGTATTTGCTTATTACTTGAAGAAATTCAATCCTTTCCTACAACAGGAAAAAAAAAAAAAAAAAAGATTAAGGATTACCAAAAGGCTTGTTGAGAGCATGACCCTCACTTTCTCAGTTGTCAGTTCTCTTGTTCTAAATGGTATCATGGCTCCCTTAAACATCTGGTCAGTAGGCATTTGTAGGATCTCATTAGAATACTGTAATAGTTATCATTTATAGAGTACTTAATGTGTAGGAACTTTGTAAGATCTCCATTCCTACCTGTACCCATACACATTTATTCCCATATCTGTAATTATTAATCACTAGCACCTCACTTTTCATAAAATTCCTAGAAGGAGGGATGTAGAATATGCCTTCATTATTCTCTATCATGAACACTAATAAAAGCATTTGTTTTCCAACTTTGAAAAGGCATTATTTTCAAGAACCTGATGGCTGAGATTTCCCACTCTTTGTTAAATTCCCTGCATAACAAAATTACTGGATGGGAAATCTCTGTCAGGAAATTTGATTATTTCTAAATTTATTTTACTGGTGTCCCCTGATGCTCCCTCACCCCAACCCCTTGCCTGACTCTGCCAAAAGGTGTATAGCAATATCCAGTCAATATTAAAATGTATGTCCAGAGGAATCTCAGATAACTACTGTGTGGGGGGAAAATCAGTTGAAATCATTCATGACAATTTAAGAAGTACCACTTCAAGGGTCAAAAATTTGATGTGGCAGTAGGATCAGGCTCAATTTCTGCACTTCTTAGAAAATCCCCAAAACAGCCCTTGCTTTTAATGTTGATACTTCCATAGCTTATTTTATCTAGTTATTGCCTTTAGTAATTTTACTTTTATGTGAGAGCTTAGTTCAGCACCGTCTTGTACTCACCTGTGAATCTTATGATCCTTCGAAGTAAGGGGTTCAGGTAACAGCATTCTCCGGTCAGAATTGTTTTCTCCTGAGCAATCAGGGATTCTCTTGTTGATTTTATGAAATACATGGATATCTCACCAATAAAAATCTAGGGAAGGAATGTTTAAGAAATGTCAAGTTGGAGATTTGTTTGATAAGAGAGGCCCATGACTTTAAAAACAAAACAAAACTGTTGAGGACCCACAATCCTTTTAAAAGGTGTTGGGGAGAGACGTTGAATTAGATAGTAATTTGTATTTAACACTTCAAAAGAATTAGGGTAAGTGATAGATCATTTCAGGTAGAGTTTCAGCCTATAATATTAAATTCTAAGGTCACATGGAAACAAATTGAAATAAATTGTAATAGAACTTATGACAAGGTTCATGCTGGGATTGAATTCTTTTTTATTTCTGTGTGAGTTGCAATGATGAGGAATGATTCAGAAGGCCAATGTGCCCACGGAGGCATTATATACACACATCACAAGAGGTTACAGTAAGACCTCACTTTATACCAGTAGGTTGTTGAAAACTGGAACTTTAAGTGAAATGTCACACTTTATGCTGTAAGAATTTAACTGTTGTTTATATCAATTAGTCTATGGTAAAATTAGTTCTGTTATATAGCACATTGTTTTGCTTAAACATGCAGTTTCCAAAAACCTATCCACAATATTAAGTGAGGACTTTGCTTAACTGCATTACTTTATTATGTGCCATTATGATTATTTACATTCTGAATTCTTATTTGATCATATTTTCCTCAGATATATTTCTCCTATCCTGAACTGGTTGACTCTCCCTTCTTTATTATAGGCATCTCTCTCTTGTTAAAACTAATAAATATACGTATTACCCTTTAAATCATAACACCCTTATGTAGATTGGAAGCTCCCTAATAGCAGGGACTATATCTTAATAATTCTTTAGTATCCTTATAGCACCCAGCACAGTGTATTCCCATCTAAAACAAGGAATTGGCAGGAGACAAGTTTTCATGAACAATGACACTGCCATAACTGAAGATTGACACTCATCAAAGAAGAGTAAAATGTTAATTACCATCATCTATTAAATACTGGGTGTTAGGCACTTCAGCATAGTATTTTCATGCTCACAAGAATCCCTCCTGTAGGCCTAATTATCCTTGCTTTACTGTTGAGGAGTGAAAGTTCAGCAAGTTTAGGTAATTTGCCCTCCAAAGCATATGGATGGTGCATGGGGGCACAGGAATTAGTTTACACGTCAATTGGATTCCAAAGTCCACACTTCCCACTATTCATATGCCATTTTGATTTTTCCTCATCCTAATTTTAACATTTCCCCAGAAGAATGTGACCCCATAGATGATCTTCTTTGCTGTACATAGACCTGTGATTTTAGAGAAAATTTATTAATGTTTTAATTCCCATACCTTATATTTCTCCTATCATGCTGGAATATATGTTTAGATGGATAAAGATGATGACATAATGAAAGGCACATGGGTAACAGCAATTAAATATAAAATTTCAAAACTGGAATCATTTATAAAGTTGTTCGCCTCCCTTTATGGGTTTCAGGAACTCAGACACACACAGCCAGATAGCATCAGAAGCATCTCTAGAATGTGGCCTATAGTTCTATTTCCACTACACTGTTCTACCTCAAACTTTTACAGCATATGTCTTTAGCATTTAAAATATGCTGAATTTAACCTGTTTTGTTTTCTCTGTTCTCAATATTAAGTAAATTTAAGAAATATTTAGAAATATTTTTATTAAGTCATTACCATGGACAAGTGTAGTGGTTAAGAGGGAGAACTCTGAAGTCAGGGTTTCTTGGCTTCAAAGCTGGGGTTTGTGATTTATTAGTTCTGATGACCTTGGACTAATTAACCTTTCTATGCCTCACTTATCTGTATAAACATGATAACAGTGTCTGTCTATAGGTTTAATAAATATACACACTCATATATGCATATGCATGAATTGGTTAGAACATCACCATAATATGCACTATATTATATAAGAGGGTGAAGTTGTTATGAAATCAATTACAACTGCATTAACACTGTTTTCATCATTATTACTACTATTATTACAAAGCACTTTGTAATATCACTGACGAGGCAGATTCCAAGATGATAAAAGACTTATAACCTCCGTGAGTATATAATCTACTGAGGAACACATACAAAGATCTTATAAAATCAGTTTAGGTCTTATACACGTTACAAGGACAAAGTGCTAAGAAGCCAAGGCTCCTGGGTAGAAGGGGATTTCTCTCCCCTAGGAAAGTCAATTTTCATCCCTAATGCCAAATGGATCCCATGGCTAGGAGACTCTGCTGCTTGTTAGATGTGTAAAAGATGCCATCTTTATTTACAGGAGGGCCTTTTGCTTCCTCTGCCAAGAGTACTTGATCCAGACATCTCTTATGGTTCTTACCCCATGACATGGAAAATCTCAGTCCATCCTAAAGACACTGAGTTCCTCCAGTTGAGGGCCATTAACATTTGTAATTTTGCTCCTACCTCTGCCTGGAATCTGAAATGTGATTGGTTCCTTCTCTTTCTTTTTAATTTTAATTTGAATTTTATTTAAAAGGAAAGAAAGTAGACTGAACATTTTCTGTGGCTTAAAAGATTCTTGCTCTTATAGGCAACAAGGCCCTTGGCATCTCTGTAGCTCAGCAAGGCTTTTGGAGTTCTCCTTAATTCATGACCAACTTCCCTGGAATTGTCCTAAATCTGGATGATGTGACCTTGAAATGGACAGTGCTGGTTCAAACTGACATTGGAGAGAAAATGGGGAAGGGAGAAAAAAACAGAAAAACCACTGAAAAATAGGAAAGTCATTCAATGTACAGGCTAAGATGATTGTAATAGTCATAAGCTGCTTTAATTATTTGGATAGAATGCTGTTTTAAAATCTTTAGTAATATTTAGTCTTAGCCATACATTTATTATGACTACATCTTGGCCAGATGTTTTTTAACTAAACAAAATGGTCCTTAGATTTTAGATCTGAAGATCTTACTTTACAGCTCTGTCACACTCTAAAAGTAACAAGACTTCCTTGGGGTTCAGTTCAGCATCAGCCTCAGCAGAAATAGGGCAGATGTGTGGAATTAACACATGGTACCATGGTGTTATTGGTTGAATCAGAGAAATCCACAAGGAAGGGCCAGTGAGGTACAAGGCAGAAGCAAGGCATATGTGGGTTGCAGGTGGGATAGTGGTTTGGCATTGGCACAGAGGGAGCCAAGCAAGTAAGAACTGGAGTGGAAAGTAGGCAGGAAAAATAGAATTCGGAGTCAAACAGGCAAACAATGACCCAGCATGGATCACCCTGGCAGGAGGTGCCTATGGTTGTGCAGAGTTAGAAATATTCTGTGCCTGATATCCCTTGGAATTAACAATGAATTGATGCTCTACTATATAAAAGTATTTGAATAGTTTCTGGAACTCAGCCCTCTCTCTGTTCGCATAAGACCTATCTCTGCCAAAATAAAGTGCCAAGGGGCTTTGTTTGTCCCTAATATATATGATGGCACTACACTACTGTTTTTCATCTCAGTGAACAGATGGGGATAAATTCACACATGATTGGGTAAATGAAGTAGTATTTCCTTGAGGGAACTTTCCCTGCTCTTGCAGACTAGATTAGGTATTTTAATTATACATGAATCTCTTACCTTGTGATTCTTGTTTCTAGCTCTTATCACAAATAATTACATAATATTGTTTTTCTTAGTTATGGGATGTCCTGCTTGTCTTATTCTTGGTTGCATCCTGAGCCCAGACCAGTGTAAAGTTACACAGTAGTTGGTCAGTGTTGAATGAAAATAAGCATATCAAGTTAAAGAAGGTCCTTGAGAATATAGGTTTAATGAAGCAGACTTAAAAGAAGAAAAAGTGATTTCTATTACTTTTCAGACCTAATGAAAATGTGACTACGTTAGTGGGGAAGACTTTGTCAGGCCCTGTAGGAAAATTAAGAGGCTGTCCTGTCACTGCCATAGTGCACTATACAGATCTCTAGCCCGACATCTACCCAATGAATGGGATTACTGTTTGTATGTCCCTCTCCATTTGTCTGTGATGTCTTCAGGGGCAGAACTTTTGTCCTTCCTTGTACAATGCCTAGAACAGAACCTGGTATACAGTAGGGGCAGTATTTGCTTTTGTTGTTTTCTACAGCCTAATCTTGGAAGTAAAATATTTGTTGGAATAAATATGACATTGAATCCTTAAAGGATTTACTTTTCGATAGAACACTCCAACTTTAATTGCCCTGAAGATGAACACTTGAGGAAAACTGCACTATGTGCCAGAAATCACAGAATTCTGGCTGTATTGCTTAAGAATAAATAACAATCAGAGAATAAGCTGTCTCTTTTATACTAAATTTACTTATTTATTCATGTAGTGCTCAACAATTTGGGGGAGGGGAACACCCACTCTGTGCCTGGCATTGTACCAGCACTGGAGACACAGAAGTGGACACATACCTAGTAGGGAAATACAAACAAATCATAATGTGATATGACATAAGATGTGTATACATATAGGTTTCTGTCCCCAGTTCCTGAAACAGAGCTCCTAAGGCCTTTGTAATTCCCTATGCGATTGATTGGATCATCTTTTGTTCTAATGAGACAACTTGGTGAGCTCTGGGTAGCCTAAGGGTAGGGGTTGGTTGCCAGGGGAACCAACCATGTGCTTAGAGGGTTGGAACTTTCAGCCCCACTCTCAATTCTGGGGAGAAAAAAGGGGGCTGAAGGCTGAGTCAATAATCAGTAGCCAGTGATTTAATCAATTGTGTTTACAAAATGAAGTCTCCATTAAAACGCCAAATGGACTGGGTTCAGGGAAGGTCTGCACTGATGAACATAGGGAGGTACCCACAGGGTGGTGAGTCCTGAGAGAGCATGGATGCTTTGTGCCCCTTCTCACATACCTTGCTCTATCCATCTGGCTATTCATCTGTGTCCTTTGTAATATCCTTTATAATAAATGGGTAAAATATTAGCAAAGGGTTTCCCTGAGTTCTGTGAGTTGTTTTGCAAATTAATGGAACAAGTGGAGGGGGTTGTGGGAACCTCAGTTTATAGTTGGTCAGAAGTATAGGTGACAGATTATTACTTGCAAGTGGCGTTAGAAATAGAGGCAGTCTTGTAAGATCAAGCCCTCAATCTATAGCATCCAACACCAATCCCGGGTAGACAGTGTCAGAATAGAGTTGAATTAAAGGGCACCAGTTGGAGAACTGGTTTGCGTTTGAGAGAAATATATCCACATCTGAGTTAGAAGTGTTGTGTTGACTGTGTAAAAGAGTAGGAAAGACTTTTTTTCCCCCCTTTGGAAATGTCATGAAATCACACATGATTACAAAATAAACCAAGGAGATGGGAGAGTGACAAACACATGAGATAATAAGAAAAAAAAAAGCATTGCTTGTCTTGGTGATTTCAGAAGCCCATTTCCTACTCTACAGAAAATACAAATTCTAGAAATTCTCCATTCAGTGAGGCTTTTCAATACTTACACAAGGGGATAAAAAAACAAGATAGTGACAAAATTTACACACAACCTATCTTCATTAAACCATACGAGTGTGTACACACACATATCTAAACAAAAGCACACCAAAGTATAACAGGCTAAAGAGAACTTATGCAAGAGAGCTGGGACTCAAATTCATAAATAAAATGTCCTAATACTCTCATGTCAAAAGTGATAAGTGGTATAAGGATTATTACTGTCAGCCAACAACAATCAAAGAGCAAATGAGATATGGAGCATAAAAGAAAAATCAGAGCAAAGGTATATACTAATCTGTCTAGTTATTGGCATAAGGCCTGGATTATATTAAGTGATAATGTTTGTATAAGAAATACAGGAAGGGAAGAAGTGGGTCATTTTATAATTAAAATGTAATGAGATATTCCTGGCTTTCAGTTAAAAGTGTGATGAACAGAAAATATGCTTATGAAACAATCCAGCTCTCACATGCAAATGAGTAGGCTTCAGAGATGTTCATTTTCCCGTATTTTGCTGACACATAGGATGGTCCATTCACTAGGTCCCATAATCTCATATAGAGCCCAATTCTGCTTGAAGAGAGAGAAAGAAGCCAGGAAGGTAAGGGGTCTTTCTTCTTTATGCCAAGCCTTTAGCCCACATTGGATGTTGTTTTGCTCACTATGGTGGACTTGTGATTCTGGTTTTGGCAATGGCGGGGGTTCTCCATCTGTACCTTTGCCACCTCACTTTGCCTCAATCTATTACTCTGCTGAGAGAGCATCTGGGTCATGTGGGACTCTCCATATGTTCAGACTTGGTTGCCTTGCCTAATTTTGGTCTTTCTGATTGTTGGATAACAAACACCGTAACACCCATGGCAAATGAGGGTATTCTCCAGTGAGAAATGGTCAAGACCAAACAAGATCTGGCAGTGAATGAACTGCAAATGGATACCATTGGTCCATTTCTCATCCCCCAACTTATGCCAGCTATAATCCCAACTGACACATGACCTTTAGATGATAGTGACTGTACTTTAAGTAATTAAGATAAATGTTCTATCTTGATAAGTTATCTTTTGAATATGAAAACCAAAATGTAAACCAAATAACCATGAAACACAGTGCATCAGTTTGGCATGTTATCTTTTAGGCTGTGTTCCTTCATAAATTTTATTTTTTTAAACTCAACAGATAAAATTGTAGGTATTTATTGAGTACAACTTGATGCATTAAAGGGTATGTACACTGTGATATTAATAAATCCAGCTAACATATGCATGATCTTATATAGTTATCATTTTTGTGGTGCAAACACTTAATATTCACTCAGCATTTTTCAATAATATATTTTATTAATTATAGTTAGAGTATTGTGTAATAGATCTCTTGAACTTATTCCTCTCGTGAGATCAACTTTTGTAGATTCCACATATAAGTGAGATCATGCAGTATTTGTCTTTCTGTGCTTGGATTATTTCATTTAATATCCTCCAGGTTTATCCATCTTGTCACAAATGACAGAATTTCCTTTTTAATGGCATATATATCACATCTTTTTAAATCCAGACACTGAGGCAGATTCCATATCTTGGCTATTGGGAATAATGCTGCAATAATATGGCAGTGCAGCTCTCTCTTTGATATACTTATTTCATTTCCTTTGTATATAAACCCAGCAGTGGTGTATAGACTGCTACTAGATCATATGGCAATTCTATTTTTAATTTTTTGAGGAACCTCCATATGGATTCCTATAATGGCTGTACTAATTTACATTTCCACCAGCAATATGCAAAGGTTACCTTTTCTCCATATTCTCACCAATACTTATCTTTCATCTTTTGATAATAGCCATTCTAACAGGTATAAGATTATATCTCAATGTGGTTTTAATTTGCATGTCCCTGATGATTAGGGATATTGAGCATTTTTTTCATATATTTGTTGGGCATTTGTCTTTTAATTTTTTTGTCTATTTAGGCCTTTTCTTCATTTTTAAATTGGGTTATTGTCCTGCTATTGAGTTGTTTGATTTCCTTATATTTTAGATATTAACCCTTATTAGACATACGGTTTAAAAATACATTTTCCCATTCTGTAGGTTGTCTCTTCACTTTGTTGCTTGTTTTCTTCACTGTGCAGAAGCATTTTAGTTTGATGTAATCCCATTTGTCTATTTTTTGCTTTTGTTGCCTGTGCTTTTGGGTTCGTATCCAGAAAATCATTGCCCAGACATATGTCATGAAGCTTTTCTTCTACGTAAGACCTCATTGTTTTAGGTATTACAATTAAGTATTTAATCCATTTTGAGTTGATTTTTGTGTATGTTGTGAGATAAAGGTTTAATTTTACTCTTCTGCATAGGGATAGCCAGTTTTCCTAACACAATTTTTTAATGGACTGACCTTTTCCCATTGTGTGTGCTTGACACCTTTGTTGAAAATCAGTTGGCTATAAACGTGTGGATTTGTTTCTGGGTTATCTTCTATTCCATTGGTCTTTCTTTATATGCCAGTACCATGTTGTTTTGGTTACTAATAGCTTTGTAGTATATTCTGAAGTCAGATAGTGTGATGTCTCCAGATTTGTTCTTTTTGCTCAGGATTGCTTTGGCTATTCTAGGTCTTTTTTGATTGATGACTTTTAGGATTGTTTTTTCTATCCTATGAAAAATATCATGGATAGCTGGGTGTGGTGGCTCATGGCTGTGATCCTAGCACTGTGGGAAGCTGAGATGGGAGAATTGCTTGAGGCCAGGAGTTCAAGACTAGCCTGGTCAACATAGTGAGATCCCATCACTATAAAAAAATATGTCATTGATATTTTGGTAGCAATTGAGTTGAATCTATAGATTGCTTCAGGTAGTATTAAACATTTTAACAGTGTTAATTCTTCCAATCCATGAACATAGAATATCTTTACATTCTTTTGCATCCTCTTCAATTTCCCTTATCAACATTTTATAGTTTTCATTGTAGATACTTTTCATCTCTTTGGTTAAGTTTATTCCTAACTATTTTTGTAGCTATTATAAATAGGATTATTATTTAATTTTTTTCAGATAGCTCGCAGTTAATATATAGAAATGCTACGGATTTTTGTATTTTGTTTTTCATCCTGCAAATTTACTGAACTAGTTTATTCTAACAGTTTTTCAGCAGAGTCTTCAGGGTTTTCTATATATAAGATGTCATATGCAAACAAGGACAATTTAATGTTTTTGCTTCCAATTTGAATGTCTTGTCTTTCTTTCTCTTGCCAAATTGCTGTGGCTAGGACTTTTAGTACTATGTCGAATAGAAGTGGTGAGAGTTACCCTTGTCTTACTCCTCATCTTACAGAAACCTTTCAACTTTTCTTCATTGAATATGAATTTAGCTGTGGGTTTACCACATATGGCCTTTATTGTATTGAGTTATATTTCTTTATACCTAATTTGTTGAGGGTTTTTTAAATCATAAAAGGATAGTGAATTTTGTAAAATCTTTTTTTGCATTTATTGAAATACTCATATAGGTTTTGTTCCTCATTCTTTTAAAGTGATGTACTACATTTATTGATTTGTGTATGTTGAACCATCCTTGCCCCCCTGGGATGAATCCCACATGATCATGGTAAATGGTCTTTTAAAATGTCTGTTAAGTTTGATTTGTTAGGTTTTTTGAGGATCTTTGTATCTATGTTCATCAGGAATGTTGACCAGTATTGTTGTTGTTGTGTCTTCTCTGGCTTTGGTATTAGGGTAATGCTGACCTTGTAAAATGAATTTGGAAGTAGTCCCTCCCTTTCAATTTTTTTGGGAGAGAGCTGGAAAAGGTTTTATATTAGTTTTACTTTAAATGTTTTGTAGAATTCAGCAGCAAAGCTGTTGGCTCCTGGGCTTTTCTTTGCTGGGAGACTGTATATTATTGATTCAATCTCCTAATTTGTTATTAGTTTGTTTGGAATTTCTATTTCTTCATGATTTAATCTTGGGGGTGTGTATGTATCCAGAAACTTTTCTGTTTCTTCTAGGTTATCCAATTTGTTGGTGTATCATTGTTCATAATAGTCTAATATTATCCTTTGTATTTCTGTAGTATCAGTTGTAATGTTTCCTTTCTCTGATTTTGAATCTTCTCTTTTTTCTTAAAGTTTTGTAAATTTAGTCTATCTTTTCAAAAAAGCAACTCTTCATTTTGTTCTTCTCTATTTTTTTTCTAGTCTCTATTTCTTCTTCTTTTATTAATTTCTGGGTTCTCTATTCTGTTCCATTGGTTTATGTGTCTGTTTTCATGGCAGCACCATGCTGTGTTAGTTACTATAGCTCTGTAGTATAATTTTAAGTCAGGTAATATGATTCCTCCAGTTTTGTTATTTTTGCTCAAGATAGCTTTGGCTATTCTGGGTCTTTTGTGATATCATATAAATGTCAGAATTATTTCTTTTCTATTTTTTTGAAGAACATCATTGGTATTTTTATAGGAATTGCACTGAATCTGTGGATCACTTTGGGTAGTGTGGGCATTTTAACAATATTCTTCTAATCCACAAATATGAAATATCTTTCCATTTTTTGTGTCCTCAATTTTTTGCATTAGTGTTTTGGAGTTTCACTGTAGAGCTCTTTCACTTATTTGATTAAGTTTATTCCTAGGTATTTATTTTATTCATAGCTATTGTAAATAGGATTATTTTCTCGATTTTTCAGATTGTTCATTGTTGGCATATAGAAATGCTACCATTTTTGGTTGGTTCATTTTGTATCTTGCAATTTTATTGAATTCATTTATCAGTTCTAATAGTTTTTTTTTTTGGTGGAGTCTTTAGGTTTTTCCAAATATAAGATCATATAGTCTTCAAGGAAGGATAATTTGACTTCCTGTCCAATTTGGATGCTATTTCTTTCTTTTGTCTGATTGATCTAGCTAGCACTTCCAGTCCTATATTGAATAATAGTGGTGAAAGTGGGATTCCTTATCATGGTCCAGATCTTAGAGGAAAGGTTTTCAGTTTTTGCCCATTCAGTATGGTATTTAGCTGTGAGTCTGTTTCATATGGCTTTTGTTGTGTTGAGGTATGTTCCTTCTACACTCAGTTTTATGAGGTTTTTATTATGAAAGGATGCTGAATTTTATCAAATACTTTTTTCAGCATTAATGGAAATGATCATTTTTTTCTTCATTCTGATGATATGATGTATCACATTGATTGATTTGAATATGTTGAACAATTCTTGAATCCTTGGGATAAATCCTACTTGGCCATGATAAATGATCTTTTTAATATGTTGTTGAATTGTTTGCTAGTATTCTGTTGAAGATTTTTACACTCTTGTTCATTAGGGATATTGGCCTGTACTTTTCCTTTTTTTGATGTGTCTTTGTCTGGTTTTGGTATAAGGGCAATAGTGGCCTCATAGAGTAAGTTTGGAAGTATTCTTTGCTCCTCTATTTTGCAGAACAGTTTGAGTAGAATTGTTATTAGTTCTTCTTTAAATGTTTGGTAAAATTCAATAGTGAAACCATCAGGTCTTGGGTTTTTCTTTGCTGAAAAACTTTTTATTATGACTTTGATCTTATTACTTGTTATTGATCTATTCAAGTTTTGGATTTCTTCATGGTTCAATCTTGGTAAGTTTTATATGTCTAGAGTTTATCCATTTTCTCTAGGTTTTGCAATTTATTGGCCTATAGCTGCTCATAGTAGTCTCTAAGCATCTTTCTAATTTCTGTGGTATCAGTTGCAATGTCTCCTTTTTCATCTCTGATTTTATTTGAGTCATTTGTTTTTGTCTGGTCTGGCTGAATGTTTGTCAATTATCTTTTGAAAAAAACCAATATTTCATTTCATTGATCTTTTGTATTATTTTATATATTTCATTTATTTCTGCTCCAATCTTTATTATTCTCATAATTTTGGGTTTGGTTTGCCCTTGTTTTTCTGGTTCTTTCAGATGTATCATTAGATTGTTTGTTTGATGTTTTTCTACCTTTTTGCTGTAGGGGTTTATTGCTATAAAATTCCCTCCTAACACTGCTTTTGCTCGATTCCATACATTGTGGTATGTTGTGTTTCTATTTTCATTTGATTCATGATATTTCTTAACTTCCTTCTTATTCATTGATCCACTGGTCATTCAGGAGCATATTGTTTAATTTCCATGTGTTTGTATAGTTTCCAACATTTCTCTTACTATTGATTTCTAGTTTTATTCCATTGTGTTCAGAGAATATACTTGATATGATTTCAATTTTTTTGAATTTAAGACTTTTTAATGTCCTAAGATATTACCTGTCCTTGAGAATAATCTATGTGCTAAGGAAGAGAATGTGTATTGTGTAGCCATTGGGTGAAATGTTTTGCAAATATCAAGTCCATTTGGTCTATAGTACATATTGAAATCAATGTTCCTTTATTGATTTTCTGTCTGGACTATCTGTCCAATGCTGAAAGTGGGGTGGTGAAATCTCCAGCTATTTTTGCATTGAGGTCTATCTCTCTGGCTCTAACAATTTTTTGCTTTGCATATTTGCATGCCCCAGTGCTGGGTACATATGTATTTACAATTGTTATATTCTCTTACTGAATTAACCCCTTTATAATTATATAATGCTAAATGTAATGTCCAATATAATGTTAAATTTCTCATTCTGTTCACTTATTGTTTTCCTCATTTACTTGCATTGTTCTTCTGTATTTTCTTGAAGTTCATTGAACTTCCTTAAAAAACAGTTATTCTGAATTCCTTGTCAGCGAGTTCAAACATCTCTATTTCTTTAGGGTCAGTTAGCAGTATTTTATTTTGTCCCTTTGGTGATGTCACGTTATACTGATTGTTCTTGGGGCTGTGTATTGATATATACACATTTGTAGAAGTAGGTACTTATTCCAGTCTTTGCAAATTGGCTTTGTCTGGAAAAGCTCTTCGACAGCCCATTCAGAGAGTTTGGGCAGGCCATTGAGTTTGGTTCTGAATCCCAGGGTCACTACAGGGGTGGGGTGTGCCCAAAACCTGGGGCTGCTTAGGCCTGTCCAGATCCTATAGACACTGAAGTAAAGCCAGTGGTAGTTCAATTCAGAGATCAAATCTGCCTCACAGGATTGAAGTCTGGGACTGCATGGTCCCACCCAGCACTGGGACTCAGTTTGTGGGTACTACTCTGGAGTCAGGGGCTGTGGGTGCCTGCTAGCCTGCCTGATGCTGGATTTTACTGTGGTGGGCCCAGGGTTGGGGTCCAAGGCAAAGTTCTGTTCTCACACTCCTCTCTTTACCCCACGTGGATGGTGTCTCTCTCAGTGTTGTGATGGTTGGGGGAGGGGTGGTGCAGGTAATATAAAACTCTCCTTTCTACCATTTTCAATGCAACTTTTATTATTGTTGTGCTTCAACCAGTTACTCTGATCTCTCACCTGGTTTCCTTAGCTCTTGTGAAGGCATTAATGTTTTAGTGCATGGATAGTTGTTCAAGTTGATATTTCAGTTGCAGGGGGTATGATTACTGGATAGTACTATTCCACCATCTTGCTCCATCCCTCTTCTTCACAAATATTTTTAAAAACATGTGGTGTGCAATAAATAACTGATATAAATAAAAAAGTTTAGAGGAAGTTTTTAGATTTCAGAATATAAGCAGTCTGTGGAAAAAAACTAGTCATTGAAAGATACATTATAATTTTATATTGTAAGGAAATTTCACTGCATGTTATATGTGGTTGCAATTTAAAAGGGCATTTAGAATTCCCGGAATACATATTTTAAGGTCATACATATGCTAGTTGTAGCTCTAGTACTGGGCAATATTGACGTTTTTGCTGTTTCCTGAATGCAGGCTTTGGAGTTGAAATCTCAGCTCTTTCATTTATTGATGTGTGACTTTGGGTAAGTAATGGAAACTTTTTGAGGTTCAGTTTTTGTTTTTCTAATGATTTGAATATGAACATAGTGACTATATTACATAGTTGTTGAGAGAATTAAAAAGTGAATGTAAAAGCAATAGATACCTATCCCGTTTTCTGTTTGTACTTGCTTGTCTACCCAGGCAAGAATGTGTGTTGAAACAAGAGAAAGAAATCATTGTGCCTAGTCCTGGAGTAAGGAAATATCGTGTAATTCTAGCCCAGCTCTGCCCTAACCAGGAGTTTAATTTTGGACTAGTTGCTTGACCTGTTTGGGTGTCAGTTTCTCATCTGTAAAATGAAGAAGTTTTAACTACAGGATCCCTAAGGTGCTTTTTTTTTACTTCCAACATCTTTGCCATTATGATAGGAGCTAAAAAGAGAGGGCTTGTTTAGTTAAGGGAAACTGAATTCACATAACTGGGCTTCAATCTCAGTTCAGTCAGTTAAGCTCTCCAAGGCAAGCATGATTTCTTGAATTGCTTCTTCCTTCAGCCATAATTTCCTTCTACAATCCCATGGCCTTTACCCTCACACCAGGTAACCTTCCCTGAAAGCAAAGTAGACACAGCCCACCCCAGAGTCATCACATTTCCTGATATCTCTGTCACTTTGGGTTCTTAAATGACAGCAGAGGCTGGTGATCAAATTTTGCCCACACCCTGGATATTCTAACACTCTGAGGAAGAGGAGAGAGTTCTTTATATACTCCCCAATATTAGTCTCTAAGTAGTTTCAGGGCTCTCAGTCTTACGGATTTTTAGAGACTTCTAATATTCTCCCTGAGAGGCTTCAATAGTAATAAGCATCTCCAAGAAGGCAGAAATTGTTTTTGTTTTAAATTTTGTTTAAAAGTCACCCAGGAGATTTTCAACCTACAGACCCTGCTGCTAGTCCTAACTGCCAATGTCTCCATGCTCTGCTTTAATCTTTCCTGATGAGTGCTGTCACATTGATAACCCCAGATCTGCAGAGAGCTTCCTGTCCCCTTACTTGCTGAGCTTTGGCTAGTTCAAGAGCTCTTGACTTCTGCTTTATTACACATTGATGCAATTCAGCTCTAGACACTTCCTATGCGTTTCAAAGCTCAAGGCTTAAATGGAACTGAGGCTGTTTGGATGATTCTGAAAATAGTTCAGTAAATGGGATAATAAATGTTCTTGTAAACTGAAGCCTCTCTACTGGTCTTACTCCAGAGGCCACATCCACCCATTCAGAAGGTGTCTTTAGTTGACACTTGATATAAAATACAGCACCAAGGCGGTATCATATATTTCCGAAGCACAGTGTTCTCTTATATCTTTTTTTTTCTGAACAGTGAATACAAGGGAAATGGGAATTTAAAATGAGTTAGCTAAAATACTGCTTTCAGTAAAAAGTAAAATGCACTGAAAATCACATATTTTTAGGCAAACAATATTCTTTCCAAGAAACAAATTGTCAAGTTGCTTAACATAATCATCTAGTCGTCAATTATTAGGAGGCGTATATTGAAGATGGAAAGCATATCTCTTGGTGGAATGATGTCAGGGGAAAAACAATCTCTAAAGGAGATTTGGAGCAGTCATCTGCATATGGAGAGAAAATGGATTTAAGTTTTTTAAAAAAATCCACAATAATTAATGGGCATATCTAGAAATCTTTTCCAGAAAAATGTAAATTATAAACACTGAATATATTAGCAACAAAGAAAATGTAGTCATGGTGACATTTTTTTTTTTTTTTCAAAAAAGGAAGTCATGTGATAATGTACAAAAGGGAAAAAGATGTGAATTATAAAATGTTATAAAGAGTTTCAACAGATGAGGTTGTTCAGAGCCTGGAAAAGGCAGATTATGAGGAAGTACAAGACCCTACAATGTCTCCTTTGCTTCGGCAGCTGCACCCCTCGTCAGCCAGCCAACAGGCTTGCATTATTGAGAGCCCACTTTGTGATCTGCACTGTGCTCTGGGTTTTTACATTTGCTGGAAGAGCTTAAAGCCCAGAAACCCCCAAATGAAGATTCACAATTTCCTCCAAATTGTGCCTTTCTATCAAGTTGTGTTTGTCTCTTCCTTTCCTAGGAAATTCTAGATGAGTCTTGTAATGCATGCGTGCACACTTGCATACAAAATGTGAGCTATTTCAATCCTCGGGCTGGAAGTCAAATGTTCTGCTGCTTCAATACTAAATACTCCCCTGTCACTTCGTTGTGAGGCCAAGAAAAAAGGTTTAATAGCCATTTTTTTCATGCCTTGTGCTGCTGGGGCTGAGATAAAATGAGGGTAAATCAGATTCTCTGCTGAGTAAATCCTCTTATCCAAACAGGCTCTCTTCCTTTGACTCTGAGTGTATGAGTTTATTCAGAAGGCCCGAGGCAGTAGTTAGCTAGGGTTTCCAGGTGGTCAGAACATACCCTGCAGATTTCTTTCAAGCATAGGTTGTCACTTTGGGCTAAACGGGGACACAGTAAATCCCCCATGCTCTAACCTTTCCTGAAGATCTGGGACAGCAGTGGCCTTGGCCTTTTGCAGTTAATCCCATGTGGCCGTGTCTCAATATGATGCTGATCTTTTCTGACAGCAAAGCACAAAAGGAGAAATAGGAAATGACAGGTTGAAAATACAGCAGAGTCTTTCCCCTCAAGCATTTCTTGTGCACCCCTGCAGTGGTGAATGGGGGTCATTAATGCCCATCTGCAGACACGCAGCACTGTAGGGTGCTAGGTTCTTCCATGGTTAATGTACTTGAGGGTGCACAGAAAACCAAGGACAGACAAGTCCACATTGAGCTACACTTTTGAGATTTGATATTAGTGTCTCACAGATCATCCGAGAGGAGTTACAACTTCATTATACTCCATAGAGAACAGGAAATGGTTTTAAGAAGGAATAAACAACTGTGCAGTTCTGTGAAACACTTAATCCAGCACAGAGGTGCAAAATAAAACTCCAGAAAGTCGTGACTCGGGAGTTTGGAAGGCTCCAAATGTTAGCTTCCGATCAGAATGTTCCTTTTTCAGTTTTCATGGAATCCGGGAACTGGTAGGTTCTTAGAGATCATTTAGCCTAACCCTTTCTTTTAGGTACAGATGAGGAAACTGAACCCACAGAAGGAACATGACTTATCAGAGGTCACACAGTTACTGGGGGCAGAGCTGTGAAATGAGACCTGCCTCTCTAGTCTTATCAAACCTGGGAAAAGATGACTACATTGTGAGGAGAGTGGAGGATGCATACTCAGAAGCAGGGGTGTGTGCTGAGGTGGGCACTTGGGAGCTGCAAGAGGTCATACCTCACCAAGATGGGACAGGAGAAGTGAATGCAGCTCCTTGTTCCCAGGAAACTGTTCCCATGAAACTTCCCTGAGTATTATCAGAAAAGTTCTTCTGTTTTCTATCTTGCTGATGTTCATGTATTTTTAGGTCTTGAGGGAAAATCAAGCACCATTAGCAGGGTAGGAAGGCCATGCTGTTCTTTGCCATTGACCTGTCAGCTGCAATCAGCCCTGGTTCCTAGCAATGCCACTCATTTGTGAGGAAAGTAAGTGGAACCAAATGAGTGGCTGTCTAATCATGTACAGAACTAGGTGGAACCTTCAGCAAATCATCTAACCAACTTGAGTCTCAACAGTCTCAACTCAAAATGAAAGAAATTGGATCACACACTTTCTCTATGTTCTTTGGCAGTTCTGAGGATAAATTAGGTCATCCTCGCACAATATAAGTATATTAAAAGATGTTATTCTTGTGAACATCACTGATGGAATATATTTGGGGGTTTGTCAATATTATCAGTCATATTTGTTACCCAGAGAAGCAAAGGAATGAAAAACCAAATCAGGGTTTCCTAATTGAGAACTAGAGTAGAAGTGTAGGTGCTTTGTGCTGTGTCCACAGACCACATCACCTTGACTTCCATGGGATCAGTTGTTCTACATTTCAATTAGTGTCATTTGGGGAAAATGAATTAATGGAAGAGATAAGATCAAAAGCTGTAGCCTGGAGAAGAGCTTCTGCTGAAAATCTTAACATGAAAGAAGACCTATCACTTGATAGGTGACGAGAAAATCCTTTGTAAAGTTTTGGTGATGTGTGTTTTTATTAGAATTGCCATTTTCAAGGCTTATTAAAGTTTTGTCATTTTGTAATTATTGCCAAAATAAATGGACTATAAAATTTATTTTAGAGGTATGTCTTTGGTTTAAAAATAATATGCATTCATGTAGAATTTGGAAAGAAATATATAAAAGTATAAATGAAGAAAAACTAACATTACCATTCAGAAATAATAGCTGAAAATGTTTAGTTTCTTTCTATTCCTTTTATAATTATAAATTTGGGATTATACTTGCATTATCTACAATGTATCTTTTTAGGATCTATTAAATATTCAGACCCACAGACTACATTTGGTGCTGGTCCACTTGGAAGAAACCACAACTTGCCGGCAGGGTAGTATTACCTATTTATCTTTAGCACATGTCCTTGCAGTGGTCCAGCAGAGCAATACAGCTCAGGTGCATGGAGGCTACATACATTTCAGAGGATGCAGGAGTTACCCTGGCTGAAAAGCCACATGCCCTATAGGAGTCAATATATGATGTAACAGCTCCATAGGCATAGTTTCCAGGGTCCCACAATAGATACACCAAGTTACCAGAGTCACTGTTATTGGAAGTCATAGCAGAAGCACTCTCTCAGGTTATAACAATTATCTGAGAATAGATGCAATTCACCAATAAGGGCTCGATTTTACCTAGTGATATAATTGATACATATTATCTTTTTCTAGGGAAACAGAGGTAGAAAATTATGAGGTCAGATTATCTTATGGAAGAGAAAAAGATCTTACCCACAATACTGTATACAATTTTTTGGCCTTAAAAATCCTAATACTAAATTACAAACATGTTCCATCACTACTTAAGGTGTTTCAAAAACATGGCTGGCACATAATGTATTAAACTAATCTTCTGGTATTGCATATTTAGCTAGTTCCAAGTTTCTCATTATTAAAACTATTACTGACATGAACATCCCTATATACAAATCTTTGTATTTTTATAAATCTAGAAAATGTAATTAATGACTGGGTCTGAAGTTTATTATGCTCTTAATACATCTTTAACAAACTACTCTTCAGAAAGAAAATATTAGTTTATGCTTTGACTAGTATTACAGGAAAGGCTCTACATTCATCAACATAGACTAAGTTCCTGGAAAACATTTGCCCATTTTATATGAGAAAAATGCTGTATCCTTTAAAAAATGATTCTACTGATGAGTTTGGAAATATTTATCTGCACATAGTCTATTGATTGCTGGTTGTTAGTTGTCTATTCTTGTCCTCTCTCATTTTGATTTTGGGAAGCTCATCCTTTTTAGTATTAAGGGTATTTACATTTGAGTCTCCTGTGTGGCAAACTTTTTTGCAGTCTTTACTTCTGATAGAAATTTTTATTCTTATGTAGGCAAATCTACCAGTTTGTTTCTATATGCTTGCATCAACACTGCTAAGTGAGATTATTGTTACTATTTGGGGTGCTTTTGTGGGTATTTATGTGGACTCACTTTCCAAGTTCTTGACATCCATATTTTTCTTGTTTGTAATATGCATGGAAAAGTTTTTCATTTATGAAGAGGCCTTGAAACATTTTATATAGTTTGAGATTTTTTTATTCCTCAAATGTTTGAGGAAAACTATTCCACAACTCTGTGTCCTGAGTACTATTTTTTGAGATAAATTTTGGCATGTTTAAAATTTTATTCTGTTGGCATTCATATATTCAGCTTTGCTACATGTTTTTTAAAAAATTTTGATATAAGGCATCACTGTTATTGAGATATAAGCATTTATTGGCACACAATTGTACATACAACTTAAACAAGTCTTAAGTTTATATTTTTATTTATTTTTGCTTTTGAGTATATGTTTTCTTAACTGTATTTGTATGTCTGCCTTTCTATGAATAGACTAGCCAGGCAGATTTACATTTAATTTATTAATTCTATTTTCTGATTCTAACTTGCTGCTCAAAATTTTTATTAATCCATTTCGTTTTTCCTATATTTTTTAAAATGTAAAACAATCTCTATAATTATAAAAAGTAAAGGAGAACCTAGGCAATGATAAATGAAATTTCCTGGGACTGGGAAGAAGAGAGGAAATATGCTAGTAAGTCAATGGATCACTCAAGGCTGCCTGTCTGAATACACAGGAAAATGATATGCTTATGAGACCGGAAGAAACCAGGACCCAATTCTAGACTTGAGTCCGCGGCCTCCAGGTAGAGCCACCATGAAACCATACCGGACAGAACCCAGTCTGGCCTCCCAGTTTTACGTGGGGTGTGGAGTGTGTCACATTGTGAGGTACATGGAAAAGTGTCTTCTGTGCTTTCTCTTATTCTGTAGGCTGGTAAGAGGCGTACCGACATCAGCCTTCCTCTGGGAAATGGGCATATCTCCCTTCACTGTAGAACTGGAGAGAAGAGGTCTTAATGAGGGTTCTCAGTGAAATTTCATTCCTTTCAGAAGTAGGAAGTTGGTTTGTGATTCCAAAGAGGGCAAAGAGCAGTTCCAGCCAGGATTTTGGTTTCCCAATTCCTGACCACTTCATAAATGCCAGGCACTGTGCTAAGTCATTTCTAAGCCCTACAACAATGCATGAGGTAAGCATTCATTTGTCCTTATTTTATATGAGAGAGAACAGTGAGGTGACTTGCCCCAAAGCCAGGATGTGAATCCAGGTATGCTGGGCAGCAACGCTTGTGTTTCTTAGCCCCTCTGATACATCATGTTGTGGCTCATCAATGCTGATCTTAGTCCTTACAGCAGTCTTATCATTTAAGGGAGAGCTTTGTAGAGCCTGGGATCAATGAGCCAAATGAATTTACTATGCCTGTATTATTTATCTTCAAAATTCTATTCCATTTCTCATCCGAAAGGAAGCAAAACATTGGCACAGAAAAACAATATTTGAACTGAGTATCTGAGCAATTGCTGTATTCCTCGGCATGCCAGTCAGTATTTTTATTACTGCTGAGTAGAGGGCAGGTAGGGGAGGAGGGAGAGTTGGGGGAGTCAGCTGTCAGAAGAGAAGGAGGGGAATGGAAACTAAGATCACATCCTGACTAACCTGACCTTATGGCATATTTAGGCAGCAACACTTAAATTAAAACTCCCCCAAATATCATTTTTAAAATAAAAATTAAATTGTCTAAGTGTTAAATCACTTGACCAGGTAACACAGATCTGCAAACTTTATGCTGTTAAGCAATCTCTCTAGAGGACTGTGTGGCCAACTTTTTGCTTCATGGAAGAGAAAATGAAATAAATGAAGGTAAAGTTGCAACTTAATTTAATGTGATATAATGTGAACAGAGCCAGAGTCATCAAGGATGAATCATAGCAAACTTCAGGTTAAGCAATTTATCTCATCTCTGGCCTCTCTGGAAGTTCAATGAGAACAGCAGGAGATACCCGCCTGAGGGATTCTATTCTACTCTAATCTTAGTCGTTATATCACTGCCAGCACTTGCATTCAGAATCTCTTTTGAATACATGCAACTCATAGCATATTTTTTCAAGAGGACAACAGCCGTTCTTAACACATTAGCCAGTCATACCTGTTGATTTATAACATTCTCACATGCTTTTAAAAACAACCGTCTTTTTAAAATTCAGATACCGAAAAACCAAAGCCACCTATATAAGACAAGACCCATTTTAATGAGTTTTTCTGCAGAGCTCCATTCACTCTGTTTTGGCTGAAATAGGATGCCACTGATAAAGCTGCTGGTGAATGCCGAGGAAGAGAAGAAAGAGGAGAAAAAGCAGACAGGAAATATTCTTGGGTATCTGACAATAAAGGGGAAAGTCTATTTCTGTACTTACGATAGCAGTTGGGGTGGCAGCCAGCACACAATAGAGCACCAGAGGGGTGATGAAGCTTTCTTCTTCTGTCCCTGGGTAAGGCTTCATTAAGTCTCCGTCCTGACAGAAGAATCCTTGGATATGCACCTGAAAAGTGTCAGTGCATTCGAAGTAGTAGGCAAGCAGCACTGTCCCAGCCATGATGACAAGCTGAAAATACAGCATGGCCACACAGAGACATTAGCAGGGCTTCGGAGCAGCCCTTGCCCCTCAGAGCACACTCCCTCCATCACCCCAGCAGCGGCTCTCCTGATATTGGTATTGGCGAGTGTGTGCGTGCCTGGCGCGGCGTGCTCTGGGAGTGTGTGCTTGCTTGTCTGCCTTGTAACATCTGTTCTATAAACCTTGCAGCAAATAATGAGCAGCTCCCATCTGAAAGGCAGATCCCAGCCAGGCTTGTAGAGAGCTTCAGCCTCTGCTGCCACCCTCTCAGAGTCTCAGAGTATGCATGGGAACCAAGGCACTATAGCCATTTAGGACAGAGGTGAAAAGTCAAAAGGCAGTGGCAAGAGAGTTGTCAAGACATAGATGTGAGAACTGTTCATGAGAAATTTCATGCAATATTACAGGTAGACTCACCTTATGAAATATGAAAGGTAGGTAAATCATGAGTAAACGAAGGAATGGACAAATGAAGAAATTAGCAGGAAAGCTAAATCCTAGATGGGTCAAGGGAAATTTCGATACCCTAAATTATTGGCAGGTATCCTACATCAGTCATAACTTTTATGTTTTTCCAAAATGGTTTCTGCCAGTAAGTCAAGGACTTTGCTGATGATCGTATCTTATTATAGAAATATGCCCTTCGTAAGATTTAGACATTAAAAAAAAAAAGACACAGTTATCCTTTTGTTTTGACTCAGATGTCCTAGATACTCACCAAAGTTTATAGTTTTTAGCAGGTATGTGGAATTGAGGGGATGTGGAAAGGTAACATTTTTTTCCATTCATATTTGGAAATCACCAATGCCAAGATGGTGATAAAGTCAGATAGAAAATACATCTGAGGTCATGAAATTACAGAAATTTAAGCTGGGAGAGATCTTGGAGTTCTTCCTGTCTGACACCTTTATTTCATAGATGAGGAAAGTGGAACTGACCACTGCCTGATTATCCAAAAATTAAACTAAACATGTGCTTAGATTGAGCATTAACAAAACGGAAACTAAAATGAAGAAAATATATTTTTAAATGTTGATTTGTTTAAAGGAATCAAAGTTAGGCAAAAAACATTAGAACTTGGTAGGACATCTTTAGATACCTATGGCTTAAAGTTGTGTGTATTTTGAAGTACATATAAGGCAGTGAAGGGAAATCATAATCTTTTCAGGGTTTAAGAAGCCTGAAGTTCTTATTTCAGCCCTGGAATGACTAATCCAAGGCCACACAGCTGGTTAGTGTTAAAGCCAGGACTAGAAACTCACATTTCCTGATCTGTAGGAAAAAAGCAAAAGCTGAGTTGTAACAGGATCTAAAACTGCATCTTATACGAAAAGGTGGAGAGTGATGGGGGAGGCAAAGTAGCTAAACGCCAGCACAGAGAGGCAATTTTTGGCATTCTCATCCATTTTCCTATCCATTGCTTTAGCCACAACATTGAAGCACAGCCTTTACCCTCTGCCCCACTGTAAACCATTCTCTGGAACCAGCACAGCCTCTACTTCTGGGATAATAATTCTGCAACTCTTCCCTACAGTAGCAGATAGCATCATTTATCTTTAAGGGTCATCTGATGCCTTTCCTCTTTGGTATCTCTGTTATAATGTGTCTCAAGTACAAACTTCTGTTTGGTTTTGTTTTGTTTTTGAGACAGAGTCTCGCTCTGTTGCACAGGCTGAAGTACAGTGGCAAGATCTCGGCTCACTGCAACCTCCGCCTCCTGGGTTCAAGTGATTCTCCTGCCTTGGCCTCCTGAGTAGCCGGGATTACAGGTGTACACCACCACACCAGGCTAATTTTTGTATTTTTAGTAGAGATGGGGTTTCAACATGTTGTTCAGGCTGGTTTCGAACTCCTGACCTCAGGTGATCCACCCACCTCGGCCTTCCAAAGTGCTGGGATTATACAGGCATGAGCCACTGTGCCCAGCTTCAAGTACAAATTTCTAACCATCTGATCTAAAGGTGTTTACCTTTTGACTACATCCATTGCCACCTTTCCTTTTATTCCAATTAGGTCACAAACCATCTCTCCATTCACTAGCCCTTATACATGACCTGTTTCTGGCTGTTTATGGATTACATTCTTCTAGTATCTAGCATTTTCTGTTCCCAGAGATGTGAATCTCCAATCATAACTTTGGACTGTCCAGTAATCTCTGGACACTTCCATGTGTTTTCCCATGCTGGAGTTGTTTATTGGGGCCACATGTAAATCACCAACCTTTATGTCAGCCTTCTCTGCTGTTTGAAGTAATTGGTTTATTTTCCTTATAGCAACAGAGAAGATTTCCTGTAAGATTGAGAAAGATACTCCAAAGCTACCCCTGCTAATAGGTGCTCTTGATTGCAGCTAGTTTATAAAATCAAAGCTATAAAGTTTGTTCCTTTTATGCTTGACTGGTTAAGTGAGTTGACCTGATGGAAAGGAACCTAGCCAGTTGACTTGATGTTTTGAAGATGAAATAACACCAGACTTCTAACAGTTTTAAGGCTCTGCCTCTGGAGTTCTGTCTGTGCCCCTGTACAGGGCTGATCTGGGATTTTTGTGTGTCTCATCCATGTGGCTGGAAACAGCTTTCTCTCTCTCGGCTTCATCAGCTCTTGGGAGATATCTGCTTGGGAATAGGCAAGATCTATGGGGGTTTCTGGACAAAAAAATAAAAACCAAAATGACATCTACCTTCCTCTTTTGTGGGAAGAGGATTGTATTTTATGGGTAGTTTTGTGCTACCACTTCCTTTTTCTAAAATGGTGAAAATGATGTAAAGGAAAGCAAAAACTTATTATCTAGGAAAAGAACTCAAGACAAACACAAGGAATGGAAACTCTGAAAATGGAACTATCTTAACACCAGATACACTGAAATCAATGAAGATCTAACAACAAAGAAAGCATTACATGCCTAAATTTGAGATCTATAGAATAAATCTTGACTAGTTGCCTAGTTGATTTAATCCTGGAAGCAGCATTCAGAACTGAATAAATTAAAAGTTGATAAAAATTTGCAGGACATAAAGAACCTTGGAGACCCAAAGGGTAGTAGTGGTAGGTGGGAGCTTCAGCAGCTTATGTGACAGAACTGACCCCCCAGCATGACTTGGCTTGCCTTGGCTCTTCCCTCGAGCAGCCAGAAACTCTTCCCTGTCATTTTTCTTTTTCTTTTTGAGACAGGGTCTCATTCTGTCTTCCACTGCTGGAGTGCAGTGACAGGATCTCAGCTCACTGCCACCTCCGCCTCCCCAGTAGCTGGGATTACAGGTGCATGCCATCATGCCCAGCTAATTTTTTGTATTTTTAGTAGAGACAAGGGTTCATCATGTTGACCAGGCTGGTCTCAAACTCTTGACCTCAAGTGATGCACCCATCTCAGCCTCCCAAAGTGTGCTGGGATTACAGGCGTGAGCCATCGGTGCCTGGCCTTTCCTGTCATTTTCAAGCAATCCTCAAACTCCCGGGAAAGTGCCCCAATAATGCTATTTAGAGATGCACAGATGCAAAAATAGAACAACTCAGATTTTGATTTCTAGTTGATTTTCTGTTGAACATTCTCCTGAGACCATATTTTTAAAGGAAACTGATGCACATACTGCAGGAACAGAAACAACATGCATTGATTCTGTCTCCGTGAGCAGAGAGATCCATCTCACTGCACTGATGGTGACACAAAATTAGCCACCCACATACTCCCTTCTTCCTGCTTGTCCTGAGACATGATTTATCACTGTCTATGTTTGTGTCACTGGTGCCAGCTGGCACACTTGCCATCTCTGTTGCCTTCCTCAGCTCCATTTAGGAATGCATGGAGGGAGGCCATAATGTTAGTGTCACATGAGCAGATGGTGAGGCCATGCTGGGTGCAAGTACTGGTGGAAGGGTTGAAGATGTCAGTGTGAAAGAAGCAATTATGACTGTGGGAGTATAACAAGGTGTAAGGAGCTCATGTACCAGGGACTTTCCTCAGCTGTTGCTTTCCACGAATGACAATCCAATACAGTAGCCAAAAATGCATTAAGTGCTGATCATTCCACGAGGCTTCAGAAGGCAGAAGTCAGCAATATCTGAAATTCAGCTTCCTGTGGTTGAAAGCACGTGTTTCTACCAAGGCCCTTTGCTGGTTGAAGAAAAGTAAAAATGTCAAGAAGAGCAATAATTGTGAAGGTCACAAAACTGAGAGAAGAGGATGAGAACTTTTTCCAACAGGCTGTTAAGTCTGGAGGAACTGTGGACCAATAATTTATATGTCCTGATACAACCTGGGGAAACAGGGAATCAGATAATGATGGTGTGACTCATGTGAGCCTGTGTGTCCAAGGCAGTAGGACAGAGGCAAGAGTTTGGAACGAGAGTATTCATGAAGCATCTTGTCTCAAGTGTAAAGGGCATATTTCAAACTGGGGAATCCTAGTGGTAGGTGACCAACCATCCAGTTTGTTGAGGGCTGAGGGGCTTCCTGGGGCACAGGACGTTCAGGGCTAAAACTAGAATGGCCCTGAGCAATCTGGGGTGACTAAACACAAACAATGAACCAGGCACAGACAAACCAGAGACAATGAATATTTTCCTCCCCAAAGAAGTTTCTCATTCTGGTTCGGCCATGAGCTATCAAAGCTAGTCAATCAGCAACTCCTCTTGTGAGCTGCCTCCGAACTCAGTCTCACCCTAAGTGCTGTGAAGGTGAGGAATTCTCAGACATGCTCTCCAACCCCAAGTAATTTGTAATCTACCTGGGGCAAGCCAACCAACACAGGGAGCAACAAGTCTTCTGTAGGAGGTTGTCTGCTGATCCCAAGTGGGAGTCATGCATGGCTGCAGGTGCCTGGTGAACTGGTTGTGAGAGCAGTTGATGGAAGGAGAACAATGGAAGGGGGGATATTGCATGAGGGAGAAGAGAATGCATGTGGAGGGAGAGGGATGTGTGGTGTCTGCTTAGGGTATTGGTTTTGGTCCAGCCCCGTCAATATAGATGTTCAATTTCATAGAGTGAGGGGATAAAGGAAACATTGGGCAGAGGGAGTATGACATCAGAGCTTAGGTGGTAAGAACTGACATGGTTGTGACATGAAAGCAATGTCTTAGCCATGACACCAGGGAATAGCACACTTTAAGGATTTGGATGTTTTTTGGTATTGGAAAAAAGCATCCCAGTCACAAATGTCAATGGTTGCACACAAGGCTGGGATGGGAAACCCTCAAGTAGCATTGACGGAACTGGAAACCAATGTAGTAGGCTAGAGGGGAAGCACATAAATTGATAGTGAGCCCCCGTGAGACCTCACTGGGGAGCCTTAGAAATAAGTATGACCCCCTGAGAGGGGCTGGAGGTCCTCCATATACAACAGAGGCAAGAGCTAAGGAGGTGGAGGAAGGAGAGAGAAGGAAGAGAGGGAGGAAGAAAAGGAGAAGGAGGCAGAGATGGTAATGCTATACTGTGCATGTCCCAGGAACTGTTTTAAACACCTTACGTAAATTAACTCTTCATCTGCCCAACCATCATGGTGGCAAGTATATTATTATTTCCATTTTACAGATGAGGAAACAGGCACAGACAGATTGCATGAGGTCACACGGCTCACAGGACTAAACCTTGGATGATTACTATAAATATATCTCTCCACTCAAATTTGTGTGGCCTAGGGGAAAGTCAGGTCACAAATATAAGTCAGCAGAATATTAAGAAGTAAACTATGTTACATACTTGGATACTTTATTTAAATGTTTCCAAGTGTCAGTTTTCTCATCTGTATGAAGGTTAATAACCATCTCACAAAAATGCAATGAGGTGTGTTTATATATTCCTATTTTGTTCCAAAAATCAACTTTCATCAAATAAAAGCTAGCATCAGCAAGAAGTTGGAATGGAAGCAGGAAGGAAATAAATATGGTGATATAAAATAGAGGCAGGAATTACATGCTTCATTGTATAATTGTCTAACAGTTTACAAGAAATTTATAAGGAAATGGTGGTCAATATCTGTAAGATCGAAACCAAACCAATGGTTAAAGGATAAGCAGAATACTTCTGATATACTGACCAGACAGGAGTTCTTCCTTTGGGTTCTCATGAAAAATGTAACAGGATAAACAGTGATTCAGTGGTGAGTATGATGGTGCTGTTCTTTTTTTAAAATTTTCTTTTTTGAAAATTATACTTTAAGTTCTGGGATACATGTGCAGAACGTCCAGGTTTGTTACACAGGTATACACGTGTCATGGTGGTTTGCTGCACCCATCAACCCGTCATGTACATTAGGTATTTCTTCTAACGCGATCTCACCCCCAATAGGCCCTGGTGTGTGAAGTTCCCCTCCCTGTGTCCAGGTGTTCTCATTGTTCAACTCCCACTTATGAGTGAGAATATGCATTGTTTGGTTTTCTGTTCTTGTGTTAGTTTGCTGAGAATGATGGTTTCCTGTTTCATCCATGTCCTTGCAAAGAACATGAACTCATCCTTTTTTATGGCTACATAGTATTTCATGGTGTACATGTGCCACATTTTCTTTATCCAGTCTATCATTGATGGGCATTTGGGTTGGTTCCAAGTCTTTGCTATTGTGAACAGTGCTGCAGTAAACATACGTGGGCATGTGTCTTTATAGTAGAATGATTTATAATCCTTTGGGCATATATCCAGTAATGGGATTGCTGGGTCAAATGGTATTTCTGGTTCTAGATCCTTGAGGAATTGCCACACTGTCTTCCACAATGGTTGAACTTATTTACATTCCCACCAACAGTGTAAAAGCATTCCTATTTCTCTACATCCTCTCCAGTATCTATTGTTTCCTGATGGTGCTGTTCTTAATATGAGACCTCATATCAACTTAATATTGGTTTCACATAAGCAAAACTCACAAAAATAGTACTCTGAAATAGAATGGAGGAGGTAGGCATTATGATTCAGTTGCAGTTGAACTTGAGAGAGGCAGCATAATGAAAGGTTAAGAGTACAGGACAGACTGCCTAGGTTGGAAACCAGCTGTGCTGCCTACTAGCTGTGTGATCTAAATTTTTGTGCCTCCATTTGAAAAATTGGGTTAATAATACCATAGTACCTAGTGCTTCAGATTATCATGAAGATTAAATGAGGATTGTGTAATAAGTTCTTAGAGCAGTATCTGACTCATAACAAAAATCGTTTCCTAGAAGAGTACATAGACTGTGTATCTTTCAAGACTCCTTCCTTAGTAAAGTTTTTCTCAGTTTAGTTTTTAAAAACTAATGGGAAGCAGTGAATTAGAGACTATTTTTCTAGCAGTCTCCAGTTAGTTAAATACAGACCTATATCTTTGTATTTTTCTTTAAGTTCAGGTCTACATATGCAGGATGTACAGGTCTGTTTCATAGGTAAATGTGTGTCATGGGAGTTTGTTGTACAGATTATTTCATCACGCAGGTATAAACTCTAGTATCCATTCGTTATTTTTCCTGATCCTCTGCCCTTCGGTAGGTTCCAGTATGCATTGTTCCCCTCTATGTGTCCATGTGTTACCATTAAGCTCCCACTTACAAGTCAGAACGTGTAGTATTTTGTTTTCTGTGTCTGCGTTAATTTGCTAAGGATAATGGCCTCCAGCTCCATCCATGTTCTGGCGAAGGACGTGATCTCATTCTTTTTTATGGATGCATATTATTCCATGGTGTATATGTACCACAGTTTATTTATCTAGTCTATCATTGTTGAGCATTTGGGTTGGTTCCATGACAGACCTATATCTTTTAATTAAGGCAATTAAACTGTGGTTAAGAAGGACATCCTCTTGTGAAAACTGAGGGACTTCAAATGTACCAGTGTGTATATGAGAATTCATCCCTTCTTCTTTAAGGACTAAAGAGGTGCCCACAGGCAAGGATATGTAGATGGAATGCGATCATCCAGTCATTCAACTAATATTGCCTGTCTACTTAGTTAAAAAAACTGAGCAACAAAAATGTTAAAATAACCATGGTCTTTGGACTCATGGGGTTTTCTGTCGGGGAAGACAGATATTATAAAAGTAAGCCCAAAGAAATAATAATAATGACTCTTACTGATAGCCCATGTAATCAACTATGTAACTTTAAATATATTATCTTATATGATACTTACACTACTCTGTGAGGTATAATGAGTTACCTTAATCTTAAAAAGAGGAAACTTATCCAAGTTGACAGAGCTAGTGAATGGTAGAGTTTGGATCCGAACCTCTGGCGCCATTTAACTGTTCTTTTTACATGTAAAACCTGCAATTAACACAATGACATGATGTACAATGCCTGGCACTTGGTAAGTACTCAGCTCTTTTTCTTGCTTTAAAATTTCTATTTGCTCTACCTTTTCAGTGCTTTTTTACTTTGGGGTGATAGTAGAGGTTGACTGAGGTCTCTTCCTCCATTCTTCCTTCTCAACTATCTAAAAACACTATTCCTTTAATTTTTCCTTTTCTTCAGCCTGGTCTATGAATGGTGGTGCCCACCCAGGATCTATCTTTAACCCCTTTGTCATTTTCTTTCTATGTTCTCTTCTAGGGAGATCTCATCTCTTTTTGTAGCTTCCATTCTTATATTGATTCCATTGACTCTTCTATCACCATTTGTAGTGCTGGGTTTTCTCCTGACCACCAACTTGGTGTGTTACATAGGTACTCCAAATGCTACAAGTCTAAACTGGAACTCAGTGTTTCTCCTCTTCCCAGGCTACAGCTTCTGTTGAGTTCCCTATCCTGGTAAATCCAACCACTATTCTCTCAAAATCTCAGTGTCGTCTTAGACTCCTCCTTCCCCCAGCTTTCTCTTCATGCCATACCTGGTCAGTTGCCAAAGTCTTACTGCAGGATCTCCTTACATTTATCCCATTTATGAAAACTGCCACTGCCACCTTCAGGCTTCCACATTCTCTCACCTACACTATTGAAATCTTGTCCGACCTGCTTTTGCTGCCTTTGGGATCTTAACCTCTTTATGCCGTCATTTACCCTGCTGCTAAAGAGTTACCATCCTAAGGCATAGCTATGATTATATCTGTATACTCCTCCAAAATCTTCAGTGATTACTTTCTATGGACTGAATTTTTATGTTCTCCCCAAATTCATATTTCAAAGCCAAAATCCCCAATGTGATGGTATTTGGAGGTGGGATCCCAGTCTCATGAATAGGATTAGTGTTAGGAGACATGAGAAAGCTGATCTCTCTCTTGGCCTCAGTGAGGTTATAGCAAGAAGGCAGTGTGAAACTAAAATGAATCTTGGGACTCCAAAATCACTAAGCCAAAGGGAAAAGTCAAGCTGGGAACTGCTTAGGGAAAACCTGTCTCCCATTATACTTCTAAAAAAAGATTAAAAAGCTACATGCCTCCCGCACAAGGAATTGCCTTGAGGACAAAGGACAGACAGAACTCAGTCATCCCTCTGCTCACTGAGATAAATGCATATCTGATTGCTTCCTTTGGAAAGGCTAATCAGAAACTCAAAAGAATGCAACTGTTTGTCTCTCATCTACCTGTGACCTGGAAGCCCCTTCCATGCTTCAAGTTGTCCCGCCTTTCTGGACCAAACCAATGTATATCTTACATATATTGATTGATGTCTCATGTCTTCTAAAATGTATAAAACCAAGCTGTGTCCTGAACACCTAGGGCACATGTCATCAGGACCTCCTCAGGTCCTAATGACAGGACCTCAGGTTATATCACAGGCATGTCTCTAATCTTGGATAAACTTTCTAAATTCAGACCTGTCTCAGATATTTGGGGTTCACAGCAACTACCTGCAAACCAGCAAGAGGGCCCTCACTAGGCGGTGAATCTGCTGGCTCCTTGATCTCAGCTTACCAGTTTTCAAAACAGTGAGCTTATATGGTTATTTATGCTACCTAGTCTATTATAATTTGCTATTGCAGCCCAGATGAACACACAGTTATTCTAGGTAAATCCAGCAATTTTCTCTGCATTGAACACATTGGCCTTTGTCCTGCCCATAGTTTTTGGTAATGGATAGAAGAAGCCTGCCATTTGAATAGAGTCCAAGCCAGCAAATCCCATCAGACATGGCCCCTTAATCAGTGGAGAATACATAGGTCTACCTCTCTTATTGGGTTGACTTCACCTTCTTACTTGGCCACTCCTTAAAGAATAAATGCAAATACTACATCCTTGTCTTCATTTAGTACTTCCTTCCTCCAGTGTCTCGGTGGTTGTTTATAGGTAGATGATATGGAGAAATGTAGAGCATATAATAATATTACTAAGTAGATTTACAACTACATCAAAGAAGGGATAAATATTGGGTATAACAAACTAAATTGGGCTACAAAATTTTCTCTTTGATCTTTTGCTGCTAGGGATTTTTAAATTCAGTGACATGGATGTATACATAGAAGAAATGTTAAATGTATAGTGATACAAAACTGGCAGGCAAAGCTAATATCAGAGAAAGCAAGATTAAAAATTCAAAATGATTCTGACATTTGGGATAAACATAAAATCCTACATCAAGGTTCTGATAGTCAATAATTGCAGGGATCAGTAGAGCAAAAGGCATAGAACTTGAGCCTGAGAGGCTCAAGAGCTCTATCCTTTCCCAGGGCTGCCTCAGAAAAGAGAAAGGGCAGAGCTGAATACACATGGTGTGCATGAGAAAGTGACAGTGGTGAGAGGATAAGCCAAGAGAATTTTGTGAATAGAAGGTCATGGAAGACTTGTGCATTTTACTTATTTATTCACTTATTTAAGGCAGGTAAGGGAGGGGCAGGGGATAGACGCAATCCATCAAGGATCTCTATGGTCTAAAATTTTACAGTTCTGCTGTATATTTTGTTAAACTAAGCTGATTTTGGTGCTAACTTGAGGTCTCTCTGGTGAAGCAACAGAAGTCAGCAAACTCCTGCTACACACCAACCATGTGCCAAGCCCCTCAGAGGGATGAGACAAATATAAAGATGAAGTTCTTAGCTTTTCAAGGATATAAGGATGTGACCATATTATCCGTGTTATAACACAATTGGTTATACCTTAACAGATGGATAGATGGGTGGCTGAGAAAGATGGAAGGAAGGATGGACAGAGACCACAATGACATCAACAAGTAAATATTAACTCTGAGAGACAGAGAAGTGTTGTGGCAGCAGTGACATTTAGGCTGGTTGTCATGGTATAATGGAAATGTATGGCCTTTGGAGTTTTAAGACCCGGATGCAGTACTAGATGGACCATTAACTACTTGTGCTTTAGGCATTGTACAAAAATGAGTACTGAACTGGCTTTGGGAAGACTGCTTTAACTTTCTGCCTAATGTGTGGCTTTTTAGCCTTTCCCTTGTTGTCACAATCATTTTGAGTCTTACACCTAGACAGAAGAGTAAAGAAAACATTTTATAATTAATTCTGTTGTCCTGTTCATGCCATAATAATATCCACATTGAAACCTTAAAGTGTGATGTTGTAAGTCCAAAGTAAAGATAACTTACTTAAGGATTTAAAAAGAGATTAATCCATTTAATCTAAAAAAAGGATAGAATTTTAGCCCAACACAAGAAAGTTGTCTAGTCATTATGGATGGGCTACAGTGGGATTAAGTTGTATGGGGTTTTGTGGTATATTTGATGCTGTACTTTTCATTATCTGAGGATGGGAGGCGTGTAATGTGTTTTCTATCACTAGAATATTCTGGTACAGAACACTAGTTATTGAATTATAAAGAAGAACCCAGAAGTGGATGGACATTGACTTAGATGAACACAAAAGCTCCTGAAATTGCTTGGAAGTCTTCACAGCATAATGCGATGGCTCACTCCTGTGCTCCTATACAGTTCCTGTGCATACCTGTCAGGAACTCTGCCCTTCTGGCATTAGGTGACTATCCCAATCCCTCTACAACCAAGCTGTGAGGCCCTAAGGGAAAGGATCCTTCAAATCTGTAGCCATATATGAGCACAGACATATAATAAAATATTGGTTGAATAAGTGAGTGAGGGTCTATAGTTTGTGATACGATATGAAACTGTTTGGGACATATTATTACATTGGTTAAAACTAAACTATTGGTTTAATATAAATGCGTTCTGAGTGGTGTTCTCTGATACACAAGACAGTAATAAGTGCTCTGGGAAAGAAGAGGGAGTGTGGGGACATGAGACAGACAGATAAGTATCTGTGGCCAGGAGAATTTGTGAAATCCTGGGTTAAACTCAATTTGACAGATTTTGTTACTGGAAGATTCTCAGGGCCTACTGGTATTGTGGAATTCCCAGAAGTGCATTTTAGCGTACAGTCATTTAGACTCATTCGAACACAGAACTTCCCCTGCTTTCTGCCCCTGGTGCACTAAATTACCAATATAAAGAATGTTCCTGAAACTGAATTTGAGAAATGCAGGCACAGTTTCTGAACTGGAAAGAAGAAGGGAGGGGGAGAAAGAGTATGACTGTTTATTTGTACTGGGGGTGTTAGAAGCAACCCGTTTACAGGCATCACATTTTTAAAAAGCCTTTTATATTGCTATAATCTTTATTTCTATCAGGATAAATATACTATCTGTTCTTGATCAGTGAACCATTGACCTCAATTGTGGTTACAAAATAGGAACATTTTGCTTGGACCATTTTGAGGAACTCAGAGACAAATGCCATCTCATAGTTCAGGCGTAGGGACCCCCAAATCAGGTTCTTTGCTACACTACTCACTATTATGCATGTGTCATAGCAAGCTAAGAAAGGAGAATGAAAGAATGTAGTAAACAACAATAGCAGCAACAACGTACTTCACAATGAGCACCACCCCTGGAATTTCTGTGATTACACAGATCCCTTTTGGATCTCTGGGTTGCTTAGGAGCAATTCTGGTGAAGCCGTCAGCAGTGGCAGTCTGCTCACCCCCTCAACCCTCAAAAAATATGACTTGGAGCTCCTGAACTCCTCACAAGATAGTTCTTCTTGTTCAACCCAGTCAGGCTCAGCGTCACTATCACCGTCTATATCTCTAAAAGACTTAGGAATATTTCTTCAAGGCTTATCTGGGTGTAGTTTTATGTGATCACACCACTCTATGAACATATAAGCAAATACCTACATAATATTTTAAAAGTTAAACTCTTGAGTTTGTATCAATTATGTAAAACACATATATCCGATTTTGAAGCTTATAAGCTACATGGAGAAAGTTTCAAAAAAGAGGATGCAGTTCAGACAGTTGGGTTGGAGGAGAATAATACAAGAGTTGCTGCTGCTGTTTTTTAAGGAAGCACAGGGAGGAGCAGGAGCAGCAAATGTGTATGGCCAGAGAAATGGGTTAGCAATGGAACACTGGACTTGGCTCCACCACTGCTGTAAGGTCATCTCAGGTTCTGTTATCTTTGGACAACTTTCTCAAAGCAGACAAGATGAAATTCCCAAGACACTAGGATAGGATGCTTTGTGAAGTTATCAGGAGTTATTACTTTACCTCTCCTAGCTCGTGCATTTCAGACCTTTAATCATTCACTCAGATGCACTATTGGGGAAAATTGCTTTGCTTTGCAAAGGCACATCTAAATATTTGCAAATGTAGCAACAATAAGCACATTCTATATTGCATTGCCATGACTCAGTTGCATGTTGTTTTCTTGCCCCCAAACTGCAAGCTCCTCAAGAACTCATCTTTAAATCCCAGACAGCAAGAATGAGACCTGGTGTTTGATAAACACATTTGGAGTGAGATGCATTTCTTAAATAAGACCCCTAAAGCAAAAGGTCAAAGGAAAAAAACAGAAATAAGTGATTACCTCAAACTTCAAGGCATTCTGTTCACTAAACTAACTCTTCAGTAAAGTTAACAAAAGGGTTAACTCTTGCAGAGTGGGAGAAATTATTTGCAATCTTTGAAACACAGATGTAATTAACATCATATATATAAGACAAATTTCTGTAAGTCCAGAAGGGAAAGACAGGAAATCAAATATTTACATTGGCAAAAGTTATGAATAAGCAATTTCTAGAGGGGACAATCCAATGGTGTCCTGGAGCTGTGTTGTGCCATCTTATGAGAGCCTATTATGAAATGTCATGAGCTAGTTGCTAAAGGGTAGCTTGAAATTGGCCATGCTGCAGTATTTGTACCATGGAAATTGACAAACTGCTCAACAAATCAGCCTCCCTTCTCTTTCGTCATCCCCTAAAGCCAGGAGTTAAACATTTACCAACCAAATGTTAGAGAAATCCAAATGACTAACTTTCATATACATGAACTAATAGAGAAATGCAAATCAAAACAACAGTGACATGCTATTTTTATGTGTAATCAAATTAGCAAAAATTTGAAAGTTAGATAATAAGTGTTGATGAAAACATAGGCAAATGGAAACATCATGCACAGCCAAGAGATTTTAAGTTGGCATAGACTTTTTGGAGTACAACCTGGCACTGCCTGGAGAAAGGGAGTGTGCATGTGCCCTATAACCCAGTAGTCTCACTCATTGTTATATATCCCATAGGTTTGTGCAAGGAAAGACATAAGGATGTCAATACAGTGTCTTTTCTGGTTAAAAAGTTGGAGGGAACAGGAAAATAAGTAAAATGAGGTACTGCCTATGATGGAATATAATTGTTAAAAATAATGTATTAAATTTTCATAAAGTAATAAACACATGTGACTCTTATTAAATGTCTAATACTTTTCTAAGCCTAAGTTCTTTGCATACATTCACTCAGTCCTTGCATTTTTACAAAGTGGATATTAGTAACTATTTTACAAGTAAGGAGAAGAAGCAAATGGTAGGGGCGGAGCAAGATGGCCGAATAGGAACAGCTCCAGTCTCCAACTCCCAGTGCAAGCTGACACAGAAGACCAGTGATTTCTGCATTTTCAACTGAGGTACTGGGTTCATCTCACTAGGGAGTGCCGGACAATCGGTGCTGGTCAGCTGCTGCACCCCGACCAGCGAGAGCTGAAGCAGGGCGAGGCATCGCCTCACCTGGGAAGCGCAAGGGGAAAGGGAATCCCTTTTCCTAGCCAGGGGAACTGAGACACACAACACCTGGAAAACTGGGTAACTCCCACCCCAATAATGAGCTTTAAGCAAACAGGCACATCAGGAGATTATATCCCACACCTAGCCGGGAGGGTCCCACGCCCACGGAGCCTCCCTCATTGCTAGCACAGCAGTCTGCGATCTAACCGCAAGGCAGCAGCGAGGCTGGGGGAGGGGCGCCCACCATTGCTGAGGCTTAAGTAGGTAAACAAAGCCGCTGGGAAGCTCGAACTGGGTCGAGCTCACAGCAGCTCAAGGAAACCTGCCTGTCTCTGTAGACTCCACCTCTGGGGATAGGGCACAGATAAACAACAACATTAAACTAAAGAGCTTCTGCACAGCAAAAGAAACTACCATCAGAGTGAACAGGCAACCTACAGAATGGGAGAAAATTTTTGCAATCTACTCATCTGACAAAGGGCTAATATCCAGAACCTACAAAGAACTCAAATTTACAAGAAAAAAACAACCCCATCAAAAAGTGGGCAAAGGATATGAACAGACAGTTCTCAAAAGAAGACATTCATACAGCCAACAGACACATGAAAAAATGCTCATCATCACTGGCCATCAGAGAAATGCAAATCAAAAGCACAATGAGATACCATCTCACACCAGTTAGAATGGCAATCATTCAAAAGTCAGGAAACAACAGGTGCTGGAGAGGATGTGGAGAAATAGGAACACTTTTACACTGTTGGTGGGACTGTAAACTAGTTCAACCATTATGGAAAACAGTATGGCGATTCCTCAAGGATCTAGAACTAGATGTACCATATGACCCAGCCATCCCATTACTGGGTATATACCCAAAGGATTATAAATCATGCTGCTATAAAGACACATGCACACGTATGTTTATTGTGGCACTATTCACAATAGCAAAGACTTGGAATCAACCCAAATGTCCATCAGTGACAGACTGGATTAAGAAAATGTGGCACATATACACCATGGAATACTATGCAGCCATCAAAAAGGATGAGTTTGTGTCCTTTGTAGGGACATGGATGCAGCTGGAAACCATCATTCTTAGCAAACTATCACAAGAACAGAAAACCAAACACCGCATGTTCTCACTCATAGGTGGGAATTGAACAATGAGATCACTTGGACTTGGGAAGGGGAACATCACACACCGGGGCCTATCATGGGGAGGGGGGAGGGGGGAGGGATTGCATTGGGAGTTATACCTGATGTAAATGACGAGTTGATGGGTGCTGACGAGTTGATGGGTGCAGCACAGCAACATGGCACAAGTATACATATGTAACAAACCTGCACGTTATGCACATGTACCCTAGAACTTAAAGTATAATAATAATAAAAAAAAAATAAAAAAAAAAACAAGGAACATGAGGATCAGAAAGTTTAAGTTATTAGTGTAAGGTCACACAGCATGGAAGAGTCAGCATTCACCCTATATACTATAATCTAGATCAGAGGTTCACAACCCTCCTGGTCTGTGGCCTGATAGGAACTGGGCCACTCAGCAGGAGGTGAGTGGCAGGCAGGTGAGCAAAGCTTCATCTGTATTTACAGCTGCTCCCCATTGCTCACAGTACCACCTGAGCTCTGCCTCCTGTCAAATCAGCCATGACATGAGATTCTCATAGGAGCATGAACCCTATTGTGAACTGCACATGAGGGATCTAGGTTGCATGTCCGTTATGAGAATCTAATGCCTGATGATCTCTCACTGTTTCCTATCACCCCCCAGATGGACTGTCTAGTTGCAGGAAAACAAGCTAAGGGCTCCCACTGATTCTACATACGGTGAGTTGTATAATTATTTCATTTTATATTTTAATAATGAAATAAAGTACACAATAAATGTAATGTGCTTAAATCATCCTAAAACCATCCCTATCCCCTGGTCTGTAGAAAAATTGTCTTCTGCAAAATTGGTTTCTGGTGCCAAAAAGGTTGGGGACCACTGGTCTAGATTTTTCACTCTTAATCATTATGTTCTACTGACTAAAAAGCTTAAAAAACAAAGCTTAAAGCTTAAAAGCATTAACAGAAAAGAAGCAGAGAAAGACCTGTAGTACAATGATTTTTATCTAAACTAAAAACATGTAGTAAAAACACTACATACTTTTCAGGATCTACCCATATTTAAGGGCATATAATAAATACACTAGAGTCAGGATAGGGGATGGTGAGGACAAATTATCAAATGACTGTACCACATGCTGGGCAGTGTAATTAATTCAATTTGGTAGACCCAAAGACCAAATAGAGCCAATGAATGAATATTTGGCATCCTATAGACTTAGAAGGTTTTATGATGAATAAAAGACAGCATTTGATAATTGACTCAAAATACTCTCTTTCTGAATTTGTGGTTGTAATAAATCTGACTTGTTGAAAAATAAACAGAATGAATAGAAAATAAGAATCACGCTGCATGCTAATATATTCTTTTTATTTTTGGAGACTGAGTCTCACTCTGTCGCCCAGGCTGGAGAGCAGTGGTGCAATCTTGGCTCACTGTAGCCTCCGTCACCACCTCCTGGGTTCAAGCGATTCTCATGCCTCAGCCTCCCAAGTAGCTGAAATTACAGGTGTACTCTACCACACCCGGCTCATTTTGTATTTTTAGTAGAGATGAGGTTTCACCATGTTGGCCAGATTGGTCTTGAACTCCTGACCTCAAATGATCCACCTGCCTCGGCCTCCCACAGTACTGGGATTACAGGCATGAACCACCATGCCTGGCCACTAATACATTCCTAATTTTTTTTTTTTTTAATAAGACATCTGATTGCTGTTGACTCTTGTACAAAAGTCCACAACCATGAAATGCTGTGGAACCCTCCACCGTAATTCATTACAGGTATCAGTGTAATAATTTTGCTCTAAAAAATGAATATTTTCATGAACCTACTGTTTCATAGTTTTCAAAGGAGATCAGAGATATAATAGAGTTCTATTTAAATATTAAAATCCCACCTATCTCAAATATTTTAAAAAGAGTTTTGGTTATAATAGGAATTATCTTCTCATCATGAGTTTTTAAATTAGGGACTTAGGTACTGAAAAATGATTTTATGACTCCACATTATAATGAAAACATAAAACGAACACCGAATTTTTGGAATGCCATGTCAAACAAATGTTAAAGATTCCAATTAAAAAGAAACAAAACAACTTAGGACACATGGTAAGAATTCCCTATGTTTGCTTTCAAACAGGCATTTTTTTTTTTTTTAGATGGAGTCTCGCTCTGTCGTCCAGGCTGGAGTGCAGTGGTGCAATCTCCACTCACTGCAAGCTCTGCCTTCTGGGTTCAGGCCTTTCTCCTGCCTCAGCCTCCCAAGTAGCTGGGACTACAAGCGCCTGCCAACACGCTCAGCTAATATTTTGTATTTTTAGTAGAGGCGGGGTTTCACCATGTTAGCCAGGCTGGTCTCGATCTCCTGACCTCGTGATCCGCCTGCCTCGGCCTCCCAAAGTGCTGGGATTACACGCGTGAGCCACTGCGCCCAACCTGCTTGCAAACAGTTTTAAACAGAAGTACTTATGGTACCATTTTAATTTCCTTGCCAGAAAGGAACATGATTCTTCTTTCTCCATAAGCATGGCCAAGTTACTTGGGAATTAGGCAAATAAGATGAAAAGGAAAAACATTCTCTCAAGTCAAACTGTTTGTTTTTCTAATTAAAACAGGTAAATCTCAATGTTGCAAAGAGACTCAGATGTTCTCATATTCTTTTAAAAATTACTGGGTAAGGATTTTTCTTATTTCCCTTTGAAATTACTCAATAGGTTGCCTCTAAGATAATGTCTTTCCCAAACACATTTAAGGATCCTGCATAAATGAACAGATTGGGACTTCGGTCAAACTCCTGGTGGCTGTCAGATCACAAGTGTTCAGACCTGCACCTGCTTCCCTCTGGCTGCATCTAAACGAAGCCAATTATACTAGAGAAAGCAATCAGGTGAACATCTAGTTCATCTAGCTTGACAGGTGTTTCACATTGTAGGAGTAACACTGTGCATTTATGGAAATGGTCTATACCTGTGCACTCAATGTGGCAGCCACTAGCTATAGGTGGCTCTTGAGCACTTGAAATGTGGCTAATGCAGCTGACAGGTGGAATTTTTAAATTTCACTTTTAAATTTAAGTGACCATACGTAGTTACTGCCTCTGTATTGAATGGCATATGATGGCATTGCATTAGCAGGGTGATACTGTGAACAAAGCACAAGTTTAAACCTTTTCTATAGAATATTCTAATATATAAATATGTAAATTGGAAAATATATCATCAGGATTTTTTACTCACTAAAGTTTAATTATTACTAACATTTGGTGTATATTTATTCTTCCAGACTTTTTTTCTCCTCAGGCATATAAACACACTCAACCATAGGTAGATTTAAAAATATATAACATTAGAATCACAGTATACATGCTGTTCTACAGCTTGCTTTTCTCTCAACAATACATTGTGACCAACCACCTTTCTATATAGTACAGAGACATATTTACAGCTACATGAGCCAGTATGTTCTATCTCATTTCTGTCATTTCCAGCCAAGAAGTCCTGATGAACATGAGAGACCAGAGTAATCTTTAGGGTTATGACGTGGCTTGTATCAAGGGCCCTATCTCAGGATGAAGATAGAGAAGTAATAGGTGGTAATTCAAAAAAGGAGACCTTTGGATGTCATGTGGAGGAAGTTAAATTTCTTTATATACCCCAAAGCATTTTGAGCAAGGTAGTGGCATGGTCAAATCTGTCATTGAAGAGGTTGACCCTGGTGGTAATCTATACAAGACTAGAGCAGAAGATGGTAGGCAGAAAAATCAGATTTGGTACAAAGGTTTGTTTACACGTCAGTTACTAAGTACTCAGAATACCTCTAACACTGCTGTGCTATTGCATATCCAGAGCAAGCTCACAACATTCTGTCTAGCTTACACGATAAAGCAAAAGTGAAATACCCTGCTTTACAACAGTTTAAACTATTACTGTGAAAGTAAAAAATGATTCATTCACTAAACTTTTACTGAGCACCTACTATATGCAGGCAGTAGAGAAAAAAACAGTGCACAAAAATGAAGTCTTGGTCCACATGGGAGAGGCTGGAAAAGGAACAAATTTGGGGGCTATGGGATTAAAATTAAATAAGTTTAATTTTGAACATATTTTGATATGCCTATTAAACATCCAAGTGAGATATGAAGGAGGCAGCTGAATATGAATTGAAGAAAGTTCTTGGTTAGAGACACATTTGCGGGGGTCATCAGAGTACATGCTCAGGTAGTTAGTGAACCCATAGAATAAACAGGAGTCCAGGAGATGAGACTGAAAAAGGTGATGACAAGAATAGAGCTTGAGAGAAAGCAACAGTGAACCACGGACTAGGACCAGAATCTCCAAAGAATAGGGGAGGTGCTGTGGTCTCATTGAGGACGGCTATCTCTTGCCACAGGTAAGTCCCCAAATCTATCACCTAATAGTGTTGGCATATCATGAAGTTTGGTGTGGAATTTGGTGTAATCATGTTGATTCTACCTAACTCACAGCATTGAATGCGGCAAAGATTTCTTTCATTTTTTTAACAACTATGTATAACTGCACCAAAGAGGCAGGGTTTGCAGCATTGACTGATGGTATGAGTTTCCAGGTGGATTAATATTAAGGAGGAGAGCAGGACATTAGTCTGGAAGAAGCAATGAGGAGCAAAAACAACACCTAGCCTGTCACTAAGTCCATTAGTACAAGAGGTATGGGAAATAAGAGATGGCCACTTGGGAGGGCTCTAGGGAAGGAATATAATTAAGGAGAGCCAAATTTCCAGTAGGAAAGGGAAGGTACTATTCAGACAAGATTAAGAATATAACGGATTTTGCTGATTGCAGGTAAGTTTTGGAGTTCATAGAGCAAGTCATACTTTGAATAAGCATAAGAAGGTGCTCTTTGAAAAGGTGGAGGATGGAATCAGTTCGAGATGCACAAAGCTGTGTGGGTACAAGAGACCACAGGGTGAGAGAGGACCCAGAGTCCTTATTTTCTAAGTGTGCTTAATACAGATAGGAACAAAGGGCATGACAGAATTAGTCCCAATGTTCTTTGAGGCAGAATGGTGGGGCTGTATTGAGGAGGGAGGAAGAGCTGGGTCTTCTGTTTTGTGCTCTTCCATGTTGTGCTATAAACTGGAAAAAAGCCTTTGGTACTAATGTAGAAATGCAGTCACTTAAAAAACATTTTTATCGTGTAATGTGTTTCCTAAATGGTGACAATCTAGCACTAGGCAGCATGGATTTAATTTTTATTGCAAAAAATATCGGTGAACCCCTACGATTGTACTGGATGTGAACGACAATGTAGAGAAAGGAAAGCAGTTATCTCCAGAAAACATAAGCCCTCAAATACAGCTGTGCCCATTGTCCAGCAAGTGAAGAGAAGAGATGTGCCAGTTGCAAAACCTTTTCTTGCTCTTTGGGATTCTAGGAGTTGCATCTTCTCTATCTCCAGAGCAAAGACCAGCTGTCTACTTCTAGTATTCCTATGTTGGGTATTTGTAGTTGAGAAAAACCTGTACCATTTTATAACACTCACCTAACTAAATTATCAGACCATGACACACACATGAGACCATCTTCATTGTTCAAAACGTGGAGGATCTAAGCCCTTTTCCACACCCAACCAGGCTTCCATTTCCTCTCTGTTTAACGAAGTGAGAAAATGTGAGGAAAAAAATAGTAGAGTCAACAGAACTACAAACGACAAAAACATGCTGTATGTGCCACCTCCTCCATCCATGATTATGATAGATGTGCTAATAATTTTTGGGACTCTTTCCTGTTGATCTTTCCCACATGGTACTCCAGACAGTCATTACCAATCATTTATAATTGGGCCACCCTTGATAACACAAGTGGTACCACCTTTTTAGATAGTAGGTTCTAAAATGGGATAGAATATCATGGGGTTTTAAATACATGCTTGAATGATTTACTTAAAGTACCCACAAGGTCCTGAGATGAGAAAACTCTGGTTTCAAAGTATCTTCTCCAGAAGAGAGGCACACAAGAGGCAATCTAGCATGAGGTACTGCTGGACATTTGCTCACCAATGGTTTAGTTTTGTAGGAAGCCAAATGGCTTCAGTGAGGATGGCTATCTTTTGCCACAGATAAATCCCCAAATCTATCACCTAATAGGGTTGGCATATCATGAAGTATAGCGTGGAATTTGGTATAATCATGGTGGTTCTACCTAACTCACAGCATTGAATGCAGGAAAGATTTGTTTAGGTTTTTAACCTCTAATCTTATATTAAGTTGTTCCCAGATGTATTTTGTTAGGAAGATGTTATTATACTCCCCTAACAATCTTAAGACCACTTTGAGTTTTGGCCTCAGAAAGACTTTCTTCACCTTTTTATATTTAGAAGGAATGCCTAACGTATTTGGTCAACCACTTAAGCTCAGAGCTTGGAATAATTTAAAGTTTCACTTGGGGAAGCAGACACGGAGCAGATACAGCATTTTTGTTGTTCTCTCTAAATTGAAATTAGATAAGAACATGCATTAAGCTGCTTAGAGATTTGAATTAGAGAAATGATTATCCTAATACACATGATAGGGGAAAGGATCTCAGAGCTCATAATCTCCTGATTCGTATGAAAAACTGTCACTCTGTGGATGTCCATGCTTGACTGGAGGTTCTGAAAAGTAACCTAAGCCTCCTTTTCTCACTTTTATCCTCTCTGATTGATTGCTGGTTCTTTTGAAAATGATTGTTCCTCTTTAAAACTTTCCGAACATAGCACAATGCATAATCTGTATCATTTGGCACTCTAACTACTCTGCTATTATACTAGGATTCTTATGCCTGAGCATGCCTTTTCGCTATTTGCAGTTGAAATTTATTCAATGAAATGTGAAAGTACTTTGTAAGATACATTTAGAGCATTTGACTTAGGCCAAGCATGCTGAGCTAAAAAGGTTCAGGAAGTTATATTCTTAGATAGTTAATATTGTTCATGACAGGGTACCTTTTCATTTTTGACTGCCTGCTTTTTGACCTCTTGCAATGGCCACCAGAGGGTAGGGAACTCAGTGTGTGAAAGATCATTTCAATGGTGTCTTCATATTTTTGACATCTTTGATGTCAGAACTGCCATAACTAGGGTGAGTAGTCAGGGAGCTGGTCTGAGCTTCATCACCTGACACCTTATACCTCACCCTCTACTGTCTCCAGAAGTAGAACCTTAAAACTATTAGTATTGCTATATGAGCTCACACAGTCTTAGGCCACCCTTTTCCTGAACACCCTTTTCTTTATTTTTCTGTGAAGGAGAATAAGAACTCTATTCCCTGAGAATCAGAAAAAAAAAATTAGCTGGATATACTTAAGAGGTGGTTATACTCACTCAGCATGTTCAGAGACTGAGGAACCTTAGGAAACAGAACATCAATAATCAGGCTGCTTTAATTCCTCCAAATATTTCAAGGAGTACCCTGGGCCTGAAAGACACCTCCCTCTACCTGGGAGCCAGTGAAAAATCAGTGCTTCAGACTAACAGATCCCCAGTGATTGCAGACAGCACAGCTCATGTGTTTCCAGAGTCTGGTATGTGGCAACGGCTCTATGTGTGCTTGTTTAGTAAATGGGTGAAAGGCAAGATTCAGACATGAGCAGCTGGATGGGTGCCCATATCCAGACTACTGCACACCCACATTCCCTCAAGTGCCTAAAGACAGCTGCCAACCAGATATGCTCTGTAGATTGACATGTGGTAACTGTCAACCCCATTAGAAACTGAAAACACTTTTCCTCATAAATCTCTCTGTAGGCCCCCTTCCTTTTTCTACGGTGGCTGTGCAAATTCTCCTCTAAGATGCTAAGTGGTTGATGTAAGCAACTACTGTGGTCATCTAGAAGCCTCAGGAAGGCTGCTGGAGTTGCCTTTGTGTTGCTGTTTCTGTTTTCTTCTCTCTCATTGAAAAATCTTCTGCAGAGACCGCGTTTCTGAAGCTTGGATCCAAATGACACATTGTTGGCCCTCCCTCCTTCCAGGAGCTGCTGCTCATGGCTTCAGGAAGGAGTCTTGTCATTGCTGCAGAAGCTGCTTTGGGCACCTCTTAGTGTGGCTTTTATGGTAAATTAATGCGTTAGAGGCCTCAATTCTTCTATGAGACCTCCCATATGCACATGCCATTTCCCTTGTAGTTTCTCTCACTAAACAGGAAGAGTGACTTATTTCAGCCAGTAGAGATGTGTGCTGATGTGACGACAAGCAGACGCATTTGACAGTTCATAACTGCTCTTGCACCTCTGCCAGGAGAATACAACTGGGTTAGCTAGCTGGAAGGATGTGGAGAGCTGAGTCATGCAGGTGACAGCAAAGTAACTCCCAGATGTGTGCACCACAGACAATAGCTGGTTAACTCTGAGACCTAGGAGTGTGCTCAGACAAGACCAGGAAAACGGCGCAGTATAATCTAGACAACCAACCTAGAAACTCATAAGCTAAATAAATGCCTACTGTTGTATGTCACTGAGTTTTGGAGTGCTTTGTTACACAGTGTTGTTACGGCAATGGACACCAGACATAGCTACTTTCTTTTGCTGTTGACGGATAGTATAATTCTGTGATTAAGGCACCAGACTCTAGAAGCAACGAGATTGGTTTACATCTTGCCTCTGCCACTCACTAACTGTAGAGAATCACTTAAATTCTCTATACCTCAGTTCCTTCATCTGTAAAATGGAAACAATAGTATCCACCAATAAGCTAATTATCTGAAGAGCTCAGAACTCTCTCTGGCGTATAGTATGCACTATAAATGTGCTATATCATTTGCTAGTATGTTGATTAGCATTGGTGAAAAGTCAGCCAAGTGGTTTGAGCCCGTGTGTCCCAGAGTCTGCCCCTGTCCTCTTAATTAGGGAACGTTAATAGGGTTTTTAAAGGAGTTTTGTTTTTTATTTCGTGTGCTAATACTGCTTTCTTAGGGTGGGCAAGAAGTTTGTTAAGTTGGCCTCAGTGTCTTCTCTCTTCCTATGAGTCAATCTGTGTCATATCTGGAGATATTTATTGAGACTTTTGTCATTTGAATGTCATTTTCCTTAGATTTCAGTGCTTATACAAATATATATATACACAATTAAATTTATATACAATTATATATAGGCAATTTGTATATATATAATTATATATATACTCATATATATACTCAATTATATACAATTATATATAAAATTGAATATATATGTATATTTAATTTTGAAAGATATATGTGAGATTATGGCCAAGTAGCCCTTTGACCCAGAGGTAAAACAATATAGTTTCAAATAACCAAATACAACCTTATTTGGATTTTCCACGTATTTAGAATAACCTGGCAGAGTAATATCTTTGTCCCTTTACCCTATTTTGAGTCTATCTCAAAATATGTAATTTGACGCTACTTGGGGAAGTTCCCTGACTTACTTACAGACCATGTTAGTTCTTTGGCTCATGGGACTAAAGATTCTTGGAGCTGGAAAGCACTTCAGAGATTACTCAGTCTTTCCAGTTATAGATAAGGGAACCAAAGATCAGACAAGTAACTTTTTTGTGGTTTTCTTGTGGTTCCAGAGAAAGTTAGCAAAAGAACCTGGGTACGAATACAGAGCTCTCCCAAGACCAGTGGATTCTTACTCTTTTAGTGTTGAATACTTGATATGCACTAGAAAAAATATATAGTGTAAGTTGGACACATAATAAAATACCTATATCACCAAATTTTTGAAGGAGGACATCATCAATGACATAGACTTCTTGTATCTACAGCTCTAATCTTAGCCTACTATATCTTGTTGCAACCCTAACCTGATACAATCCCTAAAGAGGTCACCATTTCTCTGAATTTTATATTTACCATTTCACTGCACGTTGTATGTTTACCTAAATTATATATTTAAATAAAAATGGTATATCAGTCTTGTTTTTCCACTGTACATTATATTCCAATATTTATCCACATTCTTGCATGTAGCTGAAGTTCATTTATTTTCATGGTTTAAATTGAGCTTTTTTTTTTTGCTATAAGGTAAAAGTACTATGAATTATCTTGATCATGTCTAATGAGACATGTATAAAGTTTATTTAGGGCAAGTGATTACAAGTGGAGTTTCTGGAACATAGGTTAATATACATGCTCAACTTTGTAAGATAATATCAAATTGTGTTTAAAGTGGTTTTTCTTTTACATGCTCAGCAGCAGGGTTTTAGAATTCTTAACTACTCACAGGATCAATTCTTGGTGTAGTCTTTCAACTAGTAAATATAGTACTAGTAGGTATATTGAATTCTTAACTTGCAGTTCTCTAATGACTAATAAGGTTGGCCATCTTTTCATATATATATTTACCCTTTGTGTTTCCTTTTTAATAAAATGCCTATTTTTGTGTTTTTTGCATTCTAGTTTTCTTTTAGTTGACTTGTAGTTATTAATAAATTCTGGATTCTAATATCTTCTATCAGATACATATGTAACACATTTTCCCAGGTATTTATTGGCTTAACATTTTATGGCATATTTTAATGAATAAAAATTCTTGGTTTTAACATTGTCTTCAGTATGATTTTCGCTACATCGAAGATGCATTTTATTGTATGTCAACCTAGAAAAACGATTATCTCCAAATTATAACCTACTATCTTAGTCAACACTATATCTGAAATGAGAGAATGATTTTTTTAAATCATAGAGATAAAAAACGGAAACCCCTAACACTTTGTTCTAAAAGAATTTGCTCAGATATTGGGTGATGATGATGAGACAGCATAGATGTAACTTAACAGAAATACCAAAAAAAAAAAAAAATATTCATTCTCAGCTGTCAACTAATTTAGCTTCCTTGTAACCCTATTAATTATTTTTTGTCCTTCTGAATCTTGAATCTCTTCATCTTCACTACTTCTGAACATATCTCAACATTTAAAACAAAAGAAAAAATAAAGCCATGCTTTGATATTTTTTTCTTTTACATTTTTACTGCCTTTACTCAATCTGTTTACATTCCTACACTGCAAAGCTATGTGGGGGTTAACTTCATTGACTTCCTCCACTCTTCTCAAATCATCTCATTAAAGTCATCAATAACCTCCTAATTGAAAAATTCATTAGGCACTTTTCAGTCCTAACATTATTTGATGTCTCTGAAGCATTTGACACTCCTGTTCACTCCATTTTTTCTTGAATATATCTCTGCCCTTGCTTCCCTTTTTTTGTGGTTATTTTCCTAGCTCTCAGAATTCCATCTCAAGGCCGGGCGCGGTGGCTCAAGCCTGTAATCCCAGCACTTTGGGAGGCCGAGACGGGCGGATCACAAGGTCAGGAGATCGAGACCATCCTGGCTAACATGGTGAAACCCAGTCTCTACTAAAAAATACAAAAAAACTAGCCGGGCGAAGTGGCGGGCGCCTGTAGTCCCAGCTACTCGGGAGGCTGAGGCAGGAGAATGGCGTGGACCCGGGAGGCGGAGCTTGCAGTGAGCTGAGATCCGGCCACTGCGCTCCAGCCTGGGCAACAGAGCGAGACTCCGTCTCAAAAAAAAAGAATTCCATATCAAGTCTCTTTCATCAATTCACCTCACGTGCACACCTCAAATGGTCATGTTTTCCGGGGTTCTACCATCAACTCTGTATTCTTTCCCTACTGTACTAGAAGGAATGTCATATACTGCCGGGGTTTCAGCTATCTCTTGTCTGTTGAAATATTCATTTATCATGGAAACTCCTTTCCTAAGTTCTTAGACCTTACTTTCTACTGAGCTTCTCCAGTGGCTTCTACTACCACCTATAATTTGATGATTCACAGATCTAGACTACCAGCCCAAAACACTCTCTTGAGCTCTAGACCCTTTTTTCTTAATCCACACTTAACATCTCCTACTAGAAGTTTCTTAGGCACCTTATATTCAACATTTTCCCAATCTGAACCATAATGTCCCCTCCCTCCACCTCCTGAAGCCTCCTCTCACAGTACTTCCTTCTCTGAAAATTAGACAACTGTCTATACAGTTATTCAAGACAGAAAATGGAGTGTCATTCATGAGTCCTCCTTTCTTTTCTCCACTCCATATTGAGCCAGACTGTAAATCTGATCAATTTATTCTCCTTACTATGACTCAAAACTGTTCCTCTTCCTATCTGCTGCTCTTTAATCCAGGCCCTCATCACTTCTTTCCAGCACAAGTCTCTTAGCTAGATTCCCAACTTTGGGTCTTGCTCTGGTCCAGAAGAGTCCATTTGCTGCACTTCCACTAACATATTTTTTTCTAAAAAGTTCATTGATGTCCTTTTTCTGGAGGATAAAAATCCCAACTCCCAATTATGAAATTTAAGATTCTGATGGCCTGGGTCCTCTCTACCCTTCCAACCTCATCTCAAAGCTGTCACCTGCAAGTATCCAATTGATGAATCATACATTTCTACTTCAGATAAAGTTACCTACATGTGTCTTACTTTGTTATACCTCCGTACCTATTCATATGCTTTTCCTTCTGCTACAATTATTCTTTCTTTCATTTCTTTGCCTAATGAATTTCTTTGAGGCATAATAAGTATTCACAGGCACTGCGAAGCCTCTTTATTTTTTCTAGGAAGCATTAGAAATTTTCTCCTCTGTGTTCACTTAGAGCCTTATTTTCCTGTTATAGTACATGACAGAGAACAATAATTACTTGTTTGCATGACAATCTTCACCGTTAAACTGTGAACTCCTCAAGGAAAGTTGCCAAGTTCCAGTTATCATTGTAGCCTCAGTACTTGTAGTTCCCAGTACACAGTGAGCACTTAATTAATGTTTGTGGAAAAGGTTAACTCAATGTGCATGAATATTGTGGCATCACTTCCACAAAAACTTCTGTCTCCCATGACTCCATTAGCAGTTCTAGAACATACAGGCAGTGATAGTTCTGCTTTTCTCTAGGGTGATCAGTCTACATTTAGAATACTTGGTGTAATGCTGCTCTTAGATTAAGGCAGATATAAACTGAAAAACATTAGGAAGAGAGCAATCAGGAACCCAACATCATGTCAAAGGAGCAATGGTTGGAGAAATGGAAATTATTTTGGTGAGGCATCACAGATAAAAAAGGATTTTAACAGCATCTATTGTAACAGAATTGAGAGTAAGCACTCTTTTTCTAATAAAACACAAAGATGGAAGATCAAAGTTGACAACAAATTCTTTGCTGCTTCTCCCACTGAGAGGTTGAAACTAATTCTCCTCTCCTTGAAGGTGGTTTGCTTGACCAATAGCATGGGATTAAAAGGGTATGGCAAGATTTCCAAGACTATATCAGAGAAAAAAAAAAAAAAGAATTCCAGCTTCTCCCTTGGTATCTTGGAATGTCTCTTTTTGAAGTGTCGACACTCCAAACTCACTCACTCATTTTCATATTGTGAGAAGTCCAAGGCTCATGAAGAGGACACATGTCGGTGCTGTGCCAGCAAATGCCTAGCTAACAGGCAGCTTCAACTGCCAATGACTTGTGAACCATTTTGGATTCCCAGTTTAGTAGATAATTTAGATGACTGCAGCCACATGAAAAGTGTAGGCAAGACCCAATCAGCCAGATTCTTTCTGAATTCCTGATCCACAAATTTCTGTGCAAAATAAAATGTATTTTAAAAAATAAATTACTACATTTGGGGCTTTTAACTACTAAAATGAGGTGGTTTGTTACCCAGAAACAGACAGCTAAATCAACCACTACAAATGTTGATTGATTGATTTGGTAACCATAAACCGTTGTGACAAAAACTGACTTGTACCACTCAGATCTTTCTTCAAGAAAGGTTTTGCCAGCCAGTTATAAGGAATGTGATCATCTGGCACCCTCCAGCTGTTAGCTCCTTCAGAGTCTACCTCATATCTGAGCTGTGAGCTTGCTCTTTTCAGATAAGGCCCCGGCCAATGACTGAGTAGCCATTGCCATAAGGCAATGGTAGCCAATGCCACATTCTTAAGTGTCCCCAGTCAATGGCTAACCAAAACGGGGTGTGAAGGTCTGTCTCAAGTGTGTCCAGCCAGCAGCCCATAGGCTGCATGCGGTTCAGGATGGCTTTGAATGTGGCCCAACACAAATTCATGGATTTTCTTAAAACATGAGATTTTGTTGTGATTTTTTCAAAGGTCATCAGCTACTGTTAGTGTTAGTATATTTTATGTGTGGCCCAAGACAATTCTTCTTCTCCCAATATGGCCCAGGGAAGCCAAAAGACTGGACATCTCTGGTCTAGCCATTTCTGTACAACTGAGGACTCCCTGAATGATCAATCTTTGCTCTAGAACACCTCTCTTAGCCTGGTGGAGACTTCATCTGTCTGCATCATGAGTGATGTCTCCACTTGCCCAGTACTGCTGCCTCTCTCTTCACATGTATATTCCCCAATAAACCTTTCATGTACCCATTCCATCTCAGTATCTGCTTTGGAAAGAACACAAGACATACAACAATCTTGCACTATTTTAAGAACATTATAATAGCAAAGAGCAACTTTGCAGACATGGTAGCAAAACAAGCCCATGAACACTTGTGTGGCTATTGGTCCCAGTTATTAATGGCTTAAGGTCATTGCTTGTTTTACTGTGTTGAAGTAAAGTATGGCAATGCCTTCATTATTGGCTACCTATACACTTAGCAAATAGAACTGAAAATAAAAGGAGGGAATGAGACTTACACAGAAAGCACCAGGATCTTGATTCTGCATCTGCCTGAAGTGGCAGGACACTCAGTAGAATGATAAGCATTTAACAAAGATCCAGTTGGCCTTGTAAGACATTGGCTGATTTTCCTAAACTTTAATCCAACTTCAGTAATTTCCCAACTTTATTGGAAATCCTCATCAGACACTGCTTGCTTAAAAATATGTGGGCTAAGAAGGCAGGTCTGATAACAATTACAAGGCATTTATGAAGGAACCTTGAGACTGAATCTTTTGAAGAACAAGACACATTTTCATAGAAGCTGAAATTGTCTCTTTTTTACTAAGTTCAAAGACAGTAATTTTTTCATGTTATCCTCATAGAAGAATTGATATTGTTAAGATGACTGTGCTACCCAAAGCAATCCACAGATGCCACGAAATCCCAAATCAAAATGCCAAAGATATTCTTCAGAGAAAGAGGAAAAAAACAATTCTAAAATTTGTATGGAACCACAAAAGACCCTGAATAGCCAAGGCAGTACTTAGCAACAATAACAAAGCTGGAGACATCACACTACCTGACTTCAAAATATACTGCAAAGCTATAGTAAGCAAAACAGCATGGTATTGGTATAAAAACAGACATACAGACCAATGAAACGGAATAGAGAACCCATGAATACATCCTCATATTCAGAGCAAACTGATTTTCAACAAAGGTGCTGAGACTATACATTGGGAAAAGGATACCCTTTTCAATAAGTGATGCAGAAAAAAACTGGATCTCCATAGGCAGAAAAATAAAACTATACCCTTATCTCTAATCATTTACAAAAATCAACTTAAAATGAATTAGACTTAAATGTAAGACCTGAAGCTACAAAACTACTAGAAGATAACTTAGGAGAAATGTTTTAGGACATTGGTCTAGGCAAAAATTTTATGGGTAATTCTTCAAAAGCACAGGCAGCAATAAAAAATAGACAAATATTCTAGATATCCCCTTGTTAGATGAATAGCTTGCAAATATTTTCTCCCATTCTAACAAGTGGATATCCAGAATATACAAGGAGCTCAAACAACTCAACAATAAAAATCTGATTAAAAATGGACAAGTAATCCGAATAGACATTTCTCAAAAGCCATACCAGTGGCCAAGAGGTACATGAAAACAATGTTCAACATCACAAATTACCATGGAAATGCAAATCATAACCACAATGAGTTATTTTCTCATCCCAGTTAGAATGCCTATTATCAAAAATAACTGCTAGCAAGGATGCAAGGAAAAAGGAACTGTTACTGTTTTTTTAGGAATCAAATCTTTTTTTTTCAACTTTTATTTTAGATTTAGGGGGTACATGTGTAGGTTTGTTACCTGGGTATATTGCATGATTCTGAGATTTGGAGTATGAATTATCCCATTACTGGGCAGAGTACCCAACAGTTTTTCTACCCTTACCTCTCTCTCTTGCTCACCTCTAGTCCTCCAAAAAGGGAACTCATACACTGCTGGTAGGAATGTAAATTAGTACAGCAATTATAGAAAACAGTATGGAGGTTTCTGAAAAAAACTAAAAATAAAACTACCATACAATCCAGCAATCCCACTACTGGGTATTCATCCAAAGGAAAGGAAGTATATGGAAGAGATACCTGCACCCCCAAGTTCATTGCAGCTCTAATAACAATACCAAAGATACAGAATTGCCTAAATGTCCACCAACAAATAAATGCGTAAAGAAAATATGGTACATAGGTACACACACACACACGCAATGAAATTCAGCTATTTATTCAGCATGAGTAAGCCTTGAGGACATTAAGTCAGGCACAGAAAGATAAACACTGCATGTGTAGGAGCTAAAAAAAAAAAAAGTGAGCTCATAGAAGGGGGAACTAGAACTGTGATTGTTAGAAGCTGGAAGGGTAGGAAGGAAAGGAGGATAAAGAGGTTGGTTAATGAATAGAAAATTACAGCTAGATGGCAGGAATGAGTTCTGGTGTTCTGTAGGGTAAGTATGGTTAACAATAATTTTTAGTTTTATTTTTATGTATTTAGGGGGTACAAGTGCAGTTTTGTGACATGAAAATATTGCACAGAGGTGAAGTCTGGGCTTTTAGCCTACCCATCATCTGAATAGCATACATTGTACCCAACAGGTAATTTTTCAACCCTCACCCTCCTCCCACTCTTCCACCTTTTAGTGTCTCCAATGTCTATTATTCCACTCTCTATGTCCATGTGAACCCATTGTTTAGCTCCCATTTGCAAGTGAAAACATGCAGTATTTGACTGTTTGTGAGTTATTTCACTTAGGATAATGGCCTCTAATTCCATCGAAGTACGTTGCTAAAAGACATGATTTCATTCTTTTTTATAGATGAGTAGTATTCCATTGTGTGCATATATATACATATATATATACACACACACACAATTCCATCATATATATATCTACATATATAGGCTATATATATATACACACACACACGACATTTTCTTTATTCAATCATCAACTGATGAACACTTAAGTTGATTCCATGACTGTGCTATTGTGAATAGTACTGTGATACATATAACAGCATAACAGCACAGGTATCTTTTTTATATAATGATTTATTTTCCTTAGGGTAGACACCCAGTGGTGAGATTGCTGGATCATTTGGTGGTTCTATTTTTAGTTCTATTGAGAAATCTCCATAGTGTTTTCCATAGAGGCTGTACTAATTTACATTCCCACCAACAGTGTATAAGTGTTCTCTTTTCTCCACATCCTAGCCAACATCTATTGTTTTTTGACTTTTTAATAATAGCCATTCTGACTGGTGTAAGATGGTATCTTGTTGTGGTTTTAATTTGCATTTCTCTGATGATTAGTGATGTCGAGCATTTTTCACATGTTTAAAGATACAGTTGTATGTTGTCTTTTGAAAAACACCTGTTCCTGTCCTTTACTCACATTTTAATGAGTTTGTTTTTCTTGAGTTTCTTGTAGATTCTGGATATTAGCCCTGTGTCAGACATATAGTTTGCAAATATTTTCTTCCATCCTATAGGTTGTTTACTGATCATTTATTTTGTGGTGCAGAAGCCTTTTAGTTTTAAGTCCTATTTGTCTATTTTTGGTTTTGTTGCATTTGCTTTTGAGGGTTAACAATAATACATATTTCAAAAAAACTAGAGGAGAGGATTTTGAATGTTCACACACAAAGAAAAAATGTTCAAGGTATTAGATTTGCTAATTATCCTGATTTGATCATTACACATTGTATACATGTATCAAAATATCATTGTATCCCATAAATATGTACAATTATTACATGTTAACTAAAAAAGGAAAAAATATGGTCATTTTTTTCAAGTGTGCTATGGTAACTACGAAGAAAATGTGTATATGTGTGTGTGTATGTGTTTGAGTTTAGAGAGAGAGGGTAATAATTAGTCTATGATTTAAAAATAGGAATTATATATTCTACTGGCATTCTGTCCTTTGGTCTCACATTTATAGAAATATTTGCCTTTTCTCTGACAGTTATTTTACCAGGGAAGAGAAGAATGCCGGGAGAAGAACGTGATTCCTCTGTTCAAATATTAGAAGAATTACGAGAAATTATATTTGTTATAGCAAAAGTTGTTATAAGAGCCAGAGGGTAAAATTGGTCCGATATGTATTTGGAAGCTAGACAGAAAAAATTTGCATAAACATTTTTTGGAATTGTTTCAAGATAGATGCAATAGTTTGCTTTGATAGGTAGTGTGTTTTCTATTGCTAGGGAAAACCAAGCATAACCCTGGCAATTAATTACTTGATGGAGAGAATATTAGAAGGCATTCAAGTAAACCTAGAACAGCAGGCTTTAAAGTCTCTCCACCAGAAATTCTACAAATACTGAAGAAACAGTAAGACAAATATGAAGGTATTGTGAGGAACTCTCCCACTCTAAATATAAATATAATGTAACAGGAATTATATTACCATAATCAAATGTTAGTTCTGGTTCCCATTTTGTCAGGTATAAAGCTCTGCTGATATCTTTAAAATTATTTTTTTTGTAAAGCCAGCCAAGCATGAAATAACTTCATAGCTGCTTTAGCAAAGACTAATTCAGGAAATTACACTAATGAGCGGCTAATAAGACACACTAAGATGAGCCTAGAAGCACGCATCTTTTTCAGAGGAAGCTGGTGAATACTGTGCCTGTAAGTGAGAGGTTTATGTTCTCATTTTCTAAGGAAAGGTTTTCAGAAATGTATCAGTAGGGGGCATTGGTGTTCTATCAGCAGGAGAGCTAGACCCAGAGAAGTGCTCTCGGTAATTGAGCACTTAGAAATAATCAACAAGTCAAAGCAGATAAGAAACTATTTTTTTCTTAGAAAAAATTCACATAGAAATGTCATCTGTTCTAAATGAAACTTTAGAAAATGAAAGTACAGCATGTACATATTCGGTTTTTCCAAGATAAATGAAAGATGCTAGAGGTTTTAAAACAAGTTTTTAAAAGAGAGACTAATATCGCAGCAGCTGCAGATTCAGCACTTCCAATCCCAGGAATTGAGAAGAAAGCTGAATTTCCATCATGGTGAACTAGCATCACTAATGCTTACAGCTCCCATCTAACTGTCATGAGAGTGAAATTAAACAGTTCTCCCTGTGTTTGAAACTTATTCAGTACAACAAATACTGGTCTGTTCTTCCCTCTCCCCTTCTACCCATATAGGCAAAGTCAAACAATCATGAAAGGAATGGGGGGGGAAAAAGTAAAATATGCAAATGTGGAATGCAGAGATGAGCTAAAGAGCTGCATTTATTTACCTTAGACACACAAGACTCACAATTTTTCATGGATAGAAAGATTGTTAAACGCCGTTGAAAATAAATGCAATTATTTCCACATCTGCCATGATATAAATGCTAGATGTCAGGTATAATTATGTATGAATTATCATACTTTATAGAAAAACTTGATATCACAGTTTTTTTAATCTCTGTACTGAGAATATGTTAGTTCTACAACTTAGAAATTAGAATCCTGAGACTTACTGAAATTCGGGATCTTAAGAAACAGCAAAAAGTAAGGACACATTTAAACACTGATACACACATCTATACATTTCTTTGATTCAAGTCTATTTGGAGAATAAGAAGGCAGACTAATTCTCACCCACTTTTAAGGTTCATTCAGATTTCACCTTCATTTATTTAACACAAATCAATGAAGTCACTTCTAAGTAACTAGCAGACAAAGGCTAGGTATTCTGGTCTAGAATTTGTCTTGGCCTATGGGGCCATATTCTGAACTCCTGAAACAGGAATTTCTAGTTGAGATTCTCTCTCTCTCTCTCTAATGCCTGAGATATATATCTCAACTTAAGCCCTTATAGTATTAAGGTACAGAACTTTTGTTTGGTTTTTTACAAAAATACACTTGGAGATTGGAGAAAAGGTAAAACCCCAAGTCAATAAAAGGAGGGCTAAATGGCTCTGCATTTTTAACAAATTATAAATTTGTAAATTGGGAGAGAGAAAAGGTGGGAAGCCATTGAGATAGTTCTCTGGAGGTGAAGTAGCCATTAAAACTTTCCACATAATGAGAAAGCTTTTTAGAGGTAAACTCACCCTCTTCTCCTTATACTTTCTACAAACAACTGCCTTGTGAGTGGGTATGTGTATGTTACAAATAGTGGCGGGGAGAAAACCAACATCTTAGCTCCATGTTGATGACGCGTGGAAAAGGATAAGAACTTGAATGACAGAGAAGTACAGAGGAGTCACACAAACTAAGCCAAATATGCAGAATCAGGAGCATGAAGCTAGAGGTGACCATGTAAATGTAAATCCTTTCATTCCTTGCCTCTCACCACCTTCTCCCTACCCCAAGAAATCACAGAAATACTGGGTAGGACTCTGGACCTCTGCAAGTACAGAATGGAGGACTGAGTCGGTATTATAATGATATTAAGGGGTCAAGTAGCCTTAGCTGACTTTGGAATTACATGGGGGCAAAGTCCAAAAATGATTTTCAAGCCATGTTTAAAGGGTAATCTTGTCTTCATTATACCCTTCAATGCAAAGGTATTCTGGCCACTTTCTGAATAACTGAGGTCCTGAGATTCTGGTCTCTACTTCTGTCTTAGATAATTTTGTGCAGCTGTATCACAATACTTGAGACTTACAATGGACAGTCCTGGAGGGTGAAAAGTCCAATATCAAGGAGGTGGCATCTGGTAAGGACCTTCTCGCTAAAACATTACATGGCAGAAGGTGAGAGAAAGAGCAATAGCAAGAGAGGGCCAAATTTGTCTTTATATAATGGCACCAATCCCACCCATGAAGGTGGAGACTTCATGGCCTAATCATCTCAGAAGTCCTACATCTTAATACTCTTACAATGGCAATTAAATTTCACCATGAATTTTGAAGGGGACAAACATTAAAACCATGACAACTCCCATCCCCGTTGGGTCATTCTGTCAGTGCCCAAGGCACAGGGTATCATCTCTACCACCATCAACCCTTCTGATGATCTCACTTTCATTTTAAGTTTGTGATTCAAACTTCTCTTTTTGTAAACATTACTCATTTTCCCCAGTTACAAAATAATTTTTTAATCATTACACTTTCAGAAGTAAATGAAGAATGGCCCTAAAATCACACACCTACATCTAGTTTGGCATGTCTATGTTTAGAGAAGCTTGTTATGGTAGTAAACAGAATTAAATGCAGCCATCTGTTGGTAAATGAAATATATGTTGAGTAGCAGTTACATTTCAGTTCAGAAAAAGATTCTGGGCTTAATCTAAATGTGCCTTGAAAGCTAATTCAAGTCTATTTGGAAAGGTCAGTCATATATATGAGACATATATTCCAACACAGGTTTGGAATCTGAAGTGCTCAGATGCTGACCTGAATGGGGAGATTTCAGTGATTGGATCAGGAAAGAAAGTTGTTCAGTGTAGGATCAGACACATATTTATTTTAGCTGGAGTCAGATAAGCCAAAAGAAAGTTAATAAGATAAAGGGAAGTCTTTAGGTACCTATGAACAACTGGACATTTTCTTTAAAAGACCCTCATAAAGTTGAGTGCCTTTATACCCATTTTACTGATTGAGAAAACTGAGGTTCACAGAGAAGAAATAACTTGCCCAAGACCTTACAGCTAGGGCAAGGTAGTGATGGGGTTGAAATGCTGGTATAATTCTTTTTTTTTTTTTTTTTCAGACGGAGTCTCGCTCCGTCGCCCAGGCTGGAGTGCCGTGGCACGATCTCGGCTCACTGCAAGCTCCGCCTTCCGGGTTCACGCCATTCTCCTGCCTCAGCCTCCCGAGTAGCTGGGACTACGGGCGCCCGCCACCTTGCCCGGCTAATTTTTGTATTCTTTTTTAAGTAGCCACGGGGTTTCACCTCGTTACCCAGGATGGTCTCGATCTCCTAACCTCGTGATCCACCCGCCTCGGCCTCCCAAAGTGCTGGGATTACGGGCGTGAGCCACCGCGCCCGGCCGAAATGCTGGTATAATTCTAATCTCTCCATGAAAACACAGATGTAGCTCAGCAGGCAGGCAACTAGGGATGTGATTATACGCCCAATGCTATTGTGATATGTGAATCAGTGCTGAGAAGTACAAAGAGCAGATTTGTAATCAGAAGGTCCAGGCTCTGCTACTCATTGACCTATGACCTTGGGCAAATTGCTTGTTACTCTTTTAGCCCCAATTTCTTCATGATTTTTTTTAAGAAAAAAGAAAAAAAAAGAGGAGGAGGATACAATTATCTACTTAACCTGAAAAAAGCCCACCAAACAGAACAATTTAGGAGCAGTAAAATGTAGCCTTTTTATGTCATGATGCCCAGTTGCCCAGTGACACTAGCACCACAGTGAGAACAGACGCTCCAAGGCCAAGGCCACTGGTCTACCTGAACCAGTTTTTGCAGAACCAGGAGAGCAGATATCTGAGATATATCCCAGAATTTCTTAGTGAGGCTCAGAGACCTGTAAATAATGCTTTTGGATAAAAAGTTGTTTACTTTCGAAGACATTAAAAAAATAAAACAGCACCAGAAAAATTGGCCTCCCACAAATCAGTTCAATTTCCTGTCACTAACTGTACTCAAATATTTTGTTCATTCACTTGTGGCTGCACTTAGGCCTTTTTCCATGGCAATATGCTTCTGCAAGCATGAAAGTGCTGAAATGTGTATTTGTATGTGATTTTAAAATTTACCTTTGAAAGTAATGCTTTGAAAATTACGTTTAACTAGGTCACATAATTTGATGATCAAGAATAGGAAGTCTGAAGTGTAAGACAGAAAAAGTAAAAATATATAAGGAAGATAATGAGGGAAATTCAGAATATTTGTGTCAATATGGATTAGTATAAACTTGGTTTTCTCTCTGATGCTGCATACAGCAACAGGAAGGAAAATAGACTACTCTAAAGCAAGTGAATCAACAATGAGCAAAGTTCACTAAAATAAAATAGACTATACTTTGATATTTCTCTAATATATGAGTTTTATTATTGTGGTGACACAAACGAATGTTTCTCAAGGTTGAGAATTCCCTGGGTAGTAAACTCAAGACATTTTGACTTTTGTAGTAACATTTTCAAAGCCATTAAACAAATTTGAGAGAAAAAGGTCATCAGATTGGTTTTGCAATTGAAAAGAGCCTTGGTTAGCCCCCAAACAATCAATAGCATAATCAGGTAAGACATTTTAAAAAACAATGTGGAATCTTCCTCCATTTTCCAAAGTACCTGAGAATATTAAACTCTTGCAATAGGAAAATTTGTGCTAAATCTCTGCTTGGTGTATATGGCTTAACCCTTTTGGGGGTAGAAAGAAACCAAAACTAAGAAAAATATCTCTTTTATAGCCAGGAGACTCCAGGCTACAGATGGTTCCCACTGCTCTAAGTTTTTTATTTTAATTGGGACACCATTTTCTGTTTCTTTATTCCCTTCCCACAACAGTCATGACAGTGAAAGGACTGGGCATGGTGTAGCGGTTGTAGGAAAGGATATAGTGAAAGTTTTCCTGATGAAAAACTTTGGCCTTGGAGTTGGACAGTTCAAACCCCTGTTCTGCTGCTAAATGGCTGTGTAAGCTTGGAAGATTCTCTTAGCCTCACCAAGTCGTCATTAATAGGGAAAGCAATGCCTGATACAACAGAGGACAAATATCAGTGCATGAGGAATAACAACCTCCTGCCAAGGAAAAGTCTGGTCAGATAGCTAGCTCTCTTCCTTTTTATTCAATAGATCCAGAATTAAACACTACAAGGCAGAGAGTAGAGCAGAATTTACTGAAGGAAAAAACAAAACAAAACAAAACTGCAAATTCAGAGCAGAGAATGACTAGTCAAAAAAAAAAAAAGTTTAATAATGTCTAAAAGTCTGATGTTTTAATTCTATTTTATTTTGAAACTAGCCTTTATGTTTTGGTGGTGTTGATAAAATAGCACCCACTTTAGCCCACGACGGGTTTTGAATCATTTGAGAGAGAGGTGTGAGAGAGATCAAAATAGTCCCTCGTTACTTCTAAAGGCTGGTTAGATACTTAGGTGGACCTCTTAATACTGAACCACAAAATTAGGTAGATGTGCCTACTGCATCATAGATAGTGCTAGAAAACCAGTCCTCCACACAGAAGGAACAGACTAGAACACATATTTCCTGTGGTAGCTGGCTCCCAAGGGGAAGGAGAAAGGAAGATGCTGAGCTATGCATGCCTAGTTCTTCCAAACTTGGCAATCATGTACTTTATTCCATCCCAGGGGAGGAACAACTGAAGGTGTGGACAGAGGCCAGGGTTTATGCCCTTACAGGTGTCTTTCCATATGAAAGGAAATACCAGAAATCAAAAATATGCTTCCATGAGCATCGGTCATCTCAATTCATCCTTGTTCAGTGGAATGAATTGGATTTACAATAATTTATTATAAGTAATAGAACTCTGCATCAATATCCTTAATGTTTAAACAATACATTTCAGCATCCTGATGAATACATCCTGGTTTTATTCTGGAATGGTTTGAAATGAGATGTGATATGTCTGGATTTTCGTTTTCTTTATTAAATCTTTTAACGCATTTAATTTCCAGAGATGGATTGGTTCCAGGAGAGGGAGGGGAGAAGCTTGTATACATCTGTAATGATCTCTGACAGTGTAACATGGAGCACTGATTTTTACAGCAGTAGTCAAAATTACAGTAATTAAGAGAAAATACCCACATCTTTATAAACAGAGTGTTAACTGACTCAAAAAGAACTTAATGAGAACTTACAAGAGGAAGTGCACTTTTGCCACTGAGTATTAAACATTAATTAAAGTCAGAAGGCAATAGTCAAATTGCCTCTCCACTTCAGTCACTTGGCAAGGCACAGAAATTGGAGAAGCTTTAGAATCTGCTGACTTTGCTGGCTCTGACCCTCCGAATGGTTTCTGTAAATTTATGGTCAGTTTTGCTGCTGAATTTTACTTCCTATTAAAGACCTAGTTAAGATCTTTTTGTAGAAACTCAAAGATGAAAGTTTTCAAATGCACACAGCATTTTAGAATTGGGCACCTTATTTTAAAAGAGTATTTTAAATGTCCTTTTTATTATAAAGATAAGTAAAAAAAAAAAAAGCCATCTGTGAAATACAGCATGAAATCATGAAATAAAACATGCCTAGAAAGTATTGGAAGGAAATATATCAAATTATTGGAAATGTATTCCTATGAATGATTAAGCACTTGATGAGTTTTTCTTTTCTGCATTTTATATGTATTGGTTTTATAAATGGAAAAAAATAAGTGTTAATTTCTAAAAGTTTGTATATTCTCATGGAATAGGTAATCAGTGCCCCAAAATTGGCTACAGGGTACATATGAGAACCAGCTTTTGTTCTATTTCTGAGATCTTGGGAATGCTGCAAATTTGATAAGATGCAAAATAATAAACACAGCTAATCCTTGAATATCACACTGCACTGTTGTTCTTTTTACTGAATGACTGCAGATACACTTTGTCATTTCAATATACAGTTACACTTGTGAATTAATGTGTCATTGTGGCTCTGATCCAACATCAAACCCTTGATCCGACAACAAACAAGACAAACTTCTAGAAGCAGACCTAACAACTTTTTTATTCTGAGTTTAGAAATGACCAATTTGAACAAGGCAGGTTGTACGAATGGTCAGATGATTCTCCTTGGGGGCTCCAGTTCATGAAACACTTTATATTAACTCCTAGGTAAATAAGAAAGTGACTTGAGGTGGGTGGGTGGTGGGGGGGAATCTTTCCTCGTCTTATTCATTCAACTCATTTATTTTGTATTTTTCTCCTGTGGGTTTCTATTAACTTCCTATTGGTCTTCTCTAGTCAATCTCTCCCAAAAATTCGGCTGCTACTTTATCCAGTTGCCTTCTACTTCTGCACAAAATTCACTATTTAACTATTTTAGATTATGACTCCCCTTTGCTGTCTAGCATTTATGGTGTACTCAATTGGTTCTGCTTTTAAATAATTTCATTTCCCTAATACGTCACATCCCCAGTAGTTTCACTGGAATTTACTATCAATTTCAACCTCTGTCCAGTTTTTCTTCTTTTGTTTAAATTTGTTAAGCAAACTTATTTACCTTTTCTGCTTCTTTACATTTTACCCTCTATACTTAATTCCTTGTCTGTTTTATATACTTATTCTTTGACAGTGTCTTTAAAAATTCTGTACACTGCATTTTTAAGTGTGATATATTCTGACCAACTCTCTAGTTGGTGAGGCAAGTATCATATCCACTAACAGGTGAAGGAATAAAAGAAACTAGCATCCAAATAAAGGATGTGGACCTCACTCTTTGCTTTCAAAATCCAGCATTTGTTCCACTGCATCCCTACTGTGTACGATGAGCATGTGAACCAGAGCTTTGGTCAGTGGAGGGAGCTTATATTAGGCCTAGAAGGAGACACCTGCATAGGCATGTGGGTAAGGGGAGTTTGCAACACTATTTTTCTCACCATTTAGGTTGGTTTTACCTGCTCTCCCTAAACAGCTAGGAACTTCTTGATGGAATGTGTGCATGTGTGTGTGCTCCTGACAGCAATAACAAAGTATCTCAAACATCCTAAGCAGTCATCTTGAATTTGTCAGATTAATCTGAGTTAAAAGGCAAGCCGGCTGGGCACAGTGGTTCGTGTCTGTAATCCCAGCACTTTGGGAGGCCGAGGTGGGTGGATCTCCTGAGACCAGGAGTTCTAGACCAGCCTGGCCAACATGGTGAAACCCCATCTCTGTTAAAAATATAAATAACTAGCCGGGTGTGGTGGCACATAATCCCAGCTACTTGGGAGGCTGAGGCAGGAGAATCGCTTGAACCCAGGAGGTAGAGGTTGCAGTGAGCCGAGATCATACTTTTTGCAATCTATTCATCTAATATCCAGAGTCTACTAGGAACTTAAATGGATTTACAGGAAAAAACCCTATTAAAACGTAGGCAAAGGCATGAACAGACACTTTTCAAAAGAAGACATTCATGCAGCCAATAAACATATGAAAAAAACCTTAACATCACTGACCATTAGATAAATGGAAATCAAAACCGCAATGAGATACTATCTCATGTCAGTCAGAATGGCAATTATTAAAAAGTCCAGAAACAACAGATGCTGGTGAGGTTGCAGAGAAAAAGGAACACTTTTACATTTTTTTATTTTTTAAAGTCCATGTATATATGGCATTGAAGCCACCATCACATTGGGCCACAGGAAATGTATTCCAAGTCGTGATTATTGGGGCTCCCCTATGGGATCCTAGTGCATCAAAGAGGCCCTCAAGGTGCTGATCTATACTGGTTAACTCTGCAGCCCTTTGTATGCAGCCCACATAGTCCCTTTAAGTTCCCATCTCTGCTGCTTTTGTGTCACAATTAGGGCACACGCACCTTTGCTGGGGCTTGGAGCTGTAGGGTCCAAGGTTCAGCCTCCTTTGGTGCCCCCATGTGGTCATCACCTTTGAGGTTCCACTACCTCCCAGAAGATCGGCCACCCAAGAGGACATATGTCTCCATTAATAGAAAGACCTGTTTCAGCTTCCAGTTTCAGTTTAAGGATCCTTTCCTTACTCCTTATACGAAAATTAATTCAAGATGGATTAGAGACTTAAATGTTAGACCTAAAACCATAAAAACCCTAGAAGAAAACCTAGGTAATACCATTCAGGACATAGGCATGGGCAAGGACTTCATGTCTAAAACACCAAAAGCAACGGCAGCAAAAAGCCAAAATTGACAAATGGGATCTAATTAAACTAAAGAGCTTCTGCACAGCAAAAGAGACTACCATCAGAGTGAACAGGCAACCTACAGAATGGGAGAAAATTTTTGCAATCTACTCATCTGACAAAGGGCTAATATCCAGAACCTACAAAGAACTCAAACAAATTTACAAGAAAAAAACAACCCCATCAAAAAGTGGGCAAAGGATATGAATAGACATTTCTCAAAAGAAGACATTCATACAGCCAACAGGCGCATGAAAAAATGCTCATCATCACTGGCCATCAGAGAAATGCAAATCAAAACCACAATGAGATACCATCTCACACCAGTTAGAATGGCAATCATTAAAAAGTCAGGAAACAACAGGTGCTGGAGAGGATGTGGAGAAATAGGAACACTTTTACACTGTTGGTGGGATTGTAAACTGGTTCAACCATTGTGGAAAACAGTATGGCAATTCCTCAAGGATCTAGAACTAGAAATACCATATGACCCAGCCATCCCATTATTGGGTATATACCCAAAGGATTGTAAATCATGCTGCTATAAAGACACATGCACACGTATGTTTATTGTGGCACTATTCACAATAGCAAAGACTTGGGATCAACCCAAATGTCCATCAGTGACAGACTGGATTAAGAAAATGTGGCCCATATACACCATGGAATACTATGCAGCCATAAAAAAGGATGAGTTCGTGTCCTTTGTAGGGACATGGATGTAGCTGGAAACCATCATTCTCAGCAAACTATCGCAAGAACAGAAAACCAAACACCGCATGTTCTCACTCATAGGTGGGAATTGAACAATGAGATCACTTGGACTCGGGAAGGGGAACATCACACACCGGGGCCTATTACGGGGAGGGGGTGGGGGGAGGGATTGCATTGGGAGTTATACCTGATGTAAATGACGAGTTGATGGGTGCTGACGCGTTAATGGGTGCGGCACAGCAACATGGCACAAGTATGCATATGTAACAAACCTGCACGTTGTGCACATGTACCCTAGAACTTAAAGTATAATTAAAAAAAAAAAACAAAAACCTAACCATTTTATTCCTTTTTTCTAGTTTTAGGGAATATGCTCCTTCTTTCTCCCTTCTGGCCTTCAAGGACATGCCTCTTCTCTTCCTGCCCCTTCAGGTATACGAGTGTAACAACTTTAAAAAATATAAGTTTTCATAATACACAAGAGCTGTGGTATAAATGTTTGTGTTTTCTTCAAATTTATATGTTGAAATCCCAGCCTCCAAGCGATGGTATTAGGAGATGGTATTAGGAGATGGGGTCTTTGGGAGGTGATTAGGTCTTGAGGTTGAAGCCCTCATAAATGGGATTAGTTCCTTTATAAGAGAGACCCAGCAAGCGCTCTCACTCCTTTCTGCCACATAAGACCACAGGGAGAAGACAGTCATCCATGAATTAGGAAGAGGGCCCTCACCAGACACCGAATCTATCGATGCCTTGATCTTGGACTTCCCAGCTTCCAGAACTAGGAGAAATAAATTTCTTTTGTTTATGAGCCACCCAGCGTATGGTGGTTTGTTATAGCAGCACAAACAGCCTATGACAACAAGAACAATCAGTAACTTTCAATAGCTCCAGCTGTTTTCCCTGGCATATATCTCTGTAATGACTAAGGCACACTCAGGCCCTGGCTACTTGCTTGGTATTGAAATGGAATGGGATGAGTGAGGGAATAAACACACATACACGTATGTGCACAAATTAATATCTCAAAATCTTTTTCTGCCTCCTTGTAATAAGCAAAGGGATTCCCAGGAAAATCACCTTTGAGAAAAGCTGCCATGACACTTGTTCATAGTGCAAGCAGCTAAACCATCATGTTAGAGGGTAAGCTCAGGAAATGGGATTGAAAAGTGATGAAAATAAGCCATGGACTCTTTGGTTCTGTAGAAAGAACATTAAATTGGGAGTCAGGAGACCTGAGGTCAGACCTCAGTTTTCTCACTTACTGTATGATCTGGGAAAAATGATTTTAATCTCTCTGGGCCTCAGTTTCCCCAGATGCCAAATAAGGGGTATTGATGGGTTGATCCTAAACATCCTTCAAGCCTCAATATCGACAACTTGTTTGGTAAAACAGGAGAGGATCTATCATTTTTGCAAAGCATCTTAATGACCACCAGATCACTGTCTCTAGTATCTGACACATTTAAATTATATTTATTGATTAGACAGGTGGTGGTGGTGGTGGGGGCGGGGGATAATACTAACTGCATGTATGAAGCCTCCAAGAGTGAACACAGTGTGTAAGCATGGGTGTGTGACATTTCAAAACCATTGCACTCTGACTGCTTTGGGTCCTTCTTTCTTTGTTCATTTGGAGTTATTTTCACTGCATGCTCCTGCTTTGTGTTCAGCTGCACAGGAAGTTTTTGCAATTGGGATGAGAAATTCTGGGAAACAGGAGTTTGTGGGTGAATCCTTGTATGGCAGTGGTCCAGTTCTTGCTTGGGTGAGCTGTGTGGAATTGGAATGAGCCAGTCAGCCCTGCACAGAGAGGTGAGGCATGGCTCTCGTTAAAACCATCTGCGGTGCCTGCTATTTTAGGGAAGCCACAGTGTGAGCAGTGGCAATATTTTACTCCACAAATGGGCCATAAGAAACATTAAAGATGTCATGTATTCTAAAGAAATTGACTTAATGATTCTACTCACTTAAGGAGGAATTGCTGGCAAAGCTCATTCCTTACATGAGTCCAAATGACAGATTCCTGCACAAACAAAAATTCATGCTAACATGCATGAATTAACAAACATGCTAACATGGTAGGTCCTCAGTAAGATCTTGAAAACTGTGACTTTCAGCCAAATGATGTACAACAAGCCAATTTTACCATAGGCTAATTGATATAAACTGGAGTTAAGTTCCTATGGCACATTTCTGGTTATAAAAGTATCACCAAACTTCCAAAGACAGGTATCAAAACACTTTTAATATTAAGCATTGCAATAAATGTGAACTATACATACATTTAAGAAAGATTTAAAAAAAGATAATTATATACTAAGGGTTGAGGGTTGATATTATTTATCCCAGCAACTCGGGGTACAAGGCAAGAACCAGCCCTGAACAGGACGCCATCCCATGGGAGGGACACTCACACCACACCCACTCTCTCAGGCTGGGACCACATAAGCACACCAGTTCACCTAATGTGCTTAGCTTTGGGTGTGCAAGGAAGGCAGAATACCCAGAGAAAACCCACAGATATGGAGAAAGCATGCAAACTTCAGCCAGACTGTGGCACTGGCCAGGAATCTTTTTTTCCTCATCACACTGTAATGAAGCAATGTTATTTGAAGGCCTGCTGCACAGCCTTTTTGCACCCTCAGATTTCCTCCATTGTGTCTATAAACCCCAACCCTAGTCTTGAGGGCACTCAGAGCTCATAGTGTGTTTTCTTTCCCAAGTGAAACTGTCACCATGATGCCCATTTTATAAGGAAGGAATAAAACACACTGTCAAAGACTCAATGACAGCAGCCCGAGCATCATTAACTGAGTTCAGTGAAAAGAAGGGAAACAAATTCAAAGTCATCAAAATGGAAGCTTTTAATTATGTTCCCCACCATGAACTGAAATGAATGTTCAAAATTGGACAGTGGATCATATCTTTTGGATATGACCCTGGAATCTCCCCTATTTTCTGGTAGAACACTTTAAATCATTGTTAGCCTGTAACCATCAACAAAAGCAAAGACCTTCACTCAAATTTGTAGAGAACGTCCATTTTTGCAGAATTTTTCCATTTTAGCTTCTTACATTGTCAATTGCCAGAGACTAAGGCACAGTGGAATATTCTTATCTATTCCTCACAATAGCTCCCCTAGGGAGGCTTGAGGGCTTGTTATTCCATCTCTATAATACGGGGGAGATTTAGAGCCAGATATCAAGCCATATGTTATAACACATCATTAATTGAAACAGGAGAACTTGGGCCGAGGTTTCATATTATTACATAATGTTAACACATTTTAAAGAAACTAAAAACGACTTGTTTTCTACAATGATGAAGTACTGGCTTGGTGATACACACATATAATGTGTATATATATATATATATATTTGTATTACTTTGTTCTCATGCAGCTATGAAGAAATACTTGAGACTGGGTAATTTATAAAGAAAAGAGGTTTAATTGACTCACAGTTCTGCATGGTTGGGGAGGCCTCATGAAACTTACAATCATGGCAGAAGGCACCTCTTCACAGGGTGGTAGGAGAGAGAATGAGTACCAGCTGGGGAAATGCCAGACGCTTATAAAACCATCAGATCTTGTGAGAGTCACTCACCACCATGAGAACAACATGGGGGAAACTGCCCCCATGATTCAGTTACCTCCACCTGGTCTCTCCCTTGATACATGGGGCTTATGGGGATTACAATTCAAGATGAGATTTGGGTGGGGACACAAAGCCTAACCATATCAATATTCATACATCATTCTCTTTAAATTGATACAACTAAAGTGACTGGATGTTTGATTTTACACTACAATTGCCATTTCATCACTTCCCAGGGGAACTCAAGTTATCTCAAAATATAGCATAATTTCCACAATTCATGTCTTTTTTTTTTGAAACAGGGTCTCACTCTGTCACCCAGGCTGGAGTGCAGTGATGCCATCATAGCTCACTGCAAGCTCTAACTCTTGGGCACATGCAATTCTCCCACCTCACCCTCCCAAGTAGCTGGCACTACAGACTCATCCCACGGTGCCCAGCTAAAAATTTTTCTTTATTATTATTTTTTTTTGTAGAGTTGGGTCTCACTTTGTTGTCCAGGTTAGTCTCAAACAATCTTCCCACCTCAGTCTCCCACAGCACAGGGATGACCTGTGTGAGCCACTGCACCCGGCCCCAGTCCATTTCTTAAATGCATTTCTTCACACCCTTAAGTGGTAGGTTGGGAGAGAAGTAGTCTGTAGCCTCTTTTGACTGTCGCTAGTTGGGATAGACAACCCAAACACTTAAAGTTCTGGTGCTTTACTTAGAATGTATCATTATAAGTCCTGTTGGCTGTGTGTGAATTAATGAAGGATCTAATATCATGGGGGTGGGGGTTGGCTTTATGATGAATGGTCTCATACAAATTCTTGAAATTCTATTTTTTGAATGTTGTGACCAACACTATTGTACACCAACAAACTACTGTTCCCGTGCAAACTCAGGAGAGACTTGCTACCAACGGCTGGTGTCCTCCACAGCAGTTGACTTCCATATTGTTTTAAGACCTGTCATTCTCAGATAACTTAGACATTTCAGAGGCAGATATGTACTTCCTTCTAGGACTATGGCTTTTAAACCTTTGTTAGTGTAAAATATTCTTCGCAGACATAATCTTACATAGAACTCCAATATTAGAAACATGCTGAAGTAGCGGTACCCCAGGAGAAGCGGTGGAGAAAAAACACACAGGCTTCCTCCTGGTCCCACCTCATGCCATCTTTAAGGCTCTCTCTTAGAAGGCTAGAGCTCTGCAGAACCCAGTTTGAGGGCTCCTGCTCTAGACTACCTGTAGAACAAGCCACATCACATACAATTGCCTATATTCTCTGAGACATGTGATGGAAAAATGGTAGACCGCAGAATCTGCCTTTTAGCAAAAACCATGCCGGTGTATATCGGCACATCATCTAACAGGAATTCCCCTAGGACACACCAACCTGAGGGGAGAGCTGAGTTACCTTACGATGGGACTGTCATACATACTGCTGGCTTCCCCAGTTTCTCAGGTGCTACTTCAATTCCCAAGTTGCTGCAGGACTGCCCCAGCTGCTGCTAATTTCTCTGAGGACTTGGTGTCACTGCCTAAAGAAGTCATGCATTGCACTCCTGGTGAAGAAATTGCTCCACCATTGCTATAGATGCTGTTGTTGTTATATGTTGATGCTGATTTTCTACATGGTCTCTTTACTACTAGAACAGCTAAGGATCCTCCCATTACACAAGGATTTTCTCTTTCCTATTTTCTTTCCTTCTTCCATTCACTTAATCCTTGGGAAAAGAGAAAAGGCTTTGTGTTCTATCTTACTCAAGTAGTGTTGAGCGTATTTCTTGATAAGTAACAGATTCTTAGCAAATGTATATTCTCTGTAAATATATATTCTTCTAAGATGTCCACTTTTGGAGACAAAAGCACAGGCTTCAGAGTGAAACAGCCATCAGTTTGAACCTGTGTATGCTTCCTGAAGGTGGTATGATTTGGGGCAAGTTACTTCACCTCTCTGAGCTTCAATTTCCTCATTTTTAAAGCAGGGTGGCAATACCTACCTCAGAGTGGTTGTAGAAAGAAATAATATGGTATATGTGACTGGTGTGGCATGCAGTAAGTGCTCAAAAAATGTAAGTTCCTTTCTTTTCCCCTTGAAGAATGAAGTGCTGTACTACTTGCAGGGGGTCAGTCTGGCTCTGCCCTTCAGTGAGTCCCTGTGAGCCAGAGGTTCCAGCCATTCCATAGGAGCCAGCTGGGGAAACCTCTCCAAAGAGCAGGGTGGAACCCATGGATCTGGGTCTACCATACTGTTCTTTACTGACTAACGGGCTCTCCCTGGACACTTATCCCAAGGAGTTTCCAGCAATGTCAAGCAAAGAAAACAGGCCTTTTGATAAGAATGATACAATGGACTTTGGAGACTTGAGGGGAAGAGTGGGAGGAGGGCAAGGGATAAAAGACAACAAATATGGTTCAGCATATACTGCTCAGGTGATGGGTGCACCAGGATCTCACAAATCACCACTAAAGAACTTACTTATGTAAACTAATACCACCTGTACCCCAATAACTTATGAAAAAAGAAAAAGAAAAAACAGGCCTATGGTAAAGTTGCAAAATAGAACAGGGAGAGGGGTAGTGTTAACAAAAACTATCAACTGTAGGAAGCATGTTAACATTGTTAACAAAATTGGTGTAGAAGCATGTTATTTGTCCTCAACCCAGCATCCATTTCTTCATCTTCTGGGATTATACTTCTAATGTCCTTTGAAAAACCAGTTCTCCTCACTTTTGGCTGTATCGTTTGAGGGGGATTAACCCTATCCATTGCTCCAGGATAGAGCCTTGATTGGCTAAAGCCAACAACATGTTCAACCTTCTAGCTGCAACCATTGGTTCAGAGATGGGCATATGACCCAATGAGAACCAATGAAATATTTTTCTAGAGCTTAAGAGAAAAAAGAGTTAACTTTCTGTGGAGCTACCACGAAAGTGTGTCTTCTTTTTGGATGGGGTAATATGAAGCTGTATGACATTTACTACTACCACAAGGGCAAAGTCTAGAGCTGCTAGGTCAAGGGGTGAAACATGAAGATAAAGGGAGTTAAGAAATTAAATTAGGTGGGAGGAGTGTGAGAGGATAAAGTCCATATTTAATGTCTTTGTACTGCTGGATCAAGTCTTATCTGAAGCCTGTATCCATCTGGACTATTAGATTATGTAAAGCAATCAGTTTGAAATCAGTTCTCCTGATATTGTTGCTTATTAACTGTGTAACACTTGGCGGGGCCTCAATTTCCTCCTCTGAAAGAAAGGGTTTAATAACATCCTTTTATAGTCAAGGTGATGAATAATGAGTTAATATATGTAAACCACCGTGCTCAATTACATGACATTTTTAACATAAAAGTGGTCAGAAGGTCATATAGAAGTATCACCTAGAAGAGTGGTTCTCAGTTGAAGCAATTTTGCCCCTCAGTGGACATTTGGCAATGTCTCGAGACATTTGGGGTTGTTACGACTCAAGGCATTTAGTGGGCAGGGGCCAAGGATGTTGCTCTACATCCTATGATGCACAATACAACCTCCCATAACAAAGAATTATCCAGCCCCAAATACCACTAACGCCAAAGAAACCCCAATCTAGAGAACACATCTACTGATGTCAGTGAAGTGCTCCAGTTGAGGCTTCCATTATTTCTGCAGAATACTATGGAGAAATGAATAAAGGACACTGGCACAATGAGCAAGTACATAAGATGGTAACTAACACCAAGGGACAAAACAAAGAGATTCCCTGGTTCTCTGCCAAGGCTATGAGCGTTCTACCTGTGAATTTCAGAGTAAATGAAGGTTCTAAGAGCACTGCTGAGGTAACATATAGATTATGGAGCTCTAGAAAGTGTGAGCTTGATTACTCAATTAGAACTGATCGCAGGATAGCAAGAAGAGGATAAATATTGTCCAGGTTGGTATGGAGCAAGACACAATCTCAGAACGGCATGTTCCCTGTATCTTTAGGTATTATGAGGTACAGCACAGTCAAAATGTTGAGAACTTGATATCACAAGTAGAACATCTTTTTTTTAAAAATTTATTATTATTATACTTTAAGTTGTAGGGTACATGTGCCTAATGTGCAGGTTTGTTACATATGTATACTTGTGCCATATTGGTGTGCCGCACCCATCATAGAACATCTTAATATCATTAACGATCTACTGACTTCCTGTATGTAATATATTGTTTTATACTCAAAATTATACACATACATCTCTGCGCTGAGAGAATTTACAAATTCTGGCATGGCAAGGAAATAGAACGCTGCCTAGTTCAGTCTAACACTGCCTATTCCCAGATATAACAGAGAGCAACAAGGTGAGATGGTCCTATAAATCATAATCTGGCCCTTTGTAACAAGGACAATTATCATGAAGTTGCAGAATACTTCCAGATTTCAGCATTAAATGCTTCTTGACTCACGCACTAGGTGGCTGGAGTGAATTCAGTGTTATGTACCCACCTCCTAGACCTGGGACAGAATTGCTTAAAATAACCCAACTGCAAACCTCCACAGACCATCTATCTATGTGGTGTCTGGGAGCCCCATCCACCTACAGTGAGAGGTGAGGACAACGGCAAGAACAAGCTTTAACAGCAAAGCTTCTGTAACATTAATGCTGATGCTGTGTGACTTCTCTTCCCCTTTCACAGTAGGGGAGAAGCCAGATGGAGGAGCATGTTCATGACATGACCAGTTTAATAACTATCCTTTCCTCTGTTCCTCTGCTGACTTAGTCAATTTTCCTAATGGACATATAGATATTTGTGAGTGTGCATGTGTATATGTATCTGGTGGCAGCTTTAATTATCACTGCTCATTACCTTTTTCCCTGTGCTCATTTTAATTGTCTCTGTGACTTTCCTTAGCAACCTATTTGAAAGCATTTCAGTAATTCTTTTCTTATTTCTATTGGTGAAATCTTTATAATAGTCTTTTTATTATCCGTGTTTTAATGGTTTTAGTTTGCTACCTGCTGAGATTGCTGTAGTCTTAATCATTACATTTTAAAAGACAGCTGTTAGAAGTTTCTTTAACTGCACAAATAACATGTTAACAGCTGAACTAAAAATGAAATAAACTTTTAATTTCCCATGTTTTGCTAATAAAAATAGTAATAATAACAATAATAGCTAACATTTGAAAGCTTACAATGGGCAAAGCACTGCACTATGCCCTAAATATTTCTTCATTTAAGTGTCACATCCTTATGAGATAGGGAGTATAATGTTATCTATATCTATTTTGTAGAAAAAGAAACTGAGTCATAGAGAGGTCAAGTACCTTGCTCAAGGTCATGCCAAGTGGTGCTCTGTCAAACAAGGAGGGGCCACGCGTCCAGCTCAGAACTAGACTGATGTCAGAGATGGAACTCAGACTGTATTCTGATTCTTTCCTCTCCAGTTTCTTCCTGTATTTATCATTATGCACACAATAGTTTTTACTTTTTTGCAAATACAGCATCGACAGAATGTACTGTCTATTCTTTCCACTTAACAGAATACTAAAAACACTTTCCAAGTTGCTATCTCATATTCCCAATGCCACATTGATAATATATTCTTGATATACTATCATGAATAGTGTATTCTTCCTTAAAATTGATAGATCGTACTTGAATTGAGCATATTTGTGTTATATGATATTTATGTGGTTTTTGGTTTTTCATCTTTTTAAAAAATCTAGTCATGTATATAGCATTTTCTAATTTTATTTCTTGAGATAAATTCCTAGGAGTGAAGTTACTGAGTCAAAGGGTGTCTTTTTTTATAATTCTTCAAAGGTGTTCTTCAAATGTTTTCCAAAATTATGCGTGGAGTGAGCATTTATTGAGATACTTGGTTTACCATGATTTTATTAATATAGAAATTTATCATTATTTTAAGCTTGTATTGTTTCAATAGTAATTTTCTGTTAATAGGCAATTGTTTAAGAATTATTGAGGTTGGACAATTCATTAATATATGGTTATTTTCAATTTCTATAAATATTCTATATCATATAGACAAAGAATCAACAAACTATGGCTCATGGGCCAAACCTGGTCTATTGTCTGTTTTTATAGTTTTATTGGACTACTTACTCATTCATTTATGCATTACATATGGCTGCTTTTGCATACTACAACCACAGAGTTGAATAGTTTCAACAGAGATTGCATGGCCCACAGGTAGAAGTGACTGTGTAATTTACAGGGTCCAGGAAAAATTGAGAATGTGGAGCCCCCTGTTAAACAATTATTGAAAATGTTAAGACAATGACAACAGAAGTTTCAACCAAGGGCAGGTAACAAGTCCATGAAACTGTCCCTGCCCACAAGGCCTAAAACATTTATAATTCGGCCCTTTACCAAAAAAGTTTGCTAACCCTTGGTATATATATTTAATCCCAAATCTGTTATAATTGGTTCAAATATCTTCTTTTTCTATAATTTCCCTTTTTAATTACAACATTCATGTCAAAACACTGATTTTTTTTAAGTAGGGCAGTGATTTTTTTTTTTAATGTGATAGAATCTTTAGATAATTTCTTTCAATGATTACTACCTCAAAGATCAGACAGTTGAATTTGTTCTCTTCTGGTTATTTTTAATGATATTACTTCATATATTTAATTCTGTTCATAACATTAATTTTAATGTATAGTGTTAAATATGGGTTATATGCTAATCTATTTTAAAATTGAGAATCACAATTCCAATTGTAAATATTTTCCTTATTCATTGCTTAGTAATGCCTACCTTACCATAAATGAATTTCTTATATATAACTGGTCAATTTTTGAGCTTTTCAATATATTTCATTAATTTCTGATTCTATTTTTTGTTATTTAGCTCAGTGGTTCTCAACCAGGGGTAAATTTGCTCCCAAGGGCACATTTTTGGTCATCAAAACTGAAGGAGGAGGTGCTACAGGCATCTGATGAGTAGAGGCCACTGATGCTACTGAACATGTTACAATGCACAGGACAGCACCCACAATAAAAAATTATCTGGCCCCAAATATCAGTGGTGCTGATGTAGACAAATCCTACTTTAGCTTTGTATTTTTTTTTTACTGATATAAGTACCTTAAATGCCATTATGGGCAGATTCTCTTACTAATTTCTGTTTCTTTTCAAAATATTTATTTGCTTTTGTAAAATTCATTTTGTAAATGAATTTTAAAACAGCTCTGTCAAATGGGATCACATTAAAAAGCTTCTGAGTAGCAAATGAATCAATCAGCAAAATGAAGAGACAACACTCAGAATGGGAGAAAATATTTACAAACTACTCATCTGACAAAGTACAAATAACCAGTCTATCTAAGGAGTTCAAATAACTCAATAGGAAAACAAATAAAAAATCCAATCAAAATGGGCAAAAGATCTGAATAGACGTTTCTCAAAAGAAGACATACAAATGGCCAACAGTTATATTTTAAAAATGTTCAACATCAATAATCATCAAAGAAATGCAAATTAAAACCCCAATAAGGTATCATCTCATACCAGTTAAAGTGGCTTTTATCCAAAAAATAGGCAAAATGAATACTGGCAAGGATATGAAGACAGGCAGTAACAAATACCGGCAAGGATGTAGAGAAAAGGGATCCTTCATACACTGTTGGTGGGAATGGAAATTAGTACAACCACTACAGAGAACAGTATGGAGGTTCCTCAAAAAACTAAAATTGGAACCATCATATGATCCCATAATCCCACTGCTGATATATATCCAAAAGGAAGGAAATCAGTATATCAAAAAGATAACTACACTACCATGTTTACTGCAGCATTATTCACAATAGCCAAGATTTGGAAACAACCTAGGTGTCCATCAGCAGATGAATGGATAAAGGAAATGTGGTATATATACACAATGGTATATTATTCAGTAATAACAAAATAAAATCCTGTGATTTTCAACAACATGGATGGAACTGGAAGACATTATGTGAAGTGAAATAAGCCAGGCACAGAGAGACAAATATCACATGTTCTCACTCATATGTGAGAGGTAAAAAATAAAAAATGAACTCATGGAGATAGAGAGTACAATGATGGTTACCAGAGGCTGGGAAGGGAAGCAGGGAGGAGAAGATAAAGTGAGGATAATTAAATGAGTACAGGAGTACAGATAGATAGAATGAATAAGGCCAGCTGGGCACGGTGGCTCACACCTGTAATCCCAGCACTTTGGGAGGCTAAGGCGGGGGGATCACGAGGTCAGGAGTTAGAGACCAGCCTGGTCAACGTGGTGAAAACCCGTCTCTACTAAAAATAAAAAAAATGGCTGAGCATGGTGGTGCATGCCGTGTAGTCTCAGCTACTCAGGAGGCTGAGCCAGGAGAATCCCTTGAACCTGGGAGGTGGAGGTTGCAGTGAGCCGAGATGGTGACACTGCACTCCAGCTTGGGCAGCAGAGCAAAACTATGTCTCCAAAAAACAAACAAACAAAAAAAAACAAAAAACAAAAACCAAAAAAAGCCTAATAATAGGTAGCACAATGTTGCTGCCTGCCTACGTTGCTAGGTAAAGCTTTCTGAACCCTCCTGGTTCTAAGCACTGCACAATTCATAAGTCATTATTTCTTTGGTCAGATAAACTCTGCTAAATTTAATTTGACTAAAGTTTTTCTGTTAACATTTCAAATAACTTTACTATTACAAACATATAATTTGAGGAGAGTTTATCTGGTCACTTTAGCTTTTCTTTTTTTTTTTATTTGATGGAGTCTTACTCTTTCGCCCAGGCTGGAGTATAGTGGCATGATCTCGGCTGACTACAACCTCTGCCTCCCAGGTTCAAGTGACTCTCCTGCCTCAGCCTCCTGAGTAGCTGGGATTACAAGTGCCTGCCACCATGTCCGGCTAATTTTTATATTTTTAGTAGAGACGAGGTTTCACCACATTGGCCAGGTGGTCTCGAACTCCTGACCTCAAGTGATCTGCCTGCCTTGGCCTCCCCAAGTGCTGGGATTACAGGTGTGATCCACCGTGCCCAGCCCCTCCTTTAGCTTTTCAAGCTATAAAGTAACACAGTTTGTAGATTCTTTCCAATGTTTATTTTTGTTTAGTTTTGAGAGCATAGAGTTGGACTTCCAAACCAACTTATTGAATAATGCTGATAGAATTAAAAGTGTGAATTATTTCTCAATTGAGCAAAATGTTTAGAATATTTGTCATTTAAGTTAAAAGTAACAGCTTTTAATGACTTTCTGCATAAAAATTTAAGCTCCAGATTTTTGTATTAAAATAGTTACTACTGGCCTTTTGATTTTATTACACAGAACATTTGTGTGTGTGTGTGTGTGTGTGTGTGCATGTGTACATATCTACACACCTATCACACATATAATAAACCTCTAAAAATTAATGTGACATGAGAAAGTGCTGGATATGTGCTAGCTAGTTAGAATATGTTGGCAGTACCATAGCTGTACTTAAGCTTATTGAAGTACAAGGATAAAAGGTACCTCTGTAGCAGGTCAAATTGTAATTTCCCCTAGCATTCCTGCAGAATAATGTGATTGATTCTTGAATGGACTTGAACAAAAATATTTCTGACCTAATCCTTAGTCCTTCAGTCCTTCAGTGATAGCAATTCCTAAGCCCCCTTTTTTATTACCAGGATCTGTCTTGTCACCTCATCCATCTCTTTATACAGATTTTTCTGGAGGCCTTACAGAGCAGTCAAGAGTGACTGAACTGCACATTCTCTTCAGAGGTTAGAACTGTAGCCAAAGACTTCTCTGTAAACGGACCCACGTTCCTGGTTCTTTCTACGAATATAAGGAGTCATAGAAGTTTGCATTAAGAGATACAATACTGATGAAAGAAATTATTTAATTCAATTATAACCTTTATTTCTTTCAGTATTTAACCTTACGGGAATCATATTAAGACAATGATACATTTGCATTTGAGGTGTTTATGATTAAACTAAGTTTCCCTCTGCTTTTTCACCATGCATTTTCTTTAAGTACCGAACATCAGCTTTAGAATCTGATTGGCAATATGGAGGAATGGAAGGATCATAAAAACGAATTGCAACCCAAATGGTATAAGGTAGAAATTGATAAAGAGTATCCTATAAACAAAATGCTGAGATATATTCTAAAGACTCAGGTGGTCATAGGTTTTCCCATGATTGCTCCAGAAAATGGACGTGAAAGCACACAGTAACCACGTTTAAACCATACCGTTTAATTTATAAAGTTGACAATGAAAAGTGACAGAAAGGTAATATATTCATAAATTTTATATGCTTCTGCACTTTTACTATTTTAATAACCTTAGAATTTCCACATAATATAAAATTTAAACAGATTCCTTATTTTGAATTTAATATAGTGCTTTAAAAAGTATTTGTAAGGATTTTATCTCTTTCTCATTGCTTAAACTATTTTATACATTTTTGGGTATTCAAATAAGCTCTTGATTTAGTAACTAACATGGATCAAATGTTTAAAGGTTTGAAGAGGTATAAAAATGGCTAAACTATTATAAAAATTCTGACAAACTGTAGAATAATGGTAAGTTTGCATTAAAGGAATGATCAAGTAGACTATGAGATGGGAATAAAACCACTATGAATTTGAATCCTAGTTTCACCATTAGCTATAACATCTTGGGCAATTTAATTCACCTGTCTGTATTTCAGTGTCCTCATCAGTGAAAGCGAAGGCAATAATAGCATTCACTTCATAGGCTTGTTACAAGGACTGAAACAAGTTAATTTATGTAAACTGTTTATGACTACAATGGGCAGAGAACAGGGAAGAATGAGAATGACTGGTGTAAAAGAAATAAAATACTCTAGGGCAAATTGAATAGCACTTCTAGATAAAAATACTCAACAAGCTATTACCAGTGAGGAAGAGAATTACACAGGAAATGTGTTACAACTGACATCATCATCATACACTTGTACTCAATCCTCATGTTATAGATCTCTCTGTCCTTTCAATATAGATATGTCTATCATATCCAAAGAAGACAACTTCCTATATAGTTATACAATGATCCTTGATAACTCAGAGAATATACATCTGACAATACCTGTTTACATAATCTGAAACCTATAGTTATATACTGACAACAGTGCGTTTTTCTTTCAAGAGTTTGATCACCGGACTCATTATTGTACTAGGAAGAATGATGTTGGAAACTACATTTACCATAAGATAAAATATGCAAATATTTTGATAATTATTATTATGATCTTCCGGAATTATGTCTGTTACTCTGTATCTAGTTGGCATTTTGATTTACTACTATCAGATTTTAGGGAAGAGAAGGCATCTCAAAAGTAAAGGAATGTAAGTTAAGAGTAAAAGATGTGGCGGGAGTGGTGGCTCACGCCTGTAATCCCAGCACTTTGGGAGGTCGAAGCAGGCAGATCACTTGAGGTCAGGAATTCGAGAACAACCTGGCCAACATGGTGAAACCCCGTCGCTACTAAAAATACAAAAATTGGCCAGGTATGGTGGTGTATGTCTGTAATCCCAGCTACTAGGGAGGCTGAGGCAGGAGAATCACTTGAGCCCAGGAAGCAGAAGTTGCAGTGAGCCGAGATTGTGCCACTGTACTCCAGCCTGGGCGACAGAGCGAGACTCCATCTCAAAATGAAGAAAACAACCACCACCACCACCAAGATTTGGAAGCAACCTAGGTGCCTAAGGAAAAAAAAAAAAACCTCACAGCACAAAAAGCAAAGGATGTGGTGTTAAAACAACTTGAATTTGAGCCCTACCTTCACCATTAGCTGTATAATCTTGGCCAATCTAATTCACCTCTCTGTATTGGTTTCCTAGTTTGTAAAGTGAAGGTGGTAATAATATCCATTTAATAGGCTTGTTACAAGGATTAAAACAAGTTAATTTATGTAAAATACTTAGCACGGTGCCTGATATATAGTATTAGCTGTTAGTTATTATTTATAAATGAAAGATCCATTTTTTAGTTTGGATTCTAAGAAGCAAGTTACTCTTTCTGTCCAAAGGACTACTAAAATCTTTTCATCATATGAGCCCATTAAGAATAAATCTCCCGGCCGGGCGCAGTGGCTCATGCCTGTAATCCCAGCACTTTGGGAGGCCGAGACGGGCGGATCGCAAGGTCAGGAGATCGAGACCATCCTGGCTAACACGGTGAAACCCCGTCTCTACTAAAAATACAAAAAAATTAGCCGGGCGCAGTGGCGGGCGCCTGTAGTCCCAGCTACACGGGAGGCTGAGGCAGGAGAATGGCGTGAACCCGGGAGGCGGAGCTTGCAGTGAGTGAAGATCGCACCACTGCACTCCAGCCTGGGCGACAGAGCGAGACTCCGTCTCAAAAAAAAAAAAAAAAAAAAAAAAAAGAATAAATCTCCTAGAAGAATTGAAGTCACAGAGAGGGACAGAGTTGCTGTAAGAACAAGCCAGGCCTATTGTTAAGGAGGTGGGCCTCACTAGTAAAATTCAGATTTGTTTTCCAGAATGGACACAACTGAGTAATTAGCCCATTTATAGAATATTTTCTGGCCAAAGACCGCCAGGAATATCCCTAGAGTTGAATCGAGTTTGGTTTGCTTGTTGCAGCAAGGGATGATGCACACCATGGGACTGCGTGGTCTCAGATATCTCAGTCGCTCATTAGATAAGACAGGAAAGTGTTTAGTATTTTGTGATTTGGACAATGTTTTCTCCATTTTCAGATGTGAATTCAGAGTAGTCTTGTTTTTGTCTTGATCCATCGTGGTCAGAGAACGGCCTTGTTTGATGACGATGTGTGTGAAATTGTTTGTGTTTGTAGGAGAACACCAAGGCCCAGCTGATAGTACTAGGACAGCTCCTGGGTGGCAAGGGCTGCCATTTTTTCTTATCATCTTAATGAATCTTATTTCTGACTGAGTAGGTGACCCCTTGTGAAATCCCCTATCTTTTCTGAACATTAATTTCAGCATCAACATCTTAATTCTGAAATTAACCAGGGGCAATAAAACCATAATTATAATAATAGGATGAATATACTATTAAGTTCAATTATAATTAAAAATGGAAGGATACCCACTTCCACAGTAAAGATAAAGCAGTAGATTGCATTCTTCTTCTAAATTCTAGATTTTAAATGCCTCTCCATTTTTATCAACAAAATTGATCAACATAAATGTGTCAAATCTATCATACTCATATGATGCAAGGCCAAATTTTGAAGAAAAATTGTTTGGAGATTGAATCCTCTTATAGTCTGTCATAAAGAATGAGAGAAAGAAAAAATAGTCAAGTATTCCCTGCAGAGGACTCAAGAGAGTGGGTGAGAATGGCGAGGCATAGACTTGTCTTCCTAGTCTGTTCTTTAACCACTGCTTACTTCCCATACAAAGCTCCACAGAACCCAGAGAACCCCTGAGCCCCCTGGATTAAGGATTCTTAAGTTTCTTGTGTCATTATCTCGCCATACGCCTGTCTTATACCAGATGATCTCTGCAGTGCTCTAAAGAAATAGCAGGGGCTACATTAACTTCTGCAAGGTATATGCAATTCATACCTCACTAAGCCAGAGGTACTTTTGCTATGACAGAATGCCATTGTATGTTGTACTACAGCACTAACCACTATTTGTAGTGTTAGGAAAGCATGGTTGATGATCACAACTTAAAGCAATTATCAAGACATAGAAAATGTATGTAACGTTTGGTTTTATAATTCTAAAAATAATCCTACATCTGAAGGAAACTTACAAGGTTATGAAAGTAATCCATATACTTCCAAGAAGTATGGCTCATTTTTCACATCTAAGACAACATTATTCCTGGGCTCATACCTGGGTTAACAGTCACTGCACAATCAAACTGTCTGCAGGAATCAATGTCAATCTTGAAGACAGAGCAAATGATTAGATCAGCGAGGCTGTGACCCAGAACATAGCTGATGTGCTATTTTTAAAACTTCTCGCTAAAAAATTATCCACATTTGCAGTAATTCCTTAGAGTGACTACCTCAGTAGCTGAAAAATGAACAAACCTGGAATACTCAGATTTCTTGACATTGATTTGATGTGGAAATCAAATAGTTTGGCTAGCAAGAAAACTGCAGTGTCAATTATTCAAACTACGTTGCAGGTTTTACCCTATTCATCTTCATGGTGTAAAACAAACATCAGTCCCTCATTGTGAATTGGTAGATCTTATCTTTCTAATGAATGAAAATGAAAAGGGGGTTTTATAAAGGGAAGAAGCACAGATTGTTGGGCTGTGGAGGTGCTGATGGACTAAAGGGGCCAAGAAATCCAAGAAACGACCCTAAAGGGAGTGATAGGTAAGGAGCAAAGGTGTTTCGTTCATTCCACAATTAAGGTTGGTCCTGTCTGTAACATATCTAGGCTGCATTACCCACACATATCTACCAGACAGGAAAAATTCACAGAGGAAAAAGTCCATCTCTTTGAATCCACAGACCTCATGCTTAGTTTATTCATTTCATTTCAGAGAAAGCTTTGTGGAGAAACTCATATAGTTTCTGTAAATGGAACATAGAACACATACATTCTTAAATATTTATGCGTGTTACAATCACCTGGAGGGCTTGTTAAAACAGTAATTACTGGGCCCTACCCCACAGACTTTCTGATTCATTAGGTTTGAAGTGGGTGTTGAGAATTTACTTTTCTAAAAAATCCCCAGGTAATGATGATGCTACTGGTCCAGGACCCCACTTTCAGAAAAACAATTTTTTTTAAAAAATTTATTTATTATTATTATACTTTAAGTTCTAGGGTACATGTGCATAACGTGCAGGTTTGTTACATATGTATACTTGTGCCATGTTGGTGTGCTGCACCCATCAGAAAAACAATTTTTTTAATGAATTCTTTTAGTTGATTAGTTTCTGAGCTGAGGGTAGGCCTCCTTTCTTGTCCAATATGCTCCACATGTGCTCAATAAGTGACAGTAAGTGAATGAGAAAACCAAGGCACAGACAGACTAAATGGCATGCCCAAGTCAGATCCTTCTTTTCTCTTAGCCTGGCCAAAGGTGGGAATCACTAAAGGATGTGGAGGTGGCCAGTGTGATCTGTCTCTGCAAATGTGAAAGGTACCAAATTACAGTGAATTAGAATTTTTGTGGGTCTTTTAGAAAACCACTCCAAAGGCTCCATTATAAATGTTCTATTTCCTTTTTCTGACTGCTGTGAAAAAAAACTTAGTGGAATAACCTTTACAAATGTATTAATTTATTCTACCCCAAGGATATTATATTCAGTGATTTGGCAAAACTAATCTGAACTAATAACAGCCACATTTGCTGAGACTAAGCAGATTTTCCAGTAGAGAGCTACTTAGCCACTTGGAACAAATGAAGGTTGAAATATAAAGATTAAAGAATAGCTGTAATGTCCAAAAGAGGTAAGAATGTTTACAGAGACATCAGCACAAATTGACAAAAATGCAAAGCCAAGGATGCTAACAAAGAAAATGATCACCACGGACTGAAAAATTTACCAGGAAATTTTCCATCACTGACAAATGCTCAGGTTCAAGAGACATTCTCCATGTGTGTCTCCAGAGGACTTTTAATCACTGTGTGAAAACCACACCTTCTCAGAGCCTTTGGTTCTCTCCAATGGAGTCAAATAATAACTGTGCATTCACTTCTACACTGTCACTTTAAAAATCCTCAATCTATTCCATAGACGAGAGTTGAAATCTCACAGCCTACTGGAACCAATATAAATGAGTAAAATTGGGAGAATATAAGGTAATAGGTAGAGGTAGTAGTGAGACTTGGTTAACCAAAAAATATATGCTCCATTTAAAGGGGGAGCTGCACCCCAGCTTCAGGATATTGTTGCTCTATGGGATGTGATCCCAGTGTTGCCAGATATTTCAATTTTGCAAGAGGCAACAGAATTTGGATTTCCTGATAAGCACTGTGTGACCCAAATGAAATATGTTTGTAGATAGAATAGGGCCTCTAGCTTTTATTTGAGGCCTTAGGCTCTTGGAAGTCCTTCTCTGGTCCTGTTTACCTGGTTCTTTTATAATCTCCTTCTGGATATATATTCTGTCCCCCTGTCCACCCAAAAGTACTCTTTCTTTTTTCAAAATCTCTCAGAGGCACAGAGTTCTTCTTCCCCTAATTCCTAAAGGACCACACAGGTAGATAATGGTATCAGGAATTGTCTTCAACTACTTCATATGCCGAAATACAGTCCATTAGTGATGGGTTTGTTTTCCACGGTGAATGGGGGTGGCTCAGTATCATACAGTCTCATAAGGTGAGCTGACTTAAGGGGAAGACACTTAGGTTCTATTTGCCCTAGCTAACTTACTTCTTACCGCCCACCCCCGCTCACTTCATCTCAGGCCCCTGGAACAACTTTCAAAAAAATGCAGCTGGGCTCCAAGAAAAAAGAATACCCAATTGCTCAGAGCATGAAGATTGCCAATCCCCATTTGGGCTTTGATAAAACTGAACTAAGGAATAAAGGGTTTGAAGACAGCTTTCCTTAATTCTTCCAATTTAGGTACAACTAAAGTGTAGAGGGCAAGAATAATTCCGCAGGTAATCTGGTCTAAAGCTCCTAGTTCCTTTTCTGTCTCATTTTCCTTCATTTTTTTAAAGGGGAATTAGTGAGGGGAAAAAAAAGTTTGAATATTTAGATTTTTCTTGAAAGGTTTATCTACTCATTCCCTGAGCCAACATTTATTATTTTAAATTTGTCAGACATGGAGCTTACAGTCTATGAAAGGTACACACATACAATAGAAAAGTAGGCAAATAAAAATTAAGATAATAATAAATTATAAATAGTACAATCTGGAAAATAATCAGGATAATGCAAACCACAGAGGAAAAATATTAGTATGTATTGCATGTTTATATTCCAAACCTAGGGTGGAAAGGGGTAGGTGATGTCCCTTTTTGAAGGATTTCAGTGTCAGGGGTTATATTCACTATAAGTCCTGACTTGGCAATGGAGGGGTTGCTCTGGTGGTCCACTTTATGCCATTACAAAGGATGTCAAGCTCCTGGTGATGCTTGAAATCTCTTTGGCCCTGGTGCAGCTTAGTCCTTGAAGCAGCTCTGAGTCCTGGAGGAATGAATACTTTCAGGTGTGGACAGTAGTTACAGGGAAATTATAATTAGCTCACATATAGGTAGACATTCAACAGATAAGCAGGAAAGACCTACCAAGGTGTGGTAGTTGGGAGCTGAATCAATTTTCATTTCCAACCCTTTTCAAGAAGAGACTCTGCTGGTAAATGAGCCAAGTTTAAATCAATCCTGTCCTCCATCCCCACCTCTGCCCCCTTGCTGTGGATCAAGAGAGAGCTAGGCAATGTGCCCACAATTCAAAAGCACAGAACAGAAAAGGCACCCAAACATCTAGCAGAGCGCTCAGACTCTGGGAGAAAGCTCAGGCTGCAGAGTAAAACAAAGGGAGTCTTGGGTTAATAGATCAAAAGAGCAGGCATTTTACTATGCATTTCCAGATATAGTCCTGCAGCATAGTCTGTACTCAAAGGTGAACTTCCAGAAAGATGGTTGATAGTATGAACCTGGAAATCACGTATGTATTTTTGTGTGTGTGTGTGTGTGTGTGTGTGTGTGTGTGTATCTTTCACAAGACTTGGTCCTGAACATCTTCCTGTCCTGAGTATGGATTCAAACATTCACAGATAATTGTTGTATTTACAAAGTCCTAAGTTTAAAAATGCCTCCAGAAATCATTACAGGTCAATAGTTTTAAAATCTTTTACAATCCCATCATTTTTGAGAAATGAGCTAGTTCCCCTAAATCCTGCATTCACTAAGACTTTGACAATTCTCCCATTTGCCAGACTCTTTGGGGAAATGTGATGGTATAATTTGTGGACACACACTCTCCACCCTCATGACTGTCTTACCCTCTTCCCACCATCAGTTGACAGTCTCTCTGAGGAGATATAAAGCATATCCTTCCTCCCAGTTATAGGAAAGATTACAGTAGCTAAGCTGACTCAAAGTAAGTAAGCAGCACCTCTTTGCTTTAGTAAAACTCATGTTTGTTTGAGCCTGTGCTATTTTACGCAAACCTATAAGTACAGGACACTCACAGACCACTTAGAGGAGAGTTCAAATATGATATCACTTCAATGCCTAGCATAGGGTACAGTACAAATAAAAGTTTCAATAAGTATGTGTTTAATAAATGTTTATTACATAAAATCTCTGAACAGTTTTAAGGTCACAGGGTCGTCTATGACATGACAGAACTCTTAAGTGGTTACATTTGCCACACCTAAAGGGAATTTGTCAATGTAAACTTTATGAATGTGAAAAAAAGGTGAACATAGGAAACAAAATGTTTAAATACATATATGTCCCCAAATAACAACAATGACTTTCAGATGAACAGCTCATACCTATTATTTATTTTCCTGTACATAGCAATGCATTATTTATTTATGATTTATGTCTTCTTAGAAACATCCAATTTCTGGCATTGACAAGGCCCCTTCTAGGTAAAGAGATTTTTCAAAAACATTTGTCATATAAACTTCTCTAAAATAGTTTTTCTCAAAAAATAAGATCCACCTGCCAACAGCATTTAGCATCAGGTGGGCCAATTATTTAAAATTTAAATTTCTAATCAACCACTTTTCCTGAATCTGGTCTTTGAGAGGAGAATCAGGAATCTACATTTTTTAACTCTTCTAGTGATTCTTATGCATATTGAAGTTTTAAAACCACTGCTCTAATGCCTTCAGGGTAGAATAAGATAACCTGCCAAAAGAAATAAAAACATGCATTGATCTTATGAAGCCCCCTAATAGATACATAAGGATTTTGTGAGCAGTAATGACTCCATTCTTTCTTCTAAATAGGGACTTAAAACTTTGAGACATGAGTACCTTAAAGGGTACAAAAATAAAATCCACACACAACTATAGAATGAGTTGGTCACCACATTTCTCCTCCCCCATCACCCCAACACACACACATATACACAAACCTCTCCAAAGATAGAACCTAAACTTCTTTCAGGGACCCTAGTAAAATTGAGTTTTACTCACTTTAATTTGTGGTAGACTAGACTGGACTGGGGTGAGCATCTCATATACCTAAATGTGCTCAGTTCTTAAAAAGTCGAAAGTTGAATTTGACTTGAAGGTCTTTTGGGATCTCATTCATAGTAGCCCAATAAGAAAATACCCAACACCTTAGAGACACTAGAGAAGCTTAGAAATTCATTCAGTACTCCCAGAGCCCTCAAGACCCAGTTTGGAGTGGGTTGGTCTCCAGGGAAGTGCACGCAGTAGCCAAGCCCTAACAGAAGAGCCCAGCTGTGACTTTGCTTTATCAATATATGGAAACAGCAGCTGCAGAATGCTCATCAATATGGCCGGCTGGAACTTAAAATCAGAGCTAATCATACTCAGCATCTGCACCTAAACATCAGCAAAGCCTAGGCATTCAGGTGGAGAGGATCCAGGTGGGAAAGTCAAAGCCAGGGATGATTAGGTTTAGTGCTGGTCTAGAATGTGAATTGCCTTTTCTTTGCCATCTCCAGTACAATACGATTTTCATCCTTATCTTGAAACTCCTCATTTCCCTTATTCACAGTGTGACATAAAGCCCTCTAGGAAATAGAGGTTGGGGCAGGTGAGCCCTACAGATCTCCAATGGGCTTGAGCTGGTTGCTACTACCCCTCCCTTTCACATGACTCTACCTCTTGAGGACAAATAACAAAAAATCTTGCATTTATATTGGGTTATCAGACCAAGCTTAGGTTAACTCAGTAAACTGCAAAGTTTCTTTTTATTTTTTAACATGAAAAATAGGGAATTCTTTTATACTGGTATAATTCTGAGCTTCTGAAGACTAATGGGAAATTAAGAGAAACTTGCATTACAGGGGAAGCAATCTTAGTACAGCCACAGAAAGTTTCCACTGATATTTATCTTGGACCACTTAATCAGGCCAGTAATAAGCAAAACAAAGATACAACTCTTTCTCAAATTCCCTTCCCTATTCTGATCCTACATGGAAAACACGTTCTCATTTCTAAGTGGTAGAGAATATTTGCTTTCAGGAGAAAAGAGAAAATTTGCAAATCACATTCTGAATGCCATCAAATTTGTCTTTTTAGAGTAAAAATAACTTCTGAAGTTATCTATCTATATATATATTAGATCTATAGGTATATAACATATCTATATAATGTATATATAGACATATATACACATCTGTATACACGTTACAAATAGATATATGTATTTGCACATATGTATGTCCAGTTTTTTTCCTCCCAATGTCTACTAGATCCACATAACTTTTATAAGTCCCATTGCCTTATTTCATAGGATCATTATGTTTGAATCTGGAAGAAACCTTAGTGTTCAATATGTACATTTTACGGATGAGCAAAATGAAGTCTTTAAGCTTCAGAGTGATTACTTCAAGGCCACGTGGCTACAAGTTTACACAAGAATGAAGATAAAAATCCAAATTCCCTGATTCCTGGCCCAGCACTGTTTCCAAAGGACCATAAACTCTTTTTTCCCCCAACCAGGGTCTCTGCTGAAATCCTATATGGCTTGGTTTAAAAAGCATAAAAAATATGCTATAAAAGTTATGGCAAAAACAGCAATTACTTTTGCACCAATCTAATACTTTTATTGCTCCATCTGTAACATAGCCTGGGTATAGAAGACATACCAATAATGTGATAGAATAGTGTGTTCAAAGAAAAACTGCCTCGTTGCTTTTAGAGGTGGCGCTGCCCCCAAATCATTCAGTAATGACAGAGTTGATACTGTTTAAAACATGTATCTGCAAGAGGTTTGTAAAAAAATCGATGATTTGAGGTCTTGGGGTTATTTGACATTTCTTATAGCTCTCAGCAACTTCCATTCAATTCTGTGCAATAGGAGTTTATCGAGCATTACTGCAGAGGCAGCTAGTGCCCTGCCCTAGTCCCTTGGTACTCACCATTTTCTTACAAGAACGAATCTGTGCCTGAGGGTTTTCTGAGATTCAGAAGTACACTGACTGTATGCAAGGTTGGCCAAAGTGCCCAAAATTCAATGCCTCTGGGAATAAACCTCAAACAACAGTGTAGCTACCATATGACAGATATTCCAGCTTTCTTGCCCCTCAGCTGAGAGAACTCTGAGGCATATTCTGGCAGCCTACTAGAAATCTCCAGCATGCACAGAGCCCCATTTCTCCACAATGAGTGGCTGCTCTTTAATGCACGCTGTATCAGCTTCATTTCTTTTCCATTTCCGTGCTCTCTATAGTACTTCCTGGGATTACCACCCAGATAAACTACTTGTATTCAAATCCTCATTTTAGGGTCGGCTTCTGGAGGAATCCAGTCTAAGACAAGCATATACTTTGTGCACATAACTGTTCAATAGCAAGCCTTGAGGGATATGAAGATGGAAATGATATTACCCCAGTCCTCAAAAGGTTAAGGCCAGGGAGGGATGACTTGACTTCCAAATATGCAACCACATAGGTAGGACAAGAGAAGACAAAATATTTTGGGAGGTAAGGGATGTATGCAATAAAAAAAACATTTTCACAAATAAAGGATTCTCACAATGAACAGTAGAATTTGCCAATAAGAACTAACCATGAAGTTCTCTACAGCATGATGTTCTCAAATAGGCTAAGCAGTCACATTATGTACATTAAACAACCAACCAAGGTCTTAATTTTCCTTGGAAGCATGTGTCAGAGAATTTGTCATTGCTTATATAATGCAAGTTTGCATGACCAATCCAAAGGGAAAAATTTCGTGCAACTTCTTGTTTTTTAGGGGCAAGAGTGGGCTCATAAACCTCCAAATTGGTTGGACCTAATTGATTCACTATTTTGCATCTTGTGTTTGAAGAGTGTCAAAAGCACTTATTTTTTCTTTTCACTCAGTAATGTCAAAGTATGCTAATTTCTGTGGGAAGCAAACAAATTGAATACATTCTGTGTATGTCATTAGGTGGAGAAGCCAGCCCTTTGAGCTTTCGCTTGAGCTAGGGATCATGCCAAAGTCAATCACATGTTTGCAGGTCACAGACGTTGACCACACAGAATCCTATAAATAACTCTTAGCCCAAGATGAGTTGCTGAATGAATGACATAATAGAGTAAGTTGAATTAAACTATGTGATAAGAAACCTGAAGGACACCCCTGAACTGATACAAGGCTGGCTTTTTCATATTGGCTTTAGCTGGATTGTCTTGTGAGCTAATGATTATTGAGCATGTAGCTTGCCAGGTTCTAGGCACCTTAAAAACTCTATTCTATTTAACTCTAAAAACAGCCTAGTAAAGCAGGTATTATCATTATTACCTTTTTATAGTTTAGAAAACAAAGTCCGAGATGGTCAGTAACCTGCTGAAGGTCATACAGATGTTTTGTCAGACCCTCAAATCCAAACTTTCCCTAAAATACCATGCTGTCTTACTCCAGAGCTGAAAATAAAGCATACTATATTTTAGCTTCAAAGTGTTTCATCTTAGGAGATGCCAAAGAAGAGTTTGAGGAAATATCAGCTAGGAGGAACTTATATTTTAATAGTATAGAGTTGAAATTATTAGGTGCTAATGGTTTCAATGTCTCCTCCAAAGTTCAGGTGTTGAAACTTAATGGCCAAAGTGATAGTATTAACAGGTGGGACTTTAAAAGATGATTAGACTCTGAGGGCTCCTCTCTCAAATAGAATTTAGGTCCTTATGAAAGAGGCTTCACACAGCATTCAGCTCTCTTGCCGTTTTGTCCTGTCATGGAAGGACATGGTTTGTCCCCTCCAGAGGATGCAGCCCTTACCAGACAAGCTTGATTTTGGACTTTCCAGCCCCCAGAACCATGAAAAATACTTTTCTGTTTTTTTATAATTCACTCGGGCTCATATATTTTCTTATAGCAGCACAAGCGGATTGGAAAATTGAAATTGGGTCTAACAACGTGTAGTTCCAGGGAAAATGAGTCTTTACTTTTTTTCTGTGATTATTTTACTTTATTTTCTGCGATTTATTTTACTAATATCAAAAGAAAAGTAATGAATTTTTAAGTTATATACATTCCATGCAATGTATACCAAATATTTATCCCCAGAAAAGCTGAAGATGTTCTCAAGGAAAAGTTGCAGGGTTTAATACCAAATGATTAAAATGCATTGGTTGGGAAGGATGTGGAACACATTAAATTTCACAGAAGGATGGGGACCTACACAGAAATAATGGCATACAACATGAAAAATAAATAAAATGAAATTGTCTACACTGACTTAATTTTAATTAGGTAATAAGTACCCTGGGTCACATAGCTCTCAGATTTAATTCAAATCTCTTTAAAAATTGTTTTAACTTTCTATCCTTCAAATCTTATCACTTAGTTTTGCTAGAATAAAGTTTTTCTACTCTCTATGTATTCTCCGCCTTACTGGGTTTCCCAGAAAGTGAACTTTGAGACAATGATGTGGGCCTAAGCAGTTTATTTGTGAAGTGATCCCAGGAAGCATGTTGGATGGGATCACTTCCCAAAGGGACGGGATGGGATGGGAAAGGGAGGGAAGCCAATTAAGTCCATTAATGAGTGTTATCACTATGCGCAACTGGCATTCTATTTTGCTGGTACCTTTTCAGAGACTGTATCAAACTCCTATGAATTGTCCCACTGAGGAATGAGGAAGTTGGATTATTTATCTACCATCAGCCCTCCTTTAGTTGAGGGTTGCTCCTGGGAGTGCCATATGCCCCGTCAATTATAGTCTATTTGTTGACCTAGCATGTTCCTACAGCTGGAGAACAGCCTCAGGAAGAGGACAGAGAATCCTATCTTTTCCAGAACTGTTTGCAAGGCCCCTGGGGATAGATCATGAGAAAATGAACATCTCCCACACTCTATTGGTATACCTTCCCACAATGAGGTTCTTTATTCATTTAGTTCTCAAGGTTTACTGGAATGACCTGAAAACTTATAAAATGCAAATCTCTAGTTTCATCCCATTCTGATTAAAATCAGTAGTTGGGTTCAGAATTTTAACAAGAACTCCAATCACTCCAAAGCAGGTGGTCTGTGTGCTGCAGTATGAAAAAAGTGTGCTAGTGAAACCAAACGCTATTAATAAATCTCCATATAGGCTAACTAGTACCTCAGAGATAAAGATCTCTATCTCAGCCATAGATGTACCTTATTTTTCTGTGTCTCATTTTTCAAATACAAGCTGTTGCTCATAAAGAAAATATGAGTATATGGATGAGTTAGCACTTTGCCAGTCCAATTATGAAAAATTACTTATATGGGGAAACAAATCACTTTTATATCCAACAGATCATGCATCAGGAGAAAAAGTATCGGATACCCTGATGCTAGAGTGACCACATTTTTCTAACCGATGGTCTGGTGAAGGAGTAAATTTATGGGGAAAATAGGCAGAAGAGTTGACATTAGGACAGATAATAAAGTTATTGTACTTACATATGCTGGTTAGAAATCTTGGGAAAATATTTTCAAGCCCCTGCCACAGGGACTAGCAGATAAACCAAAGCAGTTTTGCAAAGCATCAAAGTTAGGCCAACCATTGAGATTGTGTTTTTAAGTTTCCTGCGTTATAAGAAAGGGTGACATAGTAGTTCAGAATGCAATCCCTTATATTCAGAAGTTTTTCAATAACAAAGTTCCTTTCACATTTTTATCTGTCTACTATGTATTAGGGAAAGTGGGCAGTGAGAGCACTGGGGCCATGACACTTGTTCCCCTCTGAAAAAGATATTCTGCAGTCTGAAGGAATATGACATCTATTGTAAATAGTGAAAATCTCAGCTCATGTCTCCTTTCCATGACGCCAGGTTCTTGGCACCACTTCTGTGATCTCATATCACCAGGTAAGGTCTAAACTCAAAATATTCAAGAATGCTTTTGTTTCCAAAAGCCCTTACGATAAACTGCATAATATGGCCTGCAAGGTACTGTACGATTTGGCCTCTGTCTACCTTGCCAGTCTCCTGTCACTACTCCCCGTCTCATCCTTTAAGCTCCAGCCTTGAAACTCTTTCAGCTCTTTGAATTCTCAGTACCTTTATAAGTCTTGGTCCATGCCAAGCTATCGTTTCCTTCTGAAGCCCTTCTCCCATGAGCCTCCACCTTCACTTGAATACCACCTAACCATCTTCAGGTATTGGTCTACATGGAACTTCCTCTGGTTGGCTTTCCTGACCTCTTCAGACAGGTGACTTGAAGCTCCTATAGAATCTTTGTAGACCCTGGGCTCTCCTAATCTTGAAGGCTCCACCTCTCATGTTATGTAGGTGAAGATATACCACACTGCTCATTATGAAATCATTCTTGCTACAAACATTTTGAAGTTTTATAGTTCAGCTTTTGAAATTTTTGAATATGAAATTTGTCATTGATTGGGACAGAATCAAGACCTGCAGGTTTGGTTGTGAACTCAGTTAATAATCAGTTGTATGATCTTAGACGAGTTACTTAACCTCTATGAATCTGCATAAGTGATCTAAGGCCCCATTTAGCTCTAAGAGTCTATGCTTTTATCATTAACTATGGGGTGGGATGTTTTTGGTGGTGGTAGGTTCATGGGCATGGGAGTAGGGCACAGATTCTTTACTGATGTAACAGGTACCACAAAGACTGAGAATACCAGTGGGTATGCTGGCCAGAACTACGTAGACAAGTATATGTAGAAAATATAGCACTAAGACTGAAAAAAAGGAAAACTATTTATTTGATATAATGAACAATTTATTAACCTAAAATAAAAGAAATTCAGATTACTCAAACATTATTTATTTTCCTAAACAAGACTGACAAGTAAAACGTGAGTATAATTATTTATAGTCATACTCCCTAAGGCTTGGCATTGGTGAAAACCACATAGAATGTGTTGTAAAAATAATCGGGTATTAGAAACTCTATTTCTATTGTGCTTTGAGAAATGATATAAGTCTTTGGATCTTTTGTGAATATAAATAGTTTTCAAATCGCAGAAGACATAACCAGTCTCTAACTTTGTATAAAGAATTCTGTATTTCATACTACACACATCAATAACTTAATGCAGTCTTTAAACATAGTTTTTATTTTTTCTGATAAAAAGCAATACAAGTTCAATGCACAAAATGTGTTTTTAATCCCAACACCCAGAAAAAGACACTGATTTTGGTGCATACCTTTTCTTTCTAGGCATACACTCGATAGGCACATAGTTCCAAAAAGGCATCACATTTTACATCTGTCTTGCCCAGTTGGAATGGAGAGGTTATCTGGCTTGGAGCCTGCAATATCTATTGCCATGACTAACACACCTGGCATATCTGAGAAGTTAGTGAGTCTGATGGTTCACAAAAGCCATTTTTATGAATTAATCTGCATAGAGAAAGTAAAAGTAAAAAATGATAGTAGGAAAGACAAGGAAGTCTGCCTTAAATATTTGTCCCTAAGACACAGCACCTCACTGATGTTCAGGTGACAGTGAGACATCAAGTTTGGGAGCAAAGCTTCTTCCCGCCTCTGTGTGGAGAAAGTATAATATTAGCAGGTCAATATTAGCATCCCTCCTGTAAGTAACGCTAGCAATGACAGGGTGAGGCAACTTTACATGGTTTCTTTGCTTGAGGAAACAGACATGCATGACCAAAGTTGATAAAAAGGTGGCTAGTTCTTTGGGTAACAAGGCAAGAGACTGCTTCATGAACACAGATGAAAATCTCAGGCTCAACTGGGCAATTGTGTAGAGCTGTTGGAATCCCCTGTGAACAGGTCTGAGCAACAGATACTGGTGTTTTAGTTCTTACTGATACCATGACTGTCATCTATATTCATGTACTGGCGAAGCCTGGAGAAACTCAGATTACATACTGCTTTGAAGCCATTCCCTCCCGCATTCACTTAACTATCTAATTTGAATATTTCCTCATGAGGTTAATTCCTTAATATAATTTTGTATCAATGCATAGTGTTCCACTATATAGAGGGACAATAATTTTAAAACCAATACTCTGAAGTTTAATATTGGGAATTTTATTTTTCATAATTATTGACAATTTTGTGATGTTATCTTGCAGCAAAATCTGTCATATTCATGATTATTTCGGTAAGATAGATTATTAGGAGTGTTCTTTTGGGACCTAAGAAGAATACAAAGACTTGAAAATTTTGCTAAACATTGCCAACCTACTCTCTCAAGATTGCCATTTTATATTTCATCCTCTTAAAAGTAGACTTCCTGTAAAGTCTGTTTTTATAGGCTCCGAGATAGATTAGAATGGCAGTTGTCTTAAATTATTATAGCACTGCATTAGCTTAAAAATTATGCTTCATGTAATTTTGTAATTAAGATTCAAGAGAAATTCTAATACCTTGGCCAGCCACATGTGTCAATGATGGTCTAGATTGGTTGATATTATATTCAAAGAGGGATTAATTCAGCAAGAGAAAAATGCATCACAAAGCAAAGAATGAATTTACCAGCTACCTATGCAAAATAATACACTGCATTAGACAAGATGCTATCTTTTATAGTTCTTACAAATATATGTTCACTTCAGAGTCTGTCATTATCTTGGAATGGTTGCCTGGGCCTATGCCCCATGAGGTAAGGCAACAATGTAAAATTCTATGAAGATCAAAGTATTGGTATATTCATTCCACATTATGAAGAATGCTTGGTTGAAAGTACTGTAATGCTAATTCTCAGGGAAATTTACAGGGAACTTGTGATGTTACCACATGGTATACAGCATAAGGACAAGGTGGTCTGGAAAACAACATAAAGCAGGTGGCAGATTGAGGAAAGCTGGCGTAGAAGCTGGGAGATGCCAGATACTTCGGGATATATGGTTGTCACTAGGACTGTCGTCTTTGGAATGACAGGTACTCAGAGTCATAAGGAAATGTTAATGGTCTTCTAGTCCAGTCACTCATGTAGTGCTAGAATCTTCTCTTCAGCCTCCTGCCACTTGGCAAACTGGTCTCTGCTTGAACTCTTTAGTGACAGGGAATGCTATCAGCACCACTTACTATATAAATTATTTAATGAATAAAAAACCCAGCAAGCACACGCAAATGCCTTTATGAACTAGAATATGTCTAAGTAAAACCTTTTATTATCTGGATGATTTGGGACTTACTTTTCAGTAGGAAGAGATTAAACCATGAGGGAACTGTGGTAGTCATTAGGCTATAAAGAATCTCGTTCCCTTCAATATATTTGTAGAATGCAATTCCCTACTCTCTTTGAAGTGGGGCATGGCCACATTTCCATTGCTTTGGCTAACAAAATGTGAGTGGAACTGACCTGTATCAATTAAATATGAAGCTATAAAAGGCTGTGTTGTGAATCACCATGTTTGTTTCCCTTTACCAAAGTGACTGTGAAAGCTTGTTGAGATGGAGATACCAACAGGATGGGTCCCTGAGTGATTGTGATGAACAAGCTCTCACACCAACATACATGGGACTGGCAGTGTGAGAAATCAGCTTGTGAAGAATGTTAAGCCACAGAGAGTTAGGCACAGTCTGTTATTATGGCAAAACTATCACATACTAATGATTAAGGTCAGTTTTAGCAGAGATTTTTTAAAATGCCAATTTAGAATATTTAGCCTGGATCAATATATGTATTTGGTCCAATTTCCTAACATCTACAACTGTGATAGCCTACAATCACAATCTGTGTTCAATACCTTATTTCGAAACTACATGTAATTGTGCTCAGCATTTTAACTTTATTTTTATTTATTTATTTTTTTGAGACGGAGTTTTGCTCTTGTTGCCCAGGCAGGAGTGCAGTGGCACTCGATCTCGGCTCACCGCAACCTCTGCCTCCCAGGTTCAAGCAATTCTCCTGCCTCAGCCTCCCGAGTAGCTAGGATTACAGGCGCACACCACCATGCCCGGCTAATTTTTTGTATTTTTAGTAGAAACGGGGTTTCTCCATGTTGGTCAGACTGATCTCAAACTCCCGACCTCAGGTGATCCACCCGCCTCGGCCTCCCAAAGTGCTGGGATTACAGGCGTGAGCCACCATGGCCAGTCAGCATTTTGAACTTTTTAAGGTAAAAGTAAATGCATTTTAGAAAATTGTTCAAATCTTAGAAAACTACATGCATCGAATTCAGTTTGGTGATGATCACTGGAGAGGCAAAGAGAAAGACAAGATCCTATATGGAAGGGTTCATGGGAGCTTCAACTATATCAGTTATGCTTTTATTATTTTATTTTAAATCTGAACCAAATGTCAAAACGTTAAGATTTTATATAGCTGGTTGTAAGTACTTGAGTAATTATTATCTTTTATTATATAGAATATGCTTGAAATCACTCAAAATACATTTTTAAAAGAATGTTACCCAGCAGTTATAGACATCAAAGGAGTTTTCTGATTCCTATCAGCTAAACCTCCATCAAACAAAATGAGCCTGTATCAAGAGTACCAGATAGTTGAGATTTACCTGGATTAAAATATAAAAATATTCTTTAAGCTCTTAAAGGAGGGCATATTATAGAAAGTTCATATTGCAACATTTCTGTATGTCTGAACATATCAGAAAGGACTTCCTTACTCTATCTTCGTTCTCCAGTGGAGAAAGTTGACTTCCTGAATGTGACTCTGAGACCAATAATTATGCCTACATATTTGTAGTAGAAGGAATATAAGAGTTGCATTTATGTTACATTTAAATCTCAACTGTAACATCCACTGGCAATGTAGCCTTAAGTAAACCAATTATCTCCTGTATACCTTTACATTTGAAATTTAAAAAGTGAAGATGAATTTCTATTGCATAGGGTCAATATTATCCTACTGTTTTTTAGTACTCCAGTTTTATACTAAAATACCATACACATGTCAAATATGGTGTATTTAATGATATAACACCAATATTTGGGGCTATAAAAAATCTGAAACCTGAATAATATATCTTAAGATATGTGCAGATTTATCTATTTCATCAAAATGTTGACAAGAGCAAAAGCACTTTCATTCTGACCTTATCCCTTCTCGTTCAAAATCCTTCCATGGTATGTTACAGTTATTATCATTACCATTTTATAGATTACTAGTGAGGCTGTGTATTTTATACTTATGAAATTTGTATTCCCGCCCCCGCCCCCACCCACCTAGAGTCAGATTGGGTCTTTATTATCTCTGAAAGGGCAGGGTGGGGAGAGAAGGATGAACCATTAAGGAAAATAGGAAAAGGGGATAGTAGGGGAATTATAGAAAGACCAGGGGTGGGACATTTCCATGCTCAACTCCCAGTCCTTCCCTTGGAATCTAACCATCTGATTTCTCTGAGAGCAGTATTTCCTTCTTTCCTGATTCCTTGCCCTCCAGTGCCAAACCCATTTTCTTAGTCCTACATTCTCTTCTCTTCTTTGTGACAATTTATTTTAACAGGGGACTTTATCTCAAAATACTGTACTTGGAGAGCCTCAATGCTGAAAAACAGAGGAACTCTCACTCAATTGGAAGAGCATCTAAAGACAGGGATAAAGGATGATGGAAACCATAGCTCATTTTAGATCTTAACACTGATATTTCAATACCATGAAAAATAGATACTTGAATATTGGTATTGTCCTTGTTCCGATGTTGCAAACACTAGTCAAATGATGTTTAAGCAAGAAAATGCATGCAAAAGTACTTTATATTTGTCACTGCAATTTAAAAGACTCTCAAAAATTTTTATTACTTTGCTTGAAACCTTATTCAGTAACCACCTTATTATAAAAATATTCAAGCCCAGCAATGTCACATTTTTAGGGATTAAACTATACAGAGTACCTCTCTTAGTGTCAAGGTTGTGTGTGTGTGTGTGTGTGTGTGTGTGTGTGTGTGTGTGTTTGGTTGGTTTACTTTTCATCTTCATTGTTTTATATTGGGTAGAAGCTGTTTTTCATTATTTTCATGTTAATATTTATTAATTACCTACCTCTTGGCAAGCACTTTCAGGTATATTGCCACATTTCTTTCCCCAAAAGTTCCCATAAGGAAGTCATTTTTATTTCCATTTCACAGATGAAGCAATTGGGGTCCAAAGAAATTCCCCAAGTTTATACTAGCAATAAATGGCAGAGCCAGGACTCAAACCCTGTGCTTTTGACATCAAATTATTTTCTCTTCTCACTCATTCTATATAAGGATAAAATTATGATACTTAATAAGATCCAGTAGAGTTTTTAAAAAGCCTCTTTTGCTTCGTTAGAGAAAAAGCTTTCGATGTTACTTAAATGTAAAAATATAAGAGTTGCAATCTGAGTCTCAGGAGCAGGGCAGTCAGCACTGCTGAATTTGGGTACCTGCAAGTAAACGGCTGAAGCAAGGCCAAGAGACATTCGTTTTTCAAAACCTGAGACACACAAAACAAGGGAAACATTGAAATGGCATTCGATGTCCAAAAGTGATGATGTGGAATTCCTTAAGTTCTGGCCCCAGGGAAAGACACTCGAAATCATCAAGCTCTTGCTGAACTTCATGATATTATTTATCTGCAATCTGCAATTTATAACAATATCCTGCTAGGTTCAAGCTGAGAAAAATGAGTTGTCAAAAATAGGCAATAAAAATTGCAAGTATGAGCAACCATCAAAATGATAAAACTGTCAGACCTGTACATATCAAACAACAATTTCATTCATTCTGTCCAATTTCTGGTACTTAATATTGTCTGCTCTGGCAACTAAGCTCCACTTAGAGTTGCTATTAGCACAAATATATTTAAAAGAGACTTTTGTCTTTTTTGGCTGAGTTGTTAATGGTTTCGTAGAGAAAACAGTAAAATTGTCTTGAGAGGAATCCACCAATGTCTGGGAAGATCTGTCAAACAGGACATCTCAGTCTTAAGCATTTTGGAAAATATGCCTGGTATTAGCTGTGAGAAGGCATGAGAGACCTCAAGAAGTTTACATTCTTGTTTTTCAGATGTTTCACTCACCAATTATAATGTGTTTTTCCTCAGAGAAATCCTTTTTACAAAAAGAACCTCAAGCATGAGAAGTGTTGCTGAAATGACAGTGAAAAAAAGGAAAGAGGAAGAAAGCAGGAAGAGAGAAAGAGTATCAGAAGTGGAATGGGAGAGAAGGAGGAAGGGAAGGCAGAAGGAAGGGAAAAAGGATTAAGAATGAAAATCACAGACTATTTGAATTTTTATCTCTATTTTTAATTTTTTGGGTATGTTTAAGTACCTTTATTCTAACAAAAAGTAATGTTATGAGTTTAAGGAGAAAAAAATGATGAGAAAATAAATGTCCTCATGTTCATTAAAGATTGTCAATTTTCTCCTTTTCCTGCATCATCTGACTCCTCTAGCTTTTGTCTGGCTCCGCATTGTTTCAGCTTGCTCTGGTAGAACCAGAGCAGTAAAGAGCTACGACCTGTCAGCCAGAAATATCATTGTGGACTATCTTCAGATTTTAGTGATTCTGTCTGATAAGCAATAGAAAAGTTTATATGCTGGCCTTTAAAATCACTATCCTATTTTTAAGGGCTTTGGCCAGGGCTACAAGATACATTTCAAGATCAGTTGTGACTGGGAGATGTACAAAACAGAAGTTTTTCTGAATGTCTATCATTCAAGGATTTGGTTTCCAGAACTGCCTGCCATGTCCATTACACATACTTCTTGGTCCATTCTGCTTTCCTCCCACTGTGAATCATCTGGCCTTTCAGCTTTTCCCTGTAGGTGCTCTCGTAATCTACAAACTTTGTTCTCTCTCCAGTGGCATCTTAACTTCTCCTTTTGGTCTATAAGAAATTCAAGGATTACCAGGGGCAATGCTGCTCCTGACTTGGGATCCCCATAAGACCTTTTATGTTGCCCGTCGTACTGTCAGGCAGCTTCTCTACCACCATTTCAGCCTTCTGGGTGAGTCCCAGGCAGGCTCCTCAGTCATCACCAACTTTGAATTGTCGATGCTGGTTGGCATCTGTTCTCCTCATGAACTGCCACAAATAAAAAAAATTCCCAAGTCAAAACTCTGCTCATACAATTAAAATCACCAAGAGAATGCACATCAGCATTCCACTATGAGCACCCTATATATGTCTCATTCCCACCCTGGATCTGTCACACACATTTCAAGCATGGCCCAACAGTCCAGGCTCTATGAAGAACTTAGTGAGATCCAAGTTACAGAGGGGTAGTTACTATGTAAAGTATCCAAAATGGCAAAAGACATAATGCCTTGGGGAAAAATGTAGTTACTGAATAAGTGTTTGTGGAATGAATGAATGAATGAATGCATTCATGAAACAACAATGGCATGAAAACGTTGACTGCAAATATCTACAAACAATGGTTATCCCTCTCTCCTTCCCTTTCAATTCACAGGTAAACTGAAAGCGTTCTATATAATCCACCTGCTGGTATAGGAAGACTACAAGGAAAGATCAACTTTGACTATACGTTTGAGACTTTGCAAGTTTGGTTGCTGAATATGGAAATTAAACCCAAGGGCAACAAACATTTATGAAAAATCCCTCCAAAGTGATACTCTCAACACCTAAAGTCTACATGAACCTTAGAGAAGAAGTAAGCTCTGCTAAACTGGAGCTAAACAAAAACCACAAATATAAGGAAACAGTCCACCATGAGCTAAAGACAGCAGACACAACCAACAGGAGGATCACAGTGCCAATAATTTCAGATAATCTGAAAATATATAATTACATTTAATATAATTAAAGACAAAAGAAACAAAACCATAAGCACAGAAAATGACACTATAAAAATAATTTTAAAAACACACATAGAATTTCTGGAAATTAAATAAACAGCAACAAGATGGGCTAAGAGATGGAGTGAAAGAATGAGAAGATACACATAGACGTTGCAGAAAAAATATCTGAAGCAGCAATGGCTGAGAGTTTTACAGAGCTAGTGACAAACATGACTTAATATTCAAGATACACAATAAGTCCTAGATAGTACAAATTCACACTTTGACATATTATATTGAACGTTCAGAGCACAAGGGGGTGGGGATTTAACCCCCCAACTCATGACAAGGTTGGAGGGTCAGACATGCCTCATTATACCCTCCTCCCTTTTGGAATTCAGGAAAAGCTGACCAGCATTTACCATCTACACACACTTTAAGTCTGATAAGAAACATTTACAATCTATTCTCTCTGGAGCCTGCTACCTGGAGGCTTCATCTGTATGATAAAATTTTGGTCTCCATAACCTCTTATCAAACCAGACATTCCTTTCTATTGATAATGACTCAACCAATTGCCAATCAGAAATTTTTTTAATCTACCTATAACCTGGAAGCTCTCCCCTTCGAGCTGTTCCACTTTCCGGACTAAACCAATGTATATCTTACATGTCTTTGATTGATGTCTCATATCTCCCTAAAATGTATGAAACCAAGCTGCACCCTGACCACCTTGAGCACATGTTCTCAGGGTCTCCTGCAGGCTGTGTCACAGAGTGTGGTCACTCATATTTAGCTCAGAATAGATCTCTTCAGAGTTTGAATCTCTTCATCAACAGTACTAGACTCTTGCTGAAAGCATTGCTAAAGGATAAACTTCATGAGGAAATTACAGTAGGAGAGGAATAGTAAGCAAAGAAACTGATGAATACAGGTAAATTCAAAGAAGCCCAACTGAAAAAAAGGTGAAAAATTTAAGGAAAATATAAAAATGAAGGATGACATATAAGAGCTCAAAGTAGTCAAAGAACAGTCATTGCTTGTTTAAGAGAATCATGGAGCTATTGATGAACTTCAGTTTGTGTTGTCAAGTATGTATATTTAAAAATTTAAAGTAATTTTAAGAAATATCTATAATTTATAACCAATAAAGGAAGGAAATGGGGGATTAAAACAAATTAAGTAATCAAAATTAGATGATGGTAGGGAGCAAGAAAAAAGTAAAAATCCACATTTATTCATAATTCAATAGTAAAACACTTGAAGTATTTTCTTTAAAGTCAGCAACAAGGCAAAGATGTTCTCTACCACTGCCTCTATCCAACATTGCACGGGAGGTCTTAACCAAAGCAATAAGACAAGGCAAGAAAGTAAAAACATGACAATTGGAAAAGAAGAAATAAATGTGCTGCCACTTACAGACAATGTAATTGAAAAAAAAGCTACAGAATATATGACATACTCATAAAAGTAATAATAGAGGTTTTTAAAATTTCTTCAAAGAAACTGATATACAAATATCAAGGTTGCTTCTATAATGCAGCAGAAAACAACTGGCAAATATAATTATCCCCTAGCAATTCTGCTATGTGTTATACTAAGAGAGCTCTTGCATATATGCACACAGAGACAAAAATAAGAATATTTTCTGCAAAAACATTTATGACAGTGAAAAAGCATATTAAGCAAACAAACGCATAAACAAACTGTTCCTCAGTGGGTATATTTGCACAATACAATAAATTGCAACAATTAAAATGAATGGACTGCCAATCTGGATAAATCTCAGAAACATAATGTGGAATGAAAAGGCAAGTTGCAAAAGAAAGGTTCAGCATAGTGTCATTTATGTAAAATTTTCCTAAAATATTATCTGTGAATATATACATATGTAGGAAAATATAAAATATGCATGGGATATAGGGAAAAGAACCCCCAAACTTCATACATATAATGACTTCTGGCTTCAGGACAATAGGATTTTGGCCATATCTGTAACATTTTATTTTCCTTGACAAAAACATTCGAAGCAAATATGACAAAACTTTAAGATTTTGTCTTGATGGTAGGTGCAGGGATGTCAATTACTTTCTGTGATTAAATTCTTTCAAAATTAAAAAACATCGAAAAGATATTCATTGGTCAAGTTGACATTTTATACCAAGTTTTGTGATATCCTTGTTATAGTATCTGGAATAATATAGGTAAACAATAAGTATCTGATGAATGAAATACATGAGAATCATGAGAGCCACTTTGAGATTCACCTCCTTCCCCCCTCGATGTCTTCTGTGTCCTGTTTTCCTTCCCTTTTGCCTGCCTGTTTCTGAGAGGTCACTGATACATGCTAAACTTCCATGCAAAATAAGACCAACAATACAACAAGAAAAAGAAAAAAACATCTTTTCTCTCCCAGATTTTTAGACTTCTATTTATGTTTGTGTCAGGGTAAGCTACAGAAGGACTAATTTATCTCCCTTGTTGCTGCTCCACCGGCCAAGCTCATCATTCACACATTAGAGAGCTGAAAATCTTCGGAGACTACCGCTTCCAGCAATAAATTAAACGTCTCACTTTGAGGGTTGCTTCCTGCTTGATTTTTAAGAAAATATAAAATAGAATTGCTGCAGGGAGGATTAAGATGATGATAGATGACTTATTCCCGAACTTCCCCCAGCCTACTTAAAAATTATTTTTCATATAACAAAAGAGAAAGCAAACACTGAAAAAGGTACCATTGTTATACCTTCTAACCGTCTCACATGAGCAGCAGGAAAAATGATTTTTTCCCTTCACCACAATATCAATAAGAAGAACAGTAACCAGAACTCACAATATATATAATTATCACTATTATCTGAATGGAGTTATTTTGGCATTGTATAGCAAGTTAAATACAATGTATTAAGAATATGTGTTTTTGGTTGAATGATGAGTTCTTTGTTTACCTGTTCAGAGATTTAGCTTAAATTGAGTCTATATGTACCTTCGCTTGTATTAACATCTCTGTTCCAACCTTCTCTCCTATCTTTACCTGATTCTGCAACACGAACAGATTATCAAATATCACCAGAAAATAAATCATTATGAAATATTTGTTTGTCTAAAAGTACCAACCAATGTCTATAAGGTGAAACTCAATGATCAGCCAAACAGCCATATATTTGATCAAAAATCAGAATGCTCAAAATTATCTGACTATATAGGCAGGTAAAGTTATTTCAAGTTGGAGAACATAAGAGTTCTTGTCTAAATGTTTCACAGGATTTGTATAAACAACACATCTCCAGAAAGCACATTTTTGCTAATATAAGTAGTGGTTTAACCCAACTTTGTTTTTATATGGATAATAAAGTAGATCAACACACATTTCTCCCACAGTCAGCCAAAAAGATGCCATAAAAGAGAATATGCTACAGCTCACCCCTGGGATGTGGAGACTATCCCGCAGTTACCCAGACGGGAAGTTCAAGATACTTACTTTTCAGCTCTCTACACTGTCATATTTTAGGTCTGATCTTTAGGCTAAAAAAACCGATCCACTACTAGATGCCCTATTTTCTTGATAAGGCAGATACAATAATATCTTATTTTGAGATAACCTAGAAAGCAGTTTTTTCCAAATTTCCTAAAAAATTCATGCCTTGGTCTCCTCTATAGCAAACCTAGAAAGGGAGGTAGAGTACAAAAGGAGTTCAGGAAATTTAACCAAAAAGATGCTGGAAAAACTGCTGGTACAAAGTCGGAGCAACTCAACAAAGAAATTCAGGACAAAAGAAATCACACATTGCACAAGCTCCCAATATGCTACTAAACGAAAATGTCCAGAGGAGATAGTAAACTCTAAGATTATTTTTCTTTATTTGGGTTTCAAGGCAAAAGACCACGAACTATCATCATCTGTAAAATACCTGCATTATTGACTTCCTGAAACAGGATATTGATTTTTTTTTAATGAACAACTTAATTAAAATGTTTCATTCTCTTTCATAGTTAACATTCACATCATTGTTGAAAATAGAAGAAATATAATAAAACACAATTTTTGTAACCCAAAGGTGAAGTTTAAAAACGTTCTTACTCTATGACTTCCTATTTAAGAAACATTTTTCATAGTTTAATTCTTTACCAACATTTGTGCTATCAAAATTGAATTACCAATCATAAAATAATTTTATAAAATAATCTAAGTTATCAGAATAAAAACTGTTACTTTTATTTCAATTTGTTCATAAAGGTTAAAAAATACACATACCTCAACAAATATAAAACACGGGATGATGGAATAACTTCGTTGAGTGTTGCTTCCTACAGCCATTTCTCACACCATATAGCAAGACTGCACCGTCTAAAACTGTCCAGACTGAAATAGAAATAGGTTGCATAGTATAAGAACCATATATTGAGAAGTCCCTTAGGTACCTACATAAAAATATCAGCTACCTTCCAGATAAGCAGGCTGTGTACAAAAGCAAAACAGTGATCTACAACACAGTCAAGTCAGACTAATAATCATTCCAATGAAAAGCAAATAATGTATACTTGCCATGAACAGTTTTACATCCCAAATGACCAGGTCAGGAGCCCCTTGTGCACATAGCTAGTGAACGGAATTCTAATTGCCTAGTACTGCATAGTGTCTTACCCCAGTAGACTGTCCTAATGCCATGAAATACAATTTTTGGTATAAAACATTTTTTACTATCCATCCTGCATGAATCTCTCTTACTTGTTCCTAATCCTCCCGATTTGCAACCTAGAGAACTGTCTGCTTATGCTCTGGTCTCTCCCTTTGAAGCTGACATTTAGTACAGATGCACCAATCCCTGACTTCCTTCCTTGACCATTATTTGTCCTTGCTCCCTTGAATACACAGCCATGAACAACTTCGGGTTAATATGCCACTGATGTGTTTTACTGGTTTCCCTCAGCCCTGTGTGTGACCCAAACATAAAACAGTAAAGGCCTAACACATTGCATTTAACTTATAAGACATTCACTTAGCTTATAAGAATGGAGTAGCTGGGCAATAGCAGACTGTCATTAAATATTTTATTAGAACATATCTTCCCTGCTTTGAACTGAAAATATAATTGCATTAGGAGATCAGTTAGTTTTGATTCTTCTTAATACAATGAAGATTTTAAACTTCAATGAAATTTCCAGTCCAGAGTTTAAAAAATCCCAGTACATTTTTTATTCTCTAGCCAAGGCAATACTGCACATTTCAGATATCTGCTCTTAAAGTCATTATTTTTCATTTGTTCTGTTTCTCTGTCATCCCTACCAACAGTCCTTGTAGATTTTGATTACGGTATGAAAGGTAACATAGGAAGTACTAGTATATTTGAATGGCCAGCTATACTTTTTTAAAGGTCAGACATTAATGTTAAATGTCTTCATTTCTATCCTTCCTAAGTTCCCTCTGCCCTTTTCCAGAACGAAACTTTAAAATCCATATCCTTCCCTTTTGAGATATCGACTCCTTACTTGTCAATTAAAAGTTTCTCTCATCAAATTTAATACTATGTGCTTTATAAATCCATACCAATCACACTAAGTTTTAGGCAACTTAATTTTTTTCAATTAAAATTGGATATTTTCTGCTATAAAATAATACCCATACTACATCTGTTATTTCACCATTCTATTTTAGGATTTAGGAAGAATGAATATTTTCTTCAATAAGAATGGAATCTATATGTAGAAAACACATTGAATTGATTGGACAACCATCATTTTAAAATGGACAACCATTTTAATTTTGCCGTTAACCCAAATATCTTAGAATTTACTTAGTATTTATGATATAAATGAACTTTCCTGTTAGCATTGGCCAAATACAGTGCTGTATATCTGAAAAGAAAATTAAATATTAATCATGTTCATGAAGGCAGAGGCACCAGAAAAAGCAAAGGCATCAGACACCTAGTGTTTTAGATGGCTTCTCCATGTAATTAATAAAGGATAAACAATAAAGTAGAGAATACGAGACAAACTTTAGGATATGAAATGCCCCTTTATTTTCATTCTTCTGGTCCAAAATGCAACCAAGCTTTTTACATATATATGGCCACACACACACACGCACACACAAATAAAGAGAGGGGAGTAACTATAGTGAGGTATATTTTATATATACCAATTCACTCATTTTAAGTATACAATTCAGTATTTTAAATAAATTTATCAAATTGTGAAACTTTTCCATAAAATGGTTTTAGAACTTTTTAATCACCCCTAAAAGAATTATGATGTCTATTTACTGTTAATTCCCACCATCAACTCCTTCACCATATCCCAAAGCTAGGTAATCTACTTTTGGAATCTACAGATTTGCCTTTTCTGGATATTTTAAATGAATAGAATAATATAATACATGACCTTTTATTTCTGCATTCCTTCACTTAGCGTATTTTTGAGATTCATTCATGTTGTTGCACATTCAGTAATTTTTTTTCCTTTTAACTGCCGAATAATATTCCATTGTATGGCTATCGCACCTTTACCAGTTGGTAGAAATTTAGATTGTTTTGAATTTTTGGCTATATCCAATATTTAGTTGTATCCAATATTATGGAAGACCACGCTAATAACATCTGTGTACAATTCTTTGTGTGGATTTATATTTTCATTTCTCAAGGATATTAGACACCTAAAAGAATTGCTGGGTCATATGTTATGTTTAATTTTTTAACAGCACTACTAAAATGTTTTCCAAAGTAGTTATGCCATTTTACATTCCCACCAGCAATGTATGAGAGTCTATTTCTTCACATTGTCATTGATATTTTAATTGTTTATCTTTTTTATTATCGCCATTTTACTGGGTGTGAAATGATATCTCATTGTGGTTTTTTCATTTTGCTAATAAAAATTATGTTGAGCATCTTTCCATGTGCTTATTAGCCATTTTTATATCTTCTTTTATGAAGTGTCTATTCAAATACTTTTTATAGTTGGGTTGTTCATCTTATTATTTTCAAGGTGTAAAGGTTTTTTATACATTCTATATACAAATCTTTACCAGATACATATTTTCAGTATTTTCTACCAGTCTTTTGCTTATACTTTTATTTTTTCCATCTTTTTTATTGATTGAGGTGAAATTCACACAACAAAAAGTTAACTATCTTAAAGAATACAATTCAGTGACATTGAGTACCTTCACAGTATTATGCAACCACCACCAAGTTCCAAAATATTTTTTAACCCCAAATGCCCTGTTCCCATTAGCTGCCTCCTACTTTTCTTTAAATTGATTAATAGTTATATATATCTATGAGGTATAATGTGGTGTCTTGATGTTTACAATATAAAATGATTAAATCAGCATAATTAACAAATATATCACCTCACATGCTTATTTCTTACTACCAAAAACATTTAAAATATAATTTTATAGGAATTTTGAAATATATATCATTAGAATTACCATTCTGTGCAACAGATCATTAAAGCTTATGCCTCCTGTCTACCTGAAACTTTTATCAACATCTCCCCTTTTTCCATCCATCCCCCTCTTCCAGCCACTGGTAACCATCATTCTAGTCACTATTTCTATGATTTCAACTTTTTTAGATTCCACATGTAAGTGAAATCATACAGTATTTGTCTTTCTGTTCCTAGCTTATTTTATTTAGCATGATTCTCTCCAGGTTCATCCATGTTATTTTCCCCCCTTTTTAAGGCTAAATAGTATTCCATTACAATATTACATATATATGTTCACCAAATAGTATAGTAACACTATATTACATACTGCCTAGGTGTCAATTATCAATGAATGGATAAAGAAAATCTGGTGTATTATGTATGTATATGTGTGTGTGTGTATATATATGTATGTGTATATATATACACACACACCCAATAGTAATTTGGTGTGTGTATATATGTGTGTGTATATACATACATAGACACATACACACACCATATTTTCTTTATCCGTTCATTGATAATTGACACCCAGGTAATTTTAGTATCTTGGCTATTGTGAATAATGCTGCAATAAACATGAGAATGCATATATATTTTTGGCATACTGATTTCAATTCCTTTGGATATATACTCAGAAGAGGGATTACCAGATAATATGATAAATTCTATCCTTAGTTTTCTGAGGAGCCTCCATACTGTTTTCCAGAATGGATATATTAATTTACATTCCCATCCACAGTACACAAGCATTATTTTCTCCATACCCTCATCAACACTTACTATCTTTCATCTTTTTTATAATAGCCATTCTAACAGGTATGAAGTAATACCTCATTGTGGTTTTAACTTGTATTTCCCTGATAATCAGTGATGAGCATAAATATATATATTATATATTATATATAAATATATAAATTTATAAATATTTAATAGATTATAAGATATATAATATATTAGATATAATATATAATCTATATTAGATTATAATTATATATTTTATATATATTATATATAATCTAATATAGATTACATATATAATATATATCTCTTAGCCATTTGTATGTCCTTTTGAGAATTGTCTACAAAGATTCTTTGACCATGTTTAGATTGGGTTATTTGTTTTATTGCTATTGAGTTGTTTGAGTTCTTCATATATTTTAAATATTAGCCCCTCATCAGATGTACGTTTGAAAGTATTTTCTCCTGATCTATAGGTTGTCTCTTAACTCTGTTTCCTTTGCTGTGCAGAGCCTTTTTCTTTGATCCCATTTGTTTACATTTTGCTTGTGCTTGTGCTTTTGGGATCATATCTAAAAACATCTTTGTCCAGTCCAATATTGTGCAGCATTTCCCTTGTTTTCTTCTAATAGTTTTACAGTTTCAGGTCTCAATGTTTAAGTACTCAATCCACTTTGAGTTAATTTTTGTTTGTGGTGTGAAATAAGAGTCCAATTTTGTTCTTCTGCTTGTATAGATCCAGTTTTCCCAACACCATTTATTGAAGAGACTATTCTTTCTCTACTTGTGCTTTCTTGGCACCTCTGTTGAAAATCAATTGACCACAAATATATGGGCTTATTTCTGGGCTGTCTATACTGCTCTATTGGTCAAAATGTCTGTTTTTAATGCCAGGACCATGTTGTTTTTGTTCACTATAGCTTACAGATTTTGAAGTTAGGTAGTGTAATGCATTCAGTTTTATTCTTTTTTATTTCTCAATTCCTTTGGCTATTTGAGATCTTTTGTAGTTCCATACAAATTTTAGAATTGTTTTTATTTCTGTGAAAAATTACATTGGAATTTTGATAGGGATTTCATTGAATCTGTAAGACCTCTTTTGGTAGTATGGACATTTCTTTTAATTTCTTAATTGTATTAGGGTTTTCTAGAGAGACATAATCAATCAGAATTAATGGAATATGTGTGTGTGTGTGTGTGTGTGTGTGTTTATACACACACACGAGAGTTTATTAAGTATTAACTCACACAATCACATGGTCCCACACTAGGCCATCTGTAGGCTGAAGAGCAAGGAGAGCCAGTCTGAATTCCAAAACTGAAGAACTTGGAGTCTGATGTTTGAGGGCAGCAAGCATCCAGCATGGGAGAAAGACATAGGCTGGGAGGCTAGGCCAGTCTAACCTTTTCAAGTTTTTCTGCCTGCTTTATATTCTCTGGCAGCTGATAAGATGGTGCCCATCCAGATTAAGGTGGGTTTGCCTTCCCCAGCCCACTGACTCAAATGTTAATATCCTTTGGCAATGCCTTCACAGGCACACTCAGGATTAATACTTTGCATCCTTCAATCCAATCAAGTTGACACTCAGTATTAACCATCACAAGTCTACCCCTTGTCAACTTGAACCCATACACATCTCCTGAGATTATGCGTAATCTTCACATAAAGACAGTAATAAGGTCATAATTATGTCTAATGTAATACAACTATCCTTCATACAACCAGAAATGTACTAATCCCCAATCCAAATACATAAAGTTAACAATACTTAAATGCTGATATGCAGTAAATAAATCTTATGTCACATGATAAAGTAAATAAAACGAAGATATTTTCTTAGTACAAGTATATACGTGCACCAACATGTTTTTAACAAAAGGAGGAGGAAATACTTATTACAATTATAGTCCTCATTCCTGCAGCTGGTCAAGCATTCATAGCTGGTATTGGTGATTACCTTCTTCTACTACCCAGTCTGTATTCCCTTTGCCTTCAGCAAGCAACTCAGCAGGTTGTGTTTTCTTTTCCTTGTGGTGTGACCCAAACCTTCATTCCTGAAGGGTCTGGGCCATTTGTAGTCCTGCCTGGATTGGGCTGTTGTAGTTTCCCAATGACCTTAATCACAAGGCATGGTAATACTAAGCAATGCCCTAATGGATCTCCTAATGACTTCCATGCATACTCTTCCTTACCTAAGTTGTAGAGTAGTAGACTGATTTCATCTCAACACTCCAGGTCTATTAACCTAGCCATTACTGTAACTCCTTTCTTAGCCCATTGACTTAAAGGTAGGAGAAGCCCAAAGTTTCCAGGTGGCACTCTTAACTTTCAGTTTAATCGTATCGTTGTTGTGTCCCCTGGTGACAGTGTTCCTCTCTCTGGAACTAAGACCTCTAGGCTAGCAGAACATAATGTTGCGGGAACAGGAAGCAAAAATTTTGCCAATGGATCACTAGGGGTGATGGTGAGTGGTGCCACTTCCACTTCCATTGCTTGATTCCTGGACTCATGAATCCTGGTTATGGGAGAAACGGTACCATATATTGAACACTGATTCAGAGCATACACGGCCTTTTGGAGAACTCTGCCCCAGTCCTGCAAAGTATTGTCACCAAGTTGGCATGGTAATTGTGACTTCCAAAGGCCATTTCACCATTCTATCAATCTACCTGCTTCAGGATGATAGGGTACATGCTACGACCAGTGAATTCCATGAGCATGAGGCCACTGCTGCATTTCTCTAGCTGCAAAATGAGTGCCTTGGTCACAGGCAATGCTGTGTGGAATACCATGATGGTGGATAAGGCATTCCGTAAGTTCACGGATGGTAGAGTCTTGCCAGAAGCATTGCGTGCCCGATAGGCAAATCCATATCCGGAGTTAGTGTCTACTCCATTGAGGACAAACCTCTGCCCTTTTCGTAATGGAAGAGATCAAATATAATTAACCTGCCACCCCAAGGAATGGTGCCATATCTAGGGCTCAGTGTTGGTTTCTGTTGCTGGCAAATTGGGCACTCAGCAGTGGCAGTAGCCAGGTCAACCTTGGTGAGTGGAAGTCCATGTTGCTGAGCCCATGTGTAACCTCTATCCCCGCCACTATGGCCACTTTTTTGATGGGCTCATTGGGCGTTGACAGGGGTGACTGGGGAAAGAGGCTGAGTGGTGCCCACAGGCCATAAGTCATTCTATCCACTTGATCATTAAAATCCTCCTTTGCTGAGGTCACCCATTGGTAAGCACTCATATGGGATACAAATATCTTCACAGTTTTTGACCACTCAGGTCCATCCACATTAATGATGTATTTTATATTTACATTTTACTAGCTAGCCATTTCTACTCAGACTTTCCTTGTTAAACTTTAATTTCAAAGATAATTTAATTCAGATATTGATTACCTTACTATTATTATACCAGTCCACATTTTCAAAAGCAATTTACAATGTGAAAAATACAAATCAATGTCAAAATGAAATTAAGTTAAAATTGGGAATTATTAGAAAAGACTACCAACTTAATAGAAATTATATAAATTATACAACCTAATAGAAAAATAGGTATAGTCAATTTAAAGAAGAAATACGGATGACTAACTTGAAAATATTTACAACCTCATTAATAGGTTATGAAAACTAAAATAATATTTTCTGTTTCACATCCATGAAACTGGAGGAAAGTAAAACTGGTAGCATCAAAAGTTGGCCATATGGAGCAGCAAATGCTCTTCTACACAACTGAAAGAAGTGCTATTTGGAAAAACCATTTTGAAGAGTGATTCAGCAAAACTTAGTATGGTGGAATATTCTCATTCCTTTCACCACAACAAACAAAAATAACAAACACCCTTAGTAAAACTCTCACCATACAAAACATACATCAGTTTTGTTTCTATACACTAACAACAAACTATCTGAAAAAGAAATTATGAAAATGAGCCAATCCCCAATAGCATTGAAAAGAATACAATACTTAGGAATAAATTTAAAGAGGTAAAATATCTGCCTACTGAAAACAGTACACGTTGATGAAAGACATTGAAGAAGACACCAAAAAAGAAAGGGCATCCCATGTTCATGGATTGGAATAATTTGTATTGTTAAAATGTCCAGACTACACAAAGCGATCTACAGATTTAATGTAATTCCTATGAAAATTCAAATGGCATTTTTCACAGAAAAAAAAAACAGTCCTAAAATTCCTATGGAACCAAAAAAGACCCCAAATCACCAAAGCAATCTTGAGCAAAAGAACAAAGCTGGAAGCATCATACTTTCTGATTTCAAAATATACTACAAAGTTACAGTAATTAAAACTTACTTTCTTTGCTGAGACTATTTTTTCACTTGTTTCAAAGATTTGTAATTTTCCATTGAAGCATTTGTATGATGGCTGTTCTATGATCCTTTTCAGATAATTTTAACATCTATGTTATCCTGTCATTGGTGTCTTTTGATTGTGTTTTCATAATTAGTTTGAGATCTTTTTGATTCTTGGTATGAAGAGTGATTCTTTATCAAAACCTTAGGATATTATAAGGCTCAAAAGTTTCTTTTGATCTTGTGCTTTATTGTAACTCCCCTGACACTGCTCAAGTGTGTGGAGGGGGAATGTCACTTTGTAACTGCCATGTGAAGGTGAAGTCTAGGTTCTCCACTTGGCCTCCTATAATACATGGTTAGGGAGAGGCCCCTTGTTATTGCTTAGCAGAGGTGGAGTTCAGCACTCCCACTAGGCCTCCACTGATACCACCCTGGTGGAGACAGAGGTACCTCATTACTGCCCCTAGGTGGCCTCCACAGATACTGCAAGAAGGTGGCATTGTTATTGGTCACAAAATTTCTAACTTCACATTAGGTTTCCTCTGATACCACCCCAGTGAGGAGCAGGTAGGAGTGCCTCATTACTGCCTGTTGGAGTAGAAACCCTGGCTCCCCACATATTCTCTCTTAACACTATGGGAGGGAAGATACTCATTGCTCATCAAGAAATAAAGTCCTGGCTCTCCACTTGGCCTCTGTCCTGACCCCAGCAAGAGTTTCGGGAGCCTCCTTACCTCTTGGCAAGGGTGGACATCTAAGCACTCAACTCAGTCTTTTCTAGCAGAGGTGGAGGTGGGGCCTCAGTTTTTTTCTGTGGTATTTTACTAGGGTCAAGAGAGTTATTATCTAAAAGTTGTCTGGCTTGTCAGGCTACCCTTTTCCAGGCCCTTTGGCTAGAAAAAGCAGGCTTTTCTTGGGTCATTATTTGTCTGCTCTTATTGGCATTTGTGGTTGCCAGCTTCTCCAATATCAGGTCTGAGATACTTGAGGCAAAAGAAAATCCTGAGAAGTCACTACTATGTTGTTCCTTGTGTTCTGAAGTCCTTATCCAGTTTGACTTTTCTCTCTTGAGTCTTCTTTTCTTTTATACAAAGCATCCAAGCTTTCTAGTTGTACTTAGTGAAAGGAATAGGGAAAAGTATGTCTTACTTTATCTTCTCAAACCAAAAGTCATCACAACTCTTTTTGAAGAAGTACCACATATGGCAGCCACCAAGATTCTCATTTAGCCCAGCCTTGCTGTGTTTCTCATGAATTTGAGTTTCTTGGTGACAAAGGTTTCAAAATACCATAACAAGCCATATAATTTATTCATTCACTTATTCTTAAATCATGCCAGGTGTCCCATTAGGCATGACTAGATGCAATAAACTAGTCAAATACCCTGTATTCTATGGGCTAACAAGATATCAAGAAGAGACTGAAAAATATATCAACAAATATAACAACGTATTGTAGGCACTCATAAAAAAGAAATAATGGTGGTGCCAAAGAATGATCAATTCTAACCCTTGTGGTCAGAGATATGCTATCTTTTAGGCACAGTAGACAGTGCCTAGGACCCACAATACTATTTAGCAGTCTACAAAAAATGTTTTATTTTAAAATCAGAAGAAAAGTTAACTTTTAGGTAGACAAAAATGTATTCAATATATAATATTAATATATTCAGTTTTATGCCAACTCAATTGTAAAAATACAAATTTTAATTTTTTCATGAAGAAAGGTGCCCACAAAACTGCTTAGGGCCCATGAAATAATAATGCAGCCCTAGTTGGAATAAACATAAGTAAAGGTTTGTCAGAGGAGACAGCTTGTCTAAGTTGATTAAAGTAGTGTTGGTGTTCCCTATCAGACATGGGAGAGAGAAGCATTTCAGCTAAAAGAACCACAGGAGCAAAGGTTTCCAAAGATAAGAATCAGCCTAACATGTTTGTAAAACTCTAAAAACAATACCAGGTCAAATGTCTGAAGTTCAAGGAAGAGCTATAGATGCTACCAAAATTTGTTTATGTACTTGAGGCTCAGTATGCACAAACTGTCATAATTAGAATACTTCAAGGATAGGAATTACAGAATTGGTTATTTCCACATCAGACAGGAACTTAAAGCAAAAAAAAAAAATCAATATTGACAGACACTGATGTTTCTTGCTAATTAATTCAAATAAAGCTCTTCATTTCTAGGCAGGTAAATATATTATGAATCAGACTTCATTGGAATATGAATTTCAATAAAAGATTCACTGCTATCTCATGTGCTCCCCTGGAATTTTCTACATAATTTCTTTCCTCTTGTTTATGAGAAATATAATCATTCCTAGGTAAGTCGGGACAAATAAAAATAATTACACATTATAAAGTATCTGTGTCTGTGGTACAGAAAATGGATGATGAGGGAGCATGGTGATAGCAGGAGGGGAAAAAACCTCTTTCATTTCTAAGCTATGCAAAGTCAGATCCATGTGATCAGTCAGAGAATGTGTGGAGAACAAAAATACCCTTCAAAAGGGTCTCCATGACCTACTGGTCCTTTCTGCCCAGCCTTGATGTCAGTTAAATTGCTAGTGGTCAAGTCACAGACCGTGGTCATTTGTAATAGCCCAGCACTTACGATTTTAAGGAAGCTACAAATTGCTCTTTGTATACAGAATATGTTTGATTATCTTTTTAAAACGTCATGATGATTCCATTCAAAATTCAAATGACTTAATAGAGTTCAATAAAATAAAAATCTAAAAAACTAGGCAACAAGCCCACCAAAAATTGTACACTTCGAAGTAAGCCCAAGAATTCTGCACTTTGAGCCTACATTGATTTTTGAACAGTGTTTTTTCTTTTCTTTTTCTGACAAGATCTCACTCTGTTGCCCAGGCTAGAATGCAGTGGTGCCATCATGGCTCACTTGCACTGTTGACCTCCCTGGCGCAACCAATCCTCCCACCTCAGCCTCCTGAGTAGCTGGAACTACAGCACATACCACCATGTCCAGCTAATTTTTAAAGTTTTTGTGGAAACAGGGTCTCACTACGTTGCCTAGGCTGGAACAGTGTTTCTCGACTCTGTCACTGTTGATCTTGCAGGCCAGATAATTCTTTGTTGTGAGGGGCTCTATTGAACATTGCTGGATGTTTAGTAATATTGCTGGCTTCTATCCACAAAATGCCAATAGTAGCAAATCTCCCTTTACCACCCAAGGGTGAAAACTAAAAATTTCTACAGACTTTGCCACATGTCCTTTTCAAGGGGAGAGAGAAAAAAGGCATGGAGACTTCCCCTGATGGAGAACCACTAATTTAGGAGAATTAAGAACAGAGCCCCTAGGATGGGAATTTTTGAGCTGGTGAAGAAACTTCTTTAGCTGGGTTAAAGGTCATAGTTTTAGCTAAGGGGACAACCATATTCCTGCCTAATACCTAACAGAGGGAAATCTGAAAATTACCTCGGTGCCTTGTTGTATTGAGGGAAACAAAGGGCTTCCCACGCCCAGAGGCTATGGGTGATACTAAAACACTCTGAACTCCAGAAGAAAGCAGGGCTGTTTTATCCATTAGGTACTATAGGGCCAATTGCTAGAGCCTGTGAGCTATTTAAGAGCCTATGAAAATACACAAGAAATTATTTAAAGGAATCAAAAATATGCAAAACCAAATGAATAAATATGTAAGAATATGCACGAAAAGGTAAAACTCTAGCAGCTTCATTAACTATTAAACTTAGTCTTCACAACAATTTCATTAATATAAAAATGATTTATAAGTAGGCTACTCTTAATTTTAAAATAATCCTTTACAGAGAAACTATAAATAACTGTATATTAAATTAGTGACTCAGGAAAAGGATTTTAAAAGAATAGTTAATATCTTCTCATTTCACTTTGCCATAAGATAAAAGTTTACTCTTAGATGTAGATTATTCTTTATGGGTTTGTTAGCCTAGGGATTCGGGTCTCAAAAAGTGAGCACTGAAAACAATCTTAACAACCTTAAAATAGCTCTGGAGGGATTTTGCTTCCAGCCAATATAAAGTGAGTGGTACTGGATTTCATGCCTGAAACAACTAAGAAATACAGACAAAAATAAATGAGACAATGGTATTCAAGACATTGGACATGAGGCAATAAAGTGCAATGATCCCTGAAAGATGGGAACAAGCAAAGGTGAGCCCCGTGATTGCCCTAGCTTACAGTCTGGAGAGTATCTAGGCAATGATACCACAAGGGGAATCCAGGCAAGTGGCCAGCGATCACCCTGAGTTGGGTAGATAGAGCTGGGAATGTGGGGAGGCCATGGCATCTCAAGTTCACAAGGCAGAGTTCCAGAGAAGAGAGTGCTGCACAGAGAGAGCACTTGGGGGTTTGCAGAGGAAGCTTGAGTCTTCAGCAGAGTACCAATGAGCACATGCATGGGTGGAAACTACCCAAGGCCCAGAGAGAAACCGTCTAAGAGAATTAGAGTAAGTAATCATTGGGGTTTATACGGGGCCAAGAATACTTTCTCTTCCCACCAACCAAAGTAGAAAACCTCCTAACTCACCAGATATCAGGTGTACTTAGGTTTTGATTGAATAATTGAGCATGAAAACATTTATCATCCTGGGACCATAAAGTGACACTGAAAAGTACTCCTTGTAGCATATTTTCTGTTTTTTTCTTTTCCCCTTTGGTGTGTCTGTTACCAAATACTGAATATTCACTGAGATATCTTTTATTTTGCAAAAGACATCTTATCATGTTATAGCCAGTCTTTGCACTACTGAGTGGTATGCTTTTTCCCTGGTGTTGGGGCCTCCTGGAAGCAAGTATGTGTGATAGCACAATCCATGGCCCAGGTCAAGTTGAAGGCATCTCTAATATGAGTTGCACAACATTTAACATGGTGAAACTTCCTAGAAGTTCTTCAAAATTAGGTTGGTTCACAATAAAATGAGATTACAGCTAGAATTAAGGGAGGGTGGTATATTTCTATATAATGCTAAATCTTAATTGGAGGTAAGGGGGTTGGAGTAGAAAAGGAAAAATTAAAAGATAAGAATGAGTCATGAGAGTCACATTTCATCATATTCCCCGGCACTCAGAGCAAGCCATGATCCCAAAAGGGAGCTCATATCTGACACATGTTAAATGGGCATATCGCTTCCTCAGTGGTACTGAGCTACCCCTCCCTATTCTGGATTATTTCTGTTCAGTGCATGATCCCCAACTAAGATCAAATTTAATTTTTAAATTAATTTGCATTTAATTTCTCAAAACTAAAAAAATATATTTTTTAAAGAACAAAGACTAAGGGATAGGAACAAATCCAATGAGATTGCAGGTGAATGCAAAATAGATTTCACCAATAGACGGTGTGGGATTTAGGAATACACTATTTGAGCTTTCAAGATAAATACTTTGTTCACTTTTACAGAGTTGCAAAGCTTGTAAAGGATGACAATGTGAAGACCCAGACACAACAGGAGGATGGTATTGGCACTGCCCTTTTCTACAGTCTCTCTGCTCCAGTTTCTCACAGCTAGATCCACAATCCAGCCCTTGAGCTATCCCGGACTAAGGCAGTAAGATACAAAGAATGGAAGACCTACAATGCAGGGAAATCTGAAATTGAGTCAAATCTTTGGAAACTACCCGGATTTAGGAACCCTATGAGGATAGCTGGGCCCCCACATTGTTCTTAAGTGACTCTTTAGACCCAGGGGTAATTCCAGGTTTCCTCAGGGCTCCCACAGTACATTGTCCTTGTTCATAAGACTTGTCTTTCAGCTTTGTTTCTACGGCTTAAATCTGGTGCATCACAAATACCTCATTCTCTCTCCAATCCTGGACCCCGCCTGGACCTCAAGTGAGTGATCAGGACTCAGCTGCCCTATTTTCCTATATGAATCCTTTAAACTTATATGTCTGGTCCACAATTTGCCTGAATGGAAAGTCTGCAAGACAGTCATTGCTGTCGTGGGATTGGGGACCCCTGGCCTAGAACACTCTTACCCCTCTATATTTGCCTAGGAAAATGTCTGCCTGTCCTTCAGATCTGCAATTAAATGCCATTTTCTTTTCTTTTTTAAAGAGACAGGATCTTGTTCTGCCACCCAGGCTGGAGTGCAGTGATGCAATCACAGCTTACCATACTCTTGACCTTCCTGGCTCAAGTGATCCTCCTACCTTAGCCTCCCCAGTAGCTGAGATTACAGGCACATGCCACCATGCCTAGCTATCCTTTTTAAAAATATTTTTGTAAAGATGGCATCTCACTACATTGCCCAGGCTGATCTTAAATCCCTGGACTCAAGTGATCCTCCCACTTCAGCCTCCCAAAGTGCTGAGATTACAGGCATGGGCCACTGTGTCTGTCCTAAATGCCGTTTTCAGTGGGAAAGTTTTGTCACCTTCTCAGACTACTTCAGGTCTATTATACACTTTCATCATACTTCTTACTAGTATGTGATAAGGTTTAGCTGTGTCTCCACTCAAATTTTATCTTGAAGTATAGCTCCCACAATCCCATGTATCATGGGAGGGGCCCGGTGGGAGGTAATGGAATCATGGGGGGGTCTTTCTCATGCTGCTATCATGATAGTGAATAAATCTCACAAGATCTGATGATTTTATAAAGAGGAGTTCCTCTGCAAAGTTCTCTCTTGCCTGCTGCCATGTAAGACATGTCTTGCTTCCTCTTTAATTTCTGCCATGATTGTGAGACCTCCCCAGCCATATGGAACTGTGATTCCATTAAACCTCTTTCCTTTACAAATTACCCAATCTTGGTTATGTCTTTATTAGCAGTGTGAGAACAGACTAATACAGTATGTATTGTGTAATTGCTTCATATCTTTATTTTTCTGGACTGTCAACTTTGCTCCATGAGACCAGGACCATGTGTTTCTTGGTCAGCACGGTAACCTTAGCACTTCATACCGTGCTTGGCACATAGTAGGTACACAGTAAATGTTAATATAAACAACGTCCCTCAGCTACTCAGCTCCATCATTTGATTCTACATTGGCCCTAGATCAGTTTTTTTAAGCTTCTGATCCACTCTTAGGTTTTGGGTCAATCCGCACTAGGTCTTGAAAGAATTCAACAATATTGTCTTAATCTAAGTCTCAGGTCAATCATCTCTGCCTACTGCAACTAGATAGAACTCACTCTACCTTGGACCCAAAGAATAGTGAAAAATAAAGTATTTGGAAGTCCTAGACATAAAAATGTAAACCAGAACACATTTTCAAATGTAAAATTGAAAAGAGAGATTATTCTATTGAATTCTACCTCTGGGACTTCATTATTATGAAAAAAATCACTTTAGATTATTTTTTAAAAAGATATATGCCTTGATAACATTTGATACCATGTAACAAAAAGCAATTTATTTTTAAAAGAAGTCTGAGTTCATCTAAAAAAAGTAAGCCATCTCTGTTAGAGACTAGTCTTTTTAAGACAACAATAAGAACAAGAATGATGTCAACCACAAAACTCAGCAGGTGACCTGAAGCAGTTGAGAAGAAAGCAGAAAGCATGATAATGTCAAAGTAAACTCACAGGAAGGGAGTATCCTGAATTATCTTATGGTCTGCCACCAGGAGAACTGCTAAGTAGGAAAACACCATTCCCAGACTAGAAGGGCATTGCCCTAATTTCTTTTTAAAATTGTTCTTATTGTTTACCTCTAATTTTCCACTAGGAAAAAATAGCCACAAAAAGTAGAAGGGCACAAAGAGATTTGCTTAATTAGAAAGCAGTGAGTTAATGTTTCTGTCAACACAAGCAAAGGCTTTAAGAAAATGAGTTTTTGATGCTCAGTTAAACTGAGACCTTAAAGCAGTGGAGCAAGAACTGAAGCACACAGACACACACACCCCAAAAGGGATGAGACATTGGGAAAGTCCCCAGCAAAAGTTGTACTTGGTTTAAAGTCTGGGGAGAAAATAGGCCAAGAATATGTTGTCATTGCTCTCAACTTAAAAGTAATGAATATGATTTTTAGGCATGCATTCGTATTTGTATTCTCTTCTTGCTTTGGTTATAAAATTTCAAATATAAAAAAGTAACTGAAGTTTTCAACAAAATTAATCATGAAACCCCTATTACATTGCCATTATGATTCAGGTTGTAGGACTGACTACATAAAAGGTCAAGGATTGTTTTGTTGTGGTATCTCACACTCTTTCGATAAAAAATGTCCATTAATAAGGCGTAAGATGAACTTGCACCGTGTTGAACTCTATTGTAAAATGGGCCATATTTTAGAAAGCCTTTAGTGTTCCTAGTGTCGTAATGCCTTTTACTAAACTATTTTGAAGACGAACTTTGAGAAAAGGTTCCACTTTATCCATTCATCCACCCATCCAGTAATGCGTTAAGTACCTTCTGGGTTCAAGGCCTTAACTTAGGCTTTGAGTCATGCAAATATGAGTCAAGTAGTCATTGATAGCAGGTAGCTTACAACCTAGCAAGAGAGTATATGCAGATGGAAATGCAGAATCTATTTTTAAAAAATAACAGAGAATGAGAATTCATAGGAAGTAGAATTTTTCCATGGATGATAGTTGAGCTAGGTCTGTGAGGACATGTGAGTTATGAAGAGGCCCAGGAGGAAGGAGAAGGATTTCTAGGTATAAGGAATGGAATGAGCAAAGGATGGAACAGAACATCCCATACCATATCTATGGTACGAAATTAGTGTTAGGCAAGTTTGGCCAGCACCTAAAAGACACCAAGGAAAGTAGCACTGCAGATAGTGACTGGGTTGTTGAATGCAGGTTAAGGATGTTAGAGTCCTTTATTAACTATGGCTAAGAGAATGCAAGAAGGATGGCAGTGGGTGTCCACTAGAGGGAGACTTATTAGGTGCCACTACCATTTAGGAGAGAATTAGAATTGATACGGTTTGGCTGTGTCCCCACACAAATCTCATCTTGAATTGTAGCTTCCATAATTCCCATGTGTTGTGGGAGGGATCTGATGGGAGGTAATTGAATCATAGGGGCAGGTCTTTCCCATGCTGTTCTTATCATAGTGAATAAGTCTCAGGAGATCTTGTGGTTTTATAAAGGGGAATTCCCTACACAAGCTCTCTTACCTGCCACCATGTAAGACGTGACTTTGCTCCTCTGTTACCTTTGATTTTGAGGCCTCTCCAGTCATGTGGTACTGTGAGTCAATTAAATCTCTTTCCTTTATAAATTACCCAGTCTCAGATATATCTTTATTAGCAGTGTGAGAACAGACTAACATAAGAATGATGCAAGAGCTGGCTTCAATCTAGATTTTGTATTTTTGAGATGAGCAAGGAGGAGAGGTAGATAGAAGCTCTTGTTTAAATCTGGGATTCTCTGAAGTGGCTTAAAAGGGACATTTGTTATGTTATTAAAGTCAGAGGGACCAAAGTGCCCTTTCAGAACTCCTGTCCTGTCATTGATTCCTCTCCATTGCCCTTTGATGTCTGTACTAGTTCTCATCTCCAGGGCCACAGTGGTTTCTAATGATGCAAGAGATGAGGATCATTAATTAAGCAGAGAGAAAAGAAGCCAAAGATCCATTCCAGAGTAAGAAACTGCAGGAGAAGAGAGGAAATGCCCTGATAGACTAGAATTCTGAAAAGCTGTACAGGAAAGTATTTTTGGAGGTGGTGGTTCCAGGATATTAGACAGCCCTTTATGGTCTTGCCTGCAGGGATGTATGTCACAAGCTGTTCTGAGCAGTGGGGAGGCTGTGATACTGTTGTTCTGCCAAGCAAGACTGCATTTTCCAATTTAAAGCGAAGTTGCCCAGGAGCCAAGCTGTTTGTTTTTCAGAAGGGGAGACAGGAAGAGAAAGTGTGTTTGTGTGCATGTGTGAGAGTGAGTGAGTGACAGAGAGAGAGAGAGAGAGAGAGAGAGAGAGAGAGAGAGAGAGAGAGAGAAAGACAGAGACAGCAATCCATCCAGGAGTTGAGATACCAAATCTATCTGCATGTCTACTCTCTGGAACAGTGTGGTTTTGTTTTTTTCAATAGATCTTCTGGCACCCTCAGAAATCACTGCCAGGAAGTCCCTATGCCCTAGCGACAGGGTAATTAATTAGCTCTGTTAGACCCTGTTGGAATCTCACAGGAGACAGGAAAAAGAAGTGAGAGGAATTCTCTTTCACCACAGGAGATTTCAGAGCAGAACTGAGACAATGCTGGGGTTGGCTGAGACAATACTGAGGTTGGCCATGGTTTGCCTGCACTGCTACACAGTCAGGGTAGCATTGTGTTCATGGTGGGGCTAAATCAACCTTAGAATTTTAAATGAGTGTGATCTGAAATTTTTGCTTATTAATATCCTTGACAAACATTTATTAATGACTTACTAGTCCATGCCAGGCTTTATTGAAGCCATTGATTTATATTTTAAGGTTTACATTTAACACTATAATATTTCTGGAGTTAATTTTTATATGATATAGAGACATATCGACCATTCTTTTTAACTCTGCAAACTGCTTTCCTTATCTAAACTTCCTGATCCTCCTTACTCTATCTTCTCTTTCATCAATGTCACTTATCATTGGACATATATAATTTCTGCTTGGTTTACTACTTGTCTTTAATTGTCCGAATGTATTACTAAGTTTCACAACTTCCTGCCTATTTTGTTCAACAGTTGTACACTTAGTGTCTTTTGGAAGGATGATATTAAACAAGTCATTACAAGTGGGATAAAAACGATGTCTCCCCAGAGCCTATAATGCGGTATTTAACATAGGCTAGGGGGCCAGGAAACTGTCCCATGAAAAACTTATCTTTGTTGTGTCTCTGCCAGGCTTACAAAGATAAGTTTTTCATGGGACAGTTTCCTGGCCCCCTAGCCTATGTTAAATACCGCATTATAGGCTCTGGGGAGACATCGCTTTTATCCCACTTGTAATGACTTGTTTAATATCATCCTTCCAAAAGACACTAAGTGTACAACTGTTGAACAAAATAGGCAGGAAGTTGTGAAACTTAGTAATACATTCGGACAATTAAAGACAAGTAGTATAAATCATGCTGCTATAAAGACACATGCACACGTATGTTTATTGTGGCACTATTCACAATAGCAAAGACTTGGAATCAACCCAAATGTCCATCAGTGACAGACTGGATTAAGAAAATGTGGCACATATACACCATGGAATACTATGCAGCCATAAAAAAGGATGAGTTTGTGTCCTTTGTAGGGACATGGATGCAGCTGGAAACCATCATTCTCAGCAAACTATCACAAGAACAGAAAACCAAACACCGCATGTTCTCACTCATAGGTGGGAACTGAACAATGAGATCACTTGGACTCGGGAAGGGGAACATCACACACCGGGGCCTATCATGGGGAGGGGGGAGGAATTGCATTGGGAGTTATACCTGATGTAAATGACGAGTTGATGGGTGCTGACGAGTTGATGGGTGCAGCACACCAACATGGCACAAGTATACATATGTAACAAACCTGCACGTTATGCACATGTACCCTAGAACTTAAAGTATAATAATAATAAAAAATAAATTAAAAAAAACAAAAAAAACCTTATCTTTGGATATATAGGAATCAAGTGAGGGTGAGAAATATATTCCTGTCATAGGGAATCCTATATAGGAAGTACCTGAAGTGAAAAAACAAAAACAAAAACAAAAACATGACTGTATGGTTGAAACATAAAGGGCCCAGGCAATGTGGACGTGCAGTGATCCTGGAGAAGAGACAGGGCCTGGGATGCAGGAACAGGTACATGCTATAAAGTTTGGAATTAATGCTACGAATAGTAAATTATAGAAAAGTTTTAAGGAAGAAAACTGCCATGATCTGATTTGCTTTTATTAAAGACTGTTCAGTTGGCAGAGAGTGAGACAAGAATGAATATGGTAAAGTGGCCAAAGACTCCTGTGATCATCTAGACAAGAGATGGTGGCTTAAGAATTTGGCATTTCAGACAGGCAGGTGAGTGAATTCAAAATTATTAAAATAGCAAATAGATAAGATTTAATAATTGATTAAAGTGAGAGTCATGGGGATGTCAAAATGATTTTCCTTATATATTTAAATCCCTCACAATAAAACATTCTTTTCTGTTTTGTCTCCAGTGGTGATGAACAGATGATGAACAGCTTTCTGCTTACTCTATTGTTCAATCACCTGCAGCCTCCTCTTCTGTCCTTTTCATGAATCTCAATTTTTCCTCTCAACCTTCATCTGGCCCAGAATCAGGCACAGCATGGAGCAGATTATTACTGAGAATTGCCTTTAAATATCTCTTTTAAAAATACCATGCTGCAAGAAGAATGACAAAAATAATATCCTATTGTAAATTTATTCCCCAAATAAATTGGAGTTCCTACAAGTATTTGCATCCTTTATTTTCTCTTTGCCTTTCCAACTCCTACATATCCTTCAAGGCAAAGTTCAATTTCTACCTCTGCCATGAAGCCTTCTCAGATGACTGTATTCAACTTAATCATTCATAACAGTCATGCTTTGATCCACCAATAAGCCATGCAGCACTTACCATCTCAGCCATTGATTTGGTGCTTAACCACAGGCAACATTATGTCAATGACAGAGTGAGAAAATCGCCATCTCTTTAACCCTCTTAAGCCCAGTCTCTGATTTGCTTTTGGTACACTCATTTTCTTTCAGTCAGACTCCAAAGTTCTTATTTAACTTCCTATAGACATACGTGTTATCTTTCAACGGTGATTATAATCAACAGGGATCTCTGACTTACATAATTCTTTATGTTTGTCACAGCATCTGGCCTGGTGCTTTAAATGTTACCTAAGTGAACAACACATGGCAGATATTTATGATTGTTCCAAGGAGAACTGTGGAAGGGATGACTAAAAGTTTGCCTTTAGTTCCAGCTCCCTATCCTCTCACCTCCAACCGCCTCCCCTCTCATATCTGCAAAAGACTCTGATTAATGCATAGTCAATCATAATATACATGTTGGAAAGAAAATGAATGATGTCAAACAACCTGGTTCACCTGGTTCTTGTGCTAAAATTACTAAAAAAAAAAAAAAAAAAAAAAAAAAAAAAGCCCTGAAAAAGACTTTTAGTTTTACTTCTACTTCATCTTTCTCCTTTAATTTTTAGGGAAAAAATTATAATGCTGTCAAAATGTAAGAATCACAGGAATGAAGAAAACAGCAAAATTTTGGCCAGGCTCAGTAGCTTGTGACTGTAATCCTGGCACTTTGGGAGGCCGAGGGAGATAGATCACTTGAGGCCAGGAGTTTGAGGCCAGCCTGGCCAACATGGCAAAACCCCGTCTCTACTAAAAATGCAAAAAAAAATTAGTTGGCCATGGTGGTGTGCACCTGTAATCCCAGCTACTCTGGAGGCTGAAGCACAAGAATCACTCGAACCTGGGAGGTAGAGCTTGCAGTGAGCCAAGATCGTGCCACTGTACTCCAACCTGGGCAACAGAGCAAGACACTGTCTCAAAAGAAGAAGAAAGCAAAATTTAAATAGCATTCATTTATTTAAAACTCATAACAACTCTATGAAATCGATCCAGTTATAAACTGCATTTTATAGATGAGAAACGTTTACAGGGAGTTTAAGCAGAGTGCCCAGGTTCACACAGCTGATAAGTATTAGAGTTGGAATTTATACCCAAATGTCTGACCCCCAGTTTGAACACTTAGTCACCACTTCAATTTCTTCTCTGAAACAAACAAACAAAAAAAAGTAAAGGGCTTAATCCACATACCTGGTCATTAGCTTTCTGGCTGATGGTTAGTTTACTGTCTGACACGCTGGTTTATTTTAGCATAAAATAAGCATCCAGGGATGGTGACTCCCTGATACATGTCCTGAGTTTTTCATAATTTCAAACAAATATCCACAAATTCCTACCAAGGTACATTCAATGATGATATTTAGGAGACCTGCTCTTCTTTTCTATGTCACTAAAACTCCACACCTCACAGGATGGTAAAAATTATTCCAGGGATTTGATATTATTTTGTCACCCAACCTGGAATGGTTAACATAAATTAGCCCCCGCCAAAAGATTTACATCTGCTGACTGACCATCCTGCTATCTATAAATAAACTTTGGATAAAGTTAACACCTGTTACAGTGTTCTCATCCACTTGACCTTTTTTGTCTTAGTACTTTGCTGGTTGTGACCTACAGAGTAAAATCTAGATGGGTTCATTAAACGACCTGCGCTTCAGCTGGATGTCACTAGAATGCCACCAGAATGGCAAGATTTCCTCTCCAAGTCAGCACCAACCCCATCACCTGAGTACATGTATGTAACTTTGCATCTAGACGAAAAAGCACCTGTTCAACAGACTTCAGCACCAGTTTTAGTCTGACAGGTGTAGATTTGAAACCAGATCACAACTGGAATCAAGTAAGCAAGCTAGTCCCTGAAACTTGCTGCATTTCTGTATATTCCTTTGTATTATGAGGGGTACATTTTTTGATGTGTGTACTGTTTAGCACATGCGAAGTGTTCCATAAACATTTGTTGAATGAAAGTTCTTACCCTCAGCATTTGTAGTTCAGTTCTCTATTTTTGTTGTGGAGTGTTCAGACACCAATTAGGAAGAAACTGCGATACTATTCTGTTCAGTAAGAAAGGACTGCTTTTAGAGAACATTGGCAATACTTATTAAACATTCTCCTTATTCACACAGATAAAAAGATCATTAATTACTTAGCTCTGGTTAATTCCCAGGACACCTAATTTGTTCACATCTATTTTCAGAAAAGCTTAAGATTTAAATATGAATTAATTTCGACAATTATTTTTTCTCACAGAGAAACCACAAGGCAGTCAAACAGGCAGCGGTTTGCAGGCTATATGTCAGCTGGTGGGGCTTTATGAGAAGTTCATTCTTGAGATTGGAGGAGAAATGTGGAAAATAAAATAAAGAGAATGATGAACCAATCAGCAAGGAAAACCTAAAAAACACTTGTAGGTTCTGCCTGAAGGCCTTAATTAACCACCTTCCCCACAGCACAGAACAAACTCATCTGGACAACCAGGAACATAAAAACCCAGCATGTAGAGCTCCGTGATGGGTCAATGCTAACAAAATGGTAGGTCAAATCCCTGAAGCTTTTAGAAGACCCAGAAAACAAAAATCAAAAGCAATGGTAAGGTTGAAGCCAGAATGTCCCAAACTTAATACAAAAAGTCTAATTCTCTCTAGTTTAGCCCAGCAAGCTAAGAAGCCTCAATGGCCCTAACAAGGTGGAAGAGATAGCTGCAGCAATGTGTACATATGCTGTTGGCACAAAATTCACAAATTCTTCCCTAAGTAAATAAAGCCAGTCACAGACTCATTTGCTTTGCCTTTGAAAGTTGGTCGCTTTTGTCACTGCTTTGTGAATGAGCCGAAACTGTTTCTAACCAAAGCATTTATTTAGGGCCTTTGTACTGACATAGTCTGGGAACAATCCAGAATCTTACATTAATTCTGTGTTAGGACAAAGGCAAGACAGAAGATATTCCTGCTGCTTGTGGGGTGGGGAAGAAGCACTCTCAGGCCGTGTTTAATCATGCAGACATACCTGGCTGGCTGAAAAGTGAAAATTGTAATCTTTGGAAAGATTGTTTGCTGGATACCCAGTACCATATGATATAACATGAAATAACTGATTATGCATTTCTTCCAGTCCTTTAAAAATAATTTTTTTTAAACAATTGTGGATACTGAGGCTCAGAGAGGTTAAGTAACTTGCCTCAGGTGGCTACCAGGCTAACAAGTGTCAAAGCTAGAACATAAACTATGGCCACTGTGCTCTAAAGTCAGAGGGCTTCCTACTTTACCATGCTAGCTCCTCATCCTATACAATGCTCACCTAGGATAGCCAGGCTATCAGTATTTTGAGAAAAAAACATTGAAATATTTACTCTAAATGAATGCTATGAATTAAATACTTAAAATAATGAAATCTGGGGTGAAAACATATGCCATGAGTGTAGTCTAAGGACCCAACCTATGCTTAGAGTTTCAGAAAAGAACTTTTATAGTTTGAAAAAGGGAATAACTTTTTGGAGAGACAAATGGTCCTATTGTGTGGGAAAATCCCCTTATAAGACACTCTTTTGTCCTTATTTTAATAAAAAGATTATATTCTGAATGCTTCCTGTGAGGTAGGCAGAGTAAAACTCTCCAGGATTGCCTTAATGAACCCCCATAATAATTTTATAAGGCAGGCACTCTTATTAATAACCCCTTTTTACAGATAAGGAAACAGAGGCCTAGAGTAGGTCCATAACTTGTCTTAAATCAGACAAGTAAGCCTTAGTGCAAGGGTACAGATCTAGTTTGTTAATATGGTTTTCAAGGTATGTGGAGACACACAGTAAAATACAAGGAGATAAAACCTAATGAGTTCCAAATATTCTCTGGCTTAACATCAGTGAACAGTTTTGCTTATTTGCAAGTTTGTAAAGAGATACCCCATAACCCAATCCTTCCCTCACCTTAATGTGTGTCCATATTCTTCTCGTCGTCTTTGGTTTCCTAGGGCCAGAACATTAGAGTAACTGAGGCAACATGATAACTACTATATATTGAGCCTATATTTATTTGAACACCTGCAGTGAACAAAACACGCTTACAGCTTGTTCCATTTGTAGTCAACTCTAATAATCAGAAAATCATATTCACCTGACAATGCTGAAATGACTTTTAGGAACCTCCCACTTGTATCTCTTATAGGTCAAGGACAAAAACCATGCTGATGAAACGACATTATCAAAAGCAAGGCAGTTTAATGCTATTCATCGAAGCACAAGTGATCTTGAAGGAAACAGAGATATTCTTTTTCAAGGACAGCTTTAATAGCTGAAGGGGTATAATGTTTTATATCCAGTCAACCATCCAGCTACAGACAACTTGTCACAGTAAAGCGGTTTAAGTTTTCTCTATTTTTAATATTTCAATGGCATGTTGAATGCATATAAGAGGTTAGAGTGAACAAGGAAGTTAAGGGTTTTCTTTTTTCAAAATCTTATTTGCATTTAACTTGAAATTCTTTCCAGTCATATGATTTTTGCATAAATATTTATGGGATCCTGACGGCTAATTGGATTATAAGTCTTTTATCCAGGAATTTGTCTAATTTTATGCTCTCCATCAAACCTGAGCTCTGTGCTGATCTTCAGTCCATGTTAAACAAAATTGTTTTAACACCCTTTAAGGCTGCATTTTAAATTCTCCCATTTGTTACACATACTGTGTCATGGAATATATAGTCTTTATTTTTGGAGGAAAGTTTGAAGATCCAAATCCCCCAAAAATTGATTTCCCATGTGAAAGCTTTCATTTTGATCAAAGAATAATAAAGTGCCAAATGCCTTAAAAGCAAAGAAAGCAAAAAGCACAAATGGGCACTTTACATCATCTGCCAGGCAGACTTTACATCAATGTCTTCATGTGGTCTCCACAACAACCCTTAGAAGTGGAGATTACCATCCCATTTTACTGTGAAAGAAAGTAAGGAGGAGAAAGGCTAAGTGACTTGTTCAGTATCACGAAGCGACTACAAAAAATTGTTCTTCAACCAACTCCTCAGACACAACCCCACTTTTCTAGTTGGAGGAAGGTCAACTTGCAATTATTCAGATGGGAATAAAACCATTCTCCCACTGTTCTTCTCATTTCTAAGGGCTCAAGCTGTCTCCAGGCATGCACTTTACAAATGTGAATGGGTTTTGAAGAGGTTTTTTCACCTACACTTAGCATTCTCACTCCACGTCTTTATCCCTTAAGATAACGCTATCACTGCCATCAAATTTTTCTTAGTACATTTTGTTCTAGCACCATCATGTCACGAAAAGTAAAATAAATCCTCTTTGTGGAAGAAACTTAAGTTACAGTCTTAAGCATCCAGCTCAAAGGTCTCACTCCCTGGAAAATGACACGCCAAGGTTAAAACTATCAACACAAAGCTTGGAACACAGTAGTTGCTCATTTCAACCAGGTGGGTACCTATCAGTGCCCTCTTTCTTCATGGAAGCATTGTACACAATATCCCTTTGTGCTCATTTGTGGAAGCAATTTATCATCCGTGTATGCCTGCAATCTTTGTTCTTTTGCACTCCAGTTCTGACTCTCCACCTCTTTCTACTGGTCTCTCTTTTAGCCTTTCTCTTTTGTTCTACAAGCACTTATTTCTTCATAGAATATTTAGAAATAAAGTAATATAAGTGCTGAGTTTAAAAGGTCAAATAAAACTACAAGGCTTATAGCCCAAATAGAAGTCTCTCATTCCAGCTTTCAGCTCCATGTCCCCTTGAAACATTTCAATCATTTCTTTGATATTTAGTAATTAAGTTAACACATTTAAGAGTAAATAGTGTTATTCATATCATTATGCAGGATAAAAATCATTTTCACCCAAATTTCAGAGAAAAAAATTCAGAAGCAAAACTTACATTTCCAGAGCCTAAACTACCACTCAAATCTTTCAAATCAACTCGAAATAGTATAAATTTGATGCCAATGCCTATATTTACATCTCTATAGTAATAGAGACCAACTATAGAATAATGATTTGCCCTAAGGATATGAATTCTGTGATTGGGGGCTTGTTTCCCCACTTTACTCTAATTTCTAAATACCTAGATTAATTCACTGATGATTTTGAATCAAATAAGACCTTCTACCTCTATTGAAACTGGAGCCAGGCATCATCGGGATATTATCAATTACATATGTAAGATGGGGGTAGGTTTTTATCCTGTAGATTCTTAATTAAACATGTTTGACTCTTAAAATTGAGAGTATATGAATTTAGCGATAAATTTCGAGTGTATCTAAATTTAGCACACATAAAATTATGACATGAAAGGTTAATGGAGAGTCCATTCAATGCCATGCCTCCATTCACTCAGCTGAAGAGTCAGCCCTCCAAACTGTAGGAGAAGCAGTTGGTGCTTAGCATGTACCCCTGAGCCTTACTGCTTCAGTTGATCTGGCCCAACTCCTAGCTGTGCAGTATCTGCAACCTCTATTTACCTGGAGCTACTTTCCTGAAGCAGAGGATAATTGCTCAGCCACCTGCAATGCAGGCTAGAAGTGCCAGAGAAGTAAAACTGTAGGAAGCAACCCTCAACCAACATTTGAAGGTAGTTGGAGTAAAAATGCCTCAGCTTTCCCACCCTTTGGTTGACAAAATTCTGAGACATGCATTTTACACTGTTATAGACTTTCCCATTGAGTTAAGTTCCAGTGACTCATGATGATAGCTGACTTGACAGTTTATCCTTTGTCAGCTGTCTTCCTTCCTTTTCTCATTGTCCCATTCCACTACTGATATTTCCTTTGCTTCCCAAGGAAACTATTTGTATCTGCTTTTTTTTTTGTCTCATGCCATGTTTCTGGAAAGATCCAAACTGAGATGAAAGCCAGCTTCTTCATTTGAATTCTGGTCCTATCACCTTCCATCTCACTCTCTCCTCTATTGATCTCTTCTTCCTAGGAACCAATCTTTTCTCACTCTGTGATGAAACTCTCTCTCATCCCTTTCCAGATATCTTCCTAACTCTACCCTCCATTTTCCTTTAATTCAATCTAAATAGTGCTTTGGGTTGTAATTTTCCCATCTTTACTAATTGCAATCTGGCTTCTTTACTATTTATCTATTGAAGCTCTTTTTACTAAACAACAACAACAACCTTTTAAGTGCCAAACCCAACTAACACTTTTCTGCCGCTAGTTTTCTCCATTTCACTATCATTTGTAACACTGTAGAAACCATCTTCCATGAGTTTATTTTTTTTATTTTTTATTTACTTATGTTTTGAGAAAGAGTTTCCCTCTGTCACCCCAGGCTGGAATGCAATGGTGCAATCTTGGCTCACTGCAACCTCCGCCTCCCAGGTTCAAGTGATTCTTGTGCCTCAGCCTCCCCAGTAGCTAGGACTACAGGCATGTAAAACCACGCCCAGCTAATTTTTTATTTATTTTATTTTAATAGAGATAGTGTTTTACCATGTTGGCCAAGCTGGTCTCAAACTCCTGGCCTCAAGTGATCCACCCACCTTAGCCTCCCAAAGTGCAGGGATTACAGGCATGAGTCACCACGCCCGGCCAGTATAAGTTTCATTTACCTTGACTTCTATGACACCACTCTCTTGATTTTCCTCTTACATTTCTGATTATTTCTTTGCAGGCTGCCTTGCTGGATTCTACTCTTCTGTAAACGATTTAAGTACTGATGTCCCCCAGGGTTCTCTTCTCAGACTTTTCTTTTCGCCATGCATGCTCATCCTGGGTAATTTCATTTATCCACATGGTTTTAACCATCACAATATGCTAATAATGCTCAAATCCATATATTCAGGATTGATGACTCTTAGATTTAGACACATATAGCCACCACCCAACCGGACATATTTACTGAATGTTTATAGATATTTACAGTTCCTATATCCAAGACTAAACTCATAGGTTTTTCGCTCAAATCTCATAGAATCTGCATCTTACTTAATGAAACCTTGATATGCCTAATCACCCATCCTTCCTCTTAAAGATCATGACCAATCAATCACTTGGCAAGTGAATTTTACCTCCTGAATGTTTCCCAAATTTGTTCTCTCCTTTCCATCTTCATTAACACAGAAAAATCAAGTGAAGTGGGGACCAAAAAGTTTAAGTTGCCTTAGGTATTTAGAATCTGTCATTTCAAATCTGTGATTGAAATAGGTCATTACAATTCCTCATTAGCTCTCTCACATGGTGTAATAACCTATTTATGTTCCTTATCTCCAGGCTTTATTCTACTCATTAATCCATCCTCAATACTGCCACCAAATGATCCTTCTGTAATAAGTGAGACCATGTCAATATCAGGCTCACCAGTATATAAAAGACAAAGTTTAAGCTTCTTTATACGTCATATGGGGACCTTTATTATCTTAATCCTGCCTAATGCTTGCCATTCAGAATCACTTATATTTCTCTGCAAACACTAGGCAATAGCTCTCTTTAGTTTTTGAACTCAAGCTATTTTCTCCATCTAGAAAGCCTTTCCCCTCTCATCTTCCCATTGGCATACCATTCATTCATTAAAACCTACCTCAGGTATTCCCTTTCTGTGATTCCCAAACCCTATAAGACAGAATTCATTATGTCTCATATTTTTTCTTTTCTTTCTATAAAACTATTTTACTGTATGTAGCATACCAAGTTCTATTAGTTTGCTTCTGCAGCTATTTCTTTCTTTTTTTGGGGTGGGGGGCGGGCGGGACAGGGTTTTACTCCCATCACCCAGGCTGGAGTGCAATGGCACAAATTTGGCTCACTGCAACTTCCACCTCCCAGGCTCAAGCAATTCTCTTGCCTCAGCACCCCCAAATAGTTGGGACCACAGGCACACACAACCGTACCTGGTTAATTTTTGTATTTTCTGTAGAGATGGGGGTTTGCCATGTTGCCCAGGCTGGTCTTGAACTCCTGAGCTCAAGTGATCCATCTGCCTTTGCCTCCCAAATTGCTGGGATTACAGGTGTGAGCCACCATGCCTGGCCTTCTGCAGCTATCTTTAACACTAGCTGGAAAACTCCTCCACCCACAACAAACTCAGAACCCATGGTCAAATGCAAGTAGTGGCATACTGTCTGCTACTTTGTAGGACTTCATGTATTTGTTAGTTAACCATTATATATGCTGAATTCCCATCTTCCTTCTAGACTATTCATTTCATGAGGACAAGGTCAGTATCTCTTTTGTTCTCTGCTATAACCCCAGTGCTAAGTATTATGTCTACCAGAAGAAGTGTTGGATAAATACTAGTTGACTAATTGGCTAACTCCTTAAAGACAAAGCCTATATTATATTCATCTTTGCTCTTGTTTGCATGTGTCTCCAAAATCCATGTATTAGACATTTAATCCCCTGGCCTGGCACAGTGGCTCATGCCTGTAATCCCAGCACTTTGGGAGGCTGAGGCAGGCAGATCACTTGAGGTCGGGAGTTTGAGACCAGCCTTACCAACATGGAGAAACCCCATCTCTACTAAAAATACAAAAATTAACTAGGTGTGGTGGTGCATGCCTATAATCCCAGCTACTTGGGAGGCTGAGGCAGGAGAATCGCTTGAATCCAGGAGCCAGAAGTTGCAGTGAGCCAAGATTGCACCATTGCACTTTGGGCAACAAGAGCAAAACTCCACCACAAAAAAAAAAAAAAAAAAAAAAAAAACAAAAAAAAAAAAAGAAAGAAAAGAAAAAGAAAAAGAAAAGAAATTTAGTCCCCAATGCAACAATGTTGAGAGGTAGGGCCTTTAAGAGGTGATCAGGTCATGGAGGTTCTGCCCTTGTGAATGGATTAATGCTATTGTCATGGGTGTGGGTTTCTGGTAAAAGGATGAGTTCACTCTCCTTAATCTCTTGCATACATATGTTTTTGTGCCCTTCCTCATGGGATGACACAGCAAGAAGGCTCTCACCAGATGCAAGCCTCTCAACCTTGAACTTCCCAACCTCCATAACTGCAAGAAATAAATATCTGTTCTTTATAAATTACCCACTCTCTGGTATTGTTATAACAGCACAAAATAGACTAAAACAATCTCCTTTCTCCAGTTCAGCAGGACTGGCCCAGAGAAGGCACCAATAAATATTTAAATTGAATATTAGTCACCTTACTCAAACGCCCCTGGAAAACAAGCAAATAGACTGTTTCCTGACAGTTAGACAATCTCATTTTCTATGTATAATTTCACACATTTCTACTTGCTCATCATTATTTTTGGAAGATCATCAAATCAGGAAGTCCAATGGAGAGTTAGACAAAGAGTGGCAAACAGATTGCTTTTGTCATGCCAACTTGAATGGACTTATAGTAGTGCTTTAAGTTTTGTACTGGGAAAGATTCTGAGGCCATGTTCGACCTAAGCGTAAGAAGATGAATTAGCACTCATTTATGGACTCGGAGAGATGGAAGTGGCAGTGCAAGTGCTACATAGTTGCCATCCCTTTGTAAACCAATAGTGGGGGAGGGTGACAAGTAATACTGCCACACAGGAAGCTTCATTGGTACATGCTCAAGTATTCATCCAGAATGTCAGAGAACCTGGCAATTAGCTCATTACTTAGGATGCTGCTCTGCTATTCTGTATGACTCTAGAATACTTCAAACCAACATGGCCTTATCTCTCATTTATGCAATAGCTGATATTTGCCTCTGCTTAAGGACACTAACATATTTTCCTTTGATAATAAGTACAAATATTTGAAGCCAAATAAATAAAAAGGCCTTTGGGTATTCCAGCAAGTAAGTTTCTTAGGATAAATTTGATTTACATAAATTATGTTCTACAGAGAATATTAACACCTTATACTTAGTTTCCTACATTTTTAAAGTTGTTTTTTTCTGCCATTATTCCATGTGAGAAGAGTTCCAAAGAATTACACAGCCAACTCATAATGGCAACAAATTCCCATTACTTTGGTGTTATCTAGTTCATAAGAGTATTTTCTATAAGCCACACATGGCTTTCTTTCATCTGATTTGACCTTTAAAAATATGCCATCTGGACCTTTGCTTAAAGATGTAAGGGTGCTTCCATTTTATTCTGTTCTCTCAAATACCACATATTTAAGACTATTTGGGGGGGATTCATTTAATTAGAAATGGCAATACTGCCCCAAGTATAAAGCACAGCAGACCAATCATGTAAAATGTATATATTTAAGAATGAACATATATGCCTCAGAACTCAAGCAGGAAGCAGACTGCACCAAGAACGAGAGCCATTGCCCTTAAAGGCATGTTGAAATGTCATTTGTTAGAGGCAATGAGATCTGAGTTCACAACCCTATCATAAAGAAGCAGGTCACATCCCAACAGATCAGCAGAGAGCAGGATCTGAAGTGGAAACAAGCCAAGTGGCTCTTCCTATGATCCAAAGCATAACCACCTAGTTGATAGAGACAGTCAGAGGAGAACAGGATGATAGAGAGAGACAACGGGCAGTCATCCCCAGATCATGACACTAACCAACTATGACTTGGAAGTTTTGCTAAAAAACACACCAGATTTTTGAGTGACAAAAATTGAAATCAAGTTCCTAAGATTAAAATAAATACAAAACATAACAGATTTTGTGAGAAGACTTTTGAGATAAGAAGACTCAGCTAAAATTGTGGAATGCTCCAATTGAACTGTTCTCTTTCACTGTATATATTCTTCAGAAGCTAGTATCCCAAACCAAGAATAATAACCAGAAAGGCACCAACTTGAGACATATGCATAAAAGCTACAAAACTAAAGCCAGCAAAATTAAACAAAGCTAAATTCCCATGACAAGGAAGAAAAGAAGAAAAATTGGATTAAGATCATTTAACAGAAAAAGAACCATCTGATAAAAAAGGAAAGATTCTACAAATAAATCGCAATAGACACAAAAATATTTCATATAGCTGTAGAATGAGTTTAAAGAAAAAACATAATTTCAAATAGGTGATTACTATGAGATTATAGAAGATGATAAAAAGAGTGAGTTGGTAGAGTTCAGGAAAGAAACAGAAAATAAAAATAAAAGCATGATAAATTAAAGTCCCATTAAAAGCACATATATAAAATAAACACAACTGAAAAACAGTTGTGGATAAAGTGGAGAGGATTAAAGAAATGACATAAAACAAGTTAAGAAAAATAAAGATATTAACATGGTTATAAAGATGATAGATATAGCAGTCAAAGGGAATCCTACATACCTATAATTGGTGTTCCCGAAAAAGAGAACAGAAAAAATGGAATACAAATGTTAAAACATTTAAAAGAAGAAAACAAGCCTGGAATAAAGATTTGAAACTGAAGATAAAAAAGACACATCTTTCCCTAGGAAAGCCTGACATAGTACTGACGATGTTGCTGAACTCCAAAGGTAAGAAACATTCTATGGATGCCCGCTAATAAAGAGCAAGGAGAATAAAAATTTCTATTGGCTTCTGACTTCTTTCTAGCAACATATAGAAGATATATGACAAGGTAATGAATTAGAATAGAATATAGAATATAATGAAAAACCATGGATAAAATTCTAAAGAAATGAAAACGTGACCTGAGAATTTTATAACCAGCCACACTGTTCTCATTGTCCAGCCACCTCTAGTGTAAGCCAGGTATGGAGCTTATTGTAGGGAAGGTAAAGCCCACAGGTCCCAGATGGAGTATCTGGTGCACACATGGGTACCCCCTGATAACCATAAGACTGTGGGGTCTTACAGAGTTCTGGAGTTCTCATAGATAAGTCCCAGAAATGTTTAACATGGTAATAGTTGTAAGGTTAGGGATTTTTAAAGACTGAACTCTTGAGGAATTTTCATTTGCTTATTTATTCATTCATTCACAAGTATCCATAGAGTCCCTATTATATTCCGGTGTCTATGCTTTACTTAATTCTAGATGTATAATGTATAGAGTTTTATGGCAATTATTCCTTTTAAACATATCTCTGATAACAGCGTGTTCCCACTATCTCACATGTACGGAGAAAACGCAGGCAGAACATATCGACTGTTCATAATTCTGTGGAGCAAATTTCTGCAAGAATACATAATACTGGTACTCTTATTACCTAAATATTTCAAATACAAATTTAAAAATTCAATTGTCTTGAAAAAGAGTTAAATAAAAGATGGTGGGAAGATTACTTCAGCCAGAAGGATGGGGAAGAGTACGCTAATGAAAGGTTTTGGGTATATCTGGCATTGGAATTAAAGACAGATTTGGACATGTGGGGATGAAGGGAGAATGACTTCCAAGCAGAGGGAACTGTGGGAATAAAGGCACACAAATGGGAAAAATTCTAAATATGCCCTGGAATAGGGAATGTTGGATTGGAGAATACTAGAAGGTAAGGTGGGATGAGTCTCTGTGGGACTGGGTGGAGGGCTTCAAAGGCCAAATTAAGGTGTGAGAGTTTTATTCTGAAATTGGCGCAATCAAGTGAACATATAGCAAGACCTATATTGTGTTTTGGGTAAGAATAACCTGGCAGAAAATCTTTAAGAGGAACGATGAAGAGACCCTGGCATGGGGCTATTTACAAGGCTAATGGAGGGGCTTAACAAAAGACAGAAAGGGCTTGACCTCACATAATGCGAGTAGGGGAAGAGAGCTGAAGAGAATGTTGGAGATTCATTCTATGAGGCAACAAGAGAGCTGAAGCAACAGTTCCAACTAATGGCTGAAAATGAGATGAAAGAAAGGTGGTGGAGGATCCACATTCCAGGTCTGATTACTTGGGAGCTGGTAGCAATTTCCTTACTCTTTAGGAGCTTTTTACAGGAGTTGTATATGTAGTTTCATTGCAAGGCAAGTGACCAGGGCAGAGTTTGAAGTCAGATAACCAGGGCACTTAAGTGTCCTATAAATGAGGACAGAGTCCACAGGCAATGAAATATGGGACTGAAGTAAAGAAGATTGGTCACAAGGGCATTTACTGTATGAGGGTCCACTGGAGGTACATTCCAGAGGAAAGAGTATGGAAGACTCAACTCATTTACCCACCTCACAGTGATACTAAGGCAAGACACCCTAGGCAACTGAAACTCCCTTCCGTTCACTTGGAGCAGAGAGGTAGGTTGGTGCCAGCCTAACCGCCCACATGTAGGACCCTCTCCTAATATCCTTCCTCAGGTGAATGGGTATCCAAATTTGACTTCAGTTATGACCATGGTTTGCAGAATGCCCTGAGCTAGGAAAAAGAAACCCCTTGGACTTGACCATAAGAATGAGCTTTGATGTCAGAACACTACTGGGCTTGAATTCCATTTCTGCCACTTACTAAGTGATATTAGGCAAGTGACTTAACTTCTCTGAACCACTGAACCAGGATGTTAATATCCCACCGGGTTCTTGGGAGGATTTCACAGGATGAGAGTAAAGTGAATAGCAAAGAGCCTGAGATGTGTAAACAGCAAATGAGTGCCTGGGGCCCTTCACCCTGCACTCCAAAAATACCTGCCGTATGAGCTGCTGGTTTCCTGCACAGTCGCCTCCAATTCCTGAAACTACATCTTCTCTCTTCTCTACATATGTCCCCCTCTTTCCTTCTCCTTCCCTGGAATTTATTTCTCTTTGTCCATTTCCTGGGTCTTTTTTCCTCCTAAATTTTGCTCTCCCGTCTTCTTAATTCATCAGTCTCTATGCTTTATGCTATTCTGCTCCTTCTCCACTAAGCAAGTATTACTAAAAAGACAGGATGTGCCAAAAAGGCAGTTAGTATGAAAATTCATCATCATGATTCCCAGAGTAATTCAAAATATCCCCTAATACTACAAAGAAATAGGTGCCTTCATAAGACTAAAAGTTACTATTTTTGTAAAACCCACTCAAAGACAGAAAACGGGTAATTCTCACAAGGAGCCCTTACTGTGAACAAATACAAGACATTCCTTACAAATTATAAATGTGCAGATGTTGGAAATATACTAGACCACTAAGCACTAGGTAGAATTCACTCTGAGCCACAGAGAACAACTTGTGAGTGAAGTTCACACGAGTCCATCAAACCAGCCAATAGGTAATTCCAAGCACAGGACCTCTTTTGTGGGGAAGTTACTCTCAGCCTGCACATACAGTTTCTGTTTAGTTTTAATGTTATCAGGTAGCTGAGCTGTGACTCCACTGTTTTAAAAATGTCATAGTGACATTTCACCCAACAACACAGCCTTAATAACATCCTAGTTCTTTTTAATTAAGTAGCATAAATCAGAAACAGAAGTTTCTTAAAATTCTTAATGCCATGTGGAATCAGAACAAGGCTTACAATGGCAAAATATCAATATCACAAAATAAAGCATCTCTGTCTTTTTCACATTCTAATGTCATGTGCTTCTGGCAGCATTTTAAACTTCTTGACCCTAGGATAACGATCTGTGTCATCACTGAGAACTCAGGTAATGTACTCCGTCCTGGCTGGCGTGATAGGGAGATTAGAGGCAGAGAGCATTTTGTTAACTGCTCCTTAGGCCCTTACTGGGGAATAAGGAACTCATTGCTTCTGAACTTCGTTCTTGGAACTTGTTTGTTCAGCCAGTTTGTTCAGCTATGCTTTCAGTAATGGTACTTTACTGGTTTCTAAATTTCCCGGGCAATCCAAGAGGAGGACAGGACATGGGACACATGATTTTGAAACATCCTGCCTTTCTTTCTGTGTAGTTAACAGAAAGTCTCTTAAATTAGGCTGGCTGGTAGTTGTTGGGGTGTTCTAGGAGACCTATGCTTTCTACTCCATGGGCCTCCATCTGGGGAGGCTTTATATCAGGTATCCTTATAAGAGGAGATCAAGTGTATTACCCCTTCTTCATTCAAGACTGTTCTGAAGGCCCTTCTTCAACCACACTAAGAATCTAACTTCTAACTAGTCATTTTTTCAACAAACATTTATTGAGCATCTGCTATGTGCCAGGCCCCGTGCTAGTCACTGGGGATGCAGAAGCAAATAGGCTATAGTTTCTTAAAGCAAGAGACACGAAGAATTATGCTACACTATGAGAAATATCAAGAGATATGAAGCACTGTGAGAGACAGAGGGAAGTAGCAATTTTATCTAAATAGTAGAATGAGGGAAGGATTCTCAGAGGAGGTTATGTTTAGGGATTTTTTTTTTTTTTTTTTTTTTGAGACAGGCTCTTGCTCTATCACCCAAGCAGAATGCAGTGGTGCTATCATGGCTCACTACAGCTTTAACCTCCTGGGCTCAAGGGGTCCTCCTGCCTCAGCCTCCTGAGCAGCTGGGACCACAGGCACCTGCCACCATATCTGTCTGTTTTCTTATTTTTTTGGTAGAGATAGGACCTTGCACATGTTGCCCAAGCTGGTCTTAGACTTCTGGCCTCAAGCTATCCTTCTGTCTTGGCTTCCCAAAGCACGGGGATGATAGGCATGAGCCACCACACCTGGCCTGACATTTTCTTATTCTGATTCTTATTTTTTAACTGACAAATCGTATATATTGCCAGTCATGGTGGCTTACACTTGTAATCCCAGCCCTTTGGGAGGCTGAAGGGGGTGGGTCACCTGAGGTCAGGAGTTCAAGACTAGCCTGGCCAACATGGTGAAACCCTGTCTCTATTAAAAACACAAAAATTAGCTGGGCATGGTGGCGGGTGCTTGTAATCCCAGCTACTTGGGAGGATGAGGCAGGAGAATCACTTGAACCTGGGAGATGGAGGTTGCAGTGAGCTGAGATCATTGCACTCTAGCCTGGATGAAAAGAGCAAAACTCCGTCTCAAAAAAACATTGTATAGATTTTGTACAATATGATGTTTAAAATTTGTATACATTATGAAATACTAAATCAAGCTAATTAACATATGAACTACCTTAAATACTTATCATTTGTTTGTGGTGAGAACCCTTAAATCTACTTTCTGAGCTATTTTCAAGTACATAATACATTACTATTAACTACAGTCCCCATGATGTGCAATAGCTCTTTTGAACCGATTCTTCCCATCTGAAATTTGGTATCCTTTGACCAACACCTCCTCAGTCCCCTCAGCCCCTGGTATCCACCATTTTACTTTTTGCTTCTGTGAGTTGCAGCAACATGAATGAAACTGGAGGACATTATGTTAACTGAAATAAGCCAGGCACAGAAAGACAAATACTACATGAAAGGTCTGGACTTTCTATGGTGAGAAAGGGGAATGAATGTTAAGGCAAGAGAAATAGCATGAGCAGAGACAACAGATGAGAAAGTATTTGGCATATTGAAAATGCTATGAGTAGTGTAGTTGGTTAAAACACTATTATATAAGTCAATGAGAAGGTGGGGAAATGAAATTGGAAATAGACCAGTTTATGAAGGATTTAGCAAATTGTTCTCCAGACCAGTAGTTTTCGAAGTGTGGTCTCTAGACCACCCACATCAACTGAGAATGTGTTAGAAATGCAGATTCTCAGATCTCACCTATATTTGTCTGCTAGGGCTGCCATCACAAAATGTCACAGACTGGATGGCTTCAACAACAGAAATTAATTTTCTCATAGTTCCAGAGGATGGAAGTCCAAGGTTAAAGTGTCAATAGGTTTGGTTTTTCCTGAGACCTCTCTCCTTGGGTTGAGATGGCTGCTTTCTCACTGTGTCTTCACATGGTCACCCCTTAGTCCATGTGTCTCTGTGTCCTAACCCCTTTTTACAAGGACACCCATCACTGGATTAGGGCTGACTCCAATGACCCAATTTAACTTAATTTTTTTTTTATTATACTTGAAGTTCTAGGGTACATGTGCACAATGTGCAGGTTACCTATGCATACATGTGCCATGTTGATGTGCTACACTCATTAACTCGTCATTTACATTAGGTATATCTCCTAATGCTATCCCTCCCCCCACCCCACAACAGGCCCCAGTGAGTGATGTTCCTCACCCTGTGTCCAAGTGTTCACATTGTTCAATTCCCACCTATGAGTGAGAACATGTGATGTTTGGTTTTTTGTCCTTGCAATAGTTTGCTCAGAATGATGGGTTTCCAGCTTCATCGATGTCCCTACAAAGGACATGAACTCATCCTTTTTATGGCTGCATAGTATTCCATGGTGTATATGTGCCACATTTTCTTAATCCAGTCTATCATTGATGGACATTTGGGTTGGTTCCAAGTCTTTGTTATTGTGAATAGTGCCGCAATAAACATATGTGTACATGTGTCTTTATAGCAACATGATTTATAATCCTTTGCGTATATATCCAATAATGGGATGGCTGGGTCAAATGGTATTTCTAGTTCTAGATCCTTGAGGAATCACCACACTGTCTTCCACAATGGTTGAACTAGTTTACACTCCCACCAACAGTGTAAAGGTGTTCCTATTTCTCCACATCCTCTCTAGCACCTGTTGTTTCCCAGCTTTTTAATGAGCACCATTCTGACTGGTGTGAGATGATATCTCATTGCGGTTTTGATTTGCATTTCTCTGATGGCCAGTGATGAGCATTTTTTCACGTGTCTGTTGGCTGCATAAATGTCTTCTTTCGAGAAATGTCTGTTCATATCCTTCGCCCACTTTTTGATGGGGTTGTTGGATTTTTTCTTGTAAATTTGTTTAAGTTCTTTGTAGATTCTGGATATTAGCCCTTTGTCAGATGGGTATATTATAAAATTTTTCTCCCATTCTGTAGGTTGTCTCTTCACTCTGATGGTAGTTTCTTTTGCTGTACAGAAGCTCTTTAGTTCTTTAGAGGCCCTGGCTTCAAAACAGAGTCACATTCTGAGAGATGAGGGGTTAGGACTTCAATATATGAACTTGAGGAAAGACACAATGCAGCCCATAGCACTAGCCCAGACCTACAGAATAAGAAATTGGCAAGGACAGGAAGGATGAAGAGGCAACCTCTACTCTGTCTGGTAATCTCTCTAGATGATTTGATAAACTTAAGTTTGGAAATCAATGCTATAAGTAGAGGGCATTAGAAATTTCTAGTCAGAGCAACAATATGACATGCCTGTGTTTTACAAAGAACATGCTGGCATTAATACGGGGTTGTAGACAGGCAGGAACTCGATGTAATGGGGCCAAATAAGAGATGACAAGGAAATGAAGAAAGCCATTGATCCATCCACTTTGTCCATGCCTCATCCAACCAAGTAAATGTTACAAGAAAAAAAAAATCACTCAACTTGTATCTCTAGGTGCACAATAAATTTATGAACATCTACCTCACAGAAGCTTTTAATACTCTCAGGCCATCCCACTATACCCTACTCCCTGGGGTTTGCTTTTCCCACTCATACTTGACACTTGTCATGGTAGTTATCACAATCTGATCTCGGTTGCATCCTCTGCCCAATGTTATGGGAACTCCTTGAGGACAGAAGCTTTGTTTGTCCTGTTTATCACTGAATCCTTAATGCCAAGGGAAAAAAAAAAAAGGAAGCAGCAGCAGCCAAATGAAGGAATTAAACAACAGTGGAAAATGAAAAAATGAGACAGTCAAGAGAATGAGTTTTAGGAGAGCCAGGGAAGGATTCTGGGACTATTCCTGAATTCCTATCCGGGTGAATGTCCTAAAGTAAAATAGGGAATGTAGAAGAACTAGTTGAAGCAGGCAAAGATAGGGGGAGCATCCATTCTGGCCACATAGCAAGCTGGGACAAAGCAAAGACTAAATCACAGAGGAAGTTCCTCGTAGGAGTTCCTCTTATCCCTGATGAAAAGGCCATCCAGATAAAACCAAGTCCAAACAAAAACATGTGGGGTCAGGCCACATTGAAGTACAAGCCTAGCTGTATTGGCTACTATAGGCCAGAAGCAGCCCAAGTTTCAAGTTCTGATGCGTCTTTAACTCATCTACTCATTTATTTATTAAGTCACTCAAAATGTATGACCAGAGAGGCAGAACGGTATAGTGGTTAATAGGGCAAAGTCTATAGCTAGAACGACAAAGTTTGAATCCCTGCTCTACTATTATTAGCAGTAAGACTTTGGTCAAGTTACTTAAACTTTCTGTACCTCCTTTCACTTACATGTAAGAAGATAAAGTCTTATGAGATATTCTCTTAGTGAAGGAGAAAGTGGAGATCACCTAGTGAGAGAGAGGATCAGATAGATTCGGATCCAGAACGCTGGTAATGGTTTGGACTAGACACTGGAAGATAAAAAGTAGACTTGCTGAACCAGGAGAACCAATTAGGCCCAAGAATGATAAATCTGCAGTGATTTGGCCAATTAGCAGGATTATGCACTATATTTTCTATATTGTTAGGCAACAAAGGAGCCACAGTAGAGAAAGTCAACAATGCGTTGATCTGGGTTGGGGAATCATTGGGTGGATATAGGGACTGAAATTCCAGGGATTGTGGGAATAGAAGGTGTCAGTGATGGAGGTTCAGGTAAAGATGTGTGTTTTCATGCAGAGTTTTCCAATCTCGGTTACTCACATACTTCTTTATGTCTTTCCCATGTCCATCCTGTTGCTAGATAATTAACTTTAAATCTACTATTTTTACTTAGTCTTGTTCTAGGAACTAAGGGTTGGATTCTTTTCTAAGCCTTGCTCAATGAATGTTTTTAAATACTCATCCATATACAACCTAGAATCCCCCTGCTCATCATATGTTAGGAAAAAATTCATCATTGTTGTTAAGAATTTGAGTTTTACTTCAGTTCAATTTCATCTAACAGGGAGTAGTAAGATTTGCCATTTGCAGTGTGGTTTTTGGCAAAGTACTTAATCTCTCTAATCCCCAATTGGTAATAATATCTACTCCATAGATCATGCTCAGAATTAAATAAGATAATTCACATAAAACGCTTACCCCAGTGACTGGCATAATGAGGATGCTCAATAAATTATAGCTATTTTTGTTATACCAACCCTCCTAGTCATTAAGAATTTATGATGCTAATGATTAAATAACATGAAGCATAGCCAATACTTTCACAGTATGGAATCTTTCCTTTTGCCAGAGGAGATTCCCATAGATTCTCCTGGGAGACCAATCTCTCTTTGCAATGTATAACATGCCATGTTCTTCATAGTTGGTATTTAATGTTTATTTTCTAGTCAAGGAATTCATATTTAAAGAATATGACACTCCTACATAGGGATAAGTTATATAGAAATGTCATATTTTCTTCCAAATGGAAACTTCCATGTTTGGATCCTTTTGTCCCAGAATTCCTGCCAGGCATCATTATCATGAGACCTCTAAGCACACAGTGTTGCCTTCTGGCAGACCTTGAGGTTGCTTATCTCATGGAGCACACTTTCCACCTCTTTCTCACATCTGTCTTGCATCTTACTATTGCCAGTTTATCATCCTAGTACTGTACTGTCCTTCCTACTAGGCTAGACAGAGTACATACATACCAAATTGTGGGAGTTCAATAAGTCTTATTACACTTTTCACAAAAATGAGCCTCCCTACAACTCATTGCCCAAATTCCATTGTAAGTAATTGGCTATTGTCTTTTTATCCCTATTCTGCCCCCACACTGTCTAAGGGTAGAACAATTTTATTGGCTTCTGTTAGGTTATTATGTGTCATTAAATAGCTGCATATTGTACCTTCTAGCAGGGGCTATTTATTCTTCTACAACAGATGAGATGATGAAGAGCTATTTAAATGGGGTAAAGTCCCTGTGGAGAGAGCCTGTATTGTAAAAACGTAAGACATCCTCTCCCGTCTTTTAGCCACTTGCCAATACATGTAAAGATATAAATAACATTTTGCATACCAATTTCCACCCTAACCATTTCAAGGCTATTTCATCCTTGCTGGCTTTTTAAATACCTGCACATTTTGCTCAGTAACAACCAGAGTCTAGTGCACAGTAGAACTCTACAAACATTTGTTGAATGAATAAAACTCAAATTTGGCTTCCGTACATTTCAGTAATCGACTGTCTCTACTTATTCACCTTGTTTTCTGTTTCTCTAGAAAAAACAAAATCTATTCTTCAAAAGTGATTTTTATGAGAATGTTTAAAACCTTCGTCCTTTTGGTGACACAAAGAGGGGAATATAGATGGATGTAGGTGGATAGGGAAGTAATGATACCTTTCTAATTCCTTTTGTACTCACACTATCCCTCTCATCTGAGGAGGTTATAGATTCACAAGCTTCTTCTCATTAACTCTATCAAATGGCAATTTGTTGCAGATGCTTATTCCACTTGTTCCTGTGAGCAGTTGAGGCACAGAATAGGGAAAGGCTCTCCAGCTGTTTCGGATTATAGACTCCAGCTGATTCCAGATTCAGGTCTAGATTCCAGACCTTCAGTCCTTGGCTCTGAAACCACATCCACTTTCATCTTCTAGTTCAAAATGGCCATTCTAGGGAGACTGTGCATATGTGGGAATAAGGAGTATATGAGAACTCTGTACTTTCGGCTCAATTTTGCTGTGAACCTAAAAATTTATTAACTTCTAAAACATGGTCACTCCATTGGCCAATTATATATAACTCTCGGTTTACATTTCCATGCTTACCTGGAAGTAAAATGGCAATATAACGGTAACACTCCCAATGTGAGTGTTGCCTATTCATTCACGCTGCCTATTCATTCTTTCTGCAATCACTCCCTGGCATCTTATCTGACTACCTCCTCACCACACTGTCAATCCTGAAGGGGAAAAGGAACCCATCCTCAATGAGAATTTCTCTTTTCTTCCAGTCTAAATCTAAAAATCTTGATAGCTTTTTAAATGTCTCTAGAGTAAACAAATATGAAAAGCTTTAGTTTGTAAAGAATTGTAAGCCCAGTTCCTGAAGATCAACTAGTCACTCTTTCTCTCCTTCATGTCTTTGGCGATGACTTTTTCTCCTTTGAGCACACATCCCTCATTAGCTCTGGCAATGCACACTCTCACAGGTCTCACCGCATGGGAGACAATGCCACTGGCTTCTTTCCAAGGATGTAGAAGCACAGCCAAGGTGACTAACATTCCATATGGCGGCGAACACACTTCTGTCTTTATAATGTATTCATCCCAAGAGGCCTCATGGCAAAATAATTAATTTTGCAATTGGTAGATTTTTTTTCATCTATTTGTTGTGAAATAATCTGTATTTCTTCACCCTTTGAAGACACTGGTGTCATTAAACATGATACTTAAACATGAAAAAATGATACTTAGAAAACATTAAGTGAATAATTAAAAGGAGTTCTAATGATAAAAACAGTTGCTGGAGACCCCTTCCCTTAATATGAAAACACAACTACATCCCAGTGGTAGGATCGGCACACAGAAGTGGTCACAGTTCATAAACAGTCAACTTTAATCCTACCAAACCCTGGGGAAAATCATGAAATTTGAAATAGAAATAAATACATAGGCTCAAATCCTTGTTCTGCCACTTTTTAGCTTTATCATCCTAGGTAAAGTATTATCTTCTCTGAGCCTTAGTCATCCTCTGTCACTGGAGGGTGATAATGCCTGCTTCACAGGCACTTTGTGAGCATTAAAGCAGGCAACAGATGTGGCACATATCAGAGTGCCTGGTGCTAATGAGTGAAGTAACTCAACAGAGGTCACACAGCTAGTGAGAGCCAGGGCTGGGGTTCAAATTTAATAATTCTGGTAGCTAAGAGCATAAGCTTTGGGACCAATCTTGTATCTTGATTTCCTTACTTGTGAAATGGAGGTTGTTATACCTATCCTGCATCTCTGTGATGGGAAATAAATAATATTTGTAAAGCATTTAGTACAGCACCCAGCATGCAGTAAACCTTCAAATTCATTAATTCTTTCAATAGACAGGCAGGCAGCCAGATAGATACAAAACACCTGTTTGTGCCAGGTACTACGCTAGTCTTTGGGATACAGCAGTAAGTGAAATATAGCCTGTCTTATAAATGTTAACATTCAGAAATATGACTATGACTTTTAACAACCCAGTGAGTTATGAGGTAGATAATACTGACCTTAGTTTAGAAATGGGGAAATTGCGGCACAGGAATTCATTTCTTGAAATCACCTCAGTAGCAAGAACTCTGATGTGTATTGACCCACAGCCTACTTACCATATTATGGAAAATAATACTGGGATAGACAGGATGGTACAAAATGACAGAGTTGTCTTAATGACTGGATGTGCATAACTTAATTACCCACATGCATGAGGGGTAATAATGATAATTCACACACACAGCCTCATCTATGCTCTCTCTGTGCTGCGTAGGTAGCCTGGTGCAGCAGAAAAGCTCAGGATTTTAGTCAGAGGATCTGGATTTAAATCCTGCCTCTGCCACTTACTTATTACTTGTGAATAACTTGATAACTTGAACCTGTCTATTCATTCACACAGTGGGGATAACAGTACACTCAGGACTATTTGGGGAATCAAATGAGGCATGGATGTTTAGGAAATCTGTAAAGCCTAATACATTATGGAAAGAAACATTATGACTATTTCAGAGTCTAGCTATTTTCTTCATTACATTTTAGCCTCCAGTTCTTTTCTAGTGTTAACACATACTAGAAACTATACACTGCTCTTTAGAGGATATTCTTGGGCAGTTCACGCCAGGCTGCATGTACAGTATGCAGGCTGTGCCTTGCACAAGGACACCCAACTAAGGAGGCAAATGAAAGCTAAAAAGCAGCCTGCTCTCTGCTCACAAAGCTGTACACCACAACACAGGATCACCTCCACCCAAAGGGACTGGCATCCTTTTCTAATTTGCCCAAAGCAAAGTATGGGCTATCAGTGTCCCTTATTATACTTGATATTCTCCTGCTTTAATCTTACCTTCTTCCATCAATTCCTACCCAACTATATATTCCTTGTCCCTCCAACTTCCATTCCTTGTGACCTGTGCTCTTCTTCTTCCTGACTTCCTTTCTGGCAGCGAAAACCAGCATGGTGCCTCTCCTTGTCAGTTGCTTCTCTTTCCTTTACATATTTCCAAGCCCAATGTGCTTCCTTCTCTCCAGAACCGCCCCTCAGTCTGCCAAAGAACATCACCTCTCTGACAGCCCTTCAGACTTAAGGAACAGGCTCAGTGAAGAGCACATCTTTTTCATTTTTAATTTTTATGGGTACATAGTATGTCTACATATGTACAGGGTATAAGATATTTTGAAACAAGCATACAACATGTAATAACCACATGCAGGTAAATGGGGTATCCATCACCTTAAGCATTTATCATTTTTTAAGTTACAATCACTCCAATTATACTTTTAGCCATTTAAAAATGTACAATTATATTTTAGAATGTACAGTGATTTATAAAATAATCACTCTGTTGCACTAACAAATACCTGATCTTATTCATTCTCTGTAACTATATTTTTAGACCCATTAACCATTCCCACATCTCTCACCCCTGTCCACTGCCCCCACTCCCCTACCCAGCTTCAGGTACCCATCACTCTACCCCAAGAAGATCACCTTGACTATAAGTCAGAAGAGCCAGATGCTGCAAGTCAGGAAACCACGTTCAAGCCCTCACCATGCTAGTATGACTCATAGTAACACAACATACTTCTACACGTAAAAGTACAAAGTTCTTAAAAGTAAACACACAGAATAAATACAATTCATAAATAAACATATGCTGACCTTATTAACCAAAAATTGAATAGAAAGTAAGGGATTTATGAGTAAAAGATTCAATAGTAACAAGTAAAGATAGAGAAATTGGAAGCTTCACTAAGGTGATAAATGCAGCTTAAAGTCAGAGGAAAAAAGGACATTGTCATACGAATCATGTGTTAAATGGCATCAGATAGGACCAGCAAAAGAGAATCTACAAGCCTTTTGTCCCCCAATTTAAATATATCCAGTGAAACAGATCTCCGATTTGGTGTACACATGTATTTACTCCCTCAACTCTTAATACTGACCACATAAGCTATTCATATGGACATTACATGTTTCTTTCAGGCACTCTGGAGCAATTTGCAACATGCAAGCAGTATATCAGATTCTAGAGGGAAGTGGGCTGGTAATAAACTGTGAAAGAGAAGATGAAATAATTATTCCCCACTAATTCCTATTTACCTTCCACTAAAGGAGGGAAGAAGAGGAGGAGGAGGTGAGGTAAGAACTCCTAAGTAATTAACACCTACTCAGAGGTGAAGGAGAAAGATTAAAGCTAATGAGGGGGAAAAAAATCATATCGGAGAAACTTTCCTAAATCCCTGTAATTTCAATCACAGAAGACACTATCTGCTTTTGCATTTTGTCTACAGTTTCTGACCTGCCTCCTCTTCCCAGCACAGCCATCTAAAATAAACCTCGGGTGTGTTGATGGGCAGGATTGACCTGACTCTCCAGCAGCTCCTTTCTTCCTGCTGCTCTCGTTGAGAGCCTGCTGGGCAGACAGAGGCAGGAAGGGAAAACTGAAAAATGTAAAGGTGAAAATGTACAAGAATGCAGTAGCAAACAGGGATCTCCGAGGAGGTGAGTCTCCAGCTTTTATCAAGAAAGGACTCCCACAGCAATAAGATCTGCAACCTTTAAGCCGGAGGTAACTCAGAGTAGAAGGGAAACGTCTTTCTACTCTAATGACCCACATGATTCAGGAACACAACTCGACAGAATATAAACTCCAAACCAGCAGATCTTACGGAGCCACAGGGAGAGCAATCCTGAGAGCCCCACTTAAGTGGAAGAGGATAATGTGTCATTGATCTTGAGGTAGTTGGTAAAAGTGAGAGAAAAAAAACACCGTAGGAAAACCAAACAAAACAAAACTGGGCCATCTAGCCTGGTAGGGATAGAAGTAAGGAGACCATTAAGAGAGGAGTTTGAAATCACAGTAAACAAGTGCAAGTGATGTGATACAATGGAAAACACGTTGCCAGGGAATCAAACTGATTCTAAGCCATCACTCCAATAAACAAATAGCTTGTTTGGGGTTGAGTGTTCCCAAATGGGGATTTAGATAAGGCCTTTGAGTGGCCTATGAAGTAACATTTGCTTTTTTCGCTTTAGGGAATATGGTGTGGATAGAAAAAGGGCAGCGATTAATCTACAAAATTAGAAAAAATGAGCATGGGGATAGCATCAAGCTAATTTCCCCAGTCCAGGTTCTTTGTAATCTCTAATCCCACACAGTGATGTAGTTGCAAGTTCACTAGCCAGGGAGTCAGGACTAATAGGGTGGGCCTAACACCAGCTCTGACTCCAATTAATAATGACACAGAAAAATAGTTCTTCATGCCTCTACACCTCATCTGTAAAATGGGGAAGCTCGACTCTTTACAGGTCCTCTGTTGCCTCAAAAGCCATACCCAGCCTCACTTTCCACTATTTGTCCACAGATATCCTCTGATTCTCCCAAGGTTTATCATTCATCTGCTGCTTCCCTCCACAAATACCAGGCCCAGTTCCACCGTGTTCCACCCATTTGCTCTTGCTGTTCCGCTGGTCTAGAATTGGAATCCATCTCTACCACCTTCCAAACTCTTTTAGTTATTTGCCATACACTGAACAATTGAAGTTCATCTTTCAATTTTTCCTGTTCTGGCCATGCGCGGCGGCTCAAGCCTGTAATCCCGGCACTCTGGGAGGCTAAGGTGGGCAAATCATTTGAGCTCAGGAGTTTGAGACCAGCTTGAGCAATGTGGCAAAACACTGTCTCTACAAAAAAATAAAAAATTTAGCCAGGCATGGTGGTGCACACCTGTAGTTCAAGCTACTTGGGAGGCTGAGGTGGGAGGATCACTTGAGCCCAGGAAGCAGAGGTTGCAGTGAGCCCAGATCACACCACTGCACTCCAGCCTGGGTGACAGAGCAAGGAATGGTCTCAAAAAATATATATATATATTTCCTGTTCTTACCACAATATATCATTTAGTACTTGGACTGTATTATCTGATGCTCTCCTCAAATTATTTTCTATGACTTAGGCTTGTCTCTTTAAATAGACAATTCCTTAAGTGTTAAACTTTCATATTTTCTATAATTCTTAAGCAGTCAGTAACGGCTTAATACAAAGATATAGTCAGTTGGGCTTGAAGGCTGGCAGAGACTATTAGCGGATGCCAACTTCATCTTTATACAGTAGAACAAAACTCCTGAACACTTCCTAGAACTCCAAACCTAAACTTGAGTTTAGTTAGGCTGTTAACAATCTGTGATTTCTTCAACTATCCTTGAATATTAGTGATTCAAATATTTGAATGCTTTCCATGAGCCAGTTCTATGTGCCAAGTGACTTGTGTATATCACCTTACTTAATTCTCACAACTACCCAATAGATGGTATTACGGATCCAATTTTGTAAATGGAGAAAATGAAGCACAGCAAGGTTAAGCAGCTTGCCAAAAACTCACAGAGTAGTAGTAAGGAGTGGAGCTGGGACTTGCATCCAGGTTGTCTAAGCCTATAACTGCCATATGGCTATATGGCTTAAGTGTGTTTTTACTTTGTTCTAGTTTTCTTCACTTTCCTACAGGGATAAACTCAAGTATAGTAGGCATACAATAGTCATCCTCCTTCTGGTGTCGAAGGAGGATGTTCTTTAAGCTGAAAACGTTGTAAAACAGTGATAGAGTGTTACTTACTCTTTACTGAGTGCTCACTTGATGCCAGGCAAAAGACTAAGCACCTGTATATGTCATATCATTTAATTATGATCGCCTAAAACTAGCCATGTAAATATCATGTTTAGTAGATCCAATTATTTATTTTTACAGATAAAGTGATTGGAGCTTAAGTTAAATAATTTATCAAATGACAAAAGGTTTCAGATGGTGATGCTAGAATTCAGATTTAGTTCCATCTGATATTGGAGGCCAAATTCAACCTGTTCACTTTCCTGCGTTCTCATGTTACTATAAATTATAATGCTTTAATAAGTACAGCAAATTTTCTTTCATAATGGACATAAAATCAGTGGGAAATAATTAGGCCTATATTCTTCCCAGCAACTGAGAACCATGCTTATTAAAAGGAAAATAATATTAAAGTATAAGATCAATTTCAAACATGTGCAATATGAGAGAGACAGACCATGCGTGGTAAAGGAAATTTTGTGGATCAAAGTGGGTATTGATGGGGAAAATTCTATATATGGAAAAAGAAAAAAATTACTTTATTCCTAAGACTGTTACTCAAGCTTATCTAAGTTTCCCAATTGGAACCTGATTCCCAAGGGATTTCTATCACAGCTAAACACTAATTCAGATGCACAGCTTTGTAGCATGATTGAATCTGGTGGCTAAATTTAGACATGAGAACACACAACCATAATCCTTGCTTAAAATTATTGAAGACAGAGAATTTCCAGAGACTGAGGAAAAAAGAAGGGATGAAAAAAGCAACTTAAGTACTGGAATTCACTAGTACATTCTTTTATTATTAAGACTTAGTTTTTTTTAAAGCAGATTTGGGTTTACAGCAAAATTGAGAAGAAGGTTTAGACATTTCTCATATACCCGCTGCCCATACATATGCATAGCCTTCCCCAGTAACAATATCCCCCACCAGAGTGGTGCGTTGTTGCAACTGACAAACTTACATTGACACATTATAAGCATCCAGAGTCCATAGATTACATTAGGGTTGATTCTTGACTTGTACATTCTTTGGGTTTGGATATATGGATAATGACATGTAGCCATCATTATGGTATCATACAAAGTAATTTCGCCACCCTCAAAATTATCTGTGCTCCGCCTATTCATCTCTTCCCAAATCCCCAACTCCTGGTAACCACAGACCTCCTTATTGTCTCCATAACTTTGCTTTTCCAGAATGACATATAGTTGAAATCTTACAATATTTAGGCTCTTCAGATTGGCTTCTTTCACTTAGTAATATGCACTTTAATTTCCTTCATGTCTTTTCATGGCTTAATAGCTTATTTCTTTTTAGCACTGAATTTTACTTTGCTCTAATTTTCTTCACCTTCTTACAGGGATAAACTTATGTACAGTAGGCACACAATAGTCCTCCTCCTAGTGTGGAAGGAGGATGTTCTTTAAGCTGAAAACACTGAACAACAGTGAAATAGTGTTGTTCAATGAGAGGACACAAGGGCACAGTGCCCCTTCAGTTTCCAAACTATCTGTATTTAAAAACCACTACAAGGTCATTAGACATTACTAGCCAAATAGTCTAAGACAAATATAGTTATGAAAAACCAAGATAATTCCAATACACCATAGCTTCTTTTCTTATGAAACTTCCTATAGTAAACATTCAAAAAACAATAACCAACACAAATGTAGCACTTGCTATAAGCCAGATACTGTTCTGACCATCTTGCTTCAACTCATATCAGTGCTGGGAACAACCCTATGAGGCAGACACTATTATTATCACCGTTTCACAGATAGGAAAACCAAGGGAAAGATTAAGTAACTGGCACCAGACCACACAGCTAGTAAGGGGCAAAGCTAAAAATTGAACCCAGGTAACCTGAGTACAGAATCCATGGTTTTAAACTCTTTACTAACAATTTCTTTCAAAGCAAAGTTCTTCACTACCTGTTTCTCTAGAACTTAATTCCTCCTTTGAAAAGTTAGGTTACAATATGTACCTTTCTCAGACTCTGTGGAAAGTTAGCTAAGAAAAAGAAGGTGAGTTTTGGCAAACCTTCCATATCCACATGTAGATGATGTTGGCGTCTGAGGGAGAGCCTTCACTGAGCTGACCAAGTGGGCTCCCCGCTCACGACGAGCCCTCCAGATTCCAGCTCCATCTGGCTCACTTTCAGCTTCTACTTCCCTAACAGAACTTCTGAGTCCTAAAAGCCCTCCTCTGGTGGCCCCTTTAAACCTGATGAGCTCAACAACAGACACAGCTGGGGTCAAGGAATTTGGAATTGCTTAGGAATTAGAGGCTTGAGTTTTGGCACCTGTCTTCACTACTTTTAAACAAAAATACTGCTTTAGCTACCCTCCTGAGCTTAGAAGGTTTCAAATATGACAGGTATTCTCCCCTTAAAAGAAATATTAATGAGAGGATTCAGGAGTTCAGGTAATCTCATTTCTCCCTGCATTCACACATACCCATGATTCCAAAATGAGTTTACAGAATGCTGTACCAGGGCATTACAATAGGCAATTTTTTAAAAATGCCATCAAGGTCAGGTTAAATCACATGATTATCATTATTAACCATGCAATTGGCTTTATCAAGAACAAGAAGGGAAGTAGAGGCCATTAAGCACAGATTTATCTTTAAAATTATTTCTAATATTAACATGATTATTATTTATTCTCACAACAAATTTGTGATGTGTGTACCACTATATACATTTTATACATGCATAAACTCAGGTTTATAGAAGTTTAATAACTTGTACAGGACTTCCTCTGTAAGTAGTAAGTGGCTGAGCTCATATTTAAAGCCATACCTGTCAAAACCAAAACCCAAACCCATACTTTTTCAAGTACTTCTTGACCAGTTTGTTAAATCTCTCTTTGCACCTGATACACATTCTCTGGATTATCCTATTCTCTACTGGGAACATCTGAACACACTTCTACATCTGTTGCCAACTCAGCCTGGCACAAGCGATGGAGAATGAAGAAGATAAGTGCCCAGAAGTGATTTTGTATTATCTATATTTTCAGCCATAGTCTGCTCATTCTTTGTTAGTTGCTTTATTCTTAGTAATTGGTTGGGAATCAGCAAGAATTAAAATCAAACTAAGAAAGTTGTCAGTAAATTTGTGCCAATCCCATAAAAAATAAGTGCTTAACGATATGTAATAATATGTATCTAATAGTGATAGCTACCATCTATGAAGTGCCAGACATTTAATCTAATTTAGTTTTAAAAGTATCCCATTCTATAAAATGGGATACTTTATAGTTCCATTCTATAAAATGGAACTAAAGTATATAATTAGTTCCATTTTATAGAAGAGAAAACAGGTGTAGGGACACTGAGTAACTTTCCTAGGGTTATGCAGCTGATAAAGTGACAGACCTTGGACCATGCAAGCTCTGTCTGACCTGAATGCCCCCAATCTGCTCAGTGTCAACTGCATGATTATCTCAAAGCAGGAGCTTCTCACCATGAAAAGAGACAGTGGAATGCTAAAGGGAGATGCAGAATAGTTTCTATACAATTTATTTTTGCTTTTTCCCCCAGCTTCATGAGGTATAATTGACAAATAAACTGAACATGTTTAAAGTGTAAATTTGACGACATTTGACCTGTGTATACACCCATGAATCCATCACCATAATCAAGATAATGAGCATTTCCATATCCCCAAAAAGTTTCATCATTGTCCTTTATCTACTGCTCTCTGCTTTCTCATCCCCAGGCAACTACATTATCTGCTGTCAAAATACATTAGTTTGCACTTCCTAGAATTTTACATAAATGGAATACTATTAATATATATTATTTGTTGTCTAGCTTCTGCAATTAGAATGATTATTTTGAGATTCATCCATGTTATTGTATGAATTTTTTTCCCTTTTTTATTGCTATTGCTGAGCAGTACTCTATTGTGTGGATATACCAAAATTGCTTATTCATTCACCTGTAAGTGGATAGGTTTTTGGGTAGTTTGCAGTTCTGGGCTGTTACAAATAAAACTACTATGAACAATTGTTTACAAGTTTTTGTGCAGACATATGCTTTCATTTCTCCTGGATAAATATCTAGCAATGGAATGGCTGGGTCATATGGTGCATGGGTAACTTTTTTTTTTTTTTTAATGTTTCTCAAGTGTTATTTAAGGTGGATGTACCATTTCACATTATCACCAGTGGTGAATGAGAGTTCCAATTGCTCCATCACTTTGCCAACATTTGATATAGGCAGTCTTAAATTTTAAACAAGGATCTCTTGGGCCCCTACAGTGTGCTCTATAATGAACAAGAGGGTATGGGAGCACTAAAGAATTAGAGGACAAGGAACTCTACCCTATAGAGTTCAAAATCTACCTGGGGAGACAATAAAGTAATTAGAACACCTTTAGTACAGATGTATATCTAGATCTATGATCTGTGAGATATAAGAAGGATTAATATTATATAATATCTATATATGATATATTAGGCATTATTAAGTGTAGTTGGTAAGGTTTAGTTTCTAGGAATAGATCAGCTTTGTACCAACTTTGAGAGAACAACAGGATTTGTACTATTAGAAAAAGGAAAAAGATGGGGTTTCAAAGTCCTCTATTGATTGAGTTAACTTGAGTCCGTGTTTTAACCTCTCTATTCCTCATAACAGAGGGTTATGTTGTGAATTACCCTCATAAGACAGAGTATTACGAAATCATCTGCTTTCAAAGCTCTCACCAGAGACGTTGTCAACTCTGCAGATTACATGGATTTAGGCAGAGAAATTGATAATACCTACCTATGTATTTGGAGAGATAACTCAGATTAACTTGGGCACATCAACAGAAAAAAACGTCACCCTCCTGTCATGTTAAACCTGCACTCGGCTGAGTGCCAAACACAGTATCTATTTGCTGCTTTGAAGAAAGTTCAGATCTACCATGCCTTTAAAACAGCAAGTGGAAACGGAGTTTGGCACTCAGTAAACTGCCTGCCATAGATTGGTTCAAATGATACAAGAGTTTGGCAAGAGTAGGTAAGATTATTATTATATCTCAAAGGAAAAAATGATTTATATGCACTTTTAAAAATAAGTACTCATCCTTTTAAAGAAACAATTTCTCTGAATTTAAACAAAAATCTATAAAGATAGGTTGGGAAGAATCATGATGCCAGTGAAGTTTTTCTTCCTTTGAATTTCTCTACAGCTGGATGTTCTGGTTTGTGTTCCAGTGTAAGCCACAGACCCCTTGGTTCTTTAATACTATGCTCCCAGTTTTTCCTTAAATATATCTCTAGACACAGAGCCCATGTTCCCCAAGAAAACTCTCAATATCCCAAAGTTCTTAATGTTTTCTATATCCCAGAGAAATTCCTGAACTACTTTTTCTAGAAATTCTGTTAACCTTCATCCTCACCTGCACCTCAGCCCATTATCCCCTACACAGCCCTATATCTGATGGATTTAATTCTCCTACTCTCTTTCTCTATTTCTCATCCCTCATCCTCTTGAAATGACCCTCTGTCTACTTGCTTTCATTCTCCTCACTTACCCCACCCCTTGTTGGGAAAAGCTGAGTATTGGTAGAAGCTGAGGCAGGGCTTGCATGTCTGACATAATGTAAAAGAGTCTTGGAACATGTCCAGGGTCCAAGGTCTAAAACCCCTTGTGGCTCCACCTGCTGAATTAAGTGAATGGCCACCTCCTCTTTCTCTCCTTAATGGGAGAGAAAAAGAATTAGCTATAAAACTTACCACTCCTGTAGTTGCAACATTAAAACCTGGAGCAATTGGTAGTACTAACAGCCAGTGGAATCTGAGGCTTGTTTATTCAGAGAGCACCTCAATAAACGGAGGCATATCCAGCACAGCCAATGCCCTTGCAAACGGCAACAACTGTCTCCCGCCACAGCGGGCAGTGCGGCCATGGACCTCTGCAGCACAATTCCCGTTTCCTTACTTCCTGGAGAGCCACCAAAAAAGGTCCCTATGGGAGTTAGAGGACCCTGGCCCTCAGGAACAGTTGGTCTATTGCTTGGAAGGTCTGGTCTAAATTTGAAGGGTATCACTGTGCATACAGGAATAATTGGTTCTGATTATACCAGAGAAATTCAATTTGTTATTAGTTCCTCAACTCCGTGGTCTGCTTCCCTAGGAGAAAGAATTGCTCAGTTGTTGACATAAAGCAGCACAGTGAAAAGAATAGGAGGCTTTGGTAGTACTAGTCCAACAGGAAAGGCTGTATATTGGGTTAATCAAGTGTCTGACAAAAGACCTATTTGTACAGTAGACCTGCTGTTGGATGCTTACAGACTGACACACAGGCCTGGTTGGCAGTAGTTCCCAGAAAAAATAAATCACAGGCTGCTTTGCATAGGACAAGTAAAGTCATCTTGAAGCTTCAGTTTCATGGTTAACCTGCCTCTGCTAGAGAAAAACAGATTTAATGAGCACACAGGCATGATATGGGCTGAATATGTTCACCGTGGTGTTTGTGGCCTTTATGATGGGAATGTTCAACCTCTACTCCTACTACATTGGTGTAAAACAAAATGAAGCCTTTGCAACTGAGTTTTAAGACACTGTTCTGGGCTAGATTTGAACTTTCTGAAGTGAAATCAGTGGTCATCAATTATAACCACAAATTGGTTACGTTCTTTATGGAGTCTATAATGTTACAATGGTCATTGTTTTGCTAACTATGTGAATTGTCATGATCAACAATTTATTCCAGGAAATTGAGGATGACACGGATGTGGAGCAGAAATTTGCAAGGGCCTAACTCTGGCTTTCCTGCTTTGGGGAGGGGAGAGCACTTCCTGTTCCCTTCAATCTGGTGCTGGGTCCAGGGTCCCTGTTTTGTCTCTTGCTGAAGCTTAAAGGGTGGATTTCTGAGCTCTACCCAGGGTCATAAAAAGGTTTCCAGGAAAGATGTAGAGATAAGTAAGTAAGTAGAGATAAGTAAGTAGAGACAAGTAGGTAAGTAGAGACAAGTAGGTAAGTGCAGACAAGTAGAGACAAACAGGTAAGTAGAGACAAGTAGAGATAAGTTGAGACAAATAGGTAAGTAGAGATAAGTTGAGACAAGTAGGTAAGTAGAGACAAGTAGAGATAAGTTGAGACAAGTAGGTAAGTAGAGACAAGTAGAGATAAGTTGAGATAAGTAGGTAAGTAGAGATAAGTTGAGACAAGTAGGTAAGTAGAGACAAGTAGAGATAAGTTGAGATAAGTAGGTAAGTAGAGATAAGTTGAGACAAGTAGGTAAGTAGAGACAAGTAGGTAAGTAGAGACAAGTAGGGATAAGTTGAGACAAGTAGGCAAGTAGTAAGTAGAGATAAGTTGAGACAAGTAGGTATGTAGAGACAAGTAGGTAAGTAGTAAGTAGAGATAAGTTGAGACAAGTAGGTAAGTAGAGATAAGTTGAGACAAGTAGGTAAGTAGAGATAAGTTGAGACAAGTAGTTAAGTAGAGATAAGTTGAGACAAGTAGGTAAGTAGTAAGTAGAGATAAGTTGAGACAAGTAGGTATGTAGAGACAAGTAGGTAAGTAGTAAGTAGAGATAAGTTGAGACAAGTAGGTAAGTAGAGATAAGTTGAGACAAGTAGGTAAGTAGTAAGTAGAGATAAGTTGAGACAAGTAGGTAAAGTAGAGATAAGTAGAGATAGGGACTTACAGGAACTAACAGGTACCACAGGGACAGACAGGGATAGAGGAAGACTAGCAATATAAGGTCAGTGACCTAAAGAGGTACAAAAGTAGAGACTAGCAAAGACTAGCAGAGATTTGCAGGGACAGACAAGAACACTCAGAATTATGGAAATTTGTTATGGCTCAAAGGGCAAATATAAAAGAAATAGAGGGGAGGGAGGTAAGGATAAAAATGCTCTTTCTTTTCTCTCCAACAGGACCTTTTGGTCCTTTAACTAAACTTAATCAAAGGGCAGATGCATTGGTTTCTGTGGTCTTTGCTGATGCACAAGCATTCCATTCTTTAATTCGTCTTAATGCCTCAGGCCTTAGGAAAAAAATATGGTTACATACAAAGAGCGGGGAAAAAGGAAAGATAATTATATGGGGGAGAGGATTTGCTTGTGTCTCTCCAGGTGACGATCAGGTGCCTGTGTGGGTGCCCGCCAAACATCTGAAGATCTATCATGAGCCACAGCATCTAGTGGACCCACCTGTACAGAGCGAATTGAAGGTTGGAAAAGCCTCAATTTGCTTTCCCTGTGCCTTGTTAGAAGGGGCCTGTTTCTCTAATATTATCAGTGGCCTGCTGGCTACAGTCAAGAAAGTTTTTGCTTCTGTTTCAGTAGATTTACTAATGTGGGGGTGAGGGTATGCTGTGTTTTTGCAGGAGATGAACGAACTGTGTGGGTGCAACCGCCATAACATAGGGACAGATCGAGAAAACCGCACAGGAAGCTGAAAAACTGCTGGAGCGCCAGGGTTTTACCTACAGATGCTTAATGGACCAATGCTTTCTGACTGAGCTCCTCTACCCTGAATACAAGAGACCCTAATAGGCAGGAGTATCATCACCCCTATTCAGCATGAAGAAGTTACAGAAGATGGACCTTCATCCTTCTACAACCCCTAGGATTAAGGGTCCTCTTGTAAAGGGAAAGGGGAGATATGTGGAAAGTATTCAAAGCAGAGCGACTCCAGTTTGAATAAGGGCTAAGAAGAATGAAGCTTGATCACTAACCGGCAATTAAAGGCTACACAGCCTGCAATTGCCTTGCTCAATTAAAAGAGGCCATCTTTTATGCTAGTAATAATGATAGCTAGCAATAATGATACCTTCCCTTTTACAAAAAAGAGAAGGGTGGCATGTTGGGTAAAGCTGAGTGTTTGGAGAAGCTGAGGCAGGGCTTGTATGTCTGACATAATGTAAAAGAGTCTTGGAACATGTCTGAGGTCCAGGGTCTAAAATCCCTTGTGGCCTTTGGAATACCAAGTTCTGTGCTAAAGGGTGGAAGGCTACCCTGACACACCATAATCTAAGCCCAGAGCATAAAACCCCTCGTGGCTTGGATAGAATCCAGGGCTTGTGGCTCTGGAATGTGTCTAGACTTGCTGGCTCCTTGCTCCTTGCTCTCCCAGGATTGATTGTATCTTGAGCTAAAAGAACCTGCTCTCCATTATCTGAAGTAGCAGAGCAAATGCTAAACCATCACAGTTGTAAATCTGGTGCTTAATGCAACGTGCCCTTTCAACCGCCACATCCTCACCACCTGTTTCTTGTTGGATTACCAATAAATGGCATGGGCTCCCAGAGCTCAGGGCCTTCACAGCCTTCACAATCGCGATGGCTCCCTGGTCCCACTTTACTTCTCAAACTGTCTTTTTCTCAATCCTTTGACTCTGCCAGACTGTGTCGCCCCCACGACCTGGTGTTGGGTCTGATCACCCCAACAACCCCTCTCCATGGGCTCCCCACTATCCAATGAGCACCCATCTATCACTGGACACATTACATTTGTGGTAACCCACAGTTGCCTGTACAGGCCAGATCAGACTTGGGCCATCTGATTTCCAAGCTTGGAGACCTAACCATAAGGATATTCTACTTCTTAGTGTCTTGAAGACCTTGGGACTAACTTATAGGTAGAGCTATTCAGTATTCCTAATTTGGGAGGACTTTCAGATTTTTTGTGTTTGGTATCAATTTTAGAGCACAGAACATTATTTAGGATTTTGAAAATATAGAGATATATTGATAGGCTTACAGGGAGAACCATCTATAACAAAGACCTTGAGAAGTTTCAGAAACACTAATTCCTTGGCACAAGCCCAGGTGAATCTATCATACAGATGTTACATTCAGGTCTAAGGGAAGAGTGCTTTTATGAGGCCCTGAAACATTGTACTTAAGACAAGCTATTTATATTAAAAGTTACTATTTGCAATTCTGAAAACAGATGTAGACAAATACAGATCTAGCTCCTCTGGACAGAACTGAAACACAGCAGTCTTTGACAGTAACCACTTGCTAACTAGGTGTTAGAAGAAAGACTGGCTAGGTGTTAATGAAGATGGAAGTACAGTAGCATACAAAATGCATCAGCTCTAATTCAGAGTTTGCCCTGGGTCATATTTAGAATAGAGTATTTTTCATAGGGATGTCATTTATTTCATAATAAATGTAGTGGCTCGACCGATTCTGATTAGCTACAGAAATCTTTAGCCATGACTAAACATTAAAGTGAACAATAAATATGACTCTACAAATAACTTTGGGGATGTACTTTTTTGAAACTGTTTTTGTTTTGTTTTAAATTAAATATCAACCTTAAAGCTTACAGGGATTTTGATTAATCTTACTTTTTCCTATTCTATTAAGAAAAAAATTAAGCTTTATATAATTTCCACTTCTGGAAAATGAGATTCATCTCAGTTGTTGTGAGATTAAAAAGCTCTTAGAACCATGCCATGCACATAGCAAGTGCAATTAACTGTTTGCTGGTAATATTATTAAAACCAACAGTTGTAGACAGTCAGTATTTGTAAAACAAAGGAAAGATAAATATGTTTTAAAATGCCTGGAAAAGGTATATATCTTTATGATGTATGACAGTGTTCCTGTAGTGAGATTAGCCTTCAGTGACAGATCAGGGAAGATTGCCAGATAAGATTCCTTGTTACAGCTCAGATGCTGCTTCTGAAAAATCCCTCTATGCACGTTCAAAGCAAATGGCAATAACTAACCTGAAAGACAAATGAATACAAAACAAGTGTCGATGTCTGTTTTCTTTTCTTTTCTTTTTTTTTTTTTTTTTTTTTTTGAGCCGAAGTCTCGCTCTGTTGCCCAGGCTGGAGTGCAGTGGCCGGATCTCAGCTCACTGCAAGGTCCGCCTCCCGGGTTCACGCCATTCTCCTGCCTCAGCCTCCCGAGTAGCTGGGACTACAGACGCCCGCCACCGCGCCCGGCTAGTTTTTTGTATTTTTTTAGTAGAGACGGGGTTTCACCGTGTTAGGCAGGATGGTCTCGATCTCCTGACCTCGTGATCCACCCGTCTCGGCCTCCCAAAGTGCTGGGATTACAGGCTTGAGCCACCGCACCCAGCCTATGTCTGTTTTCATATAAAGAAAATAAATACCCAAAGGTTAACTATTTGGATATGCTCCAGCTTTCTAGATAGTATTAGAAAATGCTACCTCCATGTTCCTTGGGGTGGCACTGACCTTTTTGTTCTTTAAACTACATATTAATGAAATTGCTTAACCATATTGTCATGGCCACATTTGTAATCAGTCTTCAAATGGCTTCCCTAGTGTATATCCTATATCTAGAGAAGAGTAGATACTCAGCCAGGGTAATAGAAAGGGTAAAAGCTGCTACCTTTTGGAAGAATTCATTAGTCTTATTTGACCACACTCACTATTCTTACAGCATAGCTGGTTACAAAATTTTTGCAACTCTTGTAAATCTAAGATGATCAATTATTTTTTGCCTTCTTTGAGTACCACATCCACTCCATTTGCTGACATTCAATGTGAAAACTAACTGACTATACACACACTCTGAGGTGAACATAGAATGAAGCCGAGGTAGGTTTACCCTGCAGTCATTGACAAAAAAAGTGCTCCTTGATTATGTATTACTATCGTAAATATTTGCAACTAAAATGCACGGTAATACTCAGGAGAACGGAGCTTTGGTTAAGTACAGCCTTTATTTCTTCATGAAAGGTGGCCTGGTGTGTTGAAAAGACAGCCCTTTAGACAGATCTAGCTACAGATTTGGGTTCTGCTATGATGTGAACTTAAACAACTGACTTAAATGCTCTGTGGTATGAAAGGAATAACCCTTGCCTAACAGGGTTGTTGCAAGCATTAAAGAATGTAAAGTGCTTGGCACAATACCTGGTACATAGGAGCTCAATGAATGCTAATTTATTCCTCATCTGATAAAAAGAAATTAGATATTGTTTTTAAAATGCATTGCACTATTCTGCTGGCTAAGCTTTCAGGTAACAGTAATTTGTTAGAAACCCATTTTAGAAGCCTGTAATAATTATGTGTCCCAAGTACTATAGAAGACTTTACGAAGAATCTGATCTGACCATCAGAGAGAACCAGTGGTGACAAGTGGCCTTCGCCTCTACCTAAAACCCCCAGGATTACAGTTCACCTACTTGTGAATCAGCCCCGTCAATCTTTACGCAGCCCCGTCAATCTTTACTTAGAGAATGCTCTTTAAGTTGAGTCCTTGTTTCCCTGTAACAGCCACTCACTGATGAATTCTAATTCTGTCCTCTAAGCCACCATATGACCAATGCAACGGATGTGATTGTGGTAATAAGATGAAAACATCACTAAATTCTGGATATAATAGGAAGGGCCTCATAGGGCGATATCTCTTCTAGGGTACAGAGATTCTTAAGACAATTGGGATGAGTGGCTGAGGAACTGGTCCTCAAACCCTTTCTTTGGTAATGACCCCACACTAGCATCTGTTAAAGGAGGGGAGCATATGGTGGTGTAATCATCTCCATCGTTTAGCTGAAGAAATGGAAATATTTTAAGATAAAAGAAGGAGATGGCACTTATTATCTAATAGGCACATACCCATCCATTTATTGAACTGCATCTGTTGCTAACCAACTATGAACAGAAAGGCAAGGATAAGTCATTGAAAAAGATACCTTACAAGGAAGTGAGGCTCTAGCCAATAAGGATATTTATGATGCTTCCTTAAGGTGTAATAAATGTAGATGATACAAGGATAAAGACATTGATAAGATACAATTGGCCAATGACCTTGAACAAAAATGTGGACATCCAAATGTTATCTTTCCTTGAAATAATTTGCAAAGCCTAATGCCAGTAATATCAGCAAATCTAGCCATCAAGGCTAACAATAGGAACACACAACGATGGATTCCATTGGTTGTTACATCTACAGTAAAGGTGCTAACAGGGGTTAAAAAAATGGAAAACAAATTGTGAGAGATTTCTATCTCTTTCTCACATGTGGCAGATGATTATTTTTATTATTATATGTGCAAACATATTTTGGCTGGAGCACCACTTTAGGTGTGAAGATGTGTGACTTAAATTAGCCACAGAAAGAACCCCAAGACCTCTTTTAGCCAGTAAGCAAACCCAATAAAACAGAGGCTAAAAGTAGAAAGAAACACCTGCTAATTTCTAACCATGGCAGTAAACTGAGGTTAGATTGGCCACTAGCAAGGCTGTCGAGTAGCCGCTGAAAACCTGTGTTTTCACTGATGTATGGCACTAGCCTCCACAGTTAAGTATAAAACCACAGATGAGACAGAAATGGGTGGTTTGGGTGGGGAGGGAAATGAAGAAGGATGGGGAGGAGATTATTATTCCAGAGCCCAGAGCCACTGCATTCTCTAAGCTAGATAGAGGGCCAGAAGGGCAATTGAGGCTTTCTTTGAGGTCCTCTGGAAGGCATCTCATCCAGCTCTGGCCTCTGGTGATCTGCAGAAGGCAGAAGTATTATTGTTATGTTGTTAGGCTGGTCCTTACTCCACATGCTCAGTTTCTAGTTTCCCATTGATATTCCCTAATCTACTTGAGGGTTTTCAAGGTGCCAGCTCCTCAATTTCTCCACAGCCAGATCTTTCTCCCAAGAATCTATTGGCTCTTCTTGATTGCCAATGGGCATTTTCCTGTCAATCCTGCACTCTCACATCCAGATACACGTCCTGGTAGTTCCACGACCTCCAGAGGGACATTGGACCATGCTCTGCAGCCCTCTGCTGCCCTCCACTGGCCACATCTGATGGCCAGGGTTTGCTCTGAGCTCCCAGGGCAGCATGGTGTGAAATGGTTTACTCTTGAAGCATGTCCCAGGAGGCCAGTGGGCTGCCGCATTGCCAAAGCAGCTTACCACCCTGGAACACGAGGATACCGTTAACACAGGGAAAAGCACCACTCTGAAGGCCCTGTCCACAAATTACTTCTCAAAGAAGAGGTATCAGCCTTTCATGTACTAAACATATGTTGAGCTCTATGGGCAAGAACATGGTAAGGCTGGGAAGACAAGAGATGAAAAAGAAAGAGAAAAATACTCTCAGAAATCTCCTGGTGCTGCATGTCCAATTTGGCTGGCCCATTCTCAGGGGCCTACATTATTGCCTACAGCAGGTCATAGCCTCTGTTTATCAGCTTCCTGCCCATCTCTGTCCTTGGATGTTAGCCATAAATCAAAGCTATAGCAGCTACACTGTATCTTAGGTAATTTCTCTGAATATTTTATCTTCTTTCACCCATTGGCTACCATCTGAATTGTTCCTTTATGCTTTTTCCTTGAAAATACTGCTAAACTTACACATTCTGTCTCTATTGACAGTGTCCAACAAAGCAGTCCTTGGACAGGGTTAACCCCAATATCCCAGAGTACCACTTGATCATCACAATTGCCTTTTTTTTTTTTTTTTGAGAGAGTCTCGCTCTGTCGCCCAGGCTGGAGTGCAGTGGCCGGATCTCAGCTCACGGCAAGCTCCGCCTCCTGGGTTCACGCCATTCTCCTGCCTCAGCCTCAGCCTCCCGAGCAGCTGGGACTACAGGCGCCCGCCACCTCGCCCGGCTAGTTTTTTGTATTTAGTAGAGACGGGGTTTCACCGTGTTAGCCAGGATGGTCTCGATCTCCTGACCTCGTGATCGCCTGTCTCGGCCTCCCAAAGTGCTGGGATTACAGGCTTGAGCCACCGCGCCCGGCCACCACAATTGCCTTTTGAGAGAGGTAGTATCTCCATTTAAAGAGAAGGACACTAAGACTTTGGAAATTAAACTATTTGCCTAAGGTTTTCTTTCACATGTCTGATTTCAGAGCTTGTACTTTTTTTTTTTTTTTAAGTGAAAGCAAGTTTATTAAGAAAGTGAAGGAATAAAAGAATGGCTATTTCATAGGCAGAGCAGTAGCATGGGCTGCTGGTTGCCCATTTTTATGGTTATTTCTTTATTATATGCTAAACAAGGAGTGAGTTATTCATGATTTTTCCAGGAAAAGGGTGAACACTTTCCAGAGGTGAAACTTCCTCCCCTTTTTAGATCATATAGGATAACTTCCTGACATTGCCATGCCATTTGTAAACTGTCATGGCACTGGTGGGAATGCCTTTTAGCATGCTAATACATTATAATTAGTGTATAATGAGCAGTGAGGACAACTAGAGGTCACTCTTGTCGCCATCTTGCTTTTGGTGGGTTTTGGCCAGCTTCTTCACTGCAACCTGCTTTATCAGCAAGGTCTTTATGAGTTGTATGTAGCACTGACCTCCTATCTCATCCTGTGACTAAGAATGCTCTAACCTCCTGGGAATGCAGCCTAGTAGGTCTCAGCCTCATTTTATCCAGCCTCTATACAAGATAGAGTCACTCTGGTTTAAAAGCCTCTGACAATTTCCCCTTTCCTTTCATAAGAGAACCCTTAATCCTAAGGGTTGCAGAGGGACGAAGATCCATCTTCTGTAACTTCTTCAGGCTGAATAGGGATGATGATATGATATCCCTGCCTAACTATGAAGGTCTTTTATATTCAGGGTAGAGAGGAGCCTAGTCAGAAGGCATCAGTATGTTGAGGGCCACTCACAAATCTTGAGCTTCAACAAAAGGTGATATTTGGAAGATTAATAAGTGCTCAATTTAAGAAAACATTCAATAAACTTATCTTGCATTTCTTTTTTTTTTTACTTTTTTTTTTTTTTTTTTTTTTTTTTGAGATGGAGTCTCACTCTGTCCCCAGGCTGGAGTGCCGTGGTGCAATCTTGGCTCACTGCAACCTCTGCCTCCCAGCTTCAAGCGAACCATGCCTCAGCCTCCCAAGTAGCTGGGACTACAGGCACGCACCACCATGCCCAGCATTTTTGTATTTTTAGTAGAGATGGGGTTTCACCATGTTGGCCAGGATGATCTTGATCTCTTGACCTTGTGATCTGCCCACCTTGGCCTCCCAAAGTCCTGGGATTACAGGCGTGAGCCACCACGCCCAGCCCTTATCCTGCATTTCTACACAAAGAGTACTACAACAATATATCCCACGACAGTTAAGCAAAATTATCCCAAGTAAACTAAATAAGAAGGCTTTCCATGAACGGGGCAACTGATGGAACCAAGCTGATATGGGACCACTATCTGATTCCAATATGTGGCCAAAATTAGAATATTGACTCAGACTTTTACATACCCATCCCTTTTGTTTCTTCTGAGCAGCAGCCAGAGATCACTAGTGGTTTCACAAGAATAAGCAGAGTTAGTCTAAATTCAGAAAAAACTTAAAAAACAACTGATGAGACTAGAATCTAATAACAGACATACTATAGTTCCCAAAACATAATTATTCTCTCAGAGCCTGTACTCTTAACCCCATGTTTTTTCCTGGCTGCCTGCCTCTCAGACAGTTAGTACTCTATAGCTATTTATTGGATTTTCTAGATGATACTGACATTTGGTCACAGAACCACATTTGGATTTATATTAATTCCTAGAGAATCTTCAAAGTTTTGTGCTTCTACAGAATGTTCTTCTCATTCTTTGAAAAACTGGAAGGTCTTGAGGAGAGTCCAAAATCTACTGTCAAGTAGTGAGAGTTGTTTGGAACTTAGCATAAAGTGGTCATCCTTAATGGAGTAAATTACTATTATTGTTGCTATTATTATCTCTTCTAGTTGAATCTGAGGGAATTCTGTGAGTATAAAGAAAGCAAGAAATCCCTTTCATTAAAATGGGATGCAGCTAAGTGTAGTTGAATCTGGGGTAATTCTATGAATATAAAGAAGCAAGAAATCCCTTTCATTAAAATGGGATGCAGCTAAGTGTACATTCAAGTAATATGATAAAAGCATAATGCACACATGCCATATGGTATATATGCACATTTCACCGTCAGGTTTTAAGTAACGGTTACTAAAAAGGCTATTATGCAATATGGTTTTTTATGTCTCTTACATCTATGATTTTCTTTTAAGCTCAATTCTTTGTCCTCTCTTATATTCCCTAAGGGAAGAAAAGACATATCTTTCAATCTCAAATTGCAATTTGTACTTTTAAAAGTAAAATTCCGAAAGTATGATAAGACTACATCTGTTGTGTTCCTCACTATAGCCCCAATGTTTGCCCATTGTAGGAACCCAATAAATACTTGCATATTGAAATCAGTCATCACTCTCACAAATGTCACGATCGCCCTCATAGGCTAAATTTATGCAGGTTGCTGATGCTTTGTGTGAATCAGCCTGGGAGCACGGATACATGTAAATGCACAGGCTGCCTCTTTTCCCATACATTCCTGAAGCTCCATTTGGAAAGAAGAAAGTCATCTTCCAGAAGTGAGTGGGGCACTTCGTCTCACTAGTGCTTTGGAGTGGAAACGGAATTAAGTGTCAAAAATGAATGTACTTTCAGTACTGTGGAGATAGGACAGAATGTGAGAAGGCAGCATAGTCAAGTGCAGTCTGGCCCCAGAGTGTGATGCTGAAGTTACCTGGAGAGTCATCTCCAGCAGCTGCATGGCTCAGACTATGCTGAGAAACATAATTAGCTACAAGAGGTAACAAAATAAAAAGGAGACCTCTCTACCACCTCTCAAAGGTACTGAGCAAGTTAATCTAAACCAGGCCATTAACAAATTGTCCTTAGCTCTCCCTTTATAGAGATACATGTATACCAGCATCCACTTACTGTGCTTTTAAGGAGTGCAGGAAAAACAGTAACCCCTTGCTGACCATTCAGCTCTTCATTAAATTGGGCCAGCTCTACCTAGGCACTTTGTACTTAGAGAGGCAGATATGTAATTGTTAAGAGCATCTGTCCCAAAACCAGATTAAGTTCAAATCCCTGTTCCACTGCTACTTACCCCAAGACCTACCTTAATCACACTGTTCTGTGTCCTGAGGCATTGGCCTGTACGAATCACATCAGCTGGCTTCCTTACCTTCCTGCTTCCCAGTGGGGAGAAACGGCAGGAGACAGGAAGAAAGGAGAGTGAGGTCTGATACTCCTACTCCTCTCCCTGTGGAGTGACCTTGGGCCAGCTATATTCCTTATCTAAAGATCTCTGTCTTTTGTAGATGACCCTATCCACACAGCCATATCTACTTCCTGGATCTTTGGGTTTAAGGTTTCCTCAAATCAGACAAATACAAGCGTGCCATCTGTCCCCTGTTGGGATCCGGCCTGATACACCGTTTACTAGTACGTGATTTTGGCGAGTTACCTAACCTCTCTGGGTCTCAGGCTGCTCATTCATGTTGGGGATGATAGTGGTACCCTGGTCACAAGGGTGTTGTGAGGATGAAATGATACATTAAAGCAGTTAGAACAGTGTTTAGTGAAATATTAACTACTGTTATTACAGAAGCTCAGTTTGAGAAGATTCCTCATTTTTAGCCTCAGATTGGCCTCATTCATTCTCTCATTCCTATTCTTTCTCTCTGACTTCATTTGAAAGGAAAATACCTATGCAAACACTTTTTTTAATGTCTCATCTTACTGATCTTCAACACAATATGTGAGACACACAGTTTTTTTTTTTTTCCCAGTTTCCTAAATGAAAACTGAACTATTAAAATGGTTTCTTGCCTAACCCGAATCCACATGGAGGTTAGGTCCAAAGCACAAATATGAAGTCAGGCCCTCTGCTGACCAAGATTTTAATCTAGACAAGTCAACTCGCTTTCATCTTGTATGACAACTCGGATGGATTGGTGGTAACTCCAATGTTGACAAGGAATCAGTGATTGATGTCTGCCATGCATACCCAGGAAAGAGTGATCATGTCAATATCCCTGTTCTTGTCTGTCTACTGGTCCATTGAACCTTTGAAGTCAATCGACCAATCAATCAAGTAAATGGTAAACAGATATTGATGAAACGTATCTTCTATTTGGATGCTTTCCTAGGTAAGGTGGAACACACAAAGATAGGTTACATATAATCCACCCTGCTCCCGAGGAGCTTATAATCTGATCAGAAAGACAAAGCAAAAAGGATAAAACAATGAGATCAGGCTGCCTCTAACTATAAATGCAATAGAAATTGAAAAGGGAGCTGGGTGCAGTGGCTCACACCTGTAATCCTAGCGCTTTGGGAGGCTGAGGCAAGCAGATCACCTGAGGTCAGGAGTTCAAGACCAGCCTAGCCAACATGGTAAAAATCCCATCTCTACTAAAAATATAAAAAATTAGCTGGGCATGGTTGCACACACCTGTAATCCCAGCTACTCAGGAGACTGAGACATGAGAATCACCAGAACCTGTGAAGCAGAGGTTTCAGTGAGCTGAGATCATGTCACTGCACTCTAGCCTGGGTGACAGAGTGAGACTCTGTCTCCAAAAGAAAAAAAAATTGAATAGGGAAGAGTTCACTGTTTGTTTTATGTATAGGCATTTCGCTAAACACTAGAGATGTAAAACTGAGTAGAGCTGCTTTGACAAGTGTACGAGAGAGAGAGAGAGAGAGTGCAATAGAGGGGAGAGAGAGATACAAAAAATACAAAATCCAAAAGAAACCAGAAGACTTTAGAAAAGCATCATGGAGGGGAGCTTAGCCCAAGCTCAATGGAAGGATAGACTATCCAAAAAAGCTTTCTAGAGAGGAGATGGCCAAGCAGTGTTCAGAGAAAGAACAACCTGCTAGATAATCTTCCTTCTCCAAGACTGTAGCCACATGGCCTTTGCCTCCCACCACAATTACCTTTGGACTCTGAGACCAATAATGTCTTTAGTAAGAACTTAAAATTCTAATTCAATGTTTAGTGAACTGGGCATCAAATTTGTTTTGATAACATTTACACTAAGACCTGATGCCTTAGTTCTAGAAACCAGAAATTCTTGAAGCCAAGTCATTACCCTGTTCCCCACTTCCAGTTACAGGGTATTTGCCTTGCTTCCAAATACTAAGTCACCCTTTTCGTCATATAGATATTCCAGACATCTATTTTGTTTCTACCTGTACTCTCCTTTCTTTGCCTTCATTCACTCATATTTAATTAATTAATTGATTAATTCAATATATGTTAAATATCAGCAGGTTCTGTGCTGGGCACTGACTATATGGTGATAAAACAAGACACACTTGGTCCCTGCATCTTATGTAACCTACAGTACAATGGGAAACATAGATATCACAAACAAGTAATTCCATATTGTAATAAGCACTACAAAAAACAAGTACAGGACTCAATAAGACTGTGTCAGAATGTGTCAGTGGGCAGGGGTTCTACTCCTATGAAATAGGAGGTCAGGAAAGGCCTCTCTGAAGAAGATTGCATTGAAATTGAGACTTGAAGGAGAAGTAGGACTCAGTCAAATTACAGGACAGTGGGTGGGAAATGGGGGTCGGGGCTGGGGACAGGATTCCTGGCAGAGGAAACAGCATGTGGAGAGGCTCTGAGCTGGCCAAAAAAAAAAAAACCTGACATTTTGGAAAAACCATAGACAGGCAAATTTGCTGGAGTATAGTGAGCAATGGGGAGTAGGCAGAGAGAGAACACTAAAGAGGAAAGCCAGAGCTAGACTTTGTAGGACTTTGCAGGTCTTGATAAAGATTTTGGATTTTATTGTTTGTGCAATGGAAAGCCATTGCCAGACTCTGATGCCACTGTTTGCCCCCCTGATTTTTTCAATATTACATTTTTTTTCAGACTCCTGCCTGCTTGTCAGGACACCTCTATTGCTCCTTGCCTCATCTACTGGAGACAACCTCAACTGTCCCTATTTTCTGCATGTCACTGCCTTTCCCTCCTTCCCTATCTGTGCCTCCTCATATCATCTCCTAAGAAGCCCCTTCCAGGTTCCAGGCCTTCCTCTCTGTCTGCGGACCCTGCAGCTAACCTTTCCAAGTTTGCCTTCATTTATTGCTGGGCAGAGACTTCTGTACAATTCTGCAACATAACCAAAAGAATCACAGAGCTTTACGTTTCTGCAGAAATATGAAAATTACTTTTTTAAAAGTTTTCTTGTGAAAAAAAATGTATGTCTATCAACAATGCAGGAGTTTGGTTGGTTTTCTGTTTTTGTTGTTGTCTGGTTTTTTGCATGTGAAAAAGCTTCAGTGACAACATAGACTGTTTTGTTTTGTTTTGTTTCTGTTCATTCTTAACACATTTTCCCCCAAGCATATCCAATACTGGACTACTTAAGAAGTTGTAAAAATTCCTGTTAGGAATTCAAATTGTAGTGCCATGGGTACATTTGAACTTTGGTTTGTAAAGATCTTGGGATGATGAATTTTCTGGTTCATCTTATAAGAGATCTATTTCCTGCAGAAAAATTAAAAACATAAATAATAGTTATATATCCCTTACTCATATCACTTTCTTGTTGCTTCTGTAAACAGCAAACAGTATTTACAGAGTATGAAGGCATAAATGTACAAAAACACTGACCTAATGCCTTAGTGTTTCATTTCGTTTAGTTTTGGTTCAAGTAAATCAGAACCAGTATTTAATTTTCACACGGCAGGCTACTAAAACATCCTCCACGGTAAAAAAAAAAAAAAAAAAAAAAAGAATTAAAATGCTTAAGAATTCAGCAAGATGATAAAATTCTTATCACTTCCTCTCCCAACTCCGATTACCACTCTATGACCTCCTGAACTTGAATGTCTGTGTCTAAAAGAATAACACAGCCATGGTTGAGGTTCCAGGTATATACAATTGTGAACAAATAATTAGAAACATCTTTCAGGACTTTTCAGCTCCCAAAATGAGAAGTAAAAACTAGAAGAAAGAATCCATTTTTAAAGTTGTAAATCATGTTCACTGAAAATAAATTATCTGAGGCAGACATCTGAATGGTCAATGTCTGCCTTATCCCGTGTGAATTGACAGGATCTTGTTTCTCCTGGGTTTATTTTGACATAAATGATAAACAAACAAACAAGCAAGTACTGCCACCTGGCATTTCACAATGTGAAGATAAAGTTTTAACACACCTGCTCAGATGTTCCACAGTTAGACAGCTGCCAGCACCACCTCCTATATCAATTTGGAGGAATGAAAAGTGCACTCTCAGCATTCCTCACTCCCACATTTCCCCCAAAGTGTGAAGTACCATACAGAAAGTGTCAAGCTCAGTTCTGCACTGCTTGGTGTAACAATGGAGTCATGTGGGGTTTCTGCATGTGGAGGGAAGGAATTACTGCATGCCAGGAGGAGACAATGATTAAATGCAGGAAGAGATAGCTTCTGTACTAAACCATCTGAAAGACTGCTAATGACACTGTTTGCATCTGAAGCTGTTAATCTTGGATATTTTTAGATGAGAACAGTAGCTAAACTCCTAAAATCAAAAATTGCATCCTCTCAGAATATGAACCCAATACTAAATAGGTAAGGACAGCAATCTTATCTAAATGCTATTCATGAAAATAAACTTTTATTTCCTTCTGTACTCACTTTTTAATTCTATATGTGTAGTACCTGTTGCCTGTTTATGTAAATATAAATACATATATGTATGGGCTTCATAAAACAATATAGAAATGACAGAATCTCAAAGTTGTCTTCACCACCTTGAATATTTTTGTGATACAAAAGTTTCTAAGTGACAAACTAGGTATTAAGCAAATATGCAGGTAGGATGTTAAAATAACATTGTAAAACTGCATTGTCATTAAATATGATTCTCAGTTGACATGTATGCCTGCTGATAAAGTGTGTATATGGGGACAGGGAAATTCCAAATGATCCTCTGAACTTCAATGTGTTTAAATAAAGCACATTATGTGGTTGGGAAGGGAGGAGGTGAGGCTGAAGCAACGCTGTATCGATTTAAAAATATTGGTATTTGAGAGAATAAATTTTATTCAGTTCTACAAAGACTTTCTAATATTTATGTGCCTTTCTAAATGTCTCATTATCCATGGTGGGTTGGTTGGACAGATACATTAAAACGATATGATTCAATTGGGTCAAGCAGAGAGAAATGCAAGCATCTGCACTGCTGTGGGGTCAGAGAGACTCGGAAAATAATAATATGCAGTTTTTACAATGGTGCTATTAGGTTTCACTACCTGGTATTTGAAATTTTCACAAAGTAACTGACAGTGCTTCATAGTGTGTCTATCTTAGCAAAGCAAATAAATCTATTTATAAAATGCCAGACTAGCACCAACAGAATATTGACAAATTGTACCAAATTGCATTGATTATTTAATGTTATTTAGGCGTGCAAATATAGATATAACAGGAAAATACTGTCCCCCAAATATTTCACCAATCTCCAAAATATTTTTATTAAAAGAATTGACTGCTAAATAGAAAAGGTCTTATGAATGCATCAGTTACATATAAATTCTATTGCATAAGCAAAGCATTATTAGCATTACTGAACTATGAGATAGAATTGGGCTACAATAATGTAGAACCACATATTCTAGCAATATCAAGAGAAGATTGATTTACCCTTAGCAGGAATATCTTCCTAGTTTTTATTTTTTATTTCCTGAAAATGACTTGAATTGCTTATTTTCTTTTTAATAGCAATAATGCTTGTTCTTTGGAGAGTACTTAGGAAATACAGATTTAAAAATAAAAAGAAGAATATAAAAATCACCCATTATCCCACCATTAGTCATGTTTTATTATCTATCATTTTAGATATTTTAGTTACACTGTCCCTACTTTTCCAAGGGTCATCATCGAATAACATATGATTAATATTCCTTTATGACATTATTTTTAATAACAAACTATAATTCCATTAACCCATCTTCTGTGGATGATCACTTTTATTGCTCCCAATTCTTCACAATTATTAACAATGCAAAAATAACATCTTGTAAGACCATCACTTTGCACACATACCTAGTTATTCCCATAAGATTAATTCTAAAATGTCATATTGCTGGATCAAAAGGTATACATCTTAAGGCTCTTTATAAACTGTTATTAATTATAGAAGTAACACATGAACATAATTTCTCAAAAAGCAAACACCTATATTTTTTCTTCCTCCGTGCCACCCTGCACTTTAGATGTAACCACTGTTAGCAACTTTTTATTCTTCCAGAAATTACAAAAATGGAAGCAGGCTAAATCTTAGCAATACACCTTAGAGAGTATTCACTATCAGGACATTATGTCTCTACCTCAATCCTTTTGATAATTTTACTAGATTTAGTGGTCTGGATATATCATGGCTCATGAAAACTGTCCACTATTGATAGACAGTAGGTTTCCTTCAATTTTTGCTATTACAAACAATGATATAACATTCTTGTATGTATATTTTGCAAATTTGTGTAAATGTTTCAGAATAAAAGGAATTTACTAGGTAAATGGATAGATGCCTTTTAATTTTGCTAGATGTCCCCATATTGCCATCCAAATAGTTGTGTTTATTTACATTTTTATTATCCTCAGCAACACTGAGTATTATGCAACGTTTTAATCCTTGTCACTCTGCAAGCTAAGAAACTGTATTATTTTTGTTGTTATTTTCATTTGTATGTTTTAAATTATAAGTGAGATTTATCACTTACTCAATCTGAAACTCAAATTCAAAAATCCAGTTGAATCATCATATGAATTCTGAAGCCTGGTGAAATTCTTGTTCCTGCTATTCTTCAGCTGATTTGTTAGCTAAAAACTTGTTTTGTAATTTATATTATTCACTTTACATACATATTATATTGCTTTTATAGATGATAATTTAAAACAATAACAAGAGCTGTTTTGTTTTAGTACCATTAAAAATGACTAACTGTTTACGTGTCTGGGATACTTTGCTGGAAAATTATTGAACAGAAAGTATCCCCGCCTTCCCCAAAGCAGAGTCACTCAGCGCCACACAATGGCCATTTGTACATGCCAAGAATTCAAAGTAACTTTGAAAGTGTTGTGTCACAAACGATCTGCCCAGTGGCAGATATTATATATGGCTAGCTGATTATGCTGAAAATTGATTAAAATACAAGGTCATACTCAAATACTCCGAACTGTATTAAAAAAGAAAACAAGAATATACCCCAGAATACTAACAGTGATTATCCCGGGGTAGCAGGATTATAGGTTACTAAATTATAAGAAGATCTTGCCATGGGAGTGCTAAAAAAGCCAACATTAAGTGCTTTGTGCATGAACCTACTATGTAATACCTTTTTAAAAACATACTAGAAGAATTTTTGAAATTTATGGGAAAAATAATTCAATCAATGAGAACATTTTGAATACTTCCTGTATAGCTATGATTGTGCTATAAGCCAGAAGTATATGGCATAGCACTGGCTTTATAAGATCTCACAGTCCTAGATCTACAAAACATGATGAACGATGTCAAAAGAGAGAAGATAATTAAATGCTGATTTAAATGCATCAACTATGCCCTTGGGGAAATCTAAGTTTCAGTTTTCTATTGAAATGATGGTGTTTAATTACAGTAGATCAAAGGTTCCCAAACTATTTGATCTCAGGACCCCTTCATACCCTTCAAATATACTGAGGATCGACTGGGCGTGGTGACTCACGCCTGTAATCCCAGTACTTTGGGATGCCAAGGCAGGCAGATCACGAGGTCAGGAGATCAATACCATCCTGGCTATGGTGAAACCATGTCTCTACTAAAACAAAAAAAAAAAAAAAAAATATTCTCCAGGAGTGGTGGCAGGCACCTATAGTCCCAGCTACTAGCAGGAGAATGACTTGGGAGACAGAGCTTGGGAGGCAGAGCTTGCATTACGCCGAGATCACACCACTGCACTCCAGCCTGGGCGACAGAGCAAGACTCAGTCTCAAAAAAAAAAAAAAAAATACTGAGGACCAAAAAGAGCTTTTGCTTATGTGGGTTATATCAATCTTTACTATATTGATAAATAATATTGATAAACTGAAAAAAATATTTATTAATTCAGGAATAACACTAATAAACCCATTGCATATTAACACAAAACACATTTTATAAAAAATAGCTCTTGGAGATGAAAAGAATTCTGGAACTTCCAAAGCAGACAAAAGGTGTAGCTTAATTGTTTGGAGTTAATTTATGGCATGAAGTGGGATTTACCAGAAAGAAAGAAACAAAGGAAGAATAAGGATAAAAGGAACTGAATTACAATGCTATTGGCTTTTATTTTCTCTAAACAGAAATCCATTGTGCTATCTTAAGGTGACTAAATTTCTTGTATGCCTGGACAGTTCTTGTCTAAGCCTGTTGTTCTGGCATGACTACTTAGTTACTAATGGTGCCTGTCTTCACAAAGAGACAATACATTATCTTATCAAACTACTTATCCAAAACATCGCATAATCATTTCTTTATGCATCACTTATACATGTATTTATTTCATTCAACAAACACCTATTGAGCACCTACTGGGTACCAGATTCTATGCTATCAGTCAGGAATACAAAGTAGAATAAGCCTTTGCAAGATGTTTACTATCTGATAACTCCTGGTCCACAGACAGATCAACTGATTTTTATCACGCATTACCTGATTCAAGTCTCTTTTAACAAACATGATGATGATTATTATTATTTCCAAAAACATGGAATTACAATAGTAGAAGATAAAAGTGGTTCCTACCTTCAAGGAGTTTACAAGCTTATAGTATAATGGGAAAGCAGATAATTACATAAAAATTCCTAGAAACATGATAAGTGAAAAAGGTAGTAACTTATAAACAGCACAGAAGAGGTGATGGCAGAATTCTTTTTTGGGAGAATAATACTGCACTTGTGTTTGCAAGTCCTCTTTAAAGGGCTTCTAGCCTGGCTTCAAATGAAGAAGTTTAAACACAGAAGCTCATCTGCTTTGTAGTACAGGGTTATCTGTATTGGGTTCATGGATTTATTATTTAAATATATTCAAGAAATACCATAGTTCTTGAGAATCAGCTTCTATAAAATGATGAAGGATGCAGAAAAAAAAGATTTGCCCTCAAAGAGCTAATAGTTTTGTGCAAGGGTTTGAACCAAATGATCCATTAATATCTAAAGGATCTTTACATTTATTTATTCTTTCATTCATCCGTTTATTCCATTTATTCAAGAGGATGACCATATATTGGGTAAAGTGTTTCATAAGAAATTTTGGAAAGCAATAATGTCTGATGCTGAATTGTCAGTGTTTCCTTTTTTTTTTTTTTTTTTCTTTTGAATTACCTCAGATTATCCTCAGTCCTCACAAATTGTGTCAACCACTGTCCGGAGCTGGTTCTGGAACTGCAGCTGGACCAAAAGGTGACACACGGCAACAAAGATTCAGGAGCATTGACAGTAAACACTCATTTTCAGGAGAGGATTGCGTTTCCTTTAGTATTAGCATACTAAATAAAAGAATGATAAATAAAAAACCAGAAAACCCAAGGACACTCATTATATTTTGCTAGGAGAAATATATGATGTTATGTAAGTAATCACTGGCACATTAACCCAGTCCAAATGCATCTACGTGTTCTTTCAGAGAGATCCTAACTTTGTTAAGTCCTCAGAAGAATTCATGACTGCCATCCCACCACACAAAAAGGTCAAGAACCATTGATAAAAAATGAGAGAAATGTAACTAATTGTAACACGGAGCAAACATTAAAATAAAAGAATGCACAAAGTTCCAGCGGTAAGCTCAACAAGACACTAACAGGAATGGGTGTGCATTTCTTAAAGCTTAATTTTGTCCCTGTTTGCAGATGACATGATTGTATATTTAGAAAACCCCATTGTCTCAGCCCAAAATCTCCTTAAGCTGATAAGCAACTTCAGCAAAGTCTCAGGATACAAAATTAATGTGCAAAAATCACAAGCATTCTTATACACCAGTAACAGACAAACAGAGAGCCAAATCAGGAATGAACTTCCATTCACAATTGCTTCAAAGAGAATAAAATACCTAGGAATCCAACTTACAAGGGATGTAAAGGACCTCTTCAAGGAGAACTACAAACCACTGCTCAGTGAAATAAAAGAGGACACAAACAAACGGAAGAACATACCATGCTCATGGATAGGAAGAATCAATATCGTGAAAATGGCCATACTGCCCAAGGTAATTTATAGATTCAATGCCATCCCCATCAAGCTACCAATGACTTTCTTCACAGAATTGGAAAAAACTGCTTTAAAGTTCATATGGAACCAAAAAAGAGCCCGCATCTCCAAGACAATCCTAAGTAAAAAAAGAACAAAGCTGGAGGCATCACACTACCTGACTTCAAACTATACTACAAGGCTACAGTAACCAAAACAGCATGGTACTGGTACCAAAACAGAGATATAGACCAATGGAACAGAACAGAGTCCTCAGAAATAATACCACACATCTATAGCCATCTGATCTTTGATAAACCTGAGAAAAACAAGAAATGGGGAAAGGATTCCCTATTTAATAAATGGTGCTGTGATCACTGGCTAGCCATAAGTAGAAAGCTGAAACTGGATCCTTTCCTTACTCCTTATACGAAAATTAATTCAAGATGGATTCGAGACTTAAATGTTAGACCTAATACCATAAAAACCCTAGAAGAAAACCTAGGTAATACCACTCAGGACATAGGCATGGGCAAGGACTTCATGTCTAAAACACCAAAAGCAACGGCAACAAAAGCCAAAATTGACAAATGGGATCTAATTAAACTAAAGAGCTTCTGCACAACAAAAGAAACTACCATCAGAGTGAACAGGCAACCTACAGAATGGGAGGAAATTTTTGCAATCTACTCATCAGACAAAGGGCTAATATCCAGAACCTATAAAGAACTCAAACAAATTTTCAAGAAAAAAACAAACAACCCCATCAAAAAGTGGGCAAAGGATATGAATAGACATTTCTCAAAAGAGGACATTCATACAGCCAACAGACACATGAAAAAATGCTCATCATCACTGGCCATCAGAGAAATGCAAATCAAAACCACAATGAGATACCATCTCACACCAGTTAGAATGGCAATCATTCAAAAGTCAAGAAACAACAGGTGCTGGAGAGGATGTAGAGAAATAGGAACACTTTTACACTGTTGGTGGGATTGTAAACCAGTTCAACCATCATGGAAAACAGTATGGAGATTCCTCAAGGATCTAGAACTAGAAATACCATTTGACCCAGCCATCCCATTACTGGGTATATACCCAAAGGATTATAAATCATGCTGCTATAAAGACACATGCACACGTATGTTTATTGCGGCACTATTCACAATAGCAAAGACTTGGAATCAACCCATATGTCCATCAGTGACAGACTGGATTAAGAAAATGTGGCCCATATACACCATGGAATACTATGCAGCCATGAAAAGGATGAGTTTGTGTCCTTTGTAGGGACATGGATCCAGCTGGAAACCATCATTCTTAGCAAACTATCACAAGAACAAAAAACCAAACACCGCATGTTCTCACTCATAGGTGGGAACTGAACAATGAGATCACTTGGACTCTGGAAGGGGAACATCACACACCTGGGCCTATCATGGGGAGGGGGGAGGGGGGAGGAATTGCATTGGGAGTTATACCTGATGTAAATGACGAGTTGATGGGTGCTGACGAGTTGATGGGTGCAGCACACCAACATGGCACAAGTATACATATGTAACAAACCTGCACGTTATGCACATGTACCCTAGAGCTTAAAGTATAATTAAAAAAAAAAAAAAAGCTTACTTTACTTACACATACCTTTCAGTATACACAATACTGCACACTGGCTCAAAGTGTGAGTTTTGAGATCAGGCAGATCTGCATTCACATTTGATTCTGCCACTGTTTAGGTGTGTCACTGTGTTTAGCTATGTCACTGTGGGTGAATTACTTTGCATTACTAACCACAGTTCTCTTAGCTATAGAACTGGGAAATAACAGTCCTAACAGTGGAGCCCTAACTATGAGGATTAAATTATAAAGAACCTGGGGAAATACCTGTATATTATAAGTGCTTAACAAATATGAACTAGGCACACACACACACACATACACACACACACACACAAGGAAAAAAGAGTAAATAGTTTCTGATGAACTGTCTTTAAGCTTGTCCCATATATTATCAAAAAATAATTCCTTGAAATTTCTTAAGTGCTAGCATATAAAAGAGTGTGTTCTAAAATACATTTCCGTAATAATTATATTATTTTTGTGGTCAAAAGTAATGACTTGCACTTTAAGCAGGTGAGTTGAGAGAAATGTGAGGAGTTGGGTTGGAAGACTCCTATAAAGGCAGACAGGTCCAATAATACCTAGAAAATGCAGTCTTAGGTTTTTTTCACAAATAAAAGTAAATAAGTAATTAGAAGGTAAAACCTAATTCTTATTCTTCTCCCAGGTCCCCCCTTTAATCCACTCATTCTCATTAGCCTGCCTTTGCAAATGGAGATGAAATAATTTTGCATTGCTAAATAATTACTGCCACCCCAAAGGTGGGATCTTCCCATCTTCTTCACTTTCCATGTGTGACATTCTTTAAATCAGACCCTTTTATCTTTCTACTTTGCTGGGTTCTAAATTTAGTTAGGGACCCATATTAACTCATTTTTTTTTTTGCAAATTTCATGTTTCAGAATATTATACATAAGAAAAAAATGCCTAAAATGTGATTCTTGTAAAGGAAATGATGAGTCCCTCTGACAATGTGTCAGAAAAAAAAAATAAAGAAAATAATCAGCCACCACATTTTTTTCCCCAAATCTATAACTCTTTCTCATTTTACTGCAATACACTGAGAAAAAATAATCATCAGTGACTGGATCTGGGAAGCAATTTATTATTGGTCATTAGTGGAAAACTCTCTTTCAATTCTATACAGCACAGACTCCTTCACTGCCTCAAGGGGAGAGGAGGAGAAAGAAGGGCACTTTCTGGTGAGCCACATTTTTTTAGTGTACTGTCATCCCTCGGTATCCAGGGGGAATTGGTTCCAGGACTTCTCAAGAATACCAAAGTCCACAGATACTCAAATCTCTTACATAAAATGGTGTCGTTTTTGCATATAACATACACATGCACATTCTCCTGTATATCCTAAATCATCTCTTAATTCCTCATAATACCTAATACAATGTGAGCACTATATAAATACCTGTCATATCATATTGTCTAGGGAATGATGCAAAGGGAAAAAAGTCTGTACCTGTTCAGTACAGATGTAACCATCCTTTTTCTCCCCATGTATTTTCCATCTGAGGTTGGCTGAATCCATGGATGGGTAACCCACAGACAGGGTGAGCTGGATGTATTTGCATTTCATGCCTTTTTTCCCCCCACCACAATTACTTTCTCTGGACTTTGCAATATATGTCAGAAATCAGAAAACAAATCCTTCTTTCTAGTCAATATTTAGGACATGAATATTTACCAAGTGGCTCGTCACGGGATCATAGACAAAAAGGGAAACAGACACAAAGAGTGCTGGGCTAGGAGGGACATTAGAGACAATTTAATTCAACTTTCTCCATCATAATAGCATTCATAGGGTTTTGTTGTTGCTGTTGCTGGTTTGTTTGCATTTTACTAAGCACTTTACATGGCTGGTCTCTTTAAATATTCACATCCCTCCTGATCAGCACACTCCTCCCCCTGCCTCCCCCCGACACACACACACCACATCCATCTACTATTAGACTTATTTTATAGAAAACTGAGGCTTAGAGGGATTGAGTAACTTTCCGACAGTCAAAGAACTAGTAACTGGTGCCTTTAGGCTTTGAACACAGGACTGAGCAACTCCAGAGTCTGCCCTTATATAATAACAAGCATGTCGAGGACAGCCTTTAAACCTTCATCTATAGGCAAAACAGAAGTTAGAGAGCTCTTGTTCTTATATTCAAGACTCACTTCTCACTTTTCATATTTGAAAATGGAAGCCCAAAAACTCAAATTAATGAACCAAGACCACAAATGTACCCAGTGGCATGGCCAGGATGGAACTCAGGAATTCCTGTTCCCGGTTGGTTCCTCTTGAACTACGCACTCTATCCTTGACATTTACATTAAATACACTTTTCCTATTTTTAAAGGGATGCACTGTTTCATGAGGTCACTTGCTGCTGCATCTTGCCTGCTTCCCTGATGGGCTCACTTCATTTCCCTTTCTCTTCTTTTGCCTACCATTCACATGTTGATGACCCCTGGGGCTCCCCATCTTTAGCCTCTTTGTTCGCCACTCATTCACTAGTCAGTACCATTCCCATGAGTTTAGTTATCACTGACATTTCATCTCCACACTTCTGTCTTTGGCCTGAACTATCCCCTGACCTCCAGACCCTAGAATGGGTATGCAACCTCCCCTTCTGAATGTTGCAGAAGTGCCTCGATTGACTGTGTCTGATACCAAATGCATCATCCCTCCCTGTGCATCCTCCCTTCCTCCCCCATCTCATTTATTCATTCTACCTGATACTCATGACCCACCAGGACACAAGTCCACAAGTCCCATTGAGTTTTACTTCTAAAATAGCTTCTTATTCTGCCTCTTTCCACTGTTTTTGCTATAATTTAAGACCTTATCATCTGGCATAAACAGATGTTGCAGTAGATTTCCTGCTACATTTCCAATCTATCTTCCACTTGGCCTCCAGAATGATATTTCTGAACAGAAATCAATCACATGACTTCCCTGCTTAAATCTGTCCATTGATGCTCTATCACTCACTGGGAGAGGGAAAAAAGCACCACCATGTTCAGGTTCAGTGTTATGGGCCACGAGGACTTCTGTGACCTGATCTTTCATGAACACTCTAGTCTCATTCTCTATTCCTCATATTTTCATTATACAAATCCAAAACTACATGAGGTTCTCCAGACGTATTTTATATTTTATGCTTATTGCCTTCACTGGGCCCTCTTACAGAAATACCTCCCCTACCTACCTCTTCCTGGCATCCTGAAGAATTCCTAATCAGCTTTTGAAACAGACCTCACATGTCATCTCTTCCATCCACACATCCTCCTCTGGGTGGATTCCATTCCGAATGTGGTCATTGTTTCTTGTGTCTCTGTTCCTTGGATACTCATTGCTGCATTTCCCACAGCATATGGTAATTATTTGCATATGTTTGTCTTATGATACAGACAATGAATACTATGTATGTGTAAAACACATGCATACCTTCTAGAGGTTAAATCTACTCGGATGGTACTAGCACTCACTCAGATATTCCACATACCCTCAGATTTTAAACATGCTTGTTCACATGTTTCACAGAGGTATTGAGATGTAACACAGGTTCACTTATATACTAAACACATCATCCAAATGTTACATGTGCTTATGTAAATGGCACAATACTTGTTCAGGTGATACATATGTCCCTTAAATGTTAACATGTTCAGTTAGATCTAACTTAGATGTTAATCAGCTCACTTGGATGTTACATGCAGGTGTTACACATACTTAGGACAGTGGTTCTCAAAATGCACTTTCCAGACCAGCAGGCACAGTGTCACCTGGAAACTTGTTAGAAATGCAAATTCTTGAGGCTCACCCTTAATCTGCTGAATCAGAAACCCTGGGGTGAGGTCCCAGCAATCTGTGCAAGTCATGCAGATGATTCTCACCATGCTCAAGTTTGAGACCCACTGACTTCGATGTTATACACCCTCATTCAGATGTTCTCCCTGCCTGTTCAGATCATGTCCTTATTCATGTGGGTGATACACATGTTCACTAAAATGTTATACGTCTGCAGCTTTGATCTCCTGGGCTCAAGAAATTCCTCCCACCTTAGACTCCCTTGTAGCTGGGACTGCAGATGTGGGCCACCACATCTGGCTAATTTTTAAATTTTTTTGTAGAGATGGGGTCTCACTATGTTAAGCAGACTGCTTTCAAACTCCTGGGCTCCAGCAATCCTTCCACCTCAGCCTCATAAGGTGCTGGGATTACAGGTGTGAACCACTGTGCCTGGCCAGCTTTTCTAAAAACCATATTCACTTAGATGGCAAACATCTCCAACATTACACACTGATATGCAGACAGAGCATGTGCTTCTTCAGATGTTATACCTGAGATATCGCAAATCCTCATTAGACAGCACACATGCATATGAAAATAATGCAAATGTTCACTGTGCTCATTTAAATCTTGCACATGTTAAATGATTCACTTTGATCTTTGATATTTATGTGCTTATTTAGATGTTACCTACCCTTTTGCAAATGACACACATGTTCACTCAGGTCTTACGCAGGTTCATACATATGCTTCACAAACATCTTCTGATGTTATATGTGCCTATTCAGATCACTCTTGCTCATGTAGACACCCATGGATCATTGTGTCATATGTACACTCACTCAGATACTGTATCCTGTACCAGGTGTGCATTGCTAACCAATCCATGCTAGAGATGATCAAGAAGTAGCTACTGTTCTGGCCACTTCCCATTGTGATTATGGTATTCTTCTTCAGAAAGGTCTACTTGGTCCTCTTTGGCTCCCAGCCTCTTTCCTGATGCTGCTGGCATTGCACTGCTTTTTAAGAAGAATGTGCTGGCCCACCCATTGCCTAATCACTTCCTGTGATCTTCAGGGTAGCCGAAGCACACCACTGTTTACACAGAATTTATACCTGTTTGCCACATTCAAATACCCTCATCTACTTGAAGAAAATTGTTCCAGCAACTGTAAGGCTTCTGCTGGATTTGAATGTGCTTATAACCACATCTTCTGTCATTTTTGGCAACCCACAGTCATATAACTACAAGGCATTCCATGTTCATTCATTTCAGGGAAGCTTTTGATTGGTTCTACTTCATGATTTTACAATTGCTTTAACCACAATCAATAAGAAAGGCTTGGACAGCAATACTGGGTCAACATTTAAAGCAAAGAGTATTGATTGAGAACTTATTATGAATTTAGCCTCCTTCAGAGGCCCAGAAATACTTCTCTGTGTGTCCCAAGTGTTTCCTCCTCCAATTTGCAGAGAAAGACCTTGGTGTTTGGAGTCAGACTGGTGGTAATTTAAATCTCAGTTCCACCACTTACTATGTGACCCTGAGAAAACCATTTAATGTTTCAGAAACATGGTTTCTTCATCTGTATAAAGGGGATAGTAATGCTTACCCTGCAGCTTTTATGTGAAGGTTTTATGTCTGGCATATAGTATGTGATCAAGGAAGTTTAGCTTTTAAAAAGGATTATGTTATAAGCTAAATAAAGGCAAAAATTATGCTTTCTCCATTGAAACTACCATAATACATGCAGGTAAGGTTTGGACTGACAGGCAAGCTCCATTTATGCAGGTGAACAAACCCATCACAGTCTCAGGAAAGATTCAGACCAGGAACCTCCAAGGAGTAGTAAGGACAATGCTCAAAAGTCCAGCAGTCTAACAAACAATCAGCTACTATAATTCTACCCACAGCTATCAGAAAACTCCTCAGAAGAAGCATAGGAAGCAATGGGGAATGAATAGAAGTCCCAATTATCTCAGATATTATTGAAATAAAATCTTGGAATAGGGATTCAGTCTAAAGTCCCAACCTATTGATTGAGGCACATGAGGATAGAAGAAGTGAGACTATTGAGCTTGGAAACCATGGTACTAATGGACCATTCCAGGACAGACAATTTCAAGATCTGAAAAAGGGATAGACAACTATATAAACACTGACTACAGATCACTATTCAGACACTTCGCCCTGGGTCAGATTAGCTGCAAGGCCATTGACAACACAGCCTGGAGCTTGTGTTCAGTACTTAGGATTGATGCTACCAGGCACTAGGGAAGAGGATGGGGCTTCTGGAAACTTTCTGCCTAATATCAGATTGTTTCTAGAATGGAGATAGACTGAAGCCCCATGGGAGGTCACTAGTGAGCTGAAAAAGGTGGAAGCAAGAAAATGGGATTGTGGGTTGGTGACAGAGTGGCTGCTAAAGTAGTTTTCCCATGTTTACCACATTTAACTCACAATTTGCTGCTTATCAATCAAAAGGATCACCCGGCTGTACACATTCATTCTTTAAATGAGGCAACCTACGTGCAGGGTTTAGAACAGTGCCTGACATAGACTAATGACCATATAAGCATTTTCTAATATGATGGTATTTATGAATTAATTCAACAACTATATAATGTATAGCTGCATGTTTTAGTTTTGGGGGATATAGAAAATAAAACATAGTCCTGAGCTCAGGGGATCAATAATCTATTAATCTAATCTGATTTTTATAAACGCAAAAATATAAAGAATGCCCAGTTCTGCATGGGTTGGTGAGGTGAGTGTGTTCCAAAGAGCTTCTCTGACGTGTTTGAGTGCATTGTGCATTCCTGTGTATTCAGCAAGATGGAGAAAGCAGGATATTGCAAGAGAACACTAGCAACTACAAAGGCACAGGAGGGTAATACAATCAGGGAAATGAAAGGAGCCAAAGATACCACACAGAGAATAGAAAAAGTGCAAGCTATAGAGGAAGGTTAGAACCAGATCACAAAAGCCTTAAGTGTCTTGATAGGAGATTAGACATAAGCCTAGGGTAATAGGGAGCCACTGAAGGTCTTTAAGCAAGAGAATGGCTTGAGTTGATTTGCCTTTTAGAAACATCACTCTGGCTACCATATGAACAGTATCTGGAGAGTGGCAAGGCAGGAAGAAGGGAGCTTACTAGGACATTCTGGCTGCAATTCAGATGGATGATGATGATGCCCTGGATAAGGCAGATGGGAGGTAAGAGGTAAAAATTATGGGATTTGATGATCACATGAACAAGGGTTTGGGAGAGAGAAGTGTATCCTATCATATTTTCAGAAAAACTGCAAGTTACAAATCAAATGTTGCATTGGAGCTGGGAACAATGGTCTGCTCCCTTGGTGAAGGATCCAGGAATGCTGACGAAGATTCACAGACTCCTGGTCATCATGCATTCTGGGCCTTTACTACTTCTGGGATGATAAAGTCCCACAGCTGATCTAGTGAAAAGAGGTAGTCACAATCTCCATTTCATTTAAACAAAGAAGATGGAAGTGGCTGCTGTGCAGTAGTGATGCACTTAATGTGTCAGTTGAGTGGATGGATGAAAATTTCAAAGTTAAAGCAGAAGGACATAGGGTTGAATGCAAAATTGGTCCATGGTTGTGGCATGTTTGCTAGCTGCATCAAAACAGAAAAGGAACTAATTACATGACTTCTGAGTAGGCAGAAGGCTAACATTCTGAAGTTTCAAAGCTCTATTATAGCTCCCATGACCAAAATATTCAGTTAAAAATATCAGGGCTACATATCAAGTGGGCACTCAACTGAGTGAATAAGTGAATGAATGACTTTTTCTGAAATACTAAATCTAGCTTTCAAGATTCCCCAGTGATTACTTTATCGTTCATATTTTCTACATGGGCTTGGCAGCAGCCTATTAATAACTGAGAGTGTTGATTAATGGATTAGTATTAACTTGGAGGGAAGTTTTAGCATTCCCAGGTTTCTGTATTTGGCTCAATCCTGTTCAAGCTTTTAGTCTATAATTTAGATGAAAGTACTATTGTTATTCTTATCAAATTTGAAAATGACTCAAAGCTGGGGACTTCTCTCTCTCCTTCCTTCCTTGGAAAGCAGTGAGAGTGTGTCTAAGCTCAAACTGCCATAGCAAAAGACCACAGGCTCGGTAGTGGTAGCCTGAACAACATTTATTTCTCTGGAAGCTGGAAAGTCCTAGATCACAGTGCTATTAGATTTGGTGTCTGGTGAGGGCCCTCTTTCTGGTTTGCAGACAGTCATTTCATCACTGTGTCTTCACAAAGAAGAGAGGGAAAGCAAGCTCCAGTCTTTTCCTCTTCTTATAAGGACACTAACCCCATCATGGGGACCCTCACCTCATGACCTCATCTAACCCTAATTCCCTTTCAAATACCCACCTCCTAATACCATCACATTGAGAATCAGGGTTTCAACAGATGGATTTTGAGGGGACACAAACAATTAGTCCATAATAGGATGGAAGTCAAGGAAGATTTCCCTGAAGAGGTGAGCCCTGAGCCGAGATCTGGAGGATAAGCATGAGCATGGGAATTCATTTCAGAGACAAGATGCAGGGGGCAATGTTCCTGCAGCACGAGGGAGTGAGGGCCCCTGGAAATGCTGAAAGGCCAGTGTTCGTGGAGCACAGAGAGGTAGGATGAGGCTCAAGAGGTAGGCAAGGCTGGACTGGGCACCCATTTTATTTAATAAGGACTTAAACTATGGTGATTCTTTCCCTTATTCACTAAATTTATGTTGAGAAATTACTATGTCAAATATCAGTTAGGTACTAAAAATATACCAAGAATGATAAACAGGACAATGATAAACATGACTCCCTCCTGGTCCTGATGAAACTTAGAGTTGAGAAGAGCAGAGAGATAGTTAAATAAACAACAACAACAATAAATCACAGTACAAAACTAATAGGTTCTGAAATAGGGAAGTAGGGACATATAACAGTTTGGAGGACGGGGATTAGCAGAGGCTTCCTAAAGAAAGTGACATTTAAAATGACACCTGAAAGAGAAGTAGACTTTAGCAAGACGAAGATAGAAACACAATGTGTTCTACTTTGAAGGAACAGGTGTACAGGCCCAGAGGTGAGAGAGAGCATGTTGTGCTGGAGGAAGATGAAGTTCAGAAGCAGCTGAAATAAAGGGTGCAAGGAGCAAGTGTCAAGAGAAGCAACTGGGGATGTAAGCAATGGATACATCAAGAGGAGACCCATGCTTCATGCTGAGAAGTGCAGAGGGAAGGAGGCCTTTCGAATGCCTTGGCAAGGAGAAAGCCAAAAGCTGGGAGGCCAGTTAGGAGATTATCAGCAATTCAAGTGAGAGTTGATGAGATCCGAATTACAAGTCAAGACAAGAAAGGAAAAGGAAACTGGAACGGCCGAGATATATTTAAGAGATAAAAGCCTTTAAATGGAGTAGCTAATTAGCTAAGAAAGGTATGGTAGGCAGAATAATAACTACCCAAAGATGTCCCTGGCCGAATCCCCAGAATCTATGAATATGCTAGGCTACACATAAAAGGGGGATTAAGGTTGCAGACGGAATTAGGTTGCTAATCAGACGACCTTAAATATAGAGATTATCCTACATTATCATGGTAGGCTCAATGTGACCACAAGGAGCCTTAAGGGTGGAAGAGGAAGACAAAAGAGAGAGCCAGAGGAATTGGCAGTGTGAGAAGGACTTAGGCTGACCTTGCTGGGTTTGAAGATGAAGGAAGGCAGCTATGAGCCAAGGAACACTAGGAAAAGCAAGAAAACCGATTCTCCCCCAGAGCCTCCAGAAGACATGCTGCCCTGCCAACATCTTGACTTTGGCCCAGTGAGGGTGATTGTGAACTTCTGACCTCCGAGAATGTAAGATACTAAATTTGTACATTTAAATCACGAATTCTGTGACAATTTGTTAGACCAGCAATAAAAAATTAACACAGCGAGAGAGAGGAGGGATTGAGGATGATGCCAAGATTCTGTCCTGGGCAACTGTATGAGATGGTGCTTCTGTAAGGAAACATAGGAAGGGAGAAACAGGTTAAGGAGATAGGTGTTGATTCACGTCTGAACACATCAAATTTGGAATTCTGCAGTACTGATGTCAGGTATACATGCATGGGTCTGAAGATAAGAAAAGACCCCTAGATTAGAGATGCAGATTTGAGATTGATTAACATATGTGGTAATTTAGGCTACCAAGCAGAGGAAGAGTGGAGGGGGAAAGAAGAAAAGGAAGGAGGGGAAAAGAAAGGGAGGGAGGGAGGATAGGAAGGGACCTAGCACACAACCATGAAGAACAGTGGAATTTAGAGGATGGGGGAAAAAGCAGAAGCACACGAAGCTGAAAAGGAGCAGCCAAGAAGAGAGGAAGAAAACTGGAAAGGCACAGCCATGCAAGGCAAACTTAGAATATGTTTCAAGAAGGAAAGTTGGGTTCCAAGAATGCATTACTATTAAAGAGGTTATAGCAGTTAAAAAACTGAGATGTGAACACTGAACTCAGGAAGGAGGCTACTGGCACTCTGGAAGCCAGATTGGGGTGGGTCAAGGGTGGATTGAGGAAAAGCGTAATCATCCATAAGAAACTGCACAATTTCAATAGAAATCAGACAACACGTGCATGTGTGTGCATACAGTTTTTCATCTTTAAATCGTTAAACATGAAATATTTTTTATTTAATAAATTTTACGCAGTGCTGGTGAAGTTTCGGGGAAATAAGGACTCTTATACATTGATAAGGACTGTATACTTTGTGATATGTGTTGAATTATGTTCCCCCAAAAAAGATACACTGAAGTCATAACCTCCTATACCTCAGAATGTGACCTTGTTTGGAAACAGGGGCTTTGCAGATCTATTCCAAGTTAGGTCCTAATCCAGTAGGGCTCATGTTGTTACATAAAGAGGAAATCTGAATACAGACACAGAGGATAGAAGGTGTGAAGAGACATAGGGAGAATATGCTGTGTGAAGACTGGAGTCATGCTACCACAAACAAAGAAATGTCTGGGGCTTCCAGAAGCTGGAAGAAGCAAGAGATATGATCCCTCCCCTACAGGTTTCAGAGGGAGCAGAGACCAGCCAACATCTTGTTTTCAGACTTCAAGCCTCCAGTCTGTGAGACAATAAATTTTTGTTGTACTAATCCACCAAGTATTCGTGGTATTTGTGGTATTTTGTTACTGCAGCCCTGGACAACTAATACATCTTGCAAAAATCTGCCCTAGGACAGTTTAATAATATGTATCAAATGCTTTTAAAATAGTAATTTTGACTCAATCTCAATTAATTTATACTAATTAAAAAACAAGAGACTCTTAAACAGGAAGGTTCACTGCGATAAATTTATAATGATGAAAAATTAGAAAAACTTAAATCAAAATGAAAATAAGAAGTTGGCTGACTAAACCATGTATTTATAAGGTGAAATATGATATCATGTGTTAAACACTATTAAAATACCATTTTAGAAGAAAACTAATGATATGGACAAATGTTCATACTACATTTTTACATGGAAAAGCAGGTTACATTTGGTCCAATATTATTCCAACTTTGTACTTCATGTGTATATCTAAATAATGACGACCATGAAAGGAAAGCATGGGTGATTTCTATCTTCATCTTAACACTTTTCTTGTTTTCTGATTTTTCTACAGTGAATATAATCATAGAATACTAATAGTATTTTTCAAAAAATATTTTAGTTACAATAACAATGTGTTTGGTTAACAACAATTAACTACTATCTATCTATCTATCTATCTATCTATCTATCTATCTATATTCTAACTTTATTACTGACTATGTATTCCTAGGCAAGTCCCTTAACTTTTTGAGCATCAATTTAATAATCTGTAAAATGAGAATAAGAACTTTCTCATTTGGCTGTTGTGAGGATTGAATGATAAAACGGACTTAACACATATTAGCATAATGCCTGCCAAATACTACATAGTCAATAAAAGTTACCCACTATTATACACCTGTCTCCTAGAATTAGCTTATCAGGAATCAGAGATCCATGACAACTCACCAGGAAAGGCAATCCCTGTGAGTCTTAAATGTTCACGATTTATAATTATTGTAAGATGTCAAAATATTTGTTTCATCAGCTGAGTACTAACATTCAGGGATCGGTAATGATGCAGCACAGCAAATTTGAGCAGCTCTTTTGTGTTTGTGTTACTTTTCATTTAAAGTTATAATTACATTATAAAGGAGATTTCTAGACATGGAATAATAAAAGGCTAAGCAGGTTAAAAGTGATTACTATAAGATAAATGACAGCTGAAATATCATTGCCAACCATTTCTCATTGTAATCCTTGCTGTAATTTCCTCAAAGCATTTTACAGGGTGAGAGCAATAAAAAATGTCTTTTTGCTCATATGGAGATCAACATTGGAAAATTTTATTGCTGGTTACTTAAGATGTTCTGATGTAGTTATCATGAAAATCAACAGTTGCTCAATATTACAGAACCAAACTGTGTGTGTGTTTTTTTTAAAGGAAGGAAACACAACATGAGACTATTTATTTTCAACTTTTATATTATTCATCTGGCAATTCCATTTGCCTACTATACAGCCTATCTGACTACTACAAATAGAGAGGAGACAGTAATTTCATAAGCAAATAAATATTTTTATATTAGAATTATTTACTTTAACTTTTTTCAATAATTACTTTATTTTTAATTTTATTTATTTATTTTTTAACAAAGTTTCACTCTTGTTGCCAGGCTGGAGCGCAGTGGCATGATCTTGGCTCACTGCAACCTCTGCCTCCCGGGTTCAAGCAATTCTCCTGCCTCAGCCTCCCGAGTAGCTGGGATTATAGGCGTCCGCCACCACGCCCAGCTAATTTTTGTGTATTTAGTAGAGACGGGGTTTCACCATGTTGACCAGGCTGGTCTTGAACTTCTGACCTCAGGTGATCCAACTGCCTCGGCCTCCCAAAGTGCTGGGATTACAGGCCACCACGCCCGACTATTTTTAATTTTATACATTTAAGGTGTACATCATGACATTTTAATATACATACTGAAGTGATTACTACCATCAAGTAAATGAACAACCATAATTGCACATATTGGAAATTTGCTGAGAGTAGATTTTCTGTGCTCTTATTGGTCCTCGAAGTCATTTTCTATCTGGACGTACTTGCAACATTTTATCAGAAATTGCTTGACGTTCCCTGCAATCTCTAAATTCAACCAGTCATTTCCGTGAGGATGGGGAGGGTAGAATTGAAGGCAGGGGAAATTTTGATGCTTCTTTTCATATTCCAAACTATCAGTAAGCGTCCTCTTCTAATTTGTGCTTGAAAAGACCTAAAAGCATTTGTTCATGCAGTGTTGATAAAGTCTCTACGATGCAGCAGTCTCTCTGCTTAGTGCTGGCATTTATCAGAGAGACAGAGATAAATCTAACACCTGTTATTAATGAGTCAAATTTCAGATTAAAGGAATGATCAGTGATTTCATTTGTGGAAGAAACATTTGCCTTAGAAAATAATAAGTAGACAATTCTGAATAAAATAATATCAAATAGTCACTCTTACTTCTATAAAAGATTACGGTCAATGTTTAGCAACACTGAACGTGTTAATTTCTCCCTCTCCAATTCCCAGATAATCTACTATGTTGGACCCTAGAGACTTATTTACATAAAATGTATTGACACTTCACATCAGTGTAAATGTGGTTTCCTGTTCATTACGCCACATTTTTCTGAGAACAAAGAACAAATAAATTCAACCCAGTCTACATTGGTTTTAGAGGGTCACTAGTGAGACCTAGAGAAACAAAGCTAGAGGGAATAAAAAGTGAAACCCACAGCAAGCCAAATATTTATCCTATGTTTTACAAACGTTTCTTTGGTAGAAGTAGATATAACTTTTACATCTCTTATTCTTTCCTTCTCATGATTTCTATGGCTTCCTGAATAACATGTATGGAGACTTTTAGTAGAAAAATGAAGATGACAATGAGAAAAGACTAGCAGAATGAAAAAACATAAAGGAAAACAGGGACATTAAAGTACATATTCAATTAAAAATTTCCTTTCTAAAATGAAGAGAGTGTCAGTAAAACTTCACTTCTTAGATTTTAAAAGAATTATCTGTCATTATAGAAAACAGAAATCTAATCTCTCTCTCTTTTTTTTTTTTTTTGAGATGGAGTCTCACTCACTCTGTCACCCAGGCTGGAGTACAGTGGTGCAATCTTGGCTCACTGCAATCTCTACCTCCTGGGTCCAAGTGATTCTCCTGCCTCAGCCTCCTGAGTAGCCAGGATTACAGGTGTACACCACCATGCCCGGCAAAATCTTGTATTCTTAGTAGAGATGGGGTTTCACCATGTTGGCCAGGCTGGTATCAAACTCCTGACCTCTAGTGATCCACCCTCCTTGCCTTCCCAAAGTGTTAGGATTATAGGCCTGAGTCACTGCTCTCAGACTCTCAAATATGTTTTGATTTGGGGCTGACCTGCTTCTCATGAGATAATATTTAGATTAGTCATCAAAGCCTTGGAACACTGTGGGTATAGAGTTTTCCGTGCTGCTAAGAAGTCCATGAAGGAGTATGGGAACCTGCTTATGGATTTGTGGCTATTGGCCTACTATACAGATTTTGTATATAGATTTTGACCAAGGATATGAAGGTTATCTACACACTTCTGTTCTACTCTATAACTGAAACCTCTGATACTAGAACAAATGTTGGGTGAGAGTCTCAGATTTCTATGAGCAGTGGTGTGGTTGACATAGTAATGTATAGCCCAGATCACCCTTCAGGGGAGGATTACTGAAGACAGCCTCCAGATATCAGCATCTTCACAGTCACTGAAGCTGTAGGCAGTTACCTGGCTATGGGACACATCCTTCATGAGGTAGACCACATTTGGTTACTGAGCAAAATGGGTAAAAAGGTCCAATCATTGTGACCCATCATAGGACAACACTGATGGAAAATTCCTATCCCAGAGCTCCCTGACAGATTGGCTGAGACTTTGTCAGACATATATCACAGTTTACCTTCTTCCCTTGCCTAATCTTGCTTCCTCCCACCTCTTCCATAAGTGCTGATCACCAATAAAACTCTTGTGCCCCAAATTCTAGCCTAATATCTGCTATCAAAGAGCTTAAGTGATGACATGAGTATAGGGAGATAGATGACCTCAGGTGTTCAAGAAGCTACATTAAAGACAGTAGACAAATGAACATAGTCATCATATCAATAGATTAAAATACAAAAAGCACATGATCGACTTTTCATAAAATCTAACACTCTTTCGTGATAAAAACACTCAATAAACTAGGAATAGAAGGGAACTTCCTCAACCCGATAAAAGACATCTACAAAACATTCATGGTTAACCTCATACATAATGATGACAGATTGAAAGTTTCCAACCTAAGATCAGGAACAAGGCAAAGAGACCCTTAGAGTTCAGGTCTGGACTAGGATGAAGACAGTAGAGCCACCCTGGTCCACTTCCAATGAGGGAAGTGGAACCCCAAGAAGCCAGAGTAAGTTCTGGGGACAAGCTAAAGAAGTGAAGTCCACTTTATGGATTACCCCAGTGCCTCCAGCACTACCTCCTTCTGAAAACTGGTCCCAGCCTCCCCTCCTTTAAAGGCCCTGTCTTTGACCTACTGAGGAATAACAGAATCCATTTTCTAAAACCTTTCTGGCAAAAGTTAATGAATTATGACTTCACTTCCAAATAGGAATTGAATTTTTTCTATCTTTTTTCCCCTCTTCCCATAGTGTCTTTTGTCTTTTAATGTTGGCCCCAACATTTTTTTTCTAAGACTTCATGCCTCTATGTTTAGGATTATGATTATAAATGGCCCCATCTGGCCATGTGCTCTGTTGATGGATCCCATCCTCTCATCCTTGACTCTCCCCTACCTTCTTCATTTTCCTCACTGACCTCACAGGAAGTCCTGTGAATTAGTCAAGTCATTTTTAGATTCAAGGGGTAGCAATGGAAGTTAAACTAGCTTTGGCCAAAGAAAAGGATCGTGTAAAGATATTCTAGAGTATCTTTTTTTTTACAACTAAATAGTTAAACAACCGAATTGCAGGAAATGTATCACCGGACCTTGGAGACAACTGGGGCCAGGGATATGAATGCCATCTGGACTCTTGTTCACCCCTTTCCTCTTGTGTCTGTTTCTCTCTGTGAGCCTGCTCCATTCTCATTACAGTGGCATCCTCAAAGCAGGAGATCATGGTTATCAATTGGCTCCTAAGCTTCCATAGCAGAGAGGTACAGAAACTATGTTTTTATTTCAATATGAAAATTCACAAACATTCTATTAACCAAGGAATTAAAAAATAACTAGCCCATGAATCACAAAAATAAATGACCAGGCCTAATCCATCCCAGAGAGGAGTTCTGCTTATGTGGCAAGGATTTTTGTTGCTATTGCTCTTTATCTTAATTGGAACACCTTTGGGTAAGACATGCATTCTCTGGCCAGACTCAGGCCCTGTCACACTGTCATATTCATCAATGTCATACAGCATGATTGTTCCTGAAAGAATTCGAGTTTGAAGCCCAAGGTAGACTGAATTTCTTAAGGATAGGCACTAGGCCAATTTTCTTTTCTCTATGCTTAGTACCTAGTCAAAGACCTACATATCACATCCCAAAGAAATCCTTGAATCAAAAATTGAACAGAACTGTAAAAAGCCAAAGAACCTTGCAAAGTAAACTGTCAAATCATACATTAGAAAAGCACGACTCCCTCTATGAAGCTCTGGTTTTTCACTTTTTTCTTTCGTAACAAAAGCCAGGGACTTTACTTCTCCTTTATAAACTTGGTATTATAATAGTACCAACTGCACAGAATATTGTGTAGACTAAAGATAAAGAAAATAGAGCATGTGGCTCTGGGCCTACTAGAGCAGCATTAAATAAAAGTAAATCATTGTCATCACTGTCACTGTCATCACATCAGCATCATCATTGCCACGCTGCTTTCACTCTTAGGAAACCCCCTCCATAGGCATCTGGTGATGTATAAGAGTTTTAGTTCCTTTAGTACCATTGGTAGGAATTTTCCCCATGTACCTTGGTGGGCACAGCATCTTCAATCTATCCAGATCCTGGAATTTAGAAAAGAGATTGAGTCCAAGCAGGTCTCAAAAGCATAGCACAAACTGTGTTTCTCCTCCAATGGCTAGGACCACCTGAACATTTCCAAAAAATTTTCCCTGATTAGACAGCCTCCCAGGAATCCCACACAGAAAGCTGAGTCAAAGTCCCCTTGTGTGCAAAGCTTAGAATAGGCCTCATTATAGTGACTGTAGAGAACTCCTCTAAACCCAGCCATTCAGGCCAAACACAATTTATCTTCTATGCTCCATAGTTATTAGATCTACAGATTGGGACACATTTAAACTGCATCCTCCTTACAGATGAGCTGTAAAGATTAATTAGGCAGTATCAGCCAAGGTGGAGGTCTCGTGAGAATTATGCATGACTGTACTCACTCTTGTTTTTATAAGGCTTGGGAATATTCTTTCCTTCTCTTAGTTATTTAAACTAAAGAATCACTTATAAGTAATCAAATGAAAGAATAAACATTTGTATTCAATGCAGCATTCCTCAATCAAGCCTTCTCCTTTAAAATAGATAAAGGAATCTACACTGAGGATGCTGCATGGAAAGCGATCACTCCTCTTAAGGGGACACTGCTTTATGGTGTAGATGCAATTTTCAATGCCATTTTGATTTAATCTTTTGTTAAAGATCTAGCTTGAGTAACCAATTGATTTTGTTAGTCCCTGGAGTAAATGCTTACAGGAGGCTTCATGGCATGTATTTAAGAGGTTCCTGCTCCTTTATGAAATGCATTTGATTTAATAACAAGAGAAAGAAAAAAGGCTTCATTTACTACATGCTATTCTTTCCAGTCAATTTTGCATAACTTTTTTTTGAGACGGAGTCTCGCTGTGTTGCCTAGGCTGAAGTGCATTGGCATGATCTCGGCTCATGGCAACCTCCACCTCCCAGGTTGACACCTGTAATCTCAGCTATTCAGGAGGCTGAGACAGGAGAATCATTTGAACCCCAGAGCCAGAGGTTGCCTTGAGCCAAGATTGTGCCACTGCACTCCAGCCTGGGCAACAGAGTGAGATTCGATCTCAAAAAAAAAAAAGGAAAAATTCTAGAGAGAACTAGTGGATGTTCCATAAAGCAGGATTCACATGCTAATCTCTGCCATAGGATCAAGTGTTTACAGGTCTTAAATTAGATTCTAAAGAAAAGGCCGGGCCTCATCTTAGCTTACTCCCATGCCACTTAGGAAATTCCTTTTTCTCCTTCTTCTCCCTTCTGATATTCTGTTTCTTTGAATAGTAATGACAGCAATGAAAATCAGGGTGATGACAGTAGTTGTCCCTCACTGGTACATGCTGAGCAATTTACTTATATTTGCTTATTTAATCTTCACAGTAACCCTAAGAGGAACTTTCACATCATCCCCATTTTACAAATAAGAATGCTGAGATTTAGAAAGATTAACTTGCTTGAGCCAAGTCACACAGGTTTAGTCCCAGGTTTATCTCACCCCAAAGCCCATGATCTTTACTCCTGAGTAACACATGGGAATGGAAAATCCTTGCCAAATAAATAATCGGTATACCAGTATTGTCATTCCACATTTAAAACCCAGAAAAGGTAAGGAGTGGCCAAGCTTCCAGTGCAAACTAGTAAATGACAACTTTATTTTCACGAGCTTGACTTTGCAGCTAAACATATATCCAATCCAGTTTAATGCATGGCAAAGATAGCCTTCTCCCTGCAGCACTGGATTCACCATATGCAATAACATCTCATCACCTAAGGTGAACTTCATAAGGGCAAACCACTTATTTCCTTAAAAAATAAAATAAAAATCCCCTCCTTGGTGGGCGAGGATGAATGCTCTTCTGCTCACCCCAACACCCCCTCACTCTCACCAGAAGAGAGAAAAAAATTATCCCCAAAATATCTAGGTAAGCTCATGTTATAACTAATATGAAGGATAACAGAAGAAAAACGAATGGCAGAGCAAGTAAACCTAGGGACTGTAATAATAACGGGGTAATCAGACACCAATTTTCCAACAAGAAATTGGAAGATATAGTATTAATAGGTGGGTTATATGTGGTGGTTTTCATACCCGTGGCTAAAGCCCCTAATTCCCCTCCACAGTTGTCTCTAAGGCACTGCCCGTCTGACAGCCATTACATCCTCCACTCTCAAAAATGAAGCCCAGACGTTAATTGGATGTAACTGACTTGATCTCAGGGACAACTCTGCAATATCTAAAGGTGCATCAGCCAGAGCATTGCACCTGCTTAGAATTGCAGATATTTCCTAATCCAGACAAAGAAAAGAGTGTACTTCTTGTCCCAATTGTTGTGCCTTACAAAGGCAATGCCAGGCAAGTGAAGATCCAAGCTTATGCTCCTAGCTCTGTGTCAATTCAGCTACTCACAAGCTTCAGCGGATTCCCCTGATAACACATTTCAACATCACACACAGTCTGGAGATTTCTGCTATTACCTAATCTCCATTCCTTTTTCTGAGATTTAAATACATCTCTGCTCATCTTGCGTTAAGCAGAAACAGAACTAGACCATGTCAATATGTAACACAGAGAAAAAAATTAATCTAAACTTACTGTACCTATTTCTGACTTCTAATGGGGAAGTATAGGGATAGAAATGCCATAATTCATATAATTCTCCACTTCTTCTAACCCAATTCAGAGACTAGAGGGGAGGAAATAGGTTGGAAGGCATTTCTGATTTAAAGTGGTAAATTAAATACACGCATTGGCCGGGTGCAGTGGCTTATGCCTGTAATTCCAGCACTTTGGGAGGCTGAGGCAGGTGGATCATGAGGTGAGGAGTTTGAGACCAGCCTGGCCAAGATGGTGAAACCCCATCTCTACTAAAAATACAAAAATTAGACGGTGTGGTGGCAGGCATTTGAGACAGAGAATTGCTTGAACCCAGGAGGCGGAGGTTGCAGTGAGCCAAGATCGTGCCACTGCAGTCCAGCCTGGGCAACAGAGCAAGACTCTGTCTCAAAAAAATAGAAATAAAAATAAAAAAATAAATACACATATTTAGTTCTGCACCCTCCCAACCACATTAAATCCCAAGTAAGAGATTTTTTAAATGTTTGAACTCACAAAGGAAAATGGGAGAGGAGACAATAATCTAAAATGTTGGGGGCTAGAGAATGGATGGATGGGTGACAACTGACTTGGTAGACTGAGAAAGCAGAATTCTAAATCAGCAGCAGGAAAAAAGCAAGAAACAATCTGTTCTACACTGCAGGGCTCCCATTAGGCTCCAGAATCAATGGCACCAGATATTTCTGAAAGGGAGAAAGATGATATGGCTAAACACAGGAAGATATGTTAGAAGAGTGTTTAGGAAGCAGTTTGCTCCTCCTAAGTCTACTACCATTGTTCTTTCTCCATATTAGTAGAGCCTGGAGCTCTATTCTCAGGAATGGGAAAAAAGGGTCTCCAAACAGTTGAGTGCAAAGCCCCATACTGAAAACAACAGAATTATAGAGCATTTACAAACTGAATGCTCAGACCTCAGCCCTTTTCCACCTCTCAGTTCCCAGAGGGTTGGCAGACATGCAGGGAATTAGAAGAGACTTCTCTGGGAATTGTAACCAGCCAAAGAGAAAAATCTAAAGATATTGATATCAGAAGTATTTTTGTTGTTTGGTGGTTGCTGTTTTGGTGGGGGTTAGTTTTTTGTTTGTTTGTTTGTTTTTGTTTTTTAGGGTTTTATTTTTATTTTATTTTTTGAAACAGGGTCTTACTCTGTTGCCCACGCGGGAATACAGTGGCACAATCATGGCTCATTGCAGCCCTAGCATCCCCAGGCTTGGGCAATCCTCCCACCTCAGACTCCCAAGCAGCTGGGGCTACAGGCATGTGCTACCATGACTGGCTAATTTTTGAAGAGACAAGCTTTTTCCATGTCAGCCGGGCTGGCCTTGAACTCTTATGGCAGCCTCCCAAAATGCTGGAAGTACAGGCATGAGCCACTGCACCCAGCCATATCAGAAGTTCTGTAAGAAAAGAGTCCATCCAATCACCCTGCAGTAAAGACCAGAGTCAACAATCTCTCCATAGTATGTAGAGATTCTAAATATGTTCACATTTCAAAAATCGAATCATCAGATAGAACAGAGAAAACAGAAGAGAGGAACTGTCAGTGAAAAAAGCTCAAGGAAATTTTCTACACATGAAAGATATAAATCTCAGATTTAAAGCTCTGACTAGCCTAATGGCCCAGTGTAACAGGTAAAAATAGATCCCTATCGAGACATTGTATGAAATTTCACAGTAAAATTTCAGAATTTTAGGGAGAACTAAAAGACACTAGAAACTTCCAGAGAGAGAAAAAATAGACTTTCCTATAAAGAATAGAGTCTGGGCTGGGAGCAGTGGCTCACGCCTATAATCCCAGCACTTTGGGAGGTCGAGGCAGGCAGATCACGAAGTCAGGAGTTCGAGACCAGCCTAACATGGTGAAACCCTGCCTCTACTAAAAATACAAAAATTAGCTGGGCATGGTGGCATGCGCCTGTAATCCCAGCTACTCAGGAGGCTGAGACAGGAGAATCATGTGAACCTGGGAGGTGAAGGTTGCAGTGAGCCGAGATTGCGCCACTGAACTCCAGCCTGGGCGACAGAGCTAGACTCCATCTCAAAAAAAAAAAAAAAAGGATGGCAATCAATATGAAAAGATAATAGAGCAATACCTTCAAAATGTGAAGGAAATAGTGATTTTTGATCTACAAGCCCTTACATGCCCAACTATTATTATTTAGTGTTAGGATAAAAGAGAAACAATTTCAGACATGAAAATTCTAAAACAAAACACACAACAACAAAACCTTCCATCTTGTGTATCCTTTCTTGGGAAGATACTGAAAGATGTGCTCCAGCAAAACAAAGGAGTAAATGAGGAAAGCAGAAATAATGAATTTCAGGAAACAGAGGATTTTACACAAGAAATCAGAGAAGAGAATCTCCAGGATGACAGCAAAGGGAGATGGCAGAATAAAATGTGTGCAGCCTACCTAGGGGGTCACCAGACCAGACTGGGCCAGGTCAGAAGTCCATGGGAATGATTTCTACAAGAAGGTAACATGAGTGGAAACTGCTGAGAGGAAATTTACTTTAAAACATGGAAAGCAGATGCTTCTAGGGAGGTGAAAGTGGTAGGGAGGATGGCATTTCCTGACCAACATATTAAAATATTTAATTCTTAATACCACCCACACATATAACTAAAATAGTTTTTAAAACACTATTTTTAAATAAAACATACATGAAAGGGTAAAACCCTGAAAATCTAGCACATTGTTTAGAGGATGACATCAATTAATCTTTGCATGTACAAAAGGAGGTCAGAATCAAGCTTGTGGGAGAGGAAAGGAAGAGGGCTGAGTTTTTCTGTATGAGGAACCGATACTACTTTTTTTTCTTACTGAGAAAGGAACAAGAATTGAGACAGGAGGGAATGAAGAGAGAGGAGAGCAAAAAGGAAATAGACTGGAGCAAGTACTAGCAGAAATGGCCAAGAGATTTACTTCTTTTTTTTTTTTTTTTTTTTTTTTTTTGAGATGGCGTCTCACTCTGTTGCCTAGGCTGGAGTGTAGTGGTACCATCTCAGCTCACTGCAACCTCTACCTCCCAGGTTCAAGTGATTCTCCTACCTTAGTCCCCCGGGTAACTGGGATTCCAGGAGTATGCCACCACGCCTGGCCGGATTTACTTTAAACTTATATGTACCTGGACCATCTCACATCATCATTCTCTAACCATAAGGCCAATCTCAACATGAAAAAAAAAAAATCGAGAGGCACACACAAATCTGATACCAAAAAAACTGAAAATCTTAACTGGAGATTCTCAAGGAGATCAGGAAGGAAGCTGTATTTTACTTCACACAGAACGATATCCTAAAACACCTTTTTAAATATCGTTATCTGTCTCCAGGGTTTTCTACATTCCACTCTGAACAGGACCTGCTCACATCTAGCCTTTTTTGTTGCCACATCTCAGAACTCAGCCTCACTGACACTTCTCTGACCCTACCTGGAGCCTTTGACCGTCTCCTCCTTCTCCTCCTTCTCCTCCATTCCAGACACTCTTTTCTTTCAGGTAAAGCCATTTGACTTTCTCCTGGCTCCTCCAGGTCTACTTTTCACCTATCAGCCATTAGCTCATCAAAGGTATGAAAACGAATGATCATAAACATTTACAAAGTCTGTTTCCCCCTCACATACACCTACTAATGTGGCTGCATATGTCTAGAATACATGAGGAAAAAAAAAATACGAAGAAAGCTCTTTCTGCAACTGTAGTGGATAGTGGTACAGAAGCCATATCCCCTTCCCCATCCTTTAGGACTAAGGTGCTGGTTTTCACACCTGCATCCCTTTTGGAAATTGCCCTTTCTAAGGGAGCAGCCTTGCCCAAGGTTAGACCCCCCTGCCTGGGTCATATAGGGGGTTTCCTAGGAGCACAAAGTCATAGTTAGAGAAAGGATAGTTGGAGGAAGGAAACCTGTTTCTACCATGCCTTGCACTACCCCGTTTTCTCAGAGAAATGTTTTACTTAAGAATAGACAGAGGCTTGATACTTATTCAAAGAGAAGTGGCAAATGTGAGTAGTGGCTAAGAAGACTTGTTCTAGAACATTCTTGGGTCATCCCTTGAAGACTCAATAAATACCCAGAGGAATTATAAACTTGTGTCTGTAGTTCTTTTGTTATCATTGCACCAACATGTTTCTATTATTTGAAATTCTTTTTCTGGGTAATCACTTATAATTAGTGCAAGTAATACACAAATGGTTAAGCCAGGTGGCTGGAGAAACGAGGTGGCTGGTAGAAAAGAAAACATATGGGAAGGAATGAAAACTCAGGGTTGGTCTTGGAGAACTGCCTCTGGCCATTCCGAGGAATCCTGTCTAGTCCTAAGAAGAGAGAGGGACATGAGCAGGAATAAAAAGAGTGGCTTTTTTCTCAAAAGGTCTGTGAGATATGAAGAAGTAGAGGCAGCACTTATTTGGGTTAGTCTGTCTAACTTTGGCTTCAATGGGGTGTGAGGGATTTGCCCCTTCAGCAAAGCAGCCATAGCACTAGTCCACTGGGATGCTACCACAGGGCCACAAGGACATATTACAAGAGGTAACACCTCCAGTGATGGGAGGTGGCAGAGGTATACCTGTGATAGTTGTGGCACAGACAAAATACTCTCATATAACTTTACCAGGTATATCATAGGAAAAGAGGGAAGTAGGGAAGAAGCAGAGGAAATGGCAAATGTGAGTAGTGGCTAAGAAGACTTGTTCTAGAACATTTTTGGGTCATCCCTTGAAGACTCAGTAAATATCTAGAGGAATTTTATAGTAGGAAGGTTAAGTTTCCACTTTAGAAATATGTTTTACACACACACACACACACACACAACCAAAAATGAGCTGATATCCAGAGTAAAATAGACAACTAATATTAATTAATAACTCTCCTAATTATATTCCATTGCTAAAGTCAATTGTTTATTTCAACTAGAAAATCTGCCTTATTTAAGACATTAGTACTCAAAGATCATTGATAATGGGTTTGCATTTCCACAAGTGTGTTTGAATTTCAGTTATCTGACATCTCACAGTAGGGAATTGCTATTTGCATTTTCAGGTACAGACATCTGGGATTCAAACATGAGACTGAACACAATTATCCTTCACAATAAAAGCAAATAGAGCTCGGCATGAATTTTCTAATTGTTCTTTCCTGCTGAGCCACAATTTTTCGTCAGAACATATATATAAAAGAGTAAGTACCAATATGCCCATTCTTCTCACAAAGGCCAAAGTTATCTTCTCAAAGGCAAAGTCACATTATTTCAGTCTTCTGCTTGAAAGCTTCCAATGGAGACTAAAACTCAAATTCCTTATCATGGCAAACAAAGCTCTAGATCAGCAGATCCAAGCTTAAGCATGCATCAGAGTGACCTGGAAGGCTGGTTAGAACATGGATGGTTGGGCCCCACCCCAGAGTGTCTGATTCAGCAGGTCTGGGGTAGGCCTGGAGAATTTGCATTACTCACAAATTCCCTGATGATGTTGATGCTGCTGGTCCAGGACTGCATTTTGAGAGCCACTGCTGTACCTGCTCAAGTCCCTGTCCAATCTCCAGCTTCATCTGACACTCTCCCGTGTGCCCCTTCTGCATCACTGGCCTTCTTTCTGACCCTCAACACCTCATGCTTGTTTCAGTTTCAGGGTCTTTACACTGATTGTTCCCTCTGACTAAACTTGTTCTCACTTTGCTCTTCACCTTCTTTGAAGGGCCTTCTTACCTTATCCCCCAGCTAAAGGAAATCCTCATCCAACCACTCTCCATTTACACCACTGTCCTATTTTATTTTCTATTCCTGGCACTCATCTCTATCTGAAGGTATGCTATCATTAATTGCTTATATGCTTATTATCTGCCTTCTCAACAGAGAGAAAGCTCCAAGTAGACAAGGAATTCCTCTGGCTCTCTGTTTATGTGTAGCACTAGGGGGTAAATGATAAATAATTTTTGAATAAACAAATAAATCTGTGGAGGGGACCAGATAGCAGTTTGAGTTTTCTAGTCACAAGAGAGCTTTCTTCACTAGGCACCAAATGACTCTACCTTGATTGGTCTCTTTCTGTTACTCTCGTCTGAGAACTGTTTATGACCTACATCATCTGTAATTAGAAATGTATTACACATGTCATTTGTAATTAGAAAATTAGACCAGGGCTTATAATTTAGTACAAAGCTGGTAGAATGTTCATTGTGCTAATCAGAGAATGAATATAGTAATACTATCCTTACTCTAACAAAGACAATAAAGCTATTTTATAAAAAGAACAATGGTGTTGTGAACGAATCAAGCATATTTTAAAATGAAGCAGAATTCACATTTATTTTGATGTGAGGCTGTTATTTGTGATCTCAGGCATATGACTCTTAACAAGTCACCAAACTGCAAATCCATACAAGGAAATGCTAATTTACAATACTTGAAAAATTCCGTTTTCAACCCAAACAAAAATATAAAAGATCTACCTCTCTTAAACACTGGATTATTTAACAATTCTATCTGTTCTCCAGCTCTTAACATAAGCCTTAATTTTTATAGCACTAATTTGAGCGGTTTCCTGCAACTGCTGTCCATGAAAATTTATTTTTAGGAGACACTTAATGTTTGGTTCAAATTCTGTGGCTCACAGTAAGTGATCTCCCTTAATTTCTTTTGCTTGGGAAGGAAAGTAAAACACCGCACTTTAGAATCAGATCCTTCTGGGGGGTTTTAATGACACTTCATAAACTTGTGTCTGTAGTTCTTTTGTTATCATTGCACCAAGCATGTTTCTATTATTTGAAATTCTTTTTCTGGGTAATCACTTGATAATTAGTGCAATACTTAGCTCATCCAGTATACAATCATACTCACACACCATTCTCTTGGTGTTCTGTTAAACCCTGGCAGAAAACCTACCACATGGTGATGCTCAGTGGGTAATAAATGAATGAATTACCAACATAGCAACCAAAGAGAACAGGAGCACAAAGTCATAGTTAGAGAAAGGATAGTCGGAGGAAGGAAACCTGTTTCTACCATGGTTTGCACTGCTCCGTTTTCTCAGAGAAATGTTTTACTTAAGAATAGGCAGAGCCTTGATGCTTATTCAAAGAGAAGAATATTTGTGGACCTGTTGCTGCAAATGGGTTGTCATGTAATGTGGCAGAACAAGTCATTAATTAGCTGGGTCACGCTGGGCAAGCTGCTTTACCTCTATGAACCTCATTTTTTCTTTTAGGGAAAACTTAGTGAGTTTAAATGGTTTATGAGATCCAAAATTCCATGCTTATCTATTAGCTCTATTTCTAATAACTGAGGGAAAATGCTACATCCCAATGTCATACTTGATTTTGTGATAGCTAATCACCTAAACTGAAATATATATAGCATTCACAAACCATCAATTTAATGTATTGCATGTTATTGATCCACAAAGACAATTGATGCCATGTTCAGTTTTCCTGATGCATCGGTATACCCCCTAGGACTTCACAATTGAATTCAGAATTGAAACCTCGGACCCATAGTTTTTTACTATGGCAAGGCCTGAATCATACGTTGTTTCATGTGCTTTCCTGGCTTCATTTCTCTGGGACAGGAATTATGTAGAATACCCTGGCATCCTTTCCTTTCTCATTTTGTGATTTTTATGGTATATGTGCTAGGAATATCATCACATGGTAATAGGATATTAATATTCATGGCTTCATCTTCTTTCTTCTCTCTCCATAAAACAGATTCATATAGATTAGCACGGACTGCTTCAGTGCAGATAGGCAAACATGAGCCAAGGCATGGAAATTCATGTAAGGAACAACTTAACTTAGAGTAAGTGAAACAGATCAATCTACTTTTATTTTTCAAGCTGAACACATTGTAAAAATTAAGCAAAACAAAAGTGAAGTGTGACAGGGATTTTAATCAGAGAATATAGTAGACTGCCATCATCAAAGCCCATAAGAAAAGACAAGGCTAATGCTATTGAGGTTATCTGGGTATCAGGCAATGATCAACCCCAAGAAACCCACTGTTCTACAATCAATTTCCCCACAAAGGGAACTTAGTTTATTCAGGTTAATGAACTGAGGGAAGACATAGGACTTCAAACAACATCTGAGCTTTTTTTTTTTTCAGCAGAAAATGTAAATGATCCAGGTTGCATACAAACCAATAGGTTGGTTTGCTCTTAATGAAACATGTAAATTTCCCTTTACATGTAGCTCTGAAAAGTTGCCAACTGAAGAGAGACTTTTCCCTTATTAGTGGCCCTTTGCATAACACCCCTCACGATATAGTCATTGAAACAAAACACATGCTGTGCACAGCTGCCTCAATTTGTGCAGTAGATTGGCTGCAAAACAAATTTCAACCCAGTATCCTGTATTGGTGAGCTACAATTGAGTTGGAAGTTCCTTTGAGAAATAACCCAGCAAAAATTAGAGTTTTAAAGTATCACCATGCTATACAAACATGCCATGATTTATTACTTTGTGCTCAGATCATTTAACATAGACCCATTCCTCTCCAATGGTCTTTGTTATATCTACATAATAATAGTAGCTACCTTTGCTTTTCTGCATTTGTCAAGGTAGTTACATGAGTTTGTGTATTCTTACCCAACTTGGTAAACCAATAAGAATTCCTAAACCTCACAAATTTGGACACATGCTTTCTTTTTTTTTTTTTTAATTTATTTATTATTATTATACTTTAAGTTGTAGGGTACACGTGCATAACGTGCAGGTTTGTTACATATGTATACTTGTGCCATGTTGGTATGCTGCACCCATCAACTCATCATTTACATCAGGTATAACTCCCAATGCAGTTTTCACGAATAGCAACCATGAATGGTGAAATTATTTTCTTTAATAAAACATGCGAGAAGAAAAAGCTTTCATATGGATGCAAGAATTTCTAAACTTCTCCATGAATCTTCTCCTGAGTTGCTACAATATTTTCCTTTTTTTTCTTCTGAAATACAAAGCCCATAATGACAACCTAAGATCTGGGAAATATTAACATGTTTTCCATGGCATATGATGTAAATACCATTTCATTGACAGCAATTTTATTTGAAAAATGTATTATTTGCCTACCCTACATCCCATGCCCAATGAATAGCAATTTTACTGCCAATTCCACTTGCCCAGTATCTACTGAATACATCTCTTCCTCTCTATTCCCTCAGATAATCTTTCTCTTTCACCTTCATTACTTGTGGCACACTGTGATTTGTTATACACCAAATCAGTTCCCTTCTCTGCCTGGGCACACAGGTAGACTACACATCCCAGCCTCCCTTGCAGTTAGCTGAAGCCACATGATTTGGTTCTGGCTATAATGGAATGCATGCAGAAGTGTTATCTGCTCCTTCTAGATGGCCCATAGAATCCTTTTGAGAGTATCTTCCTTTCTCTTTTCCAAACTGTGAGCTGGATGGAGGAGAGACTCCAAAGACCTAGAAGAGGGCTAGGTCACAACATACAAGGAAGACGAGAGCTTGAGTCACAATTTGGAGGACAGCTGTCTGTACAAATGAGCCACCCAACCAGAAACACCTGCAGTGGATTCGCAAAAATGAGAGGCAAACATTTACAGTATTGACACTAGACTGTAGGGATATCTGATACAGTAAATAGGCTATCTAACTAATATACTACTAAAATAGCCTCATTTCCCAGCTTCTTCCCTCTCTATCCCATTGTCCATACTGAAATCATGTGTATCTTCTTCAAATACCACCTTTCAACCATTACCCCCATTCAAAAATGATTCATAGATACACTGAATATACAGTTGCTGTATTTCTATTCTGTTCCAAGCTAACTTTTTACAGAATCTTACAGTTGAAATTCCTAGCTTTCTAGGATTTCCATTTGTGTTTACAAGTTTGCCTCTCATTACACACCCTACCCTGAGCTCTATGTTCCTAATTCCTGGCAACCCAAAAGATTCACTATTCCTGACATAGTATTTCAGATTGTTTGCCTTCATGCTTTTGATTCCCTTTGTTCTGTTTCTAAACTTTACATTTCTTTTAAGTTCCACTGTAAATGCTATCAATACCAGAAAGCTCTATTCCCCTGAATCCCTAGCTGAAAGTAATCTTGTAATATCTTTCTCTGTCTCTGTCTCTCTCGCTCCTTCTCACCCCATCACTCCCACATAATTTTTTTCTGTTCCTCTAAGTTCTGCAAGTGCAAGGAGGATGAAGCCATACACCTGTCTCATTCTCCACCGGAGCTGACACTATGTCTGGTACATAGTGGATACTTCATTGAATGACTACCACCTACTCGTTGGGGCTTACCATAGTGCCAGAAGGGTAATAGGTCATTGTTTAATGAATGTGAAATCTACATTTCCACCAGGTTACAACAGTCTGCAACTTCTAATACTTCACAACAGCTTTACTTTTTCCCTCCAAATATCTGTTCTTCCTCAGCACTGTCTACATGATGGCTTTCCATCCTTCTTGTTGCCTAAACCAGAAACCGAGAATGACCCCTCTCTTCCTCACCCCCTGAGCTGATCCCTGCTGATGCTACTTCCTAAGAAGACCTCAAATGCATCTTATCTTCTTCAGCTACTGCTCCCTTAGGGCAGGCTGACATTGTCACCAAACTGGCCTTACCCTGCGTTTAGTGCAGCCCTCGGCCTCCCCACACCCGGGTCCACTACCTACACAGCAGCCAGATGGTCTTTCTAAAATCAAACCTGATCTTGTTCTTCACCCATTTAAACTCCTGAAAAGGCTTTTGACTGATTTCACAATCACATTCTAGATAAAGTAAGCATAACCTAACCCACATTTTTGTAAATTGATTAATTCATTAACTCAGCAAATAAATGTGAAGCACCTCTTTGAAGTGTCAGATACTGTTGTTAGTGCTGGAGGATACAATGGTGAACAAAAAACAAAATCTGTGCGCTCGTTGAATTTACATTCTAGGGTGGGGATGTGCAGTAAATAAAGACAAAATAAATATACCATTTAGCATATTAGAAGGTTACAAATGTTGCGGGGAAAAAATGTAGCACATCATGAAGTCTGAGAGGGCAAGTTTAGAGGAAAGATTATGATTTAAATGAGGAAACGAGGGTAGGCCCTTATTGAGAAGGTATCACTTCAGGTGGAAGATATGAACCATGCGGACAGAGGAAGTAGCCAGTGCTCAGTCCTCAGTCCTAGGAAGAAGCATCTCTCATCTGTATGAAAAGGTTGATCTAATACTCTCTTGGTAATCTCTGCTTTAGCCACCAAGACCTGCTTCTAGTTCCTTTATGTACCATTCTTCCTTTTCTGGACCTTTGCGACGTTATTCTCATATTCACTATGATGAGGATATGTCAAAGGAGCCCAGGATCCAAATGAAAGAGCTCTCAACGGCCAAGGCTGGAACAATTTGAGCAAAATATAGTAGTATTGGATTATAAACCAAAGTATATAATAAACATCCATGAGTCCATACTGACACAAATGACTAAGTAAATAAATGAGGGAGAAGAAATGAATCTCCTGTATAGAAGAATTCCAAATAACTTAAATTGATACTCCCCCTGACCCCATGAAGGTGGAGCATGACTCCCCATTCCTTAAGTGGGGAATGTGCATAGTGAATTCCTTCCAAAGTATGGAAGGGGGTGGGGACAAAAGTAATTTGCTGCAGTGGAGAAATTTGACACTTACTATCTCACCCAGGTGATCAAGGTTTACATCAATAGTAATAAGTCACATTGATAGTATGTACTCTTGATATGATATGGGTAGAACAGCACTATTTTCCTCCCCAAAACCCATAAGCCCTGTTAATCATGAGAAAACATCAGAATTCCCTCTGTTCTTCCCTTCCCATTTTCCCTATCTAAGTCCTCCTCATCCCCTAGGGGTTAGCTGGGCACTGCCTGCCATTCTCTCAAACTGTAGCATGCATACAAATCACCTGAGGTGAAGCCTGGCAGTCTGCATTTCTGACAAATGTCCAGATGATGCTCATGCTGACAGTTCACGGACATAAGTGATGCCAGTCCAGAAGGCTGGTCAGTGGTTCTCAACTTTGAATTATATTGGAACCAACTACAGAACTTTTAAATATCTCCCTTTCCCACCAACAATGCTCCACCCAGATCAGTCAAATCCAAAATTCTGAGAATGGGATTCAGGTATAAGTTTATTTTCCAGCTTTCCAGGTAATTCCAATGTGCAGGCAGGTTAAGAACCTGTGGAGTGTCTAAGATGTCTTCTAACTCAGAAACCTACCACTGGGATGGCCAGGCCTTTCCAGGCAGGACGCCACTGATACTGCTCGGTTATGTCACAACGTCACCATTGTAGACACAGACCTGCAGCACAGTGATTCTAATCATGGGCTCTAGAAAGGGGAGGTGTAGGTTGACATCCAGCTCTATTGCTTGATCTTGGGAAAGTTGCTTTACCTCTGTCAGCCTTAATTTTCTCATCTCTAAAATGAAAATCATTATCTCTAACATGTTGGTTGTTGTTCTATTACAGGATTTTAAAAGGTGGTTATGGCTGGGCACGGTGGCTCAAGCCTGTAATCCCAGCACTTTGGGAGGCCAAGATGGGTGGATCACGTGGTCAGGAGATCGAGACCATCCTGGCTAACACGGGGAAACCCCGTTTCTACTAAAAACACAAAAATCTAGCCAGGTGAGGTGGCGGCACCTGTAGTCCCAGCTACTTGGGAGGCTGAGGCAGGAGAATGGCGTGAACCCGGGAGGCGGAGCTTGCAGTGAGCCAAGATCTGGCCACTGCACTCCAGCCTGGGTGACAGAGCAAGACTGTCTCAAAAAAAAAAAAAAAAAAAAGGTGGTTATGCCCAGCAACTCACAAGTATCAGGAGCCAGGCTGCTGTAGATTTTAATGAGTTTTGCAGCATCACAGCTTTTTTTTTTTTTTTTTTCCCTAAACAAATATGCTGGTTTGTTTTCTTGCTTTCCTCCTGAAGAGCATCCATATGGATAATAACAACAGCCACTAGGGAAGACTAGATCATCTTAAGTGCCACCAGGGGAACTCTTTCCAGTGGTCAATTTCCTCTTCTGTCCTCAGTTCCCAAAGATACCCTAAGCAGAAGTCACTGTTTTATTTTGTAAAACATTTGCCCTGGATAACAGACAGTAATTCTAAGTGGTCTTTCAGCAGACAGAGCCCCTTTCCTATCCTCTGTCACCCTGTGCATAATAAGCAAAGTTGATATACTACACTCACTAGGAATAACGCTCTTGTCTGTCTTCATTTGCTAGAAGTGGATTATAGTTTTGATTGCCTTACATGAATCAAACACTCTCTTAGTGGAAGCTACAAACAGCAATGAAATAATTAGATGGTTCCACCTAATTAGTAAGTCTTGAGCACATTTGTCTCTTGGTGTTTGGGGAAGGGAGGCTAGACTCAGGGAGGCTAGGTTTTAATTTATACGAAAGTTTTAATTTATACAAAGCCTATGGGCACCCTGAGAAATAAGAGCATTTTCCCTACTCTTAGTTCATAAAGTTTCACCCATACCAAATGTTTCAGCATTAAGGCAATCTCAAATTCTACTCCTGCCCACCCTACCAGGCCTGGTTAGCAAGTCTTGAGAAAAAAAATATTGAAAATGTATTCATAACTCTAAGTCTTTCCAAAGCTCTTCAGTGATGATTGAAAACCCTGCTCCCAAATACAGCTTCTCTAAACCCTTAATGGGACCTGTCTGCTCTGTTCACTTCCCCTCGGGCTTCCATCAATACACCAGCTATGTCTCTACTCTACTGCCGTGACTGTACTGACATTGGAGTGTTATCTTTCTTCTCTCCCACATCCAAAATTTGAGAAGTACTTTCCCTAGAAATTATTTATAAAGACTGGTTGGATTTAGTAATATCATTAGTATAATTAATTCAGTTAATGTATGTAAGGTCCTAGAATAAGGACTTGTACATGGTATGTGCTCAATAAATGTTTGACGTTAATATAACAATTATTGTCCTTATAATAGCGGATCAACCATATTATTCTCTGAATAGGCTTTTGTGGGCTAATCTGTACTTTAGACATCTTTTAATAATAATTGAGTGTGTTCTCAGCATTTAGCATTATGCTAAGCATATACTTTAACTCAGATAATTCTCACAACAGCCCAAGAGAAAGGTACTATTATTCCTTTTAAACAATAAACAAACTAAAACTCAGGAAGGTTAAGGAACCCACTCAAGGTCACACAGCTCATAAGTGCCAGGCCTAGGATTTAAACACAAGGCTTTTCTGTCCTTAAAGCCTGTTCTCTTAGTCATGACACTCAACTTCCTAATAGAACAATGCTTAGTCTACCCTATCCATCTTTGCTGTTCTCAGCATCTACCTAGAGGAAAGAAAAGAATCTGTTAGTGCAGATGGAAGGTGTTTTTTAAAAAATCCAGAGAAGACTTTTTATCTGCACTCCAGACAAAGTTCTGAAAGGTGGACTGTGACCTCTCTCAGCAGAATAAAAAGTGTTTGACTTTTCGTCTGTTCTTTCAAGAGTCCTTTCTGGCTTCTTGTTACATATCCTCTAACTTCCTAAGACTCACTCATGCATACTCTCTTATTAAAGTCCTTTAGTTATTAACAAATCATTAATTTTTATATATATACATATATATGTGTATATATATACATATATATGTGTGTGTATATATATATCCCATCCTATTCAATACAATATTCTTGAGGGCAAGAACCATATTTATTTTACAAAATGCACAGCCCAAGGCCACAAGAGTCAAATGTCTCTGATTGACCCTACTTCCTCAAATCTTATCCTAAAGCAGACCAAGATAATCATGGTGATATTATATGAAGTAATGTTATTTGCTCATTAAATGCAGGCCCTATCTTTGAGTCTTTTTTTTTTTTTTTTTGGTGACTTGTACTGAGACAGAAATATTATATTGTTCAGTTGCAGTTTGAACCTATAAAATAGTTGACTACCATGAGGAACAAAATTTATGACCTTGCAACAGAGTTAAAGCATCATTGCAAATGAACACTGTCTTTACCATTACAGAGAACAACGCTTGAATATTAGCTTTGCCATTTACTAGCTCTCTATCTCAGGCAAGACATTTAACATATGAGAATTTTCTCATCTGGAACACCATCATGCAGGGTGAGAATTTATTCATCTTGTATAACTAAAATGTCTAGCTCAGGGTAGTTGTTCAATAAATGGTAGGTAAGTGTTTATAGACGGTAGGCTGGGGAAATTCAACGAACCCACCCCAGGAGCAAAAAGCACATCTAGTAGCCAGTTCTTAGTTTCTAACATGATTTTCCAACTAAAGGACCAGAAATCCTTGAAAAAATGGCTGATTCTAGAGTAGGGGAATAAAATATAGAAGATGAGTTTGGAAATCTTTTAGTGCCAGAAAGTAAGGAAGTGCCCAAAGAAAATCACTGTGATGGGGATATGTCAAAGGAGCCCAGAATCCAACTGAAAGCACTCCCAATGGCCAAGGCTGGAGCAATTTGAGAAACGAAATATAGTAGTATTGGATTACAACCCAAAGTATATAATAAGCATCCATGAGTCCATACTGACATAAATGATTAAGTAAATAAATGGGGGAGAAGAAATTAATCTCCTGTACAGAAGAATTCCAAATAACTTACATGGATACTCCCCCACCCCCACCCCATGAAGGTGGAGCATGACTCCCCATTCCTTACGTGGGGGATGTGCATGGTGAATTCCTTCCAAAGTATGGAAGGGGGTAGGGACAAAAGTAATTTGCTACAGTGCACAAATCTGACACATATTATCTCAGCCAGGTGATCAAGGTTAACATCAATAGTGATAAGTCACATTGATAGTATGTGCTCTTGATATGATATGGGTAGAACACCACTATTTTCCTCCCCCAAATCCATAAGTCCTGTTAATCATGAGAAAACATCAGACAAACCCAAATTAAAAAACATTCTATGAAATATCGGATCAGCATTCCTCAAAACCGTCAAGGTCATCAAAAACAAGGAATATCTGAAAAACTATAACAGTCTAGAGGAGTCTAGGGAAACATGAGAAGTAAATGCAATGTGGTATCCTGAGTGGGATCCTGGTACAGAAAGCAGACAGGTAAAAATTAAGAAAATCTGAATTAAGTATGGATTTTAGTTAATAACAGTATATCAATATTGGTTCATGAATTGGGACAAAAGTACCATAGTAATGTCAACAATAGGGGAAGTTAGGTAAGAGTTATACAGGTGTTCCCTGTAATAGTCTTGCAACTTTTCTGTAAAAATAAAACTCTTCTAAAATAAAAAGTTTTTTTAAGTCAATGAATCCTTGCTTAAGGTCACACTTGGAACAGTATATTTCTAACTATAAATAAAGTCTCATAGTAAAAATAACAGTGGGATTATGTTACACATTTGATTCAGGATTTCCTGCATATTTTGGAACTTGGAGTAATCTAACAGTTTGTGAGTTTTCTAATACAAATTATCTACCTTTTAAACCATCTCATGAGAAGACTTTACCGAGATGGTTATAGAGCAGCATCCCAGAATGCTTGATAATTTCTTCCTACGGAATTGTGACCAGGGTAAATAATATTTTTGACCCATTTGTTTCAAATAAAATGCTTTAATGAAAACAGAGGATTTGTTATGTAGAATATTAAGACTGGGAAACCAAGACTAACTATTCTGAGAAAAGCTGTTTTCCACAAATATGCCAGAGAAATGTTAAGAATCAATACAGCCTATTTCCAAAGGTATGAAAAGAAGTGACTGCTCGATTCAATGTCAGGGTTCTCATAATATGATATCTACAATATCCTGCAGAGGAGGCATTTTTCAAATAAGAAGTTCTGAATACATACATATCTCAGCTACTTAAAGAGTCTTCTGTACAGGGAGGAGGTTAAGTGCTATGGAATTTCTTACTGGCCTGTATAAAAACGTAGGGTGAGAGAGAAAGCCCGGTAATAAGAAGTCCTTAAAATGCTCTGCGAGTCCAAGGATGCATTCCCTCCTGGTTGGTATGACAGTTTAAAAATACATCCACAAATCCTTTGATATTTCTTGATGTGGTTTGATTGTGTCGCCCAAAAGTTCATGTCTTAAAAATTTGGTCCCCAGTGTAGATGTGTTGAGGGGCGGGACCTTTGGGAGGTGATTTGGTCTCAAAGGCAGAGCCCTTATGGATTAGTCCATTCATTGATTTATCAATTATCATGAGAATGTGTTGGTTATCGTGAGAGCAGATCTGTTATAAAACCCAGTTTTGCCCTCTGTCACAAGCCGCCTTTCCGTGGGACTCCCTGAGCGACCTCAGGACTCTGCAGAGTCCCCACCAGAAAGAAGACCCTCATCAGATACGCTCCCTCAATCTTAGACTTCCCAGCCTCCAGAACTGTAAGAAATACATTTTTTGTAAATTACTCAGTCTCAGATTTTCAGTTATAGTAACAGAAAACAGACTAAGATGCACCTCCTACCCAGAGTTGGGGTCTATGTCTGCTCCACTTGGACCAGGAGGGCTTTTGTGACTGTTTCAACCAATGGCATACAGCAAAATGGATGCAGTGCTTCCAAGGCTAAGTCATAAATGTCAGTATGTTTCTGACTGGCTCACAGGAATACTTGCTCTTTGGAAACCTGCAGCTTCTGTGTTTGCTCTGGCCCCACTGTTGGTCTAGCTCCAGCAAATATTTGACTATAACCCCATTCATTCATTCATTCATTCATTCCATAAATATTCATTCCATAACCCCATTCATTAATTCATTCATTCACTCTATAAATATTAATCCCATGAGAAACTCTGAGCCAGGTTTAGCCAAACACGTTCTGAATTCTTGCCCCACAAAATCCATAAGAGGTAATAAAATTATTGTTGCTGTTTTAAGCCACTAAGTTTTCAGGTAATATACTATATAGCAATGGCTAATTGGAATAGTCAGTTTATAATCATTCAAGAAAGAGTTGGATTAATATAAAGTGTCAGTACAGGGTAATAATGATGCATTGACTGTGTTTTGTCAAACCTGTCTATAGAACCATAAATCTATAAATTTATATTAAAGGTAATGATGTTTTAGTTTAAAACTATAATTATTTACTCATAACCCAGAGCCTCTGCTTTAATTTAGAAAATATTTGTTAACCATCTTCTATATGTCAAGCACTGTGACAAGCATTAGGAATTCAATAGTGTAAAAGACAATCATATACCTAGTTTCATGAGCTTACACTCTAGTGGGAGAAACAAACAAAAGAAGTAAATGGATCAAATGATTGCCAATTATGGTAAGTGCTGTAAAGAAAACCAACAAGGTACTTGGGACAATCTTACTTTTGACAAGTGGTTAAGAAAGGTGTCTTTGATGGGGTTAGTGTTTAAGAAAAACCTTAAGATTGAAAAGAAAAATGACCAGACAAGTTAAGGGCAGCAGAAATTTTCCTAGAAGAGGAACAACATAGACAAAGGCCCTGAGATGGAAATATGCCAGGATCAGGGTAAAAGTCAGGGTGGATGGAGCTTAATATGTGAGGAGTGTGGAAGAGACAGCTAGTGTTCTACCAGAGAATGTCTATTCTGTATTGAGGAGTTGAATTGGAGAAGTGGCTTTCCAGCAAAATATTTTATTTTCCCCTCCTTTCCCCTTGCATGTAAGCATAGTTATGTGACTGAATCTTGGCCAATAGCATGTGGGTGGAAGTGCCACCACTAGAAGGGTCCTCACAACCTCTCCACTCTCTTTGCTTAAGTGCCAGCTGGACATTGATTGACACCTAAAGCGTCTCTGAAAACCACATGTGAGGATGCCATATCACCTTCACCGTGAGGCCCTGAATGGCTGCATGGGGCAGAGGCCCATTCTCTCTTCCACTCTCAGCCTGGTCCAGAAGAACAAAGTTCACAAAATTAGAATTTCTTTTAAATGAAAATAAATAATTACACAGTTCAAGGAAGTGCCTTGTGCATTACCTAGCAGCTTTTACACTTTCTGAAAGTCTTAATAAACACGCTACATGTTTTAGAAAACATAATCTCCTCAAATATCTCACTCTAGCTGTGTTAAAGAAAGTTTATGTCAGGCTTCTCTCCCTTTGGAATATGTGAAAAACGGTTGACTGAGACCGCACAAAGATCGTGTGATCTTTATCAAGCCATGCCCATTCGTGCTGCTCCCAAAACTGAACTTTGAGCATGACCTAAGACTCTGTAGCAAATTAAGGTATAATGACCATGAGGATTACAAAAATCTGGTGGACACAATGATAAATGAATGACCCAGAGTAAGCCGTATTTCCAAATACAAGCCCAAGGACAACACAAGCACTTATATCATATGATAACATAGGACCTATTTGCCTTACCTTATAATTGTTATCTATTGGATCAGTTTTCATTTGAGAGTCTTTTCTGGGAAAGAATATTTAGACAAAAAACAAATTTCAGGTAATTTTAGTTACCTTTCCTCACTACATTTCAGGAGTTAGTGCTCTCAATGCAGTTATAATGTGTCATAAGATGTTCTAAATGTGTTCCCTAAATGTAACAGTTTAAATCACAGTATAAAATAATACAGTCTAAAACATGTGAGGATTATGCCTATAACCTAGCATTAAAATAATTTTTTGCTATGTTTAAGCATAAAACCTATCAAAAGGTTTGCTTATTCTGCAAAACTCAGGGCTACCAATATTAAAGGAATATTAGCCTGTATGTAGTCTAATTAGGGCTAAATTAAAATCCAGGCAATCAATAAGCCCCATTTGCACAATTATTCTCTGAAAAGGAAACATATATTTTTAAAAATTCCCATCTTTCAGAGAATATCTGTAAATTTGAAGGGATTTTTCAGCTTGCATTTAGGTGGTTAATATTGTTTAATGTGGTCATTGACAGACATTTGCATGAAATCCTCAGGTTTGTGAAAGAAAACACACACACACATACACACACACAAACACGCTCCACATTTTGTCATAACTGTGAATGCCCCAGAAATACTAGAAAAAGGCAGAATTTGATTGACAGCTAGAAACTGCATTCATTAACCATTTTTCGATTTCGGCTACTTCAACCTTTACCTATGCAATTATATCACCTGATGAACAAAATGCAGCTGTTCACAAGTAATCAAAGCAATTCTAAATAGCATGATAATTCTTATCTCTCCTGAAGATTCTAGACTCAAGCCAGCTGGACAGTTATTTATTTATTTTCTCACCCCAAAATTTTGTTCAAATTTGAGAGGAGCTGTAGAGGTTATCACATTAAAGCAGTTCGAACTGAATTCCAGAGACCCTGACCAATTATTTGTTCATTTATGCCACAAATATTAACCTGTATCTGCTATGTGCCAGTTACAATAACTATGTTTTAAGGACCCTGCATAAATACAACATCTTCCTTGACATTGAGAAGAAAATAGCCTCTAACATGTCTGGGGAACATAGACTAGGGACAATTAACTCTAAACAACCCTGGGAGCCTCAGGAATCAAATGAATTAATCTTACTAGGTTGGTGCAAATGTAATTGCTCTTTTTTCCATTAAAAGTGATGGCAAATCCAGAAGAAAATCCCAAAATAGTAAACTTCAGTTGTTTAAAATGTGACTTGTGCTCCATAATAAAGATGTCTGACTGAGCTGCTTTTTAGTCAGTTGTCAGGAGTGTATCCTGCAGTGAAAATCTTCAATTCCTGAAAGTTCTTCTCTCTCTCACACACACACAAACTGCAGAGCATTCTGCAAGTTATATCTTAATTAACATGTTATTTTTTTAATATCATAAGTGAAAGTTAATGAGATGAAGAGCTGAAAAGAACACCTCACACTGGCTAGAAATTTGCCTCTGCTTTCCTAGAGGCAATTAGATACATTTCATATCTTATAATTTCAAGAAATTAGAATGGCAAAATGAGATCTTCAATCTGTGTATGTGAGACTACAGAGTAATGCTGCTTCTGTAAAGGGCAGAGCAGAATCTATCACCTCAAAGACGTGCAGGCCCAATCAGGATATAATCCACACTGGGAAGTTAACTATTTAAGTATTCTGGGGGCTTCCTCCACAGTCCTTTGGATTTCTTGAATGGTGACAAGTCTTCATACTGAGACACTAGGATTAGTTTGGGAAAATGGTCAAAAGCAGTTCAGAGTTTGGTTTGGTAAATCAGATGAATTACAGAATGAAGAATTACCACTTTTTTCTTTAAAAAAAAAAGAGGGAGTGATTATAAATTGATAAAACATTTTTGTACTTTATAAACTGGCTCTGGGGAAAATTCACAAAGGGAAATTTTGAAAGCATTTTAAGAAATGGGCATTATTACTGGAATAAATTATATAGAAATTCTAAAGTGACAACTTTAGAGAGAAAAACACACATTTAAATGTATAAAATCCCTGTATCTTGCTACAGAGTATAAAGCTTACACTCATTATTTTTAATGTATTAAAAAATAATGTGTTAAATTATCCAAATTATTGTATATATTTTTAATACCCAGGCTCTAGTTTAATTAACAAGTGAAAATTATACATATTTATGTATGATAAACAGCATGGTATTTTGTTATATGTATACATTGAGAAATGGCTAAATTAAGATAATTAACATATGCATTACTTCACATATAAATTTTTTTGTAGTGAAAACACATAAAATTTACTTTCTAAGCAATTTTCAAATATACAATATATTAACTGTAGACACTATGATGTACAATAGATTTCTTGCACTTATTCCTCCTGTCTAACTGAAATTTTATGTTCTTTGACAAGCATCTCCCTAATTTTCCTACTCCTAGCTTCTGCTAAACACCATTTTACTGTGTTTTTCTGAATTCAACTCTTTGACAATGCACATATAAGTGAAATCATTTGGTATTTGTCTTTCTATTTCTGGCTTATTTCACTTAACATAATAGCCTCCAGGTTCCTCCATCTTGTTGCGAATGACAGGATTTCCTTCTTTTATTAAGGCTGAGTAGTACCCCATCATGTATATATACCTCATTTTCTTTATTCATTCATCCATTGATGATAACTTAGGTTGATTCCGCATCTTAGCTATTGTGAATCATGCTGCAATGAACATGAAAATACAGTTATCTCTTCAACATACTTATTTCAATTCCTTTGGGTATATACCCAGTAGTGGGATTCCTGGATAATATTGTAGTTCTATTTTTAGACAATTTTTAAAGCACCCTTCATACTGTTTTCCATAATGGTTGTACTAATTTACATTCTCATCAATGGTGTGCAAGGGTTCCCTTTTCTCCACATCCTCGCTAGCACTTGTTATCTTGTCTTTTTGATAATTACCATCCTAACAGGTGTGAGGTGATACCTCATTGTGGTTTTAATTCTCTTTGCTTTGCTGATCAGTGATATTCAGCATTTTTTCATATACCTGATGGCCATTTGTAAATCTTCCTTTGAAAAATGTTTGTTCAGGCCCTTTGCCCATTTTCTAATTTGCTCATTTGTGGTTTTGCTATTGAGTTGCTTGAGTTCCTTATATATTTTGGATATTAACCTCTTATCAGATATATGGTTTGCAAATATGTAAATTCTTGCATATTTTTAATCTCATTACTTTACAACCATAATACCCATTCCCTCCATGTAATTATATGAAGCATTTTATATACACCAAATTCAAAAGTCTTTTACAGACAGGTGGCTCGTGAATTACCAGATCCTTAATTCATAAATTTAACTTGTTAGACTCATTTAGTTTATTGTGTGTAATGCACACAAATCCTGAATGATTCACACAAACTATTTTTTACTCATAAAAACATGTCAAAACCTTTTCAGAGAGTTGCTTTTTTCACCTTTTGGAGTGCTCATTCTTGAATGTGTATAAACAAGCAAATTCTTTGATATTCAAATTAATGAAAGCAGTGGAAATGAGAAATGAGTCCATCTGAAAATTGTATGCTTCCTTTTGATACATATTAATGAAAAGATCACACAAAAAAGTTATTTGAGAGAATGTCTACCTCATTTGCAATGAAAAACTCCCTTGCTGGTAAAAAACAGATGGAAAAGTTATTTCACAGATAATCACAAAATCAGAATTTTAGTTCTCCCCCCACCAGAATAGTAAGTGGCTGGAAGTGTGTACTTTTAGGTGGGAGTAATATGGATTGAAGACCTGACTTGAAAATTTGTCAGCTGTGTGACCTTAAGTTAATTAACCTTTTTGAGCCTGAATTTATTCATCTACAATATGAAAATAATACCAATACTCATTTTACAGAGTAATTTTAAGAATTAAATAGTAGTGCACAGAGCTTGCTTAGTATAGTGCTTTGGAACTTAGTTATTGTTGTTACTGTCGTTAATATTATTTTTAATTTGAGCAACTCTTTTGCCTATAAAATGGGGCTGCGACATAATTGAGCAGTGAGAAATAAAAGAGATGACATAGAAAATTAGGGGAAAAATTTAAATGCTATGCTATCCTGGGTATCATTATGAAATACAAAATGCTAGTTTGTCTATATCACAATTAACAGTAAGATGTCTATTCCCCATACTATTTCAGACTGAACATATAGTCAAAGTAGTTGTATCTCCTCTGTTAGCAAAGGGGGATTGCATGACTTTAGTCTGGGATGGTTGAGTTTCTCTGGGCTTCACCAACAGATGGGATCACAGTAGCTGTAATAAATCAAATTTCACTGTCTCCTGCCCCATCTGTTCAAGCAGGACCTGCAAACAACCCCAACCCCACCTCCTCAGAGTCTCACTCAGATATGTTTGGTGGGCCCCACGAAGTATCTTATGTGAGCTCACAAACGCCTCTCTTAGTTCTCATCATCACATGGTACTTCTCAGGGTCTATCTCTCCCACTCCAGCTCTCTTGGTCAATGTTTACAGACAGCAAAGTCATTTGAAGAGGGCCCCTTGCTGCTACCATAGCTGCTGATATCGCCCCCTCTCCCATATATAATAGTCATGCCAAGCATGATGTCTATCTCAGTGCTCACAAAACCATGGACATCTAGCTGTGTTCAAGGAAGAAGGCTCTGATTCCACACTTTCCCCCTCAGCTTTGCCACACCATTACTTAGAAATGGTGCTTTCCTAGGTTTTCTTATAGGGTTTTTATGGTTTTAGGTCTAACATTTAAGTCTCTAATCCATCTTGAATTAATTTTTGTATAAGGAGTAAGGAAGGGATCCAGTTTCAGCTTTCTACTTATGGCTAGCCAGTTTTCCCAGCAGCATTTATTAAATAGGGAATCCTTTCCCCATTTCTTGCTTTTGTCAGGTTTGTCAAAGATCAGATGGTTGTAGATGTGAGGTATTATTTCTGAGGGCTCTGTTCTGTTCTATTGGTCTATATCTCTGTTTTGGTACCAGTACCATGCTGTTTTGGTTACTGTAGCCTTGTAGTATAGTTTGAAGTCAGGTAGCGTGATGTCTCCAGCTTTGTTCTTTTGGCTTAGGATTGTCTTGACAATGTGGGGTCGTTTTTGGTTCCATATGAACTTTAAAGCAGTTTTTTCCAATTCTGTGAAGAAAGTCATTGATAGCTTAATGGGGATAGCATTGAATCTATAAATTACCTTGGGCAGTATGGCGATTTTCACAATATTGGTTCTTCCTATCCATAAGCACGGAATGTTCTTCCATTTGTTTGTGTTCTCTTTTATTTCATTGAGCAGTGGTTTGTAGTTCTCCTTGAAGAGGTCCTTTACATTCCTTGTAAGTTGGGTTCCTAGGTATTTTATTCTCTTTGTAGCAATTGTGAATGGGAGTTCATTCATGATTTGGCTCTCTGTTTGTCTGTTATTGGTGTATAAGAATGCTTGTGATTTTTGCACATTAATTTTATATCCTGAGACTTTGCTGAAGTTGCTTATCAGCTTGAGGAGATTTTGGGCTAAGACGATGGGGTTTTCAGGACATAGGCATGGGCAAGGACTTCATGTCTAAAACAACGAAAGCAATGACAACAAAAGCCAAAACTGACAAATGGGATCTAATTAAACCAAAGAGCTTCTGCGCAGCAAAAGAAACTACCATCAGAGTGAACAGGCAACCTACAGAATGGGAGAAAAGTTTTGCAATCTACTCATCTGACAAAGGGCTAATATCCAGAACCTACAAAGAACTCAAACAAATTTACAAGAAAAAAACAACCCCATCAAAAAGTGTTCGAAGGATATAACAGACACTTCTCAAAAGAAGATATTTGGCCAGGCGCGGTGGCTCATGCCTGTAATCCCAGCACTTTCGGAGGCCAAGGTGGGTGAATCACGAGGTCAGGAGATCGAGACCATCCTGGTAAACATGGTGAAACCCCGTCTCTACTAAAATACAAAAAAAAAAAAAAAAAAATTAGCCGGGCGTGGTGGCAGGCGCCTCTAGTTCCAGCTTCTCGGGAGGTTGAAGCAGGAGAATGGCGTGAACCCGGGAGGTGATGGAGCTTGCAGTGAGGGGAGATTGTGCCACCGCACTCCAGCCTGGGAGACAGAGCAAGACTCAGTCTCAAAAAAAAAAAACAAAAAACAAAAAAGATACTTAATGCAGCCAACAACATGAAAAAATGCTCATCATCGCTAGCCATCAGAGAAATGCAAGTCAAAACTACAATGAGATACCATCTCGCACCAGTTAGAATGGCAATCATTAAAAAGTCAGGAAACAATAGGTGCTGGAGAGGATGTGGAGAAATAGGAATACTTTTACACTGTTGGTGGGACTGTAAACTAGTTCAACCATTGTGGAAGACAATGTGGCGATTCCTCAAGGAATTTTTTTTTACAGCATACCATCACCTTCTTATTGTGTATTTCCACAATACCCGTTAATATATAACAGTTAAAAAAGACAAATTATTCACTAGAATGATATACCTTGATAATGCAGATACTGGCTTTTTCATTTTAGAGAAATAATCCACTTTTCTGATCATAAAAACAGGCTTCCAAATTGTATTGGTATTTACAGTACATTTTTGCAGAATATTAATATCATTCCTTTAACCAAGAAAATAGTTTATCAAATCACTGTTTTTGATCCTTATATATGGAACATTACACTAAAAAATTGGATTACATTTTGGGGGTAAAAATAGGATTCATTCAAACATTTGCTAGTAATGTATTATTTCATTTATTTATTCTAAAGACACAAATTGAGGCCAACAAAATGCTAAGCATTAAACTAGGTGCCAGACATATGGGGTTTACAGGGGAGGAGATGGCTTTCAAGGTGGATAGAACAACATAAACACTGGCAGGCTTCATGTATTAGGTATGTTTGGTGTGTTGTCTTGTGCCTGGAAAGCTGGGCTAGGGGACACAGGGCAGAGGGCTGGGGGGCTGAGTAATGAGTAGCCTGGCTTGACTGATGTGGTAGGCTCATCTCTGAGGAGCAGTGGAAAATAACCCTCAGACTTTAGAATTCTTCCCTCCCTACCACTCCTTTGCGGTTCACACTTCAGTGCACTCCATCCCCATTTCTAAGCTCACTGGTCCATGGACATGATTGCTATCTCCTTATCTGCATCTGCATCTCCAGCTCTTCCACACCTACTGAACTACTTCTTTAGAATTCAAAGTTTGAGTAATTGAGGAATTCTTCCCCTCAGCCCTTGTACATGAATCCCCTTCTAATTTGCTCTAGTACATTTGCCCTACTCAAGCTATATTCTGTGATGATTTCACTCTCATCTTGTTTGTCTTGCATTTTCTTAATATTCTGGGTCCACTGCCACCATACACATTCATTGTCTAACTTGAATCACGCCAAAGGCCACAAGGTATTACTGCAGAAAAACAAAAATGTACTAACTCATGCTGTAATAAATCTGTGACAGCTTAATCAGGGGCACTGTTAGTGTGGCCCAACAATCTCTCTGATTTTTTTTTAATTACCTAAACAAATTCTCCCAGGATTTGTCCCAAACTGCAAGAATTCAAGCTTTAGAGTGGAAAGACTTTGCTTTAAAATCTATCACCGTAACTTACTAGTTGGGTGAATGTCATCGAATAACTTACTCCTTCATCTGACAAACTTCATCTCTAGACTAAAGTCAATAACATCTGCCTTACATCTGTCACAGATGTGTAAAGGCTCTAAACGAGAGCTGGCAGAAGATCATATTTTTCCCTCCATCCACACAAGCACTGGATCTCTTCTCTCAGCCTCTCTTTTCTCACCTAAAGACTATGGGTAATAATAGTACATACTTCCCCAGAATATCAAAGGATTAATAAGATAATGCCTGTAACGCACTTACGCAGAGACTGGCACTTAAGAAGACTCAATAAATGGAAGCTGTTGCAATCACTGCTTTTGTATTAATAACTTGCATAAAGTAGAAACTGCCAACTACAGATACAGGAGAAAGTTAGCTTTGGGGAACATGACGTAAATTCCAAATGTATTCCAAGCAAACAATGACTTTATAACTGACAGCTTGAAAGAGATGAAGTTAATTGTGTCTACTAGCAAGAGAATCCTCAAAACATCTACGGCTATTCACTGTACCTCTCCATCCTACGCATGTGATGTGGAACCATGTGGCCCAACAATAAACCAGACAGATCAATAAAGTTAAAACAAGAATTCCCACAAGAGAGAATGCAGGGGGAAAGACCCATCAAATTGGATTATGACATAAAGAGCTTCTGTGTGCGTGATGAAAATATCTATAAGTGATTTTATATGACCTAAAGCAGAATACTAAGGGCCAGTGATTACATAAATAATGGAGCAGGAAGATAGCGTAAAGTATTTAAGATTATTCAAGACAATGAGTAAGCATAAAACTGCCATTTGAAATGACAGTGTCTAATCCAATTCACTAAGAAATTGATTAGCCAATCTTTTGATTTACTTGAAACACTTGGCCAAACTGCTTTCAGAAAGATAAACACAACTGTCTCAGCTGGAGACTTAAAGGTAAGCTCTGTCTTGAATGAAATAAGAACTCACAACACATTTCATAGCCTGTTATTTAGTTTTAGAGATTGTCTTTATTAGGTGGGTATCAAAAGGATGCTTCCTGGATTAGCATAGGAGAGGAAAGACTAATCCATTTAGATCTTTTTCACTGTTAGCATAAAAACTCAAAAACAATTTAATGTTACAGATGATCCTCCTGTACAGGATGCAAAAATCCATCAAGGAAAATAGAACTTAATTTTATTCAAAGTGTGAAAAGCCCCATTCTAATGATAACCATTTTATGTAATCATTGGTTCTAGTTGAACCTTTCAGTTAAAGGGACTTGGAATTGTATGAACTGAACTATGAGCTCAGGTTAAGCAGTCCACATGGAGCCTTTTGCTTATGAAATGACCACGTTGTTAACGGAGAAGCAAAGAAAAAAGTGCTTAGCTCCCCTCCTGTCACAGACCGTCCCTGCCTTCATGCTCACAGCAGGGCCGGGGGCTCTCCGTATCTGATTCCTGCTGCTTCAGCTCCTAATGGCCTTCCTCAATTCCCATTCTGTCTTTTCACTTTTGGCTGACACAGCAAATGCACACGGAGAGGTTTGCAGCATAGTGCAAGTCAGAGACTTGAAACAAAGAAGGCTCGTTTATTATTTACGTATTTGTTTATTTATTTGCAATTCCCTCCATTTGATGGTCAAGGATTTCAGTGGCCGGCACCTTGGAAAGCCCCTGGAACAAATCAATTTTCAATAACCTCAGGGATCACAGGGCACTGGATAATAAGCCATAAGTCTTTGTGAAGAACAAATCCTGTCTAAAAGAAGGGTTTGTACAAAGCACAGCTGAAGACAGGAAAGCCTAACAGAAATATATTACACCTTAATGCTAGTATGCCAATACCATTTTGGATTCTGTTCCAACGGAGTCTGTCATCAATATGCTTCAGAAATGTTTCTGGAATCATTTTTTGATGCAGGTCAAAGGTTGTGTCCAAATAAATGAATGCATGAGAGGGGCTTGAAAAATTATCTGGTGAATTGAAAGCCTTTGTGAAAATTACGTTATAGAATTCAGGCTATTTGGGGTATTAAGTTTCATGAGGAAATTGTTGTTTAATATGGGCAAAAGTATTCAAATTAATAATTTTTGATATTGAATTCTATGATAAAAAGGTTTTTGTGTGTGTGTGTTATTTTGTTTTGTTTTTGAGGCAGAGTCTTGCTCTGTCGCCCAGGCTGGCGTGCAGTAGCTTGATCTTAGCTCACTGCAACCTCCGGCTCCTGGGTTCAAATGATTCTCCTGCCTCAGCCTCCTGAGTAGCTGAAACTACAGGTGTGTGCCACCATACCCAGCTAATTTTTGTATTTTTAGTAGAGACAGGATTTCACGATGTTGGCCAGGCTGGTCTAGAACTCCTGACCTCAAGTGATCTGCCCACCTCAGCCTCCCAAAGTTCTGGGATTAAAGGCGTGAGCCACCACTCCCAGCCTGATAAATGGGGTTTTACATACCTTTTCCTAGAGATTATGTGAAGTATCAGAGGCCATCATATGCTTCTAATTTTTTACAGAATAAAGCCTTGTCTTCTCAGCCTCATACACAAGGCCATTTATGATCAAGTCCCAGACTATCCTTCAAGATGCATTTTCCCCTACAACTTCCAGATCCTTTACTGCAGTCACACAGAAGTACTTCCTTTGTACTCACGTATTGATTCATACCCTTGTTCATTCATTCATTCAACATACAGACAGTATCTCATTTGTTTTTCCAAACAATCTTATAAGGTACACTGAGGAATTGTCATTCCTCCCAGAGCAGGGACATGAATACCCTGTTACGGCATTTAAACATAATCCCTGAAGGACACAGAGATTCCACAGAAGACATAAAATTCAAGGGATTTTGTCATGAATTGAGTTGTTTATTTTGGGAAGATAACTCTGGAGGCATTAGGGTAGAAGAGTTGACAGTGGACACTGTCACAAAGGATATTGTAATGATCCAACCAAGGAATTCTGAGTCTAAATGAGTCCTGTGGTGATGGGAATGGAGAAGTATGAAATCAATATGAGAGACCTTTATGAGGTAAAGTAATGGAGGGCTTGATGACATTAAGAAAGGAAGTGAGGGGGAAGAAGCCTCCAGGAGGAGACCTGGTTTTCGGGCTTCAGTGATTAGATAATGGTGGCCTCATTAATTGAAATGGGAAGTGTAGGCAATGCAGGTTTGTGAGGGAAGGTAAATACTTTTACATGTTCTGTTTTAGGTACTGTGTGCCATCCAAGTTGAGATGCCATCAGGCTATTTGACAGGTGAATCTGGGCTCTTCTGAGTGGAGATATCAAAAATGGATTGACATAAAGTATCAATTTTGTGCCACTTCCGCCCTGTCTTTTTATTCTCATCTGACTGATCAAAGACTTTAAGTGCTAATTTCTTTTTACCACCAGCTTAGAAGTATTTGTGAGATAGTGAAATACAGGTGACCATTGTTGACTGAGTCCAGTTGCCTCCCTGGAAGGCAATTTAGCAAAAAGAGCCTCAGTTGACAGTATGCCCACCCTATGTGGAAGATTTTCAACGGATTGCAGCTCTGATTAAAAAGTGGAATCTCTTTTTCTACCCCCTGAAACGGGGCTTGGCCATAGAACTTGCTTTTGCCAATGGGACATTAGAAAATATGACCTAAGCAGAGGATACAAAAGTTTTGCACATTGGGGTTTGCCCTCTATTACTGCTGGGAAATCTTCTGCCACCATGCGAATAAGCCCAAGCCAGCTTCCTGTGAAAAAAGGCAATGTAGAGGGATATCCCCGCCGCTCCAGCCATCTCTGTCTTCTCCACTATCTTGTACATGCCAAGTGAGGCCCTAGATGCCCCAGATTGTGGCTTATTAGCCATGCCACTATTGATATTTGGAACCAGATCATTCTTTGCTGTGGGAGTGGAGGGCTGTCCTGTGCATTACAGGATGTGTAGCAGTAGCTCAAGCTTCTACACACTAGACACCATAGCACTACTCCTTCCCCCATTGTGGCAGCTAAAAATGTCTCTAGACATTGCCAAAAGTGCCCCAAGGGGACAAAATCACCACCAGTCGAAAATCGTTCATCAAGACCATACATATGGTCTTAAAGATATGTTCAGATATATTTTTATAATAGTAGCAAGTAACATTTATATTTATTATGTGCTTACTATGTTCAATACACTATGGCATATTTTATGTGGATAATGTTATTAATCCTTACCATAAGCATAAGAGGTATTATTATTATTATCTATATTTTACAGATTATGAAACTGAAGTACAGAAAGGTTAAATATTATGTCTAAGTTTACCTAGCTAGTAAGCAATAAAGCAGAAATTTGAATTCAGGCAGTCTGTTTCTAATATAACTCATTTACCTACCATTCAATTCTTATGTCTCATTACATACTAAAATCCAGTTATAAAAGAATATGTATAGGGTAATCTCATTTTATTTTTTTAATGAAGAAAACTATATGTAGGCATAAAGAAAACCTGCAAGGATAGACATTAAAATGTAAATAGTTGTTATCACCAATGCGTGTTGGAATTACTTACACTTGCTCTCTATCTCTAAATTAAAAAATAAATGTCTACCTGCCTTGAAGAAGGTGCAGAATAAGTGGAAGAGAGTAACATGTGTATAAAATAGCTGCAAAGCAAGAACAGTAACAAAGTGAGCACTAGTAGACGTAGAAATGTAACGTGAAAATTAAGTAGAAAATGATTATTTCTGACTAGAAGCATATGAAAGATGGAGGAAGATTTTAGTAGGTACTGAAGGATAGTGAAAACTTTGACAAGTGCACATGAGACAAGAAGGCCTAAGACATGGGAGCAGGAATATGCAGGGCATGCTTGTGGAAAGCCTATAAATCTGATGCAGCTTGAGCAAGTAGAAAATAAGGTGAGGAAGAAAGTCTGGGGCTTACTATTGGAGGATACTGAGTGCCAGAATAAAGAGCTTAGATTTCATGATGAGCTACTGCTCATGTTGAGTAATGGGGCAATAATGATTAGAGAGAGAGAGAGACAGAGAGAGAGAGAGAGACAGAGGTGATGGTAGTATTAGTATTGTTGTTGTAGTAGTAGTAGTAGTAGTAGTAGTAGTAGTAGTAGTATCAAAGAATTGGAAGAGATGGAGAGAAGAGGATATGAGTAAAAACTGATGGGCAAAATGATTACATCCTTAAGTGAGATAGCAGTAAAAACAGAAACAACACTGAATGTTGTGGAGAACAGAGAATAGAAGCTCATGAATATCAGCCTTTAAGGGACCACAGAGTGAGATATGCTAGAAAAGTAGACTGAAAATAAGAAGTAATAGAGGCAAGATGAAAACTATGAAAGGATCATCTTCAGGAAGTCCTGGGAGGAGACAAAGTGAACCTAGGGTGACAGTAGAGTTTGGATGAAACATTCGATTGACAAAGAGAAGGCTAAGGAGACTGGGTAAGAGCAGATGGATGAAAGGAGATGTGCAGAGGCAATGAGATGAAAGGCTAAGAGATTGTGGTTACACAAGAGTTTCAGAATTTCAGGTTTTGAAACTGTGAGTTTCAAGGTGAGAACAGTTCTAGTTTGTCTAGGATCAATCAATACTGCTATTAACAGGCATCAAGATGGGCCAATTGTGATTATTATAAATGTTTTGTATCAATTTGGCACTACCAACAGAAAGACCAGCAGAAGGACGAGATCCACTGTGTAATTTCATCATCTCTCCTCCCTCTTCTGTGTCCATGTTCCATCCTACTCCACAATACTCAAACATGTCCTTACAATACTCCCTGTTCCAGATGCTGTCTCTTCACACTTGGCTTTGCCAGGAACAAATAAACAGCAGAAAATCCAGCACCTACTCATTTGGGAAATTTTCCTCATGGATGTCTGGATATCAAAAATAAGACCCAAGCCCTTCTTGGAAAGCTCAAATATACATATAGTTTTCATCACTTTTCTGTCTTTTATATTCATGACTTCATATTTAAAATAAAATCTTTGCCATTACTCCCCTCCACCTCTCATAGTGGACAGAAAATTCTCTCAATACATGTAAGTCTTTTTTTCATTTTTTTTCCAAAAAAAGACATTGAGGAAAACCCAAATCAATTTGGAATACACAGAATCACAGATCCTGGAATTTTCTGGAATCTTTAAGGAAGCTCCTGTTATAGTTGTCTGGTCTGAGTGTAATAAACTCAGAGATCTGCTTATATTCTTTTTTTTTTTTTTTTTTTTCTGAGATGGAATCTTGCTCTGTCACAGGCTGGAGTGCAATGGCATGATCTCGGCTCACTGCAACCTCCGCCTCCCAGGTTCAAGCGATTCTCTTGCCTCAATCTCCCGAGTACCTGGGACTACAGACATGAGCCACCACACCTGGCTAATTTTTGCATTTTTAGTAGAGACAGGTTTCACCTTGTTGGCCAGGCTGGTCTTGAACTCCTAACCTCAGGTGATCTGCCTCCCAAAGTGCTGGGATTACAGGCATGAGCCACCGTGCATGGCCTATACTTTAAAAAAAAAAAAAATCAAGGCTGTTATTAAAAAGATCACTTGTTAACATACATACACCAATAACCAATAACATGTATATGGTTATTTTTTATTTTGTTTTTATACAAAAATAGAATTTTACAATACCCATTACTCCGTAAGTTGAAAAAGAGTATACCATAGTTGTTAAGAGTGGCAACTTCGGAGCCAGCCCATCAGAGTTTAAGTCCTAGTTCTATCCCTAAGCATTTGTGTGACCTTGGACAAGTCATTTAACCTATATCTGCTTCAGTTTTCTCAATTGTATATTGATATTGTGAGAACTTAATGAAGCAATATATGCAAAATATTTGGAATAGTGCCTGGCATATAACACAAAGTATGTACTTTTAAGCCACTTTTATTAATTTTATTTTTCTAGCTGCCAAAGGATAATGAACATTTTCCGAGGTGAATAGACATAAAGTAACATTTGTCAAAGTGGAATAATGTTTCAATTTATTTAATACTCCACAAATTTATTCAATGTCCTCTTGTTTAGTATTCAGATATTTTTCCAGATTTTAACTACTAAATACTGTATCACTGGATACATCCTTAAATACTCATATCCTTACTTTTCTAGAATATCTTCCCTGAAGTTGGATTACTGAATGAAAATGCATACACATAATTAATTTTGAAAATATTTGCCAATTAAGTCCCAAAACTGTTATAGTAATTCACATGACTGTCCGCAGTGTTCAAAATGTGTTTTCCCACACACAAGGGCACACACAAGTGCCAGTGCTCAATGAAAACAATATTTTAAAATTGTTTACTGATCCGATAGCTGCAAAATGATATCTTGAACTTTTATTTCTCTAACCACTGGTGAAATTGAAGTTCCCTTGATATATTGACTATTTGCCTTTTCTCTTTTATAGGTTTCTTATTTATACACTTTGCTCATTTTTTATTATCTATTTCTTATCATTTTGTAATGTTCTTGAATAGTATGTTTATTAACCCATTGTATGCCATATGGAGTGCCACCCTTTTCCTGTATTTTAAGGCATCATTGCCTGTGAGTACTAGTGGACAGCCACTCTGTAGATGATGGCTCTGAATCAAGATTTTTCCTGACCTCTGAGGATTTGTGGCTATTGAAGTATGCACATTCAATGCAAATGCATTAGGAGATGTGCATGTTTCCTATTATAAAATCAATGCTTCTGTGAATCTCCCTGAAATGAGACAGTGTCACATTAATCTTTATACTTTACCTAAAGAAAAAGAAGCCTTTTCCTGAAAAGTGATTTTTGGCTTATTGTGATTTATTATCTTACTGTAAGTCCCATTTCTCCTGGTTAGCCTTACAACCTAAAGTGATGTATTCATCTCTGGTATCTTGTAGGAATATGTACGAGACTCAGTAAGAAGTTAACATAGGCCGGGCGCGGTGGCTCAAGCCTGTAATCCCAGCACTTTGGGAGGCCGAGACGGGCGGATCACGAGGTCAGGAGATCGAGACCACCCTGGCTAACACGGTGAAACTCCATCTCTACTAAAAAATACAAAAAACTAGCCGGGCGAGGTGGCGGGTGCCTGTAGTCCCAGCTACTCAGGAGGCTGAGGCAGGAGAATGGCGTAAACCTGGGAGGCGGAGCTTGCAGTGAGCTGAGATCCAGCCACTGCACTCCAGCCTGGGCAACAGAGCAAGACTCGGTCTCAAAAAAAAAAAAAAAAAAAAAGAAGAAGAAGAAGAAGTTAACACAGTTTCTGAGAGGCCCAAGGGCTCTAGGATCCCTGTGACTTTTAATTAGCTCAGGGAAGGCCTGGTACCTCCTATCTCGAATGTTCACTAGATCAAGGATTATGCTGTCTTATGTCTATGCCTTTTGTCTTCCCAATGAAATTACAAACTCGGTTGTCATTTTTCATTTTGCTTTTCAGGAGCCCTAGTGTTTTCTTGGACACAGAACAAGCCTATTTGGCATCTCTCCATATGAGTAATGATCTATTTGTGGACTGGTTTCTCTGGCACATTTCTGCTGACATAGTTCTCAAGACACAGAAAAAGAAGAAATGAAGTTAGGCCAAATGGCACCCGAGTGTGGCAAATGGGATAAAGGAGCAGGTGATTCACTCAGTCAGTCGTCAACACATTTTTTTCTAGTTCCTCCTATATACTAGGCTGGGGTCCACCTACTAGTATGGCACAATTTGAGGAAAACCACAAGATGCACCTAAGCTAAATCACTTCCTTCAACATTAAAGATTCAGTTTCTAAAGTTCTTAGCAATACCTTAGCTGTGATCAGTAGCCTGAGCAAAGGAACCATGAGAGTAATCAAAAGGGTAGAAAACAAAATTGAAGGGCTGCTCAAAGACAGGAGGGTGTTCAAAACAGACTACTACAGCACAAGCATTATAAATTTATACTTTTAAAAAGCACAGGTTCTGAGCATCAAATAGTGAGGAAATCACATGGTTCAGACCTGGTGGTGGATTCATGCTGGCTACAATGAAGCTGAAAAAATGAAGAGAGAGAAATTGAAGTGATACCATTGTAAGGTTACAATGGAGACTTCCTGGGCTAACCAGGGGAAGGAATGGTGTGTTCCTGACACAAAGCACAGAATATGCACCACAACAAGGCAGAGTAGGTATAGAAGACAAGTATCCACAAATGGGCTAAAAGACAATTTGCTTGACACAGTGCTCAGATACACCCTTAACATCTTTTATGCAAGTTCATTTCTCAATGGACAGATGAAGTCATTAGGTGGATTATTACTTCATAACTAATTCTGATCAACAGTGATATGGAAGTATGGAAGACATCCTCAAAACTTGAGAGTTCCTGACTGTCAAGGAGGAATAGTGCAAGAAATTCCTAGAAGGAGCAAAAATCTCTTAATCTAGAAATGGTTAAAATGACTAAATGTATGTATATGAGAGAAGGGGAATCTCAGAGTAAAAATAAGACTCAAAAAACTATAAATCATTCTGCTGGGGAAGAAAGATGTATTATCTAGGGCGGAATTAAGTTCTCACAGGAGAGTGAACCCTATTATGAACTGCACATGCAAGGGATCTAGGCTGTGTGTTCATTGTGAGAATCTAATGCCTGATGATCTGAGGTGGAACAGTTTCATCCCAAAACCAACCCTCTTCTCCCCCGACCCCCAATCTAGTGAGATCAATGTGACCAAAGAAGGGGGTTTTCAGTAAGTTCCATTTTAAAGGCCATATACTAATAGTGATACTTAACCAAGATAAATGCATTAAAATAAAATAATTAAAAGGATTTGTGAAATTTGTAACAACAAGAATAAACCAAGGGAATAAGAGTTGAAAAACACTGAGATAAAACGACGTTTTACTGGGTTTTGTAAGAATAAAAGAGGTAAAGAAAAATTGGAGCAGATGATGGAGAAGGAAAAATGCAACTTAGCAATTTCCCTATTCCTCTGGGCAGGGGTGGAGAGGAAATATGAACTGTAAAATGGTCTGGGGGAAGGGGAGGGCGTCATGCATTTAGGAACAGCAAGGGCTGTCTAAAATGGGCAGAAGAGTAGACAAAGACAAAAGCAAGGGAAAAGTAGCTCTGGGAAAAAAAAAGGGCAGAAAACTGGGAAAATGTCCAAGGAGAAACTATCCTTGGTGAAGTCCACACACAGCAATAGATAAAGTGAAGTTTGTGTTTAGTAGGGCCTCAATGCAGTGCACTTACAAAAACATAGATGCATTAGAATGTGTATGTTGAATTTTGTGGAGTAAACCAGTGTCGGTTAGTTAATATAAATTTCTGTAATTTTGGAAGAAGCTATGATTTTTTGTTGGTTTTTAGCATGTCCATATCTGGAGGATGTTGCTGATATTTCTGTAATCTAGGATCAAGGAAAGGAGAAGACACCTGATATTTATTGAGAATGAACAATGTCCCAGAGATTTACAGACAGCTCAGATGCTCCTTACAACAATCATATGTGGTAGGTATTATGAACCCATTTCTCAAGGAAGAAATTGAAGGTTAGAGAGATTAAATATCTTTCCCATGTTAAAGCCAGTAAATCAGAACTGAAAATCATCTGGTGGATTCCAGAGCCTAAGCTCTTCCTATTATCTTATACTATGTCTACAAGGCAGTGCAAGGACATTAAAAACACTTCAAACATCAGGTGGTGTCATCACTCATGGCTTGTACAGCTTTGGGGCCAGCCTCTTATCTGAACCTGTCTTGTTAAAATATGCTTCTTTACAGCAATCATTTCAGATGTCTAATCCAGTGCATTGTTGGCTCATTCTCTCCCTACCTATTGCCAATTAGGCATCTAGCTTCCAACTCTCAGAAGCTCAGAATCATTCCATTTATTCATTGCTGTTTTGGTTCACTTACTCATTCACTTCCATTCACTTACTTATTACACTTCCATTCACTCACCCATTCCACAAATATTTAATACGTACTTAAATATGTTTAATAAATAAAAGAACAGGAATGTGCCTAGTTTCAACTATTGTCTAACTGCCAAGACCTCCATCAGCCTGTTCAGATTCTATCTAGACTATTCATCCAGTTGAAATTTCCTAGTGATTTGGGTCAAAATGATTTTAGCTGCTCTCAGCTCTACAGAGGTCGAGGACATTGAGACCCTTCTTTTGGCACTGAGTTTGGTGCTTTCGAACCACACAGCTTGTCTGGCAAGACCTTGGTGCTTCTACTCTAGGTCGTTTTGAAACAGATGATTCCTTTTGGATCAGCTCAGACCCCTGCTCCCTTGACCCTTTCCATTTTCCTCTTTTGTAAGTAGCCCCCCTCTACACCCATTTACAGTTTAAAATCAAGGCTGAGAATCTTCTTAACTCCTCTGGGTAATCTCAGACAGTCCTCACATTAAGAAGGGAACATAGTAAGCATAACACTTAATACCCTTAAGTAAGTAATTTTGGGCAAATTAGGTAAAGAGATTCCCTGTATGAATGCCAAACATGTACTCTGTTTACCATAAAACACTTCCTAGACACATCAAAGAGAAACACATCTGATCCTAGGGTGATTTATATCCTCAGCCAGCACATACATTTCCATCTGATTCATACTACATGCTTTGGTTTTCAATTGAAAAATGAACAGTAAAACTTTGAGTTTCACATTGCTGGAAGAGTTGTTTCATCTCCCTTCATTTTCTATAAAATGATGCTGCTAAATAAGTAACAATGTATCAATAATGAATACTTGTGCAGAATTTTAAAATTTACCCTCTAATACTTTGTCGCAAAACAATTCTCTTTGAGTTACCCTTGTCTTCATTTTACAAATGAAGCTATTAAATCTCAGGGAGGTTAAGAAAATTCTCAGCTGCACAGTGAATAAGCCAGAAGTAAGGCTCGCACTCAGAACTTTTGACAGAAATCTCACACTCTTTACAGCACACTCCACCACTTCCAAATGATTTCTATGTTCTCTTTCAGGGGAGCGTGTATGAACTGCAAAGTTGTCTGGGGGAGAGTTTGGGGATCATGCAGTAGGAGTCAGCAGCAAAGGCTGCCCAAAATATGCAAGAGAGCAGACAAATACAAATGCAAAGGGAGAACTGTCTATTCATTTCCTTAGCCTAGTTTTTGATGGTATTGCTTTTTTTTTCTCTTGTTAATTTGTTTGTGTTCCTTGTAGATTCTGGATATGCATCCTTTGACAGATGTATAGATTGTGAAGACTTTCTCCCACTCTGTGAGTTGTCTGTTTACTCTGCTGACTGTTCCTTTTGCCATGCAAAAGCTCTTTACTTTAATTAAGTCTCACCTATTTATCTTTGTTTTTGTTGCATTTGCTTTTGGGTTCTTCATCATGAAATCTTTGCCTAAGCCAATGTCTAGAAGATGGCCAAAAGCATGAAAAAGTGTCCAACATCACTAATGATTAGGGAGATGCAAATTAAAACCACAATGTGATACTACCTTACAAGAATGGCCATTATAAAAAAAAAATTGATGTTGGGGTGGATGCGGTGAAAAGGGAACACTTCTACACTGCTGGTGGGAATGTAAACTAGTACAACCACTATGGAGAACAGTGGGGGAGATTCCTTAAAGAACTAAAAGTAGAACTACCATTTGATCCAGCAATCCCACAACTGGGTATCTACCCAGAAGAAAATAAGTCATTATACAAAAAAGATACTTGCACAAACATGTTTATAGCAGCAAAATTCGCAATTGCAAAAATGTAGAACCAGCCCAAATACCCATCAGTCAATGAGTGGATAAAAAAACTGCGACTGATATATTGATGTATGTATGTATGTATATGTATATATATGTGTATATGTATATATACACATACATATATATATTTATACACACATACATATGATGGAATACTACTCAGCCATATAAAAGGAATGAAATAACAGCATTTGCAGCAACCTAGATGGGATTGGAGACTATTATAGTAAGTAAAGTTACTCAGGAATGGAAAACCAAACATCATATGTTCTCACTCATAAGTGGGAGCTAAACTATGAGGAAGGAAAGGCATAAGAATGATACAATGGACTTTGGAGACTCAGGGGGAAAGGGCAGGATGTGGGTGAGGGATAAAAGGCTACAAATTGGGTTCTGTGTATACTGCTCTGGTGATGGGTACACCAAAATCATCACTAAAGAACTTATTCATGTAACCAAATACCACCTGTTCCCCCAAAACCTATGGAAAAAAATGCAAAGGGAAAGCAGCTCTGGAGAAAAGGGGCAGAAGATTAGGGAAAAGTCAGAGGAGAAATTATCCTGGGTGAAGTCCATATGAAGTGACTGATAAGGCAAAGTATGTGTTTTCATCTCCTATAATAATCAAACAATTATTTTTAATTCCCATTTTAAAAATGTTTAAATCATTCTCATTTACAGAATATTACCCTGGGAATTATACTTTCATTAAACTTTCTTTTAGTCAAAAGTATAATCACTTAAGTTATTGCAATTCCTTAAAGTCAAATTGAGAAATAATCCAGAATTTTTTTTGAAGAAAAAGAAAAATTCTCAAGTCTCTTACTGTGGTTCTAGATGTTCAGTAGCAGTTCTCTTTGAAAGCTGAATCTACCTTGGCAGGTAACCCATCATTATTTTCAGGATGGTGTCTGGTGTAGCGTGAGGGGGAATCTAGCAGATAGTCTCTTGGCTATAGATCTGGTCGGCCAGGCAAATTCCTAGACAGAAAGAAGTGTCTCTGGGGCGATTAGTAAATGCTTTCTGAATGAACAAGAGGAAAAAGAAACCCTTGTCTCAGCAACTGTCCCCTTGGATCCACAACAAAGAATCTTGAATTCAAGAAAACACCTAAAGGAACAAAAACTTGCAGGTGAGGGAAGAGTTTGGGAGAGAGGGGAAAGATTTCATGCTTGCATGAAGGCTCACCCTTTGATGAAAGAAGCTATGTGGAGTTCTCTCCTCCAAATGCTCTCTTGAAAAAGCTACAAATTACCTGATAAATTCTGACTTATTCTCTAGTGACTTTAACCTTCTTGTAATGGCAGGCAATCCATTCACCCAGTGCTGAATCATTAAATTTCTCTTCTCTCAGTTCTTCTTCTATAAATTATATTTTCTCTAGAGGTGTTTAGCTTTCCACCGCCTGCCTCCAGACTTACTTTCCCTGATGACGCTCATAAAAGCTAACATCTTTTAAGAGTCTAGGCCATCATATTCTCTTTTAACATAGTTAAACTTTCCAAGAATTTCACATTTCCTTTCAATTGGTTTAGTACATTCTTTCATGTAGTTGGCATTTAAATGAGTGAAAACTTCTGTTCAAAGCAAGAGAACCATAAAACATTCAATAATTGCTCTCCAAGGAAACCCACAGAGACGGAGACTCAGACTTATGTTTTTCAGGCAACACTGCCACACCTTACACAGCTTCCCCAGGAGGGACTCCAGGCACGACTTCAAGTAGTTCAAAGCTTCTTTATGGCCCCAAAGTCCTCCACAGAGCCGCCTCTGGCTGCTATCCCCTAGACCACACAGACCACAACAAACCACATAAGAACACCTGTCAGCATTTCACCCAGAACCAAACCTTGTAGCCAGAGGTACACTCACATTTAGAGATCCCAAGATAGCTAGATTTCCCATAGAAATCTGTGTTTCCTCAACAACAGTTCCTATACAGAAATAAGAAGGTATATGTCCTAAATAGTTTTAGTTTGCCAAAGGTATTTTCTCACCTTGATTCCTTAATCTGTGTCCCAGTTGCTTATTTTGTTGTAGCACTATACAAATGAGTCTTTATATTAATATAAAATGGAGTTTTATTTCTATGGGTACCACTTAATTTCATCTTCTTCCATATGAATTGCACCCCTTTACCTGGCCACCTTCCATCAGGTAGCTAGAGGAAGGCAGAATTCAGCTCCATCAGGAAGAATGCTTTAATGTTGCAAGGTCCCACGTTGAAATAGACTCATGGCATAAGTAAGCTCTCTGGCATATGCCCCAACTACCAGAGATCCATGTGCCCGAAATCCAGGTTGAGACACCTCTGCCTCATTAAGAGCTGTCCTATGGGACCAAGCCCCTACATTGGGTAGAATTTTCCACTATGCATTCACAGATCTCCCCCATTTTTAGATGTTCTCTTGCTCTCCTGCGTTTCAGACCCAGTGATTGCTACTGGTTTCTTAAATCCATTCTCAAGACAATAATTCTTTTTTCTTTTGTTCATTTATTAAAAACATTTTAATTAAATTTATAGAGTGTGACAGGTACTCTTCTAGGTCTTGGAAGTATAACAATGGACAAAATATACAGAGTCCCTCATCTTATGATGCTTACATAGTAGGAGGAGGCCGGTCACAAGTAAACAGACATATGAATAATAAGGCATTTATCAGTACTAATGCAGAAATGCAAATCAGAGTAGAGTTAAAGATTAATGGGCTGGGTGTTTTAGACAGTTATGAGGGAAGGCCTGTCTGATGACACTTGAGCAGATGTGGTGGTGGGAAAGGGAGACATTCAAGTTTTTGCAGAACAGGCATTCCAGACTGAGCTAACAGCAAATGCAAAGACCCTGAGATGAAAGTATGTTTGGAATCTTTGATGAACAACTCTCAGGATCCTGGTCAACCATAGCTCAGACCCAATCAGCTTCTATCTTGGGCATATCCATTATAGTCACCAAGAAGGGGAAGGAATGGAGCCCTGGTGCCAAAAAGGAGAGGCTGGACAGTTTCTTGTTACATAGTATGAAGAAAGAGATTCCAGTACTGAGTAGGTGGCTGGGATTCTTAACATTCACACCTCAGTTCCACGATTCTGTGCAAGCATATATATGTGTCTATATCCAGGTAACCTACCAGTATAACTAAGTCAAATGAGACTTGAAAAACATATTTAACTAATAGTGATAATAGTAGTGTTATCTTTATGTTTGAGAAAGGTAGACATTATCACCAATTCCCAAGTATTTGCATGAAAATAAAATCATGCAGACAAAGAGGGTTGAAGTTTAATTTTTACAGCAAAGTTTTGATGTATTGATCAAATCCTTTCATTTTCCCACCTCTTGCTATGTTTCTGAATTCTACGGTTCATGGATCAGCAAAGACTAAAGGTGATATTCTGAAAAAGACTTGACAAAGTTTTCAAATTATTAGCATATTGAGTCATATTTTCAACTTCTGGTTTAAGTCTCAATTTTTTTTTTTAAGGAGGCGATATGGTTTGGCTGTGTCCCCACCCAAATCTCTTCTTGAATTGTAACTCACACAATTCCCATGTGTCATGGGAGGAGCCCAGTGGGAGGTGACTAAATTAAGGGGCGGATTTTTTCCTGTGCTCTTCTCACGATAGTTAATGAGTCTACGAGATCTGACAGTTTTTAAAAAACAGGAGTTTCCCTGTACAAGCTCTCATTTCCTGCCACCATCCATGTAAGATGTGACTTGCTCCTCCTTGCCTTCTGCCATGATTATGAGGCTTCCCCAGCCACGTGGAACTGTGAGTTCTCCATTAAACCTCTTTCCTTTGTAAATTGCCCAGTCTCAGGTATATCTTTATCAGCAGCGTGAAAATGGACTAATACAGAAGGTAAGAGTGTTATTCAGTATTTTAAAGCTTGACATCTAAGTGATTCTAAGGGCTATGTGAAGTGATATAGCCCTTATAGGTGTACGTCATGGGTATATCAAAAATAATGAATGATAATGGCAGCTACAGTTTCATTGGTCATGTTGTAGACTCTGTGTTAAGGCAAGTAATTTATTTATCTCATAAAAACATCACTGTGGGAGGGGTACTTTTATTATCTCCGTATCACAGATAAAAGATCTGAGACTTAATAAGAGTAAGGAATTGGTATTGACATCACAAAGCTAGTGGATTGGATGATGAATGGTGTTTCAATATTTTCAATCAGGGCCCTTGCCATATATGCTGTTCCTGCATTTTTACACCAGTGTAGGAAAGTTAGGATGTATCCTTTGTGGAAAGAGCAGGGCTGGGACTAGGGTCAGATGAGAGCTCAGACTAGAACCTAGCTCCATCTGATGCTCCAGTCCAATCTCTTAACCATCACATGATCCTGCTTTCAGAGCAGGGAAGGATAATTAGAGTATTTAAGAATCAGGGTTCTATTTATGGTACCATCAAGGAGAAAAATCATTGGTTAGTATAAAAAAGACTTCATGACTTCATTAAAATTAGCAGGTAAAATTCATTTATTTTGGAATTCATTCCTTAAGGTTCAAGATGGCAAGAAGCTAAACTGAAAAATAAATCTCTACCAGTATGTTTACAGATGAACACTCTCCCTAGGTAACATGGGTACCACCTGATCTCAATATTACAGCTGATTGTTGTCTAACTTCAAAGTGTTATTCTAATGTGAGAATATCAGGCCATGGAGGAGGAGAAGATGGAGTGCAGTGAGGGGTTATACGGGCAGGGATGGATGGGAGGATGGGGACGCAATCTCTGCAGTCATTTGTAGGTAACAGCAGTTACATAAGGCATGAATTTCAATGCGCCGGAAATGCATTACTCAAGCTAGTATTTGTGGAGTTCCCTTGTTCCCTCTTCTTGGTGTGGGGGTTGTTTTGCAGTCAAGTGTAATGAAATCAGCACTGGTTTAACAGGCTGGAAACTGCCTGTTATCCCAACCTCTTCAATCACCAGTTGTGGAACCCTGGACAAATCACTTAACCTTGATGGACCTCAACTTTCTTATCTAGAAAAATTAGACAATTTAAAAATTAGACTATCCCTTCAAACAATTCTGTGAATCAAGGAGAATTTACAGCTTTTGCCATTTATTAAGTCCTCTCATTATTTTTTTCTCTTGCTAGAATGTGAATGTTTCCAAAGTACGTCGTATAGTAGGTAGCTCTTCAAATGAGCTCAGAAAAAATATTTGTTCAATGACTGAATATACATGAGGACTGATGGCCAAAGGACCCTAAGATATATCAACTGAGCTCTATTTTAAGATGGAAAGCAGTGTTCATCCTTTTCATATAATAGCAATATTTACCAAATATTTATTAATGAAAAGAAATTGCTTCTATTTGAAATTATAGCTAAAAGTAAATTGTAAAATAATACATAAAGTTAATCCTACCTTTATAAAAATAATAAATGTAAATGTTAATGGACTAAAAAAGTTTAAGAAATATACACCAAACAACTGATAGTGGTTTTCTGGGAAAGAGGTTAGGGCAGAAATATGAGTGATATTTACTTTCTACACTAAGCACCTCATTATATCTACATTTGTATTTTATCATATATGTGTAAAATTTATTTTACACATGTAATTGACTTAATTCATTTTTAATTGCTAAAATACATTAATTGTTTCAAACTAGCCTGGCCAGGAACTGTCTGTGTCACATATTACATGTCAATCCATGCAAAAAAACTAGACCCAAAAGATTATCTCAAACCTAGAGATATTCCCTTACTTTTACACTGCAGGAAAAAAAAAAAAAAAAAAAAACATACAGAGAGATAATGTTTTTTCCAGTTAATACAAGTGTGAATGAAAAGGTCTTTTTATTTTTTAGTTCCTGTGACCCCCAGGAGGGAAGGCTGTGGGCTGATTGTTAGAGCATTTGAGTGTGTGGGTTGCCTGGAAGCAATAGCTAGCAAAGGCTGAGAGATGGGAAAATGATAAAGCATGCTTGGCTTACAGAGGTGCTGAGCTGAACAGCAGTACTCTCACCCAGATATTATTCTTGTTAATTGTATCTGATTCCACTTGATTATGTATTTCATTGAATCTAAATGTTGGTGGCGGAGGTCATGGCTCCATGCCACTCATCAGAAACCTCAATAAAAAGGGCACCCCACAACCCCTTGACAGAGAGCCATGCAAACACATTACCCTTCATTGTGACAGATTTGCTCCAGTAAATATGATCACCTTTTCTTCAGCCTGTGTCTGTAAGCATTTCTAGAACACTTGATGCTATAATACCCAAAGAAAAAGCCCTTTCTAACATAATGGAGGCAATATAAAATATGGACTTTCATGTCATGTAAAAATTTATAACATTCACACAAACAGGGGATTTATTTCCTATGTGTATGCAGTTCTTCTCTCTGTTGTTATTGATGAATAGAAAAAGATAATATACCATATAATGAGGAAATAACAGCTGGATATGGAGTTGACTGCTGACATCCCATCCAGTTAACATGGACAAGCTCCTGAAGCTCTTATCTAAGACTTCATGGCATCATGGGTGGCAAGAAGGTTGTGGGGTGATCTGAAACTCTACACCTTTGAGAATCAGAAGGATTAAATAGGATAAGCATAGATTTTGACTCAGACCAGGTTTTTTCAGTCCAGCGGTAGCTTTGAGAGCTTAGGTAAGCTCTTAATTCAGCTTTCTGAGACTTAGTTTGTCTAGCTGTCAAATGGGGATACTGATACTTATTTTCCAGTGTGTTGTAGACATTAATAATCCATAGTAGTAGCTTGTATGATACATAGGAGGCCCAGTCAAAACGTCTTTCATCTATCTCTTTTTATCCTTTCCATTCACGCTTTTTTTTTTCTTTTTTTGGCAGAAATAGCCAAGCTTTGTCATTCTACCTTCTGACCTCAAATCTTTGTTCAAAACAGGCCAGCAGTGCTGTAAGCCAAGACCAGCCAAGTTTATAAGTGGAATAATTTTCGTCTCTTTTCTATCTTGGGTCTTGGGTCTTCAAAAAGCTTAAAAATACGGAAGTACAGTAATAACTACATGTAAATGTATAAATTAAGGACTAGTCTAGATGATCTTTACATCTTCCTCTAGCCCTGAGACAAAGAGATAAATAGATAGATGATAGGCAGATAGGGCTTTTATTCAGTTTTTATTTTTATCCTTTTGGCCTTGCTTTTTCAATGTGAATATAACGTTTATATGATCAGAAGATTAGCCAGGTCATGAAATGCTTATTAGCAGTTCATACCGCCATGATGAATGGTGGTTCCCTCCATATTTCATTCAGGGCCCTTGCCATACACAGTGTTCCTGCATTTTTATGCCAGTGTAGGAAAGCTAGGATGTATCCTTTGTGGGAAGAGCAGGGCTGAGACTAGGGTCAGATGAGTGAGGCACCTGCATTGGGCACAAAATTTAAGGCATTCCAAAAAACTCAGTAATCAAAATAATATTTTAATGCAACATTTAAAAAAATCATAATGCAACATTCCATGATGAACACAACATAAAAATTTTAAATAAAGTCAGGAACCAATCCCACATTTGCTTCTCTCACCCCACCCTCACTCCATCCCAGGGCAGAATCTGAGTCTGGAATCAGAATATGGGAATTCCAGCCTCCGTTCTGATATCACTTAACTACAGTAAGCAAAAGCCTCAGGCAAGTTGCTGCAGTACCTTAGTTCTCAGTTTCCTTGTGTCATTTCACTTGAAAGCCTGATTAGGTAAATTCTAATGAACCTTTGAACTTGAGACAATTCTATGATTTTCTATAATATGAAGTTGCTTTACCTGAAATGTCATCAATGACTCAAAAGGACATATTCGTTCAGTAATTCATTCACCTATTCAATCAAAAACGTTTACTGAACACTTACTATATGCCAAGCACTATGTTAGGCACAAAAAATACAAAGTTGGAGACTATTGAAACACATAGAAAGAGAAGCCAACATTGGTGTTAAGAGGTCAGCACAACTTCCCTAGAAAGCGACTCTGACCTAAAAACCCAAAGGAGTTAGGGGAAGGCAAGGATGGAATTCCAGAAAGAGGGAACGGCATGGACAAAGGCCTGAAGGTAAAAAGAAAAATCTCACTGGGGTAACTGTAAGTTTAGTTTGGCTGAAACATTAATAGGATGGATGGGGGGGAAAAGTCTTTGATTACAGCACAGTAATAGAAGTATTTGCCAGAGTGTAATGCAAAGACACAGAGTTATGAGTCAAACCTGGGTTGCAGTTCCTGCCCTGCTGCCAAATTAGCTAGACGACAGAGTTTCCCCATCCACTGAGATTCTATTTTAGAACACATGACAAATTTTTCCATGAGGGGAGGCATTTAATTTCCTATGGAATGTTGTAAATCTCACATTTGAGATATTTACAGTTTATGTCCCTCGGTGCCAAAGAGGTGCTGTAATTAATACAAGTAGTCATTTCCCTAAAACAATCTGCTAAACAGCTAAGTCCCTGTTATCTGATGCCTATGAGCCTGAAGGTGCAAAGACCAGCCTAAACGCAAGCAAACTTTCGTCTTTCCCAGGCAGGTGTGAGAAGTGGGCAACTAGGCAAGTGTTATTGGCAGGTACTCCCAGCACATGTCTACTCTACCTAGGTTTATGACAGCCGAGTTGGTCTGCTCCTGCCATATTTGTGTCTGCTGATTTAATTTCTGCACTTAGGAAGACAGGATTCGAGCCAACTATTTATAACCAACCCCCCCCGCCCCCAAATTTTTTAATGAATGCAAAAGCACACCATCTCTTGAGTCCTGAGCATAAAGTCAAAGCTTTATGTTTTTAACCTCACTGCTATCACCCATAACACTCTCCATTTATTAGGTACTTACTCTGTCCAACCTTTACGACTAACTCAGCTAATCCTCACAATCCTCTGCAATGGGTTCTACTATTGCTCCATCTTAAAAGCAGGAGTAATTGAAAGCACAGAGAAGTAAACCGTGTGCCCAAAGTCGCACAGTTTATAAGTGGCAGAGCCAGAATTAAGAATTCAATTAATTTAGAATTCTGAATTAATTCAGAATTAATTCACGTTAACAGCCTGTCTAACTCTAGAGCCTGTGCTCTCAACTGCTGTGCTACATAAACAAGTCAGGGTCATCAGACTGTATACCCAAGTGGTACCACTGAGGTATGGCACTCAGAGGCTCCTTAAGTTTCCAGGACACCCAAGGATCTGAATTCTCTGAGTTTCAGAGGCCTCACTTCAGTCATTTAGTTGTGGGGAAGAAGAGCATCTTCTGTATCTGTCCTCAAATCTATCTTTGCATGCTCTTGGGGAAAGACATCCTTTCTCCTCTCTCTCTCCTCTCCTGTTCTCATTTCACAAACCCTTTGTTCTTAGACACTAACTCGTTCCAACTGCTCCCCCTTGATAAAAACTGCACTTGAGACTCACTGTACCTTCTCATTATACCTAGAGCCCCATAACTCTTTCCCCTGCTGGACTTCATAAATGACTGATAGTTATGCATTGCACGGGGTTTTTTTCCCTCCCATTCCCCACCGAAGTCTCTGAAATGGCTTCTGAACACACTGCTGTACTAAGATTGCTTTCCTAATGGTCACCAGAAAACTCTTTTTCATTCTCCTTTTTCAGTTCCCTACTTTCAACCTTTTCAAACTCCCCTCACTTAAAATCATCCTGGTAATTTATACATTTGGTTAAAGGAAATTGCTTGTACAACCACGAAAATGGGCTTTGAGACCTGATTCTGATACTTTGTAACTTGGTAGCTATGGACAAGCTACTGGGACCTCTCTGTTTCAGCTGCCTCAGCTGTGAAGAGGGAATCGGAGTCATAGGTGTTGTTGAGATTAAATAGGATTCCACATGGAGGCACTTAAACAAGTCCTGGCACAGTTGGGACTGCTTCTGTGAAGTCTGAGCACTCCTCATGATTCCCTGAGGCTTTTGCTTTCATGCCAGTTCTTTTCCTTCTTGTCTGAGTATTCACTTCTTATGCTCTTTCCTGGGGCTTATTTCTCTCCTTAATCCCTACATTTTGCTAAATGCTGAAATTTAGTCTTTGGCTCTATGGTCTCCTCCTCTTCCCATCTTCTTCAGTAATAAAAATAATAGTTGACATTTACTATGAAATCACTAGATGCTGGGATCTGTACTAATGCTTTCCAAGGTGTTCTGGTGTCACACCAAAATCAATTTCTGCAAAACAGCATTAAGCCTTTTACTTTCCTGAGCTAACCTCCCTCCCCATCCCTCTGTCACCATCAATCCAGTTACCAATGGTCAAACCCAAAGTGCTATCTTTGATTTGCCTTCTGTTGCACCCCCTGTAGTCAATTTGAAAACAAACTCTGACTATATTTTTTTTCCCCATTCTGGCATCTCTTATTGGCATTTTCAGATTGAAATTCAACATGTTCGGGCTTGGTTCAGTAAGGGACCTAGTTCCTGGGTCTGCAGTGTTGATGGCTGGAACACATGATCTGGCCCTCATTCTAGGATGCCAAGATGCAATGAGCTCTTTAAGTGAGATCCTTATGAATTCTCTGGTGCAGATTATTTTTAAAGTTTTCACAAAGTATATTAAATCAGGAAATTCTGACAAGAAAGGGGGAAATTCTGACAAGAAAGGGGGAAAAGGGAATTTATACACACTGCCATCCTACTATGTATCAGGAACTGTGCTAAATGCTGTTGCTTCCAAGATGCAGTGATGATCTCATTTTGTAAACATAAAGAAATGTAATATCATGATGCTATTTCCTAGTGGCACTTCAGGGTACAGTTCTTCTTCATAGGGGCAGCTGAGAAAATGTGTTTTTTGTTTTGATTTGTGGCCTCCCTGGCACATTTTAACACTGACCTCCAAGTCAGTTGACCACCTTGGAGAAATGGAAGTCATGATTTATCTTCTACTATTCTAAAGCAGGAATCATCACCTCATGGCTGGATTTCTCATTCATTTATTTAATGATTCATTCAACAAATATATTTTGGGTCTCTACTACATACCAGGCCTGTGCTAAATGCTGGTGATGCCACTGTGAATGCCTTACTCTCACAATACAAAATAGGCAACTACACAAGTGAATGCTGGGGAAGAAGAGGGTGATACAGGAGCACACAGAAGGAAGACCCTTCTTATATTAGCAGGTTTTACTTTCTTCACTTGTCTTTCAGATACATCTCCTCTTGTCCACCCCTACTGCCACCACCCTCATCATTTAACACCTATATTTCCACAATAAGTTCCCTGCCTCCAGTCTCACCACCTCCAAGTCATCCTCCACACTGTGGTCACAGTCGTCATTCTCTAATGCAAATCTGATCATATTTCAAACTTTCTCAACTTTCAAACAAACACCCCTAGCCTTCCCCATAAAACTGAAGTTCTTATACTTGGATAGTTCCATTCACACTCGATCTCTCCTTGTGTCTCTTGCTTGATGTAGTGCCACTGCACAAAACTAAGAACCCACATCTCTCGCTACAGCCACACAGAACTACTTCCAGGCCTTACAGAGATATTTCTGCCTGGAAAGCCCTTCTTTTCTCCTTGTCCTTGTTCAAGATTCAGCTAATGTCAAGCTCTCTGAGAAACCTTCTTGATCTTCTTACCCAACTTCCCAAGAAGATCAAGTTGGATGCCCTCCCTTTGTGCTTCCATGGCATTCTGGGCATATCTCTGAAAAACTCACTCTATAGCACTAGTTGTTAATTAGTGTCACCCAAGTGCTGTTCACTCTCAATGGCTCTAACCACATGAGATGGCTTATTGTCACCCCAATTTACCAGGTACTCTCAAGTATTTCCTCTGCCTGGAATGTCCTTTCTATCCTTTCCTCCCTGGTAAAAGACTATTCATTTTTCTCAAAGATCACCTGCTCAAAATCCTCCAGGGAAAGGAAAAAATCACTTTCATGCCTGTCCTATTGGCACATGGTTTAACCTACAATTATAGCAGTTAATCAGATTGTATCATAGTTAAATACCTGTTTCCTTGATGATTGGGACCATTTTTTACTTTCTCACCCTTTTTTCCCAGCCTCCAGCATGTAACAAGTACTTATACATGTTTTCTGAATGTTGAGAAAATTCAGGAGTTGGGGATGAAGTGTACAGCATACACATTAAGAGCTCATAGTACAATACAGAACTATCCCGCTTCCTATTTCATGTGTGTTCATCTTGTATTTACAACTAGAACATGAACACTTTGAGGGACAGAACAATGTTACATATTTTATATGACTCCCAGTGCTAAATACAGGATACGTGGTGAATAAATGCTTGTAAATAGAATCTAGAATAATCAAAATAAACTGATCTTGCAGATGAAGGAAGAGGAAATACATAGTAACAAAGCGAATAAAGAGCTCTAGTGAAAGCAAAAAGTATTCTTGATCTTTTCTTGCCAAAGTTTTCAAAAAAACTGATGAGCATGTTCACCATGGGATAAAAAGGACATATGCTGACAATTATAGTTAAAGCCCCTCTATGCCAATTTCACTTGAAAATATTCCTGGAAAGGTCTTTAATTCCCTAGTTATTTGAAAATAAAACACTCAAATTTCTATCTTACTGAATATCTTTGAAATCATAAAAGTGAAACCACTTTAATAATAAGCATCCCTTTCCCAATTCCTCCCACCCTTCTTCTTTTTTTTTTTTTTTTTTTTTTTCCTTTCTTAAAAAAGATTTTCACCTTTGGCTATGCTTATTTATGAGTCAAAATCACTTTCATAAGTGATTTCTCAATTAATCTCACAAATATCATGCTTTCTCCCACTTCAAAGAAGTCACAAAATGTTAAAGATAAAAAGGTCCCCATCTCAAGCAGCAGACAGACTCCCCAACCTGTAGTCTCAAAGTGAAGAGAAGCCTCACCCCCACCGGTGAGGAGCAGCAGTCACACGTACTGGGTCTGAGCTTCCGGAGTTTACTTCTGTCAGCATCAGCTTGGCTTCCAGATTCCCCATACACTTTTCCTAAGAATCCAGGGCTCCCGACGTGCACAAGAGCCAAAAATCTACCTGTCTGCCTGCCCATCCCGCCTTCCAGGTACAACCAACACGTCAAAATGGAGACACTTTCACACGAGGCACTTTCTAGACCTAAACAACTAATTTGTAAGTATGCTAAACGTTATCCTAGGAATAGTGAAGTCTTTTACGCTACAGATGTGACATTCCAGACCCCTCAAAACTAGAGTCCCACCAGATGAATAGGAGCTGCCAAGCATACAAGTGGAAGGGGCATAGAAATTCAGTGGATGATGCAGTGTACCTCCCCTCCAGTCAACCTCTTCCTGCCTTCATTAACCTCTAGTCACACCTCTCCTAACTGACCATTATTTGTCCCTCTTCTCTCTCCCTTTGTCCCAGTCCTGGACTCCTCACAGGCTGACCCAGTCTCCGCTGTTTCAAAAGGCCATTCGATTTGATGCTTTTCCCGGGTGCAGTGGGTGCACTGCTCTCTGAGATCCCGCCCCAGTAGGGCTGGCATTTTAGGAAATCCTTTTCTCAGGACCTTTCCATTGGTCCGAAGAGATATTCAGAACCGTGCCTGTCCACCAACTAGATAGCACACAGCAGAGAATCTCTCCCAGGAAAGAGGTTGAAAGGAAAAATCGACATCCCCACAAAGAAAAATAACCCAGAATCCTCCACATATTCCACATGTGTGTGTCATAAAACCCTTGGGGAATGGGTTGGGAGAGGATAAAGCCCCGTCTTCCCACTGCCGCCGCCGCCACAGCAGTCCCTGTCCAGCTCCCAGCGCTGCCGCGGTGGTGTGCGTGAAGACAGCACCTTCCCCCGGGAGGAGAGATCCTGGCGCCCTGCGTTTCTAGGAGGTGATTATGGCAAGCCTTTCAGTAACTCATCATTTATCCCCGCACTGACCCGAGCCTCACCCCGGCGCCTTTGGCACTGGAGCTCGATGAGAAAGCCGAAGGCTGCCCCTCCAGTTTTCCAGGTGACAACCCCCTCCCCCCCGCCCCCCCCACACACACCCCACTATACTCCTAGGACGCAGCGGGGTGGAAGGGAAGGATGACAGGTGCCCATGCCTGAGGGAAAATCAACGGCAACCCTTACAGCTTGGGGTGAGATATTCCAACCCCCGCCCGGGTGGGAGGACTTGACATCAGCTACCTGCAGGGCGCCCCCGCCTGCACACCCACCCAATGCGTGCAGGCTTGCGTTGCAGCCCGGAATGCAGTCAGGAGGGTGGAACGGGACGGAGGGAGCCTCCACGCCCCCTTTGTCTCCACGTTTCCCAGATGACATAGAAGGAAAGTTTACGAGCAGGGAGGTGGTAGCTTTCTGCTGGGTCAATCTGACACCTCGCAGGAGGCGACCCTCCCTGGGTTCGTCCTCTCCTCTGCACTGCCCCGGCGCCACCTTCATCTGCACCTCGACACCCACAAGCAAGGCATGGGACACCTGCGCCGCCGGGTCCAGCCGCCGGGTCCAGACTGCCCCGCGCTGCCCCACTGCCCCGGCACAGCGACTTCCCCAGAGGCCTGGCTGCGGGCGCCGCACTCACCTCCCGCAGCGGAACGTCCTCCAGTGAGCCCTACTGGGCCGTCCGGCTCCCGGGAGCGAGGTGCATTCAGGCGGCGGCCCGAGACACGCTCTCCCGGCGCTGCTGCATTCTGCCTGCGTGGAAGAGCCAGCCGGCGAGCGCGCGGCGCGGGCGTGTACGAGTGTGTATTTGTGTGAGTGTGTGCGCGAGTGTGTGTATGTGTGTGTCCGTGTGTGTGCGCGCGCCCGTGGGGCGGAGGTGCGCGGGATCACAGATCCCGCTGGGCGCCCATCCCGCGCTCTGCCTCCTCCGCTGCCTCCTCCTGGCGCTGCAGCCTGCACAGGGTCCAGGTTTCCGGATCTCCTGTTTGTTTAATGAAAGGAAAGAGCAAAAGGCTGGCGCGGAGGGGGCGGAGGAGGGGAAAGGAGGGGAGGGTGCCGGGCTGCGCATGCTCAAGAGAGACTCGGTTCTGGCTCCAGAGCCCAGGCAGAGCAGAGAGAGTGAGCTCGGGGTAGAGGCGAGCCAGCCAGATTGCGTCCAGCCGTAGTCGCTCCGCGGGGTTCCCAGAAGGCAGCTGGGAAACCCCGCCGCAAAGGTGCGCCCCGCTCGGGGACTCCGCGGCGCATGCAGCGCTGGAAGCCAGTGGTGGGATCCCCACCCATCCTTGGAGACCGCTTCTGCCTTGAGTCCTGGGTAACGTGGGGCTGTCCTCTCCCGGTGTGGTTTTAGTGCTGGTGCGGGCGTTCCTGTGGGCCATTCTCTTGCGTCTACTCTGCGGGCAACCGAGATGCGTCTCCGCAGAGGTCCAGGAGGAACCACAGGCTGCAGGTCGCCCCCAACTAAAATGAGTTTCCTGATGTGTGCTTCTTTCTTCCCCTCCCAACTTCCACTCCTTTAAGAGCAAGAAAAAGCAACGTCCAGTCGGGTCCCACAACAGCTTCAATGGGGTGAGGGCGAGGAGGGGGATAGCGATAACTCTTCCAAACAACAAAGGAGGAGTGGAAGGAAGGTGAGTCTCTGAGGACTCCATACTCAGCCTCCTTTGGTGACAGGGTTAAATGGAAGAGATATTTGCCCTATTCAAAAAGGAAGAAAAAAAAAAAAAAAGAACAATGGGTTCATTGTCCCCTTGCCTAGAATGCCAACGCAATTGTAGGTCTTTGTGAGGTCTCTTGGCTACTTGGTAAAGTGGAAGAACTGTCAACTCATAAAGAGTCCAGTAAGAGAACCTGAGCCTGCGATGACACAGTAACCTGAGGCCAGGGGAGATGGCAGGTGAGTCCTTGCAAGAGGAGTGGAAACTTCTTGGATGAGATTGTTCTACGACCAAAACAGAATGGTTAGGATCCATTCAAGAGCTTTTATTTTCAATATCTTCCCTGTTTAATCGCTCTGTCTCCCCACACACCACGCCCCATTTTCTCTCCTACAGAAGAAAAGACATCCTAAGCAGGAAACTCCCTGTAAAGAGATTTCTACCTCCTTTTTATTCATTTTCTGTCCCTCCAGAAAAGGATCACCTTTGGTCCCCTCTGCTTTGGAGGAATAGAGGGCAGCCTGCCTTGTGCAAATCTTTTCCAAGCTTTCATTAAAGATCACCTCTAAGCATTTCCACTATACAGTGGAAGCGAGCAGATGCCTTCTTGCTGAACTCTGACCCACTTCCCATTCATCTTCCCAATAATAATGCCAAGTGACACTCGAACAGCAGGACAATTAGATCAAATCCTAGAGCACACCCGGAGGGGAAAAAACAGCATGTCTAAATACCACCAACAAAAACAAAGTTCAGGAGAACAGACTTAGAGGAAGGAAAGAAAAAGGGGAGTTCTTAAAAAGAGAAAGTGCCCTGGGTGTAGCGGCAGGTTTCTTTTCTCAGTAGATTCTTGAAAGGAGTAGAATTGCAGCATCTCTTTGCTTAAAGGACAAGTGAGAGTGAGTCTCCATCCACCAGGTAGGGGAGATCAGGTTCTCCTGAAGAGCAGCAAAGCCTCTATAGTGAATCATGTAGGGTATTTGGAGCTCCTCCTTCCATGCCTGTTTATATCAGGACTTCCCTTTGGTGCTGGGCTTCTTGGAAGGTATCCAAGATAGATCTGCCTTGTTGTCACATTCCCCTCAGAACAGTAAACAGTGTTTACTAGAATTGCAAGGTGTTAGTATTGGTGGGACCAATTGCTTCCTTGAGGCAAGATAGCCATTCTCTTTGCCCTGGTGCGTAAGCACAAGGTGAGTGATAGCTTTGAATTCATGAACTAAGAGGGGCTGGGGTTTACAGTTCACTCAGTAGGAGACACTTCCTCCTACAGTGATAAGTATACAGGGTTGCCTGGCCAAGAAGCCCACTCTATCTGAGCCTGGCCTTGGGTGAGAGGGGCCATCTCTAAGCAGAGGGACCTGTTCACCATCTCAAAGCAGAAAGTAGCACCCAACAAGGTCAAGGGTGAAGGAGAATATTTAAATGCAGAATTGCAAATAAAGTGAAATCTCTTATGGTGTGTCTGCTAGGAGATGGTGAATGAGCAGTTCTGGAAGAGATTTTTACTGTTTGGGGACAGTAGGGAAAACACAGGGACATTAAGTGAGATGATGTACATAAAGCACTTAACATAGTGCCTGCTGCATAACAAGCTCTCCAAAACTTGTAGCTCTTATTTTGGTTATTAATATTTTCATTATTGTGGTAGTTTATTTATTTTTTAAAAAAAGGCTAAGATCTTTTTTCCTTAGCTTAAACAAGCAAAACAGATAAAAGCCAAAAGCCTTCCAGGTTTTCCTTCTGGCTTCCTCCATCGCCCCCTCACTCATCACCCTGATCACTGATGTATTCAAATCCATGTAATGAAAAGCATGCTCTAAAGACGTGCGGCAGTGTGAATGGGGAATAGCTCCAACTCTCACCCTTCCACCCTCAAATCTAGGCGTAAGTGTGAGATAGCTTTGTCTTTCAGTAATATGCCTCAAGCACTTTTTGCCACTCACGGCTCACAGTGATTAAGGACTCCTGCCTGGCAGGGTCTTTTGCTGTAACACCCAACCTACATTGGAACACCAAGCTTTCTATTTTCACTTTTTTTTTTTTTTTTTTTGGCCTGCCTTCTAATTTTAGCTGTCATATGTGTTACTCCTCCTAGGTAAACGAATGCCCAAAGTCAATTAATATGCACACATCTGCAGATGGTTTTGAGACAAATTAATGGTAAGAATTTCAGTGGTTGCCAGTATTTTTAGTGCTCCTTTATCACAGATTTCAGACTTAGTACTCATCTGCTCTACTTAAAGAATAATCCCTAAACTTTGTACTTCCTTCTACCAACCAAGCAACATACCTAATGGCCTTACTTCCTATATCAGCAAAATAACCCAGCATTGTTGCCTGGATGTATATGAAATTACATATTTTTAAAGAAAACTAGCTATTAAATTTTCAATAGAACTAGCTATTCAAAACATAATATCCAAAAAATTCTATAATTAATAAAAACAAGTAATAGATGAAATGACTGAACATTAAATTCTCCAGAGTTATGGAAGCTATTGAGGCATCTGGATTCTTAGAAAACTGTATTTTCTTATAGTTTTCTATATGTCTACATATAGTTTTATAAGAAAACTATATGAAAACTGTATTAGGTTATATATAGGTGAAGTAATATAAGTCTGTCATGATACAGTATGTGCAAAGATTCTGCTCTGAATATTTTCTAAGAAAGAGGAAACACACCATTTCCATTTGAATTGTATCCTACCTATAATTTTGGTTCTTTTCAAAAATCACCCTAATAAGACAAATAAATATAGAATGTTTTCTTCCTGTAGAAATTTCTTATATATAGTAATCTTTTCTGGTTCAATAAAAATGTCAGGTCATTAGTATAAGGGCTAAACTAGTGATTTCTTATTCCAAGAATCAAAGTGTTTCTGGAACTATCAAAAACTATTACAAGATTATCCCTATAGCCCTTTGCATATATTCTTACTGTAACTCTTAACATCAAGTTCTTTTTGTATGTCTGACTTGTCTCCCCTAGGTTGGATGTAAGCCATTCAAGAGCAGAGATTATTTCTTTTTTATGCTCCTAGTGCCTTGTGAAAATAAGAAAGATGTATCTGTTCAGTAAATGTTTAAGGAGTAAATGACTGAATACATTGCCAAAAATGAATTTATGTTGGTAACACGTTGACTTTGAAATAGACTACCAAGTACCATGATACTTGGCATTCCTTATAGATGATGAAGTCAGTAGACACTGTTTTGTGTGTGATTATCTATAAATGGGAGTTGAGATGAGAAAAGCAAATCAGGCTTCTGTAGATAGTTTTTATCCCCATGGAAACATATATATTAAGCCCATTCTAATTTTTCTGGTTTAGAAGGCGAATTAGTTTTGGCTCAGAGTGTACTATTATTCAAAGGATAGATTCATGCTGGCCAAACTAATCCACCAGAATAATGTTCTAATGTATTAAACTTTGCCCCTAAGTAGGACGAAATATTTGGGCCAATCATGGTTAGAACTCTTTTTTGTCATCAAGAAAATCCAAAAAGCAAAAAGGACCACCCCCAGAACTTTACCCCCAGGATTTCTATTATAGCTGTCTTGAATGAAAGGGTCTAGTAAGAAGCTGGTTCTGTTTTCATGGATGGGAATTTGGGTGATGAGGAGTTTGTGGGGCAGAGGAAGGCTTAACTATGAACAGTCTCATCTCTGATCAAAACTACTCTAAGACAGGGAAAGGAGGATGAGAGGACCAGGGGATTGACATCCTGTTTATCTTTTATCTTTCATTCATTCATGCACCTAATAAAAGAGTTTATTAAGAATGATCATCAGAGAGAGAAAGAGAGAGAGATCCCAAAATAGAAGCTGCAGACTTTTATAGCCTAATCTCAGAAGTAACAGGCCATCACTTCTGCCACATTTTTTCAATCATACAGACCAACCCTGGTACTCTCCTCAGATTATCTTAATTTTATCTTAATTTTAGGGTGATTCATGTTTCTTGCTGGGACCCTGACTGATACAGATCTCAAGAATCTCTTTGTTATTTATGAACTCATCTCACCCACCTTGGACCTAATGCTTGTTGCTATTTCATATGCTGTGATTTCCATATACCATGGTTTATAACCTGGGTTAATGCCTCATATGGCCCAGCCCCCAGGATCTATGCACATGTGTTGCTGGAGCTCCCACCTAGTTTTTCATGTCTGTACAAGTAGGACCCAGATACCTATCATTGATTCCACCACTGTTTGATTCCACCTCATGGTGCTATCCCAGTTATCCCTCTCGGAAGCCTCACTGGCAATCATGAGAATTGTGATTCAACCTCTCTTGGACTTTACATTTTGTAGATATTCTACTGTTAGCTTTTCCCTTCTGTAGACTCTGCCCTAATACAGGAAAGGTAGGTTTGCAAAAGCCCATCTATCTCTTTTTCTCAGTCTGTTCCATTCTGCCAACATGGAACCATTCACTCCCAATAGTTGATAAATAGCATGACATATGTCTTTATTTTTATCATCTTTAAAATGAGAGAGCTGAACTAAATTACTCAATCATCCTTCTTTTTTTTTTTTTTTTCTTTTTTTTTTTTTTTTGAGACAGAGCCTTGCTGTGTCACTCAGGCTGGAGTGCAGTGGAAGGATCTCAGCTCACTGCAACCTCCCCTTCCTGGGTTCTTGTGCCTCAGCCTCCAGAGGAAGGCTTGGATTATAGGCATGCGCCACCACACCAGGCTAATTTTTGTATTTTTAGTAGAGACAGGGATTCGCCATGTTGGCCAGGCTGGCCTTGAACTCCTGGCCTCAAGCTATCCACTTGCCTCAGCCTCCCAAAGAACTGGGATTGCAGGGGTGAGCCACCACACCCAGCCCTCAATCATCACTTTTTAATAGTCTAGTCCAGGGGTCAATAAACTTATTCTGCAAAGGACCAGATTGTATACATTTTAGGCTTTGTGGGCCATATGGTCTCTGTCACAACTACTCTACTCTACAGCCACAGACAATGAATAAAAGAATGAGAATGGCTGTGTTCCAATGTATTAAAAAAAAAAAAAAAAAAAAGGTGGTGGACTGGATTTGGCCAACAAGGTATAGATTGCCAACCCTGAGTCTAATTCTTCATTTTCCACACTTCATCTCGGCATCAGCAATGTGTTAAGTAGAAGGAACTTGAATCTTGCTTTCTGTTCTGCCTGTAGGAAAATAATAAGAACCATGAAATTGGTGCAGGAAATCTTAGTCTGTTGTCGGTTTAGGGGCTCTTCATCAGCAAGTGTGGTTTTCACACTATCTTAAGAATGTATTCAGAAAATTATTTTTTTTCCTTTTTGTAAGGCAATTGGCTGTGTTTTCCACATGGAACAGTGGAAGCAAGGGCAGCTATACTATTTTTAACCTAAAACCAACTTTTGTAGCCCTAAAAGTTCAGCAAGAGGAATATTTTAAGAGAATATAAAAACAATAGTGTGACCATGATACTCCTATTAAAATGGGGCAGGTAAATACATTCTAATTATAACTAGTGCTTTAGGAAAACTGCCTCTAAAGATAAACTCAACCTCAATAAAACAAATACATTCTTATACAGGCCCTAGTATAGGAGCAACACTTCTGAGTTGAATTCACACAAGTTGAGCTGCTGTTTGAGCATTTTTCCACATTCAGCCCAAGTTATGAAATTCAGCTTATCTAAAAATTTCACTCAAATTTCACTCTGAGTTACAAATTCAATGCAATCTCTATCAAAATTCCAACATCTTTTTTGCAGAAATAGAAAAATCCATTTTAAAATTCATATGAAATCTCAAGGTTATTTTTGGGAACCCAAATAATTTGACAATTAGACAAAGAGACAATTTAGAAAAAAAAAAAATTGGAGGTCTCAAACTCCCTGATTTCAAAACTTACTACAAAGCTAAACAAAATAGGGTAGTAGCAGCCTAAAAACAGACATACAGACTATTGGGATAGAGGACCCAGAAATAAACCCTCACAGATATGGTCAAAATTATTTTTGACAAAGTTGCCAAGACCATTCAATGGGGAAAAGACAGTTTTTTCAGCAAATGTTGTGGCCAACAGGCACAATAATGAAGTTGGACACTTATACCATATACACAGATTAACTCAAGATGGATCAAAAACCTAAACACAGGAGCAAAAACTACAAAACTCTTAGTGGAAAAGCTTCATGACATTGGATTTGGCAATGATTTCTTAGATATGACACCAAAAGTGCAGGCAACAAAAGAAGAAATAGATAAATTAGACTACATCAAAATTTAAAACTTCAAAGGACACTATCAACAGAGTAAAAAGGCAACCCATAGAATGGGAGGAAATACTTGCAAACCATATATATCATATGTCTGATAAGGTATTAATATCCGGACTATATAAAGAACTACAACTCAACAACAGGAAAAAAAACCAACCCAATTTAAAAATAGGCAAAGGAGTTGAATAGACATTTCTCCAGAGAAGATATATGAATGGTCAATTTTTCACCATGAAAAAATGTTCAACATCACTAAGTAAATCAAAACCACAATGAAATACCACTTCATTCCCATTAGGATAGCTTTTATTTGTAAAAAAAACAGGAAATAAGTGCTGACGAGGATTTGTAGAAACTGGGACCCTTGGTCCAATGGTGGGAATATAAAATGGTGCAGTCACTATGATCATTTTTCAAAGAATTAAACATAGAATTACTATAAGTTCCAGTAATTCTATTTTTTGGGTATATATCCCTAAAAATGAAAGCAGGGACTTGGACAGACATTTGGAAACCCATATGCATGCAGCATTATTCATAATAGCCAAAATGTAAAAGAAATCCAAGTGTCCATTGACAGATGAATGGATAAATAAAATGCAGCATATACATATACATACAATGGAATATTATTCAACCTTTAAACAGAAGGAGAATCTGATGCATGCTATAAACCTTGAAGACTATGAGAATTAAGACAGTCACAAAAGTACAAATACCGTATGATTCTACCTATGAAAGGTACCTAGAATAACCAAATTCGTATAAACAGAAAGTAGAATGGTGGTTACCAGAGGCTGCAGGTAGCAGGGAGTAAGGAGTTATTACTTATGGGTAGAGTTTCAGTTTTGGAAGGTGAAAAATGTTCTTAAGATGGATGATGGTGATGGTTGCACTTAAAAATGGTTAAAATGGTAAATTTTATGTTGTGTATATTTTACCAAAATTTTTAAAATTAGGAAAATAAATGTAATTCACTCCTTCAATTACTCCCTCCCAGCAAGTTTTCCCTCAAAAAGAATTATATTAATGATACCCATAATCTAGTAAAAACAGGATATTAGGCTGACATTGAGTTGAATTCCAGCTCTGTCAGGGAATGTTTTAGCTACATGCCCATAGGCAAGATACTCTAAGCCTCTTTTCTCATATATAAAATATGGAAAGTAATTTATCTTACTAAATCATGAGAAATAAGATAACACAAAAGATGTCTGGCAAGAAATCGACACTCAGTAAACAGAAGCTATCAGCAGCAGCATCATTCATGTTTCCCATCTAAAAGTCATCTTAAAAACTTGAGGTCATCTTTGTCCTCTTTTTATAACCAGTTATCATATTTTGTCACCATGACAGGACGATTCTTTTTTCAAAATGTTTCATGATTTTTTTCTTTCTTTTCTCAAGGCTAACATCTCAAGTATCATCCCAAGCTGGAGTGATAAGAATCTACAAATGGATTTTGGTACCTCTCTCTATATATTTTTTAACTTTCCTATAGGAATTAGACTATGATAGTCATTCATTCATCCTTCTTTTATTTAACAAATAGGTATTGTTTGTGCTAATGTAATCAATGAAATTGAGGTCAGGACCTCCAGATAGTACTCTGAACAAATCATGCCTAATATTCTAACTTTGTGGATTTATGTTATTTTCAATTTACAAATGTATTTGGTAAAATAGCAATTTCATGAAAGGTATAAAGGAAGAGCCTCGGGGACTTAGCTAAAAACAATCTTAAGGTGTTGCTTGAATAATATACTATAGTCACATGAATATTTTATGTGAACCACCTAACTTTGATATAGATATATGATTTTAAGTCATTTAACTGAAATGTTTTAAGACCATGGCTCCTAGCCCTTGGATAATTCCACAGCACTTTAATGGTAAATGATACATTAACTTAGCAAAGTGTCTAAACCACTCTTCTAACTAGGAAAACTGTCTCAGGAAAATTATTCAACAATATACCAAACTATACAAATCTCTTCATAAAATATCAATGATAATTAATCATCATTAATTACCAATTATACTATCATTATCAACAGATAACCTTCATCGTAATTAATCACCTTTAGTCCACATAGCTTGGGAAGCCAAAGATTCAATAAAGTTAAGTGTCTGTTGTTTTGGTTTGTAGTTTTCCCCTTTTGGCCAGTAATGGTATCCGTATTTCCTCTAAGAAAGTGCCATTCTCCAACAACTAATCCATTTGTTTTGAGTAGGATTGAAAGACCTCTCCCCACTGTAAGCATGTGCATAGAATTCCAACCTACTTAACCAGAGTTTCCCATTGCTCTAGTCATTTTCCAAAACGGGAAAATTAGATTAAAATTCAGAACTTTTGTTCCCATGGAAGAAAAGCCTCTTTTATACTAGGATGCTAAGCAGTTAAAATGCTGTAAGGCTGGGAATGACAGAAGAGAAACCTTAACACAATTTTGAATCCCTCATCCTACTATGCCCTAAAATATCACTGGACTTTTCAGTTACTTGAACAGTTAATTCGTTTTTTGCTTAAGGCATTTTGAATTAGATTTTCTTTCTCTGGCCCCATTGAAAATGTCTTTATTGACACATTCATTTAGCCATCTCTTTAAGAATAAAAATGGTAAACAAAAGGGAAAGCAGGCAAAGGATGAGGACAGTGTGTAAAGGATCCTTATGACCACACTGTGCCTGGTTTCTAGTCCAGGACATTTTAGGCAGTTTTTCACTTATGAGCATATATCTTATGTGTCCTCTTCTCCTTTCCTGAATTGCCAGAATCGGTGGCTGGCACTCCTCAAGGCTGACACCCACCATTAGACAGATGGAGCTGAGTGGGGCAAGGCAGAGGCCAGGGAGACCCTGCCAACTCATTTGGCCTCAGGCCCAGCCCTACTCTATAACCACTGCTGCTGTCAATATCCAGCTAAGGCTGGTCTGAGTTCTCTTTACTGTCAGTTTTTCTAGGCTTCTGAAGTTGACAGTGGCATTGCTCCTTCCAGGCCTGGTGGGTACACGTGCCAAATCACAGCTTTGCATGGTTGGTAAGGTATCCCTTGGCACTCAGGCAGGCTGAAGTTGCCTCTCATCCCAGGGACTCCTGCACCACAGGGGTTGTCAGGGAGAATGCCTGAAACAGCTGTCACCCCTCTGCTTGCCAGACTGATGTGATTGGCTTTGTTGGTATTCTGTCCTTCCCCACACCTCCTAAAGTTGTCCAGTTCGTAAGCGTCAACTTTCCAGAGAAAGAGGACTGTTCTTGCTTTGTCCTCCTCACCAGGTTCATCTTTTATTCTGCATCTAGAAGGGATCTAAAATGTGATCATGTCACTCCCTGGCTTAACTTTTCAAGGGTTTTCCCAGCCTGATGCTCAGGGTCCTTCATGATCTTGACCAAGGATATATATCTGCCCCAAACTTCACCATTCACAACCCACCCAAATCTTGTCACCTCCAAGCCATTCCAAATGTGCCAAGTTTTCTTCTATCGGCACCTCTTGCATGCTGCTGTGACTTACCCCATCATGTCTGCTTAAGTCTTTTCTGTCCTTCAAGTGTCAGCTCAGATATACCCTCATTCAGAAAATGTTTCTGAATCCCCAAACATAGAGGGGAAATGAAGTACCCCTACTCAGTGTACTCACAACCCTCTGAGTTTACCTGTATCCTAGAACCCCTCATACTGTATTGTAACTATATATTTATACATGGCTGTGGTTTGACTATTTTCATCCCCACCAAAATTCACAGTGAAACTTTTCATCACCATTGTGATAATATTAAGAGGTATGGCCTTTAGTAAGTCATGAAAATGGAGCCCTCATGGATAAGATTAAGGATCTTATAAAAGGGCTTGAGAGTGGGTTCATTCTCCTCTGCCCTCCCACCATTTGAGAATATAACATTCCTCCCCTTTTTGTCCTTCTGCCTTCACCATGTGGGACCCAACAAGAAAATTCTCACCAGATGCCAGCACCTTGATCTTGGATTTCCCAGCCTCCAGAATGGTGAGAAAATAAATTTCTGTACTTTACAAATTATTCAGTTTCAAGTATTTTGTTATAGCAGCACAAACAGACTAAGACAATATGTGACTCCTTTTATAGCCTGTGAACAAATTGAAAATAGGAATTATGTCTCTTACCTGGTATACAATAAGTACTTCACTTATGTTTGTTAAATGAATAAATTAATGGCGTATAAATAGCTGTGCTTCCCTATTAGAATTAGAGCATAAAATAAGACAGTAAATGCCTGACTCCTAGGAGATGCTTCATTTCAGGAAAAATGTTACTGCTGTCTTCTGCTAGTCCACAGGAGTGCCTGATTCTAAGTGAATGTGAATTGTACTGGCCAGGACATAGAGGAGCAGGAGGACTGTCACCACTGTTTCTTGCCTCTTGTAGGTCTAATAGAGAAGAACTCCTGGCTGTGGAGTTTCCCATCACCACTTGCACCAAACCAAATCCCTTTATCTCTGTGCCCACTCCCAAAGAGTAGCACATCATGGGTGTATACAGAGCAGCAGGGAGCACAGCCCTGCTTTGGCAATCAGTGGTACCAGTGTCCCTACACTGTCCATGACTGGCAGGGATACCTAGCAGCTACTGTGCCGCTGCATGCCCATGGTAATGAGTGTCAGCAATATTGAGGGCAGTGAGACTTCCATGTTACCTGCAATGCTAGCTCAGTGTATTTGTTTTCTCCCAAATATTAGGATCTGTGCTAATAATGGTATGCTGCAGTGGCAGTTAAAATGTTGAGGCTCCCTTTTCTAGATTAGTAGTGTCCTCTTACCAGCAGCCAGAACTAGAAAATAGAAAATTAAATAAATTAAACCCAAATCAAAAATTAAAGAACAGAATAAAGCTGGTAGAAGAGAGGATCTTTTCATCAATACTTGTGCTTCTACCTCATATACCATAGAAAACTGGAAGAAGCTAGACAATTTTTTTTTTCTTCTGTCAATGAGACCATTTCCTCTAAACTAATATGGTCCAAGATAATATTAAAGCTCTAGGTACTGTGTTGAAATACAGCCCCAAACCTTGAGTTCAAACCTTGGTTTTGCTGTTTATTTATTTCTCACAATGATGTTGGATAAGATCCTTCTCAGCCTAGGGACTGTTATCTGTAAAAGGGACATAATGAAGACCCATCTCATTGGATTAATATATGGATTATGTAAAATAATGTATATCAAAGTGCTTTACAAACAAGGGGTGTGATCCAAAGTCACTCTGCAGGGCATAGTCCTTTACATATAGAAGGCGCTTGATGAATATGGGTTGAATTGAAATGCAAGGGAGCTATCACTAAACACAGCATTGAAATGTTGAAGGATACATTGATATTTCCTTACTCTCTCTATTACAGGTCATTCTCCTCAGTTTGGGAGAAAGAATTGACATTTACCAGATGATTTGCAACTGGGTAGGAAAAATAAATAGGAAGTGAGTCTTCATTTCAGTGAAAAAGGTACCCTCAAGGTTCTGAAGTAGGAATCACACTTCCTGGGTATCTTTAGAGATTCTCACAGTTCCACAAAGCTCCTCCATATACACCCTAAGGAAGTTTGGGGGTGAAGAAGCTCCAGGGAGTGGTTAGCTGCATTCTCTTGACTATTAAGTGGAAGAGGGTTTTGCTAGTTGTGGGTAATGGAAGTACTCAACATTGCCAAAGGTACCAAAAAAAAAAAAAAAAAAAGAAGAAGCCACACATGGCTTCACCACCCACTGAGAACAGAAAAGGGCAGTCTTGGCTAATTGACTGTCAACAGATGCCTTGCTAACAGTGCTTCAGATGATGGGAGTCATGATTCAAGCGAAGCAGGAATCAGCAAACTCACAATGCCTGCCCAGTGGGCAATGAGAATCATCGAGGAATGCTAGGTATAGATGCAAATACAGACTTATGAGAGAAAGGTCCTGAAGTAGACCAGAGTGTATGCCCTTTTAAAGGAAGATACTCACAATTGTCATGCAGAAAAAGGACACAGTGTTACCAGTTCTTGGTGTTTGGGTGAAGGAGAAAGGACAAGATGGAGGAAGGTGAACAAGAAGGCACAATCCATGTTGCTTCCGGGTTCTTCCTCACCAACTTTCCCGTGCACGGGAAAATGCAGTCTGTACCCGGGAAGATGCAGATCAACCGAGCATGCGCCAGGTGACGTCAATCCGAAGAGATCGAAACTTACCCGGCCACGCCTATGGAGACGCCCCTATCACGCCCTTATCCCGCCCACTGCCCTCCCCCTTCCAGTACCAATGCATAAAAGTCCCCTGCGGGCAGGAGCCGGGGTGACGTCTTCGGCCCCTCCTACTTGTGGAACCGAGAACCTCATCGGAGAGTCCCGCGGCGACTTCCCTGGCCCCATACCTGAGGACCGGAGAACCTCGCCCGAGAGTGTGTGCATATTTGCAATAAAAGACTGCCGCTTTCTTATGTACTTTGGCCTCATGTTTAATTATTTAGCTCTCCTAAATTAAGTATTAAATTAAGTATTAAATTAAGACAATTATTAAATTAAATTAAGACACTTGGTTTTTCAAGAAAAGGTGCAAGTCAGCTTTTACGTGAAATCTCTGATTTTTTTGTAAAAGTTGAATGTTTTTGTTTCCCGAAAGGCAGACAAAGAACCCCTGTGTTAGTCAAGAAAATACATCTACAAGCAAGATTTAAATCATGGTCAGCCAGTGTGCATCTTCTGGTGTAGAGTTTCTCTGACATTCTTCAGAGATGTCTTGTTTTCATGAGGGTCATAGTCCACACAGTGGCACATCTTAAGGCCTGTGGATGACTGGATTATGCTGTAGGCACAAAAAAACCATGAAGTGCATCAGGATCCTTAGGAAGAGAGCTGTGATGTGGTAGGGCACAACATCTTGTGAAGCAGGGGCAGTATGGCAAATGAGGGGGTGAAGGCTTTCCTATGCAGCTTAAACAGCATAGAAGACACCAAACACACACACACACACACACACACACACACACACACACACACCAGACTAGATCTCATGGACAGCGTCACACAGGTAAAACCATGCAACAAACTCAATAGGAGAGCCCTGTAGGTGAATGGAAAGAGCATTGTGCTAGGAAACATAGACTTAACTGCAAATCACCTAGCTTATCATGATTAAAATAATGCACTCTTTGTAAGGTAGTTTAAAGGATTCAATGAGATTCTATGTTTGACACCTAGCATACCGTTTGGCAAATAGTATATTCCATTATTATTGTTATTATTAAAGAAGTTATGCCCTATTCAAACATAGACTTTTCCTGTAACACACATTTCATAGCACCCAACTCACAGAGTGATAGACCTCACAAATATCATCTGTGGTGGGTTGGTTTCATGGTTTTGCATATTGCTAAAGAGGAAAGGGTGAGGGAATCAACTCGAGAGGATTGGTTTGCAGAATTTAGTTACACTGCTGCCTCCCCCAGCTTTGCTCATTATAATTTTCCACTGGGCTGTGGGTGTAGAGTCAGTAATGTCACATTGGACAGGAGGAAAGCTCCTGGGTAGCAGAGCTTCTTGCTGATAATTAAGCCCTTTCCATCGTGGGAAATTCAGCTGAAAAATGAGGCTATCACCATTTTTATTATAGTTAATTTCCCTTTACCACTGCCTAAACAGGATCTTTTTAGGAACGGAGAAACAAATGCTTAATGACATTTTCCAAAGGAGTCTTATGTGTATCTGAGCTCTGATCTGTAAACATGGCTCCAGTTGAGTAGATGGAAGCTGTGTGTTTGCAGTTCTGAATGTGTCAGCCTGTTCACTTGTCGATTTCCATGTGCATTTCCTCATACCCTCTATCAGTCTTAAGGGTTAGTCCATTTGAGTGATTGGTATATAGATGAGCTATCATAAAATGGGCAATATGTATAAATGTCTGCAAATAAAAAATTAAATTGACAGACAATTCCTTGCTGGTCACCAGTCATGTGTATTCAAGGTGAACTAACTAGCCCAACAGGCAACATTTAATGAGGGGCTCATTTCTCACTGTCTCTCCTTGAAGGCTTGGATCATTGCACAATGGACTATAGGAATTGCTGCTGAGAAGACATTGTTATTATGTGAAGAAAAAGAACATGTGTTTTTTCTGCATACATTTTGATAAACATTGAAAATTTTGCTTTATATACAAAGGGCTACAACTTAACAATTTAGCATATATACAGTTTCTTTTTGGCAATAGATATAAACCTAGAAGCCAATAAATTGAATTTTGTCAATCAAATATAATGGATGTTCTAGATAAATAAAATAAATTACTTGAATTTTACTGAAAAACCTCTCTCAAAATGTCACAGTTTTTACCTTCATGATGCATTCACGTTGAAGCACCTTCCAGCAAGGGAGAGTTCCTGTAATTTTTTAAAAAACTAATAAAATACAAATAAACAGAGAACACCAGTATCACAGAAGATAGCAGCAAAGTCATATATTGGCTACAAGGATTAATCAGATTTCTGAACATGAGTCTCAAACCTTTCTCTATGTTCTTTGTATGTTTGAGCAAAAAAGCAAAACATGGGATGATCACACCATAGAAAAGAGAAGAAGCTTACCAATTTCTCAGGAATACAAGCTTTGGTTGATACTGTATTATTTCACTTATTACACAGTAGTTTTATTATGTTATTATTTCTACTAATATGTCTATTAGATGAGTTTTAAAATAAAGATCCAAGCATGGTAGTTCCTCCATAATGTGGGAAGAATAACTCATGCTGTTTATTAGTAGAGCAATTCCAGTGCCTATTTTATAGACTCTTTGATTACTTTCTGCCTATTTTGCTATTTCTTAGTAAACTTTTGTAATCCACAGTTTACTTCATTGAGTATGTAAATTGTTCAGTTTCAGCAACATTGTGATTAATTTAATAAGAAATATTCTTACAAAAGCACAAAAACAGGCAAAATATATTTTACAACAGTGTTAGGATAGGGAATCAGAAATTACTTATCATTAAACTATCATCATAATCTCCTTCTGTGATGATGCTTAGAGTCATTCCTTTGCCTTAGCTTCAATCTATGGAAAGTGGAAAGAATAAGACACACACTTGAATATTTATTTGGATGAACATTCCCCCTTCCTCATTCATGCTAGGGTTTTGGTAACTCTGCCTGAACCCAGTCTACAATCCGCATGTATTTATGCAGAAAGAAGGGCAGGACAGGTTTCATGTCCACTTTATGCACAGGTCGAACAGCATGATGGGAAAGATTCTTAAATGTAGACTGAAAGGAAATGTAAGGTAGAATACCTTCATCTTTCTCTATGTAGGACCATACTTAATTTTACAAGCACAAACCCCTCTGTGGAGCTGCTATGTGCATACACAAAGGGGATAATTTCAGTTAATTTATATCTAAAACAAAGTACCCCCGAAAGAAAGTAATTTTAAAAATTCATATTTTCTGCTTCTTTCTGTGTCAGTTTTTGGTAAGTTGAATTTTTCTGGTATGTTCATTGCATTTATATTTCAATTTTATTGTCATAAAATTGTCCACAATGCCATCTTAACTACATTTTTACTGTTTGTACGATGTATAGTGAGGTTCCTTTCTACTTACTATTCCTGACATTGGCTATTTGTATCTTCCTTTTTAAAAATCAGTTTTTCCAAGTGTTTCTCTATTTTAGTAGTCTTTAAAAAAAAAAAAAAAAAACTTTTGGCTTTTTATTATCTTTATTGTTAATTTTTATTTTATTAATCTTTGTTATTATTACATCTTGCTAATTTCTTAGGGTTTAAGTTACTGGGTTTTTCTTACTTTCAAAAGGTAGACATGTAATGCATTGATTTTCAGCATATACATATATATATGCTCTCTCTATATATGTATAGTTATTTTTATATTTTTAAATTTTCAGATTGACAGATTAAATTGTATATAGCATGACATTCTGAAACATATATACACTGCACAATGGCTAAACCAAGTCAAGCAACATATGCATTACCTCACACGGTTGTCATTTTTGTGGTGAGAACATTTTAAACCTTAGCATTTTTTAAGAATACAATGTACCATTGTTTATTATGTAGTTGCCATGCTGTACAATATATCTCTTGAACTTATTCTATCTAATTGAAATTTTGTAACCTTGGATCATTTCCTCAACCCCCTCCTCGACCACCACTCCAGCCCCTGGTAACCATTATTCTAATAAGATCAACTTGTTTTAGATTCTACATATGAATGAGATCATGTGGTATTCGTCTTTCTGTGTCTGGCTTGTTTCACTTAACAAAACGTTCTGCAAGTCCATCTATGTTGTTGCAAATGTCAAGATTTATTTTTTATTTGTATATATTTAAATTTATGCATATTTTAAATCCACAAGGACATTGTTATACATTAAGCATCTACTTCTATTTATCTATGTATTACCTTTCTGTTGTCTTTCGTTTATTTCTGCATCTCCAAACTTTCATCTGGGATCATTTTCCTTCTGTCTGAAATGTACTTCTGAATTTTCTTTAGTGATGAGTTACCACCATTTTTGTTCATCTGGAGATGTCTTCATTTCACGTTTATTCTTGAAGGATATTTTCCTAGGGTGAATCATCCAGGTCACTAACTTTCTTCCAGGACTTTGAAGATACTCTTTTTTCTGGCTTCATTGTTTCTAGTGACAACTCAGCTGTCAGCCTTATTCCTTTAAAAATAATGTTTTTTCACTGGCTGCTTTTAAGATTTTTAAGAAGAACGTCCAAGTGTGGATTTCACTTAACATACCTTGCCTGGAGTTCATGGGACTTCTTGAAAATGTGGCTTGATGTCTTTCATCAGCTTTGAATAGTTTTAGCCATTTTCTCTCAAAATAATGATTCTGGACCATTCTTCTTCCTTCCTTTTGGTTCAATTCCACATATATTAGATCTTGTAACCATGTCCTGCATATTGCTTATGCATTCTTTTGTATTTTCTATCATTTTGTCTCGTTGTGTCTCATTTTGGGTATTTTTTCTAATCTGTCTTTCAATCACTAATTCTTTCTTCACTAATTGTTTCTAATCTGCAGTTAATTCCATCTATTAAGTTGTTAATTTTGGCTATTTTTTCATTTTCAGATTTTTATTTATTTTTTAGTTTTCAATTCTCTACTGAAATTTCTAGTCTTATCTTTTATACCCTTGAATATATTGGGCATACTTATTTTAAGGTCTAGGTATTAACACTGCACTACTAGGGGTGCTATAAGTCAGTTTCTATTGTTTATCATTTCTGCTGCTTTTCATCTGCATTGTCTTGTCTCTTGATTACTTTTACTTTTATTGTAATGATTTCATTTCGGTTGTAGGAATAATTTGAGACCAAATCTCTTCCATGATTAGTTTCTACCTCATCCTTGGGGCACTAGCAATCTAGGATTCACTTTAATCCAGTTAAATGATTGTTAATATATTTGCTAAGGCTGCCATAACAAACTATCACAGATTGGGTAGCTTACACAACAGAAATTTATTTTCTCACAATTCTGGAGGCTAGAAGTCTCAGATCAAGTTGCTAGCAGGGTTGGTTTCTTCTGAAGCCTCTCTTGTTGGTTTATAGATGGCTATCTTCTCCTTCCTGTGTTTTTACCTGGTCTTCCCTCTGTGCGTGTCTGTGTCCTAATCTTTTCTTCTTACAAGGACACCAGTCACATTGCATTAAGGCCCACTCTAATGGCTTCATTTTAACTTAATTGCTTTTTAAAGACTGTCGCCAAATACTGTCACAGTCTGAGGTACCAGGGGTTAGGACTTGAACATATGAATTTCAGGGGGACATAATTCAGCCCATAACAATGAGTGAATGAGATGACTCAAAGCCCATGGGAAGGGGTGCTGTTTACCTTTTAGTTCAGTGCTGCCACTCTTTAAGATCCCAAGACAAAGTCAAGGAGTTCACCAGGGTCTGTGCTTTTTTGGTGGTCCCTGGAATTCAAGTCCATAGCCCCTTAGTTTTATGAGATTCTCAAAATGTCACTCAGGTTTGCAATCTCTCAGCATTCGCCCTCTGCAAGCAATACATTCTCAAAAAGGAAAAGCTCTCCTCCTCTAGCCTAGCAAATATTCAACAACATGTCGACTGTCTAGTATCTAGGAGTAGATATGCAATATATTTTAACCAGATTTTCTAGTTGGCCTCAGTGGAAGAACTGGCACATTTCTTTCTTTTCATTGTCTATCAAGAATGAGAGATTTCCTTAGTAATGTGTATATGTGTTTGTGTGGGTATTTAAATAAACACAGTTGTGTATGTTATTAGTTTATTACAAAATAATGTTACGAAAAATTCAAGGTATAGAAATATGTTTACAGAAAAAATAAACATGGACCTCACTGCCATTTTCTACTCTCCCACCAATCCCACTTTCTCCAGAGGTGACAACTGTTGACATATTACTGTACATCCTTACATAAAATTTGCTGTACACTTCTATATGCACATAAAATATGTGCTCCATTTTCAATAAATGCCATCAGAGATACCTTAAGTTCACTTAATGTCTTTCTTTCTGTGTAGGTTCACATAGATCAACCACATTTTTTTAATTGTTATATAGAACACTAATATGAATATACCATCATTTATTTACCCATTGCTGTATGATGATCATTTAGATTATCTTTAATTTTTTGATATTTTGAAGTGTTGTAATCAACATCTTTGCACATGTCTCTTCCTGCACACGGATAAATATTACTAGGTAGAAGTGTGCATGCACTTCAGATTTTAATAATTACAAATTTCTCCCCAAACACTTTACCAGTCTATACTCCTGGAAATAAAAATGTATGAGAATGCCTGATTCACAGTACTCTCACAAACTCTAATTTCCCAAAATATTATGAGCATCTTTTCCTGTTACTGATTTTTCTTTTTATGTAAATTGCCTGTTTATGGCCTTTGCTCCTTTTACTATTTATGTCCCTGTCTTTTTTTATTTTATTTGTATCAGCTATTTAATATTTGCAATCTTTTAAAACACAATGCCAAACTGCTACCTGGTTTTAATTTTTGTGACAATTCAATATTTTTAAATTGTATGTGATTAAATCAATTTTTTTCTTCTGTGTTCCAAATTTTTATCACTCTTCGGCATTTTCTTATTAGATATTAGTTTTAAAGTCATCATCATAAATTTCATTTTATAATCTTGTATGTGTTGCACTGAATTTATTAATGTGGAAGAATTGTCAACCTAAAATATTGACTCTCTCCCTCCGGTAAAATAGTACCCTTTCATTTATTCAGGTCTTCTCTTATGTCTTTCAGGAAAGATTTATAGTTTTTAATATCAGTATTATATATTTATCATTTGGTTTAGTTTTACATATTTGAAATATTTTATTGTTGCAAATGCTTCCAAATTTTTATGGGTCAATGTGATTTTGCTTTGTTTTCTTGTAGAGACACTTTTATGTTTAGAAATTTTCTTCTTTCTAGTTTACTATAAATTTTATCAAGAATGAGCATTTAATTAGATTAAATGCTTCTTTGGAATCTTTTGGAATGATGATATGATTTTTCCTCTTTCAATCTGTTAGTGTGGTGACTTGCTTTAATAGAAATTATTTCATGCTTGACCATTCCAGTATTCCTGAGACTAAACCACTTGATAAGGATTTTGATTTATTATAACACATTATTAGATTTTTCTTAATATTTAAGGATTTTACATCTATTTAATAATAAAATTTATAATTCTCTCTCATTTTTATTTATCTGTCTAGTTTTTGTATCTAGATTACAGAAGCCTCATGTACTGAAGTAAAAAAAATTTTATCTGTCTCTGCCATGAAATGGTTTATATAGCATCGGAATGATTGGTTATTGAGAAACTTTTTGTTGTTATTTTTGGTATATCGTTTCTAAGCAATCTTTATTTGGACTGATTTTGGTACAATATACACCTCTGTTTCAATGTGGAAATGTTTTTAAAACTTTTATTTTAAGTTCAGGGTACATATGCAGGATGTGCAGGTTTGTTACATAGGTAAATGTGTGTCATGAGAGTTTATTGTACATATTATTTCATCACTCAGGGATTAAACCTACTATGCATTAGTTATTTTTCCTAATTCCCTCCCTCCTCTCACCCTCCAGTCTCCAATAGGTCACAGTGTGCATTGTTTCGCTCTACATGTCCATTTGTTCTCATCCTTTAGCTCCCACTTATAAATGAGAACATGTGGTATGTGATTTTCTGTTCCTACGTTCATTTGCTAGGGATAATGGCCTCCAGCTCCATCCATGCCCCTGCAAAGGACATAATCTCATTCTTTTTTATGGCCACACAGTATTCTATGGTGTATATGTGCCATATTTTCTTCATCCATTCTATTATTGATGGGCATTTAGGTTGATTACACATCTTTGCTATTGTAAAGAGTGCTGCAATAAACATACGTGTGCATGTGTCGTTATAATAGAACATTTTATATTCCTTTGGGTATATACCAGTAATGGGATTTCTGGGTCGAACAGTATTTCTGTCTCTAGGTCTTTGAGGAATCACCATACCGCCTTCCACAATGGTTGAACTAATTTACACTCCCACTAAGAGTGTAAAAGCATTCTTTTTTCTCCACAACCTCACCAATGTCTGTTATTTTTTGACGTTTTAATAATAGTCATTCTGACTGGTGTGAGATGGTATCTCATTGTGGTTTTGATTTGCATTTCTCTAATAATCAGTGATACTGAATTTTTTTTCATGTGATTGTTGGCCGCATGTCTTCTTTTGAGAAGTGTCTTTTCATGTCCTTTGCCCGCTTTTAATGAGTTTTTTTTTTTTTCTTGTAAATGTGTTTAAGTTCCTTACAGATGCTGGATATTAGGACTTTTCAGATGCATAGGTGCAAAAATGTTTTCCCATTCTGTAGGTTGTCTGCCTACTCTGCTGATAGTTTCCTTTGCTGTGCAGAAGCTCTTTAGTTTAATTCAATTGAATTTGTCAGTTTTTGCTTTTGTCATCTTCATCATGAAATCTTTGCCCGTGCTTATGTCCTGAATGATTCAATGTGAAAATTTAATCCATTCACATTTATTGTGATTGAAGATACATTGGAACCTATTCTTAGCATCTTATTTTCTTTTTACTGTGTTTGCTTGGAGGTTTTCCCCTTTTTTAATACATATTTTTTAGAATTTACTAATCAAATTTTGTTGTATTTTTCTTTCCTTTAATGGTTTGATGGTTTTCTATGTGCCCTTTGATGGCTATACTTAGTTTTATTTCAATTTATTTATTTCCCTCAATATCTAGGGTTAGTATTATAACCTCCTCTTGAATTAAACAATAATATTATGATATTTGTACTTCTCTTTCTCTATACCCTGCCACTTCCTTTGTTAGCTCCATGTTCTTACTTTTTATTCACTATACATTGACAACTACATAGTTGTAACAATATAATTTTATTTTTATTTGTTTTATTGTATACCACTGTTTTATTTTCCCTTGTGTTCTTTTTGGATTGTATCTGTTTTACTGGAATATCTTCAGTTGCTATTTCAAGGGGTTTCCCTGAGTAATTATGTTTTTGAGGGTGCATGTAAGAGAGAGAACTTAACTTTTCCACTTATGTGCAAATTTAGCTGAAGTGGAATTCTTGATTCAAAATTATTTTCCCTAAGAATGGTTTAAGGCATATTTTCATCATCTTCTAGAATCTAGAAAAGTCTGATAAAAATTCATTTTTTGTAGGAGAAATATGTTTTCCCCTCTGGAAGTTTTTAGGATTTTCTTTTAACTATTGTCCTGAAATTTAGTATGGCTTTTAAAAATCATTTATTCTACTTGTTTCTTGGGGATACATTAATCATATATTTTGCCACATAAAGTAAAATGCATTTGCTTAATAAGATAATACTCATAAGTTCCAGGCATTAATAAGTAAATTAATTTTGCAGGGGAGGACATGTTTTCAGCATACTACAACAAGGCAATCATAGTTCAAAATAGAATACATATCAGATCACATTTACTTCTCTTTGGGTTAAAATTTATTGGCCCATTGGATTGCCTAGACTGACTCTTGTGTTCAGTTCAACAAATGCTCAGTCTGTGAAATTGGCAATACAGCATTTAATTCTTATCTACTTTATTAGCATATGGAGAAATAAAATGAGATATGATATATAAAGCATTTTCTGATGGTATCATAGAAAGAATCGAGGGCCTATATTTTACATTATAGGTTCTAGAATCAGACATTGGAATTATAGCCAGAGTCTTGCCACTTAATAACTTAGTGACCTTGGTCTCTTCATTTATAAAGTGAAGGTAAGACATCTATTTTTACAAGTTTGTTGTCATAATTAAATGAGAATTCATGTAAAAATGACTGGCATGCTGCCTGCTGCTTGGCTCATAGTAAGATTCATCTTCCTCTTTCTGCTCTGCTAAAAAAAGGTTTTGTACACACTCTGTATTGCTAAAAGATGTTAAGATGCAGATAAGCTTAGATCAGCAGCTTTTATTTCAAGCAAGAAAGACAAACATAGATAATAACTATTTAAATAATTAATAGGCTGGAACAAACTATTCACTGATGCTATGCATGAAAAATAAGAATTCTCTGCCAGGACCTAATTCATGTCCTTGGTCAATACATTTTCCCCCCTCTTTGTTTCAGGAAAAATTAACAGTATTGTGCAAAAAATAAAAAAATTTAAAAAAAAAGGCTAGTCAGGGCCTAGAAAAGTATAGACAAGTAAATTAAGTAAATTGTAGTTATTGCTACTAAGTTATTATCATTGACTTGAATTCTAGAAGATATTACTGGCAGTATTACTATTCATATATAAAAGCAAATGAGAGTGTGATTCAAAGGACTAATAAATTACTCTAACTTCACTCCATAGTAATTCTATTTCCCTTTACATCTCTGGCTAAATGGCTCCACTCAAATTCATTCTCCAGACTGATAACATTGAGGCTGTGGATCTAGCTACTAGGTGGCCTTTTACTCATGGCCTCTGACAGGATTACAGACTGAAACCCTGGTGTCAGGCAGAGGACTCATAAATGGGGGCCTTTGACCAAAAGGAAGGCTTGATGAGGACCTGTTTATATTTAAAATAAACTCCTTCTTTACTCCTACCATTTAAGTGGTGGCGTTTTTCATGGCTTCTATATCTATATTCCTCTGTTCTGGGGGATGGTGGCAGTTCCCTGGGGAATCTTCCACAGTCTCATACATTCAGCTACATCCTATGACCTTCAAATATATAACCCCAACTCTAGCTCAGCCTTTTATTTTCTCTCTCTCCCTCTCTCCTGCATCAGGCCAGTAGCCATAGCTTCTAGCCTTTAGATCACTCAGGCAAGAAACCATAACTGTCTCTGTGATGTGCCCTTGGAGACTCTCTCACCAGATTTAAGGGGCAGCCACCACTCTCTTTTCTGACCCTCTGGACTCAGAGCAAGAAGAGGCAAAAAAAAGCGGGTTTTGGGTCAGGGGTAGGAAATTTCACACTTAACTGCTGATACAAATTATCTCTTGAGCCTGGTCAATGTTTAAAAATTACTCTAGCTCTTGAGGTGCTATTAGGATCCATTGGTGACTTCCTGCTGGCTTTTCCTAACCATAGTTCTCTTGACCTGGTAGGGGCTCTCCTTCAGCTGGCCACTACTGGTATCCTTCAGTTTCTGTACCCAGTGCTTCACCCTCAGTTTCTACAAGATTCCCCTTGTACTCTGGTAGACAATTTTTTGGGCAAAATGTTATTTTCAGTGATCTCAGGCCAACATTCTTGTGATAGACATGGATTCCATGCCTGTTCCCCAGGATCTCCTTTGGCTCTCTATTGGAGGAAAATGCATTGTTTTCAAAATTTAGCCTTCACTCTGCTTCCATGAGCAGCTTCAGTTAGCATCTCTCTCTTTGATAGTCTCTGGCACAGGTCAGGCATCAGTCCAGTATCTTCCAAATGCAGGAAAGAATCTGGCCCCCATCAGTAGACCTGAAGTAAGGAAAACTCACTCATCCCATGCCCCTCACCCCTCCCAGGTTGGTTAGGAATCAGAGGTCTACACAAAGAAATTTTGTCATCTTCAATCACCTTAACCTCTTATAGCCTCAATGTGTATAAGTTGTTTAACTAAACCCACTCACCTTGGAACATACCATCCAGTCTTTATTCCTTAGTCAAAAGCTAAGGATGCATCCTGTTTCAATATCCAATTTTTCTAAATTGAAGGACTTACACAAGGTAACTGATAAAGTTTGAATGTTCGTCCCTGCTCAAATATTATGTTGAAATGTAATTCCCAGTGTTGGAGGTGGGGCCTGGTGGGAGGTGTTTGGATCATGGGGTCGGATTCCTCATGAATGGCTTGGGCCATCCCTTTGGTGATAAGTGAGTTCTTGCTATGAATTCACACAAGATCTGGTCATTTAAAAGTGTGAAGCACCTGACCCCACCCCCCCACTACCCCTCAACACTTTCTCTTGTTCCTGCTTTTGCCATGTGACATGCAAGTTTCCCTGCTTGGCCTTTCGCCATCATTGTAAGCTCCCAGAGGCCTCCGCGGAAGCAGATGCCAGCACTATGCTTTCTGTACAGCCTGTAGAATCTTGAGCCAATTAAGCCTCTTTTCTTTATAATGACTCAGTCTCACGTATTTTTTAAAACAATGCGAGAATGGTCTAATTCAGTAACATTCATGTTTCTCCCTCTTGCTCTTCATGTCACCATTTCGTGCCTACAAAGGTGAAATAGTGCCTGTCACGATTGCCACTTTGTGAATTCATATGTAATGAGACTTATTCAGCTTCAGGTCTTATGGATAGACTTCTTTTTTCATAAGAAGCAATATTTACTTTTGACTATTTTAAGTCATAATCTCATCTGACCAACAGCAAGATGAAAATAACTGGGGCTGTATAAATAAATGAGTTATTTGTGGACGTTCTCATTTTAAAGAAACATTAACTCATAAAGGATTATGCAGAGTGTGGTAATTGTTCTTGATTTTAATTATTAGAATATAGTATTTACAAAACTGATACCTTGTTGGTTTGCATAATTCAGTTGCAAAACAAGTGAGTAGTATTGGTTCCAGCCTAATTCTCCATCTCTGCATTCCTCCTTCTGCCAATCCATGTGTCTCCTTTTACCCCACCTACATTGTCAGCTCCAACCCCAGGTAAGAGGAGTGTTGCTATAACAAATTGCCACAAACAGCACAAATTTATTACCTGACAAATCTGCAGGTCGGAAGTACCAAGGGAGTCCCGATGGGTAAAATCAGGCTGTGCTCCTTTCTGGAGGCACTTAGAAGAGATTCTGTTTTCTTGCATATTCCAGCTTCTAGAGGCTGCCTGCATTTCTCATCTCGTGTCCCACTTCCATCTTCAAAACCAGCAATGGCTAATCAAGTCTTTCTCACATTGCATAATTCTGGTCACTGTTTCCATAGTCTCGTCTCCCTATCTGATTCTAACTCTTCTGCCTTCTTCTTCTCTTTTAAATACATTTACGATTATATTGCACCCACCTGTGTAATTCAGGTAATCTCCTTGTCTTTGGGTCAATTGATTAGCTACCTTAATTCCATCTGCAACCTTTGCCACATTACAACATGTTGACAGGTTCCTGGGGTTAGAATTTGGACATGTTTGCATAAGGCATTATTCTGCCTACCACACAAGAAGTAACCCCAAACTGCAGCAGAAGTTGCCTAAATCTCTTGTTGCCTTCACCTTCCATCACCTCTTAGGAAGCAGGTGTCTACTATTCTAGCTGCTAATCTGACCCTGGCATCATAGCCAGTAATCTACTCAATAATACCTTCCAAAAAAGGACAGGATTCTGAGCCTGTTTTGCAAATACAGGAATATTCAGCCATGCCCAGGTGTTTACACACTGTCTATGTCTGCTCTCATGCTCTCACGCTACAATAGCAGAGTTGAGTGTGAAGCCTGCAAAGTCTAAAATATTTATCATCTGGTCCTTTATAGAAAAGCTAAAACGTTTGTTGGCACCTGCTATGCAGAGCTGCTCCCTTTTGGATTTATTCTTACTCTTAGATTGTAGCCTTTCATTGTCCCTACTGAAAACCAAGAATGTAGACCAGGGCCTCTCCCCATTGGTGGACTCTGAACTTCATTTATCACGCCACCAGCCCTGTTAGTCTGCTACAAGTTGAGATCAATTTCTCAACCTCTAGGATGACAGTTTCAGAATCAGCAAACTGTCTTGAGAAAAAATGTGCCAAATGCAAGGTTAGCTTATTTCCCAGATTTTTTTTTCCTGCAAATCCCTTCTATTTTAGTAGTCCTCCAGTGCCTTCAAACATACATTGTTTTTACTTTGTCTAGCTTTTCTAGTTGTTCTCAGTAATAGGATTGATCCAAGCAATCTGGTCTGCTATTGCCAGAAATAAACTTTTAGTGCTGGTGTTATATTTTTGTTGCCTCCAAGTCCTTGTTATAGTATCCATATATCCATATTCCTTTATATTTTATTCTGCTGTCTTTTGGGTTTATCTTATGATTTCTTCATGGCTTTTATAATTTCCTGGGAACTATGTTTCCTTGCTTTCCTTTTTTTTTTTTTTTTTTTTTTTTTTGAGACGGAGTCTCACTTTGTCGACCAGGCTGGAGCACAGGGGCACGATCTCGGCTCACTGCAACCTCCGCCTCCCAGGTTCAAGCGATTCTCCTGCCTCAGCCTCCTGAGTAGCTGGGATTACAGGCATGTGCCACCATGCCCGGCTAATTTCTCTATTTTTAATAGAGACATGGTTTCACCATGTTGGTTAGGCTGGTCTCGAACTCCTGACCTCGTGATCCATTCACCTTGGCTTCCCAAAGTGTTGGGATTATAGGCGTGAGCCACTGTACCTGGCCTGTTTTCTTGCTTTCTAATGAGGAAGATAGGTCTTAGGAAATATTCTGAATTCTACAGTTATTTTCTCAGGTAAACTTATCTTTATTCAGAATAACACTTTTTCCCTTCTTGTGCACTGATTTACTAGAGCCCTCATGGATTTAGTTTTGTCTCTGTCTTTTCATCCATCTTCCAACTAAGCAAAATTAATTTAGACTTGATAATAATTTGGTTGCTTTTAGTCTCCCTTATCAGATGAATAACAAATCTGATTATTAGTTTTGTCCTCAACTAGAGGAAAAATAGATGCATTATTTCCATTCCAAATTTTGTCGTAGTTTCTTCCATCTTCTGGTGTATCGTGCATATTGGCATCCTTGCTCTATTCAAGTGAAATATCCTATTCTCACTGCTCATTCTTTCTGATTCTGAATTGAATGCGTTCTTAACATTTTTTCTCTTTAAGCATTTACTGAAATGAAAGTTCTTACATCTCTCATTTTTGATATTTTTTTCCAGTTTCTTTTAATGAATAAATATGCAAAAGTGAGGTACAGTGTTTCTGCCATCCCATGGAGAAGCGCTGATAACCAGAGACAACTGGAAACTTTTCTGATTCAATGGTACAGTTGCTAGTTTTCTGGTTCCAGATATGTACACAATTTCTTAATTTCTCAGATTGAGTCTGTTTCAAGGGGTGAAGCCTGGATAGGTTCTTCTCTATTCTGGCACTAAATGCATTTCTAGAAATCTCTCTCACATTCTTGTATTATATTTCCCACAAATCTTTAGTTTAGTTTTTTTTTTTTTTTAATGTTGGCTTAAAACGTTCCTTATATAAGTATACTCCTGTTTAGGTAGTGTATTTAGGAACTGTGAATTAAAGGCCAGCATCTACTACCAGTAACAGTTCTGTGGAATTAAATCCTGCAATTATCCAGGGACTGAGTCATTCCCTTCATTCCATAGAGTTAAATGCTTTTCATAAATATTCTACTCAGGTTTTTCAGATTCGAAGGAATGACGTGGTTTGTGATATGAGTCACAAAAATGTAAATTGATATCAATGTAAGTGCTTGGCATAAATAAAACTTAATTATCTTAAAAATTACTGATTTGTGATTTGATATCCAAGAATTTAGTACAGTCAAGGATTTCTTTTTGTTTTACGAGGAGTACTAATGAGTTTCAACTTGCATTTGGATATTTGGGTGTCTAATAGATAAACAATGTTGTACAGTGGGGTCAGAAGAACTGCATCTTAATCCCTTCTCTTGTGCCTATAACTCTGTGACCTGGAGCAAAGCACATATCTCTGAATCTCTTGTCCCTCTTCCATAAAATGAGAATAATGATGATACAATCTTACCTATTTTCCATGTTGATTGGGAGAATAAATTGATATGTGATGTAGAAGAGCTTTTATAAACTATTAAGCCCTGCTTGTACTTATTTTTGAAACTATTTCAGAATGAAAACTGAGAACTACTCTTTGACAAGGTTTAATCTGAAATACTTATACCTCTGCTAATCTCTAATTATTCATTCAGTCCAGAATTGACATAGAACATATTTAGTACTTATTTTCTCTATGATAACGAGAGTATTCCAGGGTAAATAGAGAAGCCTATGAGAAATGAAGCTAGTTTAAACTTTAAAGGTATTTTTCAGAAGGGTAAATCCATCCTTTCTTCCCATGATAACATGTCAGACATCAACTACTAGCACATTTCTCAGCCTCAGGTGCCTTGGGTCCATTCTCTGAATCTTTGAGCAACTTGGGGAAAGTTGAGACAAAACATTAAAACAAAAAACAAAATAACTAAGAGCAAAAACCGTAAGAAATTGATTCAGATGTTTATTTTCAGTTGTTTTCAAAGGAATTTCATGTTAGGCATCACAGTATGTTAGAGATTTATTTTTTACTATCAGAGAATTAGAAATAGGCATTCTTTCCACCAGTGAAAAAGACTCAACCCTGAGAATACAGTTCATGGTTAAAACCAGAGAAGAGCAGATTACAGGGGAAGATTAGCTCGCTAGAATTAACAATTTTTCTGATGCTTTCAGTAGGAAACATCACTATCTCAGGGACAAGACTTGGATAATGTGCATACACAGAAAAGGAGATGGAGGGTATTCCTGTAAAGGCTGCTGTTATAATGATAGTACCAAAACTGAAGAACATGCTAATTGATTTCTTCTAATAACATTGTGAAAATCATGGTGAGTAGATTATTACTTTGAAACATGATTTCATTTATAATATGATTTTAAAAATGTAGTATAACCCCATTCTGTCAAGAAATGTGAGAAATTATCTTTAATTAGTATAAAATTTTAAATCTTTACACAGTTTTTACTAGTATTAGTAGTTGTAAATTTACTTAGCTTAAGGGTTGCAGCTATGAAAATTAGCAGTAAAAATTTGTAAGTTTTATGTTTCCTCCTAAATTTCATTATGTACATATAGAATATTCATTTGATCCTGCAAAAAATGATTATTGTTACAAAATCCTTATTGCTATACATTTTTATTGTTAATGTTATTTGTTATTAGATGGCTTTCCTGGACATCAATGAATACATGATAAAGATTTAAAATAATTAGAAAGTAAAGAAGAATATAGCAAAGAGAAAATATTCATAATGTTACTACCCAGAAATAATTATAGTTTAATATTTTAACTTTTTTCTATGTATCCATTCACCTTTATATATACTGTATTTTGAAATTTTTAGTCATAGTTTGTATTTAGTTTTACTTTTACTTAATAATTTGATCATTTTTACTTAAAATTTTGTGAGCATTATCCAAGTAATTAAATATTCTTCAAAAACACTTAATTTGAAAGGAACATATTATCATATAAATATAGTACTTACATAATTCTCTATTGTTGCACATTTTAGTTGTTTTCAAGTTTTTATGGTTATAAATAATGCCATGACTAGCACTCATAAACCTAAATCTTTGTTAGCAGCTTTGATTAATTTATTCTGTTCAGTTCCCCTCAACTATAATTACTCAACCAAAGATATGAACTCTTTTAAAAATCTTACACAAATGACCAACCTATTTTGCAGAAAGGTCATTTTGATATTCATTTCTATAACAGGATGTTAGAGTGCCTTTTAAACTATGTCTGCCACTGCATTTAAATATTTTTTAAAGTAAATATTTATTAATTGATAGGTGAAAATGGCATGGTATTTTAATATTTATTCCTGAATTACTAATGAAGATAAGTTTTTTTTAATCTTTTGAAGTGTCTGCTTATGTTTGTTGCCCATTTCATCTATTGTTTGTTACTGTCTTCTTCTTTGTTGGGCTTCACAGATATTGAGGTTTTAAAAATATTTTTATTGTTCCCTAAAAATCTTTTCCCAGTTTGTCAAGGATCTTTTATTTTTGTTTGCTTTAAGCTCATAATGTTATTTTTCCTTTCCAACTTCTATTTTAGGTTCAGGGGGTACATGTGTAGGTTTGTTACAAGGTGTAAACTGCATGTTGCAGGGGTTTGGTATACAGATTATTATCCAGGTAATGAGCATAGTACCTAACAGGTAGTTTTTCAGTCCTCACCCTCCTCCCACCCTTCACCCTTTAGTAGCACTGGTGTCTATTGCTCCCTTCTAATAAGTGAGAACATGCAGTATTTAGTTTTCTGTTCCTTCATTAGTTCATTTAGGATAACAGCCTCCAGCTGCATCCATGTTGCTGCAGAGGATGTGATTTTATTCTTTCATATGGGTGCATAGTATTCCATGGTGTAAATGTACCACATTTTCTTTATCCAATCTATCATTGACGGGCATTTGAGTTGATTCCATGTCTTTGCTATTGTGAATAATGCTGCAGTGAACATACATGCATGAACCTTTATAGCAAAATGATTTCTATTCCTTTGGGTATATACCCAGTAAAGGGATTGCTGGGGCAAATGGTATTTCTACCTCTCTACCTTTGAGGAATCGCCACAACGGCTGAACTATTTACACTCCCACCAATAGTGTAAAAGTGTTTCTTTTTCTCTGCAACCTCACCAGCATCTGTTGTTTTTTGAGTTTTTAATAATTGTCATTCTGACTGACACGAGATGGCAACTCATTGTGGTTTTGATTTGTATTTCTCTAATGATTAGTGATGTTGAGCATTTTTTCATATGCTTCTTGGCCACATGTATGTCTTCTTTTGAGAAGTGTCTGTTCATGTCCTTTGTTTTTATTTTTGGCTTGCTAATTTGTTTAAGTTCCTTATAGATTCTGGACATTAGGCCTTTGTCAGATGCACAGTTTGCAAATATTTTCTCCCATTCTGTAGGTTGTCTACTCTGTAGATGATTTCTTAAGCCCATGACTTTTAAACAGTTAAAATTTTCTACGTTTTTGGACTTAATATGTACTTTCCTTTACATCCCTTGTAAGTTGGATTCCTAGGTATTTCATTCTCTTTGAAGCTAGTGTGAATGGAAGTTCATTCATGATTTGGCTCTCTGTTTGTCTGTTACTGGTGTATAAGAATGCTTGTGATTTTTGCACATTAATTTTGTATCCTGAGACTTTGCTGAAGTTGCTTATCAGCTTAAGGAGATTTTGGGCTGAGACAATGGGGTTTTCTAAATATACAATCATGTCATCTGCAAAGAGGGACAATTTGACTTCTTCTTTTCCTAACTGAATACCCTTGATTTCTTTCTCTTGCCTGATTGCCCTAGCCAGAACTTCCAACACTATGTTGAATAGGAGTGGTGAGAGAGGGCATCCCTGTCTTGTGCCAGTTTTCAAAGGGAATTTTTCCAGTTTTTGCCCATTCAGTATGATATTGGCTGTGGGTTTGTCATAAATAGCTCTTATGATTTTGAGATATGTTCTATCAATATCGAATTTATTGAGAGTTTTTAGCATGAAGGGCTGTGAATTTTGTCAAAGGCCTTATCTGCATCTATTGAGATAATCATGTGGTTTTTGTCTTCGGTTCTGTTTATATGCTGGATTATGTTTATTGATTTGTGAATGTTGAACCAGCCTTGCATCCCAGGGATGAAGCCCACTTGATCATGGTGAATAAGCTTTTTGATGTGCTGCTGAATCCAGTTTGCCAGTATTTTATTGAGGATTTTTGCATCGATGTTCATCAGGGATATTAGTCTAAAATTCTCTTTTTTTTGTTGTGTCTCTGCTAGGCTTTGGTATCAGGATGATGTTGGCCTCATAAAATGAGTTAGGGAGGATTCCCTCTTTTTCTATTGATTGGAATAGTTTCAGAAGGAATGGTACCAGCTCCTCCTTGTACCTCCGGTAGAATTCAGCTGTAAATCCATCTGGTCCTGGACTTTTTTTTGGTTGGTAGGCTATTAATTATTGCCTCAATTTCAGAGCCTGCTATTGGTCTATTCAGGGATTCAGCTTCTTCCTGGTATAGTCTTGGGAGAGTGTCCAGGAAATTATCCATTTCTTCTAGATTTTCTAGTTTATTTGCGTAGAGGTGTTTATAGTATTCTCTGATGGTAGTTTGTATTTCTGTGGGGTCGGTGGTGATATCCCCTTTATCATTTTTTATTGCGTCTATTTGATTCTTCTCTGTTTTCTTCTTTATTCGTCTTGTTAGTGATCTATCAATTTTGTTGATCTTTCAAAAAACCAACTCCTGGATTCATTGATTTTTTGGAGGGTCTTTTGTGTCTCTATCCACTGCTCAGTGAAATAAAAGAGGACATAAACAAATGGAAGAACATACCATGCTCATGGATAGGAAGAATCAATATCGTGAAAATGGCCATACTGCCCAAGGTAATTTATAGATTCAATGCCATCCCCATCAAGCTACCAATGACTTTCTTCACAGAATTGGAAAAAACTGCTTTAAAGTTCATATGGAACCAAAAAGAGCCCGCATCTCTAAGACAATCCTAAGTCAAAAGAACAAAGCTGGAGGCATCACGCTACCTGACTTCAAACTATACTGCAAGGCTACAGTAACCAAAACAGCATGGTCCTGGTACCAAAACAGAGATATAGACCAATGGAACAGAAAAGAGTCCTCAGAAACAATATCACACATCTACAGCCATCTGATCTTTGATAAACCTGAGAGAAACAAGAAATGGGGAAAGGATTCCCTATTTAATAAATGGTGCTGGGATAATTGGCTAGCCATAAGTAGAAAGCTGAAACTGCATCCTTTCCTTACTCCTTATACAAAAATTAATTCAAGATGGATTAGAGACTTAAATGTTAGACCTAGTACCATAAAAACCCTACAAGAAAACCTAGGTAATACCATTCAGGACATAGGCATGGGCAAGGACTTCATGTCTAAAACACCAAAAGCAATGGCAACAAAAGCCAAAATTGACAAATGGGATCTAATTAAACTAAAGAGCTTCTGCACAGCAAAAGAAACTACCATCAGAGTGAACAGGCAACCCACAGAATGGGAGAACATTTTTGCAATCTACTCATCAGACAAAGGGCTAATATCCAGAACCTACAAAGAACTCAAACAAATTTACAAGAAAAAAACAAACAACACCATCAAAAAGTGGGCAAAGGATATGAATAGACATTTCTCAAAAGAGGACATTCATACAGCCAACAGACACATGAAAAAATGCTCATCATCACTGGCCATCAGAGAAATGCAAATCAAAACCACAATGAGATACCATCTCACACCAGTTAGAATGGCAATCATTAAAAAGTCAGGAAACAACAGGTGCTGGAGAGGATGTGGAGAAATAGGAACACTTTTACACTGTTGGTGGGATTGTAAACTAGTTCAACCATTATGGAAAACAGTATGGCGATTCCTCAAGGATCTAGAACTAAAAGTACCATATGACCCAGCCATCCCATTACTGGGTATATACCCAAAGGATTATAAATCATGCTGCTATAAAGACACATGAACACGTATGTTTATTGTGGCACTATTCACAATAGCAAAGACTTGGAATCAACCCAAATGTCCATCAGTGACAGACTGGATTAAGAAAATGTGGCACATATACACCATGGAATACTATGCAGCCATCAAAAAGGATGAGTTTGTGTCCTTTGTAGGGACATGGATGCAGCTGGAAACCATCATTCTTAGCAAACTATCGCAAGAACAGAAAACCAAACACCGCATGTTCTCACTCATAGGTGGGAACTGAACAATGAGATCACCTGGACTCTGGAAGGGGAACATCACACACCAGGGCCTATCACGGGGAGGGGGCAGGGGGGAGGGATTGCATTGGGAGTTATACCTGATGTAAATGACGAGTTGATGGTTGCTGACGAGTTGATGGGTGCAGCACACCAACATAGCACAAGTATACATATGTAACAAACCTGCACGTTATGCACATGTACCCTAGAACTTAAAGTATAATAATTAAAAAAAAAAATGTACTTTCCTATCTCAATGTCAGTTCATACTCATCTACAGAAATGTCTGGTTGTTTAGAGTGTTATTTTGAAATACTTAATTCTATTTAGTATGAAACAGAAATAAAACGTTTTCAGTATCCTGCACTGAATAACTTGTTCTTTGTCATTTATAATATTTATTATATAATACATTTTTATATATAGTAAGATTTCTTTTAGGTCTAACTCTACTGCTCCTTTGATGAACCAGGCTTTTCTTACTCAAACCCTACACTATTGTAATCTCTGTGATTTTATAATACACTTTACTAATGGTCAGAGAAAGTTCTTCCCCTATTACATATATTTTTTATCTAGATTTTTAAATTTTTTTTTAGGTTATACAAGTGCTTCTACTTGAAATGCTATAAAACTACAAATTAGGGAAGAAATAATACCTTTAAGATATTTTCTTTGTCTTCCCATACTGGAGCTAGTATAATTCTCCACAAATACAAGTATGACTTTAATATCATCAGGTAAATATTTGTAATTTTCTTTATGTAAACTTTTCTTGAAAAAATATTACTAAATATTTTCTGATTTTTGTCACTATTGATAATGGGAAATATTACCCCCATTCATCTCCTAATTGCTTACTTGTAGTATATAAGAAAGTCATTGATTAAAAAAATACTCATCCTATGTCTGATCCCTTTGCTGAATTATATTTCTTAATTCTAATAATTGGCTTATCTTCTTCCTGTATATGTATACATACAGATAATATGTAGACATATTATCTACAAGTAATAATAATTTTGTCTCCTCAAGTATTATACATTTTATATCCATTTATTCTTTTACTGAATTGCTATAAATTCAAGAGCTATGGTAAATGGCCACCATGAAAAAACAGTAATAAGTAGCTTTGCTTTCCTATCCTCCCAATCTTAGCTTAAATGATACCTCTTTAGTGAGAACTTCTTTGGCAAACACTTTACATAGCATCCTACAAACCTCCAATTACTTTTCTTTCATTATCCTGTTAATTTTCTTCATAATACTTCTTACATGAAAATTGTATTTATGCAAATAGAAATTATATAATTTCCTATTCCTTTATATGTTCTACTGTAGCGCTACACTGGAAGTAACATCAGAGCAGGGATAATGTCTGTTTTGCTCCCCTCTGGTATACCCAGCATGTTTCCTATTCCCTGTCATAGAATTGATTAATAAATAGTGTGTCTGTTTCTGATTTAAGTGGAAAGGTCTTTGGTGTTGCATATTTTAAAAAAGTAATTATTGGTTCCAAATAAATATTGATGTCAAGAAATACTTCTATTCCAGCTTTTAGGATTGTTTTATGAAGAATAAATGCTATGTGTTATCACACAGCATTGCATTTTCAGATTGCCCTAAAATGATAACATATTGTCTCAAATCTATTTATTCTCATTAAACCTATCCCAATTATTATATAAACATATTGTCTAATACTAAATCATCCTTGAAATTATCACATGAATCCTACTTGTCTGTGGGTGGACTTTGAATATACTATCGAGTTCAACTTTCTTGCTTTTTTTTTTTCTTTGAGACGGGGTTTCACTCTCTCACCCAGACTGGGGTGCAATGGCATGATCTCGGCTCACCATGACCTCTGCCTCTTGGGTTCAAGCCATTCTCCTACCTCAGCCTCCCGAGTAGCTGGAACTATAGGTGCGTGCCACTACCACCTGGCTAATTTTTGTGTTTTTAGTAGAGATGGGGTTTCACCAGGTTGGCCGGGCTGGTCTTGAACTCCTGGCCTTAAATGATCCACCTGCCTCAGCCTCCCAAAGTGCTGGGTATTACAGGGGTGAGCCACCACACCCAGCCCTTTCTTCCATTTTATTAAGGATTTTTGCCTTTCTAGTCATAAGGAAAATTAATCTATGTTTTTTTCATTGCTGTCGCAAACTGTCTCATGTTTTCATAGTGTTATTAAAGAATTAATAAATTGGATACTTTTTTATCTATTTCATAAATGAAACAGTTTATATATGATGGGAATTATTTGTATTTCATAACTTAGAGAAAATTTACCAGCTAAACCGTCTGTAAGTACTTTTAAGAAGTAATTATTGTGTGACTGTTATAATTTCTTCCGTAAATATAGACTATTTTTCAATTTCTATTTTTTTCCTGAAGCAATTAACGTATGGTCTCATTTCTTAATGTAAAATTAGTTTCTGTTCTCTGAAGAATATTCAGTAATATATATAGAAGTAAATGAATATCATCTATAGGCTCACCACCTAAAGTTAATTTCTGTTGATATCATATTTCCTTCTAGGCCTTTTCTTATTCATTTATTTGTAGCTATACACATATTTATATAAGAACTCGATATCATTTTGTACATAGATATAGCTATATATATATAGTGTCATGTTTTCAGTTAATGCTATATCATGTTCGTTTTCTCACATTCGTGAATTTTCTCTGAGAATATGACTTTTTATGAATGTACAGTATCTAGTATTTAAAATAAGTTTCCAATATTTTACTGTAATAATGCTTTCATAAGATTCCTTGATATTTGCATGTATATCTATATCCTTAGCATCAATTCTTAGAAATAAAGTCATTTTATATTGAATACCAAAGTGTCTATGCAAATTTATCTTTTACCAAAGTGTTTGAAAGGGCATATTTCACTGAGCCATTTGAAACTTTATATATATATTTTAAACTATACCATTTTGAAAAGCAAACCATGCTTCATTGTTTGTTTGATATGTCTTTGATTAACTACTGCAAATTTTTCACATATTTATTTGTAATTTGTCTTTCTATCTTATGAAATTTATTCTCCTAATGTGACCAATTTGGTTTATAAATGCTGTATACACACTGGAGATATAAATCTTAACTTGACCTTCAGAAATTGTAAGCAAATTGCTCAACATTAGTCAATAATGAAGTAAAGCAAAGATTATAACCTATTTTATTTTTCTTGCTACTTAAATATTAATAATTTACACTGCAGTCAATTATTAATATTTCCTAGCCATGTGGTCTTCAGCAAAATACTTGACCTTCCTGGACCTTGTTGATTAATTATTATACATATTTTAATATATTTATGTATATTAACATTATACATGAATCATATTTATCAAATTTTTCAAATAAAATGTTGAATTTTGCTTTTTCTCCTCACACCAAAATGAAACAAATCCTGATTCTAAGGATATTTACTGATAATCCAGTGATGTCTGCAGATGGGTTTGAATAAGTTTTTTGAACTTTATATTATAGGTCTCCGAGAATAGGATACCTTCCTTCTAGCCACATCATCACTGAAGCTGAAGCACTTTTCTTTTTCCTGTTCAGCATTGAACACTTTGAATATATTATGGCAATGATGATTTGTTTGTGCCATCGTGTGTGTGTGTATGTGTATTTATATGCCAATAAAACGTTTCCATTAACAAAACTCATTGAAAACAAATTCTATGTCTACTTGTGATTTATCTTTCCCGAGACCTCAAATATCTAGAAATATTATTTGCACTTATCCTTGTCATACTTCAATATTTTATTGTCAATGTTGAGTGTAGAAAGAGGTGGAAAAGGAGAGTAAATGATAATTGTGAAGCTGATCACTGAATGAATTAGTAGATGCTAGAAGAAGGCTGTGCAAAAGAAGCTTGAAATAAGAAGTAGTGACATTTGAGTAAATAAGTCAATGGTGAGTCTGTCTCCTTTTTTTCTTTCCTATTCTTTAGCCTAAAAGATTTGACTTGCTGGCAGGTGTAATAGCTACTATGATTCTTGCCCTTCAATCTCAGAGTGGTGTGAAGCAGTGAGAGAACAACTGGAATTGCTGAGTCTTACAGAAGATTTGATCTAGCAAAATTAACAATAAGGAGGTTTATTCTTAAAGTTAGTGTCTCCAGGGATAGATGATCCATAAAATTTCTGCCTCTTTATCAAAAAGGGGCCAACAGGACTTGATGTAGGCCTGGCTATAACCATTCTCATTCTCTTACCAACCCGAAGAAACTAGACCCATTTTCAAACTGTTAAGCTTCAGAGAGTTGCTTTTAATTTTAGCTCCTCCCCAGGTCTCATGAAAATTGTCCCCTCTTCATGGAGATATAAGATTATCTGGGGTTGAAACTTAGCTTTAAATAAGTTGCTGGTCCTTCTCATCTTTGGTCATGATTTGAGAATTAAGGTCCTGACACAACATCTAATTCCCCATCCCAAGTCTATGACAAAGTCTAAAAAGTAATGTTGCTCCCATCTAGGGAAGTTATTTTTCTATTATGAATGCAAATAAATAAAAGAAGCAGGAGAAAGAAAGCACACCCATGAAAGAGAGAATTTTCAATTAGATCCAGTTCCTTTCAAAGACCAACTATACTTTTTTGCCCTTACATTCCATGAGAAAAAAAAAACATGCATTCTTTTAATAAATGCTCTTCAACATAAATTAGCTCTGAAAAGTTTCTGCTAGTTTCAATCAAAACAACTTAGGCTAAAACTAGCCAGAAAAATTGATTCCATATCTACCTACTAGACTCCAGCTATGATTCAAACATTCTCTTTTGCAAACATTAAATCTCTGAACATCCTGTTTGCCCCAAGAACACTTCATGCCCCCAAACTGCTTCTCTAACTTTCTTTCCTAAAACATATAAACAAGCAAAAATTCCTTTATACACAACTTCCTATTATATTTATACAATATTTGAAATTGTGATTGCTTTTAAGAGACAAAATGGTCATATTGAGGTATTACAGGTTAAAGTGTGAATGACCAATAGTTTAAGTCCCCCAGAATTTCTCTAAGAAGTACAACTTTAAATCCTACTTGTTGAATTTTATGCATCAGAAAAGGCTGAAATTGACATTTTGATTCCTCTCCAATTTAAATTAACCCAACAGAATGAAATTATTGTCTTTGGAACCATATTTGAGTTCAACACTAAAAGTAGCTAACTTCCTTTATCTTAATTTCCTTATCCACAAACTAAAGACAAATATATATCTTTCAGATTTGTAAAGACAAATCAGATAATATTTGTAAACTACATAGCAAAGTTTATACTATTCAAGTCACAGCTGTGACTAGTTACATTAATTAATTTATTCAAGAACGTATTAAATTTGCCTTCTAATAGAAGTCTCCCGCTTGGCCTCATATTAAGAACAATCCTCAAGGCATCAGTGAATTTGTTGGCTAAGGTTGGTTGGTCTCACAGCAGAGTGGAAAAATAAAACCCTTAAGTAGAGAATTCCAAATACTTGGCACAAGTGTCACCAATCCTAGCTTATGTGTCTATAGCAGACATTGTTAATAGATTCCTGCACACTTTCTTATCAACCAGAGACTCAGAGTTTTCAACACAGTAAGTCCAGGCAGCAATTCCCGACCAATTTGAGCTCACATCAAGATTAAGGCATGTTTCTATTAATAGTCTAGGACAAAGGTCAGCAAACACTTTTTGTAAAGGGCTAGAAGGTTGTTTTGTTTTGCGGGTCATATGGTCTCTGTTGCAGCTACTCAACTTGGTCTTCATAGTATGAAAACAGCCACAGACAATATGTAAATACGTGGGAATGCCTGTGTTCCAATAAAACCATGTTTACCAAAATAGGCAATAGATGGCTTGAAACTTGCCAAGCCTAGGTTTAGAGGTTCTCCTAAAGTCAAGGGGAGTCATGATAGTGGCAAATCCTGCTGAAGTCATTTCAGGAGAGTTTGCAAAAGGTGTTTTTAGCAGCCTGGCAAGGGGAGGGATATAAAAATGGTCCTTAGACCTGGGGAGTTCCCTTGCTCAATTTTTTCTGAAATCCTGTTGATTCAACTTTTCTCTCAACTCTCAGGGATTGCAGAAGGCTCTGTGCCCCATTTCTCTTGGCTGATGCAGTGGTGCTGTCCCTGGTATTCACCAGCTGATGTTTCCTACCCAGGCCATTTACTAGGAGTCCAGTTATGTTACATTACAATACTGGTTTTAGCCTTGAGTTTGAGGTTCCTTCATACTTATACTCATAATCCAAAAGATCATTGGAGATTCCCATTCCCTCAGTATTTAAAGTAACCCTATGGTGTTGCTTCCCCTATGGAGTTACAGATTAGCAATACCAGAACTTTCTACTCTTTCTTGGAGAATTCACATATTGAGTCCAGTGTTTTATTTTCTTTTATAGAGAGACATATGGACAACTGAGAGTACAACCCTAGGGAAGTCATTTTACCTTTCAGAGCCACAATTTCCTCATCCACAAAATAGAGGTGATAATAATACCTTTGTTACCTACCTCAAGAAGTTATATGAGGCTCAATGGATACCTTTCTTTTTAACTAAGGCTCAAAAACATTATCCTTTAAAACCCCTTTCAAACTAGTTTTAAGACTGCCATTAACTCCCACCCACATTACCATAATTACTCACATCCTGTGACAAATATCAGGGTTAATATTGGAGGAAGAAGTCTATATGCAAATCAAAGATGTTTGTCCCCATGAGTGTCTTCCTACCTTCATTCATCAGCCTCTTGAAATAGAGAGTGTGTAAAGGTCTCCAGATGGATCCTGGCTTTCATTTCTTTTTTGGCATCCCAGCATCTGCAATCAAACACACGCAAAGTTATGTAAATCCTACACGACTATGCCAAGGAAGGTGATAATAAAATATCCTAAGACATAATGGACTCAAGTAGTGACTATTGCTGGGAAGCATTAGGTAAGAATCATTTACCATAATAGCTTTGACTTGGGCAGAAGAGCCCTTCAAATTTCAACTGAAGTCCTCTTCAAGAAAAATGAGTAACTAATAGCCTTATTGTAAAATCAAAGCTGTTGCTCTCATTCTAAATTCCCTAAACTTTACGGGAAGTATATATTTGACTTCTTGAACCAATTCAGACATGAAAATATTCCCATAGAGCTTTAAAAACATTCATTTCAGAACAATCTACCTTTTCTTCATGTATACATTTATCAAATGATGGTAAATGCCACCTTTTTTGTGTCAAAAGAAATTCATGACAAGAGATTTTTCCAAGGTCACCTAGTTCCTTTGTTTGCCAGTTTCCCCACAGTAGAAACTCTACTTCTGCCTTTGTAAAGTAAAATTTACAAATATCTGCTTTCCTTCTTTGTGAAGGTATAAAAAGGAACAAATGGAAATATACAAATGAGAGTACTTTGAAGTTGAAAGATCCATGTTTAAAAGTTCTACAAACTTTTAAAATGATCTCCTATAAGTTAAACAGGAACAATAATCCCCTTTTCAGCAGTGTTTTTCTTGAAATTATTTCTGCAAGGAAAAAATCAAATAATTCATATTTTTGTTACCCTCTCTTTTCCTCCAAGAGTCTGCTGCCTCTAATTAAACATAGTCTCTGCTGTTCAACAGTTTTACTACCACTCTATTGCCTCCTAAACTGATAAGGTGACCAACTGTGAAAAGCAGGACATACATCATTCTTACAAAGTGCATAATGTTTACTCTTCACAGAGCATGATGGTTATAATTTGCATAGTCCAAAACTGACAGTTTCTGTTCAGCTGCAAGGGTCCAGATGCTGGGTATCTTACAGTGCACAATAGTCCCAGTAGTAAATTCAGGATCCCACTGTTTTTGTTCAGGAGATTATGAGTGTCCTGCATTGTTGAAGTGGAAGATTTTTCCACACAAATTAGTTTAGAGGGGCCAAGTGAAGTGTCGAGGCCCAGGCAGCATCACTGCTGTCGGAGGGTCAATGGGTCTGTCTCTAGAGAGCCCTCACAGACATGATGAGGGCGCTAACAGCACCTTGGCAGGAACCATCACACACTGTTATAGACAGTCTGCAGGTGAGGCTTATGCCCACAGCTTCATGATTCTGGCCATGAAATGTGCCCACCCTAAGAGACTAGGCATTGTCTCCTACATGAGGACTTTCCACTCATGGAGCCCACTGGCCTCCTCCCTATTCTCCCTCCTCTCTTTCTCTTTACTCTCTAAGCCTGGGCTTCCCAATCCCCACCCTCCCTTTACCCCCAGGTCAGAGTCTTCTGACTGGTCACCTATCTTATTTTCAATTTTTATTATGTAGGGTTTCACCGTTCCTTTAGGGCTTTACTGGTGGACTTCTGAAATGCTGTTTTCCTCTCCTGGGTCTTGCTCTCAAAGCTTGCATCAAAAGCTTTGTCTTTCGCAACGCTTTCTCTGAATTGGGCTGCAAGAGTCCACTTTGGAAGACAAAAGTTAAACAGTTTCTCTTTTATAATAGTCCAACCATTCTCAAAGTATTGAGTGTCTCTGGTTGAAATGGGGAAAGGTGATAGATGGGATACAAGCTAACTGGCATATTCCAGTATATTATCTCCTGACGTCAGCCAGTGCTCTCTTGAGTTTTCTCTAAAGGCAGGTGACCCAAACTGAGGTGATCTTCTGATTTTCATCTCTTCTGCTCAGGGACTTGCCCACAGACTACTTCCTACTCATAAGGAGACCAGGAGAGAGCCAGGACAGTCACTGGCAAGGAGCCATTTCCTCTATTACCTAATGTGTCATGTTAAGCAATATATTGCTGTGAGATACTGTTTTAAGAGTTTCTCTGAAATCATGTCAAGGTGCTAATGGAAGTCATAACGAAAAGTAGACCATAAATGTATCTCTTCTTGAATTAATGAGAAGGCACAGTTCCAAAGTAGGCCAAACTTTAAAAATTATAGTGTAATGAATACCTTCACGCTCCCACAAAAATACTTTTCAAAGAGAGTTATTTGAGCATAGAAAGATTTTGTCAACTCTCCATAATAATAATAATAGCAAAGCTTCTCTTTCTTAAACATGTACTCTGTACAAGTGCTTCACATATGACGGCTCATCTAATTCACCCACAACACTAAGTGGTAAATATCTCCCCATTTTACTGAAGATATTGAGGCTTAGGAGGATTAAATAACTTGTCCAACTTCACATAGTCAGTACATATTCACACAGTCAGAATTCAAACCCTATGACTCAAAAAATGTACTTCAGAATAAACTACAGAGCTGGTAACAATACAAATACCCACCACCTAACTCCAGTGATTGCTGCCAAGTCTTAAGGGTGCAAGTCACTATGCAGCTTATGTCCCTAGAGCTAAGCTGCCTTGGTTTATAGTCCTGAGCACTGATTTGGGTGGTTGTGTGATCCTGCAATATTTGCTTCTCTATGCCTCAGTTTACTCATTTTTTTAAAGTAGAGAGGAAAGGATTGTAGTAATGTCTTCCTCGTAAAGTTATCCTGAGGACTAAATGAGTCAGCATATGTAAGTTGCTTATAATAATATCTTCACATAGTAAACACAGATATTATTATTGATCTGATGCATTATTAATCTGATCCTCACTTACCCAACATATCACATTAAGCAGCATGTTTCTGTGATATATGGTTTCAGATTGGAGAATGATTGTGCTGCACTCTTCTTCTGACCTCAGAAGAATTTATAAGAATAAGCATCTAATCATATACAAAAATTTCAGAGAATTATCACTTTTTTACACTGCTAATTTAATATAAAAATCATATGAACTAGCCACAAGACACTTGAAGAATATATTCCCAGCTGTACTGTAATATAGAATAACATCTGATAAATCAATTACTTTTCACCAGACTGTGAGATATAAAGCAATTGTTCAAATGTAATGAGTCAAAATTGTTACATTTTAAGTCTCAAACATGTTTATAAAAAACAGGTGACTTTTTATTATAAAATTAGAGTGAAGGCTGCTGAATACATGAGAAAATATTAGTGCAGTTCAGGCAAGTAGCTTCTTGCACAAAGCAATCTATCCCAGGTGTGCATAATAAAAATATTCTGTTCACAACGTGTCACCTCTTTCATCAATTATTTCCTTATTCTAGGTAGGCAGAAGCATGTGTGCTTTGAATTCCTAAAATAAAAATGGCCCAGATAATCCTGTGTTCACTCTCAATATATGTAATTCAACAATTAATTAGGTTTGTTTGGAGTTCTTTTGAAGAAAGGAGCTACTTCAGCCATTTCAAACATGCTGATTGCATTAGTCTGTTTTCACACTGCTACTAAAGACATACCCAAAGTCTGGGCAATTTACAAAAAAAAAAGAAAGAAGTTTATGGGACTTACAGTTCCACATGGCTGGGGAGGCCTCACAATCATGGTGGAAGGCAAGGAGGAGCAAGTCACATCTTACATGGATGGCTGCAGGCAAAAGAAAGAGCTTGTGCAGGGGAACTCCCCCTTATAGTACCATCAGATCTTGTGAGACTTATTCCCTATCATGAGAACAGCATGGGAAAGACCCGCCCCCATGATTCAATTACCTCCCACCAGGTCCCTCCCACAACACCTGAGAATTCAATATGAGATTTGGGTGGGGACACAGCCAAACTATATCACTGACATAAAAAGACAAACTTAAAAGAATTTATAATATATCTTTATTAATTCATCAAATCCTTATTGAATATCACCAGCATCTTCATCTTTGCAGATGTTCAAGGTCCAGGTGGTACACAAAGTCATGTTAATATAGGCACATGTTGCAGTAAATGTATTCCTTTTCAGATTCTAAGTCGTTCTCATAACTGCAATTGTTACTACATTTTGCTATTAAACCCTAGTTAATTTTAAACCACATTAATGTAATGCATTTTATTTTAAAATGTGATAAATCTCTTGATTAATTTGATTTATAATATAAATATTAAACATTACCAAAATACTAAACAACTTGTTTTTGGAATTCACATGTAAAGCATTTAAACCTTATTTGAACTATGCTTCTATCTATTCAATCCTTGCTACCAAATGCATTCTTACATTCACAACCTAGAGTTAATATTTTTATCTCAAACATTTTAAACTAAATCATTTATATTTTTATTGGAAACCAAATCCACTGTAGCATTAATTATGTTTGTGTTCAGTTTTAAGCATTCAATTATATTTGCGTTCTATTTCAAGCACGCAACTGTTTTAGTGAGAATTTTAGAGCTAAAAGTGGATGCCTGCCCTTTCAATACCTCCATTTTCTGCCTCTGTGAGAAACCATTAGTCATCATTAGGATAGGATTCTGATCAAGGAAAGAAGCATGTAGATAATGGAAATACCAGTATAAAGATGAGCACTGTGACATAAAATACTATATTTATTAATTACTTCCAGCTAACACTACAGAAATAATATAGTCCTCTGCTGAATATCTTAGAACTCATGAAAGAACATGTATGGAACCTGAAATCTTGATTTGAGGAATGCTTACTTCAGAAACTACATTATTAATTTATTGTCAAATATACTGGCATATAATTTAATAGCTTATATACTATGTAACACAAACTGTGCACACTGTAAAATAGCAGACATCTAAGGCACGTGACTCAAACAAAAATCCACAATTATTGTTATGATATAAACTGCTAAGAAAATTATTAGAATTTTATAATATAGGGTTTCGAACCTGAACTGCAAAAATAAGAGCATGAGACCCATCTATTGGGATATGATGAATTCAGTTATAATATAATATATGGTGTTATATTATAAATTAAGAAATCAGTTTTTGTACATTTATTACATAAGTATTTACTGAGTGCCTATCGGTACGCTGAGGGTTGGATATCTCAAAGATAAATAGGGTATATTTCTTAACATCAAGATGCACACTATGCATTCACCAACAAATATGTATCAATAATGACCATTCTGTTTGAAAAGTTTTATCCTACACGAATAACCATGTACGAATAACCATGAATGCAAGGAAAATGGAGTGACAAACTTCTTGGATCACTCTGAGCAGTATCACAAAAGAGATGATATTTTGAATGTGGGTTTATAGAATAAGGAAGAGTTCTCTAAGTGGGAAAACTGAGAAGAGGTATTTCACAAAGTGGGAGGACCAACTGAAAATTAGACGCTTGATGGAACAGAGTGAACTTGCAGAATTGCAGAGGGTCTGGGAAGGCTGTCACAGAGGGCATGGTGGTTGGGAAACAGAAGCAGCTGAGTCCAGAAAGGCACATTCGGAGGAGATTGCAGGGTTTGGCACTGGAAACCATGTTAAATAGGTTGTATTTAATCCTGGGGGCAAAACAAAAAAAGAGACCACTAAGGGTATTCACCAGGAAAGTCACAGATTTGTTTCAAATATATTACTGCAGTAGTCACTCTCCTTCATGAGTGCACTCAGTGGTTATGGGTCCCTTAGCATCTAGCACCTTGCAGAATGATTTCTCAGTGGAAACTCAAGAGACAGTGTCAATTAATCACATGAAAGTCCTTGGATTGAATGGTCCTAATATAACATATTGTCCTGGTGAGAGGTGAAGCCAGCTGGGCTTCTGGGTTGGGTGGGGACTTGGAGAACTTTTCTGTCTAGCTAGAGGATTGTAAAAACACCAATCAGCGCTCTGTGTCTAGCTAAATGTTTGTAAACGCACCTATCAGCACTGTAAAAATGCACGAATCAGCCTTCTGTGTCTAGCCAAAGGTTTGTAAACGCACCAATCAGCACTCTGTAAAAACAGACCAATCAGCACTCTGTGTCTAGATAAAGGTTTGTAAACACACCAATCAGCACTCTGCAAAAACGGACCAATCAGCGCTCTGCGTCTAGCTAAAGGTTTGTAAACGCACCAATCAGCACTCTGTAAAAACAGACCAATCAGCACTCTGTAAAATGGACCAATCAGCAGGACATGGGCGGGGTCAAATAAGGGAATAAAAGCTGGCCACCCAAGCCAGCTGCAGCAACCTGCTCCTCTGGTGTGTCTGTGTGAGTGTGTTTGTGTGTGTGTACAAGCTTTGCCTAACTCTCATTCACGAGTTAATTCATTAATTTAAAAACATTCAGTGTAGATTCACTATAACCTATGTATTATAATAGATTCTGGGATACGGGGAAATAAAACAAAATCCCTGACAAATTATCCAGTACTGTTTTATTTATTCATTCCTTCAATGACCCAGCTATTATTTGAGTGTCTCCTCCAAAACTCACATTGAAATTTAATTGTCATTTCATTGCCTACATGGGTGAGATTAATGCCTCTATAGACAGGTGAATTCAGCCTTCTTCTCTCTTGCCTCTTCTGCCCCTTGATATATGAGTATCCAACCTTCCTCCCCTCTGGAAGACTTCACATGCAAGGCACCATCTGGGAATCACAATCACCAAACCTGCAGTTGCCTTGACCTTAGAATTCCCACTTCCAGAACTGTGAGCCAATATATTCTTCATACATTACCCAGTCTTAGGTAGTCTACTATAGTGGGACAAAACGGACTAAGGAGACCACTTTAAAAATATCTGAGTGCCTAATGTGTGCTAGCTACTGCTTCAGGAGATATACGGATAGGTAAACAGGTAGATAACTGTGTAGGGTACATGCAAAATAAAACAGGAAATCCCTGCTAGTTCTGTGGGACAGTTCTAAGAAGTTTTCTACTGGAAGTGAATTCTGAAATGAGGGAGAAGAATAAATACAACTTACCAGGAGACAAATGGGAAAAGCATGGTGGCCTGAGGCCTCAGAGAAAAGATAGTAGCACTTCTTAGGCCTGTGAAGAAAAAGAACTTTGTACACCCCTCAGTCTGCATACAGGAGGTCAACATGGCTGGAGCAGAGAGTATAAGGTGGGGGAAAGGGAGTTGGAGCTGGAAGAAGAAAGCAGGAGCCAAGTTGTGAAGGGCCTTGTGTTTCCTACAAGGTTTGGATTTGACTGATGGTGAGGATATAATGGTAAATCAGACAGCTGTGATCTCTTGTCTGTGAAAACCTACAGCCTGGTGACATTGACTGGACATGGTCAGATTTGCATTTTAGAAAGATCACTCTTCATCTCTGTAGTGAATGGGCTGGATGGGGAAATGAGAAAGTCAGAAGCAGAGAGACCAGTCCTGCTCATGGACATATTCCCAACAGCTAACACAGGGTCTGGTGTATAGTAGATGTTCAATAAATACAAACATCAGGGGGAGTGGGGGCCAAAGATAACCCCTGTTTGTTAGCTCTGTAGTACACCCATCAGCTGCATTCAAAGAAGCCAACCATAAATTTCTAATAAACAGTCAGTCTGTGAGGTTAAATCTTTGCATGTTTTCTTAAATCTCTAGGCTAGTTATTTTCTGTTTCCAAAGTCTATTAATATATGTTCCCTTAGGGACCTATAAGAACAATAACTAACCTCACACACTATTAATCAAACTCACTTTTGTTGACTTTGTCAATAGGTACTGAAATTACTGATTTATTATTTTATTACCTTATTCAAAATGTCCTACACAAAATCCATAGATCTACTTTAAAGCCTTTTGCAAACAGCCAGAGTGATCTTTGGGAAAAGCATATGATTTGGAGGCATAAAACCCAGGTTCTACTTCTAGTTCTGCTTCTTACTGGTTCTATGATCACAAATAAATTATCCAACTTTCTGAATATAAATTTTCTTACTGGCAAAATGAATGTAACAATATCTAATTCATGTGGTTGCAAAGATTAAATGAGATCATATACATGCAAATTACTTTGTAAAATCTATGGAATTATACCACCAAAAGGCTCCTAGAACTGATAAAAATGACTTCAGTAACGTTTCAGGATACAAAATCAATGTACAAAACTCAGTAGCATTTCTATACACTAATGAAATTCAAGCTAAGAGGCAAATCAAGAACACAACCCATTTTAAATAGCCACAAAAAAATAAAATAAAATAAAATACCTAGGACTACATCTAACCAAGGAGGTGGAAGATCTCAACAAGGAGAACTACAAAACACTGCTGAAAGGAGTTATTGATGACACAAATAAATGGAAAAACACTTCATGCTCATCAATCAGAAGACTCAAGATCATTAAAATGGCAATACTGCTCAAGCAATCTACAGAGTCAATGCAATTCTTATCAAACTACCAACATCATTTTTCACAGAATTAGGAAAAAAACTATTCTCAATTTCATATGGACTCAAAAAAGAGCCTGAATAGCCAAAGCAATCCCATGCAAAAAGAAAAAGCCAGACCCATTACATTACCCAACTTCAAACTATACTATAAGGCTACAGTAACCAAAATAGCATGATATTTTGGTACAGAAACAGATACATAGGCCAATGGAAGAGAATACAGAACCCAGAAGTAAAGTTGTTCACTCATACTCATCTGAGCCTTGACAAAGTTGACAAAAATAAGCAGTGGGGAAAGGACTTACTATTCAATAAATGGTGCTAGATTAACTCGCTAGCCATATGCAGAAAAAAATGGATCCCTACTTTTACCATATATAAAAATTAACTCAAGATGTATTTAAGATTTACATGTGAGATGTAAAACTATAAAAATCTTACAAGAAAACCTAGGAAATACCATGCTGGACATTGGCCTAGAGGAAGAATTTATGACTGAGTCCTCAAAAGCGATTGCAACAAAAACAAAATTGACAAGTAGGACCTAATTAAACTAAAGAGCTTCTGCATAGCAAAAGAAACTGAATTTTTTAAAAAAGAGTAAACACACAATCTACAGAAAGGAAGAAAATATTCACAAACTATACACCCAACAAAAGTCTAATTTCCAGAGTCTAAGAGGAACTCAAACAATTCAACAAGAAAAAAACAAACAATCCCATTAAAAAGTGGGCAAAGGACATGAATAGGCACTTCTCAAAAGAAGATATATAAGTGGTCAACAAACAGGAAAAAATGCTCAATATCACTAATCAGAGAAATACAAATCAAAACCAATCTCACACAAGTCAAAATGGCTATTTTTTTCAGAACAGGGGACTTCATTGATGGTATACAACGAAGTATGATTCCCTAGGCCCCTCTCTTTTTAGAAGGTATGACATGTAAACTGTGGCAAGGGAGATTCTCAGTGTGGTGTAGGACTGAGGACATCTCTCTTCTTCTGGAGATCTTGCTGGGGCTGGTGGCCTGGAGGTTCTTATTCCTTGGAGCTTATGTAGACCATGAGGTTCACCACCTTGTTGCTATAGCCAAAATCCTGATCATACCAGGAAATAAGCTTGGCATAGTGGTTGTCAAAGGTGATGCTGGCCCCAGCATGTAAGATGGAAGAGTGGGTTTCATTGTTAAAGTTGGAGAAGACAACCTGGTACTAAGTGTAGCCCAGGATGCTCTTGAGGGTGCCCTCTGATGCCTGCTTCACCTTCTTGATGTAATCATATTTGAAAGCTTTCTCCAGACAGCTAGTCAGATCCATGACTGACACATTGGTGATGGGGACATGGAAGGCCATGCCAGTGAGCTTCCCATTCTGCTCAGGGATGACCTTGCACACAGCCTTGGCAGGGCTACTAGATGCAGGGATGATGTTCTGGAGACCCCCAAGGCAGTCCCGCCACAGTTTCCCAGAGGGTCCATCCACAGTCTTCTGGGTGTGGCAGTGTGGCAGTGAAGGCCATGGACTGTGGTCATGAGTCTCTCCATAATGCCAAAGTTGTCATGGATGACCTTGGCCAGGGAAGCTAAGCAGTTGGTAGTATAGGAGGCATTGCTGACAATCTTGAGGCTGTTTTTGTATTTCTTATGGTTTATGCCCATCACAAACATGGGGGCATCAGCAGAAGGGCCAGAGATGATGACTGTTTTGATTCTCCCCTCTAAGTGAGCTCCAACCTTCTCCATGGTAGTGAAGATAATGGTAGACGCTACAACATAATCACTGTTGGCATCACCCAATTTGCTTTTGGTGGGATCTCACTACTGGAAAATGGAAATGGGATTTCCATTGATGAGAAGCTTCGCATTCTCAGCCTTGATGGTGCTGTGGAACTCGTCATGGGTGGGATCATATTAGAACATGTAGGTACCATGTGATTGAGGTCAAGGAAGTGGTCATTGATCATGACAAAATCTAAATCTACTTTTCAAGAGTTAAAAGCAGCCCTGATGACCTGGTGTCTAATACAGCCAAACTCATTTACTCCACCCTTCACTTTCTCCATAGCATCTCAGGGATGTGGCTGGCACTACACAAGAAGATGTAGCTGTCTGTTGAATGGGAGGAGCAGAGAGCCAGAATGGCTGCTATTAACAAATCAAAAAATAACATATGCTAGCAAGGCTGTGGAGAGAAGTGAAGACTTATAAACTGTTGGTGGAAATATAAATCAGTTCAACCACATGGAAATGGGAGATTCTCAAAGTTTAGAGATTTCTCAAAGAACTTAAAACAGCACTACCATTTAACCTAGCAATTCCATTACTAGGTATATACTGAAAGGAAAATAAATTGTTCTATCAAAAAGATACACATACTTGTATGTTCATCATGGCACTATTCACAATAGTAAAGACGTGAAATTAACCTGGGTACCCATCAACAGTGGACTGGAAAAGGATAACGTGGTACACATATACCATAGAATACTACACAGCCATAGAAAGAACAAAATAATGTCTTTTGCAGCAACATCGATGTAGCTGGAGGCCATTACCCTAAACAAATTAACAGAGAAAACAGGAAACCAAATGCCATTTGTTCTCACTTGTAAGTGGGAGCTAAACATTGGGTACACATACACATAAAGATGGGAACAATAGACACTGAGGATTTCTAGAGGATGGAGGGAGGAAAGAGGGGCAAGGGCTGAAAAACTATCTATTGGGTACTGTGCTCACTACCTGGGTGACAGGATCATGTGTACCCCAAACCTCAGCATCATGCAATATGCCCATGTAGCAAACTTGTACATGTACCTCCCAAATCTAAAATAAAAGCTGAAATTATTTTTAAAAATCTACAGAGCTGTTAATCTAAATATAGTGTCATTGAAATTATTAAAAAAGTAATTAAGAAACTAATTGTACATTATAATTAAAATGAATATGCCACCATTTCTTGACAAGTAGCTCTTCTCTCACTAGTATGGTTTACCTAGGATTATAGATTTACTTACATCCAGACTCTAAAGGGGTGACTTAAGGGAATCATAGTAAGACACAAGAATTGTGAATATGCCAATTTCACACTCCTGGGGTCTAATTTGGTCTCCCTGCTTAGACCAAACCCGGAGGATGATTAAGAAGATGTTTACCCAAGGAAAGAATGCAGCAACAGGTCCATAGAGAATACAAAAGGTTGTAGTCTGTGTCAAGGAATCATACTCTGGAAAACATAAGGAAACTATGAGGGTAAAGTCACTTGTTGAAATTTGAGGAGATTCTTCCCTGTTAAATCTAGAATGACAGAAAAGTGAGAAGCCATGAATACTGGTCTGAGAAGGAGTCATATCTTGTTTATATAGTCCCCATGTACAAGTGGGTATTTACTAACGCTATATGCTGCAAATACAAACGAGGAATTGAGGTGAGACATGATACTTTGAGGAAACACTATCCTTATCTCAAAAGGAAAATAACCCACAAAAACAAAAAAGGAAGCTTCTTAGCCTAATTCTTCATTGATTTCTAATTCTTCATAATTTACATTTTCATGGAATTTGCACATAATATTGCCAGAGCCATTATGTTTACTGCTACAAATGGATTGAATCTGTATAATTTACACTCTCTTTCCAACATCTTTTATTCACTCCTCAGAGCATAACTGGCTGAGAAGAGTAGTCAAATGTTCCTGGAGAAGCTGTTCATGATTCCTTAGCACTTTCTTGAGAAATGTATAAGCCTCCTAGTCTCCAATTATACATAAATATATTATGTCAAATATATATATACACACACATATATTCACTATGTAGTGCTATTTTCCATAATTAATATACCTTAGTCCACCCCTCAAGAGAAATGTTTACTAATTCATCCCTTGGGAAGGCATATTTCTAGCCAAGGAATTCCTACACTTAACCACCATTGCCTGTAAAGTTCTAAGCACAAGGCCTGGCACAGAGAAAACCCTCAATAAAAGTAAACTATTATTATTGCTGTTGTTTAATTGCACCCTTCTTAAAGTGTGAAGCAGAAATTCGTGCATGGCAAGAGTATGCCCTTCCTTTCCTGAGCACCTCATTAAAAGCCACCTTATTAACACTTGGCTATCTCCCCGGGTGCTGCAGTCCTGCGACTTCCCACATAATTAGGGGACCAAATTTTATTCTGAAAACATTTCCTTTGTGTGATGCACTAGTTTCCAGATGACCTAAATTGAAAATATAAAACTCTTTCCCAAAATGCAAGGCTGAGCCTTGTAAGAGTTCTACTTTATGGAATAGTGGAGCAAGCTTAGGCTATGGAAAACTGGGTTCAAATTCTTGTGCAACCATTCACTTAGAGTAACCTTGTGTAAACTATTTCTGTCTCTGAACTTCGAGTTCATCTTCTGTAAAATGAGGATATTAATACTTGTTAATGGTTGCTGTGAAAATTAAATAATGCATTTTTAATAAATATATATCCTTTTATATCTTGCCTGGCATAAGGTAGGTGCCCATCAAATCCTAGCCTTCTTCCTATTTGAGTTTCTTGAAATTATGAGGTTGAAAGCTGTAAAGACCTTCTAACAGGTCTTAAAGAAGTTTTATTTGCTGTGTACTAGAAGTCAGCCCAGGATTCAGTCTAGTTTCTCCTAAAGCTGGGTTATATCAATTTCTGAGTGATGATGAGATGTGCCTGTGTTTCCAGCTGATATACCTGGGCTGGTGGATCCTCATTGGTTTACTTTTCCAAGTGAATGCTTGCTTCAGGCAAACAGTATCAACTCAACATAAGTAATCTCTGTATCTCTTCTTCTGTGGATCTTGCCTCCAGGTCCTGCTGCAGATTTTTCAGAATGGCTCCTATGCCCTCTGAGGGTCCATTTCTATTTTGGAAACAGCCAAAAATCATTTGAATCCAGACAACAAGGCAGGGGATCAAACTCGAGTAACAAATTCAAAAATTGTTTTCAGCATTGGCGATAGGATTGCCTCCCAGGAAGATGACTTTAAAAACCCACAGCTGGGTGTACCCATGGGTGTGTTTAAAAAATAAAAGAGTCTCTATGTCTTTTCAAAAAGTACTTTCCAGTTGTGAAAATAAATGCATAACATTGTCAGTACATCAGGATGATATTAAAGTGTTTTCCAAGAATTTAGAAATAAAAATCACACACAGCGGCTATGACTCATATACAGTGGATGTGAACCAGAAGAATGCTTGTGAGAGAAAAAGATGTGACTTGGACGAACTTGGGGAAGCAGACCTAGATTGTGATACTATTTGGTAAGTGGATATCTAATTAATTACACATGAAGAGGAGGGAACTATGAAGAGCCAGAAGTTGGCAGCGTTTTACTCATCCCTGTCCAGGCTGACAAGTATATACTCTCCCATCATTGGAAAGGTGATTTCTGCTGCAGAGATGGGTGATTTACTGGGTTTCCCCTTAGCCACAATAAAATGTCTCTCAAGACTCACCACCTTCATTTGCTCTGATTCTCAGCAGAAAAGTGTCCTTCTGATAACACTGATGTGCTATCCGGGTACAGGCTAACCCAGGGCCACAGTGAACTCTCCCAAAAAATCACATATTATAAAGACTCTCATAAAACCTCAGCCCATCGTCGGTCAAAAGTCACCCTTTTTGCCTACAAAATATGCCCATTACTGGAAATCTAAGATTGTAGAAAATTATTCAGAAAATCAAAATCATCTTAAACTCACAACCCAAAGATAATCACTGTTACCATGTTGGTGCATTTCATCTGAACTATTTTTTTTTTTACATTGCTGAGATCAAATTATACATTCAGTTTTCTATGTTGTTTTTAATTAAGCATTAAAATAGATATTTCTTGAATTATCATAAAATATTCATAAATATAACCATTAAAATTGTATAATACCTTATCGAGTGAATTTTTCAGTATACTTATTAATCCTCTATTGCTGGATATATTGGGTGGTCTCTAAATTTTTGTCGTTGTCCTTTTGTAAAGAACACTGTGATAAGCATACTAGTGCAAAAAGCCTTATTCTCTATTTGGGAGTATTTCCTTGGTTCAAGTCCTCACGGTTAATTTTTAAGCTGACTTACCTCCTTCTTTCTATATTTAATTGCCTGTTGGACTCCTCAATTCTAAAATTAACACGGTCAAAGCAGAGCAGTACTGAGGGTGAGACCATCCCTTGCCTCAGTCTAGGCACATTATAGTGTTTTCTGCTTCGAGAGAGACCAATCTTAAAGCACGAGCCAGAAAATTGCTGACAGGGGAAAGTGACAAGGATTGATGGGAGTGGGAAGTTGGTGGGGGATGGAGAGATGGCGGCCCTCATCTCATCCTTTAAAATCTGGGCCTATAGATCTTGGCTATGTAGACTTCGACACCAGTCAGAGCATGTAACACTTCACTCTATTTCAAAATGTATTAGCTCCTTTATTACCTTGTCAATCCTCAGAATAGTCCTGATTCTGGAGTATAGTAGCTTCTAATATCAATCCCATTTTACTGAGACTCAGAAACAGCTTGTCCAAAGCCAGATAAATAATAAAGTTGTACTCAAATCCAGATCTGTTCACTGAGTTTTTAACATTTCTACTTCACAGTGACGTTTCCTCTCCGTAGTTGTGTTGGGGTGGAAGGGAAAATAAATCAGGCTACTAGATCTTTAATTCTTTGTGAATGTGTTCGAGGGGCAATGATGGCAGGCATCAATCTGTAATTCTAAACAAACACAATTTAAAATCCCACATGGACTATCTCACAGATTGATCCACCTGAGACTACCAGTTTGAGTGATGATAGAAGCAGATAGAAATTTGCAGTAGTTATGGGAGATTATATATGTTCCGGGAGCTCAGAAGGTCTAAGTACTCCACTATCTATAATTGAAAGTGTACTGGAGCGAATGGAAGCTTGTGATCCCACATGTATTTTATCAGATGCTTTGGACATTAAAGGAATTCTTGGGAAAATTATAAATTGGAACACTAGTCACGTAGCTTTAACAGAAAAAAAATCATACTTAGACTTTGGAAAGAAAAGAATAAATTGACCATAAAATAATTCATAATAGACTTGCAGCTAGAATTGGTTATGAGAGAGTAATATGGTATAAAAGATAAGAAATAGAATTTCAAAAATGCATGGGAGCCATTGCTAATTCTTTACACAGGAGCAAGAAGAATTATATGGTGACAGTTAATTATTCTGAATGGAATGCAAAAGAAAGACAAATATAAGCATTAAGAGCATAACAGAAGGTACATGAGGGAGAAATAGAGGAAATATATTTTTCTTTATCTCCAATTCTATAGGAAGGAAATTCCACTCTAAGTAAAACCCACAAATTGCTTTCACAATAAAAAGTACTATGTAAACATAAAAAAGTGCCTCCATTTTCTCATTTCATAAAGAGAGGGACTCTTACACAAAGAACTTAGCCAATTTTAGTAAAAGTGGAGGTATATTATTTAATTAAATACTGTAAAGGTACTTTCAGACAAAATGGTGGCAAGGGCTGTCCTTACCCCAAAATTCCCAATAAAATGTCCAACAAAGTGTAGAAATAGAGTCTACACATCAGCAATGAGTTCCTGACAGAATAGACAAAGTGGACTAGATTAACGGAACCCATTAAAGACCGACCTGAGATGAATTACTGAGAAAGAATAGCACACTTGGAAAGCGAACGGGAGAAAGCCCCAGCTTGAAGGGTAAGAGCTTGAGAACAAGAATTGTCTGTGTTGCTGGTGGGAAATGTACACGTGAAACATTTTGTGGACCAGCAGCAAGGGGCACAATACTGAAGACCACTGTAGAGATTTGTGCTGGGTGAAAATGTGTAAAAAAATAGAGATGTGGGTTTTGCGTGTGGTATGGTATGTGTGCATGTATGTGCTGCAGAGAAGACTTCCATGGGGTTCTACTTTATAACAGTAGTAAATAAAAGAAAGTCCAATTTTTGTCTAGAGCTGATAATCTGCTTTTTCCCTCCTCTTTGTTCTCGTTTCCTATCCGCACCTAAATTTCCATCCATAAAAAATTTAGACAGGAACACACAGGCTCTCTAATGGAACCACCTGAGTTCCATCCCCAGTAGGGGTAAGAATATATTAGCACAAGGGGGCTACGAAAAAAAATTCCACTGTTCAAAGAAAAGGGGAAATCGGCAGGTATTTTTCTTTTCTTATGCTGTCTTCATCAGGTTTTTGTGTCAGAGTTATCTTACAAAGTGAATTGGAGAATTTATATCTTTTTCCATGAGCAAGAACAGTATAACTATAATAGCATAGGAATGACCCATTTAAAAGGTTGGCTAAAAGCTCAGTTGTTAGAAAGTCTATACCCAGTGTTATTATAGGGGAGAACTCTTGGACAATCTTTCCCAACTTTCCTTCTTTTTAAAGTTATTTAAATTTCTTTTTAAGTTATTGTGTCTTTTTGATTTATTGCATCAAATTCGTGTGGGACTTACCTCAAAAATTGAGTAGAGATCATAAAAGCACTGTTTTAAAACTTTTATTCTGAAATTGACAATCACTTTTGGAGACCCCACCCTATATCACATCACACATTAATTTTGAGTGGGGGTAGTAAAATAACTGGCAGAAAAGATTTTTTTAAAGTTTTTCTTAATTTTTATTGCAATTTTAAATATATATATTTATTAGGTTGGTGCAAAAGTAACCGCAGTTTTCGCCATTACTTTTTCTTTTGCACCAACCCAACACGTTTCCAAACTCAAAAGATTCAAAAATGTATGAAGTCGTCACTTGACATTGTTGATAGGTTCTTGGATATTGTGACTTTAAGTAAAATAATAAAAAAATGAAACCAGTTTTTTTCTCATAAATGTTATAATGAAATAAGTTAAACAAAATGACAATATTCGAGAACCTGTTGTGCATCATTTTGCTTAAAGTCACAGTTTCCAAGAACCATCTACAATGTTAAGGGAAGACTTTCTATATACAAAAAGTCCCATATTTTTGTCCACAAGCTACTTGGTTCCATTACCAAGACACAACTGATTTATTGTATATTCTGAAATGATGTGTAAAGTTTTATTTTTTAACATTAATAGTTGCAGTTTCTAATTAATAGTTGCCTAGCTTACTTCTCATTCTTTTTATTTTCAAGTGCATGTGTTTCCATGCTTACAGTCCTTCGGGATGCCACAGGCTCTGGGTCTAATCACTACTCGTAGTGCCCAATTAGCAACAGGGTCCTAGAGCAGATGTTTTTCTAACAACTCTGCATTCCATTTGCACCCCTCCCCAGTGACTCCCACCAGCAGCGACACCACCACTACACCCTCTCTGCGCCCTGGGAAGAAAATGAGCCAGAAAAATTTGTGACTTGGATTTTTAAAAAAATCTCAAGGGCCATTTCTTAAAGAATGATACTTCATATCTGCTGTTCTTGGTCAAAGTCTTATCACCTCTACTCCCCTATTTCCACAGAAAATGTTGGAAGATTGTAGAAATTGGCATTTGGGAGTGTGTGAGGTTAAATAGGTTTATAGGATTTACAGTACTCACATTCTTCCCAGAGTAAGCACCAGTTAACCACCCCAGAGTTCTCTTGCAAAGCATTTTGCTTAAAGTTACAATTTCCAAGAACCTACCAACAATGTCAAGTGAGGACTTACTTTATACATTTTTTAATCTTTTGAGTTTGGAATCATGTATTAGGTTGGTGCAAAGTAAAAGTAATGGTTATATATAGAGAGAGACAGAGAGCGAGAGAGAGACCCCTAAATATGTGGTATGTTTGGAATTATACCCAACAAGATCTTAAAAGTGATAGCCCCTGGATTACAGAATTATGGCTGTATTTTTTCCTTAATTCTACATTCTAGTTTTTCCATAGTAAAAATGAATAACTTGTGTTTAAAAATGAATTAAAAGAAAAATGTGTTCATGCTTTAAACTAAAAATTATGCAATAAGGATTTATTCAGAGGTAGTAATTAATAGTGAGCACAAAAGCTGGGATATAGGGATGTTTATCACAATATTTGTCTTTTTTAGTTTTAATTTAAAACTACTTCAACACAAAAATTTCTACCCAGAGTACATACATACCAGTTACCTGTGCATAGATAACAATTACCTATAGACCCCTGCACCCAGGTTAATCAGGTATTAAGATTTTGCCATTTTTGCTTCAGATCTTTGTATAAAAAATAAAATATTACATTCAAAATCAACACTTAGCCATCCAAATTCCCTGCCTCCTCAGTGATAACAATCCTCATGAAGTTGCTGGGTAGCCTTCCCATTCATGTTTTTGTACTTTTTATAGTAGGTGTATATCTCTTCAACAGTACATAGTATTTGAGGGCAACTATAAAATGTACATGAATCATGTCTTTCTGTATAACTATATCCATAATCATATTCATATCCATGAATCATGTCTTTCTGTATGACTAGATCCATAAGTTCCTTTTAAATAAAGCATGTTTCATTTTTATCCATATTGATGTATATAAATTTATTTTGATGGATATGTTACTCTATTAATATATCATAATATATTTATCATTTTATTAGTGCAGAGTTTAAATTACTTAACAGTTTTTCATTATTAAAATGATCACTGAAAGACATCCTTGTACATGTCTCTTTGCACATATGCCAAAGCTTATCTCCGTATATACCTAGACGGAGAATTGCTAATCCCCAGGTAGATACATCAACTTTCTAGACATTGCTAAATTACTCTGCAGAGTTAGTGAAGCAATTTATACTCCCACCAACTACATGTGGAAGTTCCTGCTTCCCCATATGTTCATCAATAATTGATTTCATCTTTTTTTTTGGCCAGGCATATGGGCATAAAATGGTAACCCATTTTAATTTCTCTTCTTCAATAGCTAAAATGTTATTTATAGTTTCATATAGTTTTTGACCATTTGGGTCTCATTTGTACAGTTCCTGCATATATCCTTTACATATTTTTCTACTGAGTTATGTTATCTCCCTTTTAAATATGTAAAACTTTTTATATATTCTGGTTACTAATTATTTGTCAGTTATAGGCATGAAAGTGTTCTTCCAGTGGTGATTTGACCTTTCATTTTGCTTATTTTTTTATATACGATTTCATTTTAGTCAAATACACCTGTCTCTTTCTTGATAGTTGTGCTTTTGGTATCTTAAGTTATCCAATATCCTGCCATCACTTATTTTTCCTGTGTCTGAAGATAACTTTATAGAAGCCAGTGCTCCCCTGCTCCCTCTGCCAGTGTACTGAGTTGGAGAAACCACTCTGCCTGGTGCAATGCCTACTATATCTGATTGTGAAGACATCAAGGCTCTCGGGTAATGCAGCTCTCTCCTCCTTCATTTATAAAGTATCTCCTCAGAGAGTCTTACTTATTATATGGCATTTTGTGACTTTAGAACATTTTGGAAATATCAAATGCTAAGACTTTTGGAGTGGTAGAAGAAAAGCAGTTGAGGGTCAGGAGCCCGGTACTCAGCTACCACTCTTACGACAGCAGAAACTATGACACAAAATACAACATTTTTATTAGTATACTATCCAGCCATAAAAAAAGGATGAGTTCATGTCCTTTGCAGGGACATGGATGACGCTGGAAACCATCCTTCTCAGCAAACTAACACACGAACAGAAAACCAAACACCACATGTTCTCACTCATAAGTGGGAGTTGAACAATGAGAACACATGGACACAGGGAGGGGAACATCACACACCAGGGTCTGTCAGGAAGTGGGGGCTAGGGGGGGATAGCATTAGGAGAAACACTTAATGTAGATGACGGGTTGATGGGTGCAGCACACCACCATGGCATGTGTATACCTTTGTAACAAACCTGCACATTCTGCACACGTATCCCAGAACTTAAAGTATAATAAAAATAAATAAATAATATCCACCAAATATAACTCCCTCACAAAAGATGTAATGCAAACTTTAAATTCGAGCATGCTTTAGAGGTTCAAATAGTTCTACATTTACCTAGAACTATTAATATTCTTATTTAACAAACACACATGAAGAGTTGACATTTATGTAAAGATAAAATAATGTGCCTGTAGGAACAAAGAAATTTCAGCATTCTGAAATCGTTGATTTTTTTCTTTCAACTATTTTAAATAAACATAAAGTTATACGAACAATATTATAAGGATAAAAAACCAGTAAAAGCCAAAATCGAACAATATCCAGATATTCTGCCCCTTGAGAAAATTTATAGAAGAAAAACTTTAGGTGACAAGTACCACCAAAGGCTCTTAGAATTAACTCCAGCATTATCAGGATTCTTCTGCAATCACCACCAAAATGCAGCAATCATTGTATGATCTCATGTGTAGAGTATAAAAAATTCAAACTCATAGAAATAGAGAATAAAATGGTGGTTACGAGAGATGCTGGTCAAAAGACTAAAATTTTCAATTACATATGAGGAATTATTTCAAGGGTTCTACTGTACAAATGGTGACTAAAGTTAATAACAATATATTTGAAAATTGCTAGAAGAGTAGATTTAAGGTGTTCTTACCACAAAAAATAAGTAATTCAGATAATAGGTATGTTAAATAGCTTGATTTAGCCATTCCACAATGTATACATATAACAAAACATCATGTTATACACCATAAATACATATAATTTTACTTGTCAATTAAAAATAAATACATACACACATATATAAAACACAGTAGTCATAAGGGGGAGAAAGACATTGAAAACACATAAAATTCTTGAATCAGAAACAACCACTAAGTCTCTTTGCAGTCAAAGTGTAGTTGATAATTACATTTAGAATGACCGTGAGAGGGGTATTTTCATAGTGAAGAAAATATGTATGTCCTATCATGCCTGGAACAGAGTAAATATGTAACAAATGATAATTTTCATTATTTTAAAAATTATTACAGTCAACAAGGAAAAACAGAACTAAATTTGAGGGAGCAGAGGGCAAATTATTATACCAATTCTGCAAAAAACAGTATTAATTCCTCTGACATAGACTACACAACAAATGAAGATTCTAAAACAGATTCTATTTTCAGTGAATGTATGAATAATGGTTTTGATGTCACTCTAAAATAGAGACAAGTGAAATAAAAGATGAGTAAAAGAAGGATGAAACCTCTCCTAAATCCAAATTTAATATTATGACTTTAACCAGTCACTTAACTCTATTCTGACAACTGTCACAATAACAGTTCTGTCCATTCTAAAGGTAGAGCATAAAGCCACATACACATTTCATCTTTAGTTGCAATCCAGAGGACCCCGTGCACTCCACTTTCAGTATAAAGAAGCAGATGGCTTCTTTAATTTAGTTTCCTAATTATACACTCTGTCCTCAAGTATATAATTTGTCCTGTTTATCAAGAGTTAAACCTCTGCATCCAAGTGTTCCTTCCAACTAACAGAATGAAAAGGAAATCTTCTCTCATTAAGGAAATTACAGGTTTTGAAGTATGTTGATGTTTGAAGAGAATATTGTAACATAATACAGTTCTTTAACATTTTATGTAAAAGTTTCTAAATTATTCCGTAATTATCTTATTTAAAAATTAAGAGACAATGATGAGATTTGTAGAAATATTTCCTAATTTCCTTTTCTAAGTCATACAGATTTTCTCATTTTCCATCAATGATATCACAAATACATCTTTCTAAATACCACATCGGTTTAACTTACAAGAAATCCTTTCACATAGTCATGGCAATCCTAAGCTGTACTTCCATATTTGCACTAAGTTTTAACTTCTCAAGATCTTATCAAACTAATGATAAGGAATTTACATAGAAATGGAAAAGTAAAAGTTACTCTTTTTATTTTTATTTTCACAGATCCTTATAATCTTTTGTAACACAAAATAGATGTGGGAAATACTGAAGCTTCCAATATGCTGCCTAGATCTCCCCTTACTATATAATACACATACAATTACTAAATAGAAAATACATTCTGATCCATAACTGTTCTAGAAATACAAAATAAATCTGAGTTTCTATTACAAAGAATATTGGACTGGTTAAAATATGAAAAACCTATTAGGTGAAACTTATAATTGACCTTAAAGAGCCCTAAATATTTGAAAATTGTCCTAGAAACAGAAGGGAATGGGAAACACAAAGATGATTAAAAAGTTGATCTCTTGGAATCAAATGACATTAAATAAACATTTACTCTCTGAGATTCACAGATTCAAAACTGGATTAGGCATAGAATCTGACCTCAATGAGTTCACATATAATATGTAAAGTAAGAACAATACTTATACATTTTACATTTCTAGGTATTGTCCACACTTCCCTTAACAGCTTTTTTTTTTTTTTTTTTTTGAGACAGAGTCTGGCTCTGTTGCCCAGGCTGGAGTGCAATGGCACAATCTCAGCTCACTGCAACCTCCCACTCCTGGGTTCAAGCGAGTCTCCTGTCTCAGCCTCCCAAATAGCTGGATTACAGGCGTGTGCCACCACACCTGGCTAATTATTGTATTTGTAGTAGATTCGGGATTTCAACATGTTAGTCAGCCTGGTCTTGAACTCCTGATCTCGTGATCTGCCTGCCTCGGCCTCCCAAAGTGCTGGGATTACAGGCATGAGCCACCACGCCCGGCCTTTTTTATTTTCCTTTTTTCTTTTCTTTTTAACCAACCAAGGGCTTCTGCTTCTGCTAGCAGTTTTCTGCAAGGCTCCTCCCATCCTGGAAAACTGCCTGGGAGAACATTTCCAGGCATGGCCTCTGAGACACTCAGTTGATCTTGCATATTTCTGGTTTCCAAACCTTTTCCTGAATGCATTTCTCTCTTCAGTCTCCCCTTGGTCATGACACTTTGAAGCATCTCTGGATACCTGAGCTTATCCTTGCCGAAGACTTAGATTCTGGCCCCTCTTCACCCAACACCTCAGAGCTACCTGCTATTCTCACTCATTCCTGAGTTGGGTGGATCCTGGAACTCCAGCTGGCCCTGAGTCTGGCACTCTCTTGCTCCTGCTGAGAAGTAATGGAATCTTTCAATGAACTCAAGTTAATGTAATAAAGTTTAGAAAGATGCAGGACCACCTAAATTGATCCCAGAAGGACATTAAATTGACAAGTGCTTCAGCAACTGCAAATTATGACACTGATGATAGCCATCTTTTATCCTTAGGTACTCTATCCCTACTTACAGGTGAAGAAATAGGTTCATATGGGTTAATAACTTGCTTGAGTTCACACAGTTTGTAAATGTGAAGAACACAGCTAATATTTGATCCCAAGTTGTTGAGTTCCAAGGTTCCATGTAAGACTATATAGTTTTATCTTTATTTATTTATTTATTATTTATTGATTTATTTATTTATTTTTCTTTTGACTAGAGATTTTTGTGTTTTATATATAGGTTAATATGTATATATATTTTCATCTTTTATATTTAACGTATAATTTTTATTATACTTTAAGTTCTGGGGTACATATGCAGAACATGTAGGTGTGTTACACGTGCCATGGTGGTTTGCTGCACCCATCAACCCGTCATCGACATTAGGTATTTCTCTTAATGCTAACCCTCCCCTAGCCCTCCACCCCCTACAGGCCCTGGTGTGTGATGTTCCCCTCCCTGTGTCCATGTGTTCTCATTGTTCAACTCCCACTTATGAGTGAGAACATGTGGTGTTTGGTTTTATGTTCGTGTGTTAGTTTGCTGAGAAGGATGGTTTCCAGCGTCATCCATGTCCCTGCAAAGCACAAGAACTCATCCTTTGGGAGAAAATTTTTGCGATCTATCCATCTGACAAAGGGCTAATATCCAGAATCTACAAAGAACTTAAACAGATTTACAAGAAAAAAACAAACAACCCCATCAAAAGGTGGGTGAAGGATATGTCTTTTGAGATACCTCAAAATGAGACATTTATACAGCCAACAAACGTATGAAAAAAAGGTCATCATCACTGGTTATTAGAGAAATGCAAATCAAAACCACAATGAGATACCATCTCATGCCAGTTAGAATGGTGATCATTAAAAAGTCAGGAAACAACAGGTGCTGGAGAGGATGTGGAGAAATAGGAACACTTTTACCTTGTTGGTGGGAGTGTAAAATAGTTCAACCATTGTGGAAGACAGTGTGGTGATTCTCAAGGATCTAGAACTAGAAATACCATTTGACCCAGCAATCCCATTACTGGGTATATACCCAAAGGATTATAAATCATTCTACGATAAAGACACAGGCACACATATGTTTACTGCGGCACTGTTCACAATAGCAAAGACTTGGAACCAACCCAAATGCCCATCAGTGATAGACTGGATAAAGAAAATGTGTCACATATATGCTACGGAATACTATGCCGCCATATTTATTTATTTTTGAGACAGAGTCTCACTCTGTTGCCCAGGCTGGAGTGCAGTGGTGCGATCTCAGCTCACTGCAGCCTCCTTCACCTTCAAAGTTCAAGCAATTTGCATTCCTCAGCCTCCTGAGTAGCTAGGACTACAGGAGTGTCACCTCGCCCAGCTATTTTTTTTTTTTTTTTTTTTTTTTTTTTTTTTTTTTTTTGTATTTTTGGTAGAGATGGTGTTTCACCATGTTGGCCAGGCTTGTCTCAAACTCCTGACCTCAAGCAATCCACCTACCGCCTCGGCCTTCCAAAGTATTGGGATTACAGGCCTGAGCCACAACGCCCGGCCCATTTCATTTTTAATGACAGTATCTGCAATACTGTCTGGATTGAATCAAGATGGCAAATACTATAATGGAGGAACTGGAGGCCACTGCCACTTAATAATTGCTGATATTAAATGTTTACTATATACCAGGAACTAGGCTATACACTTTAAGGAAACCATCTCATTTAAACCTCAAAAATAACCCCACGGGATATACAATGTTCTTATCTTCATTTTAAAAAGGAAAAGAAACAGCTATGGCCTAGAGAAGTTTAGTAGGCCCCACAGCTATTAACCAGTAGAGTTAAAATACCTTGAATCCAGAGCCCATGTCACTAGTCATCATACCTAACCATTCCATCATCCATTCCGACCATTTGTCAACTTGACAGATATGGGGATTTGTCCCATTCCTCCTTGCTTAGATGGCATCTCTCCCCTCCTTACCGTTCTTGCAGGTTCCAACTCAATCCTTGCTGACACAGTAAAAGCTTACAAATAAGTATAACTAGTAAAATGGGATCCCAAAGCAAATTCTGAATTATACCTTCTTTACCCATTTTCTGCAATGGCTACCAATGTCCACTAAAGATATATATCTCTGTCTCATAATCCCAGGATGCTATAATCTCATCCAAAGCCAGTGTTGTATGTTTAAAAGGTAAGAACTGGCACAAAAAAAGGAAGAGGGTAACTCTACATTAGCAAAACTGGATATATTTGATCAGTACAATGATATATTGTGCTATTGTTTAAATAAGGGTTACTCAAACTGTACCCCCTTTGACCTCCTTGCTTAAGAATTATTTGGAATGGTTTTTAAATGCAGATCTGTAGGCCTCCCTCAGCCTGTCTCTAAAAATTCTGGAATGGGTATGGAACTCAGTAATCTTTATTTAACAATTCACAAGCTCCCCTAGTATTTTGGATATGGATGCACAACAAAACCCCTGACCCCGTTGTGCTTATTTATATATTCTTCGGTATTACATAATTTGGTTTTGCAACTGTTTGACAGATTAAAGATCAGGATTTATCTTACCTCAGAGCTTACAGAATAATTTAATACTCCAATCATTATCAGAATAGATCACTCATATTATAGATACACCCAAATATTTCAAGAATTTTATGTGCTTTATTGTCACAGAGGCCCAGTGTGCAATGATACACACACAGCATGCCCCTAAAAGTAGCAAACAAAATTTAACTTGAGTACTTTTTAGGCACACTATGCCATACTGATCTTTAATTGCGTTAGCCCAAGCACTGCAGAAAGATGCTAATCAGTACTTTGAGTATAAAGTGTTTTACATTCAATAAAAGCTTAGGAAACTGCTTTATTAAATCCTTCTCCTGAGGAATTGCAGTCATACTAAAATTCTGAGATGCTCCAGTGTGAAAAAGAAACTTGTTAACTTCACGTAGTATTTCACACAAAAAACTTATTTGTGCAGAGGATAAGCTTTTTTCCCTTCTTTTCTGCACATTTCTTACCACCAATTTGCTTAATTCTGAATTCATTTATTCAACAAATATATGTTATAAATATATGCAACAACTATAAGCTAGGCAGCTATGTTAGATCTGAGGATAAAATGATGACTAAACCAGACAGACTCTTCAACAGCCACATTCATTATCATTTGAAACTTGTAAAGTCACACAGGTTTCTCATAGCCCAAGGGGCTCTGATGCAATGTAATCAGCTACATTGCCTCAGTTCCATTACTGACCTTACTTTAGTTACAGCTTTCAAGAGGCTTCGGGAATCTCCAAACAAACCCAGAGCTGCTGCTGAGTTGGGCTTGACAAGCAGAAGAACTCCCCAGTTGGCTGCATATCCAAGTTAGCCCTGTAACAAGTGCAGTATTATAGAATCTGTTCTGGCATACACAGTGCAGTGGCTGCTTTGAAACAGGCATTTGAACTAGATGTTGAATCAAAATTTAACCTGCAAATTTTTGTGCTGGGCAGGAGTTTTTTCATACCATGAAATAATGCTAATTATTTGCGAGGCCATTTTGAACATCTACTGACAAATAATGCAGATACTTGAGGTATTTATTTGATAATGCAGGTGGACAATCCTTTGTAATTATACTTTTGTTGTTATTGGCTTATTATTTTTCTCCTGAAATAAGGAGCACAAATGAGTTCACTGAAACAGCAGATCTTCCTTTTACCCATAATCCTACTGCTTTGAGAATGACTGAAAGCATGATACATAACTGACACACATGAATTGATTTCAGAGTTTTATTTATTTTAATGGTCATGCCAATGATACATACTCCTAATTCTACAATGCTATATAGATCCCCATAGCTGTTATAATTCAGGTGATTATAATTTTGTATTTGCAAAAGATCCCTTCCAACATGGAGAATTGTAACCTATAAAGGTTTTATGATTGTGAAACATTAAACTCTGCTTTAGTTCCCTCCTATGGCAGAGGAGATAATACCAGAAATTTAGAAATTGAAATAGGATCAAAAATTAGTGGTCAAAAGGCTCCTAGTCTTCAATGCACGTAGCACAGTGCTATTAGAGATGTACTACTGACACATAGAGGAAAATACCACTTCACCTTCACAGTCTCCTAATGCATAGGATATTGTCCAAACTCTTCAATGTGGTTATCAGAGCATGCCACAATTTGTGCCCAATCTACTTGTCTTAAACTGTTACTTATAACCGACTGCATGTTAAACTTAGGCTCTATGTTCCATAATATACTGACCTTTCCTGCCTCTTGGCACCTCTAGTTTATCATTCTGGAATGCCTTTTCAACCTCAATCCTCACCCTAGTCATCAAAATAAAACTTGAATCTCATTTCATAAAACTTTTCTAGATCCATCTAGCAATTCAATACATGTTTTATTAGAGGCTTTGCTGTGTGCCAAATACTAAGCTACATGTTAGAGATTTTTAAAATAACTTTTTCTTTAAAATCTCCCAAGTCAGAAAGAGATGTTTGCAATATAACATGATAAATGCTATAATCAAGAAAAAAACCCAGGTCATCTACTCGTACATGCAGTCATTCTTCCACTGCTTCACTCAGCTACGGCTTAACTGCGTACACCTAAACCTTTAACACCGTAAGACTCTTGTAATCCTCAGGAATAATAACATGACTCACTTTGGCACCCTGTATTCTAGACATCAGCTGGATCCACTCTGCTCATCAACACAGTGACAGATATTGCTGCCAAATCTTGCACACATCCACATTATAACTACTAGCTTTCAATGTCTTGCTGTTCCTATTTTTATCTGACCAAATAACGGAATGCTTTGCTTTGGAATTTGGACAAAACTGACAAAATCAGACCTAGACTAAATCAAATATGTTTGTTTTTTTGGAAATGTTTGTTTCTTCAAGGTAGCAGAATTAGCCTTCATCTATTTAATCAAGAAATAGTTAGCAAATGCCTACTGTCTGCCGGATACTCTGCTAGGGAGTGTAGACGCAGCAGGGAAAATAAGACAATGGCTGGAATTAAAAGTACATTTTCTTGAGCCATATGAGGTTCCATTCTGAATATGTAAAACAATGTGCAAAATTAAAATAGCTTCTTCGTTTTGAAGCTGTGTGATCAATTTGGGTCATATAGGCCAATAACCTCTTCCAGGCTCACTCCCCAACCTGCCCAGCCACCACCTACCTCTGCCACTATGGGGCTATTGATGGAATCCTAACTTTCAGCTGAAGAAGTTTCAAAAGGACTACTAAGTAGAAAACATGAGGGAAAAAATAAAGCTCATTTGGGAGGTAGAATTAATAAAAAGTATTAAAATATAATTGAGTTACCTAAGTCCCTTGTGTAAGAGAATATAGTATACAGTTTACATGTAATGGTTGAGAATTCTCTCCCAAAAGAAAATTATCAAAGATACCACTCTGGCAATGTGAAGTTTACCATTTAGCACACCAAGAAAAAAAATGCAAGTTGTATTATGCCTTTATAACCTGAACTTGGGAAACTACCATCTGATTTAAAAAGAGAAAATAAGAGTGAGTAGGAAATTAACATTCTGTTACCAAAAACCTAGACTTCAATCTCTCAGTAGGAAATTTTACAATTTTTCTATTAATCATTTATTTACCTTTTAACATGAGTTTCTTATTTGCCTGTATTTATTATTACCCATTGAATAAAATCTATCAGTCTTCTAAAATCTGTCACTCTTAGAGAGCATAGTATAACTAGATATGGAATACAAATGCAATATGTGCATGTATATTTGCATACCAACAAACTCTAGCACTAAACAATTCATTTGGGGAGCTTGTTTGTGATAGCACTTTATGAGGTGGCTTTAAACAAAAGGTAGAAGAAACTGGAGCTATTTGTGTTTGTCTCAAGAGAATAAACGCTTTTTCTTTGAGTTCTCTGATGCATGTAATGTTTGTGATTTACAGAAATAGCATCCTTCTCTCAAGAGAATAAAAACACCCCCGGGCAGAAAAATAACCCTGCAACATGTAACTAGGAGGTAGTCTGTTTCATCAATTACTCAAATAAAAGATGCAGAAATTTGAGAAAAACAATTTTAAACTCCATTACAAAAGCACATATTTCCCTAACAGAGCTGATAGTCCATTCTACTCCACCAAAAGAGATGGCATAGAATTAATCAAATTAATTCTTTCTGCTTTGCCCCTCTGCCCTCCCCAGTTCCCTCTTTTACCCCACAGAAATTCTAAAGTTCCAAGGGAAGCTTTACAATCAAGGATAGCTTTTCACAGCGTCACTAGTCAGCTTGTCCTGCTATCTACATTGCTGGAAATCTCACTGAATTCTCCAGGTATTCAGGAACATTCTCTGACAGGTGAGGGGAGAATGAAATCCTTCCTTCTTTCCAAGATAAGGCTTCTTCATCACCAAAGCCCTGAGTTTCCTTCTGACCCTCTTTAACTCCTGCAGGTTGCCTTTCCCCCCACAGGACATCAGGGTCCTGACATCCTGTTCAAGGGATGCTTTCCCCTGTAATGGCACTAGATTCTTAGCTATTCCCTTCTTCCTGACCCTCTCTCTTCCCGTGGCTTCTCCATCACTTCTTGAGCCTGGTTTTCCTTGAACACATCTGACTCTCCTTCTCAACTTGTCTTGTCTTCTTATCTTTGAAATGTTGGTGTTCCAGATGTTTCATCCTCAGTCCTCTTTTGTGTCCTATATTCTCTTCTAAGCCAGGTGTTTTTAGGTAAGTCGTTTGCCCTTTCTGATCCCCAGTTACACATATGTGGTAGGGGTGAAAGAGAGTGCACTGGATAGTTTCTAAAGTTTAATCCCATCCTAAAGTTCAGTGATAATAACTCAGAAGGAAGAAATGACAGTGGAGATAGCTGCAATCCTGAATGAAAATAGATGGGTTTGGGAGAATGGATCTTGGTAAGAATATCTTGAGAGAACTGGATGAGAGAGAGAGCGAGAACTGGAGAACAGGACGCCCCAGTAACCCTGTGGATCCCTCTCTCTTTGGGATCCATCGAGATTCTCTAATAAATGTCAAGGGCAGTGTGAAACAGGGAAATAGTCCCAAAAGGGAAACCAGAGAAGTGTCTGGATAAGGGGACGGATGTGTGGAATCCTTTTCCTTGCTTCCTAACTTAGAGAAAAGCAAAGTAGAAGCAACATTCTCTAAGAGGGGAGTTACTGCTTACCTGGTTTTGCTCCAGGAAGCCCAAGCACAAGATATTTTACTCTGATATTCAATTAGAGCTCACCCAGGATTCAAAACAGTAGTCAAAGTACTCTTTTTTTTTTTTTTTTTTTCAGACAGTTTCACTCTTGTTGCCCAGGCTGGAGTGCAATGGCGCACCATCTCGGCTCACCGCAACCACTGCCTTCCAGGTTCAAGTGATTCTCCTGTCTCAGCCTCCCCAGTAGCTGGGTTTACAGGCATGCGCTACCACACCCGGCTAATTTTGTATTTTTAGTAGAGATGGGGTTTCTCCATGTTGGTCAGGCTGGTCTCGAACTCCCAACCTCAGGTGATCCCCCCACCTTGGCCTCCCAAAGTGCTGGGATTACAATCTGAGCCACTGTGCCTGGCCCAAAGTACTCTTTGATCATGGGTTCTATTAGGACAACAAAAGGTTTTCTTAATAATTCCAGGTATTCTGGAACGAAAACTCCACACACATGGTTTATGGTAACTTACATGTAAAAATGATTTTTCGATGCCTGGATCACAAAGTTACACACAAAAATTATAAAGAGTATTCCTTTGGGAGCTGATATAAATGTCCAGCTCTTCCTCACTAGGGACCTGGTAAAAGGCATTCACCAGGCATGGCTCAAGGCTATAGCTCTGTCCTGGTTGAGTTCACCTTCTTTCACTGTATAAGTGTTGTTGATTCCTATCTGTGAAACTTACCCTGCCTACATGGGATGCCTCTTCTTGTTTGGGAGCCCTTAATGCTGTGTTCCACCTTCTATCACTGCTCAAGAAGTTTGTTTGTGCCAATAAGTCTACAAAATGCCTGAAGTACATACTTGTTACCCAGGTGTAATGGATCTGGCCTGTTCAACAAGACTCAGGTTCAGATAATGTCTTGTCATTTTCTCGCATTTGTTTTACAACAGTGGTTCTCAATTGGGGAACCCCAGAAAACATTTGGCCATGTCTGGAGACCACTTTGTCACACTGAGGGTGCTATTGGCATCTCACAGGTAGTGGCTAAAGATGCAGCTAACCATCCTACAGTACACAGAACAACCCGCACAGTAAAAAATTATATGACCCAAAATATCAATAGTGTCAAGACTGAGAACCCTCAATTAAGACCCAACTCAGAGTGCCACCAGTCAAAATTCATGGAAACTCGCCTAGGGACTCTCTCCCTCATCTCTCCCTCTCTTCTCTTTGGGGGTTTATTAAGTCTGAAAAGACACCTGTGTGACCCCGAGCTGGGCGTGGGGGTTGTGCCTCTCAGCCTATCATTACCTGATGTTGTTCCTAGTGGCCAGATGGTACCACTGATCTGACACACCAGGAATTTGTTCTTACCTCTCGTTTCCCCATAAGAGCCCCTGATTCTCATTAGAAATATCTTGATGTCTCAGGATCCAAGACTAACAGAAACTTTTTTGCCTTTTCTGGAAGAAATGAAAGCCAGGGCTTTAGGCATACTATGCCTTCATTGAACTCTCAAGCGGGGAATCCACATACCTTTCAATTCTTGCTGATAGGACCACAGCAGTGGAAACAAAGCACAAGGTAAGTTCCCAGTAGGTTCCCCTGCTCTATATAAATTCGTAGTAACTTAGTCTGATTCTGGTAATGGCACCTCTCACTCTGCCTGCCTCCTCTTAGTCTGTGACTCTGCCTTTCTTCTCCTAAGCTGGGCCTTCAGGGTCCTGAATTCTGCCCCTAGAAAGGCTATACCCTCATCTACACCCTCACTATTGGGCACATCTGTGCCCTCACTATTGGGATGGGAGAGGGCAGGAAAGTGCCACCCTTTAGACAAAAGAGTAACTCTCTGATAGGACCTCAGAGCTACAAATGGGTGCCACAGGATGCTAAGCATGACTCTTCCTGTGGCCTACCTCCTATGTCTCATCCTCACCATCAGTAATGGTCTGAGATTTTCCTGTTTAACCATTTCATACTCGATGTGTGTAGATGCCAAGTGACATGGTTTGACTGTGTTCTCATCTTGAACTGTAGCTTCCATATCTCGTCTTGAATTGTAGCTTCCATAATTCCCATGTATTGTGGGAGGGACCAGTTGGGAGGTAATTGGATCACAGGGGCAGGTCTTTCAGTGCTGTTTTCCTGATAGTGAATAACTCTCATGAGAGCCGCTGGTTTTGTAAAGGGGAGTTTCCCTGCACAAGTCCTCTCTTGCCCACTGGCATGTAAGAAGTCCCTTTGCTCTTCCTTCATCTTCCACCATGATTGTGAGGCCTCCCCAGCCATGTGGAACTGTGAGTCCATTAAACCTCTTTTTCCTTATAAATTACCTAGTCTTGTGTATGTCTTTATTATCAGTGTAAGAACAGACTAATACAAGTCTTCATCACAATACTTATATTACAGAATTGTAATTATCTGTATACTCATTTGTTTTCCCACTAGGCCTAGAGCTCCTTGAGGAAAAAGACTGTTTTAGTTATTGCTACAAAGAAAGCACAAGACAGAGTGCTTGTGCATAAGAAGCACTTAGCATTACAGAATTAAAAATGCATTTAACTAAAATATTTTCCAGTGAAATATTTGTAAAGATTTATAAAGGAAAGTATTAATAGAGTGAGACTAGCTATCCAGAATTTACAAGGTGATATTTTATATAAACAGGTTAAAATACCAGTACACAGCTCTTCTGAAGCTTTTAGCACAATGGAATAAAAATCAGAAAGATTTTTTTCTTTTTTTTTTCCTGTTATTTGGAAAATGTGGCAGCAAATAAATTCCTCTGTCTTTTATTTTTGGAAGACACTGATAAAATTTCACACATCATCATTTGAATTATTTATTTCACAAGGTTAGATTAAAAACTTACCTGCAAGTTAAATAGAAGAGATACCAGAGTGAGCTTTCACAGGCTTGCTGGCTCTCATACTCTCAAGAGAGAAATGACTAAAATCAAAGTGTTCTATGGACCTATGAGCAGCTTCTCTCCAATGCCTGCTGTGATCTAACAGCTGCCTGCTTTTAGAGATAGTTCTGAGTTATATAAATGATCTTTCTATTGGTCTCATTTAGCCCAAGGTCAGGTAACTAGCATGCATGTGTATTTCATTAAGAAGAATTCTGGTTTTGTACCATTTGGTATACTTGACTCATAGGAAAGAGAAATGAATGAAGTAAAGTTTGCACTTACATTTTTTTTTCTGGCTCTTGGGTACTTGTTACTAAACTGTTGAACCACCTGAATTACGTCTATGGGAATAAGTTTGAAGTCTTTATAATAGCAAATTATAAGCTATGTTTTAAGCTAGCTACTCTCCAACTACCTTAAAAAGTGGCATAAAATTATCAATATAATTTATTTTTATTTATTTTAAAAGATTAACCTTTATTAAGAAAAAGAGGGACTCAGATGTTGATGTGAGAATAATTATTATAACCAATGTAGTTAATATTAATCTCAGATGTGCAAATAAGTAGACCATTATAGTAATATTAACAACTTGACCTAATACATACTTTGAATTTCCATTCCACCAAGATAGGATAAACTTAATCTCACATATTTTGGGGTTCCTATACCTCAAAATAACAAAAGCCACATATGACAAACCCACAGCCAACATTATACTGAATGAGGGAAAGCTGAAAGCATTTCTCCTAAGACCTGGAACAAGACAAGGATGACCATTTTCACCGCTCCTATTCAACATAGTACTGGAAGTCCTATGATTGTCAGAACAATCAGGCAAGATAGAGAAATAAAAGGCATCCAAATCGGAAAGGAGGAAGCCAACCAAATTACCTCTGTTTGTTAATGATATACCTAGAAAATCCTAGGGACACCTTCAAAAGATTCCTAGATTTGATAAATGAATTCAGTAAAGTCTGAAGACACAAAATTGTTGCACAAAAGTCAGTAGCATTTATATACATCAATAAAGTTCAAGCTGAAAACCAAATGAAGAACTCCATCTCATTTACAATTGCTACCAAAAAAAAAAAAAAAAAAACAGCCTAGGAATATACTTAACTGAGGGCGTGAAAAATCTCTATAAGGAAAACTACAACACACTGATGAAAGAAATTATAGATGACATAAACAAATGAAAAAGCATCCCATGCTTACTGATCATAAGAATCCATATAGTTAAATGACCATACTGCCCGAAGCAATATACAGATTTGATGCAATCCCACCAAAATACCAATATCATTTTTTTTTTAGTTAAAAAAAAATTAAATTCATATGGAACCAAAAAAGAGCCCAAATAGCCAAAGCAATCCTAAGCACAAAGAACAAATCTGGAGGCATCACATTACCTGACTTCAAATTATACTGCAAGGGTAAGGTAACCAAAACAGCTGATAAAAATAGACACCTAGATCAATGGAGCAGAATAGAGAACCCGGAAATAAAGCCACATAACTATAGTCAACTGATCTTTTGACAAAGTTGACAAAAACATACACTGGGAAAAGGGTACCCCATTTAATAAATAGCGCTGGGAAAACTGGCTAGCCATATGTTGAAGAATGAAACTGGACTCCTATCTCTCATCATATACAAAAATTAACCAAGATAGATTAAAGACTTATAGACCTGACACTATAAAAATACCAGAAGAAAATCTAGGAGAAACTCTTCTGAACAATGTCAAATAATTCTTTGCTAAAATCAAATGCAACAAATACAAAAATAGACAAATGGGACTTAATTAAACTAAAAACCTTCTATGCAACAAAAGAAATCATCAACAGAGCGAACAGACACCCTGAAGAATGGGAGAAAATATTTGCAAACTATACATTTGAAAAATGACTAATATCTGGAAACTATAAGGAATGCAAACAACAACCACAACAAAATAACCCCATTAAAAAGTAAGCAAAGGATAGGAACAGATGTTTTGCAAAAGACATACAAATGGCCAAAAAACATGAAAAAAATGCTCAGTATCAGTAATCCTTAGAGAAATGCAAGTTAGAACCACAATGAGATACCATCTTATAGTAGTCAGAATGGCTATTATGAAAAACATGAAAAAATAACAGATGTTAGTGAGGATGCCGGGAAAAGGGAATGCTTACACACTGCTAGTGGGAATGTAAATTAGTACAGCTTCTATGGAAACACAGTATGAAGATTTCTTAAAAATAAAAATAGATCTACCACTCCATCCAGCAATAATCCCACACTTGGGTATATACACAAAGGAAAAGAAATCATCATATCAAAAAATACTTGCACCCATATGTCTATCACAGCACTATTCATGATAGCAAAGATATGGAATCAACCTAAGTGTCCATCAACAGATGACTGTATAAAGAAATGTGGTGTGTGTGTGTGTGTGTATATATATATATATGTGTGTGTGTGTGTATACACACACACATATGTACACACACATTTTCTTTATTTTCTTTATACACACACACATATACAATGGAATACTATGCAGCCACAACAAAAGAATGAGCTCATGTGTTTTGAAGCAACATGGATGGAACTGGAGGCCATTATCTTAAGTGAAACAACTCAGAAACAAAGTTAAATGCCACATATTCTCACTTACAAGTGGGAGCTAAATAATTTGTACATATGAACATATGAAATAATACATGTAAAATACTCAGAAGTGTGGAAAGGTGGGGGGTGAGGAATGAGAAATTACTTAATGAGTAAAATTTATATTATTCAGGTGATGGTTGCACTAAAATCCCAGACTTCATCACTACACATATAGCTATGTAATAAAATGGCACTTGTACCCTCTAAGTCTACAAAAATAAAAATTTAGGGTTCCCTCCCCCTGCCCAAGAGTGTGTTTAAAATCTGGGTGATTTATACAGTGCCATGCCATTTTGACATAAGGGGTTGGGCTCCCATCTGATGTTCAGTATCATATTTCTATGCAGTTTTCCTCTGAGAATACCATGACCCCTTTTGGTTCTCTGTTATCAATCAGCAGAGATCTCCACTAAAAGAAATATCACCAGCTTCTCTCTGACTGCCCACTTCAAGTTGGATGGCTTTCTCCTCTATTTCCGTTTGTTTTATGGACACATAATATATTCTAACCTTTCTGTGTCATATGAGACATCTAAATCTCCACTAAACTGGCTAAGACCCATTCTCTCTAAACTTACCACACATATTTCCTCTCTGAACTCCAGGCTTCCCCCAGAAAGCAAGATACAGGATCCATCTTCCTGGACCAATCCGTCCACCTTCTCCTACCTGGGAGTTAGCAAGGTCAGCCTCTTTTTCTTCCATCCCAAACATTTTGGCTGTGCCTAAATTTCTCTCCAGTCACCTAAGGGCCTAGGTTTTTGGAGACAAAGTCAATAAGACTCCTTTTTTTCTATCTTTTATCCTATCCTGTCCCTGCCTTGAGCAAGGAGCCTAGAACTGCCCAAATCGTTGAATGGGGTAGGGGTAGGAAGGAGGTTGATGAAAAAGTGAAGAACACATGGGAAAAAAAAAATATTCGTATCTCAAAATGTTATCTCCCCACACTTACCACATTTATTGAGTATCCTTCCCTGGTCAGTATTTTTTGAATTGCCTTCTGTGGTTTGCTTTTTGGTTTTGTTGGTTTTGGCTTTTGGTTTTGGGGTTTGTTTTTTTTTTTTTCCTGTTTACTCATCTTTCAATCCAACTCCGATGTTTGTCCTGAGTAAGCTTGGGTGGATTGTCACTCCTTCTTACACCCATTCTGATGCTGCCACTCTCCTTCATACAAGGAGTCTGGGGTTTTCTGCACAATCCACAGCTTCATTTGTGATTCCTAGCAGATGGACTAATGAGCTAAGGTTGGATCTTCCCTTCCTAAATCTGGTCATTTCTTTCATCCCTCTCTATTCACTACTCTCTCTGTTCCACATGTCTCTACCTGTTTTGATTTTTTCTCTGACTAAATATCCCACAATACAGGACATTTCTTTCATAGTATACCATACAATGCAGTTTTTTTTCTGAGCCTCTCTTCCTCCTGTGGCATGTGTCTTTGACGTTGTATTTACCTCATGGACTGGAGAAACAGAACTGCCATTGGAGCGTTGATGGGCTGGGGCACTGTCGCAGAGTCTGGGAGAAAAGATTCCAGCTCAGTCTGGCTCAGAGGGGAGCAGTGTGTGCATAACTTGCAAAATGACCCTGGATTTTTCTAGTTGTGTGACCCTTCATTATCCTGAGTTGGGTATAAAGGGAAGGGATTGGTTAGAGTTTTTCATCACCTTCCAAGGGACTAGATTAGGTAAAGCACATGGCACATCATCTAGGAAAGTGCTTCTTAATTCTTCCCCCTCAATGATGCAGTTAATGAAAAGTTGGTCCAGACTTTGAACTACATTCTTTTCTTTGCCAGTGCCATCGTTAATTTTATTATTTTTTCATATTCTTTTGGATGTTCAGTGGAATTTTCATGGCATGTCTATTAACCACATCCAATATACCACCCTGCAAACACAGATGTCCCAAAGTTGGAATTTTCACCCATGTGCATCTAACTCCAAAGCCCCACATTTTCTGCTACTTCGTGGTGCCACCTTAAATGTAGTACATTCAGTTCTGCTCCTCGAATTCATGTGGTTGTTTCAAAATAGATTCTAATACTCTATTTTTATCCTTGATTTCTGTTTCCTGAATTCCCTCAAGTTATTCAGTAGGAAAAATGAGCTTTGTACACTGTGTGGCCTATATCTCAAATAATATCAGTAGATGGAAGTACTTCTAGAGAGAAGCCAGCAAAAGGCATGAGACACATGGAACACAGAGCTTTAATATAATATGACATAAACAGAAAAAGTCCAGGCTTTGGGATTTTGATAGAAGCAAGTCCACCACAAATCTGTCTGTTCTGTTACGTTAAGCAACAATTCTGAGCCACAGCTTTCTAATTTGTCAAATGGAGATAACTATGTTTACTTCCCAGGATGGTATAGAAATTAAATGAGTTTATGCCTAAGGCTTTTGACAAGCACAGGAGGTAAATGAAAAATAGTGGTTGTCTTAGGTAAGATACTATTGACTTTGAGTAAAAGAATACCTAACAAATTAACTTAATTAATAATGAAGGTGATTTATTATGTAGATGAAAAGTTAAAAGACAGAGTGGGCTTCATATACAATTTAACATGGCAGTTCCTGATGTCATTTCAGGATGCCAATAATTCTGTGGGCTTGCCTTTGTTCTGCTCTTCTCCTTGGGTCAGCTTTGTGTTGAAGCTAGCTTCCCTGATATTAATAAAATGGTTCACTGCAGTGAGAGAATGAGCACTTGTTCCAGAATTACTGGCAGGAGTCATGAGATTCACTCCAGTACCAAGTTGCCAAGAAGATGGAATCCACTGATTGGCTCAACCCAGGACTGAGTTGGGAGCAAAATACAAGCTTATTCTCTTTGATCTTAAAATACCTGTTTCATTTTCTGTCAATTTCTTCTACATACCCTCAGTACTCCTTTTAAAGAAACCTTTTCTAGTCTCGGTTTGAAAGATGAATAAAGGGTACCTCCTCTTCTCAAACTATGCCTAGAATTCTGTACATATTTCTAAAAACTCAGGTATTTGGAAATCAAAGCTAGAAAGTTCTCTTTGTCTCTGTGTTTTATCCATGCCTGTCCCTCCTTTGTGACAATGCTCACTTGATTCTTAATTATTCTTTTCCTCAAGTCAAAAAAGTTAGAAAGTCTTACAATTATTTAAGTCACACAATCATATTTGTCTGTGGAGATGAGATATATTACACACGTAATACTTATTTCAGTAATCATCAGCAGTTTCATCTTGATGTGATTTTTTTTGCAGCTGCCTTGGTATTAGCAATAAACTCTAAGGACAATCTTGCTGATACTTTGAACAAATAAATAAGAATATTTCTAATCGCTAGCCCACAAACACAAGGACTTAAGCATGCACAAAATCTTAATATACTCCCCAAGCACTACTTGTGAGAGTTACACTAACTCTTGATTTGGATTCCTATTACCAGATATTGTTGACTCTAGGTATTCTAGTTTTCATCAGGTGTTTGGGGTTTGATACTGAACCTAACAATCTTTGGGATTCTCTTCTTGATCTTATAGTTTAAAAATAAATCAAGCAACATCACCAAATGGCTGAGAACAAAGAAATTCAGCTTTTATGATTCTAGACCAGTGAAAACATAAGTGCATCTAGTTGCATATCTTGACATATTTTGCCTATTGTTTGTCCAAACACAACATTACTTCACTAGAGCTATGAGTAAGTATCAAACAAATCTACATACAGAAAGACAAACAAGCAAACCTATCTGGCTTCTAGGATGGCTTTCTTCTTTTCCTCTCTAAACCTAGAAAGTTGATTTGAGAATTGGTGACAACACAATTTACATATGGCATTTAGCACGTATTCAATTCATGGCAACTTTACTCCTTAGTATCATTATGAGAAGAAAGATATACAGATGGTCCCCAACTTACCCTGGTTTGACTTACAATTTTTTTAGTTTACTGTGGTGCAAAAAGGATAGTCATTTCATAGGCTTCTTGACTTAAGATGGGACTAAACCCATCAGAGGTTGAAAATATTATTAAGTCAAAAATGTACTTTCAACTGATGATATTTTCAATTTATGATGGATTTATCAGGACATAATCCCATTGGAAACTGAGGAGCGTCTGTGTATTATTCCCATACTCCTGGTCTGGGTCTTCAATTCTGTTTCTCAGTAAGCCCCAGAGGGTGGTAGAGCGGTTTTGTAAAAGAATCCCTAATTGAAATTAAATATATGGGGATTTTCAGTGAAGCTGCAAGTAGGAGATCTGTGTTTCTTAGATTAATCTAAATACTGTTCTGTGTTGTTAAAGTCTTGTATTGTGCTAATGTTGGATTTGGCTGAAATTTTAAAGATAGTGCCTTTTGTCTGAAGGCATTTTTTAAAAGAAATGAGAGCAGGCATGGTGGCTCATGCCTGTAATACCAGCACTTTGAGAGGCCAAAGCACATTGATGGCTCGGGCCAAGGAGTTCAAGACCAGCCTCGGCAACATAGAGAGACCTCATCTCCACACGTAATTTTAAAAAATAGCCGGGCATGGTAACATGTACCTGTGATTCCAGCTACTCAGGAGGCTGAGGTGGGGGGATTACCTGAGCCTGGGAGATCAAGACTGCAGTGAGACATGAGTGTGCCACTGCATTCCAGCCTGGGTAACATTGCAAGAGAAAGAAAAGAAAAGAAAAAAAAGAAAAGAAAAGAAGGAAGAAAGGAAGGAAAGAAAGAAGAAAGAGAGAAAGAAAGAAAAGAAAAGAAAAGAAAAGAAAAGAAAGAAAGAAAGAAAGAAAGAAAGAAAGAAAGAAAGAAAGAAAGAAAGAAAGAAAGAAAGAAAGAAAGAAAAGGGAGGGAGGGAGGGAAGGGAAGGGAAGGAAAGACAAGAAAGAAAAGAAAAAAGAAAGAAGGAAAGAAGGAAGGAAAGAAGGAAAAGAAAGGAAGGAAGGAAGGAAGGAAGGAAGGAAGGAAGGAAGGAAGAAAGAAAGAAAGAAAGAAAGAAAGAAAGAAAGAAAGAAAGAAAGAAAGAAAGAAAGAAAGAAAGAAAGAAAGAAAGAAAGAAAGGAAGGAAGGAAGGAAGGAAGGAAGGAAGGAAGGAAGGAAGGAAGGAAGGGAGAAAGAGAGAGAGAGGAAAGAAAGGAAGGAAGGAAGGAAGAAAGGAAGGAAGGAAGAAAGGAAGAAAAAGGAAGAAAGGAAGAAAGGAAAGGAAGAAAGGGAAGGAAGGAAATTAACAACAAACCAAAGGGAGATTAATAAAATTTTGAGGAATGAGGGAATAATCTGGTAGTTCATAACTGTGGTCCTCATGTACTATTGAAGATGTTTAACCATACCCAGGAGTCACCAAATCCCAGGTGGGAATCCAAGTAGATAACTAAAAATCACCTAGGTAGACAACCCATAAAAGTAACAATTCCTGACACTGGACTCAAGTCATCTTCTACACAGAGTTCTTCTAACCAGGATTCTTCCTTTAATAATAGTTTGCCTATGACAGTGCCTGGAACAGAGTGGGCATTTAATATACAGGTGTACCTCATCAATATTGTGGGTCTAGTTCCAGACCATCCCAGTAAAGTGAGTATCACAATAAAACAAGTCATGCAAATTTCACTTCCCAGAGCATATAAAAATTATACTGATACTATATTGATATTATAGTCTATCAATTGTGCATTATGTCTAAAAAGATGTACATACTTACTTTTAAAATAAGTATTGCTAAAGAGTGCTGACACAGAGACAAAAACTGAGCACATGCTCTTGAAAAATGGCAATGGCACTAACAGATGTGCTCAATGCAGGGTTGCCACAAACCTTCCATTTGTATTTTAAAAGAAAAAGGCAGTATCGGTGGAACACAATAAAGTAAATCACAATAAGATGATATATGCCCAGACCCATCTCACATGCAGAGACACACATAGGCTCAAAATTAAGGGATGGAAGAAGATCTACTAAGCAAATGGAAAACAAAAAAAGCAGGGGTTACAATCCCAGTCTCTGATAAAACAGACTTTAAACCATCAAAGTTTATTGCGGCACTATTCACAATAGCAAAGACTTGGAATCAACCCAAATGTCCGTCAGTGACAGACTGGATTAAGAAAATGTGGCACATATACACCATGGAATACTATGCAGCCATAAAAAAGGATGAGTTTGTGTCCTTTGTAGGGACATGGATGCAGCTGGAAACCATCATTCTTAGCAAACTATCACAAGAACAGAAAACCAAACTCCACATGTTCTCACTCATAGGTGGGAACTGAACAATGAGATCACTTGGACTTGGGAAGGGGGACATCACACACACACCGGGGCCTATCATGGGTAGGGGGAAGTGGGGAGGGATTGCATTGGGAGTTATACCTGATGTAAATGACGAGTTGATGGGTACTGACGAGTTGATGGGTGCAGCACACCAACATGGCAGAAGTATACATATGTAACAAACCTGCACGTTATGCACATGTACCCTACAACTTAAAGTATAATAATAAAAAAACTAAAAAAAAAAAAAAAAAGGATCAAAAGAGACAAAGAAGGCCATTACATAATGGTAAAGGGATCAATTCAACAGGAAGAGCTAACTATCCTAAATATATATGCACCCAATACAGGGGCACCCAGATTCATAAAGCAAGTCCTTAGAGACTTACAAAGAGACTTAGACTCCCATACAATAATAATGGGAGACTTCAACACCCCACTGTCAACATTAGACAGATCAACGAGACAGAAAGTTAACAAGGATATCCAGGAATTGAACTCAACTCTGCAACAAGCGGACCTAATAGATATCTACAGAACTCTCCACCCCAAATCAACAGAATACACATTCTTCTCAGCACCACATTGCACTTATTCCAAAATTGACCACATAGTTGGAAGTATAGCACTCCTCAGCAAATGTACAAGAACAGAAATTATAACAAACTGTCTGTCAGACCACAGTGCAATCAAACTAGACCTCAGGACTAAGAAACTCAATCAAAACCGCTCAACTACATGGAAACTGAACAACCTGCTGCTGAATGACTACTGGGTACATAATGAAATGAAGGCAGAAATAAAGATGTTCTTTGAAACCAATGAGAACAAAGATACAACATACCAGAATATCTGGGACACATTAAAAGCAGTGTGTAGAGGAAAATTTATAGCACTAAATGCCCACAAGAGAAAGCAGGAAAGATCTAAAATTGACACCCTAACATCACAATTAAAAGAACTAGAGAAGCAACAGCAAACACATTCAAAAGCTACTAGAAGGCAAGAAATAACTAAGATCAGAGCAGAACTGAAGGAGATAGAGAAACAAAAAACTCTCCAAAAAATCAATGAATCCAGGAGCTGGTTTTTTGAAATGATCAACAAAATTGACAGACGGCTAGCAAGACTAATAAAGAAGAAAAGAGAGAAGAATCAAATAGACACAATAAAAAATAATAAAGGGAACTTTGGGAGGCCGAGACGGGCGGATCACGAGGTCAGAAGATCGAGACCATCCTGGCTAACACGGTGAAACCCCGTCTCTACTAAAAAATACAAAAAACTAGACAGGCAAGGTGGCGGGTGCCTGTAGTCCCAGCTACTCGGGAGGCTGAGCTAAGAGAATGGCGTAAACCCAGGAGGTGGAGCTTGCAGTGAGCTCAGATCACGCCACTGCACTCCAGCCTGGGCGACAGAGCAAGACTCCGTCTCAAAAAAAAAAAAAAAAAAAAAAAATGATAAAGGGGATATCACCACCGACCCCACAGAAATACAAACTACCATCAGAGAATACTATAAACACTTCCACGCAAATATACTAGAAAACCTAGAAGAAATGGATGATTTTCTGGACACTTACACTCTCCCAAGACTAAACCAGGAGGAAGTTGAATCCCTGAATAGACAAATAGCAGGCTCTCAAATTGAGGCAATAATTAATAGCCTACCAACCAAAAAAAGTCCAGGACCAGACGGATTCACAGCCGAATCCTATGAGAGGTACAAGGAGGAGTTGGTACCATTCCTTTTGAAACTCTTCCAGTCAATAGAAAAAGAGGGAATCCCCCCTAACTCATTTTACGAGGCCAACATCATCTTGATACCAAAGCCTGACAGAGATACAACAAAAAAAGAGAATTTTAGACCAATATCCCTGATGAACATCGATGCAAAAATCCTCAATAAAATACTGGCAAACCGGATTCAGCAGCACATCAAAAAGCTTACCCACCATGATCAAGTAGGCTTCATCCCTGGGATGCAAGGCTGGTTCAACATATGCAAATCAATAAATGTAATCCAGCATATAAACAGAACCAAAGACAAAAACCACATGATTATCTCAATAGATGCAGATAAGGCCTTTGACAAAATTCAACAGCCCTTCATGCTAAAAACTCTCAATAAATTCGGTATTGATGGAACGTATCTCAAAATCATAAGAGCTATTTATGACAAACCCACAGCCAATATCATACTGAATCAGCAAAAACTGGAAGCATTCCCTCTGAAAACTGGCACAAGACAGAGATGCCCTCTCTCACCACTCCTATTCAACATAGTGTTGGAAGTTCTGGCTAGGGCAATCAGGCAAGAGAAAGAAATCAAGGGTATTCAGTTAGGAAAAGAAGAAGTCAAATTGTCCCTGTTTGCAGATGACATGATTGTAATTTAGAAAACCCCATTGTCTCAGCCCAAAATCTCCTTAAGCTGATAAGAAACTTCAGCAAAGTCTCAGGATACAAAATTAATGTGCAAAAATCACAAGCATTCTTATACACCAGTAACAGACAAACAGAGAGCCAAATCATGAATGAACTCCCATTCACAATAGCTTCAAAGAGAATAAAATACCTAGGAATCCAACTTACAAGGGATGTAAAGGACCTCTTCACGGAGAACTACAAACCACTGCTCAGTGAAATAAAAGAGAACACAAACAAATGGAAGAACATACCATGCTCGTGGATAGGAAGAATCAATATTGTGAAAATGGCCATACTGCCCAAGGTAATTTATAGATTCAATGCCATCCCCATTAAGCTACCAATGAGTTTCTTCACAGAATTGGAAAAAACTGCTTTAAAGTTCATATGGAACCAAAAAAGACCCTACATTGTCAAGACAATCCTAAGCCAAAAAAACAAAGCTGGAGGCATCAGGCTACCTGACTTCAAACTATACTGCAAGGCTACAGTAACCAAAACAGCATGGTACTGGTACCAAAACAGAGATATAGACCAATGGAACAGAACAGAGCCCTCAGAAATAATACCACACACATACAGCCATCTGATCTTCAACAAACCTGACAAAAACAAGAAATGGGGAAAGGATTCCCTATTTAATAAATGGTGCTGGGAAAATTGGCTAGCCATAAGTAGAAAGCTGAAACTGGATCTTTCGTTACTCCTTATATGAAAATTAATTCAAGATGGATTAGAGACTTAAATGTTAGACCTAAAACCGTAAAAACCCTAGAAGAAAACCTAGTTAATACCATTCAGGACACAGGCATGGACAAAGAGTTCATGTCTAAAACACCAAAAGCAACAGCAACAAAAGCCAAAATTGACAAATGACATCTAATTAAACTAAAGAGCTACTGCACAGCAAAAGAAACTACCATCAGAGTGAACAGGCAACCTACAGAATGGGAGAACATTTTTGCAATCTACAAAGGACCAATATCCAGAACCTATAAAGAACTCAATCAAATTTACAAGAAAAAACCCCATCAAAAAGTGGGCAAAGGGTATGAACAGACACTTCTCAAAAGAAGACATTCATACAGCCAACAGACACATGAAAAAATGCTCATCATCACTGGCCATCAGAGAAATGCAAATCAAAACCACAATGAGGTACCATCTCACACCAGTTAGAATGGCAGTCATTAAAAAATCAGGAAACAACAGGTGCTGGAGACAATGTGGAGAAATAGGAACACTTTTACACTGTTGGTGGGACTGTAAACTAGTTCAACCACTGTGGAAAACAGTGTGGTGATTCCTCAAGGATCTAGAACTAGAAATACCATTTGACCCAGTCATCCCATTACTGGGGATATACCCAAAGGATTATAAGTCATGCTGCTATAAAGACACATGCACACGTATGTTTATTGTGGCACTATTTACAATAGCAAAGACTTGGAATCAACCCAAATATCCATCAGTGACAGACTGGATTAAGAGAATGTGGCACATATACACCATGGAATACTACGCAGCCTTAAAAAAGGATGAGTTCGTGTCCTTTGTGGGGACATGGATGCAGCTGGAGACCATCATTCTCAGCAAACTATCGCAAGAACAGAAAACTAAATACCGCATATTCTCACTCAGAGGTGGGAATTGAACAATGAGATCACTTGGACACAGGAAGGAGATCATCACACACCTGGTCCTATTGTGGGCGGGGGGAAGGATAGCATTAGGAGATATACCTAATGTAAATGCCGAGTTAATGGGTGCAGCACACCAACATGGCACATGTATACATATGTAACAAAACTGCACTTTGTGCACATGTACCCTAGAACTTAAAGTATAACTAAAAAAAAAAAAAAAAGAAGAAAAGATGATATATGCCCAAATATGTGTTGAATGAATGAATAATTAATGAGACACCTTCAGGTTTCTATGGGCTTTGACACTCTAATCCTTCTGCACAAGCAATGGTCTTCAACATTAAAGATGTTTTCAGATAGATATGCAAAGACTCCAGGAACCAGTGTTAAAAAATCAGTCTTTTTCCCCATAACACATTAACCCAGGAGAGATGTAAGCATGAAGACAAGCCATCAAGACTGATCCCTACCCATTTATTAATTTAGAAAAACCAGAGTCTTTTGTGGGGGTAGGTAAGGGCATGTAAATGTAAAACTGGGAATCTTGGAAAGAAAAATGCAACATGTATTTCCCTCCAAATGTTTTCATATTATATTTTAATCTGGGACAGTCAAATGCAAGACTACAAATAGTGAGCAGGAAACAAGCCCTTCTGAGCAGACAAACCAAAGAAGTGTTTTCTGTCACTCTGTTAATCCAACCTTATCCATGATGTTGTAAGGTCCTGGAGTAGAAAGCAAAGTCCCATCTCTGTCAGCCTTCCAGACTACATCAAGCTTCCCCAGTTAAAAAGGTCTGCATTCTCTACTCTCTCCTTCAAGAGCTACACTCCAGTCCTGCAGTTGCTATGGACATGTGGAAGCTGCAGACCAACAGTTTTAAGAGTAGACAAAGTATTAAATAGGCCGTCAAAATGAACCACTTTCTCAAGGAGTGCACTAAACCAACTGTATATCTCACAAATTAGTTTTTCCTGACAAGGGTCAATATTTATAAAGTAATCAAAACAAACTAAATTACCAGGAAAAACTTCAGATAATTTGCAAATAAATGGAAATTAATCAACATGTTCCTGAACAACCAATGGTTCAAGCAAGAAAGTAATAGGGAAATTTTAAAATATCTTGAGACAAACAAAAATAGAAACATAAAATACCAAAACTTGTAAGATGCAGCAAAAGCAGTTCTAAGAGGGAAATGTATAGCAATAAACGTCTACATCAAAAAAGAAAGAAGATCTCAAATATACAATATAACACTACATCTTAAGGAACTAGTAAAACAAGAACAAACTAAGCCCAATGTTAGTAGAAGAAAGAAAATAGTAAAGATCAGAAAAGAAATAAATGAAATAAGGACTAGAAAAAAATCAATGAAACTAAGAGTTGTTTTTTTGAAAAGATTAAATTCATAAAACTTTAAGTTTAGACTAAGAAAAAAGAAGACTTAAATAAATAAAATCAGAAATGAAAAAAGAGAAATTATTACTGATACAAAAGAAACACAGATGATCCTGGGAGACTATTATGAACAATTATATGCCAATAAAATGGGTAACCTAAAGGAAATTGACAAATTTCTAGACACATGCAACCTACTGAGACTGAATTATGAAGAAACAGAAAATCTGTACAGACCAATAATGAGTAAGAAGATTGAGTCAGTAATTTAAAAATCTCCCATCAAATAAAAGCTCAGGACCTCATGGCTTCACAGTTAATTCTACCAAACATTAAAAAAATTCTACCAATCTTTCTCAAACTCTTCCAAAAAATTAGAGGAAGGAATATTTTCAAACTAATTTTTTGAGGCCAGCTTACCCTGATACCAAAGCAACATGAAGACATTACAAAAAGGAAAAAAAAAAAAAAAAAAAAAAACTAAAGGCAAATATCCCTGATGAACCCAAATGCAAAAGTCCTCACAAAAAAAAAAAAAAAAAAAAAAAACACTGGCAAATCCAATCTAACAGTACATTTTTAACATCATTCATCATTAGCAAGTGGTATTCATTTCAGGGATGCAAGGAAAGTCAAACATACACAAATCTATAAATGTGGTAAAACACATCAACAGAACAAAGGAAAAAAAAAACATATGACCATCTCATTAGATGCAGAAAAAAAATTTGACAAAATTCAATATTCTTTCATAGTAAAACTCCCAACAAATTCGGTACAGAAGGAATGCACCTCAACACAATAAAGGTTATATATGAAAAACCCACAGCAGACATACTCAACAAGAAAAGTTGAAAGCTTTTCCTTTAAGATCCAGAACAAGACAAATACACCCACTGCAACCAATTCTATTCAACATAGTACTAGAAGTTCTAACCAGAGCAATTAGACAACAGAAAGAAACAAAATACATCAAATGGAAAGGAAGATGTCCCTGTTTACAGTTGGCATACTCTTATATACAGAAAATCCTAGACGCTCCATCAAAAAAACTGTTAGAACTAATAAACAAATTTAGTAAAGGATATAAAATAAATATACAAAAATGAGTAACATTTCTATACACTAACAACAAGCAATATGAAAAATAAATCAAGGAAACAATTTTATTTACAATGGCATTTAAAAACCTTAGGAATAAATTTAATCAAGAAGGTGAAAGATCTCTACACTGAAACTATAAAACTTTTATGAGAGAACCTGAGGAAGACACAAATAAATGCAAAGATATCCTGTGTTCATGGATTGGAAGAATGAAGGAAAATGAATATTGTTTAAATGTCCATACTACCCAAAGCAATGCACAGATTCAATGCAATCCCTATCAAAAATACCAATGATATTCGTCACAGAAGGAGAAAAAACACTCCTTAAATTTGTATGGAACCAAAAAAGACCCCAAATAGCCAAAGTAATCTTAAGCAAAAAGAGCAAAGCTAGATTTGAAAGTCTACTATAGAGCTATAGTATTCAAAATATCATGATACTGGCATAAAAACAGATATACAGATCGATAGAACACATTAGAGAGCCTAGAAATACATTGACCCATTTATAGTCAATTGATCTTTGACACAAATACCAAGAACATACAATGGGGAAAGAGCCAGTCTCTTCAATAAATGATCCTGAATATCCACATGCAGGACAATGAAATTAAACCTCATCTCACACCATATACAAACATCAACTCAAAATGAGTAAAGACTTAAACCTAAGACCTGAAACTTAAAACAATTAGAAAACATGGAGGAAAATCTCCTTGACATTAGTCTGGGTAGCAATTTTTTGGATATAACTTCAAAAGCACAGGCAACAAAAGCAAAAAAATAGACAAATGGGATTGCATCAAACTGAAAAGCTCCTGCACAGCAAAGGAAATAATCAACAATAAAGAGACAAACTTTGGGAGGCTGAGGTGGGCAAATCACGAGGTCAGGAGTTCAAAACCAGCCTGACCAATGTGGTTAAACCCCATCTCTACTAAAAATACAAAAATTAGCCAGGTGTGGTGGTGCATGCCTGTAATCCCAGCTACTCAGGAGGCCAAGGAAGGAGAATCGCTTGAATCAGGGAGGCAGAGTTTGCAGTGAGCCCAGGTCGTGCCACTGCACTCCAACCTGGGTGACAGAGTGAGACTCCATCTCAAAAAAAAAAAACAACAACAACAACAACAAAAAAAGACAACCTAAGGAATGAGAGAAATATTTACAAATCATTTATCTGATAAGGAGTTAATATCTCAAACATATAAGAAACTCAAACAACTCAAAAGCAAAACAATAAATAATGTGATTTAAAAATAGGTGAATTACCTAAATAAACATTTCTCAAAAGAAGACATACAAATGGCCAACAGGTATGTGAAAAAATTTTCAACATCACTAATCATCAGGGAAATGCAAATTAAACCACAAAGAACTATCACCTCATACCTGTTAGAATAGCTATAATCAATAAGACCATAAGAATTGTCAAGGATGTGGAGGAAAAAAAAAAGGAATCTTTGCACATGCCAGTGGGAATACAAATTAGTACAGCCATTATGGAAAACAGTATGAAGGTTCCTCAAATATAAAAAATAGAATTGCCATATGACCCAGTAATACCACCACTGGGTATATATCCAAAGGAAATGAAATCAGTTTGTCAAGGAGATATGTGCACTTCCATTTTCATTGCAGCATTATTACAATAGCTAAGAAGTGTCAATCAACAAATGAATAGATAAAATGTGATATATATACACAATGGAATAGTATTCATTCATTAAAAAGACAAAAACGCTGTCATTTGCAACAACACTGATGAACCTGGAGGACAATTATGTTAAATGAAATAAGCCAGGTACAGAAAGATAAATATCAAGTGATCTCACCTGTATCTGGAATATAAAATTGCTCTCAAAGAAGTAGAGAGTATAATAGTGGTACCCAGAGGGGGAAAGGAAGATGAGGAGAGGGTGGTCAAACAATATAGAATTATAGTTATATAGAAGTCATATATTCAAGGATATCTAGTGTAAAGTGACCATAGTTAAATGACTGTTTATTGTATTATTGAGAAAAGCTAAGAGAGTAGATTTTAAGTGTTCTCATCACTAAAATAACTTTGTGAGGTAATGCATATGTTAATTAGCTCAATTTAGTATTTCTTTAATGTAAATATTTCAAAACATCATGTCAGACATGATAAATACATACAGCTTTATCTGTCAATTTAAACAAATAAAAAACACTAAGGAAACTAATTTAATTTTTAAAATAAGAAATGAAAAGGGAGAAGGTAGTACAAAAGGGAAGGAAGAAAGCAGAGAGTGATTAAGTAAATAATTCAATTGTTATTTTATTTTCTACTTGAAGAACAATATAAGTGATACCAATCACCATTTTCTAAAAGGCTGAGTAATTTAACCATGACCCGATTTGATTTCTATAGCTATAATTTGGAAATGAGGACCTTTGTTTCTTTAAAATTAAGTACTGTAAATAAAGACCTCAAAGTAAACAAAATTAAACCCATGAGTTGAAGTTTTTGCAAAATACAAATTGACTATTTTTTATGTAATTTTATTTTTCAACTTCTATCCTTTATGTCCCTCAAAGTCCCTCTTCCTTGATAACAGTCATTATCCAGCTGGCTGTATCCTTGTGAAAACACCATCAGCCAACTTAGCTGCTGGTGGGAAATCCAGGGCAAATTTCCCCTAAGAGATTTCAAGAAAGTAGGCAGACTAATTTACAAATTATTTTCTTATGTTTCCTTACAAATTAATAGTGATTGTAGGATAAATGAATTTATATTTTAAAGAAAAAGGAAAGGAAAAATAAATTTTCCATCATTTCTTCATTTATGCAAGCTTTGATGGGATTTCAAAGGCCTCCACTTAAAAAATCATTGACTTCCTGGGTTTAAGGGATTATTGTCTGTGGGATTTTTAATTACTTTTTGAAGCAAAAAGATAACTGGATTGAGGATTTGACCAATAAAGAGAAACTGATTTGATTTTTAATTGTGGGGATTTTAATTAAAATCTATCTAGTTAGTGTCTGATAAGTTTTGGCTCAAAGGGTCACTCTTCCTCCCATGTATAAAGTCAGTCACATGAGCACATACACCTCTTTAGACTTTTCTATACTATATAGTAAATACGTCTATTAAATGAAGAAATAAATACATGACAGCTCAAGGTGTGGAAGCTGTGAGTGGCAGTGTGTAAATGTCTGGACTCTCCAGTCAAATGTCATAATTCACATGCCATGTGCATTTCAATCACTCTTTGTCACTGTCAAATAGATTTTACTGTGCAGGGCCCTGAACTTTATGGGCGCTACAGGGACAGAAAGATCAGCCTACATAAAACTACATTGTCATCTTTCTAAGCATACCTGTATCTATCCTTCTATGGCCTACCTAATTCTTTATTTAAATTTTACCATTATTTATATTTATGTAAATATTATCTATATTCCTATTTTAAGCTTCTTCAGATACTTAAACTCACATCAAACCAACCAACCTACAAGGTATTTATGTTTCTCAAGATTTTAAAGACATCTCTAAGCACTAATGTTCTGAAGGTACAATCCCCATCTGATTCCTTAGGAGTTATATGTTCTTGGGAAGAAACAAAACATTGTATGACTTTCATTCATCTCACCCTCTGATGATGCTGAGGGCACACCTGGGTGTGGCTATTACATGTGATTCAGTACCACTGCTGGTGACTTTTTGTTGTGTGACCACTGGTGCTGTTTTCAAAGCCTTCCCTCTGTCTTTTTAATTCCCCCAGTCACATGTGCCCAAACTAACCTCCTGGAAACTATCCTTTGGAATGATCATGTTTCTTTCCTATCCTTGCTCTTGAGCTAACCCCATTTGAGTTCAGCCAGGACAAGCTGGTTTATCCTCTGATGTCATCTCCACACATGGCTGGTTCAATTATGTTTCATCACTGCAGTCCTAAGAGGCATTCCCCAGAATTGGTTTTAGTTTTAGTTTCATACTTAGGTTTAGGGAACAACTCAAGTGCTCCCAGTGCGACATCTTGGAGCTGATATAGGTTTTCCAGCTATGTAGGACATAATAAATTCCCCTATTGGACATATTTGTGTTTAGTGTTGAGTTGGATACCACATGCATTACACTGTCAGAGGCCATTCTTCAATTTTTAATCACATTCCAAATTCTTTCGTCTTCCAGTCATTGCTGACAAGAGTGTTACTTATGTAGCAGAAAGAACTGGGAGCTTTCTACTGTCTCAGCCAGTCTACATAAGACTTATGAATAGCCTCTGGGACTTTGATTTTGTTTTTCCAGTTTATTTATGTTCATGACACTCTACCAATTTTCAAAAAGTTAGCCTTTTGTATTTTATATTAGCAGTACTAGCTTGGCATACACTAATAATAATTAATGAAATATTAATTGTTGCATTTGTTTGTATAATTACCACTTTTATTATTCTCAGATCATCCTTCCTAAACTTAATGACTTTGCTCTTAAGAGAGCAACACCCAACTTTGTGATTAAAACAGGTTTCAAGAGGGATAAGCAATTGAAGTCAAACTCTTGTCCTTAAGACAAACTCAAAAGTGTATATACTTAAAAGTACACGCTTAAATTATTTTATGCAATACAAAATAAGTAACAAACATTTACCATCAGACAGAGTAGAAATTCTAAGTTTGATGTAAAAAAGATGAAAATTCTTCCAATCAGTTACTATATGCTTGTCACCATCATTGGTATTTACCAATCAAAATGAGCAGGTTCTAGAAGCTCAATGGATAGTTGTCCACACTATGGCTGCAGTAATAGTGTGAAAACCATGCCCAATTGGACACCCAAGTGAGTGTTTACATAGATCAAGAACATAGAAAATTGACATTATGCTGGACAAGCAGAGCTATCCAGTGTAGTTAAGAATGTGACGATTACTGTAGAATTAAATTCAAGATGGCTGACTAGAAGCAACTAGTGTATGCTGCTCTCATGGAGAGGAAACAGAATGGTGAGTAAACACTAGCTCTTCAAGTGGATCATTAAAGAGACCACATCAGGATTCAACCAAGGAAGCAAGGGGACCTACAGAGAATAAAGAGGAGTGAAGCCAGGAAGCTGTCTACCCAGAACCAGCCTGGAGCCAGGGGAAGCTCCCTAATGCAGAGAAAGGGTGAATGAGTGAGAGTGCCTAGGGATCCACACTTGCCACATGGACCTTTGCAATCCCGAACACAGAAGCACCCACCACCACAGCACCCAGGGAATCTAGACCACACAGAGAACTGCCTGGAATTTTTCCAGAGGCACTGCTCTGGAAACCCCACAGACCCTGGATCCCTAAGCAGCCAAGCACCAACTGCCATGGCCCCAATAGAGGTCAAAGTCACGATACTGAAGAGTAGTCAGACTGCCCCACTCCTCCTATCCAGGCAAGGCTTGGCTTGGGCTTCCAGCACAGCAACCCTACCCCTGCCTGAACTCTGCATTCACCCAGGAATCACCTGGACAGCAGACCATCCACTTCCCATGCCCACTGCTCCTAGCAAGGCAAGGCTTGCGAGCTTGGGCTTCCAGTGTAGCAACCCCATGTGAACATTACCGTCAGTGACAGCTCTGTGTTCCTCTACGGCAACACTCCCAGAAGTAGCAGACAATGCTTGGCACCTTTGTGTACCCCCGACTGTAAAGTTCAGCATCACTTGGGTGGGAGGGAAGTATGAGCGTGCCATGTTCCCTACAGCCACCAGTCTCCACTGCCCCAGCTAAGGGGTCCTGCCGTCCCTAGTGAGAGTCCCACAGCACAGCTGCCCTGCCCCCACCTGGTCATTTCACCTACAGCCCAGAACCCTTCTGAAAACCCAGTCCCCACAGGCCTGTGATCTTCCTTCAAGCTCTCACCACCTAAGTGTTCCACCAGCCCCTGTCTGAGAGTTTAACCAGTTACCAGGGTACCAGCCTGCCTGCCCCCGTAATAGCCACCACCTCAACTCTGGGTTAGCTGGACCCTAATCAAGCCCTTTCAGGACTCATACATGCTGTGTAGTGGGCCACATAGTGGGGCCTGGGAACTGGGGATCTACCTAACCCAATTCAAGTTTCCTGGAACCTGACTACTTTCCCCAGAAACTAAGGCTGGGCTGACTCAAGCAGCTGATACCACCACAACTAACACTTACTCACACTGGCCCAAAGGTGGAGCACCCCTCCACCCCTCCTTTAAGAGAAGCAGTAGTATTGCTACATTGGAGAACAGGTGAGTCTAAAAGCTATCTGTATCAGGTTGAGTGACAAGGTTATGCACTGAAACCACTCCCATGGAGAGTCACAAAACAAGCTTTCCCCATAGCTCCCAGCTACAATGCAGTCCAGAGACAGATGACAGTGTGTGTCTGAACTAGGAGTCACAAGCACTGGAACAAAAATGTGACAGGGAAACAGACCATATTCCTGCCTATCTAAAAGGGGGAGCCAATTCAACCACTTCACCCCCCTCTGCACAACACCCTCTGCCGAAACTTCAGCACATTTTACCAGGAGCTCCTCCCAGCCACCCTCATCAAGGCTGATGCCTGCTGTCACTATTGGGATATTGGTGGGAAGCCAAGGAGGGGCTCCACCAACTTGTGAAGCACCTAGCTCTTACCTGCAAATTCCATCTACTGGCCTGCAGGTTGAGCCATATAGCCCAATAAAAAAACATACCAAGGGAAGTGCATAGGACTACAGAAGCAAAGCCAAAAGGCCCTACCCAGTACAATCCTTTTCAGATGAGAAAGAACCAGCATAATAATTTTACCACATAAAATATCTGACTGCTGTGATACCACCAAAGGCTCACTCTAGCTCTCCTGCAATGATCCCTAGCAAAAACAGAGGCACAGAGATAACAGATGGAGACCCCAAAGCATGGATTGCAGAGAAACTCAACAATATACAAGACAAGGCTGAAAATGAACAAAAGTAAGCCTCTAAAGCAACTCGGGAAATAACAAAAGAGGTAAACATCTTAAAAATAAATCAATTAGAGATACTGGAACTGAATCACTTAAGGAATTTCAGAATACAATTGAAAGCTTTATCAATAAACCATTCAAGCAGAAAGAAGAATTTCAGAGCTTGAAGACTGGTCTTTCTAACTAACCCAATCAGAAAAAAAGTTTTTTAATTTAAAAGATGAACAATATAGGATCATGTAAAGCAATCAAACCTATGAATTATTGACATTACCAAAAAAGGAGAAAAAGTAAACAACCTGTGTATTAGTCCATTCTCACACTGCTATAAAGAACTACCTGAGACTGAGTGATTCATACAAAAAGAGGTTTAATTGGCTCACAGTTCCACAGGCTGTGCAGAAGGCATGGCTGGAGATGCCTCAGAAAACTTATAATCAATATGGAAGGGCAAAGGGGAAGCAAGCACGTCTTCACATGGCAGCAGGAGAGAGAGAGAGCAAAGGGAGAAGTGCTACACACTTATAAACCATCAGATCTCATGAGAACTCACTCACTATCATGAGAACAGGAAGGGGGAAATCCACCCCCATGATCCGATCACCTTCTACCAGGTCCCTTCCCCAACATTGGGAATTACAATTTGACATGAGATTTGGGTGGGGACATGGAGCCAAACCATATCATCCTGGAAAACATATTTGAGATAATAGTTTAAGAAAATTTCTCTAATCTTGCTGAGTATAGGAAACCCAAAGAACACCTGCCTGATACTATACAAAATAAATATCAGCAAGGCATATGGTCAGTAGACTATCTAAGGTCAATGCTAAAGAAAAACCCTTAGTGGCAGCTAGAGAAAAAGTCAGATCATGCACAAAGGGAGCCGCATCAGGTTAATATCACACTTCTCCACAGAAATTCTACAAGGCAGAAGAGACTGGGGGTCTATATTTAGCATTCTCAAAGAAAGGAAATGCCAACCAAGAATTTAATACTGGTCAACATGGTAAACCCCATCTCCACTAAAAATACAAAAATTAGCTGGGCTTGGTAGTGGGTGCCTGTAATCGCAGCTACTCAGGAGGCTGAGGCAGGAGAATCACTTGAACCTGGGAGCAGACATTGCAGGAAATAGGAAAAGAGGAAGTCAAATTATCTCTCTTCACTGATGACATGATTCTATATGTAGAAAACCCTAAAGGTTCTACCAAAAGTCTCCTGGTAAACAACTTTAGTAAAATTTCAGGATATAATGTACAAAAATCTATACACCAATAATGTTCAAGCTGAGAGCCAAATCAAAGACACAATCCCATTTACAATAGCCGTGAAGAAAATAAAATACCTAAGAATACATCTAACCAAGGAGGTGAAGGTTTTCTACAAGGAGAATTACAAAACTCTCCTGAAAAAAATCATAGATGACACAAACAAACAGAAAAACATCCCATGTTTATGGATCAAAAGACTCAATATCATTAAAATGGCTATAATTCCCAAAGCAATCTATAGATTCAATACTATTTCTATCAAACCACCAACATAATTTTTCAAAGAATTAGAAAAAACTATTCTAAAATTCATATGGAACCAAAAATAAGGAGTCCAAATAGCCAAAGCAATCCTAAGCAAAAAGAACAAAGCCAGAGGCATCGCATTACCCAACTTCAAACTACACTATGAGGCTACGGTAACCAAAATAGTTTGTTATTGGTACAAAAAACTGATACATAGACCAACAGAATGGAATATAGAACCCAGAAATAAAGCCACACACCTACAACTATCTGATCTTCAACAAAGTCGACAATAACAAACAGTGGGGAAAGGACTACCTCTTAAATAAATGGTGCTGGGATAACTGGTTAGCCATTTGCAGGAGAATGAAACTAGATCCCCCACCCCCCACATTTCACCATATACGAAAATTAACTCAAGTTGGATTAAAGACTTAAATGTAAGACCTGAAACTATAAAAATCCTAGAAGAAAATCTAGGAAATATAATTCTAGATATCAACCTTGGCAAAGAATCTACAACTAAGTCCCCAAAAGCAACTGCAACAAAAAAAAAATATTGACAAATGGGACCTAATTAAACAGAGTAAACAGACAGAATGGGAGAAAATATTTACAAACTATGTATACAACAAAGGTCTTATATCCAAAATCTATTAAGTTTCAACAAGCAAAACTCAAATAGTTCTATTACAAAATGGGCAAAAGATATGAAGAGACACTTCTCAAAAGACAACATACATGTGGCCAACAATTATATGAAAGAATGCTCAACATGATTAATCACTCAAAACCACAAAGAGATAACATCACATACCAGTCAGAATGGCTATTATTAAAAAGTCCAAAAACAACAGATGCTGGTAAGACAGTGGAGAAAAGGGAACACTTATACACTGTTGGTGAGAATGTGAATTAGTTCAGCCACTGTGGAAAGCAGTTTGGAGATGTCTCAAAGAACTTAAAAGAGAACTTCCATTTGACCCAGCAATCCCATGAGTGAGTACAAACCCCCCCGCCCCAAAATAATAAATCATCCTATCAAAAATAAATCATTTCATCAAAGGAAAATAAATCATTCTATCACAAAGACACATGAACTCACATGTTCATTGCAGCATTATTCACAATAGCAACCTAGGTGCCCATCAGTGATGAACTGGATAAAGAAAATGTGGTACATATACACCATGGAATACTAAACAGTCATAAAAAAGAATGAACTCATGTCCTTTGCAGCACCATGGATGCAACCACAGGCCATAATCCTCAGAAAACTAACGCAGGAAGAGAAAACCAAATACCATGTGTCCTTACTTATAAGTGAGAGCTAAATATTGGGTACACACAGACATAAAAATGGGAACAATAGACACTAGGGACTAATAGAGTGCAGAGGAAAGAAGCAGGCAGGTTCTGAAAAACTACCTATTGGGTACTATGCTCACTACCTGGGTGATGGGATCATTTGTACACCATGCCTCAGAGACACACAGTTTACCCATGTAAGAAGCCTACACATGTGCCCCTGAACCCAAAAAAAGTTGAAAAAAATAATAAAAATAATAAAAAATGACCATAGCTGGAAAACGTGTACTTCATGAAACTCTTAGGGCTTTGTTAAACTATTCTTTACCTTTTGAATGTTTGAAATGTGCCTTAATAAAATTCAAAACTAAAACTTAAAAAAATTGAACTAAAAGGACTGGGCACAGTTGGCTCATGCCTATAATACCAGTGTTTTGGGAGGCTGAGGCAGGAGGATTGATTGAGGCCAGTAGTTCAAGGCCAGCTTGGGCAATACACCAAAACTCTGTCTCTATGAAAAAATAAAATAAAAATTAGTCAGACATGGTGGTTCACACCTATAGTCTTAACCACTTGAAAGGTTGAGGCAGGAGGATTGCTTGAGCTCAGGAGTTCAAGGCTGCGGTGAGCTATGATTGTGCCACTGCACTCTAGCCTGGGTGACACAGCAAGACTCTAGCTCTTAAAAAAAAAAAAGAAGAAAAAAACCTTTATTTAAAAAAAAAAAAAAGAACGGAAACTAAGGGCCTGTTCACCATGGAATATTATGCAGCCATAAAAAAAAGAATGAAATCATGTCTTTCAGCAATATGGATGCAACTGGAGGTTATTATCCTAAGCAAATTAACACAAGAAGAGAAACCCAATACTGCAAATTCTCACTTATAAATGGCAGCTAAACATTGAGTACACATGGATACAAAGATGGGAACAATAGATACTGGGAACTACTAGAGTGGGGAGGGTAAGATGGGGCTCACCTATCACTCTACTGACTCGTAGCTGTGTGATCAAGTCACTGACCCTAAGTTTCCTCATGTGTAAAATGAGAATGATAATAATATATACATATTTCATAGAATTATGAAAATTCAAACATATATAAACAAAGTAGATAAACAGATGTAAGTAAAAACAGTAATAACTACAGTTTATGCTTCTTACCTTACAAGTACATAGACATGGTACCTGGAATATATTAATCATAAGCTGTAATTGTTATTTTTTGTTTGAGTGTGTATTTGGAGTGGTCAATGTGTCTGAGGTGGTGGGTCTGTACTGAGACGTTGACTTCTCAGTGTATATAAAGCAAACCGGAATGCCAGTCCTTAAAGTTGGTCAGGAAATCAGCAATAGACAGTGGATGTGGAGTGGTCAGGCCATCCAAGCCCCAGGGGGCCTAGGGTGGGCAGTCAGTGGAGGCTGGTGACGTTGGTGCTGAGCTTTCATACTTCTCCAAAAGCAAGACCAGGGTGAAATCTTGCTTCTCCAGGGAGAGTGGACCCTAAGGCCTTTATAGCCTGAATGGAGGCAGATGGTTATTGCTGGCTACTAATCTAATGTGCAGATTTATTCTCTTTTTCTAGAGACTAATCCCTAAATGAAGCCCCCACTGTAGATCCAGGTGGGCTAAAATGTAGAGCTCTTCCTTTTCTTTTCTTCCCCTTCCTTACCCTCCCTTTTAGTTCTTCATTCTCATAAAGTTGCCCTCTCCAATTTCCAGGCCTTTTCACAGTGAAATTCTCAAAAGGTAGCACAGTTGGCAGGTCTCCAGCAGGTGCAGACTCTGAAGAAGCACTGTCCAATAGAACTTTCCGTGATGATGAAAATGTTCCACACCTGTGCTGTCCAGCTGGGTAACCACTAGCCACAGGTGCCTGCTGAGCACTTGAAATGTTGTTAGTGTGTCCGAGGAACTGATTTTTAAATTTTAATAAATTTTAATACTATATGAAGCTAGTGGCTAATATATTGGATAGCACAGCTTTAGAGACAGATACCCTGGGTTCAAGTCCAAGCTCTGCATTTTCTTGGGACCATAAAATTAGGAAAGTACCTTTAATTCTCTGAGCCTCAGTCTCTCATTATACATGTGGGTTATATTATAACTGACCTCATAGTGCTATAAGATTAAATAAACTCTTAAACAAAAGCACCTAGAATCAGATATAATCTACCTTAATTTTTCAATAATGATAGTTATTATATGCTTCAACATGCATTAGTAGTTTCCCTGTGTTTCATCTGGGTTTGTTCTTCTCAGTGTATTGATTGGTTGAAGTAATCAAACCAAAAATTATGTCCAGCTGACCCGTTGGTAAACGTACAGAAAACACCAACCAGTAGTCCTGATGGAAATTTAACAAAAGACATTTTCAACTGTACCTTGAGGAAATAAACCAACAATCACGCCTAGCTGAGCCATGTAGAAACATACCAAAGTCTTTAAAAAAAAAAATCAAAGATATCTTATTCTAAGGGTGTTTGAAAGGCTGAGTCATAAGAAAATTTCTTAAAGCAATGATATATTTTGTTTGATTATGGAAGTGTTGGACCTTGTCTGAACTATCTAAGATATTTAATAAATAAAGGATAATTGACAGTCAAGTATCAAAGGGGTAAATCAATTTAATAATTTTCAGTTGAATAACTGCTCTGTGTCTAACTCTGTGCTAAGTGAAATGGGATCCCAAAAAACAAGATGACATTGCCTCTGTTTTTGAGAATTTTGTAGTGTCTTTAGAGAGGCAATTTTTTCTAATACAAATGGCAGATGTACAAGATAGGATAAGTACTATAGGTGTCTGGAAAGAGCAGAGCTCAATAGCGGCTGAAATAGTCAAGGGGTTGTTTTGTGGACAGAAGTGTGCACTTGGTCATAAAGCCTAAAAACAGACAGTGCTTATCATCTAGGTCTGAAGAGGTTAGAATAGGAGTTATCACTTCTGAAAGCATGTTCTTGTGGCAAGCATTGTTTAAATTGTGTAGGCAAGTACATGAGTTTCCTTTGGATTCAATTCAGCTAACAAGTATTCATTGAGCATCTAGTAGGTGCCTGGCAAAAACAGGTCAAAAAAAACCCAAGTCAAAAAATTGTGGCTTGCTCAGAATTGTATGGTTGAAAACTGCATGAGGGGTAGGGAATCTACCTTATGTAACGGCAACTTTGTATCCACATATTCATAAATCAGAATGTCCTAGTACATGAAGAAGTAAACTTACATGGTTATCATGAAAACAATTGTTACAGAAATATGACTGTCCAGTTATCTAGTGGTGTCCATGTTAAATCATTACTTCATTATTGGTGTGCTTAATGTTTCTGGTTTCAATACCCTTCCTTACTTCTTTTAAAAGATCATCTTTTAACAAATATTCTCACTTAGTAGACCAAAATCTTACTACTTTTAAAACAGTTACAAGTACAAGTCTATCAAGGCTTCCATATCTCATATTCTAAGCAACAACTTTGATCTCCAGCCCTGCCCCAGGCCTACTGAATGATAATTGCTGAATCTGCTTTTAACATAATTTCCAGGTGATAGATACGCACATGAGAAGTTGAGAAGCACTTATTTAAGGATATTAGATATTATTGAACTAATTCCAAAACACGGTGCCAGTTAACTCAGCCCTACACCCTCAGTTTCATTCACAGCTAGTTACATGTAAATTAGTCCTGTAAAATAGACAGAAGTAGTGCTTTCAAGGTGAAATGACAAAGGATTCCTAACAGGTACTGACATTCTCTCTTCCTCAAATAAATATTGAACATGAATTTTTAAGATGCCAATTTAAAAAGCTGACAAATTGCTTTCTTACCTAGGTCATCTACATGACTCTGTAGAGTCATCTTTCTCATCAACCGTTTCTTTTTAAAAATTAAAGTCTGAGATATAAATGCAACCTGATTAGTGCAATAAACGATGAATTAGATCATGATGAAAGGAGAATAAGAAAGAGGAAGGAAAAAAGAAATATCAAGGAGGTTGAGAGAAATGGAGGAAGCCAGATGTTTCCTGGAACTCTGCTTCCTTAACTTCTCAGGGTACTCCTGTCAGACAATCTGTCTCCCACACCCACCCTGAGCAAGTCCTCCACACTTCAGGATGATGGAGCAGAGTTTGAAACATGACCCTATGCCAGGGACACTCATTTATGAGACACTTTCTAGAGCAAATGAAATTAAGTCCCTTATTACAAACTGGAGGCATACATCCTCTAATTGATATTAAAGTTTACTTTTTTAAAAAAAATGGAATAGAAGTGCATCTTTTAGCATCGGATGATTGATTTAAAAACAATAAAAAAGGATCTAGTTTACAGTCATTGCCTTTTTGTAGTTATTAGTCACCAACCAACAATTCCTTATGAAAAACAAGGGAGGAAATCATTGCTTGAGCATAGTTTCCTGCTCTTACGTAAAAGCAGATATATGAAAATTCAAATCCAATATCATTGACTGACTCAACCAATCACTACGATGAAGGCTGGGAGTTTTATATAAATATACTAAATATAATCATATAATCATGAGAAAAGAAAGTATGAAAAGGGCCCTAATAATTGCAATGTGCTGATAAATGTTTAACAACTGACTCTCTGGTGGAGGGAACCCTAACTGTAGCATTTGCTGATTTCTATGACATAAATGCTCCAAACGTGCTGTGTTTCAAGCTGTCAGTGTTGTGTCACTGAGCACAGAATTTGCAAGAGATGCACACAATTGGTCTCTGGTTCCCATAAAAGTCACACTAGCACATCCTCGCAAATAACTGAAGGTACAGATTTTTCTACTCATCAATAACTCAGCCACATTTGATATTTGATCTAGATATGTATTTATTTCTATTATGAAAAGTTTACTCGTTTTACTGTTAATCTTAAAAAAAAAAAACCACACACACACACAAACACAAAAACGGAGTCTCTCTCTGCCACCCCAGCTGGAGTGCAATGGCATGATCTCAGCTCACTGCAACCTCCGCCTCCCGGGTTCAAGCAATTCCCCTGCCTCAGCCTCCCAAGTAGCTGGGATTAGAGGTGCACGCCACCATGCCTGGCTAATGTTTTGTATTTTTAGTAGAGATGAGGTTTTGCCGTGTTAGCCAGGATGGTCTCAATCTCCTGATCTTGTGATACACCCACATCGGCCTCCCAATCTACTGTTAATCTTAATCACAGGGGGCAGGGCCAAAATTTAAACTTAAGAAGAATAAGCATATGAATTTTAAAGTCTGGATTTCCTTTTTCATTTTCAGCATATCAGAAAAAGCCTTCAAAGTCTTGCACTTTTATCATATCCACCTGCACGTCAATCATTCTCAAGCTTATGTTTTGAATACCTGTTAAAGATGGGGAACTATTCTCTGTGGCTTAGGTTTTGCTTTCTTGGATATCTTCCCCTGAGTTTCTGTCACTACATTGGATGTAATCATGAATTCTAAGGAGAGACATGAAGCAATGGCCATGAATATGTATGCTTTGAGTTACTTCGTCATAATTTTTGGCAGCAATATTCTTCAAGATTGGCATATAAAGTTGAGGTGGTTGCCTCAAAAATAATTTTAAGCTAGATATTTATAGCATGTACAAAGCAAGCATATAGTTATTTGTCACAGATATTTTAATCACATGATAGAAAATAATATTACTTATAAGTAAAGTTTAAAACACATGAAATCACAAAGCCCTACTGCTATACATTGTGTCCAAATAGTAAGACAAACTCTAATATGCATTTATTGTAATATATGTAAAGATGAGATTTCTCATTCAAAGGAGTGTCTTGTTAGCATTTACTTATGCAGTATTTCTCAATCTTTCAAAGAAATATTAATGGCAATATATTTTAAAAAACACAATTCACAAAGCCACTAGAAATTAAGGCTGTCACACCACCTAATGCCAAAATCTGGGAGAAACTAATAATAACTGTAAGAAAGAGAACATGAATTTAGAAAATTGACCAAGGCATCAGCTCATGGCATTAACCATCTTTGCTTTGTGGAAATAAAAGAACCATGGAAAATAAGGAAAAAATCCACTATAACCCTTGCAATACAAAGTGTTTCTTAAACCAACATACAGGAGCTGCTCCCGGGAATCATCACTATTTAACACTTAGAACTTCAGTGAAATATGAAGACCTCTGAACTCATGAAACCGCTTTTCCCCATCTCCATAGGCATTCCTCTACATCCTCTCAGAGTCTGTAAATTCTATAAAAATAACTGGGCAGAAAATGGAAGTAGAGGGTTAAGAGGGGCACAATTACAAATGGCATGGAGCATCCTAGCAAATTTATTCATAGTTTTTAATATCCTAGAAAATTAGGCAGTGATGGAGAAGCCGCCCTCACTGGGGTCATGGCTGCTAAGAAATGGGAATTTAAGACCTGTATACATGAATCTTCCCTCTTCCAACAAGAAATCTAAGACAGAGATTTCATCTCTGTGCAAATAGGAAGAAGTATATAGGCCAAATTAATCACCCTATTTGTTGATAAACACTAAGCCTATGTGATAGTTATTTTTTTGTGTTAATTTGACTGGACTAAAAGATGCCCAGATAGCTGGCAAAACATTATTTCTGAATGTGTTAGAATGAACAGACTGAGTAAAAAAGATCCGTCCTTGCCAATGCAGGTGGGCATCATCTAATTCATTGAGGGCCTGAATAGAACAAAAAGGCAAAAGAATGATGAATTTGCTCTTTCTGCTTGAGTTGGCACATACATCTTCTCCTGCCCTCAGACATTGGCTTTCCTGGTTCTTAGGCCTTCAGGCTTGGACTAGAACTACACCATCAGCTTTGTTGGGCCTCCAGCTTGCAGAGAGCAGATTGTGACAGATCGTGGGACTCCTCAGCCTTCATAATCATGTGAGCCAATACCTCATAATAAATCTCATATACATATATATGATATATGATATATATAGCTATAGCTATAGATAGATATCTCTTATTGGTTCTGCTTCTCTGGGGAATCCTGACTAATGCAGTCTATATAGATGTTACCTTTACCAAGGATGAGTAAAAAGGAAATGTAAATATGGAACAAAACAAAATATAAAACTGCATAACAGGAAAAGGCAACATTCCACAGACTCAGAGAAAAGCATACCTTTACAATACTGTCAATTGCAAGGTCTAAAAAAAAATTCCAGAAAATATCAGTAAAGTGTAAAAGATATGTTATACATTTTAAAAAGCAACAAGTTCTGTTAAAAGCTGAGATGAGATGAAAGGGGGAAATGGATGAGATAACAAGGAATTGAAAAAACACAACAGCAAAATTTAAGACTACATTGAGAGAGTAAAGAACAAAATCGATGCTGCAGAAAATGGAAGAAGTTATGTCATTTAAAAACGTGAAAAGCCTTCTTAGAATGCTGGATTAGTCTGTTGTCACATTGCCATGAAGAAATACCCAACCCTGGGTAATTTAGAAAGAAAAGAGGTTTAATTGACTCACAGTTCTGCAGGGTTGGGGAGACCTCAGGAAACTTATAATCATGGTGGAAAGCACCTCCTCACAGAGTGACAGGAGAGAGAATGAGTACTGAGTGAAGGGGGAAGGCACTTATAAAACCATCAGATCTCGAGACAACTCACTCTCTATCACAAGGACAGCATGGGGAAAACTGCCCCCATGATTCAATTATCTCACCCGGTCCTGCTCTTGACACGTGGGAATTATTACAATTCAAGGTGAAATTTGGGTGGTGACACAGAGCCAAACTATATCATTCCACCCCTGGCCCCTCCCAATGTCCTAACATTCAGAAACACAATCATGCACTTCCAATAGTCCCCAAAGTCTTAACTCATTGTAGCACTAATTCAAAAGTCCAGGTCCAAAGTCTTATCTGAGATAAGGCAAGCCCCTTCTATGAGACTGTAAAACCAAAAACAAGTTAGTTACTTCCTAGATACAATGGGGATACAGGCATTGGATAAATACACCCATTCTGAATGGGGGAAATTGGCCAAAACAAAGGGGCTTCAGGCCCCATGCAAGTCCAAAATCCAATAGGGCAGTCTTTAAACCTTAAAGTTACAAAATGATCTCCTTTGACTCCATGTCTTACATCCAGAGCATGCTGATGCAAGAGGTAGACTCCCATGGCCTTGGGCAGCTCCACCCCTGTGGCTTTGCAGGGTACAGCCTCCCTCCTGGCTGCTTTTGTGGGCTGGCATTGAGTGTCTGCAGCTTTGCCAGGTACACAGTGCAAGCTGTTGGTGAATCTACCATTCTGGGAATTGGAGGACGGTAGCCCTCTTCTCACAGCTCCACCAGGAAGTGCCCCAGTGGGGACTCTGCGGGGGGGCTCCAACCTCACGTTTCCCTTCCACACTGCCCTAGCAGAGGTTCTCCATGAGAGAGCCACCCCTGAAGCACACGTCTGCCTGGACATCCAGGCGTTTTCATACATCCTCTGAAATCTAGACAGAGGTTCCCAAACCTCAATTCTCATCGTATGTGTACTTACAGGCTCAACACCACATGGAAGCCACCAAGGCTTGGGGCTTGCACCCTCTGAAGCAATGGTCTGAGCTGTACCTTGGCCCCTTTTAGCCATGGCTGGAGCTGAAGTAGCTGGAACTCAGGGCACCATGTCCTGAAGCTGCACAGAGCAGGGGGAGCCCTGGGCCCAGCCCAGGAAACCATTTTCCCCTCCTAAGCCTTTGGACCTATAATGGGAGGGATGGCCTTGAAGGTCTCTGACATGCCCCAGGGACATTTTCTCCATTGTCTTGGTGATTAATATTTGGCTCCTCATTACATATGCAAATTTCTGCAGTGGGCTTGAATTCCTCCCCAGAAAATGGGTTTTTCTTTTTTACTGCATTGTCAGGCTGCAAGTTTCCCAAACTTTTATGCACTGCTTCCTCTTGAACGATTTGCTGCTGAAAAATTTCTTCCACCAGATACCCTAAAACATCTCTCTTAAGTTCAAAGTTGCACAGATCTCTAGAACAGGGGCAAAATACCACCAATCTCTTTGCTTAAGCATATCAAGAAGCACCTTTATTCCAGGTCCCAGCAAGTTCCTCATCTCCATCTGAAACCACCCCAGCCTGGACTTAATTGTCCATATCATGATCAGCATTTTGGTCAAAGCCATTCAACAACTTTTCCCACATCTTCCTCTCTTCTTCTGAGCTTTCCAAACTGTTTCAACCTTTGCCTGTTACCCAGTTCCAAAGTCACTTCCATATTTTTGGGTATCCTTATAATAAAACCCCATTCTCCTAGAATCAATTTACTGTATTAGTCCATTCTCATGCTATGCAAAAATATCCGAGACTGGGTAATTTATAAAGAAAAGAGATTTAACTGACTCACAGTCCACATGGCTAGGGAAGCCTCAGGAAACTTACAACCATAGTGGAAGGCACCTCTTCACAGGGTGTCAGGAGAAAGAATAAGTGCCCACCAAAGGGGGAAGCCCCTTATAAAACCATCAGATCTCATGAGAACCTACTTAACTATCATGAGGACAGCATGGGGGAAACTGCCCGCATGATTCAATTATCTCCGCTTGGACCCATCCTTGACATGTGGGGATTATTACCCACATGTAATTCAAGATGAGATTTGGGTGGGGAAATTCAAGATGAGTTTTGGGTGGGGACACAGAGCCAAAGCATGTCAAATGTGGGAACTAAAAACAACCATATATAACTAATGAAAGATACAATTATAGATAAGAAATAAAGAAAACAGAGAACAAATATTCCAATTTTTAGTGATGTTTAGTGATATTAGAGGAGAGACCAGAGCAAATTGAACCCTATGAAGAAATCAGAATAAATTTTAAAAGAAAAAATGATCAAAGTTATAGTTTAACAAAATCCTTGAGCTTAGGAAAAATAGGTGCTTACATTTCTTTTTTTTTTTTTTTTTTTTTTTTTTTTTTGTGAGACGGAGTCTCGCTCTGTCGCCCAGGCTGGAGTGCAGTGGCCGGATCTCAGCTCACTGCAAGCTCCGCCTCCCGGGTTCACGCCATTCTCCTGCCTCATTTCTTAAAGAGTTCCATAAGTCTAAGAAAAAGCTGGTAAAGATACACAACCTCAGCCGGGTGTGGTGGCTCATGCCTGTAATCCCAGCACTTTGGGAGGCCGAGGCAGGCAGATCACAAGGTCAGGAGATCAAGACCATCCTGGCTACCACAGTGAAACCCCGTCTCTGCTAAAAATAGAAAAAAATTAGCTGGGCATGGTGGCAGGCACCTGTAGTCCCAGCTACTCAGGAGGCTGAGGCAGGACAATGGCGTGAACCTGGGAGGCAGAGCTTGCAGTGAGCCGAGATAGCACCACTTCACTCTGGCCTGAGCAACAGAGCAAAAAAAAAAAAAAAAGATACACAACCTCTACCTATTTGGATGCCTTTTCTTTCTTTCTCTTGCCTGATTGCTCTGGCCAGGACTTCAAGAACTATGTTGAATAGCAGTGGTGAGAGAAGGCATCCTTGTCTTGTTCTGGTTTTCAAGGGGAATGCTTCTGCCTTTTGCCCATTCAGTATGATGTTGGCTGTGGGTTTGTCATAGATGGCTATTATCTTGAGGTATGTTCCTTCAATGCCTAGTTTATTGGGAGTTTTTTAACATGAAGGAATCTTGAATTTATCAAAAGCCTTTTCTGCATGTATTGAGATAATCATGTGGGTTTTGTCTTTAGTTCTGTTTATGTGACGAATCACATTTATTGATTTACATATATTGAACCAACCTTGCATCCCAGGGATAAAGCCTACTTGATCGTTGTGGATTAGCTTTTTGATATGCTGCTGGATTCAGTTTGCTAGTATTTCGTTGAGGATTTTTTTTTTTTTTTTTTTTTTTTTTTTTTGAGATGGAGTCTGGCTCTGTCACCCAGGCTGGAGTGCAGTGGCCGGATCTCAGCTCACTGCAAGCTCCGCCTCCCGGGTTTATGCCATTCTCCTGCCTCAGCCTCCCGAGTAGCTGGGACTACAGGCGCCCGCCACCTCGCCCGGCTAGTTTTTTTGTATTTTTTAGTAGAGACGGGGTTTCACCGTGTTCGCCAGGATGGTATCGATCTCCTGACCTCGTGATCCGCCTGTCTCGGCCTCCCAAAGTGCTGGGATTACAGGCTTGAGCCACCGCGCCCGGCCTCGTTGAGGATTTTTGCATTGATGTTCATCAAGGACATTGGCCTGAAGTTTTCTTTTTTGTTGTGTCTCTGCCAGGTTTTGGTAGCAGATGATGCTGGCCTCATGAGTTGGGGATGAGTCCCTCCTCCTCAATTTTTTGGAATACTTTACATGCAGCCAAGAAGCATTAAAAAATGCTCAATATCACTAATCATTAGATAAATGCAAATCAAAACCACAATGAGATATCATCTCACACCAGTCAAAATGGCCATTACTAAAAAATCAAGAAATACCTGGCAAGGTGCAGAGAAAAGGGAACACTCACACACTGCTGGTGGAAGTGTAAATTAGTTCAACCATTGTGGACAGCAATGGGGCAATTCCTCAATGAACTAAAAACAGAACTACCATTTGACCCAGCAATTCTACTACTGGGCATATAACCAAAGGAATATAAATTATTCTACCACAAAGACACATTCACATGTATGTTCACTGCAGCACTATTCACAATAGCAAAAACATGGAATCAACTTAAAAGCCCATCAACGGTAGACTAGATAAAGAAAATATGGTACATATATACCATGGGATACTACGCAGCCATAAAAGTAACAATATCTTGTTCTTTGCAGGAACATGGACCGAACTGGTGGCCATTAGTCCTAGCAAACTAGTGCAGGAACATAAAACCAAATACTCTATGTTCTCATTTATAAGTGGGAACTAAATGATGAGAACACATGGACACACAGTGGGAAACAACAGACACTGGGGGACTATCGAGAAAGGAGGATGGGAAAAGGAAGAGGTTCAAAAAAAGAAAAAAAAATCTGTCAGCCGGGCACAATGGCTCATGCCTCTAATCCCAGCACTTTGGGAGCCTGAGATGGGTGGATCACCCAAGGTCAGGAATTTGAGACCAGCCTGGCCAACATGGTGAAATCTTGTGTCTACTAAAAATAAAAATAATAATAATAAAAAAAAATAGGTGGGTGTGGTGACACGTGCCTGTAATCCCAGCTACTTGGGAGGCTGAGGCAGGAGAATTGCTTGAACCCAAGAGGTGGAGGTTGCATTGATCTGAGGTCACGCCATTGCACTCCAGCCTGGGCAATGAGGCGAGACCCTGTCTCAAAAAACAAACAAACAAACAACTGTCAGGTACTATACTTAGTACTTGGGTAATGAAATAATCTGTACACAAAACCCCCAAGTATTAGTTGACCTGTGTAACAAATCTGCACATGCACCACCAAACCTAAATGTTACAATATTCTATAAATAAAAGAAACACAACCTCTTGGCAAACCTGACAAAATTTTGAGCAATCAAGATAAACGAATTTTTTGAAATCTTGTAAACATCTGGACAAGGTTACCTATACCTGAATAAACTTACCTCTAAAGAACTGTCTTCCAGTAGGTTCCCCCAAAAGAAGATTCTGAGACAAGAGTTTGCTGATCCCAGGAGGAACCTGTGGAGAAGTGGGTACATGAAATAAGGAAGAGTGAATAATGATTAAAGTCACATTTATTGAGATTATTACAGCTGTAGGCAACTGAAGCTCAACTGTAATGGAGAAATCTAGGAATATAAAGCATTATCCCACTCAAGGGGTGAGGAAGCTGAGATACTTATCCTGAACTAGTATCCAACTCTGGCTAAAAGGTGATGAAGGGATCTTAACTCCTGTTAGTTCAGGCCAGCTCATGTGCTGACAGAAATTCTCAGCACAAAGTCAGATGTTTGTAGTAGGATACTGTTGCCACATGCTAAAAAGGTGAATATTTAGGTTATGTGGGAGAGTACTGAAAGCATCTGTTTACAATGATCAAGAACCTAGCTAACCAAGGCTTCCTTTGTACAACCACCACAACAAAAAATGCTAGAAGGCAGTGAATTAATGCCAGCAAAATTTCGAGAAGACAAGAATATGTACCAATAATTTGATATCCACCCAACTCTTTTATGGGCAAATACAACAGCCAGACATCTACATATGCAAGACCTCAAAAATTGTATGGCCCATGCACCTTATCTTTTAAAAAATAGTTGAAGATTTCCATACAAAAATAACATTTGATCATATGTATTTAACTCTCTTCCCTCCCAAATTCCTTTTGAAATTTCAAAGCAAGAAAAAAATGTTCTTCCTCAGCATAACCCAGAAAATAACTTCATCCATCATCCAGAAGCTTCAAGGTATAGCAATTCCTACAAGGTATAGGAAAAATAAGATCTGGCTGAAAAATTTACTGAGCGTCCCAAGGTTCAATGCATTCATATTTAAAGTAATTATTAAGAAGAGATCTAATGTGGGGCAGCTTCCCAAATGACTCCCAGCGATCTCTGCCTTTGGTATTCATACTTTTGTGTAATTCCTTCCCAATGTACATGCATGTGTGCTGAACCTAGTGATTTGCTACTAACAGAATACAGCAAGAATGATGGCATATCATGTTTTAGATTAGGTTATAAAAGACTGTGACTTCCCTTTCACTAGTCCTCTCTCTCCCGCTGGTGCTCTTTCTTGCCCTCTACCTTGCTCACTCTGCCATGTTGTGAGATGCTCTGTGGAGGGACCCATGTGGCAAAGAACTAAGTGTAGCCTCTGACCAGCAACCAGTGAGAAACTGAAGCCTGCCAACAACCACGTGAATGAGATCAGAAATGGATGCTTCTCCACATGAACCTTGAGATGAGACTACAACCCCAGCCTATACCTTGACTGCAGCCTATGAGAGACCCTAAAAAAAAGTACCAATTAAGATGCCGATTCTTAGCACTCAAACTGAGATACTGTTTTAAGCCAAATTTTAGAACAATTTTTTACAAAGCAAACAATACACCCAGAAATCTCTCCTAACATGGAATTTCAGGACTTGGCAACAAGGCTGGGTCATCAGGATGCAGTGGATACACTGAACAAATGTAAGTTCTGCATCAGTACCCGTGCTAACCTTCCTTGTGAAGCAGTGGTGTTCTCAGTGGCGGAAGCATTACTACAATGAGCTCCCAAACGCTGTGGTCATGCCTGTTAGAGGTCAGTTTCAGACCCTCAGCCATCTCTCTGCTGCTGCCTGTAGTATACCCAGGGCAGGGCAGTGGGAGTACTCATATTTAGTGTAAGAGCAATAAGTGGGTACATATTCTGGGGAAAATTTAAATACTATAAATAAAACCAACTAAAAGCCTGATTTCTGTTACGACCATATACTGGCAGTTCTAAACAATGTCAGGGCAACTCCTCCCCATCAGGGCAGACAGCCTTTACCACCTCCCCTTTGGTACAGCACTGACTGCTATGACAAAGATTTTACAAATGGTTGGCAGGGATAGACTCCCTGCTGTGCATAGCCTTCTTGATAACTCCATCTGTACTTTTTATGGAAAATTGGATCCTTACCCAACAGATGCCCCCACAGATCAGAGTTGCAAAAAAGAGTAGGAGGAACAGCAAAGGTAATGGCAGGCTCAGGATCAAAGCAAATGAGACTCTTATGATTGACTTCCAGGAGTGTACCAGTGTGGCATGCGCAGAGTGACCACCCGTGCTCACCTGTCAGGGGCAGTGTGCATTCTCATTTATTCAGCAAATATTTATTGGGTGCTCAACTTGAGCCAGATACTGTTCTTGGAACAGGGAATCAGTAATGAACAGACACAAATAATTGCCTTTGTGAAGCTCATACTCTAGTGGAAATAGACTGGCATAAATAAATTAACAAGTAAAATATATTTCAGATGATGATAAATACTATGAGGAAAAAACGAAGCAGGGAATGGGGGAATGGAAACGTGCCAAGATGGTTTCTGTCATTTTAAGTAAGGTGCTCGGGGAAGATTTCAGGAAGTAGGGGATGTTTGAACAAAGACTCGAGAGAAGTGAGGGAGACAGTCATGTGAGTATCTAGAAAAAAGAGTCCAGGTAGAAGGATAATTGAGTCTAAAACCCTTACGGGGTAGTATCCTCATTACTGTTATCTCAACAGCAACGAGATTAAGAGGAGGACTGGAGTGGTGTGAATATGCATAGTAGTAGGAGATTGGGTGGAGGGGTGGAAAATGACTTCTTTTCCTCTTCCTCTTCCAAATCTTCTATGAATTCCTGTCATCTGTGGCATCTGAAGTAGAAGCCTGCTGGCAAGGGATTCTGGAAAGTGAAGTGCCCAAGCTTCCTGCCTCTAGGACACTGAGGAGAGAACTCAGGTGGGCAGAAAAAGTGCGAGATACCAACAGGTAATTCAGCACCTTGACTGTCCCTAACCTTTCCAAGATCTGAAAATAATACTGTCAAAAATACCTTCTAAGACCTTAAAACACTGACACACCTGAAAGCATGAAAGAAACACTTTCCTTCCAGAAAACTGGATGTCTAGTTCAATTCTACTGCTTGACCCTGAATAGGCAGGCCCTTTAATCTCTCTAAATCTCAGTTTCCTAACCTGTCAAATGGAGATAACCATATCTATATCTCAGAGTCAAGGAGGTCTCATGATTCAGTGCATGTGAAGGACTCATCCCAGTATCTGATAGGCTCTAAATAAATAGTAGATACGATTATAGATGTAAAATGAAAGGATCTGTGGGTTCTAACTCTGGCTCCACCACCCACTAGTGAAATGACCAAGCAGTTGTTTTCACTTGTCTGATCACTGATTTCCTCATCTCTAAAATGAGATTTCCATGGGTGACTTGAAGAAAAGAATAAAAATAGACTCCAAAAATTTTAAAAAGTAAAATACAAATAACAAGACCTACAGTTCTGTTATTTTAAGGATTAAATCAGATAATAGAGAGGTGATACATATGCTGGCACATGGTTAGGTTCTCAATGCTAATTATTATAATTATCTAAAAAAAAAAAAAAGGTCAAGGGATTGGATTTATTCAAATTTCCTTCCCATCCTCATAGTCCTTGGTATTTATTGTCGGTGGTTCTACAAGGTAGGACTTTTGTAAGTTACCTCTTCAAGAACTTGTGGGATTTACAAATGTTAATTCCCACTTAAGTAAATTCTACCTGACACACTGTGGCCAGAACATAAGAAAAGCAGAAATGCATACCTGTCCAGTTGCCTGTATGTCCACCGTCCAGATTCCTGAGCAGGAGCTGAAGTCAACAGGCAGGCGTTACCACAGGAGGAGACCTTTCATAGATCATTTAGTTAAACGCACTCCATTACTTTCTCATTTATCCACCACTTGGCCTCCTGGTCTCACCTGAAAGGGCAACTGCAGGCGGCCGTCCCATTTTCTGCAGCTATTTCAGCAGAGTAAACCCAGCATGTAGGACTTGGCTGTCACCAAGCAACGTGAGGCCAAAGTCAGTGACAATCAGGAAAGAGGAGAGGAGAGGAGGCAGCAGCCATCCAGTCATCAACCACCCTGCTTCCCAGAGTCCCAGACACAGCCGTGGAAGGAGTGAGAACACACACAGCGGGAGCCCATTCTCTCACTTCAACCCATCAGGGCAATTTCCCGAATGCAGCCAAAAGTGATGCTGAAAGAAAAACTGTTGAAGGAGTGAGGGAGTCAATGAATGAGAGGATCCAGATATGAGTACCCTGAACTCTTGGCCAGAATGGAGAGTCACTGATTAAAGGCCATATCAATGCACAACTGACACAGGAACATGAAATAATTCTTCACATGACCCTTTACTGTGACAGTGAGGAAACAAGCTGCAGGTGTATTCCATCTGAACACGTTCTCAACAGCCACTAACTAGATAAGCTACACGTAAATAATGCTTACTCTTTCTACTCCTCCATTAACCACTCTGTATTAGTCAGGGTTCGCTAGGGTATATGGATATACGTATATATGAAAGGGAGTTTATTAAGGAGAATTGACTCACACAATCACAAGGTAAAGTCCCATGATAGGCCGTCTGCAAGCTGAGGAGCAAGGAAGCCAGTAGCGGATCAGTCCGAGCCCCAAAAGCTCAAAAGTAAGGAAGCCGACAGTGCAGCCTTCAGTCTGTGGCTGGAAGCCCGAGAGCCCCTGGCAAATCACTATTGTAAGTCCAAGAGTCCAAAAGCCAAAGAACTTGGAGTCCAATATTTGAGGGCAGAAAGCATCCAGCATGGGAGCAAGACGAAGGCCGGCAGACTCTGCAAGTCTGTTCCTCCCATCTTCTCCTGCCTGCTGGCAGCTGATTAGTTGGTGCCCACCCCCACTGAAGGTGGGTTTGCCTCTCTCAGCCCACTGACTCAAATGTTAATCTCCTTTGGTAACACCCTCACAGACACACCCAGGAACAATCCTTTGCATCCTTCAATCCAATCAAATTGATACTTAGTATTAACCATCACACACTCCAATTTTTCTTAAAGGAAGAACGAGGCATGTGGACAACAACTTCTCCACTCATCCCTCCAGAATTAACATTCACTTAATTATTGATTTATTCATCCAACTGCCATGGGGGACCCCTATTAACTTCATTAGGGATGGCACCAGGTTCAAGACGCTGAAGAAGAGACCTGAAGCCAGCAAACTAAAACACAGGTTTATGTAGGGGAACTTACAGGGTGGTCCAGTGGCAGTGGGTGTGGCCATTTGTAAGAAACATGCTGTTTATACAGCACTTTCATTTATCACCCTGCCCCCATCAGCCTCTATATGGCAACCCTAATTTATTTATTTATTTATTTATTTATTTATTTATTTATTTATTTATTTATTTTTGGTGTGGGTTTTTTGTTTTTTGGTTTATTGTTTGTTTATTCGTTTTTTTTTTTTTTTGTTTTGTTTTTTTGAGATAGGGTCTTGCTCTGTCACCCAGGCTAGAGTTCAGTGGTGTAATCGTAGCTCACTGCAGCCTCAACCTCCTGGGCTCAAGTGTTCCTTCTACCTTAGCCCCCTAAGTAGTTAGAACTACATGCATGAACTACCATGTGTAGTTTTTTGTTTTTTGCTTTTTTTTTTTTTTTATCTTTAGAGACAGGGTCTCACTTTGTTGCCCAGGCTGGTCTCAACCTCTCAAACTCCCAGGCTCTAGTGATCTTCCCACCTCAGTTCCCAGAGTGCTAGGATTACAGGTGCGAGCCACCGGTCCCAGCCCCTCAGTTCTTACTTTCTTGCTGTCAGGTGCATCTGCCATACAGGGTCATTCTCCTGGAATGCTTAAGTTACTGCTTTCAGATGTGTCAACCCCAGCATCCCCTTTAATGGCCCCTGCATTCTTAGCATACCATGCTCCCTCAATTCCCCTGGGGCCAGGTGTGCAGAGGAGCATTGCAGTCAGACACAGCAGCAGGAATACAAACTACAACAAAAAAGGATAGTGAATATAGTAACAATCATAAAGCTTTTCTAAGTGCTTGGGAGTTGATCTTGGATGTGCCCCAGCAGGCCCATGGTGGAGGAGAAGGGAAGCTCTCCACAGACCCAACCATCTGTTGTGTTCTGAAGAGAGGCCACTGTCTGGGCCCAGTCAATGAAGATGTTTGCTGCACACCATTCTATGGGCAGAAGGTGAGATGTTTAGTGGGTGCAAGAAAGGACAAGTTTACAGTACTAAATGGATTTCCCCTCCCCACCATGTTGCACATGAGGCTAGAGCAAGACACCAGGGGCACTACAACGTTCCACAATGAGAAGATGATCATCCCCCGCTGTGCAAGGCAGATCAGGACTCACCATTCCAGAAAGAAGTATGAGGGGGTGTAGGGAGCAAGACAGGTGTGACCCAATATCTCCCTCCAGGCCTTTCCCAATAGAGTGGAAAAACCAAACCACTGGGGCCTGGTTTGCCATTTCCAAGGCCACATAATGATGTGCTCCCCAGTGGGCAGGTTCCACGGCAAGGGCAATAGCAGGTTACCTTGATCAGTGTGCACCCCACACCTACACAGTTTCTCCATTTCCCCAAAGCTGGCAGCCACTTGGGCTGCCCAAGACCCTGTCTGTCCTACCAATGGGCTCAGGATAGACACTAGCATGCCATACCATTAGTTGGGTGCCAGCTGTAAAATGGTGTCTTTCATGGCAGCAGTGAAAAGCTCATTGTCAGGACCTCAGTAATGTTCAGCATAGATAGCATGCTTTGTCCCTAATTCCAGGAGGATATCCTGCAATTCCTCCATGTTCTGTCATTGCAGAGGAGACACAGGGATGTCTCCCTTATTTGGCCAGGCTGCCTTGCAGCCTGCAACCACTCAACTAAGAATAGGAATGGCCCAATGTTCACTATTGAAGCCATAGAGGTGCTGCCTTAGGGCTGTGTAGCTTGCGATGGGTGCCATTCCACTCATCTTGAGTCCAGAGAGTACGACACCCTTTGCCCCATGTCCCATAGATGGACAAATCGCCCCATGATCAACTCTCTCCCCTTCTTCCTGAATCAATTTCCCAGCTCTACCAATTACACAGCAGTATAGTCCTACATTGTGGCATGCTGCTGCCTTTCAAGTGGGGGCAACCCTTGGGGGCCTACTCCCTGCAGGCCCAGTTGGCTCACTGGTGGTGACCACTGGATGTGCAGAGGATACAGGAACCTCTATGGGCCGATCTCAGTCCTCACTCTCCTCACTAGAGCTCTCTATGGAGTCCCAGGACAATTTAGTCATGATAGCCCTGACTCATTGATGTGGCAGCCAGTGACCCTTCAAACAGGCTACCTGACAAGCCAAGGTCTCCATTTTATCACCCTGTGCTCACAGGTGGGACAGCAAGGTCTCCGACATTTCAGCCTGAACCTGGGAACTCTTTCTAATCATAGCTCATCCTATAACTGATAAGCCCTCACCTGTGCTGCAAGCTCAGCTTCCTTGGCTGTTCAGAGCATAGTCAGGAGCAACCAGCCAACCATAGCTGCCACAGTCTGGGCACTTTCATGTAGCTGGATCCACCCCTGCAACAGCTCTTCCAGACCCTTCAACATTTTGGGGCCTCATCCATCAAAGACAGGGGCTACTGGGCCCCATATAAATGTGGATAGCCAGTCTGGAATTTCCCCCATGGATTTCCCCTTCCCCAATCCCATCTTCTTGGCACTCATGGGATTTTCTCCAACATCCCAGCTAGCTCGCCAATTGTCTGCTGGACCATGTTAACCTCAACAGGAAAGGCACCAGGTTCAAGAGACTGAAGAAGAGATGCAAAGCCAGTGAACAAAACATAGAGTTTTATTTGGGGGGAACTTACTGGATGGTCCAGTGGCAGCAGGCTAAACAGGAGAATCACAACCACTTGTAAACAGCATGCAGTTTATATACCACTTTCACTTGTCACCATCCTCCCAGCCACCTCCACGTGGCAACCCTCATTTCTTATGTCATTACTGTCAGGTGTGTCTGCCATATAGGCTATGCTTAAGTTATTGCTTCAGGTGTGTCTGCCATAAGGGGTTATTCTCAGGGATGCCTAAGTTACTGCTGTCACATGTGTCTACCGTAACTATTGAGTACACGCTATGCCTCAGCTAGGAACTGAAAATGTAACAAGAACAGGACCTCACTCAGCCCCAGCCCTCAAGGAGCTCTTCTTTTGGGCAAAGAGACAAATAAGTTAATGCACAATTATAGTATACTATGGTAAGTATTGTGGGAAAGAAGGAAGTGGTAAAGGATGCCAGAAGGAAAGCATAAAAATCAGAAAGACACATGGGGAAAGTTTCCAGGAAGAGCTTCATTGGAACTGAGAATAAAAGAATCTGGAGGAGTTAGCAAGTTGGAAAGGCAGTGATGTGGGGGTGTTATTGGTTAGCATTAGAGATGGTATTCTAGGCAGAGGAAACAGCAAGGGGAAAGGAATTGTGTGTTCTAAGTCCTGCAGGTAGCTCATCATGAATAGGAGTGTGGTGGGAGATGAGGTTTGAGTCTGCAACTCAGAAAAAGAGCCACAAGCTAGAGCCAGAGCCTTGCAAGTCCACAGACCTCAAAGACCTTTCTGAGGCCATGGAAGGGAAAACTATTGCCTGTGGTGTGTAGTGTGAGAAATACAGTTCAAAGACCAAGACCTGCAATGGAGCTGATTGTTTCTTACCGTCCTATTCAATTCCAAACACCAAACTTCACCACACTAAAGCTTCCCCGCCCTTTCTCTTCTGATATCTAGACCCTCCCTCACCCAGCTACCATTTTCTGTCTCTACAATTTCTAGTGTTGTCCCCAGTTGTCATTCATATAAAAATAGAAGAATAAGAACTGTCAAGTTTTTGGGTTTTTAAGTGACAGCAGGACTTTGGCTACAATTCTGCTGTAGAGAATCCTTTTATAGTAAGAATAATCATTTGCAATAGGTCTGTGTAATACACTGGTCATAGAAAGATGCTGACATTTTTATAAAAGATAGTGTAAACTGTATTTTAACCTCTACATGTTGCTAATTAAGCATTTTCCACCAAGTCAGAGAGCAGACGGTTTCACAGACTTTACAATCTTTTGTTTTAATGATGCCTTTGTAGGAATCCTGGCAGAAAATAAGTTCTGTTGTTTTTCCTTATTCATCTTTGCTTACAGCGCAGACTTGATAGATTGTTCTCAGTGAACTTTTTCAACTTAAGATTTCTGACTCCTTTTGGCCAGGGAAGTCCCAGGTTTGGCCTTCTGGACTTAGAAAGCATGTGAATTTATTTTTATTGGAATTCTTCTGACTAATCATTCTGCTGCTGCATATTGTAATTATCTGCCCAGGTTATCTTCTGGAAGGAGATGCTGCCTCGTTTTTCTTTTAAGGACTGGACACTTTCCTGTCTGTGATGGTGAAGGGCTCCCCAGTGCCTCTTGTCCCTACTGAAGCTTCCTAGCTCCATCGTCACGGTAACACTGTGGCATAGTAAGGAGATGCAGAGGACCTATGATGACATTCAGGGTCAGCTTCATGGTTGTATGACCTGTGCATTCACTCAGTGCCCTGCACTTAGAAAGGCAAAGTCCAACAGGGTGCAGTGGTTCACGCCTGTAACCCAAGCACTTTGGGAGGCCGAGGTGGGCAGATCATGAGGTCAAGAGATCCAGACCATCCTGGCCAAAATGGTGAAACCCCATCTCTACTAAAACTACAAAAATTAGCTGGGCATGGTGGCACGTGCCTGTACTCCCAGCTACTCAGGAGGCTGAGGCAGGAGAATCACTTGAACCAGGGAGGTGGAGGTTGCAGTGAGCCAAGATTGCAGCACTGCACTGCATCCAACCTGGCAACAGAGAGAGACTCCATCTCAAAAAAAAAAAAAGAAAGAAAAAGAAAAAGAAGAAAGAGAAAGAAGGAAAGAGAAAAGAAAGAAAGAAAGAAGGAAAGACGAAAGAAAGAAAGAAAGAAAGAAAGAAAGAAAGAAAGAAAGAAAGAAAGAAAGAAAGAAAGAAAGAAAGAAAGAAAGAAAGAAAGAAAAAGAAAGGCAAAGACCCTATGGTTGGCTTAATGCTCTGTCATCACTGCCTTGAAATCATTGATAATGTTTTCACAAGGGGCCCCAAATCTTCACTTTACTTTGGGCCTCATAATCTCTGTAGCCAGTCCTGTTGACATTATAATCCCTTTTATTTTTTTATTTATTAATTTTTTTTTTTTTTTTTTTTTTTTTTTTTGAGACGGAGTCTCGCTCTGTCACCCAGGCTGGAGTGCAGTGGCGCGATCTCAGCTCACTGTAAGCTCCGCCTCCCGGGTTCATGCCATTCTCCTGCCTCAGCCTCCCGAGTAGCTGGGACTACAGGTGCCCACCACCACGCCCAGCTAATTTTCTGTATTTTTAGTAGAGACAGGGTATCACCACAAGAATCAGCCTCAATTGTTCCATAAACACTAGGTTTTCAGCTACAGCAAAACCAGTTCACTTCTTCCTGCCATGGGTGCATGGCTGCATGCACCTGGTAAACCACAAGATTTCAGAAGTCCAGAGGGCACTGGTATACCGGCAGAACATGGACAGACACATACCCACACTCAGCTGAATATCGCCAGGCACCACACACAGCTTCTTTGCCAAACATCAGCACTGTTCAGAATAAAAACAGAATTGTCAAGGCACTGTGAGTTTCCCCACAGCTGTGGCCAGCGGCAGGTGTAACCTCAATCAACCTAAGGACTGTTCCCTAGAGAGTGGTACTTGACTGATCCAAAAAACAAACAAAAAAACAAACACTTACAAAATCACAATTCACAGCAATCTGAATCTGCTTTCAGGAAGTGTGAACAGTGATGCCTGTTCAATTAGACCTTTTATTCATTTAAATGCAGTACTAAAAACCAGGTTAACAGAACAATGCTCTGTTTTTTTTCTTTTTAGTCCAAGAACACCTGGCTTGTTAGAAAAGCAACCCGAGAAGACAAGAAGGCATCTCTCCAATTGTGGAGAGGTTTTATGCCTAATCTGTTTATTCATTTAGATTTGATCCAAAGGAGTAAAGCTGTTATACTGGATTTCACTTGCAGTCACATGATACTCAGTTGTCAAGGATATGAATATGCCTAAAATTCTAGCTACAAAAGAAAAGGAGATCTGTGTGCATGTGTGTAGGTATATGCGTGTATGTACATAAATATATATATATATAAAATATTTTTCAAATAGTGTAGAATAATTTTGAAATACTGACTAAAGTTTTCTTAGTCAAAATATTTAAGGTGATAGATACCCCAGGTACACTGATTTGATCTTTATATAAGTGTATTAAATTATCCCATGTACCCTGAAACTATGTACATCTATTATGCATCAATAAAAAATTGTTTAAGAAATATATACACACATAGACTTAATATGAAAAAAGATGTATTATTTCATCATTAACTTTAAGATTTTGATTACACATTGAAATGATATTTTATATATATTATATATATATATTCTGTTAACAGAGGCAGTGGCATACTAGAGCAGCTTTATTGGCTCTCGAGTGCTGAATGTACATTTTCAACTCCACATTCGGTGATGTTATATTGGTATTTTGAAATCAGCCATGATTTCAATACAACTTACATCATGGTATCATGGTGACATCTGCTACAAACCAAGGCATTTTCTCCCTGGAAATCCATATAACACCACACCATTCTATTGAGCTTACTGTAAAAGTTCTAAATAAAACTTGGAAATTGTGAAAATTAAAACATTGTAGATCCAAGTGATTGAAACAAAATAAAACTGATGAAGAATGATTACAGTAGGAGTTTCAATTCCACATAAAGGAAGAGAGGAAGCTGGAAGAAAAGCACTTACCTCTATCAGTTCCAACCTGTTGCTTCAGACTATCTTCCAGGACAGCACATGATAGCCTAAGACACAGCAGTTAAAATACCACATATTCTCACTTATAAGTGGTATCTAAATGGTGAGAACACATGGGCACACAGAGGGAAACAACACACTTTGGGGCCTTTCAGAGGGATGAGGGTGAGAGGAGGGAGAGGATCAGGAAAAATAAATAATGTGTACTAGGCTTAATACCTGGGTGATGAAATAATCTGTATAACAATCCCTCATGACACAAGTTTACCTATGTAATAAACCTGCACTTGTACCCCTGAACTTAAAATAAAAGTTAAAAAAAAAAAATACTTCCCCTGAGCAACACTGCACCTGAAAATGCAATGAGTGAGTATGTATAGTCTATCTTGGAGCTGGGCTACCTAATGTCATGAGTACAAATCACAAAAATAAATAGTTACATAAAATATATGCCTTCATTTTCTCAAAGTCAATACTACTAAAATAAACACATTTTATAAAGATGGGGACAATTAAACCAATTAGAACTCTATTTAATTATCCCGTTTAGTTTAAGTATATTAAAATAACCCCAAAATTATATATAACACAGAGGGAAATAATTATTAAAACTGAGTAAGAACGTTGTCATTTTATTTCACATCAAGTCTAATCACATGAAGGGACCCCTTCTCAACAGGGAACTATGAGAAATTAAACAAAGAATTTATTGCTCAGCTGTCTGTGGCTGCATAAATTTATGGCCAAAGGGAAAATTGCACCAGATGTATTCTGCAGGGGGAGAGGGGCCACTGCATTTCATTAGTGATAGCAAAGGTCTTACCAGAATAATTCAGCCTTTTTTATTTCATAATTTTAGCTTTTAGATATATCACTAACCACCCCCCACAGCCCACCAGATACTCAACATGTTATTTTCTATTGGCTTATTTCTTTCAGCAATTCCTTAAAGGGGGAGAACTAGAGAGAGGGAAGGAGAAAGTTTATAGAAATCTTCAGGTCATACGTGTTGTTTACAAGGAAGGATTGTTTACACTTTTCTTTTATAATACAAATTAAAGAAAGCAAATCTGGGCAAAATCTTTTGGACTAGTGAGAATCCAGAGAAGATGTAATGCCAGCATAGATTAAAGACACTAATTTACAGTACTAACTACTAATACTCTAGGGCTGACTACTAATACTCTGGGACTAACTATTAATACTTCAGGGCTTTGTGCTCAGCACTGTTCTGAGGTGTCACGATGAGAGGTGACAATGTGCTAGCAGCCCTCACTCTCAGCGCCTCCTCAGCCTCGTCGTCCACTCTGGCAGTGCTTGAGGAGCCCTTCAGCCCGCGACGGCTCTGTGGAAGCCCCTCTCTGGGCTGGCCGAGGCAGGAGCCCGCTCCCTCTGCTTTCGGGGAGGTGTGGAGGGAGAGGCACGGGCGGGAACCGGGGCTGCGCGTGGCGCTAGCGGGCCAGCGTGAGTTCCGGCGGGCGCAGGCGCGGCCTCGGTGGGCCCCGCACACTGAGCGGCCTGCCGGTGCCTCCGGCCCAGGGCAGTGAGGGGCTTAGCACCCGTGCCAGCAGCTGCAGAGGGTGCCGGCTGGCCAGCACTGGGTTCGAGTTATCTCCGGGCCTCAGCTGCCTCCCCGCAGGCAGGGCTCGAGAGACCTGCAGCCCGCCCTGTCCGAGCCCCTCCCCTGCGGCGGGCTCCCCTGCCGCCCGAGCTTCCCCGATGGGTGCCGCCCCCTGCTCCGTGGCGCTGGGTCCCATTGACAGCCCGAGGGCTGAGTAGTGCAGGCGCAGCTGGGGACTGGCGGGCAGCTAAGCCTGCAGCCCCAGTGCAGGATCCACCGGGTGAAGCCAACTGGGCTCCTGAGCCGGATGGGGACTTGGAGAACTTTTATATCTAGCTGGAGGATTTCATGTGCACCAATCAGCACTCTGTATCTAGCTAATCTGGTGGCAACTTGGAGAACTTTTATGTCTAGCTACAGGATTGTAAATACACCAATCAGCACTCTGTGTCTAGCTCAGGGTTTGTAAATACACCAATCAGTACTCTGTGTCTGGCTCAAGGTTTGTAAATACACCAATTGGTGCTCTGTATCTAGCTAACCTAGTGGGGACTTGGAGAACTTTTATGTCTAGCTAGAGGATTGTAAATGCACCAGTCAGCACCCGGTCAAAACGGTCCAATGAGCTCTCTGTAAAGTGGACCAATCAGCTCTCTGTAAAATGGACCAATCAGCAGGATGTGGGTGTGGCCAGATAGGGGAATAAAAGGCTGCCCCAGCTAGACAGAGGCAACCCGCTTGGTCCTGTTCCAGTTGTGGAAGTTTTGTTCTTCTGCTCTTTGCAGTAAATATTGGTGCTGTTCACTCTTTGGGTCCATGCTGCCTTTGTGAGCTGTAACATTCACCGTGAAGGTCCACAGTTTCACTCATGAAGCCAGCCAGACCATGAACCCACCAGGAAGAAGGAACAAACTCCAGACATGCCATCTTTAAGAACTGTAACACTCAGGAGGAAGGTCCATGGCTTCATTCTTGAAGTCAACGAGACCAAGAACCCACCAATTCCAGACACAGCAACAACCCTATCAAGTGTTTATCTTTTATAGGCCTAATTTTCAAATGAGGAAACTGAGCACAGAGAGGGTAACTAAAATATCAAAGTAAATTATATAACCAGAAAGTGTAGTTCTAAACTAGACTCTAATATCTGTGCACATACCTCTATGCCCTGCCGCCTAAAGCATGAAATAGCTGCCTTGAGAAAGCCAAAGAGATGGAAATACAAAGCCACAAAGCAAATCATTTGGGGCAGGATTTAATGACTGGTCTTGTACAGAAAGTTAATACCGTATAAAGTACCATACATGTGTAACATATTTCTGTTTCTCTTTGAGAAATTTTTCTGCCATCCCAGACTTAACTGTTGTTTATCTCCTTAAAAGGATGTACTCTTCTCCAGCTCCTGATACAGCTAGCATCCAGAATACAGTATTGCTTATGAAACAGTTTTTCAATGAATGAATCCATCAACCAATTAATCAGTCAATGAGTAAGATAATAGCTATGGCATTAAATTTATCTGTAGCTGAACAGTGCTTGATGTGGTTTATTGTTCGAATAATCCTTGATGGTCTCAGAGTATCGGGATAAGCTTTGAAGATTTGTAGACTATAGCTGTGAAGACCTAGTATGGATAAAATAGAGAAATAATATTGTGAAAGATAAAGGGATTAGTTTTAATGATGTACTGAGAATATACCAAACTCAAGACTGTTCACATCATTTAACTCATTAATTCTCACAATATATCTGATAGATGAAAAAATGGAGGCTCAACAAATAAAGTTATTTGCCAAAAGTGATGCCGGCAAATAAGTGGAAAATTGATGTTATGAGGCCAATCTTTTTAACTCCAAAGCTCTTTTCACTACCATCCAGTATTTCAGGGGGAAGTGCAGGAGTGGAACAGGAGACGGGGAGGAGGAAAAAGGAAGAATAAAATGAATATAAGATGAAATGTAGGCAGGAGAGAAGTTCTGTGAACTTTGGTTTCTGCTCCAGTTTGACCTAGAAATATCCAGGCAATTATTTTAATCCCCCAATTTCCTCAACTGGGATTAAAATAAGCGTGACCCAGTTGTCACAGTCCTCCTGACAGGAAAGCCAGTGCTGACATGCAATTAACTCAGGGCTTCACTGTGTGCTGGCAGGAGTTCCCGTAGGGAGGTAGCCTCCACAGAAGTTCTTTTTCACCTTCTGAGTTGGAGGTAATTGCCCCTGTACGGGAAATTCAAAACCTTGGTGCCTTCAGGCAGAAATCTGGCCGTTCATTTGCAGAACCTTGGTACTATCCTGGCAATTGCAGATGCCTCCTCAGCAGTTACAGCTGTCTGGTGGGACACCCGTTCTCCCTAATAGAAGGTGATGGGTAAGGGGCTGGTGAAGAAATATTGGCAGCAACTCCTCTAATGTCTTATGATTGGACAAAAACTCACAAGGAGCCATAATATAAAGGAAATTCTGCCCACAGTAGCATTTTTCCAGAGAAGAGCCAGTTTGAGATGCAGTAAGTTAGAGATACCCAGTAGAATCTGATGATGGGCAGTAGAGAAACTCGTTTAGAAAAGAATTCCAGGTGGTGGCTCACACCTGTAATCCCAGCACTTTGGGATGCCGAGGTGGGCAGATCAAAGTCAGGAGTTTGAGACCAGCCTGACCAATGTGAAACCCCATCTCTACTAAAAATACAAAAAAAAAAATTAGCTGGGCATGGTGGCGGGCACTTGTAATCCCAGCTACTTGAGAGGCTAAGGCAGGAGAATCCCTTGAAGCCCGGAAGTGGAGGTTGCAGTGAGCCAAGATTGTGCTACTGCACTCCCGCCCAGATGACAGTGCGAGACTCCATCTCAAAAAAAAAAAAAAAAAAAAGAATCCCTAAGGAGAAACTAGAGAAACTATAAAGAAGTGAATAGTGCAGTGCCCTCTCCACATTGGTAACACTATACATTTAAAAATCTCCAGCATTCACAATGGCTTTCTTCATCCACCCTCCTCCTACTTTTTAGTAATTGGTTTAATGGACACTAAAAGCATGATGAAGAATGTAGTGTACCCAATTTATTACCACAGCTCATTTCATAGATAGCAAGCCCACGCCTTACATGCTGCATTGAATATATAGGTTACATTTAAGGATCAATATCACCTGACTGCAATTTGATAAGTGCTTATAATTTAATTTCCAGTTACGACATTTACTTAATCAAATCTTTGGCAATGAGAGTCCATTCAAGTACAATATGCAATAAGAGGATCTGGAAAAGAGAGGAAATCACAGGGTGAATATTCAGAAACTTAAGTGTATGATTTACATCCACTATAACTTAAATAAAAACTCTTATGACTTTTAAGAAACATTCACAAGTATTAACCCAACAACACTTGTGGAAAACATAATAATTATAAAACATTTTATATGTAGGGAGTCTGGTAGAAGACATGAATAATCCAGAAATGGCATGGTCAATGTAAAAATGAGATTTAATCAGAAATACCTTAACTAATTATATATAAATGATGTCTTCATATTGCATTATAATGTGATATTTTTAATCACTTTAAATATATTTTTGAGTGTGATTTTAATTAAAAAGTAAATCACACTCAGGAAAATTTAAAGGCAGCTTAGAAACTGTTTTTAACATGTCTAAAAGTTACTCTAGGTATCTAACTTAAAGCCCTCAAGTACAACTATTTTGTTATGAATGATCAAAAATTGTTTTTGTCCCACTACAGCTCCTGAATACAGCATAGTTTGCCTCATTTCATAAAGACATTGTGTCCTCCTAGTAAAGAGTTGCACAACCACACATAAAATTGTTTGTATTGGTCCTTTTACTTGAAACTTTGGGCCTTTAGAAGAACATGGTTAGAGTAAGAAGAAAGAAAATGACTTTTAAGTAAATGATGAAAGATGAAAGACCAACACAGAATGGACAATATTTCAACTCAAACCTTTAAATGAGAGTGCCAAAGAAATGTACTCTTCACCTAAAAGACAGAAAAAGAGCATGGCCTTGCCATGCCAAGTAGAGAAGATTCTGGGAGCTTTCCTGGTACTCCTTCCCTTAGATCTATCCTCTCTTCTCTTCCTTTTTCTCCAGCATCTCAGACATCAGCAACTTGCAGAAGAGAATTTCCCTGACTCAAAATGTAGTGTTGAGCAGTTAATCTGGGCACTTCAGCATTTCATAAATGATTTTTTGTGGGCTCTTTTCCTAGGATTCAGGAAGGGGGCATGTGCTATCTTCTCCCCTCACCCCGCCACCCCGCCCCCCCCCCCCCCCCCCGCCCGCCACACACACACACAGAGCACAAGGTAGGTAAGGAGAAAATTTCCTTGTGTGAATAAAGTACTCCCCAAGAGGATACCTCCTTTTCTCTTCCAGGCCCCTTATTATACCCAGTTGGGAGAGGGTAAGTCTGAAGAGAGGCAGATGGTACCTGTGGATGATGGTCCCATGAAGAGAACGTGAGGCATTTTTGCCTTTAGCTTTAGGCCTTAACTGATTTCTGCATTTCTAAGCCAACTGAAAACATCCTACTCCACATTTAACACCAAAGTCTTACATTGAAAATAGCCTAAATGCTCATCTATGGTGAAATAGAGGGGGAAAAAAACAGCAACAAAATTGACATATTCAAATTATATAATATTGTGCTAAGAGGAATTAGCTAGATCATCAACATGGAAAGATCTCAAAAACATAATGTTAAATATAAAATGAGGCAAAATGAGATGTATAGTGCTCTCTAGCCTCAGTTTCCTCATCATTACATTAATTCATTCACTCAGGAAATCTTGGTTGAGTGCCTACCATGTCCCAGAACCTGTTTTAGGCAATAAAGATATAGCAATAAAAAATGAAAGAAAACAAAGGCTCTTCCTTCATAGAGTTACAGTCTAGTGGTGTGAAACAATAAATGAATATTACATTTATGGCAAATCAGATCTATTGTTTTCAAAAAGCTGTAAAGAAAAATAAAACAGAGAATTAAAAAATGTAGTATTAGAGGAAGAAGACTAGAAAGTTTTGCAGACAAGATTTTGCTAGAAAGGTGATATCGTAGTAAAGACATAAAGAGTAGAAGAGAGACAAATAAGCCTTTGTTGCGACAGATGCACAGATTAAGATTTGAGGTTGTAACCTATAAAGAACTCAAAAAAATTTACAAGAAAAAAACAGACAACTCCATCAATAAGTGGGCAAAGGAAATGAACAGACACTTCACAAAAGAAGACATTTATACAGCCAACAGACACATGAAAAAATGCTCATCATCACTAGCCATCAGAGAAATGCAAATCAAAACCACAATGAGATACCATCTCACACCAGTTGGAATGGCAATCATTAAAAAGTCAGGAAACAACAGGTGCTGGAGAGGACATGGAGAAATAGGAACACTTTTACACTGCTGGTGGGATTGTAAACTAGTTCAACCATTGTGGAAAACAGTGTGGTGATTCCTCAAGGATCTAGAACTAGAAATACCATTTGACCCAGCCATCCCATTACTGGGTATATACCCAAAGGATTATAAATCATGCTGCTATAAAGACACATGCACATGTATGTTTATTGCGGCACTATTCACAATGGCAAAGACTTGGAATCAACCCAAATGTCCTTCAATGACAGATTGGATTAAGAAAATGTGGCCCATATACACCATGGAATACTATGCAGCCATAAAAAAGGATGAGTTTGTGTCCTTTGTAGGGACATGGATGCAGCTGGAAACCATCATTCTCAGCAAACTATCACAAGAACAGAAAACCAAGCACCACATGTTCTCACTCATAGGTGAGAATTGAACAATGAGATCACTTGGACACAGGAAGGGGAACATCACACACCGGGGACTGTTGTGGGGTTGGGGGAGGGGGGAGGGATAGCATTAGGAGATATACCTAATGTAAATGACGAGTTAGTGGGTGCAGCACACCAACATGGCACATGTATACATATATAACAAACCTGCACATTGTGCACATGTACCCTAGAACATAAAGTATAAAAAAAAAAAAAAAAGATTTGAGGTTATTAGTGAAACTTTCTCAAGCCTATTCTAATTAACATACATTCTTTCATATCTTTTCTTCTTCTTCTTCTTCTTTTTTTTTTTTTTTTTTTTTTTGAGATGGAGTCTTACTCTGTCATCCAGGCTGGAGTGCAGTAGTGGCAGGATCTCAGCTCACGGCAACCTCCATCTCCTGGGTTCAAGCAATTCTCCTGCCTTAGCCTCCTGAGTAGCTAGGATTATAGGTGCATGTCACCACACCTGGCTCATTTTTTTATTTTTAGTAGAGACAGGGTTTCACCATGTTGGCCATGCTGGTCTTGAACTCTTGACCTCAGGTGATCCACCCACCTCAGCCTCCCAAAGTGCTGGGATTACAGGTGTGAGCTACCACGCCCAGCCTGAAAAAGGGTGGCTTTTTTTTTTTTATGGAGTCTCGCTCTGTCGCCCAGGCTGGAGTGCAGAGGCACAATCTCGGCTCACTGCAACCTCTGCCTCCAGGATCAAGCGATTCTCGTGCCTCAGCCTCCTGAGCAGCTGGGACTATGGGCATGCGCCAGCATGCCAAGCTAATTTTTGTATGTTTAGTTGAGATGGGGTTTTGCCATGTTGGCCAGGCTGGTCTTGAACTGACCTCAGGTGATCCACCCGCCTCAGCCTCCCAAAGTGCTGGGATTACAGGTGTGAACCACCAAGCCCAGCCTCTATTTTCTAGTGTAGATAAAAAACATTCTTTATTTTCACACATTTTCAGGCATTTCAGTGGGAATCTAATTCCTGGGGCTGAGAGGCAGACAATTAAACTTGGAACTAATTTTATTTTGAATCAATGTGTACCTTTTAAGGATTTTGGTAGAAAAAAATTTATTGTTATTGAGCTACTCAGAAATAATTGTGCCTAATATACCTGATACTTAAGTAGGAGTCACTATTAAGAACTCTGATATTGAAAATTTTTAGGAGACTGAATAAAAGCATCTGGCTTGTTTCCTGAAGAACAACCCAATATATGTCAAAATCTCACTAGCTTGCCTCTCAAATTTATTGTTTAATCTAATGTTAGCTACAAAGCTAACCATAAAGTTTATGGCAGAAGAGATTCTGTGACAAATGGAAGAATATCAAAACTAATGTCTAGAAATAGCTGGATATAAAATCCAGCTTCTTAACGGACCTGTGATAGTAAGCAAGATAGCTCATTTCTCTGGGACTCAGTTTCCACATTCGTAAATGGAAATACATTCCTTCCTCTCAGAAGTTGAAAAAAGTATATATAAATGTTTGCTCTGCATCTTTCCCTGTTCAAGAATCTAAGCTCTATAAAGGCAAAGAGCATGTCTGCTGTATTAGTCCTAGTGCCCTGGGACCTCTCAGAGGCTATCCTGGCTCATAAAAAGTGCTCATTAAATTTTTATGGACCAAATTATTGAATATATGATAATATCTGAAATAGTGCCTGGCACAGAAAAAATCTTCACATAATAAATATTAGTTTTATCCTTTCTTTTCTTTCTTCCAGCATTCTAGACACTTTTCTCACCTAAACTATTTAACCTAGTCCTGTCCTAGTAATCATGAATCTCAACAGCTTTTTTCTTGTTTGGAAGTTGACCAGTCAGGAGTGTAACAGGAGTCTTCACGCCATGAACATGATCCCTGCACTGAAAATTGACTTTCACCAGAGGGTGACCCCTAGGTAGACCCTGGGTCTCTCCGTCAGCTCTGGCATCCTAATATACAGGTTGTGCCTCTTTAGAAGTCTTTTGTGATGTAAAAGGAATGCATTGATCAGCTTACCTCAATGAAGGCCTCAATCCAGCTATCCTGCTCCTGCCTCAATCAGGTGTTTCACTCAAGGTGTTCAGAGCCCAGTCAGCAGCAGGCTATCACATCCTTCTGGCCAGCAGCCAAGATAAAGTGGCTAGAGGCACAAACTGGGGCCACCTGCTACCTCTCTATGGTTTGCATGGCATCTCAGAGGTAGGAGGTGGGGAGTGCAGTACTAATAGTGCAGAGATCTAAGCTGTTACTTAAAGTAAACAGATTGAGAAGAGACTGCACGTATAAATGCTGTGAAGAGAAGCCACATAGCATAATGTTTAAGTGGATACTGAAGTCAGACATGATTCAAACTGCAACTTCACTAACTTTACAGCACGTTGGCAATTGCCTAATCTGTCTGTGCCTGTCTCCTTCTATATGATTTGATACCAACAGCCAACATCTACTGAGCACACCCTGTGGGCTGGAAACTGTTAATACATGCCTGTATTAAATCCTCACGATAACCCAATGAGGTAGATGCCAGAATTATCCTCATTTTACAAATAAGAAGGCAAACACATGGAGCAGTTACATTACCTGCCAAATTCCTACAATAAGGTCCATTACTTTCCTGGTTTCAGTGCTCAACCAGCCAGCACTCATGTTCACTACACCATGGTGAGGACTGAATTCGATGATATGCAGAATAGTTTCTGGAATGTCATCATGCTTTAGAAGGACCATGACCAGAACTGCCTGGCCAGAAATAAGGGACCATGAAGTTCCATAGGCAGTGGGGTTGGTTAATAAAAATTGGAGTGTTGAATCTTGTACTGCAAGGCTTGGGAAGGAATGAAGGTTGGGGCAGATAAGAGGAAGTCAATTAAGAGAAGGGTGACTATTTGGAGAGGCAACCAACAGAGAAGGGGACTTTAAAATAGTTCCATGAATTGCAGTAGGTAAGGATAGTACCATGCCTTTCAAAATTGGTGAGGTCACAGGGCCAAAAGTGAAAGTGGGCTTTCAGAAGAGGTGAATGCATTCAATTTCAGTCATCTTAGATTTAAAAAGAAAGCAAGACATGGCAGCTATACAGAAGATGACAAGGCTTCTTATGAATACATGGGAGTAGACACAACAAATAAAATGGTGTAATTAAAAAGAAATGGAACTCACCTTGAGTAAGCCTCTGTTTTTATGTTTTTCTCTCAACAATCACAATTTATTAGGCTCCAACTTAATATTATTACATTTTCATACTTCCTTTGCATAGGAAGTAGAAGAGCTTTGTGAACAATTAAGAAATTTTCACATGTGCTTCTTTTCTGAAAAAATTTTGTTATGTGAAATAGTTTATTTTGGCAGATTCTTAGGGCTTGAGTCTTTATCTTGAAAAGAGGAAAGAAAGGTCTTTCACTTAAAGTGGCTTCTCAACCATTATAACTGAAAGAGACAACAGGAAGGAAAAAGCTTTCACGACCTTTTATCTGAACATTCTGTTGAACTGTTCAAATTATAAGAACTTATACCTGAGTTCTTAAATTTTCAAAGTGCACAAAATAAACTTTCTGTTCTCCTCAGAAATGATGTGATATTATCCCTGCAGGAGAAGAGATTGGGAAGGTTTAGAACATTCTTTAAGCTTTTCAATTGATGTCAAATGGAATGGGATAGCTGCCTATGTCAGGAGGCTCATTTGCTTCACCCTGTGTCTGCCGAAGTCCAATATGCTGAAATTCTCACTCAGTTGTCCCACTCCGTGGGATGCTTTATGCCATCAGGCATTAACTATTGAACTGCCAGTCTCAACTACCACTATAAATAGTCTTAGCCACCCAGAAGAGTTACTTGAGAAATGGCTGTCTTTGCAGGAAGTGGTGCCTGGAACAGTGTGATGTATAATGAGTATTTCACCAAGCATGGAAACAGATGGTAACAAAAGTAAGAAGTCACCCAAAGTGTCTTTTTCCTGGAGAATCCTCACCATGCCACATCAGAAACACAGTATTGTTGACAATCATATTGTTCAGCCTCTACCTGGTTGTGTAGTCTTGGACAAGTTACTTAAATCAGCTGGGTTATCAGTTTCCTCATATGTAAAATGAAAATAAAGTACCTAGTTCACAGTATTGTTATTGAAAAAATTAGATGAATAAAACACCTTAGAACAGTGCTTAGGCATTCAATACATGTTAGTATCTGTCTCTCAGTTCTCAGTCATGAGCTCATTTTCTAACTATGGCCCAAGTACTACCAGAATCCACTTTTCTCTGCATTTATGCATTTATGCCCCCTTTGGAGGGGGTCATAGGATCATGTATAAATGGTCAACAATATTTGGCTGGCAAAATATTATGGTTTTTGACACCTGTTTTACCTTACACTGTGGACATTAAGAAATGTCTCTGTACTAGCTTAACCCAAAGAAAAAGACTTACACATGGATTTTGCAACTAAATCCTCCCAAGACAACATGAGGATCAGGCAGAAGGCTGCAGAAAGAGGCACTGAAGAAGAGACCATAGAGGTAATGTATTTAAGAGAGAGAATGCACTCTTTGTTCATTGCCCTAGGAGATTTGCTTCCATATTTTTCTATTCTCTCTTGGTATTTTGTCTTTAGCATCTGTTAATAAAGACATTTACCAGAGCAGGTTGATCCATCTGTGTGTCAACAGGAAAATACACAGATTATATAGATCCTACATATCAACTTGAGGAAAGGTAAAGAAAGAGGAGGTATCATTTGGGGACACTGTATTGGAGAAATTCAAGATGGTAGGCTAAATATCTAATCCTAGAGCTGCTATAATTCCAAATTCATAATGTTTATCTAGGTAATACCAAATACTGCCTCAATCACCTTTGAGGCCCTCCTAAATTTCTATCCTTTGGACCCATCACATAAGCCCATTTGACTATGTGTCGTCCTCAAGTTAGGTGTGGAATCACAATTAGTAAGTCATTCTAGAAAACTGTACATATCACAAATAATTTTAGAGTAATGCTATCTAGAGACGTACCAATCATTTGCCAATTTGTCCAAAAACACAGCTTAAAATATGTGTTATAGAAGCATGTGTCACAGATATATCAGTAAGAAGAAGTGATCATGTCAGGGGTTCCCATATTACAGCCATTCAAATGACTTTCTCCTCTTGATTCCAGGTAAAAGGAGCTCCCTTTATTTCACACATAAAGGTAATAATATAACACATTTCTAATGATAAATAATGATAAAATGCCTTAGCATTAGACCATTATGCTCAAGAGAAACCAAAGAAAGCACATAAATTTGTTTGGTCCTATTCATTCCTTAAACCATTTTAGAGAGTACTATATCAGTGACAAGCACCATTCTAAGTGCTAACAATATAGGAATAAATGACAACTTTCCTGTCTTCAAGGAGGTTACAGTCTGTCAGGAGAGATTTGCCTACCACTACATATATACAAAATAGCATGTTGTGTGCTTTAGTAACAGTAGAGGAGCCAGGTACCATGAGAGCATAGATATATCAGCAATTCAATTGAACTGGATCTTTAGTAATAATGGAGAGTGGAGGCACATTCCAAGCAGAATATCTAAAAAAAAAAAATGCAAAACATTGGTGACTTGAGAAATGATAGTGTTTTAGCCTAGGTCCCCTAGAAAGAAGAATGTGAAGTATGACTTAAGGCACTAACACTTAATTTGCAAGGTACATGCCCAGGACCACAAAAGTAACAGAAAACAGAGTGGGGTAGTGGGGGGATGTGGAAGATGTGATACAGGGTGATACAATGCATTACTACAGCTATAGCTACACAAGTAGAGAGACACAGTGTGCCACTCAGCAAGCATGTTTGCTAAGTACAGCTCTGGAAACACCACATGTGGAAGTAGTCTACAAGGAAGAGGAAGAAAGAAAATGTCTGTTAACTTTCTCATCGATCAAGTTTCTCCCAGTGGTGGGTCAGCTGGCCCCTTGACAGCTGCTCAAGAATGTAGATCATACACTAGGGAGTGATGTTTATCCAAGTCTGAAAGTGAAGGAATGACCTGAGGCAGGTGGTGTGACGACAAAGAAAGACAAAGCTGCAAGCAGTGGAGGACTCTGGGAAGCCACTCGAGGTTTTTGTGACTAGAAAGCATGGAAGGAAGACAGGGCAGAAAGAGCAGAGATTAACTTGTGAAGACCTTTGTGTATACATTGAAGGGTTTGGATTTTGTTCTGCGGGTGAAGAATATTTTTAGGAAAGGAGAAGTCAGTCAGACATTGTTCAAGATTAATTGACTATCTAGGTAAAAGTGGATCTGCATTTTCTACTGATTGCTTCAATATTTACCCAAGGTTAAAGAAATTCATTTTGGGATACTCCAAATTTAGATACAGAAACAATCAACTGAGATGCAATAATTATTCAGGGAGCAGACAAACTGCCAATGAATAAGCAATGGTAGATGCTCTTGTCTATTTTGTTTAACTCAAAATAGAAATTAAATTATTATTTACTCAAACAACAGATGGATACCAGGTCCACATGGCAATCTTGAGATGGTCTTGAATTACGTGAGTCAGCTGATATCACTGTTGAAACTCTCTGGGAAAGAGCCTCCTTTTTGCACCTGGCTTACAAAGCAACCACCCTGAAGGATGCAACCATATTTAGTGCTCTTTGAAACACAACCAAGAATAACATCTGGCACTTTTTGGAAGAATGGTTTTTTTCACTGTATAGTAAAAAAAAAAAAAAAAAAAAAAAAAAAAAAAAAAAAAATCGTTGCTGTCTAAAAACAGCCAGCATTTCTAGACAGCTTTTCATAATCCATAATCTCATCTAATCAGCATAGCAAGTTTATGAGAAATGAATTATTGCCCCCTCACACAGATGTCAAAATTCAAACAGATTCAGAAAGATTAAATAGTGTGCCCAATTCCTACATCTAATTAGTGGTGCTGCTGAAATTTTGGACCTTAATACATTTGTCTCCAAAGTGCACATGTTTTCTGGACTGCCTTGCTGCCTCACTTGATGTTATGAAAAGACAAAGCCTGGGTTTTTTTTTGTTTGTTTTTTGTTAGTTTGTTTATGGTGAGAGTACAAAGCCATAGAATTTGAAAATCTATTAAAACACTCACACTCATAATTTCCCTATGGCAAATTTCTGAGAATCTTTCTTGATCAGATTTATCTTCTCACATGGCACAAAATCTTGAGGAAATGGGTTCCACATATCTGATGTGAAGTTGTTCTTCCCACTAAGGTTATTTAGTTCATACCCTTAAAGCTTACAGAGTTCCCATGATTTTAGTATTCTGGAATTCACCTCAATGATTTCAAATATTTTTTATATCATATACCATCCTTCAGTCAATAGACCTGAATATAAGTCTGAGCTCTTTCATTATATAGGTTTGAACAAATGATTTAAATTATACAAACTGCCTCTTTCTTGGATGTAAAATGGGGCTAACAGTAGCTTTTTTATGGGGTTTTTGGTCTACTAGATGAGAGATTTATACAAAGCACAAAATAGGCCATTGTTTGCCTGAGAGTTACAAGGGCATCAAAGATCAGCTCCCCCAGTGGTGCACACACCTGTGCATGATCCTGTACGTGATGTTGACTTGAAGTATGTATCACTCTTGAGTGCCCAAATCCTCTTATTTCCTTCAGAGTCAGAATAATGAAAATTTACCTTCTGAAATAAAGACACTGGATAGATGAGCTGTGTTTTTATGCATGCACCTTAATCTTTACTGTGAAAAAGAAGAGTGACCCTTTTTCTCCCGTTTTCTTTTACAGTTAATGTCAAATACAACAAGATAAAAGGTGTAAGACCCCCCTCAGACTCTGTCATCATTCCGGGATCTATTTCTCCAGCTTTGGCTCTTTTGTCCTATGGGCTTCACCTTTGTGTCTCTCTCCTTCCTGCTCTGATGCTACTGTTTCTGAGATGAGATTAGCAAACTTGACCCCCTCGCATAGATTCCTAGCTTTCACTTAGCAACTAGTTTCTTGTTCCTTCTCATTCTCAATTCATTCTGAACTCATTCAAAAACTTTTGCAGAAAATTTCATGATAAGATGTGCTAGAATAATAAATGTCTTACCCCTTTGCCCTAATCCCCTGTGGAACTACCAAAGAACATAAAAATTAAGCTGCAAAAATATTTTGAATATTTGAAATTGCAGGAATGTAACAATATCTGGAGGATGTTTCTTTAAATTAATGTATTTCCACATAGAAAATAAAAGCTTAAACAAAACATAAAATAATAAAATGCCATGACATTATGAGGTTTTTTTACTTTGTTTTACTCTTATTTGCTTCAAAATGTTAAACAATGAGCCTGAATCACTCTATAAACAGAAACACGATAAATGCTATTTTTTAAAGAAAACAAAAGAGGAAATAAAAAACAAAAACATAACATTGACTACATTTTACAACTTAATAGACACTGTAGTTCATTTTCATTTTGTCTACTTTGGATCATAAATAGCAATACTAAGTACTTTGAAACATGCTCCAAGGCTAGTAAATAAGATGTGGCATATAATCCCCACAGGAAAAAGACAATGTGCATTTTAATGGTCTTCTGGTTAGGCAAAATGTAGATATTTGAAATATCTTCTAATGAGTTTGGTACTAAAATTTGAAATATGCTGATAACATACCACAAAACATTTCAACAGCACAGCTATTAAGCTGATTTTAATTTTCCATTTAATCACAATCATAAAGAATATACAGGTTAAATTTAGATTTATTTTAATGATCTTCATATAGTCACATCTCTTTTCAGCATTATTATTCTATTTCTTGAAGCATTCTTCATCAGCAATCTGACAAAGGCAATTTAACATCTTTATTTACTTTTACAGCTTTCTCTTTTGCAAGGGACATTATGATCCAATAGTCTGCATGTAAGAAATTCACCCAATTATGGTGTTCCAATCTTAAGACATGTCATAAAAGTTGCTTAGATTGATAGCAACGTGGAAGGGGTAGGGAAGAAGAAGGCATAGGCCGATAATTAGAAAATTCTATTGAAGAGCTTGAGAAATAATTAAAGTATCAATGTTGAATCTTTAAAACACTTCCAGTAAAGTCTGTGACTGCTACACAATGATTTATGAATTTATGTTGCCTTAGATTTTCTTCATATTCACATCTTCCCTCTGTTCTATGTCGATTCTTGAAACATAATTTTTTAGAGGCTGCTTTCAATTATACTTTCTAATTAGGCTCAGAAATACCATCTAATCCTCTCTAAATTTCTTTCTTTCATTCTTCTTTCCTTTTATTTTCCCTCCCTGCAAGTTGAGCACACTATGTTCCTAGAAACTGCTAAAAGCCAGTTGTGCAATTAACATAAGATACAGATCTTGCCTCTCAAAGAGCTCATAGTTGAAACTCAAGTCAAACTTGTAAATAAAGAACCGTGAGTTCCATAAGAACAGTTTTGACAATGCCCTTAACAGCACAGAGAAGGTGAAAAACTCATGTATGACACAGTTAACAGGGAAGAGCCCAGGTAGGGAGATTAGTTAAGATCTTATTACAGCTTTCCTCCAAAGAGAGAATGATGCCTTCAAATATGTGTTATTAAAGAGAAAAGGTCAAAAGGAAATAATTCTGATAGAATAGGAAGCCGAGGGCAAGAACTAGTAGGGCCAGGCTGCTGCTCTCAAGCATGATACAAGCTAGGGATGGAGAAATACAAACACAATGTAGTAAAGATTATAACTGAGTTAATTTTTGAGTTTAAAAGGGAATTATAAAGGCCAGAACCCGGAAGTAACAACTATTTTTTCTATTGATAATGGCTAACATTTATTATGTCAGGTTTTAGGCTAAGTTCTTGACCAGCATTATCTAAGCTAATGTTCACAACAACCCTAAGAATTAAGTAGATTATTTTCTCAATTTTATAAATGAGAAAACTGAGACATAGGAAAGTTAAGCAACAAAATACACAGAGTAGTGAAATCAAGACTTACCCACAGTCTGACTATTCTGGGCTCTTAACCACACTCCTAGGGGTTCTGTTTGACTGCATGTTAGATTTGCCTGGGAACCTTAAAAAATGTACTGATACCCAGGCCCTACTTCAGACCAAATAAATCAGAATCTCTGGGTGTATGACTCAGAAATTGGTATTTCTCTTTTCTAAGTTACCTAGTGATCCCATATGCAACCAAGTTTGAGAACTACTCCACTATTCTCTTCTTAAAGAAAAGTTAAGATGATACTGAGTTGACATTTTTAGGGATTAATAAAAGATTAGTTTATGGAGAAGCAAAAAAGGGCACACAAGTCAAAAGAGGAGCATGAGCGAAGGCATGGCATGTTAGGACAAAGGGTATGTATCATATCTGAACCAAGAGCTTTGTAGGAATGGAGAAGACAAGAGAGCCTGATTGAAACCAGATTTTGAAAGGCCTTGAATTCCTTAATAAGAGCCTCTTATTTTATTCTTCGTGCAATAGAGAGCTTTTAAATGTTTTTAAATATGGGAATGAAAGAGAATTTGATCTATATTTTAGGGAAAAATGGCTCTTTGGGGGTCACAGGTATAATAAAATTTAGTAAATGGCTTAGAAATAACTTTGAAATAACTTGAAGAATTCACACTTACCAGTGATTTGTTCTGTTGCATCCTACTGGAAGTAGATATACTGTTTGATATTTAAATTTAATTTAAAGTTAATTCTCTACTCTTACACCACAGCTGTTATCCAAGAGTACATGAACTTAAGAGACTTAAAAGAAATTTAATAATCATTTAGGTATAAATAGAACCAAAGTGACTCACTAGCCTCTGTTTGGTGTCAGGTTTTCATCCTATATGGAGTGAAGACAGAGAAAAAGGTGAGAGTAGGAATGAAAACTCACATTCTTAAATTAGACTCAAATATTTTTTGTCAATCAAGAAAACTTTCCTTGAACCATGAAAACAAATGACATTTCTAAAACCATGACTTATCTCATAAATCATGTTTTCTTTACCAAACTGTTGCATGTTTTTAATCACCTTACCATTTAGGAATGGGATGTTAAAGGCATGGGAATACCACGAAGAATTACAATAGAAGGCCTTCTCTCCTCTTCTCTGTAATCTCTCTTAAAAGCCAGGCTTCCTGCTTCCTTTATTACTGGAGTCAGCTGAAGAGACCCCTCAAGAATGACACGTAGCATAGTACTTAGCAGCTCTTTTCATGTGAGGCTCCATAACAGAATTAACCATAATTCCAGCCTAAGGTACTCATTGTACAGAATAAATTAACTTCCCTTATATATCTAAAATGGTACTAACTTGCACTGTCCTTGGGAAAATTGAGAAAACAGTCACTAAAATCATTTTCTGTAGGGTTTAATTCTCTAGTGGAACCCAAGTGCTAAATCAGATGTATGGAAAAAAAAATCATGGGTTGTTCAAAGAAGAGGGAGCAAGAATATCAAAAATCCTCTTATCTCAAAAATAAACCATCCCAGATCCATATAATTATGAGACTGGAATTTAGGGAAATACATCTATCAAGACTATTTTACTTTTTTAAATTAGTCTACATTTCCTGAATATAGTGCTAAAAGTAAAACATTAGCCAAATTAAATTTAAAAGAGTTTAATTGAGCAAAGTACAATTCAGTCTCCCAAGCTCAGAGACTCCAGTGCAGCCATGTGGTGGAAGAAGATTTGTGGACAGAAAAGGAAAGTGACATACGGAAAACAGAAATGATGTACAGAAACAGCTGGATTGGTTACATATCGGCTTTTCCTTATTTGAACAAGGTTTGAACAGTTGGCCACTTTTGATCAGCCAAAACTCAGTGACTGACACAAGAGTAGACTACAGTTTGTATACAACTCCATTTAGATTATAGTTCTCAAAGTATAGAAAAAGCTTTAGGCCAAACTTAAAATATGTAAGGAGGCAGATTTAGGCTAAAATTGGTCTAACAATTCCCCCCTTTTGGTCATCTTCTCAATTTTGAGAGCTTAGTCAAAACTTTAGTCTTTGATGTCACAATCACCATCGTAAATATACTTCTTTGGTGTTTAAACTTACTGGGAAATAGCAGAACATGGGTTTTGTAAGGTAGGAACAAGGAATTTAGGTTACTTTTTTTGTGAAAGTTAGAGTCAAGGTACCTCCTTATGTACTGGAACGTCCTGTTTACAGGAGGAAAAACCAAAACCTGGTCTGTTCTAGAATCTATGTATTTCTTTAAAGTCTTAGTTTGATTATGTCACATTTAGCACAAGTGACTCCATTTTGGTTTGGTCTGGTCTGTTGGGGCCTACTGCATGAGCTTAGTCCAAAACAATGGCCTCTCATAATTTTGTTTAAAAATTCCCCCCTTTTGTCATAAATAGCTCTTATGATTTTGAGATACGTTCCATCAATACTGAATTTATTGAGAGTTTTTAGCATGAACGGCTGTTGAATTTTGTCAAAGGCCTTTTCAGCATCTATTGAGATAATCATGTGGTTTTTGTCTTTGGTTCTGTTTATATGCTGGATTACGTTTATTGATTTGCATATGTTGAACCAGCCTTGCATCCCAGGGATGAAGTCAACTTGATCATGGTGGATAAGTTTTTGATATGCTGCTGGATCCGGTTTGCCAGTATTTTCTTGAGGATTTTTGCATCGATGTTCATCAGGGATATTGGTCTAAAATTCTTTTTTTGTTGTTGTTGTGTCTCTGCCAGGCTTTGGTATCAGGATGAAGTTGGCCTCATTATGACAAACCCACAGCCAATATCATACTGAATGGGCAAAAACTGGAAAAATTCCCTTTGAAAACTGGCACAAGACAGGGATGCCCTCCCTCACCACTCTTATTCAACATAGTGTTGGAAGTTCTGGCTAGGGCAATCAGGCAAGAGAAAGAAATCAAGGGTATTCAGTTAGGAAAAGAAGAAGTCAAATTGTCCCTCTTTGCAGATGACATGATTGTATATTTAGAAAACCCCATTGTCTCAGCCCAAAATCTCCTTAAGTTGATAAGAAACTTCAGCAAAGTCTCAGGATACAAAATTAATGTGCAAAAATCACAAGCATTCTTATACACCAGTAACAGACAAACAGAGAGCCAAATCATGAATGAACTTACATTCACAATTGCTTCAAAGAGAATAAAATACCTAGGAATCCAACTTACAAGGGATGTAAAGGACCTCTTCTAGGAGAACTACAAAATACTGCTCAGTGAAATAAAAGAGGACATAAACAAATGGAAGAACATACCATGCTCATGGATAGGAAGAATCAATATCGTGAAAATGGCCATACTGCCCAAGGTTATTTATAGATTCAATGCCATCCCCATCAAGCTACCAAGGAGTTTCTTCACAGAATTGGAAAAAACTGCTCTAAAGTTCATATGGAACCAAAAAAGAGCCCGCATCTCCAAGACAATCCTAAGTCAAAAGAACAAAGCTGGAGGCATCACGCTACCTGACTTCAAACTATACTACAAGGCTACAGTAACCAAAACAGCATGGTACTGGTACCAAAACAGAGATATAGACCAATGGAAAAGAACAGAGTCCTCAGAAATAATACCACACATCTACAGCCATCTGATCTTTGATAAACCTGAGAAAAACAAGAAATGGGGAAAGGATTCCGTATTTAATAAATGGTGCTGGGAAAATTAGCTAGCCATAAGTAGAAAGCTGAAACTGGACCCTTTCCTTACTCCTTATACAAAAATTAATTCAAGATGGATTAGAGACTTAAATGTTAGACCTAATACCATAAAAACCCCAGAAGAAAACCTAGGTAATACCATTCAGGACATAGGCATGGGCAAGGACTTCATGTCTAAAACACCAAAAGCAATGGCAACAAAAGCCAAAATTGACAAATGGGATCTCATTAAAGTAAAGAACTTCTATACAGCAAAAGAAACTACCATCAGAGTGAACAGGCAACCTACAGAATGGGAGAACATTTTTGCAATCTACTCATCTGACAAAGGGCTAATATCCAGAACCTACAAAGAACTCAAACAAATTTACAAGAAAAACACAAACAACCCCATCAAAAAGTGGGCAAAGGATATGAACAGACATTTCTCAAAAGAAGACATTCATACAGCCAACAGACACATGAAAAAATGCTCATCATCACTGGCCATCAGAGAAATGCAAATCAAAACCACAATGAGATACCATCTCACACCAGTTGGAATGGCAATCATTAAAAAGTCAGGAAACAACAGGTGCTGGAGAGGATGTGGAGAAATAGGAACACTTTTACACTGTTGGTGGGATTGTAAACTAGTTCAACCATTGTGGAAAACAGTATGGCAATTCCTCAAGGAACTAGAACTAGAAGTACCATGTGACCCAGCCATCCCATTACTGGGGATATACCCAAAGGATTATAAATCACGCTGTTATAAAGACACATGCACACATGTTATAAAGACACATCACACTGTTATAAAGACACATGTATGTTTATTGCAGCACTATTCACAATAGCAAAGACTTGGAATCAACCCAAATGTCCATCAGTGACAGATTGGATTAAGAAAATGTGGCCCATATACACCATGGAATACTATGCAGCCATAAAAAAGATGAGTTTGTGTCCTTTGTAGGGATATGGATGCAGCTGGAAACCATCATTCTCAGCAAACTATCACAAGAACAGAAAACCAAACACCGCATGTTCTCACTCATAGGTGGGAACTGAACAATGAGATCACTTGGACTCGGGAAGGGGAACATCACACACCGGGGCATATCACGGGGAGGGGGGAGGGGTTGCATTGGGAGTTATACCTGATGTAAATGACGAGTTGATGGGTGCTGACGAGTTGATGAGTGCAGCACACCAACATGGCACAAGTATACATATGTAACAAACCTGCACATTATGCACATGTACCCTAGAACTTAAAGTATAAAAAAAAAAAAATTCCCCCCTTTTGGTCAGGTTCTCACTTAGGTGAGAGTATGACCAAAATTTGGGGCCTTAGCGCCTCTCTCAGTTACCATCATTTTGGGTTTCTGGTCTTAGCATGTCATTTACAGATTATGGTGCCCTCGTGGTCACACATTTCTTTCAGGTCTTGTCATTCCAGTTGAAGAGAGACCACTTGACATTCTGTAAATGGCTGCATGCAAGCATTTAAAACTTTTGAGAGAATACAGTGCACCAGGGAGACTACTATTATCACTATCTAAAGGATAATATCAAGAGTTTGGAGTATGCTCCTTAGCCAGGGCTCCATAAACCAAACCACCTAAAATCAAATACATCAAAAAAATGAGCTAGATAAAGAGTCTACTCACTTTAACTAAGCAGTCTCTTCATTAATCCCCTACAACTGAATCGCCGTAATGCCTGATGTGATGTATTTCTCCATGGGCAACAAGTGCCAGCAGCTGCACAGATACTTCTCTGTTTAGCCAGTAAGTAATCTAGAGCAATTCTATTATTTAACATAACTTTCACAAGAGAATTTAAAGTCTGTTGTGTAACCATAGCCTTTATAGTAGAATCTGCTATAGAGCCTATCATGAGGGATAAATTTCTAATCATTGCCTCATTTACTCCAAACCATGGCAAAAGGACACCAACATGGCACATGTATACATATGTAATAAACCTGCACATTATGCACATGTACCCTAGAACTTAAAGTATAAAAAAAAAAAAAAAAGGTGATGCTCTTCCAGAATAGTAAAGACCTCCTGGCAATGTTCTCTTTAACCTATGATGTGGGTTAAGAGGAACGAACCAATGTTCTATTTCTGACTGAGTATGAGACAATATATGTACCGTTAAAATTTCTCACCTACGTTGAGCCTTCATCTTTCATCTATCAAGGCATAAGTTTATCAAATGTATAAGGTTGGCTGCAAAATCCTTCACAAGTAAAAGTATACCTCATGAGTACACACAACAGACTCCCTTTATACTTCTATTGTTTATAGAGGCATAAGCAATAGAAAAGAGTAAGAGTCTCATGATAGTAGAGAAACCTTGACCCATGATCTTGGGGGAAAAAGCTGTTTCCATTAAGGATGCTATCTTCTTCTGGGAAGAAATTTCCCGGTTAGCTTTACCTTACGGTTTCCAATGGGTATACATTCCAGGAGTGTGGAAGGATCCTTCTGAGTTGTGAGATTATGAACCCAAGGTTCAAGGTCCTGAAGTTTTGCTGCAGTGTGGATGACAAGAGCAGTCTTTCTCTGATGTTCTCAGATCTAATCTTTGGGTTCTGGATTTTAAAGGGATTGATTGTCCTCAGTCAGTGAACCATGAAAAGCTTTCTTTAGCTGGTGAAAATACACTTTGGCATAATGAGCTACTGTTATAACATCAGCCCTCTTGCATGGGAAAGCTTTTATACAACTGAAAAACATGCATTGAAAATGACAATTGGATGAAATTCCTCTATAAATGTTTAAAAGGCCCATCAGGTAGTGAAATGTACGTGAAGTTTTGATTGTCTTTTTAGGAATATCGGCTTGACAAAACCACATGTTGATCATAAACTATTTTAGCAATTTAGAAGTCACCACACCAATATAATATTTAATTTGGATCATTTTATCTTTTTCTTGATGACTCATGAATGCAAAACTTGTAATTTAAAAAAAAAAAAAAAAAGCTTTAAGGACTCAGGAAGGACAAGACAGCCATCCTAGTTCTCCATGCTTAACATTGGACTTATGTCCTCTTGAACACCATTTTCTCCAATTTAGGTCCATAGCACTGACAACTGATGAGTTACCATAGGCAATTTCACTTAGACTATGGAGTTCATTCAAATTGTATATCTAAACAATTTCAGTATTGACTGATTTAGCGTTAAAATCTGGCAAAGTATTTTCTTGGTATTCAATTAATTTTTGTTCTGTTTGAGTTAGCAGTTTTATAAACCAGTCTTTTTATTAAAGTTCTAGGAATTCTTATCTAGTCCAAATGATATGATTCTAAAGTTATCAGAAACCTGTATTCAAGAGTGCTTTTCAGGGCCCCTTCCACCCTTTCATTAACCTCTTTAAAGACACCATATTACAGGATTTTGCATGCTTGTGAAGTTTTCAGAAATTGCATCATAATACACAGAAATGGCCAACAGACATATGGAAAAAAATGTTCAACATCAATAATCATTAGAGAAATGCAAATTAAATCACAATGAGATATCCCCTCATACATGTTAGAATGGCTGTCATCAAAAAGAAAAAAGACAATAAGTGTTGTCAAGGACGTGGAGAAAAGGGAACTCCTGCACACTGTTGGTGGAAACTTAAATTAGTACAGTCATTATGGAAAACAGTATGAAGTTTCTCAAAAAATTAAAAGTAGAATTATCATATGATTTAGCAATCCCACTACTGGGTATATATTGAAGGGAAATGAAATCAATTTGTCAAAGAAATGTCTGTACTCTCTGCAGTGCTTGCAGCACTATTTTTTACTATGTTTACTGCAGCGCTATTCACAATTGCTGCATTATGGAATCAACCTAAGTGTTCATCAACCAACAAATGGATAAAGAAAATGAGGTATATATACACAATGGAATATTATTCAGCAACTAAAAAGAAGGAAATCCTATAATTTGCAACAACATGGATGAACCAGGAGGACATTATGTGAAATGAAATAAGCAGTCAAAGAAAGACAAACATCAAGCTTCACTTAAATGTGGAATCTTAAAAAGTTGGATTTGTAGAAGCAGAGAGTTGATGATAGTGGTGACCAGGGGCTGGGGAGAGGGGAGTGGACAGATGTGCAAAGAATACAAAATTTCAGTTAGGAGAAATAAGTTCAAGAGATATACAACATGGTGACTATAATTAATAACAATGCATTGTATTCTCAGAAATCAGTAAGAGGCTAGGTGTGATGGCTCATGCCTATAATCTCAACACTTTGGATAGCTGAGGCAGGAAGATAGGTTAAGCTCAGGAATTCAAGACTAGCCTTGACAACATAGTAAGACCTTATATCTACAAAAAATAAAATAAAAATTAGCTAGGTAGGGTGCCACATATCTGTAGTCAGAGCTATTCAGGAGGTTGAAGCAGGAGGATCACTTGAGCTCGTGAATTTGAGGTTACCGTAAGTTATCATTGCACCACTACACTCCAGCCTGGGTGATGAAGTGAGACCCCCATCTCAAACAAACAAACAAAAAAATCAATAAGAGAGTAGGTTTTTAAGTGTTATTAATAACAATAAAAAAGATGAGTATGTGAAGTAATGCATATACTAATTAGCTCAATTTACCCATTCCACAATGCGTACATATTTCAAAGCAACATGTTGTACACAATAAATATATATAATTTTTATTTATCAATTAAAAAAATAAAAAGGAAAATCTATTTTGTTCTTTTCAGCCTATTAAAGGAGGAGATTTCTTGATGATTTTAGGCCATTATCTTCAGCAAACTACACAGGAACAGAAAACCAAACACTGCATGTTCTCACTTATAAGTAGGAGCTGAACAATGAGAACACATGGACACAGGAAGGGGAACAACACACACTGGGACCTGTCTGGGTTGGGGGATTGGGGGAGGGAGAGCATCAGGATAAATAGCTAATGCATGCGGGACTTAATACTTAGGTGATGGGTTCATAGGTGCAGCAAACCACCATGGCACACGTTTACCTATGTAACAAACCTGCATATCCTGCGTATGTATTCCAGAATGTAACATTAAATTAAATTTTAAAATTAATAATAATTTATTACAGAGCAGATACAAATGTAAAGAATCTACAGAAGTCACATTAAGATGTAAAAGGAATCTTGGTAGGAAACCAAGCAAAAAAGTAATTTTTTCTTAAGTTTTTTGTGAAGAACTATATCTCTTTTGATGGCTATACAGGGCACTGAGAAGACAGAAAAAGTCACAGGTCTGTGTAAAATAGGCAAATCCCTCCTCCACAAGGCCCCAAATAAAGCTGGAACATCTAAGATTTTCATCGTACATATAATGGTGAATGTGAATAAATCCGTCTTGCAAAACAGCATTATTCAGAAACTAAATTGTCTTGGCCCTGGTGCTGGGTGTAGAAAAAAAAAAACCATCCCTGAGAATTCATAGATACAACCTACCACACATGCTACCAGTGTGGTCTGAAAAAACTCAGGCAGATAATTTGATATAAAATAGTTGGCTCTGCTCCATGGAATAGTAAACACAAATTCTTTCTAACAGAGTGTAAGTGCAATCTTAGTCTTCAGAAAATTCCCATAGATAAAGTTCCAAAGAACATGAGTTCACAGTCAAAAACCCCAAAACACACAAGAACCCAAGGAACAACCACTGAAAGCATCCAAAACAATAATAAGCAAAGTCCAACCAGTAAAGATTCTAGACAATGGTATTCCTAGACACAGAACACAAAATATCTATGTCTTACATGCTTAAAGAAATGTTTAACAGTCTTTAAAATGTGAACAGAAAACCAAGAGATTTAAGAATAGCCAAACAGATTGGGAAAAGAACCATATAATTCATCCAGATATTAAAAGTATCTTCTATCTTCCACCTAGGATGGCAACACCCTCTGAGAAGAAATGAATCCCACAGCTATTTCATCTTCAGCAAAGATGTGGAGGTAGGAGGTAGACACCACAGAAGTTGGCAAGAATAAAACATCTGAGTCTTTAATAAAATGTTAAATGATGAGTTTGGGTTGGCACAACAGTTTAGAATGACTGGGGGCCCTAGACAAGGGGAATTCTCACCCATCCACAAAATCTTTTCACTAATTTCCATTTAATATTTATGAAAAAGATTAGGGGCAGGAGAGGAAACTGAAAAAGATTGTCCCTGCAGTAAAGACAAGCAGGGCCTGCCTAAGTTTGAGGTTGAGAGAAAAATGAGAGCTGACCTCCTAAGCCCCAGACTCTGTGTGAGTAAGAAGCAGAGTCCTCCCCTATTGGGAAAGGGCAGGAAATCCTGCTTTGCTCCTCTGAGAAGAGCCACCTCCACCCCGTCTCAATCTGACTTAAAGTCACTAATCTTTTTAAGTTAAAAAAACATGCCTGCTGTAAAGTTAGTTTTATCACTTTTACCAGATCTTCAAATATAGGGAAAAACAAATAATAAAATCTAGCAATCCCAAGACTGCTTTTTAGGTAAATGTGTAGAATAACTCCATGAAACGTTAAAACAGTTTATTGAATCTTGCAATTGAGTTCAGTTACCTAATTATCTAGAATTCGTTGGGCAAAAACAGGAATCTTTTTCTAGGGTAAGCATCAGCACTCTATAGAGAAGAGTGGCAGAAAAAAGGTGCCATTTCACATAAAGGTAGAAGAGGAAGTTCTTCCTATGCTGTGATCATGGTCTTCCCCACTACTGCCACCAACAGCAAAATACTTCCTCCAACTTCCAAACACTTCTAGACCACTGGAATTAACAGTGGTCTAGATAGATAAGGAAAGAGTGAAAGAGAGAAATTCAGAAGGAAAAATGCCTGTATGAAAAACATCATATTGAGATAATTTTATTCTTAGATGTGAGTGAGTGATCTAACAGAGTAGGTTATAACTACAACTGTATATGGAGGGAGATGGAGAAGGGGGTATCTGAAGAGGGATAGGGCATTATTTAATTTTATAACCTAAGAAAGTTGTTATAAATTAAAGCAAAAATATAACAGTAAAAAGTTCAGTTTTCATATGGATTTTCTGTTTGTGGTTCGACCAAAACTAGTAACCAATATATGCCTTCACTGATACCCACATTTCTTCAGTCACCCTAATTTTATTCAACAAATACTTAATTGAATTACTATTATGTGCCAGGTACTGTTCTGATCATTTAGGGTACATCAAAAAGATTTCTGTCCTCATGGAGCTCACTTACCAGTGGAGGGAGATAGAGAATAAACAGTAAATATGATAAATGAGTAAATTATTTAATATGTTAGGAGGCAAGTGTGATGGCTAAAAGAATGGGTAGAGAGGATGGGAGATCAGAAATGCAGAAAGTTGAAGTTAAAATATTAAACAGGATGGTCAGGTAAACCTCATGGAGAAGGTCAGATACGAACAATGACAGGCAGGAAATAAACCAAGCAGTTAGGTTTCTGGAAAAATTCCTGCAGGTGGGACATCTGGTATTCCAGCTGTATTCAAGGAACAGGAAGGAGGGCAAAATGTGGAGCAAGCAAGAGGAAAAGTAATGGGATTGGAGGTCATCTCCTCCTTTTTATTCATTTTTATTCCCACTCCAAGCTACTAAATCCCACTTAAGGAAAGAACACAAATGCAGTGATGGACTCCACCTTGAGATGAATTATCCAACTTCGGCTGCTGTAACTCAGTCCTAGTTATGTTCTCCCTTCCCTAAATCACTTCCCACAGCAGAACTTCCAATTATATTCTTATCAAGGTGGCATTCCTGCCTCCATACCTTCACCCGCCAAAGATGCCCTTGACTCCTACTTTGTTCAGAGAGGATAAAAGACACTGGCTATGCTATTCCCATGTAACCCCACTCCCCATCTCATATGGTTCAAAGGGAGACTATCCTCCTACTCAAGGCGAGTCTTTGCACCTGGCCTGGGTCCTTAGCACTTCCATTGCCCATCTCTCAGGGACTCCTGAGTCTCCTTCTCTGAAGTTTCCTTATTGAATGTGGATGTCTCTCCTCAATCTCACTCTCCTCAAGCAGTTTTATTCATGCCATCGCTATATATTTCCATCTATATGTTGATGATTTTCTCATCGACTTCTCTAGTTCTGAGTTGCTCCTGAGGTCTAAGCAGGCATTCCCAACTGTGTACTAGACATGTACATTCTAATGATACATCAGATATAATGTGTCAAAAATCAAGCATAACTCCACCTTCCAGATATATTAATACTTCCCCTGTTTCCTGTCTCAACAGATGGCATCACTACTCTCTCAGTCATCTGGACTTTACAGTCAGCTTCTCTCTTTCCTTTATCTCCCATTTATAATCAGTCAAGTTCTATAAATTCTACTTTATAAATGTCTACCACATCAATAGTTACCTTTTACCAAATACCTGCAATCACAACTCTCACTGGCCTCTTCATTCAAAGACAAAAATCCAATCATGAGCATCTTTTACACTGATGCAAGGAATAATGAGCCAACTGCCATTTGCTGTCTCTACATAGTCTTTTTTGATAAATGAGATTCGGATTTTTGTTTGTTGTTTTGTTTTGTTACTGTTTTTAATTTTCTAGTACCCAGTGAGGTAGGTGCTTAATTCCATTGAACAATTCATATGAACAAGGAAAAACTGATTGGCTTCTATGCAAATTAAACTCATCTTAAAACCACACCATAGCAGAAAAGTTAACAGGGTGAAGCACTTGAGTTTGGACCAGAGAAAAATTAAAGGCTTGCAAAGCCAATAAGGCAGTCTGGAAAGAATTTCAGAAAGAGAGAGAGAAAGAGAGAGAGAGAACACCATTGGAAAGCACACAATTTTCAGAAGAAGCCTGGAGTTTAGGCTGTCATAGGAAGGATAATGAGGAATACAGTAGGCAAGAGTGAGCTATGATTGCACTACTGCACTCCAGCCTGGGTAACACTGTCTTTCAAAAGAAGAAAATGTAGGCAAGAGATGGATTCTATATCCACCAGGGAGGCATTGAAGAGTTTTCAGCAAAAGAGTAACCTGAGAAACATAGATGTTAGGAAGACCCCACTGTATGTTGGTGGGAGGACTTGGCTTAAGTCATTTTTATTATCCCCCACAGAATCCAGTACAGTGTTTTCAAAGAAGGTGTGAAAGTCAGAAATGAATTGTATTCGATTGAAGTAAATGATAGAGACTTTGTGGAAAGCAACGAGTGGCTGTGTTGTGTGCAAAGCACAGTCCTGAGCTGCCTAATTTGAAAGGGGATGTATTGGGCTCTTGTAAAGTTGAGACCAGCTTGTAAGCCCCACTCTCCCTGTTTGAAGGCTGGTGGTTGCCATGGTTACGGTTGCATGGGTAGGCTTATTTATAGCTGTACACTATCTTTAGTGAATTCCACAACAGATGAGAGAAAAATTCAACTGTGAAGCCATTTAAGTGCATTGGAAGCACTTAGGAAGAGCAATAGAATTAAATATACACCAGAGAATCTCAAAAACACTAAGGAGAACCCCATTTTAAACAACTGCTTTGTGAAGAGTGTTCTGCGTAAGTTGAAAAAATAAAGGGGTAGAAACTGCCAAAATCTAGGCTTCTGCATGCCCTCTACTAGCTCTGCCTCTAACAGTTTATAAGCATAAGCTCTAGGATAGGTTTTGGAAATAAATAAATTTTCTTTACCACCAATCACATGCAAGACACCTACAGATATCAGGTCTTTCAATTCTTACAAAAACAACATAAGATAGGTACTATTATTATCCCCATTCTGCACATTAGAAAAGGAAGTAAACAAGGTTAAGAGTTTCCCAGAGCCACATAGTTGGTAAAGACCAGAGCTAGCCAAGAGCCCAAGCAATCTGCCTCCAGTAATCTTAACCACTATGATATACTGCCTTGTTTTTATATGTATAACCAAAAGGTCTGGGGACCAGAATTCGTTGGAGACCAAGAAGCTGTATTTATTTCAGTTTAAAGTGAATACAAACATAAAGTGATTATTTGATAATGCAGAAGACTGAGAATTCATGCTGCAGAACCAATTGTACCCAACCCTAAAATTTCAAATAAAACAAACTAGGGGCATCCTACTCCTATTTCAAAAAGAGTGACAACAGGATTCCTTCATAAAGAAAATTTATCTGTTTTATGTCAAATTAAATATAATTTTTAAAAATATATTTCACATGTGGGTGCACATATATATGTTCATGTGCACACACAAATTTTGGGAACACATCCATTATGAATCACAAAGTAAAACTATAAATTATTTTGAAAGGAATGGATATTGACAGCTATCGAGTGTGTTCATTCATTTAATCTTGACAAGTAAATGAGGCAAGTATTATTGATCCCTAGTTAACAGAGGAAAAACTGAGGCTCATGCTGGATGAAACTTCCCTAAACACACATACCAAGTGGGCAGCAGAACTGGACCTGAAACCTAAGTCGCCCCAGTGTCAAAGCCTAAAATTATTTTCTCTGTATCTTTCTGTGTCATCTTGACTTCAAGGGAACCAAAATTTGGCCAGTTTCTAACTGAGGCTCTCCTCAAAGCCAAGAAAGCTGTCTTTGAAAAACCACAGATGTTCAAAAGAGGATGACAGGTAAAAACTTGCCTGGACAAATCCTAATTCAAATTCAATGCAAGAATCACTCACTTGGCCGGGCGCGGTGGCTCAAACCTGTAATCCCAGCACTTTGGGAGGCCGAGACGGGCGGATCACGAGGTCAGGAGATCGAGACCATCCTCGCTAACACGGTGAAACCCCGTCTCTACTAAAAAAAAAATACAAAAAACTAGCCGGGCGCGGTGGCGGGCGTCTGTAGTCCCAGCTACTCGGGAGGCTGAGGCAGGAGAATGGTGTGAACCCGGGAGGCAGAGCTTGCAGTGAGCTGAGATCGGGCCACTGCACTCCAGCCTGGGCGGCAGAGTGAGACTCCGTCCCAAAAAAAAAAAAAAAAAAAAAAAGAATCACTCACTTTCTGGACAAATGTGTGTTAAAATACTGTAACTTGGGCTGGAATACATTATTGTAGTATTCCTATATCCTATACCGAGAGTAGTTTTGAATAAAAGTAATATGGTAAAGCTTTGGAATTTGTATTTGTTGTCAGTGATCTTATAATCTAAAAAATCATATGATGTTTGTTCATGCTTTTATCAGATAAATGTTTACTAACTCCTTAAAATGTTCCTCTAAGTGTGGAAAATTCTGGGGATTTAGTGTTGGATAAGACAAACATAATTTTGAATGCCAATGAAAGTGCAATCTTAGACTCACAGAACATTCAGAATATTCATTTATTCAACAAATGTTATCTAGTGATTCCCATAAACCAGACAATATGGGAGATACTGAGGACATAATGGTGAATAATTCACAGTACTAGAAGTAACTTTAGAGATCAAACATACGACAAATGACTGAACTGAAAATACCAGGAGACTCAGCACTCATCCAAGTTAAACTGGAGTTAAAACCAATGGTTAGTAACTGTGTTTTTGACCCCGGCACTTTTCCTGAGGGCTCAAAACAGTGGGAAGCCTCCTACCTTCTCCAGCACTTCATGGTATGACATAATTACTACCTGTATCTTTTCTTCTAAACTGGGTGAAGTGCCAGAAAGAAGCAATATCACATCTGCCATAAAGGTTTTGGAGCCACAGTTTCAATAACAAAGAATTATCTGGTCCAAAATGTCAGTAATGCCCAGGTTGAGAAACCCTGCTCTAGCCTATCTTCTTATTAATAAAAAGGACTATAGAATATGTACGACAAAATAAAAATCATCCTTTCTGTCTAAAATAAAATACAAACTCACCCAAGGAACTAGGAAGTAGTTTGATGTGACTCAGAAAAAAAAAAGCAGAGAGTGGTTATCTTATTATCTTTAAATACTGAAAATGGGGAGGGGGAGTATTTTGGGAGCTTATCACCAGTATCAGTATGAATAAAAGGTTCATATCCAAACTGGACCATGATTATAGGTTTAGACATGCCTTGACCTGCACATCTAACTCATTTCTGAGTCTGTATACTTACCAACTAATTCTCAGACCTCTGTTTGCTTGCATATGCAGATTATTTCAAGGAGAAAAAGACCCACTTATTGAGTAGCAAAAATCATAGGGCAGATGGTCTTTTTGGCTTTCAGATACAATGTAGTCCTGTTTGGTCTTAAACCGAATGTAGGTAGACCCAAAACTCTGGTCAGTGAGGTCCCAGGTCTATAGAATATTATAGTTCAGAGACATAATTATAGAGTCTATACCAGCCCTTAACTGCTTCCTACTGCAGCCACTATATGCTAACTTCTCACCCCACTATTTTTGTACCCTATGTAAGTATCTAAGTTAAAATATTGAAGTCCTGGGCTTTGGAGATTTTAAAGATTTCTAATAATGATGTGAACTGAATTAATACCCTAGCAGCACCCGAAATTAGCCATGAACACAATAAATAATTATTTCTAGTAATGACGAATGTTTTTAAGATACTACTTATGAAATTGAATCTCTGCCTTGAGGAGTCCTCTGACCAGAAACAATAAACACAAAGAAATTAAAGGCCCACAAATTGGCAAAACTCAAAACATTTCTCAAGAAATTTCAAGAAGGGAAGGGTTGTAATACTAATATAAAACAAAATAGTTTGCAACCAGCCTGGTGAACATAGCAAGACCTCATCTCTTAAAAAATAATGTTTAAAAAAAACAGCCAGAAGTGGTGGCATGAGCCTATAGTCCCAGCTACTATAGGCTGGGGCAAGAGGATCACATAAGCCCAGGAGTTTGAGTGAGCTGTGATCACAACACTGCACCAGCCTGGACAACAGAGCAATACCCTGTCTCTAAAATAAACCAATAAATAATCTTTAAAAATGTAGATAAATAAAATAAAATTCAAGCTCTGAAGGGGAAAATATAGCATTTTATATTGATAAAAGGTAAAAGGCCATGTTGAACATTTATGTACTAAACAAAATAGCATGGAAAACAAAAACAGCTATTATTTGTTTAGTTCTTTGACTTTAACCTTCAAAACAACCTAATGAATTAAGTATTTTGAAAGGATGAGCTCAAGACTTAATATCTGAAATTTAAAAAGCACAAAGCTGATTTTATTGCTTACCTAAATAAAGAAGAGCTATGATGGCGAGGCACAACCTCTCCAAGCTGCTGATATAAGGACAAAACGATATATCTATAATTAAACTTTATGTGCCAAATAATGTTGCCTCAAAATATATTTAAAGGAAAATATGTTGGAAATATATTGAGAAATTGACAAAAAGACACCAGTGAAAGGTTTCTACAGAGCAAACAAACAATACATGTCTCCTTCTGGGGACATGTATTGACCTTCAAGGTGGAGGCCTCCACATTGTCATTAAGCCAGAGGGATCATCAGCATTTAACATAGAGGAGCTGGTCATTTCTGTAGGCCCAGAGGGTTCAATAGGATCTGAGGTTTCAAATTTATAGAGTAAAATGATACAGATAGCCCATTCCAAATTTCAGAGTCCCACACCTTTCCAATCAGGTCCTCCTGAATTTGGCATAGAAGATTTGTTGGAATAGAGAGTTCAAATTTCTCGAGAACTCTGCTACTCTTAAGTTTTGGGCCTCAGAATTTTCTGCTCTTTCAGCTAAAAAAGGTACATCTCTATATACACTGCTAAGGAGGGCCTCTGATTTACTTTGTCTTCATTTGGTGATTAACCTTTAGCCTTTCGTTGTCTTCTCCAATGCATCAGTATTATGAAGCATGATCCATTCCATAATTCTCATAATTTCTGTTTCCCACACAACTCTCAAGTGCCTGAGATATTGCAGCAACCAAGGCATTCCCTTCCAATATTATACCATCCCAATGAAAATTTTAGCAATTGCAGAACTACAGCATGCCAGGGACCACGTATTCTACCTACTGTTGGTGATGAGGTTTTCCTGCTCCAAAACTGCGTTATAGATTCAGCTCCCTAAAACCATTTCTGGTAACAATTGCCATAAGTTTGGCTCCCTGGAAACATACTCTAGAGCAGAGATTAGCATGAATCACCCCTTGGAGGGTAATTTCATGAATGAGAACTATGAGAGTTGGGCAGAGGGCAAAGTTGAACTATGATATGTGATGCAGTTACAACAGAGGCCTTGCTGATCCCACAGGGAACTCTCGAGAAAGAATGGCCCTTTAGGGTTGTCTGAAATTAAGGTAATGGGCAATCCTCATAACTCTACCTTGACCCTTTATTAGATATGGGCTACCCCTGTGGAGGGATAATCTTGGGAGAGAAGGCCCCCTTTGACTGAGGAAGCTCCTGGAGAGGAACACCTGCCATCCATCAGCACATAACATTCTTGGCAGCTGGGAGAACGTGTTCTGGAGTGATCTGGGTATTTGGTACTCTACAAACAGGAAATAAACCTTCTTTCGCATGTAATATTTTGTTTCCTATATAATATTTTACCCTATTAACAGAAAATAGACCTTAGTGTCCATAGTATGAGAGGTGTTGTTTTCATATTTTTCACATAGAATGTTCTGACTCTGCATTTTCAAGCCAGCTAAGTATTTGTTTTAAATTTATATAGAATTGTTTAAGATAACCCTTTTAGCACTTCCACCCCAATCATCTACTTTGTAAAGAGCTGTTTTCCCAAAATATTTTTAAACCCATTATGCAGACATAATTGGATATCCAAATTAATTGAAGGTTTTCTGAAAAAATTAGGTAGTCTTGACTGACTTTTGGCAAGTAACTACTTGTGGTTAAGAAATAAAAATCACAGGCCAGGCGCAATGGCTCACACCTGTAATCCCAGCACTTTGGGAGGCCGAGGCGGGTGGATCACCTGAGGTCAGGAGTTCGAGACCAGCCTGTCCAACATGGTGAAACCCCGTCTCTACTAAAAAATACAAAAATTAGCTGGGCATGGTGGTGGGCGCCTGTAATCCCAGCTACTTGGGAGGCTGAGGCAGGAGAATTGCTGGAACCCTGGAGGCGGAGGTTGCAGTGAGCTGACATCATGCCATTGTACTCCAGTCTGGGTGACAGAGCAAGACTCTGTCTCAGAAAAAAAAAAAAGAAAAAAGGAAAAATTATAAATAATATATTTGAAATATTCACCATGGTCTTAGGCCTCTACAAAAAAAATAATAATAATAACATAGCTTGAGATATGGCCACAGGTTCTGATTTTATAGGACCTTAGTTACTTTATAATGAAAAGACATGAAGATACGGAACCTGTATTATTCAAAAGAGCAAAAGATAATGATTTGTTAATTAATTTATTTTTTAAATTTCGTAGACATTTTATGTTGCTTACCACATTTTTTCAGAAATGAGGCTTGCATGTGAGTTCAGCAAAATGTCTTTGAAATTAAGATAACGGTCATTCTCTTTCAGTCACCTCTTACAGCATTACTCATTTTCAAGGCAGCAGCTCAGATAAGCAAGACTAATTCTTAGACGACTGAACATCAAATGATTTGATACCTGAAAAAAAGACAAGTTTGACAAAAGATCTGGTTTTCTCCTCAACTTTTTTTAAGTACAAAGATGAGGTATTATACTCACTACTTGTGGCCAATGGTATAATGATGCTGGATGACATTTTAAAAAATCAGAACTCCTTAGCTCCTGAGTTCCATTTGCCTTCTTTGTCCAATTAACAGAAATAAAATCAAAATGAATCAAGAAATAATAAGAAAACACCAGCTACATTATATCACCCTAAGTCTTACAACCTTAGCACACCATATTGATGGATATAAAACTAGAGAATCAGCTAATGTCACTAAGCTTTGATGAGCCACAAAACTGAAAAGGATGCCAGGACATAGAACATGGAACAAATGTAATCCCAATATTTAATGAAGAGCACCACAATATAAAACCAATCATTATGGTCACCTATACAAATACATAGATCACTAGGGGCCAGCACCAGTTCACTAGGTCAACAGGTCAGTTTGTCCTGACCAGTTAGTAGATTGGGTAAATTAGGGGAAAGTAAGATATAGTCTGTGTAGAGTTTAGCCAGCATTTGATGTTTTACCCCTCCTCATATCTGTGAGAACAGCACAGAGGAATATCAGTTGGTTCCCAGTATAAGTAGATGTATTCGTTGTTGGTTGAATTATTGTACTGTCAAAGAAGACTTATGAACCCTCTTGAGAAGTGAGGGCAGAAAGGGTGGTAGCACATACAGACGCAATTCGGATTTTAGAAACAGTTGAGATGAAAATTCGAGTTCTGGCACAATCCTGGCTGACTCTCTGAGCAAGTCAATCCCTGCTCTGATGACCTGTTGCACCACTCCAATGGGATCCTATCACATTTGTTCTCTTAAAACTAGTCTTTGATATTGGTTTTCAACATAGCTTCCTAATTGAACTATCCTTTCAGATTCTGTCCATGCCTTTGCAGAGTCTATAGACTTCTCTGATTATAAAACTCAGTGATGAAAACTTTCTTTCCTTCCACTGCCCTTTTATTTCTTAGCAGCTCTCTTCTTGAACTTTTAGTGTCCCTAAATTCTATCCTGAGCTCTTCCTTTGACTAGACTTGGTATAGCTTTAAGCTGAAAATAGTTAATACTCAACGGCTGTTAATGAATTACAAAGGCCAGTATCTACCATGAAGGACAGTTCTAGTGACAAGCCATGGGGCATTGAAAAGAGTAAAAAGAATAGAAGCACAGAGGTAGTTGTATAATCAGACCTAAGGGCTGAAAGGAAAAAACAAGTGGAAAGTTAGTGGCCGTCAGCCCATAAAAACAGCAGTTAGAAAGAAGAGACAGGAACCAGGAAGACATACCAGAATATTCCTCATGTAAGAAGGAACTGAGGGGCCCTTAGCTTTGTTAGAGATGTTCTATACAGATGTGTGATGATAGCTCAGAGTCAAGTGGAAAAGATGTGGCTGTCAGCTTTCAGGAGTCCCTGAATAACAGCCATGTAGTGCCTCTGTGGATGCTGCCTGAAGAAAACAATATGTTCCCACCTTCTAGAAGACACCCTGCCTTATAAGCTCACTTATCCCTTGGGATAACAAAATTTACACTAACAACTTTGTCTTGCTACAGATCATAGAATAATTTTAAGTGAACAATATTTAAAACAACAGATGTGTCATGGAAAGTCATTGTGGTATGTTCTTTTAATAGGAATAAGAGAGATAATAGTTACAAAGACTTTTTAAACAGCATAGAATTCTATGGCTGTGTGCCATAAAACTAGCTGTTTTCTTTAATGACAAACTATGTATTTTAAAGGGTGAGCATTATTGCCTTTTAATTTAGTAGTCTAAATCATTATGTGATATGAATTTTCTTCTCCAGTGACCCATGGTTCTGGGTTCTATTGATTTCTAAAATAGTATCCAATATTGAAAATCTTTCAAGGTTTTATGATTGCATTTGAAAGAAGTATGATACAGAATAAAGCTGTAGTGACTCCTACAATCACATCAAATTTCACATCTCAAGTATAATTAGCATGACATTTTATGTATTTAGCTTGAAGAAGTCTGCAAAATAATCCTTATTTTGCAGAATCAAAGAAAATTAGACATTTAGATAACTAGCAGTTATCTTTGCTCAGATTTTATTATTAAAGTGAATTCCTAATTCTATCCTCCAAGAATTCCATTCTCATTTGGAAAAAAAAGTCTTTCTTCTCATGAGCTCAATAACTGAAATTCATAGGAGTCACATAAAATGTCAAATTTATTATCAAGTACTCATTGGTTTAATTCTATTTTATGCTGGCAAACATCTGGAAGATTATGAAAAAATACATTATTTTAAGAGCATGAAAATAGAGAAAAATTAATTAGGATTTTGCTTACATATTCATTCATAAGTCAACAAATATTTATTGAAATCTATTAGACCACCCAGTCCTTATCTTACCAAAGCCAAATATTTATTGTAAGTCATTAGCATATAAAACTTAATGATAATTTACTTTGATGTTTGCTACATGTGAATTCATGAAGGTATTTGAATTTCATATCTAGCACTTCTCACCATCAACCCAAGATCAGTCACTTACTTTTTACATTGGACACTGTGGTTGAGCATAAAGTTTCTAGAGTAATATAAGATTTATAACAAAGTTATAAATAGTACTTGAATTGGGTCTTGCTAATGTCACTGATGGTCATTGGCTAGGGTTTGGTCTTAAACAACACAACACACACACACGCATACACACACATACACTCAAGTAGTGGGCATCTGTTTCTCTGGTTGCCATCAGAAACTCATTTTTCATTTCAGGAACCATTTCTCCCCTCCTCTTAAACTACCTGGTTTGAGTGAGGTGACCTCTACTTTTCCTTCCAGAGAAAGACACATGACAGAGCCTGGTCACTCATTGTCTATCCTTCTGGTCACAAATGGCCAGGTGACCAAAGTCATACTAATCAGAGCCCTCCTTGGAAGTTTTTCTGTGACTATTGGGGAAAAAAAGTGCTTCTCTTCTAGGATTATAGAGGCTAAGGACCCACTAAGAGGATGTGGTTAAGAATAGCTTTGTGACCCTATGAAAAGAAACTTTCCGGCTGGGCGCGGTGGCTCACGCCTGTAATCCCAGCACTTTGGGAGGCCGAGGCAGGCAGATCACGAGGTCAGGAGATTGAGACCATCCTGGCTAACACGGTGAAACCCCGTCTCTACTAAAAATACAAAAAGACAAATTAGCCGGGCGTGTTGGCGGGCGCCTGTAGTCCCAGCTACTTGGGAGGCTGAGGCAGGAGAATGGCGTGAGCCTGGAAGGCGGAGCTTGCAGTGAGCCGAGATCCGGCCACTGCACTCCAGGCTGGGCGACAGAGCGAGGCTCCATCTCCAAAAAAAAAAGAAAAGAAACAAAGAAAAGAACCTTTCTGAGAAAGAGTCCAACAGAGGAGTACAGCTCTGAGAGATGGAGAAAACAAAACAAACAAACAAAAATTCTTACTGACATCAATCTAACCTCACAGTACAATCATTTCTAAAAATAACTTGACCCCTTGAAAAAATCCCGGTTATATGAGCCAATTGATTCCAATTTGTGTTTATTTAAGCTGACTTGAACTGAGTTTCTGACATTTGCAACTGGATAAATCCAGACAATATACATACATACCCACAGATTCATTATCTTCCGTTTGTGATATTTTTCTTGTAACAATATACATCACACACATGCACATGCGCACACACACTCACAGTGTGCTACAGAAGCTTAGCATTTGTCCTGTAGATGATGACAAAAAATTTTACGGTATGGTTTTCACCTTCATGGCCAACAGGATTTTGCTGAAATTCAGCAACTTTTTATCTGATTGATGTGCAACAACATGTTCTGACTGCTTGCAGAAACTCTTTTAGCCATTGACCCAAACGTGACAATACTTCAAATTGTGCATCAGCCCTCCATCTGGGTAGCATTATTTCTGCCTGAGCTCTGAGAATCAGAAAACTCACTCACGTTTCTCACAAAGTTGGAGTCCCGTAAATTATCCAGTCTCCAAAATGTTGGGCCTAAAATGATGTAAACACCTGGAGGTTTTACCCATGATTATACAGGCATCTGTTTTCAGTTGGAGCTTTATTCCTTATTGATGCCAAGTTGAGATGGGCTTAGTTGTGCATTTTCTATATCTTTGGCTGACAGCAGATTGTCAGAGTTTGCTCGATTATAGCAGAAACTCATAATTGTTTTCAGCTGCAAACAAATGCAAGGCTGACTCTATAGAGGTACGTGTCTTTTGTTCCTTTGATCAGTAGCTTTGGTTTGTCCCATCAAGATGGCATCTGTACACAGCATCTCAAGGTTAACTGCGTTCAGTGTAATATATTCTGTTGTATTATTTAACATGTATACTAGCCGTTTAATTTTCTTTTCTTCAAGATAGTAGAATTAGGATCACATTACCAAGCGGACACATGTTAACCTTTGGATTTCAAAAGCCAAAGCTAGGCAGAGGAAAAGCCAGAGTTTGAATCTCAGCCAACATATAAGCATAATAGACTTACTGAGTTCATATCCTGGCTTTTTGGGCAAGTTATCTTACTTTTCTAAGCCTCAGTTTCCTCATCTATGAAGTGAAAATATTTACAAGTATTGCCTTACCAAGTTCATAATTCATTAAGGTTTAATAGACATTAGTTACTAATGTTAATAGCTTTATAAAGTCAGTAAATGTTAAACTATTCCTGAATAAACACCAATGATCAATAAACATTATCTATTCATATTATTGCTATTATTATCTAGAAAAGTCCTTTCACCTCCCTGAATTTCAGACTTCTCAACTGCAAAATGGAAGAATTACTGACAACTTTCTGAAACCGCTTTTAAACTCAAATGAGAAAATTTACATGAAAGCACTTTATAAAATGTAAAGTATATGAAAATATATGATGGTATTGTTGCCATTTCTGCTGTGGTTGTCTTCATTATTAGCATTGGGGTATTAAAAAATAAGTGTATTCGTATGTATTAAGCATCTAGCACGTACAAGGTTCTGGTAAGACAAAAATCCTATTCTCTAAACGCTTATAATCATTGAAAAGACATTAACAAGAATAACTTCAAAACATAATATAGTCTTTTTTACTATTTTAACTAGCAAATCCCTTTCACAATAACATAGATAACTGTGGTCTGATAGAATTTTCTATGATAACACAAATGTTCTACATCTGTACTGTACAATATGATAGCCAAGAGTCATGCATACTACTAAGCAAGTGAGATGCGGCTAGTGTGAGTAGGAAACTAACTTTTAAAATTTCATTTTAATTAATTTAAACTTAAATAGCCACACCCAGCTAGTGGCTACCATATTAAACAGCACATATCTAGAAGGTCTTCAATACCTTGATATCTGTTGGCGGATTTGACAGTTTTTGCATTGTATGTTATAAGGATGTGATTTTAGGTTGAAAATCTGTTACATTCTAAATTCCATTTAAATGCAATTTTCCACAAATCGTATATTTATCTTTAATATTTATATATAAAATATAATATATAATTCCAATTTTGAACCCAGTTTCTCATTTCAAATGATTTACCTTATTTACTTGAATATTTGTCACTTTTAAGAATTATTTATCACTCTGGGTATATGTTGCCTGAGGCCAGCAAAAGCTAAAGAGAAAAGAAAGAAAGAAAAAGAAAAAATTTATACCACCTATATATAAAAACAAGTTTTGACTTTTTTCTAACAATGAGAAATGCTACTTAATTTAAATTAATTTTGTAAGTAAAAGTATAATTTTAAATGCATATTATATTGATATGGGCAGCCAAGAGTATAATAAAATTTAAATTTAACTGCATTATGGCATAAAATGAATTAAAAACTATCTTGCTGAGGAAGTTTGAAATTCATATATTTTACACACAGAAATACAAAATTTTCATATTTTCTTTCATTTGTCTGAGGATGCACATTCCTCTCATAGTAACACATGTGGCAAACAATAGTCTTTATTCCCACACAAATGAACAGTCAACTTTACATTCTCCATTTAATATTGATTTTTGAATTATTCTCAACTCTCCTGTTGTGCTACATGAGAATTTTGATCAAATTGATGCAGCTTACAGATTTGAGAATTATTAACATTTTATATGCCTCATTAACTTGATGTATATAAGTCTCTGTATTCCTTATGTCCCCATCTTAAGTAATTGTCGAACATTAAGAATAATTTTATTCTTTTTTATTATTATACTTTAAGTTCTAGAGTACATGTGCACAACGTGCAGGTTTGTTACATATGTACACGTGTCATGTTGGTGTGCTGCACCCATTAACTCGTCATTTACATTAGGTATATCTCCTAATGCTATCCCTCCCCCATCTCCCCACCCCACAACAGACCCCGGAGTGTGATGTTCCCTACCCTGTGTTGAAGTGTTCTCATTGTTCAGTTCCCACCTATGAGTGAGAACATGCAGTGTTTCATTTTCTGTCCTTGTGATAGTTTGCTGAGAATGATGGTTTCCAGCTTCATCCATGTCCCTACAAAGGACATGAACACATCCTTTTTTATGGCTGCATAGTATTCCATGGTGTATATGGGCCACATTTTCTTAATCCAGTCTGTCATTGACATTTGGGTTGGTTCCAAGTCTTTGCTATTGTGAATAGTGCCACAATAAACATACGTGTGCATGTGTCTTTATAGTAGCATGATTTATGTTCCTTTGGGTATATACCCAGTAATGGGATGGCTGGATCAAATGGTATTTCTAGTTCTAGATCCTTGATGAATCACCACACTGTCTTCCACAAAGGTTGAACTAGTTTACAGTCCCACCAACAGTGTAAAAGGGTTCCTATTTCTCCACATCGTCTCCAGCACCTGTTGTTTCCTGACTTTTTAATGATCACCATTTTACCTGGTGTGAGATGGTATCTCACTGTGGTTCTGATTTGCATTTCTCTGATGGCCAGTGATGATGAGCATTTTTTTATGTGTCTGTTGGCTGCATAAAAGTCTTCTTTTGAGAAGTGTCTGTTCATATCCTTCGCCCACTTTTTGATGGGGTTGTTTGATTTTTTTCTTGTAAATTTGCTTAAGTTCTTTGTAGATTCTGGATATTAGCCCTTTGTCAGATGTGTAGATTGTAAAAATTTTCTCCCATTCTGTAGGTTGCCTGTTCACTCTGATGGTAGTTTCTTTTGCTGTGCAGAAGCTCTTTAGTTTAATTAGATCCCATTTGTCAATTTTGACTTTTGTCGCCATTGCTTTTGATGTTTTAGTCATGAAGTCATTGCCCATGCCTATGTCCTGAATGGTATTGCCTAGGTTTTCTTCTAGGGTTTTTATGGTTTTAGGTCCAATATTTAAGTCTTTAATCTATCCTGAATTAATTTTTGTATAAAGTGTAAGGAAGGGATCCAGTTTCAGCTTTCTACATATGGCTAGCCAGTTTTCCCAGCACCATTTATAAATAGGGAATGCTTTCCCCATTTCTTGCTTTTGTCAGGTTTGTCAAAGATCAGATGGTTGTAGATATGTGGTATTATTTCTGAGGGCTCTTTTCTGTTCCATTGGTCTATATCTCTGTTTTGGTACCAGTACCATGCTGTTTTGGTTACTGTAGCCTTGTAGTAGAGTTTGAAGTCAGGTAGCGTGATGCCTCCAGCTTTGTTCTTTTGGCTTAGGATTCTCTTGGCAATGTGAGATCTTTTTTGGTTCCATATAAACTTTAAAGTATTTTTTTCCAATTCTGTGAAGAAAGTCATTGGCAGCTTGATGATGATGGCATTGAATCTATAAATTACCTTGGAGAGTATGGCCATTTTTATGATATTGATTCTTCCTATCCATGAGCATGGTATGTTCTTCCGTTTGTTTGTGTCCTCTTTTATTTCACTCAGCAGTGGTTTGTAGTTCTCCTTGAGGAGGTTCTGTTCATATCCCTTGTAAGTTGGATTCCTAGGTATTTTATTCTCTTTGAAGCAATTGTGAATGGCAGTTCATTCGTGATTTGGCTCTCTGTTTGTCTGTTATTGGTGTATAGGAATGCTTGTGATTTTTGCACATTGATTTTGTATCCTGAGACTTTGTTGAAGTTGCTTATCAGCTTAAGGAGATTTGGGGCTGAGACAATGGGGTTTCCTAAATATACAATCATGTCATCTGCAAACAGAGACAATTTGACTTCCTCTTTTCCTAACTGAATACCCTTTATTTCTTTCTCTTGCCTGATTGACCTGGCCAGAACTTCCAACACTATGTTGAATAGGAGGGTGAGAGAGGGCATCCTTGTCTTGTGCCAGTTTTCAAAGGGAATGCTTCCCATTTTTACCCATTCAGTATGATATTGGCTGTGGGTTTGTAATAAGTAGTTCTTATTATTTTGAGACACATCCCATCAATACCGAATTTATTGAGAGTTTTTAGCATGAAAGGCTGCTGAATTTTGTCAAAGGCCTTTTGTGCATCTATTGAGATAATCATGTGGTTTTTGTCTTTGGTTCTGTTTATATGATGGATTACATTTATTGATCTGTGTATGTTGAACCAGCCTTGCATCCCAGGGATGAAGCCCACTTGATCGTGGTGGATAAGCTTTTTAATGTGCTGCTGGATTCGGTTTGCCAGTATTTTCCTGAGGATTTTTGCATCGATGTTCATCAGGGATATTGGTCTAAAATTCTCTTTTTTTTGTTGTGTCTGCCAGACTTTGGTATCAGGATGATGCTGGCCTCATAAAATGATTTAGGGAGGATTCTCTCTTTTTCTATTTATTGGAATAGTTTCAGAAGGAATGATACCAGCAACTCTTTGTATCTCTGGTTGAATTCTGGTGTGAATCTGTCTGGTCCTGGACTTTTTTTGGTTGGTAGGCTATTAATTATTGCCTCAGTTTAAGAGCCTGTTGTTGGTCTATTCAGGGATTCAACTTCTTCCTGGTTTAGTCTTGGGAGGGTGTATGTGTCCAAGAATTTATCCATTTCTTCTAGATTTTCTAGTTTATTTGCGTAGAGGTGTTTATAGTATTCTCTGATGGTAGTTTGTACTTCTGTGCATCTATTTGGTTCTTCTCTCTTTTCTTTTTTATTAGTCTTGCTAACAGTCTATCAATTTTGTTTATCTTTTCCAAAAACCAGCTCTTGGATTCACTGATTTTTTGAAGGGTTTTCTGTGTCTCTATCTCCTTCAGTTCTGCTCTGATCTTAGTTATTTCTTGCCTTCTGCTAACTCGAATGTGCTTGCTCTTGCTTCTCTAGTTCTCTTAATTGTGATGTAGGGTGTCAATTTTAGATCTTTCCTGCTTTCTCTTGTGGGCATTTAGTGCTATAAATTTCCCTCTACACACTACTTTAAATGTGTCCCAGAGATTCTGGTATGTTTTGTCTTTGCTCTCATTGGTTTCAAAGAACATCTTTATTTCTGCCTTCATTTCGTTATGTACCCAGTAGTCATTCAGGAGTAGGTTGTTCAGTTTCCATGTAGTTGAGCAGTTTTGAGTGAGTTTTTTAATCCTGAATTCTAATTTGATTGTACTGTGGTCTGAGAGACAGTTTGTTATAATTTCACTAAGGATAAAAACACTTTATGGTATGTGTTGGCCAAGTTTACCATGGTTGGTGGTTATTATTTAGCTGTTTTTGGCTAAGTGAATGAGTCATAAGCACATTCATCTCCACAATGGGCAATGACCACATATTCAAGAACTATAACCCTGTCCTCTTTTAAAGGGATATTTCTGACAAAAATTACTTTGTCTGTTGCTCTTTAAACGAATGTAAATATATTATTATTGTTGTTTTTTATCACAAAGTTAACAAGGCAGTAAACTTCTCATCTAATTCTGTTATGTTGTTTTCTTATTTTTTGTTTTTTGTTTTTTGTTTTTTGTTTTTGAGACGGAGTCTCACTCTGTCGCCCAGTTTTCTTATTTTTAATCAGTGGTCATATTCTATTCTAGTTCCTAATGTCACTTAATTTCTTCAGTAGTCAAGTAGAAATTCATTTCAATATTTTTCCCAATAATTTTTGGAATTTATTAATCAAATATTCTTATTCCTGTTTTCTAATCCCCCCAAATCTTCTTTTATCTTTATTAATTTCTTTCTTCTGGTCTCCTTTGACTCATTTATTGTTTTCTTTAGGACCACTTGAAATGAAAGGGTGGGTATATTTATTTGTATTTTTTCTAACCAATGATTTAAAAAAGGATAATTTATAATTCCAGTTTTGAACCCAGTTTCTTCTTTAAAATGATTAAAATTATTTACCTGAATATTTGTCCTTTTTATAAGAATTATTTATCCCTCTGAGTATGATATTGTTACTAAATTCACAATTGATATTTAGGCTTAATTTTTAATTTAAGTTTTAGTATTTCCCATCATTCCTTTTTTAAAAAAAATTACATCCAGTAAAATTCACATTTTTAGGAGTACAATTTTATACACTTTGACAAAGGTATGTAGTTCTGTAACTATCACAATCAAAATAAATTTTATCTTCATCAAAAACTTTCTTGTGTACCTCTCCTATTCCCAGCACCTAACAACCATTGGTCTAATTTCTGTTCATATAGTTTTACTTTTCTACACATATTTTCTACATGTGTATACATATTATTGCATGTATTAGTAGTTTGTTCCTTTTTATTGCGCAACAGTATTCCATTGTATGGGCGTGCCAAAATTTCATTTATCCATTCATCAGTTGATGGACATTTGGGTTGCTATATTTACAAAGAGACCTTTGTGTAGGCAGATATTTTCACTTCTCATGGGCAAACACCTAGGGGTGGGATTGCTGGCCCTACGCTAAGTATGAGTTTATCTTTATAAGAAACTGCCAAACTGTTTTCCAAAATTGCCATACTAATCTACATTCCCACCAGCAACATATGACAGTTTCAGGTACTCCATATCCTCATATCCTTGTCAACACCTAGAATTGTCAGATTAGCGTGGGGGTGCACAAACAAATGAAGGGGTGGAGTTTATTCGTTTTGTTGTTGTCATTCTAATAAATGTGTGGTAGTATTTACTGGCATTACTTTGCAATTCCCTTGTAAGTAATCGCGTTAAGTGTCTTTTCATGTGCTTATTTGCAACCAGCCATCTGGTATCTCTCCTTCGATAAAGTGTCTGCTCAAAGCCTTGGTCCGTTTTTTAAAATTAGGTTTGTTATTTTACTACTGCATTTTGATGCATCTTTATATATTCTGGTTACAAAACCTCACGTGTTTTGCAAATATTTTCTTTCAACTATGGCTCCCTTTTTTCATTTTTAATACTATTTCTCACTTTATTCATTTTTAACAGCATTTTCCAAAGAGCAGAAGTTTTTAACTTTGAAGAAGTCCAATTTATAAGTTTTTTTCTTTTATGGTCTGGGCTTTGTGCATCCTCTCTGTGAAATCTCTGCCTAACTCAAAGTCTCAAACATTTGCCTTAAGTTTCAGGTTTTATATTTAAGCCTCTGATCCATTTTTTCATTCATTTTCAAATATAGTGTGAGATATGGGTCACTGTTTTTCATATGGATGTACACTTGTTCCAGCACTATCTTTGAAAAGACTGTCCTTCCTCTATTGAATTACCTCAGCACCTTTGTTGAAAATCAGTTGACCATATTTGTGTTGTTCCATTTCTAGACATTCTATTCAGTTCTACTGATCTACACTACTATCCTTTCACCAATACCACCCTGTTCAGATTACTATCGTTTTTTTTTTTTTTTTTTCACTTTGGAGAACAATTTATTATATATAGTAAAATTGAAGATGCACCTAACCTACAACTTAGCACTTCTAGTTGTTGACATGGAATTCTACTTTCACATGTATATACTAGGAGACATATAGAAAGACGTTCATTGCTGTATTATTTAAGTACAAAAGTAGAATCATCGGCATTATTAGTATGGACACAGATAAACTAAAATGCATTCATACAATAAAGAAAACTCTTGAATGACCAATACTGAGAAATAAACAAAAAACCTCAACACCAGCTAAAATTAATAGACCAGATCTATATGTATCAACGTGGATAAACATTTTAGGAATATAATGTTGAGTGAGAAAACTGCATAAATCCTTTTCACAAGGATACATCATTATGTGTTTTGTGCAAAATTTTAAAATGCATACAATAATAATCTAATTTCTTACTGGCATAAGACACATGGAAATTATATATACAACTTCAGGATAAGGGCTAATGTCTGTATGTAGAGTGGTGGCTCATTATTTTTTTACTTTAAATTTCCCTGACAACTAGTTTCTCTGACTCTGAACTTCTCTTCATTTACATGTTCACGTTTTGGACTTTTTCTGTATAATTCTTATCCATATCCTTTGCTCAATTTATTTTTTCCCATTAAGATTTCCCATATTTTCTTGATGATTTTCAGGAATTTTTATATTTTCAAAGTATAAGCTTCTAACTAGAAGTACCATATGACCCAGCCATCCCATTACTGGGTATATACTCAAAGGATTATAAATCATGCTGCTATAAAGACACATGCACACGTATGTTTATTGCAGCACTATTCACAATAGCAAAGACTTGAAACCAACCCAAATGTCCATCAGTGACAGACCGGATTAAGAAAATGTGGCCCATATACACCATGGAATACTATGCAGCCATAAAAAAGGATGAGTTTGTGTCCTTTGTAGGGACATGGATGCAGCTGGAAACCATCATTCTCAGCAAACTATCACAAGAACAGAAAACCAAACACCGCATGTTCTCACTCATAGGTGGGAACTGAGCAATGAGATCATTTGGACTCGGGAAGGGGAACATCATACACCGGGACCTATTGTGGGGAGGGGGGAGGGGGGAGGGATTGCATTGGGAGTTATACCTGATGTAAATGACGACTTGATGGGTGCTGACGAGTTGATGGGTGCAGCACGCCAACATGGCACAAGTATACATATGTAACAAACCTGCACGTTATGCACATGTACCCTAGAACTTAAAATATAATAATAATAAATAAAATAAAAAATAAAATAAGATTACTATTTTAAAGTAAATTCTAACAGTCCTCCTTCTTTATTTACAAAATTGGTTTGGCTATTCTAAGTTCTTTGTAATTCTATAACATTTAGAATCAGCTTGTTAATTTCAACAAAGCCTTTGGGGATATTGATGGCTATTTCATTAGATCTATAGATGACTTTGAAAAGAACTGACATTTTTTTCAATGCTGAGCCATTCAATCCTTGAACATAAAATCTCCTTCCATTTGTTTAGGTCCTTTTTAATTTCACTCATCACTGTTTCCTGTTTTTGATTTTCAACATTCAAATATTGATATTTTGTTAAAATTGATCTTAAGATTTTTATATTTTATGATTCTATTGCACTGTTTTTACTTCAATTTCCAATTTTCACTGTTCATATGTAAAAGAACAGCTGATTTTCCAGTATATTGAGCTAGTAATCTGCAACCTTGCCAAACTCGTGTAGGTCATAGTTCTTTTTTTTTTTTTTTTTTTTATTATACTTTAAGTTCTAGGGTATATGTGCATAACATGCAGGTTTGTTACATATGTATACTTCTGCCATGTTGCTGTGCTGCACCCATCAACTCGTCAGCACCCATCAACTCGTCATTTACATCAGGTATAACTCCCAATGCAATCCCTCCCCCCTCCCCTCTCCCCATGATAGGCCCCAGTGTGTGATGTTCCCCTTCCCGAGTCCAAGTGATCTCATTGTTCAGTTCCCACCTATGAGTGAGAACATGTAGTGTTTGGTTTTCTGTTCTTGTGATAGTTTGCTAAGAATGATGGTTTCCAGCTGCATCCATGTCCCTACAAAGGACACAAACTCATCCTTTTTTATGGCTGCATAGTATTCCATGGTGTATATGGGCCACATTTTCTTAATCCAGTCTGTCACTGACGGACATTTGGGTTGATTCCAAGTCTTTGCTATTGTGAATAGTGCTGCAATAAACATACGTGTGCATGTGTCTTTATAGCAGCATGATTTATAATCCTTTGAGTATATACCCAGTAATGGGATGACTGGGTCATATGGTACATCTAGTTCTAGATCCTTGAGGAATCGCCATACTGTTTTCCATAACGGTTGAACTAGTTTACAATCCCACCAACAGTGTAAAAGTGTTCCTATTTCTCCACATCCTCTCCAGCACCTGTTGTTTCCTGACTTTTTAATGATCGCCATTCTAACTGGTATGAGATGGTATCTCATTGTGGTTTTGATTTGCATTTCTCTGATGACCAGTGATGATGAGCATTTTTTCATGTGTCTGTTGGCTGTATGAATGTCTTCTTTTGAGAACTGTCTGTTCATATCCTTTGCCCACTTTTTGATGGGGTTGTTTGTTTTTTTCTTGTAAATTTGTTTGAGTTCTTTGTAGGTTCTGGATATTAGCCCTTTGTCAGATGAGTAGATGGCAAAAATGTTCTCCCATTCTGTAGGTTGCCTGTTCACTCTGATGGTAGTTTCTTTTGCTGTGCAGAAGCTTTTTAGTTTAATTAGATCCCATTTGTCAATTTTGGCTTTTGCTGCCGTTGCTTTTGGTGTTTTAGACATGAAGTCTTTGCCCATGCCTATGTCCTGAATGGTACTACCTAGGTTTTCCTCTAGGGTTTTTATGGTATTAGGTCTAACATTTAAGTCTCTAATCCATCTTGAATTAATTTTCATATAAGGAGTAAGGAAAGGATCCAGTTTCGGCTTTCTACTTATGGCTAGCCAATTTTCCCAGCACCATTTATTAAATAGGAAATCCTTTCCCCATTTCTTGTTTCTCTCAGGTTTGTCAAAGATCAGATGGCTGTAGATGTGTGGTATTATTTCTGAGGACTCTGATCTGTTCCATTGGTCTATATCTCTGTTTTGGTACCAGTACCATGCTGTTTTGGTTACTGTAGCCTTGTAGTATAGTTTGAAGTCAGGTAGCGTGATGCCTCCAACTTTGTTCTTTTGACGTAGGATTGTCTTGGCAATGCGGGCTCTTTTTTGGTTCCATATGAACTTTAGAGCAGTTTTTTCCAATTCTGTGAAGAAACTCATTGGTAGCTTGATGGGGATGGCATTGAATCTATAAATAACCTTGGGCAGTATGGCCATTTTCATGATATTGATTCTTCCTATCCATGAGCATGGTATGTTCTTCCATTTGTTTGTGTCCTCTTTTATTTCACTGAGCAGTGGTTTGTAGTTCTCCTTGAAGAGGTCCTTTACATCCCTTGTAAGTTGGATTCCTAGGTATTTTATTCTCTTTGAAGCAATTGTGAATTGCAGTTCATTCATAATTTGGCTCTGTGTTTGTCTGTTACTGGTGTATAAGAATGCTTGTGATTTTTGCACATTAATTTTGTATCCTGAGACTTTGTTGAAGTTGCTTATCAGCTTAAGGAGATTTGGGGCTGAGACAACGGGGTTTTCTAAATATACAATCATGTCATCTGCAAAGAGGGACAATTTGACTTCTTCTTTTCCTAACTGAATACCCTTGATTTCTTTCTCTTGCCTGATTGCCCTAGCCAGAACTTACAACACTATGTTGAATAGGAGTGGTGAGAGAGGGCATCCCTGTCTTGTGCCAGTTTTCAAAGGGAATTTTTCCAGTTTTTGCCCATTCAGTATGATATTGGCTGTGGGTTTGTCATAAATAGCTCTTATTATTTTGAGGTACATTCCATCAATACCGAATTTATTGAGCGTTTTTAGCATGAAAGGCTGTTGAATTTTGTCAAAAGCCTTTTCTGCATCTATTGAGATAATCATGTGGTTCTTGTCTTTGGTTCTGTTTATATGCTGGATTATGTTTATTTTTTTTGCAAATGTTGAACCAGCCTTGCATCCAGGGATGAAGCCCACTTGATCATGGTGGATAAGCTTTTTGATGTGCTGCTGAATCCGGTTTGCCAGTATTTTATTGAGGATTTTTGCATCGATGTTCATCAGGGATATTGGTCTAAAATTCTCTTTTTTGGTTGTATCTCTGCCAGGCTTTGGTATCAGGATGATGTTGGCCTCATAAAATGAGTTAGGGAGGATTCCCTCTTTTTCTATTGATTGGAATAGTTTCAGAAGGAATGGTACCAGCTCCTCCTTGTACCTCTGGTAGAATTCAGCTGTGAATCCATCTGGTCCTGGACTTTTTTTGGTTGGTAGGCTATTAATTATTGCCTCAATTTCAGAGCCTGCTATTGGACTATTCAGGGATTCAACTTCTTCCTGGTTTAGTCTTGGAAGAGTGTAAGTGTCCAGGAAATTATCCATTTCTTCTAGATTTGGTCATAGTTCTAATAGCCTTTTTATTTAGATTTTGGGGAGAATGTCTACATTGACAATCAGGTTGTCAAATGAAGATAATATTATTTTCTCTTTTCTAATCTGATTGTCTTTTATATTTATCTTGTCTTCTTGAGCTAACTGAAACCCAGAGTACAAGGCTGAATAGGGGTATAAGAATATCTTTCATCATTAAGTATGATACCTGCATTAGATCACCATTGATGTCCTTTATCAGGATGAAGAATTTCCCTTCAAGTTCTAGTTTGGTAGAAGTTTTTATCAAGAACAGATGTCGAAATATGTCAAATAATTTTTCTGCATCTGGTCATATAATTTTTCTCTTTTAATCTGTTGATATAATGTTATGCTGATTTTTAATGTTAAACCAACTTTGCATTCTTAGTACAAATTCCACTTGGTTATCTCTACCCCTTTTAAGCCACACTTTCATGTTTTGTTCTCTATATTTGTTTCATTTCTCACTTTAGTATTTCAGCAACTATCTTTGATGTCTACTCTGTTTTAAGCATTGGCCCAGGTACTGACAAGGGAGTGTGAATAAGACATTAGAAATCCCCTGCCCTTCTGGAGCTTAGATTCCAGTGGTGAGGAGAGACCCACAATAAAAAGCAAACAAGTAATTTTAAATGGTGTACTAGAGTATCAAGTAACATGTTTTCAAGTGCAAGTCACAAAAAAAAAAAAAAATCCCAAAACTTGTAAGCTTAAACATCACACACCGGGGCCTATTATGGGGAGGGGGGAGGGATTGCATTGTGAGTTACACCTGATGTAAATGACGAGTTGATGGGTGCTGAAGAGTTGATGGGTACAGCACACCAACATGGTACAAGTATGCATATGTAACAAACCTGCATGCTGTGCACATGTACCCTAGAACTTAAAGTATAATAATATAAAAAAAGAAAGAATTTGCAATCTGTACCACAAATAAAGGAAAAAATTGTTGTAATTAAATAACTACAGTATGTTTACTTACAGATTATAAGACCATCTTGATTTCAGAGATATTAAAATGTAAAAAAAAGTAAAAAAAAAAAAACAGGAATGTATTTCACTATTTTATAAAGCTTAAGTTCAGAAATAGGACAGACTTCAAGCATGCTTTAATCATTGGCTCAATAATGTCCTAAAAATCCTGAATACTTTTCCTAACTCCACTGTTTTCTCCAATGTAACCTTTGCCTAAGACTATTCTTCCCTCCTGGTCATTATTAGGCTACCAGTGAGCATGTCCTTTTGAATTTTTTTTATTCAGTTTGGAAAGACTAGAATGTTAAAATTACCTCCTAAATTTCCTTACAGCTATATTTCCATATGTAAATTAGGTCCTGACAATTAGAATTACCTGCTTGATATTTAGAAAGCAGGAGTGAGACAGGATATGTTTTCCCAGACCTTATTTGGCTGTTTCTGCCAGCAACACAGTCATGGGAACATGAGTTTTCTCTGCAGCAGTGTCCCTTCTATGGTTTTCTGGCTGGTGAGTAGTTGTGGGGATGATTTAAGTGGCAGCATTGACTTCATGCTTTGGTTTGCTATTTCAGGAATCAAAGCTATGATGTGTGTATTCTAGCTCCACATGCTTCCAAAGGGAATTGCAGTGGTCAACGGCAGCAGGAGGTTTTTCATTTGTAATAGGTCCAGTAGTGGTCTCAGAGGTAGTTGCTCTCCTGGTGGGTCAGTCCTATATTTTTCTGAGAGTCATTCCTAAATATTCAGCCTAGAATCTACTCTGTCAGTGCTTCCAAAAGTTTTTAAAGCACTATGCGGTTTTGGTTACTGTAGCCTTGTAGTATACTTTGAAGTCAGGTAGCGTGATGCCTCCAGCTTTGTTCTTTTGGCTTAGGATTGTCTTGGCAATGCGGGCTCTTTTTTGGTTCCATATGAACTTTAGAGCAGTTTTTTCCAATTCTGTGAAGAAAGTCATTGGCAGCTTAGCTTACAGCATTGAATCTGTAAATTACCTTGGGCAGTATGGCCATTTTCACATTATTGATTCTTCCTATCCATGAGTATGGTATGTTCTTCCATTTGTTTATGTCCTCTTTTATTTCACTGAGCAGTGGTTTGTAGTTCTCCTTGAAGAGGTCCTTTACATCCCTTGTAAGTTGGATTCCTAGGTATTTTATTCTCTTTGAAGCAATTGTGAAGGGGAGTTCATTCATGATTTGGCTCTGTTCGTCTGTTACTGGTGTATAAGAATGCTTGTGATTTTTGCACATTAATTTTGTATCCTGAGACTTTGCTGAAGTTGCTTATCAGCTTAAGGAGATTTTGGGCTGAGACAATGGGGTTTTCTAAATATACAATCATGTCATCTGCAAATAGGGACAATTTGACTTCTTCTTTTCCTAACTGAATACCCTTGATTTCTTTCTCTTGCCTGATTGCCCTAGCCAGAACTTCCAACACTATGTTGAATAGGAGTGGTGAGAGAGGGCATCCCTGTCTTGTGCCGGTTTTCAAAGGGAATGCTTCCCATTTTTGCCCATTCAGTATGATATTGGCTGTGGGTTTGTCATAAATAGCTCTTATTATTTTGAGATATTTTCTATAATACCGAATTTATTGAGAGTTTTTAGCATGAAAGGCTGTTGAATTTTGTTAAAGGTCTTTTCTGCATCTATTGAGATAATCATGTGGTTTTTGTCTTTGGTTCTGTTTATATGCTGGATTATGTTTATAGACCAATGGAACAGAACAGAGCCCTCAAAAATAATACCAGACATCTACAGCCATCTGATTTTTGACAAACCTGACAAAAACGAGAAATGGGGAAAGGATTCCCTATTTAATAAATGATCCTGGGAAAATTGGGTAGCCATAAGTAGAAAGCTGAAACTGGATCCTTTCCTTACTCCTTATATGAAAATTAATTCAAGATGGATTAGAGACTTAAATGTTAGACCTAAAACCATAAATACCCTAGAAGAAAACCTAGGTAATACCATTCAGGACATAAGCATGGGCAAGGACTTCATGTCTAAAACACCAAAAGCAATGGCAACAAAAGCCAAAATTGACAAATGGGACCTAATCAAACTAAACAGCTTTTGCACAGCAAAAGAAACTACCATCAGAGTGAATAGGCAACCTACAGAATGGGAGAAAATTTTTGCCATCTACTCATCTGACAAAGGGCTAATATCCAGAACCTACAAAGAACTCAAACAAATTTACAAGAAAAAAACAAACAACCCCATCAAAAAGTGGGCAAAGGATATGAACAGACACTTCTCTAAAGAAGGCATTCATACAGCCAGCAGACACATGAAAAAATGGTCATCATCACTCGCCATCAGAGAAATGCAAATCAAAACCACAATGAGATACCATCTCACACCAGTTAGAATGGCGATCATTAAAAAGTCAGGAAACAGCAGGTGCTGGAGAGGATGTGGAGAAATAGGAACACTTTTACACTGTTGGTGGGACTGTAAATTAGTTCAACCATTGTGGAAAACAGTGTGGCGATTCCTCAAGGATCTAGAACTAGATGTACCATATGACCCAGCCATCCCATTACTGGGTATATACTCAAAGGATTATAAATCATGCTGCTATAAAGACACATGCACACGTATGTTTATTGCGGCACTATTCACAATAGCAAAGACTTGGAATCAACCCAAATGTCCATCAGTGACAGATTGGATTAAGAAAATATGGCCCATATACACCATGGAATACTATGCAGCTATAAAAAATGGATGAGTTCATGTCCTTTGTAGGGACATGGATGCAGCTGGAAACCATCATTCTAAGCAAACTATTGCAAGAACAGAAAACCAAACACTGCAGGTTCTCATTCATAGGTGGGAATTGAACAATGAGATCACTTGGACACAGGAAGGGGAACATCACACACCGGGGCCTGGGGAAGGGGGAGGGGGAAAGGGGAAGGAATAGCATTAGCAGATATACTAATGTAAATGACGAGTTAATGGGTGCAGCACACCAACATGGCACATGTATACATATGTAACAAACCTGCACGTTGTGCACATGTACACTAGAACTTAAAGTATAATAATAAAAAAAGATACATGAAAAAAAGTTTTTAAAGCAATAATCTCCTATGTTAAATCCATTTCTGCTCCCCAGATTCTTAACATGATTATCTTCACTGAAACATGGCTCATGAAAGATCTAGGGATTGCCAGAGATGCTTATAGTGTCAAAGAAGTAAACTATCAGCCATATTAGAGATGCATCTGCCCTCCTCATAAGAATTACAGGTGAGAAATTCCTTGCAACTGGGGGAGGCTATTCATCAAAAAGCCCATGAAGGCACCCTGGAAAGCAAGAGTCAACCTTACCTACACACCATGTCTACAGAGTTCTGATGCTATTTCACCAAGACAGTGCCCATGACATACGAACTTTATTGCTCCCCTTAACTCGTCTTCCACCTTTTGGTCCAATCTGCAGTTCTCAGAAACAAAGATTTGCAAAATAGAGAAAAGTAAATGTGCTAGATGGAGAAGTGCATCACTTTTCTCTCCTATTCAACTGTAGTTTGGCTGTAATAAAAAGTCCCAGGTGGGGAGGAAGAGAAGTCTCAACTTTAAACCGAAACTGAAGTATTAAGTATTACAGTGGACTTGATATTTTAATTATCAAACTGTTTCATGGCTTGAATTGACCTCAGAATTATGTATTACCTAACAGTAACTAGAAGAGTAATAGATCCTGCTGGAATGTTCATCCTGCGAGAGGATGAGAATTAGCCTCATACACTAACCTTTAAAATACAATGGGTCTCCAAATTAAGTTGCTTTATTATTACACACCATGAACTGTGCTTATTCAGTATAATGTTACACTGTCCTTATATTTCATTGATATTTATCCTATTAGCAAGAGCTAAATAGGATGCCCTTATGCAATCTGATATTTTTTCCCATAATTTCTACTCCTTCCTTCTCTTACTCTTCAAAATACATATTTCTTTGGAAATTTCCCAGCCTTATAGTTAACCTCTTATTTCAAAAACTGCTTTTAATAGCCCAACATTAGTTTTCTTCCCTAAATAACTTTTCACCAGTTTGACACAACAGCAATGAGTGCCACTTACCTGGTTCTTAAGTCAACAGTGCCAGACAATCATGAGACTCAAAAGAATGATATTGCTGGATACTATGATAAAATGATAATATGTTCAGTTACCAAGATCAGTTGACACCTTCAATTGTGAAATTAGGATCAGTAATCCCTTCTCATAAGATTGATGTATGGATTAAGTTTAATACTATTTAAGAAAGTACCTCAAAGAGATTAAGTCACATAAAAGTCACTTAATGAAAGTCAGTTGACTCTAAATCCGATTTGAACTTCACTCTGTACAGCTCTATCTCAAAATCCCAGACAACAAATGTCAAAGATCCTTATGTTCCAATAGCATAAAGCACAATTTTACCACTGAGTTTCAAAATTCATTTGGATTAACTGGACTTTATACCACAAAGAGAAATAATGGAGGCCACAAAGAAGAAACGTTTTTGAAGAAAGATAAACCAGATTGCTAATCAGTAATAATCATTTCCCATGGAATAAATTTATTTTTGACTGAAAATGAACAAGTTATACTTAACAGCAGGACCTATAACTGTATTAATATAACTTCAGTAAAATACCATTAACTTCCTCTACCTCACTTCCTTGATCTTTAAAATGGTGGTTACGGTTATCGTTGATGGCTTTTATGACTGTCAAATTAAAAGTTATGTTCCCAATAGGAGAGACGGATTTGTGGATTTTAATAACATCTTTCCCCTCCACACAGTATTGCCAGTGATAACAAGTCCCTAGGACCTGAGCACTGGTATGAATGTGGACTCATATAATAGAGGTTATATTTATAAGTTTGTAAAATAGCATTAATAATGTCCCTCATCTGCCATAGTGCTCCAAAATTTTTTCCTTCCACAGTTGGCGAGAGGAAAATCATTCTTTAACTTTGTGAACAACCTTCAGAACTAATTTCAAAGGTACCAGGCAGGATTGCCAAGATAATAATGGACATCTAGAGAGTATTTGAGAAAATCAGATCTGAGGTTTTGCAATTCTGGATATAAAAAGAAGCCCCAGGTTTGACCAGATTATCTGCACAAAGAGAATTCATCCATGTGAAGCAGAATGTGCTGAAAGCCCCCAGGAAGGTTGTTTTTCTTAATGCCAGATTTCAAAGCAAGAAATACCACTAAATGAAACTAACCTTCAGCCTAGTAAGCACACGTGGGCTTAAAGATAGTTTGTCTTTTGAATTCAGTTTCTGTTTAGGATTTCCCTCATGTGCTGTTCAATATAATTAATTCTATACCCAGAAAAGCAGAAAGTTATTTCAATTCAGGGTACACTGTCATTTACAAAGCTTTCTACTAGAGGTTGGACACTCAGAACTGAGAATGCACGGTTGCTATTCTCAGATAGCTGGTGTAGTGATGTTCACTGAAGCACCTCTCTCAGAAATGCTGACATAATGCAGAATGTGACTGTATTAGTCAGGATTCTCCAGAGGGATAGAACAAATAGTATATATATATATATATATATATATATATATATATAGAGAGAGAGAGAGAGAGAGAGAGAGAGAGAGAGAGAGAGAGAGAGGAGTTTATTAAGGAGAATTGACTCACCCTATCACAAGCTGAAGTCCCACAATAAGGCATCTGCGAACTGAGGAGCAAGGAAACCAGTAGTGGCTCAGTCCAAGTCCCAAAGCCCCCAAAGTGAGGAAGCCGACAGTGCAGCCTTCAGTCTATGGCCAAACGCTAGAGAGCCCCTGGCAAACCATGGTTGTAAGTCCAAGAGTCCAAAGGCTGAAGAACCTGCAGTCTGGTGTTCAAGGTCAGGAAGCATGCATCATGGAAGAAAGATGAAAGCTGGAAGACTCTGCAAGCCAACTTATTCCATCCTCTTCCAACTGCTTTTTCTAGCCTCACTGGCAGCCAGTTGGATGGTGCCTACCCACATTAAGGGTGAGTTTTTGTCTTCCAGTACACTGACTCAAATGTTCATCTCCTCTGGCAACACCCCCATGGACACACCCAGAAACAATACTTTGCATCCTTCAATCCAACCAAGTTGACACTTAATATTAACCATTACAGTAAATAAAAGTTATGTTTTTATGAATCCTCAGTGGACCTCCTGGGAAGGCAGTGGAGGGGGCATGTAAGTGATGGCTTGTCCCAAGATACTGGAATGTAAGCTGTCAGTGAGAAACTGGAGTGGACATTGCATGTGCTCTACTCAGAGCCCTACAATCCTACAGTGACCTCGACAAAGGTGCCAAGAACATACACTGGGGAAAAGACAGTCCCATTTACTTTTTCCGTGTGCCCCTTCCCCATCTTTGGTGTGTTTTTGCTTTTGACAGCGCATACCTACAATGCTAATTTGGAAGGCTGCACTGTGGCTGCTGGAGCCATGTTGCCCAAGCACACAGAAAGTCAGAGGTGCCTGGGAATTCACATCCCCAAAGAGTATGGCTAAAGCGTACAAGAGTATAAAAGTTCAGCTACCTTGCTTTGGGATGGGATAGCATTGACATAAAATCTGCATTCCACAATTCTTTTATAGGATCAAGCTAACACTCCCTTCTGCAGGATTTTCTGAAACTGCACACTGTCCTCTTTCCTGTTCTACTTTCCACACTATCTTGCTAATTTCTCCCAGGAACAGGTCCTTAATCAATTGCTCACATACAAATCCTCTTCTCAGGGTCTTATTGACAGGAATCAAAACAGGCTATGCCCAAGCCCTTAGGAAATTCCATGGATAAGAAAGAAGTAAACCAAAAATGAAAAAAGAACATAAGGGTATACCCATGTTCATAGCAGCATTACTCACAATAGCTAAAACATGGAAGCAACTCCTGTTCATCAACAGATGAATGGATAAGCAAAATATGGTACATACATACAACGCAATATTTTTCAGCTTAAAAAGGAAAAATTCTGACATATGATACAACATGAATGACACTTGAGGACATTATGCTAAGTGAGATAAGCCAATCACAAAGGGACAAATACTATATGATTCCACTTATCTGAGGCACCTAGAGTAGGCAAATTTATAGAGACAAAGTAGAGGAGTGGTTGCCAACAGTCAGGAGTTGGGGGAGATAATGTAGACTTGCCATTTAATGGGTATAGAGCTTCATATTTGCAAGATGAAAGGAGTTCTGTGATGAATGGGGGTAATGGTTACACAACAATGTGAATATATTTAATACCATTGAACCGTCCACTCAAAAATACTTAAGATGGTAAATTCTGGGAGGCAGAGCTTGCAGTAAGCCCAGATGGTGCCACCGCACTCCAGCCTGGACGACAGAGCCACACTCTGTCTCAAAAAAAAAAAAAAAAAAAAAGTATCTCCCACTGCTGGCTAAGGAAAAAAAGTCTCACATTCCAGGTATCCAGAGCAGGCTACAAAATGCTGAGACAGTTCAGTAGACCTCCTTAAAAGCAAAGCACCACAATCCATCCACAAGCCCCAACAAAGTCCTCCTAAAGGTGGCCAGGTTAATATGAGAGTAAGAGAAAGGAGATATCAAGATTGCCAGTTGGTGGAGTGGAGATCAGACACCAGCAGGTATAAGACAAAACTTTTAAAACAGTGCTATGTAGAAATAGAAATAATTATTCCAACATTCATATGAAACCTAAAAAGAGTCCAAATAGCCAAAGCAATCCTAAGTGAATAGAACGAAGCCAAAGGCATCACACTACCCAACCTCAAACTATACTACAAGGCTACAGTAACCAATACAGCATGATACTGATACAAAAACAGACACTAGATTAACAGAACAGGTTACAGAACCAAAAAATAAAGCCGCACACCTACAATCATCTGTCTTCAACAAAGTTGACAAAAACAAGCGATGGAGGACAGGCACAGTAGCTCAAACCTATAATCCCAGCACTCTGGGAGACCAAGGCAGGCAGATCACTTGACACCAGGAGTTTGAGACCAGTCTGGTCAACATGGCAAAACCCCATCTCTACTAAAAATACAAAAATTAGCCGGCACGGTGGTTCATGCCTATAACCCCAGCTACTCTGAAAGCTGAGGCACGAGAATCACTTGAACCCTGGAGGTGGAGGTTGCAGTGAACCGAATCATACCACTGCACTCCAGCCTGGGCAACAGAGCAAAAGTCTGTCTCAAGAAAACAAACAAACAAAAAAATCCCCAGCAATTGGGAAAGGACTCCCTATTCAATAAATGGTGCTGGGATAACTGGCTAGCCATATGCAAAAGATTGAAACCGGACCCCTTCCTTTCACCATACACAAAAATCAACTCAAGATGGATTAAAGATTTAAATATAAAACCTAAAACTATAAAAACTCTAGAAGAAAACCCAGGAAATATTCTGGACATCAGCCCTGGCAAAGAACAAACAACTCTATTTTTAAAAATGAGCAAAGGACATGAACAGACACTTCTCAGAAAAAGACATGCACATGCCCAACAAGCATATGAAAAAATGCTCATCGCTAATCATTAGGGAAATGCAAATCAAAACACAATGAGATACCATCTCATGCCAGTCAGAATGGCTATTATTAAAAAGTCAAAAAATAACAAATGTTGGCAAGGTTGCAGAGAAAAGGGAACACATATACTGTTAGTGGGAATGTACATTAGTTCAACCACTGTGGAAAAAAATTTGGAGATTTCTCATAGAACTTAAAATAGAATTACAACTCAACCCAACAATTCCATTACTGGATATATACACAAAGGAAAATAAATCATATGACCAAAAAGACACATACACTACTATATTCATCACAGCACTATTCACAATAGCAAAGACATTGAATCAATCTAGAAGCCCATCAATGGTGGATTGGATAAAGAAAATGTGGTACACATACACCATGGAATACGATGCAGTCATATAAAAGAATAAAATCATATCCTTTGCAGCAACATGGATGAAGCAAGAGGCCATTATCCCAAGCGAATTTATACAGAACAGAAAACCATATACCACATATTCTCACTTATAGGTGGGCACGAAACATTGGGTACCCTTAGAAACAAAGATAGGAACAATGGACACTAGGGACTACTAAAAGGGGGAAGAGAAAGAAGGTGGTAAAAGCTGAAAAACTACCAGCTACCTATTGGATACTATGCTTACTACCTAGGTGACAATGTCATTTGTACCCCAAACTTCAGCATCACACAATATATCTATGTAACAAATCTGCACATGTACCACATGAACCCAAAATAAAAGTTGAAATTAAATTAATAAAATAATAAAAATAGTGCTATGGACTGAATGTATGTTCCACCAAAATTCATATGTTGAAATCTAACCCCCAATATGATGGTGTTTGGAGGCAAGCCTTTGGAAGGTGACTAGGTGATGAGGATAGAGGCCTTATGAATAGGATTAGTGCCCTTATCTTCCAGTGGCCTGAGAGAGTTTTCTTGCCTCTTCTGCTACATGAGTACTCAGCTAGAGGACAGCCATCTCTGCACCAGGAAACAGGCCCTCACCAGACACTGACTGCCAGCCTTGGCAGGCCTTGACCTTGGACTTATTAGCCTCTGTGAGGGATAAATTGCTGTTGTTTATAAGCCTCCTAATCTATGGGAGTTTCTTATAGCAACCCAAATGGACAGAGACAAATAGCAAGAAGAATTTACGAGTTACATAGAGATAAGCTCACAGGGATTTACCAGGGAGTGCACTCAGTCTGACAGTTTTTGCGTCTTCTAAAGGAGACAGCATGTGTACAAATCACCTCCCACTACAAAAGGCAAGACATGATGTACATTACAAGGCATATGCAAGTTGAATATTATGAAAATGCAGAGTAGAAAAAATTCTTCCAGATGAGAAAATTTGCAGCATCTGGGACCATGTGAACAAAAGCATGGAAATAGTGTATCGCAGGACATAATCATCTATAGATTTAAGAGGAGCTGTGATACAAGTTATAAATGCCATGATATATTGATTAAAGTGTTTATTAACTCCAGCAACCTCTAGAACTTACTCAAGTGTTACTCACTATGAGTGAGAACATGCAGTGTTTGGTTTTCTGTTCTTGCGATAGTTTGCTGAGAATGATGGTTTCCACCTGCATCCATGTCCCTACAAAGGACACAAAGTCATCCTTTTTTATGGCTGCATATATTCCATGGTGTATATGTGCCACATTTTCTTAATCCAGTCTGTCACTGATGGACATTTGGGTGGATTCCAAGTCTTTGCTATTGTGAATAGTGCCATATGAACTTTAAAGCAGTTTTTTCCAATTCTGTGAAGAAACTCATTGGTAGCTTGATGGGGATGGCATTGAATCTATAAATAATCTTGGGCAGTATGGCCATTTTCACGATATTGATTCTTCCTATCCATGAGCATGGTATGATCTTCCATTTGTTCGTGTCCTCTTTTATTTCACTGAGCAGTGGTTTATAGTTCTCCTTGAAGACATTCTTTACATCCCTTGTAAGTTGGATTCCTAGGTATTTCATTCTCTTTGAAGCAATTGTGAATGGAAGTTCATTCATGATTTGGCTCTCTGTCTGTCTGTTACTGGTGTATAAGAATGCTTGTGATTTTTGCACATTAATTTTGTATCCTGAGACTTTGCTGAAGTTGCTTATCAGCTTAAGGAGATTTGGGGCTGAGAAAATGGGGTTTTCTAAATATACAGTCATGTCATTTGCAAACAGGGACAATTTGACTTCTTCTTTTCCTAACTGAATACCCTTGATTTCTTTCTCTTGCCTGATTGCCCTAGCCAGAACTTCCAACACTATGTTGAATAGGAGTGGTGAGAGAGGGCATCCCTGTCTTGTGCCAGTTTTCAAAGGGAATTTTTCCAGTTTTTGCCCATTCAGCATGATATTGGCTGTGGGTTTGTCATAAATAGCTCTTATTATTTTGAGATATGTTCCATCAATACCGAATTTATTGAGGGTTTTTAGCATGAAGGGCTGTTGAATTTTGTTAAAGACCTTTTCTGCATCTATTGAGATAATCATGTGGTTTTTGTCTTTGTCTGTTTATATGCTGGATTACGTTTATTGATTTGCAAATGTTGAACCAGCCTTGAATCCCAGGGATAAAGCCCACTTGATCATGGTGGATAAGCTTTTTGATGTGCTGCTGAATCCGGTTTGCCAGTATTTTATTGAGGATTTTTGCATCGATGTTCATCAGGGATATTGGTCTAAAATTCTTTTTTTTTGTTGTGTCTCTGCCAGGCTTTGGTATCAGGATGATGTTGGCCTCATAAAATGAGTTAGGGAGGATTCCCTCTTTTTCTATTGATTGGAATAGTTTCAGAAGGAATGGTACCAGCTGCTTTTGTACCTCTGGTAGAATTCAGCTGTGAATCCATCTGGTCCTGGACTTTTTTTGGCTGGTAGGCTATTAATTATTGCCTCAATTTCAGAGCCTGCTATTGGTCTATTCAGGAATTCAGCTTCTTCCTGGTTTAGTCTTGAGAGAGTGTAAGTGTCCAGGAAATTATCCATTTCTTCTAGATTTTCTAGTTTATTTGTGTAGAGATGTTTATAGTATTCTCTAATGGTAGTTTGTATTTCTGTGGGGTCGGTGGTGATATCCCCTTTATCATTTTTTATTGCGTCTATTTGATTCTTCTCTTTTCTTCTTTATTAGTCTTGCTAGCAGTCTATCAATTTTGTTGATCTTTTCAAAAAACCAACCTGGATTCATTGATTTTTTGGAGGGTTTTTTGTGCCTCTATCTCCTTCAGTTCTGCTCTGATCTTAGTTATTTCTTACCTTCTGCTAGCTTTTGAATGTGTTTGCTCTTGCTTCCCTAGTTCTTTTAATTGTGATGCTGATAAGAAACTTCAAAGAAACTAAAAATCTTGAAAAAAAAGTGGAAGAATTGATGGCTAGAGTAATTAATGCAGAGAAGGTCATAAACGAAATGAAAGAGATGAAAACCATGACACGAGAAATACGTGACAAATGCACAAGCTTCAGTAACCGACTCGATCAACTGGAAGAAAGAGTATCAGCGATTGAGGATCAAATGAACGAAATGAAGCGAGAAGAGAAACCAAAAGAAAAAAGAAGAAAAAGAAATGAACAAAGCCTGCAAGAAGTATGGGATTATGTAAAAAGACCAAATCTACATCTGATTGGGGTGCCTGAAAGTGAGGGGGAAAATGGAACCAAGTTGGAAAACACTCTTCAGGATATCATCCAGGAGAACTTCCCCAACCTAGTAGGGCAGCCCAACATTCAAATCCAGGAAATACAGAGAACGCCACAAAGATACTCCTCGAGAAGAGCAACTCCAAGACACATAATTGCCAGATTCACCAAAGTTGAAATGAAGGAAAAAATCTTAAGGGCAGCCAGAGAGAAAAGTCGGGTTACCCACAAAGGGAAGCCCATCAGACTAACAGCAGATCTCTCGGCAGAAACTCTACAAGCCAGAAGAGAGTGGGGGCCAATATTCAACATTCTTAAAGAAAAGAATTTTCAACCCAGAATTTCATATCCAGCCAAACTAAGTTTCATAAGTGAAGGAGAAATAAAATCCTTTACAGATAAGCAAATGCTTAGAGATTTTGTCACCACTAGGCCTGCCTTACAAGAGACCCTGAAGGAAGCACTCAACATGGAAAGGAACAACCAGTACCAGCCATTGCAAAAACATGCCAAAATGTAAAGACCATTTAGGCTAGGAAGAAACTGCATCAACTAACGAGCAAAATAACCAGTTAATATCATAATGGCAGGATCAAGTTCACACATAACAATCTTAACCTTAAATGTAAATGGACTAAATGCTCCAATTAAAAGACACAGACTGGCAATTGGATAAAGAGTCAAGACCCATCAGTCTGCTGTATTCAGGAGACCCATCTCACACGCAGAGACATACATAGGCTCAAAATAAAGGGATGGAGGAAGATTTATCAAGCAAATGGAGAACAAAAAAAAGCAGGGGTTGCAATACTAGTCTCTGATAAAACAGACTTTAAACCATCAAAGATCAAAAGAGACAAAGAAGGCCATTACATAATGGTAAAGGGATCAATTCAACAGGAAGAGCTAACTATCCTAAATATATATGCACGCAATACAGGAGCACCCAGATTCATAAAGCAAGTCCTTAGAGACTTACAAAGAGACTTAGACTCCCATACAATAATAATGGGAGACTTCAACACTCCACTGTCAACATTAGACAGATCAGCGAGACAGAAAGTTAACAAGGATATACAGGAATTGAACTCATCTCTGCAGCAAGCAGACCTAATAGACATCTATAGAACTCTCCACCCCAAATCAACAGAATATACATTCTTCTCAGCACCACATCGCACTTATTCCAAAATTGACCACATAATTGGAAGTAAAGCACTCCTCAGCAAATGTACAAGAACAGAAATTATAACAAACTGTCTCTCAGACCACACTGCAATCAAACTAGAACTCAGGACTAAGAAACTCAATCAAAACCGCTCAACTACATGGAAACTGAACAACCTGCTCCTGAATGACTACTGGGTACATAACGAAATGAAGGCAGAAATAAAGATGTTCTTTGAAACCAATGAGAACAAAGATACAACATACCAGAATCTCTGGGACACATTTAAAGCAGTGGGTAGAGGGAAATTTATAGCACTAAATGCCCACAAGAGAAAGCAGGAAAGATCTAAAATTGACACTCTAACATCACAATTAAAAGAACTAGAGAAGCAAGAGCAAACGCATTCAAAAGCTAGCAGAAGGCAAGAAATAACTAAGATCAGAGGAGAACTGAAGGAGATAGAGACACAAAAAACCCTCCAAAAAATCAATGAATCCAGGAGTTGGTTTTTTGAAAAGATCAACAAAATTGACAGACTGCTAGCAAGACTAATAAAGAAGAAAAGAGAGAAGAATCAAATAGATGCAATAAAAAATGATAAAGGGGATATCACCACCGACCCCACAGAAATACAAACTACCATCAGAGAATACTATAAACACCTCTATGCAAATAAACTAGAAAATCTAGAAGAAATGGATAATTTCCTGGACACTTACACTCATCCAAGACTAAACCAGGAAGAAGTTGAATTCCTGAATAGACCAATAGCAGGCTCTGAAATTGAGGCAATAATTAATAGCCTACCAACCAAAAAAAGACCAGGACCAGATGGATTCACAGCTGAATTCTACTAGAGGTACAAGGAGGAGCTGGTACCATTCCTTCTGAAACTATTCCAATCAATAGAAAAAGAGGGAATCCTCCCTAACTCATTTTATGAGGCCAACATCATCCTGATACCAAAGCCTGGCAGAGAGACACAACAAAAAAAAAGAATTTTAGACCAATATCCCTGATGAACATCGATGCAAAAATCCTCAATAAAATACTGGCAAACCGGATTCAGCAGCACATCAAAAAGCTTATCCACCATGATCAAGTGGGCTTCATCCCTGGGATGCAAGGCTGGTTCAACATTCGCAAATCAATAAACATAATCCAGCATATAAACAGAACCAAAGACAAGAACCACATGATTATCTCAATAGATGCACAAAACTCTTTTGACAAAATTCAACAGCCCTTCATGCTAAAAACGCTCAACAAATTCGGTATTGATGGAACATATCTCAAAATAATAAGAGCTATTTATGACAAACCCACAGCCAATATCATGCTGAATGGGCAAAAACTGGAAAAATTCCCTTTGAAAACTGGCACAAGACAGGGATGCTCTCTCTCACCACTCCTATTCAACATAGTGTTGGAAGTTCTGGCTAGGGCAATCAGGCAAGAGAAAGAAATCAAGGGTATTCAGTTAGGAAAAGAAGAAGTCAAATTGTCCCTCTTTGCAGATGACATGATTGTATATTTAGAAAATCCCATTGTCTCAGCCCCAAATCTCCTTAAGCTGATAAGCAACTTCAGCAAAGTCTCAGGATACTAAATCAATGTGCAAAAATCACAAGCATTCTTATACACCAGTAACAGACAAACACAGAGCCAAATCATGAATGAACTTCCATTCACAGTTGCTTCAAAGAGAATAAAATACCTAGGAATCCAACTTACAAGGGATGTAAAGGACCTCTTCAAGGAGAACTACAAACCACTGCTCAGTGAAATAAAAGAGGACACGAACAAATGGAAGAACATACCATGCTCATGGATAGGAAGAATCAATAATGTGAAAATGGCCATACTGCCCAAGATTATTTATAGATTCAATGCCATCCCTATCAAGCTACCAATGGGTTTCTTCACAGAATTGGAAAAAACTGCTCTAAAGTTCATATGGAACCAAAAAAGAGCCCGCATTGCCAAGACAATCCTACGTCAAAAGAACAAAGTTGGAGGCATCACGCTACCTGACTTCAAACTTACTACAAGGCTACAGTAACCAAAACAGCATGGTACTGGTACCAAAACAGAGATATAGACCAATGGAACAGAACAGAGTCCTCAGAAATAATACCACACATCTAAGCCATCTGATCTTTGACAAACCTGAGAGAAACAAGAAATGGGGAAAGGATTCCCTATTTAATAAATGGTGCTGGGAAAATTGGCTAGCCATAAGTAGAAAGCTGAAACTGGATCCTTTCCTTACTCCTTATACGAAAATTAATTCAAGATGGATTAGAGACGTAAATGTTACACCTAATACCATAAAAATCCTAGAGGAAAACCTAGGTAGTACCTCAGGACATAGGCATGGGCAAAGACTTCATGTCTAAAACACCAAGAGCAACGGCAGCAAAAGCCAAAATTGACAAATGGGATCTCATTAACCTAAAGAGCTTCTGCACAGCAAAAGAAACTACCATCAGAGTGAACAGGCAACCTACAGAATGGGAGAAAATTTTTGCCATCTACTCATCTGACAAAGGGCTAATATCCAGAACCTACAAAGAACTCAAACAAATTTACAAGAAAAAAACAAACAACCCCATCAAAAAGTGGGCAAAGGATATGAACAGACAGTTCTCAAAAGAAGACATTCATACAGCCAACAGACACATGAAAAAATGCTCATCATCACTGGCCATCAGAGAAATGCAAATCAAAACCACAATGAGATACCATCTCACACCAGTTAGAATGGCGATCATTAAAAAGTCAGGAAACAACAGGTGCTGGAGAGGATGTGGAGAAATAGGAACACTTTTACACTGTTGGTGGGATTGTAAACTAGTTCAACCATTATGGAAGACAGTATGGTGATTCCTCAAGGATCTAGAACTAGATGTACCATATGACCCAGCCATCCCATTACTGGGTATATACCCAAAGGATTATAAATCAAGCTGCTATAAAGACACATGCACACGTATGTTTATTGCGGCACTATTCACAATAGCAAAGACTTGGAATCAACCCAAATGTCCATCAGTGACAGATTGGATTAAGAAAATATGGCCCATATACACCATGGAATACTATGCAGCCATAAAAAAGGATGAGTTTGTGTCCTTTGTCGGGACATGGATGCAGCTGGAAACCATCATTCTTAGCAAACTATCACAAGAACAGAAAACCAAACACCGCATGTTCTCACTCATAGGTGGGAACTGAACAATGAGATCACTTGGACTCGGGAAGGGGAACATCACACACCGGGGCCTATCATGGGGAGGGGGGAGGGGGGAGGGATTGCATTGGGAGTTATACCTGATGTAAATGACGAGTTGATGGGTGCTGACGAGTTGATGGGTGCAGCACAGCAACATGGCAGAAGTATACATATGTAACAAACCTGCACGTTATGCACATGTACCCTAGAACTTAAAGTATAATAATAATAAAAAATAAATTAAAAAATAAAAATTAAAAAATAAATAAATAATAAAAAAAAAAGAAGGAGAACAGAAGCCAGTTTTTAAGAGTACTGACTCCAATAATGATGCCATCATTAAGAGAGCCACCCTGGCCTTTCCTGTTGGCATTATGCCTGCCACCTTTAACAGAGTCAAGAGTCTCTTAGAAAACGTTTGAAACTCAGTTTCTAAATAAATTAAAATGTGAAAAATAAGTTATTTGTTTAAATAAAGGCCAAATCTAAAGTAATGAAAAATAGCTGAAATTCAATCAAGTAAATTGACAGTATGAGTAACTGCGGAAGTGCTTACTATGAAAATACTATAGTTACTACTCTTCCATTTCCATTTTTCCTTAAGTTGCTCCATTTTAGGAAATTTTAAGTAAATGTTTTTGAGGTGCCTAGCGAATATGATCAATTTTTCACACACACATTTCTTTTCTTTTTTTCATTTAATGAAGACAGCCTAGTGAAGGCACTAAACCACTTTGAATATGTCTTGTAAATAATGAAGACAGAGTTTGAGCCGATGGTTTTTATTCCATAACCAAGATGGACATCAGTAAGCCACCAATGAGGTTGATGTTGGTTTTGTTGTTATTGTTGTTGTTGTTGTTTAAGTGTTTAAGGTGCTATTCCTGAGGGAAAACGTAAGATAAGGATACATGATAAGTAATTTATTAGGAAGTTTCCCAGAGAAAACTGGTGGAAAAATGGAGAACTGGGATAGGAAACCAAAAAAAAGGCTGAGCAAGGATGTGATACCAAGAAAAGTCTTGCAGTGAGCTCAGTCTGAAGGGGAATTCTGGAGACTGACCATGTAGTTGTGGTAGCATAAAACAACAAAGCTGGAATATTTATATTCCCACCTGGCTTAATTTTGGTTAAGGCTGCCCCTCATGAACCCTGAAAGCACATCCTTCTCTCCAACTGGGCAGGCAAAGTGGGTTCCAGCAGCCTTTGTGTAGCCCTACAGAAAATGAATACAGGGACTGGCTGCTGGAAATGAAAGTACACCTGGAGTCTGTGTACAAGGAAAAGGTAAAGGAATCCAAAGGGACCATGGCTGAGGACTTATAGTGTCTGCGACAAAACATTACTGAAACTTTCAACATTTTGTATGATCATTTGACTAAGAAATTGATTCAAATGGTTCAATGGGGTTTCTATATCCACAGGTCTAGCAAACTCACTGTTAAAAAAAAGTCCCCAGTGATTTTCATTGTTACTAAATCCAACAAATATCTTTTGTTCACAGCTTACTCCTATTCGTAGCTGTGCCATTGCCTCCCTATTGAGACACAGTCCTCTTCTCTCTCAGCTTCTCTAACACTGCACTCTTGTAGGTCCCTCCCACTCAGTCTCCTTTGCTGGCTGTTTATATTTTTCCATAGATCTTAAAACTCATTCCCGGGCCTTTCTTTAAAAAAAATTATTTACGTTTTTTTTTATTTTTAAACAATCTCAAACCCTCAGAAAATTTGCAAGTGCAGTACAAAAATTTTTTATCTGAAATATCTGAACGTAAATAGTCAACAAAATGCCCCCTCACCATTAACTATGTTATTGTGTATTTCCTCCAATGAAAACATTCTCCTACATTGAAACAACACAATCATCAAAATTAGGAAATTATTACATAGATACAATAATCTCGTCTAATTCCACATTTTCTTCCTTCATCTCATCTATTCCCACAGCTTTAAAGACCCTAACACCGTAGTCTCCTCATTTTGAATCTCCATTACAGATCTCTCCTCCAAGCTTAAGCCTCACTGCCAACTGCTTACTTGGTATCTTCGCTTGAATATTTTTAAAACCGTATCAATTTTAAAGTACCAAATTTAGAAGCTCTGCTGGTCTCTGCATCCTATATTTTGCATCCAGATGGTCAGGACAGTGCCTGGGACTCAACCTGATTGTTTTCTAAATTCCTGTATATAGTCCCACAGCATTCCATATGGGCAATACTTCCAAATATAGCATGGATGCGTTCACTTCTTTCCACCTGCACTGCTAAAACTGTGGTCCAACCTTAGTCTTTCATCTGGATGACCACAGTCATCTCCCAACTAGTCTTCCTGGTGTTACTTCTGTCCCCTTCAAATTCAACCTCCAAGTAATAGCTAAAATGATTGTTTAAAATTGAATTCTGCCATTTTCCCATTAAAATACTTTATTGGCTTCCCATGGCATTGTAACTCCTGGCACTGTCCTGATTAAAACACTTTATTGTCTTTCCGTGGCATTTAAAATTAAATATGACAATGTCCTGTAGCACGTGGCCTCTGCGTGCCTTTCCGACGTCATCTCACATTTCCTCTGCTTGTTTTGCTTTGTCACACAGGATTCTGACATTTCCCAGACAACTCTCTCTGCAATGGTCCTGGGACACCCTTAATACTAGCTCTCCACATACGTGGTTCCTTCTCATCCTCTTAGGTCGCAGCCTAAATGTCACCTCCTTGAAGAAGCCCTCCCTTATCCCTGTCTCTGTTTATTGCTTCTTATCCTATCATTATTTCTGGAAATATTTCTTCTTTAGCACTTATCACAATCAGTACCTCTTTTGTTTGTTTATCGAACTGTTTAAGTGTTCCCTCCACTAGAAGGTAAGCTCCTTAAGGACAGGCATCATATGTGTTGTTCACCATTGCATCCCAGTACCCAACAGTGTCTGATTCACATTCGGTGCTGATTTTTTGAGTAAATGAATGAATAAAACACCGGGATACTATATCTTATTTCACTGTCACTCCTAATAACTTGACTGTTTGAGGTCATTTAGGGTATCATCACTTTATATAAAAGACCTGACCAGAGACCAGGCATGGTGGCTCACACCTGTAATCCCAGCACTTTGGGAAACCAAGGCAGGTGGATCACTTGAGATCAGGAGTTCAAGACCAGCCTGGCCAACATGGTGAAACCCCCATCTCTACTAAAAATATTAGCCAGTCGTGGTGGCACATGCCTGTAATCCCAGGTACTCAGGAGGCTGAGGCAGGAGAATCACTTGAACCTGGGAGGTGGAGGTTGCAGCGAGCTGGGATGGTACTGCTGCACTCCAGCCTGGGCAACAGAGTGAGATCCTGTCTCCCCTCCCAAAAAAAAAGAAAGAAAAGAAAAAAAGAAAAAGATCTGACCAAATCTTAATTATGACCAACAAGCAAATTTGTAATCCTGGGGGAAAAAAAACTGATGCTTTTTTTTCCATGTTGAATTGGTCAGTTAAACAGGTTTATATATGACAGATAACTTTTCAGAATGGGCACAAGACTTTCCAGCATCATACTGTCTCTATTTTAGATAGTTATGCAGATAGTTTCACTGATATGTTCAAACTGTTTTGTGTCAAGTCTTCTCAACTGTCCTTATTAATGTCTGGTAGATTCAAGGAGACTAACCCCTGGCAACCATTTATTGAAACTAAGAAGTAGTACTTGACTTTTTAAAATTATTTTCCTCCTTATTTGACAAGTTTTATTTTAGAATCTTAAAAGAGGATCCAATTTAGTTGATGGGTTTTGGCCCAATTTCTACATTATTCAGTTAAGCTAACTGGATGTGTTAGATGTGTGAATACTTTAAGACGATGCAAGCTGACACTCTCACTTCTAGGAAATTTGTTCTTTATAGTATGCATAGTTTATTATCCTTTGTCAACGCTAATTGAGATTAACAAATTGACATTATAGATGCTATCATTTAGTAAGATGTGGCTTCCATAAAATACCATTTATTTTTAATTTTAATGATCAATGTAATTAACAGGTATTCATTGTAGAAAATTTGGAAAAGGCAGAAAAAAGGAATTATCAACAAAATTCCTCCTGGAAATAACCCCGTTACTGCATTTTGCTATACGTTATTTCAGTCTTTCTATTTACACATATACATATTCATTCCTTCACTCACCTATTCAACAAACATTCATTTAGTATCACTTGTCAAAAACAAGTCTAGGTGCTGCTGAACAAGACATATACATTCATGAGGCTTGCATTCTAGGGAAGAGATAAAACAAATAAATAAGATCATTTAGTCGGTGACAGAACACAAAACAAGTAATGTGACAGAGTGAAGGTCATAAATGGGGAGACAGTGAGGGCTGGCTACTTTAGAGAGGGTGAACAGAGAAAACCTTCCTAAGAAGAAAATTTTTGACATGAGACCTAAAGAACAAGGAAGAGCCAGTCATGAGAGGATGTGCAGGAAGAACATTCCAGGCAAAGGGAACAGTACATGCAAGGAAAGTTCTGGTTGTTTCTAGTAATTGCCACTAGGTTATTGTGATTGGAGCTAGAGAATAAAAAGGCCAGGACCTCTCATATGAATTATGCATTTTAACCAGCTTTGTGTGAATTTTTTTGTTTATGGTATTTCTGACCTAGAGAGTTTAAATTTTAGTGTTGTCAAATCAATCTGTCTTTTTCCTTATTTTTCCCATTAGAAAACCTTTTAGCTAAATTTCATTCTGAAGAAAACATTCACCCATGTTTTCTTTGGGTACCTTTATTATGTCATTAATACATCCACAGTTTATTATAATGTATAGCAAATATTTACATGGGAATTTTCCCTAAGTAAATAACTCATGTCTAAGCACAGCATTTATATATACTTTAAGTTCTAGGGTACATGTGCACATTGTGCAGGTTTGTTACATATGTATACATGTGCCATGTTGGTGTGCTGCACCCATCAACTCGTCAGCACCCATCAACTCGTCATTTACATCAGGCATAACTCCCAATGCCATCCCTACCCCCTACCCCCTCCCCACAATAGGCCTCAGTGTGATGTTCCCCTTCCCGTGTCCAAGTGATCTCATTGTTCAATTCCCACCTATGAGTGAGAACACGCGGTGTTTGGTTTTCTGTTTTTGCGATAGTTTGCTAAGAATGATGGTTTCCAGCTGCATCTATGTCCCTACAAAGGACATGAATTCATCATTTTTTTATGGCTGCATAGTATTCCATGGTGTATATGGGCCACATTTTCTTAATCCAGTCTGTCACTGATGGACATTTGGGTTGATTCCAAGTCTTTGCTATTGTGAATAGTGCCACAATAAATATATGTGTGCAGGTGTCTTTATAGCAGCATGATTTACAATCCTCTGGGTATATACCCAGTAATGGGATGGCTGGGTCATATGGTATTCCTAGATCTAGATCCTTGAGGAATCGCCATACTGTTTTCCACAATGGTTGAACTAGTTTACAATCCCACCAACAGTGTAAAAGTGTTCCTATTTCTCCACATCCTCTCCAGCACCTGTTGTTTCCTGATTTTTTAATGATTGCCATTCTAACTGGTGTGAGATGGTATCTCATTGTGGTTTTGATTTGCATTTCTCTGATGGCCAGTGATGACGAGCATTTTTTCATGTGTCTGTTGGCTGTATGCATGTCTTCTTTTGAGAAATGTCTGTTCATATCCTTTGCCCACTTTTTGATGGTGTTGTTTGTTTTCTTCTTGTAAATTTGTTTGAGTTCTTTGTAGGTTCTGGATATTAGACCTTTGTCAGATAAGTAGATTGCAAAAATTTTCTCCCATTCTGTAGGTTGCCTGTTCACTCTGATGGTAGTTTCTTTTGCTGAAGCACAACTTTTTGAATGATCTTTTCTTCTCTGCTTATTTTGATGGTTCCATTAACATATACTTATTTCTTATATTGAAGGCCCATGAAGAGAAGAGTGATAATAGCAGAGTGATATAAACAGTGTTTTAGGATATTTATTCTGGCAAAAGTTTGAACCGTTTAAATAGAGATGGTCAGGAGCTTGAAAAGTGGAAGACCAATTGAAAAGCTACAGTAGTTATTCAGACAAAAGGTGATAAGGGCTTCAATTAGGACAATAATACTGAGAAAGGAAGAGAAGTCACAGATTCAAAAAAAACTGAAGACACCAAAAAAATACAGCTCATCAAATGACTGGAAAGTATGGCTGAGAAAAAAATAATTCTGAGCAGAACCCAAAATATAAAGCCTCTATATCTTGATTCATTTTACTTGTTCAGAATCAAATGCCTACTCTTACTCATTTATTCTGAACTCTAATAAAATATTGGAACAGGGAAGAATAAACTAATCTTTCTTCTTGGCATATTGAAAGCAAAAATCACAAAGCCCAGTTACAAACTGAGTCCCATGCTGAATTTAAAGTCCCCAGTCCCATCTATCCCTACTATCCCCACTAACTCCTTCAAACCCTTGCTTATCTAGAATTTACCTCTGTAGGCTGAGTGATACTTGTTTCAACTCCAGCTCTCCAAATCTTCACACTTGTTTCTTTTTCTTTCAGGATAAACAATGTGGCTTCCTTCTGGTCCTCACCTAGATTAGCCTCACCAACAGCAAGAATTTAGTTAATGATTAGGGTTGTGATAAGTTTTAAGATAGTTCAGTAATTCTTGGCTATAAGTCACTCATCACCTAACTTGATCCAAGTCTTTCTGAGTCTCCAAACTAACACCCATAGTTCTCTGGTAAATATCTCTCTGTAGAAATTCTACCAACACAATAATGTAGATTAAACAGTTCTCCCCAGGTGTTGATCCTGGTGGTTTCCAAGGTGAAGGAGGCCATCCACCCTCTCTTCTTCTGCCAAATCAGTTTTTCTAGACAGTCAGAATTATAAAAGACTTGAACATAAAGACAGAAATGGCATGCTATCATGCACTGCTAACTGTGGCATTATAATACATAGGGTTATGAAATTATTTATTGTGTTTACTGTAAAAATGTTGTTTAGACAAAAAAAATTGTGTTTGCCAAACTACCATCAGAGTGAACAGGCAATCTACAGAATGGGAGAAAATTTTTGCCATCTACTCATCTGACAAAGGGCTAATATCCAGAACCTACAAAGAACTCAAACAAATTTACAAGAAAAAAACAAACAACCCCATCAATAAGTGGGCAAAGGATATGGACAGTTCTCAAAAGAAGACATTCACACAGCCAACAGACACATGAAAAAATGCTCATCATCACTGGCCATCAGAGAAATGCAAATCAAAACCACAATGAGATACCATCTCACACCAGTTAGAATGGCGATCATTAAAAAGTCAGGAAACAACAGGTGCTGGAGAGGATGTGGAGAAATAGGAACACTTTTACACTGTTGGTGGGATTGTAAACTAGTTCAACCATTATGGAAGACAGTATGGTGATTCCTCAAGGATCTAGAACTAGATGTACCATATGACCCAGCCATCCCATTACTGGGTATATACCCAAAGGATTATAAATCATGCTGCTATAAAGACACATGCACACGTATGTTTATTGCGGCACTATTCACAATAGCAAAGACTTGGAATCAACCCAAATGTCCATCAGTGACAGACTGGATTAAGAAAATGTGGCCCATATACACCATGGAATACTATGCAGCCATAAAAAAGGATGAGTTTGTGTCCTTTGTAGGGACATGGATGCAGCTGGAAACCATCATTCTTAGCAAACTATCACAAGAACAGAAAACCAAACACCGCATGTTCTCACTCATAGGTGGGAACTGAACAATGAGATCACTTGGACTCGGGAAGGGGAACATCACACACCGGGGCCTTGCATTGGGAGTTATACCTGATGTAAATGACGAGTTGATGGGTGCTGATGAGTTGATGGGTGCAGCACACCAATATGGCACAAGTATACATATGTAACAAACCTGCACATTATGCACATGTACCCTAGAACTTAAAGTATAATAATAATAATAATTAATTAATAAATAAATTGTGTTTGCCAGGGGTGTGACTATTCCATTGGTGTGCAGTTTTCAGCTGATGAAAAAGTTCTGGAAATAGATCGTGGGTGCTGATGGTTGCACAATAATGTGAAAGTACTTAATACTACTGAATTGTACATTTTAAAATAGCTAAAATGGTAAATGTTATATGTTATATGAACTTTATCACAATTTTTAAATGAATATTGTTGATGCCATTATCTAGATTTCAAAATGATCTATCTATAAATATCTATGAGAGGAATGTCTCATTATATTACCATTATGAATTGCATAGTGAATCATATTTCCCTGGAATACTGGCATACAGGAAGGTTCAATTCAACTTTCATCCCTCCCCTGACAAGTGCATGACTTTTTTTTTTGAGACGGAGTCTCGCTCTGTCGCCCAGGCTGGAGGGAAGTGATGCGAGCTTGGCTCACTGCAAGCTCCACCTCCCAGGTTCGCGCCATTCTCCTGCCTCAGCCTCCTGAGTAGCTGGGACTACAGGTGCCTGCCACCACGCCCGGCTAATTTTTTGAATTTTTAGTAGAGAAAGGGTTTCATAGTGTCAGCCAGGATGGTCTCGATCTCCTGACCTCGTGATCCACCCACCTCGGCCTCCCAAAGTGCTGGAATTACAGGCATGAGCCACTACACCCGGTCCATGCATGCCTTTTTTAAATAAACTTTTATTTTAGGTTCGGGGGTACATGTGAAGGTTTTCTGCTCCTCTCCCTCCTCCCACCCTCCACACCTCCCAGTGTCTGTTGGTCTGTTGTTCCCCTTCTTGTGTTCATGAGTTTTCATCATTTTGCTCCCACTTTTATAAGTGAGAATTTGGTTTCCTTTTCCTCCGTTAGTTTGCTGATAATAATCTCCAGCCCCATCCATGTTCCTGCAAAAGACATGATCCTGTTCTTTTTATGGTTGCCTAGTATTCCATGGTGTATATGTACCATATTTTCTATATCCAATCTGTAATTGATGGGCATTCAGGTTGATACCATGTCTTTACTATTTTAAATAGTGCTGCAGTGAACATTCACATGCCTGTGTCTTTATGACAGAATGATTTCTACTCCTCTGGGTATACACCCAGTTATGAGATTGCTGGGTTGAATAGTAGTTCTGTTTTCAGCTCTTCAAGAGTTGCCATACTGCGTTCCACACGGCTGAACAACTTTACACTCCCATCAACAGTGTGTAAGTGTTCTCTTTTCTCTGCAACGTCTTCAGCATCTGTTATTTTCTGACTTTTTACTCATAGCCATTATGATTGATGTGATATGGTATCTCATTATGGTTTTGATTTCCATTTCTCTTGTGATCAGTGATGTTGAGCTTTTTTTATATACATGTTGGCTGCATGTATGTCTTCTTTTGAAAAGTGTCTGTTTATGTCCTTTGCCCATTTTTTAATGGGATTGTTTTTCTATTGTAAATTTAAGTTCCTTGTACATACTGGATATTAGACCTTTGTCAGATGCATAGTTTGCAAACATTTTCTCCCATTCTGCAGGTTGTCTCTTTACTCTGTTGATAGTTTCTTTTGCTGTGCGGAAGCTCTTTAGTTTTATTAGGTACCATTTATCAATGTTTGCTTTTGTTTCAATTGCTTCTGGTGTCTTTGTCATGAAATCTTTGCCAATTCCTATGTCCAGGATAGTACTGCCTAGGTTGTCTTCCAGGATTTGTACAGTTTTGCCTTTTTGGTACTAAGCTAATTCCAGACTCCATCATAGTTTCCTAACTTTTTCTTTTCTGTCTCATTTTTCATGTCTATTTTCAATTTATTTTATCTTACTACTACTATATGTGGATTTTTGTAAGATACCTTAAATCATTTTAATGACCCGACAGAATATAAATAACCTAAAATCAAAATATGACCAGATATCGTGTTTGCTTATTTTATCTCTCATAATGTGGTCTCCTTTCCTGGTGAGAGCTTCAAAATGGTCCTTGTATTGAGATCTCCAAGAAATTCTATTAGACAAATTGTTTTTTGATAATTAACTTACTCAGAGTGAACATATTCTTTTTACTGACTTTATTTGCACCTGGTATTTTCCTTTGTTAGTGGAACACCAACCATCAAACACCATATTATAAATGCAGTGATAATGATGAAATGTCCTTAACTCTGAGTAATAACCACTACTAGGAAACTGAATCACACTTCCTGTCTGCCAGGTTTTTACTGCTTTCCATGCTTACAAGCAAAAAGGCTTAGCAATGCCTTTTTGTCCTAAAGTGCAAAAATTTGCCACCTTTTAGAAAAAGAAGTAATAGACAACTATAATGTGCATTCTTCTTTTTATGGCAAATTGGAAACAAAAAAATAATTCCTCATAGCAGCAATGCAAGCTTTTGTCCTTGGAGGATGGGAGAGATTCCCCATAAAACAGAGGCTGGTTACAGTGGCAGATAATATTCTTAAATAAATATCTCCATGTTTGGTCTAAAACAAATATTGAATATATGGACATTTAGAATATGTCTTGGAGATTAGATGGGTCATCAAGACTGTAGTTCTGACTAATATGGTGACAATATTAATTACTTTATCCATTTGCTCAACAAATATTTGAGCTATATGTACTGAGTACTGTACTATGCCCCAAGGATAAAACAGTGAGAAAATATGTTGACTCTTTAGTCAAGGAGAGAGATAAATAAACATACAGTTATCATAAACATATCATATTGTGCTAGGAAGCACAATATAGGTGATTAGGGAAAGCTCCTAGAGAAAGTGGCATCTACATTGAGATCCGAAGTCAATCTTAGGAGAGGTGGGACTGAACTGGAAACCAAGAGCTCTTTCCAAACAAAGGGATGAGCACATCCAAAACAGAGGAGAGGAGAGAATGGTACATCTGAAGAGTAAGTAGCTCAGTATGGCTGGAACTTAGAAGGCAAAGGAGTGAACAGCTAGAAACAAAGCTGGAGGAGGAAAGCAAAGGACATTTGAAGGAATTTGAGGGTCATTAATATCTAGGGTTTATTCTGAGAAAACTGGGAACCACTGAGGTTTTAAAGTAAGAGAGGAACATGATCAGATTTACATTTTAGTAATAAACACCTAGCATCAATGGATGGGATTGGAGTAAAGTCAAACATATCAACATTTGCAGAGAGCAAACCATTGCAGCAGTATAGGTAAGAAATGATGGGCGGGCACGGCTCACGCCTGTAATCCCAGCACTTTGGGAGGCCGAGGTGGGCGGATCACGAGGTCAGGAGATCGAGACCATCCTGGAAAACACAGTGAAACCTCGTCTCTACTAAAAATACAAAAAAAAATTAGCTGGGTGTGGTGGTGGGCGTCTGTAGTCCCAGCTACTCACGAGACTGAGACAGGAGAATGGCGTGAACCTGGGGGGGGCAGAGCTTGCAGTGAGCTGAGATAAGGCCACTGCACTCCAGCCTGAGTGACAGAGTGAGACTCTATCTCAAAAAAAAATTAAAAAAGAAATGATGAAGACCTAACCTACTGTTGCCTAAATGTTTTGATCATGCACTCATATCATTAAAATAATCTTGAACAATGTGTTCTTATTTTATGCAAATTTATATAAACTATAAATATGTATTATTGCATTAATAAAACTAATTAACAAAAATAAATAAAATAAAATAGAGACAAAAATTCAGTATTTTATTCTTACATCCCAACAGATTGCCTTATACACATCCCCAAATGAACATGCCACACTCTGAAGACCACTGGCCTGAACAAAGAAAGTGAAAATAGAGGAATGTTAATAAATTGGAGGGACAGATAAGATATACAAGAATATTTGAATGATTGAAGATGGAGAAGAAGAGAAATAAACACCAGAAACACCTGGGTTTTCAAGGTTTGGGTAGCTGGTGCTATATATTGAGTTATGGTGCACTGGAGAAAAAATAAGGTTTGGCTGGAAAAAAAAATAGAGCACCTTTTTGTACATACTGAATTGAGATAGTGAAGCACAGCAAACACTAGTTTAAGCAGGTATGGTGATTAATATTGAGTGTCAACTTGATTGGATTAAAGGATGCAAAGTATTGTTCCTGGGTGTCTCTGTGAGGGTGTTGTCAAAGGAGATGAACTTTTGAGAGAGTGGGCTGGGAAAGGCAGACCCACCCTTAATGTGGGTGGGCACCATCCCCTCGGCTGCCAGCGCAGCTAGAAAAAGCAGGCAGAAGAAGGTGGAATGAGCAGAGGTGCCGAGTCTTCTGACCTTCATCTTTCTCCCATGCCGAATGCTTCCTACCCTCGAATATCAAGCTCCATGTTCTTCGGCTTTTGGACTCTTGGACTTACACCAGTGGTTTGCCAGGGGCTCTTGGGCCTGAGACTGAAGGCTGCACTGTCAGCTTCCCTACTTTTGAGGTTTTTGGACTCGGACTGATCCACTACTGGCTTCCTTGCTCCTCAACTTGCAGACGGCCTATCATGGGACTTCACCTTGTGATTGTGTGAGTCAATTCTCCTTAATAAACCCCCTTTCATATATACATATATCCTATTAGTTCTGTCCCTCTGGAGAACATGACTAATACAGCAGGTATGGAGAGAGTTTATTGGGCACTGACATATGGAGATACAGAAAAGTCACCTCACCTTTCTGGCTAAACTCACGAGTCACAGAATTTTTTTCAGTTATGATTAAAACTGGGAATTCTCTTCCTACCAATTACACAAGGATCTCCTTTCTATTTGTGGCTCATAATTAGGGAACTCTATGAGACAGAAAACATTAGACTTTCCTTCATGAAGGTATCAATTTCCCTTAAGAATCTTGGCCTTCCATAAGAATGATACAATGGAATTTGGGGACTCTGGGGAAAGGATGGAAGAGGAGAAGGGATAAAAGACTATACATTGAGTATAGTGTACACTGCTCGGGTGATGGGTGCACCAAAATCTTAGAAATCACTATTAAAAACTCATCATGTAACCAAACACCATCTGTTACCCAAAAACCTATTGAAACTTAAAAAAAATTTAATTAAAAAAAATATCTTGGCCTTCAGTTCTGGTATTCCATTAATCCACTACATCAGGGTTTAGTAATGGGTACCATTAGTTAAAATACCTGAAATGTAATATGTTCCTTAAATGAAGATAGGCTCTCTGTGACCTCTAAACTCATGTACTTCAAGGCAACTCCTTTAGAAGCTAGAACATCTATTCTAATATAAAATTTGGAAGCTCTAACAACATAAAAATATCTACTATTTAATGATTGAATCTAATGTCATACAGACAGCTAATGCAGAAGTCAACTGAAAGCTCCCAATGTCAGTCACTGAGGCTCACTGTGGATGCCAATTATTTCGTGGAGAAGACAGAAAAGTGTAAAGAAAGGACCAAAGCCATATACATACTTTCAACCTTACCTTTAAGATGTTTAACTGATCTCTTCCTAATTCTCTCTCAAATGAGAAAACTAGTGACTAAAGATTAATGTCAGATGTGTTACCATGTTTTTTGTTCGTTCGTTTGTTTTTGTTTTTTGAGATAAAGTCTCGTTCTGTCACCCAGGCTGGAGTGCAGTGGCACGATTTCAGCTCACCGCAACCTCTGCCTCCCGGTTTCAAGTGATTCTCATGCCTCAGCCTCCCAAGGAACTGGGATTACAGGCGGACACCACCACGCCCAGCTAATTTTTGTATTTTTAGTAGAGACAGGGTTTCACCACGCTGGCCAGGCTGGTCTCAAACTCCTGACTTCAAGTAATCCGCCCACCTCGGCTTCCTAAAGTGCTGGGATTACAGGCGTGAGCCACCCACCCAGCTGTCTTAGCATGTTTTTATCTTATGTTAAAAAGGCATCAAGATTTATCATTGTTAGAAGACAAGTTGTTATTTCATTGGAGGATGTTGATTTTCTGGTACAGATACATTCTCACTTGAAGCTCACAATAGCCATATTCAGGCAACTGTGGAAACACTACCTGAAAAGCAGAGAGCACTGCTGATCCTCACCATTACACCATGGCATCTCGCTGGCTCAGCCAGCAATGCTGAGTGAGTGTTGCTCTCATACACGTTTTAAGGAAGGCAAGAATAAAAAATAATAATAATAAATAAAAGAAAAATTTAAAAGTTCAAAGAGGCAGTGGTTTTCACTAAGTCACCTAGACCATGAGTACAGGAAGTAAAAATAAACGTAGGTTTCCTACCACCCAGTCCAGAACTTTTGCACTATAGCACATATGCAACCACACTCACATGTGCACACACACACAGAAATAACAAGAGCTCAGCTTTACAACTGCCAGGCAAGAAATGCACCACCTTACACTGAAGAAGCTGTGAAAGCGGAAAAATCAATCTACTGTTTTAATGAAAAATGTGAGAAACTGAGATGAGGTGTGGTGCAATCACTTTGGGCAGATCTGGCTGTTTTGCTATTAATCATTTCTCTACTGTGCAGTCAGCACAACTAAGTCTATTCAGCGTATTGTTGGGGCTACTGTAGAGACTCTGTAACTAAGTCGGATGAGATTACCAAACCATCATTGTATCCTAAGGACCAAGAACAGTGCGAAAAATTGCAGTTTTCAAGTAAAAAAGATTAACTCTAGGAAAAAAACAATCATTTTCCCCAGGACTGGAATACTGAAATTTCCTGACATGATAACTTGCAGTCTAGCAATTACAAATCTTGGATTTAAGATAAAATCTTATACCAAATCTGGGATCAATCTTCAATCACTTTCTGTTTAAAGAAAGTACAAATAAGATAATACCTTATAACCTCTCATTATAAGCTATTATCAAGTTAATACTTATAATGAGAGTCTTAAATTTGCTTATAGATCTAATTATTTTTCTTTATCTTCGCCTCCTGCTCTCAAACTAATTTAGAGACCTTAGTGCCTCAGAGGCCATCACATTATCCTTCCTAGTGTTTGATACTTACAGAATCATTCTGCTGACTACTGAGTTACCTAGAGCATAGGGAGTATTTTTTAACAAGCCTCTGAAATCCACTCACATGAGCCTATTGTATTAGTCAGAGTTCGGTTCTCTAGAGGGATAGAACTAATAGGATAGATATATACATATATAAAGGGCATTTTATTAAGTATTAACTCACATGATCAAAAGGTCCCACAATAGGCCATCTGCAAGCTGAGGAGAAAGGAGAGCCAGTCCGAGTTCCAAAACTGAAGAACTGGGAATCCAACATTTGGGGGGCAGGAAGCATCTGGCACAGGAGAAAGATGTAGTCTGGGAGGCTAGACCAGTCTCATATTTTCACATGTTTCTGCATGCTTTATATTCTAGCCTCTCTGGCAGCTGATTAGATGATGCCCACCCAGATTAAGGGTATGTCTGCTTTTCACAGCCCACAGAGGGTGTTACTCCAATGTTAATGTCCTTTGGCAACACCCTCACAGACACAGACACACCTAGGATCAATACTTTGCATCCTTCAATCCAATCAAATTCACACTCAGTATTAATCATTACACTTATTGAATACCTAAAATACCCAGATCTTGAAGCAAAAGCCTAAGTATTGGAAGACAACAGTCAATAGAAGCAATAGTGCCATCAAGGACCCATCTCCACTCACCCCCTCTACTAGTCTCACAGCTCCACCCTCTCTATATCCTAGAATCCTCCATGGGAACAGATGTCACCGGTGGTGCATCCAGTGTTGGTGCCCCTTCTTGAACAAAGGTTGGTTGGCATTGGTTTACCAACTTCAAGAGCTGGTCCAAGGTAAAGATGTCATGTCTCAGCATTAACCCAGCAAGCATAAATAAGATCCCTTTTCTCAATGTCATATTCCCTCCTAAGAGAGAGCCAACTAAAGCAGGGGCTTTCTTCATATTAATTCAACTATTTTCTATTGCTTAGTGAAGGCAAAATCTAGAACGCAAAAACAAAAAGATGCATTTGCTGGAGAGTATAATATTTTCTCTACTTTCTTTCCCTAAACCTTAATCTCATTCCAGTCCTAAACACCTTTAGCTTTTAATGACCTCTTCCTCTTACACTCTGTCCCAAGGCTGGGATAATTATAACAATACTCTTTTAAAAATCTCTTTGTGTAATACAGATTTGTTACCCCTATACTGTAGCAGCATGGCTTTGGTGGCCTCTGCATATGTGCATGCCGTGTTACCCCACCGTGAGCTCAGTCTCCCTGTCCCCTCTGTGAATGCCATGCTCTCTCCACCCCCTAAAAAGGCAGCTACTTGCTTCTGTGTATAAGGTATTAACCTGATAATACCTTATCTTATTTGTTACTTACCTTCTCAACTGCAGCAGCAAAACCACATCATGATTCACTAAGGGTCTACGTGACCTCACATTTGGCAATACTGCTCAGGATAAAAACCTCACTGACCACAATTTGGGTCCTCTAAATGCCCATCCTTAACATACTGGCCACAAAATCTGGGACTTCACTTGTTCTAGGTTCTTCTGGTTTGGATGTCCAACCTGGTCTCACTGTGAAATCCGCCGACCAGTCTATCCTAAGGACCAATAGTGGCCTCAGCCTAACTGTTAAATATTTGTGACCTCAAAAACTCCTACAATATGATATGAATGTGTCTCCCTGTCAGATTCTTCTAAGTGTGGCAGGCAGAATTCAAATCTGTATGCATGCAGCTCAAGGCTATTTTATCCCAGACCTATTGTTTGAGGTACAGAAGAATCTCTTTGGGATAAAGGGCCCAAATAATCTCTAGAAAGATCATTCTCAAGAAAACTACACTTCCTTCCATAGATTTATCCTGTTTCTACATTTCAACATATCCTTTTACCATATTTAGTACATAAAGTTTTGACTTCATATTTAGAGCAAGTGGGTGGGGCTCCAAAAGAAAATTTTCAGAAAATTAAATCTTCTAATTCTTCCTATTGGCTCCTTCCAGGAAAACAATTACACCTGCATAGACCAAATGCTGAGTTTCTACACAAGATGGTCATCAATTTCGTACAGATTAATAAAAGCATATTCATTCAAATCCCGTTAATTTGAGATTTCTCATGAAGTTAGATGATTTCCCCATATTATGTGAGGAAAAAAATGCCACCTCAAGCATATTAAGACAAAATGACAGAGGGACTACATATGATATCAATCTTCAATCTCTTCTAAGTACATTTTTAAAGCACTCCTAGAAGTATCAGCATACACATACCACAACATTCTTCATTCATTGTTGAGTCCAATTATTGTTGAATATTTTGTTTTTGCCAAATAGCTGCCCTCAAAGAATTTACAATCTAGTAGCCACAAACTATAAATTTCCTTAGTTATAAATCATCCTGGTTATTGGATTTTTAATTATATAATATTGCACATGGACAAAAGAAAGCCTTATGTACATACATTATAAAGTATAACAATGAAATAAATATCCTATGACACTACCACCTAGCCTAAGAACTAGAATATTTCCAGCATCCTTGTATTCACCTGCATGCCCCTTTCTTATCCCCTCATCTGCCTCTTTCCCCATCCCCACCAGAACTAACCACTATCCTGAAATTTTGTGTTTATCTTTCCTTTGCTTTTCTTATAGTGTTATTCCATATGTATGTATTCGTAAACACTAAATTAAGCTTTGTTTTTTTCAAATTTTTTTAAAAATGGCATTGTACTGTATGAAAAGCAGATTTTGTAATCTGCTTTCTTCATTCAGTATTAAGTTTTAAGATTTATTCGTGCTATAGCTGTATAGCTGTGATTTGTTCATCTTCACTACTGTATATTATTCCATTTTATTTATCTAGTCTCATGATAATGGACATTTGGGCTGTTACCAGTATTTTTCTATTACAAATAACACTGCTAGAAACATTTTTGCACATGTGTGGTGTTCATAAACAAGAGTTTCTCTAGAATATACCTAGAAAGAGAAATGCTGGGACCTGGAGCATATTCAAGTTTACAGGTACTAAAATAATTTCCAAAATGGCTGTATCAATTTATAGTTCCCTCAGCAAGGTATAGTTTTCCATTGATCTATACTCACTTCAACAGTTAATATTGGTAGATTTGTCTTTTAAATTTTGTGAATTTAGTGAATGGGAATGTTATATCATTGCAACTTTAATTTACATTTCAATGATTATCAATAAAATTGAGCACATTATCATATGTTTACTAGCCATTTGGATTTATTTTGTGAAATGCTTGTCCAAGTCTTAGAAATTTTTATATCAGATTGCCTCTTTCTCTTACTGATTTTACTGATTCGTTGGTGTAATTTATATATTAAAGATACTGGTCCTTTGCCAGTTACATGTGCTGCAAATTACTTTTCTTAGTTTATGACTTGTCTTTTCATCCTGCTTATGGTGTTTTGTAGTGAATTAAAAAAACCTTATTTTAATTTAATTGAATTTATCAGTCTCTTCTTTTATGATCTTTTTTTATGTCTTAAGAAGTCATATCCACCTCTGAGACCATACAGGTAAAAAATCACTGTTCTTATAAATTAATTACTTGTCCTTACAAAAGTATAACTATCTTTCTTTCAAACTATTCTATAATTTCAGCCAGTATTTATTTGCCAAAGTGTATTCCTAGGACCACCTGCATCAGAATCCCTAAATATTTTTAAAATGCTAATTCCCAGGCTCCATTTTTTTTTCAGCAGATATTTAAGTAGCTTTTAAATGCCAGGTTCTAAACCTGAGAACACCAAAGTAAACAAAATAGACAAAGCACCTCAAGATTATGTGACTTACATGTATGGGCAGAAAGAAACAACAAATAAATAAAATTCAGTCTGGGCATGGTAGCTCATGCCTGCAATACCAGCACTCTGGGAAGCCGAGACAGGCAGATCACTGGAGGCCAGGAGTTCAAGACCAGCCTGGCCAACATGGTGAAACCCCTTCTCTACTAAAAATACAAACATCAGTGAAGCATGGTGGCACATGCCTACAGTCCCAGCTACTCGGGAGGCTGAGGCAGGAAAATTGCTTGAACTGGGAAGTGGAGGCTGCAGTGAGCCGAGATTGCACCACAGCACTCTAGCCTGGGCTGTAGACAGAGACTCTGCCAAAATAAAATAAAATAAAATAATAAAATAAAATTTAAAATAAAATAAAATAAAATTTCATTGTATGCCATCTTCCCATTTGTCTCCCTCCCTTTATTTCTCTACTCTGGGACTCCCAGTTTTTCTGACTCAGGTCTTTTACACTGACTGTAACACTATGGCAAGGATGTCTTCACAGACATTGCCAGAAAATTGCAACTATGACATATGTTTTAGCCTTGAGGATTTCATTTAAGGGAGAGCTGTTAGCATAGGGCAATGAGCAAGGTGCTAGTAAACTCTTGTAAATTCTCGCCTCTTCTCACATATAGAGCAAGTAACCTCAATAAATATTTCTGTCAACTTAGCAGAAGCCTGTCATCTTGATTGATGTTTAAATATCTGATCAGATTAATATATACACTAAGTATTAACGCAGCTACTCCAAAACCTAAGGCCCTTGCTTTCTTCAAGAAATAAACATTTTTTCTTATTTGACAAAATCAGTACTGATTTAAAGGCAAATTTAGACCTTACAGTTTGAACTTAAAATAGAAATATTGAAAATTGATAATTATGGAAACTGCACTTTAGGAAAATTCAAAGGTTGAACTAAGACAGAAAAAAGATCCCATATTTAATATGCTTACTGTGCAGATTATTCATTTGCAATTTAGCTCCAAAATCCCTTTATGTTCTCACTTGTATCTCAAGGGATGATGGCCTGGGAACTACATTTCCCAGAATCCTTACAGCAGAGTTCTGGTTAGAGAATGCCAATGAGAAACTTCTAATCTTTGCATGATTAGAAGGTAAGAGAGAAAGAACTGCCATGTCATTGTTCCCCAGCAGCAGTGGGGGAACATATACATATGCTCCTGTATATGCAGGATTTGAAAGGACCTCTACATGAACCTCCTAACTTGGTGCTACAGGAATTCTGTGAGGTTCCTGCAACTTTCTGATTTTCTGAAAGTGAACCTGAGAGCTAGCGATGGCCATCCTTGAACTTGTATACCCCTATCTTTTTCAATGGTTTAGAAAGCACCCAATTACCTAAATTCCTTTTTGCTTGAAATACCTACAGTGGTTTCTGTTTTCTAGACTAAACCTTGAATAATACACCATACCATTCCACTTCATTTTCTTTCTTTCTTGATTTCTAAATTCCCAAATCAGAATTAATTTGATTGATAAGCTTCAAAACACAGATGACTCCTTCCCCGATTCCCAAACTGGAGATCTGAAACCTCAGAAAATCTAACCTTTAAGTGAAATGATGAAATAGATCCTTTAAAATACAGAAGAAGAAAAAAACATAAGAATTTATATTTTATTTCATTCTTACTGTGACCATGAAATTTTCATGATTCATAAATTTCTATGTACACGTACTGAGCAAGATGGCCTTTTTTAAGAATTATATATTTTAACATCTAATTTGGAGAATTAAATTCACTAAACTTTAAAGGTATATTTCTACTAAAGGCCAATTTACTGAACATCAGAAATGTCTTCCAATTTAGCATGTGTATTAGTTTTGGGAGGCTGTCATAATAAAGTACCACAAGCTGAGTGGCTTTAAACAACAAACAGTTATTGTCCCAGTTCTGGAGGTTAGATGAGGAAGTCTAAGATCAACGTGTTAGCACAGTTCTCTGAAGGCGCTAGGGAAAGATCTATTCCAAGAGTTTGCTGGCAATCTTTCGTGTTCCTTAGCTTACAGATGCATCAGTTTGATTTTCCTTGTACATGTGTATGTCTCTGTGTCCAAATTTCTCCTTTTTATAAGGACATTAGCCATATTTCATCAGGATCCATCCTAATGACTTTATTTTAACTTAACTAATTAAATCTGCAATGACCCTATCTCCAAATTATTCACATTCTCAGGTCCTGAAAGTTAGGGTTCCAACATATCTTGGTGGGGAGACACAATTCAACACGTAACAACATCCTTCAAAACTCTCTCAGCAGGGTCAAAGCAAGACAGAGAAAACACTGATAGACTGCAAGCCATATTCTCAAGCTGGTAAAATCCTAACAATAAAATATAAGTATATTTTCATCATTTTTCCTCTCACATATCACTGAAGTGAAAAAAAAAAAAAAGGTAACTCTAGATTTTCCATGAAGATGAGCAGCTTGGGACAGATAACAAGCACTAAGCAAGTTATACAGAAGACCTGGATTCAACCATGCACTTGAATTTGCTAGTGATGTAAATTTGCACAAGAACTTAAGCTCTAAACTTCCATTTCTCCATCAGTAAAATAGAGAAAATAACTTCCATACCAGCAGCAGTTCCATAATTTTGAAACAGGAGAGTTCCCTTGCACCCCCTCTCAGGACGTCCAACAGGTGTGTGGCTCATCTGTTCGGCCACAGTGTGCACTCAAACCCCTCATGGGAGCAAAAGAAAATGTATTTTCCAGTCGCCACCTCTACCCACCTCAAGTCTCGTGTCACAGAGTGGTGTGATTCAGAATACATCCTTCCAGATCTTATTAAAGCATGTAAATATAAAATGCTTTTCTTTTTGTTTATCTAAATTTCCCAGTGTGCATAAATAAACACATAGTGCTCACCTTTAAAAGAAAAAAACAGAAGCTTTGAAAAAATAAAATGGAAATTTTATTTCTAGCTATCTTAGGTGTATCTCTGGAACTGCATGGGCAAAGGAAGACAGAGATACCCTTAGTGGGGAGAAAGGCAACATTTATTTGCATATTACAATAGAAATATTCACTATGTTTATTACCAGACTCATTACTATTCAATTGGACAAGAACTAACTGACTCAGTTTTTGGCACACAATAGCTGCTCAATAAATATTAATTATTAATTAATTAGACAATAAAGTAGTTTCCAGGAAACATCATTTGGGACTGGAGATTCTTGATTAGGAAGCTGTGAGGGCACAGGTGGTGTTGTCATTGCTTCTTCCAACTAACAGTTGGGAGTTTCAAAGAGAAGGGAGGCTATGGGAGGTGAAAGGCTGGCTATGCAGATGGTGTCAAAGAATGTAATTCATATTTCTGGACCACAGTCTAAAACAGCAAAATGATAAGCTTTTGGCTAAAAATGCAGTGCATGTTAGTAATTCATAGAAGCATATGTTTGTCCAAAAATGAGCTAACCTGGTTAAAAGGTCCTGAGAATGGAGCAGGGGATCTGGACACAAGTTGAAGTTTTGCCTCAGTTAAGCTTAATTAAGCCAAATCATTACACCAATTTTATACTAGCCACTTTTTAAATGACAAGACAATGTCTAAGAGCTCTTCTAATCTTAATATTCAATGTGTCTCTAAAGAGGGAGGGAGAAAATAAGAAACTGAAGTGTGTATCCACTTATTATGGAGACCCAGTAGAAATGACCTGGTACATAGTGGTGTCCACAAAACAGCAAGCTTAAAAAGATTCAGAAATAATAGTCATGGCCTTAGATGATTATACACCATTATGGAGAGTGTAAGTAGAGAACAAAGAAATCTCGATATTGTGGGGAAAAAAAAATGCAACATCATTGTAGTCCTCAGACTTGATAGACAGCTGCATGGAAATGGAATATTGTGACTTATGTGAAGGAAGGAGAGGAATAATTTTATTGGGTGTTGATAAGATGTACACCTACTCAAAGATTCTTAAATGTGAGGGTGATACCTGGAAGAATACATGGGTACGGATAAAGAAAAGATCAACTCTAATAATGTATTTATTCATTCATGCATTCAATCTGGATGATATTCAAAATATTTATGAATGGGTATAATATAGCAAATCAGAATGTAAGCTCCAAAAGAGATACCAGCTTTAAACTAATGGCTTAATGGTGTGGGGCACCTGGTGCACATGTGCAAACTATCATGCCTGAGTTCAGCAGTTGAGCACATAAGAGCAGTGTGTGTGTGTGTATGTGTGTGTAAAACTACACGGAACACTTTTCACCACATATATCCCCACCTTACATAACATGTTAGGTCAAAATTATTGCTAATAAAATTTTAAGATTACATATTTTCTCATGGAGAAAACATTTTGAAACCCTCATTTAATTTAAAAACTCATTTTACTATAAATGTTTGACTTAATTGTTTCACTGGCTTAAAAAAACCCACGAATTCATTTATACCATGTTTTATTTGTTTTTGGAATATTGGAGTAAAACATCCAATATATGTATGTATTTCTCCATGCCTTTCTGAACTTTGAAAGAGCCAGTCCCTCAAGATTAATCCTAAGTGACTAACTGGGCCTAAATTCAAGTTAGACCCAAACAGCCATTTGCTTACTAGAGGTCACACACGTACTCTGAGTTCCAAAAGAACCTGCACATCTTAACTTTGGAACTTTCATAGCTACCTGTGTTTATGCTACCTGAGCTAACCAATAGGTTGTGACCTACACTGGCCAATCATAACCCAGCAAGCATCGACCACAGTTCAGCAAACACCAACTAATCAGAGTAAGCAAATTTGAACACTTCATTTACATAAGTGAACCTGAACAGAAACTTTCTGAATAAAAGACAAACCCTCCCTTTATTCTCTGGAACACAGTTTTATTTTTCAACAAAGTCGGCTGGTTTTCACCAAAGGCTCCTGTTGCCCTCATTTGCAAACTCTTCACTGAAATGAAGTATCTTTCCTCTAATTTATTTTCAAATAACTTTTGTTCATACCTTACATACCTGACATGTATTTCCCTTGCCTTTACACATAAACTCTAATTTAAATAGGCATTACATTGGTAAGGTCTCAAAAGTTTCCTTATAGATTTGAAATCACTGTGCCATTGTTCTTAAGCATTTATCCTTTCTAAGGAGAATTCTGAGTCAGGAGGATTTTTAATCCTTTGCAGGTAAACATCATATACAATGAGATTGTTTCCCTCTCATCTGAGTAAATTTTAGCAGTAACTGTCCAGATGTGGTTTTCTTTTTAATTTTTAATTCTGTTTTTCATTTTTTATAAACTCCTCTCAGGAAACATTTCTGCTTTGTCTCTATGACTTCTGTTTCCTTTTCTCTATCTGTTCTTTCCTTATACTATTCTTTCCTTTTTCAAAAAACCTATACCTCTTATCAACAAATAGTTTGCTAAAATATGTACATATGTTTTATAACTTTTTTATGTTTAAATATATTTATAAATATATACTATAATAAATAAAATATAAATATTTTAAGAAATATATACATGATAAAATATAAATATTTTTATAAATATATACTCTCTCCATATATATATATATATATGCACATAATTTTTAGCTTCAGCCTCTGAGTGAGGCTATTTCCTTTTCCTGGTTCTGATGCAATTTTTTTGTTGGCCTCATGTTGTTGTGGCAGATGTTGCTGTGGTTGTTGCTGTTGCTGTTGTTGTTTTCATCATAAATGAGAAGCAGTCTGCCTGGATATCATGCTTTTCAACAAACAGGTTTTTTTATTTCCTTGACTTTGTTCTACGTACATTTAGACAATGATGAAATCCCCTTTCTGGGATCTAAAAATGAAGGACAGGTTGATGTACCAAATCATGGCTGATAAGTGGCAGATTTAGGTTAGGAAAACAGCTCTTTTGACTCCATAGTTTTTCTTGATGCTACACTATAAGAAGAATCTAATGTACCCAGGTATGGCATTGTGATAAAGCAGTGATGTTAATTTTACAAATGTATGAGTGCATATGTAAACATATATAATATATAATGGCAGTCTGTCCTATAAATACTCTTCTATAACAGAAGAGGATTCAAAATAACACCAAAACCAAAACGAAAAAGTAACACTAAAGCCAAAGATGATATTGTAAAATATTGTTACCAACATGATGTGAGCAGAAGCTCAGTATAGCTTATGCAAAGAGTAATCGAAAGAGTACTATTCATTGAAGTAAATCAAAGGACTTCTTTCAAATTCATAATATATGCTAGATAATCCTCCTCCCTTTGGCTTTCACATTTGCCCTAAAAGAGACTGGAGAGTTATGTAATTGCAAAATGACATGCAGCACGAAAAGTGATTTCTTTTTCATTTTATGCCATCCACTGATTAAGTGATCCAGTTTTCAACAATGTCAGCAATCTTGAAGAAAAGTCAGAGATTAAATACTGTATAAAAACATACAGAGGAGGTAAATGAAAAAATTGTTTTTTAAGACTTACAGAAACTTGATAATGGAGTTTCACATTTAAACTAAAAACTAATTCACCTTTAAATAATGTCGATATTAGCAATACACAAAACTTGCCCTGCAGTGCATTTCTGGTATGCCTTCTATGGTCTTTAAGTGGCAAGTCCTTTATGTTACGCATATTTATAATCTTGATTCTTTGGGGGATCATGGTCATACAAGATCACCTTGAACTCAACTTTGTAGAAAAGTCTGGAAACCACTCCTACAATAACAGTAACCTGTTCACTAGCCTTGCTGAGTATTTAACAAGCACCAAATTGTTAAGAAGCCAAATTAACATGACCTTACAGTCTCTTTAAAAGTTTAAATGCAAGTTTCCACCATTTAATTGTAAAAATATAACTAAATTTTTGTATCTGATTCAGTCACCTAATAACCCATCAAAAATTTGCTTCTCAATTCTAAGCAGATTATTTAGTTTATGCTTTGCTAGTTTGAATAAAAACAAAGTAATTCAAACAAATTTCCTTCCACTCCCTCAAGATTATATAGGCAAAAATCACTTGGATTCGGATCCATTGACTTTTGAATTACATATTGTTTATTTTTTTCTTGATATAAAATAGTTAAATAGTTTATATTAATTTAAAAATTTTTCAAATAAAAAAATGAAGATCATCAGCAGTACTCCCACCATTAAAAATAATTGTGGTAGGAACTTGCTGGCAAGATGGCCAAATAGTAACAGCTCTGGTCTGCAGCTCCCAAGCGAGACTGATGCAGAAGCTGGGTGATTTCTGCATTTCCAACTGAGGTACCTGGTTCATCTCATTGGGACTGGTTGAACAATAGGTGCAGCCCATGGAGGACGAGCCAAAGTAGGGTGAGGCGTCATCTTACCTGGGAAGTGCAAGGGTTTGGGGGATTTTCTTTTCCTAGCCAAGGGAAGCTGTGAGAGATTATACCAGGAGGAACAGTGCACTCCAGCTCAGATACTGCGCTTTTCCCACAGTCTTCACAACCGACAGATCAGGAGATTCCCTCCAGTGCTTGACTCAGCGGGTCCCAACCCTACGGAGCCCAGCAAGCTAAAATCCACTGGCGTGAAATTCTTGCTGCAAGCACAGCAGTCTGGGGTCGGCCTGGAATGCTCAAACTTGGTAGGGGGAGGAGCATCTGCCATTGCTGAGGCTTGAGTAGGCATTTTTACCCTCACAGTGTAAACAAAGCCGCCAGGAAGTTCAGACTGGGCGGAGCCCACCTCAGCTCAGCAAGGCCGCTAGGCCAGACTGTATCTCTAGATTTCTTCCTCTGTGGGCAGGGCATCTCTGAAAAAAAGTCAGGGACTTATAGATAAAACCCCCATCTCCCTGGGACAGAGCACCTGGGGAAGGGGTGGCTGTGGGCGCAGCTTCAGCAGACTTAAACGTCCCTGCCTGGCAGCTCTTAAGAGAGCAGGGAATCTGCCAGCATAGATGGAGCTCTGATAAGGGACAGGCTGCCTCTTAAAGTGGTTCCCTGACCCCTGTGTATCTTAACTGGGAGAAACCTCCCAGTACTGGCCGACAGACACCTCATACAGGAGAACTCTAACGGGCATCTGGCAGATTCCCCTCTGGGATGAAGCTTCCAGAGGAAGGAACAGGCAGCAATCTTTGCTGTTCTGCAGCCTCTACTGGTGATAACCAGGCAAACAGGGTCTGGAGTAGACCTCCATCAAACTCCAGCAGACCTGCAGAAGAAGGACCTAACTGTTAGAAGGAAAACTACCAAACAGAAAGGAATAGGAGCAACATCAACAAAAAGGACATCTACTCAGAAGTCCGTAGGTCACCAACATCAAAGGTAGATAAATCCACAAAGATGGGGAGAAACCGAAAAAAAAAAGGCCAAAAACTCCAAAAACCAGAATGCCTCTTCTCCTCCAAGGGATCACAGCTCCTTACCAGCAAGGGAACAAGACTGGACAGAGAATGAGTTTGACAAATTGACAGAAGTAGGCTTCAGAAGATGGGTAGTAACAAACCCTTTGAGCTAAAGAAGCATGTTCTAACCCAATGCAAAGAAGCTAAGAACCTTGAAAAAAGGTTAGATGAATTGCTAATTAGAATAACTAGTTTAGAAAAGAACATAAATGACCTGATGGAGCTGAAAAACACAACACAAGAACTCCATGAAGCATAGACAAGTATCAATAGCTAAATCGATCAAGTGGAAGAAAGGATATCAGAACTGGAAAGTCAACTCAATGAAATAAAACAAGAAGGCAAGAATAGAGAAAAAAAGAGTGAAAAGAAATGAACAAAGCATCCAAGAAATATGGGACTATGTGAGAAGATCAAATGTACATTTGAATGGTGTACCTGAAAGTGACAGGGAGAATGGAACCAAGTTGGAAAACACTCTTCAGGTTATTATCCAGGAGAACTTCCCCAACCTAGCAAGGCAGGCCAACATTCAAATTCAGGAAACACAGAGAACACTACAAAGATATTTCTTGAGAAGAGCAACTCCAAGACACATAATCATCAGATTCACCAAGGTTGAAATAAAGGAAAAAATGTTAAGGGCAGCCAGAGAGAAAGATCGGGTTACCCACAAAAGGAAATCCATCAGACTAACAGCAGATCCCTCGGCAGAAACCCTACAAGCCAGAAGAGAGTGGGGGCCCATATTCAACATTCTTAAAGAGAAGAATTTTCAATCCAGAATTTCATATCCAGACAAACTAAGCTTTATAACTGAAGGAGAAATAAAATCATTTACTGAAAAGCAAATGCTGAGAGATTTTGTCACCACCAGGCCTGCCTTACAAGAGCTCCTGAAGGAAGCACTAAACATGGAAAGGAATGACCAGTACTAGCCACTGCAAAAACATACCAAATTGTAAAGATCATCAAAACTATGACCCCCGCATCAACTAACATGGCAAAATAACCAGCTAGCATCATAATGACAGGATCAAATTCACACATAACAACATTAACCTTAAATGTAAATGGGTTAAATGTTTCAACTAAAAGACACAGACTGGCAAATTGGATGAACAGTCAAGACCCATTGGTGTGCTGTATTCAGGAGACTCATCTCACATGCAAAGACACATATAGGCTCAAAATAAAGGGATGGAGGAATATTTGCCAAGAAAATGGAAAGCAAAAAAAGCAGGGGTTGCAATCCTGGTGTCTGATAAAACACTTTAAACCAATAAAGATCAAGAGAGACAAAGAAGGGCATTACATAATAGTAAAGGGATCAAAGTGACAAAAAGCACTAACTATCCTAAATATATATGCACCCAATACATGAGCACCCAGATTCATAAAGCAAATTCTTAGAGAACTACAAAGAGTCTTAGACTCCCACACAATAATAGTGGAGACTTTGACATCCCACTGTCAACACTAGACAGATCAACGTGACAAAAAATTAACAAGGATATTGAGGACTTGAACTCAGCTCTGGACCAAGACCTAACAGACATCTACAGAACTCTCTACCCCAAGTCAACAGAATATACATTCTTCTCAGCACCATGTCGCACTTATTCCAAAACTGACCCAAAATTGGAAGTAAAACACTCCTCAGAAAATGCAAAAGAACAGAAATCATAATCAATAGTCTCTCAGACCACAGTGCTATCAAATTAGAACTCAGGATTAAGAAACTCCCTCAAAACCACACAACTACATGGAAACTAAACAACCTGCTCCTAGATGACCACTGGGTAAATAACAAAATGAAAGCAGAAATAAAGATGTTCTTTGAAACCAATGAGAATAAAGACACATGTACCAGAATCTCTGGGACACATTTAAAGCAGTGTGTAGAGGGAAATTTATAGCACTAAATGCCCACAAGAGAAAGCAGGAAAGATCTAAAATCAACACCCTAACATCACAATTAAAATAACTACAGAAGCAAGAGCAAAAAATTGAAGAGCTAGCAGAAGACAGGAAGTAACTAAGATCAGAGCAGAACTGAAGGAGATAGAGACATGAAAAGCCCTTCAAAAAAATCAATGAATTCAGGAACCGGTTTTTTGAAAAGATCAACAAAATAGATAAACTGCTAGCAAGACTAATAAAGAAGAAAATACAGAAGAAGCAAACAGATGCATAAAAAATGATAAAGTGGATAGCACCACCGATTCCACAGAAATACAAACTACCATCAGCGCATACTATAAAAACCTCTATGCAAATAAACTAGAAAATCTAGAAGAAATGAAAAAATTCCTAGACACATACACCTTACCTAGAATAAACCAGGAAGAAGTTGAATCCCTGAATAGACCAATGACAAAGTCTGAAATTGAGGCAGTAATTAATAGCCTACCAACCAAAAAAAGTCCAGGACCAGACAGATTCACAGCAGAATTCTATCAGCCGTACAAAGAGGAGCTGGTACCGTTCCTTCTGAAACTATTCCAAATAATAGAAAAAGAGGGCCTTGGCCAGGCACAGTGGTTCACGCCTGTAATCCTAGCACTTTGGGAGGCCGAGGCGGGTGGATCGCGAGGTCAGGAGACTGATACTGTCCTGGCTAACACAGTGAAACCCTGTCTCTACTAAAAATACAAAAAATTAGCCGGGCACGGTGATGGGTGCCTATAGTCCCAGCTACTCGGGAGGCTGAGGCAGGAGAATTGTGTGAACCCAGGAGGCGGAGCCTGCAGTGAGCTGAGGTGGCACCACTGCACTCCAGCCTGGGTGACAGAGCGAGTCTCCACCACAAAAAAAAAAAGAGAAGAAGAAGAGAAAAGAAAAGAAAAAGAGGACCTCTCCTCCCTAACTCATTTTGTGAGATCAGTATCATCCTGATACTAAAACCTGACAAAGACACAACAAAAAAAGAAAATTTCTGGCCAATATCTCTGATGAACATTGATGCAAAAATCCTCAATAAAATACTGGCAAACCAAATCCAGCAGCACATCAAAAAGCTTATCTAACACAATCAAGTCTGTGTCATCCCTGGGATGCAAGGATGGTTCAACATATGCAAATCAATAAACATAACCCATCACATAAACAGACCCAATGACCAAAACCACATGATTATCTCAAAAGATGCAGAAAAAGAATTTGACAAAATTCAACAGCCCTTCATGCTAAAAACTCTCATTAAAATAGGTATTGATGGAACGAATCTCAAAATAATAAGAGCTATTTATGACAAACCCACAGCCAATATCATATTGAATGGGGAAAAAAACTGGAAGCATTTCCTTTGAAAACTGGCACAAGACGAAGATGCCTTCTCTTATCACTCCTATTCAACATAGTATTGGAAGTTCTGGCCAGGGCAATCAGGCATGAGAAAGAAATAAAGGGTCTTCAAATAGGATTAGAGGAAGTCAAATTATCCCTGTTTGCTGATGACATGATTGTATATTTAGAAAACCCCATTGTCTCAGTCCAAAATCTCATTAAACTGATAAGCAACTTCAACAAAGCCCCAGGATACAAAATCAATGTTCAAAAATCACAAGCATTCGTATAAACAAATAACAGACAAACAGAGAGCCAAATCATGAGTGAACTCCCATTCACAATTACTACAAAGGGAATAAAATACCTAGGAATCCAACTTACAAGGAATGTGAAGGACCTCTTCAAGGAGAACTACAAACCACAACTCAAGGAAATGAGAGAGGACACAAACAAATGAAAAAACATTCCACACTCATGGATAGAAACAAGCAATATCGTGAAAACAACCATAATGCCCAAAGTAATTTATAGACTCAATGCTATTCCCATCAACCTATCATTGACTTTCTTCACAGAATTGGAAAAAGCTACTTTAAATTTCATATGGAACCAAAAAGAACCTGCATAGCCAAGACAATCCTAAGCAAAAGGAACAAAGCTGGAGGCATCACACTACCTGACTTCAAACTATACTACAAGGCTACAGTAACCAAACCAGCAGGGTACTAGTACCAAAACAGATATATAGACTAATGGGACAGAACAGAGACCTCAGAAATAACACCACACATCTATCTACAACCATCTTTGACAAACCTGACAAAAACAAGAAATGGGGAAAGGATTCCCTATTTAATAAATGATGTTGGGAAAACTGGCTACCTATATGCAGAAAGCTGAAACTGGATCCCTTCCTTACACCTTATACAAAAATTAACTCAAGATGGATTAAAGACTTAAACGTAAGAACTAAAACCATATAAACCCTAGTAGAAAACCTAGGCAATACCATTCAAGACATAGGCATGGGCAAAGGCTTCATGACTAAATTACCAAAAGCAATACCAACAAAAGCCAAAATAGACAAATGGGATCTAATTAAAATAAAGACCTTCTGCACAGCAAAAGAAACTATCATCAAACTGAACAAGCAACCTACAGAATGGGAAAAATTTTTGCAATCTATCCATCTGACAAAGGGCTAATATCCAGAATCTACAAAGAACTTAAACAGATTTATAAGCAAAAAAAAAACCATATCAAAAAGTGGGCAAAGGGTATAAATAGACAATTCTCAAAAGAAGACATTTATGCAGCCAACAAACATGAAAAAACGCTCATCATCACTGGTCATTAGAGGAATGCAAATCAAAACCACAATGAGATACTATCTCACGCCAGTTAGAATGGCGATTATTAAAAAGTCAGGAAACAACAGATGCTAGAGAGAATGTGGAGAAATAGGAAAGTTTTTACATTGTTCTTGGGAGTGTAAATTAGTTCAACCATTGTGGAAAACAGTGTGGCAATTCCTCAAGGATCTAGAACTAGAAATACCATTTGATCCAGTCGTCCCATTATTGGGTATATACCCAAAGGATTATAAGTCATTCTACTATAAAGACACATGCACACGTATGTTTATTGCAGCACTATTCACAATAGCAAAGACTTGGAACCAACCCAAATGTCCATCAATGATAGACTGAATAAAGAAAATGTGGCACATATACACCATGGAATACTATGCAGCCATAAAAAAGGATGAGTTCATGTCCTTTGCAGGGACCTGGATGAAGTTGGAAACCATCATTCTCAGCAAACTAATGCAAAAACAGAAAACCACACATCACATGTTCTCACTCATAAATGGGAGCTGAACAATAAGAACACATGGATACAGGGAGGGGAACATCACACACCATGTCCTGCTGGGAAATGGGGGTGTGGGTAGGGGAGGGATAGCATTAGAAGAAATACCTAATGTCAATGACGGGTTGATGGGTGCAGCAAACCATCATGGCACATGTATACCTATGTAACAAACCTTCACGTTCTGCACGTGTACCCCATAACTTAAAATACAATAAAATAAATTAATAAATAATTGTGGTTAAAATAGACATTTATCCCAGCTAGTCATTCTATAAATATTTACTGTAACTTTACCATATACTGTGCTAAGTGCTATAAAACACAGTAGTGAGCAAGAACAAATTCTTTCCTCCATAGAGTTAACAGCCTGATAAGAAATGAAGACACTGAGCAAGTAATCATAATTTGATTGGTAGTTCTGAGACAGTAGTTCTGTATATTTTAGGTGCATTCAGTCAAAGGTTCACCTGGTGTATGATTAAGAAAGAGGTTCCTTGAAGAACTGATACTCTGTCCTTCCACTAGAATGTAAGCTCCACATAGGCAGAAATCTGTTCACGGTAGTTCCCAGCACTAATAAGTATGTATAGACACTTAATATATATGTATTATATGAATGACTGTAGCTAGAAGGGAAGTAAGCAAAGTCCAAAGAAAATATAGGGATCTACGTTAAGGACTTGGCACTTCGAAGTAGTAGGAAACCATAGAAAAATTTTAAGTAGATATGTAACATAATTATATTTATATTTTTAAAAATATTTCTGTAACAATAAATGGAGAATGGTATAGAAAGGGACAATAGTGAGCCAATTCAGATGCTATCTAAGTAATCTACATGAAAGACGATGGTGACAGAGACTAGTGAATGGCAGTAGGACTAAAGAGAAGTGAATGGACTTAAGAGATAATTTGAGCATAAAATATAGGGTTCTTGTTCACTGGTTGGATGAGAGGAGGAAAGAGAGAGGAAAAATCAAAGATCACTCTAAAGTTTCTGGCTTTTTAAACTAGGGAGATGGTAATAGCATTTGATGAGAAGCGGGCAACTAATGTTGGTGCAGACTTGTTAGTGGGGATTGGATATGATGGATTACACTATAAATATGTTGAGTTTGAGGCACTAGTGAGACTTTCAGCTGGCGATATTCAATAGGCAGCTGCAAATACAGGTCAAGAACCCTGGAAGAAGGTGCAGGCTAGAAATAGACTTTTAAGGATCGTTAGAATATAGATGCTAAGTTAAGCAGTGAGAATGAGTCACATAACTCAGAAAGAGTATATACAGGAAAGAAGCAAGCTTAACATACTGATATTTAGATTGGATTAAAAGAGGTAGAACTACCAGAGACACTGGGAAGGATCAACAGAGAGGAGTAAAGCAGCCCGAGAGAGTGTGCTGTCATGGAAACCAAGGGAAAAAGCTTTCAAGAAACAGAGAATGGTCAATAACTTTGAATGCTATTGAGAGGGCAAATAAGGATGGAAAAACGACTGTGGGAATAAGTTACGGGAAGACCATTGGTGAACTTAACGTGTACAGTTACAGTAGCATGATAAAAGATATTTTAGAATAGACTGAGGAAAGAAAAAGAAGAGAAGAAATGGAGATAATCACTAAGATTTAAGAAGCTTTGCTGTGAATGGGAAGAGAGAGGTGTCTGTACAGAAAAAAAAAGCGAGTCAGACTGAGATTTTTTTAAGATGGGAAAGACATTATCAATTTAAATATTTATGGAAGTTAATATAAGAAAGGGATGTGTTGAAGATTCAGAAGCAAGAAAGTATAAATTACTAGTAGATAAAATAGGTGGAAAAATAGATAAGAAGAGAGACAATTCTTCAAATAGGTGAGAAAGATGAAAAATAAAGGAAAAACAAAATTGCAGGTTAACAAATTTGGTGAAGGGAAGTTCACAGAAGTCTTATCTGAAAGCATCTATTTTATCTGTCAAGTAAGAGGTATTGTATCTTAATCTGCTTAGAGTACTATAGGAATAATTGGGAAAAGGAGGTGTCAAATGTCTAAGGAGAAGAAAATATGAAACAATTGTGTAGGGCCAGAGTTTGAGTTGCTGAGGAAACTGGTAATCATAAACTTATAGTGGCAAAAATTTGATCAGATTGTGAATTTTTGCTCACAGAAGGACGTACCTGCATGCAGGCAAGGCAAAGGCAGATAGTTGAGTTAATCCAGCTTTGGGGTTTTTCAAAACAGATACATTATACAAGTAAAGGACAGGACAGCATAATGTGTTTCCGGTTCATCCATGTTGTGGCATGTGTCTGTAGCTTATTTCTTCCAATTGTTGAGTAGTGTTTGTGTATATATATATATAGTTTGTTTATTCATTCACCAGTTAACAGACAGTGGATTTTGGAGGTTTGGGGGCTCTTATAAATAATGCTACTATGAACATTTGCAAACAAGTCTTTTCTTGGGTGGGTACCTAGGAGAAGAATTGTTATGACATCTGGAAAGTATAGGTTTTTAAATTCTATGAAACTGAAACTGTTTCCCACAGTGGCTTCTCCATTCTTCATTCCACCCAGTAATGTAAAAAGGTTTCAGTTTCTCCGCATCTTTGCCAACACTTGATATTGTTAGTCTTTAGGATTACAACCATTCTAGTGAGTGTGTAGTGGTATCTCACTGTGGTTTTAATTTGCACATCTTTAACAACATTTTAAGATGTGCTGTGGCATTTTCTTCTCTACTTTGTTTGATGGGGCTGGCTCTATTTTTAATTCAGTTCCTTGTTCTAATATGTCATCAATCAACTATTTCTTCAAAAGTTCATGTTTTCTTTAACTGACAGCACTGTGTAGGAGCATTTCTGTTTCTTGCTGAAAATTATTCTCAAAAAACATGCTTTTCTTCTGCCTCTTTCTACTTCTATTTTATCTTTCAGAATCACTTCATAATTTCTATGTCAGATACCAATCTTTTTTGTTTGACTTTATTTTTCATCTTTGAATGAAAATAACTTTAACCTGGACTTTCATTTACCCTCAAAATGATCTGGTTAATTTCTTCCTAAATCCTTTCCCTGATGCCCTGAACACCATTAAAGTCCTCTTAAATTCTAAAATGAAAAAAGGTTTCACGGTCTTGCAGCCTGAGAGAGGATCTGGGATTGGGGGAAATCTCAGCAATTGTCTTTCTGTAACCACCTCTTTGTTGAGAAGCCACAACCACCTTTCTGTATTTGATTCTCCACTCCTTGTACTCAGTATGACTGAGGGAATCCTTCTTGCTGATATTACTGCCCATCATTTTTGGGGTGACCCCATCTCATTAGTGGGAAGTCATGTCAAGGAAATGCCTGACACCTGCTGGTTTCCTATTTGGTATCACCATGTTACTCTCTTAGCCCCATCAGAGCCATGTCCAAATGCTATTGATCTGTGGTGAAGAAAGAAGCTCCAGGTGGCATGGCCCTCGCTATTGATTCTTCCTTTGTCCGTGAAATTTATTCTTCTTACTAGGATTTTCACTGTAGGTACACTGAGCACTTTTGACCTGTAGATTCAGGAGGTTTTCCATTGAGTAAAAATTATTTAATGCAACTTATTTTCCTTTTGTCCTGATTTCTTTATATGGCATGTATTTATATTTTTAATATCTGCCATATCTGACATTTTCCTATCATCTTTACATTTCGTGGCCTTTTTTCTATATTCCAAGAAAGCATCTCAAAACTGTCTTCTGCATATATTACATCATTTCCTAAAATCTTTTCTGATTTATGTCCTTCTAATTCTGATTTTAAATCTGAAATTATATTTTTAATTTAATTAAACTCTAATCCAAGTCTTTATTTCTGCATGCCTTTCAAGAAACTCTTTTGTTCATTCTCAATATAATGCCTCGTTATCTTGTCTTTTACCTTTTATCATAGAGTCACTGAAACACCAAGTATTTACTTAATCCCGAAAACAGATGTTATCAAAATGCTTTGTAAGTCCTACTGCAAATTTGTATCAAAATGTTTGTCCTTCTTCTGCATTTTTAATGTCTTTGTTTTGCCATCCCATTTTTGAAAAATCCCATATTGATTTTTCTTTACTTCTCACTCTGTAACTAGAAGAGGCCTAAGTTTTCCCTTGCTGTCCACCTGGTTGTTGTTGGAATTTCTTCAGTTGTAAAAATGAATGCTTCTTATGTGCCTTTACATCACAGTTCAGTGAACCAATGGCAGCTGTAGCAAGGAAACTTCATGTGTCATTTTCTCCTCATGTTCCATTACATGGTTGTGACAGAGGCCAGCTTTCTCTTGAGAGCTTTATGCTTAACCCAGCCTCTGGGACAGTAACATGGTTTGGCCCTCCTAAGCCTCCTCCTTGGGCCTTCTGTTAGATTCAAAGGCCTTGCTGTGCTGCCAACCTTTTGCTTGATTTAGCAACTGTGCAGATCCTGGAGTTGCCTTCAAGTGTTCTTGCTCCAACGTGGCAAAAGGGATTCTGAGTCACTTATTCCCCTGCTACATCCCAACTCACAATTGCCTCTCCCAAAAATGGCATTGAGGTGAGTTTCTACCAGTTGTTACTGTCTCAAAAAGCACAGCAATGAATCAGCCTTTAGTTTTCCTTTATCTTTAAACTCTTCTTAACTACAAAAAGCTGGAGCAATTTGTTTGTTCTAAGTGTATTCAGTCTCCTAATCTTTACTGATGGTAACTTATTTCACTCCTCCAACCAATCTTGGACTCTCATGTAAGACAAAAATACAGATGCACACACATGCATATCAATTCAGAGTGTTCCTGGCTTTAACGAAAATGTGTTTAACTCTGTTATGGTATGAATTCATATGTGTGTGTGCATAAGAATTCACGGCATACACAGAGTTAAACACATTTCCATTAAAGCCAGGAACATAATAGGCTAATAATTCATATGCACACACGCACATATGATTCATAGCATAACAGAGTTAAACACATTTCCATTAAAGCCAGGAACATGATGAGCTAATATGATCACAATTAATTGTCATTATCCTGGAAAGCCAATGCAATTAGGCATGAAAACAAAATCAGTGTTATAAATATTGGCAAAAATATGGTAAAAAATATTGTGTGATAAGCCTAAATACGAGAAAATTCATGATGAAACTATAGAAACTGATAAGGGAATTCATGGTGATAACAACTTATTGTTGGGTGGAACACATTTAAAAACTTGTTGAATATTTTTACCCTCTTTTGATTATTTGAAATGGTGTGTATGTGTGTGTGTGAATGTATCTGTAAGACAAAAATATCAAAATGTCAACAGTATATATAAGTGATAAGATTACAAATGCCTTTTCCCCTTGTCTGTATTTTCCAAATTCTCTACAGTGAACATGCATGGCTTTTATAATAAAAAGGTGTTTTAAAATAATAAAATGACAATGAATGTTAACATGCCCACCTACATTACTAGCTCCTTTCCTATTCACTAACCTTGGTGAATATTTAGAAATACATTAAGAAAACCCTTCTTGAAATAATAATTCATGTAAAAATATTTTTTTTATTGATAGTGCCTTTAAGGGAGGAAATCTGAAAAAGAAATCCAGCCAAGCGTAAGTACAACCTGAAAAATGAAAACAAGAGCAAAGGACTAAAATCCTTCACAAAGACCTTGCAGGTTGGCATATAATGAGATTCAGAGTTTAATAATAGAAAACAATCTCAGTGTAAAATGTGTACATTAATGTCAAGTTGGGATGAAGTGCAAATAAGACTCACAGTTCTGCAGAGTTCTCTCTTCTGTATTCTATATTCCCTTTCTTGCCTATACCCGAATAGCCTGGGAAAATGCCCCACATCTTGAGATTCAAAAAATATTTGTAAAGATAAATGGCAAAATAGCTTTCCAAGGGTCACTCAGCTATTTTCCAGGAAACTACTGAATACTAGAACAGATACCTGGTGCAAAGTTCTCCAAATACAGATTCCAATTTTAAGTTAGCAAATATTTGTCAGACTATACCAAGTGCTCTAGGCATTTATACACACTTTAGCTAATTTAATTTCATAATGTCTTCAAGAGATAAATGTCTTTTTTCCAGAATAGATATGAGGACACCTCGGCTCTTTAAAGTAATGGGTCTTTCTCAAAATGAAGATCAAGGTGGGTAATGCTGTCCCATGTGACAAATGAACAAATAGAGGCAGATGGAGGAACTGCTGTTGAAACCAGATAAGAGGTTTTATTTGATGTTAGAGTGAAAGTGGTGGGTCTCCTCATTAAACAAGGCCAGAGGACTATGCTAGATGCCAAGGACACTGTGGTTTTTAAAAAGTGTAAGCCCTGCCTTTTCATTCATGGTGCTTACAGTCTAGTTGGAAAGACAAACATTAAGTAGACAACCTCATTAGAACTTATTTTAAATAGTAAAAAGGACTATAACAGAGAAGCTTGGGTAAACAGAAGTTGTCCAGGTAAAGAGTATAGGTAAGACCATTCCAGGTAGCTGACACAGTATATTTGAAGGCGCTGAGACAGGTAAAAGCCGTGAAAATCCAAGACTATGAACAAGAGCCAGCTGGTGTGAGTGGATGGTGACCAAGGGCAGATAGTGACAACAGATGAGGCTGGAGGGATAGGCAGGGCCCGATCACAGTGGGACTTGTAAGGCATGATAAGGACTTTTTAAATTTTAACTATATCCAAAGAGGAAAGTGAAGCCAAAGAGCTGTTTTAAATTAAGAAGTGCAACAACACAATTTTCTTTTTTAAAAGACTACACTAACTACACTGTGGAGAAAAGATGAATGAAGGCAAAAATAAATATAGTGCAGTGTGTACTGCCCTTTACCTTCCTTCTAGGTTAGCACTTCCTCAAAATCCTTCAGGTTATTTCTCCTGTGACATTCCTAGCTATGTAGTTGAAATAAGATTTACCCTACCTTAACTCAAAGAATGAGCCTTAATTAGTTACTTCAATCAGCAAAGTTCATGCCTCTGACTACAGAGAAGAACACACCACCCAAATTGAGTAAATGGTATATGAGAGGGTGTTTTCTAAGAAAGATCACTGGGAAAGCTTTGTCACCATTCTATAAAAATTGCTGAGAGAGATGTTCTCTCTTCCCTAAGATCATGAACAAAGAAGCATGAGGCTCTAAGACCTCCTGACAACCCCCTTGTTTGACAATGTGAGCCAGCTTCAGCAGCACGATAAAACAGTAGAAAGTTGAGAGGAGAAATAGAATAAACCAGAATTTTGTTGACATGTTGATATGCTAAATCAAGTCTTGCCTGAATCCTACCCCAACTCTGGGCTTTTCAATTATATAAACTAATAAAAGTTTTTTATTGCTTAAGCTGTTTTCTGTTATTTGCTACCAAAAGATTCCTATAGAGACATCCCTTAGAAGGCTATATTCCAGGATAAACATACCATTAGCATGGGCTAGGATTGTAACAATAAACATGGATAAATGTGATAAATTTCATATTTATTTAACAGCTATACTTAACAGAATTGGTGATGATGGGTTTTAAAGAGAAAGAGATGACAAGGATGATTGCCAGTTTCAGGGGATGATGAAGAAGGAGCTGGCTTCAGATTAGTTTTGGGGAAGCGAGTTAGAGAAGACGATCATAGTTTTAGAGTCTGAGGACCCTCTGATATAGCCAAGTAGAAATAGCATAGGCAGTAGAAATGCAAGCACCTAAGGGGGAGTAATAAAATAGTACTACATAAGCAGCTGCTTCTTTCTCACTTCGGATGTGAAAGAGCAAGTCCGTACAATCTCTTAAAGTCAGCCTGTTCTCAGCCTCTGAAATTACAGATGAGTGATCAGAAAAAGACAGGTCAATATCATCTTTGTTTAACAAAACAGGCAAAGAATAGTATTTCCCATTCTTTATAAAAATTATAGAAATGCTAAGGAAAGTAGGAATTGGGTGTGAACCATAACATCTTCAGGGGAAGGAGGGGGCCCTGGAAGGGGAAATCCCTGAGAACTGCAGTACATTGGTGATTCGAAAAAGAGAAGAGTTTCAGCTAGTAACAATGGGAAGGGGTCTTTTTGATCCATTATTATACTACTGTTTCAGGATCATTGGGGTGTCGATATTCTAGGCTGGAAACCTCTGTGGCCAGTGGCACCTTTGACTAAGTTCTTGTCCTGCATCCAGGAAGAATGAGGTATACAGACAAGTGGAAGGTGAATAAGATGAATAGGGGCTTTACTGAGTATCAGAACAATTCAAAGGAGACTGGCAGTGGGTCTCCTCTCTGTAGGCAGTCTGTCCCATCAAGTGTTCAGCTCTCCGCAGAGAGGAGGCCCTGGAGAGGCTAGGTCCTCTCCGCAGCTGGTCAGCCTGACGTCTGCCCAGCTCCTAGCAGAGGGGAGGCCCTGGAGTGCAAAGCTCCTCTCTGCAGCTGGTAGTCCCGACGTCCCTGCAGGTCTCTGAAGCTCTCAGCAGAGAGGGTAGCTCCTCTCTACAATTGGTCTTCCCATCCTCTCTGTCCTCTACCCTGCTCTGACTGAATCCAGGCCTTTTATGGACGTCAGAGGGGAGGTAGTGCATGTCGATTGGTCCATGGGCAGCCATGGGAGGCCTGAAAAAAGCACCACAATTCCCCACTCCGGTGAGCAGGTTTGGCAGCCCATCCCCAGTCTTCTGGCCTTCCCTGGCCTGAAGGTGGGGCCTTACTGAGGTATCTCCCCCTTCCACTCAGAAACCTGTCAGCCTTCAGCAGCCATCCATGGTACCCAGGCTGCTTTCATCAAGGGGCCAGCACCCAGTCACCTTCACCTCCCCTTCAGTTTCCCCTCTCATGGTGGTTGGTGCCCAAATTCCAGAGGGAGCCAAGGCAGCAGGGGGGCGGGCATGTAAGCACTGCCCTGGGCCATGTGTACACCCAGCCAAGCTGTGACAGCACCTGGGCTTGACCCCAACCCTGCTCCAATATTGCGGCAGGTGCTGGGAGCAGAGAGAGGCCAGGCAGTAGGAGCAGCACCCCCATGGAGACGGTGGGGGGCCTTCCTACTTCATGGAGCAGACAGTAGCCCCACCCTCCTTGGTAGAGCTGCAGCTGCCCAAGTTGTGGCAGCAGATCTGAGCCTCCCTGTGCTCTTGGGGGTGCCAGGAGCAGGCAGGATCTCTGCTCTCCTGGGTGCAGCTGCAGCCACCTGATCCCCAGCTGCAGACCCAGGCCTCCTGCTCCACCTAGCAGGCAGGAGCCGGGTACAAACGGGAGCCCTGCCTCTTCTGAGTGGGAGTGGGAGCTCCCCAGGTACCGGTGCAGCTACCCAAACTGTGCTGTAGACCCAGCCTCCTGCTTCATGGAACAGGCAGGCGCCTCACCCTCCTGGGATGTGGAAAAACCAAAGATAAGAAAGCTAAAATATGAGCAATTAAGGAAGGCAAGCCAAAGAAAACAACTCTGACTAATATAAGAAAGGGGAATGATTTCAAAGGATTTCAATGACACACAGAATCAATAAAAGCCTGGAAAACCAGGTTTGGAAATAGATGGAAACCAACCAGCTCCAGTAAGCAAAGAGGAAGGAACTTTAGTCCATCCTGTGGATAGAAGAGGCTCTAGGATTTGAAGAACTTCAAAGAACTGCCACTCATTGGTCCTGTCCCACTTGCTCAAGTTTCAAAGTTCTAGGAGAGGGCATTCAATTGTCCAAGCTTGAAACAATATTTCCAGGATCCTTGAATAAATTCCACTAAACTGTAACCTCCTTAAAAGTCAAGACCAAGTAATATATAATGTACATGTAATATCCACAGTCCTGCCATGCTTACGACAGTGGTTTTTTTTAAAGCAGCTACTCAATAAAAGCTTGTTGAATGAATGACTGAACAAAAATCTAAACCATGTGTACATTAAATAGGCTATATTTAGAACATTCTTTCACATAAATTAATGACATGAAATGAAAAATAATTCCTTCAACACTGTCTCCAATCATTCACAAATGCCCTTTTATTTGCTTTTATTTCTAAGAGATTCCTGAATTCCACCCCTTTCTCTTCATTCTCACTTCCACACTGTAAGTTCAGGCCTTTAGCCTCTCCCTGCTTAACAATAGCAGCGGATTTAATAAATACTTAGGTAGACCTCTACACAGCAATTCAAGTGATGCATTTAAATTTTTAAAATTACTTTATCTGTTTCTGCTCAAAACATTTCAGTAACACCTATTGTCTACTTGAACACACACACTGGCATGACCATACCACATATGACATACACACACACACAACTTTTTAGCCTCCATTTGCAATTCCTGAAAATTCTTATTCTTCTATACCTTTGCTTGTGCTATACCTCCATGGTCCTTAGACTACTTTCCACCTGCAAAAAGCTTATGTACCTGTCAAACTCAATTGACTTGAGCATTATGCTTTATTTGTCCACATTCCACTGGAATTCTGTGAGCTTTGTGAGACTCAGGACTGCGTCTAACTTACTTTTGGATTCTCTCTCATATTTATCACAGTTGCTGGCACATTGTGAGCCCTCTGTAGAAAATTTTAAATATATTAATTAATTAGCTGATGAAGGCACAAAGTTACTGTGACTTTTCAGAGTGAGCTATGATACTACTAAAATTTCTCATCATTAAAGATTTAATATACATGGGTAGATCTTCAAGAAGAAAAATTATATTTTACACAAAACTTTCTTCTCTCAATACTCTGGATTTATCTTTCATACATACACAAAACCAATTTTGACCCAATTGTGTAAGTTAATTTGAGTGTTATTCTGACTACCATGATTTTATGCAATAGCCAGAGACTAATAATTGAAGACAATTAACTCACTGGAAAATGACAAATAAAAGCCAAAAGAGACTCTGAGTTTGATTTGTTTCTGATGAGATTAATTGCATACGGTTTATAACTGGAAGTGAAAGATGTAGTCTTACAGTCATTCATGCATCCTTATTAGTCTCTCTGATTAACAATTTTCTAAATGGAGACACTGGTGCTTGAACTCAATATAAATGAAAATGCAACCATAAATTTACCAACTTTAGACAAAATCTACCAATATTAAAAAAAAAAGCTGTATTGGAGATAGTTCTAGATTTGGAATGAAACTCCTGGAAGTCCTGCTTTGGCCATTATTAGTTGTGTGGTTTTGGCTGCAAAATAAACTTTCTGAGCTTCTGTGCCATCTTCTTTATCTACCAGATAATTACCACACCAGATTATCATGAGATTCAAATAAGTAGTAAATATTAATGTGTTTTTGTAAACCATAAAATGATCATAACATGTAAAGAAAGAACAAAAAATCTCCACTGACAAAGTTAAATAGGAATTTAGGCTCAAAAGTAGCAGGATGGTCATCTTTCAATGCAGGTCCACAGTTCTCAGGTTTAACAAGTGGTATGACAAAGTTCTGGGAGCTTACATGAGTGCTCATTTCCCTTTTGAGCCACTGTCTACCAGTAGCTCCCCATGTTCCATTTCTTTTACAAAGGCACAGGAAGACAGGGGCAGTTATTGCTAGGCATCTTTTTCTTATAAGTGGTACAGCAGAGTAGTTAGGAGCATGAACTCTAGAATCAGATGGCCAGGGTTGGGTTCCTGCTCTAACCATGCAAACCTTGGCAAGTTTCTTCATCTCACCAAGCCTCCATTTTCTATTATTAAAATTTATTATATTACAGTTTTGGAGGTCACAAGTCCAAAATCGGTCTCACTGGGCTAAAATCAAGATGTAGTTGGAGTTAGATCACTCTAAAGACTCCAAAGGTGAATCTGTTCCCTTGCCTTTTTCAGCTTCTAGAGGCTGCTTCCACTCCTTGGCTCATGGCCCCCCTCCCTTCATCTTTGAAGCCAGTAGCAGAGCACATTTCTAACTCTCTTCTATCTTTGCATATCTGTGACCAAAGCAGGGAAAGGCCCTATGCTTAGAAGGACCCATGTGCTTACATTGAGCTCACCCAGGTAATCTAGGATGATCTCTCCATCTCAAGGTCCTCCATCTGATCATCTCTGCAAAGTCCCTTTTGCCATATAAAATCGCATATTCTTAACAAGTTACAGGGATTAAGATGTGCACATCATTGGGGGCCATTATTCAGCCTACCACCCCCTCTTTCATAGGATTGATATAAAGATGAGACAATTATGAGCACAATGTTGTACAGCAGACCTCTAGAACTTATTCATCTTGTATAACTGTAACTTTACAGCCAATGAATATCAATTCCCCCTTTCCATTTCCCCCTTTGCTCAACCCCTGGATACCACTATTCTACTCTCTGCTTCCATGAGTTGACAATTTTAGATACCTCATATAAGTGGAATCACCTAACATTTGTCCTTTATGACTGGTTTATTTCACTTAGTGTAATGTCCTCATCAAATTGTACACTTTAAATGTGTACAGTTTTTTGTATATCAATTATACTTCAATAAAGCTGGTACTTTTTTAAAAGATAAACGTAAAGTATTTGGAACAGTGCTTGCCACATAAAAAACATCACATAAATATTAGTGAATATTATAACTATAATAATCACACAATTCTGTTTTGTCTAAGCCAGTTAGCTAATAGAGATGTGGAAGGAGCGGAAGCAGGAGGCAAATGTAATTCCAAAATAAGTTGCTACAATCAGTGCTGAATTTGCTCTTAGAAAAAGCAGGTGAGGTCAACTGCCACGCCCACTCCAGCAATGAGTCGCACAGGAAGCTAGTCATTTTCCAGGCACTGATTCCTCATTAGCCAGACCTGTAAAAGTTGATGTTACACGATATCAACTTTTAAGAGCTTAATTTGTGCCCAATGGCTCACTTCATGTTTTCTTTATATTGTGACTATTTAACTTGATAACAAATGTTCTTCCTCAGGATAAAGTGGAAAGGAAATACACGTTTTGGAGAACCAATTACATAACGGTACTCTGCCGAATATTCACAAATGGCATTTCATAAAATATTCACAATACTCGTGGGAAGTAAGTATTCTTGTTCTTAGCTTCCAGATGAGAGAATTGAAGTTTGGAAAGGTTAAATAATTTGCCACCATCACACAGAGTAGCAATTGGTCAGGCCACGTTCCCAGCATAGGGCTATCTGGGTCTGTCTGACCCCAGTGCCCATGGGTCTTTTCATTACACATGTCTCATAAAACTCAGAATGTGTATGTAGAGATACATCTTCCTGAATTCTGCCAGAAAGAAGAGAGCTGTGAGTTTGGGGAAGTCAAAGCATCTAGGAGTCATCTTAGCACCTCCCAAACAGGTGATGGGAGTAGATGGATTCTGACATCTCTATAGGGCAGGGCTTCTCAATCTCAACACTAAGACATTGGGGCCAGAAAACCCTTTGTTCTGAGCCTTGTAGGTTGTTGATCAGCATCCTTGGCCTTTCACGCGATGCCAGTAGGAGCACCTCTGCCCCATTCGTTACAACTAAAAATGTCTCTAGACATTACCAAATGTTCACTGGGGAACAGTCCCCCTCAGTTGAGAAACACTGCTCCAGGCCCAACATTCTGCAATTCTGAGACCTTCAACACAAGAAAGGAGGACAACTTCTCAATATAAACAGCCTAAGTCAACATTGGTCTGAGACCAATTAAGAGCCAAACCTACAGTGAAAATGAGAAGTTTTGGTTCTGTTCTCCTGGTCTCTCTGTGGGGCAGTGGGCTAATGGGCTCAAAGCTAAGTCACGAATATCAAATAGTAATGGATTGACATAGCAAAACTATGTTGTATTTATTTTTCTAGTCAAATTAATGTTGGTTGCACAGACAAATTAGCCAAATTTGAGGGTCACTACTTATGGTTCCAGGATTCTCTATTTTGTGTAATGTTATTTTGTAAGTATGGTTATCCTATTTATAAATGCTCAAAGAAAAAAATATTACCTGTAATCTTAACAACACATATATATAATCACATTTATATAATCAATATTTACATATAAGTAACATATATATGTGTAATATATGTGTACATATGTATATATAATTTATAGTAAACAACACATATATAAAATCACATTCAGCTTCAGAGGTTGTCTTTTTAGTCTATCTAAGCAGTGGTAGTTGTGGTTGACAGCTCAGACTTTGCAGTCAAGTTTTTCCCAATTGAATCACTGTTTTGCCTAGTGACCCTGAGCAAGGGTTTCTGTGCCTGTTTCCTCATCTGTAAAATAGGTACAATAATAGTACCTCACAAATTTTGTAAAGAATTAAATTATTTAATACATGTAAAGCAACTTGGGTAGTGCCTGACGCACAGTATTCACTCAATGTACATTAACTATTACTATTATTTCTACATCAAATAAACTGTTTAAAAATACATGTGTTTGGTTTTCTGTTCTTGTGATAGTTTGCTAAGAATGATGGTTTCCAGCTGCATCCATGTCCCTACAAAGGACACAAACTCATCCTTTTTTATGGCTGCATAGTATTCCATGGTGTATATGTGCCACATTTTCTTAATCCAGTCTGTCACTGAACACCGCATGTTCTCACTCATAGGTGGGAACTGAACAATGAGATCACTTGGACTCGGGAAGGGGAACATCACACACCGGGGCCTATCATGGGGAGGGGGGAGGGGGGAGTGATTGCATTGGGAGTTATACCTGATGTAAATGACGAGTTGATGGGTGCTGACGAGTTGATGGGTGCAGTACACCAACATGGCACAAGTATACATATGTAACAAACTGCACGTTATGCACATGTACCCTAGAACTTAAAGTATAATAATAATAATAAATAAATTTAAAAAATAAATAAATAAATAAAAACACATATGTGTTTTTAACAAAAAATATTATTAATTACTTGGCAGCCCGGTTGTTTTACTGAGTAATATATCATAAACACTTCCATGCCTCTAAATCTTTTTCTACAACATGATACTTAATGGGATGGATGTACCTCATTTAGCATAAACAGTTTATTTGAGGACATTGAAGAAAGTTGCAGATTTGAGATGCCAAGAAATATTACAATTCGGCATGCTTGAACATCTCTCTCATTATTTCCTTAGGATACAGTCCTAGAAGAAAAATTGTCAGGATTAAAGGTATATTTATTTTGAAGTATTTTGATACAATTTAGGTCCCAGGATTTCTGTCACCTGGAGTTCTTTGTGATATTTTTTTCTCGGCTTATTACAAAAGAGGCCATAGGTGACTGCCTTTGAGAAAAGTATTAAGTTGGTGCAAAAGTATCTGCAGTTTTTCAATGAGATCACTTGGACATGGGAAGGGTAACATCACACACCGGGACCTATTATGGGGAGGGGGGAGGAGAAAGGGATGGCATTGGGAGTTATAACTGATGTAAATGACGAGTTGATGGGTGCTGACGAGTTGATGGGTGCAGCACACCAACATGGCACATGTATACATATATAACAAACCTGCACATTGTACACATGTACCCTAGAACTTAAAGTACAATTAAAAAAAAAATCTGCAGTTTTTGCCATTCAAATGTAATGTCCTATGCAGGGACCTGGATGAAGCTGGAAGCCATTATCCTCAGCAAACTAACGCAGGAACAGAAAACCAAACACCACATGTTCTCACTTATAAGTGGGAGCTGAACAATGAGAACCCATGGACACAGGGAGGGGAGCAACACTCACTGGGGCCTGTCAGAGGACGGCAGGGGGACAGGGAGAGCATTAAGGAAAAGAGTTAACGCATGCGGGGCTTAATACCTAGGTAATGGGTTGATAGGTGCAGCAAACCACTATGACACATGTTTACCTATGTTAAAAAAAACCTGCACATGCTGCACATGTACCCCAGAACTTAAAAAATAATAATTTAAAGAAAGAAAAGAAGAAAAGAAAAAAAAAATGGCAAAACTGCAATTACTTTTGCATCAACCTGATAACATAATCAAATCAGGGTGCTGTGTTCCTCAGCTACTCTCAACAGAAATGTGATGCTCAATTGCAAGTTGTGGATGATGTGAATATCCCATGAAGGTGATTTGGTGATGGATGTGGGCTGGCTATCAGGCCAGGTCCTCTCCAACCCCATGCTGTTTGAGGTACCAGTGTTCTTCTGATATAACTAACTCTAAAAACGAAAAGCATCATCTGGCCCTGAGTGTCAGGAATCCTTAGCTTCAGACTGTGATAAAATCAGGGAACTCAGAACAACTGCATTGACAAGTATTTCTCAGGCTATCTCTCTTCATTTATTCCATTCATGGAGAATTCCTCTTGGCAAGGTGTTACAGCCCTTGTGTCAGGAAAGACTTGTATAATTCAGAAAAGTGTTCCTAAAATAGTGAAAGGGCTGAAATGTCTCAGAGGCATAAAAATGTCCTGAAAGGACTCCACTGAGAGGAACCTTGCCAGAGAGAGCTGATCACATGGAACTGCAGGTGAGGCAACAACAATGACATGAGATCCAACCCATTAGTCCAACACTTTATACCTGCCTGTAATTAAAGGGACACCTATAAATAAGTGCTTTAATATTTAGAGAAGATATAAAATCATGAATTCATGGACTCTCAATATGATAGGGATCTGCAAGGTCATCTATTCTAGCCAATGGTCAGCTGCTGCTTGAATTCCATTTACAATTGTCCTGACAAGTGATCTTCAGCCTCTGCTTGGATATTTCCAGTAGTAGCACAGAACTCACCACTTCCTGCAGGTGATTCTCTCCTCAGAATACCTAATTTTTGTTGCTGTTTTTATTTGTTTTGATGCAGGGTCTTGTTCTGATGCCCAGGCAGGAATGCAATGGCAAGATCATGGCTCACTGCAGCCTTGACCTCCCAAGTTTAAGCAATCTTCCCACCTCAGCCTCCTGAGTAGCTAGGACTGCAGGTGCACACCACCACACCTGTCTAATTTTTGTAGTTTTTGTAGAATGAGATTTCTACAACCCCCATAGAAACGTGAGGTTTTACCATGTTGCTCAGGCTGGTCTTGAACTCCTGGATTCAAGTGATCTGCCGGCCTCAGCCTCCCAAAGTTCTGGGATTAAAGGCATGTACCACCATGCCTGGTCTTAGAATACCTTTTGTAACTAGAAATTTTATCCTTATTAAGATCCTGAAATCCACCAACCGAAACAAACAAATAATTAAATGTTTTCAAGGCATTGTTGAGTGATACAGGGTGTTCAGAAAAAAGTAATCTTAATAGCTGACTCCCTCTTAAGTAGGGAACTAACTTTGTTTAGAAAAATACTTCATAACCCATTTTGATTGACAAAGATGAGGTCCTAAGAGCTTAGAGTAAAGTAAAACCAAACTCTTCTGCCCTAGAAATTAATGGAAATTTGACAGTGGGATGAGCAGTCTAAGGTTAGAGATGGAATTTGTAGTCGGCAGAAGGGGGCTGAACAAGACATTGGGTCCTGCAGGGAAAAGGTGGCCAGTTAGAAATTCCCTGTGCCACAGGTCTTTTAAGAACAATATTACATTTTAAATTTATTTTATTTCTACAAAATGGAAAATAGATTGGTATAACACTTTAACAAGCAATTTGGTTAAAAATACCCATTTTGCAATTAGCTGAGAATAATCCTAATTCTTGACATCTATCCTGAAAAACTGAATCAAAATGTGTACATGCAAAAATCTGGGAGCAATCTAAATAATAAACCAATGATTGCTAAGTGAATTATGGTACAGCCCCTTGGTGGAATATTTTACAACTATTAAATATGATGTTAAAGATAATTTAACATGGGAAATGTATGACAAAACGTTTTTGAAAACATAAGAAAAATTATTATTCAGTGTTACCTAATAAGTAAACAAAATGACAAATTCTATGCATAGAAAACATTTTCAATGAAAATAAAGCCTTCTTCAGCAAATGTAAAAGAACAGAAATTATAACAAACTGTCTCTCAGACCACAGTGCAATCAAATTAGAACTCAACATTAAGAAACTCACTCAAAACCGCTCAACTACATGGAAACAGAACAACCTGCTCCTGAATGACTACTGGGTACATAACGAAATGAAGGCAGAAATAAAGATGTTCTTTGAAACCAATGAGAATAAAGACACAACATACCAGAATCTCTGGGACCCATTTAAAGCAGTGTGTAGGGGGAAATTTATAGCACTAAATGCTCACAAGAGAAAGCAGGAAAGATCTAAAATTGACACCCTAGGCCGGGCGCGGTGGCTCAAGCCTGTAATTCCAGCACTTTGGGAGGCCGAGGCAGGCGGATCACGAGGTCAGGAGATCGAGACCATCCTGACTAACACGGTGAAACCCTGTCTCTACTAAAAAATACAAAAAAACTAGCCGGGTGAGGTGGCAGTCACCTGTAGTCCCAGCTACTCGGGAGGCTGAGGCAGGAGAATGGCATAAACCCGGGAGGCGGAGCTTGCAGTGAGCCGAGATCCGGCCACTGCACTCCAGCCTGGGCAACAGAGAGAGACTCCGTGTCCAAAAAAAAAAAAATTGACATCCTAACAACACAATTAAAAGAACTAGAGAAGCAAGAGCAAACACATTCAAAAGCTAGCAGAAGGCAAGAAATAACTAAGATTAGAGCAGAAATGAAGGAGATAGAGACATAAAAACCCCTTCAAAAAATCTGTGAATCCAGGAGCTGGTGTTTTGAAAAGATCAACAAAATAGATAGACCGCTAGCAAGACTAATAAAGAAGAAAAGAGAGAAGAAGCAAATAGACACAATAAAAAATAATAAAGGGGTTATTACCACCAATCCCACAGAAATACAAACTACCATCAGAGAATACTATAAATACCTCTATGCAAATAAACTAGAAAATCTAGAAGAAATTGATACATTCCTGAACACACACACCCTCCAAAGACTAAACCAGGAAGAAGTTGAACCCCTGAATAGACCAATAACAGGCTCTGAAATTGAGGCAATAATTAATAGCCTACCAACCAGAAAAAGTCCAGGACCAGACAGATTCACAGCCGAATTCTACCAGAGGTACAAGGAGGAGCTGGTACCATTCCTTCTGAAACTATTTCAATCGACAAAAAAAGAGGGAATCCTCCCTAACTCATTTTATGAGGCCAGCATCATCCTGATACCAAGCCTGGCAGAGACACAACAACAAAAAAAAGAATTTTAGACCAATATCCCTGATGAACATTGATGCAAAAATCCTCAATAAAATACTGGCAAACCGAATCCAGCAGCACATCAAAAAGCTCATCCACCATAATCAAGTGGGCTTCATCCTGGGGATGCAAGGCTGGTTTAACGTACGCAAATCAATAAAGGTAACCCATTGTATAAACAGAACCAAAGACAAAAACCACATGATTATCTCAATAGATGCAGAAAAGGGCTTCAACAAAATTCAACAGCCCTTCATGCTAAAAACTCTCAATAAATTAGGTATTGATGGGACGTGTCTCAAAATAATAAGAGCTATTTATGACAAACCCACAGCCAATAGCATACTGAATGGGCAAAAATTGGAAGCACTCCCTCTGAAAACTGGCACAAGACAGGGATGCCCTCTGTCATCACTCCTATCCAACATAGTGTTGGAAGTTCTGGCTAGGGCAATCAGGCAGGAGAAAGAAATAAAGGCTATTCAATTAGGAAAAAAGGAAGTCAAATTGTCTCTGTCTGCAGATGACATGATTGCATATTTAGAAAACCATATCATCTCAGCCCAAAATCTCCTTAAGCTGATAAGCAACTTCAGCAAAATCTCAGGATACAAAATCAATGTGCAAAAATCACAAGCATTCCTATACACCTATAACAGACAAACAGAGAGCCAAATCATGAGTGAACTCCCATTCACAATTGCTCAAAAGGGAATAAAATATGTAGAAATACAACTTACAAGGGATGTGAAGGACCTCTTCAAGGAGAACTACAAACCACTGCTCAACGAAATAAAAGAGGACACAAACAAATGGAAGAACATTCCATGCTCATGGATAGTAAAAATCAATATTGTGAAAATGGCCATACTGCCCAAAGTAATTTATGGATTCAATGCCATCCCCATCAAGCTACCAATGATTTTCTTCACAGAATTGGAAAAAAACTACTTTAAATTTCATCTGGAACCAAAAAAGAGCCTGCATTTCCAAGAGAATCCTAAGCAAAAAGAACAAAGCTGGAGGCATCACACTACCTGACTTCAAACTATACTACAAGGCTATAGTAACCAAAACTGCATGACACTGTTACTAAAACAAAGATATAGACCAATAGGACAGAACAGAGCCCTCAGAAATAATACCACACATCTACAGCCATCTGATCTTTGACAAAGCTGACAAAAACAAGAAAGAGGGAAAGGATTCCCTATTTAATAAATGGTGCTGGGAAAACTGGCTAGCCACATGTAGAAAGCTGAAACTAGATCCCTTCCTTACACCTTATACAAAAATTAATTCAAGATGGATTAAAGACTTAAATGTTAGACCTAAAACCATAAAAACCCTAGAAGAAAACCTAGGCAATGCCATTCAGGACATATGCATGGACAAGGACTTCATGACTAAAACACCAAAAGCAATGGCAACAAAAGCCAAAATTGACAAATGGGATCTAATTAAACCAAAGAGCTTCTGCACAGCAAAAAAAAAAAAAAAAAAAAAAAAAAAAAAAAAAAAAAAAAAAAAAAAAAAAAAAAAAAGCTACCATCAGAGTGAACAGGCAACCTACAGAATGAGAGAAAATTTTTGCAATCTACCCATCTGACAAACGGCTAATATCCAGAATCTACAAAGAACTTAAACAAATTTACAAGAAAAAAATCAAACAACCCCATCAAAAAGTGGGCAAAGGATATGAACAGACACTTCTCTAAAGAAGACATGTATGCAGCCAATAGACACCTGAAAAAATGCTCATCATCACTGGCCATCAGAGAAATGCAAATCAAAACCACAATGAGATACCATCTCACACCAGTTAGAATGGCGATCATTAAAAAGTCGGGAAACAACAGATGCTAGAGAGGATATGGAGAAATAGGAACACTTTTACACTGTTGGTTGGACTGTAAACTAGTTCAACCTTTGTAGAAGACAGTGTGGCGATTCTTCAAGGATCTAGAACTAGAAATACCATTTGACCCAGCCATCCCATTACTGGGTATATACCCAAAGGTGTGTGTGTGTGTGTGTGTGTGTGTGTGTATATATATATATACCCAAAGATATATATACATATCATGCTGCTATAAAGACACAGGCACACGTATGTTTACTGTGGCACTATTCACAATAGCAAAGACTTGGAATCAACCCAAATGTCCATCAGTGATAGACTGGATTAAGAAAATGAGGCACATACACACCATGGAATACTATGCAGCCATAAAAAAGGATGAGTTCATGTCCTTTGTAGGGACATGGATGCAGCTGGAAACCATCATTCTCAGCAAACTATCCCAAGGACAGAAAACCAAACACTCCATGTTCTCACTTATAGGTGGGAATTGAATGATGAGAACACTTGGACACAGGAAGGGGAACATCAGACACTGGGGCCTGTCATGGGGTGGGGGGAGGGGGCAGGGATAGCATTAGAAGATATACCTAATGTAAATGACGAGTTAATGTGTGCAGCACACCAACACGGCACATGTATGCATATGTAACAAACCTGCACATTGTGTACATGTACCCTAGAACTTAAAGTATAATAATAATAAAACAAAAAACCTTTCAAATAAATACATTAAAATGTTAATAATCATCATCTCTCATGGTAATTTTCTCCTATTTTCCCAATTTTTTACATTTTTATATAGCAAACATGTTTAATACCTAGGATTAGGAAACCCTAACATAATCTATACTTAAACATTAATGTTAAGCCTCACTTAAATTGTCTTTATTGCTGGATTCTTCAGCAACTAGCTGAGGAAAGCAGCTTCATGATTATAAAAAAGAAACCAACTGTCCTTTCTTTTAGACTGAACTACGACACCTTGGTCAATTCCCTTCACCTTTTTGAGTGCCATTTATACAGGACTGTTAGGGATACAACGAGTTAGTGAAATTAAAGCTCTCTGGATTCTACATCCTTATAAAATTACAAAGAACTGTTACTGTTAGATTAGAATCTAGAGGTCGTCACTTCATTCTTCCATCTTGCACTATATTATTTTGCAAATGGCCACTTCATACAACCTAGGAAAATATATTTTGCATATGGGTCACATTTCTATATAGGATACATTGTGATAAAATGTATACATTGGGATAAAATTCAGAGTACTACACTGAACTTCAGTGTATTATCCTGAAAAAAAAATACACAAAGGGTCCCCAAACCAGTGCTATCATAATTCTCTTCAACAGTGTGTGCATGTGTGATATGTGTGCAAATGTGAGTGTGTACACACGTGGTGTGTCTGTGCATGTGTGGTTTGTGAGGTGTGTACGTGTTTATGTAAGTATGTGTACGTTGAGGAGACCTTGAGAGCCAGAAATGAATTTAGAATTCCTATTGCCCTGTAAAGAATTTTTGTTTTTATGGATTTTTTTTTTTTTTTTGCCTTACTATCCATGGCATATCTGGACATTAAAAAAGAAACGTTCAGGATCATGGGTTACAGATTCAAGTTCTGGGGACTTGAAATTATCACATAAATGACCTGATGAAGCCATTCATTGGAATCTGATCACAATACTTTAATCTTTGAACAAAATTCAGAATGTTTTGTTCCTTCTTTTACATCTTTTTTTCCTTCAGATTCCTTTTTGTTCCATCTTTTATTCCTTCAGAAAGCCAGGTGAAAAATCATTAGAAGACCCACATATAAAGCAGTTTCAAGTGATAATTAAGTAACTTTGCACTAATATTCAGATATATAAGGAATTTGTACTGAATTTGAGATAATATTCAGATGTGTATACTGAGCAGAACACAAGTCTTGAGTCAGAAGCACGAAGTTATGTTCCCAGTTTCATTAACTAGAAGGCCATTTCTGACTACCCGCTCAGCAAATGACTCCTCCCCATAACTGGTGCCACTTCATTCTACTCTACTCTTTACTTCCCCAAATGACTGAACCCCACCTGGCTATCCTTTCCCATTGCCAATCCCTCCCAACTCATTACCAATTCTATGACCAGATCCTTTGTCCTCTTGATTCTTACAACTGTATCCCTTCCCACTCCCAGCCTGCACCATTTAAGTGAGATCAAGCTCCCAGCCTGGCCCGTCCCCAAAGATTATTCAGGCCATGTCTCAAAGTGGACACTACAGAGCCAAGAGAATATTTTTAAGTTATTTAACCTCACCAAGGCTTGTGGGGTAAATGATATCTACTGACCTTCCTTGATCTAACATTCCATGGTTCTATGACAACATAATACTAATAAGAATAAATATAATAATTATTACACCTGACGTTTGTGTAGAGGGCCAGTTCTCAGTGCATCTTTACTCACATTATCTTTGACTCACACAACAGGTAGATAAATCAGGTGCTGTCATCCCCATGCTGCAATCGAGATTGGAGATTATATGATTTATTTTTCCACAATAGTGAGACTCCGAACCATATCTACTGACTCCAAATTTTAGTCTGTTTTTTTTTCAATCCACAGAATGATAAAACGAGGTAAAACTCTATTGCTGTTTATTCACAGTGGAAACAAGAGATTTGTGTGATTATGGTAATGCCAAACTTTCAAATATCAGTAATGTGATGTTTTCAGACTAGACTTAAATTCTTTTGAATCTAATAAAGCATTTCAGCTCTTAAGAAGCAAACCACATCTCTTTCCCAGAAGAGAAACTAGTAGGTTCTCAAAGACCCTTACTGAGCTCAAAGGGACTAGAATTCAGCACAGACCCTACTAGCTTGTCCAGATACAGAGCGCTGTGAGCCTCATCCTTTCTACAATGGCACAAACTCTTAACAGTCTCTAATTCTGTATTAGTTTTCTATTGCTGCTGTAACAAATCACCACAAACTCAGTGGCTTAAAACAACAAAAATATATTCTTTTACAGTTATATGGCTCAGAAGTCTGACATGGATCTCCCTGGACTAAAATCAAGGGGTTGGCAGAGCTGGTTCCTTCTGCAGTCTCTAGGATAGAATCATCTCCTTGCCTTTTCTAGCCTTTAGAGACCACCCACATTCCTCAGCTCCTGGGTCCCCTCCTTTCGTCTTCAAATCCAGCAATGTAGCATGTCTCTGACTCTACTCTGTCCTCATATCTTTTCCCCAGGGCACAACCGGAAAAGATTCTCCACTTTTAAGGGGGCCTGTGATAAGATTATGGCCACCCACATAATCCAGGATAATCTCCCAATCTCAATGTTCTTAATTTAATGATATTTGCCAAGTTCCTCTTGCCATGAAATGTAACATATTCACAGGTTCCAGGGATTAGGATGCTGACATCTTTGGAGGGCCATTATTCTGTCTACCACAATGACTATTTTTTTATTAATCTTACCAAAAATGATAATAGCTGAAATGTATCCATACACCTTCCATAGGCCAAACACCAATGTATGAACTTTACATACCTTACCACACATTTTTTTAAAAGTACCACATGATCAGTATCACTATCCCCATTTTACAGTGAAACTGAGATTCAGGGGCTAAGTTACCCTACAAGCTAGTCAGAGGCAGAGCAGGCTTCTAAACTGCTGTAAAACAACTGTGTGCAGCAAAAACAGCCACTTCTCAAGGAAATAATTTATTCTCAGGCATAAAGCTGCCATGTAGCTAAGCTTAGCTAGAAGCCTGGCAAAGATTTCTGCACAGGGGAAACCCTGCATATCCAGATTCCCAGCTTGCAGCCTGAGATTCCTCTGCAGTGGCACGTTCCATCCACAGCACAAGTGAAATCTGGAGATGAAGATGGCAAAAGCTCCCTATGAAGAAAACTCTTCTAAAACCTCTGTAGACCCGAGGCTTTTGGTAACACATTTGCCATGTGACAGGTTTCCCGGGCATCTGCTACTACTTGGCATCATCACACTCCACAATCAATTTTAAAATTGTCATTTTTGTCACACTGAGGCTTTAAATAGCACCTCCTAACAGCCAGGCCAGCTTCTGCAGCTTTTGCTTTCTATTAAGAGCACGTGAGGGCTCTCAAGCTATTGAAAATAAAAGCCATAGAGTAAGTGCTTGCTGTGATGGTTAACATTGAGTTAACCAGTCAACTTGACTGGATTGAAGGATGCAAAGTATTGTTCCTGGGTATATCTGTGAGGGTGTTGCCAAAGGAGGTTAACATCTGAGTCAGTGGAGGCAGACTCACCCTCAATCTGGGTGGGCACCATCTAATCAGCTGCCAGCGTGGCTAGGATGAAGCAGAGAGGAAGAACGTGGAAGGACTAGACTTGCTGGGTCTTCCGGCCTTCATCTTTCTCCCGCACTGGATGCTTCCTGCCTTCAAACACCAGACTCCAAATTCTTCAGCTTTTGAACTCATGGACTTACACCAGTGGTTTGCCAGGGCTCTTAGGCCTTTGGCCACAGACTGAAGGCTGCACTATCGGCCTCCCTACTTTTGAGGTTTTGGGACTCGGACTGATCCACTACCGGCTTTCCTGCTCCTCAACTTGCAGACGGCCTATCGTGAGAGTTTCCCTTGTGATTGTGTGAGTCAATTCTCCTTAATAAACTCCCTTTCATATATACATCTATCCTATTAGTTCTGTGCCTCTAGAGAACCCTGTCTAATACACTTCTGTACATGTGCTTTGTTTAAATTACTTTGAGGACACTGAGAATGAAGACACATAATTGAAAATAAAATTTTCCAAAATAACACCATATATGCCAAGCACACAAAACATCAATGCCATCTTCTCTCTGCAGGTTGCTGAGATAGAAATGCACATGTCACATTAATGCCAGGACCAAAAAGTGAGAGAATAGAAGAAAATGAAATTTCAAAATGCTAACATTTATTGAGCACCTTCTGTTTGCCAAGTGTTTTGGACAGCTAATCTCATTTAATTCATATAATATATATAAGTAACCCAAAATTACTGGTGAAGACACTGAGCCTTAGAGAGGTTAAGTAACAGGTCCAAGGTCACCCTGCTGGAAAGCAGTGAAGCCTGGGGTTGTCTGGCCATGAAAACAATCCACTGCACTACACACCCAACCAAAGAGACCAGGCTCAAGGGTGTAAGGCAGGAGTCAACCCTGATTCATTTGAAGGCAGGGTGACTTGGGAAAAATATATATTTATTTGATTATAGGCTGTGTGAGAGACAGGAAGCATTAAGGCTGAAGGTAAGAGACAAGCAGCTGCAGCTGATTTAGTTCCAGCTATCACACTCTCCATGCACCTAACAGCAGCAGTGATAGTAACACCTTGTAATTACAAAGCACCCTTCTCAAAGATGCTCAGAGCTCTTAATGGACACATTCACATCCATCTTCCCAACAGCTCTGGAATGGAGCAGACAGCACAATTACCTTCCTTTTACAGATGGAGAAGCAAATGCATTTGCCCAAGGTCATCCAGGGACACAGGGACCAACAAAAACAAAAGCCCTCAAACTACTATCTAGACTGTTACCCAATGGCTATGGGAAAACAAATTCAACACCCCAGTTCCAGAGACCCATGGGTGAAACATCTATCCATTCAGCCCTGTTATGCTCTGTAAAATTCTGTCAAAATGACCCACATATCCAGAAATATGTGACAGGAAGGGTCTCTGTATCCTTCATCCCTCCAGATGCTCACTCCTGGTACAGAGACCTTTCTTTTGATAAACAGTACATTTGCATTATTGAATGCAGAGAAAGGTTTATTTGTCAAATCAATGATCCATCCTAAAGAACCTCAAAGCCATGACCAGAAAGGTCCTCAATACCATTCCCAGGAGGGATGCTAGGATTTGCCTCTCTGACCTTGACTAAAAGAAGCAACAGTTGAAGAAAGCAGGAGCCAGAAGGCTAGGAGAGAGAAAAGGAAAAGGAAGGGAGATCCTGCCCAGAAGTGTGTAGACCCCACACGTGGGATGTCCGAAGTGGACTCTATGGGCCATTTCCCAGGTGAACCATACAGATGGTAAAATGTTACTTAGCAGCAGCTTTGTACACCTTTGGTGATTATAGCTGACTACTGGTATAATTGTGTTCTTCATGAGTATTATATTTTATGCTCTTCCAGATATTTCAAGGCTTAATAGCAAGTTTACACAGGGGTTGGAAAGTATTGTGTAAAGCACAATACTACAGCATATAAAACCAGGTAGAACTCTATTGGTCTTAAAGAAAACCATAAGCCTTATTCCAATTACCAGAGTTACAAAAGGGTTCTATTGCACTTACATACAAGTCTTTTTTTTTTTTTTTTTTTTTTTTTTTTTTTTGAGACAGAGTCTCACTCTTTTGGCCCAGGTTGGAGTGCACTGGCGCGATCTCGCCTCACTGCAACCTCTGCCTCCTGGGTTCAAACAATTCTTCTGCCTCAGCCTCGTAAGTAGCCAGGATTACAGGTGCCCACCACCACACCTGGCTAATTTTTCTGTATTTTTTAGTAGAGACAGGGTTTCACCATGTTGGGCCAGGCTGGTCTCGAACTCCTGACCTCAGGTGATTCACCCGCCTCAGCCTCCCAAAGTGTTGGGAGTACAAGTGTAAGCCACCGTGCCCAGCCCACAAACAAGTCTTAAAATTAAAAATACTACTCCAAAGCTGGGCATGATGGCATGTACCTATAATCCCAGCTACTTGGGAGGCTATGGCAGGAGAATTGCTAGAGTCCACGAATTCAAGACCAGCCTAAACAACATAGCAACACCCCATCTTCAAAGAAAATACTACTCCAGGCACAAGACTTAGCACTCAAGAGCCATGCCAGCTTCCTCAGCTGCAACATTAGGCCAACCATTGAGCTATTCTCACCTCCTAGGGAAAAAGTTCAGTGATACTTTTTTCTCCATAACAGAGGATACCATCATGAAAATGTTGAAAGCTAATACCTGATTTTGGAAATGTTACAGTCTTAAATGTGAATTTAATGAAAATACTATGTTATTTTGGTTGGCTTGTTGCTCCTAGACTTGATGAATAAGATCAGGGGCTTTTAGATTAATAAAATAGGTCTTACCTACCCCACCCTTTCCCAATTTCTGATGAGTAAAATCTAAAGTAAAATAGAAAAGAAAGGAAACAAAAGAGCAATCTGAATTGGAAGAAACTGGCAGTGAAGTTTCAAGAAAATTCTGCTACATTGACAGTAGATGAGAATAAAATAAAGCAAAAATGGAACACAATCTGTCAGAAGAAAGTGGCCAAAATCCAAGGAAAAATTGACAAACAGCCTCCCCAGCCCAGCCCTGAGCTTCAGTGGTCAGAAGAAAGAGATGGCCATGGCATAGTAGCTGTGAGGTCAACTCTCAGTCTCCTAGGCAATCATAATTATAACTATAAAATACATCATTAATAAAACATAAGAAAATCAAATCTGTCAGGATATTAAAGGAATAATATACCGTGACAAAATAGGATTCATTCCAGGAATAAATACAATTATGGCTCAATATTAGGAAATATATAATTCATCACATTAACAGGTCAAAGGAGAAAGCCATCTGATTGCCTCAATAGATGTTTTTTTTTAAAGCAATTGATAAAATTTTAAGTATATGACCTAGAAATAGAAAGATATTCTTTAATTTGATATGGAATATCTATAACCAAATTAATCAGAAACACAATACTTAAATATAAAACACTATGAATATATTTATTAATATAAAGAAGGAGACAAAAACGGCTAGCATCACAACTAATATTTTAATGCCCTTCTGGTAATTTTAGACAGTTAAATGAGACCACTAGAAGTAAAAAGAAACATAATATTAAGAAACAGGAGATACTTTATCCTTACTTGCATATAATAAAAATATCGATCTGAAAAAATCTAAGACAATCAACTGAAATACTGAAATAGGAGAGTTGAGTAATACAGCTATTTAAAATAAATAAATAAATAGATACTTCAAATGATAGATTTGCTGTATGCCAGTTATAACTATTTTCTTCCCAACCCTTGGGTACATGTTGCTGAGTTCTAGCTGAGGTCTAATGTCGGGGCCCACCCACATTAAGAAAATCCAAAGAAAAATGAGGATAAAAGTAATTTGGACACATGAACAGAACATTTCAGGAAACTTAAAGACACCAAAAGAGTACCAGTTCTCTAACTTATAATGCCCCAAACTACAATGGCAGGGTTGAGAAAGGTAAGAAACATTTCAAGGTGACTAAAATTGTATGAATAAATGGTTACTTACAAATGGGAACAAGCAGCATTCCCTTCCCTTTTCTGTCAGAACATTCTAAAGTTTCGTAACAGATGGCATCTTTAGCATAGTGTCCCACATCCATGCATCAGCCTGTTGGTTAGATCACAACTATATCTTTACTTGAGATTAGAGAAACCATGCCTAAATCATGTTCAGAACCCCCAGTTACAAATAGGTTACCTCACTTCCAACCTTCAGAATTCCTAGGATAGAGTTCTTCTGATCTTTAGCAACAGTTGTCTTCCTCTCTTTCTAAACCTCTGGAGTTATTCCTTTACTTACTTTTCAAACACTGGTCCTTCATCAACGAAATCAATCCATGAGCAAGGAGAACTTTGTCAGATTTCTTTTACTTGAGAATTAAAATACTGCTACCCACTCAGGGACTGCTCTATGCACTTATCCATTCATATGTTATCCAACAAGTGTCTATTCTGTGCCAGTTATAGGCTAGGCACTGTTGCTGGTCCATTCATCCAACAAATGTCTATTCCGTGCCAACTACAGGCTAGGCACTGTTGCTGGTTGCTAGTGGCAGAATGATAAATCAGTTGGATAGAGTAAGGAACCTCAGATACTTTTTAGCTTAGTGGGATATTCAAACAAGCAGAGAGGCAATTTTAATACAGACAGCAAATGTGTGCTAAGGGAAGCACTAGTTGCCAATATAGTTGAAAGGAGGATCTTCCAACCCTTGTTGAGGAAGGAGGTGCAGATAGACCTGAAGGATGACCAAGAGTTGAAAGACAAAGTATAAGGTGATGATAGGGAGAGGAGAGCTTGACTCATTTTACTCATTTCTTGCATACAAGATAGCCACACCCTCAGTTAACATTCTCAGACTCAACAGAGAGACCTTCTAATAGTTGAGCCTTTTTAGCTAGTGCAGACACTGTGTCACATGCAGTGTTTTTTAGCTCCTTGGAGATCTCTGACAGTGCTCTAAATAATCCTTTCGGAACTAACAGAAGTTTCAAGCAGATATGATGAATTCTAGGCAGTGTTTTTAAGAGCTTCTTTATCCTCTGGGGCCAAAGTGCCTTTCAAGGACAGAGCGAGCAATCCTCGTTGCTAGATGACAAATCCCATGGTTACCAAGGATGAGAAAACCATACGAAGAAAATATCGTTTTACTCTTCAGTAAATGTTTGAACTCTGCTGGGTCTGACAGCAAAACTCCAAGGACAAAGAAATGTTATGATGTAGGCTTTCCCCACCAAGGCTCATGACAAAGATTTCCTAGGCTCAAATCAGGGTCTGCTACCATGGTCAGCATTTGAAGTATGCAGCCTAGAAAAGAGCAGCTTTGTAGATTTGGACAATCTTATTGTCTTTTGTCCAGTAGAATGTGAACGTTATAGAGCAAAAATTTTTGCTAATCCCCTGAGAACCAGTACTTCTGTCCGATTTCAACTGATCCTCAGCTACTACAAATACTATTTTATTAATATATTACTGCTAGCCCCTTCAAACATAATTTACATTTTAAATAAAAAAGACATGTTTATTATCAGAAAGTAGTTACTATCTTGCCTCCCTATCCTTAAATATTTCCATGCATTCTGCTACCTCCTGAAAGAGAACAAATTCCAGCATCTCTCTTATTAATTACAGTAAAATTGGTTTCAAAGATAATGTATATTAAACACATATATTGATTACTGAAAACATGACCTAATTGTTACTTCCAAGAATAAGCAACTTTTGTAAATTATAATGAAGAAAAACATAACAGTTTTTCCCCTAAAATCAGGAATAAAATTAGGATATCTACTCTTACCATGTCTATTAACATGGTACAAGAGGTTCTAACTGAAGAAGTAAAACTGTCTTTATCCCAAGACAACATGATTGTTTACGTAGAAAATCCCAATATGTGAAGAGGAAAGGAGAAAAAAGGAGAAGAGAGGAGAGGAGGAGGGCAGGGGAGAGGAAGGAAAGGGAAGGGGACTACTACTAAGTAAATTTATCAAGTTCAATATTCAAAACCCAACTGCATTTGTATATACTAGCAAGAAATAATTAGAAATGGAAATTTCTAAATTTCCATTATGACAGCAGCAAAATGTGTGAAACACTTAAAACATCTGATAAAAGATATGCAAGACTTGCATGGTGAAAGCTACAAAACATTGCTAACAGAAACTAAAAAAGAGATGTAAATCAATAGAGAAATATACTGTGTTCACCGATCCGAAGACTTAATATTAAGATGTTAATTCTTTTCAAAGTGATGTATAGATTCAATGCAATCCCAATCAAAATTCCAGGAGACATTCTTATAGAATTTGACAAGCCAATTATGTAATTCACAAGGAAGTGCAAATGGCCTAGATTAACCAAAACAAGCTTTTAAGAAGAACAAAGTTAAAGGACTTACATCACCTGACTTTAAAACTTAGTACAAAGCTACAGTAGTCAAGACACTGTGGTGGGGCATCAGGATCAACAAATAGGTGAAACGGAATAGAGAGCCCAGTAATAAATCCACATGTACATGATCAGTTGATTTTTGACAAAGATACAAAGGCAATGCAGTAAAGAAAGCACAGACTTTTCAACAAATGGTGCTGGAACAATTTGAAATCCATATTTAAAAAATCAACTTCAACTGACTGTATTCAATCATGCCTGTAATCCCAGCATTTTGAAAGGCTGAGGTGGGAGGACCGCTTGAGCCCAGGAGTTTGAGACTAACCTGGGCAACAATGCAAGCGATACCCTACCCCTACAAAACTTTAAACAAAATAGCCAGGCTTGGTGGGACGTGCCTGTAGTCCCAGCTACTTGGAAGGCTGAGGCTGAGGATTGCTTGAGCCTGGGAGTTTAAGGCTGCAGACAGCCGTCATTTTGCCACTGCACTCAGTCTGGGTGACATTGCAAGACCCTATTTCATAAAAAATAAAAAGAAAAAAAAATCAACGTCAATTCAAAATTCAAATCACATGCAAAAAATAACTTGAAATAGATATAAATGTAAAACCTAAAACTGTAAAATTTGTATGAGAAAATCTTTGGGTTGGGTGAAAATAACTGTGATATAACATCATAAGCATGGTCCACTTAAGAAAGAATTAATAAATTGGACTTTCTCAAAATTAAGGCCTTGGCTTCTGAAGGCATTGTTAAGAGAATGCAAAGATATCCTGCAGACTGGGAAAAAATATTTGCAAATAACACATCTGATAAAGAACTTGTTTCCAGAATATACAAAGGACTGTCGAAACTCAATAATAAGAAATTGATAACAATAAATGGTCAAAAGATTTGAGCAAACACATCTCCAAAAACGATAGACTGATGGTAAATAAACACATTAAAAGATGTTCAACATCAGCAGTCATTAGAGAAATGCAAATTAAAACCATGACAATATAGATACTACATACCTTTTAGAGTGACTAAAATTTAAAAGACTGACCATATCAACTTTTGGCAAGCATGTGGAGGAATTGGAACTCTGATAAACCACTGGTAGGAATATAAAATGGTATAACCACTTTAGAAGATATTTTGTCAATTTTTTAAAAAGTTAAACATACACCTACTATATGATCCAGCCACTACATTCCTATTTACCCAAGAAAATGAAAGTACATGTACACAAATGTCAATAGCAACTTTATCTGTAATATCCAAAGACCTCAAATAGTCAAAATGTCTATTAACAAGTAGATGGATAAACAAGAGATAAATCTATACAATGAAATTGATACAGGCCACAACATGGGTGAATTTCAAAATAATTATGCTTATTGAAATAAGCCAGACAAAAAAGAGTACATGTATAATTTTGTTTGTATAAAATTCTAGAAAATTCAAGCCAATCTATCATGACAGAAATCAGTGGCTGCTTCTCAATGTTAGGATGGGAGGAAGGAATTATAAAGGGACAAAAGGGAAGTTTTGGAAGTGACAGATATGTTTACTTGCAGTGATATACATATCATTTGTGTATATATGTATCAAAATTTATCAAATTATACACTTTATATACAGTTTATCATGTTTAATTATACCTCAATAAAGCTGTAATAGAAGAATATGCATAGACATATATATATCAAAGTGTTATTTTAGGGTTATAAAGCTAAGACTGGCTTTTATTTTATTCTATATGCTTCACTTTATAACTTCTAAAAATAAATACATTACATTTTTACTTGATATTACATTTAAAATCAGACAAATAACATTCTGGTCTTTGTATGCTTTTTTGTATAAATTGTAAAAAGTTTAAGTGTACAATTAAATAACATGATTTTTTCACCATGTTGTTATCATCCATCTGACATATAACAGACTTTTGGTAATATTTTTTAATAAATCCATAATATTCCACTGTATAACTGGACCACAATTTACCTAATCATTTTCTTTCATTGAATGTTTAAATTTCCCCCTCATGCTGTTATCTTTAACTTTCTATTTTATTTATTTATTTATTTATTTATTGGAGACAGAGTCTCACTCTGTTGCCTAGGTTGGCACAGTCTCGGTTCACTGCAACCTTCACCTCCCAGGTTCAAGTGATTCTTCCTGCCTCAGCCTTCCAAGAAGCTTGGATTACAGGCATGTGCCACCACACTGGCTAATTTTTGTATTTTTAGTAGAGACGGGATTTCGCCATGTTGCCCAGCCTGGTCTCGAACTCCTGACATCAGGCAATCCACCCACCTCGGCCTCCCAAAGTGCTGGGATTACAGGTGTGAGCCACCACACCCAGCCTGTTATCCTTAACTTTCAAAACCACTTTCATGCACATGACTTACATATTCTTTTAAAATACAAGTATATGTTACCCAATTGTTTTCCCAAATAGAGGCAACAGTTTATATTTTCCTCAGCAATATATGAATGTGTTGGCTTTATCATAATCTTGTCAGTTTTGCGCTGATTTTTTTGTTTGTTTCTCTTTGGATTTTTTTAGGGTGAGGAGTGTAGAATAGAAGTGTCCAGTAAGGCACAAAATGATACATTATTATTAATAAAGTTAAGCATTTCCCATGTATTTATTTTCTATATTTTGTCCTATGTAATGGTATTATCATTATCTCATTATCACAAGAAAACATTTATAGTCAATTATTTCAAAAGGAGATAAAGAACAGAATGGAAACACATCTATATAAAATAAATGAGGAGAATGATATATTTTACTAAAAAGGATTAGTGGTGACACCTTTAGGTAGGCAGAGGATATCACACAAGTGTATAACCTGTCACGAATTTCCTAAATTCAGGAAACACTCTTCTGGGGATGGAAGGGAGGGTAAAATCAAATGCCTCAGAGCTTTAAGTGGAGCGGACCTGAGGGCAATTGGCAAGCCAGGTAGCAAGTGCACAGTCACCACTTATATCTAGCCAATTGTTACCATGCAATAACCTGTGACAAGATTTTCTGATTTGTTTTAAAGATGTCTGAATTATTGGCTATAATTTGAAATCTCCCCCATTTTCAAAACAGTACATATTAAATAAAGACTTTGTATATCCTAACAAAGTACATCTCTAGGCTGTTTTGGACCTGCAGACTCCCAGTCTTACTTCTGGGTTGAGCCTCAGTCTGAATATCTTTTACTTGAGTTCTAACACTTTTCATGAGTATCCGTCATCATGTGTATGAGTTGTTCCTCGACACGAAAGACTTTCCATGAAGGACATCTGATTAGTCATGGTGTATTGAGCAATGTACTCATCTCTCGTTTATTCCTGAACCTCTGCTAATGAGAATAAAGAAATTTAAAAGGTAAAACTCCATAAGGACTGAAAGAACAATAGAGAAAACCATACTAATAAAGATAACAAGAAAAGAGACAACACAGATAGATTCAAGGTGTCAACAAATTTTTGGAAGGTGGAAAATGGAGAATTAAAATTATTTTAAATTAATTTTAAAGGCTGAGTCATAGCTTGGCCTTATCACATCCAGTACTGGATATGTAATAGATATTCCTCTGAAATGTGTGACTTTGTGTTGTGGTTTTCTAATGTATGTAAATTTTATCATGTATACTTGAGTTTCACAACATGATGTTATAGGATATATATATATAGTAAAATGGTTACTATAGTGAAACAGATTAACATGTCTCTTATCTCACAGTTACTTATTTGTGACAAGAGCAACTAAAATCTACTTATTCAACAATAATCCTTAATACAATATAATTTTATTAACTATTATCCTCATGCTGTACATTAGATCTCTAGATTTGTTGATCCTACATATCTTCTTCTTTCTATCCTTTGACCTACATCTCCCCATTTTCTCCCACCCCCCTGCCCCCACCCACACCCCTGATAACCATTGTTTGATTCTCTATCTCTGCATGTTTGACCTTTTCGTTTTTAAGAGTCCACATAAAAGTAAAACCTTGCAATATTTTTCTTTCTGTGCCTGGCTTGTTTCACTTAGCATAATGTCCTCCAGATCTATCCATGTCATGGCAAATGGCAAAATCTCCTTCTTATTTAAAGCTGAATATACAATATTTTATTGTGTATATATATACTACATATTTTTTATCTATTCATCCATCTACAAACACAGGTTATTTCCATGTCTTAGCTATTGTGAATAATACTACAATAAAGATAACAAGAGATATCTTTACAAGGTGGTGATTTCTTCTCCTTTGGGTATATACTCAGAAGAGGGGTTGCTGGATCATATGGTAGCTCTGTTTTTAATTTCTTTAGGAACTTCCATATTGTTTTCCATAATGGCTGCACCAAGCTACCTTCCCACCAACAGTGTACCAGGGCTCCCTTTTCTCCAGACCCTCGCCAACATTTGTTACTTCTTGTTTTTTGTTTGTTTGTTTGTTTGTTTTTGTTTTGTTTTGTTTTGTTAAGACAGGGTCTCGCTCTGTCGCCCAGGCTGGATTGCAGTGGAACAATCCCGGCTCACTGCAGCCTCCGCCTCCTGGGTTCATGCCACTCTCCTGCCTCAGCCTCCCAAGTAGCTGGGACTACAGGTGCCTGCCACCATGCCCGGCTAATTATTATTATTATTATTTTTTTTTTTTTAGTAGAGATGGGGTTTCACCATGTTAGCCAGGATGGTCTCCATCTCCTGACTTCGTGATCTGCCTGCCTCGGCCTCCCAAAGTGCTGGGATTACAGGCGTGAGTCACCACGCCCGGCCACTTCTTGTCTTTTTTATAATAACCATTCTAACAGATGTAAAGTGATATCTTATAGTGGTTTTAACTTGCATTTTCCCCCGATGGTTACTGATGTTGGGTACCTTTTCGTATACCTGTTGGTCATTTTTATGTCTTTTTTGGTGAAAAAGTTTTTTCAGGTCCTTTAGCCATTTTTTTAAATTCAGTTATTTGTTTTTCTTCTATTGAGTTATAAGAGTTCTTTATAAATTTTGGCTACTCAGCCCTTATCAGATCTGTATTTTGCAAATAATTTTTCCCAATCCATGGATTACCTTTTCATTTTCTTGACTGTCTCCTTTGCTGTGCAAATGCTTTTTAGCTTGACATAGTGTCATTTATTTATTTATTGCTTTTGTAGCCTGAGCTTTTGGTGGCGTTGAGCCAAGGTCAATGTCAAAGAGCTTTCCCTTTATATTGTCTTCTAAGATTTTATGGTTTCAGGGCTTACATTTATGTTTTTTATCCATTTTGAGTTGATTTTTATGTATGGCGTAAAATAAGGGTACAAATTCATTCTTTTACATGTGGAAATCCAGTTTTACCAGCACCATTTATTGAAGAGACTATCATTCCCCCATTGTGTCCTTTTGGTGCTCTTGTCGAAAATTAGTTACCATATATATTTGGATTTATTTCTGGGGTCTCTATTCTATTTCACTGGTGTTTTTTTATACCAGTACCATACTGTTTTGATTACTATAGTTTTGTAATATAATTTTAAATCATGAGGTATGATGCCTCCAACTTTGCTTTTCTTTCTCAATATTGCTTTGGTTAGTCAGGGCTCTTGTGGTTCCATATACATTTTTAAATTGTTTTTTCTATTTCTGTGAAGAATTCCATTGGAATTTCGATAGGAATTGCATTGACTCTGTATATTACTTTGGGTAGTGTAAACATTTTAGCAATATTAATTCTTCTAATCCATGAATACAGAATATTTTTCCATTTATTTTATCTTATCAATGAAATATGTGAGTTTTAAATGCATAATCATCTATGTTCCTTTAATATTTAAGAAAATGATATATTTTCAAATATTTCAATTATTTCATTTGATGTAATTTTCAAGATTGAAGAAACTAATATATATAGTTGTCCTGTTTTCGATTTGACAATATGTTTACTAAGAGACATGCCACTCGCTTACAAAATTACCTCCACAATTTGCAAAGTTTAAAAAAAAAAAAAAGACAATAAAATTTTCTACTAAGAAAGATTAGATTTAGGAAAATATATTTTAAGAATGTTTACAATCATAATAGCTATCATTTACTAACCAATTATTATGTGTGCCAGGCACTGTGCTAAATGCTTCATGATGCTACATTTTCTTTAATGTAATTCTCATGTTCATCCCATGAGGTATTATCCCTAGTTTTTTTGCGTTTGTTTTTTTGTTTTGAGATGGAGTTTTGCTCTTGTTGCCCAGGCTGGAGTACAATGGCGTGATCTCGGCTCACTGCAACCTCTGCCTCCCAGGTTCAAGCAATTCTCCTGCCTCAGCCTCCTGAATAGCTGAGATTACAGACGCCCGCCACCACACCTGGCTAATTTTTTGTATTTTTAGTAGAGATGGGGTTTCACCATGTTGCCCAGGCTGGTCCTGAACTCCTGACCTCAGGTGATCCACCCACTTCGGCCTACCAAAGTGCTGGGATTACAGGTATGAGCCACCATGCCCGGTCCATCCCTAGTTTTTAAAAATAATTAATTGACAAATAAAGATTGAATATATTCAAGGTTTTGATAGATGTATACATTGTGTAATGATTACCACAACCAAATTAACACATCTATCACCATCCAAGCTGTATATTAGATCTCCAGAACATATTCATCTTCTAACTGAAAGTATGTTTGTTGAGTCATATTTTTATTAAGCAAATTACTTTTTAAGCATTCACATATTTCTGGAGATTCTAATCTGAACCTACTGACTGAATTCAACCCAGAAAAAAAGTCTTATTTGAACATTGCCCTACATTTTTGTATTTAAATACTAAGGAAACATTCTAATTAGCCACAAGCCACACTACCTCCCTGTGGTGTTACACAAAGTGCATTATACTCAATTACACTGCCTCAGTCCTATAAACATTTGAGTTGTTGAACTTTGATTTAAACCAAAACAAAAACAAACAACAAAAAAAACCACCATGAGGTTACAAGTGCAGTCAGTATAATCTTTTATGATTCAAAGGGAACTGAATTTAAAGTATGACTGGATATTCAAAGAGAACTGAAATTTGAGCCCTGTATAAACCATTCAACATTTACTCATTATAATCAATTAATATTTATAGTAGTATATACTGGTCGGAAAGAATGGAGACCAAAAAAAATTCTTAACAGTATGGCCCCAGGTTTAAGATATAGTAAACACTAATTGTGGTTGTAATTCTATCTGTATCTGCTTAAGTCATCTACGCTTACAGCTTCAGCATTTTTGTCTGGGAAACAGAGATAAGGCTTACCTTTGTCATAGCGGAATTAGGAAAGCTTAGTTCGGAAGAGGGAAAGTTCTTTGAAAAGGATACATAAATAGTCTTACTACATATTATAGTCCTAATACTAATGTATTTAGGAAAATCCAATTAGGTATTAAGACATTGCTCTAGAAAATTCATTTTTCTTTTCTTAATCAAAGTACAATTTTCAAAGAAAAATTACTTTTATCCCTAAATAATCTTTCCATGTCCCTCTGGCTTGTGAGATGTCAGGTCTCAGCAGTTTTCAACATGAGCTACTCTAAGGTAGGAGCTTGCCGTCCTCAGGGGCAGATGCCATTAAGAATTCTTAAAGACAAATGCCTTTTTCAAATACATGTTAATACCAGTAGAGCCACAAACCAACCTAATAGAAAAATTTTAAAGGTAGGAAGGACTAAAAGAAGTTTTATACTTTATAACCACCTGGCAACAATTTTCTTTTTTCCACTTTCATATTGCCATGGCAATAAACAGACTTATTCAACAGTTAATAAATAGGTGAAAAATACCACCAGACAGTTATTTATTTCATTGATTTATAGGGCCTTGGCCCATTGGATATGTTGGCAGCATGGAGCACTTCTTACCAATGATTCTGCTTCAATAAATCCCAAGTAGTTCCAAAATATTGGCATTTGGAGATGCTAAAGCCACTTCCTGTCACATTCATTTTTCATGACTTTTCCTACTGCCTCAGATGAAGAGACTCTAGAAAAAGCAACTGGAAAATATATTTATCTTGCTCACAGGCTTTCAATGTACATGTAGAATTATTGGTCAAGCAATGGCAGAGACATCAACCCTTCTCAACCCCAGATTAAATTTTAACCTAAAGAAATTCACAAACAAATATAAAAACAGACATAGAAATCAAATTTCTTGGAACTTTTTTCAATTTAATTCAAATACAGCTATAGGCAGAGACACTTAAAACCTTACAGCTCAGCTTTTAAAAGCTGTCTTAGAGCAAGTAGAAGTGGAACTCAATTGACTGAATAGCAAGCTCTATATGACTCAGTGGTAGGAGAGAGTATTTTGTCTCTGGAGAATGGGTATTTCAACCATTCTTTCAACTTACTACCATTTAAATGGAGAATTCCAAGAAAGGAGTTTAATATTAGCATATCCTGGATCATAATGAAATATGCTGGGGCTTTTCAGCGTACTAGGGAAAAGGAATTTGGATAAGAATATCTGTTATAATTTTGAAGAGAATACCTTGTTAATTGCTCCATTCTAGAGCAAGAAAATGGATTTTTAACCAATGAATTTATGAAATTAGCAGCTGAATTTCTGGCTACAGATTTTGTTCTCTTTTTTACTTGCATATAAATATGAGTTTATGAGTCACATTTACTCATTAATAAAGCAATGAATTTTCTCTTTAACTACAGATCAAGGCACTTCTAAAATCCTACAGCAAAAGGAATTCTCCCACTTAGAGAAATCACTAAGCAGAAGGCTGCCAGGCTCAGCTCCAATGTTCCTGGGCCTAGAGCTTTCCTGACAGAATTAAAGCAACTATGCAAAGTTCATGCCATGCCTATCTAATCTAGTAAGACCCTGAAATTCACAGACATACCCAATGCTGGGGACTGTGATATTCATATGTCAAAAATTTGGGGGCAACTAAAGAATGCAGACCATCTTCACAAATGTGAGAGTATTTTGCTAAGTCCTACCCCATAATTTGGGCTGGGAAAGCCTCTGTTGTCGCAGGGCCCCACACTTCCCTTTCAGCACCAGTTGGTTATAAAAATGGCTTCCAGGGAATAGAATGTGGTCAATGGTGAGATATAATAAAGCAGTCAGTGTGTTCCATTAGGCTTATGAGCTGCGAAGTTCCCTCAGAGCCAATTTTGGGAGTAGCAGCCTGCCAGAAGCAAACACATATGTTTCACCCAGATTATTAAATGTTTTTATCAATCAAATAGCTGATGAAGGAATGTTCTTTTTCATAGAAGAAATTCTACTAATAATGCAGAAGAAATAAGGGCATTGGAAAATCACCCATTTTGTAAACTCTAATGAATAAGGGATATGAATCTCAATGGGAGCTAAGACTAGTAAGCGACAATTGATGGTGAACTTTACAAAAGACAGTCAGTTAATGCCACCTGAACCCACTAATCAACCTTAAAACACCATTAAAGTGGAACAATCATTCATTCTGTGCTTACCACCTATGAATTATTCTTGCTGGAGTAATTGAATTTAAATCTAGTTGAGCCTCTAGATCAAGACACTAAGTCTACAAGAAATACATAAAATTGAGGATGATATTAAATAAGGATGTAATCAGCCAACTTCAAAATGAGAAAACTGTTACGGGAAAAATGTCCCAGTTTAAGAAATAAATGACATGCAAAAGTGGGGTGGCGGGTGCTGCTAGAGATCAAAAAAGACTTCAGAACCTCAGAAAAATAGCAGTCAAATTCAACATCTGAACCTGATTTGGATACCAAATCAAACAAAACAATTGTAAAAAGGCATTTTTGAGACAAATGTGGGAATCTTAAAAAAAAACATCATTTAATCAGATGGTATTGTGGAATCTTTTCTAATTTATAGTGGTATTTTTAAATCCTTAGCTTTTAAACATACTACAATTGACCCTTGAACAGCACAAAGGTTAGGGGTGCCAAGTTCCATGCAGTCAAAAATTTGCACATAACTTTTAACTCCCCAAAAACTTAACTACTAATAGCCTACTTTTGAACAGAGGCCTCATCAATAAAATTTACAGTCAATTAGCACATATTTTGTATGTTACATGTGTTATATACTGTGTTCTTACCATAAAGTCAGCTAAAGAAAATGTTATTAAGAAAACCATAAGAAAGAAGAAGTATATTCACTATTCACTAAGTGGAAATGGATTACCATAAAGGTCTTCATTCTCATCATATTCATGTTGAGTAAGCTGGGGAGGAGGAGGAAGTTGAGAGGTTGGTCTTACTGCTTCAGGGGTGGCAGAGGTGGAAGAGATGGAAAGGAAGGCAGGACAGGCAGGCACAGGCAGTGTAATTTTAATGAAAAAATATATATATATATATAAATGGATCCATGCAGTTCAAACTCATATTGTTCAAGTGTCAATCATAAAGCATTTATGAGTAAAATATTTCATGGATTTGTTTTAAATATGCCACCAGACTATGAAGATATGGGGGGAGGGGATAGATGAAATAAGACTGGCAAAATTTAATAACTTTCGAAGTTGGTTAATGGGTACATGAGGGTACATTTTGCTATGCTACTATTGTGTGTATTTGAAATATTGCATAATAAAAAGACTAAAAAGAGAGAGGAAGAATTGCTATAGAAGATTGTTCCCTTAGTTTAGTCCCCCACTAAAAGAACCCATGGACAGACAAAAAGTTTGCAGGCGGGAAAGTAGACAGAATGAGAGGAGAAAGAAGCAAACAAGAGGAAGAAAAGTATGAGAGCTGAGAAAAGTAGCTGCAGGTCATTTTGGTCTCTCTAAAGGAGAAGATATGAATTCACCATTATGACTGATTCAGCCTTTTTTAAGGAAAAATAATCTCACATCAGCCCTTGGGCTAATCACATGTTCTCAGTCATCATTCTTAGTGAGAAATTAGGAAATTTTGTGAACGTAGATATTGAGTTTGAAAAGATAAACTATATATATTGTTGATGCAGATTATTGTAAAAGTATATTTTCCAGAGTGATGTCTCTAAGCCTTTATTGTTTATTTTCACAGTAATTTTTTCTCTATACATGGATTTAAATAATACTATTGTTTTTCCAATGGAAACGGGTAGGTTCAGGGACAGGGAAAGGGCAGGTATATTGAGAGTTGATTATGTAGATAAGAATATGAGACCCCTAGGGTGGCAGAAATATAAGTAGGCATGATCTTCAAGTGCTTTAAAAGCAAATTAAACTGGGCTCAGCACAGCTCAACCTGGACAGGAATACTGCCACCTTTCTGTGACATGCCATGTTACTCAAACTAAAAACCCCTCAATGTGCAGATGCTGGATGATTGTAACTTGGCATAATTAGCCTGGTGGGAGTCATTGGTCAAGATCACTTGCCTATGGGATTTCTTTGAAAGGAGTAAATGTGTTCACTGTCAGCTGTTCCAAGAAAGAGTAGATCCTGGGGCCAAAATGGGATCTAAAAAGACAGAGTCTAGAGAAACAGATAAATTCCTTTCTCTCTCTGAAAACTGAATCTGGCCTCCAAGTGTTACCAGCCTTCAGTACATCATCTGTGACTCATCCTCATGGATCCAGGCATATGGAGCTAAGAGGGTCCTCATCTAGAAATGGTTTTAAGTTACATGTTCTATATGCCCCTTCCAATGTCCTTGAATCTTCATTAGAGTTTTGTCAGTGTTGTGACCAGGTTTTGGCCATTTCACTGGGACACTCAAGAAAGGGCTTGTGCCCATATTCATGCAAAGCAGCAAAAAAAAAAAAAAAAAAACCACACACACACAAAGTTACCATTCAGGAACCAGAGTGAGCAGCAGAGACTCAGGTACACATCAAAGCAGAAATCCAGGGCCGGGACTGGTGGCTCATGCCTGTAATCCCAGCACTTGGGGAGGCCAAGGCAGGCGGACCACTTGAGGTCAGGAGTTGAAGACCAGCCTGGTCAACATGATGAAACTCTGTCTCTACTAAAACTACAAAACCGGGTGGGTGGGGATCACCTGAGGGTAGGAGTTCGAGACCAGCCTGTCCAACATGGCGAAATCCCAACTCTACTAAAAAAAAAACAAAAATTAGCTAGGCATGGTGGCAAGCACCTATAATGCCACCTACTCGGGAGGCTGAGGCATAAGAATCACTTGAACCTGGGAGGCGGAGGTTGCAGTGAGCCAAGATAGTGCCCCTGCACTCTAGCCCGGGGGATAGAGCAAGACTCTATCTCCAACAACAACAAAAAAAAAAACTAGCTGGGCGAGGTGGTGCATGCCGGTAATCCCAGCTACTCTGGAGGCTGAGGCACGACAATCACTTGAACCAGGAAGCAGAGGTTGTAATGAGCCAAGATTGCACCTCCAGCCTGGGCAACAGAACGAGAATCTGTCTCAAAAAAAAAAGAAAAAGAAAAAGGAAAAACTTCAAAGCTAAATGGCTCAACACCAGCACAGAGTTTTTAAAACAGGTAAGCATCCGGATTTCCAAAGAACCTGGTGAAGACCGTACTTATTTCTGGAAGCCAGAGTGAAAGCATGAAGACTCTGTGATGTAGAGTATTAATGCAAATGTGTTCTCACACACTAATGTGGCACATACTAGTTAAAATTATAAAAGGAAAATTTAATTTTAGTTTGGATTTTAAAAAATTAAAAAGCAGTGCATTCAATTGCAAAGAAAAACATGCTGCAGCTGAAGCTCTGACCAAAAAAAGCTCAGGAAGAAAATGAACCCGAAATTAACTTTGTTAGATTTATGTATGCACACAGGTGTGTGTTTGTGTGTGTGTCTATGTGAGTAACTGATACAGAATTGCATCAGCCTTTACTAGATCCACATCTCTTAATGTCAAAGAAATGGAAAAGGATTTTGTTAGATATTAAATTTTGTATCAGTCCCCTGATTTTGCTGGTGGCCAAATGCTCTGAATATGATGGTTTGGTTCGATTTGGAGAACTATAGTATTCATCAGTTGATGCCATCAGGCTTCAGGGCACATTAGCTTATGATAAATAGCAGAACTGACCTCTTCCAAAAAGATAATGGTGTGAACACAAGTGACCAACCTCCCCAACAGATGCCAATTAGAATGACACCAGCCCAGACTTTACTCTACCTTCACTACTGAAACTATGTGACAGAATCTTCTTGGGAATCTGACTCTGGCTGGCCTCTGCATAACATTCCTTACTCCCATCTCTAAGACGTCAGCTGAGAGTCACTTACCTGATAGAGTCTAAGATTGAATGTGAGTAGGTGTCACTGGACCTCCTCCCAACACTTGATTCTCCTCCCACCTCCTCACCCATGTGTCCTAAGCAGGCAAGAAATCCAGTTCTTGTGTCTAGTTCATTCCAATATCCTCCGTTCTTATCAACACATGCTCAGTCAAGGATAAATTATCCTTTATCCTATCACCTTCTGATTAATACCCACTATACTTTTCCCTCCCCACAAATATTTCTATCAAATGACTATAGCCTTTTCTGGTTGTCTCTAAACAGATCTAATCTTGGCAAAATCTCATCATATAAATTCACAGGAATCATCAGTTGAATAATTTACCAGCAACTCATTGTCCCCATCTGTGTATCCAACACCACATCAAGTCCTAACTACACTTTCCAAAATATACCAACATTAGGAATTTTTTCACTTACTAATTTTACTTTTTTATTTCACCATCACATATATTGCTTATTATGTCCCTGGAACTGTTCTAAGTGCTGCTACAGAGATTAACTCATTTAATCCAAACAGCTAATATAGATTGACCACTTATTATGTACTTAGGTATTAGACACTATTAAAGGAACAGAAAAATATAATTCCCTAAACTTCAAGACCTTGAAATGTAGTTGAGTAGATAAGACTTAAATACAAATAACTATAATACATCAATCAGTGCCATATAAGTGGTTCAGACAGCAAGTTTTATAGGAGCTTAGAAGTGGGAGAAAGATATACTGACACATAGTAAATGTGCAGTCAATGTTTGATTGAATTAAATTGAATCAGAGCACTTAATATTGAAAATAAAGACAGGCGGAGTGACATGAAACTTGATAATCAGAAAATGTGTAGGAAAATTACATGTTTCCCTGCATTATATGCATGTTTTCTTTTAAATGGGTTTTTACTTAAAATAATACAAAAACATATTAAAGGGACACATTTTCTTAAACAATATCACCACTACACATGGGAATTCCTGCAGATAGTGTATCTGATAATATGCTAAAAATATTATCATAATTATAATTCATTCTGCCTTTTGATAGAACATCACTGTAATTGGTATATATTCTGTAGAGTTTGAATTAATTTGAGCCTGCTGAAAAAATGTCATTTGATTAACAAAGTTTTTTCTCTAATGTTGAATTAGTTTTTTGGTTTATTTCAAATCCCCCCAAAAAGCAGACCATGACATTATTCTAAAAGTTCACACTGAAAATTCAAAAAGTCACATTTTGGGGGAAACACTACCCAGGCAGTACCATAGACATGAAGGAGTGGCGACAAGACTCTATCTCACTTCTTTTCTGCGACATCGATTCAAAAATTGAGATTAGCATGCCTAAAATATCACTAACGGTTTAGCATACTAGTATGATTTTCATGGCAGAATCTCAGAACCGAAGTATTTGTTAAAATGGCAAGCCCGTAAATTGAATCAAAATGTTCATATTAAAATGGAAGACTCATAAATTAAGATTCCAGGTAGTAATACCAGTATCCCAACCTGAATGAGATCTTAGAATTCCCATGTGTAGTCAGGAAGAAAAGAAAAGATCTTGCAGAACAAGAAAGCAAGGGCACCTTCTGAAAAAAAAAAAAAAAAAAAACTAGTAAGGACAGGATGTAATGAACATACTAATATAAAACATATTAAGTGACCTGGATAAAGAACAGGCTACCATAAAGAGTAGGCAGCATAGAGCAGGGAAAAGTACAGTCAGGAAGCCGGGGCTCGTACCAGCATCTCCCTCATTGATTAGACGAAGGGCCCTGGTCACTTGAGAAGAGATGAATAGGTCTGGATGATAGTGTCCACTAAGATCCTTACTATACTTCCTGCTGTGGACTGGCCCCTAAGGAGCCTCTGACTATTACTGAGTTTCCCCTGAAGTTGCTGCTTTGATCCAGCTATGAGGGTTGCTATCTTGGTGAAAGTGTTCTCTGAAATAAATAAGTTGGCATATAGTTCCTACATTTTCATCTTGAAATCTGGTTATCCTGTATTCAATCTTTCTGAGATGTAATCACTATATTGTTGACATTATTGATCTGTGCACCCCCATACTGTGAGACCACTTTAATAACAATAATCACAACTAATATTTATGGCATTTTATACCATGTGTCAGACACTACACTAACAATGTCTGCCCATCCCTGGCAGTGAGAAAACATTTGTTAATGTATTTATTTAAGGTCCTAAGCACAGTACCTGGCATAGGGTAGATGCTTAATAAATATTTGTTGAATAGGTGAGCAAGTAAACCTTAAAAACGCAAGAAATTCCTAGCCCTGCCCTTCCTAAGGAAAAAAGCATTCACAGCAAGAGAAAGAATCTGCCCTCCCTGGTGCCTTAATTAACAGCACATGGAATGACAAACACAGGCCCACTTTTCATGACAGTATCTCTAACTTGGCTTTCTTAACTTCAACCACTTTCTGTACATCATGTCTAAAATATGAATTAGAAGAGTCTAAGTCTTACCCTCTTTATGTCTCAGACTAGAATATTCAACATCCCATGCCTGATAAATATTAATATATGTTGAATCAGAAGGGAGGTCTTTTTTAAGCAACACAGAAGATTCAACACATGAAAGCAACTTGCAAAAGCCAAATATGAGTGTGAGTGCAGAGTCAAACTCCAGTTTCCAAGAACTATAAACACTAATCTGAGTTTGAAACCTTCTTTTGGCCAGAAAATTCCCACTGAAAAAATGATAAAGGATTTCTCTACATTTAACTTTCCTTTTTTTTTATTTTTTCAAGGCTGTTTCTCAGTGTGAAAGATTTAGCTTTCTTTAGGTATCATTCTGAGATGAAGGAGAAAGGGAAAGGGATAGTTACAGAAAACCTATTCTTGAAAAAGTCCAATATTCACACATTTATTCATTTAATAGGTATTTATTGCAAATCTATTACATGCATGACACTTTGCAGGGCACTGGCTATGTAGTGATAACTAGGACCTTGCCGTCTGGTGGGAGAGACTCATAGCAACCAGGACTGTGTGGTCCCTGTTTCTTAACAGGAAGCTGCAAAACACAGGAAGGTCGCCTACCTCAGCTGGGTACTGTACCTAGACTAGATTACATGCAGAGCAAAAGGGTCACTCTGCAAATAAACATTTCAGCATGCTCTTTAGAGCAAGGGTGGCACTTGAAATATCTTCTCAGGCAATGCCAAAACCAACGCTAGAAATCTGTGGGTGAAAAGCAAAGGCAGGTTGTGAAAACTGTCCTGTGTTTGTGCTAGTGTACTCAATGATATTATGGTGCTTTTAACTACCTAGGAAAGATGTTCCCCCATGAAAACTTAGCCAACCAAGGCCTAAAATAACCTGATGGTTTCAGGAAACAAGATCATCTATATGTTCCCTCAGTGCAATCCAAAAAAATTTATTGAGATAAAGCCTCATCAACTTATTTTCTTTCTAAATCTCTGTATAAAACTACCTTTAATATGTTTTTAAATGCAGATATTCTTCATGCCAGAGTATGGCATGAATAAAAATACTGTAAATGCAGTTTTGCACACTTGTTTCTTCATGGGCATCATCAAGTATTTTACATAATAATGTCATGATACAGATTTCTTCCCACTGAAGAAGAAAGAGTTGAAATGAAGAGTAAATAACAAATATTTCATTATTTGTGTTTTCCCATCAAATGCTACAGATTCCAATAGTTTAACCCGGAATAATGTACTAGTTTTCCTTTTTCTATTCAATTAGTCTATGATGGCACATAGTAGATTCCCACTGCAGCTGATAAAATAATATCCTTTTAAAGGAACCAGTGATTTTAATGTTTCTAGTTAAACAATAAATAAGATTGCATTAAGTAGGTTACTAATGGGGTTGATAAAATGTGATCCCTTTAAAGAAACTGGTGACTTTAATGCTTCTGGTTAAATAATAAATATTACAAGTGCTATAGACTGAATATTTGTGTTCCCCTAAAATTCATACGTTGAAATCCTATCCCCCAAGCTATTAGGTGGTGGAGCCCTTGGGAGGTGATTAGGTCATGGGAACAGAGACCCCATGAATGCAATTAGTGCTCTTACAGAAGAGGCCCAGGAGAGATCCTTTGTCTCATTCACCATATAAGGACACATCAAAAAGATGGCAGTCTATGAACCAATAATGAGTTCTCAACACACAGAATCTACCTATGCCTATGGCCTCCAAAACTGTGAGAAATAAATTTCTCTTGTTTATAAGCCACCCAGTTTATGGCATTTTGTTATAGGAGTCCAAACAGACTAACAGCTAGCACTAATGTCTTAAGTATGACTGTGTGGCAAGGGAAAGAGAACGTGATCAAGGACTGAGCTAGTACAGAATGGGTGGCTTTCCATCTTCAATTAAAAAGCATTTGTTAATGTTACAAAAAAGAAATAGAAAGTTAACCTGGAAATAAATAAATATATAAATGTCAATGTTGTGCCAAGTGTACCAAAAGTGCTAGGGAAACTGGAAAGCATTTAGCTCAAGAAAAAAATACTATAGTTTATATAGAAAGTCATTTCTATAAGAGTCAAATATTCCCATTTAAAAATTATCATGTCTCACTGTATAGTTGCATTGAATTTTCTTATTGCCAAAGTAAATGCCAAACATGTAGGAAGAAAAGATTAAGTAGAAAATAAATTACCAAGATATCTACTTACAGCAATATGGTGGATAAGAGTCAATGAATAGCCCTCAAGCTTGAAATAATAACATATTGATAAAATTATGAAATGAACAAATTCAATTCAATGCAAAACTGAACAGGAAAGAAAGTAAAGTATATATAAAATCCAAAAATAAAGTGAAAGCAGGAACCCCAAGAGTAATCAAACACCAAAGTTAGCTTTTATCCTAAGGTTTCTGGTGAGCCCTAAGGACTTTAAGCTTACGCTTTGAGGCTGTGAAGATCCCAACACAAAGGAAATAAAGCCTATGATTTCCTCAAAATGAGTTAACCAATTCTTTTTAACTACATTTAAAAGCTAGGACTCCTTGGTGCCAGATGAGAAATGAATCCCACTGAAAAAAAAAAGAAACAGCAAAATCTTGCCTGTCTTTACCTTGGAACCAGGTGGAGAGAAAAATATCCCTGAGAGCTAGTAACAAGCTAGTTCTCACGTAAGTTTGCAGCCCCAATTCATACCACCTGTGTGAGTCCTCAATCAAAATTCAATTTGAAGTTGCTCAAGTTTGGTAGTTCCACTAAGCAACTGGCAAAAGCCAATGCTAATCCTATCTAGAGGAACTCAACCAAAGAAAATGAAGAGTCCACAATAAAAATATTACAAAACACACAAGGGAAAAAAAGGCACTATGACCAAGAACATAAAATAGACCCCAGAAAAGGTCTGCGAAGACCACAGGTAATGTAATTGTCAGGCACTGAAAATAAAATCATTATATTGACTAAGTCTTAAAGATAACAGGGGAACTTGAAAATGTGAGAAAGAAACAAGAGAGCATAAGAAAGTATTAAGCATACTGAGTTGAAACAAATAGAGGTGAATGTTAAATGAACTCGAAACCTCAATGGAGGAATAAAACAGCAGACAAGATGCAGCTATAAAGAGAATTGGTGGTCTACAAAATAGATATTAAAAATTATCGAAAATGAACTCAAGAAAAAAAAAGATGAAAATAATGAATAAAAGGCTAAGAGCCACAAAAGGATAGAGCTAGAGGTCTAATATATGTTCAATCAGAGTTCCATTTAAGACAGGCAATATTTGAAAAAACAATGACTGATATATTTGCAGAATTGATAGAAGACTCTACTTCTCAGATCCAAGAACCCCAATATATCCAGGATCCCAGACACTTCCAGAATAATACACTCCCAGATACATCACTGTGAAACTGCAGAACATGAAAAGGAAAAAATAAATCAAATACAAACAGAAAGAAAGGATAAAGCACCAACAAAGGAAGGACAATTAGATTGACAGCTGACTCTTCAATAATAATGGGATGCAGAACATAGTGAAATATAGACAATTATCACAACGTATTAAGAGAAAATAACTGCCAATCTCAAATACAATAAGACAGTGGAACAATCTTTTCAAAACGAAGGAGTCCTACATATAACAAAACTTGTGCCTTACCTTTAAAAAAATGAAAATTTTAAAAAAAAATCCTCTAAAGCACATACTGCATCAGAAGAAAGATGACTACAGGTAGTCTGAAGAAATGGTAAGAAAACATATTGGTAAATATGCAGGTAAACCCAAACAAATATTTACTATATAAAACCTAATTAAGAATATATTAAATTATAAAAATGTAACTTCAAAGTAGTGGGGGAAATGATGAATCATTCAATCAATGAGTATTAGGAAAACTGAGCAGCCATTATTTTTAATTATACTTTGTGTTCTAGGGTACATGTGCACAACGTGCAGGTTTGTTACATATGTATAGATGTGCCATGTTGGTGTGCTGCACCCATTAACTCATCATTTACATTAGGTATATCTCCTAATGCTATCCCTCCCTCCTTCCCCACCCCACAACAGGCCCCCGTGTGTGATGTTCCCTTTCCTGTGTCCAAGTGTTCTCATTGTTCAGTTCCCACCTATGAGTGAGAACACGCAGTGTTTGGTTTTCTATTCTTGCAATAGTTTGCTCTGAATGATGGTTTCCAGCTTCATCCATGTCCCTACTATTGAGATAATCATGTGGTTTTTGTCTTTGGTTCTGTTTATATGCTGGATTACATTTATTGATTTGCATATATTGAACCAGTCTTGCATCCCAGAGATGAAGCCCACTTGATCATGGTGGATAAGCTTTTTGATGTGCTGCTTGACCAGCCATTTTTTAAAATAGATGTCTGTTACTCAAGTGGATGAAGAAACTGTGGTATATATATTTATGATGGAGTGCTATTCAGTTATACAAAGGAATGAGTTAATGGCATTCACAGCAACCTGGATGGAATTGGAGACTATTATTCTAAGTGAAGTAACTCAGGAATGGAAAACTAAACATCATACATTCTCATTTATAAGTGGAAGCTAAACCATGAGGATGCAAAGGCATAAAAATGATACAACAGTCTTTAAGAACTTGGGGTAAAGGGTGGAAGGAGGGTGAGGGAAAAAAGACTACAAATTGGGTTCAGTGTAACTGCTCGGGTAATGGGTGCATCGAAATCTCACCAATCACCCCTAAAGAACTTACTCGTGTAATCAAATCCACCTGTTCCCCAAAAACCTATGGAAATTAAAAAAAAGCATTAAATAAATAGATAAATAAATAAAATGGATGTCTGTTATGGCTTCAATTGTGTTCCTTGCAAAATTCACAGGTCAAAGACTTAACCCCCATTGTGACTATATTTGGAGATAGGGTATATGAAAAATTCATAAAGGTTAAATGAAGTCATGAGGGTAGGCCTGAATCCAATAGAACTGGTGTCTTTATAAAAGGAAGAAGTATTAGAGACCTCTGTCTCTCTGAGTGAGCACAAAAGAAAGAGCATGTGAGGACACAGCAAGAAAGCAGCCCTCTATTAACCAAGAAGAGAGGCCTCACTGGAAGGCTGCCCCAACTGCACCTTGATCTTGGACTTCTAGTCTCCAGACATGAGAAAATAAATGTCTGTTGTTTAAGCTGCCCAGCCTGTGGCACTTTGTTATGTCAACTAACTGACAAATATATCTTATGTGTTCCATTTTTTAAAATTTCAGATATATTGAAACTTAAACATAAAATTAAAATGCTAAAAACTAATAAATATATGTAAAATTTTGAATATTTTGAATGTCAGATGTATTTCCAAGCATGATAATAAATCAAAAAGAAAACACTGATTTAATATCAACTTTTAAATGTATGGCAAAAATATAAGAAAAGTAAAATTTAAATGGCACACTTGGAAAATATTTGTAATATAAATGAGCAAGAGATAATTTAAGAATTTGTACAAACAATGTGTAAAGGGAAATTACTCCAGTTTACAAATGGGCAAAGCATGTGATCAGACAACTCACAAAAGGGTGAAAATAATGGGTTAATAAACATGAGAAGCAAGCAACATTCTTATTAGTGAAGATCACACAGGTTATGACTACAAGCAATCAATTTTGCTTGTAAACAATTAAGATTAAATTGTATTTTCCCATAGTTTGAGAGGGTATGCAGGCACATTTGATAATATGTATTATGTTCTTTGGCTTCACCCTTTCATCTTAACAGGAATTTAAGGATAAAATTGGACAAGAATGAAATAATGTATATGAATGCGTGCATGTGTGTATGCGTGCGTGCATGTGTTTGGATGTTCATTATAGGGCTGTCTCAAAGAAGTAAGGAAAGTAAATAGTTGAGACTTGTTTTTCAGTGCAAAACTGGTTAAAATAAGTAAAAATAGAACCACGATGGGATATTATCCAATCTTTATAAATTGTGAAGATAGAGAAAGATACCAGGATTATATTAGTAAATGGCTATTATCTTGTAAGTAAAGCAAGCTAAAACTATAGATATAGTGTGATGTCACCATGTTTGAAAAAATATATATACACATAATATATAAATTCATACTTGAGTAACTACTCAGAATATTTTCTGTCATTGCAGCTGCACAATCAAAAAATACCCCTATGCAAAAGTTAAAACTCTAAACCACATTCGTTGACGATGTAATTCTCCATAGTTTTATACATTTCAGAGCTCATTATGTTTGATGGCAATTAGGCTAAAAATGCTCTAATTCTTCATATCACCATCATGTTCAAATTACACATATACTTGATGAATGCACATGTTACTAGTCCCAAAGGAAAATACTGATTTAATACTAATCAAAATTACTAACATGTGCATTCATCAAGTTTCAATGAAAAATGCTTTCTTAGCTTTATTTTTTCAGTTTTTCAGAAAAATAATTTTGATTTTACACTTCTTTAGCTTCTGCATTTAAATGATATTTAAGTTTTGATGGTTTCGTTGCTTCTTTAACCAGTACACCTCAACAAATCGAGCATCCAAAAAGTAAAATTCACTATGTCTGCCATCCAACCAAAGATTACCATGCCTGAAAAAAGAAACCAGAAAAATGGAATGCATAGTGGGGAGAAGACTGTGTTAGAACTGACACAAATGTTATTAGTAGCAGACAAGAACATTGAAAGACTTGTTGTAATTTATACATTCAAATTAATTTGCAGAGACACACAAAATATTTGAAAGATCCAAGCTGCATTTCTAGATATTACAACTACAATGCATAAAATGAAAATACACTGATGGGATTAATAACAGAAAAGATATTGAAGAAGAAATGATTAGCAAAGTTAAAGATGCAACAATAGAAATAATCAAAAAAATGAAGAGAAAAGAGAATTTTTTAAAATAATATAGCATCAGGGAGCTGTGAGACAAATACAAGTGTAATAATATGTGTCTTTGGAGGCCCTAAAAAGGAGGGGGATTAAAAAGATGAAAAATTTTTGAAAATTTTATAGCTGAAATTTTCCTAAGTTTAGTGAAAATTGTCAACCCACAGATTCAAGAAACTCAATTAACTCCAAGGAAAATAAATGTGAACAAAATTACACCAAGACATGTCATCATCAAATTGAAAAAGATAAATCTTTACAATGCCTATTCAAAAGATCAGTGAATTCAGAAATTGGTTTTTTGAAAAAATTGATAAGATATACCACTAGCTAGACTAATAAAGAAGAAAAGAGAGAAGTTACAAATAAAAAACAATTAGAAATGGTGAAGGGTATGTTACCACTGACCCCACCGAAATAAAAATAACCAAATAACCATCAGAAACTACTACGAATGCCTCTATTCATACAAACTAGAAAATCTAGAAAAGATGGAGAAACTCCTGGGCATATACACCTTTCCAAGACTGGAATAAACTGATTCCCTGAACAGACCAATAACAAGCTCCAAAATTGAATCAGTAATAAATAGCCTATCAACTAGAAGAAACCCAGGAACTGATGAATTCACAGCCTAATTCTACCAGATATACAAAGAAGAGCTGCTACCATTCCTACAGAAACTATTCCAAAAAATTGAGGAGGAGGGACTCCTCCCCAACTTATTCCATGAGGCCAGCTTCATCTTGATACTCAAACCTGGCAAAGGCACAACAAGAATAGGAAACTTCAGGCCAGTATCCTTGATGAACATCGATGCAAAAATCCTGAATAAAATACTGACAAACTGAATCCAGCAGCATATCAATAGCTAATACACCACTATCAAGTAGATTTCATCCCTGGGATGCAACATTGGTTCAACATATGCAAATCAATATATATTATTCATCACATCAACAGAACTAAAAACAAAAACCACATGATTATCCCAATAAACCCAGAAAAGGCTTTCAATAAAATTCCACACCCCTTCATTTTAAAAAACTTTCAGTGAACTAGGTATTGAAGGAACATACCTCAATAAGAGCCATCTATTACAAACCCACAGCCAACATTATACTGAATGGGCAAAAGCTGGAAGTTTTCCCCTTGAAAACTGGCACAAGACAAGGATGCACTCTCTCACTACTCCTATTCAACATAGTATTGGAAGTCCTAGCCAGACCAATCAGGCAAGAGAAAGAAATGGCATCCAAATAGGAGGAGAGGAAGTCAAACTATTTGCAGACAACATGATTCTATATCTAGAAAACCCCATAGTCTTGGCCTAGAAGCTTCTTAAGCTGATAAGCAACTTCAGCAAAGTTTCAGGGTTAAAAAAAAAATCAATTTATTAATACAAAAATCACCAGCATTCATATACACCAACAGCTGTCCAGCAGACAGCTAAATCAGAAAGGCAATCCCATTCACATTTGTCACAAAAAGAATAAAATACCTAAGAATACAGTTAATCAGGGAGGTGAAAGAACACTACAATTAGAATTATAAAACACTGCTGAAAGAAATCAGAGAAGGCAAAAAAAAAAAAAAAAAAGGAAAAACATCCATGCTCATGGATAGGAAGAATGAATATCATTAAAATGGCTATTCTGCTCAAAGCAATTTGCAGATTCAATGCTATTCCTATCAAACTACCAGTGACATTCTTCACAGAGCAAAAAAAAAAATTTTTTCAAAATTAATATAGAACCAAGAAAGAGCCCAAATAGCCAAGGCAATCCTAAGCAAAAACAACAAAGCTGGAGATACCATGTTACCTGACTTCAAACTACACTACACGGCTACAGTAACAAAAACAAGCACACAGACCAATGGAACAGAATAGAGAGTCCAGAAATAAGGCCACACACCTGCAACCATCTGATATTCAACAAAACTGACAAAAACAAATGATGGGGAAAGGATTCCCTATTCAATAAATGATGATGGGATAACTGGCTAGCCATATGCAGAAGACTGAAGCTGGACCCCTTCCTTAACCATATATAAAAATCAACTCAAGATGGATTAAAGACTTAAATGTAAAACCCAAAACTATAGAAACCGTGGAAGACAACCTAGGCAATACCATTCTAGACATAGGAATGAGCAAAAGCTTCATGACAAAGACACCAAAAGCAATTGCAACAAAAGCAAAAATTGACAAGTGAAATCTAATTCAACTTAAGAGCTTCTGCACAGCAAAAGAAACTTATCAACAGAGTAAACAGACAACCTACAGAACAGAATATTTTTGCAAACTGTGAATCTAATAGATATAATATCCAGTGTCTATAAGTAACTTAAACAAATTTACAAGAGAAAAACAACCAACCAAATTAAAAAATGGGCAAAGGACATGAACAGACAGTTTTCAAAAGAAGACATACATGCAGCCAACAAGCTTATGAAAAAATGCTCAATATTACTTATCATTAGAGAAATGCAAATCAAAACAACAATGAGATACCATCTCATACCAGTCAGAATGGCTATTAATAAAAAGTCAAAAAATAAAAGATGCTGGTGAGGCTGTGGAGAAAAAAGAACATTTATAGACGGTTGATGGGAGGTGTAAATTAGTTCAACCATTATGGAAAGCAGTATGGCAATTCCTCAAGAGCTAAAAGCAGAACTGCCATTTGACCTAGCAATCCCATTATATATGGGTATATAGCCAGAGGAATATAAATCATTTTACTACAAAGCCACATGCATACAAATGTTCATTGCAGCACTATTCACAACAGCAAAGATATGGAATTAACCTAAATGCCCATCAATAACAGACTGAATAAAGAAAATGTGGTTTGTATACATCATGGAATACTATGCAGCCATAAAAAAGAATGATATCATGTTTTTGTGGGAACAAAGATGGAGCTGGAGGCTGTTATCCTCAGCAAAGTAATGCAGGAACAGAAAACCAAATACCACATGTTTTCACTTATAAGTGGGAGCTAAATGAGGAAAACTTACAAACACAAAGAAGGAAAGAACAGACACTGGGGTCTACTTGAGGATGGAGAAAGGAAGGAGAAAGAAGAGCAGAAAAGATAACTATTGGGTGCTGGGTTTAATTCCTGGATGATTAAATAATCTGCATAACAAACACTTGTGACACAAGTTTACCTATGTAACAAACCTTCACATGTGCCTCCAAACATAAAATAAAGGTTTCAAAAAAGGTTTAAAAACTTCAGATTTCTATTTTTTAAAAAAAGAGAAGCCATTAAAAACACCCACTATATATGTTCATTATGTTGAGTGTAGCTATTGTTTCATTCTCTCTCTCTCGCTCTGTGTGTGTGTGTGTGTGTGTGTGTGTGTGTGTGTGTGTGCCTGAAATTGTATATTTTAAATATGTGCAGTTTATTGTATGGCAAGTATACCCCCAATAAAGCTCTTTTCTAAATCTTGTAAGATTATTTTTTTCTTTCAATAAAGCCCTTTCTGAAAGGGCAGGTTAAAGACATGAGCGTAGGTCTTTGTCCCTGCCTCAAGTCTCAGAATCCTCTTTTTGTTTTGTTTTATATTGCCTTTGCTTCTGTGTATAATCTTAGACAATATCGTCTTCTCTGTGGCCTAGTATAATGAAAAGAATATTGGGTTAGAAGTTAGAACCAATTTTTTTTATTTTTAATTTTTGTGGGTATATAGTAGACGTATACATTTATTGGATACATGAGATAGTTGGATATAGGCATGCAATGCATAATAATCACATCAGGGTAACGAGAGTATCCATTACCTCTAGCATTTACCCTTAGTGTTTCAAACAACCCAATTATACTCTCAGTTATTTTTCAATGAATGATTAAATTATTTTTTACTATAGTCATCCTGTTGTGCAAGCAAATACTAGGTCTTCTTTATTCTGACTGTTTTTGTATCCATTAACCATTCCCCCTTCCCCCCAACACCCCCATCCCTGACTACCCTTCCTATCCACTGGTAGCAATGCTTCCACTCTCTATCTCCATGAGTTCAATTGTTTTGATTTCTAGCTCCCACAGATAAATGAGAACTTGTGATGTTTGTCCAAACCAAATTTCTATTTTGGCACTAAATAGCTGTGTGACCCTGAACGCTTTACTTAAACCTTCTTGGATTCGCTGCTCTCATCCAAAAACTCAGGTTGGACTGTAGGATCTCTTAAATTTCTTCAGCATCTGTGATTTCCTACAAACCAGATCCGGAGTACCACAGAAAGACTTCCTCTCAAAACTGATTGCAGAGCAACAGTAGGACTTGCATCTGGGCATCATTAAATCACCTACAATTCAAAAGGAAACAGGAGCAATGAAAACAGAAAGAATGTTTGGCACTGAGTCCATAAGCTTCCACATGCTGTACATTCAAAGGCAATCAGAAAAGGAAAAATAGTGACCTGTAGATTGGATATCAAATCAGGGAAGTCATTAAGGGTACAGTAACAAAGCAGGCAGCTCTGCCCTGTCATCCTGGGTAAGACACAGACAAATGCACACAGGGCTGGCACAATGAGGCCATTTTAAATCAAAGATCAGGGCTTTGGACTAAACAGCCTGCGAAGACCCTCCTTCTTGCTCCAACACTCTCTGATTTGCATTTTTATTGTAGAATAAGGATTAAAATGGAGACAGATGAACATTTTTCACACCCAGTCCCAGTTTAATGTGAAATGTTTCTGCACAAAAATGTTTAATTGCTTTGCAGAAGTCACAAAGATGATTAAATGCCTCTTTCCTCTCCAAATGTGTATAACTATTAATGCTGCTTGTACAATATAGAAAACATGATGTTTTGGGATTATCTAGAATATGAACATGAACAATATTCTCTGAAATAGCTATCACTGGTATCTAACTCAGCAAATGCCTGCTGAATGGTGCTGTGTTCATTTCTCCTTTTGTCTTTGGCCCCTAAATGAACAAAAAGATTGAAGCAATCGTTTCAAAACAAAAAAATGTTTCTGCAGAATGTTACCTAGATTCATGAGTGGGTGTGGCAGATACTTCCAATAGCCATTCCTCTTTCACCTGCCTGCCTTCACTAAAGTTTAAACACATTCCCAGCCTATCCCTGAAGCTATGAGTGGCCATGTGACACAATTGTAGCCATTGGGACAAAAACAGAAGTCAGATGGGGGCTTTTAGGAACTTTCGCTTTTTCTGATGAGGCTTAGACACCCCCATCATCCATCCCAACCCACCCCACCACACTTGCTTCCTGCACTGAACACAGGTGTGATTTCTGGGCTGACAGCAGCTACAGTACAACAATGAATTACATATAAAAATGCCAAGGACAATAGAAGGAAAAGTTAGAAAAGGCTTAGGTCCCAAATGGCATAACTGAGTCAAAAAGATAAATAGGCAAATAAACACCTATTTATTTAAGCCTCCATTAGCCAGGTTAACTAGTAGACTACCCACCTACTAGTTTTAGCAGAATATATTCCTCTTTGATACTGTAGGTTTAGGAAAAGGATTAATTGCCTTTTAGTTTGATAATGTGTCCATTACTTGCAAAACAAATAAAATTGATCTTTGATGTTTCTTGATATAAGAAGACCATCATTATTTAACAGGGCTTGGATAAATAAGTCTTGGTTTTCATCAGTATTCCAAGAAGGAAATATTAGCATATATTGTCATCTCAGATAGACAACATATAAATACATGACTTGTATGTATATCATGATCTAGTTTGTATCATGATCAAAACCATAGTGTAAGTCTTTCCTACTACCAAATACCATATATATTTAGCATTTGTCTGTTACCTACCTCAAAAGTCATAGTCATTTCATTCATTCATGTAATAAGTAGTTAAAATGCCTACTATGTGTCAGACACTGACATTTCACATATTCTCAATGGATTAGTACAGGAATTTGTCAATCTTTGTCATCTAATGTACTTTAAACTCTAAAACTTTACATTTTTATGCTACAAAGAAGGTGAACTAGTTATGATTTGTCATGTTATTTTAGCTATACTAAAAGTTTAGATGAAGGAAAAGTGAACTTGCTCTACAAAAGGCCAGATAATAAAAATTTTAGCCTTTATACACCATGTTGCCACTACTTAATTTTGTCATTTTAGCACAAAAACAGCCATATACAATATGTAAATGAAGTAATGGCACTGTGTTGCAATAAAACTTCATTTATTAACACTGAAATTTAAATTTTATATAATTAACAGGTGTCACAAAGTAGTCTTCTTTCTGATTTTTTCCAAACATATAACAATGTAAAAAAAAAAAATTATCTTAGCTCACAGGTCATACAAAAACAGGAAGTGAACCAGATTTGGCCTGCAATCCATATTTAAATCAGTCCTCTCACTTTTCCCCTAAATGCGCTTCAGTCACTTGATTATGCCTTATAGAATAAGCAAGTGGGAACTTTCAAAGCCTCACTCATATTTCATTGTGTAGCTCTTTCTAATAAAGTGATAAAGTGTTCAACAGAATCTCTGAAGTATACTGCTTTACAAATCAGTGATTCTAAATTTCTTAATTCCTGCTTTCATTTATATGGGGGAAATCAGACTTGTTGCATAGCTATAGGCAGAATTACCATGAATGCACTATGATCCGAAATCACGTTTGCACAGACAGCTGATAATCCCCATGGAAGCTACCTCCACAGCACCGGGGATGACCCATTCATCTCTGTGCTCAACCTTTTCTTCCCCCAGAGCTCACCCCATCACAGGCTACTTTTCTCATGTCACGTAAGAACCCTGGCAGAGTAATAAAGGAAGGCATTCTTTGGTTAGCACATGATTTTAAGTGGCTTCCCTGAGTTTAGTCTGGCCACTAGAGAGATTTACACAGTTTCATCATTCATACAGAAGTCAATGGGACATCTTTTTTAATAATAAAATAGCATCAGGCAGGAAAATCATTGCTTTAGCATTCCTCGGAAAAAAAAAAAAAGACAAGGCAACATTTTTAGAGTATAAAAAAATGATGCTTCTTATCATTCTGGGGCTCAGAAGCATAACTTCAAAGAATGACTCAGGCATTTTTTTTTACTATTGTCATATTTATTAAGACCAGCTTCTGTGCACATTTGGCATCAGTAACTAATACAAACTGTCTTTTTATGATCAAGTATTTTCTGATTCCTTCATTTTACTGAGCAGAAACAGAAACCAGCGGATTATGAAAGAGCTTTGATCAGCTTATCCCCTCCCACCACCACTTTTGTCTCATTCATCTGACTTATTACCCTGGCACTACCCCTTTCAGGACTGGAGTTCTACCCACATTTCTATTATTTTTAGCTGGAAATCAAAGTCACCTATTGAATGAAGGTGATTTTGGTTTCCAGGATTAAGAAAGAGACTTGAGATATTCGCACTTCCACATTAATTGCAGCATTATTCACAATAGCCAAAATATGGGATCAACCTGTGTCCATCAGCAGACAAATAGATAAAGAAAACGTGGTATATATACACAATGGAATTCTATTCCATCATAAAAAATATAATGAAATGTCATTTGTGATAGTATGGATGGAACTGGAGGACATTATGTTAAGTGAAATAAGACAAACATCGCATGTTCTCACTCATATGTGAAAGCCAAAATAGTGGATCTCACGGAGGTAGAGAGTAGAATGGTACTTACTAGAGGCTGGGAAGGGTAGGGGAGAAGGGAGGATAAGGAGAGATTGGTTGCCAGGTACAAAAATATAGTTAGAATTAATAAGATCTTGTGTTCAGTAATATAATAGGGTGACTATAGCTAACAATATCTTATTGTATATTTCAAAATAGCTAGAACAGAAGATCTGAAATGTACCCAACACAAAGAAATGATAAATGTTTGAGGCAATGGATATCCTAATTATCCAGATTTAATTATTACACATTGTATGCTTGTATCAAAATATCACATTAACCCAATAATATATACAACTATTTATATCCATAAAAATTAAAAAGAATAAAAAGGAAAGAGATTTGAGGATGGCTAGGCGGTGAATGACTTAGTGAGCACAGCTACTAATAGCAAGGCACTATGAAAAGCTCTTCATATATTTAATATCTTATCACATATTACACCTTTAACTCTCAACAGTATCATTAGATGCTTTATCACTATTTTATACATAAGAAAACTAAAGCTTAGAGAATTTTTAAAACTTAACCAAATTCACATTGCTTCCATTGTAATAAGTAATATTCCTTCCATTGTACTATAATTCCTCTTGGATTCTAGTTCTTTCCAGCTCTTCCCTAAGAATGAATTTATCTCCAATGTCTCCACATGAGTATGGGAGGAGCTCCCAAAACAGTCACCACTTGGCAGTGGATACTCTGGCATCTGAATATCGATTTTGGATTACCTGGAACCTTTTCCTTCCAGGATGAGACTTGAACATATTGTGTTTGAGCAGCCTAGCTGCTTGTTCCAGGCCAAGCCTCTATCACTGGATAACTTCTAGAGTCCCTATTGCATACCTTGGTAAACAGATCCCACTCCTTTCTTGACAGCCCAGTATTTCTGGAGACCTATTATACCCAAACCATGTCTACTTAAGCCACATTATTGCATTGTAAATCTTTGAATGCATAGTTCTACCAGTGAGAAAGAAGACCATTTTTCCCACCCTAAACAACAATAAAAAATAAATTGTATGGCATGATTTGATATAATTAAACGTGAGGTTTTCTACAAAACAGAACATTCCAAGGAACTTTTACGATTTTTTTCAATAATACATCTTGAATGCCAGGTCATGGAATGTATAGTCATGTACACGAAGAGACACACGGAGCTTTCGCTATGTATTTAAATTATCAGACCTACTCTCAAATCTAATGCACCCAAATCCAAAGTCTGAATAAATCTGCTACTAGTATATTGTATATTTGCCTCAACTGTAAGAGAGTCTTAGTTTATGTTGCACAATTACAGCATAGCAATCAGTACAGGTCTGAAGTTGTCTTTGACGTCTCTTCACCACTTCAATGGTGCCTCATCCCTAGACATCCTATGACTGTCATGTGTCACACAGATCCCCCTTGTATTAGTCCGTTTTCATGCTGCTGACACAGACATACCGAAGACTGGGAGGAAAAAGAGATTTAATTGGACTTACAGTTCCACAAGGCTGGGGAGGCCTCAGAATCATGGTAGGAGGCAAAAGGCACTTCTTACATAGCAGCAGCAAGAGAAAATGAGGAAGAAGCAAAAGCAGAAACCCCTGATAAAACCATTAGATCTCATGAGACTTATTAACTATCATGAGAATAGCATGGGAAAGACCAGTGCCCATGATTCAGTTACTTCCCCCTGGGTACCCTCCCACAACATATGTGAATTCTGGGAGATACAATTCAAATTGAGATTTGGATGGGGACACAGCCAAACCATATCACCACTACACTCCAGAATTTTCTCATTCCCCATTTTTGTCCCTATCATAATTTTCTGTTCAGAATGGTTTTCTCAGTCATATTCTGCATTTTGAACCAAAAAAGAGATATCCATAAAATATTTTCAGTATAAGTGCCTTAGTATATCTCTCCTCAAAAGTAACAAATTATCAGTTTGTCTTCTAAGATTGGAATAGAGGTCTCCGGTCAGAACAAAGAGAGTCAAGGTAAAGGATTTCAGGTGACCATGGAAGCACAGAAGGAGCAGAACTTGGCAAATGGCCAGAGATGATGACAGGTACAGATGGCAGGCATCCAGCACCCAGGGATGCGGCTGGCAGCTAATTGACAGGAGAAAATAACCAAGCAGGTGGCTAACAGCACAGGCTCAGCTACCTGAACTTAGGTCAGGCACAGGGTCGAAAAAGCAAGAATAGAAGTCTAAGGAATAAGGAATCAATAGAAACTGAATGATTATGCAAAGAGGCTGCATTACCGTACCATTTCCCTCTCCAGCTTTGGAATGGCCTTGTCCAGATGTGGTTAACCTCTAGAGTCCTGAGAATGATAGAATGTAACAAGTTCAAATGAGAAGACACCAGACAGCATCGAATGGACTTAGGTTAGTCAGATCATGGACCAAGCCTTGTGAAAAAACTTTGGTTATTACCTTCCTTCAGGAGAGCCCAGATTTTTAGTATAGGCAGAAATGCAATGACTGAAGCCATTCTAAATGCAATGCTCAAGTCCATTCTATAGCACGGAGATTAATCCCACATTACAGCAGAAAGTTGGACAGGGAATTGAGAAGGATGCTCAAGAAAGGTTTCACAAAGAAGATAATACTTGAGCTTGATCATAGTGCATAAATAGAATATTGGTCATGGGATACAGCAAGAGCAAAGGCAAGGAGGTTTGAAAGTATACATTGTACTTGAAGAATTTTGGATTCTCTACTACGATTAGCATATAGATAATGTGGTAAGAAGAAGTGTGTGTTTGATACACACATACACATATACATATGTACATATGTATATTTAAATAACTTCATAATATGATTCCAATTTGTATACACACATACATATTTGTTACATTGGAATCAGATTGCAAAAGTCTTTGACTAAAACTCTTAGGGGATGGAATTTGGCCTTAAGGGAATCCACTCAGATTTTAATTAAGCAGAGGAGCATAATCAGTTTTGCAAAATCAGTTTAAAAAATGCAAAGGATGGATTGGAAGAAAGGGAGAACCACAGCACAGAGACCAGACTCATCAGAGGTCAGTTGCAACAACCCATTAAGGAGATGATGAGAGGCTAAGTAGAGCAGTGGCCAATGAACTTGGAGAGGTAAGAGTATCTTCAGGAGCTTTGAGGGGTAGAATCAACACAACTTAGTCACCTGTTTTACATAGAGGAAGAGAAACATTGAGGTTTCTAAATGATGAAAACTTAGGATAGATATGATTGAAGTGCCAGGAATTAAGACAGACAGAGAGAGAAGACTTGGAAGATAATATGAATTGAATTTAAATATGAAAAAAGAAAAACTCTGGAACAGAGTGAAGTAGTGCTAATGAATTAAGAATCCAGTATGTCAGTGATATTTTAAGACCTGGGAATAAATGAAATCACTCAGAGAAAATTTCTAGGAAGAGGGAAACAGAAAGAGAACCTCGGGAAGACTAAATTTGGCTATACACAATAAGATGGGTCATGATGACAACAACTGTGCAGACATTGCAGTCAAACGGATGTTACCTAACAGATTCTTGCTTTAGAAATAGGTGGGAGGCAATGCAAGATAGCCAAATAGAAGTCCCTAGTGAATATTCCCCCCGGAAGGAATACCAAATTGAACAACTATCCACACAAGAAAGCACTTCATAAGAATGAAAAATCAGGTGAGCAATCATGTACCTGGTTTTAACATCATATCAAGTGATATTGTTTGTCTGTGTCCCCACCCAAATCTCATCTCGAATAGTAGCTTGCATAATTTCCACGTGTTGTGGGAGAGACCCAGTAGGAGATAATTGAATCATAGAGGTGGTTTCCCCCAGACTGTTCTCGTGGTAGTGAATAAGTCTCACAAGATCTAATGGTTTTATAAGGGGAAACCCCTTTTGCTTGGCACTCATTCCCTTTGCCATGTAAGACATGCCATTAACCTTCCGCCATGATTGTGAGGCCTCCCCAGCCATGTGGAACTGTGATTCCATTAGACTTTGTTTTCTTTATATGTTACCCACTCTTGGGTATGTCTTTATCAGTAGCATGAAAACGGACTGGTACATGAAGGAAAGAGTCACTGAAAAGAGTAGAAAAAGCAGTCTGAAATTGCCTACACTACCTCCTCACTCAGCCTCCAGCAATGGCCTCAGAGAGAGAATCTGTGCACTTGGAGGAGGGGTTGCACAGTGATTGTGGAACTTTGCATTGGAACTCAATGCTGGCCTCTCACAGTGGAAAGCAACACAGCTGGAGGGAACATTTAGACCAACACATGGAGGGAACATTTAGACCAGCCATAGCCAGAGGGGAATGTCCATTCCAGAGGTCAAAACCTGATACCAAAACCAGACAAAGACACAGCAAAAAGAGAAAACTACAGGCCAATATCTCTGATGAACATTGACACAAAAAATCCTCAACAAAATACTAGCAAATGAAATTCAACAATATATTAAAAAGATCCTCATCAGCCAGGCACGGTGGCTCATGCCTGGAATCCTAGCACTTCAGGAAGCTGAGGTGGGCAGATCACCTGAGGTCAGGAGTTAGAGGCCAGTCTGGCCAACATGGCAAAACTCCGTCTCTACTAAAAATACAAAAATTAGCTGGGCATAGTGATGCATGCTTGTATCCCAGCTACTCAGGAGGCTGAGGCAGGAGAATCCCTTGAACCCAGAGGGCGGAGGTTGCAGTGAGCCAAAACCACACCACTGTGCTCCAGCCTGGGTGACAGAGTGAGACTCTGTCTCAAAAAAAAAAAAAAAATCCTTCATAATGACCAAGTGGGATTTATCCCAGAGATGCAAAGATGGTTCAAAATACGCAAATCAATCAGTGTGATACATCATATCAATAGAATGAAGGACAAAAATCATATCATCATTTCAATTGGTGCTGAAAAAGCATGTGATAAAATTCAACATCCCTTTATGATAAAAATCCTCAAAAAATTGCTATAGAAGGAAAACATCTCAAAACAATAAAAGCCATATATGACAGATCCACAGTTAGTATTGTACTGAATGGGTGAAAACTGAAATCCTTTCCTCTAAGATATAGAATGCGACAAGGATGCCCACTTTCACCACTGTTATTCAACATAGTCCTGGAATTCCTAACTAGACCAATCAGACAAGATAAAGAAATAAAGGGCATCCAAATTGGAAATGAAGACATAAAATTATCCTTGTTTGTAGATGTCATGATCTTATATTAGGAAAAACCTAAAGTCTCCACCAAGAAACTGTCAGAACTAACAAATTCGATGAAGTAGATGTTATGATCTTATATTAGGAAAAACCTAAAGTCTTCACCAAGAAACTATCAGAACTAATAAACAAATTTGATAAAGTTGCAGGATACAAAACCAACATACAAAAATCAGTAGCATTTCTGTATGCCAACCGTGAACAATCTAACATAAAAATCAAGAAAGTACTCCCATTTACAATAGCTACACATAAAATCAAATATCTAGGAACAAACTGTACCAAAGAAGTGAAAGATACCTACAATAAAAACTTTAAAACATTGATGTGAGAAATTGAAAAGAACACGAAGTGTTCATGGATTTGAACAATCAATATTGTTAAAATGTCCATACTACCCAAAGCAATCTACAGGTTCAATGCAATTCCTATCAAAATACTAATGATACTGTCCACAGAAATAGAAAAAATAATGCTAAAATGTATATGGAACCACGAAAGACCCAGAATAGTCAAAGTCATCCCAAGCAAAAATAACAAAACTGGGGAAATCACACTGCCTGACTTCAAACTATACTACAGAGCTATTATAACCAAAACAGCATGATAACAGCATAGAAACAGACACATAGACAAATGAAACAGAACAGATAACCCAGAAATAAATCCATACTTCTATAGTGAACTCTTTTACAAAGGTGCCAAGATCATACATTAGGGAAAGGACAGTCTCTCCCACAAATGGTGCTGGAAAACTGCAAAAGAATGAAACTAAACCCCTATCCCTTGCCATATACAAAAATCAAATCAAAATAAAGACTTAAATCTAGGACTTCAAACTATCAACCTAATAAAAGAAAACACTCCAGGACATTAGTCTAGGCAAAAATTTCTTGAGTAATACCTCCAAAGCCCAGGCAATCAAAGCAAAAATGGACAAATGGGATCACATCAAGTTGAAAACCTTCTGCACAGCAAAGAAAATAATCAACAAAGTGCAGAGACAACCCACAGAATGGGAGAAAGTACTTCCAAACTATCCATCTGACAAGGGACTAACAACCAGGACATAGAAGGAGCTCAAACAACTCAATAGGAAAAAATCTAATCATCCAATAAAAAACTGGGCCAAGATCTTAATAAACATTTCACAAAAGAAAACATACAACTGGCAAACAGGCATATGAAAAAGTGCTCACCATTGTTGGTAATCAGAGAAATAAAAATCAAAACTACAATGAGATATTATCTCACACCAACTAAAATGGTTTGTATCCAAAAGACAGGTAATAGCAAATGCTGAGAGGAGGTTCCAAGATAGCTGAATAGGAACGGCTCCAGTGTGCAGCTCCCAGCAGGAGCAATGCAGAAGATGGGTGAATTCTGCATTTCCAACTGAGGCACTGGGTTCATCTCACTGCATTTTGTCAGACAGTGGGTGCAGCCCACAGAGCAGGGCAGGGTATTGCCTCACCTGGGAAGCACAAGGGGTCAGGGAATTCTCTTTCCTAGCAAAGGGAAGCGGTGACAGACGGTACCTGGAAAATCAGGACATTCCCACCCTAATACTGCGTTTTTCTAATGGCCTTAGCAAACAGCACACCAGGAGATTATATCCCATGCCTGGCTCAGAGACTCCCACGCCCACGGAGCCTTGCTCACTGCTAGCACAGCAGTCTGAGATTAAACTGCAAGGCAGCAGCAAGGCTAGTGGAGGGGCATCCGCCATTACTGAGGCTTGAGTAGGTAAACAAAGAGGCATGGAAGCTCAAACTGGATGGAGTCCACTGCAGCTCAAGGAGGCCTGCCTTCCTGTGTAGACTCCACCTCTGAGGGCAGGGCATAGCTGAACAAAAGGCAGCAGAAACTTCTGCAGACTTAAATGTCCCTGTCTGGCAGCTTTGAAAAGAGTAGTGGTTCTCCCGGCACAGAGTCTGAGATCTGAGAATGGACAGACTGCCTCCTCAAGTGGGTCCTTGACCCCTGAGTAGTCTAACTGGGAGACAGCTGCCAGTAGCAGCCGACTGACACCTCATACAGCCAGGTGCCCCTCTGAGATGAAGCTTCCAGAAGAAGGATCAGACAGCAACATTTACCGTTCTATGTTTGCTGTTCTGCAGCCTCCGCTGGTGATACCCAGGCAAACAGGGTCTCGAGTGGACCTCCAGCAAAGTCCAACAGACCTGCAGCTGAGGGTCCTGACTGTTAGAAGGAAAACCAACAAACAGAAAGGACATCCACACCAAAACCCTATCTGTACATCACCATCATCAAAGACCAAAGGTAGATAAAACCACAATGATGGGGAGAAACCAGAGCAGAAAAGCTGAAAATTCTAAAAATCAGAGTGCCTCTTCTCCAAAGGAATGCAGCTCCTCACCAGCAATGGAACAAAGCTGGATGGAGAATGACTTTGACAAGTTAAGAGAAGAAGACTCAGATAATCGGTAATAACAAACTTCTCTGAGCTAAAGGAGGATGTTCGATTCATCGCAAAGAAGCTAAAAACCTTGAAAAAAGATTAGACAAATGGCTAACTAGAAAAAAAAAAAGCACAGAGAAGTCCTTAAATGACCTGATGGAGCTGAAAATCATGGCACAAGACTACATGATGCATGCACAAACTTCAGTAGCCGATTTGATCAAGTGGAAGAAAGGGTATCAGTGATTGAAGACCAAATGAACGAAATGAAATGAAGCCAGAAGAGAAGCTTAGAGGAAAAAGAGGAAAAAGAAACAAACAAAGCCTCTAAGAAATAAGGAACTATGTGAAAAGACCAAATCTACATCTCATTGTTGTATCTCAAAGTGACAAGAAGAATGAAAGCAAGTTGGAAAACACTCTTCAGGATATTTTCCAGGAGAACTTCCCCAAACTAGCAAGGCAGGCTAACATTCAAATTCAGGAAATACAGAGAACACCACAAAGATACTCCTCGAGAAGAGCAACCCCACAACACATAATTATCAGATTCACCAAAGTTGAAATGAAGGAAAAAATGTTAAAGGCAGCCTGAGAGAAAAGTTGGGTTACCCACAAAGGGAAGCCCATCAGACTAATAGCAGATCTCTCGGCAGAAACTCTGCAAGCCAGAAGAGACTGGGGGCCAATATTCAACATTCTTAAAGAAAAGAATTTTCAACCCAGAATTTCTCATCCAGCCAAACTAAGCTTCATAAGTGAAGGAGAAATAAAACCCTTTACAGACAAACAAATGCTGAGAGACTTTGTCACCAACAGGACTGCCTTAGAGGCGCTCCTGAAGGAAGCACTAAACACGGAAAGGAACAACCAGTGCCAGCCACTGCAAAATTATGCCTAATTGTACAGACCATCGATGCTAGGAAGAAACTGCATCAACTAACAAGCAAAATAATCAGCTAAAACCATAATGAGAGGATCAAATTTACACATAACAATATTAACCTTAAATGTAAATGGACTAAATGCTCCAATTAAAAGACAAAGACTGGCAAATTGGATAAAGAGTCAAAACCTATCAGTGTGCTGTATTCAAGAGACCCATCTCATGTACAGAGACATACATAGGCTCAAAATAAAGGGATGGAGGAAGATCTACCAAGCAAACGGAAAGCAAAAAAAAAAAAAAGGAAGGGTTGCAATCCTAGTATCTGTTTTAAACCAACAAAGATCAAAAGAGACAAACAAAGCCACTACATAATGGTAAAGGAATCAATTCAACCAGAAGAGCTAACTATATATGTCACCCAATACAGGAGCACCCAGATTCATAAAGCAAGTCCTTAGAGACCTACAAAGAGACTTAGACTCCCACACAATAATAATGGGAGATTTTAACACCCCACTGACAACACTAGACAGATTGATGAGACAGAAACTTAACAAGGATATCCAGGAATTGAATTCAGCTCTACACAAAGCAGACCTAATAGATATCTACAGAACTCTCCACCCCAAATCAACAGAATATACATTCTTCTCAGCACCACATCACACTTATTCCAAAATTGACGACATAGTTGGAAGTAAAGCACTCCTCGGCAAATGTAAAAGAACAGAAAATATGACAAACTTTCTCTCAGACCACAGTGCAATCAAACTAGAACTCAGGATTAAGAAACTCACTCAGAACTGCTCAACTACATGGAAGCTGAACAACCTGTTCCTGAATGACTACTGGGTACACAACGAAATGAAGGCAGAAATAAAGATGTTCTTTGAAACCAATGAGAATAAAGACACAACATACCAGAATCTCTGGGACACATTTAAAGCAGTGTGTAGAGGGAAATTTATAGCACTAAATGCCCACAAGAGAAAGCAGGAAAGATCTAAAATTGACACCCTAACATCACAATTAAAAGAACTAGCAAAGCAAGAGCAAACACATTCAAAAGCTAGCAGAAGGCAAGAAATAACTAAGATCAGAGCTGAACTGAAGGAGATAGAGACACAAAAACTCTTCAAAAAAATCAATGAATCCAGGAGCTGGTTTTTTGAAAAGATCAACAAAATTGATAGACCGATAGCAAGACTAATAAAGAATAAAAGAGAGAAGAATCAAATAGATGCAATAAAAAATGATAAAGGGGATGTCACCATGATTCCACAAAAATACAAACTACCATCAGAGAATACTATAAACACCTCTACGCAAATAAACTAGAAAATATAGAAGAAATGGATAAATTCCTGGACACATACATGCTTTCAAGGTTAAACCAGGAAGAAGTTGAATCCCTGAATAGACCAATAACGGGTTCTGAAATTGAGGCAATAATTAATAGCCTACCAACCAGAAAAAAAGTCCAGGATCAGATGAATTCACAGTGAATTCTACCAGAGGTACAAAGAGGAGCTGGTACCACTCCTTCTGAAACTATTCCAATCAATAGAAAAAGAGGGCATTCTCCCTAATTCATTTCATTTTATGAGGCCAACATCATTCTGACATCAAAGACTGGCAGAGACATAACAAAAAAAAAAAGAGAATTTTATATCAATATCCCTGATGAACATCAATGCAAAAATCCTCAATAAAATACTGGCAAACCGAATCCAGCAGCACATCAAAAAGCTTATCCACCATGATCAAGTGGGCTTCATCCCTGGGATGCAAGGCTGGTTCAACATACACAAATCAGTAAATGTGATCCAACATATAAACAGAACCAAGATAAAAATCACATGATTATCTCAATAGTTGCAGAAAAGGCCTTTGACAAAATTCAACAGCCCTTCATGCTAAAAACTCTCAATAAATTAGGTATTGATGGAACGTATCTCAAAATAATCAGAGCTATTTATGACAAACCCACAGCCAATACCATACTGAAGGGGCAAAAACTGGAAGCATTCCCTTTGAAAACCAGCACAAAACAGGGATGACCTCTCTTACCACTCCTATTCAACATAGTGTTGGAAGTTCTGGCCAGGGCAATCAGGCAAGAGAAAGAAATAAAGGGTATTCAATCAAGAAAAGAGAAATTCAAGTTGTCCCTGTTTGCAGATGATATGACTTTATATTTAGAAAACTCCATCATCTCAGCCCAAAATCTCCTTAAGCTGATAAGCAACTTCAGCAAAGTCTCAGGACACAAAATCAATGTGCAAAAATCACAAGCATTCCTATACACCAATAACAGACAAACAGAGAGCCAAATCATGAACGAAATCCCATTCACAATTGCTACAAAGAGAATAAAATACCTAGGAATCCAACTTACAAGGAATGTGAAGGACCTCTTCAAGGAGAACTACAAACTGCTCAACAAAATAAAAGAGGACACAAACAAATGGAAGAACATTCCATGCTCATGGATAGGAAGAATCAATATCATGAAAATGGTCATACTGTGCAAGGTAATTTATAGATTCAATGCTATCCCCATCAAGCCACCAATAACTTTCTTCACAGAATTGGAAAAAACTACTTTAAAGTTCATACGGAACCAAAAAAGAGCCCACATTGGCAAGACAATCCTAAGCAGAAAGAACAAAGCTGGAGGCATCATGCTACCTGATTCAAACTATGCTACAAGGCTACAGTAAACAAAACAGCATGGTACTGGTACCAAAACAGAAATGTAGACCAATGGAGCAGAACAGAGCTCTCAGAAATAGTACCACACACCTACAGCCATCTGATCTTTGGCAAACCTGACAAAAACAAGAAATGGGGAAAGCATTCCCTACTTAATAAATGGTGCTGGGAAAATTGGCTAGCCATATGTAGAAAGCTGAAACTGGATCCCTTCCTTACACCTTATACAAAAATTAACTCAAGATGGATTAAAGACTTACATGTTAGACCTAAAACCATAAAAACCCTAGAAGACAACCTAGGCAATACCATTCAGGCCACAGGCATGGGCAGGGTCTTCATGACTAAAACATCAAAAGCAATATCAACAAAAGCCAAAATTGAAAAATCGGATCTAATTAAACTAAAGAACTTCTGCACAGCAAAAGAAACTACCATCAGAGTGAACAGGCAACCTACAGAATGGGAGAACATTCTTACAATCTACCCATCTGACAAAGGGCTAATATCCAGAATCTACAAAGAACTTAAGCAAATATACTAGAAAAAATCAAACAACCCCAACATAAAGTGGGCAAAGGATATGAACAGACACTTCTCTAAAGAAGACATTTATGCAGCCAACGGACACATGAAAAAATGCTCATTATCACTGTCCATCAGAGAAATGCAAACCAAAACCACAATGAGATACCATCTCACACCAGTTAGAATGGCGATCATTAAGAAATCAGGAAACAACAGGTGCTGGAGAGGATGTGGAAGAATAGGAACACTTTTACACTGTTGGTGGGACTGTAAACTAGTTCGACAATTGTGGAAGACAATGTGGTGATTCCTCAAGGATCTAGAACTAGAAATACCATTTGACCCAGCCATCCCATTACTGGGGCATAAACCCAACAGATTATAAATCATGCTGCTATAAAGACATATGTACACGTATGTTTATTCCAGCACTATTCACAATAGCAAAGACTTCGAACAACCCAAATGTCCATCAATGATAGACTGGATTAAGAAAATGTGGCACATATACACCATGAAATACTACATAGCCATAAAAAAGGATGAGTTCATGTCCTTTGTGGGGACATGGATGAAGCTGTAAACCATCATTCTGAGCAAACTATCGCAAGTACAGAAAACCAGACACCTCATGTTCTCACTCATAGGTTGGAATTGAATAATGAGAACACTTGGACACAGGGTGGGGAACATCACACACCAGGGCCTGTTGTGGGGAGGGAGGAGCGGGTAGGGACAGCATTAGGAGATATACCTAATATAAATGATGAGTTAATGGGTGCAGCACGCCAACATGACACATGTATACATATGTAACAAACCTGCACCTTGTGCACATGTACTCTAGAACTTAAAGTATAATAATTTTTTTTAAAAAAATACAGAAACAACAGATGCTGGAGAGGATGTGTAGAAATAGGAACACTTTTACACTGTTGGTGGGAGTATAAATTAGTTCAGCCATTGTGGAAGACAGTGTGGCGATTTCTCATGGATCTAGAACTAGAAATACCATTTGATCCAGCCATCCCATTACTGGGTATATACCCAAAGGATTATAAATCATGCTACTATAAAGACACATATGCAAGTATGTTTATTGCAACACTATTCACAATACTAAAGACTTGAAACCAACCCATATGCCCATCAATGACAGACTGAATAAAGAAAATGTGGCACATATACACCCTGGAATACTATGCAGCCATAAAAAAGGATGAGTTCATGTCCTTTGCAGGGACGTGGATGAAGCTGGAAACCATCATTCTCAGCAAGCTATCACAGGGACAGAAAACCAAACACCACACGTTCTCACTCATAGGTGGGAACTAAACAATGAGAACACTTGGACATAGGGCGGGGAACATCACGCACTGGGGCCTATCATGGGGTGAGAGGCTAGGGGAGGGATAGCATTAGGAGAAATACCTAATGTAAATGATGAGTTAATGGGTGCAGCAAACCAACATGGCACTTGTATACCTATGTAACAAACCTGAACATTGTGCACATGTACCCTAGAACTTAAAGTATAAGAAAAAATAACTTAAAAAACAATAAAATAACAAATGCTGGTGAGGATGTGGAGAAAAGAGAAACCTATAGTTTTGGTGGAAATGTAAATTATCACAGCCACTAGAGAGAACAGTTTGGAAGTTCCTCAAAAAACTAAAGTAGAGCCACCATATTATCCAGCAGTCCCACTGTTAGGTATATACTCCAAAAGAGGAAATCAGTATATCAAAGATGTAGCTACACTTCCATGTTAATTACAGTACTGTTCACAATAGTCTAGATTTGGAAGTAACCTAAGTGTCCATCAGCAGATTAATGGACAAAATGTGGTACATATGCACAACGGAATACTTTTCAGCCATAAAAAAGAATGAGATCCTGTATTTGCAGCAACATGCATGGAACTGGAGGACATTAAGTTAAGTGAAATAAGCCAGGCACAGAAAGACAAACTTAATATGCTCTCACTCATTTGTGGGAACTAAAATTAAAACAATTGAACTCAGGGAGATAGACAGTACAGTGATGGTACTCCATAAATATACATACCTACTATGTACCCATAAAATTTTTTTTAATTTTAAGAAATAGATTCAGGAAAGAAGGACCATTCATAATTAAAAGAAAGTATTTAAAAGTAGAAAAATGTTTACATATCCAAGTCCAGCCACACTGACAGAGAGCTACTCTCTCTGTTCAAGCCTTCTTGAAAAAACAAGAAAGCAGTAATGGTCTACAGGGTCTTTTCCGGTCTTCGAATTTGTAGTCCTGTAATGCTCTCTTCCTAGCAGCACTTGCTTGACTTGTAATTTACATCTTGTCTATAGAACCCTAGCCTTTCAATGGCCTGCCATGGCTGGCAATGTCACAATTAACATCTATAATGCATTTGAATATCAGGCAACCAAGTCTACCATGAAAATCGAGCATCGGCTCCCGTGTTTGTTGCAGCACTGTTCACAGTAGGCAACATTTGAATGCTAAGTGTCCATTAACAGATGAATGGATACATACATGGTACATACAATGGAGAACTATTCAGCCACAAAAAATAATAAGATCCTGTCATTTGCAACAAGATGGATGAAACTGGAGGTCATCATGTTAAGTGAAATAAAGACAAACCATATGTTCTCACTTATTTTCAGGATCTAAAAATCAAAACCTTCGAACTCATGAAGATAGAGAGTAGAAGGATAGTTACTAGAGGCTGGGAAGGGAAGTTGGGGGATGGGGGAAGGTCGAGATGGTTAATGGGTACAAAAAAATAGAAAGAATGAATAAGACCTAGTATTTGATAGCACAATAGAGTATATTAGGCTATTCTTGACTTGCTATAAATAAATACCCAAGACCGGGTAATTTATAAGAAAACAGGTTTAACAGACTCACAGTTCCATGGGCTGTACAGGAGGCATGGTGGTATCTGCTTCTGGGGAGGCCTCAGCAAGGTTTCACTCATGGCAGAAGGTACAGCTAGAGCAAGCATCTTACATGGCATGAATAGGAGAGAGGAAAGAGGGGCTACACTTTTAAACTACCAGATCTCATGAGAACCCACTCAGTGTACAGTACCAAGGTGGGATAGTGCTAACCCATTCATGAAAGATCCACCCCCATGATCCAGTCACCTCCCATTAGGGCCCACCTCCAATATTGGGGATTATAGCTCTGCATGAGATTTGGGCAGGGACACAGATTCAAACCGTAAGACAGGGTGATTATAGTTAATAATCATTTAATAATTATTTTATTATAGTCAATAATAATTTAATTGTACAATTGAAAGTAACTAAAAAAGTATAATTGGATTGTTTGTGATACAGAGGATAAATGCTTGAGAGGATGGACAACTCATTCTCCATGATGCGATTATGACACATTGCATGCCTGTATCAAAACATCTCATGAGCGATCACCATGGTGGATGGGAGGCAGGACTAGACTGCAGCTCCAGACAGAGCAGTGTGTGGAGGCTCTCACTGTGAACCGAATCGATTGCAAGAACAAACCAGCAATTCTGAGAGGACCCACAGGCCCTCTGAAGGAAGCGGACTGCTCCTGCAGGTCCTGGGAGACTTCCCAAAAACTGTGAGTGCCCCAACTGCGGAAGTGGGAAAGGGAGACCCTCTTCTCCCAAACACACACCCCCGCTGGAGAAGCTGAAGTTCTGTTTGTGGAAGAAGTTTCTGACTTTACTTGGAGCTGAGTCAATTTAGAGAGCCAAGAGAAATACAGGGGTAGAGAAAGCAGCAGAAAGGCCCTGGGTGCTCACTGGGTCCCCAGGCAGCCCATTCCTGCCTGGCACCACAGGGATCCATCAGGAGGGTGGCTAGAGGAGCGGGAGGTAATAATCCACGAGGAGAAGGAAATCTTTGAACTTTGTAACAATTTGAATGGGGCGAGAACCTCCTGGCCAGAACTGCGTGGGGAGTGGAAAGAATCCAGTGTGTAGACTCCACAGGTTGGGGAAGAACCAAGCCCTTTTCTTTCGCAACTGGGAGGCAGGAAGCCCAGGGCAAGTTTTCAAGTCTATCTCACCCTCCACCTGGAAACAGACTAGGGGCTGTCTGGGGGGCGGGGCATGACAGGAGTGAGATCAGCCCTTCAGTTTGCATGGGAGCTGGGTGAGCCCTGTGACTACTGGCTTTCCCCCACTTCACTAACAACCTGCATGACTCAGCAGAGACAGCCTTAATCCTTCTAGGTACACAACTCCAGTGACTTAGGATTCTCACCCTTATCCTCCACATCAACTGCAGCAAGACCCACTCAAGAAGGGTCTGAGTTTAGACATGCCTAGCCCTGCCCCACATGATGGTCCTTCCCTATAACCCTGGTAGTGGAAGACAAGGGGCATTTAATCTTGGGAGTCCTAGGTCCCCGCTCACCATCGGTCCCTCTCCACACTACTACAGCTGATGTTTTCTGGAAAGTGCCACTGCCTGGCAGGAGGCCAACAAGCATGAAACAGAGCATTAAACCACCAAAACTAAGGACCCTCATGGAGTCCACTGCACTGCCCCACTGCTGCCACCTCCACCGGACAGGGGCTGGTATCCACAGCTGAGAGACCCATAAATGGCTCACATCACAGGACTCTGTGCAAACAACCCCAGCACCAGCCTGAAGCCAGGTACACTCACTGGTGGCTAGACCCAGAAGAGAGACAACAATCACTGCAGTTTGGCTCACAGGAAGCCACATCCATAAGAAAAGGGGGAGAGTACTACATCAAAGGACTACCCCGTGGGACAAAAGACTCTGAACAACAGCCTTCAACCCTAGACCTTCTCTCTGACAGAGCCTACCCAAATGAGAAGGAACCAGAAAACCAACCATGATAATATGAAAAAACAAGGCTCTTTGACACTCCAAAAAAATCACACTAGTTCACCAGCAATGGATCCAAACCAAGAAGAAATCCCTGATTTACCTAAAAAAGAATTCCGGAGATTAGTTATTAAGCTAATCAGGGAGGGACTAGAGAAAGGCAAAGCCCAAGGCAAGAAAATCCAAAAAATGATACAAGAAGTGAAGGGAGAAATATTCACGGAAACAGATAGCTTTAAGAAAAAAATAATCAAATATTCAGGAAACTTTGGACACACTTTTAGAAATGCAAAATACTCTGGAGAGTCTCAGCCATAGAACTGAACAAGTAGAAGAAAGAAATTCAGAGCTCAAAGACAAGGTCTTCGAATTAACTCAATCCAACAAAGACAAAGCAAAAAGAATAAGAAAATATAAACAAAGTCTCCAAGAAGTCTGGGATTATGTTAAACGACCAAGCCTAAGAATAATCAGTGTTCCTGAGGAAGAAGAGAATTCTAAAAGCTTGGAAAACATATTTGCGGGAATAGTCAAGGAATGCTTCCCTGGCCTCACTAGAGACCTAGACATGTAAATACAAGAAGCACAAAGAACATGTGGGAAATTCATCACAAAAAGATCTTCGCCTAGGCACATTGTCCTTAGGTTATCCAAAGTTAAGACGAAAGAAAGAATCTTAAGAGCTGTGAGACAGAAGCACCAGGTAACCTATAAAGGAAAACCTATCAGATTAACAGCAGATTTCTCAGCAGAAACCCTACAAGCTAGAAGGGATTGGGGCCCTATCTTCAGCCTCCTCAAACAGAATTTATCAGCCAAGAATTTTGCATCCAGCAAAACTAAACATTATATGTGAAGTAAAGATACAGTCATTTTCAGACAGACAAATGCTGAGAGAATTCGCCATTACCAAACTACCATTACAAGAACTGATAAAAGGAGCTCTAAATCTTGCAACAAATCCTGGAAACACATCAAAGCAGAATCTCCTTAAAGCATACATCACACAGGACCTATAAAACAAAAATACAAGTTAAAAAGCAAAAACAAACAAACAAAAAAAAAACAAAGTACACAGGCAATAAGAGCACGATGAATGCAACAGTACCTCGCATTCCAATACTAACATTGAATGTAAATGACCTAAATGCTCCACTTAAAAGATACAGAACTGCAGAGTGGATAAGAACTCACCAACCAACTATCTGCTACCTTCAGGAGACTCACCTAACACATAAGGACTCACATAAACTGAAAGGGGTAGAAAAAGGCATCTCATGCAAATGGATACCAAAAGTGAGCAGACATAGCTATTCTTACATCAGACAAAATAAACTAAAGCAACAGCAGTTAAAAGAGACAAAGAGGGACATTATATAATGCTAAAAGTCCTTGTCCAATAGGAAAATATCACAATCCTAAACATATATGCACCTAACACTGGAGCTCCTAAATTTATAAAACAATTACTAATAGACCTAAGAAATCAGATAGACAGCAACACAATAATAGTAGGGGACTTCAATACTCCACTGACAGCACTAGACAGATCATCAAGACAGCAAGTCAACAAAGAAACAATGGATTTGAACTATACGTTGGAACAAACGGACTTAACAGGTATATACAGAACATTTCATCCAACAACCAAGAATACACATTCTATTCAACAGTGCATGGCACTTTCTCCAAGATAGACCATATGATAGACCATAAAATGAGCAGGAATAAATTCAAGAAAATTGAAATTATATCAAGTGCTCTCTTAGACCACAGTGGAATAAAACTGGAAATCAACTCCGAAATGAACCTTTAAAACCATGCAAATACGTGGAAATTAAATAACCTGCATGAGGACTGGGTCAAAAATGAAACCAAGAAGGAAATTTAAAAATTCTTTGAGCTGAATGGCAATAATGCCACAACCTACCAAAACCTCTGGGATATAGCAAAGGTGGTGCTAAGAGGAAAGTTTATAGCCCTAAACATGAAAAATACTGAAAGAGCACAAACTGACATTCTAAGATCATACCTCAAGGAACTAGAGAAACAAAGAACAAACCAAACCCAAACCCAGAAGAAAGGAAATAACCAAGATCTGAGCAGAACTAAATAAAATTGGAACCAAAACACACACACACACACACACACACACACACACACACACACACAAAAGATAAATGAAACAAAAGCTAACTCTTTGAAAAGATAAATAAAATTCATAGACCAATAGCAAGATTAACCAAGAAGAGAGAGAAAATCCAAATAACCTCGCTAAAAAACAAAATAGGAGATATTACAACTGACACCACTGAAATACAAAAGATCATTCAAGGCTACTATGAACACCTTTACTCACATAAACTAGAAAACCTAGAAGAGATGGATACATTCCTGGAAAAATACAACCCTCCTAGCTTCAACCAGGAAGAATTAGCTACCCTGAACAGACCAATAACAAGCAGTGATATTAAAATAGTAATTTAAAAATTACCAACAAAAAAAGTCTAGGACCAGACAGATTCATGGCAGAATTCTACCAGAGATTCAAAGAAGAATTGGTACCAATCCTTTTGATACTATTTCACAAGACAGAGACAAAAGGAACCCTCACTAATTCATTCTATGAAGCCAGCATCACCCTAATACCAAAACCAGTTCAGGACATAACCAGAAAACAAAACTACAGACCAATATCCTTGATGAACACAGATGCTAAAATCCTTAAAAAAATACTAGCTAACCAAATCCAACAATACATCAAAAATATAATCCACCATGATCAAGTGGGTTTCATACCAGGGATGCAGGGATGGTTTAACATACACAAGTCAGTAAATGTGATATACCACATAAACAGAATTAAAAACAAAAATCACATGATCTTCTCAATAGATGCAGGAAAAGCATTTGACAAAATCCAGCATCACTTTATGATAAAACTCTCAGCAAAATCATCATACAAGGGACTTACCTTAATGTAATAAAAGCCATCTATGACAAACTCACAGCCAACATAATACTGAATGGGGAAAAGTCGAAAACATTCCCTCTGAGAACTGGAACAAGACAAGGATGTCCACTCTTGCCACTCCTCTTCAACACAGTACTGGAAGTCCTGGCCAAAGCAGCCAGACAAGAGAAAGAAATAAAAGGCATCCAAATCAGTAAAGGGAAGTCAAACTGTCACTGTTTGCTGATGATATGATTGTTTACCTTGAAAACCCTAAGGACTCCTCCAGAAAGCTCCTAGAACTTATACAAGAATTCAACAAAGTTTTCGGATACAAGACTAATGTACACAAATCAGTAGCTCTTTTATACACCAACAATGAACAAGCAGAGAATCAAATCAAGAACTCAACCCCTTTTACAATAGCTGCAAAAAAAAAAAAAAAAAAAAATACTTAGGAATTGACCTAACCAAGGAGTTGAAAGTCCCCTAAGAAATCATAGATGACACAAACAAATGGAAACACATCCCATGCTCATGGATGGGTAGAATCAATATTGTGAAAATGACCACATTGCCAAATGCAGTCTACAAATTTAAATCAATCCCATCAAAGTACCACCATCATTCTTCACAAAATTACAAAAAACAATTCTAAAATTCATATGGAACAAAAAAGAACCTGCATAGCTAAAACAAGATTAAGCAAAATGAACAAATCTGGAGGCATAGCACTACCTGATTTCAAACTATACTATAAGGTCATAGTCACCAAAACAGTGTGGTGGTGGTATGAAAATAGACACATAGACCAATGGAACAGAAGAGAGAAGCCAGATATAAGCTCAAATACTTATAGCCAACTGATCTTCAACAAGGCAAACAAGAATAGAAAGTGGGGAATGGATACCCTTTTGAACAAATGATGCTGGGATAACTGGCTAGCCACATGTAGGAGAATGAAACTGAATCCTCAACTCTCAGCTTGTATAAAAATGAACTCAAGATGGATTAAGAACTTAAACCTAAGATCTGAAGCTATAAAAATTCTAGAAGATAACATTGGAAAAACCCTTGTAGACATTGGCATAGGCAAGGATTTCATGACCAAGAACAAAAAGCAGATGCAATAAAAACAAAGATAAATAGCTGGGACCTAATTAAACTAAAGAGCTTTTGCATGGCAAAAGGAAGTCAGCAGAGTGGGAACAGACAACTCAGAGTGGGAGAAAATCTTCACAATCTATACATCTGACAAAGGACTAATATCCACAATCTACAAAGAACTCAAATCAGTAAGAAAAAAACAAACAATCTCATCAAAAAGTAGCCTAAGGACATGAATAGACAATTCTCAAAAGCAGATATATAAATGGCCAACAAACATAAGAAAAAATGCTCAACATCACTAATGATCAGGGAAATGCAAATCAAAACCACAATGTGATAACCCCTTACTCCAGCAAGAATGGCCATGATAAACAAATTTAAAAAACAGTAGATGTTGGCATGGATGCAATGAACAGGGAACACTTCTACACTGCTGGCGGGAATGTAGACTAGTACAGCCACTATGGAAAACAGTGTAGAGATTCCTTAAAGAACTAAAAGTAGAACTACCATTCAATCCAGCAATCACACTACTGGGTATCTACCCAGAGGAAAAGAAGCCATTATTTGAAAGGATACTTGCACATGCATGTTTATAGCAGCACAATTCACAATTGCAAAATCATGGAACCAACCAAATGCCCATCAATCTACAAGCGAGGTCGCTCACGCCTATAATCCCAGCACTTTGGGAGGCCAAAGCAGGCAGATCACAAGGTCAGGAGATCTAGACCATCCTGGCTAACATGGTGAAACCCCATCTCTATTAAAAATACAAAAAATTAGCCAGGCGTGGTGGCAGACGTCTGTAGTCCCAGCTACTCGGGAGGCTGAGGCAGGAGAATGGCATGAACCCGGGAGGCAGAGCTTGCAATGAGCCTAGATCGCACCACTGCACTCCAGCCTGGGCAACAGAGTGAGACTCCGTCTCAAAAAAAAAGGAAACTATGGTATATATACAATGGAATACTATGCAGTCATAAAAAGGGATGAATTAACAGCATTTGCAGTGACCTGGATTAGATTGGAGACTATTATTCTAAGAGAAGTAACTTAGGAATGGAAAATGAAACATCATATGTTCTCACTGATATGTGGGAGCTAAGCTGTGAGGACGCAAAGGTATGAATGATACAATGGACTTTGAGGACTTGAGGGGAAGAGTGGGAGGGGGTGAGGGATAGAAGACTACAAATATGGTGCAGTGTATACTGCTGGGGTGGTGGGTGCACCAAAATCTCACAAATCACCACTAAAGAACTTACCCATGTAACCAAATACCACCTGTACCCCAATAACTTATGGAAAAATAAAAAATAAATTTTTTAAAAATCTCATGTACCCCATAAATATATATACCCACTCTGTACCCACAAAAAATTAAAAATTTTTTAAAAACCATGCATCAATCCTGGAGCCCAGCTTCCTAGAAACATACTGGTTCTGTTGTGGCCAAATACCCCATGCATATTAAGTCTCCAGATTCATCCTTATTTCCAGCTACATATAGAAAATGATCTTTTTTATTACACTGATCAGAAATTTCCAGTTATTATGCTCTCAAAAACCTCAATATTCTCAACAGTAAAATAAGATAACAAATCTACCTTACGGGGTTGTTGCAGAGGTGGGTTCTGGTTATCGTGTATGTGTTCTGCAGACTTTTAATTACTTCATAGTTGTTAGTTGTTATTAACTGTATCAGATCTCTGGAGTTTAATGTATAGTTAATGATACATAGGACTAAATTGCAAAATGATTTTCATCTCATTTTTACTACAACTCATAAAAAATAGTAAATGATTAAGACATTAACCCAAAGAAATATGTGATTTTTTAAGGTATGCACTTTTCTTCAACTGGTCCCAAGTCAGTGTACAGGTAAAACCCTGACTGCCTCCACCCACTCCCAGGGAGACCAAAAGGCTTCATATATCTCAAGTTGGGGTACAAAAGAGGGGGAGCCATGAAGGCTGATCATTTAAAACAAAACAAAATTTTTAAAAGTATTAAGGCAAAGATTTAAAAAATTTTGCCAGGCCAGGCACAGTAGCTCATGCCTGTAATCCCAGCACTCTGGGAGGCAGAGGCAGGCGGATCACGAGCTCAAGAGATGGAGACCATCCTGGCTAACATGGTGAAACACTGTCTCTACTAAAAATACAAAAAAAAAAAAAAAAAATTAGCCAGGTGTGGTGGCGGACTCCTGTAGTCCCAGCTACTTGGGAGGCTGAGGCGGGAGAATGGCGTGAACCCAGGAGGAGGAGCTTGCAGTGTTGCTGAGATCGCGCCACTGCGCTCCAGCATGGGCGATAGAGCAAGACTCCATCTCAAAAAAAAAAAATTTTTTTTGCATTACATAATTTACATGAAAGCAATGCTATCCCTTCCCCTGTGTGGACTAGGGAGAGGATGGGGCCATTCTCCTTACAGAGAAGTGGGGTGGCTTTTAGGAGGGCAAGGGGCTTCCTAGGACAATGCAGCTCACGTTATTTAAAAAAGAACAAGAACAATGTACAATCGAAGTCCTCAGCCACATTGTAGAACTTTGGAGGATGCTCGCTCCAACAGACTGCTGTCACCTTCACCGCTCCAATTTTCAAATGAGTCAAGCCAATAAATAAATAAATAAATAAATAAATAAATAAATAAAGCGATGCCAATCTCATCTTGTTATCTGCACAAGTTAGGTTTTATCCAGAAAGGACGTAACGCAACTAAGTAACAGTCCGCCTAGAAGCATTTGGAGGATGGAGGGGCTGGCTTGTCATACCCCTGCTTGCTGGTCCATATCTGATCTGTTGGAAGGTGGACAGCCAGGCCAGGATGCAGCCCATCCACACAGAGTATTTGAGCTTGGGGGGAGCAATGATCTTGATCTTCATCGTGCTGGGCGCCAGGGCAGTGATCTCTTTTTGTATCCTGTCAGGGTTGCCAGGGTACATGGTGGTACCACCAGACAGCACTGAGTTGGCATACAGGTCTTTATGGATGTCCACGTCACACTTCATGATGGAGTCGAAGGTAGTTTCGTGAATGCCACAGGATTCCATGCCCAGGAAGGAAGCCTGGAAGAGCACCTCGGGGCAGCGGAAACGCTGGTTGCCGATGGTAATGACCTGGCAATGGGGCAGCTGGTAGCTCTTCTCCAGGGAGGAGCTGGAGGCCGCCATGGCCATCTCCCACTCAAAGTCTAGGGTGATGTAGCACAGCTTCTCCTTGGTGTCGCACGCAATCTCCTGCTCTGCCCTGGTGGTGAAGCTGTAGCCCAGCTCGGTGAGGATCGTCATGAGGTACTCAGTCAGGTCCTGGCTAGCCAGGTCCAGATGTAGGATGGCATGGGGGAGGGAGTACCCCTTGTAGATGGGCACCCGGTGGGTGACCCCATCCACAGAGTCCATCATGATGCCAGTGTATGGCCAGAGGCGTACAGGGACCACAAGGCCTGGATGGCCATGTATATGTCTGGGGTGTTGAAGGTCTCAAACATGATCTGGTCATCTTTTTGCGGTTGTCCTTGGGGTTCATGGGGGCCTACGTCAGCAGCACGGGGTGCTCCTCAGGAACCACACCCAGCTCGTTGTAGAAGGTGTGATGCCAGATCTTCTTCATGTGGTCCCATTTGGTGACAATGCTGTGCTTGGTGGGGTACTTCAGGGTCAGGATGCCTCTCTTGCTGTGGGCCTCGTCGCCCCAAGTAGAGGTCTGTCTGGCCCATGCCCACCATCACATCCTGGTACCTGGGGTGCCCCATGATGGAGGGGAAAATGACCCAGGGGGATATCATCACCTGCAAAGCTGGCCTTGCACATGCCTGAGCTGTTGTCAATGACAAGTGGGGCGATACCATCATCCATGGTGAGCTGGCGGTAGGTGTGGACTGGGCGGTGGAGCAGCAAAGGCAGGGTTCAGTGCTTATGGGGCAGATGTGGTCTTGGTCAGAAATATATGCTATTTTAACTGACAAAATCAGTATTCTGATGAGCTGGCTGAAAAATATTCATAAAATTGTACACATTTAATGTACCACCTACATAAATACAAACAGAAATTCTAACCCTTTCATTGTAAATAATGGAATAAAGTAAACAAGGCTGCTAGTGAGAATCTAAATGGATATGTTTCTTCCAGTTGATAATATCATGTGAATCAAAAAGGTATTAATTTCACTGCTACATATTTGGAGTGATACCGTATGGACATTGTTTTAGAAGAAAATTCCGTTCTGAAATGATCAAAGCTAGATAAAGTGTGGAAGAGTGCTGTTGTTCAAGACACTAAGTTTGATAATCAGTTCACCTGGAGGGAAAACATTCTAGTTTTCACATCTTTGCAATATTTTACATCTATGCTCAAGAGAAGCCTGAGTGAAGAAAAAGATAACATTTTAGCAGCAAAACCCTTAAACTCATGGTAGAATAATAATGAGACTACTTGGTTCAGAAGAAAATCAGAAGTAAAGAAAAATTTGCAGTAAGGGTAAACAAACTGAATTCATATTTCACAAGAATATACATATTTTAAGAGGAATAATACATGTTTGTAAGGAGAAAAAATGTTAAAGGGAATACATATGTTTATAAGGGGGTAAAAGTATGTTGACAATGAAGTCAACTCTCTGGGTAACCTAAGCATTTGAGGACAACAGGGAATGCAATTCCTTAAAAGAAATTTTTGTTTCAGAAAGAATTATCTATTAATGGAAGCTTTGTCTGAAAACATGGGGGCCAGGAGAGTAGAGAAGCAGAGAATGATTTTACTCTAGAAGAAAGCTGCAGATCTATGCACTGGTGATCTTTAACAAAGGATCTGTTTAGAAATGTAAATCTGTTTCCACTGCTCACAGCGCTTAATGTTTCCAGGGCTTTCTGGCCATTCTCTTCCACAGAGGCCCTGGCATGACAGCATATACCGAATGGGATGGCCATTAACGAGGAACCGGGATAATAATCAATCCCAGCTGTCTTGTTATATGATCAAAGATAATTTTTAAAGCCCAAATGTTTTCCTTGATTTGGTGTTATGGCGATTGAGTTCATTTTTCAGTAGCTGAAAATGCATGACCATATATTTACCCCTAAACACTTAAAAGGGAAACAGAAAGCCATATTTTTCCAGAGAAGCAGACTTGGCTTGGCTAGACTATAGATCACATTAAGTGGGGGCCATCAGGCAAATGGGCCTAGATTTGGGACAACAAATTCTGTCAATGGATTTGCTCCATTAGACTTGGGTATAAACTACACCAAAATAATGGGATTTGGTTCCATGTGAGAATAAAATTATGGAGCTACAAAAAAAATTGCTTCTTCCCATTACAATCAACTACTAAAGGATTCTGCAAGTGAAATGCACTAAAATGAATTAGTTGTATAACTGTTACTCTTTCATTAAAATGATTTAATAGTTCTACAAATGTCATGGCATTAGCATTTTATGCAAAGCTATAAAACAGTAACAAGTAAAAAAAAATTCAACTGCCTTTAAAAGTCAGCACTTTTGGACTATGTTTATGAGACTACACGGTCACTTTGTGATATGAAATGGCAGCATCGCTAAGATAAATACTGCTTGCTGGCGAGTTTTATTTTGGGCAGGAGGCCATTAAAAGAATGAGGCAACAGAATTCATCTTTCATTGGGATGGGCTTCAACCCCCCATTTACATTGACTAACCCATCCTAAGATGTCTCTAAGGAGAAGAGAAGTTTTTTGGAGTATTTCCTTAAGAAATTATCTAATGACATATTTTTTACAATGTTTGAGGAGAAGGTTAAACATTTTTACATTGTTTACAATGTTTAACCTTCTCCTGTCAGGACAATCAAAAACTTATTTACAGGCAGGTAACAGACAGGTAATATGTCATGGCAAAGCCCTAAAAGATCCATGTACAACATGCAGATTATGGTTAATAATAATGTATGGTATTTAGGATTTTTGCTAAATGTGTAAATTACAGAGGCTCTTGCCACAGAGGGGAAAAATGGGTAACTATGTGAGGGATGATGGCTATGTTGATTCACTTCATTATAGTAATCATCTTACTACTATATATATATACTATATATAAATATATACAATATAATTTATAAATAAACACAATAAAATTTATTTAAATACATTCCTAACAAATGATTTTTCTAGAAAGACAAAGGACACATTCATAGGTGCTATCTTTGTTGACAACTCATCCCCAGTCCATCGGATCTCCAAATAAATATTGGATGTTTTCCATCCTCAATAGTGTGTGATAAGTAGGTGATGCTTATATTTTTTGTTTGCTGTTGCTTCCAAAACTGTTTCCTTAAACAAAATATTGATAAGAAGTAATAACACACTTAGGCAGGACAGTAACCCACAAGGTTCCACAAAGTTTAAATTATGCATTGGACATTAGCCAATTGCTAGGGTTTAATGATAACAATTGCCTAGTGATACAGTTGGTATTCATATTAAAAGTAAAGATTTGGATTGCTATAATTCTGATTGTAAATGGATAAGATGTAAATGGCTAATACACTGTCAGCTGTCCTTCAGGAGCTGATGCTGCATGAGAAACTAGTTAGCCAAAAAAAAAAAAAAAAAATTCAGGGGAGTACAAAATAAGTCTTCTCTTATCTCTTACCAGCCTTATTCACACATGACCTAGACTGCTTTTTGACTCATGTTTAGTAGCATGCCATGCAGAGGAAATAGCATGAGGTAGTGGAAAACACTGAACTTGGAATATTAAGATTTGGGTTAAAATTCTGGCTTGACCTGAGGAAATTATATAGCTCATCTGAAACTAGTAGGCTGGACTGGAAGGTGTGAGTATCCTTTTATCACAGAATAATGCAAGGCCACTAGTGGCTGGCTCAGCAATTGTCAACAGCCATCAGATGGTATGGAAAAGCTTCTGTGTGACCCCCTCAACATATATCCAATTGAACTGAAGTGAAAGTCTTGTCACAGTGAATTAGAAATGGGCCATGTATGATCTAACTTCAATAATAAGCTAATTTCATTTATGTCTTAAATATCGAAATGAGATGTTAGTCTTATCACTTTTCAAATTCTATATTCTAATCACAATCATTAGCTCCCACCAATACCTCTGTTTCTTTATTATTAAAATCTCCCCAACTTCAAAGGCAAGCAAACTGAGGCAGGAAATGAAAATGTACTGAGCCAGTGACAGAATGAGAAGAAGCATTCGTGAGGTTGGTCCTAACCATGGGGCCTTTGGCTATTACCAGACGCTTTCATGGGAAGTCCCATCATATGAATCTTTCCCATAGTTGTGTGAAACATTTAATTTTGCTGCCTATATCAGAAAAAAAGCAAGTATTGACTAAGCTTGTAGTCAATATCTAAACATCTATTGCAGACTTGGGGATTTAGAAGGTTGTATGTAGATAGCATAATCTCTGCCCTCAAGAGGTTTACAGTTAGATTAGGAAGGTAAATATATAAATGAAAACTCAGCAAAGTATATGCAATGATTCTCAAACTATAGTTTGTAAAAGTTACCCAGGAAGCTTGTTAAAGATGCAGATTCCCAGGCTCTATACCTAGACCCATAGATTCTAAGACAGTAGATCTGGGTGGGTTCAGTAATCTGCATTTTTTTTTTTTTTTTTTTTTTTTGAGATGGAATCTTGCACTGTCTCCCGGGCCGGAGTGCAATGGCACTATCTTGGCTCCCTGCAACCTCTGTCTCCCAAGTTCAAGCAATTATTCTTCCTCAGCCTCCCGAGTACCTGGGATTACAGGCACCGGCCACCATGCCTGGCTAATTTTTTGTATTTTTAGTAAAGATGGGGTTTCACTATGTTGGCCAGGCTGGTCTCCAACTCTTGACCTCATGACCTAACCGTCTCAGCCTCCCAAAGTGCTGGGATTACAGACGTGAGCCACTGTGCCCGGCCAATAATCTGCATTTTTAACAGTATCCATGTTGGTGATTCTAATGCACATGGTCAGAAGACCACACATTCAGAAATGCCAATGGATAACAGCTCAGGCTTTAGGATCTAATGGTCTGAGTTTACCCAGATCCACCATTTGCCAACTGTGGGACCTTTCTTAAGCTGCTAAAGTCCTCTGGGTTTCAATGTTCTTATCTATAAAATAAAGATAATAATAGTACATGCATGTCTGGTGGTTATAACATTGGTACTCAGTAAGCACTTAGTGAAAACTGCTGTTTGTTGTTATTAATGTTATTGAAACACTAGAAACTGACCAAGTGCTAATTGCCCTGACATTGTTCCTAGAATTTAATGAATAAAAAGAGAGTTCTGGATGAGGGCATGGAAAGCTTTAAGGAGGAAGAAGAGTTAAGCTAAGCTTTAAAAAACAATGAAAAGTTTATATTATCAAAGAAAAGAAGAAACTCTGGGTGAAGGGGCCATAACAAGCAAATTATCAAAGAATGAGCTCAATGCAGGAAGTGCCACAAAAGCAGAGGGTTGAGTTGGTGAAAAGTGGGAGGTAAGTGGCCAGAAGACCCAAGACTCAACAAACCTGACTCTCCCTTCCATTGTTTGAAACACCTGTTTTAAGAAGCAGCTACACTAGCTATAAAGCCCTACATTAAGAAACTGGATACAAAAAGAGTAAACTTATAGTGCTCTTCTTATGGCAAAAGTAATTCTTTCTTTACAAAATAATTTATTAACCAGAACTTTAATTCGGAGACTGGGTTAGCACACTTAAAACACATTTTGATTTACTAAAGATAAATAATTCAACCCTTCAATAAAAAAGACTATGAGCTTTTTGGAAAGCAAGGGATTTTCTTACTCGTTACAGGAACCCCAGACTCTAGCACAGTGCTAGGAACATGATAATAGCTTTATAAACAAATGATGGCCCAGTTAAACAGTCATATATGTTGTTATGACAAAGAATGAGATATCTGTGAAAAAAGGTTTCTTTTTGAGTACTGCCATATCCAGTTATTATTCATATTCCTAGGTAAAACTATTGCTTTGAAAATCAAGCCAGATTTCATTTATACTGTATTAGTGGTAATAAATTTAATTAAATATTGTACATGTCAATAATCAAACTGGATAATTCAATTGAAAACACACTGAACTCTAATTTGACTTACAGTTATCTGAGTAACTTCATTAAATTCATAATGTGATGGTTGATGAGAATAGCACAATGTACCGAGGCACTGAAAACCTATCTTGTTCCTCTTCTCTCCTCTCCTCTATTGATAGGGATCCTTATAGGTTAACTGACAGTTGCAACTTGATTTTCCAGGAAATAAATACATCTCTGAACCTTCAGAATAGCCGTATCCCAAACTGGTTTCCATTGCCATGAATTTCTTTTCTGACTTAGCATATTTCAGTTTCTCTTTCTCAACCTTGGGAAGTAGTATTAAAGGAACATATGGGATAGTTCACTCTTTTCCTTTGACTTGCCAAATGTTATCTTCAAAATTAAGTCATGACCATAAGGCAGTCAAAACATACGGGTCAGAAGTTCAAGAGGCTATCCACGACCCGCAGACAAAGCAGCTGTGTTGATCACCTAGAAAGTACAAACTAAATGTGGATCATGGGATTATATTGCTGAGAAATCAGAAAACTAGGCAAGGAGAAATGTCCACAGTGGTCATTAAAATAATCATTACAGTAGAAAAGATTTGCCTTAAAACCACCAAAAAATAGAGATTTATCTAAAGTGAACATTTTATATCACTATGCCACAAAGTAATAACTGCAATGAAAATATTGCACTAATACAATTTGTGATCTTTGATGAACTAGAAATTGTGTCTTTGCTCCCACTGCCATTCGCCTCCTATTTTTGTGAACTGGGAATAAAATGACCAACTTAAGCTTCACTTTACAAATATGATTCCGGTTAATGTCCCAAGGGGAGCTATCAGCATGTCTCTTCCAATTGCCTCCTAGGGAACAAGAGACAAATAGTTGGCCTATTAAAAACAATGGATGCATTCACTTCTGTACCAGCCTGACAGGGACCCTGCGCTTCCGTTTACAACTGCCAGGTTCATTCAGCTCTTTGATTACCTTCTATCAGTGCGTTCACAACCAATTCAAGCCAATAGTGGGAGATAATTAAATCCACAGAAACAGAAGCAGTTTTTATGGTCACACCTGCTTAATGCCCCTCGGCCTATTTTCACTCACATATAATTAATAGTGTTCTCTGTCAGCAACTCAGACTTCCAGCAACACAGAGGATGGTAGTGAGAGCTCTGGGTATTGCCCTGGAATGAGCAGCTAGGTCTGAGTTTGTGTTCCAGCTGACACACTTATTGCTCCAGCTGATACACTTAGTTGTGCAACCTTCAGCATATTTAGTCTGTCTGAGCCTCAGTTTTCCTGTCTATAACAAAGGTAATAATACACACATCAGGAGAACATTGATATAAAGAACCAAACACATGTCACATACTCAACTAACATCAGTCCATTTACAAACACTGCTCAAAAATATGTTAGAATAACTATAACTTTGATGATATGGGACTTAAAAGAATGGAAATGAAAACCAGGCAATAATGGGTTCAGAATTATTGTTTTAGTCTTACACAAACCAATGTGTCCCATAAGTTCAAATGGTAATCAGTTGCAACAAACTGGTTTCCAGTAGGTATAAATATGCCCTTATAAAGAAATACTGTATGATTCCACTTACATGAGGTATCTAAAATTGTCAAACTCATAAAAGCAGAAAGTAGAATGGTGGCTGTTGGGGGCTGGAAGAGGGGGAAAAAAGGGGGAGTTGTTGTTCAATGGGTATAGAGCTTCAGTCATACAAGATGAGTGTGTCCTAGAGTTATGCAGATGTACAGCATGGTGCCCATAGTTAACAATACTGTATTGTGTGCCTAATTTTGTTAAGAGGGTAGATCTCAGGTTAAGTATTCTTACCATGAAAAAAAAAAGAGGCATGGATATGTTTATTGTCTTGATGGTAGTAATAGTTTCACAGGTGTATGCATATGTACAAACTTATTGAATTGTATACATCAAATATGTGCAGCTTTCTGGATATCAGTTACACTTCAATAAAGCCATGTTTTAAAAAAAAAAAAAAGAAAGAAGAAATAAATAGAAACACTTAGAAAGCCTCTACACAGCAGCTGCTCTCTATCCTAATAAAAAAGTACATCACGGTAACCAGGAAGCTCTGCAATCAGCACTTGCTGCTTTATCTCACTATAAGGAGCCTATTTCCTTTCCTTTACTCACCTTACCCAATTTTTCCTTCAAGACTCAGCTTGGACGTCTCCTTCTCCAGGAAACCCCCACTCAAGTGCCCTCTCTCATGTACTCTCATAGTGCTCTGTTCACACCTTTACGTCTTCTTTCTTTCAGTTTAACTTCCTCTCTAGAACCATGTCTTCTCCTTGTATCCCCAGCACCTACCAAGTGCGGTGTCTGGCACACAGCGGTACCCAGTAACAACTGTCAATTGACAGAATACACACTGGCCTCAGAGTCAGGGAGATGGAATCAAATTCTGACTCTACCACTTACCTGTTTGCCTTTTCTAATACTGTGACTCCATGTGCCCACATTAGCCATGCTCTCTCATATCACAGAATAAACATAAAGATGAAACAATCCCAGAAAAGGAGTTACATCTGCCTTTGTAATAACAGTCTCTGCCAGCTGCTTTTCAACACAGGTAGGGGCAGAGTAGTACCTTGAACTAGATGATTTTTTTCTTCAAAGAATCACTTGAGTGTTCTCTCTTGTGAAGAATGAGCATGGACTTTTGCTCTGGCAGAAGATTACAATAGGAATATTTGTGCCTTGCCAAGTCAGACCCCACACGATATCCACTGGCAAGCAGAGCCCGTGTCTGCTAAATAAAGTGGACTGATCTGTATATCACATATTGCAGGAGAGAAGGACCTGATCCCCCAAACCCTGTTCTCTCATGGGAGAACCATGAGGGTAGACCAGGGTGGCCCAGAAAAAGCCCCAGAGTAAAGAAAGGCAAGGCCTCTGGAATACAATTAACTGTGGAAAGGTATAATCTAGGCTAGTGACCAGGGCTCAACAGGCCTGAGACTTGGGAGTCAGGAGGCCTGGTAACAGCACAATGCATACTGCTACTAGAAGCCTCTTGGGACTCAGCCATCCTAACACAGTGTTGTTAGGAGATGTTTAAGTATGGACTACGGGAATAATGATCTCGAGCCCAACTTTGAGATTCCACAGTGGTCTGCACACGAACTTGAACATTCAACATATTGCAAAGGGAAACACCAGCATCTATAGGACCCGGTTTCAACAGCAGTGCCGTGAGCTAATATGAAGCAGTGATCAGGTTTCCCACTTCCCTCTAATTATGGTGTTATTAATAGAAGGAGAAATAATCCTTAAATAATTCACTAAATTTGGACAGAGTAAAGCTTTGGAGTTCTTGGAAATTTTGAAGTAGGGGCAGAGGTCTTAAGGCAAACACTGGATATCTTCCTACCAGGATACCTGGGGTCTTAAACAGTGAATTTGACAATATTAAGGTGACAGGATCATATTTGTACCCCCAAATGAATGAAGTAAGTGTTATCAGTTACACTGATGCAACAGTGGGATCCACACAGCCCCACATAGGATCCATACAGAAAGAGCAAGGACTAGCCTGTTGGAAAAGCCAGCACTGGTAAGAAACAGACATCAGGCTCTCAGCAGCATGGAACTGCCACCTCTGACCTCAGACATTTAGTTTATCACCTTCTTTTTTAGATTTCCACGTAAAGAAATCTTGTCATGTCCCATTCCCAGTGCCAATTTAAAAGGTAAAAGCAAAATTTTATGTAAGAATAATGTGTGGCATCTTCAACCAAGAAACATCGAGGTATTTCAAACCATTATGCAAAGGAAACTAGATAGGGGAAGAGTAGGCTGTTCCCATGACTTCTCTCACGCGTTGGACAAATGTACCTAAGAAATCAGCTCACGCTGCCATGCTGACCAAGTATAGGAGCACTGCCATCACTACCCCATCTTAAGAACAACCCTGCCACACCAGGAAAAGTGGCATTGCCCTTGTTGAAGTCTGATTACCTCAACAAATATGGAAATAAATTCTGGTTCTACTTCCCAGCCTTTACCCACTAGCATGCGAGATCTCTAGACTAATTGGTAAGTTAAAGGCTCCTGACAACCTAACCTTTTCCTTTTCTCTTTCTTCTTTCTATGTGCCTGAAATAAACAAAATAAACAAAATCCACATTCCCTCCATCAGACCCATTTCAACTACCAATAGAGAAATTGACATCACTCTGTAAGATGATCAAACAGGGAAAAAAATTCATGTAAAGCAATAAAGCAAATCAAATAAGGGGAAACCTGAAGAACCGGGACAATGCACCCCTCTGAAACAAGTTGGGGCTGTGTATGGTGGCTCACACCTGTAATCCCAGCACTTTGGGAGTCCAAGTTAGGAGGATTGCTTGAACCCTGGAGTTATCAGCCTGGGAAGCATAGTGAAACCCCATCTCTCCAAAAATATAAAAATTAGCTAGGTGTGGTGGTTCACACCTGTGGTCCCAGCTACTTAGGAGGCTGAGGTGGAAGGATTGCTTCAGACTGAGAGGTCAAGGCTGCAGTGAGCTGTAATCACACTACTGCACTCCAGCCTGGGTGCCAGAGTGTCTCAAAAAAAACACAAAAGAACAAAAAAAAACTGGTGATCAGTAAAATGTAGTCTCCAAAGTTAACATATACATTAAAATTTAATACAAATTTCAAATTATCATTACATTACTTAACATAAAAATAATAATTTTCTAATCTTAATTTAAAATGCCAATGTACCACAAAAAGTGGCAAGTGGGGAAAGCAGTGAAAAAGTCAAGTTATACCAAATTTCTCATTTTCCAGACAGGAGTGGGCTGTAGTCAGCTCCTACTGACTCAGAAGAGCCGATGTGGCTCTTCTCTTGCCAATTCCAAGTTCAGAGTCATTGTGTTGATAGCTTGAAATCTGCCTCGGAGGAAGCATTTACACCATAGAGATCAGCCAATGCTATAGATAAGGCTTTTGTTTATTTTCCAGAGAGCCACTACTCTCCTCCAGCATATAGTCAGTGTGTGTGTGTGTGTGTGTGTGTGTGTGTGTGTGTGTGTGTGTGGTAGTGGTGGTGGTGATAAAATATGCCTAACATAAAATTTGCCATTTCAAGCATGCAATCCAATGGTATTAAGTACATTCACAATTTTGTGCAACTGTCAACATTATTCATTTCCAGAACTTTTTCATCATCCCAAACAGAAACTCTGTACTCCCTGTAACTCCTTCTTCCCCTCCACTCAATGCCTGGTAACCACTGTTGTTTCTGTCTCTGTGAATTTGCCTATTATCGTATCTCCCGTAAGTGGAATCATACATTATCTGTCCTTTTGCATCTGACTTACTTCTCTTGGCATCATGTTTTCAAGGTTCATCTGCGTTGTAGCATGTATCAGAATTGTCTTCATTTTTAAGAATGAATAGTATTCCATTGTTTATATGGGCTGCATTTTGTGTAGCCATTCATTCACTGATAGAAGTAGATACTTTTTAATGTTTGTTAATAAATAGAAAAATATGTTTAAATAATTTTTACTACCTACATGAGTGAGCAAAGATCAGAACAAACTCTGAACTTCCTGCTAATAAGACCGCTGTATTCTCAGTTACTTAGAAAATAAAAGAAAATATTGTAACCCACTATCAATGAAATGGGTCATACTCTTACCAGTGACATGGTCAAGGACTCCCAGCATGTTGTGCTGGAAGCCCTCATCAAGAGTCTTGGCACAGGAGTTAATAAATGAAGAAACACAAACACATTGAGCACCTGTTCAATTCCATGAACTGTGCTTGGTACAGTCACATATATCATCTCATTAGTTCTTATGAAATAGATATTCTCCATATTAAAACCCTATATGCACTCTTTAAGCCACTGTGTACATCAATATTTAAACTCTTTAATGATACCAACGAACTGGCTATTCCTGTTAACTTATCTAGTCTACATTGCAGTTCTTTCTACAACAAGAACATAAAAAAAGAAATCATGCTGTCAGAGGTATGTTGATGAGAATAGAAGAAGAGATTTTCAAGCCATTTCAGCAAGCACAGTGATACGATTTGGCTGTGTATCTCCACCCAAATTTCATCTCAAACTGTCATCCCCACATGTTGAGGGTGGGAGGTGATTAGATCATGGAAGCCATTTCCCCCATGCTGTTCTCAAGATAGTGAATGAGTTCTGATAAGAGCTGATGGTTTTAAACTATGGCACTTCCTCACGCTCTCGCTCTCTCTCCCGGCATCATGTAAGATGTGCCTTGCTTCCCCTTCACCTTCCACCATGATATGTTTCCTGAGGCCTCCCCAGCTGTGAAGAACTGGAAGTCAATTAAACCTCTTCCCTTTATCAATTACCCAGTCTTAGGTAGTTCTTTACAGCAGTGTAAAAATGGACTAATACATTCAGGTTATTTGCACTCATTTCACAATACTGAGGAAGAAAGACACTGTTTCTGATAAGGAAAAAGGCTTAGGTGGTCCAGTAACTTACTAATCCAGTCAAAAGGCAAGAACCCAGTTTAAAAGACATGAAATAGAAGTTAATTCACCTAGGAAATGGATATGCAGTTTCTAAAGGCTCAGACTACCAGATAGACTAAAAGTTGTGAACAGTAAGCAACTATCGTGGTACTGTGTGATCTCCTTCTAGCCATGCAGCTGCTTGCTGTTCTTATAGCCATGGATCTATGATTTCCTTATGCCCATGGAGTTGCCTGGTTTCCTCAGGCCCATGGTGCTGCATAGTTTCCTCATAACCATGGCGCCGCGTGGTCCCCTCATGCCCATGGAGCTGCATGGATTCCTCATTGTCATGATGCTGCATGGTTCCTCATGTACATGGTGCTGCTTGGTTTCCTCATGCCCATGGAGCTGCATGGTTTTCTCATGGACATAGAGCTGCATGGTTTCCACATCCCCATGGAGCTGCTTAATTTCCTCATGCCTATGGAGCTACATAGTTCTCTTATGGACACAGAGTTGCATGGTTCCCTCATGCCCATGGTGCTGCATGGTGTCCTCATGCCCATGGAGCTGCATGGTTCCCTCATGCCCATGGTGTTGCATGGTTTCCTCATGCCCCTGGAGCTGCATACTGCCTCATGCACATGAAGCTGCATGGCTCCTCATGGCCATGGAGCTGCATGATTCCCTTATGGCCATGGAGCTGCATGGTTCCTCATGCCCATGGAGCCTCATAGTTCCCTCATGACCATCATGCTGCATGGTTTCCTCATGGCCATCATGCGGCGTGGTTTCTTCATGCCCATAGAGCTGCATGGTTTCTTTAAGGTCAAGATCCAGCATCATTCCCTCATGCCCATGGCCATGATGAGGTACAGGGAATTTTCGCCTCATGAATGTGCCTAGTTGAGGATAGGGGATAGAGAGGGGCATGTGTGTCCTGAAGGGATTTACACAGACCTTACACTGCAAATATTCCCCTAACTTTGCTCTTTTGTCTTTCAAAGCAAACAAGCCAAAAAGATGGAGGGCATGGTTCTCAACACTGGTTACCTATTGGAATCACCAGTGCTGCTCTTAAAAAGCACTAGTCCCAGGCCCAGCCAAGACCAATTGCAGCAGAATCTACTGGGGCATAGCCAGGATTGAAAACAAGTAGCACAGGCCGGGTGCGGTGGCTCACGCCTGTAATCCCAGCACTTTGGGAGGTCAGGATGGGTGGATCACTAGATTAGGAGATCGAGACCATCCTGGTTAACACGGTGAAACCCCGTCTCTACTAAAAACAAAAAAATTAGCTGGGCGTGGTGGCAGGCGCCTGTAGTCCCAGCTACTCCGGAGGCTGAGGCAGGAGAATGGCATGAACCCGGGAGGCAGAGCTTGCAGTGAGCCGAGATCGTGCCACTGCACTCCAGCCTGGGTGACACAGTGAGACTCCATCTCAGAAAAAATAAATAAATAAAAATAAAAATTAAAAAAAGCAAGCAAGTAGCATAAAGGCATAACTTTCAGCAAGGGACTGAAAACTTGCATGTCTGCATCAGATATGAACGGGCTACAACCTCTGCTATAGCCTCTCCTGCAACTCTCATTCCAGGGAGTAAAAGACCAAAGGAAACTAACAATACATGAAAAGACACACATAGATGTTTCAAAAACTAAGCACCGAAATGAGAAGCAACGTAATGTAGGCAACTCCAAGAACACCTCTTCAACCAACATTAAACCAGTGATTTAAATCTACCATGGAAATTGGCTAAATCTTCCACTGGTTTCACTTCTTCCACTCAGTTCTTTCTGCTACTTTTGACTTTGTTTTCTCTCTGAGGGGATCCCTGTGGATTGTGCCAAACAAGCTTTTTCTGGTTGACTCACTGCTGTTCAGACACTGTCTAAGATTATCCCACCTCCATGGAATTATTCAGGGGGTTCCCAGTCCTTTCAGAGATAGCAAACCAATAAAATATTAGAATATATTATCAGGAGGCTGCTATAACATTACAGTTATTAATATATTATCTTCCCACAAATAGGTCACAGGGACAAAAGCTTTGAATAGCCTGGGGCATTATTGAACTTGATTTCAGCTGGATGCCAATGCCGTTGAGCAAATTTTTTTTCACTTCTCAAAATAAATGTACAGCCCAGTTTACTTAAAGGGTAAAAGATTAAAAATACCTCCTAGTGGCCGGGCGCGGTGGCTCAAGCCTGTAATCCCAGCACTTTGGGAGGCCAAGACGGGCGGATCACGAGGTCAGGAGATCGAGACCATCCTGGCTAACACGGTGAAACCCCGTCTCTACTAAAAAATACGAAAAAAAAACTAGCCAGGCGCGGTGGCGGACGCCTGTAGTCCCAGCTACTCGGGAGGCTGAGGCAGGAGAATGGCGTAAACCCGGGAGGCGGAGCTTGCAGTGAGCTGAGATCGCGCCACTGCACTCCAGCCTGGGCGACAGAGCGAGACTGCGTCTCAAAAAAAAAAAAAAAAAAAAAAAAATACCTCCTAGTTTGAGTACTGCATTCTCCTTGAGAATATAGAAAAGGAAAGTGAACTAGCAACTATTGGATATCATGTGAACTCCCTCTTGAAAAATAGAAGTTGCTACGGGAAGCTTTGGTGAAACCTGGGTGGTGCTGTTTACCATTGAGGTGTTACTAGATGAGGCATCTGTTATGGGTTGAATTGTACCCCCAAAAAAGATGTTGAAGTCTTGTCCCCTAGTATCTGAGAATATATCATATTCACAGCTGTGAATTATAGGCTCGCCTATAATCCCAGCTACTCAGGAGGCTGAGGCAGGAGAATCGCTTGAACCCAGGAGGCAGAGGTTGCAGTGAGCCAACATCGCGCCATTGCACTTATTTAGAAATAGGTTCTTGTAGATTATCAAGTTAAGGTGAGATCATTAGGGTGAACCCTAATCTAATATGACTGGAGTTCTTATGAAAAGGAGACATTTGGACACAGACATTTACAAAGGGAAGGCAAAGTGAAGCCACAGGGTAAATATCTACATGCAGAGGAATGCCAGAAGCTACTGGAAGCTAGGGGAAAGGCCTGGAACAGATGCCTCCCTCACAGCCTTCAGAAAGAACCAACCCTGTTGACACGCTAATTTCAGTCTTCTAGCCTCCAGAAAAGTGAGACAAGTGTCTGATGCATAAACTACCCAGTTTGTTGTACTTTGTTATGGCAGCCCTGGGAAAGTAATACAGTATCCAAAAAAAGTACTGGTTTAAAACCTAGTGAACAATTCAAAACCAAACCACAAATCCAGAGCCCTAGGTAAAGAGAGGCATTCAAGCTATCATGCCAAAGAAGGCAGGTATCAGAAAGAGCTGACTAGAGAAAGTTAGAATGCTAGGGGCTGGCGTGGGATCAGGGGAGGAAGCAGTCGTAAAGAAATCTCAAAGACAAAGAGGAAATAGGCTCACTTCATAAACACAGATTTAGCACCCACTGTGGGCCAGGCACTTTCCTAGGTGCTGGGGATACAAAGGTGAGTAAGTCATACCCTGCCCCCAAGGAGTCATGTGTCATCTGCTCCATTAGACTGTTGTTGATATCATGTGCCAAGATTGCAGCAAGAGTGGTTTGGGGGCATAAAGGGATGGGAGGTACTCACACAGCAATGTGGGTGCTTGGGGAAGACTTCCTGGATAATAGGATATCTAGACTCAGTCTTGAAGAATGATATATTAGCAGGGTGGACAAAAAGAGGTCTATTTTCATAAAGAACCCAGGGGCCTCTCGGTACCGTGTTGAGAATGTCTAGTAGGATGTGATTCTTTTTAAAAACGGAAGAGGTGGCCAGGTGCGGTGGCTCACGCCTGTAATCCCAGCACTTTGGGAGGCCAAGATGGGTGGATCACCTGAGGTCAGGAGTTGGAGACCAGCCCGGCCAACAAGGTGAAACCCCATCTCTCCTAAAAAAAACAAGAATTAGCTGGGTGTGGAGGTGTGTGCCTATAATCTCAACTTCTCGGGAGGCTGAGGCAGGAGAATCGCTTGAACCCAGGAGGCAGAGGTTGCAGTGAGCCAAGATCATGCCATTGCACTACAGCCTGGGTGAGAGAGCAAGACTCCATCTCAAAAAAAAAAAAAAAAAAAAAAAAGGAAGAAGCATACCTTCACTCACACACACACACACACACACATTCTCACACACACACACTTGCACATAAACCACCACAGGTTTGGCACCTCCAGAACTGGAGAGCATCCACAGAAATAAACAACCAGCAGAAGCAACAGCCACTTTACAGAGCAGAGGGGACTGTGGCCATTGGGAGTAACTGACCCCTGTATATGGGCACCTGAGATCAGGAGAAGGGGAATAAAACCATGCACACCATGTGGAAACTGGTTGTACTTCTTCAACAAACACGTGACATGCTCTGCACCACTGCTGCCTTTGAGAACTGTCAGAAAAACAGAGAGAGGACTTTGCAGGGGTTCATGACAGCAAGTGGGAGCAGAGCCAGATAAATCAGAATAGAAACTTAAATAATGCGGATCTCATAGTGTTGTTGTAAGAAAACAAGCACAAATAGAGCAACTGGGATATACCACCTCCAGCTCCATCTATCAGTGTTTGGTCAACCTGCATTTGCATTTACTTTATCATCTTGTGTTAATTTGTCATCATGATCACTTACCCATATTCATTTCTTGAAAGCAACCTATTTCGGGAATGATGGCTTCATACCACAAATGAGGCAGCTTTAATGACTCCAGTGAGTGGCAATCTAATGGGATCACTGCGGCTGCGAGCCTGAGCACCGACAAGCTCAGCAGCAGCCTCCTTTGTGCAGCAGCGCTCTCTAATTGGGTCTAATGGAGGAGTTGGAGGTATTCTCTTTCTGCCTTCCTAATGATATTAACATCTTCATGAGGTTAATAAACTGCTAACCTGGGCCAACGTGAATCGCTTCCTGTATAATATAAAAACTTTCTATTTGGAGTCTTATGCAAGCACTAGGGGTTACTATTGTTGTGATAGCTGTGTCTGTTATTGTGTATAACAGGCTTTTCCTTCTTTTCTAGTCCAAGAGCCAGAATCAGAGACTACCAAGGACCTGATCTAATTCAGATTACTGACAGTGGTGGAGGATCCCAGAGGCAGTTGGTTAAGGAGATCCTCCTGGTTGGGTCAGATCCTTTATGGTCTGTACTGCCCCCTGCTGGCCTGGGGAAGGAGGAGCGACCCTCTAACACCCCTTGGGAGATGGAAAGTACCAGAAGACAAAATATGAAGAACTATTCTTTATTATCACCGACTATATGCTTTTCTGTTTAATACTTACAAATTCCTATAGGGTAGGTCTTACTACTGTCATTTTATATATGAAGAAACCTATCCTCTAGTGGTAAACCAGCTTACCTAGAGTCACTAGGGTATGGGAGTGTCAGATCCAGGACAAGGTAGAAGTTGGTCTGGTTTGCCACTGTTGTTTGAAGTGAAAACTGCATGTACTTTACTTTAACACCAGAGCAACTTGGGCTTTCACTTTAATTCCCTAATGTAAGAGCTATACAATGTTAAAACAAGTTACTTAAATGAGCTAAGTTCTGTTTCATCTACAAAACATGAATTATCGTATCTACCTTGAAGGACTGTTGTGGGGGTTAATAACAAGGTAGGCAAAGCACAAGGCCTAGAATACAGTAGTTGCACACAGATGGAGGGTGGTATTGGGAGCCAGAGACAGAGGGTGGACAATTGTAGGCTTTCCTATGGACACTAGTGGCTCAGTGGTTGCTTCATTCAGGTCCCTAGGAGGTTTTAACTCAAAGTCTGGGCTCAAAAAATATACTAGAATGCTCAGCTAATGATGCTAGCACATCTAAATAGCTCTTTACCACTTATAAACCAATTTTGTGTATATTCTATTTGATCTTCACAAATATGTACCTGTAGATGCATAAATGTGCCACAGATAGTTGAGGAAACACACAATATGTCCAGCATTATACTAAGCACATAAAATAATGGCTGGATTTCATCTTTATAACAATCCTATAATTATTTTCTCCATCGTCTAGATGAGGAAACTGAGCCTCAGAAAGATTAAGGAAATTTCCCAGAATCACACTGTATTAAGTTGCAGAGCTAAGACTTGAACACTGGCCCATATGACTACAGAAATCATTTCTCTCAACCATTGGGCTACACTGCCTTTTTCTGAAGAAGGCAGACAAGTATTACATTTTCACTATATAGACAAGGATATTCTGACTCGTGTAATAGTGATATAGTTTGGCTCTGTGTCCCCACCTGAATCTCATCTTGCAGCTCCCATAATTCCTACATGTTGTGGGAGGGACCCAGTGTGAGATGATTGAATCATGGGGTAGGTCTTTCCCATGCTGTTCTCGTGAGACTGAGTGGGTCTCATGAGTTCTGATGGTTTTTAAGATGGGAGTTTCTCTGCATAAGCTTTCTTTTTACCTGCTGCCATCCACATAAGATGAGACTTGCTCCTCCTTCCGCCATGATTGTGAGGCCTCCCCAGCCATGTGGAACTGGAAGTCCAATAAACCTCTTTCTTTTGTAAATTGCCCAGTCTCAGGCGTGTCTTTATCAGGAGCATGAAAACAGACTAATACAATAAATCAGTACCAGTAGAGTGGGGCGCTGCTGAAAAGATACCCAAAAATGTGGAAGCAACCTTGAAACTGAGTAACAGGCAGAGGCTGGAACAGTTTGGAGGGCTCAGAAGATGAAAATGTGAGAAAGTTTGGAACTCCCTAGAGACTTGTTGAATGGCTTTGACCAAAATGCCGATAATGATATGGACAATGAAATTTAGGCTGAGGTGGTGTCAGATGGAGATGAGGAACTTATTGGGAACTGGAGAAAGGTGACTCTTGTTATTTCTTAGCACAAAGGCTGGCAGCATTTTGCCCCTGCCCTAGAGATCTGTGGAGCTTTGAACTTGAGAGTGATGACTTAGCATATCTGGTGGAGGAAACTTCTAAGCAACAAAGCATTCAAGAGGAAACTTGGGTGTTGTTAAAGGCATTCAGTTTCAAAAGGGAAACAGAGCATAAAAGTTGGGAAAATTTGCAGCCTGACAATGCAATAGAAAAGAAAATCCCATTTTCTGAGGAGAAATTCAGGCAAGCTGCAGAAATTTGCATAAGTAATGAGGAGCCAAATATGTCACCAAGACAATGGGGAAACTGTCTTCAACTGTCAAAGACCTATGCAGCAGCTCCTCCCATCACAGGCCCAGAGGCCTAGGAGGAAAAAATGGTTCTGGGGGCTGGGCCCAGGGTCCCTGTGCTGTGTGCAGCCTAGGCACTTGATGCCCTGTGTCCCAGCTGCCCCAGCCATGGCTGAAATGGGCCAACATAGAGCTTGGGCCGTGGGTTCAGAGGGTGGAAGCCCCAAGCCTTGGCAGTTTCCACATGGTGTTGAGCCTGCAGGGGCACAGAAGTCAAGCACTGAGGTTTAGGAACCTCCACCTAGATTTCAGAGGATGTATGGAAATGCCTGGATGCCCAGGCAGAAGTTTGCTGCAGGGGTGGACCCCTCATGGAGAACCTCTGCTAGGGCAGTATGGAAGGGAAAGGTGGGGTTGGAGCCCCCACACAGAGTCCCTACTGGGACACCACCTAGTGGAGCTGTGAGAAGAGGGCCACCATCCTCAAGACCCCAGAATGGTAGATCCACCAACAGTTTGCACTGTGCACCTGGAAAAGACTCAGACACTCAGTGCCAGCCCATGAAAGCAGCCAGGAGGGAGGCTGTACCCTGCAAAGCACGGGGCAGAGCTGCCCAAGACCATGGGAACCCATCTCTTGCATCAGCAAGACCTGGATATGAGACATGGATTCAAAGGTGATCACTTTGAGCTTTAAGATTTGACTTCCCTACTCGATTTCAGACTGCCTGGGGCCTTTAGCCCCTTTGTTTTGGCCAACTTCTCCCATTTGGAATGGCTATATTTACCCAATGCCTGTACTCCCCTTGTATCTAGGAAGGAACTAAGTTGCTTTTGATTTTCAGGCTAATAGGTGGAAGGGACTTACCTTGTCTCAGATGAGACTTTGGGCTGTGGACTTTTGAGTTAATGCTTAAATGAGATGAGACTTTGGGGGACAGTTGGGAAGGCATAATTTGTTTTGATATGTGAAGATTTGAAATTTGAGAGGGGCCAGAGGCAGAATAATATGGTTTAGCTCTGTGTCCCACCCAAAACTCATCTTGTAGCTTCCATAATTCCCACATGTTGTGGGAAGGAACCCAGTGAGAGATGATTGAATCATGGGGGCAGGTCTCTCCTCATGATAGTGAATGGGTCACACGAGATCTGATGGTTTTAAAAACGGGAGTTTTTCTGCAAAAGCTCTCATTTTGCCTGCTGCCATCTATGTAAGATGTGACTTGGTCCTCCTTGCCTTCCACCATGATTGTGAGGCCTCCCCAGCCATGTGAAACTGTAAGTCCCATAAACTTCTTTCTTTTGTAAATTTCCCAGTCTCAGGTATGTCTTTATCAGCAGCGTGAAAATGGACTAATGCAAGGAGGAAACTTGTTCAAGAACTCACAAGATGTATTTGGCAAGTAAATGTAGGAGGATTTGAAGTCTTGAAACTGGAATAAATTGTTATTAGCATAAATCTAAAATAATGTTGGCACAAAAAGGTTCCAGGTGACAGCTGGAGAAGAATTTTGTGAAACTCATCATTCTTCAAAAGCATTAGTGTGCAAAGATAAATTAATAATAATGGGAAAGACCAATTATTCACTGAATCTAGAATGAAATGAGGAGAAAAATATTATCTCTTTGAAAATCTGGCCCAGTACTTTCACTATAAATTAAAATCTGTGATAAATCACAAATAAATTGAATAGACATCTGCAGCAGAAATTAAATTACCAAAGAAAAACTACACATTTGGGGAGTTTTATGAACATGGAAAGCTTTAAGAGAGATGGCTTTCTTTGTGGATTGTTTAATGGAGTCATTTCTTATTTAAAATTTTTTAAAGAATAAATGTAATGCCTTTTGAATATTGAGAATTTTCTAAGAACTAGACTATAAGGAAGGTGTCTCCAGCAGTTTCTCCAGGCTTTGTCGATCTCATAGTATCAGATACATAAGGACACAGTGATACACAAATGTAATGCCTAAAGATAAATTTAATACATTGCAGTTACGAGTCTAACTTGTGACTTTGGCTTATGGCAAATCACAGTTCAGTTATGCTTACAAAAATCATGAAATCAGAATGTAAAGGAAGATCTTTATAAAGATGAACTTTCTTATCTTTAAAGATAGCTAGGTTTCTGTATATCTAAGATGTGCTTTGTATTTAAAATGAATAGTGAAGGGGGTCACTTCCAAGATGGCCAAATAGGAACAGCTCCAGTCTGCAGCTCCCAGTGAGATCAATGCAGAAAATGGGTGATTTCTGCATTTCCAATCGAGGTATCTGGTTCATCTCACTAGGACTGGTTGGACAGTGGGTGCAGCCCATGGAGGGCGAACTGAAGCAGGTCAGGGCATTGCCTCACCCAGGAAGTGCAAGGGATCAAGGTATTTCCCTTTCCCACCCAAGGGAAGCCAAGACAGACTGTACCTAGAGAAACTGTACACTTCTGACCAAATACTGCATTTTTCCCATGGTCTTAGCAACCAGCCAACCAGGAGATACCCTCCCATGCCTGGCTCGGTGGGTCCCACACCCACGGAGCCTTGCTCACTGCTAGCACAGCAGTCTGAGATTAACCTGCAATGGTGCATCTTGATAAGGGGAGGGGCATCCACCATTGTGAGGCTTGAATAACTCACAGTGTAAACAAAGCAGCTGGGAAGGTTGAATTGGGTGGAGCCCACCACAGCTCAGCAAGGACTAGTACCTCTCTAGATTCCACCTCTGGGGTCAGGGCATAGCAGAATAAAAGGCAGCAGACAGCTTCTGCAGACTTAAACGTCCAGTGGTTCCCTCAGCACAGCATTCAAGCTCTGAGAACAGACAGACTGCTTCCTCAAGTAGGTCCCTGACTCCCACATAGCCTGACTTGGAGACACCTCCCAGTAGGGGCTGACAGACACCTCAAACAAGCGGGTGCCCCTCTGGGATGAAGCTTCCGGAGAAAGGATCAGACAGCAATATTCTGCTTGAGATATCCAGGCAAACAGGTCCGGAGTTGACCTCCAGCAAACTCTAACAGACCTGCTGTTGAAGGGGGACCTGACTGTTAGAAGGAGAACTAACAAACAGAAAGGAATAGCATCAACATCAACAAAAAGAACATCCACACCAAAACCCCATCTGTAGGTCACCAACATCAAAGACCAAAGGTAGATAAAACCACAAAGATGGGGAGAAACCAGAGCAGAAAAGCTGAAAATTCCAACAACTGGAGCACGTCTTCTCCTCCAAAGGATCACAGCTCCTTGACAGCAAGGGAACAAAACTGGATGGAGAATGAGTTTGATGAGTTGAGAGAAGTAGGCTTCAGAAAGTCGGTAATAACAAACTTCTCCAAACTAAAGGATCATGTTATAACCCATCGCAAGAAAGCTAAAAACTTTGCAAAAAGGTTAGACGAATAGCTAACGAGAATAAACAATGTAGAGAAGACCTTAAAGGACCTGATGGAGCTGAAAACCACACCACAAGAACTTTGTGATGCATCCACAAACTTCAATAGCCAATTCAATCAAGTGGAAGAAAGGATATCAGTGATTGAAGACCAAATTAAGGAAATAAAGCAAGAAGACAAGATTAGAGAAGAATGAAGAGAAACAAACAAAGCCTCCAAGAAACATGGGACTATGTGAAAAGACCAAATTTACATTTGATTGGTGTACCAGAAGGTGGCAGGGAGAATGGAACCAAGTTAGAAAACATTCCTCAGGATATTATCCAGGAGAACTTCCCCAACCTAGCAAGACAGGCCAACATTCAAATTCAAGAAATACAGAGAACACCACAAAGATACTCCTCAAGAACAGCAACCCCAAGACACATAGTTGTCAGATTCACCAAAGTTGAAATGAAGGAAAAAATGTTAAGTGCAGCCAGAAAGAAAGGTCAGGTTACCCACAAAGGGAAGTCCATCAGACTAATAGCAGATTTCTCAGCATAAACCCTACAAGCCAGAAGAGAGTAGGGGCCAATAGTCAACATTCTTAAAGAAAAGGATTTTCAACCCAGAATTTCATGTCCAGCCACACTAAGCTTCATAAGTGAAGGAAAAATAAAATCCTTTACAGACAAGCAAATGCTTAGAGATTTTGTCACCACCAGGCCTGCCTTACAAGAGCTCCTGAAGGAAGAACTAAACATGGAAAGGAACAACCAGTACCAGCCACTGTAAAAACAAGCCTAATTGTAAAGACCATCAACACTATGAGAAACTGCATCAATTAACGGGCAAAATAACCAGCTAGCATCTTAATGACTAAATCAAATTCACACATAACAATATTAACCTTAAACATAATGGGCTAAATGCCCCAATTAAAAGACACAGACTGGCAAATTAGATAACGAGTCAAGACCCATGGGTATGCTGTATTAAGGAGACCTATCTCATATGCAAAGACATACATAGGCTCAAAATAAAGGGATGAAGGAAGATCTACCAAGCAAATGGAAAAAAAAAAAAAAAAAAAAACAGGGGTTGCAATCCTAGTCTCTGATAAAACAGACTCTAAACCAACAAAGATCAAAAGAGACAAAGAAGGCCACTACATAATGGTGACAACTCAACAAGAAGAGCTAACTATCCTAAATATATATGCACCCAATACAGGAGCACCCAGATTCATAAAGCAAGTCCTTGGAGACCTACAAAGAGACTTAGACTCCCACACAATAATAATGGGAGACTTTAACACTCCACTGTCAGTATTAGACAGATCAACAAGACAGAAAATTAACAAGGATATCCAGGACTTCAACTCAGCTCTGCACCAAGCAGACCTAATAGACATCTTCAGAACTCTCCACCCCAAATCAGCAGAATATACATTTTTCTCAGCACCACATCGTACTTATTCTAAAATTGACCACATAATTACTAGCAAAACACTCCTCAGCAAATGTAAAAGAACAGAAGTCACAAAAAACTGTCTCTCAGACCACAGTGCAATCAAATTAGAACTCAGGATTAAGAAACTCACTCAGAACTGCACAACTACATAGAAACTGAACAACCTGCTCCTGAATGACTACTGGGTACATGCCAAATTAAGGCAGAAATATAGATGTTCTTTGGAACCAATGAGAACAAAGACACAACGTATCAGAATCTCTGGGACACATTTAAAGCAGTGGTAGAGGGAAATTTATAGCACTAAATGCCCACAAGAGAAAGCAAGAAAGATCTCAAATCAACACCCTAACATCACGATTAAAAGATCTAGAGAAGCAAGAGCAAAAAATCCAAAAGCTAGCAGAAGGTAAGAAATAACTAAGATCAGAACAGAATTGAAGGAGATAGAGACACAAAAAACCCTTCAAAAAAATCAGTGAATCCAGGAGCTGGTTTTTTGAAAAGATCACCAAAATAGACCACTAGCAAGACTAATAAAGAAGAAAAGAAAGAAGAATCAAATAGACACAATAAAAAATGATAACGGGGATATCCCACCAATCCCACAGAAACACAAACTACCATCAGAGAATACTATAAACACCTCTATGCAAATAAACTAGAAAATCTAGAAGAAATGGATAAATTCCTGGACACATACACCCTCCCAAGACTAAAGTAGGAAGACGTTGAATCTCTGAATAGACCAATAATAGGTTCTAAAATTGAGGCAATAATTAATAGCCTATCAACCAAAAAAAATCCAGGACCAGATGGATTCACAGCCTAACTCTACAAGAGGTACAAAGAGGAGCTGGTACCATTCCTTCCAAAACTATTCCAATCCACAGAAAAAGAGAGAATCCTCCCTAACTCATTTTATGAGGCCAGCATCATCCTGATACCAAAACCTGGCACAGACACAACAAAAAAAGAGAATTTTAGACCAATATCCCTGATGAACACTGATGCAAAAATCCTCAATAAAATACTAGCAAACCAAATCCAGTAGCACATCAAAAAGCTTATCCACCATGATCAAGTGGTCTTCATCCCTGGGATACAAGGCTGGTTCAACATACGCAAATCAATAAACATAATCCATCAAATAAACAAAACCAACAACAAAAAACACATGATTATCTTAATAGATGCAGAAAAGGCCTTTGACAAAATTCAACAGCCCTTCATGCTAAAAACTCTCAATAAACTAGGTATTGCTGGAATGTATCTCAAAGCAGTAAGAGTTATTTATGATAAACCCACAGTCAATATGATATTGAATGGGCAAAAACTGGAAGCATTCCCTTTGAAAAATAGCACAAGACAAGGATGCCCTCTGTCACCCTCCTATTCAACATAGTGTTGGAAGTTCTGCCAGGGCAATCAGGCAAGAGAAAGAAATAAAGGGTATTCAATTAGGAAAAGAGGAAGTCAAATTGTCTCTGTTTGCAGATGACATGATTGTACATTTAGAAAACCCCATCATCTCAGCCCCAAATCTCCTTAACCTGATAAGCAACTTCAGCAAAGTCTCAGGATACAAAATCAATGTGCAAAACTCACAAGCATTCCTATACACCAATAACAGACAGAGAGCCAAATCATGAGTGAACTTCCATTCACAATTACTACAAAGAGAATCAAATACCTAAGAATACAACTTACAAGGGATGTGAAGGACCTCTTTAAGGAGAACTACAAATGAAATAAAAGAACCCACTGCTCAATGAAATAAAAGAGGACACAAACAAGTGGAAGAACATTCCATGCTCATGAATAGGAAGAATCAATATTGTGAAAATGGCCATACTGCCCAAGGTAATTTATAGATTCAATGCTATCCTCATCAAACTACCACTGACTTTCTTCACAGAATTGGAAAAACCACTTTAAAATTTATATGGAACTGAAAAAGAGCCAGCATAGCCATGACAATCCTAAGCAAAAAGAACAAAGCTGGAGGCATCACGTTACCTGACTTCAAACTATACTACAAGTCTACAGTAACCAAAACAGCATCGTACTGGTACCAAAATAGAGATATAGACCAATGGAACAGAACAGAGGCCTCAGAAATAACACCGCACATCTACAACCATCTGATCTTTGACAAATCTGACAAAAACAAGAAATGGGGAAAAGATTTCCTATTTAATAAATGGTGCTGGGAAAACTGGCTAGCCATATGTAGAAAACTGAAACTGGATCCCTTCCTTACACCATATACAAAAATTAACTCAAGTTGGATTAAATACTTAAATGTAAGACCTAACACCACAAAAACACTAGAAGAAAACCTAGGCAGTACCATTCAGGACATAGGCATGGGCAGACTTCAGGGGTAAAACACCAAAAGCAATGGCAACAAAAGCCAACATTGACAAATGGGATCTAATTATAAAGAGCTTCTGCACAGCAAAAGAAACTATCATCAGAGTGAACAGGCAACCTACAGAATGGGAGAAAATTTTTACAATCTATCCATCTGACAAAGGGCTAATATCCAGAATCTACAAATAACTTAAACAAATTTACAAGAAAAGAACTTAAACAAATTTACAAGAAAAAAACAAACAACCCCATAAAAAAGTGGGCAAAGGATATGAACAGACACTTCTCAAAAGAAGAAGACATATATGCAGCCAACAAACATATGAAGAAATGCTCATCATCACTGGTCATCAGAGAAATGCAAATCAAAACCACAGTGAGATACCATCTCATGCCAGTTAGAATGGCAATCATTAAAAAGTCAGGAAACAACAGATGCTGGAGAGGATGTAGAGAAATAGCAACGCTTTTACACTGTTGCTGGGAGTGTAAATTACTTCAGCCATTGTGGAAGACACTGTGGCGATTCCACAAGGATCTAGAACTACAAGTACCATTTGACTCAGCGATCCCATTACCAGGTATATACCCAAAGGATTACAAATCATGCTACTATAAAGACACATGCACATGTATGTTTATTGTGGCACTACTCACAATATGAAAGACTTGGAACCAACCCAAATGTCCATCAGTGATAAACTGGATTAAGAAAATGTGGCACATATATACCATGGAATACTATGCAGCCATAAAAAAGGATGGGCTCATGTCCTTTGCAGGGACATGGATGAAGCTGGAAACTGTCATTTTAAGCAAACTATCACAAGGATGGAAAACAAAACACCACATGTTCTCACTCATAGGTGGGAGTTGAACAATAAGGACACATGGACACAGCACAGGGAACATCACACACTGGGCCTGTCAGGGGGTGGGGAGCTGGGAGAGGGATAGCATTAGGAGAAATACCTAATATAAATGACGAGTTGATGGGTGCAGCAAACCAAAATGGCACATATATACCCATGTAACAAACCTGCACGTTGTGCACATGTACCCTAGAACTTAAAGTATAATTAAAAAATAAAATGAATAGTGAAAAGAATATAAATACTATACAAATAAAATAACATTGTGTTTCTTAAAAGTTGTATCTAAAGGGAAATATTTTCAAAATTATTGGACATCTTGCAATTTAAAACAACCCTGTAATTTGTCCTTTCCCTCTATAAAGTAAAAAGATAATTTATTGTTCCTTCATTCTTATGTTTTTATTTTTATTTTAAATTTATATTTTTTGCTTTTATTGCAAATATTCATATTTCTTCAATCTAGACTTTCAAGGCAAGAAAGTGAAATTAAGGAGTTTGCCTTAAACACAGACTCACTTGCTTTGCAAGGAGAGTTTTCCCTTTCTGTGACCACAGCATGAACAAAGACACACCTGGCCATTCAGCAGTACTGGGCAGGGGAATTGTCTGTATCTCATAAACCACTATGGGTCACCACAATATAACAACAAGACAGAGGGGTGGTAAGTGTCCGGGAGCTAGGAGGGAAGTCTCCCACCTATTATGAGACGCTTTACTGTGGAAGAAAGGGAGAGTCACCTTGATAAATAATAGATATCCCTAAATCTCAGCCTCTCCACTCCAAGCCTGTGCCATCTACTGACCAATCAAGAGACATAATACCCTGCACACCACACTCCCTTTTCTCCTTATCTCTGCTATCTCCTTCCCACTCCTGTTGATGGCATGATGTGTGTAAGACTCTTCTGTCTGCAACAGTGAATCCTTTGGCAAAGAAGCCAACAAAGCTATTTTCACAGTTGTCTCTTGAGGTAAATAGAAATTGGGAGTTAGGAGCAGCTTCTTTCAGAAAAGCCAAGGGCAGATCCATGTACTCTCTGCACCTTCTTTTGGACCGTGACCCCTGAAGCAGACCAATGAGCCCAGGGTGTCCATGTGTGAGAGCAAAGCCTTTTCTCTCTCCCAGCAGGGATGCTTTAGGTAGCCAGCCAGTACAGGAGCTATCCCCCAAGCCAGAGGAAATGTTCAGCCTCTGTCTCAGTCACATAGGAGGATAACACTGACATTTCAGTGTATACTTTTGTCTGGTTGAACAAACCCCTTTCTTCTAGAAAATAAGGCTGGGTAAGATGTTTTTATTTTTAGAAATCCTTAAGGGATAAAATCCATCCAGGCAGCCTAGAGAGGGTAATCCATAAATCAGACATCAGAGCTAAGATTTCATTGCACAGTAACTGTGAGCGGGAAGAGAAGCTTGGCAATGATTCACTTTCCCCCTACGTGGTCTCAGACTAGAATATCACTAAAGCCAAGACCAGCTTCCAGGCAGACCTATGAAGGTTGCCTTCTGCCTCTGCAGATAAGTCCAACAGGAAGCAAGATACATGTTTCTACAGCACCTTCCTGATATGCAGTTTCTAAAAGAAAGCTAGGGTTGTTTTTTTCTAATTGTATACCATTGTATAAATGTTGGTCTTTATTACTATACGGAATAAATACAATAAAATTGAGAAGAAAAATGTGCCAAAGGTTTATTGCATGCTATGAAGAAGACTGGACCTGGATTCAGAAGGCCTGGGCTCTCCTGCTGCTGTATACAACCAAGTCCTCAGCTGATTCACAAGGGCTCTCAGTTTCTCTGTAAACCAGCGTGATTGGAAGGGTGGCAGATTGGCAGCTCCTGGACTGAATGTTCAGTGCTTCTCAAAAAGTTGAATTTAATCACCTTTAAATGGGACACCTGCTCTCCAGATGGCCAGGGTCCTGTCACCTTTTTGTCTCATATCTGGTTTTCCTTCACACATTTATGATACCAGCCTAGCCCTGAAAGCATTTGAGCTTGAACTTAGAGAATCTCAAGGATCTTTCCCAGTCTCTAAAATAAATTCACGATGTTTTGACACAGGATATCAACCACTAATGCTCCCTCTTTCCCTTGCTACTTGGATGTCTCAGCTTGAGCTGCATTTTGAAAATGAAGAAAGAGATAAAGGCAGCCTAGCAGGAGGAAGGAAAGGCATTTGTTAAGATATGACACTGGGCAGCGCCACCCCACATTCCAGAACTGCAAGCAGTTGGGTCTGACTAGAGAGAAGGGTATAGGCAGTGAGGTAAGGGGAATAGAGAAACTGAGGCAAATACTGAAAGGAATTGTGATTTAACTGGAGGCCCTGAACTTTGTTCCGAAAGCTGGAGAGAGATGGGAGAGCAGGGAGGGCATTGAGGGCTTTTAACCTGTTAAATTTCTATTTTAAAGCCATCATTTTGAAGGCTGCATGGAGGATAGGCAAATATCTTCCCCACCAGCAAACAGTACTTTCCCCAGCAGTAAAGTGGTAGGCGTAGATCAAAGGTTCACAGTACCGCTTGCATATAAGAATCATACGAGAAGCTTGTAACAGTGCTGATAACCTAGCCTCACACCAAGAGATTTTTATTTAATTGGGTGGGGAGTGTGGGGTGCGGAAGGGGTGGGTAGGGGGTACTTATTAAAGTGTGAGACCCTTAAGGACACTTCTTGCTCTGAAATTCTGTCAACTGTGTCAAGGGTGGTCCCCATGATTCAAATTGAGGAATGATGAGGAGCCATTTCCTTTGCATCTTCAAACCCCAAAATCTGAAGCAAGGTTTAGAAAGATGTCCCAACAGTTTACATCACTCTTCCTTAAATTGCCGGTTTTCTTGGTCATATCCAGTTTCTCCCTGAAAAAGCATAGAATTATTTCCTAGTATGATTTCCAACTTCTATTTTAGAATTTCACACTCAAATCATTTTGATGTGAAAAAATACCAGCACCTCCCAAATAAATGGAAAACAATTATAAAATAAGCAAAACCTATTTGCAACCAATAAAGGATTGTTTAAAATCAGTAAATGAGCATATATATCAACGCTTAGTATGTGTAACATTTTCCAGAATGAGTCATTCCAGGCTTGTGGGCGAGCAGGCTCCCTGCTCATTTTCTGCTTCTATCTTCTCCTAGTCGGAACCTGAGGGTGTTTACTTGCTTGCTTTTTTTTTTTAAGCTAATATTTATTGGGTAATTCGCATAGGCCAGGCATTGTGCCAAGGGCTTTACAAACAAGTATCTATCACCACTGTATTAATAAGTAAACTGAATGGAGGATAAATAACTCAAGGACACAGAGCTAGTAAGAAGCAATGCTGGAATTTGAATCTGCAATCATGCGCCCTAAGTCCATGGGCTTCATCCACCATGACCCTACACTGTTTCACCCCTCCTCCACAGCTCTCTAATTTTATCTTGTCTCCTACCCTGACCTGCGGAGCCAGACTCCACTCTGAGTTCACTGAAGGTGTATGCAGAGGTAGATTAAGAGTACACACACCCCTGAGACCATTTGGTCCACGCAGCTGAGTTTAAGTTTGCTGTCAATAGGGCGCCCTCTGCTGTTTAAACAATGTAGATGTGTTTAAAGATAGAGGACCATGAAGATTTCCTTCTTATGAGGAAACCAATATTTTTTTAGATACGTTATTTTATTGTATCTTCACAACAACCCTGAAAAATAGGAATTATATTAATTTCACAAATGAGCATCTTACAGACCAGGGAGCTAGGTTTAAATCCACATCTATTTGACCTTGACATCTTTTTTTTTTTCCTTTTAATTATTATACTTTAAGTTCTGGGATATATGTGCAGAACATGCAGGTTTGTTACATAGGTATACACGTGCCATGTTGGTTTGTTGCACCCATCAACCGGTCACCTACATTAGGTATTTTTCTTAATGCTATCCCTCCTCTAGTCCCCCACCCCCCAACAGGCACTGGTGTGTGATGTTTCCCTCCCTGTGTCCACGTGTACGCATTGTTCAACTCCCACCTCTGAGTGAGAACATGCGGTGTTTAGTTTTCTGTTACTATGTTAGTTTGCTGAGAATGATGGAGGAAACCAATTCTTGAGCTGAATGCATCCCTTATAAACAAACCACTGTACCTCCCCGTCATAAAGAAAACACTTCCACTCCACAGATCAACCCAAAAAGGGCTTCAATCCAAAAAAGCCAGAGACATCAGTCTCATCTTTCAAGATTGATTATATTCAAATTCAAACCATGGAGTCATTACAGTGGTCCCAAAATTAGTCTCCGCCTCTCCTGTTAGATGCTATGTTCCTGTGTTTGCACTGTTCACCCTGAACTGACGCTTTAACCTTTATAACCATTGAAAGTGTGATTATGAGAAGAGGGAATGCCTCCTACCATAGGCATCATAATGCTTCTCAGCTTGCTGCTAAGAGTACACCGCCCTGGATGCTTTTTTTTCTTTACCCGGAAATTATAAAACATTTAGGGACTCCTGGGGCACGTTAATCATAAAATATTCAGCAACATCTGTGGCATTTTATTTACTGACATACTAGACCCAGAAAATATGATGCCTGTATCGCACCACGTGAACGGTTACGCTGAGACTGGAGGTGCTATTTTATGGTCCTTTGCTTCCAGGCTACCTCTCTCTCTCACGTGGTCTTTCTCCCCAGCACCTTACAGGCATGGGGCTACCAGTAAAAGCTTAAGAATAGGTTTGTGCTCAGAGTCTCCTGGAGCAAAGTAATTTCTAACAAAGGCAGCCTTGTCATGCTGGGATGGGGTTATATCCATCTCCTTAAGAACTGCACAAGTGAGTCACAGGGGCAAGGGAAGAACAGGCAAGGTCACAACTGAGGTGGGAATTGTCCGGAGGATTGTGAGACCAACTCCTCTCTCCCTGGATCCTGTGCATGCAATTAACACACACACACCGCGCACGCGCACACACACACACACACAGAGAGAAGCTTCCAGCTGCTTTGCACCAGAAACTGACAGAATTCCTAGAAAGGATAGCAGACCAAAAATCAAGACACATGAGTTATTTTAGGCAGTCAGTCAATAAATAAACAATCAACACCTTCTCTGTGCCAGGCTGTGTGCCAAGCTCAGCCACCATATGATTCTAGTGCCCTGTGATTCTCTGTGTTCTTCTATGGAGTGGGCTTCAGGGTGGAGGAGACAAGAAAGTCACTTGGAGAGCTGCTGGAGACTACACACCCTCCTGGCACTGAATTCTAATGAACAACTGCCCTCTGCAGCCCAGGCTCATCCCATTCCCAATTGCATGCTTATTTTGAAAAAGTCTCTCACTGGATATGGTTCCTCCCCTTCAAGAACCATGAGCTTAGATCCTTTATAAGTAAAGTGGCCACATATCTGGTTTGTCCAGAACAGTCCCAATTTATGCCTGATATCCTGGCTATTTTATTAATAACACTCATTTTCACTCTCCGAAGTACCTCGGGTTGGGATATAAATTATATAGTCATCCGATATAAGAATCCTTCCAGATATAGTGTGACTTTAACACACCTTCACAAAGATGCCAGGGCATCAGAATCTTCCCTCTTCCCCCAAAGAAATCTCCCCAACTATTTTGAGATTCCCATTTGGGATGTCTCATAAATGTCTCAGCCTTCACGTGGCGGCTTCCATTCTTCCTCCACTCTTGCTCTGCTTCCCCCAGAGTGTACAGGAAAAGTTGTAGGAATGAAGACCCCTTGCCACAGCCTCTGCCTCTCCCACCACTGAGGGTTTCGCCCATGGAGGCCTCCACTGAGGCCTGGCATAACAGCACCTTCACTGCCCCCAGTTCTGCATAGTGAAAGGGGAGAGTCCCACGTACCTCCTGTGCCACACTCAGGCAGGAGGCCTAGGAAGCAAAGCCCGCTCAGGCCCCCAGTGACGCCTGGGGGTCTTCCTTGTGTAACATCTAGTGTCACTGCTCATTTCTCATTTTACAGAGACCACAAAATCATGACCTCTCAACCAGACCTAAATTGCTGGTGTGCTTTTGTTTTTGCTTTTTACATTGAGCCAATGTTTTAGAATTAGATTTTACATAAAATCAATGATGTGCTGAAGAACCGCTCGCAAGAGCCAAGAGTTCAATTTTCAAGAATTTTGTGAGTGGCTGTTATACAAAACTGCTATTAAAACTTAAGTTATATAAACATACATCTAAATGAATTCTATTAAAACAAAGGCAACAATTTGGTTGTGGTGATGACTGTGCAAGTTGGTAAACAAACTAAAATTTTTAGAATACAAAGGGTGAATTTTATGGTATAGAAATTATATATCAATAAAGCTGGGTTTGTTTCTTTGTTCATTTGTTTATTTGAGACAGGTTTTTGCTCTGTCACCCAGGCTGGAGTGCGGTGGCACAATCATAGCTCACTGCAACCTCGACCTCTCAGGCTCAAGCGATCCTCCCACCTCAGCCTCTAGAGTAGCTGGGACCACAGGTGGGGGATAACAGACATGAGCCACCACGCCCAGCCTAAAGCTATTAAAAAATAAAATTTTGTAAAGGTAATAAATATTCAACATTTATTACTTGCTAATTATTTTATTACAATTTACTGTAGCCTATGTTCTTATAGTAATTTATACCTATTGTATCTGTAGAGTGAAAATGCTATCTAATGGAATGCCATTGCACGTCTCTTACAATTCCACATAACATCCTTTAGTGGCTTAAACTAGGTCATGATGAGGGTATTGACACCATAAAAACAGGCAAACATTACAAATAAGGGCTTGGTTCATTGTTGATTGTCTAGACTTAAGAAAGTAATGGAGAAAATGCTAATAATGCAGATTAAACTTAAAACTGTGTTATGCCTGTAGTCTTTACCTTGTGAATAGCATAAAAAATTGACAAAGTAGTCTTCCAGTATCTGAAAACTATTATCCAGTTCAGAAAAGAAGTCACTTATCTCCCTGATAAACAAGTGTAGTTATAATATGAATGTTGATTGATACTTTCATGAACCATAACAAAACAACAAAAGTGAAACAACGAAGATAGGTTAGAACTTCACTAATAATCAAGCTTTTATTCATAGTCTGGTTATGTGACCCTATTGTTGGTGGTAGAATTATAAAACCCAATAATGGATTTAGTAAGAAATAGCAAGTCACACAGTATTTTAAATTTTATGAGTATTTGCAAATTGTATGCTACAATGCATTCTTTATATCAGTAAAATTTATAATACATATTGCATATATGCGCGCACACCCACACACACACACACACACACATTTTGTTACTGAACACTTCCCAGCACACCATTGTCTAAAGTCCTCATTTCAAAGCTTCTCTTGAAAAATTGAATCTTGTATTATTGCCTATCTGCCCACCTAGTAGCTGAAGCTGAGGATCACCTTGTCTTCAACCTCATTAGATAGATAAGATGCCTCATCCCCCTCTAGACAGGCATGCAGTCTCTAGTTCATGCACAGTGCCCACCACTGCCTGCTGTTTTGCACTTTGCTTCTCAGGTTTTTATTATCCTCCTGACTCTTGTAGGTTTCTGAGTTTAAACCCCTTCTCATAGGCTCTCTCCTTGAGATGCAGATACAAGTTTTTAAAATGCTGATCAGAGCGCTGAAAACTGAAACAGACACAATACTGACCTCCTATGGAAGACTGACTCATGGTCCCACAGACGTCCACATCCTAAACCCCAGAACCTGTTACCTTACGTGGTTGAAAGGATTTTGCAACTGTGGCTAAGCTAAGGACCTTAAAATGGGGAGATTACCCTAGATTATCTAGGTGGGTTCGGTGTAATCACAAGGGTCCTCCTTGGAGGGAAGTGAGAGGATCAGAGTCAGAAGAGGAAGGTGGAGAGACAGAAGCAGTGGCTGGAGTGATGTGCTTTGAAGACGGAGAAGGCACCATGATCCAAGGAACGCAGTTGGCTCCCAGAAATAGAGGAGCGTAAAGAAACACTCATATAAAAACAGACTCCTGGGAAAGAGGTTTTATCCAGCATTGGTATGGAATTTGACCACGCATTGGTATGGAATTTGACCACGCAGGAAATGGCAACTGCTACGTATAGTTGAGGAGGGAATAGGGCCACCATGAGAACCAGAGGAAAATAGCTTAGAGGGAAAAAGGGTAAGTAGACATAATTGGCTTCCTGCATCTATATTTTAGGCCTGACTTGAAAATAGTCCAAATATCCTTTGAAAAAACAGTAAATTTACAGTAATAAGATCAGTTCTGATTCTTCGGGAACTCCTAAAGCACAAAGGGGCCTCTATTACTAAACAGACAGACTGGACTCTAGGAGTCATAATTTCTACATAAGGTTTTAAGGAGGGCAGTTTTTTCAACTTCACTAATATTCTTTCTACTGAATAGTCTTTTTCGTACACTGCCATGAGACTAGTTGTCCAGTTTTTAATTTTTTTTACTATTCTAAATAATCTCAATTTAACAAGAGATTAATAAAACTGATTTTGTGAAAAAGCAAGTAGAATGATTGGCAGCAGTCTACAAATTCTATCCTTTATCAATAATGGATGTGTAGGGTGAGCCAACCTCTTTCTCTCCTTGAGGCCCTGCCCAGATTCATAAAATAGAAGCTTCCACCAACACATCCACCCTCCTGAGAAACTTCCATTAGCAATTCTACCCTCTTGGTCTTCTGGAAGAGAAGAGGAACCACTTATCTGATTGTTGAGATTGGGGCCAAAAATGCACAGCTCATACATAATCTCCAGCTGAGCCTAGAGAACCAAAATGAGACTCTAAAAACTGAAGAGTTATAGAATTGGGCTGAATATTACTAAGCATTCCTGTTACTCAGTAGGGAGGAAATTTTAAAAGGATATAAATGTGACAATTCTTGAAGAAAACAATAGTAGTCCATGTTTATACTCCAATAAAGCACATATTTGTATTTGCATTTCTTTTTAATCTGAAATGCGATAATCTACTACACATTAGTCCCCAACTTACTTTTTTCCCTTAATAACGTGTCATTGGAATCCCCTCAGGTCAATATATGTAAATCTGATTCACTCTTTTTAATATTGGTACAACAATTTGTATTGAGGATTATTCTAATTCGTCTATTCCCCTATCAATGTTCATTTGGGTTGTTTTCAGTTTTTTTTTCTTTTTGCCACTATAAAACAACAAATAAGCATTGTTTCTCATCCACCCTTAAATACTTGTGTTTTTTATCATAACATAGATTCCCAAAAGAGACTACAAGGTCAAACAACATGACATATTCTAAACATTGTTAGATGTTGCCAGATGCTTTCCCAAAAGGTTGTAGCAATTCACATTTCAACCAGCAATGTATAACTACCCATTTTCCCTTTTCACTAATTGTGTTTCTGAAGATTCCCATTTTTACCATATAATGGCTTAATTTTTATTTCCCTGAGTACTACTGAAATAAAGCATCTTTTCATGAGTTTCCTGGCTACTTGCATTCTTCTTTCTGTGACTTTTTGGTGTATATACTTTGCCTATTTTTTTCTATTAGGTTATCTACCTTATTCATATCCATTTTTTAGAAATCATTATTTATTAAAATTGTTAAATTTTGCCTTTCATAGGTGTTGAAATATTTTTCTCTTTTTGTCTTCGATCTCTTGCTTTCATTTATGTGATATTTAACCTTACACATTTTTAAGCTTTTTGAAGTTTAATATATCTATCTCTTATTGCAGCACAGTTTCTTACCTTTCTTAGGAAGTTTTTCCCCACCCAAGGTTGTGAAAATATGCTCCTAAATTTTATTATTTTATCTTTCTACATTGATACCTTTATCAGAAACATTTTTGTTGAGGTAAAATTCTCAGACACAGAAATGCATAGGTCTTAAGAGTAAAATTCAGTGAGCTTGGACAAATGTGTACATCCACATAACCAAAACCTGTTGAGCTAGAGGACAATTCCATCACTCCAGAGAAGTTTTGTATGCCCTCTTGTAGTCAATTTGCAGCCATCATTGGCAACTACTGCTCTGATTTCTATCACATACATTAGTTTTCCCTGTTATTGAACTTCATATTAATGAAACCACACAGTGGGAACTCTTTTGTGTCTCACTTCTTTCAATCAATATATGTTTTTGAGGGTTTTTTCCCACATGATTGCCAACCTGTAGTCCATTGTATCAATATACAAGGGTTTGTTTACTCAGTTTCCTGTTGATGGCCATTTGGGTTGTTTCTAGTTTGGGGCTCTTATGAAGAAAGTTTCCATGAACATTCATATACATATCTTTGTGTGAACAGACTGGATATATGTTTTCATGTCTCCCTGGGGAAACACTTAGGAGTGGATTTGCAAAGTCTTAGGGTAGGCAAAAGTTTAGAAATTGCCAAAACTTTTTCCAAAATGCCTGCACCACTTGTTATGTCTGCAAGCAAAATATAAGAGCTCCTGCTGCCTCACATACTCACCAATATTGGGTGCTGTCTTTTACATTTTAGCCATTTTAGTAGGTTTGAAGTGGCTTCTTACTGTGATTTAAATTTACACTTATTTAATACTGTAATTAATAATGTTTTGTCCCTTTTTATGTCCTTAGTGCCACTTAAATGGGGTTGTCTTTTATTGTGGAGTTGTAGTTCTTTATATGTAAATATATGTCCTTTATATTTATGTCATCCATATGTATTGTGATATATGATATATTCCTTCCATCTCTGGCTTGTCTTTTCATTTTGTTAACAATGCCTTTTTATTAGAAGATATTTAAATTTTGATAAAGCCAAATTTGTATATTTTTTTCATTTATGGTTAGTACTTTTCATAAGAAATCTTTGTGTATATCAAGTTTACTAACATATTGTTTCCTTCTAGACACTTTATAATTTTACCTTTTAAACACAGGTCAATTATTTATCTTCAATTAAGTTTTGTTTATAGAGTTAGGTAAGTATTAAAGTTCATTTTTTTCCCATGTCTATTCAGTTATTCCAGCACCAGTTGCTGAAGAAAAAAAAAAATCCTTTCCCCATTGAATACACGTGGTGCTTTTTTCAACAATCAATTAATTGTGGCCAAGTGTAGTGGCTCACAGCTGTAATCCCCACTCTTTGGGGGACCGAGGCAGGCATATTTCTTAAGTCCAGGAGTTCAAGACCTGCCTTGGCAATATAGTGAGACCCCCATCTCTAAAAAACTTTTTAATCGATTGATGGTATATGTGGGTTTATATCTAGATGTCCTATGCTGCTCCATTCATTAATTTATTTATCTACTTGTTCTTATGCCAATACTACAGGCTTAATTATCATGGCTTTATAGTAAGTCTACAAATCAAACTTTGTTTTCATTATTCTAGGTCCTTTGCCTTAAATGTGAATTTCAGAATCAACAGGCTAATTTCTAGCCCTCTCAAAAAAAAGGGGCTCTGAAATTTTAATTGGGATTACATTCACTCTATAAATAAATTCTGGAAAAGTTGACATTTAATAATATTGAGTCTTCCAATTTATGAAGTGGGTGTATTTCTTCATTTATTTAGGTCCTCTTTAATTTTTCTCAGCAATGCTTTATAATTTTCAGTACATAGGTTTTGCACAACTTTTGTTAAATTTATTTTTATATATTTCATATTTTAGGCTACTACAAATAGAATTGCTTATAAAACTTATTTGCTTCTAGTATGAAATGCAACTTTGTATATTGATCTTTCACTCTGTTACCTTGCTAAGTTCAATATCAGGTTTAATAGTTGCTTTGTGGATTTCTATATGTGCCTAGTCATGTTGTCTGCAAACGAAGATTATTTTACTTCTTTTTTGTTATATTTTTTGCCTTTTATTTCTTTTACTTGACCTTCTGCACTGGCTAGGATCTTCAGAAAAATGTAGAATAAAACTAAAAAGGGTGAAAGTTATTAGGTACAAACATATTTCAGAATGTTAGATTGCTGATTAACCAACATTTTATCTTTTTATTTTATTTTATTTTATTTTTGAGACAGAGTCTCGCTCTGTCACCCAGGCTGGAGTGCAGTGGCACAGTCTCAGCTCACTGTAAGCTCTGCCTCCCAGGTTCAAGCGATTCTCCTGCCTCAGCCTCCCGAGGAGCTGGGACTTCAGGTGCGTGCCTACACACATGGCGAATTTTTGTATTTTTAGTAAGCACGAGGTTTCACTATGTTGGCCAGGCTGGTCTTGAACTCCTGACCTCATCATCCACCCACCTCGTCTTCCCAAAGTGCTGGGATTACAGGCGTGAGCCACCACTCCCAGCCATTTCACCTCTTCTAATGTCCCTCTTTATCTCTGTGGCTATTAACAGAGCTACAAAGTATGTGAAACAGATAGAAACAAAGGGTGAAATAGTTAAATGCTCAATGTGATAAAGACCATCTATTTTAAAAATACAGTTAACTAAATGATGAAATAATATTTGAAAAGAGGTAAGGTTTTCCAGTTACATTCATCATGTCTGAAAGTACAAATCATGAAAAGTGTTTTTCAATGTGATTTTAGTTGACAGATTCTAGGTTTATTTTCACAGACCTGTAATTTGCAAATGAAGAAATTAAAATTGTGAATAACCTACTTTAAAAAGTTAAACTTGTTAGCAATCAAAGAAATGTAGATTAAAATGGTAATGAGAAAATTCCACATTCTAGTTAAGGTGCTTCTTCTGCAGGCTTCAGTAGATCCCTATACTTCCTCTATTATAGAGATAACCACTGTACATTGAAATTGTTTGTATATTGTCTTATCTCCTTCTAGATGAAATCTTTGTGAGGGCAGGGTTAGTTCAATAAGAACACAAAGATAAAAAATAATTAGAATGCCTAGAATTGTCAAAGACAAAAAGAATTAGGCACTCTTGTATACACTGCTGGTGGAGGCATAAATTGATAAAGCCTTTCTCCAGAGCAATTTGGCACAGTATCAAGCTCCTTAAAATATGCATAAACTTCGACCTAGCAATTTAATTTCAAGGAATTTATTCTAAGGAAATAACTCATGTGCCCAAAGATTTCTACATAAAAATAGGTACAAGATATAGGTAATCTGCGTGTCCAAAATTGGGAAATAAGTAAAATAAATTATGATATTTGTAATGGAATTGTATAATAGAATTTTATGCAGCTATTAAAATTTGGTTCATAAATGCTTTACCATTTTTTACAGATACGTTTGTAATATAGTAAGTGAAAAAGAAGTATAAAATACCAAATATCATTTGAATGCATTTTTTCAAAAAAAACAATATATAGCTATAGCTGGGGGTGGTGGCACACATAGTCCCAGCTATTCAGGAGGCTGAGATGAGAGGATCACTTGAGCCCAGAAGTTCAAGACCAGCCTGAGCAACACAACAACATAATGAGACCCTGTCTTTACTTTAAAAACAAAAAAGTACCTCCAGATGAAGTAAAAAATAAATCACAGAGATCCATCAAAATGCTCTGTTCTTAAGAGCAGTTTGCTCCTTATACCCATTCATTACTTTATCCTCTCTACAACTGGAGATTGGGATTATAGGCAATGTTATTTTACTTATCTTTATTTCCTTTTTTCTCTACCATTAGTGAATATTGCTTTTGGCACTAGGAAAAAAAACATAATTTTAAAAAATGGGGGCCTTCTAACCCAGTATGTATTTTGGTCATATGTTTCCACCCAATCAGCTTCAAAACAGCTGTCTTTCAGTTAATTGCTACTTCTCTTCCTCGCTCTCTTTTCCCTGGTGCAGATATCATGTGGATTCATGGTAGGTTTACAATTACTCATCCTCTCCTCAGCACATCTATTCTTTTGATCACAGCTTTACAAGGTGTGTGTCATGTGGGCAACAATAGAGAAGCGATGAAGCAGCTTATCAATGTCACCACAGAGTCAAATAGAAAGTAAAAGACTAAGCTGAGAACAAGGATCATTTGTGGCAGGTATATCCAGGATTTCAGCTTTCATGTAGAGAAGAAATCAAGGGAAAATTGTAATTGCATTTATTGTCCATGTGTGAGAACAAACAAAGAGAACTTGTCTCCTTCCCAACTCCCTCTCACCCCATAAAATTTATGCCATTATTTTATATGTTTACTTTGCTTATGCAGATAATAAAAGGTACATGTTTCTTGCTCTATTTTCCTCATTATGTAAAATTATATAATGTCATTAATGTAATTTTAGCCCTAACAACTGACCACATTTGACCATTGCCTGGAACTATAAGCTTCTTTTAAACCTTGAGCTAAAGAGCACAATTTATTAGGATCTGATAGTCCCTTCTAAAGTTAGTTATTCTGTTGGAAAAGGAATTGTTTGTGCCAAGCGCCCATTCATTCTTTTGTCCTCTGCAGGACTATAGGACGTTGAAACTAGAAAAGGTCTTAAATAATAATAGCTATCACTTAAAGTGCTCGTTAAATAACAGGCACTAACAGCCATGCGTACACATTAATACATTTAATTCTTACAACTCTAAGGTAAGTTTTACTACTCATTACAAAGATCAAGGAACTGAGGCACAGACAAGCTAGGTTAAATTGTATAATGTGACACAAGAAGTATCCCAGGATTGGAAAAGAGGTTATATGCCACTGAGGTCCCCTCAATTTCCATGCTCTACTGCCTCTCTGTCATCATCTGTATATCTGGTCCTCTTAGAGAACACCAAGTACCATTCCCATTGTAGAAAAATCAGAAAGCAGATTGCAAAAGTAATATATCATTCATGCATCTGTCTTTTCTTTTTATTTATGGGGTTTATTTATGATTTTATTGTTTATATGCCAAATCTTCCTTCATTTTCTTATGGCTTCTCCCTGTTGTGCCATCCTTAGATTTTCACACTTCCAGATGATATAAATGAAGATAAGTATAGATATAAATTTAGATATAGACACCTACATTTAGGCCACTCCTTCTATATTTATTTACTTGTTCTATGTACAATTTACTTCAGGTCTTTCTTAAACATTTATATCTCCAATTCAGGTGGAATTTATTTTAGGTAAAACTTTTTCCCAGTTTCCTCTGCTGTCTAGCATGACTTATGATATATTTCTTTCTTCCTTCCCACTTATTTTAAGTGTGATTTTTATCACATGGATCTATTGAGGACTCTGCCTTCAATTTCATTAATATGTCCATCATTAATCCATTAACGCATCTTTTTCCATATTCTGATTTGTAATACATTGTAATATGTTACTGGACAAAACCCCTCTAAATTACTGTTCTTTTAGAAAGTGTTTCTAAATATTTTGAAAATAGCTGTTATCATTTGATATAATTTCTCCTTCAAAAATGTGGTATGCATTCCTACTCATCTTAGTACTGGGAGTTCTAGCCAGAGCAATCAGGCAAGAGGAAGAAATAAAAGGCACCCAAATAGAAAGAGAGGAAGTCAAACTATCTCTGTTTACAGACCATGTGATTTATACCTAAAAAACCCCATAGTCTCTGCCCAAAACTACTTCATCTGATAAACACCTTCAGCAAAGTTTCAGAATACAATAACAATGTACAAAAATCAATAGCATTTTTATACACCAACATTCAAGCTGAGTGCCAAATCAAGAATGCAATCCCATTCGCAATAGCCACAAAAAGAGTAAAATATCTAGGAATACAACTAACCAGGAAGGCGAAAGATCTCTACAACGGGAGTTAAAAACATTGCTCAAAGAAATCAGAGATGACACAAACAACTGGAAAAACTTCATGGATAGGAAAAATCAATTTACTATACTCCAAGTAACCAAAACATGATGCTGGTACAAAGACAGATATATGGACCAACGGAACAGAACAGAGAGCCAAGAAATAATGCCGCTCACATACCACCATCTGATTTTCAACAAAGTCAATGAAAACAAGCAACAGACAAAGGATTCCCTATTCAATAAATGGTGCTGGGATAACTGGCTAGCCATATGCAGAAGACTGAAACTGCACTCCTTCCTTATACCATATACAAAACTCAACTCGATGGATTAAAGACTAAAATGTAAAACCTAAAACTATAAAAACTCCAAAAGATAACCTAGGAAATACCATTCTGGACATAGACCCTGGCAAGTATTTCGTGACGAAGATAACAAAAGCAACAGCAACAAAAACAAAATTGACAAATGAGACTTAAACTAAAGAGCTTCTGCATGGCAAAAGAAATTATCAACAGAATAAACAGACAACCTACAGAAATATTTGTGAGCTATGCATCCGACAAAGGTCTAACATCCAGAATTTCTAAGAAACTTAAACAAATTTACAAGCAAAAAACAACCCCATTAAAAAGTAAGCAAAGGACATGAACAGACACTTTACAAAAGAAGATATACATGTGACCAATGATCGTACGAAAAGATGCTCAGCATCACTAATAATTAGAAAAATGCAAATCAAAACCACAACGAGATACTATCTCACACCATCAGAATGGCGATTATTTTTTAAAAGTCAGAAAATAATAGATGCTGGCGAGGTTGCAGAGAAAAGGGAATGCTTATACACTGCTGCTGAGAATGTAAATTAGTTCAGCCATTGTGGAAAGCACTGTGGCGATTTCTCAAAGAACTTAAAACAGAGTTACAATTTGACCCAGCAATCCCATTATTGGATATATACCCAAAGGAATGTAAATTGTTGTACCATTAAGATGCATGCACACATTCATCGTAACACAGTTCACAATAGCAAAGACATGGAATCAACCTAAATGCCCATCAATAGTAGACTGTGCCAGGCACAGTGGCTCACGCCTATAACCCCAGCACTTTGGGAGGCCAAGGCAGCAGGATCACTTGAGCCCAGGAGTTTGAGACCAGCATAGGCAACTTGCCCAGTTTATGAATTCTGGCCAATTTCTGCCTGAATCACACTTACCAACCTACAGTTGAAGTGTAGGTTTCAATCCTGGCTTCTAGCAGTCAGCGCTACAATTCTGAGGAGAAGAGTTCTTTTTTCCCCTATGTCTGGCTCTGTGACATACTGAACCAAACCAACGAATTAAAAATCACATCACCCGTCACACACTACAACAGACATCTATCATCCCCTCTCCTCCCCTAACCATAATGCTTTACCTATTGGAAACTACACAGGGTGGTGGTGGTGAACAGCTACCACATCTCGAACACTGCTACGTTCTGAATCTTGGCATCACCCCAAAATTCATGTTGGAATCTAATAATGTATAGTATTAAGAAGTGGGACTTTGGGGAAAGTGATTAAGTCATGAGGGCCCTTACAAAAGAGGTTAAAGGGAGCTGCCTTGCCCCTTCCACAATGTGAGGACACCAAAGGCACCATCTTTAAAGCAGAGCAAACCTTGACCAGACACTGAGTCTACTGGTAACTCGATCTTGGACTTCCCAGCCTCCAAAACAATAAGAAAATTCTGTTGTTTAATAAATTACCCAGTCTGTCGTATTTTGTTACAGCAGCCCAAATAGACTGAGACAAACACCTACTATAAGGCAACATTATATAGGACACTTTCTACTTCAAATCCATATAATAACTCTGCAAGATAGATAATACTAATATTATATACATATTAGAGATGAAGAAACTGAAGCTCAGAAAGAATAAGTCACTTTCCCAAAGTTTCTCATTTATTAAGCGGAAGAAGATTGTAACCAGATCCATCTGTTTATTTGTTCCTCTATAACAGGCAACGTGCCCCCTGCCAGCAGCCGCCTCCTTCTTCCAACTCTGTTGTTTTCCAGTAACCTTTAGTATAAACAAATATAAAAAGATAGGGGAGTAGATACTTTTGTCATCTTAAAAAATCATTGATTGTGCAGAAGAAATATGAGACCCTGGCTCCCTAGGATGGCACAGATGGCAAGGAAGAGGAATCAGAGTACGCAGCAGTTTTTTGGGTTTTTTTCAAATACCTATTTCATATGGTAAAGCATGGGTGTGCCAGAAAGGGAAATGAGGAGGTGTTTCTAAATCCACCTTCTGTCAATTAGCTTTTTTTTCTTTTATCTTCTTAGGTGGTATAACAGTTTTAAGATTTTCTTTTGCACCTCCGTACTCATATTCATGCAAACTTGGGGAAGGCTATGTCAGAGGTTGCTAACCTAATACAACTTTGAACATTGCAACATTCTGTAATGAGGCCCAGTGAGAGCCAGAGACATATATAATGCACACTGACTTTCCCATCCTTCCTCTATACCGCATATGAACCTATTCCACACAGATTATGGAAACTCTAACCCGGGAATTCACAGATGTCAAATGGGAAAAGTTGGCTACAATCACTCAGCCACGATTTTTAAATACGCCTCGCATTCATTTGAGGTTAATTAAGAGGATGAGTTTTGTCATAAGGCCAAATATTTCCTCTAACTAGAAGAAATAATCATTCAGAGCATGTCATTAAAGGCAACAGCAAAGACTTAATGTCACTCCATTCTTTTTATATTTGCTGGTTGTAATTGTCTTTATGTGGGCTTTTTATAATGTTTGGATCAAAGAATTTAAAGAAAAATAAAACAACTAGTATCCATATTCAGCATCCCTGTTCAGGTATAAATGTGTTCCTAAGGTATTTTTCCTAGGAAAAAAAAACTAATTCTATAAAAGAATTAAATTCTGCTAAAAGAGCAGAATATAATATGGGTTATAAATTAGCAGTTTATACTATTAAATGATGAAAATTATTCATTAAAGAGCTAGATACAATTGACAAAAAATACATTTTACTTCTTCCAAGTGTAAACTGGGAAAGAAGATGCTGTTTAAAATGGTTGACTTGGTTCTTCAATAACTAAAACACACTGTTTAGTTCTAGGGGTCATAAAATCTGTCCTTATTGCTGTTGTTATTAGGAATCTTGCATTTGCAACTACAAGTTACTAAAAATATTGAAAGAAATAGCACAGGGTTACAACAGATGCTCAGAGCTGAAATCCTATGCCCAGAAACTGCTGTTGCTTTTGAAATCACCCTTGTCGCTGAGTCAGTTGTTCATGTGCATGTCTGCCAGGGCGCAATGATCATTTTGAACCAAATTTGGCAGGTGCTGTCTTCATACTCCAAAGTGAGGAGAGAATCTCTCTAAAAATATCTTTCTTCCTTATTCACACAGGCACCATATTATTCTGAGAAGGAATGTATCACTACCAACAGTAGGGTGTGTATGTATTTTTGTTTATTTCTTGTACCATTCCTTTTTCCAAAAAAAAGATTTGTGTTTACACCATATTTTTGGATGGAGCACCTAAATGCATCTGATATGTGAATCACAGTACTCAACAGATGTTGAAGGAATTAATGATTTAGCAAAGCAACTCAGGCTGTCTTTCCCAGGAATTATATTGCAGATTCTCAACGCCTGAAGCAATTGGCTTATTTTCAAGTACCAGTTCGTTTTTTGTATGATTCCTATTTATTTTCATAATGCTCAACCTTATCTAGATATTTGATGGTAGTTTATGGAAGCACAACTTTGTCAACATAGCTCTGTCCTGCTCACAAAGACCTTCTCCTATACATATCTCCCTAGGATCCTTCTCACTAACTTTGCTCAAACTTTGGCCTCCGCCTCCCATGACCTCCTTATCATTTTACAACAATCCACGTCATTTAAGTCCCAGCTCGAAATTTGTCTCTTGTGAGAATCTTTCCCCAGGACCTGCTGTCCCTTTCCATCTGTTTTCACCCCTCAGCACATATACACTAGGTCTGTGCTAGACACCCTGGTATTTCTAATCTCCTTTCTTTACAGTTGTTTTCAAACTGCTTATGGTGCACATATATTTTATATCTCCTTAATTACGAGTGCCTTCAGGAAAGCACCTGTTCTATGTTTTGGACACAGTCCCACTTCCTCATAGAGTCAATTTTCTTATGTTGTATATAGTAAAAACTCAGTGAAGGCATCACCATTCAGAGATCACGCTTCGCAATTTTTCAGCCAAAGCTCAAAGCAGTTTTTTCTTCTTAGCCATCTTTGGGCAATTTATACAAGCCTCTGAGTCTCTATCTTTTATATCTGGCACTTCATTATTACACATTTTTCACTTTGGCTGTATATGCCAAATGTTGATCTTCTACAAGGCTGTCCTAACAGGACCTAGCAAGTAAGCAAGTAATTTTATGTCAAAGTGTTTGTGTGTGTGTGTGTGTGTGTGTGTGTGTGTGTGTGTGTCTTCTATGTTTAGAGCTTCTTTCCACTTGTCCAAAAATAGACTTTTCAAGGAAAAGACGTAGCTTCATAAAATCATCTTTACTGTAGGAGCAAAACAGACCTCCTTTGAACTTTATTATTGTACAGGGTAGAAAACTAACCACTGTCCTGCTACAAGTTCTCAGATGACAATATTAAAAGAACTTGGTAAGAGCTTTGTAAGGTAAAGTGCTCAGATTTTTGTTCTAATGTCACAAGAAGCCATGAGAGTATCGTAAGTAGAGTGGGGCTTTCTGAAAGATCACCCGGGCTGCAGGGGGGAGAACAGACAGAAGGAGAAGATGAGGATTTCAGAAGGAGACCATAGAGTAGTCCACGTGAGAATGGCTTGGACAATTGTGCCTTAAAGTATTATCTGTTTTTTTTAAAAAAACAGAATGGATGCTCAATGTAAAAAGTTTAAATAATACAGGAAACATTCACTCCTGCTTCCTGGCAATGCACAACTTGGGTGGGAATCTCCAAGCTTTAGCAGCACCATGGGCCTTCTTACACCTCTGTGTGTACTGATCCTTCTGGCTGGAATCCCCTTCCAGATTTATCCAAACTCCCTTCTCTACCTGGTAAATTCATACACATCCTACAATTAGTCCAAGTTCCTTCAAAGCTATCCTTGTATGTCTTCCCCTCACCCTCCATCTTTCCCTAACCAGACAGAACCACTCCCTCCTCCACCTCCCATAGATCTTCACTCAGGCCTCTGAAAGTACTCCTCTTATAATTTGCTGTTTATGAGTCTCTCTCCTCCACTGAATTGTAAGTTCTAGGAGGGCAGGGGCCAAATCTTATTTATCTTTACAGCATGAGCATAAATGCCAGGGCACAGTTTGCAGCCTAACCTCACAGCAGGAGAAGATATATCATCTCTGTTATTATATGGAGAGGTAGCATAATATGGTAGTATAACTCTGGAGGCAGATTTCCTGGGTTCTAACCTGGCTCTGCCTTTACCAGTTGTGACTTTGGACAAATTAATTAACCTCTCTATGCTTCAGTTTTCTCATGTGTAAAATGGAGGTAATAATAGTACCCATCTCATTGTGTGATAGTATGACGATTTAATAAGGTAGGATGTTTAAAGATCTTGGGAGAGTACCTGACACTAAATAAATGTTTAAAAATATTTGAAAAGTAACTATGATTCAAACCTACCTCTATATCACACCATTCAAAAGAGAAGAACAGGCAGCTCACATTGAAACTCTTGAGTCTGCTTTTTTCTTCCAACAGTTTTTACCAGGTATTTGTCCAGTTAGTACATATAGAGATCTAATATAGTTCCCTGTGCTTAAAACAAATTTGATAAATGGAATTGATTTTAAAGATGACTGAGTTTAAGCTTCTCATTTAATGGGTAAGAAAACCAAGATGAAGTGGTTTTCTGAGGGCACAGGGCTCATTCACGACAGTGTTTCTCTTGCCAACCCAGTGTTCTTTCTACACATTCTCAGGCAATACCAGAAAGCGTAAGCATTGTTAAAATTATTTGGAAGAAATCTCAGCAAAACTTGTGCGAGCACAGGGCCTAGACTGATTAAGCAGCTGTTCTTATGCAAAACAGATATCATTATTTTTTAACCAAAGTTGGATTCCACTCCTTCTTGTGAACTATTGTGCCCTTCTCCTTGGATAAAAATTACCATGAGTTTTAGAAAACGCCTCAAATTGCTTAATGAGTGGCAGGAAGAATTACAGAATGTAAAATTGCCTTTGTGTCATCTGGGGAGAATTTCTTCAATGCTGTGCTTCCAATGGGAAAGGGCAGATGATTGTTCATATTACAACAAACATGGGGATACCATGGAACAGAATGCAAAATGTGCATGCCTTTTGTTTTGCATTAAAAGTGACACTGCAAAGAAATTTCTCACTTTTGAGGTGGATGCTTCAGGCAATACCTCTATCCTCTGGAGATCAAGTTCATACCTTCTGCCCCTAGGGTACTTCAATAGGACATTTTAAGATTCAATGAAACAGTACAATTAGTTATTTACTGGGAATATGCACAAAATGCCTGAAAATATATAAGTACTTAAGTCTGTCTGAAGACCTGTGGGAGGCTTCCCAGGTGTTGGTGCCTCCCTAAATAACTGTAATTAGGCCACTACACTTTAAACATACAGAATTACTAACAGTTTTTACTTAATCTAGTTAAAGCCACATTTTACTCAGAATGTGTTTGTTTCTTTAACATTTTAGAGCACCTGCTATTCAACAGGCAGTGTTCTAAACAAGCACCTCTTTAAGCACCACTCACATGTATTCTTTACTTTAAATAGGCTGCTGGCATTGTAAATAACTGCTTTCAAGCAAGGATATTATTTCTGATGCACATATTTTGATCTTGTCATATCCAAAATCTACTCCTCCATACCATTACCAAATTCTACTGCCATCAGATCAATATACTTAGGCAATAAAGATGTGTCAAAAGGAAGAATGCAAGCTCAACAAATATGTGCTGAAAATCCACTGTGTCCTAGAGCCTTTGCTACACATTGGAGTTACAAAGGCAAATAAAACACTGATCTTCCCCTCCACGAGGGCACAGTCGTAGTGAATGACAGTTGCTTCATCAACCCTGTTTTCCCTCCTCTTCTTCTGTTAACAGAACCTCTTTGGGGCTATAAGTCATGTGGTCTCAACTCTACCCCCAAAGTGCTCTTCTGTCTATACACAGTGATTGGCTTCAGAGATGAGCATGTGACCCAGGTAAGGTGAATCAGAGATCTGATTTGGGGAACTGAAATACACACAGGGCAAGAAGCTTTATGCCCCTTTCACAATCCCAGGCACTGAAGACCATCCATGCATGTAAACTTGGAGCAACTGGTAACCACTATGTGAGGCGAGAACCTGCCTACCAAGGAAGGAAAACAGGAAATGAAAAAGGCTGTACTAATTTACATTCTCACCAACAGTGTGTAAGTGTTCCCTTTTCCCCACATTCTCACCAACAGTGTGTAAGTGTTCCCTTTTCCCCACATTCTCACCAACAGTGTGTAAGTGTTCCCTTTTCCCCACATTCTCACCAACAGTGTGTAAGTGTTCCCTTTTCCCCACATTCTCACCAACAGTGTGTAAGTGTTCCCTTTTCCCCACATTCTCACCAATGCTTATTGTCTTTTGTCTTGTTTTTTATAATATCCATTCTAACTAGAATCAGGGGATATAGCTTGGATTTGATTTGTATTTCCCTAATCATTAGTAATGTTGAGCATTTTTTTAATATACCTATTGGCCATTTGTATGTCTTCTCTTAAGAAATGTATATTAAGGTCTTTTGCTCATTTTTTTCATTTTTTATTTTTAATTTTGTGGGTACATTGAAGTATGATACAGGAGCAAAGAGGAAATTATTTAGGTAGTTAGTGAAGGTAAGGGAGTCCTCGGTAAGGCTTCCCTTCTAACAAAAAGCAGCCCCAAATCATTTCTTTTCTGACAAAGAGCAGCCTGTAAAATCGAGCTGCAGACATAAATAAGCAAGCTGGAAGCTTGCATAGGTAAATGCCCGCAGCTGTGCCAACAAGAAAAGGTTACCTGGGGGACATGCATGTTCAACATGGAGGTTTCCTCTTCCCTTTTGTGGCCACACGTGCAGTAAAAAGGCAGGCAACATGGAGCTGGCCAGATAGAAACCCTTCTGCATAATAAAACATTAGGGTGGGATGGCCAGCTTCTTCCTGAGCTATGCAAACAGCACACCTGGTCTGACCAATCTCTTGGGGCCTATGTAAATCAGACATCGCCTCCTCAAGCTTGTCTATAAAACCCCGGGCACTTCACCACAGAAACGGAGGACTGACTCGGGAGCCCCTCTCTCTCTGCAAGAGAGCTAGTCTCTTTTCTCTTTATTTCCCCTATTAAACCTCTGCTCTTAAACTCACTTCTTGTGTGTCCTCGTCCTCAATTTCCCTGGCATGAGATGATGAACCTTAGGTATTTACCCCAGACAATGATGCCACTTCGGGTAAATATGTTTATGGGGTGCATGGGATATTTTGATACAGGCATACAGTGTATAATAATCACATCAGGGTAAATTAGGTATAAATCACCTCAACCATTTATCCTTTGTATTGTAAACCATCCAATTATACCCTTTTAGTTATTTTTAAATGTACAATTAAATTATTATTAACTATAGTCACTCTGTTAGGCTATCAAATACTAGATCTTATTAATTCTTCCCATTTTTTATACCCATTAACCATCCCACATCCCCCCTATCTCCCCACCACACACACTCTACCCTTCCTAACCTCTGGTAACCACAATTCTACTCCATGAGTTCCAGTGTTTTCATTTTTAGCTCCCACAAATAAGTGAGAAAATGTGAAGTTTGTCTTTCTGAACCTGGTTTATTTCACTTAACATAATGTCCTCCAGTTGCATCCATGTTGTTGCCAATCACAGGATCTCATTCTTTTTTTATGAATGAATAGTAATTCATTGTGTATGTGTACCACATTGTCTTTATCCAGTCATCTGTTGATGGGCACCTGGTTGTTTTCAAATCTTGGCTATTGTGAATAGTGTTGCAATAAACATGAGAGTGCAGATATCTCTCCAATATACTAATTTCCTTTCTTTTGAGGTATATACCAAGCAATGGGATTGATGGATTATCTGATAGCTCAATTTTTAGTTTTTTGAGGAACATCAAAACTGTTCTCCATAGTAGTTGTACTAATTTACATTACCACCAACAGTGTAAGAGGATTCCCTTTTTTCCACATCCTCGCCAGCACTTGTTATTGCCTATCTTTAGGATAAAGGCTATTTTACCTGGGGTGAGATGATATCTCATGGTAATTTTGGTTTGCATCTCTCTGTTGATCAATGATGTTGAACACCTTTTCACATGCCCATTTGCCATTTGTATGTGCCCATTTTTTAGTTGAATTATTTGAATTCTTTGTTGTTGTTTTTTTTAGTGGTAGTGGTGGGGTTTTTTTTGTTTATTTGCTACTGCAGCTGTTTGAGCTCCTTAGACTGTTTATTAACCCCTTATCAGATGTATAGTTTGTATTTTCTCCAACTTTGTAAATTGTCCCTTTACTTGTTGATTGTTTCCTTTGCTGTGCAGCAGCTTTTTAGTGTGATGTAATCCCATTTGTCTATTTTTGCTTTGGTTGCCTGTGCTACTGAGGTCTTATCCAAAAACTTATTGCCTAGTCCAATGTCAGGAGGCATTTTCCTGTTTTCTTATAGTAGTTTCATAGTTTGGGGTCTTACATTTAAGTCTTTGATTCATTTTGAGTTGACTTTTGTATACAGTGAAAGGGAGGGGTCCAGTAACATTCTTCTACAGGCGGATATCCAATTTTCCCAGTGCCATTTATGAAGAGACTGGGTGTTCTCGACACTGTGACAGGATCCTTGGGGAGTTGCTTCACCAGCCGGAAACCTTTGTGGCTAGTGACACCTTTGCCCGAGTTTTGCTCAGGCCCACTAGTCTTGTTCCACCCACTTGGCCTGGCAGGCTGCACCTGGGTCACACTACGGGCCCGGATCCCACATCTGCTCAGGGTGAACCAGGCAGAGTGGTGAGGGGTGCATAAGTGAGTGACCACAGGGTCCAGCCACTGTGCACAGCCAGGCATGCCAGCTGTGAAAGGGCAGGCAGCTCCAGGTGTCAGCATGGACGACAGCTCCCTGTGAGGCTGCGGCTGGACCAGGCATATGGCAAACAGCTTCCACAGCTGGCACCAGGGAATGCAGTGGCTCCTGGAAGCTTAGAGATGCCAGGAATTGTAGAGTCCCAAAGGGAGTGTCACGGCTCTGGCTTGGGGAGCTCCTAGGTCTGAGGTCCCCAAAGTGCCACAGCTCTTCTCTCCTTCTCTCCTCTCCTTCTCATCGCCCACAATGTAGTGAGCAAGGGGCATGTTTCAGCCTTGTTTGTATTATAGTTCTTTCAGCCCCACCCTTCAGTGGTCCCCAAGCTCTTATCCTGTGTCAAGGAAGAATGAGGTATGTGGACAAGTGGAGAGTGAGCAAGGTGAAAAGGTGCTTTATTGAGCAACAGAACAGTTCAGAGGAGACCCTCAGTGTGTTGCTTCTGTCCGCAGGCAGGTCATCCCATCATCTGCTCAGCTCTCAGAGAGAGGAGACCCACAGTGGGTAGCTCCTCTCCTCACACAGGTCATCCACACATCTGCTCAACTCTCAGCAGAGAGGAGACCCACAGTGGGTAGCTCCTCCCTGCAGGCAGGTCATTCCAATATCTGCCCAAATCTGGCTGAATCTGGGGTTTTTGGGGGCTTCAGAGGGAAGAAAGTACATGCTGACTGGTCCACAGGAAGTCATGGGTGGGCCCAGAAAAAGCACCACAAGTTCTCACTCTGGTCCATGGAACTGGCAGCCTGACCCCCAGGCTTCAAGCCTTCCCAGGCCTGAAGATGGGGCTGCACCAGGGACCCACCTCTTTCCACTCAGGAGCCTGTCTGCCTCCTGCCACCATCGATCTGCTATCCATGAAACTCAGGCTGTTCATGCTGAGGGGTGCCTACAGGCCCATGCCAAGCCCTCAGCCCCACCTTGGCCTCCCTCCTGTGCTCATTGGCACCCAAAGTCTGGAGGGAGCCAAGGCAACAGGGGGTTGGTGTGTCAGCACTTCCCCGAGCACACATACGCTTGGCTAGGTGGCAACAGCACCCAGGCTTGGCCTCAACATTGCTCCAAAATCAGAGTGGGCACCAAGAGCAGGGAGAGGCCTGGCAGCAGGAGCAGGTATTTCCAACCTGCAGGAGCAAGGGGGATTCCTGGGCCCCCAAAAGTGCAGGAATGCCTACTCAGACAGGGGTGGGGCTTCTGCCTATTCCCAGCTCGTGTTAGATCCACACAGCACACAGCCCCGGTCACACCTCCCCTGCTGCAGCTGGCATCTTTGCAGCAGCTGCTCCAGACTGGCCACTGCTGCCATCAATACCTTTGTCAAAAATTGGTTATCTGCAAATGTGTGGATTTATTTCTGGGCTCTGTATTCCATTCAATTGGTCTATGTGTGTTTTTATGCCAGTACCATGTTGTTTCTGTTACTATAGCTTTGTATTAGTTTTTGTTTTGTTTTGTTTTGTTTTGTTTTTTGAGATGGAGTCTCACTCTGCCACCCAGGCTGAAGTGCAATGGCGCGATCTCAGCTCACTGCAAGCTCCGCCTCCCGGGTTCTCGCCATTCTCCTGCCTCAGCCTCCTGAGTAGCTGGGACTACAGGTGCCCGCCACCGCACCCGGTTAATTTTTTGTATTTTTAGTAGAGACGGGGTTTCACCATGGTCTCGATCTCCTGACCTTGTGATCTGCCCGCCTCAGCCTCCCAAAGTGCTGGGAAGTAGTGTGATGCCTCCAGCTTTGTTTTTGTTTTTTTGTTGTTGTTTGTCCAAAATTGCTTTTATTTTACTATTTATGGCCTTTTGTGGTTCTTTATGAATTTTAGTATTTTTTTTCAATTTCTTTAGAGAATGTCATTGGTATTTTGATAGGGATTCCATTGAATCTGTAGACTGCTTTGGGTAGTATGGACATTTTAACAATATTAATTCTCCCAATCCATGAATATGAAATATCTTTTCATTTATTTGTGTCCTCTTTCATTTCCTTCATCAATGATTTACAGTTCCAGTGTAGAGATTTTTCACTCCCTTGGTTAAATATTTATTCCTAAGTATCTTTTTTGTAGCTATTGCAAATGAAATTGTTTTCTGGATTTTCTTTTCAGATAGTACACTATTAGTATATAGACATGCTACTGATTTTTGTACGTTGATTTTGTATTCTCCAAGTTTACTGAATTTATTAGTTCTAACAGTTTTTTGGTGGAGACTTTAGGGTTTTCTATGTATAAGATTGTGTCTTCTGCAGACAGGGACAATTTGACTTTCTTCTTTCCAATTTGAATGTCTGTTATTTCTTTGTCTTGTTTAATTGCTCTGGATGGGATTTTCAGTACTATATGTTTTTACCAGGAAGGGATGTTGAACTTTGTTAAATGCTTTTTCTGCATCTATTGAACTGATCATATGGTCTTTGTCCTTGTTTCTGTTACTGTGATGTATCACATTTATTTATTTGAATGTGAATTGGTATGACCATTATAGAAAACAGTAGGGAGGTTCCTCCACAAATCAAAAATGGAACTATCATATGATTCAGGAATCCCACTACTGAGTAAATACCCAAAGGATATAAAATCAGTATGTTGAAGAGGTATCTGCACTCTCATGTTTATTGCAGCACTATACACGATAGCCAAGACACAGAATCAACCTAAGAGTCCAACGACAGATTAATGAATGAAGAAAGTATGATGTATATACATGATGGAATACTATCCACTCAAAAAAGAATGCAATCCTGTCATTTGTGACAACATGGATGAACTTGGAGGTCATGACATTAAGTGAAATAAGCCAGGCACAGAAAGACAAATATTACATATTCTCACTCATATGCAGAATCTAAAATAGTTGATCTCATAGAAGTAGTAAATAGAAGAGTGATTACCAGAGACTGGGGATGGTGGGGGAAGGTGGGAATAGGGAGAAGATAGTTAATAGGTACAAAGTTACAATTAGAAAGGAAGAATACATCCTGGTATGCTATTGCACAGTAAGGTGACTAGAGTCAACAATAAAGTATTGTATATCTCAAAATAGCTAGAAGAATTATGTTACAACCACAAAGAAACGATAAATATTTGAGGTAATGAATATACTAATTGCTCTTAATCATTACACAATATATACACATATTGAAACATCATACCCATAAATCTATAAAATTAGTATGTCAATTAAAAATAAAAAGAAATGGAAAAGGGAGATAGTAATTTGATGGCATCGTCTGAATCCCTGGGTTTATTCTTGAAGATAGCTCCTCTCTGCCTTTTACAAAACCAATTCTCCTTCTGGCTTAGGCCAGTTTGAGTTGTTTCCTGTTGTTAATAGAGCCATTGGTTTCCACAGTGATATTTTCTAAAACTACGGTAGCTCTACAATCAGAAAACATGAGTAGCAATTCAAAGGGCAACCCATAAGTCACTACGTAAAAATTGCCATTTCAACTCAATTCATTGAAAGCTTGATGCTCCTGATGATGGACTGATGGTGGCAGACAGAGTGGAAGCAATTTTTATCAGTTACATCCATACCTGTCTTGAGCTTTGAGTTCCCAGTCTCCCTCCACTGACCATACCCTGCCTTGCTCTCATTAGAGTTTCACTGGAAGGTCTGGAGTCCTGTCTCTGAGCCTCCTTCCAGTGACTGGGGGCTTCAGACCCACAGACAGAATGACAAGTCTGCTTGCTCCTGTGGACTTGGGGCTTGTCCCCAAAACCTTTCTGGACTCATTTCCTCAACTCCACCCCATGCTGAGCCCTCCAGCTCCCTCAGCCCAGCTTCCTAGTGCTAACTAAGTGTTACAGATTACTAAAGTCTCTGGATCCCACTGCTACGCCCCCATCTGAATTTGTCCCTCAAAGCCAGGAACAGATACCAGGCCCTGTCTCATTCTAGTGCCAAACTAATTCCTGAAAATAGCACATTTTATCCCCCCTCCCCTCCACAACCCCACCCCCTCAAAAAAATGTGAATTAAAATTAAAACAATGTTAACTATAAAATAAATATTATAAGAACACTTAAAATTTCAAAATAAGAGGTTTAATTCTCCCTATTAAAAATAAGAAAAGATCAGTTAAATAGGAGAAATCAATTTAAGAAATTTATTGTGCAACATGGTAACTATAGTTAATAATATACTGTATGCTTGAAAAATGCTAAGAGAATGAATTAAAGTGTTCTCACCAAAAAAAAAATAACTATGGGAGGTAATAATACATATGTTAACTAGCAAGATTTAGTCATTCCACAACGTATATATACTTCAATACAATATGCTGTACATGGTGAATGCATACGATTTTGTCTGTCAATTTTTTTTATTTAAAATAAATAAGGAGAGCCAGGTGCAGTGACTCATGCCTGCAACCCAAGCATTTTGGGAGGCCAAGGTGGGTGGGTCACAAGGTCAGACGTTCAAGACCAGCCTGGCCAACATGGTGAAACCCCGTTTCTACTAAAAAATACAAAAAATTAGCCAGGCGTGATGCCGCGTGCCTGTAATCCCAGCCACTTGGGAGGCTGAGGCAGGAGAATAGCTTGAACCTGGGAGGTGGAGGTTGCAGTGAGCCAAGATCGCACCACTACACTCCAGCCTGGGCAACAAGAGCAAAACTCCATCTCAAAAGAATAATAATAAAAAAATAAATATATAAGGAAAGAGATTTCCCTCCTCTCCTTTTTCTTACAGCATTTTCTTTAGAAACCTTAAAAATTGTAAGCATATTCTCCTCTCTTTGAAATGTATATAAATCTTTGCCAAAATTAATAGATCTTTTGTCAGCTTTATGACCCAGAAAGTCTTCCTCAAAGCCTTGGGAACCATTTCTTTGAAATGCAAACATCAAGGGAGATAGTGCCCCTATCTCCCAGTTCCCGTGGAAGGGTAGGAGCCTAACTTAGGCAGGCACAATCTTCCAAGTTGCAAAACTGCCTTCTGTCATAAAGATATGAGAGGTTTGTTTTTCCTCTGGATAAAGCCAATTAGCTAACACAGATGGTCACCTCAATTACCAGGTAAAGTTAGAACAAATGATGTGTGACAAATAGTGCTGTCAAGTCTTCTTACCTGAGGACTGGTTATTATTTATCTTGAGAACACATCTGGAATGGGTTGTATCTGCTTGGCTATAGAAAGGGGTGTGATTTCTTTCCATCTTTGCAGTCTCTTGAGGGATTGCCTGTGATGCCCATCACATTTGGATTTAATGCTTATTCAGTAATAAAACTGTTGTCTTTCTCTTCTACTTTTGTGGAAAAGATTTCTTGAGCCAGAAGATTTTGTTTTTAATTATATTTGCCGAACAGTGTTTGGGCATAAAGAAATCCCACAAAATTCCGGGTCTAAATAAGAATACATGGACCCAGGGAGGGGAAGATCATATACCAGGGCCTGTCGGAGGATGGGGGGCAAGGGGAGGAAGAGCATTAGGACAAATAACTAATGCATGCGGGGCTTAAAACCTAGATGATGGGTTGATGGGTGCAGCAAACCACCATGGCACATGTACACCTATGTAACAAACCTGCATGTTTTGCACACATATCCCAGAACTTAAAGTATAATAATAATTTTAAAAACTGGGTCTACACATAATGACCACAGAGATGCTTTCCTCCAATTTTTAGATACTATCCTTCCCTTAAGAAATTTTTTTGCTCCAATTTTGCAAGTGCCCTAAACACATGCTTAGTCTGCCTATTGAATAATCAAGCCCCAATTCTTCCCCATTACCTTGCAAGAAAGCTAACTGACCTCTCGTAAAATCTGATAAGGCACTAACAACTAAGCTAGTTGTAGATATGAATCCCCTATGGGTTCACCTTCAAAAACTCACACATGCAGTCTAGTCAAAAAAAAAACAAAACCAGCATGGCTTCTTTTGGGGAGATGATTCCTGCTTTCCTGCCTTCTTCCTTTTGACAAATGTGATGTGTTGCTAGGAGCCATTTCATAAATGTTTCATTCTCCCTCCTCCAGGCATAGTGTTGCCAGAGCATGAATTATGACCAGCTCGGCCAACGAGTGTCTTTTTAGGAGCGTATCCTTTCTAATTTGTGGTCACGGTAGTGCCTCCAGTGGCACAGACTGGGTGGAAAGAGCTCAGTGTCAGAAAATACCAGCAGCTTCTGCATCTGCTGATCAATCCATTGCCTGAGAGCTTACCAGACAATTTATTTATAATCTTTTCTCAAAGTCAAGATGAACACAGTTTTCTTTCCTTCCTGCCTGGTAGAAAACATAAGGAAATCCTGCTGCAACTGACTTCTCCCACTTACAGTTCCCTTTTCAAGCTCTATTTCCCTTCTGCCACATTCAAAGAAAAATTATTGTTCATCCTTTTTGAAAATGGCATACAACTTCCCTGGCTGCTGAGTGATAATATTCATAATTGTTGCCAATCAGGAGAATCCATTTATGGGTATTTCCTATTGCAGCTGTAACCGCAGCACTGGAGGGGACAAGCGAGGAAAAAGAATATGATGTAGCCCCAAACGCACACCCTCTGACAGCCTCATTCATCTCACCCGGCATCCCTCTCCCTTACACATTCCTACTTTGTACCATAAAACCATCCACAGAAGACACTTAAATTATTGAAAAGTCTTCACAAAATATTTCCATAGTACTTAGAAAAGTAGAAATTACTGAAGTGGAAAAATTGATCCATCTTTTAAAGGAAACCCTCATTATGAGGTGAAGCAAAATGCATTAACCCTGAGAGTACTGCACTTTGGAGGATTCCGCTTCTCCTCTGATATGGTTGGGCTGTGTCTCCACCAAATTCTCATCTTGAATTGTAGCTCCCATAATTCCCACATGTTGTGGGAGGGACCTGGTGGGAGATAATTTAATCATAGGGGTGGGTCTTTCCCTTGCTATTCTCATGATAGTGAATAAGTCTCATGAGATCTGATGGTTTTATAAAGGGGAGTTTCCCTACACAAGTTCTCTTCTCTTGTCCGCCACCATGTGAGATGTGCCTTTCACCTTGCACCATGATGGTGAGGCATCTCCAGCCACATAGAACTGTAAGTCTATTAAACCTCTTTCCTTTGTAAATTGCCCAGTCTTGGGTATGCCTTTATCCACAGCATGAAAATGGACTAATACATCTTCCTTGAGACCCTAGCTCAGCTCAGGCATGGTTCCTTTACCCACTCAGCCACCCAGCTCAAAATCTTTATCTTCCTAACTTCCCTCCACCCCATCACCAAAACTGTCACATTTTTTACCTCCTAAATATGTATTAAATGTGGCCCCTCACCCCTAACCCCACTGTCAATGCCTTGATTCAAATCATTGTTTTTTCTTTACAACAGTTCTCTCATCATTCTCAAAGCAGTGTTCCCAGATCAGTAACGTGGGCATCCCCTGGGAACATTTTAGAAAAGCAAATTCTCAGGCCCCTCCCCAGACCTACTAGATCAGAAATTCTGGAGTGGCTCCAGCAATCTGTATTTTAACAAGCTCTCTGGGAGGTTCTGTATATAGTAGCTGGAGGACTTTTACTTTATTACAATAGCCCTCTGATGAATCTCCCAGCTTCATGTCTTGCCTCCTTGCCCTTGCATCTTTGCTGAATGAGCTTCCTAAATTCAAATATTGCTAATGTCAATTCCTCAGCCTAAAATCCTTTAGTGCTTCCCTCAAGTCCTCTAAATAAGATACTGACTTCCTCTAACAGTATGTAAGGCCTTCCCTAATCAATAACTTTCCTCCCTTCTGGTGTTGTCTCACCCCCTCCAAATACCCTGTGATTCAGCTATACCAGACAGCCCTCCTGAATGTGTTTGTCAAAGTGCATGCTGTCACCTCAGCTGTGGGAGAGATGGAGAGGACAAGGAAGGTTTCACAGAGGCAGAGTTCTTTGTCTGGGTCCAAAAATAAAGGATATGGAAGCCATGCCAGATAGGTCCTGATGGGTACAGAGGTCATTGAGGCTCTACTGTACCCATAGGCACATGTTGTAGGACTCAGTGACTTCTAAGTTCTAGAACTTAGCATCTAGTAGAGGCCTATGTCAGCAGATACTCCACTGTGTGGGGCAGAAGGCCTGTCATCAATGGCTCAATTCAGTCTATGGCTTTCATCCACAACATTTGTCAGTGATCCCCATGTGACAGTAAGAAAGCAAAGATAAAATATATATTTTGGTAGACCTGTTGGGTGACTAGGAACTACTATGAACCAAAATATGCAGTTATTTTTCAGGTGATTTATTAAGTAGTAATCAAGGCTGATAAACAGGAAGTAACATTAATAGTTTGTCAACATGAGATAGTACTGGTTACATAACCTTGGGTAAATGAATAACCTCTCTGTGCCTCAGTTTTCTGATTTGTAAAATGGGGTTTGTAATAGTACTTACCTTGTGGAAGTGCAGTGACTAGGAAATGAGATTTTGAATGAAGGGTACTTAACAAAGTTTGACACATAGTAATCACTCAACAAATGCAATCACTATTATGACCAACATTGTAATCCTTCATATTCTGAGAGCCTGTCAATGCCACACAGTATGCATTTGGGGAGAAGGCATCAAATGGGACAGAACACGTTCTGCAAATCATAAGAGCATAACAAGATTCAAGCTGCTCATATTAAGTCTCTGCATTTGTCCCCCTTCTATTCATTCTAAATAGGTCCACTGGAGGTCCTCATTGATGACATTACCCAAGTCCCAAAGAATTTGTTTCAGGAATTTGAGAAGATGATCGGAAAGAACTTTCTCCAAGCTTTGTACAACTTACCCAAGAATCTCAACTATAGAAATGGAGATAGAGATGAGAATATTATCTGGTAACATTCAGCTCAAAAAATAAAACTTTATGTATAAAGTTATCTTGATTGCTTGGTTTCCTCTTGACCAACAACAATATCACTGAGTTTTGATAATTTCCACACCTTGTGGGTTGAGTTGCAACTGCCTGACAAAACTGGAGGAACTACAACAAGAGAAAAAGATACCATTCCCATTTCTACAGTCTGTCTTTAAGTTCTTCTAATGCTTGACACAGGTGCCTAGGTGTTGATAAGCTGGTTACAGCACAATCAAAATCAAAGAAAATTATTCCTATGCTTTTCTGACAGTTTATCTTCAGAACAAATCCTAATGGCAGTTAGTCACAATGGGAATTTAAGTTTTCTCCCATGCTTTCTAAGTTTACTCCATTCACTTTAGAATGTATGTTTCATTTTGGAATCTATGATTTTTGTGACTGAGAGACCTACATAGTGGAAGCTGAATAGAGGCCACTAATACATATAAATGGTGCTATTAACAAGAGAACTCATGATTGTTTTTAGTGAGAATTACAGGAGCTATTAGTATAATGAAAGGAGTAACCTGGACGTAACTCTACCCTTGTCATCTCAGTAACTGCTTAGGGGTCTTTTGTAATTTGCAAATATTTATCATGAATTTCCATCTAGCCCCCATTGGGTCAAATAACACATTTGGCACCTCAGTAGAATTTATATTGCCATAAACAAAACTTTACTTGGTTATAGCTGAAGGGGCCTGGTTTCGAATGAAGGGGTTTCTAACACACTTGCACACCTTCTTTACCTCCATGGTAATAACATTAACGAATGCCAAATCTGTTCTGGATGCCATGTTAAATACTTTTATTGATGTTCTCTTTTAATCTTTTTAAATAAATTTTATTGTGTATCTTTGAGGTTTACAACATAATGTTATAGGATACAAATAGATAGTAAAATGGTTACTGTATTAGTCTGTTTTCACATTACTGATAAAGACATACCCAAAACTGAGAAGAAAATGAGATTTTATTGGACTTATAGTTCCACATGGCTGGGGAGGCCTCAGAATCATGGCAGGAGGACTTCTTACATCGGGGCAGCAAGAGAAAAATGAGAAGCAAAAGCAGAAACCCCGGATAAACCCATCAGATCTCGTAAGACTTATTCATTATCACCACAATAGCATGGGAAAGATTGGCCCTCATGATTCAATTACCTCCTCCACGGGTCCCTTCATGTGGGAATTCTGGGAGATACAATTGAAGTTGAGATTTGGGTGGGGACACAGCCAAACCATATCATTCCGCCCGAGTCCCTCCAAATCTCATGTCTTCACATTTCAAAACCAATCATGCCTTCCCAACAGTCCCCCAAAGTCTTAACTCATTTTCAGCATTAACTCAAAAGTCCACAGTGAAAAGTCTCATCTGAGACAAGGCAAGTCTCTTCCACCTATGAGCTTACACAATCAAAAGCAAGCTAGTTGCTTCCTAGATACAATGAAAACTGGTAAATACAGCCTTTCCAAATGGGAGAAATTGGCCAAAATAAAGGGGTTACAGGGTCCACGCAAGTCCAAAATCCAGTGGGGCAGTCAAATTTTAAAACTCCAAAATGATCTCCTTTGACTCCAGTTCTCACATCTAGATAACACTGATGCAAGAGGCAGATTCCCATAGTCTTATGCAGCTCTGCCCCTGTGGCCTTGCAGGGTACAGCCTCCCTCTTGGCTGCTTTCACAGGCTGGCATTGAGTGTCTGTGTCTTTTCCAGGCAGCTGGTGCAAGCTGTTGGTGGATCTACCATTCCAGGATCTGGAGTATGGTGGTCCTCTTCTCACAGCTCCACTAGGCAGTGCCCCAGTAGGGACTCTGTGTAAGGACTCCAACCCCACATTTCCCTTCCACACTGCCCTAGCAGAGGTTCTCCATAAGGGCCCCACCCCTGTAGCAAGCTTCTGCCTGGGCATCCAGGCGTTTTCATACATCTTCTGAAATCTAGGTGGAGGTTCCCCAACCTCAATTCTTGACTTCTGTGTACCCACAGGCTCAATACCACATGGATGCTGCCAATGTTTGGGGCTTCCGCCCTCTGAAGTCACAGGCTGAGCTCTATGTTGGCCCCTTTCAGCCATGGCTGGAGCAGCTGGGATGCACAGCACCAAATCCCTAGGCTGCAGACAGCATGGGGACCCTGGGCACAGCCCACCGAACCACATTTTCCTCCTGGGCCTCTGGGTCTGTGAGGGGAGGGGCTGCCGTGAAGTTCTCTGACATGGCCTGGAGACATTTTCCCTCATGGTCTTGGGGATTAACATTAGGCTCCTTGCTACTTATGTAAATTTTTGCAGCCAGCTTGAATTTCTCCTCAAAAAATGGGTTTTTCTTTTCTACTGTATCGTCAGGCTGCAAATGTTCTGAACTTTTATGTTCTGTTTCTCTTTTAAAATTGAATACTTTTAACAGCACCCAAGTCACCTTTTGAATGCTTTGCTGCTTAGAAATTTCTTCTACCAGATACCCTAAATCATCTCCCTCAAGTTCAAAGTTCCACAAATCTCTAGGGGAGGGGCAAAACACCACCAGTTTCTCTACTAAAACATAACAAGGGTCACCTTTGCTCCAGTTCCCTCTCTGCATCTGAGACCACCTCAGCCTAGACCTTATTTTTCATATCACTGTCAGCATTTTTGTCAAAGCCATTCAACAAGTCTCTAGGAAGTTCCAAACTTTTCCACATTTTCCTTTCTTCTTCTGAGCCCTCCAAACTGTTCCAACCCCTGCCTGTTACCCAGTTCCAAAGTTGCATCCATATTTTCAGGTGTCTTTTCAGCAATGCCCCACTCTACTGGTACGAATTTACTGTATTAGTCCCAAGACATACCTGAAACTGGGAACAAAAATAGATTTCACTGGACTTACAGTTCCACATGGCTGGGGAGGCTCAGAATCATGGTGGGAGGTAAAAGGCACTGCTTACATGGTGGCAGCAAGAGAAAAAAGGAAGAAGCAAATGCAGAAACCCCTGAAAAACCCATCAGATCTCATGAGACTTATTCGCTATCACCGCAATAACATGGGAAAGGCCAGTTCCCATGATTCAATTACCTCCCCCCAGGTACCTCCCACAGCATGTGGGAATTCTGGAAGATACAATTCAAATTGAGATTTGGGTGGGGACACAGCCAAACCATATCAGTTACTATAGTGAGATCAATTAACATTATCTATCAGCAAACCTACAAGGAGGCTATATTAACATTAGCAGCTTATAGATAAGGAGAGTGACGTTTAGAGAGTTTTAACCTACCCAAGGTCCAACAGCTGGTCAATGTGGGACAACAATAGTCAGACCAGGCAGTCTGCCTCATGGAGCCCATGCTTTGAATCACAGGGCTTTGCCACTGCCATGTTATCTCTGAAAACCTGAGTTTCTGAGAAGTTCCTTGAATTTCACAGTTAGCTGATCATCTTTCTCCCCTTTCTTTAGTTGCTAATAAAATGTCAGAACCAAACTGAGGGAAAAGGCCAGTTAGCACAGTGGTGGATGGTTCAGCACAGGTTAGTCAGAGACAGACCCATTCCTCTGCTCCTTTCCTTAACTGCCGTGTGAACACGGGTCGGAAATCTTACCTCTCAGAGCCCTAGTTTCCTTATCTAGAAAACAGTACAACAATATCTGCTTAGGGTCATTGTCAGGAAAAAATTGGATTAATTACTGTATGTTGTCTTGTCAGTAGACTGATGGTGCTGTGTTTGATGAAAAGACACCAGCCTTAAATAGTAAGGATAAGAATTTTCATAAAAAATGTTTGTTCTGGTGTTGTGCCTGCACACCTACTGGATAGCCATATAAAATGTGCAACTGTGAGTTGCGGCCAAAGTTTGAATATCACTGCTCTAATCCTTCCTCCCTCCCAACCCTTACATCTGAGATCTTTGGGGTCCCTTTCCACAATTTGCTGTTCCTTTCACAATGAGAAATAGAATCACCTTTTCCTCAGGATTTGAACTTCCTAGCATAGCCATTAGGATAGGGTATAGAGTGAATGTTGGTGTCCCTCCAAAAACTCATAGGTTGAACTCCTAACCCTCAATGTGATGGTATTAGGAGGTGGGGCCTTTGTAAAGTAATGAGGTCATGAGGGCAGAATTAGGATTAGTGCCCATATAAAAGGAACCCCAGAAAGCTCTCTTGCCCATTCTGTCATGTCAGGACACAGAAAGAATATAAGTGTCTAAGAACCAGAAAGTAAGCCCTCACCCAACACCGAATCTAGGACTTCCCAGCCTCCAGGAACACAAGAAATAAATTTCTATTGTTTGTAAGCCACCCAGCCTAAGGTAGTTTGTTATAGCAGTATGAACTAAGACAAGAATATATTCATCACTATAAAGTCTGTTATGGGCCCTTTCTAGTTTGAGAAAAAGAAGCAGGAATTTTTTAACTTCAAAGTGTCCTAAACGAAGTGGCAGAAATTTGAAGTCAGATTCTCAAATGCTGCCCACAGGCATCTCTGAACATAGAAGAAATCCCAGCACATGGTTTGCTAACAACTCTGAGTATCCAAACAAGTTTCCTAAATGAGTGTGGCTGATGATTGAGACCAATTTCCTGGTCTTGTTTCTTTGTTTGCTTTCCTTGGTGTACATCCCACTCTCCTAAGCCCTTTTCACTTATTCCTGTACTTCCTCAAATCCTTCTATTCTTCCTTCTAGCCAAATAACTATTTGAGATGCAAAATGCTAATTTATAATTATTTATCATGTATTTAATGACAATTACACAAAACCAACATCCTTTAGTCAATTTGAATTAGCCCAACTCTTCAGTAATTGAGTGGTCATCAAAACAGTTTTGATAACAATTGCTTCCACTTTCCGTCTGTCATTAATCCATCATCAGTGGCATTAAGCTAGCATTGAATTTCCCAAATTCAAGTAGTGCATCTACACATTGTGACTTACAGGGCTGTCCTTTGATTTGCTAATCATGCAGACTGATGTAGAACTGCCATACATTCAGAAAGCCTCCTCACGGAAGCAAATGGATCTATTAACAACCTGAAACACTGACGCGGTCATTCAGAGCCAATAGCACCATTATGTACACAAAACAAGATGAATGGTACAGCATATGAAGCCAAGCAGAAGCCCTTCTAATACATGATGAAAAAGATACCTGATTTACTGCAAATGCAAGGGACAATTGTCATTGTATGATATATAGTTACTTTTCTTCACTGCAGACTACAAGAGAACACTTCAATCATGTTAGCTGAGCTTTTTTTTTTTTTTTTTTTTTACTTTTACCACAATAATTATTATGGACAGATTCATTTGGGGTAATAAATGGTCTTTCAGAAAAACTCTGGGGGATTGCAGCAGAGCTTAAGGTATGGGAGCAGATGTGCATTATAAAGCAATATGCAGCATAATGAGAAAAGCATTCTTCCCTATCCTATTAATTGTTGGCACCACCTAATAATCAAGAACTGCTGACCCCTCCCACCCTCCAGCTTACAGATATTTGTGTACTGTAATGCATGATGGCCCAAACACAAGCTCAACTCTCCGTAATGTTGAGAGCCAGCATTTCAGTAACGCTAATCTAAACTCTACCTGTTCTCTCTGCATTGTCTATAACACAATTTGTCAATAATACATAAATACCTTCTAATTGGTGGATGGTTGGGTAAATGACATAATGCAGTTGATTACTATGCAGAAATTTTAGCTGATAATTATGAAGATGAATTTAAAATATGGAAATGCTACAGATATGAGGTTAAATAATAAAAGCAGAATGCAGAAGTGTCAGAATACTAAGATTACAGTTATATAAAAATGCAGTTGGATATAGAGAAGAGAAGAGAAAGGCAAGCTGCTGTATTGATGGGGAGAATGACAAGCACTCTCTTCTGTCTTTTGAAAATATCCTTTAATGTTCCTAGGTTATTCTTATAATAAAAGTTGTTTTTAAGATTAAGCCCACCTCTTATGAAAAAGTTAGTTATCCCTTACCATAAAATCTACACGATAAAACCTGCAAGTGACAAATGCCAAAATATTTTTTTTTCAGGTTCAAAAATAGTGCTGGAATCTGCCAAGGAATTGGCTCACATTATTCAATGTCAGGCACATTTACACTCATATGTATTAGTAATCCCTTTGGTTGACTTTTCCTTGCCGTTGTCATGGAAACCGTTCCCACTGCCATTAGTACCTCTAGGGCCCAGCCTTGTTCACATATTTTTAGGCTGTTTCTCTTCTAACACAGCAATTAATACTTACAGCATATCTGTATCTGAAGCCCTGGTGGCAGTGACCCATTGTTTCCCTTGGAACTGCTGAGTGTTTGGTTTGCTTCCTTTCTGCTTTGCAGGTACTTCTGTTTCTTTTTGGCAGTTCTTTTCATTAAATATTACAAGCCTCTTTATAGTTTCTAATTATCAGGTTGGTGAAAAAGTAATTGCGGTTTTTGCCATTGACAGTAATGGCAAACCAGGTGCAGTAGCTGCCACCTGTAATCCCAGCACTTTGGGAGGCGGAGGCGGGCGGATCACCTGAGGTCAGGAGTTCAAAACCAGATTGGCCAACATGGTGAAACCCCACCTCTACTAAAAATATAAAAAATTAGCTGAGCCTGATGGCACACGCCTGTAGTCCTAGCTACTCAACAGGCTGAGCATGAGAATCACTTGAACCCGGGAGGCAGAGGTTGCAGTGAGCTGAGATCACGTCACTGCACTCCAGCCTGGGCGACAGAGCAAGACTCGGTCTCCAAAAGAAAAAAAAAGTAATCGCAAAAACCGCAATCACTTTTGCACCAACATAATACATACTATTTGCATTATTTAAAGTTTTTTACACATACTTTATGTTTCCCTGTCAAATGACCTTCTCTCCATTATCGATAAAATAGCACATTTTCATAAAGCTAACTTTAGATCACTACCACAGAAGAGAAGCAAAATACTTTAGGAAAAAAGCAAAACTTTAGAGTGGTTCTAGACTAATAATCACATTATTATATAGTCTGAATTGGGATACCTCTATTCACAAGAAGTTCACAAAAGCAGAAGCTATCCCCTTGCATTTTCTGACAAATAGAGTCATCTAATAGTCCTTTCTAATGAAGATATTGCCACTAATGGCTACCTTTTTTCACTTGTCAAATTAATTTTTTAATACTAATTAGTGCCCAGTAGAGTGAGGTTGCTGTGAGATGGGCTTATTCTTATACTGCTGAATAGAGAATCAGTGTCTATAAACCTTTAGTTAAGAAATGCTCCCTATAAAAGCTTTATCAATGTTTAATCCCTTTGGCTCTGCAATTCTGGCAGGAATCTTTTCTAAGGAAAAAGTCTAAAATGTACAAAAAATTATGTATATTGTTGACTGTCAAGTCATTTATAATTTTTAAAAATGAGAGCCATCTAAACATCTAACAACAGAAAAAAATACATGATATACCACGAGGTAAAATAATATGCAAATAACACATCTATAATGGCATAGCAAGTACAAATGATATAATAATTGTAAAATGTTAATTTAAAGAAACAGATGTAGTTATTACGTGATAATAACTGTGAAAAAGAATAAATTAAACCATAAGCCCTGGGAGAACAGGAACTATGTTTGTCTTATATACCTTGTAAGAGAAAAAAATAATAATTTTCTCCTCTACCCTTTCTGGGTTATTAGTTAGAATGGACCCATGTAACAAAAACAGGTTAACAAGAGGGGTTAAAAGCAGTTTATTAACATGTATATTTCATATATACATGAGAAATACCCAGGAAATGAGTAATTCTCAAAGAAGTGGCTTTGAATTCCAGCTCATAGAGTATAACAGAAAACAGTAAATTTTTAGAGAAGTGCCAAGACAAAGGAAAAGAACTTTGATTCTCTAGGGGTGGCAAATTTGAGGAAGGCAAATAAATGGCAGATAAAGGTTAGTTAGTAAAGTTTGTTCTATAGATTTCTCTGACCATCTCCAGGCTGTTAAAAATCAAAAGATGTCTTCAGTGGCTAACCTTTGTCCTTCCTGGTAGAGAGGGGAAGACAGCATTGTCTCTATAAGTCTATGTACTGCTTCTAGGAAAATAGGGAGAAAGCAGAGAGTTTTTCTCATACCTGCTTATCCTCTATTGCCTTCAGCTCAAAATAATCCTCATGCCAGTGTGGCACATTTTAGGATGGCATATTCTGATCTCTTACAACATTGTATCTACAAAATCAACCAAAATATCTATACATTTTTGTTGTATCAAATGAAATGAATGGATGGACAGATAAATATGTGTAGCAAAAAGAATGTAAGATAATACATCAAAATTTTTAATAGTTTTTTTCAGAGATGATAATTTTGATGTTTTCTAAATTGTTCTTTACTTATGTTTCCCATCTTACTAACTTTTAAAGACTTTTCGGAAGAATTAAATTAATCCTAAGCTTCTGCCTCTCCTGTGGAGACAATACATATCTACACCCTCTACAGAACATTTCAAATAATCGGGGTCAGTTCCAGTGATCAAACAGACTTCAAATGGCATGCATTCTCAATCCCAATTCCATATAAGGCTTTATCTACTTCATTCTGCAGAACCAAATGCTTTTAAAGTAGGTGGAAATGCTACATAAACCCTAGAATTCTGTACACATATAAGAATTCTGTACACTATAATTAAGTTTATTTTATAAATTGTCTTCCCAATATACAAATCAGATCACTTCCACCTTCAAAAATCTTCCTGCCTAATGAATAAAATTCAACTCCTTAGTCTCATCCAAGCCCTTCCAAAACCTTGTTCCAAAGATTATCTCCAATTTCCTGACCCATGACTGTATTACTCAAAGCCTCATCAGATTACTTTCCATTTGCCCTGTATACCATGCAATGCCTTGTCTTCCTACCCATGCTCACACTGTACCCTTCGCTTGAAAGGCTGTTTTTCCCTTCCCTCTTGACAAAATCCTTCAACATCAGCTCAAATATCACCTTCTCAAGGCCGTGAAGATATGGTCAGTGATGAAAATCAGTCTGTAGAATGCTTAAAATTAAAGCCTGTTTCTATTTCCAAATACTTAAGAATTTAATGTCTGCTATCATAACAATCAAAAATGAAAGTGTCTCCTCTTCATTAGCCTTCTAATTAGAATCTACTGTGAGCAAGTCTCATTAATGATAGACAGCCTTTTTACCTGGCAGAGGTTCACTCAACTCCATTGTGACAGAGGTGTGTGCACGTGCACATGCTCGCGTGCATGCATGTGTAACATGGGGGTTTAGGTTCAGAGTGAATGTAACCATCAATCTGCTGCAGCATGTGTGCATGTGTAGGGAATGAGGAAGAGCAGTTCATACTAACTAGAATTTTCTGGGATTGTGGAACCATTTCCTAACATTTTTTTAAGAGCTCCAAAATTGAACATTGTAGTAAGAGAGAAGAGAGTAGTAATTTTCTAGTCTGATAGATGGGCCAAGAATAGCATGTAAAGTTAAAAAAATTTTTCAAAGGACATTAGTTTCCATCTTTTAAAGCATACTTGGAAAATCCACAAAAAGATGACATTTTTAAATGTTTCCCTTTTATAATGCCTGCCTGATATTAGCCTTTACCCTGCCAATGAGAACACATGGGAGATAAAACCACTAACCCAGAAAAACACCAACTGTCAGAAGAGACTGACACATGACAACCCCAGTTAATTCAGACACAGAAACGCCTTCGCTGAAGCACCATGCTCTTGCCTCTGCTTCCTCAATGTTGCCAAACCATTTTCTCTTGCCTTGCAATTGTCTTTCTGCAGTGTTTTAGAATATCTAGAATATTTTCATTATTATATGTGTTCAAATTTTCATGCCCATCAATAAAAGCCATAACACCCCCCTCCATTTGTACAAAAATTCACTCCAACCAGTTCTTTTCCAAGAAAAGCAGTGTGCACATTTCCTCATTTTGTATTTCCCTAATCCCCTCAATAAGCTGTAAGATAATTATACCTATAGTTCATCTCCTAATGCCTTTTCTCACTGATTCATTGGAGGATTGCAAGTTCATGCTATTTCAAGGGTCCGGGTAATTGATTGATGCTCATTGGTTTTACTCCATCTCTCTGGAAGATTGAACAAAAAGAAATGGGGTTAATCACATCCGAGAGGAAATTCTGAGACAGAGAAAAAGCTTCTTGAGTGTATAAATCAAATATTACTATGGTCTTTATAAAGGTTATAGAACACCAGTCATCATAGTTCTTTACAAAAGAGTTAACTCTATTTTTAAAGACCCAACTTCATTGGAAGAAGTGATCTTGAATGAAAGACCTCTTGATCATTTTCCTTCACAAAAATGTTATGGTTGACAGTATTAAAGCAGCAGAACTGGCTAACTGCTTACCCAATATCCATTCTTCCTTCTTCCTGGCTAACAAGTTCTTCCCGTGCTACTAGAGATGACCATGAAACCTGGCCAATAAGATGTAAGCGAGGCGACTGGGAGGAGCTTCTGAGGATGCTTTTCAAAAAAGAACCAGACTCAACTGGCATGCTCCTTTTACCCTCTGCCCTTTGCTCTTTGTCTTTGCCCATTATTCTGACTGAAAGGCAGACTCAAAGCCTGGAAATACAGCCACGGTCTTGTGACCATAAGGAAGCCACACACTAAACAGCAGAGGAGGAAGACAGAAGGCACCTTGAGTCAGTGCTCCAGCCATGAATGGCCTATTCTAGACTTACTGTTACAGGAGAAAATTAAACCCTTTCTTCGTTTAAACTGCTTTAATAGGGGTTTTCATTATTTACAGCCAAACTCAAAGCTACTTGACAGTTACATTCTGCCCTCCCTCCCATTACAACAGATGTGGTGTCCCAACTCCTATCGAATGCCAGTTATTCCACTTGGAATCTGGATTTCCTCCTCCTTACTTTCCCAAGAAATTCCCCCTCTCTCTCCTACATCTTCAGTTTCTCCCTCTCTACTTCACTGTTACCATTAGCACGAGCATGCTCTAGTGACTACTGTCTTGAAAGAAAGAAACCAAGACAGAGAAAGGAAGAGGGGAAGTGAGGGAAGGAGAAAGGAACAGAGAAAGGGAGGGACAGAGGGAGTGAGGAAGGAAGAAGGAAGGAAGGAAGGAAGGAAGGAAGGAAGGAAGGAAGGAAGGAAGGAAGGAAGGAAGGAAGGAAGGAAGGGAGGGAGGGAGGGAGGGAGGGAGGGAGGGAGGGAGGGAGGGAGGGAGGGAGGGAGGGAGGGAGGGAGGGAGGGAAGGAAGGATCTCTTGATCCTGTATCTCCTTCTAGCTACTGCTTCATTTCTTGAAGTTTTTCTGAAGCTGCTATTCCACCTCCTCAATTCCCATTCTCACCTTGAGCCACTTCTCAGCCTTCATTTAGACCACTCAAATGAGACCATTTGTGCCAAGTCACTCAAGATCTCCTTACGGCCAAATCCAAGCTCCCTTGTCAGCTTTTGCTTGACCTTTCAGCAGCACTGACCATCAGCAGCAGATCACTCCCTGGTTCTTAAAACTGGCTACCTTTGGCTTCTGTGGTACCATGTACTCCTGGTTTTCCTCCTCTCTCACCGGCCCCTCCTTCTCCTTTGCTGGATGCTTCTCTGTTCAGCCTCCTAGGAACTCTCTAGGAACCAGTCTTGGGTCTTGTCATAGACAAAATAATGGCCCCCAGAGTTGTTCACATACTGATCTCCAGAACATGTAAATATTTTACTTTACATGGCAAAAGGTACTTTGTGGGTATAATTAAGGAGATGAGGAAATAACCCTGGATTATCCAGGTGGACCCAGTGAAAGCACAATCATCTTTTTAAGGGAAAGAGGGAAAGAGGAACCAGTCTTGGGTCTTGTCATAGACAAAATAAAGGCCCCCAGAGTTGTTCACATCCTGATCTCCAGAACATGTAAATATTTTACTCTACATGGCAAAGGGTACTTTGTGGGTGTAATTAAGGAGATGAGGAAATAACCCTGGATTATCCAGGTGGACCCAGTGAAAGCACAATCATCTTTTTAAGGGAAAGAGGGAAAGAGGAACCAGTCTTGGGTCTTGTCATAGACAAAATAAAGGCCCCCAGAGTTGTTCACATCCTGATCTCCAGAACATGTAAATATTTTACTCTACATGGCAAAGGGTACTTTGTGGGTGTAATTAAGGAGATGAGGAAATAACCCTGGATTATCCAGGTGGACCCAGTGAAATCACAATCATATTTATAAGGGAAAGAGGGAAACAGGAGAGTCAGAGTCACAAAAAAAAGATGTGACAATGGAAACAGGTGAGAATGATGTACTTTAAATATGGAGGAAGGGGCCACAAGCCAATGAATGCAGGTAACCTCAAAAAGTGAGAAGAAGGATACAGTTTTAGTGTGTCCAGATGAAGCCCAGCCCTGCCAGCATCTTGATTTGAGCCCAGTAAGACACATTTGGGACTTCTGACATCCAGAGCTATAAAATAATACATTTATGTTGTCTTAAGCTACTAAATTTGTTACAGCAGCAATAGGACAGTACTACAGGTCCCTTTTTTTTTTTTTTTTTTTTTTTTTGAGACAAAGTCTCATTCTATTGCCCAGGATAGAGTGCAGTGGCGTGATCTCAGCTCACTGCAACCTCTACCTGCCAGGCTCAAGCAATTCTCCTGCCTCAGCCTCCCGAGTAGCTGGGAATAAAGACATGCGCCATCATGCCCGGCTAACTTTTGTATTTTTAGTACAGACAGAGTTTCGCCACGTTGGCCAGGCTGGTCTCAAACTCCTAACCTCATGTGGTCCACCCACCTCAGCCTCCCAAAGTGCTGGGATTACAGGTGTGAGCCACCATGCCCAGCCTCCAATTCCTTCTTTATCTATACATTCATCCTAAGAGACCTCACGACGTTCTATAACTGTAAAAAAAAAAAACCCTGTATTCTAAGACTACCAAATCTATCTCAGTAATTCTGACCTCTCCCCCAGGATTCCAGATTCATATATCCAAATTACTACTTATGAACCAAAAAAAAAAAAAAAGTAGCAACCCCTTTACAAAATGCAGATGTACCTGAATCTATTTTTGTTTGAATGTGTTGCCTTTTGAGTTTGTCTGCATCTTCCTGTCCTCGTGTGTGATAAGGCAGCATCTGATGAGAATGAGGGCCCAGAGCAGGCCACCATCCACTTCTTTCATTCATTCTTTCATCCAAACGTGGTTATTGACCCAACCTAGAATGTGCCAGTTCCCATCCCAGTGCCAAAAGTGGATAAGACATGTTCCATCTTGTGTGTTGAATAAATATTCTAAACTCCACACAGTCAAATGGGAACCCCTGATCTCACCACCTCATCCCACACACCAGCACCTCCTCAAAAAAAAAAAAGAAGAAAAAAGAAACACACATTTTGCTTCTTCCCCACCCTTCTCCATCTCTGGAAACTGCACCATCACCCAACCAGGTGCTCCTATCAAAAACCTAGGAACTTACTTGCATTCATTCATTTTTTCCTCAGTCCACACACCCAGCCTGTGAGCAAATCCTTTCAATTCTACCTTCAGAACACACCCCAAGTGTATTTGCATCTCTCCATCTCCATTGCTTCCTCGCAGCCCAAGCTACCACCATTTCTCACATGGAATATTGCCCAACTTTAAGAATCTATTCCCCACACAGCAGCTAGAAGTGTATTTTTAAAAATGCAAATTAGGCCATGTCATGCCCCTACATAAAACCCATCAACGGCTTCCCATTGCACTTAGAATGAAAGTCAACCTCCTTATACCAGCTTTCAGAGACTTTTCTGCATCCTCTCAACTCTCTATCCTTGTCTTGTACCTGGCTTGCCTTGCACCAGCCACACTGGCCTTTTAAACATGTCAATCTCTATTTTGCATCAGGACATTTCCACTAACTTTTCTCTCCACCTAAATTGCTCTTCCCCTGATTTTCTTTCTCAACCTTTAGGTCTCATTTCAAATGTCATCATCTCAGGGAGGCTTTCTTGACCACTCTATATAAAATAGCTATCCAATTATTCCCTAAACTATCTCCCTTAATTCATTGCATAATATATATTCTTATTTGATATTTTTTCTAGTAGTTTATTCTCCTTCCCCCTAGAAGAATGTAAAAGTCATGACAGCAGGCATCTTGTCTTCTTTACTGCTATATGCCCAGGTTTTTTTTAAATTTCCTGGCATATACTAGTCAACAAGTGTTTGCTGTGTGAGTGAAATTTTTGCCTGGGACCTGTCATTACAGTTAGGAGCCACCTTCATCTAGTCATTATTACCAGATGTCTTCACTGTCATTATATGTAACAAGTATCACTATATTTTATTTCCTGGCTTGCTTTTTCTGTCACCTTTACTGGATGTGCAATTCTTGAAAACAGAGATTATAATACTAGTGCAGGGAGTGACTGGTACATTTCAGGTGGTCAGCCACCATAGTTGAATGAATAAATGAATGAATGAATCAGTCAATCAATTAATGACTCCATGAGTCAATGAATAAATTATGAATGAGTAAAAGGGAATAGTCTCTTGCTTTGTCACTGTATCCTCACTGTATCCTCAGATGCTACCTCACTACACGTGAGGGACACATAAAGATACAAACTAAGTTAACTGGTAGCAAATTCAGACAAAAACAAGCTTTGTTAAGTCTGCATTCTGTAAGGGGGCTGCTTATATCACTCTACTTTTCCACTCAGGCCAGTCCAATAGTCAGGGCAGGGCCACCTGTAGTAGATATCAGTGTAGAATAACACCCTAAGGATTTTCTGCTTAGGAACACTATAAAGAGTATAAAAGCATTTGTGGGAAATTCTGAAACCTTCATTTTGTAATGAGAATGAGATACAGTTCACTAAATACACTAATATACTAAAAGTCATAAAATTTTAGAATGGATTCTGATAATAGTCTCCTTTCACTATGGAACTAATAATAAAATAATTGCATTAGCATATGTATAGCTAACATTATGGAGAATTTACTAGGTTCCAAAACTTTGCTAAGAGCTTTACATGAGGTGTGTTATATCATGATTCTTATTTTATCGATAACATAACTGAGTTTAAAAAAGACAAGTTCACACAGGTGTCACTTGGCAGATCCAGGACATAAACCTGTTGATCTGACTCTTGAGCCCACAGTCTTAACAAGTGCACTTGCCTGAATTAACCAGCAGGGCCAGGGACTGGCCAGACTTTTTCAAGTGGTTTTCTCTGGACCCTCTCCTGAATGGCTTAGTATAGGCGGTGCACATCCCAGCTGGCCTGTTCCCTGCTGGGATGTCTAGATGTCTTATGTTTATTCCAGGGCTCTTATTATGAGGACTTGAGTCTCCACTTATTCAAAGAGCTGATTTTGTCCTATCCTAAATCCCTACACATCTGGCTTTGCTTCCCTCTAATGGGTCCTGGGTAATGCTGCTTGACGTAGAGCGCCCTGGCTCTCCACGCTGGGCTCTCTTGGCCCCAGTTTATCCCCTGCTCTGTAGCTGAGCTCTGGCAGCAGGATAAGCTTATTTCAAAGACTCTGCGATATGAAGAGTGCATATCCACTTTCAATGGAAGGTTAAAATGACTCCCTCATTGGAGAGAAATATAAAGGGAAGAGCATTTCCTTTGAAACACCCTCTATTAATCCAACATCAAATGTTTAATTACTTCATGCCCAATTTTGTGTAGGTTATTCTAGAATACTATAATAGGATACAGGTCTTTTTAATCACATTTGGTAGATTCTTAATTGAAACTCTACAGTAAACTAAATCATCAGGTACTTTCATTTCTTAATCGTTTCAACCCTGTAGCTCAGAACAAGAGCATAGTCATACTTTTTCCCTCAGATAATACTCCCCTGGAACAGATAGTAACACATTTGTCTATTACATTTTTTGCTTGGCATTTGGCCATTTACCACAATGGAGGTGAGGATGATGGTGATAAAAGACTGAAATGTGCAGCTCTGCTAGCTTTTTTTCCTACAAAAAAAAATTAAAAAGTACATGTCCTCTATGTCATATGCCTTTGCTTTGGGTTCACGCTACTACTGGGATATTGAAAAGAGCCTCAGAGAATGATTGCTGAACTGGAAAGGTATATTCACCTAGATAAGTCATAGCTATCAGTCATATTTTTAAACAGATATAAGCATACCTTGAAATGACAAATAAAAAGGCATATGAATAAGGAATATGCTGAAAAGCTAGAAAAACACATCTACATTCAAACCACTACAACCTCCTGCCTCACTAAATACAGAACGGTAAACTTCTAAAGAGAGGCCATGTCACTTTAAGAAAATTGAGGCCCTAGGCATACTAGAAACACAGCCACCACTCACAATTATCAAAAATAATTCATGTCTGTGTTGTTTAGTGCACAAGACATTGCTAATACCCAACAAGAAATATTAGGGCTTGGTGGTGTGGCAGCTTCTCACAGCTGTCAGAAGCCCATTCCTTATCAGTCCAGGAGGAGTGTAATTAAAGACAATAGCCAGAGCAGCTGTATTGGAGAAACAAGTCATTTGTCTTCCCCCTCCCCCACCCCTTCTGTTCCCATAGTTAATCTGAACATACCATCAGCTCCATCGGCAAGGCTTCTTCAAAAGGCGGAATAATAGAAAACATCTATCTGTCTCCCACTGTGGATTACGAAGGTTAAAGAAATACTTGGTCTTATCTTGCTATTACGTTATATAAAATGCAAATAATTTAGGTCTAGAAGTTCAAAAGCTCCTGAGAATAAGGCAGGTTTTGAAGCATACAAAAAAATAATCTTTAGGAACAGAGAGAATCTAGGGAAAAATGGCTTATGCTCAGTGGTGTTCTAGAAAATGTTTAACAACAGGCTCTCCAGAGGTAAAGCCCTGAATTGTAACATTTTTCCAATTTCTGTGGCATAAATACTCCCACTGTGGCTGATTTCAAGCTACCCATGTGGCATCATTGAACACAGAGAATCTTAACAGTAGATTAGGTGAGAAGAGAGGCACAGTAAGACGCCATTATAGAGTATTTCCACTACATGGAAACAAGAGATGGAAATAATCTCAAGGACATAGTAGTGGAATGTGGTAGAAACAACTAGGAAGTAGTGATTTTTGAATATTCATTACTTTTGTTTGTAATATAATTTATTGAAATGTTATGTAATTCAATTTTTAACAATGGTTATGTTCAATTACCACCTTGCAGAATTCCTGAAAACAATCATATCTCACAAGCCCATGCAAACTGGCTGCAGCCCACCACTCTCTATACCCTGGCTTCCCTGTTACTAGAATAAATAGCCCTCTAGTTATAAGAGGTGAAAAAACACATAACAACAATATTCATTTTTATCAGCAGTGGAACTCGGTCACTTCTTTAATAATTTTCCCAAAACCTATATTTGCAGAATGATCTCCCTGAAGCTAGAAAGAGAGTAATTTAGGAATATCTTTATGCATTGTTACTAGAACAATGAAAACACAGGCTCTTTTACATAATTGGTTGTGTTGCAAATGTACTGTATTTTGCAACCCTTTCTTTTTCATGTGCATGCAACTAGATGCCAATAGGAAATTTCGTCTGAAGCACTGAGATAATAAATTTCAAGTGAGGCACAAGGCTACACCACAAACTGGCAAAATGGGTGATTTTAAAAAACAGTTTTAATCTGGGAAGATGGAGTTGACATATTTTTTCCTATCTCTCCCACTAAGCACAACTAAAAACCCTGGAAATTATATCTAAAACAACCAAAAGATTCTGCAAGAGAAGAAGACAGACCAGCTAGGGAATAACATGGGCAAGTCCGCTTGCTTTCCTTTTTGCTGCATACATCCCAGACTAGCAGCTGGAGGAGCTGGCAACCCAGAAACATCAATGAGTGCAGACTAAAAAGGCCCCCAACAGCCTGCACTTCTATCCAAGGACCTTATGATGATGCAACTGTTCTGTATCTTGACTGGATTGATGTCCATTTCCTAGCTGTGAGATTGCACTATAGTTTTGCGAGAGGTTACCACTGGAGGGAAACTGGGTAAAGGGTAGAAGGGATATGTCTCTACTATTTCTTACAACTGCATGTGAATCTACAGCCAACTCCAAATAAAAAGTTTAATTTAAAAACAACTGTGGGCAAAGGTTGCTTCCAAGATGGCTGAGTAGGAACAGATCCAGTCTACAGCTCCCAGCGAGATCGACGCAGAAGACAGGTGATTTCTGTATTTCCAACTGAAGTAAATGGTTCATCTCACTGGGACTGGTTGGACAGTGGGTGCAGCCCATGGAGGGTGAGCCTAAGCAGGGTAGGGCATTGCCTCACCTGAGAAGCACAAGGGGTCAGGGGATTTCCCTTTCCTAGCCAAGGGAAGCCATGAGTGACTGTACCTGGAGAAACAGTACACTCCTGCCCAAACACAGTGGTTTTCCCACAGTCTTCACAACCAGCAGACCACGAGATTCCCTCCTGCGCCTGGTTCAGTGGGTCCCATGCCCATGGAGCCTTGCTCACTGAAAGCACAGCAGTCTGAGATCGACCTGGGATGCTGGAGCTTGGCAGGGGGAGGGCCATCCACCATTGCTGAGGCTTGAGTAGGCGACTGTATGCTCACAGTGTAAACAAAGTGGCAGGGAAGCTCGAACTGGGTGGAACCCACGACAGCTCAGCAAGGCCTACTGCCTCTCTAGATTCCACCTCTGGGGGCAGGGCATATCTGAACAAAAGGTAGCAGACAGCTTCTGCAGACTTAAATGTCCCTGCCTGACAGCTCTGAAGAGAGCAGTGGTTCTCCTAGCATGGTGTTTGAGCTCCGATAATGGACAGACTGCCTCCTCAAGTGAGTCCCTGACCCCCGTGTAGCCTGACTGGGAGACACCTCCCAGTAGGGGCCAACAGACATCTCATACATGTGGGTACCTCTCTGGAACAAAGCTTCCAGAGGAAGGATCAGGCAGCAATATTTGCTGTTCTGCAGACTCCTCTGGTGATACCCAGGCAAATAGGGTCTGGAGTGGACCACCAGCAAACTCCAACAGACCTGAAGCTGAGGGGCCTGTCTGTTAGAAGGAAGACTAACAAACAGAAAGAATAGCATCAACATCAACAAAAAAGGACATCCACACCAAAACCCCATCCGTAGGTCACTAACATCAAAGACCAAAGGTAGATAAAACCACAAAGATGGGGAGAAACCAGAGCAGAAAGGCTGAAAATTCCAAAAACCAGAACATCTCTCTTCCAAAGGAATACAACTCCTTGCCAGCAAGGGAACAAAACTGGACAGGGCATAAGTATGACAAGTTGACAGACATAGGCTTCAGAAGGTCGGTAATAACAAACTTCTCCAAACTAAAGGATCATGTTCTCACCCATCGCAAGGAAGTTAAAAACTTAAATAAAGGTTAGATGAATGGCTAACTAGAATAACCAATGTAGAGAAAAGCTTAATGACCAGATAGAGCTAAAAACCACAGTACAAGAACTTCGTGCAGCATATACAAGCTTCGATGGCTGATTTGATCAAGTGGAAGAAAGGATGTCAGTGATTAAAGATCAAATTAATGAAATAAAGTGAAAAGACAAGATTAGAGAAAAAAGAGTGAAAAGAAATGAACAAAGCCTCCAAGAAATATGGGACTATGTGAAAAGACCAAATCATCTATGTTTGATTGGTGTACCTGAAAGTGACAAGGAGAATGGAACCAAGTTAAAAATACTTTTCAGGATATTATCCAGGAGAACTTCCCCAACCTAGCAAGACAGGCTAACATTCAAATTCAGGAAATACAGAGAACACCACAAAGATACTCCTCAAGAACAGCAACCCCAAGACACATAATTGTCACATTCACCAAGGTTGAAATGAAGGAAAAAATGTTAAGGGCAGCCAGAGAGAAAGGTTGGGCTACCCACAAAGGGAAGCCCATCAGACTAATAGCGGATCTCTTGGAAGAAACCCTGCAAGCCAGAAGACAGTGGGGGCCGATATTCAACATTCTTAAAGAAAAGAATTTTCAACCCAGAATTTTATATCCAGCCATACTAAGCTTCATAAGTGAAGGAGAAATAAAATCCTTTACAGATAAGCAAATGCTGAGAGATTTTGTCACCGCCTGCCTTACAAGAGCTCCTGAAGGAAGCACTAAACATGGAAAGGAATAACCAGTACCAGCCACTGCAAAAACATGCAAATTGTAAAGACCATCAACACTACGAAGAAACTGCATCAATTAACGGGCGAAATAACCAGCTAGCATCATAGTGACAGGATCAAATTCACACATAACAATATTAATCTTAAATGTAAATGGGCTAAATGCCCCAATTAAAAGACACAGACTGGCAAATCAGATAAAGAGTCAAGACCCATCAGTGTGCTGTATTCAGGAGACCTATCTTGCATGCAAAGACACACATAGGCTCAAAATAAAGGGATGGAGGAAGATCTATCAAAAATGAAAAGCAAAAAAAAGCAGGGGTTGCAATCCTAGTCCCTGATAAAACAGACTTCAAACCAACAAAGATCAAAAGAGACAAAGAAGGGCATTACATAATGGTAAAAGATCAATGCAACAAGAAGAGCTAACTCTTCTAAATATATATGCACCCAATACAGGAGCACCCAGATTCATAAAGCAAGTCCTTAGAGATCTACAAAGAGACTTAGACTCCCACACAATAATAATGGGAGACTTTAACACCCCACTGTCAATATTAGATCAACAAGACAGAAAATTAACAAGGATATCCAGGACTCGAACTCAGTTGTGGACCAAGCACACCTAATAGACATCTACAGAATTCTCCACCCCAAGTCAACAGAATACACATTCTTCTCAGCACCACATCACACTTATTCCAAAACTGACCACATAATTGGAAGTAAAGCACTCCTCAACAAATGTAAAAGAACAAAAATCACAACAAACTGTCTCTCATACCACAGTGTGATCAAATTAGAACTCAGGATTAAGAAACTCGCTCAAAACCGCACAGCTACATGGAAACTGAACAACCTGCTCCTGAATGACTACTGAGTAAATAACAAAATAAAGGCAGAAATAAAGATGTTCTTTGAAACCAGTGAGAACAAAGACAGCCTACCAGAATCTCTGGGACACATTTAAAGCAGTGTGTAGAGGGCAATTTATAGCACTAAATGCCCACAAGAGAAAGCAGGAAAGATCTAAAATTGACACCCTAATATCACAATTAAAAGAACTAGCAAAGCAAGAGCAAACAAATTCAAAAGCCAGCAGAAGGCAAGAAATAACTAAGATCAGAGCAGAACTGAAGGAGATAGAAACACAAAAAACCCTTCCAAAAAGTCAATGAATCCAGGAGCTGGTTTTTTGAAAAGATCAACAAAATTAACAGACTGCTAGCAAGACTAATAAAGAAGAAAAGAGAGAAGAATCAAATAGATGCAATAAAAAATGATAAAGGGGATATCACCACCGACCCCACAGAAATACAAACTACCATCAGAGAATACTATAAACACCACTATGCAAATAAACTAGAAAATCTAGAAGAAATGGATAAATTCCTAGACACATACACCCTCCAAAGACTAAACCAGGAAGAAGTTGAATCTCTGAATAGACCAATAACAGATTCTGAAATTGAAACAATAATTAATAGCATACCAAACAAAAAAAAGTCCAGGACCAGACAGATTCACAGCCGAATTCTACCAGAGGTACAAAGAGGAGCTGGTACCGTTCCTTCTGAAACTATCCCAATCAATAGAAAAAGAGGGAATCCTCCCTAACTCATTTTATGAGGCCAGAATCAGCCTGATACCAAAGCCTGGCAGAGACACAACAAAAAATGTGAATTTTAGGCCAATAGTTCAAGACCAGCCTGGCCAACATGGTGAAACCCCACCTGTACTAAAAATACAAAATTAGTCAGGCACGGTGGTGTGCACCTGTAACCACAGGTACTAGGGAGGCTGAGACAGAATTGCTTGAATCCAGGAGGCAGAGGTTACAGTGCCACTTGAGACAAGATCGCGTTACTGCACTCCAGCCTAGGCAACAGAGCAAGACTCCATGGAAAGTAAAAAAAGGAAAGGAGAGGAGAGGTGAGGGGAGGGGAGGGGAGGGGAGGGGAGGGGAGAGGAGGGGAGGGGAGGGGAGGGGAGGGAAACTGTGCATGTTTCCTACTCCCTCAGCTACATCAGGATATGAAAGCGTTAGAAGTCACAGATTAGGAGATTTGGGAGAAAGCTGTGGGAATATAACAAGAGGCCTAACTCCTCACCCAAGATGGTAAACTAGAGGATGTTTTCCCCATCCCCGCAAATCAAAATAGAGGGGCTTTAAGAAGACCACTTGGAAAGCTTGCTATTTGGCCTTTAGAGATGAAAACATATAGACTAACTTATGCCTGAAAAATCTAGAATAAAAACAAGGTATTATCATACTATAGTAATATTCTACAACCCCTTGTATTTGAGTACAAAATTTAAAAGTATGTTAAGATGCTTTTTAAAAAGTGGTGTAGAAAATTGTACTTTATTGTACAATTTTTGTAGTGCTGGGAGAGATAGGTATTATTATCCTCATTTTACAGATGTGAAAATTGAGGTTCAGAGAGGTAAAGTCTATTGCTCAAGGTCATGTGGTTAAAATATGGCAGAGTCAGGATTCAAATCCAGGTCTTCCGATTCTTCTTCCAGTGTCCTTTCTAGCATACCATGTTGCCTCTAAAGATTGCAGCTCCTTATTTACCAGAAAATTGTTCCTGCCCAATCTACATCTCCACATCACCCCATCTTTTCTTAACTGCTATGTTTGTGTTTTTATCAGTATTATATTCATTGTCTTTGGAATACATGTTCTTGTTTGTGTTTGGGAAAAAAATCTTTTACCAGCTTGCACTCGGACCAACTTGGAAAAAAAAAAAAAAAAGCTTAAATGCTGTTGCTATGTACAGTTTTAAAATGTGAAGTTTGTAGCTTTAACTTTTTGTAAGAAAATCTAACAACGCTGGCTTAAGTGCTGACTTGGAATGCTATTTTGTAAGGTTTGGATGTAAGTAATAAATTGAGATCAGCAGTTTGTATTAGATATAGCTTCCTCCATTGTCCCCACTCCTTTTTTTTTTTTTTAAGTTTGAGATGCTTCCTGTGTTTTTATGTTAGAATTGTTGTTCTCCTTCCTTTCTTCTTCCTATACCTCGTCACCTTTGTTTTAAATAAACTGTCCTTTGGACCACAAACCCTTAAAAAAAGAAAAGAAAATTGTACTTTATTGTATCACTGACAAGATCTTATATGCAGAAAGCATTGAAAAATATTTCCAGAAGCTAAACACAGCAGCTCACACCCTTAGTCCCAGTACTTTGGGAGGCCAAAGTAGAAGGATCACTTGAGGCTAAGAGTTTGAGACCAGCCTGGGCAACAAAGCAAGACTCCATCTCTACAAAATAAACAATAAAAAAATTAGCCAAGCATAGTGATATGTGACTATAGTCCCAGCTACTCAGAAGGATGAGGCAGGAGGATTGCTTGAGACCAGGAGTTGTAGGCTGCCGCAAGCTATGATCATGCCACTGCATTCCAGCCTGGGTGACACAGTGAGACTCCATCTCTTTAAAAAAAAAAAAATGATATATAGTTTTTTGAAAGAACAAACCACTCTGGCCCTTTTTAAAACCTCTTATTTGAAAGTTGTATAAAAAGGGCATCTCGCCGGGCGCCGTAGCTCAAGCCTGTAATCCCAGAACTTTGGGAGGCCGAGACGGACGGATCATGACGTCAGGAGATCGAGACCATCCTGGCCAACACGGTGAAACCCCGTCTCTACTAAAAAATACAAAAAACTAGCCAGGTGAGGTGGCGGGTGCCTGTAGTCCCAGCTACTCGGGAGGCTGAGGCAGGAGAATGGCGTAAACCCGGGAGGTGGAGCTTGCAGTGAGTCGAGATCCAGCCACTGCACTCCAGCCTGGGCGACAGAGCAAGACTCCGACTCAAAAAAAAAAAAAAAAAAAAAAAGAGCATCTCCATCATTTACTCATTTAACAAATATTAATTAATATGCCAATGGACTTATCATAGTCTCCACCTATAAGGAGCCTTAGAGTTCTATCTACCTGTATTGGTTACATCAAACAGTCAACATCTAAGTCGTAATTATAATAGCTAACATTTATTAAGCAACCATTGGGTGCCAAGAATTTGACATACATTACTTCACTTAATCCTTCAACAGTCCTATAAGGGAGATGCTGTTATTATCCACATTTTACAGACAAGAAAAGCTGAGGTTTGAAGAGAGGTTGATAACCTTTCTGAGGCCACTCTGCTGGTAAACTGTAGAGCCAGAATTAAAAATTATCTCATCTGATTCCAGAACTCAAACTCTTATCCTTATCATAGTCACACATAAATTTCAAAGTACACAGGCTCAGGCATGAAGCAAAGGTAACAACATAAATCCAATAAGGAGAGGAACCAGGGTTCCTTATTCACTTGGACATAAAATAACGGCTGTGGGTAAGGAACCTGCTGCAGAAACTGGCCTCAAGGAAGACACATCCAACATCTGGACTGAAGCAGGTTTTTATTCCAAGGTTCACAAAATAGGAAGTCTCAGGCTGTTTCTTCCCATAGCCCCATCTGAACAGGCTCAGGAGCTGGAACAGTCCTGAGCTTTAGGAGTTCAGATACAGGGAGTTGAGGGAGACAGAGTGAAACTCTGTCTCTGAACAACAACAACAACAAAAAAATGAAAACAAAAGACAAGTTCAGAGGAAGATATGCTGTGTTGAAAGCATGAGAAGGTAAGGAGAAAGGGTTGAGGGTATGAGCTTCTGAATGGTATTTTTAAGTTGTTTAAGTAAGTAGATGATCAGTGCCAAAAAAAAAAAAAAATCAAGGATATTTCTGAACACTTACTAGCAAATGTAACTTCTTGTAAATAAAAGGTCTTTGCAAAAATACAGACTAAATGGGATGTTGTAAAATTCTTATATCTAAATAGAATATGTTATACAACCTTGAAAATCTCATTTTAACTGTTTTTGCAATGGTTTGCCATCTATAAAAGTTCTACCCAGAACAATTCAGAGAAAAAACTGTACACATTCTTTAATAATGCTCTTGAGTATTATGGAAATAAATGTGATGTAATTGTCTAACCATCAGATTATTGCCTGAGGCTGATTAATCTTAGAACAAGACATTAAGGAAGCCATGACCAAGTGTCAATTGTTGTGAAAGTTATTCAGGGTCACTGTGTTTCATGGCTTCCACCTGACCCCTCCCCTCAGCAAGACAGGGGGATGAAGAAAAAGAGAGGGAGGAAATAGCCCTACTGATAGCAGAGGAATGACATTGCCTTTATATATAAAGAAAACATATTATTAGGTCATGGCTGACATTGAATAGGTAATTTACTCAAATGACATTACCATTTCATTCTCTGTAATTTGATGTAATTCTTTTTTAAATAGCACCCCGAACAGATATATAACAGAAGAAAAAGAGAGGGAGGAAATAGCCCTACTGATAGCAGAGGAATGACATTGCCTTTATATATAAAGAAAACATATTATTAGGTCATGGCTGACATTGAATAGGTAATTTACTCAAATGACATTACCATTTCATTCTCTGTAATTTGATGTAATTCTTTTTTAAATAGCACCCCGAACAGATATATGTTTCCTGTCTACACTCAAAAACACAGCAAGTTGTCTTTCCACCAGTATGGCTCTTCTGAAGGATGAGGAATGAGAAGGTGAAGGCATTGGGAAACCACCCAGACCCCCGGCCTTAACCACACTCTGCTTCCATCCGCCCTCTTTGCCTCTGTGAGCCCATTTTGCCCGACATCAGAGCTTGTACTGCTTTCCTTTGTATTTTAGAGTTACTATCACCTGGACTGTTTCTCATGGAACCTTTCCCTGTCTCCCTGGTCCTCACCCCTCCCCTTCAGTGTGATATCTCAAAGTATGTACAAGGTGCATTTTTTAGAATGTTGCTGTTCATCACTATGAGAAAACAGGAGTTCACAAAAGTAACAAATACATATAAACTATAAACTGATAAGACTCCCTTGGCCAGGCGCGGTCGCTCAAGCCTATAATCCTAGCACTCTGGGAGGCCAAGGCAGGTGGATCACAAGGTCAGGTGTTCGAGACCAACCTAACCAACATAGTGAAACCCCGTCTGTACTAAAAATACAAAAATTGGGCATGGTGGTGCATGCCTGTAGTACCAGCTACTCAGGAGGCTGAGGAAGGAGAATCGCTTGAACCCAGGAGGTGGAGGTTGCAGTGAGCCAAGATCGTGTTACTGCACTCCAGCCTAGACGACAGAGCAAGACTCTGTCTCAAAAAAAAAAAAAAAAAAGACTCCCGTGAGGTCCCCTAGTAATTGTACTTTTGGACTTTTGGTAGAGCACAGTTCTTGGTATAGAGAAGGCTCAGTATATGTTTGCAGAAAGAAAGAAAATGCACTACCATTTAGTAGATTATTGTATGCAAGTATCTCTAAAAAGTATCTCTAAAAAGTAAAACTCAAACTACCTTAAAAACAGAGAGGGAAAATGTGGGGAGGAGGCTCTTTGCATATTTATATGAAATGGTCTGCAAGATACGTTATGAGAAAACTAAATGTAGAACAGATAGAGTTTGTGTACAGAAGGGAGAAATATATACTTAAATGTATTTACTTGTAAATATTTAAAATACTCCTAGAAAGATATGCTAGAAGTAGACAATACAGATTGTCTCCATGGAAGAGAACTGGGTGGCTGGGGGACCCATGGCAAAAAGATTTCTCCCTATAGTCCCTTTTATATCTTTTGAAGTTTTATTCTTTTCTCTCTCGGCCCCTTTACCTGTGAATGTATTCACTACTCAATAGATTAAAATGACAGATTTTAACGTAAGGAATCTAAAGAGAAAACAAGTGGCTAGGGTTCTGGGACCTCTAGTGAAGTTTCCAGAGCTGGAACTCCATGTAAGTTCTTTACCAGAGCCTTTCATAAAAATAAAGTTCACTGCATAACTTAGAGTTGCCACATTTTCAAAGGAGTGGATATGTGACCTAGATTAATCCCTGTGTTTTTTCATAATACTGATATTTTAAATGTAACAAGAATTATTAGCATCATTTTCAGAGAAGACTCTCTTGCAGTTTACTAAGGCCTGAAACTCTTTATTTCCAAGAACAGACACATTTTTATTTCCTATTTTCACCTACTTAATATTGCCTAGCTATGAAAAATCTTGGGATTCTCCCATTTCTAAGGGCAATGTTCAATTAAAATTTGGCTTCCCCATTTATTGTCAAGAGTTTGATTAAGATATCTGTAAGTATAGTGATGTTAATGTGAATCTAATAATTTGTCTTTTCTAAAAGTTTATCAGAGATATCATCAAAGGATTCCAAGTCATCATTCTAGTATCTTCAGGATAAATACCATCACCATTGACACAAAGGCATTGTTCTGGGAAGAAAACTACATCTGAAGATTGATAAATGGATTTCAAACAAAGAAGAGCAAAAAATAATCCTTACAAGCTGAAATAAAGCCTTTAAAGGCAGGCAAAACCAAATGTAATATTCTGAAGCAAAATTCACCTTATGTCTTTTCTACTTTGAAAAAGAAACATCTGTAGAAAGATGCCATATACATCTTCTAGTGATGTTAATATCTTAACCATTTATCTGACACTTTAACTATATACCTTTAGGATAGAACAAAAATCTATAAACCCCAATCTTTTTAATTCTAGGTAAAGAATGATAAGATATTTAACCAGTATTATAAACATGGTATTAGAAAAAAAATACATGGAGGCTATTTTTTCTCAGAGTACATCATTAAAATTCAATGCTATGAACACTCACTTAACATGCACACTGTTATATCTCTATGTAAAATAAAGGCACAGGCCACAAAATAAAAAAGGTAAGTTTATATAAGGAGATTATAGGTGATGCTTTGGTTTATATATTAATATCTTTTTTATTATTATTATATTTTAAAACAATTATAAATCAATGCTGCTGCTAGTATCCTAATTTACATATAGATTTTAATGTCCTATATATTTTCATTTTAATAAACATTTAAGCATAATTCATGTACTTTTCAGAAAACATATAAGGGAGTAAAAATGAAAGCAAAAGCATCCATGATACTACAAAAATTCTGAATTCCTTGAGCCATTTGTTTATGCATATTTCTACAACTAGGAAAAAACAATGGAGTTCTGCTTTAGCAATGGATGATGCATACTTTTAGAATAACCCTCCTGTGGAGAACAACTATAAGCTGTTTTAAAATATATACTTGAAATATATGTTGGCCTCAAAGAACTACCAAGATAGTGAGAAGCTGTGGGGCCAATATCTAGGAGATTAGGGAAACCAAGAGAGGTAATTCCAGAATTTACAGCACGTTTTCCCCTCAAGGCAAATTGCCAATTCTGAAAATGAAAATAACAAATGGGAAGCAAGAAAGTGAGCACAATTTTCCTCATTTTCACAGGACTCAGAGAACATTTGAGTTCAAGGCTTCCCAAAGAGAAGGGTCTCCGGCATATACCCTACACTTTCAGTGAGGTTCTGAAAGATTGCACCAAAGAATAAGGGTGAACTAGAAGCAAACTAACCCACCCAAGGACTGAAGCCCAGATTTGATTCCTCTCAATTTCTGAAAGAATTAAGCTGACCTGTCCAGACAAGCTCTAGCAAGAGCTAAAGGAAATCTTCCCTGGAGAAAGAATGCCCAGAACCTCAATTTTTCTCTAAAATTCTTTATAAAAAATATCTGGCACTCAATCAGAAAATGGTTGGGGGGAGGAACAGGTAAATAGATAAGATTTATGTAAAAATCAAGAAAAAACACAATAGAAACAAACTCACAAGAGATACAAATATTGAAGTATCAAAGACAAACTATTATGTTCAATCAATTAAATGAGAAGATAGAGAATTTCAGCAGAGAACTGGAAAGCAGAAAATAAATCAAATGAAAATTCTAGAAAGTCGAGAAGTGAAAAATAAACATTGGAAGTTGACAGTACAATAGATTTAACAGATTGCATACAACTGAAGGTATAATTAGTGAAGTAGAACATCAGAAGAAAATGCACAGGCTGAAGTATGGAAAATCAAAGTGATGAAAAAATACAGCAAAAAACACAAAAGACATGAGATATGATGAAATGGTCCAAGAAGAAGAGGGGAGAGTAAAGCAGAAGCTAACTTTGAAGACATAATGGCAAAAGTTTTCCCAAAAAAATGATTAAAACACCAAGTGCTACAAACTCCAAGACGAATAAATATAAAGAAAATGGTGGCTTAGCACATCATGGTGAAACTGCTGAAAAACAAAGACAAAGGGAAAACCGTAAAATCAGCCAGAAGAAAAGCAATACATTACATGTAACACAATAAAACTATCAACTGATTTCCTAACAGTGGTAGGGGAAGGCAGGGAGGAGAAGATGATAAAATAGTGTCTTCAATTTGCTAAAAGAATTCTGAATACAGAATTCTATAACCATCAAAAATTCATTTGAAATTTAAGGTAAAATACACTTAATGCAAAAACTACAAAAATTTGTAATCAGCACAAATACACTAGTGGACATAAAAAAGGGATAGGAAAATAATTCCGGAAAGCAGCTTTGAGGTATAGGACAGAAAACAGAATGTGGGGAAGGGTAAAGTATATTAGTATATCAAGTGAATGTTAACTACAAAAAAATAGTAATAATGTCACTTGGAGTTTAAAATATGTCATTATATGGAATCAACCTACATGCCCATCAACTGTTGCCTGGATATAAAAAATGTGGTACATATACACACACGGAATACTATGCAGCCATAAAAAGAATGAGGTCATGTCCTTTCCAGCAACATGGATGGAGCTGGAGGCCATTATCCTAAGTGAACTAACACAGGAACTGAAACCAATTACTACACGAGGTCAGGAGTTCAAGACCAGCCTGGCCAAGATGATGAAACTCCATCTCTACTAAAAATACAAAAAAAAAAAAAAAATTAGCTGGCTGTGGTGGCAGGCACCTGTAATCCCAGCTATTTGGGAGGCTGAGGAAGAGAACTGCTTGAACCCAGGAGACAAAGGTTGCAGTGACCCGAGATCGCACCACTGCACACCAGCCTGGCAACAGCAAGACTCCGTCTCAATAAATAAATAAATAAATAAATAATTGATTAAATTAAATTAACAAATCCCTATCAAGACCAAGAAAAAAGAAAAAACAGGAATAAAAAAAGAACATCAACTATGGCTCCTAGAAACACTCAAATATAATAAGGATATTATTAACAACTTTATGCTAATAAATTTGAAATTGTAAATGAAATGGACTAATTCCTAGAAAAACATAACTTTGGAAAAGTATGGGCAAGACAGAAAATCTGAATAGTCCTGTATCTAATAGATATTAAAGATAGCCTAATTTTTATAGCAATATGTTATAAACATTTCCTTATGTCATTAAATGTAGTTCTTCAGTGATAAAGGACATTTATTATAGTAGTAAGATTGTGGTTTCATTTAAGTTTTGCTCGTTCTTAACTATGTGACCTCTGATAAATTACATAACCTCTTTATGCCACAATTTTTAAAATATTGACCTCATAGATGAGATAGCACATCATATACTTAGTATATTGCCTTGTATGTAGTAAATGTTTGATAAGAATAGCTATGAGTACATTTAATGACTTCATGGTAGCCTATTTTTTCCTCTTATAAATGCTACAAGAAAATCCTTATTTATCCACCTTTACACATATCCTTATTTCTTCAGGATAAAATCCCAGTAATAAAATTGATGGCTCAAAAGAGATTCATGATAGATAGGGCCCAATTTTGCTTCAGAAAAGCTGAATCAGCTTATACTTCCACAAACAGAATGAAAATGCTCATTTTCCTACACCCATACCCAACTAGATACTATCTTTTTTTGCCAATTTATTGGGACAATGTGGCAGATTCATATTTTATTTATTTTTTCACTCATTTATTATTTAGTAAATATGACATTTATTAGATCTATTGGTATCTGTAATGGTCCTTTCATAAATTGCCTTTTTATATCTTTTACCAGAAGAGATGAAAGTAAATCTGGTGCAAATCACAAGGCCCAGTGGTCAACAAGTCCCAAAGCAAATCCCATCTGAAGACTTTTTAGCCAGTCTTCCCTTTCTGGGAACTCAAAAACTGTTTGCACATGAGCCTTCTTCTCCCATCCATTTTTCTCCTAAGATGCTTTTAACTTTGAATATTGATTTATAAGAGTTCTGTATAGGGCCTCAAGCAACCCTCCTGCCTAGTCTCCCAAAGTGCTGGGCTCTTTATAGGGCTGTTGGTTATTTTAAATCCACTTATGCTGGTGTTCATTTACTGTCATTCTTATTTAATAATAAAAATATGAAGTCCAGATGAGATCGGGCATGCTTGCAATCTATACATCTGACAAAGGACTAATATCCAGAATCTATAACAAACTCAAATAAATCAGCAAGAATAAAACAAACAATCCCATCAAAAAGTAGGCTAAGGACATGAATGACAATTCTCAAAAGAAGATATATAAATGGCCAACAAACATATGAATAAATGCTTAACATGACTAATGATCAGGGAAATGCAAATGAAGACTACAATGTGATAACACCTTACTCCTGCAAGAATGGCCATAATCAAAACATCAAAAATAACAGATGTTGGTCTGGATGTGGTGAAAAGGGAACACTTATACTGTCGGTGAGAAAGTAAACTAGTGCAGTCACCATGGAAAACAATGCAGAGATTCCTTAAAGAACTAAAAGTAGATCTTCCATTTGATCAAGCAATCTCACTCCTGGGTATCTACCCAGAGGAAAGGAAGTCATTACACACACACAAAAAAAATACTTGCACATACATGTTTATAACAGCACAATTTTGCAATTGCAAAAATATGGAACCAGCCCAAATGTCCATCAATCAGAGTGAATTTTTTTTAAATATGGGGTATGTGTATATATATGTGTATATATATACACACACACACACATATACATACACACATACACACATAATGGAATACTACTCAGCCATAAAAAGCAATGAAATGATGGCATTTGCAGCAGCCTGGATGGAATTGGAGACCACTATTTTAAGTGAAGTAACTCAGGAATGGAAAACCAAACATGTTTTCACTTCCACATAAGTGGAAGTTAAGCTATGAGGATGCAAGGGCATAAGAATAATATAATGGGCTTTGGGGACTCAGGGTAAAGGATTGGGGGGTGAGGAATAAAAGACTACACATTGGGTACAGTGTACACTGCTTGGGTGATGGGTACACCAAAATCTCATAAATCACCACTAATAAATAACTTATTCATGTGACCAAACACCACCTGTTCCCCAAAAACCTATTAAAATAAAAAAATATATATGAAGGCCATGGATTTATCTGTGGTTGCAGTTTTGATCACATCCCATAGGTTCTTTATTTGTCTGTTTGCCTGTTTTTGTAGAGATGGGGTCTTACTATGTTGTGCAGGCTAGTCTTGAACCCTTGGCCTCAAGAAACCCTCCTGCCTGGCTTCCCAAAGTGCTGGGGTTACAGATATGAGTCACTGTGCCCAGCTGTCTAAGGGTTTTTGTAGGGAGTTTTCTCTTTATCATTATTTTCTAAATTTTTGCATCTGCAATATTTTTTCATCATATCTGAATTTAGCACATAAATATGTGTATATAAGAAAAAAATCAGGACAACATAATTACTAACTCACCTATTGGGTTTTGATTATTATAGAATATTAAAGCACATCAAAACCATACTAAAAGGATATTTTGCACTAGAGTAGGGTTTTTGTTTGTTTGTTTGCATTTTCAATTCAAAAGTTAAAGAAAAAGTATGGGAACAGGAAGAGCATAAAAGTTCCAAAGGGCAAAAATTACACATATTTACTTTTAAAAGTTATATGCAGTTGAAATTATTATCAAACAATGTTCATTTTTATTTTATCAAAATTTCAACATACCAGATGTAATCCATAATGCTTAGGCTTAGAAAATGAGACAATTCCAATGCCAGGCCATGGACAGGCACCAGCTGCAGCTGGGTCTTTACTGATCTCAAGTGAAAAACATGTCATCACAACAAACTTCCCTAGGGTCTATTTTATTGGGATTAGAAATTACTTCTCCTATTAACAATGTATGTAGCATTGTTTATATTGTAGCGTTGACATTTTAGAAATTGTTGACATTTCCAAAAGAGCCATCTGATAAGAGATTTTGAAATTATTTGAACTGAGGATAACCCGTGGCTTCTTGTCAAATTAAGCTCTTGTTGAATGCCTAGAGAGCAAGGATGAAGTGGAAACGCAGAACAGGGCTGTAGGAATGCAAAATTGAATGAACTGATGCTGAGGCTCTAACAGAACCAAGGTCTTCACTAAAACTTTCACATTGCACCTTTTCAGATGAAAGCTACATGTAAAATCTGTGCCATGTAAAAGAAAAATTATAATTACAAAATTAATAGTTAACACCCTGTCTCATGAGTAGGTATATAATCATGTCAAAGGGATCCAATTGTGCCTCATCCAATGAGATACAGTAAAATGGCCTATGAGAATTAGAAAAAGCAAAGTAACAAAACACAGGCAAAATATGCAAGTGCAAGAGGGATATTGATTTTAGCTTCTTTTATGGCACAAGTGACCCTGTCCCCTTTAAAGCATAACTATAAGAACCTGAGGCACTGGTTTTTTTAGATGCCACAGGCATAGAGGATTCCTTGATCTCAGCATTTCCCAAACTGACTTAACAATGGCCTGGGAAACACTTTTTGGAATATATTTTGTAAAAGAGTATTGATCTGTATACAGTATATTGCCAAGGAGCAGAACACTATGTATAAGATATTAACAATTAGGTCATTATGTATTTTATATAGACCTTACATATAAAATATAAATATATGTAAAATATATTTATATAGTATATATTTTATCATTATTTATACATATACAGTCAATCCTCATTATTCGTGGATTCCATATTGGCGAAATTACCTATTTGCTACAGTTTACTTGTAACCCCAAAATAACACTCAAGACACTTTGCCAATCATTCTTGGACATACGCAGAGCAGCAAATAATCTGAGTCCCCCCCATACTCATGTTCAGAGCTGAGGTCAAAGGTCAAACAAGGCAACATTCCACCTTCTTGTTTTAGCTCTCATATTGTAAACCCATGTCCTGTCCTTTTCACATTTTATTTAGTGCCACATTTTTCTGCATTTTTTGGTGATGTCACTGTTTAAAATGGCCCCCAAGCATAACACTGAGGTGCTATCTAGTGCTCTGAAGGAGAAGACTACGATTTGCCTTACAGAGAAAATGTGTGTTAGATAAGCTCCCATCAGGCCGGAGCTATAGTGCCATTGGCCATGAGTTCAAGGTCAATAAATCAAAATGATATTAAACAATGTGTTTATACAGGACACACATAAAACAAGGTTATATATTGACTGATTGACAAAAATGTTGTGACCAGAAGTTCACAGGAGCCTAACCTTGTATTTCTTCTAGCAGTAATGGCTCAGTATTCACTAATTCTGTGTTTGTAGCAACTTTATAAACTATTACTACTGTGAATAGTAAGAATGGATGATATACACAAATGAGTCAAAAAAACTTTAGGAACTTTAGTTTCTTAAGCTGGAGAAATTATCCTGAATAAGAGCCATCTCTGGCAGACATTCATTTTTTCAATCAATAAATACGTATTGAGTTCTTATTCTGTGCTGGGTATAACACTCTAACCCAAGCTTGTCCTACCCACAGCCCATGGGCTGCACGGCTTTGAATGTGGTCCAACACAAATTCATAAATTGCCTTAAAAGATTATGAGATTTTTGCTGGATTGCTGGCAAGATGGACGAATAGCAACAACTCCATCTGCAGTTCCCTGAGAGATCGACACAGAAGGTGGGTGATTTCTGCATTTCCAACTGAGGTACCCAGTTCATCTCACTGGGAACGGTTGGACAGTGGGTACAGCCCAAGGAGGGCAACCCAAACCAGGGTTGGGCATTGCCTCACCCGGGAAGTGCAAGGGGTCAGGGAACTCCCTCTCCTAGCCAAGGGAAGCCATTAGGGACTGTACCCTGCACTTTGGCCCAGATACTGTGCTTTTCCCATGGTCTCTGCAACCTGCAGACCAGGAGATTCCCTCCAGTGTCTACACCATCAGGGGCCTGGGTTTCAAGCACAAAACTCGGCAGCTGTTTGGGCAGACACTGAGCTAGCTGCAGGAGTTTTTTTCTCAGCACAGTGGCACCTGGAACGCCAGTGAGACAGAACCATTCACTTCCCTGGAAAGGGGGCTGAAGCCAGGGAGCCAAGTGGTCTGGCTTGGTGGGTCCCACCCCCACGGAGCCCAGCAAGCCAAGTTCCACTGGCTTGAAATTCTCACTGCCAGCACAGCGGTCTGAGCTCAACCTGGAATGCTCGAGCTTGGTGGGGGGAGGGGCATCCGCCATTGCCAAGGCTTGAGTAGGGTTCTACCCTCACAGTGTAAACAAAGCCACCAGGAAGTTCCAACTGGGCAGAGCCCACCGCAGCTCAGCAAGTCTGCTGCAGCCAGACTGCCTCTCTAGACTCCCTCCTCTCTGGGAAAGACATCCATGAAAAAAAAGGCAGCAGCCCCAGTCAGGGACTTATAGTTAAAACCCCCATCTCCCTGGGACAGAGCACCTGGGGGAAGGGGCGACTGTGGGCACAGCTTCAGCAGACTTAAACGTCCCTGCCTGACGGCTCTGAAGAGAGCAACAGATCTCCCACCACAGCATTTGAGCTCTAATAAGGGACAGTCTGCCTTCTCAAGTGGGTCCCTGATCCCCATGTATCCTGACTGGAAGACACCTCCCAGTAGGGGCCAACAGACACCTCATACAGGAGAGCTCTGGCTGGCATCTGTGGGTAACCCTCTGGGATGAAGCTTCCAGAGGAAGGAACAGGCAGAAATCTTTGCTGTTCTGAAGCCTCTGCCAGTGATACCCAGGCAAACAGGGTCTGGAGTAGACCTCCAGTAAACTACAGCAGACCTGCAGCAGAGGGGCCTGACTGTTAGAAGGAAAACTAACAAACAGAAATGAATAGTAGCAACATCAACAAAACGGACATCCACTCAGAGACCACATCTGAAGGTCACCGACTTCAAAGACCAAAGGTAGATAAATCCACAAAGATGGGGAGAAAACCAGTGCAAAAAGATTGAGAAATCCAAAAATCAGAACGCCTCTTCTCCTCCAAAGGATCACAACTCCTCACCAGCAAGGGAACTAAACTGGACAGAGAATGAGTTTGAAAATTGGCAGTAGACTTCAGAAGGTGGGTAATAACAAACTCCTCCTAGCAAAAGGAGCATGTTCTAACCCAATGCAAGGAAGCTAAGAACCTTGCAAAAAGGTTAGACAAATTGCTAACTGCCAGTTTAGAGAAGAACATAAATGACCTGATGGAGCTGAAAAACACAGCACAAGAACTTCATGAAGCATACACAGGTATCAATAGCTGAATCGATCAAGCAGAATAAAGGATATCAGAGACTGAAGATCAACTCAATGAAATAAAGTGAGAAGACAAGATTAGAGAAAAAAGAGTGAAAAGAAATTAACATAGCCTCCAAGAAATGTGGGACTATGTGAAAAGACCAAATCTACATTTGATTTGTGTACCTAAAAGTGACAAGGAGAACAGAACCAAGTTGGAAAACACTCTTCAGGATATTATCCAGGAGAACTTCACCAACCTAGCAAGACAGGCCAACATTCAAATTCAGGAAATAGAGAGAACACCACAAAGATACTCCTCAAGAACAGCAACCCCAAGACACATAATTGTCAGATTCGCCAAGGTTGAAATGAAGGAAAAAATGTTAAGAGCAGCCAGAGAGAAAGGTTGGGTTACCCACAAAGGGAAGCCCATCAGACTAACAGCAGATCTCTTGGAAGAAACCCTACAAGCCAGAAGAGAGTGGGGGTCAATAGTCAACATGCTTAAAGAAAATAATTTTCAACCCAGAATTTCATATCCAGCCAAACTAAGCTTATAAGCAAAGGAGAAATAAAATCCTTTACAGACATGGAAATGCTGAGAGATTTTGTCACCACCAGCCACCAGACCTGCCTTACAAGAGCTCCTAAAGGAAGTACTAAACATGGAAAGGAATAACTAGTACCAGCCGCTGCAAAAACATACTAAATTGTAAAGATCATTGACGCTATGAAGAAACTGCCTCAACTAATGAGCAAAACAACCAGCTAGCATCATAATGGCAGGATCAAATTCATACATAACAACATTAGCCTTAAATGTAAATGGGCTAATGCCCCAATTAAAATGCCCCCAGACTGGAAAATTGGATAAAGGGTCAAGACCCATTGGTGTGCTGTATTCAGGAGACCCATCTCACATGCAAAGACACACATAGGCTCAAAATAAAGGGATGGGGGAATATTTACCAAGCAAATGGAAAGCAAAAAAAAAGCAGGGGTTGCAATCCTAGTCTCTGATAAAATGGACTTTAAACCAACAAAGATCAAAAGAGTCAGAGAAGGGCATTACATAATGGTAAAAGGATCAATGCAACAAGAAGAGCTAACTATCCTAAATATATATGCACCCAATACAGGAGAACCCAGATTCATAAAGCAAGTTCTTAGAGACTTACAAAGAGACTTAGATTCCCACACAATAATAGTGGGAGACTAACACCCCACTGTCAATATTAGATCAATGAGAAAGAAAATTAACAAGGATATCCAGGACTTGAACTCAGCTCTGGACAAAGCAGACCTAATAGATGTCTACAGAACTATCCACCCAAATTCCATGCTCATGGATAGGAAGAATCAATATTGTGAAAATGGCCATATTACCCAAAGTAATTTATAGATTCAATGCTATCCCCATTAAGCTACCATTGACTTTCTTCACAAAACTGGAAGAAACTGCTTTAAATTTCGTATGGAACCAAAAAAGAGCCCGCATCTCCAAGACAATCCTAAGCAAAAAGAACAAAGCTGGGGGCATCATGCTACCTGACTTCAAACTATACTACAAGGCTACAGTAACCAAACAGCATGGTACTGCTACCAAAACAGATATATAGACCAATGGAACAGAACAGAGGCCTCAGAAATAATGCCACACGTCTACAACCATCTGATCTTTGACAAATCTGACAAAAACAAGCAATAGGGAAAGGATTCCCTACTTAATAGAAAACTGGCTAGCCATATGCAGAAAGCTGAAACTGGATCCCTTCCTTACACCTTATACAAAAATTAACTCAAGATGGATTAAAGACTTAAACATAAGACCTAAAACCATAAAAACCCTAGAAGAAAAGCTAGGCAATACCATTCAGAACATAGGCATGGGCAAAGACTTCATGACTAAAACACCAAAAACAATGGCAACAAAGCCAAAATTGACAAATGGGATCTGATTAAACTAAAGAGCTTCTGCACGCCAAAAGAAACTACCATCAGATTGAACAGGCAACCTACACAATGGGAGAAAATTTTTGCAATCTATCCAACAAAGGGCTAGAATTCAGAATCTATGAAGAATTTAAACAAATTTTCAAGAAAAAAACAACCCCATCAAAAAGTGGGCAAAGGATATGAATAGATACTTCTCAAAAGAAGACATCTATGCAGCCAACAAACATATGAAAAAAAGCTCATCATTACTGGTCATTAGAGAAATGCAAATCAAAACCACAATGAGGTACCATCTCATGCCAGTTAGAATGGTGATCATTAAAAAGTCAGGAAACAACAGATGCTGGAGAGGATGTGGATAAATAGGAACACTTTTACACTGTTCGTGGGCATGTAAATTAGTTCAACCATTGTGGAAGACAGTGTGGTGATTCCTGAAGGATCTAGAACTAGAAATACCATTTGACCCAGCCATCCCATTACTGGGTGTATACCCGAAGGATTATATATCATTCTACTATAAAGACACATGCACATGTATGTTTATTGCGGCACTGTTCCCAATAGCGAAGACTTGGAACCAACCCAAATGCCCATCAATGTAGACTGGATAAAGAAAATGTGGCACATATACATCATAGAATACTATGCAGCCATAAAAAAGGATGAGTTCATGTCCTTTGCAGGGACATGGATGAAGCTGGAAATCATCATTCTCAACAAACTAGCATAAGAACAGAAAAACAAACACCACATGTTCTCACTCATAAGTGGGAGTTGAACAATGAGAACACATGGACACAGAGAGGAGAACCTCACACACCAGGGCCTGTCAGGGGGCTGGGGGTCTAGAGGAGGAATAGCATTAGGAGAAATACCTAGTGTACATGACGGGTTGATGGTTGCAGCAAACCACCATGGCACGTGTATACCTATGTAGCAAACCTGTATGTTCCGCACATGTACCCCAGAACTTAAAGTGTAATTTTAAAAAAGTTAAAAAAAAAAACAATGATTTTTTTTTTTGCAATTTTTTTTTTAGCTCATCAGCTGTTGTTAGTGTTCATGTATTTTATTGTGGCCCAAGCCAATTCTTCTTCCTCCAATGTGGCCTGGGAAGCCAAAAGATTGGATACCTCTGCTTAATCATTTTAGCAAATATATACACTGCCCTAACTCTCTGAAAGATTGTGTTCTAGCCAGCAGGGCCACCATTTCCATATATTATATAATGCAACACCTGAGTGGTGAGCACAGACTTAACCAAATAATCCCATTGGTGAATTAATGATTGCAAGCTTGATAAATGCTTGGAAAGAGAAGAATATGGTTCTCTAAGAAGTCACCCTGCTTAGATGGAAGGTGGGAGGTGGGCTGGATAATCCAATCAGAAGATTTGAGTAAAAGGAGCATGACATTCCGTAGACAGAGAGAAGACCATCAGGCCCAAAGCAAAAGGAAAGCAAAACAATCCAGACTAAAGCTGGAGAGACAGGCAGGGGGTAAACCTTATAATCCAAGCTTTATAACCCAAGCTAAGAAATTTTAGTTTTATTCCAAGCACAATGAGAAACCACTAATAAGGGTGATTAGATTATTTACCTTATACAATTACTCTAGCTACGGCATTACTGGAAGGCAGAGGAGGTGGCCAGAATCAATGTGGGGAGAACAGCTAAACTATCACAACCTGCCTCAAGTGTCTCTTAAGTATAATTATAGCCTAACAAATACATAAACATAAACGTACAGAGCAGAGGTGACCTTATACAGAGGGAAGAATGATGAGAAAAATCAGCCTGGCCATAATCAAGAGTTTTATAGCCCTTTTTCTAAAAGTTATAAACCGTGGGAATACTGTGATGACTTCTTTTTATAAATATATATCTGAATTTACTTTCAAATGCATACTTAACCTTCTTTACTGCGGTTTCCCTTGTTCTCAAAAGTTATGTTTGAGTCTCCCTTCAAATGTCATTATTCCCCCATTTTCGCAAAATCTGCTTTATGAAAGCAAACCACTTTTTGAATGTACAAGTATTCTTATGAATACAATGACTTCCCTCATTGTGAATCCCAAAGCAATTTCTGGAAAGGATGGAGGTGGCAGAGAATTTTTAGTTATAACCATGAATTAAAGGTAATCCATATAACTTATGGTTTAAGACATCTAGCTTTTGCTGTGGATGCTACCCTTTTTCCTGTATCAGACATATTAATAAATGGTAAAAGTTGTATTTCAGAGGAGGAAGTGAGGAAAGACAGGGAAAGGAGCATTGAACAGAAGAAGAAGGAAAAAGAGAAGAACACTCCTTCCCACGTGACCTTGTTTTGCTCCTGATTTGGCCTTGTTTGGATTCTGAATTGTAAACAGACCTTCTTAAGGCAAACAGGGAAATTTGAATATGGACTGGTGGTATTATATGATCTTGAGACATTTTGTTAGGTGTTATAATGCCATGGTAGTATGTAAAAATATATTTAAGGCCAAGTATGGTGCCTCACACCTGTAATCCCAGCACTTTGGGAGGTCAAGGAAAGATGATCACTTGAAGCCAGGAGTTCAAGACCAGCCTGGGAAACACAGCAAAACAATAAAATAAAATAATTAGCTGGTGTGGTTGTATGCCTGTAGTTCTAGCTACTCAGGAGGCTGAGGCAGGAGGATCGCTTGAGCCCAGGAGGTCAAGACTGCAGTGAACCATGATCATGCCATTGTACTCCAGCCTGCATGATAGAGGGAGACCCTGTCTCTATGAAAAAAAGAGAAAATTTTTTTTTTTTTTTTTTTTTTTTTTTTGTGACGGAGTCTCGCTCTGTCGCCCAGGCTGGAGTGCAGTGGCCGGACTCAGCTCACTGCAAGCTCTGCCTCCCGAGTTTACACCATTCTCCTGCCTCAGCCTCCCGAGTAGCTGGGACTACAGGCTCCCGACACATCGCCCGGCTAGTTTTTTGTATTTTTTAGTAGAGACGGGGTTTCACCATGTTAGCCAGGACGGTCTCGATCTCCTGACTTCGTGATCCGCCTGTCTCGGCCTCCCAAAGTGCTGGGATTACAGGCGTGAGCCACCGTGCCCGGCCGAAAAAAAATTATGCAAAAGTTTTAAATAGAGATGCAGATTCAAGCATTATGTGTAAACTAACATGAAATCTAGGATTTGCTTTCTAATACTCCAGAAAAGGGATAAGATAAATAAAAGGTGATTGGCAAAACTCTAGTAATTATTGAGGATGAGTAGTGGGACACAGTGATTCATTATACAGTCACGTGTCACTCAACAACTGGGATGCATTCTAAGAAATTCATTGTTGGGTGATTTTGTGGTCATGTGAATATCATAAAGTGAACTTAACACAAATCTAGATGTATAGCCTACTGTACACCTAGGCTATATGGTATAGTCTATTGCTCCTAGGCTACAAACCTGTACAGCATGTTACTGTACAGAATACTGTAGGCAATTATAACATGATGGTATTTGTTTACCTAAAAATATCTAAACAGAAAAGTACAGTAAGAATACAGAAGAATACAGAATTAGGCTGGTGTGGTGGGTCGTGCCTTTAATCCTAGCACTTTGGGAGGCCAAGGTGGTCAGATGGCCTGAGCTCAGGTTCGAGACCAGCCTGGGCAACATGGTGAAACCCCATCTCTACTAAAATACAAAAAAAAATTAGCTGGGCATGGCGGCATGTGCCTGTAGTCCCAGCTACTCAGGAAGCTGAGGTAGGAGAACTGCTTGAACCTGGGAGGCAGATGTTGCAGTGAGTCAAGATTGCGCCATTGCACTCCAGCCTGGGTGACAGAGCAAGACTCCGTCTCCATCAAAAAAAAAAAATATATACAGAATTATACTCTTATAGGACCACTGTTAAATATATAGTTCATCATTGACCAACACATCATTATGCAGTTATGCAATACATGGCTGTACTTGTTTCTTAGTTTTATATGTGCTTAAAAACTGAGGCAAAAGGAGGCAGAAGCCAAATTGCAGTGGTCTGAAGAGTGACAGGAAAATACTTTTACGTTTTGCTATCTCAACTTCTTCAATGCATCTTTATGAAATGCTAAGCTTTGTTCTGACTGGGATTTGGGAATTTAAGACAGTTCATGGTTGGGAGTGTGATCTGGTTTGGCTGCGTCCCCACCCAAATCTCATCTTGAATATAGCTCTCATAATTCCCAGGTGTTGTAGGAGGAACTTGGTGGGAGATAATTGAATTATGGGGGTGGTTTCCCCTATACTGTTCTCGCAGGAGTGAATAAGTCTCACAAGATCTGATGTTCTTATAAGGAGTTTCCCCTTACACTTGGCTCTTTCTCTCTCTTGCCTGCCACCATGTAAGACATGCCTTTCACCTTCTGTAATGATTGTGAGGCCTCCTCAGCCATGTGGAACTGTGGGTCCACTAAACTTCCTTTTCTTTATAAATTACCTAATCTCAGGTATGTCTTTATTAGCAGTGTGAAAATAGACTAACACAGAGAAGATACTGGTGCAGCCTCATTTTTAGGGAGACAGTGGTCTAGGAACCCCAGGAAGTGGCTAATAGCACAGGACATAGCAGTTGCTGGTAGAACATTGAGCACCAGCCAGGAGTCCCGCCATGCTGGAAGTGGAGACAAAGGTGATAAGATGGATTTATGGAACTCATTACAATTCCTTTAAAGTCCCATATATAACTAGGGGAGGTGAACGTGGTCAATGATGCACTTACAGTGTTCAACAAACTGATTGCACAGACTCAAGAAGCAGGCTTGAAAGGGGAAGGCATGCCCTGGGGATGGACAAACCAGAAGCCAAGAAATTAGATACACATACAGATAAAACCTAACTTGAGACACACGCTGTTCTAAACTCTTTACATATATTCATTTACATATATTCATTTATTCCTCTGTGAGTAGATATTATTCTATTTGAAAAGTACAGAAACTGAGGAACAAAGAGATTCTATAGCTTGCCTAATCTGGTAAATTCTAACCCAAGCAATCTGACTTCAAATCCCTGTTTTTGACCTCTATTCTATACTATTCTTTACCCCAAACACACACACGCCCTTAGGAATAACAACCAGATAGACACTCAGTAATATGTTTGTGGGTGAATATTTTTTCTTTATGTTTGCCCATTTTTTAGGTTTTGTGAGTTAAACATATTATTCACATCTTTATTTTTAAATCCATAAATATATGTTTTAAATGAGGTCTTTCCTTGTTATAAATTCTCAAAATATTAATGTGAGATTTTGCCTCAAGTAAATAAAAGAAAAAGTCCTTTCTGGAAGCATTTTTGATTAATGCTCTTGAAAGGATGTTCCCTAAGAATAGGAAAGGACTATGAGATAGAAAATGTGACTATGAACATGAAAGAGCCCCAGGAAAATGCTCCTGTGTGGTCAGAGACCTCGTGACACTACAACAGAGAGATGGGATTAACACAGTGTGGTGAATTGCAAAAATGGCCAAAAATGTTTCCACCCTAGTATCTATGCTCCCTTGAGATGGGACTTTGCAGGAAGGGAGGGACCCCAGAAGGGGAAATAAAAGCCATCCAAAAGACTTGCTACATCTCTGTTTTACTTTGAACCAGCACTGATCCAGGTAACCACAAGTTAGAAGGGCAGATTTGCTGTGGGAAATAAAAGATTAAGACACATCATGCAGAGAGCTGCAAAGCTCCTAGTGTGACCACTAAGGATCATTGTCCGTTCATTTCCTCTCTTTCCAGTAAGACATTCTTAGGATTCAAATGTCAGGGAAGTCAATTTCATCTTCATAGTATTTTCCCACTGTTCATATTGCCATGGAGAACTGAGCATGGCCACTGGATAAAGACATTTTTATTTCTTCTTTAGTGTCATTCCCTGTGAGGATATTTCTGAACTATGCAAATTTTAAATGTTACATGTTTAACAATATGTGGGGAAGCACACAGGGGTTTTTTTAAGTTATAAATAAACTATGGAAAGTGTATGCAGTACGGTTGAAACAGAATAGCCCTTATGAATTACATTATTGAGAGCCTCTCTATCCTCCATCACTCCTATGGTCACACCATAGTCATCTCCTGAAGCAACAGTCACTGAGTTAGACCATAGCTTCCTAATCTTCTGACCTCATCAGAACTTACAGCACATTGGCCCATCCACCTTTTCCCAGCCATCAGCCCATCCTGGCTTCCTGCTCACCCTATGCAATTCACATGCCAAGAACTATCCTTTCCATATTTCTTTCAATTTCTCACATTTCCCTGGCTAAACTCTATTACTGGATATGTCCAATCACCCACCTGCCCCATGCACATACCTGAGCTTCTGTTCATATTTGAGAAAAATCCCCAAAGGCTTCTCTAGTCAGCTTGCTCTGCACTATCATTACTGTGATGGCTAATTTTAGGTGTCAACTACACCTCGAAAGCTGGTAAAGCATTATTTCTGGGTATGTCTGTGAAGGTGTTTCCAGAGGAGATTGGCATGTGCATCTGTTAACTGAGTGGGGTTAGATCCACCCTCAATGTGAGTAGGCACCATCCAATCGACTGAGGGCCCAGATAGAACAAAAAGTCAGAGGAAAAGCAGATTCACTTTTTCTCTGGGACATCCTTTTTCTCCTGCCTTTGGACATCAGAACTCCAGGTCCTCTGGCCTTGGGACTCCAGGACCTACACCAGCATTCCTCCTACCACCAATGCTACCGCCATGACATTCCAGGCCTTCAGCTTCATATCAAGTCATACTACCATCAGCTTCCTTGGTTCTGAGGCTTTCAGACTTGGACTGAGCCATGCTACCAATATTCCTGGGTTTCTTTTTTTTTTTTTTTTTTTTTTTTTGAGATGGAGTCTCGCTCTGTAGCCCAGGCTGGAGTGCAGTGGCCAGATCTCAGCTCACTGCAAGCTCCGCCTCCCGGGTTCACGCCATTCTCCGGCCTCAGCCTCCCGAGTAGCTGGGACTACAGGCGCTGCCACCTTGCCCGGCTATTTTTTTTGTATTTCTTAGTAGAGACGGGGTTTCACCGTGTTAGCCAGGATAGTCTCGATCTCCTGACCTCGTGATCCGCCCATCTCGGCCTCCCAAAGTGCTGGGATTACAGGCTTGAGCCACCGCGCCCGGCCTATTCCTGGGTTTCTAGCTTGCAGGCAGCCGATTGTGGGACTTTCTAGCCTCCATAGTAACGTGAGCCAATTCCCCTAATAAATCTCCTATCAGATATCTATATATCTATACAGCCAGCCTCTATATCCAACAGTTATGAATCTGTGGATTCAACCAACTGCAGGTCAAGAATATAGTATTCAGATTGAAAATACAGTATTTGCAGGATGCAGAACTCATGGATAGAGAGGGTTGACTTTTTGTATCTACAGGTTCAGCCAGGCCAAGTGCAGGACTTGAACATCCATGGATTTTGGTATCCACAAGGAGGTCCTGAAACTAATTCCCTGCAGATACCAAAGGACAACTGTATATTTATATTGATACAGATATGAATATATAGTTATATATCCTATTGGTTCTGACTCTCTGAAGAACCCTGACCATACAACTACTTAAACCTAAAACATTTTTCTACTTTCTTCAAACATCTAATCTCCCCTTTAACCTCCTCACTCCCAGCAGATAATCTCACCTCTTACTTACCACAGAGATAAAACACTATCAAATGAAAACTCCATCAACTTTCCTTTCCTCCTTCCCTCCTGTTATGATTAGGAGTACTCTCCTGTCTAAAAACTATCCCTCTCACCCATGTTCTGGATCCCATTCCCCCATCATCTTAGGGTCTTCTAGCTAGTAAATAATAGCCCACCCTCCCTCCAGCCTCACTTCCCATCTCTCTCTGCTCTACTGACTCCTTCAGGTCAGCATTTGAGCAGATCCAAGACTTTCTTCAAAGTGATAGTTAATTGTATGTGTCAACTGACTGAGCTAAAGGATGCCCAGATAGCTGGTTAAATATTATTTCTGGATGTGTCTTTGAGGGTGTTTTGGAAGAAATTGGCATTTGAACTGGTAAAGAAGATCACCCTCCCCAGTTTTGGTAGGCATTATCCAGTCCACAGAGAGCCTGAAGAGAAGAAAAAGGCAGGTGAATGTGCTCTCTCATTGCTTGAGCTGAGACATCCATTTTCTCCAGTCCTCAGACATCGGTGCTCCTGATTCTAATGTCCTCAGACATCAGCACCTGATTCTCAGGCTTTAGAACTCAGACCAAGACTTACACCGTCGGCCCCCTGGTTATCAGACCTTCACACTCATACTGGGCTTTATATCATTGGCTCATCTGGTTATCAGGGTTTTGGGCTTGGACTGGAACTTACACCAGCAGCTTTCCTGGGCCTCCAGCTTGCCAATGGCAGATATTGGGATTTCTCAGCCTTCATAATCACAAGAGCCAAAGCCTCATAATAAATCTTTTTCTCTATATCTATCTATAGCTATATATCTAGGAGAATCCTAATATATCTTCCATCATATATATATATATATACATACACACACACACACATATATGTAACATTCAATCAAGTAGAACTTATAATATATGTAACATCCAATCAAACAAGCATCCAAATCAAGTAGCCCGCCCCCATCCTCTGGTCCTTAATAAAAACCAATGGAATATATATATATATATCTATATCTCCACTCATGCCCCATCTACCTTCTTCTCTTTTCCCTCCTTCACAGTTAAACATCTCCAGAGAGTTATATACCTTAACAATCTCTATTCATCACCATCCACTCTTTCCAATCTGGATTCTACTCTTACCAGTCCTCTATAACTGCTGTCACTAAGATCAACAATGATCACCGTGTCAAAATCCAGTTAGAATGGAAAACTAGAAAAATTTCCTCAAGGAGCTTAAATTGATCACCTTGTCATGATTGCCCATCTTCCCTTAGAAAAAACTGTAAATATAGAAATTATAGAAACTGTCACCTTATCACAAAAACTCTAATCAAAAATAGCTTACAGTCACATTTATGGAGTAACAACAAAAATTCAGCAAAGCTAAGTACTAAAAGTAGATGTTAAGAAAATTTCGTAATACATACAGCTTGCTAAAGAAAGCCACAGATTTGTACTTGTTTTAATCTTTTTCTTTAATAACTTTCACATGGTAAAAATAACGCCTGCTTGTTCAATAACTAAAACAAAAGGTACACAAAGAAAACAATCATCCAAATCAAGTAGTCCACCCCCATCCTCTGATCCTTAATCAAAACCAGTGGAATACTTTTCCACATCTTCCTCCCAGTCACAAAAGCATACACAAGCATGTCAATACATACAGAGGGGTTTGGCTTGTTTGCTGGTTAGCTATTTGGTCAGTGTTATTGGTTGGTTGGTTGGTTTTCTTCAATATACTTTATTTTTTAGAGTAGTTTTAGGTACACAGAGAAATTGAGCAGAAACTACACAGAGTGCTCATATGCTCTCTTCCTCCCACCCCAACATCGCTTCCCCTACTATCAGCATCCAGCACCACATCGGTCCATTTGTTATCATCAATGAACCTACACTGACACATCATTATCACCCAATGTCCATAGTTTATATTAGGGCTCACTCTTGGTATTATACATTCTATGGGTTTTGACATAAATAATATGTTATGCTATGTCATACAGTTACAGTATGGTACAGAATCATTTCACCATCCTAAAAATCCTCTGTGCTCTGCTTCTTCATCCCCCCTGCCTCCTAAATGCTGGCAATCACTGATCTTGTTACTGTCTCTATAGTTTTCCTTTCCAAAATGTCATACAGTTAGAACTACACAGTATGTAGCCTTTTCAGATTGGCTTAACTTTAATAAGCCTTTAAGATTCTTCCATGTCTTTTCATAGCTTGGTAACTTACTTCTTTGTATGATTAGGAGGACTCTCTTGTCTAAAAACAATGGAATAATATTCCATTGTCTGGACATATCACAGTTTGTCAATTCGCCTAGGAAGGTCATCTTTATTGCTTCCAAGTTTTGACAAATCTGGATAAGGATGCTATATGCAACCTTCTGCTGGTTTTGTGTGAAGCTAGGTTTTCAACTCATTTGGAAATACCAAGGAATGCAACTGCTGTCATGTATGATAACAGTATCCCAGCTGCCTTCCAAAGTGGCTGTACCATTTTGCATTTCCACCAGCTATGAACGAGAGTTCCTGTTGCCCCATGTAAGTTTGTTTTTATAGAAATAAAATAATTATACACACATTACTCTACATCTTCCCTTTTTTTCTTAACATAAATCATGGATATCCCACAAACCACTGATAAAGACCACATTCTTTCGTCTTAATAATTTGTGCATATATATTTTACATATATGTATGCTTTTATACATCTGTATAATTATATATACATGTATGATTTTTTATATATATATATATATATATATATATATGAGAGCATACATATTATTCTCAAATTCTGGCTCCTTCATTTTACCGTGAGCAAATTAAAATCTCAATGCCTTCATTTTCTCATCTCTACAATAAAGATAATTTGGTGAAGGTTTATTGAGTTAAGATATATAATGTGTTTATAACTATACAAGATATACTAAACACTAATGTTATTATTGTAGGAAAAAGGTTATTAAAGACATTAAAAGAGCCAAAGAAATTACTAAGTGTCTGTCTAGCACACCCTTCCAGGTTATATTAACCTTTCATCGTCTTTGAGCTATTTTACAACTCTGTAAGTTGTAGAAAATAGAAAACAATGTAAATTATTTCCATCCATAAAAATGCAAATTAATTGTGTCTAGTAGAATATAACTGATTTTTCCCTCATAGATAGATCTGTTTTACATCTATTTGTAAATTCATTCCAGTATTCTTTATTTTCCTACATAATTTGCGGTGATTTTAATTTCCCTTTGAACCAACTGTAACATTTTAACTGCATCCTTCATTAATTAATGAGTTAAACAAACTCTTTATACATGTTCATTTTATATCTGTATGAGAGTCATGATTTTATATACATTTTTTAAATTGCCCTTCAACACTATTATTATAGTGGTTTCTTTTTCAAGGAATTCTTGTGAATCAAAATGTTACACCCACTTTTTTATATGTACAAAAGCAAAGATATTCTCATAAAGGCAAGTGTGCAGAAAATATGTGAAATATATAACACAAATATCTTCATTGTTAAAAGTGCTTGAAGAAATCAGCATACTGAAGCATAAATCAGCATTAAGAATTCTGCAACAACCAAGAATTGGAGTGAAACACTAAAATCCCATAAATATGTATCATGTAAATAATTACAGCTGTAGCTTACAAATTCAAAGAAAAAAGGTTCTGAAATAACATATAATATTTTTAAAATAAATTTAACTACAATAATATGTCTCTCAAACCCTTCCGTGCCCCATCCTTTGGTAGATAAGAAATCTGATTGCATAATTACTTTGGACTATAAGAAAGAGATTCCCTACATGCCTCAAAAACTTTCTACAAAAAAGGTACCATTAAGGGGAGGATAGACAGCCTGCCTGCTTTGTTCTCACAAATATTCACAAGCAGAGAATTTTCCTTCTGGAAGCTCCTTTCTGCAGACCTTGCCCGGGGAACAGACCCTCTTGTTGAGCCATAGCTATCATCTGCCTAAACTAAGGGGATCTAACAGGGTCCAGCAAATCTCTTATCTGTGTATGCTCAAAGATAATTGGCTTGATTCTGATTTGCCGGTTTTTATAAGAACACTAAGAAATGGCAAGGAATATCCACTATCTCCTCAAAATGTTTGGCAGGAAGAGGTTCTGAACAAAGTGGATTTAAAGTGGATTACGTAAAATTTGCAAAATGAATTAACCTGATTCTGACTCAGCAATGTCTGAGCACTTACAAATTCATAAATGAGGACACCATCCATGCCAAGAATATTTTTTGAATGAAAGGTAAATAGCTATAGAAGTACAGGGCCTTTGATCAGTATCTTGACAAATGAAGTACTGTAGTCCCCCCTTACCTGCAGGAGATACATTCCAAGACCCCCTGTGGATGCCTGAAATCGTGAATAGTACTGAACCCTATATATACTATCTTTTTTCCTATACATACATACAATAAAGTTTAATTCACAAATTATGAACTATAAGAGATTAAAAACAATAATATAACAGAAAAATTATAACAATATACTGTAATAGGCCAGGCACGGTGGCTCACGCCTGTAATCCAGCATTTTGGGAGGCCAAGGTGGATGGATTACTTGAGGCCAGGAGTTCGAGACCAGCCTGGCCAACATGGCAAAACCCCATCTGTACTAAAAATACAAAAATTAGCCTGGTGTGATGGTGCACACCTGTAATCCCAGCAACTAGGGAGGCTGAGGCACAAGAAATCGCTTGAACCCAGAAGGTGGAAGTTGCAGTAAGCCGAGATTGTACCACTACACTCCAGCTTGGGGGACAAAGCAAGATTCTGTCTCAAAAAAAAAAAAAATGGCCGGGCGCGGTGGCTCAAGCCTTAATCCCAGCACTTTGGGAGGCCAAGACAGGCGAATCACGAGGTCAGGAGATCGAGACCATCCTGGCTAACACGGTGAAACCCCGTCTCTACTAAAAAATACAAAAAACTAGCCAGGTGAGGTGGCGGGCTCCTGTAGTCCCAGCTACTCGGGAGGCTGAGGCAGGAGAATGGCGTAAACCCGCGAGGCGGAGCTTGCAGTGAGCTGAGATCTGGCCACTGCACTCCAGCCTGGACGACAGAGCCAGACTCTGTCTCAAAAAAAAAAAAAAAAAAAAATATATATATATATATATATGTATATGTATATATATACACACACACATATGTATATGTGTGTGTGTGTTTGTGTGTGTATACATACTGTAATAAAAGTTATGTGAATATGGCCTCTCTCTAAATATCTTATTGTACTATACTCACACTTCTTTTGTTGATGTGAAATGATAAAATGCCTACATGATGAAATGAAGTAAGGAAGCAGGACAGCGTGAGATTTTATCATGCTACTAGCACAGTGCTCAACTTAAAACTTATGAATTGTTTGTTTCTGGAATTTTCCATTTAATATTTTTGTTCTGTAGCTGACCACAGGTAACTGAAACTGCAGAAGGCAAAGCTACAGATAAGGTGGGAATACTGTAATTAATATAACAGTGACTTACTAGTCCCGCTGTGGGAAAGTATGCTAAGAAGCTACGAGGAATTTACATCATATAGGCCCATTTTTTTCCCACTTAAAAGAGAAAAAGATATAGCACACTTGAATATTTAATTCCTGAAATGAATTTATAAATACAATTCTGATTTATAGTTCCATTTCTAAGAAACCTTAAGAATCTATATCATTCTACCCAGAACGTTTGCTTCCCAGAAAGAAATCTAGTGTTTCCCCAAAAGGGTCAAATCACTATTTATCATGAAAAGTCAGTTAAATGCTAACCAGATATTAAGGCTTCTAAAAAGTTTATAGCCATCTAGACCAGACGTTCCCAAACTTTGTCTTTAAAGGGTCAGATAGTAAGTGTTCTTGACTTTGCAGACCATATGGTCGCTGTCATAATGTTAGAGGCATTTGAACCAGAACAACTCCATCTTGAATAGGGGCTGGGTAAAATGAGGCTGGGACTCGCTGGGCTGCATTCCCAGGAAGTTAGGTATTCCCAGCCTCTAGATGCTTAAGGTTAAGAGAACAAATTGATGATGTCTACTAAACAGACCTAGACTCAGGAATGTCCTGATATCCCAATATCTTGAGAACAGAAGCATTTGTAATTTTGCTTTAAAGATAATAATATCAATTGCCGCAAAATATAGTAATTAAGAAAATTAATCCTTTATCACAAGCTGTATTAGTCCATTTTCACACTGCTGATAAAGACATGCCTCAGACTGGGCAATTTACAAAAGAAAGAGGTTTAACGGACTTACAGTTCCACATGGCTGGGGAAGCCTCACAATCATGGCGGAAGACAAGGAGGAGAAGTCACATCTTACATGGATGGTAGCAGGCAAAAAGAGAGCTTGTGCAGAGAAACTCTCGTTTTTAAAACCATTAGATTTCATGAGACCTATTCACTATCACAAGAACAGCATGAGAAAGATCTGCCCCATGATTCAATTACTTCACCAGGTCCCTCCCACAACACGTGGAAATTCAAGATGAGATTTGGGTGGGACACAGCCAAACCATATCACAAACCCTTGTAGTAGAATGCATCTTCCCATAATATAAGCAAGCAGTGTACCTAGTTGGGTGCATCCCTCCTCTTACTTTCGGGAATGCCCTGCTTTGCCTATGGAGTAGCCATTCTTTATTCCTTTACCTTTTTTAATGAACTTGCTTTCACTTTCACTTTACTCTATGGACTCACCTGGAATTCTTTCCTGCACGAGATCCAAGAACCCTCTCTTGGGGTCTGGATCGGGACCCCTTTCTGGTAACAATAACTATTCATAGTTGTGCAAAAGACTTAAGATATGCCAACAAATGGGCATGGCTGTGTGCCAATTAAACTTCATTCACAAAAGCAGGTAGAGAGAGAAATTTAGCCCGACAGCCACAGTTTGCTGACCTCTTTCTCTAGGCCTTTTAGAACTCGCAGTTCATGCAAAACAAAGTGTGAGATGAAGAGCAGTAAATATTATATACGTGTCCCTATTTTCAGAGCTCAGGGTTCTTTGCTCTCCCTAAAACTGTTTCCTAAATCATGCAGTAGCCTCTCAAGCAAGCAGAAGAGAAGCCGTCTTGCTTGATAGTATTCCATACAGTTCCTCTGGGTCAGTGAAGAAGTGAAGATGCAGCGAACATTTTCAGAGAAGCCTTCTGTGTTAAGTGACTCAATCATGCTCACTTCAAAGAAATCTCCCAGCTCAAAGGCATTTTAACCTGAAGTGCCACTTCTTTCTCAAAGGACATCAAGTACCAGAGTATCTTAGCCTGCCATCTTGTGGCAAATTGGAATACGGACAGGAAAATCACTGGACCAAGACTGGAACAAGCTGGAATGCCTGCTTTGCAACAAGCTCTTTGTAACACGTGCTAGACACAGGGGCTCTACAGGGAGGCAAGAAAGCCATAGTCCCTTGCCCTCAGGGAGCTTACAACTGTAGAAGAATAGATATTAATCAGAAAAATTACATGGACATACGTAAAATCACAGGTGTGAAAAATGGTCTGAAGGAGCTGTCCATCATGCTTTGAAAGTGGATAAAGTGGATTCAGCCTAAGCAGGAAAGGTGGGAAGATGTCCCTGAGGATAAGATGATTCAACTGAGGTCTGAGATGAGTAGGGATTTGCCAGGTGAACAAGTGAGAGAAGATGATTCCAGAGAGAGAAGCAGTAACTGTAAAAACCATGTGGTGGAGAAAAGCTTGGGGGGGGGGCTCTGGTATGAGATAAGGCCAGGAGGTAAAGAGGGGTCAGATGGTGCAGGACCTCAGAAGGCATGAAAGGAGGTGTTTTTCTTTATCCCATAATCAGAGTGAACCTATAAAATAGTTTAAGTAAGGCAGAGTGACAGAATCAGGTTTGCATTTCAAAAAAGATCACATCCTGTATCAGTTAGGGTTCAATCAGGAAACAGAAACTATGCAGCAATTTGAACGGGGAAAATTTAACATCAAGGATTATTAGATTTTTAACAGGAAATTGAAGTCACAAGGGATGGTCTGTGAGAAATAAAGAAAACTGGAGACGAGGAGAAAGAAAGAATTACAAGCATAGCCGATATAAGAAACTGCCACTAACCAAGGAGGAGCCTCCTACTGAGATCTGCAGCTTGTTGGAGATGCCATGGCCGTGGCTTACTGGACAACACAGAAGTCTCAGCGGTGGAACTTACTGAAAAACGCACCCTCTAGGGTACCAGGGAAAGCCATTCAAAAGGAGGTAACTCTCCAGAAACACTCCACTATGAAACTGCCCAAGAGCATGCCACAGGAAGTTTCCGGCCACTGGGTGCTGCTGGCCATGGTGCACTACAGAAGCTGGTGCCTGAGAAGCTGCCCACAGGAGGTGAGCCCTGGGGAATCTATGAGCACTGCAGGAGGCTGCAGAGAGCCAGAGAGCCATACAGTCCAACTAGGAGAGAAAACTCCTCCCTCCTCCAGTGTCTCTCCAGTGCCCTCTGCTGACAAAGCTTAGCAACAAGCCAGTTGGCAAAGGAAACATATTTAAGGGACCCGGCCAGAGAAGCCTATGCAGAGTGGATTTGAAACTGAGAGACCATAAATTGATAACCAGCAAACATTGGCCTCTTAAATGGAGAGCTTTCTAGAAGAAGAGTAAGAATGCATACAAATAAACCATTTAGGAGGTGCTTAAGTAGCCTAGGAGAGGGAAGAAAAGGAGATGATAACCTATAGGTTCTGGAACAAATACATGAGCAAGTTCCCAATGGACTATGGGAAGGACACCAAGTAGCATGGCTTATGTCCCTGTGCTCACTGACCTTGCAGAAGAGCTGCCTCGAAAGGCATGGCTAAGAGACCAAGGAGAGTCAGCTGTCATACACAGGTCCTAAGACAAGAGATTGGCAGCACCAGCTGTGTGGAGTCCATTCTTTGTATACAAAAGGCAAACGAGTAGTGTTGCTCCCAAGAGACAGACTTGCCAGGCTTAACAAGAACATCAGTTCCAACAAACGCCACGCCCAATCCATGCAAGCAAACACTGTCACAGCCAGGCCCACGAGGGCAGGCCTTTGGATCTAAAAAATTACTAGACAACAGCGAGCATGACTTGTGACAAGGCCTTTTGGCTGACAGCCAGCAATCTTGGCCTTTTGGGGCTTCATATACGCCTTTGATCTACCTGCTATCTCAAGAAAATGGGGGGAGGGGAGTCCAGGTGAAGAGGTGAAGAGTCACAGCCTATCTCTGAGTCATCCCTCATGTCTCCCAAACATTAAATCGCCAAGTAGCAGAATCTGAGTACCCACCGAGAAGCCAGGGTTGATGTAAATTTATCAACAACTACAATTTACTAAACACAAAAATAAGCATTTAGAATGGTTTCCTCTAGGCAGTAGAACTGTGGCTGGAGAGAGAAGTAGGGCAAGTGACTATTGCTTTTCTTTTTTTTTAGATGGAGTCTCGCTCTGTCGCCCAGGCTGGCGTGTAGTGGCACGATCTTGGCTCACTGCAAGCTCTGCCTCCTGGGTTCACACCATTCTCCTGCCTCAGCCTCCTGAGTAGCTGGGACTACAGGCGCCCGCCACCTCGCCCGGCTAATTTTTTGTATTTTTAGTTGAGACGGGGTTTCACCGTGTTAGCCAGGATGGTCTCCATCTCCTGACCGTAATCCACCTGCCTCGGCCTCCCAAAGTGCTGGGATTACAGGTGTGAGCCACCGTGCCCGACCGACTATTGTTTTTTAAATAAACCCTTCAGTGTGTGTGTGTGTGTGTGTGTGTGTGTGTGTGTGTGTGTGTGTGTGTGTGTTTATGACTTCACTGAAGGTGGAGAGTTTTCAATTGGATAAAGTTGTTATATGATTTTGATATTGGACTGGAATTTTAATAACTCAAATAAGATTACTCTTGGGTCTAAAAGTAACTAGAAGACTTTTTTTATTATCTGACAGTGACCAAAGAAGTTATAAGAATATGCCTGAGCACATGTATACATATGTAACAAACCTGCACATTGTGCACATGTCCCCTAGAACTTAAAGTATAATTAAAAAAAAAAAAAAAAAGAATATGCCTGAGATGGTCAGTGGGAAAAGAACAGTTTCTCTCTCCCAGTACCCCTCTGAATTCAGCTCTCTCAATATAATGGCACACACAGGAAGTGTGCTGAGAAAGAATCGAGTTCTGCTGGTTGGTGGAACCAGGATTTTGACAAACCTGAATGTAGGGGTAGTCGTGGTTTCTGAGATTTGAGTAAGCTCTTTTGTTCCATGAAAGTGTTGCTTGCTTGAAGGTTGGCTTGCATAATGCTGCAGTACCAAGCTAAGATTCTTCTCATTTTGGAAGTGTGAATCCATATCTCAAAATCAGTAGTGAAACAGACCATCCTAGTGGATTTGCAAAGCAGGACTTGGCTAAAACCTTGAATTCATTATCTGTCCATAAAGAAGATATGAGGTCAAAGAATAGAGATGGGAAGAAAGGTCAGGTGAGGATCCTTTGGGGAGATCTGCTGAACCCCCAACCAAAGGAAGTGGTGTGAGGGGCCTGCCTCTCTAACCTCAAGCTTACCAAAGAGGCCTCTGAGGGACCACTCAGGGAGCTTGCAGTCCAAGGGATGCAGTGCACTGCTGTTTCATTCCCATCCAAGAAATCTGGAGAATGGTGCCTTTCAGGTGTGGCAAATTCTCAAAGCTGATTTTTTTTTTTCTTTTTCCCCTTGTGGAGCTCTTTCAAAGTTTCCTTAAGCAATGCCTCCCCTCCAGCGGATTCCTGACAACAACCCCCTCAACTCACGCATCTGACAGTAAGGCTCCAAGCCCCTTCTGCTGAGCTCTCACCTTCGACAGGAAGTGTCTTAAGGAGAATTTTTTTTTCCAAGTGGCCCCAGCTCCCTACCACTGACCCGCTTGGCCCAGGAAAAACTCACTCATCATTGCCCTCTTGTCATCATATGTACAATTTGTTCCTAAGTCTAATTCAACCAACGAGACAGAAACTGCAAAGCTTAAACGGCTCGGTCGCCAGCCATAAATAGAACAGTGCCAGGAGAGAACAATTTTTCAACTATAAGGAGACCAAGACAAGGGAGTAATTTACATTTCTGGTTTGCGTGAGTGGAGCTGCAAAAATAGCCCGTCATATGTATATCACTATATTTTAACAAATTTCCTATAGGTAGACGGCTAGATTGCGACAGGAATTAACAGGCATTCCTACAAAAGAAACCGGACTGACGCCAGGCGCTGAACCTGGAAGCTGACGGACACGGGAAGAGAACACCCACCTCGCAGACCTCGGCGCCTGCGCCAAGGAGCCGGCACGGCACCCGCGCTCCGCGACGCGCATGCGTTACGCCATTAGCGCTTTTCACGTGGCTCTTCCCCGGCCCCGGCGCGGGGAAATGCAAAATTCCCTCCTCCTAGCCTGCGGAGCCGGTTTCTAGAGAGAGAAGTGGCTTCTGGAACCACCTGGTCCTGCCGCAGCGTACGCTCCCCCGCCTACCTGGGGACTGGGAGGGGTTCCGGGGAGAGAGCCGAGGTTATGCCTCCGCAGCCGCACCTGCTCCGGCCAGGTGCGTGGTATTCGAGTGTAGATTTGTTGTAAGGGTTAAAGTACTTAAAGTTCCTTGCCTGAAAGAGCATAATAAATTGTGGCTGTTGTTACCTGCTTCCGTCACTTCTGGCGCCTGAGATTTGGTTCTTCCTCTCCAGGAGTAATTTTGTTTGCTCAGTCATCTTACACCTGCTGGAGAATTTTAACCAGTTGCCACACCTGCGGCCTTCACTTTATCCCTTCTTGGCTGGGCCTTCTCCTTCAGCCTGTCTCCCCCATTATTTACAAATACCCTCCTGTTTTCTGTGCTCCTCCCTGTCCCTACCTACCTCTCCTGTCCCATCTCTTGAGAGTTATCAAAGATTATCACATTTCTCTCTTCTCCTCCCATCCCATCTACCCAACTCACTGGAATCTGGCTGCTTACTCAAGCCTACTCCACTCAAACTGCTACCAGCAAGGTCCTCAGCGACCTTGTCATGCACCCCAATGAGCACTTTTCCAGGCTGCTGTCTCTGCAGTTCCTGACACATATATCTGAAACTGCTTCAAATCCCTCTGTCATCCACAATGCTCACACTCCCAGTTTTCAAAACTCTCTGATCACCCTATTTGCCACGAGTGTGTCTTCCTTTCCCTGCCCATTTCTGTTGGCTCCCAGGACACATGCTTCCTGTTTTGTTTTTTTCACACTCCACACTTGTATGGGGTGAAGATACCTTTAATGTCATTGTTTTTGCTGTGCTGATGATTCCCAAATCTGTACCTCTAGCCTAGACCTTTCCTCTGAGCTTCAAACTCCTGCTATCCCACAGGCACCTCAGACTTAGCACCCCTAAACCGTATCTTTTCCAGCAAACCTGCTTCAACTTCTGTACACTTTCTTCTTTGTCCCTCTTCTCAATGGATAGAATCATGTGCTGTCTCAAGCCAGAAATCCAGGAGCCACCTTAGACTCCTCCCTCTCCATCATGCCCAGCTGTGGGCCGGGTTCCCTAGGAAACAGACTCGGAGATATTGTAGGTGGTTTGCGTGATGCTCTCATGAACAGCACCTGTGAGTGCTGAAGGATGCAGGATGGAGACAGGAGTTGAACAGTTAATGAGGTTTAAACCGAGGCTTCAGCCAATGTTATGGCAAGCTCTGGACCCAGGAAGATCCTTCACAGCTGTTCCACGCTGAAGCCAGGAGCCACACACATACCCCCCAGTCAACCTGTCACTCAGCGTGGGCTGCTCTCAGGAAGGGGCATGACCTTAGGTGAGGTGGCTCTCTCTGCTGAGGGCAATTTCTGGAGACAGACTTGGGTGAGAGCCATCAGCCATCAAAATTCCCAGCATCTGGAGGGATGAGTGACAAGTCTTAGAGGGAATCTAGAACCCACTACACCCCTCATAGTCACCAAGTGTTTTACCTATTGCTACATTTTAATTTTCAAATAAAATCCTTCTCTTTTCAGACCACTCTATCTGAGGCACTGTGGCAGGGACAGAGTAATGGGCTGAGCAGACACAGTGCCAGTGCTCAAGAGGCTTACAGTCTAGCTGAGTGAATAACTACCTAAATATATACTTTTAAACTACAGTAAGTGTTCTTGTTGTATAACAGGGGAGGCTTTCCCCATCAGGGAGTGATGTAGAGGCATGGAAAGCGTCCCTGAAGAAGTATCATTTTCAATGGAATCCGAAAGATGAACAGAAGTTAATTAGGTGTGTGCTTAGTTGGTTGGGAGGGGAGTAGGAAAGGTGGGGGCAGGCAAGTGGAACTGCCTATGCAAAGGTCCTGAGACGGGTTGGATAAGGCATTGGAGGATCTGAGAGGCCAGTGTCTCCGGAATGCAGAAACTGAGGAAGAAGAATAAGAGATGAGGATGAAGTTAGGCATGTGGGAGCCAGATCCTGCAGAGCTCATATTTGAGCCTTTTTCTCCTAAAAGTTATGAAAGCCACTGGGTGATTTTAATCTCTATGTAGTAAAAATGCTATGTCTTAGTTAAGCAGAATATTCAACTGCCCACAATCAAAGTAGATAAAATGGATCATATACATCTACAAAATGGTTTCAAACTAAATTCTGTTAATGTTAAATGCTAGGAGCAAAAAAAAAAAAATTGTAATGCAGATATCTTTATTACAATAGCCTGCTTCTCTATCTCTAGAGGCTACTTGTAGTCCCTCTAAACAATAACGCCTAGCTATTTTTGACTGCTTACTAAATGCTAAGTGTGCTAAGTGCATTCCATAAAATATCTGGCTTAATATAACACCTTTAGGTGGGTACTATTTAGAAACTGGGTTCAGATAATATAATTTGCCCAAGTTCTCACAGTCAGTAAATGGCAGACACAAAGCCAGTTGTCCAGTTATAAAGCTAAAGCTCTTGATTGCTACACTGAAATACCCCACCTAAGCTTGTGGAAACACTCAACTTCACGACTTTCAGTATCTCCATGCTGCCTTGAACTTCATTCCACCATGCCCTACACAGTAGACTCCCTTTGTAAATCAATGCCAACCTGATGCAAGCACAGGTTTGGAATACACACACCCTTAAACACCATACAACAAACCACAGCTACCTTTGGAGGGCCACCACTAGAACCAGGATACTTTCTCCTGGCTCATCCCACCTGATACTTTTTCTCCTCCTTACCAACCCATGATTTTGATGCTCTAATCTCTGGCAGCTGAACCCACCAGCGCTAACTAATATATGCTAATATATGCTAGATAAACGTAAATTTACCTGAATAAGAGCCAAAGAAAACCAAAGGCAAATTCACTATAGTATTCTACTAATCATCCAGTTTGTGATTTTCTGTGTTAAACCTCCCCCTCTATTAATCTACAGTGGATAGGTTCCAAAGTCCATGTGCATAAACAATTATGAAAATATCCACTAGATGTCAGCCTTGAGCTGCAATGGGGCTTAGAGAGCGAGCATGGAATGGAAAACGCGGGAGTCTGGGTGAGTTCCTTTGCAGTGTAAACTACGGCAAGAACTGTAGTTAGCTTTTTGTATGAACACAATGGCTTGATTTTTCAATGAGTATAAATACAATAAATTAGATCATGTCGTTCTTCATATTAACACGTTCCCATGGGTCCCCTTCTCATTCAGAGTAAAACCCAAAGTCCTTAGAACAGCCTGTGACACCCCACTGCTCCCACTCTTGCCACCTCATCCATTTCAACCACACTGTCTCCTGAGCACAACTGAAACTTTTCCTAGAAACACCTGCATGGTTGACTCTTCATCAGATTCAAAATATTCTGTTCACCTTACGAGAGTCCTTCCCAGACACCCTTTCTAAAATAGCACCAGCCTGCACCACTGCCACTCATAATGCGCTGCCCCTTTACCTGACTTCTTCTTCACAGCACCTCTCACCACCTAACATACTATATTTACTAGTTATTAGTCTTTCTCTGAAATATCTGAAAGCAAGAATTCTGTTCACTACTTTACTTCCAAAGCCTAGAAGAGTGCCAGGCTTACATGAGGTGCTCAAAAAAATACTAATCAAATAAATGATCTCAATTCAAAGATATTCAGAGAAGAGGTCATAGTTCAAAGAGGCATTAATTTGTTTTCATTCCGTAGATACTTATTAAATACCTATTATCTTATTAATGAGAAACACAGTAAGTCCTTTGCACTTACAGAATCTCAGAGAGAATGCACACACAATTTTAAAGGGCTTTACAAAGCGAGAGATATATAGGCCAGGTGTGGTGGTTCATGACTGTAATCCCAGCACTTTGGGAGGCCAAGGAGGGAGGATTGCTTGACCTCAGGAGTGTGAGACCAGCCTGGGCAACATAATGGACCTCATCTCTATTAAAAATAAAGAAAAAAAATAGCCAGGCAGAGCGGGCACGTGCCTGTGGTCCCAGCTACTTGGGAAGCGGAGGTGGGAGGATCACTTGAACCTAGGAGATGGAAGCTGTAGTGAGCTGTGATTGCACCATTGCACTCCAGCCTGGGCAACAGAGCGAGCCCCACCTAAAAAAAAAAAAAAAAAAAAAAAAAAGGCCAGGCACGGTGGCTCACACCTGTAATCCCAGCACTTTGGGAGGCTGAGGTGGGCTGATCACGAGGTCAGGAGATCAAGGCCATCCTGGCTAACTCGATGAAACCCCGTCTCTACTAAAAATACAAAAAATTAGCCGGCAAGGTAGCAGGTGCCTGTAGTCCCAGCTACTCGGGAGGCTAAGGCAGGAGAATGGCGTGAGCCCGGGAGGTGGAGCTTGCAGTGAGCCAGGATCGCGCCACTGCACTCCAGCCTGGGCGACAGAGTGAGACTCTGTCTCAAGAAGAAAAAAAAAAGATGGGGAGAGAGGTGAATATAACAATATGGCTGCCCACTATGAAAAACTGTGAAACAACAGAAACATGATGCATGCAGCATCTCTCTAGGCACTTCATTTACTACTCTGCCTCCAAATACAAGATTGTTCATTCAATTGTTAGAACCTCCAGATGGAAATGTTTCTGCAGTAGAAGCCTTTCTTTGTGATTAACCTGATTCCCGTCTCCTGCATTTAAACCCATTTTCTTTTTCATTTTATTTTGCTCTGTCCTCAATGATAACAAAGACCACAGGTTACCCTTCTCTAGATTCCTCCTCGTGCACATTTACAGTGTTCTTGCCTTTGATCTTTAATTCAGTTGAGAATTGGGTTTTGTTTTTGTTCTTTTTTGGGTTTTTTGTTGTTGTTGTTGTTGTTTGCCAAACTCCTAATTAACTTTCATGATTTCCATATATAATTTCCCCATTCCTATACCTCATGCCCCTGGAAAAATGTAATAATCGTCATCCTTTCTACACAAAATTTTGAGACAAAGTCAGGAAAAATAATCCACCATATGCACATGGCTTGGTCTCATCAAGCCACGGAAGTAAATCACAGGCTTCCTTGGACCTGGGCCAATGCAGGCTTCTCCAGCTTCTCTACCTTGAGAGGGGCTGGCATTCTGGAGGATAAAGAGGGTGGAAGGATGCTTTAGCAGATTATCGCTGGATAAGATGATTTTTAAAAAAAATAGGTAACTAACTAGAAAATCTTAAGTGATTTTACCCTCCGATAAAGGTTTGTCTGAAATGATGATTTCCTTTTATGTGAGATGTACGAGTTTCAAGTAGAGAATATGTTGGCACATTTTCCTAATAAATCTACAACCTATGATTTATTGAGATATTTTCTCTCCTGTTAAAGAAAACACAGTTCTATTTCTTGGCAGCTGACAGCATATGAATGTTTCACTCTGAAATCTTTTCTATTGCTTTCAACTAGAAAGGAACACATCCCATGCATAATTCTGTTAATTTATTTTTTCTCCTTATGGAAACTGTCCAAACAAATATGGCCACTTGAAAGGTGCTAATACAATTAAAGTGATACACTCATTTCAATATATTTTATTTTACCCTTAAAGAACGTCTTTACATAACCAGAGTTTGTTGAGAATTTAAAGCCTGTTCAGATAAAAAGCCTAGTTAGACCCTAGTAAGTTATGAATATTGACCCATGACATTATTAGGAGTCCTTGGCTGCCTTATAACATGAAGCTGTGAGCAAACTTCAGCCAGGAGTAACACCTTAATGGATTCACAGTAACAAACTGAGCCAAACTCTTCAGACGGGGGTGCTCATTGTAGTTCTCAATTTCAGCTTAGAACAATATGTAATGTTCCTCTTAGAGTGATTCTATCGGGGGCTGGAAACCAGAATGAGGATAGAGACTGTTTGCCCTTTCAAAGGTAATGCCAGTCACAGACTGATCAGCAGAATTTTTGAAATAAGAGTCCAAGAACAATTGTTCAGAAGAATACTTTATTTTAGAAATTTGACAAATAAAAGATCTTTATCCACTCCTTTCAAATTGCATGAAAACTCACAATTGCACTTACCTATACTTCAACAAATGTGTTATCCAGCCTTCGTCTCTGGGCTGGGATCTGTAATATTCAACTTGCCTACCTTCCACTTGGTCCTCACTTGGTCCCCGCGAAGACATACGTACCTCAATTCGGTGTGTCCACAACAGTACTCAGAAAGCACTACAGGCTGAGTATCCTGTAACTGAATGCTTGGGAACAAGTATTTGGGAGAAGTGTTTCAGGTTTTTTTTTTTTTTTTTTTTTAATTTTAGAATATTTGCATTACACAGGTTGAGCATTTCCTTAAAATATCTTGTCCTCACTCAAGAAGTTTTGGATTTAGGAGCATTTCAGGTTTTGGATTTTTGGATTAGGGATGCTCAACATGGAGCAGCTAGGTTCAGAGGGCTCTGTTTAACTCTGCATAGTAGGCCTGAAAAGTGCAAATGAGGCTGTGGCTTCAAACTGGACCCTATGTTCTGTCCCAGAGGCCCTGGTCTCTCAGCCTCCCCTCTCCTTGCTACCTGCTCACTTGAGTTGGAGGTGACCACAAAGGGAAGGCACTCCATCCCCACTGCTCTCCCTGGCTGAAGATGTGAGCAGGCCTGCAGACTTCACTGCTAGCTGAGAAAATGGACTCCGCTCCTGCTCTGCAAACCTTGCTCACCTACCACCACATCAGAGCATGCAGGTCCCAGGGAGGGCCTAAGCCACATTCACCAGCTGAATTTACTAAAGGCCCTACTTTGGGGGGATTTATTGAACACATGCCCAGCCTGTAATAAAGGTGTTCTCCATTTTGCTGACAATCCTTATATGAACTCTCCATAAACCAGAAACTTGGAGGGGAAGAAGAATGGGTTGCATCAAACCCACCTTGAACCTCTGATACATTTTTGGTGCCATGACTCATATCTAATATGACAGACATGGCGGGATTAAATTTGAAAACAAGTACCCACAATGAGATCGAGGCTCTTGCTGCCACCATGGCAGCTGACTGGAGAAGCTACGTGAACCTGGGCAATTGGCCCTGGCCTATGCAGCTGGTCACAGCAACTGTTATTGTGATGTCAGATGGAATAAAGCACAGCTTTGTCTGGAATCCTCAGGTGCCCAACAAAAAAATGAGATTAAAAAATTATAATCCATTCTAAGAATCAGAAGTAGCCTCTCTTTGGACCACACAAACAGAAACAGAAATTCGGCCTTGAGCAAAGACACAGATGAGAAAGCAGTTTTCACAATGGCTTAGATTTGCAAGGCAGTTCTGCTTCCCAAGGACTTTCACATCTTGGTGGAGATGGCAAGGCACCTGCTAGAGCCAGAAAAGGGTCCCTTCAAAGGAGGCTTCTTCACGCATAGGTGGGAGCCACAACAGCTGGATTGGGCAGAACTCTAGAAGGGGAACCTCTGGAGTATGGGCATAGTTCCCTTTTGTTCCTCAGCCACACTGAGGGACGAGTAATGAAGGCTGTCAGAGGAGAGACAGAAGCATCAGGAGAGGGCTGTATTAGAACAGTTTTATATTTCCTGTCCCAGTGAGTGGCACCACTTGTGACTTGCCCAACTCAGAAACATGGCAGTCATTTGTTCCCATCACAACCCACAGCCAAGCTGACCCCTCCATAGCTCAGTTACTGCTTTACGTTAGGTGCTCCTCTTACCTGGAAAAATTCAAGGCCCCTACCAACTGGTCCGTCTGCCTCTGGTCTGTTAACAGGACATCCTTTAAAATCTCTCAATGGCTCTCTATGGCCTTTGACATAAATCTCACAACACCCTCATACAATCTCTCTAGCTGCATCTTGCCTTGAATTCTATTCTTGACTCAAATGGCCTTCAAATGCCAAGCAACACTTTCTCTAGTTTTCCCTGACAGCACTTCCCCAGATTATGAGATATTTTTCCTCTATGTTCCCCTATCATCCTTTCTGCAATCTGAGCATGATGTGTCTATCTCCTCCACCAAGGGAAAAGTTCCTTAAGCATAGGGACCACGTCTTTCATCTCTGGATTCATGAGACAGACGGCTAGCACATGGGAGGCTCTGCAAGCGCTGGTGACCCAAAGATGAGTAAAATGCAGTCCCTGACCTTAAGAAGCACAGTCTAGTCTAGAAGACAGTTACACAAATAAACTGCGATACAGTGCAAGTGCTAGGGCAGATGCATAATCAAAATACTCTATAAAACAGCTTCCATCTCCACAGTTCCATCATCTGACACATAGCACTAGTCACACTGCTGAATTTTTGCTTGTCTCCCAGAACTGTGAGCCTGAGATATGAGATAGGAAAGGGTGGGGAAGAAGGAACTTCTATTCATCTTTGAATCCTCAGTGCCTCACACAGAATCTGTGTGTGTGTGTGTAAAATATGTAGTAGTCATGCCCTTCCTAGGGGATGAAGGGACCAGGGAAAGCTAAAATTAGGAAATAGACATTCTCAGTGAACTTGAAGGGCATCTCTCAGAATGAAAGGGAAAGTGGTGCTCCAAGACATACAGCATGGGCAAAGGCATCAAGTGGCAGAGCATTGGGGGAGGGCCTTTTGACAAAAGTGGTTGATTTTAGGAAGATGCCCAAAGTAAATTTGAATTTGAGGATATTCTGCCACTCCAGTCTACCCTCTCAGGGATCCTTGGATGTCCTAAGAGATGCACAGTGAAGTTGTGGTTATCCTAGATCTCCTAGCCACTGCTTATGAAATATAATGACAGATTCTGACCTGGGAAGGGCAACTATAAATCCTGAGACAACGTAACTCAGAGGTGGCCATAAGAACACCACACAAAATTTAGCATGAAGTTTTTTCATTTTTTATTCACTACAGACCAGGGACTAGCATGCCCCAAATTCAAACAGAATTGAGGGTGAAACCATAATGGTCACTCTGCCGATTTAGGAATCATGATCTGTAATTTTCTTAGCAGGGTTCAATAAGAGAAGCTATAGTAAACATGTCTCAGAATAAAAATGAGCCCAATGATTTCATGTAATGGAACTGCAGTTAACAACAGTTCTGTGGAATATTTTACATAACATGACCCATGCTTTTTAGCTGCTAGAATCACAATGAACTGCAGGTCTTGGTCTAAAACAAACCCTTTAATGTGCACGGAAGGTAAAGAATGAAATCAAAATGTTTTGTATTTTTATCTTGATTTGTATTTTTAACTTATGGAGGCTTCAGGGAATTCACACACACACACACACACACACACACACACCCCACCAGTACACTTTCAGCAAGCTGAATATACTTTTCTTTTTCTTTTTTTCTTTTCTTGAGGAGTCTCGCTCTGTTGCCCAGGCTGGAGTGCAGTGGTGTGATCTCAGCTCACTGCAACCTCCACCTCTCGGGTTCAAGTAAGTCTCCTGCCTCAGCCTCCCGAGTAGCTGGGATTACAGACATACGCCGCCATGCCTAGCTAATTTTTGTATTTTTAGTAGAGACGTGGTTTCACCCTGTTGGCCAGGATGATCTTGAACTCAAGTGATCCGCCCAACTTGGCCTCCCAAAGTGCTGGGATTACAGGCATAAACTACCACACCCGGCCTTGAATTCTCACGTACTTTGTTGTTTGCCCTGCTTCTCTAACCTGTAAGCTAGAATCAGGCTATCACCCACTCACAGGAAAGACCTGGATCATCACGTGCCGGAGACAGACTTGCACCCCCCTACTCTATCCTGTCTATTCTGCAGAAAAGCCTGTGTAGCTCTATGCCCCCTGGTGTCTATAGATGCTGCACTGTTCTGTCTCAGAGCAAGGAATCTTGCTAATGGCTTTATTTGAATACACCATTTAAAATCTGGTATATACAATTTCTAAAATACAGATGAATAAGTAAAATAATCTGTCCCCGTTATCTGAAACTTTTAAAATAGGAACACTGACAATAATATTCCTTATATCAAATGGGACGTGTGAGTTTGCAGCCCATTATTTTTATATCAAGAAAATTAAGTTAAAGGGATAATAAATTATAAATGTAGAATTTGGGAATGTCCCAAATATGGGAAGAAATGTAGAGAGACAGAAGCAAGTACCAAGAAAGCAGTACAAGTTACAATAAAATTCCAGGACATGAAACTGTTCAGTGTTTTGGGGTTGCACAAAGTCTACCACGATGAGGAGCTGACCAGGTTATAACTCCCTTCTCATCAAAATTCAAATACAGCTAGATGTGAAATGTTCCATAAAATGTCAAGTCTGGTTATATAATGAATCAGTAAGCAAACTGACTTTATAAAAATTCCCTGACAGTAATGTTTGCAGAAAAATATTTCAGGCCAACTGATATTTATTCTACATAGGACTAGAAAAAAGAAAAAGCTTGTAACTTCTTTACATTCACTGTTTGCATTATTAGTAAAAATATTTATAGGACACTAACATCAAATGTTGTAATAACATTTTCTTAAATTCAAATTTATTATGGCTCTTAAGAAAATATGTGATTAGGCATCCAAGATTTTTCCAAAATGTCATAAAAACATTTTAAAATTATTCACTTGAAAGTGTTATCCAATGTTGTATACACTTTAGTTTTCAATATAAAAAGGTAACAAGATGAACGATTTATGATTTTATGTATTCATGCAGGGTGAAGAGGAAATGATGCTGAATCAGATTCCCAAACCCAAACATCTGAGTAACTGAGTCAAATATTTTCAAGGCGATTTATGTATGCCTGTGTGTACATATGTATAACTTATTATTTCAACTACCACATGATTATCCAAAAAATGATCTGAAAGTGACAAAAAAAAGTGGGAGAGCTGATCGTTGTCCCAACTCTTCAAATTCAACAATTTCATCATTTCTTCTCTATTACAACACCATGCCACATTAAACATCCTACAAGTACAGAACCAGTATTATCATTTCTTTTTTTTTTTTTTTTTTTGAGACAAGAGTATTGCTCTGTCGCCCAGGCTTGAGTGCAGTGGCACAATCTTGGCTCACTGCAACCTCCGCCTCCTGGGTTCATGCAATGTTCCTGTCTCAGCCTCCTTGAGTAGCTGGGACAGGCACATGCCACCACGTCTGGCTAATTTTTGTATTTTTAGTAGAGTTGGGTTTTGCCATGTTGGTTAGGCTGGTCTTGAACTCCTGACCTCAGGTGATTCACCCACCTCAGCCTCCCAAAGTGCTGGGATTATTCCCATGAGCCACCACGCCCAGCCCATTTCTTTCTTTCTTTAGCAACAATAGACATTGTTCTGCTTCCTAGATTCCACCATCTAAAGCTAACAGATAAGGGGAATCTGGCTTCCTCCCAAAGCAGCTATGATGAACTCCCATCAACACTGTTTTGGACAGCTGGACCCTGAAGGGTACGTTCAGGAACTAACAGGAATATTTGCGGTCATTCCAAACCCAATGCATCAGGGCCAACTTTAGAAGCATAGTCACAATTTTATGCCTCATACTGCTCAAACAAATTAGTGCTATAGTCCACTAAAGATCTTAATCAAAACAAAATTAGAAAGGGTTTTGGCCAGGGAACATTTTGAGACCCAACTAAAACCCAAGGTTTAGTTAGTCTGATGAAAAACTGGTCACCCAAACATTTATTTATTTTTCACTCCTGATTCTGTGAAAAGGCTTCTGAAGACCAGTTTTAGTTTCTGTCCAACCTAGGACCTTATTGATTGGTGGTTAGGGCTTTTTCAGAAGGTGTAACTCTTTCAATTCTGTTTTTGAAGAACTGGTGAGGCTTGTTTTCTCTGGGTGTGCTTCTTGTTCCCCCAGAATGTGTGCCATTTCCTTTGATCATCACAACAGTCCTCTGAGGTGGGCAGCAGAGGCCAACCTTCTCCTTTTTCACTGATGAGAACAAGCAGATGACTTGCCCAGGGCTTTCTTATAAGTAAAGCTATGATACTAGAACCAAATGCTCCAGTCCAAAACTTCAATTTTTTAATGTGAAAGCATCAAAAAAGGGGTGTGACTGCTAATTTACTAACAAATCTGTTGATCTGAACATTTGGATGATATAACCCACATTTGAGTTATTCCCCTTTGAGGCTGGCCACAGTATCCAATATTTAGAGTTCTCTTGCAAATGATGGCTGCAAAGTTGCCCTTACCAAACATGTAACTGGCCCAACCTAGGAAACTATTTTTCTGGTGGACAAGAGAAAGGAACTAAAAAATCCACAGCTGCCATGAAAAAGAGTGAAAACAATATTTATATTATCTTCAAGATTTTAAATATAAGAAAAAAACATAAATTTATGTTTTCCTACATGGCACAGAAATGTAGATGACTACACTATTCAAACTAAAACTACATGATTAGGAGTTTCATATTTAGGATATACTTAATTCCTCTTTACGATGAGTGCTTTAAATCTAACAAAAGAGATTCATCATCCTCTACTTTCACCTGAGATTTAAAAGTAACTTTTACAGGCTCAGGGGTGGGGATTTCCCTTTCTTCGTGGGCAGGATACACCCGCCTGGCTGCCTCATGTTCTGGTTCACTGAGCTCATCAGAGTAGAGCTCACTGATGGGGCCCAGAGACTCGCTCCTGGCAATGATGTCCACGCCCATCTCCCTGGCACATTCCTCACCTTCGGCCACTGTTCGGTCCTTGCCTTTCCTGAGGCTACGCATCTTAAAAGCCTCCTTTGAGGGAGCTGCATTAGAAATAGATTTCTTAAACCTCTCCCCTGACTGTCTCAGCCTCTCCCCTGACTGTCTCAGCCTCTCTCCTGACTGTCTTAGCCTCTCTCTCCTCTCTGGGGTCACTATTCTAGTTCTAATTCTGTTCACTTTCTTGTCTAAATTTTGCCGTGTCTTCTGCATGTTTTCTTTGGAAAATGCCTTCTTGATATTATCAATGCGTTCCTTGCCTGACTTCCTAAGCCTGGCAGATCTGCTTTCTTCAACATAATATTCTTCATCCGAAGAGAGATCTATTGGGGGATCAAAGACATCATCCTCCTCCTCTTCTTGATTCTCAGTTAGGTTTCTGTCTTTAACAACAGACAGGGATGTTGGACACCGAAACTTCTCCTGAAGGAGAGAAAAAACAAAGCATATTAGTGCTTCCTTTGCACTACAGATCAGCTCTTTTACCTTCTGGCCATGCCTTGTAAATCTTTTCCATGGGCTGTTTATCCTCTGCCTGCTCCTTAAATGTTAGCATTTCTTAGGGTTTCTCTTACCTTGGCCCTTTCCTCTTCTTCATCTCCCAGGCTCACCCTGGGCAACCTTAACCACTCCATTTTTCAGATCCAATTGTAAGTAAACTCACATTTATTTTATCTTCACTTTCCTTCTCTCCTAAGATGAAGACACATGTGTGAATGATGGGCAGACTGCTCCACAGTTTGACGTAACACAGTCACCTTGAACTTACCAAGTCCAAAATTCAAGGCCCATCCACCATCCTCTCCATTTCTACTTCTTTCCCTTACCTCTCAGCACTAACACCCATCCAGGTCCCACATAAGATAGAAACTCCTGAATCACCATCCCAAATATTTCCTCTCCTTCTCATTCCATTTCCAACCAGTCACCAAGCTTTGTTGGTAATACTGCCTAACAACTTGTCCGTTCCCACCTCCTTCCTCATTCCCTCTACCAATGTCTTGATTCTGGCCCTTGTCATCTCAGTCCTGAACTTGTGCAATGCCTCCTCACTGATCCTTCTACCTCCAGAACATCACCTAAGTATTTTCTGAGAAATATTACTAAAGCATAGCTTTGATCACATCTTTTCTCTGCTTTAAACTTTGGAGAGCTCATCAATACTCAACGAAGAGTTCAAATTGTCCAGTATGATGAGAAGGCTCCTCAGCTTTAGCTAAACCTACTTTCCCACTCTTCCAGCCCAGAAACATACAATCACTCTCAATTCCTCAAGCACAAGATATTTTCATCCCTCTACGCCTATGTATATGTGATTTCTGGTATCTTCTTTTTTTCATAAAGACGGGGTCTTACTACATTACTCAGGCTGGACTCGAACTCCTAGACTCAAGGAATCCTCCTGCTTCAGTCTCCCAAGTAGCTGGAACTACAGGCACATACTACCATACCCAGAAGTTTCTGACATCTTAGGTCCCCTTTCACCTCTTTTTGGCTTTGTAAATGAAATCTTTCTTCAATAATCCAAGTGTCCCCAACTTCCCCAAGTGGCTAACTCTATCTCAAATTTACACATACATCCTCTGTTTATAACATTTATCACAGTTTGAATTGAAGCTTTACTCAAAAATATGTGTCTCCCAGAGGTCTTCTCCAGATTCCTTGAAAGCAGACATCATGTGTCTTATTTATGTTTTATGCCCAGCATCTATCAGACTGTCTTGAACATAGTAGGCATACTCAATGAATGATTATTGGATCAAACAGGTGTACACCTTCCTTCAACAAAGTTATTAAGCACCACCACAAACCAGTAAATTTTCTGGTTCTAGAAACTGTGAAGCTTCTTTGAAGACAAAAGAGTGAAAAAGCTTATATTCTCGGAGAGGGACAAACAAGTAAAATCTATATAGCACATTAGATGGCAAGATACACACTAAGGTGAGAACTAAAGCAGGGAAGGGGAATATGCAGTGACAAGGAGGTGCTGTTTGAACTACAGTGGTCAGAAAGGCCTCATTCATACGGTGACACCTGAGCCTAGTCCTGAAGGCTGCATATAGATCTAGGAAGAACAGAGAAACAGTGGGGAGGACTGTGTGGTGACAGCAGAGTGATGAAAGGGCAAGAAGGGGAGGCAAGAGGGTAAGAGAGATAGCAGGTGGTCCAGGTCACGCAATGCTCTGTATCCAATGGTGAAGTCTAAGCATAACAGGAAGTCTTCTAAAAGCCTGGCAGGAAGCCGGGTGCAGTGGCTCATGCCTGTAATCCCAGCACTCTGGAAGGCCGAGGCAGGGGGATCACCTGAGGTTAGGAGATCAAGAGAAGTCTGTCCAACATGGCGAAATAGTCTCTACTAAAAATATAAAAATTAGCCGGGAGTGGTGGCACATGCCTGTAATCCCATCTACTCAGGAGAATCACTTGAACCCGGGAGACGGAGGTTGCAGTGAGCTGAGATTGTGCCACTGCCCTCCAGCCTGGGTGACAAAGCAAGACTCCGTCTAAAAAAATGAATGAATGAATGAATGAATGAATGAATGAATGAATGAATGATTTGCAGGAGAGTAGTGCCAGGATTTGCCCCACATTATAAAAGGATCACTCTGTTGAAAACAGAGTGTAGGGGCAAGAAAAGAAGCAGGGTGAACAGGTGGAGGGCACTGAGGTAAGCAGCACTGGGTAAGGTTGCTGACAGGGTGGGGGGTGAGAAGCAGTCTGATTTGGAGCTGCTTTGAAGGCAGGAGCCAACAAGATTTGCTGCTAGATCTGGATGTGGAGTGCCAGAGTGTCAAGAACGATCCTCAAGTACATGGCCTGAGCAGATGAAAGATAGATCTGCCATTAATTGAGATGGGGGAGACAGAGGAGGAAGAGACTGGAGGGGAAGGATGGGATCTGAACACGCTGTCTTGGAGACACCCACTAGCCATGCAAGCAGAGGCACTGAGCAGGCAGCTGAGTAGATGAGTCTGGAATTCAGAAGAGCGGGCTGGGCTAGACATCCAAATTTAGGAGTCACTGATGTAAAGATGAAATTAAAGTCATGAGACCAGATGAAAGAGATCACCAAGAAACTAAGTGAATGGATCTATGCTCTGTTTTACTCAAAACTCTTTGGCACCAAGGTGTGTTTCAGAATTCAGAAAATTTCAGACTTTGGAAATAATATGATTTATTACATAACATTCCCAGCAAGATCTTGGAAGAAACATTTCTGTGGCAAAAAAATATGAATATTCACACTAAGTTGGGATAAAAGCTAGAAATAGCCTCCTGCTACTTTAGGTCAGGTTTTTCTACTGAATAACTTCAGGTCAAGTTAGGTCTTCCTGTCAAATATGTTATTTAAAATATTTTTGAGAATTTTTGAACATGGGTGTTACAGAGCATGGATTTTGGACTGGTAGAGGGAAGAAATGAGAAAAGAAAAAAAAAAAAGGACAAACAGCTAGTGAGGCAGGGGGAACTCCCAAAGAGTGTAGTAACCCCAGAAGTCCAGAGGAAAGAAGTTTCAAGGAGAAAGGGAGGGGCTGGTTAAGGTGTCTCATACCTATAATCCCAACATTTTGGGAGGCTGAGGTGGGAGGATCACTTGAGGCCAAGACCAGTCCAGGCAAAAAAGTGAGACCTCATCTCTACGAAAATTTTAAAGTGTAACCAGGCAAGGTGATGTGCACCTGTAGTCCCTGCTACTTGGAAGGCTGAAGAGGGAAGATCGTTTGCCCCCAGGTGTTGGAGGCTGCAGTAAGCTATGATTGCACCATAGAACTCCACCCTGGGCAACAGACGAAGACCCTGTCTCTTTAAAGAGAGAGAGAGAGAGAGGAGGTCCAATCGTGCCAAATGTGTCAAAAGAATAAGAATTGGATTTGGGACATGACACACACTGGAAACCTTGAGAGCCAGCCCAACCACAGCAGCTAGAGGAACCCAACTGAATAGGGAGCATTTCTCAAACGAAACAGACAAAAGTTGAAAAATTATGAGATTTTTAACTGAACCGCAAGTTAAAATTTCTAAAAGAAACTGTGCCCCACATGAGATCCAGATTAAATCTATTCAATCGAAAAATATATAAATATATACAAAACACATTTATGCATATTCTAAAACCTATCAGCCTGATAGTCAAGAAGATATCCCTGGAACCTTATTTCTTTTGATACTTATTTAAAATTAAATTCTTTGGCTATAGGATTAGAGTGTCTAGGAGCTAAAAAAAAGGCAGGGGTGGGCGTCTCATAACTCTCTGATGAATCAGTTAGAAGCAGTGAAATTATTCCTCTCCTTTCCTGACACCTGCTGCAGGGAGTAGCTTCAGCAACACAATGTGGGTTGGCACAGCCTAAGAAGGTATAATTAGAAAGGGAAAGAGCCAAAAGTTAATTACTGTTAGGTAGGGGAAAAAACACAATCTTGCTGTGAAGAAATCAGATATAGCTTAGCCCAGGAATCACATACCCTCCTTTAAGTACACAACAAATAATATAAAATCAGTCTTTAAAGTAAAACAAAACAGGGGTAGAGTCACAAAAAAGTACTTGTTATGTAGATCTATTAGTTGCAACTCCAATGAGACAGAGCTATCACGAGCTAATGGTGAATAGACTGTTATAATTGAAGATTGTAGATGTTGAATTATAGTTGACTTCCAAATATAACTGTATCTTTTCATATAAAACTCCAGGTAAAAAGACCATTTTTGTAACAGAATGAATACTGTGCATCAGAGTACTGTGGGCTGGATTGAACATCAAAGTAATATAGCTACAGGATGTGAGGGCGAGTGGCTGCAACATCTGTCACCCCACTGATTGCCAGGGTTGATTCAGCTGATCTGGCTGGCTAAGTGGGTGTCCCCTTCCGCCCTCACTGCTCCATATGCATCCCTCTCGAAACCGCATGCTCGGTCAAAGAGGATGACCATCCACGATAGAGGCGGACTGGTCTTTGGTCAAGAGTATACGAGTAGCTGTGCTCCCCTGCTACAACCTCCAAACAAGCTCTCAAAGTAATATAGCTAGGGAAATTTTGAATATACAAAAGTCTGAGGCTTATTAGTGAAGATATAGTATGCTCGAAGAGAAATAATAAATGTATAAGAAATAGGTAATGTTTACTATGGCTGAATTGCTTAGTTTCAAGTTAATTTTAGTAGAAGGGGCAATCTCAATATAACCATTTATATACCTTAACTATGATGATTAATTATAACTAATTTTAACTGCCAAGAATAACCATGTGACCATGTATACAGTGTTCTAACATCCAATGCATCTTTGAATCAGAGTTCTACGTGCATTATTCTTTTCTCTACAAGCTCTCCCATTATAAATGATAGCAATTACTTTTTGACGAACTGTTGCTTACTCTGAACAACTTAATTATACAGAATCTTCATGGCATTATTTCTTACAAGAAAAGAGATGTGCCCTAAACTAGGACCCCTCAGTTGCTTTAAATAACTGCAAAGGATCAAAGAAAAGAACAATCAGCAGTTAGTTACAGGGACTACACAGGTGAATATAGAAACATCTTAAAGTTTAAAGAAGAGTTATGTCAATGAACAGAGTCAATGGAAACTTTCAGCAACTTCTTTGCTCTTGCTTTTGTAAATCTTAATTGGCACTTAGTCCACTGCTTTGCACAAAGGTTCTCAGCAGACATGAATGCCAAATATGTTTCCTGGCCATGCGCCCATGCCAGTCGAGGGTAAGATATACCCACAATTCCGAGTGTCTTCAGAAGGCAAATCGAAGAATGGATACTGCATTTCCCACTACACTGGAACTGGCCTCTGAAAATCAGGTGACTGATTTTTTTTTTAATTTTTCAATTTTTTTTCTTAAGACAGGTTCTCACTATCACCCAGGCTGGAGTGCAGTGGCACAATCATGACTCACTGTAGCCTCAACCTCCCCACAGGTGACCCTCCCACCTCAGCCTCCTGAATAGCAGGGAACACAGGCACGTGACAACACACCTGGTTAACTTTTCTATTTTTGTAGAGATGGGATTTTGCCACATTGCCCAGGCTTTTATTTTCCCCCAAATTTTTAAGCCTATAGAAGGACTTCCAGGGACATGAAAGGAAAGGGAAATGATAAAGAACTTAAAATGGCATAGTCTGCCCTATCTACCTTTGAAATAAGCAACTCTTCACTCTCCTCCCTATTATTTTTCCTAAATAACCTACAGGCTTTTAAAAACAGACCTAAAATACCACTCTACCATCCCAGTGTAACCTTATCAGTCAAGAGAGGGCTATGGAGAATTGCCTAATATGTAAAGAATGCCATGGGGAGTTATAGGCCACATCCCTAGTGTTTTACAAATTATCTTCTACATAATCCAACTGCGTTCCCATTTCATTTAGTTTATATTCTTCTAGTTTTTTTCCTATGTACATAAGTACTCATTTTTAAAATACAGGTGTCATTTTAAAAAATAACACTTTATATGCACAGTGAACATTCCTGCACACATTCCTGATTTTATGCATAGAACAAATTCTTTGACATGAAATTTTGGGGCCAAAAAGTTTGTGAATTTTTAAATTTCTGAATACATACTACCAAATTTGCCTTTCGAAAATGTTTTATCAATTAATATTTCTACCAACAGAATATGAAAGTGTTTTTTCCCAATTCTTAAATTAACCTCTGGTTATAGGTTTTAATAACTGCCAACAGTTAAATAAGTGAAAGTGGAATTTTATTCTTACTTGTGTTTTGTAAACTGCCTGATAATGACAGTTTCCTACTTTTCTACTGTGAAGGAATGTTCAATTTTTTTCCTTTTAACTGTAAGAGTTTTAAAAATATACCACAGATATTACGCATTTGCCATGAATATGTTCCTATTTCCAAAAATATGAGTGCCAAGCACAGAATATGGGAACTTGGCTCAATACACAATGCCACACACAAAATACTGTATTAAATCACTTAAGTAAAAAGACTTTGTAATCAAACATAGGAAATTATTTATGTGACTCATATATTTGTATTACTATAACAATAAGAAAAATAAGAATAATTGCCTCATTGTTCATTGGAAAATAGCTATCATTGTGATCTATACGGAAAAATTCCAATACACAAATTACATTCTGAAAAGTTTATATCTACTGTTTAGGCCTTTCCAGGCTCTCCACATAAGGGAAAAAAACCACATTGTGGAGCTACTGGTTGTCAGTTTCTTCTTTTAGAGAATAAAGAGGTGTTTTAAACTAGAGGCTTCTGAGTCTTCTTCTAGGTCTAACATTTTCAAAGTATATGAGAGGGCACCATGCTAATAAAGCTAATATGCTGAAAGGGACTTACCAATATTAAGTTTCAAAGGCAAGAAATAGCCTAAGCTATGAGCCACAGTTCATATTACATGAAATGGTTGAGAAGCTCAAAATTCCAAAATGATAGATAGCACTTTGGTTAACACAGAAATGGTTTTATCCTGAGATTGCTGCTAATACAGAACTCCATTGTATTAACACATACAATAGTTAAGATGTGACACTAGAAACCTCTGATATGACTTATTGGCAATTAAAAGATGCAAGAGATTAGAACAAGCAAGCTGAACACAAGTGCAAGCTTACCTGGAATATTACCACGCGAAATTTGTTTTTCTTCATTATTTCCTCTTGCTTGACTTCAACTTTTTTAACATGAATTTGTTGCTTCTCTACCCGGGCTTTCACATCTTTAATGTGAGCACTAACTTTTCGGGTTTTCTCAAACAACTTGTTAATGATATGCCCTGTATTGCTATGTGACTGTGAAAGCTTCAACAGGTCAATCTGGACGGATTTTATGGCATTTTCCATTTCCCTGTGTCTCTCCTCTATTCTCTTCTGGCTTGCCTGCACACTGTCCACGATGGAGGCTACTTTGTCCAGCACAGTCACAATGGTAAGAGCAGCGTCTTCATCTTCTGTAACACTCGACAGGCGATTCTGGTGGATTTTATCAGCATTTGAAGCAGACCCATTATGTTCCATTTTATTTATTTCTCAGCGTAAGATGTCCTAACCACAATCAATTCTGGCACTTGGAGCAAAAAGTCAGCTTGATAACAGGCAACAGGGTTGTTTAAAGAGTTGGAAACCCCACCCCTGGAGAATGGTCAAGTATTTATAACTACAAATACCCATATGTGACTGTTCTGCAATCTGAACCCTTGCAAAGTACCGGGGACTGTTCCAAACATGCTTGCTGACTGACTAAGGGACTCAAATAAGACTGTGTGGGTAGAAGAGGAAAGCTTTTTTAAAAAGTTCACTAAAGCCACCATGTAACTAATATTAAACCTAGAAGCCAAATGGTCAAAAAAGCAAACTCCAAATGTTGGGTAAAGCTTTTGCCTTTAGATAATTTCAATCAGTATTTGTAACAGGAAAGGGGAATTCTGAACCAAAATCTGCTTTTTCTACTAATTTCACATATTAAATATACTGAAACACCAATATCAAAAAATTTAGTAAATAAACACACCAAAACAGAGGCCATATAGTGAAAACATTATATTATAACATGCTTTTCCAAACAAAATATTAAAATTAATAATTTTAAACATATTCTTTAAATTCTACATGCATACTTTTGAGTATCTAAACTACATGTTAAACAGCTGAATACATTCTACTCACACTTCAGATCTTTAAACACCAACAATCTATGAATATTAATCTATTACTACAGGACAAATTTGGATAGAGGTCTTGGATAAATTTTAAGCTCACTTTAAGAGCACCAATCATTAACAATCATTTTTGTATTTTATTCACAAACACTGATACGATTTGTTTATTTATGTTAAAACAAATATTTTCTTGAAAAATGAATGTGTATTAAAGTAGTTTAACTGGTAGAGTAGGCTTTATTCCAATCTGTTAAAACAGCCTATTCTCACAATATCTAAATCTACTTTTCAATGATCTCTTCCATCATTACTAACATACTTGTTCAAATTATTAGAATTATTTTTTCAAAGGGAGGAATAATCAAATTCCCCAGTCCATATATCTTATAAATATTTTACACCTAACACACACAGCTTTACAGTTCATGCGATAGGCAGTGTCTAAAAAATCAGTTACTAAATCTCAAAAACATTTAAATATCTATTTAAACACAGTGTCTTCTAGATTTTTTTTTTTTTGTAAGAAAAGTAATCTGTAAACATCTTTACCTTTAGTTCATGCTTGGTCATTTGCTGTGGTCATTGTGGAAGAAGTGGATATGACTTTATAACCATTTGTTAGGTAGTCCATCTTTGCAAAAATATTACATTCCATGGGTAAAGAACAAGTCTCATAATTACCATGTGGTACAAATTTGTGAAAGCAATTTCTGTATTTAAAAACATAAAACAAAGACTACTAAACAGTCCAAAACTGTCGTAGCTGAATATTCTAAATACGAGCCAACAGTACTACACTAAAAATGTCCAAAAATAAGGCCTCTGAAATAAATATTTCCATTCTTTAAAAAAAGACATAATAAATGTACATCACATGGTCAGTGTACATATAAAAGTCATCAGTTTAAACCATTCTGGATGATGTATCTGAAGTAAAATGACCTAGGTTTTGCTTCTGTCGACGTCCTCTATTGTTTTTGGGGCATTTTCTGTTGCATTAAAAAAAGAAAGAGAGAAAAATATTGTTTTGATGATTTTTTTTAGGATATTTCAAATGTTTCCAAAGTAATACACATTTTGCACATAAAGCCACATTGCAAGCAATTACATGAAAGGGAAATGAGACGGTATCTGTTGCAAGACAAGATGAAGATGAACACAATTCGGACCGCTACCTCCCCTACAAAGCTGGGAGTTGAGAGGATTAGATATGTAATATAGGTACTGGCACAAGCAAAATTCATTCCCAGTGTCTATGCTACTATGTATGCATCCCTGACAGATATCCTACCCTTCCTCCAGCCTAGAAACTCCCTAGTCACAGTGACTGATAATATGAAACCCCTACAGTAGAAAGGACTCTGGCCTATGTACCTTCCCTGAGCATTATGACAAGACAGCTCAAAAATGATAAGAACAGGTTAGATGAAGGGAGAAATCAGGAAGAAGTGTGCTTATTAACCTCAGCTGTGAATACACAGGAATGTCGACTGATTTTAGACAATGACTCAAAAGAAGCTGTCCACACCCTCCTGGGCCAAACCACAGAAGCCCATAAGCAACTGCCACACTGAAGATGAGGGACATTCTTTAACTCTGCTCTCATTTTACCATGTTTCTCAACAGCAGTACAAATCTCACTGTGTTGGAACTGCTCTTGTGCCTGCACACTAGATTGCAAACACAAGGTGCTGTGCTTTGCAATGTGGAATAAGGGGGCTGAGATGAATTCTGGGCTCTGCTAATAACTAACTGTGCAACCTCAATTCTCCTAAATGTAAAAAATAAATTAGGAGTTGGACTAGGTTCTACAATTTCTGCCAGCAAGAAATTTACAAACTAATGGGAAGAAAGTCTTATAACAATGAATACTCCTCATTTTGTTCAACTGCAAAGAGTACAGCTTTGCCTTGACTTAAAAGTGTTGACAATACTTCCATTTTGTATATGGTTTTACCTCACTAATCCTCATTTTAAAAGTATGAGGTAGATAGAGTTAGAATCATCTCCATTTCATAAATGAGAAAACTAGCTGACAGATCAAGCAACCCTCTTTTACTGTCACTAACTCACCATGACCTTGGAAAAGTTCCAATTTCCTAGTGCCATGGTTTTTAAATCTATAAAATCAGGGCGTTTAGCTAAGGTGATGTTCAAGGTTCCTGCCAATCTGTCATTCTATGAGTCTGAAAACATGAAAGGAGATTCTAAGAAGAAAAGAAGAAAAACTGACTCATGCAGTCTTGGTAAACAAGTCAGTGGGAACATCCTTTTAAAGAAGATTCCTCCCATGTGACAGCCGCCATGGTATATGTCAACAGCTGTCCCATAATGGACTGTGTGGGAGAGATACTTAAAAATTCAATGGAAATAAATCCATAAGTACATATATATTCTAAATATTCTAAATCCAAGATAGCAAGACATTAAGACATTCTAGGGGAGGAAATACCATAATAAAAAGACAGGCCTCCAGGAGAAATCTGTGATAAATTCAATGAGATGACTCCTCAATCGTTAGAGACAGTGGGGAGTGAAGACACTGTGACACAGTTAGAAATACACTGTGATGTCTAAGTGGCTGTGAGGGCAACAAGGAGGGATCTGGAGTATAAACTAAGGGTACCTACTTCAAAACGGCCTGCCAGGTAATTTTAATTGAGTAGTTGAGCATTATAGCATTGAAGGACAGAGTTGGGTAAAGGACTGTTGTAAGGGGGCTTTCCTAGCTCTAGGACCTTAGACCGAGGTACTTCTTATCTCAGGGCTTCAGTTTCCCGACTTCTCTAAATGAAGGGGTTGAACTCAAAGTTGCTTCCCATTGACTCTAACATCCTTTGATCCTCTTAAAAATAGCACTATCTGGCTGGGCACAATCCCAGCACTTTGGGAGACCAAGGCAGGCAGATCACTTGAGCCTAGGAATGGAAGACCAACCTCAGCAACACGGCCAAACCCAGTCTCTATTAAAAAAATACAAAAATTAGCCAGGCATGGTGACGCATGCCTGTAGTCTCAGCCACTCAGGAGGTTGAGGTAAGCCCAGAAGGTTGAGGTTGCAATGATCCAAGACCATGCCACTGCATTCCAGCCTGAATGACAGAGTGAGACCCTGTCTCAAATAAAGGCACTATCTCCAGGCCTCAAACATCTTCCCTTACTTTACCTTAATTTTTCTTCTGCCTTCCAAATCATTTGTTACCTCACTCCTATTTAACTCTAATAATGTCTTAAATGGTCTTCCCCCTACCTCACATGTTCACTACTCCAATGAATTTTTCTGATGACTCATTAATACTCTGAAAAAATGGTTTATACCAAGTCCTTTCCCTGCTCAAAAACCCTAAACTGCTACAAAATCAAGTTTGAACCCTGCTCCCATGACACGGTCATACTGGGCAAAGATGTTTCCCAAGATGACTCAACATGGAACCTTTCAGTGGAAAGAAAAATGAATGGGAATCAAACTGAATCCAAATCCAGACAATTCCACTTACTAGTTGGATGACTACAGGCAAATTACTTAACCTCTGAGTCTATATTAAATGGCTATAGCCAGTCCTGCTGTTAAATGTTTTTTCCCTATCTTCTCTTTCTGTTATCATTATTTGTTACATGATTATGCCCCTACTTTGATCTACCGTCCAATTTTATATTCAGTAGTCTTTCCTAAGGGCAGATCATCTGTTCTGTGAAATAAAGCGCACTGACTTTAGTGCCTAGGTGCTATGAAAAATATCTGTTACTTGGAGAACTTTTTTTTTTTTTATCATTTCTAGATTCATCATTTCAGCTCCAGATGGCTGAGACTACTGAAGGTCTGGCTTCTATCCAGACCTTGGATAGAAGGGCCATAAATCCATTATGGCCTGCCAATATCTGTATTTGATATACTTCAACCTTCTGCCCAGAATAATGCAGGGATGTGGAGAGATGATGCTTATGAGACTTCTGAACTGAATCTTAAAGAAAGAGGTAAGCAAGAAGAAAAGACATTAGACTGGGAAGCACAAAGACAACATGAACTTGCTGGATTTACTCTGACTTTTCTCAGGTCCAGTTCAGTCTGACTTATGTATTTCCACTCAGTTTAGAAAAGACTCATTTTATGCCATTGCAATCCAAATAAGTCATTTAATTTATGACAAATGGTTTTATTTATAATAGAGAATTTTAAAGCTTATTACTTATTGCTGCAATCCAGAAAATGAAGTAATGTTAACACAGTGATATCACAATAAAATTATCTTCAGCCTCTGATTTCTTCCTTTCTTACTATATTAACTGTGAGTAAAGTACATTCTTAGGGCATAAAACACCCTGCAGTTGTGCAGGGCTTAAAAATTTTCTGCATGGCTCTTCTATGCACGTGCAGACCATTCTAGAAATTCTAAGCCAGTCATGGTGGTTGACGCCTACAGTCTCAGCTACTCTGGAGGATCACTTGAGCCCAGGAATTCGAGGCTGCAGTGAGCTCTAATTGCTACTGCACTCCAGCCTGGATGATAGAGTGATGCCCTGTCTCTTAAAAAAAAAAAAAAAGAAAGAAAGAAAGAAAAGAAAACAAAATTGCTACTAATATTATTTTCCCAAAATGCAGTGCTCAAAGACTGTATACAATCTCAGATTCCTAAATTCCTTTATCTCATTGACTATTCTCACTCCCTCTCTGCTTGTCACCCAGATATACTTGTAAGACTGGGAATTAGTCCTTGCCCATATTCTAAAGAAGAAGGATAGAGAGAGACCACTGAAAACCTCCGGGAACTGATCATAGGATTTTTCCTAATAGATTGGTGGCCTCAAAGCATCTATAAATAAACAGTTGCCTGCCTCTAATTTAAAGTTGGTATTTCTTACATCATTACCTACCTTGTTATGCACATTACAATTGCTACTATGATGGCGATCTGTACAGCTCCAATAATTGCTGCAATAAGAACATGAGTGAGCTTTTGCCTACTTGGCACTACATAGAGAATACTAAAGTCTGTCTTTTCACAGTGCTGTCCAGTGTAGCCAGATTCACATCTGAAAAAGGAAAAATATATATATTCCTATGAAAATTACAAATTTTGATACTCCCAAGCTTTTACATTAAAAAATACAAAATAGTAATAAAATGTAAACAGGAATAGGAAATCAAGCACTTTCCTACAATCTGGGGGAAAAATGTCATTTGTATATTTCCCTACTGTCTTTTTGATATGCCTACATGGTGCTACTTTCATCTAAGTTATATCACATTAACTTTAAAGTTGCTGAATATTGTTAATATACATCCATTTTGTTATTCTTGCTTTTGCTTTTGGTGTCAAATCTAAAAAAGTATTGCCTAATCTAAGGCCACAAAGATGTACTCCATTTTTTCATTTTTTAGATTAAATTTGCTTAAAAATTGACAAATAAAATTACATATATTTATCATGTACAACAGGGGTCCTCAGCCCCCAGGCCATGGACTGCTATTGGACCAATAGCAGTTAATGGCCTGTTAGGAACCGGGCCACACAACAGGAGGTAAGTGGTGGGCAAGTAAGCAAAGCTTCTCTGTATTTACAGCCACTCCCCTTCACTCACATTACCACCCAAGTTCTGCCTCCTCTCAGATCATCACTGGCATTAAGATTCTCATAGGAGCACAAACCCTATTGTGAACTGCGCACACAAGGTTGACTGCTCCTTATGAGAATCTAATGCCTGATGATCTGTCACTGTCTCCCATCACCCCCAGATGGGACTGTCTAATTGCAGGAAAAACAAGCTCAGAGCTCCCACCAATTCTACATTATGGTGAGTTGTATAATTATTTCATTATGTATTACCATGTAATAATAATAGAAACAAAGTACACAATAAATGTAATGCACTTGAATTATCCCCAAACCATCACCCCCACCCCTAACCCCCAGTCCATGGAAAAACTGTCTTCCATGAAACTAGTCCCTGGTGACAAAAGGGTGGGGACCGCTGATGTACAACATGATATTTGGAAACATACAGACATTGTGGGATGGCTAAATCAAGCTAATTAATATATGCGTTACCTTGTATAGTTATCATGTTTGTGGTGAGAACACCTAAAATCTACTTTCTTAGCATTTTTTTCAAAATAGATACATAAAATTTCAAAATAGAAATACTCCATCCAGTGACTATAACATAGCTAGGTTATCTATTCCCAATTCTAAGACATGTCAGTTATTTTCAATTTTTCACAATTATAAATTAGATGTGGTAAACATCTTGGTGAATATGCACCTTTCTATAGTTAGTGTTATCCCTTAGGGCTAGGTACCTGAAAATTAGACTATTGAAAAAATAGGTATAAACATTTACAGTTCTCTGAATATAGCATCAAATTATATGCAAGACACTTTTCAGTGTATAAAATATAAACATGTAAGATGCAGGGGTAAGATGAAAATAAGTTATTAATGACAGAAACAATGTCAAGCAGTCAAGGAGGTAAGCTGTAGGTGCTAATCTTAGAAATTATCTGAATTCCGGCCGGGCGCGGTGGCTCAAGCCTGTAATCCCAGCACTTTGGGAGGCCGAGACGGGCGGATCACAAGGTCAGGAGATCGAGACCATCCTGGCTAACACAGCGAAACCCCGTCTCTACTAAAAACACAAAAAATTAGCCGGGCGAGGTGGCGGCGCCTGTGGTCCCAGCTACTCGGGAGGCTGAGGCAGGAGAATGGCGTAAACCCGGGAGGCGGAGCTTGCAGTGAGCTGAGATCGGGCCACTGCACTCCAGCCTGGGCGACAGAGCGAGACTCCGTCTCAAAAAAAAAAAAAAAAAAAAAAAAGAAATTATCTGAATTCCAATTAAAAGTAGATAAAAAGGGAACTGCATCAGCTGATGATAATTTGACAGGGAGAAATATTTAAGACACTTAACAGACAATTTACATTTTTAAGCTGACAGCAGTGAAATGTATAAATTAGCCAGTCTTCAGTTAGAACTGATTAATAAAACATTTGAAGTACAAAAATAGTATTTATTAATGTCCCACAACTCATTAACAAAAGAATTTGAGGCAGCTTATCACAAAGCACACATTAAAACAACAAAAAAGAAATGTGAGAGGAGGGAAACAGGGAAATCCAGTGGTAGTACAAGTCTACCAATCCAGTCCCTGAGGTTCCTAGACACTTCCCAGTACATTTCACATTGGGCTCTATGCTTCCCAGCAAACAAACAAACAAACAAACAAAACACAAGCAGTGGGCAGGTATATAGATCATGGAAGAGAATTGAGAGCCTAAAAATAAACCCACACATCTATGGTCAACTGATTTTGACAAGGGTGCTAAGATAACTCAATGGGGAAAGAATCGTCTCTTCAACAAATGGTGCTAACTGGATAGCCACATGCGAAAAGATGAAGCTAGACCTCTTCCTCGTGTCACACACAAAAATTGCCTCAAAATGGATCACAGATCTAAATGTAAGAGCTAAAACTACAAAACTCTGAAGAAAAAACATAAGATACAGTTATTATGGAAAACCGTATGGGAGTTCCTCAAAAAATTAAAAATAAAACTACCATATGATCCAGCAATCTCATTACTGGGTATATAACTAAAGGAAATAAAATCAGTATGTTGAAGAAATATCTGCACTCCTATGTTTATTGCAGCATTATCACAATAGCTAAGATATGGATTCAATCTAGGTATCCATTAACAAATAAATGGATAAAATAATGAGGTATATATACAAAATGGAATACTATTCAGCCATAAAAAAGAAGGAAATCCTATCATTTGCATGGATGGACCTGCAGAGCATTATATTAAGTGAAATAAGCCAAGCACAGAAGACAAATACTGAGTGATCTCACTCATATGTGGAACCTAAAATAGTTGATCTCATAGAAGTAGAGTAGAATAGTGGTTACCAGGAACTGGGGTGGTAGGAGGTGGTTGAGGACATGTTGGTCAGGGGATACTAAATTTCAGTTAGATGGGAGGAATAAGTTCAAGAGATGTAGTGTACAACATGGTGACTATAGTTAACAATGTAGTGTATTCTTGGAAAATGCTGAGGATTCTAAGTGCTCTCACCACAAAAGTGGTAACGATGTGAGGTAATGTGTATGTTAATCAGCTTGATTAGACATTTCACAATGTATATATATTTCCAAACATGATGTACATTATATATATACATAATTTTGTCAATTTTTAAATACATTTAATTTTAAAAAGAGAATAAAACATAGGAGTAAATCTTTATCACCTTAGATTAGGCAACAATTTCTTAGATATGACACCAAAAAGCAAAAGCAACAACAACAACAACAACAAAAGATAAATAGCACTAAATCAAAATTAAAATCTTTTGTACTTAAGGACATTATCAAGAAAGTAAAAAGACAACCCACAAAATGGAAAAAAAATGTAAGTTCCATATATCTGATAAGGAACTTATATCTAGAACATATAAAGAACTAATACAACTCTATCATAGCCAAAAAATAAAAGAGCAAAGGATGTATACTGACATTTCTCCAGAGAAGATATACAAATAGCCAATAAGCACATGAAAAGATGCTCAACATCATTAGCCATCATGGAAATAAAAATCAAAGCCACCATATATACCAGTTTTTATAGTTACTAAGATGGCCTAAATCAAAAAGTCAGATAATTACAAGTGTTGACAAAGGTACTGTAGGGCATGTAAAATGGTGCAGCCACTTTGGAAAACGGTCTGGCAGTTCCTCAAAATGTTAAACACTGGGTTACCATTTGGCCCAGCAATTCTACCACTAAACTTTACCCAAGTGAAATTAAAACATGTTCACACAAAAACTTGCAAATGATCATTCAGAGCAGCATTTTTCATAATAACCATAAAGTGGAAATAACCTAAATTTTCAGATTGATGATGAATAGATTAAAAACATGTGGTTTTATCCATACAATAGAACAGTATTCGGCCACAAAAAGGAATGAAGTACTGATATATGTTATGACATGGATGAACCTGGAAAATGTTACACTAAGTGAAAACAGCTAGACACATGAGACCCCATACTATATGGTTCAATTTACATGAACTATCCAGAATAGGTAAGGCTATAGAGATAGAAAATAAATTAGTGGATGCCTAGGGCTAGGGAGCATGAGAAGATTTGGGAGTAAAAGCTAAAGGGTATGAGGTGTCCTCTTGAGGAGAAGAAAATGTACTAAAATTGATTGTGGTGATGGTTGCACGACTCTGTGCATATACTAAACACCAATGGAGAAGGAAGGAAGGAAGGCAGGGAGGGAGGGAGGGAGGGAAAAGTAGTAGGACAGTTGACACAAAATACAATCTCCATAAAATAAAAACAAATAAGTTGTTCAAAAGAAGCACAGTAATCAAACAAGTTGTTCAAAAGAAGTACGGTTGTTACTGTTATGAAACTTAAGGGAACTTAATCTCATTGGTCCTCATTTAAACAGGGCACCTTCTAACATAAAGAACAGTATCCTCAACAACACAGCTGCAGTAAATTCTATGATATAATGAAGTCTCATGGGATTTTTAAAATAATGTCCTTCATGATAAGCTAATGGACAATAGTCAAAGCTCAGTAAAATAAAAGCAGTTCCATAGGGAACTGTAACAATGTCCTAGATATGCAGCTCTCTAATGGTTTGGGTTAAGCCAAAGATTAAAATCTGAGTATCAAAAAGAATGAATATGCCATATATCATCGCTGCAGTTCTCCCTGGGTATTATTTTCTCCAACTGACTTTTGGTTATACTATCTGATATGGTTTGGCTGTGCCCAACCCAAATCCCATCTTGAATAGTAACTCCCACAACTTCCATTATCGTGGGAGGAACCCAGTGGGAGGTGACTGAATTATGGCGGCAGGTCTTTCCTACACTGTTCTTGTGATAGTAAATGAGTCTCATGAGATCTGACAGTTTTAAAAACAGGAGTTGCCCTGCACAGGCTCTCTGTTTGCCTGCTGCCATCCACGTAAGATGTGACTTGCTCCTCCTTGTCTTCCCCCATCACTGTGAGGCCTCCACAGCCACGTGGAACTGTAAGTCCAATTAAATCCCTTGTTTTGTAAATTGTCCAGTCTTGGGTATGTCTTTATCAGCAGTGTAAAAACAAACTAATACACTCTCCTAATACCTAGAGCACTAACTTCTAGGTTATTACTTCTTCTGTTACTGATTAAAGGCAGATCCAAGGATTCAGTCCTCCACTTTCTACTTTCATCCCAAACACCTTCCACAGGCAATCCTATTCACTCCCACTGTCTCATGTGTGAATTCATTCACACATTCATTTACAACAATTATTGAGCACCTGCTATGTGCCACCTACCGTGGTGAGCATTTGGGATGCATCAGTGAACAGAATCGATAAAGATCCCTGGCCTGCTTACCAGCTACCAGAAGAAGAGTGTCAATAAACAAAGGAAGTGAATTAAATGGTTATGTTAGAAGGTGATAGATACTATAGGAATGTGGGGTGTGGGGTGTTAAGGGAAACTGCAAACACCAGGTATGAGCCAGGAAAACTGTAGGAAGGGAGGGTTGCAGTTTTAAATAAGGCAGTCCGGGTAGGTTAACAAATTGACATATGCCAGGCATGGTGGCTCACGCCTGTAATCCCAGCACTTTGGGAGGCTGAGGCGGGCTGATCATGAGGTCAGGAGATCGAGACCATCCTGACTAACACAGTGAAACCCTGTCTCGACTAAAAATACAAAAAATTAGCCGGGCGTGCTGGCGGGCACCTGTAGTCCCAGCTACTCGGGAGGCTGAGGCAGGAGAACGGCGTGAACCCAGGAGGCAGAGCTTGCAGTGAGCCAAATTCCTGCCACTGCACTCCAGCCTGGGCGATAGAGCAAGACTCCATCTCAAAGAAAAAAAAAAAAAAAAAAAAGAAAAGTGACATATGAGTAAAGACTTGAAGGAGGTGAGGAGTCTGCCATGCAAACAACTGGAAGACAGCATACCAAGCAAAGGAAGAGCCAGTGCAAGTGCCCTAAGGTGGGAGCACCCACGCATGCATGGCATGCACAAGAACAGCAAGTGTGGCTGGAGAAAAGGGGGTGAGGGGGAGGAGAGCCAGACAGAGAGGTGAAGAAACAAAACTAAGTAGGGCCTTCTGCACTGAGTGAGATGAAGGAACCGCTGGAAGGGTTTTAGCAGAGGAATGATATGAACTGGCTTTTATTTTAAAAGGCTCACTCTGCACTTTGGGAGGCCAAGGCAGGTGGATCACCTGAGGTCAGGAGTTCGAGACCAGCCCGGGCAAAATGACGAAACGGTCTCTATTAAAAAATGCAAAAATCAGCCTGGCCAATGTGGTGAAACCCTGTCTCTACTAAAAATACAAAAAATAGCCGGGTGTGGTGGCACACGCCTGTAATCCCAGCTACTCAGGAGGCTGAGGCATGAGAATCGCTTGAACCCAGGAGGCAGAGGCTACAGTGACCTGAGATCACACCACTGCACTCCAGCCTGGGCAACAGAGTGAGATCCTGTCTCAAAAAAGGGAAAAAGAAAAAAGGCAGGGACACTCACTCTGTCTGCTGTTTTGATTATGGACTATAGAATACAATCACGGAGGCTATTGCAAAAACTCCAGGGAAATATTGGCCTGCACTAGGAATAGCACTGGCAATGGTGAGAAGTAATCAAATTTTGGAGATATTCTGAAACAGAATTCCCAGCTGATTGGATAAGAAAGAGAAGACAGAGATACATCAGAGGGTGTTTCGTCTGAGCAACTGAAAAGATGGAGTTGGAATCAACTGAGATGAAGAAGGTGGCAGGTAAAGCAGGTTTAGGGAGGGAGAACAGATCAGGAGATCGGCTTTAGTCCTGTTGAGATTGAGGTGTCAGACATCCATGTGGAAATGTAAAGGAGGCAGATGGATCTACGAGTTTCAAATTCGGCAGAGAAGTCTGGGATTTATGTAAATTAGGAGTTATTAGCATATGTCATGGAAAGCCCTGAGACTGGACAGAATCTCTAAGGGAAGAGGACTAGGATTAAACCCAAGTACACTACTACATTGAGAGGTCAGGGAGCAAAGAGGGAAGCAGCCAAGAAAACTGGAATGTCCAGCAAATCAGGAAAAAAACAACAGACAGTATAATTCTTGACACCAAGTGAAGAATGCGTATCACACATGAGGGGGTGATCAACTGTGTCAAATGCTACTGATCATTCAAAAGTAATTTGAGACTAAGTACTGACCACTGAATTTAGAAATGAGAACAGTCCCAGTGGAGTGTTAGGGACAAAAGCTTGTTGGGGTGAGTTCAAGAGAAATGGGAAGTGAGAAACTGGAGACAGACTTTAGGCAACTCTTTCGAGTTCTATGAAGGAAAGGAAACGAACAGGACAGTAACTGGTGGGAATGAGAATGAGCAGTTTTTTTCCAAGATGGAAAAAATAAAAGTTTATCAATATATATGAGATATACTGATATTAAGTTCTATGACACAGAGAAAAAGGGAGAGGATTGCTGGTATGTGATAGTGAAAGTGTGTGCAAGTTCTCATATTGCTTCCATTTTCTCAGTAAACTTGGAAAGAAGATCAACAGCCAAGAATGAGGATGAGAGAGGAGGTACAGCTAATCTGAGGAGAGAGGAGAAGATACAAAGAAATCCTATAGGAGAGGAGGAGAATGCATAAACTGCAGGTGTAGAATGACTGCCAGCACAGCATAAAGGGCCCACCTTGAGACCTATAGATATGTCAGTGAGACTAGTTAACCTGGTGGTGTGCTTTTCACCGATAGCCATGATCAGCTGCATGTATAGGTATGCAGTAGGTGGAGAGCTGGGAGGAACCAGGACTACAGTTTTGGCAAGTGAGTATGATGAAGCAACAGAGGAAAGAGGGATTCAAATGCAAAGGGAACTACAATGACTGGCCATGGAATTTACACTAACGAGGGAGGGGAAGAGAATATCCAGGGTGTGAGGGACACTGAAAAGTTGATAGGATCAATAAACGGGAGGGCTAGTGGGATAGAAGAATTGCTAGGTAGAAAGTAAAATGGAAATGGTAGAGAGGGAATGATTCTCAAATGTATGTCTTCAATCACATCTCTCTCATCAGTTCCAAAACTAAAATATATCCAGCAGCCCACCAGACATCTGTAAGCGGATATCCCACAGTTATCTTAGACCAAGCACGTCAAACTGAATATATCATTTCCCCTCAAACCTTCTCCCTCTTCCCAATGCATTTCCCACTCAATCTTGTGTTAGCCAGAAACCCAGGAGACTCTCCTGACTCTTCATCCCACTAACCTCCACCAACCCCCAGGTTCTCGTGCTCATATCCAACCTAACAGGTCGGTCACCAACATCTATGAGTTCAACCACCTAATGATTTCTCTGCAATCCATTTATTTTATCAGCCTCACAACAACTCCTTCATACTTAATTCAGGCCCTTACTTCTTACTAAGTCTCCTAAATTTTCTAATCTACTTTCCACAATGTCACCAGAGTGACTTTCAGATTTGATCTCAGCATTGCTACTTAAAATCCTCTAATGGTGTCTCACTGCCTTTAAAATAAAAGCCAAGCTCCTGGGATAGGCCAAATGTTCCTATAAGATCTGACTCTTTCTCCAACAATGTCCCCCACCCATCTTCAGGCTTCCATGTCTTTTCTGAAGTCCCAAATCGCCTCATGTATACCTGTGTATGACAGCATTTTTCATATTATAATTACTTGTCAGTCTCTTCCACCAGGTTGTATGGTTTTTAAAGGCAAGATCCCTGGATCTCTGTCATAGTTGAATTTGACACCCCAATATCAGGGAGAATTTGGCATTAATACATCAATCAATCAATCAATAAAAAAAAAAATCAGGCCAGGCGCGGTGGCTCACGCCTGTAATCTCAGCACTTTGGGAGGCTAAGGCAGGTGGATCACCCAAGGTCAGGAGTTCGAGACTAGCCTGGCCAACATGGCAAAACCCTGTCTCTACTAAAAATAGAAAAATTAGACAGGCATGGTGGCACACGCCTATAATCCCAGCTACTTGGGAGGCTGAGGCAGGAGAACTGCTTGAACCTGGGAGGGAGGTAGAGGTTGCAGTGAGCCGAGATTACACCACTGCACTCCAGCCTGGGCAACAGAGCAAGACTCCATCTCAAAACAAAAACAAAACAAAACAAAAAATCAATGGTACCATAATGCTAGAAGATTTTTAACCTAATAATAGGACTATAGCTAAAAGCTGTTTATCCTTACTTGTTTACTGCTATACACACACACTTACCTACTAGCAGAAGTACAAATATCATGGCCTGATTCCTATAGACACTGCACAGACTCAGACAAAAGGAAAAGATCAACTGCTTTTAAGGAGTTACAATTGTGCAGAAAAGAGATTCTTTGGCATTTAAGATACTCCTTTTTTTTTTTTTTTTTTTTTTTTTTTTTGAGACGGTGTCTCTCTCTGTCCCCCAGGCTGGAGTGCAGTGGTGCGATCTCAGCTCACTGCAAGCTTCACGCCATTCTCCTGCCTCAGCCTCCTGAGTAGCTGGGACTACAGGTGCCCACCACTGCGCCCGGCTAATTTTTTTGTATTTTTAGTAGCGATGGGGTTTCACCGTGGTCTCGATCTCCTGACCTTGTGATCCGCCCGCCTCGGCCTCCCAAAGTTACAGGCGTGAGCCACCGCGCCCGGCCGATACTCCTCTTAAAAATTTATCATCGCCGGGCGCGGTGGCTCAAGCCTGTAATCCCAGCACTTTGGGAGGCCGAGACGGGCAGATCACGAGGTCAGGAGATCGAGACCATCCTGGCTAACCCGGTGAAACCCCGTCTCTACTAAAAAATACAAAAAACTAGCCAGGCGAGGCGGCAGGCGCCTGTAGTCCCAGCTACTCGGGAGGCTGAGGCAGGAGAATGGCGTGAACCCGGGAGGCGGAGCTACAGTGAGCTGAGATCTGGCCACTGCACTCCAGCCTGGGCGACAGAGCAAGACTCCGTCTCAAAAAAAAAAAAATTTATCATCATCACATGTCATTCAAAAATATTTACTGAGTTCCTACTGGGCTAGGTCCTACACTAGGCACAGGGAAAATACTGGTTAACAAAACAAAGAGCCCCTAATGGGCTTACAGTCTAATAATATCAACTGCTATTCACTAAGTACATACTACATACCAGGTATTAGGCTAAGCACTTTACATATATTATCTCGCTTAATTTTAACAACATGAGATAGGTACTATTACTATTCTACTTTAAGAAAGATGAAAATGAGGCTTAGATATTTTATGTATAAACTTCCAAAGAACACACAGACAATAATTGGCCAAGTCAGTGTATCCAATTCCAAAGCCTTTAACCTGTACACCATTCAATCCTCTTACTTTCAGTTAGTAAAATACTAGAAAATGACCTGGTATCACATCATTACCAGAACATGATCCTCTCTCTCATCCTTCATTTAAGTATCTTGAAAGATGCACCATCCTAAGAGGACAAGATCCAAACCTCTATCAAGCTATCCATGCCACTGTAGGACAAACATGAAGAGCCCACTGTAAGATTTCGTTTTTAAACTGGCTTGGGCCAGGAGCAGTGGCTTACGTCTGTAATCCCAGCACTTTGGGAATCTGAGGCAGGCAGACTGAATGAGCTCAAGAGTTCAAGACGAGCCTGGGCAACACAGCAAAACCCTGTCTCTACTAAAAATTAGGCTGGGCACGGTGGCTCACGCCTGTAATCCCACTTTGGGAGGCCAAGGCGGGCGGATCATGAGGTCAAGAGATCGAGACCATCCTGACCAACATAGTGAAACCCTATCTCTACTAAAAATACAAAATTAGCTGGGCATGGTGGCACATGCCTGTAGTCCCAGCTACTCAGGAGGCTGAGGCAGGAGAATCACTTGAACCCAAGAGGCGGAGGTTGCAGTGAGCCGAGATTGCACCACTGCACTCCAGCCTGGCGACAGAGCAAGACCCCATCTCAAAAAAACAAAAAACAAAAAATTAGCCAAGCATGGTGGCACATGCCTATAGTTCCAGCTACTCAGGAGGCTGAGGCAGGAGAATTGCTTGAACCTGGGAGGCTGAGGTTGCAGTGAGTCAAGATCGCACCACTGCACTCCAGTCTGGGCAACAGAGCAAGACTCTGTCTCAAAAAAAAAAAAAAAAAAAAAAAAAAAACTGGCCTGTTATCATTCATACAGCTGGATTTTTTTAATGTTCACAAAAAAAAAAAGAGGAGGTTAGGGTTCTTCAAAGACAAGGAGAACTTTCAATCAGGAAAAAGCAAATGTCTTAACAAAGAACTATTCAACCATTAACAGTTTACAGTGTTTTGTTTTGTTTCTTGTTTTTTAAGCAGGAGAAAGGCCGGGGAAAAAAATCAGGAGCAGGGAGCTAAAGAAGTAGAAGGACCCAAGATACTGGATTTCCAATTGCTTCCTCTTATTTTTTGGAAAGATTCACCGGCTTCTAGGTGGACCAAACAAAGGAAAAGTATACTATTTCTCCATGTTTTGATGTTTTGACTAAGAAAGGAAAAAAAGGATCTGGTCAAACTCTAGGAGGCAAGGGTAAGCAAAATGACAGCAATGTCCCCTTGTCTATAGAAACATCACCTGGCTAACTAGACCAACATCAAGCAGATGATGAGCTCCTAGCAGCAACAGCAAAAAGGTGTATCCATAGACAGGCAAGAGCAGCAAAAAACACTAAGATCATTAGGTAGGGTATTGGAAAGTCTGAGACTTAATTTTTTCCCAGCTCTATTTCTAACTTGCTGTTGACCTTGAACAAGTTACATAACCTCTCTGGAATCAGGGAGTTGAGGATTTACGCCCTTTCCATTTTCATCTCTCAATTCACACCTGGTTCTTCGTCCCCATCCCCTTATTTTTAGAAATCTATTTTAGCACCTATTTTATTTGAGTTACATGTTCTCTGTTCTTAATACAGTCTTTAGTCCCTCAACCACCTTGTGACAGATTGCCTAAAAACCAAAATAGTGTTGGAATATGGCACATTTATTTTTTATATTAAAAATGCATAGTATTATATTTTAAATTTGCCCATAATCTCAAAGCCCTTTAAAAAATTGTTTTTTGTTTTCTGCATATTACTTGCCAGTTTTCCAAATGATGCTGCTGATTTATTTTTTTACTTGTCTACTGCAAATAAACACTACTTTTTGGTAATATTTAGCCTACATTTCATTCCCTTCTATAGAGCAACAACCACTGATGAAAAAAAATGCTCACCACTGATCTGGAAGCACTGACTTACCTACAAGAAGCCTTCTGAGTAGAATAGATGAATTCACATTTTCCATGGATGCAGTAACCATTGAGGTTTTCAGGGCAAGGCATGTGGTTTCCAATATAAACATCTTCTCTTTGATCATTAGCATCTTAAAAGAACATAAACCAGATCATTCAACAATGAAACGCAAGCTGAAAAATAAGGACTTTTCAAATGTTCTGAAACAGCAAATGAATCCACTTGCTGTCAACCACCTACTGGCAATTTGAAAAGAAAATTTATCAGATAAGGGGTTAGATCAGATCCAGGGTCTTTTCTAATTCCTATTATGCCATAAACACAGCGGTAAACTTCAGATTCAAAGCATTTAAAAATACTTGCAGAATGTGACCGCTAAGAGTTACTGTTGTTTAAAAACAATCTGGCAAAGAAAACTAAACACCTTTGCTAAAGAAAAAAATGCTAGCTCTAGAAGAAAGTTCACCTCTGTGACAGAGAGATGGTGTACACAGAAATGGCTTTTGGGGAATGAACTTAATCATCTATTTGAGGGCTATGAAATTGAGGCCAAAGAACACTGAATGACAGAGAGCAAGTTATGGGATTCTGGAATTTTAGGGTGAAAGGTTTATTTTCGGAATGAAAATTATCAAGCATATTCATTTTTTTCCAAGTGAAAATAGCTTTGCTGCTCTTTTCATATAGTTTTTCTTAGTATATGGTCATTATTTTAAAAATTCAAATAATATAGAGGTTAAAAAAGAAATTCAAAATAACCTGAGATCTCACTCTCCAAAAATAAAACACTATCAACATGTTGATGAACATCTGCTCAGACTTAAGTATAATGATTTGAACTGAACTGAAGTGAAGAAAAGGAAGAGAGTCAGGAAGGAGAGATGGAATGGGTCAGGAAAGATGAAAACATAGGAACTTGGTCTTCAAAATCAATCAGATTCATTCACTCATTCAGTCATTCTCCATATATACATCACATACTCACATATGCACACACACATACACAAATAAATTTGGGAATGAATTTTTATACTTTTTTTGGTATATGCACCAATACATTAATCCTAAGCTCGAAGGACCCAGAATTCCCCAATATTTACAGGCCTGTCCATGTGCAGGAAAATCCCCAGGCTTCCTGCCATTTCTATCTTACACAGTTCTAGCTAACAGATTCTGTGCACTATAGCCGTACCTTCAGCATACTACCCTCTTAAACCTGAGACTTCATAACTGTAAACTCAGAATAATAGGACCTATACTTCATGCAGTTTTGAGAGGATTAAAGGAGATAACAAATGCAAGTAAAATACCACCAAAACAACCAGCTATTTAAACAGTATATCATGTAACATCACAGGGCCTATCTCCCCAAAATACAAATAAAAGGTGCTAATAAAATTTTTTTAATGTTAATGGAAACAAATTAAAAAGGAATGAAATAGTGAGTTGTATGTATGTGTATGGGGAAGATTAAGAGGAAGATCAAGGGAGAAGTGAGAATAGAGGTGTCAAGTGTAAAAAAACCCTGAGAACCAAAAATACAGATTTTCTGAGGATAAAAATTTACATATAGACAGAAAAAAACCTTAATGATTATTGAGGTCAGTGATAGTGGAACTAAAGCAGAGAGAAACAAGACCAAAATGATATTATTTTTCCTCAAAGTATATATATTTACATTGTGCTAATTTAATTTATGCCTAGAAAGAGAACAGATCTAAAAGTCAGGGAATCTAACATACAAATTCTCAATTTAAAAAATGTCTTTACTGCTTTGTGACCTTGTTCAAATCACTTATTCTCTCTGAGGGAGCTGAATGAGACCAGCACTACCCAACACAGGTATAGTACAAGACACATATGTAATTTTATATTTTCTAGTAGCCCAGATTTTAAAAAGTAAATAGAAACAAGTAAATTAATTTTAATCATATAATGTAATCCAGTATAGCCAATAAATAACATTTTCACATATTACCAGTATTAAAAATTGAAATATTCTTACTTTTTAAAATAAGTCTCCAAATTCTGATATTTTATACCCACAAAAGATCTAAATTCTGACTAGCCACATTTCAAGTGCTCAATAGCAACATGAGCCTAGTAGCTATCATAATGGAAAGTGCAAAACAGATCACTAATTTATCATCTACTGATCACCTTGTATATGCTGGGCACTCTGCTAGGTGCTGGGAATACAAAAATGAAAACATATCCTGTCGTCAAAGGGCTTATAAGGTCTCCTCCAGCTCCCAGACTATGATTCTGCCATGGCAAAAGAAATCAAGCCCTCTTCTGGGTTGCTATGATCCTGAGCACTTACTCCTCTATTATAACACTCACAGTACTGCCTGTTTTATTGCTATTTGGGTTTTTTAAGTCAGCCTCTACTATAAGACTGTGAGCTCCTTAATAATCTGGCTGCTTGTGTTATTCATTTCTGTATAACTCCTAACACTTAGAATGTAGTACATATAATGGCTAAGAACACAGCTCTAGAGTCAGACTGCCTAGGTTTGAATCCTGGTTACAACACTCTCTAGCTGTGTGACCTAAAGGCAGTTACTTAACTATTTCTGGCCCTCAGTTTCTTAATCTGAGAAATGAAGATGACAATGATGTCTACTTCTTGTAGGGTTGTTTTGAGGCCTAAATGAGATAATATATTTAGTGTATTAAATATGTAAGTGTTTACAGAACTTAGAACAATGCCTGGCAAACAATAAGTACTTAACAAATAAGTATTACCAAGTATTATTTCGTGCTCAACAAATGTTTGTTAAATGAATAAATTCTAATTTTCTCCTGGTAAAGGGAGAAAAAAAACAGTTATAAATTGTATCTTTGTTGTTTTCCATTGACAAAATTATTATCCAATAAAGGTTTCTATCTTGAATCCCTTCATGAACTAGACTGTCTGTAGTAGTCCTATCCTGTGTTTCCTAACAGAGGTCAAAACTTAATTATCATATCTTTTATTTATTAATACTTGTGATCCAAGCAGAAGACTTTCCTAAAGTAATTTAGCTTTGATGAGAAATAGTTTATCAGAAACCAAATAACTGAAATCAAATATACTTTTCTTGCTACAGTTTTAAACTAAAAATGCCACTCTACATTCCCCATCAGACCATAAGTGAACTGAGGAAAACAGTCATCTCCCATAGCATTTCTCAGAACATGGCCATGAAAGGGTATAACAATGGGACTATAGAGAATAAGGTTATGCACCAACCTATGATAATAAAGTCCTATAAGGATAAAGTCCTAGTAATAGGACTGTGCAGGTCTGTAGAGGCTGTGGTAATGTACTAACGTACCATAAGGAAGTTCTTTAAACAGCAAGGAATTTCAAGAATAACGCAGAGCTGAGAGCTATCAGAGAACTCAGCTAGGTGAAAGCAGTCAGAGAAAGTTAACTAAATTAAAAACAAAGTTTTGAGAAATTAATAGGAAAAGTATGGCACCAATAAACATACACTGAATGAAGTAATGAAAGAATGTGGTATCAAGCTGTAGGCAAAGTGAAGCTATATAAAACATGAACATGTCTAATAAGGCTTTGAAACTTCTGCCAACATCCAAATTCACAGAGTCTAATATTCCGCTCAATGCCAACTTTATTCATCCCATTAAACATACATACTATTTCTGGGCATAGCTACATGCTCAGCTAAGCTACAGAGGATATTTAAAAAAAAAAAAAAGGCATGCATGGTCCTTGCCCTCAAGAAGCTTAAAGTCAATTCAGAAAATCAGCATATACACATGAAAAACTGAATAACACAAGGGAAGGGGTCCCATGTGGCAGTTTACAATTAAACGGCAAAAGATGGTTTTATAACACTAGGTGCTATGGAAGTTCAAATTGAAAGGAGAACTCACTGGAGGCTAAAGGATTTATTGATAGGGTAGGACTCAAGTTAAGACTCAAAGCATAAATAGATTAGACAGAGGAACGGTGGAAGCCAAAGGGAAGCTATAATGCACATGGCATTCTTAAGAACAAAGAGTAGCAACCTAGGTAGAGTATGATACATTCAGACTGGGGAAGGGTATATGTCAAAGTTGGAAAAGTAGGCTGAAACTAGATTATGGAAAAATTTGAATTCTAGGTAAGACATGTTTTCTTCATCATATGGACAAGGAAGACACTAAAGGCCTTTTGAAGACAGCACAAGGAAAGCCGGGTTTTACATGAAAATTAGTTGAGATAGTTGCCTAGAGCTGGTGGTTAAGTGAATGGGGAGTGACTAATAATGGGTGTGGAAGTTCTTTTAGGGGTGAAGGAAATGTTCTAAAATTAGATTATGATAACACTTTTACAACTCTGTAAATATACTAAAAACCACTGAATTGCACACTTTATAAACAGGTGAACTTAATGGCATGTAAATGGTATCTCAATAAAGATATTAAAATAATTAATTGGATACCAGCATACAAGATAATGGGGCAAGGGAACTAGGAAGATGATATATATATATGTATAATATATATAATATATTATACATATATATATCATCTATACATATATATGTATAATATTATATATATTATACATATATATTTTATATATATCACCTGATATATCTATCAGGTGACCAATTAAAAGGTTAATACATAATCCATTAACTGGGAATGGTGGTACACACCTGTAACTCGAGTTACTCGGGAGGCTAAGGCACAAGAATCACTTGAACCCAGAAGGTGGAGGTTGCAGTGAGCTGAGATCACACCACTGCACTCCAGCCTAGGTGAGAGAGCCAGACTGTGTCTCAAAAAAATAAAGAAAGTTAGTACATAATCCAAACTTGTGGCAATAAAAAGCTAAGCTAAATCTCAGCAGTAGGAGTAGACACTAGACACACAGAAAAAATAAAAATGGTTTGAGGATGTTTTGGAAAGTGAATGAGCTCAGAAACTCAGATCTGGAAGGGTCCTTGGAGGCCATCTGGTTTGATAAAGGAGTATCTTTAGTTTTATAACCCTCAGAGCCTATGTCTACTTGAACACTTCCAAAACTCGTAATATGGTTCATTCTAATACCATCAGATTTTCTTTATGTTGAATGAAACTTGCTTCAACTTGATGCAGACTTCCTCACATCTGTTTACCCTCTCCCCTCTATTAACCAATCTTCTATTTTTAAGCTCAGATTTTCCCAGTCCCATTCCTATTCCAACAATTTACAACTATCTTGAAGAGTGGTACCCAGTACTAACTCCTGTACATTTAAGTGTTCAGTAGAACAAAATTGTTCTCTTTATTGAAGATGCTTGTAATACAGAATTATGTAAAAATGACTCCAAATGTGAGCCTAACGATGGGGGTTCTGTAGAGAGAATGTAGTAAGCTGAGTTCAAGTTTAGATCTCCAGTCATTCAAAAAGTATTTTTTAAGCATCTATTATGTTCCAGGCACTATGGTAGTTCCACAAGTTTGAAGCAATGGCAAAACAAACAAGTAAGTACAAGGCAACTGAATATGTGAAACCAGTGCTTGGAAAAAGATCCAGACTCGAGAAGAAGTATTAAGGTTCACCAAGGTAATAGCTCAGAGGGGATTAAATATATAAAGGTAATTAAGAAAGCAAGGAGGCAGAAAAGAATTCTGGAATCATGGTACAAAGGGAAGTAGCAGCATTTAGGGCCAGCAAGTCTGAATTCCAGTCGCTGTTCTGCCATTCTATATGGGCAAAACTCCTGCAGTTTCAGCTTCTTCATCTGCAAAATGAGGATAAACTTGATTGTTATGAGGACTAAATAACACAAATATGTGAAAGCACCTGGCACATAGTAGGGCACTTGATTAATAACTATTAAATGAAAGAATATCCTACTGATGTCACTTATGAACAATAATATTAAATGGCAAGACAGATAACTAACCCACTAATGGTGAGACTGTTGAGCACAGCCAGGTTACTGAACATGAAACTAGGAAACAAAAGCTTTAAAAATAACCATAATAACACTGACATTGAACTCAGTAACACAGTGTTTAATATTCATAGTGATCTTAGGTAGTAGATATTACTGTCCCTAATTACAGATGTGATCAATGAGGCTCAGAGAAATCAAGACACACAGCTAGTAGGCACAGACCAAGTCTGACTCCAGAGGGCAAGCTCTTAGCCATTACAGTATTATTTCTCCAAGCTATCCTAGGAGATGTGTAGGAAACAGATAAAAAGCAGAATGGCCAAGCACCTGCTCTCCAGGCCAAGTAAATTAGCCAACTTCAAAAAGGAAAAATAAAAAGGCTCAAAAGATGTAACATAACATGGTTTCAGAAACAACAGCAGAGATGTCACCTGCACACAGTAAGAACTGAGCACAGAATGATCCTGCCTAAACAAGCCCTTAGTCAAGTGGTGACAGGCACGATGAACAACAACTGCAACTGCTAGTCTCTGAACAGTGTGTGTGTGTGTGTGTGTGTGTGTGTGTGTGTGTGTGTGTGTATGTACAATACAAAAAGTATACTTGGTCACCAAATGGCTCCTTTCACCCACAGAGGCATTCAGAAACAAATCCACCACCAGCTGCAGTGCTTTCAAATACAAAGGATAGTTGTGGTTCTAAGGGATGATGTTATGAAAAAACCCAGTACCAGATGGCTTATCTGCAAAGGCTTGTTCCACTGGCTATCTGTCCTGGTCCAACAGTGTACAACCAAAATAAAGCATGAGGAGTTGCTATTAGCAATGGAGACACATACCTGGAAGGTAAACTGCCGAGGTCACAACTATATCAACACTGCATCAGTAACCCTAGGGCTCATTATTTCTATAAATCTCTACAGTTAAAAAATTCAAAATATTCTGTCTTGCTTCCGCTATACTACCCTGCACCCCCCAGCCTTCATCACTAACATATCCCTCCACACATCCTTCCCTAATCACAGTCTGCTCGGACTCCATTAAGGAATTATCTTCCGCTATGTAAACTACTGCCCACACTCCAATGCCTCCCACTCTCCCAATTCTAAACCCCACCGTCCTCCATACCAGCCCTGATTCCTCCTTTCCTAGCCTGCCCACTGTGCTCAGAGAAACACCCCTTCTAACATGAATAAGTTCATCTACCTCAACTACTCCCTTAGAAAATAGTCCTTTCATCTTCCTGATGTACCAAGACCACATTACTTCCTAGATTCCCTTCCTTCCCTCTTCCCCTGATGTGCTCACCACTGTCACTTCCAGCCCAGCATTCCACTCTCAGCTCCCCAGCACCTTCCTCTCTTAGGAGCCTGCTAATCATCCTCTGCATGACTCTCCACCAACCTCCATGACATTCTCTGATTTCCTTCATTGATCTTAGCGTTTGGCTCACAGTCTTTCCTTTTGATGAGGCATATCTGTCAAAATCATTTTTAAAAGGGCACATCAAAAGGGCTGGACCGAAATATCTAAACAGTCACCAGTAATGGAAATGATATCAGTATCTCGCTATCTCAGGTATCCCTGGCCAGCAGCAGGAGGAGAGACTAATGAGGCTCAAGGATGAGACCAAAGATGGGGTGGGGTTTGGGATAAGGTGGAGCTTAGGAACAAAGTGAGAATGTCTTCATAATAATAAAAAGGGTGGTATGGTGAGATTATAGGCTGTATGAGCATATTTTTGAATCAAAATGGTCACATTAAAATGTCATATACCACAAAGAAACTTCCTGCAGGTGGAAATGGTATTGATTATAAGGTATGGTATATGTGAAGTATATCCATTGATCAAGATTTGCGCATTTCAGTGCTATAAATTACATCTTTAAAAACTATAAAACGAGAATAATGATAATCACATGGGTGGAGGTATACAAAGAATGACAATGCTGACAACTGTTGAAGGTGGGTACTGGGTTTATGAGGTTTATTATACTATTCTGTTTATGTATCATAAATACATGTTTTCTAAACGTCACAAACCCATCTCCCATACAACTCATGCTCAATCATATCCTTTATGGTAACTGTTGAAGGTGGGTACTGGGTATATGAGGTTTATTATACTATTCTGTTTATATATCATAGATACATGTTTTCTAAATGTCACATACCCATCTCCCATACAACTCATGCTCAATTATATCCTTTATGACTTCAACATCTACAACAGAACTTTTAACACTCCAATTTCAATATTTACCACAAGTTTTCCAACAGCCCAAGAAAAGCTCTAATTCAGCAGCTATTCTAGACATTCAAATGCTCCATTTCACGAGCACTCTTCTCTAAGAGTTAAGTTTTAAAAGACATTTCTTACTGAGCACTATCTTCCAATCTTTCCAGCTTCTTGCTGGTGCAGTGTTCCCGCTTTTCATTTTGTAGCCTCTATCCCCAGATCACTGCCTTACCTACCCAATCTTGGCTGTGTGTTGCAGACGTGGATATTTACTAAGGGCCTCCTATAAATGCTGTGAGAACAAAAAATAAAATAAAAGCAAATAAGGTAAAAACAAATAAACAAACACAATAAAAATAGAGTTACCTTTTAACCTCTATTTCCTGTGAGAACACTTTTACGATTTGGGTTTCATCATTCATCCTTCATGGAAGAAACTTGGTCCAAGATTGTCAATGATCCCCTTGTCTTCAAATTCTAGCATAGTTTAGTCCTTGTCTTCTCATACCTTTCTGTAGCTTTTTAAGCTACTGGTCATCTTTTCCCTCATAGCTTCTGTGTACTCTTCTTGATTTTCTTCCTCTCAGTCCTCTTTCTGCTTCATCCCAAGTTGGACCTTCTCTCCTTTCTAAATAATAGTGCGTCCAACAGAACTTTCTTCAACTCTGAAAATGTTCTACATCTGTGCTGTCCCATATGGTAGTCACTGGTCATATCTGGCTACTGAACATCTGAAATAGGGCTAGCATGCTTTTAATTTTTTTTTTTTTTTCAAAACAGGGTCTTGCTTTGTCGCCCATGCTTAAGAGTAGTGGTGCGATCTCAGTTCACTGCACCCTCGACCTCCTGGGCTCTAGCCATCCTCCCACGTCAGCCTCCCGAGCAGCTGGGACCACATCGCATACCACCACAACCAGTTAATTTTGTTTAGAGACAAGGTCTCACCATGCTGTCCAAGCTAATTTCATTTAAATTTAAATTTAAATAGCTACATGTGGCCAGTAGCTACTATAACAGACAACACAACTCTCTCTCATTCATTCTTGTGGCTTCAGTTATCACCTCTATATCCAAAGACGATTCACAAATTTATACTGAACAAAGTGACCTGGATGAGTTCCACAAGCACCTCAAAGTCTAAAATACAGTCAACCATCTCCATCATCAACTCCTCCCTTACTTTATTCCAAACACCTTCACCTACCTAATATCCTTAGTTCTGTGAACAGAATTCATTATCTAAGCCATCTGAGCTTGAAGTCTTAAGTCATTTTTAACTCTCTGTCTCTCATATCTAAGAAGATGTTTATTCCTTTTGACTTTACCTAACTGATATCCCTGCCTCCATCCCAATGTATACAATATGCACAATATTTCTGCCAGGTATCATTCTTTCAAATGGTTAACTTTGTAGCCTTGCTTTTTTCAAATATATTAATGATTCCCCACTGCCCACAAATAAAGTCTAAATTCCCTAGAGTAGCACAGAATTCAACACTACACAATCTGGCCCCAAGCTATCTTTCTAGCCTTGCCTTCCACTTCTACCTCTTAAGCCTCCTATTCTCCAGCCCAAAGGAATCCTTACCTTTCTCCAACACATCCTGTCATAGCGTTGTGTGCATATCTATGCTCACGCTCTCCTATCCTTAGATATCCTTCTGACTCCTGTTCATCCTTCATGGTTCACTCAAGTTCCACTTCTTCCACAACATTTCACAGATTCCCACTGTTCCCCACCAAAAATTAACCTCAACTTTTCTAAATTCCCATTGCACTTTTAAACTGTACTGCACGTATAGCAATAATCAGTTTCTACTTTGTTAGAAGTTGGTTATCTGCACTTACTATATCACAAGATCTTTAAAGATGCATATATTTTAGATATCTTTCTAACTACAAACAGTAAAATGACCAGTATAAATTAGGTATGTAATAAATTATATCTACTAACTATGATAATTTCATTTAAATTAGAGACCAATTCTTATGTGTAAAAGATTTTCAGTGTCTTAAAAGTGGCCCAGGCTCTAAATTATCCATTATCAATGGCACACAAGTGCTTTGGAACACACAATTCCCCAAACTGCCCTAAGTATGAGCTTCCAAATACTGAAAAATCGCCTTCCTATTCTAGTCAAGTACTATCAATATAGTGAATAAAACTGAATCTGACCTATTTTGTCTCCTACGAGAACACAGGAAATTTTCTATTTTAAATACAGTATTGTGTATCAACATAGGAGACATATTTCAGGAGCTCATACCACCCTTTTTATTATTATGAAGACATTCTCACTTTGTTCCTAAGCTCCACCTTGTCCCAACCCCCACCCCATCTTTGGTCTTATCCTTGAGCCTCATTAGACATATTTCAGAGCTCATCTAACTCAGGTTTGATATGATTCAAGTAAGAGAAGTAACAAATTACTCAATGATAACAGCTACCATTTGTTGAACACTTACAAGTATATCCGACACTGTTTGAAGCACTTAACATGTATTATCTCATTTAGTTTTTATGAAACTCTATGAAACAGGTACTATTATCACTCCCATTTTACATATTGTTTAGAAATTAGGTATAAAAGGTAGATCACATATCTTTTAACGGTATAACCAAACAAATGGATAGATGATGACCCTGTGATTATATAGAGGTCCTGGCCTAGAAGGCCAAAGATATAGACCTGTTTCAGTTAACCAGATACAACCTCATTGATCCTCAATCTTCCCATTGGTTCTTACCTATCAGAGCAGTTATAAGAATCAAACAAAATAATGGGTGTGAAAACAGGCAAGAAGAGCAATGGCTTTGAAGTCAAGGGGCCTGGAATTCAGCCTCTGTTCTGACCTTTACTACATGAGACCTTGTGTAAATAAAACCTACTGCTTCTTTGAGCCACATCCACTCTTTAGACAAGCACAGAGTACCTACTTATGTGCCAGATATTCGGCTAGGGTTAGGGATACAGAGTGAACATGACAGACAGGTTCTCCTCTCCTCACAGAACTCATAGCCTAGAGGGGGTTACAGATGAATAAAAAGGCAGTTATAATAGAGTGGGCTATATAAGGGAGTATACAGGAAAGGTATCTAATATAGACTTAAGAGTCAAGGAGTATTTCCCAAAATAAAATGACTTCCAAGGTAAGATTAAAAGGATAAAAAGGAATTAATCAGGAAAGGAAATAAAGAGTTTCAGGCAAAAGGAACAAGGTTCAAAGACCTGGGCATCAGGCACATGTTAACAGGAAACTCTAGAGGAGTAAAGAGGATTTTTATAAAACATATTGAGAGATCTTTCTGTATAACTTCTTACAAGTGCATGTACATCTAAAATTATCTCAATACAAGCTTTAATCAAAGAAAGCACATATGAGAGAACCTTATAAAATGAGATGCACTTTGGCTATTTCTGTTACTATTAATACTAATTAACTGTGTTATGTATATTACTATAGAGAGCAAAGTTAGAGGTGTTGTTAATAATGGAAACAGAACTAATAAGGACAGCTAGTGACCATATTTCCATAGCTGGCCAAAATTTGGAGACGCATGATTCAGTACCTTTCACATCTGGTCGATATTGTAGTCCATCATCTTTCTTTCCCAACAAACTATTGTCATCTGTATCTGTAAGAGAAAACGGTTCTCAAATTAAGATATATACAATGGTTAAGTCATATCATGATACTCCCAATAATTCCAAATCATTCCAAGTTCTTTTTAACCTCTGTCCTCTTATCCTGCTCACGTTGTCTACTATTCTCTAAATCAATTATGTCATTTCTGTCTGAGGCCTCAAGGCATCCCAGGTATAAGTGCTCTTTGCGTGCTCTTTGCATGATGAATAGTCAGTTTCATCTATACTTCAGCTCCAATGTCACCTCCTTTAAAAACTCTTTCCTATGCAAACTAAAACAACACCTACTCTGAAAAGAAAAGGTTAACCCTTTCTTTCTCTAAAAGACAACTGCCTCAAGATTTACCTTCTCCTACCCACTGTTACCCTGGAAACATCAGATTAAGATAAATGGGGACTCTCAGCTGTGTTATGAAACGCTTACTATAAAAAATGACCCCTGATTTGAGAACTGCACCTGGACTGGGAAGACTATAAATGAGCCATAACCACGTGTTTAGAAGCACAAGCTTCCCAATACTAGTGGGGGAGGCAAAGGAAAGACACAGTTAAGTTTGTGGATGAAAGATTACAGAGGGGACTAAGACAAAACTTAAGGCCCAATCACTCCAAAGGATGCATTTCAATTAAACTCTCAAGCTTGACTGACATAGTTTGGTTCCGTGTCCCCGCCCAAATCTCATGTCTAATTGTAATCCCCAATGTTGGAAGAGGGGCCTTGTGGAAGGTGACTGGATCATGGTGGCAGATTTCCCCCCTGCTGTTCTCATAATAGTGAGTGAGTTCTCACAAGATCTGGCTGTTTATAAAAGTGCATGGCACCTCTCCCTTTGCTCTCTCTTCCTCCTTTTCCTGCCATGTAAGATGTGCCTGCTTCCTCTTTGCCATCCACCATGATTGTGTTTCCTGAGGTCCTCAGCCATGCTTCCTGTACAGCCTGTGGAACTGCAAGCCAATTATACCTCTTTTCTTTATAAATTACCCAGTCTCAGGTAATTCTTTATAGCAATGTGAGAATGAACTAATACACTGACCAAGTGCTCTGAACTTGAAATTCCAAAGAGTATCATTCAAACATGCATATTTTCCTCAGAGAACATAGTCCTTCCTTAAGCTAGTCTTCCCACCCAAGCTCTAAATGCCACCCCATTGGGGTGGGGGGACCATACTTCTTCAAGATCAAGGCTAAGTGGGACATCTAACCACAAGGGATCCCTGTCAGCAAATGGTGTCCTCTATCATGCCCACACTCAACTCCTACCTAAAAATTGTCTGATGAGCTTCTTGGGTATTCTTTGGTAGTTTAGACCAGAGGTACTGCAATCAATTGTGTAGTGTGTCACAAATAATTTGTAACCAATATAATGTACCTAATTTTGGCTTACAATCTTTTCCCTTCAGCTCAGATAAAAACATAATATCCCTTTAATAAGTCTAAAAAGAGAGGAAGAAGGGAACCAGTAAGCAAGAAAGATGTACAATCCTAGTCCCTGAGTGTGTGCCTGGCCCACATATGTGACCAAGGAAATAATCCATCTTCCCAGCTCATCTGAATATTACTGAGGAAAGAAAATTAGGAACCTCTGGCTTTAGAGACTGAATATTTCTAGTAGGGGTAGAAAACAAAAACTCCTTATTATATGGTATCATGGTTTCCAAGCTACGACAAAAAGCAAGAAGGGCAAAAAGAATCTTAAGCAAAAGGCAATAAATTTTCTTTACATTCTCTAACTTCACACCAAAATCTGTAATCACACATAATATGTACAGGGAAACATGATACAGATAATGGGAAAACAAAGTAAATTATTATGCTCTATAAAAAGAGGTTTAACAAATATATGGTAATACCATAGTTTTACTGAAATTAAAATATGTTATCTAACTCTTAAACAGCTATAATCATTCCAAATTTGAGATGACATTAGAACTATAAATAATAATTATAATTCCATGTTAGGATCAGTTAGCAACCAAGAACTAACTAAATAAAAACCAAGAAGCATGGTTTATGTCTTGAAAAGATGAAAATAAATGAAAAAAAACTAAATTAGTAATTAAAAAATCTGAAACACAAAGTAATAAAATAAAGCTTCGAGGATTTCTCATTTTGCAAATTTGAAACACTACCAAATGTACAATTATATGTATACAATAGTAAAGATGGGTCTCTGAATAAATAAAATGGATTTTACCTGTGCAATGGCCAAGATGCCTTATATCAATTTGTTCTTGCTTTATACAAGATGCTTCTCGAACAAAACAGGGATTGTTATAGGAACTCCCATCAGAAGCACACACAGGATTAAAACTGTATCCACTGCAATCTATATTACATACACACCTGTTGGAAAAGACAAAAATTACCTATATTTTACAACAAAAATATTTCACAATGCAGCAACAGCAAAAAAGACCAATTCTTTCTTCTGCTTTCTGTAACAGAAGGTCAACATATTGTTTTAAGTCACTGATAAAAGCTTAAACAAATATCTAAAAAAAAATTTAGGTGAGGATTTAGAGATAATTTCATCAAGATATTATGAATCCAGTGGTTTGTCTAGAATTTTCGTATCTAGCTAAAGTAATCAGGAGACATCAATGACATTAACTAAAAAGCAAAATGGCATAGTGGAAAGGACACAGAATTATGAGTCAATAGTCACGAATCTAAATTCTACCCCTACTTATCACCAGATTTGTGTCCAAATTCTTCCGCTAAGTCTTAGTTTACTGATCAGTAAAATGGAGGCAATAATAATGGCCAGGCATGATGGCTCATGCCTGTAATCCCAACACTTCCGGAGGCCAAGGCAGGAGAATCACTTGAGCCCAGGAGTTTGAGACCAAAATATAAAAAACTTAGCCAGGCACAGTGGTGTGCACCTGTGGTCTCCGCTACTTGGGAGGCTGAGGCAGGAGCATCACTTAAGCCCAGGAGGTTGACGCTGCAGTGATCCATAATTGCACCACTGTACTCCAGCCTGGGGGACAGAGTGAGACCCTGTCTTAAATAAATAAATAACCTACCTTACCAAATAACTGGGAAGGTTAAAAAATATAATAGATATGAAATACGTAAAACAGAAACCCTCAAAAGTGTTTTCTAGCTACATGTCTACCTATGTAACTGAATGTCCACTGAACACTGAGTGTTGTACTACGGAGAAGGCGAAAGAAGTCCAAAGCAAGATCACTCCCCTCAAGAATGATACAATCTAGTTGGGAATAGAGAAACAAAAATAAAAATATAGAGACTCTCCTGTTTATAGTAACACAGAGGACTAGGAACCTTTACTAACCTTCCTGATAAAAACAACAGAAAATACTGGGCAAACATTTAAAAACATTCTCTTAAATACACTCACAAGTTGGTATGAAAGTCAGAAATATTTAGGACAGAAGTTATAGGAACACAGGAACAGAGAAGGGCCAACTGAGCTCTCTAAAGCTGATTTTCACTTTGAAGGCATTTGCCAAACTGGGTAAATTCACTTACCAATTTTTTGGCTTTGCAGGCCTGATGTGGTTTGGCTGTGTCCTTACCCAAATTTCATCTTGAATAGTAACTCCTGGTGGGGGGTGACTGAATTATGGGGGCAGGTCTTTCCTGTGCTGTTCTCGTGATAGTGAATGAGTGTCATGAGATCTGATGGTTTTAAAAATGGGAGTTTCTCTGCACAAGCACTCTTTTTTCCTGCTGCCATCCACGTAAGATGTGACTTGCTCCTCCTTGCCTTCTGCCATGATTGTGAGGCCTCCCCAGCCATGTGGAACTGTAAGTCCAGTTAAACCTCTTTCTTTTGCCCAGTCTCAGGTGTATCTTTATCAGCAGCGTGAAAACAGATTAATATAATAAACTGGTAACAGTAGAGTGGGGTGCTGCCAAAAAGATACCTGAAAATGTGGAAGTGACTTTGGAACTGGATAATGGGCAGGAGTTGGAACAGTTTGGAGGGCTCAGAAGAAGACAGGAAAATGTGGGAGAGTTTGGAACTTCCTACAGACTGGTTGAATGGCTTTGACGAAAATGCTGACAGTGGCACAAACAATAAAGTCCAGGCTGAGGTGATCACAGATGGAAATGAGGAACTTGTTGGGAACTGGAGCAAAGTGACTCTTGTTATGTTTCAGCAAAGAGATTGGTGGTATTTTGCCCCTGCCCTAGAGATCTGTAAAATTCTGAAATTGAGAGAGATGATTTAGGGTATCTGGCGGAAGAAATAACTAAGCAGCAAAGCATTCAAGAGGTGACTTGGGTGCTATTAAAGGCATTCAGTTTTATAAGGGAAGCAAAGCTTAAAAGTTCAGAAAATTTGCAGCCTATGTGCTAGAAAAGAAAATCCCATTTTTTTGAGAAGAAATTCAAGCTAGCTGCAGAAATTTGCATAAGTTACAAGCAGTCAAATGTTAATCCCCAAAACAATGGGGAAAATGTCTCCATGGCATGTCAGAGGTCTTCATGGCAGCCCCTACCATTATAGGAGGAAATAATGGTTTCCTGGTTAGGGCCCAGGGTCCCCGTGCTCTGTGCAGCCTAGGGACTTGGTGCCCTGCATCTCAGCTGCTCTAGCTATGGCTGAAAGGGGCCAATGTAGAGCTTGGGCTGTGGCTTCAGAAGGTGCAAGCCCCAAGCCTTGGCAGCTTCCACATGGTGTTGAGCCTGCAGGTACAGAGAAGTCAAGAACTGGGGTTTGGGAACCTCCACCTAGATTTCAGAGGATGTATGGAAATGCCTGAATGCCCAGGTAGAAATTTGCTGCAGGGGTGGGGCCTTATGGAGAACCTCTGCTAGGGCAGCGTGGAAGGGAAATGTGGGGTCAGAGCCCCCACAAAGAGTCTCTATTGGGGCATCACCTAGTGAAGCTATGAGGAGAGGGCCACCGTCATCCAGATCCCAGAATGACAGATCCACTGACAGCTTGCACTGTGCATCTGGAAAAGCCACAGACACTCAAGGCCAGCCCATGAAAGCAGCCAAGACGGAGGCTGTACCCTGCAGAGTCACCTGTACCCTGCAGAGCCACAGAGGTGGAGCTGCCCAAGACCATGGGAACCCACCTTTTGCATCAGCATAACCCAGTTACAAGATACGGAGTCAAAGGAGATCATTTTAGAGCATTAAGATTTGACCGCCCTGCATGGGGCCTATAGCCTCTTTGTTTTGGCCAAATTCTCCCATTTGGAATGACTGTATTTACCCAATGCCTGTACCCCCTTGGTATCTAGGAAGTAACTAATTTGCTTTTGCTTTTACAGGCTTATAGGCAGAAAGGACTTGCCTTGTCTCAGATGAGATGCTAAACTGTGGACTTTTGAGTTAATGCTGAAATGAGATAAGACTTTGGGTGACTGGTGGGAAGGCATGATTGGTTTTGAAATGTGAGGACATGAGATTTGGGAGGGGCAAGCAGGGGAATGATATGGTTTGCTGTGTCTCCACCCAAATCTCATCTTAAACTGTAACTCCCACAATTCCCACACGTCATGGGAGGAACCAGGTAGGAGGTGACTGAATTATGGGGATGGGTCTTTCCTGCACTATTCTCATGATAGTGAATGAGTCTCACAAGATCTGATGCTTTAAAAAATAGGAGTTCCTCTGCACAAGCTCTCTCTTTGCCTGCCACCATCCATGTAAGATGTGACTTGGTCCTCTTTGTCTCCCGCCATGATTGTGAGGCCTCCCCAGCCACGTGGAACTGTGAAGTGCAATTAAACCCTTTCTTTTGCAAATTGCCCAGTGTCTTTATCAGCAGCGTGAAAACAGACTAATAAAGGCCTCTGGGAACAGAAGATAAAGAACACTGATCCACCTAAGATGGCCTCTGGGAACAGGAGACAAAGAACACTGACCCACCTAAAGTAGGGAGTCTGGAGACCCTAAAAAAGTTATATCTTTAAATATGTGTGTGTGTGTGTGTATGTGTGTGTGTGTGTGTGTGTATATATATATATATATATATCTCCCTCAGCATGAAGGTAAACTGGAAATGAGCTGTCATATTCCAAAGTGACTATTTAAAAAATTAAAAAGGTTGCACTGACCCATAAATTTGAAAAACGAAAAGAAAACCAGCTCACCTGAGAATTCAAAGCCACAAGCCAGCCCTCACACAGATAACTACAACTTAAAATACTACTTGGTTGTTTTGAAAAATCTCAAACCCAGAATTAATTTTAAGGAGTCAAGGACTAAAAGAGGCTCTAGGCCAAGCTTGTCCAACCCACAGCCCAGGAAGGCTTTGAATGCAGCCCAACACAAATTCATAAACTTTCTTAAAACATTATGAGGTGTGTGTGTGTGTGTGTGTGTGTGTGTGTAAAACTCATTAGCTATTGTTAGTTTATTTTAATGTGCAGCCCAAGACAATTATTCTTCTTCCAATGTGTCCCAGGGAAGTCAAATGATTGGACACCCCTGCTGTAGGCAAATGACAGAAGCAAATGCAGTCTTCTCTGGAGAAACTCAATTTCACCCTAGACCTAAATGATTTTCCACAGATACAATTCTGAGAAAAATATGCAGCTCAGCCCACAGAGACACATTCAGTCACATACCCACAACAAAGAGATAAAACAACATGAAAAGAAGTCCATTTTTGAAAGAACCAAACAGAACTTCCAGAAATAAACAACATATTACTAGATACAAGAAATGCAATGGGCAGATTTAACAGTAGATTAGAGAAACTAAAGAATAAGTGAATTAGAACACAGGTCAGAGGAAATTAACCAGACCACAGCAGAGAGTCAAAGACATGGTGCATATTTAAAAAAGAGCCATGGGCTGGGTGCAGTGGCTCACCCCTGTAATCCCAGCACATTGGGAGGCCAAGATGGGCGAATTACCTGATGTCAGGAGTTTGTGACCAGCCTGACCAACATGGAGACACCTCGTCTCTACTAAAAATACAAAATTAGTCAGGCATGGTGGTGCATGCCTGTAATCCCAGCTACTTGGGAGGCTGAGGCAGGAGAATCCCTTGAACCCAGGAGGCGGAGGTTGCACTGAGCCATGATCGTGCCACTGCACTCCAGCCTGGGCAACAATAGTGAAACTCCGTCTCAAAAAAAAAAAAAGAGAGAGAGAGACATGGAAGAGTCAGAAGATGTAACAAAAATCTGATTAGCATTCCAGGAGTTAAGAAAATGAGGCAGGAAAATATTCTCAGCAACTTCTCTTCAAACTTTTTAAAACTAAAAAAGATACTCATCTAAATATCCAAGAAGCCCAATGAATCCCAAACAGGATTACTAAAAATGGATCCACATACTGAAATATCATAGTGGAATTTTATAATGAGAAAAAGAAAATTTTAAAAGCAGCCAGAAAGAAGAGAAAGATTACCTTCAGTGGAGTAAGAATAAGAGGAAAAACTGACTTTTCAAAAGCAATACTGAAGCCAAATTGTTTATAGCTAAAAGTGAAATAGTACCTCCTATGTGCTAAGGTAGAATAGAATTCTATTTAAGACAAATCTTTTGAGAATAAAAAATAATAAAATAAAAGGAACTTGGAAGGAATACAAACTTACAAAATTTGTCACCTGCTGACTGTCAGTAAAGGAAATTCTAAAGACAATAGAAAAATGATCCTTTAAGGAAAGTCTGAGATGCAAATATAAATGAAGAACAAAGGTCTAAACACATGGGTAATATAAGAACAACGGTGCTCTGTGTGGTTAAATTTTTTTAAGCTGGAAATTAAAATACATGATGATAACAATAGCACACAAGTTTGGAGAAATTGAAATTCAAGTGTTTAAGGAGAACAGTAACATTAAGCAAATTTAGATTGTGATAAGCTGAATACGCATGTTAAAATTGCTGAGGTACCATTACAAGAAGGAAAATCCATAACTTCAAAACGACTAGAGAAAAAAAATCCAAAAGAAGGCAAGAAAGGGAAAAGAAAAAGGAGAAGCAAGACAAAAGTATAAAATAAGAAAAAATTAAAATGCATCAGTATTTACAATATATTTAAGTTGACCACATTTTCCAATTAAATAACAAAGGTAGTTGGCTGGTAAAAATACAAAAGCCAGCTATATGTTGCTTGTAAGATACATGTTAAAATGATGATAACAAAAGTTGAAAATACTAGGAGAGTGAAAGAGATACATCACCCTTGGCATAGAAGAAACCTCGTATGGTTATATTTAATATCAGATATAAAAGACTTTAGGTCAAAAAGGATTATAGGAATTAAAGAAAATCCCTTCATAATAATAAAAATATTTTATTCAGCAGGATAATACAATTCTAAACATTTTAAGTCTCAAAATCTAAAAAGTGAAAACTGATATAACCACAATAAGAAATTGCCAAATCCAGCCAGGCATGGTAGCTTACACCTGTAATCCCAGCACCTCGGGAGGCTGAGGTGGGCAGATCATGAGGTGAGGAGTTTGAGACCTGCCTAGCCAACACAGTGAAACCCCGTCTCTACTAAAAATACAAAAAATTAGCTGGGTGTGGTGGCGGGCACCTGTAATCCCAGTTACTTGGGAGGCTGAGGCAGGAGAATTGCTCGAACTTGGGAGGAGGAGGTTGCAGTGATCCAAGATAGCACCACCGCACTCCAGCCTGGGCAACAGTGCAAGATTCCATCTCAAGAAAGAGAAAGAAAGAGAGAAAGAGAGAGAGAGAGAAAGAAAGAAAGAGAGAGAAAAGAGGAAGGAAGGAAGGAAGGAAGGAAGGGAGGGAGGGAGGGAGGGAGGGAGGGAGGGAGGGAGGGAGGGAGGGAAAAGAAATTGCCGAATCCACCATGATAGGTTTTAACACACCTCTCTCAGCAACTCATATACCAAGCAGATAAAACATAAGCAAAACTGAAATCTTCACAGGTAAGGTGACTTGATGCTGGGATTTGCTTTAAATTATTCCCAAAAAAGGTTAGGATGGAAGAAAAGATGTAACAGAATTAGACTTTTGAAGATGAATAAATGGGGAGGGGTCCATCATTTTTCTCCTTTTCTGTTTGATGATTTCCTTAATTCATGATGAATTGAAGACCTAACTGTAAAAGTCAAAAACTATAAAGATTTAGGAGATCAAACATAAGACTGAGGAATTTGAAATAAACAGTGCCCCATAAGGAGAATAAGACAAGCTACAAACAAAAAGATAATTATAGCCCACATAATCAACAAATAAGTATTATCCAGAATACATAAATACAAATCAATTTTTTAAATATTATATGTGATCAATGGGAAAGGGGAGCAAAGAAATAAATAGAAATAAAAGAGGAAACATATAAGAACAACATATGTGAAAGATATTCAACCTCATTAAGAATCAGAAAAATTAAAATTAAAATCACAATGTGATACCATCCACACTCATGAAATTGGCAAAAATCGAAAACAAGGACAAAACCCAAGTACTGGCAAGAATGAGGAGCTAAGGGAATTCTCATCTTTTGCTGGTAGTAAGAGGTGACAATGTGCTAGCAGCCCTCGCTTGCTCTCGGCGCCTCCTCGGCCTCCTGGGCCTCAGCGTCCACTCTGGCTGCGCTTGAGGAGCCCTTTAGCCCGCCGCTGCGCTGTGGGCACCCCTCTCTGGAGCTGTCCGAGGTGGGAGCCGGCTCCCTCTGCTCACTGAGAGGTGTGAAGGAGGAGGCGCAGGGAGGAGCCAGGGCTGCGCCAGGCGCTCACAAGACCCAGGTGGGCGCAGGCTCCCCAGCCTGCACTCAGCAGGCCCTGCGCTTGGCGAGCCGACCAGCACCTGCGGGGTTCAATCGGGGGAAAAGTTCTCTCTGGGCTGCCGGAGTGCCCGGGCTAGGTGCCGCAAAGGGGCAAGTGCCATTGAGAGGTGAAGCTGGCTGGGCTTCTGGGTCAGGTGGAGACTTGGAGAACTTTTCTGTCTAGCTAAAGGATTGTAAAAGTACCAATCAGCACTCTGTGTCTAGCTAGAGGTTTGTAAACACACCAATCAGCCTTCTGTGTCTCGCTAATCTGGTGGGGACTTGGAGAACTTTTGTGTCTAGCTAAAGGACTGTAAATGCACCAATCAGTGCTCTGTGTCTAGTTAATTGGGTAGGGGACTTGGAGAACGTTTCTGTCCAGCTAAAGGATTCTAAATACACCAATCAGCACTCTGTGTCTAGCTAGAAGTTTGCAAACGCACCAATCAGCACTCCGTGTCTAACTAAAGGTTTGTAAATGCACCAATCAGCACTCTGTCAAAATGGACCAATCAGCGCTCTGTAAAATGGACCAAACAGCTCTCTGTAAAATGGACCAATCAGCAGGACGTGGGTGGGGTCAGTAAGGGAATAAAAGCAGGCTGCCCAAGTCAGCAGCGGCAATCCGCTTGGGTCCCCTTCCACACTGTGGAAGCTTTGTTCTTTCGCTCTTCTCAATAAATCTTGCTGCTACTCACTCTTTGGGTCTGCCCCGCCTTTATGAGCTGTAACACTCACCACGAAGGTCTGCAGCTTCACTCCTGAAGCCAGCAAGACCACGAACCCACCAGAAGGAACGAACAACTCCAGACGCATCGCCTTTAAGAGCTGTAACACTCACCGCAAAGGTCTGCAGCTTCACTCCTCAAGTCAGCGAGACTATGAACCCACCAGAAGGAAGAAACTCCAGACACATCTGAACATCTAAAGGAACAAACTCCAGACACACCATCTTTAAGAACTGTAACACCGTGAGGGTCCGTGGCTTCATTCTTGAAGTCAGCAAGACCAAGAACCCACCAATTCTGGACACAGTAGGAAAGCTTACTGGGAAAGCAACTTTGGAAAACAGGCATTCTGACGAAAAACTAGACTTGCACATGCCCAATAACTTCATTACAAGGCAAGGCCCTTGAAAATCTACACACAAGCCAGGCACAATGGTTCACGTCTGTAATCCCAGCACTTTGGGAGGATGAGGCAGGCAGATCACTTGAGGTCAGAAGTTCAAGACCAGCCTGGCCAACACAGCAAAACCTCATCTCTACTAAAAATACAAAAATTAGCGGGGCATGGTGGTGGCCACCTGTAATCCCAGTTACTCAGGAGGCTGTGAGGCATGAAAATCACCTAAACCTGGGAGGCGGAGATTGCGAAGAGCCAAGATTGAGCCATTGCACTCCAGCCTGGGCAACAGAGCAAGACTCTGTCAAAAAAAAAAAAAAAAGAAAAGAAAAAATAAGAAAATCTCCTGCACGTGTATACCAGAAAATGTGTAAGAATGTTCACAGCAGTATTATTCATGAGAACAAAAGACGGGAATAATCCAAAAGTCCAACAGTAAAATGGACTGTAAAAGAATGTGGTACAGGCAAACAATCAAATTCAATAAGCAGTAAAAATTAACTACAGCTATGTGCATCAACATAAATGAATCTCAAAAATATAATGCTGTGCACAAGAAAATCAAGAAGAATGCATATAGCATGATTCCATTTATACAAAATACAAAAGCAATCAAAAGCCAGATTACAGATTATTAAGGGACCTATCATATGTGATAAGCTATAAAGAAAGGAAGGGAATAATTTCTGCAAAATGCAGTATACCATGTGGGTGACAGAAAGATGCAATTAGAGAGGGACATGGGGGTCCCTGAAGTACAGTCTGCCTTCCAGAACCTCAGGGCCGACTGCAGGACTTTGAGCATTCTGAGATTTTGGTATCTGAGGGGAGTATCAGAACCAGTTCCTCCCAAACATTGGCAGATGACTGTACTGCTAAAATTCTGTTTCTGGCCGGGAGCGGTGGCTCACGCCTGTAATCCCAACATTTTGGGAGGCCGAGGTGGGTGGATCACGAGGTCAAGAGATGGAGACCATCCTGGCCAACATGGTGAAACCCCATCTCTACTAAAAATACAAAAACAAAATTAGCTGGGCGTGGTGGCAGGCACCTGTAGTCCCAGCTACTCGGGAGGCCGAGGCAGGAGAATCACTTGAACCCAGGAGGCAGAGGTTGCAGTGAGCGGAGACTGCGCCACTGCACTCCAGCCTGGCAACAGAGTGAGACTCCATCTCAAAAAATAAATAAATTTAAAAAAAAGTATGTTTCTTGCCTTGGTAGATTCACAAAAGCTCATTCCAATTTTGCACATTAAATCAAATGTGTACATTTTAGTTTTCATATACTTTTGAATATATATTTTATAATTTAAAAATTAAGGCAACAGAAAAAACTTTTAAATTCATAAGAATATTCACTAAAGTCAAAAAATATATATTGTACCAAAATTTTAATTTCTGGAAAACAAGAGGTGAAAGAACCAAAGAAAATAAAGTTAGCCAATCCCAGAAAGTGAGTTCAGGTGAAAGTTTTGGATAAGGAAGGGGCACAGACAACTGCAGAGAATAACAAGCTACTATGCATGGGTGAAAACATGTGCACAAACATTTAGTCATAATATCTCTGTATCTAAACAAATACTGAAAGAATGCCATGCCGAAAAGGACTTTAGAAAGCTATCTATTCCGATCTTCCACTCAGTGCAGGGCTCCTCTCAGCAGTATTTGTGACCTTATTGTTACATTGCCCCTGCCAGAGTATTTGTAGCGACAGACGGCTTACTATCTCACCAAGGCAGTACATCTCATGGGTAGTTATTACCTGGGCTGAGCCCCAAACATGCATCCTAATTAATTTCCACCCATTGACTCTAACTCTGGCCTCTGAATCTACATGTAGTAAGCCCAGAATATCATTTAAATATTCAAAGATTATCATTATATTGAATACAAGTTTTCACCTGAATTTTATTCAATGATTCCTCATTTGTTATATCATCCTGATCACCCTCCAAATTCAGTATCTCATAATATGAGGCCAAAAACAAAACAAGGACTACAGTACAGAGAAGCTATTACCTTAACTGTTCTGGACACTATGCTTACATAACACAGGCAGGATAGGATTAACTTTTCTGATAACCACATCAAATTTTAGACACATACTCAACTTCTTAAATATACTCAACTCTGTAGGTATGGCCTGCAAAACATGTCACCACTATTGTCTAGAACCCAGGGTTAGGACTTCACATTTATCTCTATCAAATTTTAGATTATCTCAGCATGCTGAAATCTTCTGGACTCTAATTCTATCATCTAACATCTCTTCTAGACTGACATACTCATAATGTTGACAAGTCATCAATAAACGCACTGACTAGAACAGGATAAACACAGTCATGTGTCATATTCTAAGAAACCTACCTTAATATTTCTAGAAAAAAATAATCCATTACTGAACACCTTTTAAGAAAGTTGTTAACCACCTAGAATTGCAGCTATCGTCTGACCTGACTTCCTATGTCATGTATACCAAGCCAGATTGATGATTATCCTGCTTAGATTCATATACATTACAATTAAGTCTCAGCCCTGGTACCGCAATCTTATCACACTACCAAAAAAGAAAAAGAGGTTAGCTTTAGCATGCTCTTACTAACAATCTCAGCATGCACTCAGAAATAAAGTTAATAAAACAGAAGACTCAAAAGAAATGTAATCCTAAAAGGTCAGAGGCTCAAAGATCATGGCTTGCCCATTACCAAAGTTAGTGACAATGCTTTTCATATTAAACAAATGTACAAAGACTTTTCCCATTCCTTTTTTTTTTTTTTTGAGACGGAGTCTCGCTCTGTCGCCCAGGCTGGAGTGCAGTGGCCGGATCTCAGCTCACTGCAAGCTCCGCCTCCCAGGTTCACGCCATTCTCCTGCCTCAGCCTCCCGAGTAGCTGGGACTACAGGTGCCCGCCACCTCGCCCAGCTATTTTTTTGTATTTTTTATTAGAGACGGGGTTTCACCATGTTAGCCAGGATGGTCTCGATCTCCTGACCTCGTGATCCACCCGTCTCAGCCTCCCAAAGTGCTGGGATTACAGGCTTGAGCCACCGCGCCCGGCTTTTCCCATTACTTAAACAAAACTTGAGGTGTTGAATTAATTGTGAACCTCCCTGCTCAACTTTCCAAGGAAAGGCCACATTTCCCCTCATTTTTTTTTTTTTTTTGTTCGCAGTTCCTCGTCCTCAAGGCTCAGCATAAAGGGGAAAAAAATCATACAATAACCATTTTCATTTAACAATGTTTTTGAGCCTTACAATATGATGCAAGGTCTGCATCAAAACTTCCAAGATATTATCCCTAGAAATGGGCTTTCAAAGATTCAATCAATTTTTTTCTACTAAAGAACAGTATTTCAGATTCTCTCAATAGGGTCTTGATATACACACAACATTAGTTTTACTTTTGAAATAAATGACACACTTCTAGCACTAATAAATATAGCCTGATCTATATACACATTGTTACATTTGAGAGAGCCCATGCTCATTTCCACAGAATATACTGTTTTTTAATATATCAAAGTAAAACAAGGTTTTTCAAATACTCTCCAAATTCCAAATTACTATATTAAATATCGAATCTAAGTATATACTTGTCTTTAAAGGAGTAATATAATAAAAACAATATTTGAGAATGATTATTCTCATGGCTACAGGTAAGCTGCAGTGAAATAACGTGAAAAAGAGTAGCAGAATAGAGGGGGTCAAATCAGGCAAAGGAACAGAGAAAATTAATTTCAAAGAGCAATCTGGTAAAGTTAACAGATTTTCTTTTTTCTTGTTAGTTTAGTTTAGTTTTGTTTTTTGAGACACGGTCTCACTCGGTTGTTCAGGCTGGAGTGCAGTGGCACAATCTCAGCTCACTGCAACCTCCACCTCCCAGGTCCAAGCCTGCCTCAGCCTCCCAAGTAGCTAAGATTACAGGCGCATGCCATCATGCCTGGCTAATTTTTGTATTTTTGGTAGAGGCAGGGTTTTGCCATGTTGGCCAGGCTAGTCTCGAACTCCTGTCCTCAAGTGATTCCCCCACCTCGGCCTCCCAAAGTGCTGGGAGTACAGGCATGAGCCACCACACTCAGGCCCGTTAGATTTTTCTGGTAAATTCCTATTAGTAAAGGAAAATGAGAGAAAGGTAACAAAAGGGATGATCCAAAAAAGGGAAGTGCTTCTTTCCTTTCAATATGCCCCAAGGAATGGGAAATACTTTTAAATGATATGAATTAAGTAGTTAAGGAAAGGGATAAAGACAAAGTCTTCACTAAGCAAAACAGATTTCCTGATTCATGGAGAACACAGGTGGAAAACACAAAGGTGAAGAAAATGAAGAAGTAATGAAAAATAAAAGGAATTAAGAAACAACAAGTGGGGAAAAAGTACAGCTCAACCTGGAATAAAGGCACTATTTCCTGTCATTTTACCATATATTTTATATATACATATGGATGGTGTAAAGTAGGGATCAATCCTGGCAATTACAGCAGTGGGTCAATCCAGACCAATGCCTGTTTTTGCACACCCAGAAGCTAAAAATGGTTTTCACATTTTTAAAAGGTTAGGTATGGTGAAGACCACATGTGGCCTGCTAAGCCTGATATATTTACCACCTAGCCCTTTACAAAAAAATTTTGCCCACCGCGACCTAAAGGATAAAAGTGGGCAAAACTGGGATGGCAATAAAATAGAAATGGTGGTTAATGGAAGAGAATGTCAGCAACATAGAAAAATACCATACCAGTCCAATAAGAAACAAGTAATCACTTGTTTAACAAGTGGCATTGTTTACAGTGGGTTTTGCAGCCCGACCAGGAAATGCCTTGATCAAATGTATGAAAAAGACAGTGCTCCTTAGTGGGATGGTATCACTGCATCTAAGACTAACAACTGTGAAAACAATCGCTACTGTTTTCAATGGAATACAAAGAAAGAAGATTAAATTACCATCTCAAGTAAAGTCCAGCTCAGTGAAACAATGAGCGAAGGAGGAAAATATTAGACTCCAGAGGCCACGGGTACGACTGATTATAGTGATTACAGCTGTTTGCAGACTGGCAAGCGTAGCAAAGGTCAGGATGCCCAAAGCACAGAAGTGTGCACTCAAATGAATAGAAATCACTCTTCAGTAAATATGCTAAATTCAAAACATTTAACTACATTTACTCTGCACCTACTGTGTGGGTAGAGTCCCATTTGCCTCATCTAACCCTGACAATTATAAATTATCAATAGAGAAACTGAATATGAAGGAAATCTAAAAGCCCCAGATCAAAAAACTAGTGAGGGGCTGAGACCAGTGTTTTCTCTATTCATTACAGCTGTTATACTAAATAAATATCTGAGCATGGAAAGTACCACATGAAAAGGTATTTTTCATGTTTATCATAAAATTTTTCATGAAACTCTACCACATCCACTTCTAACACTTCCACTTTTCTTTCTAACACACCCGGGACACTCCTGCCTCAGACTTTCCCTCTTCCTGAAACACTCTTCCCCAGACAGCCTCCTGGTTCCATCCCTCACCTCAAAGGTTTTTCTCAAATCTTAAAAGACTAGATAAAGGCCGGGAATGGTGACTCACGCCTGTAATCCCAGCACTTTGGGAAGTCGAGGTGGGTGGATCATGAGGTTAGGAGATCAAGACCATCCTGGCCAACATGGTGAAACCCCATCTCTACTAAAAATACAAACATTAGCTGGGCATGGTGGTGCATGCCTGTAATCCCAGCTACTCAGGAGGCTGAGGCAGAAGAATCACCTGAACCCAGGAGGCGGAGGTTGCAGTGAGCTGAGATCACGTCACTGCACTCCAGCCTGGTGACTGAGAGAGACCCCATCTCAAAAAATAAATAAATAAAATAAAAAGATAAAAAAACCTAAGCATCCATTTAAAAAGTTAGAAAATGAACAACAGAAAAAAAAGCCAATAAAAACAAAAGGAAGGAAAATATATAACAACAGAAATTTAAAAGTTACAACAGAGGTTAGTAAAACCAAAAGTTGGTTCTTTGAAAAGATTTTCAAATTGGTAACACAAGCTTTTCTGCAGGCTTTTTCCTGAGAGAGAAAAAGAGAAAAAGCAATATCAGGAATGAAACAGAGTAAAACTTCAAAAGGGATTATGATTTAAAAGATAATAAAAGGTTATTGTAAACAACATTATGCCAGCAAGTTTGAAAATCTAGGTGAAATCAATAACTTTTTAAAAATGCTATCAAGTTCTAACAAAAAAGGAAATAGAACCTTAAGGGTACACTAATCATTAAAGAAACTAAATCAGTTGTTCTTAAAAAGTCCCTTAAAGATAGCATCGGATCCAGGCATTTTTTAAAAGACAATTTATGAACACATCCATTCCAATCTTTCAAAGTAGGTAATTTTTTTTCTTTTTCTTTTCTTTTTTTTTTTTTTTTTTTTTTTTTGAGACGGAGTCTCGCTCTGTCGCCCAGGCTGGAGTGCAGTGGCCGGATCTCAGCTCACTGCAAGCTCCGCCTCCCGGGTTCACGCCATTCTCCGGCCTCAGCCTCCCGAGTAGCTGGGACTACAGGCGCCTGCCACCTCGCCCGGCTAGTTTTTTGTATTTCTTAATAGAGACGGGGTTTCACCGTGTTAGCCAGGATGGTTTCGATCTCCTGACCTCGTGATCCGCCCGTCTCGGCCTCCCAAAGTGCTGGGATTACAGGCTTGAGCCACCGCGCCCGGCCTCTTTTTTTTTTTTTAAGACGGAGTCTCACTCTGTCACCCAGGCTGGAGTGCAGTGGCACAATTTTGGCTCATTGCAACCTCCGCTTCTCAGGTTTGAGCGATTCTTGTGTCTCAGCCTTCAGAGTAGCTGGAATTACAGGTATGTGCCACCACGTCTGGCTAATTTTTTTTCTTTGTGTGTGTGTGTGTGTTTTTAGTAGAGACAGGGTTTCACCATGTTGCCCAGGCTGTTCTTGAACTCCTGATCTCAGGTGATCTGCCCACCTTGGTCTCCCAAAGCATTGACAGGCATGTGCACCACGCCTGGCCAAAAGCAGATAATTTCACTCTTACACAAAGTCATCCAGAGACTAGAAGAAAACACTCCCGGCCGGGCGCGGTGGCTCAAGCCTGTAATCCCAGCACTTTGGGAGGCCGAGGCGGGCGGATCACAAGGTCAGGAGATCGAGACCACAGTGAAACCCCGTCTCTACTAAAAATACAAAAAATTAGCCAGGCGCGGTGGCGGGCGCCTGTAGTCCCAGCTACTCAGGAGGCTGAGGCAGGAGAATGGCGGGAACCCGGGAGGCGGAGCATGCAGTGAGCCGAGATCGCGCCACTGCACTCCAGCCTGGGCAACAGCGTGAGACTCCGTCTCAAAAAGAAAAAAAAAAAAGAAAACACTCCCTAACTCATTTTAAAAGGCCACATAACATGAAAACTAAACAAAAGAATAATTATAACTCACTGACTACAAATGAATAAAAGAAAAATCCATGAGTCCTGACTGATTGATAGAAAAAAAAATCCCACTCTTTCAATAGATAGAATACCAACTAATAACGTATAGGTACAAAAACAGACTGCAATCATAAAATAAAAGTAAAATGCTCTAAAAATGAGTACTCTGAAAACAAAAATGAGCTCCTGGAAATTAAAAATTGCAGCAAAAATGAAAAACTCATAAAGTTGAAGAAATTTCTCAAAAAGTACAGCAAAAAAATTTAAAACAGAAAACGGGAAAAAAGATAAAATGAGAACTAGTCCAGGATGTCAATATCCAAGTAACAGGAGTACCAAAAATAAAAAAATTAAAAAAAGAGGAAAGGAAATCATCAAATAATTAATTAAAGAAAAGTTTTCAAAATGGAAGTCAATAAGTATCTAGGAAAGGGCATAACATTGTGAGATATCACTACACTGGAGACCAAAAGAAGACTCTACATGCTTCAAGAGAGAAAAAAATCATATACAAAGGATCAAGAATTAGAATGGCTTTAGACTTCAACAGCAACACTTGAAGCTAGAAGACAACAAAGCAACACTTTCTTAATTCTCAGGGAAATTTGTCTCACACCTCGAATTATGCACTTGCAAAGTTCTAAATAAAATATTAGGTGTAGAATAAAAATACTTAAACACTTCAAACAAGGTCTCAAAAGTTTTTAAAATCTTACACCTTTTCATAAGAAGCTGCTATAAGTAGTAATAAAATGGGAAAGTAAAACCAAGAAGTGAGAAGCAAAAAAAGAAACACAGTACCCTATATAGGAGGGAGAGACAAAGGAATTTCTAGGAAGATCCTAGTGGTATAATAAAAAATATTCTTGGTCTTTGTTCCCAGTTCCTGGTATAGAGTTCCCTTGATATTTCTTGAGTGATAGGAAAGTTCTTATATTCTACTGAGATGACTCATGGGGTGAGGGGGTAGGGAGTTAATGTCACCAGAGAAACCAACCACAGTGATTAGAGGGTTAGAACTTCTGCCTCCCAGCCCCACCCCAATTCTCCTACCTCTGGGAAGGGGAGAGGGGTTGGATGTTAAGTTCAGTCACCAACGACCAATGAGTTAACCAGTCACGATTACATAGTAAAACTTCAGTATAAAAACTCAGAATAAGGGGGGTTCGGGAGCTTCCAGTTGGTGAGCACATCTCAGTGGTGTGACTCCATGGGGACAGACGCTCCTGCACTCAGAACCCTTCTGGACCTTGCTTTATGTACTTCTTCATTTGGCTGATCATTTGTATCCTTTACAAATAAATAATAAGTAGAGTGCTTTCCTGAGTTCTGTGAGTTGTTTTAGCAAATTAGGTAGGGCATGGGAACTCCAAAATTTATGGTCATCTGGGCAGAAGTGGGGGTAGCCTGGGGACCTCATTTGTAGCTGGTTATAAAGAGGGGGCAGTCTTATGGGACTGAGTCCTTAACCATGGGTCTGCGCTAACTCCAAGTAGTTACTGTCAGAATTTAATTGAATTGTTGGACATCTAGGTAGTGTCAGAGAGTTGGAAAATCGATTGTTGTCGGAAAAAATACCATACTGAAGGAAGATCCTGGGATGACAGCTATAATACAAGATGTAGAGGGCAATCAGTCCACAATGAAATACTTTAAACAGCTGTGTGGATGGCCATCATTACCAAGATGCCTAGTGCTACCGTACCCAACTTTCAGTCAGAAGACAGACTGCTCAGGTAAGCCTGGCCCAGATTCTTATGTGTAGTTGGCTTGTCTTGACCATAAGATAATGAAGTTCCTCATCACACACTGGGGCCTGTCAGGAGTGGAGGGCTGGGGGAGAGATAGCATTAGGAGAAATACCCAATGTAAATGACGAGTCATGGGTGCAGCAAACTATCATGGCACATGCACTATGTAACATATCTGCACATTATGCACATGTGCCCCAGAACTTAAAGTATAATAAAAAAGTTAATAAAGATAATGAAATTCCTACTCTCCACTCCATGTCCTGCTGCAAGAACAACTCAGCCCACTCAGTTAATTGACATACTCTTGACACCTGAAGGTGAGCTATGGGAAGATTATAAAAGTAAACAACACAGAGCACAGCAGTCCATTCTGATCACATTTCTACCAGTGATCCATACATCAGAATCCTATCAGATGCCTCAACTATAGTGAGCCCACATTCTCCATGACCCTGTGACTCCAATACTCATGGCTTTGTCCACTGACTTCCCCAAAAGGGAACTTTGTAAACTCTCCAAGGAGCTGAAAACCAGACCCTGCCACAGAGGCTGTTCAAAGTGTCTTCTGTAAGCCTTCCTCTCTAAGGGGGCACTATTACCCTTTCCTTCCATGGCTAGGTTCACACAAGGTACTGGAAATAATAGCAGTATTCTATTTTGTACCCTAGGTGTTAGGTACATAGGTGGTTTTTAATCAGTATTCCTTAAATTGCACATGTATGTTTAAACACTTCTGTAAGCAGTGTACATTTTGCAATAAAGATTTTAAATAAGGTACAGAATAAGGTATAGTGTGATGCCATTAGTTTTTTTAAAAATATATATATATATGTACATATTTGCTTGCTTGCACATACATAAAATACCCCAGGAGATTAAACAAGAAACAGATCACAGTGACTGTCTCTAGTGAAGACAACTGAGTGACTGGGAACAGGGGTGGAAATGAGACCTTTCACTCTAGAGCCTTTTTAAGCTTTTGAATTGGCAGCACTACATTTCAAAGGCATGAATGCACATATACATACATAAATGAATGCATAAATTCAATGGCTTCTATGATTTAGCACTATAATTTTGGCAAATCACAACTCCAAGTCTTTACAACAGGGAAAATACCTCAAAACACTGCTGACAGGATCAAATAAGATTTTGTAAGAAGCCCTTTGAAATCTATCAAATACTGTGCACATCTGAATGGCATTATTATTACTGAAAAACATCCACCCTTTCACTTCCTTTCTTCTTAACCCTATATAGAAAGTACCATTCTTCTCAATATAGCAAGTTTATTTACCAGTTAGGAAAACATTGGCTTAAACTAATTCATGTCAAGTTACTGAGATTTAACAAACACCTAATAAAGCCTGCAACAAATTCAATGCTAGTCTTTTTCACACATCTTAAATCCTTACAACCACCCTGTAAGCAGCTCTAAGTGAATAATAAAGGCCTAGTGTTGATTGCCACTAATTCAACCAAGGCCTATAAAAGGACCCATCCTAAGATATCCAACCTTATGGGCAGTTTACCCAAGACAGAAATCAGCAAGACAAAGTCCCTGCCCTCAGGAAACTCACAATCTACTTAGTCTATGCAGAGGTTGCTTTTTCAAGACCAAGGAGGAACACAGAATATGGTCACACAACTCATAGGAACTGTGGGAGAACGCAAGGTAAGAAGAGGTGGTGAATCTGACCTATGTCACACATCACACGGCATCTAAGGCTAGAAGGAGGAATAGGAGTTAAAACAAGCTGATAAACAGGAATGGCACTCCAGGCAGGGGGAATAACAGGGGCAAAGTGGGTAAGAAAGTGTTCAATAATAACAGTGCATTCAGAAAACTGCAAGAGATTGTGGGGACACGGAGTTTTGCATTTTAAAGGCAAAACTCTCTTACTGGCAACTGTCAAAGGACTTTAAGAAGATATTTCTGGGCTGGGTGTGGTGGCCCACGCCTGTAATCCCAGCACTTTGGGAGGCTGAGGCGAGCGGATCACGAGGTCAGGAGATCGAGACCATCCTGGCTAACATGGTGAAACTCCGTCTCTACGAAAAAAAAAAAAAAAAATACAAAAAGTTAGCCGGGCGTGGTGGCGGGCACCTGTGGTCCCAGCTACTAGTGAGGCTGAGGCATGAGAATGGTGTGAACCCCGGAGGCGGAGCTTGCAGTGAGTCGAGATCATGCCACTGCACTCCAGCCTGGGCCACAGAGCAAGACTACATCTCAAAAAGATATTTCTGGAAGGCCAGGTGCAGTGGTTCAGGCCTGTAATCCCAGCACTTTGGGAGGCTGAAGTGGGTGGATCACGAGATTAGGAGTTCAAGACCAGCCTGACCAAGATGGTGAAACCCCATCTCTACTAAAAAGACAAGAATTAGTCAGGCATGGTGGTGGGCACTTGTAATCCCAGCTATTTGGGAGGCTGAGGCAGAGAACTGCTTGAACCCGGGAAGCAGAAGTTGCAGTGAGCCGAGATCGCACCAGTGCACTCTAGCCTGGGCGACAAAGGGAGACTCCGTCTCAAAAAAAAATAAAAGGTATTTCTGGATAAAGGAGCCTGTCATTACTAACATCCAGATTATACTTTGGATAAAATAATGCTTAATGAGGTTTATGTTTTTAAAAACAACATAAAATTATTTTTCCATTATAATCTAAGGGGCTACAGTAGCGACTTATTAAACCTAAAAATAGTTTTAGAATATCCAAAATAAGGCAGTGCTAAATGACAAAAATTACTACCTCCTAGTCAGAGGACTAGGAGGAAATAAGAGCAGAAGAACAGAAAAGGTACTTCTTCAGTTCTTGTTTTAAAAAGTACATGAAGCTTCCAGAAAGTAGGATATATTGCAGGACACAAATGTGTAGCATTGTTCTGTTTACACAAGAGAAAAGATGTCATTGCACCTTCTGAGGGAGACTCGTCAGATTGTAGTACTGAACAGGAATCTGCGTCAAAACAGAAAATGGTACCACAAATGACTAAGATCTCCAGCAGGTGGATTAAACTGGTTATCCATGTTGTCTGCCACACTCTACACCTGTATGATTCTCTGAGCAACTCTGAGATATTTATATCACTCAGGGGGATAAATGGAAACAGCATCTCCAAAAAGGAGACTTACATAAAAGAGGCAGAAGAGCAGGGGCTATTTCCATAAAGTGTATTGCAGACAAAGTTCAAAAGAAATAACTGGAGGATTTTTATAACTCACCTGTATTGACATTAGGGCTGATGATTCTACAGACTCCTCACACCATTCCTGGTTGGGATTTAGGTGGGGTATATAAAAGGTACTAAAGTATCCAGAGAAACAGCTGATGGCTATCTTACAGCAGTAACTTCAGCCTTGGACAGATCAGAAATACTGTTTAGAAAGAGAGGGGGTGTGGTAGGTACTAAGAATATGTGGTTTAAGAAATACAAGTTGCTGTAAAGGAAGTGCTGTTTTCAAGTTTTAAGACCAAGTAGGACATCTATGCACTGTTTCACAGTGGTCACCGTGAAATACTGAAACCCACTTATGTGGGGAGTCATATTTCTTGGAGCCTCAACCACCTACATCTCTAGGTATAAATTTGAAAGGTAAACATTAACAAACATAACTGTCACAAACCCAAGCAAAGCCCACAATGCCATCAAAGAAATGCAGTGAGTTTCAGGAAGGAAGGGTGAGGGGGAAGCCTCTTAGAAGCAAAAATAGACCGGGCGCGGTGGCTCAAGCCTGTAATCCCAGCACTTTGGGAGGCCGAGACGGGCGGATCACAGGGTCAGGAGATCGAGACCATCCTGGCTAACCCGGTGAAACCCCGTCTCTACTAAAAACTACAAAAAAACTAGCCGGGCGAGGTGGCGGGTGCCTGTAGTCCCAGCTACTCGGGAGGCTGAGGCAGGAGAATGGCGTAAACCCGGGAGGCGGAGCTTGCAGTGAGCTGAGATCCGGCCACTGGACTCCAGCCTGGGCGACAGAGCGAGACTCTGTCTCAAAAAAAAAAAAAAAAAAAAAAAAGCAAAAATAATTTAAATTATAAATGAATTAAAATAGCCATTGAGCAGACAAGACAATAAAACAGATGCAATAAATAAAGTTCATGCACTTCACTCAGAAGAACCTATATACTCTTATTTTACATTTAGAAGTTATTCCTACTTTAGATACAGTTTCTGCAAGTGTTTGTTTCCTAACAGAGGAAGCAGAGAAGCAAATTAAAAGTTGAGGGCATCTACAGTCAAACAATCATTGCCAAGGCACACTGACAGCACCTAGAAGCAGCAGCTAACAGCCTTACAAGACAGAAAAAAACATGTTTTTAAAAAACAGATATAGAACCCAAAACACAAAGCTAAATGAAGCCTTAAGTGCAGCAGTGAAACAACCACACATCATTGGCCTCTACATGTGTGTGCACAACACAATAGATTGACTCCTTGTCATGAGACCTATGTTCTGATTCTCCATTCAGCCTTTCTGAACTCACCTTCACCTAGAACAATCAGGATAATACTTCCTTGCCCTACTACCAAACAGAACTGCTGAGAATAGCTTAAAAGTATATGTAAAAAGGGCCGGGTGCAGTGACTCAAGCCTGTAATCCCAGCACTTTGGGAGGCCGAGACAGGCGGATCACGAGGTCAGGAGATCGAGACCATCCTGGCTAACACGGTGAAACCCCATCTCTACTAAAAAAAATACAAAAAAACTAGCCGGGCGAGGTGGCGGGCGCCTGTAGTCCCAGCTACTCAGGAGGCTGAGGCAGGAGAATGGCATAAACCCGGGAGGTGGAGCTTGCAGTGAGCTGAGATCCGGCCACTGCACTCCAGCCTGGGCGACAGAGCGAGACTCCATCTCAAAATATATATATATATATGTAAAAAATGCTCTGAAAACTGTAACATACTACATGATATGTAACTGTAAGAATATGTTAAACATGTTCTGTATATTCTGTTTAAGAAGGCAAAGAAGTATGTAATGTATTTAAATCAATTTATATTTAAATGGCTAAATTAAAAAAAAAAAAGCACTTCTCTTAATAGCAGAAAATTAACTTACACGGCATCACTTATCCCCTCACCAAAATACCAGATTTTTTTTTTAACAACTATTAGCAAGAGAAAGACTTTTTAAAAGCAAGAGAAAGATTTTAGCTGCTCTTTGCAAATCAGATAGGTTGATAACATTTTTTCTGACAGGAAAGACATTTCAAATTGAGAAAAGACAAAGTATGTTTGACTTTCTGGGTTGTTTGTTCATTTGTTTTTGGAGACAGGGGCTTGCTCTGTCACCCAGGCTACAGCACAGTGGCACAATCATGGCTCACTGCAGCCTAGATATCCCAGGCTCAAGCAATCCTCCTGCCTTGGCCTTCTAAAGATTCTGAGATTACAGGTGTGAGCCACCACAGCTGGCCTACAATAAAATTTTAAATGAATACTTACACCTAAAAAAATACATGCAATACACATCTATTATAGTTATACTATAGAGCAATACTTTTCAAACTGCAGGTCATAATCACTAGTGGATTATGAAGTCAATTTAGTGGTTCACTGCCAGTATTTTATAAAAAAAGTAAGATAGAAAATATTAGAGTACATTGCATTTAATAAAGGTAAGTACTATTCCACAGAATTTTGTTTGACTTAATATTTATTAGTGCAATGTGTACGTAAACAGGAGTGCTGGATAACAATGCAAATGTATTTTTTACATGAAGTGTAGTCAAAAAAGACTGAAAGTCACTCGTAAGAAATTCAATAAATAGGTATTTGATTTCTAGATGCCGGCTAAGAACTAACAGAATTTAAAAGCAGCTACTACTCAGAGTGACCAAGACTCAATACAGAAGTAAAGAAATCACAGCTGGGACCAGGCTGATGAAAAGGGCAGTGTTTTTGTTTAAAAAAAAAAAAAAAGTCACTGGGCAGCAGTCCTCAAAGTAGGAAAAAGATAACATTCCTTCCAGGAATTTTTTCTTTAAAAGAAAATTAGAAAAAGGTAGATGGTAAGAAAAGCACTGTGCTGTTAATTAGAAGAATATACCCCCATCAAACCCTCTGACTTTAGTCCTCAATGGTTTCATCTTTAAAATGAGAGGATCAGACTAGAAGATAAATTTTTTATTTTTTATTTTTCTTTTTATTTTTTTGATAAAACACTCGCTCTGTTGCCAGGCTGGAGTGCAGTGGCGTGATCTTGGCTCACTGAAAACTCTTCCTACCAGGTTCAAGCAATTCTCCTGCCTCAGCCTCCCGAGCAGCTGGGACTACAGGTGCATGCCACCACGCCCAGCTAATTTTTGTATTTTTAGTAGAGACGAGTTTTCATCATGTTGGCCAGAATGGTCTTGATCTCTTGACCTCATGATCTGCCCTCCTCAGCCTCCCAAAGTGCTGAGATTACAGGCATGAGCCACCATGCCTGGCCTGAAAATAAATATTAAGATCCTACCTTAATACTCTGATTCCAATGGATAATAATAATTAAGTCATAACAGAACTACTTGAATTATAACTGAGCTTTTGTTCTTAATAACTAAAAGTTTATCTTTTAATAAGAAAATTATGTAACATCTTAATAAATAACAGGTTTTTATATAAAAATCAAGACTTAATGGCTAATGTTATATTTCTGCAGCTTTCCATTTTCCAGACCTAAACGGCCCAGCTGGATGGGTAAAAATTACCCTTAGATACATTACTATTCACCTGGCTAGCAACCATGAAAAACACATGGAAGGTACCTTGAGGGAGTTACATAACCGCTATATAACTTTCTTGGTACCATGGCCCATTTAAAAGTTAAAAAAAAAAAATTAAATAACCACTGATACACATTTACACTGTTAAAACAACTGCAATCAGTAACAAGTGCTTTACAGACTAAAAGATTAGATATTAACAACATGTCCTTTTGTCTCCTTCCATAAAAGGATCAAACGCTTTAGCTTAATCACTTTTTTCTAAATAAAGATACCAACTGCTTCCTTCGTATTTCCCTCTTGTCGCATCAATTTCCTTGCCTGATGTTGGCTGCTTGTCACTGTCTATGTGCTCCTTAGCCTGCTGGTAAGAGCCTGAATGCTCCTTACTATTGGTAAGCCCTTCCATGGTCTATGTCCACTTCCTTATGCTTAGAGCTGATATCTACAACAATAGTGGTAGCAAGCTGTCAGATAAATAGACACACAAAAAATTAATTTAGTACACACGACAGAATTACTTTGATTGGGAATAGGCTACATATTACATTATAAGGAGGTGTTTACATAACGATATGTATTTTATCATGTAGATGTCTAGAACTCCTGACCTCAAGCAATCCTCCCACCTAAGCCTCCCAAAGCACTGGGATTACAGACATGAGCCATTGCATCCAGCCTATCATGTAGATGTCACATCTGGAGCCACTTCTGAGAGTAGATGGAATATGTTTCAATTCTAAGCAAAAAACTTCCATCTTTTTAAATTAGGCATGAAAAATGATAATAGAAAAATGTATAAAATAGGGATGAATAGAGGCACCATGAAAGGAATAAAAACAGACAAAAAGACCAAGCCAGTCAATCACTGACAGCTATTTTGTCTCTGAACACTATTACAGAAGAGTACTAAGGAAGAATGCAGACACACACACATATATTAAGGTGTTTCATCATGCCATATCATTAGTACAAAATAAAAAGAAGAAACAGCATAATATCTATTATCAGTTCTCTCTGTAAGTCCATATTGCCCATCATTTATTTCTCTACTGTTCTATAGGCCAGTATCTGCTTCGGAAAACATGTTCTTCCAAATCAAACCACTCCTAATGAAATGAATGGACACGGGTCAATCTATGTGACCAACGTGCAGAAGCAGTAAATTCAGGTTTTGTTGAGTTCATTTTTTACTGAACTTACTTGTCTTTTGCCAGTTCTCACCCACTTTGAAATACGCACCAAATAAATTAACACAGTTTTACCAAATGCCATCCAAATAGCTGATTTTGTACATAATAGTGAAAATTGAGTGTTCTTAATTTGCAAAACTAACTTTGGACATTTAATGCTAATTAGATCATATTATTACTGTTCAGTGAAAGGCTCAAATATGTAGTTAAGGGCTGAATAAACACGGAACTGGAGAATACACACCAAAAATATGTACAAGTAAGGAAGAAAGCACAAATATCTTATAGAAATAAATAAGTGTTTTAAAATAGATACTAAGTGGAAACTGAGGAAGTGAAGAAGATCCATTTATGCTCCCAGGTCCTAAAGTCAACATTAAAGCTTTTAGAATCAAATATACAAAAAGCCAGCACTGCAGGAAAATGAAAGAAGCATTAGATTGGAAATAAACAGAATACTGATGAAAGGAAAAATCAAACATGACTATTGATAAATGTCTGCAGCCTTACTGTTCTACAAAAGAACACCATTTCTTACAGGGAGTGAATGGGAAATTGGACAGACAGTGCTGTCAGCTACAAAACCCACCTTAATGAAGGCTGAACATGAGTGACAAAAGCACTTGGTATAAAATATACAAAACTATCTGGAGGAAAAAAGGCATAGATAAAACCAAAAAAACTATAAATGGATTCTCATTCTAAAATACAACGCTTAAACTGACTTAAATAGCCATAGTATTGTATCAACTTAAAAGTCAATAGACTAGCATTAAACAACAACAACAACAAAAAAATTTGAAAACACACAAAAGATACAGAACCAGGTAAATGATACCTTTCCACAATATAATCATACTGATGATTAATCTCTAAATAACTTTATCCCTTCCCCTCAACCAACTCACCCAACATTTTCTGCATCTTCATCACATTCAGCTTTATATTTGCAGGGTCCACACTTGGAGTGTTTTCTGTGAACTTCTGTCCCTGACCCTTCCTCTTCTGTTTAAAAAGAAAAATCAAATTTTCAACCAAAAGTTGGGATCCTTTCCAGATACGCTTCATGTTTTCAGTAGTCATTATCCTGTTTCTGAGGAAAATGTACCTGAGCTCTTGAAAATAGTCACCTCCAAAATCTACCAATGCTTGAAGTTCAAAAATGTTGCCAGTACTGAGTACAACATATTTTGTGAGGAAAAGAAGTTTTGGTGCTGGCAAAATAATCCCTTAAACTATCTAGGCAGGACAACACAGTAGGTTTGATAATGAATTTTTTTTTTAATTACCATATAACACTGAATAAGGGAGAAAGAAAAGAGACAGGAGAAATACATTTAGTCCTGTGATTACCCTCCTGTTGCAATCAGCCTGTGCAAAGTTGGTCAGCAGATAAGCACCTGACCACAAAAGAATGTAACTCTCACCTTTTCCTCGCATCAGTTTCATACCTGTCTTTCTAACTACATAAAAACTAACTTCAGAGTTAAAAGAAATACTTATTTCCAAATTTTAAAATGGAAAAGGGTCTCTTTATAAAGGACTTTTCTTTTTCTACTTGGCCACTTAGCACAGCCAAAAATACACAGATACAAAAGTATGCAGGTCTCCTACGACCCAACGCAAAAAAAAAAAAACAACAGTAAATATCACCAGCCCCAGACTCAGCTCACATCCCACACTGAAAGGGCCTTACATTTTGTGGGTCTCAACTAGAGTGGATCACATCCTTAATCTCAAACTGGCCAGGGAGATCAGTTCTGAATTCAACTTAAGGATTTCAGTTCATTCAAGGGATTTCCCTTGAATTTGGTTTGAAAAAGATTACTATTCAGGGAGTGTCTTTTTTTTTTTTTTTTTTCAGACGGAGTCTTGCTTTGTCACCTAGGCTGGGATGCAGTGGCGCAATCTCAGCTCACCACAACCTCCGCCTCCTGGGTTCAAGTGATTCTCCTGCCTCAGCCTCTCAAGTAGCCGGGATTACAGGTGCACACCACCACGCCAGGCTAATTTTTGTATTTTTAGTAGAGATGGGGTTGGCCAGGCTGGTCTCGAACTCCTAACCTTGTGATCTGCCCACCTCAGCCTCCCAAAGTGCTGGGATTACAGGCATGAGCCACCACATCCGGCCTCAGGAGGTGTCTTATAATAAAGAGGGTGTTAAAAAGGTACACAAATTTGCCATACCTGTTTGGTAATGCTGCCAAACTTCTAATTTTTGGTGGCTGCCTATCCTTAAGTAGAAATATTCCCCTAAACTCTCACGAATACTCCCAAACAGATACCAGGGATTATCATCCTAAGTAATCCTGAGGCCCCAAAACATAATAATATTCAGAAATACTACAGTTACCATGAGCTCACTAAGGTCTGTATATTAACTGGAGCAAACCACTTAGCCCTTCTAACTCATACGCCCTAAAAAAAAAAAAAAAAAAAAAAAAGGTCAACCTACATCCTCAGGGCAAGATATCCAGCATTTTTTGTTTTGTTTTGTTTTGTTTGAGACAGGGTGCAGTGGCATGATCACCACTCACTGCAGCCTCAACCTCCTGGGCTCAAGCAATCCTCCCACTTTAGCTTCCCAAGTAGCTGAGACTACAACGCCATCACATCTGGCTTTTTAAAATTTTTTTAAATTTTTTTTTTTTTTTTTTTTTTTTTTAGGATGGAGTCTCGCTCTGTCGCCCAGGCTGAAGTGCAGTAGCGCAATCTTGGCTGACTGCAACCTCCGTCTCCCGGGTTCAAGCAATTCTCCTACCTCAGCCTCCTGAGTAGATGGGATTACAGGTGCCCACCACCACGCCTGGCTAATTTTTGCATTTTTAGTAGAGATGGGGTTTCACTACATTGGCCAGGCTGGTCTCAAACCCCTGACCTCAGGTGATCCACCTGCCTCGGCCTCCCAAAGTGCTGGGATTATAGGCATGAGCCACAGCGCCCAGCCCAATATTGTATTATATAAGCATATCTTAAGATGAACTCTCACTTCTTTAATATAGGAACAATGACAATGACAGTTTCCTAACTGAATACCTGACCACAGGGGCTAGACTATATGATCGCCTAAAATCTGTTCCAGCTCTAAGATCTGGAATTTATTACCTGATCCTTCACATGTGATTATAAAGCTTTGGCTTAAACATGTCCATCTACTTCAAATTCTATTGTTTGACAGCTTTAACTTTTTTTTTTTTTTTTTTTTTTTTTAGCTGAGACTGTCATCCTTGAATTTCACCTCAGGACAGTTCTCCTATTCTCCAGGAGACCTTCAAAGTCCCTTCCAACACTGAAATTTTAAGATTCTATGAAATGTAGAAGTATGGAGTGAGCTTTCAGGCAGTTTTGAAAGGATCATAACTGCAGTTTCCATTTGCATTAAGTGTGAATTGTACTGAAGTGGGTGTTCTTCGGTGTACCCCATAATACCTCAAACATTATTTTCTATACAGTACATACTCATTAAGAACTATAGCCTCATTAGACTATGATACAGATTAGTCAATCTCAATTCTGATCATTTAAACTCCATTATATGCTATTACCAAATATTAATCTTTTAAACAACAGAAATACTTCATATATTTGTAAAATAAAATCAAAAACATAGATAGGAAATTGTTAAAGGTTTAAATTAAACTATTAAACTCTAAACTCCATGAGAGTTGTTGGGCAAGTCTTCCTTTTTCTATGTACAACTTCCTCTGGAGTTTTTAACCCTGTACCATTAAAATTCCTTATGAGCAAAAACTTGAAAGCAAGGGATGGGAAAGAGTTACAAATACTCTAGTCCAAGCTAAAATCACTTGTGGGGATGATCCAAGAAGAAGTCACTTTGATGCAACCTCAATTTAACAGAAACTACAACATCTTCCCCTTAGTCTGACAACAAAGTTCCAGGGAAAAATGCGAGAAACAAGAATGCCTAGAGCTGACAGGGAGAGTTGGGTTAGGAGTGCATGGTTTCTTTTTGAGGTAATTAAAATGTTCTAAGAGTGACTGTGGTGATGAATATATAACTCTGAATATACTAATGAATATATAACCGTGAATTTACTAAAAGTCACTGAATTGTACACTTCAAGTGGCAAATTATATGGTATGTCAATTATATCTCAAAGTTGTTTTTTTAAAAGAGAAAGAAAGAAAGAAAGAAAGAAAGAAAGAAAGAAAGAAAGAAAGAAAGAAAGAAAGAAAGAAAGAAAGAAAAGAAAAGCAAATATCCTTTAAGAGGTACTTGAAACTTACCTCCTTCTCCAGATCCAGATCCATTATCTGAGAAGAAAAACAAAGAATGAATATGAACATTTTTCCTGGAAATCTCATCTTATCAAATAATAAAATTTTCTATCAAAAATAAAACTGTGATATCCATTCTCAGTCCCTTTCTCAAATTTTTGATATCTTACAAATTTGTTCTTACATACCTATTTTATGCTGCTCTCAAAATATAAATTGCTTAGATACATAATCATCTATATTTCATATATCTTTGTATCCCATTAAGGACATATCCAGATGCTCTGCACAGAGTAAAGACACTAAATACTGAAAAATAAATGGCTAAATACAAATAATTAATTTTAATCCACTCATTTAAAACATAGGAGAAAATTTTAGTTTTGTTAAAGCTTGAGAGAAATAATGAATAAGCTGCTTTTATTAGAAAGGCAGGAAAAGAGCTTTGGGTCTTACTCCAAAAAAAAAAAAATCTTCTTAATGAAATCTGCGGATAAAGACCAAAAGCCAAAAGGTAAGAAAAGCCCCAAGGTTTAGGAAGCAAAGAACCAAAGGCTTGAGGTTTTCACATTACTAATAAAATTAACTTCCTCTAGGAAATCCAATCAGAAGGAAACTTACCTGACTTGTCACTAGTAAAATTAAAAAGAGCCTTCATCAAAATTACCAGAAAGAAGCCAGTCTCAAGTATAATTAATATAAAATATTTATTCTATAATCCTAAAGGAACCAACATATTAGCACAGAACATGTTGAAAACAGGGTAATGATATAAAATCATGAGCACAGAGTCATGTAAAAAAAGAGAGAGAGCAAGTGAGGAATTTGACACTTTATCTAGCACTTTCCAGGGGAGAGGATACCCTGGATCCTAAAGAACCCATGCTAGCTCTCCAAATTGTCCTCTAGAGCAGAAAACAACACTCAACAATACTGTTCCCTTCCCTTCAAGCTCCTTCAGACAATAATCAAATTCCCAGATACTGCAGAAACAGGAGGAATTAGAAAAATATATATTGTATACAGTATCAGTTGTAAAATCTTCATGGGATTTTATGGAAAGTCTTAAATTATGTTCAATTTTGATTAATCAACCACAAAATGACATTTTCTCTGAGTAAATAAGGAGGAAGTAAAAGAGTGATGGAACAGAAAAAAAGAGAAGGAGAAAGGAAACTCAAAATTGTTTTTATGACCAAACTCTTCTTAGGAAAACACCCCTTTATTACTTCAATTCCACATACAATGATTGGGTACATATTATGTGCCAGGCACCATGGTAAATGCGAGGAATAAAATGATAAATAAGACATATTCCCAGTATATGAAATACTACTCCCAATCTTTTATTCAAACCATGTCTAATTTTAATAAATATAAAAACTCATACCTTCCTTTGTCTTTTAGAATCCTTAAATAAATCAAATACTGTGGCTATTATGATAACAAGGTAGAAGTCTCCCCGTAGGTTATATTTTGTAAATGGTATGCGTTTCCCCAACCTACATGATTCCATCCCACCCTGAGATTATGATATACATCCCTAGGCAAGACAGTACCTTCCCACTGAGAAAGCACTGATTTGGCTGGAGGTACTTATGTCAGATGAATGAAATACAATGTGGTATACGTATAGAGATACACCCAAGTTTGTTTACACAAACAAACTCTGCCAGGAGATGTCACAGAAGAAAGATTTCACAGAGGAGAAAAGGCTTAAGACCAACCTTAACCATAAGAAAATGAGTTTTCAAGTAAGGAAAAGAGAATAGTATTTCTACTTCAAGGAATAGGATCCACAAAAGACCAAATAACAAAACACTGCCCACTCAGAAAATAAAATCAATATAGCAGCTTATAACTTTGCTCATTCAATTCTTATTTAACAACCACAGGAGATAATATCCACTTAACAAGTTAAGGAATTGGGGCTCAGAGAGGTTAAGTGATTTGTCCAAGGTTACACAATAAATAAGGGTTGGAGTTAGGTTAAGGTGAGGTCTTGTAACCCTGGTGCAGTGCTCTTTCCAATCTACCACTCCGCCGCCTAATGTTTAACATTGACTGTTTATCAAAGCACTTGGTGTCTTAAACATATGTTCCTCATAAATGAAGCATATTTGGGATTGGAAAGAACCTCCATATTCCTCTTTAATTTCTAGATCATTCTGTGAAACACAATGTACTTAAAGAAGTATATAAGAACCACACCAAATCATAATCTACTAGCCTCAAAACATAATAATTTCTCCAAGCACATGATTATTTTAGCGTGTATAGAAAGAATTTGGTCTTACTACAAGAGAGGTCTGGGCTTTTCCCTCTGCTTCCGGAAGGTAACCTACGTCATACCTGATAGGAGGATATTGGTTAAGGGAGGGTGCTGCCCACACTGAAACTTAGTGTTGGGGGTTGGGCCACATTTAAGTCTTAGGGTGGGGGTCGGTTACACTAGAAAGACCAATCATGAAGAGTAGACCAATCATGGAGTCTACGAGTCACACAGTATTAGTGGACCCAGAGTCTTCAACTAACCACACAACCAACTCATCAATTATACTTACACAATGAGCCCCAATAAAAACTATGAATAGCAGGGTACAATGGCTCACACCTGTAATCCCAGCACTTTGGGAGGCCAAGGCAGGCAGACTGCTTGAGCTCACAAGTTCAAGACTAGCCTGGGCAACATGGCAAAACCCTGTCCCTACAAAAAAAAAGAAAAGAAAAGAGCCTGGCATGTTGGCATGTGACTGTAGTCCCAGCTACTCAGGAGATGGAGGTAGGAGGATTCCTTGAGCCTGGGAGGTCAAGGCTGCAGTGAGTCATGATCGTGCCACTGCACACCAGTCTGAGGGACAGAGTGAGACTCAGTCTCATAAAGAAAAAACTATGAACACTGACGCTCAGGCAAGCTTTCCCAGCTGGCAATACTCCATGTGCACTGCCACACACTGTAACTAGGAGGAGTTAACACTGTCCATGCCTCCACTGGGAGAGAAAAATCAGCAACTTCATGTTTGGAACATTCCCAGAATCTGTCCTAGGCATCTCTTTCTTTGGCTGATTTTAACACGTATCCTCTCCCTTCATAACCATGCATATAATACCTGTTAGTGAGTCTGTCAGCCCTTCTAGCAAATTATTGAGCCTAGTGGTTAGCTGGGGAACCTCTTGATCTCAGCTGGTGTCAGAAGTGAGAACAACCTTGGAGACTATCCCCTTTGACTTTGTAGTTGATTGACCCTAAAATTGTCACATTTAGTAAAAGGGACAATTTCTGAACACTGTAATATATAGGGAAAGAAAGGAAGTGGAAATCCCATAAGAATGGCCTTCACCTTTACCACTAACCTCAATATAATAATTCAAGTTACCTCACCTGCATCTCTATCCCCAAACATTAATACAAACACAAGTAAGAAAATAATATTAATAGTTCACCAAATTGACCACTACTAATTCAGGAAGGAAAAAAAAAGATGAAGTAAATACAAACAGCATGGGATGAAGAGGTGGCAGAGAAAAAAACTTGGAAAGCAACAATCTGTGATACTGCTAATGACTTTCTACAGAAATTCCTCACCTCTTTTTAAAAAATCATCAAGACAGATCCCCTATCATTCCCCACTTCAAAGCTCACTCTAACGTTCAAATCATAAGGCAAAGGACATGAAAAGAAAGTCCCTACAAAAAGGGTGTTAAGCCTTAACAATGTAGTAAGGAGTAACATAAGTCCATACAAGACCACCTGAGGTTAAAAAAAGCAAAAGCAACAACGTTAAATGAGGGCAAAACAGATTCCCCCACTCCCCACAACAACCACCACCAATCCATGCAGCAGTTGTGGAAATATACCTCTGACTCAAAACTCCCTTTTAGAAATGATTCCACCATATTTTCCAAAATTTATTCAGAAGAATATCATACATACCAGAGTAGCATGGTCCTCTTGCTACTACTGTTATCTCTTTCTGGTGCTTACAAGCAGCCCTTCTGAGAAAGCATTCATTTTGATAAGTGTCCCCATTTGATCCACAGACAGGAATGTAATTTGTATGGCACTGCAAAAGAAACAAAAATAAATTCTCAGAACTAGGCATGAATATTAATAGCTTATTTCACATTCATGAATGCAATACCATAGCATTATGACATACTTCGCTACTGAATAGTCTGGTTGTTTTTTTTTTTTTTTTGGTTTGAAAAGAATTATGCTACTTCTTATACCTTTTTTCACATTCATAAGGAAAATAACTACCAACTATCCATAAAAATGAGAATGAAAATCTCTATTTCATTTGCTTGCTACGAAAAACCACTGAGGTAAGAGGAAATTATTGACAATGTAAAGAGTGCTAGTTATGTAATAGCATTTTATTATTATCATAATTCATTTATTCATTCAAACCTAATCATAAAAATAGAAAAAATTCATTATTCAAAACATCTAGTAGGCAAAGTCCCAAGGTAAATGGTATAGAAGACACAAAGAAATATAGGATGATCTCTGTTCACAGAAACCTTACAATCTTGTAAGAGAGTCATACAAGTAGGAAAAAAACCAATACTGCAAAGCTAGATCATGAACCAAATCAGTAAGCATGTAATGCCTAATACCGATTATTGTGAGCTGGAATATTCAAGAAAAGCATGCTCAGAGAAAGTGGAATGTGAACTGAGCCTTGAAGGATGAGTAGAAATAAGAAAGATGAAGAAGAAAAAACACAATACACATCTGAGAAATGACACTGGACCTGCATGTAGGAAAACTTTAAAACATCTATATGGTAGAAATATCATAAATGACTAAAGTTTTAAGATCTGGGGAAAATGCTATAACAATATGATACAAGTTATTATTACTTAAAAAATAGAACATACAAATTAATAAAAATGGGACCAAAAACAGACATGAAATGTTTACAGAAAAATTACAAATGGCCAGTTAATGCATAAAAAATTATTGATCTTCACTAGCAATCAGAGTTGTCCACTAAGATGAGATGCTATTTCCAACTTATAAAATTGGCTATTAAAAAATTCAATTAGGTAGACATACCACCATACCAGTTTTGGTCATCTAAATTGGTTCTACTTTGGGGTAACATAATTAAAGAATATGTTTCAAGAATCCTAAAAAAAGAATGCAGTTTTTGATCCAGAATTACACATTTAGAAATCCATGTGACAGAAACCTATACACATTTATTACAGCCATTTCCAACAGAAATTTATAATATCAATAACCTAAAAATCTTAATGTCTAACAAGACAATGTTTAATTGAAGTATAACTGTTCAATAAATTAATATTACAGTCATTAAGAATTACCTTTTGAACTTAAACAATCCAACAAGCAAAAGGCAAATAATTCTATTAAAAATAGGGCAAAGGACATGAACAGACACTTCTCAAAAGAAGACATACAAGTGACCAATAGACATGAAAAAATGCTCAACATCACTAATCACCAGAGAAATGCAAATCAAAACCACAAGAAAACATCATCTCACAAGTAAAAATGACTATTATTAAAAAGTCAAAATAACAAATGCTGGTGGGACTGCAAAGAAAAGGGAATGCTACACAGATGGGAATGTAAATTAGCTCAGCCACTGTGGAAAGCAGTTTGAAGATTTCTCAAAGAACTTAAAACAGAACTACCATTCAACCCAGCAATCTCATTAGCGGGTATATACCCAAAGGAAAATCAATCATTCTACCAAAAAGACACATGCACCCATATGTTATTCGCAGCACTATTCACAATAGCAAAGACATGGAATCCATCCAGGTGCCCATCAATGGTGAATTAGATAAAGAACATGTGGTATATATACACCAAGGAATATTACACAACCATAAAAAAAAATGAAATCGTGTCCTCTGCAGCAACATGGATACAGCTGCAGCCCACTATCCTAACTGAGGAACAGAAAACCAAATACCTCATGTTCTCATTAGTGTTAGGTAAACATTGGATACATATGGACATAAATATGGGAACAATAGACACTACTAGAATGGGGAGAGAGGCAGAAGGGCAAGCGCTGAAAACTACCTATTACGTACTGTGCTCACTACCTGGGTGACAGGATCATGCAATAAACCCATCTAACAAACCTACACATGTACCCCCTGAAATTAAAATAAAAGTTGAAGTTTAAAAATAATAATTGTAAAAAAGAATTACCTTTAAAAAAAATATTGTGTGACAAAAAAAGCTAACAAAGTTAGGCAAAAAGCACATATATTATTTCTGGGAATTCTGTACTATTTTTAAATGCATTATGTATTCCACAAAGCTAACTGTAAATGTTTTAAATAATATGATAATATAAAATAAAATATAGCAAGAAAATAAAGTATATTTATAGCCAATTTAGAAAAAAAAGAATATGCATAAAATAAATCCTGAAATAAAATGTCAATAAATTTTTCATATTATCTATCTTCATGGTTTCCTAGTTCCCTATTTAAGATTTTCCATATTTGTCTATTTTTCTTCAATGAGCAAGACTTAATTTTATCATTTATCTACTTTTAAAAAGTGATCAGATTTACTTTATGAAGCATACATATGGCATGCTACTGTATGTATATGTATACGCACTGGTAAAAACAACTTCTAGTAAAATATTTTATAATCTAGTCGACTTTGCTATACATCCAGTATCAGCAGAATCTTACATCAACTTGTATTAAAATTATCTTTTTATTTTAGGAAGCCTCCCTATTATAAACATTCCTCCAGTTTTTCATGGATCACATTCCTTTCTTCTCTTTCCCTAAAATTTACACAATAACTAGTATGATGTCTACATGAGTCAATATGTTACTTTGTAATCATACAATACTCAATTAGCCAAGGAAACTACTATGAGCTCCAAGATATCAAATGCTAAATCTATGAACTTTCCAATCCCACTTTCATTCCTCAACAAACGCTTACTTTCTAAGGTAGTGTTGTGTTCACAAAGGTGCCAATATCGCCCCCTAGGGGTGGCTGTCCCTGTGGAGGCATTCTTGATTGTCACATTGACAGAGGGACCTTACTGTCATTTACCAGATTCCAAGGATGCCTGAAGTACTGCAAAGGAAAGGATAGTTCCAGACAACAAAGACAAGTACCACATAACTTCTGGCTATTCATGTAGGAATTTTGACAAGACTTTCCATAATACTACAAATCAGTCTGATCTGTTATACCTTACCCTAATATTGGTTTTTATTCTAGCATCTACTATACATCTACATTTTTGTTTCATGTACTCCTGGTATGAAATTACTTTTAATTTTTCTTTTTTTTTTTTTTTTGAGACAGAGTCTAGCTCTGTCGCCAGGTTGGAGTACAGTGGCGCAATCTAGGCTCACTGCAATCTCTGCCTCCCAGGTTCAAGCAATTCTCCTGCCTCAGCCTCCTGAGTAGCTGGGATTACAGGCACACACCATCACGCCCAGCTAATTTTAGTATTTTTAGTAGAGATGGGGTTTCACCGTGTTGGCCAGGATGGTCTTGAACTCCTGACCTTGTGATCCACCCACCTCGGCCTCCCAAAGTGCTGGGATTATAGGCATGAGCCACCATGCCTGACCTGCTTTTAATTTTTTTAATCCAAACATTTATTATAAGTAAACATAAACATCTGATGGCTGTATTTTCTTCTATGGTAATCACACCTAAGCATTTACATTCTGAAATATTTATTTTATTATAAATTACTTTTGTTTCTTCTTTACATTGCAATCGTGCATTCAATTCATTTCTTTAATCATGTGTTTATGTAGGTTAATTTATCCATGAATTTCTTCTAAGGATGGTAAAGAAATTGAATATTAAAATGAAGCATTAACTCTGATAGGGCTGACAATCTCAACATTTATTCAACAGTTTTTATCCAGTAAGCATTAGTCCACAACTTTAAGTGTCCTTTAACTTAACTATCATAACCATGAATCACACAGTTTAATGTTTAGAGCCAAGGCTATGAAGCCAAAAACGTCTGAATTCAAATCCTGGGCCCACCAACCATGTGACTATGGGCTAGCACCATCACCATGTTCAACAGTGTACAATGGTGTACCTACCTAACAAAGTTGTTATGAAGATAAAATAAGATAATCTGTCTTTGGCATTTCTATCTGACCATGGTACATTCTCAATAAACATTAGCTATTTTTGCTGTTGCTTGTATCATTTCTCAGTCATAAGTATTTGCCAACAGTCACTAATAAGTGGAAGAGCCACCAATTCCTCCCAAATGATGTATTTTAACCACTACACACTCAAGTTAGTCAGTGGGGAATTGCCATCTGTCACTTGGTGATACTGAGCAGAGGACTTAATGTCTCTGAAATTCACCCTCACGAGCACATACCTAGGAGTGAGTGTAAGATGGGAGAAGCAGACCTGCTGTTGGTCATTCTCAGTTTCCATGAGTCTCTCCTGGAAGCCTCTAATTATGCCAATGGACAAATTATGGGATTTAGACAATTTTAACAACATGCAAATTCCGACTTATGCACTGATGTTGGATTCTAACTCTAACCTAAAGTCTGCTTCCTCTATATTGCCACCCTTGCTGGGAGGAAGAACTCTCCCTTATACCTTTTCTTTAGCTAGAAGAATGTGATGATGTTGCCAGCTATTTTAAGTAGTTTAGAAAGATGGAACAGTGTACAACTCCAGAACTGCATCCATTCAAGCATTTATTGTGTACCTACTGTGTGTCAGGAACTATGCTGAATACAGCAAGTAGAAAATAATAACAAGGTTGTGATGGTTAATTTTATGTGTTAACTTGACTGGGCCCCAGGGTGCCCAGATTAAACATCATTTCTGGGTGTATCTGTGAAATAATTTCTAGATGAGATTAATATTTGCATCAGTGGATCAAGTAAAGCAGACTGCCCTCCCCAGTGTGAGTGGGCACTATTCAATCCATTAAGGAACTGAATAGAATTCTTCTCTCCTTCTGCTTGACTGTTTAAGCTGGGACATTGATCTTCTCCTGGTGCCCAGGCCTTCAGTCTCAGAAATGGACTTATACCACTGGCTTTCCTGGGCTAGTATACAGATGACAGACTGTAGGACTTCTCAGCCTCCATAATCAAATAACCTAATTCCTTATTGCTCGCTCTCTCTCACATTCATGTGTGTGTGTTCGTGTGAGTGTGTGTGTTTGTTTCTCCGGAGAACTGTGACTAATAAAAGGTCTAATAAGAGGGCATGGCACCTAGCAAGAGCAGACATTGATAAATACAGGAAGAAAGATACATAGTTCAGAGAACGCCAGAACAAAGACAAAGAAAGAAAACAGGAAAAAAAGTCATAGACTCTACTCTATACAAAGTTTTCAGGGAAAGATGCAGTATTAATCATTTTTCTGTATACCAAATTAACAAAAGTGGCTTTGTTTATATATGTGGCAAGATAATAGCTCTTATTAGCAGACTGAAAAAAAAAACAATTTGAATTTTTATTTAAAATCCTGTCATCTGTTAAAATGTATTTAAATAATGTCCCAGAAAGCTTCTATTTAGCACTAAAAGCATGCTGAATCATAAGCAAGTTTTTAAAATGAATTGAAAGATATTGCTAAAGCATCCAGCAGAGAAGGGTTTAATGGGCATGTCGGGTCATTATTTTTAAGCTGGCAATAACCTAAGTCTACCTTGAATAGATTTATAATCTTATAAAGGAAGGCAGAATGGTCAAAGGAAGGTTCACTCGGTAGCAAGATCAAACTATACTGTAAGCCCTGAGGCAGTTTGCTCCTACAAGGCAAAGAACCAATCTTTAAACATCTTTACATCCTCAGCATCTAGTCTCATACCCAGCACAAAGTAAGCACTGGATAAATGTCTAATGGTGTCAACTCCTAATATATTTTCCTTCCTGCTTTGCCACAAGGTAAAAATGTAAGGAATTCAGACAGATCATGGAAGGATTTTCTAGCTGTTCAAGTATATTTTTTAAAAGGTCAAAAAGGCTGTTTCTTTATAATCTTAGAGTTTCAGGGAAATACTTTTCTCAAAAATTGAAGAAAAGCAGGGCTGGGCATAGTAGCTCACACCCATAATCCCAGCATTTTGGGAGGCCGAGGTGGGAAGATTGCTTGAGCCCAGGAGTTCAAGACCAGTCTGGGCAAAAAAAAATTTAAAACTCAGCCAGGTGTGGTGATGGACACCTGTTGTCCCAGCTACTCAGGAGGCTGGGGTGGGAAGATCACTTGAGCACAGGAGGTCAAGGCTACAGTGAGCTCTGATTGTGCCACTGCACTCCAGCCTAGGCAACAAAGTGAGACCCCATCTCAAACAAACAAACAAAAAAAAGATAGATAAATATGATGTGAAAATCTAAAATTTCTTTGTGTCTAAAATATAAACAAAATGAAAATGAAACTAAGATACACAATTATTTTTGTCAATTAAGAATACATACTGTTAAAAAGAAAAACAAAAAAATGAAATTAGGATAACTTCTTTAAAATACAGAGTTTTTTGGAATCTATTCTTACTGGAAAGGAACAATCTCTAAGATAAATACCATTAAATGATTTAATACTTATAAGGGGAATTAAACAAGTTTATATACACATAAAATGTTTCTAGAAGGAAATGCAAGAAGTAACAGATGTTGCCTCTGAGAAGTTGATACTCTGGAGTGGAAGCTTTTTTTGTTATATATCTTCTTATATTGCTCAAGTTGTTTACTATGAGCATACATTACTCTTTTTTAAAAATAAATCAAAGCAGTCAGGCATGGTGGCTCACACCTATAATCCCAGCACTTTGGGAGGCCGAGGCAGGCAGATCACGAGGTCAAGAAATCGAGACCATCCTGGCCAACATGGTGAAACCCTGTCTCTACTAAAAACACAAAAATTGGCTGGGTGTGGTGGCACGCACCTGTAGTCCCAGCTACTAGGGAGGCTGAGGCAGGAGAATCACTTGAACCCGGGAGGCGGAGGTTGCAGTGAGCCAAGATCATGCCACTGTACTCCAGCCTGGCAAGAGTGAGACTCCATCTCAAAAAATAAATAAATAAAAATAAATAAATAAATCAAAGCAGCAGGTTCTCTTGAGAGTTTATGCGTTAACGAATATCAAATGCTCAGGTAATAAGCAATATATATATTCCAATATTGTATTATATAGTGTGTGTTTGTGTGTGTATATATATATGCATACACAGATATGTCTTTACAAATCAAGATGAGGGAAAAAGAAAATACTCCAAAAACTAGACAAAGAATATGAAATATTAATTCACAAAAAAAGGTCAACAAATGTATGGCACATTTTTAATTTCTCTAGTAATCAAATGCAAATAAAAATTGTTTTTGCCTTTCAGATTTATTAAATTTAAAAGGACCAACAAAATCCACAACCAAAAGGTTGAGGGGAAATAGGACATCTGATATGAGGCTACTGGTGAAAATGTTAATCTGCACATGAGCATCTATTGGCCCAACAATTCCACCTCAAGGAATTTAACCTAAGGAAATACAGCAGCTGAAGAGGCGAACAGCCCCAGTCTTCCCCACACAGGGTGGCTAAATCTCCAACAAAACCCACCATCTTTCTTTTAACAAACCAGAGAACAGAGTTGAGGACAACCACAGCCACTAAAAAGTGAGAGGGAAATCTCGGAAAGGAGAGAGTTTGAGGGGAGTCCCAGGTTCCACATATAAACACAGAGCACACTTCTGGCTGACCCCTAAACCACACATGGGATAGACTCCAAGTAGCCCCTGCGAGGCTAAAAGAACTGAATTGATACTTGTGTTGCTGCCCACCACAAGTAAGGCAGAATTTGCAGTTTGAGTTCAGCCAACTGTTTCAAAAATAACGATAATCTTCAAAGAACATAACAAAACCCACACACTCTAAAACATATGATTCACAATGTATAGGATAAATCCAAAGTTACTCTAACGTGAAGAAACAGGAAAATATGGTCCATTCTCACATGAGAAAACAATCAACAGAGGCAATACCTGAGGATGTCCTAGATGTGGACATGAGCAAACATATTTTAAAGCGGCAATAACATGTACGCTCAAGGAAAATATGCTTACAGTGAATGAAAAGAGGAAATCCCAGCAGGTAAATAGAAACTCTAAATTCTAAACATAAAAAATCTACAATTAAAAACTCACTGGATAGGAAGAATGGAGATGACAGAAGAAAGGATTAGTTAACCTGAAGACAGATCAATAAAAATTATCTAATGTAGAGAACAGGAAAAACAATTGGGAAAAAAATGAACGGAGTATCAAGGACCTTGAGACATTATCAAAAGGTCTAACATACATCATGGAAGTCCCAGATTACAAGAAATAATAAGCAGAAAAAAATATTTCAAGAAATAATTCTCAAACTGGGTAACAAATAGATTTCAGAAGCTCTGCCAACCCCAAGCATGATAAGTTCAAGGAAAACCACACCATAGTACTTAATAGTCAAACACAGTAAAGAGAAAATCTTAAAAGCAGTCAGAGAAAAATGACGCATTAGGTTCAGGGGGAAAACAGTTCGAATTATCACCGACTTCTCATTTCGTTCTGGCTAAAGTCACCTTCCATGTTATGCAGAGTTCTATAGAAAGGTGCTCTTGGCAAAGAAATGATGTCCCCAGCCAACAGGCAGCAGGGATCTGAAGCCAGCCAAAAGCTACCTAAGAAAGCTTGGCAGAAGGTGGCTGATGTGAAAATGCCCAAGAGAAACCCTCCTATCATTCTATGTAATTGAATGTAAAGCCCCTTTGGACTATGAAGAAACTGGCTGGACAACAGTATACCTACCTACCCTTCCTCCTTTACCTAAACTCTCCACTTCTTTTAATTAAAATAAACCACCTGATGGTTTACAGTTTTCAAAGATGTTTCATATGCAAGCTTTCTTTCCAATTTTGATTCTCATTACAGAATCATAAGTAAGGGCAGGAAATGTGCCTTCACTTTTCCGATAGAATACTGATGCCAAGAAAATTACCTGAGATCATACAGAAATTTGCCTGAGGTCACAGGGTTACCAGAAATACTAACTCTCCTATGCTTTCATTCTGGATTTCTGTACCCTTTCTTCCCCTCAAAATCCAAATGGTGGGCATGTTTAGAAGAAAATTGTGAGTAGAAAAAAAATTCTAGTTCCTTTTTCGTCTCATATTAAATCAACCATCAGAGACCATCTTGTAAGAAACATTCTGAAGTCTGATTACCATTTAACCAAAGAAAATAAAAAGAAAGAATTAAACATAACATGTTTCCTTTGTTTTACTTTTTTAGACAACAGAATCACAACTAAAAGAGCATCTGAAAAGCAAAAATATTTACACTCTTAGTTTGAGGTTCCACTTGCTATTCCAGCTCTAACCTTGACTTACCCTGAGTCTCCAAGTGAGTCAAGTTCTGTGGCCTGAAGAGATGATACAGCAACAAATAAGAATGGAAGGGAAAGAGACAGACTAGAAGGAGAAGAAAAGGAAAAAGATGCCAACATTTAAAATAAGAGACTCTAGTTCAACCTGTACCTTCTTTCCTTTCAGTGACAATTATACCTTACATTTAAATAGAAATTTGATATTTTTTCAAAGAATTGTCACATCTATTATTGTCAATCCGTTCTCTCAATTCCATGCAAGCAGCATGGAAGACACAAATAACAGGGCATCATCTGACAAAAAAGAACTGAGGGACTGTGAACCCAATTTCTTTATGGGGTTCAAGATGTTTTAGATTTTTTAATTTGAAGAATTTAGAATTATAAAATATGAATATAAAACTTTTCAAAATAAGTTGGGTTTCCTCACCTGAAATTGGCATGCACATTTCAAACCATCTCCATCTTCTTTACAGACTCCTCCATATTTACATGATGACTCATCACAAACTCTTACATCAGACTCCCTCACATTTAATTCTGCAAAAGAAAAAAACTGTTTGACATATATATTTGGATTTCTATTACACATATGTGTGTGTGTTGACATATTTATTTGGATTTCTATTACACATATGTGTGTGTGTATGAGAAAGTCCTTAAAATGTATTGAGCCCCCCCATTCAGAAGTGTAATAAGACATAAATAAACAAAAAGAAATTCTGTAAGACACAAAATGCTCAGTATTCCCCAAACAGAATCCTGCATAATAATGAGCCTAAAAGCAACTCAAAATAGAACTCGAAATTTCAGGACTTAACATAATTTCCAAAGGTAAATCTGTAGAATTCTTCTCTTTGGCCTTCTAAGACCTTAAGATAACAATCTTACTATTTCTTATTTAACATTTTAGGTTATTTTTCTAGTAAGTTACTTTTAAGGCTAACGAAAATTAACAGTAATATTAATTAAATGAGATAAAAAATTATCTTAATTCTTTTGGTATTCAGAATAAATTTTGGGTGATCATTATTAATTCTAGACAAACTATTTTAACTACAAAAGAACAGTGAATTTGAATTTCAGACAATAAATATGGAGCATTTATGTATACAGAATTAAAGAGATTCAAAATCTTACTAGACTTAAAACTTTTAATGGACTGATTTAAGTTGACTCTATCAAAGCAAGCAGAGCCAATCAACAATATCAGCATTCTGTGGTCATTTTGCTCCTGCTCCGACATTAAGCATCAAATTAAGCTTCAAGGTTGTGCTTGGAGCTGCCAATCAGTGAAAGTGGATGAAAATCACTACAATGCAATTTTCATATCCTTTCTATGGGAAATGAGAGCTTACAAAAACAAATGCACTTAGGTAAACAATAAACAAATGACTGTTTTTAAAAAAAAAAAAAAGAAAAACTCCCAGTATAGTGGTGAATACATGAGTCTGGGAGCAGAGAGAGTCCCAGGTTAACTCCTGATTCTCCTGCTCAAAAGCTGAGACTCTGGGAAAAGAGCAAGGACTCCTGTATCTCTAGATCGTGATGAGGTCCTGGCAAAGAGATCTAAGGGAGCACTTCTCCAGTTATCCCCATTCCTGGTTGTTTTCTATTTCTAGATTTCAAAGCAGACTCAGTAAACTAAGTCAAGGGAATTCTACGTCCGGTGACAACTGTCCTAGTGACATTTCATTACCTCTCCCTACCCCATTTGTTCTCACTGCTCTGCAGTGGTGTCTTGGGTCTCCCACTCCCAGCTGACCCTCCGAGGAGCTGGCAATCAAGTACCTGAATCCCTAAGGAGTTGATAGTCAACAGTACTTACTTGAGTAGTCACTGTCAACTAAGCACTTTACAAGGGTAGGATCACGTGTAGGTGGGTTACAAAAAAAAATCATAATTATCTTCCTTAAATGATCTCAGGTGGGTTACAAAAGCTTATTTTCCTTAAATGATCTCCGGTGTACAGAATTGGATTAAAGTTCAAGCATTTACAAAAAAAAAGACATGAGTGGAAACTTAAAGAGAAAGCTAACACAAGCATTTTGTTATTCTTACTGTTCCACAAACTATTCCAGGTAGAGAAGGCCATCTTTCATTCCTCATCACCCTGGCTGTAGGAAGCTTTATGTCCTTGGTTCTCCTTACCTCCCCATTTTTGCTGTCTCTTCCCTTTCCCCCTTGACCATTTGCTTTAGCTCTTGAGGCTCAATCCTACGTAAAGGATTTTTCACCCTATCTACCCACACTTCTGCTAGGAACTTGAACAAGGTCTGGTTCCATTTACTATCAAATACACATCTTCAGACCAAAGGAAGATAACAAAATATTAATAAAGAACTGCCCTGGAAAAGAGGGTAAAAATGTACAATATCTGCTCAACTAAGAACTTAACCAACTTTAGGGGCTAGAGAAACAAGAACTGCACAATTTGACTAATGAAATACAGTGCATTTGTCTTTTCTCCTTTCTTTGTAGGCTTAAAGTTCACACTGGGTTCTATTACAATCAGACATAAAAAAAAAAACAAGAATAAGTCAAGTTTTTATTTTGTCTGTGAGGCAAGATAATGCTCTGAGTTATGATTTGCCACTTTGAGACTCCTGAATTGTAATGTTTTATCTGTTGTACTTTACAGGTACAGTGGATTGCAAGCTAGAACCTAAACCATCCCTGCCACCAAGAGTCATGTGTGGTAACCCCAAGGAATGTTTGTATGAGGGACTACAGAATACTTTAGGGGAATAATCATCCCTGCTAATGTGAGGCAGAAAAGCTTGGTCCCATGGGCTGGGTGCGGTGGCTCACGCCTTTGGGAGGCTGAGCCAGGTAGATCACCTGAAGTCAGGAGTTCGAGACCAGCTTGGTTAACATGGTGAAACCCCATCTCTACTAAAAATAAAAAACTTAGCTGGGCATGGTGGTACATGCCTGTAGTCCCAGCTACTTGGGAGGGTGGGGTGGGAGGATCGCTTGAACCCAGCAGGCAGAGGCTGCACTGAGGAGAGAGTGTGCCACTGCACTCCAGCCTGATAGAAAGAGTAAGACTCTGTCTTAAAAAAAAGAGCTTGGTCCCATAAACACAGCCTTGAACAAGAGAAGTGACCCCAAGCATAGTCTCTTCTCAAGACTTGGTTTGCTCCTCCAGCTAGCCCCAAGAACTCATAACAGAGACAGAGGAGCTACAACAAAGAAACTAAAGAATGATTTTCACTAAAAATGAAGTGACAAGCTCTGCTTTGATGCTCACGTGACAAGACATAATACATGGCGAGAAAGGAGCTGGGACACATCAACAGCCCCCGAATATCAGCAATGCATCTAGCAGGACCGCACAAGACCAAGCAGATGGTAGTGTCAGGCAAAGAGGTAGACCTCTGATATCTGACAGGAGGTACCAATGTGCAACTGCAGAGGTAGCAAACAGCACAGGAAGAAAAAGACAGGTGTCACGTAGCAGTGGCCAGAATGCATTAGTGAGCACACATCAAACACAATTTGGTGACTCCTGGAATAAATCTTGGAGGGAGGCATTTATGAGGGAGCTAGAGGTCCTATATTATTAATAGGTAAGGGTAAAAGTCATGAAATTCTGATTACTCTGGTTATTAGTCATATTTTATTTTATGCCTATCTTGCTATCAAATCCATGCTAGTTTCATGTGTGTTAATGCGTAAATGTGATTAGTTTATCATCAGAAAGCAATTACTAAGCATCTACTAGGTACTTAATACTATGCTAAGAATTTTGGACACACAGGAAAAAAATGTAACAGGGAATGATCTTGCTAATATATGCAAGAATTAGTGATGAATTCAATACAGTCTATAATTAAGGGGATAAATGTGTCATACAGTTTATGACTGCTGTAGGAGTTCAAGAGGTAGGGGACAAAACTGGATTTGAAGCATAGGGTGTAGTGTCAGAAAAAACAAGACTTGTATTGACCTTGAAAAAATAATAAGGCTTTTTTATCATAATAAAGCTAATATAGGATCATAATAAAGAATTTGGAGAAGATATTTTAAATAAAGAATGTTCTAATTGCCCAAAACATATGAGTAATACTAAAAGACAGAAAAGAAAAGAGAATGTTTTTATGTAGGAAAACAATGTAAGTGAAAGTAGAGAGAAAGTAATTTCATAGTACACACAAACAATATTAGTATCAGTGGTTCCAAAACCATGTTCCTCAAAGGAACACTGGTGTCCTGGACTAGTGTACCTTCATTAAAATCAAATATGAAATTTTCTCATTTGCAAAGGAAAAAAATCAACAAAAAAAACTGTTCTCATTTTTAAGGGGTTTTTTCCTTTATGTTTCTTAAACCTTCAATATCAGATTATTTCAGATTTGTTGCTGGCTATCAACTAACATCAGATGATTTCAGATATTTTGCTGGCTAGCAGTAAAAGTATGTTCAACAAATAGGTAAGGAATACTAATACAAATATTCCAACAACGTTTCATGAGAACATAGGTCAGGTCATGAACGTCACAAGCTCATGAATGGACATTTTAAATTGTTTTGTAGTTGTGGCAGTCACTGCTAACGCCTACCTTTGATCTATTCTCTCCTTCTTACTTAGTAAGAGAACTCCAATTTTGTTCAGGGAAACAAGGTACCCAACTAAATAACATATATTTCTCGGCCTCCCTCAATCTGTGCTCATATGTAGGTACTGTCCCTTTCTCCTTCATTCTTCCTCTTTTTTTTCCCTTGACTGGAGAGCAAACCTGTTGCCTAAAGTTGCAGCAGCCAAAAGATGACACAGCACAAAGACCAGGAGCAAGACAGTAAGATGGAAGAATCATGAAATCACCATACCTCCTGTGGATCTCCTCTTTCCAGACTTACCATTACAGAAAATAATGTATATAAATGAATACATTTTTTAAAAAGCCCTTATCATACAAGCCACCACTGGTCACACCACTGATACATGCAGTTAAACATAATTCCCAATAGAACGACTGTGTGTAAATTTAATAAGATAAATATTTCTAAGAATGGTCTTAAAAACTTTTGTGCTACATCAGAGACCATATGATAAGATTAATTTATCAAGAGACCCACGACTTGCTGGTGTTCTGACTCCTCACAATTTTTTTTTTTTTTAAGACAAGGTCTCACTCTGCTTCCCAGGCTGGAGTGCAGTGGTATGAACATGGCTCACTGCAACCTCTGCCTCCTGGCCTCAAGTGATTCTCCCACCGCAGTCTCCCAAGTAGCTGGGCCTCAGCCTTCTGAGTAGCTGGGGGCCACAGGCGTACACTGCCATGCCCAGCTAATTTTTGTATTTTTTGTAGAGACGGGGTCCACCATGTTGCCCAGACTGATCTTGAATTCTTGGGCTCAAGCCATCTGCCCACCTCAGCCTCCCAAAGTGCTAGGATTACAGGCCTGAGCCACCACACCCAGCTGATTCCTAACAAATTTGAGAACAGAATCACTGCCTTAGCTTAAACCCAATACAGAAGGAATCTATTTTGGGATCATCTTCTGAATGCTCCTTCTTTTCAAGTATTCTGTACAGTACCAGGCATCAAGAGGACACTCTACTACCTGTCAATGATTATGATGATTATGCACCTGCCTTCCTGAAACCAAAATGAAAATTCAGTAAAATGGATGAGCCATTACTAAGGCCCTCAAAAATCAATTCTCCAAAGAGAAATGTTTTACACAAAGAAACACTCATAAGAGTTGCTCAAAACAAAATATTTTGCTCTTGTTTTAAATCTGTCCCACAATTCTCAAAATGTACAACTTGTCTCGAGAATTTCATTAACATTTCAAAGCTCAGAAACAATACACACTAGTGGCAGAAACTCTGCTTTCTATGAACCTGAGCTGCCCAAATTCCCAACTTCTGGCATTAACAACTAGGTTCAGGCTCTGACTCAAAATGAGATCCAGCAGCCTTCCAGAATGATATGACTTTTCTACCACCCTTCCACTAAAAAGAAGGTAGTTCTGGGGATCTTATGAGTTAGCTAACACTCATGGAGAGCCAAAAGGAAATAAACTTCATTAGATGTTACAATAGAAATCAGGGTTTCTCAATCTAGGCACCAGTGACATTTGGAACCAGATAATTCTTTGTTGTAGGGAATATCCTGTACACTGGAGGTTGTTTAGCAACAGCCCTGACCTCTGCCCACTAGATGCCAGTAGGACCACACCAGCTCTGACAACCAAAATTGTCTCACCACGTCCTGGGACGTGGGGGTGGGGGGTCGAGGGGGAGGGGCAAAATTATCCCCAGTTGAAAACTACAGTAAAGGGAAAGCAAAGACTTTTCATCTAATTCTCTGACACAATCACTATAAGGAAAACTAGTCAAATAATCGGCAGTCTCAAAAGATCTCAACACACTGCCACAGCTATTCTCCATTTCAATAGAGGGACTTAAATATATTGATTCCAAGTTTATGTTAAATCCCCCTCCTTTAATAGCACCTTAACCTCCAGCAGGCCTCACTTCCTCCTTCTTCCTATAGCAACTCTTCTTCTTCAAGACCAAAGCAACCTCAGTTCCAATGGCTTTTTTCTTAAGTCCTCCAATCCTTTTCAAGACCTTTCTAGAACAGTTGATACTTCTGGCCTCCCCTTGTAGCCAAACAGTCTTCATTATCCCCTCAATTTTCTGACCTCTTTTAATTTACCCACTCCTTTTTCCTTCTCCTATTGCCCAATCTGTGTCAATAACACTCTTAGAACGTATCTCCAACTTAATCAACTCTCCAGATTAACCGAAGTGTAGCATTCTCTATAAAACCTACAGAACAATGCCTATGGCACAATGAATTCTCAAGGCTACTAGACCCTCTCTAGAACATCCATGAGCACTTTAGCTCCAACCAGGGTAGCTGTTCTTGTGCTTCAAGAGTCAGTTACCCAGCCTATGTAGTTGTTACTACAATTATGTGATTTCAACATTTCATATGAGTGAAAATAAATTACTTCTATGAAAACTAAATTGAAAGACTTGAATAAGGTGAGCTACTTTTTTAAAAAACCTACAGTTGCACTTAGAATTCTGCATCCACAGGTCTTTAGCTTCCTTTTTAAAGGGATTAAAACTGCAATTTGTAATCAATGCATTATACAAGTGGTTTGTTCAAGAAAGAGGAGGCCGGGCGCGGTGGCTCACGCCTGTAATCCCAACACTTTGGGAGGCCGAGGTGGGTAGATCGCGAGGTCAGGAGTTCAAGACCAGCCTGGCCAACATGATGAAACCCCGTCTCTACTAAAAATACAAAAATTAGCTGGGCACGGTGGCACGTGCCTGTAATCCCAGCTACTCGGGAGGCTGAGGCAGGAGAATTGCTTGAACTGGGGCCTGGGAGGCAGAGGTAGCAGTGAGTGAGACTGTGCCACTGCACTCCAGCCTGGGATACAGAGCAAAGAGGAAACCATTCTCAAAGAAAAAGTATGGGCCCTCTTTCAAAATATTTAATAAATATGTATATGTTAAAATAAAACGTTACATGCATTTATGAATCATTTTTGTGACTCCCTACTTTAAATAACTTCCCCAATTAACCAAATAACTACCAAATTATTGTGGGACCAAGACAAAAGGATCCCTACTGTATAGTAAATGTTCTGCCTTCAACCATCCCATGTGTCATCTCATTTTGTTCATTCTCTGGCAGTATTCACATTCACACCCACCACTTCGAGTCTTCAAACCTAGTTTTCCCAACCATATCAAAGCCATGTCATCTGTTTTTGCTAGTGCTATTTCCAGTCTTCAGAGCATTGCTGGGGAAAGTCCTATAAATTAATGTTCCCTAAGGCCTTATTAACATGTAGAAAACTTTAGTTATCTCTAGTGGATTCTGTATTGACTCCCCACAGAACATGTTCAAACTTTTCACTTTGTCCTGTCCTTTAAAAAAAATTTTCATGAGTTTATACTGACTGTCTAGATGTCAGTAGTATTTGGAGAAATCTGCCCTTTTTCAGAAAAGCAAACCAATCCAATCTGACAGGACCCTGCTGGATGGTTTCACTCCCAGAACAAGCCCAGTTTGTTCTTGAACCTGTACCCACCTGCCTACAAAACAATTCCATGATCTCTCTACTGAAAATAGCAGAAACATTTAAAATATTAAAATATTTAAAATACTGCACACCAGGAAATAGTATGGTACAACTATGGAATATTATAAAGCTATTTAAAGATGTATATTATATAATACGGAAATAAGCTTATGAATGTTAAAGTGAAAATGCAGACCACAAAACTATACACATAGACTATGATTTTATATGAAAAACCTGCCAGGAACTGTGATGCAGGCTTTTAGTCCCAGCTACTTTGGAGGCTGAAGCAGAAAGACCAGGAGTTGAAGATCAGCCAGGACAATATAGTGAAACTCATTTCAAACACACACACACACACACACACACACACACACACACACACACACACACACACACCCATACATATAAGATAATCCAGCCAGGAATAAACAAAACCGGTAACAGTAACCTGTTACAGCAGTTGAACAATGAGTGATTGCTCCCCTTTTCAATTTTCTATATTGGTTATTATTTAACGGGGAAAAAAAAAAAGAAAACCTCAATGTGATTTCAAAGACAACCCCAGAGACAGTTTGCTACACCACACGCAAAGCATAAGTTTCAAGATCAGGAAGGGCCAAGTTCACGTGGTAGTCCTCCTTTTAGAATAATACTTTCCCTTGATATTGTAATGATTAGATAATGTATGCAAAGGCAATCATGCCTAGAACAAGTAGTTATACAACAAAGATTCACTTTTTTTCTTTTCCCAGATACGACTTCAACTCCCAACCAATGTAAGGGGCACCTCTAATGACACAAATCACTGAGAATACATTTCAGGGTATAAAATCAAGCAATAGATTTAGCAATTGTTGACTTCAAGTCCAAGAAAATCAGAAGAATTAGAAATTAAATCCTCTTCAACTTGTTTACTAATCACATTAGTTATCTTCTAGTATAAAGATATGAGGAGGAAAAATAAACTTTACCTAATATTATATGATACAAAACCAAAAGCAGTTTACATTAATATTAAAAAGCATCAACTGCAGAGATAGCTAAAACTTCTCTAAGCTATACTTAATGAAAGAAATTTCACATATGCCACACAATCATCTGACTCTGATATTTTTCATTCCATTTTGCATACTACTGCCAACTACCCTGTTAAACCACACTTTGCTCCTGTCAATCCTCCACCCCCACTCCTGCAATCTTCCCCCGCTGCCTACTTCAATTCTAAATGCCTGTATCAGGACTCTCCAGGCAAGGTGACAGGGAGAACAACTACTGCAAGATCAGATGGAAGAAAAGGCCTGGGTCCAAAGTTGAGTGTTTAAGGCCCCCAGGGTCTTTCCAGGCCTCGCCAGTCCTAGCCAAAGATGTCATGGTTGTGACATTCTCTCCCTCACGGATGTTTCTGATCTCTGGGGTTCTGACACTAGCTTGGCAAACCATAACCTGAATCTGTTATGGTGCAGTTATTAAAATTAATGATGAAAAATCTCTATATTTCCTGACATGACACATTTAAAGGCAGACTTTTTAAAATGTATGTAACACAAACTTTTTTAATGCCTATTTTAAAAATCTGGAAGGTACACTCACCAAAATAGGAACCACAGTTATCTCTTGGTAGAATTTAAACCTTCTTCATTATTCTGTATTTTTCTGAATTGAGTTTTACAACAAATTTGTATGATTTTTAAAATCAGATAAAGCAATTACATGCTACAGTATATAAGAACCTTGAAAATTATGCAGGCAGGGTGCAGTGCCTCGTGCCTGTAATCCCAACACTTTGGGAGGCCAAGGCAGGAAGATTGCTTCAGCCCAGGAGTTCGAGATCAGTCTGGGCAACATGGTGAAAGCCCCATGCAAAAATTCCCCGGGCATGGTGGCGCATGCCTGTAGTCTCAGCTACTGGCGGACTGAGATAGGAGAATCACTTGAGCCGGAGGTCAAGGCTGCAGTGAGCTGTGATTGCACCACCACACTCCAGCCTGGGAACAGAGATCTTGTCTCCAAAAAAAAGAAAAAGGAAAAGAAAATATTATGTTAAAAGAAAGAGGTCAGGCGCAAAAGGCTACACGTTGTATTATTCTATTTATATGAAACATCCAAAATAAATAAATCCACAGAGAAAGTCTCTATGTGGTTACCAGGGGATGGGGGCGGGGAGTAGTGGGACTGACTGTTAAAAGGTAGAAACTTTCTGGGGTGATAGAAATATTCTATAATCAGATGGTAGATAGTGATGATCATTGTACAATACAGTAAATGTACGAAAACCACTGAATTATATACTTTAACATGCTGAATTTTACATTATGAAAATTATCTCAATAAAAAATAAAAATTTTTAAATCATATAAATCATGCTAAATTTTGGAAAAATCAAAATAAAAAAATTATAAACAGGCATTATAATATGCTTTTTAAGAGGCACACCCTGGCATCAGACCACCTTGTTCAGCATCCCAGCTCTACCACTTATCACAGTTGTGTGAGCTTAGTAATTTACCACTTGTGCCTCCATTTCTTCATCTACAAAATGGGGACAATAACAGTACCTATCTCAAAATTCTGATGGAGGATTAAAGGTATAGAAAGCACTCAGAGCAAAATAATAATACACATCATAAGTACTCTATTAAGTGTAAGCCACTATTGTTTTTTATTAGCACCAGTTCTGGAGAAGGCATAGAAAAATGAGCACTCAAACAAACTGTGGAAGTACACAGTGGCACGATCTCTCATGTGTCCATATGTATTGCCATTTTAATTGTCTTTATCCTTTTATCCAACATTTCCAGGAAATTATAACAGATATAAAAGAAAAACATATAAAAACCCATGTCCAAGATTGTTAAAGTCAGCATTTTCTGTAAAACCAAAGTGGAAAACAACCTCAGTGCCCATCTTTTGGGAATTAAATTATTGTCATAATACTATACAGACATTGGTAGAAACACACGTAGTGATATGAAAAGACAACAAGACCTATTGTGGAAAAACACACACACACATTGTAAAACCATACACACAGTTTTACTCCCATTATTTTGAAACATATACCTGCTTACATATATAAGATTTTGCAGGTATATTCAATACATTTCCTTCATTAAACTATTTTTTAAATCAATAATCCAAACACAAGAACCCTGTCCTCTGGTTCTATTTCTAACCACTATCCCTTAGTGTCTCCAACACTAAGTACAATAGGAGGTAGCCAGAACCCAGCAAAATCACCCACAAAGACAAAAATCTATACAACAACTTGCATACTGGCACTGAAAAACCTGGTATTAATGATTTTAAAAAGAGAATTTTTTAAAGACTTCACAAAATTCTGGTGCATTAGAAAGGTTCCACACTTCGGGTTCCACTTATTTGATTAAGTAAAAGTAACTATATGATCTTGGCCAAGTGCTAAATCTGAGAATCCCAGTTTCTCAGAATTTAAAAAAAAAAAAAAAAAAGAGTATAATAGTCCCTTATAGGATTCCAATGGTTATAAGAGATCCTTACAAAAGAACACTGCAAACTATGAAGAAGACTGACTGTTACTCTTTGGCTGAAACCACCAAAAACAAACTTAAAAAGACACTACCATAACCAGAAACCCTGACAAATTTTGTTGTAAAACACTGAATAATTTTTTAAAAAAAAACTAGGTCTAAATAAATGGGAATTTGGATGTTCTTATGGTATAAGCTTGAAGTAAACAATGGTAAACACAAGTGTACCACCTAGAAAACACCTCAAACCACTTTAGAGAGAGAAGGAGGCTGGGCACAGTGGCTCAAGCCTGTAATCCCAGCACTGTGGGAAACCAAGGCAGGCGGATCACCTGAGGCCAGGGATTCGAGACCAGCCTAGCAAACATAGTGAAACCCTGTCTCTACTAAAAATACAAAAGAAAATTAGCCAGATGTGGTGACAGGCACCTGTAATTCCAGCTACTCAGGTGGCTGAAGCACAAGAATTGCCTGAACCCGGGAGGCAGAGGTGCCACTGTACTCCAACCTGGGCGACAGAGTGAGACCCTGTCTCAAAAAATACTAATAAATAAAAATTAAATTTAAAAAAATAATAAAATAAAGAGAAGGAAAAAAGCTATAGAAAACAAATATAGGACACTAAAAGATTGAGCTGACTTGTGAACAATAAAGAATCATCAACTGGGCTATAAACAACAGAATTGACACAGCAGTATCAGCAGTTTAGTTTCACGTGCAAAACAATATTAAATGAAAGCTGACAAGGCAAAAATAAACTGAACTTAAAAATCCCTAGCCAGGCACAGTGGCTCATGCCTATACTTTGAGAGGCTGAGGCAGGAGTATCACGTGAGCCCAGGAGTTCAAGAACAGCCTAGGCAACACAGGGAGACTCCGTAACTACAAAAGATAACTTTAAAAAATTAGCTGGACGTGGTGGTACATGACTGTGGTCTCAGCTACTCAGGAGGCTGAGGTAGGAGGATCAATTGAGCCTGGGAGGTCAAGACTGCAGTGAGCCATCATGCCACTGCACGTCAGCCTTGACAACAGAGAGACACCCTGTCTCAAAAAATAAAAATAAAATATCCCAAAAGGAGATCTGACCTCTGAACAACAGTGGCTCCAGTATCAACAGAAAATGCAAAGCAAAACAACATGAATATTTTTTTTAAAGTTCAGGCCAGGCGCTGTGGCTCACGCCTGTAATCCCAGCACTTTGGGAGGCTGAGGCAGGCTGATCACCTGAGGTCAGGGGTTCAAGACCAGCCTGGCCAACATAGTGAAACCCCATCTCTACTGAAAATACAAAATTAGCTGGGCATGGTGGCATGCGCCTGTAATCCCAGCTACTCAGGAGGCTGAGGCAGGAGAATCATTTGAACCGAGGATGCAGAGGCTGCAGTCAGCCGAGATCACGTCATTGTACTCCAGCCTGGGAAAAAAGAGTGAAACTCTGTCTCAAAAACAAAACAAAAAAAAAAGTTCAAAATCTTTCTGATGAAAAATGAAATGATTTAGCATAAACACTGAGATTAAAGAAGAGAATGGCAATTATCACAGATTTCCTCCTCATATTTTTCCATATTTCTCAAATTTTCTACACAGACTATATACTGCTTTTATAACAAAGAAAAAAAGGTGTGGGCTTTTCCCTTTTTTAATCCCTGGAAAAGACAGACTCAATATCTGCACAAAAATGAGAGAAATTGAGCTGTGGTTGAAAATATAATAACCTGCCAAAGTCTTTAAAGGTACAAGAATATGTTAAGAACTTTTAGAACCTTAAATGACTTCTGAAAAAAATGACAAAGCTACTGAGCCATGGAAAATAAATGATACTTTTTAAAAATAAATGAAATTGAATAGTAGCAAAAGATTTATAATAAATTAAGTCACCTAATAAACTAAAAGCATATAAGGAGAGAATTTTAAGATTTAAGCATAGAATTTCCAAGTACATGAGAAGTATGCCAAGCTCCTAAGAAGCCAATAACATAATAATATGAATAAAGAAAATAGTTAAGTTAAAACAAGCTTTCTAACAATGTAAAAAATGAAGGGGGATAAATGGGTTGAAGTTATCTCCCAATCCAGCTTAAAAGAAACTGAGAATTTAAATTCCATTAAAGAAACCACATATATAGGGAAAATGAAGGATAACAAATAGGAACTTAAATGAAGATGGTTAGTTATAACAAAAAAGACAACAAAGGTTGGTGAGGATGTGGAAAATGGAATGTTCACACACAGCTGATGAAAATGTAAAATGCTGCAACCATTTACAGCAGTTTGGCAAATCTTCAAAATGTTAAACATAGAGTTACCACTTGACCTAGCAATTCCACTCCTAGGTGGAATATATACACCCAAGAGATATGAAACCACGTGTTTACACAAAAGCTTGTACATGAATATCCATGGTGGCATTATTCATAATAGTGAAAAAGTAAAAACAACAAAAATGTCTATCAAGAGATGAATGGATGTTAAATGGATAAACAAAATGTGGTATTATTATGAATTATATATTCAAATATATATTGAAATATTATTCAGTCACAAAAAGGAATGAAATTCTGATACATCCTACAACATGGATCAACCTTAAAAACATCATGCTAAGTGAAAGAAGCCAATTATAAAAGGTCATATTGTATGATTCCATTTATATGAAATATCCAGAATAGACAAATCTACAGCAAAAGATAGTAAATCCTGGCCAGGGTTGGTGGCTTACGCCTGTAATCCCAACATTTGGGGAGGCCGAGACAGGCAGATCACCTGAGGTCAGGAGTTTGAGACGAACTTGGCCTGGCCAACATGGTGAAATCTTGTCTCTATTAAAAATACAAAATTAGCCAGGCACGGTGACAGGCATCTGAATCTCATGCTGAGGCACAAGAATCTCTTGAACTGGGGAGGCGGAGGTTGCAGTGAGCCAAGATTGCATCACTGTACTCCAGCCTGGACAATAGAGACTCTGTTTCAAAAAAAAAAAAAAAACATAGTAGGTCAGTGGTTGCCTAGGGCCGGATGAGGAGAGGTGGGGATTGGGGAGTGACTGCTAAAGAATGTCAAGTTCCTTGGCCAGGCTCGGTGGTTCACGCCTGTAATCCCAACACTTTGGGAGGCTGAAGCAGGCAGATCACCTGAGGTCAGAAGTTCAAGACCAGCCGGGCAACATAGCAAAACCCCGTCTCTACTAAAAATAAAAAAATTAGCTGGGCATGGTGGCAGGCACTTGTAATCCCAGCTACTCGAGAGGCTGAGGCAGGGAGAATCGCTTGAACCCGGGAGGCAGAGGTTGCAGTGAGCCAAGATCACGCCATTGCATTCCAGCCTGGGCAACAGAGAGAGACTCTGTCTCAAAAAAAAAAAAAAAAAAAAAAAAGTAAAGTTCCTTTTGAGGGAGATGAAAATGTTCCACAACCTTGTGACTATAGTCAAAAACACTGGATTGTGCACTTTAGAAAAAAGATGATGATGGAGGGGCACAGATATCAATTACTTAATTTAATGTAAATGAGTTGAAAGAAACTGAAAGCAGAATGATCTATAACTCTATTGGGAGACAAATCCCAACACTTAAAAACTAAAATATAAACACAAATCCAGAAAAGGTCGGGTCCTATGATAACTTTAGGAGATACTTGAAATCTACTCTATACAAAGGTAAAAAGTACAACAAATTATGATACAAGACAATGTTCAATGTATATGCCTTACATAGAATAACAAAAATATAAGAAAAACTGAAAAACTGTGAAAAATAAACCTATCATTATAAGCCGAAGTTTTACTATTTAATTAAGAGGAGATGACAAAACAAAAAATGTAAAGTATGGAACTAATATAAAACATAAATTAACCCTCTCCCCTTGGTAGGGGCCAACTTGACAGAGCCAAGTTCAGGGGAAAAAAAAAAAAAGACAGACAGATGATAGAGAAAAAATAGATACAGAAAGAGAGATTTAAGGCAAATGTGGTAAAATCTGAATTGGGGAATCTGGGTATACTATTACATTTTTCTAAGTTTGAAATTATATAAAAATAAACTTAAGTAAAACTAATAGTTAATATAACATGGAGACTGAGAAGTCAAGGAAATAACTCTTCTGGATATGAGTCTTTCACAAAATTTGTTTTCATACTAGGATACAAAGATACACCTTGTTTGTTTGTTTGTTTTCTGAGATGTTGTTTCTCTCTTGTTGCCCAGGCTGGAATGGAATGGTGTGATCTTGGCTGACTACAACCTCCACTTCCCAGGTTCCTGTGATTCTCCTGCCTCAGCATCCTGAGTAGCTGGGATTACAGACATGCGCCACCATGTCCGGCTAATTTTTGTATTTTTAGTCGAGACTGGTTTTTGTCATGTTGGCCAGGCCGGTCTCCAACTCCTGACCTCAGGTGATCCACCCACCTCGGCCTCCCAAAGTGCTGGGATTACAGGCATGAGCTGCCGCGCCTGGCCACACCTAGTTTTAATATGAAAACCCAGAGATTCCATATAACACATTCTTGGCCCATAATGCAAAATCATGAAACAATACATCTGTAACATATATAAACTCATGTGTTTCACAATGATGAGAGAAATTTTATCATAAATGTCAATGGAGTTAAAGAAACATCATGATCTATATCCACCTAAAGAATTTAGAAAGAGAGAAAAGGGAAAGTTTAAGGGATAAAATTAATAAAAGAAAAAATAGACATAAAAACATCAGATAGTGTTTCAAGGACAATGGTATAATCAGAGATAGCAGGGTAGGTTTCAAATACAAAGAAGGAGGAAATGGATTCAAGGAAAGAGTTAAAAAGAAGAACAATACAGTGGAAGTTACAAGGAGTACAGGCAGGAGAGGAGTTCAGACCAGAAGAACTAGGCACTGGAGAAATACAGTCTCCCATCCAACCGTGTAATTATGAATAATAGGAATGAGGGAATATATACCAATTTTGACTCTCCTCCAGACAGGCTCTCCATCTCAAAGAGCATCACAATTCACTCCACCATCTATAGGAGGAGATCCAGAAGGTTAGGCAGAAAAAGATCAATAAAAGAGGCTGGCTGGTTGAGAACTGGGCAAAGTAAAGAGCTCATGCCTCACTAGACAGCACTGACTGACTTCGCAATGTGGAAATAAAAGTCCAATGTTGACAGTGCCTCCAAGTTTAGAAGAGAATGCAGGCCAGAAGTGATGGCTCATGCCTGTAATCTCAGCACTTTGGGAGGCCAAGGCGGGCAAATCACTTGAGGTCAGGAGTTCAAGACCAGCCTGGCCAACATGGCGAAAACCCGTCTCTACTAAAAATTCAAAAATTAGCCAGGTGTGGTGGTGTGCACCTGTAATCCCAGCTACTCTGCAGGCTGAGGCAGGTGAATCGCTTGAACATGGGAGGTGGAGGTTGCAGTGAGCCAAGATCGAGCCATTACACTCCAGCCTGGGCAACAGAGCAAGATTCTGTCGAAGAAGAAGAAGAAGAGGAAGAGGAAGAAGGAAGAAGGAAGAAGAAGAGTAGGCAGAAAAATAGACTGTCAAGTGAAACCTCCAGATTTTTAATGGCTAAGAACCAATGTAACTTTTTAAAGAAACTGTGCAGACTAGGCTGGATGCAGTGGCTCATGCCTATAATTCCAGCACTTTGGGAGGCCGAGGCAGGCAGATCACGAGGTCAAGAGATCTAAACCATCCTGGCCAACATGGTGAAACCCTGTCTCTACTAAAAATACAAAAATCAGCTGGGTGTGGTGGCACGCACCTGTGGTCCCAACAACTCAGGAGGCTGAGGCAGGAGAATCGCTTGAACCTGGGAGGTGGAGGTTGCAGTGAGTGGAGATCACACCAACGCACTCCAGCCTGGCAACAGAGCTAGACTCCCTCTCAAAAAACAACAACAATTAAAACAAACAAAAAACCTGTGCAGGTTAAACAAGTCCTCTCAATTCTTCCAATTTCTACTGTTATCTTTCATCGTACCCCCAGTCTCCTCCCCTCTCCATTCCATCTTCACCAATTTCAGACTTTGCTTTCTAAAACCACAATGTCACTCAAACCCTTTAAAAGCTTCTTGATGTCTTTGAACCAAATGCCAAACCTGCAGATGGGCCTTGAAGACCTTAATGTGGTGGCATAATCTCCTGCCTTAATCCCCGCAACTTAGTATTTCGAAAAGACTCCCTTCACTTTTCCACCTTTGTGCCTTTCCTAAAGCTATTCCTTCAGCCTAGAATACCCTTTTTAAGAGGTATTCTATGTTCATTCATCTATGTTCAGCTTCTATGTTCATTCAGCCATTAATCTATTCCACTAATAAATATGTAATGGGCATCTAACTTTGTACCAGACACCAATCTGGGCACTGTCACTACAGTGGTAAATAAAACAGACAAAAATCTCTGCCTTCACAGAGCTACATACAGACAGAAAACAAGTAAAATATACAGTATGTCACACAGGAAAAGGTGTTCTGGAGCAAGGAAAAGCATGAAGGAAGGTTACGGTGTGAGAAAGACATTGTGGATGGAGGGTGGAGAAGGCTGTAACTTAAGGCACCACTGAAGGTGACATTAGAGCAAACACCTGTAGGAACTGGGACAAGAAGATTCCAAGCCCAAGGAACATCAACAGCAAAGGCCTCAGGCAAAAGTGTGTCTGATGTTTCCAGGTGATGTTCTCTCCCCATACAGCCCAGCTCAAGTGCCACTTACTCCAGGAAACCAGTTTTGATTACTACAAATCAGAAATTATTCATTCCCATGACACCGTATCTGTATCTTCCTTAGGGCACCTTGTACAGTGGAAATCCTCTTTTCAAACATATACAAGAGTGATCATTGATCTATTAATCAAAAAAGTCAGTTAAGGCAGAAACCATTTAAAATAATACCTATTTTAGCCATTTTAGTCTTAAATACATAATTATACATTCATTTCCCAATGTACCACCAAGACCTTTTTTTTGAGTATAAGTCTGTCAATGGCAGTTCCCCACTTCCTTGGATAAATCACACCCATAATCCATTAGAACTACAATGTCCGTTTTCCTTTCCTTTAAGTAGAACAGGGGCTTAAAAATACTTGCAATGTTTTCTGCGAAATCCTTCCAAAAGTTACAGGGTTTCTCCATTCTGTTTCAGTTGTCTTGACCATAATTTAATTCATTCAGGGCAATTCTTTCAGCTTCTTGTCTTTATCAAGTCTTTTCAAAGCATTCCGTAAAAACAGCTTTTTGTAATCTTTATTTCATTGATTTGAGTAATATTTATTAAATTATACTCATAATTACCACTCGTATCAGTAAGTTTTAAAACAAATACAACTGACTCTTGCTTAGTAAGCAGAAAAATCAAATGATACACAAACGACGAAAGCTAACTTAGCATTTGAGCATCTGTGTGCCTGCTGTGGGAATTGATTAGTATGATTTACTAAGGGAATGATTACTCCAAGATGCCAAAATCAAGCCCAGCAAAGGATCTGAATAGATATTTCTCCAAAGAAGATATACAGATAGCCAATATATTCATTAAAATATGCTTAATATCAATAGTCATTAGGAAAATATAAATAAAAAGGACATTGATACAGAACTTCACACCCACTAGGATAGCCAAAATCAGACAGACAATAGCAAGTGTTGGAGAAGATGTTGGAGAAATTAGAATCTTCAAACATTGCTGGTAGAAATATAAAATGGTGCAGCCACTTTGGAAAACCATTTGCTAATTCCTCAAAACGTGAAACACAGAGTTACCATATGACCAAGCAATTCCACTCCTAGATACATACACAACAGAACTGAAAACATGTGTCCACACAAAAACTTGTCCATGAATGCAACAGCAGCATTATCCATAGCAACCAAAAAGTAAAAACAACTCAAATACCCATCAGTAGAGAAATGGATATGCAAAATGTGGTTTATCCATACAATGACTATCATTTGGCCATAAAAAGGAATGAAGTTCTGATACACACTACAACATAGATGAACACTGAAAACATTATGCTAAGGGAAAGAAGCCAGACACAAAAGAACACACCTCATATGACTCCATTTGCATGCATATCTAGAATAGGCAAATCCATAGAGACAGAAAGTAGATTAATAGTAACCAGGGACAGGGGACATGAGGAATGTGGAATGACTGTTAATAGGTATGGGGTTGCTTTTTGGGATGACGAAAACTTTCTGGAATTACAGAGTGGTGACAGTTGTAAAATTTTGTGAATCCATACAAATCCACTTAACTGTACACCTTTTGAAAATCCTATCTTGTTCGTGCTCAATAAATGCTTATTGATGGGGAATGTGGGGGGGAAGCAAGCCCAGATGTGGTAAAAAGAAACTTCCACTGTATATATCTGTAAAAGGCTAACCACCTCTGTAAGATTATAAGGCCCTTGAAAGCAGGGAATCCTTCTCATATATTACCCTTAACAGCCAGTATATTAGATTACACTATGCAGTACTCAATCAAGGTTTGCTAAATTAATTATTATCCATCCACATTTTACACACCAGGGATCTAGAAGAAAAAAGCCCTGCCTGAGATTCCCCATTAATCAGAAAAACTCACTTTTTATTCCCAAGAATCCTGAATTGACATAAATAAGGCATGTCTCATAATCTGCCATTTATATCACCCATTAATACCATTCCTACCACCATATAACAATCCAGAGGACCCACTTCTAGTTAAAACCCATTTCAAATTCTCCACCTTATATCTATCACCAAATGCCACTAACTGATCTCTCAATATGTTCTTCTACCTCTTTAACCATATTCCCTAAACTAGAAATGCCCCACATGGTTAGCCTCATTTGTTCTTCTCAAATACCCTAGAGCCAAAAAGGACTATCATCATATTCATGTTACAAATGGAAAACAAAAAAAAGGTCAGTCTAAGGTTACCTGGTCTCCTGAATTCAAGTTTATCTTTCTTCACATATATCATGTATTTCCAAGCTTTTTTTCTCTTTGGATAACTAGGAACTTTCTGGTAAGTTAGCTTTTTAAAAAAGCATAAATAAAAAAGATATAATATCAAAGTTTTTCTTTTAATCACAGTAAGTCTAAAGTCCAGAATGAGTGGAGAACTGGGGCAAGATGACAACAAAAAAACTCTTGTTCCAGCCTGAGCATCATGGCGAAGCCCTGTCTCTACTAAAAACACAAAAAATTAGCCAAGTGTGCTGGCATGCACCTGTAGTCCCAACTACTCAGGAGGCTGAGAATCACCTGAGCCCAAAAAGTTGCAGCCTGCAGTAAGCTAAAATTGCGCCACTACACGCCAGCCTGGGCAACAGGAATAAGACCCTGTCTCAAACAAACAAACAAAAAAGTCTTGAGAACAAGAAGAGATAAACCAAAGGCCCACTGCTTAGGGAATATGCAATATCAAGAGACGACAGGGCCAATTCCCTATGCTTCATCTTCATCAAGGAACATGATCTTCAAGCTAGGGAGGTCAGAAATCTGATAAAAGGAAATCAACTTCTAAGGTAAGTGGCACGGATAGGGGACAGTAACAGAATACAGAGCTACTTCAAAAGAATATGCTCTCTGATCCAAACCACTCACACTCCATGATACTGAAAAAACTTTTACATCTGCCTTAAAAACTACCACTAATTATCTAAGCTACCTTGACAAGGTGCCAGAAGAACAGAAATAAAATAAATAAAAATAAACACATCCTCAAATTTGAAAAAAAGGGGAAATGCAGGCCGGGCGCAGTGGTTCATCCATGTAATCCTAGCAGTTTGGAAGGCCGAGGTAGGCGGATTGCCTGAGCTCAGGAGTTCAAGACCAGAATGGGCAACATAGTGAAACCCTGTCTCTACTAAAATACAAACAATTAGCTGGGCGTGGTGGCGTGCGCCTGTAGTCCCAGCTACTCAGGAGGCTGAGGCAGGAGAATTGCTTGAACCTGGGAGGCAGAGGTTACAGTGAGCCAAGATCATAACACTGCACTCCAGCCTGGGCAACAGAGCAAGACTCTGTCTCAAAAAAAAAAAAAAAAAAAGGCAGAATGCAGATCCAGAAAAACATCTATGGGTAAACCTGCCATGTAACTGCTGAAAAATTCCAAAATGGATAAATAAGTTTTCGAATACAGTAAAATAAGAAAGACACCATCAGCTCTTTATTAAGGCAGGCTATACAACATGTGCTTTTTATTTAACAGGATTACTAAAATGGAAAAAGGGAGGATGACAGGATGATACATATACATAACAATCTAACAAGACAATCTGAAAGAATCTTTTAAATAATAGGCTAGTGAACAAAATGGGAAAATGTTGAACAGCAGAAGCTCGAAAATCTGTTAAATTCAACTAACAGGATGCATAGCTAGTTGAACATGTGGTTGACTAATGTAACAACATCAACCAAGTTGGTAGAAAGTCTCCAGTAGTATGTCGCAGGGTTCCACCCTTTTTCACAATCTAGACAACTTCTATTAGTTTAATGAAGCCATAGAACTGCTCTTCACGTTTGCAAGTGAAAAAAACCTGTCAGTGACCCAACACACACAACCTGACCGAATCAGCTCCAGAAAGGTTACAGTAGGCTGAAATGATGGTCCAAAACCAAAAATGAATATCTACAGGGAATCGAGGGCTGCATTTAGTTTTAAAACTGAAATAGGCCAGGCGCATTGGCTCACACCTGTAATCCCAACACTTTGGGAGGCTGAGGTGGGTGGATCACTTGAGGTCAGGAGTTCAAGATCAGCCTGGTCAACATGGTGAAACCCCATCCCTACCAAAAATACAAAAAAAATTAGCCGGGCGTGGTGGTGGAGCGTGCGCCTGTAGTCCCAGCTACTCAGGAGGCTGAGGCAGGAGAATCACTTGAACCCAGGAGCCAGAGGTTGCAGTCGGCCAGGATCACGCCACTGCACTCTAACCTGGGTGACAGAGTGAGACTCTGTCTCAAAAAAATAAAAAAAACCTGACTAAGCAAACTTCAGTTTGTGTGGGGATACCTAGATAATAAAAGCTACTAAAAAAACTATGCACAATTTCGAGCTGCATTAATGGATGTGTGTGTCCAGACTGTATTACTATGGTTCTCAAATTTAGCAACTAAAAAAAAATTTTTTCCATATGAATTGTTCCCAAATCTTCATCCTAAAAAGTTACAAGAATCTACAAGTATCATTTAGTTAAAACTCTAGCTTTAGACCCATTTATTCAAGTAAATCTTACTGCTAGGAAACATTTTATTTGATCAGCTTAATTTATTGACATTTATATCAGTGATAAATATGCTTAAAAGAACACTCAGATATTACTAAATCCAAGTCTCTTTTTTAAAAAGAAAGGAAACTAAGAGAAATTAAGTAACTTGCCCCAAATTACACAGCTGCTTAACAAGGGCCATGACCCCTAGATCAGTCCCCTTTTTCCCACACCACGTGGCACCCACCCCTCCTCTTCAATGCAGAGTACCCCAGGGTGACTGACTGAGCCCCAGGCTTCACACACACCACACAAAAACACAGGTTCACTTCTCGGGCCCCGGGACTTTCCCTGCCCATACTCCAGGTCACTCCAAGCCCCTACATTCCATCTCAGAACCCAAAGAAAACACACATACACACACACACACACACACAGTCGCTCTGCATCGCCAACCCACATCCTCAAGGGTATCCAACCCTCTATTTCTTTTATTTCCTTTCTTAAAACTTGAACTATGCAAGTTAGAAAGCATACACAAAAACATCCCATCAACATACATTATATTTTCCTAAGAACAAATTAGCTTATCAAAAACAAATACCCGGGACACATTACTGGAAAAATATTAACATGGTGTGATCACTTACAAGATTGATAATTAATATTTGTTACATAAAAAGGCACTCTAATATACAACTGGTTTTTATTCTTAAAGTGTGATTATGTAATGAAGCATTACCCCATATCCCGTTCAACATCAGAAAAATAAAGGAAAAGTTTTTTCACGGATGGAAATGTTTTTAATGGACATGCTATTGTTTACTGTGCTCAAAACTGCCCTTCCCCTCATAAAACATTACCATATGAAAATTATTAAAAGATGTAAGGCCTTCAAACCTAAACAGCAGGCCAAAGGCTCGCTTCATTTAGGGTAGCATAAGCATCTGCGCTGAGCTCCTCTTGCTCCTTCCTCACTCTTCCAGAAATAATGCCCCTTCAAGAGCCCAAAGGTACAAAGGTTGCCCGGCAGATTCCCAGTGGCCTTATGTTCCTCCTTCCTCCCCCTACTCCGCCTTGGTTTAAAGAAGACAAGAGAAGGCACCAGAATTGATAAAAGGGCAAGTTAGCAAGGATGTGGCTTATGATCACCAGCTAGGCCAGCTCCAAGAAGATCCCCCCCAATCAAAAAATGAGACCTGAATGCCTGTCTTTGCCCCAGGGCCATAACCCTTGAGCGCCTCTGGGACCCCTTTAGAAATGAAGAGGGAACTTTACTGCTGGGACCCTCTCCCCAGTGTTATCCATTAAAGCCCCAGCAAGCTCTTTGTTTCCAACAGCTGTGTGGGGGCAATCGGCCTTGGAGAGAGGGGAGAGGTCACTCCCTTGCTCCCGCGGCTGCCAATATCCAGGCTCTCCCGCAAAACACACACATACAGGCACGGCATCTTCCCTGGGACCCAATTCTCTCTTTCCACACCACTTTAATAACCCAGGTTTACACCTTGCTACACAAGGGCATTCCCTGAGACCTAATTTCCTCTTTCTACACCCAAACCCTACACAGGATTTGTAGGGTGATGACTCCCAAGCCCCCTCCCCTTTGAAAAAACACAAATGGGGTTCGCTACAGCACACCCATCCCTCCTCTTCAATGCATACCCCAGGGTGACTGAGCCCCAGGTTTCACACACACACAACACACAAAAACACAGGGTCACTTCCCGGGCCCTGGGACTTTCCCTGCTCTTATCCACAGAGCCGAGGTCACTCGAAGCCCCCAGATCCCATCTCAGAACCCAAAGAACACACACCCGCGCGCGCGCACGCACACACACACACACACACACACACACAGACGGTCACTCTGCATCGCCAACCCGCGTCCTCAAGGCAACCGGTTCCCTTTATCTACACGACCCCCACCCCCGAGACCCCAGTACCTTAAGGAAGAACCTCCCCAGCACATCAGCACATGGTCACTTCCCTGCCCTCACCCCGCCCAGCCCCTCGCCGTCTCCCACCCACCGCACTCCGCACACACACAGATCCCTGCCTGGGGCCGCCCTCCCTCCCCTGAGCCTTCACAACACAAACACGCGCTCCCGCGAGCACACCCACGACCACACCAGGAGCCCCTGCTGGCCGCTCAGCCTCGCCGGCCCCTGCCCCACCGCCTCCTCACACGCCGGGCCGCCCTCGCCCAGCCACTCGACACACTCGGACGCACCCACGGCCACTCCCATCCCCAGCGCCGGTCCCCAAGCCACACCGCACGCTCGCGCCCTGCCCTCCGCCCTCGCTCACCCTCGGGCCCAGGTCCCTGGGACCCCCACGACGGGGTCTTTCCCAGCCCGGCCGACCGCGGGGATCAGGAGGGAGGCGGCAACGGAGGGGTGGGGAGACCTAGGGCCGGCTCCGACCGGTCCTACCTGAGCAGTTGATGCTCTTGCCTTTGCCGCCGGGACAGTCCCCGCCGCCGCCGCCGCCGCCGCCACCACCCGGGGGCTGGTTGGACGCGCGGCTCCCGGGCAGAGAGAAGGCGAAGAGCAGAAGCACCGACGTGTAGCAGCAGAAGGCGAGGGGAGGCGCGGCAGGCAGCCGGAGCGGCGCCTCAGCGGCCGCGGCGCCCATGGCTGGCGCCCCTGGACGGCGGGAAGCGCAGGGAGCCACAGGCCGGGGGCATCCAGCCGCGCGCCCAGAGCCCCGCCGCTGCCTCGGCGCCTCCTAGCAGCCGCGCCGCTGAGCCGTGGAGCAGCCCCTCAGCATCCCCGCCCCATCCGCAGCACCCGCCAGGCCCGGGCCCGCGGCGCTCGGGACGGAGTCGGTGGGTCCGGGCGCGTGCGAGGGTCGCGGGCGCGCGAGGGTGCGCGCGAGGGTGCGAGCCGGCGTGAGGGAGACCGCGGCGAGGGGAGCGAGCAAGCGCTAGCGCGGCGGGCGGGGGTCGCGGGCCGGAGGCAGGCCCAGCCCCTCGCTTGCCTCCTCGCCTTCCCTTTGTGTCCGTGGCCGTTGCCACCGCGTCACAAAGACCCCGGCCCGCCCGGTGAGGGGCGCGTGACGGAGCCGCCGGCGGGAGGGGTGGCTGCGACCCCGCCCCGCGCACACCCCCAGCTCCCGCGCCGAGGGCTCCGCCCCCGGCCGCGGCCGGCGCCGCCTCCAGGGGAGCTATTGTTCCTGCGGCAGGGCAGGGGCGCGGGGGACGGGGTTGCGGCCACCCCTCGGCGGTAGGCAGCACCGTAATAGACTTGTTTGCTGCCCTTTGTGAGCGTTTTTGAAGCGTTTCGTTCGCCCAGCAGCAAGGCTGGGAATGAGGGCAGGTGGTCTGTCATATATCTATAATAGTTTTTAGGTGAAGAAACTGAGTCACGGAAGAGGTAAAGGTGACATGTCCAAGGTCGCATACCAAGAAATGGGCAGGACCAGGATGGGAACCCAAGTTTTGACTCTAGCCATGTAGTTCTCAAAAGATGTTGGATGAATGGTTACATTTCTAGGTTCCTCATTCCCACCTCATTCCCATAGACTCACATACAACTGAGTTGAAAATAGTTTTCCAAAGTTTGTATTGCCCTCTCCCCCTAACAATAGCTGAGATTTAGAGAGGATTTTCTAATATACAAGGCCTGGTGAAAGCTCTTTATGTGCATTCTCTTCAATTATTTTTTTACAGGCCTCGGAGGGAGTTTTCATTCTTAGCTCCATTCTACAGATGAGGAAGTAGGGACCCAGAGAGGCCTAGTGATCTGACTCCCAGTCCAGTGCTCTTCCTACCACATCCTGCTAGGTGATACCCAGACATAGGTACTAACATCATGGACTGAATTCTGTGAAAGTCCTCTGCCTTTTTCATTCTATTATATTGCCTCCCACCCCAGAAGGAATTTTCAGTCTCATTGAGAAACTGATCAATTTGATTTATAAAATTAAGAAATGTGTGAAAAGCCACCAAAAACAAAGCCACATTAGGAAAAATGTCTTTAGTGCAAATATGAGACCATACACTTAATATAAAGGTATAAGTCAAGAAGAAAAAGTTGACATAATAGAAAAATAGGAAGCTTGACTCATTCACAAAAATTACACTAGTAATAAAAGATTATTTTTATTATCCACTAGTAATAAAAGATTAAAACCGCAAAACTCTGGCCAGGCACAGTGGCTCATACTTGTAATCCCAGCACTTTTAGAGGCTGAGGTGGGCAGATCACCTGAGGTCAGGAGTTCGAAACCAGCCTGGCTAACATGGTGAAACTCCGTTTCTACTAAAAATAGAAAAAATTAGCGGGGCGTGGTGGCACGCGCCTGTAATGCCTGTAATCCCAGCTACTCAGGAGGCTGAGGCAGGAGAATCATTTGAACCCGGGAGGTGGAGGTTGCAGTGAGCAGAGATCGCACTATTGCACTCCAGCTTGGGCAACAAGAGTGAAACTCCATCTCAAACACACACACACACACACACACACACACACACACACACACACACACACTTTGGATGATTAACAAGAGTTAAAAGAATTGGCAGACTGAGCACTACTAATTTATACATTTTAGGAGGGCAATTTGACTATGTATCAAAAAACCTTTAAAATGTGTTTACTCTTTAATCTAGCAATTCCGTGTATTGGAATTTATCTAAAGGATAACTGGACAAGCACTCAAAAATGTAGACATAGGATGTTCATCACAGCCTTTATAACTTAAATGTCCATCAGTGGGGACTAAAGTATGGTACCTCTTAGTACAATGAAGTATTATGCAGCTTTAACAATGACGATAATTAGGTTAGTGTTTACTGACGTGGTAAAAGCAGGATACTAATAAGTAATAAGAAAACCCTGTTTTTCTAGAATATGTATGTGTACACATCCATAGGAGAAAAAAGTGAAGAACACTATACAGCAATATATTAACAGTGGTTATGTCTGAAAGACCAGCTTATGAGTAATAATTACCTATAATTACCTGTTCTTTATATTTTTCTGTGTGATCTGAATTTTTTTCAATGAAAATTTTGTATCTTTTTTTTTTGTTTTTAACAGGGTCTCACTTTGTCACCTAGGCTGTGATGCAATGGCATGATCACGGCTCACTGAAGCCTCAACCTCCCAGGCTCAAGCAATCCTCCCACCTCAGCCTCCTGGGTAGCTGGGACTATGGGTATGTACCAGCATACGCAGCTAATTTTTTTTCTTAGAAACAGGGTCTCAGTATGTTGCCTAGGCTTGTTATTTTAAAAAGCTGCTTCCTTTTGGCCAGTGCAGTGGCTCACACCTGTAATCCCAGCACTTTAGAAGACTGAGGCAGGTGGATCACTTGAGGCCAGCAGTTTGAGACCAGCCTCGCCAACATGGCGAAACCCTGTCTCTACTAAAAAATACAAAAAAAATGAGCCAAGCGTGGTGGTGCATGCCTGTAATCCCAGCTACTAAGGTTGAGGCATGGGAATTGTTTGAACCGGGAGGCAGAGTTTGCATTGAGATGAGATTGCGCCACTTCACTCCATCCTGGGAAACAGAGCAAGACTCTGTCTCAAAAAAAAAAAAAAAAAAAACTACGTTATTTTAAATTGTACTTTCATCATACTTTTTATACAAATAAATTCACATTTTTTAACATTTTATTAAGACTAACCTCACACCTCTAAACTGTTAGTGGCATGCCAAATGTTACAACTAAAATTGAACTTCTGGCTTTCCTGAATCCTGTGGGATCTCAGGTTCCTAACTGCTAAGCCACAGCTAAGTCTTCTTCTCAGACCTTCAGCAACTTCTCTGCTAAGCTTGACCTCTTCCATGCTTCCTTCCTGACCTGTGTCTTGGCTCTCCAAGCCCCAGTATTCTGCCTTGAATTTTCATTTCACTCCTTACCATAGCCCAGGCAGAAATACTAAGATAGGTCAACCATTAAATAAAAAGCAAAAAATTGGTGGGGGTGGGTGGCTCACAATTGTAATCTCAGCACTTTCTGAGGCTGAGGCAGGAGGATTGCTTGAAGCCAGGAGTTTGAGACCAGCCTGAACAACATAGTGAGACCTTGTCTCTACAAAAAAAAAAAAAATTTAATTAGCCAGCGTGGTGGCGTGTACCTGTAGTCTTAGCTATTCAAGAGGCTGAGGTGAGAGGAGCCCAGGAGTTCAAGGTTACAAGTGAGCTATGATCATGCCATTGTACTTCCGCCTGGGCACTGGGCAACAGAGCAAGCAAAAAAAATCCTGGGGCCATAAGTCACAAATTAATTTACATCTGCATCTTTCCCCAAATCAGCTAACACAAATTCAACACAGATTTCTTGAAAACAACTCTGCTTCAGAAACAGAATTTGTCTGACTTTGATCATATAATCTTAGAGAGGGAAGAGGTTGTTAGAGGTGAATTAATATAACACCCATGACACGCTTTAATACCGGTGACCCCAAAATACCAGATAGCAAAAGGCTGTGGGACTCACTACATAAAAACCACCCAGTGAATTTTAAAAGAATGTAGATTTCTGAACAGTACTCCAGACAGTCTAGGTGATGCCCAGGTATCTCTTATTTATTTTAAAGTTGTCTAAGTAATTCAGATGCACTGTCAAGTTTGGAAAACCCTGACCTAAACTTGATCAGTCAGCTATTGCTCCCTAACAAACCTCCATAAAATCTCAGCAGCATGCCACAAGGAGCATTCATTTCTCATAGATCTAGAGGTTGGCTGGTTGATCTAGGCTAGGCTTGGGTGGATGGCTTTGCTTTAAGATACAGATTCAGCTGGGTTTGGCTCCTGTGTGCTGGTTGAGTTCTGGTTCACTATTCTAGTATTCATTCTGAGGATGGGATCCAGGAGGAACTCTTGTCACGGAGATGGCAGCGGTACAAGGGGGCATATACACGCTGCTTGTATATGTCTGCTAAAATCTCACTGGCTAAGATCAGTCCCATAGCTGAGCTCAAAGACAAAGGATAGGGAAGTTTATTCTCCTTATGGAGGTAAGTGAGAGGGAATAATAGGACGTGAATATTTTTAAACAAAAATCTATCAGAGATCTTATATGGAATATAATTAGTTATGCTCTACCAGAATGTTTTCACTTCCAAGTAACAGAAAACCCCAATCCAAGTTAAGGTAAACAAAAAGGGATTTATTGGCTCAGGGTTAAAAAAAAAAATGTCAGAGGTAGTGCCCTCTCTTATGAGTTGATTTCTGTTCTCAATTAAGCTTCACTCATGGAAAACATTGCATTCCTTCAAGAAACCCTTATGAGCATTCGCTGCACACCAGAGTAGCCTCTGGGGGCAAGAGATCCTGCCCTCACTGTGTGGGAGAGAAGGAGACACTTGAAAATTAACAACTACAACTCACTGTGATAAATACCAAATATAAATGGAGTGAGGGTGGGGTAGATGTAAATGGCAAATCCCATCCCATACTCCCAGCCCTGCCAATATCCTGGCTTTCCTAGACCTCCTGCTGGAGGGTCCAGCTGCATAACAAAGTCCTGATAAATAGTAATGAGACACTTTGGGACTGACAAATTGGCCCCAGTAGGAGAGAGTCACAGTGCTTGACATAGAAACAGGGGAAAGCAATGATTTATGGTGCAGCACTGGCAAAGCCTGGGATTGACTTCTGATCCAATTTGTGAAACTGGACCCCAATTTCTAGATAGGGGGGTCTTCGTAAAATGGATATGTTATTTATTCATTCAGCAAATTTGTACTGAAGGTCTACTCCTAGTGCCTGGGAATATACAATGGTAAGTACAACAGACCTGGTCCCTGTCCTTAGGAAGTTTACAGTCAAATATTAATCAAACAGTTATACAAATAAAAGTAAAATTGCCACATTGTTAACAAATGCTATGAAAGAGGAGGTTAGAGAGGTTTCCCTAAAGGAGTGATGCTGTGCTAAGATCAGAAGGAGGAGTAGAAGTTAACCAGGTGAAGAGGGAGTGCTCCAGGCAGAGGGAACACTTCCCTGCGAGTAAGAGCATCTGAATGCCAGCCAGTTTAGTAAGAATCTAAAAAAGCAAGGTTGGCCGGGCACAGTGGCTCACACCTATAATCCCAGCACTTTGGGAGGCCGAGGTGGGCAGATCACCTGAGGTCAGGAGTTCAAGACCAGCTTGGCCAACATGGTGAAACCCCATCTCTACTAAAACTACAAAAAATTAGCTGGTCATGGTGGCAGGCGCCTGTAATCCCAGCCACTTGGGAGGCTGAGGCAGAAGAATCAGTTGAACCCGGGAGGTGAAGGTTGCAGTGAGCCAAGACCGCGCCACCGCACTCCAGTCTGGGCAACAGAGCAAGACTTCGTCTCAAAAAAAAAAAAAAAAAAAAGCAAGGTCAACTAGTTTAGGACTTCATTTATCAGGACTTCATTTATTGATTCAACAAATATTTACTGAACACCAACTATGATCTAGGCACTGTCCTAGGTACAGAGAAACAAAACAGTGAACAAAACAGTCTCTGATTCTCACAGAGCTTATGGTCTAATAGGGGAGACCTGATAATAATAATAATGTCAGTGGGAAAGAATAATTGTTGGGTTGAGCCATGATAATCATACACCGAGAACCGGCTATGGCACAGGTATGCCCATGTCCCAGGCACTTCGCATTTGTTGTCATTAATCTTCCCACCCACCTTTTTGGTAAGTATTATTTCCATTTTATAGATGAAAAAACAAAGGGCTCATGAGGTCAAGAACCCAAGGCCACAAGGTGAAGAAGTTGGAGTTACCTGGTTCATTCTGACTATAAAACCCCACCACATCACTAGCAGGAGAAGATGAAGAAGCATCATCATCTGACACATGATGAAGCAAAAAAATTGGCATTATCAAGACTGCAGGCACCTAAGAGTCTTCACAAGCCATCCTGACCATCTTGCAAGAGTGTCAAGAGATTTCGTTGGGTTTCTTGTGATTATATTCAGAGATTCTTGTGATGCCATTGGTGGGGACTTCCGTTGGAATTTCTGTTATTCTTATCCACTTCCCCTGAATGGTCCTCAATTACATAGACAAGGTAGAAGCCAAGAAGGCAAGGGTTACAGAACAAAAAGTGCTATGGGAATGCAGAAAGATATCCTAACTCTGCCTGAAGGAGAACAGGCTTCATTACTATAATTGTCACTTCTCACCCAAACAGTCCCTGTGAGTGGGTAGAGAAACTGAGGAGGCATCTCTGGGTTTTTCCTGCAGGTCTTCTTGTCATTCAATTGTTCAGCATTGCTCTGAATACAGAAGTAAGATTTTTCTTGATCTTTCAGCAAATGGAAATTTTCAGCCGCAATCCAAAAATTTCTCCAAGGGTTTTAGTTCATAAAGGAGTGTATCAATGAAATAGCTTCTCTGAGAAAGACAATCACATGTAAATGGAAGTAGGAGGTATAGCATAGTAATTAAGAGTGTAGGCTCCGGAACCAAACCATCTGGGTTTGCATCTTAGCTCTGCTGTTTGCTAGCAATATGACCTTGGTCAAATTACTTAACTTCTTGGTGCCTCAGTTTGATAATCCGTAACATGGAAATAAAATTTTTATCTGATTCATAAAGGTTGTTATAAGAATAAAATGGGTTCATAGATGTGAAGTGCTTAGAACCATGCTTATTACATCATAAGTACTCAATAAATCATTAGCTAGAAGTAGGAGTCGCATAGTAACCACATGAGAAATGTTAGTTATTGTTAGTGGCAGTTGTCATTAACTGTACTTATATACCAGACTAAGAGCTCCACATGTATTATCTAATGTAACACAACCAAAAACCTAGTCTTTTTTTGGTTTTGGTTTTGGTCTTTTTTTTTTTTTTTTTTTTTTTTAGAGAGAGGGTCACACTCTGTAACTTGGACTGGAGTGCAGTGATGTGATCATAGCTCACTGTAACCTTGAACCCTGGGCTCAAGCAATCCTCCAGCCTCAGCCTCTTGAATAGCTATGACTATAGGTGTGCACCACCATGCCTGGATAATTTTTAAATTTTTTTTTAAGAGATGAGGGTCTCACTATGTTGCCCAGGCTGGTTTTGAACGCTTGGCCTCAAGTGAGCCTCCCATCTCATCCTCGCAGAGTGCTAGGATTACAGGTGTAAGCCACTATGCCTGGCCTGAGAAGGTACTAGTATTATCTTAATCATATAGATGAGAAAGCTGAGGTTTGGAGAGGTTAGGTAATTTGCCCAAGGTACATAGTTAATGGGCAACAAGGCTGGGGCCAGGTCTGTCTAGCTCAAAAGCCTGTACTTTGAATCAAAACCCAAAAGGTTAAAGTCAACAGTGAAAAGAGCTCATCTGAGCTGGCTGGGTACTAGAGAGGCCTGCAGGACGCAGCCTGGTAACTGGCAGAGGCAGCCAAGCTGCTGGGAGGAAAAGTTCTGACAAAAAGCCAGGTGGGTCAAAGGGAAGGACAAGATGTTTCAGCCAAGAGCCTGGGAACTTGAGAATGGCATCCACTGAGCCAAGAATCATGAAAGAGAGATAAAGCAAGGAGCTAGGTACCTGGAGGAATTACAGTAAGTCAAATGGAACTAAATAATTACATTTTACCACTGTGTGCGTTTAAGTATGTCAGCTTGCCTCTGTATGTATACATATGTATTGACCATATGCCATTTGCCTGTGTGTACATATGTAATGAGTGTATCAGCTTGCCTCTGTACATATGCATAAGTGCCAAGCATATGTCATTTTACTCTGTGTACATATGTAAGGAGTGAGTATATATCAGGTTGCCTCTGTGAGAGTGTATATGCATGCATATTGGAGTATGACAGCTGGACCCTGTGTTTGCACATGCACATTTACATGTGTGTATCCACACATCCATTACTGTATTTATCAACTCATCTGTATATATACATGTGAACTTGAATCAACAGACTTTTAATTATTCTCCCTTCCTCCCAGTTAAAAATTATTCCCTAAAGTCTAATGGCCTGGGGGTTCAGCATAAGGGTCAATACTGTTGGATTCAGCACTTAGTCTAGTTTCCTAATTGAGGGAGATATAAAAGTAAAACAGCAAGACTGCATTCTGAAGCTATTTCTCTCAGCATAGAACAATAGTAATAGTACATAAGGCAGCTTTGGTAGTGGTGACTTCAACAACGATGAGAGCAGGGGTCAGGGCAGGGCATGGATCTTGGTAACAATAGCCCCATTCACCCAGCATTCATCCAGCAGTATTTAGAGATTGCCCATTATCTGCTAAGCAACCATGTTAGGCAGTGAGGACACAAAGGTGAACAAGATAAACACCATCCCTGTCCTATAGTCTAACAAAAAAGTCAAATTGTAAATGTAAAGGCTTTAGCAGATGATCAGAATGTATCAGACTCCTACCATAGCAGGCACTGGGGGTATCAAGGAAAGCTTCCCAGAAGAAGTGATATTTAAGCTGAGGCGGGAAGACTGATGAGTTAGAAAGTGGTAGAGAGGGAACAGTATTCTATGAAGAAAGATCAACATGTAAAAATGGAATAAAGAATATGGCAAGTTCAAGAAATAGAGAAAACGCAACCGTGGATGAAGTCTTGAGAGTGAATGACAGAGAATGAAGTTGGGGAACTTTAGAAAGCAAGGGACAGATCATGTCGACCTTTTAAGCTAGAATAAGGGGCCAGGTGCAGTGGCTCATGCCTGTGATCCCAGCACTTTGGGAGGCCGAGGTGGGCAGATCACAGGAGATCGAGACCATCCTGGCTAACACGGTGAAACCCCGTCTCTACTAAAAATACAAAAAAAATTAGCCGGGCGTGGTGGCATGGGCCAGTAATCCCAGCTACTCGGGAGGCTGAGGCAAGAGAATCACTTGAACCCGGGAGGTGGAGGTTGCAGTGAGCCAAGATTGTGCCACTGCACTTCAGCCTGGGCAACAGAGCAAGACTGTCTCAAAAAAATAAATTAATTAATTTAATAAAATAAGCTAGAATAAGGATTCAGACTTGATTTCAAAATTATAAGCAGGGAATAACCTGCTCAGATTTGTGTTTTTAAAAGGTCACTTGGTTAAATGGGTGAACTGTAAGTTACGTTAATTACATCTTATCAAAGCTGTTACAAATCATTTGGGCTGCAGTGTGCAGAATGGATTGGAAAGGCAAAATATATGCAGGGAAATCATGAGGGGGCTATCACTGTGGTCCAGATGAGTGAGGATGGTGGCTCGGACTAGGGAAGATGGGGACAAGTAAATTAATGGAATTTAGGAGGTAAAATCAGCAGAACTTGGTAACTGACTAGATATGGGAGGTGAGGAAGAAAAAATGTCAAGCAAGGGTTAACTCCAGATTCAGTGGCATTTACTAAAATAGAAACTCTGGACAAAAAGCAGGTTTGGAGAGAAAATGATGAGTTTAGTTAGTTCTAGGCACACTGAATTTGAAGGGCCAGTGAGGCTTCTGGATGGAGGTGTCCAGTAGCAGTTGAATTTATAAGCCTGGTGCTTAGAGGAGAGATTTATACTTGGCATATAAAGGTGGAAGGCATCAGAGGGTAAATTAATTGAAGTCATGAAAGTGAGTGTGATGATTTAATGAGATTTTGTAAAATGAAAGAAGAGGACTAGGCTGAAGCTGAGGAACACTGATAAGAGGTAACTAACTGTGACAGAATTCTCAGAAAATTCAGAAGGAAACTAGGAAAGAGCAGTGTCATAGTGACCAAGGAACAAAATGTTTCAAAAAGCAGGACATGGTCAACTGGTCGAATGCTGCTGATAGGTAAAGCAAAATGAGTCCAATGGATACAGTCATTTATAAGTCATCAGTGATCGTAGTAAAGCCATTTGGTAAAGTGGTAGGAGCAGAATCCAGAAAAGAGTTTATTGAAATTGACTAATAAGTAGGAAATAGAGGCCGGGCACAGTGGCTCACACCTATAATCCCAGCACTTTTGGAAGTCAAGGCAGGTGAATCACTTGAGGTCAGGAGTTCGAGACCAGCCTGGCCAACATGGTGAAACCTCATCTCTACTAAAAATACAAAAATTAGCTGCGCATGGTGGCGGGCACCTGTAATCCCAGCTATTCAGGAGGCTGAGGCAGGAGAATCGCTTGAACCCAGGAGCTGGAGGTTTCTGTGAACTGGCATCACAGCACTGCACTCCAGGCTGGGCAACAAGAGGGAAACTCCATCTCAAAAAAAAAAAAAGAAAGAAAGAAAGAAGTGGGAAGTAGAGATAGAACGTTTAGACAGCTCAGCTGTTAAGGGAAGAAGAGAAACAAAGCTAAAGGTGACTGTGGGTAAAGAAAGTACTTTTTAAGACAAGACTATAACACATTTAAATGATGATGATAAAAATCCAATAAGGGGGCAAGGGGAGACTTGAGCATAATAACACGGGAAAAATGATAATCAGTTGCATAAGTTGTTTTTTTTTTTTTTTTTTTTTTTTTTTTTTTTGAGACGGAGTCTCACCCTGTCACCCAGGCTGGAGTGCAATGGCGCAATCTCGGCTCACTGCAACCTCTGCTTCCCAGGTTCAAATGATTCTTCTGCCTCAGCCTCCAGAGTAGCTGGGATTACGGGCGCCCGCCACCACGCCCAGCTTATGTTTGTGTTTTTAGTAGAGATGGGGTTTCACCATGTTGGCCAGGCTGGTCTCGAATTCCTGACCTCATGATCCACCAGCCTTAGCCTCCCAAAGTGCTGGGATTACAGGCGTGAGCCGCCACGCCTGCCCTGCATGAGATTCTTGAGAAAACAGGAAGGAGTGGCATTCAGAGTACCGATAGAAGAAATGGCTATTAAAAGAAGACACTTTCTTCTTTGTAACAAGAAGGAAGGTAGAAAGAATGGGGGCTGTTGCAGGTGGTTTATAGTTAGGATTTTGAGATATTAAGGAAATTCCTGGATCACAGCTTCTGTGTTCTCCCAGCAGAGCTTAGGAGAGATGGATAGCACCAGAGGCAGACACCAGAGAGGCAACCTAAAGCCGTGATGCTTAGGAGGAGGAAGTTAGGAGTCTTTTCTCTCAGGTAGATGTTCCTTGGCACAGGGAAAAAACTATCCCCTGTCCTCCCCACCCCAGCCAAGGAGTTCTAAGGGAGATGTGGCGAAGTGGAGCCTTTGCTTTCTGAGTAGCCAGCATGACTTGAGGTAACCTAAATTCAGATTTTCTTAAACCCAGCATGCCTTCTTTCCATATGAATGCTGACAAATGGTCAAGACTGATTTAATCATTGTTTTGCAATCTTCAACAAGATAATGGAATCAGATAAGGATCATCAATGTATGCCAAAACCGTTGGGTGAAAGGTTACAAGGAGACAATATTCATGGTCTTAAAGCATCACCCCACAGATAAGTTATTAGCTATGAGTGAAAGTAACTTTATAATGGAGTGAAAGTAACTTTATAATGACTGCTACCGCCTCCACCAGGTGATCAAATTTAGGGACAGTTTGCCACTATGTGCCTCCTAAAATGATGCAATGAGAGGTTCGTGACATTTATCTACATGATACCCTTGCTGACAAAGTTGAACCTGCATCTAATCATGAGGAAGTAACCAAATAAATTCAGAATGTGAGGGTACTTTACAAGGCCTGGACTTGAAAATAAATTTAATGTCACAAAAAAAAAATAAATAAATAAGGAGAGAGTTTCATTCTAGATTATTAAGACTAAAGAGACAAAACAACCAAATGCAATAAACCTTAACTGGATCTGAAAAAATAAACAGCAATAAAAGATATTAAGATAACTGCAGAAATTTGAGTGTAGACTATCTATTAGATGATACTGAATTAATGTTAATTTTCTTAGGTGTGATGATGGGATTATAGTAATCTAAGAGAATTTTCTTATTTTTGGTAGATACATGCTGAAGTATTAAGGGGTGAAGTGTCATGATGTCTGTAACTTCCTTTCAAATGGTTAAAAGAGAGGAAAATGAACCGTTAACAATTGATAAATGTAGGTAAAGGATTAAAAAAAGATTAAAAAAAAAACCCTCAGTGCAAACTATTTCTTAATTACTTCACCAAACATTTTTTGCCATGACCTTGGATAACTTTATGCTTATAAGCATAAACTGTGCTGCTTAATGTGCTAAATTAGATTGAAATCTTTAAAAGCATCATAGCAAGAAAATTGCTCTGCAAAGCTTTTTAGACATAAAAGAACTTCTAATTTGTGTAGGGGTATAAGTAAAGATATGGTAAAGTGGGAGAGCAAGCCACAAAATAATAAGAATGCTTTCCTGGGAGTCAGAAACCCTTTGAGTCTAGCACTTAAGACTAGAGATGTCATTCTCCTTATTTGCAGAGCAGGGCTAATGGTATAAGTTTCATCAGCCTGCTGTACAGGTACAGGAAAAACAGGATGTGAGAAGGATTTATAAACTGGAAATGGATATGCAAGTGAAAGGGTTTATAATTATCATGACATGTTGATGTCCTATTAGCAGTGGTTCTCAAACATCATACACATAACAAGCAAATGGGCAGCTTGTTACAAGTATACATTCCAATCCCACCTCAGAGATCCTGATTCATTAGGTCCAGGACGGGGTCCAGAATTTGCTTTGTGAAAGCACCCCAGATTCTCTGGTGCAAATGATCTGAAAGCCACACTTAGACAACTGCCTTGGAGGAGTTTAGAGTGATCTAAATCCTTGCTATACATCAGTTAGTCCATGGACAAGCAATATCACCATCACCTGGGAGCTTGTTAGGAATGCAAAATTCACCCCATCACAGATTTCTAAATCAAAATCTGCATTGTAATGAGACAGCCAGGTGATTCCTATGCATACTAACATTGCAGAAACGCTAATCTAAACGGCAAACCTGATTGATGATCTTTTTTTTTGCCTTGGTCACTGGTTCTCAGCTTACTATCAGACAGAATTGGGGTTGCCATCTTAGCTGTTGCTGACACAACCTCACTTAGCACTTCTCTCTGCTTTTTTTGCTTCAGGCTCCTCAGTCTCCTGGCAGATCTTTGATGAACATAACCACCCAATCAGCGTGCTGAATTTCTCCAACGTCATAAACAGACCAATCAAAGCCTACTGACTTGGAATCTAAATCTAGTTAAGCTATTTACTAGCTATGTGAGTTCCTTTTCTTTCTTGTGGTGAAACATAACACAAAATTTACCATTTTAACCACTTTTAAGTGTCAGTTCAGTGGCATTAAGTACATTCACATTATTGTACAAATCACCACTATCCATCTCTAGATCTGTTGGTATATAATTTTGAACAAGTCACTTTAATCTCTCCAGGCTTCACTTCCTCTATAAAATATGAATATTATTACTTACATCTGCGGACTATTTTAAGAATTAAATGAAATAATACATAAATATGCCTAAAGCCCACAGAAGGTGTTCAATAAATGCTGACTTCCTTCCCTTTGAAGTAGATTTTCACATAGCCCTGGTTTTACAATGGAAATCATCTACCATAATCAATTGACTAGAATTTTTAAAGGATATACAAAAATCTACATATTCTGGGCACATGATTGCCTTAGAATGGGGAAATTTATAAAATAGAAGTGGCCTATAATCTGTAGAATTGGGCAGTTTGAAATAAACAGCAGTCAATTACATTTTGTCGGGAAAATTACATTTGGAGCAGCAACAACCTTTTTGTTCCCATTATATAGAAATTCTTGTATTGCCTATATTTAGATTGCATTTATAAACAGTTTAAGTGTAATACAATAATCAATAACATTCATGAATGGTGCTTTCAACCTTAGGGGCTGATCCACTTGCATGTAGCATTTGAATTCCATTTATGTACACATTATCTTTTAAGGAGAAGGTAAAATTGATAACTTGGGTTACATGCTGTAAATTGAAAAAGTTAGTTTAATTTCAGAATTAGACTAATTAGAACATGAATTTAGAGATCCTCATCTCCAACACCCTTCTCTCACAAAGAAATTAGTATCCAGAGAGACCTAGTAACTTGCCCACAAAACTAGAACCAGAGCCCAGATTCTAGGAGTGTGTCCTGTTGTTCACTTGACCTTGAAGACTGGGTAACATTTCAGCAGCATAGGTGATGGGAAGGGATTGCAGAGAAGCTGGGAGTATTCCAGGTAGAGGGATCAACAGAAGAAATTGCACAGAGCCTGGCTCTGAAACTGAGAGACTGATGATTGTGTTAAAGGAGTATCAGAGTGAGGAGGCTGGAAGGCAATTGAAGATGAGGTTTTGTGATGGGAGAAGAGATAGTCTTAGACTCCTGCAAACACAAAAGATCAGAATAGAGGGTTAGAGGTTTTGGGGGGGTTGTTTTTGTGGAACTTTGGGGGATTCGATTTTACAATTTTCAAGGCTCTTCCATATTTGTACTCTCATGAGATCACAGCAATCCTGAGAAGTAGGTATTTTGCTGATGATGGTCTAATACTCAGGAGGTCACATCTTTGCAAAGCTAAGATTTGAAGTCAGATGCTGAATACAAAGGCTGTATATTATAATTCTTTTTTATTAATATTTTTAATTTTTTTTTAAGCAGAGTCTCACTATGTTACCCAGACTGTCTTCGAACTACTGGGCTCAAGTGATCCTCCCACCTTCGCCTCCCAAAGTGCTGGGATTCCAGACAGGCATGAGCCACCACACCCAGATGTATTGTTATTCTTGTTTTTTCTTTTTCTTTTTTTCTTTTTTTGAGATGGAGTCTCACTCTGTAACACAGGCTGGAGTCAGGTGACACGATCTAGGCTTACTGAAACCTCTGCCTCTCAGGTTCAAGACATTCTCCTACCTCAGCCTCCTGAGTAGCTGGGATTACAGGCGTGCGCCACCATGCCTGGCTAGTTTTTGTATTTTTAGTAGAGATGGGTTTTCGCCATGTTGGCCAGGCTGGTCTCAAGCTCCTGACCTCTGGTGATCAACCTGCCTTGGCCTCCCAAAGTGCTGGGATTACAGGCGTGAGCCACCGTGCCTGGTCTGTATTGTCATTCTTAAAAGCATGAACTCTGGAGCCAGACCACTTGGGTTCAAATCTCTCCATCCCCATGTAGAAGCCATATGACCTTAAAAAAAAAAATGGCTAAAACGTATAATGTTTATCATATACCAGGCAGTATTCTAAATACATATGTCACTCATTTAACCCAACAACCCTATGAAGGGTATTCTATTATTATCACCATTTTAAAGTCTCCCCCACTAAATGAAAAACAAATTTAGAGGAAGGAAAGAAGTAATGAAGAAGTGTCTCAGTAGAAAATCAGAGGAATGAGGATGCATTTGTTCCCTGGGTTCCCCATTCCTTGATTTATAATATAATCTCAACTCCTTGGTATCCCCCTAGTTCCCTTCCCACTTGTGATTCTGTGGTAGGTTAGATTACTGTTCCTCCTCTCCTCACCTTCTTAGGAAGAGTCTACTTCCCTCCTCCTTAGAGCTTCATGCTTTGGCCAAGGAGATGTTAGCAGATATAACACTGAATCATAAAATGTTCTTCTACAGTTGGGCTTGCCCTTTTCTACTTCTGCCCTGAGAAGAGCTTCCCCTGGATAGCTCCTGCCCCTTCAGCCTGGAAATAAAGGTGACCACATGAGACATTTGCCCCAGTCATACCCCAGATTTCTCAATGCCTGAGTGACTGGAGCAACTGCCTCCAGTCCCACAGAATGTTGAAGAACAACCAGCCCATTTCAAGAAACTCTTTGGAGACTCATAGATAAGAATCTAAATCTATATGCACAGCACCAGCCTCTGAATTTCCTTTTTGGTTATGCTGGAAGCTGAACCAGATGATGGGACAGGAAAAGAACTAGAGCCTTGCCTTCCACTGCTACTTAGAGTATTTCCCCCATAGCAGGTAGTCTTTTGATTTTAAAAAATCAATTTTTTTTTTTTTTTTGGAGACAGTGTCTCGCTCTTGTTACCCAGGCTGGAGTACAATGGCACAATCTCTGCTCACTGCAACCTCTGCCTCCCAGGTTCAAGCGATTCTCCTGCCTCAGGCTCCCGAGTACCTGGGATTACAGGCACACGCCATCATACCTGGCTAGTTTTTGTATTTTTAGTCGAGATAGAGTTTCACCATGTTGGCCAGGCTGGTCTCAAACTCCTGACCTCGTGATCCACCCGCCTCGGCCTCTCAAAGTGCTGTTTGTGTTTTTAGTAGAGATGGGGTTTCACCATGTTGGCCAGGCTGGTCTCGAATTCCTGACCTCATGATCCACCAGCCTCAGCCTCCCAAAGTGCTGGGAGCCACCACGCCCAGCCATAAAAAAACCAATCTCTTAAATAACAGGATTTTGAATTTTCCTCCCAACAAACCCATAGAAAAGAAAACAGACCAGAGCTGACTTAAATCTCTTAGCAGTCACCAGGAGTCAAGAAAGAGAACCTATATTCCATTTTCCTATCTCATGGACTGACTGTCAGCCCTTTAGTGAGCATATGTGGTTAGTCCTTTCCCCCAAAACTGGCTGTGCTGTAAGGGCATTTTAGAAGAGGAACTGCAGATCCTCTCATTCGGAAGTAACAAGATCACCATTCTGTCCGTTCCAATCAGCACCTACAGTGAGAGAACTTTCATATACAATCTGGACATCTGGATAATGCAGAAACCAAAGTTTTCCACCTAATGACGATAAACTTCACTGTTAGATTAATGATCAGCTTGCAAACCCAACAGTTACATTGGGTAATAGAGGTTCAATAGATGTGTTCTTTTAAATCTTGCATAAATCACTTCTATAAATTGAATCTCATGCTAAATGCACCAAAAGCCTATTTAAAGAAATGCCATGTTGAAATTTGTCATAAAGAAAGTAATCTGAAAGTAGAGCCTGAGATGAGGTTAAAAAAGAAAGGAAACAATCACACTATTGTTTTTGTTACACTGGAAGTTTTATACACTGGGTGTTCCTAAACCATGGTACACCTGGGATACTTCCCCGACAGGGCAGCCTCTCTACAGGAGGGCACCCACATCCCAAAGACAACAATGATATTAAAATGCTTTATATCATTCTTTATTTTAAAAGTGCTTTACCAACATATACTAATCTTCACAACATTCAAGGGAGGTAGATAAGTATTACACCACTTTCACAGATGGAGGAACTGAGGCAGAGATTAGTAAGTTGTGTTGAGGGGCATGATATACGGCACAATTAGGAAAATGATTTGTTGCAGTCATGGATCACTGAAGACCTTTCTCATGATTTCTGAGTACCATCAACACAAAAAGCAGCAGATGCAGCATTGAAGCAAGTCATCAGTAGTTTGGCTAGTCTAAGGCTAAATGTTACCTTGTTGATACCAGATGTTGAATATGCTGTCCTTTGGCAAGCATCCCACTCACACGCATTCTTACATGCTTCCACCTCTAAACAGGGGAGAGGGGAGGCTGTTGTGAGTGCAGAAGGAGGAGGCAGAGAAACAGGGCTGGGAAGGAAGATGACAGAAGAGAAAACATGAACTGATACAAAAGCAAGGGCAAGGACAAACAAGACGACCCTCTGGGAACCAGTCCAACAGAAAGGAAAGCCACAGCAGAAAAGAAGTGTCATTTGAAAAGCTCAGACATCCAGAAATGCTACTCAAAGGGTAATTCTTAGCAATGACATTCAAAGCCACTCCTCATTGCTTTGCCAACTATAATCATCAGGTCCTTCTGACATTCCCAGGAGGCAGAATCATTCCTTTCCTGTGGTCCAGTCCAAGTGCTGATGTAATTGATCTGACACCGCAGAGGCTGTTGACAACTCAAATGTACCCTCCCACCATGCCACCTCTCTTCCTCTGCACGTCTAGTCTCTTCAAAACAAAACAAAACAATGCATTTAATATTCTCACTGCAAAAATCCTAAGACATTTCGGGAGATTTTGATGCATAACAATGTAGGATTCCATGCATGAATTTTTATAAAAGGGACATGATGTGGATTAACAGCCCCTCTCAGCCAATGCTTGTTTATACAACAAGGAACTTTTTTTAAAATTATGGATATCAACTGTCTAGAGAAAAATTGGAGCACAAGGGAAAGAAATAACTTCTCCTGATCTTTCTAGTGGGAAGCAAATATAAGAGATGGTGATTTACATACCACTAGCTGCAATGGAGGTACTGATGGCAGAGGAAGCACCAAATGAGTAGATGACCAAGGACCCAGCAGGGAGGGTCTAAGTCAGATGAACAGGTGGAAGTGGCAGCCCAGAGAGCTGAAAAAGCAGAAGTTAGGGAAAAGACATAGTAGCCAAAGAGGAAATGCATGGAGGTGTTGGTGTTTGAGGTTGAGAGGGAGGCATAGCACTGATCTGTGTCTAGGCCTTCCTAGGACAGGTTGGAGCCAGAAATACATCCTTTCTTCCTTTATTTTGATCAGCAGCATCATTCTTTCAGACATGTAGCTTTAAAATCTTATCCCTTCTCTCCAACAAACAAGGTCAACTGCCAAGCCTTACTGATGCCACTTTGGCAATGCCCTTCGCACTGGTCTCCCTTGTGGTTTTTTGGTTTTTGTTTTGTTTTGTTTTGTTTTTGAGATGGAGTTTCGCTCGTTACCCAGGCTGGAGTGCAATGGTGCAATCTTGGCTCACTGCAACCTCCACCTTCTGGGTTCAAGCGATTCTCTTGCCTTAGCCTACCAAGTAGCTAGGATTACAGGCGCCCGCCACCACGTCCGGCTATTTTTTTGTACGTTTAGTAGAGACGGGGTTTCACCATGTTGGCCAGGCTGGTCATGAACTCCTGACCTCAAGTGATCCAGCCGCCTCGGCCTCCCAATGTGCTGGGATTACAGGTGTGAGCCACTGTACCCGGCTGTCTCTCTGGTTTTTAGTGCAACCTCTTCTGGGTCCTGCTGTCATCTCATCCTAACCAGGGACAAACCCTCCTACCTGGTATCCCCTACTCCAGTCTTCTCTCCACTCAATTCTTCTTCTACTTTTCTTCCTGTAGTACAGTTCTGATCATGTTACTGCCCCAACTCAGAAATTCCCCATGCTCTCACTCCCTCTCAATTATGTGTCTCATTATCTTGAATCTTCAACAGGACCTTGCATCTAGTGAAGTTCTTCTGTTTCCAAACCTCCACCTGCCAAAATGCCAACTCTGAAGACTTAGCTCCACTGCCATCTCCTCCATGAGGACTTTCTTCATGCTTCTGAGCTCTCTGCTGAGGTACAAACGCACTTTGAAGACATGCAGTGATCACGCACATGATAGCTGTGTACAACCCTTATATTCCCTACTGGGCTGTGTCCATGATTTGCCAAGGTGGGGGATGATGAACTGTGTCTTAATATTTACCTGTCTATCCCTTACAGCACCTACTAAGAAACGGTTATTGCATTTCTACCTCAGGTAAGAAACTGCTCAAAAGTGAAATGAATTGTGATATACTTGTTCACAAATGGAGACACTGCAACAAGTACCCTGTAATGTGATCTGACTCTCAGGATAAAACCAATCCATGATAGAGCTCAAGGAATGGGACAAGGGCAGGCAGTTTGGGCTATATATTTTGGAGTCAAGAAATCTGGGATTGAGGTTCTGCTTTGCCATTCGCTAGCTATGGGCTTGACACCAGGTGGTTCTTCTTTGAGTGTCATTTCCTTCCTTCTGCACAGCCTCACGGGATGAAGAAAAAAATGAGACCCATTTGTGAATGCTATATCAGTGATTCTCAATCCCAATTATGCATCATAATCTCCTGTAAAGCTTTGGAAAAATACAGAGGACAAGGACCCAGCCCAGGTAAATTGAATCAGAATCCTCTGGAAGTGGGACGCAGTGGGACTAATTATTTATAAAATGCTATTTCTAATGCATAGCCAAGGTTGGAAGCTACTGTTAGAAACTCATAAGTACCATTAACAGTAGAGCAAGGTGCTTTAGGCTGCTGGTTTATCCTTTATACATAAAGTTAGGAATCAGTTCAATGCTTTTATAGTTCCATTAAAATACACTACTGTGTGCAAGCATTTTTTGTGTTCTTCTGCATTGTTGTGTGGTTAAGTTGTAAGTTCTGAGAGAATAGTATCTAGCACCACTGTATGTAAAGATGTACCTAAGCCAAATTTCTGAGAAATAAAAACTTCATAGAGTCCTCTGAAACCTTGCTATTCAGAAGTGTGGTAACCAGACAAGTATAACTGGCATAAACCAGGAACTTGTAAGAAATGTAGAATCTCAGACTCCACTCTGTACTCTCTATATTAATGAGGTTCTTAGATGTGTCAATAGGTGAAGCAAAGGCAATCTTTGCTCAGTTCACATGTATGTTTAGGGTCTGCTGTTCCCTGTCCTAATCCTAAAAGGGTAGGAGGGCATGAAGCATCTGGTTCTGTCTTCCACAAACCACTGAAGATTGGGACTTTATCCCGATGCTTCTTTCTCTAAAAGGGTTCATTTGGTAAAAACTAAATTAAGAACATAAATCCTCACAAAAGGATCTTTTCTTTCAAAGAAGACTAGTCTTCACAGGCTTTCTTCAAATAACCAGTTCCTTTGAGACATTGAAAATATAATTCAGTGTTAAAAATAAATTCATACCTGTTTTAAGTTGTGTGCTATGCATAAATAGCAAGTATATGTGTACCTTACCAAACTTACGGTCCCCAGCCCCCAAATTCCAAAATTATGCAGGAGGGAAGCTTAGCCATTGCAGTAAACAATTTCTCCCTATTGACTCATGCTCTCCAGCTGATTATGATGTGGGCAGTACCCATCTAAGACTATACAGACCACTCCATAGCCAAGAAGTTGTAAGAGACTCGGAACATTATCTAGCCCAACTCCCTTGTTCTGTGGACAGGAAACACCACACCAAGGGTTAAAAGGAGTTACCCACATTCATACAGCAACTTGAGGGAGAGTTGAGCTTAGAATTCAGGCCCCGATTCCAAGGCCTGTATCACTTATGTGGACTCTGCCACGTATACTCCTCCTTCCCCACCACATGGCCTTGAACTTTCATTGTCAGAAACTGCTGATCTGCCTTGGTACTTAAGTGTCACTTTGCTGCTTCCAACTACTGCTGTCCCCAACTCCCAGGGCTGTTTTTAACAAGAGGCTACAGGAGAAGCTATACTGCAGCTCAGTCAAAATATCCATTTATCAATCCATATTTCCAAATATGTTGGTAATGGAGTCTCAAAAGGCCCAATGCTAACTATGTAATGCCAGCTACAAAGCATTACTACTGGCTAGCACCATGAGCATGGCGAGGGAAGGGCCTTTCCTTTGGTAGCTAAAGACTAAAAGCAAGGGCAACCATCAACTCAGTAGTACAAAGCTGGGAGGAAACTACAGAGAGAAGACAAAAAGTGGAGCACAGCTGGGAAGGCAGCACCTTTAAAAAACATACACAGTGTGACTATAAAATTGCAAGTCTTTCTTTTTTTAATAAAACCCACATACCAGAATGTAGAAATCTAAACAAACATTTCTCCCTCAAAGTAGTTACATCCTTAGTTCCAACAGAACTACCATTGTTGGAGAATTATTTAGAAAAGAAAAGGCCTTAAAAGGTGGTTTATGAGCCACATTAGAAAATACCCTTCTAAACACTGGGCTGTTTAAAAACAGAAAATCCATACTCAGAGGATGATACTGAGAAAATTTAAAAAGTGTGGCAGCTCTCATGGAGGTTCCCTGAAGACCTCTAGCAAGTTTGAGCAACAGCATCACCACTGGAGAAACGTGTAGCCTCCCAGGACAGTCACTTTCGACGGGAGGGCATTCATTTGGATAGAAAAGTTCTGCTGTCTGTTTAAAAAGAAACAAAAACAAAAACAACAACAAAAAAAAACCAGCCACACTCCTTTATAGTCACACTTGCATTTGATTTAAAAAACAAAAAACAAAAAACAAACAAAAAAAACAACAACACTCACACGTGGTTCTTGTATGAATTCTAATTAAGAGACATTACATTCAGAATTATAGCACTCATAGTGATAATTTTCAGAAGACTATAACAGCTTCTTTGCCACTTAAGGGGTACAGAGGGTGCAGCTGTTTACCTGAATGAATTCTTAAATAAGTGACTACTACCACTCTAATTTTCCTAGTTGTAGCTCTGTTACAGGTTACTGACCGCAAGTCCATGTTCCAAACATTCTTTGCCAACACAGATTAATTACAAGAGAGCCACCCCCAAAGTCTTAGGGCGAATTGGGAAAGGGCCGGTTAAATGAGGAAACAGGCCATTCCTTGGTAAAAGTTTGTAGTTTTCTTTCCCAATACATCTTCTTTTTATTGAGAACTTCCATTTTTATCCTGTGTTCCTCCTCTGCCATCTCACACTCTCGCTCTATCTGCTGGATTTTGGCCACATGCACCTCATTCATTTGTATCAGTTGCAGTTGTAAGATGGACATTTGTTGATGGTGTTCTTCCTCATGCATCTTTTTTAAAGCACCTTCCTGAGAGGTTTTGCTCCTGTAGTTTTTATTGGCTGTTATTCTGACAGCTGAACACGAGGGTTCAGGTTGAGAGGTCCCCTCACATACTGGAAAATGTATGAACTCTTTCTCATCATCGCACAGTTCTCTATTTGAAACAGCAAATGATTCTGAAAAACAGTAGCAGAAAACATATGTTCAAAGATTTTACAGGCAGAGAAAAAAAACCAATCCTATTTCAAATGACAGGGTCCTTCATTACAGGATGTATCTAAAACCATGTCTGCTTTGGCCTTCATGTCTACAGGCACCCTAGCAACACCTGACTTTTTAAAAACCCACAAATCAAAAGCAACTTTTTCTTAAGAAATAATGACAAGGGGTTTTGTTAGGTTATTTCCTAGAACTTCAAAGTATGGGATCCGTTGTCAGAAACCATGCTTATCAAGAATCGGAGACCTTGTTATGTTGATATTCTAAACTGAAATGTGCCCAACTCTGATGAGCGTAGGACCACAATGCAAGGCCAGTGTGGATCTTCAAAGTAAGTTCTCTATCAGTCTGATCATCCTTTGCCAACTTCTCATTCAGCTATGAACACATATGTGTAATCTTTGCAAGAGTGCTATTGCTGTTTCCTGGTCACAGGTGTTAGCCCTTACCCTGGAGAGCCATCTTGTAAATGCTGTTCCTTGAAAGATGAGCCTACATTCCCTGGCTTAACTCCCTCACAAACATTTTCCCTTTACTCTCCAGCACTGCCATCTGGGGAGTTTTCAATGTCCCTCTTATTCAACCTATCTCTGGTACTTGACTATCCTTGAAATTTCTTTCCTCCATTAGCTTCTGAACCATGACTCGCCTAATTTCTAAGATGCCTTCCTCTCTGATTGCTCCTTCTCAAGTCTTCTTGATGTACAGAGACTCTTGCTGTACTCACCTGTTACCTTTTCATATTCTCCTGGGGGTTCCCATCCGTGGCTCTGTTCTTAATCTACCCTAAGTAAACTCATAACCTGATGCTGACCTTCCTTTCTTGTCTGATTCTTCCAAATGCCCTGTGTACCCTTCACTCCTACCACAAGCTACTCACATCCTTTATAAGGTCATGCTTTTTTTCATAATTCTGTTTCACTGTTCCTTCTGCTTAAAGTTAGGCTATCTGTCCCTCCACTTACTGTAGTCTTGCTTTTTTAACCTCCCCTCAACTCCTACTCATTCAAAACCAATGCCGCTTGCTCTGTGAAACCTCAGGTCTCTCCTTTATATGTACTCTTCTGTTACAGCACTTCACACACACTAGTATTGGCACCATGACATTCTCTTTTTTTAATCCTTGGGTACTAATTACTTTGTTTGGTACACAGTGGATGCCTAGTAAATGTTTATTGGCTGAACCCTTGAATATAAAACGAAGAGTATACGGATGCAAAAGGATACCATGTTTGGTAGGTGCTATGTTTGCCCTGATTTCTTAATAGAGCAGTAACATCAGTGTCAATTAAGGGAGTTGCAATAAAGAAACCACTAACTCCACTAACCCATGGAGTCTTCTAGCTGTGACTCTAAGGCTTTCTTGAGAAGCTTTACATTTCCAATAATGAGAATCTTCTCCTTGGAGAAAAACAATGCCAATTTATTAACAGAGTTGATTACATTATTACGTCCACTCCATTATTCTGGAAGATGAGATGCTGGGAATGCTAACAGCCTACTGGGGGAAACCTAATTCATAATACCCTGTTAATAACAGGAAAATGGCTACTGTTTAATTATTCCACTCCAAGAGGTAAAGTAACAACCATAACTAGTCCGTAATTATGATTAAAGAAAAGGTAAAAATCTTACTTCTGGAAGAGAAGGTTGGAAAAAAAAAAAAAAAACACTTCTGTGCCATTCAGAAATAATGAAAATGTCTCTTGGAAATCTTTCCTGGAGACAGCTCTGGCCTCAAAGACAGCTCTTCCTTCATGCTCCCGCTGCCTCCTGGGCCTATCTCTGGCAGAACACTTGTTAAAACTGGCAGTTTACCTCCCTTTTAAGTCTCTGAGAACTTTAAGACAGAGATTGCTTCTGCTCATCCTCATGTAGAACCCGGCACAGGGCCTGGTATAGTGCTGGGCATGTAAGAAATGTGTATGGGATGAATTACCTGCAGTGGGTCACATACCTCCTAACACGCCCAACCACAGAGAGGGAACAGTGCTCTGTGTGGGTATCCAAGGCACAGGACAAAGGAATGGGAGAGGCTTAACACTGAGAATAGGGCCCTCAGGTGTGAGCTTCAACTGCAAAGAGCATTACCTCACCTGTTTCCTTTCTAGTTCTGGATCTAGAAAGGAAGGCATTCTGGAAAATGTCTTCTTTAAAGACTGGACACATTAGACATTTTGTGGTACCTCTAGTCTCTTTTCTCTTTGATTTCATTCCAGGGGATAGTTCTGGATACTCCTCTGAGTCCTTAAAGTTCATCCCCTAACAATGCTGCTGTCTCACCCAATTTCTTTAATTTCTTCTTCTTCTTCTTCCTCTTTTTTTTTTGGTGAGATGGGGTCTCACTGTGTCACCCAGGCTGGAGTGCAGCGGCGCAATCTCAACTCACTGCAATCTCTGGCTTCCAGGCTCAAGTGACCCTCCTATTTCAGCCTCCAACTAGCTGGGACTACAGGCATGCACCACCAAGCCTGGTTAATTTTTTGCATTTTTTGGTAGAGACGGGGTTTTGCCAGGTTGCCCAGGCTGGTCTCAAACTCCTGAGTTCAAGCGATCTACCCGCCTTGGCTCCCAGAATGCTGGGATTATAGGCATGAGCCACTGCGCCAGCCTCTTCCAATTTCTAAATGTTCACTTTCATCTCAACAATTCCAGGCTTTAGAGACCTGATGATGACAGTGATGATGATGATGATGATGATAGCACCTACTGTTTTTTGAGCAGCTAACCAGGTTCTAGGCTAGTGCTTTACAGCATTACCTCATCTAATCCTTACCCTATGAGGGAGGTATTATTATAGAAAACCAAATATAATATCCAAGGTCACATGGCTAGTTGAAAGAACCAGGATTTTAATCTAAGTCTGTATGACTCTAAAATCCAAACTCAACCACTACAATAATCAGCCTCCCACTCTTCCACTTGCTTAGCTGATCACTTACATATCTTAAAATGCAGCCTCCAAATTGTATCCACTATAAAACCATCTCTTATTAAGAATATGGGTATGTATCATGCATTTCGATCTCTAAATTTCTAGAGCTGTGAACATAAAAAGGCAGTATGTTTGCGTCTGGGAGGAGAAAAATGACTCTTCTTTAACACCATTCTTTTTAGTTTAAATGTGTGCTAACATCCAAATTTTAAAGGAAAAAAAGCCAGGCCTCTTAAGACGACTCTGGCAGAAGATGGGGCTTTCAACTAAAGAGGCCCGATGGTATAGTTAATTAACTTTCACACACATATTTGCTCCAATGAATAGAAACTACTGTTCAGATGGGAAGAATCCTCTCTTAATTGGAAAAAGACTAGCCTAGGAATGGCACTGTGCTGCAAATACCCACCATGTAATCTCTCTCAGAGGCAAAACAAAGCCACCTGAAGGAGAAAACAACTCAATCTTATGCAAAAAGGGTAGGAAATCCCAACGGCTTTCCTGGGACCAGGAAAGCCAAGGGGATGTTCTTTCACTTGGACAACTAGAGTAAGTTTAATATCAGCAGGAAAAACCTACCATGACAGCAAAAGGATGGGAAGGAAACTATAAACAGGCCAAACCCCAGATACAGGAAATAAGGCTACCTGGGAAAGTGGATAAATAAGATGGGTGGATGCATGTTATGGAGTATAACATATTAACTAAAAGAAAGAAACTAGACTTACACACTGCAATAAATTGATCTTCTTTTTTTTTTTTTTTTTTTAGACGAAGTCTGGCTCTGGCACCCAGGCTGGAGTGCAGTAGTGTAATACTGGCTCACTGCAATCTCCGCCTCCAGAGTTCAAGCAATTCTCCTGTCTCAGCCTCCCAAGTAGCTGGGATTACAGGTGTGCGCCACCATGCCCGGCTAATTTTTGTAGTTTTAATAAAGATGGGAGTTTTGCCATGTTGGCCACGACGGTCTTGAACTCCTGACCTCTAGTGATCCGTTTGCCTTGGCCTCCCAAAGTGCTGGGATTACAGGCATGAACCACTGTGCCCAGCCTAGGAACTGATCTTAAAAAGACTCTTCTAAGTGAAAAAAGCAGAGAAAATGGTATCTCTAGCACAAATTTAAATCTATATAAATTTAGAATAGATGCACACAAAACACATGTAAAAGAATATGTAAGCATGTTAGAATGATTCAGGTGCAGGAGAAGAAAATGAAAACATGGAATAAAAATGGAGCAAACACCTAACTAACAAAAGAAAGGCTTTTCACAGACCAGTGAGGCTGGTGTGCCATGACTGGAAATGTAATTCAGCCCTCTGGTACCAGAGATCTCACCCCCAAAGATTAGGATTGAACAATAATAATAATGGCATTTATTAAGAAATGTTCACAGTTATCAAGTATCACTTTATAGCATAGAATGTGAAATTAAATATAAATTATCCTAAGACATTTGGGTGCTACTCCAAAGCTTAGTTTTCTTAAATGTATTTGACTTTTGGTTATCCTAGCCTCCCAGCCACTCCTAGCAAATTTTGTTGGCTCCCTTAATTGGTTCTGTACACAGTTTCCCTCAAAATAATGGAAGATAAGTGTCAAAGCCAAATTATCACACATCATAAAATCTGCAGGGTGTAAATTGTTTTAATATATTTAAAGACGAGATATTGGGTTTTTTTGCAAATATTAATATATACCTAAGTGTTATACTTAAATTTTAAGACTAGTGTGTTGGAATACGATGGACATTTTCAGAAAGTCATTGACAAAGCTAAGTATATCCAAGGGACAGTGATCAAGATGACACAGTTGAAACTATCTCATACCAAAAAGTAGTTACAGAGAGGCCTCTAGTGGAATACTATTAGAGTCCATCCTGTTTAACAGTTTTATCATAAATTCCAACAAATTTCTGAGTACCTAATTCTGTAACAGGTACCCTGTAAGGTATTGGAACAGTTCTGTCCAACAGAAATACAATATAAGCTATTTATATATAATTTAAAATATCCTCAGAGTAACATTAGAAAAGTGAAAAAAAAAGATGAAATTTATTTTGGTAACATATTTTTTAATCCAATATATCTAAAATATTATCGTTTCAACATGTAACAATATAAAAATTATTTAATGAGGTTTTTTTACATTTTTTGGTACTAAGTCTTCAAAATGTGGTGTGCGCAATTATAGCACATCCTAATGTGGTCTACCCACATTTCAAGTGCTTATGAGCCTCATGTGGCTTGTGACAACTGTATTAGACAGCACAGTGTTAGAAAGATCACACATACACACATTCCTTATGTCAAATACACAAGATGTAATGAGGGCCATAACTCTAGAGCAGATTTTCCACCTTTTTCCCACCAACACCCAGAAAGGATGACTGACAATTCCAGGCTTCTTTTTCTTTTTTGAAAAAAAATTGAAATGCAAAATGAGTGAAATGAACTCAAAGTTGTTTTACTGTATAGAAAGAGTTCCAGTACCATACCTACTAGTATTAACAGATTACCTTTGGACACACTAGGTTCTCCACCACCGTCCAGATAGGACCTGGACACAGGAGCAAGGAGCATTTGGCTATGCTTTAATAATCACCAGCAAAAAGGGGAGTCCCCAGCGTCATCTATATACAAACATCCAATTTAAAATAAATCCCTTTATACTTGAGTCACTATTAAACGTCACTACAAGGAAAACACTGAGAATGTACCTTTATTCCCTTCTGCTGAAAATTTATACATTATGTTTATGAGTAAATGAATTACATCATTTCTTCCAAAAAGAAAGAGAAAAAAATTTGTGGGATGAACTTTCCTAGATCCCACCCCAGAATTTGAAAATGGGGAAATAAGACTGTCCAGGCCCCCTAAGAATAACCCTATGAAATCAATATACAATAATCTGGATCACAGGTTTGCAAAATGAACAGAAAGCAGCTCACACCAGCATGGTCCTCAGCAGTATCTCCCAGGGAACATATGCAATATAAAGAGCAGCCCTGCTGATCCATTCCCTCCTCCCCCAGCACACTCCTCCACAGCCTCACAGAAGCTAAATGGCTCTGAAGCCAGCAAGATGGAGAGGAACAGAGAGTAACTGGCTAAAGCTATAAACATCTCCAAAACAAGGACACCATTAATTAGCAGTGAGAGTCCATGCATGACAGAAGCAGCAATGAGGAGGCATAAGAAAGAGAGCTGACAGTGCCCCCATAAACTGTCTGCTAGGAGGTACCCTGGCTTGGGAACTCAGGGATCAAAACCCAGACACAAGGTTCCTACACTGGAAATCGATGCATGAAGTTCATAACATAAACCACTACGGTTACCCAACTGGCTTCCTGGACTTAACCTTGGTCAAATGATCAGTAAGCAAACTTTTGATCACAATTTGCTTCTCCAGGATCGTCTGCCTACAGGACAGAAAAAAAGGTGCTAATCAAAAACATGTATTTGATTCACTTGGCAATTATCTTTTCCACTCTACACAGATAACATGCCTGGCTTTGGACTGCTTCTTGTTACTCTTAATTAACAGGAGCCAGTCCCTCAGAGCTCAGTCTACTCTGGAGACACTGACAAGTGAATTTCCCATCCTGCAAGCTGAGAACCAGACTATCCTGGGGAAGTGCTTGCTGGGTCCCTGACGCACCGTCCCCCACCAGGAAACATCCTCTGCTTCAATGTCTGTTTTCAGAAAACTGCAGTAAATTTTTATATAAACTGGCCACTTCCTGTCTGAAAAGAAGCAGGAATTGCTGGAAATTTATCTGTGTGCATTTCCACCCTCCCCTTGCCTAGAGACATTTCAATAGTCCCTTAATTCCAACCTTCTGAAGCCATGACACACTATCACTGCATCCTTCATTGTATGACAGTGATTTTTTCCTTAAGAATTATGTATGACGTATTTTTTTCTTTTTAATGGAAGTATATTAAACTTAAAAGTTAATTTTTGGGGGAGTTTTTCAAGATCCCTGGGGTGCCACAAACCAAAACTGTGGATCACAATAGTATAATGGCTAAAAATGCTGGTTTTTAATCTGGGTGAATGCTAAAGCAGGCGTTCATCATATTAGTCTCCGCACTTTTTTTAAAGTTTGAAATTTTTTTTTTTTTTTGACACAGAGTTTTGCTCTTGTTGCCTAGGCTAGAGTGCAATAGCACTATCTTGGCTCACCACAACCTCTGCCTCCCAGGTTCAAGCGATTCTCCTGCCTCAGCCTCCCAAGTAGCTGGGATTACAGGCATGCGCCACCATGCTCAGCTAATTTTGTATTTTTAGTAGAGACGGGGTTTCTCCATGTTGGTCAAGCTGGTCTCAAACTCCCAACCTCAGGTGATCCGCCTGCCTCAGACTCCCAAAGTGCTGGGATTACAGGCGTGAGCCTCAGCACCCAGCCAGTTGGCTCTTTTAATATGGCCTTTTGAGTGGCCTACTGCAATGCTTTGCAAATAATAAGGACCTCCAAAAATATTTTTTGAAAAAAGTGAAATGGAGTGGATGAATATAAATCTTCATAAAATTCTCTTTAACATATTTGAGATAGGTTGATAGGCAACTGCAGCACCTCACGAATGAGAACTCCATTAATGCAGTTCCTTATTTTTCTTTATGTTTAAGTAATAATAAAGTCTCGAAGAGAGTTAGCACAATGATGTAAACAAGTACTTTTGTTTTTAGATACTTTTTTTTTTTTTGAGACAGGGTCTCTCTCTGTCACCCAGGCTGGAGTGCAGTGGTGCAGTTCACTGCAGCCTCCACCTCCCAGGCTCAAGTGATCCTGCAGTCTCAGCCTCCCAAGTATCTGGGATTACAGGTGCACGCTACCACACCCGGCTAATTTTTTCTATTTTTTGTAGAAATGGGGGTCTCACTTTGTTGCCCAGGGTGGTCTCAAATTCCTGGGCTCAAGCCATCCTCCTGCCTCAGCCTCCCAAAGTGCTGGGATTACAGGCGTACCACTGCGCCCACCTCTATATGACTTTGAATGTCCTATATAATCCTGAGATCTTGAATTAGGAAAAACGAGTTTGATACAAAAGTTTCATTTTCAGAAGTTCCCTCAAAATGGAGGATTTTAAAATTAAAATGTCAAACAGGTACCCAGTGAGAGCGTGCACACTGGCATCAGGAACCGATACCTTGGGCCGAGGCGTCGGGGTGGTATTCGGGCTCCTCCTCCGGGGGGCTCTGCAGGAAGTAGAGCTGCTCCGGCAGCATGCTGGCGATCTTCTCCTTCCCTAGGACGTGGGTACTCAGGAGAGGGCTGACGCTCCGTTTCACTTTCTCTCTCCTTTCATGGGCCATAATTTTTTTGGTCCGAGCCTTGATGTTCTCCCAGCACTTCTTCAGCTGTTTGAAATCCCGCAGGGACACGCTGGGCTGAGAGTTGTATTCGTGGGCCAGCGCCTGCCAGGTACGCTGCTTAAGGGCAATAGTTCGCGCATCGCTTTTCTTACATTCCAGCACATATTTATACTTTTCTACTAAAGCCAGCAGGATGCTCTTTTCCAATTCTGAGAAGTATTTGGCAGGCTTTATAATTTCGTTGTTTTGCATTTTCCACTATATTTCTCCTGGCCGCTAGCTATCCTGTAAAAGGAAGTTTGAAGCAATGATTACCAACTCCAGCAAAAACAATGCCTACGAATCACTGAAGCTTAATTCCTGACTTGATTCCCTTGTCTGAAATACAGTACTTTCTTTTTCATTCATGTTGAATTATGATATTCAGGACTCTGGAGAATATTTAGAAATGTACTAGGAATGGGGTTTTACTCCAAACTGGATTGCTAGCTATACTGTGACTATCTGGTATATAACAGCAAAAAAAGAAAAGTTGAACTTTTTTTTTTTTTTTGAAATGGAGTCTCACTCTTGTCGCCCAGGCTGGAGTGCAGTGGCACGATCTGAGCTCACAGCAACCTCCACCTCCTGGGTTCAGGCAATTCTCCTGCCTCAGCCTCCCGAATAGCTGGGATTACAGGCACCTGTCACCACGCCCAGCTAATTTTTTTTTTTTTTTTTTTTTTTTTTTTGTAGTTTTGGTAGAGACAGGGTTTCACCATGTTGGCCAGGCTGGTCTCGAACTCCTGACCCTAAGTGATCTGCCTGCCTCGGCCTCCCAAAGTGCTGGGATTACAGGCGTGAGCCACCGTGCCCGGTCTAGACTCTGATTTCTTAATTGAGTTTTCTTTCATGTTAGGCAACTGATTTTTCCCCCAAATCATGTTAGCCAGTTTTAGAACTAAACAGCTTTCTAAAAGTTTTGTTACAGCTGAGGACAAGAGAAGCCACCATGTAATCAAATATATAATATGATGTGGGAGGCCGAGGCCGGCGAATCACGAGCTCAGGAGTTCGAGACCAGCCTGACCAACCTGGTGAAACCCCATCTCTACTAAAAATACAAAAATTAGCTGGACGTGGTAGCGTGTGCCTGTAATTCCAGCTACTCAGGAGGCTGAGGCAGGAGAATTGCTTGAACCTGGGAGGTGGAGGTTGCAGTGAGCCGAGATCATGCCATTGCAATCCAGCCTGGGCAACAGAGTGAGACTCCATCTCAAAAAAAAAAAAACCATATATATATATATATATATATACACACATATGATGTATAGCCAGGCACGGTGGCTCACACCTGTAATCCCAGCCCTTTGGGAGGCTGAGGCAGGTAGACTGCTTGAGCCCAGGAGTTCGAGACTAGCATGGGCAACATGGCAAAACCCTGTCTCTACAAAAAAAAAAAAAAGAAAGAAAGAAAGAAAAAGTAAAAGAAGAAAAAAAAATTAGCCAGGTGTGGTGGTACGCACCTGTAATCCCAGAGCCCAGGAGGTCGAGGCTACAGTGAGCCATGTTCATACCACTGCACTCCAGCCTGGATGACAAAGGAGACACTGTCTCAAAAAAAAAAAAAAAAAAAAATTGATGTTTTCGTCACTCTGTGGCATATACCTGAAGAAATGGCAACCTCAGTTTTTTCATCTTTAAAATGAGGTGTTGGAGTCTGTGATCCTTCAGGTATGAGGGCTGCTTTTTAAAATCCTAAGTAAACAATGTATGTAATTTCAGATGTGAAAGGGCCTAGGCACTTAAGAGACTGAGTTCAATGTTCCTCTTTACATTCCTCAAGTCTCTTTCCGGCTGAGAGAAGTAAGGGTCAGAAAGGTGAAGTGGATTGCACAAGATCACAAAGATGGTGACATGGAAAGTCCAGAACTTGGACTGCCCTAGGAGTCTAGTATTCTTAGAATCATTCCACAACTGTCTCTCAGCCTCTTGCCTTGGGTCACTCCAAATGATTAAACCATGATTCCCATAAGTCACCTTGTCATCCTCCACAGTGCTGAGTCAGCATGTTTCACACAACAGGTGCTTAGTGAATGTCTTATTCCAGTGAAGTGTATGAAACCTATGTGTGTTTTAGGACCACACACTTTCCCCACATCTTTTAATCACAGAAAGCTTCTTATAAAATTAACCTCTCAAATATGTTACGGCAAAAATGTAGCTAAGCAACACTGACTGCGGCAATAAAGAAAGCATTATCATTCCCCTTGTTGGAAAGGGCCAACGTATTCCCAGTCCTTCTTACATTCTCCAAGCCTCTGATTTCTCAGAGTAATAGGCATGCATCAAGATACTAATGAGGCAGTCCATTTAAAACTGACCAATCACATCAAAAAATTAGAACTGCACAGGCGTGGTGGCTCACGCCTGTAATCCCAACACTTTGGGAGGCCGAGGCGGGCGGATCACAAAGTCAGGAGATCGCAACCATCCTGGCTAACACAGTGAAACCCTGTCTCTACTAAAACTACAAAAAAAAACAAAAAAAAAACTAGCCAGGCGTGGTGGCGGGCGCCTGTAGTCCCAGCTATTCGGGAGGCAGGAGAATTGCTTGACCCTGGGAGGCAGAGCTTGCAGTGAGCCGAGATCATGCCGCTGCACTCCAGCCTGGGCGACAGAGCAAGACTCCATCTCAAAAAAAAAAAAAAAGAAAGAAAATTAGGAACCATCTTGAAAAGAGTCCCACTAGCCGAAAATGGAATAATTTGAAATCAAAGGTCATAGGTACACAAGGATTCATTAAGTTATTTTCTCAACCTTTGTTATGTTTTTAAATTCCATAATAAAAAATTAGGCGGGGGAGGCTGTGACTTTGAAGTTTACGGTGCATTAATTTTAAATCACATTATTTCAAGCCAGCTACTCACACACTATGCCTGGGAAGGAGTTTCTGTAGTTGTGAATGCCTGAAATCTGTTTGACTGAGGCTGGAGAGGACTGGGCCGGATCAGAGACCCTTCAAATTGAGGCCAAGGAGTGTGGGCTTTACATGAGGGTGACAGAACCTGATCAGGGTCTCTCACTATGCACTGCCTCATCCTAGAAGTTGTTATTAATAGAATGAAGTATGAGGGTAATCTGTGTCTCCAAATGCCAGGTACCCTGCTCGACATTCATACTGGACGCATCAGGTATCAGACACTGGGCGGTTCAGACACATGTCAAAGATGGTTTGGCCCTCAGATCCTGAGCAAAGCTAAATAAGTGGACATTTATCTTTGGGGATGTGTCCCTATAATGCTAATTTCCCATGCTCGTGTTTTGATCATGTTGCTCTAATATCCATACAATGATACCCAACCCAGGCTCTTTCTTCCTCAAAGGTCCCAAATTAATTTTTTACCTTCACCCATACTTTTATTCCCTATAAATCAATGTTCCCCAAACTGAAATTTATTAACATACACCCTGTACAATATCTCTCTTCTGTAGTATCTCTATCTGCCAACATGTCTATGTCCAGCTTTACTTTCTGTAGTTTTTGTTATGAAATCAACAGGTACACAGCCTGTTCTTAAATTACACAGCTTACACAGCGGATTCTGATCCAATTCCCCATCCTCAATCCCTCTGCTCCAGGAGATGTCAATATGCCAACTTTCCCCACTCCTAAGAATTGCTGCTGTAAGGATTAAGAACTCTGATTCACAAATGAAAAAAGGATTACTACCTATTTTGTTGTTGTATGTAATGCTATTTTACATATACATTATACATGTGTATACACACACATACTTTCTGAATAAATCTCTTTTTTCTATTTTATTTCTTCAAGATAAATTCCTAGGACTGTTGCACCAAAAGATAAAAACACTTAAGACTTCTGTTACATCCCCAAATTGTCCTTGTAAAATGTTGCACCAATTACATTTGTATTAATGGCACATAAGCATGTCCATTTCCCTATTTCATTTTTTTATTCTGTGCCAACTGTGGAGGTAAAAAAGTCACTTCATTGATTAATGATATATGAATTTCAGTTCTGAGGTAAGTAAGCCACATTCTCAACAAAGGTCTTGTGATCCTTAGTGGGACTGAAATTACATGGAATTAATTCCAAGCAATTTCACTTTTCCTCAAGATGTGTGCAGCACCTCTAGCTGCAACCAGGTGGTGGTGGACTTGTGGGGAGTCTAAATTTCACAAAGTTTCTTGCCTTATATGTGGCCAGTTGTGTCTCAGAGTAATAATGATAGCAATAATAGCAGATAACTTTTATTGAGCCTGTATTGTAGGTGTAACAAATGTTTAATATGCACAATATCATTTAACTCTCCCAAAAATAGCCTCTGAGAGCTATATATTGTATATACATGTGTAATATGTATATATACTATATATGTATATACATGTGTAATATGTATGTATACTATATATGTATATACATGTGCATTATATACATGTACATTAAATATATATAATGTACATGTATATATTTCTCCTGATACTTAATATATATACATGCATATATATATAAAGTGTCAGCAGAAATTATACGACTGCTCTCAAAAGCAAATACTCAGAATTACCAACACCTGGGGACCATTAATAGCCTATTAACTAAACTGTTATTTAATCACTAGTTAAGTAAATCCAAAGTTACCAATTTACTTTGCTTAATTTCGTAGAACAGCAGGCCTCCTTGGGCCTTGTGGTTCATTCTGCCTAGCTATAAAGGGATTCTGATACAAGGCAATGTACCCCAAAGGTTCCTTATGGATTTTCAACAGCCTTGTGAAATAGGCTATTTATCTCCCTTAACCAATTACTATTCCCATTTCCCAGATAAGAAAACTGTGGCTCAGTAACTTACTCTGGTCACACAAATAGTAAGTGGTCTGACTTACTCCAGTGCCCATGCTCCTCTCTGCTCTGCTTAGCTCTCTTGTTTCAGACCTAGTGATAGCCTCTATTCCGCTGCTCAACGCATGGCTATTAACACTCTAATCATCAGCCAGGAAAGGGCCCAGGATAGGGCAATTTAGGTGGAGTGTGTCTCCATCTGTTGGCTGTTCCCCCACTCATCTCCCTCCCTCCATTACCTCCTCCCGATTTCAAACTTAGGGCCCATAATCCTCCCACGTGTACCTTCCTCACTCTAACCAGAGCTCTGATTTCTGCAGTTGAACCAGTAAGACTGTATGTTTGGGCCAGGCATGTGGGTTCATGCCTGTAATCCCAGCACTTTGGGAGGCCGAGGCAGGTGGATCACCTGAGGTCAGGGGTTCAAGACCAGCCTGGCCAATAAGGTGAAACTCCGTGCCTGCTAAAAATAAAAAAATTAGCCAGGTGTGGTAGCATGCACCTGTAATCCCAGCTACTCAGGAGGCTGAGGCAGGAGAATCACTTAAACCTGGGAGGCGGAGGTTGCAGTGAGCCAAGGTCAAACCACTGCACTCCAGCCTGGGTAACAGAGTAACACTCTGTCTCAAAAAAAAAAAAAAAAGACTGTACGTTTGAAAGGTAACTGTGGAGATCTTTTGGAGCTTTAACGTGGTCCATGCCTCAGGGGAATGCTGGCATTACACTTGAGCACATAAACACTTCCCAGAGAGGTCTCTCCAGCAAAGCTTATTAATGCTTATTAATAGAAACTTTGAGGCTAGAAAGGATACTCTTGTTTAAAACTATTCAGCAATGTCCATAATTGGTTATAAATGACAACATAACAAGCCTTCCCTGCTGCATCAGCTTTTATTAGGGATGGACTGGCCTTCCCTGTCCCCCAATTCTGCTCAGGAGCCATTATCTCTTGTGTCTGCTGTTCAGGTAGACAGTATACCATCCATTCTTATGCATGGTTGCAGGGCAACAAGCAGCCCAGTGACCCTCACAAAGTGGGCTCTCAGTAAACATTTTGTAAATGCAGATATTTTGATATAGGCATAAAACAGCCCACCATGCACACAGTATCATACATGACAAAACAGTACACTAAAGGTTACACTGGCTGGGTAGGGTGGTGCCTGTAGTCCCAGCTTCTTGGGAGGCTGAGGCAGGGTGATCACTTGGGCCCAGGAGTCAGAGGCAATAGTGAGCTATGATTGTGCCTGTCAACAGTCACCCCACTTCAGCCTGGACAACATAGTGAGACCCCATCTCTTAATGGAAAAAAAAAAAGCTGCGTTAAAGTAGAAATGGTAAAATAAAATAGCAAAATTCAAATGCAATGGAAGTTCCCCTTGGACTAGGCAAAGACCCAGATAGGCCTAAATCAAAAGGCACCATTCCCATACCCATAGAAGAACAAGAAGGAAACAATTAGCACAATTTCCAAAACACTAACATTGACTAAACCAGCAAAATACTGTAATGCATACATTTAATATCCAACTTAAAACAAAAATTCATCTGTTTATGGACTAAATGTCTGTGTCCTCCCAAGATCCATATGTTGAAGCCCTAATTCCCTAGTGGTTGTATTTGGTGACTGGACATCTGAGGAAGCAATTAAGGTTAAATAAGGACATAAGTATGGGGCCCTGGTCCAGTGGGGTTAGTGCCTTGATAAGTAAAGACACTAGGAAGCTGGTGTGCCCCGTTATCCTCAATGGCTTATAAAGAGGAGGTCATGTAAGAACACAGCAAGATGGCACACAGCAAGATGGCCACCACCTACAAGCCATGAGAAGAGACCTCAGGATGAAACCTAACTTGCCAACACCTTGATCTTGGCATTCTCAGCCTCTAGAACTGTGAGAATCCAATTTCTGTTGTTTCAACCACACAATCTGTGGTATTTTATTATGGCAGCCTGAGAAGACTAATGTACCATCTAGTGATTTTTAAGTCCACCAAGGGTGAAACTAAGTCCTAAAGTTTGAGCAAAGACTAGAGAAACTTGTCAAGATTTCCCATCTCTTGCTCTTTGTGGAAAGTGGAGTTCTTTGAAGTTAATTCTCAGAATGGGTACCATGACTGAAGAGCTGTGGCACTGGAAAATCAGACTTCAGGACATTAATAGACTGCTGATCTTAAAGTGAGGTGAAATCAACCAAGACAGTGGATGCAGAAAACCTGGGCTCAAATCCTGACTTTACCTGTCACCCAACCGTGTGACTTTGGGCAAGTCAATCAACCTCTAATGCTTCATCTGTAAAATGGAGTTACTCCCCCGCTACCCCAGCCCTGCCTCATTCCCTCTGCACAACAGTCCTGCAACGTGAATAAAGAAACACAGACTACAGCTTCAATCAATTTTAGTTCTTTCTACTCTTCCCACCCATATTAAACTGCTTCCAAAAATAGAATAGTGCTGTGTGTGTGTGTGCGCGCATATATATATAGGGGGTGTGTGTGTGTGTGTGTATATATATAGGGTGTGTATGTATATATAGTTATTGGCTCTTTATTTCATACACACACAATTCAACAAATATGTAATGAACTCCTGCCAAAGGCTCAGCACTGTTCTAGAGTATGTGGGAGATACAGGGGCAGGCTGAACCCTCCAGCCTAGAAAGAGCGCTGACATGCACAAACTGACAACTAAAATGAGAGGCATGCTGAAACAGACACCAGAAGAGAGGACAAAGCACCTTGAGTGTGCAGAGGAGGGAAGAGGTTCACTTGCATTCTCATGAATAAGAGGACATTTGAGCTAGATCTTTAAGAATGTATAGGATATGAATGGAGAGAGTTGAAGGAGATCATCAGATAAATAATTGACAAGAAAAGGCCTGGACTCTGATTGGAGACAATGTTATTGGAAAGGAGGAAGTACACACCAAAGACTGTCTCTTTCTTTTTTGAGAGACAGAGTCTAGCTCTATCGCCCAGGCTGGAGTAGAGTGGCACGATCTCAGCTCACTGCAACCTCCGCCTCCCAGGTTCAAACAATTCTCCGGCTTCAGTTTCCCAAGTAGCTAGGATTACAGGCACCCATCACCACACTCAGCTGATTTTTGTATTTTTAAAAAAGATGGGGTTTCACTATATATTGGCCAGGCTGGTCTTGAACTCCTGACCTCAGATGATCCGCCTGCCTTGGCCTCTCAAAGTGTTGGGATTAGGATTACAGGCGTGAGCTACCACACTCAGTCAAAGACTGTTTCAAAGGAAGAAATGAGCAGGATGTATATGTGTCCACAGTAGGGTAGGGGATCAACAGAAAGCAGAGGCAGGGAGGATATACGAGGATTAACCAAACACCTACTCTGTGCAGGCATCAGAGAGAATGGTATTCCTTAAGATCAAGATCACAGACCAATGAGGACATCACAGTCCCATGAAGACATAATGCACATGTATTGTGGGATAGGCTGGTGACAAGGCAGTGTGATAAGCACAGTGACAGAGATGAGCCCAGGCACATATTCCAAAATTGGGGGGATCTAGAACAGGAAACTTAATTCCTACTTGAATAGACTGAAATTAGATGAACTTGAGAACAAAGCAGGGCCACAGCTCGGGAGGGAAAGACTTAAAGAACATATTCAGAAGTGGTGAGTGAACTGAAGGACACGTGGCAGCCCTCCCCACAAGCAAGGCCTGGCAAGTAATGGGCAATCCACTTGCTCTAAAGGTAGAAAGGCTATTTCCTACCCTGGTATCTCGCCTGTCTCCTGACTCAACACCTCAAAAATAACCTTTCTTTTAAACTACAAAGCACATTGGCCAGGTGTGGTGATTCCCATCTGTAATCCCAGAACTTTGGGAGGCTAAGGCAGGAGGATTGCTTGAGCCCAGGGGTTCAAGACCAGCCTAGGCAACAAGGAGAGACCTCTATTGCTATGAAAATGAAAATTAAAAGTATTAGCCGGGCAAGGTGGCCTGTGCCTACAGCCCCAGCTACTAGGGAGGCTAGGAGAGGAGGATCCCTTGAGCCCAGGAGTTTGAGGTTGCAGTGAGATATAATCATGCCACTGCACGCCAGCCAGGGTGACAGAGCAAGACCCTATCTCCAAAAAAAAAGGTAGTATAATATAGAGGTTAAGGACACGGGCTTGGACCTATGGCCTCAAATCCCAACCCTACCGCTGCTCCTGAGAGTGAAGCTTTAGAAAAAGAAAAAATATAAATAAATTTTAAAGAAGGACCTCAATCTAATCCTCTCACTTTACAGTTGAGGAAACTGAGGCTCAGAGCAAAACAGGGCTTCCCGAGGCCCTAGTTACAGGGGAGGGTCTGAAATCAAGGCTTCTTCGTTTGCTTTCCAACCCCTTTCCCACTTCAGAACCCCCTCACCATCAAGATGCCCTTTTGGCTAGGTACTCTCAAGTCTCCCCAACTGTACCGTTTGAAAACTCCAGGGCACTGCTCTCAACTCTGTCATTCATTTTGTGACATCTGTCTTGGCACGCCTTCTTTACTTGCTGTTAATTCCTCATCTCTAAATTATAAAGCTCAAGGGGGTATTCTCTAAAGTCCTATCCAGTACTGGTCATCTATTACTGCCATTAAAATGATTTTTCTGCAACCTAACTTCCACAGTTCACTGCCAAAGACACATAGTTGGTATTTTCTGATTATTTATGAGGCTGGTGGAGCTACCAGCCAATGAAAGAGCATTACAGCAGAATGAAGTGATCTCAGCACTTTAGATGACCTTGTTATTTTGCTTCAGGCCCATACACAGGTTTAACTATGCAAGTTAAGCAGTTCCAGGTGAAATGGCAAAAGCAGGTGATCTGATCTGTTCACTACAGCTCCTTACAGAGAGCCTGGTGTACATCAAGCACTCAATAAATATTTGTGGAATTAAATGCCATAACCAACCTGCTTACCATTTGCATTTTTTAAAACTAATTATTGCTAGATTTTTGTTTTGTTTTGTTTTGTTTGTTGTTTTTTGAGACGGAGTCTCGCTCTGTCAACCAGGCTGGAGTGCAGTGGTGCCATCTCAGCTCACTGCAAGCTCAGCCTCCCGGGTTCACGCCATTCTCCTGCCTCAGCCTTCCAAGTAGCTGGGACTACAGGAGCCCACCACCACACCGAGCTAATTTTTTTTTTATTATACTTTAAGTTCTAGGGTACGTGTGGATAACATGCAGGTTTGTTACATATCTATACCTGTGCCATGTTGGCGTGCTGCACCCATCAACTCGTCATTTACATCAGGTATAGCTAATTTTTTTTGTATTTTTAGTAGAGACGGGGTTTCACCGTGTTAGCCAGGATGGTCTCGATCTCCTGATCTGCCCGCCTTGGCCTCCCAAAATGCTGGGATTACAGGTGTGAGCCACCGCACCCGGCCGCTAGATGTTTTATTATTTTAAATTTCTCCTCTTACAAAGGATTTATCATAAAATAATCATTTCCTTCTTGCAAATATCATTACAGTTCAAAGGAGGTAGAAATGGCAACGTTTTAAGAGCCTCAATACCACTATGATGCCTTCAGGATTTCATTTTATCCAGAGGTGAGAGTAATCAGACAGTACTCTTACCTGCCTGCACATGTACATACCTGTGTGCCCAAGATGGCCACTCACCCAAGCTCTCTCTGCCTCTCCACCTTCTTTCTTTCCTTTCGAGAGCTTTCCAGTCAAACCTAGCACCGAACTTGCTTTCTCTAATGCGTTCCCTCTCTACCACTTTTCCACCCACTCCAGGCAGCCATGTAACTTGGAAGTGTTTATTTTCATCATCTGTGCCTGAGTGTGACTGTATGCATGCAGAACCAGCCCTGTGTTGAAAGCCAGGACTCCCCCACTTTCCCACCCTCACAGTCCCCTCTATAAACCAGATGAGAGTTCTTAAAAGTCCTAACCCCTTCCTTCCCCTTCTCCACACTCCATCTTAAACCATCCCCACCCACGGCTTCCCTGAAATGCCTTTGGAATCATGATTAAGGTATCTTCCACAGAAAGCAGTGTTGAAAAACAGAAAGTCCCCTTCTGTAGGTGTTCCCACTCCAACCTACTTCTCGTCTACTGAGTACACTCTCCTCCACTCCCACCACTTCAGCTACAACCATCAGCTCTCAATAGGAGAAGGGTACCGAGTATTTTCCTCTTGCAGCACTCAGAATTACTCTGCACTGAGATCTATCCATATCCTGAAGGCTCTCCCTATCTGATGGTGAGCTCTGAGGCATTGAAGTACATTTTATTTGTATCTTTAGCACATAGTAGATTCGCAGTGTTTGTTTAAAAAAAAAAAAAAAGTTGGGAGGGGGGACGCAGGCACAGTGGCTCACACCTGTAATCCCAGCACTTTGGAAGGCAGAGGGGGGAGTACTGCTTGATGCCAGAAGTTTGAGACCAGCCTGGGCAACACAGTGATACTCCATCTCTAAAAATAAAAATTTAAAAACTAGCCAGGCATGATCATCTGTAATCCCAGCTACTTGGAAGGCTGAGGTGGGAGGATCACCTGAGCCCAGGAGTTTGAGGCTGCAGCGAACAATGATTGCACCACTGCACTCCAACCTAGGTAAAAGAGCACAACCCTGTCTCTTTTAAAAAAATAAAATAATAAAATAAAATAAAAAGGCCAGGCATGGTGGCTCACGCCTGTAATCCCAGCACTTTGGGAGGCCGAGGTGGAAGAATCACCTGAGGTCGGGAGTTCGAGACCAGCCTGACCAACATGGAAAAACCCCGTCTCTACTAAAAATACAAAATTAGCCAGGTATGGTGGCGTATGCCTGTAATCCCAGCTATTCAGGAGGCTGAGGCAGGAGAATTGCTTGAACCCAGGAGGCAGAGGTTGCGGTGAGCTGAGATCGTGCCACTACACTCCAGCCTGGGCAACAAGAGCAAAACTCTGTCTCAAAAAAAAAAAAGAAAAAGAAGAAAGTGGCAGTGATGGAAGAACCTCTCTTCCAAGCCTCAAGCTCTCTCCTTAGCATCAAACACATTTCCAATTATCTATCAGCCACCTCTGCACCCCATCATGGGCACCTCAGAAAACTCCAATTCTCCATAGCCAAAAACTAATTATTCCCCTACACCAAAATCTTCTGATTTCTGATGATGTCAGCCACTTCAATTTGGCTTCCCAAAGCAGAAACATCAATGTAATCTTCAATCACATGCGACTAATTAACAAGACCTATGGTACATTTTACCCCAACATCTGTTCCCTCCTCTCCCATTCTCACTGCCCATGTCTGTGGTCAGACCTAATCTCTAAAATGGTCTCCCAAACTTCCGGTCTCTCTTCCACACAACTACAGGGATCTTCCTAAAACACAGTGATCAAGCCACAGGCTTCCTTGTAAACCTCAGACGTCTCTCCCACTGCCTAAATGATAAAAGTCTCAACTCCTCACATGGCATTCATGGCCTTTCTGGATCTGGCCCTGATTATAGCACCCTCACCAGCCCCTCATCCTCTCCATGTATTTTTCACCCTAACCAGACCAAACTCAACATGCGGCTTCCTTTGGCTGGAATCCTTCACCCCAAGGCCACCAAGGGCCCATTTTCAATCTTTTTTTGTTTTTGTTTTTTTTGAAACCGAGTCTCGCTCCCAAAGTGCTGGCATTACAGGCATGAGCCACCGCACCCGGCCCATTTTCAATCTTCAAAGCCCAACTCTCATGCAATTTTTGTTAAGCCTTCCTCAATTAATACCCAGTCTGTTATGTTTATTTTCTTTATAATGGCTACCTTCTAAAATGGGGTTGAAGCAGCTTACGAATTACACACACAATTCAACTAGATTTTTTTTTTTTTTTTTTTTTTTTTTGAGAGAGATTGAGGAGAGACTATCAGGGCAAAGATAAGACAAAGTCAAAAGAGATCAAAGCTAGGTGGTAAAGGAGCATTCAAAACCTGTGTCATGGCCGGGCGCAGTGGCTCACACTTATAATCCTAACCCCTTGGGAGGCCGAGGTGGGTGGATCACCTGAGGTCAGGAGTTCAAGACCAGCCTGGCCAACATGGTGAAACCCCATCTCTACTAAAACTACAAAAATTAGCTGGGCGTGGTGATGGGTGCCTGTAATCTCAGCTACTCGGGAGGCTGAGACAAGAGACTTGCTTGAACCCAAGAGGTGGAGACTGCAGTGAGCTGAGATCATGCCACTGCACTCCAGCCTGGACGACAGAGCGAGACTCTGTCTCAAAAAACAAACAAACAAACAAACAAAAAAACCCCACAAAACAAAAACCTGTGTCATAATGTCTCATACTTATCTTGTTAGATATAGATTGGCCCTGAGTTCCCACTGGCTCAGAATGAGTTACTCTTCTATGAGCTCGCTGCCAGTTGTACATGACTGTACTGTAACACTTCCCATATTTTTTTTTTCAATTTGCTCTTTGCGTCCATCTCCCACACTGGACTGGGAAATTCCTAGGCAATACATAATTTCTGACTCATCGCTGTATCCCCAGAATGTAACATATGACTCAGCACGCGACTGGTGCTCAGCAGACATTTGTTGAATGGATGTTATCACGGACAGGGAAAACGGCACTAGTGCTTGTTGAACTGCACGCCAGGTATGTGAAAAAACATTATTTTATCCTCACAAAAAATGTACAAAGCTAAGAAATGGCAGAGCTAGGATTCAAACCCCAAACACTCTATCTCTCCAAAGCAATTGCTCTTCCAACTATGCATGGTGTTCCCTACCTTCACCATCGCTACATACCCACCTACTCTCTGCTTCAATGCCTGGTTAAAAACAAAACAAAACACCCTTCTCCCAGAATTCTTTCCTACTCACTCAGGACAGGAGTGCCTGAGTCCAGCCCTTGATCTTCCACAATACGTTAAGTAACAAATCATCACAAACCGGGAGAGGAGAGGGTGCCCCCCTTGGTAGCTGAGAACTGAACAGCCTGTTGGGTATTCTGCAGATGGTGGGGTGAAGTCCTCAGCTCCTCCTTCTCCTGCCTTTCCCCATAGGTGCAGTGCCTGGGCCCTTCCTGCCTCACTTCCTTCTTCAGGATCCAAAGCCTTTTTAGTCCTCCCCATTCTAAACTGAAACCCAAAATAATCTCCTCAGGCCCATTACTTCTCTAACCCAATGAATGGTGTTGAAAATGCTCTCCTCCACTATATCAGTGAGACTTTTGTATTTTAAGCATCTCATCAACCATTAGGGCTGGCAAGCATCCCCGTGCCCTGAAACAAGAATTCTGTGAGAAGGGATAATGGCATGTTAGGAGGCCCAACCACCCCACCCTCCATCAATCTGAATATTTTTGTCCTTGCCTGGGAGTAAAAAGAGACATCCTATAACATCCCTCCCCACCTCCTGACCCAGCAGCCTTCGTCCCCCATCCCGGGTCTCCAAGGGAGGGCTGAAATCTGGCCCAGCAATCCTGGTCCAGAATTCTGCAGGGGAGGGATGGTGAACCCTGGTACCTTCCTCTACATCTTCTTCCAGGACTTTAGAATCCTTCTTCTCCCCTCTAGTCCATCCCATGTCTCTCTCTGGCCCCAGACTTCCACAGCCGTCCTCAATCCTAACTCATAAACTATGTTTTTGAATTAGTATTCAGCAATTTCCTTGGAATACAACCATGTTCTCTGACATGCTGAAAGGCACACTCTCTGGCCTTGATATTATCCTACCTCCAGTTTTAAATGTGTGACAAATATATCCCTGCATCCTACAACTACTCTCCTCGATACTGCAGGAACGTCTGTAATCTTAAATGTTATCACACCTAATACCCAATCTCCTGAATCGGAATAGGGAGACTAAATTTTTCACTGTTTAGTACTCCTAAATAAAGATTATTCATGCAATTTACAGTAACTACCTCACAGCGCCAGTGTGATGATTCAATGATAATTCATGCCAACTGTTCAGTACCTTGGGCCTGGTACATAGAAAGTGCTCAAAATTTAGCTGTTATCATTTATATACATTATCTTTCACAATAGCACCTGAGGGTAGATATAATACCACTCCCCCCCGACCCCTGCCTCTAATTTACAGAAACAGTAGCCCCGGCTCCGAGTAAAGGAGCTTTCCCAAGGTCAGTCGAGCAAGGATGTGATGCTTGGCCTTCATCCTGCAAGTGAGGGACCCCTCCCGTTACACTCTGGACGGGCGGGGCACTGGGGGTCTTAAAGGAGCCAAGTATGGAAAAGCGCCGAGCACAGTGATCAGCACACAGTGGGGACGCCGGGATGGGAAGACTGCGGTATTGCGGGTCATCAGGATTCCCCCCAAGGAGCTCCCCCAGCCCGGGAGTCCAGAGCCCACCCCACTCCCTGCCATGGGCGCGCCACTGAGTCCCCCGGAGGCCCGCGCCCCGGGGCTTTGTAGGCAGCAGGCCGGCCCTACTCACCGAGTCCCATCGCGGCGCGCGGAGGCGGCCGCCTGGCGCCCAGCCTGCAAGGCAGGGGTCGCAGCGGCTCGGCCCGAAAACCCGCCATGCCGGCCCCCGGCCCCTGCACGCCCGGCCCGCGCCCCCGACCCGCGCCCCCGCCCCCGCCCCCGCCCCGCTGCTGCCCGCCCGGAAGGGGAGCCCCCTACCTGCAGCGGCGGCGCGGCGGCCGCGGCGACCGGGGGAGGGGCCGGCGAGGCGCGAGCGCGGGCGGCCTGGGCTCCTCTGGCAAGCAGGGCGGCCAGGAGGGCCGCGGGCTCCCGAGCGCCGGGCGGCGGCGGCGCGCCCCCGGCCGGCCAGGCCCCGCCGCGCGCGCCGCGGCCACAAAGCCCGGACGCCGCCGCCCCCTCGCGGACCGCCCGCCGCTTGCCGGTCCGTAGGCGCCGCCGAGGACAGCGGGAGCGCGGCCCCGCGCCAGTCCCCACTTCCCCGAGCTGCGGCCGCCGGCCTCCCGGGGACTGGGGCGGGGCGCGGGGTGCCCCCCGCCCACCTGCCCGTCCGCACCGACCCCGCTCCTGACATCCTCGGGCTGAAGTCCCCGTACTGATTTAGTTGCCTTTTCCCCCCACCTTTGCAGAGGCGCTCCTGAAGGGGCCCGAAAAACTGTTTTATTTCTATTAACAACAGAAGAATACATTTGTCACACGGGAGTCGGCGGCCATGGGCACGAGTTAGTTCAGTCCAGGTCCCTCGACTGAAATAGGCCCTTTTCTTTTAGGGCTCCTTGATACTTGGGACAGCCAATCTCCATATGCTGAGTTTATCACAGACTTCTGTTAATTTGCGGAATGTGCCTCCCCCAGGACAGCGACTGTGCTCACTGGAGCCCAGGACCTCTCTTGGACACTGTGCTGACTCAGTTGGAATTAATGCGTGTGTAAATGCATGCACAACGGCTCAAACTGTCGTGACAAGCCACCCTTTGCCCCTTCCGCAAACAGAGTTGGCTGAATGTTTCTTTTGCCCTGGATCCATTGGGAAGATTCCAAGCCCAGAGAAAGGCAGAGAGGGCTTTTTAACTTTTTTTTTTTTTTTTTTTTTTTTTTGAGGTGAAATTCACAAGACATAAACCATTTAAAAGCGAACGATTCAGTGGCATTTATTACATTCATAATGTTGAGCAACCACTACTTCTATCTAGTTCTGAAACATGGATCACTCCATTAAGCAGTAATTCCCCAGTCCCTCCTTCCTCCAGACCCTGGCAACCACTCAGCTATTTTCTGTCCCTGTGAGTTTACTTTTTCTGGATATTTCATATAAATGGAACCATACAATATGCGGCCTTTTGTGTCGTTTCTTTGACTTAGCCTGTATTTAAGATTCACCCATGTTGAGGCGTGCATCAGTACTTCATTCGTTTTTATGACTGATTAATATCCCATTGTATGTGTATATTACAATTTGTTTATTCATTCATCCCTTGATAGATATTTGGGTTATTTCCACCTTTTGGCCATTGTGAATAGTGCTGCTCTGAACATGCCTGTACACATATTTCAGTACCTGTTCCCAGTTCTTTTGGATACATACCTAGGAGTGGACTTTCTAGGTCATAGGGTAATTCTATGTTTAACTTTTCCAGGAACTGCCAAAAAGTTTTCCACAGCAGCTGAATGAATCATTTTACATTTCCACCAGCAATGTTTGAGGGTTCCAAGTTTCCACAACCTTGCCAACACTTGCAATTTTCCGTTTTGTGTTTTACTCCTTGAACATTTTTGAGACTGTTGCTTGCCCTCCCAACTCCCACTATCCATAGCCCTAAAATAAAAGCTGATCTAGGTCTTCACTATGTTCAAAGAATCACGCAACCCTTTCTTTCCTCAAAAAACAAACCGGGACAGAAACGCCAATAAAAATAAAGACCTTAAGCTAAGAGCTATACTGGTCCTCATTCTTTATTTCTTTTCTTTTCTTTCTTTCTTTTTTTTTTTTTTTTTTTTTTTTTTTTGAGACAGAGTCACACTCTCGCCCAGGCTGGAGTGCAATGGTGCAATCTCGGCTCACTGCAACCTCTGCCTCCTGGGTTCAAGCAATTCTCCTGCCTCAGCCTCCTGAGTAGATGGGACTATAGGCATGTGCCACCACGCCCAGATAACTTTTGTAATTTTAGTAGAGACAAGGTTTTGCCATGTTGGCCAGGCTGGTCTCAAACTCCTGACCTCAAGTAGTCCACCCACCTCAGCCTCCCAAAGTGCTGGGATTACAGGTGTCTCATTCATTATTTTAATAATAATTTGTCTGATGGCCAGGAGGCCTTGAAATTGTCCAGAGAGCCTGGAAACTAAAATTATGCCAGGGGAGTTGCTACAACGTACTAGCAAACAAACTATGATACCACACTGAAAGCCAAGGCTGTACATCATTTCCACTTGTTTTCCACTTAGTGCCATGTTATAAGTCTATGAAGATTCCCATCTTAAATGCAGATACAGTCAAGGGAAAACTATTGGGGTGTGAAATTAGAAGGTCAATTCAGATTGGAAATTTGATTGATAAAGTGATACAGTGTGGAAAAAGCACTAGATAAACGTGAACTAAGCTCCTGAATCTCAGTTTTCTCATTTCTAAGATGGGAATATGATGCCTACCTGCCTGGGTAGATAAAAGCTTCTAGTCTTAACTTCAACAAATGGTCAGTGTTATTTTATTGATTTAAATAATGATGATTGTGGCTCATGCCTGTAATCCCAGCACTTTGGGGGGCTGAAGCATGTGGATAGCTTGAGCCTAGGAGTTGAAGACCAGCCTGGGCAATGTGGCAAAACCCCATCTCTACCAAAAATACAAAAATTAGCCAGTCTCATAACCTGGTCTCAAAATAAATAAATAAACAGATAAAAATTTAAAAATAAAAAATTTAATGCTGTAATAAATAAATAAATAATGGTGATTGACATGAGCCACATGTAGAAGTGCTGCTAAGGAGAAGTGGGAAACTCATATTTAGTCATGCGTCTCTCCTCAAATTAAGAGAGCAGACTATCTTAAAAACTAATGTGGCAGGGTAACTACTCAGGCCTTCAATGTGGTGGCTGCCTTCCCAGCTCTCTCCTTGATCCCTGACTTAGTTCTGCGTGCTACCTTGGACAACTTCTCTCCTCTTCCTCCTCCTCCTCCTCCTCCTCCTCCTCCTCCTCCTCCTCCTCTTCTTCTCCTCCTCCTCCTCCTCTTCTTCTTCTTCACTTTGGATCACTTACATCAAATTAAATAGGTTTCTTGAAAACACATAGAAAACACTCAATAAATGTGAGCTATTTTATCAATAATAAAGCAATTATAGTTTCTTTGTAGAAAGTGTTAACAGAAGGTCAGCGTCTACACAGAGTCTAGGAAAAGAAAACCACAAAGAACTCATCCATGTGACTTGTCCCTTTTTTAAATACTGGAGGGTCCCTTCAGGAGATCCCGCGATGGAGATGAGTGATGCATTGCACTCCACAGGTTGCTGAGACTAGCTCTACATATGGTATCTTTTTTGCTAGGATCCAGGCTCACCAAGCAGTCTTGATATAGCAGTTGATTTCAATGACTTTTTTTTTTTTCCTTTTTTATTCCTTTTAGAGACAGGGTCTTGCTCTGTCACCAAGGTCAGAATGCAGGTTGTGATCATAGCTCACTGCAGCCTCAAATTCCTGGGCTCAAATGATCCTCCCACCTCAGCCTCCCTAGTAGCTGACACTACAGGAGCATACCACCATGCCCAACTCATTTTTTAAATTTTTGTTTTTGTAGAGAGGGGGGTTTTTTGTTGTCCAGGCTGGTCTTGAACTTCTAAGCTTCAAGTAATCCTCCTACCTTGGGCTTCCAAAGTGCTGAAATTACAGGCATGAGCCACTGCACCCAGCCTGGTTTCAACAAAATTTGCTTTGCTTTGCTTTGCCTTGCCTTGCCTTGCCTTGCCCTGCCCTGCCCTGCCGTGCCCTGCCATGCCTTGCCTTGCCTTTTTTTTTCTTTTCTTTTCTCAAGACAGAGTCTTGCTCTGTCACCCAGGCTAGAGTGCAATGGTGTGATCTCAGCTCACCGCAACCTCTGCCTCCTGGGTTTAAGCAATTCTCCTGCCTCAGCCTCCTGAGTAGCTGGGATTACAGGCCACCACACCCAGCTAATTTTTTGTACTTTTAGTAGAGACGGGGTTTCACCATGTTGCCCAGGCTGGTCTCGAACTCCTGACCTCATGATCTGCCCGCCTTGGCCTCCCAATGTGTTGGGATTACGGGCGTGAGCCAACGCACCCTGCAGGACAAAATTTTCTTAAATGAGGGAAGATGCCCTGAACATCCAACTCCGAATACTCTATAGTTCTGTGATGAAAGTACAGATCTCTTTGAAAATTAATCCATTGGTGTTTAGCTTATCTATCTGTCTGTTATGATTTTAACTGGCAAATCCAGTCTCCCCAAAGTCTAATTATGTATGGATATTAGAGGCTTTTTTCATCAGGCTCTTTTGGTGGCAAGGAACAGAGACTCATCCAAACTTGCTACAGGAGAAGGCTGTTTATTGAATCTTAGGTGTTGAAAGATAGGAACCCAAATTGAGAAGGACTTTAAGGAACTTAAAAGCCACTGAGGGCTTCGTGCAGTGGCTTACGCCTATAATCCCCACACTTTGGGAGGCAGAGGCAGGTGGATCTCTTGACCCCAGGAGTTTGAGACCAGACTGGGCAACATAGCAAAATCCCGTCTTGACAAAAAATACAAACATGAGCTAGGCGTGGTGGGAGGCTGAGGTGGGAGGCTGAGGTGGGAGGATCATCTGAGCCCAGGGAGGTGGAGACTGCAGTTAGCTGTGATTGTGCCACAGTACTTCAGCCTGGGCCACAGAAACAGGCCCTTTTTCAAAAAGAAAAAGAAAAAAAAAAAGCCACTGGAAACAGATTTTCCTCTCTCTCTCATTTGAAGTTAGTGTGTCTTTCTACGTCTCTGCCTCTCCAACTTTCTTTTTATCTCAGTTTTTTTTTTTTTTTTTTAGACGGAGTCTCACTATTTTGCCCAGGCTGGAGTGCAGTGGCATGGTCTCGACTCACTGCAACCTCCGCTCCCAGGTTCAAGCCATTCTCCTTCCTCAGCCTCCCAAGTAGCTGGGACTATGGGCATGTGCCACCATGCCCAGAAAATTTTTGTATTTTTAGTAGAGACGGGCTTTCACCATGTTGATCAGGCTGGTCTCAAACTCCTGACCTTAGATCCACCTGCCTTGGCCTCTCAAAGTGCTGGGATTACAGGTGTGAGCCACTGCGCCCAGCTATTTCTCAGTCTTTTTGTATTGTTATACCGCTCTCCCTCTGCTTACTGATGCTGTACTTGGTCATCATAGACACTGCAGCCCAAGGTCAACAAGGAAACCTCCTCCTTGTCTCTTGGTTCATATTTACCCAGACAAAACCTATGGGCTCAATCCATCGTTTCAAGCTGGGACACAAGATGGCAATCTATGAATTGACTAGTTTCAGATTAGAAGTCCACTTCCAATCCAATCAGCTGTTATGGGATGGAGGGGCACTATCTATCACCTGGTACTATCACCTGGTACGAAAATAGCCACCTGGTACAAACAAGGGTTGTAAGTGAGGGTATTCGCCAGAAGTTGGCATGGGTAGGTAACTACATTGAAACCATTCTATTAATATGACCATATTTTCTGAGCCAAAAATTAGGATAAGTAATATAAAATGTATTTGGGATCCACTCTCTGATGGTAGAGGCAGTATGAATGATGCAGTTCAGGTGCTAAAATATTGCAATTTCTCAAGTATTTTGATAGCTAATGAGAATAATGAAACAAGATCTTTGAAATTGAGACTTTCCTGGAAAATCTGTTACTATAAAATGGTAGGTGGCCTGCCAGGTGCAGTGGCTCACGCCTGTAATCCCAGCACTTTGGGAGGCCGAAGTGGGCGGATCACTTGAGGTCAGGAGTTCAAGACCAGAGTGGCCAACATGGTGAAACCCTGTCTCTACTAAAAATACAAAAATTAGCCAGGCGTGTTGGTGCGTGCCTGTAGTCCCAGATACTCAAGAGGCTGAGGCAGGGGAATTGCTTAAACCCGGAAGGCAGAGGTTGCAGTGAGCCCAGATCATGCCACTGCACTTCAGCTAGGCTACAGACCGAGACTTTGTCTCAAAAAGAAAAGTAAGTGATCTTATAAAGCAGAGTACCTACATCACAGAATTGTTGAGAGGACGAAATGAATTTATAGATGTAAATCAATTTGATGTTTTCTATATAAATATTAACTATTATCATCACATATTGGAGAACTGGATACTATTTGATCTTTTGATCTGTGCTGACCCCACCAAGGTGCAGTTATCCTGTTAGGCAATTTCTGACTGCCAATCTGTCTTTTTGCAGATTTCTCTTAAATACATCAAACAACAGCCAAGCAGAAGGATAGCTTTTAGGAAGCTTCAGGAAGTAGCAGTGATGCGCTCTATGATCTTACCAATACACACATAGAGTTGATTTTCTATCTCAACATCCCCTTCCATAAGATGGAAACTATTCTTCAGATTGCCAGATATACCCAAATATCTTTTATAATAAATGGTTATTGAGAGAAATGGAAATACCTCAGCCTGCAGAATCCAGCTGTTCAGGGAGCAAATGAGAGGAGGAGCTTGGAGCACTGAATAAGAGGCTACAGTTAGAACTGTTGAGAAGCCCAAAAGCCAGAGCCGAAAAGCAACCTAGAGGAGTGGCGGGCCAGGAAGTTGTGGGGGACAGAGTCAGAATGAAATCCAGGCTGCATGAAAATTCCAGGACTCCTACATTTCAAATATCTACACCCCATCTTTTCCTGAGGGCCACTTTGTCGATTTTAAAATGGCTAGACTTACAAGGTAGTGCCACTGGACTTGCTGGTGCCAAAACAATATGATGTTGAGGTGGTTTTGGTGCACATATTCCAAGTCTGTAATACATGGACTCTGAAGTTTTTGTTTGTTTGTTTTTCTTTCCTTTCCTTTTCTTTTCTTTTTTTTTCTTTTTTGAGACAGAGTCTTGCCCTGTCACCCAGGCTAGAGTGCAGTGGCGTGATCTTGGCTCACTCCAAGATCCTTCAAGGTGGAGGAGGCAACCTCCACCTCCCAGGTTCAAGAGATTCTCCTGCCTCAGTCTCCCAAGTAGCTGGGATTACAGGCGCATGCTACCACGCCCAGTGAATTTTTGTATTTGTAGTAGAGACGGGGTTTCACCATCTTGGCCAGGCTGGTCTCAAACTCCTGATCTTGTGATCCACCCGCCTCAGCCTCCCAAAGTGCTGGAATTACAGACGTGAGCCACTGCGCTCAGCCTCTGAAGCTTTTACTACTTGTTTTTGGAGTACTTGATTACTCTAAATAATTGGTACCTCGGTGTATAATTACTTATTGCCATACAGCAAATTACTCTAATATTTAGAGGCTTAACTCAACCAACATTTATTATCTCACAGGCTCTGAAGATCAGGAAGTAGCTTAACTAAACAGTTATGCCTCGAGGTCTCTCCTAAGGTAGCCAACAAGATGTCACCTGGGGTAAGAGTCATTTGAAGTCTTGCCTGGGGTTGGAGAATAGACTTCCATGGTGGCTCCACACACACAGAGCTGTCAAGTTACTGCTGGTTTTTGGTAAGAGGGCTCAGTTGCTCTCCATCTGTCTGTTGCTGAATTAGAAACTTGAGTGAAAAGATGAGGGTAGTAGCGACTAATGTTGAAACAGCTGTGAGGGATCAAAAGCAAACTTTGTTTTTCAGACGTCAATCATCCGCGTGAGCTTCCCCATAGACTGTTTGAATAACCTCACAAAGGGGTGACTGTCTTTCCCCATAGCAAAGTATTCATAGACATATTCTAAAACCTCCTCCACACCAGATGCAGCAACTTTGTACCATGTCAGGTTGGCTAAGCTAACCTGGTACTGTTTCCCAGAATTCTGTTCCTTGTATAGTTCTGGCTTAGCCATGAACCTAAGAGACATTCTGGGTGAGATTTGGAAGGTGGAGATTTGGAAGCTGGAGACGTGTCTTTTACACTCTGAAGGTCTTCCTGGGCAGTAGGCAGTGGGACATCGTGTCATGATAACTGGCTAACCTTATGCCATGGGGCAGCACTGGGTCTTACAGCTCCTTTAGCTTCCCTGAGTCCTGACTCATGATGAAAGCACGAGTGTCAAGGTTAGAGTTGGTGAGAGACAGAGGCAGGTTCTAGTGTTCCTTGTGGGCCACAGTTTGTCCTCGCAGGTTTTAGTTTGTCCTTCACCTTGTCCATATTCAGTTTCCTTCCCGTCTGTCAATCTGGCCGACCTACAGCGACTTCAGGTTCAGCATTAGACTCAGAGGCAACAGCAGCCTGCACAGATTGCCACCACTGCTGATGCAAACCCGTGTTACTTTCTATAAATTTGCTTGAAACTGTTCTTTATTTCTAGAGCCGTTCTGCCACGAAGAGGCTGTGAATCCTTGGGGAAGAGGATTGATGTCTGAAAAACAAAGAGTTTGGTTTTGATCCCTAACAGCTGTTTCAACATCAGTTGCTACTACCCTCATCTTTTCACTCAAATTTCTAATTCAGCCATTGAAATTCTCGGTGTCTTTTCTAGAAAAAGACTTGCCTGTGATTACCAAGAGCCATGTTCATTGCAGCTTTGATTATGGACAATAGAGGAAGGCAGGAGGAAGGGAGAGAGAAAAGAGGGAGGGAGGGAGAGAGATGGAGAAGGAAAGCAAGAAAGAGAGAGAAAGAAAGCAAGGAGAGAGAGAGATAAACATTGAAAACAACTTAAAGTTCATCAACAGAAAAATGCATCAATAAGCTGAAGCATTTCATAAGACTGATAAAGCATTGCATTGATGTACATTTTTGTTGGTTTGATGATTTTTGGTTTGGTTTGGTTTGGGCAAGCCATTTTGACTCCACAGTTTTAAACCTGGTAAACATTTTAGTCCTGGGCACATTCCCACACAAGGACATGTTGGACTTTTATTTATTTATTTATTAGAGACAGGGTATCGCTCTGTTACCCAGGATGGAGTACAGTGGCATATGGCATGATCATAGCTCACTGAAGCCTCAAACTCTTAGGCTCAAGCCTCTCAAGTAGCTGGGACTGCAGGAGAGTACCACTGAGCTTAGCTAATTTAAAAAAAAAATTTAGAGATGGGGTCTTGCTATGTTGCCCAGGCTGGTATCAAACTCCTGGTCTCAAGCAATCCTCCTACCTTGGCCTCCCAATCTTCCTGCCTTTGCCTCTCAAAGTGTTGGGATTACAGTCATAAGTCACGGTGCCTGACCAGCGAAGGACGTTTTAATTTAACCTATTGTTCTTAACTCTACCACAAAATGAGCAATTAGTATATATAGACAAAGCTAAAAAAGCAAGAGACCAATGGAGGATGACAAGATGATGTTATTCTTCTGGAGCATCTGAAAGTGTTTGCTTACAGTGTTTTCATAAGTTAAGAATTAAATATATAAATATAAACTATCAGTATTGTGTCCAATTTATAATAAATATTTCTGGTAGAAAGAATTAATCCAAAATAAAATTGACAATGGCTAAAACTGCACATGGTAAATGTGCAATTTGACAAGTTGATTCTAAAATTTATCTCCAAGAGAAAATATTCAAGAATAGTGAAGAAATTTTGCAAAAGATTCAAGATGGCACTCATTCTATTAGATAGTATCCTACAAACTTATAGAAATTAAATCTGCATGTCTCTATACAAGATTAGACAATTAAACTCAAAGAATAAAATAAAGCCCGGAAAAGACTTGGACATGTAGAAATATCATACATTTAGACCACAGAGGAAAAGACTGATCAGTCCGCAAATGGAGTTGAGATAATGAATTACCTGTTTACAGAGAAATAACATTCCTACTCTGCATCACATAAAAAGAAAGATTCCAGATGCATTTTAAAGCTGCATGTAAAAAACATTAGCTAGGTATTAAAATAAAATACAGCACTTCTTTGTGTTATCAGAAAAGGAAATACAGACAGCAGATCCTTGAATAACGTGTCTTTCAACATCGTTTTCTTCTAATTTTGATGAGAAAAAAATGTGTTTTCTTATGTGCTGTTTTGCTGAAAGTTACAGTTTCCAAGGGCCTATTGACAACATTAAGTGAGGACTTACTGTACTTTCTTATGTAAAATACTAAAAGCAAAGCCATACAGGACAAGGTTCATAAATATAACTATGTAAAAATTCATTTCTATACACATAGTGCCCAGATACTGATTTCTAATACCATTCTCCAATAAAAGGGACCAGGATTATTTGAAAAAATGGCTGATTCAAGGGCTAGGGTAGGAAATACATAAGATAAACATTGTGCATTTTGTAATGTTAGAAAGTAAGGAAGAGCTGGCTGGGTGCATTGGCTCACGCCTGTAATCCCAGCACTTTGGGAGGCCGAGGCGGTTGGATCACCTGAGGTCAGGAGTTCGAGACTAGCATGGTCAACATGGTGAAGCCCCGTCTCTATTAAAAGTACAAAAATTATCCAGGCATGGTGGCAGGGCTTGTAATCCCAGCTACTTGGGAGACTGAGGCAGGAGAATTGATTGAACCCAGGAGGCAGAGGTTGCAGTGAGCCGAGATCACACCACTGCACTCCAGCCTGGGGTACAAGAGTGAGGCTTCATCTCAAACAAACAAACAAAAAAACAAAAACAAAAGTAAAGAAGAGCTAAAATATTTATTTTATATTAGCTCTTCTAATAGATAAAAGAGATGTGTTGAAGGGACACAGGAGTTAACTGAAGGTAGTCCCAATGGCCAAAACTAGAACCATTTGAGCAACAAAAGAAAGTAGCACTGAATTCGTTGTTTTGTTTTGTTTTGTTTTTGGAGACAGTTTCACTCTCGTTGCCCAGGCTGGAGTGCAGTGGTGTGCTTTCGGCTCACTGCCACCTCCGCCTGCTGGATTCAAGAGATTCTCCTGCCTCAGCCTCCCAAGTAGCTGGGATTACAGGTGTGCACCACCACACCCAGCTAATTTTTGAATTTTCAGTAGAGACAGGGTTTCACTGTGTTGGCCAGGCTGGTCTGGAACTCCTGACCTTGTGATCCACCTGCCTCAGCCTCCCAAAGTGCTGGGATTACAAGCATGAGCCACCGCACCTGGCTGAAGTAGCATTGAATTCTTAATGTAACTCAAAGTATACAATAAATAACCATGAGTCCATACTGTACAAATAAATGATCGAATAAATATATTAATTAATTAAATAATAGGGAAGAGTAAGCAAATCTTCCATGCAGAAGAATTCCAAAAAAAAGCTATTCCATCCTTAAGGTGATGGAGCATAACTCCCCACTCCTTAAGTATGGATTGTGCAGTGACTTCCTTTGAAAGGATACATTATAGAAAAGGGGGAAAAAAAGAGTAACTTTACCATGGAGAAATCTGACAAATGCTATTTCAGTCAGATGATCAAGGTTAGTACCACTAGTGACAAGTCATGTGAACTGTCTGTACCCTTGAAATGGTATGATCAGAGTGATACCACTTACCTCTTCGGGCTTCCGCCCCCAAACCCAAACTCCAGTCCAGTGATTAGAAAAACACCAAACAAATCCCAACTGAGAAACATTCTACAAAATACCTAATTAGTACTCCTGAAAACATCAAGGCTATCAAAAACAATAAAAGTCTAAGAAATTTTCACAACCAAGAGGGGCACAGAAGACATGATGATTACGTTTAATGTGCTATTTCAAATGGGACTGTCCAACAGAAAAAGGACATTAGGCAAAAATGAAGAAAATCTGAACAAAATATGGGCTTTAGTTAATAATAATGTATCAGTATTGGTTCATTGATTGTGACAAAGATACCATTCTAATGTAAGATATTAACAATAGAGAAACTAGGTGTGGGATATATAGGAGTACTCTGTTCTACACAGTTTTTCTGTAAATCTAAAACTACACAAAAATAAAAAGTTGATTTTTAAAAATTGGCTTATATGTTATAGACACCCTTAACAACACAAAAAGACAAAATCAAAACAATGAGGTACTATTTTCAGATACTAGATTCACCAAAATTTAAAACTGGTTGGAAAAAATGGGTTCTTTCGTGGAAGTGTACATTGATAGGACCTTTTTAAAGGGCAGTTTCTCTCAAAATGTTAAAATGTGTATTCCTAGGTATCTAGAGAACTACTACTTTCACATATGGAAAAAAGGGCATGCACAAGGGTTTCCTAAAGCATCACTAAAAAAAAAAAAAAAAAAAAAAAAAGTAAAACCTAACATCTATCCAAAAGGAAATGATTAAATAAGCTATGGAATAGTCATATTTAGAACACTGTATTTTGGCCAGGCGCGGTGGCTCACGCCTGTAATCCCAGCACATTGGGAGGCCGAGGCGGGCGGATTGTGAGGTCACGAGATCAAGACCATCCTGACTAACACAGTGAAACCCCGTCTCTACTAAAAATACAAAAAATTAGCCGGGCGAGGTGGCGGGGGCTTGTAGTCCCAGCTACTCGGGAGGTTGAGGCAGGAGAATGGCGTGAACCCCGGAGGCAGAGTTTGCAGTGAGCCGAGATCGCGTCACTGCACTCCAGTCTGGGTGACAGAGCGAGATTCGGTCTCCAAAAAATAAAAATAATAATAATAATAATTTAAAAAAACACCATATTTCATTGACTCGAGGATGTGACCCACTATAGCCTTCATTATTTTACACATCCAGAAATAAAAATGATCCTAATTAAGCTATGACACAAAGCTTTCTTGCCATTTATAATTTTTATTTTATACTTATTGAATAAGCTAATTAAGGCTTAAGACATATTTAATTCCATATAATCCTTATGCATAAATTAAAAGGATTCATGAAATAAATTGATTACCATATAGCTAAATCCTCTTTTCAGAGTCTGACCCTTCTGTATAATGTTTAGACTCAGAATCATCAATATGCCAGGCTGCTAACCTCCATTCTGCAAGTTCTGATGCCTACCCAGCAGGCAATGACAATTACATCACTATTGCTGCCTAGCTAGCTGTCAGCAACTGTAAGATGCATACCAATTTGAGAGACCATAAAATGTGAATTAAAAAGCGTGCCTTAGAAACGAGTATTTTGCAGCTGCTAAAGGAACTGAGGAATTGTAAATCATATTGCTAAGAAAAAATAGCAAGTTGCAAAAAATAATATGCAGTATAAGCACATTTATGGAAAAAAAGTAAAACAAACCTCTATGTTTGTGGGACATTCACTGAAAATCTGGCTACTAAAATTTTCTTCCTTTTTTTTTTTTTTTTTTTTTTTTTTTTTTAAGACAAAGTCTCTCTCTGTCTCCCAGGCTGGAGTGCAGTGGAGCGATGTCAGCTGGATGACAGGCACGCACCACCATGCCCGGCTAATTTTTTTGTATTTTTAATGGAGATGGGGTTTCACCATATTGGCTAAGTAGGTCTCAAACTCCTGACCTCAGGTGATCCATTCACTTTGGCCTCCCAAAGTGCTGGGATTACAGGCGTGAGCCACCACATCCGGCCTCAAATTTTCTATACTTGAAAATTCTATACTTTAGATACTTGAAATTACCTTTCAAGTATTTATACAATGGCACAATAAGGGGGACCTCACAGCTCCCCCTTATTGTGCTATTCTATATTTTGGACACTTGAAAAGTAACTTTCCTGTTAAGAGGTCACGTGATAAACTTCTTGTCAACGAGTAGTAGGCAGACATTCCCTTAGACTCCTTCTTTTGAATGAAAATATAAAACTTCACAAGAAGATGACTTTTGGCTTTTCTTATCTAATACATGTACACAATTCCTCGAGAAGCAGCAATCATCTTACGACCACAAGGACAAAAGTCACATGCAGGGAGTGGTGAACTGAAAGATAGAAGGACCCTAAGCGCCGGACGGCATTGTTGAGCTGAGCTGCCATGCACTCCCGCTGTGCGCTGCTTTCTCCTGGGCTTCTTTCCTTTCCTTTTCTTTATGTGGTAAAATATACATAAAATTTACCATTTTAACAATTTTTTTGTTTTGTTTTGGTTTGGAGGCGGAGTCTTGCTCTGTCGCCCAGGCTGGAGTGCAGTGGCGCTATCTCGGCTCACTGCAACCTCCGCCTCCCGCGTTCAAGCGATTCTCTTGCCTCAGCCTCCTGAGTAGCAGGGATTACAGGTGCGCACCACCACGCCCAGCTAATTTTTGTATTTTTAGTAGAGACAGGGTTTCACCACGTTGGTCAGACTGATTTCGAACTCCTGACCTCGTGATTCTCCCGCCTGGGTCTCCCAAAGTGCTAGGATTACAGGCCTGAGCCACTGCGCGCGGCCCATTTCAACCATTTTTAAGTGTACAGTTCAGTGGCATTAAGTGCATTCACATGGCTGTGCAACCATTTTCGCCATCCATCCAGACGTTTTCATCATCCTAAACTCTGCACTCGTTAAACACTAACTCCTCATTTCTGCCCTACCTTCAGCCTCAGGTAACCATTATTCTATGTTCTGTCTTTGTGTATAATATTTGACTATTCCAGATACTTCATGGAACTGGAATCATACAACATGTGTTCTTTTGTGTATGGTTTATTTCACTTAGCATAGTGTCTTCAAGGTTTATTCATGTTGCAACTTGCATCAGAAGTTCACTCCTTTTAAAGGTTGAATAAGATTCCGTATATACCACATTTTGTTTATCATTTATGCAGGGACATTTGGTTTGTTTCTCCTGGGCTTTTTTTTTGTTTTGTTTTGTTTTTTGTTTTTTTGTTTTTGTGACAGGGTTTTCCTCTTTTGCCCAGGCTGAAGGGCAGTGGCACGATCACGGTTCACTGAAGCCTCAGCCTCCCAGGCTCAAGCGATCCTCCAACCTCACGACAACGGTTAGAATAGCACTTGCCATTTACTGGGCTTTTTCTGTGTACCAGGCACTGAGCTAAGACCTTGATACATACGACGTCACAAAATCCCTGTGATGCACACAACTATAATCAACTCCATTTTATACAGGTAACGATTGAAACTTGGACAGATAACTTGCCCAAGGACACCCGTAGTCACACTAGACACTGGAATCTTGATCTGTCTTACTGCAAAGCACCAGTACTTGACCACTAACGTTAATTTAAAAAAAAAAAAAAAAGCAAATCAATAGACTTGATATGAGCAGTAAAAGACGCATCGTGTGTAAACTCAGGTCAGTCTCTGACGGGTTCTCTTTGAGTACTCCTCGGACACCCACTAAACGGCCCCAAGAGCACTAACCCCACAGAGCCCTAGCGGACTCCTGCTCAGATCCCTTCCGTGTTTTCCTTGTCACTGCAGTCTAAGCTTCGCGGGCTCCTCCCCTTCTTAGCCACTGGCTCCTCCTACGCAAGCGCACTGTGACCCGGAATTTGACCACCTTTCCGCGTGTCTCCCAGAGCGGCTGTGCGGCCGCCGCTGAGGGAGCGCCGAGCCGGGCGGGAGGGGCGGGGCCTCTGTGTAAGCCGCAGGGCTTCGCGGGCTTTGGGTTGCAGAATGAATGGCGTGACCCTTACTTGTCAAATGGAAGGAATCGCAAAAAGTTTCGATTGCCCAAGTGTTTCATCCATCCATCCATTTACTCCTGAAGTCTGTACAGTGTCAGTGACTGCTGTGTGCTGGCACCCACCTAGCACAAAGACTGTGCTCCCTGCGTACCCGCATTGGATAGATACAGCCGTTCATGCCGGAAAAGGGGACTAGGGGATGTGAAAGAGGTTCCTTGAACCTCCCTCCTTGCTCACAACCCTCACTTCCCTATCCTCTCACCCCCACCGCCAAAATTCATAGAGGAGATGTCTGCACCCAGCAGGAATGGCACCAGGTTGTCTCTAGGGTTACCATTCCATGCTCCTCTGTTCTCCTGAGGACCAGTACTTACCCTATCCGCATTCATCTCAGGGTCATGTAATGGCCTTTTTTTAAAAGTGTCAATGTACTCCTAAGACTGTATGATCTAGGAAGGTAGAGACAAGGTCTTGCTCACAACTGAGTCCCCTCACAGTTGAATACCCAGATCCTAACACGGAGTCTGGCCCAGGTAAGATTCAGATTTACCTCAAAATAAGATACATAAATGAGCAGTTCCTCTGTACAGTGGGCTATGCGATATATAGCATACAAAAATATGCTAAGTCCGCTTTCTAGGAGCTCACACTCTAGGAGGTTTGGGACGCTTTTCATAAGATAAGGTGAGGAAAGGGGGCACTCAACAAAGGAGCAAATAGCTAGGGATTGGGGACTGTCCAAGGCAGATCTTTGATCCTGACGCTGGTCCCCAGGGATAGAGAGAGAGAGAACAGGGAGGGGGAGGGAGGGAAAGAAAGGAAGAAAAGTAGTAATTTTGTTTTGCTTTCTTATTTGTATTTTTGTGCCAAACTATTTTTTTTCGATTATGTTTTATCAAAAGTTGAATAGTTTCTCACATCTGTAGCAACCTGGGCCATTATCGCATGATTTCCTCTTTCCTCAATATCTGCTTCATGTCAGTCCTCTACCCTCTCTCCCAGTTCTTCCTACCGACACCTACCACTTCTCTGATTGTTTAACAAGTGTTAAATTGTAGAAATGGTTTCCGTTCCCATTGTTCAGCTTCACACCACTTTATTTCTAGAATATACAGTCTTTAACTCATTAAGAAATAGCCAAACTGGTCCGGCGCAGTGGATCATGCCTGTAATCCCAGCATTTTGGGAGGCCGAGTCGGGCGAATCACGAGGTCAGGAGATGCAGACCATCCTGGCTAACACGGTGAAACTCCGTCTCTACTAAAAATACAAAAAATTAGCCGGGCTTGGTGGCGGGCGCCTGTAGTCCCAGCTACTCGGGAGGCTGAGGCAGGAGAATGGCGTGAACCGGGGAGGCGCAGCTTGCAGTGAGCCGAGACTGCGCCACTGCACTCCAGCCTGGGCGACAGAGCGAGACTCCGTCTCAAAAAAAAGAAAAAAAAAAGAAAAGAAAAAAAAAATAGCTAAACTATCTATCTATATACACTGTTGTATACTTTCCCAGTTCCAAAAAGCTTTTCATCCATCCAGTTTTGGTTTTTTTTTTTTTGAAATGGAGTCTCACTCTGTCACTCAGGCTGGAGTGCAGTGGCATGATCTCAGCTCACTGCAACCTCCTCCTCCCGAGTTCAAGCGATTCTCTTGCCTCAGACTCCTGAGCAGCTGGGATTACAGGCATGTGCCACCACACCCAGCTGATTTTTGTATTTTTAGTAGAAATGGGGTTTCACCATGTTGGCCAGGCTGGTCTCAAACTCCTGACCTCAGATGATCCACCTGCCTCGGCCTCCCGAAGTGCTGGGATTACAGGCGTGAACCACTATGCCTGGCTCCATCCACCCAGTTTTATAAGCAAGCAGAGTATTCTGGTAGATTCTTTGACACTATCCCCACCCTTACATTCCCATATCCAATATATTATCAATTTTTGTCAATTTTATGTTCCCCACATTTCTCAAACCTGTCTGTGTCACACCATCTCCACCAGCACCTTAATCCAAACTTTTACCTGGATTAATGCTATACCCACCTCAATTTCATTTTTGTTTGTCTGCCAAGCCATTCTCCCCAGAGCAGAATAATAATATTCTTAATATGCAAATCTAATCTGTCATCTGATCCTAACACCTGTCAATGATTTACTTTTGTTTCAAGGATAAAGGCCAAAATCCTTAGTGGGACCTACAAGATTGCCCTGCCAAAATCTTCACTCTATTTTACTTTGTTCTCTTCCCTTTGTCTTTCTGTCTTACCCACTGGGCTTCTTTCAGTTCCTTAAAAACACCCTTCTACCTCAGGGACTTTGCACATGCTATTCCCCCACTTCATGTATTATTTTCCTTGTTCTTCATATTCTTAGCACCTACACATCCTCTAGGTCTCAGATTTAACATCACTTCTTAAAGAGAAATTATCTCTGACTCTCAGATCAAGTCATTACAAAGATGAATTCTGCCAAGTAAGCGTGATCAAAGCAAAAGTGTGTGTTCAGGGCTCCATTTGCTCCTTCTGATGCACTCTTCACTTTTCTCTGCCATGCCTTATGGCCAAGGAGGCTGATCTGTGTGGACTACACCAATATCTCCCTGGCCTCCCTGGCCCTCAGAGCAAATGAGGGTGTCAAGGTGTTTATCCCCTGCACCTCCAAGCTGGGTCACTGCAGGCTGACTACTCCCTCAACCAAGTACCAGCTACAGCTTTTGTCAGGCAGCTGTCTCCATGGAGGTTCCTTTGTCTCCAAGTTCTAGGAACTGCTCCCTCCTCTTGCTCCTCCAGGCTACGGAGTGCCATCAACAGTGCTGTCACATACCACATTATTACTTCTGGTTCCCCTAATCACTGCCCACTCCTTTGTAAATAGTTCTTGTATTCAACACTTCTCAAATTACCCTCTTCCTATGTGCCATCTGTTTCCTCTGGGGACCCTGACTATGTGCCATCTGTTTCCTCTGGGGACATTGCCCTGAGGAATTTTTGGTGTAACTAAAGTTTACATCATTGGTATCAAACTTTTATTTATGGCCAACAAAAAAGGATTATCTAGTCCTTTATATTTATAAAATGGAATACTATATGGTTACTGAAAAAGCACATTTTTGAAAATAGAAACAGGAGAGAAATATGTTGAATTTGGCCTCAATTTTATTTTATTTAAAAAATCATAACTAATATGTGTCTATATTCAACAGATATGCTTCAAAATGTTAATAGTTGCTTTCAGAGTGGTAAGATTACTTTTTTGTGTGTAATTTTCTCTATTTTCCTGGTTTTCTGCAATAATATTACATTATTATGATAAAAATAAAGATATATATATCTATATATTATCTATATATCCATATATAGAGATATATATATAATATAAAATAACACACATGTTAAGACATTTTTAATTGATCCAATTATTCAAGTTATAAAATCCATTAATTAATTAAAGTATGAATTAAACAAGACAATGAAAGTATATTGCCTAGGACACTACTTGCACAAGGTGGACACTCAATATATCAATAACGATTTATCGTGACAAATGTTTTCCAAACTTCTCAGCTTTGTTAAAATACAGAGAACACAAATTAGACTTTTCTGGATGACCTGGGAATATTAATTATTATATTGTACTTTAATAGAATGCTCTGCGCTCATTTAATTCAATTCTTTCATTTAACATACCAAAAAAATCTGTAAAGTAGAATCATCCCCAGAGAGGTTAAGTGACTTCCCTGAGGTCATATACAGCTAATTAGTGCTCTCAGCTCATTTTTTTCTCTCTAAAGACTTCCTCCAAGATCTACTTCCTTTCCTCCAGAGAAATACTTCTTTTTCTATATTTGTCACTACCCGCAACTTATTTAATTCTATTGCAAACTTTTTTTTTTAGTAATTAACCCTATTTCTAATTCTGTAATACTACATTATATATATTTTTCCTTCTCTCTCCTTGTCTCAGTTCTATTTTGATTCTGGAAATAGATGTTATCAAGTGAAATGAATACTAATAATAGATAACAGTGAAAGAAAATAAAATAGATTCAGAATAAACTTAGATTTAAGAATGAGTTGTTGCAGGTAGCAACTATCTGAGGCTGGTGATGCGGTTGATAACAAGAATTTACCAAGGCAGGTTGGGCACTGTGGTTCACTCCTGTAATCCCTGCACTTTGGGAGGCCAAGGTGGGCAGATCAGTTGAGCTCAGGAGTTTGAAACCAGCCTGGCCAACATGGTGAAAACCCATCTCTACTAAAAATACAAAAATTAGCTGGGTGTGGTGGAACATGCTTGTAATTCCAGCTACTTGGGAGGCTGAGGAGGGAGGATCCCTTGAACCAGGCAGGTAGTGGTTGTAGTGAGCCGAGTTCATGCCAGTGCACTCTAGCCTGGGTGACAGAATAAGTGAGACTCAATCTCAAAAAAAAAAAAAAAAAAAGAATTTACCAAGGCAGTTTATGAGAGAAAGTAGTAAAAATGCATTGCAAGAAGGCAATGGGCAGATCAGCAACAGAGGAGCTGACTGCAAAGAGACAAAGGCTTGCTGGGGTTTTATAGGATGATGCTTGTGCTGGAGAGGGCTATGTGCAGTATTGATAATGCCTTGGTTGCAGTGAACTAACTTGCATTTTTCTGTCAGCTGAGGGACTGGTGATAGCTGGGTGCAGGAAGATTGTGAGTTATTTGCACAAGAGGGCTATGTGTCCTGGACCATGAAGAAAGGCAGACTCACAGTTTATCTGCTTTTTCTTTTTGCTTTGCCCTGCTCCCACCAGCCTGAATCATTTTCCTTAATTAGGACTCCACATGAATGCCATCAACTTTTAGAGCCAATTAACATGCCTTGTACTCCCCTTCAGAAATCACACAAATGCCTACCATCACCTTTCTCCACCTTATACTAACAGTACTTTGGTGAGGTATAATTTATGTATTAAAATGAATACATTTAAGTGTAAAGCTTGATAAATTTTGACAAATATATACACTGTGCAACCATCATCCAGATTAAGGTAAAGAAATTTCCTTAACTTCGGGAAACTCCCTTATGTCTCCTTCCTGTCATCTTGCCCCCAGGCCCCATGAGATATACCACTATTCTGATTTCTATCACCATGTCTTGGTTTTGTCTGTTCTTGACCTTCTTACAAGGAATCATGCAGTGTGTGCTCTTTCACTGTGTGTAGGAGCTGTTCATTTCTTTATATTGCCATATAGTATTCCACTGTGTGAATACACCTCAATTTATTTATCTGTTCTGTCAATAGACAATTGGGTTATTTCCAGTGTGGGCTATTATGAATAAAGCTACCATAAACATTCCTGCACAAGTCTTTTTTGGACATACAGTAAACTTTCTTAAAAAAACAGTAAAACATGAGGGGTTTCTTGCTTTTTTGTTGTTGTTGTTAGCTCATCAGCTATTGTTATTGTATTTTATATGTGGCCCAAGACAATTCTTCTTCTTCCAATGTGGCCCAGGGAAACCAAAAATGGGACACCCCTGGATATGCCTAGGAGCAGAATTGCTCCATTATGAGGTAAGTGCATGTTTCACTTTTTAAGAAACTGCCAAACAGTGGCTGGGCAAGGTGGCTCACACCTGTAATCCCAGCACTTTGGGAGGCCGAGGTGGGCAGATCACGAGGTCAAGAGATAGAGACCATCCTGGCTAATACAGTGAAACCCCGTCTCTACTAAAAATACAAAAAGTTAGATGGGCGTGGTGGTGGGTGCCTGTAGTCCCAGTTACTCGGGAGGCTGAGGCAAGAGAATGGCATGAACCCGGGAGGCGGAGCTTGCAGCGAGCTGAGATCATGCGACTGCACTCCAGCCTGGGCGACAGAGCAAGACTCCATCTCAAAAAAAAAAAAAAAAGAGAAACTACCAAACAGTTTTCCAAAATGGTTGTTTTATTTTATGCTCTTTCCCATTACCCCACATCCTCACCAATACTTAGAATTACCAGTCTTTTAAATTTTAGCAATTTTGGTGAATATGTGTTAGTCTCTCATTATGATTTTAACTTGTTGAACAACTTTTCATACATTTACCAGGTATCTTTTTGTGTGTGAAATATCTGTTCATTTTGCCCATTTAAAAACTTGGGTTGCTTGTCTTTTTATTATTGATTTGTAAGAGTTCTTTACATATTGTTTACCTGTCCTTCATCTTTTCCAATCTGTAGCTTGCTGTTTCACTTCTTTAAAATATCATTTAATAAACAAAATTTTTCAATTTGTATGAAGTCCAATTTATTGACTGTTTTTTGTCCAGTTAGTGAATTGTGTTATAGGAAACAGTTATCTGGCCCACCAGAGTGGCTCGGGCCTGTAATTCCAGCACTTTGGAGGCTGAGGCAAGCAGATCACTTGAAGCCAGGTGTTCGAGACCAGCCTGGGCAACATGGTGAAACCCTGTCTCTATCAAAAATACAAAAATTAGCTGGGCATGGTGGCAGATGCTTCCAGTCCCAGCTACTTGGGAGGCTGAGGTGGGAGGATTGTTTGAGCCCAGGAGGTGGAGGTTGCAGTGAGCTGTGTTCACAGCACTGCACTCCAGCCTGGGTAACAGAGCATGACTCCAACAATCCCCCCAAAAAGAATAGTCCAGAGACTTGCAAAGAACGATGGAGTTCGCTCTATCAGATATTAAAATATTGTATAAAGAGGCCCGGTGCAGTGGCTCGTGCCTGTAATCCCAACACTTTGGGAGGCTGAGGCGGGTGGATCACTTAAGCTCAGGAGTTCAAGACCAACCTGTCCAACATGGTGAAACCCTGTCTCTACTAAAAAAATACAAAAATTAGCCAGGCATGGTGGCAGGTGCCTGTAATTCCAGCTACTCCAGAGGCTGAGGAAGGAGAATTGCTTGAACCTGGGAGGCAGAGGTTGCAGTGAGCCGAGATTGCACCACTGCACTCCAGCCTGGGTGACAAAGTGAGACTCCATCTTGAAAAAAAAAATTATATAAAGATAAGTAATTTTAAATGTATGTTACTCCAGAGAAATAGAAATTTTTAGCAAAGAAACAGAATAGAGTTCAAATATAAACAGATATTTCTAAGCCCATGAACAAGGATGTACAAGCCCATAAATGATATTGAAACAACTATTTATTGATAGGGAAAAGAAATCAAATCCTTACCTTACATTAAGGCAAAAATAAATTCCAGATGGAGCTTAACATTAAGACATAATACAAGTATTAAAAGCAAAAATGAAAATTGTTTATAATCTTAATGGATACCTTATGCAAATGCAAAATAATGACAAATTAACTGTAGGAATTGTCTTCTGCTTGAGATAATAGGCAAAAATAAATGAGAAGCAAATTAAAACAAATGAGATATCATTTTTCAGGATCAGATTAGGAAAAATTTATTAATAAAAAACACGCTTTGTGTGACTTCATGGATACCCTGGTACATTATTTGTGCACATTTATATGGGTATAATCTTTTTGGAGGATAGTAGTTAGAATTTTAAATGTGCAATCCTTTCAATTTAGAAATTCCACACCTATATATATATATATTCTAGAGATACACACGTACACAAAGAGGCATGTATGAGGGAGTTCACTAGAACATTAATTTTGATAAATGGTGTTTAAAAGTCATAAAGTAGGCCAGGCACGGTGGCTCACTCCTTTAATCCCAGCACTTTGAGAGACCAAGGTGGGAGGATTGCTTGAGCCCAGGAGTTCCAGACCAGCCTGGGCAATATGGTAAGGCTCCATCTCTATTTTTAAAAATAGTAAAAAAAAGTAGTAAACACACTATATAATACTGTATTTCATTGACTCTAATGTGATATCAACTGTAAGACCCACCATTATTTTGTATACCAATAAGAAAAACAAATAATGCTGCCAATTGAACTGTGGCACAATACTTTATTATGTAGAATATACATTTATATTTAATGAAAGAGATATTTTAGACTTATTTAACCTAGATTTATAAGTCACATATCACTTTTTTTTGCACTAATAAAATGGAAAATATAAAGGAAATAAATGAGTTAAGGTATTTTTAAAACAACTTCACAGGCCAGGTGCAGTGGCTTACACCTGTAATCCCAGCACTTCGGGAGGCTGAGGCCAGTGGATTGCCTGAACTTAGGAGTTTGAGACCAACCTGTGCAACATGGTGAAACCCCATCTCTACAAAAAATACAAAAAATTAGCTGGGCATGGGCACGTGCATGTGGTCCCAGCTACTCAGGAGGCTGAGGTGGGAGGATCACCAGAGCCCAGGAGGTAGAGGTTGCAGTGAGCCAAGATCTCGCCACTGCACCCCAGCCCAGGCAACAGAGCAAGACCCTATCTCAAAAAACAAACAAAAAACAAACAAACAAAAAAACTTCACATTAGGTCAGCAAGTCCCACTCTTCTGAATCCCTTTTGAGTCAGAGTCATCAATGATGTGCTTTTTCCCCCAAATTCGTCCCATGTGCCATCCAAGTATTGGTGATACAGCATTTCTTTAAAAATGTTCCTTTGTTTTAGTTTCTATTGGATTTTCTAGCAAACTGACACCCATTCTCAGGTTTTGATGCACATATGAAGTCTGTGATAAGAGACTATATTAATTCATTCTCACATTACTATAAAGAAATAGTAAAATACCTGAAAATGGGTAATTTATGAAGAAAAGAGATTTAATTGATTCATGATTCCACAGGCTGTACTGGAAGCATGGTGGCATCTGCCTCAGGAAACTTACAATCATGGTACAGGGTGAAGAGGGAGCCAGCATTTTACACGGCTGGAGCAGGAGGAAGAGGAAGAGGGTGAAGGTGCTACACACTGTTGAACAATCAAAACTCACGATAACTCACACACTCACTATCACCCGAATAGCATCGAGGGGTCAGTGCTAAACCATTCATGAGAAACTGCATCCATGATCCAATCACCTCCTACCAGGCCCCACATCCAACACTGGGGATTACAACTGAACATGAGATTTGAGATTTGTGTGGGGACACAGATCCAAACCATATCAGAGGTTTTCACATTAAGATGGGAAAAATTGCATGTTAAAAATTGATGAAATAAATGTGTTATACAGAAATATCTCTTCTAGTACATATTAAATGAAAATATAAATTTGCATAAAATACATACAGTTATGATTCCAGTTATGAAAGAAAAAACTAAAGAGTTTCTGTGGCAGACACTCTAGGTTGACCCCCCAGAGCCATTTATGATCCTCTTTTCTTTTTAACTTCTAACAGCTTTATTGAGATGTAATTTGGGTACCATGCAGTTCATCCATTTTAAGTGTATAATTCAATGATTTTTGGTAAATGTATTCTATTGTGCAACCATCACCATAATCCAGTTTAAAAGCACTTCCATCTCCATAGGTGGTTAGAGAAAGCACCAGGAAGTGATCAGGGTTCTGGCTAAGACTGCAGAGTAGCCTTGGGCTTGTGGAATGGCTGGAGCAGTTTCTATGTTGAAGGAATGGCATAAAGCTTCAATTCCATACAGATTTCCTTTCATTTTATCATTCAAGAAATCTGCATTACTGTCTAAAATGTGCAGGCTCCCACCAAGCAAGAGGGCTACCTTCCCTTTGCCCCTATATTTGAAAGTATAATAGGGACAGCATTACAATGTACTGCAGTGAATTCAACAGAGGAAAATGCTGGTAGGAGTCAGGGTGGGGATGGGAGGTGGGGAAGGGGATTACAGAATGAGGTGGTGTAGGTCATGGTCCAAAAATGCACTTACCAGGGAAATGGCACTCAGGGCAGACTCTAAGCCATGCATGTCCTTTGAGCCCACACATTTTTATGTGATCTCCTCCACTGTGTTCCACCCCATTCTGTATTAAACCCATCAGCTTTTAAAATGTATTGTAACTGCCAGTTTTGTTGCTGGTAATCTCCATTACACTGCAAGCTCACTGAGGGCACAGACTGAATCTTGCCCGTAATTAAACCCCTAGCTCGAACACAATTCCTGGCACAGAGTAGGGCCCATCTCCATAAAAATAAGATGAATCACTCTACCCTTTGTGCTAAGGGTTGCATAATGTCTAGTGTATGAAGATGAATGAGACCTCAGTCCCAGTTTCTCGGATCTTACTCCCTAGTGGGAGTAGAAGGCAGATTCCCCACAATAAAATAAGTTGAGAAAAGGAGCGCTAAACAGCGGGGCAGATAACCAGGGATGGGCCTGCAAAAGATAAAACTGCTAATCCCCCTACTAGGCCCTAGGAGTATCACTGCTGTCCCAAATAAATAATCCTCAGGATATACAGGAAATGTAAGAAAGTGGTAGCCTCTGCCTTAGGATGCCCATAATCTAAGAAAAACAAAACTGTGGTATGGAAGGTATGGTTGCTAAAGCCTAATCAGCTAAAGGCTATGGTCAGAGTATTCATTCACTTCAGTGAGGGAGAGGACCCCAGAGGAACTTGAAACTTCACTCAACAAGAGGGAGAAGGCAGCATCTTTTGTAAGGTTGTAGTTACATGGAAAATCCTGAGGACGTCTAATGGAAGGCGGGTCAGTTTGGGATTGGCTGCTGTTTCTGAGGCAATATTAGAAAGGGGATAAACTAGGGATTGGGGCCAGGTGTGATAGCTCATGCCTATAATCCAAACACTCTGGTAGGCTGAGGCAGGAGGATAGCTTGAGTCTGGAATTCAAGGCTGCAGTGAGCTGGCATTATGCCAACTGCACACCAGTCTGGGTAACAAAGCAAAACACTGTTTACAAAAAAAAATCCTAGGAATTGGGTGCTTCTGTTGATGATATATCCTGGCCAGTCACAGAGATAACACTGCAAAATCACCAAACACAGAGAGGTAGGACCAAACAATGGAAAACAACAACAGCAACAAGAAACTTCCCACAAAAAGAGCCTGCAAACCAAAAACCAAAGTACAAATCCACTCCTGAGAAAATGGATGATAGAGCAAATAAAAATATTTAATATTCTCAAAGGATTGAAGAAAAAATCCATAAAAGAAAACAAAATATCCCATGTGTGGCAGCTCACACTTGTAATCCCAGCATTTTGGGAGGCTGAGCCAGGAGGGTCACTTGAGCCCAGAAGTTTGAGACCAGCCTGGACAACAGGGTGAGATCTTGTCTCTATGAAAAATACAAAAATTAGCTGGGCGTTGAGTGCTTGCCTATAGTCCCAGCTACTTGGGAGGCTGAGGTGGGAGAATTGCTTGTGCCTAGGAGGTCAAGGCTATAGTAAGCCATGTTAATGCCACTGCACTCCAGCCTGGAACAGAGCGAGACCCTGTCTCCAAAAACAAAACAAAACAAAACAAAAAAAAAAAAAAGAGAGAAAAGAGAGAGAGAGAGAAAAAATGAAATAATAAAACGAAACTATTGGAAATGAAAACTATAGTGAAATAAAATCTCAAAAAATGATAAACTCTAGACTGAATTCTTAAAAACAAGGACTTGGGAAACAGTACTGATGAATTTGTTGAGAGCATCCACATACACACACAAAGAGATTCTTCTAAACATATAAAAAAGCAGTTAAGAAACACAGAGAGTAATTGGAGACATTTCAAAATATATTTAATAGTGAATAAAGTGTACATTATGTGAATTACACCTCAATAAAGCTGTTTAAAAAATATCTATCTATCTATCTATCTATCTATCTATCTATCTATCTATCTATCTATCTATCTATCTATCTATCTTATCTACCTACCTACCTACCTACCTATCTGTCATCTGTCTGTGAGTTCCAGAAGAGAATAAAGGGAATGATGGAAAAGTGATACTGAAGAAACAGCAGCTGATCATTTCTAGAACTGAATAAAGTCCAGGTTCTCTGAGAGAAAGCTCTAGATACACTCTAGTGAATCTGCAAAATAAATGAGAAACGATTAGAAACTATAACACAGAAGGAGAGAATTCATGAATTGGAAGTCCTTCTTTATCTATTCCCTTAATCTCATGTCCTGCTCCACAAATCACTAGTAAAAGTTTGGTGTATGGGTGCACATATATAACTTTATATTTATGCAAATATATTATGCAATTGTGATGCATGCGTTTTGGCTTTGTTTGAATTGATAAAAGGATCATACAATATAACTTCTGTGCAATGTTCTCTTTTCATGTAGCAATAAACCATGGGGATCTTTAGGACTCTGTAAGAATCTGTTTTGTTATTGTAACATTTTCCTTTTTTTAAAATGCTATTTAAAAATAATATTTAATTTTTTCAATGTCAGAGAAAAATAAAGAGAAACTCATAATCTCATTGTCTAGATACTACTTGTTGATTTTTTTTAAATAATAAAAGAGATAAACATTCACAGCTAGGAAACTTTTTTACAGTTTAGAAAAACAAAAATTTTAAAGATACATGATTTTTTGTTCAGACCTCTGCTTATTTATTATTCCAGGCCTCTGTTTATACATTTATTGACATATGTTATTTATATGAATTTTTCTTTTGTTTTAAAATGTTTTTTAAAGTTTTAAAACAAAAGGAATCATTATAACATTGTTCCACAAGTTGACTTTTACCTTAGTAATATAGCTTAGAGATCTTTCCATATTAGCCCATTTAAAATGATAGCGTTCTTTGCTTTTTTATGGATCCATAATATTTCATAACATGCAATATGCTATATGTAATGACAACCATTTACTATATAGGAGATACATTGTATATAACCACAACCAATGATGTCCTCTGAAGTGCCTTTTATATTTCTCCAAAAACAAATTTTAAGTTGTTTCCAGTGTTTTGCTCTGAAGCAGTACTCACAGTAAACATCCTTGTTCATACACCTCTGTACATCTCTGAAGCTTTTTGTTGGACAGATTTCTAGATTTGGAATTTCTGAGTAAAGGCACATGGGCACTTCAAATTTTGATTACCACTTCCCCCCTCAATTTCCAGTTCAGTTTCCCTCTCAAAAACCTGCACCAGTTTACCCTTCTAACTGTGTATCTGAGTGCTTTTTTCTCTATCTTTCATCAATACTGGCTGTTAGCAATTTTTAAAATGTTTGCAGCTAGGTGCGGTGGTTGTAGGTCATGCCTGTAATTCTAGCACTACAGGAGGCCAAGATGGGTGGATCTCTTGAGCTCAGGACTTTGAGACCAGCCTGGACAACATGGCAAAAGCCTATCTCTACAAAAAAAACAAAAATCATCTGGGTGTGATTGCACATGCCTGTAGTCCCAACTACTTGGGAGACTGAGGTGGGAGGTTCGCTTGAGCCTGGGAGGTGGAGGCTGCAGTGAGTTGAGATTACACCACTGCACTCCAGCCTAGAGGATGGAGTCAGACTCTGTCTCCAAAAAAAAAAAAAAAAAAGTTTTCCTGCGTCATGGATAACTAAAAGTGATATTTTATTATTTTAAATTACATTTTTCTACTTAGTGGCAAGAAGGATATTTCTTTTATTTTTTTTTGAGACGGAGTCTCTGTCGCCCAGGCTGGAGTGCAATGGCACGATCTCGGCTCACTGCAAGCTCCGCCTCCCAGGTTCACGCCATTCTCCTGCCTCACCTTCCCAAGTAGCTGGGACTACAGGTGCCCGCCACCACACCCAGCTAATTTTTTGTATTTTTAGTAGAGACAGAGTTTCACTGAGTTAGCCAGGATGGTCTCGATCTCCTGACCTCGTGATCCGCCCGCCTCGGGCCTCCCAAAGTGCTGGGATTACAGGCTTGAGCCACTGCGCCCCGCCAGGATATTTCATTAATTTGAATCTGAATTTTTCTTCAAGCCCACTTTTCTGGGGGTTAGTTTTTGAATGCATGATATGTGTGTGTGTGTGTGTGTGTGTGTGTGTGTAGTCTAATACTTGTCTTTTATCTATCATTATATATATTTTTTAACATGCCAAAGCTTGACATTTTTATAAAATCTAATGGTCTATGGATTTGGGGTTTAGTAATTTGCTTGTAAAGGCCTTCTACATGCCCCCCAAAATATCATTTTATATTTTCTTTCTACAGTTTTTTTAACATTTAGATGTTAGGTTGGAATATGAATAAAATTTTTATATCCAAACCATAGCTAATCATCTCAACACCATCTATTGAATCATATTTTCCTTCACTGACTTGAAATGTCACATTCATCATGTACTAAATATACATATATTTGTGTATCTATGCATGCCATATGTGGAGATCTCAGATTTCCTCCTGCAAGGAGAGTAATTACCAACGACTCCACTTCTTGCACTCTGAAATCCATCACTGTTTTCCCTGTAAGGCCTTACTTCTCATGGGCTGCCCCCACTCAGTGATTCAGCATAGAAGAGACATGAAAGCAAGACTTTCTTGGAAGACAAATAATTCCTCTGACAAGTGACTTTTGCTCAAAACTTGGATGCTATGCGATGTAGGCTGGACCTTATTCTCCAGTCAGTGGTGACCCATTAAAGAGCAGACTGACAGCAAATTGAGCCCCACTTCCACTATCAGCGTGCGTAATATATGTCTGTAGTACAATTTTCACGATCGTAACCATCAGCAAACACTTGTTAGGAACCTGCTATGCATATAAGACTCAGATCCAAGTTTCAGAATATTTACATTCTTTTCCAGGATGATAGGAAATGTTGGAGGTAAATGTGATGTAAATGGAAGATTAGAAGCATAGGAAATAAATGTCACTGGCGGGGTGTGGTGGCTTACACCTGTAATCTCAGCACTTTGGGAGGCTGAGGTGGGTGGATCACCTGAGGTCAGGAATTCGAGACCAGCATGGCCAACATGGTGAAACCCTGTCTCTACTAAAAATACAAAAACTAGTCGGGTGTGGTAGCACACAGCTGTAATCCCAGCTACTAGGGAAGCGGAGGCAGGAGAATTGCTTGAACCCAGGGGGTGGAGGTTTCAGTGAGCTGAAATCGTACCACTGTATTCCAGCCTGGGTGACAGAGCGAGACTCAATCTGCAAAAAAAAAAAAGAAAGAAAGAAAGAAAGAAAGAGAGAGAGAGAGAGAGAGAAAGAAAATAATAAATGTCACCAAGTTCAAAGAGAAAGAAAACACTATTTGCTGGAGGAGCAGAGAAAGGCTTTCCTGAAGAACAAAGTTTGAACATGAACCTGAAGGATAGGTAGTTCTTAGATGTGGAACAGAAGGTGAGAGGTATTCTAGGCAAAGAGGTTAGCAAGGAGGAAAATCATATTATGACATTCAAGAAAGAATTAGTAAGAGATGAGTTTGGTGAATAGGTGAATTAAAACCAAGTAATATTATTTTTTAGACAGCTAGGACTCATAAAGTTTTTCTTTTTTTTTTTTGTAATAAACACTGACTTCTACAAAACAGTGTTTATTTTTTGTTTGTTTATTTATTTAATTTTATTTTTTTATTTTTATTTTTTGAGACGGAGTCTCGCTCTGTCGCTCAGGCTGGAGTGCAGTGGTGTGATCTCAGCTTACTGCAAACTCTGCCTCCCAGGTTCACTCCATTCTCCTGCCTCAGCCTCCCAAGTAGCTGGGACTGCAGGTGTCCACCACCACATCCAGCTACTTTTTTTGTATTTTTAGTAGAGACGTGGTTTCACCGTGTTAGCCAAGATAGTCTCGACCTCCTGACCTCGTGATCCACCTGCTCTGGCCTCCCAAAGTGCTGAGATTACAAGCATGAGCCACTATGCCTGGCCTATTTTTTTTTTTTTGAGACAGAGTCTTGCTCTTGTCGCCCAGGCCGGGGTGCAATGTCACAATCTTGGCTCACTGCAACCTCCACGTCCTGGGTTCAAGTGATTCTCCTGCCTCAGACTCCCGAATAGCTGGGATTACAGGTGTCCACCACCATGCCTGGCTAGTTTTTGTATTTTTAGTAGAGATGGGGTTTGACCAGGTTGGCCAGGCTAGTCTTGAACTCCTGACCTCAGATGATCTGCCTACGTCAGCCTCCCAAAGTGTTAGGATTACAGGTGTGAGCCACCATGCCTGGCCAAAACAGTGTTATATTAAGTTAATCCAATACTGATGTGGAGAGGCTGGAGATCAGCGACAGAGAGTCTGAATGTGCAATTCATTAAGGAACAGATATGGTTTGGCTCTGTGTCCTCACCCAAATCTCATCTCAAATTGCAGTCCCCATGTGTCAGGGGAGGGGCCTGGTGGGAGGTGATTGAATCATGGGTGCGGACATCCCCCTTGCTGTTCTCGTAATAATGAGCGAGCTCTCAAACGATCTGGTTGTTTGAAAGTGTGTGGCATTTTCCCCTTTGCTCTCTCTTCTGCTCTGCCATGGTAAGACGTGCTTGCTTCTCCTTCACTTCTGCCATGATTGTAAGTTTCCTGAGGTCTCCTGGTCTCCCAGTCATGCGTCCGGTTAAGCTTGTGGAACTGTGAATTAATTAAACCTCTTTTCTTCATTAATTACCCAGTCTCGGTAGTTCTTTATAGCAGTGTGAGAACAGACTAATACAGGTACTATGAATGACCAAACTATCAGTTAGGAGTCAGGTTTTGTGTCATGGCCTAGAAAAACCAAGTAATGGTGGCTTAAATAAGAAAGTCCAGAAGAAATTTTTATCTGAACTAGTGAGGCAGCTCAAGAATTTCAAGGGCAGAGTCTTTTTAGTTCTTTTAGCTGAAGTTCTAAAAGAACTATACACAAAACTATACACCAGCTATACACCAAATTATGTCACCCTCAAATTCATATATTGAAGCCCTAATGTCCAATGTGACTGTATCCAGAGATAGGCTGTTTAGGAAGAAATTAAGATTAAATGAGATCATAAGCATGGGACCCTAAGTCCTATAGGACAGTAGCCTTTTAAGAAGGGGAAGATAAAGCATTTACATTTTCAAGTTTTCTAAAGGAAATGTTAAATAGAATGGAGATGGGAAAAATTCTTTTTCCTTCCAGCACCAGGGAAAATTTTAAAGAAATAACACACACACACACACACACACACACACACACACACACACACACACACATATTCAGCCTTTGATATCTATGGGTTCTGCATCCTCAGATTCAATCAACCTCAGATTGAAACAAAAAATTAAAAACTTCATATTCAAAATTTGCAAAATGAAGCTAGGTATGGTGATGCACACTTGTAATCCTGGCTACTTGTGGGGCTGAGGCTGGAGGATTGCTTGAGGTCAACTATTGGAAGTTGCAGTGTACTATGATGGTACCTATAGGAATAACTACTGCACTCCAACCTGGACAGCATCTTTTAGAAAAATGCAAAATTAAATGCAAAAGAAATGGGCTGGGCATAGTGATTCACGCCTATAATCTCAGTACTTTGGGAGGCTGAGGTGGGAGGACTGCTTGAGTGCAGGAGTTAAAGACCAGGCTAGGCAACATAGTGAGACCCTGTCTATAAAGAAAAATAATACATAAAAATAATTAGCTGGATATGGTGGCATGTGTCTGTAGTCCCAGCTACTCTGGAAGCTGAGGTGGGAGGATCACTTGAGCCCAGGAGGTCAAGGGTCAAGGCTGCAGTGGGCCATGATCATGCCACCGCACTCCAGCCTGGGTGACATCCAGACTCTGTCTCAAAAAAAAAAGAAAAAAAGAAAAGAAAAACGTTCAAACAAGGTTTTGTGAAGGTTTGTAGCATTTATACTTCCACAAGTATCAAAGCTTAAAATTACACTAAATTTTTGGAATACATCGTAAAATGCCCTCCTCTTTTTAAAAGTAGTTACTTGCAGAGCTGTGCTCTATATGCTTTGATCACCGAAGTTTCTTTAATGTAAAGGAAGATTTTTGAAGAGCAGTGTTAATTAACATGTAATAAAAGGAATTGGACCCTAATGATAGAAGGTGATATGAACAGCTGTTTGATCATCCTATGTGCTACCAAGCTGTAGTTGTCCCATTAAGTCCTGCTATTTAAGAAATAACTTACATAACCCTTAGGAACTCTTACTTCAGGCTTTAAAAGGCAAGGAGCAAATAATTTTAGGAGACTGATAATGTCACCTAAATTTGAAATACTAAAAAGAGATTAGTGTTCTCAACTATGTGAAATCTATTTCTCCTACTTTCTCAAATATAATCCTAGGAATCTTGCTCATAAACAAAGCATTTGGGCAAGAATACTTCCTCTACTATAGCAATGCTTCACATCATATTGTGCTGCAGTTTCCATCATTTTTAAAGGACAGAGACATAAATGATAAATAGTGGTATAAAAATATTACAATCTACCACCTCAAAAAACCCCCATTGTTTATGGAGTTCAGAGCTTGGAGATTCAAGTATTGATTGCAGTTTTATTTTGAAAAGAATGCTATAATTTATGCGATTTTTATTTCTCATGTTTATATTAAAAGCTAATTAACTTTATTTTAATTAAAAAATACACAAACACACACACAAACATATATATATATATATATATATATATATTCAGCCTTTGATATCTGTGGGTTCTGCATCCTCAGATTCAATCAACCTCAGATTAAAAATATTTAAAAAATAAATAAAAACAATACAACAATAAAAATAATATAAATTTTAAAATAATAGAGTATACAACTATTTACATAGCATTTATCTTCTATGAGGTATTATAAATAACTCAGAGATAATTAAAGTACACAGGATGGTGCTAGTAGATTATATGCAAATACTACACCATTTTGTATGAGGGATTTAAGCATCTAAGGATTTTGGTATCTGCAAGGGCCTGAAACCAATTCCCAAGGATGTTAAGGAACAATAATATAATATAATTTGTATTTACCCTTATGTGAGCAAAAGTGACGTGCACTTCCTCCAGCAGACCTTGCCATAAAAATGTCCCTCTAGTGATTCTTCATATTATTTGTCCTTCCAACATCTTGATACAGAGGAGCTCAGAGGCCATATTTTACATGGCTTTTCTGGTTGATTGTTGGTAGTGTATAGAATACTTACTATTTCAAATAGGTTATATGTGTACATGGACAAAATTTCAAACAATATTAAAGGACACTGTAGTCAGCACTATTCATGCCCATCCAGATCCTCTTTACCAGGCCAGTACACCCATTCCCAGGTGCTAAATGCTGTCCCCTGATGGTACAGGAGTTAAAAAGAAATTATTTAGGCACGTAGTGAGGGTAAGGAAGTCCTTGGTAAGGTTTTTTTTAATGAAAAGCAGCCCCAAAGTCATTCTCTTTTTCAACAAAGAGCAGTCTATAAAATTGAGCAGCAGACATAGACAAGCAAGCTGGAAGCTTGCATGGGTGAATGCTGGCAGTTGTGCCAATAGGAAAAGGCTACCTGGGACTAGGCATGTTCAAAATAGTGGCTCCATGTTCCCTTCTCTTTGCCAGCCAGGAGTAAGGAGCAGTAAGGAGCAGACAACATGGTGCCCAGCCAAATGGAAGGCCCATTTGCATAATAAGATTAGGGTGGAGTGGCCAGCCTTCCCCAAGCACTGTGTAAATGTCACACCTGGTCTAACCAATCTGTGGGCCCTATGTAAATCAGACACCACCTCCTCAAGCCTGTCTATAAAATCCGGTGCACTCTGCTGCAGGCCAGGATTCCCATTGGGGGCCTCCTCTCTCTCTTAAGAGAGAGAGCTGTTCTCCTTTCTCTTTCTTTTGCCAATTAAACCTCCACTCCTAAACTCACTCCTTGTATGTGTCTGTGTCCTTAATCTTCTTGGTGTGAGACAACAAACCTCTGGTATTTACTCCAGAGAATGACACTGCTTCACTAAGACATAAAGCTACACCCTCCTTTAGAGATTTGCTCTGGCCAAAGTTACCCCTCACCCCAAGAGGGCGCTCACAGCCAGTGATTGATCCAATGTAGGGGTACAAAGGCCAACTCCCTTTTCTCAAGTAGAAATCAACTCTTTGCGGCAATTTGTGCTCCTGCTTTTACAGTATGATCAGGTTGAAGTAACACTCTGAGACAATAGCCTTGCTTAGCAACTTCTACTTTATCCAGTTTTCCTTACTCCTTGTCTCCTGAAAGCATTTCTTCAATAAACCACATGCATGCTATTTCCTGTCTCAGGCAGTACTTCTACAGAATTTGACCTAAACCGTTACATTGTGAAATGGGATTGTCAGTAAAGGAAGTAACTCTTCCCAACTTGCAATGTCTCCCTAAGAGACAATACAAAAAGAAAGGGAAAAGACTTACACATACATATATGCTATATGAAACTGCACATTTTAGTGTACTGCTAGACATAGTGTGCAGATTTCCTCTTGCATGCCAACTGTTGACTATTATATGTTGTGCTGAGAAGGATTCTGAGACCCAGCCTGGGCTCAGTGTGCAAGAGTGCTGGTTGACATGAGATACTTGCTTCAGGCAGGAGATAGAGGTGTGCAGGAGGAGGTGGGGTGGAGGATAATTTCATTGTAATTTTGCTGTTGAAAAAAACCCTTCTATTTTCTTAACATTTCAGGCATATTTTTGGTGCCAAACACAAGGTGATAAATTCCTCAGTAACTCAATTTCAAAACGAGTGTGGATATGACATTTCAAAGGCACTATACTGTAGTGGTTAAGAACAAAATTCCATCCCAGGCCACAGGCTCAAAGTTAAATGGCCTGGGATGGAATTCTGGCTCCTCCATTTACAAATTATATGACCTTGAACAAGTTACTTAATCTCAAATTCCAGGTCTATAAAACTACAATAGCAGTATAAAGGTTCACTATAGAATTTTTATGAGAATGAAGTAAGTTGATTCTTGTAAAGGTAGAAAAGTGCCTGGTACATATTAATTATTTGATGACTGTAGGCTTTTATTATTTTCATTTAATGATTTCAAAATAGTAGTCTTGGCCAGTGAGTGATTATTCCTTATTTTAAAAGTTTATTTATCATCATATAACTGGTTATTCATGTTAATTTAAGAAAAAGTCCTTTGTACTGTAGAATTACAACTTTTAGGTGATGAAATACAACTACTTAAACTTTTAAGTGAATAGTTAATAAGGCTGGTGATTGACCTTATTATCTGTGATTCATCAGGTTAAGATTTGGGGTGCTTAATTCCTTCTGGCAATTACGAATGCTAATAACCTTAGGGAAGACAGTAAAAGAGGAAATCAAACTAAAAGAGATTTAAAATTAGAGGTTGAAACTCTTGGAAATATTGATTAGAAGAAATAACTTTTTAATGGAAGTTCTTTTCACCTTTGAAAGTCATTTCCAATGTTGATTTACTTATTTCACTATGTCTGACACAAGTTGAACAACATCTACTCATCAAAAAGTATTTTTTAAATGGCTTCATACCTGGTATCGGTATGATTGCTTTGTGAATAGCAAAAGCATGTAATTTAAGGATAGATATACTCTGTTTATTTTGTGGACATGTTTGTACAGTGTGCAAGCCACTTGAAATAACGGTAACAAAGTTGGGTTAATGGAGTTTCTAAGTGAAAAATTAAATTGTATGGTTCTTAAGAGAAACCAGAAAGAATTTGAACTGCCGCTGTCTTAGACGTGCTAATGCAGCTGTTATCAGTCTGAGGTGGAAGAATGAGGTATTGCATGAATGGTTTACATTTAGCAGTGCTTTTTTTCAAGCTACGTTTAAAATTCCATTATGGGCCGGGCGTGGTGGCTCACGCCTGTAATCCCAGCACTTTGGGAGGCTGAGGGGGCAGATCACAAGGTCAGGAGATCGAGACCATCCTGGCTAACACGGTGAAACCCCATCTCTACTAAAAATACAAAAAAAATTAGCCAGGCATGGTAGCGGGCGCCTGTAGTCCCACCTACTCGGGAGGCTGAGGCAAGAGAATGTCGTGAACCTGGGAGGTGAAGCTTGCAGTGAGCCAAGATGGCACCACTGCACTCCAGCCTGGGCAACAGAGTGAGACCATGTCTCAAAAAAAAAAAAAAAAAAAAGTCCATTGTGGTGAATATTTAACTGTAACAAAAAATAGGCTACATTTGCATTAGCCTACCCTAGATGATACCTCATTGGCACACAAATTCCATAGGAAGGCAATATTCCTACTCATTAACTTTCTTTCTTTTTTTCTTTGAGAAAGAGTCTCACTCTGTCACCCAGACTGGAGTGCAGTGGGGCAATCTAAGCTCACTGCAACCTCTGCCTCCCAGGCTCAAGCAATCCTCCCACCTCAGCCTCCCCACTAGCTGGGACTACAGGTGTGCACCAACACGCCTGGCTAATTTTTGTAGTTTTTTTCTTTTTTGGGGGTAGAGATGGGGTTTCACCACGTTGGCCAGACTGGTCTGAAACTCCTGACCTCAGGTGATCTGCCCACCTTGGCCGCCCAATGTGCTGGGATTACAGACATGAGCCACCACGCCTGGCCTTCTACTCATTAACTTTCTACAAGAATCCTGTGGTGAAATAATTAAATAAATTTCAAGTGAGAGTTTATAGAACCATACACATAAAAGGTAACCATGTGAGATGATGAATATGTTAATTTGCTTGATTGTAGTATTCATTTCACTATGTATATGTGTCTCAAAATTACATGATACACCTTAAATATATACAACTAAAAAAAGGTAATAGATAAGTGTCTTGTACTGGGGGTGGGTGTGGGTTCAGAAAACAGTCACAGAAAAATCTAGTTGTATAATGTATTTTTAAAATATTTTGGGGGCAAGGTGTGGTGACTCACACCTGTAATACCAGCACTTTGGGATGCCAAGGTTGGGGATCACTTGAGCCTAAAGGGGACACAATTTAACGCCTACGAAGGGTCGGAAAGTGAACTACGGTGTAATAGGTACAGGCAATTGTCTCAACCAAGCCTCAGACAAGTTGCAGGCAGATCAGGGATTTAAACCTTTCTTCATAATGTAATCTTACTATTTCAAACTACAGATGCTCCTTGACTTACGATTTGGTTACATCCCAATAAACTAATTGTAAATTGAAAACATCATAAGTTGAAAATATGTTTAATATACCTAACATACCAAACATTATAGCTTAACCTAGCCTACTTTAAATGTGCTCAGAAAACTGTCAGCACAGTATTCAATAAACTGCATGAAACTGTCAAAGTCAAATAAAATAGACTAATTTTAAAATGTTTTATTTGGGACACAAGAATTGCAATTCAGGCCATAAACACAGGCATTGTGGTTTTGGGTATGTCTGAAGAACGAAGGGAAGGTTGGAGGTTTTAAAAAAGGAGAAACGTTATGTATTACTTTGAAAGAAAATTCATAGGCACTAATAAAGTTTTGAGGAGCTGACAGGTTCTGATTGGTGAGTGATAGCAGTGGGTAAAAGGAGTCTAGAGTCAAGTAGGTTGTTTCCGTATCTGTTACATAAAACTGATTTCAGGTTGCAGCAGGCCGTTTCAGCAGCTGGGCGGTGCTCCAGCAGTCAGACCCTGCTCCACCAGTCCTCTCCATTTTCACAAATGGATGTGACAGTGACCTAGAAGGTGAGAAGTAAACCATCTAGGCTTTAGCATTTGCAAGTGTGAGGTTAGACACCACCTGTTCATGCAGATTCAGCAAAACATTAGCAGCTCAACCACCAGGTCTCTTGGGAAGTTGAGTTCAGACATAGACCTTTCCACCTGGGGGACAGGGAACCAACTGTTCATAGGCAGGCAACACAGAAAGTGTTCTCAGGTCATTTATTGGACAATCCTGCTTATTCTCCACAGTCCACTCCTTCACTTACAGAAAGTTCTGCATGTTTTTTTTTCTTCCATCAGAAGAAATAACCTATTCATATCTGAAATAGGAAGAGAGATATGCTCATTTGCCTTCCTACCTCCCACCCACTTTCTGGGTTGGATATGGTCATGTCAAATTAATTGGCATCTGTTCTCCTCCACAAGGATGAGCCACACCATTGGTCAGCCACACTCTGCCTAGTTGAAGACGTGACAGTGAATGTGTCTAGATAAAAAAAAAAAAGAGAATGCATTTAAAGGCAAGACCTTGAGGAGCACCTATGTTTAGAAGGCCATGGAACAAGAATAAGCTGATGAAAAAAAAATAGAGAAAGAGTGGAAGGTATTAGAGTCAGCATGTAAAAAGCTGTAGGGTGGGTGGGGTGATCAACAGTGTCATATGCTGTAGAGAGGAGAAAACTATAAAGACTGAGAAAAGGCCAGATTGGATTTGCTGCTTTTAGGCCTCTAATAAATTTGGAAAGAAAAGTTTTAGTTGACTGGTGGGAATAAAGTCTCCTTGCAGAAAATCATGTAGTAGGCTACAGCAGTGTCAAGATTTTAAGAAATTTGAAGGTAAAGCAGTCACGTTAAGTGTATTTTATAAATTTGTTCGTATCTTTTCTTCACCTACCCCCAGCAATCCCATCACAGGTATTCATCGTCTTTCTTTTTTTTTTTTGAGACGGAGTCTCACTCTGTCACCCAGGCTGGAATGCAATGGCGCAATCTTGGCTCACTGCAACCTCCGCCTCCTGGGTTCAAGCGATTCTCCTGCCTCAGCCTCCCAAGGAGCTGGGACTACAGGCACAGGCAACCATGCCCGACTGATCTTTTATATTTTCAGTAGAAACAGGGTTTCACCATATTGGTCAGGGTGGTCTCCAACTCCTGACCTCAAGTGATCCAGCCACCTCGACCTCCCAAAGTGCTGAGATTACAGGCGTGAGCCACTGTGCCTGGCCAGTATTCATCATCTCTTACCTGGTTTATTAATAGTCCCATTTCTAGTGTCACTCTCTGACTCCCACCCCATATTAATAAGGGTGGCTATGTTGATAGAAAAAATAAACCTCCAAAATTCAGCATCTTAAAGAACAATAAATTAATTTCTCATCTCATTCCAGAGTAAGTTTCTAGGTCAGCAGGTGGCTTTTTTCCATGTAGTGATTCACAGATGCAAACTCCTTCCATCCTGGGCCTTTGCCATTTGCAAGGACATTCGTCTCATTTGCATGATTGAGGGAGGGTCACCATGGCCAGAATTCAGTTGGTGGAAAAGGAAAGCAGGAAAAGGGTCAGCCTGGTCTTAAGGTGCTGGTGTGGAAGTGGTGTACATCACTTCCATCACTTCCATCTCACATTCCGTTGGCTAGAACATGCTCACATGGCCACACCTAACTTAAGAGGATGCTGGGAAATGTCAGTTAGCTATATGCTCAGGAAGGAAAGGAGGCTGGATTTTGATAGACAGCTCTCAGTATCTGCCATACTCTCTGGGCCTTGTTCATCCTCCACGCTGCTGACAGGCTAGCTACCTGATTCCCCAATCTGACCATGTCATTTCCCTGTTAAAAAAGAACAAAATTCAGTGGTTTCTATAACTGAATAACTAACAGTTTTCTTGAGCATCTACTGTGTGCTGAACACTGTAGATACAATGGAAACAGAAAGAAAGATTTTGCATTTATCCTCTTGAAGCTTATAGAGGAGCTAGAATTCTGGGAATCATATGTAATTCCTCATTGTCTCTCACCCCTATACCCATGTCATCATAAAGACCTGTGAATTTTCCTTTCATTCAAAGTACTACTCTGCACTGGGCATGGTGGCTCACACCTGTAATCCCAGCAATTTGGGAGGCAGAGGCAGGTGGATCACCTGAGGTCAGGAGTTTGAGACCAGCCTGGCCAACATGGTGAAACCCCATCTCTACTAAAAATTAAAAATTAGCTGTGTGTGGTGGCACCCACCTGTAATCCCAGCTACTTGGGAGGCTGAGGTAGCAGAATCACTTGAACCCAGGAGGCAGAGGCTGCTGTGAACCGAGATCACGCCACTGCTCTCCAGCCAGGAAACAGTGACACTTTACCTCAAAAAACAAAAACAAAAACAAAAACAAAAAGTACTTCTCTGTACCCCTTCTCCCTGTTTCCCCCAAGTGTGGCCGCTCTAGATATTTCTGTTTTCTTTTTTCATTTTTTTTCTTTTCAAAACGTCTTTAATAAGTAAATAAAGGGGTGATGTAAAATGTTGCAGTTTGCTTGGTAAATCTTAATTGCGAAATTTCTTCTTCTTTCGGAACTTTTTTCCTGCTGCATTTGCTGCTTTTTCAGCCATGATCTCTGAGTACTTCCTGCGGTTGTATCTTCTGAACTCAGAATCATCCAGCAGTTCTTCCGTAATAGTTCTTTTCCTCTGCTTCTTGGAAATTTGTGAATGGTAGAAATCAGCTGGATTGTCAACAATGGTTCCAATTTGGAAGTACTTGGGGAAGCCATCTCTATCATTTTTCTTGTAAAACCTTTTCGGGTCCATGCTGGCTCTCATCTTCAGTGCTTTGAGATCATTTTTCAGTTCATTTGTCATTTCTGGAGCTTTCATACCAAACCAGCCATCCCCTGCTGTTTTTTTGTCCTTCTTTTCTACGTTTTTTCTGAAGTTGATACTTTGATTCACTATATGATGGAACACAGTAGTGTTTTTCAAAATCAGGTGTAATGACGGCTTTCTGCAGAAGCTCATTTTTCTTTTTCTCCTTGATCTGTGTTAGGGTTTTCTTGTTAGACTGTAGTTTATCTGCATTGAAATGAATATACAAACCACCCAACTGCTTGATACTCAGACCAGGGTCTATGCTGCCGCTTGTCAACTTCAGAAGTTTAGCCTTTGTGCTATTTAGTAAGTCTTCTTCATCACTAAACTCATCTTCATTTTCGTCGTGGTCTGATGAATCTTCTTCACTTTTTTCATCCTCTTCCTTTTTTTCTTCCTCAATGGCAACCTCACTCACCTTGTCTTCCTCTTCCAAGTAAAAAGTTTTACATTTAAAATCCTAAATGGCATAGCTTTTACATAACCAGATGTTTAGAAGATGTTATCAGGCCGGGCGCGGTGGCTCAAGCCTGTAATCCCAGCACTTTGGGAGGCCGAGACGGGCGGATCACGAGGTCAGGAGATCGAGACCATCCTGGCTAACACAATGAAACCCCGTCTCTACTAAAAATACAAAAAAAAATTAGCCGGGCGAGGTGGCGGGCGCCTGTAGTTCCAGCTACTCGGGAGGCTGAGGCAGGAGAATGGCGTAAACCCGGGAGGCGGAGCTTGCAGTGAGCCGAGATAGCGCCACTGCACTCCAGCCTGGGCGACAGAGCGAGACTCCGTCTCAAAAAAAAAAAAAAAAAAAAAAGAAGATGTTATCAAATAACCCATGAATGTGCAGTGTGTGTGTGGGGAAATGGAGCATTTAATTTTAACTAGTTTGTTGGTATTATCTATTTTTATATTTATTCTCATTTGGTTCCTGCTTGAAGCTGTGTGTGAAACCTTTTCTGTAAATGAAGTGGCTAAGTTCATTATCTGTGCTTGGTGGTCCATGAGATTTCCCTCTTTATCCTCAAAACAAACTTCCTGTAGCTTCAGTTGCTTGAATGGCTTTCTACTCCTAGTCACCTATCTATCCTTCAGTAAAACATTACTTTTATTTTTGAAAAGCATATTTAACATCTAATGTGGGCATCGTATAGTATTACATATTTGGGGGTGCCCATAGCATCCTTCATGGAAAATGCTTTGGCAGTGGCTGGTGCCTAGTTTGGAAAAGAGCAAGATACCTGTATTATTTTCCTATTGCTGGTGTAACAAGATACCACAAACATAGTGGCTTAAAGCAATACTCATTTATTCTCTCACAGTTGTGTAGGTCACAAATCTGAAATTATGTTAAAAAGTTTGCTTAAGTACATAATAATAATAAACTCCAATTAACATTATTTGTTCTAGTTATGAGATTGATTTGCAAACTCAGTCTGCAGTAAGGACAAGATAGCACTGTAAGTGAAAAGACCCCAAACGAAGCAACATCACTTACTAGTTGTGTGGTCTTGGTTAAGATACTGAAACTCTCTTAGCCATGTATCATATATTGCTGTGTAATAATAATGCCTAAATCATAGAATCATTATAAGAATATATGAAAGTGCATGTAGCAAAGTATATGTAAAAATTGTTGGCATAAACTAAATGATCAATAAACACCAAATAAGTAAATTTAACCGTAAATGAGATGGGCCGGGCATGGTGGCTCATGCCTGTAATCTCAGCACTTTGGGAGGCCGAGGTGGGTGGATCACCTGAGGTCAGGAGTTTGAGACCAGCCTGGCCAGCACAGCGAAACCCTGTCTCTATTATAAATACAAAAAATTAGCCAGGTGTGGTGATGCATGCCTGTAGTCCCAGCTACTTGGGAGGCTGAGGCAGGAGAATCGCTTGACCCCAGGAGGCATGGGTAGCAGTGAGCCGAGATTGTGCCACTGCACTCCAGCCCGGGTGACAGTGTGAGATTCCATCTCAAAAAAAAAGAAGAAAAAAAAATTAGTTTTGCACATTCTTTAAATTCATATAAATGGAAACATACAGTATGTATTCTTTAGTATCTCACTTCTTTTGATCAAAATCATGTCTGTGATATTTTTCCACATTGTGTGTTTCAGTTGTTCATTCTTTTATATTGCTGAGTAGTATTCCATTGTGTGAACATACCACAATTTGTTGATTAGTTTTCCTGTTGATGAACATTTGGGTTGTTTCTGGTTATAAACAAAGATGCTATGAATACTTCTGAACAGAACTTGTAAATTTAATTTTTTATTTATCTTGGGTAAATGCCTAGAAGTGGATTGCTGGATCCAGTTGATTAGAAACTGAAGAACAGCTGTCAAAAGTGTACATACCATTTTATAGTCCTAACTATAAAATGTAAGCAAAATATAAGATTATCAGAGTTCCTGTTACTCTTCCTCCTTGCTACCATTTGGTGTTACATTACATGACAGAGGCTGTGCCTAATAATTCTCTCTCTTTTTCTCTCCCCTGTCATCCTCACCAGGACCCAATAAAATAGGCATTAGTATCACCCAAATTTTATAAATGAGAAAACGAAAGTACAGAAATATGAAATAATTTGCCCAAGATCACACAACTTTCAAACTGTGATTCAGGGAATTTTATCTGGTAGCCTTCCATTAGTACTGCTTTTGTTACAGGAAAGCGGTACCAATCCAGACCTCACCAGAGGGTACTTGGATTTCACGCAAGAAAGAATTCAGGGTGAGTCCATACAGTAAAGTGAAAGCAAGTTTATTAAGAAAGTAAAGAAATAAAAGAATGGCTACTCCATAAATAGAGCAGCCCCGAGAGCTGCTGATCGCCCATTTTAACAGTTTTTTTCTTGATGCTATGCTAAACTAGGGGTCGATTATTCATGCCTCCCCTTTTTAGACCATATAGGGTAACTTCCTGACATTGCCATGGCATTTGTAAACTGTCACAGTGCTGGTGGGAGTGTAGCAGTGAGGATGACCAGAGGCCAGTCTTGTCGCCATCTTGGTTTTGGTGGGTTTGGGCTGACTTCTTTACTGCAACGGTTTTATCAGCAAGGTCTTTATGACCTGTATTTTGTGCTGACCTCCTATCTCATCCTGTGACTTAGAATGCCTTAACCATCTGGGAATGGAGCCCAGTAGGTTTCAATCTCATTTTACCCAGCTCCTAATTAAGGTGGAGTTGCTCTGGTTCAAAAGCCTCTGAGACACTTTCATTCATTACATACTACCTCTTCAGGTAAAGCTTTTACTTATAGAGAGTATATATTTTAACTATATTATTTATCTATTTTATATAATCTAGTTACTTCACGCTACTGTATAAATGAAAATAATTGCCCTAAATAGATAATTTTATTAATTTGGCACTTGTGCCCTTTGCTCTTCCTAAATTTCCTGGTTATTTTTCAGAGCTTTGGATGCTTAGGTGTGTATTTCCATCCTGAGTCATGGATGATTCCAAAGGAGAAAGGATAACTGAAGAACAGCTGTTGCATAGAGTAGGATAACAGTACTCTTATGTCTTCTCTAAACTTTAAACATCTGGTTTACTGCTTGCCTTAGTCCATTTTCTGTTGCTTATAACAAAATACCTGAAAGTGGGTAATCTATAAGAAATGAAGTGTATTTCTTACAGGTCTGGAGGCTGGGAAGTCCAAGCAGGAAGGGAAACATCTGGTGAAAGCCTTCTTACTGGTGGAGACTCTCTGAAGAGTCCTGAGGTAAGGCAAGGTATTATATGGGGAGGGGGCTGAGTGTGTTAACATGCTAGCCCAGGTCTCTCTTCTTCTTCCTATAAAGCCTGTTAATCTATTAACCCATTAATCTGTAACCACCTCATAGGTTCATTTTGCCCACTGCCCGGAAAGAGCTGATTTATCAAGCCAGGGGAATTGCAACAGAGAAAAAGTTTAATTGACACAGAGCTGGTTGAATGGGGACCAGAGTTTATTATCACTCCAATCAGTCTCCCCAAAAATTCAGAAGCTAGGGTTTTTCAAGGATAGTTTGGTGGGCCAGGGAATTTTTGAAATTCCCTGTTTGAAATTTTTTTTCTGGCTTTAGATCACAACTGATATAAATGTGCATGTACTTGTGAGTGTGTGAATGTGTGTATAAGTATTTCTGTTTATGTGTATATATATGGTAAATATATACTAAATTGTATATTTACTATATACTTATAGTAAAATATATATTACACTATATAGTATAAATATATTTATATATGAAATATATATGTACTATTTATACTATATATAGCATAATATATTTATATACCATATATTTAGCGCATTATATATAATATATAATATATGATATTATATAATATTAATATATTATTATATTATATATAAATTATACATATTAATTTATATATATTATATTAATAATAACAATACATAATATTAATATGTAACATCTGTTAATATTATATATTATATATAATGTACTAATATATGGTATATAAATATGTTATGCTATATATGTATATAATATACATATTACATATTATATATTATATATAGCATATGTTATATATTTTTAAGTTTAGTAAATATAGGCTGGGCACGGTGGCTCACACCTGTAATCCCAGCACTTTGGGAAGCTGGGGTGGGCAGATCACATGAGTTCGGGAGTTTCAGACCAGCTTGACCGACATGGAGAAATCCCGCCTCTACTAAAAATACAAAATTAGCCAGGTGTGGTGGCATATGCCTGTAATCCCAGCTACTCGGGAGGCTGAGGCAGGAGAATAGATTGAACGCAAGAGGCAGAGGTTGTGGTGAGCGAAGATCATGCCACTGCACTCCAGCCTAGGCAACAAGAGCAAAAAACTCCATCTCAAAAAAAAAAAAAAAACTTCAGTAAATATATATATTTATATGTAGTACATAGTGTATATATACTATATATTTGCTATATATATTTAGTGCATATATATACTAAATACATAGTAAATATATGTATACTATATATAGTATATAAATATATAATACATAGTTATATATTTTTTAAGTTTAGTAAATATATACAATATAGTGTATATATAGTAAATATAATACATATAGTATATATATTATATATTTACTAAACTTAAAAATATATTTTGCTAGAAATTTTTATTTGTCCTTTCCTACATACAGTGATGACAAATGAGAGCATTTGGGCTTTCTGTTCTCTGAGGTCCACACTAAAAATAGAATCAAAATATAAAATTTAGCTTTGGTGATAGTAAAATAAAAAAGCTATTAAGGTTCATAAATTAGAAATATGATCTTTTTATATAAAACCTTGGCAGTTCTGAGAAAATCTTCTATCTCACAACATAATCGATATTTTGTCTGAGTATTCAAAAGGAAATGTTTTTATTCCTAATTCTGGTTTTCTACAATTGGATAATTAATGGAGATGATCACATTGTGAGGTTGAATTTACATGTGTGTAAGCGGTGGTGGTGATGGAGGGACCAATTACAAATTGTAAATAAGGGAAATAAGGTTCCTTTTTTTTTTAAAGTACAAAAACAACATATACTGGTTTCAAGTAGGGATATGACAGTTAAAAAGAAAGGACTGTAAAGCTGAAGACAGGATTTTAAGACTTTAGGATTTTAAGACTGAAGGTAAATTGAATTTATTCATTGATGTATTTGTTTGTTCATTATTTTTTAGAGACAGAGTCTGAGTCTTTCACTTAGGCTGGAGTGCAGTGGTACAGTCATAGCTCACTGTAGCCTCAAACTCCTGGGCTCAAGTGATACTCCTGCCTCCACCTCCCAAGGAGCTAGGACTACAGGCGTATACCACTATGCTCAGCTAATTTTTTTTTTTTTTTGCAAAGATGGGGTCTTGCTATGCTGCCCAAGCTGGTCTTGAATTCCTGGCAACCTCCACCTCCCGGGTTCTAGTGATTGTCCCGCCTTAACCTCCCAAGTAGCTGGGACTATAGGTGTGCACCATCATGCCCAGCTAATTTTTTTGTGTTTTTAGTAGAGACAGGGTTTCACCATGTTGGTCAGGCTGGTTTTGAACTCCTGCCCTCAGGTGATCCGCCTGCCTCGACCTCCCCAAGTGCTGGGATTACAAGCTTGAGCCACCGTGCCTGGCCCTCAGCTAATTTTTGAAATTTTTTTTTTTTTTTTTTGGTAGAGGTGAGATTTCACCATGTTGCCCAGGAAGGTCTCAGATTCCTGGGCTCAATGATCCACCCACTCAGCCTCACAAAGTGCTGAGATAACAGGCATGAGATACGGTGCCTGGCTGAATTATTTAAATTCCCTCTAGATTCTGGATATTAGATCTTTGTCAAATGCATAGCTTGGTAATATTTTCTCCTATTCTATAGATTGTCTGTTTACTCTGTTGATAGTTTCTTTTGTTGTGCTCTTTAATTAGGTCCACTTGTCAATTTTTATTTTTGTTATGCTGAATTATCTTAAAGATCTTTAGACATTATTATACACACATTGGGAAATGTCGGAGGAACAGATAACATCAGTTACCCTAATTTGGGTCCTAAAGCAATGTGGTAGATGGTGTGAAATTATAGGAGGGTGGAGGAGAAATATCTACATCATAAAACAATCTTTCCAAAATCTGGTCTATGAGCTAATTGCATCAGAACCACCTGAAGTTGTTGTTAAAAATGAATATTTGGGGGACTTCATTCAAACCTGCTGAACCAGAGTTTGCTTTTTTTTTTTTTTCTGAAGATAAGGTCTTGCTCCATTGCCCAGGCTGGAGTTCAATGGTGCTATCATGGCTCACTGCTGCCTTGACATTCCGGACTCAAGCAATCCTCCTGCCTCAGCCTCTCTTTTTTTTTTTTTTTTTTTTTTTTGAGACGGAGTCTCGCTCTGTCACCCGGGCTGGAGTGCAGTGGCCGGATCTCAGCTCACTACAAGCTCCGCCTCCCAGGTTTACGCCATTCTCCTGCCTCAGCCTCCCGAATAGCTGGGACTACAGGCGCCCGCCAACTCACCCGGCTAGTTTTTTGTATTTTTTAGTAGAGACGGGGTTTCACTGTGTTAGCCAGGATGGTCTCGATCTCCTGACCTCGTGATCCACCCGTCTCGGCCTCCCAAAGTGCTGGGATTACAGGCTTGAGCCACCGCGCCCGGCCGCATGCCTCAGCCTCTCAAAGTGCTAAGATTATAAGTGTGAGCCACCATGTCCATCCAAGTTTACATTTTTAACATAACTCCAGGTGATTATTATGTACACCAAAAGGTGAGAGTCATTAGCACTGAGAACACTGTATATATGCTTTCATTTATCTTGGGTAAATACCTAGAAGTATAATTGCTAGGTCACTTGGTAGCAATGCATTTAATTATAGGAAATTGCCTGCTTTTAAAAATAATCATAATGATATATATTTTTACTGCTACCACTGATGTAGGTTCTTCTCCTCCTTGTTAGCAAATGTTAACATTTTACCACGCTTGCTTTTGTTATTATTTTTCTCTGTCTCTCTAGATATTCCCCCACAAACTTACTTTTTGAGTAAGTTACATGCATGAAACTCCTTTACCTCTAAATATTTTGGTGTATATTTATTAAAAACAGACTTTTATATAACCACAGTACAATTATTAAAATCAGAAAATTAACATTAAAATACTATCATCTAACCTATAGACTGTATTCAGAACTCACCAATTTTACCCGTAAAGTTCTTTGTAGCAAAATAAAATCTGTGGGGAGGGGGCAGAGGGGGGGGATTGCATTGGGAGTTATACCTGATGTAAATGACGAGTTGATGGGTGCTGACGAGTTGATGGGTGCAGTACACCAACATGGCACAAGTATACATATGTAACAAACCTGCACGTTATGCACATGTACCCTAGAACTTAAAGTATAATAATAATAAAAAAATAAAAAATAAAAAATAAAATCTGGAACGTATTATATTCACTTATAATGGCTCTTTGGATTCTTAACAAAGTGATTTGCCTTAGTTTTCATTTTTTATTTGGGCAAATTATTTTTGTGGTGCTAATCTCCTTACCACCTCTTTTTAGGCATATTATCCCCATTTTAGTCTTAATTAATTAATTGTTATTACTATTTTTTGAGACAGAGTTTTGCTCTTGTTGCCCAGGCTGGAGTGCAATGGTGCGATCTTGGCTCACTGCAACCTCTGCCTCCCGGGTTCAAGCGATTCTCCTGCCTCAGCCTCCCGAGTAGCTGGGATTACTGGCGCCCACCACCACGCCTGGCTAATTTTTGTATTTTTAGTAGAGATGGGGTTTCACCATGTTGGCCAGGCTGGTCTCGAACTCCTGACCTCAGGTAATCAACCTGCCTCAGCCTCCCAAGGTGCTAGATTACAGGCATGAGCCACGGCACCTAACCAATTAATTTTACAAGGTAATACATTCATATGGTTCAAACTTTTAAAGGTACAAAGTATTCATAAGGGAAAATCTCCTTTCTACCCCTTTCTCCCAGCCACCTAATCCCCCTTCCTGAAAGCAATGTTTCAAGGCTCATGTGTATCCATTCAGAGATATTTTATGCACATAGAAGCAAAAATGTAAAACATTACTTTCCATCCCCACCACCCCAAGACAAATGATTAAATTTCCTTATGGAAGGTAGTAAGATCCTCATAATAAGGGAAAGAGTCCCATAATGCTCTTGCCTTCTAGGCATATCTTAGTCCATTCCCACTGCTATAACAAAATACTTTAGATAACTTATAAACAACAGAAATTTATTACTCACAGTTCTGGAGGTTGGGCAGTCCAGGATCAAGATGCCAGCAGATTCAGTGTCTGATGAGAGCTCTATCTGCTTTATAGATGGTAACTTCTATGTGTCCTCACATGGTAGGAGGAGAAAATGGCTCCCTCTAACTTCTTTCATAAGAGCACTAGTCTTGTTGATGAGACTCCAACCTTATGACCTAATCACCTCCCAAAGGCCCCATCTCTTAATACAATTGCATTGGAGATTAGGTTTCAATTACAGGAATTTTGGGGGGACACAAATATTCAGACAATAGCAATGCGTTTTCTGAATCTATTGACACCCACACCAATTGTAAAAAAATCTAAGCAAATCTAATCTCCATCATTTGAGCTAATTTTATGACCCCCAAATCTACTTTCCAGATAGTTGGTTTCAGGATTGACTTCTACTTGTAGGCTAACTACTCTTCACTGTTGACTCCCATTCCATTACTCTAGGAATTATTCTACTAAAAAATATCTGGTGATCCTCAGAGTAGGAATTTGTAACCAATTCCCTAATTGACTGTATATGTGTGTGTGTGTGTGTGTGTATATATATATTTTCTCAGAAATCTGTTCACTATTTCTTGATAAACACCTGAAGGAGAGGAGTTAGTTGTCTTTTAAAGCAATTAGGTAACCTGGCAATGAGTAGAAAAGGGATTACCATAAACCAGTTTCCTGCTTCACATAAAATTGACCTTGTCCTGCACTTTGAGAGGTGGAGGTGGGAGGAACGCTTGAGGCCAGGAGGTTGAGGCTGCAGTGAGCCATGATCATGCCACTGCATTTCACTCTGGGTGACAGAGTGAGACCCTGTCTTCAAAAAGAAAAAAAAAAAAAAACCAATGTAGTCAGGATTTGCCTTTTTACTTTTTATCTCTCTCAGTAGACAATTAGTGGTCGAGGGCTGTGTCATTAAGACCTAACACAGAAATTTGGCATTAAATTATTAAATGTTATTGAAAAGTAGGGGTTTAATAAATGTACATTGAGGAAAGAATAAATAAGTTTATCCAGGTGACTCTAAACAAATGCAGAATGTCCCTGCATTTCTCTTCTTGGACTTCAGTTACTTAGAAGAAAAATTCTTGTCACTTCTCTTGAATTTATTCGTTTTTATTTTTTTGGTTTGTTGTTGTTGTTGTTAAAACTTATGTATATATGCCAGAATTCTAAGCTACTCGAGAGGCTGAGGTAGGAGAATCGCTTGAACCTGGGAGGCAGAGATTGCAGTGAGCTGAGATTGTGTCACTGCACTCCAGCCTGGGCGACAGAGCGAGACTCTGTCTCAAAGATGGACTAGAACTAAATAAAAATGGAAAGAAACCAGAATATTGGCCCCAAAACATGCCTCTTTGACACCAATATTTTTGAGCTAAAGGCAATTAAGCAAACAGAGGAAGAGCTCTTTCTATCTTCCTGGCTTGTCCACCTAAAAAACAGGATATACATTCTCCTTCACTGGAAATAACTTTTACCAGCTTAGAGAAAGCACCAGAGGAATCTTCAAACAAACTTAGTAACGACCCATTACCTACCATTAATTTCCCCATATATTTACCTTCCCATAGTTTCCTGCCTTTGGAAGCCTAAACCGATTTCCTTTGTCTTGCCTCTTCTCTTGAATTTATTTATTTATTTATTTTTGTTGTTGTTGTTGTTGTTGTTAAAACTTACATATATGCCAGAATTCTAAGCCACTGCTTTGAGTCACCTTCTGATGATATTTCCCCTGCGTTATGTGCACTGCAGGTGTTAAAAAACTTGCTTGTTTTCTCTTGATAATCTGTCCAATTACAAACTTACGATGTTCAGGAGAACTTATATTTCCTCCTTGACATGACCATATCTAATCTCTGGATGAAGACCTTGCTTAAGGCTCTAGATGTGACACCTCTGGGGTCAGTGCCAATGATTTAGGAAAGATTTGCCCTATATCCTAAGTCTCATAGGCCTTGGCAGCAAAGACTTAGATGCATAGATGAGTATTTTCTCTGGACCAAGGGCATGATTGCTATATTTTCCAAATCCAAATTTAGGACTTATAACCTGAAAAGGAACTTCAGTTTATAAGTCATATTGTAAATGATTCTAAATAATTGTAATTCTTGTGCTATTGTAAATACCAATATCAACAAATTCCCATATCAAGGGAATTTGTTGATATTGGTATTTACAATAGCACAAGAATTACATATGGTTATTTGTTTATTCATTACAAGGCATAAAAAATATGGCCCAGGCGGATCACGTGAGGTCAGGAGTTCAAGACCAGCTTGGCCAACATGGTGAAACCCCATCTCTACTAAAAATACAAAAAATAAGCCGGGCATGATGGCGAGTGCCTGTAATCCTAGCTGCTCAGGAGGCTGAGGTAGGGGAATCGCTTGAACCTGGGAGGCAGAGGTTGCTGTGAGCCGAGATCACGTCACCACACTCTGTCTCAAAAAAAAAAAAAAAAAAAGTATATCTATATCTATATCTATATGGCCCCGGAAATGTCCTTCGTCTCTTGTGAGTCTACTTGAATTAAAAAAAATTGTATTATGGAAAATTCCACACACAAAATAGAGGATGAACCCTCATATTCCTATCCTCCAGCTTTGGCAATTACTAGCTTGTGGACAAACGTGTTTTATCTCCATTCCACTGTTAAGGACTGAATGTTTGTGTCTCCCCCAGATTCATATGTGGAAGCTCTAACTCCCAATGTGACAGTATTAGGAGGTGGGGCCTTTGGGAGATGATTGGGTTTAGCTGAGGTCTTGATGGTGAGGCCTTCATGATAGGATCAATGTCCTTATAAGAAGAGGAGGAGACTAGCGTTTCTCTCTCTCTCTCTCTCTCTCTCTCTCTCTCTCTCTCTCTCTGTGTGTGTGTGTGTGTGTGTGTGTGTGTGTGTGTGTGTGTGTGCCATGTGAGGATACAGTAAGAAGGAGGCTGTCCGTAAACTGGAAGACGACCCTCACAAGACATGAAATCTTGTGGCACCTTGAGCTTTCACTTCCCATCCTCCAGAGCTATGAGAAACTAAATGTTTGTTGTTTGAGTCACCCAGTCTATGGAACTTTGTCATAGCAGCCTGAAATGGTTAAAAACCCCTCCTAGTTCCCTTCCCCTCAGGGATATTTGAAGCACATTTCAAACCATCACTTCATATTATTATTTCATCCAGAAATATTTCAGTATGTATCTCTAACAGATAGGAGCTCTTTTAAAAAAATAATTACCTTTATCATTATCCATGATCTCTTAATATTATCAAATATCCAGTGTTCATATTTCCCAGGTTTACATATAGACAAAGACTCTCTCTTTGACTAAAACTTCAGTCAGCCTCCTGAGTCCTTTCTGGCCTTCCCAAGCCTAAACTTGGGCTTCCCTCTCCCTCCATGTAGAAGCCAGTTGGAGCAAGAATCCTACAAAGTCAGTTCATCAAAAATTCCTCACCCTTGGTATGTGACCACTCTTGATATCACCGTGGACAGCCTTCAGCAAAAATCCTGTAAAGTCTGTTTAGCCAGAAACTTCTTATCCTTGCTGTTTTTTCTTAGTAATTTTCCATCACTGACCCCACCCTGATCTTTGGTTATAAATCCCCACTTGTCCTTGCTGCAGTCAGAGTCAAGTGTAATCTCTCTCCTCCAATGCAAGACCTTGCCGCAGTGGACCCTATACCTATCGCCATGGTCATCCTTGAATAAAGTTTGCCTTATCATCTTTAATAAGTGTCATGGGCTGGACATGGTGGCTTACGCTTGTAATCCCAGCACTTTGGGAGGCCAAGGCCAGCGGATCACGAGGTCAGGAGATCGAGACCATCCTGGCTAACATGGTGAAATCCTGTCTCTACTAAAAATACAAAAACTTAGTTGGGGGTGATGGCACGTGCCTGTAGTCCCAGTTACTCCGGAGGCTGAGGCAGGAGAATCGCTTGAACCCAGGGGGTGGAGGTTGCAGTGAGCCGAGATTGCACCACTGCACTCCAGCCTGGGCGACAGAGCAAGACTGTCTTAAAAAAAAAAGTGTCATGAATAATTTTTTCTGTATAAATACATATATTTACAATTTCTTTGTTTGAATCAGAATTCTTAGAAAGTTCATACATTATATTAATAATTCATTGATATATCAATCACTTAAGATTCTCTTCATCTGTTGCTTCCTACTCAATCTCTTTTTATTCCTTCAAAATGACTTTTTAACAGAAATCAGGTTGTCTTGTTGAGTTTCCTACATCCAGATTTTACTGACTGCTTTGCCACAGTGTAGTTTAATATGCTCTCCTGCCCTTAATTTCCATAAATTGTAGTTAGATCTCAGTTTGATTAGGTTCAGTTTTGATTTTTATTTTTTGGTGGGGGGGGCAAGGCTTTTTAAAAAGTATATTGTGTACTTTAATAAGAAGGTTCATAATGTCTCTTTGCCTCTTTGTGATTTAAGAAGCTATTGATGGTCATTGCCCAGACCCGTTTGGTTTACTAAGGGTTGCAAAGTGGTGATATTTTAATTCTATCATTCCCTCTTCATGTATTAGCTGGAATATTTCTACAAAAAGAAAATTGCCCTTATTAACTTTTTCCACTGAAGATTTCCCCATATCCTCAAATATTCTTTAAAAACACTGTTTTTAACAGTTGTAGGCCAGGCACAGTGACTCATACCTGTAATTGCATGCCTCTGGAAGGCCCAGGTGGGAGGATTGCTTGAGTCCAAAAGTTCAAGACCAGGCTGGGCAATAGAGTGAGACCTGTCTCTACGAAAAATAAAATATAAAATTAGTGGAGTATGGTAGCACATACCTGTAAAGTACCAAGTACTTGGGAGGCTGAAGTAGGAGGATCACTTGAGCCTGAGAGGTCAAGGTTGCAGTGAGCCATGATCATACTACTTGTACTCCACCCTGGAGAACAGAGTGAGCCGGTCTCAAAAAAAGAAAAAGTTGTAGTGTTTTCTTTCTTAAGCATGTACCATATTTTGGCCGGGCGCGGTGGCTCAAGCCTGTAATCCCAGCACTTTGGGAGGCCGAGACGGGGGGATCACGAGGTCAGGAGATCGAGATCATCCTGGCTAACACGGTGAAACCCCGTCTCTACTAAAAAATACAAAAAACTAGCCGGGCGAGGTGGCGGATGCCTGTAGTCCCAGCTACTTGGGAGGCTGAGGCAGGAGAATGGTGTAAACCCGGGAGGTGGAGCTTTCAGTGAGCTGAGATCCGGCCACTGCACTCCAGCCTGGGCGACAAAGCGAGACTCTGTCTCAAAAAAAAAAAAAAAAAAAAAAAGCATGTACCATATTTTATGCACCCATTCCCTAACTGCTGAAAATGTATAATGTTTCTGATTTTTCACTCTGTAAACATTGATGGGATAAACATTCTTATATATTTCTTATACATAAATCTTTTTTAGATATCTGGTTATTCAATTAGAACAGAATCCTAGCAGTGGAAGTCCAAAGGATAAACAGTTTTGTAGCTTCTTATTAAATATTAAAATGTTTCTTCCTGAAAAGTGCCAGTTGACTCCCTCTACCAGTGAGAGTTCCTGTTTCCCTAAATTCTTACCATTCTCACATATTTAATGTGTTTATGTTCCATGTTTTATGTTAACTGTAAATGGTAACAAGTGAATTAGGAATGTATCTACTACACAGTGAGAAAATTTAAGGCTTGGTATTTTATGTTATAGAGTACAGAGAAATAACACAAAGCAATGGCTCACATATGAGAAAATAAAAAATTAATCTGTAGAATTTCAAAACCATAAAGAACTATTGAGCTACTTGGTAGGTCTCATGTTTATTCATCTATTGTTTTCAGGAACTAATGGTAATTATAGAGTGTGTGTGTGTGTGACTTATTTTTCTAAAAATTTTGAAGTAATGTTTTTAAAATGTAAATTTCAGACTAGAACTATAATATGCTAATAGCAAAATACTGCTCTGAGGAACAGCATTTTAGAAATAATGCTTCAGGCTCGCAATTGTCACTTTGTAATTGAAAAGTTTTCTTTAGTTGACTATAATAAGGAAGGTTATTGTATTAGTTCATTTTCACACTGCTATAAAGATACCACTTGACACTCGGTAATTTGTAAACAAAGGAGGTTCAACTGACTCACAGTTTCATGTGGCTGGGGAGGACTCAGGAAACTTACAATCGTGGTGGAAGGGGAAGCAGACACCTTCTTCACAAGGTGGCAGGAGAGAGTGTTAGTGTGTGAAGGAGGAACTGTCAAACACTTATAAAATCACCAGATCTCATGAGAACTCACTCACTATCATGAAAACAGCAAGGGGGAAAACATCCCCCCACGATCCAATCACTTCCCTCCCTCAACACATGGGGATTACAATTCAAGCTGACATTTGAGTGGGGACACAGAGCTAAACCATATCAGTTATCCTATTTCTTTGCCGGAAAATTTAGGAGTTTTGAGATCTGGATCAGAATCTAACTTTACAAATTAATAAATATGTATGTCCCTGTGACTTACTTTCCTCAGGACTGAAATTCAACTGGGAGGCATGAGGACAGCTATTTCGCTAGCTTAAAGCTGGCCTCAATGCTCATTGTTGCTGGGCCACACTAGCTGTTAAACCTTTTGAGTATCATCCTTCTGATACGAATATCAGTCTGGTAGTTTGCAGCTTCTTACTTTTGTTGTGGGTTCAAGGATGCCTATCTAAATCCTAATAAAGTCTGTGTAAGATCTGGAAGGTAGCAATTTAACCGCTGATGATTACATGACTTTTACAACAAGAGCTGTAAAAGGATGTGCTTCCTTACTTAAGTGGTCTATTTGCTTTTTAGCTTTTCAGAAGCGAAAACTGGGGAGTTTACTACTTAAGATGAGTCTTCTACAGAACTTTTAATGGCACTTATGGGTTTACTATTGTCTCAAGTTCTGGGAAATGATAAAATATGGATTTAAATATGAATTATTGGGCTGGGTGCAGTGGCTCATGCCTGTAATCCAAGCACTTTGGGAAGCCAAGGCGGGTGAATCACCTAAGGTCAGGAGTTCAAGACCAGCCTGATCAACATGATGAAACCCCGTCTCTACTAAAAATACAAAATTACTTGGGTGTGTTGGCACATGCCTGTAGTCCCAGCTATTCAGGAGGCTGAGAGAGGAGAATTGCTTGAATCCAGGAGGCAGAGGCTGCAGTGAGCCGAGACTGCACCACTGCACTTGAAACTAGGCCTCATAAAATTTAGAAAATAGGCCTCATATAGAAAAAAATTAACACCAGGTGGCTCTGGATAGGGTCCCACCCTGCCTCAATAAGGTCCCACCCTGATAGAGTCCCACCCTGCCAATTCCGGGAAACAACCTCATGGGGTCCCACCCTGCCAATTCCGGGGGTCCCACCCTGCCTCGAAGTTCCCGGAATCAGCAACTCCAAGAAAAAACCTCATAAGGTCCTGCTCTAACCAATTAGCATAAGACACCTTGCTCAGGCCATAGACAGACCCAATTACCACGCGCCTAAAGCTTTGTTTGAATTTCGCGCCCTAAGCTGTGTTTGAACTTGTATTTGCCTATATAAACAGCCTGTAACAAGCAGTCGGGGTCCCAGGGCCAACTTAGAACTTGGGACCCTAGCGCGCTAGTAATAAATAACTCTCTGCTGTGAATCTCGTGTCGGTGATCCTTCGCGGCGACCCCTGCCCAGGAAGGAATCGACAGTTCGGTTCCAACACACTCTAGCCTGTGCGAGACAGAGTGAGACTCCATCTCAAAAATAAATAAATAAATAAAAATGAAAATAAATTCTCATTGTAAAAAACTGGTGAAATCCAAATAAGATCGGTACCTGAGTTAATAGTATTATACCAACTGCAATTTTCTTGTTTGACAATATATTATTGATAGAGGCAATATCAATATACTATTGATATTGACAAATGCCTAGGCAGATAAAAAAGGGTCTCTGGAGAATATCTCACCTGCCTCACAAGTGTTTACACCACATATTTTTGTGCAGATAAGGGAACCTGCACAACATCTTGCCAGGGCATGCCCACAATGGACTGGAGGCCCACATGCACTGGGGAAATGGGGTGGAGCCACCAGGAGTTCACACCTTATGCAGGGGAGCAGCCTGTCCTCTTCAGCTCATGTGTGGCAGCCTGGTATTCAGTCTGTGAGGTGGGAGCCTGCTGGCGGGACCTTCTCTTTTTGCTGAGAGTTTTCTTTTCACTTGAAATATTCCACCCTCCTCACCCTTCAATATGTTTGCATGCCTAATTTTTCCTAGTCATGAGACAAGAAACCGGATTTAGCTGAACTAAGGAGCAAAAAATCCTGCATAACTATGGTTTTGTAACATATTAGGAAAAGCTGGATGAAGAGTATAAGGGAACTTGCTGTACTATTTTTTCAAATTCTTGTGACTCAAACTGTTTAATAATATAATATTTAAAAAACAACAACCAATGCTTGACATGAAGGTGTTAAATATTATTTTCTTTTACATTTTGTTAACCATTTATTTATTTATTTATTTATTTATTTATTTATTTATTTGTTGAGACAGAGTCTCACTCTGTTGCCCAGGCTGGAGTGCAGTGGCATAATCTCAGCTCATTGCAACCTCCATCTCCTGGGTTCAAGCAATCCTCACGCCTCAGCCTCCCGAGTAGCTGGGATTACAGGCGAGCACCATCACACCTGGCTAATTTTTGTATTTTTCATAGAGACAAGGTTTCACCATGTTGACCAGGCTGGTCTTAAACTCCTGACCTCAAGTGATCCACCCACCTTGGCCTCCCAAAGTTCTGGGTTTACAGGCATGAGCCACCATGCTCAGACTGTTAACCAGACTTTTAATCATCTCTTTATGCTATTTTCATGTTCCTCTTTCCTTCTGATCCTTCCAGGTCACTAATAACTTTCTGACCTGTTATTTTTCACACTTTTCTCTATGCTTATATAATAGTATACAAATAATTAATTCATATATTGATGTTTACATTTTCATTTATTTCATAATCATGTGATTAAATTGTATATACTTCCCTGCAGATTGTTTTTCTTACTTGAAAATACATTGTGAAAAATCTCTTCAATTTACTTGGTATAGATGGAACTCTGTCCTTTCAGTGGCTTCATTGTAGTCAATGAATCACACAGCTTATTCAACCATTCCCCTACTAATTGATGTTTTTTTCCTTCACAATGTTTTGCTACTCAAATATTTTTATACTAAATATTTTACAAGTGTATATTTTGGACTGATGCTTTTATATCTGTTGGATAAATTCTCAGGGATTTATCTGTGGGATTACCAGATTGAAATAATATGATTTAAATATTTTTAAAGGTATTTTCAGACTTCTTTCCTAAATGGCTTCACTATTTCACATTTTCAGCAGTGAAATAGAGCATACTTTTTCCTGCATCCCTACCACAAGTAGGTGTTATATACAATCCACACTTTGTGTGTTCATAGTTAGAAGTTATATTTTGCTAATACATTAATTTACGTTTCCCTGACAAACAGTGAGATGCAGCAGCCTTGCAATGTTTATTGATCCTTTGGAATTTTGTAAATTGTTATTCTTAACTTTTGCCCTTTTTCTACTAGATTGTTTTTGTCATTTTCTTGATAATTTGTAAGAGCTCCTAATATATTACATATATTATGTATCTTTCATATGTATTGCTAGTATTTCCTCTAAGCTACTTTTTGCCTTTTGTTTATGTTTACGATATCTTTTGCTATACCATCTTTAATTTTTTTAAGTTGTGAAATATGTCTATATTTTTCTTTATTGTCTTCTTAGTTTCCTCTTTTTTTTAGGCTTTCCAACTCCCAAATTACACATGTATTATGTAATTTTTTTCTGATGCTTTTGTTACTTTATTTAGTTGTTTTACATTCATATAGAGCTGATGTACTGATTATTAAGCTATCATCATTCAGCTTCAAATCCACCCATCTGTATTCTGCCTTGTGCTGTGGGTCTGGGACTCTGCAAACCACATTTCTGCTTTGCCAGCTGGTTCCCTGCTAAGCCCTGCCAATGGGAGGCAGGAGAGGGAGACTGGATGGATAAAGGAGGAATACAGGGCTTGATCTTTTTTGTCTTTTCTTTGTTCCTGTCAGCATCACTTAAGCAAAGAATCTTCACACAGTAGTAACTAGGTTCTAGAGTGGCAGTGGGTTTCAGTTTGTGGTTTTTCCAACTCTTGCAGAAACATCCTCATTGCACTCCCTCAGAAATGCCAGCCAATGGGCACCCCACCTGTCCATGCTTTCAGCGATCTGACCTCCGGTTCAATGAGCCGCATGTCCAGCCTTCTAAATTTTAATAATCCCCACTCCTTCCCTTTGTTCCCCAGTCCTATGGGTAGTAGCTGCTTTCTACATTTTCCCTATGATATCTCAGTACCCTTTTTCTGCCTTTTTATTCCCTGAGTACCTAGTTAACAATTCTTTATATTAAATCCTCTCTGTTAAAATAGCTGGTATGGTTTCTGTTTCCTGCCTGGGCCTTGAGTGTTACTGTTGAATTTGTCAGTCTTTTCCTTTAGGATTTTTGCATGTTGTGACTTGCTTTTGATGTTGGGAATTTCACAGATACCAGTTTTTTTTTTCTCTTTAAATGGCTAATTAAGTGTCCCAACAGCATTTATTGTCTATTTCATCTTTCCCTACTGATTTTAAAATACGTTTTGATACATAGAACTTTAAAATTTTTGTATAGTCGAACTTATCAATTCATCCTTTGTTTTTTTTTTTGTTTGTTTTGGTGTTACCGATAAAAAGGATAAGTTCAGTACCATTTATCTGTGTCATGCCCTCTCTTACCTTCCACCATGAAATGACCCTTGCTACATCTTGGCACCATGCTCTTGGACTTCCCAACCTCAAGAACTATGAGCCAAGTAAACTTCTGTTCATTACAAATTACCCAGTGTATGATAGTCTGTTATAGCAGCAGACAGTGAACTAAGACACTCTGGAGTTCAGACAATAATCATGCCTGTTTTCTTTCTGTGTTCTTCTACTATATTATACTGCCTCACTTAAAATAGTAGTTTTCAACATTTTAAAAATTGAGATCCACTGTAAGAATATATTTTGCGGCTGGGTGCGGTGGCTCACACCTGTAATCCTGGCACTTTGGGAGGCCAAGGCTGGCAGATCATCACCTGAGGTCAGGAGTTCAAGACCAGCCTGGTCAACATGGTGAAACCCCATCTCTACTAAAAATACCAAAATTAGCTGGGCATGGTGGCACATGCCTGTAATCCCAGCTACTCGGGAGGCTGAGGCAGGAGAATTGCTTGAACCCGAGAGGCAGAGGTTGCGGTGAACCAAGATCATGCCATTGCACTCCCGTCTGGGCAATAGAGCAAGACTCCGTCACACACAAAAAAAGGAATATATTTTGCTCTGTCAATGAGTATACATACACATTTCTATAAAATTGAAACAAAAATTTCATAAAGTAGTATTTGTGGCAGAGATTTTTACTACTTACAAATTCCAAGAAGCCTCCTTAAATAGATGTTTCAATTTTCCTTTTCCTTTCCTTTCTTTTACTTACTGACTGAAATGTGGGCATGATGGCTTGAGCTAGAATTGCCATTTTGAAGCATGAGATGACCTTGAGAATGGAACAACAAGAAAGAAGCAGTCTGAGTGAGGACTTCGTGGACTGGAGCCACTTGATGCTTAGTCTGCCTACATTTGAAGTTTAACATGGAAAATCAATTTGTTGTTTTGTGTTTTACTGTTACTCCCAGCCAAAGTTAATGCTTACAAATACATTTTCTGTAGCGTTTATGCCAATTAACACTTCCATCAATAATGTATGAGCACTATTTCTTCATAGCTTCACTACAGGTATGTTGTCAAACTTTTGGATTTTGATAATCTTGAAAGTGAGAAAAAATATCTTTTAATTTGCATTTCTCATATGAGTCAGGTTAAACAGCTTTTAGTATGTGGAAGGGTCATTCATTATATTTCTTTTTCTGTTGTTTGAAGTAACTTTAGATGGGTTAAATTTAACAGAGTTTAATTGGGCAAATAATAATTTGTGAATTGGGGAGCCTCTTGAACCAGAATAGATTTAGAGACACTCCAATGCTGCCACATGGCCAGAAAGGATTTATGGACAGAAAAAGGAAAGCAATGTACAGAAAATAGAAGTGAGGTACAAAAACAACCAGATTGGTTACAGCTTGGCACTTGACTTATTTGAATACTGAACAGTTGGCTATCTGTGAGTGGTTAAAATATGGCTTCTGTGATTGGTTGAGACTTGGCTACTTGTTACAAAAGTGGGTTTCAGTCTGTTTACGTGTCCACTTAGGTTATGGTTCAATATGTACAGAAAAACCTTTAGGCTGAAATTAGAAGGAAGCAGCTTTAGTCTAAATTTAATTTAATAATTGCCACCTTTTGGTCAACCTCTTCACCTCTTAGTCAACTTCTCAATTTTGAGATGTTGACCAAAATTTTAGGCATTGATGTCACTCTGTCACCATGTGATGTTCTTATATGGTCTCAAATCCCTCTGAGAGACAGTAGAACAGCGGGCTTTGTAAGATGTGAACATGGACTGCAGCTTCAGGTTATTTTTTTTTTTGAAACAGAGTCTCACTCTGTCACCCAGGCTGGAGTGCAGTAGCATGATCTTGGCTCAATGTAACCTCTACCTCCTGGATTCAAGCAATTCTCCTGCCTCAGCCTCCTGAGTAGCTGGGATTACAGGTGCCCACCATTATGCCCAGCTAATTTTTGTAGTCTTAGTAGAGACAGGGTTTTGCCATATTGGCCAGACTGGTCTTGAACTCCTGACCTCAGGTGATCCACCTGCCTTAGTCTCCCAAAGTGCTGGGATTACAGGAGTGAGCCACTGCACATGGCCACTTTTTTTTTTTTTTTTTATAAGGGTTATAGCAGAGAGGACCTCCTTGTGCTGGAATCTGTTGTTTTCAGCAGAAAACAAAACCTAATCTATTTTAGGATCTATTTGTTTCCTTAAAGTTTTAGTTTAATTCTGTTTTATTTAGTATGAGTGACTCCATTTTGGTTTGGCCTGATCTGTTGGCGCCTAGTGTATGAGCTCAGTCCTAAACAATGGCCTCCCATAATTTTGTTAAAAAATTTCCCCCTTTTGGTCAGGTTCTCACTTAGGTAAGACCAAAATGTAGGGCTTTAGTATCACTCTCAGTTACCATCACGTTGGGTTTCTGGCTTCAGCATATCATTCATAGGTTATGGCACCTTCACGGTCATACTTTTTTTTTGAGTTTTTGTCATCCTAGTCAGAGAGGGGCTGATATGGTTTGGCTGTGTCTCCACCCAACTCTCACCTTGAATTGTAATAATCCCCATGTGTCAAGGGCGGGGCCAGGTGGAGATAATTGAATCATGGGGGCAGTTTCTCCCATATTGTTCTTGTGGTAGTGCATAAGTCTCATGAGAGCTGATGGTTTTATAAATGGGAGATGCCCTCTACAAGCTCTCTTGCCTGCTGCCATGTAAGATGAGACTTTGCTCCTCATTAGCCTTCTGCCATGCTTTTGAGGCCTTCCCAGCCATGTGAAACTGTGAATCAATTAAACCTCCTTCCTTTATAAATTACCCAACCTCATGTATTTCTTCACAGCAGTGTGAGAACGAACTAATACAGGGCCCATTTGACATTCTATGCATGGCTGCAAGAGAATTTAAAGAAGTTTGTTGTGCAACCATGGACTGTGTGGTAGAATCTGCTATAAGGTCTATTATGAGGAATAAATGTTTAGTCATTGTCTCATTTACTCCAAATCATGTAAAAAGAGACCTAGCAAATGATGTCCATCCAAGATGAAGGCCTCCTGGCAATGTTCTCTTTAACCTATGACACAAGCTAAGAGGAATGGACCAATATTTTGTTTTTGATTCATTATGAAGCAACAAATGTATATTAAAATTTTTCACACATGTTGGTCCTTTATCTTTTATCAATGCATAATGTTGTCCATGTATAAGTTTATAAGGCTGCTTAAAAAATCCTCTACAAATAAAAGTATACTCCAGAAGTGCACATAAGAGACCCATTTTCTGGTTTTACTGTGGATGTTTCTTTTGAGACAGGGTTTTGCTCTGTTGCCCAGGCTGGAGTGCAGTGGTATGATTATAGCACACTGCAGCCTCGAACTCCTGAGCTCAAGTGATCATATTACTTCAGCCTGCTAAGTAGCTGGGTCTATTGGTGAATGCCACCAAGTCTAGCAAATTATTTTTTATATATTTGGAGCAGGGAGTCAACCCATAATTTGACCACAAACAGTGTCTCACTGTGTTGTCCAGTCAGGTCTTGAACTCCTGGCCTCAAGCAGTCTTCCTGACTTGGCATCCCAAGACACTGGGATTACTGACATGAGCCACTGCCCCCGCCTAGTTTTATTATTCTTGGAGGTGTAAGGAAAAAATTGACAGGTAAGAGCTTCATGATAATAGAGAAGCCTTGATCATTAATCTGACATCTTGCAAAAGCTGTCCACATCTAGGATGTTGTCTGTTTCTGAGGAGAAACTTTGCTGGTTAGTGTAGGAGTTCAGTCAGGGTGGTGGGAGAAATTATAAAATAGATATAAACCTTCTTGGGAGGCTGGAAGGTTTTGCAAAAGCCTCAGGATAGGGTTATGGCTGAAGGCAGCCTAATCCTCTTACCTTAAGTTAATAGCTGAGAGTAGGTACAAAGGAATGTAAAGGAGTTTATCTAAAGAGCTTGTTTACTCATGTGGTGCTAAGACTGACCTGGATCATTCATGGGACTGCTCTCTCCTGGGAGGGTGACCATCTTAATTATCCACAAGTGTGTTAATTCAAAGCCTTTGTCATTAAATCTGTACTAAATAAATGTGAACTTCGCCGGCTTATCAAGGCCGACGCTGTGGACTCAGGCAGCAGATCCCCTTAGCTGTGCTGATGGGTAAAATACCTGTGTCAGTGTACATCTTTCATCCGTTTCTGGGTAAGGGTCTGCGGGTCAGACCCAGCAGGTGGTGCCCCGAGTGAGGAAGGCTGCCACAAATTGTGATGGAACCCTCGAAAACGAAGGTGAAGAAGACTGCGCAATTGGTAAATCAGTGAGTCACTGGTGCCTGCTTGGGATTTCCAAGTTCAAGGGAATTGTTCAGGCTAGGGTTTCATCATGGGACAACAGTTATCAGCTCAACAGCAACAGTATATAAAAGTATTGGAACAGCTGCTTAAAATTAGTGGAGCCCATCCTGTGTGCACTTTTCTCCAGCTTCAGCAATTGCGAGATCAACGTATGCATCCTATTTTTATTACACACATTCAGGCCCACAGCTCACTGCCTGGCCCACTGGCTTATAGCAATGATCAAGCAGATCTACAAGTTATGACATCACTGCTTGACCAAGCCACCCAATCACATAAATTTTTCCACCAAAATTGGAGAAACTTAACTAAACAATTTCAACCTACCCAAAGACTAGCTAAACAAATGATCCTGCAATGCCAAGATTGCCAGCTCACAGGCACATCCCCTCCTTCTACAGGTGTTAACTCTTAGAGAACTAGAACCTGATCATTTATGGTAAACAGATGTTACACACGTCCCTGAATTTGGAAAACTAAGATATGTACATATATCCGTTGATACCAACACTCATCTAATTAGGGTACATGCTCTTCCTGGAGAGTCCACTGGATATGTCATTAAACATCTTCTTTTAACGTTTGCATTTATGGGGTGGCCCACAAAAATTAAAACTGATAATGGTACAGCTTATGCCAGCTCACAATTTCAACAATTTTGTCACACACAGCACATCCAGTATTCCACAGGCATCTCGTATAACCCCCCAAGGACAGGTCATAGTAGAACAGGCCTACTCCACCCTTAAAAATATCCTCAGAAAACCAAAAAGGGAGAGTATGGGTAAGGATCCTGCAACACAACTAGCGCAAGCCTTATTTACCCTTAATTTTTAAAATTTAGATGACAAATTTCAATCAGCTATAGAAAAGCATTTTGCTAAAAACTCTCAAGACATAAAACCCGCAGTTTTATGGAAGGATGTAAATAGTAATGAATAGTGTGGTCCAAATGATTTGCTAACCTGGGGAAGAGGATATGCTTGTGTTCACACCCGCTCAGGTCCTCTTTGGATTCCAGCACGATGCATCAAACCATACCATGGCATGGCTAGGACTCAACCCAGTACCATAAATAAAGAAAATGACCCTACAGGATCCACAGCCCTGGACAATGTGGCTTCCTTAGACAACACAGGCCCTGAACAGGATGCTGAACAGAACAACTCAGAAGGCTAAGCGAATCTTGCTCCAAACACAAACACCATTCACAATCAAATAATTTATTCCTTTTTTAATTTTCTCACTTTACCTGCAACCAGTACGTGCTGCACTCTATTGGGCTCATCTCTTAAATCTGCCTTTCTTCTGCCCTGTTACTTTGAGAAACACCCTCTTCCCAGCTTCTAACAATGTGACTGCTTAACTAAGAGGGATTAACATACCCCCAGTGGGGTTCCTTAGTAATAGCACACATTGAACTGAAGTGCCAAGTAATATTACAGGTCACTCCTTGATTAGAAAAGAATGTTGCTAATTTTACTCATGTTTGTCTTATGTTATTTACTAATTCTAGAATGCAAAGCCAGAATATGAGCAGTAACCACCACGCCTGACAGACCTGTTGCTGTACACATCTGTACTCTCCAATCAACAAAACCTGATGCTAAAAACAGAAAAGGGGGAGATGTAGGAGTTCAGTTAGGGTGGTGGGAGAAATTGTAAAATAGATACAAACCTTTGAAGGCCGGAAGGTTTTGCAAAAGCCTCAGGATAGGGTTATGGCTGAAGGCAGCCTAATCCTCTTACCTTGAGTTAACAGCTTAGAGTAGGTACAAAGGAATGTAAAGGAGTTTACCTAAAGAGCTTGTTTACTCATGTGGTCCTAAGACCCACCTTTGATCATCTGTAGGACTGCTCTCTCCTGGGAAGGCAACCATGTTAATTATCCACAAGTGTGTTAACTCAAAGCCTTTGTCATTAAATCTGCACTAAATAAATGTGAACTTTGCTGGCTTATCAAGGCTGAAGCTACGGACTCAGGCAGCAGAGCCCCTTAGCCATGCTGATGGGTGAAATATCTGTGTCAGTGTACGTCTTTCATCCGTTGCTGGATCAGGGTCTGTGGGCTGGACCCAGAAGGTTAGCTTTGCATTAAGGTGTCTAGTGGGTGTATAGTTCCCAGAGTGGGAAGGGGCCTTTCTGAGTTGTGAGATTACAAACCCAAGTTTCAGGGTTCCAAAGTTTTGCTGTAGTGTGAGTGGCAAGGGCAGTCTTTCTCTGATCATTTTCAGAAGACCTAATCTCTGGGTTTTAGATTCATGAAGGGTTAGATTGCCCTCAGTCCATGGACCACGAAAAGTTTTCTTTAGCTGGTGAAAATACACTTCAGCATTGTGTTAGGTTGTTCTTGTGTTGCTATAAAGGAAAGGAATACCTGAAACTGGGTAATTTATAAAGAAAAGAGATTTAATTGACTCATGGTTCCTGCAGGGTGTGCAGGTAGTGTGGTGCCAGCATCAGCTTCTGGTGAGGGCCTCAGGAATCTTACTATCATGGTGATAGGCAAAGGCAGAGCAGACACATCACATGGCAAGGGTAGGGGCAAGCAGGGGTGTTGTCACACACTTTTAAACAACCAGATACTGTATGAACTCACTTATCACCAAAGGGCTGGTGCAAAACCATTCATGAGGGATCCACCCCTATGATTCAAACGCCTTCCACCAGGCCCACCTCCAACTGGGAATTACATTTTAACATGAGATTTGGAGGAGAAAAATATCCAAAACATATTAGGGATAATGCATTTGCATTAATCCATTTGCATTACTATAACAGAATACCTGAGACTAGGTAATTTTTAAAGAAAGGTAGTTTAATTGGCTCATAGTTCTACAGGCTAGCTGTACAAGCATGATGCCAACATCTGCCTGGCTTCTGGTGAGGACCTCAGGAAACTTACAGTTGTGGAAGGCAAAGTGGGAAGCCAGGGTAATACATGGCAACAGAGGGAGTAAAGAAGAACAAGGTGAGAGGGAGGTCCCAGACTTTTAAACAATCAGATTGCATGTGAACCAACTAAGCAAGAACTCACTTATCACCAAGGAGATTGTGCTAAAACATTCATGAGGGATCCACCCCCATGAGCCAATCACCTGTCACCAGGCCCCACCTCCAACATTGGGAATCATATTTCAACATGAGATTTGGAGGATACAAATATCCAAACCACATGAGCATTAAAACCTTGTAGCATTTAGTTATGTAAGGATTTCGAAACAGAAAATATTTGAAGTTTTACTATTAGAAGCATAGGCCTTTTAGTGACTATTGTGTAAAAGGTCAACTTATGTCTTCACTAGAAGTAGATTTGATTGTCATTAAACTGTAATATCTTTGACCAATGCAATCTAGTCAACTCAGTTAGCTTTGTCAAATGTTATGGTATCTGTAACACCTTATTTAATTATTTTACAACTTGTCCAGTGAAACAAGTATCTTTTTTTGCTGGGGATTTCTTCAGGAATGACCCAGGAGGGAAACACATTTTAAAAATAACTTTTATCTATTGTTATAACATGAGCCCCCTTGCACAGGAAAGCTTTTATATCACCAGAAAAGATGCAATGAAAATGACAAGTGAGTAAAATTCCTCTATAACTGTTTAAATGGTCCATCAGGTAGAAAAAATGTACCGGAAATTCTATTTCCAGGATTATGAATTTAAGAAACATTAGTCACAAACAATTTTAGCAATTTAGAATAGTCACTATGCCAATACGTATTCTTTTCTTTCTTTTTTTTTTTGAGACAGAGTCCCAGTCTGTCGCCCAGGCTGGAGTTCAGTGGCACGATCTCAGCTCACTGCAACCTCCACCTCCCGGGTTCAAGTGATTCTCCTGCCTCAGCCTCCTGAATAGCTGGGATTATAGTTGTGCACCACCATGCCCAGCTAATTTTTGTATTTTTAGTAGAGACAGGGCTTCACCATATTGGTCAGGTTGGTTTTGAACTCCTGACCTCGGGATCCGCCCACCTCAGCCTCCCAAAGTGTTGGGATTACAGGCGTGAGCCACTGTGCCTGGCTGCCAATACATATTCTATTTGGATCATCTTATTTCTTCCTTGAAGAGTCATAGAATGCATAGCTTTTAATAATGAAAGCTTTAAAGACTCAGGAATAATTAGGCAACCATCTAGGTTCTGAGTCTATGCTTAACATTGGATTTACATCTTCCTAAATTCTAATATTGTTTTTCTAGTTCAGGTGCTTACCATTGTGTATTAGATGGGTTATCATATGTAATTTGATGTGGATCATGGAGTTCATTCAACTTGCATATCGAAACAATTTCAGGACCAGCTGCTTTAGCACAAAAATCTGGCAAAGTATTTTTTTGGTATTCAACTAATTTTTGTCCTGCTCGGGTTACCAGTTTTATAAACCAGTCTGTCTCTTTATTAGGGTTTTTGGCAGTTCTTACCCAGTCCCAATGATATGATTCCAAAGTCATCAGAAACCTGTATTTAAGCAAGTTTGTCAGGGTCCTTTTTATCTTTTCCATGAACTTCTTTGAAGACACAATACACTAGAATTTTACTTGCTTTTGAAGAGTTCTTAGAAACTGTTTCAGAACTAAGTAATCAACTGTGGAAATGACTTCAAATGGTTGTAAAGACACAACTGACAAGGAAATTTGGTTATTTCTGTGGCCTATAATAATTTAACATAATAACCATAATTGTGACTGACAACATAACAAGACATATCAGAACGTTAGGAATCTCATGTAATTTTGGAACATATATTAATAACATATCTATTAAAATATAACTTGAAGAAGGTTAAACCTTATTTTTTAATTCACAATACTTTTCATATAATTTAACATATCAAATAAACCATTTATGTCTCTATTGGATGTTTTAAGAGCCCTATGTAGTATCTCAAAGTTAGTTGCAGGTCAAAAAGACTTAATTTTGAAAAACATCAAATAGGTCAAAGGTTTAAAACAATCCAAATAGAATCACAACTTACTGTAACATAATAGTCATTCATTTAGCCAAAATGATAAAAGGTTCTTTTTTTTTTTTTTTTTTAGATGGAGTCTTGCTTTGTTGCCCAGGCTGGAGTGCAGTGGCACGATCTCAGCTCACTGCAAGCTCTGCCTCCTGGGTTCACACCATTCTCCTGCTTCAGCCTCCTAAGTAGCTGGGACTATAGGCACCTGCCACCATGCCCAGCTAATTTTTTTGTATTTTTAGTAGAGACGGGGTTTCACCATGTTAGCCAGGATGGTCTCAATCTCCTGACCTCATGATCCACCCGCCTCAACCTCCCAAAGTGCTGGGATTACAGGCGTGAGCCACCGTGTCCGGCCAATAAAAGGTTTTAAAAAGCAAAAATCATTATTCTTTGAGAAGAGACTCAGTTTTCCAAACAAGTAACAGATCTAAGAAACAGCATAAGACAGAATCTTTCTCTCTTTTTCTCTTCTTGTCTTTTCTTGTCATTTACTCAAAAAATGAACAAAAATATTTACTATCTATTAATACCACATGAAAATTTTTGTTTAAAAGAGGAAGCCATATTTTACTTTTGCATTTGTGTATTATAAATACTAAAGCTAATTTTACTAAAACCTTATAAACCAAATTATCTCATCTCAGTCATCTTTGACTACACAAGATTTTTATAAACCTTTTATAACATATTGCAATTAATTTTTTTCACTTTTTATATTTATTTAGCTTTATCAATATCTTTAACTTTTTTTAATTGGAAATAATCTTTCAGTAACTTTTAAATGAGATGAAATTATCTTTTTCTCAATAAACATATATTTTTATGTCTCTATTATTTCAATAGCTTTAGGGGTACAAGTGTTTTTGGGGTACATGGATGAATTATACAGTGGTGAAGTCTGGACTTTCGTAGTACCCATCATCCAAAGCCATTTTCATGTTTTTACAAAGTTTTTCACTAAAAGCCCATCCATCTTTTCCTTTATTATTATCATTATTTTTATTTTTGAGACAGTCTTGCTGTGCCACCCAGGCTGAAGGGTAGCGGCATGATCATGGTGCAGTGTGACCTCAACCTCCTAGGCTCAAGCAGTCCTTCCACCTCAGCCTCTGGAGTAGCTGAAACTAAAGGCACATGCCACCATACCAGGCTAATTTTTGTATTTTTTGTAGAGACAGGGTTTTGCCATGTTGCTCAGGCTGGTCTTGAATTCCAGGGTTCAAGCACTCCTCCCACCTCAGCCTCCCAAAGCACTGGGATTATAGGCATGAGCCACCACACCTAGCCTTACTTTTCCTTATACACTGTATACAAAATTAGTATACTCTTAGTAACCTTAATTTCTTTTATTTCTCCTTTCAACTTTCCTCATTTCAGAGGGTACATGTTCAGGTTTATTACATGGGTAAATTGCATGTCACTAGGGTTTGGTGTAGAAATGATTTTGTCACCCAGGTAGTGAGCATGGTGCCCAGTAGGTAGTTTTCCAATCTTCCACCCTCCACCCTCTAGTAAGCCCCAGTATCTATTGTTCTCCTTTTTGTATCCACGTGTACTCAATGTTTATCTCCCACTTGTGAGTATATGCAGGATTCAATTTTCTGCTCCTGTGTTAATTTGCTTAAGATAATGGTCTCCAGCTGCATCCATGTTGCTGAAACGGATGTGATTTCATTCTCTTTAATGGCTGCATAGTATTTCATAGTGTTTATGTACCACATTTTCTTTATTCAATCCACTGTTGATGGGCATCTAGGTTGATTCCATGTCTTTGCTATTATGAATAGTACTGTGATGAACATACGTAAGTATATATCACTTTGGTAGAATGATTCATTTTCCTTTGGGTATATACCCAGTGATGGGATTGCTAGGTTGAATGGTAGCTCTATTTTAAGTTCTTTGAGCTATCTAAACACTGCTTTCTATGGTGGCTGAACTAATTTACATTCCCACCAGTAATTTATAAGCACTCTCTTTTTTCCACAACCTCACCAGCATCCGTTAGTTTTTTACTTTGTAGTAGCCATTCTACCTGATGTGAGATGTAATCTCATTGTGGTTTTGATTTGCATTTCTGTACTGATTATTGATGTTGGACATGTGTATGTCTTCTGTGCTTATCTTAGTAACCCTAACTTCTAGTGAAAACTTACGAAGTTTGAGCTGTTTTATATCAGTATTTATAGATGAAAACATTTTATAATTTTTAGAAAGATTTGTTTTCTCACATTTTTGTTTATCAGCTCTAAATATATTTAGCTTTTAAATACCATAAGATGTCAAAGTATATAAATTTAAATTTATGTTTAATAATTACTGTTTAATATCTTAACTAATTTAGAAATGACTCAGCCATTTTATGATTATCTATTACTTTACTTAACATGGACTTTAAGATTTTTAATTACTGAAACTATGACACAGGTATCCCCCCTAATGTCTTTCCTGGGTCTTAAGTAGCCATGTGGTACTCAGAAGGGCTCTGAAGGGCAGGGCCCATCTGGTTCCTGAACTTACATACCAGGCTCAGGATAGAAGACAACTGTGAAGACAATGCCTGGAGGATCCAACCCCTTCTAACATAGCCAGGGGCCAAAACTGGGACAGGTAGGAAGTGGGTATAGCGGCCTTGACTGCCTTACAGCTGGTGGTCAAGGTCCTGAGAACATGTCCCCAGCCCTCACCACAGCTACCTGTCCAGACACCAGAATCCAGAGGTTCAAAACCAAAACTAAAAGCTTACAGACAAACAAATAAGTATAAAAAATTAAAGAAGCCACATTTTATGACCTTAAAACATGTAGTAGACACATTATAAACGAGTCTGATGAGTATATCCAGGCAAAAATGTCTGAATTATATGTAACTGACAATTCTGAAGTCATTCTTATTTTACCAAATATTTTAAAACTAGCTTCATTTCCAAAATATTATCACATACATGTAACATATATTGAGTTAGAGAAATACAGACACATAGACACACCAGGTCTTATAGCTTTCATCAGGAATTCTCATTTGCCAGCTTTCAAAAATAAAACAAAATGTAGACAGATGAAATTTAACACAGTTAAATTAAACAAAAAACAATTCACAGCTCCCCAAACCAAAATAGGTTGAGAGAGACTGGCACTACTGCATGGTCCAAAAAATTTTATAGAAAAAAAAGTGACATATAAAAAACAAAAATAAAATATAAAAACAGCCAAATCAGTTACAGTTCAAAGTTCGCCTTTTAAAAACACTTTTTGATCAGTTGGCCACCTGTGAATGATTAAAATATGGCTTCTATGATTATCAAGACTTGACTACTTGTTATAAGAGTAGATTACAGTTCATTTACACATTCAGTTAGGTTACAGATAACTATGTCCAAAAAATCTTCATGCCAAACTTACATTAGGACTAAACACTGGTGAAAAAATATAGAAAATTATTCCTTTAATATGAGTTTCAAACAATTTTTTGAAGTTTGTCATTTGTCTTTTGACTTTACCTTTATTCGTTTTGTTTAGCTTTGGTTATGCAAAAAAATTTTTTGAAATTTTGCAAATATCTCGTTTTTTTGAGATAGGGTCTTGCTCTATTGCCCAGGCTGGATTGCAGTGGTGTGATCATAGCTTACTGCAGCCTTGTGGGCTCAAGTGATTCTCCCATCTTAGCCTCTGAGTAGCTGGGACTATAGGTGTGTGCCACTGTGCCCAGCTAATTTTTTTGTTTTTCAGTAAAGATGAAGTCTTGCTATGTTGCCTAGGCTGGTCTCAAACTCCTGAGCTCATGTGATCCTCCTGCCTCAGCCTCCCAAAATTCTGGGATTACAGGTGTGAACCACCATGTCTGGCCTGGGAAAATCTTATAATCAAGTTTTCAAAACATTTTTTCTCTAGCATTTAGATTTAAGTCTTAGTAGAGTCCAAAATCATACAATAATTCATTCATTTTGTTTTCTGATACTTTTATGGATTTGTATTTTAAATGGATGTCTTTGAATGTGATATGTGAAGTATGGATCCAACTTTATCTTTTTCCAAATGGCTCCCTATTTGTGCAAACCATTTATCTTTATTCACTGATATGAGATGTTGCATTTCTAATGAGGTGTTTGTATTTATTTGGGTCTATTTCTATACTTTGTATTTTGTTTCATTGGTTTATCTATTCAAATGCCAAATTATTATTATTATTATTATTATTTTTTAAGATGGAGTCGTGCTCTGTCGCCCAGGCTGGAGTGCAGTGGCATGATCTCGGCTCACTGCAACCTCCGCCTCCCAGGCTCAAGCAATTCTCCTGCTTCAGCCTCCCGAGTAGCTGGGACTACAGGCGTGTGCCACCACGCCCAGCTAATTTTTTGTATTTTTCAGTAGAGATGGGGTTTCCTCTTGTTAGCTAGGATGGTCTCGATCACCTGACCTCATGATCTGCCTGCCTCGGCCTCCCAAAGTGCTGGGATTACAGGTGTGAGCCACTGCGCCGGGCCTATTGATGTTTTATAATATCTTTCTGTATCTAACAGCACTGGTTCTCTCTCACTGCTTTTCTTTGTCAATGTTTTCTTGGATAGTCTTGCTTGTTTAACTTTTTATATACAATTTTAACTCTGCATAGGTGTAGAAAAAAACCCTGTTAATATGTTTATTGGAATCTCATTCAATTTACCAGTTAATTTAGAGAGAATTGATACCTATAGGAATAGGTTGAATATTTGAATTCACTCCCAGGATCTGCTTCGATTGCTATTTTAAATGGGGCCTCCTTTTCCATCCTATCTCCTACATGGTTATTGTTTGTATATGTAAAGAACACTGTATTGATTTCTGAATGTTAATTTTTACCTCCTTGCCCTTTCTGAATTTTTTTTTTTTTTTTTTTGAGATGGAGTCTCACTCTGTCACTCAGGTTGGAGTGCAGTGGCGTGATCTCCACTTACTGCCACCTCTGCCTCCCAGGTTCAAGCGATTCTCCTGCCTCAGCCTCCTGAGTAGCTGAGATTACAGACACATGCCACCACACCCGTCTAAATTTTGTATTTTTAGTACAGACAGGGTTTCACCATATTGGCCAGGCTGGTCTCGAACTCCTGACCTCATGATCCACCCACCTTGGCCTCCCAAAGTGTTAGGATTACAGGTGTGAACTACCATGCCTGGCCCCTTTCTGAATTCTTTTATTGTTTACAGTAAGTTTTCAGTTGATTTTTTTTTGGATATACAATTATATCTGCAAATGGAGATAATTTAACTTCCTCATTTCTAATCCTTTTGTCTTAGACTGATTTTGTGGTGTAATGGTCTTTGTACTCCTGGCCTTGCTGGTCTTTTCCTTCTTGTCTTTTTTCTAAGTCTGAATTGGCAGCTTCCTTGGCCATTCTCTGTGTTATTCAATATACTTTCATCAAATTCTTTTTCACTTAATGTCAGAACCGGTTTTCTGTTACCTTATCTAAGAAGCCCAACTAAAAGTTGATTTTGCACAAATAGTGCAAATAGTGCAAATAATGCCCAATGATGCATTATCAATAGTGATATCTGTTGCCATTTATTGAGGGGCTATTGAGGCAGTGTGCCAAGTCATTCGTATGTATAATATCAATCAATTCCTAGAGAATGTGCCCTTGGTTATAGTATCAAGTTTGAACTCATTTTAGCTTCTTCAAAGAGACTGCTTTTTGTGTTAGTAGTAGCTCTAAAATGTAAGGTAATAGCCAGTTTAATATTTGTATACTTTTGTTTGCTTTGACATTATAAAGTCAATTTTTATTAGGCTAACAGCTATTCAGGTTTTCTTTAATGCAGTGATACCTTATTCCCAAAGCAAATGCTTGAAGCCCAGTATGAAACACATTTTAAAGGGAAGTTGCAAAGGTTAGGTAGATAACATAGAAGGAAGCTACTTAACCTAGAATATCGTGATATGTCTGAGCATAGACAAAAAGGACAAATTGTTTGGATGATGAAATATAGACATTTCTGGACACAGATCCTGGTGGCTCTTATTGGTTGAATTGTGTCCTCCAAAAATATATGTTGAAGTTCCACCCCCTATTACCTCAGAAGGTGACCTTATTTGGAAATAAGGTCTTTAGAGTGGTGATCCAGTGAGGAAATTGTCTGGACCGGGGGGAGAGGACAAAGACGACTAAGACGGCGCATTTCCGGGTTCTTCATCACCAACTTACCTGCGCATGGGAAAATGCAGCCCACGCCCAGAAAAAATACAGACCGATTGCGCAGGCGCAACATGGAGTCCGATCAAGGAAACTGAAACTTACCTGGCTGCACCTATGGAACGCCCCCAACACGCCTGTGTCCCGCCTATTGCCCTCCCACTCCCAAGCCTTAGACAGAAAAGCCGCTCCCGGCAGGCGTGCGGCGCGAACTTCCTCGGTCCCTCCTCATATGCGGACCTAGGAACGTCGACGGAGAACGCCAGAGCGACTTCCTCGGCCTCCACCACCAGAGACCGGTGAACCTCGCCCTTTCTTCCTCCACATTGGCTAGCTAATAAAGTTTCTTTTTACCTTGCCTACTTGCCTTTTCTCTGGCGCCTGCTCTAGCGGTCACATAAAACAAATCAGGTGGTGCTGAAACCCGGGAGGAGACCCCTCCTCAGGGCCCCCCCAAGGTCTGAGGAGCCTCCTCCTTCCACCCCGGGGACGGACCAGGACCTAGACATCGCTTTCCACACCTCCATGTCTCCTAGGGGTGAGTACCTCTTGCCTCCCTCTCATACTCCTTGGCCAGAAGTCCTGCGCAGGCCCAAGGTTTTTTTGGTCACCAGGTGACCCACAGGAGAGTTCCCAAAGGTAGAGACGTCTGCCCAAAGGAACTCCATTCCAGTCCGTGTGAGACCCGTCCAGGATGGAGACGTCTGCCTGGAGGTAATCTCCATTCCAGCTCCAGGAGCCTCCCGGTCTCTAGTGGCTCCAAAGGACGCTTTGTAGCCAGGTAGAGTTTGGTTTCCGCCTATAGGCGAGAGAAAGGCAATGGGAAATCCCCAATCCAAAATACCTAGAGACACCCCTTTAGGGTGTCTTCTAACTAATCTCAAAACTCTACAATCAGAGCAAGATCTTAAACGAAAGCGACTGATTTTCCTCTCCACTGTGGCATGGCCCCAAAATAAATTAAACAATCAATCTCAGTGGCCACCTGAAGGCACTCTATACCGCAATATTCTACTCGATCTTGGCAGTTTCTGCCAGCACCTAGGCAAGTAGTACAAAATAAACTATATACAAAAGAAGATTTTTTTTCCTTTTAAGACTTGCGTTCTCGCCCAGACCTGTGTGCCCAGTGTGCGATGGCCCAGGTCTTGTTAGCCAAAACCCGGCCCTCAGCCCCCACCTCAACATCAGAGGAGGACTCCACCTCCATTTTAGATGGGGCTGATGGTGGGGCACCTCCCTTCTGACCTTCCAACCCCCCTCCCTATGGACCTCCCACCGCCCCTCCCAACGCTCCTCCTTCAGCCACTCCTCTCACCCCTCCCTATGGAGCTCCCACCGCCCCTCCCGATGCTCCTCCCTCAGCCACTCCTCTTACCTCTCCCATTTCCGTCCACACTCGCTCCAAGACCGCAGTAGCGGCCCCCATTAGTCAGCCCTCTACCAGTCAGCCTGTCTTAACCTACCCTACTGGTCAGTCTGTTCCAACCTCCCCTGCTAGTTTTTGGCCCCCCTCCCTCCGAGAAGTTGCAGGAGCCAAAGGCGTGGTTAGAGTCCACATCCCCTTTTCCCTGGCTGACCTTTCCAAAATTGAAGAACGACTCGGCGACTTCTCAGCCAACCCCACCCAATATTCCAAAGAGTTTCGATACCTAGGCCAGGCATATGACCTTACCTGGCATGACTTACATGTCATTCTTACTTCCACTCTTAACCCAGAGGAAAGAGAGTGCATTCTCGCAGCCGCCAGGCAACATGCAGATCAATGGCATTTAACCGACGCCACCGTCCCATTAGGAGACATGGCTGTCCCGTCCATAGAACCAGATTGGGATTACCAACTGCAGCAGCCTGGCTGCTGTAGGAGGGACATTATGATTCAATGTCTCTTAGCCAGTATGCAGGCAGCCTCTAACAAAGTGGTCAATTTTGATAAATTAAAGGAAATTATCCAACACCCAGATGAGAACCCGGCTTCCTTCCTAAATCGCCTTACAGAGGCACTGGCCCAATTTACCCGGCTAGACCCCACTTCCCCAGCCAGGGCAGCTGTCCTAGCCTCCTATTTTATTTCCCAGTCAGCCTCAGAGATTCAAAAAAAGCTAAAAAAAGGTTGAAGATGGGCCTCAGACTCCCATACAGGACTTAGTAAAATTGGCCTTCAAAGTTTTAACTCCAGAGAGGAAGCAGCTGAGGCCACAGAGCTAGACAAGGAGAAAAAAAGGGCTGCGCTTCAGGCGCAAGCTTTAGTGGCTGCCCTCCAACCCGTGTTGCCCACTTTGCTGGAAGGGAAAACCAAAGATAAGTCTCTTAAGGGCTCCTGCTATAAATGCAGAGACCCAGGACACTGGGCAAACCAGTGTCCCCAAACCAAGCCGGCCACTCCGTCTGGTCCATGCTTTAAGTGTGGCACAACTGGGCATTGGGCAAAAAGGTGTCCAAATCCTTGCCCGCCTACCACGCTGTGCCCAACCTGCCAACAGGAGAAACATTGGAAGTCTAATTGCCCCGCCAGCAGGGCAGGCATCGCGCCGCAACGTGGTGCCTCTCCTCAAAGGCCGAAAGGCTCCTTCCAGCTCCTACACCTGGACGACGACTGACGGTGCCCACACTCGGAGACCCCGCTCACCCTCGCTGAGCCTAGGGTAACTCTACAGATAGCGGGTAAGCCAATTTCTTTTCTCATCAATACTGAGGCTACCTATTCTGTTTTGTCAACTTATGGAGGTCCTAGTCAGCCATCCACTATCTCAGTAGTTGGGCTAGATGGTAAACCGTCTAACCCTCGCCAGACCCCAATGTTAAATTACTGCCTGGACTATGTATGCTTTGCCCACTCTTTCCTCATCATGCCCTCTTGTCCCACCCCCCTCTTGGGATGAGATATCTTAACCTAACTCAAAACATCTATTCCCCTTCCCTTTCTCCAGGTGACCAGGTTCTGCCCAAAGATCAACACCCTCCTCAAATTTTCCCACTTCCTCACTATTCTTCATCTTAACTTAACTGACTTTTCCCTCATAAACCCCATAGACACCCTCCTTCCCGACCCATCCCCCAACCAGTAGGTTTCCCAACTTTTTACTCTCATAGAAGACCTAGCTTGGCAGGGTGCCCTTTGTGATTTCAGCAATGTTGAACTTACCCTCTACACCTTTGTTATCATTATTATGGTTCACTCTAATTCCCCTAGTTTCTCCTACTAATCCTAACTTTGTATGGAGATTCTCTATAACTGAAACCTGGTCTACAGACAACCAGATACACTCAGTCATGCAGGGCACTGCAGATTGTCCCCCCCCACCCAGGGTTGTCACTCTGCCCTCTCCCTAAATAAAATGTGGACTCATTAGGCCGGGATGAAGGACAGATACGGGGAAGGAGAGGCTGTAACCAGAAGGCAGTAGAAAGCCCAGACCTCCCCAAGGGCCCCTGCTGTACTCAGTCCCTGTTGAGTCAGAGATAGGGAGAAGCCAGGAGGTAGGGGAGTTGGTGAGGGGAGCAGCCTTGGTGAGCGGGAGGTGGGGAGACGGAGACGGAGATGGAGATGGAGACAGAGAGATATAGACAGAGACAGAGAGAGGCAGAGACGGACAGAGACAGAGATGAAGAGATGGAGAAAGACAGAGATGGAGAGAGACAGAGATAGAGACAGACAGAGGTGGAGAGAGACAGAGACAGAGATGAGAAGAGACAGAGATGAAGAGAGACAGACTGAGACAGAGATGGAGAGAGATAGATGAAGAGATACAGAGATGGACAGAGATGGAGAGAGACAGAGACAGAGATGGGGAGAGACAGATGAAGAGAGACAGAGATTCCTTTTTGCTACTCTACTCCAAACTCTTCATAGTGTAATTGCACTCAAGTTCCCAGCAAGACCCAGACGGCCCCCGTTGGAGGCTACTTTTAGTGTAACCAAACTCTATCTAAAACTCTTAACCATACCCCCATCACCCAATCCCTTTGCGTTCCAGTATCTTTAGTGCCTAGCTTAACCCTATATAGTGAAGGAGTATTGTCCAAACTAGCTTCCCAGCTCAACCCCAGCAATAACATCCAAAAGCAGGCCGTTTTTCTTCCCTTAATTACTGAAGTTTCCCTAGCATCGTCCCTAGTAGCCTCAGGACTTGGAACAGGGGCCCTCACCCACTCGATTCAATCCACACAGACCCTCTCCACTCAGGTCCAGGCAGCCATAGAGGCTTCAGCTGAAAGCTTAGCCTCTTTACAACGTCAAATCACCTCAGTGGCCCAGGTAGCAGCACAAAATAGACAGGCATTAGATCTTCTTACAGCTGAAAAAGGAGAAACATGCCTTTTCTTAGAAGAATGTTGCTATTACATAAACGAGTCAGGTCTAGTTGACACCAACATCCAAACCCTAAACAGGATTAAAACAGAACTCAAAAACTACAACACTCCCTTAACCCCTGGTCCACCTATATGGTTATTACCAGTAATACAACAAATGCTCCCATTCCTCATTCCTATCTTAATCCTATGTCTTATACTGTGCTTTGCTCCCATTTTAATAAAATTTCTCCGAGCCAAAGTTCAAGAGATCACCCACGTCGCTTTCAATCAGATGCTCCTATATCCCTATGTCCAGATATCAACCACAGACCCTAACTATGCCCCTTAACAGCAGGAAGCAGCCAGACAGACAATGACGCCCCCAATCACTATAATCAATAAAAGGTTGGACTGTCTGGATGGGGGGAGAGGACAAAGATGACTAAGATGGCGCATTTCTGGGTTCTTCATCACCAACTTACCCATGCGCAGGAAAATGCAGCCCACGCCCGGGAAAAATACAGACCGACTGCGCAGGCGCAACATGGCGTCTGATCAAGGAAACTGAAACTTACCTGGCCACACCTATGGAACGCCCCCGACACGCCTGTGTCCCACCTATTGCCCTCCCACTCCCAAGCCTTAGACAGAAAAGCCGCTCCCAGCAGGCGTGCGGCGCGAACTTCCTCGGTCCCTCCTCATATGCGGACCTAGGAACCTCGCCCGAGAACGCCGGAGCGACTTCCTCGGCCTCCACCACCGGAGACCGGTGAACCTCGCCCTTTCTTCCTCCACATTGGCTAGCTAATAAAGTTTCTTTTTACCTTGCCTACTTGCCTTTTCTCTGGTGCCTGCTCTGGTGGTCGCATAAAACAAATCAGAAATCAGTGCAGCCCCTATGACTGGAGTTCTTATAAAAGGAGAAATTTGAACACAGACAGATATGCACAAGGGAAGACAATGTGAAGACACAGAAGGAATGTCTACAAGGAATGTCTAAAGCTACAGAAGCTAGGAGAGATGTATGGAACAGAATCTTCCTCAGAATCCTCAGAGGGAACCAATCTTGCTGATACCTTGATTTCAGATTCCATGGTCTCCAGAACTGAGACCCAACAAATTTCTGTTATTTAAGTTACCCAGTTTGTGGTACTTGGTTATGGTTGCAGAAACTAAACAGAGCACCTATGTGGCCAATTGGAAAGAGTTTTGGAAGTGGAGTGTCCTACACATTCCAGAATGTATATTCATTGTAAATAATGTTTTTCTGGCATGGGTGAAGGACCTTGATTAATTATATGCTTGTTATTTATCAAAGATCTCTTCAAACTCAGGAAGTGATCAATTCTTATAATTGTTGAGTTCATCACTTAGAGGTGGAAAAAGCCTATCTTTATGTACAAACATTTTATGTCCTAAACCAGAGACAGTAAACTACCAACTTGTTCATAAGTATTTTGTTTGGCCTACACAGTGTTTCAAAAATAGGGAGAAAAATGTACTCGCCAATATTGAAAGAGCAGATTTCTTATAAACATTTCTGGATGCTATGGTTTGAATGTCCCCTCCAAAACTCATTTTGAAATTTAATTGCCATTTTAACAGTATTGAGAAGCAGGACCTTTAAGAGGTGATTAGATTATGAGGGCTCTGCCCTCATGAATAGATCAATTGTTATTGTGGGAGTGGGTTAGTTATCCTGGGTGTGCGCTCCTGACAAACAGGATGAATTCAGCCTGATTTGTCCTTTCTGTCTCTAGAGCTCACTTCTGCCTTCTGCCCTTCTCTCATGGTATGGATGACCCTTACCAGATGCTGATGCCACACTTTTGGACTTCCCAGCTGCAGAAGCATTAGCCAAATAAACTTCTGTTCATTGTAAATTACCCAGTCTGTGGTATTCTGTTATAGCAGCAGAGAATGGACTTAAACACTGGATTTCTGGTTTTGCTTGAAAAACGAGAAGATTTGCCAGAGAATGGACTTAAACACTGGATTTCTGGTTTTGCTTGAAAAATGAGAAGATTTACATTTCCTCATGACAACAGTTGACTGTTGCTGAAGATCTGCTGCTTCCTTCAGTCAAGCCAAGAGTACTTCTGTCAGTTACATAGCCACCAGGCCCACTTAATGGGCTGAGTCTATAAACTCTGTCCTGCAGCAAAGTAGGGAAACATTAAGAGCTAGTGTTTGCTCAGCACCACTATGTAGCAGGTGCTTCCTAGACATTTATTCAACAAATATTTATTGAGGGCCTACTAGGTGCCAGACACTGCTCTAGCTACTTGGAATATACCAGGGAATAAAACAAATGACCCATGTAAAACTTACATATTAGTGGTAGATGAAAGACAGAATCAAATAATGGTTATGATAAGTAAGTAAATCACATGGTATATTAGAAGGTGATATGTTCTAAAGGAATTCCAAGTCCTGGGAAGGTCATTTGTGATTTTAAATGAGGTGGTCAGGGTAGGCTTCCCTGAGAAGATATTTGAGTGGACTCAGGGCAGGAGAGAGAGTTAGCCACATGGACTTACTGGGGAAGAGTGTTTCAGGCAGACAGAAAAACTAAAGGAAAGGTCCAAAGCCAGGAGTGTGTCACTGGTGTTTGAGGAAGGTAAAGATGCAAGTGTGACTGGAGCAGAGTAAAAAAGGGGAGTGGAAGGTGTAGTGCTTAGAGAGTAAGGGGCTCTGTCAGAACATGGAAGAGCTTGAGAACTGATATGGTTTGGATATTTGTCCCTGCTCAAATCTCATGTTGAGTTGTAATCCCCAATGCTGGAGGTGGGGCCTGGTGGGACATGCTTGGGTCATGAGAGTGGATCCCTCATGGCTTGGTGCTTTTTTTAGTGATAGTTCTCATGAGACCTGGCTGTTTAAAAGTGTGTGGCACCTCTCTCTTTCTCTCTTGCTCTCTATCTTGCTCCTGCTTTCAACATGTGACATGCCTGTTCCCCCTTCACCTTCTGCTATCATTGAAAGCTACCTGAGACTTCACCAAAAGCTGGCAGATGCCAACATAATGCTTCCTGTAAAGCCAGCAGAACCACGAGCCAATTAAACCTCTTTTCTTTATAAATTACTCAGTCTCAGGTTTTTCTTTACAGCCATGCAAGAGCAGCCTAAGAGAAGGCCCTAGAAAGGACTCTGGCTTTTACTCTAAATGAAAGAGGGAGCCATTAAAGGGTTTTGAGCAGAAGAGTGATCTGATCTAACCTAGATCTTAAAATAATCACACAGCTGCTCTGCTGATACCAGACTGTAGGGGGAAGAGGGACAATGAGGGAAACAGGGAGATGTGTTTGGAAGCTTTTTGGAGTGATCAAGAAGTGGCTTGGACCAGAATGGTAGCAGGGGAGGTGTGTTAACTGGTAAAAGTTAGGATGTCTTTAAAGGTAGAGTCAATCTCCAGATGGGTTAGATGTGAGGTGTGAAAGAAAGAGGCCAAACCAAAAACCCAAAGGTTTCAGCTTGAGTAACTTCAAGGATGGTCTTACTATTTGAGATGAATAAGCTGTATGAAGAGTAGATTTCAAGGGGAATATCATCAATAGTTCTGTTTTGGACAAGTTGACCTTGAGATGTATATTGGATATCTGAAGGAAACATTGAATAAACTGTTAGATACAAGTTTGGAGTTCCGGGGACATGTCTGGTTGGCAATAAATCTTTCTTCTTCTGATCTATTCTCATAGCTTTAAATAGAATATAATGCCACATAATGCCAATGACTCCCAAATATTTATGGTTATGGTGGATTCTAGGCAGATCGTGGTGATGTGGCCATATTGCCAGCAAAGGGAGGGCAAGGTCTCTCGCACTGCCTCTTTATCTCCAATTATGGAACAAGCATGGTTTTAGTTCCAGTGCTTGGGTCTCCCATCATTCCTTTGAATTCCTACCCAATATAATGAGGGTCACTATCTTCGCCAGCTTTACTAATTCTTATATCTGGTGAGGTGCAGAGACAAATTTGAATCAAGGTCTGAAGTCCTTACCTGGGGCTCTTTCTTCCATGCCATCATGCCAGTCTTTGTGAAGGCTGTTTTTCAAAGGCTCATTCTTCTTATCTCTTTTCTAGAAATTTTAGTTTATTTCTTTACTTCAGAAATTAATCTCGCACTTCATTTTAGTAGCAGGAATGTTAGTGCTCAGAAACTGAAATGTTAGGGAGAATCCTTGACCAAGACTTTCAGGCTCTAGATACTAGGTGTGTCTTGCTCTAATTAAGGAAATCTTATCTGTTCCATCTCACCCCAGTTTAATGTCCCCAAGAATTCCATCTTCAGCAGTCCAAAACTTTTCCCTTTTTCAATTCAGTTCAATTTATACTCTTCTCTGAAAGTGGCTCCAGGTCTGAAGAACTGTGGTCTGGGGGGAAGATAAAAGGCATGCTCAGCTATAACCAGGCCCACGTCCCCTCAGTTGCTTGCCCATGAAGTTATGAGCTGGACTTATGCGCCACCCTTTGTCCCGGGACCTTGCGCTGTCCTCCCTCCAGTTCCCACTAAGCAGGGGGCTTCCGGCGCGGTCCCCTCCTCTGTGGGCGGGGCCCACTGCTCCCGCTCCCGCCTCCCTGGCTGCGCGCGGCTGCGGGCTGTGATCACGTGAGCACAAGGGGGAGGGGGAGGGGCCCTGATTTCCGGGCGGCGGAAGGAGACGCGGCCGCGTGAGGACGAGGCTATTTGAAAACACGCTCCGGGAGCCAGAGTCTGAGGCCGGCGGTACACGCTGTCGCCCCGTGGGCTTCTGCTCGCTCGCTTTCCCCTCGGGCTCCCCGCCCCGGCCGCGGCCGGGTCCTCAGGTGAGCGGCAGTCGTCCGTCGGGCCGGGTCCTCCCGGGGCGCGGGACTGAGCGTGGTGGGGCCGTCGCCCCCCGATCCGCGGCCCAAGCGGGCAGGGTCGGCCGTGGACGATGTGCGCCCACCGGGTCTGGGCCGCAGCGTCCCTTGGAGCTGGGCCTGGGTGTGCGGCCGGCACTGCGGGGGCGGGACCCCATCGGCGTTTGTGGAGCTTCAGATGACTGGGCGGGTTCGCCCGGTTTCGGGTCCGAGAGAGTTTTAGGCCGGGGTGTGTGAATGGGGCCCCACTTCCCCGACTCTGGTCCTGGCCAGCGTCCCTTGGAGTAGAAGGAACGATGGTTTCCTAAAACCCACGGTGTGTTCACCTCTGGGATGGATGCAGGACCGAGTACGGAGTGGGGATGAGCTGGCGTCCCCTGTTCCACCCTCTGGTCGCCCAGGCGGGAGAGTTAAGCGAGTGGAAGGGGACCACCAGTTTTCTGGGGTCGCCCCTACCCGGACCATTTGCTTTTTGGGAAATCTATCGCCTCTGGTTGGCCCCTCAGTGGAGTTTGGAGGAACTCCTGAGTTTAAGGGATTGGGGAGGAAATTATCAAAGGCCGAGTGCAGTACGATCCTTCTCTCTGGTTTTTTTGTTTTTTTTTTTGTTGTTGTTTTTTTAGAAAAGAAGTTGGAAATGAGGAAAGGTAAGAAGGTGGCAGGCAAACTATTAATGGTTGGAATTTAGTTCGATTGAAATCCTAAAAACTCTAGGATCTGCCTTTTGTTGGAATTAGGAGAAAAGACCTAAAGTAGTAATGTGTGACATTCAGCTTTGAAACTATCGGGGATCGCAAACTTAAGGACTAGTGATGTGAGTTCCTGGCATTCCTACCTTTTGCTAAAAATCGGCTACTCTAAAAGTGGCTTAGTGGGACTTTTTGATTTGCTGTGTTATGAAAATCTTTGTTATAAGTTAAAGTCAATTACTAGTAGAACTTTGAGAATTCTTCGCATAAAAATGCTTTGTGTCCCATAATAATACTACTAGGTTTGAAAAGTCAAGGAAGGTCAATCAGCCCTCTTAATTTTCCTAGTAGAGAAAGCATTAACGTGACTAATACAAAGCGATAGATAATATGGCATAAAGTTGACAGTAGACTGTCGAAGATCCATCAGGTTGTTAATGGCTAAATAGAACCCACAGGACTGGGGGAGGAAGGGAGTTAATTTTTCTGAATGTCCTGTATTATTTACTTTAGTCTCTGGTACCAGCTAGTAATAAAATTGTAGGAAAAGCTCACAAAGTGTCCTTGCTTAATTAATGAAAACCATTTTTATATTAAAAGAAGCAAGGTGAGTATCATGGCCTTCTTTTTAGGCCTTATACCCACCCACCCACCCCCAGCTTTTTCTTTCAGACTAAGGTAACTAGGGGTGTGGGTGAGATGAAAATTTGGGAATAGGGACGAATGAAATAAGCCAAACGGTTTTGCCACGAAGACTTCCAGTCTTCAGGTTAATTCTGGTATGTTCAAGGTGGTTTTGCAGAGCTCAGTTCTGTGAATGAATCCGTTTTCAACTTCTTGATAAAGGCGTGACTTCCAAACTTTTCTGAGGTGCCTTGCTAAAACGTGTTTAGTACCACCTACCTTGCATGGTTCTATGCAGATTGTATACTGAGGTACACACTGCATCTAGTACCGGGCTTGGTACGTACTGATCCTGAGACTTGAGGGACACGCACATGTTTATGCTTAGAGCATACATATTTAACCGTGTACCAGGCACAGTTCTGAGTGTTTTACAGTTGTGTATGATTATCCCTATTTTGTAGATAGAAATTGGGACAGTGTACAGCTAGAAAGCGTCGGAGTCTGGATAAGAACCTAATCAATTTGGTTGTAGAATTGGTTCTTCACCTGTGGGAAATCCTACCTCATGGCGATCTAATATAACCCTGTAATTAAGTGAATTTGGATATATTGTCATAGCTGATTAGCTTCTGAATTCCTTGAACTTGAGCTGCTCAGTATTGCACTGGCCATTTTATTAATATTGTAATGAAATTTCCATTTTACCCATTTTTTTCATACCCTCGTGTGTAGCACTGTCCCGCTTTTTATGGCCAGGCACAGGATAATTATGATAAACCAGGCGATTAGGGGAAGTTTTATATATTCCAGAGGTACTTACCCTATTCAAGTCGTGTACAGTGGAACGCAGAGTTCATTGTTCTCGGTTGTGGAAAAGGCTTCAAGAAGAATTTAGCTGGTTCCAGGTAGAAGAGGCTATTGTTTTAGATAGAGGTTAGCTTGTGGGAAGATAAAGCTGGAGAGGATGGATGGGGCCACGTTAGGAAGGACCTCCTATGTTCTGCTAAGGAGGTTTTACTGTGTATGAGGAGTAGAACAACTGAGAGCTCTTGAGTCTTGGTCATGAGATCTGTGTTTAGAGAGAGCTCTCTGGTAAAGGTCCGGTGGACTAGAGAGTAGACACTAGATAGTAGCCAAGAGTACCAGTGAGGAAGGTATTGAATGGTAAAAATAAAGGACTTCTTGAAAATAGTGGCCTGGAAATAGGTAAGAGACACAGATCAGAGATTTCATGTGTAAGTACAAGGTTTGGAATGTGGTATAGAGGGGGAGGAAGTACAAGATGTCATGGTGTTATGCCTGAGTTATTTATTATAATAGTGGCTTAGTTGGTCTTTGTTCCTTGTCCCCCTATTACATTATATATTTTTTCTATGCTGCTTTTTGTCCTTTTTGGGGACCAAGGGGGAATACTGTTTTCTATTTAGTCTGAACTTTATTCACTTTTGCTATACTAGGTTTATCCCCTACGCCTGATCTTTACCTTGTTCTCCTTGCTCTTGAAAGGCCCATTATTCTCCTTGCTGTGTATTTGAATATTACCCATTTTTCAGATGCTCAGCTTAGGTTCGTAAATCTTTTTCTAACTGTTACAGGCTGCATTAAATAATAACATAGATTTTCCAACTTTGCTTGCTATTGCTAGAGAAGTTCCCCCGAGGCGTTTACGAAGACCAGGAGCTCACCAGCAGATACAAGTTATGTCTCTAACAAGTTTGTGCTGCTCTTCTACATTCAAACAAAGGAAAAGAAAAAAACAAATTTCAGAAGGTTTCCGTTTAGCACATAGCTTGACAGAAGGTTCCGTGACCCAAAAAACTTTGCAAAACCGTGGCAAGACTGTTGCCTTGTTACAGTATTTTATCACTAAACTGAGTTTTTAATAGTTCTTAACAGCATTTTTTAATATTTTGATCTTTCAGCATAATCACTGATTCTTATGATTGAAATAAATGTTACAGTAATATGTGTTGGAAAGCGCCTTTTTTCTTCTTTTATCATTTATTCTTGTCTCTATCCAATGCTTTTAATTAATTCTTTTTATTATAGTAGTCGAGAATGACCAAAAAAAGAAAACGCCAAGATGATTTTCAAAAAGTAAAATTGAAAGTTGGTAAAAAGAAGCCCAAGTTACAAAATGCTACTCCTACAAACTTTAAAACAAAGACTATACATCTGCCTGAGCAACTCAAAGAAGATGGAACACTTCCAACAAACAATAGAAAACTTAACATAAAGGTAAATCGTAAATCTTGTTTTGATGAAATAAGATTTTCTTTGGAATCATGTAGAATGTTATATTTTTGTGAAAATTTGTCTAAAGTCTTAAATAGTTTGCCTAGGATCATAGGGTTTATTGATGTTTGGAGTTTCTCTTTTACCCAAATCTGATCTCTCTTCATATACTTGTGTCTTTCCCAGTCCTCCAGAAAGATTTGCTAAACTAAATGCACAGTTGTTTCTCCCTGGTATACTTATTTGATGATTTAATTTAAATTTTTTTTTTTTTTGAGACAGTTCTCACTCTTACACCAGGTTGAGCACAATGGTGTGCTATCATGGCTCGCTGCAGCCATGACCTCCTGAGCTTGAGTGATCCTCCTACTTCAACCTGCCAAGTAGCTGGGGCTACAAGCGAGCTCACCATGCCTGGCTGATTTAGTTTTTTGTAGATACAAGGTTGCAATATGTTTCCCAGGCTGGTCTCAAACTCTTGGATGTAAGCAATCCTCCAACCAAGGCCTCCTGAGGTGCTGGGATTGTAGGTGTGAGCCATGGTGCCTGGCTATATCTGGAAATAATTCTTACATGTTTTTGATGTGTCAGATTTTTGAACAGTTTTCTAGCTGTTTTTTAGCTAAGATACAATCCTGTCATTCATTTTTGAACCCATACAGCACATAACTTATTATAGGTTCATAGTAAATACTTGAAGTCAATTAAGTTTGAGCAAGTGTTGCTTAAGAATTTAACAGCTTTATGGAGACATAATTTACACATAATTAAAATCACCCATTTAAAGTATACAATTCATTGCTTTTAGTGTATTTACAGAGTTATGCTACGGTCACCTTAATCTAATTTTAGAACATTTTTATCGCTCCAAGAAGAAAATCTGTACCCATTGGGAATCACTTCTCATTTCTTCCAGCCCTTGGCAATCACTAATCTACTTCTGATATCTATAGATTTGCTTATTCTGGAAAGTGTATGAAATCATACAATATATGGTCTTTTGTTACTGGCCTTTTACTTAGCACAGTGTTTTGGAGGTTCCTCCAGGTTGTATGTAGCTTGTAGCATATATCAGAACAGTGGTGCATTCCTTTGTATTGTTGAATTGTATTTCATTGCGTGATTAGGTCACGTTTTGTTGATCACTCAGCAGTTGATGAACATTTAGTTTGTTTCTGGTTTTTGGCTCTTATGAATAATGCTGTTATGAGTATTTGTGTATAGGTCTTTGGGAGGATATACATTTTTCTATTTTTGTTTTTTAAGCTCTGAAGGTTAAATAATACTAAAGAGTTATTTAAAGTTATTTTTTCAAAGTTTACATAAATTATTCCACAAATAAAATTGTCCAGTAGTATACTCTGAATAAAACACAAACACCCTGCAAAAGCCCATTTGAAATAGGCAGAATAAATAGGCCTGTCAAATTGAGAGTATATAAATATGCCTTTCATGATGTTTGGTACATAGTATATTTTCAGTAAATGATGGTGTGATTGCTGTCACTTTATATCATAAGAGTGTCTAAGCCTGCGTGTAGGTTAATGTAAAGTGAGAAAATTCCACCTGAAAATTATGCAGTGTTTTTATTAAGCTGAAAGTATTTTTCTGTTTCTGATCTTAACAAAAGCTAAATAACATTTAAAGAGTACTTATTGAAGTAGTTTCCCCACGGAGTGTCAGTTTACTAGTGTAGTGTTAGTTAGCATGTTTATTTGAAATTGATATATGTATATAAGTATACATCTAAAATTTGTATTTTTATTTATAGGATTTGCTGTCACAGATGCATCACTACAATGCTGGGGTTAAACAAAGTGCTCTTCTTGGACTTAAAGACCTTTTGTCTCAATACCCATTTATAATTGATGCACACCTTTCAAACATATTAAGTGAAGTGACTGCTGTGTTTACAGATAAAGATGCTAATGTACGATTAGCAGCAGTTCAACTTCTTCAATTCCTGGCCCCCAAAATACGAGCTGAACAAATTTCTCCATTTTTTCCTTTGGTAAGTGCCCATCTCTCTAGTGCCATGACTCACATTACTGAAGGAATTCAGGAGGACTCTTTAAAAGTTTTGGACATTCTGCTGGAACAGTACCCAGCTCTAATTACTGGCCGTAGCAGCATATTGCTTAAGAATTTTGTAGAACTTATTTCTCATCAGCAGCTGTCCAAAGGACTGATAAATAGAGACAGATCCCAGTCCTGGATACTTTCTGTAAATCCTAATCGGAGACTCACTTCTCAGCAGTGGAGGCTGAAAGTCTTAGTGAGACTCAGTAAATTCCTTCAGGCCTTGGCAGATGGATCCAGTAGGTTGAGAGAAAGTGAAGGACTTCAGGAACAGAAAGAAAATCCCCATGCCACTAGCAACTCCATTTTTATCAACTGGAAGGAACATGCCAACGACCAGCAACACATCCAGGTTTATGAAAATGGGGGTTCACAGCCAAATGTCAGTTCACAGTTCAGGCTACGGTAAGAAGGATTTCAGTTATGTCCACACAGTTTTCCTGTATTGAATTATAACTGCTGACCATTGATGCCTATTGGTGGGAAGACATGCAGTTGTCTTTCATAGTTTTCATATAGTTACTCATGATTTGATTTTATTTACTCATGGGAAGAGTCATTTGTATGTTAATTTATTAATTTATAGCAAAGCCTTTGAGAAATAAAACTTGATAATATCTATTGGCTTTGTCATCTTAGAATTTCATTTTTCTTACTCGTTTTGATTGATGTAATTTTCAATTCATGGTGCTTCATTTTACTAGTACTTTATATTTAAGATTTAAATTAGCAATGGATAATAAACATTTTTTAATCACTTAATTTTTTTCTTTCTTACCCTTATTAGGTATCTGGTTGGAGGACTGAGTGGTGTGGATGAAGGCCTATCATCTACTGAAAACCTGAAAGGATTTATTGAAATAATAATTCCTTTGCTAATTGAGTGCTGGGTTGAAGCTGTACCTCCACAACTAGCTACTCCTGTTGGAAATGGTATAGAACGAGAACCTCTACAGGTTATGCAGCAAGTTCTTAATATTATTTCCCTTCTGTGGAAACTCTCTAAACAACAGGATGAAACTCATAAATTGGTGAGAACTAATGATTCTGTATTTTCTTAGTGTTGCCTTTTATCATAAATGGGAAGATTCGAAATCAGCTCATTACTACTAATTGGTTATGTATTTTTCTAAAAAGTATCTTGGGTTTAACTGTAAACTTGTTTGTTTTGCACAAAACTACAAATTAGTTTTCTGAAATTATTGTCTGTGAATATATGTATATTTTTAAGTGAAATGCATAACTCATGCTTGATTCCGTTAGTTTTTATTGGCTATAATTCACAGTAGTGTTACAGTGTTTTGTTTATGGCAGATTGATTGTGTAGGAACATTCTAGTTTCTGAAGATCTCTTACATGATTTAAAAAGTTGCTTATTAAGTGGTCTCAATTTATTCCACATTGCCAGGTTTAGTAGAAATGGACAAAACTGAAGAGCTCAAAAACACTTGAATTGTTTTAAGTGTTGTGCTATAGTGAATGTAGTGCATAGTGTATGCTACAGTTTTTCTGTGCAACCAAGGAGGAACAAGCCACGAGATTAAGTGGCTAAATTAATACGATAATACACTTAAAAAGGGTAGCTGCAGAAACAAGACTTCAAAGCTAGAAGCATCTGGTTTTCAGAAGAATTGCTGTAGGGACTTTTGATAAGGCAGGTGTGAATCCTTGAAGTTTATATAAAACTGAGAAGGTAGTTTTCTTGTTTTTGTTCTTTTTATTTCAAGTTGAAGTTTAGAATGAGTCACTATGCTGCGTAAGATGTGATAAATTAAGTAGTATTTGACAGTCTTGAAAAGCATTATAGAGTTGTAGTATGGTGTGTATTTTAAGAGCGTATTCTACTGCTGTTAGCCCATCATGTGTAGGGATGTTTCGTGAATTGCGTTTTCAAATAAGATGGCATTTTACTGATTACAGTTTTGAGACTTTGTATTTTATGATTCATTGCATACATTGACAAAAAATTAATCATAGGTCTATAATGTATGATTTTGAGAAAGCAAAGCTTGTTTCTCATATGGCGGTTAATTTGTGATGTAGGCTAGAGACAGTAAGAATGTATATAGCTCCTTAAAGTATATATTACAGTCTTGATCTATGATCATCTGAAAGGTTCAGATAGAAAATGAAAGTAATGCTAAAGTCCTTAAGATGTCCTATAAAAAAGAAAAAGTAATATTCAACATGGACTTTGAGTGCTAGTTTTTTCTTTTTTTTTTTTATTTTTGAGACCGAGTTTTACTCTTGTTGCCCAGGCCGGAGTACAGTGGCGCGATCTTGGCTCACTGAGACCTCCACCCCCTGGGTTCAAGCAATTCTCCTGCCTCAGCCTCCTGAGTTGCTAGGATTACCGGCGCCCACCACCATGCCTGGCTAATTTTTTGTATTTTTAGTAGAGATGGGGTTTCACCATGTTGGGCAGGCTGGTTTCAAACTCCTGACCTTAGGTGATCTGCCCGCCTCGGCCTTCCAAAGTGTTGGGATTACAGGTGTGAGCCACCGTGCCCGGCCTAGTTTTTTCATTTTTAGAGAGCCAAGAAGTAAAAATTCCAAGCTGCTCTGGTGTTTGGTTACATATAAGCACTAGTAAACTTTTGTTACTGCTTTGTGTATTTAGACAGACTAGTAGGACCAAAATACAAAATCTGAAAATTTATTAATTATGCTAGTTTTGGGTCATCTTATCATCTGGATAACACTAACAAAGGTTCTAAATACTGCTTTAATTTTATGGATATTTAAAATAGTATGCTTTAAAACTATTTTGTGCTATTATAACATGGCTAGGCTTATTAGCTTATTAATATAGGATGGTAAGTTTAAAAGACTACATAGACTGTTGAAGATCAGAATACTAAATTGAGATACTGTATAAAGCTGAAATAAATAAATTCAGATAGAAATAATATTTAAAAACATCCACTGGTAGAATTCTCTAATTCACCTTGGTAGATTTGTAATAACTTGGTAAGAACCATTATCTTTTTTTTTTTTTTTAAAAGAACCATTATCTTAGAGACAGAGTATAAAAATGTAGATTGTTGGTACAATCTATACAAAATGATAGGTTGTGAGTAGCATTCTGTACAAAATGACATTAAAATGCACATTCTGGTCTTAAACTTCTGGCCTTAAATGATCCTTGCACCTTGGCTTCCCAAAGTGTTGAGATTACAGGCATGAGCCTCTTTGTCTGGCCAGAGCCTAATCTTTAGGAGGAACCAAATAGCATTCCTTGGCATTAAACTCAAATCACACACCATAAGCTGAATTGTAACCCTCTTCTCTCAGAAACTGTATAGATTTTTCTGTTGGTAAATTGGTGTCTGGGTTAGATATAGTCTTAGGACTATTGACTGTTTGCTTTTGCATGTTGGCGCTGCAGCTTGATGCATTTAGTTTGCTAGTATTTGCAACACAGTTGAGAAATTTCACTTGTATTCAAGTAGTTTTTTTAAAAAAACTTTTTAGTAATTTGAAGCTTTGATCCTTGCTTTGAAAAGAAGTCTCAAGGTACATTAAGTCTTACATGCAATGGTTGAATAGTCAGATTCTGTAATAATCAACCGAAGTTGTTTATTTCTGAAATACTGTGGTATCCTTTGTTTTTTTTTTTCCTGTTCATATAAACAGCCATTTATTCCAGCACTATTTGTTGAAGAGATTGTTCTTTTACATTTGATTACCTTGGCACTATTTTTCTTTTTTTCTTTCTTTTTCTTCTTCTTCTTCTTCTTCTTTTTTTTTTTTTTGCATTCCCTTACCTATCTTTTTTATTTTTAAAAAAGTCAAACCTTCAGAAGGAATACAATAACCATTTGCCTACCCCCATCTAGACACAGCAATTTCTGACATTTTATGCACATGTTGAAATACTGTGTGTATCCTTAATAGTTAGCTGGTTATATCCTTGATATAGCTAGATTTTATTTATTTACTTTATGTTTTTTGCAGAGGGAGTCTCGCTCAATCACCCAGGCTGGAGTGTAGTGGCGCGATCTTAGCTCACTGCAAGCTCCGCTTCCCGAGTTCACGCCTTTCTCCTGCCTCAGCCTCCCAAGTAGCTGGGTGCCCGCCACCACGCCCGGCTAATTTTTTTTGTATTTTTAGTAGAGACGGGGTTTCACCGTGTTAGCCAGGATGGTCTCGATCTCCTGACCTTGTGATCCGCCCGTCTTGGCCTCACAAAGTGCTGGGATTACAGGCACAAGCCACCGTGCCCGGCCGATATAGCTAGTTTTTAAAATGAGAGTACAGTTTAACATTAACTTTTTGATTTACTGTGGTTTTTAGTGTACTGTATTAGTAGTGTCAGGTTCAGTATTATGTTATAAAAATTGTCTTAGCTTTGCATTTAATGCTTGGCTTGCTTGCTATTTTTTCTCAATGTGTGTGTCTCATTCCTTTTATCCTTTTCCTATGAGGGTTAGAGTTTGTAACCAAACACTAATGCAGTCATGCTTTTTAAGGCATTTATTCAAAGCTTTATTGGTTATCAATAAATAATGGCTACTTAATTAAAATTTAAAATTCAATTCCTCAGTAATGCTAGCCACATTTCAAGTGCTCAACAGCTACATGTGGGTAGTGGTTACTATATTGGACAGTGCAGATATAGAACAGTTTGATCATTACAGAAAGGTCTTTTGAATAGTACTATTCTAGACTCTGGGGCTACAGAGATAAACGTGGTTGATAAGGTGCTTGCCCTCATGGTGTGTACCTTCTGGTGGGGTCTGTAGACAGTAAACAAATATATAATGTCAGTACTAGGAAGAAAGATGAAAGTAAAATGGGGTATAAAGAGAGCATGGGCAGGAACAGTGAGGGGGAGCTATTTTAGGTAGGTTGTCAAATGCTTGAGAATAAGATACTTGAATGTCATTGAAGTGAAGGAGCAAGTCTTGTCAACATCTGTGGGAAGAACATTCAGGCATAGGAAACAGCAAGTACAAAGGCTCTGAGGTGAGAATAGACTTCGCATATTTGAAGAATGGCAGGAAGGCCTGTGCAAATGAGGTACTGGGAGAATGGTAGAAGATGGGGGCGAAGAAGAGTGATAGTGGCCAGATCACGTGGGACTCTGTAGTCGCTGGTAAGGAGTCTGGATTTTAACCTGAGTGTGGCGAAAAGACCACTGGAGGGTTCTGAGCAGAGGAGTGGCATGATCTGCGTTATATTTATTTAACTTTAATATTTTAATTTAAATTTAATTTAAATTTAATATTGCTCACAGTCTAACTCTAGCAACCATCATCTCTTGGATGACCAGTCCTGTCCTACATGTGTATATATTCATTTCCTTTCCCCCTTCCTGTATTATTTTGAAACAAGATTTATGTTTTAAAAGATCACCCTGCCTGTTGTGTGGGGAAATTGACTTTTGGAGGATAAGAGGAGAAACAGGGAGACTGGTTAGGAGGCTATTGCAGTAATCCAAATAAAAGATGATGGTGACCTGGTGTCTAGTGTTTGAAATGGTAAGTAGCTGGATCCAGGTAAAGCCAGCGAGACTGCTGGTATGTATAATGAAGGAAAGAGGAGTCAAGGATGAGGCCAGTGTTACATCGCCTAAATGAGAAAGAAGGTCATTTGGCAGGGAGAATTTGGTTTTATTCATGTTCAGTTTTAAGATACTTGTCAGAAGTTGAAGAGGAAATGTCAAGTATATATTTGTATATAAAATCTGGAGCTCAGACAGAAATGATTCAAGTATTATTACTGAGCAAATCCAAACATTTAGAAGTCAGGAAGAAGAGAACCCAGTAAAGATACTAAGGAGGAACAATAATTGAGCTGTAAGGCCAGGCGCAGTGGCTCACGCCTGTAATCTCAGCACTTTGGGAGGCCAAGGTAGGCGGATCACTTGAGATCAGCAATTCAAGACCAGCCGGGTCAACATGGTGAAACCCCAGCTCTACTAAAAATACAAAAATTAGCCGAGCGTGGTGGTGGGCACCTGTAATCCCAGCTACTCAGGAGATTAAGGCATGAGAATCGCTTGAATCTGGGAGGCAGAGGTTGCCGTAACCTGAAATGGTGCCACTGTACTCCAGCCTGGGCGATAGAGCGAGACTTTGTCTCAAAAAACAAAAAACAAAAAACAAAAAAAACCAAATTGAGCTGTAGGGTGACCAACTCTTTTAGCACCTCAAGTCCCACATCTAGGAAACTTCTCAGTCTCTGACAAAATGGAATGGTTGGTTACCCTGGATAAGAGGAAATAAAGAATATTCTAATTTGGAATTAGAAAGACAGTGCTTCCATAGGAGGGAAATGATAAATTCACCAATACTACTGAAGCATTTTAAGGAAATGCATTGCTTTGTGAAACTGTTAATGGAATTGCTGGAGAATAGAGTTATGGTGTAGATAGGACATCATGGAGAAAGACTTTCTTGTTTATTTTATAAACATTGCATTAGTGGTCCAAATTCATAATTTTAATCTCAGATACTTTCACTTTTTCTCTCTTAAGCAGCAGACAGAATGCAAGTAGAAGTAATTATTAAGCACCAAAAGGATCTACAGATGAAAACTGGGTGCTTTAACAGTTAATTCTGATTTTAAAATTTATTTACATATTATATTACTGGTAGATAGTGAATTATGATGGGACATTTGACAAGTTGTCAATTTTCTTCAAGTTTTATTGGTTATTTTACGTTTTTTCTTGTAGATTTTTCTAATCTTTGCTATTTCAATAGGAATCATGGCTTCGAAAGAACTACCTTATTGATTTCAAACACCATTTTATGAGTCGTTTTCCATATGCCTTAAAAGAAATAACCAAGCACAAAAGGAAAGAGCCAAATAAAAGGTATTATGATTCTTTTTCACTATATAACCTTGAAAAGCTGTTTAACCTGAAATTATCGGGAGATAATTAGCCTTAATATGGAACTTTCTACACTATTGTGTGTTTATGTCTAGATTTTGTGAAAATAAAAGTAGTAGTAAGGCTGATTTTTGGACAAGTCAGTTTGAGCCTTGGGATTAACAGTTTTTTTTTTTTTAAGTGTGTAAAATGATTTTTTTTTGTGCTAGATGAATGTATCAATTTACGTAAATACGAATTTAATAGAAGTGACGAAGGTGTATGGTTTATTTGGGTGAGGCACTGTGTGATTATTGAACCTCTTAAGCAGGAGAACATCTTGATGATCATCTAGTTCTGCTCTCATTTATACATGAGGAACCTGGTAGTGAAACTAATGTTAGTATCTCTAAGGAAGGAGGGCAATTGGAGAAAAATCAGAAATAAAAGGTAATTGATTAGAAGATGAAGGTTAAAAAAAAAAAAAAGTAAGCCTAGAAATTATTTAAAATGTCTGCCTCAAGTAAGAGCAGATAAATGTGAGAACAAGTTATGTAATGAAATTTGACAAGCAGGTACAAGCTAAAACACTAATACTGTGGTTCCTGTAAATGAGCAAACACTTGCAAGGGATCTTAAAGTCTCTCAAAGGCTCTTAAATATATCAAAAGGAATACACTAGCTAGAGAATCATTGAGGTTTTTTGAGCAGGGTTCAGAGGATATGCTTGGAAGCAATATAGCTATTTCAGGCATAAGAGTTTTTCTTTCATTCACTAAATATTTGTTTTGGTTGCTTATTGTGAACAAGGTAGAACAAAGTATTGTGATAGGAAGAGATTTTTTAAGCCTTGTACCTTTCTCTCTTGAGCAGTTCTATATGTGTGTGTGTATATATGTATACATATATACTTATATATGTATATATGTACATAGGTGTATATATATGTGTATGTGTATATGTGTGTGTGTGTATATATATATGGTTTTTTTTTTTTTTTTTTTTTTTTGGTGAGATGGAGTCTCACTCTGTTTCTCAGGCTGTGGCACCATCTCAGCTTACTGCAACCTCCGCCTCCCGGGTTCAAGTGATCCTGCTGCCTCAGCCTCCCAAGTAGCTGGGATTACAAGTATGCACCACCATGCCTGGTTAATTTTTGTATTTTTAGTAGAGACAGGGTTTCATCATATTGGCCAGGCTGGTCTTGAACTCCTGACCTCAGGTGATCTGCCCACCTCAGCCTCCCAAAGTGCTATGATTATAGGCATGAGCCATTGCACCCAGCTTTAAGTAGTTATATTCTAAATCATAAAAGAGTGTGTGTCAGGGTCCAGTCATGAGACAGAAACTGTGACAATGATTTTTTTTTTTTTTTGAGACAGAGTCTCGCTCTGTCACCCATGCTGGAGTGCAATGATTTTTTAACAAGAGAATTTAATATAAATAATTGTTAACTATGTATACAAAGGAAGTTAGGTATTATGGAGGTACCAACTGCGGGAAGCAGATAGTACCTGTAGACAGGGAGAACAAAGAAGGGAAGAAGCTTGGAGGAAGGGAGCCAAAACTCTAACCTCTCAGAAGGGGTTGCTCCTCAGCAGGTACTGATATCTTGAGCTGAGAGCAAGAATCCCATAGGGTGGGGGTCCAGTACTTTGAAAAGGGGGTGTAGCTGGCTGGTGCTGACGTTTCTGAGAGGCATGATGATTCTGGTTCTGTGTCAGTAAAACTACAAACTGGAGTCTGCTATGGCTACTATAACGAACTGCAAATGACCTGAAGAAGAGCTGCTGATTGGCACTGGCAGCAATAGGAAACAAAAACAAAGCTAGCAAGTAAACAGAAGAGTGTCCCGTCTTCCTCTTACAGCTTTCTAGGCCTTTTGTATCACCCTTTATTGGCAGAGCCTAATAAACCATCTACAAAGGAAAAAATGTGGGTCCCAGAGTCCCAATCCTAGGGTCACAAAGGAGAGTATAGAGGGTGACTTTGAAGCTGAGAAACAGTAGCTCAGTAATATTTACATATGTAAATTTACATATGTAACACAAAGCAGTATAAAAGTATCATTAGAACTATACAACTAAGTGCTATAGGAATTCATAGGAAGAGACAGATCACTGCTTGTTAGGATAAACAGACAAAGCTAAATTGAAGCATAGTATTTCAACTGGGTATGAACGTGGATATGGTTTCAGGAGGCAGAAATGCAAGGGATGAGACTATTGTAACTAGAGGAGATAGCATACAAGAAAGCTACAGGATTAGGAAATGGATGGAGAGCATGGATCTGGGTCCAGTCTGATTTCTGCTCTTCCCTGGCCTTGATGGGGAAGCCGTTTCTTGACTCAGGAGTTCATCTTCAGATCCTTTTGGCATTGAAGACTTTTGGTTCAGTCAGAACTGTTCTAGGGAGCTTCTGGAGTTGAGGGGACAGAATCAAAGACACACTTTATTAAGCAAGATGTTAGATTTTTTTCCCCCATACAATTTTCTTACCAGAGTTTTTATTCTGGGATTCATAGGTAAGCTTCAGAAAAATCCATGAACTCTTGAAGTATTGATGGAGAATTACATGTACGTGTATTTTTTCAGATAAGGCATTCTGTATATAATTTTCATCAAAATGTGATTAAATTGTGGTTTAGATGTTTAGGATTTAGTAGACTTCAGTGTAAATAAATTACTGAAGAATGTATCGGTGTATCATCATTCAAGAAACTTATTGGACTCTTGGCCGGGCGCGGTGGCTCAAGCCTGTAATCCCAGCACTTTGGGAGGCCAAGACGGGCGGATCACGAGGTCAGGAGATCGAGACCATCCTGGCTAACATGGTGAAACCCCATCTCTACTAAAACAAAAAACTAGCCGGGCGAGATGGCGGGCGCCTGTAGTCCCAGCTACTCGGGAGGCTGAGGCAGGAGAATGGCGTAAACCCGGGAGGCGGAGCTTGCAGTGAGCTGAGATCCGGCCACTGCACTCCAGCCTGGGCCACAGAGCGAGACTCTGTCTCAAAAAAAAAAAAAAAAAAAGAAAAAAAAAGAAACTTATTGGACTCTTATGTGCAAGGCACTTATTGTACTAGTTGCTGAGCATTTCATGGTAAAGGAAATAGGTAGAGTACCAGTTCTTGTGGAGCACGGTCTAATGAAAAAGACATTTATTTTACTTGATTCTTTAATCAGTGACTGACTGTGATAAATAAGTGAAGAAAGAGCTTAGGTTAATACAGGAGTATGTAGTAAGGAGTTGGTCCTGACCTTTCATGAGGGGAGGACCATCTTAGCAAGGCTGCCCTGATGGAAGCGACAGTGTGCTGAGATATAAATGAGAAAAAAAGAAAAGGAATTAACTTTATGAGGAGATTGAGATGATGAAATGGAGGGATTTTTAGCAAAGATGGATTGCCAGTATAACCTGCTTTTCAAAAGATTCCCCCCCATGATTGATTTTTGGGGAGCCTACGGGCTGCTTTTAAGTAAGTGCATTAAATGCTTAGCAAATAGCCTATGAACAGCAGCACAAATCAAAGTTAGGGAAGTCAACAGTGGTCTAGACCAATGGTCCCCAACCATTTTGCTAATGAGGGACTGGCTTCATGGAAAACAATGTTTCCACGGACTTGAGGTGGGAGGATTGGTTTTTGGGATGATTCAAGTGCATTACATTTATTGTGCGCTTTATTTCTATTATTATTACATTGTAATATGTAATGAAACAGTTATATAATTCACCATAATGTAGAATCAGTGGGAGCTCTGAGCTTGTTTTCCTGCAACTAGACAGTCCTATCTGGGGGTAATGGGAGACAGTGACAGATCTTCAGGCGTTAGATTCTTATAAGGAGCATGCAGTGTAGATCCCTTGCATGCACAGTTCACAATAGGGTTCATGCTCCTATGAGAATCTAATGCCACTACTGATATGACAGGAGGCAGAGCTCAGGCAGTAATGTGAGCAATGGGGAGCGGCTGTAAATACAGAACAATCTTAATTCGCCTGCCGCTCCCCTCCTGTTGTGTGGCCTGGTTCCAAACAGGCCATGGACCGGTGCCAGTCTGTGGTCTGGGGTTGGGGACCCCTGATCTAGGCCAGTGTTGCTCGCACTTCTTATTCATGTACCCCTAATGTATTTTTATTATTTATTTATTTATTTATTTTTTGAGACAGTTTCATTCTTGTCGTCCAGGCTGGAGTGCAGTGGCACGATCCCGGCTCACTGCAACCTCTACCTCCTGGGTTCAAGCAATTCTTCTGCCTCAGCCTCCCAAGTAGCAGGGATTATAGGCATGCGCCACCACACCCGGCTAATTTTTTGTATCTAGTAGAGACAGGGTTTCACCATCTTGGTCAGGCTGGTTTCCAACTCCTGACCTCAGGCGAGCCACCGTGCCCAGCCTGTATTTTTAACCTGATATCTACATTTTAAAATCTCAGGTTGAAATACAAAGTTAAAAATGATATAATTTATTTTTATTGGGGTAAAATATATATAACATTAACCATTTAAACCACTTTTTAAGTGTACAGTTCAGTGGCATTAAGTACTTTCACATTGTGTGATCATCACCATCTATCTCAAAAAAAGACATTCTTTGCATTTTTCATTGTTTTGACATTTGCATTAATGATACAAAAGCAATGGTGGGTAAAACTGTTAGTATCTTAGGATGAATTAAGACAGTGGCACCAAACTATACTAGTAGACATTGTATTCTTCACCACCATACACTCACGGTTTAAAAAAACAACAAGCCAGTTTCATTAAGAAGGTCCTTAATAAGCAGTAAACATAAGTGATTGTATTAAGTCATGACCCTTGTCCTGGTGCGGTGGCTCACGTCTGTAATCCCAGCACTTTGGGAGGCTGAGGCGGGCAGACCACGAAGTTAGGAGACTGAGACCATCCTGGCTAACACGGTGAAACCCTGTCTCTACCAAAAATACAAAAAATTAGCCAGGTGTGGTGGCAGGCGCCTGTAGTCCCAGCTACTCGGGAGGCAGGAGAATCACTTGATCCCTGGAGATGGACATTGCCGTGAGCCGAGGTCACACCACTGCGCTCCAGCCTGGGTGGCAGAGTGAGACTCCTCCAAAAAGAATAAAAAAGTCATGACCCTTGAGAATGCATATTTTTAATATTCTGTGTGATGAATGGCAAGTGTACATAAAGCATTTCTGCTGCATATCAAAGAACTATGATTGTCTCAAGGAAATAGCCCTGTGGGATTTTCCTACTTGTATTTTCCTGGAATGGACTAGATTTTAACTTGAAGAAAATGACTGACAAACAGTGGTTATTCAGATTTGGGTATCTGGCACATGCTTTCACAAAAAACAAAGTGACTGGCCAGGCGCAGTGGCTCACACCTGTAATCCCAGCACTTTGGGAGGCAAAGGCGGGCAGATCACCTGAGGTCAAGGGTTCGAGACCAGCCTGGCCAACATGGTGAAACCCTGTCTTTATTAAAAATACAAAAATAAGCCAAGTGTCATGGCGCACGCCTGTAACCCCTGATACTTGGGAGGCTGAGGTGGCAGAATCACTTGAAGCCCAGAGGCAGAGGTTGCAGTGAGCCAAGATAGTGCCACTGTGCTCCAGCCTGGGTGACAAAGTGAGACTCCATCTCAGAAAAAAAAAAAAAAAAAAAGAACAAAGTGAGGCTATTAGTTCCAGGAAAACAAATGGCATTTGTTGCCACTGATAAAATTTGAGCTTTCAAGCAAAAATTGATACTTTAGTAAACTTCTGTCTACCACTATGAATTCTGTCATTATATTTACTACCTTTTTGTTCTTCATGTTTTTCATGTATCTCAGTCCTGCCTGGGATCATTTAGAGTCTTCTTTAGTTCATTTTTTCTCCCCCCATAAAAATGTATTTCTCTCGCATTTTTGAAGAATGTTTTAGCAGGGTTAATAAAGGTTTGGCAGTTATTTTCTTTGAGCACACTGACGATATTTTACTGTCTCCTGGTTTCCATTGTTACGTTAAGAAGTCAGCTATGAGTCTTAACTGTTGATACTTTAGGAGTTAGCTGTGTTTTTTTTTTCCCCTAAAGTTTTTCTTCTTGTCTTTCATTTTCTGCAGTTTCACAGTGATGTATCCAGGTGTGGTTTTCTTTTCTGTTTATTCTGCTTGGGATTCAGTGGACTTAACTGATCAATCTTGAATCTTGAATGAAATGTCTTCATCAGTTCTGAAAAACGTATTATCTTTTAAACATTTGCCAATTTCTCTTCTTTCCTTTCAAGACTAATTTAATGCATGTTACATCTACTTATTGAATCCGCCACCTTTTTTTAATCTTTTCTTTATCCCTTCCAGTTTTTAATTATTTAGTTTTATTCAGTTGTAGTCAAACATAAGTCCACGGAATTTTCATTTTTTATTTTTCAGTTCTAGAATTCTTTCCAATTGTTCCATCACCACTCATTGGAAAGACTATACTTTATCCATTAAATTTCCTTTGCTCATTTGTCAAAATTCAGTTGACTGTATTTTCATGGGTTTGTTTTGGGACTGTGTTCCATTAATTTATGTATGTTTGTTGTTTCATCAATACCATCTTGTCTTGCTTATTGTAGCTTTATTGTGAGTCTTGAAAATAGGGCATGTGAGTCTTCCAGCTTTGTTTTGCTTTAGAGTTTTTTTTTTTTAATGAGGTCTCCTTATGTTGCCTAGGCTGATTTTCAACTGGGCTCAAGGGCTCCTCCCACCTTGGCCTCCCAAAGTGTTGGGATTACAGGCATGAGCCACCATTCCCAGCTTGTTTTGCTTTAGTCTTATGTTTGGTATTCTGGGTCTTTGACGTTACCATGTAGACTTCAGAATCAGTTTGTCAACAGTTACAAAATAGCTTGCTAGAACTTTGATTTGGATTGTGTTGAATCTATCTATAGATTAGTTTGGGAAGAATTATTCTTTAAACTGCTAGAATGATGCAGAACTAGGATTCAAGTTTATCTTAAGAGTTACTTTTACTTTCCTGGGAGAGAAACCTTAAAGGGCCAAGCTCAAGGAAGGGATGTTGTCCCGGCACAGTGTCTCCCACCTGTAATCTCAGCCTTTTTGGAGGCCAAGGCGGGTGGATCACTTGAGGTCAGGAGTTCGAGACCAGCCTGGCCAACATGGTGAAGGCCCCATCTCTACTAAAAATACAAAATTAGTGGGGTGTGGTGGCATGTTCCTGTAACCCCAGCTACCCAGGAGGCTGAGGTGGGAGGATCGTGCCACTGCACTCCAGCCTGGGCGACAGAGCAACACTCTGTCTCCAAAAAAAAAAAAGGTAGGGATGTCTTGGTCGGCCCTAGGCTTTGACTTTTGACTTCCTTTTCTTGTGGGGCCACTAAAAGGTTGCCTTAGTTTTGCAGCTTTTTTCTTTTGCACTGGCAGTTGCCCTCAGGACTAAACCTTGAGTGCTGGAATCTTGCACTTCTAGTTATTTTCAGCAATATTGTAATTACCTATACTACTTTTACTGGAAATTGAAGTTTCTTCAGGGATCTGCCTTCCTCCTAGAATTGTTGGTATATTTAGTCTTTGAAATTTCTGTATATGTTATTGGAGGAGCAGAAGGAACTCTCCCAAGTTTGCAGATGTCCATTGAGACTTTCTGGATCGTAATAGATTATGCTGCCTGAGATAAAGTTAGGGTAAATTTTCCAAAGCTCTGCCTGTGGGGAAGAAATGTTTCAAGTCTATCCCAGTGTTTACTGTCTCTTTTCTTAATGATAGGATTCCTAATTTTCATCTGAACGTGTCACTACACAAAATAAAAAACAGATTTCCCAGCTTTCTTTGAAGCTAGGAGCAGTCACATGGGTAATTTCTATTAAATAGCTCAGACTTCTTCCAGTGTCAGACTTGTACACTGAGTTGTCTGTTGGCCATCTCCATCTGGATTTGATTATGATCCTTTAGGCTCAACATATCCAACGGAGAATTAATTTCTAGATCTCTCTGCTCCTTTTTCTTCATCATCTCTATCAATTTAGTCACTACTGTTAGAACCCTTGATGACCACTCCTCCTGTCTCCACCATCTTCAGACTCATATATTTGTATATATTTAAGCATATTTCAAATCTGGCTAATTTTTGTTCTTTCTAAATGCCCTCCTTCTCCCAGTTCATATCAGCATTGACCCTGGTTCTTGGACTTGCCATCTCTTGCTTGGAGTGCTGTAGTAGCCCCACAACTGCTTCTTTGTTTGTAGTTTGTAACTCTGATTTTCCCTTTTGTAGCCACACAATCATGTCTCTGAAAGAAGCTTGCAACCATGTTATTCCTTTGCTTACAGAATTAGTTTTGATGTCTTTAGCCTCTGGCTCTTTGTAACCTGGTTCCATTTTACCTTTCCAGGCTCATTTGTCATTCCTGGTCTTACATTTGATGCTTGATAATGCCAGATTTCTTTTATTTCCCTTCTCATGTATTTGTGGTTCCTCACTACTGTGCCCTTGCTCAAGACTAACTAGGATTAATCTTTTCCTTTAAAATTGATTGACTTGAGATATTTATGGCTTCAGTCAAATTTATATTTTTCTTTTCTGTTTTTTAATGATAGGGTCTCTTTGTTGCCCAGGTTGGAGTGCAGTTGTGTGATCATAGCTCACTGTAACGTCAAACTCCTGGGCTTAAATGATGCTCCTGCCTCGGCCTTCTGAGTAGCTAGGACTACAGGCACTTGCCAGCATGCCTGGCTTATTTTATTTTTATTTATTTATTTTTTGAGATGGAGTTTTCGCTCTTGTTGCCCAGGCTGGAGCGCAACGGCGCAATCTTGGCTCACTGCAACCTCCGCCTCCTGGGTTCAAGTGATTCTCCTGCCTCAGCCTCCCAAGTAGCTGGGATTACAGGCATGTGCCACCACACCCGGCTAATTTTTTTTGTGTTTAGTGGAGACAAGGGTTTCACCATGTTGGTCAGGGTGGTCTTGAACTCCTCACCTCAGGTGATCCACCCCCTTCGGCTTCCCAAAGTGCTGGGATTACAGGCATGAGCTCTCGTGCCCAGCCTTAATTTTACTTTTATTTTGTGTAGAGATGGGATCTTGCTGTGTTTTCCAGGCTAGTCTCCAACTCCTGGCCTCAAGCAGTCTTCCCAGTTCATCCTCCCAAAACACTGGGATTACAGGCATGGGCCACCACGTCCAGCCAGCTTTGTGTTTTTCTAAACATGAAAGAAGTAAGCTCTGCTGTTGAATATACCACAGTCTGAAATGAGTATGTTCCAAGTTGCAAATTTTGTTTTTGTTAAAATATTTTATTTGAGGTTTTTTGAAATTGTGTTTTGTTTGGCTAGAGTGAATAAACCGATATTAATATGTGAATTATAGAATTGTTTCAAATCAGTGCTTACCTGGATATGTCTCCTTATTTCACGTATGAGAAAGCTATGGCCAGGAAAGACTAGTGATTCTTTTAAGTCAGATGATTAGTTAAAAGCAGAGCCAAGATCTGCTGTGATTTACATCCAAATGTAATTATCTGCCTTAAATCAGGTGTGTCAGGGTTTTTAAGTTTTATCTTTCAAGTTCCCAGGCAATATTAAAAGGACATTTACATTTTGTATGAATAGCACCTTGAGTAATGAATTGAGCTGTATACACTCTGTACCTTCTTAACAACTCTGATTCCATAATGAAATGGTTTATTTGTAGAACTGTGGCCTAAGTCTTGCCTATGCACCTATCTTCTTGGCCGTCTATTAATCCTAGAACGGAATTTTTTAAAACTCCACCGATAGATTATTTTAAGTATTCTAATGAAGCAGTCATGGTAGACGTAACGCTTTATAGATGTGTGTGTCTTTGTTTCTAGCATCAAGCATTGCACAGTTCTCTCCAATAACATAGATCATCTCTTACTGAATTTAACACTGTCTGATATCATGGTCTCCCTGGCAAATGCGTCAACTTTGCAGAAGGATTGCAGTTGGATAGAAATGATAAGGAAATTTGTAACAGAGACCCTTGAAGATGGCTCTAGGCTAAATAGTAAGCAACTGAACAGATTGCTGGGAGTATCCTGGAGGTTAATGCAAATACAACCAAACAGAGGTAGGTGATGCTACTTTGCCCTTATTTAAGAGTGTAGCTCTTACATGTGCTATCTTAAGGTCTAGCTTTGAAATGATGGCTTGTAAACATTCCATGTAGTCAGGCTAATTATATTCAAGCCCTAAAAGGTAGCTACTGTCTACTTGAACACTGAAATTGTTTATGGCTCAGAGTATCTGTAAGTGGGTAGGTCCACTCTGAAGCAAATTGACAAAGACTCTACCCTCTTCTTATCTAGTTTGACTAGAATTTGAGAACTTTTTCCCTTGACTCATATGGCATGAATCTTCCCTGTCTCTTTACCTTTCTTCTAGCTTGATGTTAAGTTATATTAAGTCAGTTTTAGAGTGGCTTACTTATTCTTTGATTTAAAAACAAAGTTTTCCTATGTAGTTCCCATCTAAATCGCCTTTCTGATATTCCGGTTTTTGTCATTCCTAGGTTTGTTGTTAAGAAAATTTATACTGTAACTACTGATTGGTTTGACTTTTTTATTAGGCCATTGCTATAGGACTTCAATGGTAGTTGTCAGTTTGTGGCTAAAATTGGCTTTGCCATAGGAACAAAGTATTTCGGTGCATTCAGAGGAATTTGGGGGCTGTTAAACATTTTTTGATTCATATGCAAGTTGTTTTCTTTCTGTTTGTAGAGGACACAGAGACTCTTATTAAGGCAGTTTATACATTATATCAGCAGAGGGGCCTTATCCTTCCAGTTCGGACTTTGTTATTGAAGTTTTTCAGTAAAATCTATCAGACAGAAGAACTGAGATCTTGTAGATTCAGGTAAAATCTTGTTATTTTTCCTTTTTCTCTTGCTGAGTTTTTCTGTAGTCTGTTTAAATATTTAAATAATTTTAGAGAGATTAAATCTTTGGAGAAGTTCATTCTTTTTAATCCTACTTGTTTGCATTTAGGAAATGATATAAAATTTTAAAAGCAGCATACATAAAGTGCCAGTAAACTTTATACCCATATCTGAACAGATAAAAGACTGCTTAGGCATGCATTTCCACCTGTCCACTTATAGCTAAGGGACAGTTGGAACCATCTTAGCCCTTTCTCTTCCCTTCCCGTAAAAATTATGGAGGTTGAATCTCTAGCCATTAGTGACATATTGAGGCATATGGGATAAGAGTGAGGGCAATAGAAGATGAGAAAGTTTCTGGCTTAGTTTGGTGCTATCAGAGAGAGACAACAAAAGAGTGGACTAAGGAATTTTTCAGTAAGGTGAGTTTGAGGTTTATTTGGCATAGTCAGAAATGTTTGAGAGGAAGATATAGATTTGGGAGACCTCAACATATGTAGGTAGTTGTAACGTATTTGGGTATTTACTTTAAGCCAAGTACTTTACATAATCTCAGTAATCTTCATACTGCTACTGTGAGGTGAATACTGTTAGCTTCCATTTTACAGAAGGAAGCAGAAAATAAATAAATTGGTGAGTATTATGAAGCTAATGTGTAGCAGAGCTGAGACTTAAGTTCAGGTCTGTCTTGACAGCAAAGTCCATGATAGAATCACCAACCTTTCAGGGGACCTAGTAAAAATGTTCACTGTTATTCAAGACATTTGCACTCCAGCAAGTATTCTAAAGAAATAAAAATAGCACAAGTTTGAAGCCATTTTGTATGGGAGCAACTTACGGTGAATGTGTACATTTGTTAATAAAGTATAACACCACCAATTAGGATAAATAGTTAAGTGTCTTTATCCTTGAAAATAAGAATACAATTTAGATACTGCCCCAGTTAACGTTAATTTAGTGCGTAAAGCCTTGGAAAATGATGCTGGCATCTTGTGGGTTCTCAAATGTTTTAATGAATAAATTTGGTATTATTGGTACATAATTAGTCACTTTGTGATATATTTAAAAAAATTTTTTTTTTTTGTTTAAATTTATTTCCCTTGTCTTTGAGAATTACAAAGATGTCTTTGGTCTTTCTAAGATATCGTAGTAAAGTGCTGTCCCGTTGGCTGGCTGGTTTACCATTGCAACTTGCTCATCTTGGCTCCCGAAATCCTGAGCTTTCTACACAGCTTATTGATATCATTCATACCGCTGCAGCACGAGCAAATAAAGAATTACTAAAAAGTTTACAAGCTACTGCCCTCCGAATTTATGGTAAGAGTTCATTTGTTAAATGGCGTAGGTAGTCATTGGTCCACCCTGATACACAAAAGAAGTTTTTAAGGGGAGCTCTGTAGTTTTGCCTTTCCCTTAGTTTAAATTAGTAATACCATGGTTAAATTGCCAAAACAAAATATCAGACAGCAAATTCATTTTCAGTATTAGGATATAGAAGATTAATGATTGTTGATGCTTATTGCATTCTTAAATTGTCTTTCAAACCACTTGCTATTCATAAATTCAAAACTAATCTGATACTTAAAAATTCTTTTGCTCTGATGGCAAGACGTATCTTTATTATTTAATTATAATGAATATCTTGTATGACTTTCATATATTCTTTATTCATCTGGAACTGACTTAACTAATATTTTAAGCAGAATTATTAAAACATAACTGAGATGTATGTATACATATCATTATCGAAATATTCACATACTGTGAAATTCACCATTTTACAGTATACAGTTCAATGAATTTTAAAAACTATATTCCTAAGGTTGTGCAACTAACTATCACCACTGTCTAATTCTAAAACATTTTTATCACCCCAGAAAGAAACTTGTACTGATTGAAAGTTCATCCTTACTCCTTCCTTCCCCCAGCCCCTCGAAATCACTCATCTACTTTCTGTCTATATGGATTTGCCTATCATGGATATTTCTTATAAATGGAATTACATAACATGGGGCCTTTTGTGTCTGGCTTGTTTCACTTAGCATAGTATTTTCAATACTTTATTCCTTTTTATTGTTAAGTAGTATTTTGTTGTATGGATATGTCACTGGTATTTATCCATTTGTCTAGTGATGAACATTTGAGTGTTTTCCACCTTTTGTGGGTTATAGTTTTAAATATGTATTTTTCAATATTGGTCATATATATGTAGGTGTATATATACACACAGCAAACCAAGTCTTTTGCTTTAAGTCAGGTTGATGTTGTAATTGTCACTGTTTAGCAAAATTGCTTGTTTACTTTGTGCCCAATCTCTTTTCCTCTTTACCCCCATGAAAGTTTTTATTTCTAACAAGACACTTGGATATTAAATCTTTAAATAAATTATGTTTGGTATTTTATTTTATGCAGTAGCTTAACAAGCCGTACATAAGTGTTTGATGATATTAATATAATTATGCTTTTATGTAATTGATATTCAGCATAAAATTCAGCATAAAATGTTAGCCTATAATTCACTGGAAGTAATTGATCTGCTTTATTAATCTCTGGTTTGCTTGTCTTTCATAGTTGATGTTAATATGTCTATCCACCTCACTAGATCCACAAGAAGGTGCTGTGGTGGTTCTCCCTGCAGACTCTCAGCAGCGTTTGGTTCAGCTTGTGTATTTCCTACCCAGTCTGCCTGCTGATCTGCTTTCTCGGTTAAGTCGTTGCTGTATTATGGGAAGACTCAGTTCAAGTTTGGCTGCCATGCTTATCGGGATACTGCACATGAGGTAGCATGCTGAAGTGAGCTGTATTTTAAGTGTATAATCTTTTCCCCCTTTTACTGGTAATTTGTGAATTATGGAAGGCTTTTGAAGTCGCATATACTACCTTCATTTACTCTTAATGCAACAGTTAAAACTGTTGATATCACTAGGTAGAGTAAGTTTACAAGAGTAAGACTGTTTCAAATTACTTGGTTAATAATTTTTATAGATAGGTTGGAATAAGAGTTGAAATAGAATTAACAAAAGTGTGTAGTAAGGGATTTATTGGTAGGTGAGGGTGTCATACTTCAAACCTTTGTTGTTACGGAATTGCAATATAGACCTTTTCTTCAGAGAGCTCAGAATTTAATGTAGCTGGTGAATTAAATAAGCTTGTGGACTGAGACCAGGAATTACTTGTAATCTCTCTCTTTTGTTTTCCTGGTGGTATAATAAACATAACATAAAATTTACCATTTTAACCTTTCTTAAAAAGTTTTGCCAGGCGCGGTGGCTCACGCCTGTAGTCCCAGCACTTTGGGAGGCCAAGGTGGGCAGATCACGAGGTCAGGAGTTTGAGACCAGCCTGGCCAGCATGGTGAAACGCCATCTCTACCAAAAATACAAAACTTAGCTAGGCATGGTGATACATGCCTGTAGTCTCAGCTACTCAGGAGGCTGAGGCAGAAGAATTGCTTGAACCCAGGAGGCGGAGGTTGCAGTGAGCCGAGATGGTGCCACTGCACTCCAGCCTGGGTGACAGAGCGAGACTCCGTCTCAAAAAAAAAAAAGTTTTAATATTTCAAGAGACAAGTTCTCACTCTTACCCAGATTGGAGTGCAAATGGCATGATCATAGCTCACTGTGGCTTTGAACTCTTGGGCTCAAGAGATCCTCCCGCCTTGGCCTCCAAAGTAGCTAACACCACATGCCATTTTCCATAGCCATTTTACTCTGAAACTCTGAAAGGTTTGATACTGCTTGTGTTGGAAGTATCCTCATGTGTATATCTTCAGTCATAGTATGTTAGTATTCAGCAGTATTACTGGTTGTGGGAAGGGTCTGATGGGAAGGGTCTGATGTGGTTTTAGGCAGAAATAGAAATCTAGGCTGTAGTTGAAAAGTTTTCTTGTATAGATCCCCTATCTCAGGTAGATAAGAGTAGCTTACTCTTAATAGACTTTCTTCATACCAGTGTAGGACAGATATTTAACTCTGGTCACCGGAAGTGTGCTTCAAAACTGACAGTAAATTTGCCTTTTACCAAAACAGAGAACAAAACATAAATAAAATATTGTTTGTATTTAAAAATTCTAGGTTTATTTCTTCCTTGTATATGCCCATTAAAGGGGCCTGGACATATTTTTTAAGAATTTTAAATGTTGATTAGTTTTCCATGTTTTTTTATTTTTAGATATTAAAAAAACTGCACTTTGTTTTGTGTAAGCAAAGTGCTAGGCCTTTTAAAAGTTAAATTTTTAAAATTTTTTGTAACTTAAGTGCTTGTTTTTTATTTGACTTCCAGTAGAGGGCACTCTGTTCCTTAGCTATAACTTAGATTCAGTTCAGTTAAATCACCCCTTGAATGTTTCTTGAAATTGATTCTCCTTGGAAGATGCATTTAATGTCTTCCTCAACATCTGTTCACTTATGTTTAGTAACTTTTGTCTAGGATGTTTTTTAAAATCTTGGGTTTTTTTTTTTTTTTTTTGCTTTTATCTTTTTGTGGCGATGAGTGGCGAGAATTGGGAAAATATATTAATTTTACAAATACTGATAATACGGACTCATATTTAAACGATTGTCATTGTAGTTAAAGTCTGCCAAATTAAATTTTGCTTTTTAGTATTTGTACAGAGTCCATTAGTAGACTTCTCTCTATATAGGTGTACTATTCCCATCTAAAGTAGTCCCTTTTTAAAAAGAATACAAAATTAGGACTTTTTAGTCTTGTTGAGCCCATGGCACTATCATTTTATCACTTTTCATAGGGTCATAATAAGACTAGCTGGGCGCAGTGGCTCACGCCTGTAAATCCCAGCACTTTGGGAGGCTGAGGCAGGCGATCACTTGAGGTCAGGAGTTTGAGACCAGCCTGGCCAACGTGGTGAAACCCCATCTCTATTAAAAATACAAAAATTAGCTGGGCATGGCAGCTCGTGCATGTAACCCCAGCTACTAAGGAGGCTGAGGCAGGAGAATTGCTTGAATCCAGGAGGCAGAGGTTGTAGTGAGCTGAGATAGTGCCACTGCACTTCACCCTGGGTGACAGAGGGAGACTCCATCTTAAAAAAAGGACTGAAGGTTAGTTCATTCAGACATATATATGTTGGGTTACTTCATATCTTTAGTTTTTTATTCAAAATAACTCCTCTTCTTGACCATGACTATAAAAGTGAACTTTTAAATTATTTGCCACTTACACTCTTAAAATACTGCTTCTCAGTCCCATGCATCCTGTGCACTGTTGCCAGATTGATTTTTCTGCAATACTCCTTTACTCAATTCTGATTTTTATCTTGTCACATTAATTGGTCTGTGAGATTAAGTTTAGCTCAATTTTTGTAGTTCTGATACCTTGCCATCTGTATTAAAGCATTTGTCTAATGGCAGGACATGTACCACCTAAGCAGGGATTCCACGTGTTAAAAACCCATCAGCTAGAAATCATTCATGTTTCTCTCAGCTTTTAAAAAATGTGTTTGGAATTGCTGTCTCTACCTTTTTACCAGCAAGTTATAGTTTTTTAATAATCTGATGTTTTCCTCATACCATTCTACTTGTGGTGTTTCATCGTAATATCCAGTGGCCTTTTCTCAGTTCTTACCCCACTACCCCAATTTATTTATAGCCAGATTGGGGGAACAGAAAGCATAAATACGGAAAGATGCTCCATGGTGTTAGATAAAATCTCTGAGGAAGGAGAAATTAGCTTGTACCAGGAAGTTTGGCTCGGGTTTCAAATAGGGTGAACATATGACCTGGTCTGCCAGGAACAGTTCCATTTTACTCCTTTTGGCCCAGCATAATCAGCACCAGCACCCTCTTTTGCTCACAGAAGTGTTCAGGCTTGGAAAGTATATATGGTTTTCATAGTTTAGTTTTAAAGACAGTGTGCTATATTGCTTGTCATTTATCACTTTTCACAGGGTCAGAATTTTAAATAGGCTGTTAAATAAATTTGCTGCCCCTTTTGGCCACTGGATGGCACAGTGGCTTCCTGTTTTCATTGAGTTCAAGAAGATAATAGTTTGTTTTCCAACCACTATTTTGTACTTCTTTCTGTTGAGCATCTGTACTTTTTATAACCCCCTTAGCTTGTGCTCTTGCCCCATAGACCTTTGCTTATCACCTGGGAATGACACCCAAGAAGAGTGTTTTCATTATTTTATGCCCGTCCCCTCGTAAGAATATTAATAAGGCAGGGTGCAGTGGCTCACGCCTGTAATCCCAGAACTTTGGGAGACCAAGGCAGGCGGATCACCTGAAGTCAAGAGTTTGAGACCAGGCTGGTCAACATGGCGAAACCCCATCTCTACTAAAAATACAAAAATTAAGGACGCCTATAATCCCAGCTACTCAGGAGGCTGAGGCAGGAGAATCGTTTGAACCCAGGAGGTGGAGGTTGCAGTGAGCTGAGATCATGCCATTCATTGCACTCCAGCCTGGGCAACAAGAGTGAAACTCCATCTCAAAAAATATATATATTAATAAATATAAGTCCAATTATTATAACAGTAAAAAAATTACTAAGTGCTTATAGGTGAATTAGAAGTTCCTAATTTTGTTTGATATTTATTCAGATGTCTGTGATAAAAAATTTTTAGTATCAGCTTGTCTGATTATTCTGAGCCTTTCTGCAACACCCATGGTTGACATTTGTTTTCTTCCTAGCTTTACCTTGAAGGGAATTTTTAAAGGAGACACTAGAAACTGATCTCATAGGAGGAACCAAATAATTCTCATTTAATGAGAAGCTGCTTTACATTTAGCTATTCCTTTTGAGTCCTCTGCCAATACCTTAGCTGCACTATTGTGAAATAGACCTAGTTACAACTTTACTAAGAATAAGAACACAGAGTTGCCTTACAGTGGCTTTAAAGATAAGTTTTCTTTACCTAATTAAGATACTTTTGCTTAGTTATGTAGGAAGCTGAAGCTTGTTTAAACATAACTCATTTGCTGAGGGTAAGACTATAAAAATCAAATAGTAAATACATAGCAGCTGAACCTACCACTGAAAAGCAAAACTTCATCTTGGCTCCTTAGAGTCTGATTTTCAAGTGGGATGGAAATCTTCTGTTATACTATATATGTTGATCAAGTATGCTTTTTAATGAAAGTTTGTATTAATATGTTTGAATTTCAAACTTTTCTACTATGGTACCTGAGCCCTTGGATATGAAATTAATACAAGGCATATATGGGTTTTAAGCTATGAAATCAAACTTGTTTTCAGCAAAGAAAAATGGTTATATACTGTGCTACCTTTGAAAAGTCTGTCAAGTTGGTCACTTCTGGTAATACTTCTCCCTTTGTTTTTTATAGATCATCATTTTCTGGGTGGAAGTATTCAGCTAAAGACTGGTTGATGAGTGATGTGGACTATTTCAGCTTCTTATTTTCCACACTTACAGGTAACCACATTCACTTGCCAGATTAAAAAAGAAAAAACCTAATGTGAATCACAATTATCCTTCTAAGATTTGCCATTTTATCAGTTTGGTTCAGTTTTGAAGATGATAAATATTCAGTCTTGGAGTGATTTTTGTGATTAGTAAGTGGAAATCGAAAGAATATTTCTAACCTACATTGTTAGGCTCCTGAGGCAGGAGTATGGATGATTTATCTTTAAATCTCTTATGAGTATCAAAACCCTGAGCATTATTTGAATGTCATGTTATTGTATTTTTAAGTTTGATGTACTGTTACTATTATTTTAAATGCAATATTTAAATATTTTCATTTTATACTTGGATAATGATGGGATTCTTTGAAATTTTCTGAAGACTTGAAATTAGGAGAGTTAATATAGTGTCAGAGTCCAAAAAGAACTTGACAGTTCCAATACTATGCTGAATCTAGCAAGATAAATATTTCAGAAGATAAACGTAAGCTCCTATATGTTTATTGTATACTTTTGAATGTGTACATTTGAGGTGGCGGAGGCTTTGTGTTTTAATAATAGTAGTTGTCAAAAAGATTTTAGTGGTTTTAGAAAGCTCATTGGGAGTCAGTACATGGCTATCAAACTAGATGCTGCCTCTTTAGGTTGTGCTTACAGAAGTATAGTGATTTGAACATCAAGGTAGATAGGGTTGGGCCACATCAGTGGTATTCTGATCGTTCTGAGAACTACCTTTCAGGAGTGACTTTGGCAGGTTGTTTGTGTAGGTTAGGCCAAGTGTAATAGAGGTGGTAAGGGGAACTAGAAATTGTTGAATGAACTATACACGTATTGTCAAAGTAAAAACACTTAGGGCGATGGAGTAGTTTTAAAACATTTGAAGGGCTATTATCTAAGAAACTAAAACATTTGATATATATGTAGGAGTATATTATTGCTTTTACTTGCTCATTTGCTTTTTTAAACCTACCATTAATTGGAAAGATTATGCTTTTCACTCTAAGTAAAAGTGTCAAAACCCTAGTAGAAGTGGTAAAACTGGTTTCTTGCTATATTATAGATTGGGTCTGATCACATCTTTTATGTAATTATATGAATTTAACTGTCTTCATTGCTAGCATTTTATTTTTTAAAATATTGCATGAAATGCAGAAGCTCAGAAAACAAGGTAGCTTAAAGAATGTTCACTTGAAGACATATGTCATCTCTGTTTTTTAAAAAATTATGAAAAATGTCACTGCTTTTTTTTTTAAATTGGCTTTCTTTGTTTACCTGTATTAGGGTTTTCGAAAGAGGAGTTGACTTGGCTTCAGAGCCTTCGAGGAGTTCCTCATGTCATCCAGACACAGCTTTCCCCTGTGCTTCTCTACCTTACAGATTTGGATCAATTTTTACACCATTGGGATGTAACAGAGGTAATAGTTCATTTAAAAAGAAACCGATAATTATTAAAATTCAGTTCATCAGCCAGCAATAGTTACTATATGTGAACTGCCTTGTGTGAGAGCTTTTCAAAGATACTTGTTTAAAGTGCTTATAATCTTGGATAGGAGAAGTAAGTTTGAAAAGGGAAACATTCTTTATAAATTATGCCAGTAGAACAGAACAAATCAGCAATTTGAATGATAGATCTGTCTTTTTAAAAGAGGAAAGCATTATGTAAGAGGAAGAATTGAGGTTTTGAAGGATAAGACTTAAGTAAGAGTTGGTATCCTTGAAAGTGACTTTTTAAATGGAAGATTATTCACCAGTTCCTTTGGTTTTAAGAATTACTATGTAGCTTATTAAAATTAAATTTAAAACCCAAATTCTTCAAGTTTTGAAGTTTGGTTTACAAGTCTTAATTTTTATTTGATTTGATTTGATTTGATTTGATTTTTTTGAGACAAGAGTTTTGCTCTTGTCACCCAGGTTGGAGTGCAGTGGTACAATCTCGGCTCACTACAACCTCCGCCTCCCAGGTTTAAGTGATTCTCCTGCCTCAGCCTCCCAAGTAGTTGGGATTATAGGCATGCGCCACCACACCTTGCTAATTTTTTGTATTTTTAGTAGAGGTGGGTTTCACCATCTTGGCCAGGGCTGGTCTTGAACTCCTGACCTCAGGTGATCCACTCACCTCGGCCTCCCAAAATGCTGGGATTACAGGCATGAGCCACCACACCCAGCCTACAAATCTTACTTTTTAAGTAAATTTAAACATTTAAAGGAGGACTTTGATTTAATTTTATTCCTTTTACAAACCAATTTTTTTTTACTTTCTTAAATAACTGTAATAGTATTTGTCAAATACTTCAGTTTTCTGACAAACCTTCACAAATGATTGAAGTAAATCTTAGAGATAGCTAATAAATTGAACATATAAATATCGGAAATCTTATGTTTTAGTACTACTTAATGAAACTTCAGATTAAAACCACAAGTCTAAATTAATTAACTACTGACTTTAAAAAGTATTTTTTGTTACTGTTTTGGGGTTTGGTTTGGTGTTTTTTGTTTTTGTTTTTTTGAGACGGAGTCTCGCTTTTGTCACCCAGGCTAGAGTACAGTGGCGCTATCTTGGCTCACTGCACCCTCCGTCTCCCGGGTTCAAGCGCTTCTCCTGCCTTAGCCTACAGAGTAGCTGGGATTACAGGCACCCGCCACTACTCCCGGCTAATTTTTTGTGTTTTTAGTAGAGACAGTTTTGCCATTTTGGGCTGCTGAACTCCTGACCTCAGGAGATCCTCCCACCTTGGCCTCCCAAAGTGCTGAGATTACAGGCGTGAGCCACTGCTCCCGGCCTGGTGTTTTCTTTTTAAGAGATTTCGCTGTTTTGCCCAGGCTGGCCTTGAATTCCTGGGCTCAAGTGATCCTCCTGCCTCAGCCATCTGAGTAGCTGGGGCGGTGGGCATATGGCATCATGCCCAGCGGCTGACATATTTTAAATCGGAAGTACAAGGCTGATCTTTTGCCCTAATAGGCAAAATTGTCTTAAATGTTACAAATACTTACACTAAATACACAAACAATATCACAAACATTAATACTAAGGGTTTATTTAATTTCTAAGTTTTTAAGTTTATTTTCATTCTTTTGTGTCTGCGTGTAGATTTAGGGGTACAAATGCAGTTTTGTTACATGCGTAAGACTGTACAGTGGTGAATCAGGTTTCTGAGAGTATCACCCAACAACGTACACTGTACCCATTAAGTAATCTCCTGTCATTCACCCCACTCCCACCCATTCACCCTTTTGAGTCTCTGTTGTCTGTCATTTCACACTCTATGTCCATGAGGAGACATTATTTTTAGCTCCCACTTACAAGGAAGAATATGCGCTATTTGTCTGTGTCTGACTTGTTTCACTTAAGATAATGGCCTTCAGTTACATCCATGTTGCTGCAGAAGGCATGATTTTATTCTTTTCTATGGCTACATAGTATTTCATTGTGTGTAAATATCACATTTTCTTTATCCACGCATATGTTGGAACATTTAGGTCAATTCCATATGTTTGCTATTGTGAATTGTGAATAGTCCTGCAATAACCATAGGTATCTTTTTGATGTAATTATTTCTTTTCCTTTGGGTACATATACGGTAATAGGCGTGCTGGATCGAGTGGTAGTTCTATTTTCAGTTATTCGAGAAATCTTTCTACTGATTTCCACAGAGGTTGTACTAATTGACATTCTCAACCAACAGTGTATAAGTGTTCCCTTTGTCTTCTTAATATCCATTCTGACTAGTGTAAGATGATATCTCTTTCTGATTTTAATTTGTATTTCTCTGATGATTAATGATGTTGAGCATTTTTTCATGTGTGCCTTTTTGGCCAATTTGTCATCTTGAAAAATACCCATTCATATCCTGTCTACTTTTTAATGTGGTTGATTTTTTGCTGTTGCTTAAGTTCCTTGCATTGTAAATTTTTGTATTAGTCTCCTGTTGGATGCATGGTTTGCCTATATTTTCTCCCATTCTGCAGGTTTTCTGTTTGCTTAGGTAATTATTTTTCTGTGTAGAAATTTTTTAGTGTAATGAAGTCCTATTTGTCTATTTTTGTTTTTGTTGCTTGTGCTTTTGGGCTGTTAGTCATGAATTATTTGTCTAGATCAATGTCCAGAAGAGTTTTCTCTAGGTTCTTAGTATTTCTGTAGTTTCATATCTTACATTTAAGTGTTTAATCCATCTCGAGTTGATTTTTGTATATTGTAAGAGAGATCCAGTTTCATTTTTCTGCATGACATTCCAGTTTTCCCAGCACCTATGGTAAAAGTTGTCCTGTCTCCACAGTAGTTCTTGTTGACTTTGTCAAAGCTGAGTTGGTTATAAATATGTGCCATTATTTTTGGGTTCTCTATTCTGTTCCCTTGATCTATGCATCTGTTTTTATACCAGTACCATGTTGTTGTGTTTACTACAGCCTTGTAGGTAATGTAAAGTATCACAGGGAATGTGATACTTCCAGCTTTGCTCTTTTTGCTTAGTATTGCTTTGGCTATTCAGGCTCTTGTTTTGGTTCCATATTAATTTTAGGATTTTTTTTCTAATTTTGTGAAAAATGACATTGGTATTTTGATAGCAGTTTCATTTACTCTAAAGATTAATTTGGATAGTGTTGTCATTTTAATAATGTCAGTTTTCCTATCTGAACATTGAATGTTTTTTCATTTGTTTGTGTCATCTACATTTTCTTTCATCAGTGTTTTCTAGTTCTCTTTGTAGAGCTCTTTTATCTCCTTGGTTAAATATATTCCTAGGTTTGTTTGTTTTTGTAGCTATTATAAGTGGGATTGCCTTCTTGATTTTGTTCTGAACTAGTTATTGGTATATAGAAATTACTGATTTTTGTATGTTGATCTTATATCTTGAATTCATTTCTAGATATAAGATCATACCATCTAGTTGGATATGGTGGCATGCACCTGTAATACCTCTACTTGGAAGGCTGGGGCAGTAGGATAGCTGGAGCGCAAGAGTTTGAGGATGCAGTGAACTATGACTGTGCCACTGCACTCCAGTTGGGGCAACAGAGCGAGACCCCATGTCTTAAAAAATAATCGTATCAGCAAACAGGGATAATTCAACTTCCTCTTTTCCAATTTGGATGTCTTTTTTTTCTCTTGCCTGATTGCTCTGGCTAGGATGTCATGTACTGTGTTGAATAGGATGATAAAAGTGGGCATCCTTGTCTTGTTCCATTTCTTACAAGAAATCTTTCCAACTTTTCCTCATTCAGTGTGATGTTGGCTGTGGGTTTGTCATATATGGATGGCCTTTATTACTTTTGAGGTATGTTTCTTCTGTGCCAAGTTTGTTGAGAGTTTTTTTCATGAAGGGATGCTGAATTTTATCAAATGCATTTTTTGTGTATTTTGAAATGATCGTATGGTTTTTGTCCTTAATTTGGTTCATGTGAAGTATCACATTTATTGGTTTGTGTATATTGAACCATTCTTGCACCCCTGAGATAGAAACCCTGCATCATGGTATATTATCTTTGATGTACTTTTAGATTTGATTTGCAAGTATCTTGTGGAGGAATTTTGTGTCTGTGTTCATAAGGGAGTAAAAGAATGAATAATGCCTCCAGGACATTTGGGACTTATGTAAAGTGACTAAGCTTATGAATTATTGGTATTCCCAAGGGGAAGAAAGATTTAAAGTTTAGAAAACCTAGCCAACCAAGTAATTGGTGAAAACTTTCCAAGCCTAGCAGGAGATTTAGACATCCAGGTTCAGAAGGCCCAGCAGTCCTCAGAATACATTGCAGAAAGGACTTCATCATGACATATTATAATCAGACTGTCTAAAGTCAAAATGAAAGAGAGAATTCTAAAATCAGCAAGAGAATCGTATCTAGTCATTTATAAAGAAAATCCCATCAGACTAACAGCAGACTTTTTAGCAGAAACCTTACAGGCCAAAAGAGAATGGGATGGCATAATCAAAGTGCTGAAAGGAAAAAGCAAAAAAACTCTGAAAGCCAAATAGTAATTTATTGGCTGAAAGTTGGGATTAGAGAGGTGGTAAAAGATACTCATACAAACAGAAACCAAGAGTGAGCAGGAGTAGCTATACTTTTACAGGTAAAACAGACTTCAAATCAGAAACAGGTTTAACAAATACAAAGAAAATCATTATGTAATGATGAAGGGATCAATTCAGCAAGAGGATACAACAATTCTAAATATATATGCACCCAACACCAGAGCATCCAGATTCCATGAGTATTACTAGACCTAACGGAAGAAATACATGGCAATACAATAATAGTGGGGTGCTGTAACACCCCACTCTCAGCATTAGATCATTGAGAAAGAAAATACAAAGAAACATTGGATTTAAGTTGAACTTTAGACCAAGTGGACCTTACAGACATTTATAGAACATTCTACTCAACAAACTGCAGAATATGCATTCTTCTCATCATCACATAGAACTATCGATCTCCCAAATAGACCATATGGTAGGTCACAACAAGTCCCAACAAATTTTAAAAAATCAAAATTATACCAAGTATCTTCTCAGACCACAGTGGAATAAAATAAGAAATCAGTACCAAGAGGAACTTTACAAATGATGCAAATACATCACTTTGCATTGAAATATTGCAAAATTAAAAAACATACACCTGAACGATGACATGCTCCTGAGCAATTATTGAGTCACTGAAGAAATTAAAATAGAAATACAGAACATTTTAGAAACAATTGAAAATGGAAACAAATCATACTAAAACCCATGAGATACAGGAAAAGCAGTGCTGAGAGGGAAATTTGTAGCATTAAATGTCTACATGAAAAAAAGTAGAAAGATTACTAATCAACAACCTAACATTGTACCTTAAGGAACGAAAAGTAAGAACAAACCAAGCCCAAAATTAGCAGAAGACTTGAAATAACAAAGATTAGAGCAGAACTAAATGAAATAGAGATCAAAAAACAATACAAAGGGTCAACAAAATGCAAAGTTGGTTCTTCAGAAAGATAAGATTGATAGCCAGTAGCTAGACTAAGCAAGAATAGTGAAGATCCAAATAGACAAAAACAGAAATGAAAAGGAGACATAACAAATGATACCACAGGGACTATTACAAACAACTATACACCTACAAACTGAAAAATCTAGAGGAAATGGATAAATTCCTGGAAACATACAACTCCCCAAGGTTGAACCAGGATGAAACAGAAAATCTGAACAGACCAATAATGAGTAGTATGGTTAAATTGGTAATAAAAAAATCTCCAGGCCGGGTGCAGTGGCTCATGCCTGTAATCCCAGCACTTTGGGAGGCTGAGGCGGGAGGATCACGAGGTCAGGAGTTCAAGACCAGCCTCACCTATGGTGAAACCCTGTCTCTACTAAACATACAAAAGTTAGGTGTGGTGGCATGAGTCTGTAGTCCCCGCTACCTGGGAGGCTGAGGCAGGAGAATCGCTTGAACCCAGGAGGTAGAGGTTGCAGTGAGCCGAGATCGTGCCACTGCACTCCAGCCTGGGTGACAGAGCGAGACTCCATCTCAAAAAAAAGATCTCCAAAGAATGAAAAGCCCAGGACCAGATGGATTCACAGCTGAATTCTGCCAAATGTACAAAGAAGAACTAATACCCATTCTCGTGAAATTGTTTCCAAAAATCAAGGAGGGAAGAGAGAATTCTCCTTAATTCATTCTGTGATACCAGTATCACATGATACCAAAACTATACAGGGACACAGCAGAGAAAAGAAGACTACATTACATACCTATTTGTCTCTCCTTTTTTTCTTTTTTTTTTTCGGAAACATCGTTTCACTCTGTCTGTCTCCCAAGCCGGAGTGCAGTGGTGCAGTCTCAGCTCACTGCCAGTCTCCGCCTCCTGGGTTCAAGCGATTCTCTTGCCTCAGCCTCTTGAGTAGCTGGGATTACAGGTATGAGCCCCCACACCTGGCTAATTTTTGTATTTTTAGTAGAGACGGGGTTTCACCGTGTTGGCCAGGCTGGTCTTGAACTCCTGACTTCAAGTGATCTGCCTGCCTTGGCCTCCCAAAGTGCTGGGATTACAAGCGTGACCCACCGTGCTTGAGCCTATTCTTTATTTCTTAAATTTCTTTCCTTTTCTTTTGAGACCAAGTTTCACTCTTGTTGCCCAGGCTGATGTGCAATGGCACAATCTCGGCTCACTGCAACTTCTGCCTCCCGGGTTCAAGCGATTCTCCTGCCTTAGCCTCCCAACTAGCTGGGATTATGGGCGCCTGCCACCATGCCCGGCTAATTTTTTATATTTAGTAGAGACGGGGTTTCACCATGTTGGCCAGGCTGGTCTTGAACTTCTGACCTCAGGTGATCCACCTGCTTTGGCCTCCCAAAGTGCTGGGATTACAGGCATGAGCCACTGTGCCTGGCTGCTATTTCTTAATATTCAAAGGTGCTTGTCCAGTGAGAATGCAAAATTATGCCATCCTAAGTAATATTGGTTTCATTTTTTTCATGCAAAATCTGAAGTAATATTCTCTCCTGGCTGATTTTGTTTTTTGTTAGCCAGTTTTGACAGTGTTCTCAACAGGGTAGTCTCTCAGTTCAAGTTACAACCTAATTCTTTTTTTGTTGTTGGTGGTGTGTCAATTAATTTATTAACTTGATATTTTCATTTTATTTTGAATTCTCTTCATGTTCTTCCTATCTCTAGGGACTATATCTTTTATAGTTATTTAACTTATTTCTCTCATGGCTTTGTTTGACTCTGGTCACAATGCTAGGGTCATGCCAATGACATCCTCATTTTATTACCCATAGTGCCTGGTACTGTGTTTACTTACAGGTCTTGAAATCTTACATTTATTTTAGGTTTTCAGCTTGCTTTTATCTCTCAGGGTCTGTATGGTGACTTGTAAGTTCTCAGGGAAAGCTCAGCTTCTTATGGGTATGGTAGCACATGTAAATTTCTTGGTATGATACTTGGGGAGAGTTCAGGTGGTCTCCTATTTGTGAAAGAGAAGATTATATTAGAGTAGTTATGGCAGACCAGTTTTCTGCAAAGAACAGTGGAGAATGGAATTTAGAAACCAACATGTGGAATTTAGGTGTGCTTATTGCTGTTGGGTGTTGCTTCTCCCGTATCCTCTTACTGGACATAAAGTCATCATTCAACACCACAGAGTTTATTCTAGTTATATCCTGTTTCTTTTTTGTACCTGCTTTCTCTGATAGAAACCTGGCTCCAGTTATACTTAATATATTTACTTGATCAGCTTCTCTGTAATTAGTCTTTCTTTGCTCCCACCCCTCTCATCTCACTCCATTTGGACTCTGGTTCTTGCAGGCTGTCTACTCTGGGCCATCTCAGCACTCCCGCCAAATCCAGTGCCAAAGTTTACCTAGTTTGGCCCCACCCGTTGGCTTTAGAACTGAATCGTTTAGGGCAGCAAGGGGAGGCAGAAGGGAAGTGATGAAGTGGTTATTATTGAAGGTGCACTTTTCAAATGTGGTTTACCTTTGATTAATAAAAATATTCACCATGTTTGTTTTGAAGTAGGAAGATGGCCTTGGAAATGATTTTTTTCTGATTGTTACTTATAGGTATAAAAGAAAAAGTTACCAAATAAATTATCTGGGTAGTATCTATAAGAAACTTTACAGAGAAATAATGTATAGATCTGTTGATCCCTGCCCCCACTCTCAAATCTGTAAATAACAAAGTACAAAAAGTCTTGATTTTTCAGGGCTAGATGACAGCTCTCTTGAACTTAATTGACTGATCTCTTCCTAGAGTGATATTCTTCCTTTCCCCATTCTTGTTTTTTTCATGTGATGTTTTTACATATTTCATTTTTGATAGTATACTGTATCAGATTCTGGGAGTTTGTGCTGTGACTGGTATCTGTGAAGGACAGTACTGTTCTTGACTCCTCTTGTTTATCTGAGAACTTAGGAAATTAAAAATACTAGGGGTTTTACTTCTAACTCTACTTTTTGTGCAGATTTCTTTTTTACCTTTAGAGAATAGGAGGCAGTGTCATGAATAAATTGAACAGGATATTTGTATTTTCTGGGTCATAAATATTTTTCTGTGATACATTTCTCTATCAGGTGGGCAAAAAAAGCTTTTGTTAGCCCTTTGTTCATATCACTCAGATCTTTCTGTTGTAGCACTCAATAGAAATACAGTATGCCCTTACTTACTATCCTCAGTAGGTTCTTTAGGAAACGGAAATGACATATACACTAGGTCCTTGAATAACATATTTTTTGGAGACAGTGTCTCACTCTGTCATCCAGGCTACAGTGCAGTGGCACCATCATGGCTTACTGCAGCCTCAACCACTTGGGCTCAGGCGATCCTCCTGTCTCAACCTTCCGAGTAACTGGTACCACAAGCACGTGCTACCACATCTGGCCCAACTTTTTTTTTTTTCTTCTAGATGAGGTACCACTATGTTGACCAGGCTGGTTTCAAACTCCTGGGCTCAAGCAGTCCTCCTACCTTGGCCTCCCAAAGTGCTAGAATTACAGTCATGAGCCACCAGGCTGGCTGAAAAACTTTTTTTAATAATGTTGATTGGGGGGAAAAATGATTGCATTATACATTGTTTTGCTTAAAGTCATAGCTTACAAGAACCTGCTAAAGTTGTTAAGTGAGGACTTACTGTACAGTCTCCATGTTGGTAGATTGTAAGCCACTTGAGGGGTATGAGAAAGAAGAGAAGGTTTCTCATTCTTTTATTCCTGTGCATGGCACCTAATAGGGGCTAGCTCAGTAGTCAATAAATGATTAGTAGATGAATTATTTGGAAAATTAGGCCAAATATTAAGGTCTATTTGTTTGATCTTTGACATTTACATCTTCAGAGTAATTTGTTACATGTTTCCTATAAATATGTAGAGCAAGTAAGTATTAAAAGAATCTGTTGCTGGGCACAGTGGCTCACACCTGTAATCCTAGCACTTTGGGAGTCTTGAGGTAGGTGGGTTGCTTGAATCCAGGAGTTTAAGGTGAGCCTGGGCAAAATGGTGAAACCCCATCTCTGCTAAGAATACAAAAATTAGCTGGGCGTGGTGGTGTGCACCTGTAGTCCCAGCTACTTGGGAGGCTGAGGCCAGAGGATTGCTTGAGCCAGGTCATGGGGGTTGCAGTGAGCTGAGATTGCATCACTACACTCCAGCCTGGGTGACAGAGTGAAACTCTGTCTCAGAGAAAAAAAAAAAAAAAATCTGTTGAACTTGTTTCTGACCTAAAATGTTCTGATTTGGTTACTGGTTTTCTCCTTTTCTGACAGGCAGTTTTTCACAGTTTATTGGTTATTCCTGCCCGAAGTCAGAACTTTGACATCCTGCAAAGTGCCATCAGTAAGCATTTGGTAAGTATCCTTCAACTTTTTCTCTTAAGAATGAACACAAGATGCATTGGTTAGAATAGAGTTTACCATAGCCCCAGAAATAGTGTATCTGGAATTCTAAGCTTAATGATACCATAGCCTCTTGCAGCATGATGCATTGGCAAGAACTGAGGAATCTTGGTATTTTTCCTGGCTGTTATTAATTTAATTCTGAGTGACCTTGGGAACAGTCTCTTCTTAGGACCTCACTTTTCTAAATCAGTGAAATAAGGGACCTGAAAATTAAACTTCAAATCCTTTCCAACTTCTGTAATTCGCATGTACTTTGCCTCAGTGTATTGAGAATTCAACATCTAGACTGGAGTCTGGGTTCCACCTAGAAGGTTTGGGGTCCAAAGTAGGCACATTATCTAACCTGGCACAAGGTGTGGTCCCTGGAAGCTGTAGACTCAACCCTGAGACTGGCCTGTTACTTGATACTGGATGTCTCATTTCCATTGGTATTAAATCCACATTAGATATACCTCTGTAGTTGCTTTTAACTTCCTCCAGTGTTTACACTCTTTATCTTTGGCTTTTTATTGTAATGTATAATAGTACAAAGCAGGGCTCCCAAATTATATCTTTGAGAAACATACTTGTTTGGATAAAATACAGGCATATCCAGACTCCTTTTTCTCTTTTAAAATGTTATTTCCCTTGAGTTGGAAGAGAGTGCTGCTTTGAATTCCTGGTACCTTCTCCCTGCTGTCAAACTTGCAATCCTTATCCCTGTGTCATCAACAATGCCCACTTTTTTTTTCTCTACCTCCACTCCGGAGAATTAGACTCTCCTTTGACTACATTCATTATTCTAGTAAAAGATCGATATGCCAGACAGTCTTGGCCACTATTTTCACACAGCCTGTGGAGGAGGTTAAGACATCAGAGTTTGCAGACTTTCTAAAATCATTACCCAACAGTAGTCTCCAGGAGATTGAAACCATGTATATATACAGTAACAAGTTAGATTGTACTTTAATGACAATGCATACAGTACATTCTAGATGAATTAACAAACCCTAATGACCTTTACTGGGTTTCTTGGCAGTGAAGCAGTCAAACGTTAACTATAGTAATATCTTTTACTGACTCCAGTAGAGGTATGTTTATTCATGTCTGAATGACTAAATCAAAGTGCAGAGGAAGGCTAATTTTAAAATGAGCTATTTATACATTTAATTACCTGGCATAGGAGTGGTGCCACATGCAAGTTTTCCAGCCTGAATAATTAAAAAATTTTTAAGTGTGATTGTTGGTACTCAGATTTTGAGTACATGAAATAATCCCTTTAAATAGTAATTTCTAACCAGCAGTAGACATTTTATAGAAAATTCAGAAGACTTTGTCGTGAAGGGCAGACAGTGGATTGGGTTAATAGCACTTCTTGTGTTTGCATGTTTTCAGAGTCATTTAATTTAGAGATTAAATTCTCAAAGAAAAACGGGACCTTAAGGTGTGGCAGGTGGTATGTGTTAGGTATATATTAGTTTTCAGTAGAAATGATGTACAGTTAATCATGAATTAACAGGTTTTGGTTTTATTTGCAGGAGGGGGGCTGTTTTGAAGAGGTAATTAATCTTGTTTTTCTCTGCTTAGGTTGGGTTGACTGTAATTCCTGACAGCACGGCTGGCTGTGTTTTTGGTGTTATCTGTAAGCTCCTGGATCATACTTGTGTAGTTAGTGAGACTCTACTGCCATTTCTGGCTTCTTGTTGCTACAGTCTTCTTTATTTTCTGCTCACTATAGAGAAGGGGGAAGCAGAACATCTAAGAAAAAGGTAATTATTTTTTATTCTTCAACCTTAATTTTCCTACTGTTCTCCCTCCCCCAACCAAATAATAATAGAGACAGTTAAAGATAATTAGGTTATACAAATACCTTAAAGTCTCTTTAAGAGAGTTTGTGTCAGCCTGGCTAGCTTTTTCTTTGTTCCTTCATGAATCCCCTTTGTGTTGTCGTGAAAATTTTTAGTTTTTTGTTTTTTTCCCCTTTAAGTTACAAATTTGAAAAGTTAGATGGCATTATAAAATTTTTTGTGAGGTTTCTTTTATTAACATTGCTGTAAGTCTAGCAAGAAAAATAATTCTACCCTTAGGAGGATGGGCTATTAGTACAAACCTTTGTATTTTGTTTTGAGCTTCATTAGAGCTAGCCAGAGTGGGAATTTTAAAATCTTGGATTTAAGGAAATGTTTCTAAGATGCTAGTGTTTTTAATTAGTACTTTTGCTCATGTATAATATTCAGGCTAGAGCTTTTAGCATAGTTGGGAAGATTTTACTTTCATTTTAAAAAGTATTTTTTGCTTGTATTCTTATTGGTGTGCCCATTAAAAGTTCATTGTAGAAGGTTTTAAAACCTGCTAACAGGTTGGCAAATATTCTGTCACCTGCTGTTAATGTTTTGATGTGTGCCTTTTGGCCTTTTTTGAACTTTTAAATGACATGAAAATACATATACTGAATGTATTAAAAACATGTATGTAGTTTAAAAGGTAATTATAAACTGAGCCTCCATTTAACCAACCCCAAGGTTCCGATATAGAATATCATCAGCACATATACTGTTAATGTACCCTGTACAGTTAAATGTCTTTTACGTACCCCTCTGCCCCAGATCACTTTGGTGTTGATCAACTTCATTACCTTTATAAAAAAAGGTTTTATGTGCATTTTTTAACAGTATCATATTTGTTTTGCATTATTTGTGGATTTTTTGTAATGGGAATTACACTGCATGTATTTTTTGTGATTTGATTCTCTCAGCATTGCTTTTGAGATTGGTTGAAGTTGATTCATTTAGCTGTATTTCATTCATTTTTATTTCTGCATACCAGGGTTCAGCAAACTTCTTTCTATAAAGGGTCAGTTAGTAAATTTTTTTTTTTTACTAATTTTACTAATGGTTTTGCAGACCATTAAGGTCTCTGTCATGGCTACTCAACACTACCATGGTAGTGTGAAAGCATCAATCGATAATATGTAAATAAATAAGTATGATTGTGTTCCAGTAAAACTATTTACAAATACTTGTCATGGGCTGGATTTGGCCTGTGGCCATAGTTTGCTCAGTCTGCTCTGTAGTATTCTGTTACATGCATGTACCATAACTTAGCCATTTTATTGTCAGCATTCAAATTTTTTCCAGTAAGAGTATGTGTATGGAAAAAATTTTGTATTTCACTTTAAATATACTATAAAATTTATGCATGACATAAATTTGATGATAGTTTTCTTATACATCATCAAACTTTAGGTCTGACAGGTCAAGAAAAGGCTTTATAAGTAGCAAGGAACTTCTCAGGGTTCTAGAGATTTTATAAGATCCCCACTTAATGAAATGTGTGTATTGCTATTTGTTATTTCCTGTCACTTGATATGGCTCCTAAAACAACTTCATGCAAAGTTTCAAAGATCTATTACAGTCTCTTATAGAGAAACATCCTTTGACTTCATGTGGCTGGAATGAACAAAATTAAGTGTGTGTAATACTTGTTTGCCTGTTTAAAATGCCCAGTTTTACAGGTGTTCTATACTGGGTACTGGAAAGGTTGACATTACTAGGATATTAGGCACAGTTGGCAGCCAAAGTCTTAGGTACTAAAATTCCCATTTGGGTTATTTCTTCCCCACTGGAGAAGGTGTTTATAAGATTACAAAATGATGAGAGTGCTGGTCAAATTACTGGGGAGCCTTTGATTTCACAAATGCCGGCCAGAAAGTTAGGTTTGACCAAGTTGAGTTGTTTAGTACTGTGTCTGCTGTGCCTTGAAGATACTGTTCTATTGTCTCCTTGCCTCAGTGTTACTAATGAAAAATCTGCTATTAGTCTGAGCCCTCTTAGTTTGTAGGCAGTAATCTTATAGGTAGTAATCTATATTTTTACTGTTTTCTCTTCATCTTCGGTGTGTTGCAGATCAGGATGTGTCCTAGTGTAGGTTTGTTATTTATCCTGCCCGAGACATAGTGTGCTTCCATAATACAAAGATTCAATTTTTTTTCTTCAAGTCTGGAAAGTTGTTATTAATTTCTAACCATCTTCCCCCATTGTTTCTATTTTCTTGTAAAAACTCCTTTTAAACATAGGAAGCTTTTATTCTGTCTTCTTTATCTCTTAAAAATCTTTTAATTTGCTAATTCTTTTACTTAATCCTCCTACTGAGATTTTATTTCATCAATTATTGTTTTGTTTTCTTTTGGATTTGTTTCTGTTTTGGATTTTCATTTGGTATTTTGTCATTCTTGCTTCTTGGTTTACTGGTGTTTCTTTAAAGTTCTTGTTAGTTCCATTAGCTCCTTTTTTCTCCGGTGTGGGCATTCTCCCATATTTTAGGGAGCAAGTTGAACAGACTTGTATATTTTGGGCTGCAAGACTCTTTTCCCTAAGGTGTCTTTTGTGGGAGTTCTGTGGAGGTTTGTAGACTTCCCTGTAGGATAGTTTGACATTTGCGTTTTCCTGGCTTCCCATTTTATGCAAGGATCATAGTTCAAACTCCTTGCCTTCCATACCTGGGTTTTGAAGCCTCAGCTTCCAGTACTCTTGACTGTTGAAAATCCTAGCCCTAGAATCCCACATACAGTTTTGTATGACTGGGTATCTTTATATGAATTTTGTTATAGTTTCTGTCACCTAGAGGTTTCACCCATCTGGCCTTGAGGTTGGCTATCTTTTTTTTAAAGGTCTGTGGTTATTTGAAATCCACTCAAATTAAGAAAAGTAGAAAATGAAAATATTGATTATTATAGGAGTAACTTGTAAAACTCAAGGGCTAGGAATTAGAAATTTAGCAACAGACAAAGCAGCTTACTCTATTTTTCTTCTAGTTTGTGTAGTCTGTATCTCTGTGCCTTTGCGTTATCTACGTCTGCAGTCCGGCTTTCTCTTTTTTTTTTTTTTTGCCCAGGCTGGAGTGCAGTGGCCGGATCTCAGCTCACTGCAAGCTCCGCCTCCCGGGTTTACGCCATTCTCCTGCCTCAGCCTCCCGAGTAGCTGGGACTACAGGCGCCCGCCACCTCGCCCGGCTAGTTTTTTGTATTTTTTTTTTTTTATTAGAGACGGGGTTTCACCGTGTTAGCCAGGATGGTCTCGATCTCCTGACCTCGTGATCCGCCCGTCTCGGCCTCCCAAAGTGCTGGGATTACAGGCTTGAGCCACTGCGCCTGGCCCGGCTTTCTCTTTTCTCCTTGCACATGACTGTCCCAGCTGGGCTCTGCATAAGAGTATCTATTTGGCCTAGAATGGATTCACTATTCACCATAGATGGAATTACCATATGTGGAGTCAGGGAAATTGGTTATATGGTGAAAGGGCTGCTCCCTCTAGACCTGGAGGTAGTGAGGTTCTCTCAGAAAGATTTGGGAACTAGGAGGATTATACGCTCCTGGTAAAGAAGCTGCAACAAAGTCAGAGCCTTTCATAGTCAGTGGACTCTAGGTCCATATGAATATTGCACTATCTAATTAACACTTGTAGAATGTGGTTAGGCTAGCTGCAGGGTCACCTGTCTCTACCATAAACATTTTGCTCTATAAAGATACCAAGAGAATGATGTTCATTGTTCTTGATTTGGCTCTTAGCCTAAATGTTAGTGAAAAACACCAGGTTTACTGAAATGTGGAGAGTTTCTCTTGTTCTTCAGTTTAATTAGGTCCCACCTTTTTTTTTTTTTTTTTTGCAATTGCTTTTGAGGACTTAGTAATGAATTCTTAATCTTTCTTGAGTTAATTTTTTTTTTTTGAGACAGAGTCTTGCTCTTTTGCTAGGATCTTGGCTCACTGCAACCTCCGCCTCCCGGGTTCAAGAATTCTCCTGCCTCAGCCTCCCAAGTAGCTGGGACTATAGGCGCATGCCACTATGCCCAGCTAATTTTGTATCTTTAGTAGAGACAGGGTTTCTCCATGTTGGCCAGGATGGTCTCTATCTCTTGACCTCGTGATCCACCTGCCTCAGCCTCCCAAAGTGCTGGGATTACAGGTGTGAGCCACCATGCCTGGCCAAGTTAATTTTTTGTATATGATGAAAGATAGGGATCCATTTTTATTCTTCTACAAAAGGATAGCCAGTTGTCCCAGCACCATTTATTGAATAGGGAATCCTTGCCCTTTTGCTTGTTTTTGTCACCTGAGTTGAAGATGAGATAGTTGTAGGTATGTGGCTTTATTTCTGGGTTCTCTTTTCTGTTCCACTGGTCTATGTGTTTGTTGTTTTCTACCATTACCATGCTGTTTTAGTTACTGTAGCCTTGTAGTATAGTGTGAAGTCAGGTGGTTTTTGCTTAGGATTGCTTTGGCCATTCTGACTCTTGTTTTGGTCCCATATGAATTTTAGAATATTTTTTTCTAATTGTGTGAAGAATGATGTTGGTAGTTTGATAGGAATACAGTTGAAACTGGAGATTGCTTTGAGCAGTGTGGCCATTTTAACAATACTGATTATTCCAATTCATGAGCATGCAATGTTTTTTCATTTATCTGTGTCATCTATGATTTCTCTCAGCAGTGTTCTGTAGTCTTTCTTGTAGAGATCTTTCACCTCCTTGGTTAGATGTATTCCTAGGTATTTCGTGTGTGTGTTGGGGGGGGCTATTGTAAATAAGATTGCATTCTTGATTTGCCTCTCGGCTTAAATGTTATTGGAAAACATGTTTCTTAAAGGGACATTTCAGTTTGGGGGGATATGGAAAGTGGGGGCTTTTCCTGTGTGCATTTGCTCACTGACTCATTTCTGTCTCTGTTATTTTAGGGACAAGCTGTGGGGGGTCTGTGTCTCCATCCTGGCTCTCTTGCCTCGAGTCCTCAGGTTGATGCTGCAGAGCCTGCGGGTGAACAGAGTTGGGCCTGAGGAGCTGCCTGTTGTGGGCCAGCTGCTTCGACTGCTGCTTCAGCACGCACCCCTCAGGACTCATATGCTGACCAATGCGATCTTGGTGCAGCAGATCATCAAGAATATCACGGTAAGAAGCGTGGTACCGGAGGCTTTGCAATATTAGCATAAGAATGAATTTATGACAGGGGCATGGGAGGGAAGTGTGTTTTGAGGGAGGAAAGAGATCCCATATATTGAGTCCAGGAATTAATCCCAGTGTTGTAATTTCTCAGGGTCTCCTGTGCTGTCCAGCACCTGACTGTGACTTAACGGGGGTGTGTGTCTTTTATTCCAGAACTGGTAATAAAAGTCTTAAAATAATCAAACTAAATGAAGGTGACAAAGCTTAGTTTAGTTTGAAAAGGTAAGGGCATCAGAGTCATTCCTACCTAGACTGTAATACAGACTCTATTAATGAACTGTGACAGCTGGGCAAGTTGTTTTCTTTCTTTCTTACCTATCCAAGCTTGTTTTCCTATCTATAAAAATGGAAATAATGCCAACTTTATTGTGTTTTGGTGATCATTAAAGGAGATAACCAAAGTAAATTTTTTAGTATACCTGACATTTGTAAAGTGTTCAGTAAATGTTGTCATTAAGGAAATTAGCAGGAATAAACTTCAGGCCAATTTCTAGTCACTTAGTTCACTGGAAAGTAAGAAAATCAGAAGTAGTTGCAGACTTCAGCTTTGTCTAATGGTTGGCTCTCTGCCTTCAGCTGTGTCTGTTTGGCGGGGACAGCTCTGTTATTTAGGATTTCTTTGGTGATTTTAGTTTGGGGGGGTTAAAAAGGTGTTTTGTATAGTTTGATTTGCAGGTTGTCCCTTGAGATTTGTAGTAATACTTTGAAGTAATAGTGCTTTTACATGCATATAACACAGGTGCTCATTAGAATTTTCTCAGTAGCCTTTGTAGGGGTAATGGAAGTGGCAGTGGAATAATTCAGAAATAGTGAAGGGAAGAAAATCAAGAGCTTGGATTATTCCCAGACTGGAGAATCAGCCCATTTCTGTAAAGAAGAGATTGACAGAAATTGTTGGTTGGCCCTGTAGAGTTATTCTCAGTTGGCATTGGGGTAAAGATCATGAGACACTAGAATGGCAAGAGGGGGAGGCAAGGGTGAAGGGACGGTTGGTGGTGAAATTTCATTAGTCTCTAGCATGTGCAGGAGGGAACACACTCAACAAGAAACCGTTGGCATTTGAGGATATAACTAGGAATTTCCACCGCCTGTGGTAATGCCCGATTAATAGTTCCCTGTTTCCTGGAAGACTTCCTATGGTAATTTGTAGACGGGGATGCAGTTGCCACAGCTCTGGGAAATTGTGTTTGGGTGTGAAAAATACTGTCAGGTAGCATAGAGATTTGGGTACAATTCTCAAATTACTCTTGTTTTTCTCTCCAGACATTGAAGAGTGGAAGTGTTCAGGAACAGTGGCTCACAGACTTACATTACTGCTTCAACGTGTATATCACTGGGCATCCCCAAGGGCCCAGCGCACTGGCTACAGTGTATTGAAGAGGCCGTGGTACCTCCTGTTTGAAGTTGTTTATTCACGTCTATCTTATTTTGAAGAAAGACTGATGTAATAGATCTTTTGTCATTAAAGCTGAACTTTTAAAGAAGTTTATGAACCTTCTTTGCACTGATGTAGGAAAACAATGCTTGGGAGTTCCTATTAATGTGTATGCTGGCTTCCCGGACTAGCACACAATACATGGTCACACGCGTTGTGCATTGTGCATTTCATGGGAGCGAAATATTTACAAAACAGAGAGTGATCCTGTGGTACCTTCTGTTATGTACCAAGAAATTGGCTAAATCTTTGTAATCCCATCTAGGCAGACCTCATTCTTTGTGTTTTCGTGATCACAAAAACGATGACTTATAGTAATTAGCACACTAAAAACCAAGGTAGTTAACTTAAGCGAACACTTCATTGCCTGTCTCTTTAGCACAGAAGTGGCACTGATGTGTAGAAAATGAAAGCAACCCCCAAAATACTTGTGAGTAAAATATATCACTGTTTATGCCTACTGTCTATATTCCCACAGCAGCTTTCCCCTTAAACAATGTGAAAGAGTCCATGATCACTGGATTTTATTTAAAGCAGGTGTTCTTAGAATGCTAGGATGTGTGCCGTTTCATTCTTCCCTGCCAACAGGAATGGCATTTTAAGAAGATTGCTCACTTCTGCAAGTTGGTCAGAAAATACAAGTAGAACATTGAAGCCTGAGTTGGCACCTTGCTGCATGAACAGTCTGGTCTGTAAACCCTACCTGACAGAATCCTTGATACTGTAATATGGCTGTTGGTATTCAGCACTGAGAAAGCCATTCAGAGAAGACGTGGCGGCAACTTGTGGCCTTGAGAGGCTAACGTAGGAACTGTAAAATGTAAGGAATCACCAGAATGTATCTATGGTCTTTTGTACAATTTCTAAATGCAAACAGTGGGTCATGATTCTGATCTAAAATTTAAACCTGATTAATTTTGAAGTAACAGTGGGATGTGAATGTGGTGTGTGTGATAAGTTTGTTGCATTAGATTCCAGGAAAGTAGTGAGAGGAAGGCTGCTGTGGGACAGGCTTCCTATCTCATTTAGGTTCATCTCTTGAGTCAGGAAGCCAGTACCAGCTAGCTGGCAGAAATCCCAACCCAGCAGCCTTAGTTTGCCTTAGATTTTACTATTAATTATGAATTTTCATTTCCAACCATACAGACTGTGGTGAAAGCAGACACCCGGGCACTTTGCACAGACATAGTCTATGCAGGTCCTTTCAGTGCAGGCTACATTGATTGACAAAACAATGCTGTGTAAGAGCAGAAAGGAAACATTCTGACATTTTCTTTGAGTTAACACATTTTTAGGTGAATAAGCCTTCAGGTACAGATATTAAAGTTTTCCCAAAGTGTAAAAGATTATCAGCAGAAAATTTGAACTCTGCACTAGCTATGCCAGCTCACCCGAACACAGTCTTCCTCCTTAGGCAGTCAAGGTTTTGTTTTGTTTTTTGGCTGAGTAGCTGATTGCAGGTTATAAGAAAAGTTCTTTGATCTTCCACTGTTATCAAGGAGATGTATGCACTGTAGGTTGCTCACTGTTAAAAACAAATACCAGATAGATATTAAGGTTATTAATTTTAAGGCTGAAGGGAACAGTTCATTGGTGTTGAGGAAGAAGGACTTAGGTTTAGGCCATCCCTGGGATGATGGGCCAGTTTACTGTAGAGGCAGGATGAATTAATATAATAGCTTTATATTTTCTGCAGTCTCAAGATATGGGACATCTCTTCAAGGGAGACTTGACTAAGAGAGAGCAGGCACTTGGGGAGCTGATACCGGAAGCTCAGTCTTCAGTCTGCCTGAAATAACAAATATATTCTCTCTGTGTCTCTCACATAACACATTACATAAACACGTAACCTCTTTTAACTCTCCTATTATACTTTGAATAGTCTGTTCTAGGAAGTAGGTTAGGAAATATTCAGATCCTCATGAATGATAAGCTGATGGGAATATCAAACTTAAAATGGATTTTTGAGGCCTTTTTATGACTTTGAATTAACAAATGTATAGGATGCCACAGTCAGAAAACGTTAGTGATATACTTTGACAAATGATACTGAGGCCCCATATGGTTGAGAGACCTTGCTGAAGATATTGCTATATTTTGCTTCTAACTTTTTCTGGAGCATATAAGCAAATACATTAAAAGTTTAGTAGTTTTAAAAAGTAGCAAACGGATGTCTCAATTTTTCTCTCTTGGTTTTATAATTTCCACAAAATTATTTTAATGTGAACTATTGTTTTTGGCTGTCTTCACTATATCTTGAATGGAGTTGTCATCTGTGTACCCCTCTGTAGGTGAGCAAGAATAAACTGGATTTATACAGGGGGTACCAATACTAATAATCACAGTTATTCCATTCACTGGAATGGAATTTTAAAGGGAGTTGTTTTCTTTTATTGTTAAAGAGATAGGCCCAGGTGTGTGTGTGTATCAGTAAAAGGCTCTGCTGAGATTCTTGGTGGGTGGTTTGCAAGGCTGGGTGTAGAAGACTGAAGTGAGCAGGGATTGTTTTGCTGCCTCCCAAATACATGTGGAGAAACAGCCAAAGGAGGCTGGCATTTTGCTATATCCACCTTTTTGTTTCTTCCTAAGTGGTAAAGGCACTACTAAAACCTCTTGGGGGTCTCTCTCCAAGTTGGAGGGTGACAGCAATAATATTAACTGGTTAATGCTTAATGTTGGTGGGCTTGAACCTAACAAAACCGTGTGTTCTCCCAAATTTGGGGTTAGAAAAAGATCATTTTATCCTTGTCTGATTTTAAACCAGTCAAAAATATGTGTAGGACAAATAAGTTGCTTGTTCATATGAAGTCCTATGAAACCATTAAGTTTTGATTTGAATTGATTTACTCTGTCCCTTCTGAGTCCCTTAACTAAAAAACTTATATGCTGCTAAACACCATTTTAAAAGATTTCTGGTAGTCTTGGATTTGTTTTTCTCTTAAGACAGTGAAAAATGATCCAGTTATCTAATTTATGCTAGTATTTGATTGTTTAAATGCCACTTCTCTGGTAGTGATATCTGAGAATTCTGTTTTTGAAATGATTCTTCAATTTGCTCAGGTATAACGAAAGGGTGTTTTTTGGTTGTTTTTAAACAGACTGTAGGCCTTGATGGCTTTCAAAGTTTCTAACTACCCCACCCACCACTCCCTGATCAGTCTGTCTGTATTACCTGAGTTGTCCAACTCTTATTAAAGATTTGGCAGTAATTACTCTGTCCCCCCACCTCCAGGTTTTTGCCCCCCATCAAAAACTAAATGAATGTTAAAGTTCATGCTGACAGTCATTGTTCACCTTCCCAGCTGCACTCTGTTCCTCCAGGATGACTGTGTGGATCGGGGAGGCAGCGGGGAGCGTGTTGCCATAGCCACCTATGAGAAACACTGGACCTGGCATTAGCTGCTGACAGCAATGAACTTATCACCCATATTTGATGCTGGCGTGAAAGAGGGGGCACTAAGTAAAACTCTTGTCTTGCGGCTGAAAAGAAAGTTCCCTGAGCTTCTCTAGTATGAGGGAAATCACGCACAGCTGAGCCTGGGCTGTACATGCTCTCAGTGTCCTCTTCATGGTGTTCTTCCCATCTTGGAGAAGGAAACGGGGGATCATAAGGATTATAAAGGATTCCCAAGGTATTCCTTTGAAAAATGACAGTATTTTCATTTATTTTCTCCTTTATGTGAAAAACTGTATAAAAGTGATCAATAATAGCTACCATTTATTGTTTCTATTGGAGTTAATGTTAATAATAGCTTTTAGTTGTGAAAATAATTTGCCTCTTAGGGAGACAGATGTTGGCTACAGTAATAATCCCATGAAATCAAATGACCATTGGAAAACCCTGGCCATCTCTGTGCTAATGTCTTCTGTCTTTGGGGATGAAATGAAGGAAAACGCTTCCCCATGTTCTCCCCCACCGTCTGCTTTGCAGTGACTGCCTTACCTGAGTTGAGACGCAACACGGAAGAGGCTTTTACAGATCTTGTAGGATGATGTATTTTCCCTTCTTGAGAACAACCTGAAATGAACCAATAACTGTTACTTTTCTTTGGCCAGGGATAGCTTTGGCCTGACCAACTTCTGAATTCCTTATTGTGGTAAAGGCTTGAGCTTGCAGGTGTGTGTCAAGATAAGTTAGGTATGGTGTGGAACCATGTAGGCCCAGGGCAAAGTTCTGAGATTTTGCTGAATGAATGTTAAAGTTCATGCTGTAGGAGATCGTTCTAAAGGTGCCCTTGCTTATCTTTTTTTCTCTCTTTTTTTTTCTTTTTTTGAGACAGAGTCTCTCTGCTGCCCAGGCTGGAGTGCAGTGGTACGATCTCGGCTCACTGCAAGCTCCGCCTACCGGCTTCATGCAATTCTCCTGCCTCAGCCTCCTGAGTAGCTGGGACTACAGGCGCCCGCCACTGCGCCCGGCTAATTTGTTTGTATTTTTAGTAGAGACGGGGTTTCACCGTGGTCTTGATCTCCTGACCTCGTGATCCGCCCGCCTCCGCCTCCCAAAGTGCTGGGATTACAGGCGTGAGCCACCGCGCCCGGCCATCTTTTTTCTCTTGAGCCAGCAAGGCTTCTTGAACTCCACTGGGTCTACTTGGATGGGCTCTTTGCAGAGCTGAAAATATTTCGATTTGTAGAAGTTAATCTGCTGAACAAATACTTACTGTAGTGCATGGGTGTTGAGCATTCTCATAGTGGGCAACCCTATAACATCTTAGCATAGGAAAAGTCAGGGTCTAGCTAAGTCTTGAATGCTCCAAATGGGTAATGCAAGGGGGAGACTCAAGCAGGGGTCTGGAGAGGTTTAAACAGTAAAGCTTGAGGGTGCTCTGGGCTGAGATGCTAGAACGCCTCATGAAACCAAACAATTCTGACCCAGTATCACTGGGAGGCAGGCACAAAATGGTGCTGTTCTCTTGGTGCTTGAAAAATGTTAGGTTGGTGCAAAATTAATTGCAGTTTTGACCATTTTGAATTATACAGTTAATTTTCCACCAACCTAATTTATCTGAATGGAAGTTTACCCAATGTAATTAAATCCCAATTCAGATTCTGATGTGACACTCTGGGGGTACTTGTGAACTACAAAGTAGGCAGAAGGACAGTTACCATAGATTTGCTTAAGCACTGAGTGCTTAGTGGACTTTGTGCCTGAGGTGCCCTTGGATGGACTCTTGGGGGTCTTGCTTACTGCAGTAGTTTGGGGGAGTTTTAGTTCTAGTTCCTTCCTCCAAATCTGGAGGAGTAATGCTGTACACTCTTGCCTCCATCTGTCCACATCTCCAGCTCCAAGCTGCTTCGTGTGTCGAAGGTGGGACAGGTGCTTCCTGAGCTGGTAGCTGGTGGGGTCAGAGGAGAGGAGAGGCTTTAAGATTACAGTACTGAGAAAACTAAATTTCCTTAAGGTTCCTAGAAACTATAGTACTAGTATTTGCTGAATTCCTGGTAGGTTCTTTCAAGCTCCCATTCCTAATTTCGGCGGCAGCATGTTGAATGTGGAATTCTTTTTCCATCATCAAACACCTCCTGAACTAGGATTCAATCATGATTCCTTGCCTTCAAGGAGCTCACAGACTAGTGGGACAGGCTGCTGTGTAAAGAGGGACGTGTGGCATGAGAGTACCATGCAAGAGCAAGGAGCTGGTTGTGCAAACAGATGCAGGACTGACTGATGGATTGGTAAGGTTTCACAAGGCTAATGTTTGTGTTGGATTTTAAAAGATGAATAGGAGCTTACCAGACAGAGAAGGGCATTCTATGCAGCAGAACTGGCATCAGCAGAGATACGGGCATTTGTGCCAGAAAGTAACACATGTGTTGGAAGCACTGTGTATTTGGTGAGGAAAGGGGGCTTTAGAGTGATAAAGGTATGAGCTGCATTTTACTAAGATAAGTCTGTTGGAGGTGGGTTTGGAGTGGGTGAGGGATGGGGGATGATGGCTGTATTGACATCTAGGGTTTATTTGATGCTTTCTATCCTACATGCACTCCCAAACTTACTCAGCACAACTATTTTGAGGCCTCCAAAGGAAAGCTGCAGCAATGTTTATTATCTGTAACATGTCTTTATTCCCAGTGAGCCTATAGGTAGCTGCAGAGAGCAACAGGCTTCATGTCTGATTTTACAGTGATTCCATTTGGGCTGCACCAAATGGGAAGTAATCTTTTTCCTAAGTCTGCTAAAAGCTCCTTGCAGTGCGTGGTGCAGCCCCTCCCTCCTTCCCCAAAGGCTGATTTCAGTCAGCCTACATGACTCTTCCTTCTTTCCTGGAGAGTAACACCATGGCATCCCTCTACTAGAATACCTACCACATTTCCAAAAAGCCAAGTCTAGACAAAAGTATGGCACTACCACTCTATAATTCAGTTTCTCCTGTTTGAAATGCTGTCTTCTATACCTTCTGCTCTTGTGGGCACAGAACTTGTGGGGAAGCCTGGGTAGTGGCTGAAGCTGTTAATGGTGTTAGCCCTCAGTGGGCCCAGCAGCACCTTTCCTGTTCAGCTTGTCCAGGATCCTGTTTCAGTTATTTTATTTATTTATTTTTTTTGAGACGGAGTCTCGCTGTGTCTCCCAGGCTGGAGTGCAGTGGCGTGATCTCGGCTCACTGCAAGCTCCGCCCCCTGGGTTCACGCCATTCTCCCGACTCAGCCTCCCAAGTAGCTGGGACTACAGGCGCCCGCTACCACGCCCGGCTAATTTTTTTGTATTTTTAGTAGAGACGGGGTTTCACCGTGTTAGCCAGGATAGTCTCGATCTCCTGACCTCGTGATCCACCTGCCTCGGCCTCCCAAAGTGCTGGGATTACAGGCTTGAGCCACCACGCCCGGCCTTCAGTTCTTTAAAATGTCATCTTACTTGGTTATTAAACTGACAATTTTAAGATCAAGTTTCATTTTCTCAGGACCCAAGGTTCATTTTGCCCCCTCCTTCCCTGCCTGTTTTCCAGCTCCTTTTCTCTATCCTGCACCTGTCCCCTCTAACCAGAGCCTGCACTGAGCACTTCCGTGTCCAGCCCTGACCCCTGCCCCAGCCCTCACTGCTTAGGTTTGCTATCAGACACATTTTCAGGACAGCACTTCAGGCTCTTGTATTTACAATAGAAAAAGTAGTTATAATAGAACTAATAAAAGTGTTTTTACTGTCACCAGACTTGGCTTTCTGCAATGTGCAACAATCCCAGAAGTCCTTTGGGCATCAGAATTGCACAATGGCACATCCAGAGGGAGCCTGTGTAGTTGTCTACCCAGGTGGGCATGTTAGACCATAAGCCCACTGTTCTTGGGGGAATGACTGAAGGCTCATTTGCTACTCTGGTCACTTACTGACAGGACCTGTCAGCTTCTGACTCTTCAAAGGAGTCAAACAGACAGTCGAAGAAGGAGACATTTCAGGTAGGGAGCAGCTGTGAGGTCTGGCGTGGTAAACCTTGCTGGCTTGTTTAGATCCTAGATTTCAACCAAAATACTTAAAAAGTTCATCTGGATGGTAGCCAGTGCATGTACCAGCATAACTGCCCCAACGAGGGGGTGCAATGGCCATTTCCACCTGTGGCTTTAGAGGCCGACTGTCTTGGCTCAAAGCCAGCCCTGGCACTTGCTCTGTAATGTTGGTGAGTTGATGAACCTCTCTGTGCTTCAGTTTCCTCATCTGTGGAACGGGGGTAAGAACAATATCTACCTTGCAGGGTTATTGGTGATGATTACATGAATTAATCCAGGTAAAACTAGTTTGAACAGTGTCTGGCACAAGTGTCCAATAAAAACTACTAGTATGTTAACAATTGGTAATAGTAATATCACCCTTCTCCTGGTTACCCTGATGTGTATGACACTAACCAGGCAGTCTTCTCCATCCTATTTTCAGGCAGAGTGCATGGGGCCCATCTCCACCTCCATTAGCTTGACCACAGCAAAAACTAACTTCACTAATAATGTAAGGGAAAGGCCCTTGGATTTGAGTCAGCCAGAGGTTCAAGTGCTGGATCTGGACAAAAAGGACAAGTCAGTTTTGCCTCTCGTCTGAAAAATGGGGATACTGCTCCCTGTCGTGGTGGCTTCCTGGTGTGGTTGGGAGATCACATGGGGTCAGGCATGGGAGGACTTTGTTAATGGCCAAGAGCTGAAACAGACATGAGGGAGAACACATTGCAAAGCCTGTGCAAGCACAAACCAGATCACCTGGCTCTGGGTTAGGCAGTCTCTGGTATGATGCGAACGGAAGCCTCTCCCTGGACCTCCCAGGAATCCATCTTGTTTTCTCCCTGCCAATGTTAAGGAGAGAACGTCTTCCTTTTTCTCCTGACAGGAACCTTGATATCTGGCACACCTGTGCCCACATTATTTCCTTGCCTTGTCTCCCCATCCGTCTTCCTCTCTCCAGTGATGGTGGCAAAATAACTTCCACCTATCTCTTTTCTTGAGACAGGGTCTCACTCTGTCGCCCAGGCTGGAGTTCTGTGGCATGGTGATGGCTCACTGGCCTTGACTTCCTGGGGTCAAGGGATCCTCCTGCCTCAGCCTCACAAATAGCTAGGACTACAGGTGTATGCCACCATGCCTGGGTAATTTTTGTATTTTTTTGTAGAGACGGGGTTTGGCCATGTTTCCCGGGGTGATCTCGTCTCATAACCCTGGGTTCAAGTGATCCTCCCACCTCGGCCTCCCAAAGTGCTGGAGTTACAGGTCTAAGCCACTGTGCCTGGCCAGCTCCCACCTATTGGTGATGGGTCCAGCTCCTCTCTGGACACTCATCACTGTAAGGCCTAATTTAGATTTAGGCTCTAGTGAGGCTTTCAGCATGAAAGAGATTATGAGACGTGAACATTTGTAGCAAGAAGACCACTCAAGTCCACCCATAATCACCCCCCAGCAGCATTTGTCTCTAGTATATTGGGACACTGTTTCAGGCTTTTAGGACAGCCTTCACCCCCACTCCCAGTGCCTACTATGTATTCTGAGCTTGGTAGATGCTCAGAGAGGTTTACATAATACAGTTTAGTCACTCAATCTATTATATCCAGACCCTGGTTTAGGTTTTTTGAGTATGACTAGTTTCTGGGTAGTAAAGACATAAGAATAAAAATAAAGTATCTCCTATGTGTGGTAATTTAGAATTAATGAAGTGTGCATTATCTCATTCTAGTAACCTGTCGTATTAATAGGACATGTGCAACAATTATTAAATCCTGTTTTACAGATGAAGAAGCAGAGGGTCGGGGGGCCACGAGATTTGCCCAAAGTCACATAACCTGTTTGAGCTTACCTGAATCTGACATTTCATGGTTACAAACCCAGGACTTTTTCCTTTACCCCATGCTGTGCTGGGAGCACTTTCCCATCTTTCTAGGCAAAAATATCTTCCAAATGGTTTACACAATGTAAATTACTAGGATCTTGTGTGAATTTCATGGGTAGGCTCCGTAAAATTGGCCTTATCATGCCACCAAATGGAACTCATTGGGAAAACATCAAAGAGCACAGATGTCATGTTGAGAATACCAGTAACAACCAAAGAACCACAGATATGGCAGCACCCCATTTTCCTACCTTCGCCAGGCACGCTGGATGACTGCCGCTGCCTTGTTCTTTTTGTGAAACAGCTCTTTCCTCCTTCGTTCTCTCTGAATTATCTGCAGTCGGAGCTCTACAGGGAGAAGGTCAATATTCACACTCTGCCCAGAGAGACCAGGTACTGGATCAGTCTCCTTAGATACCTGAAAGTCCTCGGACAGGGTGGATGTCTCCAGCCTCCTAGCTCCTGACCTCAACTCCTCTGTGCTCTGTGGCAAATCTGAATAGAGCCCTCCTGCGAGCTTGGTTTGTGTCACTTTGTTTCTTGGTGTACGATGGTGGGGAGGATTCTGCCCAGCATGGACTGCCTCCCCCCGGGCACTGCCAGGCCGGCTAGAACCAGCCGGGGAGCACCTTCCTCCTTTGAGCTCTTGAGTGCGCCTTTTCTGGGGGGCACATTTGGCCTTGGGTTCTGTGTCATGCCGCCTGCTGGGCTTCCAGTGGCTATCGTGTGGTGGAAGGCTTGCAGCTGCCCGCCTGGAGTCCTCTCCTTTCTCATCAGGCCCAGCCACCCTGATACAGGAGGGCTGCTTCACGAAGCCTTTCCCCTTTGCACACCGCTGATCACCAGCTGTCTCACCTCTGGACTTCTCAACAGAGGGAGCTCCTGGATGCCTGTTTCCATCACTGCCTTCATTGGGTCTGAAGTGGACACAGGCAGATTGGCCTTTAGAATGTTCTCGGGCTGTTTCTTGGGGAAACAAAGAAAAAATATTGTCCAAAACTTGCATAGTAGGATAATTTTGCTAATATGTTCACATAAGATATTCAGACTTAGACTATATCATTACCATAATAGTGGCAAATACGACTAGGAAAAAACTGTTTAACTTCTGTTTCCAGCAATATGGTAGGTTAGATAACCTGAAGCCCTTCTCACCTTAACAAAAATAATGGATATCCTTTGGAAAGCACTGTCATGCCTTTAAGAAAATAAAGGAACTCTGGAGGCCAAAAACAAAGAGAAAATTGAAAATCAAAGCAATTAAGTGTGTGAGCTGATCCAGTGACTGTCTAGGCAGGTAATGGTGGTGGAGTGGGCAACAGATGGTCTTATTAAATATCTGGCTGTATTTTAACATCTACATAAGAACAGAAAATGAGGCCTTGCAGGAAGAAAGTTAACTGGAACAAGACTCCACTTGAAGCCAGCACTCTTGAAGGGATATACCTTTTGGAAATAATCCAGATTTTAAAATCTGCTCTCCAGCACTTGGAGATGACAAGGAAGTTTGTTTCAGCTCAGGTTCTGGATAGGGTAAGGAGTCTCCCATAAGAATTTAAAACCAAAGTCTTCTTCCTCACATGGGCTTGGTATTCATTTATTCTTAATCCATAGGAGACAGTAACATAAAAACTGTTCTCAGGATGGAGATATCCCACGATGCCTCACAGAAGCAAACACAATATTGCTTTAGTGTGACATGCTCTCAACTCAGGCTGCACAAAGGGGTCCTCTGAAAATGACTAACATCTAAAATGAAAAATATGCCAGGCACAGTGGCTCACGCCTGTAATCCTAGCACTTTGGGAGGCCGAGATGGGAATCATGAGGTCAGGAGTTTGAGACCAGCATGGCCAACATGGTGAAACCTTGTCTCTACTAAAAATACAAACATTATCTGGGCATGGTGGTGTGTGCCTATAGTCCCAGCTACTTGGGAGGCTGAGGCAGGAGAATCGCTTGAACCCAGGAGGCATAGGTTGCAGTGAGCTGAGATCGCGCCACTGCACTCCAGCCTGGGTGACAGCAAGACTCTGTCTCAAAGAAAAAAAAAAAAGTCTTACTAAAACAGGCACATAGATTATCCAGATAATGTGTTTTCAGAAACAGACTTTAAAATAACTGTTCTGGCTGGGTGCAGTGGCCCAGCACCTTGGGAGGCTGAGGCAAGAGGATTGCTTGAGCCAAGTCTGAGACAAGCCTGGTAACAGTGAGACCCCACTTCTAAAAATAAAAAAAACAATTATCCAGACATGGTAGTGCATGCCTGTAGTCCCAGCTACTCAGAAGGCTGAGGTGAAAGGTCGCTTGAGCCTGGGAGGTTGAGGGTGCAGTGAGCTGTTTGTGCCACTGCACTCCAGCCTGAGCAACAGAGTGAGACTATGTCTCAGTAATGTAAAATAAAATATTCTTAAGTGCCAAAGAGCTATCTAAACTATGCTACTCTTCATGTAAGAAAGAAAGGGATGGGCCGGGCACGGTGGCTCACGCCTGTAATCCCAGCATTTTGGGAGGCCGTGGCGGGCAGATCCCCTGAGGTCGGGAGTTCGAGACCAGCCTGACCAACATGGAGAAACCCCATCTCTACTAAAAATACAAAAAAACTAGTTGGGCGTGGTGGTGCATGCCTTCATCCCAGTGACTCAGGAGGCTGAGGCAGGAGAATCGCTTGAACCCAGGAGGCGGAGGTTGCGGTGAGCCAAGATCGCGCCACTGCACTCCAGCCTGGGCAATAAGAGCAAAACTCTGTCTCAAAAAAGAAAAAAACAAAGAAAGGGATATAAGAAGATATACCTCATGAGTGAGCCCAGGTGATCGAGAAGAGGAACTGCCCAGGTAGCTGACGGGACTATGAGAAATAATAAACTTCTGTTGTTTTAAGCCACTTAGTTTTGGGAGTGGTTTATTATGCTACAGGAGATAACCAACACAGATATTTATATCTAGAAAAGAGAGGTGCTGTCTTAAAATATAAAATCCATGGTATTGACTTTGGACTGGTTGGTGAGCAGAAGCTGGGAAGGCAATGAAGAGACTGCTGGTGAAGGCTGGAAGAGCAGAGAAGAAACTGCTGTGGGAATCTAGAGAGAAGTGAACCTTGTTATTCAGTGGCAGAATTAACTGGCAAAATTGTCACCTGCAGTAACGTAGAAGATAGAAAATATACCTAATGAAGCTGTAGATACAGTTCAGGAGGTTTCCAGATGGAATGTAGAACAAAATGTCAACTGCTTTTTAACCTACATATGACAAGGTATGGGGAGAAAGCAAATAAAATGAAGAAAAAACTGCTCCGTTTGCAAGCAAAATTTAGAGATAATGTAAAGATCGCAGGATGTGCTGGGTTAGAAAATAAAACTATTTTAACATTTTTATTCTTTCCAGCCAGCAAAAGTCTCATAGGCCTCAGCATAAAGATCAAATCAGGCCGGACACAGTGACTAACACTTATAAAATCCCCGCACTTTGGGAGGCCAAGACAGGTAGATTGCTTGAGCCCAGGAGTTTGAGACCAGCCTCGGCAATATAATGAAATCTCGTCTCTACGAAAAAGAAATGCAAAAAATTAGCCAGGCATGATAGCACACACCTATGGTCCCAGCTACCTGGGAGGCTGAGGTGGGGGGATCACTTGAGCCTGGGAGGCAGAAGTTGCAGTGAGCTGTGATTGCACCACTGCACTCCAGCCTGGGTGACAGGGTGAGACCCTGTCTCAAAAAACAAAACAGAACAAAAAAAGTATGGCTGTACACCCTTTATTAAGATTCAAAAATATTTAAGATGGTATATAATAGGCCTTCTCAGCTCGACAAAAGAATTTCTAAGAATCTCAAGGGCATTTTCTCACAGAAATCTGAGCCACTCAAATGAGAGAAAAGCTTGTTTGAAAAATTATGGATGTGGCTTTTGAAATATGAAATGAATCCAATCAGATTCACAGGAAACCCATGAAGTTTTTGAGATAATCGTATTGAGAGTACCACAAGCTTGAACTGGTGACATAGTTCAAATCAAAAAGAAGCCTCTGGGGCCCCAGTATCCTATAGTCAGGAGACAGGCTGAGAAAGCTACTCAGCTGCAAACAGGGGCATTTCTTCGGAAAAGGAAGGACTTCTCAGAGAGCAGAGTCAAGAATTCAGGTAGCAGAGCCAAGAGCCATGGAGAACAATGGAATAGGAAGGCACCAGGAGTAAAATGAGACCCTAATCAAGGAATTTTACCTCAGAGTAGGGGCCCTGGTAAAATGTGACCAGCTGGCTTTCAGAATTGCTATGGACTAATGGCTGCTATGCGCCTCCTATTCTACCCTTTTGTCTACTGTGGTTATTCTGTTCCTATCTCACCACTGTTTGTTGGGTGTGGGGGAGTGGTGTTGATAATGTATCTTTTTGGCTGACTGATCTCTGAATCAGAAAGAGTCCCAGCTGGTGAACCTGAACCACATCTGATTCATGTCTTAAAATCCTAGACTTCAAGTGTGATGAGATAATCAGGTTGAGATTTTGGGGTACTGAGATAGGGATGTATTAGTCTATTCCTACACTGCTATAAAGAACTACCTGAGACTGGGTAATTTATAAAGAAAAGAGGTTTAATCGATTCACAGTTCCACAGGCTTAACAGGAAGCATGACTAGCAGGCCTCAGAAAACCTACAATCATGGTGGAAGGCAAAGGGGAAGCAAGCACCTTCCTCACATGGTAGCAGGAGAGAGCGTGAGCGAGGGGGTAAGAGCCACACACATTTAAACCATCAGATCTTGTGAGAACTCACTATCATGAGAACAGCATGGGGGAAATCCGCCCCCATGATCCAATCACCTCCCACCAAGTCCCTCCCCGAACATTGGGAATTGCAATTCAACACAAGATTTGGATGGGGACACAGAGCCAATCCATATCAAGGGGTAAGAATATCTTGCATGCGGGAGGAATGTGAATAATCTGTGACCAAATAGGAACTATGACAGGTTGTTTAATAGCCAAAAATTCCTCCCATCTTCGTATGCACAAAGGTGGAATCTATTTCTCCACATCATTTGATCTGGGATGGTCTCGTAATTTGCTTTGATCAATACAATGTGTGCAAATTCTAGAGTCTATTTCTCAAGAGGTCTTGTGGCTTTTATCTTTGCTTTCTGAGAATGCTGTCCTAAGACCACGATGTAAGGAAGCCAGTCTAGTCTACTGGAGGATGAAAACCATGTAAAACAGAGTCAAAGAATCCCATCTGATAGCTTGCATCAATTGCTAGACATTCAAGTCAGTATATCTTAGACAGGGAATTCCACTGACTCTCCACCTGAATGTAGACACATGAGTGAGACCAGATGAAGCCTGTATAGAATCTTTCCAACCAAAATAGAATCATAAAAATTAAATCGTTATTGTTCAAAGTCACTTCGTCTTTGTGTGGTTTGTTTACAGCAGTAGACAATGGAAGCAACCCTGCTCTCACAGATCTTGCAGTTTAGTGGAAAAAATGACAAGTAAACCAGTAATAACAGTAAAAAGTGATGATCTTTATAAGAGGGAAGTATAGGAGAATTATGGGAGCATATAGCAGGAAACTATAGCCTCCTTTAGTGGGGAGATAAGGGTTGAACCGAAGAAGCAACATTATCCCTGATATCTCAAAAATAAGGTAGAGGGAGTGGCATCTGCAAAGGCCCCAAGCTAAGAAAGAACTCAAGGAAGTTCTACATGGCTGTCACATTATGGGAGCTTAATTAAAGCTGGTTGGATGAATAAATGAATGAATATGTAGCAAAGCATCATGAGTATACAATCCTTAAGGATTACCCTGTAAAGTTGATTATGGAATTATATTCCAGAAATGTTTATAGTCATTTTACATATATATATATTTTGAGACAGAGTCTCACTGTTGCCCAGGCTGGAGTGCAGAGACACAATCTCAGCCCAATGCAACTAACGCCTCTCAGGTTCAAGCAGCTCTTGTGCTTCAGCCTCCTGAGTTGCATGTACCACCATGCCTGGCTAATTTTTATATTTTTAGTAGAGATGGAGTTTCGCCAAGTTGGTCAGGCTGGTCTTGAACTTCTGGCCTCAAGTAATCTGCGTGCCCCGGCCTCCCAAAGTGTTGGGATTACAGGTGTGAGTCACTGCACCCAGCCTGTAATCATTTTATGTATACTTTTCTGTAGTTGTTCTTGGCTGGATTAACGTGTGGCTCAATAATAATAGTTACTGAAAACCTATGATGAGTTATGGGCTGTAACAAGTACTCTACATGAATTATTTCTATCCATAGCTACCTTGTGGTGTAGAAAGTATACCCTCACTTCATAGCTAAGGAAGTTAAGGTTCAAAGAAACAGGTTGAACTGTCCAAGCCCTGAATTCAGTAATCATGAAGTTCCAGAGCCCCCTTCTGAGAAAGTCCATAAGGTCAGGGCTATTTTCATAATAATACGAAGACATAATTTGCCCTTTTCACTGTGTTGGCATTTGCACTTAGATTTTGAGAAAGCTCCTACCATTTTCTAACTTCTAAGAGTAGCTCAATGTGTTTAAATTGCTTCATGCAAATAATAGGGTTCGTGCTGCACACTGTTCCTTCTGGGAGTCTGGAATTTTGGCATATGCTAGGCAGAGGGTATCTATGTGACTGACTCCAGATAAAAATCCTGGAGTCCTAGGTTCATGTGAGCTTTCTTTGTCAACAAAAGTTTGTCTGACTGGTTGTTAAATTTATTGCAGAAGGAATTAAATGTGTTGCGTGTGACTCCACTGGGAGAGAGCCACTGGAAGCTCGTGCCTAATTTCCTCTGGACATTGCTCCATACACCTTTTCTCTTTGCTCATTTTGCTTTGTGTCCCTTTGTTATAATAAATCCTAACTGGGAGTACAACTATATGCTGAGTCCCCCTAGTAAATCCTCCAACATCACCAAACCTGGTGGTAGTCTTGGGGATGGGGATCATGGGGACCCTTGACATACAGGTAAACTCTAAATAGGATAAACTGCAAAAACCCATGCCAAGACACATCATATTAAACTTCCAAAAGCTAATGATAAATTTTAAAATCTTGAAAGCAGCCAGAGAGAAATGACATATTACCTAGGACTGTTACTGAGAAACACCAATTTGAAGGACAGTGGATTTCTCATCTGAAACCATGGAAGTCAAAAGGAAATGGCACAATATTTTTCAAGTGCTAAAAGAAAAGAACTGCCAACCACGAATTCTACATCTGTCTTAATGATTCTTCAGGAATCAAATAAAAACATTGTCAGACAAAGGAAAACTGAAAGAATTCGTTGCTAGCAGACATACCCTTAAAGATTGGCCAAAGAAAGCTCTTCATACAGAAAGGAAAGGATACAAGAATCTTAGAGCATCAGGAAGGAAGAAGAAACAACAGAAGAGCAGAAATACGAGTGCATAAAATGTTATTTCCTTTGTGAGTTTTATAAATTGTATCTCATGATTGAAACAAAATTTATGACACCATCTGATATCTAAGCAATGATACTTAAAAGTGGACAAGATAAATGGAAGTGAGGTTTTCATGCTTCACTCTAAAAAAGAAAAGAAAACAAAAAACCATAAATCAATCAAGATGGAATGCTTAAAAATGCTGAAGTAACCTACAGGAAGTGAAAAAAAGAGAACTGAGAACCAGAGGAAACAAGTAGAATACAAATCATAAAGTGGTGGTCCTAAGTGCTAATATAACAATTATCTTAAGTGTAATTGGTCTAAATACACCAAAGAAAAAAGCCCACAGTCCGTGGGCCAGCAGGAGATGACAAAGGCAATACACCTACCATTTGGCCTTCTGGAGTTTGTTCCCTGCAAATCCGAGGAAGCATACTGCTCCTTCTGGAGGGCTCTGCCTAGAGACCCTCCTGGAGATCCTCTGCTGTCTCTTGGCTCAGGACCTTGGGCCACGTTGCCAGCAGGAGGCTGCTTGCTGGGGGCCCGGCTCTGCCTGCTGGGTGCATCCCGGGTGCTGGGCAGACACGGAAGGGCCTGGGGTCTGCAGGAATCTGGGCTTTGCCTTCCTTTTTGCTGTTCTGCCTCTTTTCGTTTGTTTTCTTCCTCTCGCTTTCTGGAAGCAAAGTCAAAGAGGAAAAGGAAAAAAATGTAAAGAGTATCACCTGCTCAAGTGTCTCTGTGTGAGATTTAAATTTTAAGAGGCGCTACTACATCACAGGAGATATTTGGAAATTTGCATTTTCCAAGAGCAGTCTTTTCTCCAGATAAAATAAAAACCACCTCTTTCACACCAGGCCTTATAGCCCAAAAGATGACGGAGCTGAAAAGTTTATAGATCAGTCTTTGTGCTGTTGAGACACGAGAGATAACCAGGCAACTTTTCTGAATGTGAAACATAACACATTCCCAACGGTGTGTATGCCCCAAGCTTGTGTGTGATCCCTGGAGCTACCTGTACCACCACCCGTTTTTCTCCTGTTTCAGAAGGCACACCAGAATGCAACTGAGAATGACAGTCAAAGGGATAACTTTGAATCTGCTCTATTCATTTAAAAAAGCCCATTGGCAAACCTTAATGATCATATAAAAAGTCACTTGCAAAGTACCTTGCCAGTGATTAAAACACACCTGTGAGTTGCAAATGCTGCCGTTAAGAGCTCTAGCTAATGAGTCAAATCCACTCATTTTACAGATGAGACCCAGAAGGTAGGGTGATTTTAAAAAAGTCACACATGAGTAGCTGGTGGCAAAGCTGGAACCCTTGGGTAGCAAGAGAACAGACAAGGGCTGGGGAGGAGGGGCCCATCTAAAGATGAGTAGCAGGGTGAGGCAGGTGGGTCTGACGTGGCTCAGAAAGGTAGCCCAGGCCCCTAACTAAGGACAAAGGAAGGGGCTGAGTTAGGGGTAGGATTCGTTTGACCACTGCTGTTAATTTGTAGGGATTTCCAAGGCAAAGACAGGAGGAAAAACAAAATTTCTGAGTCTCTCTGCTGGGCACTGAAGATACAGAAATGACGACCACAGATTTCAGGTCCTCCCTAAGGAATCTTCTACCCAGAAGGGGACAGCCAGGAAAACAAAGACCTAATTTATCATGGAAGAAATGTTATATTTTGCATTTATTTATCTTTTTAAAGACAGGGTCTTTTACCTAGGCTAGAGTGCAATGTGCAGTGGTGCCTTCTTAGCTCCCCGCAGCCTTGAACTCCTGGGCTTAAGCGATCCTCCCACCTCAGCCTCCTGAGTAGCATGCGCCACCACACCTGGATAATTTTTAAATTTTTTGTAGAGATCGGTGGGCGGGGTTGCGGGGGGGGGGGCGGCGGTGGTCTCACTTTGTTGTCCAGGCTGGTTTTGAACTCCTGGGCTCAAGCCATCCCCCAGCTTTGGCCTCCCAAAGGGTTGGGATTATAGGCGTGCACCACCACGCCCAGCTGAAAAGGACTTTAGTTGTGTGCCCCTCACACTTTATTGGGCTGAATCACCTGGTGTGTTGGTAATTATGGATTCTGACTTAGAAAGGCTGGGGAGAACTCAAGATTCTGCATTTCTAACAAGCGCCCAGGTGATCCAGGTGTTGCTGGCTCTCTGGCCACACCTTGAGTAGCTAGGCTTAAGGGCACAGGAAAGTCTAACATGGACTGCTCACTATACCACTAGGTGGAATGAAATGTACAATATGAAATGTGATTCTCCACATTGACACCAACTTTTTGTAAGGTCCACCTTGCTCACACATGAGCATGCCATCTTTATAGGCAACCTGACAAGGTGCAGGGCTAAGGATCAGACACAGAAGCATGAGACAAGGTGGAGACCCTAAGCTGACAAGCAGTCATAGAATCCAGACTGCCACGGACTACGGCATTTGAAGCAAAGCTTATTTAGATCTCAAGGGACAGGAAAGCCCCAGCTGACAGATACCTGGGTTACACTTTGATTTAAAACCTTGTCAACTTGTTAAATTCCCCTTCTGAAGCTCTTTCTTCCTGTATGGAGTAGCCCCTGATCTGGGGTCCAAGCTTGCTTATCTAACAGTTTTCTATTGAGTCCCATTACCAAGAACATGGCCAGATGGGTCGTGCTAACTCCTGTACAGCTCTAGTGTTTTTATTCGACTCTGGTTTTGTGACATCTTTGCCACCTGCTAATGACTGCGGTCTACAGGCCAGCTGGACAGCCTGTCATCTCAGAACTTGAGATTCATATGGATGCGAGCAGGCGCCATTTCAGTGTGATCTGTCTGGGACAAGGCTGCTTTTCAGAAGAAGGTGGAAGCATCTGGGTGGCGGAAGTGCTGCTAATAGATTTAATAGCCTTGCTCCAGGAAGGCAGAGGAAGAAGGGCTGTGCTTTTTATCAGCACTGATGAGCAGAGCTGTTTTAAGGGAATGATATTGGCTCATTAGACAGACACATGTGGGTGTCTGTCTGGGTTGGCACCTACATGGATCTCACTGCCATTAAGGGGGACTCTGAGGTGACAAATTAGACTTTGTTATTTGAGCAGTCTCCTCTTTCTTTTTAGGAAACCAAACAGCTCCTTATTCAATTCCAAGAAGCTTCTCTGTAGCCAGTCCCGGGGCAAACCTTATCACTGCAGACCTTTCTGGGCCTTTAAACAAAGGCAGTCACATGAGGAACAGGGGATCCAGCCTTTTAAAGTGGTCAGGACACCCAGAAAGCAAGAGGGCTTTGACTTCTGGAGATTGCTTTGGAGGGGGGATACAGGGGAGTGATTTTTCATTTTGGTAGAACTAAGTAAGCAGAATTAGGAGACAGAATGCAATCATCTGAATGAATAATTAGCCCCTGGTCTTATAATTAATTTTTTTTAATTGATGCATTTTACATTAAAAAAATCTTCCAGGTGGCACATGGCCCACAATTGTGAAGTTCTTCAGAGCAGTGGTTCTTGATGTAATAGCAGTGATCACTGGATATTGGGGGAACCCACCCCCGATAATTCAATGTAGGTTCTTTTCTATTTTCCCTAAGTGTCAGTCGGTCTGAGAAATAAAGGGAAAGAGTACAAAACAGAGGAATTTTAAAGCTGGGTGTCCGGGAGAGACATCATATGTCGGCAGGTTCTGTGATGCCCCCTGAGCCACAAAACCAGCAAGTTTTTATTAGCAATTTTCAAAGGGGAGGGAGTGTACGCATAGGGTGTGGGTCACAGAGATCACATGCTTCAGGGGCAACAAAAGATCACAAGGCAGAAGGTCAGGGCGAAACTAGAATCACTAATGAACTTCCATGTCCCGCTGTGCATGCATTGTCATTGATAAACATCTTAACAGGATTCAAGAGCCTTGAACTGGTCTGACAGAATTTGCCAGGCTGGAATTTCCTAATCCTAGCAAGTCTGGGGGTGTTGCAGGAGGCCAGGGCGTGTTTCATCCCTGATCTGCAACTGCATAAGGCAGACACCCCCAGAGCAGCCATTTTAGAGGCCTCCCCAGGAATGCATTCTTTTCCCAGGGCTGTTAATTATTAATATTCCTTATTGGGGAAAGAATTCAGCGATATTTCTCTTACCCATTTTCAGTAATAAGAGGAATATGGCTCTGTTCTGCCTGGCTCCCAGGCAGCCAGACTTTAAGGTTATCTCCCTTGTTCCCTGAAAATCGCTGCTATCCTGTTCTTAAGGTGCCCAGATTTCATATTGTTCAACCACACATGCTTTATGAACAATTTGTGCAGTTAACGCAATCATCACAGCATCCAGAGGTGAAATATATCCTCAGCTTACAAAAATGACGGGATTAAAAGATTAAAGTAAAGACAGGCATAGGAAATTATATGAGTATCGATTGGGGAAGTGATAAATGTCCATGATATCTCCACAATTTATGTTCTTCTGTCACGGCTTCAGCAGGTCCCTCTGTTTGGGTTCCCTGACTTCCCGCAACAATTGGGAAAAAATGGAGTGGGATTAAAACTGGAAATTATGCGTAACCTATATCCTATTTTATCTATATTGCTGCCTTAAAACTAAAGCAGCAGCAGTAACAACAACAACACAAACAATTCAGCTTCTGAGAGTTGAACATGACCCCACATGTATGTGTCTCCCTGGGGAAAAAGTCCAGAACCATTGCTCATAGCGTAAGAGTTTGAAGAAACCACAGTGTATTGAGGGTGACACCCTCATTTGGTAGATAAGAAAACAGGCAGAGAGGTAAGTGACTTACCCAAGGCTACATGGTAAACTACAGACAGAGCCAAGATAGAACTCAGCTGCTTTATCTCCTGGTAAAATTCATCCCCATGACAGAGTTGTTTTTAAAAATTTCACCTAACTTCTTCCATTATTTAAAAAATTAATTGGGTCATATGAAGAAGCTGGGGATGCCACTTCAAACTAATCATTTGCAGTATTTAAAAATGAGCTTTCTTTTTTATTTTTATTTTTAGAGACAGGGTCTCACTCTGTCACCTAGGCTGGAATGCAGTGGTGCAATCATAGCTCACTGTAACCTTGAACTTTTAGGCTAATTTTTAAAAAAATATTTTGTAGAGACAAGGTCTCCCTATGTTGCCCAGGCTTGTCTTCAACTCCTGGCCTCAAGTGATCCTCCCACCTCAGCCTCTCAAAGGGCTGGGATTACAGGTGTGAGCCACTGCACTCAGCCATACCTAGCTTTCAATGTAGTGTTTAGTCCTTAGCTCTTAGATTCAATAATTGTCCTGAAATTTAAATGTTTTTTTCTTAAGTTATAAAGAAATGTCAAAGATCTTTAATCAGGGCCGGGCACGGTGGCTCACGCCTGTAATCCCAGCACTTTGGGAGGCTGAGGCGAGTGGATCATGAGGTCAGGAGAGTAAGACCATCTTGGCTAACATGGTGAAACCCCATGTCTACTAAAAATACAAAAAATTAGCTGGGCATGGTGGCGGGTGCCTGTAGTCCCAGCTACTCAGGAGGCTGAGGCAGGAGAATGGCGTGAACCTGGGAGGTGGAGCTTGCAGTGACCCAAGATTGTGCCACTGCACTCCAGCCTAAAAACAAAAACAAAACAAAACAAAAACAAAATTTAATCATGAAGGTACACTATGTTATAAAGATCTATTTTACTTGTAAAGCTTAGAACAAATATCAGAAAAAGAACCAATATTATTCTAGTTGATATGAAAAAATTTTAAAAGTTCTATGACACAGCAAACAACATTTCTGCAGGAAAATTATTAACATGCAGAATATTAGTGGATAAAATAGTCCCACCTTTCTCTCTCTCTTTTTCCTACTATGTGAAGAGAAATTGGGTAGACGATAGCTTCTAATGGGCTGCTAATTTAGTCTGGTTTGTACTGTCTCTTTTAGAGCAATTTTTGTAGCTCTTCAGAGGCTCACAGGATAAGAAAGTGAGAAAGTCAACTGGGGATCAAATCTTTGACAACATCTGTTTCAGGTCCTGCGCTCCACAGGGCGAAGAGGGGTTTCCAGACTCTCAGCTGATGGGACTGGGGCTGTCTACCCAGGAATAAAAGATTTACAGGACACATCGCTGCTTCACATTGCTCGAGGGCTATTATGGGGCAGAGATATTCCCCCAAAGCCCCCTAAAACCAAATCTAAGACCCACAGATAGAAATTTTTACAAATTACTAGCCTGGATGAAAATCTGGCAAGAAAAGGGCTAAAAAGAAGCTGAGTGATCAGAAATTTTAACAAATTTTAACAAAAGCTGATCAAGGGCAGTAACTTAAATGACTTGAATGTACGATGGCTTCAGCATCTCAGGAGTGGATATATCTATTTGTGCAATATGGCAAACTCTTGACTCTGGCCCTGCATAGTTGGAGTTATGGAAGTTGATATTTTTTCTACCCCACTATGTGCCTTCTAAATACTGCGACCCATAAGAGAGTTCTATTTGCCCACTTTTGACATGAAGAAATTAATTCTATCAGACACTGCAGAAACAGGCAGGCTCTTTCCCATCCCATGAATATTCAGGTTTCCATTGCCATGAATACAAGACCTAGTGAGGTCTGAGAGATGTGATTAAAATGCTTCTACAGAAAAGAGAAGTCTACTTAGTGTGTCCAGTTGTACTGATTTAACCCAGCTTTGCCTAAATGCTGCCATTCTAATTACTTGTCCTGGTGTAGGCTAGGGACCAATCGATATTTGTAACTTTCTCAAGGATTTAGGAGAATATTGGTGTGCTCTGTTCTGTTAGTTTTGAGGCTAACAGGAAGAGTGTTATTGAATTACATTATAGAATTGATAATGGTGGCTTGGCACCACTCTCTTAACAACGAATGGGATCAACAGTGGCATAACTGAATGAGCCAGATGGTTATTCAATCAGATGGTTGCTAGCATCTGGGGACAGCCTCTAGCATGGGCTTGGCTGGTAGGAGGATTCCCTTGAACCAAGTAATGGTAGGTAGCTTGGCCTTGAGACTTAGATCCATGTGCCATCTCTCTTCCTTACTAGCTGTGTGACTTCAGGCAGGCTAACCTTTTTGTGCCCATCTCTGCATTTATAAAATGAGATTAAGGACAGCTGTCATGTCTACTTTTTAATATTTATCTATATTTGTAATATCTAAAATCCACATTATTCAATCAGGCTTCCATTTCTTATGGGTATGTTTTTGGTTCCTAGAGACAAATTAACATCAACTATTTGGCTAAGCTTCCTTATATCTTCTAAACAAGAAACAGGGTATTTACCTGTAATTGTTCTTCCCAATATTCTCTTTTTTTTTTTTGAGATGGAGTCTCGCTCTGTTGCCCAGGCTGGAGTGCAGTGGCGTGATCTTGGCTCATTGCAAGCTACGCCTCCCAGGTTCACTGCCATTCTCCTACCTCAGCCTCCCGAGTAGCTGGGACTACAGGTGCCTGCCACCATACCTGGCTAATTTTTTGTATTTTTAGTAGAGACAGGGTTTCACTGTGTTAGCCAGGATGCTCTCGATCTTCTGACCTCTTGATCCGCCCACCTCGGCCTCCAAAAGTGCTGGGATTACAGGCGTGAGCCACTGTACCCAGCCCTTCCCAATATTTGCTAAATCTGGCAGGGATAAGACTTGTAAACAGTGTGAGTCTAAAAAGTTTACAGAATCATGGTTTCATGTTCAAGTGCAGACAGCGGTCAGCCCCTTTGCTCTGGTCTTTCTTTTTAAAATCAGAACACAGACTGTTATAATCTGTCAAATGATAATTTTCTCATGACCAATATTCAGGGAGTTGGAAAACCAAATGAATATATAAGTGCCAAAGAGTGTTGTGAGGAGAAGTGGTATACAATGTGTTTGCTGCCTTGAGCAAGACAAACAAGTTAAAGTTGTACACTTACAGAGAGTCACAGTATAAGAACTGAAAGAGACCTAAGAGGATTTGGTCCAACCCTTCCATTTGACAGATGGGGAAACTAAGGTCTACAGTGATCAATGGCTTATGTAAGGTTTTAGACCCTTTGTAGGGGAATTTACTGAACATTTATTTATTGAATGCTTACTACATACCAAACATTCTAAGGTACTAGAGATGTTGAGGTACATAACACACAGTCCCCGTTCTCAAGAAACTGACAATTGAGTTGGGGAATCAGACCCATACGCTCCTGCCAATAGTGAGTTCTAGATGTGATGAGTGCTAAAGGAGAGGTAACTACACAGAGCTATGGGAGGATGTGGGAGGCACTCACTAATTAAACAGGGGGAGAAAAATGCTACATATGAAGAATGAGAGAGGAGTAAACTGAGAGGTTACTTCAGGCAGAGGGAGAAGCACGCATGAGCAGAGACTCAGAAGAGATCTCAGAGACCAGCTCCTCACATAATTTTTTTTTTTTTTGAGACAGGGTCTCTGTCTGTCTTCCAGGCTGGAGTGCAATAGTGTGATGTAGCTCATTGCAGCCTTAACCTCCCTAGCTCAAGTGATCTTCCCACCTCCCTAGTAGCTGGGACTACAGGTATAAGCCACCACACTGGCTAGTTTTTGAATTTTTTTGTAGAGACGGGGTCTCACTATGTCTTGAACTCCTGGGCTGGTCTCAAACTCCTGGGCTGAAGCGATCCTCTTGCCTTGGCCTCCCAAAGTGCTGTGATTATAGGCATCTTTACATAATTTTAAAAATGCCTTATACACTATCATGGAGAGATGATAATTCCACTTCTGTTGGATCATTTCCAGTGAGAGGAAAATATTACCTCATGAGACAAAAAAGATTTAGCTCTCACCTTTTCAGTTGGTGTTGCATGGTGTCTAGGAGTTTGTCAGATTTTTATCTCTTCATTGTCACTGAATAACAGGCATAGAAATAGCTGATCTTTAACTCCCTCTTGAGGGAATAAGAAAATGTCGTGTGTCTTAGGACCTGTGACTTACAGAATGTTAGAGCTGGGAGGGACGTGAGAGATCATTTAGTCCAGTGGTTTTTGTCTTTTTGTGTGTGACTCATGGACCCCATTTGGAGAATGTGATAAAGAAAGTCTATAGATGCTCTCCCGCAAAACGCATGTGTGCTTCTGACACAAAATGCTGTGTACAGTTTCAGGTATTCATGGATCCCTGAAGCCCATCTTGAATTAAGAAACCTTCTTTTCATTTTACTGATGAAAATCTGAGGCTCAGAGAAGTGCAATGGCATGAAAGAGAACAATGGAAGTAATTCCCCATGGGCCAGATGACTTTGTGAGCAGATGAGTCAAACACATGGGCCAACCATTAACAATCTGGTGATGTTCAGTAAGCACTGACTAATTACGAAGTGAAAAGGAGACGAGCAGTAGCAATGGAAGTGTTATGAGCAGTTTTTTAAAAATCTGAAAGTTGGTTTATGAAAAGGGGATTTAGATTTTTCTCTTTGGCTTCCAGGGGTAGATTCAAGTCCAAAGGGTAGAAAAGAACTTTTGCTAGACAGAGCCCTCCACTAATGGAATATGTTATCTTGAGAGATACAGGACTTCTTGCACTTGACTTTTTGGGGGACACAGAACCACCTCTCGTAGAAGGGACTTAAGCATCACAAGAGTTTGAACTGGGTGACCAAAACTGGACATGATGATGTAACTCTTAGAAACATAATCACATATACTAGCTAGGAAGAAGCTCAGGTCTCCCAGACAGAATGGTAAGTGAAGTGAAGAAAGTTCAGGTTGGGAGGGTGGTGGTGGTGGAGAGAAATGAGACTTAGAAATGTAAGTGGAAGTGAAAGAAATGTTGAAGGATCTTACAGAGCACCATGGCTGGTATTTAAGAATGAGGGGACTGGGCGCGGTGGCTCATGCCTGTAATCCCAGCGCTTTGGGAGGCCGAGGTGGATGGATTGAGGTCAGGAGTTTGAGACCAGCCTAGCCAACATGGTGAAACCCCATCTCTACTAAAAATACAAAAATTAGCTGGTTGTGGTGGTGCACACCTGTAATCACAGCTACTTGAGAGGCTGAGGCAGGAGAATGGCTTGAACCCAGAAGGTGGAGGTTGCAGTGAGCCGAGATCAAGCCACTACACTCCAGCCTGGGCGACAGAGTGAGACTCCGTCTCAAAAAAAAAAGAAAAAAAGAATGAGGGCTTGTATAGAGTGGTGGTGGCACAGAAGAATGAAAGCAAAGGCTGTCAAAGGGGGAATGCACACAATCAATGGTAGCAGCACTAGCAAGCACCTAAAAAGGCCAGAACAGAGACAGACTGTGGTGATGAGCTGTTTCCATCTGCATGTCTGTGTGTTGCAGAGTCTGAAGTTATAGTGAAAACAGGACATGCAAATGGAACGTACAATGATCTAAAGTGTTGGCAAGTGACAAAAGCATAGCAGAAATGCCCACTAGGCAACTGAAGATATGAGATTAGAGTTCCAGGAGGTCAGGGTGTGAGACAGATTAGGGGGCTATCTATAGACATGAATTAATTTAAAATTTAAGAGTAGATACATTTTCAATGGAAAAAAGTATAGCATGAGTAGAAGTCTAAGAAGTTCGCCTTCAAGGCTGACTGCAGTGTGGAGATGGAATAATTTAAAAGATGTGAGAAAGGAGAGTCAGAGAGTTACAGGAGATCTGAGATTCGAGTGAAATAAGAACCTGGCAAAAAGCAAGCTTCAGGGAAGAAGGGTGATCAACAGAAATATGGTTTTATTTTAGTGAACACTCAACTGTGTGCTTTGGCAGGTAAATTATAGTAATGTTCATTTTGGCAACAACATAGGCAGTGCAGTGTGAATTATAAAGTGCTTTTAAATTGATTATAGATATACGTTAAATAGCATTTTCTAACATTACCTGCCTTAGTAAATATCACTACAACTTTTTTCTGTCCCAGTTTCTCTTTCAGCAAATTAGAAATTACTTTACTTAAGTTTAATAAGTGCCTTTCACATCCTCATTTTAAGGAAGATGATTTCTGCCATCCTAACATAATAAACTAGGAAAGGTACACCAAGGTGACATGCTGTCCCTGGGCCAGCTTAGTCAATGAGGCAGCAGCAGCAAGGACTGAGTTTAGCATCCCGATGTTTGTTTCTTCAAGCAAGAATTAAAAGCAAAATTAAACACTGACTCAGATTTTAAGAAATAACTTTTGAGAAACAGAACAAATGAAATCAGTTTCTCCACCATTTAAGTATATCTCTTGGAGATCTATAGCCTCCCTTTAGGGGACATACAAAGTCAGTTGTGTAGCCTTTGTTGAGTCCCATCTTATATTCAAGCAGATATGACTGCATTTTTTGAAAATAGATTCTCACACATTAAACTGGAGCTTATGGAAACATGAGTAGAACGAAACACAACATTCCATCCCTTTACAGAGATCATTTACTTGCAACTCAGGATAATTGGTCATGTGTATTATCTACTTATGGTTGCCACTCACAAGCAGAGAACTTTTATAAGAAGGCTGGAAAGAGAGGTATATAGAGGCTTTTAGGTTGATACTGGATTCTTTGGCAAAAGTGAAAGGAAGAGGGCATCATTAAGAGAAGAGAGCAACATAGTATTTCCTGGGATACCATCTACTTCAGTAGCTTCAGAGTCACAGAAAATGGTGTGTTTCTATAAATCTTATTTACTGAAGGCTGACATGATGATTAACATTCCAGTACATAGTGGTATTTAAATTCTCATTAAAATGACTTATCTTGCCTCTTATTATTACTTTTAATGATTATTTAGTACACTTATGCTTCCCCCTTGAGGGTAGGATGTAGAAGGATTTAAGAGTTAGAAGGACTGAAGATTTAGATTTAGAAACATTCAAGATAGAGCCAGGAAGTTATCTTTCAAGAATCTGCCCAGACTGGGCACAGTGGCTCATGCCTATAGTCCCAGCACTTTGGGAGGTCAAGATGGGCAGATCACTTGAGGTCAGGAGTTCAACACCAGCTTGGCCAACATGGCAAAACCTCATCTCTACTAAAAGTACAAAAATTAGCTGGGTGTGGCAGTGTACGCCTGTAATCTCAGCTACTTGGGAGGCTGAGTTATAAGAATCACTTGAACCTGGGAGGTGGAGGCTGCTGTGAGTGGAGATCATGCCACTGTACTCCAGCCTGAGTGACAGTGAGAGACTGTCTCAAAAAAAACAATCTGCTTGCCCACATCTTTATCATCAGAGTTTATGGTGTCTGTATTTGCTAATGTGGTACACTGCTGCTATTTAAAATACTTCTACCCAACATATCTATCAAAGAAAAGGCAAACCAAAGTATAATATAAAATAAATCTTTTTTTTTTTTTTTTTTTTTTTTTTTTGAGATGTAATCTTACTGTATTGCCCAGGCTGGAGTGCAGTGGTGCCATCTGGGCTCACTGCAACCTTCGCCTCCCAGGTTCAGACAATTCTCCTGCCTCAGCCTCCCGAGTATCTGGGATTACAGGTGCTAACCACCACGTCCAGCTAATTTTTGTATTTTTAGTAGAGACAGAATTTCACCATTTTGGCCAGTCTGGTCTTGAACTCCTGACCTCAAGTGATCTGCCTGCCTTGGCCTCCCAAAGTGCTGCGATTACGGGTGTGAGCCACTGCACCCAGCTTTAAAATCAATCATTTATGTGAAATAATCAGAATGTGTAATAGGCACAGTCATTTTGTATCATTGCCCAAAAAAAAAAAAAAATGCGAAGTCCTTGAGGCAGGGGGGATTTTGCTTTTTTAGTTGCCATTTTCTCCCTAGGCACTAGCCAAGCGTTTTGTCTGCACAGTAAGCATTCAATCAATATTTCTTGAGTAAATTATTTAGTACAGATGTTTTAGGAAATGGGTGAAGGACAGTAAGCTATTTATACAAGTTGGTTGCTTTAATCAAATTAAAACCAGACTTAGATTGATCTAGTGAAAGTAGGCTAGATACTGGCATGTTTCTTTTGGAAAGAAAGAGAAGAAGGGCAAGAAGGGCAGTTATTTCTTTACAGCTTATTCTAGGAAGCAATCCCATCCCCAACTCCCTGCCATGAGTGGGAGTGCTTTGTCCCTGGGCTGAAACATTGGGACTAATCTAGAGGAATCACCACCCAGCAAAGGTTAAGCCTTTGTCCTTCACTGCAGCCTCGGTCCCAGAAGACGGAGTGCTGAGAAGAGGGAAGGTGACTGGTTGCAGGGACCAACAGTAATTCACATTCTCATCTGCTTCCCTCTCCTGGACACCACAGCACCCCCCACACCCCCACTTCCACCCTGATTCTGGGTGGCGAGAGTGCAATCTGCATAGCTCACACTTACTTGGCAGCAGCATCTTTTCTCAACTGTTCATGCTTCATGAGGAGATTTTTCCTGTCTCGGAAGGCTTTTCTGACCTTGTACCCTTTGTAGACAGCTTGGATTTTGAAGGCGGCGATGTCTTGAATGGCTGCGATGGACAGGGCACCGTGCTCCAACATGAACTGGATCACTTCATGGCGCTCACCAAGCAAAGCATAATCAAGGGGTGTGTATCTGAAGTGGGAGGAAGATTTCTTTTTTTTTTTTTTAATTTTAGAATGTAATTCAAGGCACAATTAAACTGAAAATATTATCATGCAGCAGAAGGAAACTTCATTCTAAGATGTGGAATATTCCCCAGGCAAAGCCACCTTCTCTATAACAGGGCTGTTCTTTTTTTCTCCAAGGGGCACAAAACAAGGTTGACTACTGTGGGTCAGGTGCTTTGTGCTGCTAACCATGGCAGTTCCTGAGTTTTATTCCCTGGCAAACAAATAGGGGCCTATTGGAAACACATGATCACTTCCCTTCTTTCCCATGTGCCAAATAATTCCCTGCCCCTATCTAAAAAGGTAGTGAAAATATTAATTGTGAGATTTGTGAATTTGAGCCCATGATTACTGACAGTTAATGCTTATGAAGTAAAAAAACAGAGCTCCAAATGGAGAAATTCGGTATATGATAAGAATGGCCCTTTACATTTCTGCAGAAAAGATGGATTACTAAATAAATAGTGATGGGACAACCAGGTAGCCATCTGGGGAAAAAAAAGAGATTCTTATACCACATTTTATACCAAAATAAATTCTGGACAGAGCAAATACCTAAATATTTTAAAAAGGAACCATGAAAGTACCAGAAGAAACCAGGAAGATTAAAAACAAAATGATGTTGGAAGTCGTTTCTAAAAAAAAGATACAAAAGGCCTGGGTGCAGTGGCTCATGCCTGTAATCTCAGCACTTTGGGAGGCTGACACGGGTGATCACTTGAGGTTAGGAGTTCGAGACAGCCTAGCCAACATGGTGAAACCCCGTTTCTACTAAAATTAGCCAGGCATGGTGGCACATACCTGTAGTCCCAGCTACTCAGAAGGCTAAGGCAGGAGAGTTGCTTGAACCCAGGAGGTAGAGGCAGTAGTGAGCAGAGATCACGCCACTGCACTCTAACTTGGGCAACAGAGTGAGATGCTGCCACCAAAAAAAAAATAAAAAATTTCAGAAACCATAGAGAAGACTGACAAATCTAACCACATAAAAATAACAAAATTTTACAGGGTAAAAAAAACCACCAAAGACAAAGATAACAGTTCCCAGAAGAGTAAATACTAATAGCTCTTAACATATAAAAAATACGTTCAACCTCACTCACTTAAGAGAAATATGAATTAGACTAACATGAGAAAGTACCTTTCAATGATGATCAGATTTGCAAAAATCAGAAAACTTAGTAACACACTGCACTGGCAAGGATAGAGAGAGTCAGGCTCTCTCATATACTACTTTAACTTTTAGGGAGGATAATTTGGCAATATTTATCAAAATTATTCACATATATATGCCATTTGACATAGCCATTTCACTCTTAGGAATTTATCTTACAGATCTGCTCTCATGTGAAATGCTTTATGTACAAAGCTGCTCATGGAAGTACAGTTAGTCATAGCAAAAGAATAGAAACAACCTCAATGTCTATCAACAGAGGACTGCTTAAACAATGCACAGGCCGTCCACAGAATGAAGACATCTGTATATGCAGTCATTACTGCTGTATATGAATAAATAAAGAACAATCTCCAGGATGTATTGTTAAATGAAGACAAAGAAAAAAGCAAGAAACAGGAGTTATTATGGCATGTTCCATTTGTATATTAAAAAAAAAAATCCCTGTATGTTTATCTATAAAAATGTATTTCCAGAAGTTTTCCAAGAAACTGCTAACAGTGATGCCTCTGGGGTAGGAAAACTAGCTGTCTCAGAGGCAGGGGTAGGAGGAACATTGAGTCTTCAGTGAACGTCCTTTTAAATTTCCTACAGTGTATATACATCACTGTTTTGACTATAAGGGATGAATATTATTGTCATATTGTTGTATATTTAAATCTCAAATGGCAGCTTTCTAGATGTGTTATTTTTGGCACATTTTTTTTCTTTTTTCTTTTTTTGAGACAGGGTCTCACTCTGTTGCCCAAGCTGGAGTGCAGTGGTGTGAACACAGCTTACTGCAGCCTCAACCCCTTCTGGGCTCAAGTAGTCCTCCTGCCTCACCCCCCCAAGTAACTGGGACTACGGGCATGTACCACCAAATCTGGCTAATTTTTGTTTTTTTGAGATGGAGTTTTGCTCTTGTTGCCCAGGCTGGAGTGCCATGGTGCAATCTCAGCTCACTGCAACCTCTGCTTCCCAGGTTCAAGCAATTCTCCTGTCTCAGCCTCCCGAGTAGCTGGGATTACAGGTGCATGCCACCACACCCGGCTAATTTTTTTGTATTTTTAGTAGAGACAGGGTTTCATCATATTGGTCAGGCTGGTCTCTTAACTCCTGACCTCAGGTGATCCACCCACCTCGGCCTCCCAAAGTGCTGGGATTACAGACGTGAGCCACTGCACCCGGCCAATTTTTGTATTTTTTGTAGAGATGGGATTTCGCCATGTTCTCCAGGCTGGTCTTGAACTCCTGAGCTCAAGCAATTCTTCTGCCTTGGCCTACCAAAGTGTTGGAATTACAGGCGTGAGCCACTGCATCGAGCCCATTCTTTAAAAAAAAAAAATTCTTTTTAAATTTTGGAAACATAAAAAATTGGGTAAATACACAGAGGAAAATAGCTATCATCCATATTCCCACCTTGAGAATTAACCACTGTTCATATCTGGGAGATATGATTTCCTTTTTTAGAGAAAAATTACTTTGTCAAAATGATACAGATTTTATGAACTCAAACACTGCAAAAAAAGAAAATTGAAGTAAAAAAATTCCCCTAATTCTACCATCCAACAATGGTAATGATGACTATCACTTTTTAAACAACTTACTTTACATTTCTAAGCCTCAGTTTTCCTCATCTGATAAACAATGTAATACGCTGCAGACCTGGCATGAGGAGAAAATGGAAAAATAAGTATAAAGAGGATAGCAATGTTCCTGGCCCAAAGGAAGCAGTTAATAAATGTCAGCTCTGATTGTTGTTATTACAGGACATTCACTGCTGTATGGTTTGCAATACCATAGCAGCTTATCAAAAATATTATCTCCATAGGACCCAAACCAGTATCTATGACCATCCCATGACCATCACTGATGCTGATTCCTCTCAGGATGACTTTGACCAGCCCAATGCCATCAAAGGTCTTGGGAGAAAACATCAGATGATTTATGAGGCAGAAAAAAGGATGATTATATGGATGCATGACTAGACATAGAAAATCATCCGATTATAGAAAAAAAATGATTTCTCTTCAAAACTTACATAACAGTCACAGTTAAGACATAAAAGGAAGAGGTTTTTCATTTTAGGAGTATTTTGATCACTTTAGTAAGGAAATTGAGTTTGGGAGGAAACCCCAAACACTGAAATTAAGGAACTTCCATTTTAGGACAGCTTCATTTGCCACTTACTGTTCAGGGACCAGAAGGCTGTAAGTAAAGAGGCATCTATATAAACTTTAAAACATTATTTATAAGTGGACAGCATTTTTTAAATTCAGGAGAATTAAAAAAATTCTTGCTACAAGTTATAAAATGCCTTTCTTGATTGTGCTTTCTCTAATGGAAAAAATTACCATAGAGTCATTAAACCATGCAGTAATAGAGCTAAACTGAATTTTAAAGGTCATTTAGTTCAATACCTTCATTTTATAAATGGATGAACAGATTCAGAGAGGTTAAGCAACTTACCAAAGGTTATGTAAATTGTTTCTATAGAATGCAGACTAGAACTAAGATAACAAGTCTCCCAGTTCAGTAATCTTTCCACAACACGTATATCAATTATTTAGTATGTTTCCTATCGAATAAAACTGTTTCTTAAATCAGTGTGCAAACAACATATGTATTTGGTAAGTTTGATCATTTTTTCTATAATTATTAATAGGTAGCATCCTCCACATAATATATAAGCAGGATTAACAAAATTTAGTTTATAAAATGTAGAGCCCAAATTATTTCTTCACCTACAAATATTATGAAAGAAAATAACATGTAGCTTAATATATCCTAAAGAATGCTAATCTGGGAGTCAGGGGACCTGTGTGACCCTGGGCATTCTCTTCACTTCTCTGGTCTTTTGTTTCCTTATCTGTAAAAGGGGAAAGGAAGAAAAGAACTAGACTTCTTAGGCTGCTTCTGGATTGAAAATTATATCTTAAATATTTTTACTGTAAAAAATTGTATTTTTATTATGAAAAATTTTAAGCATAAAAAATGTAGAGAGAATAACACAATAAACCTTTACACACTCAATACCTAAATTTAACAATTTTTTGCTACATTTGCTTCATCTAGCCCCTTCCTTTTTATTTTTGCTAGAGTATTTTTTTTTTTCTTGAGACAGAGTCTCATTCTGTCACCCAGGCTGGAGTGTAGTGGCTCAGTCTTGGTTCACTGCAAGCTCTGCCTCCCAGGTTCACGCCATTCTCCTGCCTCAGCCTCCCAAGTAGCTGGGACTACAGGCACCCACCACCATGCCTGGCTAATTTTTTGTATTTTTAGTAGAGACGGGGTGTCCGTGTCAGCCAGGATGGTCTCGATCTCCTGACCTTGTGATCTGCCCGTCTCGGCCTCCCAAAGTGCTGGGATTATAGGCATGAGCCACCATGCCTGGCCTTTGCTCGAGTATTTTAGAGCTAATCTCGGAACTTCCATCATTTTGTCAGAGGTGTTGGAACCAGAGGACTCTACCTTGAGTGAGGGCTAGGAAAATGAGGCTGGGGCTTGCTGGGTTGCATTCCCAGAAAGGTATTCCTAGATGTTTACAGTTAAGGGAACAGACTGATAATGTTTACTAAACAGACCCAGACTTGAGAGAGTCCTAATATCCTGATATCTGGAGAACAAAGGCATTCCTAATTTTGCTTTAAAGATAATAATATTGATTCTTGCAAAATGTAGTAATTAAGAAAATGAATTCTTTATCACAAACCCTTGTAGCATAGCACATCTCCCCATAATCTTTTTTTTTATCCTGTATATAAACAAACATTATACCTAGAGTGGACTCGTTCCTCCTCTTACTTTCGGGAATGCCCTACTCTGTCTATGGAGTAGCTGTACTTTCACCACTTTACTTTCTTAATAAACTTGCTTTTGCTTTGTACTGCGGACTTGCCCTGAATTGTTTCTTGCGAGAGATCCAAGAACCCTCTCTTTGGGTTGGGATTGGGACCACTTTCCTGTAACATCTTCATCTCTATGTGTTTAAGTATTCATCAGTAAATAATGCGGGCATAGCCACAATGTCATTATTATGCTAACAAAATTAACAGGAATTCCTTAGTAAAATCTAAGGACCACTTCATAATCAAATTTACCCAATTTTCTCAAAAAATGCATTTTTGTAATTGGTTTATTCAAATCAGTATTCTCAATATTTTATTCAGAGACACAATCCAAATATCTAGCATCATTTTAAGATTGAAGTCTATACCTAGCATTTAAAACAAGTGTGATCATAAAACACATTGTGATTATTACTACTGAGTCTTTCTTTATCCCAAATTCAATTTAGAAAAATTCAAGTGCTGTGAATATTCCCATCAGTGTTGGGGTGAGTGTGTCAGATAGTTATTGACTGAAAGTCAGCAGAAGCTGGCAAAAATTATGTCTATACGGTGTTCATCAACTGACTAGTGTCAATGTATGAGAAGTAAAAATTAGCCCTACACTGATGGTAACCAACCAAGAAACAATGTGGATATAGACAACAGACAAGATACAATTGGACCTGCCATGTGGCAGGGAATGGTCTGATGGGATGAGTAGAATGCCTAAACTGGAATGTCAATAAATGTAAAAGGCAGTGCCAAGTTCTGACATTTGTACATCAAGGTACATTGCTGATGAAACATTAACAGAGATTGGGTTATTGCCACTGTCTCTTTTTATCTATGGTTTGGCAAGTACAGTTAATGAGGATTTTTCCTTTGGTCTTTTGGTCTGTAATTAACATATGCTTATTCTGGGAGACAGTAAACACCTTAATTCATGCAGTTACTTAGGTCTCATATTCAAGGTTTAGCATATAAACGGAAATTGAATTAAAAAAATTTCATTGTTTCCTTAAAAATATAGCAGTCAGGTGGTAAATGCTATTACACAGAATAAATTTTTGTTGAAACAAAACAAGTCATCAATAAGTCTGAGGATTCTTAAACTTTCTTTTTTTTTTTAGAGTTTCAAAGGGAGACATCTTCAGCTGTCCCTCTAATGAGAGAAGTTTCTGAAAGAAGTGGTAAAGGGGTTGGTTCTAGCAAACAGGAACATGTTTCCTCTGAGACGGACCTAGAGAAGTCCCTTCTCAACAAAGTTTCCCACCAACTAATAGAAAGAAAGAATGGGTGGTGGCTAAGAAGATGAGAATGGTATTATAGCAGGAGCCATTTTAGTTAGAGCATCCATGAAACATGGAAACTAACACAAAGACCTAGGTCAGAGGGATTGTCAGAGGCGTGTGAACTCCATCTTAAAGAGGATCTGGTAAAATGAGGCTGAAACCTGTTGGGCTGCATTCCCAGAAGGTTAAGGCATTCTAAGTCACAGGATGAGATAGGAGGTCAGCACAAAATACAGGTCATAAAGACATTGCTGATGAAACAGGTTGCAGTAAAGGAGCCGGCCAAAACTCACCAAAACCAAGATGGTGACCAGAGTGACCTCTGGTCGTCCTCACTGCTACACTCCCACCAGCACCCTGACATTTTACAAATGCCATGGCAAAGTCGAGAAGTTACCCTATAAGGTCTGAAAAGGGGAGGCATGAATAATCCATTCCTTGTTTAGCATATCATCAAAAAATAACCATAAAAAAACAGGCAACCAGCAGTTCCCGGGGCTGCTCTGTCTCTGGAGTAGCCATTCTTTTATTCCTTTACTTTCTTAATAAACTTGCTTTCACTTTGCACTGCAGACTTGCCCTGAATTCTTTCTTGTGCGAGACCAAGAACTCTCTAGTGGGGTCTGGATCGGGACCCCTTTCCTGTAACAGGACCTCAGGTATGGAAGGGTGATCACAAACTCAGTTGTTACCTACAAATTATGAGAATCTTCCTAGATCTAAGACCACCAAGAATCGCTCTTCCTTAGACTTCACATTCTGTTTGCTCCTTTTTTTTTTTTTTTTTTTTTTTGAGACTGAGTCTCACTCTGTTGCCAAGGCTGGAGTGCAGTGGCATAATCTCTGCTCACTGCAACCTCCACCTCCTGGGTTCAAGCAATTCTCCTGCTTCAGCCTCCCGAGTAGCTGGGATTACAGGCATGTACCACCATGCCCGGCTAATTTTTTTGTATTTTTAGTAGAGACGGGGTTTCACCATGTTGACCAGGCTGGTCTCGAACTCCTGACCTCAGGTGATCTGCTCACCTCGGCCTCCCAAAGTGTTGGGATTATAGGCGTGAGCCACCGCGCCTGGCCTGTTTGGTCCTTTTTATTGGGCCTGGATTCTTGGGCAATAACCCTAACATAAGTCTCCACACCTTATATTATTCATGCAATCTGCATTTAGATTAAACCCTGAACTTTCATCTTAACTTCTCCTTATGTTTTCATGCTACATGGTGGCATCTCTTTGTCCACTGACTGATAATATCCTCTTCATCAAGAGAAACCTCTGGAATACGTAACACATTCTGCTGGCCTAAATGAACTCCTGGGCCCAGTCAATCAGGATTTCACTGACCTTATGTTAGCCAGAAGTCAGAAGCAGGACTAAAATTTTCTCATCTGCAAAATGGGTGCTTGCCCTAGGCAATAGATAAAATTCTGAAAAGCTATAAAATCCCATGATTCTAAATCAATGTCACATGGAAGTTTTGCTCTTCTATTCTGGCTCAGTACTTCTTAGTGTAATGTTTTCTTATGAGTACAGCTATTATTTCTGAACAACATCTAACCTTGAGATTTAAAAAATCTGGTAGAAAGGATGTAAGATAAACAAAGAGCACTTTTTTAAAAAAAGTCAGCAACTTGGCTGGGTGAGGTGGCTCACGCCTATAATCCCAGCACTTTAGGAGGCCGAGGTGGGTGGATCACGAGGTGAGGAGTTCGAGACCAGCCTGGCTAACATGGTGAAACCCCATCTCTACTAAAAATACAAAAAAATTGGCTGGGTGTGATGGTGCATGCCTGTAATCCCAGCTACTCAGGAGGCTGAAGCAGGAGAATTGCTTGAACCCAGGAGGCGGAAGTTGCAGTGAGCCAAGATTGCACCACTGTACCCCAGCCTGAGTGACGGGGCGAGACTCCATCTCAAAAAAAAAAAAAAAAAAGAAGTCAACAACAACTTACCTCTCTTCATTGTTTTCCATCTGATTAGGGAACGCGGCAAAGTCTAGCAGTAATTTAATGGCATCAAGGTATCCATTGTTGCAGGACCAATGCAAAGCTGTTCTTCCCTATAAGCATAAACAAAAATCAAGTACACCTGGAGTATTTTTGGACATGTGGTTATTTATGCTAACTCAAAATTAATATAAGCAATCATTTTTCCAAATTGCTTATTTACAAAAAGGGAAAATATTAAATATACAGTGGAGAAAGCAAATGACATTTGATCCAAGCGCTTGTAATTAATGCTTTTTTTTTTTTTTTTTTTTTGAGATGTAGTTTTGCTCTTGTCTCTCAGGCTGGAGTGCAATGGTGAGATCTCAGCTCACTGCAACCTCCACCTCCCAGGTCCAAGTGATTCTCCTGCTTCAGCCTCTCGAGTAGCTGGGATTACAGGTGCCTGCCACCACGCCCAGCTAATTTTTATATTTTTAGTAGAGACGGGGTTTTGTCATGTTGACCAGGCTGGTCTCAAACTCCTGACCTCAGGTGATCTGCCCACCTCAGCCTCCCAAAGTGCTGGGATTACAGGCATGAGCCAACGCGCCTGGCCAATTAGCACTATGTTAAGGGGCATCATGTATCTCCAGAGGTAATACCCTGAGAAGGATTCATATTACTTATGTAATATTCCAACCAAAAATGTGAAACCTGAATCTAATTATGAGGGAACGTAAGACTAACACAAATTGAGTCAAATTCTGTAAAATACTTGGCTTATATTCTTTAAAAATTTCAATGTCATGAAAGATAAGAGATGAAGCATTGGTAGACATAAAGAGGGGATACTTCATAGTGTTAAAGGAATCAAAAAGGAAGATATCACAATGCTAAATTTGTATGCATCTAATAACAAAGCTTCCAAATATACAAGGGAAAAATTGACAAAATTAAAAAGGAAGATAGTCAAATCCACAGTCATAGTGGGATTTTAACCCATCTTTTAAAACAGCTGATAGAACAGAAAAAAGAGCAGTAAAGATATATAAGACCTAAACAACAGGCCTAAAAAAAGAGCCCTGATATATATATATATTTATATGTAAATATATATATATATAAAACACTGCATCTAACAAGGACAGAGTTGGTGCTCTTTTCACATGTACACAGAACATTTACCAAAATCGATCATATGCTGAGCCATAAAGTTCCAAAAAATAATGCACTCCATCACAAAGATGTCCATATCCTAGTGCCTGGTACCTGTGAATATGTTATGTTACATGAGAAGGAAGAATTAAGGTTGCAGATGGAATTAAGATTGCTAATCAGCTGATCTTGAGATAGGAAGATTATCCTGGATTATCTGGGTGGGCCTGATGTAATCACAAGGGTCCTTATAAGGGAAAGAGGGAGTCAGGAGGGTGAGTGTAAGAGTTATACAGATAAGTGATACAGAGAAAGGCTCAACCAGCCAATGGGGCTTTGAAGATGGAGGAATGGGGTCATCAGCCAACGAATGTGGGCAGCCTTGAGAAACTGAAAAAGTAAAAAAATGGATTCTTTCCTAGATCCACCAAAAGAAAAGCAGCCCTGGTGACATCTTGATTTTTAACCCAGTAAGACCCATTTTGAATTTCTGACATCTAGAATGGTAAGATAATAAATCTGTGTTGTTCTAAGCCACTAAACCTGTGGTAATTTGTTACAGCAGCAATAAAAAAAAACGAATAAAATCAATTAAAAAAATGAGAAAACACTTAACTGACTAAAAATTAAACAGTACACTTCTAAATAATCCATGTGTCAGAGAATAAACCAAAATAGAAATTAGAAGTTAGAAAATAGAAAAGACAGGAGCAAGACTAATGAAATAGTAAACAAACTCAAAATACAGGCCAGGTGTGGTGGCTCATGCCTGTAATCCTAGCACTTTGGGAGGCTGAGGCAGGTAGATTGCTCGAGCTCAGGAGTTCAAGACCAGTCGTGGGCAACATGGTGAAACCCTTTCTTACTAAAAATACAAAAAATTTAGCCAGGCAGGGTGGGCGTGGTGGCTCACACCTGTAATCCCAGCACTTTGGGAGGCTGAGGCGGGCGGATCACGAGGTCAGGAAATCAAGACCAACCTAACACAGTGAAACCCCATCTCTACTAAAAATACAAAATAATTAGCCAGGTGTGGTGGCGGGCGCCTGTAGTCCCAGCTAGTCGGGGGGCTGAGGCAGGAGAATGGTGTGAACCTGGGAGGCGGAGCTTGCAGTGAGCCGAGATCACGCCACTGCACTCCAGCCTGCGAGACAAAATGAGACTGCGTCTCAAAAAAAAAAGAAAAAAAAAAAAAATTTAGCCAGTCGTGGTGGTGTGCACCTGTATAGTCCCAGCTACTCAGAGGGCTGAGGTGGGAGGATCACCCGAGCCTGGGAAGGTTGAGGCTACAATGAGCCATGATCATGCCACTGCACTCCAGCCTGTGTGGCAGAGTGAGATACTGTCTTGAGAAACAAACAAACAAACAACAACAACGACAACAACAAAACAAAAAACCCCAAATCTCAAAATATATAAAATCCACAAAGAAGTAAGTCCTTTGAAGAGATGAATATCAAGTTTGTTTGTTTGTTTGTTTGTTTGTTTGTTTTAGTGCTCCACGTAAGGAATGAAGAAAATTAAAAAAAAAAGAGAAAGCACACATTACCAATATATGAAATAAACAAGAGGAACTCACTACAGATCCTACAGACATAAAAAAGATAAGGGAATATGTGTGTGACAAAATTTATGCAAATATATTTGACATTTTGAATAAAATGAATAAATTCCTCAAAAAGTGCAACTTACCAAAGCTGAAAGAAAAATAATTAGAAAATTTGAATAATTAATGGAATTGAATTGGTTATTTAAAACTTTTACACAAAGAAAACGCCAACACCAGATAACTTCAAGAGGAAGTTCTTCCAAACATTTAAGGAAGAAGTAATACCAATTTTATTCTCCAAGAGAATAAAAATAAGGGACTATTTTCTAACTTTTTTTTTTGACAAGGTTAGCCTTACCTTGCTACCAAAACCTTGCAACTATAATACAAGAAAGGAAAATTATAGGCCAATCTCTCTCATAAACATAGATGCAAAAATCTTAAAATATTAGCAGGTAAAATCCATCAGTATATAAAAGTGCATAATATATGCGGGGCTTACTCCAGAAATGCAAGGGTTGTTTAACATCTAAAAAAAAAAAAAAAAAAAATCAATCAATGTAATTTGCCCTATTAACAGAAAAAAGGAAAAAAAATCCTGTTGATAAATGCATAAATAGTATTTGACAAAAACCCAACTATGATTTTAAAAAACTCTTGGCAAGTGGGAAAATAAGGAAACCCATAGCAACGTCTTACTCAATGGTAAAATGTTGAAAGCTTGCCATCTGACAAACCAGAATGAATCAAGGATGCCAATTATCACCAATTCTATTCAATATTGTATTGAAGGTTCTAATTCAATATGGCACATCAAAGAAATGAAAGGCATAAAGATTGGAAATGAAAAAATAAAAATGTTATTATTCATAGATAGCATGCATGATTGCTTATGTAGGCAATCCAAAGCAATACACATAGCAGCTAATAGAACTGGAAAGATACTTAATATGCTACTTATGTAAAAAACTGGCAACTTGGTAAAGCATTAAAAGTACTACAAATTGTAAAAGATGCATTCCTAGTATCATAAGGACATGGACCATATTTTACATACTTTTCTTTATGTTACTTTTACATACAGTAACAATCTTGATAAATACTTGTTCAATGAGTTGATAGGGACTTGAGTTAATAGGTATGGCTAATTTTCTGACTTGGAAAACATAATTAACATGCAAATGTTTTTAAAGAGTTAAAATAATTTAATTAGCAAAAAAAGTTAATACTGGCTAAACTGAGAGAAGTTAAGACTACACAGCTGGGGAACGTACAGATTAACTGGAATCTTTTAGAAATCAGTTTGGCAGTATATATATGATTTGGCAGCCTAATCATATTAATACATGATTGGTTGGTTTGATTTGATAATCTCACTTAGGGGGAATTATTCTAAGGAAATTATCCTAAAGGAAAAAAGATAAATGCACAAAGATAATTACTGAAACTTTACCTATAATAATGAAAAAGTGACCAGCAATAGGAAGTTACTTATTTAACCTAATATTTAGGTTAAGAGCATACTTTGGATACTAAATCTCCCCGCAAGCTCCCTCAACTGTTGTTATCTTAGGCTATCTACTTAAACTACATGAGCTTCAATTTCCTTATCTGTAAAATGAGAATAATAGTAACTACTTTATAAGATTATTGTAAGGATTGAATAAACTATTAAACATAAAGTTCTTAGAACTCTGGAATTTTAAGCATTCATGATTATTAAAAAGATTATATATCACATGAGAAAATGGTGACAATTTTAAGTAAACAAAATGTGGTTTGAAAATCATGTAATAGGCCGGGTGTGGTGGCTCACGCCTGTAATCCCAGCACTTTGGGAGGCTGAGGTGGGTGGATCATGAGGTCAGGAGTTTGAGACCAGACTGACCAACATGGTGAAATCCCATGTCTACTAAAAACAATACAAAAATTAGCCAGGTGTGGTGGCACATGTCTGTAATCTCAGCGACTCAGTAGGCTGAGGCAGAAGAATTGCTTGAACCCGGGAGGTGGAGGTTGCAGTAAGCTGAGATTGTGCCACTGCACTCCAGCCTGGGTGACAGAGTGAGACTCTTGTCTCAAAAAAAAAAAAAAAGAAAAAAAAGGAAAGAAAATCATGTAATAGGCCAGATGTGGTAGCTCATACCTATAATCCTAGCACTTTGGGAGGCTCAGGTAGGCAGCTCACAAGGTCAGGAGTTTGAGACCATCCTGGCCAACATGGTGAAACTCCATCTCTACTAAAAATACAAAAATTAGCCAGGCGTGGTGGCGTGCGCCTGTAATCCCAGCTACTTAGGAGGCTGAGGCAGGAGAATCACTTGAACCCAGGAGGCAGAAGTTGTAGTGAGCTGAGATTGTGCCACTGCACTCCAGCCTGGGCAATGAAGCGAGACTCCATCTCAACAAAAAAAAAAGAAGAAAAGAAAATCATGTAATAGGGTCAGGTGTGGTGGCTCATGCCTGTAATCCCAGCACTTTGGGAGGCCGAGGCGGGCAGATTACCTGAAGTTAGGAGTTCGAGACCAGCCCAGCCAACACGGCAAAACCCAATCTCTACTAAAAATACAACAATTAGCCAGGCATGGTGGTGGATGCCTGTAATCTCAGCTACCTGGGAGGCTGAGGCAAGAGAATCGCTTACACCCAGGAGGTGGAGGTTGCAGTGAGCTGAGATCGCGCCACTGCACTCCAGCCTGAGAGACAGAGGGAGAGTCTGTCTCCAAAAAAAAAAAAAAAAAAAAAAAAAAGGCCCTGGTTCCAAAATGGCTGAATAGGAACAGCTCCAGCCTACAGCTCCCAGCCTCAGCAACACAGAAGACGGGTGATTTCTGCATTTCCAACTGAGGTACCGGGTTCATCTCACTGGGGCTTGTTGGACAGTGGGTACAGGCCACAGAGTGTGAGCCTAAGCAGGGTGGGGCATCATCTCACCCGGGAAGCACAAGGGGTCGGGGAATTCCCTTTCCTAGCCAAGGGAAGCCGTAACAGACGGTACCTGGAAAATTGGGACACTTCCACCCTAATACTGTGCTTTTCCCATGGTCTTAGCAAATGGCTGACCAGGAGATTATATCCTGCACCTGGCTTGGAGGGTCCCACACCCAGGGAGCCTCGCTCATTGCTAGCACAGCAGTCTGAGATTGAACTGCAGGCAACAGCGAGGCTGGGGGAGGGGCGTCCACCATTGCTGAGGCTTGAGTAGGTAAACACAGCAGCCAGGAAGCTTGAACTAGGTGGAGCCCACCGCAGCTCAAGGAGGCCTGCCTGCCTCTGTATACTCCACCTCTGGGGGCAGGGCATAGCTGAACAAAAGGCAGCAGAAACTTCTGCAGACTTAAACATCCCTGTCTGACAGCTTTGAAGAGAGTAGTGGTTCTCCCAGCACGGAGTTTGAGATCTGAGAACGGACAGAGTGCCTCCTCAAGTGGGTCCCTGATCCCCGATAGCCTACCTGGGAAACACCTCCCAGTGGGAACTGACTGACACCTCATACAGCTGGGTGCCCCTCTGAGACGAAGCTTCCAGAGGAAGGATCACGGAGCAACATTTGCTGTTCTGCAATATTTGCTGTTCTGCAGCCTCCACTGGTGATACCCAGGCAAACAGGGTCTGGAGTGGACCTCCAGCAAACTCCAACAGCTCTGCAGCTGAGGGTCCTGACTGTTAGAAGGAAAATTAACAAACAGAAAGGACATCCACACCAAAACCCCATCTGTATGTCACCATCATCAAAGACCAAGGGTACATAAAACCACAAAGATAGGGAGAAACCAGAGCAGAAAAGCTGAAAATTCTAAAAATCAGAGCACCTCTTCTCCTCCAAAGGAATGCAGCTCCTCACTAGCAATGGAACAAAGCTGGATGGAGATTGACTTTGACGAGCTGACAGAAGTAGGCTTCAGACGATCGGAAATAACAAACTTCTCTGAACTAAAGGAGGATGTTTGAACCCATTGCAAAGAAGCTAAAAACTTTGAAAAAAGATTAGATGAATGGCTAGCTAGAATAAACAGCATAGAGAAGACCTTAAATGACCTGACGGAGCTGAAAACCATGGCATGAGAACTACGTGACACATTCACAAGCTTCAGTAGCTGATTCAATCAAGTGGAAGAAAGGGTATCAGTGATCGAAGATCAAATGAATGAAATGACGTGAGAAGAGAAGTTTAGAGAAAAAAGAGTAGAAAGAAACGAACAAAGCCTTCAAGAAATATGGGACTATGTGAAAAGACCAAATCTACATCTGATTGGTGTACCTAAAAGTGATGGGGAGAATGGAACCAAGTTGGAAAACACTCTTCAGGATGTTATCCAGGAGAACTTCCCCAATCTAGCAAGGCAGGCCAACATTCAAATTCAGGAAATACAGAGAACGCCACAAAGATACTCCTCGAGAAGTACAACTCCAAGACACATAAGTCAGATTCACCAAAGTTGAAATGAAGAAAAAACTGTTAAGGGCAGCCAGAGAGAAAGGTCGAGTTACCCACAAAGGGAAGCCCATCAGACTAACAGCAGATCTGTCAGCAGAAACTCTACAAGCCAGAGGAGAGTGGGGGCCAATATTCAACATTCTGAGAGAAAAGAATTTTCAACCCAGAATTTCATATTCAGCCCAACTAAGTTTCACAAGTGAAGGAGAAATAAAATCCTTTACAGACAAGCAAATGTTTAGAGATTTTGTCACCATCAGGCCTGCCCTACAAGAGATCCCAAAGGAAGCACTAAACATGGAAAGGAACAATCGGTACCAGCCATTGCAAAAACATGCCAAAATGTAAAGATCATCAATGCTAGGAAGAAACTGCATCAACTAATGAGCAAAATAACCAGCTAACATCATAATGACAGGATCAAGTTCACACATAACAATATTAACCTTAAATGTAAATGGGCTAAATGCTCCAATTAAAAGACACAGACTGGCAAACTGGATGAAGAATCAAAACTCATCAGTGTGCTGTATTCAGGAGACCCATCTCACATGCAGAGACACACACAAGCTCAAAATAAAGGGATGGAGGAAGATCTGCCAAGCAAATGGAAAACAACAACGACAAAAAAGCAGGGGTTGCAAACCTAGCTTCTGATAAAACAGATTTTAAACAAATATAGATCAAAAGAGACAAGGCCATTACATAATGGTAAAGGGATCAATTCAACAAGAAGAGCTAACTATCCTAAATATATATGCACCCAATACAGGAGCACCCAGGTTCATGAAGCAAGTCCTTAGGGACCTACAAAGAGACTTAGACTCCCACACAATAATAATGGGAGACTTCAACACCCCACTGTCAATATTAGATCAACGAGACTGAAAGTTAACAAAGAAATCCAGGAATTGAACTCAGCTCTGCACCAAGCAGACCTAAAAGACATCTATAGAACTCTCCACCCCCTCAGCACTACATCACACTTATTCCAAAACTGACCACATAGTTGGAAGTAAAACACTCCTCAGCAAATCTAAAAGAACAGAAATTATATCAAACTGTCTCTCAGACCACAGTGCAATCAAATTAGAACTCAGGATTAAGAAACTCACTCCAAACCGCTCAACTACACGGAAACTGAACAACCTGCTCCTGAATGACTACTGGGTACATAATGAAAAGAAGGCAGAAACAAAGATGTTCTTTGAAACCAATGAGAACAAAGACACAACATTTACTAGAGTCTCTGGCACACGTTTAAAGCAGTGTGTAGAGGGAATTTATAGCACTAAATGCCCACAAGAGAAAGCAGGAAAGATGTAAAATTGACACCCTAACATCACAATTAAAAGAACTGGAGAAGCAAGAGCAAACATGTTCAAAAGCTAGCAGAAGACAAGAAATAACTAAGATCAGAGCAGTACTGAAGGAGATAGAGACACAAAAAACCCTTCAAAAAATAAATGAATCCAGGAGCTGGTTTTTTGAAGAGATCAACAAAATTGACAGACCGCTAGCAAGACTAATACAGAAGAAAAGAGAGAAGAATCAAATAGATGCAATAAAAAATGATAAAGGGGATATTACCACCGATCCCACAGAAATACAAACTACCATCAGAGAATACTATAAACACCTCTACACAAATAAACTAGAAAATCTAGAAGAAATGGATAAATTCCTGGACACATACACTCTCCCAAGACTAAACCAGGAAGAAATTGAATCCCTGAATAGATCAGTAACAGGTTCTGAAATTGAGGCAATAATTAATAGCCTACCAACCAAAAAAAGTCCAGGACCTGATGGATTCACAGCTGAATTCTACCAGAGGTACAAAGAGGAGCTGGTACCATTCCTTCTGAAACTATTACAATCAACAGAAAAAGAGGGAATCCTCCCTAACTCATTTTATGAGGCCAGCATCATCCTGATACCAAAGCCTGGCAGAGACACAACAAAAACAGAATTTTAGACCAATATCCCTGATGAACATGGATGCAAAAATCCTCAATAAAATACTGGCAAACCGAATCCAGTAGCATATCAAAAAGCTTGTCCACCACGATCAAGTTGGCTTCATCCCTGGGATGCAAGGCTGGTTCAACATATGCAAATCCATAAACGTAATCCATCATATAAACAGAACCAATGAGAAAAATCACGTGATTATCTCAGTAGATGTACAAAAGGCCTTCAATAAAATTCAACACCCCTTCATGCTAAAACCTCTTAATAAACTAGGTATTGATGGAATGTATCTCAAAATAATAAGAGCTATTTATAACAATCCCACAGCCAATATCATACTGAATGGGCAAAAACTGGAAGCATTCCTTTTGAAAACTGGCACAAGACAGGGATGCCCTCTCTCACCACTCCTATTCAATATACTTCTGGCCAGGGCAATCAGGCAGGAGAAAGAAAGAAAGGGTATTCAATTAGGAAAAGAGGAAGTCAAATTGTCTGTGTTTGCAGATGACATGATTGTATATTTAGAAAACCCCATCATCTCAGCCCCAAATCTCCTTAAGCTGATAAACAACTTCAGTAAAGTCTCAGGATACAAAATCCATGGGCAAAAATCACAAGCATTCCTATACACCAATAACAGACAAACAGAGAGTCAAATCATGAATGAACTCCCATTCACAATTGCTCCAAATAGAATAAAATACCTAGGAATCCAACTTACAAGGGACGTGAAGGACCTCTTCAAGAACTACAAACCACTGCTCAATGAACTAAAAGAGGACACAAACAACTGGAAGAACCGTCCATGCTCATGGATAGGAAGAATTAATATCGTGAAAATGGCCATACTGTCCAAGGTAATTTATAGATTCAATGCCATCCCCAGCAAGTTACCAATGATTTTCTTCACAGAATTGGAAAAAACTACTTTAAAGTTCATATGGAACCAGAAAAGAGCCCACACTGCCAAGACAATTCTAAGCCAAAAGAACAAATCTGGAGGCATCATGCTACCTGACTTCAAACTATACTACAAGGCTACAGTAACCAAAACAGCATGGTACTGGTACCAAAACAGAGATATAGACCAATGGAACAGAACACAGCCCTCAGAAATAATACCACACATCTAAAACCATCCGATATTTGACAAACCTGACAAAAACAAGAAATGGGGAAAGGATTCCCTGTTTAACAAATGGTGCTGGGAAAACTGGCTAGCCATATGTAGATAGCTGAAACTGGATCCCTTCCTTACACCTTATACAAAAATTAATTCAAGATGGATTAGGGACTTAAATGTTAGACCTAAAACCATAAAAACCCTAGAAGAAAACCTAGGCAATTCCATTCAAGACATAGGCATGGGCAAGGACTTCATGACTAAAACCCAAAAGCAATGGCAACAAAAGCCAAAATAGACAAATGGGATCTAATTAAACTAAAGAGCTTCTGCACAGCAAAAGAAACTACCATTAGAGTGAACAGGCAACCTATAGAATGGGAGAGAAAATTTTTACAATCTACCCATCTGACAAAAGGGATAATATCCAGAATCTACAAAGAACTTACATAAATTTACAAGAAAAAAATCAAACAACCCCATCAAAAAGTGGGTGAAGGATATGAAAAGACACTTCTTAAAAGAAGACATGTATGCAGCCAACAGACACATGAAAAAATGCTCATCATCACTGGCCATCAGAGAAATGCAAATCAAAACCACAATGAGATACCATCTCACAGCAGTTAGAATGGCAATCATTAAAAAGTCGGGAAACAACAGGTGCTGGAGAGGATGTGGAGAAATAGGAACATTTTTACACTGTTGGTGGGACTGTAAAGTAGTTCAACCATTGTGGAAGACAGTGTGGCGGTTCCTCAAGGATCTAGAACTAGAAATACCATTTGACCCAGCCATCCCATTACTGGGTATATACCCAAAGGATTATAAGTCATGCTGCTATAAAGACACATGCACATGTATGTTTATTGTGGCATGCACAATAACAAAGACCTGGAACCAACCCAAATGTCCATCAATGATAGACTGGATCAAGAAAATGTGGCACGTATACACCATGGAATACTATGCAGCCATAAAAAAGGATGAGTTCATGTTCTTTGTAGGGACATGGATGCAGCTGGAAACCATCATTCTCAGCAAACTATTGCAAGGACAGAAAACCAAATACCGTGTGTTCTCACTCATAGGTGGGAATTGAACAATGAGAACACTTGGACACACGATGTGGGGAGCAGGGAGGGATAGCATTAGGAGATAAACACCTAATGTAAATGATGAGTTGATGGGTGCAGCACACCCCCATGGCACATGTATACATATGTAACAAACCTGCAAATTGTGCACATGTAACCTGGAACTTAAAGTATAATTAAAAAAAGGAAAAGAAAATCATGTAATATATTTATTTTTATACATGCATACATGTGTATACCATGCAATCTTTTATAAAAGTCATAAAATTATTTCAAGTCTATATTATAACTATGTTAAATTATATATATATAAAAAGACTGGAAGAGAATATGGACAAATAATAGTCTTGATTAACAGATGGATTTGTGGGTGATCTCTTCATCTTGTAAACTGTTGTTTTACTTATGTTTACAACAAAGAAGAAATACTCTAAATTCTTTGGAGCAAACAATATAGAAAAGACATAGAATTTCTACCTCTTTGTCTTGAATGTTAGGGTCTGCATTATTTTCCATGAGAACTGCCATGCAGTTGATATAGCCTCCATATGCAGCACACTGCAAAGGGGTTCTTCCTGCATAATCCTGAACATTTGGATTAATCTTATTTTCTATTAATATTTGGCAAACATCAGCATTTCCTCCCAGTGCTGCCCAATGTAGAAGAGAATGTCCGTCTTGGTCAACTAGATCTACTCTTGCTCCACCTAGAAAAGCACAAATATAATGAAAATGTCTAATAGAAATAGCATTTATTAAAATGAATAGAAGTAAAAAAACCACAATTCTTCCTTAAATGCATTTATTAAAATGAATAGAAGTAAAATAATAAGAATTGTTCCTTAAATGCTTTATTCTTGTGGAAATGCTTCCACATACATTGTCTACTTCAGATTTTCACAATAAGCTTGTAAATTGGACTGGCTAGGAATCACTCCCCCTTTATATAAAATAAAATTGAGGATCAGGCAGGTGAAGTGACTTTTCCTATATCAAGCAACTCCCAACAAGTGGAGCTAGGAGTAGAACTTGAGGTTCCTCACGCCATGTTGGGTGATCATCCCTTCATCCTTGTACTTGTGCAGCTTTCTGGTAAGGAAAGCTTTATCTCAAACAGAGTATGCAAGAATTCCTACCTGTTAAGAGAGACTTATTAGGAGTACTGTTATTAACCCACCTTTAATGAGTGTCTGAATCACATCTTTGTGTCCCATCTCACAGGCTCGGAAAAGTGGAGTATGTTTCATAACGTCAGTAGCATCCACTTGAGCGTTATTTTCCAGTAATAACTTCACGGTGCTGACATGGCCAGAAAGGGCAGCAGCATGCAAAGCTAAAAGGGAACCAAAAGAAAGTGAAGAATTAGTCAATAACAACTTCACCTTTTAAATTATTATATGTCCTTTCTTCTCTTGATTTCCCCATCATTTTGAATAAATGCAATCTCAATTTTAAGGATTCCCTAATTTATATTTTGCTTTTTTAGATTGTGCCTTCCTCCCTATGCATATGTATCACTCACACTTTCCCCTTTCCTTCTACCTTTCTCTTCTTGCTATTTTCTTCCTTTCCATCCTGTTGGTCTGAAATGGTATCCTCTTCTAAGCTACTAGTTTTCTCTTTTCAGCTATTAGTTTTCTCTTTTTCTCTTTCAAGACAGCAAGAAAACAATACAAAGAGAAATGATTTAAATGATGTACACAATTCTGCCCAACAACCCACTCAATAAGCACATGTCCCTAAGGGATCATGTGACTGGAGACATCAATAGACTGTTCCTTCCATTGGTTAAATGTGCTGTTCCTTCAATTGGCTTGCGTACCCCAGTGGTACTGAAAAGCATGTACATCTTGCTGCATTGAGTGCATTTTTAATATAATATCACTCCAAATACAAGCCAGCTACTTCCCCAGGGCTCAATTTAAGAAACAGCGAGGTGGCACATGTCTATAGTCCCAGCTACTTGGGAGGCTGAGGCAGGAGGACTGCTTGAACCCAGGAGGTCCAGACCAGTCTGGAGAAAATAGGAAGACCTCATCTCAAAAAAAGAAAAGAAAAGAAACAGGAATTTGCTTCACTGGAGAAAAACTGAGATGGAATATGGCCTCCTCTCTTGTGCCTTCCAGAGGTTTTAAAGAGTAATTTTGATTAAATGTGTTTCATGTTACACTGACTCCTGCCTATGTTACTCCACTGTAATGCTTGGCTTATGTCATCCCTCTATAGGTTTGAATTAGCCAAAATAACACTTCAGATGCCTGGGCCAGTTCGAAGTATTATGGCTCTATAAGGCCTAGAACAGTGTCTTTTTCATAAAGGGTGATCCATGGAGCAAACCTGGGATGCAGATTTTTGGGCTGAGTAGTATTATAATGCTGGATGTTTAGCATGGAATACAATAGATAAGGTTACATTCTAGGAAGGAAAGCAAAACAAAACAATTCTCCATCAATAAAGTATTATATAATGATAATTGGTATAATTAAAGTAATAAAAACTGTTTTGATATGTAGAATCACTGAGGGACTACTTTTGATTGGTGGTTACAGATAGCTTTGCATAAGAGTGGATGTTTAAGCTGAGACCTGAACCATGAAAAAGACAGAGTGAGACTCCGTCTCAAAAAATAAAAAAAAAAATAAAATAAAATAGGCCGGGCGCGGTGGCTCAAGCCTGTAATCCCAGCACTTTGGGAGGCCGAGGCGGGCGGATCACAAGGTCAGGAGATCGAGACCACAGTGAAACCCCGTCTCTACTAAAAATACAAAAAATTAGCCGGGTGCGGTGGCGGGCGCCTGTAGTCCTAGCTACTCAGGAGGCTGAGGCAGGAGAATGGCGTGAACCCAGGAGGCGGAGCTTGCAGTGAGCCGAGATGGCACCACTGCACTCCAGCCTGGGCAACAGCGTGAGACTCCGTCTCAAAAAAAAAAAAAAAAAAAAAAAAAAAAAAAAATAATAATAATAATAATAAAATAAAATAAAATAAAATAAAAATAACCTTGAACTTAACTATTGTTACTCCCACTTTGAAAAGTGGTGCAAGTTTCTATAGAAACTTAATTTTTTAATGTAATTTTATATTACGGAAACCTTCAAACATATTCAAAAGTAGACAATGGTCCAGTGAACTCAATATAGCTATCACCCAGCTTCAACAATTATCAATACATGGCTAATCTTGTTTTATTTATTTATTGAGCAAAGGAAGAGTTAGTACAGGACAGGAACGACTGTGTGTGTTTAAGGAAGGAAGGGTAGTTGCAGCACAGTAAGTGACAGTGGACTAAGTCAGAAAGGTAGAAAAGGCCAGATCACAAATGGTCCTATCGGCCAGTGATGGAAGACATTTGAAGGGCTTCATGTAGTGGAGTGATATTATCTGATTTATGCTTTAAACAGATGACTCTAGCTGTTCTGAGGAGAATGTATTTATAGTAGATTAAAATATAAGCAGGGAGACCAGTAAACATTTCGGCAGTAGACTGAGTGAAAAATGATGGTGGTCTGACTAGGGTGGTTGGAATGGAGATGGAGAGAAACAGAATGATTTAGAACATGTTTTGGAGGTGGAGTCAACAGGACTTGCTACAGGATTTGACATAGAATCTCTGTCCATGTAGCCTGGGAATCTGAATTTAAACAAACATCTTTAGTAATTCTTATGCCATTCTTGAATTTGGGAACCATTGACCTAAATGGCTAAATGTTAGTTTGACCTAGACAAGATTCAGACAGGCATGAGTAACTTCAAATATCTGAAGTGCTATCACATGGAAGACAGCACAGGGTAGAACATTCAGTTTGACAAATTTTGGCTCAGTATAAGGAAGAACATTCTAATAGAGTTAAGATGGCAGTAGTGGGTTTTCTATATTGGAGCTGTTCAACAAGAGGCTGAAAGACCACTGCTGAGAATATCATAAAGCAGATGAAAGCATCATATAATATCTGTGATATTTCAGTGATTTCACATTTTAAGAGCGTAAGAACCCTTTTCCCCCAAATGAAAATTTATAAAACACCTAATATATAAAACAAGTAAGAGTTGAGTGGTTCTGACTAAATCAGAAGTGGAGCATTACCCACTCGACTGTCTATTCCCTCAGCTAAGTATTTCAGGTACCTCTATAGAAAACTGTTGTTATGAAGAACATGGTTTGGAAAACCCTGGGCTAGATTTAGTTTTAAGGTGACTTCTAATTCTGAAATGCTACAATTCTGTGATGTGGCATCCAGTATGAAATATACTCTATAGATAACATCAATATCAAATTTTTTAAAAAGATAAAATTTCAGTTAAGTAACAGTTAAAATTAATGATCATATTAAAAGAAATTCCCCATTTATAACTATTTGAATTTACTTTATATATATATATATATATATTTATTTATTTATTTGAGACAGAGTCTCACTCTGTTGCCCAAGCTGGAGTGTAGTGGCATGATCTCGGCTCACTGCAACCTCCACCTCCCGGGTTCAAGTGATTCTCCTGTCTCAGCCTCCCGAGTAGCTGGGACTACAGATGCCCACCACTATGCCTGGCTAATTTTTGTATTTTTAGTACAGGCAGGGTTTCACCATGTTGGCCAGGCTGGTCTCAAACTCCTGACCTCAAATGATCTACCCACCTCGGCCTCCCAAAGTGCTGGGATTACAGGCGTGAGCCACTGCGCCTGGCCTGAATTTTCTTTATTTAAAAATAACCTTAGGTCAAGCATTACTCCTTCTTTGAAAAGTACTGCAAGTTTATATAGAAACTTAATTTTTTTAAAATGTAACTTTATATTACGGAAACCTTCAAACATATTCAAAAGCAGACAATTGTCCAGTGAACTCAATATAGCTATCACCCAGCTTCAACAATTATCAGTACATGGCTAATATTGTTTTTTTTAACCACGATTCATTTCCTCTACCTCTGACTGTTTTGAAAAAAATTCTAGAGTCATATCCTTTCATCTGTAAATATTTTAGTGTCTTTGAAAAACAAGGATTTTTTTTTTAAACACCTCACTGTATCAGTTAGGATCCAGTCAGAAGACGGAAACCATACCAGATATAATAGATGGAATTCAGTATAAATAATTGCTGGCTTTGTATTGAAGAAATGAAAAGGCAGAAAGAAAACACTAAGGTACCACGGGGGTAGCAAATGCAAGAAATAGCTACCAATCCTGGCACTGGGAGTACATAAAGAAGAGGATGAAACCTAAAAGCTTAGAAGAGCCCTGAAGAATGAAAACTCAGCCTCTGAGGAATGGCTCTGCTTGGCTGGTGCTGTTGTGTCTGACAAGGGTGTGCTGAGGCTGACACTGTGAATGTTGGAAACCTGCAGAGTGAAATTAACTGTTTTTGCTGAAATAAAGTATTGCTGTGTTGAAGAAGCATTACTAGGGTGATGCTGACCATAGCAGGAAATAAAAACAACAACAGGCCGCATGAGGTGGCTCACACCTGTAATCCAAGCACTTTGGGAAGCTGAGGTGGGAGGATTGCTTGAGCCCAGGAGTTTGAGACCAGCCTGGGCAACATAGTGAGATCCCATCTATTATTATTATTATTATTTTACTTTTTTTCCTAAAAAAAGAAAACAAGAAAAAAGCAAGAGCAGGACGCAAACAGAAAGATGTAATCCCTTGTCCCTCTTCCAGTCTTCCAGTCTCCCTCCAATGCTCCCTATTGGTGGACTCTAAAAGAGCACCTGTGGCAAAGGGGAAATGTGATTTGCAGAGCCCCAGGCCCAGCGCTGCAAAGAAAGGACAAAAGGATAAACACGAAGCTGAGAGACAATAGTTTGATCACTGGTAAAACCATAATGCTGTTATCACACCTAAAAAATACTAACAGAAATTCTGTAATGTTCAATAATATTGACATTTTCCTGATGGCTGTAACATTTTTTATAGTTTATTTATTTGAGTCAGGAACCAAATAATGTCCATATATTGCTATTGGTAACACCTCTTTTTAATGGGAAGGGAAAAAAAATCCTTGTAGAGGGATGATAGAGAAGAACTCACTTTCACAGAAAAGAAATGTCAGGAAGGCATCTCTGACATAATAAAATCCCCACAGAAGAAAGAAACCAGCAAATTAATGAATCTGAGAAGAATTTATGTCTGAACTTCAACCATGGTGCATATGAGAAAGATACTTTTGGTCAAAGAGTGCAAGTATCCTTGCCCATACCTTATTCAAATACCTGAAAAAGTTAAACTAAAGTCAAAGCTAGTGATAAAGTGGAAGAATATATAATGGAAATCTGACAAAAAATTAAATGTTCAGATCATTTATAAAGTCAACATCCTATGTGTCTGCACTATGCCCCTTAAGAAATTTAAGATCTGCTGGCCGGGCATGGTGGCTCACACCCGTAATCCCAGCACTTTGGGAGGCTGAGGCAGGTAGATTGCTTGAGCTCAGAAGTTCGAGACCACCCTGGGCAACACAGTGAAACCCCGTTTCTACTAAAATACAAAAAGAAAAAAAAATTAGCCGGGTTTGGTGGCATGCGCCTATAGTCCCAGCTAGTTGGGAGGCTGAGGCAGGAGACTTGCTTAAACTTGGGAGGCAGAGGTTGCAGTGAGCCAAGATCATGCCACTGCACTCCCAGCCTGGGTGACAGAGTGAGACTCCATTTCAAAAAAAAAGAAATTTAAGATCTGCTGTAAGGCTTTGATAGATAAATACTTTTGAAAGTTAAAGTCTTTATCATAAAATTGAATTGTCTTCTTAAAATATTTTTTTTGAGGCTGCGGTTGTCTTCGTATAGTGGGGGAGATTTTAACTAAAGCAACTCCCCTCCCTTCTCTCTCCCTACTGTTGCATCAATAGTTTTGGTGGCCAAGAAAAATCTTATTCAGGATAACAGTAGATGCAAATGGCTCTAGCATGTTTCTACAAATAAAAAAACATAACGTGGAGAAGCCCATCACTGATTTTTTATTCTATTCAGTGCTATTGTAGTAGTATGTAATTTCTCCTTCTCTTTCTGAGTTGTAAGTAGGATACAGTACACAAGGAAGAGACCTCCAAGTTGACACTGAGGCTGAAAAACTTTACCTTTCATTAACCAACACATAGGTAAAGGCCTCTCCTATTAGAGAAAGAAATTAAAATAAGCATCTAGTAAGAGTTTTTCAAGCAAGGTTGATTTGAAGCTTGGAAGCTTCTAGAGCCATGGGGGGTTATCTCTAAAAATGGGAGATTCAGGATGTGGTAATGCTATTCAAACCTGAGAAAAGAGCACAGTAAAGGAGACTGCTGAGAATACACTTAGATGTGTGCATTCCTTAAATATAATTCTAAATTTTTGAAAATATAATTATTGACAATTAAATATGGATAGTTTTAAAGTATAGGTTTTGTTTTTTTTACAAAAAGATAAATGATCAGAAGAGTCCCCATAATCATGTCTAAGGAGCAACCAAATGCAACCATTCATTTGGTAGAAACATATTTTAATCTGAGCCATAATACTGAAGAAATAAAGCCTTTGGAGTGATATTCTGGCAAACCCAAACTTAAAACTGAAGACCAAAGTCAAACAATATTAGATTAGGAACAAAGATTTCAAGTTGCTATTTTACAAGTTTTATAGCAACATCTACACTTTGGAACCTGAGTGAAAGCAAATTGAATGTGTCTACCAGTTCTCACCTGTACCTCCATATTTGTCAGCCATGTTAATATCAATGTCCGATTTTAAACTCAGCATAGTCCTAAGGACATCATCACTGCCTTTGCCAGCTGCCCACATAAAGGATGTTCTTCCTTCTAGGTCTGAATCATCTTTCACTGAAGGATGTTTTAAAAACACTTTAACTGTTTCCTGTAAGAAAACTTGATTTAAAAAATGGAGACAAAACAGTAGTATTTTCTATGGTAATAAAGTCATATAATAATATGTGACTTCCATTAAGAAGCAAAGCATTTTCCCCTTGCTTTTGAATTAAATTAAATTATCTTTTTATTAATGACAGAACTACAATTTTCCTCGAAGATAACAATCCTCTGTCCTTACAAATTAGTTGTAGTGTCCGTAACACTTCACAAACATAACCTAACTCTCCCATTCAACATCCTCAAAATGGAAAGTAATCATCTTCAATCAAGCTTGGAAACTTTATAGGTCATTGTTTGAGTGACAGTTGCAAAACTCAGAATTATTCAGTGTTTTATTTATTAATGAACAAAATTTAAATATTTTCTTTCTTTCTATTTCTCTCTTCTCTCTTCCCTTCTCTTCTCTTCCCTCCCTCCCTCCCTCCCTCCCTGCTTGCGCTCTCTCTCTCTTTCTCTCTTTCTCTCTCTCTCTCTCTTTCTCTCTCTCTCTCTCTCTCTTTCTCTCTCTCTCTCTCTCTCTTTCTCTCTCTCTCTCTCTTCTCTCTCTCTCTCTCTCTCTCTCTCTCTTTCTCTCTTTCTCTCTTTCTCTCTTTCTCTCTTTCTCTCTTTCTTTCTTTCCTGAGGGAGTCTCACTCTGTTGCCCAGGTTGGAGTGCAGTGGTGCAATCTCGGCTCACTGCAACCTCTGCCTCTTGCATTCAAGCAATTCTCCTGCCTTAGACTCCTGAGTAGCTGAGTGTCACCACACCTGGTTAATTTTTGTATTATTAGTAGAGATGGGGTTTTACCATGTTGGCCCAGCTGGTCTTGAACTTCTGACCTCAAGTGATCCGTCCATCTTGGCCTCCCAAAGTGCTGGAATTACAGGCATGAACCAGTGTACCCGGCCATAAAACACATGTTTTCTTGGATATTTTACATGAGACCCATCTATTCAGGCATGCCTCCAGAGAAGGTTCTGCATTCTCTCACTGTGTTTTTTGTTTGTTTGCTTTTGCCTTAAATCCAGGAACAAACTGGAATTATGTGATTAGTTACTAAACATTTTTTAAATGGTTAATGCATTTATTGAATACTGATTGATGGTTACTGAGAAATGCAGTGCTCAAATCATTAAAACAAATATTTATTCAGCAATTCCTTTATTACTGAATTGTCCTTCTTCTATGGAATCACACAAAAATTAGGACTGGCCCGTATGCGGTGGCTCACGCCTGTAATCCCTGCACTTTGGGAGGCCGAGGCGGGCGGATCACAAGGTCAGGAGATTGACAGCATCCTGGCCAACATGGTGAAACCCTGTCTCTACTAAAATATAACAAAATTAGCCAGGCACGGTGGCACATGGCTGTAGTCCCAGCTACTTGGGAGGTTGAGGCAGGGGAATTGATTGAACTTGGGAGACGGAGGTTGCAGTGAGCAGAGATCACATCCTTGCACTCCAGCCTGGGCAACAGAGTGAGACTCCATCTCAAATAAAAACAAAAACAAAACAAAAAAAAACCAAAAACAACAACAACAAAAAAAATTAGGACCTTTGACAATTCTATTAGTGCCTCACAATTTTAATGGGGGTTAATATTCCAGCATTTTAAATTGCTTCTTTCCTCAGAACTCAGACTCATATAAACTTTTAGAAAGACCATAGAAACTTTTGATTGAATTGAGGTAAAAGAGTTTCAGACAAAAAATGCTGGAGGCTATGAGCTGATGAAAAATGTATAAAATGTTGACTCTCAGTATTTTACAGAAAGAAGAATTCAAGAGCTCATCTAATCCAGTTCCTTATTTTACAGATGAAGAAATTTAGGTTCCAAGGTCACATAAATATTGGTGGCAGATAAAGGAAGAATCCAGGGTTAAATAACAGCACTCCTTCCACAGCATCACACACTGCTTTCTACTTTTAAGACTATTTGTTGAGTTACTGAGGTATAATAACTTACTGTTCCTAAAGTCTAATGTATATTAAGCACATTAAATATGTTTGAGTCAAGAAATGAATTTTAAAAGTTTGTGATTTTTTGCTTTGTTTCCTTTTACTAATTTGCAAACATTTCTTTGCTGAGTATGTTTTTACTTAATGATGAATGTTTACAGGGCTCTGTATGTGTAGGGGAATGTGTCCATATTTTTCAAGGAGCGAGTTGTAATTTCTCGTCAGTTATTAGACGACAATGAGATCAAGGGACTTGAAACTGAGCTTACATAATTTGTATAATTATTAAAAATCAACTCTGGAATTGGCAGATTATCCAACAAAATATTTCTTTGAATAAAATTATTATATCATATTATTGAATCATCATAAAGAATAATGTTCTACCATTCTTTCTTGTTTCCATTAGCACACCTATTTAATTATTGGTGTCTGTATATATATTAAATTTGGAGTCTAAGTTTTGGGTTAAAGCCCATGAGCAAGTCATTTAATCTCATGGAACCTTGCTTTGTTTTGTTTTGTTTTCTATAAACAGGGGATAACACATCTAATAGCCTTGTGTTGATTTATGGGTTGAGCTGTGATTTCCATAGATTGACTAGGCTGGGTCAAGTTAATTTCCTATCTATTTGTAATAAAAAAAAACCTTCTCCAAAAATACTGCTTTGTTAGGTGACAACAGATAATGATTTGTCAAACCTCTAGGTGGTAAATTGAATAAGTTGTTAGGAATACCAAGAAGCAAGGATTAGAGGAATAGTTGTTCTGGATACCAGAGTCGGGAAGGGTGTGAAGATAAGATATTTTAGAGATCTGAGTGTTTAACAGAGCATTTGGAGAGGTCACGAAGACGAAATTATACTATGCTTGATGATAGTATTATTTATTTATTTATTTATTTTTGAGATGAAGTCTTGCTCTGTCACCCAGGCTGGAGTGCAGTGGCACTATCTTGGCTCACTGCAACCTCCGCCTCCCAGGTTCAAGCGATTCTCCTCCCTTAGCCTCCCAAGTGGCTGGGACTACAGGCACCAGCCACCTTGCCCGGCTAATTTTTGTATGTTTAGTAGAAACAGTGTTTCCACCATGTTGGCCAGGTTGTTCTTCAACTCCAGACCTTAGGTGATCTGCCCATCTCGGCCTCCCAAAGTGCTGGGATTACAGGCGTGAGCTACCATGCCTGACCTGATAGTATTATTATAATTTAATGAAACTAGGGTTTCACTATGCATATCCATGTAGAAGGCAGCAAAATCTGTTTTAACGTGTGCTTTCTTGGATGAATCTGGTTCTTGATGGCCATTCATACTCAGGAAGCTGAAGTAGCCTAGACACTATCATGTTGCAGGGTGGACTGGGGACATAATGGATGAGAAAGGGGAGGGGAAGAACTATGAATAATATTCAGTATTTTTGGAAATAATTCATTTTTGCATTCTCAGATGTATAATATATATAATTATCAACACTAGTAGTAATGAGAGTACATTCTATTTCTTGAGTATGTGCTCTATGCCAAGGTATACAGCAGGCACTTGTCATAAATTTTCTCTAATCTTTACAACAGTCCTGAAAGAAAAGGTATAATTATCCTCATCTTACATATGAAGAAACTAAGATTAAGAAACTTGTGTAAGGTAATAATGCAGTTTAGCAAACTGCACAGACAGGATTCTAGCTGAGATTGTTCTAGTTCCAAAGCCTTGCCACACTGCTTTAAGGACAATTACACATGGCTGAACACTAAGATGTTCTTAGTGCTATAAAAGTAATACAAAGATGAAGTACTCTTACTGTAAAGTAAAATGTTACGCTTAACATTAAAATAAAAACTGTATAAAACTTCAGATGTGACTAACAAAAAAAAAAAACAAAAAAAACCTTAGACTATCACTTGCATCAGAGTGAACAGCATGAACCATTGTTAAAAGGTAATTGATACATAAAAACAGACAAATGAGTCTAAGTAAATCTGGGAAAAGCTGAATAAGATCAGTGGATTGTATCAGTGTCAATTTCCTGTTTATGATATCGTATTGGATGTTACCGTTAGAGTGAATTAGGTGTAGGAGTGCAAAAAGCTTATTGGAAAAATAAAGAAAAAAAAAAGAGTGAACTAGGTGAAGGGTACATGAAATCTTGTTGTATTATTTCCTACAACTACATATGAATCTATGATTATATAAAAATAAAAATTTTCACTAAGAAAAAAAGAGCATTGTCTTGTTTTACTCACAGCAAAGTTACTCTGAGCAGCATAGTGCAAAGGTGTGGCTCCTTGGCTGTCAGATGGGATAGTTCCAGACTTATTTCTTTCTAAAAGGAGATGGACAATCTGTGCATGGCCTGAGAAAAGACACAAAAAGGTAATTATCACTTATAAAGGATGTTAATTAATTTATAATCTACTTAAATGAAAAAGGTAAGAAAATTCACTGACACACAATACAGCATTCACAGTGGTTTCTGAACAGCAGCCCCCAATGCAGCCTCTTCTAATTTCTCACTAACATATTAATATGAGGTAGAACAGAATGAAAACTTACTAAAAACTTAATGCTTCAATCAGGTAGGAATTAATTAAGTATACTTGTCAGACTGAGAAAAAACTATATTAGGCATCACCTCATCGCATTCCCCTCACTTTATAAAGCTGCCTAAAGCAAAGGAGGGGAAGTTGCTTTAGAACCAAGCCCTCTTAGCCTTCACTGCTCCTACTCTCAAGGTTCCATTGCCCAACCAAACAGAACTGCATAGCTGTTGTCTTCTATTCAGGTGGACAAACTATAATACAACCTCTTCTATCTCTGAGGCCTCCCATCCCTATATTCTCCTTCCCACAATCTTTTATTATATTTATATTTTATAACATCTAGGCAGTGATTTCAAATCTCAGAAGACAAGTGGGCAGGCATGATGAGGCAGCAATGAAGACAATATAGTGCATTCTAGTGGATGTGATCTCCACAAGTGAAGAGCTGTAGAAAATACTAAAAAATGAACAAACCTGGTAGTAGTATATACAGGAAACCTGAAATTTTATATACTCTATTGCTTTCAGATATTGGAGAATGAAGAAGATGCCCCATTAGCAGAGCAAGGATATACTGCTTCAAAGCCAGGCAGAAAAAAGTAATTTGAGTGGAAGTTGTGCTCATCTATCTGCTCTCCAGAAGTGGTCTAAGATGGAGTTCTCCATAATATAAATGTGGGATCAAAGACAATCTGTGCCACATAGTTACTCTAAACACATTTCATTTTGTTTGAGAAATAAAGGGAAAAATTCAGTAAAGACTACATAAAAACATACTACAGGAAAGTGAAAAAGAAGCACTGTCAGAAAGATAAACAGCATACCTCTGAAAATGATCTAGAGAAGGATCCAGAGGAAAATTTCAGGAAACTGGTATCCTCGACTTAGTGCAAAAAGAGATGGCTTCTACGAAACAGAAACAGGGTATTCTAAGAAGAAAACAGAGTGAAATGAAAAAGTAATGGAAGGAAGTTAAAAGGAAATGAAATGAGATAAAAAGAAATATAGGTAAGAAAAGGAAATAAAAATATAACCCAAAATACAATCTATATAGGAGGCAGAAAGAAAGCAAAACTTACAGAACAAAAAGTCAATTTAGTTATGTGGAGACAAATTTGCCAAGTAAGCCCAGAATCCAGAGGAAAAAGAAAAAGGGATGTAAGATGAAATCTGACTAATAATTATAAATCTGGCAATAAAAGTGAGTGCACACATAAACACCATTTTTTAAAAAAAGATAATGTGTAATTTAAAAATTAAGATCAAGATTATAATAATTAGGGGGAAAATCTCAGATTATATTAACAAGTACTAAAAGAGTGATGAGTATCTGTGCTAAATTTTTTGTCTTAAATAGGTGGGAGTCAATAGACGCATTTTTGCTCTTGACTCTGATTCAGGCTTTAAAAAGTTTTTGATAAATTTAAAAGTAACCACTAATAGAACCTAAATCCTTCTAAAACATTAGGCAATTCAAAACCAAATAACAACAACAAATCCAATCCATATACCAAAGAGTAGAAAGTAAACAGGAAACAAAACAAAACAAACAAACAAAAAATGTTAAACTGAAAACACTAATAATACCAGGATAGCAGGAAAAAAAAGTCCTGATTATTTATCTTATAACAATGACTACTAATGGGTAAAACTCCTTCACTGAAAGAGAAAGACTCTCAGATTGACTCCACACACAAAAAAATCCAACATACACATAAAACATACACATATATACACTCTCTCATCTATAAAAGTGATCTTCAAAAAGGTTAAGTAAAAGGCATTTCAGGAAAATATAAAGAAAAAACCTTAAATATCATAGTATTAGCACAAACATAAAATTAAAGCCCTCCTCCCCAAAAATATAGGCGCTGAATATGAAAAGAGGTTTATGTTACATTTACATGTTGTCAATAAACATGAATTACTTTTATAACAAAAATTTAAAGTTAAGACATGTTGAAATTAAAACTAATATTTAACAGAAAATAAATTTATATTACTATAATTTAGTTTATAAAACAATGCAACATATCAGTTAGAAATCAAAATAATTAACTAGGAGTTGGGAGCGAACAGTGGAAGGGAAGGCATAGAAATATTCCTATACTCATGCAGTTTCATCTACTGTTGATCCTTTGAGTCACATACCTAATAAAGCTGCCCAGTGCAGTGGGGTTCGAAATAAGTTATCATAAGACGTTATATTGCAGCTTTCATATGAGGTCAAGACATCAACCACGGTCACATTCCCATCAGCAACTGCAAAGTGAAGAGGAGTTCGACCCTCATAGTCTTGCCAGTTCAGTAAAGACTCCGTTGGAGCAGCATCCTGATTTGAAGGAACCAGAGACTTCAGACATACATGGAATCCTCAATAAATTACATTTGGTGTAAGTATTTTTTTCTTTCTTTCTTTTTTAGGGACAGGGTCTCATTCTGTCACCCAGGTTGGAGTACAGTGGCATGATCACAGCTCACTGCACCCTCAAACTCCTGGGCTCAAGCAATCCTCCTGTCTCAGCTTCCCAAGTAGCTGGGACTACAGGCACACCCCACCACACCTGGCTAATTTTTGTGATTTTTGTAGAGATGGGGTTTTGCCATGTTGCTCAGGCTGGTCTTTAATTCCTGGGCTCAAGCAATTCTCCTACCCTCAGCCTCCCAAAATGCTGGGATTATGGTGTGATCACTGTGCCCAGCCTGGCACAAGAATTAACTGAGGAATTTTCGAAATAAGATCTCTACATTCTCTCTCAGCACAAGTGATAAATCATGGAAAAAGTACAAAGTCTAAATCTTTAAAAAATTATTTTCATATTTAATTATAAAAAGTACAGAAAAGAATATAACCATTACATACTGATTATCTAGATTAAAAAGGTGTCAACATTTTGCCTGATATGCTTTTGTTTCTGTTATGGTTCAACTAGAGATGTATGTTTTATACTTTTGTATATATGTATGTATCCATAAACAATACATAAATTTTGTATGCGTGTTTTCAATATTCACATTATGGCAATGGACCTGTATCCTTTGGAAATTCTTTCTTTCAACACTATACTTTGGATATCTATGTTGGTACTAGTTTAGTTATTGAGGTGCTTGAATAAACCACGATTTAGTTATCTATTTTCCTATTGAGGGACATTTAGGCTATTCCCATTTTTTTTCACTACTACAGATAATGCTGCAATTAATGTTTCCTTTACATGTCACTTGTAGCACATGTGTGAGATTTTTCCACAGGCTAGATACCTAGAAGGGGAACTGCTGGGGTGAAGGATAACTTCAAATACTTTCCAATTGTCACATCACTCTCCAAATGGTCTTACCAATTAACACTGCCATGACAATATGTAAAAGTTTTTATTTCCCTACATGCTGGCACAAATTAATCATTTGGTATTATCAAGCCTACTGCATTTTTCCCTTATGGTTATGAAAGACATTTCACTGCTATTTTAACTTGCAGTTCATTTATGAATGGGGTTGAGATTTTTCAATCATGTGTTTATTAGTGATTCAGTTTGATATGTCTGTAAACGGACAGTTCAAAACGTTTATTAATTTTTCGACTGGATCTCTGTAGCAGGCATTATGAAAATTACCAGGCAGATTTGAAAAGGAACCAAATAGAACTTTTAGAAGTGAAAAATTTAATCACTAAGATTAAAGGTTCAATGGATAGGGTAAACAACAGGTTGGACTTATTTGAAGACTTAGAAAACTGGAAGACAGATCTGATGTTATTACCCAGAATGCAGCAGAAAGAGACAAGGAGATGAGAATATAAAAGAGAAGTTAAAAGACATGGAGGATTAGATAAAATGCCGTAAAATATATATAATTGGAGACCCTAAAGGCAAGAGTAAAGAGAATGAAGGAGAGGTGATATTTAAGGATAACAGCTATACATGTTTGACAGAACTGAGATACAATAATTAGAATGTATACCAAACAGGATTTTTTAAAAAGGTCACACCTAGACACACTGTAGTAAAACTGTAGAATGCCAAACAAAGAGTAAAATGTAAAAGCAGCCTGAGAGAAAAGATACATCATGCATAAAGAAATGACATACCAATAACAGACTCCTTAAGAGCAATAATAAAAGGCAGAAAGTAGCAAAATACTATGCTGAAAGAGCTGAGAAAAATAGATTCCCAGGACTATGTATACAGGATAATCTCTTTTTTTTTCAAGAGGCATACATTCTTAACAATTAAAAAGAGAGAGTTGGCTGGGGGTTGTGGCTCATGCCTGTAATCCCAGCACTTTGGGAGGCTGAGGCAGGTGGATCACTTGAGGCCAAGAGTTTGAAACCATTCTGGCCAACATGGTGAAACTCTGTCTCTACTAAAAATATAAAAATTATCTGTGCAGTGTGGCGTGCGCCTGTAGTCCCAGCTACTCAGGAGGATGAGGCAGGAGAATCACTTGAATCCAGGATGCGGAGGTTGCAGTGAGCTGAGATCACACCACTGCACTCCAGCCTGTGACAGCACAAGGCTCTGTCCCAAAAAAACAAAAAACTAAAAACAAACAAACAAACAAAACCAGAGACAGTTGACCACCGAAAGATCTATACTAAAGAGAGTCAAGAGGATAACTCAGCAAGATGGCTGAATAGGAACAGCTCTGGTCTGCAGCTCCCAGTGAGGCCAACGCAGAAGGCGGGTGATTTGTGCATTTCTAACTGTGGTGCCCAGTTCATCTCATTGGGACTGGTTAGACAGTGGGTGCAGCCCACAGATGGTGAGCAGAAGCAGGGTAGGGCGTTGCCTCACCTGGGAAGCGCAAAGGATCAGGGAACTCCCTCCCCTAGTCAAGGGAAGCCGTGAAGGACAGTGCCATAAAGGACTGTGCTATCCAGCCCAGATACTACACTTTTTTCATGGTGTTTGGAACCAGCAGACTAGGAGATTCCCTAGGGTGCCTACAGCACCAGGGCCCTGGGTTTCAAGCACCAAACTGGGTGGCCGTTTGGGCAGACACTGAGCTAGCTTCAGGAGTTCTTTTTCATACCCCAGTGGCGCCTGGAACCCCAGGGAGATAAAACTGTTCACTCCTCTGGAAAGGGGGCTGAAGCCAGGGAGCCAAGTGGTTTTGCTCAGCAGGTCCCACCTCCCTGGAGCCCAGAAAGCTAAGATCCACTAGCTTGAAATTCTCACTGTCAGCACAGCAGTGTGAAGTCAACCTGGGATGCCTGAGCTTGGTGGGGGGAGGGGCGTCACCATTACTGAGGCTTGAGTAGGCTGTTTTCCCCTCACAGGGTAAACAAAGCCTCCAGGAAGTTTGAACTGGGCAAAGCCCACCACAGCACGGCAAACCACTATAGCCAGACTGGCTCTCTAGATTCTTCCTCTCTGGGCAGGGCATCTCTGAAAGAAAGGCAGCAGTTCCAGTTAGGGGCTTAGAGATAAAACTCCCATCTCCCTGGGACAGAGCACCAGGGAAGGGGTGGCTATGGGCACAGCTTCAGCAGACTTAAATGTTCCTGCCTGCCTGCTCTGAAGAAAGCAGCAGATCTCCCAACAGAGTGCTCGAGCTCTGCTAAGGGAAAGACTGCCTCCTCAAGTGGGTCCCTGACCCCTGTGCCTCCTCTCTGGGAGACACCTCCCAGCAGGGGTCAGCAGACACCTCAGAGAGGAAAGCCCTGGCTGGAATCGAGCAGGTGCCCCTCTGGGACGAAGCTTCCAGAGGAAAGAACAGGCAGCAATCTTTCCTGTTCTGCAGCCTCTGCTGGTGATACCCATGCAAACAAGGTCTGGAGTGGACTTCCAGTGAACTCCAGCAGACGTCTAGAAGAGAGGAAAACTAACAAACAGAAAGCAATAACATTAACATCAACAAAAAGCATACCCACACAAAAATCCCATCCAAAGGTCATCAGCATCAAAGATCAAAGGTAGATAAATCCATGAAGATGAGGGAAAACCTGTGCAAAAATGCTGAAAATTCCAAAAACCAGAATGCCTCTTCTCCTCCAAAAGGTCACAAGTCCTTGCCAGCAAGGGAACAAAAATGGACAGAGAATGAGTTTGAGGAATTGACAGAAGCAGGCTTCAGAAGGTGGGTAATAACAAACTCCTCCAAGCTAAAGGAGCATGTTCTAACCCAATGCAAGCAAGCTAAGAACCTTGATAAAAGATTATAGGAACTGCTAACTAGAATATCCGTTTTGTGTAAGAACATAAATGACCTGATGGAACTGAAAAACACAGCACGAGTACTTCGTGAAGCATACACAAGTATCAATAGCCGAATCGATCAAGTGGAGGAAAGGATATCAGAAACTGAAGATCAACTTAATGAAATAAAGCATGAAGACAAGGTTAGAGAAAAAAGAATGAAAAGGAATGAACAAAGCCTCCAAGAAATATGGGACTATGTGAAAAGACCAAACCTATGTTGGTGTACCTAAAAGTGACGAGGAGAATGGAACCAAGTTGGAAAACACAATTGAGGATATTATACAGGAGAACTTCCCCAATCTAGCAAGACAGGCCAACATCCAAATTCAGGAAACACAGAGAACACCACTAAGATACTCCTCAAGAAGAGCAACCCCAAGATACATAATCATCAGATTCACCAAGGTTCAAATGAAGAAAAAAAATGTTAAGCGCAGCCAGAGAGAAAGATCAGGTTACCTTGAAAGGGAAACCCATCAGACTAACAGCGGATCTCTCTGCAGAAACCCTACAAGCCAGAAGAGAGTGGGGGTCAATATTCAACATTCTTAAAGAAAAGAATTTTCAACTCAGAATTTCATATCCAGCCAAACTAAGTTTCATAAGTGCAGGAGAAATAAAATCCTATACAGATAAGCATATGCTGAGGGATTTTTGTCACCACCAGGCCTGCCTCACAAGAGCTCCTGAAGGAAGCACTAAATATGGGAAGGAAAACCTGGTATCAGCCACTGCAAAGAGATACCAAAATATAAAGACCAACAATATTATGAAGAAACTATCAACTAATATACAAAATAAGCAGCTAGCATCATGATGACAGGATCAAATTCATACATAACAATATTAACCATAAATGTAAATGGGCTAAATGCTCCAATTAAAAGACAAAGGCTGGCAAACTGGATAAAAAGTCAAGACCCACTGGTGTGCTGTATTCAGGAGACCCATCTCATGTGCAAAGACACACGTGTGTGCAAAGACACACATAGGCTTAAAATAAAGGGATGAAGGAAGATTTACCAAGCAAATGGAAAGAAAAAAAAAAGCAGGGGTTGCAATCCTAATCTCTGATAAAACAGACTTTCAACCAACAAAGATCAAAAAGACAAAGAAGGGAATTCCATAAAGGTAAAGGGACCAATATAACAAGAAGAGCTAACTATCTTAAATTTATATGCATCCAATATAGGAGCACCCAGATTCATAAAGTAAGTTCTTCGAGACCTACAAAAAGACTTACACTCCCACACAATAATAGTGGGACACGTTAACACTCCACTGACAATATTAGACAGATCAACGCAACAGAAAATTAATAAGGATATTCAGCACTTGAACTCCGCTATGGATCAAGTGGACCTAATAAACATCTACAGAACTCTCCACCCCAAATCAACAGAATATATATTCTTCTCAACACCACATCACACTTTTTCTAAAATTGACCACATAATTGGAAGTAAAACCTCCTGAGCAAACGTAAAATAATGGAAATCATAACAAATAGTCTCTTAGACCACAGTGCAATCAAATTAGAACTCAGGATTAAGAAACTCACTCAAAACCACACGACTACATGGAAACTGAACAACCTGCTCCTGAATGACTACTGAGCAAATAATGAAATTAAAGCAGAAATAAATAAGTTCTTTGAAACCAATGAGAAAAAAGACACAAGGTACCAGAATCTGTGGGACACAGCTAAAGAAGTGGTTAGAGGGAAATTTACAGCACGAAATGCCCACAGGACAAAATGGGAAAGATCTAAAATTGACACCCTAACATCACAATTAAAAGAACTAGAGAAACAAGAGCAAACACATTCAAAATCTAACAAAAGACAAGAGATAACTAAGATCAGAGCAGTACTGAAGGAGATAGAAACACGAAAAACCCTTCAAAAAATCAATGAATTCAGGAGCTGGTTTTTTGAAAAGACTAACAAAATAGACCACTAATAAAGAATAAAAGAGAGAATTAAATAGACACAATAAAAAATGGTATAGGGGATATCACCACTGACCCCACAGAAATACAAACTACCATCAGAGAATACTATAAACACTTCCATGCAAATAAACTGGAAAATCTTGAAGAAATGGATAAATTCCTGGACACATACACTCTCCCAAGACTAAACCAGGAAGAAGTTGAATCCCTGAATAGACCAATAACAGGTTCTGAAATTGAGGCAGTAATTAATAGCCTACCAACCAATAAAAGTCCAGGACCAGACAGATTCACAGCTGAATTTTACCAGAGGTACAAAGAGGAGCTGGTACCATTCCTTCTGAAACTATTCCAATCAATAGAAAAAGAGGGACTCCTCCCTAACTCATTTTATGAGGACAGCATCATCCTGAAACCAAAACCGGCAGAGACACAAGAAAAAAAGGAAATTTCAGGCCAGTATCCCTGGTCAACATCAATGCAAAAATCCTCAATAAAATACTGGTAAACCGAAACCAGCAGCATATCAAAAAGCTTATCTACCATGATCAAGTTGGCTTCATCCCTGGGATGCAAGGCTGGTTCAACATATGCAAATCAATAAATGTAATCCATCACATAAACAGAACCTATGACAAAAACCACATGATTATCTCAATAGATGCAGAAAAGGCCTTCGATAACATTCAACACCCCTTCACGCTAAAACCAATCAATAAAATAGGTATTGAAGGAACATATCTAAAAATAATAAGAGCTATTTATGACAAATCCACAGCCAATATCATAATGAATGGGCAAAAGCTGGAAGCATTCCCTTTTAAAACTGGCACATGACAAGGATACCCTCTCTCACCACTCCTATTCAATATAGTATTGGAAGTTCTGGCCAGGGCAATCAGGTAAGAGAAATAAAGGTTATTCGAATAGGAAGAGAGAAAGTCAAATTGTCTCTGTTTGTAGATGACATGATTGTGTATTTAAATAACCCCATCATCTCAGCCCAGAAACTCCTTAAGCTGATAAGCAGCTTGAGTAAAGTCTCAGGATACAAAATCAATGTGCAAAAATCACAAGCATTCCTATACACCAATAACAGACAGAGAGCAAATCATGAGTGAACTCCCATTCACAATTGCCACAAAGAGAAATAAAATATCTAGGAATACAACTTACAAGGGATGTAAAGAACTTCTTCACGTTGTAGTTCCCTGAAGGAGAACTACAAACCACCGCTCAAAGAAATAAGAGAGGACACAAACAAATGGAAAAACATTCCACGCTCATGGACAGGAAGAATCAATATTGTGAAAATGGCCATACGGCCCAAAGTAATATATAGATTCAATGCTATTTCCATCAAGCTACCATTGACTTTCTTCACAGAATTAGAAAAAAACTATTTTAAATTTTGTATGTAACCAAAAAAGAGACCGTATAGCCAAGATAATCCTAAGCAAAAAGAACAAAGGTGGAGGCATCATGCTACCTGACTTCAAACTATAATACAAGGCTACAGTAACCAAAACAGCATGGTACTTGTACCAAAACAGATATATAGACCAATGGAACAGAACAGAGGCCTCAGAAATAATGCCACACATCTACAACCATTTGATCATTGACAAACTTGACAAAAACAAGCAATGGGGAAAGGATTCTCTATTTCATAAATGGTGTTTGGAAAACTGAAACTGGACCCCTTCCTTATATCTTATACAAAAATTAACTCAAGATGGATTAAAAACTTAAACATAAGACCTAAAACCATAAAAACCCTAGAAGAAAACCTAGGCAATACCATTCAGGACATAGGCATGGGCAAAGACTTCATGACTAAAATACCAAAAGCAATGGTAACAAAAGCGAAAATTGGCAAATGGGATCTAATTCAACTAAAGAGTTTCTGCACAGCAAAAGAACTATCATCAGAGTGATAGAAGAGGCAACCTACAGAATGGGACTTACAGGTCCCTATAGACATGGGACCTACAGGGACCTACAGACAGACAGAATGGGACCTACAGGACCTATAGACAGAACAGGCAACCTACAGAATGGGAGAATATTTTTTGCAATCTATCCATCTGATAAAGGACTAACATCCAGAATGTACAAGGTACTAAAACAAATTTACAAGAGAAAAAACAACTCCATCAAAAAGTGGGCAAAGGATATGAACAGGTACTTCTCAAAAGAAGACATTTATGCAGCCAATAAACATATGAACAAAAGCTCATCATCACCGGTCATTAGAGAAATGCAAATCAAAACCACAGTGAGATACCATATCATGCCAGTTAGAATGGCAATCATTAAAAAGTCAGGAAACAACAGATGCTGGAGAGGATGTGGAGAAATAGGAATGCTTTCATACTGTTGGTGGAGTGTAAATTAGTTCAACCATTGTGGAAGACAGTGTGGTGATTCCTCAAGGATCTAGAACGAGAAATACCATTTGACCCAGGAATCCTATTACTGGGTATATACCCAAAGGATTATAAATCATTCTACTATAAAGACACATACACACATATGTCTATTGCAGTATTATTTACAATAACGAAGTCATGGAACCAACCCAAATGCCCATCAATGATAGACTGGATAAAGAAAATGTGGCACATATATACCATGGAATACTATGCAGCCATAAAAAAGAAGGAGTTCATGTTCTTTGCAGAACTCATGGATGAAGCTGGAAACCATCATTCTCAGCAAACTAACACAAGAACAGATAACCAAACACTGCATGTTCTCACTCATAAGTGGGAGTTGAACAATGAGAACACATGGACACAGGGAGGGGAACATCACACACTGGGGCCTGTTAGGGGGTGGGGGACAAGGGGAGGGATAGCATTAGGAGAAATATCTAATGTAGATGACAGGTTGATGGGTGCAGCGAACCACCATGGTATATGTATACCTATGTAACCAACCTGAACGTTTTGTACCTGTATCCCAGAACTTATAGAATAATTTTAAAAAAGAATCTAAGAACTATATTTCAGGATGTAAAATAATAGCTTTAGAAGGAAAATTTCAGATACAAAAAAATGCAGAGCTAAGCATTGCATATACAAAATAATAATACTTTTAGCATCAGAGGTTGTAAAAAACGATTAAAAAATACTTTAAAGTATAGTTTGTGTGTTAAAAACAAATATGACTAGCTATTGGACTACAAAAACATGTAACTTAGAAGCTGAGACAGAGGGAGTAGAAAATCTCAAAGAATCAACTGATAAATATTCAAAATAAATAAGGAGTTTAGCGAATTAGTTAGATACATAATCAATGATCCAAAATATCAACTGCATTCCTATACACCTATAACAACCAGTTAAATATATACCCTAGATATGTTCAAGAATGTCAATGCAGCACTGTTTGTAAATAACAAAAAACTGGAAACAAAGTATCTGTCAATAACAGAATGAATATTGTGTGGCTTATTCATAAGATGGAATCCTATATAGCAGTAAAAATTAAAATATCACTTTTACATGTAGCAACATAGATAAAATCATCAGTGGTCAGGCACGGTGGCTCACGTCTGTAATCCCAACACTTTGGGAGGCCAAGGCAGGTGGATCACGAGGTCAGGAGGTCGAGACCATCCTTGCCAACATGGTGAAACCCCATCTCTACTAAAAATACAGAAATGAGCCAGGCATGGTGGCACACGCCTGCAGTCTCAGCTACCTAGGATGTTGAGGCAGGAGAATTGCTTAAACCTGGGAGACGGAGGCTGCAGTGAGCCAAGATCATGCCACTGCACTCCAGCCTGGGTGACAGAGCAAGACTCCGTCTCAAAAAAAAAAAAAAAAAAAATTCACCAGCATAAGGTTGAGCGAGAAAAGGGTATTGCAAAAAACAAAACAAAACAAAAACAAAAACATGCAATATAATTCCTTGTATATCAAATCAAAAACGTTAAAAACTGAGCAATATATTGTTTAAGGATACAAATAAATGTGGTAATGGAAATCAGGGGAATGATAAACACAAGACTGAAGACAGTTGTTGCCTCTGTGAATGGAGAGAGTAGAATGAGACTGAGAGGTATTCCACTCAGAGGACCTAAAAGGTAATGGTAATATACTTTTTCTTTTTCTTTTTTTTTTTTTTTGAGACGGAGTCTTGCTCTGTCGCCCAGGCTGGAGTGCAGTGGTACGATCTCGGCTCACTGCAAGCTCCACCTCCTGGGTTCACGCCATTCTCCTGCCTCAGCCTCCCGAGTAGCTGGGACTATAGGCGCCCGCCACCACGCCCGGCTAATTTTTTGTATTTTTAGTAGAGACGGAGTTTCACCGTGTTAGACAGGATGGTCTCGATCTCCTGACCTTGTGATCCACCCGCCTCGGCCTCCCAAAGTGCTGGGATTACAGGCGTGAGCCACCACGCCCAGCCTGGTAATATACTTTTTCTTAAACTTGATAGTGAGTACATAAGTATTTGTTGTTTCATTATTATTTATATTTTACATGTATTTTGCTGATACTTATGTCTATTCACCGTTTAATAAAAACAGTATGAAACAAAGTAAGGAAATAACTATAAATTCAGGGAAGTAGTTGCTGGGGTACAGGAATGAGCATGGCATAGGGGGAATGAATGCATTTAAAAACTGGGACATAGGAAACCTCTATGTGGTCTTAAATAGTGGTACTGAAATGTTCTACTTCTTGGGGGATGGGTCCATATGTCTGTTATATTCTTTTGCTTAATAATTTACTTGTATGTCAAATACATGCTTTTGTATATATTGAATAATTCATAATAAAAATTTTTCTTAAAAAGGCCATTCAGGTCTAGCAGTACCATTTAACTCACCAGAATGCATCTCACTGTGTGAACAGCACTTGGATCTTTATGGTTGGCTGCCCAGTGAAGTGGGATCTTGCCTTCAACATCAGGAATCCCAATGTTAGAATCATGCTTGATGAGCAGTTTCACGTGCTCAGGGTTATTGTAGTAGGCACTCCAATGCAGAGCTGTTTGCTGCAAAATCGAGAGGTTCTCAGAATAACAACAGTAACAACAACTAACTTTCCCCAAGCTTTTACTATGGGACAGGCACTGTTACAAGAGTTTTATACAGTAGTTCCCCTGTATCTTTGGTTTCACTTTTCATGATTTCAGGTCTCTGTGTTCAACCAAAGTCAAAAATATTAAATAGAACATTCCAGAAATAAACAATTTATAAGTTTTAAATTGTGTGCCATTCTAAATAACATGATGAAAGAGTGCTTCATCCCATCCCATCCTACCTGGGACACAAATCTTTCCTTGTTCAGCACATCCCCACTGTAGACATTCCCTGCCAGTTAGTCACCTAGCAGCCAACTCAGATATCCCATTCATTGTCACGATATTAGATTCACAGTGCTTGTGTTCAAGTCATCCTTCTTTTACTCACAATTATTGATACTGGTGATTCAGATATGCCAAAGAGCAGCTATAAAGTGTTTCCTTTAAGTGAAAAGGTTAAAGCTCTCAATAAGAAAAATTTGTTGAGTTTGCTAAGCTCTGTGGTAAGAACAAATCTATCTGTGAAACTGTAAAGAAGGAAGAAGAAATTCATGATTTTGCTGTTGCATACCAAACTGCAAAAATTATGGCCATAGTGCCTGATAAGTGCTTAGTTAAGATGGAAAAAGTACTAAATTTGTGGGTGGAAGACATGAACAGAAATGTGTTCCTATTGACGGGAATTGGGTTTGACACTATCTGCAGTTTCAAGTATCCATTGGGGGTGTTGGAATATATTTCCTTTGAACAAGGGAGACTATTGTCTATTTAATTGCATGCAGTCATCTTACTATTCCTGGGAGACAAGTATGTTTTTAAATTTGCATGTGATTGATGAGGAAACAGTACATGGAACCTAAGTAATCTGCTCAGGGACATAAAGGAAGTAAGTGGCTGAACTGAGATTTTAACCCTCGCAGTCTGACTCCAGAATCTGACCTCTTAGTCATGACAGTTATTTAGTTCAGCTGGTACTGATAACACAGAGAAAGAGAAAGTGGCCCAGTCATTTAGAAATAATCATCAACAAAGTAAGTGATGATCTTGATAATGCACATCTGGTTATCACCAAGGACCTTAAGAACTTGATAGGATGTTTTGAATTTTAATATCTATAAAAAATCCATGCATATGCATCTGGAACCCATTCCATATATCAGAAGATACATTTTAATTTAACTACAATTTTAGAGGATAAATTATTAGACGCAGTTATTGCTGAAAAGATACATTGTGAAAATACAGCAGTACTTGCTTTTGTCAACCTAAATAACAACGTCTCTCTAAAAGAAAATAATGTTTGGCCAGGTGCAGTGGCTCATGCCTGTAATCTCAGCACTTTGGGAGATCGAGGCGGGTGGATCACTTGAGGTCAGGAGTTCGAGACCAGCCGGGTCAACATGGTGAAACCCCTTCTCTACTAAAAATACAAAAATCAGTCGGGTGTGGTGGTGCATGCCTGTAATCCCAGCTACTCAGGAGGCTGAAGCATGAGAATCGCTTGAACCCGGGAGGTGGAGGTTTCAGTAAGCCGAGGTCATAACACTACATACCAGCCTGGGCGATAGAAAAAGAAAAAAAAGAAAGAAAATCACATTTATCTGGTATCTGGTAGTAGGACGTTGTTAAACTGTGTACTCAAGTAAAGGAAGACAAAAGTTTTTAAAAGAAAAATGAGGAGGATTACATAATTGTTTTCAAATGATGATCCTTGGCTACAAAGATCAATCACAAAGATAATGCCAGTGCAAGGTTGGAAGGGCAGTTGCTGGGCAAATGTCTTTGAAGAAGTAATTTTTGTGTAAGGTTATGATGGCCTTTGTGCAAGGCTGTGGTTTTTGCACAGTGTGTGATTTTTTTTTTTTTTTTTTTAATCAGACTTACAAGCACGAGAATCCTCTCTTTATGGCCTTCCCTGGCTCTGTCAGGTTTTGTTGTTGTTGTTTTAAACAGAAAGAACTCCATTTTGATTTTGACAATGTTCATACTTTATTTCAGATAAAAGTTAAAAATGATCATCTTGAATTTGTTGAAGTTGCTTTAAAATCTCTTCTGCTGTTCTCATCAACATACTTCTATAAGACTGGCTTCCCTATTAGAAGAATTATTAAGAAAAAATGTAAGAACTGTTTAAATTTTTATCAGCCCTCATGAGTAGCACTGTCAGCAGTCCAATCTACAATTAGATAATTTAATGAGCAGGAACCAAGCCCACCTGTCACATTAAAAACTTTAGAAACTGACATATCTGGTATTCCTTCAAGATGTACCTATAGGCATTTAATATGAACAGTCACTATTTAACCTATTACTTTTGCTTACTAACAACTGCAGATTTTTTAAAAGCCGCAAGTATAATAACATTTACTAACTGCCTATAACCACATCTTCAATAAACAACATGTAATTCCTTTCTTTTCCTATGTTATACTTGTTCTGATTCTATTTACTGAAATTTAATACTATGCTGAACCTAACAGTAATCCTATTATCCTTTTTCCATACATATAAAAACTGGGGCACAGAGGAGTTAAGCAATTTGCCCAAGGATACAGAACAAGTTAAGTGGTGGATTCTGGGTTGAAACCCAGGAAGTTTGATACCAAAGTGTAGGCCACTAAACCATTATGCACTTAGGATATTGCCATGGGCATTTGGCCATCATGAGTCTAACCACTTATAGTAACTGTTATGACTCCCTGTCAAATGTTGGGTTTTGGAGTTAAGGCAGGACTGGACTTTTTTTTTTTTTTTTTGAGACAGAGTCTCACTCTGTCACCCAGGCTGGAATTCAGTGGCACTATCTGGGCTCACTGCAACCTCTGCCTCCCAGGTTCAAGTGATTCTCATTCCTCAGCTTCCTGAGTAGCTGGGATTACAAGTGCACACCACCATGCCCGGCTAATTTTTGTAGTTTTAGTAGAGACAAGGTTTCACTATGTTGGCCAGGCCAGTCTTGAACTCCTGACCTCAGGTGATCCACTTGCCTTGGCCTCCCAGAGTGCTGTGATTTCAGGCATGAGCCAATGTGCTCGGCTGACAGGACTAGATCTGAAGTCTAGTTCTGCCACTTGCATCTTGGGCAAAATTTTAATCTTCCTGAGCTTCAGTTTTTCCATCTGTAAAAAGGAGATGATACTACCTAACATACATGGTTGCTGAGAGGATTAAACGACAGAATTGAAGTGAAACACTTCCCTGAGATGTATGGAGATTTGGAATTGTTCTACCATGTATATATGTGGTAATTTAGGCCTTCTTTCTTGAAATTTCACATCATAAAAGGAAGCATTTGCTTTCTGGTCTTATTAGTGTTCGATTTTGAGTATCCATTACCTTGTTTTTATCCTGTGTATCCACTTCTCCTGGTGCCATAAACTTCAGCAGAAGTGCCAAACACTTAGGGCTCCTGTGCCGGGTAGTCAAGTGCAAAGGAGTCATCTCTTCCAGATCCTTTTGCATCCAGTTTGCTCTGCGTGTAAGTAAGAGTTTCATGAAACGATAATTTCCCTAAATAAAAAACAAGATATGATAAGAAACAAATGTACTATGGGGTCAAATTTGTTTTTTTGATTTTAAAATGTTTTAAGTATGTTAATTAATCTCCTAGAGTAATAACATTCAGAGAAATTGATAAAGAAAAATGCTTGTAATTCCACTATACTCAGATATCAATTGTTTTATTTTTTTCATGTTTCCTTCCAAGAACTTTCTTCATGAATATAATTCACATAGTGGCTGGTCAATATTTTATTGCAAATAAAAGCAACATGTTTTATTTAACCAGTCTATTATTGTTAACATCTAGAATATTTTAATATTTTATTTTGTAGAAAATGCTTCAATGTACATCTTTTTTCATATTTTTTTTCTTAATTTTTTCACAAGAATAAATTATCAGGAACCAAATTGTTGGGTCAAAGACATTTGCACATTTTACAGTGTTTGGTGTATTTTCCAAATTGCTATCTAACAGCAGCAATGTGTAGGTGTATTAGTTTCAGCACATTTTGACCAACATACTACCTATTATTTATACTCAAAGTATAATAATGTGAAATAAGCAGAGATGTTAAATCCTAATTTACAGGTGAGGAAACTGAGATTCAAAGAAGTTAAATGTTTTGTTCAGGGCCCTCTGGTTAATAAGGGAAGGATGATTAGTTTTCTTAAAGAGAGCTATTTATGGGTACAACTAAGGTAGAAGCAGCTTATTCAAAGTTTGGATACCAGACTCATATGGTCACCTAAATGCCAACTCAGAAGTCATGGCAGGCCCATCCACTTGCAGGCAGTACTCTCTACGTCAGTTAAATCCTCCAATCTGGTAGAATCAACCCACCTCAGGAAAGAAGCAGGCCAGGCGCGGTGGCTCATGCCTGTAATCCCAGCACTTTGGGAGGCTGAGGTGAGTGGATCACGAGGTCAGGAGTTCAAGACTAGCCTGGCCAATATGGTGAAACCCTGTCTCTACTAAAAATATAAAAATTAGCCAGGCGTGGTGGCAGGCCCCTGTAATCCTAGCTACTCGGGAGGCTGAGGCAGAGAATTGCTTGAACCCAGGAGGCGGAGGTTGCAGTGAGCCGAGATCGCACCACTGTACTCCAGCCTGGGTGACAGAGCGGGACTCCATCTCAAAAAAAAAAAAGAAAGAAAGAAAGAAAGAAGCTTAGCTACAAGGGCCACAGCAAGAGTGTTAATGAGCCAGGCCAACCATTACATAGTAAGTTTGTGTAACATGGGAACTTTGAACAAAATAAGACTCTAAAAATTGTTCTTCTGGGCTCTTTTCTCAGGTCTAGTTCCTCATTTTTACTTCCAGTTGGAGGTTTCTATGTGCTTGGTACCTCAGATATTTCAAGGGCAGTGGGACCAAATAGTATTGCTTGATCAAGTTCTCGGCCTACTTCGTGCCTATTTATCTCTCTCCCTATTCAGAGGATAATGGCAGGCAGGATTATTTGTCCATTTGTCATCCTTAACCTTGTTAGAAGTGGGCCCTTTTAGCATGATAATGCATTGATGTTCTCCTATGAGGGACTATCAATATCAGTAAGGAAGACTTTTTTTTTTTTTTTTGAGACGGAGTCTCGCTCTTTCGCCCAGGCTGGAGTGCAGGGGCGTGATCTCTGTTCACTGCAAGCTCCGCCTCCCAGGTTCACGCCATTCTCCTGCCTCAGCCTCCCGAGTAGCTGGGACTACAGGTGCCCGCTACCATGCCCGGCTAATTTTTTGTATTTTTTAGTAGAGGCGGGGTTTCACTGTGTTAGCCAGGATGGTCTCGATCTCCTGACCTCATGATCCGCCCGCCTCAGCCTCCCAAAGTGCTGGGATTACAGGCGTGAGCCACCGCGCCCGGCCTGGAAGACATTTTTTAATCAAGCAGACCACCCACTGTGAAGAATGTGCAGCTCTACAGCAAGCTTGTCCAAACCGTGGCACCCGCGTTGCATGCGGCCCAGAATGGCTTTGAATGTGGCCCAAAAAAATTCGTAAAGTTTCTTAAAACATTATGAGATTTTTTGAGTTTTTTTTTTTTTTTTTTTTTTTTTTCCCTCATCAGTTATTGTTAGTGCTAGTGTATTTTATGTGTAGTCAAAGACAATTCTTCTTCCAATGTGGCCCAGGGAAGCCAAAAGATTGGACATCCCTGCCGTAAGGCAAGATTACTAGAGTGACAGTGAGGTGCACAAGGACTACTGAGAACTAACTGCTTGCCCACAGGGACAGAGATGGGACTGACTCAGTCCACCACAGGGGCAGAGATAAAAGAAGATAAGAAAGACTATGGCTAGGAAAGAGGATCTGTAGACTGTCTATATTAGATGGGAAGACTTAGAATAGGTGGAAAAGCCAACAGACTCTAATGGATATTTCCTCTCAGAGAGGCTTCCCTTGACGACCCTAAATAGAACTTACTTTGTTATTCTTTATTCTAGTACCTATTCATTTCCTTCACAGTACTTTTCTCAGTTTGTAACTACATATATATTTGTTTGTTTCTCTTCTGTGTGAGCTCCCTCACAAACTGTAAGCTCCATGAAGGCAGAGACCATGTTTTATCGATCCCTGTGCCCAGCATAGTTCCTGGCACAGAATAGGTCCCTAATAAATATTACTTGAAGAAATGAGTAAATAAGAAGAAATGAAATATCCTCTAGAGGTTTTTGTTTTCATTTAAAAATTCTTATTTACAAGCCTGGTCATGGTGGCTCATTCCTGTAATTCCAGCACTTTGGGTGGCCGAGACGAGCAGATCACGGGAGTTTCAGACCAGCCTGGCCAATATGGTGAAATCCTGTCTCTACTAAAAATACAAAAAAAATTAGCTGTGTGTGGTGGTGCAAGCCTGTGGTCCCAGCTACTCGAGAGGGTGAGGCATGAGAATCTTGAACCCAGGAAATGGAGGTTCCAGTGAGCTGAGATTGCACCACTGCACTCCAGCCTGGGTGACAGAGTGACACTCTGTCTCAAAAAAAGAATTAAAAATAAATAAATAAATAATAATAAAAATTCTTATTTACAGTTGCTATATTAGATCATAACAGTTAAGAATCTTAATTCTCAAATACCTGGTATTTGGTTATTCTTACTTTTTAATGTTTCATTTTTCTGAGCTTCATTAATAGTGTACATCATTTATCTGGACTTCTCATTTGATTTGATGTCAGTTCTTCAGAAGGAAGACGCTAAAATTTCCTCAAGAGGGCACCCTGCTCTAAATTTCTTGCCATCTTTTCTTTGAAAAAAAAGTGTCCAGGAAAAACAAATCCGTGTGACACTTCATACCAAAAAATAAAGTTTGACCTTTCTGAACATAACATTTCAAATATTACAGAATAATTCATCACGACCTTTTAAAGATACTCAATCAGACAGTCATTTTGATTGTGAAATTACAGGAAAAGGGAAGGAGAAGAAGGAAACTAGTATATGTTGGTGGGGGTAACGACTGAGTTACAGACACAGTACTTGGCGTATTTACACTTTACATTATTCTGAGGACTCTACCCTCACAAGACACAGTGCAACCCAGTAATGATATTTACTCATTCATTCATTCATTCATTCAACAAACATTCATTGAGCCTTGTTATGAAGCAGATAACAGTACAATGTTTGTACTTCATTTTACTTACTACAAAGCTCTTTAACATAATTTCATCTTTGTTTCTCACAGAAGTATCATCGAAAATTTTCACAGATTAAATAAACTATCCTCCTATGCCTCTATTTTCTTATATATAAAACAGGGGCAATAATGGTACCTGAAATTATTATGCATATGAAATGAGATCAATGATATTTGTAAAAGTTCTTAGAACAGTGCACAAAGCAAATGCTCAGATGTTTGCTATTATTATAAATAGTTTTCCAGTGTGGAGTATTCAACAAAACATAGATGGTCAGATAGAACCAAGAATGGCCCATGATAAAGGGCATGCAGATAGAAAGATCTGATTGTAATATACACAGTTCAGCTGGTGATTAAGAACCAAGATTATGAAAAGGTAAAAGTAAAAATAGTTAGAAGGTTATAAATAGAGTAGTTCCCCTTTATCTGCTGGGGATACATTCCAAGATCCCCAGTGAATATATGAAACTGCAGATAGCACCAAACCCTCTATATACACTATTTTTTTCCTATACACACATATCTATGGTAAAGTTTAATTTATAAATTAGGCACAGTAAAAGATTAACAATAACTAATAATAAAATAGAACAATTATAATAATATACTGTAAGAAAAGTTACGTGAATGTGGTCTCTTTTTCTCAAAATACCGTAGTATTTTTAGACCATGGTTGACCACAGTAAATGAAATCACAGAAAGCAAAACCATGGATAATGGGGAATCACAGTAGTGGTTTTTCTGATTTTTTTTACACTGAGAAAGATGTCTATATTCCGCTTACAGATAATGATGATACAGGACCAACAAAGGCATAGCCAATAGGAATTTAGCAGGTACCCTGGGGAGGAGTCAGCTATATGATAAGGCCAGCATCTCCTATTTCAAATGACAGAGACCCATCAGATATTATCTATGAAGACTGGACTAGAAACAATATAATTTTCCTGGACCAAGGCCAACCTGTTTGTTCTCCTAAACAAGCAACTGGTTGGACACAGTGGCTCACACCTGTAATCCTAGCACTTTGGGAGGCCGGGGTGGGAAGATCACTTCTGCCCAGGAGGTCAAAGCTGCAGTGAGCCATAATTATGCCACTGCGCCCCGGCCTGGGTATCAGAGAAGACCTTGTCTCAAAAAAAGAAAAAAAAAAAAAAGCCAATTGTATGCAAATTCAGTCTTTGGGAATGAGCAGAAGGGACAGAGAACTTTAAGTGCTAAAATCAGGAGAATATTTCTAGTATCAATGGAACAGAGGAAGATACTAGTTTAAGGCAGCACGCTAATTTGACAACCCTCTGAAGGTTGTGTGACCCTTCAGACCCATGTTATAGGCTACATTGCTTCCTGTAAAACCTTCTCATTATAGAAAGTCTAAATACTTCCTCAATATTTCTTGAACTGAGGAGTTCTCATGTTTTTGAGAATATTCTTATAATGCGAATACTTTCTGGAGGATTTGGAAGTTAATCTATTTTTTTGGGTGGAGGGGACAGAGTCTCGCTCTGTCGCCTAGCTGGAGTGCAGTAGCTCAATCTCAGCTCACTGCAACCTATGCCTCCAGGGTTGAAGCAATTCTCCTGCCTCAGCTTCCTGAATAGCTGAGATTATAGGTGCCTGCCACCATGCCTGGTAAATCAGGGTTTCGTCATGTTGGCCAGGCTGGTCTCAAACTCCTGACCTCAGGTGATCTGCCTGCCTTGGCCTCCCAAAGTGCTGGGATTACAGGTGTGAGCCACTGAGCCTGGCCTGGAAGTTAATCATTTAATATAACCTGTTAGAGCTATACAGAAACTGATCCTGTTGGGAGGACTGTTTGCTTTAGGGTCTGCTTTTATAATTTTGGAGTGGAAATAGTATAGGGTGAAGGGGATCATAGATCAAAAGAGTACATATGCTTAAGAAAATTCTGATGGTAGGTAAGCAGAAGTAAGGGAGCTGAAGTTACAGGACGGTCTTGATTTAGTCATTTAAAAGGATGTTACGCTGCTATGATCAGGTCCATCATGCTTCTGAAATGTGAAAACATTTCCTAATATCTCTGAAACAGTGAATAATTTTTTTTTTCATTAGGTGGTCATAATTTTCATCTAAATCTTCCTGTAATTAACACCAAGAGCTTCTTTTGTCGGTCACATAAAGATTATGACACTTTCCAAATGACATTCTCCAAATGTATGAAAAGGGTGAAAGAGAATGAAAAGTTCTCTGACCCAGAGAATAGCACTTGAAATGAATCTGGGAAACAAATTAGCCCAAAATGTGAATTTTAACTTTATATTTGTGTCTGTCCAGTTCTCTTAAGATGAACTCCTTTTTTTTTTTTTTTTTTTTTTTAAAAAAAGCATATAGTTATTTAATGGTAATAACAACGATATGGAGATTTTGAGCAAAATATTTTGGTATTTTGCTTTAGATTTTTCATTTTTATGTAATAAAACCTAACAGATAAAGTTAATACTTCTTTTGTGTCCCCAATTCCATTATCTTCTCTCCCTCTTTGGAGACTACTATCCTGAATTGGGTGTTTATCATTCCAATGAATGTTTTTCCACTTCTATTTAATACAAACATATATATATCCATAAATGACATAGTATTGTTTTACATATTTTCAATCTTTGTATAAATGGTATTGCAAGAATTGTGTCATTTTTTACTCAAGGCAGTATTTTTCAGATTTATTCATGTTGCCTGGGTTCATACATTTTCACTGGAATAAGTATGTTATCATATGAAAATAATATATTCTTTTATAGAGGAATATTTAGCATGTTTCTCATTTTTCACAATTATAAACAATATTGTAATGAATATCTTCATACATATCTCCTGGTAAGTACATAAGAATTTCTGAAACTTCTGGGTTGAGATTGCTCTCTAAAATAGCTACTTCAAGTTAACATTCGTAACAATAATGTATGAGTTCCTGTTTCTCCACATCCTTAGCATACTTTGTTTTGTCAAACTTGCAAATTTTTGCCAATCTGATGGTTATAGTTTTTTGTTTTGTTTTTTAATAGAAGGGGTCTTGCTATAGCTTGCCCAGGCTGGACTCAACTCTTGGGCTCAAGCGATCCTACCACCTCAGCCTCTCAAGTAGCTGGGGCTACAGGTGTGCACCACTCTGTGCCTGGCTTACAGTTGGGTTTTGATGTGCATTTCCCGAATTGAGGTGGAACGTTTTTACATGTTTGTTGGATATTTGTTTCTTTTGTAAATAGCCTTCTTGTGTTGTAACTCATTTCTGAACTTGGCTATTTGTTTTTTTGTTTGTTTTTGTTTTGTTTTTTTTTTGAGACGGAGTCTCGCTCTGTCGCCCGGACTGGAGTGCGGTGGCCGGATCTCAGCTCACTGCAAGCTCCGCCTCCCGGGTTTACACCATTCTCCTGCCTCAGCCTCCCGAGTAGCTGGGACTACAGGCGCCTGCCACCTTGCCCGCCTAGTTTTTTGTATTTTTTTAGTAGAGACGGGGTTTCACCGTGTTAGCCAGGACGGTCTCGATCTCCTGACCTCGTGATCCGCCCGTCTCGGCCTCCCAAAGTGCTGGGATTACAGGCTTGAGCCACCGCGCCCAGCCGGCTATTTGTTTTTTTCTTACTGATCTACAGGAGTTCTTTATGTATTCTGGATACTAATTCTTGGTTGGTTTTGCAAATATTTTCTCTGGGTGGCTTATCTTTTTGCTTTCTTTATGCTCTCCTACTAGCAATGAATTCATAATCTGAATAATATTGTTTGCTTTGTGAGCGTTAGATTTCTTCAAATATTTTGAAATTTTGTCTGCAGGTTCATTTTTGCTTTTCATTTGTTTGCTTTGTTTTCCTTTTTTCTCCTTGTTGACACATACAGCATCTTCCACCCAGCTCCTAGTCCATTATAACATTCTGGTCTTACACAGATCTCCTGGAGCCCTATCTCCAGTGATATTAGGGATGTCACAATTACTATCAGTGAGCTAGTGAGTAGCTTCCTGACCTGAGGCTTGGATGGTGTCTTGTTTCTGCCATTTCTCTAGACAAACAGCCTCCTCTAAGGTTGTAGCCTCATAGTGAGGCAAAGAATATTCCAAAATTCTAAGAATTTTCTTGCCCTTTGCACAAAAATCACCACCTTTTAATCAGTGAAAAGGAAGGAGGCATCTTCCTGAACCCTATTCCGAAATCATATTCTACAGGACTGCTGTTTATTCCCAGTAAGTGCTTTTATTATTAACTTCTAGACAATTGGCAGCTGATCCTCAAAATATTCTGGATCCCACCTCTACATTTTTTCCCAAAATGGCTACCATATTTTCTATATCTATCTCCCTAGGGCCTTTGCTATTTGCTTCCTCTTCAGCTGAGATAATTACTTTAGCAGATTTCAATGCCCAAGACTTGACTAAAACTGTCTACAGTGACCTCTCTCCCCACTGGAGTACTGAAGAGGCCAGATGTTTTCCCAAAACCAATACTTTGAGACCTACATGTTTTCCAATTAATTTCTTTGCATTCTTGTTCTCTCTGTGTCCCCAGTGCTTATATTTTCTGGCACTGTACTTGGAGAGAAAAACAAATGCTCACTATGTATACAAATGTTCACCATATTTTTTTGTTCATTTACAAATTGGTATATAATTTTGGCCTAGAAAAATAACTATATTTATAATAGCACACACAAATTTAAAGTAGGTACTCTGTCATAGTTCATTTTAAATCCTAACTATATTATATACCCAAAATACATTACTTAAAATTGAAATGGAAAAATAGAAACATGATTTGTTATTAATTCTAATGATAGCTATATAATTATGTATTTATAAACTCTTAAGGCATTTACTGTATTAATTTTTAAAAAGAATTACTATCCCTAGGAAATATATAGGTCACAAATATCAGTAATTTCATTATATCAAACTTTTCTGTAGTGGTTGCAGACACAAATGAGTTTTGGAAATACCACAATAGTGCTGGGAGAGGCAATCTGCCCTGAGCCATGAGTGTCCCTGAACGTACTAATTGGGTATGCCAATAATGCAAAAGCTTGACTCCTCTTTACTGGGACCATTTTTCAGAGTGGGGTTTGCAGTGAGCAATCTTGAGTGATGAGGTAATGTCACCCACTGGGGCAAAGAAGCAGCAGGCTTGCTTACTACTCTATTTACTAACAGCTGGAGATTCCCAAAATTTAGCAGTCTTTAGATGTCATGCAAACCCACTGTGTGCTGGGCCCATCCGAGTCCTCTATATTGCCCCCATAATCCTTGGAGGGGAGGGAAACTGATGCAAACAGATAAGTACTCCTAGCTATGCCATTAGTAATAATACTTTTTGTCTCTGATGGGAGTCTTGTGTCTTCTGCCAGCATCTGCAGCTAACTTATTACCTTGTAAATAGGGTTAATTAAATGCCAGAACTGACAAGACAGTAAAAGATGATAGGATGCTGACAGGGACATAGTTTTCCTTTCTTTTTTCTTTTCTTTTTTCTTTTTCTTTTTTTTTTTTTTTTGAGACAGAGTCTCATTCTATTGCCCAGGCTGGAATGCAGTGGCACGATCTCGGCTCACTGCAACCTCTGCCTCCTGGGTTCAAGCAATTCTTGTGCCTCAGCCTCCTAAGTAGCTGTGATTATAGGTGTGTGCCCTCACGCCTGGCTAATTTTTGTATTTTTAGTAGAGATGGGGTTTCACCATGTTGGCCAGGCTGGTCACGAACTCCTGACCTCAAGTGATCTACTCACCTCGGCATCTCAAAGTGCTGGGATTACAGGCGTGAGCCACTGCGCCTGGCTGGAGAGACACAGTTTTCTTGAGGAGTAAGGACAAGAACCCTAGAGGCCCATTCTCAGGTATACTCAGGTTCAATGATGAGAAGACCCCCTGAGACCATGCCCAGGTGGTGGGCAAGGTTAAGGGGCAAGTGACCCCAATATTCTCTCTGTTAATGAGTCTGAATGGTGAGAGGTGGGATTAAAGCAAGCCACCCAAATACTGCCTTTGTCTTTGCTCACCTTACTCTGGGCAGGCAAAAGAAGGAATAGTACATGACCATGGGGGCAGCAAGCTGAAAGACCATGTGGTTGTGGCTGCTGGGTCAAGAAATCTCCAAAACAGAAACAAATGGAGGGAACAATGAAGATCTTGCTATTTGACATGGAACTTTAGGTGGGCTGAAAATATTAGAAGTTCATTTGGTTGAGACATGAGTGAGCAGCTGCTCAAAAGTGAATGTGAATGCAAAACCTTGCCTAATAGGACAGAGTCAACTGTCCTATGTATCTGATTCCCGCTGCAGCCTAACTTATTTGGCAGTGAGGACAAAGCACTGGGTATAGAGGTGGCCACTGTCTGAAGCAAAGCTGCTGGCTGCTTAATGGTCCCTTAAATGCCTCGGCCTGGTTTACTGATGCTTTGGCTAAGTTAAAACCTGACGGTGTCCAGTAGGGGGCAGTAGCTGTCCAACCTCAATGACAGCTCCAGGAGACTGAGTGGTAATGACCAGTTAGCCCAGTGGGCTGAAATGAAAAGCCATCACCCTTACCTTAGGCAATACTCCCAAAGACTAGCCATATTTTTACTGATTCTTGGTCTGCTAACAGTACTGTAGTCACCTAGTCTGCCACTTGGAAGACTACAGTTGGTAAATTAAAGATATTCCTGTTTGGGGCCACAAACTAGATACAAATTGTGGCCAATCAGATACTTTAGGTCACTCACGTAGATACCCACAGTAACAGTAAGGGCCTGCTTTCTGATAAGACCAACTGGAATCAAGTCGCTGAACAAGTCTGCATTGCCTGGTCACTGGAATTTGCCACTAGGATCCATCATCGCACTAGAAAAGGCAATGAATCCACCACAATAGACTGGATACAAGTAAAAGGTATGTTTTTCATGCAGAAGATACCACTGCATACCAGACTTATGTATCTTGCTAAGCTGGCCTAGTTTTCTTGTGGTGAAGGAGTCCACATTACATGGAGGATTGCCCTTGCCCCTTCCCAGCAGGGACCTCTGTCACCTCCTCTTGGGCTCACCTCGTGCCTTTCCACCATAGACATTTTTCAGGTTATGGTGTTGCTGCTGCACCACATGGAGTCACTGCTCCAGTCTGATTAGCCTATTCAAGCCATAGCACTGAGGACCATGTTTCGGGGTTCCTAGATCTTCTATAGTCTGACCATGATATGCCTAACAATGAGCCAATAGTTACGTATTTAACGGACATTCCATGCTCCCTACTATCCTCAGGTATTTGGAATTGTTGAGCGCTTGGAATGGTCTTCTTGAAAATCAACTCAAAAAGATTTCTGGTTCCACCTCTCTTACCTCCTCCTGGTCCAACACTCTTGTATGAAGCAGTTTGCTTACTAACTGTGGCCACCTTCAGAAAGGGTTCATTTCATCCTTGTAGCCTCCTGGGAAATAATCAGGACAAAAGGAGTGGGGGATTATATACATCTATTTTGAAAATCTGGGATTCTACCTGGCCCAACCCTGGTTATCATGCTTCTTTCATTTTCCCAAAAGCAATCTTAGGCTGGTTTGTTTCATATATCCCTTGGGTGGCAGCCAGCCAAAAGGGGGCTTAGAGATTCAAGCCTAATTCTGGTTTACCCACCTGGATTCATTTTGTTCAACTGATATGGTCCCAGATCATAAATATCCATAATGATCATCTGATTGAGTGCCCTGCTCACTGAGTCCTTCTATAGTGGTCCACATAGGCCAAAATGGAAGACATAATAGGTTTCTACATTTGTCCCATATGCACTCTTACCCTTCTACAAGGTATGGGCGCAAGTAAGGGCAGTTGGAGAAAAGGCGAAGTTATATCTAAGGGACCGGGACACATTAACTCTGTGGCCAAAGAAGGAAAGCAACAACTTCATTCCCTAGGAAGGGAACATGTGAGACCTCAGAGGTACAGGGATGGGGAGGACAATTAATACTTTCTTTGTCCTCTGGATCCACAAGTGCATCCTGGCAAAACAAAGATATAGTTAGCTACCTGAATCAAACAGCAGCTGAGGCCAGCCATCTGACCTGCTTCTACGTCATCTCTGACCATGTGCTTGCTATGAAACAGAAAAATTCACATGGGCATTGGTGGTTCTTAATTCTTTTGTTGTGCTTGATACCATCAATGACAGCTCCTGAATGTGGACCCTCTTGTATACATGGAAGTAGAGGGACTGGCACAACCTTATTTTAACCTGATGTATACAAATCCATACGCTTCTTCTGACATGCAAGAAGCTTTGGATTATGCCATGCATGGCAACTGAAGCAACAACTATTGGTGATATTGCCCATGTGGCTTAGACAAATGAATGTAATGGTGATCCGAGTTTAATGTCAAATCCTGAAATAAAGTGAATTGTGCCTCTTCAGGCTGTATGTTTGTATGTAGGAAAGACTAGGCCATGGTATATTTCACCTTTGAGTTTGGGGGTTGCTTTTTGGCCTCTGTAATATAGCACCTCCTGTAACTATCTGCAGTGAGGCCAAAGATTAGCATGTCAGTCTAAATTCCCTTGTATGGGTCACAATAAATAATAGACCAGCCTTAGATTACATCCTAGTTGTATAAAGTAAGATCTACTTTCTCCTCTGGGGCTTATTCACAGTTGATTTAGTCCAAGATACTGAGAGACATAGTTGAAGCCAGTATTACAGTATGTTTTTATCCTGCTACTTGGAGTCTTGTTAAGTGCTGTATGAGACAAATTAAAGTGATGGTCCTTGTCTCTCTTGGTAAGATTAATAAGAGTAGCTGATGTAGTGGCATACTCATGTCAAGACAATGCTGGGCTGAGGGGTGAGTTGTTGGAAGAGTCAATCTACCATGGGCCTGAAGCATTCCTAAATGTTCTTACTGGGTATGCCAAGAATGCAAAGTCTTGGCCACTCTTTACTTAGGTAATTTTTCAGGGTTGTGTTTGCAACAAGCAACTGGAGAGAGGAGATAATGTCTTCCTCTGGGTTTACTAAGTGCTTACTATAAAAGTGGCAGATTCCTGAAGCTTGGTGTTCCTCATTTGTGAATAAAACCCACTGTGTGCAGCCTCTGCAACTTCCACATGTTCTCTGGGGGTAGGGGAAGCATAGAGGTGGTGCTCATTCTTTTTGCTGTGTTGTGAGTAATAAACAACTTTGTCTCTGACCCCAGAGTCTCATATCTATTGTCAGCATCCATGAAACAGTAACAGACTAACTTCTTAGCTTATATTTAGGGTAAAATCACACCTCAAACTCTGCAAATAATTCAATATCATTGTAATATGAAATGCATTGTAAGGGCCAGGTATGGTGGCTCATGCCTGTAAACCAGCACTCTGGGAGGCCAAGGTGGGCAGATTGCTTGAGCCCAGGAGTTAGAAACCAGCCTGAGCCACAGAGTGAGATCCTTTCTCTAATTCAAAAAAAGAAAAAAGAAAAGAAATGCACTGTAAGAAGAAGTAAAAAGTAAGATTGGAGAGGTGAGCAGGGGTTATAAAATGGATAGTCTAATATGTTATGATAAGGAGCCTAAAGTTGATCATATTGGTGAAAAGGAGTGCTATAGACTGAATATATGTCCCCTCAACCCCCACCCCACCAATTCATGTGTTGAAATTCTAACTGTCAATGTGATGGTATTAGGATACAGGACATTTGGAAGATGATTACATCACGAGGGTGGAGCCCCTAAAAAGAGACCTTAGAGAGCTCTTTCACTCCCTTCTGTCATATGAGGATACAGCAAGACAGCCATCTATGAAGCAGGAAGCAGGCATTCACAAGACACAGAATCTGCTAGTGCCTTGATCTTGGACTCTCCAGCCTCCAGAACTGTGAGAAATAAATGTCTGTTGTTCCAGCTATCCAGTCTAAAGTATTTTTGTTATAGAAGCCCAAGCAAATTAAGACAGGAAAAAGGGAAGATTTATGAAGGAAATGACATGACTTGATTTGGGTTTTTAGAAAAGACACTGGAGGTTATGTGAAGCACTGATTTGAGGGGAACAAATCTTTAGGCCAAGCAGAGCAGTAAGGGGGTTATTACAGCAATCCACAATAGAAATGTTGAGAGTTAAATAGAAATAAGGGAACAGATCAGTGAAATACATAAGAAGATTCCTGAATGGCTTCCAGATGGAGAGTGCTGCCAACAACTGAAGAGATGGAAGAAAAAATAGGGTTAGGGATGAAAATTTTTGAGTTTTTTTTTTTTTTTTTTTTTCCTAAAGTGAAGTTTGAGGCACCTGAAGGGAATCTATGCAGAGAGGTCTAGCAAAAAGAAAAGGTTGGGAGTGGGGGGCAGATATATATAGATCTGAAGATTAGAAGAGATGGCTAGATTCAAGATATAGATTTATGAGGCATCTGTATTAATAGTTGCCTCAATTGTTTTCTCAGAAGACATTAATTTTGTGATATAAATCAAAGAATATAAACTGGAAATATGAATCTCTACGCCCTTCTTGAAATACAAACATAATATAAATATCCACATAAATGGCTCAGTACAATGCGATCATGAGTTAGTTACCACTGCCATATAAAATGTGGAGTAGAAATGGATTAGAAAGGAGAGTGCCTTCTTGTATGCTTAGATTATTTTCTTATCTCAGTTGATTTAGATGTCTGTTTGTACTCTGGTTTCTTAGTCTTTAAAGTGATTTTATAGGGAAGCAAAAAATTACAGCAATCAACTCATGAAAGACATAAATTCACTGAGCTACAGAAATGAAACGAAATCTGCATTGCTTTTTCCAGTGACTGGCATTCTTCCTCTTTACTTAAACTTCTGATTGTCAAGGCTTAATTCTGTGTTTTATTGCTAAAATTTCTAAGTACTTAACAAATATGATGAGAACCACATCACTAACCTGCCATCTTAAGCGAACCTTTAAAAATATATTTTTTAGTTATTTGACAATTCTCTAAGCAAAGGCTAAGAATGTGCTCCAAAGACAGAATAGGAGCTTTATTTGCTATTTTCCAAGTTTAAGATGTTCATCCATCTGGCAGAGCAGCTAGACAATACATCAGCCAAGAACATCTCTCTGGCTTGAAATAGGTTCTGGCTCTCAAAGAAGATTTGACTGAGGGAAAGGCAACATCTTTAGTTGCTCTGTGGCTGAACTCTTCTAATATTTTCCCCCAATGCCTTCTCCAAGCCTTGGCTCCATCCACTAACTTGGTTTCCATAGGAATAGACAGAGCTATCAAGTGGCACGTAGTCAAACAGCACAAATGAAAGAAGGAGAAAATGTTACTGTCAAAAAAAGGCTTTTCTCTATGAGAGGAAATTATGGAAAGGTATTCTTGACTCTGAGGCTTCCTTATCCAATGCCAGATTTTTCATGTGCTCTTCCTGACTAATATAGCCTATTTAGATTATTATGAAAATTAATCCCTTCATTGGAGAGCCTTTTACATATAGGAAACTAACCAAAAATACATACTGAAAAAAGTTATAATAATGCTGGGATGCTTATTTCCACAAGGATAATTCTGTTGTGCTTGTGAGGTACTCTCATTTATTTAGAGTGGTGCTTTAAATTGGTACAACCTTTTGGGATGATTATAAAGTATATTTGGTTTCTCACAGTTGGTATTTTATTTAAGGACAACTTTTTTTTGGTCTTAAACTCTAGCAAAAGTAGTTCTCAAACTCTAGCATGCATCAAGATCATCTGGAGGCCTTGAAAATACAGAGGCCCTCCCCCAGAGTTTCTCATTCACTAGGCCTGGTGTGGGGACCAAGAATCTGCATTTGTAGCAAGTTTCTGGGAAGTGCTGGTGTCGCTGGTCTAGAATCCTAAACTTTGAGAACCACTATTGAAACAAAGAACCTAATCTAGGAGTTCTCAGTCCTTAGGAGCTTAAAATAAAAAAGTCTGTTCCCATCCTAGATCAATAAAATCAGAATTTCTGGGACTTTGGAATTAATATTTCTTAAATTTTCAGTAGGTGATTAAAAAATGCAACTGGCATTGAGAAGCACTGACCTAATTAAACCATTAATTCAACATTCAATGGTTATTTTTGATGTAATTAGTCAGTATCAGACTCTATGCTAAGGGTTGGGGAAGCTTTATACAGATGTATGCTCGTATGCAATGCAATATTATAAGCAAGGAAGGGTGAATGCATAAAAAGGGTACAAAAACAGACCACAGAGACAGGATAGAGGATGCACTTAAAAGTCATTCCTTGTGAACTCCCCAAGATGTCCTTGTGAAGAAGGGAAGGGGTTAGAACAGGATGACTTCATGAAAGAGATGGCAGTTGAACAGGATCTTAACTTAGGATCACTAACACTTCGGCACTCCTCGATGTCTCCATCTTGTTCCTGCTCCCAATTTCTTTGATATGGAGGGCAATAAGTATTTTCTGAATTTTATATAAAGTGCTATATAAAGACAGCTTCAAATGTTACTCCCACCGCTTCCAATCAATTTGTCCCCATAAGCTCCTCCTATATGGATATTCTGAAGCCAACATTAGTAAGTTGTGTATATCACGTCTCTTAGATCCACTTATTACACGCTCCAATAACTCCCACACTATCCCTCACTTTGACCATAATAGAAAGTGAAACCATATGCAATGCTATTCACTGCTGTTGTACAATGAGATCAGTTCTATGATAGAGGTAAAGACACACGGTCGTAAGAACTCTTTAGAGGGGCACCTAACCCAGGTTTGAGGGGTTAGTAGAAGCTTCTTGGAGAAAACAGTGCCTGAGCTGCATGTTGAAAGTATATGCAATTAAGTCAGCTTAAAGTAGGAAGGAAGCTGAATGTGCAAGGATATTGTGTGTGGAGGATGAAAAAGAGGTGACTAGAATGAAAGTTTTAAATACACAGTATGTCTGAGGATAGAGTAGAACTGGGGACACAGGACGCTGAAGCCAAAAAGATAAGCAAGAACTCGATGATGAGAAGTGCAAGGTCAAGGAGTTTGGGTTTTCCTTTCAGTCTTCTGAAGTAGTACTGAAGGATTTAAGCAAGGGAGTGACATGAGAGAGGTCTCAGCCAGAACACCTCCACACCCAAAGGCAAATCACTGAATTTTTCCTAGCCTCCGTTTCCTCCCACATGAAAAATAAGGAGGGTAGATTATGATCTAAAGCCCACCCAGCTTAATGTTCTTTGACTCTATGATTCTAAAAGGCAGAAGACCCACTCTCTATAGTTACTTCAAAACTAAATGTTTTTTATTCTAACTGACTCAACAATGACTTAATTTCTAATAATTTTTATTTTCCTTAACCACAGGGTAATAGTTTTTACATCCATTTCCTTTTCCCCAATACTGTACAAGTAATTCATTTTCCTAGCATATTGATGTTCGCTTTAGGGGATCCAGAAATGCTACCCCATGGGGAGGCAGTATGGTGTGATAAAAAGAAAATAGATTTTGGAACCAGTCAGATCTGGGTACTTCATTGGCTATATTATTAATAACTGTGAGCAATCTACTTCTCAAAGGCTCAGATTTCCCATTGGCAAAAAAGAAAAAAAGTGACTAGTGTACAACGAGTACTCAACAAATATTGGTTTCTTTCTCAGATACCGTAATTGCTCTCCTCTTATCATAAAAATAGTCTCTGTAAACAAAATAGCTTTCATTTGCTCCTAATGTTCTCATTGTTTGATGTGCATGATAATCTGTGTAGCCTGTTCTCTTTACTGACCCTGACCTGCCTTCTCAGTAACACTGCAAGCAAGTTATTAAAATATCATGTTTTAATATTAAACTCAGAAGCTAAATGCAACAAATCTTTTCTAATTCCTGGTTCCTTTGAAGCACCCCAAGTCTTGTAGGCTCCATCTTTAGTTTTCCAACAATGTACCTTAATTTTATTGATCCTAGCATGCAGTTTAGAAAAATCAATTCACCTACTCTGTGAAGATGTGTGCCTTTGGGGGAACTGTTTCAAACAACTGATTGAATCCATCTGTTGCGTTCTCTACTTCAGTTCCATACTATGGATGGGATTTCTTAGATGGTGGAAAGAGACAAATATACAGACAAATGTATAAGTAAATTCAATTATACTAAAAAACCTTTACTGAACTTCATTCAGGCCATTCATTAAAGGGTTTAATCAAATGCTGAGCATAACTAGTAATCTAACTTAGTAACTAGTATCCATTTTCAAAATGGTAGCCTAAATCCTCACAGTGATGATGCTTGAATTCAAAACTGTTATCTTCTAGTCTCAAAATTAGCCATCTTTAAAAAATTATATCAAAACATACCTCCATCTGCAAATCAATCCCTGAACTCTATACTGCTCATCTGTCTGCCACCATTCTAGACCTTTTTATTTGAAACTAAGAGAAGCAACTGAGTTGAGAAAGCATAATGCTACAGCTTAGTGGCTGAAGTGAAAAATAAAGATTTGCAGATGAAAGACTATTTTAGGTGTGTCAATTTGTAATTTATGCCAGGGTAGATGTCCTGTTTGGTATAGCTATGTTTTAACTCTAATCTAACTGTTCTTCCAAGTGCAAGCACACTATAATTCTGAAATCAAAGTTTTAGTATCTCCCTCAAGCTCTTTGTGGACCAAACGGAAATAAACAAACATACATTTTAGAAACCCAATCAAAAATTAGAAATTATACATTTTGCATATGTTGAAAATTTCGAAAAACTATTAAAATTTGGGAAAACAAGGTAAGAAAAAAGTTTACCGACAATTTTATTACCCTAAGCCTAACACAAGCTCTGCTAGCACTTCTGTGAAAACTCTTCTAACCCTTTTTAGTTTTTGTTTAACAAGAGAGGGGATTTTTATAGTTTTCATCAAAGTATACATCTAACTGTATATCTTAAATAAGCAGTGGTTTTAAAAATAAGTTGTGTGCTGTGCACAGTGGGTCACGCCAATAATCCCAGCACTTTGGGAGGCTGAGGCGGGTGAATCACCTGAGGTCAGGAGTTTGAAATTAGCCTGGCCAACATGATGAAACCCCGTTTCCACTAAAAAGAAAAATATTAGCAGGCATGGTGGTGCATGCCTATATTCCCAGCTACTCAGGAGGCTGAGGCATGAGAGTCGCTTGAATCCAGGAGGCAGCAGTTGCAGTGAGCCGACATTGTGTCACTGCATTCCAGCCTGGGTGACAGAGTGAGACTCTGCCTCAAAAATAAATAAATAAACAAAAAATAAAAAAAGAATGAATGAATGAATAAATAAATAAATAACTCATGTGGCAGCCATCATCATAATAACCAACTCAGGTGTGAGTGGTCAAACGATGCTAACAATAGAGTGGGTTTGAGGGGTCCCAGGATATTTACATAGTTTCAAATTAGCTCCCACAAGATACCTATTATTTATAGTTACAACGGAAAAAATAGTGATGTCACAGCAGAGGAACCTGGCAGGAGCTGCTTTATTCAAGTGAATAATCCAAAGTTAACACCATTACTGGGACAAATTGATGACACATGCTTCCTGATAAGAGGCATTGAGAGGAACACAACATCACTCCTGTGGTATTCTTACCAAAAGTGCATAAACTGAACCTAATTATAAGGAAATATCAGACAAATTAAAAAGGAAGGTTACTGTGCAATTTAATTGGCCTGTATACTTAGAACATGTGAATATCATATATACAGGTACATACACAAAAAACTGAGAAACTGTTGCAGATTAATGAAGACTAAAAAGACATCATGATTGAATGCAATGCCTGATCCTGGATTTTTTTTTTGTAATAGATGACATTGTTGGGACAATGGGCAAAATCTAAGTAAGATTTTTAGATGACATAATGTTATTTATGTTAACTGCCTGATTGTGATAATTGAGCTGTGGTTATATAAGAGAACGTCCTTGTTTTTAGGAACTATGCACTGAAGATTTAGAGGCAAAGAAGTATTGTACCTGCAACTTACCCCAAATGATTCAGAAGGCAATATCTACACATTCCCATATATCAAGGGAAAGTAGAGAGAAGGATAAAGCACACGTGTCAAAATGTGCACATTTGGGGAATTTGAGAGTATACGAAAATTCTTTGCACCGTTCTTGAAACTTCTCTGTAAATTTGAGATTATGTGACAACATAAAGTTAGAAAAAAAGAAAAATAACTTCAAATTTTTATTATAAAAATAATAACATGTCCATTAAAGCAATTTCAAAAATAAAGTATAAAGAAGAAAACAATGATCAGCCTACACCTCTTAAACCTGAGGTAACTGCAGTTTACATTTCTACATACTCTTTTCCTGTCTCTTGTCTAGGAGTTGTTTTTTATCCTTAGATTATATTTACATTTCAAAATGCTCCCTAATTATGCCTTACTTAATATTCACAGTATTCTTGTTGTGAAAGCCAGAATTATTCTCACTACTTAGATGAGGAAATATAAATTCAAAAAGATTAAACTATGGGTTTACTTTTAAAAGATTATCTGTTTATATCCTATAATAGAAAAAAAGTCACTAAATAGCTGGTTGAGCATGATTCACAAACTGTCTATGATCTAGTTTCCTGTAAAACGAGAAGTTAATAGTAGATGATTTCTAGGATTCCTTCTAACATTAAAATGCTACAAGTCTAACATGTTCTATCATCACAATTTTTTTTTGTACAGAGAATTTGTAGTGCCTAGCACAGTGCCTCATTTATAGTAGGCACTAGATAAACATTTTTGAATAAATAACAAATGCTTTACAAATTGTAAAATGGATAGTTATAGAGGTTATCAGGATTAAATACTATATGTGAGTGGTTTGTAAAGTATAATTTATAATTATAATTCATTATTATTATTATTGATGATTTGGAATAGAAAATATAAAACAAATTGCTCATTATTCTAAATTAGAGATTAAAGTTAAGACAACAGCCAAAATATGTCATATTTTTGTATGAATCTAAGACATTTACTATGAAGTTTATTTCTATATTACTCTTGTTTCAAGTATAATTCACCTTATTCTCATCAATAACCAATTTAACTGACTGTTTACAGACAGATGGAGAGACAAATGACAAATTAGTACTCCCCAGGTTTGTGGCATGGACATAAAAAGTGAATTTATTTTTCAAATACCTTTTATAGCCATAGCCTTGCAAGTAGAAGACATCTTATCTAGTTTACTATTGATCCAAATGACAAGGCTGAGCATCAGATTAAGGATATGTCAGAAACCTGAGAAAGGCTACCAACAGATGCAGCAGGATGGCAGCTTCTTTCAAAATGATCTATTAAGGCTACTGTGTTTACAAAGGCAGTTGAGAAAACACAGCACAATATACTGGGTCACCAGCAGAGTGGCCATAAAAACTTCTGATACTAATGTGAACCCCCATACACCAATCATGATACATGTTTATTTTCAGCAATAAAAACTATGCACAGACTTGCAGATAAACAAAAGATACACGACTTTTTTTTTCACCCCACATCCCTTTCCTATTGTCACAGTGTCTTCTTCTACGAAAGGAAGCATTCCTAAGAGATGACATCTGTTGTGAGATAATGGGAGACACTATATAATTTAAGCTGACTGTCAACCAGAAAGGTCAAGCGCAATTCAAGAATTTCATTTTAAGATATTTTCTTTGGTGATATTAAAATATGACATAGCTAAGTAGGTAACGACCAAAAAATATCATGCCAAAATGGAGTCCTAAAACACAGAAATCCTGAAGTATTTCTTATATATAGCACAATATTTTATATAAAAAAGAAACATTATTTTGGGTATAACGCACAAAGCATACATACTTAAAAAAAAGTAGCGAAACAACAACAAAAAAGGAAACCTGTTCAGAGGTGGGAAAATCTGTTTTTTTGTGATCACCTTGGGATTAGCACATCTTTATGGAAGATCCATTACTTTCTAGACTAGAATGAATTGAAGAATTTTGTGAGAATCATGGGAATAGAAAAAGCTTCAGAAAATTCCCCTTTCAGATGCCTTAGCACATACTTGAACTGGTTTTTCAAAACCCAGAGTGCTCTGAACAATATCAAGAGACCAGTATTTGACACTGTTAAAAACTAAAGAGATAGATAACTGTTGTCTACGTTGATTTAAAACATCAGCCAACTATTCAACTTCTTTAGTTTGCCTTTTAAACCAGCATATGATGCTTTTTTAAAATAGCAATTATAAAATGTTTTTGTCATCAGCTTAAATAGCAGTGAATAGAAATGAACTGCATTATCATTATTAAATGCTATAGGTCTAACTTGTCAGGAGAGCTGGGTTTTCGTCCTGGCTCTAACTAGTTATCTAAACATAAATATATCATTCAATTTATCAAACAATTACTGAGTACATACTTTGTGTAAGGCATTGTTTTTAGATGTGATGAGTAACAACTTTCTGGGCCTCAGTTTCCTCAATTGTGAAATAAGGAAATTCAATTAAGCTATAAACTAGTATTTTATTTATCAAAGTGTTTTACAGATCACTGTTTCCTTAAGTACTGTTAGTTTATGCTGAAAAAAAAAGGTATTGGGATCAAATGATTATGAGAAATTTTAGACTTAAAAAATTAATGGGTTTCGTTACTGTGCAACTTCTCAGAGCTTCTAGAATGCTTATACATGCTAAATTTTCAAGGAGGAACCATGCAGTATTTCCTACACTTATCTGACCATGGAACCCTTTTTTTTTACACAACATACATGGGAATATTACTTTAAGAAAAAAGCTTTGGGGCTGGGTGCAGTGGCTCACACCTGTAATCCCAGCACTTTGGGAGGCTGAGGTGGGCAGATCACCTGAGGTCAGGAGTTAAGACCAACCTGGCCAACATGGTAAAACACTGTCTGTACTAAAAATGCAAAAATTAGCTGGGCATGGTGGTGCATGCCTATAATCCCAGCTACTTGGGAGGCTGAGGCAGGAGAATCGCTTGAACTGGGAAGCCGAGGTTACAGTGAGCCCAGATCGTGCCAATGCACTCCAGCCTAGATGACAGAGTGAGACTTTATCTCAAAAAAAAAAAAAAAAAAAAAAAAAAAAGTAAGCTTTGGGAAATGCTGTACTAAATGCTTTTCAAGGTTCATTTTAGCTTTTATAATTTGTATTTCTTTTTATAAGAAACACAGAGCTGCTAAATACCTAGCCTGGATAAAATAAACTTGAGAAAAAAATGTTCACAAAGCCAAAGAAAAAGTTACCTGAGACTACAGTTATTAACAACAAGAAGTCAAGCTACTGAGTAACAGGCAATATAAAACATTGAGAATGAATAACAGAAAATGGGGCAGGAAAACAAAATTACGTGGTATGTTTGAAGCAAGAATTTTTTAAAAAATCAAGACTTCTTTCAAGCCACTTTATCAAAAGTAACTGGTATGTGCTTCACAATGGCTCACCAAATGCTGTAGATGCTAAACATCAAATGTATGTTGGATTTTATGTTTTGTACCTCAGGAGATACAATTTTCTGAGAGCTACGGTGAAATATCTATGTTATTGCCTCCAACATGCCTTGCACTCATCTTCTACAAGCCCATCACATTACTTTCATGCCCACCACTAACTCAAATTCCCTATCACATCCTTAACTCTTTTCTGCCAATGGATAAGAGATATTGCTCTGGTTAGAATCAGGTGGCAGTAAACAGGGCTGTAAAGCTCAAAGCTTCCAAGTGCAGTCATGCACATCTAGGATTTCTGGTAGCCCACAATAAATCTAGTTAGTCTAAGGAGACTAAATTTATGAATGAGTCTGCTTAGTAATAGAGCCAAGTTCAAGAATGAGCCTTCTGACCTAATAGTGGAATATTCAGTGGAAAGAACAAAAACTTTGGAGGTGCAGCAACTTAACCACCAAAATAAGTAAGCAATGTCTATGAATGCTACTGTGTGACATGGAAGGTTAAAGGGGTAGACAAGTGATACACAGAAAGAAAGGAGAGGGAAGACAGAAAGAAAAAAAGGAAGTGGAAAAGGAAAAGAGATGAAAAAATTTAGGATTCGATAGGAAATAAAGAAATTTGTATAATAGGAAACTCTATCATTCTCTTCTGTAATCAGCTTCCTCAATGGTTCTCAAAAATGCCATGGCCATTTCTGCCTTTTAATCTTTGCTCACTCTATTCCCTCTGCCTGAAGTTCTCTCTGGGTTCTCATTCTATGTCAAAAGTTGACCATTTCTTTAAGACCCACCTGAAATTTCAATTCCTCCATGTATTAGGCAGGTTCAGTACAGGAAACAGAAGCCATTTAGGTATTTTAGGCAGGAAAGACTTTAATACAGGGAATTATATACTTATAAAGTAAGTGGAAGGACTCTAGCTAGGCTTAAGGAATGACTCCCTGAATGATGTAAAGCCATCATTGTGACTACAGTATTAAGTTCAGTGCACATCTGCAGATGCATCAGGAAGTCAAAATAAAAAAAAAAAAAACTATTGTAATAACTGCTTTTCAACACCCAGTCAGAAGAATAATGGAAACTGAAATGTTCTAGAAAAGCATCCCCTAATGATTGTTCCCACCTCTGAATATGAGCACTATGGCCAGACTCACTTGTATGGGACACTCAGCATACTAACACTGGCATGTAAGATTATGCCCTCTTTAAGTATATGTGCCCCTTCTCCTTATCTTGGGTGTAAGGCCCTTGTAGCTAGAACCATAGTAGTGCATATCTCGAGTCTCTTCCTCTTCTGATTATACCTAACTCAATTCCTTTGGATAGTTGTTTAAAGTATATATAAATTGCTAATTATAAACAGGTAATGCCTGCTTTTGCAGTCTATACCTTTCCAGTTTAGTGTAAAGCAGTGCTAGCCCAACACTTCCAAGGTAATTCTGGTTTCCAGTCTTATATCTTGTTGTGGGATGAAATATTTAAAATCTTTCGTGGAAATTTATGTCTATAATTAGCAAGTGGTTGAGATTCTTTTATCTTTGCAGATGGAAAGGAGAATGATAACTGGGGTTGGGGAGCAGATGCACGCGTTTCTGATATCTCTGAAATCAATCTCAAAACTTGACCTAAGTGGTTTGCTTTCTCCTTGTACTTGTTTGGAAGCAACTCTCCATCACGTGTCTGCATATCTGGTAATTTGGACTATCTTTTCAAAGATGTCTGCATAACTAGTTGCTTTGGAAGCTAGAAATGGTACCTCCCTTCAGGTTAGAGGACAGATTTGTTTGCTAACCAGGATAATAAAGATAATGTTTCATTTGGTGGCAAAGGATAGGCAGGTTTGCTCACAGCCTTGATGTAAGATTGGAGGTTTTTTAAGTTCAAGTTTCCTCAGGTATGACACTGACCCTCTGCCTTTGCAGCATCTATCTGGACCTGCAAAGGGTCCATACCACCCTTATGGGACTTGGGGGCAAGGAGAACCAATGCAAACATGAAGCTCATGCTGCCTGCTGTGCCATAAGCAATAAACTGTCTAAATCAATTTGGACTTATAGTCTTTTTACCAGCTGAATCTATGTGGCAAGCCAGCCTAGCAGCTGTAGTAGCTTGACTGCTTGACAGTATTATCTTTTAGGAAAGCACTCATTGACTATTTGTTAAATGAATAAATGAGTGAATGAAATCTGGCGGCAGTGTGAAGAATGGTTTGAAGAGGGCAAAGGCTTGAATCAGAAAGATTGGTAGGTTACTTCAGTTGATTAGACATTAGAATGTGGTAAAACAGATTAGAATGATGGAATAAAAGAGATGGGTAAAAGAGCCAAAGAGGGGGCCGGGCGCGGTGGCTCAAGCCTGTAATCCCAGCACTTTGGGAGGCCAAGACGGGCGGATCACGAGGTCAGGAGATCGAGACCATCCTGGCTAACATCCTGGTGAAACCTCGTCTCTACTAAAAAATACAAAAAATTAGCCGGGTGAGGTGGCGGGCGCCTATAGTCCCAGCTAATCGGGAGGCTGAGGCAGGAGAATGGCGTAAATCCGGGAGGTGGAGCTTGCAGTGAGCTGAGATCTGGCCACTGCACTCCAGCCTGGGCAACAGAGTGAGACTCCGTCTCAAAAAAAAAAAAAAAAAAAGAACCAAAGAGGTGAAGCCCCATATATGCATATAGACTCTCTTAAAATCCTTGGCTGATCCCTGAATTGACAATGTATGGGAGACTCCAAGATGTCTGCAGAAACCCACAAAAAGAAAGTTGAAGAGCTGATCAGAGATTTCAGCTACTACCCAAGGCACAGGGGTAGAATTTGGAGTTCAGATTTCCCATTGAAATCTCAGAAGGGCCATGCCTTAGAAGTATGGACTATGTACCAGGACTGTGGACCTGGTCTAATAGATTCAACTAGACTAAGGGAAAAACCGAGACATTCAACAAGTTCAGTGTAATTAGTCAGCTTTAACTTTTACAAAACAAAAAGTCAACATTCTTTAGAGGAAGATAACAGAATCAAGAGTCCCTACAAGGTATCATCCACAATTCTGAGTAAACTATAAAAAATTACTCCATGTGCAAACAAACAGAAAAACAGGACTCAATTTTAAGAGAAAAAACAAAATAAATAGATCTTAAGATAACCCAGATGTTGGAATTAGCACACAAAGAATTTACAATAGCTTTATAAATATGGTCAAAGACTTAACAGAAAAAGATGGTCATAATTACCAAGCAAATGAGGGAATCTCAGCAGAGAAAAATTACATAAAAAGAATCAACTGGAAATTCTAGAATTGGAAACTACTATATCAGAAATGTAAAAATCATAGCATAGACTTAATAGTAGACTGAAAAACAGAAGACCAGGCCAATAAATTTCAGTTTAGATCAACAGAAATAATTAAATTTGAAGACAAGGAAGAGATTTTTCAAAAATCAATAAAACCTCAATGACTTGTAGGACAATATAGAAAAATCTAACATTATGTGTAATTTTGTCCCAGAAGAAGAGAGAATGGAACAGATAAGAGTATTTGAGAAATGATTTAAATTTGGTAAAAATATCAACTTTTATGTCCAAGAATCTCAGTGAATCCAAAGCATGGTTAATATAAAGAAAACTACCTCTATGCACATGACAGGGAAACTGTTGAAAATCAAAGCTAAAAAAGAAAACATTGAAAGAAGTCAGAAAAACAACCACCACCATTATACACATAGGAACAACAGGGATGATGGTGTACTTCTCATCGGAACCGATGGCTACCGGAAAACAATAACATGATATAGTTAAGTTTTATGAGGCATAGTATAATATTCCAATGCAGTAAGTGAAAGATGCATATTGTAAACCCTAAAGCAACCTCTTAAAAATAATACATAGGTATAGGGAAAGAGCCAAGTGAAGAACTAAAATTAAAAACTAAAAATTTGACTAATCCAAACGAGAAAAAGAAAACAGATTGAAAGGAACAGTAACAGTTGGCTCAAAATAAAAATAGTAAGATGAAAAACTTAAAATCAACCATATCAAGAATTCAATAAATGTAAATGGACTAATATTTCAATTAAAATGCAGATATTGTCAGACTAGATAAAAAAGAAAGTCTATTAGAGATGCTTATGTTGGCTACAAGAGATACACTTTAAATATAAAGACACAGACAGGTTGAAAGTAATAATAGAAAAACATTTGCCTGAAATGAGTGATAAGAAAGTTGGAGTGGCTACATTAGCAGCAGATAAAGTAAACAATAAGATATTTATATAGTTTCAAAGTACTGTCCCTCAAAATATTTACTGATTATAAAGATAAAAAGCCGACAAGTACCTTAATTGAGCAAGTGAACGTAATTAGTGATGAAAAACATCAAAATTTTGTGACACAAAATAGGATTCAATAAGAACACAGCATTACTTCTATGATGTCTCTGCCAATATGAATAACATAAATCTAATCATGAGAAGATACCTAACAAACCCAGATTGAGGGACATTATATAAAATATGTAGCCAGGGCCAGGCGTGGTGGCTTCCACCTGTAATCCCAGCACTTTGGGAGGCCGAGGCAGGAGGCTCACGAGGTCAGGAGATCAAGACCATCCTGGCTAACATGGTGAAACCCTGTCTCTACTAAAAACACAAAAATTATCTGGGCATGATGGTACACGCCTGTAGTCCCAGCTACTCAGGAGGCTAAGGGAGAAGAATTGCTTGAACCCCAGAGGTGGAGGTTGCAGTGAGCCGAGATTGTGCCACTGTACTCCAGCCTAGTGACAAAGCAAGACTCTGTCTCCAAAAAAAAAAAAAAAAAAAAAAAAAAATGGCCGGGCGGCGGTGGCTCACATCTTCACGTCTGTAATCCCAGTACTTGGGGAGGCCAAGGAGGGTGGATCACCTGAAGTCGGGAGTTCAAGACCAGCCTGACCAACATGGAGAAACCCTGTCTCTACTAAAAATACCAAATTAGGCCGGGCGCGGTGGCTCAAGCCTGTAATCCCAGCATTTTGGGAGGCCGAGACGGGCGGATCACGAGGTCAGGAGATCGAGACCATCCTGGCTAACACAATGAAACCCCGTCTCCACTAAAAATACAAAAAAATTAGCCGGGCGTGGTGGCGGCGCCTGTAGTCTCAGCTACTCGGGAGGCTGAGGCAGGAGAATGGCGGGAACCCGGGAGGCGGAGCTTGCAGTGAGCCGAGATCGCGCCACTGCACTCCAGCCTGGGCGACAGAGCGAGACTCCGCCTCAAAAAAAAAAAAAAAAAAAAAAATACCAAATTAGTGGGACGTGGTAGTGCACGCCTGTAATCCCAGCTACTCTGGAGGCAGGAAAATCGCTTGAACCTGGGAGGCAAAGGTTGCGGTGAGCCGAGATCGCACCATTGCACTCCAGCCTGGATAAGAAGAGCAAAACTCTGTCTCAAAAAAAAAAAAAAAAAAAAAATCTAGCCCTTAATCTTCAAATGTGTCAACACCATTAAAGTTGAGGAAAGATTAAGAAACTTTTCTAGATTGAAGGAGACTAAATAGGTTTGACAAAGGCAATGTGTGATTCTGAACTTAACACCTAAGGATATTTTTGGGATAATAATAGGGTCTGAGGATAGTATTGTAAAAAAGTTAATTATCTGATTTTGATGGTGATATAGATATAGATACAGATTTTTGTCCATGGTTTCTGGCTCTTAACTCCCACAGACCTTGTTACGGTCTTTTGTTAAAATGTTGGGTGCCTTAGGCCTCAGAAACAGGCCTCAGAAAACAATCTCTCTCTGACCTTCTCCTGCTTTCCTTTCATCTGCTCCCTTTTCTCTCCAAGGCAGACCTCAGAAACTAAAAATATACTCTACTCTTCCTCCGCCTCTGGTCATAAAGAAATTCTCTGACCTACCTTGTCTGACTGTATGTTACAAGACCTCTGTTTCAAAAGAGTTTTTGCCCCATACCCTGGAGGAAGGAATGCTGCACAGAGAGGCCAAGATGAATCTGGACAGACAGGCCTTAATGGGTTTCCCCCCTCAGTCTATTACAATTAGATCACACCTTTTTGGCTCAATCACATTTCTACATGGTTGTTAATCATGCCTATCCAATGAATTCTCCATAAAAGGCCCAAAAGGATGGGGTACAGGATAGCTGAACATGTGGAGGCTTATAGGAAGGTGAACAAGAAATTCATCCACATGCTGGGAGAGTGGTGCACCCCACTCCACATAGACAGAAGCTCTGTGCTTGGGACCCTTCTATACCTTGCATTATGTAGCTTATCTTTTCTTTTTTCTATTTTATTTATTTATTTTGATAGAGTCAGGTTTCTCAATATTGCCCAGGCTGGTCTCTAACTCCTGGGATCAAGGGATCCTCTTGCCTCAACTTCGCAAAGTGCTGGGATTACAGGCATGAGTTATGGTACCCAGCCCATGTATCTCTTCAACTGGCTGTTTGTTGGTATCTTTTAATATATCCTTTGTAATAAACTAGTAAACATGTTTCCCTGAGTTCTGTGAGCCACTCTAGCAAAGTAATTGAAACTAAACAGGGGGTCATAGGAACCCCAACTTGAAGCCAGTTTGGTCAGAAGTTCAGGGGACCTTGACTTGTAACTGGTGTCTGAAGCATGAGGCAGTCTGGAGACTGAGCCTTCAATCTGTGGGATCTGATACCATCTCTGGGTAGATAGTGTTAGAATTGAATTAGGGGATATCCAGCTGGGTATCTGCTACAGAACTGACTGCTTGCTTGCTGGTGGAGAGGTCTCCATATATTTGGTCACTGAAGTCTTCTGTGTTGATTGCTGTGTTGAATGAGAGAACAGAAAAAAACCCAAACATGTGGAGTGTGTTTTCTCCCCTCAGAATTTCAAACTTGAAGAAAATGCAACATAACAAAACTTGTGAGTTGCAGCTAAAGCAGTGGTTAGGAAAATTTCACAGACTTAAATAATTATATGTATTTAAGAAAACTACATATACAATTAGGTAATTGTAAATAATGTATTTATATATTACATACAAATATATAATATTTTATAACAATTTTATCATAATAATGATTATATAAAATCATTGACCTAAGATTCTAGCATAAGAAGCTAGAAAAAGATTGAGATAGAACAGCGACCCCTTTCAAGGACCTGCTGGGCTCCCCTCAGCATGGAAATAAAGGAACCATTTTGAGTCCCTTTGAGGGAAGGTCCAGGCACCCAGCTAGCCTTGAAAAGTAAATGAGTTACCTGATAAGCAAGAAGATAGTAAAAACAGTTTCCCAAGCAAGCCAGAGACACGAGGTATTTTGGTGTCCCATGGAAAGTAAAAGATAACATCTCAACATATGTTCTTGAGTTGTTTGTTAGAAACTCCCACGAGATGAAAAATGCCAAAAGCTATCACACAGGCCTCAGATAAAGGAGAACTGAGGATTGAATTCTGACCATCATTTTTTGTTCTAAATTCCTTCCTGAGGGGCCTTGGAGAAATCACTGAAAAAAACAACATACTAAAATGGAGATAAGAAGAAATAAAATCTGAAAAGTCTAAATATATAAAAGAAAGTAGGTTTGTTGCCAAAAAACCTTCCTACTGAATTGAAAAGAAAAAACTCCAGCAGGACTAGGTAGTTTCACTGGTAAATTCTATAAAAAACTTAAGAAAGAAATAATTCCAATCTTACCAATCTTACTCAACTTTATAAATAATAGAAGAAGATGAGACAGTTTCCCAGCTTATTTTATGAAGTCTGCAAATCCTGATAGGAAAACCTGACAAAGACATTACAAGGAAAAAAAAAACCCTAAACTATACACTAATACTCCTTTTAACACTGTTGCAAACATCCTTAATGTATTAGCAAATTAAATTGAGCATTACATAAAAAGTAGGACTTAATCCCAGAAGTGCAAGGTTAGTTTCATATTTTAAAATCAATTGATGTGGCCGGGTATGGTGGCTCATGCCTGTAATCCCAGCACTTTGGGAGGCCAAGGAGGGCAGATCACTTGAGGTTAGGAGCTCGAGACTAGCCTGGCCAACATGGTGGAATGCTGTATCTACTAAAAATATAAAAATTAGCCAGGTGTGGTGGTGCACAGCTGTAGTCCCAACCACTCAGGAGGCTGAGGCAGGAGAATTGCTTGAACCTGGAAGGTGGAGGCTGCAGTGGGCCGAGATCACACCACTGCACTCCAGCCCAAGCAACAAAGCGAGACTCCGTCTCAAAAAAAAAAAAAAAAAAAAATCAATTGATGTGTTGCATGTAGTAGGGTGTGCCTGTAGTCCCAGGTACTCGGGAGGTTGAGGTGGGAGGATTGCTTGAGCCTAGGAGTTCAAGTCTAGCCTGGGCAACACAGTGAGACTCCATCTCTAAAATTTTTTTTAAACAATTGATATAACGAGCAAAATAAATAAAGAACAACAACTATATGATAATTCCAATAGATGTAGAAAAGGCATTTGACAATATTCAACACCAACTCTTGGTTTAAATTGCCAGCAAACTAGAATCAAAAGAAAGTTTCCTCGATCAGTCTATTATTTATCAGTTTTTTGCCTCTCAGCTCCAAATCAGCTTCTTTACCCTGTTTTGTGAGACTAGACCCTGTGAACATTTCTCCTTTGCCAGTTGCCACAATATTTGACTTTATCTGTAGTGGGTGCAGCAGGGACACTGCAAGTAATAGCAAAGGAAGGGGCTCTTCACACTGGTTCCAATGTGCTCTTCTTGCTCCTATGATGCAGATGTCGGAGGTCTACAGGAGACTCAGTGGGTCTCACACTCCAGTAAGTTTCACCACTACCCCAGTGGGCAACTTTCTGCTCATCAGCCCCAGCTCTCTAGCTCTGGCCCTTGGCATATCAGTGAACTTCACCATCCAGGGGCACAGCCACACTCATTCCTATAAGGCCTGAATCTCAGCTTCCAAGTTTGTTCCTGTCTTGGATACTCTCTCTAAGCCTCGGAAGTAGTAGCTTCCCCCTACATTTGTTATTCCTGTATTCTTTAGCTCAAGGACGTCTTTTAAAAATTGAAATTAATTTCATGTTTAGTGGTGAAATACTACACGCTTTCTTCCTAAGATCAGAAATAAGGCAAGGATGTCTACTCTAATCACTTCTATTTAAATTTGTAATGGAGGTGTTAGCCAGTAAAATAAGGCTGAAAAAAAGGAAAGAAGGAAGAAAGGAAAGAAGGGAGGAAGGGAGGGCATAAAGATTTGGAAAAAAAAAACAAAACCTCATTTTAATTCACATATGACATGACTGTTTATGTAGGAGTCTAAAAAATCTACGAAACGACTAATAAAATGAATAAGGAACTTTAGCAAGTTTGCAGAAACAAGATCAATGCAAAAAGATCAAAGACCTACAAATGAAAAGCACATGAAAAGATCTCAGCATCATTTGTCATTAGAGAAATGCAAATTAATACCACTACACACTTAAATGGAATAAATGGCTATATTTAGAATGGCTCAAATGAAAAAGACTGACTATACGAAGTATCCTCATAAGAAAGTGAGGGCATGAAGGAAATGGAACGTTCATTCACTATCACTGGGAAAGTAAAATAGTACAAGCACTTTGGAAAACTGTTCAGCATTTTCTTAAAAGTTAAACGTACACCTGCTATATGACCCAGCCATTCCATTTCTAATGATTTGCCCAAGAGAAATGAAAGCATATGCTTACAGATGAATGTTCTTACCACCTTCATTAGTAATAGTCCAAAACAGAAAACAACCCGAATGTCCACCAACAGGGAAATGGCTAAATAATCTGTAGTATATCCAAGGCTAGGTGCTATGGCTTACGCCTGTAAACTTTAAACTTTTACCTTGTACATGCTTGCAATCCCAGCACTTTAGGAGGCTGAGTCAGGAGGATCACTTGAGACCAGGAGCTTGAAAACAATTTGTAATATATCCACACAATAGAATAATACTGAATAATGACAATATATAAATCATTGGTATATGCAATAATAACATGAATGAATTTCAAAATAATTACACTAAGTGAAAGAAGCTAGGCAAAAAGAATAGTTTCATATGATTTCACTTATATAAAATTCTTGAAAATGCAAATCAATCTGTCGTGAGAGAAAATAGATCACTGGTTGCTTGGGGAGGGAGGGTGGAGGCAGAGGGTGGTTGGGAGAAGGGATAACAAATGGTCATTAGGAAACTTTTGAAGATTTGTAAATATGGCACAACTTATCAAATTACACATCTGAGATATACATAATTTGTTACATGTCAATTACATTCAAGAAATTACTAAATATACAGAAGGAATAGTGGGGATGGTGGCACAACATTGTGAATGTGCTTAATGCCACTGAATAGTACACTCAAAAATGGTTAAAGTGGCAAATTTTATGTTATGTATATTCTGGCAAAATTTGTATAAAGAATCTGTGCAAAAGAGATTTAAAAAATCAATCAAAATATATTGCTGGCTGGGCGCAATGGCTGATGCATGTAATCCACTTTGGGCAGCCAAGGTGGGAGGATTGTTCATGGCCAGCAATATGAGACCAGCCTGGGCAACACAGCGACACCTCATCTCTACAAAAAAATTTTAAAAATTAGCTGGATATGGTGGCATATGCCTGTAGTCCCAGCTACGCAGGAGGCTGAGGTGGGAGGAATGCTTGAACTCAGGAATTCAAGGCTGCAGTGAGCTAGGCTTGTACCACTGCACTTCAGTGTGGGTGACAGAGTAAAACTCTGTATCAAAAAAATAAAAATAAAAAAGACATTGCTATCATAGGTAATCTAATCTGAAATCTTATTTAAAAACTTTGGATAGTGTCTTATTGTAATAGCCTCTAAAAATAATACAGAAAAAAATGAGTAAAGGACTTGAGCACACAACTTCACAAAAGAAAATATACAAATGATTATTAAGCTTATGAAAAGTACTCAACTTCATTAGTCATTAGGTAAATGCAAATTAAAACAAAAATGAGATACAAACTAGAAATGCTAAAAGTAAAAGGACTGACAAAACCAAATACTGCCCAAGATGTATGGCATCTGAAACTCTCACATACTGTGTTGTTGGTCAGAGTGTAAAGTGGTAGCAACATTTTGGAAAACCATTAGGCAGTATCTACTAAAGCAAAAAATATGCAGGAACTATTAAAGAGCATTGCACTTTTAGGTATTTATTTGATGACTACAAATGTCCACAAAAAGACCCATAGAAGAATGTTAATTTTTTCAATTTATTCATAAGATTCTCTCATAATAGCTAAAGGCTGTAACCAACCCAAATGTTCTTCATCACATGAATGTACAAACAAATTATGATATACTTGTGCAATAGAATACAATTCAGCAGCAGAGAAAGAATAAGCTATGATATGTGCAACAATATGGATAAATCTCAAAAATATTATGTTGAGTGAAAGATCCTAGACACAGAAGAATATTACTGCATTATTCCATTTCTCTCTCTCTCTCTCTCTCTCTCTCACTTTTTTCTCCAAGATGGTGGACTGAAATAATTGTTAGCATGCGTCCCCCACTTGAAAAGACAAAAGAGTGTGTAGAGATTACTGTGAACTTTTTGTTCAAGAAGCAACACAGGAACTTAACAGGAAAACTGAAAGAAACCACAGACCCTCTGAAAGAAATGGTGGGCTGCAGTCTACACTGTGAGCCAGATGGAAAACTTAAGACAGTGAACTTGCTCACACACCAAGCACACTGCTATTACAAACAGTATCTGAGAAAGCCATCATACAAAGATTCTCTATAACCAAGGAACTCAGAGTCTTCACACCGGAAATCATCAAGAGTCAAATTAGGCTATAATAAACTGTAAACGTTAAAGTTACATCCTTAAGGGGGAATTAAAAAATTAAAAAACACAGTTGAATGAAAAATAAACTCAAAAATACTAGAAGAAATAGTCTACCCAAGTGAGAAGGAACCAGAAAAATAATTCTGAAAATATGACAAAACAGGGTTCTACAGTAGTACCCACAAAAGATCACACTAACTCTCCAGCAATGGATCCAAACCAAGGTGAAATCTTTGAAATAGCAGATGAAGAATCCAAAAGGTCGATTGTTAAGCTACTCAAGGAGATGCAAGAGAAAGGTGAAAACCAACATAGTGAAGTTAAAAAAAATAATTCAGGATATGAATGATAAATTTTCTAGAGAGAGTTATTTTAAAGAAAAACCAATCAGAACTTCTGAAAATGAAAGACACATTTAGAGAATTTAAAAATGCACTGGAAAGTTTTAACAATAGACTAGACCAAGCAGAAGAAAAAATTTCAGAGCTTGGAGGCAAAGCTTTTGAATTAACCCAGACAAGAATAAAGAAAATATAATTAAAAGAAATGAATAAATTCTCCAAGAAGTATGGGATTATGTAAAATCGCCAAACCAAAGAATCACTAGTGTTCCTGAGGGAGAAGAGAAACAAAAAATTTGGAAAACTTATCTGAGGGAATAATTGAGGAAAACTTCCTGACCTTGCTAGAGATTTAGATAACCAAACACGAGAAACTGAAATAACTCCTTGGAGATTCATTAGAAAAAGGATATCACCAGCTGGACACAGTAGCTAATGCCTGTAATACCACTTTGGGAGGCCGAGGTGGGAGGACTACTTGAGACTAGGAGTTTGAGACCAGCCTGGGCAACATAGAGAGAGCCCATCTCTACAAAAAAATTTAAAAATTAGCCAGATGTGGTGGCATATGCCTATAGTCCCAGTTACTTGGGAGGGTAAGGTGGGAGGATTGCTTGAGCCCAGGAGGTCAAGGCTGCAGTAGGCCAAGATCATGCCACTGCATTCCAGCTTGGGTGACAAGAGTGAGACTCTGTCTCAGAAGAAAAAAAAAGAAAACAAAAGGACATCACCAAGGCATATAATCATCAGGCTATCTAAAATCAACATGAAGGAAAGAATTATAAAAGCAGTAAGACAAAAGCATCAGGTAACCTATAAAGGAAAACTTATTAGACTAACAACAGCTTTCTTGGCAGAAATCTTACAAGCCAGAAAGAATTAGAGTCCTATCTTTAGCCTCCTTCAACAGAATAATTGTCGGCCAAGAATTTTGTATCCAGCAAAACTACGTTTCATAAATGAAGGAGAAAAAAAGTTGTTTTTTTTTTCAGATGAGCAAATACTGAGAGAATTTGTCACTACCAGACCAACTCTACAAGAAATGCTAAAAGGAGCTCTAAATCTTGAAACAAATGGTCGATATGCACCAGAATAGAACATCTTGAAAGCATATAACTCACAAAGCCTATAAAACAATAACACATGAAGAAAACAAAGTAGGTAACAGTCAACAATGATGACTGAAATAGTACTTCACATCTCATTTAATGTTACATTTAATGTTAAATGTAAATGGTCTATATCCTCCACTGACAGAATGGTTGAAAAATTACAAACTAAGTATCTGCTGTATTCAAGAGACTCATTTAACATATAAAGATTCTTATAGACTCAAGGTAAAGGATGGAAAAAGATATTCCAAGCAAATGGAAACCAAAAGCAGGCAAGAGTAGCTATTCTGATGTTAACAAAACAGACTTTAAAGCAACAATGGTCAAAAAAAAAAAAAAGACAAAGAAAGTCATTATATAATGATAAAAGGATCAATCCAACAAGAAGATATTACAATCCTAAATATATATGCACCTAACTCTGGAGAGCCCAGAGATGGGCAGAAACACAATAATAGTGGGGATATACAACACTCCACTGACAGTGTTAGACAGATCATCAAGGCAGAAAGTCAACAAAGAAACACTGGACTTAAACTGCACTCTACCACAAATGGACCTAACCAATACAGAAAATTCTACCCCAAAACTATAGAATATACATACTTTGCTAGGCACAGTGGCTCACGCCTGTAATCCTAGCACTTTGGGAGGGTGAGGCAGGCAGATTGCTTGAAACCAGGAGTTCAAGACCAACCTGGCTGACATGGCAAGACCCTGTCTATTAAAAAAAAAAAACAAATAAATAAAAGTAAAAAGAATACACACACTTCTTATCAGCAAATGGAACATTCTCCAAGATAGAACATATGATAGGTAACAAAATAAGTCTCAATAAATTTTTAAAAATCAAAATCATATCAAAGGTAATCAACTATCAATAAGGTAAACAGTTATCTTTTCAGACCATAGTGGAGAAAAACTAGAAATCAACTCCAAAAGGACCTTTCAGAATTATACAAGTAATGAAAATTAAACAATCTTCTCCTGAATTATTTTTGAGTTAGCAATGAAATCAAGATGGAAATTAAAAAATTATTTGAAATGAATGATAACAGTGACACAGTTATTAAAACCTCCAAGATACAGCAAAAGCAGTAGTAAGAGGAAACTTTATAGTGCTAAATGCCTACATCAAAAAGTCTGAAAGATCACAAATTGACAACCTATTGTCACACTTCAAGGAAGTAAAGAAACAAGAACAAACAAAACTCCAAACTAGTAAAAGAAAAGAAATAACAAAGATCAGAGCAGAATCAAATGAAACTGAAACAAACAAACATAAACAATATAAAAGACCAATGAAACAAAAAGCTGAGTTTTTGACAAGGTAGACAAGATTGATAGACCATTAGCTATATTAACCTATTAACCAAGAAAAAAATAAAGAAGATTCAAATAAGTTCAATTAAAAATAAACATGGAGACATTACAACAGCAATGTCTGTAACACAGAAATACAAAACGACATCACAGATATACAAAAGATCATTTGAGACTACTTTGAACACCTCTCTGCACACAAAGTAGAAAATCTAGAGGAAATGGATAAATTCCTGGAAATATACAGCCCCCCATCTTCGATTAGAAAGAAACAGAAATCCTGAACAAACCAATAACAAGCAGTGAGATTGACTCAGTAATTTAAAAAATTGCCAATAACAACAAAAAACGCCCAAGGTCAGATGGAGTCACAGCCAAATTCTACCAGATATTCGAAGAAAAATTGGTATCAATATTACTGAAACTATTCAAAAAGATTGAGAAAGAGGTAATCCTCCCTAACTCATTCTATGAAGCCAATGTCACCCTGATACCAAGACCAGGAAAGGATCTAACAGAAAAAAACAACAAACAAAAGAAAGAAACTACAGACCAATCACCCTGAAGAACACAGATGCAAAAATCCTCAGCAAAATAAAAGCAAACTGAATCCAACAGCATATCAAAAAGATAATTCACCCTGGGTTTCATCCAGGGCTGCAGGGATGCTTTAACATATGCAAGTCAATAAGTACAATTCATCACATAAATGGAATTAAAAATAAAAACCATACGATCATCTCAGTAGACACAGAACAAGCATTTAATAAAATCCAGCATTCCTTTATAATAAAAACCCTCAACACATTATTATTTTGAGGTACGTTCCATCTAAGTATAGAAGGAAGCCACATATAACAAACCCACAACGTATATTTTAACGAATCAGAAAAAGTAGAAAGCATTCCCTGTAAGAACTGGAACAAGACAAGGATGCCTACTTTCGTCATTTCTATTCAGCATAGTACTGGAAGTCCTAACCAGAGCAATCAGCAAGAGAAAGAAAGAAAGGACATCCAAATTGGAAATGAGAAGGTTAAACTATCTCTCTTTGCCAATGACATGATTATACACCTAGAAAACCCTGAAGACTCCTCCAAAAGAATCCTAGATTTGATAAATGAATCCAATTAAGTCTCAGGTTACAAAATCAATGTACACAAATTAGTAGCACTGCTATACACCAACAGTGACCATGCAGAGAATCAAATCATGAACTCAATCCCTTTTAAAATAGCTGCAAAACAACAAAAACAACAAAACCAAACAAAAACCTAGGAATATACTTAACCAGAAAGATGAAAGATCTCTACAAGATGAACTATAAAACACTGCCTAAAGAAATCATAGATGAGGCTGGTTGCAGTGACTCATGCCTGTAATCCCAGCACTTTGGGAGGCTGAGGCGGGTGGATCACCTGAGTTCAGGAGTTTGAGACCAGCCTGGACAACATGGTGAAACCTCATCTCTACTAAAAATACAAAAATTAGCTGGGCATGGTGGCACACACCTGTAATCCCAGCTACTCGGGAGGCTGAGGCAGGAGAATCACTTGAACCTGGGAGGTGGAGGTTGCAGTGAGCTGAGATCACACCACTGCCCTCCAGCCTGGGCGACAGAGTGAGACTCCGTCTCAAAAAAAAAAAGAAATCATAGATGATACAAACAAATGGAAACACATCCCACGCTCATTGACTGGAAGAATCAGTATTGTAAAAATGACCATACTGCCCAAAGCAATCTACAGATTCAATGTAATTCCAATAAAAATACCAACATCATTTTTCACAGAATAAGAAACAATCCTGAAATTCATATGGAACCAAAAAAGAGCCTGGACAGCCAAAGCAACCCTCAGCAAAAAGAACAAATCTGGAGGCATCACAATTACCTGACTTCAAATTATACTACAAGGCTATAGTAATTAAAACAGCATGGTACTGGTATAAAAGTAGATGTATAGACCAATGGAACAGAACAGAGAACCCAGAAATAAAGTCAAATACTTACAACTGATCTTTGACAAAGCATACCAAAATATAAATTGGGGAAAAAACACCCTATTCAATAAAATGCTGGGAAAAATGGATGTGCACGTGTAGAGAAAAGAAACTGGATCCCTATTTCTCACCATATACAAAAATCAACTCAAGATGGATGAATGCCTGAAATCTAAGACCTGAAACCATAAAAATTCTAGAAGAAAACCTAGGAAAAACTCTTTCGGACAATGGTCTAGGCAAAAATTTATGATTTAGACCCCAAAGCAAATTTAACAAAAACAAAAATAAATGAGACCTAATAAAACTAAAAAGATTCTGTGCAGTGGAAGAAATAATTATCAGAGTAAACAGACAACCCACAAAATGGAAGAAAATATTTCCAAACTATGCATCTGACAAAGAACTAATAACCAGAATCTACGAGAAACTCAAATCAGCAAGAAAAAAACCCAAATAATCCCATTAAAAAGTAGGCAAATGGCATGAATAGATATTTTTGAAAAAAGATATACAAATGGCCAACATCTGAAAAAAATGCTAAACATCACTAATCATCAGGAAATGTAAATTAAAACCACAATGAGATAGTATCACCATAGCCCAGCCAGAACAGCCATTATTAAACAGTCAAAAAACAATAGATGTTGGCATGAATGGGGTGAAAGGGGAACACTTTATACGCTGCTGGTGGGAATGTAAGTTAGTACAACCTGGCCAGGTGCGGTGGTTCACGCCTGTAATCCCAGCACTTTGGGAGGCCAAGGTGGGTGGATCATGAGGTCACGAGTTCAAGATCAGCCTGGTCAAGTTGGTGAAACCCTGTCTTTACAAAAAAAAAAAAAAAAATTAGCCGGGCATGGTGATGAGTGCCTATAATCCCAGCTACTCAGGAGGCTGAGGCAGAGAATTGCTTAAAACCCAGGAGGCGGAGGATGCAGTGAGCCAAGATTGCACTACTGCACTCCAGCCTGGACGACAGAGCGAAACTGCATCTCAAAAAAAAAAAAAAAAAAAATTAGTACAACCCGTATGGAAAATAATGTGAAAATTTCTCAAGGCATGAAAAGTAGATCTACCATTTGATCCATTTGATCCAGCAATTCCACTACTGGGTATTTGCCCAAATGAACGTAAGTCATTAAAAAGACATCCACGTGCGTACGTATATTGCAGCACAATTCACAATTGCATAGATATGCAATCAACCTAAGTGCCCATCAACTGATGAGTGATAAAGAAAATGTGGTACATATATACAATGGAATACTACTCAGCCATAAAAAGAAGGAAATAATGTCCTTGTAGCAACTTGGATGGAGCCGGAGGCCATTATTCTAAGTGAAGCAACTCAGGAATGGAACATCAAATACCACATGTTCTCACTTATAAATGGAAGGTAAGCTATGGTTATGCAAAGGTATACAGAGGGGTATAATGTACTTTGGGGACTCAGAAAGGAGAGGGTGACAGTGGGCAGAGGAATAAAAAGCTACATATTGGGTACAACATACACTATTCAGGTGACGGGTGCGCTAAAATCTTAGACTTCACCACTACACAATTCATCCACGTAACCAAAAACTATTTGCACTATAAAAACTACTAAAATGAATATATATATATATATATATATATATATATATATATATTTCTATGCATATACAAAATAAAGTGTGTCTCTTGTGGACAGCAAAAAAAATTCTATTTATAAAAAGTTCAAGAACAGGCAAAACTAATCTTTTGTGTTAAAAATCATAACGGTGGTTAACCATGGAGGTGGAGACTGGCTGAAAGTGGGGAAAATAGGAACTTTCTGGTGTTGCCGAAATGTTTTACGTCCAGATTGTGGTGGTGGTGATGTGAGTGGGTACATTTATTATACGTATCTAATTGTATATTTTTCTGTACATTCTTGTATGCACATTTTAACTCAATAATAATAATCATTAAAAATATTATTGGAATGAATATAAAGATGACAGTATAAAGTTTACATTTTTGCAATCTAAGTTTATTTTAGAAAGTAAATCTATTATGAATATTATTGCATAAAAAAGTGTAAGCCCTCAAAAAAGAAATAAAGGACTGTCCTTCCTGAAAGGACAGCTGGTAGCTTTTCACCAATATCTATTTACATCTTTTGTGCCTGAGGAAAATCATTAATAATTGACAATCGATAAATCTATGGCATGCCTTACACAGAATCACCCAGGTAAAAAGCAGCTTTATAGCAAATGATCACAAATTAATTGTAACTTGAGTATCTACTCCGATCATTTTCCATTTGTGGCAAATATTTAAAATCACTGTTTTTTTCTGCATGTCTTTAAGAATTATGGCATCTCCCTTCCAATGACCTCTTAAATAGGCCTCTTATTGAATCTCTGTTTGAGATGCTCTGGAAGATCTTTGAGTGCTCCCCTTACTTTCCCCCACATGCATTTTTTTGTACACCATGTAGCCTATATATGAAGTCATATTATTCTAAATATGTCTTTCCTATGTAGCAAAAGGCCACCCAACTATTTTCAAGAACTGCAGTAACAGGAAGACAGACTTATTACATACAGACTATAGATGCACAGACATACACAAGCCTATATATGTTAAATACTACAATGATGTTGTCTTCATTTTTTTACAAAATGGTGAAGACTTTGTCATCAACAGGAGGCAAGTGGTCTGCGGATTCACAGGAACTAATGCTTTTCAATGGGGTAAAACTGCTCTGGTGATCTGCATGGTTCTTCCAGCAACACATACTCTCTGTTAATGCAAGAACTCTTCTCTCTTATACAACTACATCCAATAACTTTGATTTAGCACTGTTAGAAACATTCCCCACACTGGCGTTTTAAACATATTAGAATCAGGTGAGGAGCTTTTAAAACGTATTACTGTCTGGTTTCTACCTCAGACCAATTGAGTTAGAATCTTGGGAAGTGAAATCCAAGCAATTTTTAAGAATTCCTTTAAACTTTTTTCTCTTGAATTAAAAAAAAGCAACACTTCATTGCATTATTATTTTAGTATTTCCTCCAAGTATTACAGTTCATATGCATAACTTTACAAAGTCGATTTAGAGTTAATGTTGTATCACTTTATACAAAATGCAAGACCCTGCAATTGTATAGTCATATAATCCCCACCCCATACTTTATGCTGTAGATATCATATATGTATTATACCTACATTTACCATACCACAATACAGTTTTATAATTAATTTTAAAGTAAGAAAAACTAATTGTTTATCTTTAGCTACCTATTTATCTTTTCTGGTGCACTTTTTTTTTTTTTTTTTTCTGAGACAGAGTTTCGCTCTGTTGCCCAGGCTGGAGTGCAGTGGTGCGATCTCGGCTCACTGCAACCTCTGCCTCCTGGACTCAAGCAATTCTCATGCCTCAGCCTCCCGAGTAGCTGGGACTACAGGCGCATCACCATACCCAGCTAATGTTTTGTATTTTAGTAGAGATGAGGTTTCACCATGTTTCCCAGAGCAGTCTCGAACTGCTGAGCTCAGGTTATCTGCCCTCCTCAGCCTCCCAAAGTGCTGGGATTACAGGTGTAAGCCACTGCGCCTGACCATTATTTCTTGTAATATCGGTTTGTTTGGGATAAATTCTCTTAGTTTTGTTTGTCCTTATTTCAGTTTTATTATGGAAAGATAGTTCGACCAGATATAGAATTCTAGATTGACAGTTTTTCCTTTCAGCATTTTAAAGCGATTATTTTACTGTCTGCTTGTGCCTATTGTTACTGAAAAGTATGCTGTCACCCGTATTCATGCTTTACTATATTGGATCACTTTTTTTCTTTTTCTTTTTTTATTATACTTTAAGTTTTGAGATACACGTGTAGAATGTGCAGGTTGGTTACACAGGTATACATGTGCCATGGTGGTTTGGTGCACCCATCAACCTGTCATCTACATTAGGTATTTCTCCTAATGCTATGCCTCCCCTAGCCCCCAACCCCTGACAGGCCCTGGTGTGTGATGTTCCCCTCCCTTTATCCATGTGTTCTCCCTGTTCAACTCCCACTTATGAGTGAGAACATGCGGTGTTTGGTTTTCTGTTCCTGTGTTAGTTTGCTGAGAATGATGGTTTCCAGTTTCATCCATGTCCCTGGAAAGGATATGAACTCATCATTTTTTATGGCTGCATAGTATTCCATGGTGTATATGTGCAACATTTTCTTTATCCAGTCTATCATTGATGGGCATTTGGGTTGGTTCCAAGTCTTTGCTATTGTGAATAGTGCTGCAATAAACATATGTGTGCATGTGTCTTTATCGTAGAATGATTTATAATCCTTTGGGCATATGCCCAGTAATGGGATTACTGAGTCAAATGGTATTTCTGGTTCTAGATCCTTGAGGAATCGCCACACTGTCTTCACAATGGTTGAACTAATTTGCACTCCACCAACAGTGTAAAAGTGTTCCTATTTCTCCACATCCTCTCCAGCACCTGTTGTTTCCTGACTTTTTAATGATCGCCATTCTAACTGGAGTGAGATGGTATCTCATTGTGGTTTTGATTTGCATTTCTTTAATGACCAGTGATGATAAGCTTTGTTTCATGTGTTTGTTGGCCGCATAAATGTCTTCTTTTGAAGACAGTGTCTGTTTTTTGAGAAGTGTCTGTTTATATACTTTGCCCACTTTTTGATGGGGTTGTTTTTTTCTTGTAAGTTTAAGTTCCTTGTACATTCTGGATATTAGCGCCTTGTCAGATGGATAGATTGCAAACATTTTCTCCCATTCTGTAGGTTGCCTGTTCACTCTGCTGGTACTTTCTTTTGCTGTGCAGAAGCTCTTTGGTTTAATTAGATCCCACTTGTCAATTTTGGCTTTTGTTGCCATTGCTTTTGGTGTTTTAGTCATGAAGTCTTTGCCCATGCCTCTGTCCTGAATGGTATTGTCTAGGTTTTCTTCTAGCGTTTTTATGGTTTTAGGTATTACGTTTAAAGTATTTAATCCATCTTGAGTTAATTTTTGTGTAAGGTATAAGGAAGGGGTCCAATTTCAGTTTTCTGCATATGGCTAGCCAGTTTTCCCAACACTATTTACTAAATAGGGAATCCTTTCCCCATTGCTTATTTTTGTCAGGTTTGTCAAAGATTAGATGGTTGTAGATGTGTTGGGTTATTTCTGAGGCCTCTGTTCTGTTCCATTGGTCTATCTCTCTGTTTTGGTACTAGTATCATGCTGTTTTGGTTACTGTAGCCTTGCAGTATAGTTTGAAGTCAGGTAGCATGATGTCTCCAGCTTTGTTCTTTTGGCTTAGGATTGTCTTGGTTATATGGGCTCTTTTTTGGTTCCATATGAAATTTAAAGTGTTTTTTTCTAATTCTGTGAAGAAAGTCAATGGTAGCTGGATGGGGATAGCATTGAATCTATAAATTGCTTTGGGCAGTATGGCCATTTTCATCATATTGATTCTTCCTATCCATGAGCATGGAATGTTTTTCTATTTGTTTGTGTCATCTCTTATTTCCTTGAGCAGTGGTTTGAGTTCTCCTTGAAGAGGTCTTTCACATCCCTTGTTAGTTGTATTCCTAGGTATTTTCTTTTCTTTGTAGCAATTGTGAATGGCAGTTCACTCATGATTTGGCTCTCTGTTTTGTCTATTACTGGTGTTTAGGAATGCTTGGGAGTTTTGCACATTGATTTTGCATCCTGAGACTTTGCTGAAGCTTCTTATCAGCTTAAGGAGATTGTGGGTTGAGATGACGGGATTTTCTAAATATACAATCATGTCATCTGCAAACAGAAACAATTTGGCTTCCTCTCTTCCTATTTGAATACCCTTTATTTCTTTCTTTTGCCTGATTGCCCTGGCCAGAACTTCCAATACTATGTTGAACAGGAGTGGTGAGAAAGGGCATCCTTGTCATGTGCCAGTTTTCAAAGGGAATGCTTCCAGCTTTCACCCATTCAATATGATATTGGCTGTGGGTTTGTCATAAATAGCTCTTATTATTTTGAGATACATTCCATCAATACCTAGTTTGAGAGTTTTTAGTATGAAGGGTGCTGAATTTTATTGAAGGCCTTTTCTGCATCTACTGAGATAATCATGTGGTTTTTCTCATTGGTTCGGTTTATGTGATGGGTTACATTTATTGATTTGTGTATGTTGAACCAGCCTTACATCTAGGGGTGAAGCTCACTTGATCATGGTGCATAAGCTTTTTGATGTGCTGCTGGATTCGGTTTGCCAGTATTTTATTGAGGATTTTTGCATCGATGTTCATCAGGGATATTGGCCTGAAATTTTCTTTTTTTGTTGTGTCTCTGCCAGGTTTTGGTGTTAGGATGATGCTGGCCTCATAAAATGAGTTAGGGAGGAGTCCCTCTTTTTCTGTTGTTTGGAATAGTTTCAGAAGGAATGGTACCAGCTCCTTTTTGTACCTATGGTAGGATTCGGCTATGAATCTGTCTGGTCCTGGGCTTTTGGAGGTTGCTAGGCTATTAATTACTGCCTCAATTTCAGAACTTGTTATTGGTCTATTCAGGGATTCAACTTCTTCCTGGTTTAGTCTTGGGAGGGTGTATGTGTCCAGGAATTTATCCATGTCTTCTAGATTTTCTAGTTTATTTGCGTGGAAGTGTTTATAGTATTCTCTGATGGTAGTTTGTATTTCTGTGGGGTCAGTGGTAATATCCCCTATACCATTTTTTATTGTGTCTATTTAATTCTCTCTTTTCTTCTTTATTAGTGCACTTAACATTTTTCCCTTCATTTCACTTTGGTGAATCTGATTACGTGTCTTGGAGTTGCTCTTCTTGAAGAGTATCGTAGTGGTGTTCTCAGTATTTCCTGAATTTGAATGTTGGTCTCTTGCCAGGTTGGGGAAGTTCTCCTGGATAATATCTTCAAGTGTGTTTTCCAACTTGGTTCTATTCTCTCCGTCACTTTCAGGTACACCAATCAAACATAGATTTGGTCTTTTCACATAGTCCGATATTTCTTGGAGTCTTCGTTCATTCCTTTTCATTCTTTTTTTTTCTCTAATCTTGTCTTCACACTTTATTTCATTAAGTTGATCTTCAATCTCTGATATTCTTTTTTCCACTTGATCGATTCAGCTATTGATACTTGTGTATGCTTCACGAAATTCTCCTGCTGTGTTTTTCAGCTCATCGGGTTATTTATGTTCTTCTCTAAACTGGTTATTCTAGTTAGCAATTCCTCTAACCTTTTCCCAAGGTTCTTAGCTTTCTTGCATTGGGTTAGAACATGCTCCTTTACAGAACAAGCTCAGAGGAGTTTGTTATTGCCCACCTTCTGAAGCCTACTTCTGTCAATTCATCAAACTTATTCTCTGTCCAGTTTTGTTCCCTTGCTGGTGAGGAGTTGTGATCCTTTGCAGAAGAAGAGGTGTTCTGGTTTTTGGAATTTTCAGCCTTTTTGCTCTGGTTTTTCCTCATCTTCGTGGATTTATCTACCTTTGGTCTTCTATGTTGGTGACCTTTGGATGGGGTTTCTGTGTGGACAGGCTTTTTGTTGATGTTGATGTTATTCTTTTATTTTTGTTAGTTTTCCTTCTAACAGTCAGGCCCCTATTCTATAGGTCTGCTGGAGTTTGATGGAGGTCTACTCCAGACCCTATTTGCCTGGGTATCACCAGCAGAGGCTGCAGAACAGCAAAGGTTGCTGCCTGTTCCTTCCTCTGGAAGCTTCATTCCAGAGGGGCACTTGCCAGATGCCAGCCTGAGCTGTCCTGTATGAGGTATCTGTCGGCCCCTGCTGGGAGGTGTATCCCAGTCAGGAGGCATGGGAATCAGGGACCCACTTGAAGAGGCAGTCTTTCCCTTAGCAGAGCTCGAGTGCTCTGCTGGGAGATCTGCTGCTCTCTTCAGAGCCAGCAGGCAGCAACATTTAAGTATGCTGAAGCTGTGTCCACTGCCGCCCCTTCCCCCAGGTGCTCTGTCTGAGGCAGATGGGAATTTTATCTATAAGCCCCTGACTGGGGCTTCTGACTTTCTTTCAGAGATGCCCTGCCCAGAGAGGAGGAATCTAGAGAGGCAGTCTGTCTAAAGCAGCTTTGCTGCATTGTGGTGAGCTCTGCCCAGTTCAAACTTCCTGGTAGCTGTTTACACTGTGAGGGGAAAACTGCCTACTGAAGCCTCAGTAATGGGGGATGTCCCTCCCTCCAGCAAGCTAGAGTTTCCCAGTTCGACTTCAGACTGCTGTGCTGGCTGCAAGAATTTCGAGTCAGTGGATCTTAGCTTGCTGGGCTCCATGGGAGTGGGATCCGCTGAGCTAGACCACTTGGCTCCCTGGCTTCAGCCTCCTTTCCAGGGGAGTGAACAGTTCTCTCTCGTTGACATTCCAGGCACCACTGGAGTATGAAAAAAAAAAAAACTCCCACAGCTAGCTTGGTTGGTGTCTGCCTAAATGGCCACTCATTTTTTTGCTTGAAACCCAGGGCCCTGGTGGTGTAGGCACCCAAGAGAATCTCCTGGTCTGTAAGTTGCAAAGATTGTGGGAAAAGCACAGTATCTGGACCAGAATGCACTATTCCTCATGGCACAGTCCCTCATGGCACAGTCCCTCACGGCACAGTCCCTCGCAGCTTCCCTTGGTTAGGGGATCATCATGTCTTTTTCTTTGGCTACTTTTTTTTTTTAAAGGTGGTATGGTTGTTTTATTCATTTGTACTTAAACCAAGCAAACTAGTACTGATGTCATTATGATGCAGCAAATAGAAGACTACTGTCTATAAATATTAGCATAATCAACCAATTAGGGGCTATAGTAAAACACAGAGCCAGAGGGGCTGACGAAATTAATGAAGCATGTTACAGCTTAATCCTTTACCTTAATAATTGGGTTTTTAACAATAAGTAAGTCCAGGCATGGTGGCTCAGGCCTGTAATCCAAGTACTTTGGGAGGCGGAGGCGGGTGGATCTCAAGGTCAGGAGTTTAAGACCAGTCTGGCCAAGATAGTGAAACCCAGTCTCTACTGAAAATACAACAAAATAGCTGGGTGTGGTGGTGTGCGCCTGTAATCCCAGCTACTTGGGAGGCTGAGGCAGGAGAATCACGTCAACCTGGGAGGCGGAGGTTGCAGTGAGCCGAGATTATGCCACTGCACTCTAGCCCGGGCGGCAGTGTGAGACTCCGTCTCTAAATAAATAAATTAATTAAATAAATAAATATAAAAATAAGTAAAGCCCCCCAATCACAGAAAATAGGAATATACCTTCACCACACCAATTTGTACTTTTACTTCCTATTCTTGAGGCTAGGTTCTAAATCCTAAAGATATTCAAACTAGTATTATATCTACTTATCTATAGCCAGAGACAGCTTCTATCATGTTGTCCTTAGCAGCCAAGGTTATTAAAACCTTTTTTCTCCAGAAAGATCCCATAGGAAAAAAAGAAACCTCTCTGATTTGGCTCCAATCATACCCCACCCTCCACAACGTCGACTTGATAGGCATAAAGGAAACAAAGATATGAAGGCACAACACATGGTTCCCAAATAAGAAAAATCCTATGAGGGAGGCAGGAGGGGAGAGGAATGATTCAGCCAGTGCCCAGACTGAAATTGAGTAATATCAGTTTCACTCATCTTTACATATCTTCAGGCTGCATGTTCTTGGAATAGGTTAGGAATAAATTCATGGTTTGTGGAGTACTAAAATACCTAGTGGTCTCCTGTATTTCACTGTAGCTTTCCTCAGCAGTTTCCAAGGCAGCCTCCAAGTAACTGAGAGAAGAATTTTGCTGGAACTGCATGCAGGACTTGCAGAGATTCCTCTCCATAGCTATAGAAGGGATTGTTTCAGGCCTGAATGTTCCAGGATTGGGTGCACCAGGTCTGAGTGTTCCAGGAATGGCTGCTCTAGGACTGGCTATTCCAGGTCTGGTGCTCCAGGATGAATTGCTCCAGGTTTAGTTGCTCCGCATTGAAAGTTCCCAGACGTGCTCGCCAAGCATCCTTGGGGGCAGGAAGAATAGAGGCGGGTAGGTAGGTGCTCAGGCCTTTGGAGTCACACCACTCTTTGGGCAGTTGTTTTTCTGCCACCTCTTATATATTTTTTTTTTTTTTTTTTTTTTGAGGCAGAGTCTCGCTCTGTCGCCCAGGCTGGAGTGCAGTGGCGCGATCTCGGCTCACTGCAAGCTCCGCCTCCCGGGTTCCCGCCATTCTCCTGCCTCAGCCTCCCGAGTAGCTGGGACTACAGGCGCCGCCACCACGCCCGGCTAATTTTTTTGTATTTTTAGTGGAGACGGGGTTTCATTGTGTTAGCCAGGATGGTCTCGATCTCCTGACCTCGTGATCCGCCCGTCTCGGCCTCCCAAAGTGCTGGGATTACAGGCTTGAGCCACCGCGCCCGGCCTACCTCTTATATTTTATTCTCTGGTTCTGGAACCAAGTCTTAACCTATTTGTAGCTAAGATTCAGGATGCTGTAAAGTTCTTGCATCTGCTAGAGACTGAGGTATTTCTGTCTCTGAAATCTATCACTGAGTACACATAGCTGGGTGGAAGAGAACACAGCTCTGGTCATCTGTTTCTTCACCAGGACTTTGTCTTCCTTTTTTGCAGTGCTCTTCTCTGCAGAAGTGAGTTGTCTCCCTTTGGGACTAGTGAAAGAATTAGGGCTGTCCAGACTCTGTGTGAGGCATCTCAGCAGAAGATATATGCAAGGATGGATAGTTTGTTTCAGGCCCACAAACCACAGACATTGGTGAAGAGTCTTTACAGTTGGATGCTTCAGAGTAAGGCAGGCTTTGGGGACAAGCTGGATGCACACTCATGTTATTATTGAAAAAGGGGAGGAAAAAACTTAAGAGCTGGACTGTAAAAAAGGCTAACGCTTTAAGACTTTTTTTTCTGGAAGATGTCAGAGGAATATGACCTCCAGAAGTGAAAGTATGAAGAAGTTGGGATGAAGTGAGTTCCCCCACAGTAACAGAAGGCAACCAGCTCAGTTCAGCCCTTTGGCTGCTTTTAAGTTTCTCTTCATCTTTGGTTTTCAGCAATTTGATTATAGTATTTTCAGGTGAGATTTTCTTTTTTTTGAAGATAGCGTCTCACTCTGTCACCCAGGCCAGAGTGCAGTGGTGCGATTCTGGCTCACTGCAACCTCTGCCTCCTGGGTTCAAGCGATTCTCCTGCCTGAGCCTCCTGCGTAGCTGGGATTACAGGTGCACACCACCACGCCCAGTTACTTTTGTATTTTTAGTAGAGACGGGGTTTCACCATGTTAGCCAGGCTGATCTCCAACTCCAGACATCAGGTGGTCTGCCCGCCGTGGCCTCCCAAAGTGCAGGATTACAGGCATGAGCCACCACGCTAGGCCAAGATTTTCTTTGTATTTATCTTATTGGAGTTCATTACGTTTCTTGAATATTTAAACGTATGTCTTTCACCAAGTTTGGGCAATTTTTGGCCATCATTTTCTTAATTATTTTTCTGCCCCATTCTCTCTCTCCTATCTTTGTAATTACAAACAGTTTGGTCTTTCAATATTGTCCTACAAATCAGTAAGACTCATTTTTTTCTTAGTATATTCGCTTCTTTTTTTTTTTTAAGATTGCTTAATTTTTATTGATCTATCTTCAAGTTCACTGACTCTTCTTTATCTCCAATCTGCTGATAAGCCCTTCTAGTGAATCTTTAGATACTGTATTTTTCAGTTCTAGAACTTCCATTTAGTTCTTTTTATAGAGTTTCTATTTTTCTGCAAAACATCCTATCTGTTTATTCATTATGAACATATTTTTCTTTGCATCATTAAGCAGAGTTAAAAGACTTGCTTTAAATTCCTTGTCTGCTCATTAAAATCTGGAACAACAATGATGGTTGTTCTCCATTGTTACTTTTTCTCTTGAGTATGGAACACAGTTCACTGTTTGTCCTCATGTCTAGCAATAGTTGGGAATATCTTAAACATTGAAAATGATGTGTTGTAGAGATTCTGGATTCTGTTATGTTATGCTGAAGACTATTCAATTTTTGTTTTAGCAGGCAGATATCTTGGCTGAACCCAAACTCCAAATTATGTTTTGCCTGCATAGGCAGGCAGCAGCTAAATCGCTGATGAACTATTTTAGCCTTAGCTTGGTTGCCTGAAGTTTTCCCCATCTATGTTTAGGTTAGGGGTTAGTCAGAGATTTTGGCAGTTTATATGTAGAGGTTAGGCCTTCCCTTATATGATTTTCTCTGTTTTGGAACATCTCTTCCTTTTTTCTTTTTTTCTTTTTTTTTTTTTTTTTTTTTGAGACGAAGTCTCACTCTGTCACCCGGGCTGGAGTGCAATGGCACAATCTTGGCTCACTGCAAGCTCTGCCTCCTGGGTTCAAGTGATTCTCCTGTCTCAGCCTCCTGAGTAGCTGGGACTACAGGCATGCACCACCACACCCGGGTAATTTTTTGTATTTTTAGTAGAGATGGGGTTTCACCATGTTGGCCAAGCCAGTCTTGAACTCCGTACCTCAACTGGTCCACCTGCCTTGGCCTCCCAAAGTGCTGGGATTACAGGCGTGAGCTACTGTGCCCAGCCTGAAACATCTCTTCTGACTTACAGCCATTGCCCTAAATGCTGTCCTTTGATTCTTCAAAAAGTAAGAATGCAGATTTCTTTTCAGTCTTCATCCTCTTTGAAGAACTGAGTAGGCCCTGTTATAAAAGTGGAAACTCATCCAGTGTTACTCTCACAGTCTTCTAAGGGCTGATTACACTACAATTTCTGCCTCCTTGGTCACTCTTCAATTCCTCCAGATAGTTGCTTTTATATTTTGTTCATAATTTATAAATGTTATCTACTGGAGGGCTGATCCAATAGGAGCTACTATGCCATTTTCTTTTTCTTTTTTTTTTTTTTTTGAGACGGAGTCTCGCTCTGTCGCCCAGGCTGGAGTGCAGTGGCGCGATCTCGGCTCACTGCAAGCTCCGCCTCCTGGGTTTACGCCATTCTCCTGCCTCAGCCTCCTGAGTAGCTGGGACTACAGGCGCCTGCCACCGCGCCCGGCTAATTTTTTGTATTTTTAGTAGAGACGGGGTTTCACCGTGGTCTCGATCTCCTGACCTTGTGATCCGCCCGCCTCGGCCTCCCAAAGTGCTGGGATTATAGGCGTGAGCCACCGCGCCCGGCCTACTATGCCATTTTCAAAAGCCATTGCTACTTCGAAAGGCTTTCTAGATGGTTGAGTACTGCTCTATCAATCTCAATGATGTGAGAAGTACTTAGGCCATCTCAATCATCCTTATCCTTCTAAGTTAATCTAAGACAATGGTAGCCCTGCACTGACCACTAAGAAAGCATATATCTTAAGCCACTCATTCAACTATTATAACCTGGGACTTGGTATCTAGTGATTTCAAATCTAGTGATCATCACTGGGCTTTCATATTTTCCCCCAAGCAGCCAATTCACTCTATTGAACTAATAATTTGACTCACTGGGTGGAATAGCCACTCAATCTTAAGCTCTATTCTGGCTGGTGATTGGAACCCTCCTACTCTTGGACAGAATTTCAAGTTGCCCACTGCCTACCTGTAGTGGATTCACAAGTATTATCTGACTCTCTATCTACTTGTTTTTAAATCTTGTGCTAACAATAGCTGCCCTTGATTACAGATAAACTGTAATATTTATGCAGCTCAATGTCCCCTCCTGCTGAACCTCTGTAACCAGCTTCTCTTAGAGCTTTCCTTGTCCAAATAGATGAGACCAGTACCAAGCTTCTGTCTTTTCTCACTGAGTTAAATGTTATATCTCATTAATAGATTCCAAAGTTGGAACAATAAAAGATTTTAGAGAAGTAGTGGTCTTTTTAAACATCTCCGCAAAACTGAAAAATAGAAAACAAAATGATCCAAGGCTGTTAGATATTAAACTGTGTCCAGAACAAATTCTGACACTACAAGAATTCATTGTTTCATTCCTTGAAGATATTTATTTAGTACCTATTTCGTGCAAGGCATTGTAGGAAGATACAAAGATAAATTTGATAGGATTCTGTATTCTAGAAACTCATAGAATAACAGGGGTAAATTTGTTCATGAATAATTATGCGACAAAAGGGGTTAAGATTCATAAGTAAGGGTCCAATGTTATTCCTAGAATTGTTACCTAAGTGTTTGGTTGACATTTCTTAATTTTAACTTCAATCTGTTTTAATACATTTTTTTTTTTTACATGCTCAAGGGCCTTATCATTTTGTGATCTAAGTCAGGACTCTTTAGACTATGTGTTCTTTAACATAATCAAAAGTTTTAGAGTCCTTTCAAATCTATTAAATTAGATAACTCCTGTAAGAACCTAAGTATTGCCACAAATTTAAAAAATAGGAAACAGAAGTCTGGAGTGTTTAAACTTAATACTTGCCTAAAATCACTCTGTTAGAAAGAAGCAGAGCCTAAATCATGACTCTAGGTCTTCTGATTTTTATCAGCCCAATGCTTTTGCTAATGTTATACCTGATATACATCAGAGAAAAGAAAGAGATGCATGGAGAAAGTTATAAAGAAGGTAAAATGTACCAATTTTGTCAAGAGGTATGAGGAAGTAGGAAAGGTATATGAATTTGGTCATCATAAGGGCAGTGGTGAGTTAGCTGCAAATCTCTTTCATTTAGTCCAATTAATCAATATTCAAGTTTTAAATCTAACTCTTCAGTAAATATTCAAATTTATTTATTGTCCTCCATGTAGGACAGACACTTCATGGTCTGATCCCACTTTACTTGTCCAATATCATCTCTCCATATTTTCTACCTCATAGTCAATAATCCATACATAATGAGCTATAGTTACATGTTGCTTAACAGTGGGAACATGTTCTGCAAAATGTGTCATTAGGTGATTTTGTCATTTTGTGAACATCATAGTATACACAAACCCAGATGTTACAACTTATTACACACCTAGGCTATATGGTATAACCTGTTGCTCCTAGACTACAAACCTGTACAGTATATTACTATATTGAATACTCTAGGTAAATATAACATAATGGTAAGTATTCATGAATCTAAACATATCTAAACATAGAAAAAGTACAGTAAAAACATGCTATGAAAGATAAAAAATAGGCTGGGTGTGATGGCTCATGGGACCACCATTGTATATGTGGTCTGAAGTTAAACAAAATGTCATTATGTGGCACGTGACTGTACATATTCTTTCCCTCCTTGAGAATACTCCAAGAGAATGGAGAGAATGGGCTTCCCATCTCTTTTCTCCTCTCTACTTAGCATAGTTGCTATCTATTGAAGGAAGCCATTCTTGACTACAACACCCCAGGATGGCTTAAATGCCCCTCTTACATTTTTCCCACGATATACCTAAGCTTACTCCTTTTCTAGCATTTAATACAGAAATATTATATGTTAATTACCAATTTAGCTTCTTTGAGGGCAGGATAGTCCCTGTCATGGTTGTGTTTCCATAACTTAGCACAGTGGCTTTTGCACAAATATTTGTTGAGTGAATAATAAGGATTATAAGGAGTTTCAAAGCAACAGAATATTCTAATCTAACCTCAAGAGCAACAATTTTGTTTATAGGTCATAGAAAGTGTATTCTGATCAAAACCCCAAACACAAAACTATTTAAACCTATTTAAACTTTGAACTTCTTTTGCAAGGATATCAAATCTGATCTTACCATTTCCTTTTTTATTTTTATTTTTTGAGACAGAGTCTTGCTCTGTCACCCAAGCTGGAGGGCAGTGGTGTGATGACAGCTTACTGCAGCCTCGACCTCCTGGGCTCAAGCAATCCTTCCTCTCAGCTTCCTGAGTAGCTGGGACCACAGCTGTGAGCTACCATGACTGTTAATTAAATTTTATATATTTATTTATTTATTTGTACAGACAGGGTCTCACTATGTTGCTCAGGCTAGTCTCAAACTCCTGGGCTCAAGTGATCCTCTGGCCTTGGTCTCCCAGAGTGCTGGGATTACAGATGTGAGCCACTGTGTTTGGCTGACCTTACCATTTCCTATGAGTAATTCTGCTTAAGTATAAATGTACTCACAATTATACTTCCATAGCTACAGCTCTAGAAGAACTGCATGAAATCTGAGAGATTTCTGTAATCACGAATAATTGTTTGAAATTTTAAATACTTCTAGCTTAGATCAAGCAAAGCAAGTACTTTAGATAACCATAATTCTAAATTCCTAGTATTGAGAATTTTGCTGATCTTCACTGTGGATTACACAAGTGAGTAAAATCATAGAATTTTCAAGCCAGCACTGATATAGGAAGAACTTAGTGAAATATTTGTAATGGTAATAAATAGTATGGACCTCAGGATTTGAAGGGCCCAATGAGATAACCAGGTTCATCCATCTAGTGTCTTTTGTATATGCATCTAGTTCTTTTGGAGTATTTTTTGGAGTTATTTCAAATTGGTTAGCTGGGCTTTGAATGACTATAGAAAAGGGACCATGGGGTTATAGAGATGGACTAAGTATATAATCTGTAAGTGAGAAATGCCTATTCACACACTCTTGGCATTACTGTCAACCCACCTTTATTCAAGGCTTTCATAAAGATATACTGTAGGGATGATGCTTACAAATGCTCTTAGTACCTACCATATTATAAAAACATTTAAAAAAAATTATGCATGCTTTTGGACAACAGCAATGCACTGAATTTAATTTGTACATAGAGAATGGATTCACAAACAAGTTTACAAACTTTTTAAATAAAATTGTGTTTAACATTTATCATTATTAAATTTGTTCAATTTCTATGAAATTTAGTGGAATTTAAAGTCACTTACTTGGCCTTGCAGAGGTAGTATTAAGAGCTCTATAGATTAGAGAACAAGCTAACTCATTTTTCTCAAATATCTTCTCCATTCATACTCCAAATGATGGCATTATAGCATAAATATAAAGGAGTACAGCATAAGTACGTAGGGATATACAAAAAACATTTTGGGACTGAACTAGATATGATACCATTGGTATCACTTAAATGCAATCCTGTCACTTGCTAAGGAAGAAAAAATTAGGCATTCCGTTGAAGAAGCAATTTAGCCAATGCATAATTCTTCATTTTTTGGATTAGTTCAGGTTGGAATAAATGAAAGATTTTGTTTTATAAGAAACCACACTTCTAAATGAGCAGGGGAGAAAAATAACTGTCACATATCCATACTTTATTATTAACTCATCTATCCTTTTAATTTAATGTCTCACTTATTTTTTCTATTAATAGTATTAAAAATACTTATCACTTGTTAATTCTGACAATGAGATGACAACTTATGCAGTTTCTCTCATAAAGTTTCATTTTTCACCTTCATTCAAGTGGTTTATCTTCTGGCATGACCAAAGACTAAAGAATCAACCTGGATTTGTATAGCGTATGTGTGAATGTGTGTGTATATTACACATTCAACCTTAAAAATATCATTTAAAGTTCCATAGATTTATTATCTAAAGGGATATTTAATTAAGTTTAAAAGGGAGCATATGTTAGCTGAATCAACTTCAGGATCTATTCCTTTGTATAAAGGGCTTTCACATGCCTTTCTCCTCAATTCTGAAAGCACAAGGTTCCTTATTCCCTTCACCATGAATAAGGCCGACATTTGACAGCTTCACAAGGCTGACAGGGTTACCCAACAGCCCACCCTCCCTATTCTCAATCCAATTAGACCTCTAATCCTCCAGATGAAAGGCCCAACTGCTCACGTTCCTCATGACAACGACAGCTATTGATTATTTGTCACTGCAGCTAACACCTTCCCTGTCGAGGCTGCTCTGACAGAAGCAAACCTACCAAATTAGACAGCACTTTATCTGCCCTGGAGGCCAAATGGCACAACAAGTAAAGGCTAATAAATGGTATAAAAATGAACAAATCATAACATTATGACAGGCTGATCGTTGCCAGCAGCCTCCAAGCTCAAGCTTGATGTTCTGTTAGTCTGGCTCCTTCTCTTTCCCCTCTGCTCTAGCTCCAACTTTGACTGAATTAAAGGCCAGAACAATTAAGGCATTTGACCAGCAAAGATAAGCCAATTGAAGTATCACCAAGGGACAAAAATGTCAATAACTGACTGCCATTTGTCAATACAAACATTCTGGAGATGCAAATGCTCCGGCCTCTGCTCTCCACTAGGCTGCACTGACTCACTTTCCAGCGAGAGTCAGCCCAAATGGACAATCTGTGGCTATTTAGCCAGAAGAAAAAAAAATAAAGAAAAGAGAAAGAAATATCTAGTCCCAAGAGAGGAAGTATTCTATGAAGTACAAGCAGGAGTCGCTGGGGTGGGGAAGAAGGATTGTATGAGAAAAAGAAAGATAGCAAAACAGGACTATTCTTCCTTTAAAAATATTCTAATATTAGACAACTGGAATCTCATAATATGTTTTTGCCCACAATATATGCCTCATGTAAGAAATCCTGGATCACTTGGGAGAATTAATAAAGCTATAACTTTAGAAGTACACTCATTCATTCAACAACTATTTTTTGAGCACCAACTACTTGTCCTAGGCAATGGGGATAAATTAGTGAATAGACAGACCAAAAATAAATCCCTAACTTCATGGAGTTTATATTCTAGTGGGGCAAAAGACAATAAGCAAGATAAATAAGTAAAATATATAGTATTTTAGATAGTGTTAAGTGCTAAGAAAAGACATAAAGCAGAGTAGGGAGAATACAATGTGTGAGGTGAGGCAGGTATTAGACAGGATTGCCAGAAAAGGGTTCACTGAGACAGTGACTTTTGAATAAGAAACTGATGAAAGCAAGGGAGTTCAACACAGAGATTCCTACTGGAACGGCATTCCTAGGAGAGGGAAGAACAAATGCAAAAACCTGTGGTGAGAGCTTGACTCACCTACTAGAGGAACAGCACTGAGGTCAGAGTGGTGTACGTGGAGGAAATACGGGAAAGATTAGAAATAAGGTCATACAAACAACAGAATTCAGAACATGAAATAAAAGGCTTGATAGGTCACAGGAAATACTTAGTCTTTTACTCTGAGATGGAAAATCTTTTTTTTTTTTTTTTTTTTTTTTTTTTTTTTTTTTGAGACAGAGTCTCCCTCTGCCACCCAGGCTGGAGTGCAGTGGCGTGATCTTGGCTCACTGCAAACTCCGACTCCTGGGTTCAAATGATTCTTGTACCCCGGCCTCCGGTGTAGCTGGGACTACAGGCACGCAACACCATGCCTGGCTAAGTTTTGTATTTTTAGCAGAGATGGGGTTTTGCCATGTTGGCCAGGCTGGTTTTGAACTCCTAACCTCAAGTGATCTGACTGCCTTGGTTTCCCAAAGTTCTGGTGTAAGCCACTGTGCTTGACTGTAAAATTCCTTTAAAGGATCTGGAGCAGAGGAGTGACACGCTTTGATTTAAGTTTTAAAGGATAATTCTGGTTGATATGTTGGACACAGACTGCAGGGGGCAAGAGCAGAAACCAGGAGACCAGTTAGGACACTATTATAATTATCCAAGCAAGATTACTATAATAATCTAGGCCAATGTGATGGTGGCTAGGACCAAAGTGGTGGTAGAGGGAATGTTGAGAAAAGTGGTTGCATTCTGGATAAATATAGATTTGTAGATAAATCAACAAATCAAATTTGTTTATAGACACCAGTATCATACAGGTGAAAAGGACTTTGTATAAAAATATTAATAGGTGCTCAACGCGTGTTAGTTGAATTGAATTCTCTACCTGGCAGTTCTGTTTAAAATGCTATGCCTTGCAGCAAGGGATCTGTGGCTTCTTTTTTCTTAGACAGGGTCTTACTCTGTTGCCCAGGCTGGAGTACAGTGGTGCGAGCATGGCTCCTAGCAGCCGTGACTTCCCAGGCTCAAGTGATCCTTCCACCTCAGCTTCCTGAGTAGCTGGGACTACAAGCATGTGCCACCATGCCTGGCTAGTTTTCGTCTTAATTTAGTTTTTGTTGTTATTTGTGGAGATGGGGTCTTGCTATGTTGCCAGGGCTGGTCTGGAACTCCTGGGCTCAACCCATCATCCTGCCTAGGTTTCCCAAAGGAGCTCTGGTTAAACACAAATTTTCTAAAGATGACTTTGACTTTAAGCACAGACTTTGGAGTCAAACAGATATGTGTTTGAAGCCTGGTTCTGCCACTTAATGACAAATTACTAAAGCTCTTGAGTCTCAGGTTTTTCATCTAGACAATGTGATATTTTATCATTCTTGACTGGGTGAGCAAAAGGAGTAGAGATGTAAGAAGAGGTTAAGTTTCCTTTTAGCCCAGAATTAGAATAGGAGGTGATCAAATAATATTTTTATTGCTTAAAAAATCCTCAAGCTCTGTCCACTATAAAAGCCTAGAAACAATCACCAACCTGGTAGTAGTAAGCACCCTAGATCCTAGATTGTGTTCTCCAAATACTTTTTCCTACTAAAAGTAAAGCTATTGGCGAAATAGCTGATTCCAGGTCTGAAGCAAAAAATATAGAAATGAATCTGGAATATTTGGACATAGCAGATAGCAAGTGAGCTATCAAATACTAGGCTCATGTCAAATGGATCCAGAAGTCTACTTGAAGGGCCTCCCACAGGCCAAAAATAGAGTAATTTGAATACTAATTAAGGATAATAACTCCAATGGATTGATACAGCAAATATGTTAAAATCATACTAAAAAATTCTAGGCCTTGTTCATAATGATGCTAAAAATGAAAAAATTAATTGATTATTCTAGGAGGATGCCAGGAAACCAATTTATTATTTTAAAAATTGGTAAATAAAGAGGGAGAATCAAGCATTCATCCTTCCTTTCCTATATGAACTGTACCATTCAGTAATCTAATAGTAGACAAGGGGAAGTTTCTCTTTAATGAATTATTCCAGATAATAACGGTAGGATAGATGTTAGAATTAGAATATCATCATTTTGCAACTCCTAATGAACAATGGGCTCTAGGCACTGAGCATCACTAAGTGTTAACATCATAAAAATAGACACAATGAAACATTATGTCCCTCCTAAGAATGAATGTACCATAATAATAAAACAGTTCGCCAAAAATTGAACTGTAATTCTAACAAAAATGATAAACGCTTGAGGTGATGAATACTCCACTTACCCTGATATGACTATGACACATTGTATGTCTGTATTGAAACATTACATGTACCCCATAAATACATATACCTACTAAATACCCATAAAAATGAGAAATTAAAAAAAGAAAAAAGAAAAAAAAATTGAACAATAATCAGATCAAGTCTTCAGATCCAACAGCTAACTTACAGGTAATACACAGGTCTGAGGAATAGGTTTATCACACCTGAAGGGAGAATCATCTTACTGAGATAATCAGTCTAGACTAAGACATCAAGTTAGGTCAGGGGTTAAGCCACAATAGCCAAAAAATTATAAACAAACAAACAAAAAAAGCCAAAAGAAACAAAGAGAGATGGAGAGTGAATCTATAGATTAAAAAAGACTTGACATACCAGCCAATCACAACATATAGCCCTTATTTGGAATCCATTTCAAACATGTGTAAATAAACAAAAACATTTATGACATTTATGAGACAATGGAAATTTGAACATCAATGGGCCACTTTATGATACTATGATATTAAGTGATTCTTGCTACATTTTTTGAAAAATATTATCATGATTCTATTTTAAAAGGTCATTTCCTCTTAGAAATACATATTGATATACCTAGAACTTAAAGCATAATAAAAAAAGAAATACATATTGATATAATGATATCACTGCAATATCTGAGATTTGCTTCAACATGGGAAGGGGAGAAGTTAATGAAGGAATACAGGAAATAAGATTAGCATGACCTGGTAATTACTGAAGCTGAGTGGTGACACATAGAGGGTCATTTTACTATTCTATTTTTGAATATGTTTGAAGTTCTCCTTAAGAAAACATTTTTAAAAATAAGGCTTAAAAAAAAAACTTAGTGTCAAAGTCACTGACTCTTCCTTTCCCATCTGTAATTTGCAGAAAATTCAAGATATATTTAATATTGGCTACAACACAGTGACTATAGTTAATAATAACGTATTATATGCTTGAAAATTGCTAACAGAGTAGATTTTAAGTGTTGACACCATGTATAAATATGAGGCAGTAAAGATGTTAATTATGTACTACCTCATAATTAATTAAGCCAATTCACAATGTATACATATTTCAAACATCATGTTGTACACCATAAATATACACAATTTTTGTCAACTAAAATAAATACATTAGATAAAAATAAAATTGGACTTCTTACCACCTCTGCCACTACCACTCTGGTCCAAGCCAACATCAACTCTCAGCTTCCTAATTAATCTCTCTTCTGCTTTCATCCTTTGACAGTCTATCCTCAACACGGCAGTTAGAATGAATCTTTCAAAATATAAGCTAGATCATATTTTCTGTGCCCAAACACTTCAATAACTTTACCCTCTTGTGCAATGTAAAAGTAGAATCATTAAATAGCATACAGGCCTTCTGTGATCTCTGAACTCGTCCTTACTCGACTAGAGCCACAGTGGCCTCCTTGCTAAATGTTTCTTGTAAATACAAAGCATGTGCCCATTTCTGGACCTTGCACTTGGCATATTCTCTCCCAGAAAGGTTTGTTCCTTCATAATCTTTAAGTATTTGCTTAAATATTACTTTCTTAAGTGAGGTCTACCCTGATCACCCTATTTACATTTGTAAACCTCTGCACTCCCTATCACCCTCACCTGTCTTATTTTTTTTCCATAGCATGTATCCCTATCTGACATAATACTATATATACTTCAAAAATGTATTCACTTGTTTATTGGTTTGTTTCCCACCAACAAAATGTAAGATCCTTGAAGTCAGGGATTTTTGTTTTGTTGTTCACTGCTGTGTCCCACATATATAGAGCAGTACCTCATGATTAGTAGGTGCTACATATCTGTTATTAAATGAATTCTTTCAATTTTCAGATCATTGCTTTTTAAATTCTGAATTCAGAGACTAGATCATTGCTTTTTATCACTACACTTCTCAATTAAGTTTGTGGGGTAACAACATGTGAGGTGGTGCCTGTGTTTGTTACTGAAACAGCTAAGTGATTTGACCATTTCCTCATTTGGGAGCATTTGGGAGGAAATATCCACATTTGCTAAAACAAACAAACAAACAAAAAAACAAAACAAAACAAAACAAAAAAAAAAAAAGAAAGGACGTCAAGGTAGGGTAAAGGTTAGGGTCACCCCAGTGGCAAGAAGAGTATGTAGAGCTGGTTTTCTTGTAGCCTAGAGCTAAAGGGCAATGCCAGTAGATGGAATTCCATGAAGGTGACCTACAGCCTATGGCCATTGCTTTTGAAAGTAGTTACGTTCACAAAGTTCTGTAAGTGTCCAATAGAAATTGTGGCTGACACCATGGATTGCCTGGCTAATATATATGCCCATCCTCTTCTAGGCTTCTAGGCCAACAGAACCCTGATTTTGGTTGTTCTCCTTTTAAGTAAATACGTATTTCAGAGAAGACCGGGTCCTTGCCAAACTCAGAAGGTGACTTTGTTTTTCTGTTTTTGTTTTTGTTTTGAGACGGCGTCTCGCTCTGTCATCCAGGCTGGAGTGCAGTGGCATGATCTTGGCTCACTGCAACCTCCACCTCCCAGGTTCAAGCAATTCTCTGCCTCAGCCTCCTGAATAGCTGGGATTACTGGTGCCCACCAAGGTGACTTTGAATGACATAGCAATCGGGAAGTTTTCATTTTCCTTGCCAAGGGATGGGATTAGGCCTGGGAATCAAAGGAATGGAAAGAGCATCTGCCACAGGGCTCCTGAGATTTTCCACGTTCAAAAGGTAAATAAGATATGGGCATTCAATTTTTCTGCTTCTAGATATTGTGGTCTACATGCAATGCCTGAAATTTAGGCAGCCACCTTGAAATTAACTCCAAGGAAAGCTAGCCTAAAGTACAAGCCAACATCCTGATTATAGCAGAGGATAAAGATATAAAAACCCAGGTCCTTGCTAACATCATTGAGCCACTGAGTTAACCAACCCTGGATATTACCTCTTGTTACGTAAGACTGCTTGATGTATAAAATAACAGATGTGCTTGTCATCTAAGCCACTTTTATGTTATTTGTATTAACAGAAAATGTGCATTAATGATATAAATTTCCATGATGGACCCAAATGACTATAGAGCCATCCAAGCAAATATGAAATATTTCAGGAAAGGAAATCAGTTAAAGCACAGACTGCATTTCTGAACTCTAGTTGATTGTGCTACCGGCCCATTACTTATTATTATACCATTTAGTCTATTATTTCCGGCTCCTTTTTGAGGCCTACATGGTGCTTCATGTCAGTTCCCAGCCTTTTCTTCCAGGCTCTATTTGCTGTGTGAGATGCTCTTTGCAGGAAGTCTAACTGTTTATTACTCTGGAAGTTTTAGTTTGAAGTTTTTTTAGTTGACAAACAATGAATGGGATTGCTAATTATCTTCTGGGGTCCTTGTGACCTTCCAATTTTGCCAGCTGAAGTTCTCTATCTGTAGGTTATGCTCTCCTTCCCTCAGTTTTGGGGCTTACCTTGACTCTAATCAAGGCAAGATTTAAGTCTAACTCATTAGTGAGATTAGCAAGAGTCAAATCAACCTAAGCGAAGCCTGACCAGATAATGTAATTCAGTTTTCTGTCTTGCTCCTGCAAACCAATCCTAACCTTGTGCCCTAAGGTCTGGAAAATTGATGTCCATCCACCCATCCATCCATCCATCCATCCATCCATCCATCCATCCATCCACCCAGCCATTCAACAGCATTATGGTCTTAGTCACTGGGGCTCCAATTATGTTCTTTGTAAACTAACTTCAAAACCTTCCTAACACCCAAATTTCTTCAATTTCCTAGCACCTCAATTTCCTTCCTTTTGTGAGTTCTCCTAAGGAATGAATTATAAGGCTCACTTCTGGCAGACTGACAAAATTAAAGTAGATCATATTCAAATTCTTTTGGAGTACAACACTCAATTTACGAGGTTTTTTTTTTTTTTTTGGAATGGGAGTCTCACCTTGTCACCCAGGCTGGGATGGAGTGCAGTGGTGCAATCTTGGCTAACTGCAACCTTCATCTCCTGAGTTTAAGCAATTATCTTGCCTCAGTCTCCCGAGTAGCTGGGACTACACGAGCCCGCCACATCACACAGCTAATTTTTGTATTTTGGGTACAGATAGTTTCACCATGTTGGCCAGACTGGTCTCAAACTCCTTATTGCAAGTGATCCGCCCAACTTGGCCTCCCAAAGTGCTGGGTTCACAGGCATGAGCCACCATGCCCAGCCAATTTATGAAATTTTTGTCATAAGAAGACAACTGCCTAGACTAAATGGTAGTAGAGGGAATGGGAAGAAAAGAATAAATGTGGGATGATTGACAAACAAGATCAACAGAACTTTTTTTTTTTTTTTTTTTTGAGACAGAGCCTCACTCTGTCACCCAGGCTGGAGTGTAGTGGCATGATCTCAGCTCACTGCAACCTCTGCCTCAAGGGTTCAAGCGATTTTCCTGCCTCAGCCTCCTGAGTAGCTGGGATTACAGGTGCCCGCCACCATGCCCAGCTAATTTTGATCAATAGAATTTGATGTGTCTTGGGACTGAGGAAGTCAGAAGGAGTTAAAGATTAGGGTAATATTTTGAGCCCAAATTACTGAGGAATAATACTTTTCTTCATAACAATGGGGAAATTGACAAAGGAAGCTATGTTTTAGGTTACAGTGGGATATTTAAATGTAAATTATGGAGGGAGGTAACTAACTGAACTAAATTTAGGAAAGAGAGCACAACTGTAAATTCAGACTTGCAAGTCAGTCTTATCGAAGTGAAGTAGAACAACTGAGTTCTGGGGAGAAAGTATAAATGCAGGAAAGGACTCTACTGACTGACAAATGTGTGTGTTTCATAATCTGCACATAAATGATGAGACTAAAAAGGTAATCTGCTATGCTGTTTGGGAAGACAGTCAATTAGACATCCAGGATTTCTTGTTATTATATATATCACTCTGTATTCAAGATACAGATGCATCCCTTTTGAACCCTGAGGACTACCTCATAGGGTTGTAAAGTTGTACAAATGGTGCAATGCATAACCTGTATAGTTATCTAGCAGTCCTGCCTCAGTGGTTGACTGTGCTAAATGGCAAGATCTTTAAAATCAATGAAGAATGTCTTTCTCACCTCAAGAATCCTCCATGCATAGAGAGTGGAACAGAATATGCCCTCAGCTTATAGAGAGTGGAACAGAATATGCCCTCAGAATATGCTTGCTGAATGAGCTCCCAGAAGGGCATTGTTTCAAGGTTCTCTTGACTGTCTTCATTTGGAAGTAGCAAAGGCTTCATAAGATACATCAGAGCAAAGCCTGATGCTGCTCTGTTCATAATTTTACAGCAATCATTTGTATTTCCAGAGGCTACCCTGGTTAGAAATCATGAAGTGGGTTCCTCCCACAATACTGAGGACACATAGTTTGGGGAGATGATCCACCGTAGCATTTTCATTGTGGTCAAGTGTGATGACATCCTCCTAGCACATCCATTCTGACAACAGCAGAATCATTAGCTTCGATTCATTAGAAGGGGATTTTGATGAATAAACCTTTAGCTACACTTCTGAGAAGGCTCCAGAGTTATGAGGCAAAAAAATTAATTCCAACTACTCAAGCAGAGACACTGGGCAATTTCATAGTTATTAGTATAACTCAGATATAACATTTTAATAGGAGGCATCCTCAGTGATGAAGATATTTTCTAGATGAAGATATTACTGATGAAGATATTACCAGAAGAGGGGTGCTATGAATACCAGAGAAAACTGCCTTCTGTTATAGTTTAGTCTGTATTTTTTATGTATTTGTGTTAGTGTGTTCTAGCAAATAGGAGGTAATTCTTATGGAATTCCTATCTATAATAATGTTCCAGGAATAGCTTTGTGTCTATCTGGTGTTACTAGTCCAAAGATTAAAAACGCTGGATATAATTTTCTCTGAAAAAAGTAAAAAACCTATTAACATAAAAGGATGTAGCTAGTAGAGCCACTCCGGGCCATTGACTATCTGTATGTCAGTCTGTCATTTACTTGGTTATCTCTGCAGAATATACTATTTATCTCCAAGTTTTGGAAAATTAATTCTGATTTTTCAATATCTAGTTCAAATTATCTCTCCTTCATGAAACCTTCCCTAAAACTTCTCCTCATTGAATATTCCCTTCCTCTATCTTTCCATACCATTTTGTTTGTATTCTTTTCTAGTACATATGCATTCTACCTTATACTTGATTTTTTTGTAGATTGTCTTAGCCCATTTGTGTTTTTACAAAGGAATACCTGAGGCTGGGCAATTTATTTTAAAAACAGGTTTATTTGGCTCATGGTTCTGCAGGCTCTACTAAATGCATGGTGCCAGTATCTGCTTCTAATAAGGACCTCAGGAAGCTTCTAATCATGGGGGATGGTGAAGGAGCAGCAGCTATGTCACAAGGCGAGAGAGAGGGCGAGAGAAAGGGCGAGAGAGAGAGAGTGGGGAAGGGTGCCGGGCTCTTCTAAACAGCTATCACATGAACTAATAGAGTGAGAATTCAGTCATTACCTCTGGCACCAAGCCATTCATGAGGGATCTGCTCCTACGACCCAAACACCTCCCATTAGGCCCATCTTCCAACCACTGGGGATCAAATTTCAACACGAGATTTGGAGGGGACAAATATTCAAACTATAGCATAAATACAGCTTATCTACTCCATTAGAGTTAATTTTGCTTACCTTTGTATTCCCCACAGTATTTAGTCCAGAGCATGGACCAGATGATAATTATAATAGTTAATATTCATTGGGCACTATTTTGGTGCCAGGCACTGAACTAAGTAAGAAGTTTGTGGGCATCAGTTCATTTCATTCTCATAGGAATGTGGTAGTTTAGGTATCATTATTATTCCCATTTTTCAGATGAGGAAACTCAGAATTAAAGAGATGTCACAGAGCTAATAAATAAATGAACAGGGACTAGAATCAATATAGGTCCAACTCCAAGAACTATTCTCTACTCTTTATTCAATATACTTAGAGAATTGAAGTGTAATAAGAACTCTGTTGTCATTGAAAGTTATAAGTGGAAATATAAAGATTTTTTTTCTGGAGTGCTAAAGCTTTTTGCATTACCAATCAAATCAATATTTTAAGAATGGAATGCAATAGTTATGGTACAGAAAAGACATGAAAGGATTCCCCTGGATCAGCTAAAATATATCCTATGAGGTCTTCACTAAATATAAGAATATAACAAGATAGATCTACTAAGAGGAAAGAAAAGCTATCATTCTTTACAAATAGATAGGAAACTTCCCAAATAAAAGCAATACAGATGGCAGAATAATAAAAACTGGAATGAAAAATTGGATATGCTATGCCCTTATTGAGTGACAAATGTTCTGTGATATATACTATGTTAAGAAATACTAAGAAATATGAAAATAAATTTAAAAAATGGGAGGTGAGAACAAGTAAGCTTCTTCTACATTAGAAACATTTAAAAGGAGACCATAAAAGTGCCAGAAAAGATAGCATTTTATTGTAGGAGATAATGAAAAATGATTTGGGAAATGAAGGAAAACAGGATTTAGTACCCTTTTTGAAGTCAAAGATCTGAAACTCAGTTAAATTACAAAGAAAATAAAACATTTAAGGAACTGCAGGAATTGCAAGGAATTGTCACCATTAAAGGTTGGCAAAAAGTCTGGCTCAAAATAAAATTTAGAATTTTTTGAAAGTCTGTTTTTGAACTTTTTTCAGACAATAATAATGCATGCCTCTTGTGAAAATGTTTTCCTATAATTTAAACCATGCGTGTTCTCATAATACCACTATAAGAAATTTCTACTATTTCTTGGCCGGGCACGGTGGCTCATGCCTTAATCCCAGCACTTTGGGAGGCCAACGCGGGTAGATCACGAGGTCAGGAGATCAAGACCATCCTGGTTAACACGGTGAAACCCCGTCTCCACTAAAAATACAAAAAATTAGCCGGACGTGGTGGCGGGCGCCTATAGACCCAGCTACTTGGGAGGCTGAGGCAGAAGAATGGCATGAACCCAGGAGGCGGAGCTTGCAGTGAGCCAAGATTGCGCCACTGCACTCCAGCCTGGGAAACAGTGCGAGACTCCATCTCAAAAAAAAAAAAAAAGAAACTTCTACTATTTCTTTAAATCTTTGCAACGTATATGATACATATGTATAACTGTGGTTATTTTTTAAATTATTTATTTATAAAAACGGTTTCTACTATACATATCCTTCTGCAGCTAGCTTTTTTTCAGTTAACAGTATGCCCTGGACATCTTTCCATGACAGTACATACAGATTAATTAAATGTTTTAAAGTGGCTAAAAAGTATCCTACTGTATGAAAAATAGATTATATTTAACAACTAATGATTAATTTACCTGTATTTTGCCATTATAAACAATGATGAATGAATATCCCCTGTGTGTGTGTATATATATAAATATATATGTATTAGTTTGAGTGTTTTATAAGGTACATTTCTAGTTGCAGAATCTAGAGTTAAAGAACATGTAAATTTTTACTGCTTTTTTTCTACCTTTTTGTTCGGTTTAAAAATCTTAATACTATCTGAAGCACAAAAGAACACATGTTAGAAGAAAAAGAGGAAATAAGGAAACATACATATATGAAACATATGAAGGGTAAACCAGAAATCAATATAGTTGATTGTCATCAAAAGCAGGGAAAATAAGACAGAAAGGACGTGGGAGTGACTGAAATTTGTCTAAACCTACTTTTCCATGTAGTTTCAACTTTTGAAAAAGTTAAATCAATAAGGATGGGAAGGAGGGGAAATTAAACTGAAACATATAAAAACAACTGTATTTTAAATACACCAGCACCTTGGGAGGCTGAGGCAGGCAGATCACTTGAGGCCAGGAGTTAGAGACCAGGTGGGCAACATGGCAAAACCCCATCTCCATTAAAAATACAAAAAAAACACAAAAAACACAAAACAAAAACAAAAACAGCCAGGTGCAATGGCTCAGGCCTTTAACCCCAGCTACTTTGGGAGGCTTAGGCTCGAGAACTGCTTGAACCCAGGAGATGGAGGTAGCAGTGAGCTGAAATCGCACCACTTCACTCCAGACTGGGAGACAGAGTGAGATCCTGTCTCAAAAAAAAAAAAAGTATTCGTAACTCATGGAGTTTTAACATGTTTGTTTCCATTGAAGTAACTGTCTTTTTGCTACTCAAATTGTCCATCTTTGGAAGCTCCTTTAACACGGCTTCTGTGGCCCTTTGACTCCAGTATGCTTTGTTAGACACCTTGCCATCCAGCACGACCAGAGGAGCCAGACTCATTTCGTATATTACTTGTCCCAATTTCTAAGCTGCCACTTCTCTAAGGAGTTCTGGTTCCTTTTAGTGGTATTGAGAGACACAATCTGGGTGATGAAGGTGATCCTTCATGGGGTTAGTCATTACTTTTAGGCTTTTTCAGTAGACAGTGCTATGAAATTCAGAAATATAAATTTTTAGCAGACAAGTATACCACCAGTTTATATTTGTATACTTCTTATACTGAAAATCTTAGTTACTAATGAAATTGACATATTCACTTGCTTCATCTTACCTTTACATAGTGATCCATTTATTTGTGTTGTGTCAAAATAACAGTAACAGTATTAATACTAACAGTATGTTTACTGAATACAGTTTAGGATTTCTTTGTAGCTCTCTTTGTCCTTAGGATGTATCCTACTATGACTGCAGAGTCAAAATTACTATGCTTTAAAGTCAGTTGGGCTGGGCACAGTGGCTGACGCCTATAATCCCAGCACTTTGGGAGGTCAAGGTAGGAGGATCACTTGAGGTCAGGAGTTTGAGACCAGCCTGGCCAACATGGTAAAACCCCATCTCTACTAAAAATACAAAAAATTAGCCGGGTGCGGTGGTGCGTGCCTGTAATTCCAGCTACTCGGAAGGTACAGGCAGGAAAATCACTTGATCCTGGGAGGTGGAGGTTGTGGTGAGCCAAGATTGCACCACTGCACTCCAGCCTGGGTGACAGAGCGAGACTCCATCTCAAAATATAAAAAATAAAAATAAAAAATAATAAAGTCATTTGAAAAATTCACTCTGCAGTTAAGCTACCAACTTAATACACAGGTGTCTTTGTTTAATTTGGCTATCAATCTTTAAGGACTGCTCATTGTAGACACTTAAATTTTTTTTTTTTTTTTTTTTTTTTTTGAGATAGAGTCTCACTCTGTCGCCCAGGCTGGAGTGCAATGGCACTATCTCGGCTCTCTGTAACCTCCGCCTCCCAGGTTCAAGCAATTTTCATGCCTCAGCCTCCTGAGTAGCTAGGATTCCAGGCGTGTGCCACCAGGCCTGGTTGCTAATTTTTGTATTTTTAGTAGAGATGGGGTTTTACCATGTTGGCCAGGCTGGTCTTGAACTCTTACCTCAAGTGATCCACCCACCTTGACCTCCCAAAGTGCTGGGATTACAGGCATGAGCCACTGTGCCCAGCCTATAGACACTTAAATTTTTTATAATTATGGAAATAATTTATGAAGTTTCAAAATCAAAACTATAGAACAAGATATACTCAGATAAGACTAGCTTCCATCCCTGTCTCCTCTACATTATCTCCTTCTCCCTTTATGTAAGAGTCTTCATTCATTTTTCATTTACTCTTCTATATTTTAAAAATATAAGAAAATATTTTTCTCCTCTTTCCCAGAAAAAAGGTTGCACATACTCTTTAGCACTTTACTTTTTTCTCTTAACAATAAACCTGGAGGCCACTTCATAGCTATATATAAAATAGAGAATATCATACACAATATTCTGCGCTTGCTTTTTTTATTCCAGATCACTTTATAACATTATATAAAAATATTTATCATTACTTCCTACAGATGCATAGCATTCCATTGTGTGAATATACTCTTGTTTATGTAGCCAGCCCTCTAAAAGTACATTTGCAGGCAGGGCACGGTGGTCACACCTGTAATCCCAGCACTTTGGGAGGCTGAAGAGAGCAGATGGCTTGAGCCCAAGTTTGAGACTAGCCTGGGCAACTTGGTGAAACCCCATCTCTACCAAAAAAAAAAAAAAATTAGCCGGTTGCGGTGGCACAAATCTATAATCCCAGCTATTCAGGAGCCTGAGGTAGGAGGATTCCCTTAGCCTAAAAAGGTCGAGGCTGCAGTGAGCCATGATTGTGCCACTGCACGTCAGTCTGGGTCAAACAGTGAGATCCTGTCTCAAAAAAACAACAACAAAAAAAGTGCATTTGCTTTCAAGCTTTACTACAAATAATGCTGCAATTAAATAACCTTGTGCATACATTTCTTATTTTTACCACATGTATAGAATAGATTCCCAGAAGTGACAATGTTAGATCAAAGGTAAATGCACACTCTGGTTAATTTTGCTGGATATTGTTATGTTTCCCTCCGTAAGGGTTGTACCAATGCTATGGTTTGAATGTCCCTCCAAAATTCATGTTGAAATTTAATCGTCGTTATGTCAGTATCGAGGTGGGATCCCTAACAGGTGATTAGGCCATAGGGGCTCTGCCCTTATGAATGGATTACTGCTGTTTTCATGGGAGTGGGTTCCTGATAAAAGTGAGTTTGGTCCCCCTTTTCCTTCACTTGTTCTTGCCCTCTTTTGCCCTTCTACTTTCCACTGTGGAATGACACAGCTTGAAGTCCCTCAGCAGATGCTGATACCTTGATATTGGACTTCCCAGTCTCCAGAATTGGGGGAAATAAATTTCCTTCCTTATAAATTACCCAGTCTGTGGTATTCTGTTGTTGCAACACAAAACAGGCTAAGGAAACCATTTCCATTTGATTCAGGAATATGTGAATGCTCATTTCCCTACAGTTTTGCCATCAGAACATGTTGTAAAACTTTCGGAGTTTTGCCAATCTGAGACATGAAGCATGTTATGTCTTTGTGATTTTAATTTTTATTTCTTTTACGATGAACAACATTGAGCATATTTTCTGTGAACTATCTAGATATACTCTTGCTCATTTTTATAGGGTCATTGGTCTTTTTCTTCTCTACTTTATATATGAGGAGTATTAAACCTTTGATAATGATATAATTTGCAAATATTGTTTCCAATTTGTCTTTTTTTTTTAACTTTCCTTGCCACATTTTCTGGAAGGAAAAAGTCTTTCTTATCACTATGTAGTCATATTTATTAATCTTTTTCCTATCACTTCTATATTTTGACTCACAGATAGAAAGTTTTCCTTACACCCAGATTCTTCACTGCAAACCGTCTTGGTATCTTTAACATTTTATAATATGTATAAGCCTTACAATTCAATTAAATAACAATGTAAAGCATGCACCGGTGTGCACCTGAATACACACACACACACACATACACACACACTTAGTTTACAATCTGTACAATACTGAAATAACCAAAGTTACATACATGAAGTTTACAGTCATTACTTCAAACTACAGTCTAATATTTTAGCCCAAATTCCTTAAAAGAAAATGACTTGAAAAGAGATGAATGACAAAGTGACAGGAAAGACTTGAATAAAAGGACCCAAACCATGTCTTCTGAAATCTATAATTAAGATAAACTATGAGTATATGTCTAATAAACTGCCTGAAAATGAGTAGTTATGTTGGTGAAATGTTAATTTTACTATTATAAAATCTAAAACACCACATATTTAGACACAGGTTGAATTTAAAATACTTTGAGATATAGTGTAATGCCTGATACACATTAAATACTAAAAATTTATCTGTTGAACAAATAAATGAAAAAATAAATGAATGACATACCCATCAGAATTGGAAAGGTGAACAAGTGGATTCTGATAGATTATATAACATTTTTCAAGAGGCTGAGTTAATACTGATGACATAATTTAGACAAATATAGTAAAAGAATAAAACAACTTTTTAAATTAGTGAAGTTTATTTAGTACTAGTGTTTCAATGATTAAAGTTTTCTATAAGCAGGATCTATTTTAACACCAAAGATTAGGATGAGAATCCTGGTGACTCATAAGTGGGAGAGATGACAACTATACTGAATGGCCAACTAAGAATCAAGAGGACCTGGGTAGGTTACATGATGAACCCAATTCAATTCAGCAAGCATTGATTGAGTGTCGTTAAGTACTACTAGACATTGGAAATAAAAAAGATGACTAAGACACTCTTCCATATTAAGATGCTCATCATCTGCGGAGAAATAAAATGTGTAAACAAATAAATATATTTCAGTATCATAGGTGGTATAACAGTGGTTGAGTACACAAGGTACTGGAGGAACAAAGGATAGAATGGTCAATTTTACCTAAGTATGTCTGGGAAAGTTCAAAATGTGGATACAATAAGATGCTGCATTTGGGTCCAAAAACCACAGCCATATTAATATAGGATGTAGTTTAGGCAGTTGTAAGTATAAAGCAGATTTAGAGCCTTTATTTGAAAAATCTTAAATATGAATCAACTGTATTTCATTGCTAAAATGTCAACAGTGATAGTCATGTAACACTCTGAGCTCATCAGACTGGCATTGTATTCTGTTGTTAGTATCACATTTTCAAGGGAATTTAGACAAATATGTGCATATCTGGTGAAAGCGATCAGGATGAGGAGACTTGAAAGCATATTATATGAAGAATGGGTGAAGGAACAGATAGTACTAAAACTGGAAGAAAATTTCTTCACTTGGCCAGAATGATTCTTTTATAAATACATAAGTCAGACGATGTCACTCCTTTCCTCAAATCCTTCTCATCTCATTCAGAGTGAAAATACATTCTTGACAATGGCCTATAAGGCCCTACAGGATCAGGCTACCGTTCTTTCTCTTTCCTCATCTCCTACCACTTTCCTTTTGGTCATTCATTATAAGGCATATATATATTTATTATTATTATTTCAGACAGTGTCTCACTCTGTTGTCCAGGCTGGAATGCAGTGGTATGATCATGGCTTACTGCAGCCTCAACCTCCTGGGCTCAAGTGATACTCCCATCTCAGTCCCCCAAGTGGCTAGGACCACAGGCATGCACCACCATGACTGGCCAATTAAAAAAAATTTTTTTTGTAGAGATGGAGTCTCCCTATGTTGCCCAGGCTGGTCTCAAACTCCTGGGCTCAAGTCATCTCCCGCCTTGGTCTCCCAAAGTGCCGGGATTACAGGCATGAAGACTAATTTATACTAATTTTCTTGTTATTTTGCAAAAATTCTATGCATGCTCCCATCTGAAGGCCTTTGTTCTGACTGCTCCTTCTGCCTGGAATGAATGCTCTTCCCTCAGCTGTTCACATGGCTAACTTTCTCACCTCCTTTAAGTCTTGCTTCAAATGTCACCATCTCAATGAATACTATTTTGATTGTTTAACCTAAAATTACAACCTTTCCTCCCCAGCTACCCCCTCCCTGGTTCTCTTAATCCCCCTCACTTTGGCATTTTAGTTATAATCTGTTGTCATATTTGTAAATGATCATCTGCACCTTGTAAAAGCTTAACAGCTAAAGGAGGTACAAAGAGACCTCCTTTATTGGTCCTATGATTTGTCATAGGAAAAATGTTGTGCCCAAGAGTTGACAATATTCATACTATAGGAATAATAATCGTCCGGATTCCCTCTCATCCTTTTTTTGAGTTATAAACTATGAGTAGGAAAAAAACAAAACAAGAGGAAATTATGTAAACAAATATGGCCCCATGACATAAGGTAATTAGAAAATTAATGCTCAAATTTTCTTTACAATGTATGGTATATACAAAATTAATTTTTAAAAGGTTAAATGAAAGTAAATGGATTTGAAGTCCCTTTTTACCAGTCATAAAAATATTCGCTGGCCCTGTGCCCAGAGTTTAAAAGAAACCAGCATGAGTCTAATGAAAAACAAGCTGTAGGTTTCATGGAAATTCAATATATACTCTTTCTTTTCCTTTTAGTTTTTGATTGGTTTCCATGGGAATCTAGGCTTGTTAGATCTCTGAATCTATTCATGGAAAGCAGATGCTTGTATTTTCATGACTTGGTAAAAATGGGAGTCAGAGAAGAGATGAAGATGATTAGAAAATGAATATGATTGTAGGAAACATAATCATATTTAAAACAAAATTCCACAGCCATGTAGATTTTAAAACGAAATCTTCAAGGCTGCTCTACTGTGTTTGAGAGCTATCAAAAAGAAAAAACACTGGATTTAAAGAAAGAAGCTTTGGGTTCAAATCCTGAGTTCTGACCTATGAGACAGAAACCCTTCAGTACATCTTTGGAGGTTTGACAGGAAAACTGGATCTGGGAATTACTCGTGACCAGAAGAACAAGAAGTCTGAGAAAGGAACCTTTAGCAAAGTATGTAAATTTTCTCCCAGTGCAGCAGTATCAGGAACATTAAGATGAGAATCAGAAAATCAGGATAATTCGTCACTCTGCAAGTGACAAGGTGACCTTGAAGAACTTTTTCAAACTATACCTCAGTTTATTTATATAGAAAACACATAATATACAACTATTCCAACTGCTATGAAGCTACTATGAAGCTAAATGAAGTTTTTTTTTTCATACTAGAACCATGTTAGAAAAATTCAAAGTTGCGATTTCAATCAGAATGTGCTGACATGTTATTCCTTGTGACTATAAATTTTACCCATGTAAACAGAAGTACATAAACTATAATCAAAGTGTTAAAGGACAGACGGGTTTTCATTTCAACTCTGGTTTTTTGTTTGTTTGTTTTGTTTTGTTTTGTTTTTGAGTCGGAGTCCCGCTCTGTCGCCCAGGCTGGAGTGCAGTGGCGCGATCTCGGCTCACTGCAAGCTCCGCCTCCCGGGTTCACGCCATTCTCCTGCCTCAGCCTCCCGAGTAGCTGGGACTACAGGCGCCCGCCACCTCGCCCGGCTAGTTTTTTGTATTTTTTAGTAGAGACGGGGTTTCACTGTGTTAGCCAGGATGGTCTCGATCTCCTGACCTCGTGATCCGCCCGTCTCGGCCTCCCAAAGTGCTGGGATTACAGGCTTGAGCCACCGCGCCCGGCCTTCAACACTGGTTTTGACTGGAATACTAATTTGAAAGTAAGATCCTAAATATTCGAAAGCAGCTTCTAAACTGGAAAATGAGAGGATAGGTTTAGAGATAGCTTCTACATACATGTAAGAAGACAAACAATACTGGTTTAAAAACTCCAGAAGTTGGAATAAAATGAAGCAAGACTCTTTAGGACTTTCTCACTGCTTGGAGAAAGTAGCCTAGCCAGCACTGAAGTCAACTGCAAGAGCTGCCTAACATCACCATCTCAATCCAGAGGTTTCTTAACATTCTAGGACAGGCCGGGCGTGGTGGCTCACGCCTGTAATTCCAGCACTTTGGGAGGCCGAGACGGGCGGATCACGAGGTCAGGAGATCGAGACCATCCTGACTAACACGGTGAAACGCCGTCTCTACTAAAAATACAAAAATTAGCCGGGCGCGGTGGCGGGCGCCTGTAGTCCCAGCTACACAGGAGTCTGAGGCAGGAGAATGGCGTGAACCCGGGAGGCGGAGCTTGCAGTGAGTGGAGATGGAGCCACTGCACTCCAGCCTGGGGGACAGAGCGAGACTCCGTCTCAAAAAAAAAAAAAAAAAAAAAAAAAGATTCTAGGACATAAGAGTTTCAAATACTAAGATTTTCCTACATTTCTAAGTAATGTGGGCATCACAAATGTCTTTTGGTGCCTTCTTTCGGAAGCATACCAACAGCCAAAAACTCACAAACTATCACTAATTGCTTACTCTTCAGATACCCATTTGCTACACAGCTTGTGGTAGAATGGGCACTTATTAAATTGTTTTAAAATGGACTAATGAGTGGATACAGCCACAGAGATGCCTAGTAGTATCCACTGAAAATGTTTAACTAACTAAAGCAAAAGGTATGAGTAATGGCACAAAACCCAATTTTTTTTTTTTTTTGGCTGCAATGAACATGTCTTATCTATATAACAAAAAGAGTTGAAGAAAAACAATAACAATATTTGAAACATGGCAGTCTGTTACCTTCAGACAAGATTATGGGAGTTCTACTGTCACTTTAACAATATTAGTTCATTTACATAACACAGTCAAATCCCAGATCTAAAGTTGTTTTCATACATACGCTGTACCATGTAAGTCACCAAGATAAAAAAATGACTTTTCTTGACATGGATGGAATGTATATGTGTTGGCTTTATAGAAGGACTGAAATAGAGGTTGAGAATGTATAAAGAATGGAGGTGATTTATAATATAGATTCGTCATTTAAAATATTTTGTAGCTTTAAATAACAGCTTTAATTAAAATCTTTTCATTTTAATGTGTTAAACATAAAATCTAATTCTTCCACTGCCTCTTTTCCTGTGCTAATATTTTACTTATGCTTCAGCTGTTTAAATGTTGCTGCACAGTTTAATTACTTTTCTTTGCACTAGAGTAATTTGTCTGGTGCTTGTTGCCTATGGCATTATATCCTTTGTAAACTTGCAGTTACCTTATGTCTATCTCTTTCCCTTGGAATTTTCTGCCATTTCCCAGTCTTGCTCAAACATATCTATTTCTATTAACCTTTTTGCTGCCATCATTTTAGAAATAACTTACTTTTACCTTAAAATTTTTGCATAAAATGCATTCAGATGGTTCAAAAAATAATACAAAAAGGTACATAATAAAAGCTTTCTCCCACCTCTGCTCTAATCTGCCCCATTCCTTCCTCTACCCTCACTCTGGATAAATCATTTTATTAGTTTCTTATATGTCTTTAGAAAGGTTTTACATTCTTAATCTTTTTGGTGTTTTTTTGTTGGTTTGTTTATTTCTCTCTTTTTTTTTTTTTTAAAGACAAGGACTCACTCTGTTGTCCAGGCTAGAGTGTAGTGGCACAATCATAGCTTACTACAGCCTCGAATGCCTGGGCTCAAGCTGATTCTCCAGACTTGACCTCCTGAGAAGCTGGGATTACAGGTGCACGTGGCCTTGCCCAGCTAATTTTTAAATTTTTTTTTTTTTTTTTTTTTGTAGAGACAGGCTCTTGCTTTGTTGCCCAGACTGGTCTCAAACTCCTGGCTAATGCAAACAATCCTCCTGTTTTGGTCTCCCAAAGTGCTGGGATTATAGGCATAAGCCACGACACCTGGTATTGTTTATTTTATTTTTTAATTTTCTTTGCAATTTATACTCTTAATTTTACATAGTCTTATTTTTAACCCATCTCTTATTCACTTAACAATACATCTTGAAGGTATTTCCATTTTAATAGACAGACACCAACGCCATTCTTTTCACAGTTTCCTAGTTTTCCATTGTATAAATGTACCACATTTTTTAAACCAGATTCCTATTGATGGGCATTTGGGTTGCTTCCAACCTTGTTTTTGTAAATATTGCTGCCATAAAAAACTTCTACATATATCACTTCTTACTTGTGCAGGCTTATCTTTAGGATAAATTACCAGAAATGGAATTGCCTGGTCAAAGGGTATATGCATTTACAATTTAGATAACTATCCCAGGAGCAGAGTATGAAAAAACTTATTTATCCACGGCCTCACCAACAAAATGAGGCGATAGGTGGGAAAAAAAATCTTAGCATAGTTTTAATTTGCATGACTTTTATATGTATATTTGAACATATTTTCATATGCTTGAGGGTCATTTTAATTTCTTTCAATGTAAACTGACCGCTGATTTTTCTCTAGGTTGCTTATCAATTCCAAGGAGCAATTCATATTTGCCCACTGTTGTAAGTGAAGATGTATTTCCCAGGTTGTCTTTGGCTTTATGTTTGTGGTTCAAGAAAGTCATTTTATAGAAGACTGAGTAAGTAGAGGTCCTGTACAGGTCTACAGAAGACTAGGCATATATAACTAAGCATATAGTTGTGTTTTGCCCAATGTCATACAATTCGTGGCAGAGTTAAGTCTATAATTGAGTTAATATGTGATTAGACAGAAGAGGTAAAGGGGAAAGAAGAGAATGATAACTAATTCAACACAATAATTTAACAAATCCATTCAACTAACATATATTTAGCACCTACTATGTGCCATGCAGTTTTTAAACCCAAGTGACTAAAAGAACACAGTATCATAAACTGATGAAGGACAATCAAAGCAAGGAATTGAAAAACAGGTACTCAAACAAGTACATGTACACCTACGTTCACGGAAGCACTATTCACAATAGTGGAAACAGCACTTAGATGAATGAATAAATAAACTGTGGTATATACACACAACAGAAAATATTATTCATCAATAAGTTAGCTATATACTGTCAACTAGAAGCTTATTCTAAGATACTATCTCTGTTATTTTCTCTTTCCCTTCTAAATCACTTAATTTCACCTAAGAAACTGTCTTTTAAACTCTAGACTCATTAAAAAAAGTTAATAAATACAGTGTCATTGGTTTTATGAAAGACAGAAAATATTATTCATCCATAAAAATGAAGTACTGATACATGTGACATCTTGGATGAACCTCAAAAACATTATCCTAAGTGAAAAAAAGCCAGACACAAAGGTCATATATGATTCCTTTTTACATGAAATATCTATAAATCCATAGAAACAGAATGCATGTTGGTGGTTGCCAGGGGCTAGGAAGACAGGGCAATGGAGACAAACTGTTTAATGGATAAGAGGTTTTACTTTAGAGTGATGGAAATGCTTTGGAACTAGATAGAGGTAGTGGTTGCACAACATTATGAATGTACAAAATCTCCCTGAATTGCTCACTTTAAAATGGTTATTTTGGCTGGGTGTGGTGGCTCACGCCTGTAATCCTAGCATTTTAGTGGGCCAAGGCGGGCTGATAGCTTGAGCTCAGGAGTTTGAGACCAGCCTGGGCAATAAGGCGAAACCCGTCTCTACAAAAAATACAAAAATCAGCTGGGCGTAGTGGCACGTGCCTGTAGTCCCAGCTACTTGGGGGGCTGAGGCAGGAGGATCACTTGAACCCGGGAGGTTGAGGCTGTAGTGAGCCCTGATCATGCCACTGCACTCCAGCCTGGGTGACAAAGTGAGACTCTATCTCCCCCCTCCCCACAAAAAAGGGGTTAATTTTATACTATGTGTATTTCACCTCAATAAATTGTTTTTAAAAATCAGATGACGGGACTGATTACAGGTAAAAACGTAAGGTCTTGTTTCAGATATGTTGAAATTGAGATTTTGGGAAGATATCCAGGCAGAGATTTCTAGAAGATAGCTGGAAATATAAGTCTGGAATTACGGGAGAGGCTAGGGCTAGAGACAAATATCTGAGGGAAAATGGCTGAAAGTTACAGAAGTAGATGAGACCTCTGACAGGTAGAATATATAGAAAGACTTTTATCTTGGGGCAGAAATGGGAGCTAAAGGAAAAGAGTTAATAAAGAAAACAATGAACTATCAAATGAGTAGGAGAAAAATAAGTTACTGCAGTATCAAAGTCCAGAGAAAATTCTGAAATGAACAAGTGGTCAATATATCAATGAATCAGAGAAATACAGAAGTACAAGTACAAGAACTAAGAAAGGAGTAAGCCTAGGTAAATTAGGTCACATTGTGCATCATGAAAACAACAACAAATTTCTGTACCCTATAATATAAAACAAAGCAGCACAAAATATGTTTGTAAAAGAAAGCTCTCCCTACATATTTTCATCTGTTTTGATTAAATAATGTTTCCACAAGAAAAACCATCAATAAGCCTGGGCATGGTGCTCACGCCTGTAATCCCAGCACTTTGGGAGGCTGAGGTGGGTGGATTGCTTGAGGTCAGGTGTTTAAGACCAGCCTGACCAACATGGTGAAACACCGTCTCTACTAAAAATACAAAAATTAGCCAGGCGTGGTAGCAGGCCCCTGTAATCCCTGCTACTCTGGAGGCTGAGGCAGGAGAATCGCTTGAACCCAGGAGGTGGAGGTTGCAGGGAGCCGAGATCACGCTGCTGCACTCCAGCCTGGGTGACAGAGCAAGACTCTGTCTCGAAAGAAAAAAAAAAAAAAAGCAAACCATTAATAAAAGTAATTTAAAAACAAAAGTTGAAATCAATAAAATTACAAGATTAAAGACTCTTTATCAAAAGTATCTAACTAGGATCTAGGCCTATATGCATCCCTTTTGATTTAAATAAAACAGATTTGTTTGAGCAAATGACAGAGCTGGAAAGGGTAGGAACTGGGTACAGAAACATTAATATGATAATGTTTCTTCAACTCAAATATAGTATTTCCAATTAAAGAATAAAAAGATGTTTCTCTGAGGGTTAAATGTATAAGGAGATATATATATATATGTTTTTCTTTTAGACGTAATGTTACTCTTGTCACCCAGGCTGCAGTGCAATGGCATGATCTCGGCTCACTGTAACCTCCACCCTTTGGGTTCAAGCGATTCTCCTGCCTCAGCCTCCTGAGTAGCTGGGATTATAGGCACATGCCACCACACCAAGCTAATTTTTATATTTTAGTAGAAATGGGGTTTCACCATGTTGGCCAGGCTGGTCTCGAACTTCTGACCTCAGGTGATCCACCTGCCTCAGTCTCCCAAAGTATTGGTCTGGGGAGGTGTGAGAGGAGCAGCAGTAGTCCCCTATATCCCTAAGGTGTCCTTTCCTATTCAGTCTCCCCTACTTTAGGGCCAAAACATCTCCCTCTAATCAAAAGAAAACCTACAGATCCTTGTTTTCCCATCTGTAAAATAAGAATAATTTCCAAGGGCCCTTCCAATTTTCATATTTTATAATTGATTGTCAAGAATATTCACATACATTCTAAGTTCATGGCATATTCATTCATTGAACAAACATTCCTACTGTGTATATCTAAATTTTCCAACTGTCCTTTCGCTTTTTTTTTTTTTTTTTTGAGATGGAATCTCCCTCTGCTGACCAGGCTGTAGTGCAGTGGCGCGATCACAACTCACTGCAACTACTGCCTCCCAACTTCAAGCGATTCTCTTGCCTCAGCCTCCCGTGCAGCTGGGATTACAGGCGCGTGTCACCATGCCTGGCCAAGTTTTGTATTTTTAGTAGAGATGGGGTTTCACCATGTTGGCCAGGCTGGTCTTGAACTTCTGACCTCAGGTGATCTGCCCACCTCAGCCTCCCAAAGCACTGGGATTACACGCTTGAGCTACTGCGCCCAGACCCAACTGTCCTTTCTGTTCCCATCTCCCCAGTGACTTTGATCCATCAATAATCCATTCTTTCTCCTAAATTTTTGGTGTCTCCTTTTCCTTAACATTTAAACATGTTCAAATATCTCTCATCTATTAGATTACAAGAGACTTAAAAGACTTATCAACCAAATGCAATGTACAGACCTTGTTTAGGTCCTGATTTGAATAAATCAACTGTAAAAAAAAGTTTAAGATATAATCAGGAAAATTTGAACACTGATTAGTAATAATATTACAGAATTATCACTAATTTTTTTTGGTACAATGATATTGTGGGGATATATGAATTAGATATATACTGAATATAAACTGAAATATTTATGGATGAAATAATAGAATATATAATAAAACAGTTTGGTTGGAGTCTACAGAAAGAAGTTTATGAATTAATATTTATAGAAAGTGGGTGATGATTATACTGGGAGAGATTCATTATTATTTATTAAAAATTTTCCCACCACAATTTCTTCTGTTAACACTTTTCCTGATCAAAAACCCCATTAATCAATCACTCAGGCCGGGCGCGGTGGCTCAAGCCTGTAATCCCAGCACTTTGGGAGGCCGAGACGGGCGGATCACGAGGTCAGGAGATCGAGACCATCCTGGCTAACACAGTGAAACCCCGTCTCTACTAAAAAATACAAAAAAACTAGCCTGGCGAGGTGGCGGGCGCCTGTAGTCCCAGCTACTCGGGAGGCTGAGGCAGGAGAATAGCGTAAACCCGGGAGGCGGAGCTTGCAGTGAGCTGAGATCCGGCCACTGCACTCCAGTCTGGGCGACAGAGCGAGACTCCGTCTCAAAAAAAAAAAAAAAAAAAAATCAATCACTCATACTGTCTCCATATCCTCATTTCCTGTTTAATCAACAGTGACATATAGCCAGCTTGTATGTCCACTAAATACCATTGCTCTTCCTAAGGTCACTTTCTAACTGAAAAATCCAATGAAAGCCTTTTAATTTTTATCATATTTATATCCATCCATTTATTGAGTCATTTACTGGAAAAGGAACTATTCAAATCTTAGCATCATAGTAAAAAAGATGAAACAAATGGATCCTCTTCTGCTTGAAACCTGTTCCTCTGGCCCCATAACACCACTCTGATCTAGTTCTCCTATCTTTTACTGTCTCCTTTGTAAGTTTATTTTCTGTAAATAAACCTTAAATATTGGTGCTTTCTATTTCTGATCCTCTTCCCATCTATAAACCACACCTGAGCACTTCACCTACTTCTATGGTTTCTATATGTATACTAATAACTCCAGCCAAGACCTCACTTTGGAGATGCAAATGAGTATATCACAATTCATGCTAGTCATTACCACCGAAGCCTAAAATTCCATTTTTCACAACTGAACTTGATAATTTCCTCTCAAAATTGTACCTTGACTAGTATATCCTACCTCTATGAGTCATGTCATTAAGAGCTAGGAATACCAATCAAAAGGTTCAGTAGTAAAACAGGATAGATATCTAAAGGTTATGGAGCCAATAGTATTGAAAATGCAGCAAAGACAAATGGTATAAGCAGAATAGAATAGTGATTCTCAAAATGTGTTGCCTACATCATCATCATCACCTGGGAACTTGTTAAGATAAGCAAATTCTCTGGCCCCACACCAGCCCTGCTGAATTAAAAACACTGGTGGTGGGGCCCAGACATCTATGTTTTAACAAGTCCTCTAAGTGATTCTGCTGCATGTTTATCTGAGAACCCCTGGAAAAGAGCATAGACACAGGGCTTTCATGTAGCTCCTGAGGCTAAGGATGGGGGAAATTCGACCTGAGTGCTTAACAGTCTAGGTCAGGAACCATTCTTGACTCCATCCTCCCTTACCTACCCTACAAATAATGTCTACCAAGTTCTGAACATTTTATCATTTTTTAAATAACACTTTAAAAATTGAGAATATAACATATACAGTAAAGTGCATAAATCTTAAGCACACAGACTGATACCTTTTAATGTAACCAACAAACACACACATATAGAACATTTTCAGCACCCCTGAAAGCTTAGTCATATTCTTCTCAGTCATTACCCATCTTTTAGGTAACCACAAATCTGATTTGAATCACCATAGATTAGTTTTTCTTGCTCCTGAGATTCATATGAACAGCAAATAAATTTTTTATAAGTGTCTGACTTGTTCCACTCAACATAATGTCTATGAAATTCACTTATGTGGCTGAACATGTCAGCAGTTCATTCATGTAGTGTTCCATTGTAGGAATACATCACAATTTAGCTACCCATTCACCTGTTGGTACGTATTTGGGTTGTTTGCATTATTAAGAATATTTGCTTCTATAAAGAAGAGACACAAATGGCCAACAAACATGAAAAAATGCTCAACATCACTAATGATCAGGGAAATGCAAATCAGAACCACAATGCAATACCATCTTACTCCTTTAAGAATGGCCGTAATCAAAGAATAAAAAAACAGTAGATGTTGGTGTGGATGAGGTGATCAGGGAACACTTCTACACTGCTGGTGGGAATGTAAACTAGTACAGCCTCTATGGAAAACAGTGTGGAGATTCCTTAAGGAACTAAAAGTAGAACTACAATTTGATCCAGCAATCCCATTACTGGGTATCTACCCAGAGGAAAAGAAGTCATTATACGAAAAAGATACTTGCTCATACATGTTTATACCAGCACAATTCACAATAGCAAAATTGTGGAACCAACCCAAATGCCCATCAATCAACCAGTGGATAAAGAAACTCTGGTGTATAGATATACACAATGGAATACTACTCAGCCTTAAAAAGGAATGAATTAACAGCATTTGCAATGACCTGGATGAGATTAGAAACTATTATTCTACGTAAAGTAACTCAGGAATGGAAAATCAAACATCATATGTTCTCACTGATATGTGGGAGCTAAGCTATGAGGATGCAAAGGCATAAGAATGACACAATGGACTTTGGGGACTTGGGGGGAAAAGTGGGAGGAGGGCAAGGGATAAAAGACAACAAATATGGTGCAGTATACCATAGGCTCTACCATGGTTCTCACAAATGGGTGCACCAGGTTCTCACAAATGGGTGCACCAGGTTCTCACAAATCTTCACTAGAGAACTTACTCATGTAACCAAATACCACTTTTACCCCCAATAACTTATGGAAAAATAGAATTTAAAAAAAGGAATATCTGCTTTTCTAAATAAAACTATCATGTAATTCTCATACATGTCTTCTGGTAGAAGGAGGCACTTATTTTTCTTAGGTATTATAACCGGGTTGGGAGCATGAATTGAGATGAGGGGTGTGTGTATGTGTGTGTGTGTTCAGCTTTGGCAGATATAGTCAGATAATTTGTGAGAGTGAATGTACCAATTTACATTCTCAACAAAAATGTTGGAGAGCTCCAGTTGTTCCATATCTTCACCATCAATCAATACTGATTGCCAGACTTTTTTACTTTACACATTCCACTGGTCATGTAGTGGTAACTCATTGGAGTTTTAATTTGCTTCTGATTAGTAATGATGTTGTATACCTTCTCATGTGTCTTTTAGGCACCTGGATATAATCTTTTAGGAACTAGGGCTACATGTTTCAACATGAATAAGTTTCAAATACATAATATTAAGTTGAAAAAGCAAGCTGGTAAATGGCACACAGTATAATACCATTAATTTAAAGATGTAAAATAATATGGTTTATGCATAACAGTGTATGTGCACATGTATACATACACACACACACACACACACACACACATAAAGGTAGAAACATATGCATGGGAATTGAAACCACCAAAATCAAGGCAGACTGAGGAGACAGAGAAAGAAGGGTATTGGAAGATAAATGAAAGCTTTCAAGTGAATCTATAGTTTCGTTTAAAAATTCTGAAGCAAAAATAAGAAATTCTCAGTTTGATCTCTTCTAGGTATTAGGTACCTAATGTTTTTTCTGTTCTCCATTGTTTTTTGTTTGTTTGTTTTTGTTTTTTTGAGATGGAGTCTCACTCTGTTGCCCAGGCTGGAGAGCAGTGGTGCAATATCATCAGCTCACTGCAACTTCCACCTCCTAGGTTCAACCGATTCTTCTGCCTCAGCCTCCCGAGTAGCTGGGATTACAGGTGCGCCATCACGTCCAGCTAATTTTTGTATTTTTAGTAGAGACGGGGTTTCACCATGTTGGCCAGGCTGGTCTCAAATTCCTGACCTCAGGTGATCCCCCTGCCTCGTCCTCCCAAAGTGCTGAGATTACAGGCGTGAGCCACTGCACCAGGCCCCGTTCTCCTTTCTTATCTCTATGCTTAAGATAATTAAAAAAAAAAAAAAATCCAGGCATATGCAAAGGCAAAGAGAATGTGAGTACAGTAATTTATAAAGAGAAGAGATGTAAAAGGAGTAGAGTTCAGTTTCCTCATCCAAGGACAAACTGGACAAGAAGATCCCAAAGAGCCTTTCTATCTCTGACATCTAATGATCTCTAAATAGTAATTTGATGTTTGCGCCTACATTGTAGTGTGACTAACAGCAATAATATTGATAATGTAGTCCTTGAGAATAAATTTCTCCAACAAACAGAATGCTTTATAGCTAAGGACTCATCATCCCTACATAGAATGATAGGATGTATTATTCCATTTTATAGATGAAGAAATTGAGGCATACAAGAGTGTTATTTATTGAGAAATTAAGCTCACAGAAAATCTTTAAAAATCCTGATTGCAAAATTGTAAAGGCGGGGAGTGGATACTGAAAAGGAATAAATATAATTATTCATTTAAATTTCAACAGTTTTGAAGGCCATGCCCTTCATATTAAATCTATTTGATATTCACATTTACTCATTCATTCATTCATTCATGTATTCCCTAAACAAATTACTGTCTTTATTAAGTAGCAGAAGTTATGCTAGGACTGTAACTATGAAATCAAATAAGACATGGTCACTGCCTTCAAATAGTTTTACTGGGGGTGAGATCTAGATAAGCAAAATCTCCAATAAACTGTGGTGATGAGTTACGGTAGAGCTATATATGTACTGAGGGGGAATATAGAGTTGAAGGGGACTGGGGTGTGGATTGTTTGTTGTGTTTGTGTATGCATGTGCAAAATAAGAAAACCTAATAGTGTTACCTGGTATAAGTGTTCCTGAAAAGTTTCAGAGGTATTCTTTTTCCTTTTTGTAAATCATTAATATGGAAATAGCATATCTTGAAAACTGAAAATTAACATTCAATTTTCATAGATGAACTGAGAATTGTTTATGAATTTTAAAAAAGGACAATGCAGCCACAACCAGAAGGTTCTTTAATTTTTGTGTTTACTGTGATATAATTTTTCAAAGTGGGTAGGGTTAATCTTCTTGAAGCCAAAAAACCTATTGGAAGATTAAACATGCATAACTATTAACATATAATAATATTTCTAAAGTTTTTTTTATCATTATTAACAAATGTATCTGTAGAAGTCAGAGAAATAGCAGCCTCCCTGGAGCAAAACATTTCTAACAATTAGATATCTTTTGTGAGAAGCCCAGAAAAGCTATGATCAATTGCTTTCTTGGATTAAACTGATGGTTCTAAATGAAAAACAAATTAGGTGCAGATGTTCAGTATATTGAGATTAATTTTATTCTCATGGGTAAACCATTTCTTCAGTTTCTTGGACTAACAGTAATTTGTTTCCAGAGAAGTGAACATGTGCCGAAATAACTAAGCCAAGCAGCACAGCTCAGTAAGTTTTTCCACACACATATATATAAAGTAGATAAATGTTTCCAATAAACAAAAGGTCTCACATTTGTATTAGTAATGACTTTCTATAAAAGTAAAATAAAATCCATTCAACCAAGACATGTCAGAACCTACTAGATTCAGACAGATTCAAAAACAAACAAAAAGAGCTACTTGCCTGGGGCTCCAGCCTAGTAGAAAAGGGACAAATAAGCAATAATTACAATATAAGGTAATGGGGCTCAAATAGAGATGGGAGCAAAACAATTTGGGAATATGAGCTTTTCCCACTAATGAACCCAAGAAAAGATAACATAATATAGTTCACTATCACACACACACAAATACTAAAAACATAATAAATAATATATGAGAATGTTTGGTCTTCTCACGTCAGTAATAACAATGACTATATATTATGGGTATAGATATTTTATAAAACACTTATGTATTACAAGGTAGATCAATCAGCTTTAATTATCATTTAATATCTTCATCCATGATCTTTGTAAGCAACTTAAGAGCAGGAATCATGTTGTCCACCTTTGTGTTCCAAGGCCCAACACGATGCCTGTTACATAATAGTTTTAACACATGTTGAATGAATGAATGTATACACATATACATGAGTGTTCATAATGACAAAAATAGCATACTTCTGCATTCATGGATACCAGAATTGAGTGGGACAGACAATACTTGGAAAGGATATTTGATATCCAATATATCAGAAGGTTCACTAAGCAAAGGGAAATGAAGTTTAATAGGGATGGGTACTGAGAGCACCTATCTATAAGTTAACATATGTGATTCATATTTTTCATATTCTCTCTAGTTGTATAATTATGACTACATAGTAGATATTCAACAAATGCTTGTTGAATGAACACTTCTATCTCCATAATATATCTCTTAAACCCAACTCCTCTCTATTGGCCTGAACTATAATAGCAATCTATGGATCTCCACTCTTTCGCTTCCAAAGTAGCTTTAGTTGCCATATTAGTCCCCCTAAAACACACTGATCATGTAACTTTTATTTTCAAATTTCCCAAAAGGCTCCCTAGTATTCAGGATCCCTCATTTAAAAAAAAAAAAAAAAAGAAATGCATAGGGAGTTCATAGTACAAAAGCCTGGAACTGACACAGAGCAGATACTAAATGGCCAAAAATTAATGAACTAGGTTGTGTTGGGAAAATTAGTTATCCATACACTTTAAAGTGAGAATGGATCCCTATACAAAAATCAATGTTATGTATTAAGAGATTTAAACATAAAAGAAAATATAGGATAATTTAAAACAATCTCTACTCAGCTCTCTAGTCTCCCAGCTGTTGTTTAATACTAGGTTTCTTAGAGCACCACCGTATACAAGCACAGTTTAGCAATCCGCTAAAAACTTGCGAGGAATTTGTATCCAGATTCTTGCATTCCTTCTCTGCAATTCCCTCCTCTCCAGGATTTTGACCTTTAAGTTATAGCCACTATTATCTCCAAACTCTGCCTCAGTTTCTTCAGCCCGGTAAGACTACTGCGTCCTGTTAGGGTTGTATTCTTTTGCATTCCAATTTGGAAAATGCCATAAAGAAAAGGCCAGGATGAATGTGGTGCTCACTTCATGTGTTTCTCGTCTTTGAATGATTATAGTCTCTTAGATCCTGCCTGTGCTGATTGTTCTCAATGCCTTCAAACAGTGTATACAGTATTTTATTCAGTTTTTACAGATTTTTTTTGATAGGCAAGTTAGTTTAAAATAAGCCATTATGGCCAGAATCGATGTCTAGTTATGAAACTGTCTTGTTGGTTTCTCATTTTTCTGATTCCTTGTTTTTTAATTTTTTTTTAATGTATTTACATTTTTTTTTGAGGCAGGGTCTCACTCCAGTCCCCCAGGCTGAAGTGCAGTGGTGTGATCTCTCCTCACTGCAGACTTCCTGGGCTCAAGCGATCCTCCCACCTCAGCCTTCTAAGTAGCTAGGAGTACACGTGCTCACTACCATGCCCAACTAATTTGCGTGTGTGTGTGTGTGTGTGTGTGTGTGTGTGTATTTAGTAGAGACAGGGCTTTGTCATGTTGCCCAGGCTGGTCTCAAACTCCTGCCCTCAAGTGATCCACCCATCTTGACCCCCTAAGGTCCTAGGATTACAGGCGTGAGCCACCACGCCCTGCCATATTCCTTCTTTTAATTATAATGTTAAATAAAATAGATATTTTTTGAGACAGGGTCTCACTTTGTTGTCCTGGCTGGTCTGAAACTCCAGGGCTCAAGCAATCCTTCCACCTCAGCCTCCCAAGGAGCTAGGATTACAGGTGTGTGCCACTACACCCAGCTAATATTTTTTTGTTTTAAATAAATAGAGTCCCTCTATGTTGCCCTGGCTGGTCTCAAACTCCTAGCCTCAAGAGAGCCTTTTGCCTGGCCTTTCTAAAGTGCTGAAATTACAGGTGTGAGCCACTGTGATTGGCTGATTTCTTCTTTCATATCTTTAAGCATTCCATCAGTGGTTATTTTATATTGTGTCTCTAATGATGCCAATCACTGATGTTTTTCATAGACTAAATCTGTTTGTTGTTTCTGCTGACTCTTATTCATAGTAGATTGCTCCCTTATGTGTTTGGTGATCTTTCATTGTCAGTTCATGTTTGGTTTATTTAATATGGGAAAATCCTGGAAGTTTAAGGTGAAGATGTTTTCTCTAAAGAGAATTTGTGCTTGTGTCTGTTTGGAGGCAAGGAGTATTACAGCCTTGGGACATATTATCTCCAGTTATTCTTTGAAAATTATTTGTAGATCATTTACTATCTTATTCCTTAATCAAAGATAGTATACACTATCTTTGATTTCTGAATGCTGGTGCTTTGTATAAAGCACAAATGAACGAACACAATGCCCAGATTTGATTGGACACAGGAGAATACTAAAGAATTATTACTATCCTTTGCTGGAAATTCAGATCCATTACTCCTTTTGGCAAGCATGTAAAAACAAACAGCAACACAGAGAAAGGAAGAAAATGCATAATTATCAGATACTTGAAAGAACGTGAAATCTGTTATGAAATCAACTATGTAAATACTGCCATATAAATCATAGTTCTATTAATTCTTTGATACTATGAAAAACTTCTAATTAAAAAAATCAAAGTAGAAACAAAAAAACAAAAGAAAACAATGCATGGCATCTGATGAAAAGATTACAGCTAACAAGTCTGGTTTTACATTGCTCTTCTTTCAACCATCTTGGTCATATAATACTTCTACAGGATGTTATACTGTTGGATCATCAACTGAAATCCTCACTTGTTCCATGTAATCTGCTTGCCGTTAAGCTAGGTTCCTTCACTTCACATTTTTGAAGCTGAGTTTTACACCTAAATCAATCATAATGAAAAATCTGAAGGGTATCAAAGTCTTAATTTTGTGGCTATTCCCAATGTGAACTGTTTGCTCTTTTATGATAACAAGTTAAATGGAGTTAACCTTTCTCGAGTGAATAATTTCATCAGCTGACAAGCCTAAATGAAAGGTTATAAATATCTGAGCAGTAGTTAAAACTGAGATTGAAAATGAGGGAGTTTTTTTTAAAATTACTATAATAAAAACCAAATTCAAGAGAAGTAACTTTGGAAATAACCTACAGACCTAACTGAGAAGCGCATATAACTAGCATATTCAGTAGTATAACTCAATGTCAGCCTCTTTTTATGCATTCAACTAATGAAAGGTATTTTTCTAACCCCTTAATTAGCTATATCTGATTCACATTTTTAAATAGAAAATAACTCTAACAGTTCCCGCTGGATCTAACTCATTTTAATTGCTTTTTATTCAAACAATTCAGAAATCTAAAATAACAAAAAGAAAATACCAGGACTGGAAATCTATTTTATAGAACAAAATTTTATGGAGGAAAAACAGTTTTTAGGTGAATAAGTCTTTAAATAAATGTAGAAGCTTCCTATTTTATCTGTTTGATGGCTTTAATCTTAAAAATCTGAGCTCTTAAATTTAAAAATGTGAAATCACTGATATTGGCAACATAGTTTTAGATTTTTAAAAGTTGAAAATACATTCAGAAAATAAATTTATTTTATGCCTCTTAATGCCACATATTTCAAGAGACATTTCAACCTTTTAAATTAAATTAAATTAAATTAATTAATTAGAGACAGGGTCTTGCCCTGTCATTGAGGATGGAGTACATTGATGTGAACTCAGTTCACTGCAGCCTCAACCTTCCAGGTTCAAGTGATCCTCCCACCTGAGCTCCACAAGTAGCTGGGATTGCAGGTGTGTGCCACCATGCCCAGCTAATTTTTAAATTTTTTGTAGAGATGTGGTCTCGCTATGTTGCCCAGGCTGGGATTTCGACTTTTTACAGTAAAAGTAACACTCATTAAGGAAAAAATTTTAAACCGTGAAAAGGAAAAAAATTCCACATATGTTCCCCAAATTTAAACCTAACCACTATTAATATCTTTGAGTACTTCTTTTTGGTCTCTATTTTTTCCCTATACACAGATTGGTAACATAGTTTGATCACATTGTCTATATAAATTTGATCACTTTTTTTCCAATAAACTTTAGATCATAGAATAAATTCTACTGTTCAAGGAACCTGGAATGCAGCTGCTGATAGTTATCTGTGCTTTTACTCTCTGTAGCTTAACGACAGCTTTTAGAGAAAATATATAAAATCTATGAGTCATGCACTTGAGACTTTATTATCTGTCCATTGCATAGTTTCACTAATCAACTAGCAGATATCACACAAAACATTTACTCTTCAAAGAAATTTTACTTCTTACCTTCTGGGCTGCAAGATGGAGGGCTGTTCTCTGGCTATGGTCAGTTTTATTCACATCTGCTCCTGCCTTCAGGAGAGCATCTGCACAATCCAATCTGTCAGCCAACACGCAATACATAAGTGGTGTTCTCCCAAATTGATCTTCTTTGTCTTTAAGAGCAGAGTTTCCTATGAGGACAAGAAACAGATAGTGATATTTGATAATTGTTATTACTAATATAAGTAGGAACTATATTTGCTGTTTATTATCAAGCATTGTGCTAAATGCATTAAATATATCATCTTATTTTTACTTATCCTATGAAGTAGATATTACCATTGTCATATTATATGAAACTGAGGCTCAAAGTAGTTAAGTAACCAGTCTATGTTCACACTGAAAGCAGGTGGGGCTAGAATTTAAACTGATGACTCAATCATATTATGCTGAACGAACATTTTGAGATACAGAGCTACTTATGTTCCTCCCTCACTCACTCTTGTCTTTTGAAACAAATATTTAATTAATGCCAACTGTACACTAGGCATTGCGGTATGCTTTATGAGTGATACAAAAATGAATCATAAGCCAGGCATGGTGGCTCACACCTGTAATCCCAGCACTCTGGGAGGCCGAGGTGGGCAGATCACCTGAGGTCAGGAGTTCAAGACCAGTCTGACCAACATGGTGAAACCCTGTCTCTACTAAAAATACAAAAATTAGCCAGGCGTGGTGGCAGATGCCTGTAATCCCAGCTACTCAGGAGGCTGAGGCAGGAGAATTGCTTAAACCCAGGAGGTGGAGGTTGCAGTGAACCAAGATTGTGCCGTTGAACTCCAGCCTGGACAATGAGAGCAAAACTCCATCTCAGAAAAAAAAAAAAAGTCACGGTTGATTTCCCTTTCTAGACAAGATGACAAGCTAGAGCAAGTACACAGTATCCTCATCCTCCTGCTAATTACAACTAAAATCCCCAGGGCAAAAGGCAAAATAAATGACAGGCGGAGAAGGGAAGGCAGCCTTGACTAGGAACTTTGAAATTTGAGAGACAACCTGTGGTAAGTTCCCTGAAGCATTTTTTGTTTGCTTGTTTGCTTTTGCCTCCAATCTATAGTAAATTATAGGCTACAGTAGCCTATAATCCAGAAGCACCAAAGCACACAGATGCCAAACGTCTCAAGAGAAGTCTACTCTCTCTAGTAAAAAGACTGGCAGGCAGGTAACTCTGCCGAGTGAGCCATTTGACTACGCTGTACTCAAAACACATACAATAAAAGAAACTGTACCTCTTTTCCCCACTGGACACTATAGAGACTGTTGGGAGGAGCCCTGTCAAACTACCATGCCCCGAATTAAGCAAAGGATATCAATGAGGTAGTATTTTACCCCTTTCCAACTAGAGAGTAGGAGAGTAGGAGTATAGAGAGGACAAAGTTGGAGGAAGTAACTCTTTAAATTGGTATAAAAAGTTAGGACACTTTGGTATAAAAAGTCAGGACACTTTTGAGCAGCCCATGTGTGAAACTGGTATGAATCAAGATAGCAAAAGCTCTGAGAATTGAACTATAGTTAGATTACTGCCTTGGTTCTAAATGGGCCTGAGCAGCCCAGAGGTGGGGCAAATCAGAAGAGCCCTGCAAGATCTCTGAAAACGAACTTGAAAATGAAACCACAAATTCGAAAGAGAATGTTCATTCTAAACCTTGACAGATTGTCCATTTACTAAAATAAGATCCAGAGTCTCATAATACAGAAAATGTCAAAGATATAATACCAAATTATGAAACAACTCAAAAGTTTGGAAAATATTAATGTAAACAAGAAAAGACAATCAACAGGCACTGACACTGTGATGACACAGATATATTAGAATTATGTGACAAGAATTTTAAAACAACTCTCATAAAAATGCTCCAACAATCAACTATGAACACTCATGAAACAAATAGAACATTAGGAATGAAAAAAGAGCAGCAGAATGTAAATATCTGAGAAAAATAATAGACTGTTTTTATCCTCTTTAGCTTTTTTTTTTTTTTTTTAATGAGGGTCCCACTGTGTTGCCCAGGCTGGTCTTGAACTCCTGGACTCGGCTCAAGCAATCCTCCCTGCCTCAGCCTCCTGAGTAGCTGGGGCTACAATGCATGCCTGGCTTACCCTCTTTAATTTTTAGAATTATGTTTCCATGATTGAAAGCAAAAATAACCTTGCTGTATGATGTGGTTCTCAGTTTATGTAGAGGTGATTTTTAAAATAACGATATCAAAAAGAAGGGTAAAGGGACCTAATTAGTGATAAGGCTTCTATATTGCACTCAAAGTGGAAAACACAGACTGTGATAAAATAACTATACATATTCTAATACCAGATCATACACACACACACACACACACACACACACACACTCAGAAACAAGTAAACAAAAAACCTCCAACAAAGACAAACTATACAAAGAGATTTATTTAAAAACACAATACAGACCCAGCAGGGTGGCTCACGCCTATAATTCCAACATTTTGAGAGGCCGAGGTTGGTGGTTCACTTGAGGCCTGGAGTTGGAGACCAGCCTGGCCAACATGCCAAAAACCAGTCTCTACTAAAAACACAAAAATTAGCTGGGTGTGGTGGTGGCACATGCCTATAATACCAGCTACTTGGGAGGCTGAGGCATGAGAATCACCTGAACCCAGGAGGTGGAGGTTGCAGTGAGCTGAGATTGCACCACTACATCCCAGCTTGGATAACAGAACAAAAACCACAATATAAGATACCACTTCACATACACTAGGATGGTTATAATAAAAAAGATACATAATAACAAGTATTAATGAGAATATGGAGAAATCAAAACCCTCATATACTACTGGTGGGAATCTAAAATGGTGCAGTCACTTTGGAAAATATTCTGGAAGTTCCTCAAAACATTAAGTAACCATTTGACCCAGCAATTCCACTCCCAAGTATATACCCAAGAGAAATGAAGACATATGTCCACACAAAAACTGGTACACAAATATCCATTGCAGTATTATTCATGACAGCCAAATGGTGGAAATAATGCAAGTATCCATAAGTTGTTCATCAACTGACGAATGGCTAAACAAAATGTTGTATATCTCTACAGTGGAATATTATTCAGCAAAAGGAATGAAGGTCTAATATATGCTCAACATAGATGAACCTTGAAAACATGCTAAGTGAAAGAAGCCAGTCAAAAAATACCACATATTATATATTTCTGTGAAATATCTGGCACTGGCATCTCTACAGAGACAGAAAGTAGATGAGTAGTTGCCTAGGACTGGGGGTTGGGCACAAATTTGAAGAGTAACAGCCAAAGGGTGAAGGGTTTCTTTGTGGGGTAATGAAAGTGTTCTAATATCATTTGTGGTGATGTTTGCCCAACACTGAATATACAAAATCACTCAGTTGTACACTTTAAATTTTGAATTGCAGGGTATGTGAATTATATCTTAATAAAGCATTACAAAAAACTCTACCATATATAAATTAAAATGGAATACTAAAAATATTCAAGAAATGGAAAGGACAGGAATGAAAAATAGAAGGAACATGCAGTGTTCAACACAATAAATTAGAAATCTTAAATCTTAACATTCATAATTACATTAAATGTAAATGGTGTAAACACACCAATAAAAAGGCTGAGATAAAAAAGAAGACTCAATTATATGCTATTTATAAAAAACTCACTTAAAATACAATAACATAGGAGGTTAAAAGTAAAAGAATGAGCAAAACTGTAATAAACAAATACTAACGAAATGAAAGCTGGAGTTAAGTATATTAATAGCTAATAAGGCAAACTTTAGAGAAAAGACAATTACCAGAAAAAAATAGAGATATTATATAACAATAAAAGGGTCAATTTACCAAGAATACATAAAATTCCTAAATGTATATGTACTAAATCACGGAGCTTCAAAACACAGGCAGCAAAAACTGATAGAATAGAAACCCTTGAAAACACAATTATAATTGGTAACTTCAACACTCTTCTCTCAGTAATTGCTAGAATCACTAAAATGAAAATCAGTAAGGACACAGAAGAACTGAACACTGAAATAAAGCAACAGAATCTAACTGTTATTTATTTAACACTTCATCTAATGACAGCCAGGAATACAGTCTTTCAAAACACCCATGGGACCTTCACCAAAATATACAATATACTGGGTCATAAATGAACACCAACAGATTTAAAGAACTAAAGTCATACAAAGTGTATTATCTGATGACAATGTAATTAAACTAGAAATCAATAACAGAATGATAACAGGAAATAGAAAATATTTAAGATAATCCATGGGTTAAAGAGAAAATCTCAAGGGAAATTAAAAAGCATGATTAAATTAATAAAAACATATTGTTGTAAGGTTCTTGAACCACACATGAAGGAAGCTTAGAAGGAAATATATAGTAATGAATGCTTTTAATTAGAATGGAAGAATAGTTTCAAATCAATTATCTATGCTTCTACCTTAGAACACTAAAACAGAAGAGCAAATTTAACCCAAAACAAGCAGAAGGAAGTACATAAGAAAAATAAGAACAGAGAGCAATTACATTAAAATCAGAAAAAAAACAGAGAAAATCAATGAAGCTAAAATTGGTTCTTGGAAAATTAAATTAATAAATCTCTAATCAGATTGATCATTAAAAACAGAGCTGACATAAATTCCCAATATCAAGAATGATATCATTACAAAGCCCGCGGATATTAAAAGGCAAATAAGAAAATGTCATAAGCTACAAACTCACAATTTAAGTGAAATGGACAAATTCCTTGGAAGATATACTCCTTCAAAATCCGTTTAAGATGTAGATACTCTCAACAGTACTTGTGGTAGGATAATTCTAAGATGGCATTCAAGACTTCCAGCCCCTGGTATACATGCCCTGTATGGCCCCCTCTTCTTGAGTGTGGGCAGAATGACGATGTCACTCCCATGATTAGGTTTTGTTATGTGGCAAATGTGAAGGGATTTTGTGGATGTAATTGTCTCTTAATCATTTAACTTCAAGTTAATCAAGAGAGATTAGTTTGGGTTGCTTTGATCTAATCAGGTGAGCCTTTCAAAAGAGTGTCTAGAGGTCAGAGGTAGAAATTGGAAAGATTTGAAGCAGCAGAGACACTTTCCTGCTGGCCTTGGAGAAGCAAAGTGCCATGAATTTTAAAATTGTACACACATACAAAAACTGTAGTCAACTTGTGCACCTCTATTTGATGGAGTTTAGGTTTTCAGGCTCTTTCTGGGCTACATAGTTCTTTCCAGGGTACCTTGTAGCAATTTGAGAGTTCAGCAACACATTCTGCTGGGACTCAAGATCCAGGAGGAGCTTAGAGCTATGACTAGACCATTGATTGACTCATCACAAATGTGCACCTTGATCCCAGAGTCTTCACACATGCTCACCAACGAAAGATTCCCAGGATAATTCAGAGGCCTCTCATAACTTCTGCTCCAAAACGTTAATAAAGAACCTTGATAACTTGATTCTCCACCCAGGTACCAAATTCCCTTCCCCTCCACTGGAAGGTTCACCCCAACAACAGGAAAGAAAAACATTCCCTTCCCCTCCACTGGAAGGTTCACCCCAACAACAGGAAAGAAAAGTCAAGACCTTCCAGGACATCAGAGATGGTTTGCCTTACAGGAGGACAGGAATAAGGACATTGTTATCTGTGTGGAAAGAAAGGATGGCAAAACTGGGATACCTGTTACTCAACAGATTTTTCTCAGCTTAAATGAGAGGTAACAAATATTGGGCCTAAGAGGGTTCAGAATGAATCAAGAATTGAACCATTCAAATGTGGCTGCAGTTTCCACATGTATCATAGATGGGAGCCTTCTGAGAATGCTAGAATAGGAAATTATGACAATGAGCTGATTTAGTCATAAACTTTATTCTTGCACTTTTCTTTCTTGGTGGCATTTTTATGCAGCAGTCTATGCTAGGGTAGACTGTATACCAGTAATTTTGATAACCTATGATGAGTGATGTCTTCTTCTTCTTGTATCTTTTCCTTCTTGATAGCAGTAATTTATAAGGAATCTGTGTAAGTTTGAATGTATTTGAATATACTTTAGCTCTACTTTTTGATTTGAACCCAAAGCAGCACCAATAAGTCTGAAGTATTCTCACGTGTTTTATTTTTATCAATTAATTAATTAATTTTTTGAGATAGAGTTTCACTCCCGTTGCCCAGGCTGGAGTGCAATATTGTGATCTCGGCTCATTGCAGCCTCTGCCTCCTGGGCTCAAGCAGTTCTCCTGTCTCAGCCTCCTGAGTAGCTAGGACTACAGGCGTATGCACTGCGTTGGCTAATTTTTGCGCTTTTTTTGCAAAGACAGGGTTTTGTCATGTTGCCCGGGCTGGTCTTGAACTCTTAAGCTCAAGTGATCTATCTGCCTCGGCCTCCCAAAGTGCTGGGATTACAGGCATAAGCCATCACACAGGGCTCCCATATGTTTCAGAACCTAAGTCAGTGAGATGAATCCCAACATCTAGAATTTGAAGCAAGGTAACTTGTATGGAAAGAATGAAAAGAAAACATTGAGCAGTTTGACTAGAGCATAACTAATTAGATTTTCTGGTTTTTAAAAATTTGAATTATATTAAAAGGAAATTCCAACACGTTATTTTTTCAATATTCAGTAACAAATAAATATGCATATAAACAATAAAGTTGACATATTTAAATACCTTTTAAAAAGTGAATTCTGGGCCAGGTGCGGTGGCTCATGCCTGTGATTCCAGCACTTACTTTGGGAGGCCGAGGCAGGCAAATCACCAGATCAGGAGATTGAGACCATTCTGGCTAACACGGTGAAACCCTGTCTCTACTAAAAATACAAAAAAATTAGCCAGGCGTGGTGGCAGGCGCCTGTAGTCCCAGCTACTCGAGAGCCTGAGGCAGGAGAATGGCGTGAACCCAGGAGGTGGAGCTTGCAGTGAAGCCGAGATCGCACTACTGCACTCCAGCCTGGGTGACAGAGCGAGACTCCCTCTCAAAAAAAAAAAAAAAAAAAAAAAAAAGAATTCTGCCAATGTATCCTCTTTTATTTCACTGAGCAGTGGTTTGTAGTTCTCCTTGAAGAGGTCCTTTACATCCCTTGTAAGTTGGATTCCTAGGTATTTTATTCTCTTTGAAGCAATTGTGAATGGAAGTTCATTCATGATTTGGCTCTCTGTTTGTCTGTTACTGGTGTATAAGAATGCTTGTGATTTTTGCACATTAATTTTGTATCCTGAGACTTTGCTGAAGTTGCTTATCAGCTTAAGGAGATTTTGGGCTGAGACAATGGGGTTTTCTAAATATACAATCATGTCATCTGCAAAGAGGGACAATTTGACTTCTTCTTTTCCTAACTGAATACCCTTGATTTCTTTCTCTTGCCTGATTGCCCTAGCCAGAACTTCCAACACTATGTTGACTAGGAGTGGTGAGAGAGGGCATCCAAATGGAAGAACATACCATGCTCATGGATAGGAAGAATCAATATCGTGAAAATGGCCATACTGCCCAAGGTTATTTATAGATTCAATGCCATCCCCATCAAGCTACCAATGAGTTTCTTCACAGAATTGGAAAAAACTGCTTTAAAGTTCATATGGAACCAAAAAAGAGCCCGCATCTCCAAGACAATCCTAAGTCAAAAGAACAAAGCTGGAGGCATCACGCTACCTGACTTCAAACTATACTACAAGGCTACAGTAACCAAAACAGCATGGTACTGGTACCAAAACAGAGATATAGACCAATGGAACAGAACAGAGTCCTCAGAAATAATACCACACATCTACAGCCATCTGATCTTTGACAAACCTGAGAGAAACAAGAAATGGGGAAAGGATTCCCTATTTAATAAATGGTGCTGGGAAAATTGGCTAGCCATAAGTAGAAAGCTGAAACTGGATCCTTTCCTTACTCCTTATACGAAAATTAATTCAAGATGGATTAGAGACTTAAATGTTAGACCTAATACCATAAAAACCCTAGAGGAAAACCTAGGTAGTACCATTCAGGACATAGGCATGGGCAAAGACTTCATGTCTAAAACACCAAAAGCAACGGCAACAAAAGCCAAAATTGACAAATGGGATCTAATTAAACTAAAGAGCTTCTGCACAGCAAAAGAAACTACCATCAGAGTGAACAGGCAACCTACAGAATGGGAGAACATTTTTGCAATCTACTCATCTGACAAAGGGCTAATATCCAGAACCTACAAAGAACTCAAACAAATTTACAAGAAAAAAACAAACAACCCCATCAAAAAGTGGGCAAAGGATATGAACAGACAGTTCTCTAAAGAAGACATTCATACAGCCAACAGACACATGAAAAAATGCTCGTCATCACTGGCTATCAGAGAAATGCAAATCAAAACCACAATGAGATACCATCTCACACCAGTTAGAATGGCAATCATTAAAAAGTCAGGAAACAACAGGTGCTGGAGAGGATGTGGAGAAATAGGAACACTTTTACACTGTTGGTGGGATTGTAAACTAGTTCAACCATTATGGAAAACAGTATGGCGATTCCTCAAGGATCTAGAACTAGATGTACCATATGACCCAGCCATCCCATTACTGGGTATATACCCAAAGGATTATAAATCATGCTGCTATAAAGACATATGCACACGTATGTTTATTGCAGCACTATTCACAATAGCAAAGACTTGGAATCAACCCAAATGTCCATCAGTGACAGACTGGATTAAGAAAATGTGGCCCATATACACCATGGAATACTATGCAGCCATAAAAAAGGATGAGTTTGTGTCCTTTGTAGGGACATGGATGCACCTGGAAACCATCATTCTTAGCAAACTATCACAAGAACAGAAAACCAAACACTGCATGTTCTCACTCATAGGTGGGAACTGAACAATGAGATCACTTGGACTCGGGAAGGGGAACATCACACACTGGGGCCTATCATGGGGAGGGGGGAGGGGGGAGGGATTGCATTGGGAGTTATACCTGATGTAAATGATGAGTTGATGGGTGCTGACGAGTTGATGGGTGCAGCACACCAACATGGCACAACTATACATATGTAACAAACCTGCACGTTATGCACATGTACCCTAGAACTTAAAGTATAATAATAATAAAAAGAAAAAAAAAAGAAAAAAAAAAAAGATTTCTGCCAATGTGCGGTGGGGAGAGAATCCTAAATCTCAGATGAGACCTTAGCCCTGGCCGATGCCTTGACTGCAGTCTTGTGACACCATGAGCAAAAGCCTCAGCTTGAGCAGTGTCTAGATTCCTGACATACGGAAATTGTGAAGTAATAAATGTTTGTTGCATGTAAGCTAAGTTTGTGTTAATTTGTTATACAGCAATAAAAACCTAATATAGTACTTTATTTATTAAAAAATTAAATTCATAGTTAATCCCCACTATAAAGTACTACTAAGAATAATTTGTTAAAAACTTCCCAGAGCAATCTTTGTAGAAATGAATGTGCAGTTTCAAAATTGTCATGGAAAGGCAAAAGAAGTAGAAGAATAAAAAGTTTTTGAAAAAAAGAACAAGGTTGAGAACTCACATTGTATGATATCAAGGCATATTGTAAACCCACAGTAATGAAGAGAATGTGGTAATGGCAAATAAATAGACTCATAGACCAATAGAACAGATTTGAGAGTGTGTAAATAGACACACACAGACATGATCAACTGACTCTGACAAAGATGCAAGGCAAACCAATAGATAATCTTTTAAATAAATGGTGCTGGAAAGGCCAGGCATGGTGGCTCATGCCAGTAATCCGAGCACTTTGGGAAGCCAAGGTGGGTGGATCACCTGAGGTCAGGAGTTCGAGACCAGCCTTGCCAACATGATGAAACCCCATCTTTACTAAAAGTACAAAAATTAGCCAGGTGTGGTGGACACCTGTAATTCCAGCTACTCAGGAGGCTGAGGCAGGAGAATCGCTTGAACCTGGGAGGCAGAGGTTGCAGTGAGCCGAGATCAAGCCATTGCACTCCAGCCTGGGTGACAAGAGTGAATAATAATAATAATAATAATAAATGGTCCTGGAAAAATTTGGCATTCATATACAAAAACAAAAACAAACCCAAAGCCTTCAACCTATATTTTGTACGTTAGTCAGTTCAAGCTGCTATAACAAAGTACCATAGCCTGGGAGGCTTATAAAAAACAAAAATTGGGGCTGGGTGTGGTGGCTTATGCCTGTAATCCCAGCACTTTGAGAGGCTGAGGTGGGCACATCACTTGAGGCCAGGAGTTCGAGACCAGTCTGGCCAATATGGTGAAACCCCATCTCCACTAAAAATACAAAAATTAGCAAAGTGTGGTGGCGGGAGCCTGTAATCCCAGCTACTCAGGAGGTTGAGGCAAGAGAATCGCTTGACCCCAGGAGGTGGAGGTTGCAGTGAGCTGAGATACCGTCACTGCACTCCAGCCTGGGCAATGAAGTGATACTGTCTCTACAAAACAAAACAAAACAAAAATTGGCTGGGCATGGTGACTCCTGCCTGTAAGCCCAGCACTTTGGGAGGTTGAGGCATGAGGATCACGTGAGGCCAGGGGTTCAAGACCAGCATGGCCAACATAGCAAGACTCCGTATCTAAAAAAAGAAAGAAAGAAAAAATCTCACAGGTATGCACCTGTGCCTAGCAGTTCTGGAAGCTAGAAGTCTGCGATCAGGATGCCAGCATGATAAAGTTCTGGTGAGGCCTCTCTTCTGAGTTGCAGACTGCTGACTTCTGATACCGTCACATGAAAAAGAAGGCTTGAGAGCTTTCTGGGGTTCCTTTTATAAGTGTGCTAACTCCATTGAGGAAGGCTGAACCCTCATGACTTAAATTATCTCCCAAAGGCCCCACCTCCTAATATCATCACATTGGCGGTTAGGGTTTCAAACATGAATTTTGGAGGAATACAAATATTCAGTCCATAATAGCACCATATATAAAAATTACCTCAAAATGAATCATAAACTTAAATCTAAAACCTATAACTGCTTCTTCGAGAAAACACCAAATGATGGATGATGCCAGTGTAGCGCCGGCGGGGTGCCCAGAGGCCCTGGTGGCCCTGGGAAGGGGAACTGCAGTGGCTTCCGCCGAGGTTTTGGCAGTGGCATCCGGGGCTGGGGTCGCGGCCATGGATGGGGCCAGGGCTGAGGCCGCAGAGCTCATGAGGCAAAGCTGAGGATACGGAGTGGACGCCTGTCACCAAGCTGGGCTGCTTGGTCAAGAACATGAAGATCAAGTCGCTGGAGGAAATCTACCTCTTCTCCCTGGCCATTAATGAATCTGAGATGACTGACTTTTTCCTGGGGGTCTCTCTCAAGGAGGAGGTTTTGAAGATTATGCCGGTGCAGAAGCAGACCCATGCTGGCCAGTGCACCAGATTCAAGGCGTTTGTTGCTATGGGGGCTACAATGGCCACGTCGGTCTGGGTGTTAAGTGCTCTAAGGAGGTGGCCACCGCCATCCATGAGGCCATCATCCTGGCCAAGCTCTCCATTGTCCCCGTGCACAGAGGCTACTGGGGGAACAAGATTGGCAAGCCCCACACCGTCCCTTGCAAGGTGACAGGCCGCTGTGACTCTGTGCTGGTGCGCCTCATCCCTGCACCCAAGGGCACTGGCATCGTCTTGGCGCCTATGCCCAAGAAGTTGTTCACGATGGCTGGTATCGATGACTGCTACATCTCAGCCCGGGGCTGCACTGTCACCCTGGGCAACTTCGCCAAAGCCACCTTTGATGCCATCTCTAAGACCTACAGCTACCTGACCCCTGATCTCTGGAAGGACTGTATTTACCAAGTCTCCCTAACAGGAATTCACTGACCACCTCGTCAAGACCCACACCAGAGTCTCCGTGCAGCGGACCCAGGCTCCAGCTGTGGCTACAACATAGGGTTTTAAACAAGAAAAATAAAGTGAATTAAGCCTGTCAAAAAAAATAAAAAATAAATAAAACCTATAACTATATAAAACTTTTAGAAGCAATTGAAGGTGAAAATCTTAATGATTTTATGTTAGGCAGAGATTTCTTACATATGGTACAAAAGAATAATCCATAAAAATTAATAAATTAGATTTCATCCAAATAAAGAAATTGTATTTGAAAACACAATTAAGAAAAATTTTTAAAAAGCCACAAATTGGGAGGAAATATTTGCAAAACACATATTTGATAAGGCCTTTTATTCTAGAATAAATAAAAAGTCTTACAATAGAATAATTAGATGGATAATGAAACTCAGGCTGTGTGCAGTGGCTCACACCTGTAATTCCAGCACTTTGGGAGGCAGAGGCGGGTGGATTGCTTGAGTCTAGGAGTTTGAGACCAGCCTAGGCAACATGGCAAAACCGCATCTCTAGTAAAAATACAAAAATTAGCCAGGTGCAGTGGCTGGACTCATGCCTGTAATCCCAGCTACTTGGGAGGCTGAGGCATGAGAACCCTGGGAGGCGGAGGTTGCAGGGAGCCGAGATTGCACCACTGCATTCTAGCCTGGGTGACAGAGTATGACCCTGTCTCAAAAAAAAAAAAAAAAAAAAGAAAAAAAAGAAATTAAAAGGTGGGCAAAAGGTTTTAACAGACATTTCACTAAATAAGCATATGAAAAGACTCTCAACATCATTAATATACAGGGAAATGTAAACTTAACCTATAATGTGATACCACTGCACATTTATTAGAATGGCTAAAATGAAAACAATCAAAAGCAAACTTCACAATACCAAATGCTGTTAAGGATGTAGAACCTAGTTGTAGAACTATGTTAATAGAACTCTCAGCCATTGTTGGTAGAAATGCAAAATGGTATAGCTACTATTAAAACTGTAGCATAATAAATATGGCCTAATAACTTTTCACCTAAGTGTTTACTCAGGAGAAATAAAAGCATGAAAGTTAAGTTCATATAAAAACTTGTATGTGAATATTTACAGCAGCTTTATTCACAACTGCTAAACACTGGAAACATCCCAATTGTCCTTCAACTGGAAAATGAGAAAATAATCTGCAGTACATCCATACAATGGAATATAGCTCACTAATAAAAAGGAATGAACCACTGATCCACTCAACAACATGGAAAACTCTCAAATGCCTTATGTGAAGTGAAAGTAATCCACTTCACCAGGCACAGGGGCTCACACCCATAATCCCAGCACTTTGGGAGGCTGAGCGGGGAGGATCCCTTGAAGTCTAGAGTTTGAGACCAGCCTGGGCAACATGGCGAAACTCCATCTCTACAAAACACACACATGCGCGTGTGCACACACACACACACACACACACACACTCTCTCTCTCTCTCTCTTAGCTGGGAGTGGTGGAACATGCCTGTAGTCCCAGCTACTCAGGAGGCTGAGGTGGGAGGATCACTTGAGCCTGGGAGGTTAAGGCTGCAGTGAGCCATGATTGTACCACTGCACTCCAGCCTGGGAGACAAAGTGAGACTCTGTCTCAAAAAAAAAAAAAAAAAAAAGAAAGAATGAAATCTGCCTCAAAGGGTATATATATCATGTGACACATTGGCATGGGATTATGGAAAAGTTAAAACTATAGAGACAGAAAACAGACCAGTGGTTACCAGGGACTGGAATATGTGGAATGTGGGGAGAAACTGGCTATAAAAGGACACAGTTCTAAAATTTTGGGGCATGATAGAACTGTTCTATATCTTGATGGTCATGGTGATGACATGATTATTTATTTGTCAAAATTAAATAACTGTATATGAACAAGGGTGAAATTTACTGTATTATATACCTTAATAAATTTTAGTTAAAAACAATAACTACAAAAAATGCCATGGCTCCAGCCATGTACGGTAAGTGAAAAAAATGTTGGTACTTTTGTTACAGATAATCGTCAAGTATTCATCTCTTACTAGCTGAGGGTAATTACATCTGGGTTGAACAAGAGGGAAGCCAGTTACTTCTAAGGTATTTTGGCCTGAACTGTGCTAATGGAGGAAGTGAGTTGACAAAATAAAATGTTTTCTTTGGAAAATATAAATGCTAGAAATGTCAATGGGTACAGTTAGATATAAGGAATAAATTTTGGTGTTCTATTGCACAGTAGGGTGACTATAGTTAACAATACTGTATTGCATATTTTAAAATAGCTAGAATTTTGAATGCTCTCACCACAGAGAAATGGTAAATGTCTGAGTTAATGCATATGCTAAATACCATCATTTGGTCATTACACAATGTATACATATATTATAACATCACACTCCACACCCATAAACACATACAATCAGTATGTATCAATTAAAACTAAAAACAACAACAACAACAACAACAAAACCCAGATAAATGCCTGGGTTGTTTTGGGCATGAAACTAAGTTACTGTTTTTAGTTTGAAATACTTCAACATATATTTTAATCTTGGACACGCTGGGACCCAGAAAGACTTCCTAGCTTCTCAGCAATTTACTTCACTAATCCATGCTTCCATGTATACTGGTAAAAAGCAAGAAAGGTCATTGCTTTGGAAATTTAAAAGAATCTTACAGATGTTTTCAGGTAATGTGTAACTCCTAGAGGAGGCAGGTATTCTTTTTCAGAACCTTTTTTGAAGATGGAGGCAAATTTTGCATTGGATTCAACACATCCGATAACAGAAACCCTTATGCACAAGGCTCTGTGTGGTACAACAGTACATTCTTTGTACTAGCGCCTCCAATATCTAATCTAGAAGATTCCAAAGATTCTATCACTGTATTTATAGAAAAAGATTTATTTAAACTAAAACTCATTAACAGAACTAAAATGTAGTACAAGAACACATTCCTTTTATCAGTTTGAGTCCTTCTGGAGTCAAAGTGATCCTTATAGAGAATATGCCATAATAAGACTAGTCTCTAGTTGTCTTTCATGATTAAAGGACAGTCTCTACTGGCATCTTGTTAGGTTAAGCAGAGATAGTAGTAGCTAGTATTAGTAAGATAACAGTAATTTATTTACACTTTCTGCCTAGAGAGACATTCCTCCTTGGAAGTTTTAGTAAGGGAGAAGATTAGGAACTATGGTCACAAGAATAAGTGCTGAGAAACGGAGGCCATCTCACATTCTAGGATAATCCTAACTCGAGCTTGTCCAACCCATGGCCTGTGACCCACATGTGGCCCAAGAAGGCTTTTAATACTGCACAACACAAATTCATAATTTTTCTTAAAACATTATGAGATTTTTTTTTTTTAGCTCATCAGCTATTGTTAGTGTTAGTGTATTTATGTGTAGCCCAAGACAATTCTTCTTGCAATACCCAGGGGAGCCAAAAGCCTGAATACCCCGTCCCAACTGATTAGGCTCCTCAGGGCCAAAGTAGAGTCAGCATCATGGGGTTAATAGGTAACGCACCTTCTAGGACACAGAACTTTAGGCCAATCCTATCCTCTTCCTAAGTCTTATGTAAGACACAGGGAAACTTCAAGCCTTCTCTTTGTTCCCTGACATACATTGTTTCTGTGTAACTGGTATTTATATTTCCCAGAAGAGATGTTATTGGGTTATGTCACCACGATCCAATATTTTGTGCCTATAAGGCAAAATTTGTTGATTTGAGGAAATTGAAAGTATATATCCCCTGGCTGGGCATGGTGGCTCATGCCTGTAATCCCAGCACTTTGGGAAGCTGATGTGGGTGGATCACCTGAGGTCAGGAGTTCAAGACCAGTCTGGCCAACAAGGCAAAACCCTGTCTCTACTAAAATACAAAAATTAGCTGAGCATGGTGGCATGTACTTGTAGTCCCAGGTACTCGGGAGGCTGAGGCAGGAGAATCACTTGAACCCAGAAGGCAGAGGTTTCAGTGAGCTGAGATCGCACTGCTGCACTCCAGCCTGGGTGACAGAGTGAGACTCTGTCTCAAAAAAAAAAAAAAAAAAAAAAAAGAAAGTATATATCCCCTAAATGATTAGAAAAAGCAGCATTCAACCTCACTTAGGTCCTGTCTTGAGTAGCTCTAGGGGGACAGTGGCTTCATGGCTAGTTTCTGAATAATGAGGGTACCATTATGTTCTGGGCTTCCTGACCAGTAACTGAGTGAGGTCTGTGCCTTTATCTATCCACCCTACTCTCTTCCTTAGTTTCCTCACTTATAACATTCAGCTAATACTTGTCCAATCTACACCGTAACTTGTTTGATGATCCAATAAAGAATGTATTGTTTGGAAATAATTGTAATATGTTATAGAAACATAGAGCTTATAATGTAAACTAATATTGACTGGATGGCAGTGCATTTAAATTTGCGTTCCTGCCAGGAACAGTTAATATAGAAAGCAGCTGGCTACTGTGCTGTGTTGTGCTAATTATTCTGGCAACTGTGGAGATGGCCTCTAATCCATGACCAGTTGGTGCCTGCTCAACTGGGGCTGGCATTCTGCATGTGCTCTGTCTCAACACAGTCCAGAAAGCTGAGCTGGAAGCACGACTAGAAAGCCACTGCTCTACCGCATTCAGTTATTTCAAGGCTTGTTGAAGCATAAGAGTACGTATGGTTAATGGGCTGGTATGTGCAGAAACCAGAGTGCCAACTCTAGCAGTTAGAGGAAATGACTGTCACTTGCAGTTATAGTTGTGCTAGTCTGCACAATAGCTACAGCAACACAATGCCCAACACAAGTAACAAGAGCAGTCTCTATTTATATCTTATTTACTTGTTCTAAAATGTTATATTTGCATGGCATCCAAGACATATTTATTTCATCTGATTTCACCCACTTCTTACTTTATATATTTGATACTGTTATAATCTTGGGAAAGCATTTTTCTGTCATTAAAAAATATTTGCTTATTGTTATAGAGTGACAACATGGGAACAATGGAAAGAACATAGGATTCATCATCAAATAACTTGGTTTGAGGCTCAACTTTGCCAGTTATTAACTGTGCAACTAAATTTCTCAACTTCTGAGTCTCAGTGTCCTACCATGCAAAATGAGAATAATAACATGAGACATATTGGATTTTGAGAGGACTTGAGATTTTATAAAATATTTCTGTAACTTATAATCTGTGCAGGTATCTTAAAATATGATTTTCACTCACTGCTATTTCAAAATTATCATAGCTGTAAGACTTGCCCCTACACATCGCTATTTAACATGTTCATAAAAAATTATGGCAGAATATTGCTATGTCTCAATTTAAAAACAATTGATATTTCAATATAACTGGTTTCCATTGTAATTCTCTATATTGCATTTCAGCTCTTAAAAATATTTTTTTCTGAGGAGTCCAGAAGCTTACCAGATTGCCAGAAGGGCCTACAGCACAAAAATGTTAAGAAAAATCCCATCTAGATAATCATTCATTTAATCATTTAAGGTTCAGACCTAATCGGTTCTTTCTTATCTTTCTCATTCCTATTTATACATAGGAAAGTGCACCTGTGTACAAAAATATCTACCCATACATTGAGGTCCCATAATTTAGCAGTTAAAAGAATGGACTCTGGAATCAGACTTCCTGGCTTCAATCTCAGTTCTGCTACTTCTTCGACAAGTTACTTAACCTCTCTGCATCTCAATTTCCTTATTTAAAAATGAGGGTAATACGAATACCCCAAACTCTTCATATTACTTCACTGTTAAGTTAATGAGTTGCCAAACAATACAGCGGCTGGCACATAAAACATAACTTTATAAATGTTAGCTAATTTTATTACTATTATTAGTATAGATGCATGAACATGTAAATATATTTATAAACACATTTGCATGTAGGCAAGCATTTTAAAAACATTTAATGACCCTAACATTTAAGGTAGCGATTGAGGTAAGGGAAGAAGTTACCTGAAATAGCACCTCTACTCTGTCATTTATGAGGCTCACTTCCATATCTAAATACTGTGTCAGAAGATGTTAAAAACAAGTAGAGGAGGCCAGGCAAGGTGGCTCACCCCTGTAATCCCAGCACTTTGGGAGGCCGAGGTGGGCGGATCACCTGAGGTCGGGAGTTTGAGACCAGCCTGACCAACATAGAGAAACTCCATCTCTACTAAAATTACAACAAATTAGCCGGGCGTGGTGGCACATGCCTGTAATCCCAGCTACTTGGAAGGCTTAGGCAGGAGAATCGCTTGAACCAGGGAGGCGGAGGTTGTGGTGAGCCGAAATTGTGCCATTGCACTCCAGCCTGGGCAACAAGAGTGAAACTCCTACTCAAAATAAACAAATAAATAAATAAACAAGTAGAAGAAATGATTTAGAGAGATTATGCTTGCTCAGAACACGGACAGTGAAACAGAAGTTGTAGTAGAATCAGAATGGTGCTTCCTGGTCACGATACCACTGCATACAACCTCAAATATTATCAGCAGCAATGACAACATTGATCATTACACACCGTGCATATTTACTAATTATTTTGTTTAGTTTTCACAAAAACCCACAATATTAATCTTTGTTGCATTTAGTGCTCTTTCAACTTGAGACATTTCTGAAGCTATGAAAAACTTGATTATTTTAGTCTAAGCTGATGTAATAATAACAGTAATAGGATATTAACTTACTGTCTACTATGTGTCAAGTATCATGCTAGATATTTTACTGTCATTATTTCATTTAATTCTCACACAAGTGAAATATCGTAATCTATAGTTTATGGATGAGGAAATTGACGCTTAAAAATTAAATGGCTGGCCGGGTGCAGTAGTTCACGCCTGTAATCCCAGCACTTTGGGAGGCTGAGGTGGGCAGATCACGAGATCAGGGGATTGAGACCATCCTGGCTAACACAGTGAAACCTCATTTCTACTAAAAATACAAAAAATTAGCCAGGCATGGTGGCGGGTGCCTGTAGTCCCAGCTACTCGGGAGGCTGAGGCAGGAGAATGGCGTGAACCCGGGAGGCGGAGGTTGCAATGAGCCCAGATGGCGCCACTGCACTCCAGCCTGGGTGACAGACCGAGACTCCATCTCAAAAAAAAAAAAAAAAAATTAAATGGCTTAGCCAAGATACTACTACTAATAAATAACAGTTAGAATTTAAAACTCAGGTTTATCTGACTCTAAAATCTATACCTTTTTCTACCAATACGACACTGGATAGTATTAAAATGAATCTACTAAATTCTATTCTCAATTACATTTCTAGTATTCATTCAAATTATTTGCGTTCGGTGTTAAGAGAAAAAGTTAAATATCTATAAATGATAACCATAGCATATAAAGATTTTACTATGTGTGTTTATGCTTTTCAGGCTCAGAAGTAAGCCCTAATACATCTGAATCTAGGAAGCGGTGAGTTATGGTAAAACATTAATCCACTGTATTAGGTTAAACACTAAGAATTGCTACTGAAATGATGTTTCATTCAGAGAAGGCCTCTTCAGTCCTCCTCCAGGACAATGGGCAGCACAGAAAGTGTTCGATTTAATTAGTTGTGTATGTAGAAAGAGACACTCATCTGTTTCCATGGAGTCAAACACATCACTGACATACTTCTCCATGGAAACAGAGAGGGGAAAACAGAAAATGCTAAAGTGAATGAATTCACTGAGCAGTTGGTGAACAAAGATGCAAGAAAAAAAATTCATCTGTAGTACTATGTCACTAGTTTAGAAAAGAGAAATAGCATATATTTAGAGATCATCAAATATGTGATACATAAAAAGATGTTTAAAATACATTGAAATTATGACCTGGCATTCATAGGCATAGAAAAAAATTACATTGAAATTTAAGATGAAACGTTATTTTTGTACAAATATATAAATGCTGGAAAATACTCCAGAGCAAAGGTGCACAGAAAACATAATGGCACAATTCTTAAAAGATGAGGAGTGGCACCCTCAGTCAGTAATTAATAAGAAGTTCCTCAAACAAGATGATAGAAAACAGAAAAACAATTTATAAATAAGTTTATTAGCTATATACTGGCTTCACATCATGATTACTTTTTGGTTTTTAAGGATTTTCTCTTTGGGGATTTTCAAGGCTTCAAGTTTTAATAATAACACATTAATTAATCTGTATGACTGAGTCATAAAAATATAAGTGTTTTTAATTTATAACATACTGCACTTTTTTTCTTTGAAGGTTATATTTTTAATTAAAGCAATAAAGAATTCATTTTACATGGTACTTTTTCTTGATACATCCTGACTTAAAATTTTTTTTTCTCATGGAATTTAGTCTCAACCTGCTCCTCAATTCAATTTCATTCAACTTAATTCATTTTTAGTCCTGGCCCTCAAGATGATTATAGACTACTTGGGAGAAAAGATACTTAAAGAATGATTATAGTATTTATTCATTCCTTCAACAAATATATTTCTTATGTGCTTACTATGTGCCAAGTACTGTGCTGGATTTTGTGGATTTAGTGATGAATTAAACAGACCCAGTCTACTTTCATGAAGGCCACTAGCCTATGGAGGAGAGAGATGTTAAAATAGTCATACACATAAATATACAGTGATAATCTGAAACAAGTTCTATGAAGAAAAACTACAGAGGGCCAAGAGGGAATACAATGAACAGATTTCATTGAGACTGGATGGTTTGAGGGCCTTTTTAAAGAAGTGACCTTAAAACTGAAACCTCAAGGATGACTAAGAGTTATTCAGACAGACAATGGGGAGAACAGCATTTCAGGCAAAAGCCCTGAGATGAAAAAGGGCTTGGCAGGTGTGAGACACTGAAAGAAGGCAAGTTTTTCTTGTAAGGGAGTGGTAAAACGTGAGGATGGACAGGTAAAGAGATACAAGTAATCTGTTACATTTTATTCCAAGTATAATGGGAACAATGAAAGAGTTTTGAGCAGGAAAATGACAAAAGTGTAATATACATACATTTTTTTAGTTCAAGTGAACATGGAACATTTAGCAAAAAGTCAAAAATGGCAACATTAAAGTGTTTAAGGGATGTATATGTAGGTGGTAAAACCACAATGTAATGATTACTATAAAAGTCAAGATAGCCTATTACCCTAGTGGGTAGAGAAGGATGCATTAGGGGCTTCTGGGGTTACTGACAATGTGCTGTTCCTTAACCTAGGTGGTTTAAGTGGGTGTTTGCTTTATGGTTATTTGTTAAATTGTACATATAAGTTGTATGCACTTCTCTATATCTATACTTCAAAATAAGAAAGTATATTTTGTTTTAATAAAAGAGTGAATTAAGGTAAATAAGTGGGGATAATGGGTACAGGTGGCCCAAGAATCTTGGTTTTGGTGACAGACAGCAATATTTGCCCCCCATTCATTCTTGCATTTTTCTTTTTAGAAATTGAGCACTGTGGGAAAAAATTTTTGCAATCTACTCTTCTGACAAAGGACTAATATCCAGAACCTACAAAGAACTCAAACAAATTTACAAGAAAAAAACAAACAACCCCATCAAAAAGTGGGCAAAGGATATGAACAGACAGTTCTCAAAAGAAGACATTCATACAGCCAACAGACACATGAAAAAATGCTCATCATCACTGGCCATCAGAGAAATGCAAATCAAAACCACAATGAGATACCACCTCACACCAGTTAGAATGGCAATCATTAAAAAGTCAGGAAACAACAGGTGCTGGAGAGGATGTAGAGAAATAGGAATACTTTTACACTGTTGGTGGGACTGTAAACTAGTTCAACCATTGTGGAAAACAGTGTGGCGATTCCTCAAGGATCTAGAACTAGAAATACCATATGACCCAGCCATCCCATTACTGGGTATATACCCAAAGGATTATAAATCATGCTGCTATAAAGACACATGCACACATATGTTTATTGCAGCACTATTCACAATAGCAAAGACTTGGAACCAACCCAAATGTCCATCAGTGACAGACTGGATTAAGAAAATGTGGCACATATACACCATGGAATACTATGCAGCCATAAAAAAGGATGAGTTCATGTCCTTTGTAGGGACATGGATGCAGCTGGAAACCACCATTCTGAACAAACTATCACAAGAACAGAAAACCAAACACCGCATGTTCTCACTCACAGGTGGGAATTGAACAATGAGATCACTTGGACAGGGAAGGGGAACATCACACACCAGGGCCTATTGTGAGGAGTGGGGAGGGGGTAGGGATGGCATTGGGAGTTATACCTGATGTAAATGACGAGTTGATGGGTGCTGATGAGTTGATGGGTGCAGCACACCAACATGGCACATGTATACATATGTAACAAACTTGCAGGTGTGCACATGTACCCTAGAACTTAAAGTATAATTAAAAAAAAAAAAAAGAAATTGAGCACTGTGAGTTTTAGCTGGGCATGATACCATCCAGGGCAAGACTTTTTTTTTTTTTTCAGCTTCTTTTGTTCTAGGTGTGGCTTTGTGGTCTAAGTCTAGTCTACCTCCTTAATGACAAATTGCTTTCCCTATGCTCTCTCTTTCCCCTTCCTGCTGACTGGGCTATCACTATAATGAACATATCTGCCTTTGACCCAGAAATAGGAGCATCATGTTGAGAATGGAAGAGCCAAGGACCAGCAGCATACCTGATGGTTTTGTAAAATGGAGTTATCTATCTAACCTACTCTGCCCACATAGCTGTGTACTATTACACAGCTGGGTTCAACTGCTTAGTAGTTGCCAGGAAGACAGGTTTGGTCCATCCAGAGTTGGGATTGCAATATTATGAAAATGAAATATACTTCTATCTTATTTAAGTCATGGTTGTATCAGTTTAGCCTGTGCACTAATGCAGTCATGAGGGAAAGTTGAGAATGGCAATACCTAGAGGGAGTTGAAGAAACAGAGATGGGATTTTTAAATAATGGAAACAATTAAGCATATTTAAGTGTTGATGGAAAGAATTTAGCATAGAAGAAAGGTTGAAGATATAGTAGTCAGAGGGAGAAAAAAAGAAGCAATGTCCCTGAGAAGACAGGAAGGGATGGAATACACAGCAGGTGTGGAAGAACTGGCCTTTAACAGAAAGACGGATCTTTGCTCTGTTTTAGCAGTAAGATGAAGAGAGAAGATGGGTACAGATGGAGGTAGATTTGTAGATATCATGCTGAAAGACAAGGGAGTTCCTATTTAATGTCTTCATTTCCTCTAGTAAGCCTAGTGCATTAAAGAGAATGAAAGGAGGGGGAACTGGCAGTCAGAGGATTCGGTAGAGTGAGAGGTATTAAACATTCATTATGGAAAAAATGTGGTATGATAAGCAGTAAGTGCTGAGTACCTATTTGAAGTCGGTAATCATGAATTTGGGGTGCTATCAGTCTTTCAGCTGGATTTAACTGCTCTTAGCAAGATAGGTTTGGTACATCCAGAGTTGGGATTGCAACAGTCAAGTACAACAGAAGGCAAAAAAAAAAAAAAAAAAGGTAATTTTTCCAAGAGAAGGATTTTAATAACACACATAGAATCAAGACTGAGTAGTGAGGAAGGAAAAGGCAGAAGGAAAACTGATGGTCAAAACTAGAAGCTAGCGGATTGGAGGTCTCAGTGAGCATGGAAAATTGTTGTTTGTCATCAGCAAGTGAGCTGAAAATAAAGGAGTTTTAGTTGAATGGTAGAATGTTTGAGTGATTTGGAGGTGGTAGAAAATGTCGAGTTCGAGTGAATGTAGATAGCTGAGGTAAAGTAAGAATAAGCAGAGGAAGAGAAATCTTCACAGAGCGTGTGATAAAATAGTTTTGTCTTTAAAGATGAGTGGAGTTTGTTTAGCACAGAAGAAGGTAACAGAGTGGCAGATAGACAAGAGGTAGGGGAACAGAACATATAGAGAAAATGAGACAAAATTCATGGCTTATTGGGAAATAGAAGTAATCTTTAGCTTAGCCAGAGGTTACGGTACACCAGAAGTTCCTGGAGAAACTGCAAATGTAGGGTAAAAAAGTCTGAAGGAACAGGTATGAAAGTTCAAGTAATTTGGACTTTATTTGGTAGCCTGAGTTGTCAATCATGATGTCACCAGACACTAGTGTGAATAAAGATTAGAAATAATACATTTTTATTGTATTCTCTTTGGGATTTGCAACTTGTGAATATCTGGATTTATGATAGAAAGACAGATCTTTGCTCTGTTTTAGCAGGAAGCTAAAGTTCTAGAAAATTCTTAACCATTCTTTGTTCTCTCTTCTAGAACTCTTACATTGGACTTGTCTATATATCATTTATACACGCAAATGACAGGGAAACATTGAATCAATTTTAAATCATTAAAAATTAAATTATTTTTAAACTTTAATACTTTGGGTATATATTAAATGTTAAAAGATTATCCACTGTCTCATTCTAGATATCTGTTAACATAAAGATGAATTCGTTCCCTTAGTACTTTAGAATACCTATCTAGATTTAGTGCTAAATACATAGAAATTTCTAAAGTACTTTTCACCTAATCCTAACCCATATTTTTAAGTTTTAGGACTTAATTTCTTTCTTGTTCATGTGTTGGAAGAAAATATATATAATAACATATTTCCATTAAAATGTATGAGAACACTGCAAATTAAAACTAACATTAACAAACTTCCTCAGGACAGTTGCTTTTAAAGTTTCTGTACTTAAGGGGACTGCTTACCTGCGATGAGCCTCTGTAGAGCACCCTTATCTCCGTTAACGGCAGCAGCATGGACTTGTGATGCTAATGAGGAACCAGCAAACAGCAGGTTCTCTGACTTATTCATAGTTTTCTTAGCAATTGGAGCAACCTGAAACAATGATTCAATGAGCGCAGGGAGCAAACATTTCTGAAACCTGTCTCATCAGTTTCAAGTGGATATTTTATAAATATGGTTTACTAGAAATATTTGACTAGGATTAGAAAAATCTATAGTCCTGGCTGGGTGTAGTGGCACATGTCTTTAATACTAGCGGTTTGGGAGGCCAACACAGGAGAATTGCTTGAGGCCAGAAGTTTGAGACCAGCCTGGGCAAGATAGTGAGGCTGTCTATCTTAGTGAGACCTGTCTCAAAAGAAAAAAAGCTACAGTCCTAGTCCTAGAATTGGCATTAGGTGGCAAATTAGGTGATCTCTGTACAAGTTGCTCATCTGCTCATCTGTAAAATGAGAGGGTAGGTGCTTCTAGGACTCTTCTTAGGGACTATCTGAGGAAAAAAACAAAGACAATAATTAACATTAGGCACAGGGCTCAGGGTTACAGTGACACAAGCAATATGATGCCACACAATCTAAGTTAATACAAGTAATATGATGCCACATAATATTAAACATTAGAATTGATATTGGGAATAAAAGTGAGCCTGATCCACAAAAAAAGTATAACATAAACTTAATTTTGAAGTCAGAATTAGCTGGATTTAAGCACTAAATAAACTTAAAAAAAATTAATTAGGGCTGGGCATGGTGACTCATGCCTGTAATCCCAGCAGTTTGTGAGGCCAAGACAGGAGAATTTCTTGAGCCCAGGAGTTTGAGACCAGCCTGGGCAATATAGTGAGACCTCATTTCTACAAATCCCATCCTGTCCCCTTCCCTCATCACCCCTCCCCTCCCGTTCCCTCCCCTCGCCTCCCCTTTCTTCCCCTCCCCTTTCCTCCCCTCTAGTCTTTTCGAGACAGGGTCTTGTTCTGTCACCCAGGCTAGAATGCAGTGGTGCAATGTCAGCTCATTGCACCCTCTGCCTCCAGGGCTTAAGCAATTCTCCTGCCCCAGCCTCCTCAGTAGCTGGGATTATAGGCACCTGTCACCACATCCGGCTAATTTTTGTATTTTTTAGTAGAGATGGGGTTTCACCATGTTGGCCAGGCTGGTCTCGAACTCTTGACCTCAAGTGATCCGCCCACCTTGGCATCCCAAAGTGCTGGGATTACAGGCATGAGATCACCATGCCCTGCCTACCAAAAGTTTTTAAAAATCAGCAGAGCATGGTGCACACACTGTAATCCTAGCTACTCGGGAGGCTGAGGTGGGAGTTTTGCTTGAACCTGAGAAACAGTTTGCAGTGAGCTGAGATCACACCATTGCCCTCCAGACTGGGCGACAGGTTGAGACCCGGTCTCAGAAAAAAATTAAAAAATTAGCTAAGGCCGGGTGTGCTGGCTCATGCCTGTAATCCCAGCACTTTGGGAGGCCAAGGCGGGCAGATCACCCGAGGTCAGGAGTTTGAGACCAGCGTGGCCAACATGGCAAAACCCTGCCTCTACTAAAAATACAAAAATTAGCTGGGCGTGGTGGTGCGCGCCCGTAATCCCAGCTATTCAGGAGGCTGAGGCAAGAGAATTGCTTGGACCTCAGAGGTGGAGGCTGCAGTGAGCCGAGATCGTGCCATTGCACTCCAGCCTGGGCAACAGAGCAAGGCTCCATCTGAAAAAAAAAAAAATTAGTTAAAAAAAATTTTTTAAAGAGATGGGATCTCGCTATGTTACCTAGGCTGGAGGGCAGTGGCTATTCACAGGGGCAATCCCACTACGATCAGCATAGGAGTTTTGACCTGGACCAGTTCACTCCTTCTTAGGCATCCTGGTGGTCTTCCACTCCTGGGAGATCACCATATTGATGCCAAACTTAAAGTGGACACTCGAATGGCATAGCGCACTACAGCCTGAAACTCCTGAGTTAAGCAATCCTCCCTCCTCAGCCACCTGAATAGCTGGGACTTCAGGCATGTGCCATCACACCTGGCTGAGTACTAAATTAAAAGGTACCTAGTTCTTTCCCTCATTCCCACAAAAAGTGAAATTTTTATTTGTTCTCTCCTTGGTCCACCAGGAAAATATACCTAGATTGAGGTCTTAACCATAAGATGTTGCTTGGAACATCATATCACTAAGATGAACCACATTTCAATAAGGACAATTTTGTTCTGACTGGTAGTCTCATGGAGCTTATAAGAACCTTTTAAAAACATGTGACAGGAGTTTGAGAAACCAGCCTGACCAATATGGTGAAACCCCGTGCCTACTGAAAATACAAAAATTAGCTGGGCTGTGGTGGCACACACCTGTAATCCTAGCTACTCAGGAGGCTGAAATGGGAGAATTGCTTGAACCTGGGAGGTGGATGGAGGTTGCAGTGAGCCAAGATCGTGCCAGTGCACTCCAGCCTGGGTGACAGACAGACACACTGTCTCAAAAAAAAAAAAAAAAAAAAAGTATCTGCTGCACAGGAAGATAGTGAGATCCCTATCACAGGAGTGTTTAAGAAAGCAGAGACTGGACTATGACAGAAATGCAGCAAGAATTCAAATATCTGATAGGAAACAGGAATAGTTGCATCAGTGATCTTAAATATCCTTCCTAAACCACTAAAGCTGCTTTATCAAAGTTCCAAAGTTGAATGCCTACAAGGACCAGAGAGGTAACAACTGTTAGAAACGTAGGCAGTCAGAATCACGGTAAACTCGAGCACATGTACTTATCTAAAGGGAGCAGCTGTTAACCAGCTCCAGTTAATTGCTGCCACGAGGGTATGCAAGTGCTTTTCTGATTTCACCAAAAAGCAGGTCACGCCAATCGCTGTTACTCCTGAGGATCTGGGAGTTTTCTAAGATAAATTTATAATGGATGAGCTGGTATTTGTCCTGTCTTTGACAAGGATTATTGGTTCAAATTCTGCCCTTGAGAGAACATATTAATACTTTCTTAATTATGGTAAAGGACAGCTCTCTCTGTCTTTATTTTGCTGACGATTTGAGTTAAGGTACTGGCAGAAAATACGAAGGAAGAGAGTGTTGTGAGACACCTCAGTCATGTATAAGTGTAACAGTCATGTCAGAAGAACTACTGTCATATCCAGGATTACATTAAGGGTACTTGAGAGAAGCCACAAAATAGAGGTGGAGGTGAAAACATGGGAGGGGAGTAACCGTACTTGGGTTCTAGGCCCAGTTATATTTATAATCAGCAGTGTGTCCCCAGGCTACATCAGCTTTCTGGGTTTCTGTAAAATGCAAAAAATAATAAGGGTGGACCACGTTCACATTTGTTCATTCAACAAGCTGAGTGACAACTATGTGCTAGGCACTGTTCTAAACTCTAAGACCTGTCATTTTCCATTCTAAGTGATCAGAGTTTTAGGCACATCAGAACCACAAAAAAATTTCTTTACATCCTTTGAAAAACACACTAAAAATGTGATCTCTGTTTTTTTTATGTGTGTGTGTGTGTGTGTGTGTATATATATACATATACACTTTTTACTTCATAATTCTTAGCATGGTAACAGGTATATAACAGGTACTCAGTAGATGTTTGTTGGATGAAAGGTCACAGGCTGAGTGCTAAGTCCAAAAAGTGGGCAGGATCAAAGTTTAATTTCTTGAATTATGAGTCTCTGCTCTTTTAAAATTTCCCATTTCAACACTCTTTGGACTCTGTCAGGGGCGTGGACAAGAGATAGGAGTACTAGTCTAGGAGTCAGGCAACCTTGGTAAGAGTATTAGTTCTGCCACTGTCTATATTTTGTCACCCTGAGAAAGCCATTATCTAGTTTTTTTTCTTAAGAAAAAATGTATTTTTTGCTCCTTTAAAAAAAATAAATCATTTTTTATAGATAAAAATCAAAACCACTCTGTTAAAGTGCTATAAAATGCAAAAGTGTCATCAACCTTGCCTAATTATACAAGCCCGTGTAATAAAGGCTCTAATTGTAACCGTACAAAACTAGAGGTACTGCAGTCACACTCATAGGAACAGTAATTTTGATTAGGACTAAAGGGTTGGTTGGTCGGGAAGTTCTCAGAGATGGTGACATTTAAGATAGCATTCCAGAGAGAGAACGCGGAAAGGCCATTCCAGGCAGCAAGAAAGGTGGAGCAAAGGCGGGAGTGGGGAGAACCACAAAAGCACAGTGTGCCTCCTGGGTACTAAGAAGAGATCGCGTGGGCTCCTGGACCTCAGGTGTTTGCAGAAGAACCGCAGAGCTACCTGGGGCCAGGTTAAGATCCTCGACTGCTTTGCTAAGGAATTTCGTAATTATACTGGAGGAGCGATCCACGCCTCAGCAGCAATCACTCACGCAGTTTTCCAGTTTACGACGTGCTATCCCATCCCTTACCACACCTATTCCTTACAGGAGCCCTCAGAGACAATTAGGGATAAGTCATTGACTCATTCAACTGAGGCCCCGAGTGGTGGCTCTGACTTTAATAATGCAGGAATTAGAGCAGAAAGAAGAGGTAGCGGGCGAGGAGGCCAATGATGGAGGCTCAGGCCACAGCCTAGGCCAGGAAGGCCGTGAGTCTGCAGCAAAGGCCAAGGCGGTGCAGACCGATCGATCCGAGCCTCCCCAGCCAGGCCCCCTCCTACTCACCCTCGCCTCCTCCAGGACTGACGTCCCGGGGACGGCTCCAGGAGTGCGACCCGGACCGGGCCGCCCCTCCTGCCAGGCCGGGACACTACACCCAGCCAGGTCAGACCCCACGGCGCTGAAGCTAGCAGAGCCCCTCAGAAGGCCGCCCGAGGCTTTCGGCCGCACACCCTTCTGGGAATTGTAGTTCCCATCCTCTGAAGCACTGCGTACACCCGCCCTCAGCCCTTCTATCCCACAGGCCCCAGCGCGTAGAGGACTCGGTGGACCTGGGCCGAGAGCCCAATGGGAAAGGAAGTTCTAGATGACCAACGGCGTGCGGGGTGAGGCTAGTGCAGGACTACATTTCCCGGAGTGCACCGAGGTGGGCAGGACCCGGAAGTGAGGGTGTGAGAGGCCTCTCTGGAAGTTGTCCCGGGTGTTCGCCGCTGGAACCCGGGTCGAGAGGACGAGGTGCGGCTGCTTGGAGAATCCACCGCTGCCGCCGGCTCCGGGAGCCCAGCCCTTTACTAACCCAACCCAACCCAGCCCAGTCCCAGCCGCCAGCGCCTGTCCCTGCCGCGGAGCCCAGCGTTACCATGCATCCAGCCGTCTTCCTATCCTTACCCGACCTCAGATGCTCCCTTCTGCTCCTGGTGAGTGAGGGAATGACAGACCCATCGACAGACTCACGAACGGCCTCCCGCCCTCGCCCGGGGAGAACACTGCTACCCCTGCCCCTGCTTTCCCGTTTTTTCCTCCAGTGTTTTGGAGTGCACCCTCCCCCGCTGCCTTCACTCTCGCCATCCGTCTGTCGGCTTCCAGGCACGGGGTCCCCGAGGCCTGAGAAACCAGGGTCGGGGGAGAACGGGAGAATTAGCCCTGAGGGAGTGATACGTGGGAGGGTCGCGGCGTAGGAGCTTCCCCTTCTCCCCAAAGTCTGGGGTTTTCAGTTTCGACGGCTAGCGGACCTGGTGGTAGCTTGAATCGGAAAAGACCAAGCATAGACCTAGCATTCCTTCCCACCCTCTCCATTTGGGAAGAGTGTGAGATCGACAGGTGCTAGGGTTGTGTGAATCTCACTCTATCTAGATCCCTGAAGCGGTGCCCAGGTTGGCAGAACCCTCTGTTGTGGCTTGATGCGATTGGTTGGGAACCCGGAACTGGAGACTGCTTTGGATTCCACTGGGAGAATAGAGTTTGAAGGGTGGAAGGTGTGGTTACCTGACAGTCTGAGCGCAAGGTCTCCCTCAAATCTTGTTGCAATGTATTTCCCCATCGAAGCAGATTTCTTCTTCATTGTGCCTTATTTGAATATGCATTAATTCCTAACTGCCTAACCTGCTCAGCATCATCCCATCTTAAAAGAATCTTTCCCTAGTCCCTCTTGCTCCAGAGTGCGTCTTGAGTGTGCAGGCTAAGTGATCCAGGCTTCAGGTCAAATTGAGACAAAAGGGAAGAACTAGACACATATGGCAAAATGACTTACGTTTAATTGGGCTGTTATTATAATGTAATATTTGAAAATACCTTAATTGTAGTGGATTTTTAGAAATTCAGATTTAAACACGAAACTACTTTCTTTACAATTTAAGAAGCAATTTAGTGACTCATATTAAGTCACATAGCTAGTTACAGGCAAAGCTGGGATTAGAAAAAGGTCTCTTGACTTGCAGTGCTTATTCCGCCATATCCCATTAAATGTTTAATATTTGTGTTTGAAATAGTTCTTTCTTTTCTTTTGTCACTTGCACCTTTTCAGAAAAAGCACTGTAAAAAACTAAATGGAATGTCAAAGTACTTTTGAGAACAAAAAGTTGTATATAAACATTGTAATATTAAATGATAGAGTGTCTTATTGCCACTTCTTACAAGTATACAATAGTAAATGACTTCTGTATCGAGGAAAATATTCTGTATAGTGCTATTTCTTGGTGATTTCATTATACACTGTAATACATTTTTCCTTCTAGAAGTGTTAGAATAATACCATTATGAGAGACCACTCTCTCCTTAAGACTGGACACTTATCTTTTTCTTATCCACTAACTTAAGTTATGAATTGTGTGCACTTTTAGGGTATCAGAAAAAAAGGGCAAAATCTTAAGACATTGGAAAGGAAAGTTGAGACACTGAGCAGGCAAACTATATCAGATGCACTTTCCTCAAGTGGTATGTTTGGTTGTAAAGCTAAGTTATGAAGAAGAAATAATTTATTTTGGAATAACTCATGCTTTTTATAGAAAAACCTAATCTTGTTAAATGTGAGTTTTTTTCCCAAATAGAATCCAGATTTAACTAAAATCTAAGCATTTTGTATAATTATCTTTCTAAGCAAATGTAAAGACATGAAAATCTGGAAAATATGTTAGAGAATACCTGCAGATATGAAAAGGCTGAAAAATAAAGCCCCAGAAAAGGTTTAATAAACTAGAATTACAGGTCAAACTAGATTTAATTGGAATACAGTGTTTACCTAGTTTTAATACTCATATGCTAGTTAGCAAATATTTGTAAAACATCCATCCTGTCTAATCACAACTTTGAGTTGCTTACTTAATTGGTAATTCTCTCCTACTGATGGAAACTGCTTACTCAGTATTCTCGCTGTCTAATAATTTGTCCTCTTTGTTCCCCTGTGTACTTTTTTCCTACTCCTCCAACTTTCTCTCTCAGACCTCAAGTTTATTCCTTCTCACATACAGATGTAGAAAAGACAAGTTCCTGTTTAGCTGAGGTCATCATTTTTCCCTTAAATAGCCTCCTCTAAAAAGCTATGCCTTCTCTTACTGTGATAATTTTCTTCAGGCACTTTGTACCTCAACCCTAGAGAACCAGACCTGTTCAAATTTAGTGGTGTTCATATAAGATAACTGCCTAAACATAATCCCAAACTTTTGGAGGCAAGCAGCTATCTTTTCCCTAGTCTCAAAGCATTTTGGAATATATCACTGTGCCACAAAACCTTTCTGGATGGGTAACTAAACACAAAAGCTCAATGTGATAACTTTTTTTCCTGAGCTTATATATATATATTATATATATATATTTTATTTGCATATATATAGATTTTTATTTACATATATTTCGATCGATAGATTTAATTAGCTCTTTTCTGCTTATCTTCCTATCTAAGGTGGGTTTATTCAGGGTTTTCCCCTGGGAAAATGATCAGCAAGGGGGATAGAAATGTTGCCTGTTCTTCCTGTATTGGTTGTGTACAAGTTTTGAAAAGGCGAGATAAGAGAAATAAGACTAAATTGGAAAGAAGTTGTCTCATGCACCCTAAGTAACCTCTTCTGTAGTTCAGATTTGTAGCACTCCAGTCCATTTGTTTTATTGAAGATGTGTTCTCGTTAATCTCTTGATAAGTATGTTTATAGTTCATAATTGTTACTAGTCGTAATTGTCCCGCACGTGAACACCTAAGGGTTTTGCCATTGTTGTTCTTGGTTTGTTCAATATGTATAGGAAGCCAAGAAAAGTTTACTTAGTTTAGGAAGCTATGTAAATTAGAGAGCTAAGTAAACATTTATTTAATCGTTACAAGTACCTTAAAAATAAGCACAGTAGAATTCAGAGATGTCAATTTTATCCTTTAGTGTTAATAATATATGCAGATTCCAGTCTTCAGGAAGAGTACTTTTGTAGGCATGCAGTTTGATTGGTAACTAGGTGAGTTTTATTTATTTTGTTGATTTAACTTGCCCTAGATCAATAGTTTACAAAGCCTGGCTGCTCATTAGAATCATCTGTGGCTGTTTTAATGAAATGATATCGGGGCCCTATACTAGGTCAGTTATATCTGCGAGCCCCAGAAATTAGTTAAAAAAAAATTTCCCAGGTGACATACTAAAGTATGTCCCTCAAAAAAGTAAGAATTAAATAAAAACCACAATACCATTGTCACATCTGGAAAAATAGAAATTCCTTCATATCATCAAATATCTGGTCAGTGTTTGGGTTTTCCTGATTGTTTCCCTTTTTTTTAAAAAAAAAAAACAAAAAACAACATTGTTCAAAGCAAGGGCTATATAAAGTCTATCTATTCCAATTGGCTCATATGTCGTTTATAAAACTTTTTAAACCCATAGGTTCTCTCTTCATCTCATTGTTTTCCTTGTAATTTGTTTAGGAAACTGATCCTCTGTCCTGTAGCATTTGCCACATTCTGGATATTGCTGATTACATCCTTGTGGTGGGGTTTTATGTTTCTCTGTTCCTTGTGTTTCCTGTACATTTGTAATTCAATTTATGTGGTCTTAACCACCAGCTGCATATATATTGCTAGGTTCATTTGTTTCATTTATCTTTCAATTTTTAGTTTTAAAAAATTTACCTTTTATTTTATAATTATATAAAATCTCTTCCAAAGCTAAATCTATAAAGCTAACTATATTTGGATAAGTCTAATTTGTCTCTTTTACTGTCTTATCTCCCCCTCCTAATTAAAGAACCCTTTTTTTTTTTTTTTCCTCGAGGCAGAGTCTAGCTCTGTCACCCAGGCTGGAGTGCAGTGGACTGATCACAGCTCACTGCAGCCCCAACCTCTGAGGCTGAAGCAATCCTCTCACCTCAGCCTCCTGAGTAGCTGGAACTCTGGGACTACAGATGTGTGCTACCACACCTGGCTATTTTTTTTTAGTTTTTGTAGAGACGAGTGTCTCACTATATTGCCCAGGTTGGTCTTGAACTCCTGGCTCAACTGATCCGCCTCCCTTCCAAAGTGCTGGGATTATAGGAATGAGCCACTGTGCCAGACCTAGGAAAATTTAAAAAAAAAAATTTTTTTTGAGTTAGAGTCTCACTCTGTTGCCCAGGCTGCAGTACAATGGCGCCATCTTGACTCATTGCAACCTCCGCCTCCTGGGTTCAAGTGATTCTCCTGCCTCAGCCTCCCCAGTAGCTGGGATTACAGGCACCCGCCACTGTGCCTGGCTAATTTTTATATTTTTAGTAGAGATGGGGTTTCACCATGTTGGCCAGGCTGGTCTCAAACTCCTGATCTGAGATAATCCGCGTTGGCCTCCCAAAGTGCTGGGATTATGGGCATGAGCCACCACGCCCAGCCTGGAAAACTTTTTAAAAAACGTTTTCAAGTTTATGTTCCTTTCTTCTTTTTTTTTTTTTTTTTTTTTTCAAATGTGCAAGCTATTTGTATTTATTTTGGTATATATTTGTTTCTCCCTCCACCTGGATTAAATTGTAGCATATTAGTCACACTTTTCCCCCACCTTTTTTTTAACTTAAAATTTTATTCTGGAGGTGGGGATAGAAATTTTGCCTGTTTCTTTTTAACTGCTTGTGCTTCACTGGATAGATACCAATTCACTGTTGTTACCATTCTTTTGCTATTACAAATAGCTCTGCAAACAATAGCTTATGCTTACATAATTCTGATAATGTATCTTTGAGATAGATTTCTGTACTTGAAGTTGCTAGGGCAAAAGGTAAATGTATATGTAGCTTTGTAGGTATTGCTATATATTTGAAATTACTCTCCCTATAGGGGTTGGGCCATTTTATGACCTCACCAACAATGTAATAGTTTCCCTGTAGCCTTGGTTAAAAAAGTATAATGTCAAATTATTGGATATTTGTCAGTCTGATGGGTGAGAAATGGTATCTCAATGTATTTTAATTTGCCTCTCTTTAATACGAGTGTGATAAAGCTTCTTATGTGTAAAAGTCATTTGCATTTCTTTTTGTGTGAACTGTCTTCCTGTCTAGCCTGGTTTTCTGTAGAATTGTTGGTCTTCTATTTCTAGACTATACAGACACAGACAAACACAGAGTTCTTTTTTTTCCCCCCTAGACAGGGTCTTGCAGTGTAGCCCAGGCTGGAGTGCAGTGGCCTGATCTTGGCTCACTGTAGCCTCAACCTCCCAGGTCACGTGATGCTCCCACCTTAGCCTCCCAAGTAGCTGGGACTACAGGCACAAGCTACCACACCCAGTTAATCTTTGTATTTTTAGTAGAGATGGGGTTTTGCCTTGTTGCCCAGGCTGGTCTTGAACTCCTGGGCTCAAGTGATCCACCCGCTTTGGCCTCCCAAAGTTCTGGTATTATAGGCCTGACCCACTGTGCCCAGCCCACACAGAGTTCTTAACGCTTTATATCCTTAGTTGATTCTGTGATGATGCTCATAGGGTTGAGAAGCACTGGAATATACAGCCATATGTCTGATAGGTTAAAATTTGTAAAACTCTTTTACAAATGTTACAGATGTTTAATTGCTTAGTTATTGAAAAGTTTTTCTAAACTGTGTACTGTGATTTTTAATAGCATTATACTGGCTTAACCTTTAAATACACTATCGCTTACTTCATTATTTGTTAAGACATTTTGGTTACTGGTTATTTCCAGTTTTTCAGTTATTAAAAAATGTACAAAAGGCATGCATACAATGATGTTCACTGCAAATGTCCAGATACATCCTCAGGATACTTTTCTAGAATTATATTTTTTGGGTTATATGGTATATCTTATATTTAGAATTTCTGATATGTTGTACTAAATTGCCCCACTGAAAATTTGTACCAACATGTATTCCTACTAACAGGGTGTGACTATGCCCACTTCCTCACACTCTTATCAATAGTGGGTGTTTTTGTAATCTGTGCTAATTTAGTAGACCAAAAATGGCATCGCAATTTAAATGTACATATCTTTGATTACAACCAAAGTTGAATTTTTTTCATATTTATTGATAATTTTTGTGTGTGCATGTTTGTATTATGTGTTCTTGTTATGTGTCTTCTTTTCAAAAAATTACTTACTCTTCTTCCAGTAATTCAGAATAAATGTACTCACAAGATAGAGTTTATGAACAGTGGAAGGCATTACTCTTTTGAGTCTCCACTCAAAAGGCAGGGTAATTCAAAAGTAGATGTCATGGCATCTATATGAATTCCAACTCTTCCATTTACTTACCCATCATAACCTTGGTTAAATTACTTATTTTTCTTGTCTATAGGGTAAGCACATGGATTTGATGATTTAGTGATTCTTTGTGTAGTCTATCTTATTTTCAAGATACACTACAAAAGCGTATTCCTTTAGCTCCTACTGATTATAGACTTATTATTTGATTGGATAGTTCCTTTAAAAATCTGCTAGCTTGTCAGCATGTTGCAAGTGTGTGCGAGGCATGCTTAGCATGCTTTTGTCACAGCTTTTCTAATATTGACTGTTGGCTGTACTCTATTTCTTCTAACCAAGGGAGTGGTTAAAAACAGTTTGACTTTTTGCAAGATTTATTGATTTTTAGCCTAACTGATTCCATAGAGAGGAACTCATCTATAGCCCAGGCTGCAGGAACTTAATCTGTATCTTTATTATTTTTCTTTTCTGCCTATCATTTGAAAGTCTATTTGCAATCTGCTATGGAGAAGAGAAAGATCATTGAGATGCATATCATGCCTTCAAGAAATTAGTAATTCAGATGAGGAGAGAAGATATATATGTAAATAATTAGAATACCAAAAGGAAAGTAATGGATGCCAAAAGTGTTTGTAGAAGTGGGTTATAGATCCTGCTACTCAGAAGTGTGGTTGTGAGCCCAGGCATCAGCATCATATGAGACCTTTTACATCACCTTACCTCAGAACTACTGAATCAGAACCTTCTCTTTAAGAACTTATACCCAGATGATTCATATGCACATAAAAGTTTGAGAAGTACTGCCATGGATGTTTGGCAGAAACAAATTATTTCTCAATGGAGGAATCAGAGTAGTCTTGGAAAAAGATGAATTTGAATATTGACTTGAATAGTTAAATGGATCAGCTTATTTTCAGTCCTGAATGGAATGAAGAAAAAGGGCTGTGCCTCTCAATAATGTAGTAAACCTTTTCTATCCATTGAATACCTTTTTTTTTTTTTATTGTTTTGTTTTGTTTTTAACAAGTCTTGTTGTCTGGTTGGCTGACGTGGCCAAATGTCAGAATTGGCCCTAAAGAAGCTGGCAAACCCTTTGGCCAACTTCATTAAAACAGTTTGTTATCAACTTAGCAAAAATAAAAATCATGATCTTTAGTGGATTCTAACTAGCATTCAGATTAGTCCATTCAAGAGCGGAGAGGAATACAAATGCCACTTTGGAGAAGTCCCTTCTATAATGCTGTGGGTCTTGGTTCTGTCCTTGTAAATATTGAAATCAAATTCTAACTGCTTTGGGAGTCCTTGGTGATGTTGTGGTCACCGCATTCATCTCTGCAATTCCTACAAACCTGAGATTTCATCATTATGTAGAACTTTGAGCATTATATTGGATTCTAATTTTAAGTCACCTGAATTTGTAGACATGAACATTACTAATATAGTAGAGAAAAGCAACGAAAAAGCAGAAGAAAACCATCTCAGAAAAACATTGTAGTAGTATATGAGCTAAAGAAAACCATAGGCTGAATAGTAGAATGCCAATACTTTCTACATTTCTTCCTTATTATAGTCTGGTAGTGGGACCTTTGGTGAATGGATTTAAGAGATTTTAGAAAAAGGTTGTTAGGTCTTGCTTGACATTCTTCAGGGAAAAATAAATTTTAAAAAATTAAGAAAGAAAAGAGGTCATTAGGAATATAGATTATGAATGCATCTACAAAATAAAATGTTAGAGTTAAAATTTCTTGTCCTATAAACAAGATGCACTCATATTTACAAGCCTGCTCTTTAGCTGTTTTCTTGTATTTTTTTTTGAAACAGCGTCTCACTCTGACGCCCGGGCTGGAGTGCAGTGGCGTGGTCTCGGCTCACTGCAGCCTCCGCCTCCCGGGTTCTAATGATTCTCCTGCCTCAGCCTCCCAGCTAGCTGGGATTATAGGCGCCTGCCTCCATGCCCGGCTAATTTTTGTATTTTTAGCAGAGACAGGGTTTCACCATGTTGGCCCAGCTGGTCTCGAACTCCTGACCTCAGTTGATCCACCTACCTCAGCCTCCCAAAGTGTTAGGATTACAGGTATGAGCCACTTCGCCAGGCCTGTTTTGTTGTATTTGAAGTTTTAAATAATGTAGGGGGAAATACCAGCTTTTAAAAATTACCAACACATCACTGAAGTCTATCTCTTTGCTTACAGAACAGCTGCAAGTATAAGATACGTATTGTCATTGGTGTTACCTTGAGAGAAGAAACCTTCACATTTTCAGTTCCTTTGACTTATTACTGGAGTTCTGGCCCAAGTACAGTAAAATGTCAGCCAGTGATAAGCTTACACTTCTGTAATGATTTCACCTCTGAAAGGCTGAGAATAAAGAAGAGCTACTTTTTTTTTTTTTTTTTTTTTTTTTTTTTTACTAGTCAAAATGATTTCTTAGAAAACAGCTACTCAAATGGACTCATTCCTCAAACTTTTTAAATAGCAGGAATTTTTACTATAGGAATGGATATTATTTCCTTACAGGAAGTCTTGTAGTGTGCTAACAACAAAAGTATTACAATGTCATAAAATACTTAGTTCTTTGTTAGTTTAACCTTTGAATGAAATGAACAGTTTCAGAGACCCTAATTTTGCTTTAGAGTTGCAATATTCCCATCTTATCCACAGGAGATAATGTTCCAGGATGCTCAGGGTCTGCTTGAAATTGTGGATTATACTGAACCCTATATATAATATGTTTTTTCTTATTCATACATGCTTATGATAAAGTTTCCTTTATAAATTAGGCACAGTAAGAGATCAACAATAGTAACTCATAATAAAATATACTGTTCACAGTTTCTTTATGGAAGATTTATTCTTAATCTAGATCTTAGCCACCTCAGCATATGATTTATTTTCTTTCCATATAAAGTCAAGAGCTTTCATCTTTTCACTTAAGGAAGCACTTTATGGCTTCTCTTTGGCATATCTTTTTTTTTTTTTTTTTGAGACGGAGTCTCACTCTGTCGCCCAGGCTGGAGTGCAGTGGTATGATATTGGTTCATTGCAACCTCTGCCTCCTGGGTTCAAGCGATTCTTCGGCCTCAGCCTCCCGAGTAGCTGAGATTACAGGCGCCCACCACTACACCCAGCTAAGTTTTGTATTGTTAGTAGAGTTGGGGTTTTGCCATGCTGGTTCAGTGGGTCTCGAACTCCTGACCTAAGGTGATCCACCTGCGTCTGCCCCCCAAAGTGCTGGGATTACAGGCATGAGCCACTGTGCCTGGCCTCTCTTTGGCCTATCTTAATTGCCAACATCACTACTCTTGCGCTTTGGAGCCATTATTAAGTAAAGTAAGGGTTTCTTGAACACAAGTATCGTGATTCCAATACTACTACAGTTGATAAGGGGCAGGTTGTGTCTGCAGTGGGGATATGCTGGACAAAAGGATGATTCACATCCCACCTAATTTGAAGCAAATGGTGTGAGATTTCATCACACTACTTAGAACTGCATGCAGTTTAAAACTTATAAAGTGTTTATTTCTGGAATTTTCCATTTAATGTTTTCAGATCATGATTGGATAAAGGGGACTAATATAAAGACTGTGCTACAGTTTTAAAGCATGTGTTCTTATTTGTTCAGAAATCATCCAGTTTGTTTATTTGTACCTATACTCTGGTTTTAGGATATCTTCTGGAAGAGTCGAAGCATTTGTTTCCCTTAATGATCACTTGAATGTATATAGACAAAAGAGAAAACTTTTAGAAGAATGTTTAGTTTAGGGATCAGGGATTTGGGCCCAAATCTTGGATCTGCTACTCACCACCCTTGTTTCTTCTTAACATCTCTATTTTCCTATTAACCTCCGAGGAATAATACTGGTATTATGTTAGACTCCTGAGTGGTGATGGTATTCCATGCTACTATTATGATTTTATGAAACAAAAGTGGTGCAAGGTATCACCTTTTCTCATTCTTAGATCTCAGTTTCTTGTCCAATGCCTTATTACAGAGTAAGTGTTTAATAACAATTTAAGTACTGTGGGAAAAGAAAAGATAGGGTTTACCTGAGGAGGATGAGGAGTGTATTAGGGGAGTTGTAGTTTGTAAGCATCACTGGACAGGTGAGCCTTGAGGCAAGTGAGGGAGTTAGTCATTTGAATTTTCTGGGGGAAGAACCTTCCAGGCAGGGCCATTAGTCAGTGCAAAGCACCTAATGTGGGAGTGTCCCAGGCATATTCAAGAAATAGCAAGGAGAGCAGTGTGGTTGTCATATAGTGAATAAGATACAGCATATTAGAAAATGAAGTCGGCCGGGTGCGGTGGCTCACGCCTGTAATCCCAGCACTTTGGGAGGCCCAAGCTGGTGGATCACGAGGTCAGGAGATCGAGACCATCCTGGCTAACACGGTGAAACCCCGTCTCTACTAAAAATACAAAAAGTTAGCTGGGCGTGGTGGCAGGCACCTGTAGTCCCAGCTACTTGGGAGGCCGAGGCAGGAGAATGGTGTGAACCCTGGAGGGGGAGCTTGCAGTGAACCAAGACCGTGCCAGTGCACTCCAGCCTGGGTGACAGAGTGAGACTCCATCTCAAAAAGAAAATGAAGTCATTTAGCAAAAACATATTTTGCAAAACTGTACTTACCCTTACTATGTATGTTGTTTACTGATAATTGTTTTTCTATTTTGTGCTTTATTTTATTTTTTAAAAATTGCTGATCTCACTCAGTAGGGAAGAACTTCCTAACTGGGTGGCTGACCCCGCCTTGCCCCATTTGCCTCTGTTGGGAGTAACCTTGATTGTTTTGATTCTCTTTGTGTTACAGAAGGGGTCCCAACTTGCATTGTGAAAAATACGTTGTAGTAACTTAAAATGTTAAACCAAAAGATTTCCTGACATATTTTTTGATTCCCGAAAGTGATAACACTTTCATGGTACAGAAAAGCATAATGAAGAAAAAAATGCATACACTAACCACTGATAACATTTTAGCATATTTCCTTTCAGTTTTGTTCTGTGCATATGTGTATGGATTTTTAATAGTAATGTGTATATTTTTAACAATGTAAGATTGGACTCTTTTTGTTTAATCCTGGTGTAGAGTGGTAGACTACTGGTTCATAGAAATTAGAAAGAAAAGATACCCACATGCATAGATGTATTCTACCACTTGGAAATAACTCCTAGCTTGACCACGTAACTTCAAAAAGTTGTTTAACCTTTCCGAGTTTCCATTTTCTTACATATCAGATAGAGATAAAGACCTCTCCTCCTTAGTTCTGGGATAACTAATGAGACTGAATGTGTTTGTAGTGCATTTTAAGAACCTAAACTCTTCTGGGTTTTGCCACATAATAGGTGCTCAATAAATGTTAAGATGAGGGACTGAGTGAATGAATGAATGACTAAATAGACATCCTTGTTTTGAAACTTTCAAGTTGTCTGTCCAATGGTATTAAAATTGTGTGCACTGATGCAGTGAGTTCATATGACCAGCTTCTGGCCCCTGTGGTTTGTGGTCTTCTTATCCTAATAATTACATTGTCATTATGCCAACAAAAACACTTAAAAATGTGACTATTAAGTGAATAAGTTATCAGCTTAGCTCTGTTTTATAACTGTATTTTAATTAGTATTATACATAAATTTTTTATATTATTTTGAAAAAAGCTTATGGACGGAGCTGTGTTTTGTTGTATAGTCTATTGGTTTTAGAATTAAAGGAGATCAGGGTTTGAATCCTGTTCTGCCATTAATTTGGACACGTCACTTAGCTTATTTGAATCTTATTCATTTAATAAATATTTTCCCTTTTACTGTATACCAGAGACTGCAAAGTTTTTTTTTTCATTTATAAAATAGGGATAATGTAATTCCTATTTCATGTTCAGAGTTGCTGTGATGATTTAAAGAGATAATATACATGTTTGTAAACTGTAAACAGAAGATACTGTTAGATTAAAATATTCGTGAATGCTCCAAACATTTGTTTGTTATGTGGATTCTTTCCCCAGAAGGTTAGGTGTGCAATTTATTTCCCTTTCAGGGAGAGTTGATCAATTATGGAAGTAGTTCTATGGTCTGGATTTCTAGGGTAACTGAGAGTACTAGAAGGTAGAGTGACTTCGAAGCTAAAAAGACCTGCTTCATTCCTAGCTCCCTCTATTTTTAGCTGTTGTGATAGTAGGCAGATTTCTTTATCTTTGTGAGTATCAATTTTTTCTAAAAGTGGGAATAATTATTCTGCAAGATTGTGAGATTAAGATACAATGTATGTGAAAGACATTGTATGATGTCCGGCATGTAGGAGATGCTTGTTTCTAAGGTAATAGTAGAAAAGGAAATGTTGTTAAGTGAATGGTGTTGTTGTGAAATGGAGAAAGCACCTTAGAAGAGGATAGTGCTTGTGCTGACATCCTTTTGTGATTATGTTATCTTTTGACCCTCTGAAAGGAGTAAATGGGGGAGGCTTTTAATTTTAAAAGTCAAGTCTAGATATTAGTGGTTTCTTAGAGTATTTGTTAACTTGTCTCTTTCCTTTGGTAAGTTATAACATAGCCTTATCAAAATAGTGACAAATATGATTGATAGAAATAAAAAATCTAACTTGATATGCATTTCAGCTTTTAATAAAAAAGCAAATAAATTCCTGTAAGTGGTATAAATGAAAGTGAGGAAGCATGCTTTATGCCCTGCTGTTTGAAAGGTATCATTTGCTCCACATAGAAAAACATCATTTCTATTACCTTGAACATTCAAAATCATTCAAAAAATATATCTCTGACTCTTGTAGTTAACTAGGTATGTGGAAAATGATGATGATTCTTTAGAAATATATAATCTTTCTCTAGTTGAATTTAGTAAGAAAAGAGTAGATTATACTGCAGATTTCTCATTACTGAAAATATGAAAAAATAAAAATTCTGTTTAAGTGGAAGTTTTTTTTGTTTTGTTTTTGAGACAGAGTTTCGCTCTTGTTGCCCAGGCTGGAGTGCAATGGTGTGATCTCAACTCACTGCAACTTCTGCCTCCCAGGTTCAAGCAGTTCTCCTGCCTCAGCCTCCCAAGTAGCTGAGATTACAGGCATGTGCCACCATGCCCAGCTAATTTTGTATTTTTAGTAGAGGTAAGGTTTCACCACGTTGGCCAGGCTGGTCTCAAACTGCTGATCTCAGGTGATCCACCTGCCTCGGCCTCCCAAAGTGCTGGGATTACAGGCATGAGCCACTGCACCCAGCCAGTGTGGAAGATTTCAAATTGCTAGTTATGCAGTTTCATTTGCTCCTGTAGGCTTAACTTACATACACCATAGTTACCATAGTTCTGTGGTCTGGAATATTGCTTCCATTGGGATATAGTATTTTACACAAAAGCATATGTAATATTTACTACTTTTAGTAAGTTTTGGCCCGTAAGCTAAATCTGTTTATAGACTTGATGAAACTGGGGATTTAACAAATCTATTTAAATTTAGATACTATAATGAAGGTATTTGGTGAGAACCTATTGGCAGATAAAGTAGATTATGATGGATATTTTAATTTGGGATCAAGAAAAGCTCATTATATGGTCTTGCTTTTCTGATCTATACCTACCATTGGAAAGGTGGAGAGTTGCTTAAAAGAGGAGGGTAAATTGTGTTTTCCATTCTAAAACGATAAGTAAAATTATAAAGACTTCCTTGATACACACTAGTTATTGTCTTGAATAAAAAAGTGCTTTAAAATATATAATAACCGAGCCCTCAATAAATTTTGTAACTTTTAATTCTGAGAAGTATCCATTATCCTGTAGCAAAATAATCAGAGGGTTCTGATGTCGTCTTCATTTGTACCATGAGGCAAGAGAAACCACCTGGCTAGTATGACTGAAGTAGCTAATTGTGGTCAGGCTGTTGTGTTTGTTGCCTTAGCTTTTTGTGGTTGATGCCTTTCTTAGCTTACTTTATTTGGGGAATACCCTTTCTATAGTTGTATCTAGTGTCTCTGGATTATCTTTAGCTCTTCTAGTGCAAAATGGATTGTGGTATTTAAGGAAATAAGCAGGAAGCTTTTCCATAGTTCCGTATGATACAATTTTCTAAGAGTCTGTGACTTATTTTTGAATATTACTTTGAAGTATTAGTTAATAAATATTCTGTAATATTGTAAAAATAGGATAAAAGATGTTTTCTTAGTGGCTTTAAATGCACTTTTATTCAGGTTGTTTAAATAGTTTTTAGTTTAAAGAAGCAACAAGGTGTCTTCAGGGCACAATTTCTTTTTTTTTATTATTATACTTTAAGTTCTAGGGTACATGTGCATAACGTGCAGGTTTGTTACATACATATACTTGTGCCATGTTGGTGTGCTGCACCCATCAACTCGTCAGCACCCATCAACTTGTCATTTACATCAGGTATAACTACCAATGCAATCCCTCCCCCCTCCCCCCTCCCCATGATAGGCCCCGGTGTGTGATGTTCCCCTTCCCGAGTCCAAGTGATCTCATTGTTCAGTTCCCACCTATGAGTGAGAACATGCAGTGTTTGGTTTTCTGTTCTTGTGATAGTTTGCTAAGAATGATGGTTTCCAGCTGCATCCATGTCCCTACAAAGGACACAAACTCATCCTTTTTTATGGCTACATAGTATTCCATGGTGTATATGTGCCACATTTTCTTTTTTTTTTTTTTTTTTGAGACGGAGTCTCGCTCTGTAGCCCGGGCTGGAGTGCAGTGGCCGGATCTCAGCTCACTGCAAGCTCCGCCTCCCAGGTTTACGCCATTCTCCTGCCTCAGCCTCCCGAGTAGCTGGGACTACAGGCGCCCGCCACCTCGCCCGGCTAGTTTTTTGTATTTTTTAGTAGAGACGGGGTTTCACGGTGTTCGCCAGGATGGTCTCGATCTCCTGACCTCGTGATCCGCCCGTCTCGGCCTCCCAAAGTGCTGGGATTACAGGCTTGAGCCACCGCGCCCGGCCCGTGCCACATTTTCTTAATCCAGTCTGTCACTGATGGACATTTGGGTTGATTCCAAGTCTTTGCTATTGTGAATATTGCCGCAATAAACATATGTGCAGGGCACAATTTCTTTAAAGAGAGTTATGGACTCTTGAATTATTATCAGTTTATTAACCCATTGTCAGTTACTGAGGTAATTCATATCGGATATTTTAGGTAATTAAAACCAGTATCATTAAAGCAAAACAAATTTGGATGGAAATCATTTAAAAGTACACACAGTCATCCTCTTCATGTTTAGTTTCTGAAATGGTGTTTGTTAATGCCCTTGTGCGTAAGTCCAGAGTAGCACATCATATAAGGGATGGCTAATTTTATCTGTTGGTGACAGGCAGAGTCAATGTGGTTTTGCTTGATTTGCATCTGTGAAAACTTTTAAGTTTGTAGATAGAAAGATTATAAATAGAAGAGCCTGTTGTCTGACGTACTGGAGACTATCATACATTATTTAACTTTTTTTAAGTGACTGTGGTATATTCCCTAGGTTGGAGTAACTTCCTAATTACAAATTGTAATATTCTTTGGTAAGTCTTCTACTGGAAGACTCTTAGAGCATTTCCTACCGTTAACTACCCCATTCTTCCCTGTTATGCTGTTTTCTCTGGTTCTTTTATGCTCCAGTAGTTCCATCTGTCTGTCTGTCTGTCTCTCTCTCTCTCTCTCTCTCTCTGTATCTGACTGTTTTCTCTTGCTTTTTCACTGGGTGGAAAGGGAAAAATATCTCCATGTAAGGGACAGAAGACCATAAGGAGATAGATGTGGATACTCTCTAATGTGCTGTCTTGGATACTCTCTAATGTACTATCTTAGAGCTTTTCTCCCATCCTATTGCATCTTGATATCCAGTCATGTTAATTCCTATCCACTATTCAATTTTATTATTGTATCTCTATAGATTGGAGTAGCTGGGAGCCTGTTAGTGCTTCTATTAGTGCCTTGGGCAGTGTTACTTTCTTGGTGCGTTAGTCCTGGGTGTAAAAGGTAGTCAAACACGATGTACAAATTTCCCATGCTAGTTGGTACAAGGTAACTCATCTTCTGACAGCTGTTTTCCCATTGACTAGAGGAAGGCATGTACTAGTGAAATTGAAGTAGATCTGTGACTGCACAGAAATTCTTTTCTCTCAGATAGTCTTCCTTTTCAGTTCTCAGTCACCTAGATTTGAAGCCTTACACTTTTTGACTCATTGTACTTTCAACCCTTCTCATGGCTTTTTATTTTTTACTATAGCTGATATCAACCCCCCTATCTGGTTTTCAGTGGCCTATTTTATATACACCTTGCTTTTTTCCTTTAATAATGTATTTTGGAGATCTTTCCATTAGTACGTCGAGAATGTCCTCATTTTTATTTTCATAGTGGCATAGAATTCCATTGTATTGATGCATTGTAATTTATCCACTCTCTGATGAATATTCAGGTTGTTTCTAATCTTTTGCTATTACAAATAATATTACAGTGAATAACATTATATGTTCATCATCTTTGTTCATTTTCTTTTTTTTTATTGGGATGTTGTCTTTTCCTTACCCATTTCCAGGAGCTTTTTATAATTTAGGGAAATTCTTTTTATGTTTTCTCAGTTTCTTTTCTCTTTTTTTTTGTTGGTTCATTCTTTCTATTATTTGTTATGTGGTTCTTTTGTGTAATAAGTGGGCTCGTGTTTGTAGTTTAATCAATGTTTTATGGCTTTGGATTATGACTCATAATTAGAAATGCCTTCTCCATTCCAAGATTTGAAAGTAATTCTCATGTATTTTCTTTGGCTACTTTTGTGGTTTCACTGGAAATATGTAAATCTTTACATTTATTTGAAATACATTCTCATGAGGATTTAGAGCATGCTTTTAAATATATAGTTAACCCCTTGAACAACATAGGTTTGAACTACGTGGATCTACTTATACGTGGATTTTTTTTTTTCCTACAGTAGGCCCTCTGTTTCCAGCAAGTTTCACATAGGCCCTCCATATCCGGCAAGTTTTCATGTCCACAACCAAATGCAGATCTTAAATACTGTATTCATAGAATGTGAAACCCAAGGATATGGAGGACCAACTTTTTGTATCTGTGGGTTCCACAGGGCTAATTGTGGGTCTTGAGCATGCATGGATTTTGGTGGGGTGTCCTGGTACCAATCTCCTGTAGGTACCCAGGGACAACTGTATATATTTTTTCAGGTGACTGCCTGCTGTTCCAAACCAGTTTATTGAAGTGCCTATCTTTTCTCTCTGACTTGAGGTATATAGCATCTCTTTATTTGGGTTTATTAGTGGACTTTATCTTCAGTTCCTTTTTTCTGCATATATATATGTGTGTATATATATTTTTTTATATTTCACTTTAAGTTCTGGGATACATGTGCTGAATGTGCAGGTTTGTTACATAGGTATACATGTGCCATGGTGGTTTTCTGCTTATATTTTAGAATGGGCTTTTTTGGTTTAAAAAAACCTTTTGGTGTTTTATTCATTACATTGCATGTATATTTTAACTGAGGGAGGCTTGACTGCTCTATGATGTTTCCTGTTCATGAAGATTGTATGTATTTCTACAAGCTCAAGTGTCCTTTTAGGTCCTTTGGGACAATTTAAAAGTTTTTTTGTTTTTACATTTTGTTTGTTTATTCCTAGACATTTGGTTCCTTTTTTGTTGCATTATAAATAGGCTTTTTTCCTCTTCCATTATATACTTTAATTGTTTTATGTGTGTGTATGTTATTAATTTTGTATATTAATCTTATATCTAATTATCTTACACAGTCTCTGATTATTTGTGGTATTATTTTAGTTAATTTGTTTTTGGTTGTCATGTATTCAGTTATGTCATTTGCAGTGAGTGGCAATTTTATCTCCTCCTTTCTCATTTTTATACCTACAACTTTTTTCCTACTTACTTTGTCTTGTACCTCCAAAAATGTTAAATGAATGTTAAATAATAGTGTTCTTAATGACATTCCTTGTCTTGTTCTAAATTTAGTAATAATGCCTTTAGTATTTCCCCAATAGACGTGATTATGGCTTTGGGCTAAGACAGATGTATATTTTTTCTGTTAAGTGAGTAGCATTTTAAATCAAGAATGCTGTTGGACTTTGTCAAATACCTTTTTAGCATCTATTGAGATGATTATATCAGATTTAACATTAGTAAATGCCACTTAGGTCATTTTTGTTAATTTTTTTTTTTTTTACTTGATCTGTCATTGGACTGAGATAAGTAATTAAAATTTATATTACAGATTCATTTCTCTTTCTACATGTATCTCCCATAATTTCTGCTTTACAGATGTTGTTGCTGTGCTATTTCATATATAGACATTTACAACTGTTACATTGTCATTGCAAATTGTGCTGTTAGCCTTTGAAAGTGCCCTTTCCTTTTTGTCTTAGTAAATGCTTTTTGGCCCCATTCCACTTTGTTTAGTAACTAGAGATGGGTATCCCCCAGCTTTTCCATTATTTATATTTGCTAGTATTACTTTATTTATTTTTTAGTTTCCAACCTTTTGGAATTACTTTTATAGGTATATCTCTTATTTTTCAGAATAGAGTTGGGTTTTACTTTATGACCTACTGTGAAAACTTTTAATAGATCAGTTAAACCTTTTATAATTACTGATATAAATTCTTTTATAATTACTGATATAGATGTATTTAGTCTTGATTTTCATATTATTTTTTCAGTTTTTCTAAATATATTTTACTATGCAATCTAGGTTTTTTGTTTATTTTGAAAAGTAGTTCTTTTCACATATAGGAAGCTTTTTTTTCTTATATTGGTAATCACAATAATTAAATCTTATGTTCCTCAATGTGTGTCATTCTACATACTGGTAGGATAATTATCTTTATTAAGATATGCTGTATTATGTTAGTTTCCTATACCCACATTTGCAAGGCAGCTCATTGGAGGATCAAGTCCATAGCTCTTTACAGTCTTGCCCCAAACTAACCTTCCATCTTTATCTTCTAATGAGGCCCTACATGAACTTCCGTAGCCAGGATTCACTACTCTCTTCATCCATAGAAACTACTCTGTTCATCCAACCCATGCAGTGCTCCCTGCCTTTTTTTGAACCTCTCTGTAAATTTTTCTAGTATGCTTTCTATTAGCCTTACAGTACATGCATCATACATATTATGTACTTTTTGTACTTGATCATGAAATCTCCCTAAGTGAATTGTAGGCTCTTGTAAGACAGAATGTATCTTGAATTTCCTGCAGACCTTACTGGGTGCAGTGCTTTCATCTTATAGGTTTTTATCTGAGGACTGCCATGAGCTTGTGGAAGAGTAGGTGGATATGTTCTTGATGAGCTGTATATGATAGAATTTTCATCAATGTGTAGAAGAGAAAGGTGAGCAGATGTTCAGTCCTGTAAGGAAAACCTTCTAGCAGCATTACTTTACAATGGATTGGATTTTCCTGTAAGCTTTCTGTCATAGCAAACATTCAATTGTAGGGTAAATGGCCATTCTGCTGGGGTTGCTGTTAAGGAGAAGGAGAAGTGAAAGGGGAAGAGTATTCTAAAATTAGGTAAACCAGGGCTCGCTTTATCTTTGTATTTCTGAATACCTACGATTTTGACCTAAATAAAGGAGAAACCATAGAGGATTTATTTATTTAATATGGGAATTGAGGAATTGACAACGATAATATGATAGGAAATTAAACAATAATACGCTTACTTTATATATAACTGAATAATCTTTGAAGTTGATGATTCTGTTTGTTTGTTTGTTTGTTTTAAAGACAGCACTCACTCTGTCACCCAGGCTAGAGTGCAGTGGTGCGATTATAGTACACTGTAACCTAGAACTCCTGGGCTCAAGTGATTTTCCTGCCTCAGCCTCCCAAGAAGCTAGGACTATAGGCGTGTACCACTATGCCCTGTTAATTTTTTATTTTTGCAGTGAGAGAGGGGTCTTGCCATGCTAACAAGGCTGGTCTCTAACTCCTGGCCTCAAGATCCTCCTGCCTCTGCCTCCCAAAGTGCTGGAATTACAGGCATGAGTCACTGTGCCTGACCTGATTCTATTTTCCATTCTCTCTTTACATCTCATGATATAAACAAAATTAAAACTTATAATATATATTTTTATGGCTTTCACATTTGATCATTTCTTAGACTACTGAAAGAGTCCTGTTAAGAAGACTGTCAGCCAGGCATGGTGGCAGTAAACAATATGTTTGTATTAGGGTTCTCTAGAAAAGCAGAACTAATAGGGTGTATGTATGTGTGTGTGTGTGGTGTGTGTGTGTAAAGGGGAGTTTATTAAGGAGTATTAACTCATACAATCACAAGGTCCCACAATAGGCTGTCTGCAAGCTGAGGAGCAAGGAGAACCAGTCTGAATGCCAAAGCTGAAGAACTTGGAGTCAGTTGTTTGAGGACAGGAAGCATCCGACACTGGAGAAGGATGTAGGCAGGGAAGCTAAACCAGTCTAGCTTTTTCACATTTTTCTGCCTGCTTTATATTCTGGCCATGCTGGCAGCTGATTAAATGGTGCCCACCCAGATTAAGGGTGGGTCTGCCTTTCCCAGCCCACTGACTCAGATGTTAATCTCCTTTGGCAGCACCCTCACAGACATATCCAAGATTAATACGTTGCATCCTTCAAGCCAATCAAGTTGACAGTCAGTGTTAACCATCAGAAATTCACCCCTTGTCAACTTGAACCATATACATCTCCTGAGATCATACATAATCTTTAAATAAAGACAATGATAAGGTCATAATTATGCCTAACATGATAAAACTATCCTTCATACAACCAGAAACGCACCAGTCCCCAACCCAAATACTACTATATCAAGTTAACAATACTTAAATGCTGATGTGAAGTCAATAAATCTTATGTCATATGATAAAGGAAATAAAATGAAGATTTTTTTTTTCTTTTTTTTTTTTTCTTTTTGAGATGAAGTCTTGCTCTTGTCACCCAGGCTGGATTGTAATAGCATGATCTTGGCTCACTGCAGCCTCTGCTTCCTGGGTTCAAGGGATTCTCCTGCCTCAGCCTCCCAAGTAGCTGGGATTACAGGCACACCACCACACCCAGCTAATTTTTATATTTTTAGTAGAGACGGGGTTTCGCCATGTTGGCCAGGCTGGTCTCAAACTCCTGACCTCAGGCGATCCACCTGCCACTGCCTCCCAAAGTGCTGGCATTATAGGCGTGAGCCACTGCACCTGGCCTTTTTTTTTTCTTTTTCTTTTTTTAGATAGAGTCTTGCTCTGTCACCCAGGCTGGAGTGCAGTGGCGCAATCTCAGCTCACTGCAACCTCCACCTCTCAGGTTTGAGCCATTCTCCTGCCTCAGCCTCCTTAGTAGCTGGGATTACAGGCGCCCGCCACCAAGCCCAGCTAATTTTTGTACGTTTGGTAGAGACAGGGTTTCACCATGTTGGCCAGGCTGGTCTTGAACTCGTGATCTCAGATGATCCGCCCACCTTGGCCTCCCAAAGTACTGGGATTATAGGCATGAGCCACCATGCCTGGTCTGAAGATATTTTCTTAGTACAAGTGTATACATGCACAAAGATGTTTTTAACAAAAAAAGGAGGAAATACTCATGACAATTACAGTCCTCATTTCTGCAACTGGCCATGTGGTCGTAATTGGTATTGATGACTGCCTTCTTCTACCCATTCTGTATTTCCTTTGCCTTCAACAAGCACCTTAGCAGGTTATGGGTTTTTTTTCCTGGTGGTTGTGTTTTTTATTTTTTTCCTGGTGGAGTGACCCAAACCTTCATTCCTGAAGTGTCTGGGCCATTTGTAGTCCTGCCTGAATTGGGCTGTTGTGATTTATCACAAGGCATAGTAATACTAAGAGATGCCCTAACAGATCTCCTGTATTCCATGTATACTCTTCTTTACCTCTGTTATGGAGTAGTAGACTGATTGCATCTTCATAGTCTGAGTCAGTCACCCCAGCCAACATTGTACCTCCCTTCTTAGCCTGTTGGCTTAAAGGTAGGAGGAGCCCAAAGTGTCCAGCTGGCAACCTGAACTTCCACTTTAATGGAATTGTTGTTGTGTCATTCCTCCCTCTGGAACTAAGACCTCTAGGCCAGCAGAATGTAATGTTGTAGGAACACGAAGCAAAAATTTTGCCAGTGGATCACTAGGGGTGATGGTGAGTGGTGCCACTTCCACCCCTTGATTCCTGGACCTGTGAATCCTGGCTATGGGAGAAATAGTACCATATATTGGATGCTGATTCAGAGCATACGTGACCTTCTGGAGAACTTTGCCCGAGCCCTGCAAAGTATTATCACCTAGTTGACGTTGTAATTGTGACTTCAAAGGCCATTCCACCGTTGTGTCAATCCAGCTGCTTCGTGATGATGAGAACATGCTAACACCAGTGAATTTCGTAAGCAAGAGCCCACTGCCACACTTCTTTAGTCGTAAAGTGAGCACCTTGGTCAGAGGCAATGCAGTGTGGAATACCGTAACAGTGGATAAGGCATTCCATGAGTCCACAGATGGTAGTCTTGGCAGAAGCCAGAAGCATTGTTTGCAGGATAGGCAAACCCATATCTGGAGTAAGTGTCTATTCCAGTGAGGACAAACCTCTGCCCTTTCCATGATAGAAGAGGTCCAGTATAATCAACCTGCCACCAGGTAGCTGGCTGATCACCCCAAGGAATGGTGCCTTATTGAGGGCTCAGTGTTGGTCTCTGCTGCTGGCAAATTGGGCACTCAGCAGTGGGTCAGCCTTGGTGAGTGGAAGTCCATGTTGCTGAGCCCATGTGTCACCTCCATCCCTGCCACCATGGCTACTTTGTTCATGGGGCCCACTGGGCAATGACAGGGGTGGTTGGGGAAAGAGGCTTAGTGGTATCAACAGAATGGATCATCCTATCCACTTGGTTATTAAAATCCTCCTCTGCTGAGGTCACCCATTGGTGAGCACTCACATGGGATACAAATATCTTCACAATTTTTGACCACTCAGAGAGGTCCATCCACATACCTCTTCCCCCAATTTCCTTGTCACTGGTTTTCCAATCATGCTTCTTCTAAGTCACTGACCATCCAGCCAAATCATTGGCTACAGCCCATGAATCAGTATATAATCCCATATCTGGCCATTTCACCTTCCATGCAAAGTGCACAGCCCGTTACACTGCTTGAAGTTCTGCCCGCTGGGAAGATTTCCCTTCATGCTGTCCTTTAGGGATGTCCTAGAAAGGGGCTGTGGTGCTGCAGCTGTCCACTTTTGGGTGGTGCCTGCATGTCGTGCAGAACCATCTGTGAACCAGGCCCTAATCTTCTCTTCCTCTGTCAGCTGAGCATAGGGAACTCCCCATGAGGCCATCGGTGCAGGTTGGGGACGAGAAGGTAGGGTGGCAGGAGTGGAGACCATGGACATTTGAACCACTTCCTCATGTAACTTATTTGTGCCTTCAGAACCTGCTTGAGCCTGATGATGTATGTACCACTTCCATTTAATGATGGAATGCTGCTGTGCACCACCCACTTTATGGCTAAATGGGTCAGAAAGCACCCAGTTCATGATAGGCAGCTCATGTCACATGGTGACTTGAGGACCTATAGTCAAACGTAAGTTTCCACCAAAGCTCAGTAACAGACCAAGAGCTGTCTCTCAAAAGGAGAGTAGTTATCTGCAAAAGATGGCAGGGCCTTGCTCCAAATTCCTAGAGGCCTCCACTGTGATTCACCTATAGGGGCCTGACAAAGACTACAGACAGCATCCCTATCTGCCACTGAGACCTCAAGCACCATTGGATCTGCTGGGTTACATGGCCCAAGTGGCAGAACAGCTTGCACAGCAGCCTGGACCTGTTGCAGAGCCATCTTCTGTTCTTGACTCCACTCAAAACTGGCAGCCTTTTGAGTCACTCAATAAATGGGCCAGAGTAACACACTCAAATGAGGAATGTGTTGCCTCCAAAATCCAAATAGGCCCACTAGGCATTGTGCCTGTTTCTTGATTGTAGGAGGGGCCAAATGCAGCAACTTATCCTTCACCTTAGAAGGAATATCTTGACAGGCCCCACACCACTGGAATCCTAGAAATTTTACTAAGGTAGAAGTTCCCTGAATTTTAGTTGAATTTATTTCTCATCCTTTGGCATGCAAATGTCTCACCAATAAGTCCAGTGTGTTTGCTACTTCTTGCTTTCTGGATCCAGTTAACATAATGTCATCAATGTGATGGACCAGTGTGATATCTGTGGAAGTGAAAAGTGATCAAGGTCTCTCCGAATAAGATTATGACACAAAGTTGGAGAGTTGCTATACCCCTGAGGTGGGACAGTAAAGGTATATTGCTGGCCTTGCCAGCTGAAGGCAAATTGCTTCTGGTGGGCCTTATGGACAGGAATAGAGAAAAAAAGCATTTGTGAAATCAATGGCTGCATACTGGGTACCGGGAGATGTGTTAGTTTGCAAGCAATGAAACCACATCTGGTACAGCCGCTGCAGTTGGAGTTACCACTTGGTTAAGCTTATGATAATCCACTGTCATTTTCCAAGATCCATCTGTCTTCTGCACGGGCCAGATAGGGATGTGCTGGGAATCACCACCCCTGCATCTTTCAAGTCCTTGATGGTGACACTAATCTCTGTAGTCCCTCCAAGGATGCGATATTGTTTTTGACTTACCATTTTTCTAGGTAGAGGCAGCCCTAATGGCTTCCATTTGGCCTTTCCCACCATCATTGCCCTCACTCTACCAGTCAGGGAGCCAATGTGAGGGTTCTGCCAGCTACTAAGTATGTCTCTGCCAATTAGGCATTCTGGCACCTGGAAAATGACTACAGGATGAGTCCAGGGACCCACTGGACCCACTATAAGTCAGACCTGAGCTAAAAGTCCATTAACCTGACCTCCATAAGCCCTTGCTTTAACTGGAGGACCATGATGACATTTTGGGTCCCCTGGAATCAACGTCAGCTCAGATCCAGTGTCCAGTAGTCCCCAAAATGTCTGATCATTTCCCTTTCCCCAGTGCACAGTTCCCCTGGTAAAAGGCCGGAGGTCTCCTTGGGGAAGGATGGGAGAAAGATTCACTGCATAAATTGTTGGTAGTGTAGTGGGGTCCTTCCTCAGAGGGACCCAGCCTCCCCTTCATTCAAGGGATTCTGGGTCTATAAATTGGCTCAAGTCTGGAAATTGATTGAGGGGCCATGATTCTCGGTTTATAATTCAAATTAGTCTTTTGTCCATTCGACCTACAAGTTTTTTCCTTATATAAATTAAGTAGGAATACAGTAGGCTTCCTATCAATTTCACTCCTAGTAACACCGTGATTAATTAGCCAATGCCAGAGCTCTACATGAGTCAGACTATTCTGAATAGTGTTATTCAGTGTGATAATCCAGCAGTCTTGAACGTTTTTGGCACCAGGCACTGGTTTTGTGGAAGACTGATGGGGGTGGGGAGGATAGTTTCAGGACAAAACTGCAGACTAGTACTGGTCTGCAGCCTTGGGTTTGGGGACCCCTGTGATAACCCACTTTGTACATTTAGCTCTAGTGAAATTTACCTTTTCAGAAAGATTAATCCCCAAAAGTCTTAGCTTTGTAATGATGGAGTGTGTTGAAAAGCATGGATCATGGCTTTTTAAGGGATTTCCAAGGGAGACTTTCTCTCCAAAATATTTTGAGCAGTATCATTTGAATAAGTGTATAATAGTCTTTAGAGCAGTATTTTTGGAACTGCAAACTGGGATACATTTTGGGCTTACATTCAACAGTAATTAAAAGGATAAGAATAGAAAATATTACTGCGTATTGAATGTAGTAAGGATAGGTAGTTTTGAGAAACTTTTATTTGTGTTTCTGTTTACTAGACTATGGTGTAAAGTGTATTTCTTGCTGTGAATCATGGTCAAAAAAAGTTTGAAAAGCCTCTGCTGTTAGATGATAACACACATTTGGATATTAACTTCTTAGAGGTTAGTATAGGTAGTCTCACCTATGTAAAATGTAATTGAAAATTTCTGTTGCTATGCATTTGTCAAAAAAGTCCAGTAATGATTTTAATGCTTCTCTTCAATGGAAGACAAATTCCACAGAAATATCTGCATCTCTCCTGAATCTTAGAACATCAGAATCAAAAGCAGCCTTAGATTATTAGTTCAGCTTATTTATGGACAAATAGAAATCTGAGGTCAGAAGGTAGAGAAATGCATGCCTAAGTTGACACTGTGAGTGGTAGAGCTGGTACCAAAACTTAGGTCTCTTGACTCCCAACTCATAGACTGCAGAAGGTCAATTGTAGTTTAATCATAATTGTAATGTAATGGGGAGCCGAGCAAGAAGACACGAGGCAGATGAGAACTGAGGTAGCCTTTATTGGGCTCGCGGGCGAGGTTCACTGGTCCTCTAGGAGGGCCGAGGACCTAAAGTCTGGAGATTAGCCAAGAGGCACCCCAGAGGGGATTTTCGGTCTGGTTTGGACTGGGCAGCCCCCATGATCCTGAGGCGGGCAGTCCGGAGGCAACGGGAGCGTCCTCCTACTGCCACACGAAGTGTGGGGTATAGTGGCTTCTGGGGAGGTTGGACATCTCCTAGTCCCTGGTGCTGAGGTCACAAGTGACGGACGGGGGTGGACGGGGGAAGCCGTGACGCGGCTGTGTTTTCAGGCAGGGACTCCCGGAGCCTGCAGGACGGGGGAAAACGTACCCAGCAGTGATCGAATTGAGTCTTGGATTTGGTGAAAGGGCTCCCGGCTCGGAGAGGAGGTCCTGGCTCGGGGAGAGGAGAGCCTGCCCGAACCGGCAGGGGTCTGGGAAGGGGTCTCCTCCCGGGTTTTCGGCACCAATGTAATGTAATGGGGAGCTGAGCAAGAAGACCCGAGGCAGATGAGAACTGAGGTAGCTGAAGTAGCCTTTATTGGGCTCGCGGGCGAGGTTCACCGGTCCTCTAGGAGGAGGGCCGAGGAAGTCGCGTGCGGGGCAGCTATCAGGGGCCTTTTATAGGGTGAGGTAGGCGGAGTCTGTAGGTTTCGGTTTCCTGAGTTAGGTTTCGATTTCTGAGGAATGACATGCCCAGGAGTTTGCGCAGAGCGGGGGGTTTTTGGCGGGCGCGGGCTTTTTTCATAAGCTGAAAGTCTTAGTAGAAAGTGAAGGGTGGGAAGTCCTAACAAAGGACCTGCCATATCGGGTGATACTGCATGTTGGGTCTAGGTTCTTGCCTAACAATAATCTCAACTAATTGTATGTAACAGTTATAAAAACAAGCTTTTATGAGGGTTCACATTCAGAACTAAACAATGACAAATTGTTTAGTTTTTTTTTTAAAAAAAAAACTTGATCATGCATTACTTTTAAAATTCTCTTTGGCTGTAGAATGTGAAGTTTTTAATTTGAATTACGTAAGCATATACTCTCTTTGAAACCATACTTGGGAAGTTTTGAGTTTGTTACAGGGGACTTATTTTTAAATCATTTGCCTCTTGGCTGAAATGAACTGTTACCAGATCCAAATCACCACTTAAAATTGCTTGAAATGTTTGTCAACCTCTTCATTAAAGCCCAAACAGAGCATATATTCAGTGGGCAATTTCAAAGAATCAGCATGAAGTTCAAACATTAGGAAATTAAGGACATCCTATACCCCATTACTTTAATTAATACATGTTGTAAAAATCTAAAAATCAGAAGGATTCAAGGTTTTAAGGCTGTGGATGACTCAGGGACTTGGAAGATTGCCCTTCTTACCTCCAAGGTTGATTGACTGCCTCAAAGCTCCAGAAGATAGAGAGTTAGAGAACTTTTTGTAATCCTAGCACTTTGGGAGGCAGAGGTGGGCAGATCACCTGAGGTCAGGAGTTTGAGACTAGCCTGGCCAACATGGTGAAACCTCGTCTGTACTAAAAATACAAAAATTAGCCAGACGTGGTGGTGCACACTTGTAATCCCAGCCACTTGGGAGGCTAAAGCAGGAGAATCGCTTGAACTGGGGAGGCGAAGGTTGCAGTGAGCCAAGATCGCGCCATTGCACTCCAGCTTGGACAGCAAGAGCAAAACTCTATCTCAAAAGAAGAGAGAGCAAGAGAACTTTTTTTGTTTTTCAGTTCTGTTTTTTAGAAAAATGAGTTCTCTTCCTTTGTCCCTGCTTGTTGGTCTTATCTCTCTACCTCCTAAATGGTCTTGAGGATTAAAGTAAACAGTATATTTCTAATTGTGCCAATGCGTATTTCTTCTTTCTGTACCTCAATCTCACAGCAAGTACAAAAGTGAGGACAGATGTGAGCAAAGGAGATAGATTCCTAAATTCAGATTTCCTTTTAACACACCAAGGTCATTCTCTGATTAGCTTTTTGGTAAAAGTGCTTAGAAAGCTGAACTACTACGTGGTAGTGATGAAAATCAACCTTAGTGACCCTTAATATGTAAGAAAGCTTTGAAACTGTCACTGGGGGTATTTTAGACTAAATGAGAGATAAATCTGTTTGCTTTACAAAGCTAGTTAAAACAGTATGTGGCAGATGGGGCAGCATTAAAGATTCTTCTAATGATCATTTATTAGGATAGGCACCTCAACAAGTATATGGCCTCTCAAGGACTACTTCTGATTGATATTTAGAATTAGTTTGGTTAGAAGTAACGATGTAATTTTTAAAACACAGAGGTTTATTATTTTTTTGGAGACAGGAGTTTCACTCTTGTTGCCCAGGCTGGAGTGCAATGGCACGATCTTGGCTCACAGCAACCTCCGCCTCCCAGGTTCCAGTGATTCTCCTGCTTCATCATCCCAAGTAGCTAGGATGACAGGCATCCACATCCATGCCTGGCTAATGTTTTGTATTTTTAGTAGAGACAGGTTTTCACCATGTTGGCCAGGCTCCTCTCGAACTCCTGACCTCAGGTGATCTGCCTGCCTCGGCCTCCCACAGTGCTGGGATTACAGGTGTGAGCTACTGTGCCCAGCCAAAAAATACAGATCTTTAAAGTCAGCAGTGGATTAATACTTGGGATGTATATAGTAATAGAATCATTAGGGGATTTGGTAATGAAAATATTTTTACCCAAGATATGTACAGTACTCAAGAATAAGAAACTAGGAAGTCTTAGAGTAATTCTGGAACTAAGTGAATGTAGAAAATAAGTAACCCAAGGTTTCACTGAAGACAGTTTTTCCTTAAAGGCCATTTACTTACCCAAAAACAGTCAGGGCCACATGTTTAGTGATGAAATAAAGGCATTCTTTGACATATAGGAGATATTTTCCTCATACTTTGAAGTATAGAAATGTGTGTGCCAACAGCAACAGCTAGTAAAAGGGCTAAAGATTGTTATATGTTAGCTGGATGTGGTGGCACATGCCTGTAGTCCCAGCTACTTGGGAGGCTGAGGTGGGAGGATTGCTAGAGCCCAGGAGGTGGAGGTCGCAGTGAGCTGAGATCATGCCACTGCACTCCAGCCTAGGTGACAAAGCAAGATCTTGTCTCAAAAAAAAAAAAAAAAATTATATAATTTAGGAGGTACCACAATCTGTTGAGTATAAACTTTGAAAAATTGTTTAAAAGTTAATGAAAACATTGGTATTTCCAAAGTTTAGTATACCAATACTATAGCTCACCTGCTATAGTATATTGCCTGAGTTTCTGTCCCTGTCTTGCTTCTCTATTCCTCCTTTATCTCCCAAATACTTGACTCGTTGTACTTAACTCCTTGTCTCAGAGTCTACTTCTGTGGGGAGGCCAAATGAAGATAGGCTATCATTGTTTTCTGTAAAATTTCCTGTCATCTGATATGGCAGCTTGCATCCTCATGGTGTCATGTTACAAAATGTTTCTCCGTAGCCAGTGTTCCTTATGCACTAGCTTCTTGGACTTGATTAGATTGAGATAATGTTCAAATTGGTTGTTGTTAAGAATATTTACAAGTGGTGCTATCTGTTTTATATTTGCATCCCATCAAGAAGCAGAATACTTGGTTGTCCCACTTTTAGTGATGTTAAAAGATTGTTCAGTAACAGTGTGGATACACATTCATTCTGCACTAAAATTAATTCAAAGCTTCATGAAAGCCCAGGCAAAAAGAGAGTACTGACATACAAGTAATCTCATGGTTTAATGCCCAGCAGTTATCTTGTTTAGAGAGTATATAATGACTTTGCAGGAATTGTGGATGACTCTTAAAATATTTGAATGAGAGAACCTTCTTTCTCTCTCTTAATTTTAATGTGGAAAATGAAGTTCATAAGATTAATGTAACCATGTACAAATTATGTTTTTCACAGTGTCTAGAATGTTGACACTGTGATGACTCAGTGAAATATTTGTGGAATGGGTAAGTGAACAAAAGATGTATGTACCGACGTGTATGTAGATTCTCTTAAGGTAACATTCTCTCATCAAGTATCCTGGGTAAGAATTACAGTGCAGCACAAAGTAGAATGGTCACAATTCTTATCTTGACTTCTCTTCAATTCCCATGCTTTGTTAGTACTGCCATTGCTAGAAGTTTGAGTTTTAGAAGAGCAAAATGTGGTGATTTTAAGAGAATAATTTTTTCCACACATTGAGAAGTTCACCCCCAGCTCTGAAAAGCTTTTTGTAACAAAAATATCCTCTTCGAAGGTCAGAGAAAAATACATTGTCTATTCCAGGTAAATTAGTTAATCTCAATTTTAAATACACTGAAGAACGAAACACAGATAACATCAGTTTTTAATGGAAATTCATGCATGATCAAATAACTAAAATTCAAGAAAAAGTATGAATTGCAACAGATTTTGTTTCTTTTTATTTGTCCATGATTGTTTTTATTGGCAGGATTTGAGATTAAGGGTTTGCATTATCTATATTTGAACTTTTTGGGAGTATGGTATTTGTTTTCTCAAATTTCTGCATCATATTTTGACTTATTTAACGAAGAAATCTTATAATTCTTCTAGTGTTTCTTTATAAATGCAGATTGGTTCTCACATGACCAAGATGGGTTGCACCGATGCTATAGTAAGGTTGTACTGCTGAACAATTTAAGGGTTAAAGTAGCTTCCCAGTGTTATTCTATATTTAGTCCTATTTTTCCCCTCTCTTTGAACTTCTAGTTCATTATAATGCTTCTGGGAATGTGAATAGTGTGAGATGTGCCTTGATTGATACCCAACTTCAAGGCCCTTATAGTTCCTGTCAGCCTCAACTTCTTTTCTCCAGGGACATTTCAACATCTCCTGCTCCTTGAAGCCAACTGGAAACCTTTATACTTCTCTTGTCTGCCAGCTTAATGCAAAACTGAAAGTAAGAGTGGACTGATTGGAGTCAGAGAAGTGGCCCCCAGGGAGGAGAAGCAGCCTAGGTCTCAGGGCATTGGGACTTGGCAGATGGTAGGCTGACTTGTCAATCTAGATTAGAAATGGAAGATAACTGTTGTCTGGTCCATTGCTTGTTTTTTGCTATAGGAGAGACATAGTTTGTAAAGAAAGGGCTCTGAGAATCTCCCAACAGAAAGGCAAGTCAGTGAAAGATTTAGCAAAAATACACTAAGCTATTGCAGCAGAATGCCTAGCAGATGTACTGCTAACTGAGAACAGTAATGCCACAGGGAAAGAAATATCCCCTATCGAAGCTTCTATTTTATGACAGTGATTTCATGCAGAAATATCTGTTTAAGCTATTTTTTTTGAGCAGAAGACAGTATACTTTAAAAAATTAACATCTATGTACATCTCTGATAGGTTATAGATTCATTCTACATTTTTCTAAAAGCACAGCAATTTGCATGTCAATGCATTGTCACAGATGAGTCTTACTTGTACTGGTGTTCATATTTGAGGATCAAAAACATCGTACAGAGTTTAAAATGAATTTACACGCTTGCTCCTAGAGTAAAAAAAATTTCTTTCCAAAACAGTGTTCCTGAACTTTAGTATGCATAGGAATCAACTGAGCATCTTACTGGAATAGAGCTTCTCATTCAGTAGGTCTGGAGTGGGGCCTAGTATTCTCTATTTCTCACAAGCTCGTAGGTGATACCATTGTGGCAGTTTCAGAGACCACACTTGAAATATCAAGGTTTTAAGATATTGAGCTCTAAATAAACAAACTCACTAGAAATACTTCTTGTTTTCTAAACTCATTTACTAGGATATTCTAAGAAATTACACTTGACGCCTAGCTAATGCTTCTATGAATTAGAAATCTTATTAACAGAAGTAGTATTTGATAACCTGTTTTACCTGACGTTTTATTAGCTTCTAGTCCTGAAAGTCTCAAATCATTTATTTTCATGACTGAATTAACAACCTCAAATTATAATACCATACAAGAAGTGTCAAATTTTTATCCACTAATGTAATATAACTCTTCTTCTGTTTTGTGGTAGTTTATGGATGATTTGCTTTCTTCTACTGCCCAGCTTTATTAGGGTATAATTGACAAAAATTGTGTATGTTTATGATGTACAATGAGGTATTTTGATATGTGTATATATTGTTAAATGATTACGTCAAGCTAATTACCATATCTATCACCTCACATATTTTTTTTTGTTGTGAGAATATTTATTGTAGAATCTCTTAGCAGTTTTCAAGTATATAGTACAATAACGCATGGCTTGATGATGTGGATATGTTCTGAGAAATGTGTCATGAGGTAATTTCGTCATTGTGCAAATGTTATAGAATATACTTACACAAACCTAGATGGTATGGCCTACTACACATCTGGGCTATATGGAATAGCCTATTACTCTTAGGCTACTTGTATAGTATGTTACTAAATATTGTAGACAATTGTAATACAATGGTATTTGTGTATCTAAATGTAGAAAAGACAGTAAAAATATAGTATAAAAGATAAAAAAGTTATATACATGTATAGGGCACTTAACATGAATGAAACTTGCAGGACTGGAAGTTGCTGTGGGTGAGTCAGTGAGTGATGAGTGAATGAGAAGGCCTAGGTTATTACTGTACATTACTGTAGCCTTTATAAACTTAGGTAATACTAAACTTATTTTAAAATATCTTTTTTCTTTAATACTAAATTAACTTTAGCTTACTGTAACTTTTTAACTATATGTTTTAATTTTTAACTTCTGACTCTTTTATAATAATATGGAGGTTAAAATACCAGCACATTACATAGCTGTACAAAAGCATCTTTCTTTATAACCTCATTCTGTTTGCTTTTTTTATTAAAATATTTTTTTCTTTTTAGCTTTTTTGTTGAAAACCAAGACAAAAACACACACATTAGCCTAGACCTACACAGGGTCAGGATTATCAAGACGTCAAGAGGCTCCAGGAATTTTTCAGCTTCATTATAATCTTATGGGACCACTGTCATATATGTAGCCTCTCATTAACCAAAACATTGTTATGCAGTGTGACGGTATGTGCTGAAGTGTCTGGAAATCATACCAAAGAACAGCTGGGGGAATCAGAAGAAATTACTAGGGGTTTATGGCAACTGTTAAGTAGTGATGAAGAGGGGTTTCTGCAATAGGTGGGAAGATCCTTTGTGAGATTCCTTCTAAGTCTGTGACTCATCACCAAGTGATGTGCTTTTTGTTATTATATAATTAAAACCAAATTATAGTATAGACTTTATTTTTATTTGATAACCTCATTTTCCTCAAACATATTAAAATGTTTGTTCTCAATTTCCATTTCGGGACCTTTTCCTCCTACTTCTCTTATCCAATATCGTCTCTCTAAATTCTTAGTGTGTTAACATCATCTACCTATTCATCCATCTAGTCATTCATTTAGTTCATATTTGAATGTTTCTTGTGTACAAACAGGGTACAGTGATCTGTGGGATACAAAATTGAATAAAGTGGTCTCTACTTTCAAGGTACTCCCAGTCTGTTGGAGGAAGTAAGACACCAGCACAAATAACTGATTTAAGGATGGAATTAATGTGTTTCTTTAAGACAGAATAATTACACCCTATAGAAAGTGCTCTCAGTTTTCAGAGCGAGGAGAGATCCAAATTTTTAATAACCATCTAACGGAAGAAAATATTCTTTCCTTGCTGAAGAAGCTCCTGTTATTGAAAGCTAGCCTTTCAGTTTTATTAGTCTTTTAAGTGCATATGGATATGGTATTTGCCATTTTACTCGTATGCCTTTTTATATAAGATCCCGTCACTAGGCTGAAATGTAATAGTTGATATAGTAAATGCATGGAGGACTTATCTAATGAATTATGGGAGATGATTAAAGATGCCACTCTGCTCTGCTTTCTTGGCAAGAAAATGAGCTAATAAACTGGAAAGAATGACCAAGTTGTAAAATACTTCCTAAGTTCATATCTGTATATTTGTATATGTTGTCTAAATATTTCATCATTAGAGACTATATTCTTCATAACTATTGAGATCTATGAAAATTTCCATATGTTTTTGTTTTTAACATAAAGTTAGAAGTTTTATTCAAGTCTAAATTGAAAAAAATATTAATGATCCCTATCAAAAGCTTTATGGTCTGGAGTTATACTTTATTTTACTTAAGCACTATAGCATTTGACACATGAAGATGTTTTCCTGGGAGAATCTTGTTGCTGCCCAGGGCTGACATGAAAAGAAACAATTTGTCAGACTAGTGGAGCTTACTAACAGTTCAAATAAACAACACGTTTTTCCCTTCATACTGCATATTAATAGAAATGTTAATGATAAGCTAACAGGAAAATGCCTCCTTTACACCCTACAGGGAGCAGAGATTACTGGGTCAGAGAGTTTTCTTGCTTTGGGCCCTCTTAACAAACACAACTGTTAGCAAAATACCAATCTTACCACTTGCATATTTATTAGCACAGTGTGTTTAAAGTAACAGTTATCTATTTAATACAGCCAAATTGATCATTGCCTCATTTTTGCCATTACTTAGCATGTAAATGTTTTTCCCATGTAAGTGTTTCAAGATAAAATGCTATTTTCCTGTCTTTCTCTCTCTCTCTTTTTTTTTTTTTTTTTTTGTGAGACAGGGTCTGTTCTGTCATCTAGGCTGGAGTACAGTGGCACAATCATAGCTCACTGCAAACTCGAACTTCTGGGTTCAAGTGATCCAGTGGCCTTAGCCTCCCCAGTAGCTAGGAATGCAGGCATGTGCCACCATGCCTGGCTAATTTTTTAAGTGTTTTTGTAGAGACAAGGTCTTGCTATGTTGCCTAGGCTGGTCTTGAACTTCTGGCCTCAAGGGGTCCTCTTGCCTTGGCCTCCCGAAGTGCTGGGATTATAGTCATGAGCCACTGTGCCCAGCTAGCAAAAAACTATTAACTTTAGATTTTAAACATATATTCATTCTCTCTACATATTTTGATAGATGATAATTAACTCTTCAAAAATATTTCAGAATAACCAAAAGAGTAGATTTGGAGCCCAACACAAAGAAATGATAGATGTTTGAGCAATGGATATCCCACTTACCCAGATTTGAGGCAGCACACACCATGCTCTATGCATTTGTGCCCTCAGTACCTAGTAGATACTGTAAATATTATTGAATTATTTAATGACTTGACTTTGATAATGCCAACTTCATTGTTCTGTGATAATATTTTTCTGCCTTCTTGAGTTTTTCTTTAGCACACAAGTGTAAAATCTTGCTGTTACCAATATTATTGGGATCCACAGTTATGTAGAACTGGTCAGATACTTATGAAGGCAGGATCTGTTATGAAGACATTGATAATGTAGAGTAGAAAAGATTTCTTACCCATCTCTAGGTCATATCTGAGACTCCTATAATAAAAGGTAGACTAACAAGAGAAAAGCATACAAATTTATTTAATATAAGTTTTACATGACATGGGAGCCTTCAGAAATTACAACCCAAAGAAGTGGGAAAAACTTTAAAAATTCATAGGTTGATGAAGAGTGAACAGTTGTACAGACATACGACTGGACAAAGCGGTTATGATCTAATAGTAATAAACTGAGGGAACTGTTAGTTCAGATTCTTCTAGGCATCTCTGTGTCCTCAGAGATTGGGATATTCCTTTTCTCAGGGTCTAGAGGATATGTCTCTTAGGGGGAGTCTTAAGACCTACTTTAGAGAAATGTCAGAGAATTATTTTATGACCTGTTTAGGGGAGAAGGGCAGGAGAAGGTCAGGGAGACCTTTTTGCTTCTGTTTCCTCAAATGCCAATGTGCCGTATTTTGGAGTAATGTGTCCTAAACCCCATCAGTAGTAACTAATGACTAGTGAGGGAAGTCTGATCTTTACAGTTAATGTTTGAGGCACTGAAAATAATGAAATTAGTTTTATAAGTCAAATATTTAGAGATTTGCAATTATTTAGCCTACTTTTAGGAGAGTATAATTTATTGGTTGCTAACAGACATGATAGTTATTGGCTACACCGTTACAGTAATTTAAAAATAAGACTTAGTGTTATCCTTAGGCCTTTCATAAGAAAAGAATAAGTCTATAGAAATATATATATAATATATAATTATATATAATACATTATATAATTATATAATATAATATAATGTATTATATTATATAATATATAATAATTTATATATATTATATAATATATATTATAAATTATATATAATATATAATTATATAATAATTTATATATAATATACCTATATATATGGTTTCACCATATTGGCCAGGATGGAGAGTCTCAATCTCTTGACCTCATGATCTGCCCGCCTTGGCCTCACAAAGTTCTAGGATTACAGGCATGAGCCACCGCACCCAGCCCAGAAATATTTTTAAAATTTAGCTGGGCTTATTTATATACTAGCATCATTGTATCTCTTTATAGCATTTAGATTGAATTGTTGGTGAATTAGAAAAGTTTTAAGTCTGTTGTAAGTGCTGAAGTATTCAGGAAATGGGTGGGCAAAGGAATAGTCTTCAGCACTTTGATGAGAGCCTGACGTTAGTTGTCATTCAGTAAAAAGCAGTGATTTCGTAAGTCAATTTCCATACACAAACTCTATTTCAAACAAAAAACTCTCCAGGCAGCAAACACCAAGTGATTAAAGTTGGAAACTAAAAATAAAATACACTAAATTTTACTTTTTAAAATACGTAAACGTTTAGTTTAGTTTAAAATTTAAAATTTTAAATTTTAAAAACGCTAGTTTAGTTTAAAATTTTATATTTTCTTTGTTTTGCAGATGGCTAAGATTTTCTTTGATAAACTTGAATTTTGGATTTCAGGTTCATTAAAGTGCAAAAACATTCTTATTTTCTTTTTAATAGCCTCTCATGTAACACATTGTTATCACCAATAAGTGAAAATTATACAGGAAGGGCTTTTGGTTTACAACTTGCAAAAGTCTTTCTTGCATTCTTCATTATTTTCTTCTGTCTTAGAAACACGGCAGGATAGAATCAGCAGACTTAGCGTTGGTTTTTATATTTATACTTGAAACACTGATAATCTCACACAGTTTTTCTTGTGGCGCTAAAGTTCTTGAAAGTATTAATTTGAAAAGATATGTATATTCTCAGTTTTTCTAATTCCTTAGAAACTATTTTGTATATTTGCAAGTATAGAAAGTTTTATTTGATCAATTTCTAGGTTTGAGAAGCTAGTATTTCTCCTATTTCATTTATCTAGTGAAAGATTAGACTAGATAATAAAGATTCAATTCAGTTGATATATAATTTTCTAAGGAACAAGTGGAATCAACTTTATTTATTTTTAGACTTTCCGCTTTTACGTATTTGCCTTTTGTGGACACATTTATTAATTTCTCATTTTTTAAATTTTCAGGTAACTTGGGTTTTTACTCCTGTAACAACTGAAATAACAAGTCTTGATACAGAGAATATAGATGAAATTTTAAGTAAGTACCTCAATATTTTTTAAGTGTACTCTTCTCTATAGAGAGTTAGTTTACAACTCTCTCTCTAAAAAAAACACACACAATAAAATCGCAGCTAGCACAGATCAAGAGCTGGCATTCTGATTAATTCTATGACTTTCTGAATTATCAAAGCACTTTTGGTTACTTTTCGTCTTTTTTATTTCTTTGACTTGATGTAGATACCATTCTTAACAATTCATGAAATGTTTTGATAATCCTACTTAGAGACCAATAGTTCTCGCTGTACAGTACTAAATGTTAATGACCTTGGGACACAGTCTAGACTTTTTTTTCTTTTTTCCCTTTAATTAGATCGCCTACTCTGATCTCTTTTATTGTTATTGGTCCAGTTAAGTTCAGTACTATTTTTATTTTTTGTTTTAGAGAAAGGGTCTTGCTTTGTCACCCAGAGTGGAGTGCAGTAACATGATAATATTATAGCTCTCTTCAGCCTTGACCTCCTGGGCTCAAGCAATCCTCTTTCCTCAACCTTCCAAGTTAGCTAGGACTACAGGTGTGCTCCACTGCACCTAGCTAATTTTAAATTTTTCTTGTAGAGACATGGTCTCGCTGTGTTGCCCAGGCTGGTCTCGAACTCCTGGCCTCAAGCAGTCCTCTCATCTTGACCTCCCAAAGTGCTGGGATTACAGGCATGAGCCACCACACTTGGCCTGATAAGTTTTTTGCTGAATGGTTTGTTTGCTGACAATGTGGTTATGGATATAATTAACTTGAGAAACCATTTCTTGTTTTTTAAAAATAGTAAAGGAAAGCTGAAGATGTGGTTGATAGAAAATAATAACTTAGGAGCTTTAAGAAAATGTACAGTGTGCATAAATAATTTCTTTTTTTAACCATCCATCTTACGCATGTAATAGAGGCAAAAGGAGTTACAACATTCATTGAGTGTAATATATTATGTTCCTGGAACTTTAAATGCTAAAAGTCTATTCCTGTCTTATGGAGTCTCTTTAGAGGAGTGGTTCCATAAACTTTAGCACGTATCAGAATCACCTGGAACACTTTTTAATATCTATACTGCTAGGAAACTGCTAGACCCCTACCTAAGGATTTGCATGTCTGTGAGTTCCCAGGTGATGTTGGTGTTTCTGGTCCAGGAACCACAGTTTGTGAATCATTGCTTTAGAGCAAATAAGCAAGTATATAAAAAGTAACTTGATGGTAAAAAGGAAAGAAAGGAATTGAAACTCACATATCATTCTCACTTCTGTCATCTTTCAAATTCTAGAATATCTTTGTTTTTTTCATGAGTGCTTGAGGAGTTTAAGTTTCTCTGAATTAGGGTTAGGCAAAAAGCGCTACATCTTTCTCATGTCTTTACATCCTGATATGCAAATGATGCTGTTATTTTTGTAGGAGGGAATAACTGTTAAATGGATAGGAACCAAAAACGTGGCGTCTTGTGCAACACTGTTAGTTGTAGATTACTTGTTGCAACTAGGTGGGATATGTGAGGTTTAGAAATAACTTAGTTATACAGGTCTTTTCTGTGATGTGGGATTTTGTTTGCAGAACTAATTCTCAGTTGTGAATATGGAAGATCAAAAAATAAAATACAGATCATTCCACTTTACTTTTTATGATAGTAGCTTACTTGCCTTATCTGGGCTTAATTTTCCATTTGCTTTAAATTCATTTAAGATGCAATGAACGGAGCCCGGTGTGATGGCTTATGCCTGTAATCCCAGCACTTTGGAAGGTTAAGGTGGGAGGTTGCTTTAGGCCAGGAGTTCAAGACCAGCCTGGGCAATATAACCAGATCCTGTCTCTACAAAAAAATTCGAAAATTAGCCAGGTGAGGCCGAGGCGGGCGGATCACAAGGTCAGGAGATCGAGACCATCCTGGCTAACATGGTGAAACCCCGTCTCTACTAAAAATACAAAAAAAATTAGCCTGGCGTGGTGGCAGGCGCTTGTAGTCCCAGCTACTCGGGAGGCTGAGGCAGGAGAATGGTGTGAACCCGGGAGGCAGAGCTTGCAGTGAGCCGAGATCACGCCACTGCACTCCAACCTGGGCAACAGAGTGAGACTCTGTCTCAAAAAAAAAAAAAAAAAAAAGGCCGGGCGCGGTGGCTCACGCCTGTAATCCCAGCACTTTGGGAGGCTGTGGCGGGCGGATCACAAGGTCAGGAGATCGAGACCACGGTGAAACCCCATCTCTACTAAAAATACAAAAAATTAGCTGGGCGCAGTGGCGGGCGCCTGTAGTCCCAGCTACTGGGGAGGCTGAGACAGGAGAATGGCGTGAACCCGGGAGGCGGAGCTTGCAGTGAGCCAAGATCGCGCCACTGCACTCCAGCCAGGGGGACAGAGCGAGACTCCGTCTCAAAAAAAAAAAAAAAAAAAAAAAGTTAGCCAGGTGTGGTGGTGTTTGCCTGTAGTCCTAGCTACTTGGGAGGGTGAGGTGGGAGGATCACGTCAACCCAGGAGTTTGAGGCTGCACTGGATTTTGATCATGCCACTGCACTCCAGCCTGGGCAATAGAGTGAGACCCAGTCTCCTTAAAATAAAAGATGCAGTGAACTTATAAAGCATACAGAGAAAAGAGACAAAGTTTCCCATAAATTCTATAAGCTGTCCATGACTCTAGGTTTCTGAGTGAGAGATAATAGTTACTGTGTTTTTTTAAGTGGACCCTTATATTGGACAAAGATCATAATGAAACTGTATCTTTAATTATGTAAAAATTATTACAAATAACTTAGTTTATTTGGTTTTGTCTTTCAATTTCAGACAATGCTGATGTTGCTTTAGTAAATTTTTATGCTGACTGGTAAGTAATCTTATTGTTTGGGTTTGGGTTTGTTTTTACTTGCTAAAGGTTAATTTTTCTTTGCTAGAAAGGGGAAGGGAAGGCTTTTACTATTTCAATACAGTATTCCATACATAAAGTCAATTAAGTTTCATCCACAAAGGAAGTAGTTTAATTTGGTAAGGATTTCTGTTTTAAGAAAGAAATAGAGTTGATTCTGTTATCACATATCTTAAAACAGGTAACACATAACTTAAATATGACTCTCTCCACCCCCCACTCAAAGGGAACACATATTGCAATTCTGTATTTGTCCTGACTGTGGAAGGAGGGTAGTGTTTGTAAGTCATGATTTGGGTATGGCAAGTTTAGAAGGAAAAATAATGTTGACATTTTAAAATTTATACAATCTGCTGCCTCTTCTAGGATACCTTTACTCCTTCCCCTGGCTGAATCAGCGCCTGTCTTTTGTGTTTATATAGTACTCTATGTACCACTTTCTTTTTCTTACTAAATGTTTTGTCTTTTCTTATTTGTTTGTGCCCTAGCAAACAAACTTGGAGGGCAGAGATAATGGCATACTCAGTATTCCCAGCATCTAGAACAACATGTTGTATAGTAGATGTTACAGAATATGGCATGGAGACAGGAAGAAGGGAGATTTAGCTAGAAAGATTGTGAAACACAAGGGAGATTTAGCTGGAAAGAGTCTGAAACACTGGCATAATCTTTATCACTAGACACTCTGTATCTTATCTGACCCTTTAAGGCTTACTACCTACTAGCTATGACTACCATACTCCAGGTCACAGTCCTGTCGTTTACTTAGAATTCATGCTACAGTCTCCTCATTTCTTTTCTGTGCTCTAGGCTTACGTATCTCCATTATGTTCTCTACAATGTAAGCCAGAGTTCTCTTTCTTACAGTGTAAATAAGATTAGTTTATACCCCTTCTTAAAACCCTTAAAATGTTTCCATTACCTTTGGGTTAAAATTTAAATCCTTTACAGAAGGCCCCTTATGAACTGGTCTCTTATTCCCTCTGTAGTTGTTATGTCTGGCCTCTCTCCACTTCCACATTCTGCTCCAGTTAAACTAAGCTGCTTTCAATTCCTGTAAAATTCTGTATTTCATCACTGGACTGTTAGGTATGATATTTCCCCTGCCTGGATGGATCATTCTTCTGTCACCCATTTCTTTACTTAGTTAACTTCTAATCTTTCAAGTCTTAGATTAGTTGCCACTTTCTCCAGGTTATCCTCCTGGATCAATACACCTTCCCCTACTCTTGACTCTGATTAGGAGCCCTTCTGTTATTTCCCGTAACACCCATACTTACCCAGTCATAACACTTGTAGGCTGTAATCCAGTTGGTGACTCCCTGCTACATTGTTTGCTCTGTGAAAATACATACCATAGTTTTATTTTCAACTTTAATCCCCAAGCACTTTGCTTAATATGTGGCTGATAAGTACATAATGTCTGCTAAATGAATGTATATATGGTATGATTATTTAAAAAACTTCAGTTTAAAAAAGTTGCAAATACACAGAGAAAATGCTATTTATAAAATATGTAACAAAGGTAGCATTTTTCAAGGTAAATTAGGGTTGTCAAGATGTATTAATAGCCACAAAATTTGGCAGAAGATTATGTAGTCCAATCCATTTTAAAATAAGAAAACTGAAATCCAGGGGAGTGAAGTACTTTCCCAAGGTTACCCAACTAGATGATGTCTGAAGAAAAACTAGAGCGACTTTCTCCTGACTGAGAGATTTTGTATGTTGCAAGAAAGAGTAATAGAACATGCTGCTGGGATCTTTTGGAAAAAAAAAAAAAAAAAAACTGAATTGGAAACGTGGACTAAGTTATTTGGTAAAACATTACCTCAAGAATACCTTAAGTTGTTAATGAATTAATACTCTTTTATACAGCTGAAAAAGCTTGGGTAATTGGCTGTAGGACATAGACTTAATACTATGTGGCCTCAAAGTCTAGACTCTGAGTTCCTTCTGGAAGTTATGGATGTGGCACAGTTTAATAATTCTGTAATAGAGGTGCTTAAAAATACTGCAGCTCCTCGAGTAATACTGTAGTAGGTGGTTAATAATGCTGTTTTGTGCCAGACTATTTAAAACAGATTACCTAATATTTATGGGTACATAGTAGGTATATATATTTATGGGGTACATGAGATATTTTGATAGAGGTGAACAAAGTATGATAATCACATGGCCGGGCGCGGTGGCTCACACCTGTAATCACAGCACTTTGGAAGGCCAAGGCGGGCGGATCACCTGAGGTCAGGAGTTCAAGACTAGCCTGACGAACATGGTGAAACCCCGTCTTTACTAAAAATACAAAAAGCCGGATGTGGCGGGCACCTGTAATCCCAGCTACTTGGGAGGCCGAGACAGGAGAATTGCTTGAACCCAGGAGGCGGAGGTTGCAGTGAGCCGAGATCACGCTGTTGCACTCCAGCCTGAGTGACAGAGTGAGACTCTGTCTCAAAACAAAAACAAAAAAAACACACATCAGGGTAAATGGAGTATTCATCACTTCAAGGATTCATCATTTATGTTACAAACATTCCAGTTTTACTCTTTTATTTAAAAATGTACAATACATTTCTGTTTACTGTAGTCATCCTACTAGATCTTATTCATTCTAACTATATTTTTGTACCCATTAACCATTCCCATCCAGACTCTTTACATAGGTTGTTTTAAATGCTCAGAACTACTCTGCAGGTAGGTATTATAATTTCCTTTTAGGTTGAGGAATTGAGGCTCAGAAAGGTCATATGGCTAGTAAGTGGTGGAACTGGGATTTAAATTCAGGTATGCCTGACTGCAAAACTTATTTCTTTCTCTAACTAGATCATATTAGTAAGTGCCCTCAGAATGTCTCTGCAAAGACTTATCTATTTGGTAGATTTGTTAAGGATTGATTTAAGTACTAGATTGGAGATTAGGTTTAGATGACCGTTAGGCCCTTTTAATAGATCCATTTCTTTTGTGATGTTCCTTTTATAAACGTAACATTTTATTTCATTTTCCCTTCTCATCTTTTGGTACAGGTTGAGTATCCCTTATCTGAAATACTTGGGACCAGAAGTGTTTCAGATTTTGGGTTTTTTCAGGTTTGGGAATATTTGCATTATACTTACTGGTTCAACATCACTAACCCCAAAAATATGAAATACAAAATGCTTTAATGAGCATTTCCTTTGAGCATCTTGTCAGTGCTCAAACAGTTTTAGATTTTGAAGCATTTTGAATTTTCGGATTAGGGACATTCAACCTGTATTAAGACAGGTCCTATTTTAAACATGAACCATGCTTAAATACTTACTGGGTGGCAAACTGGACAATCTAGAGAAAAGAAGCCCTTGATGTGTTTTTTTACGTTGCCCTTAAGCCATAAAGAGGCTTGCCCGCTCTTTCTTCACTAGGTCAGATCTAAATTTTTCAAGAAACCATTAATCAGCCCCTGATTAATGGGACCCCCTGCCTCCCCCTGTCCTCCAGCTACCTTATTTTCTACGGACAGTAAGAACCTGCAAACCTGGGGTCCTAGCCGCTCCATTCTGTCAATTTATTCATTTGATACACATATATTGAATGCTTATTAGACTACGTAGTCAAATAAGACACGGTCCATGATGTCCACAGACCCCACCCACTTATCCCTGATGGGAGAGATTTAAGAATGCTAAAAGAGGAAAGAGCCACTTGAAAGCAAGAGATTGAAGATACAGATGTGTCTCCTTGGTATATTCTAGGACATCTCCTTAGGAAGTCAGGTGAGTGGGCTAGAAGAGATATATATATACACAAGAAGAAATAGGGAGGAAGTATATTGTTTGCATCCTTTCACAGGCTTTCCAATATTTTTATTGTATGAAAGCTAATATGTATTACCTAATTACATGTGGATTAAACTGTTCACTGACATCATTTAAGTAAATTATTTGGTGGAAAAGGGCTCCGGAAGCAAGAGTAGCAACTGTAGTTTGTTTACATATCCTTAATACTTCTTCTGTAAGAGAAAGACCATTCTAACTCAGCTGGTTACTAATTCTGATTCTTCCCCTTCTTATTGGGTCCCTTTAATGACCTAGAACATAGTCATCCATGACATAATGATGTTTAGGTCAATGACAGAAGTCCCATGTATAATACCGTATTTTTACTGTACCTTTTCTATGTTTAGATACGTTTAGATACACAAGTGCTGTTGTGTTAGTTGCTTACAGTAGTTAGTATATTAACGTGTGGTACAGGTTTGTAGCCTAGGAGCAATAGGAGGCTGTATACCATATAGTGTAGATGCATGCTAGGCTATACCGTCTAGGTTTGTGTAAGTATACTTTATGATGTTTGCACAATGAAGAAATCACCTAATGGTGTATTTCTTAGAGTATATGCCTGTTGTTAAACACCACATGACTGTATTTGTGAAATGTTTGACTTGATTAAGGGACAGTTAGAAGTAACAAGTTTACAGACTGTTGTGGGGTTTGTGCCTTGTGTTTAAAGTAAAAGAAAATATAGACAGGAAGTCTTGGTTAGGAATTTAAGATACTTGCTTCTAGACTTACTGTATTTAGTATGTTTACAGATGTAAAAGCCCATTTTAACAAGGGGTAAATTTTGAGGGGAAATAGTCATTATATACCATATATTCTTTTAATATAACTTATTTATTTGGTATGCTAACTTGCCTGTGAGATTTGATAGAACTAGCCAGGTGGAGCAGTCTAATATCTACAATATAGTTAAAATATTTTACACAGTAGTCTAAAATTTTATTATTTTGAGGTGGGAGGATCGCTTGAGCCCTGGAGTTGGAGGGTGCAGTGAGCTGAGATTGTGCCCCTGCCCTCCAACCTGTGCAACAGAATGAGATCCTGTCTCAAAAAAAAATTAAATAAAATAGAGAAAGCTAATTTCTTTCATAAATGTTCAAGCCTCAGTAGTTGCAAATCCTAGTAGTACTTCTTAGAGGGCTTATTTCAGACTTGTTTTATGACCTCTGCAAGAGATCCTTAGCTGTGTGCTCCATAATACTGGCAATTATCTTAAGATGAATAAAACCAAAATCTATTATACATTCTTAGAATTGTTATACAGTCTTTGAATTCAAAATTGTCTTCATCTCCATTGAACAACGTCAGGGTCCATGATTAAATTAAGTGTGTGATTATCTCGAAGAGTTGTTCATTGTGCCTATATCAAATGTCAACGGGCAATAACTGAAATAAGATTTTATTACTTCTGCTTTTCATTTCTAATTGGCATCCTTCTCTGTGTATAGGTGTCGTTTCAGTCAGATGTTGCATCCAATTTTTGAGGAAGCTTCCGATGTCATTAAGGAAGAATTTCCAAATGAAAATCAAGTAGTGTTTGCCAGAGTTGATTGTGATCAGCACTGTAAGTACCTCAATAGGAAGTCTAAAAGAAACTGTCCCATCCCAAACACAGGCACACATGCATAGTTTTTCTTTTCTTTTTTTTCCTTTTCTTTTTTTTAAATGCTCTGCTTTTAAGTGGAGAACAAACCGAAAATGTTCTAGTGACCTTGGTTAAATTGTTACTATTTAATTTTTATGTACTTATAACACTACTTTCCATTTGGCTTGTGTGAAGGTTTTTTTGTTGTTATTTTAAAAATTACAGTAGGTCAAGCATTGGGATCAAAATTAGCAGTGTTTTCTACCAAAGCAAATACCAAAATCAGTAAATAAAATTGAAATATGGTATTAGAAGAAAAAATGGATTTCTGTTATTTTAGAATCATGTGAAAATACCATTTATAGTCATTTCAAATAAGATAGTCTGAGATTTTTGTGTGTTTCTGTTTTTGTATTGGTTTAGACTATTTTTGAGGTCTAATTAGCTGTAGCAACTGATTATAATTATTAAGAGTATTAAGAAACTTAGTTTAAGCTCTTAAAATCCAACCTCTTGCATTTTGCTTGTCCTGGTGGAGCATTCTCTATGAAATCCCCATGGTTTTTCATATACATGATGGATTTCTCTAACTTGAACTAGTAATCTTGCTAGTGGTGTTTCCTCCTGTGTGCTCCCACTCCTGTGTGCTCCCATTATACTTGAACTTTCCTCTCTCATCGTACTAAACTCATTGTATTTGATAGTTCTGTTTGTCTTAGTTGTCTTATCAGCTGCATTGTCTGTTCATCAAGGCAGGAATTTTTTTTTTTCTTTCTTTCTTTTAATGCTCACTTTTAAGAGGAGACCAAACCACTTATTAATCTCTGTCTCAAGCATCTGACAGTTTCTGGGAGACAGAGACTGCTCACAAAAAGCTATTGCATTATTGGTTAAGTTGGTGTGAATACAGAACTGTCTCCCATTCTTCAAGTTTTCTACTTTTTATACTTAACCTACTGATTAAAATTAGTATGTGTGTACACACACCTAACTTTTCATTTTACTGATGAGGAAATGAATATGAAGTGGCTTAATCAATGTTACATAGCTCAGTGTCTGGTCAAGCTGGAATTTGAATCCTGATCTTCTGACCAAATGCCTTCATTTGCTCTTTTCTGTTCAAACATTTTGGGGAGTTATTGATATAGCTTTGTGCTAGGCAGCAAGGCATTTTCCAACAGGAAATCATTTCACAGTCTTCTAAGCCTCACCCAGTATTTCTGTCTGCTGAAATTCGTAACTAGATAGGATGAAGGGAGCAATAAAAGATTTCAGTACAAGCATGGGCTACATTTTCACACTGCTTTCCAGATCTTTTCTCCGACCTTTCGCTGACAGAGAACATGATGTTTTTGGTGTGGGTTCTCATTTCAAATCTTTCTATTCTTTATGTATTTAATTAGATGTTACAGTGCAGATAAGAGTTCCTACTTTTACTGAATTTGAACCATAAAATTGGAAATTATGCTCTAAAGCTTACATTCATTGGGAAGAAAATTTAATACTTATATCCTTGAACCATAAATATCATTTATTCCATCTTTTAAACCAATAACTTTTGAAGAAAATCTGACATCATTGCTAGTAAGCTTTCTTTTTATGGGAGCAAATAGCACAGTTCAGATGCTTTTCAGTCCACCAGCAAGTTATCTGAGGTATTATGCATATTATGAGGTATTATGCATCTCTCTGAATATTTTTTCTCTTCTATGTAATTCTTTTAAAGAAATGATGTTATGAAACCCTTATTGATTAATGTATTTACATTTTCCACAGTCTCTTTAGAGATTGTAAGACAAATTGTAGTTTTGTTAACCTCTTACATGCCAATTAGATTGTAGAGGTTTTGAACTGGAAGAACCTTAAGAATTCTGTGTTCTAAAGAGAAATGCCTTTTAGGCAGATTATTCTGTGGTCGAATTTTTTTTTTCCTAACCATTTGAACAATTTTAATTTATATACTCATATATGTATCAGTGCTGCGAAAAATAAATTGTTCAATCCTAAAGCAGTTTTTAAAAGAGATTGATTGAGGTATAAGTGACATATAATGCATTACACACATTTAAATTTTATAATTTTATAGGTTTTGATACATGTGTATATCCATGAAACCATCACTACAGTCAAGATGTTGAGCATAGCTGTCATTCCCCAAAATTTTCCTTGTGCCCCTTTGCGGTCCCTGTCTGTCCCTTCTATCCCCTACCTCCATTTTCCTTAAGGACCATCTGCTTTCCATCACTGGAGATTAGTTTGCATTTTCTAGAATTTTATATAAGTGGTGTTGGTTCTAGAATTTTATATACAGTATGAGGTTTTTTTTTTGGTCTGGGTTTGTTTTTTTTTTTTTTTGACTCAGTATGTTTATTTTGAAATTGTTTCATGTTGCATATATTATTTCTTATTATTTAGTGGCATTCTATTGTGTGGCTGTATACCACAATTTCTTTATCTGTTCAATTCCTGACAGACATTTGGGTTGTTTTGACTTGCTGGCTATTACAAATAAAGCTGTTATGATCATTCAGATATAAATCTTTATACAAATAAAGATGACAAATAAAGCTGTTATGAACATTCAGATATAAATCTTTATGCATATGTTTTCATTTTTCCTGAGCAAATACCTAGATGTGAAATGCTAGGTCATGTGGTAGTTCCATGTTAAACTTTTTAAGAAACTGCCAAACTATTTTCCAAAGTATTTGTTCTATTTTATATATCCATTAATAGTACATGAGAGTTCCAATTGTTCCATATTCTTGTCAAAACTTGGAGTGGATAGTCTATTTAATTTTACATATTCCAATATGTGTAAAGTGGTATCTCCTTGTGGTTTAATTTGTATTTTTCTAATAATTAATGATGTTGAGAATATTCTCACATGTTTATATGACATTCATGTATCTGTGATGATGTGTCTGTTCAAATATTACATATTTTTTATTAGATTGTTTATTTTCTTATTGAAATTTGTTTATTTATTTATTTGCAACAGGGTCTTACTGTGTCGCCCAGGCTGTTGTGCAGTGGCACAATCTCGGCTCACTGGAGCCTCGACCTTCCAGACCCCAGTGACCTTTCCACCACAGCCTCCCAAGTAGCATGTGCCACCACACGCGGCTAATTTAAAAAAAATTTTTTTAGAGACAGGTCTCCCTATGTTGCCCAGGCTGGTCTGAAACTCCTGGGCTAAAGTGATTGTTATGCCTTGGCTTCTGAAAGTGCTGGGATTACAAGCATGAGCCACTGTGCCCTACCCTCTTACTGAGTTTTGAGAGTTTTTTATATATTTTGAGTACAAGTCTTTTTTCACGTGTAATTTGCAAATATTTTCTCCCATTCTACCTTTGTATTTTTTTAAAAAAATTGTAACATACACATACAATTACTATCTTACCATTTTAAATTGTACAATTTAATACTGTTAAATGTATTCACATTGTTGTGCAACCAGTCTCCCGTTCTTCATCTTGCAAAACTGAAACTCTACACCTATTAAACAATAGCTTCCCATTGCCCCTTCTCCCCAGCCCCTAGCAACTTCCTTTCTACCTTCTTTTTCTGTGAATGCGATTACTCTAGGTACTCCACATAAGTGGAATCATACAGTGTCTGTCTTTTTGTGACTGGCATATTTCACTTAGCATAATGTTTGCAAGGCTTATTCATGTTGTAGCATGCATCAGAATTTCCCTGCTTTTTAAGGCTGAATAATATTTCTTGGTATGTATATACCATGATTTGTTTATCATCCATCGAGAACACGGGTTGATTCTGCCATTGGCTGTTGTAAATAATGGTGCCGTGAACATGAGTGTACAAATATCACTTTGAGACCTTTAAAGAAAGTACCCATTTTTTTTTTTTTTTTGATATATATCCAGCAGTGGAATTGCTAGAACATATGGTAGTTTGTAATTTTTGAGGAAACGTCATACAGTCTTTCATAGCAGCTGTATCATTTTACATTTTCATTAGGAGTACCTAAGGGTTGCAGTTTCTCCACACGCTTACCTGCACTTCTTATTTTCTCTTTGTTATTGTTGTTGTTTTAATAGAGACAAGGTCTCACTATGTTGCTTAGGCTGGTCTGGAACTCCTGGGCTCAAGGGATCCTCCCATCCAGCCTCCTGAGTAGCTGGGACTATGGTGTGTGAGATCATGTGGGCTCTATTTTCTGTTTTGTTTGTTTGTTTGTTTATTTATAGCAGCCATACTAATGGGTGTGAGATGGTATCTCATTGTGGTGTTGGTTTGCATTTCCCTAATAATTAGTGATGTTCAGTATTTTTTCACATGTTTATTGGTCATTTGTATATCTTCCTTGGAGAAATATTTTTTCAACTCCTTCGCCCATTTTAAAATCAGGTTATTTGGGATTTTGTTGTTGATGTTAAGTTGTAGGAGTTCTTTGTATATTCTGGATATTCACCCCTCATATATATGATTTGCAAATAAATTCTCCTGTTCTGTCAGTTGCCTTTTCACTCTGTTGATTGTGTCTTTTTATTCATAGAAATTTTTAATTGTAATGTAGTCTATCTTATGAATTTTTACATTGGTTGACTGTGCTTTAGGTGTTATATCCAGGAAATAATTGCAATCTAATGTCATGAAGGTTTACTCTCCTATGTTTTCTTCTAAGAGTTTTAGAGTGTTTAGAGAGTTGAAGAGTGTTAGGTCTTATGTTCAGGTCTTTCATTTATTTTGAGTTAATTTTTGTGTATGGAACAAGGTAAGTTCCATACACCTTGGAACTGGTTTATAATTTTGGTTATAATATATATATAAAATATATATAATTTTTATATATAAATAAAATATATTATAAATATAAATATATATAATATTTATATAATTAAAATTATAAAATATATATAATTTATAAATATAAATTTATAAAATATATATAATTATAAAATATATAAAATTTTATATAAAATATATATAATTTTGGTTTATAATTTTGGTTTATAATCTGGTTATAATAATAAACACTGGTTTATTATTTTGCATGTGTACTTCTAGGTTTTCCAGCATCATTTATTGAAGAGATTGTTCTTTCCCCATTGAATGGTCTTAGCATCCTCATCGAAAATCATTTTACTATATATTTGAGGGGTTATTTCTGGACCCTGTAGTCTGTACCATGGTCTGTGTGTCTGTTTTTATGCCAGTTCCACACTTTTTGATTACTGTAGTCTTGTAATATGTTTTGAAATCAAGAAGTATGAGACCTCCAGCTTGAAGAGTGTATTTTGAAAAGCAGATATTCTTAATGTTGGTGCAGTCTTACTATCAGTTTTTAAAATGAATTACACTTTTGATGTTGTATCTAAGAAGTATTTGCCTTACACAGGATCACAAAGATTTTCTTCTATGTTTTCTTTTACAAATGTGGTAGTATGCAGGTTTATACTTATGTCTGTAATCCATTTGGAATTAATTTTTACATGTGGCACAGTGTATGAATTGGAGTTCATTTTTTTGCATATGGTTCTGGCATTATTTGTTGAAAAGACTATCCTTTCTTCACTGTTGTTGCATCTTTGCTGAAATAAACTGACACTGTATGTGTGGGTCTATTTCTGTTCTCTCTGTTCTATACTGTTGATCCGTTTGTCTGTGCTTATACCAGTACTTTGTAGATTACTATAGCTTATAACGAGTCTTGAAGTCTAGTCAGGTAAAACTTTCAACTTTGTACTTTCTTTTCAGAGTTGTTTGGCAGTTCTGGTTGATTTAGATTTCCATTTAACTTTTAGAATCAGTTTGTTAATTTTTAATGACAAAAGGCTACTGAGTTTTTTTTGTTTTTTTGAGACAGAGTCTCCTCTGTCGCCCAAGCTGGAGTGCGGTGGCGTGATCTCCGCTCACTGCAAGCTCCGCCTCCTGAGTTCAAGCCATTCTCCTGCCTCAGTCTCCTGAGTAGCTGGGACTACAGGTGCCCAAAATTAGCCCAGCTAATTTTTTGTATTTTTAGTTGAGATGGGGTTTCACCGTGTTAGCCAGGATGGTCTCGATCTCCTGACCTCGTGATCTGCCCTCCTCGGCCTCCCAAAGTGCTGGGATTACAGGCGTGAGCCACCGCGCCTGGCCAGGCTACTGGGATTTTAACTGGGGTTACTTTGAATCCTCAGGGCAATTTATGGAAAATTGTTATTTTAATGATACTGAGTCTTCGAATCCACGAAGATTGTTATCTCTCCATTTATTTAGGCATTTTCAGTTTCTTCCAGCAATGTTTTGCGGTTTTTCAGCCTACATGTCTTGGATAGCTTTGTCAGATTTATTCCTAAGTATTTATTTATTTTTTTGATGCTATTGTAAATGATATTTTAAGAATAGACTTCATTTCTGGAATAATTGTAGATTATACATAGATTATAGTTGCAAAAATAATACAGAGAGTTCCCTTATATGCCTTATGTATTTTACCCTAACATCAATATCTTATATTACTATGGCACATTTGTCAAAGCCTAAGAAACTAAAATTGGTACACTACTATTAATTAAACTATGGATTCTATTTGGATTTTATCCCTCTTCCACTTAGGTCTTTTTGTTGTTGTTGTTCTAGGATATCACTTTTAGGCATAATGTCTTCCTGGTTACCTTTGATCTGTTTGTTTCTCAGGCTTCATTTTTCACAATCTTGACAGTTTTGAGTAGTATTCATTAAGAATTTTGTAGAATGTCCTTCATTTTGGGCTTGCCTGGTATTTTTTTCTCATGTTTTGGACATCTGTTGTGAGATCTCTCAGTAAGTATTTCTTATTTGGGGGTGCTGTTATAAATGGCATTGATTGTTAAATTTTAATTTTTAGTGTTTTTGTTGCTAGTTTATAGAAATAAGATTGATTTCTTATATTGACCCTGTATACTAAAACTTACTAGTTCTAATAAGTTTTATAAATAGAGTCCATAGGATTTTCTACTTACACAATTAGGTTTGTTTGCAAATAAAAAGCTTTACTTCTTGTGGTCTGTATTTTGTTACAGTATTCTTTCCAACCAAGTGTATCTATTTGTTGCTTTAGGATTAGTTTTTGTTAGGCAGAAGATCTGTAAGAAGCTTCCTAGCAAGGACAGAAGATGGCCTCAGAATCAAGATATCATCATGCCCACATATGTCTTGTTCATATCGTTCACTTGTCTGGTGTTATGTTAACCTACTCTGTCCTGCCCTTGAGTACTTCAGTCTGTCTGCCTTGCTTCCGACTCACTTTTTCGCTGAGACCTTTTATCCAAAGTCATAGTATGATTTCTTGAAAAGTTCCTGTAAAAAGTTTGTAGTCACATTGCCTGGGAAAAAACCCTGCTACTTAGTGAGTGCTTACTTGAATTTAGACATGTTCTTTCAGATATTTTAGTTATCTTTACCGCGACTCATTACTCCTCTAAAGTAGTATTATTCATTCATTTAACAACAAAAAAAAATGTATGCCTACCTTATGTAATGCTATGTGGAAGGTTCTATAACTACAGCAATGAACTAAACACACCTAGAAAGGCAAGAGAGATCAATACACGATCACATATTGTGATATCTATTCTAACGGGAAGGTATTGAATGCTACGAAATGATGAGTCTGACTTAGTCTGCAGGGATAGGGAAGACATTTTTGAGGAAATGATAAAAAGTGAAGGAAGAGTAGGAAGTTTCAAGTGAAGTAGGGGAAGAAGAGTGTTTTAGATGGAAGTAGCAGTAAATACGAAGTTTCTGAGGTAGAAAGGAACACTGACCTTTCAGAGAGTTGGATTGTGTTACCATTTTACTGATGAAGAGACTGAAAGATATAGAGAGGCTAAGTGATTTCCCAAGGTTGCATAGTAAATGGAGGGAGCCAGACTGGAACCCAGGACGATACAGCTTTTATCAGTTAACTATGCTATTTGAAAGTCAGAATAAGGTAGTTTAAATTGAATTCACCATAGAAATGGAGAATTCACCCATTTCTGAATACAAACAACTTAAAATGTCCTATTATAGATTATAAAATAGTCTATTTAAATAGTCTGCAATGGGTCATTATATAAATAAAAATGCAATTGCAATTTTTTGGTAAGGTTGAAATTTTACAAATTTTTAGGAACTTGGTATTTTAAAAGTCCTGAACCTATAGTTTGTCATTGATTAAGGAAAAAGGTAGGAGCACCTTATGCCTTGGAGTTTTCGAAAAAATGTGGGTAAGAAGCTAGAAATCTGCGTTGTACGGGGTATTGTGATATTGTTAATTGTAATTTGCTTATTTTCACTGTAATAAATGACCTTCAACACAATTATTGAATTTTTAAAAACTTTCTTTGAATAGTCTTTTGCCAGCATTTTGAGGAATGCTTAGAGCTGAGCTATTTGATGGCTTCTAGAAACTGACCCACAGTTCTCTGTGTGGTTGTCCTGAGTTTTTCATTTTCATTCATTTAAGAATTTCATTTAATATGTTCATACTGTTCTGTCCATTAAGAAAAAGAATTTCATTTAATATTCTAGCCTGTGGAAACAAGTAGAAGTAGTAGTAGCAGCAGCAGTGATCTTAATAATGACAATAATAATGATAAAATGGCTGCATGAGAGTAGAGACCTTATGTTTTTACCCTTCTGTTCCTAGCACTGGAATGGTGTCTAGCACATAGTAGGTGTTCAGTTGTAATTGTTGAACAGGTGGATAGATAAATGAATAATAAACAGTACCAGCATTTATGAAGTGTTTTGTAGGCACTACAGTTATCTCATTATTTTCCCAACAATAGAATAAATATTTACTGCCATAGTTCACCCAGTCTAACTCATCACTGATTGTAAGGCAAAATTTTATGTGCAACTGAAAAAGAAAAAATGAGCTATAACACAAAGCTTTCTTATCACTTAGATTTTTCTAAATTCACATGTGATAAACATATTTATGAGATACAGAGTAATATTTCAATACATGTATATCGTGTTTAATGGTTACATTAGGATAATCCTCTCTTCTAGTACTCAAAAGTATACAATAAATTATTATTAATTACAGTCACCCTACAGTGCTGTAGAACAACACTAGAACTTATTTCTCCTGTCTAGAGAGAATTTATTTTTATTAAATTTTTGTAGATACATAGTAGGGTGTACATTTTTATGGACTACAAGAGTTTAATTTTTTTTTTTTGGAGACAGAGTCTTGCTGTCTGTCTCCCAGGCTGGAGTACATTGGCACGTTCTCGGCTCACTGCAACCTTTGCCTCCAGTGTTCAAGTGATTCTTGTGCCTCAGCCACCTGAGTGGCTGGGATTACAGGTGTGTGCCACCGCGGCCGCTAATTTTTGTAGATTTAGTAGAGACAGGGTCTCACCATGTTGACCAGGCCGGTCTTGAACTCCTGACCTCAAGTGGTCCACCCATCTCAACCTCCCAAAGTTCTGGGACTATAGGCGTGAGCCACTGTGCCCGGCCAAGAGAGATTTTGAAGTCCATAATAGTCACATCAGGGTATCCATGACCTCAAGCATTTATCGTTTGTCTTTGATCGAATCATACTGTTTATTTTTTAAAGTACAATTAAATTCTTTTTACACAACACCCTGTTGTGCTAGCAAACACTATGTCTTATTTATTCTTTTTTTTTTTTGAGATGGAGTCTCGCTCTGTCGCCCAGGCTGGAGTGCAGTGGCGCCATCTTGGCTCACTGCAAGCTCGCCTCCCGGGTTCACGCCATTCTCCTGCCTCAGCTTCCCGAGTAGCTGAGACTACAGGCGGCCGCCACCACGCCTGGCTAATTTTTTGTATTTTTAGTAGAGATGGGGTTTCACCATGTTAGCCAGGATGGTCTCCATCTCCTGACCTCCTGCCTCAGCCTCCCAAAGTGCTGGGATTACAGGTGTGAGCCACCGCACCCGGCCTATTTATTCTAACTACATTTTTGTACCCATTCACCATCCCTCCTTGACCCTCGACTACCCTTTCCACTCTCTGGTAACCATCCTTCTTTGCTCTATCTCCATGATTTCAGTTGTTTTGTTTTAGCTCCCACATTTAAGTGAGAACATGCAATGTTTTCCTGTGCCTGGCTTACTTCACCTAACCTAGTAACCTCCAGTTCCATCCATGTTGTTGCAAGTGACGGGATCTCATTCTTTTTTTATGGATTAGTAGTACTCCATTATATGTATGTACCACATTTTCTCTATCCATTTGTTTGTTAGTGGACACTTAGGTTGCTTCCAAATCTAGCTTATTCTGAATAGTGCTGCAGTGAACATGGGAGTGCAGATGTCTCTTGCACATACTGATTTCCTTTCCTCAGTACACCTAGCATTGGGTTTGTTGGATCATATGGTCATTCTATTTTTAGTTTTTTTGAGTCACCTCCAAACTGTTCTCCATAGCATTTGTACTAATATACCTTCCTACCAACAGTGCAAGAGGGTTTCCCTTTTCACCTTATACTCATCAGCATTTGTTATTGCCTGTCTTTTGAATAAAAGCTATTTTAACTGGAGTGAGATGGTATCTCCTTGCAGTTTTGATTTTGCATTTATTTGACGATCAGTGATGTTGTGCACGTTTTTATATACCTGTTTCCCATTTGTATGTTTCCATTTGAGAAATGTCTATTCAAATATTTTTCCCATTATTTAATCAGATTATTACATTTTTGAGTATAGAGTTGTTTGAGTTCCTTATATATTTTCGTTATTAATCCCTTGTCAAATAGATAGTTGGCAAATATTTTCTCCTGTTCTGTAGGTTGTCTCTTCACTTTGTTGATTGTTTCCTTTGCTGTGCAAAAGCTGTTTAACTTGAAGTGATCCCATTTGTCCATTTATTTACTTTGGTTGCCTGTGCCTGTGGGGGATTGCTAAAGAAGTCTTTGCCCACTCCAGTGTCCTGGAGAGTTTCCCCAATGTTCTCTTGTAGTAGTTTCATAGTTTGAAGTCTGAGATTTAAGTGGTTAATCCATTTTGATTTGATTTTTTGCGTATGGCAAGAGATAGGGGTCTAGTTTCATTCTTCTGCATATGGATATCCAGTTCTTCCAGTACCATTTATTGAAGAGACTGTCCTTTCCCCAGTGTATGTTCTTGGAACCTTTGTCAAAAATGTGTTCACTGTAGATATATGGATTTATTTCTGGGTTTTCTGTTGCACTGATACACATGTCTGGTTTGTTTTTTTTTTTTTTTTGAGATGGAGTCTTGCTCTGTTGCCAGGCTGGAGGGCAGTGGCACGATCTTGGCTCACTGCAACCTCCTCTTTCCGGGTTCAAGTGATTCTCCTGCCTCAACCTCCCGAGTAACTGGGACTACAGGCACTTGCCACCGTACCCAACTAATTCTTGTATTTTTGGTAGAGATGGGGTTTCACCATGTTGGCCAGGATGGTCTCCATCTTTTGACTTCATGATCCACCAGCCTTGGCCTCCCAAAGTGTTGAGATTACAGGTGTGAGCCACTGCACCCAGCCTGTGTCTGTTTTTTATGCCAGTATTATGCTGTTTTGGTTATAGGTTGGTGCAAAAGTAATTGCGATTTTTGCCGTTTTTTTTTTTTGTTTTGTTTTGTTTTTTAAATGGCAAAAAACCGCAATTACTTTTGTGCCGACCTAACACTATACCTCTGTAGTGTAATTTGAAGTCAGGTCATGGGATTCCTCCAGTTTTGTTCTTTTAGCTTAAGATAACTTTGGCTATTCTGCCATCTTTTGTGGTTCCATATAAACCTTAGGATTGTTTTTCTATTTCTGTGAAGAATGTCATTGGTATTTTGATAGGGATTGCATTGAATATGTAGATTGCTTTCGTTAGTAATAACATTTTCACAGTATCGATTCTTCCAATCCATAAACATAGAATTTCTTTCCTTTTTTTGTCCTTTTGAGTTTCTTCCATCGATTTTTTATAATTATCATTGTAGAGATCTTTCATTTCTTTGGTTGATTCCTAGGTATTTTATTTGTAGCTATTGTAAATGGGATTACATTTTTATTTCTTTTTTAGATTGTTCACTGTTGGCATATAAATATGCTACTGATTTTTGTAAGTTGATTTTGTATCCTGCAACTTTATTGAATTTGTTTGTCAGTTCTTATAGTTTTTTGGTGGTCTTTAGGTTTTTCAAAATATAAGATCATATTATTTACAAACAAGGATATTTTGACTTTTTCCTTTCTAATTTGGATGCCCATTATATGTTTCTCTCATCTGACTGCTGTAGCAAGGACTTTCAGTACTATGTTGAATAATAGTGACAGTGGGCATCCTTGTAGTCCAAATCTTAGAGGAAAGGCTTTCAGTTTTTCCCCATTCAGTATGATACTAGCTGTGGATTTATTGTGCATGGTCTTTATTAAGTTGAAATATGTTCCTTCTCTGCATGGTTTCTTGGGGGTGTTTGTCGTGAAGGAATGTTGAATTTTATCAAATGCTTTTTCAGCATCAATTGAAATGATCATATGTTTTTTATCCTTCATTTTCTTGATACAATGTATCACATTGATTTATTTGCATATGTTGAACCATCATCCTTGCATCCCAGAGATAAATCCCACTTGGTCATGATTAATGATCTTTCTAATGTACTGTTGAATTTGGTTTGCTAGTATTTTGTGGAGGATTTTTGCATCAATATTGGGTTATTGGCCTGTAGTTTTCCTTTTGTGGATGTGTCTTTTTCCAGTTTCAGTGTTAGGATAATGCTGTTCTCATAGAATCAGTCTGGAAGTATTCCTCTTCCTTTGTTTTTTGGAATAGTTTGAGTAGGATTGGTATCAGTTCTTCCTTAAATGTTTGGGAGGATTCAGCAGTGAAGCCATCAGGTCCTGGACTTTTCTTTGCTGGAAGCTTTCTTATTATGGCATCAATCTCATTATTTGTTATTGGTCTGTTCAGGTTTTGGATTTCTTCATGGCTCAATCGTGGTAGGTTGTATATGTCTAGGAATGTGTCAGTTTCTTCTAGATTTTCCAATTTATTGGCAGATAGTTGCACACAGTAGCTGCTAATGATCCTTAGAATTTCTGTGCTATCAGTTGTAATGTCTCCTTTTTCATTTCTGTTTTTATTTGTTTCGGTCTTCTCTCTTTTTTTCATAGTCTGGCTAAAGGTTTGTCAATTTTGTAAAACTTCTCAGAAAAACAACTTTTTGTTACTTGTGCTTTTGTATTGCCTTTTTCATTTCAATTTCATTTATTTCTGCTGTGATCTTTATTTCTTTTCTTCTACTAATGTTGGGTTTGGTTTGATCTTGCTTTTCTAATTCTTTAAGAGGTATCATTAGGTTGTTTATTGGAAGTTTTTTCTTATTTTTTGACGTAGGCATTTATAGCCATAAACTTCTCTCTTAGTTCTACTTTTGCTGAATCCCATATGTTTTGGTATGTTGTATTTCCATCATTATTTATTTCAAGAAGATTTTCAATTTCCTTCTGAATTTGTTCATTGACCACTGGTCATTCAGGAGCATATTGTTTAATTTCCATGTACTTGTATAATTTCCAAGATTTCTCTGTTATCCATTTCTAGTTTTATTCCATTGTTGTCAGAGAAGATGCTTGAGATAATTTCAATTTTTTTGAATGTTTTAAGACTTTGTAACCTAACATGTGGTCTGTCCTTGAGAATGAGCCATGTGATAAGGAAAATAATGTGTATTCGGCAGCCATTGGATGAAATGTTCTGTAAATATCTGTTAGGTCCATTTGGTTTATAGTGCAGGTTAACTGTGATGTTTCCTTGTTGATTTTCTGTCTGGAAGATCTGTCCAAGGCTGAAAGTCAGGTATTTAAGTCTCCAGCTATTACTATGTTGGGGTCTCTCTTTAGCTATAATAATACTTGCTTTATATATCTGGGTGTTCCAGTGTTGGGTGCATATGTATTTACGTTGTATTATATGTGTTACATATGTATATGCATTGTGTTTACAGTTGTTATATCCTCTTGTTGAATTGACCCCTTTGTCATTATATAGTGACCTTCTTTGTCTCTTCTTATAGTTGTCTTGAAATCTATTTTGTCTGATGTAAGTATAGTGATCTTGCTCTTTTTTGGTTTCCATTGGCATGGAATATCTTTTTCCATTTCTTTATTTTCAGTCTATGTGTGTCTTTACAGGTAGAGTGTGTTTTTTGTAAGCAACAGATCTTTGGGTCTTGGTTTTTTTTAAATCCATTCCACCAGTCTGTGTCTTTTGATTGAAGAGTTTAGTTCATTTATGTTCGGTGTTGTTATTGATAAGTAAAGGCATATTCCTTCCATTTTGTTATTTGTTTTCTCGTTGTTTTGTGGTCTTCTCTTCCTTCTTTCCTTCCTTGCTGTCTTCCTTTTTAGTGAAGGTGATTTTCGCTGGTGATATGATTTCATTTCTTTTTATTTTTTATATATCTGTTGTGTGTTTGACTTGAGGTTGCCATGTGACTTCCAAATACTTATAACTCATTATTTTAAGCTGATAACAACACTGCATAAACAAACAAACGAACAAGCAAAAAGAGAACTAATAAAAACTGTACACTTTAACTTCATCTCCCTACTTTTTAACTTTTTGTTGTTTCTGTTTATATCTTTTTATACTTTTTATGTCTTGAAAAGTTGTTGTGGTTATTATTTTTTGATTGGTCCCTCATTTAGTCTTTCTACTTAAGAGTAGTCGACACACCACAATTAGTGTTACAATATTTTCTATTTGTCTGTGTACTTTCTATTTTCTGTGACTTCAGTACTTTCAGATGATTTCTTATTGTTTATTAATGTCCTTTTCTTTCTCATTAATGTACTCCCGTTAACATTTCTTGTAGGACACATCTGATGTTGATGAAGTCCCTCAGGTTTTGTTTGTGTGGGAGTCTTTATTTCTCTTTCATATTTGAAGGATGTTTTTGCTGGGTACACTATTCTGGGATAAAAGTCTTTTTCCTTCAGCTGTTTGAATATATCATGCCACCTTCTTCTGGCCCGTAAGGTTTCCACTGAAAAGTCTGCTGCCAGACCTATTGGAGCTCCATTATATGTTATTTGTTTCTTTTCTCGTGCTGCTGGTTATTCAGGCCCAAGGACTCTTCAGTAAGCAGGTGATGAATCCTGTCAAGAGTGGGTCCTTCTTTTCAAAGCAGCAGGTTCTCTTCTAGCCCAGGGTGTATCTAGAAATGTCATCCAGGAGCTAGGGCCTGGAAAGGGTGCTTCACGACTCTGTCTGGTGCCCTGTCTTGCTGTGACTGAGCTGGTATCCCAGATGCAAGACAAAGTCCTCCCCACTCTTCCCTCTCCTCGCCTTGAGCAGAAGGAAGTGTTCTCTTTGGAGCTGTGAGCTTTGCAGTCTGGGGTTAATGGAGGGGTGATGCCAGCAGCCCCTTAAACCATCCTGCCTGGCGTCTCAGTAGGTCATGTATCCTCCTCCCCTATGTCCACTGGCTCTGAGCCCAGTTCAGCCCTAAGACTTGCCCCGAAGTTGCAGTTCTTGTGGCCTACACTGCCTTTCAAGTTTATTTAGAGGCCCAGAGCACTGTAGCCCAAGATGGTGATGTTTGCCAGAACTCAAGTTCTGACTGCTGAAATGGGTGATTTTCCTCTGGCTTGGGCTAGTTTAAATACTCCCTCCACGTGTGGGCATCAGCTGAGTTCTGTTCAATTTTGCTTTCTGCTATAACAGGGAAGCCCTGAGTTCAAGGCAATGTCTCACAATTGCTGTGCTCTCCTTCTCCCAAACACGGTTTATTGTACTGTGCAGCTGCTGCCAGGGGTTGAGTGAGAGGTGGTGTTGGTGATTCAAGAGAGTTTTTTCTACCTTCTCACTTCCTCTTTCAGTGAAATGAAGTTAAAAACAAGTAGTGTGAGTGTTCATCTGATTTTTGGTTGTTATGAAGGTGCTTATTTTGTGTAGATAGTTGTTAAATTGGTGTCTTTCCAGGAGGGACAATTGGTGGAGCTTTCTGTTCCACCATCTTGCTCCGCCCCTCTCTCTAGAGGTAATTTTTTTTTTATCTGTTAAGCAATCTCTCCCTATCCTCCCCTCCCCCTACCCTTCCCACCCTCTAATAACCACAATTCTACTCTCTACTTATATGAGCTCAACTCTCTTAGCTCCCACATATGAATGAGAACATGCAGTATTTATTTTTCTGTGCCTGGCTTATTTCACTTAACGTAATGTCCTCCAGTCCATTTATGTTGCCATGAATGTCAGGATTTCATCCTTTTTTGTTCATTTATCAGCTTTTATTTTAGAATCAGGGGATACATGGGGGTACATGTGCAGGATTATTACAGAGGCATATTGCATGGTTTTGAGATTTGGGGTATAACTGCACCTGTCAACCTGCTGTGAGCATAGTACCCAATAGGTAGCTTTTTAGTCCTTGTCCCACTTGCTCTTGCCTCTCTCTAGTAGTCCACAGTGTCTGTTGTTCGCATCTTTATGTCCATGTGTACCTGATATTTTGCTCCCATTTAAAAGTAAGAACATGCAGTATTTTGTTTTCTGTTTCTGTGTTAGTTCACTTAGGATAATGGCCTCCAGCTGCATCTATGTTGCTGCAAAGGACATGATTTCATTCTTATATATGGCTGCATAGTGTACCATGGCATATATGTACCACATTTTCTTTTTCAGTCTGCCATTGATAGACACCTGCAGAGGACATGATTTTGTTGATTTTTATGGCTGCATAGTAATCAGTTGTGTATATGTACCACATTTTCTTTATCCAGTCCACTGTTGATGGATACCTACGTTGATTCTGTGGTTTTGCTGTTGTGAATAGTGCTGCGAGGAACATATGCATGCTTGTGTCCTTTTGGTAGGACAATTTATTTTCCCTTGGGTATATCCCCAGTAATGAGATTGCTGGGTTGAATGGTAGTTCAACTCTTCGTTCTTTGTGAAATCTCCACACTGCTCTCCACAGTTGGAGTAGTTTACTTTCCCATCAACAGTTGTTTAAGTGTTTCATTTTCTCTGCAGCCTTGCCACCATCTGTTCTTTTTAGAGTTTTTAACAAAAGCTATTCTGACTGGCGTGGGGTGGTATCTCATTGTGGTTTTGATTTGCATTTCTTTGATGATTAGTGATGATGAGCATTTTTCATACGTTTGTTGGCTGCTTGTATGTCTTCTTTTGAAAAGTGTCTGTTCACATCATTTGTCCACTTTTTGTTTTATTTATTTTTATTTTTATTTTTTTTAGACAGAGTTTCACTCTTGTTGCCCAGGCTCGAGTGCAATGGCACACTCTCAGCTCACTGCAACCTCTGCCACCAGGTTCAAGTGATTCTCCTGCCTTAGCCTCCCAAATAGCTGGGACTATAGGCACACGCCACCATGCCTGGCTAATTTTGTATTTTTAGTAGAGATGGGGTTTCACCGTGTTGCCTAGGCTGGTCTCGAACACCTCACCTCAGGTGATCCATCCACCTTAGCCTCCCAAAGTGCTGGGATTACAGGCCTTTGCCTACTTTTTAATGGGGTTATTTGTGTTTTGTTTATTGATTTAATAGGTTCCTTATGGATTCTAGATAGTAGACCTTTGTTGAATGCATCATTTGCAAATATTTTCTTCCATACTGTAGGTTGTCTGTTTGCTTCCTTGATAGTTTCTCTTGCAGTTCAGAGGCTCTTTAGTTTAATTAGGTCCCACTTACCAGTTTTTGTTTTTGTTGTAATTGTTTTTGGTGTCTTAGCCATACATTTTTTGCCAAGGCCAGTGTCGAGCAGGGTATTTCCTAGGTTTTCTTACAGGATTTTTATCATCTGATGTTGTACATTTAAGTCTTTAATCCGTTTTGACTTAAGTTTTGTATATGATGATATGTAGAGGTCCAGTTTCATTCTTTTGCATGTGGATAGCCAGTTATTCCAATACCATTTATTGAACAGGGAGTCTTCTTCCATTGCTTATTTTTGTTGATTTTGTGGCAGATCAGGTGGTTTTAAGTGTGTGGCTTTATTTCTGAGTTCTCTGTTCTGTTTCATTATTCTATGCGTCTGTTTTTATACTAGTATCATACTGTTCTGGTTATCATAGCCTTGTAGTATAGTTTGAAGTTCAGTAATATGATGCCTCTGGCTTTGTTCTTTTTGCTTAGGTTTGCTTTGGCTATTCAGGCTCTTTTTTGGTTCTGTATGAATTTACAAGTTTTTTCTAATTCTGTGGAAATGAATTTATATTGTTAAAGTGGCCATACTGCCCAAAACAATTTATAGATCAGTACTATTCCTGTCATTCTCTTTTTCACTGGCTGGGTCATATTTCTTTTCTTTTTCTTTTTTTTTTTTTTTGTTAAAACAAGTTTATTAGGAAAGCAAGGGAATTAAAAAAATGGCTGCTCCATAGGCAGAGCAGCTGCAAGGGCTGCTGGCTGGCTATTTTTATGGTTACTTCTTGATTATATGCTAAACAAGCGGTGGATTATTTATGAGTTTTCCAGGGAAGTGGTGGGCAATTCCTGGAACTTCCCTTTTCAGATCATGTAAGGTAACTTCCTGACATTGCCATGTCATTTGTAAACTGTCATGGTGCTGCTAGGAGTGTTTTTTTTTTTTTTAAAGCATGATAATTAGCACATAATAAGCACTGAGGATGACTAGAGGTCACTTTCATGATTTGTCATCTTGGCTTTGTTGGGTTTTGGCCAGTTTCTTTACTGCAACCTGCAAGGTTTTTGTGACCTGTATCTTGTGCCGACCTCCTGTCTCATCCTGTGATTTAGAATGCCTAACCTCCTGGGAATGCAGCTCAGTAAGCCTCAGCCCTTATTTTACCCAGCCCCTATTCAGCATGGAGTCACTCTGGTTTGAATGCCTCTGACAGAGTTGCCCTGGTTCAGTGGCCTCTGGCATATTTCCCCTCTCTCTTTTACAAGGGAACCCTTAATCCTAAGGATGGTAGAGGGACAACGATCCATATTCTGTAACTTGAGCCTGAATAGGGGCAATGATATTCCTGCCTAACTATTAAGGTCTCTTTTATTCAGGGTAGAGAGGAGCTGAGTCAGAAAGCATTGGTATGTCGAGGGCCATTCATAACTCTGAGTTCTAACAAAAGTTGATATCCATCCCTCTTGCTTCTTCTGAGTACCAGCCAGAGATGAGTGGTTGATTCACAGGAATAAGCAGAGTCAGTCTCAATTGCAGAAAAAAACTCAAAAACAACTAATGAGACAGGTGTACCATAGTTCTCTCTCCAGTCCTCATTTTTACTAATGACAAATCATGGTAAGACTGATTGGTAAGACATAGGAGTCCCAGGCTGTTTGCTTTATTATACTTGGCCTGGTTATTTGCATAAAGTGCAACAGGAATAAGTATTTTTCCCATAGGCTTTCTTAATTGGCTTTGATGGAACTTTTTTTTATAAAAGGAATCTCAGGTTAGACTTTTTTCAAAAAGTCGAGCCCAGCAATGGGTTTGTATCCTCAAATACCTATGAGTTTAGTAAATTCCTTTCCTCTGGAGGTCCCAAGATAACTTGGGCTCTTGAGCCTATCAGAAAGTGACATTCTTTACTTACCAGAGGTCAGAAACCATGTACAGGGACTGTGTAGACAAGGTGTGAGACCAGTTTTCCCAAGGGGCTTTTATTGGCTCTATAAGTCAAGATTGATTCCTTAAAGGAAAGCACACCATTCTAGTCAAAGCCTTGGTAAAATAACAAATTATTCCAATTGTGTCATGTTGCAAAAGAAAACATTCTTATTCCACTTATGCACATAATTGTATTGCTATAAGTTAAGAATACTTACAAATAGTTTCCTAATTCTGGAAAAATCAGATAGAAACAAATATGCTCCAAATTTTGTTCACAGGAGTATACTTTACTCAATTATTAAAAGCTGTTAATCGCTCAAAAGTTTCCTTGATTCTTAAAAACAAAACAAACGATCAGCAACATTTTAAGCAAAAAGTCAAAAAAAGATTATTTTAGTCCTCTATTAGTTAGGTCCATGCAGTTAATGCCTGTCTTGCTTAATAGTTGTGAACATTTCAGCTCTCCATGAGTCCTGAATGCTTTTTCCTCTGAAGTCAGAATCTCCAGAGTTATCAGAAGCCTGCATTCAAGAATACCTGTTAGAGTTCTATAGTTGATTTTAAAACGACTGTCTGAAGAGGATCAATACAAGACAACAATTGTCTGTGGATGACAAAAGTCTTAGGACAGCCACTATTAACACCACAATTGACAAGTTAATTTTGCTTCTGTGCCATATAGCAATTTACATATCAATTATAATTATTAATAACATAGACTGTCATTTCAGAATAATGGGAGTTTCTCATAATTTTAACACACATACCAGTAACATATTTATACAAATACAGCCCAAAGAAAGCCAAATACCATCTCATATTTGGCAGTGCTTCCTGTGTGATGTTTATACCAAATAAGCCAAATATGTCATTTTTTGACTCAGGGGACCTAATATCTAAGAGATTAATTAGGTCAGAAAAGATATAATTTATAACTTGATTTAAGCACTTATTAGTTTTAAGCCAATTGAAGCTTTTTTTACATCACACACAACATATGTAAATACACAGACAGAAGATCCAGTAGTTGTAAGATTTTTTACTTCCCAGTTTTTTTAATTAGATTACTGGCTTCAGGGTGGAGCCATTGGAGGAACAGGACCAGGAAAGCATGCAGTTTCTACAGCCTAATAAGCAGGCATAGCTGGAATGCAAAACAGATCCCCCAAATTAAGGGTCCTATTTTTATACCAGATCCTGCATCCCAAAAAAAGAGGGAGCCAGCCCATCTCCCATGGAGTCTTATCTCTCAGTGGGGTGTGGGGACATTTCCATACCTTCTAGGGGGCCAAGAGCATGTTTCTCTAATCCAAAAGTGCGGAGTCAAGTATTAACCATAACTGCCATTAAGCATGCCCAAAGGTACATTTCCTACCTAGTTCTCTCATAATTCAAAGTAATTTCTGATACCTTTCAAAGTAAAAAATGTCAGATAACTCAATGCAAAACAGAACAGAGCCTTAGATTGTTTCTCGGGTTTCATGAGGAAAACAGAGGTTTTTCCCAAAACAGGTCTGTAGTGCCTCCTCTGTTTTTCCCAGGGAATCCCAGGCTGTTAGAGCTTGAATATGTGCTTTTTTTTTTTTTTTTTTTTTTTTGGAGACGGAGTCTCGTTCTGTCGCCACGGGCTGGAGTGAGTGCAGTGGCACCATCTTGGCTCACTGCAACCTCTGCCTCCTGGGTTCAAGGAGGCCTCAGCCTCCCGGGTAGCTGGAACTACAGGCGCGCACCACCACACCCAGCTAATTTTTGTGTTTTTAGTAGAGACGGGGTTTCACCATGTTGGCCAGGATGGTCTCGATCTCTTGACCTCGTGATCTGCCCGCCTTGGTCTCCCAAAGTGCTGGGATTATAGGTGTGAGCCACTGCGCCCGGCCCCACATTTTCTTTATCCATTCATCTGTTGGTGGCCCCTTAGGTTGATTTCATATTTTGACTATTGTAAATAGTGCTTTAGTAAACACGGGGGTGCGATATGTCCTTGCTATACTGATTTCCATTTCTTTGGATAAATACCCAGTAATGGAATTACTGGATCATGTGGTAGTTCTATTTTTAGTTTTTGAGGAACCTCCATTCTGTTTTCCATAGTGGCTGTGCTACTTTACTGTCTCATCAACAACATATGAATGTTTCCCTTTCTCCAAATCCTCTTCAGTATTAATTTTTTTCAAGTTTTTGTTAATAACCATTCTAACTGGGGTGAGATGATACCTCATTGTGGTTTCGATTTGTATGTAACCACATGATTAGTGAAACTGACGATTTTTTTTCATATGCCCTTTGGCCATTTGTATGTCTTTTGAGAAATGTCTGTTGAGATGCTATGCCCTTTTTAAAATTGGATTTTGTTGTTGTTGTTGCTTGTGTTTCTTGTATATTCTGAATGTTAATGCCTTATCAGATGTTTAGTTTACAGATATTTCCACTAATTCTCAGGTTGCCTCTTCACTCTGTTGTGTTTCCCTTGCCCTCCAGAAGCTTTTTAGTTTGATAAAATCCCATTTGTCTGTTTTTGCTTTTTTTTGCCTGTGCATTTAAAGCTGTATCCATAAAATTTTTGCCCAGACCGATATCCAGAAGCATTTCGCCTATGTTTTCTTCTACTGGTTTTATAGTTTCGGGTCTTAGATTTATGTCTTTAATCCATTTTGAGTTGATTTTTGTTTATGGTGAGAGATGAGGGCACTTAGAATTTTTTTATACCTATTGTAAAAACTATCTTAGACTCAGTTAGAAATAGATTTTTAAAATTGTGTCATTAATGTGTGTGCCTTAAAAGGAGAATAAATTTGTTCAAGTTATTCTGAAACAACTTTACATTCAGAGTCTGACTCTTGTGCATCATTTCTCAACTGAGTCGATTTTTTTTTTTTTTAAACATAATATTGGCCTTCATGACATTAAGAGTGTTGGTAATGCTCTACTCTCTCTGGGAATTTCTTCCAAGCTGCCAAAACCCATTCTGCAAGTATTGATGCTATCACTTTACTATTTGACTAACCTCAGAGTTTATTTTTTCTGAATTGAAATATATCTCTGCTAGTTAAGCAACTTTTCTTCAAAGTTACCAAAATATAAACCAAAATGTTAATAGTGGTTTTCTCCAGTGGTGTTTGGAAGTGGTTCTTATTTTCTTCTTTATAATTTTCTGCTTTCCAAAATTTCTAAACACACATAGACACATGTGTACACATGCATGTACACATGCACAGTTAAAACATGGCCTTGCTTCAACTGTGGATCATCATCACGTCTCATCTTCTGCAGTCTTATCATTTGGGGAATTCAGGAGTAGAATTCATTATTCTCCTTGGTGGTCATGCTTGCTGCCTGGGATGTAGAAAGTCCCATCAGTCAGCCCCTGGTGGGACCAGGTTCTCTGCTGACCTCCAGTGGCCTTGGGCTGTATGGCACTAAGCAAGAGGCGTTCATATGTTTGCTGGTCAGTGCAGAACAGACCCACACTCACGTTTTTAGGAAAGTAATTTGTAATTGTACCTTGATTAGGTAGCACACGCGCCCATATACCTGAGTTACTCTTACCTGTCTGTCTTCCAGTGCAACTAGGACCTTACTTATTGGAAATTGAGATGCTTTTTATAGGAACTATGTATAAGTACCATAATAAGAACAAGAAAATATGAAGTGAAGAATTTATGTGCATAGAACAGAATTTGGATGAGCGGTTAAGCCTGAGTTCTGAGTCAGCTTCTAGGCTTTGCTTATCAGTTTTCTGTTGAGGTCTTTTGTTTTGTTTTTTGAGGATATTTGTCTTTCTGGGTTTTTTTTGTTGTTGTTTGTTTTGAGGGGTACAGTTTGGGAATGAGAAGAGGTATATAGGCAGCAGTGGTCCTTCTCCTAGGACCAGAAGAACAATAAAACTTTCCTGTTGAAATGATCTGCCTCTTTGTATTTTCTGCCATGGATAACCATCGCAGGGAGAGACGTTGCTGAAACAAGAGTATGAGGCAGTTTCCCCATTTGGAACCCTGCTGGGCATTAGTGAGGCAGGCAGGCAGGCAGGACCCATCAAGGAAAAGTAAGTGACCATTGGAGCAAAAATACATGCTAATTTTTCAATCAGTGAGCTGTTAACCTTCTGGGATTTATAATTTCTCTGACATCCATTTTAACATTTGCTCTATCCAGTTAATTTAAAAAACCCATTTATTATACCCCTTAAGTCATTCTTTGTTATATTGTCAAAGTGTCACATTCTAATTATCTTAAAATCACTTTTGGCCGAAGCTTGTTAAAAAAAAAAAAGTCAGCATTATGTCTGAGATTATTGATCAATGTAATTTTAAGGTTTTTGCTTTTTAATAATTAAACGCCACAGCATCATGCAGCATGCCTGCTGCCGGGATGTTGTTTGAGAATGAATCAAATGAGTATCTAATCCCCTAATAGTTTTCAAATATTTTAAATCTTTTTATCTCCATAACCAGAATTCTAAAGCAACCTAAAGGTTGTAATGTTTGTTAATAGACTCTTGTGATTTTTGCCACAACTATTACGGCAGCTTCCTTACTAGTCTCCCTGGTTCTCTACTACTGCCAGGTGAATTTTTTGAAAGCCCAGCTCTACAGCTCAGTGGCTGCTTATCACAAACAGGATAAAATTCAAACTCCATCAGCTTAGTGCTTAAGACCCTCTAGAGTCTGTCTCTAACCTTATTTATTCTACTCCTAGTTTATGCAAACTTGCTATTAGCACACTGCTTTCTCATTGTGCCCACTAATTCATCAAGTTTAGAAAGTTAAAAGCATTATATTGTCTCCTGTAGTGCATCTTGCTGTCCATTTTCATACTGATACTTAGGACACAGATGGAAAATAGATGTTTTCTATTAGACTAGTTTCTTTGCTTCTGAGTCCATCTCATATCCTCCAGATCCTTTGGATATTAAAAAGTCTTTGGGTATTAAAAAAGATTCCTTGACTTCTTGTTGACAAAGTAGGCACCAGCTAGGCTAGTTTACCTTTATTAACATTGAATATTGAACCTAAATGAAACCTACTAGGAATATTTTACTTTCGTAGGGTTTCATATTATTGAATTTTAGTCTTAAAAATTTTTATTATTATTGATTTTTTGCCAGTATGAAAGACAAAATGTTATATGGGAGTTTTAATTTGTAACTTTCTGATTACAACTGAACATATGTAATATGTTTATTGGCAATCTGTGTTTCTTTCATACACTGATCGCTTTAGCTCACTTATCTTTTTGGTAATCTTTTTTTAGTTCATTCTTTTTATATTCTGAATACTAATCAGTTGTCTCTAGTACATGTCACAAGTACCTTTCTTCCTGTCTGTCTTAAAAATTCATGGTTTTTTTAAAATGTCTAGATGCTTCCTGGCCTTGTTGGCTTCAAAATCTGGCAATTGTCTTGGCTACATGTGGTCTTGATACAGGGTTGCAGGTCCTTTTCAAAGTAGATGCTGTCTCCTAAGTACCAGGAGGCCGTAGGAGATTTTTCATATTTGTGACCCAACTCCGCAGGTTCCTGTATCACCCCAGCACTTAGCAGATGTCCTCTGGAGACATTTCTTTTGCTTATGCAGGTATAATTCTCAGCCCTAAATCTGCAACTGCAGACTTAATTTCCAAAACGAATTACACAGGAAACCTATAGGAAAGAAAATGGCTAGTGATCTTTGCTTACCCTAGGAATGGTTCTTCCCTTCCTGGAATGTCAGTTCCTTTAGTCTTCATTGCTTTCATGATTTCTGATATCTTAAAAATATGATACACTGTAATCCCAGCACTTTGGGAGGCCGAGGCGGGCGGATCACAAGGTCAGGAGATCGAGACCATCCTGGCTAACACCATGAAACCCCGTCTCTACTAAAAAAATACAAAAAACTAGCCGGGCGTGGTGGCGGGCGCCTGTAGTCCCAGCTACTTGGGAGGCTGAGGCAGGAGAATGGGGTGAACCCGGGGGGCGGAGCTTGCAGTGAGCCGAGATCACGCCACTGCACTCCAGCCTGGGGTACAGAGCAAGACTCCATCTCAAAAAAAACAAAACAAAACAACAACAACAACAAAAATGATACAAAGTTTTTTCTAGTTGTTGCAGTAGGACCAATACATTTCTGCTACCCACTACACCCTGCTTGCAAGTGGAAATCCATTTGTAGATTCCCTTTTGGATTTTCTGTGAACTCAATAAAAACATCTGCAAATAATGACATCTCTTCCTTTCCAGACTTTTTTTTATTATTATTACTTTGATCAAGAACTCCAAATCAGTGTTATAGAGAAGTGATAGCAGGCATCTTTTTTCTTTTTTGATCTCAACTTGAAAGCTTTTAGTATATCACCATTCAGTTGTTTGTTACTTGTTTATTTATCCTTTTTTCAGTTAAGGAGGTTCTCTTCCTAGTTTACTGAAAGTGTTTAAGCATGAATGGATATAGATTTTTATCAAATGCTTTTCTGCTTTTGAGAGATAACAAAATTTTTCTCTTTTATTCTGTCAGTGTTGTGCTGTACATTAATTGGTTTTCAAATATTTATCTAAACTGAAGTGCTAAACTAAATCCAGCTTTCTTGTGATGTATTATCCTTTGTATGTAGTGCTAAGTTTCTTAATATTTCTTTTTTTTTTTTTGAGACGGAGTCTCGCTGTGTCCCCCAGGCTGGAGTGCAGTGGCGTGATCTGGGCTCACTGCAAGCTCCACCTCCCGGGTTCCCGCTGTTCTCCTGCCTCAGCCTCCCGAGTAGCTGGGACTACAGGCGCCCGCCACCTCGCCCGGCTAGTTTTTTGTATTCTTTTTAGTAGAGACGGGGTTTCACCGTGTTAGCCAGGATGGTCTCGATCTCCTGACCTCGTGATCCGCCCGTCTCGGCCTCCCAAAGTGCTGGGATTACAGGCTTGAGCCACCGCACCCGGCCTTTAATATTTCTATTCAAGTTTTGCATCTGTGTTCTTGAGTAAGATTAACAAATACTTTTGTTTCCTCATAATTTTCTTATCAGGATTCCCATAAAGATTACGTTGACCTCGAAAACTAGTTGGGAAGTGTTCCCTGTTTTTGTATTCTCTGGAATAGTTTGTGTAAAATTGCCATTATTGGCTCCTTAAATGTTTGGCAGAATTTACTGGTGAAGATGGCTGGGAGTGGAGTTTCATTTGTGGAAAGGCTTTGAATTAGATTTGGGTTCTTTAATAATTGTAGGATTCTTTTTTGAGATGGAGTCTTGCTGTGTTGCCCAGTCTAGTCTTGAACTCCTGGGCTCAAGCAAACCACCTGCCTTGGGGCTGTGGGCATGTGTCACTATACCTGGCAATAATTTTAGGATAATTTATATCTTCTGTTTCTTCTAGTGTCAGTTTCAATAAGTTATATTTTCATGGGAGTTATATGAATCATCAAACTTATTGGAATTAACTTACTGATAATAGCTATCAGTGGAAGGATCTTAGAAGTATATTTTTTGAAAGAGAAAAACATGAGGTCATACCAGTACTTCCAATTCAAATTATTATAGGGTTTTTACTTAATCACTCAGTTTTATATATTTTTTCCTTATGCTGAAAATCTTAATTCTTAATGGCATTAACATGATTACTCATGTGCTTTATCGGTAATATATGTGTATGTATTTAATTTCAAAATAACAATGCCAGTACTAAATTTTTTTAAAATTTTATTTTGTTTTAATGTTAAACATTTCCATGGTTCCAAAGTCAAAACTGTAAAACCAAAGTATAGTCAGGGAATTTATCCTAGACCTCTCCATCCATTTTCTCCCATGGTGTTTTTTTTGTGGGTAGAGGAAAGACAACTATATAAGCAAGCATATATAGACATGGAAATATGTGTGCATGTATATACATATGTATTTATATTTCTTCCCCAAGTTTCTTCTCCCTATTTCTTATACAAAATATTTGACCTGTACATGCTCTTCTGCACCTGGGTTTTTTTTTGTTTTTTTTTTTTTAACTTATCTTGAAGATTGCTCCTTAGCAGCAAACAGAGATCTTTTTTATTTCTTTATATTACAGCCTAGTACTTCATTATATGGGTACCATACTTTATTCAGCCAGTCTCCTATTGATAAGCATTTGGAGAAATAGTAACTTTTTGTTGTTGTTGTTGTTGAGACAGGGTTTCACTCTGTCGCCCAGTCTGAAGTGCACTGGCACGAACTTGGTTCACTGCAACCTCCACCTCCCAGTTTCAAGAGATTCTTGTGCCTCGGCCACCGGGTAGCTGGGATTACAGTCGTGCGCCACCATGCCTGGTTAATTTTTGTATTTTTAGTAGAGACAGGGTCTTGCCATGTTGGCCAGGCTGGTCTCAAAATCTTGACCTCAAATGATCCACCCACCTCAGCCTCCCAAAGTTCTGGGATTACAGGCATGAGCCCCTGGGCCTGGCCAAAATACTAACTTTTAAAAAGGCATTTTCCATTCTCAAGACTACAACACTGTAGTGTTGGCCATTAGAACTATTTGATCTAATTTTTAAACACTTTTTGTTTATACATCATGCAAAAATTCATTTTATAGCCAGACACAGTGGCTCACAACTGTAATCCCAGCTTTGGGAGGCTGAGGCGGGAGGATTGCTTCAGTTCAGGAGTTCAAGACTGACCTGGGCAACATAGTGAGACCTCATCTCTAAAAAAAAAAATTTTTAATTAAAAAAATTTAAGAAGATTTGCCAGGCATGGTGGCACACACCTGTTGTCCCAGCTACTCTGGAGGCTGAAGTGGGATGATTGCTTAAGTCCAGGAAGTTAAGGTCACAGTGAGCTGAGATCGTGCCACTGCACTCCAGCCTGGGTGACAGAGCAAGACCCTGTCTTCCAAAAGAAAAAAAAAAATCCAAGTTTCTTTTTTTTTTATTTTTATGATTTCTCAGGTTATTTATCATTGTAAGTAGGATAAGCTCAAGTCTTTGTGGCTTTTGCTTTATTACAGTTGTCTTTATTTTATTTAAAAGACTTCTACTTGTTTATGGTACCGCTCTCTCATTTCTCAATTTGTAGTACCAATTTAATCTCATTAAGTCCTTGCTTAGGTAATAGAACCCATCATCTTTATAACACCCCAAAGACATAGTCTCTCCTTGTAATTTATCAGGTTGAAAAGGGGCATGTAGTTGATATGTATCTATTACTCATCTGCTTCAAGGAAGTACCAACTCCCAAAGCAGACAGATTATTGTCTGTGTTAATTATGTATAAATTAAAATGTCTTACTTTAGATTTCTGTGATTTGATGAATAAAGCATTCTTTTCAATCTCAGTATGACCAGTTGTTCCTGTTGTTTATTCATATGTGTCTTCTGTTTAAAGAATTTTAGTAATCACTCATGATTTCTACTTTATAAATCCATGTGGAGTTTGCCAAAGTATTATATAATCTTAGTTACTTAGTTTGCCAAAGTGTTATATCTTTTCTCCAGCCCCCCTTCTGAGAGCTCATATTCCATTTTAACCTCTAATATACTTTTAGTATTTTTGATTGTCTATAGTAGAGAGAATAAAGTACAACCTCGACTAAACAAAATATTATAAGTACTTTTGCCTCTTCCTGGACCATGCAAAGACTTTAGAATATTTAGCATAATTTACCTCCTGCTTACCTTCCCTCCCCAGCTTATATGCTGCTCTCAGGTATTTTAACGTCTGTCGAACCCCATAAGGCATTATTATTATTGCTATTTTTATAGTCATTATTCATGTGCCATGCTTACTGTGGCATCTGTTGTATTATTTAATTTGATGCTTAAGACAATCTTACGTGGCAGAAATGATTATCCTTATATAATAGATGAGAACTAAGGCATGGAGAGTTTATGCATTTTACAAGTTCACATGGCCAGTAAGTCACAAATTAGGATTTAAACCCAGTCCAGAACCTGGTCTCTTAACTAGTGTAAACTCAAGTCCTGATTATTACTATTTTTTTCTCTCTCACTGAAAAATAATGACTTGAACCAAAAAGTTCTCACTAAGCAATTGTAAGATTTTTGACCATTAGGCTAATGGGCTCACCCTGACTACATATGAGGGTAAATAATTTTTTTTCATTCTTTTAGCTGACATAGCCCAGAGATACAGGATAAGCAAATACCCAACCCTCAAATTGTTTCGTAATGGGATGATGATGAAGAGAGAATACAGGGGTCAGCGATCAGTGAAAGCACTGGCAGATTACATCAGGCAACAAAAAAGTAACCCCATTCAAGAAATTCGGGACTTAGCAGAAATCACCACTCTTGATGTAAGTTGTAACTTTTGCTAGATTAAATGAACATTCCCTGATTAATGTAAACAAATTCTAATGCAAACAAAAAATCTGGACATTCTCCTATAGTTTATTGCAGTGGATTTGACATACATATACTTAATGAGTTGAATTTTTTTGAATTAATCTCAAGGGAAATACTTACATTATACTGAACTTCTGGATGAAAGATATAGCATACAGTAAAGCTGTACTAATGTGAATTGAGCATATATGAAAGCCTCAATTATAAAGAAATGGAAGTTAAAGTCAAGTATATACAACCAGAGCTTCTGTATTTTTCTTGTGGAGACCTTCAGGGTGTCTGCTCTAATCGCCCTTGTGTGAGCTCTTTTTATGAGTTTTAATGTCCTCTAAAATAGCCTCTGCTTAACGATAAGTTTAGCACACCCCTTTCTTTGTACACTGGGTAGTGTTTTAAAGACAACAACAACAAAAGCAAAAACAATTGAGTTTGGGCTCTATCACAATCACCAATCATCACTGTCAGGTTTGAGATTTGATTTTACCCTACTTGCAAGCTAAGCTAACCAATTACCATTTCATGGATTCTGTTAGAAGACACAAGACTGCTGGGTCAGAGACAAAGGAATTTATTGCTCACATCACAGCAAGTAGTGTGAGCATGTTTGCATTTGTTTCCTTGCCCTCCAAATCCTATGGAGGCAATACAGAGGACTCCCCAGATGGATACCTGCACATGCAGTGGGTTATGTCACAGGAGAGGGACAGTGGGCTTGGGGAACTCACTATTTCAGCAGTGGGTTATGTCACAGGAGAGGGACAGTGGGCTTGGGGAACTCACTATTTCAGAGCAAGCAGTAACCCTGCATTTGTCCTGGCTGGAGGCATTCCCTCGTATCAGTGTTGCTCGCTGCAAGCACAACTCTGAGAAATGGCCTGGATAAAGAGTAGTCAGAGTCTTGCATTTTTTGGTAGACCCAGTAAGATGGGTAGGAGTGTGAGAGAGCCATGGAGGAGTCTCTCCAACAGTCACAAGTTATGATTGATACATTGTTTTAACACATTTTAGAATTAGTCCCCTTACTTAGGAAAAGATTGTCACTGATCAAATAGTTATCTATTTCTTAAAAATTTTAAATGCTAGAAGGAAATGTTTATGATTATATTTATTATAGTTAAGATTGTTTTCAACCCAATGTAATCTTTAATAGTTTTGGACTAGGTGTTAAAAACTAAATATGCATTTATAGTCATACTTCATTTGAACAATAACTAGACTAAGATAAGGGGTAAATGAAATAACATGTTTATAAAACTGTGTGTTTGCAAAATAATTACATACTTTATTTTACAGCGCAGCAAAAGAAATATCATTGGATATTTTGAGCAAAAGGACTCGGACAACTATAGAGTTTTTGAACGAGTAGCGAATATTTTGCATGATGACTGTGCCTTTATTTCTGCATTTGGGTAAGTATCTTATTTAAAAGTGTGTTAGTGGGTTGGTTTGGCTGCCATGTTAAATTCCTATTGTATTTGGTCATTTTCTGAAGGTGATCTCTCCAAAAATGATCTCAGTCCTTTTAAAATCACCAAACAGTCTTTATGCCTGTCTCTGAATTCTTTTTAAGGTTTTAAAACTCTGTTTTTCTTTCTATAGTATTATCTGTTTCAGAATGTGGGCAAGCAGGAAAAAATGGACAAGTTAACAATTAACTCATTCATGCTTTTATTGAACTCATTTACTAACTCTTATCCTATGTTAGACAAAATGCTAATCTGTAGGGTTACCACAGTGAAACAACACACTGTCTTTCTTGTTAAGAAGCATGAGTTTTATCGTCGTCATTCGTCTCCATCTCTCCACCACCTTTTTTTATATCTTCCCTGTCTCAGAGGAACAATTCTTTCTAAGGCTAACCTGTTCTCTGGTATCCTTGTAACTGTCCTTTCAAACTCCTCTGGGGCTTTGATCCACCAGTTGTTCCTGCTTTCTTGTGTTTTCAACCTGACCCTTTTCAAGAACTGCTTTCCTTTTCTGAAAACATGCTTCTTTCTTTCCTGACCTGCCTCTTCTCTTAAGCTATAATGTCATCTTTCTTTTTATTCTTTTTTTTTTTTTTTTTTCAAAGAATAGTTTATGCCTGGCTACCTTGATTTTCTCAAATTCTAACCAGTAAAAAACTTAACCTTTTGGAAGCTAACTTTCACCTCCATTGCTCTAATGAAACTTGTCTCTACACATTCACAAAATGACTTCTTAATTACCAGATTGAGTGGTCTTTTAAACATCTTAATCCTTTTCAATTCCTCTGAAGGGTGTGACGTTCAACTACCTTTTTCTTTTTCTGCTGTGTCAACACTTACATTGAATCCCCCTGGTTTGGCCCCTACCTGTCTGAATTCTCTGACTTTATCTCCTTTTTTTTTTCTTTTTCTCAAGATGGAATCATTTTTGTGGTTCTGTTCTTGACCCTCTCTCCTCATTGGAGGTTATCTCAACCATCCTTTGACTTCCATGCAGTATTATTTCTTTTCATTGGCTCATGACTGTTAGGCTCAATTGTAGTAGCTATCTTGAGTGGAGCCTGGATGTCTGGCACAATATATCCTCTTCATTTTTTGACCTTTATTGTTTGTCCTTGCTTTAATGCTTTTGTAAGATTTTGTTTGTATGTTTTATTGTGTGCATTATTAGTTTTTTGTTTTTTGTTTTTTAAGCGATGAGGTCTCACATGTTGCCCAGGATGGTCTTGAACTCCTGGCCTCAAGTGATCCTCCTGCCTCCGCCTCCAAAAGCACTGGGATTATAGGCATGAGCCACTGTGCCCAACCCGTATTCATTAAATGCTGCAAGCACATTTCTGCAGCAGAGCCGGTATCTGAAAGTGCTCCTCCCAGATGTCATCTCATCAGAAAGTCTTTGCCTGATAACTTTATATAAAGGAGCACTACCATCATTTAATTTGTCATTCTTTATCTACTTATTCCACTTATTTTCTTCATAGCATTTTTTTGTAACCACCAAAGATAAATATATCTACTTGTTAGTCTATCTCTACTCACCAAAATGTAAACTCCATGAGAGAGAGAGAGTTTTGTTAGTTTTGTTCACTCCTGTTTACCCAATGTCAAGGCATAGCTGGTATAAAGGAAGCACATAGTAAATAGTTATTGAATTAATTAATTAATGGAACACACTTTTTCTGTTCTCACTGTTATCAATCTAGGTTAGCACCCCTTCCCCCTATCTCCTGGACTACTGTAATTAGAAACTAGAGATAAATCAATATTCAATTAATCTAAAAATAATTGATTACAAAAGTAATTTGTTATAGTATTCACTCTACATATTTTTATTGAACAACTTTTATGTGCCAGATACTGTACTAGGTTCAGGAAACAACAATGGACAAATAAACAAAAAATTACTTATTTATGGAACTATATTTTAGTGATGTGGGTTATTTCGGGGTTTTTTTTTTTTTTTTTTCAGTCCTTGTGACCAAACCAATGACATTGATCCCTAGTTGCTAGAAAACAGTCTGGGGTCAAAAACAACCTTTTAGTGCTAAAACTCCCAATCTAAACTTATACAAAACACAAAAACAACTAAAATTTTCCTTTAAAAAGTCTGCCTCATATTAAATGTTTTCTTTAAATGTATGCTTTTCTTGGTATTGCATAGTCTTATAATAGGGACTATGATGGATAAGTATGTATTTCAAGTCTGTAATTCCTACATTGCAGAATCCTGTCATTCAGGTTTATTACTGCTTCTCCCTTCCTATAGGGATGTTTCAAAACCGGAAAGATATAGTGGAGACAACATAATCTACAAACCACCAGGGGTAAGTTGCTATTTCTTAATGTTGTATGATAAGATATAATTTAAATACATGTATAAAATGTAGTTTTATATGTGTTAATGTTCATAGAATCATAGAACTTTAGAATTGAAAGGAACTTTGAAGCATCATCTTGTGCTGATCTAAACCCTTCAAAACGAAGATGGGAGCACAGAAGCCTAAAGTCACACAGGCATTAGAGTAGCAGAGCTGGCCTTAGGGATCCCCTGACTCTCAGGCCTTTTCTATCTCTCTGGCATTCAGTCTGGGAGCCAAATTTTTAAAATGCTGCAGTTGCCTGTGATTGTCATTTCTACCTGTTGTATTTGGCTAGTATTGTACTAGCCAAACTCCCAAATCTCCTGGGGTATAAATTTATTCAGTACCTGCCAGGTAATAAGGAGCAGCTAGGTTGTTTTTAACCTGTAGGGTAAGAAGTTTTAAGTAGCTGCTTAGGCCCTACCAGGTGATGGTAGCCATAACTAAGAGGCAAAAATCATAGCATGTGTTATCCCAAATTCACCAAAAAAAAAAAAGGAAATTTATGGATATTTTTTCAATTTGTAGTTTTCATTTTAATGTTGTTTACAGTGTTTTTACACTGAGATTTTAAATTTTTGTGCAGATAAATGAATTTCTTGCTTAGAAAGTTTCTATTTTAAATTCACATAGGTGTTTGCTTATGTTTTTTGCAAGTACATTTCTTTGAGTAGCTTACTTAGTATCATCATCTCTAGATTATCAGAATGCAGTACATATCTCCCAGTGGTAGTGTGGTTGTTCAGAGCATGGGCTCTGGTGGTATCAGACTGGGTGTGAATGTCAAATGTGCCACCTTCTTAGGTATGTTACTCTGGGAAAGTTTCTTCACTTCCCCATGCTTCAATTTCTTAATTAGTAAAAATGGGATGATAATAACAGTACTTGCTTTATAGGGATGTTGGGAGGATTAAATGAATCAACACATATAAAATGTTCACAATCATGCCTAGACACAGTAAGTTTATCGATTAATATTAGCTATTATTTTTATCATTTTAGACACTTCATAGATAATTGACTTTGAGTTAATGTGGAAACAGATATGGAGGTAATAAAATGAAATAGTCTTGCCTTACATTCATATAGCATCTTGTATTTTTCAAGGCTTTTTCACTATCCATATTTTCTTCTAAAAGAAGTAATTTCTAAAATTTTCAGCTCTAAGGAATAGCTAAATTAATTCATTTGGAGAATTCTTCTTTTCACAGTGCCTTTCTGCCTTTGGTGAGGATACTGAAAAAGAGTTAATTGACCTAAATCCAAGAAAAAGCAGTAGGCTTGGGTGTCACAGGTTAGATTATTAGCTCACTGGTAATCACAGAATTACCTGCTTTTTACCACCCATGGCCCTCTTTCTTGGAAGTTCCATGATTTATGTTTCTTTTGTAACACCGGTAGATTTTCTGGGTTCATGGATGGATTTAAGAATGTACTCTTTAGCCTGGGCAACAGAACAAGACCACATCTCTGAATAAAATAAAATAATTAGCTTGGCATGGTGGCATGCACCTGTAGTCCCAGCTACTCTGGAGGCTGAGGTAGGAGAATTGCTTGAGCCCAGGAAGTCAAGGCTGCAGTGAGCCATGATCATGTCACTGTACTCCAGCGTGGGTGACAGAGTGAGACTTTGCTTTAAAAAAAAAGAATATACTTTTGCCAGCACAGTTTAGATTTAATTTTTTTTTTTTTTTCTGTCTTGTAATAGCATTCTGCTCCGGATATGGTGTACTTGGGAGCTATGACAAATTTTGATGTGACTTACAATTGGATTCAAGATAAATGTGTTCCCCTTGTCCGAGAAATAACATTTGAAAATGGAGAGGTATGGGCTTTCTACTGTGTATTGTTACTTTAAATTCAAATGTCTGAAACCACAAGCTTCCTCCACCTGTCTTACTATGTTAACAGAGTTATCAGTTGTAAGAATCATATAGTGAACATAACTATATCATAGCTGTTTCTGTAATATAAGCCAGTGATTCTTCACCTTTGCTGTCCCAGAACCCCTCTATTACATTTCCAGTAAGAGTAGTAGTTCACCATAACCTTGAAAATGAGTTTGAAAATGCCTTTCAGGTGATTCTGATGCCCATCTGTTGGTTGAGGATCCCTGTTTGGGTGGATGACCTTTAGAACAAGGGTCCGCAGCCATGGCCTGCTAGGAAGAGGGCTGCCCAGCGAGAGAGCATTACAGCCTGAGCTCTGCCTCCTGTCAGATCAGCGGCAGCATTAGATTCTCATACGAATGTGAACCCTGTTGTGAACTGTGCATGTGAGGGATCTAGGTTGCATTCTCCTTATGAGAATCTAACTAATGCCTAATGATCTGAGGTGGAACAGTTTCATCCCGAAATCATCATCCCCCACCCCGATCAGTGGAAAAATTGTCTTCCATGAAACTGGGCCCTGGTGCCAAAAAGGTTGGGGACTGCTGCTTTAGGAGCAGTGCTTTGCAGATTTTAGTTACAATTATTTCTATATAATGAATAATCCTTTGCCATTAAAAGATTCTTCTGTTTTTTATAAAGCAGTTAATGTTGTCTTTTTCATTATAAATAATGAAAGCAGTTAGCAGTGATCATGTAACTGACCTCAGTCATCCCATGCGTCTGAAATCAAGTCCATCAAAATTCTTTCAACTCCCACCAAAACAAAACTTAAAAACCTAAGAGGCTGGAGGAACAAGTACAAAGAGTTATGTCTGTAAGGACCTCTGTCCTTTCTTTACTTTATGTAAGACATATCTTTCATTGCAGGTCTTTTGTTTTTAAAATCAATGGCCTAAGAATGCAAGTTTTTAAAAACTTTGTATTAGGTACAGTTTTTAAAAACTTTGTGTATGCATATACACTTCAAAGAATTGTAAGTGTATAAATCACAGTTTAAATATCTGGTCCCCCAAAATTATCACAGAGTAAACATACCCATATAATCACTACTTACAGTGGTATGGAACAAATATTTGTGTGTCCTAATATTCATATGTTGAAATCCTAATCCCCAATGTGATAGTATTAGGGAATGAATCCTCCATTCATGAGATGGAGTCCTCATGAACGGGATTGTGACCTCATAAAAGAGACCTCAGAGAGTTATGTAGCTGTCTTTCTGCCATGTGAGGATACAATGAGAAGTAGGCAGTCTGCAACCTAGAAGACAGCTCTCACTAGAACTGACCATGCTGGCACCCTGATTTTCGATTTCCGGCCTCCAGAATGATAAGAAATGAATTTCTGTTAATTTGCAAGCCACCCAGTTTATGGTACTTTAATATAGCAGCTCAAACTAAGAGAGAGGGTAGACAATTTTTTTCAACAAAGAGTCAGGTAATAAGTATGTTAGGCTTTGCAGTTCATATAATCTCTGTGGCAGCTACTCAACTTTTCGGTTGTAGCACAAAAGTAACCTTAGACAATACGTAAACAAATGTGTGTGGCTGTGTTTCAATAAACCTTTATTTCTGGACACATACTTTTCACATGCCATGAAATATTTTTAAAATTTTCCCCAATTATTTAAAAATATAAAGACCAGGGAGGGCCCTGTGCCATGGCTCATGCCTGTAATCCCAGCACTTTGGGAAGCCAAGGTGGGTGGGTCACCTGAGGTCAGGAGTTCGAGACCAGCCTGGCTAACTAACATGGTGAAACCCCATCTCTACTAAAAATGCAAAGTTAGCCGGCCATAGTGGCAGGCGCCTGTAATCCCAGCTACTTGGGAGGCTGAGGCAGGAGAATCACTTGAATCTGGGAGGCAGAGGTTGCAGTGAGCTGGGATCCGGCCACTGCACTCCAGCCTGGGCGACAGAGCGAGACTCCGTCTCAAAAAAAAAAAAAAAACCAAACCAAACAGTTAAAGACCAGTTATAGCTTATGGACCTAACAGAATCAGGCAACGAGTCAGATTTGACCCATGGCTATAATTTGTCAATCCCTGAGCTAAGTCAAGAAATAAAATATTTCCAAACCCCTTGTCTTCCTTCTCAATCATTACCCCCATTTACCATCTTCATAATCACCACTTATTTTGAATAGGACTATAGGAAGTTTTTCCTGTTTTTGAACCTAAAATAGAATCATGTCTTTTGTGTCTGGCTTCTTTCACTCAACTTTATATTTATGGAATTCATTCATATTGCATGAAGCTGTAGTTCATTCATTTTCATGCTGAATATAATTCCCTATATAAATATAACACAATGTATCCATTCTACTATTGGTGGACATTTAGACTGCTTCCAGATTTTGACTACTGTGAATAATGCTGCTATGAACATTCTTATTATGTCTTTTGGTGAATATATGCACAGATTTCTACTGGATATATATACCTATGAATAGAATTGCCAAGTCATAGGGCATATATATATTCAATTTCAGTGTATGATAACCAGTTTTTCCAAAGTGGTTTTAGCAGTTTACATTCCTACCAGTAGTGTATCAAAGTTCACATTGCTCCACATCCTTACCCACATTTGTATCAGCTATTTACATTTTTAATCTATTTTGGTGTATGTGTAGTAGAGTTTCATTGTGGTTTTAATTTGTATTTCCCTGATGATCAGTGGGATTGAGCACTATCAGTTGCCTTTTCTGGAAAGACAGATGGTCCTAGAAGAAAAGCAGCTTCAAATGCAATGCTTAATGTTCTGGGTTTCCTTCTATTCCAGTCTTGGCCCATAATTCTTTCCTTTTTTTTTTTTTTTTTTTTTTTAACTTTTGGATGCTTTCAAAAAGGTGGTTTATTCTTATTATTATTACCCTGGTTTTTCTAATTTTCCCAGTAGTAAGATTAGTCCAAAGTACATCCATTATTACTTCAGAATGTAATTTTTAGCACTGTAGCTTAACCTAATTGTAATACAACAAAACCTGGAGTTCTTAAGGAAGAATATAATCTCAGATTTGATGCTTTCTGTTACTAAGGTGTATGTATATTGGTAAGTGCTTTAAGATTTGGAGATAATATATGTGAACTCTCCAAGATTCCCTGAAACTCTCCCTGAGTCTTTCCAGAGGCTTCCAGCTCTTAGATCTTAGTATCTCTTTCCCCCTTTCTTGGGGAAGAGAGAGCAACACTTAACTTTTGGGACTGGCCATTGTGAGCAAACCAGAATGCTCTTTGCCCCCTCTTCGTCTTGAGAATGCATTCTTGGGGTATTTCTGATCTATGTCCATTGGCATTTCCAACACTTAGACTGAGATGTATAAGGCAAAAAGAAAACTCAAGGAACTGAGGGCCATTTCTTAGGTCCTTAAGTCCTTAGCCAATCTGCTTTGTTTTATTCGCTTTTCAGGGCCTTATGTTTGTTTATATAATGTCCAGGATTTTTAGCTGAACTTCCTGGGAGAAATAGAGAAAAGTGTCTACTTCATCTTTCTGGAAGCAGAAGTCTATGCCAACAGCAATTTAAAAACTCGTTATAAGATTTTTTTTTACCTGATTTAAATGTTGCCTTTGCATTTTAGTACATAAAAATAAGTTAGTATTTTTATGTCAGCATGGTACATTTTTGGTGTACCTTTTCCACCATAAAATAATATTTAATTCTTATTAAGTTTGTAGCAATTTCAAATCAAATGTATGAATGTTTGTATGAGATTCTCGGTGTGTCTGCTTGGACAGATCATTGCAAGCCTAAATCATCTTACATTGGCTCTTTGCTGAGTGTTTCATAGGAAGAGGATTAGTGCTGCCAGGATCCAGTTTAACATGTAAGAATACTCCACTGGGACATCCTACTTGTTTATAATAGCTATTTCTCAAATCAAAGTTCTAAAAATGGTTTCTCATGAAATGTGATTAATATATTTTTAATCCTGCAAGCTTAAATATCATAAACTTATCAGGCTCTATTGCACTGGTTATTATCTTAATGCAATGCCATATTATAAAATATTTTGGAATTTTGAATTATAGAAGACTTTTGAGTGAAAATTCTAACACAAGCCTTTTCTTGCAAAGTCTCTTTTTTTGGTTTAAAGAAGTTGCTTTACCAAGTTTTCTGGTTTCTTTTGTTCCTGCAATTCTTTGATTCTACTTCCTTTTCCCTAGTTTTTTAGAATTTCAGAGAGTATTCCTAATTTGAAAATCTGAAATCTGAAATGCTCCAAATTCCAAAATTAAATTTTGAGTACCTCCATGACACTCTTGGAGCACTTTATATTTTTAGATTAGGGATGCTGAAGCGTTAACAATAATGCAAATATTTCAAAATCCAAAACACTTCCGATCCCAGGCATTTTGAGTAAGAGATACTCAACTTTTATTTCTGTGTCACAGCTTGGCACTTGGAGGCCATTCTTAGTGACCAGAGTATTTTTTTGTTCAGTAATGTTCTGTTGCTTCTTTCAGTGTTATTTTTGAACCTTCTTCTCAAAGTAGTATTTTCCTGGATTTTGAGTAATTCATATTGTTAAGACGCATCTTAAGTCATTGTAGTTTTTTGAGATGGTTTGAATAAATATGCTCAGATTGGGTGTCTTTCAATCTTTAATCATGTGTCATTACTCCCCATGACACACTAAATGCTTAGGTACAGGAATTCAAATGTTTGGATCAAATAGCGTCTTTCAAACCATTTCTCATTGCAGGGCAAAGTAAAAAATTTTCACTAGAATATACATAATTCTTATTTTTCATTGAATAATACCCTTCTGTGTGCAATGCACTCAATTTTGTATTCTTTTCTTTTTAATACTGGATATATAGATTGGATGTAGCACACATAATCTTGTCTTGCTTCCATCTCTTTCCTATCATTAATAGCATTTTAAAGTGGACTGTAAGACATTTCATGGAATTCAAAATACTGCTCCTACAATTTGAGTGTTTGGCCACAAGGTGTCAGTGGTGTGTCATAGTTTTATAGTACCAGCAGCCTAGAAGAGATTGGGATTTAAGCTCCCTCTGCTTTTTAATGCACATTCATACTTATTTTAAAAAAAAAAAAAAAAAAAAAAAACTTAGAATTTATTAATAGAATAGTTAAGACAAGCAATTGTAAAGCAGAATGTTTGAGGTACTTTAAATCAAACTTTAAGAAAGTAAACATTTAAAAAATACTTATTTATTTATATTTGAATTGTTAGTCTTTTCCATTTTGATTTTAAACTTAGTTTTGAAAGAGAGGATGGATTAGACTCTTTCTGCTTACAGTTTATCAAATGAATGTCCTAGGCCCCCCCCCGCCTTTTTTTTTGAGATGGAGTTTCGCTCTTGTCACTCAGGCTGGCGTGCAATGGTGCGATCTCAGCTCACTGTAACCTCCACCTCCCAGGGTCAAGGGATTCTCCTGCCTCAGCCTTGAAGGAGTAGCTGGGAGTACAGGTGCCTGCCACCACGCCCAACTAATTTATATATTTTTAGTAGAGACAGGGTTTCACCATGTTGGTCAGGCTGGTCTTGAACTCCTGACCTCAGGTGACCCACTCGCCTCAGCCTCCTAAAGTGCTGGGATTACAGGTGTGAGCCATCGCGCCCAGCCTGTCCCTGGTTTTCTTACTTCTCTGTAGGCCTCAGGTATGTTTAGTTGGATTACTTACATTTTTTAGACAATTTGCATTCACTCATTTAGTCCTCAGAGGCCCAGGAAAATTTAAGAATTTGTCATGACTATTCGCCTGCTCTGGCAGTTCTTTCAGGGATAATTTTTAAAACCAGATTTAAAGGTATAGACCTGGAAAATCTTAAACAATGAAACAGGGTAGCACCCTTCCCCGTGGTTGTCAGCACATTTAATACTTCTTGAGATTTGTTATGTTGTAACCAACCATTCAGTCATTTAATCTGTGGGGAAATAGCTGTTTCCTGTAAATCTGGTTATCTTACTATTCTTCTCTTTAATCTTTTAACATTTGTTTGGTAAAAAATATGCTTGTATGGACATAGGTAAACTTGGAAGCCTAAGCAGCATACATTACCACCTATTTAGAAGCATTTGTTTATTTATTGACATATGTTGATTGTGAGCAAAACAGAAATGAAGTAAGATTGTCTTCAAGGGGTTTTCAGTTTAATATTTCATATGTACAGATAATATAACACAAAGTCATGCCCCATTCCACATGAGGGGCACTGATAAAATGCTCTTGGAGTTTAGAAAAAAGAATTTTCCTTTGACAGGGATGGGGTGGAATAAGAGATGGCTTTAGAGAAGAGGCACTACATCCTGAAAAGAAAAGTACTAAGAGAGAAGTAGAAGTACTAAAGAAAATGGGGAGATAGGAGAAGGAGGTTAGACAGGAGGGGACTAGGCAGTAGTTTGAGTATTTAAAGTACTTGTTTAGAATTTGAAATGGAGATGTTAAGCAGACAGATGGAAACCTAGGCTTGGATTCTGTACTGGAGCTGGGCTTGTAGACACAGATAAGTGATCAGAAGTAGTGATCGAAACTGTTGAACTACATGAAGTTGTCAGGCTAGACCAGAGAAGTCCAAAGACAACCATTGAGACCAGCATCAGTTAATGGATGGTGGAAGAAAAAATGGGAGTCCCAGAGATAAAAGATGAAGAAAAAAAAAATCAGCTTACTAAAAGATTAATGTGATGCCGGGGGTGGGGAGAGGGGAAATGGGAATCAGTACTAATGGGTATGTAGTTTCTTTTTGAAGTGATAAAAAATGTTCTAGGGTGGGAGCAGTGGCTCATGCCTATAATCCCAGCACTTTGGGAGGCCGAGGGGAACAGATCATGAGGTGAGGAGATCAAGACCATCCTGGCCAAAATGGTGAAACCCCGTCGCTACTAAAAATACAAAAAAATTAGCTGGGCATGGTGGTGTACGCCTGTTGTCCCAGCTACTCAGGAGGCTGAGGCAGGAGAATCACTTGAACATGGGAAGCAGAGGTTACAGTGAGCTGAGATCGCGCCACTGCACTCCAGCTTGGGCTACAGAGTGAGACTCCGTCTCAAGAAAAAAAAAAAAAAAAAAAACTCTGGAATTAGTGGTGATGTTTGCACAACTTGTGAATATAGTTAAAACCACAAAATTGTACACTTAAAAATGATGGACTAGGTGTGTGGCCTCATACCTGTAATTCCAGCACTTTGGGAGGCTGAGGCAGGCAGATTGCTTGAGCAATCAGAGTTTGAGACCAACCTGGGCAACATGGCGAAATCCCATCTCTACAAAAAATAACAAAAATGAACTGGGCATGGTCATGCATGTTTGTAGTCCTCACTATTTGGGAGGCTGAGGTGGGAGGATCACCTGAGCCTGGGGAGGTTGAGGCTGTACTCCAGCCTGGGTGACAGAGTGAGACCCTGTCTCCAAAAAACAGTGGTGAAATTTATGGTATGCTAATTGTATCTCATTTTTTTAAAAAATAAGTGTAACAAGAGGCTTAATAATCTTATATACAAGTGAAACAGGCTTAAATATGGAGATGAGAACCAGAAGAAAACTTATAATCTTGTAAAATAGGTCCCAGTTTCAGTTTTTTTTTTTTTTTTAAATAAAGGACATTTGTACTTTCTGGTGAGGTAGTTCCTAAATTTATGGAGAGATGCTCAAAAGGATAGTTGATGAAAATAATTTTGTTTTGAGACCCTTTCTGGACTTTTTCTGATGACTCAGAACTTAGCATTTGTTGGGGAGAATAAATGATTAATTAAATCTATCTACGTATCACATTTCATTTAATCATGACTACCCATTGTATTATTCTCCAATTACAACAATAAAAATTTTAATAGCATTTTATAATTTTCAAGGTGCTTTTGTATGTGTATAAAGAGATATGTGAAAATATATAGGGGCAGGTATTTATTAATAATTGTATTGGTTGAAAATTAGTAAATAATGGAGTTTTTGTCTTTTACCCTGGATAAAACACTTCAGCTTTGGTTAAGTTTTATATATAAGTGTAATGGTTTTCGCAACCTTAGAATACAAAAAAATTTGCAAATCATATTTATTTATTGCTGATATACTCAATTTTCAGTGTTACTTGTGAAGACTGAAAATACTGGTCATGTTTGCCCTACCCTAAAATTAACGCCTTGGTAAAGAACCAGCATAGTTCACCTCTGTATGTCATGAGTTCAACAGCCTAACCCCGAGGCCTCGTATCCTATACTGGCTGACAGACAGTGGTTCCTTTAAGGCAGATCAGTTTCTGCAGCAAAGCAGGGCATGTGGATCCTCTGACCGCCTGGGTGCTTGAGGTGGGGAGGGGAGTGAATTCAGTCTTCTGTTCAGGCTAATGTTTATTCACACCACTGAGCCTTTTTTTCCCCCCTGGGATATTACAACTATTACATTACATGGGTCGGGTTCAAAATTGTTCCTACCTAGAAAATAGCTACAACTGAATGGAGAAGCCTGATAATTCTCATTGAATGCTTCTCTCTACAGGAATTGACAGAAGAAGGACTGCCTTTTCTCATACTCTTTCACATGAAAGAAGATACAGAAAGTTTAGAAATATTCCAGAATGAAGTAGCTCGGCAATTAATAAGTGAAAAAGGTAGACAGATTAAGGTGTTTATTTTCATCATTTCTTTCTCTCTTTTTTTTCCCCCTTTCATCGTCTCCCCTCCCATTACTTTCAAATCACATAAACATATTTGGGTTAAAACCTTATTTTAGTGCATTCAAATGTGACAGTAAGGAGGCATTAGTAGAGCGATAATATGAAGTAGTGTTTTTTGTTTGTCTTCTAACCATTACTATTTTGGAGAGAAAAATCAAAAGTTCATGAAAAGCAGGGTCATGAATGAGCATTAGTTCTGGGCACTTTCTTTCATTGCTTGTCTGACTCCTTTTCCGATGGACATTCCTAGAGATACTACTGAGAGAGCTTACACAGTCTGATTAACATTTATTTCTAAATGAAAGAAAGTTGAGTAGTTGTCTGTGGATTTCTCCAAAGCATTTAATGGAATTTGAGGTATCACCAGCTTTTCCTCTGTAGTTGGGGAAGAAAGTCAAACAAAATAAACTAAAGTTACTGTATAGAGCTGCCCATTTTAGTCACATACTATCTTGCAGGTTGAATTCCACTAAAAATCAACCAGTATGGCTGGAATAGGCTGGTATGAAAATGGTCCCATGAGAATGGCTCATATATCAATTTGAGCTTCCTGCCTAGAACCTGGTAATCTGCAAAGTAAATGATTGCCCATTTAAGGAGAGTAAAACATTCATTATAGCCTTCAAATTTGGGCTAAGTCAATATGATTTCTAAAGAAGTTATACTTCGTGCCCTAAGAACTAAAAGCCTACCTATTTTAAGTGTTAGATATTTAGGTTTTAGTTTTTCTGATCTATATTACTCTTAAGAATGTTGGGGTGCTTTTTTAGTATGTCACTTTTTGTGAGCTTGCAATCTTATGAAAATATAATCAAGAAAATTTGAATTTACCTCTCAAAATTCTTTTTTTTTTAAAAGGTACAATAAACTTTTTACATGCCGATTGTGACAAATTTAGACATCCTCTTCTGCACATACAGAAAACTCCAGCAGATTGTCCTGTAATCGCTATTGACAGCTTTAGGCATATGTATGTGTTTGGAGACTTCAAAGATGTATTGTAAGTATTCATTTTGTTGTTTAAAAATTACTGAGATGTGTCTCAAAAATGAACTTAAAATAGTTGTTTGAATATTTTAAATAATCCTATGTTGGAACAGTAGGACTCTGTTAACTGGATGGGAGAGGTTTGGGTGACTGCTGCTTTTTTTTCACTATAGAGTGTGGTATAATTATGAACATTATGATATACCCTTGTAGAAATACCAACATTAAGTGATTAGGATTGATAATGAATGCTTGGATGATTAATGATTAATGCTTGGGAATCAGTCTCAAAGAACATTTTTGTCTTGTGAGAAATTAGCTTTTCACTGAGTTTGGTCTTTGCCAAGCACATCAAGAAAAACAGCTTATAACCTTTGGGCAGGGTAAAGGAAATTGTGTAATAGTGCTGTTCATTCGTGACTGCACCTAGCAAGAACATTAGTAGTATTTATGAATCTTGCTATTACTAGGCATTTCTAATGGCATATAGCTATGAACTGTTCCAAGAATAGGTAAGCTTTCTGACTCAATTCTCAGATATTTAGAGTATTAATATATGTATAAGCCTTGTAGGTACTACAGATACTGAATTTTTATCAGCTTTGTGAGGTGTTAAATACAGTGGTTAAAAATGTAGATTTTTTTATATGAAAAGTTTAAGCAATACAGGTATTCAAATTAGACATTTTATTTTGAAAATTCATTTAAATGCCATTTTTATCTCAAAAGATTAAATTACACAGTTAGAGGATGATTTGTAGTCCTATGGCAGAATGAATTACCCCACTCAGTTCTAAATATTTCAGTGGAGATGTGGTTGTTTGGTAGAAGATTCCCAATCCTAAAATTATCTAGGAAGCCTAGATTTGAGTCCTACCTTGGGAAAGTCACTTAACTTCTCTGTTCTTGTTTCTTCATATATAAAAAATGGTTAATGATACCACCTACCTAACGGGATTGTTGTAAAAATTGATGAGAGATAATGATTATGTTACAAACCATAAAGTAGTAACAAATCTTAGTTGTTCTTACTTTATCTATGCTCAGAAAGATACCATTCAGCCTATCAATTCATTAAATATTTAGCTATCTCTTCTGTATGACAGATATTGTGCTAAGAACCAAGGTTTTTTACTGAGACTGGGTCCCTGCCCTCAGAGAACTCATAACCAAGTGGAGGAAAGGGACAACCAGCTTAACAGGCAATTATGTTTTATTAAGGGATAAGTGCTCTGACAGAGATCAACAGAGTAGTACCTGATCTAGGATTTCTGGCAATATTGATGCCCAAGGTAGGTATAAAGTTTTGTAGAAGTTTATCCCGGAGGTGAGAAGGAGACAGGGCTTAGAGAAAGGTGACATTGGCAGGAACAAGTTCAAGCGCTGTTGGTGAATATAAGTGGAAAGGCGAATGCTGAGGAATGAGGTCAAGAGAACTAATTCATGGAAGTCCTTACATGCTGTGTTAAGGAATTTTGACTTTATCCTGAAAACCATTAAGAGCTAATGAAAGGTTTTAATCAGGGAGTAACATAATCAGATTGTTTTTTAAAGATTACTCTGGCTGCAATCTGGAGAATAGATTAGAGGGGGTCAAAATAAAATCTAGGTGACTGTTCAGTAATCTAGTCAAGAGTTGATTATGAAAGTTAGTCTCAGTGGACATCAGCAAGATGACAGAAAAGGACTTTCCATGTTCCTCTCACACAGAAATATCAAGTTGAACATACATCCATGCACAAAAATACCTTTACAAGAGCTAAGGAAACCAGGTCAGAGATTACAGTACCTGAGTGTAGTAAAGAAATGATGCATTGAAGAGTCTAAAAAGGACAGTTTTATACTACTTGCACCACCCCTCACCCAACCCCAGGCAGCACAGTATGGAGAGAGATACCCTTCATGTGGGGAAAGGAGAAGGAAGTTAGCACTAAACTTTTCCTCAGACCCTAACACTTGGCTTGTCCTGGTAAAACTCAGTGCCAGAAAGGCTTCTGTAGCCCCAGACTCCAGGCTGGTACCCATGGACCGAGCATTTAGTCCCACCATGGTGCCAGGCTAGATCTCAAAGCCCCAGGTTGGATTCCAAAGCTGCAGGCCCCAGGCCTGCCCAGCAGACTCAGTCTCTGGATCTACTTCAGCACCAGGCCAATCCTAGTGACTCCAGGCTCCAGACCAGCTGCCCACAGCCCTAATCATCAGGCTAGCACCCACAGACCAAGGGTTTAGGCTTATCCTAGTAGACTCCAGTGATGGACCAGCCTCCATGGACCCAAGTTCTAGGAACATACTTGTGGATCCAGGTTTCAGACTGGCCCCTGAAGCCCCAGGACCCAGGCTAGATTTTGCAGACCTGACTCCAGGCCAGCACCTGCACACTCAGCCTCCAGGCCAACACAAGTAGTCCCAGGCTCTAGCCAGACTCCAAAGCCCTAGGCTTTCAGCAAGCCTCAATGGCTTCAGATACCAGGCCAGCAACCATGATCCTATACTCCAGACAAGCTGCCATAGATCCTGATTCCACACCTGCCCTAGCACTAGGTCAACTGCAGGTTCCAAAGACCTAAGATCTAGGTTTGCTCCAGTAAACACAGAGTCCAAGTTCACCCTAGTAGGCCCTGGTTCTAGGCCAGTCTCCACAGACAGAGGCTCCAGGACTACTTCTGCAGACCCAGGCTCCAGGCCAGTCCCCTGTGGACTCTTGACCCAGACCCACTCCCATAGACTCAGCCTATCCCAGTGGACCCAAGCACCAGGCTCATCCCAGTGCTTGGCTGGCCCCTGTAGACTCAAAGGCCCACCCCAGTGCCGGGTTAGCTCTAGTGGACCCAGGCTTCAGGCCCACCCTGTTAGATGCAGACCCATTCCACAGAACCAGTCAACAGCTCCACTCCAGTGGACCCAAGTTTCAGGCTTAACTCCATGGAACCAGGCACCGAGCTCACCCCCTTGGTGACCCAGGCACCGGGCCAGCCAGTGTGAAGACACTTAAGAGCAAGCCAACCTATGAACCATACCAGGCAGCTGGACTAGAATCCCTGAATGGACTGACTAGTGAAGGGCTTTCCCAGACAAAACAAGTCAAAGACTAAAATAAGTCTCTACATCTTCAAATGCCCAGACATCAATGTAAGGCAATAAGAAATGAAAAACCAAGGAGACATAAACATAACATCACCCAAAGAGCACAATAATCTCCCAGAAGCTGACCCAATCTGATGAACTGCCTGACAAAGAATTCAAAATCATTGTTTTAAAAAGTAACATCCATGAACTTCAACAAAATACTGAGAATTCAATGAAATCAGGAAAACAAGTTACCAAAATGAGAAGTTTACCAGAGAGATTGAAATTATATATTTCTTAAAAATTAAATTATAGAGCTGAAGAACACAATGAATGAAAAGAAAATGTAACAGCATCGCCAACAGAATTGAACAATTAGAAGAATTTAAACCTGAATATACAGGTTATTTGAAAACATACAGTGAAAGAAGAAAAAAAGAATGAAGAAAGTTTATGGAATTAATGGGACAGCACCAAAAGAGTAAATATTCAAGTTATAGGAGTAAATGAAGGAGAAAGGAGAAACAAAGGGGTAGAAAACTTATTTAAAATGAGAAAAGCTTTGCAAATCTGAGGAAAGGTATAAGTATCTAGGTACAGGAAGGTCAAAGAACTCCAATCAGCTTTAGTTCAAAGACTACACCAACACATAAACTGTTGAAAATCAAGGACAAAGAGAGATTCTGAAAGCAGTAAGAGAAGAGCAAATGACATGTAAAGGAGTTCCAGTACGGCTAGCAGCAGTTTTCTCAGCAGAATCCTTATAGACCAGAAGAGAGTGAGATGATATGTTCAAAAGTACTTAAGGAAGAAAACGGCCAACCAGCAATATTATATTAATACCTAGCAAAGCTGGCCTTCAGAAATGAAAGAGAGCTAAAGACTTTCCCAGATGAACAAAAGCTGAGGGAGTTTCATCAGACCTGTCTTAAAAGGAATGCTAAAAGGGAGTTCTTCAGGCTGAAAGAAAAGGACAGTAAGTACTAACATGAAAACATGAAAGTATAAAACTCAATGGTGAAAGTAAGTATACAGTCAAATTCAGAATACTCTAAGCCTGTAATTGTGGTATATAAATCACTTATAGCTTTGGTATGAAGGATAAAAGACAGAACTATTAAAATAATAATAGCTACAATAATTTTAGGGATACACAGTATAAAAAGATGTAAATTATGACACCAGAAATTTAAAATGTGAGGAGGGTAGAGTAAAAGTGTAGTTTGTGTGTGTGTGTGTGAATAAAGTTTTTATCAGCTTAAAATAGCCTGTTTTGAGCACAGGACATAGTGAAGAAGTATACAAAATAAAATAAAAATTAATACCCTATTATGATTATATTTTATGTAAATCTCATGGTGACCACAAAGCAAAAAAACTTTAGTAAATACACAAAAGATAAAAATTAAGGAATAAAGCATACCACTAGAGAAAATCACCTAAGCGCAAAGGCAGACAAGAAGAGAGGAAGAAAGCAACAAAGGATCTACAAAACAACCAGTGAACAATTAACAAAATGGCAGTAGTAAGTCTTTACCCATCAATAATTATTTTGAATGTTAATGGCTTAAATTCTCCAATCAAAAGACATAGAGTGACTGAATGGATAAAAAACCAATACCCAAGTATAAACTGCCTACAAGAGATTCACTTCACCTGTAAGGGACACAGGTAGACTAAAAGTGAAGGGAGGTAAAAAGATATTCTGGACATGGAAACCAAAAGAGAGCAGGGTAGCTATAATTATATAGCATTTAGGTCAAAAACTGTAAAACAAGGTCATTATATAATGATAAAGGGGTCAATTCAGCAAGAGGATATAATAATTAAAATATATATGCATGCAACATTGGAACACCAAAATATATAAAGAAAAGATTAATAGATCCGAAAGGAGACTATAATACAGTAATAATAGGGGACTTCAATACCCTACTTTCAGCAAGGGCCACATCATCCAGACGGAAAAATAGGGAAAGTTTGGATTTCCACAGTTTTAGCTCAAATGGACGTAACAGACTTATATAGAACATTCTATTCAACTGAAGCAAGATACACATTCTTCCAAGTGCCCATGGAACATTCTTCAAGATAGATCATATGTTAGGCCACAAACAAGTCTTATCAAATTTAAGAAGATTAAAATTGTATCAGATATCTTTTCTGACCACAATGGTATAAGCTAAAAATCAATAACTGGGAGTAAATTGGAAAATTCACAAATACATGGAAATCAAACATGTTCCTGAATAACCAGTGGAGCAAAGAAGAAATTAAAAGGGAAATTTAAAAATATCTTGTGAAAAATGGAAATGGAAATACAACATACCAAACAAAACTTATGGGAAGCAGCAAAAATAGTTTTAGGAAGTTAGTTTTACAGCAATAAACACCTACATCAGAAAACAAGAAAGATCTCAAACCTAACATTGTATCTCAAGGAACTAGAAAAAGAACAAACCAAGCTCAAATTTAGTAGAAGGAAGAAAATAATAAAGATCAGAAGAAATAAATGAAATTGAGATTAGAAAAACAATAGAAAAGAGCAACAAAACTATGAGTTGGTTTTTTAAAAAGATAAAATTTAAAAACTTGCAGCTAGAAGAAAAGAGAGAAGGCTCAAAAAATAAAATAAGAAATGAAAGAGGAGACATTACAAGTGATACCACAGAAATACAAAAGAATAAGAGGCTACTATGAATAATTATGTGTCAACAAATTAATAACCTAGAAGAAAATACTAGACACATACAATCTACCAAGGCTGAATCATGAAACAGAAAATCTGAACAGACCAACAGCAACCAATAACAAATAAGAAATTGAATCAGTAATGAAAAGTCTCCCATCAAAGAAAAGCCCAGGACCTGATGACCATTCTTTCTAAAACTACCAAAAAATTGAAGAAGGGAGAAACCTTTTTTTTTTTTTTTTTTTTTTTGATACGGGATCTTGCTTTATCGCTCAGGCTGGCGTGCAGTGGTGCAATCATAACTCACTGCAGCCTCAAATTCCTGGGCTCAAGTAATCCCACCTCAAGCCTCCCGAGTAGGTGGGATTACAGACATGTGCCACCATGCCCAGCTAATTTGTTTTTGCTTTTGTAGAGACAGATTCTTGCTGTTTTCCAGGCTGGTTTCAAGTTCCTGGCCTGGCCTCAAGTGATCCTCCTACTTATGGCCTTCCAAAACACTGGGATTAGAGACATGAGCCACTGCACCAGCCTGGGAGAGCACTTTTAAACACATTCAAAGTCAGACTAGGACACTATAAGAAAAGAAAATTACAGGGTAATATCCTTGATGAACATAGATGCAAAAGTCCTCAACAAAATCCTAGCAAACTAGAGACCCTGGTTATGGTCAATTGATTTTTGACAAAAGTGCAAAAGGTGCACTTTTCCCAGCATCAAAAAGAGAAAAGAGAGTCTCTTCAATAAATTGTGCTAGGAAGAGTGGGGGGAAACTGGATATCCACATGCAGAAGAATGAAATTAGACCCTCATCTCACCCCATATGCAAATATCATCTCAAAATAGATTAAAGACATTAACATAAGATCTGAAATTATTTAAGAGTACTGAAGAAAACAGGGGAAAGCTTCATGACATTAGTCTGGGCCAAAAATTTTGGATATGACCCCAAAAGCACAGGCAATAAAAGCAAAAATAGAAAAATTGGATTACATCAAACTAAAAAGCTTCTGCACAGTGAAGGAAATCTACAAAGTGAAAAAAACAACCTACAGAATGGGAAAAAGGATTTGGAAACCATACATCTGATGAGGGGTTAATACTAAAAATATATAAAGAATTCAAACAAGTCAATAGTAAGAAAACAACCTGATTGAAAATGGGTAAGGCATCTGAATAAACATTTCTCAAAATAAGACATACAGGTAGCCAATAGGTATATGAAAAAGTGCTGAACATCACTAATCATCAGAGATGTTAGAATGGTGTCTTTGACAACCCACAGAGTGGGAGAAAATCTTCACAATCTATACATCTGACAAAGGACTAATATCCAGAATTGACAATGAACTCAAATCAGTAAGAAAAAAACAATCCCATCAAAAAGTGGGCTATGGACATGAACATATAATTCTCAAAAGATACACAAATGGCCAACAAACATGAAAAAATGCTCAACATCGAGAGGACGGCCCTGAGCGGAGGGGGAGGGGCGGGGGCCGGGCCTTCTAGCACTGTAGGCGGTGCCTCCCGAACTGGATGTCCACGCCCCCGCTGCGGTGGGAACTTCCTCGCGCTCCCCGCAGGTGGTCATTTGCCACCTGTCCACGGGCCTCCCCCAAGGAGCTGCTGGAGGAGCAGCTGCACCCGCTGCCCGGGCACAACTACTTCGAGTTTTTCGCCGCCAACTTGGGATGCAGAATATAAGAAGTTTTTAGAAACCTACTGTGTGGAGAAAGAGAAGACCAGTGTCAACCCTGAGACTGCTGGGGGAGATGGAGGCGAAGACAAGAGAGCTCACTGCTAGAAGAACTACACCTGTTTTGGAATATATTAAAAATAGAAAATTAGAGAAGCACAGAATGCGAGAAGAGAAGCGATTAAGAACGGAGGAAGAGAGAGTTAGAAAAGAAACGTTTGCAGGAAGAGGAAAAAGAAAAAGAAAGATGCAAAACAAAAAAAAAATTGCAGAGAAAGAAGTAAGGGTTAAGGTCACACGGCGGCAGTGACAAAGAGCACAGGGATGTGGAGAGATCTCAAGAAAAAGAATCTGAAGCACAAAGACACCATGTGGATGACAGCAGGAGGCACAGATCTCACCACGAGCCTGACCGGCTTTCCAGCAGGAGCGAAGATGAGCAGACATGGGGTAAAGAACCTGGCCAAGACAGAGGGAAGAAGGGGAGCCAGGACAGCGGGGCTCCTGGGTAGGCTGTGGAGAGACCGGGAAGAGCTCAGAGGTGTGAGGACGGTCCGGCACCCAGAAAGGAGCGACTGGCAAACAAGGACCGGCCGGCCTTGCGGCTGTATGATCTGGGAGCTTGCTTCCGAGCACGAGAGTGTGGCGCAAGCGGGAGGAACTGCAAGGCAGAAGGTTCGGGGACTGGTCCTGAGAAGAGTGGAGGAAGAGGCAGAGAGAGTCACTGCGCGCACCTGGCCTCCATGAACTAGCGAGGGCATCTCAGAAACATGTAAATGACCCCGAGTGTGACGGGAAAGGAGAACTTACTCCTTACCAGGAAGCTGGAAGCTAAAAATACAGAGGGTGACATAGAAACACGCAGAAACCATTCTAAAGAAAGTAGTGTCAAGTTTTAAATCGAACAGAATTCTCACGGATTTTACTATTCCTGTTATAAACTAGTATTTGTTGTTTAGCCAAACCAGAAAATGATTTCCAGTGGACAGTAGAAAAATGTGTGTAAAATAGGGAAGAAAGTTAGTATGGGATCAGTGCGAGTCCTGAAGCACTTTCAGTGCTCTGAGAACGACATCCACTTTGGGTTTCATTTGTTTGTAAGCAGAAGAGCTGTCAGTCTCTCGTGCTTCTCTGTGGCCTCCAAGCCGTGGTGTCGAGTAAAGAGCAGTTGTTTGTTACAACCTTTGTGAGTCAGCCATGCCTGCAAAGTGTTTTAGTCCTGGTAGGAATATATATACCACAGTTCACACTATATAAAACTCAGCAGCTTCAACTATTGCCCGTTCAACAGTTTTGCCACTGACTGGATGAAAATGGTTTCACAGTCCACTGGATGCATTTGTGATTTGTAACTGTTACGGTTTAAATCATCATTTAAGAATTTTCCCAAATAACAGAAATTTTGTTCGGGAAGGGATAAACTAGGTATAGCATATAGAGCCTGTCTTTGAGTTTTAGACACTTTATTTGTAAATAACTGAAAATAGCTTTCTGAAACCGTGCATTCTACAATTTCTTCCTTTCAGTGAAATTATTCAATGTTAATGTATTTTTGGCGCTGCGATTTTAACCATTTATTAAATAAAAATTTTGTTAAAAAATGCTCAACATCACTAACAGTCAGGGAAATGCAAATCAAAACTACAATGCAATAACCACCTTACTTCTGCAAGAATGGCCATAATAAAAAAATTAAAAAATAGTAGATGTTGGTGTGGATGTGGTGATCAGGGAACACTTCCACATTGCTGGTAGGAATGTAAACTAGTACAGCCACTATGGAAAACAGTGTGGAGATTCCTTTAAGAACTGAAAGTAGAACTACCATTTGATCCAGCAATCCCTCTGCTGGGTATCTACTCAGAGGAAAGGAAGTCATTATATGAAAAAGATACTTCTCACGCATGTTTATAGCAGCACAATTCACAATTGCAAGATCATGGAACTAACCCAAATGCCCATCAGTCAACAAGCGGATAAAGAAACTGTGTGTGTGTGTGTGTGTGTGTGTGTGTGTGTGTGTGTATGTATGTATGATGGAATACTGCTGAGCCATAAAAAGGAATGAATTAACAGCATTTATAGTGACCTGGATGAGATTGGAGACTATTATTCTAAGCGAAGTAACTCAGGAATGCAAACCAAACATTGTATGTTCTTACTGATATGTGAGAGCTAAGCTATGCTATGAGGACACAAAGGCTTAAGAACGATACAGTGGACTTTGGGGACTTGTGGGGAAGGGTGGGAGCTGGGTGAGGGATAAAAGACTACAAATAGGGTGTAGTGTATACTGCTCGGGTGATGGGTGCACCAAAATCTCACAAGTCACCACTAAAGAACTTACTAATGTAACCAAATACCACCTGTACCCCAATAACCAATGGGGAAAAAAATAATGGCGTCTTTGTTTTGTCTTGCTATAAAGGAATACCTGAGGCTGGGTAATTTATAAAGAAAAGTGGTTTATTTAGCTTATAGTTCTACAGGCTGTACAAGAAGCGTGACACCTGCATCTATGTAGCTTCTCTTGAGGGCTTTTATGCTGCCTTAAAACGTGGCAGAGAAAGTCAAAGTGGAAGTGGGCACATGCAAAGAGGGACCAAACCTGAGGGGCTACCTGGCTTTGTAACAACCCACTCTCACAGGATCTGATTCGATCCCAGCAAAACTAATCCTATCTCACTAGAGCAAGAACTCAGCTACCATGAGAATGGCACCAAGCCATTCATGAGGGATCTGCCTCCATGACCCAAACACCTCTCATTAGGCCACACCTACCAGCACCTCCATGTTGGGGATAAAATTTCAAAATAAGATTTGGTGGAGACAAACCAACCATATGCAAAGCATAGAAGATGACTATTATAAAAGAGACAAAAGTGGTGATGAGGATGTGTGAAAAAAGGGAATCCTTCACATTGTTGGTGGAAATGTAGATTAGTCATTATGGAAAACAGTATGGAGTTTCCTCAAAAAAATAAAAATAGAACTACCCTATGATCCAGCAACCCCACTACTGGGTACCTATCCAAAAAATAGGAAATCAGTCTGTTGAAGAAATATCTGCACTCCTATGTTCATTGCAGCATTGTTCACAATAGGCAAGATATGCAATCAATGTAAGCGTCTGTCTACAGATGCATGGATAAAGAAAAGGTGCTATATATACACAATGGGATACTATTTAGCCTTAAAAAAGAATGAGATTCTGTCATTTGTAACAACATGAATGAACCAGGAGTGAACAGTGTGTTGAGTGGAATAAGAAGTCAAGCACAGAAAGACAAATACTGCATGATCTCACTCATACGCAGAATATTAAAAGTTGAACTCATAGAGGTAGAGAGTAGAATGGTTGTTACCAGAGGCTGGGGGTTATGGGGATTGGGGAGATTTTTAAAAAAGGAAACTTCAGTCTTTTAAAGAGCATCTATAAAGGACCTACAGCTAATGTCATATCTAATGATAAAGAACCAAATGCTTTTCCTGTATGATAGAGAACTAGGCAAAGATGTTCAATCTCACCACTTCTTTTAGTATTGTACTGGAAATCCTAGCAAGTACAATAGAACTAGAAAATAAATGAAAGGCATTCAGACCTGAAAGAAAGAAATAAAAGTAACTTTCTTTGTATATAACATGATTGTCTGTGTAGAAATTACCAACAAATCTGTTAAAGAGCTCCTAGAACTAATAAGTGATTTGAGCAGTATACAGGTTAACTTTTTAAAACATCACTTATATTTCTATACAAAGACAATGAACAATTGGAAACCAGGATTTTGTTTTAAGTTCCATTTATAATAACTCCAAAAGGAGGAAAAAAAAACTACCTAGATATAAATCAAACAAAACATGTGCAGGAGCTGTATGTTGAAAGTTACAAAATGCTGCTGAAGGAAATCCAAGACAACCAAAATAAACAAGGAAGCATACTGTGTTCATGGATTACAACACTCAATACAGTCAACTTGACCTATAAATTTAATGTGATCCCAGTCAAAATCTCAGCTAGATTCATTGATATAGACAACCAGATTCTAAAATTTATATGGAAAGCTTAAACCAGAATAGCTAAAACTGTTTTGAAAAAGAAACAAAGTTGGATGATTCACATTACCTAGTTTTAAGACAAAATATACATCTAAGGTAATTAATACAGTGCAGTTTTGGTGAAAGAGTACGTACATAGAGCCATGGAAGAGAAGAGAGTGAGTCCAGAAATAGACATACAAATATAGTAATAGATTTTTTTAAAATTATACTTTAAGTTCTAGGGTACATGTGCACAACGTGCAGGTTTGTTACATATGTATATATGTGCCATGTTGGTTTGCTGCGCCCATTAACTCATCATTTACATTAGGTATTTCTCCTAATGCTATCCCTCCCCCCCTGCCCCCACCCCACGCCAGGTGCCGGTGTGTGATGTTCCCTGTTCTGTGTCCAAATGTTCTCATTGTTCAATTCCCACCTATGAGTGAGAATACACGGTGTTTGGTTTTCTGTCCTTGGGATACTTTGCTCAGGATGATGGTTTCCAGCTTCATCCATGTCCCTATAAAGGACATGAACTCATCTTTTTTTTGTGGCTGCGTAGTATTCCATGGTGTATATATGCCACATTTTCTTAATTCAGTCTATCATTGATGGACATTTGGGTTGGTTCCAAGTCTTTGCTATTGTGTATAGTGCCGCAGTAAACATATGTGTGCATGTGTCTTCATAGCAGCATGATTTATGATCCTTTGGGTATATACCCAGTAATGGGATGGCTGGGTCAAATGGTATTTCTAGTTCTAGATCCTTGAGGAATCGCCACACTGTCTTCCACAATGGTTGAACTAGTTTGCACTCTCACCAACAGTGTAAAAGTGTTCCTATTTCTCCACATCCTCTCCAGCACCTGTTGTTTCCTGATTTTTTAATGATCGCCATTCTAACTGGTGTGAGATAGCATCTCATTGTTGTTTTGATTTGCATTTCTCTGATGATCAGTGATGATGAGCATTTTTTCATGTGTCTGTTGGCTGCATAAATGTCTTCTTTTGAGAAGTGTCTGTTCATATCCTTTGCCCACTTTTTAATGGGTTTGATTTTTTCTTGTAAATTTAAGTTCTTTGTAGATTCTGGATATTAGCCCTTTGTCAGATGGGTACATTGCAAAAATGTTCTCCCATTCTGTAGGTTGCCTGATCACTCTGATGGTAGTTTCTTTTGCTGTGCAGAAGCTCTTTAGTTTAACTAGATCCCATTTGTCTATTTTGGCTTTTGTTGCCATTGCTTTTGGTGTTTTAGCCATGAAGTCCTTGCCCATGCCTATGTCCTGAATGGTATTGCCTAGGTTTTCTTCTAGGGTATTTATGGTTTTAGGTCTAGCATTTAAGTCTTTAATCCATCTTGAATTAATTTTTGTATGTAATGTAAGGAAGGGATCCAGTTTCAGCTTTCTACATATGGCTAGCCAGTTTTCCCAGCACCGTTTATTAAATAGGGAATCCTGTCCCCATTTCTTGTTTTTGTCAGGTTTGTCAAATATCAGATGGTTGTAGATGTGTGGTGTTATTTCTGAGGCCTCTGTTCTGTTCCATTGGTCTGTATCTCTGTTTTGGTACCAGTACCATGCTGTTTTGGTTATTGTAGCCTTGTATAGTTTGAAGTCAGGTAGCGTGATGCCTCCAGCTTTTTTTTTCTGCTTAGGATTGTCTTGGCAATGTGGGCTCTTTTTTGGTTCCATATGAAGTTTAAAGTAGTTTTTTCCAATTCTGTGAAGATGGTCATTGGTAGCTTGATGCGGATGGCATTGAATCTATAAATTACCTTGGACAGTGTGGCCATTTTCATGATATTGATTCTTTCTATCCATGAGCATGGAATGTTCTTCCATTTGTTTGTGTTCTCTTTTATTTCGTCGAGCAGTGGTTTGTAGTTCTCCTTGAAGAGGTCCTTCACATCCCTTGTAAGTTGGATTCCTATGTATTTTATTCTCTTTGTAGCAATTGTGAATGGGAGTTCACTTATGATTTGGCTCTCTGTCTGTTATTGGTGTATAGGAGTGCTTGTGATTTTTGTACATTGATTTTGTATGCTGAGACTTTGCTGAAGTTCCTTATCAGCTTAAGGAGATTTGGGGCTGAGACGATGGATTTTCTAAATATACAATCATGTCATCTGCAAACAGGGACAATTTGACTCCCTCTTTTCCTAATTGAATACCCTTTATTTCCTTCTCTTGCCTGATTGCCCTGGCCAGAACTTCCACATTATGTTGAATAGGAGTGGTGAGAGAGGACCTCCCTGCCTTGTGCCAGTTTTCAAAGGGACTGCTTCCAGTTTTTGCCCATTCAGTATGATACTGGCTGTGGGTTTGTCATAAATAGCTCTTATTATTTTGAGATACGTTCCAGCAATACCTAGTTTATTGAGAGTTTTTAGCATGAAGGGCTGAATTTTGTCGAAGGCCTTTCCTGCATCTATTGAGATAATCATGTGGTTTTTGTCATTGGTTCTGTTTATGTAATGGATTACACTTATTGATTTGCATATGTTGAACCAGCCTTGCATCCCAGGTATGAAGCCAGCTTGATCTTGGTGGATAAGCTTTTTGATATGCTGCTAGATTTGGTTTGCCAGTATTTTATGAGGATTTTTGCATCCATGTTCATCAGGGATATTGGTCTAAAATTCTCTGTTTTTGTTGTGTCTCTGCCCAAGCTTTGGTATCAGGATGATGCTGGCCTCATAAAATGAGTTAGGGAAGATTCCCTCTTTTTCTATTGATTGGAGTAGTTTCAGAAGGAATGGTACCAGCTCCTCTTTGTACCTCTGGTAGAATTCAGCTGTGAATCCATCTGGTCCTGGACTTTTTTTGGTTGGTAGGCTGTTAATTATTGCCTCACTTTCAGAGCCTGTTATTGGTCTATTCAGGGATTCAACATCTTCCTGGTTTTGTCTTGGGAGGGTATATTTGTCCAGGAATTTATCCATTTCTTCTAGATTTTCTAGTTAATTTGCATAGAAGTGTTTATAGTATTCTGTGATGTTAGTTTGTATTTCTGTGGGATCGGTGGTGATACCCCCTTTATCATTTTTTATTGTGTCTATTTGATTCTTCTCTCTTTTCTTCTTTATTAGTCTTGCTATCGGTCTCTCAGTTTTGTTGATCTTTTCAAATAAACAGCTCCTGGATGATTTTTTGAAGGGTTTTTTGTGTCTCTATCTCCTTCAGTTCTGCTCTGATCTTAGTTATTTCTTGCCTTCCGCTAGCTTTTGAATTAGTTTGCTCTTGCCTCTCTAATTCTTTTAATTGTGATGTTAGAGTGTCAGTTTTCGATCTTCTCTGCTTTCTCTTGTGGGCATTTAGTGCTATAAATTTCCCTCTACACATTGCTTTAAATGTGTCCCAGAGATTCTGGTATGTTGTATCTTTGTTCTCATTGGTTTCAAAGAACATCTTTATTTCTGCCTTCATTTTGTTATGTACCCAGTAGTCATTCAGGAGCAGGTTGTTCAGTTTCCATGTAGTTGTGTGGTTTGAGTGAGTTTCTTAATCCTGAGTTTTAATTTAATTGCACTGTGGTCTGAGAGACAGCTCGTTGTGGTTTCTGTTCTTTTACATTTGCTGAGGAGTGCTTTACTTCCAACTATGTGGTCAATTTTGGAATAAATGTGATGTGGTGCTGAGAGGAATGTATATTCTGTTGATTTGGGGTGGCGAGTTGTGTAGATGTCTATTAGGTCTGCTTGGTGTGGAGCTGAGTTCAAGTCCTGGATATCCGTATTAACTTTCTGTCTCGTTGATCTGTCTAATGTTGACAGTGGGATGTTGAAGTCTCCCATTATTATTGTTTGGGAGTCTAAGGCTCCTTGTGGGTCTCTAAGGAGTTGCTTTATGAATCTGGGTGCTCCTGTATTGGGTGCATATATATTTAGGTTAGCTCTTCTTGTTGAATTGATCCCTTTACCATTATGTAATGGCCTTGTCTCTTTTGCTCTTTGTTGGTTTAAAGTCTATTTTATTAGAGACTAGGATTGCATCCCTTGCTTTTTTTTGCTTTCCATTTGCTTGGTAGATCTTCCTCCATCCCTTTATTTTGAGCCTTTGTGTGTTCTACACGTGAGATGGGTCTCTGAATACAGCACATCTTGACTCATTATCCAATTTGCCAGTCTGTGTCTTTTAATTGGGGCATTTAGCCCATTTACATTTAAGGTTAATATGGTTATGTGTGAATTTGATCCTGTCATTATGAAGTTAGCTGGTTATTTTGCCTGTTAGTTGATGCAGTTTCTTCCTAGCATCAGTGGTCTTTACAATTTGACATGTTTTTGCAGTGGTTGGTACTGGTTGTTCCTTTCCATGTTTAGTGCTTCCTTCAGGCCTGGTGGTGACAAAATCTCTCAGCATTTGCTTGTCTGTAAAGGATTTTATTTCTCCTTCACTTACGAAGCTTAGTTTGGCTGGATATGAAATTCTGGGTTGAAAATTCTTTTCTTTGAGAATGTTGAATATTGACCCCCACTCTCTTCTGGCTTGTAGCGTTTCTGCTGAGAGATCCACTGTTAGTCTGATGGGCTTCTCTTTGTGGGTAACGAGACCTTTCTCTCCGGCTGCACTTAACATTTTTTCCTTCATTTCAACCTTGGTGAAACTGACAATTATGTGTCTTGGGGTTGCTCTTCTTGAGGAGATCTTTGTGGTGTTCTCTGTATTTTCTGAATTTGAATGTTGGCCTGCCTTGCTAGGTTGGGGAAGTTCTCCTGGATAATATCCTGAAGAGTGTTTTCCAGCCTGGTTCCATTCTCCCCGTCAGTTTCAGGTACACCAATCAAACGTACATTTGGTCTTTTCACATAGTCCCATATTTCTTGGAGGTTCTGTTCATTTCTTTTTACTTTTTTCTCTAAACTTCTCTTCTCGCTTCATTTCATTAATTTTATCTTCAATCACTGATACTCTTTTTTCCAGTTGATCAAATCAGCTACTGAAGCTTGTGCATGCATCACGTAGTTCTTGTGCCATGGTTTTCAGCTCCATCAGGTCATTTAAGATCTTCTCTACACTGTTTATTCTAGTTAGCCATTCATCTTTTTTCAAAGTTTTTGGCTTCCTTGCGATGGATTCAAACATCCTCCTTTAACTTGGAGAAGTTTGTTATTACCTACCTTCTGAAGTCTACTTCTGTCAACTCGTCAAAGTTATTCTCCGTCCAGCTTTGTTCCATTGCTGGCGAGGAGCTGCAATCCTTCGGAGGAGAAGAGGTGCTCTGGTTTTTAGAATTTTCAGCTTTTTTGCTCTGTTTCTCCCCATCTTTGTGGTTTTATCTACCTTTGGTCTTTGATGATGGTGACCTACAGATGGGGTTTTTGTGTGAACGTCCTTCTTGTTGATTTTGATGCTATTCCTTTCTGTTTGTTAGTTTTCCTTCCAACAGTCAGGTCCCTCAGCTGCAGGTCTGTTGGAGTTTGCTGGAGGTCCACTTCAGACCCTGTTTGCCTGGGTATCACAACAGCAAATATTGTAGAACAGCAAATATTGCTATCTGATCCTTCCTCTGGAAGCTTCGTCTCAGAGGGGCACCCAGCTGTATGAGGCGTCAGTTGGCCCCTACTGGGAGGTGTCTCCCAGTTAGGCTGCACGGGGGTCAGGGACCCACTTGAGGAGGCATTCTGTCCATTCGCAGAGCTCAAACACTGTACTGCGAGAACCACTGCTCTCTTCAGAGCTGTCAGATAGGGACATTTAAGTCTGCAGAAGTTTCTGCTGGCTTTTGTTCAGCTATGCCCTGCCCCCAGAGGTGGAGTATATAGAGGCAAGGAGGCCTTGTTGAGCTGCGGAGGGCTTCACCCAGTTCGAGCTTCCTGGCCACTTTGTTTACCTAGTCAAGCCTCAGCAATAGCAGGTGCCCCTCCACCTTCTGGCTGCCACCTCGCAGTTCGATCTTGGACTGCTGCGCTAGCTAGCGTGAGTAAGGTTGCATGGGCATGGAAGCCGCTGAGCCAGGTGTGGGATATAATCTCTTGGTATGCTGTTTGCTAAGATTGTTGGAAAAGTGCAGTATTTGGGCAGAAATGTCCCGTTTTTCTGGTACCGTCTGTCACAGCTTCCCTTGGCTAGGAAAGGGAAATCCCCCAACCCCTTGTGCTTCCTGAGTGAGGCGATACCCCACCCTGCTTCAGCTCACCCTCTGTGGGCTGCACCACCCACTGTCCAACCAGTCCCAATGAGATGAACCAGGTACCTCGATTGGAAATGCAGAAATCACCCATCTTCTGCATTGATCATGCTGGGAGCTGCAGAGCGGAGCTGTTCCTATTCAGCCATCTTGGAAGGGTAATCTCAGTAATAGATTTTTTTAAAGGTGCTAAGGCAATTCAGTGGAGAAAGGATAGTCTTTTCAACAGATGGTGCTAGACCAACTGAATGTCCTCATCCAAAAAGGAATTTCCTTCTATGAAAAATTAACTTAGAATTTATCATGCACCTATATGTAAGATAAAACTAGAAAACTCTTAGAAGCAAACATAGGAGAAACTTTATGACCTGGGGTTTCACAGAGAGTTCTTAGAGTATCAAAAGCACTATCCATGAAAGGAAATCATGTATAAATTGGTCTTCATCAAATTAAAAACTTTTATTCTGTGAAAGATACTGATAGAATGTAAAGAAGATATAGGGATAGCAGATAAACGCATGTGGAAGGTGCTCAGCATCATTAGTCAGTATATATATTTTAGAATGCCTAAATTAAAATACTGATAATACAAGGTGTTCATGAGGATATGGAACAACCAGAAGTTTCATACATTGCTGGTGGATTACAACATGATACAGCCACTCTAGAAAACAGTTTACAGTTTCTTTAAAAGTTAGATATATACCTACCATATACCTGGTATTTGTTCTAGACAAAGTTCACAAACACTTGTGCACAAATGTTTGTAGCAGTATTGTGCATAATCACCAAAATCTGGAAAGAACTTGAATGTCCTTGAATAGAAGAATGGATAAACTAATTGTATATCTACTCAATGGGACATACTATTCCGCAGTGGATACAGGAACATATCTTTTTATATATACAAAAATGGATGAATGAATCTCAAATACAATATGCTAAGTGAAAAAAAAGCCATTCTTATAATTACATGTTGTATGATTTTGTACAAATGACAATCATAGAAGGTCAACAGTTGCCAGGGGTTGTGGGAAAGGGGAGAGTCTGACTTAAAAAGGGTGTTGGAATTGTTCCGTACCTGGTTTGTGGAGCGGGTAGCAAAATGCTATGCACATGTTAAAACTCAAAAGTTAAGCCTAAAAAAGTGAATTCTGCTGTATCTAAATTTTAAGAAATAATAAAAATACATATTACCTTGTATTCTTTTGTTAAAGTTTGTTCATACACTTAACATTTGTGCATTTCACTATGTCAAAATTTTGTCTCACCTAAAAATAAAGAATTGTAAATAAACAAAAAAGTAACTGGAGGATGGGAAACACTTAGGTGTTCTCATTTTGCCCTAAAGCATGATGTATATAATTTTATTTATTATGGCAAGGGCCCATTTATTTTCCTTTTTAGGAGATTAGCATGTTGTCTGTTTTCTTGACAATTTATTGTTGATTCACTGAATGTTACTTCTTAATAATGATGGATAGTTTCTGGCCACAAGCTAGATAGCTCTTTTATAATCTGTTTTTCTACTGCATCAATTCAGATTCATCCTCTCTCTCGTCTTTTCGTTTTGCACACAATTTTTTCTTTCATCTGTTGACAAGGGAAAAAAATCAACTTGGAAAAATGTGTTTTGAGTGTTTTCAATGAATTTGTCACATTTAAGATTTAATCATAAATTATTTCTTGACTAGCAGAAGCAGTTCACACTGTATTAGTTTTGATAATCTTTGGACCTCATAAAACAAACTAGCAGAGGCTTTATCTTAACATTATAGACCATTTGCAATGCTATGGATTGAATGGATATATTTTAGCACTTGCTGTGGGTGACAGTAGATGATGTCAGATTAAATTTAAATTGATCTCCTCTCAATGTTTATCTCTGGTACATGTGCAATTACTTCAGCACCAGAGAACCTTTCAGAGGCATTCTGTCAATATAGCTACCTGACAGTCATTTGTATTTGTAAACTGTGCATTTGGCACCTGCTGGTCTCTGTTGCATTGGAGCTAGTGGGGAGCCAAAATGGGTATACAATGAAGTTATTGGTTGGTACAGCTCAGTGGGAGTTATTGAAGGGAAGAAACAGCACTTCCAGGACCTCAGGAGAGGATAAAAAGAAAAAGAAACTGGTAATATTAACTACAAGCCAGCTATTGTTTGCTACCAAAAAAATAATGATTTTAAAAGTCAATCAGTTCTACCCAAGGAATTAAAGTGTATGTGGACCTGCATTTTAATTCTTGTAACAGAATGAAAAAGTGTTTCTATTTAAAATATATAATTAATTTTTTAAAGCACCAAGATCTCAGTTAGAAGGCAGACAATTCATATGAGCAGAAATGTAAATTCAGAGAAGCAATGAAAAAATGCTTAATTTGTGAAGAAATGTAAATTAAAATGCAGGTATCTTTTACTTATCAAATTAGCAAAACCAATTTTAATTTTAAAAAGACAGACATGCTGGCAACACTTTAAAGAACAAACAGTAAAAACCAACTGATGTTTTATAGGTATAATTTGCTCACACTTGGTCAAAAGCTCTTATTTGTTAACCCAGTAATCCTACTTTATTGTATATAACTCAAGGAAATATTACAAAGAAGAAAGCTTGATATATAAATTTGCTTAGCTCAATATGGTGTTATCTGCTACAGTGCATTGTTTCTGTGCTGCAGATTTGCTCATACATGATTGGTAATTAAGAGAATAATGTCCATAGAAAATGAAGTTGTGTCGGTTCATATATCATTATTCTCAGAATGTCCTGAAGCCATCAGAATAAGATTTTTCTTTTTCTTTTTTTTGGTGGGGGGGCGGACAGAGTCTCGTTCTGTCGCCCAGGCTGGAGTGCAGTGGCCCGATCTTGGCTCACTGCAAGCTCCACCTGCCGGGTTCCCATCATTCTTCTGCCTCAGCCTCCCGAGTAGCTGGGACTACAGGCGCCCGCCACCACACCAGGCTAATTTTTTTGTATTTTTAGTAGAGACGGGGTTTCACTGTGTTAGCCAGGATGGTCTCGATCTCCTGACCTCGTGATCCGCCCGCCTTGGCCTCCCAAAGTGCTGGGATTACAGGCGTGAGCCAGAGAATAAGCTTTTTCATAAAGAGAATGCCATAGGGGTATATGAAGACCTCCAAAACAAAACAGCTGAAAATCCTGAGGAAGTGCCTTTCTTAGTGTAAATAAAAGCTAGTTTAATGATCTTGAGAAGTGCTTTGCTTTTCATAATGTTAAGTTATCCAATGAAGTTGCATGTATGGTTTAAAGAAGTTATGAAGACATTTCCCCCTATGTGTAGGGAAAAAAAAAACATGAAAATACTATGCCCTGGTTCAGGTTAATTTGATGAAATTGGTTTTTACTATCTAGTGAATACCCTCAAGGACCTGGACCTCAAAAGTGGGCTCACAACCTTTATGTTAAGGCTGCAGAGGATCACCTGGTTGACACTAGTTTTAAATGGTGGTGGACATTGGATGGTGCTAATATTTTTATTACAGCTTGATAATAGTGCTTTGGTTACAAAGCTGTATAGTTTTAAGTGGTTAGCCCCTCTTTTTCCTTTGAGCCCTGTTATTTTTAGTGTGATGTTGCAGAACAAAGGTTTTTTTAGTTACATATATGTAATTTAGGAAAATATATAAAGTGCCCATTAATTTAAAATGGTTAAGAATTTGCGGTACAGCGTCTTGGTAGATTATAATGTGCCTTAATGATAAGCATGGAAAATTTTCTATGAAACAAGTACAGGAATTAGAATACAAAACTGAGTATCTGGATACTATGCTTACAATTGTGTAAAAATGTTTGACACATACCTGGCCTGCAATAGTTGTGGTAGGAGGGTGGGATTGTAGGTTAGCAAAATTTTTTTAATACTGTGAAGTTGGTAAAATAGAGGTAAGTCCATTTTAACAGTTTAAATTTTATTTGACTATGGTTTTAGAATTCCTGGAAAACTCAAGCAATTTGTATTTGACTTACATTCTGGAAAACTGCACAGAGAATTCCATCATGGACCTGACCCAACCGATATAGCCCCAGGAGAGGTAGGACTCCTGTTTATTTTTCAATGGGAACTCTTTTTTTTTGTTTTTCAGTTAGCCTCAAAGAGAGTCTGAAGTTCTTGCATCGGCTTGAGCTTCAGCTTCTGAATATTTGTGTAGAGAAATTCTGAGTAGAAATTATCCTTTTAAATTAATTTTTAGTTTTAGGTCTTCAGAAAAGTTGAAAGGATATTATAACGTAGTTTCTTGATTGTATAAAAGTGTTCTGAATGTGACCTCTGTGGAATATGGCTATAACAGATTTAAATACAGTTGGCTTCAAATGGAAATAGGAAATAGGAATCTAAAACAGATAAATCAGTGAAGAAATCAGTGGATTCCAATAATTCCAAGCCTTCCTCTGTGGCTGGAAGATTGACCACACTATAAAGAAAGTAATGATTGGTTATTCTGCTAAATCATTCTAAGAGCCTTCACAAATACACTATTCATAATGCTCAAAACTTTACAGTTTAATGCAGCTTTCCCATTTGTGATTTAGAATACTTGACAACTGTTTTATCAAAATTTTATGTTCTCTTATTTTTTTTTCTACCTGAGAATTTTACTGTTTCCACCTTGTAACTTCTGTTACAAGTAATTTCTATGTTCCTATTGTACTAAACAGCCCTAAATTTGCATTTTGATAGATAATGATTTCTATCATGCCTAGTACCATGATCCCGAGAGGGAAGATGATATGTACCAAAATCCTCTATTTCATATGCTCAGAACTTAAATCCATTATTTTGCCTATAAAACCTCTATTTATAAAAGGAAAATAAAAACTGAGTTTTTCTTTATTTAAGAGTCAGATTAGGTTCAGAGGCAAGAGTTCCCTATAGGAATCCAAAAACATGCTTTTTCCTTTAAAAATGAGGTCAGATTTTTGATAATTAAGCAACTATAGGAGGCAAACTTGTCGGCTATAACCCAAAGGTGATTATTTTCCTCAGAAAAGAAGGCCTGCATAGTATTTTATCAGATTAGGAAAAGATGTCATTTACCATTATTGTATTATCCTGACTTGTTTCAATTTCCTCATTAGACAGTGAACTTATATTTGTTCATCTTTGTGTACTAACAGAGGGCACCAAATAAATGTTTGTTTTATAGTAATATAATTTCAGCTTAATCCGAACATATATCTCACTGAAACAATTTAAAATGTATTGGGAAAGAGGCACATGATAAAGTCAAATGATAAGTTTATAGACACATTGCTTCCTGTTAGAGTCAATGTGCCATTACATATAGTATGTAATATATGCACTGTGTGCCTATGTCAACTACAGGGGTATTAAAATGAGAACAATCAGGCCTGCTCTTGAGCTCACAATTTGGAAATAGAGGATGGACTGCACTGTCTTTTCTTTAAAATTCTTGGAAGTAGCTCTTGTTTCACTGTGTATTTTTGTCTACTCTTGGTACACAAGTAAACTACAGAAATTAATTTCTTTCAGTATTGAAATGTTTGCTTTCCTCTTTATTTCAACTAAGTTGTAATAATTTCTGGTATCCTGGTAATTGATAACTAAGATAATATCTACATAGTGGATGCTGTTAATTCTCTTAGCGGTCATGCACAAAGGAAGGGTTTGAGCCAACCTAGGGTTGCGTTGCCTCTGTAGACTAGTCTAGGAAAGCACCCAGGTGTCAGGTATTTTGGTCCCTTCCACCACACCTCAGCAAATGTAAAACAAGCCCACAGTTAATGGCCCTGTGGCAACCTTGCCCTGGAGAATCTGAGTAAGAGCATTTGAAATGAGGAAAGCAAGATTTCACATTTAAATCTCTTGCTTTGGCACACAGTTGCTTTTATTGATTAATAAGCAAATAATTATAGGGGAACTACCATTCATCAAATACTCTTATTAAAATATTATGGCACTATAAACTATATTGGTATAAAAATGTTTTATTCTTTCTTTTGTAGCAAGCCCAAGATGTAGCAAGCAGTCCACCTGAGAGCTCCTTCCAGAAACTAGCACCCAGTGAATATAGGTATACTCTATTGAGGGATCGAGATGAGCTTTAAAAACTTGAAAAACAGTTTGTAAGCCTTTCAACAGCAGCATCAACCTACGTGGTGGAAATAGTAAACCTATATTTTCATAATTCTATGTGTATTTTTATTTTGAATAAACTGAAAGAAGTTTTGGGTTTTTAATTTTTTTCTCCCCGACTCAAAATGCATTGTCATTTAATATAGCCTCAAAAAAAAAAAAAAAAAAAAAAACCTGCTAGGATTTAAAAATAAAAATCAGAGGCCTATCTCCACTTTAAATCTGTCATGTAAAGAAAGGTGACATTGCCAGAAACTTACCATTAACTTGCACTACTACGGTAGGGAGGACTTAGGGATGTTTCCTGTGTCGTATGTGCTTTTCTTTCTTTCATATGATCAATTCTGTTGGTATTTTCAGTATCTCATTTCTCAAAGCTAAAGAGATATACATTCTGGATACTTGGGAGGGGAATAAATTAAAATTTTCACACTGTGTACTGTGTTTTACTGATTGGTTGGATATTGCTTATGAAAATTCCATAGTGGTATTTTTTGGGATTCTTAATGTGTAACTTAAACATACTTTGAAGCGGAGGAGAGTCATAAGACAGAACATTTGGCAGGAATTGTCCTTATGAACCAAGAAAAAGAAAATGAAAAGTATTATTAAGCTTCTGTGTTTGTCTAAAAATGTGGCATATGGATGGCATTTAAAACTTTGAATGAATTATACCTAAATCTGGGAAAGGGAAGTGAAGTGGAACAGGTTACCAGTCAGAACTAGATGAGTTTTAACGCTACTCCTATTATGAGACTTCAATTTCCAAAGAGAAGAACCAGCAGAGAAATTGTATTTCGGTAATTTTAACCTCCTTCTGTCTTGTAGAGTCTTGTTATAGTTGTGTAAATTAAAAACACAGAATAAGGAACATATTTAACTTTTCTTTCCATTGTAAAATGGTTAGAGGACCTTACCCCCTCTAGATTCCCTGATTTCCCAGGCCTGCAGCATACAGTAAGATGGGTCCCTGTGCCAGGCCTCAATACTGCCAGGGAATAAAACCAGAGGGAGAGGACCCTCAGTGTCATATCAGGAAGCCCAATGCCAGAGGACAGACAGGCTCAAAATTGGCTTTTCCTCTGGGCCCGGGTTGGTGCTATAGGCCAAGGGTCATTTTATACTTGGGTATAAATCAATCCCAGTTTGGGAAAAGATTATTTTTAAGCTTAAAAGGCTGACATGTGCCATTATATGTAGTATGTAATATATGTAACATCTTCCAATTGTTTTAAAATAAAATATTTATAATGGATATTTAATGATTATTTTTAAAAACCAGCTTATAATTCCTAGTGATGCATGATTTATCCATAGTTTTATTGAAAATAACAAATGTTAATAAGGTGATAAGGGGTATATTTTAGTGTATTGTACCAGATTGGGAATAAGAAAGTAGGATGGACCTTTCTAGAGATTGGGCCTTAGTTCTGTTATCCTCATTGCTTTTAGCCAGTAAGTTGAATCAAGTTAGAGTTATGGTCTTCAGGTTAGATGATGGACCAGATCTGTGAAGGTCAGCATTCACAAACATTCAACAAGATAGCACACAGGACCAAAAGCAGCACATGCAATCAACTGGAATAATATGGTAATCCTGTAACTGGGTTTGAAAAAATAATCAACAAAAGATAGAATTCAGGGGTGAGGTTGCAGAGAGCTGACTTAAGAGTAGTTATTATGAAAAAGGCCTCAAGGAGTACGTGTTCACTATTCTGTAAGATGATAAAGTGGCTGTTAAAAAAAGGAGTTGATTTGAGGAAGTATTATTTAGCATTCATGCATACTGGGCTTAGGCTCTAGCCCTGCCACTATCATTGTCTTCTCTGGACTGTGAAGCCATTGAGGACAAGGAAACTAAATTTAATGTCTGTATCACTAGTGCCTAGAATTTCTGGACACTTAGTAGTCACCATCAGGCATTTAGTTAATGAATGAGAAGCGAAGTGACCTTGGTTACTTTTTTACCGAGGGGCTCAGCACTCATTAGGACGTGGTGCCTACCTAATTTTATAAAAAGTCACTAAGCTCAAGTGCACTCCATGAAAGGACAGCTTGGATAAAAAGGTTTTTAAAATATGGATGTTAAGGCTGTTCTGTTTGGAGAAGACTTGGGACTGGACAGTCTTTAGATATTTGAAGGGCTGGCATTGTCTATCTGAATCCCAGGGCTTGAACTAGGATTTGAGGAAGTCACAGGGAAGCAGATTTCAGTCTGACATTTATTCAGTGCAAGTTTTTTGGTGCTAGAGTACCTGACAAAGCTGAATAAAGCATTATTTCTGCCCTAGAGGTGTTTACAGTCTAGTCAGCAGATGGATATGTAAACAATGACTGTAACGTGTTATAGATGTAAAGACAGAAGAAAATAAAGATTAATGAGGGCATAAAGGAGCACTCAATTGCAGAGATTTGAAGACATTATTTTTATTTTGAGCTTTTAAAAGATGAACAGGTGTTCTCAGGAGGTAGAGATCTGGCTGAGAGGGAATAATCTGAGCAAAGGTGTGAAACAGCCTAATGCATTAGAGAAAAAAGTTCTTTTAGTAAGGCATTTGGGGTTGGAGAAGCTAGAAAAAGAAATGGGAGCTGGTCACACAGGGCCTTGTGTACCAGACTAAGGGGTTTGTAGTATATATTGTAGACAGCAGAGATCCATCAACAGATTGCAAGCAGGGAAATATGTTCACTTTCAACTTTGAGAAAGAATATTGTGGAAGCAAGTCTCAAATTTAGACTTGTTCCCCTCTGAACCGTGAATCAGACCATTTCAGGTAGACGTCTTCCCCAGTTTATTTAATCTACTCAGGGCCTCAGGCTTCTCAGTTGGGAAGAGAGGATGCAAGGCCAGACTGAAGATCACAGTTGACTCCCAAAACCAAAAGGAGGCCTTTCTGCTTCTTAGCCAGCTACCTTTTCCAGTTCTTCACGTTGTGAAAACTTTTAGATGACATTCTACAAATTATTATTATTATTTTTTAAGTTAAAAGAACCTAGCCAATAAGATAGAGAATGGGCATCTAAAGCATCTCAGAGCTCTCTGATGAAGCCAGGTTGTCAAAGATCATTTGCAAAAGAACGGAAAACTGGCATGATAAAAGTTAGAGGAGAGTGAAATATAAAAATGTTTGAAATGTTCAAGCTCACAATAAGCTTAAATTTATAGAAAATGCTAAGGTTGTCCAGAAGGCTTTTTTTTTTTCTTTTTTAAACCTGAGAGCAAAAAGAATGGATAAAGTAGTGTAATGAATTGACAATCAGGAAGAACAGAATAACTCATTTTTTTTTTCTCCTACAAGGAGATATGGCTGGACCAAAATAAAATGACATGAAATTGCAAAAATGAAAAATAAAAAAAAATTATTGCCCCCTTAAATGATTTCAAGATTGTTAGATCCGCACTTCTGTATCCTAGAGAGCTACTGGAGGTTGCAAATGCTTTCTGTTAACAACTATTGGGAATTTTTGAGAAACTATGGAGAATGTAAGGTGACAGAAGACTGGAAATGGGGAAACATATTGCAGTTTTCAAATAATTAGCTAATAGCTTTAGCTATTTTTCTAAAATAAAACCTCATGAACCAAACAAATGTTAGTACTCTGTATTTGGGGGAAAGATTTAAATAGGTGTAAAGAACAAAACAGTCACCTCTTTTTAAACCCATTATTTAAAGACCCTGAAGACAATAAGTTGTTTCAGGACTCAAGTTTTATGCTGATAACTTTATGTTCATTAAACCAGGTTGGATAGGAACTCTGCTTAGCAACTGTTTTTTAGCTGTGTTTGAATTTTTGTATATATTTCCAAGTAATAAAATTATATTTATAAAATATTTCTATATTTGAGACTTTTTACTAATTCACTTTGTTATAAATAACATCATATTGTAAACACTTTACTCAGAATCTAGATGACCACAGTTGCTAGCTTTCTCAGATTTAAAGTTATTTCCCAGGTAATTGTACCAAATCAGAATGGGAAGCTATATGAATCCATGTGATCACTCAAACCCAGCCTTTCGTTGCAGCAAGCATCCAGCTTCCCTCTTGAAGAACACATTGGGGAAAGGCTGGCCTGCCCTTAAACAATAGGTTTTAGAGTCACCAGAAGAGGAACAGTGCAGCTTACAAATTGCTTCTCTAAAATGCTCCCTTCCCCCAACCCTGCTTAGTAAATTCCTCCCATTCATGCCTAATAACACTTGTCAATCCCTGTGGTCCCACAGTCCTTTATGGATTTTAGAGTACTCAGTCTAATTCAGAGTTAGAAGTACATGTATCTCTCTTATTACTGTGTGAATGCCCTGAAAGCACGAACTCCTCTATCTTTGTAATCCCAGCACTTGCGACACTGAAGGTACTCAGGAAATCTCTGATGGAAAAAAAAAACAAAAAGCCAAATTAAATAATAAGTATGTGAGCAAATGAATAAAGAACAAGAAAGCATCACCACAAATGGAATGAGCTCTACTGGTTAATCTGCAAATCTCAATTATCTGATGATTCTGTCCATCATAAATACGTGTTTAGGTGAATCTAGTCACCTTTAATCCTGTATCCGAATCCGGCTTTGGGGTCCTAAGAGTTTTTGTCTAGAATAGATTAAAATCTTACAGTGCACACCAAGCCAGAGATACATAACTATCAGAATGACACTTGAATACCCTCTTGGGTAATGCAGAGTCCTGCAGAGGTGCCAGAAAATTTCTGAACTCCACATTTGCTGTGAGGTAAACCTGACCCTATCTTGGCCTCATGGAGCAAAAGACCTGACAAAATAGCCCTGTTGTGGTTTTCAAAACACGATCTGCCATTCGGCAAGCATTATCTACTGTTTCCAGGCTAGAGATCTAACAGTAAGGAGACTGTACCTACCATCAAGGAGCTGAAAGTTGAGTGAAGGAGCCAAATAGATGTGTAAATAATGGAATGTTGTAGGTGCTAGGATGTGAGTTAGTCGCAGAGAACATGGAGGTGTGTACAGCCTTGGGAATTGGGAGCCTTCCTAGAAGTGCTTTCTTGCTCAGAAAGAGCTGTACTTTCCTAAGCACATCAGGCCCTTCTCCAGGAGAATTGTTATTAATAAAGACTGTCATTATTGTATTATCTTACTGTAATAAAAAGTATTATTAGGTATTGCTGACCTGTTTTTTCCTCACAGCTCTAGTCTTCTCAGGTAATAACAACATGTCCCATGTGTTTTACTTATTGCCACGGCTACCAGGGAGGAATCCACATGCCTACTGTCTTGGTGCCCTGTATAAACTTGCCTACATAGGATTATATCAATCTTAGAATTCTGACGCCTTGTTTTCCTGCCCCGACTACTGCCCAGGAAGCGGAATCGAACATGGCATTCCTGGCTATGCACACAGCAAGGAAAATAGAACAGGTCATCAATTCTGAGTGATCAATTCTGACTTCAAAATGAGCATGGCTTTCTGATTTAAAACACAAGTGTCCATTCAGAAATTTTCCAGGATTCAAAGGTAAATTTCCTGGTGTGTGGCTTCTGGAATTCAGCTTTTACCCCTTAAATTTAGCCTTTTGCCCAAGCTCAGTGTTCTGGAACATTTTCTATTTTCTTGTTTTTCACAATTACGGGTAGTAATTTAACCTGCATGTATACGTTCCCACTAACGTTGGGATTTTGTTTTTTATCTGAGCCTAGAAATGATCAATTCTTTTTAAATATAGATGCTCTTTGTTTTTTGATAACACACTTATTTTCATCGCCCTTACTACTAAGGTGACCATGTAATTTTTTTCATCCAAACCAGGACATTGAGATGAAAAGGGAGCATCAGTAATAATTTCACCAGGACAACAGATGTAAATCAGGACTGTCCCAGACAAACTGGGATGTATGATCACCCTGCTCCTAACCGTATCTTACATATTTTCATGTTTGGATATCATTCTTAATAAAGATGAGAAAGATGCACTTTCTACCAGGCATCTGTCATCTTTGAACAGTCTTCTTAATAAAGCCTTTAAAAAAACCATTTTAAGGATTCTTAGTATATTTCTCAAGTCTCCACTCATTTTAGGTGTCTCCCTAACACTTCTTGTAGGTACACGATACCTTTTTAAAATTAATGTGCATTTCCTTTAAACTTTGGGGAAAAAATGGTAACAATTAGTAACAGCAACTAACATTTGCACAGTTACTAGGAGCCAGGCACTATTATAGGCACTGAACATGCATTTAGTCTTTTAATCCTCATAACCACCCTGTGAGATAGCAAGGTGTCAAGGTAGGAAGGAGGAAGACTTAAGGACATCCTGAATTGTTGACCCCCAGTGTACCCTGATAAGTGGCAGCAACCTGTTATGAACAGTAAAACCTATAGATGAAAGAAAGGGAACTATGGAGAACTAGTAAATGCCGCTGGATTTCTTTTCATTCCTATCAGCTAATTGAGCAGCTGTTTGTTGGAATAAGTACATGAACCTTAGCATTCGAGACCCAGGTTCAAATCCTGTCAAATGCTTACCTCTTCAGCCCCACCCTTGCCCAATGCCAATACCTGCTTGCTTGACACAGCCATTACATTCCTGCTGCTGCACCCTGTTTCAATACTACTCTGTCAGACTATCAATACTTCTTGGATTCCTGCTATTCTGACCTAGCAATCCTAAGGTAGGATGGAAGATAAGTCAGTGCAAATTTTCTCACAGTATTTCTTCAGTGATTCAGGTCCTATATCTTCTCTCTTCCAAGTCATGACTTTTAATTGGAAAAAGAGATAGAAATATCTTTACCTACAAATTCTGAAAATTTAAATTCATGATTTCCAAGTCCTGGAGTTGTTGTCTGGATTTCTTCTGTTGCTTCATTCATTCCTGTTAATATACAAAAGTGGGTACTAAGCAAGGATTTGATATGTCTTAGAAAGCTATTTCATATTTCAATACACGTCCCCAAAAGAGAGCAGAACTCACATGCTATTACCTCATCACTCATCATCTAACAATCACTAACAGGAATGTAGTTTCTTTTTTCCTTCTCATCACTCTATTTCATGGCAAGAAGTACTCAAAGAAGATGATATGATCCCTGCCCTGAAAGCAGATTAGTCTAGTTGGGGAGATCACACCACCACCAGTGAAAGAATTTTACCCCTCTGAAGTTCGAGAACATTGCAGAATTAACCATAAGTGAAAACTGGAGCCATTGAATTACAGTGGTCAAGAAATATTCATGTAGAGATGGAAAACGATTGTGAAGGACTTGGACACTAAGAAGTAAGTTTCATGACTGTTTTCTCAGTGGGTTTTCAGTAAATATGGAATGACTATTACGAACAAAGAGGGCATTCAGTGTTAAGCAGATGATCTCTTAAGCAGAGAGGGAAGAAAGCACAACCTGTGGGAAAGGCAAATATGCCAAATATACCAAAAACTCCACCAAATGTGAAGTTTAATACTAACTTCCCTGGCAAGAAGGCAAAATGAGGAACTCAGAGGAGTAATAGTCTTATCTGACACAAAGCAATATATCAATTCCTATGAAGAAGTATTACATTTTAAATAGATAACATCTTAGTCTATTTCCATCCAACCAGCTTCATCACTCAGGTGTGTTTAATTTCTTAGTTTTCTGTGAGCCCACCATGTTATGTTTTGAGCCCTTCGTCCATAACTCCGTCTTCAATCAGGCATATTCTTCTTTAGGTACTCTCGAATACCACATGTTCCACAAAGCCTGCCCCTTCTTTTCCAAACAGAGTTTGGTCCCTCCACTCTGTGTGCCCTCGTATTACTTTGCTCATTCCTCTCTTAGGGCACTTACCATGTTTTACTGGGATTTACTTGCTTTAGGTATCTGAATTCATTAGCCTGAATGGTTTACAAGGGTAGAGTCTATAGGTCTAGTATTTTTCTATGTATGGCCCCAGCACTCAACACACAACAGGCCTTCAGTTAAATGTTGGTTAAGTAAGTAAATTTATTGCATGTTTCCTTATTCGAGCACCACTCAGCAACATTATAAATGACAAATGAATTCAGTAAGCTTTACAGAATTTGCAGAACAACTTGCCATTGGGCCTTTTCTTGTGCTGACCCTTGCTAACACCAAGTGTTTAACAATAAAATGGAAAACATCTTTAGGGGGTTTAGATAATGAAACCCAAGTAAACATCTTTTTAGTGATTAACCTTAATACAAGAAAATCTCAACTACTTGTGAAGTGTATAGAAAACACATACCGTTGAATGTCTTTCTCAAATATTAAGTTTTTCACAGGAGCTGGACAATGGCTGGAGTATTCATTCAAGGCTGGAGTATTTATGCTCCTGAAGAATACTTGTGCTTTAGCTATCAAATGCACAGGTGACAACAGTGACATTGTTTTGAAGGTTAAGAAATTGAATGCAATTTCTTTGGGTGGAAAAAAATATTTTCTTCAAGATACAAGTTTTAGGCTTGTCCAAGAGCTTAAACAAACCTCAGCTGACTATTATAAAGTAATATAGAAATTATTTTAGACCAGAAAAATGTAAACATGGTTTATTACCAGTTTGAACCTTCACCATAGAAAAACCTTGAAATCACTCTTGTGGATATTTAGTGGCATTGTCAGATGGTGAGTAATGAGTTTCAAGAGATAAAGCTGGGGCCAGAACATAGAAGGCTGTGAATGCCAATCTAAGGGATTCAAACTTTATTTGGTATTCAATGGGAGCCACTGAAAATCTTTCAGCAGAAAAATGAAAGATGGGCATGGTTGTTAATTCTTGTGGCAGTGATATGAGGAACGGACCCACTTAAAGTTGGGGGAAGATCAAGTGTAGGGTGTGAGGTAATAGTCTTTTACTAGAGTGATGGCCATGGATATATGTAGAAATAGATGCAACAAACATTTAAGGGAGAATTGACAGGACAAGGCTTGATGTAAGGAATGGAGTCAAGTTGGTGACCACTAAAGTTGGAAGATTCATGGCTGGGATAGGAGAAGACAGCTGCCCCTGATTTTAAAAAATGTTGCTACAAGAGACAAAGCCAAACTAGGACTCTGATCTCAGGATTCCCCATCCAATTATCTTTCCATTGTAGCTACTGCCTGATTTGGAATGTTAAAGCTAGTCTGAAAGACCTCGAGCCTTAGCGGGTAACTTGATATGGCATAACACTCAGTGAAATTACCTTCAGGATTTTTTTTCTTAGACCCTGGTTATAATCCTATCTCTTGTGCCAACTAGTTTTGTGATCTGGAACAAATCATTTGCCTTTGACACCTTTTATGGTTTTTTTTTTCAATTTAATATTGCACAGATATATTTCTTATCTCCCATTTCTATATGAGAGTAGCAATGTGGATACATACCATGTGGATCCTTTACATTGATTGTTTATAATACCTAAGAAGTTTCTTTGTAAAAGGGCATCAAATTAATGAATGTAAATTGTGAGAAGCACCTGTTAAAAACAACAAAGTATTAATTTAAAAACAAAAAATACCCCCAAACTTTTAATATTAATTTAGGCTAGAAGAGAAACTCCCCTACCTTTTATTAGGCCTCTGATTACTTAAGAACATTATCTAACATTCGTTAAGTACTTGTGAACCACAGCCACATTCTACTTTATAACAAGAAAACACCTCATTTCCGAGGAGAACTTTCCCCCCAGGCTTTTCTTCATCTTTCCTTGTAAGATTTCATGTGGCAGCAAGGAAGGCCAAAGGGGACCCTGAGAAACACCTTTCATATTTAAGGTTAACACAAAGCATGGTTTGGTTTCTGCACTTTAATGGAAGAAAAAGGTTCTATATTATATAGTTATATTACAGGTTTCCTCAACTTCTTGTGATTGATGTTACCAGTATTTGATTCTTACTCCTGTACAAAAATCTTAGAGCACTTAAGGGAGGGCAGGAGGCAGGCAGCCCACAAAAGGAGGTTTTTGGACTCATGGAATTCTCCCTGTACAGCACTGAGTTTCAGTATAACCTCAGAATCCTCCAGGAACTCTGGCCAGTTCTACACAGCACCATCATACCCTCCTTTCTGGGATGGTCTGCAAAATGTCTTTGGAGGCAATTCTGAAAGAACAGTTTCAAAATTAGTCTAAGTAATATTAATACTAGCATCACTACAGTAAGTACATGATTTCCCAAGGGTATCATTTTAAAGGATAATCATTTGATCTATGAATTATGATAAATTTGTTTTATAAAGCATTAAAGTTTATTTTTAAATTACATAAAAATCACTGTTTAAACAATGGTTATAACCAGTAAACATTAAGAAAACTTGTAGGCAGGTGGATGGATTGAAATACTCTTGATTTTATAGTTTAAGGGCCAAATTGAACACTGTGTATGTCTGCATCAGCTACCATTAAAAACTTTGAGGCTGCTGGACACTCGGTGAGGAATCAGAAGTTTTTTAAAAAGATGCAAATGAATGGAAAGTGTCATTGCAAAGCCTGTTTGGTAAAGCAGAATGGACGACCCAATTTTTTTTTTTTTTTTTTTTTTTTTTTTTGAGACAGGGTCTTGTTCTGTCACCAAGGCTGCTCCTGAGTTCAAGTGATCCTCCTACTTCAGCTTCCCATGTAGCTGGGACCACAGGTGTGTGCTATGCCACACCCAGCTAATTTTTAATTTTTTTCATGCAGAGTCTCACTATATTGTTCAGGCTGGTCTCAAACTCCTGGGCTCAAGTGATCCTCTGGCCTCTGCCTCCCAAAGTGCTGGGACTGCAGGCATGAGCCCCTGCCCCGACCCCCATCTCAATTTTGTATAGAGGCAGTATAGTATGAGAGACATAAAACAGTTTTTATAGCTCAACAGACCTAGTTAACATTCCTGGCTTCACCCCTTTGTAGTTGAGTAAACCTCTGCAAATTATTTTCTCTGAGGCCCAGTTTCCTTACTTGTAAAATGCCTGGTGAAGTGCCTGGCAAACAGAAGATATTCAAGAAATTCCAGTTCCTCTGTGAGAGTGTTTTTTTCAAGCTAAGGGTTGCAACCCATTGGTAGATATCAATTTAGTGGGTTGCAACTGGCATATTTTAAAAACTGAAAATATAAAAAGCATCAGAATGGTACATAATGTTCATTAGGCATATTCTAACGTTTGATATAAATGCGTTTTTTACTGTGGGCTACAGCCAAAAGGTTTGAAAATCTCTGCTCTACAGAGAAATTCTCAGGTTAAAAAAAAAAAAAAAAGTCCTTAGGATTGCTGCCTTTATCCAAATGAGGGCCCACAAATTTTAAGACCTTAATCAAAGTGTTCCCACTTTCTAACTTGTTGTAGTAAAAATAAGACATGAATTGGAGAAGATATTTAATCTGATACGATAAAACATTAAATTCAATTTTAAGATTGGTTTCTGCGCCATACTATTTTATGCTTATAAACACTATCGTTCATAGTTGATCAAACTCTTCTAGCAATTTCTATGAAAAAGTTGGCTATTAGGTTCCATTATAGGGAAATGAGATACTTTTTAAAAGTACTATAACTTGCCTATATGTGAAGACCGCTAGAGTAATATTCCAATCCTGATGAGCAGTAAAAGTCAAGGGCTTATATGAATACATACAGTGGTGTTCCACACTGGCTCAGTAAAATTGAGAGATACCAACACAAAGTGTAAGCTTCAAATACAGGCTTCCTTTCTCCTTCAGGTCCTTATGTAAACCAGGCTTACCTTATAATGAATCCCTAGTGCTGCCACTAAGTTGGTGGGCTGAAAGGATAGCCCACTTGGTGGGGAAGAGTGGGGTAATATGCAGTGATGAAGAAGGGTAGAATACTGGGAGTTTCAGAATTAAATGACACAGCTGAATCTTGATGTAGCTGTATCTTAGATTTATAATTTCAGCTGACTATGCTGGACTGGTGATGTCAGAATTACCCCTGGAACAGAGGTTTAGGAATCTTGCTTTAGTAAGTGCCTGGGTGAGTTCTGATCCTCATTCAGGTTTGATCACCCTGTGTTAAAGGGACAGAGCAAGGTCCAGAAACTAGAGAAGAGATGTAGTTCAAAAGTAATTATCCCAGCCTCACAGGTGTCCAGTATCAGATACTGGATCAGAATCTGATACTTATTCAAATATTTCCTTCTTGGTATTATTAATATGTTAATGATATAAAGCAGCAGAGAGCAATACTTGCTACTTTCTAGTTATTTAATGATACTAAGAAATGGCACTGTTTCACTGGAATTCATTGATGAGATTCAAGAAGTATGAAAGAGAAAGTCTCTTTAGACAAGGACATGAAAGGTAGCCATCAATAAAAGTTACTAAAAGTAAACTCAGAAAGAAAGCAGTGATAAACCGTCCAATCCCCTGATGAACCTTAACTCCTGGCAGAGACACAGCTCACACCACCTGGAGTGTAGGTGCCCGTTCCTGTGCTCAGAAAAAAGAGTAAGTAAGGCAAAAGGTTATTCCCTCCTACTTTAAATGAATTGGGGAACAGAGGGAAGCTGCCCATAATCTTAAATTCTTTTTTTCCAAATTTAAAGCCTTTCTACAGTTTGAGATAGACACGTGGTTGGGCTGGACCATGCTTGCTGTGAATGTCAGGTGTTGAGATTAGCACCACACCCTTCCCTGGGTCTGAGTCTTGCATGGGTCTTTGTTCATCATTGTCCAGAATGTGAGAAAGGTAAGCACGGGTACACCATTTTGGGGAAGAAACAGCAGCAACAGAAAGCAAAGGGATGCATAGGAGATAAAAAGTCTGGGGAAAAGGACGGTAGGAACAGAAATGAGGTAGCAAGCGAGTTCTCAGCTCCCCCCAGAGATCAGCTGAAAAGAAGACTGGGTCAGATACCCCCTCTCTGGCAGATATATCACCCCTCAAAAGTGGAGCATGCCCCAGGAAATGTTCTTGGTGGTTTTTTCTCCTTGCTCATTTTAGCCCAAACTCTAACAATGTTGAAAATATCTGGAAATTTCTTTTTTTCTTTTCTTTTTACCTAGAGGTTATAGGAAGGGATGAACAGAGATGACAGACAAGACAAAAAAGGTTATGAGAGAATTCCTCATTATACATGGGTAGAATTCACCCCAAAAACCAAAGAACTTTTTCATAATTACAAGGGAGGGGCGGCACAGGGCACAAGATCTTTGAGGTGTTAGGAGACAGGCTGACAGACCAAGCTTGGTGACTGGCTTAATAAGTCTCCTACCATTTGAAATTGTGTTATTTATTTAAAGAGAGGCAGAGGAAGAGTTCAGAAGCCAGAAGATTTTGGGAAGAGAAGTTGAGCCTCTTTCATTTTCTTACATCATTAATTTCCTTCACCAGAAAATATAGTTGGACCAAACTGCAATAGGGTTCGCCAATGGACTCCATTATGCAGTCCACCCGTGCTCCTCACTAGGCCCTGATTTCCCTATCCGGTAACAAAGGCTTCTGAACTCTTATTCTTTTCCTTGCTAACAAACCTCAATAATCTACACTTAGCCTTAAGGTCTCCAATTCAGGGTTATGGAAGAAACTAGTCTTCCATAACCCAACGTTTCTACACATCTCAAGTCCTTATCAGAGTTAGAGGTTCAGTGTTCACATTTCCAGGGAGAAAATCTGCTCCTTGGCAGTCTTCAAACTTAGCTGACATACATTATACACCCTCAGCCCAGGGCCTCAATCTCTAACATCTCCATGAACACCCCAGCAAACAACAAAATATATCCACTTATCACACTTCAATCCCACTTGAACATCAGTAGCCACTATCTTGATATACTTGTGTTCCAAAAGGTGATGGAGGGTCCAACAGCAGCAAAGATCCTCATTAGGATACACATGTTGGCACCAATAATCCTGAAGTTTGGTTTTTAACTGCATTTCTTGTCAGTTTGGCTGGGAAGATCTGGACAGCTGGAAGTGAGCTTCTCCATCATTTTCTGTTTCTTTCTTTGTATCAGTTTTCCACCTGTGAAGCCCAACACCCCACCACCAAGTGCAGCTGCAATTCCTGCCACTTTGAAGCCTGCAAGGAGGCCAATAGGACCCCCTACCATTCCTCCGATCAGTGCACCTGCCACAGGCAGAGCTGCCAGCTTGTATTTTGCAGCCTGTATAAAAAAAAAAAAAAAAAAAAAATTCAATTTAGAAATTGAGTTGAGAATATCTGCCTGTGGTGATGTGCGTTTTCCTATCATTACTCCTGGCAATGCCTCTTTAACTCTTGGTACATAATTAACCTTCGAGACTGTACTTGTAGGGGGGAAAAGAAAGTATTCCACAGGTACAGCAATTGCTCCAGATCTCAGAACTTAGAGAGCTGAGCTACAAAGAGTGGACTGCTACAAATTGATTTTACTTGCAAAACAATCAATTCACTAACTATCTAGCTGGCTTATTTAAACTGTTTCGGCAGCCACAGATTTCCCCCAAAGCTTTTATGTTGCACAGAGATTATTCTGTGCTGTGTGCCTGGGGTTAAAAGCAACATCCTATGGAAAATAGATGGTCCCACTCCACGTGTGCTGTCACATACTTACACTTTCACCCTCTGCAAATATTTCCTGGTAACACCAAATACCTTATAGCAGGGCTACAGTTTATTCTCTCTTTGAAGAAATTCCTCTCCTGATAGAATGAATCTTAGAGTAGAATATTACAACATTGATTTCTTGCACTACCTATGTGTCATTTCTTCCTTATTTCCTTAATTGCTGGTTCCCTCAACATTGAAGAGAGCAGATCAATTGGGTTAATACTAGAGATTCCTGGGAGCCAGAGTACCATTGATTTGTCAGCAGGAGCAGAATCTTACCTTCCCCAAGTTTTTGGTTCCCTCTTCAACATTCACAGCGGCACTGTTGACATGGTCTGCAATGCTGTCAATCTTCTCCTGCTGAGACTAGATGCAAAGGAATTATGAGTGAGCGGTCCTGCTGGGGAGCAGCAGGGAGTCAACACACACTATTTTAATTCCTGTAATCAGGGCCCCGGGTACTGCAGCCTTGCCGTCTTAATAGTGGTTCATTAATAGCATCTGATAAGCAATGTCAAAAGGACCAATTAACTTTCATAAAAAAAGGGGGGGGTCTTAATTATTAGGTAATAAAAGGGTGGCAACCTTACAGCAAAAACCATCTCACACTAAAATTCACTCAAACATACAAACATATTATTCTCCAAATGAATCTACTTTCCAGAAAAAAAAAAAAAAATCCAAATAATCATTTACATGTCATGTTGGGTTTGATGGAAAAAAAAAAATCAAACCCCAAAACACCTCCCTAACTTATCTTCTTTGAGGATTCAGTTTAAATCAGGCACATTTACCTTAGTAGTAAAATGCCCTTGGTCCAATAAATACAAATTGTGATGTTTCCGGAACAAGACTACAATATGGTTTGATCTACTATGAGATCTTTCCATTTGTAATATGCAGTAGGGAACAGTGAATGAATTCACTGTTCTGCGCTTTATACCTGTATATCTTAACACATTGTAAAATCATGACAGTTTAAAATGTTTCAGATCAAATATATTAATAAAGCATTCTACATAAAATGGCAACACCTGTGCTGGCACAACAGCAACTATGACTCATGGAATCTCTGGGTAGAAGGAATGTTGAGGTCATCAGGTCAGTCTCCTCTCTGATGTGCGAAGCCCTACTAAAACATTCCTGACAAGTGGTTACTGAACCACTGCTCAGAAACCTCCAGTGCCACGAACTCATTACTTGCTGTAGGAACACATTCCCATTTTTAATTCAACTTTACTTAGATAGAATTTACATATAACAAGTACTGCTTTTAATGGTATAGTATGAGATTTAGTAAATGTATAAACCAACAATCACAAATGTATAAACAACAAATGTATAAGCCAACATATAATCAACTATCGCAGTTTACAGACTATTTTGGTTTTGTTTTTTTTTAATGTGCAGAAAAAAGAGAATCTCTCTTTGATCCTAGATAGATGCCACCTACAATGAGGGTGAAATAATTAACTTTAATCCTGAAGAGTTTGATTGCCCTTATATAATTGGCCTATTCATTTATATTGAGGCAGATACAAATAACACTTTTCTAATTCCAACCATTATTTCATTTGAAAACATGAAGCCCAAACCACACAGCTATTTTTTCCCATGTTTGTTTCCTCTTAGCATTATTGATATTCCTTCCCTTCTCATACACAAAATATGTCTGTCTTCGCCATTGTGGTATCCCTTCATTCCAATATTCTCCACCACTATCCTGACATCTCTAACACAATCCCTAAGAAAGTCCCTTATCAGTTTTCCTTTGAATGTCTCTGTTAGAGACAAGTTTAACAATGGTTCTCAGTCTTCCACCTGGAGGCTTCTTAAAACACAAATTGCTGGGCCCCATCCCTGGTGTTTCTGATCCAGTAGGCCTGAGATGAAGCCTGAGATAGTAAGCTCCCAGGTGATGCTGATGCTGCCAGTCCACAATTCTCACACTTTAAGAACCACTATTATATGTGCTCAGATCAAGGGCATCACCTTTAGTCAGGTAATCTGTGTTCATATCTCAGCAAATGCCACTATGTGCTCTTAGACAAATTACTCAAGCTCTCTAGGTGTCAGTATTCTCATTTATCATGTGAGAATGATGATACTTACACCTTCATAGAGTTGAAGTGGGGATAAAATGTGTTTGCAAAGTGTGAGGGGGAAAAATAGAAAAATTCATCCTTCCCCAAGGAAGTGTTAACTCTCATCTTTCTATCAAAAAAATATATTTAACTTTTTCTTTTGAATCTTGACAATTCTAGGACACTAAAACATTAGGTATCTTTTAGCATTCATTCATTCAATTTTTGTTTTCCTCAATAGCAAAACTTATTTAAGTCAGCTTTCTTTTTCTGACCCATAGAAGAAAAAGTTCCAGCACTAATAATATACAACTTGTCTAGATTTCTGACACCCTATCATTGTTTCTATTTAGGACACCCCCAACACTTTCCACTCTTGCCTGAAACAGTCTATGCTAGCAGATAAATCACAGGCTTAAAACTCTATCATCAGCCGTCATATGTTGATGAGTTGATAGGTAGAAGAAAAATAGTCAATGTGTCTCCCTTCCTTCAGCCCCAAAATAATTCCAGCAAGAGGGAGGAGCCTGCCAGGATTATTGCCATTTCTATACCCCAAGTGTAATCGTAAAGCCTCAGGGAAATACTTTTTAATGTTCCTTCCTTTAAAAACGGTTGGATATTGTATTTCTATGACTTTTTAAAATTAAAGCAAAACTTTAATACAATTTAAATATTTTTTCATAAAAATCATTTGGAATAACTGAAGCAACCACAAGAAAAAAACCAATCCTGAGATCACTAATTATTTGAACTACAAAGTTCCCCGTCATTGCAATCACCAGCATTTGATGAGGCCCATCCCACGCTGGGGAGTAGCCCACATCTGTAAGTAATTATTCATGCCATCAGAAAGCATGCTAAAATATGGGGCTGGGGTGTGGGGAGAAGGCAGAGGGCAGACAGCCTTTATCCTGGGATCAATAGCCACCCCTCGATTGTGCACATCTGCCTTTCTCTGGTCCATATTTTGCTTGGTTTGCAACTTCAAACTTTGCCCATATCTTCAAATTCTGCTTCTTGATTAAGGAGGACTCACCGACCCCCATAAATGTTACATTTAGCCAGCAAACTATTGTCACAGAGTTGTCAATCGCCATCAGTAGAATGCCAAACTAGACTCCATACAGAGCTGAACTGGGTCACTACCTGTCCACTATGTCCTTGGCTCTTTTTGTGGGACCAAAGGATACATATACAACCCTGTCCCAGCCTGTGAAATCAAGCTCCAAACATTAACGGTGGTGCAGGAGCCTCCTCACCTCTATCTATCAATCTCCCCTGAGGTTTTGCTTCTGATTTGTTCATGTTTATTTTCATCTGCTTAGGCCTCCCACATCTTACAATCTTCAAATTCCATGCCTGCCATTTTATAGTTTGGCACCCCATATATGTTCTCAGCATTCCTTTAACAATGAGCTAAACCATATTTAAGTGTTTAGATCATTACACTGCAGTGTTTCTCAAGCTAGAGTAATATATAGACCCCTTTTTACAGAAAAAAAAATTCTCAAATGACTCTAAGAATATGTCTATGGATTTCATTTTAAAGAACATTGAATTAAGTCCCCCTATTGGCCTGAACATAACAAATTTTGATGAACAGCCATAGGAGTACCTAAGTTTCTGTATAAACTGTGATTTATTATACTTGTCAAGCAGAATACAATTTGGGAATATAAATTCAAAACCAATGAATTGTTTTGTTCTTGAACGCCTGTTGGGGACACTTGTAGGCCTAGTATGCTCTATGTCAAGCAATAATAATACATTCAAAAATTAATCCCCAAATCCATTTATATCATTAACAATGGTCTTCCTTGGAGAGTTCCGATAGTAGTTGTAAAGTTTAAGGTTCTTGGAAAGCTATGAGTTTATTTAAGAAGGTAATACCAAAACTCCAGGTACTTCCATTTATTCCTCTCTAAATTCCAGCCAGCCTTCAAGGCCAAGTTCTAATCTTAGATCTTGACCAATCCTGTTCACATTGAGCTATTCTGGTTCTAAACTCCTATGATATATTCTATATACTCCTTAATCATATGCAATCATATATACAAAAAGGCCCAGAAACAAACTTACAAATACTATGATATATAGGCAAAATAAGTGGTTATATTGGCCTTGAGTAAGCAACAAGCAGAGTAGATATGTAGGGTGTTGCTATCAAAGGATTCAGCAGTTGGAAAGGTACTGAAGGAATTCCAGTACTAAAATTTAGCCTAAGGATAATAGTGATGGAAAAAGTAGAATTTTTGCAAGGAACCAAACAAGGAATCAAAATAAAGGAAGGATAAAAGTGGGAATGCAGTTGGAGTCAGTGGAAGGGAAGAGAATGGGAAGTACTTAATAATACACATTATCTCATTTAGTCCTCTCATCAATGTTATAAAGCTCATTGCTGTCAAATAACATCCTGAAGGTCACGTAGGTAATAAATGAAGGAATCTGATCTAATCCATTGCAACCAGTTTTTACATTTCCAGAGTAAAACTGGATTACAAAAACCACAGGGAATAAGGCAAAAGGCAGAAGTCAAAACAGACCAGCAGCAAGGGTGAGTTGTTACTGAACTACTGGCCCAGGGTTCTTTAAATTCTCCTTGACTAGAAATAGGGCTAGTTACAAAGTTATAGGAAGAGAATAGGGCACCTGAACAACAAAGGTTGAAGAAAAATAGAGCAGGGTACCTAGTAGATATTAATTTATTAACATTTATTGAACTATACCTTGATCTGTCAATGGCTTTGTAAGTTCTTTTTATAGTGGTAAAATAAATATAACATAAATTTAGCATTTTAACTATTTTGAAGTGTACAATTCAGTGGCAATAAGTACCTTCACAATATTGTGCAACCACTACTACTATCTTGTAAGTTTTTTTAAATGCTTTTTCCTGTTCCTCATTGAGCTTAGCACAGTGCTACGCACATAGAAAGTGTTCCTTAAATACAGGGTTAATTTGTCTAGATGCCATCATGTCCATGTGATGAAAATGAAAGGATGTGGTCACTCTGGTTATGTTCCCAGGTCATTCTGTGCCTAAATAGAGCTTCTGTGAATCCTTGGCCATGTGGTCATGAGAACTTAGTCACCCTGGGAATAATAATCAGGGGTTCTCCTTTGAGCTTTTGCTTATTAGCATTCTGTCTCATGTACTTATACAGATTATTATAAATAGGACATTTGTATAGAGCTGTGGGTACAGCCAGAGTTTTCCTGCACAAATCTCCCCTAGATTAGAGGTTATGAGCTGCTTACATAATGTAATCCAACATGTAACTATCATATGGTCACAAACCTTTAATATTTCTTTTATGTGCCTATCCCAGTAGAAAAGAAATGTGTTTGTATTGAGTAAGAACTTTGTACATGTGTAGTTTGTTTTTTAAAATCAGCTTTATTGAGGTATAATTTACATACATTAAAACACATTTTATGTGTACAGATCAATGACTTTTGGCAAGTGTATATATTTGTGTAACCATACATGTATAGGTTTTACAAACTGCACTGGATTCAGCGATTATTAGTTTACAATAGTTGAATAAATATTGATTCTGAAACAACAAATATTTTGGGATTCTTGTTCTATTATTTCCTTCTGTTTGCGAGTATATTAATATTGTACAGATACCTAATCCAGAAACTTCAAATATTTTGCTTCTTCTAACTTAGAGGCATCCAGAAGCAATTCAATTTACTGCATTCTATTTTAGGTAACACATTTCAAGAAAATATGCAGAATATGGAACATAAGCAGAGTAAGAAGCCAGTATTGAGAAGCCTAGAAATTATATTGTAGAAGGAATGCAAAAGAAGCAAGGGTTCTGAAGAGAAGAAAATATGGTGGGGTGGGATAGAGTGAGGAAGGATGATGGTTTCAAAACCTTGAAAAACTTTCATATGGAAAGAAGACAACATTTGTTCAGTGTAGCTTTAGAGGCTAAAAATGACAAAAAGAAGTTATTATAGGGCAGATACTTTTAACTCTAACTGTTCTAAGAGTTAGACCCTCCAAATGTAATGGTTTAAGTATCAATATCCTTGTGCTATAATTGTTCCAAAAGAGGCTAAAAGACCATTTATTTGAGACACTGGGGCAAGAGTAGAGGGATTAGACTGGTTGGCCTCTTCAGTCCTTTACCATTCCAATTCTGATTGTGTGATCTAGGAACTTCTCATTTAAAACTAGATTTCAGGGAAACCATAATTCAAAGATAAACAACCCCAAAATCATGGTTTGATCAGGAACAAAGAACTAAACCTAGAGAGAACTGCAAGCAGAAACTCCTGGGAAAGACAAATAAGAACAATTCAGAAAAATGATGGAAAATCTATCTTTCCCACCAAATTGACTTTGTGCTTCCTAATCTATGTTAACAGTATCACTGACACCCAATTATGCAGAATAAAGACAATGTTCCTTATCTTTGACTCCATCTTCCTCCAATTTCTGCTAATACTTCTCCCAGAAATATCTCTCAGCTGTCCTTTACCTTTACACTGGTATTGTCATTGCTCCAGGTGAACTCTTGCAATTGATTCCTAACCAGTCTTCCTTTCCATGACCTCCTCTTCTCTTAGGCCATTATTCACAAAGCCAACAGTGATCTTTCTGAAGCACAGACTGAATTTCATGACTCTAACCTGCTCAAGAATCAGTATTAGGCTTTTTAATGCCTACAAAGTAAAGTTCAAATTCTTTAGCATGGCATTCAAAGCCACCACAATCCGGCCCTCACCCACCTTGCTTGCCCATGGTGCCTTAGGCTTTGGTTATACTGCAGTACTTATCGTTCTGGAACATGCCATACACTTCTCTACTCCATGTCTTTGTTCAGCCTCTCAAATATACTCCATAACTTCCCCCTGTGGACATTTACTCATTTTTCAAGGCTCAAACAAATACTGTCTACCTGTGTGAAGCTATCCTTAATGCTTCCACCTCATGACTCCTGCCTCCTTCCTTTGGAATTAAAGGCTTTTCCTTGGAGCTGATAATACCTCTCTTCATTCTTGCTTTTGCATTTAGCCATCATGCTTGAAAGCTCAGTTTCTGGGGTCCAGGCCTATCTCCACTCACTGTAGAATGCTCAAAGGAGGCGGGGCGTGGTGACTCACACCTGTAATCCCAGCACTTTGCGAGGCTGAGGCAGGTGGATCATGATGTCAGTTCGAGACCAGCCAGACCAACATGGTGAAACCCTGTCTTTACCAAAAATACAAAAACTAGCTGGGCATGGTGGCATGTGCCTGTAATCCCAGCTACTCAGGAGGCTGAGGCAGGCAAATCACTTGAATCCAGGAGGCCGAGGTTGCAGTGAGCCAAGACCATGCCACTGCATTCCAGCCTGGGCGACAGAGTGAGACTCCGTCTCAAAGAAAAAAAAAAATCTTCAAAGGCAGAAAATGGGCTTCATTTATTTCTATATCCAACCTGATCACACCCTCAATGTTAAGCATCTAACACAGTGCTTGTATATAACAAATGCTTAATATAAGTTTATTGAATTAATCTGGAATTTGAGAGCAGTTAAACTTCTATCTATGGCTTAATACCAGTTTTAAAAAGTCTAAGTTCTATTAAAATTCTAATTAAAAGCCTAGTGATTATAAAAGCTTCTCATTCTAATAATCCAACAATTCTGCATCCAAAACAGTTATATACTTACGTTCACTAGGAGAGAGAAGTCAGTGACCAGTTGGCTAAGTTCAATTAAGTCCTTTAAAAGAAAGGGAGAGGAAGTTACTTTTATGCCTCACAACTACCAAAAAGAAAATATTTTTAACATACCGCTTCTAAGGTTTCCCACGATTCTGCAGCATTTTGATCTTGAGGAATTTCAGGTAAGGCATATATCTGAGTCAAACTCTGAGAACTAGCTTCAGCTTCAGTAGTATGAAATGCTCCTGGATGAACATAATAACCCCATGTTTAGAGTTTATTTGCTTTGTTAGAAAGAAGATAACATAAATTGATTTCATAAAACAAATGCCATGTTAAATGCTCTCTAAATTTAGGCTAAAAGGAAATTGATTATTCTGCAAAAATAGAATTTGGCTGGGTGCAGTGGCTCACACCTATAATCTCAGCAGTTTGGGAGGCTGAGGCAGGAGGACCGCTTGAGCCCAGGAGTTCAAGACCCATCTGGGCAACAGAGTGAGACCTTGTCTCTACAAAAAAATTAAAAAGTTAGCCAGGTGTAGTGGCACACACCTGTAGTCCCAGCTACTTGGGAGGCTGAGGTGGGGGGGATCACTTGAGCCTGGGAGGTCAAGGTTGCAGTGAGCAGTGATCATGCCACTGCACTCCAGCCTAGGTGACAGAGCAAGATCCTGTCTAAAAAAAAAAAAAAAAAAAATTATCCATGGGACAGCTTGTTCCCCAGATTAGTTAACACATTTTTTTTTCTTAAATTTTTTCTTTTTTGTTTTTAATTGACACACAGTCTTGCTATGTTGCCCGGGCTGGTCTTGAACTCCTGGCCTCAACTGATCCTCCTGTTTCAGCTTCCCAAAATGCTAGAATTACAGGCATAAGCCACAACACCAAGCTTACACACATATTTTTTAACCTACACAGTCATCTAAAAAATGGCTACAAATATCATCTATCCAGTCTGAATAACTAAGGCTAGATGTGGAAGAAGCACCAAAGGAAAACTATTCTACTTGGCCAATGTTCCAAGGAGACGTACCTATATAAATAGGTTTAATACTTTCTATCCTTAAACTCCCATTTGGCTATTTCAGTGTAAATACCAGATACAGAAGGTGTTGAAAGCAGGGAAGTAATATGTTTTTATTAATGATAATCAGTCACTATTGGTAACAATAAGATTGTCACCAAACATTCTTACCATATGTGTCTTTTTTGTCACTACTCTTCTCCTCAGAGTCAATCTTCTGGCCCATGCCTCCATTGCTTCTACTTCTTTTGAGTTTTAAAAAGTCATCAACCCACTAGGACTTTCCCCATTAAACACCACCATGATGATGAATTAATTCATACTTTAAAATCTACCTTCAAGTCTTTATTTCCTCATATTGGTTTTACCAATCATTCATTCATTGAGTTGACATTTATTAAATGCCTACTACCTGCTGATCAGTGTGCTGAGGTGCTGTAGACACAATGTTAAACCATAAAAACAGTTCGGAGGAGGCAACATAGTATAGTGGTTAGAAGCCTGGGCCTAGTCAGAAAGACTTGGGAGAATTCTGATTTGGCTATTTATTAACTGTTTGCTTTGGGTATTTCATCTCTTTGGCTGGTTTTTCTCATTTGTAAAATAAAGTGATATTCACTTTGCACAGTACCTGGGTTATATATAAAGTATAAGTGCTCAATAAATTAGTTACTGCTGCTGCTATTATTAACAGATCTTATTATAAAATGCACGATACAGACATATTAATCATCAATTTCAGTCAGTATAGTCTAATAAGAACTGTAACACTGGCAAGTATAGAGTGCTACATGGGCACAGATGAGAGGTATTTAACCTAGACTTGTGGATGGGGAGAGTGGTCAGAGAAGGCTCTGCAGCTGAAGCCTGAGGATGAACAGAAATTACTATATAGGTGAACTGGTGCAGGGGTGGAAGGAGAAGCAAAGAGTATTCAGGTCAGAGAGAACAGTATGTGCATATGCTTAGGGACTGAAAAACGTTCAGTATAGCTGACTGTGATAAGGAGAAAAGTAAAGTTTAAGGCTGGAAATCTACTTTGAGATTATTCATGGCATTTGTAAACTATGTTAAACAGTTTTGTTTTTCACAAAAGATCAATATGTTACTATTAATAATAGTTGGAGACTACTGGGAAGGTGCCATAATCAGATTTTAGATTTACAGAGAAAACCATAGCTGCCGTGTGAAAAACACATTAAGGATGAAGTTGAAAGGTGACAAAATTAGAAACTAAAAAAACCACCTGAGATCAGGAGTTCGAGACCAGCCTGGGCAACATGGCAAAACCCCATCTCTACTAAAATACAAAAAGTTAGCTGGTGTGGTGGCATGCACCTATAATCTCAGCTACTCGGGAGGCTGGGGCAGGAGAATTGCTAGAACCTGGGAGGTGGAGGTTGCAGTGAGCCAAGATCATGCACTCCAGCCTGGGCAACAGAATGAGACTCCGTCTCAAAAAAACAAAAACAAAAACACAAAAACAAAAACAAAAAAACACTCTGAAGGCTTTCCAATATATCCAGTGTAACATGATGGTGATCTGCTCTAGGATAGTTACAGTAGAAATGGAGAGATCTGAAGGTCCACTGTCTCCCGTTCACTTCAAGCTCAAAACACCTACCACTTACATTTTCTGAGCACCCACTGAGTATTGTGTTAGGGTGCCAGGGATAAAAAGTAATTAACACAGAGTACATTCTCTCAAGTAACTTATATTTTAGAAGAGCCAGACATACAAAAAGAAATCATAAAACAATAGGAGACTGCATTGGTATCTACCTAGAATCAGACATATATACATAAGTATTTTATGAGAGTTCCATGTGGGTGGCGTCCGATCCAGTTTGATACGGTATGCAGCTCATGAGAAGCCTTTCTAGAAAACTTGATGTTACTAGGCAAAGAAGAGAAGAATATACATTCTAGGTAGAAAAACCAGTACGAACAAAGGCCCTCAAGGAAGAAACAATGTAGGCAGGTAAATCAGCAGTTTGATGGTACCAAAGCAAGAAGTAAAAGACAAGTTACAAGTATAAGCCTACAGATGGTCAGGAGGGGCCTTGCAGACCAGTTTAAGACTTTGGACTTTATCTGGCAAACTAAGGAGAGCTGTTGAAGTGTTATAAGCAGAGAAATGCCATGATGACATGTGGCACCTGATCTACTCCTAAAAGTAAGCAATTATAACTCTAAGTTCATATTCTCTCAATGACCCTTTCAGCCAAACCTATAACTAAAATAGTATTTTATAAAACTGTATTACTATTTTACTTTTAAAGCCTATGAATGCTTTACCTCTCTAGGAAAAGTGTTTCAATTGTTTAGGAAGACCATAGTCAATGGACTAAAAAGTAATTTGTAGATTTATCAGGACTGACAGTGTTTTTAATCTTATCTGAATATATTTATTTAACTTAAAGGAAGAGCAAAGGCAGGTGATACAGAGTAAGTTTTACATTAAAACATTACGGCAAATAGCCAATATTTTAAAAGCTCTAAATGATTTTTTACAAATGCTTAAAATAGTTACTCTACGCTTTACATTATCACCATAAAGACACTCTCATTTTCACTTCAACCAAGATAAATGAATTACTCTATAGCCTTTCTTCTACTTAACATTTCCAGGTATTTACACTTCTTTAACATTATGATGAATAATGATAACTTCATTGTTATTAACAGATCAAATATAAAGGAGAACTTTATAACTATGACCACTCCAAATATTTTTTAAAGCCATAATTTATGTACTATTAAACAGGATTCAAATGAAGTTTGCGAGGGTACGCAAAAAAATGAGGACAGATTATTATATATTAATACTTAATCTAAAAAATAACGGGTGGGAAATGTTTGACATTTTAAACAAACATAAAAGATTTCCCTCAGTAAAGAATAAAAATGTTTAAGTCATTTACGTCTCACTTGAAACCAAACTACGTATGCATCTTAGTTCAAATAGAGTCTTAGAACAAAGAGGTCTGTTCTCTTTCAGAAAAAACCCTGATGTAAACTTAAAACTCTAAACCTCGCTAATCAATTCAAGGCATGACTATCAATTAAAGTAAATCTTTTCATTTCTACAACTTCCATAATTCATTTATTCCAGCTTGCATTTAAAATCACTACCTCAGTGATGATCCTTTGACTTTGAACTTTTACAAACTGCTATGGACATGATAAGGCAAAACACTGAGATAGATTATAGTTTCAGGAAAGAAGGCTGAAGAACTGGCCGGGCGCGGTGGCTCAAGCCTGTAATCCCAGCACTTTGGGAGGCCGAGACGGGTGGATCACGAGGTCAGGAGATCGAGACCATCCTGGCTAACACGGTGAAACCCCGTCTCTACTAAAAAAATACAAAAAAATTAGCCGGGCGAGGTGGCGGGCGCCTGTAGTCCCAGCTACTCGGGAGGCTGAGGCAGGAGAATGGCGTGAACCCGGGAGGCGGAGCTTGCAGTGAGCCGAGACCGCGCCACTGCACTCCAGCCCCGGCGACAGAGCGAGACTCCGTCTCAAAAAAAAAAAAAAAAAAAGAAGGCTGAAGAACTTTAGATTTGTCTACAGAAGTAAAAAATTGCAACTGTTTCATATAACATAATCATCTCAGGTACTCCCACCCACACACAAACCGGAAGCATAAAGGGCAAGTAGAACATAGGACCTATCACTCACCACTGTTTTTTAAACCCCAGAATTGGTTTTAAAACCTTATTGTTGGTTTAGTTGAAGTGAGAAATAAACGAAATAACATAAGACTTTTCCCTTTTATACACATCCAAATATTCTCTCCCTCTTTCTCCACTTATGAACAGCAATGATTTTACCAAGAATTATTATATATAAAAAACTTCCACTAAACTTCACCACATAAGAAAAAGTTTTATTATAAATCTAAATTAATTCAAAAGCATTGCTGAAATATTTTCCAGTTCTGATAGTTTAAAAATAGTGAAATTAATTTGCTGATCATCTACATAAGCCTATCTATCAAAATAAAATTACTTCTAAGCATGGCTTAGCTGCGAATGAAGACTTTAAAAAAAAATTAAAACCAATAGAAAATACATCTTCTGAACCATATAATACAAACCATCTACATGTTTCACAAAACTCTTCAGTACATGTACATACCTGTGATAAAAATCTAAATTTCATCAAATTCAATATGCTGGTCTGAAGTTCCCAGCAGTTTTAAGATTATATTCTTTTCTTTTGTGAATATTTGTTTAAAATGTAATAAGATTCTGTTCCTTTTGCACTACTGAAGTGTGTGTCCTGAGAGTAAAGAAAGACAAAAATGGAGAGAAGCACTGATTCACTCTGTATGACTTGAATCACCTTTCTAAATACAAATCAGATTTGGAGGCTCCTCACTTCACTTGGGTGGAAAGCAATATGCTAAAAGTGAAACCAGACACACAAGTGAGACAGAAGGGAGTTTCTCAGATCAAGAAGATTGGCAGAGAAGATTTGCTTTAGGAACTCTCAGAATCTGGACAAAAGAAACAGCAAAATCATCACAGCTTCTCCCTAAACTTAATAAGCTTCTTTCATTCTCCAGAGAACATAAAACATCCTATTCTACTTGTTATTTCTATCTGTGAATGAAAAACTATTTTTGTATTTTTGATCTTACTCATGGAAATGTGGCAACATTGCTTCTGAATCTCTGCTGATGTTTCCAATCTATTTATTTAGAATCAGATTGAATTTGTAAAGTAAAAAGTATTTTAAGGCACTTAACTTCTATGCAATAAAACAGATTTTCCATATAGGCTGCTGCTACTATAATGAGTATCTAAAGCAAAAATAAGGAAAAACTGGAGAGCATAGAATAAAAACATGTAGAATGACAAAAAACAGTCTATAGCTAGAAGAAGATCAAATATGGAGCAAACTCAATTCCTACCCCACTATTAAAGTCTTATGTAAATTAGTTACTTCCTTTCTTTTCACTATTCCTTTCCATCCTCTTGATTATTTATTAATAATATTTCTGGATTTGAGGCAATATAGTAGAAACTCTCACACTCGGTGAAATACTCAGGCACTTGGTGAGACAGCAGTTTTTTAATTGCTTTATGTTGGCAGTGGATTCATAGTGAAAGCACACTATGACAAGCAGACTGTTCAGAATTCGAAATTCTATACACTGTTTTAGGTATAACCTAGGTATTGATTTTATTAATAGAATGACTGTTTCAATCAAATCAATACTAGTTACAGAGATTTAATTTTTTAGTTTTCTCCTAGTAATTAGGTCTTTAGTAGCCTATTTGGTGAATTGAAAAGTTTGAGAATCAAAAGATTGGGAAGTGAATTTCACCTGCTATTTCTTCTCCCTCATCCTCTGGCTCTGCTCCAATTTTTTCCATTTCCTTTATGCACATACTTCTTCAAAATCTGCCGAACTTTTTTTTTTTTATATCAATCAGCTTCCTATGGAGAAAGTTTATTGGCCAGCAAACTGGGTAAACTGCCTTTTTCTATTAATAATAATCACCCAATTCCTCTGATGATATATAAGCCCAAAGTTGTTGATCCCAAACAGTTCTACTGGTAGTAACACAAATAATGCAATAATAAAATGCAAATTAAAGCAAGTACTAGGGTATTAACATATTTTGAGAAAACTCTCAGATAGAACTCCAAATTTTCGTTTGATAGGGGAATTGCTAGAGATAGGCAATTCAAAGCTAAGTAGCAAAGAGACTGATGCTAGTTACTCTTTCCAGAAAATCCAGCTTATCTTCACAGTTATTATTACCATAACAACTATCACAATGTCTGAGTACATAAGATGGGTCCTTAATCACATGGAACTATAAAACCCAGTTACCCCACATGTGCACATAAAGCATCAGTTTGCACTAAGTGATAAAAACAGCCTTCAACCTCACCAGTATGGCAGCAATAACTATAGATGAACAGAATAACGAAGTGGTAATTATAAACTATCAAAAAGCATTCTTTCCAAATACTTTTCAACCAAGGACTGAGTGCTAGCATCTCCTTCTCTCAAAAACATTGACGGTACTGGTTATCCTCTGAGTGAGGTGATTACAGCACATGTGAAATTACAAAATTATCTCTAAAAAGATATTTATGTATTTATGTTTATAAAATATTTCTGAATGGTCCACTATATGCCAAGCATTGTGCTAGGTACTAAGGCTACGACAAAAGCAAGATTACCCAGAAACTCTGACTAGTGGCCTAAATGTTCCTTCCAAAGTTTTTTTTTTTTAATCTCTCTAAAAATTACTGAATCATTAGCACTGAAAATATAAAATTAAAAAATAATCTGGCTTTGGAGATAGTGATGCAGGAGTGCCCTAAGTAAATAAAAAAAGAAAAAATGGGCAGGTGTAACATCTCTAAGATTCTATTCTAATTTGTAAATGACTTATACTCTACCTTTTCCACAAAGATTAAAGGTAGCTTAGAATAATTTATAAAATATAACAAGATGAGACAAGTTACAAATAAAAGAGAAACACTAAAACAAAAAGGAAAACAAGGGCAGTAATTATAAAACAAAGCTAGGATAGGTTTAAAAATTTGAGTTTTGGTGGCTAAAAATTTTGGCTCTAAGCTTTCTAGTAAACAATTTAAGTAAGAAAACCTTATCAGTTATTCCACTGAATACCCAAAAGATAAAAAAGAGACCAACTACTTTGAAGTACTACTATGTATTAAGCCAAGAATATTTTCAGAGTTAAAGACATTATAATGTGATCGGCAGTTATCAATCACATCCTTAGAAGACATGTAATGACAAATTTCACAGGGCTGTTTCTTAGAGTATCACTTCACAGAAGATGATGGCTTGACTCCCGTTGTAGATTACTTAATGTTGTCAGTTATTCAGAGAACTTGGCTGAAAGATAGATCTAACATCCCTTCTGAAAATCAGAATGCTTAAGAAAAAAAAGGCATGCCTGAAGAGGTCACCCCTGCACCTGGAAAGGAGTGAAGAGTACTCTGCACACAAGAATGACATTATCCCTTAGGAAATATATTTAAATTTCTCTTCAATAAATAGACAAATGGGTACTTGCCCTGAAATCCACTCCATAAACATAACCTCAAGTTTTTTATTCTGCAAAATATCCAGGGTACACATTTCCGGGAACACTGATCAGGGTCCAAGCATTTAGCATATTGGGATAGCGAATGATCCTTGAAGACCTATAGGTAATTCAGTATCTACTCAAGGAGGTGAGCTTTAATTAACTGCATTACTGTGACTGAGAATAAGATTTAGTACAATACGTTACCACCAACAGTCATGGATCTGGTCAAAGGAGGCTGTAGCAAAATTTCTTCATCATTAAATTGCTTCTTAAGTTCTTCTACAGATTCCAAATGGAGTTGGAGAAATTCTGCTGTTGCTGCTGATGCTTCTTCTTTAACAGGATCTATCATTCTCTTCAGAAGTACTAGGTCATCCTTTCGGACTTTCAAACAAAGCTTCTCAATTTCTCGGATATTGGATCGGAGTTGCTATAAAAGAAAAAATCATTAATGCCACCATTTCTTAGTATAAAGTATCTTTCTTTTCAGAAGTAATGTTATAATAGTTGTGGATGGAAATTATTACAAATATCTCCAAAATAGAAGGTGTAGCATAATACTTTTACATTTTCCATGTCTCTGGCTGGCCAAATCCAGCATCTTTAGAAACCACATGCTCATACTTTGAATTTATTTAGCATTTTTCCTTCATTAAATGTGGTTATACAAAGATAAATGCTCTTCACAATAAATCAAACACTACAGAAGCATATGAAATAAAAACGATTTTCTCACTTCACCTATCCCACCCCCTCTTAACCCAATCCTCCCACACATTTCTCACGGTTCATGCACACATTTAACATATATAAGGCTTCTCCCTTTTTATTAAAAAAATGGATTACATTATACACAGTAATCTATAATTTGTCATTCCATACTCAACAATACCATTCCTCCTGCTCAATGGTTACACTATATTCCACAGTGTAAGCACAGAAGAATTTACTCAATCACTCCTTCGGTGATCAACAGTCATTCGTGTTGTTTCCAATTTTTAGTTATTACAAACTATGAAACAAATATCCTTGCATATAAGTCCTAATTTACTATATTAGTATATATTATTCTAGTATATACTAATATTAATATGTTATTTTGTGTAGGAAAGACTCTCAGAAACAGGAATATTCAAATGATAATGTGCATTTTTATTTCAGAAGCTATTGTTTTTTTCCCAAAAAGCAGTAACACTTCACACTAGCATCAAAGTATGATTGCCTATTTCTCCACATGCTGCCAGTCCTGCATGTCATCTCACTGTTGCTTTACTCTGCACTGCCCTATGAATGAAGTTGTTAGATTTTTTTTATCAAATGATTTTCCTTCTTTTTGAGAAATACCTACTGGCTTAGTCATAAATTTTCCTCTAATATGTTGCTGTAATGAATTATGTATAGATTTTGTAGTGTAGACTCATCTTTATATTCCTGGGATAAATCCTTTCTAGTCTATATACATAATTTTTAAACACAATGCTGAATTCACTTGCTAGTATTTTATCTGAAACTTTAGCACATGGGGGGTGTGTGTGTGTGTATACACATGTGTGCATGTACACAGTTTGTGTATTTCTACTATCTTTATTAGGTTTAAACTTGCTTTAACAGGTTTAAGGTTGTGCTAGCTTCATAAAATATACCAGGGAGCTTTCCCTCTTTCTCAATGGTCTATACTTTGAAAACAAAGAAACTATCCCTTTAAGATTAAATAGGACAAATTTGCAAAAATAATCAAAGTAAGATGTTTCAAAAAAGTTATATGTCTATTCATATATTTTAAATTATTTTCCCCTAAAGTGTTTTCACAATATTAATGCAAATCCTATACAGTAGACAGACCAGTACATGTTAATTAATTTTTCAAGTGCATACTCTGAGTGAGGTGTTATATTGCTATAGTCTAAATTATTACATATAGAAAAAGCAAAACAAAAAAAATCTGTTTAGGATTTACTTGGTTATCTAGTGGCGACACTGGGGTTGAAAACCCAGGTATTCCTATAGGGCCAGCAATCTTTCCACTAAACTAAAACCATAATGCCTATCTATATAGTATCTTAATATCATACAATCTAAAGTTTCCATTTTACTGTAGTAAAATTAAAGTCAATTCTAGAAAAAAAAAATAGTTTAGTTACAACCTAAAGCATCTTGTAAGACTTTTCTGGGTGAAAAAACTGCACCTCTATCTTACCATACTTCCTGTAACCTTATCTTCAGTCTCTTACCATTCTAATATGAGCTCAAAAACCTAAGGATAATTAAACTGTAGATTCAAAATATGTGAAATGTAGGTATTAATATGTTAAAATTATACAACGGCATAGGTGAGCATCTAATCCAATCTCACAATTTTACAATAAGGAAACTGGAGTCTAGATAAACACAGTGCCTATTTCTCCACATGCTGCCAGTCCTGCATGTCATCTCACTGAATTAGGACTACAGCCCAGGCCTCAAGTCCCAGAACAATACTGTTTGCCACACACCACCATTTCCTGGCTGTGTGACTCCTTTCTGGACCATAATTATAAAGCTTGGTTGTATAGTTGCCAGTCTACAGAAATATTTTAGGTAATATTATCTTGGAGGAGCGTTAAAAATTTTCTACAGTCAAACTTAATGAGTATTTGTTTGTGACATCTTCCTCTCTTATATAATTTGTACATATGCCTGTCCCCAGTCAAATTACAGTAGCCAGCTGAGAACTCTATTACTATGAGTAATGTGGAAAATTTTGAGGGAGAGGAAGAAAAAACCCACTGAAGTATAAAATCTGATACTATAATAACATAAACAATAACAAAAACATAAATAATGGCTAAATTTTTATCAACACTTAAAGTTATCCATTGTGCTGACTGCTTTATATCTTTTATCTTCCTCTTGCAATATATCTTTGAAATGGGTATTACTATTATTCTCATTTTACAGAAGAGAAAATTAAAGCAAGAAGCTCAACAAGTAGCCCAAGATTACACTGCTAGTAAATAGTACAGGCAGGAATCAAATCCAGGCCACAGATCTTATGTTCTTAACTACTTTATTACATAGCAAACACCATCCAACACAAATATAATGCAAACTACACACACAAGCCACATATGTAATTTAAAAATTTCAAAAATTACATTTAAAAAGTAAAAAGAAACAAGGGAAATTAATTTTAATAATATTTTTATTTAACCTAACATAGCTAAAATACTATTTTAATATGCAATTATAAAAATTATTAACAAAATATTTTAAATTGTTTTATTTGTAGTAAGTCTTAGAAATCTGGTAATATTTTACATTCACAGCACATCTCAGTTCAAACTGGCTACACTTTAAGTGCTCAACAGTTATATGTAGTTAGGAGCTACTACATTGGATAGGGCAACAAGGGAATCTCTCTAAAATCAAATAGAGGGAACAGGATGGTAAAACCATATGTGAAGAACATAAAGTTAGGTGTTTCTGCTTCTAAAAACAACAGGCTAGGTGATTCAGACTAACCTTCCCACTAATGGCTACTTAAAAAGTTGAACAAAAATCAAATCACAAAACAAACGAAAAGGAAAAAAAAAAACTTGAAAAGTATCTGAAAGTAAACAAGATAGTAAGTAACTATAGGACAACAGTTGGGCAAAGACAGAAATCTAGAGAGATGAGTCCTGAACTCAGGGCCACATTTGCTTTGGGAGTATTTGCATACCAGAGTACAAGCTCACAAAGCTTGGATTTAAATTTCCATGCCAGGACCTGCTAAGTATAACGACTCTGGTACTTTTGGCTGGGATCGTCAGAGCTCCACCCTAAGAACACAGGTAATCCTAAAATAAAACAGCCCTTGCAAGAACTGCAGACTGGCTTCCAGTCTCCAGTAGCTCATAAAAAACCTTAAGCTCTAAAACTGGATAAAAATAATCTAGGAAAGTTAGCGCCCCCAGGGGCTTAGGAGAGCAAATGAAAATATCTGGAGGAAGATAACATCATCCCTAGCTTCAAATAATTTCTATAAATAATGTTTGAAATAAAATGTCCACCAATCAATCAAAGATTATCAAGCACATGAGGACATATGCAGCGTGAGGAAGAAACAGCAAAACAACAAGGAACAGAAACATCCAAAAGGACATGTAATATGGGAATGAGCAAATGTAGTCTATAAAACTACAGTTATTTTGTTCAAAGGCATAAAAATAAAGCTTGAAAATTTAGCAGACCACTGGAAACTATAAAAAGCAACATGCAGGTTTTTTAATGAATATTCTATAATTTTAAAATAGTGTTCAAAAGAATTTAATAAATGAGTTTAGCTTCATATTAGGCCCAGTTCAAGAAAGATATAAACTGGAAAACAGATCTGAAGAAACTATGTAAAAAGTATCTATGTAAAACTATGTAAAATAGAAACAAGGAAAGTGAAAAATAGAGAAGAAAAGTTAAGAAATACAGAAGATATAGTTAGAAAAGGGTACAATATACATTTACTTAGAATTCCAGAAGAAGACAGAAAATGAATTTGAATACATAATGACTGAGAATTTTCAAAACATTGAAGAAAAACATCCATCCACAATTCAAGGTCAACAAATCCTGAGAAGAATAAATAAAAGGAAAAATACACCTAGCCAGAAGAGAGAAAAAGAAGGAGAAAAGATGTTTAAAAGCGCTACAGACAAAAGTATCTTGCAAAGAAACAGTAACATTATAATGACTTATCAACAGCAATAACAAAAGCCTAAAGAAAATGGAACAATATATTCAAAGTATAGAAAGTAAATTACTACTAACCTAAAGTTCTATATGCTGCAAAAATATCTTTCAAGACCACAGGTAAAATAAAAATATTTTTAGACAAACAAAAGCTGAGAGAATTTGCCTTCAGTAAGAGAAATATTAAATGGTGACCTTCAAAAATAACCATTAATCCCAGATATAAAGTTGGAAATGCAAAAAGAAATGAACAGGAATGAAAATAAGCTAAAAAGTGGGTAAATCTAGATGACCAGTAACTCTACTAAAACAACAATAATAATGTCTGTGGGGTTTAGAAATATTTACATAAAAATAGCACTTGAGTTGCAGGGCATACATGGAACTAAAATAGTCTAAGGAACTGATATTATCTATACTTCTAAGTCAAATATGTATGTTGTAATTTCCAGTAAAAGTATATACATTTATTCTTAGGTATCCATGGAGGATTGGTTCAAGGACTCCCTGCGAATACCAAAAATCCATAGATGTTCAAACTCTTACATAAAATGGTGTCATATTTGCATATAATCTATGAATATCCTCCTGTATACTTTATCTCTAGGTTACTTATAATACCTAATACAATGTAAATACTATATAAATAGTTGTTATACAGTACTTTCATAGGGAACAGTGACAAGGAAAAGAGTCAGTACAGATGCAACTATCCATTCTTTTTTAAATATATTTTTGTTCCATGGTTGGTGAAATCCATGCAGAAGGCTCAAATGTAGTTCCTAAACTACAAAGGAAAAAATTAGATAAACTAAAAAAAAAGATCAGGGGCGGGGCAAGATGGCCGAATAGGAACAGCTCCAGTCTCCAGCTCCCAGCACCAGCGACACAGAAGACGGGTGATTTCTGCATTTTCAACTGAGGTACCGGTTCATCTCACTAGGGAGTGCCGGACAATCAGTGCTGGTCAGCTGCTGCAGCCCGACCAGCGAGAGCTGAAGCAGGGCGAGGCATCGCCTCACCTGGGAAGCACAAAGGGGAGAGGAATCCCTTATCCTAGCCAGGGGAACTGAGACACACAACATCTGGAAAATCGGGTAACTCCCACCCCAATACTGCGCTTTACCAAGGGTCTTAGCAAACGGCACAGCAGGAGATTATATCCCACACCTGGCCGAGAGGGTCATGCCCGCAGAGCCTCCCTCATTGCTAGCACAGCAGTCTGTGAACTAACAGCAAGGCAGCAGTGAGGCTGGGCGCCCGCCATTGCTGAGGCTTAACTAGGTAAACAAAGCCACTGGAAAGCCCGAACTGGGTGGAGCCCACAGCAGCTCAAGGAGGCCTGCCTGTCTCTGTAGACTCCACCTCTGGGGACAGGGCACAGCTAAACAAAAAAAACAGCAGCAGAAACCTCTGCAGACGCAAACGACCCTGTCTGACAGCTTTGAAGAGAGCAGTGGATCTCCCAACACGGAGGCTGAGATCTGAGAACGGACAGACTGCCTGCTAAAGTGGGTCCCTGACCCCTGAGTAGCCTAAATGGGAGACATCCCCCACTAGGGGCAGACCGACACCCCACACCTCACACAGCGGGGCACACCCCTGACACGAAGCTTCCAAAGCAAGAATCAGACAGGTACACGCACTGTTCAGCAATATTCTATCTTCTGCAGCCTCTGCTGCTGATACCCAGGCAAACAGGGTCTGGAATGGACCTCAAGCAATCTCCAACAGACCTACAGCTGAGGGTCCTGACTGTTGGAAGGAAAACTATCAAACAGGAAAGACACCCACACCAAAACCCCATTAGTACGTCACCATCATCAAAGACCAAAGGCAGATAAAACCACAAAGATGGGGAAAAAGCAGGGCAGAAAAGCTGGAAATTCAAAAAATAAGAGCACATCTCCCCCTCCAAAGGAACGCAGCTCATCGCCAGCAACGGATCAAAGCTGGACGGAGAAAGACTTTGACGAGTTGAGAGAAGAAGGTCTCAGTCCATCAAACTTCTCAGAGCTAAAGGAGGAACTACGTACCCAGCGCAAAGAAACTAAAAGTCTTGGAAAAAGAATGGAAGAATGGATAACTAGAATAATCAATGCAGAGAAGGCCATAAACGAACTGACAGAGATAAAAACCATGACACGACAAATACGTGACAAATGCACAAGCTTCAGTAACCAACTCGATCGACTGGAAGAAAGAGTATCAGCGATAGAGGATCAAATGAATGAAATGAAGTGAGAAGAGAAGTCTAAAGAAAAAAGAGGAAAAAGAAATGAACAAAGCCTTCAAGAAGTATGGGATTATGTGAAAAGACCAAATCTATGTCTGATTGGGGTGCCTGAAAGTGAGGGGGGAAAATGGAACCAAGTTGGAAAACACTCTTCAGGATATCATCCAGGAGAACTTCCCCAACCTAGTAAGGCAGGCCAACATTCAAATTCAGGAAATACAGAGAACGCCACAAAGATACTCCTCGAGAAGTGCAACTCCAAGACACATAATTGTCAGATTCACCAAAGTTGAAATGAAGGAAAAACTGTTAAGGGCAGCCAGAGAGAAAGGTGGGGTTACCTACAAAGGGAAGCCCATCAGATTAGCAGCGGATCTCTCGGCAGAAACTTTACAAGCCAGAAGAGATGGGGGCCGATATTCAACATTCTTAAAGAAAACAATTTTCAACCCAGAATTTCATATCCAGCCAAACTAAGTTTCATAAGTGAAGGAGAAATAAAATCCCTTACAGATAAGCAAATGCTTAGAGATTTTGTCACCACCAGGCCTGCCTTACAAGAGACCCTGAAGGAAGCACTAAATATGGAAAGGAACAACTGGTACCAGCCATTGCAAAAACATGCCAAAATGTAAAGACCATCGATGCTAGGAAGAAACTGCATCAACTAACGAACAAAATAACCAGTTAATATCATAATGACAGGATCAAGTTCACATGTAACAATATTAACCTTAAATCTAAATGGACTAAATGGTCCAATTAAAAGACTGGCAAATTGGATAGAGTCAAGACCCATCAGTTTGCTGTATTCAGGAGACCCATCTCACATGCAGAGACACACATAGGCTCATATTAAGGGATGGAGGAAGATCTACCAAGCAAATGGAGAAAAAAAAAAAGCAGGGGTTGCAATCCTAGTCTCTGATAAAACAGACTTTAAACCATCAAAGATCAAAAGAGACAAAGAAGGCCATTACATAATGGTAAAGGGATCAATTCAACAGGAAGAGCTAGCTATCCTAAATATATATGCACCCAATACAGCAGCACCCAGATTCATAAAGCAAGTCCTTAGAGACTTACAAAGAGACTTAGACTCCCATACAATAATAATGGGAGACTTCAACACCCCACTGTCAACATTAGACAGATCAACGAGACAGAAAGTTAACAAGGATATCCAGAAATTGAACTAATCTCTGCACCAAGCGGAACTAATAGACAGCTACAGAACTCTCCACCCCAAATCAACAGAATATACATTCTTCTCAGCACCACATCGCACTTATTCCAAAATTGACCACATAATTGGAAGTAAAGCACTCCTCGGCAAATGTAAAAGAACAGAAATTATAACAAACTGTCTCTCAGACCACACTGCAATCAAACTAGAACTCAGGACTAAGAAACAATCAAAACTGCTCAACTACATGGAAACTGAACAACCTGCTCCTGAATGACTACTGGGTACATAACAAAATGAAGGCAGAAATAAAGATGTTCTTTGAAACAAATGAGAACAAAGATACAACATACCAGAATCTCTGGGACACATTTAAAGCAGTGTGTAGAGGGAAATTTATAACACTAAATGCCCACAAGAGAAAGCTGGAAAGATCTAAAATTGACACTCTAACATCACAATTAAGAGAACTAGAGAAGCAAGAGCAAACACATTCAAAAGCTAGCAGAAGGCAAAAAATAACTAAGATCAGAGCAGAACTGAAGGAGATGGAGACACAAAAAATCCTCCAAAAAATCAATGAATCCAGGAGTTGGTTTTTTGAAAAGATCAACAAAATTGATAGACCAATAGCAAGACTAATAAAGAAGAAAAGAGAGAAGAATCAAATAGACGCAATAAAAAAGGATAAAGGGGATATCACCACCGATCCCACAGAAATACAAACTACCATCAGAGAATACTACAAACACCTCTATGCAAATAAACTAGAAAATCTAGAAGAAATGGATAATTTCCTGGACACTTACACTCTCCCAACACTAAACCAGGAAGAAGTTGAATCCCTGAATAGACCAATAGCAGGCTCTGAAATTGAGGCAATACTAAATAGCCTACCAATGAAAAAAAGTCCAGGGCCAGATGGATTCACAGCTGAATTCTACCAGAGGTACAAGGAGGAGCTGGTATCATTCCTTCTGAAACTATTCCAATCAATAGAAAAAGAGGGAATCCTCCCTAACTCATTTTATGAGGCCAACATCATCCTGATACCAAAGCCTGGCAGAGACATAACAAAAAAAGAGAATTTTAGACCAATATCCCTGATGAACATCGATGCAAAAATCCTCAATAAAATACTGGCAAACCGAATCCAGCAGCACATTAAAAAGCTTATCCACCATGATCAAGTGGGCTTCATCCCTGGGATGCAAGGCTGGTTCAACATACGCAAATCAATAAACGTAATCCAGCACATAAACGGAACCAAAGACAAAAACCACATGATTATCTCAATAGATGCAGAAAAGGCCTTTGACAAAATTCAACAGCCCTTCATGCTAAAAACTCTCCATAAATTTGATACTGATGGAACATATCTTAAAATAATAAGAGCTATTTATGACAAACCCACAGCCAATATCATACTGAATGGGCAAAAACTGGAAGCATTCCCTTTGAAAACTGGCACAAGATAGGGATGCCCTCTCTCACCACTCCTATTCAACATAGTGTTGGAAGTTCTGGCTAGGGCAATCAGGGAAGAGAAAGAAGTAAAGGGTATTCAGTTAGGAAAAGAAGAAGTCAAATTGTCCCTCTTTGCAGATGACATGATTGTATATTTAGAAAACCCCATCATCTCAGCCCAAAATCTCCTTAAGCTGATAAGCAACTTCAGCAAAGTCTCAGGATACAAAATTAATGTGCAAAAATCACAAGCATTCTTATATACCAGTAATAGACAAACAGAGAGCCAAATCAAGAATGAACTTCCATTCACAATTGCTTCAAAGTGAATAAAATACCTAGGAATCTAACTTACAAGGGATGTAAAGGACCTCTTCAAGGAGAACTACAAACCACTGCTCAGTGAAATAAAAGAGGACACAAACAAATGGAAGAACATACCATGCTCATGGATAGGAAGAATCAATATCGTGAAAATGGCCATACTGCCCAAGATAATTTATAGATTCAATGCCATCCGCATCAAGCTACCAATGAGTTTCTTCACAGAATTGGAAAAAACTGCTTTAAAGTTCATATGGAACCAAAAAAGAGCCCGCATCTCCAAGACAATCCTAAGTCAAAAGAACAAAGCTGGAGGCATCACGCTACCTGACTTCAAACTATACTACAAGGCTACAGTAACCAAAACAGCATGGTACTGGTACCAAAACAGAGATCTAGACCAATGGAAAAGAACAGAGTCCTCAGAAATAATACCACACATATACAGCCATCTGATCTTTGACAAACCTGAGAAAAACAAGAAATGGGGAAAGGATTCCCTATTTAATAAATGGTGCTGGGAAAATTGGCTAGCCATAAGTAGAAAGCTGAAACTAGATCCTTTCCTTACTCCTTATACGAAAATTAATTCAAGATGGATTAGAGACTTAAATGTTACACCTAATACCATAAAAACCCTAGAAGAAAACCTAGGTAATACCATTCAGGACATAGGCATGGGCAAGGACTTCATGTCTAAAACATCAAAAGCAATGGCAACAAAAGCCAAAAGTGACAAATGGGATCTCATTAAACTAAAGAGCTTCTGCACAGCAAAAGAAACTACCATCAGAGTGAACAGGCAACCTACAGAATGGGAGAAGATTTTTGCCACATACTCATCTGATAAAGGGCTAATATCCAGAACCTACAAAGAACTCAAACAAATTTACAAGAAAAAAACAAACAACCCCATCAAAAAGTGGGCAAGGGATATGAACAGACATTTCTCAAAAGAAGACATGCATACAGCCAACAGGCACACGAAAAAATGCTCATCATCACTGGCCATCAGAGAAATGCAAATCAAAACCACAATGAGATACCATCTCACACCAGTTAGAATGGCAATCATTAAAAAGTCAGGAAACAACAGGTGCTGTAGAGGATGTGGAGAAATAGGAGCACTTTTACACTGTTGGTGGGATTGTAAACTAGTTCAACCACTATGGAAAACAGTGTGGCGATTCCTCAAGGATCTAAAACTAGAAATACCATATGACCCCAGCCATCCCATTACTGAGTATATACCCAAAGGATTATAAATCATGCTGCTATAAAGACACATGCACTCGTATGTTCACTGTGGCACTATTCACAATAGGAAAGACTTGGAATCAACCCAAATGTCCATCAGTGACAGACTGGATTAAAAAAATGTGGCACATATACACCATGGAATACTATGTAGCCATAAAAAAGGATGAGTTTGTGTTCTTTGTAGGGACATGGATGCAGCTGGAAACCATCATTCTCAGCAAACTATCGCAAGAACAGAAAACCAAAAACCCCATGTTCTCACTCATAGGTGGGAACTGAACAATGAGATCACTTGGACTCGGGAAGGGGAACATCACACACCGGGGCCTATTATGGGGATGGGAAAGCGGGGACGGATGGCATTGGGAGTTATACCTGATGTAAAGGACGAGTTGATGGGTGCTGACGAGTTGATGGGTGCAGCACGCCAACATGGTACAAGTATACATATGTAACAAACCTGCACGTTATGCACATGTACCCTAGAACTTAAAGTACAATAATAAAAAAAAAAGATCAATACAAAAGAAAGTAAATATGGAGATAAAAAATATGTGTAAGAAATAGAAAGCACACAATAAGGTGAAAGATTTAAACCTAAATATATCAATAATTACATTAATTAAAAATGAGATAAATATTCCAGTTACAAAACGAAGATTTATAGACTGAATTTTAAAAAACTTAAGCAATTGTATCTAAAGCATAAACATAAAACATAGATTGTATCTAAAACATAAAGGTTCAATGTAAAAAGATGAAAAAGATAAATCACTTTAACCCTAACATCTCCTCTCCAAAGAAAACCTGCTGTAGCAATATGAGAAAAAACAGACTTTAAAGCCAAAACATTACTAAAAACAAAGAGAATCAGTTTCAATACCTGTACCATGAATATATAATAATACCTAAGTTAAGTATACCTAATAACATACCCACAATACATAATAATGCAAAACCGGACAAGAACTATAAAGAAAAATTTAAACAAATCCACAATCTTAAGGGAAGGCTTTAACGCCTTTAAGTAATTAACAGAACAAATGGACAAAAGGATGTAAGTTAATATAGAGGATTTGAACAATAAGTTTAACACAAACTATATATAAATTATACAGAACACTACAACCAACAAGGTGAGGATACACATGTAAAAAACATACAAATACACATGGAGAACATTTATAAAAATGGATTATATATTGAGTCTTAAAGGAAGTTTTGACAAATTTCAAAAATATTACACTGACATCATACAGACCATGTACTCTGATCATAATAAAATTAAACTTGAAATCATTCATAAAATATATCTAAATATTTCATGTCCAATAATGAAGAAAGACATATTTCTAAATAACCCACAAGTCAGAGAAGAAATCACAATGGAAATTAAAAATGCTGGCTGGGCGCAGTGGCTCATGCCTGTAATCCTAACACTTTGGGAGGCTGAGGAGGGCGGATCATCTGAGGTTAGGAGTTCGAGACCAGCCTGACAAACATGGTGAAACCCCGTCTCTACTAAACATACAAAAAGTTAGCTGGGTGTGGTGGTGGGCACCTGTAATCCCAGCTACTCGGAAGGCTGAGGCAGGAGAATCTTTTGAACCCAGGAGGCGGAGGTTGCAGTGAGCCAAGATTGCACCACTGCACTCCAGCCTGGGTGACAGAGTGAGACTCCGACTCAATAAAACAAAAACAAAAATCAGCCAGACGAGGTGGCATGTGCCTGTAGTCCCAGCTACTTGGGAGGCCGAGGCAGAAGAATCACTTGAATCCGGGAGGCAGAGCTTGCAGTGAGCGGAGATGGAGCCACTGCACTCCAGCCTGGGTGACAGAGTAAGATTGCATCTCAAAACAAAGAAACAAACAAATGAACAAACAAAAACAAATATAGGGATTCAATAAATTCAAATAAATTTACAAAAGGTTAATTGATAATTTGTTTTGTTTTGGTGAAACTTGATAAGCTGATTCTAAAATGTATACGAAAATGCACAGGGCTGAGACTATCTAAATCACTTCTGAAGTAGGAAGTAGGAGAATTTCCTCTGTTAGATATCAAAACTCATTATAGAGCCATAGTAATTAAGAGAGTATGGCATTAGTGCAAGAATAGACAAACACACAGTGAAACAGCCCAGAAACAAACCAAACATATATGCACTTGACTTATGACAAAAGTAGCACTACAGAGCAATGCTGGGGAAAAAAATGAAGTTTTCAAAACATTAGGCTTAGTAATCTGGGTATCCTTATAAAAAAAAGAAACGAAGTTGGATATACCACTTCACACCATATACAGTAATCAATCAGATGGACTGTAGACTTAAATGTGAAAGGCAAAACAATAACACTTTTAAATAGAAGAATATCTTTGTAACCCTGGGTAGGAAAGACTTCTTAAACACGGAAGAACCCTTGAGCCCAGGAGTTCGAGACAGCAGTGAGCTATGATTGCACCACTGCACTCCAGCCTGGGTGACAAAGGGAGATCCCATCTCTAAAAAATAAAAATAAAAGTAAACATGGCACAAAATCACCAACTATAAAAGATTGATAACCTTTAAATTAAATGAGCTTCTAGTCATCAAGAAACACCACTAAGACAGTGAAAAAGTAAACCACTGAGTGGCAGAAGATAACTGCAACACATATGACCGATAAAGGGGTCATAGGCAGAACATATAAAGAAGTCTTACAAATCAATACAAAAAAATACAAACAACCCACAGAAATGTAGGCAAGAACTCTAAATGGGCATGTCTCATAAACACATGAAAAGTTAATCTCATGAATAATCAGGTAAATGTAAATTAAAACCACAATTAACTTACCCACCAGAACAGCTAAAATTAAAGTCTGACAATACTAAATATTGGTATTGGTAAGGATGTGGTGCCCACAGTATTGTATTCACTGCTGGAAGGAATGTAAAATTAACATTACTGTTTTGGAAAATAGCTTGGCATTACTTACTAAAGTTGAAAATAAGTATGCTCAAGGAACCAACAATTCCTGTCCTAGGAATACACTCAACAGAAATATGTGCACATGCGTAAAAATATACAAGAATGTTAACAGCATTTATAATATAAACTGAACAACTCAAATGTCCATCAACAGAATGGATACATATGGTATATTCATTAAATAGCATACAGCAATGAAAATGGATAAACTATTGTTATAGGCAAAAACATAGGTAAATGACAAGCCAGACACAAAGGATATCTTGTTTAATTCAATTTATATAATGTTCAAAAACAGGCTAAATTAAACTACAGTCTTAAGGACACACTTTGGCAGTAAAATTATATACAAAAGGTACAAAGTATTTACCATATAAATCAAGATAGTGATTACTTTTGCAGGGGAAAAGGTGGTTGTAATTGGGAAGAGGCTATGGGCTTCCAGGATACTAGCAACTGTCTATTTCTTGATCTGAGCAGTGATACATGAGTGTTCACAGTATAATAATTTAGGTGTATATTTATATTTTAGGCATTTTTTAGAATATGTAAATTATATTTCACAATAAAAAGTTTAAAAAATACTTTCAGAAAATAATACTATATTGCCTTGTATAGTCAATTAACCTCAGGACAGAAACAAGGTTGAAGCATTTGAGTAGGGGTAAAACTGAGTAGGAATTTTATTATGGAAGTATATTGGATAAGGATATTAACATTCAACTAAACTGTAAAGTTTCTAAGAACGAGGATTGTGTCTAATTTCTTTGTCAAATATCCTAATGGCCACGTTTGGTCCCTGGCATATGATATGATTTAATCAATATGGTAAAAGAATGAATGCTTTCTTAATACTTTCCACAAAGTGGCAAAGTAGTAGTCCAACAACATGGATCTCCCAACTATCAAGAAACCAACTAAAATTCTTCCCTAGAAAAGTGTAAGTCACTAGCATACGAAACATTCCATGTTTCATTAGGTGGAAGAAATAATGAAAATAACTACTCCTTTGGAATTAATTCTGACATACAAGCATAAAATAATGAAGTGGAAGTGAGACGCATGAGAGAGAAACCATGATGCCATCTTTCAGTTCACAAGAATTTGAAGGAACACTAGGATTAGCGATTCTTTAGGAAAGAGAATTTGATCAAGTTTAAAGAAAAAAGCTGTATGATGCCATAGCAGAAATCATACTGTAATAAAGTTTTTTGAAAAAGAGATAAAGTTTCTAAAAAGTAAAATTCTAGGCCAGGCGCGGTGGCTCACGCCTGTAATCCCAGCACTTTGGGAGGCCGAGGTAGGCAGATTGCCTGAGGTCAGGAGTTTGACACCAGTCTGGACAACATGAAGAAACCCCATCCCTACTAAAAATACAAAAAAATTAGCCAGGCGTGGTGGCATGCGCCTGTAATTCCAGCTACTTGGGAGGCTGAGGCAGGGGAATTGCTTGAAGCCGGCGGGTGGAGGTTGCAGTGAGCTGAGATCACACCACTGCACTCCAGCCTGGGTGACAGAGCGGGACTCCATCTCAAAAAAAAAAAAAGTAAAATTCTTACACTATACAAACAAGTTAATCTGACACTATAAAAACAGTTAAGCTCACACCTGTACTCCCAGCACCTTGGGAGGCCGAGGCGGGCAGATCACTTGAGGTCAGGAGTTTGAGACCAGCCTAGTCAACATGGTGAAACCCCATCTCTATTAAAAATACAAAAATTATCCGGATATGTTGGTCGGCACCCATAATCCCAGCTACTTGGGAGGCTGAGGCAGAAGACTCACTTGAACCCGGGAGGTGGTGGTTGCAGTAAGCCAAGATCATGCCACTGCACTCCAGCCTGGGTGACAAGAGTGAGACTGCCTCTCAAAAAATAAAAAATAAGTTAATCTGATAAGAAAGAAAAGAAAGTGGCATCTAAAGAATCCAATATGGTTGTTGCATAAGGTGTGCTATGATAAGTTCAGAATTTTAAGAGACTTGTAAAACAAGGAGAATCTTGTAAGTAAAGTAAGAGCCCAGAATGAGTGGAGGTTGATGAGAAAATGTTAAGAACAATAAAAAGGACTTAAAAAATACATGTAGAGTAACAACAAGAAAGAAAGTTCAGGCCCACTGCTTGGGGCAGATGGTGCAGTGTTAGCAGATGATGCAGAGAAAGCAGAATTATGTAACTCCTATTTTGCTTTGATTCTCTATTAAGGGGAAATATTCAAAATGAAAGGGGCGGAAGAAACATGCTCAAAGGAAATCTGAAACATATCATACAGTAAGGATCTAGGTAGGCTTCCTCAAGGAGGGGAGACTTGTGCTGTCTCTGAAAAATAATACTGGGAAAATAGAACATACTAAATAGGAAGAATAGATTGGGAAAAGACCAAGGTAGGGGGTGGAGCCTTCTAAATACTGTATTTCATCAATTTTAGAAGACAGTATCTTGTCCACATTTTAACATCTCTAAAATTGGAAAGTATCCTAAAATAAATGGTAAAAAGCATTGTGCATAGTTAACTGGCAGTACTTTTTTCTTTCTTAGAGGTATACAGAATAACAGTGTGTCTTACAACTGATGATGTTTTAGATTTAATGTCTTCCCTGAGATTCTGTAGAACCTATGCCAATCAGAGTAGAGGTCAAGGATCCTAAATCCTGATTAATCAGCTCATAAGAATTTTAAGGCAAAATTTAAGTTATAAATTCCTCTAAATCTCACAATAAACTAAAACAACTCATACCCTAATAGCATTAATTTTGGAATCTACTCTTGTATCTTCTTTACCATTCTCTGTCGGTTTTGCTTCTTCTTGTTTCTTCTTTTCTGCTAACCAGTCTACTACATTTGCTTCTCCACTCTCCTCCTTATTCCCTCTCTTTTCTATTGTTTCTCCCTTTTAAATCATCCCCCTTTTAAAAAATTAAAAAGTAAACAGCTCAAATGTTCTACATGTTTCCTAGTAAAATCATGAAAGTCACATCTCACATCTACAAATTCCATGGCTGATTTTATTTTTGTGCATCCGTGTACTTACGGAACTGGGATAGCTTCTCCAAAGCAGTATCTTTCCAAATGTGGTCTGAAATCTACTGAATCAGAATCTCTAATGTGGATCCCAGAAATCCGTGACCTCAACAAGTTCTACATTATCACTATTATGAAGAAAAAGCTAGGCTGGTAGCTTCCTTCCTTCTTCCCTCCCTTCCTCTCATCAGGTCCCTCCCTAAGTCCCTCCCTTCCTTCCTTCCTTCCAGACAGGGTCTCATGCTGTCACCCAGGCTGGAGTACAGTGGCATGATCATGGCTCACTGCAATCTCAATCTCCCAGGCTCAAGAGATCCTCCCACCTGAGCCTCCCAAGCAGCTGGACTACAGAGCACACACCACCATGCCTAGCTAATTTTTTGCTATTTTTTGTAGAGACAGTTTCACCATGTTGCCCAAGCTGGTCTTGAACCCATGAGCTCAGGAGATCCATCCACCTTGGCCTCCCAAACTGTCAGCATTACAGGTGTGAGCCACTGCGCCTGGCCTTTATGAGATTTCTATAAAAGCCAAGTTAATGTTCTTCAGTGAATTATTACAGTAGTAACAATTTCCAACTCTTTCATTTAGTTTCAAATTTTGATCACAAAATGTTTCTTAATCCTAATGTTTTCTTATCCCAGAGAAGAAAATTGTTAAGTATACTATATTTGCAATTTCAAAACAATAATAGATGACTTCTGGTTCTTTCCAAGGTGAGCACAGTTCACTTAATTGGAGAGGAGAGTACAGCACAGGGAGAGAGAGCCCTGGAAATATGCAGAGGGATCAGTGATACATCAGTATTTAGAGGCCACTAAATACCAGAATTCAGCAAAGAACTGATCAGAACATGTATGTGAGGAAATTACCCAAAGCTGGGGAGGGAACCACCTGAACAAGTTAGAGGGAATAGTACCCAGCACTCACTCAACACTGGAGACATTGCCTGTTGCCACTAGCCAAAATGGGAAAACTCTTAATTCACAGGGCATTGAGTAGAGCACTCAAAAAGGTTTTGCCCCCATGATGAGAAATAATTAGCCGCAGACTGAGCAGTGCTGTAGTTAAGCCTAATGGATCATAAGAGTAAGACCCTAAAGGATCAAACAGTTTCAAAGCAACTTAACTACACTCCAGAACAAAGCTCACTGTTTTATATAAATATAAGATTTATAAAAACATTAAAATATCCAGCACCTACCAAAGTAAAAGAGACCCAATTGAAGATCACTAGACACAAAGAAACAAGGAAACATCACCCATAATGAGGAAAATAATCACTGAATTGAAATTGACATAGAATTGCCATAGATATTAGCATTAGTAGAAAAAGATATTAAAATAGTTATTGCAATTGTATTTCATGTGTTCAAAAAGTTAATTAGAGACATAGAAGATATAAAAAAGACTCAAATCAAAATTCTGGAGAAGAAAACTACAATATGTGAGTGAGATGAAGAAAACATTGAATGGATTAATGTCAGACTAGACACTGCCACTGCTAAGACTAATAAACATAAAGGCATGGCAACAGACACTATCCAAAATAAAACACACAGATAAAAAATCAAAAAGAATTAAAAGAGCATCAATGAGCTGTCAGATAACTTCAAGCAACCTAATATATGTGTAACTGGAGCCCTTGAAGGAGAAGAGAAGGGAGGGGACAGAAAAATATATGAATAATGGCCAAAAAATTTCCACATTTGATGCAAACGATAAATCCAGAGGTCCAAGAAGCTCGATAAATTCAAAGCACAAGACACGAAGAAAATGCCACCAAAGCCTATCATAATCAAAGTGCCCAAAACCAGTGATTAAAGGAAAATCATAAAAGTAGTGAGAGAAATGAGACACATTACAAACAAAGGAACAATGATAAGAATTAAGGAGATTTCTCATCAGAAACAATGCAAGTGAGAAGACAGCTGAACATGTTTAAAGTACTGAAAGAAAAAAGTCAATGTATGTAGAGCAAAATTTCTTTTAAAAACAATGGTGAAATAAAAACTTTTCAGATGTACAAAAACTCAAAGTATTCGTCACAGCAGAATCACACTCCCTTTAACAAAAATGTTAAAGGAAATCTTTCCAGCAAAAGGAAAACCATACCAGATGGAAATATGGATCTACATAAAGGCATTAAGCACACTAAAAATGGAAATGACACCAGTACATATATAAGATTTTTTTCTTTAATATCTAAATCACTTTTAAAAAATGCCTATTTAAATGTTATGAAGTATATTACGTATAAAAGCTAAATATATGAGAATAACAGCATATAGGCTGGTAGAGGAGAAATAGAGGTGTATTGTTAAGTTTTGTAAACATATGTGAAATAGAATAATACCACTTGCAAATAAACTGTGATAAGATGTACACTAAAGACCCTAAAGGAACCACTAAAATAACAGAGGTATTAGCTAGCAAGGCAAGGAGATAAAATGGAATAAAAAATTCACGAAAGAAGGAAAAAAGCCATAACTAGTTATAACATTTAGTTATAAAACCAAAGAGAACAAAAGAGAGAAGTTGTTTTTAACTTATCAAAATTCAAAAGAAAACAGAAACATCATTAATCATTAAGCAAATGAAGGTTAAAATCATGAGATACCATTACAGACTTAATTAGAATGGTTAAAATGTAAAAGGCTGACTATATTACCTGTTTGCAAGGACAATGGAGGAACTGGTGGGAATATAAAACGATATAATCATTTTGGAAAACAACTTGGCAGTTTCCTAAAAAACAACTATTATATGTTCTAGCCATTCCACTCCTAAGTATTTACCCACAGTAAATGAAATCCTTTGTCCACAGAAATACTTGTACCCAAATGTTCATAGCAGCTTTATTAGTAATAGCCAAACAGTGGTATAGTGGTATAGTCATACAATAGAATACTATTCAACAATAAAAAGGAATTAAACACTGACACACATTACAACATAAATGAATTTCAAAATATTTATGCAGAGTGGAAGAACCTCAGACACTTCCAAAAGCTGTCTACTAACTCTGAGATACCATATCCTGCAAGGCTCTCCACGATCTGACCCTCTTGATCTCTTTGACTTCATCTCCTGTACTCTCCTTGCTCACAGTAGCCACACTGACCTCCTTACTATTCCTTGACTATGCCACATCCTCTCACCTCAGAGTTGTCCCTCTGCCTGGCAATTCTATTCCCCATTGTTTATGCCTTCACTTCCTTTAGATCTCTGCTCAAATGTCATCAGAAGCCTTCCACAAACACCATTTATTTAAAAGAACACTCAACACCTTCTGTGATTCTTTGTTCCCTTTAACTTGCTTTACTTTTCTTCATGGCATTTATAATCATCTAACATATTACATATTTGTTTATTTTTTAAAAAATCTCTCTCTGCTCTCTCCACTTGCCACCGCCACAGTTGTATGCCCAGTGTCTAGAAGAGTATCTAGAACACAGTAAATGTTCAAATGCTTCTGCTTTTCTAATAATCAGGTCAGAAAAGCAGACATTGTACCAAATTCTGAAAATTTTCAGAAATATCCAGCAGTTAATCAAGGGATCTATAATCACTGACATAAGTTTTTTAAAAAGAACATACATCAACTTAACAAGCTTTGCAGTGCACAAATAGTAAACTGTTAACTATGGCTACCTTTCAACAAATTAAAACTACTTCTCTCTTTTGTTCTCTTTGGTTTTATAACTAAATGTTATAACTACTTATGGCTTTTTTCCTTCTTTCAGAAATGTCCCAAAACTTCTGTCTAAAGATTAAAAAATATACTCAAATATATACTTATCTATATGGATAATTGTAAAAAGTAATTATTTTAAGTTAATTGAAAATTCTGAAAAATGGCTAAATATGTACTTAATGATTAAGAGTGGCTATGCATATATTTGCCTTTTTAAAATATTGATTTAAGGATTCTTAATGTGTTTTTACAACATGTAATTTTGAGAACAAATTGTGTACAGCAGAAAACATTTGGTATCATAATAATTAATCTGATATCTTTACAAACACAGAGCAGAAGTCCACTGGTAAACATTTAAATAACTTAGAGTAAACACATTCTAGACAGCATATAATTTATTGCCAAGGGCTCCAGAGTCATAGCTATTTAATTAAAATAAATCTGGACTATACTTTCATTACCTAACTATCATACTTAAGGCACTGATACTAACATAATGACTTCACACTTACTTCAACATCAAAAGTCACCAAAAAGAATATATATAGCTTAACAAGCATCAACTAAACCACCAAAAAGAGTAAAAATCAATAGAGAAAAAGGTCTCCGTCCATTTATTTAATAAATATCTAATGAGCATCTTATATAGGTATTAAGTGTAGCACTCGAGTCCCTACCCACCTGAATTATTATTCAAAATGTTTCCAGATTAAAATAAAAACATTAGAATACAACACTAGAATGGGTTCTCATTAAAGATTCTTATTAAGTGCCAACTAAGAGCATTGACAGTATGCCAGATAAACTGGTTTCCTACTACTTCTTAGACAAACAATAAATCTCTTCAGCTTTCTAGTATCTGAAAAATGAGGATAATACCCCTTATCTAGCATCCAGATAGCAGGTACTATATCATTTATTGGTCTCTATAACGCAATTGTCAATTAATCATATCTGACTTATATTAACTTTTACTAAGGTTTTAAACTATTGTTTAAATACTTAAGTTTTGTGAATTCCTGTCTAGGTAAGTTCCTTCAAGGAAGAAACTGTGATGTACTTTTCAGAATCCTCTATTATCAATTAGTGTTGTTACTAAATATTAAGTATTTGGGAAGGAGAGCTAGGAAGACGCAGCTTTGTAAAATATTCCTTTTGTACTTTTGTATGACAAGTGACAAAAATGGGGAAAATAATGTAAATACAGTGTGTTCTAAATTAAACTAGCAAGTCAACAAATAAGCAGCTTTACTTCTGTCCAGATTCAAGAGAAGGGGAATTAGACTCCACCTATTGGTGGGGGAGTAGCAAGGTCATAATATAAAAGGCCATGTGGAATGGGAGATATTTTTGTGGATATCTTCAGAAAATACAGTCTACCACAACCTGTATGCAAAAAACTATAAATATTCCAAAATATTAAAGAAGATAAATACAAATGCAAGAATATCCCATATTCACAGGTAGGAAAACTAGATATTGTAAAGATGTCAATTTCCTCTACCAAGGCAACTCCCAACTTCCCAACAAGACTGTGTATGGACTTTAAAAAGCTGATTCTGAATTTCATGTGGAGGAATAAAGAGCCAAGTATAGCCAAAACACTCCTGAAAAGGAAGCATACTGTGGAAGTATTGTACAATCAGATATCAAGCTTTCTCTTAAAACTGTCATAATTAAGATAGTATGTGGAATTTGGTGCAGAATAGACTGACAAATGGAATAGAAAATAAAGATCAGAGACATATGGAATTACATGCAACTCTGGAATTATAATATGCCTCAGAAGTAGCACCACAGAAATCAGGTAATAGTGACACACAAGTGATTTTTCAAGATGGAATAAAACAAAATTTTATTGATGTCTATCTCATACCACCAATTCCAGATGGATTAAAGACTTGAATGTTAAAAGCAAAATATTTAAAACACTCAATTAAATATATAAAGAAATATCTTCTTGAATCCTCCAAGAGAGGATTTCTTGAACAAGCCACCAAAGTAGGAACCATAAAAGACTGATAATTTAAACTATTTTTAAATTGAGAACTTCTTTTTATCAAGACACCATAATGAATGTGACAATATAGCTCTTACTATGTAAATCTAATGATGATAAATCTAGAAAAATCTGTGATAATTGTTGATGAGATTATTTGTCCCAAAGTAACTTTTACACTAACTAGCAAAGTAGAAATCTTTGATTTCTACAAAATTCAGAGCAGATATAAATAAAACTCACCAAATACCTATATCTAACAATAGCTTCGATCTTACTACTCTAATGGCACCCATAAATCTTTTATGCCAGATGGAGGTCAATACGGTAAATATACATGCAAATTTTAAAAATCAGTAAACAAATACTTTGACCATAGCCAATGTCTCAACCAAATCATGTGATTTTTAAATGATAGATTAAACAGCGAAGATGGTAAGAAATCTAAGTCATAATAATCTCATTAAATCATTAACATGCTCAGTAGCATTCAATAGACACCAAATCTTGCTGGGCACCAGGTGCTGCAGAATATACAAATAGTGGAGACATAGTCTGTACTTGTTAGGCCTATAATCTAGTTAGCAAGCATTAAATACAGCTATAGAGAGATAAGTCAAATTTCAATCTAAATCTCGAATCAATCTGTTTTCCTTCATCTCCACTATCTCTAAGCTACTAACATCTATTTCTTGGACCTCTGTAACCCTTCCTAATGATCTCTTGAATTCATTTCATTTTATCATAAGTTAATCACTATACTGCAGCTATAATAACCTTTCTGAATTCAAGAGGACCACAGATGTATTCTTTGGAGCAACTGACTCTAGATTCAGAAACATCAGGCACAGGGCTAAAAAGCCTGTACTGAAGAAAGCCCAAAAGTTTTTATCTAATCTTCCTCTAAAACTTTGTAAGATGAGCACCTACCTGCCGTAGGGGGAAAATGAGAATTCTTCTTCAGAAAACTAAATAAGAACAACCTCCAGATACTGATATTTGGAGGTATCCCTAAGGAAAATGCCAGTTTGCCCAAGCACCCTTAAGTGAAGCCCACCAGAAGACAAGCAATCTAGTTTTTAATATCTCAGAAAAACAAGCAAACAAAAAAACCTATTACACCCATAGACACAATGCTATCAAGAAAGGAAAAGAGAACAAGAAAAAGCTCTTGTAAACTAAATATCATAATAGCAGAAAAAAAGAATTCAAAGGAAAAAGTTACAGAGAAAGCTGAGGAAATCTTTCAGAAAATAGAGTGAAAATCAGACAAGCAACCCAAGAGTTCCAACACCCAAGAGAACAGGGACTGCCAAATTTTTTCTGCAAAGAACCAGAGAGTAGATGGCTTAGGCTTCGTAGTCCATACAGTCTCTGTTGCAACTACTTAACTCTGCTGTTACAGTGTGAAAGCAGCCAAAGAAATGTGTAAGCAAATGGGATGGACAGAGGCCAGACATAGCCTCTGAATCAGTTTGCTGACCTTTAGAAATAAAGAGAAAAAAAAAAAAAAAGCAAAATGAGAAGACACAAAAGAATAAATGACCAAAGAAAAATCTAAGAAAATTACCCAGAACTAAAGAACATGAATTTTTAGAAAGAAACAGTCCAACACAATGACATCATCATCAAATTTCAGAATACCAGGGATGAACTAATCACAAAAGCTCCCAAAGAGGGAAAAAACAAAACAAACAAAACCAGGACCTATACAAAGACTGGGAAATCAGCTGGGAGCGGTAGGTCATGCTTGTAATCCCAGCACTTTGGGAGGCTGAGGTGGGCGGATCACAAGGTCAAGAGATTGAGACCATTCTGGCCAACATGGTGAAACCCCGTCTCTACTAAAAATACAAAAATTAGCTGGGTGTGGTGGCATGCACCTGTAGTCCTAGCTACTCAGGAGGCTGAGGCAGGAGAATCGCTTGAACCCAGGAGGTGGAGATTGCAGTGAGCGGAGATTGTGTCATTGCACTCCAGCCTGGGCAACAGAGCGAGACTCCATCTCAAAAAACAAAAAACAAAACAAAACAAAACAAAAAACTGGGAAATGATATCATACTAGCTTTTTTAAGTATAAACAAAAAAAAGATAGAAAGGCTTGAATATTGAAAGAGAATTCCAACTAGAATTCTATATCTAGTGAAATTAGCAATCACATATCAGGAGAAAATAAACGCATTTTTAAAGAAATACAATTACTTATATTTATCTCCAAAGTACCCTTAATTAGAGGGCTACTGCAAGACTACTCCAATAAAACAACAGAATAAACCAAAAATGAGGAGGGCATAATACCTAGGAAAATAGAGATGTAAACACAGAAAAGCAGCCAAGGAAAGTCCCAGAACAGGAGTTGCAAAACAAGTCTTGAAAGTCCACATAGGAAGTGGGGGGAAGAAGAGTTCAGAAGAAAATCTTTAAAATAAAGAATGGAACTGATATATTTGAGCATATAAGAAATATTATTGGCCAAGTGTGGTAGCTCATGGCTGTAATCCCAGCACTATGGGAGGCCAAGGCAGGCAGATCACAAGGTCAAAAGTTTGAGGCCAGACTGGCCAATATGGTGAGACCCTATCTCAACTAAAAATACAAAAATTAGCCAGGCATGGTAGGCGCCTGTAGTCCCAGATACTCGGGAGGCTGAGGCAGGAGAACTGCTTGAACCCAGGAGGCACAGGTTGCAGTGAGCCGAGATTGCGCTATTGCACTCCAGCCGGGGCAACAGAGTGAGACTCTGTCGCAAAAAAAAAAAAAAAAAAAAAAAAACAGAAAGAAAAAGAAATAATACTGATAGTATGTGACATAGATGTGGAGCATTTAGAGAAAATTAACCGCAGATACACAGAAAGCCAGGCAACTAAAAAATGAGGCAATTATTAACTTTTTAAAAAGTAAAAGGTGGTACTGTATTTCACTATTTGACTTATCAGAAAACAGTATCTCCATAATCCATATGATGAGTTTATATTATATTAATTTAACCAAAAATTGTAATATATGTAATTATATAGGGGAAGGGAAGTAGGAGAGCAAGGTGGGAAGCTAGAGCTTCACCTACCATAAGAAAAAAAAATCTAAACCTGATTAATCAAGAAATATCAGTCTACACATGTTATTTAGTAATAAAGAGATAAATTTCAGGAAGAAAGGCCAAAAGGATTAACAATGGTTTCTTCCAAGTAGGAGGACTTGTAGGTGGAGAATATAGGATATTATAAGCCATCTATCTGTATTTGGCTTTTAAAACCATGTACACATATTATTTTTTAAAAAGTAAATAACTCGCAAAGAATATTTGCAATACTAATTATAGACAGAAGATCAATATCTTTCAAATTATAAGGAGCTCTCACAAAAGACATCAACATAATATAATATATACAAATATATTAACAGGCAATTAACAAGAAAAAAATTACTGTCCAGGCAGCGTGAAAAAAAGTTCACCCTTCAAAGCATTTACAAATCCAGATTAAAATAACAAAGTGGCACAATTTTAATCTACCAATTAGCAAAAATTTAAGAAATGAGTAATACCAATGTTAAAGGATTTTACAAAATGCATTGCTTGTGAGAGTGTAAGTCTGTGTATCATTTCTGGAGGAAAATTTGGTAATAAAACAAAACTTTAAAAATATGTATGGCATGTGATTCAGCAATTTCTGCTAAAAATGTATCCTTAAGGAAATAGTAACAAATGTATATAAAAGGGTTCAGCTGCAAAGGTAATATTTTAGCAAAATTGTCTTAAGACTGTCTTTTTCATACTGATTTAGCAGAAAAAATATAATAGCCTTACCTGAACTGTACGTCCTGCATTGATATGCTCTTCATGCAACTTGTCCCAGATTCTACACCTTTGATACTATACAAAAGAGAGGGGGGAGGTATTACATTTTTCATCACTAAAGGATTATCCCATTACCACAAAAATTCCCACTCACCTACCCAAACTTCATACGAGCTAGAGAAGATAGTGATTTAGTAGTGGTAATTAATTTTCCAAACACATACAAGTAGGAAATTATTAAGAATACTGCATACAAAATTATGGAAATCATAAAATAAACAAAAAACCCCCACTAATCAGGTTATTTTATTTTACTGAAAAAGAGTATGTATTTTGTCTATGTTGCAAACACTCCTGAAATGGAAAATATAAAGAATGAGAATGTAAAATAATACTAAAAATAAAAAGAACAGTGTTCATAAGATATTCTTATTGTATATGAAAAATTGTACATGTTTGTCAATGATAGTGTAAAGTATTGAAAACTAAAAATCTGAATTTTAAAAAAGTAACACTGAAACCACAGACTAGAGAGTAAATAAAAAATGAGACTGAACTTTTAATATATATGTTTTCATTTTTACCAAGGCAATTGTTACCTTTCAGAGTATCATCCAAAAAGAATTGGGAACAGAATCATGGGAATTTTTTCATTTGATAGGAACCATAGGAATATGTGATAACATTATAGCCGAATATTTATATAGAATATAAATATCAACACCAAATATCATATATTATTTTTATTCAAAATTTAAAAATCAAATAATTAAAATGTTAGCAGATGTGACCAGCTACATTAAACACATTTTTGGTACTTTATACATCCCCAAAAAATCAACCTAGAAATAATTTGAAAGGACAGAAATATAAAAATGCCCTCATATATGCATAGAAAACATAGATTATAAGAGTAGAGCACTAAAAAAATTTCTAGGGCGTTTTTATATTCCTTGTTCTGCACAATTCTTAAAATTTGGTAAAGAATGATGCAGCAAAAACTTCTTTTGATACTCCTAAAATTTTTACATCATCTAAGAACTAAACAATAACTATTAAGCTTAAAACAATTAGACTGGCCAGGCGCAGTGGCTCACGCCTGTAATCCCAGCACTTTGGGAGGCTGAGGTGGGCGCATCATCTGAGGTCAGAAGTTTGAGACCAGCCTGGCCAACATAGTGAAACTCCGTCTCTACTAAAAGTACAAAAAAATTAGCTGGGCGTGGTGGCAGGTGCCTGTAATCCCAACTACTTGTGAGGCAGAGGCAGGAGATCACTTGAACCCGGGAGGTGGAGGTTGCAGTGAACTGAGATTGTGCTACTGCACTCCAGCCTGCGCAACAGAGTGAGACTCCTTCTCAAAAAAAAAAAAAAAAAAAAACAATCAGACCATACTGAACATGTATTTACCAAACATAAATTTAAAATCACTACCAAACCACTTTCATTTATAGGAAAAATTTAATTGATGCCATCAGATCCAGTGTGAAAGCTCTTTTAGGCAGTGTTATAACAGTAATAAAAGTTTGAGAAAGGAAGCCAGAGGTTCATGTTTGAAAATAAACCACTTTTAAATTTATTGCCCACTACTAATCTGTTGTGATGTTTCAAGAAAAATTAACACTAAGGAAACAGAGTTGAGAATTTGTAGATGTCAAGGCTATCAGAATTCATGGATCAGAGAATACCAGAGAGGAGAGGGCTGCATGGTGAAGGGCTAGTTGCACTGAGAGGAGAGGAATACGCTGAGAGAGAATGCTAGAGATCTGCAGGGTTTTCCTTTTGAGTCTTCAGCAAAGGACTCCTCCACACATGCATGTCAGAGAAGTACCCGTGGTCAGAAAAAGAACAGGTAGAATAATGCCCGGAGATCACACAAGGCTAGAAATGGTTCATGTGACCATAAGTCAGAGTGGAAAAACCTTGGAATACACTGGGTATCAGGTAGAATATTCCAAAGTATTGCTCTTTGTAGGAAAAAATTAGCCCTGAACCAAAGGCTGTTCTGGTCCTAAGCAAGAAAGGTTAAAAGAAAGACTCAAGGCCAGACACGGTGGCTCACGCCTGTAATCCCAGCACTTTGGGAGGCCGAGGCGGGCGGATCACGAGGTCAGGAGATCGAGACCATCCTGGCTAACACGGTGAAACCCCGTCTCTACTAAAAATACAAAAAATTAGCTGGGCGTGGTGGTGGGCGCCTGTAGTCCCAGCTACTCGGGAGGCTGAGGCAGGAGAATGGCGTGAACCCAGGAGGCGAAGCTTGCAGTGAGCCGAGATTGTTTAACTGCACTCTAGCCTGGGCAACAGAGTGAGACTCCATCAGAAAAAAGAAAGACTCAAAAGGATCAAACTGTTCCCAACTAAACTGTGTTTCAGAATAAAGCTAAAAAATATTTAAAGAAATTTAAAAATATTCAGTACCCAATAAAGTAAATTTCACAATGTCTGGTATCCAAAAGATAATTGCCATGCATGCAAAAAAGCAGAATAATATGATATGCAATGAGATAAACCAATCAACAGAAATAGACCCAGATATGATAGGAATAATGGAATTAATAAATGAGGATATTAAGAACAGTTATTATTATGTGTTCCATGTATTCAAGAAGGTAGAAGAAAATATAAGCACATTAGAAGAAAAGACATAAAAGATATTTTTAAATATTAAATTAATAGAATTAAAAAAGAGTATCTGAAATTAAAATATGCACTAGATGGGATTAATAGCAGATAAGACAATGCAGAAGGAAAGATTAGTAAACCTATGGAAATTGCAGTAGAAACTATCCAAAATGAAACACACAGAGAAAAATAAGTTGAAAATAAATTAACCAAGATCAACAAGTCATGGGCCAAATGAAAACAATATAAAATACATGAAACTGGACTCCATGAGAGAAAAATAATTTGAAAAACTTAATGGCCAAAGATTTTCTAAATTTGAGAAAAATGATAAAACCACAGATCCAAGAAGTTCAAAGGACAAGAAAAATGAAGAAAGCTATACTAATGTATATTACAGTAAAATTACTTAAAATAAATAAAGAAAAAAATCTTAAAAACAGGAAGAAAAAAGACACATGAAGTACCAAGAAACAAAGATAAGAATGACAGAAGACTTCTTGTGAGAAACAATCCAAGCCAGAAGACAGTGGACAACATGTTGGAAGTATTTGAAAACGACAGAAAATGCAACCTAAAATTCTATCCCCAGAGAAAGTTTTTTTTTAAATAAGGCAAAACAAAGATATTTTTAAACATAAAAAAGCTGATAGAATCCATCACCAGCAGAAAGGTGTGCTAGAAGAAATGTTTAAAAAAGTACTTCAAGTTGATAGAAAAGGGATACCTGACAGAAACCGGGTTCTACACAAACGAATGAAGAGCATTGAAAATGGCACATACAAATATATATGTAAATATAAATATTTTTTCTTATTTTTACAATCTCTTTAAAAAATAACACAATTTAAAGCAAAAATAATGAAAACAAATGGGGTTGATAACATATGCAGAAGTAAAATGTATAGCAACCATAGTAAAAAGACCCTAAGAGAGGACCTGGAAGTATACTGTTAAAAGGTTCTTATATGTGAAGTGAATTATATAACATTACTTGAAGCGAGACTGTGATGTTAAAGATATATACTCTGAACCATAAAGCAACTACTAAAAAAATAAAAAATAAAAAAACAAGAGGTATAATAAGCCAGCAAAAGAAAAAAGATGGAATCATAAAAAATATTTAATTAAACCAAAAGAAAGAGGGAAAACAGATGGACAAATAGACAAAAATAGCAAGATGGTAGATTTAAAGACAATAATTTGACAAAATTGAACATTTATTCATTATAAAAACTCTCAGCAAACTAAAAAATAGAAATTAACTTTCTCAACCTGATAGCAGGAATCTACAAAACCCCTACATTTAACATCATACTTAAGTGGTGAAAGACCATTCTCTAATATTAGGAAGAAGGTAAGGATGTCTGATCTCACCACTCTTACTCAACTTCATACTGGAGGCCCTAGCCAGGGCAATAAGATTAAAAAAGGAAGGAAAGAAGGGAGAGAGGGTGGGCGGGGCAAAGACTAGAAAAAAATAAAATTGTCTTCACAGATTACTTGATTGTCTACATAGAAAATATCAAAGAATCTACAGAAAGCTACCTAACATTAACAGGTGGCCCAATGATTGCAGGCCATAAACTGAGAATTACTTGTATCTTGAAGATAAATAATATCTACCCCATAGGGTAGTTAAGAGTAACTCACCTCACTCTGCTTACCAAATATCAAAAATACAAAACCAATAACACAAAGGATATATCTCAGAAACGTTCTGAATCTAATGCATTAGAAACTATTAACTGATGGTGTCTGTGATATTATGATTATATAAATATTACATATATATAATATATATACATTGGTCTTTGTCCACAGTTCCTTGACCATAACTCCCATGGCCCTTGTTAGTCTTTTGTTACAATGCTGGGGCACTTTCAGTGTCCAAAGCAGACCTCAGGAAACAGAACCTCTCTCTGCCCTCCTGCCCTCCGAACCTGCCAATGGCAGGACTCCAAACCCATTGTGGGTCAGAAGGGGTCCTGCCCCATACCCTGGAGGAAGACATGATACATGGAGAGGCCAATAAGAATCTGAACAGACAGGCCTTGTTGGGGTTTCTCCACTCAGTCTGTTACTATTAGACCATACCTGTTTTGTCCAATCACATTTTGACATGGTTGTCCATGCTTCCATCATGCCTATCCAATGAAGTCTCCATAAGAGGCCCAAGAGGACAGAATTTGGAGAGCTTCCAGAGAGCTGATCACATGGAGGTTCCTGAAGGGTGGTGTCTCCAAGGAGGGCATGGAAGCTCTGCACCCATTTCCTCATAGCTCACCTTATGCATCTCTTCAGCTGTATCCCTTGTAATATCCTTTATAAAGAACTGGTAAATTGTCTCCCTGAGTTCTGTGAGCCATTCCAGCAAATTAATCGAGCTCAAAAAGGGAGCTGTGGGAACTCCAACTTGAAGCTGGTTGGTCAGAAGTTCCAAGGGCCTGGACATGTGACTGGTGGGAGGGAAGGGCGTGGTCTTGTGGCACTTGGCTCTCAAACTGTGGTTTCGGAGGCTATCTCTAGGTCTATAGCATCAGAATTGAATTCAACTGGAAGATACCTAAGCTAGGGTCTGCTGAACTGATTGCTTGCTTGAAATATGGGGAGCAACTCACACACATTTGGTAACAGAAGTCTTCTGTGTTGGTGACTATTGTTGTTGAATGAGAGTATAAGAGAAAACATGTTGCGTGTTGATTTTTCCATTCACAGTGCCTATGCTGAATGCCTGGGTAGCCTAACTTACTTGTTATATTCTCCACTTCCAAGTATCAACCTTGCATGCAAGCTTTTTTCACATAATATCTTAATCCTTACAATAATCTTATGAGGAAGATTATCGTTTTACTATTACAACTGTCTAATATCATAGACATTTGCAGCTTTCCCATGAATTATTAAAATGTGAATGTTCAAGTACCATGCTCACTACCTGGTGAAATCATTTGTACATCAAACCCCAGCAACACACAATTTACCCATGTGATAATCCTGCACATATACTCCCTAAACCTAAAATAAAAGTTGGAAGAAAAAAAGAGAGAGAGTAAAGGAAAGTGAGAAAATAAATAGAAGAAGGAGGAGGAGGAAAAGGAGGACATAGAAAAGGGAATAAAAAAGGGTTGTAAAAAAAATTTGGTTCTATAGGTTTTGAGAGGTTTCTTTGTCAAGGTCATTTGTAAAGTTCCTCCAGTGGAGAGGAACAATTTTCTTCATCCTTTTAAAATTCAGATGAGTTCATTGATCAGTGTTTATACTGCTTCCACTGCGCGGACCTTGGGAAAAACAACTTTTGGCCTGTGTGACAGACACCACACCACGGCCCTATAGGTTTGGAGATGGAGCACTCAGTCTAATTTTAGCAGTAAGATTAGACTAGTGAATGATAGTCCCATTTTTTCCTGCTTCAAAAGCATGAATAGGGAAGACCTTCCTTAAGCAGAGTGATTCCATCTTGCCCACCCCTTAAATGGGGCTCTGCAAGTTGCTGTCTCCACAGGGCTTAGGTCCTGGTAAGAGGCCAACTGTGAGACAGTGGCATTTAGGACCACACATGTGGGACACATGACAGACACAGAGGATGACTTGACAGAGATATCTTCAGCTCCCTTCCTGTCTTCTTGATGTTCTCGTTCAGCAAGACTATCCGCTTCTAGGTTGTTATAGTTTGACAGTAGATAAGGACAATTTTAATTAGTTCAATCAATATCTATTGAGCATGTACTATGTGACAGGCACTGGAAATACAGATAGGCGTTGGGGAAAATGTCAAAGTCCTTGCCTCCTTCAGTCTACAGTCAAGAAGGCAGTAAATATCCCTCATTTGCACAATATTTTGTACCCCTCCACCCTCACCAAATATGGTCACATTTTCCAATACACAGAATGACTCCTGTTCCCTTTGGGTAAACAGAAAAAGGAAATCTTTGATGACCAGGAGATAAATAATCTGAAAGCCAAAACAAAAACAAAAAACATGTGAATGTTAAATCTATGAACCTTAAGGTCTGTGGCCCAGTACTGTGTAAGGGTGGTGTGTTTATATCTGACTGGGGATGGTATCATCAGGAGTGTTGAGTAGGAAGTAACTGAGCTATGCAATAGAGTCTGAAAGGTGACAAATGATAGGGTGGATATTGTCAATGGATGTAAAAGAGAAAGCAAAACTATTCAACTCTATAGTTTTTACACCTTCCTTCTTTATTGAGGAAAATGATCTTCAAAATACAAAAATCTAAAATAAAATGATTAAGATGAAAAAAAATCAAAGGAAGATTAAGAACAAATCTAGATACTTTAAATGATTTCAAGTCAACAGGCCCAGGGAAATTACACTTGAGAGAACCAAAAGACCTTGCAAATGTGATCACAGAAATATTTCTGCTTATCTATGAAGAACTGCAAAGAATTGGTAAGGTTCCTAGAGACTTGCAAATATTGACCCAATTTTCACAAAAGAAAATATATTTAAAACACTGCAGGCTGTAAATCTTAATGTGAATCTTGGGGAAAATTCTATACTAGATAATTAGTGAGATGGTTTGGGAGAGCGTGTAGAAATGGTGACAGTATACCAGTATGCTCTGGCCCTTTCCTGTCCAACATTTTCATCAATGACTTCAAAACAAAGAATGCATAATTATCAAATTTGCACATAACATAAATTAGAAGGATTAACATAGATGAAAGATCACAATTCCACATAATAACAAATATAACAATGATAACTGTAAAGTCCAGCATTTAAATTAAAAAGAGCAATTGCACCAGTATAAGAAATAGGTGTGATCTGATTCAATAGATATAATTCACATAAAAAAAAGTCTTATGGAATTCATTTAGTTGATTACAAAGTCAATTTAAAAAGCTGGCAGTATAGAGTGGCTTCTAAAATGATGTAATCTTAGGCTCTATACATGTATATGTATATTCATTCATTCAACACACTTTTTTTCAGAAGCACACTACATTTCAAGCACATTAGAAGTTTAACACATTTACTGACATCTCAAGCAAGTAATTTACTCTAAATCTTTCTCCACCTAAAAAGCGAAGGCAATAATAATAACTAATCTACAATGATGCTATAAGGATTAAATGCTATGATATATATATAGAAACACCTAACACAGCACTCAGCAAATGAAAACAACAACTACTCCCTCCACTGTTACTATTTTCTCACTTGTCTAGAAAACTAGAAAAGATTACTATATCAAGTGGAGGATGAACTAGATGACTTTATTTCTTATTGTAACAAATTATAAGAAAAATAAGGAATAATTCAGATTCCTATTGTTTACTACACGATTTTATAACTAAATTAGGAAACACTATTAAAAGTTATCAATCCAAATGTTTGAGAAGGAGAAAAAAACTTAAAATGATTTAATGATATGTGTGAAAAAAATTACAAGTAACTCCTTACAAATTTAGTTAAGTTGAGATCCCTGACAAGCATTGCTAAACAGCACTACTTTCACAAAATATCATTTTGGTATTGTCTCTTTGCATGGCGGCACTGGAGGGTAGATTAAAGCAGTGCCATAATTTAGCCAAGTACTATGTTTTGGGTTGCAAAGAACAGAAAACCCAAAATTAAAAATGGCTTTAATAATAAGTATTTATTATCTCACATACAAAGCAATCTAGAAGTAGGATGACTCTACGTTAGTTTAATTCAGAAGCTCACAAGGTCATCAAGTGTCCAAGTCCTATGTTGCTGCTTTACTACTATCAATAAGGAGCTTTTGTCCTCAGATTTGTCCCCTAATGGCTGCAAGAGGATTGGCTACAGTTCTAGATACAACAGGAAGACACACAAGACCAAGAAGATGGGGACTCTTTCCTTCCATGCATATCTGTATATCTTCATAACAGCAGGAAAATCTTTCCAGTTTCCATATCCCAAACAGGTTTTTCCTCAGGTATAACTGGCCAGAACTACAGGATATGTCTATTGTTCACTGGTAACCAAACATTGACAAGATTGGAATTACCGCATTCATCAAACCATCATCATTCACCACCTGTGCTGAGGCTTGCCTATCTTGAAACACAAAGGAAGGTAACTGAATGGGGTTCTGTCAGAAAAAAGGAACAAGGTTGAGAAAGCTGATTAAAAGATCAAAGCAGATAGTCACACACTAAAAAGAGAAGTGAAAAATACTTTCATTGTAATCACAGATTAACAATAAATAAGACTGATTATGTCTAATTTTATACTACACAGTTCAGATTTCATGTTGCTTGAATAGCTCATGCCATCCATTTTCATAGTAATTATATGCTGCCTCTTATCATTCTTTGACTATTTCCTATCTTATTTCCTTAACTGGACTGCAAACTTCTTGAGGATTGAAAAATCCATCTTTTAGGCCGGGCGCGGTGGCTCACGCTTGTAATCCCTGCACTTTGGGAGGCCGAGGCGGGCGGATCACGAGGTCAGGAGATCGAGACCATCCTGGCTAACACGGTGAAACCCCGTCTCTACTAAAATACAAAAAATTAGCCGGGCGCGGTGGCGGGCACCTGTAGTCCCAGCTACTCGGGAGGCTGAGGCAGGAGAATGGCGCGAACCCGGGAGGCGGAGCTTGCAGTGAGCCGAGATGGTGCCACTGCACTCCAGCCTGGGCGACAAAGTGAAGACTCCGCTTCAATTAAAAAAAAAAAAAAAAATCCATCTTTTACATATTCTTCAATGCTAACAATCTAAGAAACAGCAAACATCAATAAATATCTATGAAAAGCTAACATTTATTTCCTATAATAAATAATCTCCCTTCTCATTAAACCTGGCAGATTGAACACAAATATTCAACTCTACTCTTTTCCAAAATCCCACTAAATGACAACAAAGAACTTTAGAAAGTATAAATTCACAAGAATAATGAGAATAGAATAGAAGACATCAACTAACAAAAAAATTTAACATTTTGTAACATTTTGGAAGCTGGAAAGAGTATGGATATGTTGTAACTGACTCAGCAAGCCAAAGAAAGCTAAAATGTAAGCCTGTAGAAGGGGTGCATGGTGGGGGAGAGTGGCAATGAGAAGCAAGCCACAGCCAGGCATGGTTGTTCATGTCTGTAATCCTAGCACTTTGAGAGGCCAATGCAGGAGGATCACTTGAGGCCAGCGCTTTGAGATGAGATGGGCCTGGGCAGCATGGTGAGACCCCGTCTCTAAACAATGACTAAGCAACTGAAGGTACCAGCTACCAGGTAACCTGATGGAAGTGTATGGTGGGGCAAAATGCAAAAGGTTTGGTTGAAAGTTTATGTAATGAACAGGTAGTCCACCAGATCCCCTCTATACTTGCCCAAGCAACTGCCCTGTTCCACCACTGCACAAGACAATACTATAGGAGACAGCCTCTGGAGAGGCTAGAGACGCTAAGGATCCTGGACACCAAGCACAGCTAAGGGCAGGGATCAGTTACCACACCACAACCAGGAAGATTAAGCCTGGACAATAAATATCTGAATGGTGGTGAGCCTGCTCACCTCCTCCCCTACTTTCCTTCCCCTGGCTTAAAAGGCTGGTCACAAAATTCATACTATATCCACCCCTCCAACCTCCCCACCCCAACCCCTGCCACAACTATCACCTTTGAAAAAATAAACATACCCCAACAGGTAGGAGATGGAGGATTGCTCTTTCTTAAAACTGAACAGCTAACAAGACCTAGAGTTACTGATATCTAGTGGTTCTCCAATTAAAATAGATTCTCAGCTATTCACCCCTCCAGACAGCAAAGCCCCCACTCTAACCTGCTATCCACATGCATACACACAAACACATTTACACACATACCTTCCAATCAGCACTTTAAAATATCAACAGTCAGCCAAGAAAAGCCTATAATACTATATGCTGAAACAGAAGAAAGAGAGAGAGAGAGAAGAAAGAAAGAAAAAAGGGACTTGGGAAAAACAGGACAAAGAAGCAGAAGAAAACTTAAAAAAAAAACTGTAGAAAGATGTTATTATACTGCATCCACAAAATGAAAAGAGAATTATCTTTAAAAGAAAAGGAGAGGTCAGGCATGGTTGTTCACATCTGTAATCCTAGCACTTTGAGAGGCCAATGCAGGAGGATCACTTGAGGCCAGGGCTTTGAGATGAGATGGGCCTGGGCCCATGTAGTGAGACCTCGTCTCTACAAAAATATTTAAAAATTAGCTGAACATGGTAGAGCACACCGGAAGTCTTAGCTATTCAGGAAGCTGAGACAGGAGGATTGCTTTAACTCAGGAGTTTAACATTATAGTGAGCTATAATTGCACCACTGCACTCCAGCCTGGGCAACAGAGTGAGACTCTGTCTCTATTTAAAAAAGAGAGAGAGAGAGAGAGAGACAACAAATGCACTGAGAGAAAAAAGAACATAGAAAAGGTATGATTGTGGTTATTCCATCCAAGCTGGAATGTGGATGTGATGGCTGGTGCTGGAGTAGCCATTTTACACACAAGGTAGAACCAAGTTGAGGATGGGAGAGTAAGATAAAAAGAGCCTGGATCTTTGAAGATTGCTGAGCAGCCACTGTACCCCTGGACTACCTCTGTTACTATGAGACGAAAAACAAAAGCAAAACAAAACAAAAAAATTTCTATCTTATTTAACATATGATTTTTTAGTTTTCTGCCTCTTGTACCTTATCCATATAATTAATACAGTATGTGCTATACAGTAAGTTTTTCCCCAAATCCTTACAATACAAAACAAAGAAAATTATGTTACAGGCTTACTATCTTGTCATTCCTATTAACAATGCTTAAGTCTATCTTACGTTAGCCAAGAAAGCTGAATGATAACACTTCAAATTTCAGGATTACATTCTAATCAAGTTTATCTTGTATAATAAAATGAAGGACCTATGGAATACAGCTCCAGGTGTCCACAGCACACTACGCTCATTGTTTTCAGATGTTGCAGAATCACCCCACTAAGGCTTACCTTCAATTTCCCTTCAGTCTGACTTTCTTCTTTTAAATTCATATTGGATGACTGATGTCCAGCATAATGAATATTTTATCTTTCTACACCTTTCCTCCAAGAATAATATGCCTTTTTGAAAGTGAGGCACTGTCAGACACCTGGAGTCCAAACTTAATTCTTAACTCTTTTGTCCAGACTGAGCCCTGCAGCTTTTAAATGTTTTTACATTTCTATAACATATCTATTAAAATAAGTTATTCAATCCTATATAGATAAAAAAAAGTTGCTTTCATAATTAAGCTAGACATCCTAGATATAGTGGAATGATCCAGGATATGGAATAAAACATAGATCAGTATAAAATTAACTGTTTGGCTTAAGATGATATCACCTACATTATAATTATAATTATTCTGATACTGTCTAAAAATTCCACAGTAAGTAAAAATTTCATAAAATGCTAAAGAAAAAAATGTCCGGCAGAGATGGATGGATGTAACTCTAGAATAATCTTCTTGTGACATCTGGCACAATTAATGAAATCAGTAATATAACCATTCTATCCCCACCCACCTGGCTTTTCCATTGATGACTGATTGGGTGGTACATATAGCAAGGATCTGAGGGTACTGACAGCAGGCACTTTTGTATAGAATAAACATAAGAAAAAGAAAATCTAAGACAGACATGCCAAACCTCAAAGGAAAAGTAGGATAATAAAGGAAAGAAATGGCCTTAATTTGCTTCCATTCATGTTAAAAAGAACCCATTTACTAAACAATTCCTCTCCATCCTTAAAAGTCACAGTATTACTTATTGCTTATAAGTAAAGAAGAAAGAAATGCAGGGATGACAAAATACTAATCCTGAATTCTAGAAAGACTTACATATTTGCATTAAACTTTTCATTTTAATATTCTCAGAACTGATTTTCTCCGCTTTTAAAAGGACTTGAATTCTAGAAAGAGAGATGGTATCTATGGAAGAAAGAGGGACACTTTTCTGACTTCTATATGCTACTGAGTTAAGTAATGAATAATGTTTATATTGAAAGGCTTCATGACCATATCCTCTACTCCCAACCTTCAAATGAATGAATGAATGAATGAAGGTTCTGCAGCTTAAGACTTATTCTGGGAAAAGTCTTCTTGAAGCAAAAAATATCACTAACCTGTCCCATAGCAAATAAGACAACATAATCTGCCAAATTAATGCTCAGTACTGAGTAAACTTGATGTTTCCAAAAACGCCACAACCACTTCACCGACCAGGGCAGGTTCTATGCAACCTCTACCATAGTCTCTGAGACTAATTCATCTTCCCTCTACCTATTTCCTCAACTGACTTAGGCAGTATTTCTCAGTTGTGAGCTTTCCTCAAAGGGAAGCAGTGAAGTAAGGAAATTCCCTCATACCTCACAATGATTTACTTCTTTAATGTATGTACACCTAAAGAGGATATGAGTTACCGAAAGACACACACTCAAAGTTCAAAAACTTGCCATGGGGTGAATGAAATTAAGGCAGGTAGATTAGCCAAAGTTCTCTGCCTTTACATTAGAGTGTATTGTCAATCAATTTGTATCTTAATTACTAACTGCCTAAAACCTCAATATGTACAATTAAAAACATATAGACTTGGCCAGGCGCCATGGCTTACACCTGTAATCCCAACACTTTGGGAGGTCAAAACAGGAGGACAGCTTGAGGCCAGGAGTTCAAGACCAGCCTCGGCAAAAAAGCAAGAACCTGTTTCTTCGAAAAATAAAAGTAAGTTAGCCACGCATGGTGGTGTGTAGATAGCTTGAGTCCAGAAGTTTGAGGTTGCAGTGGGCTATGATCCATGCCACTGCACTCCAGCCTGGGCAACAGAGCGAGACCTTGTCTCTTAAACAAACAAACACAAAAGTATAGACTCTATTCCTATATCCCTTCCTAGAAAAAGGAATATATGAGAGGTATATATGCAGAACAGAAAAACCAGCTAAAAAAATGCATAATGTTGCTAAATCAATAGGAGCTAGGTGTTTCAGCAAAGCCTCTTATCTAATACTCTAAATTTAGCTGAAATGAACAAGCAATATAAATCAGACTATGTAATTATTTCTTGTGGTAGTAAATGAAACAGCTCACCTTCTCAATATTTATCTGGTGCTTTCTTAACCTTTCCAGGTCTGTTGGGATTACTATCTTAATGAATTTCTGGATAGCTGGTTCAAGACGGCGTAATTTCACTTTTTCTTCATCTTCAGACATCCTAAAAAAATGATATATGACCTCCCTGGTAACAGCTGTCTTCTCCACTCATATAGAAAAACCTAAAAGAAAAATATTTCTTTAAAAATGTTTTCAAATTAGTTTCCACTATTTTTAAAAGCCAACAATTAATTAGTTTTACAATTTATTCTAAATACATATCAACTTAATGTTGAGCTTGAGTGACTTATTTTTTCTTTATGAAACCACTGATTTTTAAATCTTTTTCTCTTTACAAAAATTATATTTTAGAATGTTCAGACAATATAAATAAATGAAGAAAAAAACAAAGTCAGCAGTCATCTCCTCACCTTTTACAAAGAGTACAAAATGCACTCTTTACATTTTGGCATAGGTCTCTCCAGGCCTTTTTCTATGTAAGTATGTATGTATGTTTATAAATACTTTAAAAAAAAAATAGGAGTATACTATCCAAGTTTTCATTTTCTGATCTATCTTGGACATTGAATAACCCTTTTAAAAAAGGTATCAAATGGCTTAACACTGATGCTTGTATCAAACTTCACATCTAATGTCATCATAATGTAACTTTGTAATTACACAACTTCAAATATATTATAACATAATATGCAACTCTTCTCATTGATATCCTTTAAATTGCCTCTTCCATTTTCAATAAAGTGATTAGTATTGCCTATAACTGACTCAAATAACCAGTGACAGAGCTGGAATAAGAACCCAGATTTTCTAAAATTACATTGAAATACTTTTTCCACTCCACCAGTAGTTTCCTACTAGTGTTCCAGAAAGTCCAAGGGTATGCATTTGGGGCCAGAGTACAAGGGTAGGGTATACAGGTGAGCATGTTCCAGGACCCCACCCCCCACTTCAGTTGTAGAAACTTTACTTACAACTATTTTATGAATTGGAGCTTATCAGAGCTTATATAAATAACGGGCTTCACAGCTTAACCAAGCTTGAAAGCCACCGTTGTAAACCATGCTTTCATGCCATTTCATTAACCACAACCTCACCCATGTTTAAAAAATTTTAAGTTGAGAATGTTAATACTACTGAGTAGTGCTGTCTTAGTCCAGGGTCTATAGAGACAGGAATTCACATACAAACTTTGTGGAGCCCCTGAATCTTTATGAAAATTTATGAATGAAGGGGCCAGGTACAGTGGCTCATGTCTGGAATACCAGTACTTTGGGAGGCCAAGGCAGGAGGACCACTTGAGCCCAGGAGTTCAAGGCCACCCTGGGTAATATGCCGAAGTACCATCTCTACCAAAAAAAAAAAAAGTGAATGTAGTTTATTTTGGAGAATAGAGCCCACTGTTTCAAGAGATTCTCAGAGATCTATCATCCCCAAAACATTAAATATTTATTCCCTTTCTTTCACAGTTGAAAATCTTGATGTGTTAGTTATACAGACTGCCTCTAATACCTACCCATTAGTAACTTGGTTTTTATGTCTGACACAAGTTCAAAAGTAAAAAAGGAAAATCTCCAGGTACAAAAACAAAGAGAGTAAAACAGGTGCAACAGTGAATGGAAACTGGGGACATATGGAGAAATTCATTACCAAAAGAGATCATCCACAGACCCAACAAAACAGGAAAATTCATAGCTAATGGACTAAAGATAATAAAATAATTTTAAAAAGAAATTAAAGAAAGTATATTTTTAAATATCCAAAAACATAAAGGAAGGAATAAAATCTTTTAAAAAATAGATATTATGAAACAGTAAGAGGCCAGCCTGAATATAAACCAAGTAAAACTTCTAGAAATGAAAATCTCAAAAGATGTGTTAAACAGTAAATTATATAGATAAGAGACAATTATTGATTGGAAGAAATCACTCAGAACACAGAGGAATAAAAAGATGAAAAGTATAAAAAAGACATAAAGGATAAAATGAGAAGCTCAATAACAAGTAGGAGTCCCAGAAAGAAAGAACAAAGAAAATGGTAAGAAGGAATTATTCAAAGAGAATATACTGATAATTAAAATGTAAGACCTCAAACTGAAAAAGAACATCAGCCTCACGGAGCATAAATTAAACCAAATTTGCCTAAATACATGGAAGGGAAATTGCAAAACATTAAAGAACAAGAATCATAAAAAAACAAATGAGAGATAAAAGACAGATAAAGCAATAATATCTTGCTTTTAAGAGCAAGATATTAAAAGACAGAAATACCTTCAAAGTGCTGAGAGAGTTGGTATATTCCCAGGTAAATTATCATTTAGAATGAAAGCAAAATAATCATTTTCAGACATACAAGGACTAAGAGAGTTTATTGCCAAGCTCCTCATTAAAAGTACTAAAAGGAATATTTTAACAATAAAGAAAATAAACCCAAAGGAGTGGAATAGCAAGAATAGAATATGGAATAGCAATGAATAGAATACACTGTTACCGGATAGAATAAATGGGTGGATGAAAGAAAATAAAACATTTATTTTGAATAGCATGATGAAGTATAATAAAAATGTTTCCATGTAAATAATTTTCTATAATTACATAGATGCTTCACAATTTTACAAATTGGCTATTGTTGGCTATTTAGGTTGTTTCCAATTTTCCACTATTACAAACTACAGTGTAATTACCCTGCTTACACATAAATCCATACTGCCATCTATAATTATTTCTTTGAAACAATCAACAAAGACACAACCTATATAAAGGGAGAAAGTATTTGCAAACCAGTCATCCAATAAGGGACTAATATCTAAAATGTATAAGGAACTCAAACAACTCAACAGCAAAAAAACAAACAGTTCCATAAAAAAGTGGGCAAAGAACCTGAATAGACATTTCTCAAAAGAAGACACACAAATGACCAAAAGGTATTTTTTTAAATGCTCAATATCATTAATCATCAGGGAAATGCAAATCAGAACCACAATGAGATACCATCTCACCCCAGTTACAAGGGCTATCACCAAAAGGATAAAAAATAACAAATGCTGGCGAGGATGTAGCAAAAGAAGCCTCTTTTTTCTTTTCTTCTTTCTTTTTTTAGAGAGTTTCGCTCTTGTCGCCCAGGCTGGAGTGCAGTGGCACAATCTTGGCTTACTGCAACCTCCGCCTCCTGGGTTCAAGCAGTTCTTCTGCCTCAGCCTCCCGAGTAGCTGGGATTACAAGCACATGCCACCACGCCCAGCTAATTTTTGTATTTTTAGTGGAGACGGGGTTTTGCCATGTTGGTCAAGCTGGTCTCGAACTCCTGACCTCAGGTGATCCACCCGCCTCAGCCTCCCAAAGTGCTGGGATTACAGGCGTGAGCCATGATGTCCGGCGAGAAAGAGGACTCTTATACACTGTTGGTGAGAATGTAAATTAGTACAGCCATTATGAAAAACAGTATGGGCTGGGTATGGTGGCTCATAGCTATAATTTCAGCACTTTGGAAGGCTGAAGCAGGAGGATCACTTGAGGCCAGGAGTTTGAGGGTAGCCTGGGCACCATAGCAAGACCCTTCTTCTCTGAAAAATTTAAAAATTAGCTGGGTGTGGTGGTGTGTCCCTGTAGTCCCAGTGACACTGAGGTGGGAAGATCCCTTGAGCCCTAAAGTGTGAGCCTGCAGGAAATGGTGTTCTTACTATTACACTACCGCATAGGCAACACAGCGAGATCCTGTCTCAAAAAAAAAAAACAAAAAACAAAAAACTGTACAGAGGCTTTTCAAAAAAATTAAAAATAAAACTACCATATGATCCAGCAATCCCACTACTGGGTATTTATCAAAAGGAAAGAAAATCAGTGTATCAGAGAGATACCTACAGTCCCATGTTTATTGCAGCAGCATTCACAATAGCCAAGATACGGAATCAACCTAAGTGCCTGTCAATGGATGAATGGATAAAGAAATTTTGGTATATATACACAATGAAATATCATTCAGCCATTTAAAAAAAAAAATGGGTTGGGCGTGGAGGCTCACGCCTATAATCCCAGCACTTTGGGAGGCCGAGGCGGGCCGATCACCAGGTCAGGAGATCGAGACCATCCTGGCTAACATGGTGAAACCCCGTCTCTACTAAAAATACAAAAAATTAGCTAGGCATGGTGGCATGCACCTGTATTCCCAGCTACTTGGGAGGCTGAGGCAGGAAAATCGCTTGAACCCAGGAGGCGGAGGTTGCAGTGAGCCCAGATATCACCACCGTACTCCAGCCTGGGCAACAGAGTGAGACTCTGTCTCGGAGAAAAAAAAAAAAAGAAAAAAAAAGAATGAAATCCTGTCATTTATAGCAACATGGATGGAACATGTAGCCTGTACTCCCAGCTACTCAGGAAGCCAAGGTAGGAAGATCACTTGAGCCCAGGAATTAGAAGCCAGCCTGGGCAACATAATGAGATCCCCATTTCTTAAATAAAAACAGGGAAAAAAAGTTGATCTCCTGGAGGTAGAAAGTAGAGCGATGGGAAGGGGCAGGAGGGATGAAGAGAAGTCGGTAAATGGGTACAAACATACAGTTAGATAGAAGGAATAAATTTTTCATGTTTAATAACACAGTGGGTACCTATAGTTAATAATTTATTGCGTATTTCAAAATAGCTAGAAGAGAAGATCTGAAGTGCTTCTAACACAAAAAAATAATAAATGTTTGAGGTGATATATATCCCAAATACCCTGATTTGATCATTACACATGGTATGCATGTATCAAAATATCACATGTATCCTATAAGTATGTAAAATTATTGTGTATTAATTGAAAAAATTTACATAAAAATAAAAAATATCTAGAAATAGAATTATTAGGCAGACAGATTTTTCAAAGTTTTTTTTAATATATATTGCCATATCCCACAAAAGGTTATGCCTACTATGTTCCTACCAGAAACATAACACGATGTCCATTTATCCATATTCCAACCAATGTACTTAGTATTATCATTCTTAGATATGCCATTGGTGAGGCCGGGCGCGGTGGCTCAAGCCTGTAATCCCAGCACTTTGGGAGGCCAAGACAGGCGGATCACGAGGTCAGGAGATCGAGACCATTCTGGCTGACATGGTGAAACCCCATCTCTACTAAAAATACAAAAAAACTGGCCGGGCGTGGTGGCGGTGCCTGTAGTCCCAGCTACTCGGGAGGCTGAGGCAGGAGAATGGCATGAGCTCGGGAGGTGGAGCCTGCAGTGAGCCTAGATCCGGCCACTGCACTCCAGCCTGGGCGACAGAGCGAGACTCCGTCTCAAAAAAAAAAAAAGATATGCCATTGGTGAAAAAAATGATGTCTCATTATTGCTTTACTTTGCACTCCTTAAATTACTAACGGGATGGATTTATCAGCCATTTGCATTTCTTTTTTCTTTTTTTTTTTTTTTGGCCCAGGCTGGAGTGAAGTGGTGTGATCTCAGCTCACTGCAACCTCCACTCCCCGGGTTTAAGTGATTCTCCTACCTCAGCCTCCCAAGTAACTGGGATTACAGGAACGCACCACCACGCCCTGCTAATTTTTGTATTTTTAGTAGAGATGGGGTTTCACCATGTTGGCCAGGCTGGTCTCGAACTCCTGACCTCAGGTGATTGACCTGCCTTGGCCTCCCAAAGTACTAGGATTATAAGCATGAGGCACCGTGCCCTGCTGCATTTCTTCTTTTTTTAATTTTTAATTTTTGTGGGTATATATTAGTTGTAGGTATATATTTATGGGATATATGAGTTATTTTGATACAGGCATACAATGTGTAATAATCACATTAGGGTAAATGAGGTATCCATCACCTCAAGCATTTATTCTTTGTGATACAAACAATCCAGTTATACTCCTAGTTATTTTAAAATGTACAATTGAATTATTATAGTCACCCTGTTCTGCTATCAAGTACTAGATTTTATTCATTCTTTCTCACTATTTTTTTGTAACCATTGCATTTCTTACTTCCATGAATTGCCTGTTCATGTCATACATATCTGTTTTACTACAGAGGATGTCTTTCTCTTATTCTCTCATAAAAGGTTATTAAATGTTAAATATATCAGTTACTTGTCTAACATTAACATTTCCCAATCTATCACACTGCCTCTTTTGTTTTCTATACTGCAAAGAGATATCTTTATATCTACCATCATTCCTATCAAAATGTTTTTTGAACACACCTGTTGTTCAATAGATGCTGCCTGAACTAAAATATTTCTTCACCATTGCTAATCCTATCACTCTAGTCAAATAGCACAATATGCATAGCACATGATAATGGAGGAGCTTCAATTAGTCTACCTTTAGACTCTTTCCCTCCAAAATGGAATAGAAACTATAAAAACATAAACTGTATTATAAATGAATAGCATAACCACACTGAAAGAAGTGAGGAAGAAAAATAATCTAAGCCACTTTAGAAAACAATATTTTAACTGAATACTGTAAGACTAGAGACAAAAGGAACTACACTGTCCTCTATTTAGTAAATGTGTTTCTCACAGGAATATAGGTCAGAAATCCTGAAATTACTTTATGTGTATACTAGGACTGAAAAAATAAGAAAACATTTTGTAGACTACAAGAGTCAGATTTCTCACTGTCAGATAAAGAAGTTAAAAATAAGGGACAAAACTAGAATGAACCCTGTGGTGTTAGACTAGAAGCAAAGCTACTGGGATGAACTTTTGTTTTTAAAAAATATATGGATAAATAAATACAGAAATAAATACAGATCTTTGTGTATACATGGGTATGCATATGTATAGACTGGTGTCTTCTGTGGGGCCCTGGAAGTAATGTTACCCCAGAGCAATGAACATCCCTAGAGCACAGATCTTTGTGTTTAAATACTATTCTCCAAAAAAAGAAACTATGGGTCTTTGGAGAAGTGGCTGATTATCAGGGCTGAGGCACAGAAAACATATGATGAGCCTGGGGCATCATATGGTACCAGAAAATTAGGAAGTTCCAAAAAAGAAAAAAAAAAAGGATGGAAGCATGCTGAAAAGCTACAGAAAGCAACCTAAAAAAAAAAAAAAAAAAAAAAAAAAAAAAAAAAAAACTCCAATGATCAAAGCTGAACAATTTCACACATAAAATAACACAAGTGTAAGATAAAAACCAATAGAAAAACATCTGAGTCCACATGGATACAAATAAATAACGGAATACAAATAAACAAATGGGAAAAGCGCAGCTCATCCTTACAGAATAATTTCAATTAATAAATAAAGAAATGAGGAAAGTAGAAAATCATCATTAGAACACCATAGTCATAATTGCTGAAGGCAAGATCCACCAATGGATGTGAAATTTAGCAAGGGAAAGTCTGAGGAGAAACAGGATATGCGTACAGTTTAAAAGCTCCCCCAAGATGTCAATTAATTATAAGGAGAAAAAATAAGACCTTTATATTGGAGAATCCCAGTAGACACTCTCTTACCAAGTGATCAAGAGTAACCTCACAAGCAATAAGTCATATCTATCAGCTACGCTCATATGATGAACTGAGAAGGGCACACACACTTTTGTGTTCTTAACAAAAAAGCATAGCCTTAATCTACTCATGAGAGAACACTGGACAAACCCCATTTGAGGGGCACTCTACAAAATAACTGACCAGCATTCTTCAAAAGCGTAAAGATCAGAAAGAGTATAAAGACTGAAAAAGACTATCAATGTAAAGACAGGAAAAGACTGAGGAACTGTCACAGACTGGAGAAGACCAAGGACCCAAGACAACTAACTGCAATGTCGGGTCTTAGAGTAGATCCTGGAATAGAAAGAGGACATTAATACAGGAAAAAAAAAAAATCACAAGTCAGTAATTCGGTTAATAGTATTATACTAACTTCCTGCTTTTGATAATTGCGCTATGGTATCTAAAAAATTATTAATGGAAGCAATAGGGAACTCTGTACTACTTTTGAAACTTTTCTGTAATTGTAAAATTATTTCAAAATAAAAAGGTTTTTTATGTATAAGAAGATGTTTCACGTAAGACAGGTAGAAACATTTAGAAGTCAAAGAACTGCAATGGTATTCACTGCATTAATACTTGGAGAGAGGGGTGCCAGGACTGTGCCAGGTGCTTTACAAACTTTATCATGTAGTGCTTACAACTAATATGAGATGGGTACCATAATACTTATGTTTCCCAGTAAGTTACTTGGGAGGTTATTAATAAGTGAAAGACCCCATTTCTCAGAAAACCCAGCCCCCAAAAGTGACGAACACCTTCCATCGGCTCAGAGGTCCCACTTTTCGGGATACTGGTGGCGCCCGATTTCTTCGGGCCCGCCGCTTTGGGTTTCTGAGTTATGGAAGAGACAGTGAATTTGGAGAGAAAAGTCAATGTGAGGTCTCCTCTCTGAACCTCAGATAGCTAAAAGGAGGGAGCCAAGGGGTGGGACCTTCTGCGAACCACCTCTGGGTCTGGTGAGCAGGGGCTTTCGGCCTCTCGCTCCCTGTCCACTCCCCACTACCCTCGAGCGTCGCGTCATTCCTCGCAGTGTCACCCACAGCACACCTGGGCCACACACAACAAACGCCCCCACCAGCGAACGGATGCGCGGGTCTGTCCCGGAACCCAGACGCCGGCGACCCTGGCGACCCGAGGCCTACAGCGCGCCAGAGACAGGACGCGCGTCGGAAACTTTTCCACCCTGCGACCCCGGAAGGCCGTCCCGCTCGCATCGTCTGCGGCCTCCCTATACCAGTTTCTAATAAAGCTTCCAAAAACGAAACCGAGAGAGGCTCCGCCACTTCTGAAAGACAGGAGCAGCCACCATGGGGCTCGCACTTCTGATCCAATGCCCCACTTGCCTCCCAGCGCCTCTTGCGCGCGCCACAGGGCGCCCGGCCCACCAAGCCTATCAGGGCCCGACGCCCCCAGAGGCGGCCTCCAGAGAGCCCCTTACCTCCCGCCGTGGCGCTCGAGGCCGGTCGGTGCGCACGGCGCAGGCGCAGGAGCGACGGGGCGGGGCATCGCGAGGGGTGGGCTGGGCTAGGCCCCGCCCCCTCCCCGTCCCGCGAGGCAGCAGGGTGGGGTGCGGGGGACGCGCAGGTGAGTACAAATGCGGACGCCGCTCTGAACAGCGAAAGCCTTTTTCAAAAGTGATTTTGATTTACATTATGGGGTTGTGACTCGAGCCAAGAGGAGAGAGACGCACAAACCCTCTTCAGGTCTGCTTGTTGTGTTCAAGACAATTCATGCTTGTATGGCCGACTGCATTTTGCAGTTTTCCTGTCTATTTTCCTCTGTTCTTCCTAGAATTTTATTTGCGGGTTGGGCATGTATTCTTAGCTCTGTTTTGAAACTGAAGCTCAGAAAGGTTTTGCCTCCCCATCCCATCCCCAAAAACCCTGTGAAGTGGACAGGGCAGAAGTGCCATCTTAATTGCAACAGGTGCAAAAATTAAAGCTCAGTCAGTTGTGGTTTCCTCCAAAAACTGGTGGAGGGCTTAAGGCAAACGTCTTTATCCCGATTTTATAGATTATGACTCTGGGGTTTAACAAAGAGTTTTAAGTGACTGATTCCAGTTTAGCCAGCTTATGACAGAGCTGGAACTCCAACTGTGTGTCCTAATTTCCTTCCCAAGTTATTCCAGTTAGACCAGCTGCTACCACATGAACAAGCAGGTGACCGGCTTTGAAGCCTTGTCCAAGTCACAGGTCTTCCTCTCTTCATGGCCTAACTTCCAGATCCAGCCGTTTTTAAAAGATGTCTGTAAATATTCAGATGACGTGCTTAGAATGTATTCACTAATGGTATTGTCTCAGAAGTGATCAGGATGTTCAAACCACAGTTAAGGAAACTCAGTTCTTAGGGTCTTCCAGTAGAATTGGAGGTAGAAATTGTGGACCAGGGAAGATTAGGGGCCCGTAGATCCTTTAAAAAGCCTTGAAAGACAATTTCTAAAACAAAGCACCAAATCTACCAAGCAATTTGGATTTTCTTTGGGAACATAATGTATGCTGATGTTTGTTTTACAATGAGCCCCAAAATGTGTTTATCAAATTTTGATTCTAAGGAGAAAAATTAAAGTATTAGTCAATACCATGAGAAAATGATGTTTATGCAAGGATCAGTGAAATAAGACCTTCTGAAATGAAAGATAATTTGTGTTAAGTTCTGAAGAACTTCCTCAGGTACAAAATCGGGAGGTGTGGTACTCAAAGATTCTAAATTTGGACCTGGACTTCTAAGTTGCTATGTGTATGTTTGCTATAAGTTAGATGTGTCAAAGTAGTAGGATAAAACTTTTTTTTTTTTTTTTTTGGAACAGAGGCTTGCTCTGTCGCCCAGACTGGAGTGCAGTGGCGTGATCTCAGCTCACTGCAACCTCCACCTCCCAGATTCAAGCGATTCTGCTGCGTCAGCCTCCTGAGTAGCTGGGACTACGGGCGCCTGCCACCATGCCCGGCTAATTTTTTGTATTTTTAATAGAGACAGAGTTTCACCATGTTAGCCAGGATGGTCTCAATCTCCTGACCTCGTGATCCACCCACCTCGGCCTCCCAAAGTCCTGGGATGACAGATGTGAGCCACCGTGCCTGGCCAAAACTTTTCAATCTAACTGTTGGTTAGCTTGATGTATAATCTTTAAATATTCAAACTTACGGTGTATAGACCTCTTTCTGTAATCTGGGTCATCAAGTTGTTAGGGGCAGGCCTGCTACTACTAGCCAACATTTTCCTGAAGTCCTAACTGAACCCAGCAAGTCCAAACAAAACAAAACATTAAGTATATATGTTGGAAAGAAAATAAAAAATAAATTCTTTTAGAGTATTATGATTGATTGCTTTCTTGGAAAATCCATGGAATAAATTGAAACTAATTCAATAAGGTGGCTATAAAATACCTCTCCTAAACAACAATCATCAATTTTAAAATGCAGTGGGAAGAAGACTGGGTGTGATGGCTCATGCCTATAATCTCAGCACTTTGGGAGGCTGATGAGGGAGGATTGCTTGAGGCTAGAAATTCAAGACCAACCTGGGCAAAATAGTAAGACCCCATTTCTAAAAAAGAAAAGAAAAGGTAGCTGGGTATGGTGGCATGTACCTATAGTCTCAGCTACTCAGGAGGCTGAGACAGGAGGACCAGTTGAGCCCAGGAGTTTGAGGCTGCAATGAGCTATGATTCCACCACTGTACTCCAGCCTGGACAAAAGACTGACACCCTGTCTCTTAAAAAAAAAATTGAAATAGGAGAAATATTGCATTCAAAAATAACAAAATTCAAGTTTGTGTTTATAAGGAATTACAAGACCTATTTGAAGAATTGAGAAAGCTAGATGAGGGATAGGGGTGGAAGGAAAGATCACAAAGGGGCATGAGGAAACTTTGGGGGTGATAAAAATGTTCATTTTCTTGATTGTTGTAATGGTTGCATGGATGTTTATATGTCAAAACTTACCAAATTGTACACTGTAAATACGTTTATGTATAAGTGCTTATTCTGTGTCAATTATACCTAAATAAAGCCGTTTAAAAAGGGAGGGGGGAAGAAGTAGCTTTTTATTTGATTGTATATGATGTGTAAAGCACTTGGTTAGGCACTTTACATGCAGTATGTTATTTAATACTGATGACAACCCATGAAGTTGGTATTACAATCACCCCCATTGTACAAACTAAGAAATTGAGGCTTAGAGAGTAACTTGACCAAGGTCCAAGTCTCATATACTATATAACAGGAGTAAGACTCAGATCTTACCTAACAACAGTATTTATACTTTAACCTGACTTACATATTTCCATAAAGGATACAAATAAAGACTCGAATATATGGAAAAATAATACAGTCAATATTGTAAAGTTGTCCATTTCCACCAAACTAATTTAAAAATTTAGCAAAATCCCATTGTGATTCTTTCTTTCTTTCTTTTTCTTTCTTTCTTTCCTTTCTTTCTTTTCTTTCTTTCCTTCTTTTTTCTTTTCTTTCTTTTTTCCTTCCTTCCTTCCTTACTTTCCTTTCCTTTCCTTTCTTTTCCTTTCCTTTCTTTTTGTATTTCCTTCCTTCCTTCCTTTTTTGTTTTGTTTTGTTTTGAGACAGAGTCTTGCTTTGTCACCCAGACTAGAGTGTAATGGGGGTGATCATGGTTCACTGCAACCTTGACCTTCTCCCACCTCAGCCTCCCAAGTAGCTGGAACCACAGGTATATGCCACTATACTGGGCTAATTTTTTTTTTCTAGAAATTGGGACTCCCTGTGTTGCCCAGTCTAGTCTCCAATTCCTGAGCTCAAGCGATCCTCCTACCTTAGCCTCCCAAAGTGCTAGAATTACAGGTGTGCGCCACCACACCAGGCCCCCTTTATGATTTCTATAATAAAACATTTTTAAAAATCCAAATTGATTTTGCAACTATTATTCTTTCTTATTAGAATGCCATTTTTTGCCTATTTTTCCCCATCTCATTCCCTCCACCCCAGAGTAAAGAAATTACTCTTTATTCTGTTGGACTCAAAAGTCATCTCACCTAGGAAGCTTCCCCCACTGATATGGTTTGGCTCTGTGTCCCCACCCAAATCTCATCTTGAATTGTACTCCCATAATTCCCATGTGTTGTGGGAAGGACCCAGTGGGATAAAATTTGAATGATGGGAGATAATTTGAATCATGGGGGCGGTTTCCGCCATACTGTTCTCATGATAGTGAATAAGTCTCATGAGATCTGATGGTTTTATCAGGGGTTTCCACTTTTGCATCTTCCTCATTTTCTCTTGCTGCTGCCATGCAAGAAGTGCCTTTCACCTCCCCCCATGATTCTGAGGCCTCCCCAGCCATGTGGAACTGTAAGTTCAAATAAACCTTTTATTCTCAGTCTTGGGTATGTCTTTATTAGCAGCATGAAAATGGACTAATACAGTAAATTGGTACCAGTAGAGTGGGGCATTGCTGAAAAGATACCCAAAAATGTGGAAGCAACTTTGGAACTGGGTCTCAGGCAGAGGTTGGAACAGTTTGGAGGGCTCAGAAGAAGACAGGAAAATGTGGGAAAGTTTGGAGCCTCCTAGAGACTCGTTGAATGACTTTTGACAAAAATGCTGATCATGATATGAACAATAAGGTCCAGGCTGAGGTGGTCTCAGATGGAGATGAAGAACTTGTTGGGAACTGGAGCAAAGGTGACTCTTGTTATGTTTTAGCAAAGAGACTGACAGCATTTTGCCCCTGCCCTAGAGATTTGTGGAGCTTGGAACTTGAGAGAGATGATTTAAGGTATCTGGTAGAAGAAATTTCTAAACAGCAAAGTATTCAAGAGGTGACTTGGGTGCTGTTAAATGCATTCAGTTTTATAAGGGAAGTGGAGCATAATAGTTTGGAAAATTTGTAGCCTGACAATGTGATAGAAAAGAAAATCCCATTTTCGGAGGAGAAAGTCAAGCTGGCTGCAGAACTTTGCATAAGTAACGAGGAGCCAAATCTTAATTGCCAAGACAATGGGGAAAATGTCTCCAGGGCATGTCAAGGTCTTCACAGCAGCTCTTCCCATCACAGGCTCAGAGGCCTTGAAGGAAAATGTGGTTTCATGGGCTGGGCCAAGGGTCCTCGTGCTGTGTACAGCCTAGGAACTTGGTGCCCTGTGTCTCAGCTGCTCCAGCTGTGGCTGAAAGGGGCCAATGTAGAGCTTGGGCTGTGGCTTCAGAGGGTGCAAGCCCCAAGCCTTGGCAGCTTCCACGTGGTTTTGAGCCTGCAAGTGCACAGAAGTCAAGAATTGGGGTTTGGGAACCTCCGCCTAGATTTCAGAGGACGTATGGAAATGCCTGGATGCCCAGGCAAAAGTTTGCTGCAGGGGCGGGGTCCTCATGAAGAACCTCTGCTAGGGCAGTGCAGAAAGGAAATGTGGGGTCGGAGCCCCCACCCAGAGATGCTACTGGGGCACTGCCTAGTGGAGCTGTGAGAAGAGGGCCACCATCCTCTAGACCCCAGAATGGTAGATTCACTGACACCTTGCACTGTGCACCTGGAAAAGCCACAGACACTCAACACCAGCCCGTGAGAGCAGCCAGGAGGGATGGTATACCCTGCAAAGCCACAGGGACGCAGCTGCCCAAGACAATGGAACCTACCTCTTGCATCAGCATGACCTGGATGTAAGACATGGAGTCAAAGGATATCATTTTGGAGCTTTAGAATTTGACTGCCCCACTGGTTTTCTGTTACAGGGCATGTGCTCTGTAACCCCTTTGTTTTGGCCAATTTCTCCCATTTGTAACAGCTGTATTTACCTAATACTTGTACCCCATTGTATCTAGGAAGTAACTAGCTTGCTTTTGATTTTACAGGTTCATAGGCAGAAGAGACTTGCCTTGTCTCAGATGAGGCTTTGGACTGTGGACTTTTGGGTTAATGCTAAAATGAGTTAAGACTTTGGGGGATTTTGGGGAAGGCATAATTGCTTTTGAAATATGAGGACATGAGATTTGGAGGGTCCAGGGGCTGAATGATATGGTTTGGCTCTGTGTCCCCACCCAAATCTTATCTTGAATTGTACTCCCATAATTCCCACATGTTGTGGGAGGGACCTGGTGGGAGATAATTTGAATCATGGGGGCAGTTTCCTCCATACTACTCGTAGTAGTGAATAAGTCTCATGAGATCTGGTGGTTTTAGCAGGGGTTTCCATTTTTGCATCTTCCTCACTTTCTCTTGTCACTGCCATGTAAGAAGGCCTCTCACCTCCTGCCATGATTCTGAGGCCTCCCTAGCCATGTGGAACTGTAAGTTCAATTAAATCTTTTGTTCTTCCCAGTCTCAGGCATGTCTTTATCAGCAGCGTGAAAACAGACTAATACTCCCACCCTCTCAAGTCCAGGTTTAATGTCCCCTTATAAGCTACTACAGCAATCTATGCTTATCCCTATAAAGGTCCTTATCATAATTAGTCAAATTCTTCATCTTCTTTTCTGTCACTCTACTAGATTCTAAGTTTCTTGAGGAAAGGTATACATTATTATTTACTTAGAACTTAGTATGTTTCCTGGAACATACTAGGAAAACAGTGTATTTTACACGAATTAAGAAATAAATTTTCTAGTATCATAAAGCAAGTATATGAAGAATCTGAAATTAAATCCAAATTTGGCATAATGATACAGGTTATCTTCCTGGCCCATTACTTTTCTGAGAACTGCAAAGAAAAGCCCAGGAACTGCTCCTCTCCTCCAGATCTGAATACTAACAGTTATAAGTCTCTGTTGTACCAGCATGAACCCCTTCCTACCCTTGACCAGAGGGAACTGATCCAGGAGCAGACACCTGAGTGGGCTTTTCTTTGCTGGAAGCCTTTTTATTACAGCTTCAATCTCATTGCCTATAATAGGTCTGTTCAGATTTTGGACTTCTTCATGGTTCAATCTTGGCAGGTCATATGTGTCTAGAAATTTGTCCATTTCTTCTAGATTTTCCAATTTATTGACATATACTTGTCATAGTAGTCTCTAATGATCTTTTGAATTTCTGCAGTTTAAATTATAATGTCTCCTTTTTCATCTCTGATTTTATTTCTTTGGGTCTTCTCTCTTTTTTATAGTCTAGCTAACAGTTGATTGACATTATCTTTTCACAAAATCATCTTATCTTTTTATTGATCTTTTGTATTGTTTTGTTTATTTTTATATCATTTATTTCTGCTCTGATTTTTATTATTTATTTTCTTCTATTAATTTGAGGTTTGGTTTGCTTTTGTTTTCTAGTTCTTTAAGATGCATTGTTGGGTTATTTGAAGTTTTTCTCCTTTTTTATTAGGTGGTTATTGCTATAAACTTTCCTCTTAGTACTGCTTCTGCTGTATCTCATGGCTTTTGCTGTGTCATGTTTCCATTTTCATTTGTTTTGGGAAATTTTAAATTTCCTTCTTAATTTTTTCATTGACCTGCTGGTCATTCAAGAGCCTATTTTTTAACTTCTATGTGTTTGTATAGTTCCCAAAGTTCCTCTTGTTTTTGATTTCTAGTTTTATTCCATTATGGTCAGAGAAGGCACTTGATATTATTCTGATTTTTTTGAGTGTTTTAAGACTTCTTTTCTGACCTAACATATGACCTATCCTTGAGAATGATTCATATACTAAAGAGAAGAATGTGTATTCTACAGGCATTAGATGAAATGTTCTGTAAATGTCTATTTAGTCCATTTGGTCCATAGTACAGATTAAATCCAGTGTTTCCTTGTTGATTTTCTATCTGGGTGATGTGTCCAATGCTGAAAATGGGGTGTTGAAGTCTCCAGCTGTCATGGTATTGGGGTCTATCTCTGACTTTAGTTTTAATAATATTTGCCTTGTATACCTGGGTGCTCTGCAGTGTTAGGTGCATATATATTTAGAATTACTAAATTATCTTGTTGAATTGACCCCTTTATTATTATATAATGACCTTCTTTGTCTCTTTTTATAGATTTTGTCTGAAATCTTTTGTCTAATAAAAATACAGCTTCTCCTGCTTGTAATCCCAGCACTCTGGGAGGCCGAAATGGGTGGATAACTTGTGGTCAGCAGTTCAAGACCAGCCTGGCCAACATGGTGAAACCCCATCTCTACTGAAAATACAAAAATTCACCAGGCGTGGTGGCACGGTGCCTGTAATCCCAGCTATTCAGGAGGCTGAGGTGGGAGAATTGCTTGAACCCGGTAGGGCAGAGGTTGCAGTCAGCTGAGATTGTGCCACTGCACTACAGCCTGGGCAACAGAGCAAAACTCCATCTCAAAAAAAAGAAAAAAAGAAAAAAAAAGCATATATGGCTGCTTCTGCTCCTTGTTTGTTTGTTTGTTTGTTTGTTTGTTTCAACTGGCATGGAACTTTTTTTCCATGTCTTTATTTTCGGTCAGTGTGTCTTTATAGGTAAAGTGTTTCTTGTAGACAACAGATCATTGTATCTTTTTTAATTAGTTCAACTACTCTGTGTCTTTTTGATTGGTGAATTTAGTCCATTTATATTAAATGTTACTATCAATAAGTAAGGACTTACTTCTGCCATTTTATAATTTGTTTTCTTGTTGTTTTGTGGTCTTCCCTGCCTGGCTTCTTGCCTGCTTTCTTTCCTCCCTCTCTCCCTTCCTTCCTTTTGGGAAGAGTATTTTCTCTGGTGGTATGTTTTAATTTCTTGCTTTTTACTTTTTGTGTATCTGCTGTAGGTTTTTAAATTTGAGGTTCTCATGAGGCATGGAAATAACAATTTATAACCCATTATTTTAAACTGATGACAACTTAACATGGGTTGTAACAAACAAATAAGCAAAGAGAAGAGTAATAAGGACTCTACACTTCAACTTCACTTTACACTTTAACTGCTTGCTTTTTAACTTTTTGATGTTCTTATTTATATCTTATACCATCTGTGTCTTGAAAAGTTGTTGTAATTATTACTTTGGATAGGTTCATATTTTAGTATTTCTGCTCAAGATGTGGGTAATTTCCATACCACAATTACAGTGTTAGGCTATTCTGTGTTTGACTGGGCACAGTAGCTCGTGCCTATAACCCCAGCACTTTGGGAGGCCAAGACAGTCTTGGCCATGTTGCCCAGGCAGTCTCAACACCTTGAGCCCAGGTGTTTGAGACTAGCCTCAGCAACATGGCAAAACCTTGTCTTTATAAAAAAATTTTTAAAAATAAGCTGGGCACAGTGGCATGAGCCTGTGGTCCCAGCTACTTGGAAGGCTGAGGTGGGAGGATCACCTGAGCCCAGGAGTTGAGGATGCAGTGAGCTGTGTTATTAATAGCACCACTGCACTCCAGGCTGGGTGGGCAACAAATCTAGACCCTATCTTAAGAAAAAAACTTCTGTTTTTGTCTGTTTACTTATTATTACCAGTGAGTTTTGTACCTTCAGATCACTTCTTATTGCTTAACATCCTTTTCTTTCAGATTGAAACACTACCTTTAGCAATTCTTGTAGGACAAGTTTGGTATTGATGAAATCCCTCAGCTTTTGTTTCTCTGGGAAAGTCTCTATTTATTCTTCATGGTTGAAGGATATTTTTACCGGATATACTATTCTAGGATAAAAGTTTTTTCTTCAGCACTTTAAATATGTCATGCCACTCTGTCACGCCATGTGTACTGCCATGTCAAACCTGTAAGGTTTCCACTGAGAAGTCTGCTGCCAGACATATTGGAGCTCCTTTGTATGTTATTTAGTTCTTTTCTTTGGCTGCTTTTAAGGTTCTTTCTTTCCTTCACCTTTGAGAGTTTGATTATTAAATGCTTTGAAGTAGTGTTCTTTGTGTTAAATCTGCTTAGTGTTCTATAATCTTCTTGTGCTTAAATACTGATATCCTTCTCTAGGTTTGGAATGTTCTCTGTTATTATCCCTTTTAATAAATTTTCTACCCCTATCTCTCTCTACCTTCTCTTTAAAGTCAGTAACTCTTAGATTTGGCCTTTTGAAGTTGTTTTCTAGATCTTGTAGGCATGCTTTATTCTTTTTTATTTTGTCTCCTGTGACTGTATTTTCAGGTAGCGTATCTTCAGGCTCACTCATTCTTTCTTCTGTTTGATCAGTTCTGTTGTTGAGAGACTCTGATTCCTTCTTCAGTATGTCAGTTGAATTTTTTGGCTTCAGAGTTTCTGCTTGGTTTTTTAAAATTATCTGAATCTCTTTGTTAAATTTATTGGATATGATTCTGAATTCCTTCTCTGTGTTATCTTGAATTTTGTTGTGCTTCCTCAAAAAAGCTATTTTGAATTATCTGTCTGAATGTTCATGTAATTCTGTCACTCCAGAATTGGTCACTGGTGCCTTATTTATGTTTTTTAGTGAGGTCATGTTTTCCTTGATAGTCTTGATGCTTGTGGATATTCAGCAATGTCTGGGCATTGAAGAGTTAGGTGTAGTCTTTGCTGTCTGGGCTTGTTTGTACCTATCCTTCTTGGGAAGGATTTCCAGGTATTCAGAGGGAATTGAGTGTTGTGATCTAAGTCTCTGTTCACTGCAAGTATATCTGCATTAGGGGCCACCCTAAGCCCAGTAATGCTGTGACTCTTGCAGACTCGTAGATGTACTGCCTTGGTGGTCTTGGGTAAGATCTGAGAGAATTCCCTGGATTACCAGGCAGAGACTCTTGTTCCCTTCTCTTACTTATCCCAAGTAAATGGAGTCTCTCCATGATGAGCTGCCTGGATCTGAGGGAGGAGTGACACAAGCACCCCCGTAACCACCACCACTGGGACTGTGCTGGGTTATACCTGTAGCCAGCATAGCACTAGGTCTCACCGAAGGCCTGCAGCAGCCACTGCCTGGCTACTACCGATGTTCACTCAGGGCTCAAGGGCTCTTCAGTCAGCAGGTGGCGAATTCAGCGAGGCTTCTGTCCTTCCCTTCAGGACTATAGGCTCCACTCAGCCCAGGGCAGGTTCAAAAACGCTATCTGAGAGCCAGGGCCTGGAGCTGGGAACCTCAGGCAGCTTCTTAGTGCTCTGTTTTACTGTGGCTGAGCTAGCACCTAAGCCACAAGACAAAGTCCTTTCCTCTTACCTCTCCTTTCCTCAAGCAGAAAGAGTTTCTCCCCATGGCCACCACCGCCCCAGGCCTTTGGCAAATACTACTTGGTTTACTCAAGTCCCAAGGGCTCTTCAGTCAGCTTGCAGGGAATGCTGCCAGGCCTGGGTCTCTCTTTAGGGCAGTGTCCTCCCCTCTGGCCCTGGGTTAGTTCAGAAATGCCATCCAGGAGCAAAGTCCTGGAATCAGAGACCCCAGGAGCCCACATGGTGCTTTACCCTACTGTGGCCGAGCTGGTACCCAAGCTACAAGGCTTACTCTTCCCTCTCCTTTCGTTAAACCGACGGAGTCTCTCTCCATAGCCTCTACAACTGGAAATGTGCTGGGTCACACCTGAAGCTAGCACAGCGCTCAGTCTCATCCAAGTCCTGTGACAAGTACTGCCCTGCTGCTGCTGGTGTTTATTCAAGGCCCAAGTGTTCTTTAGTCAGCAAGAGATGAATCCTGCCAGAACTGTGGCAGAAGGTCCCCTTCTGGCCCACAGTGTCTAGAAATGTTGTTCAGGAACTAGGACTGGTTTGGGGACTTCAGGACTCTTCCTGGTACCCTGTTCTACTGTGGCTGAGACGGTATCCAAGTTGCAAGACAGAGTCTTCTTTGCTGTTCCCTCTCCTCTCCTCGAGTGGAAGGAAGGAGTCTCTTTTGTAGCTGCAAGCTGTGCTGCCCACGGTTAAGGAAGGTTTGACACAAGCACTCCCTTGGCCACTCCAGCTGGGGTCTCACTAGGTCACATGCCCCCCAGGTCCACTGGCTCTGAGTCCAGCACAGTACCAGGACTTGCCCAGGAAATGCAGTCCTTGTTTAGACTGCCTTTCAAGTTTATTTAGGGTCCTAGAGCACTTTAGCCCATGGTCATGTTGCTTGCTGGAACTCAGGTTCTGACTATTGGGATGGGTGATCCCCCTCTGGCTAGGGCTGGTCTAAATGCTTCATCTGTGAGCGCCAGCTAAATTCTTTCTTGTGCTGTTTTCCGCTATGACCGGCAGCACCGAATTCCAGCGCAAAGTCTCACAATCACTGTGCTCTTCCTCCCTCATGCATACAGATTCTCCCTCCTCATCGCGGCTGCTGCTGGAGGATGAAGGAGGGGTGGTGTTAGCAATTCAAGACTGTCTTTCCTACCCTCTTCAGTGCCTTTCCTTGATAAGCTGTTTAAACCAGGTACTGTGATCACTCACCTGATTTTTGGTTCTTACAGAGGAACTTTCTTGTGCGGATAGTTTTTCAATTTGCTATTCCTGGAGGGGAGATGTTCATTGAAGGTGTCTTATTCAGCCATCTGACTCCACCTCCCCCCAATCTATCCCTCATTTTTCTTTAATTGTTTTAACTAGCTCAAATGAACTTCTACTTTCAATCTAGATAATCCTAACTATTGTAGACACAAAAACCCATGTTTCTACTATCTTATGATATCAATTTAAACATATATATATATAATGAATCCACTGACTTTAGTACTTAAACCTCACCACTGTCTGCTTTATTGTCCTCTGCCACCACACACACCATCACCAAACAGTCTGTTCATATATATGGTAAGGTTAAAGAGGCTTTATAGCAAACCCAAATGAGTAAACACTTTCCCATTCACTACAGAGGAATTTGATAATCATTTTATGTATGGAGTGGCTTAAATGCCCAGACATCTGCTTATAAATTTCATTCCCCTTTTCCCTCTTCCCTTTTTGTTCTTTAGATTAGCTAGTTTAGTTATTCTCACAACTTAGTATGCCTAAGAATTATTGCATAAAATAGTATTTATAAAGTCATGCTTAATGAACCTTTTGGGCAATTTAAAGAATTTTCAAGGGTAATTTTGACTATGTAATTTTTGCTTTGTTCACTGACTTTAATTCCTCTTATTCACATCCCTTACCATCCTAACTCCTCCTCAAAAATGAAACTGTACACTCTACTTACAATGAGAACACTGTAAACAAACAGCATTAAAATTATATTAAATGTTATTTTTTACCTTAGCAGTTTACAAGGCACTTTGGATTTTGTAGTACCTTAGTTATTATTATTATTATTAATGTCAATTAATATCACATGATAGATGTACAAACATGAAAGTTAATAGAAATTCCACGTGAGCCCAACCTTATTTTCTAACTTTATTTCCAATTACTCTCCATCACACATCTTAAGTTCTAACCAACTTGAAATTCTCAGTGTTTTTTAATCCCAATCCTTTCCCCAATCCTATCCCATGCCTTCCACCTGGGATATTCTCTACCAATTGCTCTCCCCTCTATGCAAGTCCAAATCCTACTCATCTTTTCATGTTCTTAACAAATACGGCCTCTCCTAATATTTCTAAAATTTCTAGATTTAATGCCTCCTTCCTCCAAATGATTACCTTATAATGCAGACTTTCTGTGTTTTTTTGACCCATCAGTCTACATTTTAGTACAGTAATTTGGTATGTGTCCTGTTGTCCCTCTAGTGCTTTAAACCTTTCAGCTCTCTGTTTAAAGTAATAACAATAACAATATATTGGGTGATGATACCTTATGGGTAAGTCAAATGAATGGCATAAATGCTTTAAGGGATGGGAATGAGGAATTGGGGATAAGGTAACTGCACTATCTCTAGAGTGGCATTGTGTTACTTGAAAGTGGACTTAGATCAGTTGTGAATGTATATTGGAAACTCTAGGACAACTACTTAAAAAAATTCAAAAAGAAGTGTAATTGATATGCCAAAGAAGATAGAAAAGAAGGGGGAGCAAAAATAAACAAAAAACAAATGCAATGAGTAGAAAACATTAGGAACATGTAGATATTAAACCAAATATGTCAATAGCCACTTTAAGTGTGAATTGTCCAAATATGTCAATTTTTTGTGAGTGTGATTGTCAGTCAATAAAAAACAAGATCCATATGTTGTCTACAAGAAACTCACTCTATAAGGACACAAGTAGGTTAAAAGTAATGGAATGGAGGAAGAGATACCATGCTGTATTCATTAGCTAGGTCTTCCATAACAAAGTTCTAGAAATTGGTGGCTTAAACAAGGGAAATTTATGTTCTCACAATCTGGAAGTTAGAAGTCTGAGATCAAGGTGTTGGCAGAATTATTTTTTTCTGAAGATCATGAGAGGAGGATCTGTTCTTAGCCTCTCTCCTTGGCTTGTAGATTTATCTTCTCCCTCTTGAGAGGAATATAGACTTCCCTCTATTCGTGTCTGTGTCCAAATTTCCTCTTCATATAAGGACACTAATCATAGCGGATTAGGGCCCATTCTTACGAGCTTATTTTAATTTTAACTTGTTTAAAGACCCTGTGTCCAAATATAAAAGTCACTTTCTGAGGTATTGGGAGTTAGAACTTCAACAATAAAAATTTGGGGGAGGGGATACAATTCAACCCCTAATATATGCTAACACTATTCAAAAGAAAGCTGGAGTCGCTCTATTAATTGCAGTCAATGCAGACTTCAGAACAAGGAAAATTATCAGGGATGAACAAGAGCACATTACCTAATGATAAATGGTTCAATTCTCCAAGAGGACAAAACAATCCTTAATGTGTACACATCTAACAACAGAGCATCAAAATACATGAGGCAAAAACCAATACAAATGCACGGAGTAATAGACAAGGTGCCTTACAGATAGAGTTCGGGAACAACTGTGCAAAAATTAATTTCCTTAAACATGTTATTTCTTCCAGAGGTAACAGGACTGTTAAAGAACCAAGGAAGTATAACAATAGGGCAAAATTATTACTGAGATAACAAATATTTCAAGATTCCTGTTGGAGAAGCTGTTGGAGCTCTCTTTTACAGGATTGTAGAATCTATCCTTAGTCCTTTGACAACTGACACTCTCACCAGTAAACCTTTTAATCCCCCAAGTAGTGGAATACATTTAAGGAACTGGAAATCATCAAAATTCACAAAGAGCACCACCCTCTCTCCTCTTATCCCAGGAAGCCCGAAATTCTATTGTCATATCCCTTAGGGGATTTTTTTCCCCTTTTGTAGGCTTCAGTTGTTTTCAGGAGCTTTTTGAGTAATATTTATATTTCTAGCCAAAGATACATTAACTTTAATATTTCCTTGGCAGATTAGTACTAAAGAGAGAAATGTTGCTTGTTTCATGGAAATAAATTGATAGGTTCAGCAGCTGTCATTTTGCTTATATAAGTGCACACTTCAGAAGAGAAGTGTTTTGAACCTGAGCAAATGGTTTTAAATATGGAAAAAATTTTCCTAAATCCCAGTACCTAAACATTAAAGGACATAATTGATAAGTTTAAATATTTCCAACATCTGGTAAGTGCTTTCTCATTCATTCACTCAGTCTGCAACACCAGCACGTCAGCCACTGTGCTGAGTCCTGGTAATTGAAAGTTTAAAAAGATCCTGTTTCTGTCTTCCAGGGGTTCACAGTCTGGTGGGGAAGACAGACATGTTACTAAATACAGTATAATTAATAACTGTTAGATTAGCTGTCCCTACAAAAATGCTATAGAAAGACACACAGAACTGGCAACTTAAGAGTTTAGTCAGTACATGAGCATTATCACAGAAGGAAGAAATGGCATTCTCAACAGAGAGAACATATGTAAAAGGCACAGAAAAAAAATGCAACAGTGCTGTGTCCAGCTCCCTCAGAGTAGTGGGAGTAACAAGAGGAGACTCTTAAACACAACTTGATTTAGGATGAATAATTTAAGTGACTTGTCTGCGCAGCTTTCTGCCTCATGGTTAGCACCTACAAGTGCTAAAGCATAAAAACAGAGAAGGCTGCCCGAAAACAGGATGAGTAACTACCTCAGATGTATTTATCAAAGTTCATATTGATCATGTTTCTATTTGTTTCAGATCTTATCATGGCATGATTTGGTTTTTAATCTTTGTTGTGTTCTCTTCATCTAAGACACATACCATATAGATATAGACTCACAAACTCATAACACCTACAGATTACTTATGGGGGCTTCTGAGGCCTTCCACCAATTTTTTTTTTTAATTTCAAAAACATTTTAAGAGACAGGGTCTCGCTATATTGTCCAGGCTGGAGTACAGTGGCTGTTCACAGGTGCAATCATAGCACCAATGTGCCTGGCTTCACATTTAAATTTCAATCTCCAGCCTCACCAGGTGCAGTGGCTCACGTCTGTAACCCAAGCACTTTGGGAAGCTGAGGCAGGAGTTTGAGACCAGCCTGGGTGACATGAGACCCCATCTCTACAGAAAATTTTAAAAGCAATAATTAAACAATAAAAACCTCCAGCCTCATAGGCTACTATTTTCTGAACCAGGTTCCTATAATTCCTCAATATCCCATCCACTTTCTTGCCTCTATGCCTTTGCTCAAGCTGTACCTCTTTGGAATGCCTTCTGCCTCTTTTCCATTGATCAGAACTTTATCCCTCCTTGAAGACCTACCTCAAATGTATTTTCTCCTCCAAAACCTTCCCTTATTTCCCCAGCCTGTGCTCCCATAATAGCTTGATTTAATTTTGCTCTGTGTTATTGTAATTCACATACCTGTCTTTCCAGCTCAAGCAGAAACTTTTTGAGGGCAGGGACTTTGTCATAATTATTTTGTGTTCCCAGCACCTGGTACATGACCGGGAATGTGGCACTTGATAAATATTTGTTTCAAATGACTTGTTTGTCTCATTGCCTTTGTGATCTCATTCGTGTCCTCTCCAGTTTCATAACTGAGTTTCTCCAGCTAAGCAAATCTTCTGAAGCTCAATTTATCACTGAGACTGAGATTAGAGGAAGAATTAAAAAACTACCCAAGGCACAGGTTCACCACCCTGACAGCACAGTGAATCACTTAGACACTTTTTAAAAGAGGTAGTTGCTCCCAGCACTTTGGGAGGCTGAGGCGGGACGATCACAAGGTCAGAAGTTTGAGACCAGCCTGGCCAACATAGTGAAATCCCATCTCTACTAAAAATACAAAAAATTAGCTGGGCATGCTGGCGGGCACCTGTAATCCCAGCTACTCCAGAGGCTCAGGCAGGAGAATCGCTTGAACCTGGGAGGCGGAGGTTACAGTGAGCTGAGATTGCACCATTGCACTCCAACCCGGCGACAGTGTGAGACTTCGTCTCAAAAAAAAAAAAAAAAAAGATTTAGTTGCCTGGGCCCCACCTTCGGAGATCTTGACTTACTTGTCAAGATCTAAAGTACAGTCAGTTTTGGGAACTACAGACCTGAAGGGTGGATGGGAAATTGTTGCTGGGCCCCATATATAAATTAGAATAATTTCTAATTTGCTTTTCTCAAAAGGTAATGCTTTTCACAGAAAAACATAGCTAAAAAAATGGAGGCCACACAGTCTGGATGAAGTTGACCTTTTTTCCAGAGAAATCTTTGCCATCAGGATCCTGAGTTATGCTATGGGAAGAATCACACAATTGGCATGATACTCACCTTTGAGTTCCTGCTTAGCATGTCTAGAGAATCTCGCTGCTCCCCATCATAGACATCTTTAAAATCTTATTCAAGGAAGCCATAAAGTGAACTGAAATCAAAACGCCAAGCACCAAATCATTAAATGAGTAATGAAAGCTTGAAAGTTCCCAGTTCCCTTGAGGGTCTTGACATGGATGTCCCCTGTGATATGCAGTCAGTGGTATGGGAGGACAGGGCCGGGTACCATGAGGAGGACCCCATGTTGCATAACTCCAAGGCCATGTGCACAGTATGGGCCATGTGAAGAGTGCCCCCTGGAGTTGTGTAGTGCTGCATCTTAGCACAGGGACTTACCAGTCCTCAAACCCAAAAGATTTCTGGTGGTGGCTTCCACTTTGGTTCTGTTCTCCAGCCTTCTTCTGGCTTGGAGCTGTCACTCAGATCCAAGGTGAAGGATGAAGAGTCTCCTCATCAAAATCTCTCTGCTGGAGTCTTTTCCTACCTGAGGTTGTCTTCACCAGAAATTCCCCTAACTGGCAACTCTTGTCAACACATTCTGGATCCCTCTGATGGACTCCAGCTAGACTTGGTTCTTAAATCAGTCACTAGCAGAGTTTCAGAAAGGATTTAAGTTCCTTTTCGTCACCTACTCCTCTTCTCTTTCCCCATTAGTCAAAGTGTACATACAGAAGGAGAGTACATACTTTATTTTCAGGTTAGGGCTGTTTCAGGGTGTGTGTGTGTGCATGCGTGCGTGTGTGTGTGTGTGAAATTTAACAGTCTAAGAGCAAAGAAGTAAAATAAAGCAGTATTAGCTATTTAAAAATTATCCCAGAACCTTCCAGAGAGTAGGAACCTTAAAAATGTTAGTTTTTATTGTTCTTGGCAGATGATAAAATGAATGCAGTGATGGTGGTGAAATCTACTGAGTAGCTTTCACTTTTTTTATTTTTAGAGAGAGCGGAGAAAGCAGCAGGGTCCTCACAGTAAGGAGAGGATTAATTTTTTTCCGAATGAAGTTGTAAAAATGAAAAAAATAGGAATTTTGGATGAGAAACCATTTTTTAAATAAACTATAAAGGACTATATAAAATGAGTGGAATTATTTTGATAAGAGATGCCAAACTGAATGCCACAAGGGTTTGAAGAAGAGAAAGAGACCACAACCTGTTGTGGAAGTCAGGAGGCAATGGCATCTCCCATTTAATAAGGATGTGATCTTGTACAAGCTGTGGTTTCTGCATTGTGGAGCTGGGACCATGATCCCTGCCCTGACTATAAAGCAAGGCTGATTATGAGAATAGAATTGGATTTTTTGTGTCTGCACTTGTGAGCTGTAGAACACAATAGAAATACAAAGTGATGTTACTGCAGCTATTATTGGTGATGAAGATATTAGTATTGATTTTGAAGAAATTGGCCAGCATTTAACTGGCAGGGCTGGCAGGGGAAGGCCTTACAGATAGAGAAAAGAGGACTGGAGAGGTTTCTGCCAATTTTCTTGGTTGATTGAGAGTCCCTGTATGTAAGAGTTGTTTCTGAGCCTCTGTTGACACCTACACTGTCACTGGACCTGTGACAATGCTAGAAATACGATATTGAATAAGAAATGCTATCTGCCTTCAGGGAGCTCACCTTGACTTAGTTTTGAGGATGGCTTCAAATATCAGATCAAGAAATGTATAGTTAACGTATAGGCAGTGGAGAGTCGCTGAAGGTTTTAGAGCAGAGGAATGACATATTTTAGGCCCTCCTGACAAAATACAGTTCTTAATTCAGCTTTCAACCAGTTTACCACCAGGAAGTATTTTTGGCTAGCAGATGATTGAGCTCCTCAAGCCCCAGGCTTCAAGAACCTAGAGTGCTGTACCCCTCTAAATAGCACTTTTTAAAAAACTTGTGAATAATGGAACTGATTGTTTCCTTCTTTGCAATGACTGTTAGAAAGCCTAAGCTAAATTTAACCAAGTACATAGGACTTCAAAGCATGAATGTGAATCCCTGCATCAGCCCTGGCTAATTTTTCCCACATTCACTTTATTTTTAATCCCTCCCTTGATTTTATCAAATGTTGAATTATATGTAGTTTTGTAAATCAGGTAAAAGATTAATTATAAATAGATAAATATCATTTCTTATTTTTATTTATTTATTTTTTTTGAGACAGAGTCTCACTCTGTTGCCCAGGCTGGAGTACAGTGGCGCGATCTCGGCTCACTGCAAGCTCAGCCTCCCAGGTTCACGCCATTCTCCTGCCTTAGCCTCCGAGTAGATGGGACTACAGGTGCCTGCCACCACACCCAGCTAATTTTTTTTGTATTTTTAGTAGAGACGGCGTTTCACCGTGTTAGCCAGGATGGTCTCGATATCCTGACCTCGTAATCCACCCGCCTCGGCCTCCCAAAGTGCTGGGGTTACAGGCGTGAGCCACCACAACTGGCCTCATTTCTTATTTAATTAACTTTTGGTGAAGATTATTTGAAATGTCCCTAGGAGACATTTGCATGGATGAGGTATATTGGAAAAGTAATGTTACAGATGTTAACTTTCTAACATTACTGCTCATCTCCTAACTTAAAATTCTGTTAAAGTCACGTATAACATAACACTTGAATATGATGTGAACCTATCAGCAACAATATTTTTGCATTCAAAGTTTGAATTCTGCTTTCAAAATAATTTAACAAAAAATACAAACTTAAAACTTACCTAAATCTTTGTTCTCATGTGTTTTAAAAATTCTGTTTAAGTTTAAATAAAGGAGCTATGATTTATAGCCTATCAGAACATTAGAAGATAAAATCCAATATCCTGATTTAAAAAATCATACATAAAAAATGCATTTGAAATGAAATGAAATATGTTCTGCAACTAAAAGTTACTTATAATGCTTGGATTACATTGCTAGATCAGAAGAAAGGAAGGTATAGAAAAGTCTGTATGTATTTCTGTGTTCAATCTGCCTTATCATTTTAAACTTACATTTTTAAACACTTGAAAGCAAGATAATCTTTAAGAATTTGAAAAGTATTAAGGACGTTTTTCCCTATTAAAAAATTCCTCTTTAGAGATTGCTTTCAGGGCCAATTTACAAGACCCACACTAAATTGGTTTTTTTTTTTTATTTTTTATTTTTTTTTTGGTTTATATGTATACCTTAATCTTTACATTCCTCTTTCCCTCTATCCCATCCTTCAATTGACTAGGTGATCAAAGTTTATCTCTTTTTGTTTCTGATAGAACTGTTTCTGGAAAAGGTAAAAATATATTCTCCAAAGGGCAGTGACTTTCTACCTGTGAAAATAAAAGTAAACTTCAGAAGAAAATTCTGAAAGAGGAATTTAGAGATATTCCAAATAAAGGTAATATAGTTTCACTGGAACTGAAATGTTGCCTTCCAATTCTATTACAGAAGGCAGAGTGGCACATATGGCACCTGGTTGGGATGGACTCACTAAAGGATTTAACCCAGACTTCTGATCCACAAATATTACTGCTATATTAACTGATTTGCAACAAAGAAAGAAAACATCATCAAGTTTATTTTATTATTTAAATATGGGCTCAAATCTTAAATCTGACAAACTAATAAATAAACATGTCTGAAAAGTAAATAGTAAATGGCGAACTGGTATGGCTGAGGTGTTTGTACTGAACTCATGCTGCTTCCTGAAGATCACTGCATTCTTTTCTGTGCTCAGTGATCTACCTAAACTATGTCAGAGATTCTCCTGAGACTTACTTTCCTGTCCTTTCTGGATCAGATTATGTCTTTATTTAGAAAATCAGAACATTTGTTTGTTTTTAGGCTACAAGCACCTCTTCTCATCTCTGTAATGTCTCCAAATGTCTCGGAGGATTCCTAACAGTATCTGTGTTTCTTGCACATTATGGTATAATTTATCTGTGTCTGGAGATCCGAAGTCAGGCAAAGTAGTTAAGGGCACTCTTTCTTCTTCCTCATGTATCTTGAGACACAGTTCTCTACTCTTGTGGTTTGTCTGACCCTTTTGAGTTCCTGTTATGCTTCCATTTGCACCAGAAGACAATGGAAATCAAGTGAAATTAAGTATAAAATGTCAGAACTAGAAAAGCTATTAGATCAAGTTTAGATAAAGAAATGATAAGGATTTAATCTGCTTTGTTCCTTACTAAGACATGTACATGGGGCTGTATCCAAGATAAAGCTATGAAACACTTGAAACACTAACTCCCCTTGTACTGAGTCTATGTTTATGTGCAGCAGACTTTTGAGAGTAATTTGTCTTTCTGTGTATATCTGCCTATAGATTAAAAAAAATATGCTTACCGGAAGATCCAAGACCCAGTTATAAGTTAATAGATGAACTTCCTGGTTTATACATTGGAGCTTGTTAGTGGATGTCCATCCAGGGGTCAGAGAGAGGGAGAGATTGATCCACTGTCATTATGCTGCTAACTCAGGTTCCTAAGGTATAGCCCCTGGAACATGGAGATCACACCAGGGTACTGCCCCTTTGAAGCCTCTTTGGGCACCTAGCACCCTTCTCCATGGTGTACTTTGACTCCATCTTGTTGCTAGTTGTCCACAAATGCCTGTTCTGTGAGACAGTCCACCTCTTGGTTTGTAAGGCCAGACATAAACACAGCTACTTCTCAAGAGGCTGTTACTGACCACAATAGGTCTTTTCTGTTTTTGTTTCGTTTTGTTTTGATTTTTTGAGACAGAGTCTTGCTCTGCTGCCCAGGATGGAGTGCAGTATATGATCTTGGCTCACTGCAATCTCTGCCTTCTGGGTTCAAACAATTCTCCTGCCTCAGCCTCTGAGTAGCTGGGATTACAGGTGCCTACCACCATGGCCAGCTATTTTTTTTTTTTTTGTATTTTTAGTTGAGATGGGGTTTCACCATGTAGGTCAGCCGGTCTTGAACTCCTGACCTCAAGTGATCCAACCGCCTCAGCCTCCCAAAGTGCTGGGATTACAGGCGTGAGCCACCGTGCTTGGTTGGTCATTTCTTCCTAAAGGCAAAACCCAGAATCCTTCCACCTGTTAACACCTGTAAATCTTCTGAAATACTCCTTGGAACAAAGACTGCTGTTTCTTCTTTAGACGTATGACATGAAAATCCATTTTTACAGCCATGCGGTGAAATATGCAGCTATGTGGAGAGCTTCAAGAATAAAGAAAGATTACAATAGACTTCATTCAAAACTTTTTAGGGATTCTTCAAATAATGATATCTAATTGAAGAGTCTGATATATGTTCCAAGGCTGAATCCTGGGCCTTTGCAGCAACCAGAAAAAAGGATTGAAGATGCCTAAAAGCTCTAACACTCACTTTAAAAAATGCTTTAAAATTATAATTATTGAAAAATACTATTTGGAACTGTATCATGATTAAGGAAACATCAGAAAATAAAGTAGCTTGGCAATTTTGAGTTACTCTCCAACTAAAAAAATCTGTTTAATGGACTTTGAAATGATTTCGTATTTGTGTTTAAAAAATATGCATCTCTATCCAGGTTGACAGCTTAAGTACCAGGCTCTAGCCAAACAAAATCTGAAGTGACTAAGGCATTGCTTCTCAAATAAGAGCAAATTGGAACTGCCATCTCAAATCACTAACATGTCTTCTGGCAAGACTAGATTAGCACTCACACTCACATCTGATGAGGGAGTCACCTCAAGCTTGCAAACAGCCAGTTTGGATTACCCAGAAAGGGCATGTTAAAACCAGCAAAGGGTTGCCAGGCCTCTGTTCTTTGGCCAGCCTACATAGAATGGAGAATTTTGTAGAGGCGATGTGTTCAACACTTGGATACATTTAAGAAGACAGCTTGAGTCTAGTTTCTTTTGTCTCTAGGCCAGCTCAAAATAACCAGGCACATGCCCTTGCTGACCTCTAAAGGCAGGTCACTGTTAAAGTAAGTCATACTGACTCTTGCTTGACGTCTCTTCTTTGTTTCATTCTGCTGCCTGACTTTGGTTCTGCTCCTGGCCCTTTGGAATTGGTGTTTGAACTTGGTCTCTGTTCTTTAGGTCCTGGATTTTCCAAACAGATTCCAATTGGGTTTATCCTGCTGGCTGTCTATGAGCTAGGCTACCCTACTTCTTGCTCTTCTGAGGCTAACTTCCACTATAATTCACTTGGCTGACTGGTTCTCTGTGTCTGCAAGAGTATATGTGAGTGTTTGGTGGAGAGGGGAATAGGATATATGCTCAATTTGAATAATCACTCACTAAAATGAGAGAGAGAGAGAGAGAGAGAGATCTAAATATGGAGAGTAGGAAGTAAAACAATTGCTTCTCCTTATTGACCATTCTTAGGTTTGAAGTAAATTCTTAATTAGGTATTTAGTTCCCTCCTAAGTATTTTATCCCAGCCCTCAGATTCTGCTGCCACCTGGTGCTAAAATGTTACAGGTAGTGATGACTAAATAGTTTGACAAACTCCAAGAAGTATCACCTAAATTCAGAGAGAACACATACTAATTAGGAGGCTGGATATTTAACATAGTAAGTAAAAGATATAACATTTTTAAAAATAACAATAGCTTAGCGTAATACATAATGAACATGTTACACCTATGAACAGATATATAAGATGTAATAATACTAAATTACTATGTAGTTCTGAGCTATTACCATCTCTTAGAAGTATGGTCCATGTCAGGGCCAGGTGCAGTGACTCATGCCTGTAAGATCCCAGCCCTTTGGGAAGCCGAGGTGGGCGGATCACCTGAGGTCAGGAGTTCAGGACCAGCCTGGCCAACATGGCAAAACCCCATCTCTACTAAAATATATATATATATATATATATATATATATATATATATATATATACACACACACATACACACACACACATACACACACACACACACACACACACACACACACACACAAATTAGCTGGTCGTGGTGGCACACACCTGTAGTCCCAGCAACTTGGTAGGCTGAGGTAACAGAATCGCTTGAACCCAGAAGGTGGAGGTTGCAGTGAGCTGAGATCATGCCACTGCACTCCAGCCTGGGCAACAGAGTGAGGCTCAGTCTCAAAAAAAGAAAAAGAAAAAGAAAGAAAGGAAGAAAGAAGTATGATCCATCTCTAATCCCCATTTGAGCTGTCACTCCCAAATATGATATTTGAGCTGTCACTCCCAAATATGCTTGGTGTTAATTCACATTAACAACAAATAATTTCAGTTAATGGCCTCCCTAACTGAAAAAAGTTTTCTGCCAGCTTCTAAGTTAAGATTGGTTAATTTTGCCCAAGGCTTATTTATATTTCACAGAAATTATTTTTCTTCCTTTTGTGGCTTTTATTGATCTACTATATCTCCCCACTCTTCATTCTGCCACCATTTTTCTCTATTGCTCCTCCAAGAAGGGTCTGCTTCGATTGCTTCTGGTTTTTCCAAAATTGTTTTATTTCTATTCTTTAATTCTCTGTCTTCTGAGATTTTCATATTCCCGGTGATTACATATCATCCACCCAACCTTTCCCAGTGGAACTTTTACAGAAATGCTGTCCTGTTGGACTCTCATATACAGCAATACTTTACTCATTTGGCTTTTGAGTCCCAACTATTGAGGGACATGAGAAGAATTTTCCAAGGTTCAGGCAAAAGAGAAATTCAGTAGGACCATTCATCTAAGACAGATTATATTTTCCAGAGATGATCAAAAGAATAATTCCCACTTCACATGCTTTTTTTTTTTTTTTTTTTTTTTAACAATATGATTTCTGTTCTCTTCTCATAGAGAAGTGGAATCTAAACTCTCTTCCCTAGAATCTGGGTGGGTTTGTGACTTTGGAAGAAGTGATGCTGTGTGACTTCACTTAGATGTGATTTAGGTTAGATGATAAAAAGTGATAAAGTTTCACTGCCACCAAGCTGTGAGGAAAACCAAAGTAGCTTATACAGAGACACCATATGGAGAGGCCACTGTATTTTTTCCAGCTGACAGCCCAACTGAAGTCCCAGCCACAGCCAGCATCAACTGCAAAGACCCCTCCAGATGACTGCAACCCCAGCCATCAAGTTATTTCCAGCCTTCAAGCCTTCCCAGCTGAGGCCCAGACATCAGAGAAGGTAAACAAGCCGCCTCTGCTGTGCTCTGTCCACATTCCTGATCCACAGAAACCATGAGGACAGTAAGATTGTTGTTTTATGCCACTAAGTTTTCAGATTGGTTTGTTACATAGCAAGAACAATAGAAATGGTATCGTATTTAGTATGTTCCTCACAAATTGTGAGCAAGTATCCCAAGATGGGTGCAGAGCCCAACTTCTAGTTCATATATAAGTTTCTTGTCATCCTGAGGCATCTCCCTGAATCAGAGCTTAAGCAGCCTTCATTTCTTCTGATTTTGAGAGTCTTATTTCTGGCATCCCAGAAGCTCCATTACTAATCTGGGACTTGGCATTCTAGTATTTCTATCTCATTCATTTCTGGCTCATTTCTTACATTATCCATAGTTTCTCATTCCATCAACTTCCCCTGGGATTCACATTTTCTTGTGATGAGTGGTGATGGGAATTTCACTTCTGAAGAGACTCCAACCTATGCACAGCAGTGCAGCCTCACCTTCTGGTTTCAACAAGACAGTTATATCATTGATGACCCAATATCAACTTCAAGATAATAATAATATCTAAAATTTATTAAGATATTACTATATATCAAGCACTGTGCTAAACTTTTTCCATACCCTTTTTAATCCTTAATCCTTTTAACAACCTCATAAAGTAAGAACTATCCTCCTTCCCATTTTAAAATAAAAACAGTGAGGCAACACACCCTGTAAGTGGTAGAGGGAAATTTGGATGGCAGCAGTGTATCTCCAGAGCCTGTGTTCTTTTTTTTTTTCTCTTTTTTTTTTTCCAGAGGTGGGGTCTTTCAATATTGTCAAGGCTGGTCTTGAACTCCTAGCCTCAAGTGATTCTTCTCCCTCAGTCTCTCAAAGCACTGGAATTACAGACTTTAGCCACCATGCCCAACCAGAGCCCATGCTCTTAACCACATGTCTCATTTCTAGGACATTAAACAAAAGCATGCATTGAGCCAAGCCTAGTCATTTAAAAGACTATTGGGTAAGGTGAAGATCTTACTTAAATGTCTCTCCTGCCTTTCTCTTCCTCACAACTTCCCATTTCTGCACATAAGGGCATATACATCTGTAGATGCATAATTCTGGTTGCTAAAACCTAGCCAGGACAATTTATATTCTAGCACAGTCACTTTACTTTTAGGCTGAAATATCTGCATTTAGGTTGCATCACAGATCTTCCCAAGAACAATAGGTGAAGCTTGTTTTATATTTGTATGACTTAAAGGGCCAGTTCAGAGTATTGTCCCCCTGAAATAAAGGATAATCTGCCTCAAAGTGTCTTTTTATAGGACAGAAATGGCTTACTACTCTTTAATAACAGGATTTTGCACTGTTTTATTCAGCAATGTAACTGAGCTGTAGCTGACTTCCTGGGAACAGCCATAGTTCTAGCTCCAGGCCTACTATTGCGACTGCATTCAGCACTTTGACTTGTCTCCAGTATAAGTCCACCTCTTCCATGCATGATGAGAAGTGGATATTTTACTGAAGATTCCATGCAGCTAGTGGAAGAGGTTCTATATTACAATATCATATTTTAAAACGTAATAAAATTCCACATAAGTATGCTCTTTCCCCAGTTTTTCATTATGGATAGCAGCTTTCTTGTCTCTTCAAAAATTCTCCCTGTTCTGCCACAGTCATTCTCCAGACTCACATTTTTCTTCAGCCTCCCATCCCAAGTCGTCATCATTACCTCACCCCCATCTCATAGTTCTCTCTACAGTTTGCATTCTCAGACCCATCTCAGCACTCAGAAAAGGAGTCCCCTCTTTAGAAGAGGGAAGAGTGGTATGCATAAAACATACTTTTTTTTCATTCACAAATAATTTTGTTACACATGTCTCTATTGCGGGAGCTTCTAAACATCAACTTTTATGTTGGTCTTAAAATCTTCTTTTTAAATTATGAACTAAATTGTACATGCAAAACATAAACGCAATCTATATGTATGAATGAATAAAAAATAGTAATGCACAAAACCAGTGTACCGTATAGTGCTGGGTCAACTTGGTTAAGCTGGGAACAATGTTTTCCAGTATTCCATTTACTCTGTGACTCAGGGTTAGGGTTGGCCCAAAAGAGAAACTTGCACATATGGAAGATGGAAGTGGGCAGCAGCCATTATTCTCTGAAGGTAACTGTAGTAAAATGTGGTAATGGATGGACACAGAGTTTCTAAATGGGTTCCTACTTGTCCTGCTTTCCTCCACTTTGTTAATATGTCGTCTTCCTGACTGCTTGCCCTGCTGCAATTCCAAATGTGGTTTCTTGGCTGAAGCAAAACAGCATACCCTCTGGCAGCTATCGATGTAGCAAATGCTTTTTTCTCAATGCCCATTAGTAAAGACCACCAGAAGCAGTTGTCTGACCCAGCAGATCCAATAGTTCTTGGAGCATCTTGACAGAGATGCATTACAGAGCACATGGCAAACCTTTGTGAGTGAATCATAGTTTAGACTTTTTGGAATTTTGAAGCAAAATTATGTTATCATCTCCCAGTTGCTATTCTTCTTTTGAGAAACATCTTCTGACTTGCTACTGGGCCCTAGGAGAGACTAAATACTTCACCATGAACCAAGAAGTTAGCATACAACCTGAGCTGCCCATTGCAAAGTGGTTGATCTCTGACTCAAGAAACTATAATGTTGAGTGTGCACAGCAGCATTTCATCATTAAGTGGGAGTGATATGCACGAGATCAGGCTCAACCAGGTCCTGAAGACACAAGTCAGTTGCATCAACAAATGGCTCAGATTTCTATGAATCCTTCTTCTGCTACCTTGCCTCTCCTTTCTCAAGGAGAAGTCATTCTGCACAAATGACTTCATGGGGTGGTCCCTATGAACAGTTTGATTAAAGAAGAAAAACGGTGAATGTTTTACAAATATATCTACCAAAATTGAAGAAGCTCCATTGAATGCCCTTAGCACCATAGCCCTATTTGGGTGTGGCCATGAAGGACAGTGTTGAAAGGAAAGATTTCCAGTGGGTAGTGCACCTAATTGGTTAACTTGCCTGGAAGGAGAGATGGCTAAAAGGTATGGATCTATTAATTCATGAGCAGTGATTAATGGTTTGGTTGATTGGTCATGAACTTGGATGAAAGATGATTAGAAAAATGGAGGCAATGAGGTCTGGAAAACGGGTATGGGGATAGACCTCTCTAAATGACTACAGAATATGACAATATTTGTATCTGAGGTGAAGGCTCACCAAAATGCAGCCTTACAATAGAAGTATCTTACTAATAAGGTAGACAAGATGACTTGTTTTGTGGATGTCAGTCATCCTCTTTCCCCAGTCATTCCTGTCCTTGCCTAATAAATAAAAAGGCCGTGGCTGCAGGGACAGTGGTTATCCAGCACATAGACTTTCTCTCACCAAAGCCGGTCTGGTTACCTTCAGGCTGAGTCTCCAACTACCATCAGCAAAGACCAACACCAACTGGAGATATGGCACTATTTTTCAGGCCAGCTAGTTCAGGCTGATTATTTTGGACCATTTCTACTTGGAAGGGGAAATGTGTTGTTCTTATTGAATGCCTTATTTGTCATCATGATATCCTATACAGAATTGCTTCTGCACTCATTTTACAGAGAATAAGCCCAGTACTAGTTTTTATGTAACCTGGAAGAATTGTCTTCCCCCTACCTAGAGGAAGCTGACCTGATAGATTTGTTTTTCTTTTTTAGATATGGGGGAGGGGTCTCCCTTTGTTGCCCAGGTTGGAATCAAATCTGGACTCAAGCAATCCCCCCACTTCAGCGACACCTGGAATTACATGTGTACTCCAGTATACTCAGGTCTGATAGATTTTTGCAATGCCTTTAAAAGACTTAATTGAGTCCCAGATGAGTGACAAAACTCATTTATTGAATCAATTTATCTAGAGGCATGATTTTATAATTGTTTTTATTTGGAAATTAAATATGGTTAAAGAAGTGTATGTGGATACAAAATTGACAAGTGGTGGATTGTGCGGGATTGTGTTATGTCAACATGGATAAACTGAGAACTAAATTTCCTAGAATCCCATTTTTTGTATGATTGTCCAAGAGAGAAACTTGCGTTAGATTTGAAAGGCAGAAGTGAAGCCATTGTCATTACTGTCTTAAGGCTGCTGTAGTCAGATGTGGTGATGGACAGATTCAGAGGTGTCCAGTGGGTCTATCTTGTTGCTCCTCTCCCATTTACATTTAAACATGTCTTTTCCATCTTTAAAAATCTCTCCTTTAACCTCATGTCTCCTTCCATACTACTTTCTTTTCTTTCATGCTAGCTGTGTCCGTTTTCATTTTGCTACTCCATCCTCTGCTACAGATCTCTGCTACCTGCTTCCCCCTAAAACTGTTCTCACCATTCTTCCCCCATACTCATTATTTCTAGATATCTATTACTATCATATGCTGATGACTCTCAAGACTATATCTACTGGCAGGACGCAGTGTCTCATACATGTTATCTCAGCACTTTGGGAGACCAAGGCGGGCGGATGGCTTGAACTCAGAAATTCGAGACCAGCCTGGGCCACACAATGAAACCTCGTCTTTACAAAAAATTCAAAAATTAGCCAGGCGGTGGTGACATGTGCCTGTGGTCCCAGCTACTCAGAAGGCTGAGGCAGGAGGATTGCTTGAGCCCAGGAGGTTGAGACTGCAGTGAGCTCTGATTGTGCCACTGCACTCCAGCCTGGGCAACAGAGTGAGACCCTGTCTTAAAAAGAGAGAGAGAGAGAGAGAGAGAGAGGGAGAGAGAGAGAGAGACTACATCTACCCAGATGTCTCCTCTGAGTTTCATACTTTGATATCTAATGAGCTCTACCTCTACCCGGGTGGCAGACAAGCGCTTAAACTCAGAATGTTAATAATTAAGCTCATCATATTTCCCATCAAAACTGTACCTTCTTCATATCTCAGCGAATTGCACCATCATCCACTCAGGTTTCTAAACCAGAAATCAAGTTCGAAAACTCCCATGTGTCTCCCTCCCACTGTCACTTTCCTAGTTTAGGTTTCCTTTATCTCTGGCCTGGAAGAATGCAGTAGTCGTTCCTCCTGAAGTGAAGATCCAATTGTATAATACATTGTGAAGATACCATACAAACATTATGGTTTATCTTCATTATAGACCCATATTATATGGATTATTGCCTACTCTGAGAATGTGGGCAATAAATCAATTTTATGGGAGTAGTTGCAACCAATAATGGGCTAAGATGAACAAAAGGAAAATACATTTGCACAACAGTGGATATTTTCAGTGTGTTAGACCTGGTGGCAATGCTGTCCATTTCACAAATATTTATAATTTCCTACCGTGCGCTAGTAACTGTGCCTGCAGGAGAGGCTTTCAAGGCACTGATTCACTGTGTACTTTTTTCTGGACCCAGCACTATGTGACATGCAGAGGATACAAAACTGAAAAATTCGTGGTCTCTATTCCTAAGGGACACTCAAGTTCCTTCAGTCACTACCCATGTTGAATGATGTCCCAGATGTTCCCACCTAATGCTGAGGTCCTTCTACAGACAGTGTGGTAGTGAAGTTCCCTTTGTGGACTTAATTTTTGAGAGTAAATTAAGTTCTGAAGGGGAAAAAGGTTCCCATTTCAAAGTCAATCTAGAGACACGTGGAGACTGTTGTCTAGATGCGCGGATTCTTTTCCGGTGACACACAGGAACCACCTCCTTGAGACCTGAATTAAATTGCAAGCAATTTCAGTAATGAATTCAGCCTTGGGCTCAGCCCATTCCCAGAACCTCTGGCTTAATTATGAGAAGAAAACCTATTTATTCTGGGACATCACCACTTTGGGATAAATTCCTGGAAGCCCTCAGAAAAGCAAAGGGAAGATCTTTCTCAGAGTCTCTTCTCTGAATTTCTGAGAAAGAAGCGTTTCATGTTTGGTCTGTCAAGTTGCTTTTAGTTTCAGCCCATGGATTTGCCCCTTATTTAATTATCTCTGAACTTAGGTCTCTCTGTCCATCCAAAGGCCTAGGTCACCTGTGGGAGACTAAGTCAACCTTTCTTGGGCCTTCCTCAGAAACCATCTTCCCCTGAGCACATTCTTCATATCCTTAGTTACAAAATACAGTAAGAAAAATAATAATACATATATAGTACTTTACATTTTACTAAACTCTTTTTGGGTGTTTTAGTTCACTTAATTCTAATAGCAACCAAGAGAGGTGCAGCTATGAGGAATCTGAGCCTCAGAGAAAAGTAACTTGTCCATTACATCATGCTACTGAGAATGAAAAAATAAAGAAAGAATGAAAGAAAGAAAGAAAGAAAGAGAGAGAGAGAGAGAAAGAAAGAAAAGTAACCTGTTCATGATCACACAGCTATTGCATGACAGACCTCAGTAAGAACCCAGACAGTCTAACTCCTATCCTCTTTCCATCTTTTCTCATATATCTGTCCAGGGGCCAAAGTAATTTCTATATCTGATCTACTTCAAAATTATTATGAAAACTGAGTAAACTATGTTGATACTGGGAGTCAAGGAATACTGATGTCTGTCCTGGGACTAGCTCGGTTGTGGGGACCCATTGAAGACCCCTATAAGCCAGGGTCCCAAGGGGATCTATGAAGAGCAAGGAAAGGCAAGGAAAGCTCTCCTGAGACGGTGGTTTGCAAACTTGGTCACATGTTGAAAACATCCCAGGAGCTTTAAAAAAATACTAAAGCTTTGGTTTCAGCCCCAGAGATTCTGAATCAGTTCAAAAGTCTTGGGGGCAGCCTTTCCATTTAGATATTTTTAAATCTCCCCAGGTGATACTATAATAATATGCAGCCAAGATTCACTAACTTTGCCTGAGGGCACCCACAGTTTCTTTGTAGGGCTTGTGGACTCATTCTTTCTCTTTTCTATATGCTTATTATACCAGTTATATTTAGTCATTGAATAAAATCTAGAAAATACTGATTAATTTTTGGAGGGTAGTCATAATTATTCCACAGAGAAATAAATTTTGTTAACAATTGGCTGTATATCTTTCTGGGATTTGTCTACATACATACACACAAATAAATAATCCTATGCTTCTTCTTTAATCAAAAATGATATACATGCTGTGTATCTTTTATCTTTGACTTTTTTTTCCATGCCAACAAATTCAAATAAGCCTATTTTCAAAGATGTTATAGTATTCCATTGTGTGGCTGTACCTCACTGCACCTCTAATAACAAAGAGGAGTTTTCTTTTTATCCCCATATCTGTTTCCCTTCCAAGGAGATGCTTGAAATCCTAGAATCTAGTGGGGAGGATCAGATTTTGTCAATCCTCTTGGCTTCTGTGCCATTTCAAATTCATCTGAAAGATTTACGATTAATCAAACAATATACTAATTTGGGAAAACTGGTTTTTGGAGGAATGTTTGGAAACTACTATTAAATCCCAAGCCCTAATAATCTTAGAGAATGAAAGAAACTGAGGGTTCTACAACTCTCAGAATTCCAACTTGTCTTCAGTTGCTTGAGGTCCTTTCTCAAAATTGTTTAAGTCTAGTCAGTTACCTGGGTAAGTTCATTAAGGGAGTCTATGACATAATGCTAAAGATAATAACAACAATTAGCACTTGCATAGCACTTTAAAGTGAATAATTCTAACATAAAAACAATACGAACTAACTACCATTCATTAAGTATTCTTCTAGAGAATCAGTGTGCTAGGCACTGAACTAGGCACTTGACATAGTCTTCTATTTGATATCTGTCGTAAAGTCTATACACAGTGGTATTAGTATCTCAGTTTTACAGATAAGACAGCTGAGGCTCAGTGAATTGCCTGAGCTCACTTAAAACTAGACTGTAAACATGGATTGTGTCATGGTTTTACTCAGCATTGTATCTCAGAATCTGGTTCAGTGCTTTGCACTGTGCCTAGGAGAAGGTAGGGACTCAATAATAATTGATGAATAAAGGAATAATGAAATCACTAGCTGTTTCTTTAATTCATATTGCCTCTGGGTGATGCAGAGATGCTCTACCCAGAGCAGTCTTGCTTCCTGTTTCCATCCTCCAGCAATAATTCACATAGTAATGATATGGGCCTTCATCCTCCAGCAATAATTCATATAGTAATGATTTGGTGGCTGATATAGTTTGGCTCTGTGTCCCCATGCAAATCACATCTTGAATTGTAATCCCCACATGTTGGGGGAGGAGCCTGGTGGGAGGTGATTGAATCATGGGATGAGCTTCCTCCTTGCTGTTCTCATGATAGTGAGTGAGTCCTCACGAGATCTGGTTGTTTGAAAGTGTGTGGCACTTACCCCTTTGCACGCTCTCTTCTTCTCTGCCATCGTAAAGATATGCTTGCTTCCCCTTTGCCTTCCGCCATGATTGTAAGTTTCCTGAGGCTTAACCATGGTTCCTGTGAAGCCTGCAGAACTGTAAGTCAATTAAACCTCCTTTTTTCATAAATTACCCAGTCTCAGTTCATTCTTTTTAGCAGTGTGAAAACAGACTAATACAGTGGTTTATGGAAATGTGCCTTCATTCTTTATATTCTCTAGGGTAATGGTTCTCCAAATGTGATCCCTTTCCCAACAAATTCATGGACCCCACTTCAGATCACCAAATCAGAATATCTGGTCTCGGATATCAAGAAACTGTTTTAATCAGCTTTTCATCTGTAATCCCAGCACTTTGGGAGACCAAGGTGGGCAGATCACGAGGTCAAGAGATCAAGACCATCCTGGCCAACATGGTGAAACCCCATCTCTACTAAAAATACAAAAATCAGCTGGACGTGGTGGCACACGCCTGTAGTCCCAGCTACTCAGGAGGCTGAGGCAGGAGAATTGCTTGAACCCAGGAGGTGTAGGTTGCAGTAGCTGATTGTGGCATTGCACCCCAACCTGGCAACGGAGCGAGACTCCGTCTCAAAATAATGATAATAATAACAAGCTTTTCAGATGAGTCCAGTGAACATTAAAGATAAACATTGAAGTTTGAGGACTTAATAAATAAATGGCCTTTCTGTCCTGAGACTCATAGTAGTAGTTTGGCCTGGATGATTGGATGGAGGTGCCATTTATAGAGATTGGGGAAACAAATGGTGAAGCAAGTTTGGAAGGAGGTCATGAATTTGGGTCTGGTGTGTTTTTGAAGTACCTTTGGAATATCCAGGTGAAGGTATCTGGAGGCATCTGGAGCCTGGAGGTCTGGAGCTCAGAAGACAGGACTGAGTTGGAGATACAGATTTGGGAGTGGTAATTGGAGTCATGAATAAGACTGTTTAGGAGAACGGGAAGCATTAGTTTACCCTAAGTAATAGCATTATTTTAAGAGAGTTGGGGAGGGGTACTGAGAGAATGAAGAATCTGAGGACAGTCATTCTTCCTTGTGAGTGACTTGCATTGGAATGTTTGTCTCCTCTTCTCCTCTGGATTATAAGCTCCTTAAAGGCAGGGACTGTGTAAACTTTAATAAGTCCCTCAAACAAAAGTACATTGCTGCACAGGCTGTGAATAATCAGTGAATTCCTTCCAGGATTCTGCTTTGCAGAAATCCAATGTGATCAGAGCCACCAGCAAGATATTTTCCCAAAAATCACTTCTATCATTTCCCAGTGGACAGTATGGCAGATTAAAAATAAGTGAATAAATAAAGGGTATCATTGTAATCCACTGATATCTATGCTAATCACATTAATCAGAGTGAATTAATTACACCTGAAAACAGATGCAAAGTTAAATTCCTCAGAAAATCAATTCATTAAACTCATATTGGAATGCACAGTCAACAACCCCCATGTTTAGAAACTATCAGCATGATTTGTGGCAACTTCTGATTTACTAACGAAACTGCTTAAAACATTTTTAAAGGCAATTACAATTACTGTCTGGCATTTGATGGAAAGAAATCTTGTCAGCATTGTCCCTTGTGTGTCAACTGTCACAATTTTCTAAAAATTTTGCGGCAAAAAATAGGCAGGCTCTACTATTTGCTAGCCTCGATTAGGGTTAATTCAATGTGTGTCTGCAAATAATAGTGTTTAATGTAATCTCTCTAATTACAGATAAAACGCATTTTCAGTCATGCTCATCACTGACAGTATTTTGGGATAAGTTAAACTGACAGCTGCTTTCTGAAGGAAAGGAAAAAACAAACCTTCCTTGGGGTTGTGTTGATTTTCTCTCTCTCTCCGCCCCCCACCCCTTTCTTTTACATTAAAGTTGAGAAAAAGATGAAACTTGACACTTTGGCTCTGGATACCAATTTTGGAAATCATGACATCATCTATCTCTTAGGAATTTGACATGTTTTCCAGCTCCTACTCCCATCAATGGATATCTAACTTGAATTCACTCAACAAGCATTTTCTGAGGGTTTCCAGTGAACCAGGTATTGTGCTAGGCAGTAAGGAAATCAAGAAGGAATGATTCTACCAAACCTGCCCCCCTGCAATTGGCCCCATGAGTCAAGTCAAGCTTCCTACTATACCAGACTTTATAGTCATACAGCCCTTATATTCTCAGTCCCTCCAGAGTGAAACTATTCAAGTCACAATGTTTTCTGAAGGACCACAGATTACTGGATCAGGGACTACCCAAGGACACCTACTCCTCAGATTGTCCAGGCATCTGTAATGTGGCCTCACATGACAAGTTGAGCCAGATCAGTCAGATTTTCTTTCTCAGGAATAGAAATTGGAAAATACTAGATGAGGTCGTTAGGGATAAAGGTGAAATTAGAAGGCAGTAAGAGAAAAACCACAAGATAGAAAGAATTAAGACCTTGAGAGGGCAGGCATCATCGGGTCTATGAGACTATGAGGAAGCCAAAACACAGGGCCTAGTTCAAGGATGAATGAATCAAAGGATGAATAAATAAACAAATAATTGTGACCTACGATGTCTTTGGCTTTTTTTTGGTAGCCTCAAAACATGAGTGATTCACGCTGAGTCACTATCCTTGATACTCCTGACTCTTTTTTCACCTATTCTGTAGATAAACCATGTTTCTTGCATCCTGTGTGTCTCAGTTGGAATATAATTCAGGTTTGAGGAATGGAAAAACTCAAAATAACAGTGGTTTAACAAGGAGTTTAATTTTTTTCTCATGAAAAGTCTACTTATATGCAATCCAGCTTGGATAGGGTTGCTCTGCTCCATAAAATCCTCAGGGCTGATTCCTTCCAACTTCCTTTGCTACAGTTCTTAGGAGATACCCTTATCTCCATAGTCTAAAGTGGTATCCATGTTCCAGATGAAAGGATGGAGAGACAGTTGAACAATAAGGGTCAGAAGTCACCAGCCATTGCTTAAGATAAGTTTCTAGAACCTGGGAAAGTCTTATTCATGATGTGTGGGTGGAAATTTTGGAAAAGATGTGAATTCTACTTCTAGAGCAACACGAGAAACAGAGATGATACCAGCGGTACAGCAAAAAAAAAAAAAAAAAAAAAAAGAAATCGTTAACAGAGCTAATATCAAACACACGTGGGAGCCTGAAGCCAGAGCTAACATAAAAGTTGGCAGAATTTACAGATATCTTGAGGAGGACTTTCAGGCTCCCTGTTTGTGGAACAAAGTGTTTAAAACAATCCCTTCTGGATCCTAAGGATAAGAGGCCCCAGCAACCTATGGGTTGCAATACAAATGAGACATATTCCAAGACTAAGCCTACACCTAAGCCATCCTAAAATATCACCTATCATGATACCACCCATGACTTTCTCCATGTTGAAATTTTCATACATAGAGCCACTCTCTGGAGCCAGACAGTACTGATGTTGTCACTAGAAGGCTACTATCCATTGCCTTCTGGAAGACAGAGAAGCAGAGTGCCCAGATTTCTAGCCCTCAAGATGGTAGAAATTACACCATCTCAGAAGTGGGGGAGCTGGAAAAGGAAGGAAAGGATAGCTAGTTCTGAAAAGTAAGGATGTTGTTTTGAGTATATTGACTTTGTTCTGTAAAAAGTGAGATACAAAGCACAGTAAGATGCCATTTTATAACCACTGGATTCAAAATAATAAAAAATCCTGGGCCAGGCATGGTGGCTCATGCCTGTAATCCCAGCACTTTGGGAGGCTGAGGTGGGTGGATCACCTGAGGTTGAGAGTTCAAGACCAGCCTGACCAATATAGTGAAACCCCATCTCTACTAAAAATACAAAATTAGCCGGACATGGTGTTGCATGCCTGTAATCCCAGCTACTTGGGAGGCTGAGGGAGGAGAATCACTTGACCCTGGGAGGTGGAAGTTGTGGTGAGCCGAGATTGTGCCATTGCACTCTAGCCTAGGCAACAATTGTGAAACTCCGTCTCAAAAAAAAAAAAAAAAAAAAAAAATTCTGATGAATCCAGGTCTTGGAGAAGAGGTAAAACAGTAGGAATTCTCATTGTTGGTGAGAATGTAAATTGGTGCACTGCTTTTGAAGAAAACTAATATATCTAGTAAAGGAAACAACATGTATGCCACATATCCTACCGACTCTACTTCTTGGTTGGCCTACAGCTGTGGGTCTCAAACTTTGGTATGCATTGTAATTACCTGGAGAGCTTCTAAAACACAGATTGCTGGGCCCTTCCTCAGAGTTTCTGATTCAGTAACTCTGGAGTGGGGCCTGAGAATCTGCATTTAGTAAGGTCCCAGGTGATGCTGATGCTGCTGATCCTAGGACTACACTTTGAAAACCCCCAGCCTAGAGAAATTATTTCCTGTGTTTATTAGGAGATGTGTACAAAAATTTCATAACATCATAGCTAGTAATAGCAAGAGCCTGGAAACAACTTAAATATCCCTTGACAGGAAAATGAATAGAGAAATTATCGTGTATTAATTATCGTGTATTAATAGAGAGGTACTACAGAGCAGAGAAAATTAAATTAGAGCTATACAACATCATAGATAAAACAAGTTGCAAAATAATATATGCTTTATGATACTAAATACAAAACTCAAAGACATGTACATTTAAACAAGAAATTACTTAGGAATATATACATATATAATGATAAACCAAAATTCAGAATGGTGGAGGGAAGAGGGAAATGGGATTGGGGAGGCACAGGGATTCCAATAGTTCTTGAGTTGGGTGGTAAGCTCAAATATGTTTGTTCTATTATTCTTTCACATGTATAAAATATTTAACAATTATTTTGTGCTTTAAAATCAGTTTCATCAAGTGTGGTAGCTCATGCCTGTAATCTCAACACTTTTGGAGGCCAAGACAGGTGAATCACTTGAGCCCAGGAGTTTGAGACCAACCTGGGCAACATGGTAAAACCCCTTCTCTAAAATAAATAAATAAATAAATAAATAAATAAATAAATAAATATACAAAAATGGGATGGGCGTGGTTGCTTGTGCCTGTAGTCCTACCTGCTTGAGAGGTTGAGGTGTGAGGATTACTTGAGCTCAGAAGGTCAAGGCTGCAATGAGCCATGACTGCCCCATTGCTCTCTAGCTTGGGTGACAGACTGTGACCCTGTCTCAAAAATATAAAATAGAATCAATTTCACTTTTGTATGTATGAAATATTTCACTTTTTTCTTTTTAATCAGTTTTATATTTTCAACTTCATATTCTTTTAGTTTCCCATAGAATCTTGACAATGTGAAAAGCAAAAATAAAAATATAAAGATGTATCCTTTTTTTAAAATAAGGAAAAATCCCCTGAATATGTATATATGGACGAGGAAGCATGTAAGCAGCTATGTTAGGATAGTGTGTGTGTGTGCATGTGTGTGTATGTGTATTTATACTTAAAATACCTTTATGTAGTTCTGAGCAATTGATTAAAAACTGGCAGGAGAAAATGAGCAAGGGAAGAAAGGGCTGGGGGGAAGAAACTATGGTTTTAGGAACAAAAGGTAAAGTGTATTTGTGGACACGTAAATTCAAAGGGTAAGGTGGAGGCCAGGCTGCCAGGAAGGAAATGGCTCTGAGATGAGCAAGGATTGCCTGCTTCTCTGCGTTTGTTCCGGTATCTTTTCTCAGGGATAAAAAAGGCAGATCTGGCGGGTGATGGCTTTGTGGGGTTTATGAAAGTAACCGGAAGGGGACAGAGAGGTGGTTGCAGAGTCCAAAGGAGAACAACTTGGAAGATGTGGACTACAGAGCCTGAGTGGGAGTTTTAAATCACCTGGAAATTGGGAGGTTGGCTGGAAGCAGACAAGAGTCATGAGGGGTTGAATGACTGAAGCCCACTCTGAGGATAGGGAATGTTTGTGTTTAGAGATGAAAGGACTAGAAAGGGATTCCAAAAGTGGAGCAGGACCTCGTTATTAAAGGCTCAGTGGGACTGAGGCTGGTGAGGGACAAGCTTTGAGTACTGTGGGGACAATGGTGGGGACCTGTTGAGGCAAGAAGTCTAAAGAATTCACAAGACAGTTGATACCTCTGACAGGCAGGAATGATGAAGTTGAGTCAGAGTATTGGATAGTAGCTGCGTTGCTCAGGTAGAGTTCTTACCATTGTTGATGAGCAAGGAACTGAGAATAGAGGACCCCTGTGTCCTGGGAAGGAACGGGGGTCTAATCACAGCTCCATGAATGCAGCCGGGGGCAGTAGAGTCATATTGACCTGTGTTCAAATTAACTTACTAGCTGTGAGGTCCTGCTGCTAGGTACTTAACCTCTCCTGGCCTCTTTCCTCATTTTCAGAGGATATCACCTCCTTCCTAGAAGTAGTAACCATTAAACTAGAGTATAGATGAAAGGGTTTACTAGAATATCTGGCACACACCATAGATTATTAATAAATGTTAGTGAGACAAAGCAGGGGTCCTTCTTAGGGGCCTAATGGGCCCCCCAAGAGTGGAAATAAAGGAAAAATTTTGAATCTCTTCAAGGGAAAGTCCAGGTACCCAGCTATCCCTGAGAAATAAAAAAGCAATCCCATAAGAAAAAAAAAAAAAAGGAATAGCATAAACAATAATCTTGAGCAAGTTAGAGTCACAAGGTGTTTTAGTTCCCTCTAGAAACTAAAATATAACACCTTAACATATGTTCTTGAGTTGTTTATTAGAAACCAAGACTCCCACTGATGAAAAATGCTGGCCATTGTCAGGGAGACCTTAGGTAAAGGGGACCTGAAGATTGAACACTGACCACCATCCTTTGTTCTAAGTTTCTTCCTGTGGGACCTGGATAAGAGTTACACCCACAGGCCAAACATTAACCTTCCTTTCTGCTGAACCCAAGTTTTTAGACAAAACCTTGTTTCCTTAACCAATTGCAAATCAAAAATTTTCTGAATCCACCTCATGACCTGTAAGCCCCCACTTTAAGATAGCTCATCTTTTCAGGCCAAACCAATGTATAATCTCCATGTTTGACTTAAAATTTTACCTGTAACTTCTGCTGTCCTGAAATGTATCCCTCCCTTTAAAAACCTTTTTTTGTAAGCTATCAGGGAATTCGGGTCTTAAGTGTTAATTGCCCAATCCCCTTGCTTGGCACCCTGCAATAAATGCCTCACTTTCTATCACTGCAAATCCCAGTGTCAGTGTTTGGCTTTTTCTGTGCACTGAGTGAGCGGATCCGAGTTTGGTTTAGTAACATTAGGTCTGTCTTCTCTTCTCCTCAAATCAAGCACCCTTAGAGGCCCAGCATGGGGGATGGCCAGCACCACAGGAGGTAATCAGAGAAGGGGGTGATGATCCCTGGGCTCAGTGATGGAGCCATGAAATGAGTCAGACAGAGACAGAAAAACTAAAACAGGAAGGACAGCGCACTTGCAACGAAAGCCAAACAAAACAAGCATTGCCCATGTCAGTGTCACAGTGCAACTCAGAGACAACTCTGAGGAAGACTTTGCTGATGCATTTCATGAAGAATTTTGTTCATGGTGAGGGATGGCAAATAATAGAAGGTGCAAAAACCTTCTTTGAAACTGATGGGATTTTCAACTGGTCGGGCAAAGGATGGGCCTTCTTAGAAGAGCGTTCAGAAAAGGTGATAAATTACTTAAGCTTCTTAGATTTTAGTCCTTTCAGTTTTCAGCCTAGCCCTGGAACAAAGGTTTATAAACAGCCTTGTTCATGGAGCAACCTCAGATGCCTCCTGAGATAAAGAAATGGGGAGGCTCTGAAATCAGTGCCTAAGGCAAAAAAACCCCACATAAAACCAAGATTATTCTTGAAAAGCACTTACATCACACTTAAGCTCAAAAGTCAACAATCAAAATAATGGAAAGCAGGATTTGAAGAGATATTTGCACATCCATGTTCACCGCAATATTATTCATAATAGTCTAGAGACGGAAGCAACCCAAATGCCCATTGATGGATTAATGGATAAACAAAATATAGTATGTAAATACCATGGAATATTATTTAGCCTTAAAAAGGAAGGGAATTCTGGCACATGATACAACATGGATGGACCTGAGGACATTATGCTAAGTGAAATAAGCCAGTTATAAAAATGCAAATACTGTATGGTTTTACTTACATAAGTAGTCAAATGTATAGAGACAGAAGGTAGAATGGTGGTTGCCAGGGGCTGCAGAAGGAGGAATGGGGGGTTGTTTAATGGGTATAGAGTTTCAGTTTTACAAGACGAAAAAAGAGTTCTGGAAATTGCTTGCTCAACAATGTAGATGTACTTAACACTCCTGAACTGTACACTTAGAAACAGTTAGGATGGTAGATTTTATGTTATGTGTATTTTACCACAATTTAAAGTCAGAAATTAGTTGCTTGTGTTTCTCTTTGCATTTAACCTATAGGAATTCATCCACAGGCAAGTGCCCCTTTATTTAGCCCTGTTCTTCCTGGACCCTCCCCATTCAAACCACACCTTTGTCCTTATTGTCCCTAGAAGAGGGGCTTAACCCTCTCCTCTTATTTATTTTTTATTATAACCAAGCACTTATATTTGTTTTGTTTTTTTATTGATAAAAGCACCTACATTTGAATTTATGTCAGATGGCACTCCACTATAGCTGTCTTTCTTTTCTTACTAATCATAGTTTATGGTTGAGTAGTGAAGGTCCTGTTGAGAAGCAGGAGGAAGTGTTTGGCTCCTAAACCAAACACTTGCATAAGGTATTGTCTGTGACATCTAAATACTGTGTCTGCACAGTACACAAATAATATATTTATAATTTAATGCTGAATAATATTCTGCTGTATTTATATACCACATTTTGTTTATCCATTCATCTGTACTTAGATGTCACAGACAATACTTTATGCATGAACTGATGAAGTAAGTCATGAGAACTCCCACACTTTTGAGTCGTCAACACACAAAAAGCACATTTGCACTAACTCAGAACACATGATGTTTTGGGTAGAGTTGAAGAAGTATTACCCACAAAGAAGGGATTTCTAAGTAATGTAGTAGTGATGGCTCAAACAAAAAGGCAGAGAGCACTCATCTATCTTGGAGAACTATAACCCTGATTCTTGGGAATGTTGGTTCACAAACTGTATCATATTTTCTTGATATAAAAATGAATCTTTCTTACCTTTAAAGAACACTTTTAGCCAACAAATTTTAGCTCCATTTACATTATATACAGTTGAAAGAAAAATGGGAGTTTCACACACTGTGCATGTTTGTATCTCCTCAAAGCACTCAGCAGTGGTTTGCCCCTAGGAAGTAGTCAATAAATGGTTATTGAATTTAGAATGTCCTTCTTTTCAATCAGTAAGGTTTAATATATATCCAATTCAGAAATCCTATTAATTTTTCAGCATTACTAAGCCTTTAAAAATCAATTTTGGGGATGTGCTTAAGAGTTCACAGCAAATACTATTACATAATAATTTAGAGAAAACTGTTAAATGAATCATGCTTATTCAATACACCAGTAGCCATTGATAAAATGTAATTTAATTTAATCATTTAAATTTACATTGTTAATGTACAAGAGCATTTCTTTCAAACCACAGGTTAACACACACTAAAGAGCAATGCTGTTAGAGGAGCAGAGAAACTTTGGAAAACTCTGCTGTCTGAAATAAAAGCAAGGCACTCTCCATTAACAGCTGGTGGCTTCCTGATTTCCGCCCACAGAAGGCATGTTCACACTGAGAGAGCTCTCCCACAAGGGGAGGAATCACCTGCTTTAATACATGTTGTCCTCTTCTGTGCTAGTGTGGTCATCCACTCTGTATAAACTTATGTGCAACATTCAGACAAAAAAAAGGGGGGGAGTTGAGTTGATAGATGACTTGGGAGGCTCTCATAGTTGTAATAACTATGGAAGACAGAAGAACATGCTATCATCTTTATTTTTAGCACTCATATCTGGACCTAGTACTAAAAAAGCTTCTTCATTCCTTCCAACCACTAGATTATAATGGCTAAAAAGTCTTTTCCTTAAATCTGATGGGTGTAAAAATAAAAAGTAACGGCATTTCTCTAGGGCTCTGTTTTTGTTTTGTTTTGTTCTTCCTTTATAGACATGACAAAAACAAGGATTAACTTTCCAAATATTCATGGTGCACAAGAAGGTTATGTATGCACAGTATTTCTAATTTATTCAAATTCAATTTGAATTTGGTCTGAAGCTATCTTGTATGAAATGTTAGCTTTCCTGATACTTAATAATATTTATTATGTTTGCATATAAGCTCAAAAAATTAATGCAAAAGTATACTTTACTCATGGTTATCTTCTGGTAAATATTAGTGGTTATGTTTAAAAGCCTGATTTTATATAGATGGAGTAAGTTGAGAAAAAAAAAGACTATGGAAAGGTAAATTAGGTCTTAGTCTTGATTCTGTTACTAGCTGTTTGACTTTGATTAACTCTTCACCCTTCAATGGGCCCCAGTTTGCTCCTCTATGAATTTTAGGGGTTGCACTAGTTGACAGGCCAGGCCCCTTCCAAGTCTAACATTTCAAAATTCTAACATTCCAGGTTCTATCATCTTGATATATAAAAATAACAATCTTTCATAAAAGCACACATAAACATAACACATAATCAAATATTAGAATGACTCCTGGAAAAAAAACATATGATTTCCTATCTGGGTTATACTTTGCAGCAGTTAGGCAATTCATTTGGCATTTGTTTGATTGTATAATTTAATGACAATATAAACAGCATAGTTTTGTTATCTTTCCTTTAAAAAGACTAAAGCAAAAATGATTTAAAGCTAACAAAAACTACATCAGTTTGACATTCAAAGTTTGTTTCTTAGCAAAATGGCCAAAGATATTTTGACTTGATACAGAGTATATAATATAAAGACTTTTAGACCTAAAAATCTTCAAACATTATTCGAATTTAGCAAAACATAAGCAAAATTTTAATATCAAAGTGCTAAACAGTACTGCCTTAAAAGTCACTGCAAATGAACCATAAAATAACGGCATGGGAAGTGACATTTATTGTACAAATGGTTAATAAAAAGACACATTATAAATATATATATGTAACCTGCTATATTTATATATATATATATATTTGCTTATTTAATTTCTAATTGGTGTATCCAAGTCACTGTGAACACCCCATTTAATTACTTTGTAACTCAGCTTCCAGGAGCTGGTGGTCTTGCAATAAATACAGGCAAAGCTATTACAATATAACGTGCATACAAATGTTTATACAAATAAGGACACTATGCAACAATTATCTCATAGTAATATGGCATTAACAGTAGAAACATACAAAAGGGAGTACGAACACGGAATGTTGAAACGCAGCCCACTAATCCTTCCTAGTACTCACACTCATACTATTTTTAAAATCTTTTCTAGTATTCACATTCATACTATTTTTTAAAAAGAAGATTTGCTTGCTCTCCAAAATTGTCTCCTTAACAAATAACAAAAATTAAATTATATCTATAAAAATCCTTATTGTCCCTGGTGCTTACCCTGTATGACCCAGTTCCTGCTGATTTGAATGTTCTTATCTAGGGATCAAATACTCGACTGACTTATGGAGCTTCTGAATGAATATACTAGTCAGTTGCTATAACTGAAACAAGTTTAGGGAACTCTGGTGGGGTTGATAGAACACAACCAAAACAGTTACATGTAATCCAGTTTATAATCTGATCCGCTTTCAGGATAGCTGGACAGTCAGGGCAGGGATCTGGTTCCATCAGGAATGGCCTAAAAATCTTGGATAGGCCATACCTCAGAAGGGATCTACAGGAAAGGTGAACCCAGCCTCTGCTAGGAATATTAGCATGCGTTATTTGCTAACGTGACTGCCTCCTTTTTATTTCCATATAGAATAAAGGAGAGTTAATAAACAAGACTTAGTAAGACAGCACTTTAAAAAATTGCACTTGTTTATGGAAGCAAACAGCCATTATTGTTTTGCTATGTCTGATTTGTAGGTAATCCTCCATCTTTCACCATTTGTTAAAATAAAGGAAGAAGGAAATTAAAAGGAAGTTTCTGCCTTGTTTGCACCACATACGTACCTTTGATACAGGAAGTGTATTTTCAAGGGACCAATCTTTAAGACACATCCTACCCTGGCAAACAACCCTTGGCTGTTCTTGTTTTTAAATACAAAGCAACTATAATTGTAGTCCCCAGAAAGAGTTTTAAAACAGTTATATTATCCTTTTTTTTTTTTTTTTCCTGCTGGGATAGCATTGTCCAAAAGTGCTTTGTTAGCAATTTCTTAGAAAACCCTCATGAACTATACCCCCCTCCCACCCTATCCCCCAATGCCTAAATATAAAACACAACCCCAACACAATACTCTGCAAGTTTTCTGGCTTTAGGTTGTAAGGAAAAGAGCCAGAAAAAAAAGTCTGCTTTCTACAGGAGCTGTTTTTCCTCTTAAGGAAGGACAGGAAATGATAGGTTTCCAGACCTATTCCTTTGCTGCGTAGCAAGCAGGTGCTAGGAGAAGAGGCGGCTCACTGCTCAGGCTGCTCCTGATTAGAAAGGTAGGGTGTCCAGGAAGAGCTTGTCGATGACGGAAGGTGGAGACACCAAGTCTTCCAGCTTCAGGTAGAAGATGCGCTGGAGGCCCAGGGTGCAGATCTTCCTCAGTTCTACCAGGGCACCCAGGACCTTGGACTCGGTGGGCTCCAGAGCCTGTCCCTTACTCTGATGGTCTTTTAAACTGCTTGTGATCTTGTTGCATAGCTCCTCGACTCTCTTTGGTTCTTTTAACCCATGTCTTTCTGCAGAGGGACAGAGAAGAGCAAGAAGTTTAGGAGGCAAATACATCTTAAGACACTTTGAATGCCTAATTGAGGTCTGTGTCTCATTCTGCCAGTTTGGGTGGCTTCTTAACAATCAAAGTGCCCTCCCTGTTAGAGGTAGCTCATGGCCTTTGGTATTAAACAACACCAAGGTTTGAATCCCAGTCCCAACACTTACTTGCTGTGCGCCCTAGAGTAAGTCTCTTTACTTCTGAGCACCCATTTCCTTATGAGATGAAGAAAATGATCATACCCAATTCGGGGTTTCTGGGATAGCCAGCTTAGGTAAGTAACACAAGGGAAGCACAGTTCCTGGCACACAGCCACATGGAATGAATGGCAGGGTGTTTATTATTTTTGCATACATTGTCCTACTAAGGACTCACAAAGCCCTGTCAGTAGGCAACTATTTTTCAGAGTGACACAGAAACACATCCAGGCAAATGAATTAATGTTTCTATCTTGACAGACTCACTTAAGGGAGGTGGGGAGGCTGTAACTTCCATTTGCTAATGCAAGGGCTGCTCGAAAAGACCCAACATAGCAAAGTGCATTCCTGTGTTTTCATGCTAACCAGCATTGAGAAGAATTCAGCTTTTCTTTTCCTTGTTTTGTTCCCCCCAACTTGAAACCCCTATTGACATACACCTGGCACTCTGTACAAAATACACATGTCCTCCTGCTGTGGAGATGGAAAAGTCATAGAGAAGGGGAGGAAGCCCAGAAGGATGTGGTGCAGGCACTTTATAATGTATCAAGACACAAATACCAGTATCTTATATTTTACAAAACAATATATAAAATGATCTCCATTAAATACTATATATATATATAACAATATATAAAATGATCTCCATGATCTACAGTTAAATACTATGATCTATTTTATGTATAAGGTTAAATGAATTTCCCAAAGTCACTCAGCTGCTAAAAGCTGGGATGAGAACCCAGTTTACTGAGGCAAATATTGGCCTCTTGTGCGATCTTGGCTCACTGCTCCCCTACTTCCCCCCACCCCCCTCCCCACAGTTCAAGCAATTCTCCTGCCTCACCCTCCTGAGTAGCTGGGACTACAGGTGGGCACCATCATGCCCAGCTAATTTTTTGTATTTTCCGTAGAGATGGGGTTTTGCCATATTGGCCAGGCTGGCCTCGAACTCCTGACCTCAAGTGAGCCTCCCACCTTGGCCTCCCAAAGTGTTGGGATTACAGGAATGAGCCACTGTGCTTGGCCTCAGAGCCTCATTTCCAAGGGAAGAGCTTGTCCTCTGTTATCTCAAACTTTTCTTCTCTCAGTACATTTACATGTAAAATCATAATCCTTGAGATATCGAAGACATCCTTCTAATGGGAAATCAAGCAATAGTTTCTAATTTTTACGAAATTATTATTATTTTTTGAGTCACGGTCTTGCTCTGTTGCCTGGGCTGCAGTGCAGTGGTGCAATCATGGTTCATTGTAGTCTGGAACTCCTGGGCTTAAGTGATCCTCCTGCCTCAGCCTCCCAAGTAGCTAGGACTATAGGCATGCACCACCATACCTGATTGATTTTTAAATTAATTTTTGTAGAGGTAGGGCCTCACTATATTGCCTAGGCTGGTCTTAAACTCCTGGACTCAAGTGATCCTCCTGCCTCAGCTTCCCAAAGTGCTGAAATTACAGGCATGAGCTACTGTGGCTAGTTCTAAATTAATTTTTTTAAGTTGGAGACATTTTTGTTAGAAAAGTTATTTCCTGCTGGGCGCAGTGGCTCACGCCTGTAATCCCAGCACTTTGGGAGGCCGAGGTGGGTGAATCACGAGGTCAGGAGATTGAGACCATACTGGCTAACACGGTGAAACTCCGTCTCTATGAAAAATACAAAAAATTAGGTGGGCTGTGGTGGCGGGCGCCTGTAGTCCCAGCTACTCGGGAGGCTGAGGCAGGAGAATGGCATGAACCCAGGAGGCGGAGCTTGCAGTGAGCCAAGATCGCACCACTGCACTCCAGCCTGGGCGACAGAGCGAGACTCCGTCTCAAGAAAAAAAAAAAAAAGAAAGAAAAGTTATTTCCTTGAAGCAAAAGTTGCAGTGAGCCGAGATCGCACCACTGCACTCCAGCCTGGGCGACAGAACAAGACTTGTCCCAAATAAGAGGCCTGGGAACCAGAAAATTTGCATTATCCTCAGTTTGGCTAGTTGTGTATGATTTGGGGAAGTTCCTCCCTCTTTGGGGCCCTGTAAAAGGAGAAGGTTGAACTTAATTATCTGTAAGGCCCCAAAGCTCTGAGTTCTGATGTGTGTCTGTCCTTCTGTCCTTCCTTCCTTCCTTCCTTCCTTCCTTCCTTCCTTCCTTCCTTCCTTCCTTCCTTCCTTCCTCCCTCCCTCCCTCCCTCCCTTCCTCCCTCCCTCCCTCCTTCCCTTCCTCCCCTCTCTCTCTTTCTTTCTTTACTTCTCGACAGAGTCTCACTCTGTCACTCAGACTGTAGTGCAGTGGTGAAATCTCAGCTCACTACAACATCCACCTTCTGGGTTCAAAAGATCCTCCTGCCTCAGCGTCCCAATTAGCTGGGATTACAAGTGTGTGCACCACACCTGGCTAATTTTTGTATTTTTAGTGGAGACAGGGTTTCACCATATCAGCCAGACTGGTCTCAAACTCCTGGCCTCAAGTGATCCACCCACCTCGGCCTCCCAAAGTGCTGGGATTACAGGCATGCACTCCTGCACCTGGCCTGATATGTTATAATATCAAAATTCAGGCACACACTCCTGCACCTGGCCTGATATGTTATAATATCAAAATACTACCATGAAGATTGCCAGCGGCATCTCCGTGGATTGTAAGTTGCAGGCATCTTGTCTCAATGCAATATGCTATAAAGAGAAGGGCACTGGCCCTGGAGTTAGACAGACCTGGGTTCTAGTTCTGGTTCTGTCACTTACTAGCTGGGTGACCTAATTTCTCTAAGGCTCAATGTCTTCACAGGAAAATCAGAATTATTGGGTGGCAGATACACAGCCTTTGCCGTATCCTTCCTGTGTGTCTTCAATGTTATGTAATAAATTAAAAGAAAAAGTAAAATGATAATAAAACCCAACTGCATGGACTGTTGTGGCTCAATTAAGATAATGTTATGGAAAAGTGGTCTGTCAACTGTAGAGAGCTATACACTGGAATAACTGGTTCTGGAATAATCAGAACCAAAGACAATGCTTGCCAGTGGGCAAGTGGCTGGCAACTACAAGGTCTAACAAAAGGCAATTAGTGGCCTAATTTCCAAGCTTTGCAGTGCATCATTTTGCTTTCCCTGAGAAACTATTAGCTAATCAGCCCAGGTGCAGACCTGTCTCCTACGGCTTATCTTTACTAAATACATAGGCTCCATGTTTCAGTCTCAGAAGAAGCACCTGAGAGTGAATTTTAAGAGAATCCTGCATGCAGTGCAGTGGTGTTCTGCCTAAAGTTTTATTTTTCTCCCCAAAACAAAAGAACACGCTGTAAATTTGGCAGTAAATTTCAAGAGCTATAAATCGTCCATAGCCTCTGACTATGTAATCCCACCCTTGGGAATTTATCCAAAGGAAACATTTAACAGAAGAATAAAACTGTATACATGCAGACATTTGATTCAGTATTATCTATTACCAAGACAAAACAAAACAAAAGCAAACAAAAAAACTGGAAAAAGGCAAAGGGCTGAAGAATAGGGGAACTGTTAAGTAAATAATGGTATATGGAAGGGAAGATTCTGGAGACATCAAACAGAACAAATATGAAGGCTGTGAAGCAAAATAAAAAAATGTTTACAACATTAAATAAAGAGTAGAATATTAAATACTAAAGCTGTGATTCCATCTACGCAAATATTATTTCTTCATATAAAGAAGGGTGAAAGAAAATATAAACATGAAAATACCTATGGGGTTTGGGGATAACTTTTTTGTTTCTTTTAAAATGTCCAGGTTGTGCTCTTTGTGTAATAATGTTAAAACAGAACAAGATGGATTTCGTCCTTTTTGAAGTCCTTGAGTAGTTATAACATGATCAAACATCACCTTGCTGATACTAAATTCAATTAATAGTGAGAAATATCCAATTAGATTCATAACCTAGGAAGAGTCGCCTTTCTCAGAATAAATACCAGTCCATTGACTTAAGCTTTCCCTTCCTTTCAGTGTCTCATGTCTTACATAACATTTAAGATCTCATATTCATCATCAGGATACAGGAACTGAGCAATATGTTGGCTAGATTTGGGGAGGGGCTAATTGTGGAACCTTGTAACCAGACTTTCTCATGGCCAGACTCCCAGAAGGTACTGCAGAGTTTTCCCTGCTCTCCAACCAGTTGCCACTGCTCAATAACTATGGCAACCATTATTTATTCAGTGAATTCAAGTGGAGATCGATACCTCCTGCCAGCTGGATCAACTCTAGGCCTGGAATTCCTTGAGGAATTCAGAGACACTCCTGTTAGAAGCCAAAGGCACCTCAACCCTTCTTTGTTGTTTTGAACAGCCACTGGATTTGTAGCTTCTTTACTTTTTCAAAAGGGCTGAGATAATATTCAGTCTCCATGCAAACTACTGCCAGCAGCCAAGAAGATTTTCAAATCACTAGGGAGTCACTAAGTGTCTGGGTCCTTCCCTAGTAATTTGAAATCCCTTAAAACCTAATCACTGACATTTTAGTTAAAGGGATCTCCTTTCTTCTTGTAGCTTGGTAAACATGGCTACGGAGCTGATATACAGAGTTCATAAATTCGGGGAGAAATAAGGCATTTGAACTATCCCCCTTCCTAGAGAATTATACACGGAAGATTTTAGTTTAAGGTCTTTGTCCACCATTAAACAAAACAAGCTTCTTAATATTTCTTGCATTTTGGTCTATATAATTTTCATAGAATGCTTCAGTATTTTAACTCTGGCATTATATATTCAAAACTTTAAAACATAACATACAGAAATGGTTAAATAATTGACTTATATGTCATAATCATTGTATATATAGATTGGAAAGGGTTTGAGTTATTTAGTTCAAATTCCCATCTAAGACAAGAATCTCTACTACAAGTTACCATAAAGAGAGTGTCAGGTAGTGGCTGGACTGGGAGTTAACTATAATATTATGCCTTAACAATACAAATATATTTAATAGCACTTTATATAACACTCTTTTACTTAGATTATTTAGATTATTTTATCTCACTCTCACAACAATCCTGTGAATTAGGCAGGACAAAGATTATCTTTAACTAACAGGTATGGAGAGTAAGGCTCAATTAAGTAGCTTGCCCATAGTCAAAATTAGCGAGAGGCTATTTTCTTTCACTCCAAGTCCAGAGATACTTCTCTTATAACAGGATGCCTTCCATCTCTGGACGTCTCTAATTGTTAGAAAGTTTCTCCTCGTCCTGAGATGAGTTAGCCTTTCTATAACTCTCTCCTATTTTCTGTGCACCAAATTAACCAATTACTTCTTTCAACAACTATTTATTGAGCACCTATTCTGTGGCAAGGAATGTTATAACTACTGGGGTTAGAGATGCGACAGACAGATCACACTCCTAATCCTTGTGTGGTATGAACATCTAAAGCCACTGTTGGATTCCTGTGCATTTTAGCTATCCAGGCATAGACATCTCTGCTTAGAGCAAGAGGGAGGGGTTGGGAGGTAGGGGGAACCAGGGAAGAAGGAGTCAGGGAGAGAAATGATGGAATGAAATAATAGAGCTACATTTAGGTCTGTGCTCATGTTTTCTCATCTTCACCTGGTTAAGATCTACTCATTCTTTGGATCTCAGATCAAATATTTCTTGAAGGAAGCTTCCCTTTTTACCCCCATTCTAGATCATGTTCTCCTCTGGCATTCTAATCTTTCCCTTTGCAGGACACAACAGTCTGAAATCAGATAGTTACATGATTTTTCTCCTCCCATTAATTGTAAGTACCATGGGGGCATGAACTGTATTTGCCTAACATTGTATCTCCAGCACCAAGCCTAGTACATAGGAGACACCCAATAAATATCTGTTAAATGGATACACAGAGGATCAAGGATCTGTGAAAAATGATTATATAAGTACTAAAAGGGTAAGCTGCTAAGAATAAATATACAGGTTGGGAGTTAGTAAGAAGCTAACAACAGTAAAGAACTTTACAAAATCTAAAACCTACCATATCAAAGCTTTGGAATTATATTTCCTGGCTGTAAACCTGAGCTCTACCACTTATTTATTTATTTATTTATTTTTGAGATGGAGTCTCACTGTGTCGCCAGGCTGGAGTTCAGTGGTGCAATCTCAGCTCACTGCAACCTCTGCCTCCCGGGTTCAAGCGATTCTCCCGTTTAGCCTCCCAAGTAGCTGGGACTACAGGTGCGTGCCAGCATGCCCAGCTAATTTTTGTACTTTTAGTAGCGATGGGGTTTCACCATGTTGGCCAGGATGGTCTCCATCTCTTGACCTTGTGATCCGCCCGCCTCAGCCTCCCAAAGTGCTGGGATTACAGGCGTAAGCCATCACGCCTGGCCTTGACCACTTATTAACTGGGTGACTTTGGGTCTGTTTCCACATTTGTAAAATGGTGCTAATAATGGTACCTGCCTTATGGGTTGTTATGAGAAGTAAACGAGTTAGTACATGTCAAGTATTTGGAACCATGCCTAGCATATAGTGAGCACTTAGTGAATATTTGCAAGTATCCTCTCTATCTAAAACTCAAGTCATTACCTTCCCGTTCAAATCAGCCACTTCTTTAAGCTTGTCTATTATGATATTACAGCCTTTCACATCACTCTCATAATCATCTCTAACAATTCCTTCCCTCCGAGCCATCATGTTTAATCCATTGCAAGAACTTCCGTTATTATCTCTGTGATGTTCCTTGCATTTATATCTCCCTCTCAATACTCATGGCCTCTGGACCAGGATCTTCAATATCTTTGCTATCTAGATCATTTTAATAGCTCTTGACTGATCTCCATGCTTCCTGTATCTGCTGTTAGCCATTCCAGGTACTTCCAAGTTTATTTATTAAGCAACATTAAACAAAATAACACATGTAAAGCCCTTGGCACAGTGCCTGGCACCGAGTATTTTAAAATGGTAGTTATTAATTTCATAGATTGCTAACTACCAATAGGTTCCCTTGTTCCTTGCTACTTAAGGTGTGGGCCCCAGACCAGCAGCATCAGCATCACCTGGGAGCTTGCTGGAAATGCAGAATCTGTTTAGGTAGGTCCTGCCCCAGACCTACCTAACCAGAATCTGCAATGCAACAAGATGCCCAGTGATGTGAACCCTGGAGAAGCTCTGCTCTAGTCAATCCTAGTACCCATAAGATGCTTGACTCAGTCCACACCTAGTGTTCATCTAGTCTCTGTAAACCTCATTCCCCAAAGTGGGAACTCACTCCTCAAGGCAGCTTATTCCAATTTCAAATGGTTCTTTCTATGAGAAAGTTTTTCTTATATTGAGCTAAAATTTGCCATCCTATGTATCAGGGATCCCCAAATGGTATTGGTCCATGGCCTGTTAGGAACTGGGCCACACAACAGGAGGTAAGTGGCGGGCAAGCAAGTGAAGCTTCATCTGTATTTACAGCCACTCCCCATTATTTGCATTACCACCTGAGCTCCGCCTCCTGTCAGATGAGTGGCGGCATTAGATTCTCATAGGAGTGTGAACCCTATTGTGAACTGTGCATGTGAGGGATCTAGGTTGCACGCTCCTTATGAGAATCTAACGTGTGGTGATCTGTCACTGTCTCCCGTCACTCCCAGATGAGACCATCTAGTTGCAGGAAAATGAGCTCAGGGTTCCCACTGATTCTACATTATGGTGAGTTATAAAATTATTTAATTATATACTACAATGTAATGATAATAGAAATAAAGTGCCCAATAAATGTAATACACTTGAATCATCCCGAAACCATTCCCCCAACCCCAGTCCAAGGAAAAATTGTCTTCCATGAAACCAGTCCCTAGTGCCAAAAAAGTTGGGGACTGCTGTTATATGTAGTTCCCAGTTCTGCCTCTTGGGCTTATATGAGAAATGTCAAATTCTCTTCCTCATGGCAGGGAGTAGGGGATAAAGAAAGGGATGATAGTAACCATCAGGAGCCCCACCAAGGGGAAAAGTAACTCCCCTTTCTGAGCAGGTGTTAGGGCAAAGGTTAACTTGGTGACAACAATGCAGTTCCAGCCAAAGGGGAAGGAAAGGTGGGCCCCTGGAGAGAGAGGTGTGTGTAGTTCAAACACCAACAAACAGGACTCCCCACTCTCAGCTCTACCCCTTTTTCTGGGAATTCACCTTATTGCTACCACTCATGCCATATACAACATCCTTTACTGATGGGCAGTCCCAGAGACATTGAGCCCACGCTGGTCAGGAAGCCACAAGTCAGTCAGCAGTCTGTGGTGAGGCTGATTTAAATGGTACTTTTCAGTCTGACTGTCTTTGATTTGGTAGAGTATGTGTCTGTCTCTCTCTCCAGTGAGACCACAGACTCTTTAAGGGTAAGGGAATGTATGTCTGGTGCACAGTAGATGCTCAATAAGTATTTACTGAATTAATCTGAATCGAAAGAAGGCAATTTTCAAGAATTCATAGTTTTCTCATGACTGTGGTAGGCTAAAAATTAATTCAGATTTTTCTAATTTGGGAGACTTCCTGATACTCACAATTGGCCCATTCATTCAATGAATATTTGTCATATGCCAGATACTTGTAAATGGTAAAGTAATTTTAAAGATACTAATAAGACTCTCCCTGTCCTTAGGAACCTCACAGTCTAGCTGGTAAAGACACAAAGAAATTCCTTAATACAATGTGTATATTCAATTGCAGGGATGCATGAACACTTTTATGGATTCCTAGAGAGCAAGACAGCTGGCTCTTCATAGAAGTGTGTAAAACAAATAATATAATAATAATAACAATGAAGGTTTGTCTAATTTTTTTTCTGCAAAGTACACATTAGTTCGTTCAATCTTTATAAGAAACCTGCAAGTAGACATCTTTATCCCTGTGAGAAAGAAGGAAACTGAGATTCAGAGAGGGTAACGAACTTGTCCAAGATTGCCAAGACAGCACATTTCAGGGTGAAGACCTGAACTCAGATCTCCGGTCTCTAAATCCTGTGGCCTCTCCCCTCTCCCACCTTTTTTAACTATTTTGCCCTGCTAAGTTTTACATTTAGTTTTCCTTGCAATGTAGCTGACGGCTTTATTTGATGCAAAAGCAGGGGTAACCAGGTAACCATATACAGTGAGCAGTGGAGCTCTGGAAAGACAGATGGTGGAGGGTGTGGCATGGTCAGCCACCTGTCTAGTCCTGCTGTGTCACTGTTTCACTACTTTCTGCCCTGGTTCTGCCCTCCTTCCACCTTCTCAGTCTTAGAGGTCATGTTTCAATAAGACCAGGAAAAAGACTACAGTCAGAAGAGAAAGGAGTCATTTTCTCACCTGACAGATGACCTGAGTAGGGAAAAGAAAGTCATGGGGAACAACAAAATGGCATTTGAGCACTTGAGATTCCCTCTGCCATCTGCTTCAAAACTACCTTTCCAATCTTATTTCCCCTATTTCTCTACAGGAAAAGCATTGTGCTCTGAGGTTAGGTCATCACATCAGGCCAGAAGGTAAATAATCCATACAATGACTTTTATCCCTGAAAATCCTTTAACTTTCTCAAAAGCACAAGACATGCTCTCAGCACTCATCACCAGAGGCAGAGAAACCATGACTTCCAGTGGATTCATATCTTCTCTGTCATGCTCACTCCAGGACATACAGTCATCCAATGCAATAGCCTGCACTCTTAATTTTTCTCCTCTTTCTACTTGGATCATATATGTGATTTTAATATATGCACAATGCAACTCCACTGTAATTGTTTTAACCCTAAACTGTACTAAGGCATTCAACTGCCATGCCCTTGCAGTTCTCTTTCCTTCATCTGGAATGTTCTTTATGTCTTCTCATGTCTAGATACTACCTCTTTGGGAAGTCATTCATGACCAACACTTCTACCTTCCTTCACCTCAAAAAAGTTAGCAGTAATCTGGACTTACCCTGGACTGCCTCTCTGCCTTTTCAGGACCTGAGCACTAATCGCTATACATCAAGTTCATATATCATAATCTATGACTTCCTAGTAGACTACCCACTTCTTGACAGCAGAATGCATGCCTGGCTCATCTTTGCATCCCTAGAGACTGTCACAATGCTTGGTACATAGTAGGCCCTTATGCTTATTTAATGAGTGGATATTTATAAAATGGTAATTCCACACTAACTTTGTTTGGCGGGGGGGCTTCTTATTTATGAAACATTATTAACTGCAACCAGATATCAACTCATTGGTATCCCATCAGATTCAAACCACTCGCATTACTTCAGAGATGCAGCACTGGCAAAGGGTAATGGTTGGGGTAGATAAACAGGGAACATGAAAAACGTTTGAAAACCAAACCACTGTGGGGAACCCCCTATTTACTGCAGGAAAGGAGAGTGATCTGAATGAAACCATTTCCTGCCCCACTTTACCGCCTAGTTTTTCATGAGGGGGTACAGAGAGAGGAGGAGGACAAAGAAAAAAAGAATCAAAAAAAAAAAAAAAAAAGCCATGTTTGTGCAAACCACCAATACTGTCCAGATTCTTAATACTTTTCCTGGAAGCAAGCCTAGTTAAACTTCTAAGATGCCATTTCCTTTTCATGAGCTCTCCTCTGTGGTTTAAGAAAAGACAATTTTGGGATGAATTCTGTAATGTAAATAGTCCAGCTGTTACTCCACAATCACCCTTTATGATCAACGAAGCTTATTCAGAAGTCAAGATCCATGGCAGCTCATATTCAAATGAAAATTAATATCCACAGCAATGCACACTGTTTCCCAAGCATCGCCTTTTCTGCCATTTCCTGATATTTTCACACTTATCAAACCCACTTTCAACCAGTAAGTCACAAAGAGTGTTGTAAGGTACAGAAATGAGAGAAGAGGGCTTATTTTTGTTGTAGGCTAAAACCACAGCAGGAATGAGGCAGGAAAGGGAGCTACCCACTCGGGAAGGCCCAAAGACACCACTGTAGTTCACTTGGCTTATTGTAAGTGCTCATTATGTGCAGCTTAATTAGTTTAATATCACTGTCCTCCTTTAAGCCTCTCTCTCAAGCATCCAAGGAGACTGTCACCAAACATACTGCCTTCTAAAGCCACCACCTGTTTCCTCATGCCACTGAGTTTGATGCTTCCAAGGGGCAGGGGAAGGCATATGCCTAACTTGGACTCTGTCACTATCACTCCAAGGGGGACCATAGGTGAATTCAGAGTTGCCTATCCTGAATCCAGTTTGGTTACATCACCAACTGAATTTTCTATAATTCTCACTGCTGCCCTATGAAATAGGCATGGTTATCCCCATTTTACAAATGACAAAACTGAATTTCAGAGAACTGAAATGTGTTCCCCAAGAGCACCTATTTATTAAACACAGGACTGAAGATTAAAATCTGGGCGTGCTCAATTCCAAAGTCCAGGCTATTTCTGCCATGCCAAACTGCCTCCTCCCCCGGCCAATCTCCACATAAATGGGCAGCGGGCTGAGCAGCTGTAACTGCAGGGCACAGAACAAATGGAATGCAGAAAGAGGACCAGCACCACCCTTCTCCTAATTTCTACTCTATATTCTCTGTACTGAACTGCCCAGTCTCTCCAGGTTGGGTCTTCCTGGCACCCACACATCCTGGCCTCTTAGATATTTGTCAATTTCCATTTAAAAAGTGAAACAAAGATATGGTCTTTCAGGGATGGGCCATCCTCTTGAATCATGGCTTTCAGACCTGGACTGACCTTTTTCCTCTTAGATTCTTTCTCACTCTAATCTGTGCCCAAAATGCACTGACAGGGTAAATCTTTCTAAAATGCAAACCTGACCATCAGGCTCCTTTGGACAAAACCTGTGGATCCTTGTTGTGCTCAAGATAAACTCTGCTCCCCTCACCTAGGCGTGGAAGGTTCTTCATGTCCCGCCTCACCCCGACCTATCAGAACAGTCACATCTCCTGCCACTCCAATTTTCAGTTGTTTCCTTTCTGAAACTTAGCCATATTTTCAATGGCTTTTGGCAAATGTTTATTTATGCCTGGATTCTCACTTGTTCCATTTTAGCTTGGAGACATCCTCTCCATTTACAAAGGACCAGCTCCTGTGATCTCTTCTGAGAAGACCACCCGCACCTGCTATCTCTGGGCACTTGAAACTCACTCCCTTGTCTCCATAGTGGCACTCAACACCCTGCATCAACTGTAGTACTTTGCATGCCTATCTCCTCTAGGGATGTGTGTTATCATCTCTGAAAACCCAATGACATGCAGCACAGTGCCTAGGTCAGTGAATATTTGTTGATTAACTAGACTCAACACTTGTTCCCATAGAGATGAAGCAATGTACTGCTTTTACTTGTGGGAATCCAAAGCTGGATCTAGACTTTTGTTTTGTCTTTTTAAAATGAACTAAACTCCATACTTTCTAGTTTTGAATGTTTAACTGACTTAGGAATTGCTGAATGGTTTTGAAATTGAACTAAAGAGCTTCAGTTCAAAGGCAGCCTTGAACCAGTTTCCTTCCAGTCCTGATGAAGTAATATACTTGTGCCTTAAATCTGTTTATTTTCTTCAGATGCTCCAGTATGCCATTTGAAAGCCCTCCAAATGGAATCCATACTCTTTGAGACTGCCTTGGTTTTTGTTTCGTTAATGGCTCTCTTGGAAGTCTAGCAGCCCCATTTAAAAAAAAAAAAAAAAGTGAGTTTCTCATCCTGGACCAAAGACCAAGAGGAAGTCAGTTTCCATTTGGAATACTGAAGGAACGGCTAGTGTCTGAGTCCTCACTGCAGCCATACCATTTGCTTGTCTTTGCCTGCATGTCAACCATCAAATGACGAACCAGCCTAGCCTCTTAAGGCACAGATGCATCTAACTTTAGCTAATAGGAGATATCCCAAGAAATACAAGTGAACAATGCTTGGGCAAACCAATGTACATTTCCAGTGAAACAGAAAGAAGGGGCCATCTGTACCAGAGGATGCATTTGATGCTCTGGAAACTCACCACCTGCCTGAGAAACATGTTTTCTATAGCCAAGAGCATATTATTCTGAACTTGAACTCTCAGTTCAACAGCCAAGCCTGTGCTTGTGTCTGACCAAAAGGACAAGGATGAGCCCCTCATTTGGCCACTTCTGGAGCCCCCACCCTCTGTCACCACCTCTCCAGGCCCCAGTCTGACCGGAAAGAATGAGGTCTAACAGGAAACTCTCCCCCAGGGCAAAGGGAGCTGGGGCAAGGGCCTCCATGGCCACGGGGAGATGATATTCTTTCCCTTGCCCAACATGCGCCTTTCTCCATCCCACCCCACCTTGGGATCCTTTATCTCCCAAAAGATAGAAAGAGAGAGATCTATAGAGGGAGACAGGCATAAATCAAATATGTTTTATGCTTGTGGTTAAAAAACTGCTCAGTTGGCCGGGTGTGGTGGCTCATGCCAGGAATCCCAGCACTTTGGGGGGCCAAGACGGGTGGATCATTTGAGGTCAGAAGTTCGAGACCAGCTTGGCCTGCATGATGAAACCCCATCTCTACTAAAGATACAAAAATTAGCCAGGTGTGGTGGCAGGTACCTGTAATCCCAGCTACTCAGGAGGGTGAGACAGGAGAATTGCGTGGACCCAGGAGGCAGAGGCTGCAGTAAACCAAGATCACATCATTGCACTCCAGCCTGGGCGACAGAGCTAAACTCCATCTCAAAAATAATGATAATAAAATTTTAAAAATAAAAATAAAAGCTGCTGTGTTGAGCCATTTTTGCTTTCTCTCAGTCCTTTGCCAATCGAAGTTATTAAATCAAGTTGTATTTGATATGTCTATAGTGTTTTGGTTTTACTTTAGGTCACTAGCCAAGAATTGGGGACACGGGAAACCTCATCACCTCTGCTCCACAGGAATGGGCTGGGTAAGGTAATCTTCCTAGGAAAGGCTTTGTAAAAAGAACTCTGAACCAGTCTGGGCAATAGGGTGAAACAGGGCTACAAAACAGCCAAATGTGTAGTGGCGTGTGCCTATGGTCCCAGCTACTCAGGAGGCTGAGGTGAGAGGATCACTTGAGCCCAGGAGGTCGAGGCTACACTAGGCCATGATCACACCACTGCTCTCCAGCCTGGGTGACAGAGCAAGACCCTGTCTCAAAACAAACAAACCCTGAAGCAGCTAGTCCCACTGTCCACAGATCTCTGGTAGGAAGTTAGATTTTCATATATTGGGCTTATTGACAATGACAATTCAATAGACTATGGATTCTCTTTCCTAGAAGTTTATGACAACAAATTATAGATGCATGTTTCTTTGCTTAAACTAGGTTAAACTTAACAGATTTCAGAAAAAATGGTAGTTATTTTCCCACTTTTCTGGTGTATGTGGTGGTCAAGGCCCACCATAACAAAGGGAAGGAGAGAAATGAGGATGTGGTTTTGGCAAGGTGGTGCTTACCTGTGATCATGCTCAGTGCTGACAGGCAGGCTAAGGCTTGGATATCAAGGTTCAGGCTCTGCAAATTTAAGGAAAAGTCTTTAATAGAGTCGAGCCACTCCCCAAATCCACGAAGGCACTGAAGTCGATGCAGGACAAGTCCGTTGCAGAACACAAACTTATCTTCAGCAGTGTTTGACCTGGGAGGTGAGAGGAAGAGAAACATTAAACAGGTCTGTCCAGTCTGTCCAACATGATAACATTATGACACACAGGCACCCAGACAGCCATGGGGCAGCATTGGGACCCCAGAGTGGTGCTATGAAGCATGCCCAGATACTCAAAATGAATAAGACTATGTTCTCCGGGATAAACAACTAGCACCACTTGTCTATGCTAATGTCTTTAGTGAACATCAGCCCAGGGGAAGATATGGGCTGTGGCACCTGCTGTCTTATTAGTAGACTCAATTACTGGCTTTCCTTGGAACAGGACATGGGGGAGCAGGCACTCATGGGTTACAGAGGTGAAGCCCAGTACACCCCTCTCTCAGCAATGAACATGAGACTGTTCCCTCCAGGGCTCCTGAGACAGGGCTTGTCCTTGATTTTCTTAAATGTTAAAAAACTGCCAAGGCCTGAGGCTAGACACTACAATTCCACTGTGTAAACTTTAAAAATACCAAGTCCCTGGCCAGGTGTGATGCCTCACACCTGTAATCCCAGCCCTTTGGGAGGCCAAGGTGGGTGGACCATCTGAGGTCAGGAGTTTGAGACCAGCCTGGGCAACATAGTGGCAACATTTTGTGTCTCTACTAAAAACACAAAAATTAGCCAGGCTTGGTGGCATGCACCTGTAGTCCCAGCTACTCGGGAGCCTGAGGCAGGAGGATCGCTTGAACCCGGGAGGTGGAGGTTGCAGTGAGCCAAGATCGTGCCACTGCACTCCAGCCTGGGTGACAGAGTGGGACTTTGTCTCAACACAAAACAAAACAAAACAAAACAAAACAAAAACCAAGTCCCTGTAAGTGCCAGAAGTCTATCACAAATTAAAGGGTGGCCTAACATAAAACAAGTCCTTATTTTGTATTACCTTCTCTGCTTTTAACATTGGGGCTGTGGAGGGCTATTTTTAAATCTGTCCTGATAGTTTACGTTATGTCCATCATCATCTCATTTTTCTTTCATGAAAGGTGCCTTGGAACTTCCACGTGGACATTACAATTTAGGGGTGTGGCTTTGGGTGCTCCTTAAATCTCTCTGGACTTCTTTTTCCTTGTTTATAAAACAAAAATTCTAATTGCTACCTCCTAAGAATGTTGAGGGAATTAAATAAAAGAAAGGATTTGAAAGCCCATGCATGGTGCCCAGTACACAGGACGGTTCGACAAGTATTGGGTATAACAAGTAATGGGCTGAATTATATGTGGTTCTTCCTTTAATTTTAGATTTCCTTTAACTTTCAAATCTCTTGCCACATATTTATCTATCTTGACCTGTTGTATTCACAAGTCAAATAATCTCGTGTTGCTTCTTGGATGAACAGCTTCATTCATTCCTTCACTCAGCCAAGTGTCTACTGAGCATGAAGCACATGTTATTCCTGGAGCCAGACACTGGGAGAAAACATGGTGAATAGGACATGCATGGCACCTGCCTGCATGGAGTTTACAGTCTACTTAATCCTTTGTTGCATGTCTAATAGATGACAGCCACCTTGCTGGCTCAGCTCTGGTGTACACTAGATTGGCTACAAATTAAGCTATTACTGGCACTCTAGTTGTAACTCCACCCCATCTCTCCTACTGATCCCGTCACAGAAGGCATACACAGGACAGAATGATTCAGTCTCAGAATATAAAACATGGACCCTGATGACATCAGAATCTGATGGCATCAGAATCATTAAAGCATGAGTTAAAAATGCAGACTTCTGGACTTCTCCCACAGTCTACCAAACCAAAATAGATGGCAATGAGGCCTGGCAATTTGCACCGTAAAAATTAAACAGGAGTTTCTGGTAATGATATGAAATTGGGGAGGGGATGGCAGGAAAGAGAAAGAGGGGAAAGATGGATTTTTCTGATATTTGGTATAAAGTCGGTATCTCCTAAAAATATATAACTGAAAGGAAGCAAGGAAAATGGAGTTAAACAGGCTATTTGTGAATAAAAACAATAATAAAATAAAGTTTAAAAAATTTACACGTGGAACTTACTAGAGGAGCTTCCAAGGTTCTATGTTTTTGAAAAATCACTTTTCCTTTTTGTGTTTGGTGTCACTGACTATGATAGGATGGACTAAATCTTTCTATCTAAGAGTGTTCTCTTGGAATAAAACTGGGGGTTGAGAACGTGTGGGAACTCTTTAGGGCCCCATCAGGTGTGCTAGAATAGTAACTTGTTAAACAGAAACCCACGAGGTAAATACAATGTTCCAAAGCAAACACTTGCTCCCAGGAAATAGCTTACGCACCATGAGGATCTTTCCAGAATCACAGAGTGTTGGAGCTGCGAGGGACCTCAAGAGATCATCAAATCCAACCTCTTCCTTTTAAAAAGGAGGGATTTGAACTTCCGGTCAGGCAAGTGACCTGCTCAGGGTGTGACAGCAAGTTCACATTAGAACTGGGACTAGAACCCAGGGGTTCTGGCAGCAAGCCTAGTGCTCCCTCCATGACTTGTTGCTCAGTTTTTTTAGTGCCTGATCATATTTCACATTTGCTTCTTGAGAAAACGTTTCACCAATGATTCAGTTACAAACACAGAAGGTTTCAGGCTTCTTCTAAGGAAGTAGACTGAAGATAAAATAGTAGTAATTACCTGATGGAAAGTCTGAGGACAAACAGCTCCAAAAAGGCTGATTCAATAAGTAATGTCTGATCTTCTTTGGGGAGATCAGTAAATCCCGGAATCTTTTCTGCCCAGCTTCTGGATACATCAATGGAGGCTGTCAGGAGGTTGTAGAATTGTTGCACATGCTCAGCATCTGTGCCTGCAGCAGCCTGGTCAGTGGGACAGTACTAGAATGCAAACCAGAGAGAGCAGCATTATCTTGCTTCAGTGGGGATAATAGTATCATTTGCAAACAGGCCCTTCCAAGACCATCAATGCCTAAATTCTTACTTTTAGGTGTCACAGTTTATAAAACCCCTTCACATTCATAGTCTCATGTGATTTTCACAATGGCCCTCTGATACAAATACAGCAAATTTTATTGTTATCACTTAATAGACAAGGAAATTTGCTTAAGTCGAATTAGCAAAGTGGTTTTCACCCTTGACTGTGCAGTGCAATCACCTGGGGAGCTTGAAGGAAACAACTCTTGTCTGGGTCCTGCGCCTAGAGATTCTCATTTAATTGGTCTGGGGTGGAGCCTAGGGGTCAAGAATTTTTAAAGCTCCCCAGGTGACTCCAAAGTGGAGTAGCTCAGTTGAGAACTACTGCCCCAGCCGGGCGCGGTGGCTCAAGCCTGTAATCCCAGCACTTTGGGAGGCCGAGACGGGCGGATCACGAGGTCAGGAGATCGAGACCATCCTGGCTAACCCGGTGAAACCCCGTCTCTACTAAAAAAAAATACAAAAAACTAGCCGGGCGAGGTGGCGGGCGCCTGTAGTCCCAGCTACTCGGGAGGCTGAGGCAGGAGAATGGCGTGAACCCGGGAGGCGGAGCTTGCAGTGAGCTGAGATCGGGCCACTGCACTCCAGCCTGGGCGACAGAGTGAGACTCCGTCTCAAAAAACAAACAAACAAAAACAAACAAACAAACAAAAAAAAACTACTGCCCCAGGAGTTTGTGTCCAAGTAGATCTCCAGGGTCTGCTCATTTCACTATGGCACAGCTGTCTCCCCATGAGATACTAAGTTAACCCAGTGGTTCTCAAAGTGTGGTCTCCAGACTGGCAGCATCAGCAACACACAGGAATGTGTTAGAAATGACAATTTCGGCCTGGTGCGGTGGCTCATGCCTGTAATTCTACCACTTTGGGAGGCTGGGGGGTGGGGGTGGGGTGAATCACCTGAGGTCAGGAGTTCGAGACCAGCCTGGCCAACATGGTGAAACCCCATCTCCACTAAAAATATGAAAATTAGCTGGGTGTAGTGGCATGTCCCTGTAATCCCAGCTACTCAGGAGGCTGAGGCACGAGAATTGCTTGAACCTGGAAGGTGGAGGTTGCAGTGAGCCAAGATCATGCCATTGCACTCCAGCATGGGTGACAGGGCGAGACTCTGTCTCAAAACAAACAAACAAACAAAAAAGTGACAATCTCAGGCCCTACCACAGACCTACTGAATTAGAAACTCTGGGGGTAGACACAGCAAACATTAAAAAAATTTTTTTTTGTAGAAATGGTGGCGTGGGTTGGGGATGAGTATCACTGTGTTGCTCAGGTTGGTCTTGATTTCCTAGACTCAAGCAATTCTTCTGTCTCAGCCTCCCGAAGTACTGGGATTACAGGCATGAGGCACCATACCTGGCCCACCAAACTGTCTAATCAAGATCTCCAGGTGATTCTCATATCCAATGAAGTTTGGGAATTGCAGAAACAATCAACAAGACAAAGAATGATTTTTGCTTGCTGTTGATGGATTTCTGTGAGATAAAACCAACCAGGAAGTGGTGGAAGGAAAGGTCTCTTTGGCAGAACCCAGGCAGCTGTGTGCCATTAGACTCAGGCCTGTGGCTATTTAAGTTAATACAAATTAAATGAAATTAAAAATTCAGTTCCTCAGTCATGTTAGCCATACTTCAAGTGTTCAGTGGCCAAATTTGGGATAGAACATTTCCATCACTGAGGGGAGGTCTATTGGACAGCATGGATCTAGAGAGTCCAAAGAGCAGAAAGATATAAGTAGGAATAAAGTCTTCACCCAGCTTTCAGAAATTCTGGTAGAACCAGAGTTTTTCTTGAATCACGGGAGGAAAGACTTTTCTGCTGCAGAGAGGAAGACTGATACAGCAAGATACTAATCAAGGGACAGCCAACAACACAGAGATTTAAGAGATACACAGAAACACGTAAATAGGCACATCATTTCCTACACAGTAACATGGCTGTGCATCATTGTGCATTCCTTTTCTGAACTGATCCTCATGGGGTAAGGATTTTAATCTTTATTTTACAGATGAGAAAACTGAGGCTCAGAGAAGCTAAGAGATTTTCTCAAGTTACACAACCAACAGTGGTACAGCCAGGACTTATGCTGACCCTGTGATTTCAAGTTTTACCCCTCCTAGCTGTTAAGTATGTCTGATGTTACTAGATGGTGGGATCGTTTATGAAACCTTTTTTTTTTTTTTTTTCCCCGAGATGGTATCTTGCTTTGTTGCCCAGGCTGGAGTACAGTGGTGTGATCTTGGCTCACTGAAACCTCTACCTCCTGGGTTCAAGCGATTCAGTGCCTCAGCCTCCCAAGTAGCTGGGACTATAGGCATGTGCTAACATGCCTGGCTAATTTTTGTATTTTTAGTAGAGACAGGGCTTCACCATGTTGGCCAAGCTGGTCTCAAACGCCTGACCTCAAGTGATCCACCTGCCTTGGCCTCCTGACATGTTGGGATTACAGGCATGAGCCACTGCATCTGGCCTATGAAATCTTTAAAAAGCATTTTGCTTTATTCTCACTGGAGCTCTCCAGGTACATATTCATTGGTCCTATGTTTCTGTCAACAGTACAGTGACTGGCACATAATTATACCTCAATAAATAATTGCTGAATGTTTTTCCAATGAAAGAATAGTCAGAAGAGTGCTTAGGTTTGCTGTAATACCCTAACCTGGTTGGAGAAGAAACAGCTAATAAGCAACTAGGTGCTTACTGTGGAGCTACCTAGGTGAGAGGAAATGAGACACTTATTTAATTAGTCTTTTTTTCTTTGTGTTTTCCCAAGAAGCAGTATTAAATAACTAACTAAAAAAAAATCAGAGTCCACCTACTTTAATCTCAATTTTGTTCTGGCCCCTAATATGTGAAATAATGTAGCATCATTTAACTTTTTTGAACCTCAGTTTTCTACTCTGTAAAATGGGGATACCTTCCTCAAAAAAAAAATTTTTTTGAGACAGGGTCTTGCTCTGTTGCCCAGGCTGGAGTGCAGTGGTGTGATCGCGGCTCACTACAGCCTTGACTTCCCCAGCTCGAGCAATCCTCCCACCTCAGCCTCTTGAGTAGCTGGGACCACAGGCAGGAACCACCATGCCCATCTAACTTTTAAAAAACTTTTTGTAAAGGCAGTGTCTCACTATATTGCCTAAGCTGGTCTTGAACTCCTGGGCTTAAGCGATCCACCTGGCTGGGTTTCCCTACAATCTCTACTGGGATTACCAGGTGTACCATGCCTGGACTTCCTCAAAATTTTGTTGTGATGATTCAATGTGATAACATATGTGAAGAGCCTGATATATAGTACATGATTAACAAATGACAGTGATGATATTGATAGCAGTTATGATATCTGAAATAATCACCATCCCTCAGCTTCCATATTTATGAAATGGAATGGGTAGAAGTAGAAAGTTTTTGATTTTCAGCCCTGATGTTCTAAGATCCTATAACATCTGGTCCAGTTCAGAATCGTGGCTCCTCTGTTCCCAACAATCCTACACAGTGCCTGGGATTCCATGAAGTCCTGAATATTCTGTTGTGCTAGACCATGGGAGCAAAGTCCAGGAGAGGGAAGCATGGCGGCACGATCCTATGTCATAGACACTTCCCACTACCTCCTGGCACACAGACTCTTTTTTTTTTTTTTTTTGAGAGAGAATCTTGCTCTGTTGCCAGGCTGGAGTACAGTGGCATGATTTTGGCTCCACGCAACCTCTACCTCCTGGGTTCAAGCGATTCTCCTGCCTCAGCCTCCCAAGTAGCTGAGACTACAGGTGCGCGCCACCACGCCCAGCTAAGTTTTGTATTTTTAGTAGAGACAGGGTTTCACCATGTTGGACAGGATGGTCTCGATCTCTTGACCTTGTGATCCACCTGCCTCGGCCTCCCAAAGTGCTGGGATTACAGGCGTGAGCCACCGTGCCCAGCCGGCACACAGACTCTTAACTGGAAGAGAGTGGGGAAAAGGGAATTAACTTTTCTTTTTTATTTTCTCCTTATTTATAAATCTATTTAATAATTCCACAGGCTCTCCAAGAGCAGAATGAAATTCAGGGCAGATCCTCCCTTTCAAAAGCTGAGGGAGCTACTTGTGAAACTCCCAAATGAGTGGGAGTAAAGGAAAGTATGTTGGACCAAGCAGCATGTCATGGGGTCCTCGTCCAGGCTCTGCACTGACTTGCTGTGCAATTCTAGACAAGTCACTTAACTGCTCTGAGTCAGTTTCAGCCTCTGGAACAGGAATAAGTGGACTAGCTGATCCCTAAGATTCCGTCTGGCTCTTGCACTAAATGATTCTAAATATTGCTAAATCACACCAGGTATGATGTTATTGCCCAGAACGTGACACTGATTCAGCATTATTTTGTTTAAAAACAGTGGGTTAAATGGAGAGAAAAATACTAAAGAATGAATAGTTTCCCCTGAGAATGGATCTGACAGCTACCTCCTGCGCTGACTCCCCTGAATCCGTGGCTCACAACTCAACAATCTCTCTGCTTCCAATATTTGTTTAGAATCCACCAGAGCATGTAGCTTTCACCCAGGGTCCTCTGCAGGCTTCTGCCCCTGCTGGGCTCACACTTCATGCCTCCTGCACACAGGGAAGTGAAGTCCCTGCCCACCCTGTGTGTGTACTTTTCTCCGATGGAGCCCAGCAAGCAGGAAAGCCAGCCGGCCTGGCCTGCCAGACTCCAGCCAGATCCTCTGGGCTTCACCTGCAGTGGTTTTGATCCAAGCCTCAGAATTTTAGAGCCAAAGTGAATTCAGCCTGAGCCACCAGTAACTTAGGGCTGACTGGAGGGTCAGCATCCAATGCTGGAGGAAAAGAAAAATCTCCTCTGTTGGACATAAGGTTTAAAGGAATGGAACAAAACATTTTAGATTTTTTCTCTGCCTGGCCTACCAGTTTAGAAAAACGTCAACCAATGAATACTGGTCCTAGAGTTGGAAGGACTGGACCCCCAGCTCTGCATCTCTGCTGCCCTACATTGATTGCTCTGTCTCTGGGCTAAGTAGGTTTGGGGTTTGACAAAGAAAATCTAGAAATATTTGCTTACTGATCATGCCAATCGAACATAGGTCAAATGCAAAAAGATTTTTTGTAATGAACTTTTTCCTGTTTATACTAATTTTTTTTTCATCTTATAGGTGTTATTTTGATCTGTCAGAACTCTGGCTTTCTCACTAGTTAAAGACACGGTATTACATTTACTGACAGCCAATGCCTAAGGAAGGTTTCTCTGAAGCACCTAGAATGAGAGTCTAGAGCTGCAAACAACAGCAATGGATATTATTTAAGCTAAAATGGGTCTGCATGTTTCATATGGTAGTAATGCAGCTATACAAGCCAGACTTCAGCAATAGCCCAGGCCCCAAATGAGATATTTGTGTGGAAATTAAGTGAGACTCATGGAAAACACCACCCCTCAAAAATTAGTGATGTGAGGCTTTAACAGCAGAGTGGAATCTAATATTTACTCGATCTCAACTTTCAGCCCTGGCTAAGTATGTAGACTATGCTAAGGACACGTTTTTCTCCCCTTAAAATGCTGCTTTTCTCAACTATAGCTCTGAAAATTTTAGATATGATCATTGTATAAGTCAAACTATGTATACATATTCTTAGGTTCTTACACTTTAAAAAGTGACATTTTAAAAACTGGCAATGAAAACAATTGGCAATGAATATATTTCCCCCCAAATTTTTCTTTGCTGATCTAACTCTATGCCCCCCACTCCAAAAAGCAAAAAGCGAAAGACACCTCTCCTCCCACAATGACATCACTGCAATTGTATATTTGTTTACTCTTTTTCTCCTTTACTGGTATGTAAGGTTCATGTGGATAAGGGCTTTGCCTTACTCAGCAATGTGTCCATTGCCCTGGAACAGTGCCTACTACCTAGCAGCCATTCAATAAATATTTGTCAAATGAATTAATTGCTTTTAGGAAAATTTATATCTCTATTGCTCATCCCTTCTCAATCCCATGAAAAGCTGGAAAATTCAAGGTAAAATGGAGTTGTTATTATAAACTATATCGATGGTTCTCAAACCTTAGTGTGCCAAAGAATCATCCAATGGCACTTTTTAAAATACAGATTTTTGCCTGCCTCTCCTTCTTCCCAGTCCTAATTCAGTATGTCTGAGAGGGTGTGGCCTGGGAATCTGCATTTTAAAGCAAACACCCCAGCTCTTTCTGGTAGGAGCAGTCTGGGCACCATGTTTTAGGAAATGCAGACTTGTACTCATAGTGGAACTACAGCAGGTATTAATATTATGGTCAGAATATCAGGGAATGAGAAGGCTGGAGGAGATAATGGGAATGGATTTAGCTTAATCTCTTTACCATTTGGATCAGGTAACTGTGGCCCACAGAGGAGCGGGAACTGGCCTGAAATCATCTAGTGAATTGGTAACAATTTGAGAGGGTCTTCTGAGATGCTTCATGAAACCACTCTTTTTGCAGCTTCATTCTGTTTACCTTGTAGATCTAATGTGTCTTAAGCCACATTGTTTCATAGGCTATCTTGTGAACACATTTAAATGCCATTTGCTGGTGCCTGGTTTTATCTGAGCAGTATCTCTTGTATTTGCAAGTCTGTTACTCCATTAAGTGGCACTGATTACCAGAAAACCATCCTAGTATGCTGAAAAATACTTGAAATGATCAACTAATGAGGACACTAAGTATGTTTTCTCATTAGTAATTATGCAGGCTCTGAAGCCAAGCCCAGTATCTATACATACTTGTATGGCTAAATTAAAAGCAACTGTGGTGCAGAGAATAGCAACATTTTGAGGAGAGACAAATCAAACGTGACATATTTTGACTGCACTGATGTACAATGATCTGAGCTCACTTTTGAGGGAGAGAAGTTTGGCCCAAAGGAGAACTGAAGGTCCCAGAGCCAGGAACGCTTCACAGAACTCAGGAGCTCTTTCTGGCCTCTAAAACATTCATTTCCTCTGTGACTTGGAACAAAACCCCTCCACCTCCCATTCCCACAAATGGAGAAAACTGCTCACTTACTACCTTAAAGGAACACATGCTAGTACATGAAGATTAAAACATACTGGGCTGGCAACACATTTCCTCCTTTCTCTATTGACCTGACTCATTGCGGGAATCTAGCATCTTTAATAAATTGTAGGGCTCAAATAAACTCTCAAAGTTGGCAGCGAAAATTCTTATTTATAATGTAATAAATTATGGATACACACTAAAATACTGCTAAGGAGTGGGATCAGGCAGCTATAAATGAAGCAGAGACTTTCGTTTTTCATTTTATCCACTTGTAAATGGTTTGCCTTTAAAAAAAAAACCCTATGGAAATATATTACCATTATTGTAATTTTAAAATATTTAATAAAGTTTATATGTTCAAAAATATAATAAATTGTCATTAAATAGAAGTGACAGTATGATAAAATAGAAACACACTACTTTGAGTGATGAGATCTGGATTTTGTCTTCTACTCTGTCACCAACAATAGGCAAGCCAGTTAACCCCTTTAAGCCTTAATTTACTTTTCTGAAAATATGGGACTTGGATTAGATGATCCCAAGGTCACTCCAGTTCTATGAATTTGTATATGTAAAACTTTAAGAAGGAAGGTATTATGAAAATTGAATTTCAGTGAATGACAGTATTAAGAAAATTACTCAAACCATAAATAATACCACACAGACCTAGAGCCTTAGTGAAATTATGTAAGAATATATGTGATGGTCAGCAAAGGAAACAATTTAAAAAGTGAAATACTACAGAACGGGAGAAAATATCTGCAAGCTATCCATCCGACAAGGGATTAATAACCAGAAGATATAAGGAATTCAACTCAATAGCAGAAAAAAATAATCTATTTAAAATATAGGTAAAAAACCTAAATAGACATTTTTCAAAACAAGACATAGAAATAGCCAACAGGCATGTTTAAAAATGCTCAACATCACAAATCAACAGGAAGATGCAAATCCAAACCACAAGGACAAATCATCTCATCCCAGTTAGAATGATTATTATTAAAAAGACAAAAAATAAATGCTGGTGAGGATGTAGAGAAAGGGGAGCACTCATATACTGCTGATGAGAATGTAAATTAGTATAGCCATTATGGAAAACAGTATGGGGGTTCCCCAAAAAGCTAAAACTAAAACTACCTTAATTACTCCTTGTGTTGATGAACTCACACTTCCACAGCAGCTAGTATGGTCAATACTTGTTATTAGACAAGTGAGTGAGAAGAGGCCCCCCTCCTTCTCTCTCCAGATCTGTGTTTGGGAGAATAGTTCTTTTTGCCACAGGGCAAAAGAGTGACCCAATTTCACCAAATCTTTTCCCTTCCTGCCTACATATTTCCATTTCCCCCAGTCATTCATTACAAGTTCCCAGAAACAGTAAATCCCAGCTTAGAACTGAACTCAATCTGTGAAGTACAGTCTGACAGGACAGAGTCCATGCAACCATCATCAACTTGGGTCTGGTCCCATACTTCTACTACTGCAGCTGAAGGTAATGTGGCATCCCTCCCTTCTACCACACACGTTCTTTGTTGGTTCATTTTGAGTGTGTATGGAATAAACTCCCCAGATCTTCTTAACATGAACCACTGACAAGCCAAGGCTCTCCCATTTGTTTAAATTCTAAATGCCGAGCTTCACATTTATTTTTGTTAACTTTCTTTGTCATGGTTTCAGCCCTTCCTGTTCCAACCTGTCGAGATCACTCTGAATGTTGATACTGACATCCATCATATTAGCGATCCCTCCCAGCTTTCTGTCATTTGCAAATGTGATCAGCATGCTCCTATGCTTTCATCCAAGTTTTTGATGAAAACTCACTGTATTTTTAAAAAGTCTTTTAATTTAGTTGATTTGGGTCCAATTTTTGATAATTGTGTAATGCTATCTAAAAGCAGGGGAATCCAAGTTATGAGGTTCAACCTGATTCCAAAATAATGCAATTAAAATAAATATGCTTTGCAAAATTGAGCCAGGCCCCAAAGGTAGTACCAATGTGACCTAGACTCTGGCATGGTCAATCTGCTATTTTGGACAAAGCTAACAATTAAATTGGATAAATGTTTGTTGATGAGGATGATGACTCTAGACTAACAGACTGAATGGTGCAGAGGCAAGCAAACATACTAGATTGATTTTTCAGTGTGGAGACAGTTCCCAGCTGGGACAACTCAAAGTGCTGGGAAAGGTTTGCCATTGAATGACTAATTATGCCATGTAGACTCATAATTGGATAATTGGGGGCCAAAAAATCACTTTTGAGGCCTAAATTATCTGAAGTGACCATCTATTGTGCTTTCAAATGCCCTGGAACAATGTCAGATTGCGTGCTATAGCCTTAGCCTAGGCAGTGCTAAGAAGCTTCACTAATTCAGATGAACTGCATATGGAGAGGCCAGGGTGCTTCTGGGAGGAGAACTCTTCATTTCTGCATAGTTTTCTAGCACCTACTCTCACTGGAAGTAGAGAGGCAGTGAAGGCTGGTATTTAGGAGCACAGATTTTAGGTTCAATACACTTGGCTCCTAATATACTTGGCTCCTAATTCTGTCTCTGCTGCATATTAGTTCAGTGACCTTGGGCAAGTCAGCGCTTTAGATTCTCCCAGTTTAAATTTCCTTATCTGTGAAATAGAGATCATAATACTTACCTCAAGAGTGTTCTGCCTGACACCTAATGTGTAGTGTTCGTGCTCATTAGGACATTCAACAAATGGCAGAGTAAGAAAGTTTAGCCAAGGAAATAACATACAGGGCACTGCGCTAAAGCTTTGACAAGTATAATTGTAATTAATCTTCACAAACAACCCCAGGAAGTAGATATTGCTATTACCCCACAACACAGAAGAGAAAACTGAGCAATCAAAAGGTGTAATCAGTTGCTCAAGGTCACTTAGCTAGTAAATGACAGTGTTGGGATTTTCATCTAGGCCCGTGTGATTCCAAAGAAGCCTAAACTGTTAACTTAGTTTTATTATTCTGCTTTATTCTCTTACACTATTATTTGAGACTTGATTGTAGTCAAGAGCCACTACTTATAATCAGAATAAGAGTCCTCAGCCTTTGATGCTAAGGATCTACCATGCTTCTCATATGATGTTTTGTGATTAGGTGCAGAGAGGAGGCTTCGCAGCCTATAATGAGGGTGGGGAAGAGGGAAAGAGGATCACAGCAGGTACACTAATCATTTCTATCAACACGGCAACCTAAGAGAAGGGCACATAGCAGGGACACACACTGTTTGCCAGCCATTCAGCCAGAAGCTTGAAACACTGATTAGACCTGGGGAGGGCAGTTTGGTAGTAGCTACCAAGACAGATCAACCGACTGGGGGCCTCTGGACTGGTATTTCTTTATCTGAGTGCAAGCTGTATTTCTAAGGTGTTGTTTTTTGTTTTGTTTTGTTTTTTCTTCAAGTAGGAGGGATAATGATGCCTACAGTTCATGGTGGTTTAAAGGATTAAATGAGATAATGTACCACAATGTCTAGCATATAGAAACTGCTCGATAATTGTGATATTTTTTTCCTTCCCTTCCCTAGTCATTGAGACCCTGTTTTGCTAGAAGTTTGCTTTTCTAAGTCCTTTAAAGAAATTGCCTTACAGAGCTGTTTATTCATTTGCTCAGAAAACCCTTTCTCATGGTTCTTCTCTGTGGTATCCAAATTTTGAGGAATTTGCAGGGTTCAGACTGATGGGATTTTACTATATCCCATAGGAAATAAAAATGTTGATATGTTTTGGTTGACTTAACTATAACAACACCAATCATTTATGGTCTTAAAAACGTTTTCACAACCATCATTCTTGTGCGACTGGTGTTCAGAACACCCCTCCGAGGTTAAATATTGTAATCATCTCCACCGTAGGCAGGAGAGAGCCAAAAGCAGGAACCAGGTGACACAGGCAGGAAGCAGCAGAGGTGGCTTTCCGTCCGAGTCCTCCTGACATCTGATGTCACAGCCAGAGCTCGCTCCTCTCCACCAATGGTCTAATCCCTCTGAATAAGCACCAGGTCAATCAATGCTGATGCAATTGGATAAACTGCTTAAGAATAACTTGAGGCTCACCCAGATGGTTTGAACACAATATGAAAAAAAACAGTAGTCACTTTGTCTAGATCATGAGAGAAATCTACAAATTGTAGTTCGCCTGTGCAGATTTTCATTGGCACAACCACCAGGAATCCTGCAACAATGTGTATGACAGGTGCAGCACTGTCAGGGTCATTTGTTAAGGCATTTAGAGATTCAATAAGGCAAAAATTATTTGGTGCAATGGATGCATTGAATTGCTAAATGAAGCGAGAAATATAGAAAAAGTATGGAAAGTGTCTAACATGATGCCAGACACAAAATCATTCAATCAACTCTTATTACTAGTAGCCATAAATAAGAGACCCTGATCATTCATTTGAAAGAAGGAAATCATAAAACTTACTCTGGAATAATCAAGATCTCTGGGTGTTGAGTCTGTTAAAGCTCGGACAAGGGCATTCATCATGCAGACTGGAGGAGAAGGTGGAGAGGGCTGAGAAGGTTCCTGTTGTAATGGGCTCTTTGGTTTGGAAGGCAGACGACCTCTCCTCCCTTTCAGACTATCTGTACGGACAACTGATGCCAAAAGAGACAAAGAAAACAATCTTCAAAGATTATGGACTGAATAACCATAAATCACAAAAAGGAATAAAAACACATTACAGTTGAGCAATCATTAATGAGACCAACCGTTTAAAAGTGGTAATAAGTTTGGAATAATATTCACACAATGATTTCATGAGAGTTGAAACAAGCAGCATAAAAGCCACCCATATTTACATTTGGTAATGAATTAGCCCTAAAAGTCTCCTTCTTAAATAGAGCAAAGATGTATGTATACAAGTCCTCTATTAATTTTGAGAAATTAGAATAAATAGTCCTAAGTTATTTTAAAATGTAGATATATATGATAAAAATAAAATGTTGAAAGGAAAAAGGAACTAGTAAAATTCACCATCCCAATGTAAATATTAACTTTTTTCAGTGATTTCTGAGAATACGTATAAGCAAACTGCGTAAAAAGCATTATATCCATACCTTCTTTTACCATTCCAACACTGAGACACTTCTGAAATCGACAGTACTGACATCGGTTTCGACGTCTCTTGTCTACTGGGCAGTTTTTATTTGCCAGGCAAACATATTTTGCATTTTTCTGTACTGTTCTCTGAGAAAATATAATACAAGATAGTCAACTGATAGTTTCTGGAAAGAGGTAGGACCTGACAAGATGTATTTTAATTACAACGTGAAAAGCGACAGTGCAATTCGTATAATTCGATAAATTTAATTTCCTAACACGCTAGCCTGCAGGAAAAACAATTTTATTAGTGTTAGCCGCTGACAATGAAAATCATCTCAGATTGTTCTAAAGCAAGTCTCAGGAGACACCCAACTCTGAATGATAAAATCATATCTGAAATTACCAGGTCAACATATCATACCTTGGAGAATTAGATTATCTCCACTTTTAATATCCCTTTGGGAACAATTTTCTACTTGTTCCACTCCCCTGATTATTGCTGACCTTATTAAAATAAAATCAAAATTATCTGGGATATACTTTGTTTGCTATCACTATTGTAAGTCAAATATCACAGTAACTGGCTTTGTTACCCAACAGAGATGAAATCATAAAAAGCAAAATCAGGATTTTTCTAATTAAAACATATAGGAAATAATGTGTTAATGCAAAATAATTCACTTAATCAACCTGTATAGCTTATTTTATCTTTAAAGACCATATATGATAAACAGTCCATTCCTGATTTTTCAAAGCAAAATCTTAAAAGCAGTTATTACAAAGCATTATTATATCCAAGGAAGAAAACAAAAAACCTCAAGGGACAAAAGAAAAAGAGACAAAGAAAGAGATATGAGAGCCATATATTTTCAGTGAAAATTCCTATTAATAGGTCATTTCATAAATGTCTATTGACATAGACTCAATAACCATATTGTAAAAAACATAATAAAACTTAAGCTTGGATAGAAAAATGATGTTGGATTTTTCAGAATCCATATAATTTAGAAATGACACATGGAGAAATAAACATATTTCATCCTCCAAATTTAAACAAATGCTTGCTTTTTAAATTGAAAACATATGTGCAAATGAATGTATTTTTACCACTTAGGGTGAAACTATTCAGAAATTACCTGGATCTATACAACTCCAAATAGAGCAGAAAGTTGAAATTTATTTTGGAAGCCTGGGCTGCATTAAAAAAAAAAAAGAAAATAAATCCAGGTAACTTGGGCTTCGTGATCTATTTTGTGTTCAAATATCTAGATTCGTTTTCAACCTTTACTTTCAGTCATTCTCAACCCCCATGTTTCAGTTTTACCCTGTTACCTTTTAATTTCATTTTAGGGGATAGTTTCTAGATTGCTTATATAAAAATATAACAAAGCCAACCTATCTCAAGTCTAAGACATGTCTCCCCCGCCATAGTAGGTGACTTTAGTTTAAAATGCAAAATTCTGAAACACAGGCATACTTCTGAGGTTCCAGCATTTAAATTCTTAGCAGTCTGTAAGGGTAGGATACGTGTATTTCCTGAATAAAGCTTTCATTGAACATGCAGTAATTTCTAACACTCTATTTCTTGCCATCATCCTCAAGGCTGTATGCCAATTTGAGTGCTGATGGCATTTTGCTTCAGGTATACATTTTCCCAATAACCTGAAGCCTTTCGTACATTTGTGTGTGTGCACAGTTTAAGGACAGGGAGAGATCGTTATGGTTCAATCACCGAATTCCTATCATTAACTGCACTTCATGTCACATTTTTAAAGAACTCAATTTAATGGTAGAAAGCCACTGGGTAAAACCTGCTCCGGTTCCCTTAATTAACAGATCTGTGGGGTGGTTCTCCCCCATCTTGCCCCCACCCTTTCAAGTATAGATTTGTTTTCAAGGGATTGCTGCAGAAAAGGGAAGCTGTTGGGGAACACTTAATTGACATTTCTAGACTCAGAATGTATTACCACTCTGGTATTTTGGTCAACTCTCAATTATTTAGGGATAATTATATTTGTAGATTATTCATAATTCTTGTTTTTTTCTTTTCCCCCTTCTGCTGCCAGTTTCACTGTCCTTCATCATTTTCCACTGAAATCCTGTAAAAATCAAATCTGCTAAAGGAATGCAGTTACTTGAAAGTAGCTCTGATAAAGCTTGAGTAATTAAGACAAAAAATGGCTAAACTCCATGGCTAAAAAATAAAATAAAATAACCAAGATTCTGCATTTAAAACATCATAATCCCGAATATCTGTATGGCACTTAACATATTGCAGTTTTTCCACAAACATTTTCTTGTTTATCTGCAGAACTCAAGTAGTGATATGATTAGTATCTGAAGATCAAAAATAACTGTTGCTTGTTGCTATGTATATCCCTCCACAAATGTGTATTTTTACAAATACTTTATAGCTTTTGTTTAATAATGAACTATTTGTATAGCCCTTTATTTTTTTTTTTTTTTTTTTTTTTTTTTTTTTTTTTTGAGACGGAGTCTCGCTCTGTCGCCCAGGCTGGAGTGCAGTGGCGCGATCTCGGCTCACTGCAAGCTCCGCCTCCCGGGTTCACGCCATTCTCCTGCCTCAGCCTCCCGAGTAGCTGGGACTACAGGCGCCCACAACCGCGCCCGGCTAATTTTTTGTATTTTTAGTAGAGACGGGGTTTCACCGTGGTCTCGATCTCCTGACCTTGTGATCTGCCCGCCTCGGCCTCCCAAAGTGCTGGGATTACAGGCGTGAGCCACCGCGCCCGGCGCCCTTTAAAGATTATAAAGCGCTTTCATATATATTTCATCTCATTGAATACACAGCCCTTCTTTGAGTTTTATTCACTGATACGGAAACAGGCCTAGAATGAAGGGTCATGCCCAACATGATACAACTGGAAGGTGGAAGATTAAGGTCTTCTATTTGAATCTTCTCTCTCCAATTCTGGTGTGCTCACAGATATATCCTATTGGCCTCCCAAATCCAAGTTACCCAATCAGCATCCCGCTTCCTCTTTCTCTCTACCCTGTCCAGCACTAGAGGATAGGGAATAATTTGTGTGGGTTTGTAAATGACTGAAATAATGGCCAGTGGGGTGGGGAGTGAGAAGGATGGCACAGAAGTAAGTGTCTGATAAAGTCTGGGAGTCAATAGCAAAAGGTAGCACAGCAAAAGAGCAAGGTCTTTTCCCTAAGTGGCAGAAACAACACTGAACTCAGGAGTCAGGGGAAATCAGCTGGAAACATCTCATGGGCAGCTAAATCACTGCTTACAGCCTGCATAAGGCTTCACCGCTCCAGGCCTCAGCTTCCTTGTGGGTAAAATATGGGGCGGGCTGATGGCCCTCCCACTGGAAAATTTCTCCGTTAGGCCTATGAGGGAATGAACTATGTCTACACCTGGCACCGTATATGGTACAGAGATAGGGAAAGGTTCCTAGAGGACACAAGACCCCAAGTTCTATCTTCTATGGAAAGAGCTGCCTCTTTCCACAGAAGAAGACAGTTGTCCCGTCTCCCAGAGCTGCAGAACTGTGAAAAGGGAGTGGACTTTGGGGTTACACAAACATGGGTTGGTACCCTGCCTCCATCTCCCTTCTCTGAAGGTGTGTCCTGAGGCAGCTGATTAACTTCTTCAAACCTCAACATCCTCATCTACAAAACAAGGATAATTAATATCTACCTTTAAAACACTGTTACTAAAAATAGCTAGTGAGTGGCCAGAATTCAATCTTGGATGTGTCTGACTCTAGAGCCCCAGCTCTTACTGTAAGGATTAAATGAGACACAAATGTCCAGGGCTTGGTATGCACACCCTATCCCCTCAGACACCCTGGATGGACAGACAAAGCAATGAGGTTTTTGCATTTTCGAAGTCACAGGTCCTTTTAAGACTCTGCTGAAAGCTCTCCAGAAAAATGTTCATAGGGCAGTGTCCGGCCAGGAGGTTCACGGACCCCTCGGAGTCCGTCTCGGGTGGCCTGCTATACCTGGACCTCAGTAGAAAGTCCCTGAGAAAATGGATGTGAAGGTGCTAGGAAGGGCTGCAATAAAGCACGATGCACCGATTACAGCTCTCAAACAGGGAAGAACAAGGATGCTCCTACACCCACTTAGAAGCTCCCTTCAGTGAGGGGTCTGGGTGCGGAGGGGAGGGGACGCCGAGCGCTCACCTTGAAGAAGCCCTTGCAGCCCTCGCAGGTGCGCACGCCGTAGTGCTGGCAGGCGGCATTGTCCCCGCACACTGCACACGTGCCCTCGCCGGACGACGAGCTCCTGTTGGGCGGCGACGGCAGGCTGGGACTCTCGCCCAGCAGGCTGGACGCGGTAGGAGAGGGCGTGAGGCCGAGAGGCGGGAAGGCCAGCGGGGCCGCCCTCTTGGCCAGCGGCAGCCCGTACGGGTGGCCCTCCAGCGCGGCGACCTGGCTGCCCGCGGCAGCTGCGGCTCCCAGAGGCAGGCTGAGCGCGGCAGCGGCCGTCGGGTCGTAGCCGAGGTGGTGGCCGCCGGCCGGGCTGGGCGCGGGGGGGTGCGGCGGCGAGGGCTTGAAGTGGAAGAGCGGGAAGCGCGCGCCGGCCACCGTAGGCACCGCCTTCATCGGCGGGTCCAGCAGCGAGCCCGGCGCAATGCAGCCGGGCGCCGAGGGCAGCGCGTCGTCCCATAGCGCCCCCGCCTGCGGGGGGAAGGCCGGCGTGGTGGGGGTGGACGGTGGGGACTGTTTGAAGTACATGGAGGTGCTGGGGAGCACCTCGTCCTCTGGGCTGGAGGCGGGAGGAATGGATGGCTGTTGATGCTGCTGCTGGTGATGGTGGTGGTGGTGGTGGTGGTGGTGGTGATGGTGGTGGTAGCTGGGCGCCCGCCCCTCCTCCACTTTGATCAAGGGCCGCTGCATTTGGTACACGCAGGAGGGCTTGAGTTCGTAGTTGCTCGAGTAGCCCTCGACGAAGGTACTGATGCTGGGCAGGGACGTGGTGGCTGTAGCCGTGATCTCAGTGCTGCCGAGGTCCATGGTCAGCTTGGTGTAGTCAGGGTTCATGATCTCCGTGGCGTATTCCGAGCTGTATGTCTGCGCAGCATAACTGGAACCTGGAGGCGAAGGGCTATATTGGGCTTGGACGCAGGGCATATCTGCAGGGACCGAGAAAAGGGTCTCTCAGAAGCAAGTTAACACTTGTTTTCTAGCCAACAGGCAGCACTGAGTTCACTGTTCTCTAATCTGGGAAATAGAGAGGAAGTGTCATCCTGTCCTCCTCCTGGTAGCACAGACACAAAGCCCCACACTTATTTACTTCATCCCTAGTAAGGAAGCTGAATTCTTGACAAAGGGGTGCCAAAACCTGACCTGTGGACCTCTGTGCCTATCTTCCCTCCCTTGCCCTGTCCTCCACCAGATTTGGGAAACTTGAAGTCTTTCCTCATAAGCTCACAGATGTTTTTAAAAAGAGGTGTTGAGTCCTGTAAACTAATTGGAGTGGCCTCCTCAGCTATAACCTAGGAGGACAAAGAGAAAGCCAGCGGTTTATTTGGGGGGAAAGAGGCCATTGGTCCCCCAAGGCACACACATTGATTTGTAAACCTGAGTTAGTCAAAAAAAAGCTACCCTGTGAGAGATTTAGTGGCCAAGGGAGAGAGTTGACATTCTAACATTTTATGAGTGCCAATTGAGGCTGCCCACACACGTTGTGGTTGCTTTCTCCCACCCCCTCCCCACTCCTCCAATAGGGCTAGCAGCCTGCACAAACTGGACCCCTGTTGATAACTTCAGTCAGCTAGGTGGGGACATAGGCCCAGGAAATGGACTCGGGGGAGTTTATACCATCTGCAAAGAAAAAGATCAGCAGCTGCAACAAAACACCCACCCATATATATATATATATATACACACACACATATATATCCCAATTCTAACTAATAAAACAAATCAGTGGCTGTTTTGTGATAACAGTTTATAACTATTATAATAGGCAAGTTAGTATTGGTATTTCCTTATGACACTAGAATTAGTACCCCGATAAAGAAAAAAGCAGTTTCTGAATAGACTTGATTTCTCTGCCAGTTTGACTATGTTGCCCCCAAAGTGGCTGGTATCCAGGGTGCTTACTATTGTTCAGAGAGGCTGAACTGAGTGAGAAGGCTCTGAGAATTATTAGATGTTGTGGATGATTTATCTAATTATTTTCCTTTCTTTATGGCTAAATATAAATGGTAAAAAAACGGTGGTTTCTGGTGGTTGGTTTTTCTGAGCCAAAGGAAAACCAGGTGCTTAACGCCTCTTTGGAGTCTATAGTGTAAAAGGTGTGACTAATAGAGAAGTGAATACTTCACATTTCCTTTGACATCTTTCTCTTACCCACATTTCCAAATCTGATTGAGTCATGCATGTATGGGATGAAATCTTGACTTGAAAAAAGGTGATGAGGGCCTGTTGGAAGAAGCAGTGATGAGGAGAGGCCAGTTCAAGCTTTTCTTTAACAAGCAGGGCCTTAAAAATACACTCACTAGTTTGAAGTCCAGTAACTTATCTTGCTGTCCAGTTGCTGGGATGAAATGAAAGGCTAATCATTTAGAAGAAAGAACACTGCCTGATCTTTCATCTATTCTCCTTCTCCCTTCAGCACCTCTAGGATTTCTCCCTTAGTCTTTTCTGTCATTCTTTCCGGCCAGTCCCTTCCTATTGCTCTTATTTGTGTCTTTCTGAGGTTTCTCTCTAGAAGATGAGCTTGCTGGGATTGTATTCTATTTATTTGCATTATCTATTGTGCCCACACAGGCTTGGCACCTAGTATTCCTTTAACAAATTTGTAAAGAGGTGGTACAAACCAAACGTGCAATCTGTTCTTTCGCCAAACTCAAATTTACTCTTTGGTTTTCAGCTCAAATGCTTTTCTCCTTCCCTCCCAGCTTCAATCATCCAAACTTCTGCACCCAAATGATTTGAGTTGTATATAAATGAAAATGCTCAGTATTGCTCTAAGTGATTCCATAACTCTTACATGTGTACACTGACTACAAAAGAAGAGCAAAAATGAAATAAAAATGTGTAATATACCCTAATCTATTGGTGTATTTGTATTTCTCTTAGGAAAATTAATTTTGAGCAATGCAAGCTTAATTTAATTTGGCTGCTCCACTCAGTAGCAACAGGGTGTGGTATACAGAGGAGCTTCCCATGAGGAAGCCACCTGTGTTGTGAAATTCGCGGCCAGCCGTCACTGTCCTGGCACTGGGCAGATCGACCACGCTGCCCGCCGAGTGTGTGGTTCCCCCACCCACTTCCCTCGGCCAGGGAGGAGAAAAGGGTCGTGCCTTCGTACCTACCTGGAGGGTATCTTGCGCGCTGAATGGTGGGGCTGGGGGTCTCTCCAGCGGAGGCTGAGAGTGTAGGAGCAGCGGACGTCCGGTGAGGCGAAGTGCCGGCAGTGCTCCCCGGCACCGCTGAGGGTCCAGGCTCAGGGCCCGGGCTTGCCGGGCTGCGCTCTTCCACAGTGGGCTCTACAGGCACGGGGAGAGAGGACATAGGTCACAGTGAGACCAGGATGGGTCACTACGACCCGGGCTGGGCGCATTGGGGACTGGGGGAATTGGTTGGCGACCTCTAGAAATGCTACATTAATTACAAAGAATTATCATAAAATTAAGGGTGATTAATGGTACAGGAGTCCCCCTGGGCAAAAAGCATCACGCAGCCTTGGGGAAGCCGAGGAAAGGTTGTACGAACCCACTGCGCCTACCACTGTTTTGTGGCACTGGAACCGAGGCTAAAAAACGCGCAGCCTGTTATCGCCCAGAAATTGATCTCTCTGCCCCCACAATTGATTCCGAGCTTGCGAAGTCAGGAAAACCGAAGAAAGCAGAACACTTGAAGAACGAGCTCCGCCGGAATACGGGGGTCAGTGAGTGTTCACTAGCGGAAAAAAGCCATTTTCCAACTCCGCCCGCCCCCATCCCTCAAATACAAATTTTACACGTTGCATAGGAAATGCACAAGGTCCGGAACGAATGCATGAATGCCCCAAGGAATTAAGAAAGTCTGCGCTTTTCATTCTAAATGCTAATGGAGCTTCGCTTCTATTAGCCGCGAGTTTCAAGGGCCAGGGGTCAAGCAAACAAAAGGGCACAGCAAAGGAAGCCTGGCGCTGGAAGCAAGGGGACGAAGCGGACGGCGTTCGCGGCCGATGGGGCGGGCGAAGGCAGGTCCCCTGTACCCAGAGGGCGGTGTCTTCGAGGGTGGGCCGCTTAGAGACTCCCGGCCACCCAGCGGCCTAGAGGGGGCACATTCCTGAGGGCGCCCACCGCGGCTCCGGGACCAGCGTCTCAGCGCACAGCCTCAGCGAAACTTTGTAGCTGAAAGCGCAGCTCAGCAGGCCTCAGGGAAGGAACTGGGTGCCCCAAACTCCGGCCTATAGCGCCCCCTTTGCCCGGGGTGGGCACAGCTCGAAGAGTGGGAACATGCATCGAAAAACCCCCAAATCAAACCAAGCCAAAAACCTCTGAGGTGCGCGGGGCCACGAGGGTCGTCTGCTGGCGCCCCTGAGCCCGGGGCTTGCCTGCAGGAAGAGAGAAAGGGACTCGGAGCCCCCAGGCCCAGGTAACCCTCAACGGTCAGGAAATGGGGGATTCCCTTGCCACCCCCAGCCCCAGCCAGAGCTGCTCCGACGGAAACCTTTCGCTCGCTGTAGAGCAGGTAGAAGCGGATCTTCCCATGGCTGTAGCGCGTGCTTCCCGTCTCCCCGCATCTTCAATGGGGGTCTCCAGCAATCCCCCACCCGCCCCTTCAGTGGGTGCCCGCAATCCCGTCCCGCATTCCCCGAGGGCCTTTCAAGCGGAGTCGTTCTCTGAGGGGAGGCCTCTGAACTCGGGTGGGCGGGGACCGCCTCTCCCCAACGAAGGAGTTCCCCTCGAGCGCCCAGCGTTCGCGGGAGGGACCCACACTACCTTTCCTCCAGCCCAGCCCAGCGCCCCGCCGCTCTCTCCGCCCCACAAACGACCGGTTACCTAGGCAAAGCCTCAGCGCCTGGAAACACGTTCTGCCGCTCCGGTTTGCGGCCGCCGGGGCCAGGAGCACAGAGCCTTGGGGTTGTAAATTAGTAAGAAATAACTACCTCTGTCAAAGCCCCTTTCTTTCTCGTGGGCAGACGAAAGGAACACCCCCGTGTTCCCCTCCCCGTGGTGAAGTGTGTGGAGGAAACCGTGAAACGCACCATTGTGACCGGGGCTCCTCTGCGGAGTTTCCAACCCTGGGGAGCGGGGGCGGAGGTTGGGCGGGGGCAAGAGCAGCGAAGGAGAGACTGACAGAAAGGGAAAGACTGAGATTCTCAGAAAGACCGAGGGAGACGAGACAAACCGCGGGGAAGAATTTCTGTGAGCGCACGGTCCCAGGGAACGGGGTGGGTGGGTGCCGGGCGTGGGGGCGGAGCGGGCGTGGAGGTTGCTGTGGCCTAAAGAGCCTTTGATACTAACTCTGCGAGCATCTTGTTCAGCGAAAATAACTCGAATAAAGTAACTTCATTCATTGTGCCCATTAGCCACGTTGGGCAGCTTTTTCTTTCCCCAGCTCGGTTCTATAAAATATTTCCCCGTCGTGGGAAAAGGAGATCCGGCATTGGACTCGTGATGGAATGACTGACGGCTCCCTGTACTTCTCTCCCGGCACTGCAAGGCCCTGGGATCACAGCCCGACATTTCTGATTACTAACTCCTCGCAGCTCTTCGCTCTGGAGAATCCGGACGCATAAATAAATAAAAGACAATCTCCAAGAACGTTTTTGGAAATCAAGGGACAAATGCGTTCTTCCTCGCCTCTGCCCCGAGGCTTCCAACAGTTTGGATAGGTGCCTTTGGAAGTGAGTCTCCGCAGACCGCGCTCGCATGACCGCTTTCGTCTCACCACCGAGAACTTTCCTTTCTACTAATAGTAAAACACTCGGAGCAACTTCTCCAAAAGCGCGAGTTCTGTCAGTGAAAAAGTAAAGCATGCCTTTCCCACACCGAACCAAGGTCCGGAGGAGAGGGACACCGTCCCCACACGTGTCAGCGCGCGGGAGTCGCCAATTACACCCGATTTACCTCCTAAGGGAAAAGTGTAAACCGGCATGTCAGCGACGCCAGGCAGACGTGCCTAGTGGAACCCCAGGCTCATTTCAATACAATAAGCCACATTCCTACAATTACGCCCTCTTTCCTGAGGTCCTCCGAGTGCCTCTGCAAACTCTGACCACGGCTGCCTAGGCCTTTCCCTCCCAAGCTTCCTTCCAGAGAACCAGCTCGGTGCCACCATTAGGAACATTTTCTTGGACCCACCAGAGCTCCTATTTTCAATCCTACTTAAAAGGCAGGAAAATTACTGCCGTTCATCACCGGAGCTGCAACTCCCTGCCGCTGCCGCCGCCGCCGCCGAGAGCATCATTACCATGACAACTAGAGCCGAAATACCCTGAATTACATCGCTGGAGCCGCTATAGCACAAATCCCGGTCCTCCTCTTTGTTAGAGGCTTTTCGCCTCTTCGAGTGGGGGAGGAATCCCACGAGCTCCAGAGATCCCCGCGGGCCCACTACAGGGGAAAAGTTTCAGATCAGAACCTATGGGCCGCTGGGCTAGCAAAGCCGGAGCCGGGCGGCAAGGTCGGGGAGGAAACCCCACACTCAAAGTTGTCAATTTCAGGAGCGACGCTTCCCAGCAAGCCAACTTTTTTAGCAAGTCCCCTTATTAACTGGGCGAATCTCATACGTACTTGAGTGCTGTGGCGGTTCCGTCTTTAGAGCGAGTTTCTAGAGAGCTGTCCCGAAATCTGCACTGGTGGGGAGTCACAGCTGCTGTCCCGGAAGGGCTGCGGTGTACAAGCCCAGCGGCTCCCGGAGGCGGTGAGCGGCTGGTAGGGGATGCTGCGATCCCGACTCATGGGAGAGCACAGCCGAGAGGTTCCGCGGGCGTCCTGGCTCGGGCTGTGACCAGGGGGGAGGATGCCGCCGCTGTTCCCACCTCCACGGCCACTGCCGGCACCGTCAGCGTTGCAAAGTGAGCCCGGGAGGGGCGTCCGGCTGCGGCGCCGCGCTGCACCAGCAAGGGCTCAGGTCAAGAGGGGTGTGAGCGCGCGGGAGAGCGAAGTGTGTGTGCGGAGCGTGTGTGCGCGCTTGTGTCTGTGTGTGCGAGTGAGGGAGCGGGTGTGAGCGCGTCTGTGTATGGGGAGCGGAGGAGGAGCAGGAGCTGGAGGGGTGGGGGGCGGGAGGCAGGAGACTCCGCTCTCCCGGCTGCGCGTTCGCTCGCTCTCTCGGCACGTCATTTATGCCACAGGAGCCCTAGCGGCCTCTCCATAGAGTGCCTGGAATGCGAGACGTCAATGTGACGCCATGGGACGCTACGTCACCCTCCTCCTCCCTCCCCTGGCCCAGCCGGTTCCGCGTGTGCGAGGGAGGGTGTGTGTGTTCGTGTGCGCGCGCGCGCGTTTCTCGGCCAGTCGCACGGCCGCACAATGGAAACTCCGCCGCACGGCCGACCGGGGGCTTCTCGGACCCGCGGTGCCAGCCCTTTTGCAGCGGAACCGCTCGCCAGGGCGTGCGTCTGCGGGAGGGTGCAGCGGCCTGCCCATGGGTCAGGCGGGACCGCCCAGCTGTCAGGCTCGGGTGGAGTAGAGTTGGAGGAGTGCTGCTGGCGCGCCTCCGAGGCTGCCCCGAGGCACGGAGCCAGGGCGAGGGGGGTAAGGGAGAGGACAGCTCTTCCGAAAGGGAAGGCTCCGCCAGCCAGCTTCTGACCAGCTTCAGTGACCTGGCAGCCGGTGCAGAAGGCGTCTGGCACCAGCCCGAAGACGCCCTGAGGTGCAGCTGCACTTTCCTCATGCAAAGGCTCTAAAGCTGTTTACGTCTCTCCGGTCCTCTGCGCCCAGGCTAATCCTCCCTCCCCGCATCATTTACTGGGTGCGTGTTTCACACAGGGATACAGATAGTTCCGGGGATAAGGTTTGATTTCTTTACACGTACGGCGTGGGTTTCTTAACTGGACACGTTATAACCCAGCGAAGTGCACATCCATCATCCACACGCGCGCTGCAGCAGAAACTACTCAATGTGTATAAAACAAACACACACGTGTTGAACAGCTGAGCGGGTCTGACTACTGCAAATCATTCCTCCTCCCCAGCACCGGGTCAGAAATGGAACTCTCAACTAGCACTTTCACTTTTTGATGGTTGTAGCTGCCCTCCGCCCACATCTCCCAAATTAAACATTTCGAAATCAATCAACAGGATTTATTAGTCAGTCCCTCGCTAGGGGATTTGCTTTGGTCTCCTGGGACACATTTGTCATGAAATGGTGTGCCGATAGCCTGGGTGACTGTATGAGGGAAAGCAATTTCTTCCTGGAAATGATATATTTAAGTGTAAATTTCTTGATGAAAACAAAATTTATCAGAGTTAAAGATCCCTAGTCCCAAAGGTTGCTGCTGAGTGAACGCAACCTCTTTCAGAAATGAATTTTTGGAGAGGAGAAAATATTTCAGTGAAACAATGCAGATAGAGTGGTCCCCATGTGGTCCTCTTGAATCACAAATACCATTTTATATATTTGACCTGTCCCAATTTGTGTGTGTGTGGCGGGGGCGGTGGCGGGGGGGGGGGGTGCGCCGAGGGGAGATAAAGGATTCCTTCGTAGACAGCGCACGTTTCAGAATCGAAGGTTCGAGCTAGGACAAGAAACTTGAAGACAAACTACATATAGGTAAATATGGCATGTATATCTTTCTCCGCCTCCACTTCCAATTCATACCGGGTGGTGCGGAGTGGATCGTGGGAGGATGCCCCGAAAGTTGACCCAGCCGAGAGCAACCGAGTTTCTGCACTGCCGCGGGTTCCAATCCAGCCTCGGAAGGAAGGAGGGCGCTGCTACATTGTATCCATTCAAAGGCTGGAGGGGGGAGCAGGACCTGGAGCCGCGCTGCGCTGACGCACGCGAGGCGCGTGATTGACGCAGGCGATGTTACTAAATTCGGCGGTTGGCCGGGACCCGCCGCCGGCGCGCGCCGCAGATAGCGGAGTAGGTTCCCCTCGGTCACCCCCGCCCCTTCTCCATTCAACGCCTCGCGGGGCGGGGCAGGGCGCGCGGGGCGGGGCGGGGCGGGGTGCGCGCGGCCGCGCCGGGATCCGGCCGAACCAAATATAGTCGGGCCTGGCTATTTTTAGCAGGGTCTCGGGCGCGAGCCCGCCGCGTGAGGGGGCGCCCTGACCCCGCCGGGAGTGCGGAGGGGGCGGGGGCGGAGTCGCCATGTTGGACTTGTTTCGACCCTGTGTGGTGACCGGCGACGCGGGGCTGGGCTCGGCGCCAGGGGTCGGGGTGAGTGGGTGCGAGCCGTGAGAGAGAGGACGCCGACGGCTCTCTGCGTCCAGCGCAGGCTGTGAGGAGTGAGCAGGGCCAGGCGCGGGCATGTGTGTGCGCGCGGAGGTGGGTAGACGGTGATCCCCGCCCGCCCTGCGGAAGGCCCGGCGGTCTTGCCACCCGGCAGCCCGGCCAGCCCCGAGTCGAGTGGGGGCGGAGCTGCCCGCGGCCACCACTTCCTGAGTGCCGGGGATACCCTTCCCGGACGTCACGGAGGAGCCGAGGCGGCGGTGGCGGCCCGGGGCTCATCCTGCACTTGCATCACGGGTGCAGCAGCTGCTCTGCTCCTTTGTGGCTTTTTCCCCTGTTGAGTAACTGCTTTGTTAACTGAAAATACCATGACGGGCCAGTGTGATCACCAGCTCCAGATCTCAAAGAAAGTGAAGCTGTCAGGCAAGAAGAGGGAGACTCCCCCAGCCGGCTGCGATGGTATCTGGTGGGTGGATGTGTAGAGAAGCACTTGACAGTTTCCACGTATTACTTCTTGCCTAACTCTTCACCCCCAAGAAGATTTAAAAATACTTTTATTTCCATGCTGTAAAAATTTCATTTGTGTTCTGCACCTCCCTCACCCCCCTAATCCCCTTTCAATTAAAACTCTCATGCAGAACTGGAATCACTGTAAGCAGGAACCCTAAAATTAGGTACAGTTTTTAGGAAACATGACATCTTTCAATGAATTTATTGAATAAACTACATTTTCTAAATGTTAATATAGATGAAAGGTCCTTGTCCACTCAGGGTTGTTATAAAGCTACTAAATTGTTCATAGGAGTTGGGCTCCAGTGACCGTTTCAAGCCAGTATCCTTGTTTACTTAAATTAAAAAAAAAAAAAAAAAATCTCGTCTCTCTGGCTGAGAACCTCCAAGTAAAGTTTTCTCTCTTTGAGTGGGTGTGTCTTCTGGACCTCTGTCTTGGTTACTTATGTGGATCCTCCTCCCTTCTTCCCTCCACCTTCCTTTACATCCTTACTCCTTTACAGCCTTTTCTTCCTATCAAGTGGCCAATATCTGTTCTTGGACTGCTCTGTGAGACTGAGGGCTGTTGTCTGACCTCCCTGAGCCAATCCACTGTTCCTGGCTCAGTGCTTCTCTGGGTAGGATGCGGGACTGACTGCTGGAGAGGTCACTGAGTGGCAGCCTTTTAAAACTCAAATAGAAATTCATGGAAGCAGAGACACAGCTCTCTCACAGACGGAGACACCGTCCTCTGCTTAATCCTATGTCCCTAAACGTATGCTGTTCCTTAGATGACCCAAACAGAATTAGTTTTTCTCGAGTCTTTTTTTTTTTTTTTTTTTTTTTTTTTTTTTTTTTTAGAATTAGTGTCTACTGCTCTATATCTTTTCAAAAGTCGGATTTATTAGAAACCAGGCATAATATTATGTAAGGCATATGTAATGTGACTATTTCAGTAATCTCAATTTCCTTTTTAAGATTTTATTAACTTTTTTATCTCTTCTTTGGGGAAATCAAATAAGACTACCTTAATCTGTTAAACGTTGAAAACTTTTTTGGCTCAGTCCTTTTTCTATAACAGAAGAGAGACATTTATATGTCACCAGTTTACATACACAAAGTTAAGTTTCTGCTTTCATGATGCTTATAGCAGCCAGCCTGTTAAAGAACTCTCTAAATTAACCATTACAGATTCACTGGATAGTTACCTTTCATTTTGTTTTGGATTTGTAGGCCTAATCTGCCTGCAAGAAAGAACTATGTCTCTTAGAAAATAAAATATGAAATTTTGGGGAAACATGTGTGGTATAAAGCAATTGTTTTAAATTGCTTTAAACGCTGTTCTGATGAAGTAATGATGTATAATCTTGTTGCTTTTGCTAATATATAAAGATGATGATTTCTTATTAATGCAAAGATTGGGTGAGGAATGGTGAAATAAAAATTCTGAGCCAGAAGTTATTACCTAGGGTGAAAACAGGAAAGAAAACTAAAAAATTGTAAGTTCAAGTTTTCTGGAATCAATGTAGAAGTTCTATACTATATTTAAGGTACATATATAAAATTTAATAACTTCAGCTGACATTGATTTATACACTTAAGATGTACCTGGCTCAGTAACCTGCAATCATTATAGTAAGTTTCTATCTCACCTACATGCTTGTCATTCCTTATCAATTCCATCATTGCCAGATTCGTCTTCCTAAAATTTAGATTTTGTTATATAACTTTTGGCCTCAAAAGTCTTAAGCAGCTGGATATTTTCTCCAAAATCAAACCTAGAGCCTCTTTTATTTCCACAGAATTTCCCTGTCCTAGTCAAACTGGTGTTCTCACTGTTCTTCAAATGTCCTTTCAACCTCCCACATTTGTTCATAGTTTTCCTTTTTATGGCATCCCCTCCTTCCTCCTCTTCTCCACTAATTGAAATTTACCCTTCCTCTAAAACTAGCTCAAGAAGTGAACTCAGATTGTACTTTACAAAGTCTTTCACAGAGTCTTTCACAGAGTTCTTATTTTTCTGTCTTCTTTTTGTGCTCTTGTGTCCACGGTCTATTCCCTTGTCAAACTGTAAGCTTCAAAAACATGCCCCACACATCTTTGAAATCCCTGTTGCACCTAAGAATGTTCAATATAGGTAGTAAATGTCCATAAAATATTGCCTCATTTAATTTGGATATGAATAGAGAGAATAGCCGTATTGTAAGTAACAAATTATATGGATTAGGGTGTTTTTGTTTTGTTTGTTTTGAGATGGAGTCTTGCTCTGTCACACAGGCTGAAGTACAGTGGGATGATCTTTGCTCACTGCGACCTCCGCCTCCCTGGGTTAAGTGATTCTCCTACCTCAGCCTCTGGAGTAGCTGGGATTTCAGGCACCCGCCACTGCACCTGGCTAATTTTTGCATTTTTAGAGACAGGGTTTTCGCCATCTTGGCCAGGCTGGTCTCCAGCTCCTGACCTCAAGTGATCTGCCCACCTCTGCCTCCCAAAGTGCTGGGATTACAGGCATGTGCCACCATGCCTGGCTGGATTAGGGTATTTTTGGCATGAGTGGGCATGTATGTTTATTCATTAGTTGCTTTCTTTACTTCAACTTGATGCTCCCGATAGAACATACCTTACCAAGGTGCCTGCCACAAGCCCAGGCAGCTCCGTGGTAATAACAAGAAAATGGCAGTTTGGTTTGTATCTATTGTATCTGCATAGGAAGATTTGCTATGATTTTTTTGTTTCCCTGATAGACTTTTGGTTTGACTCTTATTCTAACCTCTTTCCCCTCTATTTGTGCTTTCTTTTATGCTGCTTTCTCTCCCTTATGGACTAGAAGCTATAGGCTAGGAAATGTTAATATCAGTTTCTTTTGGAAAAAAATTTTTAAGGTTTGGAAAATTGAGAACCATGACATTTTTGTATAACCAATTAAATATGAAAATTCTTGAATCTCTTATCTTTTCCAAAATATATTGAAATAGGTTTGCATGCTACTATATGCAGAAGTAAAATGAGCAAAACAATTTTGGATTACGATTTTTTAGAATTTTAAGATAGAAGCTCAATAAGACTGAATATTAATATAAATGACTGAATATTAAAATTTAACAAGGAGAAAGTAATATAGTAGATCAGGAAAGACTTTCTAATTGTAGAAAATTTTAGGAAAAAGTAGAAACCTGAGATGGAAAGATTACTTAATAGTATAAGTGCCAATAATACTTTAAAATCTCATTAAATAATGTATTTTCATCCATTAGAAATAATAAGAGTCAGGACAGGCTTGCAGTCTGGTTAAAAAGATAGTTTATTTCTTAGTCATATTTTCCTCAATCATTGGTAAACTCTGGAAGACCTCAATAATTTGGGGGAGAAAAGTTATTACTCGTGTGATAAACCAATTCAGGATATTATTTTTGCCTATGAAATAAGATCTGCCTTTTAACTAGAGTTGATGGATGAAGTAAATACGTCTTTCCAAATATAACTGTATAACCCTTTCCCATCATTTCAACTCTGAAAAAAACAAAAAGATTTCCTCACATACAAGTTCAGTTCCTTCAGCATATTCTCCAACAGTGAGATGGTGTATGCCACAAAAAGCACTAGACTGCTTCTCAGAGGACTGGGTCTGGTTTTGCTGCAATGAAGGTGCCTAGCCTTGGGTAAGTTCATCTTTTCGGGGGGCCTAAATATTATTTGTAAAATGACAGTGTTGGGTTCACTTTATGATCTTTAAGGAAACTTCAAGTTCTAAAGTTGAATGCTTTTTTAGACACATTAAATATTGTGAATCATGAGTCAGCTGTGCCCTGGTCTCCTAAAGTGATTGCTATAGCCAGGAGACTTATGAACTGTCTTGTATACAACACGTGTGCTTTTAGTAGTAATGTTATATTAAACTGCTTTGGCCTGCATGGTAATGAACTATAGCCACTGAGTGGGATCTTGGTGGCCTGAGAGTTAATGCTGCCAGCATCACAGCCTTCTGTCCATGAAGTAGAAACGAACAGAAACCTGGATAGTCCAAAAGTCATTTTATATTTAGCTTTGGAATTTGTTTTTGTGCCTTCATTTGAATATGGATGAGTCACAAATTGACTTCATACAAATTAGCAAACTTTCATTGGAATGGATTCTGTTGTTTGCTCCTCTTCAGTTCCTTTCTGATCCTCACTGCATGCAAAGCACAAACCATTTCTTAAGTGTAGCAGTGGAGGCAGAACTGTCCTTTTTCTGCTTCTTCCTAGAAAAGGCTTGATGATGATGGAGTTTCAAGTCTACATCTCCCTTCAGAGTGTAAATAAATAGTGAATTAGTGAGAAGGCAGGTCACAAGGAAAGTACCAAGTAGGTGTTAAGTTGAAAAAAACATTGGCAAAACAACCAGGATGAATACAGTAGGCTGTATTTGCAAACTTGTTAAGTTTGTGGATGGATAGACCTTTATAGATAAGTAAGAGCTGACTTTGTAGGCATTGGGAAGTATCTGAATTTTAGCAGATTGCAGGTTGAGGTATCATTTTAGTTAGGTTTAGATAGTAAAAACATGGTTTATCTATTCTTTAAATGCCTATTCTACATATTTAGGTATCTGGTTTCCTCCTTAGATCATGTAATTAGTAACCAATTCTGATTTTTTTTTTACCATAATACATTTTCCAGTATTTATTCTGCATGTTTATAGTTCACTACTGGAAAAATTCCTCCCTGACATCTGTTCTGAATTAGTTCCCTTTTCCAGTTATGTTTTCCTGTTTTATCAATTGTGGTGAGGAGAATAGAAAGCCATATTTTAAAGATTTCTGCTACTTATGTTTAGTAAAATTGAAATAAACTACCTAACTTTTTCTAATTTCTAGAAATTTGCATGTTAAATTACTGGTTTCATTTTTTTAAAACAACAGCATAAACTGGACAAAATTTGAAACCCAATCACCGTAGTCTTTCATAGTTGTCAAATTGACTTTTCTATAGTTAAAAAAGTTTTTTGAGAACAGCTTCTGTTGTCTCAATGTCTTTAAAAACGTCTTTTTGTTTCAATTATCTTGGACTTGTGTGTTCTTTGGGATGAATCTTCTTTGGGATGAACTTATCGAGTACTTAACAGTTCTTGGCATGCTAAGAGTAGATGTTAAGAGGAAGAGTGGTGCTTCTTAAACATTTGATGAATGAATGAAAGCAATTTTCAGGAAGCTTTATTCAAAATATTCTATTTTCTTTATCTTAATGATCCTCATGGCCTTAGAACTTTTCTGGGATAGTTTCACTCAGGGGTTAGGCATAAGGGAGAAGCAGAGAAGGCATAAGAGAGGAGCATACATCACTGTGCTGCTGCTCCTGCTTCTACACTACCCTCTTCCACCATTGCACCGAGTCTACAGACACTTCTGGTTGCCCAGATTGAGGGAGGTACCCCTGAGTTATAGCACTGTGGGACATCTGTGTTTGAACTGAGAACCAGTTCAGGTGTCCTAAGGAATTGTTATACCTCACCTTTTGACCCCAGACACCCCCAGGAATTAATCTCTGGCTTCTCTCTTTATTTTGATATGCCACTTCTGCTGCAGTACTTTCACAAGATTGTGTTCTTTTCTCTTTTCTTCACTGTCTGTGCCTGGGTGGCATATATAACCTATTCATCAGTGAGTTCCTGAAGTCTAATTGATTTCCAACTATAATCTTCACTTTGCTTTCCAGTTCTAGACATTACTATTCAAGGCCTCGAAGTGCATAGTTACTTGTCTACTATATCACCCATAGACTGAGGGACTCACATGTAGGGTATTAACTAGGAACTCATATCTACTTAACATATTTAAACATTTTAAGATTTCATTTTTGAAAAGATAATACATTTACATGATTCAAATGACAAAACATTTAGAAATGAGAAATTTACTTTCCACTCCTGTCCCCTACTAAATGACCCTCCTTCCAGAGTTGTTGTTGTTTTTGAGACAGAGTCCTTCTCTGTTGCCCAGGCTGGAGTGCAGTGGTGCAATCTTGGCTCACTGCAACCTCTGCCTCCTGAGTTCAAGAGATTCTCCTACCTCAGCCTCCTGAGTAGCTGGGAGCTGGGACTACAGGCGCACGCCACCAGACTCGGCTAATTTTTGTCTTTTTAGTGGAGACGGGGTCTTACCATGTTGGCCAGGGTGGTCTGAAACTCCTGACTTCAAGCAATCTGCCTGCCTCAGCCTGCCAGAGTGCCAAGATCCTTCCAGAGTGTTTTAATGCATTTCCAAGACAGTACAAATATAAATTCTGTTTCCCTTTCCTTTTTTATACACATGGAAGCTTACACGTATTGTTCTGCCTTTTTCACTTAACAGTGTATCTTGGAGTTCTTTCCATACAGTGGAAAAATATCTGGGATATATCTGAGATATATTTCATGTATAATGTACCTTGGAGATCTCTTCATGTCATTGTGTGAATATATCATTATTTAGCCAGCCCCATATTGATGGACATTTGGGAAGTTTTCAATCTTTTGCTGTTTCAAGTAATGCTACAATAAATACTTTTGTTATATAGATTACTTTGTACTTGTGCAAATATATTTGTAGGATAAATTCCTAGAAATTGAGGGATACAAATTACAAATAATGCTATAATAAATACTTTTGTTATATAGATTATTTTATACTTATGCAAATATATTTGTAGGGTAAATTCCTAGAAATTGAATTACTGTGCCAAAGGGTATATATCATAGTAGTTTGATAGGTACTACCAAATTGCTCTCCATAGAGATTGTACAGTTAACACTCCACTAGAAATATAGGCAAGTGCCTGATTACCCATATTCTTGCCAACAGTGTATTATTTAACCTTAGGTTTTTTCCAGTCTGGTCGGTGAAAATGTTATCTTAGTGTAACTTTAATTTCTTTCTCTCATGAGTAAGTTTGAACATCTTTTCATATGCTTAACAGCCATTTATATTTCCTTTTGGTGAAGTGTCTCTTATATCCTTTGCCTATTTTGGGAGGCGGGGGTGGTTTAAAAATCACTGTGTAGTTGCTGTTTATAATATGGAGATTTGCCCTTTGTTATATGAGTTGCAGCATATTTCCCTGTAGTTTGTCATTTGTCTTTCAACTTTGCTTATGATGTTTTTGCTATGTAGATTTTTTTTTAAATGTACTTGAATTTGTCAGTCTTTTGTGACTTCTGGATTTAGTCATAGTTAGAAAAACCTGTACTACTCCAAGGTTATGAAAGAATTCCCTCATGTTGGCTTTTACTACTTTCATGGTTTCTGTTTTACATTTAAATTTTTGATCCATTTTTCCTGGTGTATGGTACGAGAGGTAGGTCCAACTTTATTTTTTTCCAAATGGCTATGCAGTTGTCTCAACACCATTTGTGAATAGTCTACCTCTACGCTGTTTTGCTTCTTACTCAAAACAAGACTGATTCATCTCCTTTTTTTTTCACACCTACTCTGCTGTGACTGAATATGAATACAATTCTCTGCTTTCCTTCCTGTAGAACACCTTCTTCAGTGGCAGAGATGTCTTTCTCCCTGCTGCCTCCCCGCTTTCATCAGAAACACCACATGCAGCCTGGCAGCCAGTTAATGTTGGAATCAATACGGGGTACTCAGAAGGCTCTCCAGGATTTTTCATTGAGCAATGACTGGTTAAAAAGAAATTCTAACTGTGATCAGGTTCCTTAGAAGACTGTTCAAACTGGAGATGTCTTCGGGCTCTCTCTAGTCATGGTGATCAGTTATTCCGGAAGCTAAAGGTGTACTACCTGGGTCCTTTACTCTAGAGGCAGTCCAATTTGGGTTGCTTCCCTCCATGCAAATTACTCTCATCTGTTACCTCTGCTTTGTCTGACAGCATGGAATAGTACCTTCTGTAATTTGAAATGGGAACCATAAAATGCCAACAAGGTGGTGTTGGATTCTCCATGATGCAATGACCAACTGCAGAACCTCCTTTACTTGGAAAATGAGGCTGTGGATAAATGATTTTGGAAACATTCTTCCTCAGTTTGAGCCCCAAGCAGATGTTGTTTCATCTGTGGAACCTAGGGAAAACCCTAGCTTTGTTCTACTAGGTGAGAGTGTCCAAGCAGGCAGATGAAACTGAATTTACTTGATACCTTTCCTTACTATCATTCTCTAAGCTATGTGGGCTAGTTTTACAGCTTCCTGATAAAAGACTTCCTTCCACTTTGAACCATTGCCCTAGGCTATCTTTCCTTTCTAAACTTGTTCAGGCCATCTTGCCTGTTCTTTATTATTGAGCCTTACCTTTTGATCCTGTTTCTTATCTCTGCCTTCCGACTTACCCCGTGATGCTGGTAGTACCCTCTTTGTCCAGTACCAATTTTACTTAAAAGTTATTTTGGCCAAAAGCAATTTGGTCAAGTACAATTTAGTTGAAAGCAAGCTGGTTAACTGATTTGTTGTAATCAGCTATTAATTGAAACAATGATTTGGTCAAAACAATTAGTTGGTCAAAATGAATATCCTGTTAATAGTTTTTGAGAAGTGGTAATTTCAGTCTAAAATGATTAGATACTTTTGGTCCATTTTCTAGGGACTTTTCCAGTATTTTTCTTTTACAGTTCAAGTTAGCTTTCAGCTATGGCAGCATTTTATTGCTTGTGGTTTCAAAAAGTTAAAGCCACCTAGCTACCTAGTAATAGGAGAATAGTTGGACAAGAGTAATCTTAACTAAAAGGCAATAAGAGGTTAATTGGAACAAACACTCAGCGATAAGATAAAACCATGTTTCCTGTATTATTTTTCTTTTCCTCTCATAAAAAAGGCAGTGCATGTGCAGTACAGGACATTCAGAAAAATGTAGATAAAGAATAGAAGGAAAAAAGAAAATAGCTGTAAATTAATTCACCCAGGAATAACCGCTGTTGTCCTTCCCTATCCTTCTAAGTGCATTTTATACACATAAACTCTACCTACAGTTTGCAATTTGCCATAATGTATTTAAGCATTCTCTAGTTAGTCACTTTTGTTCAGAATCAGATTTTGGTTCCTTTTTGCAACTGTGGGCCAGGCTACCTTTAGTTGGGAATAGATTGCCTTTCTCTTTTCCCTTCTGTCCCTCAATCCTGCCTAGGCCTGCATCCAGCCTGGGCTCTCAAGGCCCCCCTGCCTGCTTTAAGTGAGACACTTTGTAAATGAAACCATTCTGCCAAGCCTTTCTATGGTTACTAAAGAGGCCTGGTTCCAGAATTCCTGTGGAAGTCTCTGGTTATATATAAAAATTTTTTTGGAGTTCATGCTTGATATATGTTATATGTATATGTATGCAAATTAGATAGGGAGAGTGAAGAGATGGGAGGGATTATATTGGGTCTCCATTAAAATAAGAATAAAGAGGCATTGCAGCAGAGAACTCCATTATCAGTGGAGGGAAATTACTTAAGAGATTTTCTCTGAAACAGGGTTGGCAAATATGTGCTATATGTTGTTGTGCCTGAACCTGAGTCATGGTAGACTCACTAATCAGTCATGGCACCATTTCTCACTAGATTGAGACTCAGCTTTAAGTCTTTCTCAAGGTTGGGTTCTAGGTGGCTGTATCCACTGTAGCTGCTGTGGGAGACAAACATTACTACTCTTGCTTCTAAAATGTTACATTAAAGTTATTTTGTCTTACAGTGGATTGACCAAGAAAGTTTTTGTTTGTTTGTTCGTTTTTCTTTGAGACAAGGTCTCCATCTATTGTTCAGGCTGGAGTGCAGTGTCTAGACCATGGCCCATTGCATCCTTGACCTCCCGGCTCAAGCGATCCTCCCTGCTTCAGGTAGCTGGGACTATAGGTATACACCATGCCACCACACCTGGCTTTTTTTTTTTTTTTTGTAGAGATAGGGGTTTCCCTATGTTGTCCAGGCTGGTCTTGAACTCTTGGGCTCAAGGGATCCTCCCACCTCGGCCTCCCAAAGTGCTGGGTATTTATAGGTGTGAGCCACCATGCTTGGCCTGACTGAGAAAGTTTTAATAAAATGTTTTCTATCTGATAAATAAGTTCATGTTGAAAAATATGGGATGTGAGCAAAGAGTAATTATCTGGATCTCAGGCAAAGCACATGCCTCGTAGTTAAGATCATGGAAGCAGCATAATCACATTATGGATTTATTATGGAGTGAAAACAATGTCATAATAATACTCATCATTATAAATTGCCCATGGTGTGGTCATGGTGATTGACTCCTCAGTATTCATTCCACCACAGGTGATTAGTCTAAGCGGTCATGGTTAATCCCACTTCCCTTGCCAATGAAGAGTTAGGAATGGCCTGTAACCTATTCTGGCCAATGAAATACGAAGGAAAAGTCTGCAGAGGACTTGAGTGCTTCGGGAAAGGATTTATTGATCCTAAGCAGAGAGAAATGAAAGAGATGATGCCTTGTCTCCCTATAATTTTATGTTTGAGTATGGTGGCTAGAACTGCTCTATCCACCTTGGGACCATGAGGGAAACTAGCTTTGAGGGGTGCAGCTGATCTAGATGATGACAGAACAGAGATAGAAGAAACCTGAGCCCTTGATGACCTTCCTGAATTGCTGATTGTATTGTACTTGGTCTGCCTTACCTCTGAACTTCCAGTTCTGTGAGATAATACAGTTCCTCATTGTGTAAGTAGGCATGATCTGCGAATTTGTCATTTGCAGCCAGAAACATCCTGATGTTATACCCACTTTGTCCCAAGCAGATTCACGTCAGGTGGATTTGATATTATTTGGATAGGTTTCTTTTTGTTGGGGCTCTTCCCTCCCCATGTCTTCCGCCTTCATAAAGTCCATGCAGATTCTAACTGGCCAGGTCTTGTCTCCATCTTTTCTAAGGGGCTCTGCCTTAGACCAGGGATCTTCACAGGAAGCAGCAAGGAATCAAACAGCACTCATTATCTCTTCCAGAGTCTTTTGGGTTGTTCGAATATCTGATGGTGTGACTGCTACCATTTGTTCTTCATTCCTTCTTTTTTCTGATTCTGATTTCTTGCTTAGATCTTGGTCCTCACTTTTGTATATTTTGTGTCTCATGCCTAACCTCAAGATTGTTTGATAGATTTATTTTCTTCTCTTCCTTCTCTCTGCAGCAACTCTTTCCCTTTATCTCCGTCATCCACTCCTTCCTCACCTTGTGACTTTACTTTGTGGCCAGTGGAGACTATTCTAAGCAGATGTAGTATTTATTGTTTGCCAGGAGCAATAGTGAGTTACATGAGTAATCATACGTCTATTTGCTCTAGACTGGTAGGGTAAAAAGGAAGAGTAGTTCAGCCCTTGGTCTTCTCATCTAGTACCTTTCACTCATGGCATAGAATAATACAACTGGAAATGGTCTAGGAGTCAGAGCATTTGAGTCTTCATTATGGCTTAACCATTTGCTACCTGAAATTTTGGGCAAGTCTCTTAAGTGTATTTTTTTCCTTTAAGTTTGTTACTAATGTCTGTCTAATTTTTAAAATAGTATTATAGTGATTCAAATGAAATAATGAACCTGGCAAATGAAAAAAATTAAAAAAAAAAAAACTCAAACTTGGTTGGATTTTCTGATCATTTTCAGTGAACTAATGTCAAAGTCTCTAAATTGTGTAGCTTGTTCATCTCTTTGTAGAAAGGCAATGGAGTATGATATGGGGCATAATAATACAAGTAATTAGGGATTGAAATTTATATTTTAGTGTTAACTAAGGCCCGAAAAAAAGGAAAAGGCCACATGATATTAAAAATAAAGGTGAGGATGTTGATCTTGAGGCTTATTTCTAGTTCAACCAGAAATTCTGGTCAGCCGAATTAGGGGGAAAGAGAAACCAATAGAAGAAACACCCCCTCTAGTGGCGAGGGGCCAGATTCTGCACTTGGTTGCTAAGATGGATGAGGGGAATGGATGACTTCTTAGGATGTTTTTTAAGTTTCTTAAGAATTCTGAGGTTGTAGAGTTAGACTACTTAAGGAAGATCTTAGTTCAGGCTTTACTTGTCAGGAAACTTAACACATTTCTCAGGATAATTCATATCTTGTCAGTCTTATGTGAAATTGATTGAAAATGTAGAGGCTACTTGGAAGAGGTTCACAGCTTACTTTTATATAGGCCACGCGGAGATCGTGAAAATTAGGAGACATTTGTTGCTAAACTTCTTATTGGTGTGAGATGATATAGTAGGTACCTTTATAATCCCATTCACAGGGGGATAAATCTTTAAAGTTGTGGGTTATGCCATAGAGTAGTATTAATCTATGTTTATACAAAATAATGGCTGTGGATTTCCTCAGTTTTGATTTGAAATTTTTACTGGTGATCCTGAGAACGAAATGTTTAACTTGCATCTTGAGAATGATTTAATTGCTACCTATGGAAAGGCAGTGAAGTTAAATATATTAAAATAACATCACCCATACTTTAGTGACTCAGGAGGAGCACCTAATGCTTTTTTTTTTTGAGACAAGGCCTCACTCTATTGCCCAGGTTGGAGTGACGTGGTGCAGTTTCGGTTCACTGCAGCCTTTACCTCCTGGGCCCAAGCAATCCTCCCACTTCAGCCTCCCAAGTAGCTGGGACTACAGGTGTGCACCACCACACCAGGCTAATTTTATTCACTTTTTGTAGAGATGAGGTCTCCCTGTATTGCCCAGGCTGGTCTTGAACTCCTGGGCTCAAGGGATCCTCCTACTTTGGACTCTCAAAGTGTTGGGATTACAGGCATTAGCCACTGCACCTGGTGCACCTAATGCATTCTTGAAGGACGTTTCATCTTAAGGCTAAATCGTTAATGATAATGATTGTAAGTGATTGTTACATTTGCAAATCTCAGAGTCCACTGAAGTTTTTACTGTTTCAACTTCTGTTTGGGAAAGATTCTTTTACGTTTGTTTAAAGATTTGTGAAGAGGCAGAATTTCAGAAAATAATATTTTTATGATACTCTGTTAGATGTAAGATTTGAATGCCATTCAAATTCAATATAGAAAAGAGTGGTTAAAAGGCATAAGAAAATAAATTCTCATATCAGACTGCATTATCAACATGTCATTTCTTTATTTTTAATGTCAAACTTCCTTGCCCTGAAGGAAAAAAATTGAAGCTTGCAGTTGACCAGCTATTCCATAACTTGGAGTATGTTTGGTGACCTTTCTTATGAAATGGTAATGGAAAAATTCTATAGAAAATATAAACTTCTGTGTGAATGAAGTGAGATTATAGAGTTACAAAATTAACTTTTGTGCATAACTTGTGGAGCTAATAGCCTTAATTTATTATTGTATTTCATAAATATACTTTATTTCAGGGAAGAAGAACTAGGTCTGGCATAGATCAGAATCTACCTGTTGGGGAAAACCAGAAATAGGAAAGAGAGTTATTAATGGTTCATTCTTAGCTGAGAAAAATTCAGTGTGGAATAATTAAGGTTAGTTAGAGAAATAATTATGATTATGTTAAGGAGTTCACAGATATTATTGAAAGTAAATTGGTTAAAACTGATTTGTTAATGTAAATGGGGCCAATAAACCAATTAGATAATCTCTCTACTAAATTGATGTGATAATAGATGATATCTGGAGGGAAGTAAAATAGATGACAAGGTTAGTGGTAATGAGACTTCATTAAATCCTAGTGCTAAAGAGATACTGTGTACATTAGTGACAGCTTAATTCTAGAAATAAAAGTTGATGTTAAGAATTGATATGGGGCCTGTGGTGACTCACACCTGTAATCCCAGAGACTTGGGAGTCTGAGGCGGGAGGATTATTTGAGGCCAGGAGTTCCAGACCAGTCTGGGCAACATAGTGAGACCCCATCTCATTCACTCATAAATAAATAAATACATAAATAGCAAGCCCAATGTGGTGGTGAGTGCCTGTATTCTCAGCTACTTAGAAGGCTGAGCCAGGAGGATCGCTGGAGCCCAGGAGTTCGAGGCTGCAGTGAGCTATGATTGCCCACTGTACTCTAGCCTGGGGGACAGAGCAAGACCCCATCTCTAAAATAATAATAACTGATATAATGTTGGCACTGCTGAAATTAGGCAGGTATTAATTTGTGAGAAGGGCTGTAACAAAGGACTTGAATAAAGAGCCCAGGTTCAAAACTGATTTGAAATTCCAGGTAAAGTGTAAGAATAATAATTCATATTTGTATGGGACTTTATAATACTCTGAATGTTTTCATATACAAGATCTCCTTTGATTCTTATAAGAACTCAGGGTAATAGTACAGGTTTGGAGGTTCTGAGAGGCTAACAGACTTACTGAAGCAAATAGGGACTAAATGACAGGAGTGGTACTTGAACCCAGGGCTTCCTACCAAAATGTTTTTGCTTACTGCATTGCTTTTTTATGGTTGCTGTAACAAATTACTACAAACTAGGTGGCTTAAAGCAATAGAAATTTATTCTCTAACTCTTTTGGAGGCCAGAAGTCCAAAATCAAGATGTTGCCTGAGCCACATTCCCTCTGGAGGCTCTTTGGGAGAGAAATCTGTTCCTTGCCTCTTCCAGCTTCTGTTGTGTATGGGCATTCCTTGACTTGTGGCTGCCTCACTCCAGTCTCTGCCTCTGTGGTCGTTATAGCCTTCTTTTATATTCTGCGTCTTCTCTTCTGTGTGTCTCAAATCTCTCTCTCTGCCTTTTTCTTCTAAGGACTGACTTTAAGAGAATCTGCTTGTCACTGGATTTAGGGTACACCTGGATAATCCAAGATGATCTCACCTGAAAATCCTTAATTACATCTGCAAAGATCTTTTCTTCAAATAAAGTAATACTCATAGGTTCTGGGGATTGGGACATGGACGTGTCTTTTCAGGAGCCACCATTCAACCCACTAAATTCGTTATATGCCATTTAATGCTTTATCTTCCTTTTGGATCGAAGAGATACTCTTCTGTTTGAAGATGGGCAAGTGGGCTGGGGAATTTTGGGCTAGTAGGTAGAAAGAAATTTTAAAAATATTTCTGGTTGGTGCTGTTTAGTAAGTGCTTATTAAACTTTCAGAGGTCAAATATCTCGAACACAAACTGGAGGAGTAAATCAGTATAAAGTGAAAAATATGTGGCCGGGTGCGGTGGCTCAAGCCTGTAATCCCAGCACTCTGGGAGGCCGAGGCGGGCGGATCACGAGGTCAGGAGATCGAGACCATCCTGGCTAACACGGTGAAACCCCGTCTCTACTAAAAAAAAATACAAAAAATTAGCCGGGCGAGGTGGCGGGCGCCTGTAGTCCCAGCTACTCCCAGCTACTCGGGAGGCTGAGGCAGGAGAATGGTGTGAACCCGGGAGGCGGAGCTTGCACTGAGCTGAGATCCGGCCACTGCACTCCAGCCTGGGCGACAGAGCGAGACTCCGTCTCAAAAAAAAAAAAAAAAAAAAAAAAAAGTGAAAAATATGATATTTTCTCCAAAAGGCAGTCACTGACTACTTTGGCAGAAAGAAAAATTGAAGTGATTACTCAAGAGTTCCACCAAATTGTTGTGCTAGCTTTTACATTTGCAAACTATAGAAAACGGGACTAAATTAAGTAGCAACTGACTTTTCATTATTAACAATATTACAAGTTGACTTTTTCACTTCTTGTGTAATTGAGATAAAAGGGCGGTGGGTGTGTATGAGAGAGAGAGAGAGAGAGAGAGAGATTTTGTTAATGGTTTTAGTATGATTCATTTCTTATGTCATATGGGCATTCTAACTTGAATCATATTAATTAAGGTGATCTATGTATGTAAACTCTTTGAGGGAGGGACTTGGCGTGTCTTATATACAGCTATATCCCCAATGTAGTTCCTCACATGTGGTAGATGTGCTCAGACAACATTAGCTGTATTAATGAAAGGACTTCTTATGATACCCAAATCTCGCAGCCACAAGTCTCATTACAATTTACTTTATGGAGCGTCCCTGATGGTAATAAGGTCTATTAATTGTAGAATTGTCCCTGCTGACTTTAAGAAACTTCACTGTGTGTCCTTTTACCCTGACAGAGCCTACAACTTTTTTCATCTCCAATAATCTTCAGCTCCAGGCCAAAAAACTATTGTTCTTGCCCTGCTCACATTAATTGAAATAAGTCAATGAGATTCCTTCTGCCCACCAGTTCACTTCTCACTAGCATGGGGCTTAGCTACCATTAGAGATGTTAGGGTGGGGCCGTTGTGCAGTTCTTCAGACTATTAGTGCTGTACGCTATGTTCTGAGGAGTGTTCAGGCTTTTGTCTTCTCAAAAGTGTGTAAAATTTTGACTCACTGATACAGCTTTTGATGTTAACAGATAGAAGTATACTGACTGTATGTGCTAGGCTCTTCCATGTATTATATCAGATGTTGCTTCCAGCCAACCTGAAAAGCTAAGTAGTAATATTGTCCCTATTTTACAGAAGCATAAAGAAGTTAAGCAAACCAACCCAAGTTCACACCAAAATTTGAACCCAGGTAGCCTTACTTCAGCGCCTGTGTTCTTAACCATGTCCAATGACAGCCTCATGCTCATTTGTTCATAAGTAACCTGTTCTTTCCTTCTAAAAGCTTTTCTGTTTTGGTTTGAAGCTCAGAAATTAGAAATTTGACTAGGATATATACAGGCATATGCCCTTTTCCATTTATCCTGTCTGGCACTGAATGAGCCCTTTTGATTTCATAATTCTAGTCTCCTCCTGAGGGAAGTTTTCTTGTATTATCTTTTGATTATTACTTTTTCCGTTATGGTCCATGTTCTCTCTCTGAACTTGCCTTTTATTTCCAATTAGACCTCCTGGACCTGCTGCTTAGTTCTCTTATCTTTTTATTCAAGAATTCCATTTCATTTCATTTTTTTTTTTTTTCACTCCAAGTAATGTCATACACATTCACCTGCTTTTGCAGATAACAGATTTGTTCTTTGGAGGGTCTCCTATACTTTTTACTTCCTCAATTGAAATTTAAAATTTATAAATCGGAGGGCGGAGCAAGATGGCCGAATAGGAACAGCTCCAGTCTCCAACTCCCAGCGCGAGCGACACAGAAGACCGGTGATTTCTGCATTTTCAGCTGAGGTACTGGGTTCATCTCACTGGGGAGTGCCGGACGATCGGTGCTGGTCAGCTGCTGCAGCCCGACCAGCGAGAGCTGAAGCAGGGCGAGGCATTGCCTCACCTGGGAAGCGCAAGGGGGAAGGGAATCCCTTTTCCTAGCCAGGAGAACTGAGACACACAACACCTGGAAAATCGGGTAACTCCCACCCCAATACTGCGCTTTAAGCAAACAGGCACACCAGGAGATCATATCCCACACCTGGCCGGGAGGGTCCCACACCCACGGAGCCTCCCTCATTGCTAGCACAGCAGTCTGTGATCTACCGGCAAGGCAGCAGCGAGGCTGGGGGAGGGGCGCCCGCCATTGCCGAGGCTTAAGTAGGTAAACAGCCGCTGGGAAGCTCGAACTGGGTGGAGCTCACAGCAGCTCAAGGAAACCTGCCTGTCTCTGTAGACTCCACCTCTGGGGACAGGGCACAACTATACAACAACAAAAGCAGCAGAAAACTCTGCAGACGCAAACGACTCTGTCTGACAGCTTTGAAGAGAGCAGTGGATCTCCCAACACGGAGGTTGAGATCTGAGAAGGGACAGACTCCCTGCTCAAGTGGGTCCCTGACCCCTGAGCAGCCTAACTGGGAGACATCCCCCACTAGGGGCAGTCTGATACCCCACACCTCACAGGGTGGAGTACACCCCTGAGAGGAAGCTTCCAAAGCAAGAATCAGACAGGTACACTCGCTGTTCAGAAATATTCTATCTTCTGCAGCCTCTGCTGCTGATACCCAGGCAAACAGGGTCTGGAGTGGACCTCAAGCAATCTCCAACAGACCTACAGCTGAGGGTCCTGACTGTTAGAAGGAAAACTATCAAACAGGAAGGACACCTACACCAAAACCCCATCAGTACATCACCATCATCAAAGACCAGAGGCAGATAAAACCACAAAGATGGGGAAAAAGCAGGGCAGAAAAGCTGGAAATTCAAAAAATAAGAGCGCATCTCCCCCGGCAAAGGAGCGCAGCTCATCGCCAGCAACGGATCAAAGCTGGACGGAGAATGACTTTGACGAGATGAGAGAAGAAGGCTTCAGTCCATCAAATTTCTCAGAGCTAAAGGAGGAATTACGTACCCAGCGCAAAGAAACTAAAAATCTTGAAAAAAAAGTGGAAGAATTGATGGCTAGAGTAATTAATGCAGAGAAGGTCCTAAACGAAATGAAAGAGATGAAAACCATGACACGAGAAATACGTGACAAATGCACAAGCTTCAGTAACCGACTCGATCAACTGGAAGAAAGAGTATCAGCGATTGAGGATCAAATGAATGAAATGAAGCGAGAAGAGAAACCAAAAGAAAAAAGAAGAAAAAGAAATGAACAAAGCCTGCAAGAAGTATGGGATTATGTAAAAAGACCAAATCTACGTCTGATTGGGGTGCCTGAAAGTGAGGGGGAAAATGGAACCAAGTTGGAAAACACTCTTCAGGATATCATCCAGGAGAACTTCCCCAACCTAGTAGGGCAGGCCAACATTCAAATCCAGGAAATACAGAGAACGCCACAAAGATACTCCTCGAGAAGAGCAACTCCAAGACACATAATTGCCAGATTCACCAAAGTTGAAATGAAGGAAAAAATCTTACGAGCAGCCAGAGAGAAAGGTCGGGTTACCCACAAAGGGAAGCCCATCAGACTAACAGCAGATCTCTCGGCAGAAACTCTCCAAGCCAGAAGAGAGTGGGGGCCAATATTCAACATTCTTAAAGAAAAGAATTTTAAACCCAGAATTTCATATCCAGCCAAACTAAGTTTCATAAGTGAAGGAGAAATAAAATCCTTTACAGATAAGCAAATGCTTAGAGATTTTGTCACCACTAGGCCTGCCTTACAAGAGATCCTGAAGGAAGCACTCAACATGGAAAGGAACAACCGGTACCAGCCATTGCAAAAACATGCCAAAATGTAAAGACCATCGAGGCTAGGAAGAAACTGCATCAACTAACGAGCAAAATAACCAGTTAATATCATAATGGCAGGATCAAGTTCACACATAACAATCTTAACCTTAAATGTAAATGGACTAAATGCTCCAATTAAAAGACACAGACTGGCAAACTGGATAAAGAGTCAAGACCCATCAGTCTGCTGTATTCAGGAGACCCATCTCACACGCAGAGACATACATAGGCTCAAAATAAAGGGATGGAGGAAGATTTACCAAGCAAATGGAGAACAAAAAAAAGCGGGGGTTGCTATACTAGTCTCTGATAAAACAGACTTTAAACCATCAAAGATCAAAAGAGACAAAGAAGGCCATTACATAATGGTAAAGGGATCAATTCAACAGGAAGAGCTAACTATCCTAAATATATATGCACCCAATACAGGAGCACCCAGATTCATAAAGCAAGTCCTTAGAGACTTACAAAGAGACTTAGACTCCCATACAATAATAATGGGAGACTTCAACACTCCACTGTCAACATTAGACAGATCAACGAGACAGAAAGTTAACAAGGATATCCAGGAATTGAACTCATCTCTGCAGCAAGCAGACCTAATAGACATCTACAGAACTCTCCACCCCAAATCAACAGAATATACATTCTTCTCAGCACCACATCGTACTTACTCCAAAATTGACCACGTAATTGGAAGTAAAGCACTCCTCAGCAAATGTACAAGAACAGAAATTATAACAAACTGTCTCTCAGACCACAGTGCAATCAAACTAGAACTCAGGACTAAGAAACTCAATCAAAACCGCTCAACTACATGGAAACTGAACAACCTGCTCCTGAATGACTACTGGGTACATAACGAAATGAAGGCAGAAATAAAGATGTTCTTTGAAACCAATGAGAACAAAGATACAACATACCAGAATCTCTGGGACACATTTAAAGCAGTGTGTAGAGGGAAATTTATAGCACTAAATGCCCACAAGAGAAAGCAGGAAAGATCTAAAATTGACACTCTAACATCACAATTAAAAGAGCTAGAGAAACAAGAGCAAACACATTCGAAAGCTAGCAGAAGGCAAGAAATAACTAAGATCAGAGCAGAACTGAAGGAGATAGAGACACAAAAAACTCTCCAAAAAATCAATGAATCTAGGAGTTGGTTTTTTGAAAAGATCAACAAAATTGACAGACCACTAGCCAGACTAATAAAGAAGAAAAGAGAGAAGAATCAAATCGACGCAATTAAAAATGATAAAGAGGATATCACCACCGACCCCACAGAAATACAAACTACCATCAGAGAATACTATAAACACCTCTACGCAAATAAACTGGAAAATCTAGAAGAAATGGATAATTTCCTGGACACTTACACTCTTCCAAGACTAAACCAGGAAGAAGTTGAATCCCTGAATAGACCAATAGTAGGCTCTGAAATTGAGGCAATAATTAATAGCCTACCAACCAAAAAAAGTCCAGGACCAGATGGATTCACAGCTGAATTCTACCAGAGGTACAAGGAGGAGTTGGTACCATTCCTTCTGAAACTATTCCAATCAATAGAAAAAGAGGGAATCCTCCCTAACTCATTTTATGAGGCCAACATCATTCTGATACCAAAGCCTGGCAGAGACACAACAAAAAAAGAGAATTTTAGACCAATATCCCTGATGAACATCGATGCAAAAATCCTCAATAAAATACTGGCAAACCGGGTTCAGCAACACATCAAAAAGCTTATCCACCATGATCAAGTGGGCTTCATCCCTGGGATGCAAGGCTGGTTCAACATTCGCAAATCAATAAACATAATCCAGCATATAAACAGAACCAAAGACAAGAACCACATGATTATCTCAATAGATGCAGAAAAGGCTTTTGACAAAATTCAACAGCCCTTCATGCTAAAAACGCTCAATAAATTCGGTATTGATGGAACGTACCTCAAAATAATAAGAGCTATCTATGACAAACCCACAGCCAATATCATACTGAATGGGCAAAAACTGGAAAAATTCCCTTTGAAAACTGGCACAAGACAGGGATGCCCTCTCTCACCACTCCTATTCAACATAGTGTTGGAAGTTCTGGCTAGGGCAATTAGGCAAGAGAAAGAAATCAAGGGTATTCAGTTAGGAAAAGAAGAAGTCAAATTGTCCCTGTTTGCAGATGACATGATTGTATATTTAGAAAACCCCATTGTCTCAGCCCAAAATCTCCTTAAGCTGATAAGCAATTTCAGCAAAGTCTCAGGATACAAAATTAATGTGCAAAAATCACAAGCATTCTTATACACCAGTAACAGACAAACAGAGAGCCAAATCAGGAATGAACTTCCATTCACAATTGCTTCAAAGAGAATAAAATACCTAGGAATCCAACTTACAAGGGATGTAAAGGACCTCTTCAAGGAGAACTACAAACCACTGCTCAGTGAAATCAAAGAGGACACAAACAAATGGAAGAACATACCATGCTCATGGATAGGAAGAATCAATATCGTGAAAATGGCCATACTGCCCAAGGTTATTTATAGATTCAATGCCATCCCCATCAAGCTACCAACGAGTTTCTTCACGGAATTGGAAAAAACTGCTTTAAAGTTCATATGGAACCAAAAAAGAGCCCGCATCTCCAAGACAATCCTAAGTCAAAAGAACAAAGCTGGAGGCATCACGCTACCTGACTTCAAACTATACTACAAAGCTACAGTAACCAAAACAGCATGGTACTGGTACCAAAACAGAGATATAGACCAATGGAAAAGAACAGAGTCCTCAGAAATAATACCACACATCTACAGCCATCTGATCTTTGACAAACCTGAGAGAAACAAGAAATGGGGAAAGGATTCCCTATTTAATAAATGGTGCTGGGAAAATTGGCTAGCCATAAGTAGAAAGCTGAAACTGGATCCTTTCCTTACTCCTTATACGAAAATTAATTCAAGATGGATTAGAGACTTAAATGTTAGACCTAATACCATAAAAATCCTAGAGGAAAACCTAGGTAGTACCATTCAGGACATAGGCATGGGCAAAGACTTCATGTCTAAAACACCAAAAGCAACGGCAACAAAAGCCAAAATTGACAAATGGGATCTCATTAAACTAAAGAGCTTCTGCACAGCAAAAGAAACTACCATCAGAGTGAACAGGCAACCTACAGAATGGGAGAAAATTTTTGCAATCTACTCATCTGACAAAGGGCTAATATCCAGAACCTACAAAGAACTCAAACAAATTTACAAGAAAAAAACAAACAACCCCATCAAAAAGTGGGCAAAGGATATGAACAGACATTTCTCAAAAGAAGACATTCATACAGCCAACAGACACATGAAAAAATGCTCATCATCACTGGCCATCAGAGAAATGCAAATCAAAACCACAATGAGATACCATCTCACACCAGTTAGAATGGCAATCATTAAAAAGTCAGGAAACAACAGGTGCTGGAGCGGATGTGGAGAAATAGGAACACTTTTACACTGTTGGTGGGATTGTAAACTAGTTCAACCATTATGGAAAACAGTATGGCGATTCCTCAAGGATCTAGAACTAGATGTACCATATGACCCAGCCATCCCATTACTGGGTATATACCCAAAGGATTATAAATTATGCTGCTATAAAGACACATGCACACGTATGTTTATTGCGGCACTATTCACAATAGCAAAGACTTGGAATCAACCCAAATGTCCATCAGTGACAGATTGGATTAAGAAAATGTGGCACATATACACCATGGAATACTATGCAGCCATCAAAAAGGATGAGTTTGTGTCCTTTGTAGGGACATGGATGCAGCTGGAAACCATCATTCTTAGCAAACTATCACAAGAACAGAAAACCAAACACCGCATGTTCTCAATCATAGGTGGGAACTGAACAATGAGATCACTCGGACTCAGGAAGGGGAACATCACACACCGGGGCCTATCATGGGGAGGGGGGAGGGGGGAGGGGGGAAGGGGGAGGGGGGAGGGGGGAGGGATTGCATTGGGAGTTATACCTGATGTAAATGACGAGTTGATGGGTGCAGCACAGCAACAAGGCACAAGTATACATATGTAACAAACCTGCACGTTATGCACATGTACCCTACAACTTAAAGTATAATAATAATAAATAAATTAAAAAAAAAAACAAAAACAAACAAAAAAAAAAACAAAAACAAACAAACAAACAAAAAAACAGTGGACTGGATAAAGAAAACGTGGTCCACATATACTACAGAAAAAAAAAAAAAAAAAGAAAAAAAAAAAATTTATAAATCATGTTTAAAGAATTACCTAATCTATTATTTTCTTCCAGTTATTCCCTTGCATTCAACAGCATATACAAAATAAAATATATAAGTAAACATGGTTTATTTTAGAAATATGAGACTATTTCAACATTAGGAAATATTAATGTAAGATATCACTCTAATAGATCTAAGGAAAAAATTTAGAATCATTTTCACAGATATTGCAAAGGTATTTGATAAATCACTACTCATTCTTGATAAAAACCAAAGAAACAAAAAACAACTCTTATTAATCCAGGAAATGAAGGCTATTTTCTTAATGGCACACCAATATCATAGTTAACACTGAAAGTTAATTTTGAAATACTTGAGCAATATTCCCTAAGAGTATCTTCAGAACTGTAGATCTGATGTTTATATAAAAAAGGGTATCTTGGTGTATTAGGGTAAAGCAAGATGTTACAACAGACATCAACATTTCAGTGTCTTAGTAAAATAGAAATTTATTCTTCCCTCATGTAATAGTCCACTGCGGATGTTTCTGGTTGGCAGACAGTTGTTTTTTTCTGTGTGGTAACTCAGGGACTTAGGCTCCTTCCATCATAGGGATCCACCATTCCCTAGGATCTTGAATTCTTCTGTTTCCAGTTGACAGAATTGCAGAGATAGGGTGGAGAATGCATACTTTCTTCTCAGTTACCTTGGCCTGGATACGACATACATCAGTTCTGTTCACATTCCCACATTCCATTGGCCAGAACTAGGCACGTTACCTCACCTGTCTGCAAGGTGTGTGTTCCAGGAGAGGGAAACGGAAAACATTATCTGGCTGGGGAGCCACAGGTGTGGAAATAGTCTCATTTGTAGTTGGAAGGAGTAGAAATTAGGAACGCCTTAATGGAGGGCACTGTGTGATATCTGTCAAATTTTAAGACATACATGTTCTTTGACCTCAAAATTCCACTTCTAGCAATTTTTCCTACAGATATATCCACAAACATATGCATGTTTACATTTGGAGGGTATACCTAGCAATATTGTAATAGTAAAAGATTGGAAGCATTCTGAATGTCCATCAAAGGGGACTGAGTTGGAAACATTCTGAATGTCCATCAAAGGAGACTGAGTAAATTATTGTATATCCATACATTGAAACACTGCTGCCACTGAGAGGCAGTGATATATGTACCGACTGGGGAGAGAAATGCAAGGTATAAAACTGTGTTCACAGCTACCATTTACTTAAAAAGAGAAATATATACATGTATGCTCATATATTCATAGAATATTTGTGGAGGGATCACAATAAACTGTGGAAGGATCACAAAAAATGTAACAGTGGCTGCTTCTGGTTAAAATTATAAGGTCATGGGGCATGGGATGAGAGAGTCAAGCTTTTACTGTGTACTCTTTAATACCTTTTGATGTGCGTCTATTTAAATATAAAAGTCAGTTGTAGAAGTATAATAAATAACATGGAAAGATGGCTATCATATATTGTTGCCTAAAAACCAGCTTACTGAAAATTAGGTACAATAGGTTCTCACTTTTATAAATAAATAAATGGGATATACAGAAATGTATGGTTTGTGGGTTTTTTGTTTTGTTTTTTTGCTTATCTGTATTTTTGGATTTTTTGTAGTAAACATGTATTACCTTTACAATTAAAACAATTATAAAATGAAGAAACACAATAAAAACTTTCTTTTCTTAGGAGTCCTTTTTGGCCCTGCCATGAAACCTGGGCTCAAGCTATCCTCATGCTTCTGCCTACCTAAGTGCTGGGATTACAGGTGTGAGCCACCATGCCTGGCCAAATGAGTGAAGTTGTTGTGCACTTTTTGCCCTTGTGTTACGTAGCCTGTATTCAATACTATACCCCAAATATCACTGACTTGTTAGCAATGCCATTGGCTTATTAGGTGCAGTTCGAAATCCCATGGGCCAAAGGTTTCCTTTCTAAAATGATATTGGTTGCCTCCAGGAATCTGTCTTTGCATCCTAAGTTAGCATGGGTCTGTTATATATGTAGTCAGAAATGAAAAAGTTAAAAAAAAAAAAAAGAATAATCAACCTGCTGATGACATGGTCTCTGCTCTTATACAGGTGAATACACTCCTATCTGCTTGGTATTATAATTTAGAATAGTTTCTTCCTATTTTTCTTTCTCTACTATTTTCCTTTCTTCATTTCTATCCTTTTGCTATGATCCCTCCTTGTACACACATAGTTGTAATTTTGCTGTAGGTTATCAAGGGTCATTTATGAATAAATGAGAAGAAATACAAATAAAAGAATTGGGAGCTGAACAAATTATTTGCAGCAGTAAGATTTTTAATTGGAAATTGCCTGAGAATAGATTCTCTGTACTTCCATTTTATTGCTACTATGTCCTTATCATTCATGTTTCTTCCCTGTGCTCTAGTCACAGGGGTCTGCTTATACCTCAGGAGTTTTTTCCCGGGGCTTTTTTATTTGGAGGTCCTTTTTTGTTGGAGGTCCTCTGCATGTATCCATTGATTCAAATTCTGTGATGGTAATTTTTTTTTTTGAGATGGAGTTTTGCTCTGTTGCCGAAGCTGGAGTGCAGTGGCATGATCTCAGCTCACTGCAACCTCTGCCTCCCGAGTTCAAGCAATTATCCTGCCTCAGCCTTCCAAGTAGCTGGGATTACACGCACCTGCCACCACGCCTGGCTAATTTTTGTAATTTTATTAGAGATGGGGTTTCACCATATTGGCCAGGTTGGTCTCGAACTCCTGACCTTGTGATCGGCCCACATTGGCCTCCCAAAGTGCTGGGATTACAGGCATGAGCCACCATGCCTGGACTGTCATGGTAAATTTTATGTGTCAACTTGCCTGGGCCACAGGATGCTCAGATACCTGGTTAAACATTATTCCTGTGTGTGTCTGTGAGGGTGTTTCCAGAAGAGGTTTGAACCGGTAGATGGAGTAAAACACATTGCTGTCCCCAATGTGGATAGGCATTAGCCAATCGGTTGAGGGCCTGAATAGAACAAAAAGATGCAGAAAAGAAGAATTCCGCCTTTCTGCCTGAATGCTTAAGTCTTCTCCTGCCCATGGGTCTTCTTCTGCCCTTGGATTGGGACATATGTCTTATGCCTTTCAGTTCTGAGGTTTTTGAAGTTGAACTAGAACTTATGCTATCAGTTCTGGTTCTTATGCCTTTGGACTCAGACAAATTACACCACCACCACCTTTCCTGGGTCTTCAGCTTGCAGACGGCAGATTATGGGACTCCTTAACCTTCATAGCCATGTAAGACAGTTCCTCCTCATCAATCTGTATCTCTGTCTATCTCGATCTCTCTTCTATTGGTTCTGTTTCCCTAGAAAACAACGATCTTCCTATAAAAAACCAATTCAGATACTACCTTTGTCAAGTCATCATAGACATTCAATTTTTTTCTCTTCTCATTATTCCATTAAATTATACTTGCCTGGCATGTTGGCCCATGCCTGTAATCCCAGCACTTTGAGAGGCCGAGGCAGGAGGATAACTTGAGGCTAGGAGTTTACAATCAGCCTGGGCAACAAAGCGAGACCCTGTCTCTACAAAAAGAAAAGTTAGTAAATTAGCCAGATGTGGTGGTGTGCCTGTAGTCCCAGCTACTCAGGAGGCTGAGGTGGGAGGATTGCTTGAGCCCAGGAGTTTGAGGCTGCAGTGAGCTGTGATTGCACCACTGTACTCCAGCCTAGTCAACAGCAAGACCCTGCCTCTACAAAAAAAGAAAAAACAAAATTGTGTACTCTATTAGAGCACTAATTACAGTTTGTTCATCTGTTCTATACATTCATTGAGTGTCTACTGTACATACATTGTTCTGGGAGCTAGGATGAGACCACTAAGACAGTCTGCCATTGAGCAACTCAAGAGAGTAATGGAGGAGGCAGATAAGCAGTTTCAGTGTAATGTAATAAGGGCAACATATGTGCAGAGGATTATTTGGGAATACAGAGAAGGAACAGCTAATCTAGAAGGAGGTGAGGAATAATCTAGAAGGAAGTGAGGAATTCCGGAAAGAGTTGAGTTGAATACTGAAGGTGGAGAAATGGAGGTAGGGAAGGGAGTTTTTCAGATTGATGGAACAGCACATAGGACATGGAAATGTGAAATATATGGCATGTCTGAAGAATGGTAAGTCTCAAGCTGGACTGTGAACAAGGAAGTGGCAGGAGATGAAGCCAGAGAGTAAGAAAACTTGCAATTATGTTGGGCCATTTGTGCCAACCTAGAGATGTGAGCTTTCTGAAAGCAATGTAGAACTGTTAGGATTTTGTGTAGTGGAGCAATGTAATCAAGCCTTGAACTCTGTGAGCTTCTTGAGGGCAGGAATCAAGTCTTATTACTGTATCACCTTAGCACCTAATAAAGTTGAATTGGATTTTCTGGGTTCTCCTCCAATATTTAAAAGAATTCATTTATCTGAAGTAACAGTAATCGTGTTGCAGACTTTTTTCACTCCATCAAATCCATAAGCATTATCTTAAACATAATTAAACAATCCTATGAGGTAGGTACTGTGGCTTAGAAGGTTTAAATGAGGGGACTGTGGTGTAGTAGTTAAGTCCGCTTAGATTTGAATTTCACTTTCCCCAATTCCCAGTTTTGGATCTGAAAGTTAGATATATGCCTCAATTCCCTCCTCTGTAAAATGATAAGGATAATAATGATACCTACCTCAAAGGGAGTTGAGAGGACTGATGATAACATGTTAAATGCATGTAAAGTGCTTGACCCCATCCTTGCTACATGATTACATGTTCAGTCAATGTAATTCTTAGTAATTATGAAGACACATGCCCCAAAGTCACATGAGCAATTTGTGGTAAAGTCCAGGGTGAACAAGGCAATCTGATTTCAGAATTCACACTAATTACTATACTATGCTATGCTTCTGCAGTTACAGTGAGATGATTACAGATTGATCGGTTCTGAAGCAGTGAAACAAAATGAAGAATTTCAGTCAACATGGGAAATACTATTTGGAGTAGGGAGTTCTTAAGGGCTCTTCAGATTATCCCCACTTAAAGAACTCTTTCCTTGCTACCCTGCTGCACACAGGGAGCTATGTGAGAAATATATCTCTGTAATTTACGCAAATGTCATTAATTTCAGATTCATAAGGCACATGACTGATGCACCAGGAGAATATCTGAAAAAGCTCCCCCTTTGGAAGTCAGTCTGTAGTGCTGACATCTGGCATACTGTGTCAAGTCTTGTTGCTCTGTTCCCCTTCTTTATACTCCCCAGATTTTTCCAACTTTAGGACCCAAGTGGGAGTCTTATGTTGGAGGATGTTGTGCAAACCACATGCGTAAAGAAAATAATTTACATTTTTCCTTTCTTAGCTTCTGGAACATCAGTGATTCCATCCTCCCACTTCTATTGGGCAGAAATTGAGGTATTCTCCTTATGCTCCCTCATCTTCTCCAAAACCTGCCACACACACACACAAACACAAACGCGCGCACACACGCGTGCACACACACACACACCCCACTCCCTGCCATTCATGTCAGCAGAGATCCAACATAACTACTTTTTTTTTTTTTTTCCCTGATTCAAGGGTCCAAGAACATGCAGTCTTTGGTAATAAAGGAACTCACTAACAATTCAGGTTTTCTCCTCCATTCCCACCTTTTCCATTCACAACTGTCTTTAAGCTTTCTTTTCTCTGTTTCTTTGCTTACCATTTAATCTTTTTATTCCTCGCACAATGCCTGGTACATAGTGGACATTCAGTAAATCGTTTTGAAAGGATAAAAGACAAGATGCATTGTATATGTGATACCTTAATATTCAGTTACAGAAAAATATCCAAAAATATTACCTTTCTTTAAATGTCTTATGAGAGCAGATTGTTCTTAGCAAGCAGGCTTTACCTTCACCTTCATTGCTGCATTAGAACTCCCGCAACCTCTATGTTTGTTTGATTGTCCTGGTGAAGCTCTGAGTAGTAAAGAAACTGGAGGGAGGCCTCACAAATACTGAAAGAGATGTCTGGTTTGGAGGCAGGTCTGTCTCATGGTATGTTATTCCTCTAGATTCTTTTTCAATTTTCATGACTTCACAATGGATGAGTTTCCACAGATTTAAGGCCATAATGGAAATTAATAAACTGTAGAAGACATACTGCTGAAAGGAGATGTGAAGAAAATCTGAGGGAAATAGAAGATATTCAGAAAACCCAAGTTAACTGCTTTGACTTACTTTCTAGGTTTAAAATCTCCTTGGAAATCATTGGCTTCTACAGACTTCCAACCAGGAGGGCAACAGACCTAATTCTTTAATTCTCCAATTTGTTTTTCTTTTTTTTTTTTTTTTTTAAAGATGGGTTCTCACTATGTTTCCCAGGTTGTCCTTGAAGTACTGGGCTCAGGTAGTCCTTCTGCCTCAGCCTTTTGAGTAGCTCTTACTTTCCAATTTTTGAACCCCTTGCTTACATCATCAGTTGTGTTTGAAATCATCAGTTGTGTTTGAAACTGTAGTAGTCTTCTTCCCTTATTTTCCTCCTGTCCCAACCTGCCCACACACCTTTTCTCCCACCAACTCAAATTTTAGAATTTTTAATTAGCTCAGATTGGTTGGCAGCACTTGTTGATCAGGGTGCTAAAACCTAAAAAATTATAGCTATAGGTATCCATGGTTCATGGTCCAGAATAAGTAACCTTTATATCTAAAGAGCTCAAATTTATGTAGACAGTGATGCAGAGACAACCCTCTCCCTGCTGGTTTCCTAGGAAAGCCTTTAGAAATGTGAAAAAGAGATTTAAACTTTAGGACCTTATCTTTGCCTGAAAGTCCAGACTCATGTTTAGTCTGGACCATGATGATGCATTAGTGGACTTTATCTAGACATGTTCAAAACAGTGAACCTGGTCCATCAGAACTTTGGCCCTGGGTCTTGTACAATGTACTGCAATATGCAGCAGAAACAGTCAACGTGGGAAAGATGAACATTTGCTCCTGAGCTCAGGCAAAGCGTGTGTGTGTGTGTGTGTGCGCGCGCGCGCGCGTGCGCGTGTGTCTACAACTTGGAGGTAGTAGTCTCCAAGACTTCCAGTGAAAGTGATACCAAAGCTTGAATTTGGGATGCTTCACATACAAATCTTGCTCTGTCTCTAAACTTCCTTAAGAAGTTAGAAAAAGAAGACCAAACTGAACCCAAAATAAGTAAAGGGCAGAAAGCAGCCAAATAGAGACAACAGAGAAAATTAACAAAGCCAAAAGTTTGTTCTTTGAAAAGTATAATGAACTTGATGAACCCCCAACAAAACTGATAAGGAAAATCATCCATTTGTCATGACTTTCAGATCCATTAATTAAAGATAAGTGTTATGTTCATATGCAATTTCTTATTTCCCTTGTATCTGTGGTTTCATGCCCATTTCCAGTCTTATTTTTGTGTCTGTTTTTCTTCTTTGATTTGCCTTATTTGATTTATCTCAACATACAAAATAGACTCATATTCCATTCTGTGTGTTTACCAATTCTGTAACTTACGCATTTAATTTTTTTAGTTTTCACATCCTACATTCTCAGTTATATTCACTGTCATATTTTTTTCTTTTTTTTTTTCTTCAACTCTTAAGTTCCAGGCTACATGTGCCGGATATGCAGGTTTGTTACACAGGTGTACTGTGGTATTTTGCTGCACAGATCAACCCATCACCTAGGTATTAAGCCCAGCATCCATTAGCTATTCTTCCTGATGCTCTCCCTCCCCCGACCCCACCCCTGATAGGCTGCAGTGTGTGTTGTTCCCCACCATGTGTACATGTGTTCTCATCGTTCAGCTCCCACTTATAATTGAGAACATTCGGTGTTTCGTTTTCTGTTCCTGCTTTAGTTTGCTGAGGACAACGGCTTCCAGTGCTGTTCATGTCTCTGCAAAGGACATGATCTCATTCCTTTTTATGGCTGCATAGTATTCCATGGTGTATATATACCACATTGATCCTAATTTCTTTATTCATTCTTGTCATTTCTCATCTTTAATATCAAAATATGTTTAAGGCTACAAATATGCTCTGAATACTATTTTGGCCATACTTATAAGGTATTTTAATAGGCTTTCTTAGAATTGTATTTGTATTGATATATAATAGTTGTACATATTTTGGGAGTACCTGTGATATTTTTATACCAGTATACCATGTGTGGTGATCAAATCAGGGTAATTGGGATATCAATCATTGCAAACATTTATCTTTTCTTTGTGTTGGGAACATTACAATTCTTTTCTTATTTTGAAATATACAAGTTGTTGTTAACTGTAGTAATCCTATTGTGCAATCAAACACCAGAACTTATTCCTCCTATCCAACTACATTTTTGCACCCCTTAACCAACTTCTCTTTATCTCCCTACCCCTCAGTCTCTGGTAATCACCATTCTACTCTCTACCTCAATGAACATACTCTTACATTTTTAGTAGTAATTTTCATGTCATTAATCTATACATTTTCTCTTGGCCCCAAAAAGTGATTTAGGAGAGTGTCTGTTAAAATATTCAAGAATTTATGTTTTTTTGCTCTTGTTTGTTAACCATTAATCATCAATTTCAAATTTTCATAACATTGTCAGAAACTGTGGCCTCTATATTTTCTGCTTTTGGAAATTACAGTTTTCTATCTGGACTACCATATAATCACATTTTGTAAATGTTTAAAGTGGACACTGGGAAAGAATGTATATTGTCTCTTTGTAGTTTAATATTTATCACTGATTTTTATATATCCTCATTTCTTTATATCCTTATTTTCTTTATATCTTCATTCTGTCAATTACCGAGAGTTGTGTCAGAAATTTCTTGCAGTTACTGTGGTCATTGCAAATCCCTCCTGTATTTATAATAGTTTTGTTTATATATTTCAGATATAAACATTTCTTATGAAGTATATCTTTATCAATACAAAATGCATTACCATTTCATTTAATGTTTCATGTAATGCTTTTGCCTTGAAATCTACTATGTCTGATAATATTGCTACCCATCTGTTTGTTCTTTACTACAATTTTTGCCCAAATTTTATTTTTAACCTACCTAGGTCATTGTTATAATGGCATATATAAAGCTGTTAGTTTTTTTTTTTATAGAGGTAAAATATACATACTATGAAATGCCCAATCTTGAGTATACAATTCAAGTTTTGATAAATGTATATACCCATGTAACCACTATCCTGATCAAGAAATCAAAAATATCCACCACACCAAAGTTACCACATACTCCCATAGGCAACCACTGTTCTTACTTCTATCAACATAAATTTTGCCTGTTCTGGAAGTTTATATAAATACAATTGTTCAGTATGTACTCTTTTGTGTCTGGCTTCTTTCGCTCAATGTTTTCATGATTTGCTCTTGTTGTTTCACATATCAGTATTTCATACTTTTTTCTTCCTGAGTAGTAGTCTTTTTTATGAATTATACCACAATTTATCTTCCTGCTTACAGACACTTCTTCCAGTTTGAGGCTAGTATGAATAAAGTTGCAGTGAACATTCTTATACATGTCTTTTTGTGGGTATACATCTTCATTTCTTTTGGACAAATACCTAGAAGTAGAATTTCTGGGCCACAGCATAGGTATATGATTAATTTTAAGAGAAACTGCAAAAAATGCTTTCCAAAGTGAGGTACAATTTTATACCCTCATCACAAACTTCTCCAATTTTAGCCTTTCTAGTGGGTGTAAAATGGTATCTCATAATTTTAATTGGCATTTTCCCAAAGACTAATGGTATTGAGCAATTTCACAGATAGTGTATTTGCTATTTGTACATCTTCCTTGATGAGCTACATGCTCAAGCATTTTGCTCATTTTCTATTAAGTTGTTACTATTACTGATTTGTAGGAGTCTTTATTTATTCTGGACAAAAATCCTTTGTCTCTAATATATGTGTTGCAAATATTTTCTCCCACTCTCTTTTCCTTTTCCATTTATGGTAACTTTTGATGAGCAAAAGTTTGTAATTCCAACTCATCACTTTTTTCATTTGTTTAGTACTATTTATGCCCTAAGAAATCTTTGCCTAACACAAATTTGTGAAGATACCCTCTTGCATTTTCTTCTAGAAGCTTTATAGTTTTAATTTCACATTTGGGCCTATAATTCATCTCTAAGTACTTTGTGGGTTTTGGTGTTGTCTTATAGAATTGTGTTATTCATTCCATTTTCCAATTGCTTGCTGCTGATTTATAAAAATACACTTTTTGTATTGACCCTGTATCCTTCAGTCTTTTTACATTCATTTATTAGTTCTAGTAGTTGCTTTGTAGATTCCTGAAGATTTTCTATGTAAAAAAATCATGTCTGTGAGAAAGAGGTGGTTGTACTTTCTTTCCAAGCTTTATAGCTTTTATTAGTTTAGTGCAAAGTAATTGTAGTTTTTGCTAATATTTATTTTTCTTGCCTCATTAGAACAGGTAGGACCTCCAGTACAATATAGAATAGAAGTAGTAAGAAAGGATATCCAAGCCTGTAATCCTACCACTTTGGGAGGCCGAGATGGACAGATCACGAGGTCAGGAGATCGAGACCATCCTGGTTAACACGGTGAAACCCCGTCTCTACTAAAAAAATACAAAAAACTAGCCCGGCGTGGTGGCAGGCGCCTGTAGTCCCAGCTACTCGGGAGGCTGAGGCGGGAGAATGACATAAACCCGGGAGGCGGAGCTTGCAGTGAGCAAGATCCGGCTGCTGCACTCCAGCCTGGGGGACAGAGTGAGACTCCATCTCAAAAAAAAAAAAAAAAAAAGGATATCCATGTTTTGCTCTCAGTCATGAGGGAAGGCTTTTAATATTTCAGTGTTAAATATGATGCCACTATAGGTGTTTTATAGATGTTTTCATCAGGTTAAAAAATTTCATCCTTTTTTTTTTCTGCCTAGAGACAGGATCTCACTCTGTCACCCATGCTTACAAGCAGTCAACCTGACTCAGCTTCCCGACTAGCTAAGACTACAGGCATGCACACCACCATGCCTAGCAAACTTTTGTTTGTCTGTAGAGACAGGGTATTGCTATGTTGCCTAGACTGGTCTCTTAACTCCTGGCCTCAAGTGATCTTCCTGCCTTAGCCTCCCAAAGTACTAGGTGATATCGTTAGGTTTTGTGTCCCCATCCAAATCTCATCTTGAATTGCAATCTCCAGATGTTGAGGGAGAGACCTGGTGGGAGGTGGTTGGAGCTTGAGGGTGTTTCCCCCTCATGCTATTCTCATGATAGTGAGTTCTTATGAGATCTGATGGTTTTATGGGTGGTTGATAGTTCTTCTCTTGCTCACTCTTCTCACCTGCCACCATGTAAGACGTGCCTGCTTCCCCTTCCACCATGACTGTAAGTTTCCTGAGGCCTCTCCAGTCATGCAGAACTGAGTCAATTAAACCTCCTTCCTTTATAAATTACCCAGTCTCAGATATTCGTTTATAGCAGCGTGAAAGCAGACTAATACACTAGGATGATAGGCATAAACCATGCACGTGGCCTCTTCGTGTTCTTCATTTGCTGGATCAGGAATATTTGAACTATTTCTGAACTTTTCTGAACTTATTAAGAGGACTATATCATTGTCCTCCTTTATTATGTTAATACATGAAATATATTAATTGATATTTGGATTAAACAATCTTGTACTCCTGGGATAAACCCCACTTGGTCGTGATGTATTAACCTTTTTATATATTGCTGTATTCAATGTAATATTTCATTAAGGGTTTTTGTGTCTATGATCATAAGGAATATTGATTAGTTTTCTTTGCTTGAAATATTTTTGCTTTTTTTAAAATTTATTATTATTATACTTTAAGTTCTAGGGTACATGTGCATAACGTGCAGGTTTGTTACATATGTATACTTGTGCCATGTTGGTGTGCTGCACCCATCAACTTTTGCTATATTTTGCTATATTTTGAAATATTTGCTTTACTTATTTTGGGTTCAGTTTGGTCTTCTTTTTCTAACTTCTTAAGGAAGTTTAGAGACAGAGCAAGATTTGTGTGTGAAGCATCCCAAATTCAAGCTTTGGTATCACTTTCACTGAAAATCTTGGAGACTACCTCCAGGTTGTAGACACACACACACACACACACACACACACACACACACACAGACAATCAAATTTCTAAAATTAATTAAAGAAGATCTGCATACACCAGCAATTATACAAGAAATTGTAAAGATTGTTGAAGATCTATTCTACCCAGAAAATGTTAGGCTGATAATTTTTGTGGATAATTCCTAAAAATGTTCAAGGAGCAGATATCTCTTTTATTAAGTAGATATTTTGAATATTAGAAATATACAGAAATTTTCTCAATTCAGTTTTTTTTGAAGCAGGCATAATTCTGATATCCAAATCTGATCAAACTAGCATGCCCACACAAACACACATATGCAACTGTATCAATCTCACCTATGAAAATAGATATAAATATTCCATAGAAATATAAAAGTTGATTTCTATACAATATTAAATATATCATAACTGTACAATGTAGGGTTTAGTTCAGGATTTTTGGATAAACATGAAATTCATTAATGTAATTATCAACGTTTAATGAGCTAAAAGAGGAACAAACATGATGCCTGAAAGGCATTTAATAAAATACATTTTCTATTAATTAATTCAAACTGCCAGTAAGGTAGGACCAGAAGTAGATTTTTTTAAACATACTATTTATAGGAAACTAAGAATAAACATCTTGCTTAATGATGAAACCTTAGGAGCATTCCATTAGAGGTGCCAAATATCACTGAAAATATTTAACGCTATTATGGTGGTGGTTCCTAGCTATTATCTTAAACTAAGAATAAGTATAAATATTGGAAAGAAGGGATGCAATTATTATAACCTAGAAAATATTTAAAATATATAAGGTAATCAAATGAAGAGGTTTTAGGGCTAATATGAATTTTTGGTAGGCTATCTAGTTATGTATGTATGTACACACATATACATACATATGTACATATGCATATACACATGTACGTGTGTGTGCGCGCGCGCGCGTATAGTAGCATTGTTAGAAACAAACAAAAACCAGCTAGAGAATATAATGGAAAAAATATCCCTTTCACAATCGCAATTAAAAATACAGAAACCTGGGAATTAGCAGAAAATGTACTGAACTATACGAAAAAAGCAACAAAACTTTCTGAGGGATAAGAGAAGACTTGAATAAGTGGAGAGACCGTATTTCAGGATGAAAAGACTCAAAATTATGAAAGTGTAAATTTTCTCTAAATTCCTCTACAAATTAAATTGTAACCAAATTAATTGTAACCAATGACAGATGTTGAAAATTTGGCAACATGATTCTAAAGTTTAGATGGAGTTACAAACATTCAAAAAAATAAAATATATCTAACAAAAATATTTTAAAAAGTGATGAAAGGAGACTTGTCCTATAAGTTATTAAAATGTTATAAAGCTGTAATAATTTGTTCTACTTAGAACTGGTTTAGAAGTAGATAGGTAGATCACAGCAATAGAATTAAAAGTCTAAAAAGAGTCACAAGTGTATATAACATTAACATACAACAAGTTATGTTATAAATTCATTTTAAATCAGCAGGAAAAATGCTGCATTATAAAAACTTGAATTGAGTGAGCACTAGTTAACACTTACCTTACAAAAAGCATTGTATAGCCAACAGATACATGAAAAAAATGCTCAGATCAGAGAAATGCAAATTAAAACCACAATGAGCTATTACATTACACTTGCTAAAGTGGCTGTTATCAAAAAGATGAAAGATAAGTGTTGGCAAAGATGTGGAGAAAAGGGAACCCCTGGGTGCTGTTGGAAGAAATGTAAATTAATATCACCATTATGGAAAATGTTATGGAGGTTCCTCAAAAAACTAAAAATAGAATTACTATGTGATCCAGCCGTCCTCTTCTGGGTATATATCCAAAGGAACTGAAATCAGTATGCTGAAGAGATGTCTGCACTCCCCTGTTATTGCAGCATTATTCACAATAGCCAAGATATGAAAGCAACCTACACGTCCATCATCAGATGAGTGGATAATGAAAATAAGCTATTGTACATATGCAATGGAGTACTGTTCAGCCTTAAAAAAGAAAATTCTGTCATTTGTGGTAACATGGATGAAGCTGGAGGACATTATGCTAAGTGAAATAAGCCAGGTACAGAAAGGTAAACACTGTATTATCACATGTGGAATCTAAAAAAATTGAACTCATAGGAGTAGAATGCTGGTTACCAAGGGCCTGGGAGACAGAGGTGAATGGGGAAAGGGGAGATGTTGATCAAAGGGTACAAAGTTTTAGTTAGGAGGAATGAGCTTTAGTGATCTATAGCACAGAATAGTGACTATAATAATTAATAATGCCATGTGTATTTCAAAATTGCTAAAAGAGTAGATTTTAAATGTTCTCACCACAAAAATGGTAAATATATGAGTGATGGATTTATTAATTACCTTGATTTAATCCTGCCACAATGTATACATATATAGAAACATCACATTGTACCCCATGTATACAATTATCATTTGTTAATTAAGAATAAAATTAAAAATTTTTCAATCATGGAAATGCAATCAGATTCAAGCAATGATACAAAATATACTTCTTCATAAATTAATAAAGAAGAATTGATTTTGGGTGGATAAAAAAGAGGAGAAACATTTTGGAGCTTTCCTTATCCAACTGTATTTCACAATGTCAAATTCCTCTAACTCCCTGTATCTTTCCTGTTCTTTGCAGCTGCTTCTGATTCTCTCCATTACTTTTGTCAAAAATTTATATCAAATTCTTTCTTGCACCCAGCATTATCTTCTTCTTCTTCAACTTTCCATTTCCTGTGTCTGTTTTCTAGCTGCTAATTCTTTCCCTTTCTAGTGTAAGACCTCATAAAGTCTCTTTGGCTTCATGTCAAAAAGACTACCTAAAACACTTCTTATTACATTTTTTATTACTGGATTGGACAAAACAATCCCTTTTGAGGGATATTTGGGGTGAACTGGGTGAATGGAGTCATTTCTGATCAGACAACTGCAGGATTTCCTTCCAGAGCGGAAAATAAAGAAGAGGCTGTGAATACTCAAGATGTTGACATTTTTGTTACTCTCAGAGTTAAATTGTGGGTCACTCATGAACTGGAATCCAGTCATTAAAAATGAAAAATGAAACTGAGACGTGATTTTCAGACTACTTGGTACCATTATGATGGCTCAGAGACTGCCAGAGGAGGACAAAGAAGAGGATGAGCAGGAAGGCATGACTTCCTAAATATGTTCTCACTGGAGCAATATCTGTATGCTGGGGGCTCACATAAAATTTTGTTTCAGGAAAGATTTCTGCTGCTAGAAAGTTTGAGGATCACTTCTTATAAAATAATTAAATGATAATGATGTTAAATATAAAAGCTGATTTAGAAAGCAATATGATTTATAAAATTAAAAAACTAATGTAACTACAAAAATTAGTAGTTATATCTGAACAGTAGGAAGTGAATGATTTTATTCACTCCTTTTACTTATGTCTATCTAAAACATATTGATAACATATTGATGTTATTTGCTTTTGTTTTATGACTTTGGGGCACAATTTAGATACAGTAAAACACACAAATTGTAAGTGTACAATCTGATGACTTTTTACACATGTATAAGACCAATTGACCACCACCCAGATACAAATATAGAATATTTTTTATCACTCCAGAAAGTTCCCTTATGTCCTATTCCAGTCATAAGCCCCACTCTCCACATCCTGCCAGAGTGAACCACTACTTTGATTAGTTTTGCCTGTTCTTAAATGGAATCACACAGTATGTACATTTTGAGTCTTATGTTTTTTGCTCAACATAATATTTCTGAGAGCCATTTATATTATTGTGTATATTCGTAAGTTTTTTTTTAAATGCTGGGTAATATTCTATTTTATAACTACACCACAGTTTGTTTATACATTCTTCTATTGAATATTTGGGTTATTTAAAATTTTTGCTATTAAGAATAAAATGGCTATGAACAATCTTGTATTTATTTATTGTGACCATATCATTTATTTCTCTGGGGACATATACCTAGGAGTAGGATTACAGGATACATGCATCTTTAACTTCTCAAGATTTTGCTAAATTTCTCTTCAGAGTGGATGCATGCATTTACATTTCAATTAGCAGTACTTGAGAGTTTCCCATTCTTTTTCCTTTATCATTTTAAGTAAACAAACCAGGCTGACTTTCCCTTATGGGAGGACCAAAACTAAGCCTAGGGGAATGTGGCAAAACTAACTCTCATCTGGTTCAGTATCCAATCCAAGAGAAGCACACAGAGAGCAAAAAAGGGTCTTGGGTCAGCAGTGGTTCTAGGTGTCAATGTGTGTCTGGGTTGCCAGCCTGGGAGGAGTATGGGAGACAAAGTGAGAGGTGTGGAAAGTCAGTCTCAGGACAAGGCTACAGATATTAGACAAGAGGTCAGATTCCCCTGGCTGACAGGTTAGGTTTTCAGGGTTGGATTCTAGTTCCTTCAGGGAACTGGAGGATCTTGGGTAGCAGGGGTAGATCCATGAACCAGCCTAGATAATTCCATATTTACACTAGTAGCAGGGCTGCTGCTGGTGTAACACAGGGAGGGAAACATCACACACTGAGACCTGTTGGGGAGTTGGGGGCTAGGGGAGGGATAACATCAGGAGAAATACCTAATGTAGATGACAAGTTGATGGGTGCAGCAAACCACCACGGCATGTGTATACATATGTAACAAACCTGCACGTTCTGCACATATATCCCAGAACTTAATAAGCTTTTAAAGTATAAACACAGGGTAATAAGCTTATAATGTGCAGCTAAACCTGGGATGGCTTGAACTTGTGAGTAGATCTAACAGAAAGATAGGGCAGAGTGGATATAGACGGAGACGGGCAATACTCCAATGCCAAGTGCTCAATTGAGCCTAATCCTGGGGCACAATATGTATGCCAATTTTTTAGGTAGGAAGCTGTCTAAGTGCATGGGAGAAGCTAAGTCTATAAATGTGTGAAAGAAGTAGATGTTTTTTGCCAAGACAAGTGGAACAGTCTGAACTAAGCAGTGTTGGTGGGTCCTAATAATGACAATGACAATGAGGGTAAATTTTCTTACTCACCTTTGGTCTATTGCATGGTCATAGACTGAAAGTCATAGACTTTCCCGGAAGATTCAGAAATTCATAACTGATGATCCAGATGACAGAGTTGAGCTGATTTTGATTCTACTTCCAAAATATGTCTTGAATTCTTTTGCTTCTTTTCAATTGTATTGCCATCACTTGAGTTGAAGCCACCATGATATATATTCTTGGGTATATTTCAATAGTCTCTTTACCAGTCTCCTAACAATTTCTGCTCCACTCAAATTCATTGCACATGACATTGTGCATCTTATAGTGTTATTCCCTTTCTTAGCTGTCTTCAAATGTATGCTCTTGAAATCCAACAAAAATCATGTTAAAATTTCAGGAGTATGTATTTGAAGATAGATAATACAGATACTGTAACTGCCCAACAGGTTAATCTTGCCCACTGCCTAGACAGAGCTGATTTACCAAGATGGGAAAACTGCAATGGAGAAAGAGTAATTTATGCAGAGCTGGCTCTGCAGGAGACTGGAGTTTTATTATTACTCAAATCAGTCTCCCTGAGCATTCAGGGGATCAGAGGTTTTAAGGAGAACTTCGTGGCTAGGTGCTTGGGAAGTGGGTAGTGCTGATTGGTCAGGTTGGAGATGGAATCATAGGGGGTCGAAGTGACTCCTTGCTGTCTTCTGTTTCTAGGTGGGATTGCAGAACTGGATGAGCCAGATTACCATTCTGGGTGGTGTCAGCTGGTGCACTGAGTGCAGGGTCTGCAAAATACCTTAAGCACTGATCTTAGGTTTTACAATAGTGATGTTATTTCCAGGAGCAATTTGGAGACGTTCAGGCTTGCAGCTGGAGGCTGCATGACTCCTAAACCATAACTTTTAATCTTGTAGGTAATTTGTTAGTTCTATAATGGCAGGCTGATCCCCAGGCAAGAAGGGTTTTTTGGGGGAGGGGAAAGGGCTATTATCAATTTTCCCAAGATTAGTTCGGCCTCTGCCCAGGAATGAACAAGGACAGCTTAAAGGTTAGAAGCAAGATGAAGTTGGTTAGATCTGATCTCTTCCATTGTCATAATTTCCTCAGTTATAATTTTTGCGAAGGCGGTTTCAATACTAAGAAATGTGCTAACTTGGGGATTAGAAGACTCAGGTTCTAATTCTAGAACAACCACTAGCTAGCTTATGACTAAGTGATTAGTGATCTCTCTACTCCCCGGATTTCAGTTTCCTCATCTGTAAATAAAAGGATTCAACCAAACTAGAAAGTCTCTAAGGGCGATTGTGGGTCTAACATTTTCTGATATTTTGTGGGGCTGATTCAGAGGATTTTTCTTTAATTCATGCCTGTGATGGAGAGAAATGAAGTCCTGAGATGGTATTTCAGTCTGCTGTCTCCTATCTCTCTTCTCTGAGATGGCTGGCCTCTTTGAAGTTTAAAGAGTTCCCATACACTGAGGAAAACCATATGAAAATATTTGAAGAGCATTTCCTCATTTGAGCAGGTGTGCCATGAGGACTGAGCTCCCAGCAGGGTAGGGGAAGTGTCTGTGGTGGTGGTTTCACAATTCTGGTGTAGGTTCTTGTCAAGTTCTCTGTGCTTTACTGTATACTTGACTACTTGACCTTAAGGTTGTGTCACTCCTTAAAAGTCACCCAATCTAGACCTCTTGGTAGGAGCTGAGTCCACAAGTTGAATGGAGTGCTGCTACTATCTTTGTAGGATTCTGACTGACTGCTGGATATCGGAACATACATTTGTCCAGTTATATTTTTAAAAATGTAAGTCTTATGGCCTAGAGTTATACACACATGTTGTGCAAATGTCAGTTTCCTAATTTTGAGATTGTACTTTAGTTATGTAGGATATAATCATTGGTGAACTGGGCAAAGGGCATGGGGGACCTTTCTGATCTATCTCTGTAACTCCCCTCTAAATCTTTATTTAGAAGTTTAAACCATTTGACCCAGCAATCCCATAACTGGGTAAATACCCAAAGGATTATAAATCATTCCACTATAAAGACACATGCACATGTATGTTTATTGCAGCACTATTCACAATAACAAAGACTTGGAACCGACCCAAATGCCCATCAGTGATAGACTGGATAAAGAAAATGTGGCACATACGTACCATGGAATACTACGCATCTATAAAAAAGGATGAGTTCATGTCCTTTGCAGGGACATGGATAAAACTGGAAACCATCATTCTCAGCAAACTAATACAGGAACAGAAAACTAAACACCACATGTTCTCACTCATAACTGGGAGTTGAACAATGAGAACACATGGACACAGGAAGGGAAACATCACACACCGAGATCTTTTGGGGAGTGGGGGGCTAGGGGAGGGATAGCATCAGGAGAAATACCTAATATAGATGACAGGTTGATGGGTGCAGCAAACCACCATGGCTTGTGTATACCTATGTAACAAACCTGCATGTTCTGCACATGTATCCCAGAACTTAAAGTATAATAATAAAAAACAAGGAAGTCTTTCACGGTGGTGACTAGGACTCTCTAGGGCTGATTCCATAACATGTTTCACAGCTGTCTGAGTTGGGCTTTTTTTTTTTTTTCCTAAAGCAAAATGTAGATGATCTGACAATGCAATTGATTTTTATAATTTTGCCTATGAAGGCTGTTCCTAAGGAATTTCCTGTTGAAGTCTCAACACACATGCTTAGTGGCCTGTGTGTTCATGTTGTATTTGATCACGACCAGGACCAGCCTCAGCAATAGCACTGTGTGTACTGGTCTTTCTGGGTCCTTGAATTTTACATCGTGTCCCAACTTCCTTTTATTTATTCTAGTGTCTTCTGTCCTACCAGTTTCTAGGAAGTTCAGGCAGATAGAAGACCATGGGGTGGCCTGGCTGGTGGCCCTCCTAGACCTTTGAGGAGAGTAGGTGGGACAAGATGGGCCCCAGCGATCATTTGGGGATTCAGTCAATCCAGAATGCATTCTTCCCTAGATTAGGGATGGGGGGTATGTAGGGATGAGCAGAGTGTGCTGAAGGGAAGAGGAAAGATTGAGAAGTGACACTTGTGTAAACAGAATAACGGCTCCCCAAAAATATTCATTCCCTCATCTCCAGAGCCTGCAAATATATTAGTTTACATGGCAACGGGAATTAAGGTTGCTAATCAGCTGACCTTAAACTAAGGAGATTGTCATGGGTTATTCTGGGGGGCCTAGTGTAATCACAAGAGGCCTTAAAAGCAGAAGAGGGAGGAGAAGAAGACAGTCAAAGAGATGTGATAATAAAGCAGGGTTGGAGAGATGTTATGTTGCTGATTTTGAAGATGGAGAAAAAGAATGTGGGTGGCCGCTAGAAGATGGACAAGGCGAGTCAGTGACTCTCTCCAAAGCTTCCAGAACGGAATGCAGCCCTACCAACACCTTGATTTTAGTCCAGTGAGACCCATGTTGGGTTTCTGAGCTACAGAACTCTAAAATAATAGATTTGTGTTGTTTTAAGCTACTGGATTTGTAGTAATTTATTACAGTACAATAGAATAGAAATACAACAAAAAGTGAATATAATACTGCAGTACATAAGGTTTCAGAATAAGTATTGATTGAAGGAGCTGGGGCTCAGGAATCAAGAGAATGGGATGCTGGGGTTGGGTGGAGTGAAATTCTAGACAGGGGTAGCAGTTAGGAAGGAGAAGAAACCCAAGCTTTAAGGGGAAGGGACTTAAACACTACCATCGCTACTATCAAAATAACGAATATTTCCATTCCTCTGAGTTTCCTGGTGCCCTTTGTAATCCATTTCTCCCTTCACTCCTTTCCACAGACACTGATATGCTTTCTATTACAATAGAGCAGTTTGCATTTTCTAGAATTTTATAGAAATTTAATCATACTACTAAAAGTAGAACTACCATTTGATCCAGCAATCCCACTACTGGGTATCTACCCAGAGGAAAAAAAGTCATCATTTGAAAAAGATACTTGCACACGCATGTTTATAGCAGCACAATTCACAATTGCAAAATCGTGGAACCAGCCCAAATACCCATTAATTGATGAATGGATAAAGAAATTGTGACATATATGTATATGTATGTGATGGAATACTACGCAGCCATAAAAGGAATGAATTAACAGCATTTGCAGTGACCTGGATGAGATTGGAGACTATAAGAGATGTAACTCAGGAATGAAAAACCAAACATTGTATGTTCTCGCTGATATGTGGGGGCTAAACTATGAAGACACAAAGGCATAAGAATGATACAATGGACTCTGAGGACTTGGGGAGAAGAGGGGGAGGGGGCGAGGGATAGAAGACTACAAATATGGTGCAGTGCATACTGCTCGGGTGGTGGGTGCACCAAAATCTCACAAATCACCACTAAAGAACTTACTCATGTAACCAAATACCACCTGTACCCCAATAACTTATGGAAAAATAAAAGAACTGAATCATTCAGCATGTACTATTTTTTAAAATCTGAGACTTTGATTAACCATAATGATTTTGAGATAAGTCCTTATAGTTGTATATATCAATAGGTAATTCCTTTTTTTAAATGTTGATAGCACTTTAGTGAAACTAATTAAACAAAACTATTGTTTTTGGTTGATTTTTTGCATAAAAGACACCTATTCATTTATTTATTTTACAAATATTAATTGAGTGCCAACCATATGCCAGGTACTTTTTTTAAGAGTCTATTTTTTCAGAGCAGTTTTAGGTTCACATAAAAATCAAGAGAAGGCAGTGCTGTGCCAGCAAGGATTGTGCTAGGAATTGGAAAAAGAGATTTTCATTCAGCTCAAGCAATCAGAGGCAGCTTTGATGATTTGAGGTATATGAGAGAGTAGTAGCACAGAGGTGAGACTTGGATGGGAAAAGTGTCTGTGAAAACAGTGGGTTTGTATTACACTAAGAAACAGAGAAAGGGGGTGAAGAGAGTGCAAGGCTAGGAATTTAAAAGTCTAGATTTTAGGTAATCTTGCTATCTGATTACTTGATGCAGGTAAATCTTTAAAATTCCTGGGCCTTAGTTTTCCCATATGTAAGATGAGGGGCTCAGAATATCAGGATTGCTTTTTAGCATGAAATAAAAATTACATGATTTGGTGAAGGACCTTAGTGAGTTCTTTAGGAATAATATGGCTATGGTCATGGCATTTCAGCGCGCTATGTCACTAAGCCACCTTGAGCACAGCTCGATCTATTATGCATGATGACAGTGGAATACGGCTTCCCCCTAGGCAGAATGACATCACTCTACTTATGAGTATTCACTGCACTGCTTAAATGTAGAATAATGACCATGGCAGATGCAAGCCTCCCAGTGACCAAAATTATTTTATATTTACAGAATTGTATGTATATGATGCTTTTCATGGGGCAAGTTCAAAGTCTTCACAAATTGCCATCTCTCATTCCTTTTGGGGTAACCAGGTAGTAACTATTTTGCAATCACCAAACACAGAAACATAGGGCTATGGATCCTCAAATCTTTCAATTCTTAAACATTAAGTATTCTAGAATCCCGAAATACAAAATTCAGTAAAAATGTCTCTGCATTCTGTTTGATTTTGTACACTTTTCAGTTTCTCACAAACCTTTTACTGACAGAGCATCGTAGCATCTGCCAGTGATAGGGCAACCAGAGGGTTTGGCAGCTTGTGGGTGGGAGTTTCAGGGTTTGGGGACTTGGCGGCAGTTAGATTGGGCTGTTGGTGTGGGAGGATGAAACTGTGTATTGATGATGGTCTTTGCTTTTCCTAAATCACAATTGCATCATATGAGATAGCTGAATTTATGTTGAGCTTTACAAAAGCCTCCTGGGAAAAGGGCAAAACTGGTTTTAGTGCGTAAGAAATTTATTTATGGCAATTATGGTATCAAACTGAGACTGGAGACTGTTGGGAATCTGGACCGTTTTCTGGTGGAGGAAAAAAATCCATTTTACTTTTATAAGTAGGAAACATAGTTGAATCACTTTGTAGTTACAGTAATTTTTGAAAGTTCTTATTGTCCTTTTCTTAGGATAGTAGGTAGGATATTCTTGTTATACTAATTCGTAATTCAAATAAGAATGAATCCTGGAAAGAAATATGAGGGAAAAAAAAAAGAATAAGGATGAACAGAAAGAAAATGGCCAGCTTCATGGGAGGTGGTTTGAAGCTGTCAGGCATCCTTGGCCAGGTTTCTCATGACTCATCTGCACAGCAGAGTGATGGTTCTCCTGGAAACACCGGGTCACAGCTTTCTGTAGTTATTAAGATGACTCACAAGGAAGGGGGTTGTAGGTCCCATTTCAGGTTTATCTGCCATGCATAAATATGACTTATTTCTTTGATTTGATTTCAGACAGAATATCATAGAAGGGAAATTTTATTAACTAATTTATTTTTCAAACAAGGAGACGAGAAAACTAGAGTGCACCCCAGCCATCCTTGCACACTGTCCTCTAAATTGGGTTACTTTTGGTAAGGTCCTGAAATGAGCCCTTCCAGTAGAGTGTGTTAGAATGTAACCTATCTAATGACAATTTAGTTGGGATGTAGTAAGAACTTAATTTTTTCCCCCATCACTTCTTTCTGCTAAGCTCTGTAGACTCTCCTTTTCCCAGCATCTTAAGTAGGTACCCAAACATTCTGATCATTAAATTTTTAAACTTTTAATTGAGGTATAATTGACTTATAGTAAATGGCACATATTTAAAGGATACAATTTGATAGAGTTTGAATAGGTCTACATCTGTGAAACCAACACTACTGTCAAAATAATGAACATTTCCATTCCTGCGAGTTTCCTGGTGCCCTTTTGTAATCCATTTCTCCCTTCACGCCTTCCCACAGACACTGATATGCTTTCTATTACAATAGAACAGTTTGCCTTTTCTAGAATTTTATGGAAATGGAATCATACATTGTGTACTATTTTTTAAAATCTGAGAGAGACTTTGATTTACTAGAATGATTTTGAGGTCAGTCCTTATAGTTGTATATATCAACTGTTAATTCCTTTTTTTAAAGTCAATAATACTTTATTGACACTAACTAAAGAAAAGTATTGTTTTGGGTTAAATTTTGTGTAAAAAACATCCATTCATTGATTTATTATACAAATATTAATTGAGTGCCAACCACGTGCCAGGCACATTTTAAAAGACTTTATTTTTTTATTTTTTATTTTTATTTTTGAGACTAAGTCTTGCTCTATCACCCAGGCTGGGTGGCACAATCTCAGCTCACTGCAACCCCCGCCTCCAGGTTCAAGTGATTCTCGTGCCTCAGTCTCCCGAGTAGCTGGGATTACAGGTGCCCCCCACCATACCTGGCTAATTTTTGTGTCTTTAGTAGAGATAGGGTTTCACCGTGTTGGCTAGGCTGGTCTCAAACTCCTGACCTCAAGTAATCCGCCTGCCTTGGCCTCCCAAAGTGCTGGGATTACAGGTGTGAGCCACCGCGCCCGGCCAAGACTTTATTTTTTTAGAGCAGTTTTAGATTCACATTAAAACTGAGAGGCAGATACAGTGATTTCCCACATGCCTCCTGCTCTGACACATGTATAGCTTCCTCCTTATCAACATTTCCCACCAAAGTGGTACATTTGTTACAATCAATGAACCTACATTGACACATCATCAACCAAAGTCCATAGTTTACATTAAGGTTTACTCTTGTTGTACATTCTATGGGTTTGGACAAATATAAAATGACATTTATCTACCAATATAGTATCATACAGAGTATTTTCACAGCCCCAAACATCCTGCGTACTCTACCTGTTCATCCCTCCCTCCTCTGTAACTCCCAGCAATCACTGACATTCCAGTCATTTTTGATGAGCAAAGTTCCATCCAATACAGTTTAAAATTATAAAATCATATCCAATTTAAAACTCTTCTCTTAACCTATTGCTCGAGGGACCCAACGAGTGGATTGGAGGGGGTATGGAGAAAGAGAGGGGGAGAGAGACAGACTGCATCCAAGATATCTCTCCTCCCTGTCTCTCTACACATAGGTTGTCCAGGATTGGGGCAGGGTAGGGGGTGCTTAGAGGAGACAACAAACTCTTAGACACTTGGCCACCTGCCAGTTGTGGGAAAGTACCCTGGGTCCTACTCCAGTCACTCTGGTTCTCTCTGCTTCTGGTGGACTCTGCTGATATAATGGTCTTCTTATGATGGTTTCTTGTTCAGGTCAACCTGATCCCCTCTGTCAGTGAGGACTTTCTTAGAGCAGGGCAGCACTGCTGTGGTCCCTACCTTCAGTCCCCCCTTTGGTAGAATGCCACCTTGTTTGTCCTGTCTGTCTGGGTACTCCTTTTTGTCCCTCCTCTGCTCTGTAGTCCTTGCTGTAGTCTGATGGAAACCACTGAGATTTTCTTCCATACTTTCTGTCGTGAAGCCAGGGTAGAGATGCCACACACCCTTTTCTTCCCAGGATTAGTATGCTGTACCTTTTCCTTGATGTGCTGCTGCAGGACTACTCCAATAAGCCTCTTGCCTTCAGGAATCTGCAGTGAAAGTAGGCACAAGTCTCTGTGTTCAAGTGTATGCCTCCATCTTCAGGCCAAGGCCTCCCTAGAACTCTCTCACTGGGCTTCACTCTGCCTACTCACTGGGGCAGTGAGATGCTGGTGGGCTTCCTGTCTTGTAGCCACCCCCAAATCTGCAGGGCATTCTCCTGGAGCAGGGCATTCCCATCCCCTGAACACACTTGGCTTTATGGGACAGGAGAAAGATTTCCTTATTGCCAACACTATACTCTACCCAAGGCTGGGGACTCTCACCACTCTCCTCTGCTTCCTCAGGTTTCTTACACAGACTGTGAGGGTAGGGTTAATGGCTGTCAGTAATAGGGTTGGTTTTGCCTACTAGTAATCCCTGTGGGAATACGACTGTCCCTTTGGATGTGGATACTCAGTGCCTGTAGACCTCATCTATAACTCCTGTGCCAGTTCTGGAGGCATAGAAAAAGCTTCACTCGACATGCAGGCATACTACAATCTGGTTTCATAGGTGACTATACTCTCCCACCGGTCGGTAGCCTTTCAGTATTATGGGATAATACAGCATTTTTTGTTTGTTTTTGTTTTAATCTGTTATTATTTTTAGAAAAGCCATAGAAAATAATAGGGTTTATAAAAAATAATATAAGATTCTGTTTATTTCAGTACAGACGTGTTTTCCAGGAAATACTTGATTTCCCTACAGATAGATGCTGTAAATAGAGTAGGGCTTTATATGTACATTGTTTGCTGTAATAGAGATTTATTCTGTGACTTAAATTGTGGCCTTCAGCTATGTTCTATGTAGTAAAAGCCTCTGGTTCCCAGGAAGGCTGTAGGGAGCACTGTGAAGTCAAATGGATTTGGGTTGCAATCAGCAGCTGTATGAGACTGGGCAAGTCTCTTATTGTAGCCCTCATAGATAAAACAAAAATATTTGTACCTAATCATCTCAGAGGCTTATAAAAATTCAATTGAATAATGTATGTAAAGCATTTAACATGATGCCTGGGTCACAGAAAGTATACAATAGAGTTAGCTACTTTTATTATCGCTATGGTATAGATAATGCCATGCTACAATTTGAATAGGAACATATCAGGTTGGGCAGAGGAGGTCAAGACTGGGCATTCTACTAGATAGAAGGAGCATATATCACGTAAGCAGGAAAAGGAATCAAGTTCAGAACAGCCGGCAGAGGTTAGGACTCCATCGAAATGACTGGGAGATACTACGTCAGGTATTAAGGTCAAAGAGCATGGAAAACTAATTAGGCATCGCATGGATAAAGCTTGATGGTTATGGATTTGAAAGGCAAGGTCCAGAACATACTTCTGAGGGAAGGAGACCTAGGATTGTAGATGGAAACAAAATAGGACCTCTGACATCAGCACTGCTTAGAGTGTGAGAGAAGGCAGTTAATTCCCTGTGGTGTTTCTCCTTTTGCCAGAGGAGATCCTTAAATATGATCAGCATGTCTCATTTTCTCTGTTGGTTTCTTTTCTACTAATTCTAATAGGGGTGAAATAGAATTGAATATTCTTTTTAAAAATTATTGTTAATTGGGTAGGTAAAAAATAATCATTCAAATTTTTAGTTTTTGATAAGTGGGATTTAACATTTTTCAATGTGTTTGTTAGCTGTTTGCCTTTTTCCCTTTGTGAATTACCTACTTCTGTCACTTAAATTTTATTTATTGAAATTTTAGGGGTTTTCTTACTAATGTGTGTACTCTATGGATATATCAACTCCTTTTCAGTTATATTTGCTGTGTATTTTCCCACTTATATTTGCCTTTTATTTTTTGATTTTGCACTTTTAGGGAATATGGAAATTTAACAGTTTTACGGAGTTAAATGTATTAATATTTAAAAATTTCAAAAACTCTTCCAAGACTTTTAAGACTAGTTTCGTAACCTTTTCCCACGGCACATTTTTTACATATAATTCTTTATATATTCCTATAGGCATTATCAAGTTTGATTTCTACATATAACTATTATCCATCTGAAATCTATTTATGAGATACAGATATAGTGCACATTTATAACAGCATTGTTTATTGTGTACTACTTCTTTTCTGCACTAATTGGTGATCTTTATTTATCATATATTAAACTCATGTATAATAAGCACTGTTTATGTGTAACTTCTGTTGTTGATTAGCAATGGGATTTTTTTTTTTTTTTTTTTTTTTTTTTGCCTCATAGTGTGGAGATGTGAACAGACAGCTGCTGGGTTGTATATTTACCTAAGGCATCTCTTTGGGTATCATGGTTATCCCACATTAGCATAAACTCAGTTTTCAGAATGTAATTATCATGTGGTGCTACAGCTCATCCAACATTATTTATAAATATTAGTCTTTCCACATATGGCCAAAGCTCAACACCACGGGTGTTGAAAGAAATAATGCATATCATGTTCAGTTTCATTAGCAAGGAGAGGTGATTTAAAAAGGAAAATCTGTTTCTATAGCATTTGTAGAGCCAATAGTTGTGATTATGTCATATCTGTTCTTAATGAGTAATGTCCTTCTACACTACCCTCCCAACAGGCTGGTGGCTGCTAATTTAGATAATTTAATTTTTCAAGTGAGAAAAGTTGCTCTTGCATCAGGCTCATAATACAATGCTTGTTGGTGGATATAATTCTTCCATTATAAGCTCTATCCATCATGCCAAGGCAAGTGGCCAGAACTATGAGATTGGACATGGCAAAGACTGGTAATAATTTCACTAATAGATTTTATTTCTTCATTTTAACAATCACATGTATATCTACATATAGGACTATATTTAGATGGCATGAATTTTCAATTTTAAGCAATTTCAGACCTGTTTGAGAAGAAACACTTTAGTTGGCATCATTCTCTAGATATTATTTATCAACTAACCTTGTTCATTTGAGCACGCTAGTCTGTGGGCAAAGGTCCTGCTTGCCTAGTGATACTCAAGCAGAGTTTTCCAACTATTAGATCATGCCAGGGGTTCAGGCTTATAGAGGTGTGCTCTAAGACTATCATGACTTTCTTGAGATTTGACCATCCTATCCCATTTCTGCCTCCATTTGAATTCTTGGTCTCTCACATGTAAGGGATCCAAAGAAACATAGTCATTGTATTTATAGCTACAGAGTTGATTGTTTCTTAAATTTCTCTGAGCAAAGTGGTACTGAATTTTCTACAAGCTCCTTACCTTCCTGGTGTGACATGCACTAATTTTTCCAGACTTGACCAATTCACCAAACCATTGTGCCTCCTCTTTCATTCCACAGAAGCAGGAACACCAAATGGGTTAGGAAATCTGGCTGAGACTTGATTCATGGGCTCTGTGGATAAATGATATTTATTGAAGTCAGTGCCTGCAGATTTGGTGAGTTATGGTAACAGCAACAGAGTGCTTCTGTGCAAAACAGGCAAAATGAAATTTAGGAATCAGACAGAATTGGTAACTGAAGGGACAGAGCTGTTTAAACCTACAGGGATTTAAGGAAAAATAGGTACATATATTTGGAGATTTGGCATTTTATAGAATTCATAGGGAAGAGAGGTTTTTATACTCTTATCTATGTATCCGAGGTTTTTTCAGTGGGTTTAGAACAGAATGGAGGAAATGGATAGAACCCGTTTCAAAGCCTAGTAACGTGGGGGTTGTAGGCTGAGCAGTAGCATCCAAGCAACCCAAGAAGAAGGGTTCTCACCCCTTGGAGATGTAACTGTGATTGGGCTCCTAGGCCACGGTAACAAAGTGATCAGAAGGGAGGGTGAGTAAGAAGAGGGTGGGACACACCTGAAGCATCACTTGGTAAATTCAAATCTTGCAATTACAGTTGATTCTGGTAAGGGAGAGTTTTGTTTTGTTTTATTGTGTTCCTTTGGTCTAAGGTAAGTGCTTACCTGCACTTTAGTCCATTGGAGGAGTGATCACATGAAGCTGAGCATATTAGGTCTTAATCACGTCAGGTCTCAAGAGAAAAGCCGTAGGGATGGGAACCCAGGATTAGAGACTGAGGAATAGAGGGTTGAAGTAGTAAGAAATTTCAGTGTTTAGATTAGAGAGGAACAGCCAGATATTGGAATCAAGCAAGGTTGTGCCTAATAGGTATAGGGTACTAGCAATAAGCAGCCAGGATTTTGGGAAATGGTAGTTCCGTTTGATTTTCATTTTTTAGAATAAAAGAGTAGTATGTATCAAATAACATATAACCCCAAAGATTCTTCTACTAGATAATTTTAAATGAAATTTGGTCCCCAGAAAGTTTAAGTATTAGTAATACAGTTAAAAACTGGTCTGGCGCAGTGGCTCATGCTTGTAATCTCAACACTTTGGGAGGCCAAGGCGGGCAGATTGCTTGAGGTCAGGAGTTTGAAACCAGCCTGGCCAACGTAGTGAAACCCCTCTCTACTAAAAATACAAAAATTAGCCGGGCATGGTGGCACATGCCTGTAATCTCAGATACTTGGAGGCTGAGGCAGGAGAATCGCTTAAACCCAGGAGGCGGAGGTTGCAGTGAGCCAAGATCATGCCACTGCACTCCAGACTGGGAGCCTGGGTGACAGAGCGAGACTCCATCTCAGAAAAGAAACAAACAAACAAAAACAAACAAACACACACAAACAAAAAAACCTAAATACATTATCACTGCATATTTATGAATATTCCCTATAAACTTTGCTCAAATTACACGTATGTATGCATTATATACTTAATATATGTATAAGTATATATATTAAGATTCTATATATATATATAAAGAGAGGGAGAAAGAGAGTGACAGAGAAAGGACTTCTGCTACTCTGGAAATAAGGAGTTTAGTGTGTGTGTGTGTGTGTGTGTGTGTATATATATATAACCAAATTAGCTTGATTCCTTTCCTGATTGTGTGCTTTTATTTTTGGCTTGCTATTTTCAATAAGTGACTCAGAATCGGAAGTGAAAAATCATTTTACAGTCGACTAGAGTTTTTTTTTCCTGTTAGGATAGTTGTAATCCTTACATAATATGAGTACAATCTCTGAATGTTTATTAAATATCTGGTGCTAGGTTTCTGGGTAAAACAGCAATACCAGCCCCCTAACTTCCATGTCTCTCTAATTATATGTAAACTTGTTTAAGATCATCAAGTACAATGATTCATCACTTCAAGGTGCTCTGCTAAAGGCTACATTGTTATAAGACTATTGTTCTCTTCTGAATATATTTTGAGCTTTGCTTATTTTTTTATTTTTAAAATAAGCTCCAGATCTCTATCTGTACTTATTATGTAAGAAATAATAAACACTTGAATGTATTTATCTACTTTTACAAAGTTACTTATAAAAATAGAAGGCTCTTGCATTCTTAGAAATATCTGCTTAGATTTATTGCTGCCATTATCAGCATCATCAACATCATCATCATTATCACCATTCCTTAGGATTGATTAGTACTAGTTGTTAACCATTGAGTTCAGAGATGATTGTAAATTCTAGTAGCATTTATAAATAGTATATATTAAATAACAGACCCTTTGCCCTTAGAAAAAAGAGAGAAAGTTGAAGAATGGTCAAAATTATAGGCAGTTCCTAAATTTCAAATGAATTGGTTGCTAAAATTTAGTTTGTAAGGTAGTTTGTTTGAACTTGGAACCCCTTTTATTAATTGATTGGTAAACACTATTATATATGGTGTATATCTACCTAGATTTTCTATCAAAAGTCTGCTCAAGAGCTGAAACTGTGTGTGTGACTCTGTGGTAAGAGTATTTAAATTAGAGTCTATTGGTAAAAAATGTATCAAGGTTAAACATGGAGACTTCCACTAGAGTTACTGGAGAGCGATCTTTCTCTTTCTGCCATCCTCACCTGTACACTCAAGGAAGCCATGAGGACATTTATACACACTGTTGTGGGTGGAATTGTGCACCGTCCCCCAAATATATGTTGAAATCCTAACCCTAGATACCTCTAAATGTGACCTTATTTGGAAATAGGGTCTCTGACCTGCAATCAATTTAAAATGAGGTCATATTTGATTGATTAAGGTGGGCCCTAGTTTAGTGACTGATGTCCTTATAAGAAGAGAGACATTAGACATAGAGATAAGAAGAATGCTATGTGACAACAGAGGCAGAGATGGGGTGATGAGTCTACAAGCCAAAGAATGCCAAGGATGGCTGGCAACAACCAGACGCTAGGAAGAGGCAAGGAAAGACCCTCCCCTAGAGCCTTCACAAAGGGCATCGTCCTGCTGATACCTTGATTTTAAGCCTCTAGCCTCTAGAACTGTGAGATAATAAATTTCTATTTCTCATGTGCCTGTCTGCTCTATGATTACTCCAGGAATGGACTTACTACTAAAACAAAACTTGACAAGTATACGTTTGATGTGGTTTAGTTTGCCATCTTATAACTCAGTTGTGGTGGTAATAGTTAAACTACTTTATTACTAGTGTTTTTTTTTTTTTTTTTTGAGACAGAGTCTTGCTTTGTCACTCAGACTGGAGTGAGGTGGCGCAATCTCGGCTCACTGCAACTGCTGCCTATTGGGTTCAAGCAATTCTCACGGTTCAGCCTTCCGAGTAGCTGGGATTACAGCCATGCACCACCATGCCCAGCTATGTTTTGCATTTTTAGTAGAGATGGAGTTTCGTCATGTTGGCCAGACTGGTCTCAAACTCCTGGGCTCAAGTGATCTGCCTGCCTTGAAAATGCTGGGATTATAGGTGTGAGCCACCACACCCAACCAACTAGTGTTTTTACTATAAATCCTTTAGTTCAATATGAATTTTAAGATATATGATAACACACAGTGAGTCCTACAATTTATAGAGTTATGATGACAAGATATGAATATGTAAAAAGTACTAAAGCTTGTATACAATAGAAACCTGTACATTAATCCTTACTTTAAGTAGAGAACACATACCAAATATAGAATCGCTATAGTTAAGTTTTAAAAAGAAGATCCCTCTGTTTACTATTCTTCTGGGTTTTTTTTTCCAATTGAAACCTGGCTTAACTCCAAATTTCCGGAGTAGTAGGAGTCCATTGTATTTCTAGGATTCTCCTTCTCTCCAAGATGATCCAAGAATCCAGCTGTCTTCACGAAGCCAAAGAGGCCAGTTATCTTTCTAAACACCTCACAGAAAAAGAGAGAAAAAGAATTAGAACATTTGATCAGCCTTTTATTGGTTTCAATGCCATTGTTTCTATTGTCCACATGTTACTGGCAATGTCCTTTGGGTTTGATGCATCCTTTTTTACTCCAGTGATGCACTTTCTGATCAGTAACCTACTGCAGTGGTGGTGTGTCTCACACTTGGACCACAGTTCTTTAGTTCATCCTCATATAGGCTAAGAGGATGGGCTTTGAAGTCTGATAACCCTGAGTCCCACATCCGCCACTTAATGGCTTAAGCTCACTAAGCCTCTGTTTTCAGGACTGTAAATGGGTATACTATTGTATTTTCCTCATAAACTAGTTGCAGGAATTAAATAAGAAAATGCACATAAAATACTTAGGAAAAGCCTGAAGTGATGACTTTGAAACAGAGGCTTTTATATGTATGTTTATGAAGAGATGGAATGGCATGGGGAAAAGCCTATGATATATCATATATAACACAATTTTAAGGGCAAAGAGAGGAATAAAATTGTATATTAGTGTGATTTTTAGTGTGATAAAGAGAGTGGTGCTCACAAATGTCGCATTTTAGCTCCTTGAGATTTTCTAACCTCCTCCCCCTTACAGTTGCCTGTAATTATGTAACTAGTTCTAGACAATGGACTGTGGTGAAAGTGATGTGTGTCATTTCTGGGCTGAAGCATAGAATAGCCATTGTGAGACTCTTAAGCTGTTGCCTTGTCTCTTAAAGTGACTTTTTTAGGTCAAATGTTCCAGATGGAGCTACGAGGTGGTGGAGTTTCCATCAACCTACAGCTCGGGCTGGAGCACAGTGGTACGATCTAGACTCACTGCAACCTCCGCCTCCTGGGTTCAAGAGATTCTCTTGCCTCAGCCTCTCAAGTAGCTGGGACTACAGGCACGCGCCACCATGCCCAACTAATTTTCGTATTTTTAGTAGAGACAGGATTTCACCATGTTGGCCAGGCTGGTCTCGAACTCCTGACCTCAGGTGATCCACCTGCCTTCGCCTCCCAAAGTGCTGAGATTACAGGCGTGAACCACCGTGCCCTGGCAACAGCCTATTTTTATAATAAAGTTTTATTGAAACACATCATACTCTTTCATTTCAGTATTGTCTATGGTATTTTAGTGCTACAATAGCTATTAAAGAGTTGCAATGGAGACCACAAGGCCCACAAAGTCTAAAATATTTACTATCTGGCCTTTTTCAGAAGAACTTTTCCAACCCCTGTTGTAGATTATAAACTCTGAGCAGAGTTTGATTAAAAACCTGCCCTTTTCAGGAGTATTTTTTCCCACAATCATACTATCCAGCAATAACCACTATTACAATTTTGGTAATAATAAATTCACCCCCAAATCCCAGTAGGATTAGACAAAAGTTTTTTTCTCTCTCATGCCACCTGTCCGTCATGGGTTAGCAGGGGGCTTGGTACATCAAGGACCCAGGCCAATGGAAACTCCACCGTCTCATAGCTGCATCTGGAACATGTGACCTAAAGAAATCACTTTGAGACTAGGAATAGGAGAGTGGGCCACTTGTCTAGTATAGTAGTTAGGGTTCTCCAGAAAATAGAACCAACAGGATTTATTTATTTATTTACTTACTATTTAAAGGACTTGACTCATGCAATTATGGAGGTTGAGGAGTCCCAAGATCTGCAGTCAGCAAGCTGGGGACCCAGGAGAGCCGATGGTAGACAGTTCCAGTCCAAGTCTGAAGGCTTAGGAAGCAGGAGTGCCCATGGTGTAGGTTTCAGTCCAAGCTCGAGTCTGAAGGCAGGAGACCAGTGCGCCAGCTTGAAGGCAGACAAAGAGAGAATTCTCCCTTACTTGGCGTTTTGTTTTATTCAGGCCCTCAGTGGATTAGATGAGGCCCATCCACATTAGGAAGGACAATTTGCTTTACTCAGTCTACCAATTTAAATGCTCATCTCTTCCAGAAACACCCTCTCACATACACCCAGAAATAATGTTTAAACAGGTATCTGGGCACCCCATGGCCCAGTTGAGTTGACACATAAACTTAACTGTCAAACCTAGAGTGTAAAATTTAAAGGGAAACTGAAAAACTCAGTAATCAAGGTTAAATAACATTTTAATGCAGTATTTAAAAAATCAATGCAAACATGCATGATGAACAAAATTTTGACATTTTAAATAAAGATAGAATCAGTAATAGTACCTTGCCAAGCCATATTGGAGCCTGGGGCAATACTAATTTTGTCTTTACTTAGAATTTTGATATTTTGTTCATCATGTAAGGCACAAAAGTGCCCTAAGTTCACTAACCCAATGATTAACATATAGTGGACCTGTTAAAGTTTTAAGAAATCGATGATGGGCCGGGCACAGTGGCTCACGCCTGTAATCTCATCACTTTGGGAGGCCGAGGCAGGCGGATCACGAGGTCAGGAGATCGAGACCATCCTGGCTAACACGGTGAAACCCCGTCTCTACTAAAAATACAAAAAATTAGCCGGGCGCCGCGGCGGGCGCCTGTAGTCCCAGCTACTCGGGAGGCTGAGGCAGGAGAGTGGCGTGGGCCCGGGAGGCGGAGCTTGCAGTGAGCCAAGATCACGCCACTGCACTTCAGCCTGGGTGACAGAGCAAGACTCCGTCTCGGGAAAAAAAAAAAAAAAAAATTCGATTATGAATTGATTAGCCCATGATACTGCAAAAGAGGAATGGAAAATCTGTTAGTGGGAACAGTTTGATCTAGTTGTTCTGGTAGAAGGTAGAACTTTCTAATCCTAAATTTATGTACTAACTCTATTCAGCAGTTTGTCTCTTCACCGACAAATATTGGCTATGGGTTCTGCCTTAGTCCTAGACCCGTGGGCGCCATCCTAATTTATATGACTGTTTTAAGGTGGTATTTTGGTATTTATTATATTTCAAGCATAATTTCGAATATAATTTTTTGAAATTTAGATTTTCTGCAAAGGTTTGCTTGTACAATCTAAATACTTGCCGTATTACTTTTTAGCCAACTACTTCTGGCATCCTCTCCCATTTCTTAGTTGATGTATTCGTCAAATAGAATAATCTCATCCTCCTCTTCCAGGTTCTTCTTGTAATATCTCCATTATGACCAGAAGATGGAATGTCCATTCCAAAAGTCAGATTTGTTGGGATTCTAAATCACATTTTTCAGAGTTCAAAGTTTCATGTTATACAGGAACTTGAACTTTTCTCCATATAATATTTGGATGTAGCTGTTCCCAAGGACTGAACATAATGTTGTTTACTTCTTGGCACGGAGACCCATGTTGATCACTACAGAGACTTGGATGAGAATAAGGAACATTCACCTTTCTCTTCCAAATGCCCATTATTTGGTAGAGAGAGAGAGAGATTTTGGTAAAGGCTGGTGAAAGAAGCATTATGTGAGTGGATGCTAAAGTAACATAATAGTCATTAGACAAAACATTTTAAAGGGAGTATAATAAATGTAGAAGTAGAAAACACAATTATACATTTAGTTTACCATTGAAAATAAAAATAAATGTACCCAAATGGTAGTTACTCAAAGGCAAAGATAAAAGTGTTCACGAAGTTCCAATAAACTTACACATAGTTTAGTCTGAGATATACTTAAAATGTCAGCTCGTTTTTTGTTAGATGCCTTCATTAGCAGACTTCTATTACCCAGAGGTAAAGTTTACAGTTATTCCTCATGTAGGGAAACAGAGGAAGAGCGAGAAACGTTCTCCTACCTCACCCACCTCAGTTCTTTGATGTGGATGGAGTGGGGGTGAGGTCGTAGGAGAGAAAGCGGGAAAACCCAGAAATGAGGTTTGAGGAAAGAAAGAAGTGGAAAATGAGAGGAAGATATTAAGGGGAAAATGTGGAGTGGTGAGGAGGAAAAGGACAGAAAGAGACTGTGAGGAAGGAACAAGAGACAGGAAGGAGTCTGGCTCTAAAAGCTACATTTTGTGTCCTACTTGGAGACAAGGTGAAGGAAACAAAAACAACAATTTTGGGTAGTGGAGACTCACCTGATTCATTATTTACTATACAGGTGCCCTCCAAGTTGTGGGGAATAATTTGGGTCTGGTGCCACTATGAGGATTTTTTTTTCTGAAGGTACTGATATTCTGAGGTGTGATAGAATTTCTTCTCTTTTCCTGGGACAGGAATAAAGCGAACTAAGAAGAAATAAACATTTATCAAGTACAAATGGCAAGATCTGTGACAAAGTTGCCTGAGAATTAAGGTCTCTAAATCTTCATTTATTCCCACCATGCTAGTTTTCCTGTTATTTTTCCAATTTTTTATTTTGGTAAGGACTGCCTGTAGCATGTTCTCTAGTAGGTGAAAAAATGAAAGAGTTTTTCTGAAGAAAAATTTACTACTTTCTTAAACTTTGCTTTGAATAGCTGGTATGTTAACTTGCCTCTGTTTTTATATATTTTTAAGAGAAAACTTCAAGGTTTTCTGCATAGGCAATTTTTAAATATTACTTAGCTGAGCCATGTGGAGAGACTATTTCTACTGTTGATAATAATTGTTTTATCTCTGGAAAGCATAAAAAAATAGAATATTTATTTGTATCTCTCACAGCACCTAGGCACATGCTTTGTTTGCAGAGGATTCTTTGTAAAAATTCACAGAATTATCAATTCAAGATCTTTTAGGCATATATATATTTTTTTCCTCCATAATTATGAGAATTGTGGGCACTTAAACTAATTTGTATATCTGCTATATTTTACATCTAAATGGTACTGATGGTTTTTATTTTTAATTTGATTTGTATCTTAATCAAACCAACATAAATGCATAGTTTAAAAAGTCAAAACGAATAAGACTTATAATGAATACAGCAGTGTCCTGTGCCATATTTTCCCACACCTGATTTCTGTTCACTATTCTACTTTATTAAGTTTTTCACCTCCTTATTTCTAAACAACAGACTTATACTAACTTTAAAACTCCTTCATTTTATGCACCAATGACTTTCTGCTATGGATAGTGGGGCTTTAGTTTTCTTACACTATCTATTTCTCCTTCCCACACTTCTTATTCTACTGTCAGGTCACAGTTTTGGTTAAATTGACATTTAGAAGTACTTTTTAAAAATTCTTTTAAATATTTGTACTCTGAGAATTTATTTTAAGAGAATAATCAGAGGTATGCATAAAAGATTTATATACAGGGATGGTCATTACAGTATTTCAGTAATAATGATAAAGAAGACAAAATCTGAAGTCTAGCATTAGGAATTTTTTGTTAAAATCTGTCATCACCTATTCATATAATAGATTACTATGCAACCATTAAAAACAATGTTTTTTTAAGACTGTTAATGGCATAGGCAAAGGTTCATGATATTCAGAGTTAACAGTATACCTAGTTTGATGCAAATTTTGTTAAAAAAAGAAAAAGAAGAAAAAATGTATATAATGTGAGACTATGGAATGCTGTGTACCAGAATGTTAAAAGTGGTTTTCTCTAGATGATCAAATTGGAAAGGAATTTTGTTTTCCTGTTTAGTTTTTTCTGTATTTTCCAAAATGAATCATGTTGGTAAATTGCTTTCTAAAAGTGTTCTACTATTTTGCAGTATCATCAGCCATACTGTATTTTCAATACTACTTGATATGGTGCTATTATTTTCAAGGTTCTTGATATTAGATGTGGTCATCTTCTTTTTATTTATATTTGGACATTTTTGTGGAATTTTGACATGAGTTAAATGCATTTACCTTTAGCTATATTTTATAGGAAGAAATAAAACTCTCATCATAATGTACATTAATCATTCTAAATTTATTTTTGCTATTTTAATTAACAATATCCCACATTATTTTTAGTTTTGTTTCTTTGTGCTCAAATAATTTTTTATAACTTTCTTTTCTGTTGTACTTTGACTGTTTTCTGAATTACTTTTATATCCACTCATATCCTTTGGCTAGTACATTTTGAGATGATAAAACAGGGGTAGAAATTATTCAAAGCAGAGAGAACAGTGTGAGCAAAGGCATGGGATAATGAATTGTGGAATGGGTTTGGGAGATAGCAATTCCACTTCGAAAGGAGTGTGGTGTGCATGTAGGAGAATAGGCAGGAAATTGTAATGCCCTGGAGGTGTTGAACATTGCTTGTTCTTCCCCACCTCCTTCTCAAAGAATCTCTTCTGCTCACAGCCCTGCTTCCAATGAGTCTATTCTCTAAACCTGTTGTCCTGCCCATTCCCCATGTGATTGGATCACAGCTGATTGGAATAGAGCAGGCTTCTGATCCAAGTACCCATCATCCATAGGCTATTCTGTGACATTTCTATGGTCTAGCATGAAAAGATGGGCCATTTGGAATTGGTAAATTAAGAGACTGAACCAATTAGTGGGGGCAGAAACTACAAGGAAGTGCTGAGAGTTATCAAGGTTTAAAAGGTATTGGGAGTGACCACATTGTGCTGTGTTAGCCGAAACTATGAGAGAATGAAACTGCATAAACAGAGGAAGCAGAGTAATAGAGAGAAGGGAAACCGAAAGGAGAAGAAGCAACACGGATGGAAAGAGAGTGGTTGAGTTTTAGAACTTTCTTGTTTTCTAACAGTTATCAGTTGAACAATGAGTATGCTTTAAAACATTTTCTTACCTGGCTGTGGTGGTGCACGCCTGTAGTTCCAGCTATTGGGGAGGCTAAGGCAGGCGAATCACTTGAGTACAAGAGTTTGAGGCTAATCTGGGCAACATAGCAAGACAATGTCTCTTAAAAAATAAAATTCCAAGCATGGTGGCTCACACCTGTAATCCCCAGCACTTTGGGAGTCTGAGGTGTGTAGATCACCTGAGGTCAGGAGTTCAAGACCAGCCTGGCCAACATGGCAAAACCCCATCTCTACTAAAAATACAAAACTTAGCCAGGCATGGTGGTGCGCGCCTGTAGTCCCAGCTACTCGGGAGGCTGGGGCAAGAGAATTGCTTAACCCAGGAGGCAGATTTTGCTGTGAGCTGAAATTGTACTGCTGTGCTCCAGCCTGGGTGTCAGAGCAAGACTCCATCTCAAAAAAAAAAAAAAAAACATTTTTTTTTGAGGTAACTTGAGTAGATCTCTAGTCCTTCCAAGCATATAGGCATTTTGGGGGCAATATTATGAAGAACTTTGGATGCTAGGGAAAGACATTTGTAATTGCTAGGCAAGGGATAAATATTAATTTTTGAGATGTAGAGTAATATATGAGAAGTATATTACATGAAGATTAATCTAGTAGTAGTATGTAGGAGAGACGGAGGAACTGATTCTGGAAGCTAGTACAAGAAAATATGTGGGAGGTAATTAAAGCTTTGAGGATATGATGTAAGGAAGGTAAATGAGTGGATAGACGTAAAACATATAACAAAGGCAGGATCAACAACATATGATAATTTATTAGATACAAGAGACTGGGAAAAGAACAAGTCAAAGTTGAAGCTCAGATTTTAAATTCTGGAGATTAAAAGTTGGTAAGAGAAATAGGAAAGTCCTAGTAAGAGAAATAGAAAAGTCAGGAGGACCAGACCGCTGTTAATTTTGTGTTGGTTGAGTTTCATGTGCTGGTGGGAGGTACTGTTTTGTTCTGCTTAAATAATGTTTATTGAGTTCCTAAACCTTGTTTTAGGCTCTGGATGGTGGAGGTGAGAGGTTGAAGTACAAAAATGAATAAAATAAGGTTTATGCCTTTGAGGAAACTCTAGGGTTATGGGTGAAGTTATCTTTCAGGTAGAGATGTACGTGTTGAGCTTGGGAGAGAACTTTTGGACAGGAGATTCAGGTGTCAGTAGAGTCCCAAAGAAGTGGATTATAAATGGATAGACAGAGGGGGTGCAGAGAGGAGGACTAAGGCTAAAACCATAGTGAAGAGCTTGTGTCACATGGCAGGAGAGTCAAGAATAATCAGAGAAGGCATGGCCAGGACAGTCTCAGGAGAAGCAGGATAATACAGGGTCAAAAGAAAAACCATAGGAATGGAGGGTTTCAGGAGGCATAAGGCCATCAATAGTTTTAAATGTTGTAGGAAGCTTGAGAGAATGAAGTTGGTTTGGTGTGTAGGAGGTCATTTGTGATCCTAGATGGAATTTGTGAGTAAGGGGCAAGTGAAGAAATATAGAAAGCAAAGGTAGACCACTCTTCTAATAGTTTGAGTTTTGAAGGGATGATAAGAGGAGGAAACTTGTGGGAGGGGGCAGAGTCCAGAGAAGGTTTGGTTTGTTTGTTTATTTTTAAAGACTTCATCTACCTGAGGAGGCAGAAGAAGAGATCACTGGTCTGGAGAAATCAAAGATTCAAGAAGGAATGGAAGGAGCAAGGAAGTAAGGATTTGGAAGGGTTCATGATCAAGAGTAAAGGTGAAGGACATGACCTTGCCAGAAGGAGAGACATTCATTTAATCCTGGAGCCAAAGATTGAAAGGTAAAATACAATATACAGTACGAAGGAATTCAGAGGGGAAGAGAAAGGAAGTACAAAGAAAAACACTTGAAATGGCTCCAGTTTTCTCAGAAAAGTGGCTAACTAGAAGTGGAGTCTTGTGATTGGGGATTTTAAGAACCTAGAGGAAGAGAAAGTTTTGAAAGGCCACTGAAGAGAATGGAAAAGGGAATTAACAAGGTAAATGAGAGGATTTTGAGTGTAATCAAGAGACAAATAGGGATGAAAAGTTGAGAGACAAATCAAGAAAATGAAAATGATTTCAAATTCTAGCAGTTCTCATAGAATTTTACAGAATTCCTCCCTCCCCCACCTACACGATTTTACAAATGAAGAAGTTAATTCCAGAGTGGCTAAGCAACTTACTTAGTTTTTTGGAGTTCTAACTTCTGCCCTCCTTCTTTCTGAATGAAAAGAGATGTGACAGTTGATTATAAAGTTAATTTAGGGAATTGATTAAATTTGAAATTTAGGAAATTGATTAAATTTGAAATCTGGCTAAACCTGGAAAATATGAAATTGACCCAAACAAAAGATCAGAGCTATAGATATTAAACAGATGTAATAGTTGGTCAGTGAGTCAGAAGAAATGATTCAGGAATATTCTCTTCAGTGTGTATTCTGGGTTAGAATATTTTGTCAAATGTTTACATAATTATGATTTTGCATATAAATATTTAAATGTCTGGTTGATACAAAATAACTGTCAATTCATTTACTGTCTAAAGAAAACTCAGTTGTCACAGTGCCATTCTATAATAAAAGTCCAGTTTCCAGCGTAAAAGTTACAGTTGTGGAAGATAATCTGGAAAATTATTACATATTCAGAAGTAGTCAATCATTTCTGATAATGGAATGAGAACACTATTTAAACTGTTTTTAAAAGTATTCAGTTTATTCCCAGATCTCAAGACTCTGTTCCTTAAATTTCTATAAATCATCTTACAGATGAGGCTTTGACTTTCTGAGGACTAGTTTTTTCAGCAGAGGTCCACGAAAGGCTGAATTTCCTCATAGGTGGTAGGAGTGAAATAATATTCTTATTTCCTTGTGGACAGGATCAAATAATAACTTCATATTGAATCTCAGGAGTGACCGTTAGGGAACAAATGATATAATCACAACTTTTCTGTGCCATTTCCATGTGCAATTTTATAAGTTACAATGAATAGACACTTCTCAAAAGAAGACATATATGTGGCCACCAAGCATATGAAAAAATGCTCAACATCACTAATCATTAGAGAAATGCAAATCAAAACCACAATGAGATACCATCTCACACCAGTCAGAATGGCTATTATTAAAACATCAAAAAATAACAGATGTTGGTGAGGTTGTAGAGAAAAGGGAATGCTTACTGCTGGTGGGAATGTAAATTAGTTCAGCCATTGTGGAAAGCAGTTTGGAGTTTTTTCAAAGAACTTGAAACAGAATTACCATTTGATCCAGCAATCCCATTACTGGATCTATAACCAAAGAAATCATACACTCATATGTTCATCACAACACTATCCACAATAGCAAAGACATGGAATCAACATAGATGCCCATCAACAGTGGGCTGGATAAAGAAAATGTGGTGCATATACACTATGGAATACTATGCAGCCATAAAAATGAATGAAATCATGTCCTTTGCAGCAACAGGGATGCAGCTGGAGGCCATTATCCTAAAGAACTTAATGCGGGAACAGAAAACCAAATACAGAAAAAAAAAAAAAAAACTTAATGCAGGAATAGAAAACCAAATCTCACTTATAAGTGGAAGCTAAACATTGAGTACACATGGACACAAAGAGGGGAACAATAGATACTGGGGCTTACCAGAAAGTGGAGAGTGGGAGAAGGATGAGGATAAAAAAACTACCTATCAGGTACTATGCTTACTACCTAGGTGATGAAATCATTTGTACACCAAACCCCAGTGACACACAATTTACCCGTGTAACAAACTGCACATGTACCTCCTGAGCCTAAACTAAAAGTAGGAAGAAAAAAATTTTTAGTAGTCGTAGAACAGACAATGGCCACAGTATTAGGAAGAATATTATTATTACCCTTAGCTATATATATAGAATGTGTGTGTATATATATATTTGTTTGTTGAAACTAAATAGAAAGTGATTCCAGAAAAAAAGAAGAAAATTTTATTAGATATTTTGTGTTTTCAAAGCACATTGTAATTGTTGGTATTCTTTATCCCCTGTGACAGCAGATGGGAATGCCATCAGTGATATCCATAAGCTTCAGCATGAGTTGGGGGTCAGTGATTGTTCTGGCCTCTTGCCCTGGAGGTAAAATGGAATAACTCAGGTTTTTTGGGGGGCTGAATTCCAAGGAAGCCTCAGGAGAGTTCTTCGCACTGAACTGGTACTGAAATCTTTAACACTTTCCTGAATTGGTAGACTTTGTCCTCAGAGCGGAGACAATACTAGTGGTATACCCATCTCTGTTGGTGTGTGCATGTGGGCACACATAGTGTGTGTAAGTATAAATGTATGTATATCCACTGCTGCTGGCAGTCCAGACTTATAATTCCACCGGGAACAATGGGTCTCCCACTCTTACTATCTTTTAAGTCCCAGTTTAAGAATTGGTGTTCTGCATTTCAGAGGTATTCCTAGCCAAGGACTCTAGCTTCCGTGATGAAGTATTGGGCAGCTCTGTGGATGAAGCCTTGTTTTAGCAGGCCAGGCTCTCTATCTGACTCAAGAGCTCAGACATGGTTCATGGGTGTCCTTATTTGTGAGGCCACATTCTGAAGAGAAGGTCCTCCTTAACATGTATCTAAAGAGTTAGTCAAGAATGCTTGTGTCTACTTTTCACTGGATGTTCAAGCTACTTTAACTTCCCCCTGAGTATGCTCCAGACATGTTTTAAGTCACTTCACATTTCTGCCACCAACATTTGCTTGTTCCCAGCTATGTGCCATTCCATTTGCCTCCTCTCTGCCAGGAATTCCAAACAACTCTACTGCAAACGGTTGAGAATTCTCATGTGGGAAGTCGAAAGACTTGGCCTTCACTTTCTGTGCCCATCACTGCGATGGGATGTGATAGAGCTCGAGCCTTCCCTCCCCCTCCCCTCCCCTCCCCTCCCCTCCCCTCCCCTCCCCTCCCCTCCCCTCTCCTCTCCTCTCCTCTCCTTTCCTTTCCTTTCCTTTTCTTTATCTCAAACAGAGTTTCAATCTTGTTGCCCAGGCTGGAGTGCAATGGCATGATCTCGACTCACCACAACCTCCTGGGTTCAAGAGATTCTCCTGTCTCAGCCTCCTGTGTAGCTGGGATTACAGGCATGCGCCACCATGCCTGGCTAATTTTGTATTTTTTAGTAGAGACAGGGTTTCTTCATGTTGGTCAGTCTGGTCTCGAACTCCCGACCTCAGCTGATTTGCTCTCCTCGGCCTCCCAAAGTGCTGGGATTACAGGTGTGAGCCACTGCACCCGGTCAAGCCTGGCATTTCTGCTGCCACAGAACCAACGCTGTTCTTTCTTTTCAACTTAAGACTGAAGTTGTTTTCAAGTATGACAACACTTACAGTGGAAGATTTATCATCTCCTGCGGGGCTATTTTGGTTCTCTTTTATAATAAAAAGAATGGTGGAATGGTGTTCACCATTTCTGGCAAGACAACTGTTACTTCAACATGCTCATCATATACAACACTTACTGGCTCTCAGTAGAACAGGCAATATATAATATAAAGTGAATAACACAGACATTGGAGCCAGGAGGATCAGGCTCTGATTTCTGACTCTACTACTCTCTAACTATGTGACCTTGTGGAAGTTGCTATAAGTCTTGTTTATCTACCACAGGGCTGTTGTGAGAATTAAATTAACTAATACATGCACAGTTCTCAGCACAGGGTTTGGCACATGATAGGTCCTCAATAAATGGTAGCTCTTATCATCATTATCACTATTTTCTCGAAAGTGGGGAGTAAGTATGAAATTTGACAACCAGGACAGTTTTATCATTGTTCCTAGAAAGGTGGCATATAGATGCCATCTTTGCAGGTGTATTTTGATGAGTCCTAATACGTGGTAAGACTATTTGGCATATGAACTACACGGCCATCTTCTGACACCCAGTGAATTACATCTTGGATGAATGTTGAAGCATTATGGTCTTCTTGGGTAACATGGTCTACTTCTCTGACTTACTGTCACATAGATCCCAGCTTTGGATAGGTTTTATAAGCCTCCTGCAGTATGTCTGGATCAACTCTGAAAAATGTTTGTTTGAGAACCCAAGGGGGCAGGCTCATTTTTCCCTTCAGAGATTTGCCATGTCAGAGAAGTGTATCACGCTAGTAAAAGGTGGTTAGCTTCATGTCCATGCCCATGTTTCAATAATATAATTCTGCCTATCATTCAAGTCATTGTGAGCATGCTACAGAAAATTTTGAGGTCCACCTTTCTTACTGGCTCATAAGAAACTCATGCCCCAACTTGCTGCTTTCTCACGGCATTTCATCCCATGGCAACTATTGTTTGCAGCCCTGCTACTTACCTTTAACTTAGTGCATCTCTTACATCATGGATGCCTTTCATGACCTGGACAAATGGCTCATAGGCCATTCAGAACTGCCTTCAGGACACTCTGTAGCTATCTAAGCATCAGTACAAAAAGTTCTGTGGTTAGCACTTGGCCTTCAGGGAGAATATGTATGTGAAAGATGCCATCTGTGTCTTCTCATATCCACTACCCACTTGAGCTGAGAGTAGAGGGTTTTCACTCAAGATCCTTTGAGGGGGTTGCGCTGTTGAACCCCGTTCCAAGTGAATTAACCACACCTTCTATGTGTGTACTGTATTGTATTTTTCGTGTAACAGATTATCCCTTTATGTCCTATGCTAATTTTTCAGTTGAAGTGCATTTTTTCATATTTTTAATTTTTATAAATAGGTACCTTATTGAGAAACAGGCTAAAGAAAAAACAAATTGGACATAATCAGGCCCCTGTCCTAGGGCATCTTCTTTTTAATTTCTTATGCTCCCCTAGATTGCCTCATGCAAATTCATAGCTTCAATTATCACCTTTCTGCTTGTAGTTCCAAATCTTTTTCTCTAACTCAGTTCTTTCTCTCAAATGATAGACACACAATTCCAACTGCCTCCTGGGCACATGATTCACATGGATGTATCCCAGGGAACATACTATGTCCTAATTGAGCTAATTACTGTCCTCTTGTAAACTTTCTCCTTCCCTATTCTTGATCTTGGATAGTGGCACCAACATAGGCTAGCTCCCAGACTAGAAGCTGGGAACTTTTAGTCTCTTCATCTCCCTCATTTCCAAGATTCAAATCCTATCATTTATTCTGACAAAATACTTCATAATCTCTCAATTTAGGCCTTTCATCATTTAACTCATAAATTAATATAATACTCACCTATAATTACTCTCCTGAACTTCTGGCCTAGAACTGTTCAATTTGTTTTCTCATGACTCAAAGTCAAAATTCAACATCCGGCATGATTTTTATAAAATGTGAAAACTGGCAAATACTATTTTTTCCTCTCTCTCACCTGCTCTCAGCTTAAACATCTTTAGAGGCTCCTCATTATTTTTAGAATGAAGATTTAATTTGTTAACATGACTTATAAAACCTTTTATGATTTGACCTCTGCCAATTTTTCTTAATGCATCTCTCACCACTCTCCCATTTGTCCTCTCCATTCTTATTATAGTGAACTAATTGGCATTTCCAAGCTTGTTCAGACCAGTGTTTTTGCACATAGTCTTTAGTTATCTACAATTTTTTTACCCACCTTGTTCCCTTAATGAACTCACGAAGCTTTTCTTGACCTCCTTCCTAAAGGAAGAGGTATGTTTTTCTTTCTTTCTGTTTCCATGGACCCTGCATCACTTATTTAACAAGCATCTACTAAGGATGTACCACACAGTAGAAATACTGCATTAAAAATCAAATATTAAACCATTATTGGATTCAGCACATAAATATATTTATTTTGGTTAAAAAATTAACCTAGTCACTTAGAGTGGGGTAAGTTATTGTTTTAGCCAACTGTCAGCCTAATTAATTAATTTCTGTTTGATTCAACTATTTCTGCATTTTCTTCTCCAGATCATTTAGGCTACATCAGTGTTGTTGAAAAATAAATTCAATCCACCTCAAAGGTGGTTATCTTTGTTTTAAGGAAATAGTGTGTCTTAAAGTTGTGACTGGCTTCCTTTGTTTTTGTTTGTTTACTTATAATTATGTCAGAAAGTGGAAGGTTGGGCTTATTGGGCTACATAAAATCTTATGTGGTATTTTGGCATATTAGTTGAGGAGAAACAGCAGAAAAATGGACTGGAGATGGTTGAATAAAGGGGGGTTAGGATTTTCCCTGTGTTACACTGAGTGTTTTTGTTAGGTGTGGGGAGTGAGGAGATAGAACATTTTAGGACTATTATTACATATTTCTTAAAAGATCTTATCTAAAGGAAGCAACAGAGAGAGCTCTGTCTCCACAGAAATAGGCTTTTGCTCTTATCCTCCTACATTAAGCTTTTCCCTCAATCCTTCTCTACCTTTGTAGCTTCATTCTCCGTCATGTGCCTGAGTCATTTTGGGGCTCTGGTTATACTATCTGTAGCGAATCTCCATTATGTTGTCTGCTTCCCGGGTTTGACTCTTCTTCCATTCCTTCTGGGAAATGCTCCTTCTAGCACTCCAGTCAGTTGGTTTGAATGTGACTACCATGTTTCCACAGACATTACACCTGGTTCCAGCTGATGGCTAAAAGGTGGTCAGAGCTCATCATTTGGATTTTTAAACTAGGAACCAGTGAAAGAATGATCTGTTCTTCTTTGGAGGTAATGGTAGCTCTAGGCAGCCATTTTCTTCATCATCTGCTTGCAGCTAATTTAAAAGAATAAAATAAACTTGCAGAGAAAAGCAATGATGAGACAGGGAAGTCCTGGCAGAATCCAGGTTTCTGGTTGTGAAGTAGCTTATATTCAAGTGTCTGTCTTGAGGTCCAGTTGTAGCCTTGCCCTTCTTGTAGCACTCAAACTAATACATTTCCCTTTTTGACTAATCTAATTCCATCTGGGTTTCTGTTATCTTGCAACTTAAAGCATCCCAACCATTCTACTTTACTCATCTCTTCTTCTGTATAACCTGTTCTGTGCATATTATTAATATTATTTTATTCATGTCCTTATAATATTAAGGATTTGCATTGACAACACTTTTGCTGAGTTATATACTGAGTGTCCAAAATGACCAATATTGTTAGGAAGTCAGGTGGAACAAGTGAGGTGATTTACAAATACCTAAAAGATTAGTCAGGAGAACTAATTCACATATAAGGTCAGTCAAGACTTGTTCTTTAGAAGATGAGATCAGGGTCTTGTCTGGAAAAAAATGAAAAGATATGGAATTTTAACTCTGAAGTTCAGAGATCCTAGAAAACACAATAGATCATCAGAAGATTATAATCACTGATGTAGGATGGGAGGAAGTGATCTATCTATCTATATATAGAAATACATAGATACATATTCTTATAGAAATGTGTACATAGACCAGGAAGTTTAACATTTGCCTAGGAGTTCAATATCTATATATACCAGCTGTATATGCAGGTTCATCATAAGGAGGAGGCTTAAATGTATTTGTCTTAAAAAGAATTCAGTGAAAAATTGGGTTTAAATTTCTTTAATGAGAAATTAAAATTTGTATTAATATAGGTACTAATATAAAGACAAAATGTGACCTGGGGCAGCCCAGTTCATGTATTTTGCATTATGGACTTGAAAGCATTCTTTCACTTAGATCTTATAAAAGATATTATGATAATAAAAAGGAAAACAACCTAAAAATATGAGTAAAATATTTGAACAGACTTTTCACAAAGGAAGATATATGAATGGCCAATAATAAGGACATGAAAATGTGCTCAACCTCATCAGTCATCAGAGGAATGCAAGTTAAAACCACATGGGCCAACATTTAATATCCAATAGAATGGGCAAAATTTGAAAGTCTGGTATTACCTAATGTTGGATAGGATGTGGAGCAACCAGCACACTTAGTCATTGTTGGTGCATGTGTAAAATGGTTTAGCCACTCTGGAAAATGGTCGGAAAGTTCTTACATCGTTAGGCATACAACTTATTTGTGACCCAGAAATTCCACTCCTACGTATTTACCCAAGAGAAATGAAAAATATGTCCACAGAAAAAACACTTGTGCAAAAATGTTCATAACAGCTTTATTCATAATAAATAAAAACTGGAAACAACCCAGATGTCCATCTATCAGAGCATGAATAAAACAAGTATGGGATATTCAAACAACAAATATTGCCTAGCAATAAAAATGACAAATCACTCATACATGTAACAACATGAAAAAAACATAAAAACAAACCCCAAACTCAAAAGCTATAGTGAGTGAAAAAAGTGTACAAAAGAGTAAATATTTTATGATTCTACTTATATGAAGTTCTAGAACAAGCAAAGCTAATCTATGGTGAAAATAATCAGAACAGTGGTTGTCTCCGTGGTAGTGTGGGCTGGGATCAGCTGGGAAGGAACACAAAGGACCTTTCTGGGATGAATGTAATGTTCTATAAATTGATAGGGGTTGGGTCATACAGATACACATTTGTCAGACTCATCAACTATTGCATTTCATATTTTTGCTTTTCACTAAACGTACATTTTTGCCTTAAAAAGGAACTATAAACAAATGTTAAACTCTAGTTAATGATATGCATGTCAAGGCATTTGGAGAGAAATGTTCTGGTATTGCAAGTTACTTTGAAATGCATTAGAAAATAAGATGGATTGATGGATGGATAGAAGGATGAATAGATGGACAGGTACATGATAAAAGCAAATATGGCAAAATGTTAATTGCAAAAATCCACGTGGTAGGTGTATGGATGTTCGCTACAGAGTTCTTTCAACTTTTTCTCTATGTTTGAAAATTTTCATAATAAAATATTCTAAAAATAGCAAAAATGGAAAAAAGAACATTAAGTATAATGAGAATTGATTATATATTACTGAATGCATTTCATTAAACAACCAGCTTAAACATAACTATATTACCACCACATGATAAATTACAAATAATATGTAGGCACACTTCATTTAGGGCTGCCTCAGACAGTGCTGATTTGATATAGTGATGATTATCTCAGAAATGTTTTTATGTCAAAAATACATCTGCATGAACATACATTACAGTGCTGAGGACAATGGTAATATAGAGACTTCTGAGGGTCCTTCAGTAAGTGCAGCAGATTGAGATCCATCAAATGCTTAGACAGCCAGAGGTGGCGAATGGGACTTGCCACCCATTTCTCTGGTTTGATCCATATAAGGGCTGATAAAGGTGTGCATGTGGGAGTGCCGGAGGAGCCACAGAAGTACTAGGCTGGATGTGTAAAATGCTAATTTTCTGTAATGGGTGATCTGATCAAGGAAATAAATGAAAAAAAAAGCCATCAGCCCATTAAGGCTTGCTGGAAATCCTCTCAAAAGAGAGGCAGTGGAGAGTATAGTTCTGCAGGCCGACTCTCTGGTTCCAGTCTGGGCACTGTTGTGTGTCCTTTGGCAAGTTAAGTATCCTCTTTGCCTCACTTTCCCCATCCATAAAATGAGTGTGATCATAGGGTTATTGTGAGAATAAAATAATTTAGTACATGTAAAGCCCATAGCACAGCTCCTGATACTTAGTAAGAACTCAATATCTGTACCATCATAATCTTTTTTTTTTCTTTTCTTTCTTTTCTTTTTTTTTTTTTTTTTTTTGAGACAGGGCCTCTCTCTGTTGCTCAGGCTGGAATGTAGTGGCACAATCATAGCCCACTTCAGCCTTGGCTTGTTGGGCTCAAACAATAGTCCTGCCTCAGCCTTCCAAGTAGCTGGGATTATAGGCATGCACCACCATGAATGGCTACTTAGCTAATTAAATTATATTATTATTATTTTTTGTAGTGACAAAGTCTCACTAGCTTGAAATTCTGAACTCAAGCGATCATCCTACCTTGACTTCCCAAGGTGCTGGGATTACAGGCCATGGCGCCTAGCTCCATCCTCATCACTGTGGTTTTTTTTTTTTTTTTTTTTAGGTTCAATTTCTTTTTTTAAAATTATTATTATTATTTTTTATTATAATTATACTTTAAGTTCTACGGTACATGTGCATAATGTGCAGGTTTGTTACATATGTATACTTGTGCCATGTTGGTGTGCTGCACCCATCAACTCGTCAGCACCCATCAACTCGTCCTTTACATCAGGTATAACTCCCAATGTAATCCCCCCTCCCCCATCACCGTAATAGGCCCTGGTGTATGATGTTCCCCTTCCTGAGCCCAAGTGATCTCATTGTTCAGTTCCCACCTATGAGTGAGAACATGCGGTGTTTGGTTTTCTGTTCTTGCGATAGTTTGCTGAGAATGATGGTTTTCAGCTACATCCATGTCCCTACAAAGGACACGAACTCATCCTTTTTTATGGCTGCATAGTATTCCATGGTGTATATGTGCCACATATACAGTACAGTCTGTCACTGATGGACATTTGGGTTGATTCCAAGTCTTTGCTATTGTGAATAGTGCTGCAATGAACATACGTGTGCATGTGTCTTTATAGCAGCATGATTTATAATCCTTTGGGTATATACCCAGTAATGGGATGGCTGGGTCATATGGTACTTCTAGTTCTAGATCCTTGAGGAATCACCATACTGTTTTCCATAATGGTTGAACTAGTTTACAATCCCACCAACAGTATAAAAGTGTTCCTATTTCTCCACATCCTCTCCAGCACCTGTTGTTTCCTGACTTTTTAATGATCGCCATTCTAACTGGTGTGAGATGGTATCTCATTGTGGTTTTGATTTGCATTTCTCTGATGGCCAGTGATGATGAGCATTTTTTCATGTGTCTGTTGGCTGTATGCATATCTTCTTTTAATAAATGTCTGTTCATATCCCTTGCCCACTTTTTGATGGAGTTGTTTGTTTTTTTCTTGTAAATTTGTTTGAGTTCTTTGTAGGTTCTGGATATTAGCCCTTTGTCAGATGAGTAGATTGCAAAAATGTTCTCCCATTCTGTAGGTTGCCTGTTCACTCTGATGGTAGTTTCTTTTGCTGTGCAGAAGCTCTTTAGTTTAATTAGATTCCATTTGTCACTTTTGGCTTTTGTGGCATTGCTTTTGGTGTTTTAGACATGAGGTCCTTGCCCATGCCTATGTCCTGAATGGTATTACCTAGGTTTTCTTCTAGGGTTTTTATGGTATTAGGTGTAACATTTAAGTCTCTAATCCATCTTGAATTAATTTTCGTATAAGGAGTAAGGAAAGGATCCAGTTTCAGCTTTCTACTTATGGCCAGCCAATTTTCCCAGCACCATTTATTAAATAGGGAATCCTTTCCCCGTTTCTTGTTTTTCTCAGGTTTGTCAAAGATCAGATGGCTGTAGATGTGTGGTATTATTTCTGAGGACTCTGTTCTTTTCCATTGGTCTATATCTCTGTTTTGGTACCAGTACCATGCTGTTTTGGTTACTGTAGCCTTGTAGTATAGTTTGAAGTCAGGTAGCGTGATGCCTCCAGCTTTGTTCTTTTGACTTAGGATTGTCTTGGAGATGCGGGCTCTTTTTTGGTTCCATATGAACTTTAAAGCAGTTTTTTCCAATTCTGTGAAGAAACTCATTGGTAGCTTGATGGGGATGGCATTGAATCTATAAATTACCTTGGGCAGCATGGCCATTTTCATGATATTGAATCTTCCTATCCATGAGCATGGTATGTTCTTCCATTTGTTTGTGTCCTCTTTTATTTCACTGAGCAGTGGTTTGTAGTTCTCCTTGAAGAAATCCTTTACATCCCTTGTAAGTTGGATTCCTAGGTATTTCATTCTCTTTGAAGCAATTGTGAATGGAAGTTCATTCGTGGTTTGGCTCTCTGTTTGTCTGTTACTGGTGTATAAGAATGCTTGTGAGTTTTGCACATTAATTATGTATCCCGAGACTTTGCTGAAGTTGTTTATCAGCTTAAGGAGATTTTGGGCTGAGATGATGGGGTTTTCTAAATATACAATCATGTCATCTGCAAACAGGGACAATTTGACGACTTATTTTCCTAACTGAATACCCTATATTTCTTTCTCTTGCCTGATTGCCCTAGCCAGAACTTCCAACACTATGTTGAATAGGAGTGGTGAGAGAGGGCATCCCTATCTTGTGCCAGTTTTCAAAGGGAATGCTTCCAGTTTTTGCCCATTCAGTATGATATTGGCTGTGGGTTTGTCATAAATAGCCCTTATTATTTTGAGATACGTTCCATCAATACCGAATTTATTGAGAGTTTTTGCCATGAAGGGCTGTTGAATTTTGTCAAAAGCCTTTTCTGCATCTATGGAGATAATCATGTGGTTTTTGTCTTTGGTTCTGTTTATATACTGGATTACGTTTATTGATTTGCGTATGTTGAACCAGCCTTGCATCCCAGGGATGAAGCCCACTTGATCATAGTGGATAAGCTTTTTAATGTGCTGCTGGATTCGGTTTGCCAGTATTTTATTGAGGATTTTTGCATCGATGTTCATCAGGGATATTGGTCTAAAATTCTCTTTTTTTGTTGTGTCTCTGCCAGGCTTTGGTATCAGGATGATGTTGGCCTCATAAAAGGAGTTAGGGAGGATTCCCTCTTTTCTATTGATTGGAATAGTTTCAGAAGGAATGGTACCAGCTCCTCCTTGTACTTCTGGTAGAATTCAGCTGTGAATCCATCTGGTCCAGGACTTTTTTTGGTTGGTAGGCTATTTAGTATTGCCTCAATTTCAGAGCCTGCTATTGGTCTATTCAGGGATTCAACTTCTTCCTGGTTTAGTGTTGGGAGAGTGTAAGTGTCCAGGAAATTATCCATTTCTTCTAGATTTTCTAGTTTATTTGCATAGAGGTGTTTATAGTATTCTCTGATGGTAGTTTGTATTTCTGTGGGATCGGTGGTGATATCCCCTTTATCCTTTTTTATTGCGTCTATTTGATTCTTCTCTCTTTTCTTCTTTATTAGTCTTGCTATTGGTCTATCAATTTTGTTGATCTTTTCAAAAAACCAACTCCTGGATTCATTGATTTTTTGGAGGATTTTTTGTGTCTCTATCTCCTTCAGTTCTGCTCTGATCTTAGTTATTTCTTGCCTTCTACTAGCTTTTGAATGTGTTTGCTCTTGCTTCTCTAGTTCTTTTAATTGTGATGTTAGAGTGTCAATTTTAGATCTTTCCAGCTTTCTCTTGTGGGCATTTAGTGCTATAAATTTCCCTCTACACACTGCTTTAAATGTGTCCCAGAGATTCTGGTATGTTGTATCTTTGTTCTCATTGGTTTCAAAGAACATCTTTATCTGCCTTCATTTCGTTATGTACCCAGTAGTCATTCAGGAGCAGGTTGTTCAGTTTCCATGTAGTTGAGTGGTTTTGATTGAGTTTCTTAGTCCTGAGTTCTAGTTTGATTGCACTGTGGTCTGAGAGACAGTTTGTTATAATTTCTGTTCTTGTACATTTGCTGAAGAGTGCTTTACTTCCAATTATGTGGTCAATTTGGGAATAAGTGCGATGTGGTGCTGAGAAGAATGTATATTCTGTTGATTTGGGGTGGAGAGTTCTGTAGATGTCTATTAGGTCCGCTTGGTGCAGAGATGAGTTCAATTCCTGGATATCCTTGTTAACTTTCTGTCTCGTTGATCTGTCTAATGTTGACAGTGGGGTGTTGAAGTCTCCCATTATTATTGTATGGGAGTCTAAGTCTCTTTGTAAGTCTCTAAGGACTTGCTTTATGAATCTGGGTGCTCCTGTATTGGGTGCATATATATTTAGGATAGTTAGCTCTTCCTGTTGAATTGATCCCTTTACCATTATGTAATGGCTTTCTTTGTCTCTTTTGATCTTTGATGGTTTAAAGTCTGTTTTATCAGAGACTAGTATTGCAACCCCTGCTTTATTTTGCTCTCCATTTGCTTGGTAGATCTTCCTCCATCCCTTAATTTTGAGCCTATGTGTGTCTCTGCATGTGAGATGGGGTCTCCTGAATACAGCAAACTGAGGGGTCTTGACTCTTTATCCAATTTGCCAGTCTGTGTCTTTTAATTGGACCTTTTAGTCCATTTAGATTTAAGGTTAATATTGCTATGTGTGAACTTGATCCTGTCTTTTTGATATTAACTGGTTATTTTGCTCATTGGTTGATGCAGTTTCTTCCTAGCATCGACATTCTTTACATTTTGGCATGTTTTTGCAATGGCTGGTACTGGTTGTTCCTTTCCATGTTTAGTGCTTCCTTCAGGGTCTCTTGTAAGGCAGGCCTGGTGGTGACAAAATCTCTAAGCATTTGCTTATCTGTAAAGGATTTTATTTCTCCTTCAATTATGAAACTTAGTTTGGCTGGATATGAAATTCTGGGTTGAAAATTCTTTGCTTTCAGATGTTGAATATTGGCCCCCACTCTCTTCTGGCTTGTAGAGTTTCTGCCGAGAGATCTGCTGTTAATCTGATGGGCTTCCCTTTGTGGGTAACCCGACCTTTCTCTCTGGCTGCCCTTAACAGTTTTTCCTTCATTTCAACTTTGGTGAATCTGACAATTATGTGTCTTGGAGTTGCATTTCTCGAGGAGTATCTTTGTGGTGTTCTCTGTATTTCCTGAATTTGAATGTTGGCCTGCCTTACTAGGTTGGGGAAGTTCTCCTGGATGATATCCTGAAGAGTGTTTTCCAACTTGGTTCCATTTTCCCCCTCACTTTCAGGCACCCCAATTAGATGTAGATTTGGTCTTTTCACATAATCCCATACTTCTTGAAGGCTTTGTTTATTTCTTTTTCCTCTTTTTTCTTTACACTTCTCTTCTTGCTTCATTTCATTCATTTGATCCTCAGTCACTGATACTCTTTCTTCCAGTTGATCGAGTTGGTTACTGAAGCTTGTGCATTTGTCACGTATTTCTTGTGTCATGGTTTTTATCTCTGTCAGTTCGTTTATGGCCTTCTCTGTATTGATTATTCTAGTTATCCATTCTTCCATTCTTTTTTCAAGATTTTTAGTTTCTCTGCGCTGGGTACGTAGTTCCTCCTTTAGCTCTGAGAAGTTTGATGGACTGAAGCCTTCTTCTCTCAACTCATCAAAGTCATTCTCCGTCCAGCTTTGATCCGTTGCTGGCGATGAGCTGCGTTCCTTTGGAGGGGGAGATGCGCTCTTATTTTTTGAATTTCCAGCTTTTCTGCCCTGCTTTTTCCCCATCTTTGTGGTTTTATCTGCCTCTGGTCTTTTATGATGGTGACGTACTGATGGGGTTTTGGTGTGGGTGTCCTTCCTGTTTGTTAGTTTTCCTTCCAACAGTCAGGACCCTCAGCTGTAGGTCTGTTGGAGATTGCTTGAGGTCCACTCCAGACCCTGTTTGCCTGGGAATCAGCGACAGAGGCTGCAGAAGATAGAATATTGCTGAACAGTGCGTGTACCTGTCTGATTCTTGCTTTGGAAGCTTTGTGTCAGGGGTGTACCCCGCTGTGTGAGGTGTGGGGTGTCAGTCTGCCCCTAGTGGGGGATGTCTCCCATTTAGGCTACTCAGGGGTCAGGGACCCACTTTAGCAGGCAGTCTGTCCATTCTCAGATCTCAGCCTCCGTGTTGGGAGATCCACTGCTCTCTTCAAAGCTGTCAGACAGGGTCGTTTGCATCTGCAGAGGTTTCTGCTGCTTTTTTTTTGTTTGTTTAGCTGTGCCCTGTCCCCAGAGGTGGAGTCTACAGAGACAGGCAGGCCTCCTTGAGCTACTGTTTGCTCCACCCAGTTCGAGCTTCCCAGTGGCTTTGTTTACCTACTTAAGCCTCAGCAATGGTGGGCACCCCTCTCCCAGCCTCACTGCTGCCTTGCTGTTAGATTGAAGATTGCTGTGCTAGCCATGAGGGAGGCTCCGTGTGTGTGGGACCCTCCTGCGCAGGTGTGGGATATAATCTCCTGGTGTGCCTTTGCTAAGACCCTTGGTAAAGCACAGTATTGGAGTGGGAGTTACCCGATTTTCCAGGTGTTGTGTGTCTCAGTACCCCTGGCTAGGAAAAGGGATTCTCTTCCCCCTTGCGCTTCCTAGGTGAGGCGATGCCTCGCCCTGCTTCAGCTCTTGCTGGTCTGGCTGCAGCAGCTGACCAGCACCGATTGTCTGGCACTACCTAGTGAGATGAACCTGGTACCTCAGTTGAAAATGCAGAAATCACCCGTATTCTGTGTCGCTGGCGCTGGGAGCTGGAGACTGGAGGTGTTCCTATTTGGCCATCTTGCTCCGCCCACCTCATCACTGTTATGAAGGGCATTTGATGCATCAATTATTGCAGCCTGGGAGGAAGTAATCGATAAACCTCTTAACTGTGTGGTAAAAAATAATGTCCATAGGCATGTCGTAACTTCAGGGCCTCTGAAGGGAATGAAACTATAATCGCCAATTTGCAATGTAGGAAATATACCTTCCTGGGACCCCTGTGGTAATCTCCTTCTACAGTACTGATTCGGTGCATCCTACCTTTTCCAGAAATGCATCCCTCCTGCTAAACAGACTAAATCTGGAGGTGTAGCTTCCCATACTAGATTTTTGGAGTCTTCCTTCACTGGGAGGCCAATCCTAATCTAGTTCTAGATCTTTTCCTTAGATCATGATTTTGTAATAAATACATATCTTTCTATTGTGGTCTCCTAGCATCTGCATTCACTTTCTGTTTCTGGGGAATCTTGAATGCATCTTGGGGAGAAGCAGGGCCCACCTCATTACAGAGCAAAAAAAATCAGGTGTTTGTTCTCCCTCACAGCTTAAGTTTAGGTTTGCTAACCTCAGCCATAGATTCTCCTGCCCAAGAATTTAAATCCTCTGGGAGTTAACCTAAAGAAGCAGGGATGGTTCAGACTTTCTTAAGGTGATGGTGGTAGCTGTGGCATCCAGCATCCACAGGTGGTTGTGTCAGCAGTTTTAGCAGGATTCCCCAAGTCGCAGGTGGTGGCAGTGTCAGGGGTGGCACCCAAAGTTCAGTGGTGACAGCTCAGCACCTAACCGTGCATTCCTGGCATGTGGCCTTGGCATGTGGACTTTCCAGGGGTTCTGGTTACCTGTATTTTCCTGCTTATATTTTGAGCCTGGTTCGTCAGCCTGTGTGTTGATTCTGAATTATCCAGTAGCTTTCAATGAATTCATTTTTCTCAGTAATTAGCCAGATTTGGTCACTATTATATGTCACATGGAACCCTCCTTAATACACTGGTTTTCTGTGATCCACTGATCCTGTTCTATACCTACTAGTACTACACTGGCCATTCCTTTATGTCACAGGAAATGTGTTGATTGTAGAAAATCTAACCTTTATCTGTGGCAGTCCTTGAAATTCAATTTTTAAAGTACAGGCTCCATGTATCCAGCCACAAGCAACTGTGTTCCTTTTCACAAGTTTACTGTGTTCTACAGTATGCATTGTATTTATTCAATTCATGTCTATTGAACGTTTGAACATTCACCTTGTGCTAGGGAATGGCTAGGCTTTGGGGACACAAAGTTGAATAAAACAGTCCCTCTTGCACATATTTAGAATTATAGTTGTTTAATCTGTTATATCATGGTAAGATGCAGACAAACCAATTTAGCCTCGCTCAAGGGATGGTGGGAAAGCAAAGAGTCCAATTAATGGGTAGGATTGAGGGTGGGGAAGGCAGTGTAACATGTATAAAATCTTTACCTAGAAGTTTTGTTAGCATTAAGTCATATTCAGGCTTTTAGTTGCTTTGTGAAATAGGACAAACTACTTAACCTATCTACAGCCGCAGTGTCTTTATCTGTAAAGGGGTGATAATAATACCTACATCCTCATATTATTTTAAAGTTTAAATGAGATAATGAATATAAAGTGATTAGCACAATGCTTGGTCCATGATTAAGTACTTAGTAAAATGGTAGCCATCTTCACATACTGAAATGGGCTGCCTAGAGGGATTGTGTAACTTCTAGCTCAAGCACAACTTTCAAGCACATAAACTGTGTCTTGAGTTCCATAATCTACTTGGCTATTTTAGGCCTTCCTTTTTTTTTTCTCTTTTTCCCATGTCTAGTCCAGTTCTATTATATTATTCTTAACATCAGTAGTCAGAAGTGTATGTTTTCTTCCAGCATGGATCAACCACAGTTTTAAATAGAAGAAGGCAATATTTCTGCCTGTTTTTCAATATTCTACTTGATGCTACTTAGTAGCATTTTAGTTGATTTTTTTTTTTTTTTTTTTTTTGGCTGTAGTATGTTGAGACAGTGTCCTTCACGGAATATCTATGTCCTTTCCTTGCATTGGCACAGTGTCTTAATATGAACTTGAGGATATTTTTTCCCTCAATTGCATAAATATGTGCTTTACACACATTAAAACCTCTTTGCCTCTTTCCTGCTTACTCATGGGCATTTACCATTACTTAATATAGAAGGCCTGACTTGTATGTTTCAAAAGAAACTCATGATGCATGAATCGCCCCTGTAGTAATTTTTTTCCCCATGAAGACCAACAGAAATTATTAATTTACCCAATTTGCTATCTGATCTCCCTGAACGTACCTCTTGTAGATCCTTATCATTTAATTGTTATTCAGATTCTTTGGCCCACTTTGTTTTTAAAAAATGTGTTATAAAAAGTGATTTATTGCTTTTGGGGTCCTTTTCAAAGTATTTCTCAAATGATATTTGGTCTAGTTTTCAATTTATGACTAACCTGCTATGTTTTGTGGACCTCATTGTTTTCCTTATATGGGCTAATTTTCTATTATTAAAAACTGATTTTTTTTCTCCTGTAATTGTTGTTTTGGGCATCAAACAGGTGAAGTTTTTGTTTATTCTTAGAAGAGTTTTTACTTAAAAAAATTTTTTTTGAGGTACTCGCTTCTCAATCTTATATACAACTTTTTTTTTGTTGTTATGTGATTTCTGATAGGTTGTTTGAAAACAGTCTCCAGGTTTCTATCCTATTTTCCCTTTTCATTCACTCCTCTTCCCACCCCGACACCTGCATTTGCTTATGTTGAAATCAGCAGAAATGACACCAAGTAAGAGATAGTAGACTGAAGTTCTAGTGCCAGGATGGCTACAAAGTCACTGCATGGCTTTGGTTAGGTCATTCTGTTACAGGAAAGGGGTCCCAATCCAGACCCCCAGAGAGGGTTCTTGGATCTTGCTCAAGAAAGAATTCAGGGCGAGTCCACAGAGTAAAGTGAAAGCAAGTTTATTAGGAAAGTAAAACAATAAAAGAATGGCTACTCCATAGAGAGAGCAGCCCCAAGGGCTGCTGGTGGCCCATTTTTATGGTTATTTCTTGATGATACGCTAAACAAGGGGTGGATTATTCATGCCTCCCCGTTTTAGATCATATAGGGTAACTTTCTGACATTGCTGTGGCATTTGTAAACTGTCATGGCGCTGGTGCGAATGTAGCAGTGAGGATGACCGTAGGTCACTCTCGTGGCCATATTGGTTTTGGTGTGTTTTGGCCGGGCTTCTTTACTGCAACCTGTTTCATCAGTAAGGTCTTTATGACCTGTATCTTGTGCTGACCTGTCTCATCCTGTGACTTAGAATGCCTTAACCATCTGGGAATGCAGCCCAGTAGGTCTCAGACTTATTTTACCCAGTTCCTGTTCAAGATGGAGTTGTTCTGGTTTACACACCTCTGACAGTTCAACTACTTTGGCTTGCAGTTTTTGCATCTGTGAAATTAGGGGAGTTTATTTATTTATTCAGCAAGAATTTATTAGGCACATATTGTATGCTAGAGACTGTGCCATGTGCTGGAAAATCTACAGTGAACAAAAGAGTGAAGGTGCTTCCCCCCATGAGATGTACATTCTAGTATTGTTAAATTATATAAACTCCAAGGCCCTTTTGAGTTTACAGTGCTATATGTATATTTCTACTTAATTCCAATTCTCTTTGGAACAAAATAGAAAACAAACAAACAAACAAAAAACAAGCAAACCCTGTAATATATCTAAAGTTTGGTTTTGGCTTTTTGGGTACTCCTTTGACTTAAAATAAAGATATTATATTTTGTCCTAAAGGGAATTCCGTGGAAACCAGTGTGAGATGCCCTATCTAGAAAGGATTCAGGTTGAAAGCTGCATCCCATATCCCCCTTTTAAAGTGAATCTTAAAATGCTTTTGGAAATATACTCCAGAACTCTGCTTTTTTGAAGCACATTTAAAAAAGAAAAGAATTACTGGAATAATCTGACCTTTATTTAGATGTGGGAGTCAGCATCAATGAAAGAGGAAATGAAAGTCTTTTTGGTTGAGGCCAATAAGACAATATTTATTGAGTTATAAGATTGTTTTCAGTTATAGAATATAAAGCTCTTTACTGGGATTACTAGTAATTCATAGATGATGAAGAGCAAAAAGTATATATTTTATTATTTGGTTGATAATATAATATGCAAACATATGCCTTGGAGAAATAATGCTGCTGTTACACATCTAAACACATGTGCCAGAGGATTATTAATGTTACAGAAATTATCACAATAGGAGTCCTCAAAAGGATATTTAAGCCAAGTCTTCTTCTCTCCCTGTATTTTCCATTTAATATAAAGTGGACTATTTGTGGGGATGGTATATGCCAGGTAGTAAAAAAGACTGGACTTATATCAAGGTAACTTTGGAACTATTATCAGAATGGAGCCATCTAAAAGGAATGTTTATAATAGATAATGGTTGTCAGGAAAAATAAAATAGAATGAAATACGTAAATAAAGTGACAGAAAATAACTGATGAACTAGTAGAAAACTCAGAAAGCATCGTGCATGGAAATCAACTTATAACAGGGTTTTGCTTGATTTTGTGGGAAAAATTTAAATAGTAAATGTTAGTTTTTATTGTTTCTCAGATTCTTTCTTATCAAGGATAATTCTTCAACTCTCAATTACACTTCTATTTTTTCTGTTCATGAGTTCATATTACATTTTCTTAATACGATGGCTCTAATTTTACTTTTCTTTTTAGAATAATTTTTTAAAAATTTCTAAAAATTCGAGAACAATAACCACTGTTACTGAGAGGAAATAGGATCCAGTATTCCAAAATTTTTCATAGATGTACATATGTGTACATATGTAAAAGTAGCTACAAAAATATAAAGTAGTGCCAAAAGAAAAATGGGGGCAAGAGCTATGAATATTTCAGAGATGGGAAAGATTACTTCTAAATTGGAGGAAAAGGTAAAATTTTGTGCATTAGACTTGTACCGGTCTTAAAAGATAGTAAAATTAGGGCATTCAGAGATGAAGCAGGCACTTCCTAAGTGGGAGGAACAGTAGGGCTATACAGTAGAAAGTATATTGTCTTGAAGTTAACTGAACTTTGGTTCAGTTTTCTCTAAGTCTTAGTTTTATCTATGAAAATGGGAGCGGTAACAGCAAAACGTTGCTGCAGGCTTGGTGTAAGACGAAAATGGTATACTCAAGTGGAATTGCTTAGCAAAATTCCTGGCAAAAAGTGGGGTGGGGGCTTTGACTAAGACCTCCTCTTCCTTTTTCATGTAAATATGGAGATCAGCCTCCTGCCCCCTCCTCCACCCCTGCCCCCACAAAGAGTTTGCTGGAGACTTAATCCTGGTTCCAGCATTTACTGCCTAAAGAACCTTAGACAACTTATTTAACCTCCTCCAGTTTCAGTTTTTTCATCTTTAAAATGGAGGCTGTGCAGGGTGGCTCACACCTGTAATCCCAGTACTTTGGGACGCTGAGAGAGGCAGGAAGATTGCTTGAGCCAGGAATTCAAGACCAGCTTGGCAACATGATGAAACCCCATCTCTATAAAAAATATAAAAATTAGCGAGGCATGGTGGCACGTGCCTGTAGTCCCAGCTACTTGAGAGGCTGAGGTGGGAGGATTGCATGAGCCTCAGAAGTCAAGGCTGCAGTGAGCTGGGATCATGACACTGCACTCCAGCCTGGGCAAGAAGGCAAGACCCTGTCTCCAATAAAATAAAATAAAAATAAAATGAAGATAATAATGGTACTAATTTCATAAGGTTGATGTGAGGAGTAAATGAGGTGATTATAAAATATGTGGCATAAAGTATGTACTTGTTAACTATTATGATTTTTTTTTCCATAGGCACTGAGGAGCCAGTGGAGGGTTTTGAGATGGGTGTGAGGAGTGGGGTGGGTGGTGGGATGGGGTTGGGGGTTGCAGAGAGTGGCTTAATCTTTTCTTTCGAGGAATTGATCTGTTGGTGGTTTATAAATGGGAATTTTACGAATAGGAATTGGATGGTGAAGGATTGAGGAGAGAATAAAAGTGGGGCAGACTAGTTAGGGGATTAGTAAACACTTCTGTTCAGAGACATTGGGAGCCTGATGAATAATTGTGGCAGCAGCGATGGAGAGGGCTTAGACTAGAGATGTGCTTTTCAACCTTCCATGTACCCATAATCACCTAAGGATCTTGTGAAAATGCAGATTCAGGTTCAGTAGGTCCGGGTAGGGCCTGAGATGCTGGCTTTATAAGAAGATGCAGGCGATACCAATGATGCTGGACCACACATCACACTGGCAAGGGTTTTGAGGGTACGATTGATAGGATTTGACAATTGCTTGGTCATGAGGGGAGAAGACCGAGGGTTTGTAGGTTTTCAATAGAAGGAGCCAAATTGAGAAGGAAAATAGTGAACTCAGATTGACCTGCTAAGCTTGATTTCCTGAAACTGAAGTTGTAGGAGATAGAACAGTATAATGACAAAAAGATAGATTTATTGTAATGGATTAAATCTGGTCTCTAACAATTATTAGAAAGATGACTCTGGACTCTTGCTGTTCTTCCTCTGTAAAGGAGAGACTACAACAACTATTTAAAAGGACTGTTTATATTACAGATTAATGGAAATACATTGTGAAAACCTCTCACATGTTGGCCGGCACACAGGTGGCACTTCCTGAGTGAATACAAATCACATCTATAGACTTTATAGAATTTATAGATGAATCCAGCTCTTGGCAAAGCTGATCTGGGCTTTAACATATACATTTTTCCTACCACATGCATACTGATCCTTCAAATTGTACGATAATTTGACAGCCTTCTGAACTTTATGTTTTCTAAGTATTCATTAGCTGACATAATTTCAGGGGACTTGAATGCCTGGATTGGCAGCGGTTCCACCAGAGCTACATCCATCAGAAACCTGCAATTGTCAGATTCTTCCTTTTAAGGCACTTTTCCAGGAATAACTGTCTGAATCAAAGAGGAAAATATCTGGTCAAACTCATTTATAATCATAGTCCAATAATGGTAAATGGCAGGCTGTGGGATAAATCTATGGCCTTTCACTTACATTTCCAACCAGAGGCAGCATTATTGATGATTGAAGAATTAGCTCTTCGGAGCTTATCTACCTCCTTAAGTTGGACATTTTAGACTGGTTGAAAGTAAATATTTTCCCCTTAAACTTAATCTGAACTTTCAAAATGGTCCTTATGTCTGTCCCTATACATTACTCAATCAGTGAGATTTTAGAGATAAGGTTAAAGTGAAATGAACAAATAAATTTATGACATACAAAGAGCGTATTTAGCCTACTAACAGGATAAGAGTCAAAAAAAAAAAAAAAAAGGAACGTATAACACATATTTTACTTTGGAAGGCTGGCTAATAACTATTTGTAATATTAACAAATTGTAGTTACACTACTATGTCATGGGACTATTCAAGAACTACCTCTTTTATTTCTTGTTCATAAAAGAGATCAGAAGTCAAAAAATAAAAAGTTAAAAAAATTACAGGCCGTATTATCAAGCTATCACCTCAAGTGTAATTGAGCTCAAGTCATCTAAAGTCTCATTAAGTTGTAATTGTTTAAAAACAGCATATCCTTTCCAAAAATTAAATTGTATCAAAAGATCCTGGTATGTTTTGGGCTCCACTGCAGGGACACTAACAGTGCAGATTTGGGGACTTATCTTCCTTGGTATCTGTTCAGTACATGGAAATTCAGAATCACATGTATGGATTGATTACTAAACAAATTATCTCAATTTCTACTCCTCTGCATTTTGTTGTTTCCAGTAGTCTCCATAGCTGGAACCCAATATTTTCATCAACTTCTCCCCCAAAAATCCAATCATTCAAGGCTGACAAGAGCTCCAGAAGAAAATCTCTGTTGCCAGAATATTTTAATTTTGCTTGAGTGGTTGGCTGAAGTCCTTGCCAACCTATTTACCTTAATTAATGCCACAGGTATGTTTCTCTCAAGATGAACTCTAAGTGTGGTTGACTCCAGATTCAAAAAGGGAAACCCTCCATCTCCTGAAATTATAGAACCATTAAGGCTCTTGGATACTCCCCTCAAAATAATACCAAATTTCTTCTTAAATTGAAAGGTGAAGTCTCAGTCTAATAGTTTGCTTGCATATGGAGCTCACTAGCTTTAAGTGTAAACAATTCCCTGCTGACAATTGCTATTAAAATGTTTGTTGAATGAGCGAATTCTCTTACCTATCTTATCTCCCCCGAAGAATAGCTAAGACCTTTGTGCACTGTTATCTAGATACGTTATGTTTTTTCCATACATCGCTTCCTGTATTCAGTAACTCCAACCATCATCTATCCAATAATCTGAGAGAGAAACCTGGGAGTTATCTTGCAATCCTCCCTGCCCTTCCCATAGCCAGGCAATTGCCAACACCTGCTGACTTTTACATGCTAAATATGTATTGACTTTGTTCTCTCCCTTGATCTCTTCTTGTACTATTTTAGCTTAGGCCCTCACATTTCTTTTGGGCTTTTATAACAGTATCCCAAGGGCTTTTTCTGCCTCCAGTCATGGCCTCCTCTGATGTGCCCTTCAGAGTACCGTCAGAGTGAAAATGTATCTTTAAAACCCAAATTTTATCATGTAATTTCCTTTCTGTGGCTCTTCATCATCCACAGTAAAAAAAAGTCCAAGCTTCTTGGTATAAAATCCAAGGCCTCCCATGATTTGGCTTTTACGAGCCTCCCAGGTTCATCAGGTTAGCTCCTATCTGCTGCTCACTGTTTCATGTTGCAGTGGGGTGCCTCAGCCTTGACACTATTGCCCTTTTGGGTCTGATAATTCTTTGTTGTGTGGACTGTCTTGTGCATCGTAGGATGTTTAGCAGCATCCTTGGCCTCTGCCCACCAGATACCAATGGTATTCTCTTCTTCCAGTTACGTCAACCAAAAGGACAAAACCCCCAAACAAAAAACTTCTGACACTTCAAAATGGCAATTGTTTTTGTTTGACATAACTGGAAGAAGAGAATACTATTAGTATGTAGTGGGCAGAGGCCAAGGATGCTGCTAAACATCCTACAGTGCACAGGACAGTCCACACAACAAAGAATTATCGGACCCAAAATGGCAATACCCTTATACACATAAGGGTAAAACCCACTCTTCAATTTTTTAAAAAAATTACCCAATTTATACATGAATCCATGCTTGTAAAAATCCAAATATAGAACATTTTAAGAGCATCACTTTTAATAAGAATTAAAAGTGAAAGCTTTCAAGAGTCAAAGCTTTACGATTAAAAAGTTTTTTTGATACATACTACTCCAACATTATCACCATCAGACATCCTCTTCCTTTGTGGCCATGGCCCCTTGGGTTTCCAGGGTTGTGTATAGAGGACTGAGGCTAGGTTGGTCGGCTCATTGAGACATAGGAGCTTATTGACTTCATGAGGCTTGCCAGGATTATTGGAACAGGTGATTTACGTTTCAGGCCTACCCAGCTCAAAAAATTTTCAACAAAGTTTATATAGGCCACTTGCTTCTTCCACGTTACTGTCCCTTCTCCAATCCTTTCCCCTTCCCTCCCTGTAAAAATCCACAACCCATACAAATCAGAGCTTTTATGAAGAAAGAGAGACCTCTGACATTTTGTGATGTACGATGGTTACCAAACATTAGTCTCTAGATGAACCCCAGAGATTCTGCTTCACAAGGCCAAAGATGGGTCCTGGGATCTGTGTTTTTTTTACCAGCTCCCCTCCAGAGGAGTCTGCTGTGCAGTCTGGTATGGAAGCCAGTGACTAAAGAAGTCCAAACTAAAATGTAAAATGATGCATCCAGGTACCCAACATTTTGACAGCTGAGCATGCCACTTCGCAATCATATGGATTCGGCATCTAGTATCCACACTTTGTAAATTCTAAGTTATACAAATCTTTTATAGCAGATGGAGGAAAAGATGTCTCTATATGCTTATGTCCTAAATACTAAGCAGGCCTTCAAAACAAACCAGGTAAAGTGGAAATACCTGCAAAGACTCTTTCTTAAGATAACAGAAACATGCCTGATGGTGGGGAAATTGACTATTTTCATAAAGGTTTCAGTTAGGGGAGCAAAGGGTGAGAGAAATCCTTCCCACACAAATTTAAATCTAGAGACCCTGTCCCTTAAAGAGGGAATTTAAAAATAACCCTGCTTTCTAGTTATGTTGATTATTATTCTTTATAAACCTTCCTCACCACTTTGGATTCCATGGAAAGTCACTAAGGACGATGGGGTAAAGCGTGTAGAGTGTAAAAATGCTTTAAAAACTCTAATTGAGACAAACCTGAATACAAAATTGTATCTGTGCTATGATTGCAACTATAAAAATTCTGTCTGCATATGGACAGGGACTGAAAGGGAGCATGAAAAAATGTAAACAGTTTGGTTTGTAGGATGGCAGAATTTTGGGTGGATTTTCTTTATTTTATTTTGAATTTTGCTAATGTTTTTATAATGTTTTGTAATAAACAATACTATAAAAGGAGCAGCTGAACCTGCTGACTAATTATTGTTAGAGTAGCTTAGCATCAACTGTATCAGAGTAAAATTGCTGCTTTTGGCAAATGCTCTCCAACATTTAAGTTGATAATATCAGGTAACCTTAACCAAGAAGTCAACTCATTCTGGTCCATAGAAGCATTTTTTTTCGCCCCAGCTAACTCATTCTGACAGGCATACCAGGTATTACTTCAGCTGGGGTCATAATGAGGGTGGTTTTTTTTTTGAGACGGTTCTCATTTTGTTGCTCAGCCGGAGTACATTGATCATGGTTCACTGTAGCCTCGACCTCCTGGGCTTGAGTACTCCTACTTCATTCAGCCTCCCAAGTAGCTGGGGCTACAGGCATGTACCACCATGCCTGGCTACATTTAATTTTTTTTGTAGAGATGGGTCTCACCATGTTGCCCAGGCTGGTTGAGGGTGTTTTGTTTTGTTGTTTGTATTTTAAAAAATAATTGAAAATGTTGACTGGTATACCTGCCCTAAGAAAGGTCTCAGACCAAATCATCTTCTGTAATATAGCAAAAAATTCAGGATCCTCAAAAGAGCGTTTGTCTAAGTATGTGAGTGGATTCAAACTCCATTTTGGAGGAAATACTGAATCACCTGCAGGAGCCCCTGCAGCTTATCTTTGTGCAGAAATAGAATGGCAAGAATACAAGTCAGGTTCTTAAAAATTTGACAACAGAATGTCAGCTTCACTTCCGCAACATCCGGTGTTTAAAGCATATGGATAATCAACAGCATAGACTATTGGCACTTCAGACCACTTGTCAGCGAATTCATTCCTGAAGTGACTCGTAACCATGTGCTTGACAAAGGCTCACCTAAGACATATAATATCAGAGAGAGACAATTTAATGGACTCTCTCTTTCCATTTTTCTTCTCTAATCTCTATTCAAGAAATTTGTGATTGTATCAGGAAGCAACATATCTGTACTGGATTACCTCTGTTCCTGATAAAAATGCTCTCACTGAGTTAAAAATTTAGTATTATGCTTTGAGCCTTTATCAGAATCAATACAGGAATTGTCCATTGTAACAATGATTTTGCATTTTTTGCAGATATTGTTGCTGAGGATGTTGTGCCTTACGTCACCTGAAATCTATTATGAAAAATTACATGATAAATTTCTTCTGGATTTAGTACATTAGCTTCTCTTTGCTTGTAACATAGACATACTGTGTGGTTTTCTTTGTGCCTTAGCTACTGGGAAACTTGTGCTTAACTCTCCCTGATACTCCTCTCTGGCAGTTTCATACATATCAGAGAAATTGACATGCTCAGATAGAGTTGGGCACAGGGAGAAAGATGCCATTTGGTGCCCATTCATTTGCTATGCCTGTTATGGCTATGTAGGTACAATGCTTCCAACTTTAATGATCTCATCAAAAATTTTTTCTCCAAGAATTTGTTGTTCCTAAAGTGCTAGATTTTCATAAGGGAAAAAAATGCATTTCATTTTCTATAAATATCAAAATTAATTACTCATCATTATAACTATTCATTAAAATTCAAAATTAGATAAGAATGTTCTTCGTAGACTTTTTTTAAGCCTTGAAGAGATCCATTTTATTATAGCATCGACAGCTCCACTATTTAAGGAAATCATGACATAAGGTTCCTAATTGAATTAAGCCAATCCCTTTGCCCAAATCCTGAGAAGAAATTAGTGAAAGATGGTAGGTAAAATTATGGTGGTTTGTTAGGTGGAAAGAAAAGTGTGAGCAACTGATAGAATTGTTTTTGTAGATCTCACCCCTATAGACATATTGGGAACAGATTCGTTCACTAGTTGGGAACATATTTGTTCATTCACTCATTTATTCTCTCAGTCATTTAATATGTGAGCCTAATGTCTTCCAAGGACCACTTTAGATGTCAAGCATACATCAGTAAACAGAACAGACAGACTCTCTGCCCGTACAGAGTTTATGTCTAGTAGGGGAGACAGTCAATAATAAATAAATAAATAATACATGGTGTGACAGTTGGTGTTCAGTGCTATGGAGAAAAGTCAGGTAGGTAAGGGAGAGAGAGGTTGCACTGGGTGTGGGTGTGGAATTTGCTATTTTAAACAGTGTGATCAGGTGGCATCTGAGCAGAGATCGGAAGGAGGGAGCTATGTGAGTCTCTCCGGGAAGAGTTTCCATGCGGAGGGAACAGTTTGTGCAGAAACCCCAAAGCAGGTGTGTGCTTGGTGTGTTTGAGGAAAGCGAGGAGACAGGTGTGGCAGGAAGAGAGTATGAGAGCAGAGTAGTGGGAGGCCATGGAGGTAGCCAGATCACATAGGCCTTTGTAAAGGGCTTTCTAAACGAGATGGGGAATAATTAGAGAGTTGGAGCAGAGGAGTAATATGATCTGACTTACATTTTAAAAGCATCATTCTGGCTGCTTTGTGGAGAATAAGTGTGGTAAGAGAATGGAGGAAGAGTGGAAGCAGCAAACCTAGGCAGGAGGCTACTTTAATAATCCAGGCAAAAGGTGATGGCCATCTGGGTAGTGGTGGTAGTGATGAAGGTGGGAAGAAGTGGTAAGATTTCGGATGTAATCTGAAGGTACAGCCAGTAAGATACCTGATTGTTAGGACAGGAGATATGAAAGAAAGCTTTTGGTCTGAGCAAGAGCTTCAAAGAAAGCAAAAGGAGGAGTTACCATTTACTAGATGAGGAAGGCTGTGAGAGGAAGCTCAAGAGCTTGGTTTTGAACAGATTAAGTTAGAGATGTCTAAGTGGTGATATCTAGCAGGTAGTTTGATAAACATAGACATTAGCTCAAAATTAATTTACATTTAATATTAACATTATCATACATATATTACATTTTTAATGTATAGATAGTATATTAATAGTAATGTAGTTAGATATGAATAATATTTGTGGTACTACATTGTAAAAGGGTCACTGACAAGTTAAATGTATTCTAAAGAGGATGACTGAGATAGCAAGGGCTGGAAACTATATTGGACAAAGAATCATTGAAGCAACTGGAGATGTTTAGCATGGAGAAGAGAAATCCTAGGGTAGATGTATCTCTTTTTATGCTGAAAAGGCTAGTGAATTTCACCTGTACTTCTCTGGAATTAAAAGAGGTTACAGGAAGCCAGGTTTCAGGTCAATGTAAGACATCTAGAAATGCGCATGTATGTGTATATAAAAATATATATAGTGTGCACACACACATATGTTTACAAACAGAATTTTCATTTTCACCTATAGCAGGGAAGATTCTCTTCTAAAGTAGTGGATTTCTTATTGCTGAAAGTATTCGACTAGAGAGTTGCTGAGAATATTGTAGAGAGAATTGGATGGAATTTAGACTTGAAGACCTCTAAGTTTTGTTCTTTTTGTTTCTGTGTATTTTTCTTAGGGACCGAGACACTCCACGTACCAATACATCATCAGGAATATTCTTTCTTGTATTGTATTTTAAGATTTCGCGGTCTATGACTTCCTCCTAAATTAGACTATAAACCCCTTGAGGACTGGAACATGTTTTATCCTCTTTGTAATCCCTGAAGCACTTGGCACAAACTTTTCTGTAACAAGTACTCAGAAAAATATTTGCTGGTTGAATAATTTTGTTTCTAAGGCATCCCTCCTTCTCTAAAGCATAAACACTACTGGAATGAGAAACTTGTACCCAGCTTAACATTTTAGTGTGGCTGAAATAACAGAACCAGTTAAATCCTTGGAATTCTGAGGGTCTGGAGTTGGAGAGGCTGTTAAATGAGGAGGAGAAGAAAATTTACCGACATCACACCTTTGCTGATGGCTGAGTCTGCTTGTGTATAATGTCTCCCTGACAAGTATAAAGTCTACTTGTCAAATACTGTGGTACTGAAGTATTAAGAATATATTTTAGAATGCTAAATGTCTGAATGATACATTAGTGGCTTCAAAGAATTAGACAACATCCAAGATAGTTACTTTTTCTGCTTTTAGAGGGTACTTCCAATAGTGAGAGAATCTCATTAATTCAGGTCTATAGACTTCACAGAAAATTGTTCAATGAGTTCCTTGTCACAGAAAGTGTTAAAACATTAACAATCAGTCTCCATACATCCACCCTCCTGCCCATCCATCCATGCATCCATCCATCCATGCATCCATCCATGCATCCATCCATCCATCCATCCATCCATCCATCCATCCAACAAACATTTATTGAACACATACTATGGACCAAACACAGAATTTCAATGAAGGACTATGACCTTGAGAAGTTCAGTTAAATATCTAACATGGTACACTGTGCTACATTCTTTACAATTACAAAACAAAGTTCCATGAGATTAGAGAGGAAAGAGCAGTTAATTTCTTGGGAGAGCTGGGAAGGCTTTCTGAGGCAAGTGCCATTTGAACTGTTAAAGCTTTTTTTGTGATCCTCACCCCGACCCAGCTGGGCAGTTTATTTTCCTCTGCTGTTTTCCCATATCACTTGCTACCTGATTCTAATTACAGTAGTACTCTGTTTATTATAATTATCAATGCATTGTTTGCCCTCTCTGCTTTGACATAGACTTTTCCAGGGCAGAGATTGTGTTTTATGCATCTCCGTCCCTACATGGTATCCAACACCAGTTAAAAGGTGCTGGTTACAGACTCAAAATGAATGAATCTTGAAGAATAAGTTTAAATTTTCCAGGTCCTGGAGGAAGGAGAAAGGCATTTAAGACAGAGATATGAGCAAGAGAAATTATGGAGGCATGTAAGGGTGTAGTGTCTTAGGAAAATAGTGAATAGGCTTGGAAGACTGGCAAGGGGGGAACATTCAGGGAAGGGATGGGCAGTGACTTGGGAAGGAAGCAGAACATTTTGATGGGTCCACTGGATGCAGCCATATAAATGACTTAGTCCGAATGTAAAAGCACTTGAAAAACTACCAAACAATATGTGCTGCACCTGTTCCCTGACCCCGAGTCCATCCTCAGGACCTGGGCCTCACTCCACCCCTCACCCTGTCTCTGAATCTTACTCCACCTTGAGTTTCACTCATCCCATTTGAGGTCATGCTTGCTGTCTTTTGAAGGGTCACAAAGCAAATATGAATTTTGGTTGTAGGTTTAACTACATTCTACTTATATCTTTCTTATTCCATGGGTGTGGTGATACCTTTGTTCCTTATTGAAAGAACATAATTTTATCTCCTTTGTAAATTATTCTATGGACAATTGAGCACTTTTTTTTTTTCAATCACTCACTCTTCCTAGTGTTTGGTTTCATCACCATTCACCTAGTTTCTGGTGAGAAATCTGGACTTTATCCTAATTCCTTCTTCTCCCACAGAGCTGGCTTCTAATTGCTGCTAAGTCTTCCTGTGCTACTGCCCAAATGAATCATACACACACACTCACACACACATACACACACACACACTCAATATACAATGATGCACAAGGAAGGCATTGAGATTTATATTCCCCAGCCCTCAAACACCTGCAGGAGTTTTGGTATTTCCAGTACGATTTTAATCTTTCTCTCTTTTGGTAAGTAATGCTTACACCCTTCCTGCCTCTATTCTCCACCAATTCTCCCCACTCTTCTCCTGCTACTCTAAACTTGGAAATAAATTTGTATGTAAAATTATATATATATATATATATATATATATATATATATATATATATATATATAATTTTAAAGTGTACAGTTTAGTAGCATTAAATACATTCCCATTGTTTTGCAACCATCACCACCATCCAGCTCCAGAACGTTTTTCGTCATTCCAAACTGAAACTCTGAACCCATTAAATAACAAACCCCTATTTTACCCTCTCCTAGCCCCGGCAACCACCATTCAACTTTCTGCCTGTATGAATTTGACTGCCATAGGTACCTCACATAAGTGGAATCATACAGTATTTGTCCTTTTATGTCTGGCTTATTTCGCTTAGCATAACATCCTCAAGGTTCATCCATGTTGGAGCATGTGTCAGAATTTCCTTCTGTTTTAAGACGGAATAACATTCCACTGTATGTATGTATCACATTTTGTTTATCCATTCATACATCGATGGAACTACAGTGATATTTCTGAAATATTATCACTCTTAGAAATGTATAGTAACTTATCCCCATGATCAGAATAAACCTAAAAGTCTTTACCATGCTTTCCAAAGCTCCTACTTACCACTACAATTTTAATTTTATTTATTCTCCTCTTATACTCTCAGGCTACTTGATCTAGCCACAATCTTTTTCATATCTGGGTCTCAGCTCCAGCTTCTTCCTTGACTTACAAGGATAAGCCCAGCTTGTACCTCCGACTTGACTTGAGACATCACCTCCTCCAGGAAGCTGTCCCCCATCCCTTCCAGGATGGGTTAGGTATCCCCATTTCTGTGCTTCTAGAACCCCCTGAAATTCTTTCTACCATACTCGTTACACTTAGAACAAAGATATCTTATTTACCATTTCATTCCCAGAGTCGCATGTTTTGGGTGCTCAGTAAATTTTTGTTGAATGAATGAATGAATAATGCAGGAGGTGGACATTGAGGTGGTGGTCTGTATGAATGACTACCTCGGCCACAGCAAATGTGAAGAGTGATCCTTTGCAGCTCACTGGACACTAGACTCCCTTCACTCCCATGAAACAGCTGACTTAGGCACTTTTTGCACACGGCGGAATGGCACACAAGGAAGGCACTGAGATTTATATTCTCTAGCCCTCAAATGCCTGTAGGAGTTTTGGTACTTTCAGCGCAATTCTAATCTTTCTCTCTTTTGGTAAATAATGCTTACACCCTTCCTGCCTCTATGCTCCATCAATTCTCCCCACTCTCCTCCTGCTACTCTGAACTTGGAAATAAATTTGTACGTTTAGGTCACTTAAACAAAAATGGGACTCAGTTCTTTGAAGTAAGTGTTTAGTTTGTAAAAGGATCAATGGGCTATTTTAGATCAAATAACTGTGTTTTCTTTAGCCGTTTAAAATGGTCTATTTTCATTTTTTAAGCCATTGCCTTGTGAAGGGACCTAAGAATATCCCCGACTTAGTGTTAGATCCCGTAATTACATTTTCCCATTTTGAAAGCAGTTATGCCGTCCTTACAATAGAGTCAACGCAGCTAAAAATAAACTCCAGGCAGTTCATATTAACTGGTAATAATAACAGGCAACAAGGAGGCTCGGTGTCCAAGTATGATGAAAACAGGAAGTTCATTACACAAGCTGTTCTTTCCTGATAGATCTGAATTCTTAAAGCCTTAACTCAAAAATAATCCCTTCAGGTTATAAATAAAAGCAGAGAATTGTCTCTTCCATGCGGCTTAATGGAGATGATAAGATTGTAGCTAAATAAATCCACATCGTTAGGGATAGAATGTAATACCAGAACATCTATTTTGGAGGAGGAAGGAGTAAGTCTGGAGACCCCTCTCCTCATAGACAGCCAGGGTGTATTCTCTTCTTACTCTGGGCACAAGTTGCCAGGGAGATGCTGCTTTACTAGGGTATGGTGGCAGGGAAAGAGAAAGCCTTCAGGTGTAAAAAGGATTTTCATTTTTCCCTGCGGAGAAAATGGATGGACAAAACAATCCCAACTCCAAGTGTCTGCCAAATATTGTAAATTTCAATCCCGCTTTTTCAGGGTCATGAGAATGAGGCCCAAAGAAAGAGGGTAAACCCCTTTCCTTATAGAACTTTTCTCTAATGAGTGTCACTGAATGTAAAGATTCAGATTATTGATTAAAACATGATGAGCATGACGGAAATTTTTAATTTAGGTAGGAGACCAGGGCTTGACTGTAGGACTGGGGTCGTGTATACAGGATGGGGGTAAAAAAAGAGGCATCAACTGCAGAGAGTAATGGGTACAACCTGATCTGGTTTGGTACGTACCGTTTTCTCTCCCTAGGCTGGATCAGCCTCATCTGCAGGCTTTGCCTTGAATAGTTAAGGTACGATTAAAGAGTGCTGGCCTTTTGAATTGCCCTCCCTATGCCCTCCACCAGTTATTCTTATTCTATTTGCATGTTGGGTGCACTTCCCCTTCACTACACAACTCTAATAATACGTTCAGGGAAGTTATTCTTGTTACCTTCCAAGTGATGGCAGATAGGCCAGTCACAATGGTCATCAGGACAGTGGCACTGGCAAGGTCTCACATTTGAGAACGGCCTCAAGTTTAGATATTTGATGTTATTTCTGAGTGAGGCTAAACATATAGCCACAGACATATCCTGCTCTGAAAAGAAAAGATGTTCATATGTGACCTAAAAAATTTTAAACATTTTAATATTGTGGGTACATAGTAGATACATATATATTTATGGGGTCTGGGGTATGGAGCCTGACACAAACCTCTCCCACCAGTCACTGCACACACACTAGAATGAATACTGCCTGCAGGCCTCTTTGCTAACAGATGCACAGTGCAGACTGACTTTTAATGATGCTTTGCTTTAATTATTATTTTTTTTTTGGTAAAAAATAAGGGAATATTAAGAGTATTTGGGATAGGCTCAGGTGATGTCCTAAGCTATGGGGTAAGGAGTGTTTTACTAGATTTTTGAGTTGTGATTTGAGCTGAGTGAAGTGTGACATTCCTTCCTGGATCAACCCCTGCCTCTCACGCCATCAGTACTTCTGTCACAAGGCTCAATTTTGTACATTAAAAAATTATAAGGTAGACATTAGTTTCATTTCCATGGTCCACTTATAACTCATAGTGCCACGAATCCAAAATTCTTCTGTTACTTTTTGTCCATTTCAAGAACCTACCACAAAACCCTTCCTGTGAGTAAAAAGGACTTTTTATCTAATTAAATAAGTGTTGGCCTTTCTTTGATTTTAAATATTGATAGTCTTTGTTACACAAGTTTTTCTTAACTTTAAATTTAATTTCTTTCATTTTCTCTAATGGTAGCAACTATGCCTTGTATTTTGGAGTTATCTGCCTAGCAACTTGACCATGAGCCATTTGAGCTAACAGTGCAATTCTCAAGCTTTCTGGATTGCAACGCTCTATTGTTTCTTGACTTCCACATATTATCCATATTTCTCTTTCTTTCTTTTTTAAAGGTTTTCATTAATAGATTACAGAAAAATGTTGTAAGAACTCAACTTCTGTTTTGCTTCTGTTGTCTCTGTCACAGGTAATTGTTCCCAAGCTATTAAAAAATATAATGAATATTGTTAACAGGACTTTGAAATCAAAGATAGTTGTTGGGTGTGTGTGTTTTTGGGGTTCGTGTGTGGGAAGTCAAAAGAAAGTCTACTTAAATAATTCAACAAATATATTTAGTGCCTAATATATACCAGAAACTGTTGTAAGTTCTGGGAAAACAAGAGTGTACAAGGCAGTGCTCCTGTTTTCAGGGAACGTATACTCTCATGGTAGGATCATGAGCATGGAGGGAACAGGGTCATGAACAGAGAGACAGATCATGAAGAGGGAGTGATAGGATGTGAGACGTGTGTGCTGCTTTTTGCTAGAGTGGTTAGAGAAGGCTCTGTAATAAGTGACATTTGAACAAAGACTTGAAAAAAGTGAGGAAGCCTAGTGGCTATCTGGGGGAAGAGCTTTCTAGGTGGAGAACACTTGGGTACAGAGGCTTTGAGGCAGGAGTTTGCATAGCATTTTGAGGAATATCAAGGAGACCAATTAGAGTGGAGTGGCATAGAGGAAGGGGAGAGTGAAAGGAGATGAAGTTAAAAAGTTAGCTGGGGAAGAAATTGTAGGTTCTTTTAGGCCATGGCAAAGACTTTGGATTTTTTTTCCTTAGTGAGATGGGAAGCCAATGGGGAATTAGGAACAAAGGAATGATGTGAACATTTTGACAGGATCACGCTGGCTGCTGTAAGGAAAATGAATTAGGCTTAGTTCCTTAGAGGTCGAACCTAAGATGGGGATGTGCATGATTTCTGGAAGGAAAAGGGTAGAGGATGGGCAAGAATGTGATTTCAGGTAATGAATAGCTTCAGCCTGATTTTTTCTGGAGTATAAGTTATTCTGTGGAGTTTTTCCCACATTGAGACAAGCAAGAGGGGCTTTTACCCTCATCCTGCTTATTGGGTAAAGACTCTGGGGAAGGGGATAGACAATGTAAATCCCAAGCACCTGCAGGTGGGGTGGTTTCCATTGCCCAAGGGCAACAGTTCTCTTTGAGATATTCACAGCAGCTGGGAAAGGGGTGCATCAACCAAATTAATAAAAGGGTGTCCAGGAAACCTGACTGAGGGTGCCAATAGCATCTCTACACAGAATAAGAGTGGAAGTAGAGATACCAATTAGGAGGCTACTGTAATAGTCCTCAAGAGAGACGAAGTTGGCTTGGACTAGAATGTAGCAGTGGAGGTGTTGAGAAGTGGTTGGATTCTGGATATATCTTGAAGGCAGAGCCCACAGGATTTTGCTAGTGGATTGCCTACAGAATGTAAGAGAGAAGAATCAAGAACAACTCCATTGGCTTAGTTGTCTATTGAGATTAGGAAGACTGTGGGAGGAGCAGGTTTTGGAATGGGGTAAAATTAGAAGCTCTGGTTAAGACATTTTAAATTGAAAATGCCTCATAGATATCTAAATGAAGATATCAAGCAGGCAATTGGATTTAAGTGTCTAAAGTTATGAAAATATGTTTCAGTTCCTAGGTTCAGATGATCAACCACCTATGGCACTGAAAGAATGTGCATGTGGGTTTAAGTAAGAAAGACCTATTAGTTCCAATAAACTTTAAAAAGGATTAAAGGTGAATATTGGACACTAAAGGTCAGTAAGCTTGATGGCAACTTCAGGCACCATTTCTAAAATGGATCATTAAACAAATGACTTTTGGGTAATTTAATACAAGTTGTAATAATTTGGAGGTAGCATAGATTTCCAAAGAACGAATCAGACCATACTAAATTTATTTCCATTTTTGAAAGGTATTCTAGGCACATAGGTTGGGTAAATCCTGCAGCCTTAGTATGTCCTGATTTTCATGCAGTGTTGAAGTTTCTTTATCATATCCTTCTGATAAAATGAAGAGTTATGGGCCAGACAAAACAGTTATGTAGGTTTTTAGTTGGCCAAACAAGAAGAGCAAAAAGGGGTCAACCCTTACACTATTGTTTGCTACCAATCAAGTTGTTATGTCACCAGGCCCTTTGTTAGTCATGTATATATATATATATATATATTTTTTTTTTTTGTCGACAACTTAAAGAGGAACAGCTAGAAAGCATATTATTAGCTTGGAAGATGATGCAGCCTGGAGAGAAATAGCCAATATATTGAAGTATAGAATATAAGTTTGAAAGGAGAAGGAGGAGAAACCCAAATGCAAATCTGAAATTTAATAGGGATGCATGCAAAAGAAAGTAAAACACCTCCATTTACAGATCGTGAAAGATCTTCCTTCAGCCAGGAACAGAGTCAATAATTTTTTTAAAAAAAGAAGTTTATTTTTCATTAAGTCAGCTGTAGCATTAAATTCAGATTGTGGGCTTTGGGGCCATCGGCCTTGGTTGGAACCCTGGCTCTGCCATTTACAAGTTGTATGATCTTGGGTATGCTTCTTAAAATCTGTTTCACTTTCCTTACCTGTAAAATGAAGATGATAATATTAGTTGCAACTGATATTGTTGGATTTGTAAGAATTAAGTGAGTTAAGACATGTAAAGTACTTAGAGCAATACTTGGCACGTAGTAAGTGTTAGGTAGGTCATTATCACAGCAGGTTTAGCAGTATGATGTGGTTGCTAAAAAGGTAAAGCAATCTTTGGGTATAATGTTAGAAGTGAGGGGTCAAGATCAAGGGAAGCTCAGGGCCCACTGTATTTTTCATCGCCAAGATTTTGTGTTCAATTCCGGGTGTCTCTAATTTAAAAAGTGTCTATACTTTGTGGGAGAGGGTGCTGGAAGTGGTAAAGGGTGCGGACTCATACCGAGTAAAGAAAATGGAAAGGACTGGGATGGAGAGTATGACTTCTCTTGGAGAAACATTCAGAAGCTGAAATAAAGCTTTCTTGAAAAATCTGAAAGGCTGTCATGAGAAGAGGAATTAGACAAAGTTTCTGTTGCTCTGGAGACAGATCCCGGAGCAAAGGGAAGGAGTAAAAGATGAAATGGGGTTGCAAAAGTGTCGTAGCTTTCTGTTATGGGTGACAGAGGCCTGTTCTAGCTCTGCCTCTATGTTACTGTGTGATTCAAGACTCTTAACTCTTCAGGCCTCAGTTTCATAATCTGAAATCAGGGTTTGGATTAGATGCATTCTAAACTGAAAATTATGGTTGGTCTATCAATGAACTGTCTTCATAGACAGTGAGTTTTCTATCATTGGAAATGTCTAAGTAAAGGACACAAGATATCTTAAGAGTAGATATTGAATTTGATTGTATTGAATTTGGCCTAAATGACACCAAAAGTCTTTTAATTCTAAGATTTTAGGGAATTTTTTGGTATATTTTCGATGCTTTTTCCATCCCCCATCCTTACCCCCAGCCCTGCTCTGTTGATGATGATATACACTCCCAAATGATTACTTAAGAACTCCTGACATTCCCCATTGGTTAGACTAAGGTGTGATTTCCACCCTATTCACCTTCTGTGGGGCATAAAACTCACAGATAATTGGATGACCTCCTGAGAGAACTCATGGTACTAATTCCCATAGTGCCTAACGTGGCACACAGAAACTCTAGTTCTAGCATGTTATCATTGCTCCTATTCTGTACTTCAAGTGAAAAAAGTGAAAAGTACCCAGAAGCTACTGACTCCATATTACATAGCTCCTAGACTCATGGCTGCATATTGAATATGTGGTGCCTGTGCAGGCCTGGAATCTGCAGACTGGGGGATGGGTACAGCAGGAAAAGGAGGCATTAAACACAGCAACGGCAGACTGGATGGCAGCCATGAGCAGCAGAGCTGTGGTCATCTGTTGTCTGCAGCTGCCAGGAAGTCATTCTTTACACAGAAAATATTTGCTGACCACTTATCATGTGTAGGACACTGTGCTAGGCACTCTGAGAGACACGTAGGGGTGTGACACACTGCCCCTTTCAGGCAAGGAGCTTCTAGTCTGATTGGAAGACAATTATGAACTAGCAGCAAACGCTTTGTATAGTTCTGGTATTAGGGTTCTCTGGAGAAACAGAACCAATAGGTCATAATTGATTATGTTACATATATCATACTCATATGAGATTTATTATAAGGAATTGGCTTATGCAATTATGGAGTCCAAGACATCCCACAGTCTGTTGTGTGCAAACTGGAGACCCAGGTAAACTAGTGGTATAGTTCAAAGGCCTTACAGCAAGAGAGCTAAAGAGCTGTTAGTGTGGCTCCCAGTCTAAACCTGAAGGTCTGAGATCCAGGAACCCAAGGGCAGAAGATACATGGCCCAGCTCCAGCAGTCAGGGAGAGAGCAAATTGAACTTTCCTCAGCCTTTTCATTTTATTCAGGCCCTTAATGGATTGGATGTTGTCCACTAGCACTGGGGAGGCCATCTGCTTTACTCAGTTCACCAATTAAAATGCTAATATCTTCTGGAAACAACGTCACAGACACACCCCAAAATAAAGTTTAACCAGGTATCTGGGCATTCCATGGCTCAGTCAAGTTGACACATAAGATTAGCCATCACAGTGCTTCATTATTTGCAAAATGCCTGCAAGCAAATTATTCTTCTCTCAATAGGCTGTGGATTAAACCCTTGGAGTATCCTCACAACAACCTGTGAGGTACTGTTACTCCCACTTTCCAGTCAGGAAATGATGGCTCTGACAAGCTAAGCAGCTTACTGGAGATCACCCATTTGTGCTGTCTGAAGTGCGCTTGCTGCAACTGAAGTAGACCTAGGCCTGACTGCTGACTCCAATTCCAGTGTTCTTTCTACTACTGTACACTAAAATGCACAAGGAAAGTCAAAAAACAGTGTATATAGACTATAGTATATATAAAGAGAATGGCACAGGTTTGATGTGTTATAGGAATTCAGTAATGGAGATCACTGTTGTTGAAGGAAGGACTGTGGAGACAGGTTAAAGTTTGATGGATTGAGACCCAAGGAAGGCATTCCAGACACAGCAAAATTTTATCAAAGATGGGAAACAAGAAAGAACAAATTTAAGATGTTCACAGGGCTGCTAAGTTTGGTTGCATCATTTGTGCCTTGCATAACTGTGGGGGTGTAATTCACACAGGCACTGATACAAATGGCATCCCAGCGGCCGTTCACGGAATGGCATCATTCCGTGAACAGCCTGTACAGTGGTCTGGGGAAAGCCCTGAATGTGTACATCAATGAAAATGAGTTGGAGAGTTTTGTAGAGAAGAGAGATAGAAACCTGGAAAGATGGTCCAGGAACTGATCAAGGAAAGATAGGAAGGTTAGGGTAAAGATTTTCGACTTCAATCTATAGGCAATGAATGATTCTTAATCAGAAAAGGGTCACAATATAAACAATGTTTTGAGATGATTGATCTAGAGATGTGCAAATTAAATTTGAAAGGGGAGAGGTTGGCAACAGAAGACCAGATAGTACTTTGGTCTCCAAAACATGAGCTTAAAAAGGATCAGAGCAATGGTGGTGACAATGAGAAGACAAAAAAAGAGACAAATATAAAAATCTTCTTTCACTAATTCAAAGATGTTCTTTGAATGTTTAGTAAGTACAAGGCATTGTGCTATATACCGATGATTTAATAGTGAACCAAATAGGCATGATTCTTGCCATTTTAGAGTTCTTAGACCAGTAAGGGAGTCAGACATTCATCAGACAAATACATATGATGATGCTGTGAAGGAAAAGAACAAGAAGATATGAGAATGTATAACAGAATTGAATTTGATCTAGTTTGTGCAGATAAAGATCAGGGATGTCTTCTTTGGGGGAAAAAAACAACAACAGATGTTTGAATTGAGAATGGGAGGGTGAATAGGAGTAAACTATGCAAAGGGAGGTAAGGAAAGGGACAACAGCATTCCAGACAGTGGAAGCAGTGTGTGCAAAGGAACTGTGGCAGGAAGCATGGATTTAAAATGTGAAATATGATCGAGAGATTTAGTATACGGCAAGAAAGGTAGAGAGTGCCTGACATGAGGCTGGAAAGAAAGGCAGGAGCCGGATAATATGGGGTTCTTTGTTTTCATTTCTGAAGCAACAAGAAGGTGTTGGACATTTAAATCAGGAGCTAATGTGTTCAATTTTGCATTTTGAAATGGATCTTCTTGATGCTATGTGGAGAATAGAGGGGAATTGACACTCAGGAAAACTGGTACAAGCTTGTTACAGTAGTCCAAGAGAGAGATCATGTCGGATTGGACAACAGAGATGGTGGTGAGGAGAGAACATTATGAAAGAGGACTTACCAGGACTTGATGACTGATAGGATGCACATAAAGAAAGGAGAAAAATGAATCAGCAAGTGAAGTTTTTCATTTGGGAGTCTTCCTACCCAGTGTTACTATTAGGGCAATATTATGGAAAATGGGAGGTGGTGCTGGTTTTGATATGCAGATTTGGGGGCATGTGTTGGGTTATCCAAGTGAAAATGCATCTAGAAAGCAGTTGGATTGGGATTTATAAAAACAACAAAAGGATTGAAGTTGTAAGATTGAGAACTGTCAGTAAAGTTGGTGGTGGTTAAAATAATGTGATGGGAGGAATCTATAAGTAGAGGGGATAGTGAGGAAACATACTAGTGGACTCAGAGCTGAATTGTGTAGAACAACTGGGTAAGGTGAACTGATGTAGTAGATGAACATGCCGAGAAGTGGCCACAGAAGAAAAAAGGTATTAGTCCACCAAGAAAAATCAGAAAATTGGCCACTAAACATAGTTTAAAAAATTATAACCTCATATATACTTCCCTTAATTAAATAACAGTATATCTATCAGGATATATACTTCCAGAAAGGAGATTACTATGTGGACTGCAGTGTACCATAAGTGTACCAAAGTCATCATACCATGGTTGCTCTAAGAATATAAATTTGTTTAGGGATGGACAAAAATTAAGCTTATGGCCAATTCTAGCCAGAAGACTAGAAGATTCTTATCTCTGCATACACTAGCCTCAACTGGAGAAAGTATACTTAGCTTATAGCTTTTACTAGTGATCTAGTATTGTGGTCTAGAATCAGATTCTGTAAGACCCATCCATTTGTAAATAAATAGACCAAGGACCTAGTGTATCATCAAGATGCTTTTTTTTTTTCTAAAAAATTAATAAGTAATTTGTTTCTAGGTCTGAGAAGTCACAGTGTGTTCCTGTGACCAAGTACACCAAACTTCCATTCTTATTCCAAATGTCTCTAAAATCCAGTAACGCTTGTCTCAGCATTGAATAAGCACATTAAAAAGGAAGTTATTGACTTCCTCTGCTGAAAGGTTTTTCTTTCCTTTACAGGTATGCCCAGAGACTTCAGTTCTAAGATGGTAGTGGCATGCTCAGTTTGTGCCAGCTGCTGTCAGGGATTATGGGCCAAATTGGTTCTTTTTGGATGTAAAACCAACTTGAGGTGGGCACCAATGACTTAATGCACTTGCAAAACAAGGCATTTAAGTGAAAGTCTTTGTGTTCCTCTCTTTGGAAAGTCTTTTGTGAAAGCAAAACTCAGGTGGCTTCATCCAGCCAGGATTAAATTCAAAGTTGACTACTGTAAAGACAAAACAAAAAAGTTCAAGTCAACGAATTGGGTAACTTGTTCAGTTTATGGTTAGTTGAAAACATAAGGCAAGACTTTTTCACTACCCCTCCACATCTCTGCACAGAGTGCGTGCATGTGAAGAATCATCCTCTGATAGCTGCCTTTTGTGGTTTCACACTTGGAGAGCTAGCTCTGAACCACAGTCCCATAGTAGGGTGGGTCTGTTCTTTTTGTAGTATTCCTGATTTATCCCACTGTTTTCACAGTTTCTTCTGACATGCTACTTCCCCCTGCCCCAAGTATTTGAGGTGAACATTTCAGATGGGTAGGATGACCACTCTTCCAACCTAAGCATAGATAGTTCGCTGAAATAAAAGGAGAGTTAAGTTTCATGTATGACAAAAGTAAGTGCAGATCCAGGACTTTAGGAAAAGTTTACATTTTTAGGAATTATATCTAGGGAAGTACTACTTGAAGTCTAATCCTTTAGCAACAACATTTATTAACCTTTAAAAAAATCAAAGTATAATTTATATACAGTGGATTGCTCAAATCTTCAAGTTTAATCACTTTTGATAACTGCATATCAAGACACAAAATATTTTTATCAGCCCAGAATGATGTTCCCTCATGCTTTTTCCCACTCAATTTCCAAACTCACCCCCAATCAACTGCTGATCTGCTTTCTATTGCATAGGTTAGTTTAGTTTATTCTAGAATTTCTTATGACTGGAATCATACAATGTATGTTCTTTTGTGTTTTGTTTCTTTCACCAGACATAATACTTTTGAGATTCATTCATGTTGTATATATCAGTAGTTCATTTCTTTCTATTGCTGAGTAATATTCTATTCTTTGAATATGCCACAGTTTTAAAAAAACACTTTTGCCTGTTGACGTACATCTGGGTTTTTTCTAGTTTTTGGCTATTATGAATAAAGCTGCTATGAACATTTTTATATAGGGCTTTATGTAAGCATAGGTTTTCATTTCTCTTGGGAAAATATCTAGCAGTAGAATTGCCTGGCCACAGGGTAGACATATGTTTAACTCTTTAAGAAACTACTAAACAGTTTTCCAAAGTTATCGCATCATTTTATACTCCCACCAGCAATACATGAAAATTTGGATTGCTCCACATTCTTTCCAACATTCGATGTTGTTAATCCTTTCTTTTAAAAAAAATTTCAGTCATGTATGTGTGTATGTGTGTATATGTGTGTGTTGTTTTACTTTGCATGAACCTGATAACTCATAATGTTGAGTGTCTTTATATGTGCTTGTTGGCCATTTGTATGTCTTCCTTTGTGAGCTGTCTGTTCAAGTCTTATTTAAAAAATTGATTTGTCTTTTTATTATTGATTTATGGAATTTCTTTGTATGTTCTGTATGCAATATATTCGTCAGAGAGATACATATTATATATTTATATATGTAATATTCACTATATATAGATATTTATATATTATATAAATATATTTATATATATTTTATAATATATTTATATATTATATAATATATAAATATATATAATATATATAAAAAATATATAAAATATATATAATATATAAATATCTATATATAGTGAATATTTTATATAAAGATTATATATTTATATTTTATATACAAATTTTATATTTATATAATATTATATAATATAAATATAGTTTTTATATGAAATATATGAAATATATAAATTATATAAAATATAATTTTTATATAAAATATAAATATATAAATATATAATTTATGTATATTATATATTATATATATAAATATATAATTTATGTATATTTTATATTTTTATATATAAAATATTCACTATATATAGATCTAGCTATCTATCTAATGAATCTTTTTCTCAACATGTGATTTGTGATTTATTTTCTTGATGGGTCTTGATGAGCAAATGTTTTACAGTTTGAGGTAGTACAGTTTATCAGTGTTTTTCTTTTATGGTTTATGCTTTGTATGTTCTTGAAAAATGTTTGCCCATTGCAAGGTTGCAAACATTTTCTTCCACTATTTTTTCCTTTGTAACTGTATTATTTTATATTTGCATTTAACTCTAGAACCCATCTCATATGGATTTTTTTGGATGTGGTGTGAGGTAGGGGTCAAGGTTCTTTCTCACTCGTTTTTTGTTTCTGTTTTTGTTATGGATATCCAGTTATTCCAACCCAGTCATTGAAGATATTTTTCTTTTGCCATTGAATTGCTTTGGTGGCTTTGTCAAGAGTCACTTGACTGTATGTGTGTGTATATATATATATATGGTTGTATTTCTGTACTCTCTATTTTGTTTCTAGTCCTGTTTTGTTTTCTGTTAGTAATGATTTTGAAATAGGAATAGATTGGGATTCTTAGATATATAGAAGTTAATGAATTAGTATAGTCCACAATAAGCATTTTTTTTTTAACCACTTGAAGACTTTTTCTTGTGTTCAATGAACACAAGATCACTTATTTGATCCTTATGTGAGTACTTGAGGGGAAGTGGTTACAAAGAGCCAGAGTGCTAGTGTGTTTTGGCTTTTACTCACTGTTTTAAGCAACATCTTCCAAGAATAAGCTGAAATCCAGCAAGAATTAGCTGGTTTGGGAGGAAAAACAGAGGAATAGAGAGAGTCTAGAAATGCAGGGGCTGATGGGGTTGGAAAAACCAGCCACTCCTGAACTGAAATAAGCTGCTGCCTTTCGATCCAAACCTATTATTTCAAATGGTTGCAGTGTAGTTGCCATGAGTTGAGAGAGGTAAAAGCTAGGTCACATTTGACCTTTTGCAATTAGTTAAATGTTTTTGCTGAATTCTTACCCACTTTTATTCCACCCAGTGTCTCTTCCTCTGGTGCTTTGGCTCAGGTAAACCAGAGGTCATGTCCTGGCTTTCCTTGGAGGGCCCATCTTTCCTTAGAATTCAGGTTACTTGTCCTATGATTGCAACTCTCTAATAGTTCAAGAAAAGCTCTGATTTGTACTCTATCCGGCTTTATTGTTGTGAATGTTGAACAGATGTTTTTCCAGCTTTTTACATCCCATGTGGAAATAGAACTCCCAAGAGAGTGATTTAGAAAGATATTATTCATCTCGTAAGATAACTTCCTGTAGTATTCCTTTGAATTGCAATATCCATTACCATTCCCTCCAATCTGTTTCTTTATGGGATCTTACTCACCTGCCTCTAAACTGCTAGACTACATCTCCTGGAATGTGCAATTTGGCATGTATTTCTATTCTAAGTAACATGTACAGATCCTGGCAAAATCTAAAAGACCCTGTTTGTTGATTAATTGATGAATGGAATGCATTTACCAATCTTCTCACCTGACAAATGCTTATCTATCTTTCAAGACCAAAAGCAAATGTCACTTCTTCTGAGAAAACTCTATGAGTTCCTTTAGGAAGAGTTAGTTATTTTTTCTCTATGCCTTCATAATACTTTGTACATTCCTCCACTAGATGATTTTTATATCTTTTAGTTTAGATTGTGAATAAGATTGGAGCATGACCAATTCTTCTTATTTTGTATCTTTAGGTGCCTAGAACAATGTGTGGTACATATAATTATGACTCAGTTTGTCAAATGGATGCATAAAAATTGATTTTCTAAATGAGCTGCTGAATGTCTTTGTTGAATGATTATACACATTGGGTTTTGCATTTATGTAACTTTTATGTACATGAAGAAATGTACTTGTAAAGGTATGTGTATATGTGTGTGAATGTGTTTCATCTCCTAATGATGCAGGTAATTGCAGAATTTGCTTAGGACAAAGATATGGCACCTCTGCCACCATTTTCTCCTTGTATGCCATGCCGTGAGATAAACCACCTCAGTTCTTTTTCCTATTGATCCCGGGCATGAATTCAGAATCTGATCTTTCAATAATAATTCCACCAATGAACCAGATAGTTCTCCTTCCCTAATCTAAGAGGCTCCTAACACAATAAGCCGGGGGGTCACCTTTGATTGATGCCCTTGCTGAATGGTACCTACAGGGAAGATTCTAATAAGCTGCAGACACTTTGCAATTCCTGTCTTTCAGAACTTAATCGCATTTGCATTTTGGCTATGATCAGATGGTGGAAACACAAACTCCAAACTGTCAATCAACTTAGGCTTCTTTTCCAACTTTTCATAAATAAATTTCTTTAAAAATCTTTGAACATTCTTTTAAACACCAAAATTTTGCAACTAGTTTTTAAACAATTACAATATATTCTACCTATATGTTACATTATAGTTGGTAACCTGGAATTGTTCATTACTGAAAATCTAACTTAGGAGGTATGCATCTAAATGTGTGTGTGTGCATATGTGTGTGAACTGAGGTATTCATGAGATTTGAGGGAGAAAAGAGGGAAAATATTTACTGAAAATATATTTTTTTATATTGTCCAGTTTTTACCTTTAAATATCAGTAGAAAAAATGGAAGCATATAGATTTCTGGCATGTAATTTATCTTCAAAACAGAAATTAAACCTAACCAGTTATAAATTTGAGTTTCTTTCTGAATTAACCATGTTGGCATTACCCCAGCTACCTCCTTATGTTCACATGGTTGCTTCCAGACTCTATGTAGAATTTTATGCCTCTGTAGTATCAAATTTGTTAAATGGCATATTTTTATATCAGTAATTTTTATAGCATATTGTTATTCCAGACTTTTACATGCCTCTAATTTATTCTTAACTTCAATATAGCAGTATTGATTTTTTTTTCTTCCAAGTTTGATGGTATGAACACTTCAGTTGTGATTTAAAGTCATTTCAACACCATCAATAATTTGCACTTCATTTTCTATTCTTTTGCAAACTTAAATATTTGGGCAGGTACAACTGGAAGTAATAATAATACTCCTCACTAATTTTTGTATCACTTTTAAAAACATTTAGATTATTTCTTAATGTGATTGAGATTTTGTGTCTCTAATGACTTTGAATTATCCATGACACTTAAATGCAGAATAGTAAGAACAGTTTTGGTTGCAAATCAGATAGAACCTGATACAGCTTCCTTAAGTTATATTTTCTCTCTTTGTCTGCTAGTAACAAAGAATAAATTGATCATAATCTTTCTCTTTTGTAGAACTACTATCAATGCCTCTTACAAAATGAGGTCATTGGATTGCAGATTTGGCCTTCAAGAAGATTTTGTGGCCTTTCTCAGCTGTCTAGGTGCTGTGTTTCTATGGCTGCAAGAATGATGGTTAAAGGTAACATGGATGAGGGAGGCTTATGAGGCATGTTTTGTTTGTTATATAAAACAAGGCTCACAAATGCAGCAATAAGGGCATTGATTTTTTTCCCTTGGCTACTTTGCAGTGGAGATAAATTGCCGCCAGGTGAATGGTGGTACCTTGGTTATTTGGCCCATAGTGTAAATAGCTTTAGTAGGAGACCTGTTTAGAGCATCAATTTTCTGTTTTAAATATATCGCTTTATTATTGGCACAGAATTATGATCACATTAATGGAGACAGAAATAAAGAAGAAAAACTAAAAATCATGTCTTTATTTTCCCTTGCTTCATGTCCATTTATAACCATAATTTATGTGTTGTTGTAATCATATTTTTGATACATAATTTTCTTTTCTAATTTTTAAATAACATAACATATCAAAAGCATGTTTCCATGCCACTACGTTGTATTATTTATAATGATCATTTTAACAGAATATCATGTATTTTTACGTGTCAGAAGATGTTCTTTTTAAAAAACTGTGTATTAAATGTTGAATATATATACAAAAATTTATAAAAGTTACACGAAATCACCATAAATCAATACCCATATGCCTATCATTCAATGTAAGTTAAAGAACATTGCTATTATCTTTGGAGGCCTCTGTGTTCTTTTTTCCCACCTCATCCTCTTCATTACCCCTCCAGAGGTCATGTGATCACCCTCCTAAATCTTGTGTTTATTGTATGTTAGTTCTCTTTATAATTTTACCATATTTGTTTGTATTCCTAAACAGCATACAATTTAGTGGATATTTTAATCTATATTTAAATGGACTAAAAAATATGAACACATTTATCTGTAAATTGTTTTTTCACCCAATATTAAACTCCTATGTGTTTTCTATGTCATTGCGTTATATTGTATTCATTTACATGGTTGTCAAGTATTTCATTATATGAATGCACCACAACTTATTGTCCATGATAAACATTTGGGCAAATTCTAGTTTTTTTCCTACTGTAAATAGTAATGTGAAGAATATTTTAATAACACAATTTCTATTACAAATGTCTAAGAGTTTCTTTATAATGTATGAGTAATTCTGTCGGGTCATTGGTGTGTATCTCTTCAAATAGATAGGTAATGCCAAATTGTTTTCCAAAGTGGTTGTACCAAATTATACTTCTACTAGCAATGTGTAAGAATGCTGGTTGCATCATATCCTTGCCAGTGCTCACTTGATATTACCAGATATACTTTTTGCTAATCTGGTGGGTTTGAGAATCTTTCTTATTTGGTTTTAATATAAATTTTTCCAACTAGTAATGAGGCAGAACATCTTTTCATATGGGTTCTTTTCTGTGATGTGCTTGTTCAAATCCTTTGCTCATAGTTCTCTTGGATTTTCTTTTCTTATTGGTTTGTGGGAGATTTTTAAATATATTCTGGATATCAATTTTCTGAGTTACGTGGGTTCAAATATCTTCTCCCATTCTGTTTTCCACTACCTTTATAGTGCCTAGTAGTAAATAGATAATTTTAATTTTGATATAGTCAACTTTATCAAATTTTCTTTGAATAATTATGCCCTTTGAGTCTTGTTAAGAAAAATTTCTCTCCTCAAGGTGTTAAGGATGTTCTTCTACACTGTCTTCTTTAATGTTATAGTTCTCTCTTCCATTGTTATGTTTTTAACCCTTATAGAATTGATTTTGTGTACACTGTGATGTAAAAGTACATTTTCTTTCTTTATCTCTCTCTTTTTTTAAGACAGGGTCTCACTCTTTCATGATCTATAGCTCACTGCAGCCTTGAACTCCTGGGCTCAAGCCATCCTCCCACCTCAGCCTTCTAAGTAGCAGGGACTATAGGCATGTGGCACCATGCCCAGCTAATTTTTCTGTTTTTTTTTTTTTTTGAGAGATGGGATCTTGCTATGTTGCCCAGGTTGGTCTTGAACTCCTGAGCTCAGGGAATCCTCCTGCCTCAGCCTCCCAAAGTGCTGGGATTATAGGCATGAGCCACCATGCCTAGCCTCTCTCTCTCTCTTTTTCTTTTCAATAAGTATATTCGTTCATTTTGCACTGCTGTAACAAAATACCACAGATTGGCTATTTTATAATAAATAGAAAATTATTGGCTCACAGTTCTGGAGGATGGGAAGTCAAGGATCTGGCAAAGACTGTCTTGCTCTGTCATCCCATGGCCAAAAGGCAAAGAGAGCGTGAGGGTGAAAGAGAGAGAGAGAGAGAGAGAGAGAGAGAGAGGCAAAAGGGAGCCGAGCTTGCCCTTTTATAAGGAACCCACTCCCATGATAATGCCATGAATCCATTCATGAGGGCAGAGCAGTCAGGGCCTAATCACCTATTAAAGGTCCTATCTCTTAATACTGTTACAATGGCAATTAAATTGTAACATGAGTCTAGGAGGGGACAAATATTCAAACCCTAACAATAAGGATAACCAATTATCCAAGAACAATTTGTTAAATATTTATTCTTTTCCCACTGATTTGCAATGCTAGCTGTGTCATAAACCAAGTTGCCATATATGTGTGGGTCGATTTCTGGGTTCTTAACTTTAAAAAAAATGCTGAGTCGGCCGGGCACAGTGGCTCACACCTGTAATTCCAGCACTTTGGGAGGCTGAAGTGGGCGGATTACCTGAGGTCAGGGGTTCAAGACCAGCCTGGCCAACATGGTGAAACCCCGTCTCTATTAAAAAGTACAAAAAATTAGCCGGGTGCAGTGGCACACACCTGTAATCCCAGCTACTCAGGAGGCTGAGGCAGGAGAATCGCTTGAACCCGGGAGGCAGAGGTTGCAGGTGAGCCGAGATTGTCCCGCTGCACTCCAGCCTGGGTGACAGAGTGAGACTTCATTTTGAAAAACAAACAAACAACAACAACAACAACAACTGCTGAGTCGGCCGGGCATGGTGGCTCACGCCTATAATCCCAGCACTTCAGGAGGCTGAGACAGGTGAATCACTTGAGGCCAGGAGTTCAAGACCGATTGGCCAACATAGTGAAACCCTGTCTCTACTAAATATACAAAAATTAGCGGGACGTGGTGGCACACTCCTGTAGTCTCAGCTACTTGGGAGGCTGAAGCAGGAGAACCTAGGAGGTGGAGGTTGCAGTGAGCTGAGATCATGCCACTGCACTCCAGTCTGGGCTACAGAGTGAGACTCTGTCTCAAAAACAAACACAAACTTATCAAATAATGTAAATTGTGGGTATAAACCCACATAAAGGCTGGCTGTCACTACCAGTTCTTTGAAGGTGGAGTCAGTTTGTTTCTGGTTAATTCTTACTGCAGGGGCATAGCCCTTTGAGATCTCAACTGTATGGGAGGAGTTGCCCATTGATTTATCACACTGGGACAATCTCCAGAAAATTTTGAAAACTTAAACTCAAATTGAGCTGATTTGGCAAGTATTCTAATGGAGACAGCCAGCTGCAGTGCTGTCTTTTCTAAAGTTTGGCTTCAGTATCTTTTATATTCTTGCTATAGCATTAATTTAAAACGTATAAACATTTTTACCTTTCGGTTTTAGTATTTTAGTTTTAGTTGTTTTTTATCTTAACAGAGATGGTAGTTGTTTTTTATCTTAACAGAGATGGTCACTTTTGGCACTTAGCCCATCATAAAAATGGAAATAAAAGTTTTTGTAAACTATTTTTCAACCTGATTTTAAATGACTGCATAATATAATATAATAAAATACCACATAAATAAACTGACATTTATTTTTACAATTAATATTTTAACATTTTAAGAGAGTCCACTCATCAAATTGATATAAAACAAGTTACTTGACCATGTTTTCATTGTGCATTTATGTTGTTTTCAGTGTTTCTCTATTATCAAAATACTATCATGAAATTTTAAAAAGGCTTTATACATCTAAGGGACTTGTATAACATGATGAGACATTTCTGTTTTATCTTGTAGGCTATGGTGACACATCTAATTGTTTTGAGCTGGGAAGTGACGTGGTCAGATTTACATTTTAGAAAAAGTGAGCCATGAATTGCAGGTGGTTAAGGTTAAAGACAAAGAGACTGATAACAAAACCATTTTAATAGTCAAGGTAAGATTTGATGGGGGGTATGAACAAGGCCAGAGGCAGAGGAGATTAAGAAGAGGGCCTATACAAAACCAAAACCAAAAAAAAGCTCCCCAACACCACCCCTCTCAACTAGAATACATCTAATCAAGGAAGTTAAAAAATGAGCAAAAGACATAGACACTTTTCAAAAGAAGACATACAAGTGACCAAGGAACATGAAAAAATGCTCAACATCACTAATCATCAGAGAAATGCTAATCAAAACCACAGCGCAATACCGTCTCACACCAGTTAGAGTGGCTATTATTAAAAAGTCGAAAAATAAGAACAGATGCTGGTGAGGTTGCACAGAAAAGGAAATGCTTATATACTGTTGGAGGGAATGTAAATTAGTTCAACTACCATGAAAATCAGTTTGGAGATTTCTCAAAGAACTTAACACAGAACTATCATTTGACCCAGCAATCCCATTACTGGGTATATATCCAAAACAAAATAAATTGTTCTACCAAAAAGGCACATGCATTCATATGTTCATCATAGCACTATTCATAATAGCAAAGACATGGAATCAATCTAAGTGCCCATCAATCATGGATTAGATAAAGAAAATATAGTACATATACACCATGGAATACTATGCAGCCATAAAAAGAATGAAATCCTGTTCTTTGTAGCAACATGGATGTAGGCAGAGGCCATTATCCTAAACAAATTAACACAGAAACAGAAAACCAAGTCCCTTAGATGTATAAAGCCTTTTTAAAATCTCACTTGTAAGTTAGAGATAAACAATGGGTACCCATGGACATAAAGTTGGCAAAAGTAGACATGATAGACATTGAGGACTACTTAGAGCAGGCAATATGGGAGGTAGGGGCGAGTATTGAATAACTATTGGGTACTATGCTCAGTACCTGGGTAACAGGATTAAACATATCCCAAACCTTAGCATCATGCAATTTCCCCAGGGTAACAAACTGCACATATGCACCCTGAATCTAAAATAAAAGTTGAAATTATTTAAATAATAATAATTTCACATAAAAAAGAAGAAGGCCTAGATTGGAAGACGCTTGCATTTTAGAATTTATAGGATTTACAGAGTAGTTGGATGAAAGGAGGCAGGAAGAAATAACAGGAGGACTCCAGTGTTTCTGGTTTTAGCAATTTAGTGGATGGTAATGTCCTTCAACAAAATGAAAAATGTAGAGAAGGAGCAGCTTATGAGTACAAGTTCACATACATTGAGTTTGAAGTATCTTTTGAGCTATTCACTGGATATATACCTTTGGATATTTGTATGTGAGGTGGTCTGGGCTGGAGATAAAATTTGGGAGTCATGAGGGAACATGTTGTAGCTTGGATAAGTCTGCCTGGAGAAATTGTGGAAAAAAAAAAAGGCTCAGGCAAAACCATGGAAAATACCAGTATTTAAGAGATCAGAGGCAGAGCTAATATAAATAAAATATGAAACCATTGTTCAAAGTGCAGGGAAAAAAAGCACTGTTAAAGGTGAATTGCAAAGTATTTTCATTTCTTCCATGATCTCTCTCTTGCCATCATGGTGGTTTTGCTTGCTACTTAATATCATTCCAAATAAGGAAAAACTGAAACTTTAAATTATTAGCTGAATTTTATCATTCATCTTTATATTGTGCAATGCCAATTTTAACAGCTTTATTGACATAAATTTACATACAATAAGTTCATCCATTTAAAATGCTTGGTTCAGTGGTTTTTAGTATGTTCACAGTGTTGTGCAACCATCACCACAATATAATTTTAGAACATTTTCATCATCTCAGAAAAAACACCCCTACACCCATTAGCAATCTCAATTATCCTCTTCCCCAGTCCTAGGCAACCATTAATCTACTTTCTGTCTCTGTAGTTTTGTCTATTCTGGACATGTAATGTAAATTGAATCATACAATATGTGGTCTTTGTGACTGGCTTCCTTTAGCAATGCCAAGTTTTAATGCAAATATCAGAATATTTATATTTCATGGCTCATCGCTGGAGGGTGCCTCGAGCTATACAGAAGAGACAAATTCAAGCCAGACTCAGGAAGGTTGGTGGAAAAAGGAAAGATCTCCTCCTATTCCTCCAACAATGGGGCTGGCCAAAGAAATGCTTGTGGGACAAGTGCGGACCCTCATAAGTACCTGGGAGCCCTGCGTGTTTGCTTGGGCCTGAAGGCTGCTACTTCTTCCCTTCTGTCATGCCCATACCCTGGCCAACAGTAAAGTTTGAGGAAATCAAGCTGGGCATCTCCTCTATCCATGATCTGCTGCCCTAACTTATGGCATATGGATGATCCCTAAGGATCTTTAAACCTCTGTGTCACAACATGCTCAGTACCTGCATGGGGATAGCTAAGAGGTTTATGTGCCAACACGCAGCCCCATCTCATTACCAGCCACATGTGCCAGAATGTTGCCAGTGTTATGCAGGAATAAAATGTGCACTCAACTCCTTGAACACTACGCAGGCCCTTTCCAGGGGCAGAGGGTGGCAGCACTCATGAGGTGGAAGGGGAGAGGGGAAGACCAGGCAGGACCAGGGATGCAAAGGGGGAATACCAGTAGGTACTGAGAACCCAGGGAAATGGTAGGAGACAGGAGGAACATGAGCTGAGGCTCCAAGCCCAGCACATGTTTTCATTGTCCCATTGGACTTCACTTATAAAACAGAAATTCAAAGATAAAATTAGGAATTTCAAGATAGTGACTACAAAACATTAAATGCCAGGCAGGTGCCCTTCTGAGCACTGGATCTTGTGCCACTGCACTGGTTTCACTTCTGTGAAGCTGGTCCTGGTCAGAGAAATGGAAAACTCCACAGCAGCAGAAAGAAAAGTATGCTGGGAGCTATGAGAAAGTCATGTCAAATAAGCCAACAGAGGAAACTGAAAAAGATGAGAGTGGTCAACATAGCCATTGCAAGAGAAAAGTGTAGGTAAGAAAAGGACTGAAAACTCTCATATGGTAGTACTGGTGACTGCTGAGAGCAATTTCAGTGGAATAGAAGGTGCACAAGCCAGATTATGGGGGTTGCAGAAAGAATGAGAAGTATAGAAGAGGAGACAATGAGCATTGACTTGTTCAAGAAACTTGGGCATAAAGGGAAGGGATGAGAGTAGAACTCTGAACAGCAAGGGTCTGGTGCAGAGTTTGGTAAATGACAGCCCACATGCTGGTCCATGGCCTATTTTTTTGTGACTAAAGTTTTATTGGAACACAGTGAATATCTACTCATGTATGTATTGTGTCTATCTGTTTTCACACGACAATGGCAGAGTTGAGTAGTTGCAACTGAGAATATATGGCCTTCAAAGTCTGAACTGTTTACTGTCTGGCCCTCGATAGAAGGTTTTTGACCTCTAATATAGAGTGGTGGTTCTTAGAGTGTGGCTCCTGGACTAGCAGCATCAGCATCACCTGGGAGCTTAGAAACACAAATTTTTGAGCCACATCCAAGACCTAGTGAATCAGCAATTTTGGAATGGTAACTCCTAATTTGTGTTTTATTAAGCTCTCCAGGCAATTCTGATACATCTTAAAGTATGAGAACCACTGGGATAGAGTGCACATGGAAAGAGGAACTTTTGATAGAGGGGAGACCTTCTTCCTCTGAGCCAGAGGGGAGGAAGAAAGGATGGGCGGGGACACATTAAAAGGACACTCACAGGATTCCATTCATTCTTTATACTGTCACACTCAGATTAGCAACATTACCTGGTCCAATATTAGATGGAAGCAACCAGGACAGATTTCCAAGTGATGTGTGCAACACCACCTAGGTCTAAAGTTAAACAGGGAAGAAGATTTCAAGTTAGTATATGACATGGAAGAAAGTTCTATTCAACAACTGTAAGGTGATGTACTCCCAGGAGAACTGCATGTTCATCCATTCATGCATTACATAGGCACTTTAGATGTTAGGTCTTCTCCTATCAAAAATTCTATGATTCCTGCCTAGAATGAACACTTCTTTCTAACCTGATTATTCTATCTAGAGTTGAAGTTTCTTCTTAGGATACATTCTGGTCTGTGGAGTTCTTTCCTTATTTCTAGGGGTCAGATCTCAGCTGCTTGGGGTTTAATTAAACCAACTAGTCAGAGAATCCACTGACCTGCTAAGACACCCATCAAAGGGCAGGGACAAATCTGTCTCTTCTCTCTGTTCTATTCTAAGAATTCTTGTCAGTATTTAGTGAATGATTCTTGTGTTCTGAAAAGCTGTGAAAGTGTGAAAGCCAGGGTGCTAGGTCAGTAGTATATTTTCTACACTCTTCAATGATTGTTGCTTACATTTTGTGAATTCATAATTCAAGTTCAATTGTATCCTTAGCAAACCAGTTCACATCATCCCAATTTCACACATTTGCTTTATGCTCTACAGTTAGAATTGCTTTTCTTTATGAAAAAGCAAATATATATTTTCAGGTATGAGGTACCTGATTTCCAGATTTGTTTTCCCTTTCCTGTGTTCCTTATGAAAAAATACCAGAGAAAGAGACAGGGGGCATTCAGAGAAGAAATGAAGCTGATATACCTGGTCTATCACATTGGGACCTATGGGCTCTGAGGGGCTCATGTGAACTCACACCTAGGGCTGGGGAAGGACTGGTGGTAAAAGAGGTAGTGGTCTAGGCCTAATTTAAAAATCATTAAAAAATTTTGTTAGGAAACCAAATAATAAGAGAAATGTACATTCTTTGAAATAAAATTTTTGATGGCCTCTCTGTGTGTGTATATTTTATAATAGTTGTATTTTCTCTTTGATTCATTGTCTTTTATGACTTTGTGCTTTTTTTCTAACCAATTAGTTTCTAAAACAACAAATATATGAACTGTTTCTCTTTCATATTTGCTGTAAATACTTTTTCTAGTTGGTTGTTTGCATTTTAATTTTGGCTATGATTTTATTTATGGCATCTAAAAATATGAAGTAGTCAAAGGTGTTAGTGTTTTTTAAAATGAGAATGTGGAGAAATGTCATGTTTACCTGCAGGCCAAAGAAATTTCCTGTATGGGAAAATTTTTTATGCTTTAGGAGTGCTGCAATGAGTGTACCTCATTTTGGCATGGATGGATTTGCTATTTCTGGCTGGGGAGACTGGAGTAGAAAGATGAGAGAGGATCACTATTAGCTGCTATTACTTGGATGATAGTGTCTTAGGTGCCTAGCTACTGGAGAGCTTTGTCAGATTCTTCTTAAATAAGCTAGCATGGGTGTGTGTCCAAGCTTTATTCCTGTGTACAGATACTAGCATGAAGGTAGCATGACTACTACTCACATCTGTCTATCAGACCTGCTGGGGCCTTGGCACAGTCTGTGCCCATATATGAGGAAGAATCTAGGCAGGTGAGATGTCCTTTCCTACTTGAATGACCAATGATGGGCAACTAGAGTGATGTTCTGTCTATGAAACAGCGGTCCTAAGCTTCTTGACCACTCACCCATAGTTGCTGGATGATTTCTTCTTTCAATTTATTCATTAACTTTTCTGTAGAGATGGGGCTCTCTCTTTGTCGCCCAGCCTGGAGTGCAGGGGTGCGATCATGGCCCACTTCAGCCTTGAACTCTTGAGCTCAAGCAATCCTCCTGCCTCAGCCTCCTGAGACGCTGGGACTATAGGCATGAGCCACCATGCCCAGCCGATGTTAGGTAATTTCTGAAATGTTTCCTAAAGTGTGAACAGACCTGGTCTAGTTTTGTGCCCCTACTTCCTTTATGGTCAACAATCTACTCTTGAGACTTTCATTGGCTTTGAAACTCTGAGATTGTGAAACTTGTTGGCTGAATATGGCTATGATGGGCTATAGGGTATTGGACAGATTTAAAAGATTAGATTCTGTTCTTATAAATGTAGCTTTGAACATGGCTATAATATTACTGGGCTAAGTGAACTCATCAAAGGACAGCTACTACTTGGGGAGTAGAATTGAATTACAGCCTGAAGGGGTATACTTCTACTTAAAACCAGGGCCCAAGGCCTCTGAAAAAACACTGACAAAAAATTTGTGGCTAAGGTTCATTTGTCCTGCAATATCTCTGGGAGTTCTGTGGTACTGTTTGTAATAAGAAGTATGATGAGTACAATTCTGCTGTGGCTAACATCCCTTGAATGTGGTAAACATTTAAGACTAGAATTCACTTCCACTCATCCTTCATTTTCTGGACTTAGCTGAGAAGATATGGGGTATAAATAAACCCAGACCCTCGTCCCCTGCTGTGAGTTGGAGTAGGGTGGATACAATTCCATGTCTATCCAGATACCTACAAGAGAGATGGATGAGAGACTGTCTTCAAATGATATCCAGACTATCTTGATATCTGGCTCAGGCTATTTGGTTTGTAGAAATTCCAGTTTTCGTGTTTTAACACATAATAAATGGCAGTTCGTACTTTGTTTCCTACATGGGCTCCTATATCAAGAGCAGCTCTTTAAGTGTCTATAGTTTATAATCACGTCTGACCAGAGGCCTCTTTTTCTCAGACTACACAAGGCTTTCCTTCTACTCTTCTTTATGTGCCATGAATATCCCAATAGAAAAAATGGGTAAAGAATAAAACAATCACACATACAAAAAGTAAAAGTGTTTGGTAAGCATATACGAAAGTTTTTAACTCATTCATAAACAAAGAACTCCAAGTTAAACAGATATACCTATCAATTTGGCAAAAGTTAAGATGATTACACCAAGTATTAGTGGAAGCTATGGGAAATAGCGGGTCCAGATGAGGCTGGTAAAAGAGTGAGATGTACTTCTGGAGACAGTTTGGCAAAAGTCAATACAAGCCTTAAATATAGGCTGGCCAACAATTTCATTTCTAGGAATTCAGCCTGAAGAAATAATCAGGCAAGCTGTATGTACACAGATGTTTACCTCTCCACTGTTTATAACAGAAAAATAGCAACAAACGACATCTAATGCCAGGCAATTGGTTAAATAAATTATGATACAACCACATAAAAGGATGATATGGCTCTATATTGAAATGGAAAGATATTCACAGTATGTTTTTGGGACTAAATTGGTTATGAAATTGAAAGAAAAACATAAAGTTGTTTTGGAAAGATGTGCATTAAAATATTAGTGGTAATTATTTTTGACTGTTAGGAATAGGGGTGATTTTCCTTCTCTGCATCTTTATTTTTAATTCTTCCCCAGTAAACATTATTTGGAAATGAAATACATGTTAAAAGTTAAAAATATTTGCTAATTTGATAGGCAAACATACTTCTTGATTTATCTTTTTGGTTACTGGTGAGTTTAAACAAATTTTCATATGTACTGATTACTTAATAAAACGTAGTTAAAGTCCTGCAGTTTTGGAAGAAATGTTATAGTTGGAAGGGAAGCCAGCACGTTCTCAGTTGAATAAGTTTAGAGCTTTCATTTTATAGATAAAGACCAGTAAGTCCAGGGAGGCTGTATAATTGACCAAACTTGAGATGCTATGAGAACTCACAATCCACGAGTCCTCTATGAGAACCGTGGTGCATGTCTGACCCCCTTGAGTTTTCTGTTAATTTGTTGTCTCCCTCAGATCAGGATGTTGGTACCTCTTATATGCTTCCTGGTAATATCAAGTTTTCTATTGCATCAATTCAGAGATTAATTTGTGATGCATGATTACTAGTGATTAATTTAGGTGGTAATTTTAAGATAGATGTGGATTTACACAAGTTTTTTGTGAGGGAAGTTTAAGAGGAACACTGATTGTATATTTGAGTCTGTACAAGGGAAGGAAGAACTTGGGGTTTGGATTGGAGGCCTTGGATGTGACTCCAGCTGCACCATCTAGTGACCTAGCTGTGAGTCCCTGGGGAGGTTACTGAAACCCTTTTGAACTTTGTATATAAATGGTCACGAATGTGTACTTTACAAAATTGTAAAGATAATGTATGAAAAAGGCCAGCAAAGTGCTAAGCTGAATTTTACGTATTTATTTATCCTCGTTTGCTTTTTTACGTCTCAGTAAAAAAAAGATATTTGAGAAGGCCATACGTCACGTGTTTGTTGTTGTGGTCAACGTGATTTCTACTATTATGCCAACTCTGGGGGAAGGTCGGTTATCATGGTGGACTGCAGAAAGAAGGCATAAGTATTTACATATAACCTGTTTCAGAGAATTGGGGCAAGGAAGACCCTCCTTGAGGAGGAAAGTTAGGTTTCTGCCAGCCTCCCAGGATGAAGAGTGAGGCTGTCAGTTATGATGGTGCAGAACAATCATCTGGATCAGGCTTATGATTTACTAAGAGCCAAACACTTCTTAGTCTGGGGTAAAATGTGTCTTTTAGTGAAGAGAGTCTCTGGGGGATACATGAAGCAGGTTGACCCACCATTAGCCTCTAGCTTTCTCAAAGTCAGGGATTGTGTCTTTCCTATGTGTTGTTGAACCACCAGTGCCTGGCCCCAGTCAATAAATATTGGTTGTATGAGTAACTCCATACTTCAACCAACCACTTGCGCTATGACTGCTGAAGGTGCTGTGTGTGTTGTGCTGAGCAATTATGGGCCATTTCAATCCAGAGTCTAATTTCCTTCAGTTCTAGAAAATTCCCCTGCTTTATTTCTTTGATAATGTCCTCTCTTCTGTTTTCTCTATTCTTTCATTTTGGAATTCCTATTATTAACTAAATGTTAGATCTTCTGTACTGATACTCTCACTTTTTCTTTTTATTCTATTTTCTAGATGACTTTCCCAACTTTATCTTCCCGGTTTTATATTTACTTTTTCGATTGTCATATTTTTAAATACTAATGTTTTTCATATTCTCTGAATATCTGAATATCACTTTCCTCCATAGCATCCTACTAATTGTTTAATTAATCTAATAGGTATAAAAACTTTTCTCAGAAAATATTAGTTATAGCTTTTTGGTAATAGGAAGATTTTTTAAAAATCCTCATATTGTTTCTAGTTATTTGGGCTGCTGCTTCTTTTTTTCATGTTTATATTGGTCTCTATTAAAAAATTGGAGGTTTTGCTGAAATGCCTGGTGATCCCTGGCTATCTGATCATGTTTAAAAATGAGGCACTAAAAAAGCTAATTGAAAGCTGTGTATTTACAGGCAGGGCTTGACAACTGGTAGGATAAACTTCACTGTCCACCCCAAAAAGAGCTCAGCTTTTTAGCTGGGGATTTGTAAATGCCAGTATCTTTTTGTAAAGCCTGTTTTCCTAGGGTGGAATCCTTTAATCTCTTGCCCTGGTTAGGGGGATGGCAGGGGGTTGGTGCAGGTAGTAGATTTAAGTCTGCCTTTCAGAATTTTGAAAGCTGATTTGAAGAAAGGGGGTTGGAGGTTTCTCGTTTTTTAGAATGCTAACTTTGATTTAATAAGATACTTCATCTTTACTCTCAGGAATCAGGATTTCTAGATGACCTCAAAATTAATATAAGCCAACAATGGGATGCAGCAAATAAAATAAAATGGGATCATATCCTTGAATGCACCTTTAAACTAAAAGTAAATTAATGTAAATACTCTTGTTACTTTAAAAGATAACCATCATGAGCTATAGCAATTGGCTTATAGTATCCTACTCATGGTATTCATAACACTATTGTATTTTATACTGATCCTGCCATCTTTAGGACAGACCCTAAAGGTATGTATCTTTCCACTTTAGAAAGCCATTGTCAAACTGAATGAGGGTGGTGGAGACAGTGAAGCATCTAAAGCAGAGGTTGGCACACTATGGCCTGTGGGTCAAATGCAACCAGTTGCCTGTTTTGATAAATAAAGTTTTATTGGAACACAGCCACAGCCATCTTTTACATATTCTCTATGGCTTCTTTCATGCTAGAAATACAGGATTGAGTAGTTGTGGCAGAAACCATATGACTTACAAAAGCTAAAGTATGTACCGTCTGGCCCTTTAAAGAAAAAGTTTGCCAACCCCTGATCTAGAGGTCACATTCTATGTTGCATGCTTAAGCAAAGTGGAGATTTAGGTTGGACACGAAATGATGAAATAGCTATATAATAGTTAATGAGAATAATGTCTAGTATTTATTGAGTATTTACATGTGCCTGGCAATTATATGCATGTATTATCATATTTAATAGCAATTAAGGATCATCTTCCTGACTAGATTATGTATTCTGCAATGTCAGGTTTATAGTTCCAAAATACAGAATGCAACCTAGCAAGTACAGGCTTTGCGTGAATATTTGTTGAATTAAATGTGCAGTACTATCACGTGGAAGAGAAGAAGGTGCCTTCTTGGAGGTCAAAATAAAAATTTCAGGGAAGCAGATTTCAGGTCATCAAGAAAAGCTGCTGCCGAGTCATATCAGCTCTCTCTGAGGCAGTGAGAGGTCCATCCCTGAGAGGGGTTTACAAGAGCCTAGCTGCCCACACAGTTGTTCATTGCTACTATTATTTTGGGGATTCTTGCTTAGGGTAGCAGATGGAACTAAATGAAGTCCTGGCTTCTAAGATTCTATCACTCAAACTAGGACGGAGAAGACTAGAACTCAAAAATTAAGGTTGAAATAGTTCTGTTTTGGCTGTGTCGTGCTGCCTCCCTTAGAATTTTCATAAAAGGAGCAAGAAGAACATCAAAATGAGCAACAGGAGATTTTGAGTTGTAATTTCACTTCTGCAACTAATTTACCATGTGAGCCCAGCAAGCCTTTTAATCTCTCAGGGCCCAAGTGTCCTCAAGCAAGGGGGCTAGACTAGATAATCTCTAAATTCTCTTTTAGTTCTAAAATAATTTTATCCAAGGATTAGCAGAGCCCCTCCTATTGAAAGGGCAAAGCCGGCTAGTTCAGACAAGATGCTTCCCTGTTATGTGCTGCCAGAGTACTGAGGTTTTGCTATTAAAAACATTTTGCCCACCTCTTGATCCTATCCCAGTCTTACCCTCTTGATCCTATCCCAGTCTTAGTCACTTAGTTCCCATCCCCTTTTAGTATCCCTATCCTGCTTTATGATACATCTTATTTGGGAAAATAGGTTAAATCAGGCTGTAGTTTTAGCCATGTTGAAGGCAAGCTCTTTCTTGTTAAGTTTTTGCTCATTTGGCTGGAGAAGAACTTGGAGTTGTTAAACTCTCTTGGAAGGCTGAGGATATTAACATTGACCTCAGAAAGGTGACTGGACCTCCTTTATTTAGGGCTCTAAACATGGAGAGCTCATATTTCTCATGGGAGAACATTTTATTCTTGGTAGAAGCAGTTTCAGCTTCCAGAATGAGCTATCTACCCATTTCTCTACATTCTCGAACTAAAGAACTTAGACCTAAATCCTTTTCAAAAATAATGGCCAAATTCAGCCTTAAATGGACCCTCCTCTAGCAGTATTTTTCCTATTCTCCATCCAAATAGACATCAACTGTGATCTTCAGTTACCTCTGGGCTTTTATTTGAACTATTCCAAATTTTGAAGATTTCATTTGACTTAAGTACTTAGTATTCAACCATTTGATAGTCACCCATGTTCCACACTATATTTGACCATGTCTCTCATATTAATTCTGAGTAGCCCTAAAAACTGCAGTGTCATGTTAAGAACTCCTTTTAGTCCAAGGCATGTTAATATGTGTTGCCAACTTCCAACTGATTCTCATCCAGAAGATTAGCAAGGCCGCCACATGGTGTTCTTTTTTACAAAACGTTATTGCCTGCTTTATAGCTAGGACTCGATCTGGTGACATTAATCCCAAATCTGCAGAATGGTACTCTTAATTCTGCTTGGGTGGAGAGCAACTTGAGCTCTCTGCATAAGCCTTTTATTTTAGGAATACCATCCTTTGTCATCATTTCTATTAGGGACCTTAGTCAGTTGTTAGGCATTTTATTTCTCTCTTGAAAAATATTTTCTCTCTTTTCACATTTAGGTGGCCAGATTATACTTCTTTAGCAAATAATCTCTAGCATTGATTTAGTTGTTGCATATCCTCCCCAGACATGTTTCAATTATTCATTAAGAAGCTATAGGAGTTCCAGCTAAAAATGGAGCCTGCCTAGCAGCCCCTGGTGAAGTGTTTCTCAGTTTTCCTAATAAAATGCTTATGAAGATAAAGAAAAAAGATAATAATTGAAATACAATAATAAAAGCAATGACCAGCATAATTTCAACACTGGGGAAGAATCTATACTAATTATAAAAGGAGAAATTGAGACAAACCTACCCAGGTCTCTTTCTATGGCATAACAGACAACTTTACATGACATAGAAACCCTTTGAAATGAGGAGGGAGGGTATGTGGAGTCCTCTGTGTTGTCTGTCCATTATCAGACTCAGAGACTCAGGATTGGCTCCAATAAAAATGTGGGCAGGTGGGCTTTTACCCATGTGGATTGATTTGTGAATCTGAGAATGTTGTGATATCATTCTACATCCAGAGAAATTAAAATGCCCAGGAAACAACTTGGGTGGTACGTCAGTTTTGGTCACCAGTGGGAAGGCAGGTGGAAGCCTATTGCATTTCAGAAGAAAATTTCTTGCAGGTAAAGCTCTTATAGGTTGGGTTGGCAACCAAAACACTGCTACTACTACACCACCACCACCACAACAACAAAACAATAAACGCTGGTAACAGCATGCTTGGAATTGTAGATTCTTATGTACACTGCAAATCAGACTGTTTGTGGAGTCTGATGGAACCTCAGTGGTAGAGAGGTACATTAGATGAAGTCATGTAGACCAGGGGTCCTCAACCCCCTGGGCCATGGACCGGTGTCCATCTGTGACCTGTTATGAATTGGGCCGCACAGCAAGAGGTGAGCAGCTGGCAAGTGAGCATTACCACCTGAGCTCTGCCTCCTGCCAGATAAGTGGTAGCATTAGATTCTCATAGGAGCACAAACCCTATTGTGAACTGTGCATGCAAGGGATCTAGGTTGCGTGCTTCTTATGAGAATCTAAAGCCTGATGATCTGAGGTGGAACAGTTTCATCCTGAAGCCATCCTGCCACTGACCCCCATACCCCGCCCCATCCATGCAAAAACTGTCGTCCATAAAACTGGTCCCTGGTGCCAAAAAGTCTGGGGACCACTGATGTAGACCACTGAGGCTTGGACCAGATGCTGTGCACATCGGATAATAAAGTAGAGTGAAAGGTACTTCAACACTCCTGCCCTGATAAACACTGAATCGGAATAAATTTCACATCGTTCAAGTTACATAAGAAGGGGAGAAAGCCACATGAAGTCTTTGAAAAATACTTTACCACAGGGGAACAGAGTATTTAGAAGTCACAGAGGGAGAACACTTTTTCTCCGAAAGGATTTAGTGGAGGATCCATAAACTGGAGGACTTTAGGGAACTGTCTGGCTTTCTCCATAGAATACAAAAAATATGAATATCAAAGAGCCAAGAGTAAATATATGGATAATTGGCATTCCTGAAAAAATATTTAAATGAATAAAAGCAATAATTAAAGATATAACAGGAAAAAAATCATGAGCAGAAGACCCAGATTGAAAAAAATCATTGTGTTCCAGACAAATCAATGAACAAAGGCACATACAATGATGTATCCTGGCAACAATTTTAATTCATAATGATAAGAAAAACTTTCATAAGCATCTAAGCAGAAGAAACAGACTACCTAAAAATATAACAAAAATCTGGCTATTCTCTGGCTTTTACTGTGAAAGCTTAAATTTAGAAGAAAATGGAGTATTGTATAGAGTTTTGAGAACCAAAGTTATAACTTACTGCTTTTATACCCAGCCTAGTCATCTGTAACTTGTGAAATAACAAAAAAATTTTAAATACACAAGTACTCAGAGATATATGCCCTCCTCGAAAACAATTGCTTGAAGAAATGGAGAACTTATGCTAGAAAAAGATTGGCCTTAGTCTGAAACCAATTAAAATAGGGATATGTCCAAATATGTGCTAGTCAAGTGTTTTTCAGTCACAGAATCTTTTATCTAGATGAAATCGTCTTTGAAAATAAAAATATAAATAGCTACAATTAAAAAAAGAACTAGTCCATCTAAAAACAAGCTACAAAACAAAGGGAACACTAAGAAAGTTTGAAAACAGAAAACAAGAGGAAAGAATAAAGATCTCCTATGCCAGTCTTAGCTGTAAAAAATGGACATAAATTACATATTAAAAGATCTGAATTCTCAGATTATTTTTTAAAACCCTGTGAAATTCAACTAAGTTCTGTTTGTAGGAAATATACTTAAGGCAATGCAATACAAGGAACTTAAAAATATTTTATTTTAATAAGGGTACAGTTCCAAATGAAAATATATTTAAGCAGACCAAATAATATTCCTTTGAGATATGTAGTAGAAAATTTATTTGAAATATAAAGAAAAGTTAATTGTTGACAGATTACATTAAAAATATGAAAACCAATATTTTCTAATTTCATTTCTACTCTTATATCTTTCCATTTTCTATATCTATTATCTCTATTTGGATATTTCAGGCTTCCTTATTTTAAACTGATAATCCGATCTTTATGGAAATTTATTAGCTTTGGAAGAAAAATATTTATAGAGATCAAGAGCAGAAATTATGCAAATTACATTCTTGACCACTATACACTAAAACTAATAATTCACAATTACATGTAAACAAGATACTCTCCTAAATAATTCCTGTGGCAAACAAGAAATTAAAAATGTAACTTTAGATGGAAGACTGGTTAGAATAATTTTTCCAAATTTTCTAAACTCAGGCCTTTTCAGTTATAAAGATTTAGCTAAGTATTACTTGAAAAAATTTTTGTATTGAGGTAGGCTATACATGCAATACAATATTCAGATATTAAGTATAATTTGATAAACTTTGGTATATACTTTGACAGGTATATACTTTGACAATGTATATACCTGTGGTATATATTTAACTTTATAAAGAATGGACAAAGTCTTCAAAAGTTGTTGTTAAATTGCTATTTACTTAAAAAAAATTAATCCTAGTAAATGTGATATGGTATTCCATCATGGTTATAACTTACATTTTTCTTGATGACTAATGATGTTGAACACCTTTCCATGTGCTTATTGACTATTCATATACTTTTAAATTCCAATTTTTATTTACAGGCGCAAGCCAGAGACATTGTGAGTTTGGTTCTAGATCCCACAATAAAGTGAGATGCACACTCTTTTTGGATTTTTCAATGCATGTAAAAGTTGCATTGATACTGTGGCCTATTAAATGTGCCAAAACATTATATCTAAAAATGTACATACATTAATTAAAAATACTTTATTGTTAAAAATGCTAACAATCATCTGAGCCTTCACTGAGTCATAATTTTTTTATTGATGGAGGATCTTGCCTTGATGTTAATCGTTGCTGACTGATCAGGCTGGTGGCTGCTGAAGCCTAGGTGGCTGCGACAATTTCTTAAAATAAGACAATAAAGTTGGCTGCATTGATTGACTCTTCCTTTTACAAGATTTCTCTGTAGGATGTGGTACTATTTGATAGTATTTTACCCGCAGTAAAACTTCTTTCAAAACTGAAGTTAATCCTCCCAAAATCTGCTGCTGCTTTATCAACTAAGTTTATGTAACATTCTAAATCCTTTATTGTCATTTCAACAGCGTTCACAGTATCTTTATTAGGAGTAGCTTTAATCTCAAGAAACCACTTTGTATGTTCATCCATAAGATGCAACTCCTTATTTGTTAGTTTTATAATAAGATTGCTGCAATTCAGTCACATCTTTGGGCTCCACTTCTAATTCTAATTGTCTTGCTACTTCCACCACATCTGCAGTGACTTCCTCCACTGAAGTTTTGAAGCCCTCCAGGTCATCCATAAAGGTTGGAATCAACTTCTTCCACATTCTTATGCATGTTTGACCTTCTCTCATGAATGACAAATATTCTTAATAATATTTGGACCTTCTCTCATGAATGACAAATATTCTTAATGACACCTAAATTGGTGATCCTTTCCAGAAAGTTTTCAATTTATGTTGCCCAGCTCCACTAGAGGAATAACTATCTATGGCCACTATAGCCTTATAGAACGTATTTCTTAATTAATAAGACTTGTAAGCCAAAATTACTGCTCGATCTATGGGCTGCAGAATGGATGTTGTGTTAGAAGTCATGAAGAAAACAATTATCAGAGCTCTTAAGTGAACAGGTGCATTGCCAATGAGCAGTAATATTTTGAAAGAATAATTTTTTTTTCCTAAGCAGTAGGTCACAACAGTGGGCTTAAAATATTCAGTAAATCATACTGTAAACAGATGTGTTGTCATCCAGGCTCTGTTGTTCCATATATAGAGCACAGGCAGAGCAGATTTAGTACAAGTCTTAAGAGACCTAGGACTTTCAGAATGGTAAATGAGCATTGGCTACAGCTTAAATTCAGCAGTTGCACTGGCCCCTAACAATAGAGTCAAGCTGTCCTTTGAGGCTTTGGAGCCAGGTATTGACTTCTCTTCTCTAGCTATGGAAGTCCTAGATGTCATCTGCTTCCAATAGGAGGATGTTTTGTCTACAATGAAAATCTGTTGTTTAGTGTAGCCCGTTTCATCAATTATCTTGACTGAATCTTCCAGATAACTTGCTGCAGCTTCAATATCAGCACTTGCTGCTTCACCTTGCACTTCTGCATTATAGAGATGGCTTCTTTCCTTAAACCTCATGAACAAATCTCTAATAGCTTCAAACTTTTCTTCTGCCACTACTTTCCCTTTCTCAGCCTTCATAGAATTGAAGAGAATTAGGGCCTTGCCCTGGATTAGGCTTTGACTTAATGTTGTGGCTGGTTTAATCTTCTATCCAGACCACCAACACTTTCTCCATATCGGCAATAAGACTGTTTTGCTTTCCTATCATTTGAGTGTTCACTGGAATAGCACTTTTAATATACTTCAGTAACTTTTCCTTTGCTTTCACAACTTGGCTAACTGTTTGGATCAAGAAGCCTAGCTTTTGGCCTGTCTTGACTTTTGGCATCCTTTACTCATTAAGTTTAATGATTTCTAGTTTTTGATTTAAAGTGAGAGATCTGCGACTCTTTCTTTTACTTCAACACTTAGAGACCAGTGTAGGGTTTTTATTTGGCCTAATTTCAATACTGCTGTTTTGGGGAACAAGAAGGGAACAAGATGGGGTTGGTGGAGCACTGGTTGGTGGAGCAGTGAAAGTACACAAAACCTTTACTGATTAAGTTCACTGTCTTATATGGGTATGGCTCATAGTGCTCTAAAACAATTACAATAGTAAAACCAAAAATCAATGGTCACATATCATCATAATAAATATAATAAGAATGAAAAAATTTGAAATACTGTGAGAATTCTCAAAATGTGACACAGAGATGAGCACATGTTGTTGGAAATATGGTGCTGATAGATGTGCTCCATGCAGGGTTGCCACAAATCTTCAATTTGTAAAAAATGCAATATCTGCAAAACGTAATAAGACAAAGTACAATACAATAAGGTATGCCTGTATTTATTTTATTACTGATTTATAAATGTTCTTTACACATTCTGTCTGTATCTACAATACTACAGTATATATGAAACATAATACATTTTGGATATATCTATACTATTAAAATACATGTGAAATAGAATAATTCTGAATATGTCTATAATATTACAACACATGAACAATATTTACAACACACACATATAAATATATATAAAACATATTCTAAAATATATAATATATAAAAAATACATGTTGTAAATATATATAACATAAATATGTATATTATATAATATATAAATATTTATAAAATATAACATATAATTATAACATGTTTATAAAATATATATTTAGATATTTATATATTTTAATGTATAATATATTTATATATTTATATATGTGTGTTATAAATATTTACAAGACACAATATTTGTAACACACATATATACGTGTGTGTGTGCTGTAAATATTTTCTCCCAGTCTACAGCTTACATTTTTATTTAATAGTGTCTTCTGATAAGCAGAAATTTTTGTTTTGATAAAGTTCAACTGAGTAATATTATATGGTTAGTGCTTTTTGCGTACTGTATATTTGCCCATGCCAAAGTTGCAAACATATTGTATATTTTATTCTAGAAGCTTTATTTTGCTTTTCACTTCTAGATGTATTATCTATTTCATAATAATTTTTATATTTGGTGTGAGATAGGGATTGAAGTTCAATTTGTTCATTGCAGTCATCTAGTTATTTATTTATTTATTTTTTACCACGTGTTGGAAAGGTTTTCTTTTACCCAGTTATTTACTTTGGCACCTTTGTTTAAAATCAACTGACCACACATATATACATCTATTTATGAATTGTCTTTCCTGTTTAATTGATCTTTTTTCCTATTCTTATACCAACACCACAAACAGTGTTGATTACTGTAGCTTTATAGTGAGTCTTGATATTAGTTATTATAACTTTTCTGTCTTGGTTCTCCCTTTTCAAGTTTTTTTTGGCTATTCTAGGTGTATTGTAATTCCATATAAATTTTAGAATCACCTTATTAATTTCCTGGGGGAAAAAACCTATGGGGTTTTGATTGGAAGTGCATTAAACCTATGTATCAATTTGGAGATAACTGACATTTTAAAATTGAGTCTTCTAAAGCATGATCATGATTTATTTTTTCATATATTTAACAATTTCAACATTTCTCTTTGATATATTTTTCAGTATACTGTGTAGCGAGAAGTCTTACACCTATTTTGTTAACATTATATGTTTTTGATCCTATAAATTTATTGTTTTATTTTTCCCAATTGCTAGTATGTAAAACTATAATTGATTTTGCATGTTTACTATGTGTCTTGTTTTTATAAAATACAATTTCCCAATCGTGAATGTATGGAAATGCAATCAATCTCTAGTAGGTTTTTTTTTTTTTGGTAAATTCCTTAGAACTTTCTATATACCACCATGTCATCTGCAAATAAATATACTGTGTTATATACTTATCAATGCAATTGCATACTACTTTCTTCTTTTTGAATATTGCAATCAAATTTTTAGTTTCCGTCTCTTCGCATTCAAAGTCTGAAAACCTTTCTGCATGTCTTTTTGGAATCATCAATTTTGTGTTACATCGTCGTGACACACTGTTCTTCATTCCTGTTCTTCTGGCCATAACTACTATTCATCTTTAGAATTGACAGTTTAATTTGAAAGCATATTTAAAGAGGTTTAGTTGCTTTTTCTACTGGGTTGAACTAATAGTTTTTTTCCTTAATTGAAGTACATATAGCTGGATTACAATTAGCATCTCTAGAAAGTCAGCCAGAATTGGTCATACCCCCATTCCTAGCTTTGGAAGCTCTATTATCTATATGAGAAATCTGTTAACTTTGACCATCTTTAATTGTATTGCCTTGTACGAGATGGAAAATCATCTGCATAAACAAAAAATTTCATTTCAATGCAGCCACATGGTATGATATTTTAGGTCATTTTAAAAAATTAAATTGAAGAAATTATTTTAAAGCTAAAATTTAACCCCATGTTGGGCTATCAATGCAAATAAATCATCTGAGGTGTCAACTGAATGAACACATCTTCCATGCATAGCTACTATCACATGTATGTGTCAACTACAACTATGACTCAGTTCACATCTTTACATGTCCACTGACAAATTTCTTCAGCATTTATTGAAAGATACATTCAAATTTCAGAACAATCAAGATTTGACAATAGCACTAATAAATTATAAAATGGAAAAGTTGTAGAATTGCTTAATAAATTAAAGAGCTATCTGTTTAGAAACAATAAAGGCATGAACTTTTGGCAAGCGTATTCAAGGAAAAGAAAAAATTAGATATACAGATTATTAAAATAATTATTGAATAATATTATGTCAAGTTTTAAAAAAATCTGCATAAAAAGGAATGATTCTTAAGGAAAAACTCTATTACCAAAATTACCTAAAATGAGAAAATTTAAAATATCTAGTAACACTAAAAAAAATTACAAAAATTGTCAGATAACTAGCTCCCAGAAATGCCCTTGGCTAGATGGATTTATAGGTAATATTTTAATAACTTTTAATGAATGGTTAATTCCTGTGTGTAAACTGTTGTACAATAAATGGTAGTTAACTTTCCAACTAACTTGACCAAGCTAATAGAGCAATTATACCAAAACCTTAGAAATACTATAATGGATACAAAGTAATTTTATATTAAAAATTAAAGAAAATTAAAGCTGCTGGAGGCAGGCAGACAGTTATTTGTTTGTTTCTCTAAACAGAATAAGAATCATATTCCTTACAAGGTAGAATAAAGCTGAACACAAAATGGATTGGTAGTAGAATCAGACTTAGAACTTGCAACTTTTTAAAAATCTACATTTTTTCCATAGTTACATGTCAAGATCATGTGTAACTAGATCTCTACTATGTATGTATGTATGTATGTATTTATCTTAATGGTTAAGAACTACTGTATTTAAAAATATGAGTAAAAAATCCTTGAGAATTGTTCCTTTTAAAAGCGGTGAAACTTTACAAAGTTGGAGCCATTGTGTTGAGAGAGAGCTTATGGGCCATTGACTTCATTCTGTTGCAGATTAGACTCATTCCTTTCTTTTCTTTTTTTTTTTTTTTTTCTGTTCTAGCACATAGGGATCAGTCTTTTGCATTATTTATTTTTAAAACTTGTAGGGGCTGGACGTGGTGGTTCATGCCTGTAATCCTAGCACTTTGGGAGGCCGCAGCAGGCGGATCACTAAGGGTCACGAAGATCGAGACCAGTCTGACCAATATGGCAAAACCCCGTCTCTACTAAAAATACAAAAATTAGCCAGGCATGGTGGTGTGCACCTGTAGTTCCAGCTACTCAGGAGGCTGAGACAGGAGAATTGATTGAACCTGGGAGGTAGAGGTTGCAGTGAGCCGAGATCGTGCCACTGCACTCCAGCCTGGGCAACAGAGTGAGACTCCATCTCAAAACAAACAAACAAACAAACTTTTAGGTTCAGGGGTACACGTACAGGTTTGTTATATAGGTAAACTTGTGTCACGGGGGTTTGATGCACAGATTATTTCATCACTCAGGTCACTCAGTTTCTTCTATGTCATTCTCTTACATGATTCCAACCTTGGCTCGACCATCTACAATGGTAAGGAATTAATTATTTTGAGTCTGCTCATGACATTTAAAGAGAGTGACAATTTTATTTATTCTTGGTCAGTGGCAATCCACGTTTTCGTGGTTTCAAAGTGTTTATAAACTTGGAGTCCTCCTTAAGAAAAACAATAAAAAATCATAAATACAAAATTAAGTTGAAAATTAAGTTGAACTTCTGGAGGATTTCATGCAATGGAAGGGTCTTGAAACTTCAGCTTCATCAGCTTCACAGAAATTTTGCCTCTGTTTTCAACTGTGTCCACAGTTTTCCAAACTTAGTCATTTTGAGGCTTCTTACTTCTTGTGAATCTTGCTAGGACTATAAACCCCCAAAGGGTGAGAAATCACTTGATTTAACTAATTTCCATAGTGCCTGCCTGTTGTTAAAAGGAAAATCCTTTTCTTCACCAAATCTCCATTTAAGATGCTATCTTCCGTTCATCTCACTTGCTGATAAAGAGGAGCTCCCAACATCATCCCCCATATCCCTTTCATTTCTTGATCCAATGTGGGATCTACACTTTGGATCCAGTCAGGCATCCACACTTACTGTTTCATTGAAACTACTCTTAGGAAGGCTGAGAATGGCTTTTAAATGTAAAATCCTGTGGCCTCTCCTCAGTCTTGATCCTACCTGATATGTTGTTGGCATGCTGACAGTTTACTGTTCTCTCTGACAACTGCTCTTAGCTCATGTTAATGTCTCCACTTTTGTCTCTGCCTTACACTCAGGTGTTCCCTAAGATTCCTTACTCAGGCTTCTCTTCCATTTCTCCAGGTGTATTCTATCTACCCCATGACTTTGCTCGTCGTCATAGGCATGTGGCTTCCATGTCTGTACTCACAGTCCGGAACTGCTAACTACCTTCTGGATGTCTTCATACAGATTCCCTGAAAATATTACAACTTGAGTATTTATTTTACTTTTTATTCATATCACACCTTATTTCTAAGGGAATCACAGAGGATTCAAGTGACCATTTTCTTTTCTTGTTGAAGTCTTGCTCCTCAAGGCCAAGCTGAGAGTTGCCTCCTCTAGGAAACTTCCCTGCAATCTATTCATCACTTGAGATCTTATGTCATTTTCATTACACTGTGGTCATAGATTTCTATGATATAAAGCTGTGTTTGTATCCCCAAAGATTTGAGAGCTACTTGAAGGGAAGGAGCAGCCTTTTAATTATTTTCCCTTCACCTGTCCAACTCTGAGCATTAAGATCTTGCAGATAGGGGAGCACTCAGAAGTTGTTCTAATTCTGACCTCTGAATTGAACTAGAATAGAAGGGCAAGGCTTGATGCATCAAATAGTTTTAAAACATATAAAAGGGAAGTCTTTGACAGAGCAGGGAATAGACTTGTTAGTTATCTAGGTAGAAAAATATAAAAGATGAAAATACACTTAGTTCCTGTAAGAAATGTAACCAAACTTAAACAAGTTTAGAGAGATGCATAATGTGTTTCCAAGGGAAAATGGAGACATGCCATACCTTTCAAGTGTAGGCCACGGTTGACAATGACCATGATTTCTCAGGATTGTCCTGGCTTACACAAGACATCTAGTCACCCACAGATTTGGCAACAGTTCAATTATTCTGTTCAGTTCAGATGACCAAGCTGGCTAATAGATGCTTTCCACTTCACTGCAGTCTCTGGAGACACAAACGCTTGTCCACACCCCAGAATGAATCCAAGCTGAGGTTCAGCACAATTAGTTATTTGTTTCCTCTAACATCTGAACCTTGTGAGATTCAGCCACCTCCTGGGAACCAGCCGTCTGCCAACGAGGCATGAATAAAACAGAGAAGGTTCCAGCTGGCATCACCTGCTGTGTTTTGCCTTATTTCTCTACACACATTTCTAGACTTCTGAAAACCAGGGGCCTCTCTCAAGAGGACGCATGCCACATGGGCTGGGTCTCTGAGATCATGATTCTGTTTTTGACTTTTTTATTTTTTGAGCCTCAGCCTTACTCAGGCATTAGACAATGGATGGGGGACCACAATCCTCAGATTCTTGCCTGGTTGTGACCCCTGGCCACCCTCACATTCAAACCCTTCCATGATCAGCCCATTACATGTTATTAATCTTCAGATCATAAAAATATCTCGTTTAAGAGCCCATTTTTTATGAGAAACTATACTCTGCCAAGGTTTCTCTCTCATCCTGTAATATGGCAGTTTGGGTTCATTTTCATTATACAGCTATAAGCTATGATATTGTTGAGGTTTCACTGTTTGCCTTTCCTTTATGATACCTCTCTGTAAATACATGGATGACCTTTTCTCCTCATTCCCACTGCCACTGTCATAGCCCAGCCTATTGTCACAGCTTATTTGCTCTTTTTCTGCCTGTCAAGGTTGTAATGGTTAAGTGCCTGGATTCTGAAGTCATATAACAAGCTTAAATCCTGGGCTTGCAACTTACTAGCTGTGTGGCTTTGGATAAGTCACATAGTCTCCTTGTGCCTCAGCTTTTCCATCTGGGAAACTAAGGGTAACAAACATAACCATTTCCTAAGGTCATTGCAGTTAGTATGTTATGCTGCAACCTGTTAATATGTAACACATAAAGTGCCATATTATAGGACAAGAGAGAAGTTGTTTGCTTTTACAGGAGCTGAAAAAGTGTCGGTTGTTATTATGGTGTTATTATTATCCTTCATATGATCCAAGACACTTTGCATAGAGCGTTAGTTCAATTTTTGAATGAAAATAAGGTTATTTTATAGCCATTCTTGATGGTGGGGAAAAAAGCAGCTTCTTGTAGGTAGAATGCGTTTGAGAAGAATTCGGTAAAGATGAGGTATTCTGAGTGCAGGTGATCCTCAGGGATGGCACTGGAGAAGCAGATAAAGGATAAACTGTGGCTGACTTTTAACACAGGGTGAAGAAGCTGGAGGTTATGAAGCAGGCAGGGGAGAATCCCTGAGAGTTTTGAGCCAAGAGTGACAGTGGACACTGAGAGGTTAATCTGAAGAAGATGTCTGTCTCATTTAAAGGGGAATGGGACTTGCTTGCAAAGCCAGCCTTATAGAGTCTGCAAATCATTCATTCATTAAAAAGTTTCAATGGATATTTACTATTACATCCAGGTACTTGCTAGGCGCAATAGTGAGTAGACCTGACACACTTTATATTTTCATGAAGTTTATGGTGTAGTGGGGAAGAGGCCATTTTAAAACAAGGCATGGTAAATGCTGCAGAGGCATTGACCCCTCCTGCATCCATTCCACCCATTCCACTTCACCCCGGAGGAGTGCATGCAGAGTGAGTGGGATTGATCCCGCTCTCAACTCCAGGAATGTGATCTGATAAGTGTAAGCCAGTTGTTTCTAACTCTGATGCACATTCCAATTACTTGTGGAGTTTAACAAAATTATAAACACCAGGATGCCAGCTCTAGAGATGAAATGATCTGGGATGTGGCCTGGGAGTTGTTAGTGTACGTACAGATCACCAGGTGATGATAATACGCAGAACCACTGTTCTAGTCCAACCAGGTAATGTTACTCCTCTTGCTAGAATGTTTTGTTCAGGAACTATTCCAGAGATGGAGAACATTGTCCTAAGGCAGCCATAGCATATTACTGGTGTTGGCCATTGTGACTTGCTTAGAGTGGTCATCAGAGGGAACCCTAGTAGTTTTGTCAGATGGTTCTCTGAAGTGGGACTTTTTTTCCCTTTAACTATCTTCTGAAGGCAACTTAAGGAGTCAAGCATAGGCAGCAGAACAGCAGAGAAATGGGGCTGGAGCCCTGAGCAAAGCATGCTTAATGCTTTCCTACCTCTTAACTTTCTAGTTACTTGAACCAAATAAAGCTGCTTCAGTGTTGAAGCCAGTTTGAGATAGGTTTACTGCTACTTGGAACTGCAGAGTGACAGTAAAAGTCTCCTAATTGACTCAAGACATAATGTTATGGTGTAAGGTGCTTAACTCAGAAAAGATCAGGGAAAGAAGGAGTGGGTACTGAGGAGGAAGAGGACACTCTGTTCGTAATTAGAGGGGCAATGTGACTTATTGGAAAGGCAAAGTTTTAGGGTTGGATGTGCCTGGTTTTCAATTCTGGTTTGGCCACTTATTGGCTTTCTGACCTTGCTTCCTAAACTTTAAATTGGGGTATTATTAGAACTTGTAGGATTGTGATGAGGTTTGAGATTAATTATGAAATGAGATCAGCTCAGTGTCTGCTAGTATGTTGTAGATACTAAAAATAGGAGGACTATTGCTTTTCTAGTGGCAGCTGCTACCAGATAAATGGAGATGACAGGTACTGGGTTCTAGGGTTAGGGACTAAAAGGCACATGGTAGGATTCCATAGGCTGGAGCTCCTGAAATCTCAACAGGTTTAGATCTGATTGAGTACAGACATGATTATGAGTAGCTGGAATAGAAAGTAAGAGGCAAAAATAGAACAAAATGTTGTATGCTTTTAAGGTCTCTTTCTGTTATGGAGAATTATCTGTATGGGTTGCCCTTTTTGGCGTAGGTATGCTTCTATATAAGGAATCAATGTTTATCATATATAACAGAAACACCCTCTTTCTTGTATACTGTTGGATAAAAAATGATAAATGTTTGCTAGTGAATTCATTCTTTTATCAGTTAGCAGAAGTAACCTTGTGCCAGGTAAGTAACAATACAATTGGATCTTTACCTGTATTGCATTGTAGTTATGTCTCCCTAGAAGTGTATGCTAGTCACCTTGAATGAATTTGGGAAATACTCTGGCGTCTGATGGAAATTTGAGAACCACACTTTTTTTTTGTTTTGACTTTTGAGTTCAGGGGTACATGTACAGGTTTGTTACATAGGTAAACGTGTGTCGTGGGAGTTTGTTGGACAGATTATTTCATCACCCAGGTATTAAGCCTAGTACTCATAAGTTATTTTTCCTGATCCTCTCCCTCTGCCTCCTCCCACTTTCCACCCTCCAATAGGCCCCAGTGTGGGTTGTTTCCCTCTATGTGTCCATGTGTTCTCATCATTTAGCTCCCACTTATAAGTGAGAACAAGTGGTATTCGGTTTTCTGTTCCTGTGTTAGTTTGCTAAGGATAATGGCCTCCAGCTCCATCCATGTCCCTGCAAAGGACATGATCTCATCCTTTTTAATGGCTGCATAGTATTCCTTGGTGTATACGTACCACATTTTCTTTATTCAGTCCATCATTGTTGGGCATTTAGGTTGATTCCATGTCTTTGCTATTGTGAATAGTGCTGCAATAAACATATGCGTGCATGTGTCTTTATAATAGAATGATTTACATTCCTTTGGGTACATACCCAATAATGGGATTGCCAGGTCAAATGGTATTTCTGTCTTTAGGACTCTGAGGAATTGCCACACTGTCTTCCACAGTGGTTGAACAAATTTACACTCCTGAGAAACACATTGTTTTATTTAAAATCAGCAACATATTTATAAACTCTTTCTTATGAATTACTTCTTCAAAAGATTATATGTTCTATTATATACTAATTATTTAATAATCTCAAATTTAGAAGACTTTTTTTTCCTTTGTTCCTAGATGCTGGGGCAGTATAATGTGTACATTCAGTGGCTCCAACTTCTCACTTGGAATTAAGCACTACAGTCAGCAGATTATTATCAAAGGAGAGATAACAGGAGCCTACCCCAACCCCCTGGATCAGTCTCTTCTATACATGCTACTACTATGGCTTCAACTGCAATTAAAGCAAATTTAAAGAAATGTAAGTAACTAAATATAGATATCTTTTTCTTAACTAAACTGTAATTATAATCTTCCGTTGCCTGATAATGTTCTGTCACTGTCTGATCTAACTTTTGTTTTTTCTTTTCTTCACTTTGCTCTAAGGATATTGTCTTATTTTTTCATAATGATATATCTCATTCTCCTTTTTTAAGTTTTTCTGAGACAGGGTCTCACTCTGTCACCGAGGTTGGAATGCAATGGCACCATCTTGGCTCACTGCAACCGCTGCCTCCCAGGCACAAGTGATTGTCCCACCTCAGCCTCCTCAGTAGCTGGTACCACAGGTGCGCACCACTACGCCTAGCTAACTTTTTGTTTCTTTTCTTTTTGGGGGAGTGAGGGGTAGAGATGAGGTTTTGCCATGTTGCCCAGGCTGGTCTTGAACTCCTGAGCTCAAGAAAGCCACCTGCCTTGGCCTCCCAAAGTGCTGGGACTACAGATGTGAGCCACTGCACCCAGCCATATCTCATTCTTACTATTAGAATTTTCCCTTCGACCTTTGGTATGGCAGCCTTACTATCTCTTAGTACTCTGGTAAAGTGTATTTTCTTTGCAATTTATTTTTCTTAGGGATTCAAAACTCTTCTTTCATGTAGGTTTTCTTAGCTCCAAGTTGACTTTTGTGTTGAAGGAATAAGATTACTAAGACAGGCATAAACCTCATGACTGTCATTTTCCAATCAGATAAAGGTATAAATGGCTAACCATTTTATGTTACTTCACGTGTCTGATATGGGGGGAAAAGCATGAGCTATAGGTTCAAGACCCAGCTGTATAGTTTATCTTTGTGATCTAAGGCAGCTATTTAACCTCCTGGAAACTTAACTTTTTTTCATCTGTAAGATAACACAATCACTTAGATTGTAAGGTTTTTTTTTTGTTTTTTTTGTTTTTTTTTTAACTTTTATTTAGGTTCAGGAATACATGTGCAGGTTTGTTACAGGTAAAACTTGTTCCACGGGGGTTTGTTGTACAGATTATTTTGTCACCCAGGTACTAAGCCTAGTACCCAATGGCTATTTTTTTTATCCTTATAGGATTATTACAAATGTGAAATTAGGTGTGTAAACCACCTAGTGTGGTACCCACACACAGTGAGTGCACAATGAATTTTAATTTCCTGAACTCTCTTACTTCTCTCTCTAGAGGCTTATATTTGGGATAAAATTATTTGCACAGAATACTAATTATTCTAGTTTAACCACTTGAACAGCTTGTAACATACTTTAAACCTTATTCTCAAAAGAATGATGCCTAATTTTTCTTGGGCTTAAATATAAAGTTCACTGCATTTCTTAATTGCTCCAGAATACTGAGAGAACTGACAGTTAATCATTCAAAGCTATTATCAGTGATCTTTAAATAAGACATGAAGGATAGGAGGAATTCCAGAATACTTGGAATGAGCAAATATCCCCGATTTCGAAAGAAAAAAACAAAATATGTATGCCGCCCTCCACAAACAGAGTGGATAGCTTTATATTAATTCCTGAATTTCTAGCTTGATATTAATCCCTGGAAAAATTCTAAAAATGGCAACTATACTTATGATTTGTAAACAATTAGAAAAGTAGTAATTGTCAGGAACTGGTATGGTTCTACTAGGACAAGGACATTTCCTTATTTTCCTTGTTCTTTTAAATAATTGAGACTGGGGAACATAGTGGGACCCCATCTCTACAAAAAATAAAAATAATTAACCAGATGTGGTGGTGAGTGCCTGTAGTCCTATAGTCCCAGCTACTCAGGAGGCTGAGGCAGGAGGATTGCTTGACCCTGGGAGGTTGAGGCTGCAGCAAGCTGTGATTGCACCACTGCACTCCAGCTTGGGTGACCGGGTGAGACCCTGTTTCAAAAAGAAAAAAAAAAGTTAAATAAATAAATAATCATAAGTCCTGTGGATCATGTTAAAGCTATAAACATAGTGTATGTATTTTGATGTAGCAAACCTTCTAGCAAAATTCTCATGATATTGTTGTTGATAAAATCCTTAGAAAGATGTGGCCTGGATTGTTTATCTATCTTCTATTTTTATCTTTATTCTAAAAAGATTTTTGATGGCTTTAACAATACATAAAGTTTAATAAGATGATGCAAAAGAGTGAGAAAATTAGGGTAAAGGAAAAACAACATTAAAGGAAATAAGAGGGAACGGAGTGTGTTGTTGCTTCATAAAATGTGTGCCATGACATTCTGTTATTCCATACTTTGTACACTTCCTAGAGGTAGTTTACAAATGTTGCTGTGGGCTTCCTAACAATCAAAGTAAAGAGGAAACATCATAAATACAAGTGTCTATAGGAAAGAGAAACAGCACTGAGAGCACTGAAGCTTCTGTTGGGTCCTTGCAAAGAGGACATATGTCATGTAGTAAACCATCTGCTCAATAAATCCTTACATGAAATGCAATGGTGAGTTTTGAGGGCTGCTTCTTATGAAGTACCTTTATGTAGGCCAAAATATTTTATTGGGTAAAAAAACTTCTATGGGCAATTGTGGTTTAGGGGTCTTGCGAATGTCATCAAGATATGTAACTCTCTGATAGTTGGGAAGTGTTTTTACCATTAGGCTCTAGTTCAGCAGCCTGCTTATAAAACTTCTCCAAAGATCATTCATTACAGGGTTGATGTCTTTACTGCTTTGCTTTTTCCTTCGGTAGTAAGAATTATCATCAAATATAAAGTCTTTGAAAACACTCCTCACATTTTGGAATGATGAAAATTTGGAAGAGACAGTAAATAATAGTTAAGTGGTCTTGATATCTGGCATATTGGGTTAAAGCTTACAAGATAAAATTTAGTAGCTATAAATATATAAAATAGTGAATTTGAGTTAAAAAGTGAATCCTTGAGTGACAGAACCAGGGACACCCTGAAAGTAAGGCACACTATTTGAGAAGGACACCAGGAGCTTCCACACCTGCAAACTCAGATGAGACAATAATGTGGCATGGCTTCTAAGAAAGCCAGAGTTGCATGTGTGGAAGCATTGTGCACACAGAGGCTCTACAGAGACCTGGCCCAGGCCAGGTCACATCATGAGCCTTCTGTTAAAATTTCCTGCCATTTCCCAAGAGAGCTATTCATTCAAAGGAGAGTGTCTGGGATGCTGAGGAGTCTAAAGGAAAATTTAGAGAAGCTATAGATCCTTATCCTAGAAATGAGAAGATAAAACAAACATAAAATCTGCCTTAGTTGAAGAGATACTATGTGATCAGGAAAATAATTTCCTCCCTTATATGGTTGGGTCTTTGTCCCTGACAAAATCTCATGTCAAATTTTAATCCCCAATGTTGGAGGTGTGGTCTGGTGGGAAGTGATTGGATCAAGGCAGCAAATTTCCCCTTTGGTGCTGTTCTCATGATAGTGAGTGAGTAATCATGAGATCTGCTGTTTAAAAGTGTGCAGCACCTTCCACCCTCTCTCTTCCTCTTGCTCTGGCCATGTAAGACATGTCTCCTTCCTCTTTGCCTTCTGTCATGATTGTAAGTTTCCTCAGGCCTGCCCAGCCATGCTTCCTTTATAGCCTGCAGAATCGTGAGCCAATTAAACCTCTTTTTTTTTTTTTAAATAAATTACCCAGTCTCAGGTAGTTCTTTATAGCAATGCAAGAATGGACTAATACAGAAAATTGGTGCTGGAAAGTGGGGCATTGCTATAAAAATACTTAAAAATGTGGAAGTGACTTTGGAAGTGAGTAATGGACACAGGTTGGAACAGTTTGGAGGACTCAAGAAGACAGGAAGATGAGGGAAAGTTTGAAACTTCCTAGAGACTTGTTGAATGGTTTTGACCAAAATGCTGATAGCGATATGGACAGAGATGGCCAGGCTGATGAGGTCTCAAATGGAGATGAGGAAATTACTAGGAATTGGAGCACAGGTCACTTTTCTTATGCATTAGCGAAGACGTTGGAGGCATTGTGCCCTGCCCTAGAGATCTGTGGAAGTTTGGACTTGAGAGAGATGATTTAGAGTATCTGGTAGAAGAAATTGCTAAGCAGCAAGGTGTTGAAAGTGTGACCTGGCTGCTTCTAACAGCGTATGCTCATTTGCATAAGCAAAGAGATTATCTGAAACTGGAATTTACATTTAAAAGGAAAGCAGAGTGTAAAAATTTGGAAAATTTGCAGCCTGGCCATGTGGTAGAAAACAAAAACCCATTTTCTGTGGAAAAACTCAATCCTGCTGCAGAAATTTGCATAAGTAAAGAGAAGCCAAATATTAATAGCCAAAATAACGAGGCAAATGCCTCCAAGGCATTTCAAAGACATTCATGGCCTTTCCCATCATTGGCCTGGAGGCCTAGGTGGGAAGAATGGTTTTGTGAACTGGGTCCCCAGGGCCCCGGTGCCCTACACAACCTTGGGACACTGCTCCCTGTGTCCCAGCCACTCCAGGTCCAGCCATAGCTAAAAGGGCCCCCGATACATCTCAGGTCACTGCTCTAGAGTGAGCAAGCTCTAAGCCCTGGTGGCTTCCATGTTGTGTTAAGCCTGCAGGTGTGCAGAGTGCAAGAGTTGAGACTTGGGAGCCTCCACCTAGGTTTCAGAAGATGTAAAGCCTGGATGTCCAAGGAGAAGCCTGCTTTGAAATTGGGGTCCTCATTGAGAACCTCTACTAGGGAAGTGCAGAGGGGAAATGTGGGGCTAAAGCCCCCAAACAGAGTGCCCACTGGAGCACTACCCAGTGGAGCTGTGAGAAGAGAGCCACCATCCTCCAGACCCAAAAATGGTAGATTCACTGACAGCTTATACCATGCACCTGGAAAACTCACAGACACTCAATGCTAGGCTTTGAGAGCAGCTGTGTGGGATGGGCCCTGCAGAGCTACAGTGGAGAAGCTGCTCAAGGCCTTGGGAGCCCACCCTTTGCATTAGTGTGGCCTGGATGTGAGACATGGAGTCAAAGGAGATTATTTTAGAGCTTTAAGATTTAATGACTGCCCTGCTGGGTTTTGGATTTGCTTGGCACCTGTAGTCCCTTGCTTTTGGTGGATTTTTTGCTTTTGGAAATGGATTGTTTACCTAATGCCTATAGCCCCATATTATCTTGGAAGTAACTAACTTATTTTTTATTTTACAGGCTTATAGGTGAAAGGGACTAGCCTTGTCTCAGACGAGACAATGGACTTTAGACTTTTTAGCTAATGCTGGCATGAGTTAAGACTTTGGCGTACTGTTGGAAAGACATGATTGTATTTGGAAATGTGAGAATGACATGAGATTTGGGAGGGGTTGGTGTGGAATAATATGGTTTGGGTCTTTATTCTTGCTCAAATCTCATGTCAAATTTTAATTCACACTGTTGGAAATGGGGTCAGGTTGGAAGTGATTGGATCAAGGGGGAAAATTTCCCCTTTGGTGCTGTTCTCATGATAGCGAGTGAGTAATCATGAGATCTGGTTGTTTAAAAGTATGTAGTATCTTCTCTATCTCTCTATTCCTCCTGCTCTGGCCATGTAAGATGTGCCTCCTTCGTCTTTGCTTTCTGTCATGATTGTGAGTTTCCTGAGGCCTCCCCAGCCATGCTTCCTGCACAGCCTGTGGAACCGTGGGCCAATTAAACCTCTTTTCATTATAAATTACCCAGTCCTGGGTTGTTCCTTATAGCAATGTGAGAACAGACTATTATACTCCTGGATAAAGCTAAAAGAAAAAAATTTAACAAACTACTGATTGATTACATAGGAATATATAAAAGAAAAACATAATAATTAGAGCTATCTGAAAAATCAAAATGGTCTTTCTTTTGAGTGGTGAACTTCTCATTGCTGGAAGAACTCAAAGTGAGTCTGCATAGCTTCCAGCAATGCTGTAGAAGATAGTTTGATGAGGATGAGAGATTGTTCTAGGTGACCTCCAAGTTCCCTTCTCACTGAAAGATTTTATGCATCTTTACCTGAAATGGCAGAAATTTCAAGAGTTAAAAAATCCACAAGTTATTTAAAGAAAAAAATCAATTTAGTCTCAGACTATTGTTAGTGTCTCAGAAGATCTGCCTCCAAATGACTAAGTTAAAGTAACACAAACAGAAGATGATGAATCATGCTGCTTTTCCTAATGGTCTCCAATATGCAAAGCCCAAGTTCACAGCTGCTACTCTGAGTGACTACATGGGGAGGGAGAAGTAAATTATGGTAGGTATAACACTGTAATGTTCCTAGTTGGTAGCTTGTGTGTATGTGATTACCTAGTATTCCTTATCAGCTGTTTTTTTTTTTTTTTTTTTTTTTAACATTAGTCATACTATTTAAAACAACCATCCTTTTTTCATTTATTTCAATAAGCAGTGTTCTTTTTGGAAGAGTAAGACATTTGATTTAAAAGTGGAAGCTTTTCTTAGCTCTTGTATTAGTCCGTTCTCACACTGCTATGAAGAAATACCCGAGACTGGGTAATTTAAAAAGAAAGAGGTTTAATTAACTCATAGTTTTGCAAGGCTGGGGAGGCCTCAAGAAACTTACAATTGTGGTGGCAGCAAGGAGAAGTGTTGAGCAAAAGGGAGAAAAGCCCCTTATAAAACCATCAGATCTCTTGAAAACTCACTCACTATCACAAGAACAGCATGGAGGTAACCACCCCTATGATTCAATTACCTCCCTCTGGGTCTCTCCCATGACACATGGGGATTATGGAAACTACAATTCAAGATGAGATTTGGCTGGGGACATGGCCAAACCATATCAGCTCTTAAGTGTATATGATGTGATTGTACATATATATGTATTTGACAGGGTGATTGTGAGTCTCAGGTGAGGTAATTATTCAGGCACTACTCTCTCTTCTTATTCTTGACCCAGGTCACTGAGGTGGAGACAGGGTCATGGGAGTGGGGAAAATCACTTACTCACTTCTCCGCCACCAGAATAAAGGAAGTCTTTAGTGGTGGGTGGATAGGATTTTGGAAAGGGTCTCTAGAGGGTGAGCAAGCAGGACAGATGGTCCCCAACTACATCTCCCAATTCCTAGTGCGAGGGCACTTAGTTGGCTGGGTTTTCTTTCTTGGTACTCTTGGGGCTTGAATGAGGGAAAATTCTGAGGTGTGCTAGACTGATAACAGAAAGGTGATTGAACCTAGTCTGGAATGGGGATTGGGTCACCAAAGATAAGGAAGTTCAGGGGCTGGAAAGAACAGGAGGGGCCTCGAGCTATTTAATCAGGGGTAGAATTGAGGAGAAGACTCTGAAAGTTCAAGTCCAAGGTCTAAAGCCAGAGTAGGAACCAATGAAGTGTCTAAATATTAGAAGAAAGAAAAGAATCAGATGAAGGCTGCCCACACAGATTCTGCTAAAAGCACTGTGGTCTTCACAGGATAGCTTTTATTTTATCTCCCTCACGGACAGCTCAGAGGCTTGTGACACTAGCTAAGGCCAGAGGTTCCCTAGAAGCTTGTCTTACCAATAAGCATGCAATTCCTTGATAAATAAAAGTCCACTGTTTCTCTCCAAGAAATCTCCAGGACAGATGGGCCAACTGATTAAAAGGATCTGGTTCCTTTAGGGCTAAGAAATGAATTTGGCAAATCATATTGCTAATCTCAGTGCAAATTCCTCAGCTGAGAGACCTATGGAAACTTTGGTCAGTCGTCTCTCTGGTTTCAATAAGTGAATTCCATTGCAAAACGGCCACGTAAGTTTGTCCCCTCCCCCTCCTTTCCTTGGCAGCTCTGTTTAGCATGCACCCAGGTGGCTTCTGGGTAAGGCATGCAGAGGTAGCTAAGGATGGTTTATTGCCTCTGGTGTGTCCTTGCACGGTTTTTGCCCTCAGATATAAACTGAGCCCTTAGCATATCTTTTCTATACTAGTAAAGTCTGTGTACCTTTATTATATCCTGTAAAAGTCTACATATCTTTCCTATACTTGAAAGCTATGCCATCAACTTAATCATAATATAATTCTGATTGGATACTGTCTTAAATTATACTTATGCATTAATTTCTAACAATTTACAGTTGCATTTTACTATTTTTATTAGTCCAGTGAATGCTCTTAATCTTGTATACCATCATAAATGAACTATTTGAATTCTTGAGGATTCCTTTAAAGGCTCCTTTATGTATGTGCACCTTTTTTAATAGATTGAGACTTCCTTGAGATTCTTTTTTGATTCCTTTGTCTATAAAGGGATAACACTCAAGACCTTAGGATGACCTCATGTGTATATATCTTATTTATTATATGCACATGCATATGCATATATAAAATAAATGTATTTTAAATAATATATATATTAAATAATAAAGATATTTACAGTTGACCCTTGAGCAACATGAGTTTTAACTACACTAATCCACTTATATATGAATTTTTTTCAATAAGTGGATTGGAAAATTTTTTTGAGATTTGTGACAATTTGAAAAAAGTTACAAACAGCATAGCTTAGAAATATCAAAAAAGTTAAGAAAAATTAGGTATGTCATGATGCATAAAATATATGTAGTACTAGTCTATTTTATCATTTACTACCATAAAATACACACAAGTCTATAATAAGAAGTTAATCAAAACTTAGGCATACAGACTGTACATGTTACCATTCACAGTCCAGAGAAATGTAAACAAATGTGAAGATGCAGTATAAAATCATAACTGCATAAAATTCACTGCAGCACGTACTGTACTACTGTAATAATTTTGTAGATGCCTCCTGTTACTACTGTGGTGAGCTCAGATGTTATGAATATCCACTTAAAGCACTTTGTGACAATAATCATCTCTGTGAGGGCAGATTCTCTCTTCAGTAAATTGTGAATTGCAGCAAAAAGTGATCTCTCGCGGTTCTCATGTATTTTTCACCATGTTTAGAGCAATACTGAGAACCTGAAATAACACTGTGGGACCCATACTAAGAGCCACTAGTGATGCTGGAAGTGCTTTCAGGAAGCAGAGAAAAGTCATGGATTATAAGAAAAAAGTGGAATAGTTTGTTATGTACTCTAGATTGAGGTCTGCAACTGCAGTTGCTCACCATTTCAGACAGATGATTCATCTTATAAACAGATGACATAAACTTACGGTATGGATAAATACAGTACAGTATTGTAAATGTTTTTTCTCTTCCTTATGATTTTCCTAATTGCATTTTCTCTTTTCTAGGTTACTTTATTGTCAGAATATAGCATGTAATACATGTAACAAACAAAACATGATTTAATGAACTGCTTATGGTACTAGTAAGGTTTTGGTCAACAGAAAGCTGTTAGTAGTTAAGTTGTTGAGGAGTCAAAAGTTATATGGGATTTTAGACTGTACAAAGATCCTGTAACCCCTTTGTTGCTTAAGGGTCAACTGTATGCAAATTAAATACATACATACTGTTGCTCTTCTGAGCCTATTTTTCAATTAGACTGAAATTTTTTCTTCTCATAACTCCCCACATAGTAATACCCAATAATAAGTATTATATTGCTTTGATTTATAAGTGATCTACTCAGGTATGAAATTATTCCAATTTTTTCTTCAACAAAACTTGAGCATCTATATTATGTGCTGTCTGTCTAGGTCATCTGGCATCTTATTTCATTTAATCTGTAAACCAACTTTGAAAGTAGGAATTATTACTCTAACTTAATGGATAATTAAACTTACACTGAGGCTTAGGGAAAGTTAGAACCTTGTATAAGTCCAACCGGTAAGCCAAAATTTGAACCCAGGTATTTTGATTTCAGACCAAATGCTGACTTTTTGTGGACATCACTGAGTTCATCAATAAGGAATGTATGTAAATTGCTCAGATTGTTATTGTGTAGAAATTGTATCTCTTTTTCCCCTAATCTTGTAAATTGTGTCAAAATACATGACTTAAAATTACCATCTTAACTGTATTAAGTCTTCCAAACCATGAGTATGTTTTTATTTATTTATGTCTTCTTGAATTTCTTTCACCAATGTTTTGTAGTTTTCACTGTACAAGTCTTTCCTTCCTTGCTTAAGTTAATTTATAAGGATTTTATACATTTTGATGCTATTGTAAATGGGGTTGTTTTTGTAATTTCCTTTTGAGATTGTTCATTGTCAGTATAAAAATGCAACTGATTTTTGTGTTTTCACTTTGTATCTTACCACATTGCTTAATTTATTTACTAGTTGTAACAGATTTTTTTTTTTTTTTTTTTTGGTGTAGTCTTCAGGGTTTTCTGTATATAAAATCGTATCCTTCCATAAACAGAGTTAATTTTACTTCTTTCTTTCTAATTTCTATGCCTTTAATTTCTTTTTCTTACCTAATTGCTTTGGCTAGAACTTCTAATACCATGTTGAATAGAAGTGGTAAAAGTGGGCATCTTTGTCTTATTCCTGATCTTAAAGGAAGAGCTTTCAGCCCTTCACCACTGAGTATGATATTAGCTATGGGCTTTTCATATATGGCCTTTATTATGTTAAGGCAATTTCTTTCTATTTTTATTTTGTCAAGTGTTTTTATCATGAAAGGGTGTTGAATTTTGTGAGATCACTTTTTTCTGCATCAATTGAGATGATCACATGTTTTTCCCCCTTCATTCTGTTATTGTAATATATTACATTGATTGGTTTTCATATATCGAAATAACCTTACATTCCAGGAATAAATCCCACTTGTCATGGCGTGTAATCTTTTTAACTGCTGAATTTAGCTTGCTATATTTCATTGAAGATTTTTTGATCAGTGTTCATGGAATTGTCTCTTACTTAACTTTTTCTGCTTGATTATACAACTCAGATTTTTATGTCGTAAGTGCTAAGTAAGTTTGTGTTGAGTCTGTGGTGTCAATAGTATTGACAATCTTGAGCTTATATGAATCAGAAAGGTACTGTGGTGGTGAAAGAGTCCAAGTTGTCTTTTGACAAGAACATCTTCCACCAGATGCATATAATATCTGCGGCAGAAGGAAGAGGAACCAAATTTTATGTTTAACACTGACAGCAGTGTAGGATCCAAGATGCCAAATTGGGTAAAAGGCAGCACCAAACAATCAGAATTTAGATATAAATATTCCCCATCCAGAGAGCAAGTAATTCATCCTTCTTATTGGGAGTGGAATGCCCTGAGTATATTAATAAATTGTGGCTATTTTCTGGTTCTTGCATCAATCTGTAAACCAAAAGCAAAGTTCTAGGCCCCCCAACCAATTGGCCAAGAGGTCCTCCTCTTGGCCAAGGGGCCCCCAAAGAAACCTGAAAAGCTAATTCAGGCCATGACAGGATGTAAGGGTCAGACGTGCCTCATTATACTTTCCTTCTTTTGGAGTTTAGACATAACTAGGCAGTGTTAACATTAAAACAGAGATGTTAAGACTGACAAAACAGACTCTTAGTTGCAGTAAGATACTGAAAGGTGACAATGCGCTGGCGGCCCTCGCTCGCTCTCAGCGCCTCCTCGGCCTTGGCGTCCACTCTGGCCACACTTGAGGAGCCCTTCAGCCCACCACTGCACCCTGGGAGCCCCTCTCTGGGCTGGCTGAGGCCGGAGCCAGCACCCTCTGTTTGTGGGAAGGTGTGGAAGGAGAGGCGCAGGCAGGAACTGGGGCTGCGCTCGGGGCTCTCAAGGGCCAGCATGAGCTCCGGGTGGGCGCCAGCTCAGCAGGCCCCGCACTCAGAGTGGCCAGCCGCTGGGCAGTGAGGAGCTTAGCACCTGGGCCAGCAGCTGCGGAGGGTGCGCCTGGTTCCCCAGCACTGCCGGGCTGCCCGCACAGAGCTTGAATTCTCGCCAGGCCTCAGCTGCCTCCCCACGGGGCAGGGCTCAGGACCTGCAGCACACCATGCCTGAGTCCCGACCCCACACGCCGCCTCTCCCCTCCCCCCTCCCCCTGTCTCTCCCCTCCCCCTTCACCTCCCCCCTCCCCCCACCTCGCCTCTCCCCTCCCCCCTCCCCCTGTCTCTCCCCTCCCCCTTCACCTCCCCCCTCCCCCCACCTCGCCTCTCCCCTCCCCCTCCCGGCATCTCTCCCCTCCCTCTCCCCTCTTCTCCCCCCTCCCCCCGCCTCCCCCCTCCCCTCCTCCCCCCACCTTTCCCCAACCCGTCTCCCACCCCGCCCACGGTGGGCTCCTGGGTGGCCCGAGCCTTCCCAATGGGCACCTGAGCCCTCCCTACGGGTGCTGCTGCCTGCTCCATGGCACCCAGTCCCATTGACCACCCAAGGACTGAGGAGTGCAGGTGCCTGTGGTGTGGGGCTGGCAGGCTCCTCTGCCCGTGGCCCTGGCATGGGATCCACTAGGCAAGCCAGCTGGGCTCCTGAGTCAGGTGGGGACTGGGAGAACTTATATGTGGAGCTAGAGGATTGTAAAAGCACCAATCAGTGCTCTGTGTCTAGCTAATCTAGTGGGGACTTGGAGAACTTTTATGTCTAGCTAGAGGATTGTAAATGCACCAATCAGCACTCTGTGTCTAGCTCAGGGATTGTAAACGCACCAATCAGCACCATGTCAAAACAGACCAATCAGCTCTCTGTAAAATGGACCAATCAGCAGGTTGTGGGTGGGGCTGAGCCAGCAGCTGCAACTCACTGGGGTCCCCTTCCACACTGTGTAAGTTTTGTTTTTTCCCTCTTTGCAATAAATCTTGCTGCTGCTCATTCCTTGGGTCCACACTGCCTTTGTCAGCTGTAACACTCACTGTGAAGGTCTGCAGCTTCACTCCTGAGGCCAGCGAGACCATGAACCCACCACGAGGAATGAACAACTCCGGACAGGAGGAACAAACACCTCCAGATGCACCACCTTAAGGGCTGTAACGCTCACCGTGAAGGTCTGCAGCTTCGCTTCTGAAGCCAGTGAGATCACGAACCCACCAGAAGGAAGAAACTCCGAACATGTCCGAACATCAGAAGGAACAAACTCCAGACACACCATCTTTAAGAACTGTAACACTTAGCGTGAGGGTCCGCGGCTTCATTCTTGAAGTCAGTGAGACCCAGAACCCACCAATTCCGGACACAATACCAAATTCCAACATTACTCTGGTGTAGCATCATATGAAAGATAACAGGCCCTGAAAGATATCAAAGTATTTTACCCTCAAATATGTTTATTTGACATATTCTGAAACAGCCCTGTAAACTGTCTCTTGTGGGAGAAATTTGCATTCTGTAGAAAATCTCCTTTCCTTATTAAGTTTTTTTTTCTGGAGAGTCTGACACCTTTTAAGGTCTGTTAAGAGACATTCACCATTTATATTCTCTGAAACCTGCTACCTGGAGTCTTCATCTACATAACAAGAGCCTGGGCTTCCACAACCCTGTTATCTAAACTCAAGCATTTCTTTATGCTGAATTCAACTCTTCAGGCAGGGCTTAACTCTTTCAATGAATCGCCAATCAGGAAATCTCTGAATCCACCTATGAGCTGGAACCCCTGCCCCATCCCCTCCTATCCCTCTCCCCCACTTGGAGATGTCCTGCCTTTCTGAGCCAAACCAATGTATACCTTACATATATTGATTTATGTCTTTGCCTGTAACTTCTGTCTTGCTAAAATGTGTAAACCAAGCTATAACTCAAGCAACTTGGGCACATGTTCTCAAGACCTCCTGAAGCTTTGTGACAGGCCATGGCCCTTAACCTTGGCAAAATAAACCTTTAAATTGATTGAGACATGTTTCAGATACTTTTAGAAGTCTAATGAACTTCTACCCTACCTAAAATAAATTTCTGGCTGGGTGCAGTGGCTTAAGCCTGTAATCCCAACACTTTGGGAGGCTAAGGCAGGCAGATCACGAGGTCAGGAGATTGAGACCACCCTGGCTAACACAGTGAAACCCTGTCTCTACTAAAAAAAAAAAAAAAAAAAAAAAAACAAAAAATTAGCCGAGTGTGATGGTGGGCACCTGTAGTCCCAGCTACTCGGAAGGCTAAGGCAGGAGAATGGTGTGAACCCGGGAGGCAGAGCTTGCAGTGAGCCTAGATTGCACCACTGCACTCTAGCCTGGGTGACAGAGCAAGACTCTGTCTCAAAAAAAATAAATAAAAAAAATAAATAAAAATAAATAAAATTTCTGAGAGGTAATGATTACAATGAAAAACAGTGCCATCATAATGGTATGGCAGAAAATTTGGGTGAATATTTATACAATGCTGGATGTGAGAAAGTCTTCCTAACCATGATGCCAAAAATAAAAATAGAAATCATAAAGGAAAAATTGGCTACACTCAACTAAATAAAAATTAGCAATCTCTATCCTACCCAAAGTGATGTTAACAAAATAAAAAAGCAAAAGGTAAAATGGGAAAAAAAAATTGCAACGTATATGATAGTCAAAATGATAAAATCATTAATTTATTAAAAAATCTCATAAATCAAAATGGGCAAGTTATTAAAGAAGAAATATAAAGACCAATAATCATATGAAAAATAAAATCTAATTCGATAATTAAGAAATTCAAAGAGAAAGAAAGATGTGATTTTCTAACAATTACAAATGAAGAAAATAATCTAGTGTTGGAGACAGTGTGGAAAGGCACATTTATACCCCATTAATAGGAATGTAAATTGGTACTATCTTTATGAAGGCCAATCCAGAAATACATATTAGAAGCTTTTTAAAAAAGTGTACCACCTTTATTCTAGTAATTATACTTAACAAAATGTATTTAAAAGAAATAATAATATCTGCAAAGAAGTGGTTAGAAGAATGTTCATTAAAAATATTTAAAATAGCCAAGAGATTTAGAAACGTAAATGTCCAGAATTAGGAAGTTATTTAAATAAATTATTTAATACTCATATAATGGGATATAATGTGATGATTAAATCTAAATTATAGTTGAATATTGTTGGAAGTGGCTTTAGCTGGAATTAGTGGTGGTGTTCTGAAGTCACTGTTACATGGCAAGGATCAAATCTGCTCTGGTTAATACTTCTGACCTTTCATTCTCCAGAATCAGACACTGTTATGGTCTTGTATCATCTTTCACATCCTAAGATCACCAAACTGCTGATGTTTACTTTCCTTTTTCTTAGAACTTTTGACTTCCACCTTTCCTGAAGTTTGCATCAAGATTTTATGCGTGTTAGTATTTGTTTGATGTTTTTTCATGCTTTCTGTTTTTTCCACATGGGCTCTGACGTCTAAATATTGACAGGCTTCCAAGTTCAGTTCTTGGACCTATTTGTTTTTTTTTAAATCTACACTTACTATCTGAGTTATCTCTTCTAGTCTACAGCTGTCAATACCATCTATATCAAGCTTGTCCAACCCATAGCCCATGGGCTACATGTGGCCCAGGACATCTTTGAATGTGGCCCAACACAAATTAATAGACTCTCTAAAAACATTATGAGATTTTTGGCCGGGCGCAGTGGCTCACACCTGTAATCTCAGCACTTTCGGAGACTAAGGCAGGCTGATCACGAGGTCAAGAGATCGAGACCATCCTAGCCAACATGGCAAAACCCCATCTCAACTGAAAATACAAAAGTTAGCTGGGTGTGGTGGCGCGCACCTGTAGTCCCAGCTACTAAGGAGGCTGAGGCGGGAGAATCGCTTGAATGCAGGAGGCGGAGGTTGCAGTGAGCCAAGATCACACCATTAAACTCCAGCCTGGGCAACAGAGTGAGACTCCGTCTAAAAAAATATTAAATAAAAAAATGAAACACAAACATTATGGATTTTTTTTGGTGATTTTTTTGTTAGCTCAATTAGCTATCATTAGTGTTAGTGTATTTTATATGTGGCCCAAGACAATTTTTCTTCTTCTAATGTGACCCAGGGAAGCTAAAAGATTGGACACTCCTGATCTATTTGCTGATAACTCTCAACTTTCTAACCTAAACACCCCAAGACTCAGACTAAACAGATCTATCTATTTATTCAACAGCTCCCGTTTGATGGCTGATCAACTCTAACGTCCAAAGCTGAATTCCTAATTTCCTCTACTGCAAACCTACTCTTTTCACAGTGCTCCCCTTTCAGTACGTGATAACTCTATTCTTTCAGTTTCCAGGGCCAAACATTTTGGTAACATCCTTAACTCTTCTCTTTCTTACAACACATATCAAAACTGTCACCATATCCTGAGGCTGCTTTTTCTAAATCTATGTAGAATCTGGCTGCCTCTTACCCCCTACATGGTTCCAAGCCACCATTTCCTGGATTTTTCCAGCCTCCTAGTTGGTCTTCATGCTTCTACTTTTGCCCTCTATGATCTACTCTCAACAAAGGGGTCCTTCAAAAACCCGTCATATGATGTCACTCTCATGCTGAATACTCACCAATAGTTTCCACCTCCCTCAGAGAAAAATTCAAGACTTTCAATGATATGCAAGGTCCTATGTGATCTTGCTTCCAGCTACCTTTATGACCTCATCTTCTATTACCCTTTTCTTTACTCTGTTCCACCCACATTGGCCTCCATACTGGATCAGCATGTCACTCCATACTGTGTCCGGAACATGCCCAAGTACTTTCCTGCCTTGGGGTTACTGCCTGGGATGCTCTTCCCTTAATACACATGAAACTCCCTCCTTCCCTACTTCAGGTCTTTGCTCTAAAGTCATCCTTTTTATTTAGGACATTCCTGACCATGCTATTTAAAATTAAAATCCCCTTTCCTCCTTTATGTCTTTACTTATACTCTTTTCTTACTTTCATTCCTGCCACAGCATCTATCACCATATAACCAACTTAGTTTTTATTGTCTGTGTCCTACAACAAGAATGAAGGCTTCATGAAGACAGATGTTTTTCATCTTTTGCTTACTACTTTATCCCAATTGTTGAGTATGGTGCCTGGCACATAGTAGATACTCAATAAGTATTTGTTGTTAAATGAATCTACAGATGCTACATCTAAGGACCTACTGAGATGTTCTCCTTGGTGCTAAGATGATGAATAAACCTGAGACACTTGGAAACTTCTAAGCTCTTATGGGATGAATGATGGTTATTATATCATAAGATGCCCAGGCATTACAAGGGAAAGGTAAGATGAGACCTCTGAGGCTCAATTAGGATAACAGATATTTCTTCACTCTCTTTTGATTATGTTCCTGTCACTTGACATGGGATGTAGCTTGTTATGATGATGGAGGGAAGACTGCTGAAACTGGGAGAGGACTGTGAAATATTATAATGGGAGACAGTTCAAATATCCCACTTAGAACTAGTGGGTGGCATTTGTGGAGTAACGATATTATCTCATTATCTAAATCTCCTAAGACTGTGAGTATCCTGCCAGTTTCTATTTTATTTATATAACTCATTACTTCAAGGCTGTTATAGGAAGTTTCTGACTCTAGCAAGAAATATGAATTGACAGGGGAATATATTCATTATATATTGAATTTTAAAAGAAGATTATAAAATACCATAAAGATGGAAATTTTATTTAGTTAGGAAAAGACCCATGCTTTCTATCATGTGTCTAATGATACATCTGACAAGATAATGTAATAGAAGGGAACACACACACACACACACACACACACACACAAACGTACACACGTACTTAGGTCCTAATCATAACTATATCTGGATGTTGGGACTGTATTTTTATTTCTTTTCTTTTTGCTTACCTAATATCTCCAACTTCTGATCTTCTATGGCGATTTTACCGTGCTTGTATAATAAAAATAAAGAGTTTGTGGGGTTATTAAGCTGTTGAGGGCATGATGTACTCTAGGCAACGATCATGGAGTCTTAATGTTGGAAATGACTTTTAGGTTATAAGGCCAACCTTGTCCATGTCCTTGCCAAGTGATTCTCTATTTGTGCACCTCCAGTCGCAGAAAGCTCACTGCCTCCTGAGGCGGCCCATTCCATATGTCTACTACCTATGACTTCTACACATGAATTTCTGTTCTTGGAAGTAATAGATTCTGGATTTTTGCAATAGCCTCCTAATTGGTCTTCCTGTTTCCATTCTTGCCCCTCTGTAATCTCTCTTCAACAAAGTTGTCCTCCAAAAAAAGATCATGAAGGTTGTAGTTTCTGATTTATACATATGTATATACAGTTTCAGTCTACTGTAAAGGGAAGGGAAAGAAAGAAAACAGAGGAGGTGAGTCTAGGGACTATGCTTTGGGAAAACATATAAAGGCTTTATTGGTGCTAGAAGCATCACCAGTATAAATAAAACATATTCTGCGCTTTGAATTTTTATAGATATATCTTTAATGTAATGAGATTAAATTATTTTCTGTGGAAGGAACATTATGGTAGGCACTGTTGATGAAGATAGAAAGCAAAAGATAGAAGAAGAATTCAAGGTATGAATTACTTTCTCTCATGACACACGCTGTCTAGTTAGGGAGAGCCTGAAACAGATTATATAAAACATCCTGAGAGCCGACGCAATGTACCATAAAATGAACCTTAGGCAAGGGGCATCAGATGACTGGTAAATTAAGGGAAGATGAGAGTACACTGGTGCTGCAATTCCATTCAACAATTTTTTTGAATATCTCTGTTCTGAAAATGACTGTGCTGATTTCTATGGAAATATACAAAAATAATAAAGCATTGAGCTTACCCTCAATGTCTATGGTTCAGTGGCATTCAAGGTTAGTGATAGGAGTTTTTAAAGACTTGGGCAAATGTTCTAGACAATGTTAAACTAAAAAATAGCATACAAAATTACACAGTCAGTATGATTTTAACTGTGTAAAAAGTTCCCAGAAGAACTTTAGGAGAAAATATGCTGAAATGTTAAAAATGTTTTAAAAAGTCAATCATGTCAGGGTGGAATCATGGTGATTTTACCTCCCCCCACCTTTAAACAATTAACTCTTGAACAACACAGTTCTGAATCACGTGGGTCCACTTATATGCGCATTTTTTCCCACTTCTGCCACCCATGAAACAGCAAGACTGACCTCTCTTCTTCCTCCTCCTTTTCAAACTACTTAACAAGAAGATGATGAGGATGAAGACCTTTATGAATATCCTCTTCCACTTAATGAATAGTACATATTAGTACATATATTCTTTCCCTTATGATTTTCTTCATAATGTGTTCTCTCTAGCTTACTTTATTATGATAATTCAGTATATAATACACACAAAATGAAAAATATATGTTAATTAACTTTTTATGTTATCAGTAAGGCTCTGGTCAACATAGTTAGCCTAGTTAAATTTTGGGGGAGTCCAAAGTTATATGTGGCTTTTTGACTGTATGGGGATGTCAGCACCCCTAACCCCCACATTGCTCAAGGGTATTTTTATGTGCTTCCCCATTTTCCATCATAAAATGAATTGTCATGTTTTATAATCATTAAAAAGAGTTAATTCCACCAATTTTACCGATATTCTGGTCTTGCAGGATAATAGAGACTTTATCCTAAAACCTGAGGTCAATTTTTAGCCTTTATTCTACTGACTATCATAGCTTTTGACCACCTGCTCTTCTTAAGACATCCTTGACTGCCATGGATTTGCACTTTTGTTGTTCTTTCACATCTCATATTTCTCTTTCTCCCTCTATATGTCCTAATTTTGTGTTTCTAAGGCTTCATCTTTACACTTTCCTCTCTTGGGGACTACTCTGTACATAGGCTAGGGGATCTCAAGTGTACCATCTGTGACCTTGGAGTAAGTCCAATCCCTGAATCATGACACACAAGTCCTGGCCTCTCTGAGGAGCATCAGGAGCCAAGGTGCTCCTCTATAACACACGTGTGCTCTGGCCTTTCTGCATCAGAGTATTTTGATGTAGGGCCAAGTGAAGAGATGAGACTGGTCTTAACTTTTCTGAGCCTCTGTTTCCTCATCTGTAAAATTGTACGTAGGGTTAGGATGAAACTGCAAAGAGTTAAAATATGTAAAGTGCCCAATGTGGTACCCACATGCAACAGCTGCTCCAGGAATGTTTTTTCCCTTCCTTTTCCCCTTCCTCCATTTCTACCATCTGCCAGAATATGAGATTGATCATCTTCAGGGCATATTGTCTGTGCCTCTTATAATGTACATCTATTAAAGATCCAGTTAATCTATTTTGGTTGCCATCAAAGCAAAGAATTGCCATCAAAATGTCTATTTACGCAAACAGAATGGAATACTTTATTGATCCGCCAATTAGTAGTGTTCTACTATTTCAGTCTAGTCTTTGCTTTTGGGAGTTTCTCCTGCAGTTAGCAGAATGTCAGTGAATAAACAAATAAAATGAATGTATTGTATGGGATTAAAACAGTAGCAAAAGGGATTATTGAAATTACTCAGCCCCACTTTTATGGCTTTTCTAATGCTTGTTTTAGCTATTTTTATCTAAACAGCTGTTTTAGCTGTTTGAGGGCAGTGTGGTCCTGGAATCTCTCTGTCTCAACAATGTATACTAGAGTATGGAAAATAATTATGATTTATCTTGCCAGAAGATACTTTTCTTTTCCCACCTTGATAACCCTTGGTGTTAAAGTGAGAGACAATATGGTATAGTGGAGAGTGTATTAGACTCAGATTTGCATTTAGGCTTCATAAGCGTGGGAAATCATTCCTATTTCATACAGCTAGTATGATAATTAAGTCAGTTAACATCTATGGTAGCTTTTTTTAAAGTACTAGCAATATAAGTCATTATTATTTCTTCGGCTGATGCAACAAATAATCCAGAAATATCTGACTCTAGTCTTTCTTGATGTAGTTAAATATTTATTTTGTTTTCCATGGTGTTTGTCCTTTAAGCAATAACAATAAAAGAAAAAGAGATAATTATCTTTAAGAAAAATTAGCATCCAAAGAGCCTCAGCTACTATATCTTTTGTCACGTAGCTAGTGCATGGCTTACAGTAGATGCTTAATACATGTTTGTTGAATGAGGAATGAATGGAATAGATTTATCCCACCATTAAGATAGAAGAATAGTCATGATGACTTTTTAGCAGAGAGAACCACAATTCACTGACCACTCTTAAAAAGGATCTGTGAAGCCATGATCAACTAGGGCTAGGGCTCTCCATACACTGTGTATGATATATGCTATTAGGTTTCAGATTGGCTTGCATTAGTTCTAACCAATCAGTACATTGTAATTAATGAAGTTTAACATTTGTTGAGTACTTTGTAGTTCATGAAGCTCTTTCATGTCAATATGTCCTAGAACATTATGGAGGCTTACTGATCTTATATAGCACAGATGAGGAAATAAAATTTAAAAAATTAAGTAACTTGTTTAAGGTAACATAGAAAGCGACAAGCAGAATCTTGCTGTGAACTCAGGCCATCTGGGTCCAAGCTCAGGGCACCATGACCTGAGACTCCTGCCCTGGCCGCTGCTACTGTGGTGCTTGAGCATTTTGCCTCTGAGTTTCTCCAGTGCCTAGGATCAGATACTGGGAGGCAATTTGGTTTTGGAGGTGCGGAGGGGGAAGCTGGCTGTTCCACAATTGCTTGCTGAGCCATCTGCTCTCTCTTCCTCTTCAGAAATGATGCATTTGTTACTGTGGGCTGCTTTTGCTGAATACTTGGATTATGTCACTTTCTCTGTTTGTCACATGTGGGGCATTTGGTGACATGCAACTCAGCCTACATTGGTTTTCCTACGTAATGTGATAGGTACAGGCACATTTGCTTTCATTTCAATGTCTGAACAATTTTAATGCCATTTAGACAAGAGTCACATGTCTGTGCAACAATAGAAGCCTTCACATTTTCAACTTCCTTTTTTTGGTATAATGCTTATAGAAATCGGGGGGAAAATCATATACACACATGTGCACACATATATGATACAAACAAACTAAAGGATCCTATTGATTAAGTTGGACACTGGTCAACTGTGTCATGGAGTTTTTTACTAGTGGCAATACTTGTGTGCGCAGGTTTATCTGTTATTTTACAATTTAGTATCCAAATCTGTTCATGTTTAGTAATAATTATTAACAATTATCCTGGAATAATTTGTAAGTGAACCGGTGGTTGCAAGACTTATGTGTGGGTGGGAGAATTAATTTTTATCTCTGTAGGAATATTTGGTAAGATGATTAGGAAGCAACAGACTTAGGTTAGTGTGGCTGCTGCTGATTTGCTTTATGGCCTTGGGGAAGTGATTTCACCTGTTTAGGCCTGGTTATTCTGTCTATAAAATGATGAGTACAAAAGGTCTCTTATAATTCAGCTCTGTGGATCTATGATTAATTGACGTTGTAATATATAGGAATTAGAGAAGACATGCATGGGGTATATTCTCTGAGAGTAGAGAAATGGTTTCAAACATTCTGTTTTTTCTTTGGGAGAGGTGTCAGGTTGTGCAGATATCTCTGAGCATGGTTAGAGTATGGAGTTTATTGTTTAGAGATAATGTCTATGTAAGCAACATTTTGTCAAACAAAAGACTGAAAAATTCTATTTTTTTCATTCATGTTCATTTCTGAGAATGTTGAGTGCCTTCATGGTTTATTAGGGTATTTAGAATCCCCCTAAACTTGATGGGTGGTAACTTATCTCAAGTTGGATTTATTAAGTTCCTTGCTGTTCAAACATATAGTGAGTGCTTACTATGTACCAACAATTGTGCCTGATGCTGGAAGTTCAAGGGTGGATTTAATTCATTATCTGACCTCAAGGGATTCCTAATTTGATGACAAAGGCAGGTCTGTAAACAGTATAAGTGCAATAACAAGAAGAATGTACAAATTAACATGATTGACAAGGAAGAAAGAGAAAGCAATCTGCTGGGAAAGACTGATGAAGATAACACAAAGTAGATCTTAAATGATGGGAAGATTATTTCCAGGTGGAAGTAGTATATGAAGGACAGGCTACACCAAAGGAACAAGAGGTAGGAAGATATAGAGGTGTGAAATGCATGCAATATTGGGCAGTAATAAATAGTGTAGTGTAGTGTACTGGAGTATGCATGAGATGTAGGTTGATGAGGCTGGAGAGGGAGTTTAGAGTCCAAGTGTGAACAACTTTGATGCCAGTCTAAAGAGTCTGAGTTTTGTTCTATTTCTGGCAAAGGGCTTTAAACAGTAGAGTGGCATGAGTGGCTTTTAATCTACCAGTACTGCTTCATTACATACAAGGTCTTGGCATGTTCACTGAAGAAGTCTAGGTCAAATGAATTACACCCAGAAGTTTGCTTTAGGTTCTGAATTTATTTTTTAATGGTCTCCTTTTAGGGAAACTGTCTAGCTGTTTTTGATATGCTCTTGCCAGTAAGCAGGGAGGGTCTTATTGGTGGTATCTGTCTGATGTGTCTGGGCAGGAAAGGGGAATATTGTTTTAACTAATGTAGTGAGAATAAAAGAAATATGGTGAGATAAAAAAGGTTCAAAGTCAAGGCAGATCCTGCAGGAATTTCCTAAGCTAAACAACAGGCAGGGAGATAACAGCTTAGAAGAGGGCTACTGTAAGTAGTAGGTTAAGGAATAATAATTTTAGCCTCATAGTGAATAGTATTTTGAATAGGATTCATTTGGAAGTCCAGAAAATATGGTTCTCTCCGGCTGGTCATAGGTGAGAGAATAGGGAATCAGTTCTCAGTACTTTCAAGAGTATTGGGAGGTCTTCTGATGACCTGTTCATTAGATCCATGGCAGTTGCGTATGCCTTCTGGGTTGTGATCTTTTCATAGATGGTATGTGCAATTCACCACTGGGAGGGTTGGCTTCTGCCTTGAGTGAGCATAATTACTGTCATAGAAAATGTGATAGGTATTTGTTGCTTCTGTCTACCCAGTACATCTTTCCCCTTCTAGTAAAGTTATCCCTTTTCCTTTGAGAAGTTGCCCCATATCTATTAAATAGTGAAGCTCAAAAGCATTGTTTCTCTGCTTTTCTGGTCAAGGGATGAACACAGAAATCAACATAGGCCAATCAGACTCCTTATGGAGTTCTGAATCTTGAGAGGTCTTCCAAGGATGGAATGCTGTTGGAACTCAGTCAGCACATTTGCAATGAATGCCCTGCCAATGCGATGTTTGGAACTGTTTGGTTCTAATTCTCCCTGGTGGCCTGTGTGTTACTTGGTTCATTGAACCTATGATGCTTAACCAATTAATTACGTTTTCTTGCATGCCTAAGATGCTGGAAGTTGCTTTCTGAGCTTCTGACAAAAGAGTCCCAGCTATTGTAGAAGTTGGTACCAGGAGTCCTTCAAGTCTTATACATTTTCCTTATAATTTCTCCTACTCTTTTTAAAATAACTTTTGTAAGAAAACATAATAAAGGTATAAATTCAGCAGAAATTTTAATTCAGCAATGCATAAATCAGTCTCTCTCTCTTTTTTTAAATGAGCTCTTATCTCCATACTACATTAACAAAGAAATTTCCATCTTCCCTTCCTTTTCTTTCCCTCCTCTTCCTTTCCTTTCAGATAAACAGAAATTTGGGGGTTTCAAGTTTGGGGTCAAGAAAGTAGTTGTGGCTGAGAAGGCAGCCACAGCTGGTAGAACCTTTGGGGTTGGGATGAAAAAGGAGGTCAGCATTGAGGAGGTGGTCAAGACCCATGAGGCCCTTGTAGTCTGTGGAGCCTGTGGGGCACTGATCAGAGGTAATTGGGTGTAAGAAGGCCTTTTAGATTTTGTTGTTGTTGTTGTTGCTAACTATGTATTATTTTAAAGTAAATTTTCTATTTGGTGCTGGAATGTTATTATTTTCATAGGATGGTCCTGTTTCTGACAACCTTGCTGAGTACTGTTTTTTGTTCTAATAGTTTATCTATTTCATTCTGTTGTGGTAAGAGAACATACTTCATATTATTTCAATAATTTTAAGTTTATTGAGACTTTTTTGTGGCCTTAAATATGGCCTGTTCTGGAGAATGTTCCATATGGACTTGAGAAGAATGTGTATTCTGCTATTGTTGGGTGGAGTATTCTGTTGATATCTGTTAGGTCTAGTTGTTTAATAGTGTTGTTCAAGGCTTTTTTCCTCCAATTTTTATAATTTTGGCAAAATACACATAAGGTAAAATTTACCATTATCCTCTCTTTCCTTTTCGTTCTTATGTCTAGATGTTGTATCCATTATTGAAAGTGAAATACTTAATTCTTCAATGAATAATGTTGAATTACCTATTTCTTCCTTCAATTTTCTCAGTTATTGCTTCATGTATTTCGTTGTTTGGTACATCTCTGTTTATAATTACTATATTTACCTGATGAATTGACCCTTTTCTCATTTAAAAACGTTTTATCTTGTCTCTATTATTTTGTACTTAAATCCTTTTTTTTGGGGGATTAGAATAGTCACTTCAGCTCCATTTTGGTTACTGTTTGTATGGCATATCATTTTCTATCCTTTTCCTTTTAATCTATCTGTGTCTTTGAATCTATTCTGTATCTCTTATGGAGAGCATATAGTTGGCTTCTTTTGTTAAACCATTTTAACAATCTCTGCCTTTTAATTGGACTATTTAATCCATTTACTATTAATGTAATTGCTCATAAAGTAGGAGTTACATCTGGTATTTTGTTATTTGTTTTCCATATAACTTGTCTTTTTGTTTCTCTGTTATTCTATTACTTCCTTCTTTTGTGTTAAATAGGTATTTTCTAGTATACTATTTTAGTTTCCTTGTCGTGTCTTTTGCTATATATTTTTGAGTTATTTTCTTAGTCGTCTGAGAATTATAATTAACTTTTTTATTTAAAAATTTTTGATTAATGCATAATAACCATATGTATTTATGGGGCACAGTGGTATTCTGATACATGCATACAATATGTAATGATTAAATCAAGGTATTTAGGATATCCATCACCTCAACCTTTACCATTTCTTTGTGCTGGGGACATTTAAAATTTCCCCTTCTAGCTATTTTGAAATATATAATAAATTGTTGTTAACTGTAGTCACTTTACTATACATATATAACTTATTTTGTCTATCTAAGTGTATGTTTGCACCCATTAACCAACCTCTCTTCATCCCTTGCCTCTACACTTCTCAGCCTCTGGTAACTATAATTCTACTCTCTATCTCTACAAGATCAACTTTTTTAGCTTCCACATATTAGTGAGAACATGCAATATTTGTCTTTCTGTGCCTGGCTTATTCCACTAACATAATGGCCTCGAATTCCATCCATGTTGCACAAATGACACGATTTTATTCTTTTTATGACTGAATTATGTTCCATTGTGTATATATACCACATTTTCCTTTTCTGTTTATTCATTGATGGACATTTTATTTTGTTCTGTAGCTTGGTTATTGTGAATAGCACTGCAATAAACATGGAGAAGACCATTTTAATTTATAACAATCTACTTTTGATTAATATCACTTTAATTTCAATTGCATACAATAATTTTTTGTTATATAGCTTTTTTCTCTCCTCCCTCCTTTGTACTATTATCATCATACAAATTACATCTTTATACCTCATAAGCCAGTCAACAGAGTTTTTAAATTACTACTTTATGTAATTTTCTTTTAAATTAGAAGAAACGAGTTACAAATGAAATGCATTTATACTATCTTTTATACTTACCTGTGCTCTTATTTCTTCTTGCAGGTACAGTCTAGTGTCCTATTTAGTCTGAAGGACGGAATCCCTTTAGTATTTGTTGTAGGGTAATTCTGCTAGTGACAAGTTCTTTGTTTTTGTTTGTCTGGGAATGTCTTAATGTCTCCTTCACTTTTGAAAGATAGTTTTGCTGCATATAGAATTATCGAGTTACAGTATTTTTTCTTGTAAATAATTAGGACCTTCATAAGTATAAAATTAAACCTATGAGTCATTTAGGATAAGAATGTTAGTTCAAATGTGTTATTTTTTTCAGAATACTTAACAGAAACAAAGTCAAAATCAATTAGAGTCTAGAAAATAATTGTAATTAATGGGGTAAAAGGATAATTCATTTTACTTGTTTATTTTTTAAAATTTATTTTAGTGAACTGTGTGCAGTTTTGAACCTATGTGCAGGGTTACATGTACAGGTTTGTAACATAGGTGCACTCATGTTACAGGGTTTTGTTGTACAGATTGTTTCATCACCCAGGTACAATGCCTAGTACCCAATAGATATTTTCCTCTTCTCCTTTCCCTTCTTCTGCCCTGTACCCTCTAGTAGGCCCCAGTGTCTGTTGTTCCCATCTTTGTATTCGTGTGTTCTCAAAATTTAGCTCCCACTTATAAATGAGAATATGTGGTATTTGGTTTTCTGGTCCTGCAGTAGTTTGCTAAGGATAATGGCCTCCAGCTCTATCCATGTTCCTGCAAGGGACATGTTTTTGTTCTTTTTTACAGCTGTAGTATTCCATGGTGTATATGTACCACATTTTCTTTATCCGGTCTACAACTGATGGGCATTTAGGTGGATTCTATGTCTTTGCTGTTGTGAATAGTGCTGTAAAGAACATACATGTGCATATGTATTTATGGTAGGATGATTTATAATTTTTTGGGTGTATAATCAATAATGGGATTGCTGGGTTGAATGGTAGTTCTGTTTTTAGCTCCTTGAGAAATCACCGTACTGCTTTCAACAATGGTTGAACTTTCATTTCTACCAACAATGTATAAGAGTGCCCTTTTCTCCACAACCTCAACAACATCTGTTATTCTTTGACTTTTTAGTAATAGTCATTCTTGCTGGTGTGAGATGGTATCTCATTGTGGTTTTGATTTTTAGCATTTTTTTCATATGCTCGTTGGCCACATTTATGTCTCCTTTTTGAAAAGTGTCTGTTCATGTCCTTTGCTCACTTTTTAATGGGATTGTTTTTTTTTCTCTTAAATTTGCTTGATTCTTGTAGATGCTGGATATTAGATCTCTGCCAGGTGCATAGTTTGCAAATATTTTCTCCCATTGAGTAGGTTGTCTGTTTACTTGGTTGATAGTTTCTTTTTGCTGTGCAGAAGCTCTTTAGTTTAATTATATCCCATTTGTCAATTTTTGCTTTCCTTATGATTGCTTTTAGCATCTTTGTCATTAAATCTTTGCCCGTTCTCCAGGGTTTTTATAGTTTTCAGTTTTACATTTAATTCTTTAATCTATTTTGAGGTGATTTTTGTACATGGTTTATGGAAGGGATCTGGTTTTAGTCTTCTGTGTATGTCTAGCCAGTTATCCCAGCACCATATATTGAATGGGTAGTTCTTTCCTTATTGCTTGTTTTTGTCAGTTTTGCTGAGGATCAGAGACTGTAGGTGTATGACCTTATTTCTGGGCTCTCTATTCTGTTCCATTGGTCTATGTGTCTGTTTTTGTACCAGTACCACGCTGTGTTGGTTATTATAGCCCTGCAGTATAGTTTGAAGTCAGATAACATGATGCCTTCAGCTTTGTTCTTTTTGCTTAGGATTGCCTTGGCAGTTCAGTTTTGGAGCTCATTATTCGTCTGTTCAGGGATTTAATTTATTTCTGGCTCAATTTTGGGATGGTGTTTGTGTCTAGGAATTTATCCATCTCTTCTGTGTTTTGTAGTTTGTGTGCACAGAGGTGTTCATAGGAGTCTCTGATGGTTATTTGTATTTCTGTGGGGTCACTGGTAATATTCCCTTTGTCATTTCTAATTGTGTTTATTATCTGTATCTTCTCTCTTCTCTAATATATTCTAGGGAGTTGTCTACCTATCTTATCATTTGTTTCAAAAAACCAGCTCCTGGATTCATTGATCTTGTGAATGATTTTTTGTGTCTCAGTCTCTTTCACTTCAGCTCTGATTTTGGTTATTTCTTGCCTCTGTTAGCTTTGGGGTTGGTCTGCTGTTGCTTCTCTAGCTCTTTTAGTTGTGATGTTAGGTTGTTGATTTGACATCTTTCTAACTTTTCGGCATGAGCATTTAGTGCTATAAATTTCCCTCTTACCACTACCTTAGCTGTGTCCCAGAAATGATATATTGTATCTTTGTTTTCATTAGTTTCAAATAACTTCTTGATTTCTGTCTTAATTTCATTTATTTACCCCAAAGTCATTCCAGAGCCCATTGTTTAATTTCCATGTAATTGTACGGTTTTGAGTGACTTTTTTAGTCTTGATTTCTATTTTTATTGCACTGTGGTCTGAGAGAGTGGTATAATTTTAGTTCTTTTGCATTTGCTGAGGAGTGTTTTATGTCCCAGCGTGTGGTCAATTTTAGAGTATGTGCCATATGCAGATGAGAAAAATGTATATTCTGCTGTTTTGGGGTGGGGAGTTCTGTAAAGATCTATCAGATTCATTTTGTCCAATGTTGAGTTCAGGTCCTGAATGTCTTTGTTAATTTTCTGTCTCAATGATCTGTCTAATACTGTCAGTGGAGCAGTGGTCTCCCACTATCATTGTGTGGGAGTCTAGGTCTCTTAGAAGGTCTCTAAGGACTTGCTTTATGAATCTGAATGCTCCTGGGTTGGGTGCATGTATATTGAGATAGTTAAGGCTTCTCGTTGAATTGAACCCTTTACCATTATGTAATATCCTTCTTTGTCTTTTTTGATCTTTGTTGGTTTGAATTCTGTTTTGTCTGCAAAAGAAGAATTGCAAACCCTCCTTTTTCTGTTTTCCATTTGCTTGGTAGATTTTTCTCTGTCTATTTGTTTTGAGCCTATGGGTGTCATTGCATGTGAGATGGGTTTCTCAAAGACACATACCAATGGGCCTTGGTTCCTTATCCAGCTTGTTACTATGTGCCTTTTAACTGGGGCATTTAGCCTCTTTACACTCAAGGTTAGTATTGATATGTGTGGATTTGATCCTGCCATCATGATGTTAGCTAGTTATTATGCAGACTTGTTTGTGTGGTTGCTTTATAGTGTCACTAGTCTATGTACTTAAGTGTGTTTTTGTAGTGGCTGGTAACAATCTTTCCTTTCCATGTTTAGCACTTCCTTCAAAAGCTCTTGTAAGGCAGATCTCATGGTAATGAAATTCCTCAGCATTTGCTTGTCTGAAAAGGGTCTTATTTCTCCTTCATTTCTGAAGCTTAGTTTGGCCAGATATGAAATTCTGGCTTGGAATTTCTTTTCTTTAAGAATGTTGAATATTGGCTCCCAATCCCTTCTGGCTTGTAGGGTTTCTGCTGAGAAGTCTGCTGTTAGTCTGATGGGCTTCCCTTTGTATGTGACCTGACCTTTATCTCTAGCTGCCTTTAACATTTTGTCTTCATTTTAACCTTGGAGAATCTGATGCGTCTTGGGAATGATATTTTTGTGGAGTATCTTACTGGGGTTCTCTGGATTTCTTGAATTTGAATGTTGGCCTCTCTAGCTAAGTTGGGGAAGTTCTCCTGGGTAATATCCTGGAGTATGTTTTCCAGGTTGTTTACACTCTCTCCAGCTCTTTCAGGGACACCAATATGACCCCATATTTCTCAGAGGTTTTGTTTATTCCTTTTCATTCTTTTTTTTCTATTCTTGCCTGACTGTCTTATTTCAGAAAGCCTGTCTTAAAGCTCTGAGATTCTTTCCTCAACTTGGTCTAGTCTGCTGTTAATACTGTGGTTACATTATGAAATTCTTGTAGTGTGTTTTCAGCTCTATAAAGTCAGTTATCTTCTTTTCTATACTGGCTGTTTTGTATGTCAGCTCCTGTGTTGTTTTATTGTGATTCTTAACTTCCTTGGATTAAGCTTCAACATATTCCTGCATCTCAGTGATTTTCATCCCTATCCATATTTTGAATTCTATTTTTGTCATTTCAGTCATCTCAACCCAGTTCAGAGTCCTTGCTGGAGATGTAGTGCAGTCATTTTGAGGAAAGAAGATACTCTGACTTTTTGAGTTGTCAGAGTTCTTGCCTGGTTCTTTCTCACCTTTATGGGTTGATATTCCTTCAATCTTTGAAGTTGCTGTCCTTTGGATGGAGTGGTTTTTTTTTTTTTTTTTTTTTTTTTTCTTGAGACGGAGTCTCGCTCTGTCGCCCAGGGTGGAGTGCAGTGGCCGGATCTCAGCTCACTGCAAGCTCCGCCTCCCGGGTTCATGCCATTCTCCTGCCTCAGCCTCCCGAGTAGCTGGGACAACAGGCGCCCGCCACCGTGCCCGGCTAGTTTTTTTTTTTTTTGTATTTTTTGGTAGAGACGGGGTTTCACCGTGTTCGCCAGGATGGTCTCGATCTCCTGACCTCGTGATCCGCCCGTCTCGGCCTCCCAAAGTGCTGGGATTACAGGCTTGAGCCACCGCGCCCGGCCTTTTTTTTTTTCTTTCTTGTATCCTATTTGATAACCTTGGGGTTTGATTGTGGTATAAGATGGGTTCAATTGACTGGCTTTGTTTCTGAAAGATTTTAGGGGGCCAAGGTTGAGCTCAAGACTTCTAGACTGCATGCTGTAACTCTTGGGGACTTGTATCTGACCCTGGCTTTGTTCTGTAGCTACTTGAGGTTAGGAACTACTGCACTGGGGAAGCGGAGGTACTCCTAGCCTGCTGCTCCCAACACTCCCATAGGTGGTGCCAGCCAAGTGCTTTGTAGGGCAGCAGAAGCAGGATTCATCCTCCTTCACATGTGCTAGCAGTGGTGCAGCAGGGTGCATGCTTGTCAGCTGTGGCAGGGTGCTAGTAGGTGTCAGGGTGCCAGCTTCTACATAGGCATTTGTAGCAGTGGCAGTGGCAGTCTGGATTGAGCGGGAGAGGGACCCCACCAGTGACTGTGTGCGTGTTTGCACTGGTGGTGGTGATAGCTCCGGGACAGGGTGCTGGTGGGTTCAAGACTGTATGTGCCTTCTGTGCACATTCCCATGGGTGCTGGTGGCTGCTCAGGGTGGGAGCTGATCCATTGTTTTCTTTGCCTTGTTTCATGCTGGCAGCCAGTGCCAATGGCCAGGGGTGCTGGTGGAGGCGGGGCTGGTGGGCTCCATGCCTGCCAACACCCCGACAACCATGGTGGTATGGGGGTGGGGCACAAGATGAGGTGCACTCATGCTGGCAGCAATGGCATGGGGCAGGGTGCATGTGTACATGTTGTCTGGTGGAGCTGGTGCGGAAGGTAAGGCAAGGTCTGCCTGTGTACGTAGGTGCCAGCAAAGCGATGTGGGGAGTGGCTGTAGGTGAGTGCGTGCAGGTCAAGAGGCAAGGAGGAGGCTACAGTGGGAGGAGGGCATGGGTGGGCTGGTAATGTGTACATGCAGGGCTGCTCTGTTGGAGGTCTCTGCCCGTCAGACCCAGTCTTCCAGTGCAGGAACTATGATGTGGGCCCCCAGGAGGTACCTGGAGGCTGTACTGCAAGAGGCATGGCTGGGCTGGGACCCCAGGAGGGGCCAGCAGACTGGGGGATTCACCAGTTGGATTGGTCCATCTCATTGGCAAGAGTGCCCTGCAGAGTTTAGGTCCAACAGCTCGCCTAGGGCTGAAGTCTCCTAGGGGGATGAGTGTCCCTTGCTGTGTTCCACTACAGACTCCTGCACCAAACCCTCTGAGCTCTGTACAGGCTGGAGTTCTGCCTTTGCCACTTCTCTAAGAAGTTCTTCTTGCCAACTCAAGTGTCTGCAATGGACAAGAGGTCCCCTCCTGCCAGGATTCCAGAGGCCTATGATGAGAGAGTGTTGCTCCTTGCCTGTTCAACTCACGCTTTCTGCAGTTGTGGAGGGACAGGAATGAGTTCCAGGGCATGTTAACCTTATGCAGGGTTCCCAGCTTCCTCTCGCTTTAGCCTAGTATCTGTGTCCTTTCTCCATTCTCTCTCAATGCCTTCGGTCTGAAGATCTGCTAGGAGTACATCAGTCTTCCTGATGTCACAGTCCTGCAGTGGAAGATGTTCCTCCTGGCTGCATCTAGTTAGCCATCTTGGACCAGCAATCAGTTTACAGTCTTTCTTTCAGCACTTTAAATATGTCATTTCATTGCCTTCTGTTCTCCTTAGTTTTTGAAGGTAAATCAATTGTTAATTTTATTGAGGATATCTTGAATGTGATAAATATCTTCCCTCTTGCTGTTTTAAAGATGCTCTCTTTGTCTTTGACTTTTGACAATTTGATTATGCTATGTCTTGGTGTGGATATCTTTGAGTGGATCATATTTGGAGTTTGCTGAGTTTCTTGGATGTTTAGATTGTTGTTTTTGACCATTATTTCTCCAAATATTCTTTCTACTTCTTTTTCTCTTTCTTTTTCTAAGACTAATTTTGTGTGTGTTGCTATGCTTGATGGTGTTCCACATGTCTCTGAAGATTTACTTATTTTTCTTCGTTCTTTTTTCTTTCATTTTCTTAGATTAGATAATCTCAGTTGATGAAACTTCAAATTCACTGATTATTTGTTCTGCTAACTCAAATGTATTGTTAAGACCCTTTAATTAAATTTTTGTAAGTTATTTTATTTTCCAATGCCAAAATTTCTTTTTTTTTTTAATGAAATTAACTTTTTAGAGTGGTTTTAGGTTCACAGAAAAATTGAGTTGAAGACTTGGAGATTACTCATATACCCCATATGCCACATCTATTTGTTTTTAAAAATAATTCATCATATTTCTTTATTGATATTCTGTCTTTGGGGAGACATTTTCTCATACTTTCCTTTAGTTCTTTAGACATGGCTTTAAATTCTTTAAACAGATTTACAACAAACAATGTATAGTCTTCATCTAGAAAGTTCAGTCCCTGAGCTTCCTCAGGATAGTTTCTATTAACTGCTCTTTTATTCTGTCTTTGTGTAGGCCATACTTTCTTTGAATGTCTCATAATTTTTTCTTGAGAACAGTTCATGGATTTAAAATAATTTGACTCTGGGAATCAAATCCCACTCCCAAGTTTGTTGTTGCTCTCTGTTGTTATTGTTGCTGTTTGGTTGTTTATTGGCTTTCCTAAACTAGTTCTGTAAAGTCTTTATTCTGTCTTGTGTGTGGCTACTGAAGTCTCTGCTTAGATAGCTTAATAATTAGCTATTATTTGGACAGTACTTAAATAGCTTGTCAGTAATTTTTCCAGCCTTTGCTGAGGGACTCTGTGTGCTGTGCATCCCTATAACATTCAGCCAGGCAATTTACAGCTCCACCTTGGCCTTTACTTCCTGCTTATACAGAACCTCATGTTCAGGTCTGGAGGTGATAGGTCAGGTCATTTTTAGGTCTTTCCTGGGCATTGCTCTGTACATGCCTGTAGCTTTCTGGATTTTCAAGCATCCAGTTGGAGCTTTTCAAAGCCTTTATGGACATTTCATTCCTCAGATTTTACTTTTACGTTGTTTGGTCAGCTTTTTGTTTGCTCCGCTTTTTGTTTGCTCCAACTCTTCTCAATACTACAGGCAGCTGCAATGTTAAATGATGAATACTAAATGCTTCAGGAAAAGATTGTTCTCACTTACCAAATTCTGAATCATGTCAGATAAATATGAGTTCAGCAAATGAAGTTTACCAAGCAAAGTGCTAGACACATCAAATAACAATTCCCTGGAGTTGGGCTTTTGGGCAGCTCCAAACCTGTTGGCACCCTCCAGTGTTGCTAGGATACTGATTTTCAGTTACCATGATTGCCAGGCTATTGGTTTTCAAGACTACCATGGGAGAGGAAGATGTAAACAGGGCAAGGGAAACAGCACAAAGCATACTGTTCATATTGATGTTCAGCCATTTTTCTTTTCTTTCTTCTTTTTGAGACAGGATCTTGCTCTGTCTAGGAGGCTGGAGTGCAGTGGCACAATCATAGCTCACTGCAGCCTTGACCTCCCAGGCTCAAACAATTTTCCATACTCAGCCTCTTGAGTAGCTGGGACCACAGGTGAGGACCACCATGCCTGGTGAACTTTTTAATTTTAGGTAGAAACGGTGACTCTCTATGTTGCCCAGGCTTGTCTCGCACTCCTGGCTTCAAATGGTCCTCCTACCTCAGCCTCTCAAAGTGATGGGATTAGAGGTGTGAGCCACTGCACCCAGCCCAGCCATTTTTCTTGAATAAATGATCCTTGGATTGTTGTAAGTCTTTGGTTACTCTCCAAAGTTCTAAAAAGTTTGATTTTTCACATTTTTTTCTGTGTTTTTGTTGTTGTTGTTGTTGTTGTTATTGCCTTTTTGAAGAAGCAAATTTTCAGACATCTTTACTCAGTCATTCTTGAGGTCAGTCTCTTCCAAATGCTTTAAAAAAATTCATTGATAGATCCATATGATTTTTCTAATTGAGTTACTTGGTATGGTGAATTACAATGACAAATTTTATTTGAATTCCTGTGGAAAAATCCATATGATCATGATATAATTTTTAACTATATATTTTGAATTCAGTTAATATTTCATTTAGAATTTTGCATCTGTATTTTTAGAGGAAGCGGGACCAACAGTTTAATTTTTTGTTCTGATCTTATCCAGTTGTGAAAATTAGATTTATATTAGTTTTAGAAAATGATTTAGGACAGCTTTATCTCATTTTCTATATTTTTGAAACAACCTGTATAAGTTAGAAATTATCTACTCCTTGAAATTTTGGCAAAATGCACCCATAAAACCAACTGGGCCAGGCAACATTTGTGGGAAGGGGATATGGCAACTTCATAATTGTTTTGATAAGATCTAAATTTATCCCCCATTATTTTGTCATGTCTCCTTTTTCCCCCTCTTTTTTACGGCTCTCTGATCATCTTGTGTGGAAATCTAATTTTTGCACCTGAACAAAAATATCACACAAAATTTTCTAACAATGGCTTCTGTCTCTTGTGAAGATTATCTACAGAAAATTGTTGCTTCTTTTAATTTTTAGAATAACACACTTCCTCACTTCTTCTGCATTCTTTTTTATAGGGCTTGCGTTGTGTATGTTTGTGTGTGTGTTTTATTTACTCATTTTCAAATAAGAGAGTTATCTATAAGAGAACTTACAAAATTGAAATGCATGGCTTCTCCCTCTTCTGTCTTCTATAACAAATCCCTTCTTACATCTACAATTGGTAGCATTCAATTCTGAGCCCAATTCTAGTGTTTTTCCAGCATCCATACATTATGATTCTGCTCACCCAGAGGTGCTATCTTCTGTTCCCTTTTTCTGGTTTTCTGGTACTCTGAACCAATGGAGTAAATGACAGACTCTATTCCTCCAAATGAATTTGCTGTACCAGGGCTTTTTCTTTTTTTTCCACTTGCCTACCATCCTTTTCTGAAGGAGAATTTCCATTCCAGCCACTTATGGGTTTTGTTTTTTTTTTTTAAATTTGAGATAGAGTCTTGCTTTGTCACCCAGGCTGGAGTGCAGTGGTGCGATCTTGGCTCACTGCAACCTCCGTGTCCCGAGTTCAAGCGATTCTCCCGCCTCAGCCTCCCTGGTAGTTGGGACAACAGGCGCATGCCACCACGCCCAGCCGATTTTTGTATTTTTAGTAGAGATGGGGCTTCTCCATGTTGGCCAGGCTGGTCTTGAACTCCTGACCTCAAATGATCTGCCTGCCTTGGCTCCCCAAAGTGCTGGGATTACAGGTGTGAGCCACCGCACTCGGTTTAGTTTGCTTTTTTATTATAGTAAAACACCCTTCCCCTTTGTAACAATATTTTCCTAGAAGTGCCTTCTCTGAATGACTGTAGATAGAAGAGAAGGTTGAAAGAAAAGTCATAAAAAAGGAATATCATAATAACAAAAGGATGGCTACTCAACAATCTGGTTGGTTTTCTGAGCCAGGGATAATATTGTGAATGAGAGACAAGTGTCCTTATATTTTATTTTAATTGTTGTTTGGGCTTCTAAAAAATTTATTATTGTTGTTAAGCAGAAGGAAGCCACCAGTTGTATCTCTCAATTCAGCTCCATAGGACTTGTAGATAGTGAAAATTCCGTTTGGATTCTGGCAACCAGCTTGTCTACATGTCTCAGTCTTGTGAGTTGTTTTTAATTTTGGGCTTCTCCTCTTTCTTGATAATTTTGTTGGGCTTTTGGAAGTAACTGCATCAGGGATTGCTAATTTGATTCAATTTAAAAAAGAAGTTCCACTGCAAATGAATTTAAAAATAATTTTTTTCAAGTTATATAAGGAATAGTTAAGATTCACTTTTGAATTGCTTTAATTTATAGATTAACCTGTGAAGGATTTTTATCTTTATAATATTTATTCTTTCCTTTCCAGAATTTTTATTCACAGTTTAACATAAATTTTACATTCCTTTAAAACATCTCTATTTTACATTTTTCTTGTTGGTATAAATTGTTTTTATTTTAATTTCTGGCTACATTTAATGATATAGAAATGGAATAGAGAAATACTACGGATTTGTATAAGTATCTTATCACTGATTACTTTGTTGAACTCTTTTAATAGCTTTGATAATTTTATAGGTGATTTAAAATATTTTTCTAGGTATACAATAATATTGCCTGAAATTAACATTTTATTTTTCCTCCCTGATATCTAAAATTATTCAGATGTCATTGCATTTGTAAGTCTGAAATGCAGTATTAATTAGTAAACAGTGAAAACGGGCATTTAAATTTTGTTTCTGTTCTTAATGGGACACCTCTAGTGTTTTCTCAATTACTTAGAATGTTAGTTCAGGATTTTAAGTAGAAAACTCATTTGTATTGAGTATTCTTCCACATTGTAAGGATTTAATAACATTTTTGTGAAGTTAAATGAAATGTCTTTCCATTTGTATATTTTCTGTTGAAAACTGTTAAATAAGTTCTGGTGTTTTCTTGGAAAACCTTTAGGTGCCTATTGAAATATTGTTTTTATTATTTGTACTATTAATGTGATATATTGTTTTGACAATTTTTCTTATGTTGAATATTCCTTAAATTCCTGTGACAAATTCCATTTGTCCATGGTGTGTGTTTTTTTTGTAAATATCTGAATTGCTTGCATTTTGTTTAACGTTTTGGCATGTATATTAATAAATAAAATTGGCCAGTAGCTTTTAAAATAGTGTGGTTATCAGGTTATTTAGATCCTAGATAATATTTTACTTATTGTTTTACCATTTTTTAAAATGTTCAAAGTGGTTTATATAATATTGATATCATTCCCTGATCATTTTAGATAACTTATCTATAAATGTATATAATCCCTCGGCTTTCTTTGATTTTCTAATTTGTTTTTCAGTTTTTATAATATTTTATAAAAAGAAATTATTCATCACATGAAATTCATTTTCATACAACTGTGTATTCACTCACTTTAGTTTCTATTTTGATTATGTATTTTTTCTCACCTTTATTTTATTTATTTGTATTTTACTTGATTAAATTTTTGGTGTTTATCTGTTTTTAGCAACTTAGATCTTGGTTTTATTTTTAAATTATATTCCTATTCCATTTTCTGATATCCTGATTTAATTTAATTTTTTCCTTTTCTTATTTTTGTTGAGGTTGTCTTTTTTTCTCATAGAAACGAATTAACTTCTGTAAAAATGTTTCCAGATTGTCTCTCATATACCAGGCACTCTTCTACATCCTGGGGATATGAATAATGGTGACCAAAGTTCTTGTTCTTATGGGACTATATCTGTATCTATATCTGTGTCCACACACATTCCATAAGTATATGTAATATCATATAAAAATAGTATATAATAAATTATATGTATATTATTGTGGCAAGAATACTTAACATGAGTCCTACCCTCTTAAATTTTAAGTGTATGGAACAATATTGTTAGCTATGGGCACAATGTTGTACAACAGATCTCTAGATATTAATATATTTGTACCTGCCTCTAGAAATTATTTATCTTGTGTAACTGAAAACTTATTCCCATTTAACAGGAACTTCCCATTTGCCCCCTCCCTCAGCTCCTGGCAATCACTATTCTACTTTCTACTTCTATGAGTTTGACTAATTTAGATACTGCATATATTAATAAGTGTCATCATGCAGTATTCGTCCTTCTGTGACTGGCTTATTTCACTTAACATAATATCCTTAAGGTTCATCCATGATGTTGCTTATGGCAGGATTTTCTTCTTTTATAAGGCTGAACAATATTCCATTGTGTGCATATACTACATTTTCTTTATTCATTCATCTGTCAATAGACATTTAGTTTGTTTTCACTTCTTGACTATTGTGAACAATACTGCAATGAACATGAGAATACAAATATCTTCTCAACATCATGATTTCAGTTTTTTTGGATAAATATTGGAAAGTAGGATTACTAGATCAAATGGCAGTTCTATTATATTTTTAATGTTTTGAGGAAACTCCAAAGTGTTTTCTATAATAGCTGCACAATTTTATCCTTGCTAACACTTGGTATCTTTTGTTTTTTGACAATAGCCATCCTAATGTCTATGAAGTAATCTCTCACTGTGGTTTTGATTTGCATTTTCCAGATGATTAAGTGATATTGAGCATGTTTTCATATGTCTGTTGGCCATTTATGTTTTCTTTGGAGAAATGTCTATTCAACTCCTTTGGCCATTTTCAAATTGAGTTATCTGGTTTTTTTTGTTTTGTTTTGTTTTGTTTTTGCTACTGAGTTGCATGAGTTTCTTATCAGATACATGATTTGCAAATATTTTCTTCCATCCTGTAGCTTGTCTTTTTGCTCTGTTGATTGTTTTCTTTGCTGTGGAGAAGATTTTTAGTTTGATATAGTTTCTCTTTTCTTTTTTTGCTTTTTTCTTTTTTTTTTTTTTGAGACGAAGTCTCGCTCTGTCGCCCAGGCTGGAGTGCAGTGGCGTGATCTCGGCTCACTGCAAGCTCCGCCTTCCAGGTTCACGCCATTCTCCTGCCTCAGCCTCCTGAGCAACTGGGACTACAGGCTCCCACCACCGTGTCCGGCTAATTTATTTTTGTATTTTTAGGAGAGACGGGGTTTCACTGTGTTAGCCAGGATCGTCTCTATCTCCTGACCTTGTGATCCGCCTGCCTCAGCCTCCCAAAATGCTGGGATTACAGGCATGAGCCACCGCGCTTATGTTCCCAATGCTTTTGGTGTTATACCAAGACCAATGTGATGAAGCTTTTCCCTGTTTTTTCTAAAAGTTTTGCCATTTCAGTTCTTACATTTAAATCTTTAATCCATTTTGAGTTGATTTTCGTGGATCATGCAACACAAAGGTCCAACCTCATTTTTTTCACATGTGGATATCCAGTTTTTCCAGGATCATTTGTTGAAAGACTATCTTTTCATTGTGTTTTCTTGGCTTCTTTGTCAAAGGTCAATTGGCCATAGATTCATGGAATTATTTCTGGGCTCTTTATTGGGTTCCATTGGCCTATGTCTTTAACTTTATGTCACTGCTATATTGTTTTGCTTACGTAGCTTTGGAATATATTTTGAATCAAAAAGTGTGATGCCTCTAGCTTTGTTCTTGTACCTCAAGATTGTTTTGGCTATTTGGAGTCCTTTGTGGTTCCAATGCCTCTCTGTCTTCCTCTCTTCCTTCTCTTTTCCCTTCTGCCATGTGACGATGCAGCATGAAGATAAGGCCCTTGCCAAATGCCAACACTTTGATATTGAACTTCCCAGACTCCGGAACTGTAAGCGTATGCATTTCTGTTTTTTATAAATTGCCCAGTCTCAAATACTCTGTTATAACAGCACAAAAGAAACTAAGACAGGCTTTTTTTTTTTTTTTTAATCCCTTAAAATATTCAGCTATTTTTGGCTGGGTGTGGTGTGCCTGTAGTCCCAGCACTTTGGGAGGCCGAGGCAGGTGTGTCACAAGGTCAGGAGATCGAGACCATCCTGGCTAACATGGTGAAACCCTGTCTCTGCTAATATATATATATACAAAAAATTAGCTGGGTGTGGTGGCGGGTGTCTGTAGTCCCAGCTACTCAGGAGACTGAGGCAGGAGAATGGCATGAACCTAGGAGGTGGAGCTTGCAGTGAGCCGAAATCGTGCCGCTGCACTCCAGCCTGGGAGACAGAGCGAGGCTCCATCTCACAGAAAAAAAAAAAAAAAATTCAGCAATTTTTTTCTCTAATTTTTTATGATGAAATGCATGACATTATGACTTTGCTTCTAAGGGTTACTTTTGCTGCATTTAACAAACACATTGAGTTTTCAAGGCCGTTTTCTATATTGTCTGCTCTTGTATTCTTAATTATAGCCCTGTAAGTTGATTGTGTTTGAGGAATTTTTAACGTTGAAAATTTTTGTTCATATTCTTTATATTACTATCTACTAATTTTATAGTTAGAGGATGAAACATTAATACTTTTTAATTTAGATTTTATTTCTACCTTAGTATATGAGCAATATTGGTGACTTTCTCTAAATATAGCTTTGTAAGAGCACCCAAAGTTTGTATGATTTGGGGAAGCTGAGCTCTCTTCAAAAACCATGGTGAGGAATAACATGAAAAGCATATTTGATTCTCCTTTATCTGGCTTATTATTAAGGTCAAGGTTATTATTATCTTATCATTAAGATAGTTGTATGAAAAACAGAATTACCAACATGTCTCCATGGGTTACACATACGGTAAAGAAACTGTGGAAAATAGCTGTATTATGAACTTGCATGTAAAGCTCATTTAAGAACATTTTCTTAATTCGTTATTTCTGTATCTCATATTATAGTTGACACAGCTCTTTTTTAGAGATTTTTTTTTTAAAACTTCAAGCCTCATGAGGACCTAATGAAATAAGCAAGTAGGCATTTGGTGTTAATCTATTTTACACATGAGAAAATTAAGGCTCATGGAAGTAAATGCCTTATTCATGTCCCCAGTTTAGTTAGTAAAATATCTGGAAGTAGAACTCAAGTCTTTTGCCTCCTAGCCCTATGCTTTTAGCACAATGTCACAATACTCCAAATTAATCCTGAACTGAAACACTTCAGTGTGGAGTCTTTTCTAGTAGTTGGCTACAAATGATATATAATTTTAATAGCATATGCTTATTTCCAGAGAAAGGATTTTACCCCCACTCTATGCCAATGTTATTTTAATGTGTGACATTACATAGCAGGCTGCGTACTCTTACATGAAAAAAATTTAGGAAAAAACTGCTTGCATGTATCTATTTTTGCAGATACATTCTAATTTAAGGAATCATGATGATTGAAAACTCATATTTCAGAACAAATTAGAATAAAAATTTCTGTTACATCTTGAGTTTTACCTCCTTTGAAGCCAATATATTTCTAATGGGAAATCTAAGAAAATATTTTAAATTTCCATCATGAATTTCATGAATGAAGTACGTCATGGTACAGGTGGGTGTTGGAATCTTATATTTTTCCTTCCTTGCCTCACTGTACCAAAGAACTCATCACTGGAGCTGCTTCTTAATCATGAGACATGCTTAAGAAGAATGCTTAACAATTTTAGCCATAATAACAGCTATTCATTCCTCTACTTAGTACTTCAAAGTTTATAAAGCCCATTCTCAGATGCCCTTTCTAAACTCTTGTGAGAAAAACAGGTCAAGGGTTATTAACCCTATTTTACAGATAAGGAAATAGGCTCAGGGGTGTGACAGGTCTTGCCTAAATTTACAATTAGTAGAGTTCTGGCTTAAAATCACATTATTTGACTCATTGTTAGGACCCTTTCTTACCATGCCATCCTGCCTTGAATGTGGTCACTAGGAAGGTTGCTTTGAGAACCAGGAATGCTAAAGGTTCAAATTGTTCCACATGATAACAGCAAAACCCTTGACTACTTTGCAAGGCTGAAGAACAGAAGAAAACATTTTTTTTTGCAAGATGTAGTGATCTACCTTGGGATGAGAATATATGAGGTAATACCCACCACTAGAAATTATACAGTTCAATGTAGGAACTTAAATAACAAAAAAGAAAAACAAAATACATTCGTCTACTTAACCTTATTGGCATTATTTTGATAGTGAATTGTCCATTTTGATTTTTTGTGCAATATTTTTAAGTATTTATTGAATGATATATATTAATATGCCTACACACATAAATACGTGTGCACACATAAGATAGTTATGGACATAAACTCAGATATGTGTATGCCTATATGTACTAACACTTTTTCTGTTGAGATTACCCAGCAGCACAAGAGAATTAGAGCTGCCTCTAAAACAGATTCAGAATGCTTGTCTCCCAGGCCATGTCCATAGGCAACATGAACACAAAGATTGCCCTCCAGGGTTTTAGAAAAAAATCTGGCCAGTTCCTTAGATAGGCAATAAATCAGGGCATGCTTTGTATGGGGGCGAGACAATTTGCAAGGACATCTTTTTCTCTTCTGTATACAGTCCCAATGCTGCAACATTATTTCTTTTTTTCTTTTTAAACTCACTGTCATCCTTAACTGTTCAGTTGTGTGCTACTTTTTTTAAGTGTATACTTGGTAACACTACACTTTGGAATAATAAATGACAGGGAGGAGGCCCTTCATCCTTGAAGTTTTAGTTAAAACAGTGGATGAAGACTGGCTCAGGGATGTGCATGGGCTCTCCTTGTCATTACTCTACCATTTGATTAGGTGCTGTTGTGTTCCTCTGGTCTTTCTCCATGAGATCATTGTTTCAATTCTGACAGCTGTCCACTCAGTTGATATCGTTGACATCGTTGTTCACTCAGTTGATATCGTTCAGCTGTCCACTCAATCAGTTGATGTCATCATTCTCTTGAAGGTCAGTGATGATTCCATAATCACCAAATTTGATATTCTATTCTTGGTCTTCATCCTCTTGGCAGTCTCTTTCTCTAGATGAAGAAGACAGTCAATATCATGAAAGCATAGTTTGGGGAAGGCTGGAATCTGCAAGGGAAGGCAAATCAATGGAGCTAGCAAGTTGAGCCTTAAACATTATAGGGCAAAAATCAAGAAAATCAGACCATGTCCCAAGATGATGAAAGAAAAATGTGACAAATGTCCTGTTTAAGATCAGACAGCCAGTCAGAGAAATGTGAGTCCCAAAGGATAGGGCTCGTACATGGGGTGGTTTAACCCTCCGGTCTCATGTTAGGATTGATCTAGACTGGAGCATCTAGACTGATCTAGACTGCTATCCAGATGAAAAGTATAATGTGAGCCACAGATGTCTGCTGCATATATAGTTTTAGATTTTCTAGTAACTAAATGTAAAGAAGTTTGGAACAAGTGAAATTATTTTTAATATATTTTATTTAATCCAGTATATACCAAACATTATCATTTCAACACATAATTAATAAAATCTTATTGATGAGGTATTTTACATTCTTTTTCTCTGTCTTTTAAATCTGAGTTTTACACTTCCAGCACATCTCAATTTGGACTAGCCACATTAAGTGCTCAATAGCCACATGTGGCCAGTGGCTACCATATTCCACAGTGCAGGCCTAGAGCCAAAGGGATAAGGCAGAGCTTGTGGAGGGGAGCCCAGCAGCCTCTGCTGTGGGGAGAAATGACTTGGGCTATGGAAAATACAAGCAGTAAGCCTGCTATCTGCCATATTAGTTTGTAAAACATGCTGTTTAATACTTTAATTGCTAAGCATGCCAGTTGATATGCTCAAAACCTTTCCTATCAAATAACAAAAACAGCAACCTTTACTGTTTCCTTATTGCCTATTGCAATATTCACCTTCCTCACTGTGACACTTGAGGTCCTTCTCCATGTCGACTTAATGTATATTGACATGTATTCTTCCACTCTCCCACTTCTATGATCGCATTTTCTCTGATTTTTAAATATAACAGAAGCCCTGTTTTGTGACATGTTTGTTGATCAAGTTATTGAAAAAGTCATTGAAAGAAGGAAATTATTAAAATGTATAGAAATGATACATATATACACCTTAAACATTCATTAACTGAAAACATATGACTGCACATTCATATGCAGAAAGGATAAGGGTGACTTTTAAAACATGGATCATCTGATTGAAGTTCTTATAACACTTCTTGCATAAACTTAACCTATAATGCATAGTATACATGAAACATATTTGAGAGACAATCTGATTATAGAGCCCTTTAGATTTCTATTTTCTCCAAAATCACTTTAGTTGTCTTGTCCACATCTAAATTGTCAGCAAAAATTTTTTGTACCTTACATTTAATGAGTCCTTCTAAACCATTCAATTTAATTTGCATGAAAACATTAATTCCTTTTTTCTTAGTCCTACCGGTTTTTAGACTATTTAATTAAATTATGCATTACAGTAACAAATAAAATTAGCCTAAATAGGTTTAGCAAGAAACACAGCTGGCTCTTGGTAAGCATACAGTTCATCTAGCAGAAGTGAGTGTGAACAGGTATCCTAGAGTAGCCTACCAGCCCTGAGTATCCAGCACGCATCATAGTATGTCTTATGGAGAGAGCAGAAGGCACTGGCTAATCAGGTGAGCTAATAATAGTTAACAGTTTCTAGTTTGCCTTGCTCTTGGCCTGCACCTCCTGCTACAATCCCTTCCTTTTCATTTCCTACCCCTTGCTGTTGAAACTCTTTGGTGGGCAGAATAATGATCCCCAAAGATGTCTACATCCTAATCCCTGAAACCTTCACATGTTACCTTACATGGCAAAAGGAACTTTGCCTGTATGCTTAGGTTAGAGATCTTGAGATGGAAAGATTTTTAAAAATTATCTGGTGGGCCAATCACATGGGTTTTTAAAAGCAGAGAACCTTTGCTGGATGTGATCAGAGGGACATGTGTCTGGAGAAGAAAGGCACAAACAGATGGAAGGCTGCTGACATTAAAATTAGAGGGCACACCAACATGGCACGTGTATACATATGTAACCTGCACATTGTGCACATGTACCCTAGAACTTAAAGTACAATTAAAAAATAAATAAATACAGTTGGAGGAAGGGGGTCATAAGCCAAGGAATGTGGGTGGCCTCTAGAAACTGGAAAAGGTGAGGAAATGGATATTCCCCTAGAGCCTTCAGAAAGAAATACAGTCCTACTGGCACCTTGATTTTAGCCCATTGAGGCTCATGTTGGACTTCGAACATATAGAATTTTAAGAAAATAAATAATAAATATATGTGCTTTTAAATAATAAATGCATGCGCTTTTAAGCCACTAAGTGGATGGTAATTTGTTAATAGAAATAGAAAACTAATACAAAATCTATTTGATCTTCCAGATTCACCTCAAAATAAAAATCCTCTGCAAAGATTTTCTTGATTCCTGTGATTTGGCATGCACTTTCCCTCTTTTAGATTTGAATCCTTTGTATTGTACTTACCTTAATTTTCCCTGTACTATTTCGGGTAGTGCCTTTCCTTAACCCTCTAGTAGACTATCCACTCTTTCACTTGTTTTTATTTTTATAAATTTATGGGGTACAAGTGTGATTTTGTTATCCAGATAGAATGCATAATAAAGTCAGGACTTTCAAAGTATCCATCACCTGAATAATGTATATTGTACCCATTAAGTAATTTCTCATCATCAAACTCCCTCTCTGACCTCCCGACCCTTCCTAGTCTCTTAGTCTCATTTCACACTCTATGTTCATGTGTACACAATGTTTAGCTCCCACTTATAAGAGAGAACATGCGGTGTCTGTATTTCTGTATCTGAGTTGTTACACTTAAAATTTTTGTACTATATATTCAGATAGTCTCTAGATTTTGTCCTTGGATTAATATAGACCTGCATTGTGCAGTAGGGTAGGCACTAGCCACATGTGGCTACTTAAAATGTAAATGTAAATTAATCATAATTAAATAAAATTAAAAATTTAATTTCTTAATCCCACTATCATGTTTCAGGAGCTTAATAGCCACACATTGTTTATGGCTAATATATTGGGCAACACAGATATCCATTATCTCAGAAAGTTCTATTGAATAGTGCTGTCCTAGATGGCCAGTTTTTGTATACTTGGAAAATATTTTCTTGGCTCTTCTGGAGGTATTTTCATTGAGATACGTGTGAAGGCTATTGTTATGTTCTTTCCTTTCTTTTGAGAAGTAGGCTTTTAAAATATACTTTGCTGTGGGAACTCATGTGTATCAATCAGGGTCCTGGAAAGAAAACAAATTCACACCATTTATTCAAAAAAAGAGTTTTTAATGATGGCAGGTGTGAACAGAGTTATGAGAATCAACAAAAAATGTAGAGGCAGTTAGAGTTTAGTAAAGTGGTAAGGGATTACAATTTAGAGCTGAAGGGCTATTGGAGTCGTGGGAAGTGCCACCCCACATAGCTGTGGTCCTGAAGGAATGTAGCCTCTAACAGAAGTGGGGCCCAAAGCAGAGATGAAGCAAGGAAGGAATTCTCCAGCCTGCCTCTTGTCCTGACCTTCAGTCTCCAGCCAAACGCAACCTGAAGCCAACCAGCAAGGGAGCCTGGGAAAGCTGGTCTGCAGGATACGCCTCTTATGGCACAAAACGGAGAGAAAGACAGAGAGTAAAGTCAGGGTGGAGAAACAAACGGAAAATAACCACTACCATGGTTAAGGGAATTATACCACATTACCCAATCCCATTTTGAGATATTTATATTAGAGGTAAGTAATAAAGTTTTCCTTCCCCGGACAGATAACAGCATTTCAGCATCATGAATAATAACAAAGTGCTTTCCTTTTGCTGTGGCATTCTGGAAGATCAGATTGAACTCTGTAGTCCATAACTTTAAGAGGGCATTGGAGTTGCCTATTTGTGCTTATTTTCTTCCTGGCCTGTACTTCTCATTCAAATTTACATTTTACTTTGTCCTATCGTTTTACTTTCAACTTATATTTTTCAATTTTACTATAAGCATTTCTTTGTGCTTACATTGTGAAATGAGGCAAGAATAAAACAGACAAATAGATAAATGCCTGTTTTTAATTCTCAAAATCATTCTGCAGTGTGTCTTGCCCATAGTTGACTTGTTAAGTGCAAACAAATTCAACCATGCAGATAAATAATTTATACGGTAATTTCCATTTCTACCCATAGCTAATACTGATCATTCCATTCAATACATATTTCTTTTGCCTGAAATCACTGTATAGCTTCTAAGTTTCCATATCCTCAGAGGAGACAATAAAGGGAACTTAAACTGAAACTGATGCTGCAAGTGAAGTTACAACTGTATGAGTCACAAATTCAAAAAAGGAGTTCTTCCATTATGTCTGAGAGCATGGTGGGAATTAGGGACATTTATGATAGACACGGTGAGCACTGGGGACTTTTATGGAGCATTTCACAGAACTAGGCAAGATGAAAAATACCTGCCTAAAACAAATATGTGATTGGAGGCTAAAGATGTAATAATCTCAACTGTTTTCACCTTCATTTTTTCAATGAACTGGTCTCCTTACGTCATAGGGTCATAGGTTCTTTTTTTTTTCTTTTTTTTTTTTTTTTGAGATGGAGTCTCACTTTGTTGCCAAGCTGGAGTGCAGTGGTGCAATCTCGGCTCACTGCAACCTCCGCCTTCTGGGTTCAAGTGATTCTCCTGCCTGAGCCTCCCGAGTAGCTGGGACTACAGGTGCCTGCCACCACACTCGGCTAATTTTTGTATTTTTAGTAGAGACGGGGTTTCGCCGTGTTGGCCAGGATGGTCTCAATCTCTTGACCTCCTGATCCACCCGCCTTGGCCTCCCAAAGTGCTGCGATTACAGGTGTGAGCCACTGCGCCTGGCCATGTCATAGAGTCTTAGATATGAAGATGAGAAAAAACAGTAGAAACAGAATTCAAGCTTAGAGGAATTCTCATTGGTTTCTGTGTTCAGGATTTTTAAGTCTCTTGCTTCTAATGTTTATGTAAAATATTTTACTGTTTTAAAGCATGAAACTATGAAAATAGAGTACTCTAAGAAGAAAGTGGATATTCACTTACCTCCCTCTCATCTTTTCACTCTTAGGTTTTCTACAGATTCATTAAATTGTGCTTTCATAATTTCTTTTCAATGTTTAGAAACCTAATGAAAACCATCCAATTCAGAAACTTAGTAAAAATTATCAAAATCTCCCTTTAGTCACTTTTCTTTTTGGCAACATGTTCTCAGTTCCCCTTTCCCATCTTTCTTACTGGTCATATATTATAAATAGGTTAGCATTTTGGATATTTATATTCTATTCCATCTGGTCACAATTCTTTCTTTTTTGAAGAAATTAAGGGCAAATTGTACTTGATATTTTTAATGGCAAGACACATTCTATAATTTTATAAACTATAATCAAGTGTTTTGGAAGTCTTTGTGGATTGTTAGGGATTATAATTTAGATTTGTGAGAGAATATTTATAATACCTTGAATCTAGACCTAAGATACATATATTTCTAAATTACAGAAATACTTTGAGAAAAAGAGCATTTTTAAGAAAATGGAACTAGATAAATAAAATAGTCTTTCCAAATTGTGAAGTTACTTTCGCTTGCAAATATGCAATATTTTATGCATAGTGTCACTTATATTATTTGATGTGTTCCATGTAACATTTTTATTAACAATTTAAAATGCAATCATTAATTTTACTTTTATATGTTTTCAGTTCTAAGAAAGAGACTATTTCTTTGTTTTACCCTGTTGATAGGAAGCCTTAAAGAAGGAAGGACAGAGAAAATCATCCACATTAGTGTACAGCACAGTACATTGTTGTTTGATGAAAGTAGTGACCTCAACAGTGTGAAACAGAAAGAATATCTTCATCTTAAGGGGTAGAACTGTGAAGTGAAGGAGAAAAATGTGCTTGAAGCTCATTGAACTTTGTCCAATTAATGTTTTTTTTTCATAGCTAACATTATTAGTAATATCTACTTCAAATGCTTTTCTTTATTGCCTTCATAAACTTCTAGAAACTAATTATTTCCCTCAGATTGTGATGATTTCTAGTGAATTCCTAGCAGAAGACATTTGGATGTGGTTTTTTGTAGAACTGTAAAATTGCTAATGTGTGGCCTTTACCTTTTTAACTTACAAAAGTGATTCAAATTAATGTTACTGAGAATCTCTCATAAAGACCAGGAGGAAATGTGTATATTTATATGTATACACACACACACACGTAGTGGTGCAATCTCAGCTCACTGCAGCCTCCGTCTCCCGAGTTCAAGCAATTCTCCTGCCTCAGCCTCCTGAGTAGCTGGAACCATAGGCACACACAACCACACCAGGCTAACTTTTGTACTTTTAGTAGAGATGGGGTTTCACCATACTTGGCCAGGCTGGTCTCAAACTCGTGACCTCAAGTGATCCACCCACCTCGGCCTCCCAAAGTGCTGGGATTATAGGTGTGAGCCACCGTGCCCGGCCTAGCCAAGAAGGATTTTAACTGAAGGTTGAAAGGGAGAGTCGATATGCTAATTGTAAAAACAACGTGGACTCCAGTAGGTAGGACCTTGAAGAAGACAGTGGGAAAGTACTCAGAAATTCCCAGGGGAACAGGCTAGGTGAACAAAGCACAGAAAATGTATACCTACCATAGTAACCTTGAAAGATAAGACATAGCCGGGCGCGGTGGCTCAAGCCTGTAATCCCAGCACTTTGGGAGGCCGAGACAGGCGGATCACAAGGTCAGGAGATCGAGACCATCCTGGCTAACATGGTGAAACCCCGTCTCTACTAAAAATACAAAAAACTAGCCGGGCGAGGTGGCGGGCGCCTGTAGTCCCAGCTACTCAGGAGGCTGAGGCAGGAGAATGGCGTGAACCCAGGAGGCAGAGCTTGCAGTGAGCTGAGACCCGGCCACTGCACTCCAGCCTGGGCGACAGAGCGAGACTCCATCTCAAAAAAAAAAAAAAAAAAAAAAAGAAAGATAAGACATAATGATTCTGTCCCTGTCTTTCCATGTAGTATTCCATGTTAATACTATGTTTGTAAGGCCTGAGAGAGCCATTAGGAGTTGAAGCTAAACAATCTTTTACATCAATGGAGATCTCCTTCTAATTGACCTTGGTACTTTAAAGAAGACTTATTGGGCAACTACATAATCATCCAATCTATATTTCTCCTTCTGGTACATAAATATATTACAAGACACTTGGCCAGCTATAATACTGAGTGAGGATACTTTACATCTGTGGCATTCTTCTGTATCAGAAAAGTCTATGAGATTTCTTCTGTCTTCTTGTTAGTGAAATTATGCATGTTTGTGTTCCATGGAGGGAACTCCATTCAAAAGTATGATTGCCATCTTCTGACTCCTTCCTGGCTATTAAAGGATTAAGTTGCAGTTTTTGTATTAAAATATTTGACCATTTTATTCTCCATTGGACCTGTTAGGTTGACTTTTGTTCTTTGAGCTTTGCAAGATCAAAAATATTTATAAAATAAATAAACCAAGGAAGATGTAGTACTTTCAATCAGAAGGTTGAGAAACGGTATATGAAGTAAAGATAAAGTCTCAGCAAGGTCTCAACAGAAGCGTAGACCTTCTTGAAGACTCCATCTTCCCTTCTTGTAGTACCACAAACACAGGACTGGTATCCAGAGTGTAGTTGAAAAAGGGTGCCAGGATGGTGCTGTGCTTTGTTGATGAAGTAATTTGTGGATCTATACTTCCCAGTTCAGGAAGAGCCAGCAAATTTCTTTATGTCAGTGAGTTTTATAGTTTCTTCAGAACTGTAGGGTTGTCATTCCAAATGACTTGAAATACAATGGTTCCTTTTGTTGTTCGAAATGAAAAGCAAGGAGTACATGCAGCTGTAGATTGGCTTCACACAGCAGAAAAGGTGGCCACAAGCCACTGCCAATGCAAGGTTTGCTGGAGTCACACTAGGTGCAGAAAGTAAGAGGGAATAACAATTGTCAATGAATAAAAGGTTTAAGGAAGCAAGGCAGGCTTTTTCTTTTTTTCTGAGACTCCCTCTTCTCCACCTAATTACATGGTTTTTCTGGTTACAGAGGCCCATTTACTAGGGAAAAAGTCAGGGTGGACATGTCATCCCAGGCATTCAAAATGGCAAGTTGTCATGAGTGTATGTGTGTGTATGTGTGGGTGTGTGTGTGTGTGTGCGTGTGTGTGTGTGTGCGCGCGCGCGTATAAGGTATGTATGTATGTGCTAACATTTTAAACATGTCTTCTGAATCTCTATGGAACTTATATTTGTTCTTGGTGATTACACCTTTCTTTTCTAGTACTTTCAAATGAAAATACATGTTGTTGTCCTTTGCTGGTCAGCTTTATTTGGTTTCTTTTTTTTTTTTTTTTTTTTCACTTCAACCAGTTCATATGATAAAAGGGGCCTATTTTCCATCTCCATTTCCTTGCAGAAGGGTAGATGTCAATGCATGTAAACTTGTATGGTCTTGCATAGCCTTATTCAATGCTTTCCTCCAAACAAATTATCTGTTTTCTTGTCTACCCTTCTTCATTAGAGAAGTTGAATTAGTGGGACAGAGGCCAGAGAAAAGTCCTACGGGCTCAGGCCTGCCTTGCAGCCTCTAGGGAAGGGTAACTTGGACCACTCCTATTTAGCTGTGTTGATTTCAACAGGGATCACCAATATTTCCCAGGTAGAACCATTTCGTCAGAAATGGTCTGGTTGCTGAGTGGATATATAACTCTGTTTTTTTAGCAGCCAAGTCTATTTTACTGAAGGTGACTTATTTTTGTGAGACCTCTTGATCCGTATTTCTTATTAAGTTATGCTGCATTTTAGATATTCACCAAATTTACCCAAGTTCAAGATATTAGCTGTTTATTCTTAATTCTGACTCCAAATAAATGTTTTCTTTCCCTTTTGTGCTTACAGAGTTGCAAGAGGTGAAGAAAGGATCCAGTATCTTGCCAAAAAGATGCTCCTTCTGCAAATAAAGAACATACAAAAAAGGCATCTTAACCAACCAAACAAAAAATGCCATTGCACAGTTGTAATTCTCCCAGGGAAGCTTGTATTTGTTAGGTGTATTCTCTTGAAAATGACATAAGGAGAGTTCACCCATCTCCAATACTTCAAGTGGGGCTCAGCTCTTGGCATGATTAGCAAAATGGGTTTCCCAACACATTTATTTTGGGGACTTTTTATCCCCTGTGAGTCTTTAATCTGGTTGCCAGACTCTTCCCTAATTTCATTGTTCTGTGTTTTTTCTCTTTTTGAGAATGCTATTGGGTGAAACTTACAGGCACACTAAGTTTAGCAAGAGTGGGGGGAAATGACTATTTTTTGATATTTGCTTTTTAAGGAGGGTTGCTTGTTTTCCTGTCTGATTGACTGTACTGACATTCCCCCTATGTGTGGCTACCTAGTATAAGATCTAAGAAAGACTTCATTCTAGAAGATAATGTTTCATCTAAACACTCTCTTAATGTAGCTACATAAACAAAACCATAAGGACTCTGCCATGGTGTTGCTCTTAATATATGAGCAAACCTTTTCCCCTCTTGCTCCCTTATGGTAACTGGCCCTCCACCCTTTATTTGGTAGCAACTTCCTCTTCTAGGTCGAAGATTAAAACCTATAAGTATCTTCCTCCTGAATCCAGGTCCGGTTGACTGTTGATAGAAAGAAAAATGCTTGTGGGCTAGGGCAGAATCTATGCAGAGTATGACTAGAAACTGTTTCTTCTCTCTCTCTCTCGCTTTCTGTGTCTCTCCTGTGAATATGCAGATCTCATGAATACGCTACCTTTCGCTGGCTCTATTTTTCCCTCATATACTCCCTCAGACACTCTAGTCTGGTCTTCTCTGTCTTTTGGCCCAAGGAGTTGGCCATTTTTGCTCCTCTCCAAATCCACACATTCACCTTCTTATCTGTCCATGCCTAGCCGAAGTGCCATTTTGTCCAAAAAATCTCTCATGAACTTCCTTTACCCCCATATGAAAGTAACCTTTTCCTTTTTAAATTCTTTAGCACTTTATATATACTTCTCTGTTACACCTCTGAGCACTTTCTCTCTTTTCCCATAGTTATTTTACTGCATGGTTTCCATATTAGAATGTAAAGTGCTGGAATAGGAACTGTGTCTGATTCCCCTTGAATCTACCCAATCTCTGGCATAGACTCTGACACACAGGAAGTGCTCTGAAATGTTGGCCACTGATGAAGACATGGATAAAGAGAGCAGATCAGACCCTCCCTGGAGCATAGCATGACTTGAGGGGTAGAGACTTTAGGGTTGATTCCTCATTAAGAGATGGATTGGCATCAGATATCTTATTGAAACCTTGTAAAGGGGGAATGAGCTCAAATCATGATGGAGGGATTCTGGATCAATAAAATTCAAGTTATGGAAGCCTCATTAATCAAGGTCTGAGACCCTTACTAGAAAGGCTTGGGATTTATTTTGTTAGTCTTTAGGTAGATGGAGCAGGGGTGAGAGGATTAGGGGAATTCGCCTCTGAATTTGCTGTTGTTTCCAGAAAAGCAGTCCAATCTAGAGCAGGGATTCCCACAAATCAGATATTATGGCCCAAAGAGTCCTAGGAGGCTCCCCAAAATGAATGTGAAGCTTTATTCTGCTTTGAAGAGACAGTTGCATGGTTGCATGGGGTGCTCTCTTAAACATTGAATAAAATGAATAGTAAAAATTATCGACAACACCTGAAGAGCAACCCAGTTATAGTAAAATGCTTAAGGCTCCAGATCCTGAAACGTCCCAGAATATAACTTGAAAAATCACCTATCCAAGGAAATATATTTTGCTGGTAGGACACTCAACTCTGGGCTAGGTTCATAACATTTCTATTAATTATTGGCTCTCTGTTTTCAGGAATCTCATTACAGCCATGTGATTGTTTACACATTTTCTACCAAGCCCACTGTCTTTTTCCTGAAACCTATTATGTTGGTGAAATTGCTGTTTTCCCCCAACAACAAGCCCAAATCCTGGGTTTCTTTGAGTCCTTCTCACACTTGCCTCCCAACCAAATGTTTCCAGGTCTTGGTCATGCTCCTCCATTACTTTCAATGAGGTCCTATATGCCAGGACTGCACATCTAAACACTGTATTTACAGCCTCCCTAGCTGGTTTCCCTCTCTCTTCTCACCATTTTCCAACCCACCATTCCTAAGTCTTATGTTCATGATTCCATTCCTGTGTTCAATAACTTTCAGTGATTTTCCGTTGCTTACAATATAAATTCTCAACTTGTTAGAACTCTACAATTTCTCCTTTTGATCTTGTCCTTTCCTATCAAAATTTTGTCTATTTTTATCTATACATAACATTTGTCAATATTTATGGGGTACATGTGATATTTTGTTGCATGCATAGACTGGTGTCATGATCAAGTCAGGGTATTTGTGGTGTCCATCACTTTGAGTATCATTTCTATGTCTTGGGAACATTTCAAGTCCTCTTTCTAGCTGTTTTAAAATATACAATGCATTGTTGTTCATTATAGTCACCTTTATCCATTCTTCAGGATCCCACATCTCTATGTAAATGTAAGTTTAATTGTTTATATGTTTACCTTCCTCGTTAGGTAATATCTCCTTGAGGATAGGAATTGATCTGACTTATCTTTGCATTTGCAAAAAAGCTAAGATTGTGCCCAGCACAGATAAATTCTTGAACTCTAGGTTTATGAGGGGAAAGATGATATCTCATTCACCTTTGTTTTTCTGCACTTACACAGTGTCTAGCTCCGATGAACATGCATTAAAAGATAAATGAATAAAAACGATGTTTTTCCATGAATGAAGGTATAGCCCATTCTACTTCCAGTTCCTTTTTAAAAGAAGAGTCAGTATGGAACCAAACAGATGGTTAAAATGTTAATTCTTGTATTGTCTAGTTAGGTTTTGGGCCTATTACTATTCTCTGGATCTGTTTTTTGCCTGTATAAGAAGAGGAAGTTTAGGCTTAAATCTAACTCTGTGTGTGTGTGTGTGTGTGTGTGTGTGTGTGTGTGTGTGTGTGTGTGTGTGTCAGAGAGAGAGAGACAGAGAGAGAGAGAGAGAGAGATGAGGAGAGAACGCCACTGGTATTTTCTTAAGGAACAGGGACACAGTCTTCATCACATTTAGGCTTTATTTATATGAATCAGCACTAGGTGATATCAAGGCCAAGAGAAGTTGAAGTTTAGAGTTCAAAGAGGTCTTTTATCTCCCGATGCTGGAAGATGCACTGATTTATGTTTACGGCCTTGACTTGGCTCTGTAGTCTTGGAACCTTGTAATGATAAATCATATGAACAACTAAAATCATCCTCTATAGTTACAGAGCACCTTTGTTTGCTAGCTTCTCTCTCTCGTTCTGGCTTTCTGTGTTTATTTCTTGTTTTAGCTGCAGATATTTTTCAAGCACTTTCAAATCTCTTATTTCAGTGGAGCTTCATAACACACCATGAAGTAGCTTGAGTAGATACGGTTATGATCGTTTTAAATTTTGATTTGACTTTAGAATTAAATAGTCTTTTAATTAAAAACATATTTTTATTATGAAAAATCCCAACCAGCCTTTGTTTGGAATCCTGGCTTATTTCTTACTAGCTGTATGACTTATGGTGGGTTACTTAATCTATCTGAAACTTTGTCCCTTTTCTATAAAATGGGGTTAACAGCAATACGTGCTACATGGGTTTCTTGTGAGAATTAAATAATACTTTTGGAGCACTTATTGTTCCTGTGTAACAGTAAATGCTGAAATAAAATGGCTATTAATATTTGGTGATTTCTTGACAAAGGAGGGGGGACTATAACCCCCATATGCTTTCCTAAACTCTTTTAAGTTGAAGAGCAATCTTAGCATAATTGGTTTGTTAACATTGGCGGTAAAAGTTTTCAAGTTTTCAGTTCTATGAACTTCAGTTTGATGATGTTGGTGTTGAGTTTGGTGGTTTTAACTCAACTGCCTGCCTACTATTGCTCCTGAAATTTTTTTCTTCTTGTGTTGCTTTGTACTTGGAGTTGCTCTTAAGCAGAGACTTGGAGCCATGCCACTTGAAAGAGTTAAATTTCAAATGCCGTTTTCAAGATTCATGTGGGCACTGTCTTTGGCCATCTTTATATCACTGTACTCCAGGTTACTCCTGAAACATGAGGGAGTGCAGACGGCTCCTTCTACTTTTTCTGGTAGACCATGACCTACTTGAAGACACAGAATGTTTCTTGCCTAACAGATATCTTTGTACTTGTCCAAGTACAGGCTTAGCAGATTCTTTACTATGTATGATTCTTAAAGAGTGTTGATTGAAAGAATTGTTTTAAAAGCTATTAGGGTTATGTGGAGCAAAGATAAGAGTAACAAAATGCATTTCCACTGTCGTCATCCTTGATTTATGACAAGATTCTGCCCTGTAATTCCTTGCTACTCAAAATGTAGCCCTTAGACGGGCAGCATCCGCATCACCTGGGAGGTCATCGGAAATGCAGAATCTCCACCTGACATCCAACCTACCAAGTTAGAAGAATCAGATTCTACCCTTTAACGAGATCTCCAGGGGAATCTCTGACCAGTAAAGTTTGAGAAATGCTGCACTAAAAGACATGCCCTCAGCCCAGCAGGTGTTAAGCTATGTCTGAAGGACAGACTGGCTGTGCTCACCAGTTGAGTTCCCATATTGGCTTTTAACTCACCTGGTTCTAGATCTAGTCTCATTTCATTCTGTTTTGAGACCTGCGTATCCCTTTGGCTTTCCATTTACGCTATTATGGCAACCCACTGAAATTTAACTTTTGGGGTGCTTGACTCATCTGTTTTGCATCCCTTTAACAGAATCATTCCTCCTTTGGGCACAGTTTTCCTAAGGTTGCTAGTCTCGAACCCTCCATATCTATCTGTTCTCATAGGCTGCTCTCATTGGACAATCCTTCACTGCCTCCTTGCTCAGGCGTGAGTCAGCAAAAACTTTCAAAAGGCATATCTTAAGAATTGTGTATATGTGTGTGTGTGTGCATAGTGCAAATGCAGCCAGATACACTGATCCCCAAAGGAAAAGTACAGATATTATTGAGACAATGTAATCATGTAGTGAAAACTCTTTTAAAAAATGGTGATTATACTGTACTGACTAGACTTGCTTCTTAAATGTGGGTGCTACATTTGCCATATATGATTTCTATTCAAGAGCAGTTATGTAGCTAATGCTCTCACACTAAATTTTTAATATTTGATTCTGTTTTCATTAAAACAAATCGAGCCACGGGGGGAAATGTATGATTTTAAAGATTTTTGTCTTTTGGGGAGAGGGGATCTTTTAAATCTCTGGTTCATTGAAAATTTTTTTGTGTGCACAGCAAAATACCAAAATAAAATAAATTCAGTTCAACAAGATGAGGAGCAGAATGACCTTGGATGTTTTCATCATATTTTTTGAAATATTCTTCTTCCCTTTTGTAAGGGTGCCTGCTGAAATAACACCCTTGTCAAAATGTCTAAGCACTCCAATAATAGGTGATGAAGAACTGGTGACAGAAAGAAAACAGGTATTTTTTAGCTCACTAATATAGCAGCCAGGCAGTGATTTCCACTCTTACCTGCTCTGTGAGAGCAAATACTTCAGAACCACAGTTTTGATGAAACTAAATATGAGTGTAAACAATGTTGGCCACTTTTCCTAAAGGAGAATTTTAAACTTAATATTATTAAAAATAAGATTTTGGCCGGGTGCGGTGGCTCACGCTTGTAATCCCAGCACTTTTGGGAGGCCGAGGCGGGTGTATCACAAGGTCAGGAAATCGAGACCAGCCTGGCCAACATGGTGAAATCCCATCTTACTAAAAATACAAAAAAAAATTAGCTGGACATGGCGGCATGCACCTGTAATCCCAGCTACTCGGGAGGCTGAAGCAGGAGAATCGCTTGAACCCAGGAGGCAGAGGTTGCAGTGAGCTGAGTTCACGTCACTGCACTCCAGCCTGGCCACAGAACAAGACTCTGTCGCAAAAAAAAAAAAAAAAGAGAGATTTTACCGATTTTTAACTTTCTCTTTGGTTACCAAAGCTGTTGTTTGAGCACTGGCAGGAAGGAATAACTATTAATGACTCTTCTATGTTAACACGCGCTAATGAGATAACAAATGTTTTCCTCCCTCTAACTTAGAAACTTCAGTGTGTGTATGTGTGTGTGTGTGTGTGTGTGTGTATGGTCTATATTAATGAGAGTTCATATCTCAGTAATTTAATTAGTACTAAGTGATGGCAAATCATTTGGTGCACTCATTAAAACCTACTGATTTTTTGTCCCTTTCTCCAGTGCAATGATATGTAGTTATATTAGGATTAAGTAAGATAATGACAGAAAAATATGTGAAACTCTATATTGCCACACAATGCTGTTCCACTCTGTACTATCTAATGAAGAAAATTTAAACAAATGCGTTATTAGCTTATGACGGTTTAACATATAAACAGTATGGGTGAAAGTTACTTTTGACTGCTTCTTACAAGGTATTATCCTAAAAAAGGTGAGTAATGTGGAGTTTTATCTGCAGCAAGGCACTGTGTATAGGGGTCACTTTTTGCTCAGGGCAACCTGTCTTAATCCTAATCCCTGAAGTCAGGACTGCCACGATTGCATGGCTCCGCCACATCAGTGGTGTCTCCTGTTGTTGTCCAGTGTGGTGGCACTGCCTGAAGCCACACCAGGTAGCAGGGAACTTTCTTTGCCCTGGTGGGAGGGTCCACCTTTTCCTATGAACCTGACCTTTTCTATGAACCGAGTCTTCCTATGAAGATTCCATTTTATATTTTTCTTGAAATGTTCTGCTACACCTGACATCTGTTGTTTTCTAGAATAGAAAAGTAAGTTACAGTTTAGAACTGGGCTGTCCAGTATGGTAGCCTCTAGCCACAGGTGGCTACGGAGCATTTGAGATGCAGCTTATCCCAACTGAGATGTGCTGTTAGTGTGATAAACACACTAGATTTTGGCAACTTAGAAGTAAAAAAAGATTGCAACATATTTCATTAATAGTTTTTTATATTAATTAATGTTTAAATGATATTTTGGATATTTTGAGTTAAATAAAAATACTATTAAAATTAATTCCACTTTTTTAAACATGTGATTACTAGAAGACTTAAAATTATATATGGCTTGCATTATATTTCTATTGAGCTGTACTGGTTAAGAAAATTTTTTAATATATAATAATATGGTATATATAATATATATATGAATATATAGTAAGTGGGATTAGTTAGGATTTACCAGAGAAACTGAACCAATAGGAGATTTTATAGATGCTAATTTCAAATATATTTTATATTATATATGTGTAATATATAACATATGTAATATATATTACATAATTTTAAATATATATTTTTAAATTATGTGTTGTGAGAGTGTGTGTGTGTATATATATATGTGCAGAGGGAGAGAAGGAGAGAGAGAGATTTATTATAAGGAATTTGTTCATGTAATCATGGAGGCTGGCAAGTCTCAAAATCTGCAAGATAAATTGGCAAGCTAGAGACCCAGGAAAGGTGGTGGTGTAGTTTTAGTCTGAATCCGAAGGCCTAAGAACAAGAGGAGCTGAGGGTGACAGTTCTAGTCTAGAGCAGGAGAAGACCATGTCCCCACTTAAGCAGTCAGGCAGAGACAGACAGTGAATTCTCCCTTCCTCTGCCATTTTGTTCTATTCAGGTCATCAGTGGAGTGGGGGAAGCCCACCCACATTGGGGAGGGCAATATGCTTTGCTCAGGGTCCTGATTCAAGTGCTAATCTTATTCAGAAACACCCTCACAGACACACCTGCAAATAATGTTTAACCATTATTTGACTGGGCATCCCGTGGCCCAGTCACACTGACATGTAAAATTAACCATCATATATATCAGGGGTCCCCGACCCCCGGGCTGCAGATCAGTACCAGTCCGTGGCCTGTTAGGAGCCGGGCTGCACAGGAGGATGTGAGTGGCCAGTGTTGGAGCATTCTTGCCTGAGCTGCGCCTCCCGCCAGATCAGCATTAGATTTTCATAGCAGCCCTAACCCTGTTGCGAACTTTGCATGTGGGGGATCTAGGTTGAACATTCCTTATGATAATCTAACTAATGCCTGATGATCTGAGGTGGAACAGTCTCATCCTGACACCATCTCCTGTCCCCCACCATCCATGGAAAAATTGTCTTCCACAAAACCGGTCCCTGGTGCCAAAAAGGTTGCGGACTGCTGCTATATATAACAGAGACGGCAAAAGCTGTAAGGAAGTGAAAGAACCTATAGGTTGAAAGATCATTATGCAGTTCTAACTCAGGCCAACAGGAATTATACTACCATATGGTTTTTTTTTTTTTTTTTTTTTTCCCTTTCTACCTTTCCAGGAGGTAAGCGAGGATGTAAGTCATGGCTGCAACATGGCAGAATGTTTCTGGTGGAAACAGGGTCCTTAGAGAGCAATTACACTGTTCCTTCCATAAGCATAGATTTGAAAATCCTTTAGCCAGAGAGAAGACACAGGCAACAAATGGAAGGTGCAATAATTTTTTTATGCGGAATTGTTTTTGAGTATCTAAACATACCAAACTCATCAGCAAATATTAGGAGACAAATCCCTTATCTCTACTTAAGAGACTCAGAGTGAGCTGGTGGACTTCGGCAGAAGGCAGGGGTAGGTGCCAGCATGAGCTTCCTTCCTAAGATTTGTTCTTTGTGAACTGACTGGTAAAGCCACTTTGTTTTCTCATGCTCATAGCTTTTTGTTTTTGGTCTGTAGTTTCCAGCATCCACATTTCCTCCACTTTTCGGAAAGGGTATATTTTCCATCTCCCACCTTTTCATATTCTTTGTGTGTGTTTCAGGCGTGCTGACTGTATTTCTGCAGTCACACCTGTGTGTCCTTTTAGTCCCTCACATAGTTGCCTGGGTTAGATGACATGCATAGAAGTGAATATTGCTTCTCAAGAGCAACTTTCCTAGACACCCCCAACTTCACCTCTAATCTAAAGTGAGTCCTCAGTACAATCTCAGGTCATCTCTTCCTTTTTTCACTCCTCTTAACACAATTTGTGCTGATATAATCATGTGATTATTTGTAACGCCATGTCTCCCACTGAGCTACAACCTGCATGAAGATGGGACCTTGGCATTTTTGTTCTTGTTCTCTGTGGTGTTTGCAGTGCCTGGCACATATTAGGCACTAATATTTGTTGACTGAGTGAATGAATGCATTGATTTAATGTAACTAGAAACTCTTAATGTCACTTTACTTATCATGACATAAAGTCCATCTTTTTTTCCTTGTTTTAGTTGACACATAATAACTATACATACTTATGAGACAGTTATATTTTGATACATGTATACAATGTGTAATGATCAAAGGAGGATAAGATAATTAGCATATTAATCACCTTGAACATTTCTCATTTCTTTGTGTTATGAACATTCAAAATCCTCTCCAAGCTTTTTGAAAAGGTACACTAAATTATTTTAGCCATATTCACCCCACAGTGCTATAGAACACTAAAATGTATTCCTCCCATCTAGCTGTAACTTTGCCTACTGTGTTTGAGTGATGAGACTGTTTCCCTTGGTAGGTTCTCAGACACTCTCTAGGATGTTTGGGTTCTCAGGGTCACGTGCTCCTCGGCTGGGCACCATGGTCTTGGCTCACTGCCCAGTCTTCAGGGTTTAGGCAGCAGAGATACACCCTTAAGTAACCTGGTGGGGGATCCATCACACTACGTAGGGGAACACACCTTTTGTGGCAGTAGGGTAGGGGGATGTTTTGCAGTTTGCTTTTTTTAATGTACAAGACCAATATCTAATTGTACAGTATTGCTCCTGAGTTGTTTATTAATCAAAAATGAGTTCATGAGTGTATTGGTTTTCTATTGCTGCTGTAACAAGTTACTGCAAGCTTGGTGACTTAAAACCACATACACGCATTCTCTTATAGCTCTGGAGGTCAGAAATCTGAAAATCAGTTGCACTGGACCAACACCAAGGTGTCAGCAGGGCTCTGCTCCCTCTGAAGTGTCTTGGGGAGAATCTATTTCCTTGCCTTCTCCAGCTCCTAGTGGCAGATTGTATTCCTTGGCTTTTGACTTTTCCAAAGCCAAAAGCGTAATTTCAGCTTTGGTTGGGTCACATCTTGCTTCGGTTGACACATTGTTATATTGCCGTCTTCTGTGTCATCTTCTCTGTGTCATCATCTTAGAGGGGACATCTTTGATCATACTTAGAGCCCATCTGGATAAGCCAAGATAGTCTTTCCATTATAACACCCTTAACTTAATCACATCTGCAAAGTCCCTTTTGCCATATAAACTAACATTCACAGTGTCCAGGGATTAGGGCCTTGATATCTTTGGGAACTATTATTCAACCTACTGCAATAAGAAAACTGAGTTTTAACTTTTATGTGGTAAGGAAGTTTAGGCAAGAGAATAATTATATAACATCGATAAATAAGGCCGGGCGTAGTGGCTCATGCCTGTAATCCTAGCACTTTGGGAGGCCGAGGCGAGTGGATCACCTGAGGTCAGGAGTTCAAGACCAGCCTGGCCAACATGGTGAAACTCTACTAAAAACACAAAAAATTAGCTGGGTGTGGTGGCATGTCTGAATCCCAGCTACTTGGGAGGCTGAGGCAGGAGAATCACTTGAACCCAGCAGGTGGAGTTTGTAGTGAGCCGAGATCGTGCCATTGCACTCCAGCCTGGGTGACAAGAGTGAGACTCTGTCTCATGCACACACACAAAAGATAAATAAACCAGATAAGTGGTTTATATATTTTAGAATATTAATAGTGGTTTTCTGTGGTTGGATAGTGATCTTTACTTGCTTCTCAATTCTTCTCACCTGTATTTTCTCTTTCCCCCCAGTCTTTAGAACCTGTGAATCTCATCTGTATTTTTCTAAAATTTATATGATAAACAGGTAGTTTATTTATAATGCGAAAAAAAGGAAAACTTTTACTTTTTAAAACAGAGTCAGAGTCAAAAGATCAATCTCCCTTTAATTAAAATATGACCTAGAGCTAAGACAAAACTTAATCTATGTATGTTAGAGAAGGAAGGGATAGAGGTTATTTATGGAGTATATTTTTTGTTTTTAAATGTAATTACACCACTTATAAGCACATTTTGTTTTCTTTTGTCTATTTAATTAGAAAAACACTTTGGAGGAGATAATTGTCTCTAATTATTTTTATTTTTAATTTTTAAGGTTTTTTAGGAAGATAATGTCAACATTAGGAAATAATATTTTTTCCTTCCAATATTTATAACTCTTTTTTTCCTTTTCTTTACTTATTACATGGGGAAGCAGTTCCAGAATAATTTTGAATAATAGTGGCAATACTGGGAAGATTTATCTTACTTTTTTATTTACTGAGAATATTTCTAGTATTTCATCATAATATCTGAAATTGTATATATTAGAAAGATAAATAGTATTTTAAAGTTGAATAATTTTTTTAATTTACAAGAAATCTTTAAAATCAGGAATAAATATGTAATTTTATTAATTACTTATCATCATCTATTAAGCTGATCTTATGGGTATTTTTTTCTCTCTTGGCCTGTTGGTAGAATAAATTACCTTACTAGATTTCCTAGGTTAAATCTTACTTGGGCATAGATTATTGTTCTTTCTTTTTTTTAATTTACATAAATGTATAGAATACCAGTGTAATTTTGTTACATGGATATATTGCATAGTGGTGAAGTCAGGGCTTTTAGTGTATCCATCACTGGAATAATATACATTGTACACCTTAAGTAAATTCTCATCATCCACTCCCCTTTCATTCCCTACCCTTCTGAGTCTCCAGAGTCTTTTATTCCTTATTCTGTGTCCATATGTTCATGTCATTTAGCTCCAGCTTGTAGGTGAGAATATGCAGTACTTGTTTTTCTGTGTCTAAGTTGTTTCACTTATGATATTGGCCTCTAGCTACCTTCACGTTGCTACAAAAGACATTATTTCATTCTTTTTTATGACTGAATAGTATTCCATGTTCTATCTATCCATCTCACATTTTCTTTATCCAATCATCTGTTAAGGGACATTTAGGGTGACTCCATATCTTTGCTATTGTGAATAGTGCTGTGATAAACATATGAGTGCAGGTATCTTTTTGATATAATTATTCCTATAATATTGTATTTTGTTTATAAGTATGTTCTTTAGAATTTTTTAAATCCATGTTCATAAATACTTTTGTTCCACAGGCTTTTTAAAATGTATGCATCCTTCTGCTCCCTCTTGCATGGGGGCCAGTGATACACAGTCTTGACTTTTGCTGATTTGTGCCACTCAATTGTATTTAGGGGCTCCTGGAGATAACTTGTCACCTAGTTTTGTTGTAAATGTGTTTTATAGATTTTGGTTTTGCCATCTAGTTACTCTGTTTTTATGTGGCAATTCGGGAGTACCTAAAAACCATCTTACCACTGTTGTTTCCATCTTCCCAGAATTCCCCCCTCACTTACTTACACATTAGAAACTTGGACATTTAATCTTTTTATTCCTTTATCTTTACCATACTATTTTATATTTATTTATTTATTTATTAAAGTTTATTCTATTCTTTTTCTAGATTTTATTTTTATTTATTTATTTATTTATTTATTTATTTTTGAAATGGCGTTTCATTCTTGTCACCCAGGCTGGAGTGCAGTGGTGCGATCTTGGCTAACTGCAACCTCCAATTCCTGGATTCAAGTGATTCTCTTACCTCTGCCTCCTGAGTAGCTGTGATTACAGGCATGCACCACTATGCCCAGCTAATTTTTGTATGTTTGGTAGAGATGGGTTTCACCATGTTGGCCAGGCTGGTCTCAGACTCCTGACCTGAGGTGATCCACCAAACTCGGCCTCCCAAAGTGCTGGGATTACAGGCGTGAGCCACTGTGCCAAGCCTTTTTCTAGATTTTAGATAACAGATTCATTCATTGATATCTTTCTTATTTAATATTGAAATATTTATGACTATACACTTTTCTGAAAATAGTTTGGGTATTTTTTATGTATTTTAATGTAGACATTAAAATTTTTTATTTAAATTATTTGCAATTATAATTTAGAGCTCTGTAACAATTGTTTTTTAGAGTAATTTTTAAAAATTTCTAAGTGGTTGGACTTTTCTTTCTAACTTTGGTTATTAATTTATAATTTTGTTACATTACATTCAGGGATATAGCTTGTGAAACTTTGGTTTTAGGACTTTGAATTTTTCTCTGTATCCTACTCTATAATAAATTATTGTAAATAGCTTATAGGTCTTGGAAAAGAAGTATATTTTCTGATTGTTCATATTAAATTGTACAATTTTATGTTTGTACATTAAATCAATGTTAATAAATTAATCACCTTTATATCTTTCTTTCTCTTTCTTTCTTCTTTCTTCCTTCTTCTTTCTTTTTCTTTCTTCTTTCTTTCTTTCTTTCTTTCTTTCTTTCTTTCTTTCTTTCTTTCTTTCTTCTCCTTCCTTCCTTCCTTCCTTCCTTCCTTCCTTCCTTCCTTCCTTCCATCCTTCCTTCCTTTCTTTTTTGATGGGGCCTCACTATGTTTCCCAGGCTGGAATACAGTGGCTACTCAGAGGTGTGATCCTAGCTTACTGTGCTCTCCAACTCCTGGCCTCAAGCAATCCTCCTGCCTCAGCTTCCTGAGTAGCTGGGACTACAGGTGCATGCCACTGTATCCAGCTTCTTTAAAAAAATTTTTTAAATAAATTTTATATATTTAATGTATACAACAAGATGTTATGGAATACGTATAGATAGTAAAAAGGTTAGTACAGTGAAGCAAATGAACATATTTATCAATCATCTCACATAGCTACTCATTGTTATACGTTTTTGTGGCAAGAGCAGCTAAAATATACTCTTTTGGCATGAATCTGAAATACAGTACAATTTTGTTACCTATAGTCTTCATGTTGCATATTAGATCTCTAGACTTGTTCATCCTATGTATCTGCTACTTTGTATCCTCTGACCTACATCTTTCCATTTCCTCCTACCACCCCACCCCTTGTAACCACTGTTTTGTCTTCTATCTCTGTATATTTGATTTTTTTTTAAGATTCCACATATAACTGAGATCTTGCAAATTATTTTTCTTTCTGTGTCTGGCTTATTTCACTTAGCATAATATCTTCCAGACTCATCTATCTTATGGCAAATGGCAAGATCTCATTATTTTTTTATGCCTGAATAATATTCAATTGTATATATACAGGTTGAATATCCCTCATCTGAAATGCTTGGGACAAGAAATGTTTTGGATTTCAGATTTTTTTCACATTTTGGAACATTTGCCTATACATGAACAAGATATCTTGAGTATGGGACTCAAGTCTAAATACACATTCATTTATGTTTCATATACACTGTATATACCTAGGTGTGTTAGTCCATTCTTGCATTGCTATAAAGAAATACCTGAGACTGAGTAACGTGTAAGAAAAGAGGTTTAATTGGCTCATGGTTCTGCAAGCTGTGTAATGACATCTGCTTCTGGGGAGGCCTCGAGAAGCTTCCAATTACAGTGAAAGGTGAAGCAGGAGCAGGCACTTCACATGGCAAAAGCAGGAATGACAGAGAGAGAGTGAGAGAGAGAATGAGATAGAGAGAGAGAGTGAGTGAGAGAGAGAGAGAGAGAACGTGCCACGCACTTTTAAATGACCAAATCTTGCGAGAACTCACTATCATGAAGACAGCACCAGGCTGTGAGGAATCTGCTCCCATGATCCAAACACCTCCTGCTAGGTCCCACCTCCAGCACTGGGGATTACAATTCAGCATGAGATTTGGGCAGGGACAAATATCCAAACTCCATCATTAGACTAAAAGTAATTTTATACAATATTTAAACAAATATATGTGATCCATCACATGAGGTCAGGTGTGGAATTTTCCACTTATGGTGTCAGGTCAGTGCTCAAAAAGTTTTGAATTTTGGAGCATTTTTTATTTCGGATTTTGAATTAGGGATGCTTAACCATATACTACAGTGTCTTTATTCATTTGTTCATTGTTGGACACTTAGGTTGTTTCTATATCTTGGCTACTGTGGATAATCCTACAATAAACATGGAGAAAGAAATTATATTTTCTGTTTGTTAATATCAAATGCATTTTATAAATTTGTTCATTAAATCAATTATTAATCAGCATCTTTACATCTTTGCTTACTTTTTTATCTGTCAAAGACAGATTTGTTAGCATTTTTGAATATGATCACATTTCTGTTATTTTTCTCTTTGTATTTCTGACAATTTTTGCTTTACATGTGTTAATGCAATATTGACGTATAAATGTTCATTAAAATGATATTTTCATTGTAAATTACACCTTTTGCCAATATAAACGATGAACTTGTGCATTTGCCTGGTAATCGGTATTATCTGGAAATAATATTGATATTTTGCTTTACGTTTATATACACTTATTCTATGTTCTGTCACTTATGTATATTTTTGTGTTGATTTGTTTTAAGGTGTATGTATTTGGTAAACAAAGCAAAACAAAATAAAACAAACAAAAAAAAACCAAATAGAAGACAGTAAAACATTATCTTTCCTTCCCTTCCTGAAGTCAAGGAATTTCATACCCCCTAAACCCATCTTTTATTTCTGGGTTCTATTCTTCAATCTTATTATGGATGTCACTTTTGGTTTTAATCCAGATTTTTATTATAAGATATTTTTATACTACATGAGTCTCCTAAATAATGATGAATAATAATTAATCAAATTACTGTTGATTAATTAATTAAACAACTACTCGGACACTGTATAAAGGACTGGGCAAGTATCTACGAAGTAGATACACACTGTCCCTGATCATATTCTGAACTTGATAATTCAGTAGGTGATAGAGACAAGTAAGCAGACAATGATAGTATTTCATCCAGTAGCCTGAGTGCTGTGATTGAGGGATGTTATGAAGGTGCTGTAGGGGGGACCTAGGAGGGATTCTACCCTGCTTTTGGTGAGTCAAAAAAGACATTTTTAATACTCATAACTTTTAATTAGAAGACAAGATGACTTCACATGTTTTTTCATTTCCTTTACTTAGAAACCAAGAAATCCTCTAGATTTCTTCTGAATTCTTTCTTCATGAGTAAATCTATAGAAACGGTGGAAGGTTTGGAACATTTTTATGAGGCCCTACTATTTTATAGCCATTGTGCCCAGTGTTTTACATTAGTCATTATCTTTCAAATCCCCTAACAGCCCTATCTGCCCATTTCACAGATGAAAAAATGGAGACTCAGAAAGGCTTGGTAATTTGCCTCTGGTTGCATGACTTGACAATGGTTCCCATCCAAGCCTGGCCAGCCTGAGTGCCCTTGATCTTTCCATCCTAAAATGCTCAGACTGAGAGTTTGAGTCTTGGGGGGTTCCCATTTTTGGAAGAGAGCACCCCCTACTTGGCTGCATCGATTATGGTATAGAAGGTCGTCTGTCTTCCTGGGAGGTGTATGCATGTGAAGGGGAATGGTAACAAGATTCTTCCTCTTTTCTTTTCTTTCTCTTTCTCTCTTTCTCTCTCCTTCCTTCCTTCCTTCCTTCCTTCCTTCCTTCCTTCCTTCCTTCCTTCCTTCCTTCTTTCTTTCTTTCTTTCTTTCTTTCTTTCTTTCTTTCTTTCTTTCTTTCTTTCTTTCTTTCTTTCTTTCTTTCTTTCGATCTTTCTTTCTTTCTTTCTTCTCACTCTGTCACCCAGGCTACAGTGGAGTGTAGTGGCGCGATCTCGGCTCACTGCAACCTCTGCCTCCCGGGTTCAAGCCATTCTCCTGCGTCAGCCTCCCAAGTAGCTGGGACTACAGGCATGCACCACCATGCCCACCTAATTTTTGTATTTTTAGTAGAGACGGGGTTTCATCATCTTGGCTAGGCTGGTCTTGAACTGACCTCAAGTGATCCGCCCACCTCAGCCTCCCAAAGTGCTGGGATTATAGGCATGAACCACCGCACCCGGCCAATTCTTCCTATTTTCTATTGCCTGGGTCTCACTGAATTCATTACAAGAAAAATAGATTGTTGCGTTTTTTAAAAACTGAATTTCCCCTTATTCTGAGAATTGGTGGGAGAGTTTCATTCCTTTCTTCCCCACTTTTCAGACTACTGACATTGGTTTGAAGTCATTCCTCTTTGGAATAATTTTCTTATCTGTTTCATTCTCAGATGCATTTTTGAGTCTCAAGGAAAAAGTATTTCCTTGAGACTCTTCACTGTGACTTCCGGGTGGGTTGGGGGAGACCCTTTACATCATGTACTGTTGCTCCCCACCTCCAGTAGGAAGGAAAACAGGACCACAACATAAATCTTCCCTTCTGGTTGCACAATGGCCTGGCTGACTTCTGTACATCTGCTCTCCTCCTCGGCCCCCACCACCCCACCAGAAATTTTCCTTTGTGTTGCCGCAGAAAATTTCCTGTTCGTTCATTTCTTTGTCTTAAGAAAAGCTGGTTTTTAACCCTGCCTGGATTCTACTCTTTCTTTTTCTTTCTTTCTTTCTTTTTCCTTTTGGAGACGGAGTCTCGCTCTGTCGCCCAGGCTGAGTGTAGTGGCACGATCTTGGCTCACTGCAAGCTCCGCCTCCTGGGTTCACGCCATTCTCCTGCCTCAGCCTCCAGAATAGCTGGGACTACAGGCGCCCGCCACCACACCCAGCTAATTTTTTTTTTTTTTTTTTTTTTTTTTTTTTTTTTTAAGTGGAGACGAGATTTCACCGTGTTAACCAGGATGGCCCTGATCTCCTGACCTCGTGATCCATCCGCCTCAGCCTCCCAAAGTGCTGAGATTACAGGTGTGAGCCACCCCGCCCGGCCAGATACTACTCTTTCTTTGCTATTATTCATGTTAACCTAACCTGAGGGCTTACTAGTAATTATAATGAGTCCAACAGGGATTTCACCTTCCCTCCTTTGGTAAACATTACCCTGGGGATAAACATTGCACCTCTCTCTCTCCCTGTGTCTCTCTTTCTCTCTCCACTATAGACCAGTACCTTTGCCATGAGTTGATAGGCAGCGGTAGTGTCTTAGGAAGAATATGAGCATCCTCCTTCCCGGGGCCATTGTTCAAAAAGTCTTTCTAGGATAATTGACCTTTGAGTTCAGGTCAGAGTTGAAGGGTGAATTGTGAAGACAAAAGGGATAGGGAGTTGGGTGAGCAGCACAGGGCGGCAGGCAGGGAGCAATGGAGTGTATGTCAGACCAAGGCTGTTTTTGCCCCCACGGGGTTGTTGTTGGGACTTGTGAGGAATAGGGAACATTCATCTCCGCAATGAGTAACCCTGTGCCTGACATCTTTGTGTCCATGGGATAATTGTAATTTGTGTGAAATTTTACTCCTAGAATTTCTGAAATGAAACACTCTCTTTTCGGAGGAATCGTCCATTCACTCGTTTAACAAACCTTCATCAGATCTCTGTCACAGACCCTCCAGAGTCAGGCTTGGCTATGACAGGAGGCCTGGCTTTTGTCATCTGGGGCTGAGACTCCACTGTGTAGCAATTTGGTCCTCATATACTGACAGCTTGCCTACATGGCAGGGGAGGCTTGTTGATCAGAAGCAAGAATCTTCAATTCCTTTTACCAAAGACCCTGTGGTTGAAACAATCGCTGGGTCAGTCCCAAAGGAGTAGGCTGCCCAGCAGGATCATGCCTTGGCCTGGTTGGGTAGATTCCATTGCTGCCCCTGGAGGAGAGTGAACCCAAAGGGCTGTTTCTTCAGAGGCTGTACTCTCAGGCGGCGTGGGGAACAGGTGACAACTAACAAATGCACTAAAGGGTCGCAGGTGCTACAATGAAGGCTGTGGAGAGTGAGTGAGGCACAAAGAGAGGAGGGCAGGTCTGTCTGGAATGACCAGGAAGGTAGCACCTTTTAGGCACTTAAACTTTACCCCAATCTAATGTCATGTCACTATCATGTCTCTATTCACGTAGAGTAGAGATCGTATCTTTGTACATTAGTTCATCACGTGCAGGCACCTTTCGGATCCATTTTTCTCATTTGAATGATTACAGTAGGCATTTTACAGATGGTGAAGCAGACACTGAGATGTCAGGTAATGTGCTGAGATCTGCACAGCCAGAACACAGCAGAGATGGGACTGAAGTGCAAGGCTTCTGACTCCCAGTCTTATCTTTTTGACCACTTGAAGGATGAAGTGCTTTTGATTTGGGGGCTTGCTCTGCCCGTGATGGTTCTTTCATTTATCCCTGCCTTCTGCAATCTAGGCACCGTGCTTGGCTCTGCAGACACAGCTAGACTTCATTCATGTGGTTGGGGCCTCAAGGGGTTGGCACACTCATCAACAACCACCCCGTACAGAGGGCTCCATGCCGTGAGAAGGGTATGCAGGCTGCTGGAGGACTGCAGCAGGCAAGGAGCAAAGGGGACAGCTTCCAGCTATATGATGGCGGGGCTGAGCTCTTCCCCTGGGCTCCGTGAATCACTGGGCAGAAGCACACTATCTTCTGGGTATCAGATCTCCCCTCAGCTTCAGTCCTTCCTCAAACCCATCCTATTCCCACTGGGCAGTAGGTGTCCGTGCTGCTCACAGCCACTCTCTGCCCAGGTCCTCTGAGGCTGCCCTTTGAGTCTCTATTCTGGTGGAAAACACTGTCTAAAGAGTATCTAAAATTTCAGAATCTGACCCTGGGCAAGGTACTCAACCACTCTACGCCTCTGTGTCCTCTCTATAAGGAAATATTACCAGCATCTCATGTGCCTAAATGCACGAAAACACATAAAAGGCATAGCCCAGAGGCTAGCATATAGCTATCCCCAGAAAGAAGATAAAGCGTTAATGAGAGGTCCCGAGAATCACTTAAGGAACCTGTTAAATATGCGAGTTTCCAGGCCCACTCTTAAGGACTCTAAGTTGTAATAGTTAATAATTACCTGGGTCTTACTACGTCCCAGGAGGGCATTGTTTCTAAGTAGTTTTCACAATTTAACTCAGTCACTCTTCCCAACAACCCTACAAGGTAGGTAGGATAATGAGGCTCATTTTACATGCCAGAAAACAGAGGCTCAACTAGATGAGGCAATCTGTCTGAGTCCACACAGCTAGAAAGAGGTGGTATCAGGATTTGAAGCCAGTTGGTCTGACTCTAGGGCCTATGTGCTGACCCTCCGCACTGCACTACTTATGAGGGCCCAGTGATCTGCGGCTGAGGGGTCTGCATTTGTCCCCACAAGTGCCTGACAACAGTTAACGCAGAGGCTTCTGGAGTGGAAGTTGAGAGCTCCATTTGGCCTTGCCTGGAGCTTGCAGACATCTTTTCTTCCTACACCCTTTCCTGTGCTTCTGCCCCATTTTGTGGTGTAGTCTTTGGGGTTTCTAGCTGATCACTTCCATCCTGGTATTTCCCTTTGGAGTGAAATCCTTTCTGTTTACCTGTGGAAGGATCCTACCTTGTACACCTGAGCGAGAAGTCAGGAGGGAGGGTGGAGGGCCCCCTAAAGTCTCTCCATCCCAGAGAACTGCTTCTTGATGGAAGAAGCTGGACTTTCTTCTGAGAGTGACTCTTGCAGGATTGTGACCAAAGTGTTATTTGTGGATTTATTTTCCTGGGATACACTAGGATACCCTTTGCTCTTGGGGCTTGGCTTATATACATATACAACCCAGGTAGGGAATGAAAGAGGGTTTCAGAGTGCTGCCAAGTCCCTTGGAAACCTGAATTTAGACACAACTGAGAAAGGTTGATCAAAGTCCTCTGTCTGATTATATCTCTGCCCCATTTAAAGTCTATTAATAGTTTCTGATTGCCTTGGGGGTAGAGTCCAAAAGTCTTAAGGAGACCTCTAGAGTTCTACATAAATTGGCTGTACCTACTTCTTCAGCTTCCATTTGTTCATTCTCTGCTTATTCAAGGTCCTCTGGTCACACTCACCTTCTTTCTAGTCCTGGGATGTGCTGGGCTCCTTCTTACTGCTGGGTCTTTGTGTACCAGCTTACTTCCCCTCTAGGTATTGGTGCAAACATCACTCAGGACAGTGTCTCCTAACCCTCCAGGACAGGGTGGTCCCCCTGTCACAGCATCCCACACTTTTGCTACACAGCACTTAGCACACTGTTATGTGGGTAATTATTTGTTTGACATCTGACTTTCCACATTAGATAGTCAGTTCTATGAAGGCATGACCTACATCTGCCTTGCAGAATTCTGTATTTCCAGTGCTTAGCTTGGTGCTGTGCACAGCATGGGTGCTCAGAGAATATCTGTGGAATGTATGAGTCACCAGGAGGTCAGGGGGCCTGGAGGTTCTTCAGAGCTTGGTGAAAGGGACTGAGAGGGCAGCTGGAGGCATGTGATGTTCTGATGCTGCTGTGGAGGCTTGCATCCAGGGATCTTCAATAATTTCCTCAAAAAGAACTACACAGAAGCATAACAGTGAGGGCAGGGGAAAACTTGGGAACTAGGAAGCCAGCCCCCTTCCAAGAATGTGTTTTTATAAGAAGGTTTCAGAACAGCAAATGTCTATCCCAAGAGAGAGAAATTTACTTCTCAGTAGAACTAGGTAGCCTGCTGGTATTTGTTATACTGTGATGGCCAGGGCTGCAAGAAAACTTAGACATGTCTAATTTCCATAGATGTTGAGCCCAAAATTCAGAGAGGCAAAGCAGTTTATTCAAGGGTACACAGCTAGCTGTGAACCACAATCAGATCTCCCAGACCAATTCTCATTTCATTACAACACGCTGCACTTTGATTTAGGGCCACTGTTGGAGATGAAAAGAAATCATTAGAAAATGAATGTTTCCTGAAATATCACCTGCAATTTATTGCACTCAGAATTTCACACTGATAAATAACCTCTTTCTCATTAACATGCAGGCTTCCTACAATTAGCACTCTCATTTGCACTATGTAAACAGCTTCTAACTGTGCCTTTTACCTCTTTGTTCAAACAAAGATTTCTGTTAGCAAAGAAACAAGAAGGAAATTAGTGGCAGGTGAGAGCTTATTTTTAATTATATTGAGATTGACTGTTGTTCTCCAAATCTTCTCTAATTCTCCCAAGATATTTATTTGCAGACCCGAGTTTTCAATCTATTAAAGCAGCAGTCATTTCTGATCTTTATTTACTAAATGAAAATACAAATGGCAGCAGTGGATTTCTGGCTTGGTGCCAAGGGAAGCGGTGTTGGGGGATGGTGCTGGATCAAGTGTGGATCTGAGAAGCCTAGTAATCAAGGTGAAGTATTAAACTTAGAAGATGTTGAAGAGCAACGATGTTGGCATATGATGAGCTTAGAGTCTCCAAATCAAAGCTTTCTCAGTGATAACTACCAACTTCTACCTGTAGTGAAGTTTAGGTTCTTTAGCAGAAAGATTTTAGTTTGTCTCCAAGGATGAGAAACTTTTTGCCTGTCAGTGGTGAAGGGACTGGCTTGGAGCATCTTTTGGTCAGAACATTTCTAAGATTATCTATTGCAACGTCTCACCAAGGGCAAGGATCCATTTCGAAAAATCTGACAACTGATATTCTAGCAGCTCACCGTTTCGCTTGTTAATGTCCTCCTTTCTGAAATTCCTGTACCCCTGAATTGACATCTTGTCTCCAGCAATGTTGGTTCACATACTGGGAAATGCACATTGAAGGAAACCTTTCCCCCTTTTACATGACAATCCTATGTCATTATCTGCATCGGAAGACAGGGCTATGTCCCTTGAGTCTGCTCTAGTCTATGTGTGCAAAGTTCCTTTAACTACTTTTAATGTGACATGGTTTCCAGGCCCCTATGACTCTACTTGGCTTCTTTTGGACACACTACAGGTCTGAAAGCCCTCCTGCAGTGAGCTGTCAAGAATCGAATACAATGCTTCAAGTACTGTCTGATCAGTACAAAATCAAGGTAAACCTAAACACTATCTTCTTCCCAGCTGGGGACCCCACCCTGCCCACTGTTTTCCTGTATGATTTCCCCTATTTAGGAAACAAAATATAATACTCTAGACTCAGTAAAAAAAATCTACCTCTTTTCCCTAGGAACAGTAAAGCCAACTTACATGATGGATTGGTTATCACATTTGAATGTATTTTATTTAGTTTTTCTGAGCTATTTCCATTAGTTGTTAAACGATTTGCATTTTAGAAAATGTTTCATTCTACAAAGCACTTTCACAGTAACTGCAAAAGAAAGACAAGGTTAAGGTTGTCACTCTCATTTCACAAATGAGAAAACTAGACCTCAGGAGGTAATGACTTATCTAATGCCATAGAGAGTTAGGGTTCAAACCCTAGTTCTCTGGCTGAAGGTCCAGGCCTGTTTTCACTATACCAGAGAGATATACCACTATGTCTCTCCTTAACAGATAATTGAATTGAGAGGGAAACACTTCATTTCTGGGTTAGCTGAACAAGGCCCCAATTCTTCTACTCTGTCAAGTTTAGCATCCCTTCTGGGTTCTTCATCCAATGAGGCAGGTTGATGGGAGCCCCATCATTGGTGTGGAGCTGTGAAATGCAAGATTCAGCCACATTTGTAAGTTGAATAGAGAAGGTGATCTTCTGAGGTTTAAGGTAGAGCTTGAATTTGAATTATTCACATTGCACTAATTTGGAATTTGTGCTCTGGCTACTTCTAGTGACTTAATCAGAGGTTACATTTTTTTAAAATGCTTAATGAAAGGACCCAATAATAGAAAGAGAAACAAGTATACTTAGAAATCTAAGCCAGGAAGAGTTACTATTAGCTTTTGGTTTCCTGGTGTTCAAGGCAAGAATGGAAACATAATGGGTTACCTATCTCTCTTTTTCTTATAAAAGGAAGCAAACAATTAGTGAGAAGTGACACCAACACCAACTGGAATCTATCACTTTCATGATTATTTTGTTTTTCACTTTCATGATTATATAAACAATTCTGAACAGCATAATGATCCATGACTTCCATCACATTTTCCAAACTGTTGGATATTTCATTCAGAAGGTCTGGACTGTGTTCTGAGAACCTGCACTTTGAAACTGCTCCCTGGATGCTTTTAGTGATCAACCAGATGAGGGAACTACTGTGTTAGAACAACACCTAGGGACGCTTGTTAAAAATGCAGATTTCTGGCTCTTCCCCAGAGGTCCAAGTGCCTGGGATTCTTAGCCTGGCTGGGAGTTTGATCAGAGCAGTGGCTTGTTAGCTAATAATTGGAGCTCTCAGGTAAGGGCTAGGAGGCAGTAGATGTTCTTCATAAAGGCAAGGAGCAGTAATGATATTTTCATCTGACATTTAGAGATGTGGATTTGTAATCTCACCAAGACAGAGGATCACTCCTCCTTTACATGGGCCAGCCAGGGTTACCAATAGGCATGGCCCAAACATCCCTTATTTAAGTAATAGTTTTGATTCTGATCAGTTGCTCAAGGCATTTGCAGCCCAAGGGTTTGACAGCACAAGGCAAAAAGAAACACTTTTGTCCAGGAAGATTTTGAAGGAGGGTCTTGTCAATCATCTGACTGCTGACAAAAAAAGTTGAACATGGCTTCAGTGCAGTGTCTGATTCTGTGTAATACTGCAGTTACAAGGTCCCTCTGTACAGCTCAATGTACCTCCACATAACTCAATAAATTCACTCTTTAAGAGTTATTTAATATTGTGCATCTGAATGCTGAAGAGTGTCTGCACATTAGAATTAATGTCAGTCTTAGACATGATAAATATGATTCTAGTGGCTCCTCTGAGAAGCTTCACTAGGGTACCATTTTATTGTCTGCTGTCTCAAAGGCTTAAATCTCTTTTTCTGCCTTCAGTTCATAGGATGAAAACATGTGAAATCACTAGCATTTATATAGGCAGATTTGGCAGCTCTTTCATTTTTTACTTGGACTGTCAGATATAAATCAACGTTACAGCACTCTTTCCAAGAATGTGTTAGAATGTGCATGTGTTTGGGGAGCAGACATGGTATTTCTATTATAATTTTGTTTGTTAGGTGTGATCTGAATTGTTTGGCTTTGTTTTATAACATTCACAATTTGTGGTTATTTAATTGGTTCTCCTCCGTTATCCCTACAAGTGACTGTCAGGTTCTTTTTTTGCCTCCATGACTTTACTCCTGCCCAGAATGTCACCCATCCCTCACTTGTCTTTAGAGACCTAACTCCAGTACCACTTTCTCGATAAAACCTTTGCTGATAGCTCTACTCCATATCCATCTTTCCTTAAACGACTTCAAAATTTGTTGCCAGGACTTTATACTTAACATTTTACTGTGGATTTTCTAGTTATTAACATCTGTACCATTCAATCTCTTTATTTTAAGAGTCAGATTGTTCTGTTGGCCAACAGTTTCCCATGTGTATCTTATTTTCCAATGAGATTTGTAACTAAAATTCCCATCTGTATCTTATTTTTCCAGTGAGATTTGCAGCTCAGAGTCCACATTTTATGTGTCTTGTTTACACCACTCCCTCCTGATAGTGGGTACCCAGGGCTTGGTGCATGTAAATGTTCAGTGTATTTTACTCCCTCGCTACATTTTATAGAGACATCTCTTTGCAAAATCAATTTAAGGAGCTACAAAGATCATTTGATTATAAACTCTATGAAGGCAAGAACCATGTCCTAGTTATCACTACATCTCCAGTGCCTTGAACAGTTGTCGAATTAACTTGCTGCATAACTTCTTTTACCTAAACCCAATCTTATTGGAACACATGTCACGTAAATCATATCTGTAGAGATGGAAAGCAAGGTATTTATTTCTGGAAAAGGAAAAGATTCTGGAGTTAGGGCTTATTCTTTCCACTCTTAAGCCCATCCCCCCTCCCTGTCACATCTCAAAATGAACACAACAAAAGAATCCAAAGGGAAAGCTCTGCTTCTGTACTTTTCTGGGGGCAGTATCTTCTTTCTTGAAGAAATTCTCAACAAGTTATTTGATTTTTAAGATATCTGCAATCATTCAGGCTTGCCTGAACCTCAAATAATTTTAAATCCTTTTATGTCCTCCCTATATCTAGAGCCCACATGAAACATTCCAACCTACATAGATTTCATTTACCAGAATCAAATCCCTGTTATGAATATCCTAAATATGGAGGAAGAATTATGTAAACATCTTGCCCTTCAACTTTTGGTGGGAGAGGGGGAGTAGGGACAAAAACTTAAAAACCTTCCACTCTTGAGTTTCCATATTAGACATGCAGGTTTATTATAAGAAATATTGGAATGTCCCTTCATCAAGCACTCAGTAACCCAGCTTCCATTTCTTCAATACACATTTCCTGTCCAGTCATAAGAAGCAGTTCAAGAGAACTGCTAAGGTCTGATGACCCCACTTATCTGTTTATTTGGCTCATTTTGTTTTCCAACAAAGATTTGGTTGGGTCAGCTTGCCAATTTCCCTCAGTAAAGAGCTGTCTGTTGGGTAGTTGGTCTTTATGAGTCCAGCTCATGGAAGATCCTTAGCAATAACTGGTTTTCATTCCAATCAACTGTGTGAGGGTAGAAGTATTGGTTTCACTTCAAGTGTATTGGGAGGGGAATAGCAAGAGAAAGCAGGAATAGGGTAGAAGTATTGGTTTCACTTCAAGTGTATTGGGAGGAGAATAGCAAGAGAAAGGTTGGGGTTGTTTTCCTTGGAAGGAGTTTGGCAGATGCTTAAAGCCTCATGGATTGTCATTACAACCATTCAGTCCAAGACCTACTGGAGAATTGAGGACAAAAGTGGCAGGGCTGAGATGGCAAGAGGCAGGCAGAGCAATGGCCAGTGTGCAGGTAGGAAGCCAGGGAAGACTTGCTCAGGGCTTTCTGCAATAGGCCTAGGAGTTACTCAGTGAAGGAATGAAGGATTCTCTTTATCAGTAAGCAACCCCATTCCACCTGTCCCACCATTTAGGGGTGATTCACAGATGATTTCATTCCAAATCAAAGGGCCAAAGTTTATTTGTTAGAATGTTATATTTCTGTTTGTTGACGTGTCATTGACCCACTCTCTGAGGTTTAAAACCAGTTGACGTTAATAACAAGGATGAATACAGAGCTGAAACCATGACCTGTGAGATACTGTTAAAAGTCCTCTTCATCTTAAAATATATGAAGGCCATTATGGAGAAGAGGAGTTGGATTTATTCCACAATAGTTAAGAACTGAGTGGTGGAAGATGCGGGGAGGCAGATTTGGATTCAATTAAAAAAAAAAAAAAAACCCTGCAATTAAATTTGTTCAAAGATGACTTAGCTGCCCCAAGAAACAGAGAGTTCCTTTTTCCTAGAAGTGTTTGGACAAAGACTAGTGGCTGCTCATTAGGGACGCTGGGGAGGAAATTCTCTTTAAAAAGTAACAATATAGAAGACTGAAGCATTTAACTTTGTCTTTGGTTTGTACTGCAAAGGCTTAATGAATGATGATGACAAGAGCAGGGATAGACCTTTCCCCTTTCTTGGCCTCAATTTCCTTCCTTTCAAAACAAGAAGGCTGGGCCAGGAACTCTGGAAGGTCAGGTGGGCTCTGCCACTCTGTGCAATCACTAGCAATCCAGGTAATTTACCATTCCTAGTTTTATGGTCATGTTGCTAAGAGCATATCCAGGTGCTGTGTCAGGTACTTTGGGTACCTTAATTCGTGTCCTTAGGGAGAAGGGAGGGAGAAAGTTCAGCCTTGGTTCCCATGACCTCATATGCCATATATCAAAGGCTTTGGAGGTTTTCTTGGCTGCCTGACAATTTTCTTGGCCGTTTCACATCCCAGCCTTGTCTGTTTGCACGAGGGGCCTCAGCAAAGCCCCAAGAGACTTGGTTGCCCAGCACAAGGAAATTTAAGGCTTTCAAGAAGCAGTTGATGTTCTAATAGCACTGGGATTTTAGCTCTGATCATGTGAACATGTTCCTAAATTGGAACTTACAAGAACTCCCTTACCTAGTTCTAGAATCAAGAGTTAGGAATGGATGAAAAAGAAGATATACTCTCTTATCTTCAAATTTCAGAACTGGTGGATAACTAGAGCACATATACTTCTTCTTATTATTATTATTGCTATTATTATTATTATTTTAGTTTCTGTAGTAGGGATCCCAAAAAGTCAACTACAAAAATTGAAGATGAGGGAAAGATACGTTTCTTAATCATTCATTCATTTAATCAATCTTTGAGTGCTGAACATGGAGTAGTCATTGAGATAATGTGTTAGTTTGCTAGGGCTGCCATAGAAAATAACAAAGATCAGATAGCTTAAACAATAAAAGTGTATTTTCTCACAGTTTTAGAGGCTAGAAGTCCAAGATCCAGGTGTCAGTAGGTCTGGTTTCTTCTAAGCCTCTTCACTTGGCTTTGCAGATAATAACTTCTTTCTGTGTCCTCACAAGGTCACCCCTCAGTCTACATGTGTGTGTGCTGTAATCTCTTCTTCTTACAAAAACACCAGTCATATTGGATCAGGGCCAACTCTTGTGACCCTATTTTATCTTAATTACCTCTTTAAAGGCCATATCTCCAAATACAGTCATATTCTGAGGTGCTAGGGGTTAAGCACTTCAACATACATTTTGGGAGGCAGATAGTTCAGCCCAAAACAAGTACTAAATTGTGACTTAGAGGTAGATATAATAATGATGAAATAATGTTTCAGCTGATAGGGAACTCAATATGATTTCACTGCCTAATGTTATGGCAGTCTCAAGTTGTGTGACCAGAAATATGGCACAGTATATGTTCCTTTAATCAGTTTCTATTTACTTGACTTACTAGATTGACATATATTCTTACTTATTTAAGTTATGCCAACCAATGCCCATGGCACACTGAATGCTGGCAGCCAGTGGGTTTGGGGATCTGTGCCCACCCTGGTGAGTCCCTGCTCACCAAGAATCGCTTGTGTTCATTCACAAATATGGAAATGCCAATTATACTTGTTATCGTTAACTGTAGAATTTATATACTATCCAAATAAATGAAATACGAGTGCAAAAGAGAATCATTTCTATGAAAACTAAGTTGAATGTCTTAGAAACACTTGATAATGGTGAGTCACCAAAAGAATTGGTGTCAATTGGGTGTGGAACAGACATGATCCAAATCCTGGCTCTGCTCCTTTCTAGGTGGTAACTTTGGGCACATTACTTTATCCCTACAGAACAGTAACATAATGACTGAAAGCAAGGACTCAGCCAACTATAAAAGACTAAAAGGATTCTGGACTTAGGCTGTTTCTCAAGTATAATGTCTTTAAATTCTTATCTTAGGCTTAGTCCCTAAACCGTAAACTCTATGAGGGCAGCAACTAGGTCCATTTTTTCTCACCATATCTAATGAATTACACAATGCTTGGTATATTGTAGGTGCTCAATAAATAATCAATTAGTGAAAGACCTATGTTAATATTGTGGTACATTTCCTCTAGTGTTTATTCTATGTGTAATATATATGTATACATGAATATATGTATACATATAGTATATATTGTATATTTATGTATATGCAGTCATGCATGTCTTAACAATAGGGACATGTTCTGAGAAATGTGTCCTTGGGCAATTCTGTCATTGTGTGACCATCATAGAGTATACTTACACAAGATGGTGTAGCCTATTACATACCTACCATTGCTCCTAGGCTACAAACCTGGATAGCATGTTACTGAACGGAATACTGTAGGCAACTGCAGCGCCATAGTAAGTATTTGTATTCTAAACATAGAAAAGGTATGGTAAAAATACTGTATAAAAGATAAAAAATGGTACACTTCTACAGGGCACTTACCATGAATGGAGCTTGCATGAATGGGGAGTGAATGTGAAGGCCTAGGACATCACCATACACTAGTGTAGACTTTATAAACACTGTACATTTAGGCTAAGTACGCTTACACTAAATTTATTTTTTTAAATAGTCTTTCTTCAATAATAAATTAACCTTAGCTTAGTGTAATTTTTTACTTTATAAGCTTTGTAATTTGCTTAAACTTGTGACTCTTTTGAAATAACAGCTTAAAACACAAACACATGTACAGTTGTACAAAAATTTCCTTTCTTTGTATCCTTATTCTGTAAGCTTTTTTATTTAAAATATTTTTTGGTTTTTATTTTTTATACTCTTTTGTTAAAAACGAAGACACAAGTACTCACATTAGCTTAGATCTACACAGGGTCAGGATAATTGAGACATGACTGGGCGATAGAAATTTTTAAGCTCCATTATAATCTTGTGGGACTACTGTTGTATATGCGATCCATTGTTGACCAAAACATTTTTATGCAATGCATGACTGTGTATTCATGTACGTATATGTTAACTTTTTTAGAAAACATTAATTTTTTCTCCTCTGCTTTTTTCACTTAACCTGACTACATCCCAAACATTTTCCCATCAGTAGAAACTTTTTTTTTTTTTCGAGATGGAGTTTCACTCTTGTTGCCCAGGCTGGAGTGCAATGGCGCGATCTCTACTCACTGCAACCTCCACCTCCCAGGTTCAAGCGATTCTCCTGCCTTAGCCTCCTGAGTAGCTGGGATTACAGGCATGCGCTACCATGCCTGGCTAAATTTTTTTGTATTTTTAGTAGAGATGGGGTTTCACCATGTTGGCCAGGCTGGTCTTGAACTCCTGACCTCAGGTGATCCACCTCCCTCAGCCTCCCAGAGTGCTGGGATTACAGGCATGAGCCACTGCACCCGGCCAGAAATTCTTAAGAAAAGATTTTATTTTGGAATTATAGCTGGTACTCGGGGAAGTGTGCACAATTTACCACCTGTTTCCTTTAACTTGAAGATTCTAAGGCATCTTGGTGTGGCTAAGGAGACGCTGTGCCTGTTAATGACATCTTTTGTATGTGTTGTTGCAGAACACAGGTTGTAACGGCTGCTTCATTAGCTAAAACAGCTTCCAAAGATCAGATTCATTTCTTCAACCCCGAAGGTTTCTTAGGAAGCCAGAAACTGGAAAGCTAAATAATTCCTACTAAATTCTTACTAGATTCTTACTAGGATATTAAATAATTCTTAATTCTTGTAATGTCTATCTTCTGGTTTTCTTCACTAAGAGGTTTACACGTGCCAGAAACTCAACATGACTAAAATTTCCTCTCCTGCCGTGTTACCCAAATCATTTAAGAGCATCGTCTTTGCCTTAATCACTCAAGTTAGAAACTTTGGGGTTTTCTTGGGCTTGTCCCTCTGCTGCACGTTGGATAAATCCTGCTAATGCCATCTCTAAAAATTGTCTTGAATACCCCTCACCCTCCATTATCAGTTTACTGTGACCCTTTTCTTACTCAGACCTTCCTCATGCCTCCTGGGACTATTGCAGCATCCTCCTAATAGGTTTCGTTATTTTCTGCCTCGCTCCATCTGATTTGTTCTGTACATTCTAGTTAGCTTTTTTCTCCTCAGTGCAGACTTAAACATATTGCATTTTGATTTCCTGCTGAAAATGCTTTTGAGGGCATCCCTTGACATAGACTGAGTTCTCACTCATTACTATGGCATTTAGAGCACTTTACTCCAACCTACATTTCCAGTCTCTTTTTGCGGTATAAAATATTTTATAATAAATTTTTAGAAAGAGTATTGTCTTTATTACAGACAGACAGACAGACAGGGACCAAACCCTGGCTCTGCGCCTTTCAGCTGATAACTTCGAGCATGTCACTCTGCCTCAGCAGCAATAACATAATGGTTGAGAGCAAGGACCCAAGAGTCCCTCCACCTGATGATAAAACCTCCGATTGGTGATAAAACCCTGGGGAAATGACTTAAGCACTCTGGGCCTCAGGTTCCTCATCTTAAAAATGGTCTTTGCATCTGTATAGTGAACTGTTATGCAGATTAAATGAATCAATTCCTGTAGAATGTTTACAACAGTGCCTAATATATAGTACATGCTAAATAGGTGTTTGCTCTTATTATATGAGAACTGCTTATGAGACCTGCTTTCCACATCTGTAAAATGGGGGTAATATTACCCACTTATCACATAGAGGTATTTTGTAGTTAAGTAAAATGATATGAGATCATCCACGTGAAAGCACCTAGAATAACTTCTGGTGCAGATTATATATTCAGTTCTTTCTGTTACCCAGATTTCAACTTAAAACTTATTTCTGCCTCTTGGGAGCTTCTGTAGCCATTTGTTTGTAGCATAAATATAGCATCAAGTCACTCTATATTATAATTATATATACACACACATTCTCTATATATAGAATGCATATGTACACGTGTGTACATATATATATATATATATATATATGTTTGTATATGCATGTACTTTAAAAAAATTGTTAGCTTCTTCTTGAGGGAGGGGGATATGAATTATTTACTTCCAGATCACTAACTCATGACTCAGTGACTTTGAGTGTGTTACTCTGCCCCAGTAGCAGTAACATAATGGTTGAGAGCATTCTGTTACTGCAACAGGTGCAGATGGGTGAGGCAGTAGGTAATTATTATGAATGCAGCCTCTTGAGACAGACAAACACAGGTCTAAACCTCAGCCCTGCCCCTTACTAGTCACAGGATCTTGGGCAGATTACTACCCTCCATATAGGGCTTGATGAGGAGTGAACAAGATACTCAAAACGTAAAGCACAGTGACTTGATCATAATAAAATCTCCATAAATGTTGCCTGGTAATAATACTTTACAGATATTTGTTACCCTTAATTGTTTTCTTGGGAATGCATAAGCTTCGATACCCTGACTCTGTTAAAAAAAATTTTACAGTTCTTTTATTCCTTTAGATTGTGATATGGATGGATGATGGAAGGAAGGATCTATGAATTTAATATTTGAGTTTCAGTTACTGGACTTTACTTCTTCCAGAAAGTCAGGCCAAAAGGTAAGGACTGAAATGGGAAGCTCTATAATGAAGGGCAGGGTGAAGGGGAACCTTCCTTATTTTCACTAATAAATAAGACAGAGAGGCCACCCTGTGATAAGGGAACAACCTTTTCTATCATGTCTTCGTTGAAATTGAAGAAACGAAATGAGCACTGACGGAGAAGGGTGACATCACCCTGTCATCTGCTGTCCCTGAAATACCACTTCCTCTTGGTGGGAGCATGATGAGACAGCACAGAAACACAGTTTGGTCCCTCTCGGAGGGACTGTCAGCTCTTCAGATGCTCACATACAATGAAAGGGTGTCGCTGACGAACCTAGCTACCTAATCCTAGAGGAAAAATAGAAGACATAACATACAGAAATACATAAAACAACAGAAGAGGGCTGTTATTTGCAGACAAATACTCTAAAAGGTATTTAATAGTATGCCCTCAACCCCATCACCAACACACACAGACACTACAATCCAATTTTACAAAAATAAATTTTGTGTGTCAGATTTGTGCTAGGCATTGTTTTAGATGCTGTAGGAAATCATGGTGGGGCAAAGGCAAAGATTTGTCTGACCTAGTAATGCCCTCAAGAAAGTTTATATTCTAGTGGGAAGATAGAATTGTTCTAAGGTCATTGATAATCTATGAAATGATGCATAATAAACACATGAAGAGTAAGCAAAGAGCCATAGGACCCTGAGGAGGAAGACGTCTCCCGGGTGAAGGGAATTAACTTTGTTAATTTATATATAAAATCTACGAAATCAGTATGTTGAAGAGATATCTGCACTTCCATGTTCACTGCAGCACTCTTTACAATAGCCAAGCCATGGAGTCAACCTAAGTGTCCATCAACAGATGAATGGATAAAGAAAATGCGCTGTATATGCACAGTAGAATACTATTCAGCCTTTAAAAAGAAGGAAATGCTGTCATTTGTAAAATGAAATGAACCTGGAGGACATTATGTTGAGTGAAATAAGCCAGGCACAGGAAGACAAATACAATATGATCTCACTTATATGTGGAATCTACGAACGTTGAACTAAATAGAAACCAAGAGTAAAATGGTGGTTACCAGAGACTGGGGTTAGAGAGATTGAGGAGATGTTGGTCAAAGGGCACAGAATTTCAGTTAGACAGGAGGAATAAGTGTAAGAGATCTGTTGTGCATCATGGTGACTATATTGTATACTGGAACATTGCTAACAGAGTAGATTTTGAGTATTCTCACCATAAAAGTAGGTGAGGCAATATGTACGTTGATTAGTTTAATTTAGCCATTCCACAGTGTATACATATATCAAAACATGTTGTACACCATAAATATATGTATTTTTTACTTGTTAATTAAAAACTTCTTTAAAAACAGAAGCTACTATGTGGCACATGCTATGCTGGGAATTTTACCCATTTTTTTTTCAACAGAAAAATTGAATGAGGTCAGTATTATTAACTGTTTTACAATGGGTTATTTGGAACCTCAAAGAGTTTAAGTAACTTGCCTGCGTCATGCATTACCAGTAGTCAAGGTAGCACCCAGCTCCAAGGCTGTCTGATGTCAGAGTCTTGGCAGTTTCCTCTCCACTAGAGATAATAGAAGGCAGCTTTTGATTGGGGCTTGAAAAATTTCAACAGGTAGAAAAAAGGACTGTAAAGTGGACATGAAGAGAAGTCTTGACACTCCAAGGAAAAGATGGTGTGTCACAGGATAACCCAACACGGTCTCATCCATATCATCCATGTTGCCATTAAACAGATCACACACTCTTTCTACAAGACAGGCCCTGTACTTGTCCTTAAGAGATATGGGTGCATAGGACAAAAACCCATAACCTTGCACATATGAGTCAAAATATAACCAAGGAATCATGCAGAATATGTAGTATATTCAATGCCTAATGTGGCATTGATGTGTTATGAATCATGGTTATTTTATCTAAAAGAGAATGACTGAGAATGTGAAGAGGTATGAGAAGGCACTGGCCTGGAATTTAGAGGATCTCAGGCTGGCCTTGACTACTATATCCTGACTTTGTGACTCTGGGCAAGTCACATCCATTCTTTGGCCTGAGTTTCTTCATGGGGGCAGTGAAGGTTTAATTTACATGATTTTGAACATCTTCCTTCCAGCTCAAAGCAGACACTGAGGAGCTTTGTTAAATTAATTTTGTTCTAACAGGTCTTCTTTTGAGTATTCTCCCGCATTTCTCCCCCAAGATGGCTAATGCTGTTTCTTAGAAACATTGATTGCACACCTCCACCCTACTTCAGAGGGGAGGGGAGCCAAGCAAAAGGGTCTCTCTGAGGAGGAAGGTGGAGTTGCCCACCTGCCCAGGGCAGTAAACATTCCTCCCTGGCTGTCAGTTGACTGTGGTTGGGGAAACCCAGCCTGGAAGATCTCTAAGGCTGTGTCTCTGTGCATGAAAATGACACTACAGCCCTGCATTATTCACTCAGCTACCAACTGTGTTTACAAAATAGGACTGGCAAGTTCTGGATAATTGGCCACTCCTGGCTAAAATTATAAAGTCACTACGTCATTGTGCTTCAGCACAGTGGAAATAACAAAAGGTAGAAAATGGATTCATTTGAGGCCAATTTTAAACATTTAGGTCACTTATTACCACTGAATCCCTAATTCTTTCTGTGTTCACAATAAATGTGGGCTTATTCTTGGATGGCTAAATACACAAACTAAATGATCTCTTCTGAGGTACTCTGTTGGAAGGATGGCTACCTTGGGCTTTTATTGAGCATTTAAAAGCCTTGAGTTTCATTCTTACTTCTGAAACTAACTCTCTGTGTCATCTCAGATAAGCCACTAACCTCTTTGTGCCAATTTTTCTCATTGGTAAGATGAGGAACTTAGACAAGATCTTAGTGTTGTTCACTAGCTTTAAAGACTTTTTTTTTTTTTTTTTTTAACCATTGATCCCACATTTGGAAACATTCTCATTCTCAAAAATTTACATTTATTAAGTAATAATTAATACTAGGAAAAACACTGCTTAAGTAATAATTGACATTAGAAAAATGCGGCTTTTCCTAGTATTTTCATTGACCATAGATGTCTATAATTTCTAATCGGAAGTTCTGATCACAGTAAGGTACCCAGTATGACCACATTGAGATGATGTCATTCTAGACATAAGAGAAGACACGTGACATTTTTTCTCACCTGGGTTGGGAGGCTGACCACAGGAACACTTGTGATTTCTGGAAAGATGTGAAAGGTTGAGAAGAGCTGGAAGAACCAAATTGTCAAAAGCGCAGGCAGACCTGGGTTTACAGTCTCATTTTACCATTTGGTAGCTATGTGACTTTGGGAAAATGACTTAACTTCTCTGAACCTCATCATTCTAATTTTTTTTTTTTTTTTTTTTTTTTTTTGAGACGGAGTCTCGCGCTATCGCCGGACTGGAGTGCAATGGTCAGATCTCAGCTCACTGCAAGCTCCGCCTCCCGGGTTTGCGCCATTCTCCTGCCTCAGCCTCCCGAGTAGCTGGGACTACAGGCGCCTGCATTCTAATTTTTAAAGTAGAGATAATCGGCCGGGCGAGGTCGCTCAAGCCTGTAATCCCAGCACTTTGGGAGGCCAAGATGGGCGGATCACGAGGTCAGGAGATCGAGACCATCCTGGCTAACACAGTGAAACCCCGTCTCTACTAAAAATACAAAAACTTAGCCGGGCGAGGTGGCGGGCGCCTGTGGTCCCAGCTACTCGGGAGGCTGAGGCAGGAGAATGGCGTGAACCCGGGAGGCGGAGCTTGCAGTGAGCTGAGATCCGGCCACTGCACTCCAGCCTGGGTGACAGAGCGAGACTCCGTCTCAAAAAAAATAAAAAATAAAAAATAAAGTAGAGATAATCATGAAATTGTATCTACCCTGACTATCTCACAAGTTTTTTCTAACAGCTAAATTAAATAATGCATTTGGAAAGTTGTTCAAAACTGCAAAACCTGAAACAAATGAAAGTTGTTACCCCTAGTGTTATAAATATTCTCATTCCAAATATTATTAGAATATTAGATTGTAACTGACAACTTCTCAGACTCATATTCCACCATCCATCCTGTTAGATGTATGAAATAATTTGACTCTGCTTCTTTCCTTTATTCATAAAGTAATTTTTTTCTTATTATTATTACCATTGTGGTAAAATTCACGCTAAACTTACCATTTTAAGATGTAAAATGCAGGGCCATTAGTATAGTCACAGTGTTATGCAACCATTACCACTATCTAGTTCCAGAATATTTTCATCACCCCTAACAAAATCCCATACCTATTAAGCAATTGCTCCTCATTCTACCCTCTCCTCCCACTCCAGGCTCTGGCAAACCACCAATCGACTTTGTGTGTCTATGGATTTTCCTTTTCTGAGCATTTCATATAAATGGAATCATACAGAATGTAGGCCTTTTGTGTCTGGCTTCTTTCCCTTAGCATAATGTTTCCAACCTTCATCCATGTTGTAGCGTGTATAGAACTTTATTTCTTTTTAGAGCTGAATAATATCCCATTGTATGAATATGCCACACAGAGTGGTTTTAACTTTTGGGATTATTGCCTTGTTTGAAAATCTGATGACGCGCACAAATACATTCTTCTCCCCACAAAACTGCATGTAATTTCAAGGCATTAAAAGATACCCCCAAGTCCATTCATGTACCCCAGATTAAGATCTCCTGCTCAAGTAAGAGAACTTTTCCTGAATTCTCCTATTCATTCATTCACTCACTCATTCATCCATTCTAACTATTCATTTATAATTACTAATTGTATGTAAAGTGCTTTTCTATGGTGGAAGGCATGAGAATAAAAGTGAGAAAAAAGTGGACACTCATGGAGCTTACTTTCTAGTGGTGAGAGACAGGAAGCAAATAAATTCAATCTGATTATTATTCCAGAAGAGGAATAACACTAAATAATAATTATTAATTATAGTAATAATTATTATTATTCCAGAAGAGGAATAATCTAGCAAAGAGGTCTAGATAATGTTCCTTCTTCCTGTGATAGGGGCAATTCTATCTTTAAATTATGAAACAATTCAGGTGAACATATAGATTTTCTCAAATTTTTCTTTCAGAAAGTCTACAGTTTGCTACGTTTCATAGTAATCAAGAGCACAAGGTTGGGAGCCAGAGTCTACCTTTTTTATGAAATATCTGTTTCATCCCCACCCCAGAAAGTTAGTTACCCCTCTATATAGATTGTCACCTGTAAAATGGTAATAATAATCCTATATAATTTATCCTTCTTACAACAACCCTACTCAATGAAATAAAGTATGTAAAACACCTAAGACACCTGAAATACAGATTTTGCATAAATGAGGGATCATTTGTTTACCAAACAATTGCCGATTGCCATTCTCTCCTGAAGTAAAGCTCTTTTGCATGCTGCTTAACCATGGGGAAAAAGGAAGTGTTCTGTCACATGTGTTGTTTTAGTCAGAAAAAGAAGGAAGTGGGACGTGTCTTACAAGGCTGGAAGAGAAGGAGCTGGGCTGTTTCAGCCCCACCAATACTTACTGGTTGATGTTTCACCTCTCTGTCCCTATTTTGAGAATCATTCTGGATTTTCCTGAGATTTGGGTTCGTGATGTCGTGTTTCTGCCTTAAAGACAGAATCTCCCTTACCCAGCCTCTTCCTTCTGTTTTCTTTTGGGTCTCTGCTTTGGAGAGTCCTTCCCTGGCCTTGTTTTCTCCTCTCCCTCCTCAGCCCTGTCACTCAATTCCCCTTATCCTACTTTCTTTCTCTTCATAGCATTTAACACAATTTTTGATCTCTAGTGCATAGAACAGGGCTGGGCACTAGCAGACACTCAAGGAAATATTTATTGGACAGGTCAATTTATTGAAAATCTCAGTATTCATGAATTTTGGACTTCCTGCCCACTTGCTGTTAGGTGTGGCTTAATTACTCATTTTGACCAATGAGCTGTATTGAGTGGAAGTGACAGTGTATCACTCTTAGGCAGATCCTTAATGAGCCAGGGCAAGCTATTGCTTCTCTTTCCTTCTGTTGTGTAGCAAACCATGTGTGAGATTGTGGCTGCACTGTCATCCCAAGTCCCAGAGTGACTGCAATGAGTGGAGCCTCCCCTAATTTCTCGTGATGGGCATGTTACATAAAAAAGAAATAAATCTTTACTGTTTTAAGCCACAGAGCTTTGTGAGTTATTTGTTACTGCAGCATAACCTAGATTTTCTTGACTGATACAAGTGCCAACCTTATAATTTAGTGTTCTTACTCTCTCTCCACCAAAGAGATCTGGTAACACTCAACCTCAAATAAAAAACCTATGATTAGAAAAAAATAGATGTGGCATTACAGTACTATCTTAGGTCACATCTACATCTAATTTATTCACAAGACATCTATGGAAAGATCAGTGGTCAGTTCCTACTTCATGTACCACACTTTAGCACTGGAGAATGAGATGAAGTTTTGGAAATCATTTCGTTCAGGTAGCAGAGGTTTCTCCACATGAGACCTCCCTACCCCACCCCCATCCCCAGGCTCTGTGCTATTCGTTCTTCCTCAGCTTCCGCTGCAATGACTAAATCTGCACAGTCTCTGACCAACTTTAGCTCTTTTATGTTCATAAGACAGACAATTATCTCAATGCTCAATTTCAGATTAATGGAAGTGTTGGTGTAGTAGAAAAAAAATAAAAGATTTTGCATCAGAGAACTTTGGTTCAATCCATGAACCAAAAACCTCCATGATCTTGAGTAAATTGTTTAGTTTTTCTGAACCAAAAGACCCCAATTACAAAATTGGGATGACAATGTGAGTCTAACCAAAACCCTTGCAGATAGATGGGTTTTGGAATTCAGAATTTTTTTAGATTTTAGAAAGGTAATATGTTGCATATGATGCATAAATTGAAACAAAGCAAGCAAGACCTGGAAAGCCCTCCAAAAGGAAACACATTACTGTTTCTGCAGCAAAATGTATCATATTCAAGTAAATGGGATAAAGATTATGAAGAGGCTTTGTCATTACATGAGTTTTCCCAGAACTTTTGGTTTTCAGAGTTTTAGAAAAAGATTATGAACAAGGTATTGCGGGCCTGTAGCTGTATTTTAGGTTGTTACTATTTCATTATTATGTTATTATTTCAAATAATATGATATTATCTCATTTTTGATGTATATAAAATGAAATAAAATAATGTACATAAAAATAAAATCATGTATATAAAAAGGATATTGTGTAGAATGTATATAAAAGGGACATTTGAACAATGTCACCATAAAAATGAGAATTGTTATATTCTCACAGCACAGAATTAGTAGTTCATTCAATAACATTCCACATAACATTCAAAAATAACAATAATATGCAGTCAGCATCTACAACATGTTAGTCATTTCTCTAGGTGCTGGCACTTACGTTACCAATAAATCAAGGCTGTATTTCTTCTCATCAATCTCTTTCCCAGAAGACGCATGTGCTTCTGTGTAATCCTTTTGTCTTAGTCTGCTTGAGCGCTGTAACAAAATACTTTAGACTGAGTAATTTGTAAGTAACAGAAATTTATCGCTCACAGTTCTAGAGGTTAGGAAGTCCAAAATCAAGGTGTCAGCAGATTTGGTAGTGGTGAGGGCTCAGATAGTGCCTTCTGGTTGCATCCTCACATGGTGGAAGGCATGAACAATCTCTCTCAAACGTCTTTTCTAAGAGCACCTATCCCATTCATGAGGACTCCATCCTCATGGCCTAATGACTTCCCAAAAGCCCCAGCTCTTAATACTATTGCATTGTGAATTAGGTTTCAACATATGAATTTCGAGGGAAACACAAACATTCAGACCACAGTAACTTTCCTACATGTGCGCACACGCAGAGCCAGACTTTTGATAGTTTCTTATGCTTATTAAGATACTTCATTATTTGGGGCTTTAAAAAATATGTCAGATAAATTAAATTCTCTACTTTTCAGAACAAAGTCCTAGAAGGTCTTCTGGTGAGTCACATTCTGAGCAGGAAATCTGGCATTGAGGCATAATTAACATTCAGGTTGCCCCCAGTTTCTATGGAGATGAGTCTAGCCCCTCGGGGGAGTAGTGATGGATGTGTAATCTCCAAGATAAGTAACTGACAGGTAAGAAATTTTTCTTTCTCAGATGCATTAATTATTCACATTCATTATTCATCAAACACTGCGAATTTCTATTTGGAAATTGGACCAAATAGAGATATTCTCCCTGGTCCACCTCCAGTAATCAAATTCTTCCAGGGACTGCTGAGAGTTTGAATAGGTCTGCTGTTTGGTCTAGTTTAGTGGCAGGTGTTTGTCTAATGTCACCAGATGATGGAATAAAGACTAAACACCTTGTGGACTACAGAAGCAAAGACTTTCATGGGCTTCATCCTCTCCAGGCAATAAGTATTTCCTTCTTATTGTTTTCTCCCTCTAGCATGTAAGCTTAGTAAGAACTCATACCTTGCCTGTCTTGTTCACCAATGCATCTCCAAGCTCCTATAACAGAGTATAGACACGTGATAAATATTTTTTTGAATGAGATTTGGGTCAGGGGATGGCGAAGTCCATCAGAGTGAATGCATATATGAACTGTCATATGGGAGATCCAGCCCTGGTTCTTTAATGGGAATTGCTGTCCACACCCTTCCCTGGCTAAGAGAAAACATACGAGGAGGCATAGAGAGAAGTAAATGGGGCAAGACCCTTAGTCCTTTCCATGATAGGCACCTCTTGGCACATCCTTTAAGTCAATTCTTATTGCAAACACTGCCTTTTTATCAGTGTATCTGAACGTAGACCTGTACTTTGCCTGATATATATCCCGGGACCACGGTCAGTCAAGAACTACTGATGGCCTCAACAGGCCAGGCTGTGAAACCACACACAGTGCCTAGTCTCAATATAGTTCCATGGCCCAAGGTTAATTCTCTAAGAACTAATTTGAAGAAACAAATTCACTGAATGCCTATTTGCCTAATGACCAATTTTCCAAAAACATGCTTTCTATAATAGGATTGACTTAAAAAGTGGGCAGCCATTGGGGTTCTATGGGATGGTTTCAAGGGCCTTTGAGTTTTCCAATAGTGTCTTTTTTGCTCCATTAGTCTTAGCTTCATTAGAACCACCTCTTCATGGCAAGTCAAAGCTTCATGTTTTATAGGTTTTTGGATCTGCACCTTTTTGGCATGAAGATTTTTCTTTTTTTTTTTTTTGTATTTCAAATAAGGTATTGTGTATGTCTTAAATGTTGAGAATATTATAAAAGATAGAGCAGATTTCTCTTGTCTAACACATTCTAAATCTATTTTACTACCTAAATACACGTTAACTGGTTCAAACAAATTAATATTTTGTTTTCGCTTTGAGCAAACCCAAAAGTATTTTAGGATCTAAATTATTAAATACAAAAGAAATGAATGTTCAGTCCCCCTGGACTAATAGGGCTAAGTGGCTAAAGTGATACAGTTGCAAGAAAGCTAAAAACTAATTGTGTTTCTTAATAACACATCCTTTCATTCATTAATTAATTCAACATGTTGAGTCTCTTTCTGTTGCCAGGCTGTATTCTAGGTACTCAAAATGAAAGAAAAATAGGATATGTTTCTTACTTTAGAGACCATAGAAACTATTCTCCTATATTGAACCTTCCTGGTAAGAGGTAGGATTTATTCTCTTGAATTCATTTACTTTTTTTGGTGCTCATTCTTTTATCCCATTCTACTTTCTACTTTACAAGTATAACTTAAATGCCTTAACCATACTGATTTTTACCTTCATGGCCTATCCTAATTCTCATGAAAATGTCCTTTCTCCTCTTGCATATGCTCACGGTATCACTGGAGACCTCAGTTTTAGCCTCTCAGCCTCTTTCTGTCCATTCTTGCTCTGGCAGCCCCATCCCTTCAAAGGCCATATTAATCTGAAGGCCAATATTGAAGTTCTATGCTGTTACTTGTCAACTTGGATGCAGCGAGTCATCTGACCTGACCTGTGTACGCAGCCTCTGCATCTGTTGAAAGGACTAAAGAAGTCTAATTCACAGAGTTACTGCAAGGATAATAGAACTGAGAGGACTGTGTGAGCAATAGCACCAATGTAAGTGTTATCATAGATTTACACACTACTGGTTCTGATGCAGCACATAAGACAACTACCATGAGAATGCAGAAGAGAAAGCAATTAGGGAGATCAACAAGGTTTCACAAAGCAGCTATGGTGAACTTGGCCTTGAGAGTAGGGTTTTCCTGGTGAAGAAAAACATTCTAGGCAGAAGAAATAGCATACACAAAGACTCAGAGGCACCTAAGAGTCCTGTGTGTTTAGTGAATAATGAACAGAAATTGCCATAGATTAGGTGATAAGTCATTGGTGTTAATTGATAGGTTCGGTAGAAGCCAATTCTTGAAGGGTTTTGTATGCCATAGTAAAGGATTGAGCTTTATTTAAGGAGCCACTGAAAAGCTTCATTCATTCTACAGATAACTTTTTTGGTGAGCCAATGTGTGCCAAGCATGGTTGTAAGTACCTGTAATGCATCAGAATAATAATAAAAAAGAATATTCATGTACCCATCACCCAATTTAAAAACTAAGAAGTTTTCAATCCTTATGTAAGTCTCTGTGTTTCCCTTGTCAATGAAATCCTTCTCCTTGCTCCCCAAAAGTAACCCAAACGCTGTTTTGTGTTTGTCATTTTCTTGTTTTTCATTTCAGTTTTACTCATATGTGAGGAAAGGAGCTTAAGAAATATTTGCTCAGCTGATAAATAAAAATAAAAATATATGCCCCTGTGTGGGTGGTCCCCAGTGCCCTTTCTTACAGATATTGCTTCTACTTCTGTCGTCATTATAATTCCAGTGCTCTCAACCAGTCTTCCATCCTCAGTTTTCTTGACTTATATGCTGGTGTCTATTTGTATGAAATTGTTCTATCTACTGTTGAAGTAACTTTATACAAATTACTCTCAGAATCCCTATTCTTTGACATAGCACCTATTTATAATTTTTATCTCCTCTTTCTATCTTTATCCACACGTAAGTGGAATAATCACAGTTGTAGATATTTTATGTTTTGTGCTTCAGTTTTTCACTTTGTACTGTTCTGTAGTTTTTGTATTTCTAGATAGTCTTTGTATTAATTATTTTTATGACTGCACAGTATTCTATTAAGCAAACATATTATAATTTGTTTGATCATAATTAAACTACTGGATAGTCAGGCTGCTTCCCATTTTAAATGATTGTAAGTAACATTGCTGCAAAAACCTTTTCACTTACAAGATTTTTTTGCCTTTTATTTCCTTAGGATATATTTTCATGAATGAGATTATTCAGTCAAAGGCTTGTTGAATTTTGTGGCTCTTGTTACCTGAGGGGCTTGCTTTATTTTTAACATAATTGTTTCTTTTTCTGATTATAAAAGTAATTCTTGCTCATTTCTGAAAGATACAGAAACGTGTAAGGAAACAAAGAAACTCCCATAATGTTTCCCTACAAAGGTAACCATCATTACCTTTTTAAGAAATTACCTTAAATTTTTATTTCATCATTAACATTCTGATATATTTATTTCAACATTTATAAAATTGGAATTATGTATTATTTTGTAACCTGTTTTTTAAACTTGATCATTAGCTTTTCCCATGCTATTAAATATTTTTCAAAGAAAGTATTTTTTAATGGCTACATAGTACTGGGTTGTGTGGCTGGGTATTAATCCCTTGTTATTTAACTTTTTAATGTTGTAAATGAAAATTCTTATATAAACCTTCATGAGAATTCTGATTGTTTTCTTAGTGCAAATGTTTGGAAGTAAAACACAAAATGAAGGATACGAAAACCGTCAGTTTTTGATCCACGCAGGAATCATGCTTCTTGAATCAGAGTAGTCCTTTGCTACCTTATACTTCGCTACTTCTATTGCTGCTGTAACAGATTACCACAAATTGAGTGGTTTACACCAGGAATCCCCAACCCCCAGGCCCCACAGCAGGAGGTGAGCAGTGGGCTGGTGAGCATTACAGTCTGAGCTCCACCTCCTGTCAGATCAGCAGTGGTATTAGATTCTCATGGGAGCGCAAACCTTGTTGTGAACTGCACATGCGAGGGATCTAGGTTGCGTCCTCCTTATAAGAATCTAATGTCTGATGATATGTCGCTGTCTCCCATCACCCTCAGATGGGACTGTCTAGTTGCAGGAAAACAAGCTCAGGGTTCCCACTGATTCTACATTATAATGAGTTGTGTAATTATTTCATTATATATTACAATGTAATAATAGAAATAGAGTGCACAATAAATGTAATGTGCTTGAATTATCCCCAAACCATCCCCTACACCCTGGTCTGTGGAAAAATCGTCTTCCATGAAACCGGTCCCTGGTGCCAAAAAGGTTGGGGACCACTGACTTAAGCAATACAATAATATCTTACAGTTGTGCAGGTCAGAAGTCCAAAATGGGTTCCACTGGGTTACAGTCTAAGTGCCTGCAGGGTGGTGTTCTTTCCGAAGGCAGTAGGACAAATCCATTTCCTTGCCTTTTCTAACTTTCTGGAGGCTGCCTGCATTCTTTGATTCATGGCTCCTTCCTCCAATTTCAAAACTAGCAATGATGAGCCAAGTCCTCCTCACACTATGATCTCTCTGGCTCTCTCTTCCACCTACTTCTTCCACGGATCTTCATGATTACATGCAGCCCACCTGGACTTCCAGTGTTTTTTACATGCCCAGGCACAAAACAGGCACATGGTAAGCATTAGACCGATGTTGTGACAGCACATCAGGTAGGAATGAACACAGGGCTGTGAGTTCTGTTGCTGTGACTTTTGGGCTTGGGCAGGTCACTCAGTTCCATTCCATCCAATTCAGTTGGCATTTGTAGCATCCTGTGACAGGTCAGGCCCTAGGAAACAAGCTGAAGACACAAAGAAAAGGGATACAAAATCTCTGCCCTCAAGTAACCTTCAAAATGTACCTCTCTTAAACATTAGGCTTTTATCTATAGAATAGCAACAACAATTGTATTGATCCTAGTGGGCTGTCGTGGAGGTAAGATCCAATTAAGTACATGCAAGCAAACTGTAAAGAGCAATTCAAATGTGGGGAGTTCTTACTATTTTAAATGTTTGACAGTTGTTTTCCTGAAAAGATAAGGCAGCTTAAGAAGACGATGCATCTTGATAAACTTTTTCTCCATCTTCTGTAAGTGTAATCCGTGATATGATAACCACATCATTGTCAGAGGACTCCTGCATTTCTTTTTCTAGATGTTTATTGAGAGGGCTGGGTTGTAACTCTACCTCTGTCTGTATCTGGAGTGATACAATTTCCAAAGCCTGTCTAAAGGATTTCTAGTCCTGTGAACTGGCCAATACGATTTCTTGAATCATCGCCCAGTGCGGACCCAATTTATATTTGGAATTTCATGCCATCTTGAAGCAATATCATCCAGTGCCAGGGTCTTCTCTGAACTAATTGGGCTTTGGCAGTGATGTCATTCCATGGTGGGCGTTTGTGGAGATTATGGCAGCAACAACTCAAATCTCATTTTCGGCAGTGTGTGCCCATGTGTGCAAAGAGGCTGCTCTCTTCCCTCACGTGCAGTCACTCCGCCTGCTGAAGTTTCACTTCTGTCCCGTTTTGAAGACAGGAGATCAGTTAGCTATTTATACTCCATGGCTAGAAGTATTCCTCTCTTTCCACGCTATGTACAATGATGTTTTCTGTTGTTAATGTGGCTTAAAATAAAATTAGGCAAAGACATCATCAAACTTACCTAGCTTTTGATAAGTAGAAAGCAGTCATAGAATCATAGAGGGAAATACCTTCTAGGGTTAAAATTATAGGCTTTGGAAACAAGCAAACCTGTCTGAATGGCTGCCCAGCCATTCCAGCTGTGTGTGTTGGACAACAGACTTATCCAAGCCTTGATTTCCTTACCTGTAAAATTAAGGTAATATCTTTTGCCTCCTTGGGTTGTGAATTAAATGTCACCCAGATTTATGGTTGTCTCCTATGTCTGCTGACTTTGCTGACCTCAGATTTTCTTTCTATCTTGCCAACAAATCTTCATGTTCCCAAGAGAATTAGGGAATAAGAAAGAGTTTTCTGGTGATTTCCTAGGGGAGATGGAGAAGGTTTTGTCACATGTCCTTCAGTGGGACTTTCACAACCCCCAATATCCCTTCTGAACACTGTCCTCAGCCTCTCTTCTATTATTTGTGAACAATTCAGTCCTGCTCCAAACTTTCACACCAATGCACAGCCCATGGTCATGTTGCTGCTCAGCAGTTCAGAAGCCTTGCCATTAAATGGGCATCCACTTGTCTATCAGAAAATTTTTTTTAGCAGTCATCTGATGTTACTTCACTATGATTTTTGGAGTCTCATCTCTCACTCCAAATTCTCTATCAAAATATTGCTTGCAATCACATTTGTTTTCTTCCCAAGAGGTATTCCAAGGGGGAATATAAAAATGGCTGCCCCCATTTTGCTACATTTGTTTTAAATTATACAATACATGCAAAACGTTTAGCACAATGCCTGCACCAACACAGCACATACTCACCAAACAAAGGCTTATTTAAAAACAAACAAACAAACAAAAGCAAAAGCAATACAGCAAGATACATAAGTTTGATATATCTGGAACAATCACACTACTTAGGATGGATGTCTTTGTTCCTTAATTATTAACATTCTATTAGAAAAAGTATTAGCATCCCTGAGCTAGAGATGCCCAAGGCACAAAAGTCCTCAAGGGTGTGTCATTTGAGGCTCAAACTTCCATCTGAAGACCTGGGCACATCTCTGCATAGACAGTTCAGTAAGCCATCATCTACCTCTAACTTACAAAGATATGGGGTGTAATATAATTTTATTAAAGAAAATAAATAATTGACCACCCTTCTGTCTTCTACAAGCAAGTTCCATTGACTCAAACCCCTACCTCCCACCCCCAAGGCCCCCTGGTCTCTCAGTGTCCCTCAGTGAGTAGTTACTGATATTCTTAGCTAGCTTAGTTGACAGGTGTCTTTTTCTGAGTCACAGTAAGTCTGTTCAGACTTCCTTCCACCACAGTGTCACTTGTCAGCCATTCTGCTGGCCTGGTGACTTTTTATCCATTTAACTACAGAGAATATATTCTGGGCCAGACACTCAGCCAAAGACTGGGGAGACAGAGGGAAGAAAACATGCTTCTCAGAAGAACCCACCTTCCAGTCACACAGAGAAGTCAGCTGCACAACAACTTGATGAGCTGAGTGTTCAAAGTGGGGCAGATGGGAGGGATTTATTTTGCTAAGGTAGTACGGAGTCAATGGAGGTTTCAAGAGCTCTGACATTTAATGTGGGCCCTAGGGAACAAGTAGAGATTTTGCTAGGCCATGAAGCAGATTATAGAAACCATTCCAGACTCTTCGGGTGTGCCAGAGGAATCCAAGTGGGAACTCTATGAGGAAAAGGAAACTCAAGGAGACAGAATTTAGGCCTTTTACTCTATCACACCTCTCCATCTGGAAACCCAGATATCTGAACAAAGTATGGAGGGCTTTGTCTTTTCCTTTAATGGGGAAGACCACTCCCTTATACATGAGGATTCTTTTCCTCCTTATACAGCAATGGTAAATGCGTTGCCCAAGTTTGCGTACTTAGTAAGTAACAAACAGAACCTAAATCCAGTGCCTGTCATAGGACCTGGCCCCCACCATGCAGTCAGTAATCAATTTTGTTGCATGAATGATGATTGAATAAATTAATAAATGGATGAACAAACTCAGATCTCCAGACTCTTGTATGGCATAATCTCTGCTACTTGGCACTTGTTGTTGTTGTTTAATCATACTACTAGCAATCGTTGACTGTTATCACCATACTTTGCAGCATTACTCAGACCTTGGTAAATCCCTAAATTCATGAAATCCTCTATAACACATGCATTTCTCCCTAATATGAAAATTTTACACAGGAAAGGAAGTCTATCAAACAGCTTTAAATATTGCTTTCTATTCTTTCTGCCTCCAGTCTCAATTCCTTTCCATTTCTCTTGCCCATGGTTATTAGGGGCTGGGCAGAATCATACCCTGAACTGCACCCTTAATATGCTTTCCATGTGGCCACTCTATGGTCTGCAGGCCAGAGTTGCTTCTCTACCCCAGGGTTAGAGGCTCCACCTTGACTTTTCATCTTTATCTTTCATTTATTTTCATGTACATTCAATACATATTTTTTGAGCACCTCTTAAAAATCAGACCCTGTACTGGATACTGAAGATACAGGCATAAAGGGGACAGCCACACTGTCTCACCTCATGGAGCTCACTATCTAGTGGAAGAAACAGTGAGAAATGAAAGTTACGCATATGATTGTGTCATGTTCCTTTTGGTAAGTGCTATAAAAGGGAAGTAAAGACACTTCCCTAAGAGGAGTAGGCAATGGCCCAGTAAAGAGTGGGGGAAAGACATGCCTGGCAGAGGCACAGCATGGGTAAAAGCCCTGTAGTAGGACAGAACTTCAGTTTCCCAGGAGATTTAGAAACACTCACGTGGCTGTAATGCTTGGATCACCAACAGTGTTCCAGCAGCTTCCTACTGCACTGAGAGCACACTCCAAAGTTCTTACTCCAGTGAACAGGACCCCACATGCCCCAGAGCCCTACAGCAGCTTGGATCTCATTTCCTCACCACCTTTTCGCCACCCTCATTTGCTATTCCTCAAAAGCAAGAAACAGCGTTCATTTTCCAGGCATCTATACTTTTCTCTCTCTGCCTATGACAACTTCATACCAGATATCTTCATAGCTCACCCGCCATTCCATTCAGATATGTGCTAAAAGCTTACCTTATCAAAGAGCCTTCTCTGATAGCTCTACCTACAAAAGCAACCTTCCCCCAGTCTCTGTCCCATTACTCTGTATGTTGTCCTTCATTGCACTTACCACCACCTGACGTATTTTTATTTTATTTAATGAACTACAAGTAGCCTTCCATTACCTTGGAAGGGCCATGAATGAGGGTAGCTTGTTGACTGCTGTATCCCTAGCACTCAAAACAGTGCCTGACTCCTAAGGGGCACGCAACAACTATGTATTTATTAACAGTTGAATGGAAAGGTTGATATAAGACCAGTTCAAAGAGAAAGCCAGGAGTCATACCCTGTGATGCTATGTAGCCATGTCACCATTTTCAAAACCTCATATCCTTCCTGAATATGCCATGCACTGTCATACCTCTGGGCTTGGCTCAGATCTTTCCACCTGCCTGCAATGCTCTTCCCACCCCTTTGCATTTCCATCTCTGTCAAGGCAAGTCCCATTGGCATAGACCATTGAACTTTCACACAGCATGTATTTAATTTCCCGTTGGATTCTAGTGAATGGGGTACATGTTTGACTCCTGTACCCAAATAGACAGCTCGTAATATAATGGGTGGGATAATGTGGATTCATGCCTGATTCCTGTCCCAGCACAGAGTTTGACCCCAAGTAGCACTCAGGAAAATCTTTATTTAATTGGATGGCAGGAAGGCAATAATACAGGAGAGTGAATAATCCAAGTAAGGTCTGGGAGCTGAGTCAAAGTCTTGGTTGGATTTGAGGGAACATACAGTTAAGAGCACAAACTAGAGCCTGATTGCCTAGATTTTGAATCTGGCTCTGTCACTTACTAGTGATTTACTTAACCTCTAAAGGCCTCAGTTTTCTAATCTGTAAAATGGGCATAATAATAGTATCTCTCTCTCTTAAGATTATTATGAGGTTTACATGAATTACTACAAGGAAGTATTCAGAACAGTACAAGAAACACAATAAATATATAGAAGCATGTTGTTTAAATATATATTTATATAAAATCAAGGATGTCATCTATAGGTAGGAGAACTTAAAGTCCAGGAGAGGCCTGAACTTGGTAGAGGGGCAGTATCTGGAGATGTACTTGGGAACTTGAGCAGAACAACCAAAGGCAAGGAAATCTTGAGGGCCAAAGCTTGATCTAGGCTGGGGCTCCAGACATTATTTTGTGGAAGAGGAGACTGAGTCCACAGGTGGAGAGGAGTGCCATCATGGCAGAGGAGTGCTGACTACTCGAGTCTATGGCCCTTAGTCTAATGCGCCCCTGATAATTTCCTCACAGTTTACCACTGAAAGCCAATAATTCATTTCCTTGATGGTGGTTTATCATTTATTTTCTTGTTTCTTTCCTCCTCATTTCCCAGATCAGTTCAGGTAGCTTATAGGAAACATACATATTAGGTAAACTATAGATTAAAAACAAAATTAGGACCAGAAAATGTATTAAAAACAAAATTAGGACTAGAAAATGTATACATTAAAATAAGAGGCCAGAAGGGTGGCCAGGTGGGAGAGGGGGAGGCACTGATGACAAACAGAACCCAAGCATCTGCAGGATTGTTATTTCCGTGTGCAAGTTAAGTTCTGAGCTTTCTGATGGCCAGAGTGAAAAGAGACACATGTCAGTTGTATAGAAGAGAAAATAAGTGTTTTCCTAGTTCTTATCCCTAAAAAGTTTCTCATTTGTGCGAGGGTCATCAAGATGATGTTGAAAGCAAAGCTCTTCTTCTTTTCTTTTGAGACAAGGTTTTGCTCTGTCACCCAGGCTGAGTGCAGTGGCACGATCTCAGCTCACTGCAAACTTGAGCCTCCTGGGCTCAAGTGATCCTCCCCATCGGCCACCCTAGTAACTGGGACTACAGGTGCATTCCACCACACCTGGCTAATTTTTTGTAGAGACAGAGTTTTTCCATGTTGCCCAGGTTTGTCTTGAACTCATGTGCTCACAGGATCCGTCCACTTCGGCCTCCCAAAGTGCTGGGATTACAGGCTTGAGCCACTGCACCCAGCCAGAGCTTTTCTTCTGATGATCTCTATTCTCATGTCCTTGAGCCATCTTGGCTGATGGGTTATCCAGATTTTTTTCCCTGAGGTGGTTATAACTTCTGGATTTGCTTGAAGAATCTTAGATCCTCATTCTGATCTGCTGTAATTATGGGGTTTCCCTGATCAACCGAGAACTACCCTTCTGATTCAACCTCTTAGAATTTCATGGTTTTGGAAGCTCTTAAAGGTCATCAAGACCAACATCCCTATCCCACTCACCTTCTGATGTTTGAATATTCACTGCAACAACTCCATCAAGTGGCTGTCTAGCTTTTTCTTGCATGCCTTCAGTGACAAGGAACTCAGTATCTTCCAAGGCATCTAATTTCATATGTCCATGACGTTGCTTGTCTTATTTCATTGATATCTGAATCCTGGTCATACCTATCGAAAGAGGCATTTCATCACCAAGGAAAGAAATCAAGTCAAATTGGCCAGCAGGAAGAAACTCTTCGGGAATCCTTAGCTTCATTAGAAGTAGACTTTTGTTCAAATGAAGTGTTAAAATTAAAGCAGTATATATCTGAGTGGGGCCAATTGGCATTAACTCATCATAGCATATGGTGTGCTTCCTTTTATATGCATGTTTAGCAGCTAGTGGGTACCAAACCTCACACAGCTCTCAATTGCTAGCACTAATGAAGGATCTGTTTGCCTTTGGGGATAAAGATGGTATCACTGATTCACAGTTGTTTTTCCAGGAGTGAAGAACAGATTTTACTTCCTCATCCATACTCTCTTGCCTGGCCCTTTCTCATCCCTACTACCACTACCCTAATTCAGGCCTCATTGTTTCCTGCCAGGACAGTTCACCTGCCTCCAACTGGCCTCCTTGCTTTTGGTTCTGGCCCTGCCTGGTTCGAGATCACATTGCCAGAGGGATCTTCATAAGCACAGATTTGCTGTATCACTTCCAGCTTAAAATCCGTCAGTGACTCCTGTTAGTGCCAGTGTGGAATCCAAACTTCTTCGCATGTAAGAAAGGCAGGGCGGCATCACAGGGTCACTTGGGCCATGAAATGGGACAAAACTAACAGTCCTCATTAGGAATATTTGAGCCCCTAAAGGCATGCAAGTTCTTCTGGAACAATAGCTCACATTCATATAACTACAAATCTCTTAGTTTATTCGCCGAAAAAGTTAATTTAATCTCCACGTAGAAGAAAAAACAGAGCTCCTCTCAATACTGCTACTACTAGTGCAACTATTATTAAAAACAATAACAGATACTTTTATAGCACCTAAGCACTTTATATACAGTATTTTATTCAGTCTTCACAAGAAAGCAATGGCATTTGCACAACCCTGAGTGTGAGCACCTCCTTGAGTTTTGTACCCTGATGGCTCACTCCTTTCACCCTAGTCCCAGCCCTGGAAAGCCTTGGGTGACAGTGAAACGTGGATTAGGCTTTGCGGGCAGCTGGTGGGAAATCTTAGATGGAGAGTCTTGTCTGAGCAGAGCTCTAGACACATGGCTGGCAGTAGGATCAGAAGGGCCAGCCCAGAGTTCTGCAGTCAGCAACAGGGAGCCAGGGGGCCATCTCTGCTAGGGGCAGCATGGTGAAGACTGCAGGGCTGGGATCAGGGTTCCCATCTGTGTATATCACGGGTGGGGGCCATATGCAGTTTTCTGGGCCTCAGATTTGTACTCTGCACAATCAGAGTATTAATGACCCTCTCTGCCTCCTTTCCAGGTCCAGTTTGATGGTGGCCGTGTAGGGGTCTGATGCTCAGTAACGTGAGGTGCACCTGCAGCAAGAGGTGGTGGAGAGGGTATCTGAGAAGGTATGGGATCCTGGGGTCAGGCCCATGTTCACTTGCTCAGGAGCTTGGAGCACAACTTCCCCATTTCTGGGGGAAGGCTTTATATATCATTAAGATGGATGAAACCTCTCAGCTGGACAAACACAGCTGCACATTATGTTCACAATGAAGAGACTTGGTGTGAGATGCTCCTGAACAGCTCACCTCCCACCATCCCAGCCATGGGCAGACCACAGCCAGAAGTAGCACGGCCTTCAAATTCCAGCCCATCTCTCTCCTCTTGATGAATACCTCTTCCAGCTCAGTGCAATGAAATGTCTCCTTCTTCCATATAAACCCAGGGCTGTGCCCAAGCCTGCTTATCCCATCACCCACACTTCCCCCAAGTCTTAAAACATGTCACTTCCTTGAGAGTAGGAGGCCCACCTTAGGAAGTATAAGATTAATGTTGATAACTAGCTAGGAGGCTCATTGAAAATATTTTGGGGTTTGCATGTTAGCTCTGTCAAATCAAGTAAAAAATCATTCTTATCTGCCATAACCAGCAGTTATGCAAATCTGCCAATGGCACTAATTAAGTGACTTCTAAAAGCATTTATCATAAACAAGGAACAGAAACATTCAGGGGCTTATTTTATTCTCTCCAGCAACCATAGCCCCATCTGATTAATGCCATATGGGGACAGTCTATTCTGGAGGGCAGGCTGGAGTTTGGTTCATTATTGGCAGATATTTGAGTTATGTGTTTTGCAACACTGTATGCTTACCAGGTAGCAGCTACGGTGAGATAGGCCATCTTCACACTTACCCCATCATCACTTGAGATTTCAAGCCTCAACTTGACCTCATGTGGCAAGAAGAGTGTATGCCATGTACAGAAAAACTTTACATCTGTTATCATTTATGATCTTCCCAACAGCTCTGTGCTGTTTGTTATTATCCCTGCATTGCAGATAAAGAAACCTATACTTCCTTGCTATAACATTGAGTTGACCAAAATTTTTGCAAAGAGCCAGAGAGTAAATATTTCTGGCTTTGCAACCTATAATGTAAGATCTCCATCATGACTGTTCAACTCTGCCGTTGTAGCATACAAAATCAGAGATGCATGCTGAATAAATGAATGTGCATGGCTGTGTTCAAGTCAAGCTTTATTTACAAAAACAGGTGATGGGCCATAACTTTCTGACCTCTACTGTAAAGCACTGAAATTGTTGGAGGCAGCGGGGTGAAGTTCCTTTGGTAAATAGAAAGCCTTAATGAAGGGATTTGTTATAGACTCAATAAATATTTTTGAGCATCCACTCTGTGTCCGGCACTGTAAGGAATACACAGGTAAATCAAAGTGTTCATGGGAGTTGTAGAAATATCTATATGAATTCACATCACTATAATGTAAATAAAGCCCAAAGTGCTCACGGCTATTAGAAGAGGCAGATGAGACCCAGAATTCAGAGCATCTGAGGCATCACGAAGACTCCCTGGAGCAGGTTATGCTTAGCTGGGCTTTGAAGAATAATGAGGAACGAAAAGGAAGCCTTGCACATGGGGCTGGGGGAGCCATATTATTGGAGGGTCAGTGTAATCACGTTTCTCCTCCTCACTCTGCTTCACCAACCAGTAGAGACCAGGGGCTTTTGCCAAGCCAAAGCCCGCGTTGGACTGGTATGGTTGTGAAAGGCTACGGAAGGCCTGAGCTTAGGACAAGGCCTGTGTAAAGAACAGATCCAAATTAGGTCATGCAAGAGCCAGTTGGAATGAGACAGGTGGTTATGGGCAGTAGAAAAAGAGAAATTGGGGTAAAAGATGTCCCACAACACTGAGTCATAAGAAGTGGATAGTCCCAAGGGCTGTTGCTGTGTGAAACCTTAGGTTGCAAGTCATAATTCTGTGGTCACAACCCCTAGGTTCTGGTGCCTCGGCCAGAAGGTTTTCCCCACACCAATTGCAATAAGGATGATCTGACTTTGTGGGGCAGTGCATGTGGTGCTTTGAGATCACAAGGCACCTTCACAACCATTATCTGTTAATCTTCACAATAAATCCTATGAGGTTAGTACTATCACTCCTATTTTACAAGTAGAGAAATTGAAGCTCAGAATAGTGTACTACTGTGCCAAAGAATTTGAAGCTAGGTCTGTGTGATCTCAAAGCCAGTGCTTTTCTCACTATTCAATATTGCCCATAGGATATGTGCTAGGGTTAAAGACAGAAGAATAAAAGAATAAAAAAATATAGGTTAGAACCCTAATCAGGAAGGGTCACGATAGCAGACTCAAGGCTCAAACTAATGCTGTGGGAAGGAGACAAATTCCCACCTGATTGGAAGCCCTGGGTTCCTATAAAATGTGCTTTTCTTCTTGCCCAATTGGCTAAAGGGCCTGGGAATGAGTCTGTTCCAGGCTATCTTCTTAAACTCCCAGAGCGTCTCCCTACCCATGTGGCTGACAGTTGGTGGGCTTGGGAATACTTCATGGCTCTTCCCCTTTGCCTCCAGCTTTTACTCTCAGCCTGGTCTCTCTGGCTTCTAGCTCTTCCCAGCCAGCCCCTTGAGACTAACTATTTCTTTGGGCACTTTTTCAGGGTTCGACTCTCAGAGCATGCACAGCTAGCCTCAGTGTCTATCACAGAGGACCACATGCCCAGGCCTCGTATTCACGGCCAGCCTCCAATGTCTATTTTTAACTTCATCTCCAATTGGGGTTATGCACACTGTCTCAGGGAGGCACTGCCAAGCCTGGGCGAAGACTCTCATCACACGACTGAAAATTGTGTCTCTTTATGGGACTAGAGCCCTGATGGTATAATTGATGAATTGATGCTTTAAAAAGTGGGGGTGGAGGGGCTTCTATGGTTGTCTTTGAAGAGTAAACAGACATACAGTGCATTATGCATGTGATTTAAAAGCCATAATTTTAAAAAAGCAAATATTTAAGAGATACCACTGTTTATTTGGCCCTGTTTTTGATTTTTTTTTTCTTCTTATTTAAAATTCTGAAAGCCTCAAACATGGAAATGTCCAGGATTTTCTTCAGCTGTAAGAAGCCCTGGTGCCCCAGCATCCCAGGTTGCTGGGAACAGGGATGGGACAGAGAATTCTGCCACTTGTCTTCTGTCCAGATCTTGGTTTAACAGAACAGCTCTCTGCTCAGTGTCCCAAGTTAGAACCCCCTCTCCAGTCGGTGCTCTGCCCACACTGCCTCCGCCTTCGTCTGGTCTTCATCTTTCTCTTGGACTGTTATTTAAACATTCTGGAACGTGATCCTTCTGTTACCAGTTTCTTCCCAGCCACTCCATTTTCCACACTGCTCTTAGAGTGATCTCTATAAAAAGCAAATCTAATCATGCCCTTCCTGGCTGAAAACACTCAGTGCCTTGATTTTACTCCTAGCTTGGTTCCAGTGGGGTCTTCTTGCTGTCATTGCCCAAGGTGACTTCTCTTGCATAGGAACACCCACAGGAGGCAGCAGCTATCCAGTCCTAGAGAATAGAGGCTCCTAAGGCCAGTTCTTTCCCTGTGGGTGTTCCCCTCCCCCATGTCGTCCCATCAGCTGTCACCAGACTCATCAGGTGGACAATGGTGCTGTTCTGGGAGATTCTTTTCCAGATCTAGGAAGGGTCGTACAGCAGCAAGATCCAAAACCTGGAACACATGCTCAGTGTTCTTTTATGTCACACAAGAAAAAGTCTTAGACCTAAGGAAAGTATTAGGCACCTGAAGAAGGTGTTTGCCTTTCTGCTGGTGGTTCTTTTTCTTACTGAGTCCAGTTGCCCCAAACTATTTCCTCTTCACTGTGGGCTCCTCATTTCAGACCTTTGCCCAAGAGGCAGTTCTGCCCTTGCTGTCTCTCAGCTCTTGCAAACTCAAGTTACCAGCTTTAGTGCTTCAGGCATCGCAGGGCCCGGAGACTGAGAGGTGAGGGTTGGCTCTCGTCCTCTGGGTGAATCTGCGGTACCAGTCAGATTCCCTCCAGAGAGAGCTGGGATGATTTCTTTATATGTTTACCTAAGAGGTGAGGACCCCTCACCAAGGCAAGCAGTGAGTTTTTTGTCTTTTTTTTTTTTTTTTAAGAGTCGAGATCTGGCTCTGTTGCCCAGGCTGGAGTGCCATGGTGTGATCACAGCTGTCTGTAGCTTCGAACTCCTGGGCTCAAGTGATCCTCCCATTTCAGCCTCCTGGGTAACTGGGACTACAGGTAGGTGCCACCATGCCTGGGTAATTTTTTTTTTAAGAGATGGGGCCTTGCTATGTTGTCCAGGCTGGTCTTGAACCCTTGGCCTCAAGGAATCCTCCCATCTCACCCTTGTGAGTTGCTGGGATTGTAGCTGTGAGCCATTGCGCTGGCTCTGGTCTCTTTTTAAAATGAGTCAATCTCATCTCAAGTCCTACTGAGGATAGGGCTTTTCCTCCCATTAGCATATTTTGACTATGCGCCTTTCAGGAACCTCATGATTATGCCTGGGTTTTGCTAAGCCTGGCTTTGCTTGTAAAGGAAGGACAGCATGGCTCTGATCTACACCTGATAGAAGGGGGGAATAGAGGGGTTGCTGGTGTACCCAGCAATGCGTCCTGAAATCCTGCCACAATGTACCTCTGGCCATGTGCATGAGTTTCCTGAGGCTACTGTAACAAATTTCCACAAAGTTTCAGTGGCTTAAACAGAGGTTTTTTCCCTTTCAGTTTTGGATGCTAGAATTTGAAATCAGGGTCAAGGGGCTATATTCTCTATGGAGGCTCTGGGAAAGAATCCTTCCTTGGCTCTTCCAGCTTCCAGCAGCTCCAGGCATTCCTTGGCATGGCAGCATTGCAGCATCGCTCTAATCTCTGCTTCCTTCTTCATGGGGCCTTTCCTTTTGTGTGTCAGTCCTTTCTCTTTTGTCTCAAGTCTTCCTCTTTCTTTCTCTTGTAGGGATACCTGTCATTGGATGTAAGGCGACCGGCATTGTCCTGGATGAGCTCATTTCAAGTTCCTTAACTTAATTACATCAGCAAAGATCCTTTTCCAAAGTAAAGTCACATTCACATATTTCAGATGTTGGTACATGGATATATCACTGGGGAGGGGGCTGGCACCAGTCAACCCACTATATCATTCCAAGACGCATCAAATCCTTTGACAAGTATGCCTTTGTATAGGTTCTCTTTGATGTCCTTCGCTCTCTCCCGACCTGCCCATCATTCTCACATTTCCCTCACTTGGCAAAGTTATTTATCCTTAAAGCATGAGTGAAAAAAAATCACCTGTGCGTAAAGCCTTCCCTGACTCCGGGGGTGCCATCCCATGTTCCCTGCTCTAGGACCCTGTAGCAGTAATCATTTGCTGGAAGGCAACGGCCGGCCAGAGTTTGGAATGCAAAGCCAGTCAGAAGAGCGCATAGTGCTGAGCAGGAGAGAGCCAGAGTCTGAGGGAGGGGGCCAAGGGCAGCTGAGGAATTCACTCAGTGGGTCAGCCTTGACCCACTGTTCCTAAATCCAGACAGTGGCTGCTCTGAAAGGGATTAAATGTTCCAGAGGAGGAGTCTGAAGGTTTAGAGGCCATGAGAAAATCCTCCTACCTTTTCTGAATCCCTCCTCCTTTTCATACAAACTCAGAAATTCCTTTGAGAGGAGTAAGGTCTCTCGCTCTCTGACAAAGGTAAGATGAGAGAAACAATTGTCCTCTATGTATTTATAAATAGTTTCCATCAGTAGCTTCTCCAGTTGACTGTGAGGGAGGCAAAAGGCAGGAGGACTCTTAAAAGATGGGAGTGGAAAGGAGTGGGCCACACGCGCCAAAGATGCCCAGGGTGATGCTCAGTGATGGTCAGTCCTGCTTACCCTTAACTCTCAGGGCCGATAAGGAAGAGGCAACTTACCGCTGTAGAATGGACACTGAAGTAGGAAATGTGGGTCTCAAGACTGAGCTTCACTCTTAACTTTCCACAACTTCACCTTCTCTGGTCTTTGCTTTCTTTTCTTTGTAAAACGAAATGGTAGATTAGATGAACTGTAAGGACTCGGTGATTTTAAGAGTAGCTGTCATCAAAGATGACTTTGTTCTTTGGGGATTGACTAGAAAATCTGTACAAGCCTGTCTCACCATGTGAATTTGCAATACCGCACCAGAGGAAATCACTACTGTCCACACATGTCTGGGAATCACTGAAGAATTAGCAAACTCTTGATGACTGCAAAGACACTGCCATATACTCTGTGAAAGGCATCTAGGATAGAGGGACAGTCCTGACTCTCAAAGGGCTTATGATCTAATGTAGGGGGCACATACTGTAATGCAGGTTAGACATCAATGTATGCTATGATAGAGCAAGGGCAGGGGAATATGGGAGTCCTTCAGGGAGGAGGTGACATTGTAGCTGGGTCTTAAGGTTGAGTAGGAAGTAGGCAGGCAGCAAGGGAGGAAAGCAAGGAGAGGCATTCAGGCAGCAGGAACAGTCTTAACAGAATGCTTGGAGATTTAAAGTGAATGACATCGTATGAATGATGCTAAAAAAAATGAGCCCAGATAGGTAGATTGGGGCTTGACTCAGTTACAGTGTTTCATTGCTGTTAACCAAAATGAGTTCAAAGTTGCTTAAACAAGAAGAGCATTTAGTAGGTTAGGAAACTGGAAAGGCTAGAGGTAGGGAAAGATTTCAGAACTGGTTTATTTCAGTGGCCTAGCAATGTCCTTGAAGTCTTCATTCAGTCTTTCTCCCCTGCCTTCAGCAGGGTCAGCAACATTTTAGGGTGGTGGCCCTCCAGCCCAAAGCTAGTTGTAACTAATCCCTCCCGGGGCTATGTTCTTTCTTGGGGGACAAGGCTTCAGTCCAGGAACAGAGAGTGAAGATGGCTTCCGGGAGCTCTCTTGGAAGATTAAGGTAGTTTCTTTCACAGAAATTTCTCACGTAAATGTCTCTTATTTTACTAACCAGAACTAGGTTGTATGCTTGTCTCTAAATCTGTCTCTGTGGCTAGAAGTGGGGAGTATGCTCATTGCTTTGGGCCACATTGCAAGTACTATCCATGGGTTGAGTCTAGAGTCAGCTTCCTCCAAAACCAGTGGACTGCTAGGCTAACACAAATCAAGATAGTTACCAAAAAAAAGGGGAAAGAGCTGTTGGGAGGTGAGATAGATAACGTAGATTCCAGACTCTTTCGCAGTAAGGGTTCCTCATGTGGCCAAGGATCTACCACCAGGAAGATAGAATGAGCAAAGGGAGATGCTGACTGTGTGGACAGATTGGTCTTCTGACAGAGATGGTGGTGGAGGCATCTGCTTCTTCTGGGGCAACCGTGTGGGATTTCTAGGTCCAATTAAGCTGGAACTGTCCCATGGAATGGATGAGGTTTCTCCTGGCAGTATGGCTCCTGTTTGTGTTGTTTCTGGTCATGGTAACATCCAAGCATGGCTCTTGGACTCTCCCTTAGGGAGATCTTGTGAGATTCCTAGTATCTTTTCATAAGCCCAGTTCTGCTTTCATAAATTAAAGTGAATTCTGTTTTTTGTTTTGTTTTGTTTTGCAATTAAGAACCCTGAAAATTACTGATTTCCCTAATAGTGTTAGATGGTATAGTAAGGAGTGTAGTTTTTATCTTTTTATATGATGGAGAACCATTGATGGGTTTTAAATGGGAAAGTGGTTATGATGGGAATCTTATTCCCTTTTTCAACCTACCATTCTACTGACACTGCTCCTGTCAATATCACCAGTGGTTCCATTTACCAAACTCACTGGTCATTTCTCTTCCCCCCACTCCCCACTCCTTTTTGCTTGAGACAGAGTCTCACTCTGTTGGCCCAGGCTGGAGTGCAGTGGTGTGATCTCAGCTCACTGCAACCTCTGCCTTCCGGGTTCAAGCAATTCTTCTGCCTCAGTCTCCCAAGTAGCTGGGATGATAGGTGCCCACAACCACACCTGGTTAATTTTTTGTATTTTTAGTAGAGACCAGGGGTGGGGGGTTTCACCATATTGGCCAGGCTGGTCTCGAACTCCTGATCTCAGGTGATCTGCCTGCCTCAGCCTCCCAAAGTGCTGGGATTACATGCTTGAGCCACTGTGCCCAGCCCTCTTCCCCCTTTTAAACTCAACTCTTTAGCAACGTTTGGCACAGTTAATATCTCCCTCCTTGATTGCTTTCTTCACCTGGTTCTTTAGGTGGCACTGCCCTTATTTTCCTCCCACCTCACCAGCAACTCTTTCCTGTTATCCTTTGCTGGTTCCTCCTCCACTCTAACCATCTGGATCCCGGAGTGCCCCACGGCTCTTCTCTTCCCCTTTTGCCCTTTCCCCTAAGTGGTCCAAGGCTTCGAGTAATTGGTATATAAACCAATGACTTATAAATAAGTATCTTTAGCTCAAAACTTCTGTTTACCTCTGGAGTTGTGTATCCAGTCACCTGCTTGACATTTTCCCTTGAGCGTCTAATGGATACTTTATGTGGAACATATTCGAAGCAAAACACTTGCTTTTCTCCCAACACAGTTCCCTTCACTGCTCCCACTCAAAATGGTACTACCCGCCACTCAGTTGCAGAAGTCAAAACCCGGAGTCATCCTTGATTGTTTTTTTCCTAACTCTGTCTTAATCCATGTTGTGTGGCTATAAAGAAATACCCGGGGCTGGGTAATTTACAAAGAAAAATGGTTTATTTGGCTCATGATGTCTGGAAAAGTTCAAGATTGGGCATCTGCATCTGGCAATGGCCGCAGGCTGCTTCCACTCCTGGCAGAAGGGGAAGGGGAGCCGGTGTGAGAGATCACATGGTGAGAGAGGAAGCAAGGGAGAGCGGGAGGCGCCAGGCTCTTTGTAACAAGCAGCTCTCCTGGGAACTAATACAGTGAGAACTCACTCCCTCCAGCAAAGGGAGAGCATTCATCTGTTCAGGAGGGCTCTGCCTCCATGACCCAAACACCTCCCACTAGGCACCCCACCAACACAGCCACACTGGGGATTATGTTTCAACGTGAGATTCGGAGGGGACAGACATCGAAACTGTAGCACTCCCCATGCCAACTCATTCAGAACATGCTGCCAGCTCTACCTCCCAAATACGTCTGGAGTCTACCTATTTATTTCCTTTTCTACCACAGCCACTCCAGCTTTTGCTTCAATCTCCAGCCCCAACTCCTACCACTCTCCCTCTGCTCACCATCTTTCAGCCTCCTGGGACTTCTTTATGTTCTTCCAACTGCCAAGTTTATTTCTATCTTCTGAATCTCCTCTTTCCTTTGTCTAGAATGCTTAGTTCTTGGCACAGCCAATTTCCTTCTTGTCCCTGAGGCCTGGGTTCAAATGACGCTTACCATCTAAGGTATCACCCCACTCAAGTCACTTTCTGCCCCACAACCACTACTACCCTATTTTGGTTTCTTTCTGTTACAATTACTTATCAGAAATAAAATATGTTAGTTTGTTTAACATCTTCTCCTCCCTCTAGATAAACGCAGGTATTTCCTGCCTTGATTACTGTGGCACTTGCCACAGCAATCAAGAAAAGTACCTAGAAAAGTACCCAGCACCTAATAGTAACTGATTATATATGCGTAGAATGAATAAATGTATGTTTTGGGAAAATTGCTTTGATGGTAATTTAGGAAACAGACTAGAAGGGAAGAAATCTATGCTTTCAAACATTCTCTCTGGCTAGAGTTGCAGTATAGATTGACCTCTTGGAACACCAGACCTTGTAGGATGTTTGATGAGGTGAAGAATCCAGGATGAGCATAGCTGAGAAGTGACTTAGGAGATTTTTTCATTGATACCAACAAGTGGGCTTCTTTTCCTGTGCTGATGCCTTTAAGTGGAGTAGTTAAAATGTGGCCAAAATAGATTTCTGTATTTGGATTGCTGACACCACAAGTGTGTGAAAGTGGAATTAGACACTTTTCCTATGGTGGCTCCTGACCCTCAAATCATGGACAATCACAGAGGGGACAGTCATGTTCTGAGAGCACCATCTGGCAGGGAAGGCATGAGGGAAATTAGCCTGCGTTGGGGTGACTTTGCTCCCCTAGTCAGAGGTCCTTTTGGCTGGCCTAGTGGTGGATAATGTGGGGACAATTCTTTTCTTTCCATCTCTTCATTATTGCACAAAAGAGCACACAGATCGTCACAGAAAAGAGGTTAGCCAGGCTCCGTAACTCGAGGATTCTTCTTTCTCTCTTTATCCCAGAGCCCGAGTTCTCATCCATTCTTTTCAAAGCATGGAAATAGAAAGGATGCTTAGAAAAGTAGATAAAAAGCAGAATAGAAATCTCCTACACCTGCCAACTTCTTCCCCTGAATTCTATGTTATGTGGAAATTTTATTCAGTGAAAATATTTTTTTTTTTCAGGACAAATAAACATCCATTCCAGTGGCAATTATCCCCTCTCCTTTTTTAGACTTTACAGAGTGATTTTAATTCTTAGGGTTTTCTTTCATTTTGCAGACTGAGAAATTGTAAACCTCACAATCAAGAGAGCTGCGTGATCCGAACGAGTAGGCAAACCAGGCTCGGGGAACTGGCACGGTCCCCACGGATCCACATGGAAGCTGAGCCTTGCCAGTCTGCATGGACATTCCCCTCTCTAAAAGCCATAAGACGTTCTACTTGGCAGCACTACATAGTAGAAAAATGTGGATATAGAAGTCGGGAAACCTGGAATGTGGTTCTCACTAGCTTGGTGACCTTGGGTAAACTATTTAGGTTTTCTGAGCCAAGCTTTTTCTATCATAAAATGGGAGTAATAATATATCCCTCCCCTAAGTACAATGTTGTTTTGAGAATCAAGTGTATTTGTGAGAGTGCTTAGGAAACTGTGAAGACCTCTGGATATCTTAGTCACTATTTTTTAGTTTGTCAAATCAAACTCTTACTCTAGAATGGATAAGTCTATTCACAGTGAATGTTCACTCATTAGACAGACTGATTGATAATGACTTGGGATTCTGGATTCAGACCAGGAGACAGAAATAAACCCACTCTTGATGATGTTTTAGAGCCTCTCCAATTTAATATGACTTAATCTGCACATTTATAGTATAGAACTTGAGTATTAGATAGGGCTAAAAATGTAGCTGTTGGGATTTAGTGAGAAAAGCTGGTTTTTTCCACTCAACATTTACTCAATACATTTTCTGGGTGCAGGTAAAGTGTTTATATCTGCACTTGACACATGTTAAGTACTCAACAAATTCCTACTACTACTATTATTATTATTGCTACTTGCCATGCCTTGGGCTGGGCTTTGGGGTTGTAAACATGCAAAGCCATGGTCTCTCTCCTCTAGGAGCTCTGAGTCTAGTCAAGGAGGTAGATTTGTAAGCTGAGAACACAGAAAAATGAAACAAGTGGGGACAGTCAGAAACTGTCTTGAATTGGCCTATCTGTTTGAGTTTTGCTCTGCTATTTATTAGCTAGGTTAACTTGGGCTAGTGACTTAAACTTTCAAGTTTCATTTCGCTCATAAAATGAAAGAATAATTACATTGATTCTAAGGGATTACTTGATGAGTGAAATTAAATAATAATTCACTCATTTATTTATCAAATACTCATTGAATGTTGTTGTTGGCAGAATAATACATTTCCCAGAGATGTCTATGTCCTAATCCTCAGAATCTGTAGTGATGTTAGGTTACATGACAAAGGGGAGAAACAAGGCCATGAACCAAAGAATGCAGGCTGCCTCTAGAAGCTGCAAAAGGCAAGGAAACTTTTTCCCCCTGCAACTTCCAGAAAAAAAATGAAGCCCGACCTGCACCTTGATTCTAGCCCACTGAGACTCATTTTGAATTTTTGACCTCCAGGGCTGTATGATCATCAATTTATGTTGTTTAACCCAGTAAGTTTGTAGTGATTATTATAGCAGCATCAGGAAACTGACACAAGTGTCCACCATGTGCCACCAGCCTCTGTTCTAGGTGCTGGGGCTAAGCAGTTGGACACACACATACTCTCTCTCTCTCTCTCTCTCTCTCTCTCTCTCTCTCTCTGTCTCTCAAAAGAGCAAAGAGAGCACTTCAATTTCAGAAAAATAAGTAAATGGATGAATATGAGTCAGAGGCTGATAAATACTATGAAGAAAATATTAAAGCAAGGTAAGGGAGCTATGGAATAAGAGATTATGATTTTTCATAGCAGTGGTCAAGGATAACCTTCATAATGCAATGACATTTGAACAGAGAAAGCTGAATTAAATGAGGTCTTGCCCCATGTGGATATCTATGGGAAGCACAGCCTTAGATGACGCAGTTCCTTTCCAAGGGCCATTCCCTAATACGGATGCAACTGTGAGCTTTCAGCAGCCAAAACTCCCAGCAGCTAGTGGAATGAATAGTGTGGTCCTGAAGGGAAATCTGATTAGTGCATCACAGCATCCACTACAGGAGGCTATTACCATAGTCTGGCCAAGAGGCGATGTTAATTTGTACTAGGCTGGCTTCAGGGGAGACGGTGAGAAATGATCAGACTCAGGCTATATTTTTCAAGTAGAGCTCATAGGATGATTTTTCAAATGGATTTGATAGAATGGTTGTGATGGAAAGAGAGGTGTCAAAGCTGACTCCAAGTAACAGAAATACAGTTGTTATTTACTGAGACAGAGAATACTGGATGATGGGCAAGTTTGGGGGAGATAAATCAAGAGTTTAGTTTGAGATATATTAAATTTGAGATGCTTTAGTATTTCTAATTGAGGAGATGTTAAGTTCAGAGGAGAGATCAGAAGTGGAGATGTAATTTAGGGAGAAAGCTATGGAACTGACCTAAATCACTTTAAGGAGTGGATTTGGCAAACAAGAGATCCAATATTGAGTCCTGGGGCACTCCATCAGCTAAAGATTATATCAATGAAAGAAGGTTCCCGCAAAAGCCCATGGCCTGGTATATGGTAAGTGTTTAGTATAGGGTAGCTAGCCATGGAGGTTTTGTAAAGAGAAGAGGGATTAAGGCTAGAAAGCACTAACAGTGCCTGGGAATACACTTGCTGGGTCTTACTCTTCCTAATTTTCTAACTGACCCACATTCATCCCTGACCCTCTCTGGCCCTCAGTTTCCTCTTCTGTAAACTAAGACCTTATTTTTTTTTTTTTAACACTCTAAAAACTATGAGTTACAAATGGAATTGTTAGAAAACATGTATCACTGCATTCATGTAAATTTACTTTTTTAAAATTTTATTTTTTACTGTGGTAAGATACACATAACATAAAATTCACCATTTTAACCATTTATTAGTGTACATACAGTTCAGTAGCATTAAGTACATTCACATTTTTGTACAACTGTCACCACCATCCGTTTCCAGAACTTTTTCATCGTCTCATATTGAAACTCTGTTATATTGCTATTAAGCAATAACTCCCCTATTCCTTCTTCCCCCAGTCCCTGGTAACCACTGTCCCACTTTCTGTCTGTATGAATTTGACTAATTTAGGTATCTCATACAAGTGAAATCATACAGTATTTTGTCCTTTGGTGTCTGACTTATTTCACTTAGCATAATATCTAAAAGGTCCATTGAAGTTGTAGCATGTGTCAGAATTTCATTCCTGTTTAAGGCTGAATAACTTTAGTCATGTGGATCTGAAATCACCAGACCTATGCCCCAGTTCCAACTCTTCTACTTATGAGCTCTTGTGACCTTGGATGTGCCCTCTGCATCTCATTTCCTCATCTTTAAATAGTGAAAATAATACTTACCTCACAGACATGTTGGATGGAGAATTTGATATAATGGATGTGAAACTTCTTTAGAAATATTATGATGCTATGGCTATTTTTAACTCTAAAAGGCCACTAGGTTGGCTGCCAGGCATTGATTTTCTTCTCTTGGCCACCCTAATGATATCTTTCCAAATGATTCCTTGGCCAGGCTGCATAGCTGTTCCAATTCACTTATCGTGGCAGTCAAGTAAATGGACTTGGTTGTCTTCCTGTCAGCTTCTCTATGTGTCAAACCAACATAGCCCAAGATAAGGAGCCTCTGTCTCTGACCCAGTCACTTTGGACTTGGATGCCTCCATTGAATGCCAGGGAAAGTACAATTTCTGAAGACTGGAAAAAAACCCCTCTTCCTCTTTTCTTTTTGCTACATTCTAAAGAAACATCCAGCTCCCCGTTTCTGGGCCTGATTCCTTGAAGTCATCCACCCTGGGGAGGGTGGGAGGATGGATTAGTTGGAAGTAATTTGAGACAGCATGGCTTGGGAGTCCGGGGGCCTGAGGGCTAGCTGGATCTCCTGCAGGCTTGATGAACTAGTATGACTAGGCGCTTCACCTCTTTGAATTAGTTACCTTTCTCGATGTCATAAGGTGTGGGACTTGATGACCTCTAAAGTCATTTCTGGCTCTGGCCTTCTATGAATTATGAATTATTTATAAATTACCCATCCACTTCCTGTCAACGACTCTACAGCTTTCCTTTACTCCCATTCTTCATGTACTTTCCTTGCCCCCAAGAGCTACTCAGTTCAGGTTCAGACATAAACTTGATCCTTACTCCTAGCTCTGAGCCTGACTCTTCCCTTCTACCTCTTTACTTTGATTCCTTTCTGGTCCAATTTTCTGTCTACAGCTGACTCTAGAAACATCTGCTTTCCTGATGCATGCTAAAAGATTAATGGTAGATTGTGGCTTCAATTCACATTTCACTTGCATTTTAGGAGAAGATTGACACTCCAACTTCAAAAGAATGGCCCTCTCACAACAGGGCCTAGACTCAGAGTGAAAACATTGGCTCAAAAACTAGACGGGGAACCAGATTACTTAGGGTTCCAAAGAGAGGCTAAGGAATTCGGACTTCATCCAATAGCAACAGGGAACCATTGATGATTTTTGAGCTGTATCTGAGTTGTATCTTCAAGAGATCATTCAGGCAGCTTTTTGAAGACAAGATTAAAGTGGGAAGAAAGCAGAGGCAGGCAGGAGAGTGAATCCAGGATCTAGGTGAGAGAGACCAAGAAGAGTGGCCTTAGGGGTGAAAAGGAAGTGACTGATCTGAGAGGTTTCAGAAGGATCAACAGGACTTGGGTCCCAGTGAGTCTTGGGATGAGAGAGAGGAAAGAGTTGGGATTGACACATTTCTAACTTGTAAGGTCGATGCACAGTATCGACCTTATTTTACAGGCATATAACATTATGCCTGTAGCTAATGTATGAAACGCATGCTCTTCCATTCTTCCCAGCTCATTATGCTGCAGCCATATCCAATCCAAATCCAAATTGCTCCTGCCTCAGGAGTTTTGCACTTGTGGGAAGTGTATGAGGAGAGAGAGAGAGAGAGAGAGAGAGAGAGATGTGATCCAGGAAAGAAGAAACATGGGGTGAATAAGTATCTATGGAACTTTCTGTCCCTATCACCATATTTCCTTTAGCAAAAGATTTAAAAGGTGTGGGGGCATTGTTAAACTGACAACATTAAGCAAAGGATAATTTATTAGATGAGAGAAAATATCAGTGAGTTATCAGTATCAGTGTCTCTGACTTTTGGAGCACCAGATGAAGCAACCTTGCACAAAGACTTGAGGGTAGGGCCCTGTGAGGGGCCTGATTCCTCATTGGTCCTCGGCATAATCACAGTTTTGACCCAGAAATTTGCAAAAAGTAAATACATTGATAAAAGAAAAGCATGAAAAGACCTGCAGAAACAAGTCATATTCTGAGCTATCATGGAACAGTGGAAATCACATGATTGCAAGATGAGACAGCAGCTTCTTTTGTGAGCAACTTATAGATTACTAAGTGACGGTTGTAGAAGATCAGTTGAATTCTGCCAAAAGGCAGACATGGAATAAAGTTTCATTTCATTTTCTGGAGGGACCAAAATTGCTTTGCGTAAGTGATGGTGGAATGATGTAGAATGTGACAAAATAGTCTTCAAATAGTATTATTTTTCCTGGGTGAATGAAGATGCTAATTGCTAGTCTAGAATGACCCTGTCCCCCCCAAAAATCTGCAGCAGATTAAATTTATTTTACTTATTTGGGATTGAGAGAAGAATTCATGCAAAATAAATTTTTGACTGTGTTCACACCAAATCCAAGGAAGAATACCAAATAAAAACTGATTGCTATCTTGTCAAAACTCTGTCTCATACCTATAAAACATCTCACATCCCATCTACAAAATTAACTACAAGTACATCTTTCTACATCTCTTCTCTATGGCTTTCATGCAATTAACACAGAACAATAAATCAGGCATGGCATGATTTAGCCTAGGAAATAATTTAGATATCTAAAAAATGTGTAGTGTTATAAATTGCTATTATTTATGTTAATTTTTTGTACATACAAAGTACTTTAATTTAGGACCAAAATTTGGAAATTACTTGTAAAAGTGTAGAAAATAATAGTGACTAATGTATTGTGAAAACTGGAGCATATGGAACCAATTCTATATGGTAATGTAAATGTATGAACTACTGAAATAGGAGCTATTAAATTGTTTTAATTGAGTCTTTGGGGTAAAAGTTTAGAATTTGGTTGAAGTTTCTGGCATTGGTAATTAGTTGTTTTTAGAAGGACAGATGCAATTCTAGGATAATTGACTGTCTTTTCATCTTAAGAACTCAAAATAATGGGCACTTAATACCAAATCTACCTTGGATAAAAGATAAGTTAGGACACCAGGACTCATGAACACACAGAATTTAAGAAAATTTTGGATGAAACATTAACATTACACATTGATTTATTTATATTGTCCCTTTCATTGCTTTTTTTAATTTCTCAAAAATATAATATATTATTGGCCAGGTGCAGTAGATCACACCTGTAATCCGAGCAATTTGGGAGGCCGAGGAGGGTGGATCACCTGAGGTCAGGAGTTCTTGAGACCAGCCTGGCCAACATGGTGAAACGTTGTCTCTACTAAAAATACAAAAATTAGCTGGAGTAGTGGTGGGTGCCTGTAATCCCAGCTACTTGGAAGGCTGAGGCAAGAGAATCTCTTGAATCTGGGAGGCAGAGGTTGCAGTGAGCTAAGATTGTGCCACTGCACTCCAACCTGGGTGACAGAGCGAGACCCTACATCAAAGAAAAAAAAAGAATACAATATATTATTAACTAGAGTCACCATGCTTTATGATAGATCTCTTGAGCTTTTTCTCCTGTCTAACTGAAACTTTTATATTCTTTGACCAACATCTCTCTGATACTAGTTCCCAGTCCTCACCCACCCACTCCACCCACTCCTCTGGGACCACCATGCTACTCTCTATTTCCATGAGATCAACTTCTTTAGAGTCCACATAGCCGTGAAATAATGTAGTATTTGTCTTTTGGTGCCTGACTTATTTCACTTTGCAAGATTTCCCACGTCTGGGGAAGGAAATAGAAATCCAGATCTAGAAAGGACAAAGAGCATCAAATAAGATGAATCCAAAGAACCCCATAAGGAGATACATTATAATCAAATTGCTGACAGTTAAAGACAAAATGAGACTTAACTGTTTAAGCTCCTGCCCAATATTACATTGGGGATCTGGAGTTTAAAAGAAGTCTAATTTCAAAAGTATATTCTCTTTTTGTCTTAACTTTGTGCTTTCTGGATCTGGATTTCTATTTCCTTCCTCAGACTTGAAAAATCTTCAGCCATTATGTCTTTGAATAGGGTCTTTGTTCCTGTCTCTCTCTCTTCCTTTTGAGACTCTGATAATGAGTATATTGTTTCAGTGACTGTGTCCCACAAATTTCTTAAGTTATCTTCACTTTTTAAATCATTATTATTATTATTTGGTTCCTCAGATTGGATAACTTCCAATTACTTGTCTTTGAGTTTACTGTTTCTTTTTCCTGCTGACTCTAGTCTACTGTTGAACTCTTCTATTGAATTTTTCAGTTTAATTATTGCATTCTTTAGCTCTGATTTGTTTGACACTTTTTAGCGGTTTCTATAACTTTGTTAAAATTCTCAGTTTGTTCATGCATTGCTCTACTGACTTTGCTGAGCATCTTTATTATCGTTCTTTTAAATTTTCTGTTGGGTAAATCATATATCTCCATTCATTAGGGTCTGGTTTCTTGTCCATTTATTTGGAAGTATTTTCCTGTTTATTCATTTTCCTTGACTCTCTGTTAGTTTTTGTACATGAAAGACAGTTTCGTCTCCCAGTTTTGTCAGACTAGCCTCACATAGAAGATGGACCTCATCAATCAGTTCAGTCAGAGATTCTAGGTGCCTCTCAAATCTTCATGCTTATCCAAACCCCTTTCTTCATTCTTAGTGGCCCCCAGAAGATTTGGGTGTGCCAAATCCTATCAGTTTCCCAAGGCAGATGAGATAAAAGCCAGTACTTTGAGATGCAGTTGGAGAAGTTAAATGTTAGATATATATTCCAGTTCTTTCTATACTCAGGAAGAAACTGAGAGCTGGAGTTCATCTCCCACTCACTGCATTAAGCTGGGGAGAGAATCTGTGACGAATGCCTGTGCTGTCATTCAAACCACACCCTCTGATACTAAGGGTATAACCACTGCACGTGTGCCCACTGAAAAACCACCTTTTTGTTCTTTGCAGTCTAGGAAGGTTCAGGAATGCAGAGTCCCACCAACTCCCAGAGCTCAGTGATTAAAAAGGCATTTCCTGAGATGGGAGCTGTAAAAGTTGGTGCACTTGATGCATGCACAAACTTCTTACAGGGGGAATATGCAGACCTGGATTTATCTCTGAAATGAGCCAGAGAAGAAGATGCAGGAAGTGCCGACACTCCCATTCAAGATCCCAGAGGTCTATTGTTTATCTGCCCCATCAGCTCCCAGATGCAGACTAGTTAGAGGTCCAACCCTCAGGCAGCAACAGGAAAAGTGTGCCAACTCCTTTCAGGGAAAAACTAAGAACTGGGCATTTTAGTCTATTCTCTGCACTGAGCCCAGGGAATATAGCTACTGGAAGTGCTCACATGTCCATTAAAATAATCTCTTTGTTCTCTATGATCCACGGAGACTCACAAATCCAGAGCCCTGTCAATTCTCAGAGCTAGGTATTTAAAAAGCCAGTCCCTTGGGTTAGGGCTGTAAAGTTGGGGTAGCATTTATGTGTTCCAAATACTTCAATCCTTAGTAAGAACCTGGGAATTGGGGATTCCTTCCCAATTGTAAGATGTGGTATCTGAGGTGGGGTTTATACCTAAGCGTGCCTCAGTGTTTCCTATCCATTTTGATGCAGATATTTTCTTAGTTACCTTGTGAGTAGGAGTCTCTCAACCAGTTTCTGGCTCTCTCTCAGAGAAAATTTAACTGCGTGCAGTCATTTATTTGGTGCATACAAGACAGAAAGGAAAGCCAGGAGCCTCCTATTCTGCCATCTCACTGACATCACTCCCAGCAGTGTGATTTGAAAAACATTAAGGACCCTGCCTGCCCCACTACATCCTGCCTACCCAACTTCACTTTTCTGCCGTTATCCTTATTCCTATTGCCTGTAACTGGGTAGCAGATGTAGAATCATCTGTTCCAGGATACTCTAGTGATGAGTAACGTGTATCTAGTGTTTTTCATTTTACAAAGCGATTTTTTTTCCATCATTATCTCATTTAATCCTCATAGCAATTTCATGGCCTAAGTTCTTTTTTTTTTTTTTAAACAGAGAAACAGAAGATCGAACTTAAAGTCACAGCAAGTAGGTGGCAGAGTGAAGAGCAGATCCAGCAGATTCTCTGAACTCCCGGGTGAGCATGCTTTCAGCACCACCACACACCACAATGGAACAGCCTATCAACTTCTTGGAAACTAAATAATAAAGAGAATGACCTTTGTCTTGAGCCTCATTGTCTGTCACAGGAGACATGAGATATCATCTTTGGGCAAGGTCTTCGCCCCATTTTATAATTTAAGTAAAACTTTAATGCTGATTTTCTCTGCCTCCTAGTGTTAGTCCTGGCTGCTGGGAAAGGAAAGGAAATGCTTTCACACTTTATAGACAACCTTGGCTACAACCACATCATTTGCTCCATTTTTTTCTGCTAAAAAATAGGAAAAAGCAGATGTAAAGACTTCTCTGTTTCTCTTTAAAGGAAGAAGATAATAGTTGTTTTGCACATTTTAATTTAGCATATTTTAAAGGCTTGAGAATTGATTTTTTTTAATTGGAAGATTCATCTTGGATAAAAAATTGATGTGGGTTGAGCTAAGAATACTTTTTTTGAATATCAGGAGGCAAGGGAGAGGCTCTGGAGAGCTGTTTGTAGATCTCCAGCAACCCTCATAGTCTCTTTGAGACCAGCTGGACACTAAGACCTGGGCCCATTCTGGCATCACAAGCACATGGGCCACAGTCAGACTATGTAATGGAGTGGGATGTGGGTGCAGGGTGTCTTTTAACCAGGCCCCCATCTCTACAAAATGAAAGGTCGCATCTGATTTCTCTTAGTCTCCCATTCTCATTTCTTTTTTTTTTTTTGAGAGAGGTTTGAATGACAGCACAGGCATTATCCAGGGTGGAGTGTAGTGGTGTGATCATGGCTCACTGAAGCCTCAACTTCATGGCCTCAAGTGATCCTCCCACCTCAGACTCCCAAGTAGCTAGGTCCACATATGTATGCCACTACACTCAAAGAATTTTTTAATTTTTTTGAGAGATGAAGTATCATTATGTACTTCTCAGTATTTACCTCTTTTTTTTAAATTTAATTTAATTTAATTTTTTTTCTTTTCTTCTTTTTTTTTTTTTTTTTTTTTTTTTTTTTTTTGAGACAGGGTCTCACTCTGTCTCCCAGACTGGAGTGCAGTGGCATGATCTCTTCTCACAACAACCTCCGTCTCCCAGACTCAAGCAATTCTCCTGCCTCAGCCTCCTTAGTAGCTGGGATTACAGGCTTGTGCCACCACACCTGGCTAATTTTTTTATTTTTGGTAGAGACGGGGTTTCACCATGTTGGCCAGGCTGGTCTTGGACTCCTGACCTCAAATGATCCACTTGCCTTGGCCTCCCAAAGTGTTGGGATTACAGGCGTGAGCCACTGTGCCTGGCCAGTACTGACTTCTCTGCCTCTTTCCATTGTGTCCCTGAGTCCTTGCTCCCTGGTGAATAACTCTGTATTCACCTCCTTCTTTCACTGAGATCTGGATGCCCATGTGAACTTCCTGAGTGGAGGCTACTCATTCTCTCTTTCCATGCACCATGGGGCTGGAAAGAGTTTGACATTAACCCAGATCCTTTTGAATGTTTCTAGGCATTACACTTTCACCTTGTGAAAATTGCTATTTATTTTGAGTTTGATTATATTTGTTTGTATAACCCACAATATCTTCTATATCACTGCCATTGACTTGCATCCCAGTTACTGTTATTCATTTTTTGAAGACTCTGGCAGCTGATTTGTAATCTTTCTCTGTAAGTCCTGCCATCATCGTAGGAAATTTTGATGGCAAGAATTGAAACATCCAATATCCTACTGTCATAATTCTGAAACTTCTTATTTCTGGAGACAATCATCTTGCCTCAATTTAAGTCATATACTCAAGGGCCATTTCCTAAGAGTTGTCCTCTACTCTGGTTTGAATGCACCCCCATACTCCCAAAAAAGCGTGTGCTGGAAACTTAATCCCCAATGCCACAGTGTTAAAAGGTGGGGCCTAATGAGAAATGATTAGGCCATGAGGGCTCTGTCCTCATGAATTGATTAATGCATTCTGCATCAGTGTAGAAGTGGGTTTATTGTCACATGAGTGAGTTCATCATAAAAGGACAAGCTCGGCCCCCTTCTCTCCCTCCCTCTTGCCCTCTCTTTGCTCTACTTTCATGGGATGATGCAGCAAGAAGGCCCTTATCAGACGTTGCCCCTTGCTTTCCAGCCTCCAGAATGGTAAGCCAATACATTTCTGTTCATTATGAAATTATCTAATCTGGGGTATTGTGTTGTAGCAGCACAAAGTACATCAAGATACCTCTGAAGTCTTCAACTTCCCTCTACCTTCTAGTTTTCTCATGCACGTGCTTCCTCTAGGCATTTGGCATTTTCTCAGCCTTTATTCCTTTCCCTCTTTAGACCCCATGATTGAGCATTCTTTTCTTCTTAGCAACTCTGGACCTCTATCACTCTCCTTTAGTTCCACATTCAACTCCCCACACCCCACATTACTAGCAGAAGATTGTGTCTCTTACCCCACTGAGAAGATTATGCCTCTGGTATCATATTTCTCAACTTTCAGCAGCCTAACATTTATTGCCTCTTCTTTTCTCAGTCTCAGAGGATGTGTTTCCTTGATGCCACTTTCTTCTCCCACACCCACACTTATTCTCACAGTCATCACCTCCTTTTTCTTACATAAAACCTTCTCCCCCATGGCATAAAAATAGTAATTTTTCCCATCCTAAAAAAAAACTTTCAAAATACATAACTGCCTTTATGCCATGTTCATCTCTAACAAGGTAACATCCTATCCATATATTTCAGAAGAGTTGCCTACACTCACTGCCTCCACTTTTTCACCTCCCATACACTCCTCAATTGGCTGCAGTTTAGCTTCTTGTCCCAATCATTTCATTAAAACAGATATCAGTAAAATCGATAACAGCTTCTGAAGTGCCAATTTCAATTAGTGTTTTTCAGTTTGTATCTTACTGAATCTCTTTGACATTGTTAATTTCTTTCCCTTCTTGAAACTCTGGATTTTCTTGGCACCTGGGACACTAATTCTTCTGATTCTCATAATATCTCACAATTCTATCTCTGGTCCTTTCCAGGCTTCTTTTCCTCTTACAGATTGTAAGTCTCCAAAGTTGCCAACAGTTTCATGTTCTCCTTAAGCGAGCTGTTCCACCTCCATGACTTCTATTAACACCGATAAGTCACTAACTTGAGAGAATCTCTCTTTCATCCACACCTCTTTCTAAGTTTTAGAATTGGGAGTTTTAGAGTTGGGTATTTGCCTTCTAAACCACTCTAGCTCACCCCTCAAACACAACATGGCCCCAGACTAACTAACTCATTCTCCTGAATTTGGTAATTTATTCTTGCCTAAGCACCAGGTTAAAACTTGGAGGATGCTTTATTCTCAACTTCTGTTTTTCCCTTGTCAGCCATATCATATCAACGGCCAGTCATTCCAAATTAAGTCAAGACTCATCTCTCCCTCTCCTGGATTGTTGTAATGACCTTCACACAAGTCTCCCTGCTTTCATTCCTGTTTACTTGCAGTCTATCCTTATAGGATAGTCAGTACAATCTAATAAAATATCAATCTAACCACGCCAAGCTCATTCTTGAAGGATTTAAATAATTGAGTGGTATCTATAGAAAAATGTCTAGACTCTTCACATATAAGGGCTTCTATGATCTAATATCTGTAGATGTCTTTGGCCTCATCTGTCAGTCCTCCCTCTCTTTCTGCTTTGGCAACAAGGAACTGCATGTAGTTCACATTACCCACCACCCCAACCAGACAGGACTGACTACAGATATTTGCTCATGTTCTTCCCCTGCCTGGAATTCATCACCATTTTTCTCTATCTTTTATGTGGCCCAATCGCAGTCATTCTTTAAGACTCAGTTTATAAGCCCTCCTCATGTTCCTTAGCTGATATTTGAGCCTTTCCTCAGAGCTTCCATAACATCCTGTATATTCCTCTGTCAAATTACTTTACACTGTCTTCTCTGTTTATCTTCCCACCACATTGTATGCTTCTTGATATCTCATTCAACTTTCTATTCCTCTTGCCCTTCCTAGTGCCAGGTATCTAGAAGGTGCTTTGGACTTGGAATTATAGTAGAGTTCAAATCCTTTTCTTCCATGCATTGTTCTATGACATACATAAGTCACCTTACCTGTCTGAGCCATGCTTCCTTATCTATAATTAATCTTTTGTTTTTCAAGAAAAAATCTCAAGATCAAATGAGAAAACATATAAATATTCCTTATAAATTATAAAGTACTATGAAAATATTTTATTATATAGAATATACAGAAAGATATAGATAAAAACATCTCTCATGAATCCTGTACAAATTTTAACAAAACTTCTTATTTATTAAAAAATCTACATAAGCATTTTTATATCAGTGTGTGCTATAGTTTGGATGTTTGTGTCCCTCCAAAATTTATGTTCCTCTAATATAATACTATTACAAGATGGGGCCTTTTGGGAAGTGATGAAGTCATGAGGGTTCACCTTCATGAATGAGATGAATGAGAGCTGTCTAGTCTTTTGCTCTTCCACTCTTTCACCATGTGAGGACAACTAATTCTTCAATGCAAAACACCAATAAACATCCACAAGCATTAAGAATATTCAGAAAACATGACCTCACAAAATGAACTGAATAAGACACCAGGGACCAGTCTCAGAGAGACAGAGATATGTGACCTTTCAGACAAATAACTGTTTTGAGGAAACTCAAAGAAATTTAAGATAACACAGAGAAATAATTTAAAATACTATCAGATAAATTTAACAAAGAGATTGAAATAAAGAGAATCTGGCAGAAATTCTGGAGTTGAAAAATGCAATTGATAAACTGAAGAATGCATCAGAGTTTCCTAATAGCAGAATTTATTCTGCAGAAGAAAGAATCAGTAAGCTTGAAGACAGGCTATTTGAAAACATACAGTGAGAGGACACAAAAGAAAAAGAATAAAAAAGAATGAAGCATGCTTACAAGATCTAGAATATAGTCTCAAAAGTCTCAAAATCTAAGAGTTGTTGACCTTAAAGAGAAGGCAGAGAGAGAGATTGGGGTAGAAAGTTTATTCAAAGGGATAATAACGGAGAACTTCCCAAGAGAAGAAAGATATCAATATGAAGTTCTATTAGATTATAGAATACTAAGCAGATTTAACCTAAAGAAGAGTACCTCAAGTCATTTAATAATTAGACTCCCAAAGGTCAAGGATAAAGAGAGGATCCTAAAAGCAGCAAGAAAGAAGAAACAAATAACATACAATGGAACTCCAATATACTTGGCCGCAGACTTTTCAGTGGAAACCTAACAGGCCTGGAGAGAGTGGCATGATGTATTTAAAGTGCAAAGAAAAAACATCTTATGCTAGAGTAGTGTATCTGGTGAAAATATCCTTCAAACATGAGAGAGAAATACTTTTCCAGACAAACCAAATCCAAGGGTTTTCATCAACACCAGACCTGTCCTACACGAAATGCTAAAAGGAGTTCTTCAACCTGAAAGGAAAAGATGTTAATGATGAATAAGAAATCATCTGAAGGTACAAAACTCACTGGTAATAGTAAGTACAAAGAAAAGCAGAGAATGTTATAACACTAATTGTGGTTTGCAAGCTACTCATATCCTAGGTAGAAAGATGAAAAGATGAACTGGATCAAAATAATAACTACAACAACTTTTCAAGACATAGCCAGTACAACAAAATATAAATAGAAGCAACAAAAAGTTAAAAAGTGGGGGAAGGAAGTTAAAGTGTAGAGTTTTCTCTTTGTTTGTTTGTTTATGCAATCAGTGTTAACTTGTCATCGGTTTAAAATAATGGGTTATAAGAAATCATTTGCAAGCCACATGAAGAGACATAAAATGGATGCATGAAAACTAAAAAGCAAGAAATTAAAACATACCACCAGAGAAAATCACCTTCACTAAAAGGAATACAGGAAGGAAGGAAGAGAAGACCACAAAACAACCAGAAAACAAGTCAAAAAATGGCAGGAGTAAGGCCTTACTTATTAATAATAATATTGAATGTAAATGGACTAAACTCTCCAATTAAAAGACATACAGTGGCTTAATGAATAAAAAATAAGACCCAATGATCTGTTGCCTACAAGAAATATGCTTCACCTATAAAGACACACATAGACTGAAAATAAAGGGATGGAAAAATATATTCCATGCCAAAAGAAACAAAAAAATGAGCAGGAGTAACTTTACTGTATCAGACAAAATAAATTTCAAGACAAAAACTATAAAGAGAAACAAAGAAGGTCATTATACAATGATAAACAGGTAAATTTAGCAAGAAGATAGAACAATTATAAATATATATATGCGCTCAAAACTGGATCACTCCGCTAGATAAAGCAAATATTATTAGAGATAAGTAGATAGACCCTGAATGCAATAATAGCTAGATGCTTCAACACCCCACTTTCAGTACTGGACAGATCATCCAGAGAGAAAATCAACAAAGAAACATCGAACTTAATATGCACCATAGACCAAATGGTCCTAGTAGATATTTACAGAATATTTCATCCAATGGCTACTAAATACACATACTTTTACTCAGCACATGAATCTTTCTCAAGTATAGACCATATATTATGCCACAAAACAAGTCTTAAAATATTTTTAAAAATTTGAAGTAATATCAAGTATCTTCTCTGATCACAATGGAATAAAACTAGAAATTAATAAAAAGAGGAATTTTAGAAACTACATAAACACATGGAAATGAAACAACATGCTTCTGAATGACAAGTTGGTAAATGAATAAATTAATTAAGTAATTAAGAAATTTTAAAAATTAACACAACATACTAAAACCTATGGGATACAGTGAAAGCATTACTAAGAGGGAAGCTTATAGGTATAAATGCCTACATCAAAAAAACAGAAAACTTCAAATAAACAACCCAATGATATGTCTTAAAGAATTAGAAAAGCAAGAGCAAACCAATCCCAAAATTAGTCAAAGAAATGAAATAATAAAAATAGGAGCAAAAATAAATAAAATTAAAATGAATAAAACAATATAAAAGATTGACAAAATGAAAAGTTGTTTCTTGAAAAGATAAACAAAATCATCAAACCTTTAGCCAGACTAAGAAAAAAAAAGAGAAGACCAAAATCAGTAAGATCAGAGATGCAGAGATGAAAGAGAAGACATTACAACCAATACCACAGAAATTCAGAGGATTATTAGAGGCTGCTGTGAGCAACTATACGCCAATAAATTGGAAAACCTAGAAGAAATGGATAAATTCCTACCAAGATTGAATTATGAAGAAATCTAAAACCTGAATAGACCAATAACAAGTAATGAGAGCAAAGCTGTAATAAAATGTCTCCCAGCAAAGAAAGCCCGGGACCTGATGATTTCACTGTTGAATTTTACCAAACATTTACAGAAGAACTAATACTGATTCATTCAAACTATTCTGAAAAATAGAGGAGGAGGAAATACTTCCAAATGTATTCTACAAGGCTGATATTACACTGATACTAAAGCTAGATGAAGACACATTAAAAAAAGAAAAGAAAACTACAGGCCAATATCCCTGGATGAACACTGATGCAAAAAATCCTCAACAAAATACTAGCAAACAAAATTCAACAATTCATTAGAAAGATCATTCATCATAACCAAATGGGATTTATCCCAGGGATGTAAGGATGATTCAACAAATGCAAGTCAATCAATATGATACATCTTATCAACAGAATGAAGGACAAAACCCATGTGATAATTTCAATTGATGCTGAGAAAGCATTTGATAAATTTTAACATCCCTTCATGATAAAAACCCTAAAAAAATGGGGAATAGAAGGAACATACCTTACCATAATAAAAGCCATATGTGACAGACCCACAGCTAGAATTATACTGAATGGGGAAAAATTGAAAGCCTTTCCTCTAAGATCTGGGACAAGACAAAGATACCCACTTTCACCAGTTATTCAATGTAGTACTGTAAGTACTCGCTAGAGCAATCAAACAAGAGAAAGAAATAAAGGGCATCCAAACCAGAAAGGAAGAAGTCAGATTATTCTTGTTTGCAGATGATATGATCTTGTATTTGGAAAAAACTAATGACTACACCAAAATGCTATTAGAAATGATAAACAAATTCAATAAAGTTGCAGAATAAAAAGTCAATGTACAAAAATCAGTAGCATTTCTATATGCCAACAGTGGGAAATCTGAAAAAGAAATCAAGAAATTAATCCCAGTTACAATAGCTACAAATAAAATAAAATACTTAGCAATTAATCAAAGAAGGGAAGGATTTCTACAATGAAAACTATAAAATATATTGAGAGAAATCGAAGAGGACATAATAAAATGGAAAAATATTCCATGTTCATAGATTAGACAGGTTAATATTGTTTAAATATCCAAAATACCTAAAGCAATCTATAGATTCAAAATAATTCCTATCAAAATATCAATGACATCCTTCATAGAAATGGAAAAAACAATCCTAAAATTTATATGGCCACAAAAGACCCAGAATGGACAAAGCTATCCTGAGTAAAAAGAACAGAATTGGAGGAATCATGTTGCCTGACTTCAAATTATATTACAGAGCTATAGTAACCAAAATGTCATGCTACTGGCATACAAATAGACACATAGACTAATGGAACAGAATAGAGAACCAAAAAATAAATCAATTCATCTACAGTGAACTCATTTCCAACAAAGGTGCTAAGAAAATGCATTGAGGAAATGACAGTCTCTTTAATAAATGGTGCTGGAAAAACTGTATATCCATATGCAGAAGAATGAAACTAGAATATCTCTTGCTATATAAAAAATCAAATCAAAATGGATTAAAAACTTAAATCTAAGTCTTCAAACTATGAATCACTAACAGAAAACTTTGGGGAGACTCTCCAGGAAAGTGGTCTGGGTAAAGACTTCTTGAGTAATACCCCACAAGCACAGGCAACCAAAGCAAAAATGGACAAATGGGATTACCTCAAGTTAAAAAGCTTCTGCACAGCAAAGGAAACCATCAACAAAGTGAAGAGACAACCCATAGAATGGGAGAAAACATTTGCAAATTACCCATCTGAGAAGGGATTAATAATCAGAGTATATAAAGAGCTCAAACAACTCTATAGGAAAAAAATATAATAGTCTGATTGAAAATGGGCAAAAGATCTGAATAGACACTTCTCAAACAAAAACATACAAATGGCAAACAGATATACAAAAAGGTGCTCAACACCATTGATCATCAGAGAAATGCAAATCTGAACTACAATGAGATATCATCTTACCCCGGTTGAAATGGCTTTTATCCAAAAGACAGGTAATAACAAATGATGCTAAGAATGTGGAGAAAAGGGAACCCACATACACTGTTGGTAGGAATGCAAATTAGTACAACCACTCTAGAGAACAGTTTGGAGGTTCCTCAAAAAACTAAAAATAAAACTACCATACAATCCAGCAACCCTACTGCTAGATATATACCCCCCAAAAAAGGGAATTAGTAAATATCAAAGTGGTATCTGCACTACTATGTTTATTGCAGGACTATTCACAATAGCCAAGATTTGGAAGCATCCTAAGTGTCTATCAGCAGATGAATGGATGAAGAAAATGTGGTACATATTCACAATGGAGTACTATTCAGCCATAAAAAAGAATGAGATCCTGTCATTTGCAACAACATGGATGGAACTGGAGGTCATTATGTTACGTGAAATGAGTCAGGCACGGAAAGACAAACTTTGTATGTTCTGACTTATTTGTGGGAGCTAAAAATTAAAACAGTTGAACTCATAGAGATAGTATAATAATGGTTACCAGAGGCTGGGAAGGGTAGTGGAGGAGTGGGGGGAAAGTGCGGCTGGTCAATGAGTCCAAAAACAAAATAGAAAGAATAAATAAGTTATAGTGTTTGATGGCACAACAGGATGGCTATAGTCAATAATAGTTGTATTTTAAAGTAACTTAAAGAGTATTATTGGATTGTTTGTAACACAAAGGTTACGCTTGAGGTGATGGGTGCCCCACTTACCCTGATATGATTATTATTCATTGTATACCTGTATCAAAATATCTCATGTGCCACATAAATGTATACACCTACTATGTAACCACAAAAATTAGAAATTAAAAAAGAAGAGAAATACTATTAATCAATAAATAAGATTCAGTAACAGATAAGTATACCATTTTCCTTAAACCTTGCTTTACAAAAAGGCAATAGGAAGTCACTGAAGGTTTTGGAGTAGGAAATTGACATAATTAAAGTGGCGTTTAAAATTTTTTAAAGAAGAAAGAAAAAGAAAAGAAAAAGTGCTTTCAGGATAGAATATCAAGAGTGCAGCCAAGAGACCCTTTTGTTAAGAATATTAATATGGCTAGAAGGAAGTCAGATGCTGTTCATCAAAATAATAGAAGAATGACCCTGAAGATATTTTAGAAATCTTTTTTTTTTTTTTTTTTTTTTTGAGACGGAGTCTCACTCTGTAGCCCAGGCTGGAGTGCAGTGGCCAGATCTCAGCTCACTGCAAGCTCCGCCTCCCGGGTTCACGCCATTCTCTGGCCTCAGCCTCCCAAGTAGCTGGGACTACAGGCGCCCGCCACCTCGCCCGGCTAGTTTTTTGTATTTCTTAGTAGAGACGGGGTTTCACCGTGTTAGCCAGGATGGTCTCGATCTCCTGACCTCGTGATCCACCCGTCTCGGCCTCCCAAAGTGCTGGGATTACAGGCTTGAGCCACCGCGCCCGGCCTTAGAAATCTTTAAGGCTGGTATTCTTATCATAGGTCCAGAGTGCCAGGGATTTGAGGTCAGTTTCAAGGGAAGGACTGAGGATGCCCACGGGACCTAAGGGCTCACTGTCCAAGGATGCTTCATGTTTCTTTCCATGCATTCCAGCACAGGGGTCCTCAGCCAGCCCAGATATGTTTGCAATGATACAGTGTGATGTGCCATCTTATCCCCACCCCACCCCAAGAAGGACACAGGCCGTAAACCTTGGTGTTGTCCATATGGTGCAAACTCTGCAGGCACATGGAATGTAGGAGCTGTGGGGACAGGGCCACCACAGAGTCTCCACTGAGGCAATGTCTACTGGAGCCATGGGGTAAGGCTACCCCTGCCACTCCAGACTTAGAGCTGCCAGCATGCAATTCCAGACGGGGAGAGGTGTAGCAGGGACTGCTCCCAGCAAAGCTACAGGGGCAGGTTGCTTGGAGCTTCCAGAGCCCAACCCCTGCCCCAGTGTGTTTGGAAGATGGAATATGAAGTCAAAGAAAGTTATTCTCCAGCCTTAAAATTTTAATATCGTTTGTCTTGTTGGGTTTTGGACTTTCTTGGAACTTGCTACCCATTTCTTCTTCGCTGTTTTTCCCTTTTGCAATGGGAATGTCTATTCTATGCCATTCCACCACGTATTTCAGAAGCACATAACTTGGTTGATTTCACAGGCTCACAGCTGGAGGGTGAATTTGCCTCGGGATGAATTGTGTCTTGAGTTGCACCCATATCAGATTTAGAAGAGTTTGGACTTCAACTTTAAAGTTGATGCTGAAATAAGTTAAGACTTTTGGGGCTATTTGGTTGGAATGAATGTGTTTTATCTGTGAGAAGGACATGAATTTTTTGAAGGAGGCAGGGGCAGAATGCTATGATTTGAATGTTTGTTTCCTTCCAAAATTAATGTTGAAACTTAATCCCTAATGCAATAGTATTAAGATATGGGGCCTTTTAGGAAATGACTAAGTTGTGAGAGCTCTGCCCTCATGAATGTGATTAATGGTCTTATAAAAGAGGCTTTGGAGAGCTGCCTGTTTTTATTCTTCAACCCCTCCCCATGTGAGGATATCTATACGTCACCATCTATGAGGAATGGGCCTCATCAAACACCAAATCTGCCAGTGCCTTGATCTTGGGCTTCCCAGCTCCAGAACTCTGAGGAAATATATTTCTTTTTTTATATACTTTATGTTCTAGGGTACATGTGCACAACGTGCAGGTTTGTTTCATATGTATACATGTGCTATGTTGGTGTGCTGCACCCATTAACTCATCATTTACATTAGGTATATCTCCTAATGCTATCCCTCCTGACTCCCCCGACCCCACAACAGGCCCTGGTGTGTGATGTTCCCCTTCCTGTGTCCAAGTGTTCTCATTGTTCAATTTCCACCTATGAGTGAGAACATGCGGTGTTTGGTTTTTTGTTCTTGCGATAGTTTGCTGAGAATGATGGTTTCCAGCTGCATCCGTGTCCCTACAAGGGACATGAACTCATCCTTTTTTATGGTCGCATAGTATTCCATGGTGTATACAGACACTTCTCAAAAGAAGACATTTATGCAGCCAACAGACACATGAAAAAATGCTCATCATCACTGGCCATCAGAGAAATGCAAATCAAAACCACAATGAGATACCATCTCACACCAGTTAGAATGGAGATCATTAAAAAGTCAGGAAATAACAGGTGCTTGAGAGAAGGTGGAGAAATAGGAACACTTTTACACTGTTGGTGGGACTGTAAACTAGTTCAACCATTGTGGAAGACAGTATGACGATTCCTCAAGGATCTAGAACTAGAAATCCCATTTGACCCAGCCATCCCATTACTAGGTATATACCCAAAGGATTACAAATCATGCTGCTATAAAGACACATGCACATGTATGTTTATTGTGGCACTATTTACAATAACAAAGACTTGGAACCAACCCAAATGTCCATCAATGAAAGACTGGATTGAGGAAATATATTTCTATTATTGATGCATTACCCAGTCTCAGGCATTTTGTTATAGCAGCATGAACAAACTGAGATAGTATGGTAGTTTGCAAAGTATAGCAAGAGGATGATCTCTTTGTTCAGAAGCCTAGTCAATACTCATAGAGGCACTAGAATTAAACCTGTGAAAATAATCAGCTAATATCATTTAATAGCTATGACAAGAACATGATTTTAGCTTTAACATCATCAGGACATGCACCTTGAGAGAATCTTTAAAAAATCCATAGCATCACATCATTTTTCCTGTGCCTCCAGATTGCTCCTTCTACTCAACTCCTTCAGCAAGCACATTTTATACATTTCTCAATTCCATGTGAAAATCAGGCTGTGGAGAAGAGATTCAGATGAGATTTCACAAACCATCCTGATTTTCCTTAAGTGGATACATGTCACTTATCCAATTCTTCCTCTATTACTTGTCAAGAGAGTAGGAAAAACAGTTCCATTCTATAAGGATAATTCCTGATTCAGATAAATGGAAATTAGAAGCAAATAATTACATGATCACCAGAAGTGATCACTTCTGATGATTTAAATCTTACAGAAAATTGGAGTTAGAAAATTCCTCATTCCAGATTGTGCAACAAAGAGCCTCAAGGAACTAAAAGCACTAAGGCAAGAGTAACATAATCATTTGCTCTTCATGGTGGAGGGGGTAGTGAAGGAGCTTCCAGAACAGGGAAAATTATTTAGGGTGGAGATGCAAGGCCTGGGCTTTGGAGATGAAGACCTGGCTCTGTCATCTACTGAATGGGTAAGCTGTGGCAGGTTATTTAATCTTTCTGGGCCTCAGTTTCCTCACTTGTCATATGGGGATCAATCACAAGATATATCTCATGGAGATGTGTTTTATATATGTGTGTGTGTGTGTGTGTGTGTGTGTGTGAGATATGTATGTATCTATGTTTCTATATATGTTACATATATTGCTATATATAAAAAACATAGAAAGAGAGAGAGCTAGTGAGCTAGTGCACCTGCATGCTTGGCCTGTATTCAATAAATCATAGATATTGATTTATTGAATCAATAAATCAAGAAGTTGAATTCATTTGAAGAGAAATGAAAGTGCAGGGGAATAAAGGAAGACTGTAAAGTTATGTTGGAACCAGATTATGCAGCTCTTGACTTCTAGGTTACAATGTTAAGGTTTTGTTTAGACAATGGGAAGCCTTCAAAGATTTTTGAGTGGGAGCATGACACAATTGCAGATGTGGTTTTTGAAGATTGATCTGGAAGCAGTGTATGGAGTGAGCTTTCAGGGAAATATCAGGAGGTAGAAAAACCAGATAGGAAGCTAGTGTTTTGGTTCATAAGACCTGATGAAGTCTCACCTGCAGCAGTGTTAACTGGGTTGAAGAAGAGGGATATTGTTGAAATACAACTGGCAAGAAGGAGTTAAAGATAGTTCCTGCATTTCACACCTTTGTGACTGGGAGCATGATGGTGATCTTTATTTTAGCAATGGGAAGCATAGTCAGGGAAGTGAGTTTAAGAGGGTCTATAATTTAACATTGCATCTAGGTATTTCAGAGGGTACAGAGATAGAAATATCTGAAAAGCATTTGGGTATAATAACTCTCTAGTGCTCTGACCATGATCAATATTTTGGTATACTTCTTCAGATTATTGGTTCCTATTTCAGAACACTCTGCTTTATTTGTTTAAAAATGCAATCAGTAGGCATGTAGGATTCACCCACAGAAACACTCTTTATAGCAAACCTGGCTGGAATGCATTTCTTCTATTAAGTGACTCTTTAAGAATTCTCAGTTCACTGCTATGCTACCCAAGTTAATCACATTTGTTTCCTGCTAGAAAGATGTTTGAATTCAACCAAGAGCCCGTGCAAACTCCTGTTTTCCTAGAGTTCCTGTGTTCTACTTCCCACCCAAACTGGCTGAAAACATGAACAAATCTAATTCTCGTACAACTGTGTTGAACAGTCTGCTCCTTCATTCTCCTTATCAAAGAACTCACCCTGGCTGCAGAGGCCAAGCCTCCCCAGGGAAAGCCATGCTGAGACCTAGTGTCACATCCACCTTATCTGCATTGTACGCTTCTTTTCTTCTGTAAACTCCCTTTCTGTTGTCCTGATAGACATCAAGGTGGAGTTTAAATGGTCTATAATCCCCAAGTTCCCAGTGGTGCCTCTGGAAAAGATTGGGCCTACATCAGCAATTTTCCAAGTTTTGGCAATGGTGCCTTCTGCAGCCCCGGCCTCTGTTGTCCAGTTCACACTTCCCATTCATCCAAACTACAGACAAGGGGTCCTGCTGTTTTCTGGTCATATCCAGTTCTCAGAGATCTATATTTTTTAGAGAGGCTTTAGTATGTTGATCAATTTCTTTTAAACTGTGTATTGGGATTTATTGTGTGCAAAACATTGAACTAGACAATGCCAGAAACCTCCTTAAGATGAAAGAGACATATAGTTTTTGTTTTCAAATGAAATTACGATCTAGTGAGGCAAGTTGACATATACACAAATGAGACAAGGAAGGCTGGGTAGGGGTGACCATGAAGAAGAGGAGGGTGAAAAGCTAAGCATGAGTTAAATCTTCAACTTTGCAACTACAAGACTTAAATTTTATGTTGAAGACAGGGTACTTTGAAACTCTTTCTCTGCAGAATGGCTAATGGTAGAGCCCAAGAAGACTCTGGGGACAAGTGGAAGTCCCATTTCAGTGCCATCTCTGAGGCCTATTATGTATAGAGTGACTGTACTGTTTGGCTAGAAGAGTGGCTGAGAGGTTGGGTTTAAGGGGCCATTTTGTTAAAGTGAAAACAGCAAACAAACACATTTTAAAGAGTAGCTCAGGTGCTATCCTTAATGGTAAATAAAGGAGATTAAGATAGCACACTGCTTAAGTAATTATGTTTTTGGTATAAATCTAGAATTCAAGTAAGGCTTCTGCTAATTAGTTTTGTTGTTTTTTTTTGTTTTTTTTTTGTTTTTTTGTGCTTTGGTTGTTTTCAGACTGAGGATCTCATTAATACAGCCTCTCGTGGAAGACACATTTGATGTACTGTTCCTTGTGTGTAGAATATACATGAATTCATTGTGCGTGGAGTTTGCATTTTCCCATTTGATTCTCATACCAGCCCTGTAAACAGGTCTTAGCTCAAAAAATTATGAGACTTGCCCCAGTTTCTCTCTAACCAAAGGGTAATTTTTTTGTGGTCAAGGGCCATCTTTGTGTCTCCAAGGTTCAGAAAAGAAATGAACTGAAGAATTTATGACAGAGCTGCAGAAAAACTTCAAAAGCTTTCCTCAGTTCTGTGCTTTTTTAAAAGAATGTAATAGCAATCAATTTCTTTTAGATAAAGCAAGTCAGCTGGGACTACATCCAAAGGAATATATTAGGTTGGTGCAAAAGTAATTGCGGTTTTTGCCACAATTACATTAAAAGTAATGGCAAAAACAGCAATTATTTTTGCACCTATCTAATATCTGATGCTAGAGACATTACTAAACCCTAAGGTGCTAAGGGGAGGTTTCAGCATGATATTTCAGAAATTAAGACATTGCTGGATTCATGCAGAAGAATAAAGACTCAAGTCCACAAATCAAGGGCTAGCAAAGGATGAGACCAGAAATAGGTCAATAGATTCATTGTGTATGACACCACTGATGTATGCTCTTCCTTTGAAGCATTTCAGCCTCAATTACTTTTATTCTTAGGTTTCCGTGGCCCATTTCATTGTCCTGACCCTAAGGACAGGGATTTGGGCAGCATAAGCGTTTTTCAAGTGGTTAAGATATCTTGGAGTCATTTCAGGAGAGACACATCTTTATCAATGTCCATGTCTTTAGTTGAGCCACGTGGGTCCTTTGGTGGGACTTGAGGTTCAATAATCGGAAAAATATCCATGGTGATCAAGGTAAACTGTATTCTAAGGGTGGTAGGGCAGATTAGGGTAGAAGTGTTCTCTTGGGAAGAGTTTTCTTTCTCCAGGGAGGAGGCCAATTAACTAGGTTTAAGGATTCTAATTTAATGCTTAGAGGACACTGCTTCTTAGAGCCACGGAATGAGGCAAAGCACGGAATCAGTGCAGGAAGCCTGCACAAGCTGAATCATAAGGTGTTGACAATGTTGGATATTATTATGGCCTGAGACCCAGAAAAGAATAAGTTCTGAGTTGGCTCAATCTCTTCTTTTTATGTATTACAAAGAAAAAGTAAGAGAACCACAAATTCACATTTTATTCTTAGCTGGGATTGAGACACAGTCCTGTGCAGAGAAATTGAACAGATTTGACTGGAGCACTTTCCTCAAACTATGGTAGAACTCAAGAGCTTCAGCTGAGGGATAATTCAACATGTTTGTTAGCATAAGAACAAACGTAAGAAGAGGAAAAGTGACTCATCTACATAACAAGCTGACCTAAACTGGCCCTAGACAGTAGCCTCAGACCATTACTGCTACTTAAAAGAAGTCCAACTTGTCAGTTTTTGTTTTATGTTCCATGCTTTTTGCGTCCTGAATAAAAATCTTCAAGGTCTCAAAGATCTTCTCCTATGTTTTCTTCTAGAAGTTTATGGTTTTAGTTTTTATGTTTTGTCCTATGATTTACTTCAAGTTAATTTTTATGGATGACCTGAGTTAAGGGTTGAAGTTCATATTTTGTGCATACAGATATCCAGTCATTCCTGCCCAATTGGTTGAAGACTGTCTTTTTCTTATTGAATAATCCTGGCCCCTTTGTTGAAAATTGGTTGACCACACATGTGTGAGCTCTACATCCCATTGATCCATTTGTCTGTCGTACACCAGTTCTGCATTGTCTTGATTGCTAAAGTTGTGTGTGTGTGTGTTTGAGATGGAGTCTTGCTCTGTCACCCAGGCTGGAGTGCAATGGCGCTATCTCAGCTTGCTGCAACCTCTGTCTCCCGGGTTCAAGTGATTCTCCTGCCTCGGCCTCCTGAGTAGTTAGGATTACAGGCACCCACAAATTTTTTTATTTTTAGCAGAGATGGGGTTTCGCCATATTGGTCAATGAATCTTGAAGTCAGGTAAGGTAAGTTCTCCAACTTTGTGCTTCTTTATCAAAATTGTTTTGAATATTCTGTGTCATTTACAATTCCACATACATTTTAGAGTCAGTGTGTCAACTTCTACACAAAAAAAGGTTACTGGGGTTTTATAGGTATAACACTGAATCTGAAATCATTTTGGAGAGAATTAATATCTTAATGCTGAGACTTGCAGTTCATAAACATACATGTATCTGTTAATTTATTCAGGTGTTCTGAACTTATCACAGCAACATTTTGTAGTTTTCAGTGTATCAATCTTACATATATGTGTCAAATATATTCTTGTGTTTATTTTTAAATGTTATTAAAATCCATATTATTTCTTTGACTTTATTTCTAATTTTTCCTTTTTTTTGAGTTGGAGTCTTGCACTGTTGCCCAGGCTGGAGTGCAGTGGCTCTATCTCAGCTCACTGCAAGCTCCGCCTGCCAGGCTCAGGCCATTCTCCTGCCTCAGCCTCTCGAGTAGCTGGGACTACAGGTGCCTGCCACCGCGCCCAGCTAAATTTTTTGTATTTTTAGTAGAGATGGGGTTTCACCATGTAAGCCAGGATGGTCTGAATCTCCTGACCTCATGATCTGCCCGCCTCAGCCTCCCAAAGTGTTGGGATTACAGGCGTGAGCCACTGCACCTGGCCTTTGTAATTTTTCATTGCTAGTATATAAAATTATAATGGATATTAAATATTGACCTTATAACCTGTGACCTTGCTAAATTCACTGTTTCTAGAAACTTTGTTATAGATTTCTTAGGTTTTTCTACATACATAATTGTGTTTTATTTCACATGACTTTGTAATGCAATAAAACTGCCTGCCTGAAAAAAATGACCCACTTATTATCTTGAGAACTGACCAATACAATTACTATTTTTGAGAAAAAAATATTCATCTTTGAGAGAGTCATGGAAGATATCCTTCATAGATGGGGGTATGTTGGTCGCGCAGTTAACCAGTAATCAGTAGTCACTGAAGGTCTTAACAGATTTCCATGATTCAGAAGAATACGAAAGAGACTGAAGAATGCTTCTTGGTATTCCTGCTTAAAATAGAGGTAGATAGGGTATGGGTAGGAGAATAAAGGCCAAAGAGAAAATCAAAGTGTAAAGGATTTAAAGGAACTGTGGATTTGGCCAGTCATCTTATCAGGAGGAGGACTGACTTCTTGAAGCAAATGTATATGGGCTGTGGCAGAGTCTGCTGAGCTATTCCACTCTTAATGAATCATTTGTGTGGGCAAATATTGTCATCAAGCACTCTTCTGAGCTGATCAGGACACTGTAGAACTTATGGGCATCAGTGTGGCTTTCTTCCCTGCTTCTTCAGGTCATTATTTGGAAAAATAGCTTGAAAGAAATAGGTTTATCTGGGAACTGAATGACAATCTAAGAAACATGACTGAGAATGGAATTTGGATTTGGAGATCAGGGTGTTAGATCTCCAAAATGAAGAGCTCTTAGCTTAAGGTAAATGTGTCATGGCGTTTTAGAAAGAAAAGACCTGAAGATGTATTTCCCATCCTTCTCCACCTTGCTGTTTGCACTGGGAGCCTGGGAAGCTAGGAGACTTTGGTCTCTTGCCTCCTGTTGGGTTTAGCCAACAGGAGGTACTGGAAAGTAATCGGAGGGTGGGAAGTAAGATCAGGGTATTCATTTTCCCAGCTCCTTCTCTGCTGGGCTGCAGTTTGGCCATGGCTGTTCCTGACAGCTGGCCCTCTCCTATGACTCTCTTTCTCCAGATTCCAGTAACCACTCACCCTTCTTGCCTCGTAATGCCCTAGGATGGTAAAAGTCTTTTGCTATTTTTAACCATGAGTTGCTTTACCACTCCTTGTGAGTTTCTTATATCTCTGCTCACACCTTAAGATGGTCTCTCCATTAATTTGTCTTCAGTCACCTCTTTTGTGGATGTCATATGGACTCTGTTAGATCAGCCCATCCACTTTAATAGCTTTGGAAATTTGACTAAGTTATTTAATCTCCTGAGTTTTAGTTTTTCCTCTGTAATGTGGAGATGAAAATATCCCTTGCAAAGATAAGAGGCAACATATGTAAAAAGCACATAGTTGCTACACAGTAAGTGGTATCTGTTGTCATCATTATTAGTAACTATTATCACGTAAGGACTGGAAGATCATGGTGCTCTCAAGGACTATTTGGATTAAATTGTAGAACTGGTTGTTACCTATCCAAAAGCATAAGACTGAGGAGGAAAAGTTCAGGAAATAAAAGGTGAGAATGTAGCAAGACGTTGGAAAGACTTACTAGTACATGAGAAAGAGAATATTTTGATATTTTAATATGAGAAGGGAGATATAGCTTTAGGAGTCTCAGACACTTGATGGGAGAATCCTTATACCTAAATATGGCAATGGAGGTGTTCACCTTGTTAGAAAGGAGCAGGCTTTCAGAAGAGATAGAATAGTGCCACATATCACAAGACACATATTTGAATGGAAATGCATTGAACTGTGAGTTAAATCTTGAGAAAGACAAAATTATAAAAGAAAAGAAGTTATTATTGACATACATGAGAGTATCCTGGAGATCCTCTGGCCAGATGGAAGAAATCAACTCTTGACTCAGATTTTGGGTCTGGAAAGGAAGCAAGGTATATAGCTCCTTGAATCTTGACTGTCTTCAGATTGCTTTTATATCATCCGTTGATATCCACTGCTGTTCTGGCTGGGTGGTCCTTCCTTCTCCCATGTTTCAGTTTCTTAGAGGAGCCACAGCCATTTAGTGGGAAAGTTCTTTTAGTTGATCCTCTACTTTTTTCTCTCTAGGGCACGCATGTCTGCCTGAATGGGGAGAGGGGTTGGGGAGACAGAATGGGTTCAAATAAAATCTCCCCATCTGTCTTGGAATCTTTTCCTCCAGAGAACGTTTTTCCCCAGAACCAACTCCCCATGGTACTGAGCCTGACTCATCATGCAAAACCCCTCTTCTTTTGGAGGAAATTATCTCCAAGAGATCTGCAAATCCTTTTGCAATTTACTTTTGATTGGGTGCCCCTGCCTTGCCAGTTACTCTAACATGTGACATACATCTGAGATTTTTTCCCCCCAAGAAGGTGCCTCAACTCCCATATAATTCAAAAGGGTAAAGCTAGAAACTAGAGGGTGTCAGATTCCACCCAACTTCACTTGCCCTACAGATTTTTCTCTCAGCGGGTAGATAAAGTACCCTCTCCTGTACATATTTAAGATCAAAGAGGAGAAAAACTTTGCGAGACAGAGCTTGTGTTAGTCAGAGGAAAAGAAAAGTAATTAGAGAAAAGATACAGCTAGTTCGAAATTCTAAAGTGGTAGATGTCTCAGAAGGGTTGGGAAGGTCCCGGGGTTAGGCATTTCGTTTATGAAATTGCCTACAATCCTGATATAGAAGCAACGGAGGCAATATCTAAATAGAATCCTGTGGCTTCACAGGGAGCTCTATGTAAGCTCAGATCTTCAAAGAACATGGCCATAAATCAAGTAATGAATTAATAAAGGATGATAAATATGTGTGCAAGTGACATTAGAAAAGCAAAAGCTCAGGATAAACTGTGACTCGTGGACAATGCTCAGGACATCATCAGAAGACACACATTTTTTTGTTTGGAGCAAACTGAAGCATAAAAAATGCAAAAGTAAATGCCTTGGGTAAATGCTTTCAAAGCCATTCCAAAACTCTTGGCCTTCCATTCACTCTGCCAAGGAGAAAGACCTTATGAATGAAAAGGGTAGAACAATCAAGAGCATAGGAAAGATCATTGAAGACCAACTGGTGAAGAGACTGTGAGTGAGCACCAAGTTTCATGCCTCCTGGGCCAGGAACTGCCAAGATCTTAAAAATGAGATTCTCTGCCACTTTTGGTTATCTTGGAAGAGGTGTGAAATTGAACATGTGTCAGAAGACTGGACTCAGCTAAGCGCAGTCATGATTTTCTAAAAGGGAAGAAGGTGGATTGTGTAGAGAGATAGTAAATTTAAATGTTTATAGAGACCAACTTAAAAAGAGTCAGGTAAAGCTAGTGGAGGCCCTATGAGCTTGAAAGGTTAAGCTCTCTTTAAAAAAAGGCAGCTGTCACTGAGCTCCAGCTGGTTGTAGAAATGTCCAGAATTGCTAGAACTTCAACTTTTTAACGTTAAATTGTATTACTTTCAAATGTGGATAATTATTTAAATTAAGAAATATATATTGTGCAGGCTGAATTAAACAGATCTGTAGAGAGATAGGGCCAACAACCTACCAGTTTGTGCCTTCTGCCTGTGGATTTGCCATCTTGTAGCTAAGAAGCTAGCACAGTCTACTGAAAGATCACCTGGTAAGCATTTTAAAGAAACTGATCCTTAGGAACTGCATGAGTTCACTAAGGACCAACATGCCACATACTCACCTCCTCTCCTTTGATTAGCAGAGGGCTGTAGTAGACTTGAGTGGACTGACTCCAGCAAGGTTCCCACAGGGATGGCCATGTTCTCCATGGGGACTAGATAGAGAAGCTCAAATGAAATGTCAGTAGTTCTAGGAAGAGTCTTAACTGACTGAAAAACTGTTCCAGGTTAATGTATTAATGACCAATAGGGAAGTCTCTATTCTTGTCTTAGGCCAATTAAAGTTTTGGAGCCCAGAAATGAACTCAAGAATCGGCTTATGGCTTGTTGTCTACAGGGTATAATGAGAATAATAATCCCTTTCATTTTTCTGTATTTTGATTGATGTAGCCAGGATTTGGCACACTATAGCCCATGAGCCAAATCTGCCTGCATGAGCACAGCCACACCCGTTCTTTTACACATTATCTCTGGCTGCTTTCAATAGACAATGGCAGAATTGAGTATTGTGACAGAGATTGTATGGCCTGTAAATTTAAAAGTATTTACAGTTTGGACCTTTACAGAAAAAGTTTACTGACTTTCTCATGTAGCTAAACATCGCGTTAGTCATCTTAAAGGCCTTTTTAAACTATTCATTAATATTGGACTTGTCAACATTGGTCAGTAAAAGCCTACAGTCTATATTACATTACTTGCTGTCAGGACACAGCTACTTGAACCCCAGATTGAAACAATTTATTTAGGAAATCAAGGAGCAGGGTGTTACATTTATTCTTGAGAACATTTACCTTGTTGTTTCATAATTCTTTTGTCCAGTGTGCTGATAATGTCTTTCAACTTCATATCCAATGCATTCTGCTTTTGAAGTGAGCAAACGTGGGCCGTCGCGTTGGGGTAGAATTCAGAGACTTGGGCCCAGAGGAAGCTCAGCATGATCAAAAGTAGATGTAACCTGAGGGCAAATTCAACATGGGGCCTCAAGAGGAGAGTTAAAACTCTAGATCAAAGAAGTCATGGCCATGATGATGGCACAGTCCAAAGTAAGAGGGAGTGACTGAATATAGAAGCAGATTGGGAGTGAGGTCAACATGAGAGCAAGGCAAGAGGGTCCTGAGTTTTGTCTGTGAAGGAGACAAAAGTGTCTGAAACTCTTTCTTTCTGGATATCTCCTACTGGAGTATGGGATGGACTAGCTAGAGATAAAGGGTTAGGCTTGGAGGACAAGACAAAGTGTAGTTATACAAATACATAATTTGAGGTTTCACTTAGGATCTCTCCTAGGTAGTATTTGATGAGACTAGGATGTCATCAATTTCACTTTAAAAATTGTGGTAAAAATAACATAATATAAAATTTCCCATCTTAACCATTTTTAAGTGTACAGTTCAATAGCTACATTATGTAGCATAAGGTATATTCACATTGTTGTGCAATAGAGCTCCAGAACTTTATGTCACAAAACAGAAACTCTGCATGCATTAGCCCCTCAAGTCCCCTCAGTTTTTTTAAAAAAATGATCAGACCAAAAAAAAGAAAGAAAGAAAGAAAGAAAAATGATCAGAGTAGCTAAACAGAAATACCAGCAGATATTAAGAAAAATGCACTTCAAAAGCAAAATAATAAGGAAAAGTAGATGCAATTTGATATATTTTTCATTGCTTACTAATTAGTATCCTCTTTTCCATTTATCTTCAAAGAGAAAAAGATTAATTCCTTCTTCCATTTGCTTACTTTAGCATTGAAAACTTCAGGAGCTGGGACCCAGATTTTTGGCTCTTGGTGGAAGTATCCAAGTTAGTGTCCTTCACAGTTGTGACCGGCATGTGGAAGAAACCTGGAAAGAGGACATGTCTCTTCTCTGAGGACATGCCCCAAAGACTTACTTCTAAAGAACCAATTCCTACTGTTGCCTGCCTTCCTTCCTGCTACTAAAGAAATTCCCCGGGTTTTTAGAATTTCTTCTCCCTAAATTCTCTTTTTTTTCTTATTTCTTTCATACAGCTTGACCAAAAACCAAAGAGGAAATTATTACCACAGGCATTTTATATTTTCTGGAATGATAATTTTCTTTGCCCTGATGAGAAAGGGCTTTCCAGTATCTAAAAATTATCTGTGATTCTTAAACTTATTTTTCTAAACAATTCTCTCTATATAAAACTCTCCTGTAAATTTTAGTGATTGATTTTGGATATAGATTGCTAAATAAAGTGTCAAGAGTAATTAATCTGTACACAGCCCAACTTTTTTGATGGAAATGTATTTATGATTTCCGAAGCTAAATAATGTAAAAAATATTTCAAAGGTTAGAGCAAAAATGAATGTCCTCCTGCAATTGGACTCTAAGAGATAATCCCTTAGCTCTTAAAAAAAGAAAGCAGCAAGCATTTAAACAATTCAACTAGGGCTTTCGTGTATCAATTCAACAGAATGTGTCTTTAATGTATCAATCATCTGTTACACAATGTGGCCTTAATGCTGAAGTTGTAGGTTAAGGGCCAAGATTCCAGGACTTGCTTGACTGGGGTCTCTACCACTTACCTAATGGCATACCCTTGAGCAAGTTACTTTATTTGTGTAAGCCTCAGTTTCCTCATCTTCAATGTAGAGATAAAAATAACCTTCAAGGTAGAGATAATTGTTCATAGACTTGTGGAATGATATGACATAGAACATCTGAAGCACTAGCACAGTGCCTGGGATACAGCAGATGCTCAATAATAGTTATATCACAATTATAACTACATTAATTTTAAAAAATTTTAAATTGTGGTACAAAAACATAACACAGAATGTACTATCTTAACTAATTTTAGTTGTACAGTTCAGTGCTATTAAAAAATTCTCATTGTTGTGCAACTGTCTTAGTCCTGTTGTGCTGCCATAACAAAATACTTTAGACTGTAATTTACAAATAATAGAAATTTATTTCTCACAGTTCTGGAGGCTGGGAAGTCCAAACTGAGGCACCAGTCAATTCAGTATCTGGTGAAGGCTTGCTCTGGGCTTCACAGATGATGCCTCTTGCTGTGCCCTCACATGGTGGAAGTGGGAAAGGCTATGTCCTCACATGGTGGAAGAGGCAGAATGGGTGAACAGCTCCCTCACATCTTTCTTAAGGTCACTAATCCCATTTACAGGGGCTCTGTCCTGGTGACTTAATCACCTCCTAAGGAGCCCAGTTCTTAATATTATCACATTGATGATTAAATTTCAACATACGAATTTTGGTGGGACACATTCAAACCATAGCAGCAACTGTAAACACCATCCATCACTGTATTAATTATTAATGTGGCTTCAATCTACTATCCTGAAAAAATAACACAAATTTACCTCTATCCTATGTGAGGCTTTGTCAGAATAGATTCCTCCTAGTTTCTCAAAATTTTTTGAAATCTGATCATATCTGTTTGTGGCTAGATTTTGAAAAACCCTTCATGTGAAGTGTTCAAGGCATCAGACTGATTCCAGTGTTATCGAATGTTCAAAACTGTAGAGGTGAGTGCTAAACAGACCTGTGCAGCTACTCTAGGGTAAAATTAATTCTCAAATGCCCTCACTGACACTTTGCAGTGTCTTCTCCAGCAGACGTTTCTGACTGCTGCCGGCCTAAGCTCTGCTAATGGAGGTTTATAAAGGCCTTCACAATTCCTATGGTAACCCAGGAGAAAGGCTGTTGCCATGGGGACTAGTGAAGCCTATATAAACCTTCCATCTCCATCAGACAGACGAGAACGATGTAAGAATGAATCCTTTGCTAGTTCACCTCCAGAAATTGCTAATAATTATCTCTGTTTTTGGAAAAAGATTCTTCATTTCTTTCAGGTGAAAATTCATTCACGTTTTTAGCTTCAAATAAGAATTATGCAAAATCTTGCTTGGTGATCTTGGTGTTAACTAAAATCATCCAGAGAATGAAATGGCCAGTGACTGAACCATTTCCAAATTTCTATAGTGTTACCAGCCACTGAATAACATTTATCACAAGCATATTAACTTTTAAAACAAAAGAATAGTATTTCTTTGAAAAGAATGAAACATAAACATATGTCTATTAATGCACCTCTCCATTGTTTTACAATTGGATCCAGGAGAATCTGAGCTCTATGAAGGCAGGATCTGTTTTATTTACTTCCATATCCCCAGCATCTAGCCCATTGTGTTGCAATATTAGGGATTCAGTAAATGAATGAATAAATGAACCAATCAATCAATATACAACTTCATGTTGACAATGGCAGAGATAGTGAGTATTGATGTTCAAGTGTGTAACAAATGAAAGCTACCTCAAAAAACAGTATCTTCATTAATTCATTTATTAAAGGACAATTTGTTAATGTCCACCACATTTATTCATTCAATGATGGCACAGTTCTTGCTTTGGTTCATTCCAAAAATATTTAATAAAGCTCATCTTTAGGGATATCATCCTAAACAGGGCAACATTCCCATCTTCCTGGAGCTCCTGATCTGCAGGCAGAAGCAGACATATATTGCTGTCAGAGTAAAATGGGATTGGTGCGAAAAGAAGCACAACCACCAAAATCTACTTAATCCTGATGGAGCTCAGGGACAGAGAAGACACAGTCTGAGGTAGGCCTTGATGGATGAGTAGGAATTTCACAGGCAGACAAGGCAATGAGAGGAGGTTGTTTGTTGAGAGGAGGAGATGAGGCATTTAATGCAGAAGGAAGAGCATATGTTAAAGAACTTGACCTGTTGAGGGAGTGGCAAGCATTCTCCAGTGGCTAAAGTGCAGGTTTTTTGAGGACTGTGGCAGGAGGCTGATTTATGACAGATTATGATGAGCCTAACATGCTATTCTTATCCAAATTCTTTTCCTGAGTGAGTGGAACATTCACAGCTTGAGCCTGTAGTGAATTTTCAGGAGTTAGGACGGGGTGAGACACGGTCCCCAGATGTGCGTTGTAGAGGAAGAGGGTCATAGAGTGCATCCAGGATATGACAGCATGGCCAAGTTCAGGGCTCTAGCATGAGGAACCCCACCATTCAAAGGGTCAGGTAGTGGGGCAGGCCCAGAGCTTCCCTTGGGGACAGCCACCGGGAGGAGTTGGGGAAAGTGGCCAGGAGGTCCATCTCTTTTAGAGGGTATCTGTGCCCCTCCTGGGTGAAGGCAGGCTTGGGTTGGAACAACACCATGGAATATAGACCTTTTTCAGCAAAAGTAAGACATATTCAGATCTGTGTTTTACAGACATCCTTCTAAGGCAGACAATGAGTAGGATGAGCAGAGCTGGGAAAGCATGAAGGCAACTGCAGGGATTGGAGAAAAAAGGACCATGTGAGAGTTAAGTACCTATAGCATGAAGCAGGCTGATGAGTTCCCTCTTTTCCCTTCAAATATTTACTTAACACTTGTTATTTGCTTGTAGGTTGTCCTGGGTCCAGAGACTACATCTTTCTCAAGTAATGTATAAAACAGACACTCTGAATCTTTCCTTATCCTAAGCTGACACCCTTGAAGAGTTGATGATGGTGTAAGGGTTCAAGATGGAGCAAATATATCTGTGGACTCCTTTGCACATTACTTCCCTCCCCCACGCCCCATTTAGGGTAGAAATAGGTCTGATGGATGGAAGCTACCAAAAAATATTTTAATCAATATTAATAAAAACTTTCTAAAAATGAGGGTAACGAAGAAGATGGGAGATGCTTCCTGGGGTGGCATTGAGTGGTTCCTGACATACTGTAGAGTTCTCAATAAATTATTAACTATTATATCTTACAGTTGTTTCACAAACTTCCAGAGTAAGAAAGTATCAAGGTTATGCTGGCCTCACCAAAGTGATTTAGAAAACATTATCTCTTTTTTTATACTCAGGAAGAGAGTGCATAATATTACCATTATTTCTTTCTTAAATGTTTAAGATAATTCACCTGCGAAGCCATCAGGGCCTAGAGTTTTTTATGTGGGATGGATTTTGATAGTAGATTTAGCTTATTTTATAGAAATAAGAATGTCCACATTTCAGATCTCTTTTAGTGTCTGTTTCAGAAACTTGTGCTCTAGACATCTATTTCATCTAAGTTTCAGATTTATTTTCACAACATTTTTCATAATATCTCCTTCTTTCTTTCAATTTCTGTAGGTTCTGTAGTGATGCTTTCTTTTTCATCCTGATACTTCAAATTTGTCCATCTCTCTTTTTTATTCATGAGTCTTGACAGGAGTTTATTAATTTTATCCATTTTTTCAAGGAACCAACATTTGGTTTGACTGACTATTGTAGATTTGTTTTCTATTTCATTAATTTTTCTTCTTTATTATACTCTTTCTTCTACCTTTTTGGACTTTATTTTGCTTTTGTCCCTAAGTTCTTGCAGTAGATATTTAGGTAATTGATTTTTAGCTTATATTACTTTCTAATATAAGCTTTTAAATCTATTTTTCTCTCAGCACATTTTTAACTTCTCCCATGGTTTCATAAGCTGTAGAATCATTACCATTCAATTTAAAATATGTCATAATTTCTATTATCATTACTTCTTTGACCTAGAGGGTTTTCAGAATGATATTATTTAATTTCCAAACTTATGGGAGTTTTAGAGTCATCTTTTTGTAACTGATATAGCTTAATTCCACTGTGGTCAGAAAACATATTTTAAAAGATTTCAGGCCTTTGAAATTTGTTAAGGTTTGCTTTGCGGTCTAGTATATGTCAATTTAATAACTGCTCCTTATGCACTGAAAAGGACATTTATTCCTTCTTTGCAGTGTTCTATAAGTATCAGTTAGATTAGTTTTGTTTATTGCATTGCTTAGGTATTCTTTGTTCTTACTGATTTCCCTCACGCTTATTCTACTCATTATTATGAGAAGTATGTTAAAGTTTTTCACACTGATGTGCATTCAACTATTTCTTTTAGTTCTATAAAATTTTACCTTATGTATTTTGAAACTGTGTTATCAGATGCATACAAATTTAGAGATCGTTATATCTTTTTGGTGAGTGAAACCTTGTATTATTATCAAAGGTGTCTCTATTTCAGGCAATAATTTTTATCTTAAAAGTTACTTTACTGGTATTTGTAAACCTATATCAATTTTATTTTAGTTAATGTTTATATGATATATCTTGACTATCTTTTTACTTTCAATATTTCTGTGTCTCTAAGAAATGACTCATATGTAGCTTGCCTAGGTTTTATATTTTTATTCAGTTTGACAATCTTTGTATTTTAATAGCATTTAGTATTCATAGAAATAAGTATATTAGTTTATACAACTATTTGAAAATTCATTTTGTATTTGTCCTACCTGTTCTGTTTGTTTTTCATTCTTGTTTTCTCTTTTTGGATTAATGAAGTTCTATTATTATTATTATTATTATTATTATTATCATAACATTTTCCTCTTTATCATTTTTTAGTTACATATTTTTTACTATGTCTTTAATAGCTAGCCTAACAATTAGAACATGCAAACTTGACTTATAGTATAATGTAAATGAGTACTTTTATCACTTCACTGACAATGCTAGGGTTTTAGAACATGTTAATTATTCTTTCCATTGTTCTTTATTCTTCTTGCATTTCAATGTTTTGGAGGAATTATTTTTCTTTTTGTGTGAGGAATTTCCTTTAGTAAGTCTTTTAGTGCAGGTTTGCTAGTGATGAATTCTCTTGTGATCCTTTTGGTCTAAAAATACTGCAGAGCAAAAAGATTTGTCTTCACTAATTAGAAATAAAAACACTTTTTAATTGAAAGAATTTAATATGTATGGAAATTTTTAACAATATCACAAGAAATCCTGTACGCTTTCACCTAGATTTCCCAGTCTTTAGCATTTTGTCACATTTACCTCTCTCTACTTGTACATATTATTTTGAACCATTTGAGAGTAAATTGCAGACAAGATGCCTGAGTACTCCTAATATTTCAAAGTGTATTTCTAGAAACAAGGACATTGTCCTACATACCCACAGTACAACCATCAAAATCCATAGACTCCATTAGAAATCTGCCAACTGTCTTATGAATATCTTTTACGGATCCAGGATACTACCCAGGATCATGGGTTGCATTTAGTTATTGAGTCATTTTATTCTGAAGCAGTTCTTTACTCTTTCCTTATCTTTCATGACATTGATGTTTCTGAAGAGTATAGCCCCATTACTTTATAAAATGTCTCTCAATTTGGACTAATCTCATGTTTCCTAATGGTTGAATTCAAGCTATACATATTTGTCAGGAAAATCACATAAATGATTATTTATTCTCACTGCATCATATCAGGAGTCACATTGTGTTGATTTGTCCCATTATTGACGATGTCAAGTTTTTTCACTTGGTTAAGATGATGCTTGCTAAGTTTATCCACGCTAAGATTAACTAATAACCATTTTGTACTTATCAAGAAATAAGTATTTTATATTTACTAATTAATATGTGTTTTATAGGACAATATTTTGAGACAATGTAAATATTCTGTTTCCTATCAAATTTTAATCCATTAAATTTAGCATCTGTTGATGATTTTGCCCAAATCGATTATTATTATTATTATTATTATTATTATTTTGAGATGGAGTTTCACTCTTGTTGCCCAGGCTGGAGTGCGGTGGCGTGATCCTGGCTCACCGCAACTTCCACCTCCCGGGTTCAAGGGATTCTCCTGCTTCAGCCTCCCGAGTAGCTGGGATTACAGGCATGTGCCACCATGCCCGGCTAATTTTGTACTTTTAGTAGAGATGGGGTTTCTCCATGTTGGTCAGTCTGGTCTCAAACTCCCGATCTCAGGTGATCTGCCCACCTTAGCCTCCCAAAGTGCTGGGATTACAGGTGTGAGCCACCATGCCTGGCCCCAAATCGATTATTACCAAGATATTACCAAATGATGATTTTCTAATTTCATCATTCAGTCTGCATTTATTAGTTTGTATTCTACTTTAAGGTAGAAAAATTGCCTTCTCTCCAATTTATGTTTTAATTCATTTGTTTCAGTATGTATTCATGGATTCTAATTTGATTCAATGGGTTATAATCTATGACTTTCTTTACTTATTTTGATGTACAAATTTTCTTTGATTTGGCCCAACATAAGTACAGGTGCTTGGAAGACCAGTGGCAGTTGAAAATAGGAAGCTCTCTCAAGCTGGCTTTATGTCCCCAAGATTTGATATGTCCCCAAGATTTTTGAGCACTTTCTTAATTTTTGGATCTTCATGATGCTCCTGGCTCGTCTTTTACTTTCATTTTCTCGGCCCTAGAATCCTCCATGTTTCCAGTGGGCTCTGGTTCCTGTTAGTGGAGAATCATGTTTTAGAAACCAAGACCTAAGTATTAGGTATGATCATGGTTATGGGCATCACAGATTCTAGGTCTTCTTCGTGGAAAGAACTAGAAAATATATCCATGTACACACTGACACATTCATGTCAATCTATATCTATCAATATTAAAAGCCAAGAGTTCACACTGATATATCCAATTGTAATCCAGGAACCCTTTTCATATTTAGAACTCCTTTCTCTGAAAATGAGAAATCGGGGCCCCACTATCCTTAATATACTTACTTATTTACTCAATCCCCCTGTTTGTAAGCACTATAGCCCATATGGCATCATTGTAGGAAATAGAAAAATGTGCCTCTTCTGAGTAGATTTGAGGCCCCACTCACCCCTCAGCTGCTTGCTTCTGTGCAGTGAATAATATGCATCACCTACTGCAGCCCTGTCAATTTTAGAGTCTGTGCACTTGACAGTTATCCCATAATTCTTCTCTTAGTATAATTACAATTAATGTGTGAAACTGACAGAAATTGCACAAAAATAAAGCAGTTTGGGTCCAATAAACCACTTCATTTTATTTTCGGCTGAATAAAGTCTTGTGTGTGGTTTCTGTAGAGCTAATTATATTTTTAGGAATAGAGAGCTCAAGGAAAATTTGGATGTGTTACCCTGTTCTGCTAAGCCCTGGTGCTACTGCAGCTGGCACATGGCATGCCTTTGGGCTCAGAAAGTTCAGAAAAGATAAAGTTAGGGGAAAATCTCTGAAGGATAAAAGGCATAACACCAAGGTTGGGAAGATGTAACATAAAAGGAAGGGAAAGAGAGCGCTAAATATATCAGTGTGATAATATACAGAAGGAAGCTGAGGGGGCTCTAATTATCCTGTAAAGAATTTCAAGGGGATTATGCAATTTCTTAATTTCCTAATTTTCTGAAAAGCACTCAAATAAGGAGCAAGACATCTTTTGTGGTTCAGCTTGAATGTCATCACCTTCATGAAATCTTCCCTAATGTCTACTACTGTATTCCATAGCCCCAGCCCCAAATCATGACAGAAATTTGGGTGGAAGGGGGCATGAACCTGAGAAACAGTGGACAGAAGGAAAGACGCACTCAGAATTGAAAAAAATACAGTGGCAAAAATAATAATGGCTCATACCTACTGGGTGCTTCTATATGCCAAGCATTGTCCTTCAAGCTTTCCAGGTGTTCACTCATTGTCCCTCAAAACTGCACTACAAGTAAGGCACTATTACTATTACCCTTGTTTATAGATGAGGAAGCAGACACAGAAAAGTTGGGAAACTTACCTAGAGTGACATGATTATCAAATGGTCACATGGTTATTTCAGGGCCAGAAAATGAACCCAGAAAACTTGACCTTGGGTTCCTAATCAGCATACTATGCTGCCCCTGACAGTGCGGAGGGGAACTGAAATCTCCCAATAACCACCTTTCCTTCAGAAATTCCTGATTGTCTAGGAGCAAAGTTGGCTTTCAGAAGGTAGCCAAGTATGAGTATAAGTGTTTGGGGGACCAGAGGCAGGGGACAGGAGCCTGTTTACAATAACAGAACCAGTGCTAAACGGAGACACGTGGTGCTTTTGAAAAGGAGAATCTTTAAATATTTATTTAATATTTATTTAATAGGTTCTGTGAGACACTAATTTTATAGTTATAAAAATGACGTGCCTCTTTATTGTAAAAAAATTAAAGATTTATTATGTCTACTCAATGCAGTGTAACCCTTTAACTTATTTGGAATCACCTAGAAATTTTTATTTTCAGAATCAGATAGCTTTGAGGGAAGTATAATAAAGGGTTTAAGATATAGATATTAAATGGATCACTCATTCCTAATGAGCAACACTACACTATGTATTATTATATTTTTGAAAATTATTTATGGATTCTGCAAATGGAGTAGACTATTCAATTTTAGAATATTAGCTAGCTGACCCCAGAGTTGGTGGCTCATCCAGTAGTTGTACTGTACACTTTGCACGTGGAAAGAACTAACACTCACCTTGTATTGGCTAGTGCCAGCTAAGAATATTTTTAAAATTTTTACTCCAATGTGCTGTCTGTATGGTTTCAGCAGTTCCAATTCATATTTTGCTAGTTATTTAAAGAAGTCATGTGGAAACCTGAGTAGGCTGGCACCATATTCCTGTTTATTCCAGTGATGTTTTATCATCCCTTATAGATTGGTATCCCAAGAACCTAGAGCTACAATAGGTTACTGCAGGCTGTAAGGAGACAGAACATTAACCTCTTCTACCAGACTTGTGAAAGTGGATGCTTTCCTTAGAAAGACTTGGTAGGCTGAGCAACCTTTGTGGTTATGGTGAGCAGTTACATGAACCATTGGGTGGGAGTCTGACTTGTTGACATAGTATGTTTCTTCTACACATTAGATTCTGAGTCTCTGATTTTGTGTATAAGTGCTCCAGAACAAGAAGATAGTGCCTCAGCAATTCCCGAACCTGGTTCAGTTTACTGATTGCAATGATCATTACACGAACCTGAACAGCTGAGATGGAGTGATAAGATAGGTAGTTCCAACTTCAGGGAGGCCAAGATCTATCTGGTAATTATGGGAGTGCCACAAGCAAAACAGATAAAAGAATGACTTCTTAAACAATTATTCTGGGAACACTGTTCTTATCTGAAGGTGCCCTGTAATTCTTCTTGAGACTTATCTTCATCCAGCCATTATCTTCATCATCATCATCCCCATCATGAAGCGTTACCATGATCCTCACTACCACCATCACCACCACCACTATTACAATAATCAGCATTTCCTGAGACTTCTAATGTGTCAGCTTCCACTTAAACCTCTGCCTGTGATTTCTTCCTTTGATTTTGAAGTATCTGGAGATTTATCTTTCTTTGGAGCCCAGATACGTATTTTGTAAGTGTTCATTTCTATATCGCCTAACATATATGTGTTGGAAGCATAGAGAATAATCAGTTAATTCCAGCTTAGCCTGCCATGTTGCTGGCAAATCTCCCACAGAAATTCATTTAGCCATTGGACAAATACTTAGCCGCAAAAGTCCTTGCCTACATGACACTTAGAATTCTGCAGAAACCTACTCTGGACTTGCTATATGCCAGGAGACTATTCTAGGCTTTACACATATGAACTCACTGAGTCATCACAATCACCGAGGGAGGGTAGTGGCATTATTATCTCCATTTTACAAATGAGAAAACTGTAGCACACAGAGGTTAAGTCAGTTGTCCAAGGTCACACGGGTAGTGAGCAGTGGAGCTAGGGTGTAAATTCAGGCAGCATGGGCACTGAGTTTATGGTTTGACCATTATTCTGTACAACCTTTCTGTATGTGGATCTATGCCTAGAATACATGGGTCTCTCAAAAGTTTTTAATTGAATCATTAAATGATCACACAGTACTACATCATCTGCTGCTTGTGTATCTTCCAGTAGATTCTAAGCTCCTTGATGTTCAGAGGAATATCTTCCTTGACTTTTTAGGTATGGAGCCACGCACAAAGCCTGCACAGAGTATATGCTCAGTAAGATGTCAAACACTGGAATGAATAAATTGCTAAATGGTCCCTAGAATGACAATGCTTCTGGACTTTGGCATACATATGAGTGAGAATCTGGGAAAGTGACTCTGAGATTGCAGGTGGCCTGCCCAGCCCTCACCGGTGGTCTGTACCCCCTACTTCTGGCCACACTTCATACGGGCTGTCAGTACATAACTGAAAGCCACAGGGCTGTTGGTAGGTCACTGAGGTCTTAAAGTTTGGAAACTTTTCTGGAGCTTCATTTTAGGGAAAACTCTTGACAATTAGCAAGGAGTGATTTACTCTCCAGGGAACCCCCGGAAATTGTCATCAATACCTAGAGTAGCTCAGACCTGTGGAGTCTCAAGGTCATCATCTCAGATTTGATGTCCCACAGAGTGTTATAAAGAGCTACATTCTGCCATCTGACATGAATGAGCGAGGCACTTGCAGGATTATTTGAATATATCCTAATTCCTGTTATAAGTGAACAGCAGCATCAATTTTTAGAAGTCTCACTGTAAGTATTTACACTAAAACATTTCAGATACCCAAAGTTAAGAATGTGGAAGGCTATCACATATGATAAAATGGATGCTGGGCAAAAAGTTGTTCTCCTAATTGGTCTAAATGAGAAGGTTGCTAAATGAGAAGGTTGAATTAGATGATCTCTAAAGGTCTTTCCACATTGTTTGTGGAATGATGTATCTATCATTTTTTGTATGCCTACTCTATACCAGCACTATTTTGGGACTCTACCTTTATTGTTTCTAGTAGATAAATATCAAAATAAAGTGACCATGTATTAACTACATTCCTACAAAGACATGCTATTTATTCATTCATTTATTACCTATTGATAGTTTACTGTATGCTAGGCATCAGGCTGGACACCAAGTACCGTGACAGGTGTTGGGACATAAGTTGCCCAGTGTCACAAAGATAAAGAGGGTAGGATAGGAATCAACCTCAGGTACATTAAACTAAAGTTTGAGCTCTTTCTCTAGCTCTCATACCTTTCTTCTAAGGTTCTTTGTCCTTAAAATACATGTGAATAGCAAAGACATGGAATCAACCTAGATGCCCATCAACAGTGGATTGGATAAAGAAAATGTGGTACATATACACCATGAATTACTACATAGCCATAAAAAAGAACAAATCGTATTCTCCATATTAATATGAAGGCCATTATCCTAAGCAAATTAATGCAGGAACAGAAAGCCAAATAATGCATGTTCTCGCTTATAAGTAGGAACTAAACAATGGGTACTCATGGACAAAAAGGTGGCAAGAATAGACACCAGAGACTACTGAATGGGGGAGGGAAGAAGGGAGATGAGGGTTGAAAAACTACTAGGTACTATGCTCACTATCTGGGTGATGAAAGCAATCATACCCCAAACCTCAGCATCACACAATATTCTTATGCAACAAACCTACACATGTAACACTGAATCTAAAATAGAAGTTGAAATTATAAAAATAAAATAAAATATATGTGAATTACTGACACTTTTTCTAATTCCTACTCCAGTGATTCTCCTGGCCATGTATTAGAATCATTCAAACCAATTAGATAAATATTTCTCAGGGAGGGGGAGGGAGAATCAATGTTTTGTTTTCAAAATTCCCCAGGTGATGGAAATGTGCTGCCAGAGTTGAAAACCAAATCCTTTTAGAGTCTAACTTTATGAAATTTTTTTTGTTTAGAATTGTGGTAAAATACACATAACATAAAATTTACTACTGTAATCACTTCGAGTGTACAGTTCAATAATATTAAGTACACTCACATTGTTGTATAACTAATCTCCAGAATTATCTTCATTTGCAAATCTGAAGCTCTGGTACCCATTAAGCAGCTCCCTCTGCCCCCTCCCTTCTTCAGTCCCTGACAACCACTTTTTTATTTTGACCTTATGAATTTGCTTATTCTAGGTACTTCATAAGCGGAATTGTATGGTATTTATCTTTTTGTGACTGGTTTACTTCATTTAGTATAATGTCCTCAGATTTATCCATGTTGTAGCATGTGTCAGAATTTCCTTCCTTTTTGTCTTTGTGTTTGCAACTATAATAGAATACCAGAGGTGAGGTAATGATAATGAATGCAAATTTATCATATTATAGTTCTGGAGACCAGGAAGCCCAAGACTGAGAGGCCAGCATTTGGCTAGGGTCTTCTTGCTGTGTCATCCCATTCCAAAAGTCTGAAAGACAAGAGAGGGCAAGAGGGAGCTGACTTTGTCCTTTTATAACAGCACCAATCCCACCTATGGCAGTGGGACCTCATGGTCCAACTACATCTTACAGGTCCCACCTCTTAATATGGTGTATGATGGTGATTAAATCTCAACATGAGTTTCGGAGGGGACAAACATTCAAACCGTAACACTTTTTAAGGCTGAATAATATTCCATTGTATGTATATACAATGTTTTCTTTACCCATTCACCCATCAATAGATGACTGGGTTGCTCTCAACTCTTGGCTATAGCAAATGACGTTGCTATGAACATAGGTGTACAAATACCTTGTTGAGATCCTGCTTTCAATTCTTTTGTGCATATACACAGAAGTGGAATTTCTGGATCATACAGTAATTCTATGTTTAGTATTTTGAGGAACTCCTATACTGTTTCACACTGGCTGCACAATTTTGCATTCACATTAACAGTGCACAAGGATTCCACTTTCTCCACATTTTCACCAATGCTTGTTATTCTCTCTCTCTCTCTCTCTCTCTCTCTCTTTCTGTGTGTGTGTGTGTGTGTGTGTGTGTGTGGTAGCTATCCTAATGAGTGTGGTTTTCTAATTTAATTTTTAAATCCATTTGTATTTATGTGTGGGGATCTATTTTATCACATAGTTTTAGTTATTTGTGAATTTTTCAATGATTTTACATCATTTTTCTACTCTCATTTGAAGAATCTCTTAAGAGTCAGTATTGATCACCCTTCTTAGAACTTGGGAGTGGGTTGATGCTGAAGAGTCATTCGACAGGATCTCTGTTTTCAAGTTGCTTACAGTCTAGCTGGGAGCTTGCTTACAGCCTTGCTGGATTTTTGTCTTGGCTCAACTCATATCTGCTGCTATCTGGTGGCTCAAGTCCTTGAAAGATAGAGATGGCTGAAAATGCATGGTAGCCAAGTGGAGGGTGAGACGGTATTCCATATGGAGAGAATACGTGGAGTGAATTATGGAGCTGGGAATGGGCATGCTATTTTGGAACAAATACTGGCCTGATTAGAACTCAAATTTATGTTGGAAAAAGGTGGGGAAAACTATCAGATCAGTCCAAGCAGGTATGGGATAATCTTGGAAGTCAGGTGGGGCATTGAGAATCATTGGGGCAGGTTGCAGGGTTCTCCAGCAGGGGAGTGCACACCAGGCTCCAAGAAGTGTTTGTGTTGATGGGAATAGAGGAGAGATGCCACAATGAGTGAGTGGTCGCCCAGGCAAGAGCATCATCAAAGGCACTAGACTTATCTTTAAGGGAGAAACTGTAAGTGTTGGAGACAGATTGAATATGGGAACCAGAGAAGAGGTGTCTTTCAGAACTGTGGAATATTCTGGGAGATGAAGTAGTTATTTCTTCAAAGATGATTGTAAGCTGGTTGTGGTAGCTCCCAGCTGTAACCTCAATAACTTCAACTACTCAGGAGGCCAAGACAGGAGGATTCCTTGAGGTCAGGAGTTCAGGGCCAACCTAGGCAACATAGCGAGATCTCATCTTAAAAAATAAACAAATAAATTAGCTGGGTATGGTCATGTGAACCTATAGTCCTAGCTACTTGGGAGTCTGTGGCAAGAAGATTGCTGGGGTCCAGGAATTCAAGGCTACAGTGAGCTGTGAGGCTGCCCGGGTGGCAGTATGAGACCCCATCTCTACAAAAAACAAACAAAGGAAATTGTAGTTGTGAGGAAGATGGAGAGCCCCAGTAATGGTATTCATTATGTTTGAGTGCAAGGGAGAGAAAACCAAAATATCAGCAACTTAAACAAGACGCAAGTTTATATTTCTGACACTAAAACCAAGTCCAAAACTGAGCAGACTAGTATTCATATAAGTGGTCAGGATTCCCATGGTCACATCAACCCCAGTGTGGCCACTGTCCTGCTGACCTCTGCCCTTCTCTTCCTTCCACTTTCTTCTGACTGTTAAAATCCAAGCCTTCTTCCTTCTTGATTCCCCACAGCCAGCCAGGAGCAAATGCCACTGTCCATCTACAATGCATCTTTGCCTGTTCACTCGACTCCACCTGCCCCAGTGCTGGTCTCAGCTCTCTCCTTGCGATTTTCCCCCAGCCGCCTTGAATGTTCTTCCAGTCTCTTCTCTAATCCATCTTTCTCATGGCTGTCAGGTTAGCCCTTCTAAAGAGCACATCACTCCTGACCCACAGCCTTTTGATGATGTCCTATAGCTTCTAAAATAGTCAGAACTCTTGAGCTTGACATTCAAGGCTCTAGGTCAATTAGGTAAAATCTTTTCTTTTTTAGGGGGGAAGGGGGAATGGAGTCTCACTCTGTCACCCAGGTTGGAGTGCAGTGGCACGATCTCGGCTCACTGCAACTTCCGCCTCCTGGTTTCAAGTGATTTTCCTGCCTCAGCCTCCCAAGTAGCTGGGAATACAGGCTCGTGCCACCACGCCTGGCTAATTTTTTGTATTTTTAGTAGAGATGGGGTTTCACTGTATTAGCCAGGAGGGTCTCAATCTCCTGGCCCCATGATCCACCCACCTTGACCTCCCAAAGTGCTGGGATTACAGGCATGAACCGCCACGCCCGGCCAATTAGCTAAAATCTTAAAGACAATTGCTTAATTTCATTTTAACATTCTTATTTTAATTTCATCTAATTTTTAAAACACTTTAAAGGAGATAACTTTTAGGTAAATTTCTTTTTAGGAGAATTAATGACTAGGAGAAATCACTTAAATTGAAGTGTTTTCACATTCAAAGCCAATAACAAGATGACTGCACTCCACCTTTTCAAATGTAGTCCAATTTTGTCTTAATGGATCAAGACCATTTATCCAAGTTACCAAAAATCTATGAGTTTTCTAGATTATCTTTGAGTCTCCACGAGTCAGTTAGGAAGTTGGATCTGAGAAGGGTTGACTTAAAACCCAGGAGTAGGCCTGGCTGAGGTCTAGATGTGCCTAAGGGCTTGTGGTTTTGTGAGCTCTGCCCTGCTCTGATGCTTTCTTGACAGCAAAGAAACCCGACTCCACCCCGTGTGTCTCCAGGAAGTGAAGGGTGCACACTGGAAGGGGGTTGTTATGGTCCTTGGCAGCATCTATCTGGAACTGGCTTAGGATGGATACAGATCTGAATCTCAGCCCCATGCTTACTCTCTTGTGATCTCGACATTTTGCCTTTTATTTCTGGCCTCGGTTGCCTCGCCATAAAAAGGGACTGATCGCAGGATTTCACACCCTCCTCATGTTGTTGTTAAAAAGATTAAAGATGCCAGGACACTTTTCAATTATAACTATCTTATGGGAATTTTAATACTTCCTCTATTTGTTTTCTAGGACTGCTGTAACAAATTAGGGTGTCTTAAGATGACAGAAATGTATATTTTCACAGTTCTGGAGGCTTGAAATCTAAAATCAAGGTGTCTGCAGACCCACACTCCCTCCAGGGGCTCTAGGGAAGAATTCTTTTCTGTCTCTAGGGAAGAATTCCTTTTTGTCTCTTCCTAGCTTTTGTGTTCTGGCAATCCTGGGCAGCCCTTGGTTTGTAGAGGCATTACTCTTTTGCTGTGGGAGGTGGATTGGAGGAAAGAGCACCAGATACCCAGGTTCTAGTCCGAGTTCTGTGGGATTTTAAGTAGGTCCTTTCACCATCTAGCTCTCAGTTTCTGCATGCATGAAACAGGGCATTAGGCCATGAGAGCTGTAAGACCACAGGCCTGTGAAGGGGCTTGGAGAAGAGGGAGGGCTAAGGACTGCTTAAGAAAAGAGGGCTTAAGAAAAATTGCCTGCCTTTTATCCTGCTTATAAAAATTGTACATTCAGTTGCGATGGTGGTGATGGTTACACAACAATGGGAATGTACTAAAGCCACAAAACTGTACAATTAAAAATGGTTACAGACCGGGCGTGGTGGCTCACGCCTATAATTCCAACACTTTGGAGGCCGAGGTGGGTGAATCATGAGGTCAGGAGTTCGAGACCAGCCTGGCCAACATGGTGAAACTCCATCTCTACTAAAAATACAAAAACTAGCCGGGCGTGGTGGCACACGCCTGTAATTCTAGTTAGTCAGGAGGCTGAGACAGGAGAATCACTTGAACCCGGGAAGTGGAGGTTGCAGTGAGCTGAGATCACACCACTGCACTCCAGGCTGAGGGACAGAGAGAGACTCCATCTCAGAAAAAAAGAAGAAGAAAAAAAGAGGTTACAGTGGTACATTTTATGTTATGTACGTTTTACCACAACAAAAAACAACAATGAAAGTCGTCATTTGTGATACAGGGTTTCGCAGTTTATAAATTTCTTTCATCTCTCTATGTGATCTTCAGAACAGCTCCATGAGGTAGGCATGATAAGTGTTGGTATTCCTATTTTACAGATGGGGAAACAGATTCAAAGCAGAATGCCCTGCTGCAGTTTCCTCATCACAAGTGTGCTGTTTTTTTCCAGCATGCCACTGTGGCTGCCTCTGGGCTTAGCACTGGCTCACTCTAGAACTGAAGACGTGTTCATGGGCTCTGTGTCACCCAATGCAATGCCACACACTGTGGGTGTTCTGTGAACAGCTCTTGGTGTTGATGACTCAGATGTTGGGGAGAGGAAGGAGAAACTAACAAACGGGGGGATTTGACCAACACATATGCCAGGCACTGACCTAGGCTCTGTGAGCTCAGCAGTGAACCAAGCAGATACAGCCACTGCCTTCGTGCAGCTCAGCATCTCATGGGAAGGCAGGCACTTAGTCAATAAGTGCAGAGCCAAAGTTTAATTGAACATGCACAAGCATGTGATGTGTTGCAGAGGGGAAGCTGCAGTGCTTTGGATGGAAGGAGTGGAGAAACTCACTGACATTGTGGTGGTAGTCAGGGAAGGCTTCCCAGAGGAGGCGAGGCAGTCACAGAGACCTGTCAGAGGAGTGGGGGTTGGGGCAGGGCTGGCACTGAGGGTGGACCCAAAGGTTACAGGAAAGCTGGAAAGAAGATCATAACAAAGGTTCTGTTTTACTTCCTTTGTTGTAAAGTGAACTTCCTCAAAAAGCACCTTGAAAAAAAGAGAAAATGGTTTCAGGAGCTGTTATTTTTTGCCTCCTTGGCCTCAAAACTGAGCTGAATGGAGGAAGTTTAATGTGAAACTTTTGATGCACTGTGCATTAATTAATTAATTAACCCATAGTGCATCGAATGTCAAAGGCATTTAATGAAAAAGCAAAGGCGCCAGGCCTTTGGTTCTGCTCAAGAGGCATGCCCACTTGCAGAAGCCCTCGGGGGTTTAGGAACCTGCCTTTCTGTCCCCTTAGATGCTATTAGGGTGAATCCGAGGGATGTGAGAGTGAGTGAGTTAAATAGCTAAGCAGTACTCCAGTGCCATTCTCTTCCCTCTCTACTCACACCCCTGCCTGGGCTTCTCACAGCTCTGAGAAGCTCTGGAGTACTCCTTTTCCTCCTCACTTGAGACTATCTCAAGAAATCATGGTGTAGAGACACTAGCAGCATAATCTGTGGACTCTTACATTGTCTTTTTTTTTTTTTTTCCTTATTAATTGCATGACCACAGTTTTCTCACCTGTAGCATGGGGGATGATACTGCCTTCTTCATAAGATTAGTCCTTTGAATTTTTTAGAATTTGTATTTTATAGATGCAGCAACAGGACCCAAAAAAATTAAGTGATTTGTGCAAAGTTACACAGCTGGTAACAGTGATGAGAAATGGAGCTCAGGTTTTCTGTTTCTAAACCCAGTGTTCTTTCCACTAGCAAAGCTTCCCAGCCATGGCATATTGATGGGTCCTCAGTATCCAAAATGTCAGTGTCCTGGGATGACGAGGTAAGGCCTGGGGCTCCAAGGCAAAAGGTTGAGAAGCCCTGAATATAGGACCCTGTAGTTAAAAAAAAAAAAAAAATGGATGTGCTAATGTTGCTATAATGTCATTGAGCATAGGTTTAACTTTTTTGTTATTATTTTTGTGCCAGGTTATTTGTTGGAAGCAGAATTATCTACTAGAATTGGCCTAGGAGTGTCACATCTTTGTGTGTTAAATGACACAGCTGTGGTATCATTAGAGCTCTACTTCCCTTCCTGCTGGGCAGCTCAGCATCATGTGTTCCCGATCTCAGCCCTAGACTCCTGGGGTCACTGTCTAGTCATGCTGCCTTTCTTAGTGTCAGAGTCAGCTTATGACACAGTCTCAAGGAGTCACTGCCACCTCTCTTATTTCCATGTCCCCGATTTCAAATTTATTTTATTTTTATATTCATTTATTTATTTTGAGATGGAGTCTCACTCTTGTTGCCCAGGAAGGAGTGCAGTGGCACGACTTCAGCTCACTGCAACCTCCGCCTCCCGGATTCAAGCAATTCTCCTGCCTCAGCCTCCCGAGTAGCTGGGATTACAGCCATGCACCACCACACCTGGCTGATTTTGTATTTTTAGTAGAGACGAGGTTTCACCATGTTGGTGAGGCTGATCTCAAACTCCCGACCTCAGGTGATCCACCCGCCTCGGCTTCCCAAAGTGCTGAGATTACAGGCATGAGCCACTGCACCCAGCCCCAATTTCAAATTTATCAGAAAGAGCTGCTTAGCTTTCAATGTCCTTGCATGGACCCTGTTACATATAATGGTCTTTAGGCCACACTCCTTTTAGTCAGAAAACGTGAGTGAGTGAGTTGGTATATTCTTCCTCTTCTACTTTTTTTTTTTTTCTTATTCACTGTTAATTCCCCTTAAAAAATCAAAGGATAGGAGAACTTTAAGCATTTTGAAAGAGACAGTTAATCAATACACATTATTCTCCAAACATTCTAGGAAATTCAAGGAAATTATAAAGTGCCTCCTAAAGACCTCTTCAGATATCTGTGTGCCTGCCCTTCAGAGAGAAAGTTTCCTCTTGGCACATAAAGAAGTCAAATTAGGCCCAGAAGAGACTATCCTTGTTGGAGCGTGAATGTCAAAGAAACAATCTTCAGTAAAAGAGCTTTCTCTCTCAGCATGCTCTGAGAGAAGAATAACTTTGGTTATTGGTGATGCCTGTGAAAAGAGTAGTGAAAGAGTTTTGGGGATCACAAGAACGGATATTTGTATGAAGTCTGAATGTCTTGATTAGTAGGAATTTTAGCTTCTAGCATCCTTGGTAAAGAAACTTTTTACTTCAGAGTGCACTGGGATTTGGGAGCTGCAAAAGGGATAGTACCCAGCCTCTCCCAAGAGAGGTGCTAAGTGCCTTTATCAGGCTCAGTGGTACCTGCTTGGGAACAATCTCTTTAGATGTATGGAATAAACACTTGCCCATCTCCTCTGCCAACTTCAGAGCGAGGACCTGGTATGACTTTGGGGCCAGGACATTGTCCCCAGCCCAGAGGACAGTCCTGCTTGGAGGATATTTACAAATACTTTCCTGGTGACCAGGTTTCATAGCTTAGAGATTTCAAGAGAATTGGCTTACAGCAAAAGGCAGTCCCTAGGAACTGAAACTTAAAGAGTTTCACAATCGTTAATCAAGCTAAAGTTCACCTTTTCTGTGGGTGGGTGAGTCCCATGATTCCAGCTCAGCCTGGTCCAGCTGGCTGGAGTCTTCTTTTGGGAGACAAACCACAGCTGAGCACCCTCCCAGGCCCTGAGAGGAGGTCACATCTCTCACAGCCTCCTGGGTGTCAGAGGCTGTGGCCACCAGTGGTCCCTACACCAGTCAATGTGGTCCAAGCTCAATGCCCCTGCTTATCAGTTTACAGAAATTATTCAGTATCTGTTTATACTGCAAGAACTAGCTCAGAAGCCCCAGTCACCTATCTCTGGGGGAATAGTGCAGGAGCAATCTACTCAGCTGAAACACATTAGGAAGTAGCATTGTTTAGAGTATAATTCAAATCTCAATTTTTCCATTTTCCATCTGTATAACTTTGGGCAAATACTTAACATCTGTGAGCTTCAGTTCTCTTACCTATAAAATAGAAATAATATTGTATTTCTTAAATAATATAAATTATATGAAGCATGCACAATGTTTAGCCCAAACCCTGGCAAGGAGTAGGCCCTCAATAAATGATGGATGTAAACTATGCCAGCAATACAAGAAATGGAAGTGGAGGCTTCCCCTGCATTGACTTAGGGCAAGTCCTTCCTTCTTGGGCTTATGTCAACTGAGAGATGGTATTAGATCAGGGAACACCTTGGTGAAATCAGATCCAAGAGAACTAGGCTTGAGTTCAGAGGCCCTCTGGCTCTGAGGAGGTTTCTGTCAGGCCCCAAGGCTGTGCCAGATTCTGCTGGAAACGTTGTACTCTTTATTCATTCTTCGTAGCCCACCTCTCAGGCCAACCACCTTTTGGTTGATACACAATACATCTCTAAACCCTTGATTATACCAATAATCCGACTGAAAGACAGCTTGGGTCTCCTTGTGGGCTCAAGGATACTTCACAGAGCCTCTTAAAGCATCTAAAATGTACCAGACATTAATCTAAATGCTGGGAATAAGGAGATAAATAAAATAAACTAAATACCTGCCCTCATGGGGCTTACATTCTCATGGGGAGACAGACAATAAACAAGAATATAATTAATGCAATATAATATAATATATAATACAAAAATTTAATATAATATAGTGTTATGAAAATAAAAAAAACAAGCAGCTGAGGAGATCAGAAAAGGTCTTTCTGGCAAAGTAATGTTTGAGCAGAATCTTGGATTAAGTAATGAAGAAAAGCATTGAATGTCTGGGATAAAACTGTCCTGTGCAAGTGGAATGACAAGCACCAATTTCCTGAACCAAGAGGGTGGTTGTTAGATTAGAGAACACAAGGGGCTGAAGTGGGGTCAAACAAGGGGACAGAAGAAAATGAAGTTAAGGGATCAGGGTAAGCCAGATCTGCAGGGGTCTCACAGATCATGATAATGTCTTTGGAGTTTATTTGGAATGAGACAGGAAATCATGAGGGGTCTTTGTGAGTGATCTGATTTATGTCTTTAAACGATCACTCTGGTTGCCATAGGAAGAATAGACAATTAGGTGGTGAAGGTAGAAAAAGGAAGACTGGTGAAAACCCTTTTGCCGTGTTCCAGACAGGGAGTGTTTGTGGGTTGGGGGAAGGTGGTATTGGTGGAGATAAGAAGTGGCTGTATTCAGGATATATTTTGAAAATGAAAGTGATGGTCCTTGTGGGATAGATTGGATATAGATGTGGGGGCTATGGAACATAAGAGTCAAAGATGAGTCCCACTTTTTGACCTGAGAACCTTGATGAATGAAGTTGCTATTTATTGGGATGAGAAGAGCTGCTGAAGGAATAGACTGGAGGAGTTAGAAATGCTGAGTCCATCCCCAGATGGCTTTCAGACATCTGAGTGCAGTCACTGAGGTCCTTTTGAGGGTCAGAGTGCTGGGAAGACGAATCAGAGGCCTTGCTTTCCCAAAGGAGGCAGCAAGCACTCCCTGTCTGTGATCACAGAACTGAAGCTGTAAAGAGCACCCACAGGAGGTGCTCCTTGGATGCTCAGTCTTAGAAAAGAGGCAGGGTGACTGTGACCGAGGCTGGGGGCAGCTAAAAGTTAGACTAGTGATGGATAATATTTGAACATAGAGAGCTGCTCAACACTGCATTTGGACTTGAATCTTTTTGTGTAAATAAGAAAGAAAAACCTGGGTTCGTAGAATGTCTTACAATTTAGTATGTGCTTTCAAATCCATCGTCATATTTACCCTATGAGGTAGTGACTGCTATCTTCAGTTTGGAGATGAGGAAATGGAAGTTCAGAGACGTTCAATGACTTGCCTAAGGTCACAGAACTAACAGGTAAGGGAATCCTCAAATCTAGAAGTTTTGTAACCCCTAAAATATCCATTTTGTTGTTTTGTTTTCATTTTATCCTGGTTATTATGGAATAGTCACATTGATTCTGCCAATTAAAAAATCAAATCTATAGTATCTAAGATGGCTGTAAAATGTCCTCGTTGTCCCCTGTTGACTGCACATGACCTGTGTGGCCTCCCAGGCATTTCTTTGCAATCCAAGGCTTTTCTGGAAGCTTTTTGTGAGTATCACCCCAATTCCTGTCCCTCTTAACAAATTCTCTTTTTAATCAATGGTTTATTTGCATTGAAAGAGGTTTTCATGCTGAGCAATATTTTGGGAACATTTTACAATTCCTGTTGCTAAAGTTCCGAGAGAAGACATTCCAAAAAAGGCCCTTTCTCTATCGGATTATTTCAAAACAATGGGAAGAGAATAGTTTTTCAATGAGCATTTCAGAAATTCCTGCAAGGTATCATTTAGTTCTGATTGAGACCACGACGGTGTCTACTTGGTGCTAAACACTTGAATGAAAAATGAAAATGACAAGAAATGAGATGTTAGGACTGGGTAAAAGTCCAGCTCTGATGTCCCTTAGACACTGTAAGTCATTGCCCTTGGGTCACCCAAATACCCTTAGGCTCTCCTCTCAATCATAGCAGCCTATGAAGGAGTGGACAGAGCCCTGGGTCTGAAGAATGACGTTGGAGTGTCACTCTTAACTCCGGTACTTCCTGGTGTGTGATCTTGTCCAGACTCAGCTTCATCATCTGTGAAATGAATATGAGAATGCTCACACAACTTCCTTTAAAAAGTTTATAGGAACAAATTAAGCAAATTTTGAACTAGGCAGGAGTCTTGTTGTACTTATCTTTGCATCTGCAGATCCAAATACAGGCATGTAATAGGGACTGAATACGATTTTGTTGAATATTTTATAAATGGGTATAGTACAGGCAATGCTCTAGCACCTATTATTTACATAACTCTATTCATACTTGCCAAGTACCTCTGGTATGTAAGCAAAGTTGCCATTTCTAGAATATGAGGACACATAATCAGAAAAATAATATTTACTAAAAGCATAAAATGTGCTATGCTAGATGTGAAAATGTTTTTTCAGTTAGTCCAAGCAGTGAATAATCCCAGCTTTTGTTCTACTTGGAGCACCTGTTTGTAATCCATGTCATAAATATTTTCATGACTATTGCTTAGTAGTCAATGAGTTTCTTTGTTGGCATAGAATTTAAGATATTTCCCTAATAAGGACACCCAGTGTTAAAGCAATGAATTTCTATAGCTATGCAGTTCAGAGAGTTACCTAGGAGATGAAAAGCTAATCTGTCTGGAATTTCTGCCCTTGAGACCAAAGATACTATAAATTTGCTCTGGAAGAAAATAATCATGGTAAGCATCTTAATTTCTTCCATCTCGTTTCCAAGCAGATGTCGCCGTGTTTTAGCCTGGAATTCATCATCTCTCTGATACATCAACATTGACATATTACATCTTCATCTCTTATTATAGAAAATGGAAATGAAACCAGAATGTGAGCATGTTGAATGAATTGGACTCCCCAGAGATTTGGGGGAGAAGAAAACCTCCCACTCGCCTTTGACTTTTGGATTTCTTGTTTCCTTCATGTTTAGATTGCACTTTGAGAAGTCCATCTGGAAGTTCACTTTGTATATTTTGCAAATGCAAGCAGAGCTTATTATCAAAAGACAAAGCTCCAGAGGAAGCAAAACATTTGGGGAGGTGGGAGAGAAGCACCTAAAAAATCTAGTGACAGTATGAAGGTTAAACTCCAGAGATTAAACTCCATTTATTTCTGGGCTTGACTTTGTCAGTCTGCTAGTGTGGGTGAATGCTTAGATATGTTTAGCCGTTTGCTTTCTATCCATTAAGCTCTCCGTTTAGAGGATGAATTTGGATAGGTGTCAATACCTGCAAATGTCATCAATCCTGTAACACCTTTTTGGTGCTGAGTTATCATAGGAGCACTGCACAGCCTGCCTGGGACTCCAGTCCTCCCACAGTGGGCATCACTACACTTCTTTCATTTTTCTGGCCTCAGGAAAACATTCTTCGGATTTCAGGATCCTATTATATGTTGAGTGAATTGCGTTCTTCTTGAATTCCTTACAAAGTCACTCTGGTCCTTTGAGATTAGAAGTTTAAACTTGGAAGGCCATACCTCATCGAGTTCTCTTCACTGTGGCTCCCCAGGCATTTCTGTCACAGCCAGACTTAATCCCCTTCAGACATATCAAGTCAACCATCAGTGAAGGTGGTCTTTATTTCCTTCCACATGCTGCAGAGATTAAGGCCGCCTGATTTTCTCATATATTCCCTGGCACACTGACCACAGACTCTGCTGTGGTCCAAGATGGATAGAAATAATGTTTACAACTTGGCCCAAACTTGTTGGCCATTTGTGGGAAAAATCCATTTTATCCTAGAGTCACAAGGGCTAATGCCATCTTGGCCATAATAGGCTAATTGGAATGAACATTAACACCCCAGGACCTCTTCGTTAATTTATGGACCAGGGAAGAGAAAAAGCTGTTTGTTTTAGTAGTTCTGGGGAAAACTGTCAGCATTAGGCATTGGGGGATAGGAGGCTGGGGGCATGAGAATGGCATTGAATTTAGAGTTGGAACCCAAGTTCAAATCCTAGCTACAGTATCCTCTAGATCTCTAGATATGTGACCTTGGACCAGTAGCTTAATCTTCCTTGGCCCATGTTCTCACCTGGAAGATGAGAATGCTGTTATCTGTTCTACACAATCACTAAATGGTTGTTATAAGGGATAGGGGGTGTCTTGAAAACAATCAAGTGCTAATGGAGTTAAGAGCTACTGCCATTGTCACCCACATCACATTATGAGTGGTCTAATAACCATTTATTGCAAGTTTTATGACAAATTCTATATAACAAAAGTTTCTTATGTGCCTCTCTGAGCCTTGGTTCTCTTACTATAAAACGATATGAAAATGATTCTACATAGCTCACAGATTCAATGAGACAATGAGTATGAGTAGGCCTGGACCGCACAAGGTGGGTTTTATCTCTCTCTCTCTTGACACTAGCCAGGGACCTGGTAGAGTAGCTGTTCAATATGTATTTTTTTGATCTAAGTTTCCCACAAATACTTTCCTGAAAGCTTTCTGGCAATAGGGTCTTGGAATGCCACTGCTGAACACATTGGAAAACCTAGCAAACAAGGAGGCAAGGAAAACTGCTGCCTATCTCCTTGCCCCCAGTTGTGATATTGTCCCCATTTCTCCCAGTCCTGTCCTGGCTGGGGGATGCTGTGATTCCACTTAAAGAGGAAAGTTCAAGATAGCACAGTCCAAGAAGAGAGACCAGGGTAGGGAAGGGACTGGAAACAAAGTCAAATGAAATGAGGCATTTTCATGAGCACTGGGATACTGAATCTGGAGAACAGAACCCATGGAGTTCCACGACAGTCATCAAAGATCTGAAGGAATTGGTGTTTTCCAAATTTTCCAATGAAAACCAAAAGTAAGAAAGATATTTTTATAACACAATCTAGAACATATTTATATAAATAACCAAAATTATAATACCAGTTACTATTACAAGCTCTAAATGCTGATATTTTCTACTCTGAATATTCAATTCAATTAGATTTTATTCAATTCTTTCCTCTTCTATCCTATCTTGGCCTTTTCTAATTTCATTCAATATCATGCTAGATGTAATTCCAAAATTGATTTAATGGCATATTAATGAAAAATATTGATGTAGAAGACATGGATAGTCCCAAAAGATGAAATTAGGACTTTGGGTTGAAAATTAGAGTAAATTTCAGCCCAAAACAAAGAAAAAAATTACTACCAATTAAACACACTATAATATAGAATGACTCTCTATGTTAGTGAGACCCTCATTCTTGGATATTTTCAAGATTAGACCTAATTGATATGCTGTATTTATGGATTAAGGGCCCACCAATTTCTAAGACTTCAAGAGTCTACAATTCATAATGAACTAAAAGAGAAAGTCTAGAATATAAAGGGAAGATTTTTGTCCAAAAAAAAAACTAAAAAGAAAGAGGCAAGGATGAAGGTGGTAAAATCTGGGAGATTGTCTCTCCTTAGCTTCTGTCCAGTTAAAGATAAAACATTGCTATATTTTTATTTCTTATTGAATGATCTCCCTTCTCTCCTTTCTTAAGGAAAAAAAAAATTGTTTCTATTGATAGTAGCACATTTTAAAGCTGTTGCTCCAAAGCTGTTGGGACACCCCTTTTTCAAATGTTATAGTGACTTTAAACCATCACAGGTTAAGTAGTTACCTTTTGGATATTTTACAGAGTTCGTGTTTCACTGTGCCCTGGGCTTAGCACAATGTCAGGTATAGAGTCATCGCAAATAATTGCCTATTACACAAATGAATGAATGCATGCATGCAAGGAGGACTCCACTAATTTTCTTAGAAAGGAGTATCTTTGAGTGACTGGTCTAGATCTTGATGGGAAATAGTGTGTTTACGAATGAGAAAGATTAGTAATGATAGTTGAAATGTTGACCAGCAGATGATATCTAAGCATTCTGGACATTTTTAGAGACAAAAACTCTGAGAATTTCATGAAAATAAAGGATTCCATCTTTAGAAAAACAAACATATGCATATTTATATAAAATTATGCATGCAATTTCAGGAGTGCAGTTATCCACTCTCTAGCCTAAAGTTAAGCTTAGCAACTGGATCTGACTCAAACAGAAATTTCTTGTATTTGCTTAAGCAGGTAAAATTTTGGAGACAGTGGAATGAAGCTAACAGGAATGCATCCTTACTATGCACCAGGTACATTGTTCAGTATTTTATTTACATTAGTTCATAATAACCATGTGAGGTAGGTACAATTATTGTCTCCTATATAGCCACACATATATTTTATATATACTATATATAATATACATATACCCAAAAATAATATACATATACACACACAAATACATATGCAAACAATGTCACATTCATGCCACCCAATTCTCTTCCTTGTTCTTTTTGTCCCTCAATCAATAGCTTTTATCCCCTGTTCCTCCTCAGGCTCAGAATTTAAAACATAAAAATATTGTTTAGCACTCATCTTTGCAGAAGTCCACTCTCACCTGGTGACCTCTCTAAAACAAAGACGTAGCTCATTCTCTGGGAAGGGAGCACGGGTTTCTGTTTCTTTCAAGCTGGGCTGCATCCTTGGGTCTGTGGAGTGTTGTGTGCTAACGAGTGCTACTGGTGTTGGGGAGTGAGGTCTCCTAGACAGGGTTTCAAGTCATCGACATAGACTAGTTAAAGCAGGAGTACGGGGGAATTTGCTCAGGGGTTCCTTGGAGAGTGAGAAGCAATGACTGAGACTGGTGTGCTGAGCAACCCCATTGTTTATCAAGTGGGAAAGGAAGAGGGTCAGCAGTAGGACACTGAGAGGGAGTAACCAGAGTGAAGGCAGGAGCAGGACTCAAAGGGAATGCTTTCAAAAGCCGAAGGAGGAGAATTTCAAGAAGCAGGACATGGTCAGCAGTGTCATGCCATGAAGGAGAAAGTAAAATGAAGTTGGAAGTAATCCATGGAGTCAGCTATCAGTTCATTGATGTTAACAAGACCAATCTCTGTGAAGCAGTGAGGGCAGAAAGCATTGCTGTGGGGTATGGAGTAAACGAGAGATGAAGAAGTTGAGAACTGAAATATGGACCACTGTTTCTCAAATGCTGGACATAAACTTAGCTATTATCAGTCATCTGCAGGGCTTTAAAAGTGAATAAATCTGGAGTGGATCCCAAGGATCTATATTTCTAGAAAGCTAGGTGTGGGAATTGTAAGAATGTAAAATATATGACAGCAAAGATCCTGTCTCATTCACCACTGAATCCCCAGAAGCTGGAGTAGTTTCTGCCCATAGCAGTTTCTCAGTAACTGTGTAGGACAGCAGTTCCCTGAACTGAACCATTGATATCAGCTACTTTTTATGGACTAGTATTCATAGTAAGAGCATTAACTGAAAATCAGTGAGGATGCAGCAGACTGATGGCCCAAGCACTGTCTCTCAAAAGTTAGGAGACTAAAATGATAAATTAGCTTTTTTTTTTTTTTTTTTTTTTCCTTTTTTGAGACAATGTCTCACTCTGTCACCCAGGCTGGAGTGCAGTGGCACAATAATGGCTCTCTGCAGACTCAACCTCTCTGGCCAAGTGATCCTCCCACCTTTGCCTCCCAAGTAGCTAGGACTACTGGTGCACACCACCACTTTTGGCTAATTTTTGTATTTTTTTGGTAGGGATGGGGTTTCGTCATGTTGCCCAGGCCAGTCTTGAACTCCTGAGCTCAAGCAATCTGCCCATCTCGGCATCCCAAATTGCTGGGATTGCAGGCATGAGGCACCACACCATGTGATAAATGATACAGTTCCTTCCAGTTTATTGCTTCGGTTCTGAGAATTATAACAAAAAGCCTCTGATTGATCTGGGGCAGCTATTAGCAAATCAGAACTGACTCATTAGAATTGTTCATTTTAACAGAACGGGCTGTTACTTGTCTGATAAAGACACCTACTGGAAGGCAGTACGTTGTCATAGAAAGGACATTTGGCATCTACTAGAGTTAGTTGTATCTTACATCCAGCTTGTGCAATGATTAAGTCTTTGGGTTGTGGACCCCTAGGGGCCTATGCAGTTAATTCTAGAGAGGTGAGGAGAAGTCATAAACCCATTTCTCACCAGTTGCTGTCTGAAGACTGAATAAATAACATACCTCCAACTATAAATATTAACATTTTTCCCTAAGAACACACATGCTATTGCAATTAATGAAGTACAGCATCATCAAAAAGTGTTCATGAATACCTGAGAGCTTCAAGAGATGATAAATTAGCTTGAATCATATGAAATTGCCATTTTTGTGGGTCACAAACAGGTAAACCTGGGCAATTTCATATAGATTAATCTACTTTGTTTTTCAGTCAAACAGATGATATAAAAATTATGATCTTGGCTGGGTGTGGTGGCTCACGCCTATAATCCCAGCACTTTAGGAGGCTGAGGTGGGTGGATCACCTGAGGTCAGGAGTTCGATACCAGCCTGGTCAACATGGTGAAACCCCATCTCTACTAAAAATGCAAAAATTAGCCAGACGTGGTGGCAGGCGTCTGTAATCACAGCCACTTGAGAGGCTGAGGAAGGAGAATTGCTTAAACCTGGGGGGCAGAGGTTGCAGTGAGCCAAGATCATGCCACTGTACTCCAGCCTGCATGACAGGAGCGAGACTCTGTTAGAAAAAAAAAAAATGATCTTGATCTTGTGGGAGTCAGCAAAGATTTTAGAATGATGAAGGGATCTTACGGTAGCCAGCCTCCAGGATGGCCCCCGTGATCCTCATTTCCTGACATTCATATCATTGTGTAATGCTCTCCCTTTCCGTGTGGGCTGGACTTAGTGACATGTTTCCGATGAATAGAGTACTGCAGAAGTGATGGTATATCATCCTTGATATTAGGTTATAAAAAGACTGTGGCTTCCATCTTGGGTAGTCTCTCTCTCTCTCTCTCACTCTCTGTCTCTCTCTCTTTCTTTCTCTCTCTGTATCTCTTTCTTTGATCCCTTAATCTAAAGAAAGCCAGCCGCCACATCAAAAAGACACTCAGACAGCCTATGGAGAGGATTGGGGGTCTCGCTCCAAAGTCCAGCATCCAGTGAAGAACTGAGGCCTGCTGCCAACCACAAGAGAGAGTCTAGAAGAGGATTCCAGCCCCAGGTAAGTCTTGAGATGACTGCAGCCCTGATGGCCTGACTGCATTTTTGTGAGTGACTTTGAGTCAGAATCTCACAGGTAAGCTGTTTCCATGTCCCTGACTCTGAACCTGTATGAGAGTATAAATGTTTGCTGTTATAAGCTGCTAAGTTTTGGGGTGGTTTATTCTCCATAAATAGATAACCAATACACTTCCCTATTTTCAAAATGTTGGGAACCAGTGATCAAGCGTACTTTTACATATATCCTTCAGGCCTTACAAGACAAGTTTTAAATGTTTTATTACTGAGGAAATTAAACAGTATTCATTGATGGAGAAAACACAATATTTGGAGCCAGAAGGTAGGTGTAAGTTTCCCCTTATTAGCTGTGAAAACCTGAAAATCACTTTGCTTCTTTGAGCTTCTCTTTCTTCTTAGAGAAAATGCAGATTCCTACAATGCCTGCTCTGTCTTAATGTTTATGGTAAGTATTAGATTGTGAATACAGTTGATGAACCCTCAAGTCCTATCAAAATGCTAGTTTTTATTGATGATAGAGTTAGTCATCTTTCAATGAGGATAATCTGACCAAGTTTACATAGCTAGTTGGTTGCAGAACAAAAACTTATACCAAAGTCTTCTAATGCTAAGGCTTCTATAACTTGAGCAAGTCACTTTTACTATATGAGCCTCAGTTTCCCCATAAGTGAAATGAAATAGATTAGACCAGGTAATGCAGGATCTCTTTTAGCTCTGAATAGGCTGTGATCAGAACCCAAGGCAAGGATTCTTGTATAGGTGACTGAGTTCCTATAAAGGCTGGGTAGGGTGTGTATCTGACATCCCTGGGATTTCAGAGCCCTATCAGCATGAGTGCTGATACTGGGGGAGGCTTTGTGATGTGCTCTTTGTAGGTGGCGGCCTTGGTGCCACACAGAGGCTGCCGGTGCCACTGCCTGGGACAATGGAGTTCACTCCTCTGCTGGTGCTGCCCGCCCCCACACAAGCCCCTGAAACAGCATCCTATCATTTGTCACTTCAAACCGCATACACCCTGGATTTGTGCTCGTGCCAGAGGAATTCATAATGAATTCAGTTCCCATTCATGCAGGAAAGAAAGTAAGCCTTGGGGTAAAAAAAAAAAAAAAAAAAAAAAAAAAAAAAAATCTCCTGGAAACATTGCCTTTGAATTTCTATAGAAGCTGACAAGGATTACATCTTGAATAGAGCTGACAAAGTCGTAATTCAAGTTAAAGTGTTAGTTTGAAATTGTACAAGCCTTATCACAGCATCATTACCTAGTATTTGTATATAGGTCTACAGTTTACAAAAGACACTTACAAATATCTTTTCATTTAAAGCTAATTGTGTTCATTTTCAGCTGAGAAACTAAACCTCAGGGAAGTCAGGTCATTAGTGGCAGAACCACCTCTTGAACTCTGGTTACCATTTGCAAAAGCCTTTTCTTGTTCCACCAGACGACGTGGGCTCTTGTTGTTGTAGGATTTCCTGTTTGCAAGGTAGTGATTTTTCTACTGATGCTGGTCTTGTCCTCGAAGAGTATGGGACTCATCAAAAGGAAACAAAACAGAAAAATGTGATTGTGGTCACATGTCATAGGGACAAGACTGATAATCAGAGCTGATTGGTCAAGTGAATGTTTGCGGAGTGTTTGTGACAGACAGATTTGAGTCCTGTCTATATACTACTAAACATCTCCATGAATGTGGAAATTTGGTGCTTGATTCTACAAATACGTGACTTTGTGGTTGGAGGATAAAGAGGCTTTTTGTAGAAAGTAGAAAGACTGGGTTTGTTTTTTTCTGATGTGGGGCCATGTTAGTCTCTGGCCTTGGTTGGGGTCAGTGTGGAACAGGTTGAGGAAGGAGGCCCTCAACCATGGGTCAGGAAACTCAGGGATCTGGGAATAGATACTGACACAAGGGAGTTGGCCCAGGACTGGGACCAATGACTGGGGAGGAAGCTGGCCACAACCACATTGCTTGGGATTTGGAGTTAGCCAGATCTGATCCCAATTCCAGCCCTTCCTTATACTGGCTGTGCGATCTTGGACAAGTCATTTAACTTTCTTTGTCCCTTGTTTTCTCTACTAAAAATCAGGGGCAGTACTATTGCCTGTCCTGAGTATTGATTTGTTTTGACTATCCCATGAGATCTCAAGCTGGTTAGGACTTGAGAGAAGTGGCTGGCCGAGCTAGAGTTCATGGGTCAAATCCAGCCTGCTCCCTGTTTTTGTCCAGCCTATGAGCAAAAAATGGGTTTTGTAATTTTAAATAGTCAGAAAAAAATCAAAACAACAGTATTCTGTGACACATTGTATATAATGGAAATTATACAAAATTTAAAAAATATAATCATATGTAATTATAACATTTACATATAAGTACAAAATATACTACACATAATTATACATGTCCTTATTTTGTTGTAATATGCAATGTTATATATTATATTTTTAAAATGTCAGTATAAAGTATAAATTATGCATTTATAGGTAAAATAAATTAATTTTGGTGTCTATAAAGAAAACTTTATTGAACAATAGCCATGCTAGTTTATTTTTACTATTGTTTGCACTACTTTCATGTTTCAGTGGCAGAATATAGTAGTGTGACAAGGACCAGATGACCTGCTAACCTAAAATATTTCCTATCTGTCCTTTACAGAAAAATTTGGCTGACCCTTGTTTTATAAGGCTCAAAGTGCTCAGACAACACTATAGGGTAAGTGGGTAAGTGGTATTACTCTTTTCTGCAGGTGAGAAAAGAGAAGCCCCAGAGAGAAAAAGTGAAGTTAATGTCGCATAGTTTAAAAAATGAACAAACAAGAAAATACCAGAGTTTGCTCTGGAACCTAAACTTGTTATTAACTGCATCTGACATTCTCTTAATCCATGATTATAAATCCATACCCAAGTTTTTAGACTTTGGTAAAATGGTTGACAAATGTGAGATCAAGTTGTGTCAAAGAGATGAGCAACTAGGGGAAAAAGCCAGAGTGAAGGAGCATAGGTTATAAATGCAAGAACCAAAACACTGGGTGTCTTCACCACCAGAGCAGAAATTCTAGCACTGTCAAGATCTCCAAGAGGAGATGTGAGCATAAGAGAAACATAAGAGAAATCTGCCAGCCTCACCAGTGATTAAAGAAGGGCAAATTTTTTTCAAAATGAGATATCACTTATACATTCTAAATTAGCAAAAATGTTAAATAATCATGACACCCAATATAGGTGACATTGTGATGAAACCGAAATACTCATATATTGCTCATGGCAACATAAATTAGTTAAAAATACCCCCACTAACTTTAATTTGGCACTATATATTAGGAGTTTTAAGAACACTCATATTCTTTAATTCATTGATTCCTTTTCTGAAAATCTATCCTTAGAAAATAATTCTAACTTCAGAAAAATAATATCCACCAAGATCATCATTGCAATGTAATTTTAGCACCAAATTGGAAGTCACCAAAAACTAGTGAGCTGGTTAAGTAAACTGTGCTACATTGACCCAATGCAAATATTATGCAACTATCAAGGACTAAACAACAGCATAGGGGAAAAAAAATGATTATATTATGATGCAAAAAAAAAAAATCAGAATGCAAATTGTAATTCTAAGGTTTTGTGCTATACAAAAGTTATGTTTGTACTGGAACAAGCAGAAATAAAAACAGGCGATTTATTAAGGTGATTGTCCTCTAAAATCTTTTTTTTTTTTTTTTTTTTTTTGAGATGGAGTCTCACTCTGTTGCTGAGACTGGAGTGCAATGGCGCGATCTCGGCTGACTGCAACCTCTGCCTCCTGGGTTCAAGCGATTCTCCTGCCTCGGCCTCCTGAGTAGCTGGGATTACAGGCATGTGCCACCATGCTCGGCTAATTTTTTGTATTTTTAGTAGAGATGGGGTTTTACCATGTTGACCAGGCTAGTCTTGAACTCCTGACCTCGTAATTCGCCTGCCTTGGCCTCCCAAAGTGCTGGGATTACAGGCATGAGCCACCTCACCCAGCCTTAAATCCATTTTTATAACATGGACTAGATAGTGAAAAATCTCCTGGATATGAAGTCAGAATTGAGTGAGTTGCTATGTTGGTTGATGCCTACACCAAGATCTTGTTCTTCCCTCTACCTTGGGCCAGGATAGGATTCAGAGCTGGAGGACAGGTGGGGTTGAGGAGGTGTTCCTGCCAGAGTTTGACAGGTAAGTTAAGAGGAGACCAGGGGTGTGCGAGATCTCTGTCAACAGATATTCACTGAGACCTCTCAGCCATCATGATGGTTGAGCTGCCATGAAAAGAGACTGGCTTCAGAGTCAAAGCCCAGAGACTGCAGACTAGGCCTTCAATGCAGGAAGGCTCACTCAGGTGTGAGGGAACATGAGCAGGAGGCATGGTCTAGCACCCGGTTATGGAGACAGGCTCTGTGGCTGGCCCTGTGTGAGACATCAAGAAGACAAGCAGGAAACAGACTCAGCTCTGTCCCCAAGGAACCTGTAAGAGTACAATCTTGATACACGGGATACTGCAGGGATAAAGAAACATTAAACACACAGAAATCACCCGGAGGAGGAGAGGCCCCCAGCAGTGTGAATGTCTCTGCTGTTCTCTGAGCCCCTCCTGTTGGCCTTATTGATTATTGTTTCTGCACGGATCGAACACTAATGTTATTCTGGGTTATCAACTAGCTTCTCCTCATTTATGAATTTTAATAATGGCCTTGTAGAACATTGCACATGGGAAGCCCTGTGAAGATATTTTGCATCTATTCTGGGTAAAGACTCCCTATAGCGCTTCTCTTGTTTGATTTCTTATACTAAACTGAATTTTCCCTTCATGAAAATCCTGTCCTAACACAGAGTGACCCTCTGATGCAAATTTTCCCTGGCTTCAGTCATTCATCTTTCTGCTTCCTGGTTCTCTTCTTCCTGCATCAGTTTTTGGTACCACCTCCCACAGCCCCTCCTCCCCTTAAGCCCCACTCTGATTTCTCCCCAGGAGATGGTAGCAGGGCCTCTGGCCTCCTGGAGGCATCAGGGCAGAGAGAGAGAGAAGACATGTTTGCCAAGAACTCTGCGTACTAGGCGAGGCTGAGCTGATGAGACAGGAAAGATGGGTATGAAAGATTGGCATATGCCTATTGGCACTGCAAGGGGGACAGGCTGTCCTGGTGGAGGGGATTGTGTGAACATGCACCCAGAGGCAAGACTATGAGGGGCTTATTTGGGGAACAGTGAGTGTCTCAGTTTGGAATTATTCCAAGAGTTTTATTTGTATTAATTCAATTTTCTGGAGATATGGAGCATGGTATGAGAAATGGGATTTATCTTGGATGAGACCCTAGGAAAAAAGCAGGTCATCTAGGGGGACTGTGCAGGGTTTCTCTCCCCAGACCTTCAAATGGTACACTGGTCCCAGGAAATCTTGAACTTGCCTAATGAGTTATTAGGAAGTATAAACAGTCCCAATAAAAGCAGCAGTAAACTAAACGCTGTCTAACAAGCTCCCCGCGTTTCTGTCATATTATTATCATCATCATCATGATCATCACCTACCGAGTGCCCTGTGACGTATTATTATTTCATTTTATAGATGAGAAAACTGAGGCTCACAGAAGTTAAGAGACTTGCCTAAGATCACACTGCTGGTAATGGTTGAGGGCAGGATTCAAACCTAGGCCCATCACACCTCAAAGCTTAAGCCCTGTTAGCATCATTTTGTTGTCCCCAAATATGTGTGATGGTGCTGTGGTGAGGGTGGCTTGGGTTAACCACTTGCCAGCTGCTTGTGTTTTGCTTCAGGAACTGAGAGGAAGTTGGGCATGCTTTAACGGCATTTTAAGAAGTTATCTGAGGGGCAGGCTTCTGGCAAACTGAGTGCTTCAGCTGCAGAGAACAAGGACGCAGCTGCACCTTCTGTGAAACTGAAACTGGGGTCACTGGGATGGGCCCTCCTGGAGTAGGATGAGAGAAGAGATGGGAATGCTGGGACCTGGCGGGGGAAGAATAATGCCGCTGCTAACAGCTGCCCAGATGAAAGCAGTGATGTTGCTAGGAGAATAAATAACATCTGTTCACCTCTGGACAGCTCTTTGTGGTTTACAGAGCTCCTTTGCTTTTGTCATTTCACGACCATCTTGCTCCAACAGAGGGGAGTTGGGGTGAGAATCTCCCTTTTACAGAACACCAAATTAAAGATTCAGAGATGCTGTGTGATTTTCCTCGGGTCACACAGCTTGTTAGCGGCATCATTTGCATATCATTTGCATTCAAGTTTTCTAAAACCATCCTTCCCACCCAATTCCACTTTCTATCATATCTCCGGAAGCAGCTGGGCCCAAGGAGGTCTTTCTGAGGATAGGCTGCCAGAACAGCCTCAGAGGTGTCATCTGAATGCGAAGTCCACAGAAGAAATGAGGAGGCGGATGAGAGATACACGGAGAACTCACCAAAAGAACAGGGCAGTAAATCTACTTCAGGTGGCACCCAGTTTCAGAGGACTAAGGAAGGGAATGGCAGGGTTGAGCCCAGCTAGGAGGTAAAAGGAGAGGCTGCCTAGAGAACAGGGACTCACTTCTTTATTTATGAGGAAAGCAAATTTTGAAAGACAGACACCATTGCCAAAATGTGGGCAAAGCCCAACTATGTAATGGAGATTATATGAAAACAGAAGGCCGGTATGTAATATTTTTAAGTACACAGGAGAGCATCAAAACTGGATGCACTCTTAATACTTATTAAACTGACTTTTTTAAGGGAACCATTGGGAACGAAGAAATTGAATTTCCAGATTTCATGAGCCAGATGACCATCTTTGGCATGTTTTGGGAAGCGTACTCCCAGGCCCCTTTGAGTCCCATTCCAGTCTCCAGTTGGAGCGTTGAGGCTGCTGACCAAACAGCCCGGTCTGGCTATTTCCTGCATATCAACCATGCCTTGGGCTCTTGGCTGTGCTTTTGTTTGGGTTCCATAAGCTGCGGTGAGTAATATTCATGAATCCTATTCTGATGATGTTAATTACTCTTTAAGAGTACCATTATTGGATACCACAAACTTTTAATAAAAGTAGCCACATAAGAGTTGCAATCAGTCCCCTAAGCTCCATAACCTGGAAGAGTATGTTTTAAAAGTAATTTTCTTTTTATATTCTATGAGAAGTTTAGCAATGTCAGTATTAAGAAGCATTGCTTTGTTCATCTTCAAATTTGTTTTCTGAGACATCCCAAAATAAATTTATTACAATTAGTGAATGAAATCATTTAAGGACCAGTAATTCCTAACAGTATTTAGAAAGAGGATGATAATGATACAGATATTTTTTAAAATTCAGCTTAATTGATGACTTCTACCAAAGGGCCAGTTTTACTCAATGGGGATTTGATGTATTGTGGACTTTACTAGAAAAATGGATGACATTATTCTTTATTTTTATTTTATTTTATTTCTATTTTATTTATTTTTTAGACGGAGTCTTGCTCTGACATTATTCTTTATTTTTAAAGTGTTTATTTGGGGTTGAGGTATTGCAAACTGTGGGCATCAGGAAAGCTGGGAAATGTCAGGGTCAGATTATAGGGAGTATGTGGTAGGGGGTCCAGTCTTGGTTGGAGAAGCCAAAGAGGAACCACAGTGGACCCCAGCCCAAGAGATAACAGATCTGAGAACTTAGGGCTCAATGTGGGAGTTGTAGTCACTGCGCAAATCCACCCTTAAAGCTGGCAGGTACTGGTGAGTGGGGAGCAGGAGAGAGGGCAGGAGAATACTTTGTGTGGACAGTGAGCTGGGCAGGGCTTTGTGGCCTCTTGGGCTTCTTTGAAGACTCAGGGCCTGGATGGTGATGGTCTGGACCCAAAGCTGTAGTTACATGTGGCCACGAGCTGATATCTACCTGCATGTAGGAAGCCGTGAAGTACAATTACATTATGTTTAGGAGCCCACGGGAAGTGTCCTTAAAAATAGGTTTAATTACAGACAAGAATTCAAAATCTGCTCTGTGTTAATCTCATGTGTTACACTTTTTGGTTATATTTAATGGAAGTCATAATTATCTTGAGACTTTTTTAATCCAAGGAAACCAATTTTAGGACAAAATATTTAGCAGATGTATGTTAATGTGCTGAGGCACAGAAAACATGGAACAGAGTCTGTGTTCCAACCCCAGACCCACTGATGGCCAGTTGTGGACAAGGCGCAGGTCACTCAACCACTGTGGAGCTCACATTCCTCGCCTGTATCCTGAGGACTGGGCAAAGCACAAAATCAGTGAAAGTAATCGTTAATGAGCTGCAAAGGGCCCTGCATGGGTGAGGTAATGGTTTTGATAACAAATGACAGACCTGGGTTCAAAATCCTGGCTATATAACTTACCATGTCTGCAACCTCTCTGAGCCTGTTTTCTCATCTGTTAAGTGGGAATGATAATCTAACATAACTCCTGGAGTTCCTATGATGGTTAAATGGAATAAAGCACATGACATGTTTGGCACATAATATGCGATCTGTAAACATAAGCTAACATAAGCTATGATCATATTTTAAAGAAAATAAAAATAAGAGAAACCACCCATGGCCAGGCTGAGTTCCCGAAGCTTCTGGAAGGCTCTTGACCAAAGTGAATCACAGTGAACTTGGTAGGAAGGGAAAAGAGGCTGAAGCCACCCAGAGAGGGGAAGATGTTTGATGGGGTAAGCAGGCCAGCTGCCAAGCAGACTCACAGCCTCATCCGTATATGCCTTCAAGCCACAGAAGGCTTGTTCTAGGCAGGGGGAGGGAAAGTGAGCTCTGCCACTCAAGAGACACAATGAGGACCAGCCGCAGGAGCTGCAGAGGACACAGTCCAGCACAGTATGAGGAGACACTTTCCAGTAGGACTTTGCAAAGACAGGAGGCTCCTTAGGGAAGCCAGGAGGTGCCACAGTGGAGAGGGTGTGTAGACACAGCACCAAGTAGGGCACAAAGGCAGCCACAGATCCAATCCCCTGAAATGGCCCCAGCAATTTCAATCAGATAATCCCCTCTTGCAAACTTGCTGTTCTTTTTTCTTTTCCAGGTAGCTTCATAAATTCATAAACTTTTATCCCTTCTGTGGCAGCAAATGATATTAGAAAGCTAATTAGCCACAGAGCTAATTTTCATGTCAGAAGGAAATTATAGGTTTCATGGTATAGAACAAAATTATCTTTCTGTCCCTCCTCATCCTCCACCCCACAACCCATCCCATTTTCTTCTCCCGGAACATGTATACACTCCCCTTTTCTGTCTGGTCACAAATGTCAGCAGAGAGGGGTGGCTGCTCAGGAGTCCCTTTCTCTCTGGTGTCAGGCATATTTGCATTTGCAAACAGCTTTAATTGAGTAGAGTTTTTATCGCTCTTTTTCATTCTCTTGTTTTTAAATGCAAATGTTAATGTTTGGTTAGCATGGGTTCAGAATTAAGCTCCTGCTACCTGTGGCTGCCTCCTTCCCTGGGTTCTAAATAAGCACTGGTGGAGTAGCACAACCTGCTGAGAGCTTGTAAGTCCTGGAAGGCTGGAGTCCAGCTAATTGCCAAGCATGCTGAGAGGGCTGGGCAGAGCCTTGTCTCACTTACCAGCGCTCATGGAGTCTTGCTTCCCACCGGCACCGAAGGACGGAAAATTAGTGTGCTAGTGATGGAAAGGGAGGCAGGGGAAAGGATGCCCTTTAGAATTAGGTTCTGGACTCTCTTTTGGCATCAAATTCAGAAATTGAGAAGGCTTTCAGAAGTCATCAGGTTTGGGCCCCGGCAGTTGGAATCTCTTAGGCCAACCTCTTAACGATTTGTCATCGGACCTCTGCTTGAATGCTCCTACTGGTGTATGTGTGTAGGGGGGTCTTTGCTTCATGAAGCAGCCCCATCCACTGAGAGGAGCCAGTTCTATTTTTTAGAGAAGGTGCACTTAATTTTGAGCCAAAATTAACTTCCTATTATCTCTAGGCATTGGTTTTAGTTTTCACATACAATGTAATTGATCTAATTTCCAAATGACCACCTTTCAGATAAATGGAGGCAGCTCTTATGGAACCTCGAATGGCTTTTCTCCTACAAGCCACAAATTCCCAGTTTCTTCACATTGGTTACACATCTGACCCTTCATCCGCCCTGTTTCTCTTTCCGTTGTGGACTCAGGCTATCTGTCTTCCATAAAGCAGAGACTTGTAATTGTGGGTGTGATGATCCAACGGATGGGCTGACCGGCACAAGGTGGAATGGGGCTACCCAGGCCCTCCCACTCATTAGAGCTCTTCCCTTTTAGCAAGGCCGACCAAGATGCTGCAGACTTACTAAGCAGCCACATCACACTGTCCTTCTTTGCTGAGCCTGCAGCCTCAGTCCCAACCTCTGTCTCACGCAGGTGAATTCATGTGGAACTCAACAGCTAGCTAGGGACCATTGAGCTCCTCATTTAGTGACAAAGAAAGTATATTCTTCTAAAGTATCAGACTGAGCTCTAATCCAATGAGAGAATTTTACAGAAGAGGATATGTTTATAAGGTGTCCAGCTTTCTCTTTTGGAAATTAGAGATCCAAATGCTCAGAAGTCCTAGCAGGGTTAGTATCCCAGAAACCTGGGTGCCTCCTTTGCCTTAGGCCTGCAGTACAGGATTTTCAAGGGGAGAGAAGTCAAATCTGAAATCTGGAGGTGATCCTAAGATGCTCTCACCCTGAAAGAGACCAATCAAAAAAGGAGCAACTGGAAGTGACTACTAGGTAGAAATGTGCAGAGAAGAGGTTGCAGTGGCTTTAAGGTAGAAGGTAGAAAGCTTGAGAGGCTGTGTGGCTGAGAAGGGATGAGGTGAAGGAGGCATGGCAGGAGAGTAGAGAAGCTATAGCCTATAGTAACATTTCCTATTACCCTCTAGGTTCAGTGATCACCCTACCTCCATCACCATAGCAACTCACATCCCATGAGAAGTGGTATTTATAGGAAAGCTGGGAGGAGTAACCTGTCACTGTAATATTTGCCTCCAATCCACATGTGTTTTTGTCTTCTAAGTCCTCACCTAATAACCTTGTCTTCTGGACTGTGGGCATTTTGCATTGTATAAGAGCTCCAGAAAAGCCTCACATGGGTTTGACCCTCCCAGCATTCTGGCACCAGGCATATTTTTCTTTGACTCATTTATGAGCTCCCCTATATCTAGAATAAAGAGTTAATATGAATACCCACATTACATAAATTCTGCATATCAAATAGTGGAAAGATGAAGAATCCATGCTGTATTTATATAACATGTGCACACACACACACACAGACACACACAGACACACACACACACACACGCTGTAGAAGTACTCTGAATTCCCCAAGTGGCCTTAGCCATAGAGAAGAGATATAGAATGCTGGTGTGCTACAAGCCTTGTCAACAAAGAGAGACAAACACTGGATCTTTACAGAGTAAATACAGTACAATTTGCACTAATTCCATCTGTATGCACCTGTTTGTTGTTACCATATAGATGTTCCTACTGCAAACATGAATCTCTCCAGGAATATTGACTCTCTTCAGTAATAGAGGGGCTGTTTGGCTTTTATCACTGTTTCTGAACCCTCGCTGTAGATGTCAGACTTAGACCTGACCCTGGTATTCTTGAATGACTCCATTGACAGCTATAAAATTTACACTTCTGGAGGCCGCTGTTTGCTATAGGCAAGAACATCATGTGCTGAGGTGAGTTTTGTAAGTAGTAATGTGAATGGGTCAGATATGGATGGAAAGAAACAAAAAAATTGTGGTGCCTACAAGTGGAATAGGAAAAAGGAGCATAAAGTTGCCTTTTTGGGTTCTACCTGTCTCCAAGATTTCAGGAGTACACTACTTCACTGAATCCTTAAAACGACTTGTGTAGTGCAACAACAACCATTGTGCAGTTGAAAAAACTATTTTTGGGAGACATACAATGACTCATTCAATGAGTAATAGACAGATATTAGATTGAACCCAGGACTCTTACCTACTAGTCCTATACTTTTTCTGCTTTCCCTTGTGCTGAAGGCCTAGAAGAGAGACTTGATCCAAAAGATCTATGGGTGAGAGGTGGGAGCTCTGGGTTAATTGGGAGAAAATGGTGGCTCAAATTCTAAAGTAAAGCTGCCCTAAATTGTTGGATGATCTTACAGATTCAACAAAAATTTGCAGAGTGCTTACTGAGAGCAAGTCTCTGAGGACATGGAGATGAGTCAGACACGGTCTGTGACTTCAGAAAGTCCACAGATTGGGGAAATGTAGTGGGCTTACATGAAAAAATAAACCAACACCTAAGGTTAGATATGGGACATATTAAAAAAGTGGCATATGTACATAGGCCATGAACTATCAGTTCTGAGGCACGTGAGACCAGAGAAAGCCAGGACGATCAGGAAGGCTTTCTGGAGGAGGTAGAACCATTGGGCATGGAGGTGAGAAGAGAGAATCCAAAGGTCAGAAGATGTCTGTAAAGATGCTGAGCTAGGCTTGCTCATGTTCTATTCAGACTATGCTGAGGAGTCTAATACCCAGAGCAGTGGGGACAAGGGAGAGGTGTGCATAATCAAGATGGAACAATTCTCCTTGTATTTGTTTGATCTCAAAGTCTTTTAAAACATGACTTGCACCTCTGTGCCCTCTTCATGACTGTGTAACCAAGGGGTTAAGAGCCTAGTGAAAAAAGGAATAAACTCAGATTTATTTTTAAAAATCATCACAAAATGGCCTCCATAATCATGTCAAGAAAGAGCAAAACATTTGGCAGCTTTGCCTTCTTTTGATGAGCTTTGCCAGGGGCCTCTTCCTGGAAAAGCTGCAGACAAATGCCCTTGTCTTAGGATGCTGCAATGTGGCGGCATCTGCAATGGGCTACTAGGACTGATTTCATCATTTATTTCCAATATGCTGGCCAAGGCACCAAATTGAGCCATGCACACAGCGGGATGCATTGTTTCTGAACTGGCGGTTCATCGTGACTGAAAATGAGAACAATTGAAATTAAAAAGTATCAATCAAAGGCATTCTCTAAAGAATAAAACCAAGCCTGATACATCCAGAGGCACAGCCAATCAGTAACTAAAAAACAAACTAATAAACAAACTCAGTGAAGTCATAGAACACAATGGCGACATACAAAAATCAGTTATGTTTCTACACACAAACAACAAACTATCCAAAAAGGAAATTAAGAAAACAATTTTATTCACAATAGCATCAAAAGAAAAACAAAACTTAGGAATAAACTCAACCAAGGAGGTCAAAGATTTGTACACCGAAAACTATAAAACATTGATCAAAGATTTTAAAGACACAAATAAATAGGAAATCATCCTGTGCTCATGGTTTAGAAGACTTAATATTTTTTAAGTGTCCACATTATTCAAAGTGATCTACAGATTCAACGCAACCCTTATTAAAATGCCATTTTTAAACAAAAATAGAAAAAGTATTCCTAACATGCGTATTGAACTACAAAATACTCTAAATAGCCAAAGCTATCTTGAGAGAGATAAACAAAGCTGAAGGCATCACACTTCTTGATTTCAAAACATATTACAAAGCTACACTAATTAAAACAGTATAATATTGATATAAAAACAGGCATGTAGAACAATGAGCAGAATAGAGAGCCCAGAAATAAACCCACAGCATACACAGTCAACTGATCTTTGGGTGCCAATAATACACAATGGAGAAAAGATAGTCTCTTTAACTAATGGTGTTGGGAAAATTGGATCTTCACATGCGAAAGAATGAAACTGGACCCTTATCTTACACTGTACACAAAAATTAACCTAAAATAGTTAATCAACAAAAATTTAAGCATGAGACCTGAATCTTTAAAACTCCTAGAAGAAAATATAGAGAAAAAACTGCGTAACATTGGTCTAGGCAATGATTTCTTGGATATTACACCAAAAGCATAAACCACATAAGCAAAAATAAATGAGTGAGATTACATCAAACTAAAAAACTTTTGCACAGCAAAATAAACAACCAACAGAGTGAAAAGGCAACCTACAGAATGGGAAAAAATATTTGCAAATTATATAAGTGATAAAAGGTTAATATCCAAAAATATAAAAAGCTCCTAAAACTCAATATCAAAACAGCCAATCAAAACCACACACACACACACACACACACACACACACACACAAACCCCAAATGGCAAAAAGACTTAATAGACATTTCTCCAAAGAAGACATACAAGTGGCCAAAAAGTTTATGAAAAATGTTCAATATCACTATTCATTAGGAAATGCAAACCAAAATCACAATGAGATACCATTTCATACCTATCAGGATGTCTATTGTCAAAAAAAAAAAAAAAGGATAACAAAGGACGTGGAGCATTTAGAGCCCTTGTACAGTGTTAGTGGGAATATAAAATGGTGCGGCTGCTATGGAAAACTGTATGAAGTTTCCTTAAAGAATTAAAAATAGAATTACAATACGATCCAGCAATCCCACTTCAGAGTATATATCCAAAAGAACTGAAATCAGCATCTCAAATAAATATTAATGCTGTCATGTTCATTGTAGTGTTATTGCCAATAGCAAAGATATGGAAACAAGTGCTCATTGACAGATGAATAAAGAAAATGTGATACCCACATGTGCGCGCTGTGTGTGTGTGTGATTTTGATTGGTTGTTTTACTATTGAGTTGTAGGAGCTTTTTATATATTTTGGATATTAACATTTTATCATTTATATAAGAGAGAGAGAGAGAGAAAGAGACAGAGGAGTATTAGCCTTAAAGAAGGAGAAAATCCTGCCATATACGACAGCATAGATACACCTGAAGGACATTATGCTAAGTGAAGTTAGGTAGTCACAGAAGGACAAACACCATGTGATTCCACTTATATGAGGTTTCTAAAATAGTCAAACTCATAGAAACAATATAATGGTGGTTGCCAGGGGCTGGGGAGAAAGAGAAAATGGGGAATTGCTATTCAACAAATATAAAGTTTTATGAGACTGTCAAGTTCTATAGATCTTCTGTACAACATTGTGCCTGTAATTAGCAGCCCTCTACCATGCATATACAATTTTGTTAAGAGGGTAGATCTCATGCTAAGTGTTCTTATCACAATAAAAACGACCATATTTATGGAGGCCCCTTCTTCTCTCTGGACCTAGTTTTCTCACCTATGAAATGGCCAGTCTGGAGTGGGTGACCTCTTCCTCTAAATGTTCACTTTGAAATAAATCATTCCAAGTTGGCTCTGTGGTGTTTTGAAAGAGCAATGGCTCAAAGACAACATAATTGTGAATTCCTTAGTGAAACTTTTAAAGAGCTTGATATAAATTAAAACCAACAAAATTTCCTTCCTTCTTTTTAATATTATTTTCCCCCAAATTAAAATAATAGTGCTAGAATCAGAGAGAAACCACCCATAATCTCATGGCCTATAAGCAACCTCTATTAACATTTTGATATTCTTCTACTTGGAACTCTTTTTATATTTGTTTGTTTGCTTTTTGTGTTTTTTTCATAGCTAAGTTCATACTGTGTGTACAATTTGAGGTCCTATTCTTACTAAAATTTTAAAAATTAATTCAACCCACAAACATGTATTGATAACCTATTGTGCATGAGGCACTATGCTAGGCACTCAGGAAACAAAGATGAGCACGATGCAGTTCCAGCTCTAAAGAATCTCATAGTCTGGATGAGAAAACAGATAAGTAATCAAGCAATTCAAATCTAGTGTAAGCATTTTGGGAGGGGAAGCACAACATCCTCTAGGAGCAGAAAGGGTTCTCAACACAGTTAAGAATTCCTAGGTTGAAACAAGCGTGAGTTAGCACACAGTCACTCAGCAAAATGCGACATTTCATAGCCACCCTTGAAGCCAAGGGTGGACAAATAACTTAATTACAGCAAACAGGGTGTGGGTGTATGTAATACGTTTTTTTTTTTTAATCTCATCTGGATCCTTTCATTGTCCCTTTGGCCCTTTACTATTGGCTGGAATGGAAAGTGAAGGTAGGAACAATCACCTTAAACCACCTTATTTGGAAGTGGCACATTGAGGATAATGGAGCAACAGGAGAGAAGGAATTGGGATTCCTATGTCAGACCTGACTATTTACACTTGGTTTTCTGTGTAAGAGAGGAAAAGCCATCTACCCTGTTCAAAAGCCACTCTTATATCTGTGTCTTTGTTATAGCAGCTGGAACCTCAATCCTAACTAATACAGATGGCAGGAAGATACCTGGAAAAATGGGCAGGGGTCAGAGACAGAGGAACTGATAAGACATCCCCAGGTATTTGAACCTTATCCTAAAGGCCTTGGTAACCATTGAAGAGTTTTAGATATGAGAGTGACATAATCTAGTTTGCATCTTGGGAAAATCACTCTGACTGCTGCATGAAGAACAGATTGAAGCACTCAAGAATAGAGCAAAGAGATCTGTTGCAAGACTGTTGCTATTGTCCAGATAAGTGAAATTAGTAGAGTAACCAAGGTATTTGATGGTTATTGAAGGTACTGGAGAAGAAGCAACAGGCTTAGGATCACTGGATGTGGCAGTGGGAAATAAGTCAAGCATCCATGGTTTTGGCTTGCATTTACTAATAGGAGGCACAAGAGGAAGATTATAACTGACTCTGAGTCATCCTGGTCAAAGTCAAGGGTTGACCCTGGAAATAATAAGTTTAGCTTCTGACATGTTGAGTTTGAATACTGGTGGGACATTCAAATGGAGGTGTCCTGTAGGAGGTTGGCTTTGTAAACCTGGAATTCTTTTAAGATGTCTGAGCTAAAGATACAAATTTGGAGATCGTCAGCGTAGATCCTCAGATAGATACTGAAGTCAGGGAAGCAAATGAAGTCATCAGAGAGATAGCCTGAAAACAAGCCTATGGATGGAGCCAATATCTAGGGGGAGGAAAGAAGAGGGAACTGTATAAGAGGCAGAGAGCCAGGGAAGTGTGTGTCACCAAGACCAAGGTAAAGTGGTGGCGTAGCAGAAGACAGTGGCTAGCATGTTCAATGCTGCAGAGAGGCCAATTAAACTAAGAACACTATGCATGGTGTTCTGTGAGCTCAGCATTTATTCAATACATGTTGGAGTGAATTGCTAATTGGTAAATCACTAAATTGATGCTGTTGTTTTTAATTTAATTATTTGTTCTGTTTTTGCTTTCATTAGAAACAGCACATCTAAATTGCATTTGCTGAGACAAAGTGGGAAACCCTGCTTATGTTACATAAACTTTTGTTTCTTGAGTTAAATAATGGACTTAAAGGTTTAAAAAAAAACTTTGCTGTTTTGAGTGACTGTGAAGATACTCTTTATTTATTAAAGAAAAGTTGACAAATAGAAGAAAAGAAGGAAATAAACGTGACATCAGGCAAGGTAGATGGAACATGGTGTCTATTTCCTTTGGTCACGGTCATCCTCTCTAGAAGCCACTTCTGTAGAACAGGACTTGTAAGAGGGTGACTTCGAGTGCAGAAGTCAATGTGGCATTCTTACAGAAACTGCTCTTTCCCTTTTGTGGGTCAGAAATGCTTCAGAGAATCAGGCAAAACCTATAGCCTTTCTACCCAGAAAAATACCATAATATTTATCCATGCAATTTTATATTCCATTTCTGTGGGACCCTGTGAAGTCTGAGGACTTTCAAACTCAGTGGGAACTGTTTCCATTCAGAGCCTCTCCCTACTTCTCCCTGACTCATAAATGCTCCTAAATGCCATAAATTATCCTCAAGGACCTGTAGTTGCCTGAGCCTTTCCCTCTATTCATAGAATAGCCACAGAGACTCTGGATTCACCCCAGGTCTCTGGCTTTCACCCACCGTTAACAAAACCAATGGACTCACCAGTTTTGTTCTAGGCCAATGTGGCAGCTTTGAGGAGTTGACTCTGGCCATTACCAGTGACTCTGCAGCTTCTTAGAAGGGAACGAGCACTAGGCTTGAAGGAGGAAGAGTTGGGTTTAGGTTTCATCTCTACCTCTTATTCATGACATGACCTTGAGTAAGCCACTCCACAATTCTGAGCCTCTATTTGTCAAAAAATTAATAATTCTTGCCATATCTTCCGTATAGAGTATAAATCTAATGAGTTAACACTGTGAAAGTGCTTCACAAAGTGAAAAAATGTGACACAAATATGAAGGTTTATACATAATCAGTAAAGCAACTAATATGGAGAATTTACTACCTGGTAGCCATTGCACTAAGTGCTTTGTCTTTATCATTTTGTTCCTGCAACAACTCTCAGAAGTCATTATTCATTATTTTACCCAAGAAAAATAGTGAGGCTCAGAGTGGTTAGGTAACTTGCCCAAGACTACAGAGCTGGTAAGTAGTGAAGCTGGGATTCACAAAGGATAAAATATCACCTGCACTAGGGCAGCTGGGTCTGGGGGACATAAAGATAAAGGGTACATACAGGGAGGAAGCTCATTCTCACTGAGTGCCTGTTAGCCTACCAGATACTTCACCAAGTAGTTTCAGAAGAATCCTGAGAAGTTGATTACATGGATTACACTAGCAGAGGACATGAAACAGTGACTGGTACATAATACGCCTCCAGCAGATGTTAGTTGTTAGAATTACATTACTGTTGCAATACTCATGGTACAATGAGAAAACCAAGGCTCAGAGATGTTAAGTGACCTGCTAAAGAATACATAGAAAGTAAATAGCAGAGCTGGGCTTGGTATTCAGGTGTGTGAGGCCCCTGAGTTCATATACTTTTCCCTGCCACACACTGCCTCCTGCGTATAAAATGCTAGAGTGTTGTTTTTTCCAGATCCTCTACCCTTCCATAACATTCCATGGCCTTGAAGTGCCAAGGTTTGTGGCCTCCCAGACCTCTAGCTTTTAGTATTGCCTCCAACCCCTTTGGATTCGCTACACAGAACTGCCGTGTTTGAGAATTGGTACCATCCCAATTAGACATGTATTGGCCAGATCCTGTGTCTGTCAACATGCCAGCTGATAGGCTCACAGCCACAAGCCTCCAGCCCTGGGGACTGTCTGGTTCGAGCAGTGAGCCGTCCTGTTAGTGGCTGGCTGCCCCCACTGCCAAGCCCGGAAGGCTGGAGGGGAGGGTTGGGGGGATCGCCAGATGACAGAAAGGAGACAGTGAGTCTGCACAGGGCCAAGCGAGGCTTTCTCTCCAGCTCTGGTTTTGTTTATGCATCATTTAGACCCCAATGACTTCCCAAAATAATTTGACGTGGCTAATGGCTTAGGTTTGTCTAGTGTTTCTGTTTACAGAGCCCGGCAATTTAGTGATCTAATTTGAATCATGAAAACATCTCTGGAGATGGGTGTTATAATTTCCATTTTACAGATGAAGAACACTGAGGTAGAGGTGGCAAAAATAATTTACTCAAGATTATTTGTTGCATAACAGTCGAGGCTGCTAAGACTCACATTCAGGGTTTCAGACTCTAAAGTCGCTGTATTCCTGCCATGCCATGTTGCTTTCTAATGAAATATACATTGGAGTTCGGAGCGAATAAAGAGAGGGGGTTTGAAAGAAGTCAGAGGGGCTATGCCAAGGCTGGGGCCAGTGTGGGGGCCAGCTGGACTGAGAAATGTCAGTCCTGCCCCTGGGACTCCTGCCTGGGATACTGGATCCTAATAGATTGTCCATGTACTACTCCATTGGCCTCTGAAGGCTACTTAGCAGCCCCTTCTTTTCAAATATTCTCTAAGCATATAGCTTGTTAAATGGTCTCATGGACAGCTTCCCTAATGTCTTATTGGAGCAGGAAACCTCAGGAGCCATCCAGGAATCCCCATAAGGTTGCGCTTACTTTTTGTTCTTCTCTAGCTCAGCATGAACTTTGAGCTTCCTTGCTCTCTGCTCCTGCCTGGCCTTGTTTCTGACCGTTCTGTTTTACCCAAGCTGCAGTTGCGAAGGGAGCCTTAGAAATCATTAGTTTTAATCCTCTCTCTTTGACAGATGGGGAAACTGAGGATTAGCAGGATAACAGCATATGTTCCCTATGCCACTCTTCTAAGGTGCTGTACTCGTGAATGTTGTTGCCAAGACCCCAGGGCCATGTTCTGAAGCCCTTGGTCCTGCCATTAGTCGCACCTTATCCAGACCTGTAATGGACTGGTCATATCCCCAGCTCCAGCCAGATCTGCCTTGATTCGAGCAAGTGTGAAAACAAAGATGGCAGCTCTCCCTGAAGACTGAGCCTACTGCAGTCTCCTTGAAGGCAAGGATCCATCCTAGCCATTGTCAATATACCAGCCTGAAACAGCCAGATGGCTTTGAACCTGTCTCATCACTGGAGTCAGGGAATGAGATCAGCTTTGGTGAATAGAGAATTCAGGATGGGAAATCCTTTCCTCCAATCTTTTCAGATCCCTTAGTATTTGAGTAAGGCACAGGGGTTTTACCATAAGCAATAGTCTGAGATTCTTACAGCAATGCATCACAGTCCTTTCCAAGGAGTCTGTGTGGTCTGCTGATATTTCTCCATTTGCTTTTTGGATGCATCACAATAAGCCCCAGCTGAAATCAAATGCACTTTAGTCCTCTTATCTTAAGTATAAGGGACTGCAGGGAAGAATTAGGAATCACGCACACTGCACAAAAGCATTGCAAGCTTATTTACACCAGTGCCTGAAAACCAGAAGAAAATTGACTAAAGTAAGATATGAGACTATATCTTGCAAAACATGCTATAAAATGGATTACTGCTGACCGCACCCTCTTAATATGTGAAATTGCCCCCAAGTACTAACAAAATGCTAGAAAAGGAAAAACCGATTACAGTGTTAAGAATTTTGTTTGAGAAATGCCCCTTCTTCAAACACAACTAGTGATTTAGCTTGCCTAATCAGAAAAAAAAAAAAAAATTAGTGACCTAAAATTGTTTAAAGTCTACAAATACTTATTTGAGTGTGGCATTTTGTATCCAACCGAGTGCTGGGTTCTGAGGACCCAGAGGTGAACAAGAAGACCTAGCGTCTATCCTCCAGGAGCTCAATTTAACTCCAGGAGCCAAGTGAAAGATGGTGCAACGAGGAGTCAGGGAAGCTTTTCTAAGAAGCTGTTGGCTGAGCTGGGTTTTGAAGGTTGAAGAGTTTTCATGGTTAGTGCAGGGAAATGGTGAGGCAAAGGTATTACTAGTTAAGAGACCTGTGTGCAAAGGCACAGGGGCAGGAAACAACTTGGTATATTTAGGACCGAGAATGTGGAGTAGGAAGAAAAAGTAATGACTGGAGACAAAATTGGGGAGGCAGGCAGGGGCCACCTGAGGATATGATGGGTATGTGCAGCCAGATATCTTAACTCCAACTCTGAAGAAACTAGGGGAATTTTGCCTTTGCAATTGTAAGCTGTTGAAGTGAGGACCTAGCATTCATTTTTATATCCATTTATTATTATTATAATAAATAATAAGATCTCAATATGACAAAGCACTTTTTTCTATTTAGTTTTAAATTTACATACAGCAAAATTCACATTTTTATAGTGTATGGTTCTATGGGTTTTGACAAATGCATAGAGTCAGGTATCCATCTCTGGAATCATGACACAGGATAGTTTCACCTTCCAAAAAATTCCCTCGTGCTTCCCCATTGTAGCCAATCCCTACTCCCACTCTAACACCTACTTTCTATCTCTCTAGTTTGCCTTTTCCAGAATGTCATATAAATGGAGCCATACAGTATGTAGACAGGGCAAGTTTTTATCATAGAAAAAAAATGGTCCCATCTGTATCTTTTCAAGTTCAGAGATTGGAATGTTTTAATAAAGTGGGAGGGAGAAGACAATCAGTGTGATAAGGCCCAATGCTGGACCCTTTTGCAGACCTTTAGATCCTCTCTCCAGTTGCCATCATTAGTACCTTATGCTTTATGGACATGTTTGTTAAATATATGGCTATGCTCCACGAAGTCGTCCAGCCCACTCTTCTCTAAGTGGTTCTACAAATATGTTGCAGAGACGTGGACAAACTTCTTGCTGCATTTCACCAGCACTGGCTGAGGGAATTCCCTGATCTGTCTTTAGCCAAAAAGGGGGATAAAGATGATTTGGTTGAACTTGTTGGGACATCTGGGCCAATTCTTTGTGCTCCTAGCTTTCTGAGCTATGACCAGAGAAAGGAAGTTCCAAGTTCGAACTCTAGGCATCATAATGAGGTCCTACTGTAGCCAAAAGGCTAGTAGCAGATGTAGAATAAGTCTGAGGTCTGTGAATCACAGGGGCAAGGAAGCATGTGATTGAGGAATTCTACATGGTGTCAGCCTTCATAGTTACAAAGGATGATGGCAAGGATGGGGAAGATACATTTTATCCAGAGAATGAAGTCTTCAGGGAGGAAGAAAGTGTGTTTGGTGAAAACCTCTTGGGTATTTTTTCTGCATTCATTATTACTTTTTAATGTTGTGTACAATTTATTAATACATTAAAATATATGGGAAACATCAGTGCTGGATGATTTTTGTGTTTTGAAAATATTAGAAATAATATATCCCTCATGGTAAAACCTTCACATCTGAAGGATGAAAGGCAGCAGATCAAAGTATCTCATTCTCTTTCTCTCATTTTATTAGCATTTCCCAGCAATTAATTTTCTTGCATGTTCTTCTAGAAATTTTCCATGTATGTATAAATATGTCCATTTTCTGTTATATATAATCAGATTATGTTACATAGTATTGTGACTTCCTTTTTATCTCTTTGTATCTTAATGTATGTTGAACATCATTCTGTATCTGAACATACAGTTCAACCTTGTGTTTTTAAAGAGCTGCATGCTATTCCATAGTATAGATGCACCATAATTTATTCTAACCAGTCCCTATGGAAGGAGATTAAGATTATTTCCGTTTTTTCTATTACAAATAATGCTGCAATGAGTATCCTTGTACATATGTCTCCATATACTCTTTTCAGTATTCTGCCAAGTATCAGCATGAAGAAAAACAGCTTCTTGAATTCAACTTCTTGCTATGTTTGAATACCCTTGTCTTTTATATTTCTACAATGCTTCTCTCACAGCGTCCAGCAACCATTTGAAATCAATCTTTTAATATGCTCAACCTTTCCTTTTTTGTTTCTCTCTTTATTAACTTCTCATCCCAATAGAAAGACCCCATGCAGCCACATAGGTTTCTCTTGAAGCCTCAATGTTTTTCTTCTTAATTGGCCTGGATCTTTTATTTAAATATAAATATTCACAATTGTCTCATATATTTTTTATTGTACAGACTTGAAAATAGAGGATTCTGTTTATCTAATAAGCGATCTGAATTTTCCTTGGATAGAGGATCCTGAGTGGCTTTGAACTTGGTTGTGCAGTGGGATTTAGATATAAGGAAGAATAAAAGAGAAATAATTGTCACATTTCTAGCAAGAGTGTTATGGAGCTTCAACTTCCCATCAGCTGGGGGAGGAGGAGAGAGAGGCTGGGAAGTCTGCCACAATATTTGGCATGGCTGGGCTTCCAGATTGCATCTATTTTTGTAGCTGCACAAGTTGGGAGGAGATTAGAAGGATAGTCAAATTTCCTGCTCCAGGTTGTAAATTGATCAAGAGGTGGAAGGAGCACTAGAATGAGAGTCAGAAGGCCTGGTTCCTGGTCCCAGATTTCTCAGATATTAATAATGGAACTTGGGAAGAACCATTTTCCTTCTCCGAACTCCCTTTACCTCAGCTCCAAAAAAAAGGATGTTGAGTTAGTTGATGCTAATGTCCCCCTCCATCTCCAATATTTTATTATTTTGAGGTTCTAGGAATGTTTGCCCCATTTTTTAAAACTTTATGTAATATAAGAATGTTTACCCATGTATCAAAATGATTAACTAGGAGTATCTTTGTTAGTAAATAAATACAGAGTTGAATTGGGAATCCCATTTTTATCCACATGTCCTCTGTTTCAAAGCTTTGCCTCCACCAATAAAGATAGGCCTGATGTGACATGCAAACTTACTGCAGAAGACCCTGGAACCATGCAGAAGCCTCCAAATGAAACTGTTCAGATGTCTCAGAAGCAGAGAAACCTTGTTGGGCCCCAAAGAAGAGCTGGTGAGATGGGAGGGACTCTGCAAGGCTGCACATGAGAGTGTCCGATTCCACCACTTTGAGAGGTCCCTTTCAGGGCAGACATTCTGGAGATGGCCAACACAACTTACGTGTACTCCGTGCTACTGGGGGGCTTCTCAGCCACATGTGCCTAAGGGCACTTCTGGGCTTTCTGCCGCCTAAGCATGTCCATCCAACTCTCTCTGGAGGCCACAGCCATGGTACTCCTTCTCAGAGGGCCCCATATCCCTCCCTAGGCTGCTTTCCGGATCCTTTCTCACTCAAGACGTTCCCTGTGTGCTCAATAATGAAGGTGTTTTCTTCAGGGATTGTTCTCAGAAGATTGTATATCTCTCTAGGATTACTTGACCTCTTGGCAAATTGCCAGGCTTAGCCTGCATAGTAAAATAATTTTTTAATCTATAAGGCAATTCATAAACTATGACTTTTAGCAACACTAAAAAAAAATGAAAAAAAGCATGAAAAAGGAAATGATTTCTATTGAAATAATAAGTTCTTTTCTAAGAACAAATTGGTATGGAAAAAGAAAGGGCCAAATTAACAAAAAATAATAACAGTAATTATATTTTATTATTATAAACAATGTATTGAGTACATCTATGATATAAGCTTCATAAGATTAGGAGCCTTGTTTATCTTGTTATCTGCTATATCTCAGCTTTAGAACAGTCTCTGGTTATTAAATTGTCCAAATAATGCTCACTATGATCCTGTTTGTGTTGCTGTGTTCCCATTTTACAGATAAAGTAACTGAGGCTTATAGTTTAAAGAGATTGTCTTACCCAAAATGAGAGCTGAGAAGTGTATTCCAAAATGGTTTCTATAATTATTACATGTCTTTTGGTGTCCCTAGGTCATCCCAAGCCATTCAAGGAAAAAGATCACATCTTGCTTTTTTAGATATCTATGGTGAATGATGTTATTGATTTGACTAAGCAGTTACCTTTAGTAAGTTTCCATCCTTGCAAAAATTCCACTGGTGAAACCTTTAGATATTTCTTTAGAAATCAACATCATCCCACATATGACCACTGTGGGGTATGTGAAATTGAAAAAGAAGGAAGTAGAGTTTACTACTTTCTTCAGAATTATTATTGTTACAATTTCTAAACAGAGATGCTGACTACCTGGGAGAGTTTGAAGATTGCTAACTTCCTTGTGTGAAAATCCTAGGAATGTTGAATGTTAGAAATATCTAAAACAAATCTCTGAACGTTGGTGTATATTTTGGAGAGAGACTTATTAGAAATCTTAGTCTCTGCCTTGCTTCTGAAATGCTAATTTGATGTGTGCACTTACTCAGAAGATGACTGATGTGCTCGTCGGCTGATTGATATTTGCATCACCCCCTCAATGCTGCCGCTCGCTGAAAATGCAGGAACAATAATCAAATGTTAAGTTTCTCAAGAACTGTCTTCCAAAGAAAATCAAACCCTTTGCCCTTTGTTATCTCAGTCATCTCCAGAGTTTCTTGGGAAGAGCCTGTGTTTACCTTTCTTCTCAGAGAGGTGCGTGTTTCTGGAAGAGCACCAGACTTAAGAGTGAGAAGACCCAGGTATGAGTCCTGCTCTGCTAGTGTGAAGATTCACACAAAATCAGTTTACTGCTCCTTTTCAGTTTAATGGAACTTCCTGCCTCACAGGGGTGTTGGGATGGTTAAATAAGATAGCATGTGTAAAATAAAATGAAATTGACACTATGAGGAAACTGCTGAGAACCGGGTTACCTCAAAATAAAGAGATGGTTTCTGAAGCCAATCATCCTGGGAGTGTATCCCAACACTGACACTTACTGTGTGAACTTGAGGAAGTTCCCTGACCTCTCTGTGCTTCAGTATCCCCATCTGGAATAAGGAGATAATTATAGTACACCTGCCTCATAGAACTGTTGTGATGATTAGGTGAGATGATGCACATAAAGGTGCTGACAGCAGTGCTTGGCCCATAGAGCTCTCTTGAAAGGGTTATTATAAACATTGGATTGTTATGAGGAATAAACAAAATGGTTTACAATGAAAATATGCATAGACAGTAAAATACCGTACAGTCACTCGATTAAGATTCAATGAGCTGATGGGGGATATAACGATGGTCCGAAAAAGCTCCTACCTTCTGGTGCTGCTGATGGTAGCTAGAATTGGAGGTGAGAGAGCAGGGAGTCACCTGGGACAGTGAGGGAGTGGAGGCGAGAATTCAGCTTCCGGGAGATGGCCACATAGCCTTCCTTCTGCCTAAAATAATCTTCAAAGAATGCTTTATCGTTTGCTAAGCACTTTCAAAAGCAGTCTTTGTACTAATGCTTACCTTAGCTCTCTAAGATGGCAGGCAGATGGGGATGATTTTGCATTTAAGGGCTGGAGGGAGGTTAGGAGGTGAAGTGGCATTGATAAGGGCTCTCTGCTTGTAAGTAGTGAAACCTGGGCTTCCTCTTTCTCCTCCTCCCCAAGCTGTGCCTGGTGATCATATGTCCCAGGCCAGATTTTGTCAGTCTTCTGGGGGTACTGTTTTCTCTAGTTCTTTGCAGTACAATAGTGGTTATCAGATCCAGAAGGTCTGCTCACAGAAAGCTGTGTGTACGATAGGAGAAGAAGGGAGCTGGCAGATGGGTATGTGTGGCGGGGACTAGGGGGTTGGGATCAGTATCTCATTGCATTGTGAGTTGCCCAGGCGGAGGTGATGCTTTATAGAGAAGTCAGGGATCCCTGGACATCATTGGTACTTACCTCTGTAACCCTCTATTTCCTCATCAGTGAAATGGGTTAATAAATATTTTCTTGCCACTTTGGTCTAGAGTAAGGATTCAAGGAGATAAACTATAAAAGGGCCTTCATGCTTGAGGTCCCCAAAATGATGGAGTCCTTCTGCCATCTCATCCTTCATGGTGTTCAGGACCCCATAGAAGCTTCACTGCTATCCCCACAGTCGCAGCTTGGCTCTTTCTGTGGGTTCTGCTGAGGGGAGGGGATGGAAGCACCTGTCTGCTTTCTCTTACCCCCACTAAACCCCCACCTAGGTTTATCTCTGGGCTTTGGTGAAGGAAGAGAAACTGGCCTTTCTTGCTTTTTCTTGACCTCTGGTTCCTTGTGGCTCTCTGTTCCTGCCCTAACCCATGGAAATTGGCCTGAACTGTCATAGAATCATGCATTTTAGCAAGAAATATGTGTCAAAGTTCATCTGGACCAGCTGCCCTCACATCTACCTTCTACACAGTCAGGTTACCTTTCCACCTTTCCAAGAGCTCAGGATGCAAGTGGCTTCTAAAATACCTCTGGGGTCAGATAGCAGGATGAATAAATCTTTTTTAAATCATCTTGGTTAAAGTTGATGCTTTAACAACTCAAAAGACAGGAAGGTATATGTAAGTTTTGGTACTGTTATTTTGCATCATGTGTGTATGTGTGTGTGTGTGTGTGTGTGTGTGTGTGTGTGTGTGTGTGTGTGTTTAACATTGTTGAGGTAAGATATAAGTGGTTTTCCTCTTTAGGAATTTGGACTTGTTGAGATAAGTGCTTGTGCTGAGTTCCACTCACAGCCTTTTCAGGAAGAAACAGTCTGACCCCCACCTCCCTCTGCTGTGGTCCTAACCAGTTCCTTATGCATTGGTGACCAAGCAACCTGGCTACTCTGGCCATAGCTGATTGGATCAGAGTGGGCACTTGACTCACAGGAAACCAATCTCTAGGATGGTCAAAGACAAATGAGATATGATGGTGAAGATTTGAACCAATTGGATTTTTTTTCTCTTGCGGAGTTTAATGCAAAAGTTTAATGTAGTGATTCCTTGGCATTTGGAGCAAAGACAGAAACACACCTGAGGAGAAGCGGAGGCAGAGACAGGAGTCGGCTTAATGGGAAGGCTTAGGCTGAGATGCCCCATTTCCAGTGCTGTTAATGTCAGGCCTGCTGTGGATCCTGGGTAACTTTCTATTTCTGAAAAACTCTGTGCCTACAAGGTAGTACCTCATCTTTCTGGGAGTCTGGTTGGGCAGCTGCTTTCCTTCCATTTCCTTGGGACTCAGCCCTGGATGATAATCTTAGTTTCTTTGTTTTCACGTGTATCATTTTAATAAACTGTTCATTCCTTGAAGGAAGCTGAGTCCCTGTTCTTTGTACCAACAGTATCAAAGAGTCAACTGCCAATGAGCCCCCTTTCCCTGCTGGAGGGAACGAGGTAACAGAGAGGCTGGGGAGCGCTGTCTTGAGTGTCACTGTCAACTAACGCCTCTTTAGAGTGACCTTCCCTGACCACAGGTTGGAAGCCTGTCCCCGCCTGATCAGTCACCATCACATCCCCTTTTATTTTCTCCAAAGGTCTTCTCATCAGCTAATATGGATCTTAGTATTAGTTTCCTGTTGCTGCTGTAACAAATTGCCATGAACCTAGTGACTTTAAAAGCAACATAAATTTATCATTTTACAGTTCTGGAGATCCGCAGTCTGAAAGGAATCTCATGGAGCTAAAATCAAGGTGTTAGTGGGGCTGGTTCCATCTGGGGCTCTGTGGGAGAATCCCATGGCTGCCTTTCCCTGCCTTCTAGGGGCTGCCCACATTCCTTGGTTTTGTGGCCCCACATCAGATCATGTTTTCCCTCTCTGCTTCCATCATCACACTGCCTTCTCTGCCTGATCATCCTGTGTGTCCTTATTTTTTTTTTTTTTTTTTAAACAGGGTCTCACTCTGTTACCCAGGCTGGAGTGCAGTGGCCCAGCTAATTTTTGTATTTTTTTTGTACAGATTGAGTTTCTCTGTGTTGTCCAGGCTGGTCTTGAACTTCTGGGCTCAAGCGATCTGCCTCAGCCTCCCAAATTGCTGGGATTACAGGCATGCTCTTCTTATAAGGGCCGTTGTGATTTTTATTTAGGGCCCATCCGGATAACCTTGGATAATCTCCCCATCTCCTGATGCTTAATTCAATCACATCTGCAAAATCCCCTTTGCTGTATAAGGTAACATTCATATATTCTAGGAAGTAAAACATGGACATTTTGGGGGGGTTATTTTTCAGCCCACCATAATCTTCTTCATATATTTGTTCACATATTCACATTTTTCCCCACAAAATAAAACTCCTGTGGGAGCAAAGGCCTCATCTGTCTTGTTCAATACCGTATTCCCAGAGCATGAGATAGGGCCTACTATATAGTAAATGCTGATAAATGTTTGTTGAATGAATAAATAAATAAATTAATGGAAAGGCCAGAATTTCTAATGTTCCAGAGGCTCCTTTAGTCTGGAACCATATTCTCTTTAAACCAGTGTTTTGTTGTTGTTGTTTTTGTTCGTTTATTTGTTTGTTTGTTTTGAGACAGAGTCTGGCTCTTGTTGACCAAGCTGGAGTGCAGTGGTGTGACCTCAGCTCACTGCAACTTCTGCCTCCCAGGTTCAAGCAATTCTCCTGCCTCAGCCTCCCCAGTGGCTGGGATTACAGGTACCTGCCACCACACCCAGCTCATTTCTGTATTTTCAGTAGAGACGGGGTTTTATCACGTTGGCCAGGCTGGTCTCAAACTCCTGATCTCAAGTGATCTGCCCACCACGGCCTCCCAAAGTGCTGGAATTATAGGTGTGAGCCACTGTGACTGGCCACCAGTGTTCTTTAAGCCCAACGGTTCTGTGAAGTACTGTTTCTGCAAGATACCTTATAAAACAAAACACAAAAAACTCCTGCGGTCAAATAAATCTGAGAAATATACAAACTTATCTTCTTGTTCTTAAAGATGTTCAGTACACATTAGCATATTAAAGTCTCTGAAACGTTCCACAATAAAGAAACTTTATTGATTGTATAATCCAACAATTCTGAAACTTATTTGACCAGAGTTGTTCTTTTCCTTGTTACAGCCCTTAATAAGATTTCACAGAATTCACGTTCAAGGATCTCACGTCGGGAATACTGCTGTCCAGATTGTTGGAATCTTTTTTTCTCCCTCTTCTTTTTATTCTTCTTCTCCTTCCTGTCCTCTGCCCCATCTTCCTCCTCTTCCTTCTCTTCTTTCTCCATTCTTTCCCCTCCTCTTCTTCTTTCTGTTTTTTTTTTCTCTGAGCTTATTTTAGTCCTTAGCTTTCTTAACTCTGTTCTTGCAAGTTTCTACCCCCATCCACTTTCCTGTCCTTCCTTATGGGTCCTTATTGGAGAACTCTATATACCCCTCTGCACTCTGGCCTATTTGTCAACACTGTTCTAAGTGCCCCCACCACATTTTTGTATTCATCTTTGGTTATGTGTCCCCCATGCTTCTATCTTTTGGACTTTTTTTTAAGTCCAAATTCTTCACATAGAAAAGGGAGGCTTATTCTATGACCTTCAATTATTTCACAGCTAAAGAGTTAAAAAAAAAAAAAAAAAAAAGTCAATCCATTATAGTTTACTTACAAAATGCCTTTGTTACCTAAGCCCTGGAGGAATTACATTCTATGGTTTTAAATATGCTTTTATCTTCTGGAAGGGATGATCCTGGAGACCTGGACACCCAACCTGGTCTTCTAGCGATGTGGTAGCCTGAGCTGGACTCCGTCATCTGAATGGAGTCAGAGAAACTATTGCTTACATGGGAACTCATTCTGTTGAACCTCATGTCCATTGAGGTGCTCGTTCTCCCTAAATTAAGCTGCAGGCTTTGAATACATTTTTAATTCCTGGCATATCTCCAGGATCCAACACGTATAATTTGGGACCCATAGTGTGCATGTTCTGGTGTAATCATATTTCTCTTTTATTTTTCATAGTGCTTTCACATTTGTTATCTCACCTACTTCTCTCAACAAGTCTATGAGGCAATGCTATACATATTTTACAGATGAGGAAACAAAGGTCAAGTTCATGTAGCCAGTGAATGAGTGGCATTCAAGACTCAACTTCAGATCTTCAGGCTCTTCCATGGCTACATTTGTACTATAATTTCACAAACAGCAAATATTTGTAAAGTGCCTTCATGTTTGCAGGACACTTTTATATACACGATCTTAGTGAATCCTTAGAAGTACTCTATGGTATAGGCAGAGCAAGTATTTTAATCTTCATTTTATAAGTGACAAAAACTGAAAACCTCAGGTCCTATAACTAGGTCTCAGGTCAACAGCAGGGACTGGACTTAAAAACAGAACTTCCAAATGCATGTGTCAAACATTTACAAGGACCCCAGAATCCCTTGTATCCCAGGGCTCTCAGAGATCTCACTATGGGGAAAAAGATCTCACTATTTTTTTATTTTTCACGTTAAAAATATGTGGAAAATACAATCTAAGGTTAAAAAATCCAGACACTAGCTTGGGATAACTACTGGGTGAAGTGTGGCTGAGGTGTTTAAGGTAATAAAATTAGATGGTAGGGACCTTTGTTTTGCTACCTGAGGGCAACTAGCTTTTGGAGATGGGATACAGTGTATCCCAGATTAGAGTCAATACGTGAAGGAGATTTTACCCCTTATCTCTGTTCCCTATTCACTGTGGTTCCTCATTGTCAGGAAGTTCTTTTTTATCTGTAAATGAATTCCCTTTTGCTGCAATTTGAATCCTTCTCCTCTTGTTCTGCCCCAGGGGAGAGGAACCTGGTTTGCCATCAAACCTTTCCTTTCTGTGTATTTATTCTGCCCTGGCTAGAATATAGTTGCTAGTTGTCTGGGTTTTCGTTTCCTGTATTGCCTGTACACTTGCTCTGAATGATTTTGTAGAGAAAGCCCTTTCCTTTTTGAGAATCACAGTGGTTACTATGAAAGCCATCTTTTAGAAAAAAAAAAAAAAACACAGATTAATTACCACCCAGGTTTAGGTAGGACAAATTCCAGTTTGGGTCAGCGTATAGGTCTGAGATGATGCGAAGACACAGAGCAGGGCTGGATGCCTTTTGTAACCCAAAGCTGGATGTGGGGAAGGTCTCAGACAAGGCCTTGTGGATATGTCTGGTAGTGTGGAGTGTGAGCCAGGACCTGGATGACGGTGCCTGGGTCTCAGCCTGCAGGGGTTCGCCCTCTCCATGAGGACTGTGTTCCTGAAGGGAAGTCACCCGGCAACTCCTGATTTGGAATTTTCTCTCCTCCCCACGTGGAATAACTTATGGCAAGCCCTAAAATAAGCTCCTTAAAATATCCAAACAATGTTATTGGTGTGTGTGTGTTTTTGTTTTGTGTTTTTGTTTTTTTTTTTTTTTTTTTTCCTTCCCCCTAAGCATTTTACATCCAGGCCTCCATCAAGCAAATTTCGGATAAAAGGTGATTAGTGTTTTGGCAGGATTTTCATGAGGCTTTCTCTTGTATTCCTGCCAAAGAGCTTGCCAGGCCCAGATTTGATTAAAATGGCAGTGGGCTCTGCTACTTGAATGTAATTAGAACCATTCATTAAAGCTTTTGCTGACAGTTTGGCAACCTGTGCATTTTTCAGAGTATGGCCAGCAGCCCATGGAAACAGCTCAGGGGAGGAGTACCGGCCCACCAGCCCAGGCCGGGCTGAAGAATGGGACATGCTCTATGGCCAGGAGGTTTTTGCATGGCCAGACTGGCATTCACAGCTAGGGAGAGCTCTTTTAATTGGATTAAGGGGAATGGGAGTGCTGCCTTCTCATCAAAACCAAAGCTTAAGTGGGAGGTTTTGTGGTGCCTTTCATAGCGAGTACCATGTGCTTAAGTTCCAATGACAAGCACCCTTGAACACACCCATCACGTGCACAGAGCTGTGCAAGGTGGTCAGGCATGCCATAGCAAGGCCAATGTCCTATTCTTTCTACCTCTAGTCCCTACTCCAGGGCCTGACACTGAGTGGATACTCAGTAAATGTTAATGAATAAATAACAGCCAGATGAGAAGCAGAAAAAGAAAATCTTGTTTATTTTGAAATTGGTTTATTAATTTTCAGAGGTGAGGTCTCCCTGCCCCCAGCCTTGCCCCCTCCAAGCCATTTGCCATGGTGATCTTTGTAAAAGGTGAGTCTGGCCATCTTTCTGCCTAAAACATTTCGGTGGCTCTTGTTATCTTCTAGATGAGATCCACTGCCCTGAGCATGGACTTGGCTGCCTCTTGAGCTTCAGCTCTCACTGCCTGCCCCCTTACCACCCCCACCTCCCCCTCCGTTGCTCTGGCCTCTCTGAATTCCAAGCAGTTCTTGGCGTAGTCTAGGAAACTCTCACTTTTGGACAAGCTGCCCCCTCTACCAGAACACTCCCATGCCACTTTATCTTCATCTGGCTCACTTGTGCATGTTTGGAATTATTGGGTTGGTGCAAAAGTGACTGTATTTTTTGTCACTGAAAGCCACTTCTTCCACGAAGTCTTGCGTGTGATACTCAGAAGTCTTCCAGAATAATTTTTCAGGCCCTTAATCGCTGTAACTAACACAGTCTGTTGATGTGGTCTGAGTCCATGTGTCTCAATCCCACTGAAATGTTCCCTCCCTGAGGGGACATTTACCTCTGAATGAGGTATGCCTTATTTACCCCTGAATCCTCGGAGCCTAGCACAGGACTTGAATATGGCCAATGCTCAACAAGTATTTTTAAATGAGCAAATGGATGTGGCTGAACAGAATGACTATATTAGGTACCCAGTAATTTGATTTCTAGGTCTTACCTTTGTGCAGAGTGACTTCAATGCCATGGTTTGGCCCACAGGTGGTTCATTGACTCAATCCCTTAGCAGGTGGTGAGTGGTGCCTTTAAGACAGCCCACAGAAGGATCAGGAAGGCATGTGCTTAGCTCCAAAAGGGACCTCATGGTGGGGAATCACAACGTGGTGGGATGGTTTGGTTTGCCCTGCAAGTCCCTGCCCTGGCACTGCCTTGCTATTGACTCTAGTTTTTGCTTGACTCAGCTCATGGCATTGTTCACCCTGACTCCAGAAAACAGCTTTGGCTTCAGTCTGCCACTCCGTCTTGGCCTCTTAGAATGCTGTTTGTCCATTGTTATTCTGGAACTGAAACTCCAAATTATAGTCACACTATACTATGCCCATTTCATAGGTTGCATGATGAACTAATGGAGAGGCTGGAAAACATCATGGAGAAAGTCAGTGACACAGACATGTCTCGGATGCTGTGTGTGTACTTTGTGTACCATAGCAACAAGCAAAAGGGTGGAGGTGTCACTTTTAAGGTTTGTCACCCAAAAGGTTTTAAAGAGCAACTCACAATGGAATTGAAGTGAACTATAAGGTGTTTGAAGTCAACTGCATTTGGCAATAATTTTAATTACCTATTGTTTCCCCTTTTTGCTAACTTTATTCCTGGTCTTTTTAATCTATGGATGAGGGTTTCTGGGATAGCCAGCCTTTGACTTTATCTTCTCTTATTTGATATTTAATATTTTATTTTTAAAAATGGTATTTGCCCAATTCATTGAAGCTAGACAAGGGGGAGGACATGTCTTAGACCAAATGTCTTTGGCTTCAAGACAGTGGAGGCACCCGGGTCCATCAGGAGCTGCTCTGGTTCTTGCAGACACGTGGTCTTTGTTGCAGAGTTCCCAGTTGAGATCACTGAGTGAGATTTCCAAGGAGGAACAGCTCCAATAGAGCAAAGGTCTTTTGGTCACTTACTCTGGTTTCTCCAGCTAACACTCTTGCTGATTATCAGATGAAATGGATTGTCTTGTTGATTGGAGGTCGGGAATAAACTGTGAAGATCCTGCTATGCAAAGGAGGTTCTAGCCTTTAACATACTCCTTTCAGATAGGGCCTGAGATGTCCCTTTGCCTGCTCCCTAATGCTGGCAAGCATCATGAGGTCAGTGTCTTTCTCTGTGTTTTTGCAGTGTTCCAGGAAGTCATGGCAATTGAGAAGGAGTAGGAGGAAGTGAGTATGGTGCTTAAGCATCCAAATTCTGGATCCACTTCTTGCTGGCCGTGTGACCCTGGGGTTCCTTATAGCCTATGTGGCTCAAATCCCTACATGGGGATTTTTAATAGTACCTACCTCCTATAGGTAGACTTTCCCCTAAAATTTGCAGTGTGAGGCCCAGGGCAAGGACTCCGATTTACCCAGCACTGCTCATCAGGTCATAATGAGTATCGAGATACTGATGCTTAGAATAATGCCTGGTCTACAGGAAGCATTCAGGAAGCATTAACTGGTAGCAATATTATTATTTATCTCTTGAGTATCACAGAAACTGTTGGTGGTGGAGGAATGGAGCTTATGACTGATATAGACCTTTACATCCCAGAGAAGCAGATAGAAGAAGGATTAGAGAAAGGCCAATTGAAAAGATAATTTTCCTCTCACCCATGGCCACAAATATGAGTGTGCAAACCCACTTGAGAGCCCTGGATCTATGACAAGAAAAAAAGAAATGATATGAGAATATAGGACAGAACATCTAGTTGGATTGCAAATAGCATGGCTCTGGCAAAAAGAAACTCAGAATGGTAACTGGATCCTCTCCTAACCTGAGTCTTAAGGGCAGGTCCTGGCTCTGTGGCTATATTAGTTCGTTTTCACATAGCTACAGAGAAATAGTTGAGACTTGGCAATTTATAAATAAAAGAGATTTAATTGGGTCATGGTTCTGCAGGCTGTACAGGAAGCACAGCAACTTGTACTTCTGGGGAGGCCTCAGGAAGCTTCCAATCACGGCAGAAGGTGAAAGGGGAGCAGAGTCTCATGGCAGGAGTAGGAGCAACAGAGAGTGAGGTGGGAAGGTACTGCACACTTATAAACAACCAGATCTTGCTATCATGAGAACAACACCAAGGGTATGGTGCTAAACTGTTCATGAGAAATCCATACCCATGATCCAATCACCTCCCACCAGGCTCCACCTCCAACATGAAGGATTACAATTTGACATGAGATTTGGTGGGACACAGATCCAAACCATATCAGTGGCAAACAGCTCTACAACTTTGAGTGAATCAGTTCACCTCTTTGAGCTTCAGTCTCTTCACCTACAAATTGGGGAGGAGGATGCCTATTGTACCTACCTCACTGGGCAGTTGGGAGGATCAGCTGAGATGATGGAGTCTCAGGGCGCCTTCGGAACATGCTGAATGGATATCGGCTGCTGTTGTCTGCATCATTCTTGAAGGCCTTGGTCCTGATGCACTCATGATCCAGAGGAAGCAATAAGGAGAGCCTCTGGGATGTGAATCATCTGGTGGAAGAGGCTGGGGATGCTAGGTCTCTGTTGTGTCCTAGGGTGAGACTGCACATAGGTAGAGTTCATGACAGTGGAGGATCAGAGGAGACTCTACAAGCTCGAAAACTTCTTCCCTGACAGCAGACCACCTCTCCAGGGCCCCAGGGTAGGAGAGGACAAGGCAGGCCCCACATCCAGTCCATGGCTTGGTTCGTAAGGATGTTTCTGGACCTTCTAAAAAAGCCACCCAATTCCCAAGTCAGGGAAGACCCTATAAATCCTCTCACATCTTGAACATGACTTGATTCTCTTTATGCCTGGGTGATCTTGTTGATCGCAGTTGGCTCAGTAGCTCTTTTTTGAAAACCTAGTCCCATTCAATTTTAGGAGGAAGATGTGTGTGGTAGGAGGGCAAGATGACATATACTTCTTCTGAATTTTCAGATGAGCACAACAGTTCTATTGTTCTTATGAAGAACAAATCATATATATATATATATATATATATTCTATATATATTCTAAATATATACTTATATTTAAGTTATAAATATAAATTATCTAGATATTTATATATTTGTATATATAGCTATATATTGAATTATCTAGACATTTATCTATCTAAGCTTGGAAAAATGTACATTGGAGAACCATATAATTCATTAAAAAGAGAATTTGAATTTTTTAACTTTATTTTTTATGTTATTTTGCCTTTGTTTAGCAATTTTACTTCTGGAGTTCTATTCTAAAATGATAACTGGACAAAGCATGCAAACTATGTGTATGTATAAGGGCTACTGATTGCAATATCATTTATGTGTATAATAGCGAACACTAGAAATAGTATCAATATTCAACCATGGACAGTGGTTGAGTAAATCATGATATTTTATTAGAATGAAATTCACAGAGTCATTAAGGATAATGTGGAAAATGTTAATTGATATAAGAAGTCACTCACAATACATTGTTTAGTGAAAAAAAAGACTATAGGTTACGATATCGTTTTTGTCTACTCAATGTATATCCAGAGAGAGAGACCAAGTCTGGAATGGATTCAACAAAGTGCTTGGGGGCTAGATTAAAAACTATTTTATTTTTCTTTTTGTTATATGTATTTTCCAATTTTTCTACAATGAAAAGAAATCACATTTATAATAATTTAAAAAGTTATAAATCAGAACTGTGCCGCCTGGAGTTTAGCACAAACACGGGGCTCCAACTGGGGCTTTGCCATTGCCAAGGAAAGCGGAGAAACCAACTGTTTGCTTTCACACATGACGCTGGTGAGGCTGCAGCCAAGGGCAGCATTTGTGTATGAGTGTGACCATTGAGACCAATGCCCGGGAACCTGATCGTCACTCACGCCCACGTCCTTTCCATACTGTTCCCAGTCTGGTTAAGATGCTGCTCGAAAGATGCAGTTTTTCTCTCAGCAGAGAGAAGTCTGAATCTAATTGGGTCCTTTGCTAGCTACACCACGCATTTGCACCAATATTTATCCCATCTGTTCCGAGAGTCTGCTCCCCATTACTTACCAAAACTGTCAATGGCTCCCCATTATTTACAGATTCTTTGGCCTGGCATGCAGGGGCTTGTGAGGTCTGCTCCCAGCCTACCTTCCCGGCCACCTCTCCTTTCAGCTGCTTTCAGGTACTTTCTGCTCTAGCCAACTTGGACCACTTACCATTTTCTAGTGACTCATTTAGGAGGCTTTCAACCACCATGATCAGAAACCCAAACTAACTTCTACAGAAAGGAAATGTATTTTTGCATTATCTCATGTTCCAGGGATTCCAGAGGATAGGTGGGCTACAGGGATGATTGAATCAACCGCTCAGGGGTGTCAGCAAGGACCCCCATTTCTCTGCTCTGCCATTCCTGGTGTTAAATTCAACCTCAGGCCAAACGCAATTGGCTGCAGCAGTTCCAAGCATCCCGTTCAAGCATGGAGATGCCTTGAAGAGAAAGACATTGTCTTTCCTGTGGTCTTCTCCTGGGATAAGAAAACTTTTCCAAAAAGCCCTTCTAAAAACCTCTCCCACACAGCTCCTTGGCCAGAATCAGAACACATGGTATTCCCAAACTGCTCAGTGATGTACTGAACGGCATTACCTTTAGTCTAGGGAAGAACGCATCCCTAAACAAATCATTCAAAAGCAAGGCATGAGGCGATGAGTGCCATAGAGAGGCACTCACAGTGAGCTGTGTAAACGTGGGGCATCAGGGAAGACTTCTTGGAGAAGGGAGCTCCCCAATTATTTTGTATTCACTACAAACACTTTACTTAACCAACCTCCTGCTATGGGACATGTAGGTTGTTTCTAATTGTTCCATATGACAAAACATCCAAGCAGTCAAACTTTTATTTATTTTCAATCATTTGTATGGGATAAAATTCTAGAAGTAGAATATAGCTAAGACGTAGTGTATGTATATCTGTGTGTGTGTGTGTATATATATATATATTTTTTTTCTTTTTTTTTTTTGAGACAGAGTCTCGCCCTGTCACCCAGGCTGGAGTGCAGTGGCACAATCTCAGCTCACTGAAAGCTCCGCATCCCGGGTTCACGCCATTCTCCTGCCTCAGCCTCCCCAGCAGCTGGGGACTACAGGCGCCCGCCACCACGCCCACCTAATTTTTTGTATTTTCAATAGAGATGGGGTTTCACCGTGTTAGCCAGGATGGTCTAGATCTCCTGACCTTATGATCCGCCCGCCTCGGCCTCTCGAAGTGCTGGGATTACAGGCATGAGCCACCGCGCCCGGCCAAGTGTATGTATATTTTAGGAAACACACACACACACACAGAGACACATACATATTCATCCCTTTTTAGGTCTCAACTATGTAAAGGCATCATAGTTTATTCAGTCAATTATTGCACAAAAGGATATAGAAAATTATACTGCGTGAGTAGCCCTGTGCATATCTCTTCTGGTATTTTTGCCACTGTGTCTTTGGGATAGATTCCTAGAAGTGGGATAGCTGGGTCAAAGGGTAAATGCATATATGATTTTGATAGATATTGCCAAATTCCCTTTTGTAGTGATTATATTATGTCATTTTATATTCCCACCAGCAATGCATGACAGTGCCTGTTTCACTAATCTTGTCAGTCGTCAAACTTTTGGAATGCTATCTCAGTGTCCTATTCATTTGTGTTTCCCTTATTGTAAGTTATATTGAGCATCTTTTCATATGATCAAGAGCTATTTGCATTTCTTTTTCTATGCCAGTCTGTACATAGCTCTTGCTCATTTTTCTATAGGTTGTTGCTCTTTTTAGTCTCTGTTTTTAGAAGTTCTTTATATATTAGGATTGCCCTGTTGTCTGTGATACAAGTTGTTAATGTTTCTTTTTCTTCAGCTTGTCATTTGCCTTTCACTATTTTTTGGTGTGTTCTGCTTTGCAAAATTTAATGATTTTTAATTTTTGTATAGTCAAATCTATCAATCTTTTTCTTATGGCTTTTGAATTTTGAGTCATAGTGTAAAACCTTTCCCCACTCCTAAGTTATGGAAGGACTGACCCATACTTTAATACCAATATGGTTTCTTTTTTCCCTCCTTCCTTCCTTTCTCCCTTCCCTTCTCTCTCCCTCCTTTCCTTCCTCCCTCCCTCCCTCCCTCCCTCCCTTCCTTCCTTCCTCCCTCCCTCCCTTCCTTCCTTCCTCCCTCCCTCCCTTCCTTCCTTCCTTCCCTCCCTTCCTTCCTCCCTCCCTCCCTCCCTCCCTTCCTTCCTTCCTTCCCTCCCTTCCTTCCTCCCTCCCTCCCTCCCTCTCTTCACATTTAAATCTCTGATCCAATTAGAAATTATCCCAGTGCATGATGTGAGGGATGGTTCAAATTTTATCTTTTTCCATCTGGCTATCCATTTATTCCAAATCATTTTTGCACTACTGATTTGTTTCATCATACATTAAATTTTCTTATGAAACTGGTTTGATTTCTGGAGTTTCTATTCAGTTCTATTGCTTTATTTGTATGTCACTACACATTTAATGATAGAATCTTTAAAATATGTTTTAATATCTGTTAGGGCTAGCCCCATTCTCCACTTGTGCTTCTTTCCCAGAGATTTCCTAATTACTTTTGCTTACTTGCTTTTGAAATGAACCATATAATCAACTTGTCAAGTTTCAGAAGAAAAAAATATATTTTTATTAAGATCACAATAAATTTGTAATTTAACTTATGGAGAATTGACATCTTTCTGAATTTGAGGCTATCTAACCAAGAACATTATTTTGTTTATAAATTTTTTGTGTGTGTCTTTGGAGAATGTTTTCACTTTTCTCGTAAGGTTTTAGACATTTGTTAGATTTATGTTAGGTGTTGGTATAAATAGGCCTTATCTTCCATTTTATTTTCTAACTGGTTTATGTTTGTAAACATGAGATTACAACTTTTCTATAAAACATTTTATTTTTATATAATTCCTGACATGTGGAAAATCCAAAAAATAGTGCAAGGCATGTACATATATGCCCTTTACCCAGGTTCACTCATTGTTTACATTTTGACCCACTTGTTTTTATCATTTTTTTTTCTCTCTCTCTCTATATATATATTTCCCTCAAACCATTTGAAAGTTAGAGATATTGTGTTCTTTTACCCCTAAATACTTTAATGTGTATTTCCTAAGCACAAGAACATTTCTTTTATAATCACAATATGGTTTTCAAGTTATTAAAATTTAACATCATACTACTACTATTTAACCTACAACTGATATTTAACTTTAATCCGTTGAACCAATAATGTTCTTTATCCTTTTTGCCTCCTCTTCCCCAGCACAGGATCTATTTCAGGATCATGCAATGTATTCGGTTGTCATGTCTCTTTACTTTCTTTATTCTGGAACAGTTCCTTGGCCTTTCTTTGCCTTTCTTGACTTTGACATTTTTTGAAGAGTATGGACCAGTTATTCTGTAAAATATGCCTTGCTTTGGATTGAGATGCAGTTTATTCATGTTTAGATTCAGGAAAAGCTATTGATTTCCATATGTTGAATTTTTTAAAAATAAATGCTGTTTATTTGGTAGACATTTGCTTTCTAAAAATGGCATCCAAATCCCCCTATAAAATCAACAAAGGATTTCTTGGTTGTAACAAGGTTGATACCCCTCAATAGAGTGTAGTCTCCTCATTTTTTGGGTCTGATATTCTGAAAAAAAGACTATGAAGAGGAAAGAATGTATCGCGTTTTATAATGTGCTACTAAACTACATTATTATCTGTGGTAGGTTTTTTTCTAAATTCCCTTGGGTTTTCTACATATAGAATCAGACCATCTGCATATAGGGGTTGTCTTACGTCTTCCTTTCCGATTCTCATATCTCTGTTTGTTGTCAGAGATCTAGAGGGGCATCTGGATTTTGGCCTCTAGTTAATGCTTAATTATTTTCTGATGGACTCTGACTGCTGATGTACTACTTGAGAAGGACTGAATATTTCCAGGAGAAATTTGCTTGTCCTGTAGAGTGTATATAGGCACGCAGTGGTGGTGGTTAGTAAGATGGTGAACACTGTGCTTATCCAAATCCCTAACTAAAACAGAGTTCAATGGGAGAAGAGGATGATTATTTGTTAAAAAGTACAGAGATGTGTTCTGTAATTGTGGAAACATTCAGTGAGAGCGCACTGTGTGCCACAGCTTGTGCTAGGCAATAGATTGCCATTTGGGGGAAAATTCATTTAGACTCCATTTCATATCAGAGATGAATTATTCCAGATGTAGTAAATGGCCAAATATAAAAGAATTCAGTCAAACACAAACATATAAGCAAAAACATAAAATTTCTGGTGTTTAGGGGAAAGCAAGGAAGGTTACAAATGATTGCAGGAATCACAAAGAACAAAGACTGGCAGATTTTACCACATAAAAATTGAAATTGTTTTTGTATAACCAAAATGGACAGGCAAACTATCAGACAGGGTAAGAATAAAGAGTTAATATTTATTTGGAAGAAATGCAAATTAGAGCCTTAATGAGGTATAGTATTTTGCTTATTAACACTAATTCGTGTGTGTGTGTGAAAAAGAGAGAGAGAGAGGGAGAAATGTTACTTATAAATGTAAAACTACATGGCTATATTGAAAACCAAAAGGAAAAGTTCAAACGAGCAAGAATGAGAAAGAACCTTGAGTGGTCAGGAAGGGTTGAAGCCATTTGGCCAATGAAAGCTGGTACAAGGGCTGGGGTGTGAAAGCCTGCAGAGAAACTAGAGTTGAGCTTGCCTCAGGCTTGGTGGGGAGGTACCCACTGTCAGACCACATTGCCACATAGTTCAAACCAGTGGTTCTCAAAGTGTGGTCCCCGAAGCAGTGGCATCTGCATAGCCCAGAAATTTTTTACAAATGCAAATTCTTGGGTCCCATCCCAGACCTACTGAATCAGACACTCTGGGGATGGAGTCCCACAGTCTGTTTTTTAATGAGGTGATTTCACTGCATGCTAGAGTTTGAGAACTGCCAATTTAAACTTAGCTCAGAGAGGAGATTTTAATAATTACTATTCATTTGTTCATGAGTTTATTCAACAAGTATTTATTGAGTGCCTGTTGTGTGCCAGGCATTGTTCCAGGCTCTAGGGATACAGAAGGGAACAAGACCGATAAAGTCCTCATTGTAGTAGTGTATCATAAGATTTTAGCATCTTCTTCCAGCAGTTCCCATGTGTCTTGTATTATGTTATTTATTAAATCTGTCCAGTTGGTCAAGGCCCATATCTTGAGCATTCTCCTTTTCTTCTCACAAGCCACCCCAGGAAATCTTGTTGCCTCTTCCCTCAAAATACATCCAGAACTTGTCCTCTTCTTATCACCTCCACTGCCCTGACCTTGGCCCAAGCTTCTATTATCCACAATAATTGAAGTCAGTGATGGTGGAGGTAGGAGCCAGAGTAGGAGGGGAGGGGAGGGTGGCAGTGGAGATATGCTTCAACACAGCCACTAGAATGATCTGTTTAGAGTCCAAGTCCTATTGTGACACTCCTCTGCTGAATACCTGTGTGACTCTGTATTTCCCTCAGAAAAAAGCCTGAGTTCTTCAAGCACTCAGAGTAAAGCCCAAGTCCTTCCTATCATACAAGGGTCTCCAAGACTGTGTGTGATATTCCTTCGCCTCCACCCCAACATCTACACAGCAGCCACTGGACTCTCCCTGCCTTGATGTTTCTCTAACCCCGCAGGGAAGCTCCCACCTGACAGCCTTTGCACTAGCCAATTCCTCTGTCTTTTGAACACTTTTTTCTCAAATATCCATAAGGCGAATTCACTGACCTTTAGGCCTTGACTCAGATGCGACCTTCTCAATGGCCTGGACAGTCTTATTTAAAAGTATAATCCCATGCTTATTGCTTGCAGTCCTTATTCCCTTTACCCTGTTCATTGTTGTTCCTACAGCACTGAGCTTCAAAGATGTGACACAATTTACTTACGCTTTGCCTGTCTCCCTCCCTTAGAAAGAAAGCTTCCTGAGGACAGAGATTTGTGTACTTTGTTCTTGGCTCTAACCCCAGTGCTGAGAACATGGTTTGGCATGTAGTAGCCTCTTCATAAACATTTGTTGAATTAATACATTGTTTGATGTTGTATGTTGCTATTTTGTGATATTTTCTGGCAATTTATCTCAGGTTCACAGGAATCGTTTATTATGTATCAACTTGACATCTGCAAGTGTTTACCTAAATTTGGGATTGATTCCCTTAGATTTTTAGAAGGTGATATTCTTCTCTTTTCCTTTTCTATAGGAATTTCTTTCCATGAGCATCTCTAATTATAGAGTATCTCTAATCTCTATTAAAAACTACAATATCCTGTTTTTTTTAGAGGGGACACGCCCTTCTATGGTTTCTCCATTGAGACTAATATTACATTGTTTACATATGTGTTTTTCTGTGTGTGTGTGCGTGTGTGTGTGTGTGTGTGTGTGTATACCCATTCTGAGTCTTCAGAAATCTAAAAAGACAGAAGTATAAAAAGACCAAGCCATGGCTTTCTGTGTCTTCTGAGAAGCGCTGTGGTCTGCTAGATATATCTGAGCAACTCAGGTTCCAGCTGTCTCCATCTCACTGGCAGTTTGAGCTGTTTCCCATCTCTGGAACAGGTTTCCCTCATTTGCAAAATGTGAACCAGGACGAGCTCATCCAAAGAAAGCTGTTTCCACTGCTCCAATACAGCCACAAAACCCAATTTTTGCTGCTTTGTCTATTAGTGTGATAGATTAGGCTAATAATTTTCCTCTGTTGAACCAGTTTTGTGCATTTGATGGAATCACTCCTTACCAGTCTGTGGCACATCAGTAGTGTTCCATGAATGTGTGTTGAAGGACGGGGAAGAAAGAAATGACGATGGAAAGATCATGAGATTTTTGAATAGAAAGGAGCTGGATTAAAATCTAATTTCTCCCAGATAAGCTATGAGATTTAGAGTCTCAATGTCATCTTTCGAAAAGGGAGATACTTATCTAAAATACTGATCATGACAATTAAATGAGATTGTAAATACGAAAGAGCTTTGCAAACCATAAGATGCCATGAAAACTATTATTGTTATTATTATAACCAAAAATATAAAGGCTTACTAAATTCATTGTATCAGTATTACTAATTGAAAAGAGAACATCATGTTTTTTCTGTTTTTTTGTTTTGTTTTGTTTTGTTTTGTTTTGAGACAGGGTCTTACTCTGTTGCTCAGGCTGGAGTGCAGTGGTATGATCATAGCTCACTGCAGCCTCTATCTCCTGGGTTTAAGCAATCCTCCTGCCTCAGCCTCCCAAGTAACTGGGGCTACAGGTGCACACCACCATGCCTAGCCAACTTTTGGAAAAAAAATCTGTAGAGACAGAGTCTCTCCCATCTTCCATGTTGTCCAGGCTGGTTTCAAACTCCTAGGCTCAAGTGATCCTGAATTGGGTTTCCCAAAGTGCTCAGATTACAGGTGTGAGCCACTGCACCCAGCTTTTTCTGCTATTTAACCCATCGTGTGTCATTTGAAAATGTCTGGATGCCAAGAAACTCCCTCAATATCCACTGCTGAAATCTAGATAATCAATATTATCAATAAGCTTACTAAAATGTTATACTTCCTGATATCTCCTGCGACCCTATCATAAGAAATGAGGGCATCTACATTTTGGCAGTTGCTGTACCCAACACATAGAAACACTTAGTACTGGTTAACCACTGATTGACTTTTTGACATGGCTATTGGCATTTCTTGGTACTTGGGTGAGGAAGTGACAAAATTATATTGACTGTTCCTATTATTCACTGCATTTTTCTTTTCCATGCAAGTTGGCAGATGTATTTTATAAAGGTGGTGGTGGTGACTCTCAGGCACAATCTGTGAAAATATCTTTAAAAGATAAGCAGCTATAGTGGAAATATCTTTGAAATGAGCACCAGAGAACCTGATTTTCCTAATCCCAACTTCACCACTAGTTGAAAGAAACTGAGCAAGTCTCTCAACACATTTACCTCAGTTGCTTCACTTCTAAAAGAAGAGATTTAGAAAATATGTCAGGAGCCTTCCTAGCTCTGAAAGTCTATGATTCTAGGTAATGGAATGAAATCTTAACACTTAGAAAACCCCTAAAGCCACCCAAATAATAGTTAATACAATTTAAAAGACAACACAGCAATATCACTCTAAGGCAGATTAAAGCAAAAAAGAACTCTTACTACATTTAAAAAGTAATAGTTGGAAAAAGGCACTACATGCAAAAACTAAGACCCAGCTACAACCTGAGAGCTATTAAAACTGTTGACTTTCAATACTATTAAAGGCTAAAAAGAAAACAAAAAAGCTAATTAAATTTCTGAGCTTTCTAAAGGTAAAACAAATTCAGCATCACAGTGAACCACATTTTGAACAGCGCACAGACATTAGAATCAATCTAGTGCCAACCCATGTAATGCAGGCAGCACAGGCTACTGGCGCTATCTATGCCTGCCCTTGGAATCCCACGTGACATTTCAAAAAATACTGGGCACTGGGAGCTAAGTGCATCTGGGAAGCTGAGTGCTGCTTGGCAGAAGTCCCCAGGCTGAGTGCCTTGGGCAGAAATTGCCCAGTTTAGCAGGAGCCCAAAGCTTACACAAACTCCTGCTGGTCACTGGTCAGAGGGGAGGGGTATCAGACACAGTTAACCCCAACACAATGTCTCCTCTCCTGGGTGATCAGAAGGGGACATGCTGACCACTCCACATACCTGTTAGGTTTGGAACTCACAGCTGCTCATTTCCTGGCAGTTGTTAAAAGCCTGGAGCAAATATGTCTGAGAAGAGCTTAGGCAACGTGTAAGAATGCTTGATCTAAGCCCTTTGACAGCCTGGAGAGATGCTGAGAATGTCTCACACAGCTCGTTAGCATGGAATCTGCAGGCTTTCCATTTTGCATCTAGGTTTACAAAATGGTTACCTATGAATAAGAAGCAGGAAAACAAAGTGAGGTAAGCTGACAAAACAATATGAGTCAACACCCTGATTTATCTTGAGGAACTATTCTCTCTTCCACCCCAGTAGTGCTTCCTACCTCCTAGTTACCTTTTATTTGGATGTAGATTGGACTATGTATTGGGTAGAGACATAAATCTCAAGGATATAGCAATCATTCACTTGTTTAACAAATATTTATTGAGCATCTTCTATGTGCCAAGCAGTAGCCTAGGCCCTGGTGAACTTTATGATACAGGTTTTTGGAACACCCATTATTATTAAACACCCTCATTAAATTATGCTTGTTCTAGTGTGAATATCTGTAACAGACACAACATGCAACACTTCAAATGAATTCACAGTGCATTTGTACTTTGCTGCAAACATGTCCAGTGTAGATTAGAGAAACTTCCTTTGACTATTACAATTTAAAGTTTGAATTCAGTATTTGTTGTTCAAACCACATGATTACAACATTAAGAGAAATCAAGATGTTCTTATGGGACTTTCTAACAGATGTTGAAGGGAGATTTGACATAGTAAGTGGGGGAACACGTATGGATATTTGCTTAGAGTGTTCAGAAAAAGCATCCTTGATAAGTGATGCTTAAACTGAGCTTGAAGTAGAAATGGAATTGGCCAAGAAATGGCGTGAAGGAGAGAGCCTTCCAGGGAGAGGGAACAAGAAGCACAAGGGCACAGCTTTCAGAGGGAGAGCAACAGAACAAGTGTCACATGAAGCAGAAGAGTGAAGGAGAAAAAGGGGAGATGTGGGTGGAAAGCAGATGATGGAGGCAGCAGAATGAAGGGGTAATAGATTTTTACTTTTAAAAGACTACATTGAACTTCTGGAAAAAAGCCTGTTTACTACAGTCTCCAGTGTGTAACCTATTAAAATAATCCAAGGAACATAAAGCAGAAAAGAAAAATGTGTCTAGAAGAAATGTAGCTAGAGCTACAAGTATCAATCAGACTAGGGAGAATATCTGCCAAATTGGTGAATTTGGAATCAATTTGAAGAAGAATGCTGAGAGATGATACATAACCCTCCAGATTTCAGGCATGGTCCAGATTTCTCTAAAAGTAAATGAGATGGGTCTCAGTTGTGAGTTAGGATTTTCTGTGAGACAGACCTACCTCCTATGTGGGTTATCTGCTTATCTGAAATGGGGCAAACAATGAAAATTAGAAAAAAGACTATCTCTGAATATATTCAGAAAGAATCACCCAGGACAGACATTGCCAGCATTTTAGATCATTCCTTTGCCCCAGCCATGCAGACCACTCTTGAGCAAATAGCAGCCTCTGGTAGAATGACCCCATTGTCAAGGGAGGGGTAAATTTAGAAGACCCACTATGGTACCTATGCATAGAGAATATGAAAAGAAAAAGAATGAAGGAAGTTAAAAAGTGAAAACCAGATGAGGAATTTATAGCTGACATGGAATTATTGCAAGCTATGAAGAAAAATTACTGCAGAGTAGAGAAGAAAATTCCAGCTAAATATTTATTAAGGCTAGACATGGTGGCTCACACTTGTAATCCCAGCACTTTGGGAGAATGAGGTGAGGCCAGAAGTGTGAGACAAGACTGAGCAACATGCAAGACCTCATCTCTACAAAAAAATATAAAAAATTAGCCAGGCATGGTGATGTTCACCTGTAGCCCCAGCTATTTAGGAGGCTGCAGTGGGAGGATGACTTAAGCCCAGGAGTTCGAGGTTGCAGTGAGCTATGATTGTGCCACTGCACCCCAGCCTGCATGACAGAGAGAGACTCTGTCTCTCTAAAAAATAAAAATAAAAATACTTGTTCCACCCTTTAAGAAGTTAAAAAGAACATGGCCCCTTTGAAAAAAGAACAGAGCGATAAAGACTCAAGGAAGAGATTCTAAAATGGCCAAAGGAGAAAAAGTGAGCTGGCAATGTTCAGGAAAAAACCAAAAACTACAATAAAACCACTATAGAAAAAGAAGTCACTTTAGAAGTTGCAATCATGAGATTCAAGAGCTCAAGGAGAGGCTTGAGTAAATTAAAGAAGCTGTAAAGACGTTTATAAATTGTTAGAAAGAAAAATGATGGTCATGGAAGATAAAGGCCAGCCAACATAAGCATAGCAATGTTTCTGGAAAAGAACAAACACATAAGACATAAATGCATTGAAGGATATCATAGAAGAAAACTTTCCTATAATAAAGCAAAAGCTGAACCTGCAGGTTAAGAGAACTCAATCCAGAAAGGAAAAAAAAAAAAAAAAAAAGAACCAAATAACCCTTAGATATATGTTGAGTTCCTAAGCTTCAAGTATCTTGTAAAATTGTAGTATTTGCAATTTTTATTCCATATAAAGAATTCTGTATAAGAACCTCAAGCTTGTCTCTGATTTCTGCCTTGTAACATTTAATCTCAGAAGACAATGGGACACTGTATGCAAAATTCTTATAGGAAGTTTTACCTAAACATTTTGTATTCATTAAATTTTAACTTATGTACAAAAATAAAGGCAGACACTCTTTAAAAAAATCCAGGAACTATAGCAGCTATGAGCCCTTCTTAAAAAAAAAAAATCTACTTGCTGACAAAATCTAATTGATAGTCTCAGGAAAATGACCACAGTCAATGGTATTGATTTTTTCTCGATATGACCCTGTGCTCATTTATTTAATAATAATAATAGGAATAATGGTAGTAGTAATAGTAATAACAACTACCATTTATTTGATACTTTCTAAATGCTAGGGACTTTCTAATTTACTTATTTTCTTAATCAACCCTTAGAGCACCCCACAGAGTAGTATTCCTAATCACCCCATTTTACAGTTGAAGAAACAGTTTCAGAGCTAGTATGCAGCCAACTCACGTGTTGATTTCTTCGTTTTCTGGCCTCCACTTATGTCTGTTTTATCACTTTAATCTGTGTCTTTTTGCTATGCATTCTGAGATTGCCTCAGGCTTATCCTCCACATTACAGATCTAATTTTCTGCAAAATTAGTGCTGTCCTTTACTGCTTCTGCCAATTATCAAATTATTCTGTGGCATTATCTTTACATATATCCTTTCATTAACCACCTTATTATATATTAACAATTGTCTTACCATCTCATCTTTCATTTCTTGTTTCTTAGAAGATTTGCTCTTATTTCATCAAGGGTATAAGGCAGATGCTCTCCAAAATGTACTTTTATGGCTGGAGAAAAATGTGTGTTTTAGGAACAAACTTTTTCTATCTCTGAGTGTTACATTTATTCTCTAAGTTGTAGGAGATATTTTATAGCCCTTCTGTGGAATGTGTGTGTGTGTGTGTGTGTGTGTGTGTGTGTGTGTGTGTGTGTGTGTTTATATCTGAATATTTGGTCTTATATTTGCCCAAAATTAATGTGAGTGAATTCTCCTTAGGTCTTACTTGGATGAACCTAGAATCTTTAAGTCTTCAACTGGAGGAATGGTTGATTGTAGTCCTCATTCAAGGATGCAGCAGCCTATGGATAGGAGGGATCTTGTACAAGGTGAAGTTTATGTTAACAAAACCTGCACCCAAATCTCTGTCTGCCTTAGCCTTCAATCCATGAAGGCAGAGTGTCTGTGACTGACAGCCTTCTTGTATTTCTGTCTCCCACATCAGGGAAAGCTGGCCGTGTCAGAAAAGAGCAGAGCCTTTTAAGAGAGACCCCTGCTCAGATTGAAACTCTGCTGTCTTGGGTTTTCTGCTGAGTGCAGCAGGTTTCTCCTGGGCTTCCAATACAGCTGATTCCCAAAGATTTTTCTGTGGCACCAAGTGCATTTTCAAAGTGAAGTGGTCCCTGTTCTCTGATGGCCATGTCTGGCCTCCAGCCTGCACCCTTCACAAATTGGGGCTGTCCTTTGCATTGGAGACTTTCTTCAATCAGGTGCCCAATTATTCTATTTGAAGATTAGAAATTACTCAATATTCATAATGTGGCCAGGGTGCAGTGGTTCACACCTGTAATCCCTGCACTTTGGGAGGCCAAGGTGGGTGGATCACCTGAAGTTAGGAGTTCGAGACCAGCCTGGCCAACATGGTGAAACCTCGTCTCTACTAAAATGCAAAAATTAGCTGGGCGTGGTGGCAGGCACCTGTAATCCCAGCTACTCAAGAGGCTGAGGCAGCAGAATCCCTTGAACCGTGGAGGTGGGCGTTGCAGTAAGCAGAGATTTCACCATTGCACTCCAGTCTGGGTGACAAGAGCGAAACTCCATTAAAAAAAAAAAATTCATAACATGTGATTGAGACCTTCTCTAGTATTGACAAGTGATGTTATGTACCCCATTTAAATTTTTTTCATGTGATAATTTCACTTGTTTTTTTAGGGGAACCTAATGTTTCTATGCATTGCAATATTTTCCCTCTACCCCTAATGCCCATATTTCAGCTTTTGACACCTGCTCCTGGTCCCTCAGTTGTGGTGGCCTCATCAGATGTTCTTCTGTGGCTCATTGGATTCAAATCCACATGTGGCTTCTGGTCCAACCCAGCTTCCTAATGCCAGGATGAGCTGCCCTTGACGGGAAAGTCCTCAGCCGACTCCAGTTCAGTGACCCCTTTAACTGGATATTTCTGTCTTGGCTTCCATTCAGGGTTGGAAAATTTGGACAGATCTCAATAATTTATTGGGATCTTCATTTTTCTTACATTTTGGATAAAACCTTTATTTGACATAGATCTTAATCCTTTATTGGCTTCAATTATTTCTCCCTTATCTGTTCTCTTTTTCCTTTTTTTTAAATGAAAGTGTTCAACTGAGTTTTCAGATGCTTTGTGACCTAAAAGGGACTGGGATCTGGTAGGAATCAAAGTTAATTTAGAATCTGAAAGCTCATGCCTATATTTCCTTGGCAGAATTGAAAGTGACTAAAAGATTCTGTCAGTGTGATTCAACCCAGCTATTTTGTAAAGCCCCGGGCATGGGTAATGATGGGGGAGGACACCCAGAAATAGCAGCCTCGTCTATCATGGGTGCAACTTATCAAAAGCCACAGTCAATGAACAAACCTGCTCTACTTATGTCTACTTCTGCTAGAGTCAAGACATGCCCACAGATAAGGAGGGAGTTTTCTCAGGATAAGGTCAGAGTGAAACAACCTCCATCAGAGGAAAAGCTGATTCCTAAGAAGGGGGAAAAACAGGCTAATGTTTTATGTAAAAGACAAAACTGGAAGGTATTGGGCCCTATATATAGCTGCTTCTCTGTTAGGATTGCTCCAGAGTTATGCTGGGATTCCAAGAAGAAGTGATTCACCCATTCCGGTAGCCTCAGGGCTCTGGACCAATGGTCAAGGCGGGAATGTGATGAGTGATCAAGCACTCTGTAGCTCCCTGCTTCTCTCTCAGGGCTTTGGCTGCATTCCCAACATAGGCATCTGAATATATGATAGAGAAAGATGTCTTCTGAACACCAAGGGCTGCTCTGTTCAGCTGGCCGGGAGAAACAGCTATGTGGAGTGTAAGGAGGACAGTGATGGGGGAGCTGGGGCGGCTGAGGTGACATCAGCTTTGGCAGGGGAGGTGCTGACAGCAATGGTTGGGACATGGAATTGTGTTGACAGAAGTTGAATCAGCAGACACCAGAGCAGCAGGCAGGAGCTTGCATGAGTTGTCCCAGATACAACACTCCTCTTCTTGTGAACGTCCAACATGCATAACGTCTAGCTAGTACTGGAGTAAAGACGAATCGATGCCACCCACTACCATTGGAGGAAACCTGGCTCTCTTGCTTTGCTGCTTGCAAATTGCCTTTCAGATCCCAGCCATTCATAAGTAGTAGAATTTCTGTGATCAGGCACACACACACACACACACACACACACACACACACACACACACACACACAAGTAACTACTGGCGTTTTCATTACAGGTAGTCATTCATTTGGCAACCATCATATTTCTTTAAATGTAAGATACTTCTGATTGTAAGATACACAATTATTTCACCCACACTAGGAAAGAAAAACGCTGCCAAATGAAACATAACATATGAATGATTGAAAGCATCCTGATTTCAAATTTGTAAAAATAGGAAAAAATATGCATCTTTGAGCTGGTAAAACACAGTGTGCGTCAGGCACTGGGCTAGGCATTGAACATAGGGCTGCAGACCAGATAGACTTCAAGTCTGGCCTCAAGCAACGTATAGTCTGGTGGGAAGATGGATGTTGACAAAGCAATTACAAAGGTGTTGTAGGACCTGGAAGAGCATGGGGGTCTTCTCTGAGGAAGTGACATGACAGCTGAGACCTGATGGGGAGCAGGAGTTAGCTAGGTCGAGGATAAAGGTAGAACTTTCCAGGCAGAGGAATTAGAATGCGCAAAGGTTCTGAGATGGGAAAGGGTTAGTGTGAGCAAGGACAAAAGTGACTGGAAGCAGAGTTAAGCAGGGCCAAATCCTGCGAAGCCTCTGGCCCATGTTAAAGAATTGGGTTTATCTAAGAGCATGAGAGGCCACAGAGAGGGTTTAAGCAAGAGTGAAACAAGATCAGATCATGTTTTTTAAAAAATCACTTTGCTTGCAGTGTTGACGTGAGAGGAGCATAAGAACAGGTGCATGGAGATCAGCTAGGAGGTTGTTGAGACAATTCAGAGAAGAGAGGATAATAGTTTGTAATAGGGTACTGGCAGTAAGAATGGAAAGAAATGAGGTTGTGGCATACTTCAAAAAGGGCCAACAATTTCTGTGATTTGTTTGTCTGATTTCTCTCTTTTTGTGTGTGTGTGTGTGTGTGTGTGGGAGCATGGGGTGAGAAAGATTCAATTGGTATCCAAATATATATATATATATATATATATATATATATATATATATATGGACTAAAGAAAATTCTAGCTGCAGACTGGAGCCAGCTTTTGATCTTCCAGTGTTAATTGTGACTTGTTTGGAAAATGAAATCCCCATAATTTGGATTTTTCTTTAATCAAGATACACTGCTATATTAGGGCAAAAGTGAGTCCAGTGTTTCAATAATAAATCATCTCCTTCAAATTTATTTACTTATTTCTCTAGATATTATTGGAGTGATTTTAGATAGCTTCATGTTCATAAATGTAAATCGTGAATTTTATATATTAAATTATATTAAATTTTTTTACAGGCATCCTAACAATAAGCAATCACTTAAGGAAGACTTTAGTGATGAAGTATTTTGAATGTGTCTGGTGGTATTAAGTGCATGTTTACAAAACAAGAGACAATTGCGGTGTGCTAGAAGATGCACTGCCCTAGAAATAAGAAGCCTTGGTTGAATCACAGCTCTCTTAACTCACTAACTGTGTGACGTTGGACAAGCTATCCAAATACATTTCATCTGTGAAAATGAAGAAAGAGGATCTCTCTAGCTACCTTACAGGAGCATGTGAATGTTAAATAAGATTCACAAAAATGTTAATTGACCTCCTATCATGTACTAGGAGGTCAGTACGTGAAGGTCAGTAAATGAGGCCAGACGGAAGGAATACAGTGGTACACAAGACAGCCAGAGTAATCATTTTCAAGGAGATTCTCATTGCAGAACGGGAGTTGCTTACGACAAATTTCTGTAGACATGTAAAGTAGTGTTATCATCAAGTAGTAGGGAGTATTGTACTTTCATCTTATGAGAGAATGATTTTCAAAAATATAAAATTACTGCTTTCTCTTAAATATGAAATGAACATATGTCAAAGATTTTTTAACTTTTATTTTAAATTTGGGGATATATGTGCAGGTTTGTTACATAGGTAAACTTGTGTCACAGGAGGTTCGTTGTACAGATTATTTCATCACCCAGGTATTAAGCCTAGTGCCCTTTAGTTATGTTTCCTGACCCTCTCTCTCCTCCCGCCTTCCATCTTCTGGTAGGTCCCAGTGTATGTTGTTCCCCTCTATGTGTCCATGTGCGCTGTCATTTAGCTCCCACTTATAAGTGAGAACACGTGGTATTTGGTTTTCAATTCCTGCATTAGTTTGCTAAGGTTAATGGCCCCCAGCTCCATCTATGTCCCTGCAAAGTATATGATCTAGTTCTTTTTAATGGCTACATATTATTTCATGATGTATAAGTACAATATTTTCTTTATCCAGTCTAACATTGATAGGCATTTGGGCTGATTCGATGTCTTGTGAATTTGTGAATAATGCTACAATAAATATACACATGCTTGTATCTTCATAACAGAATGATTTGTATTCCTTTGGGTATATACGCAGTAATAGGATTGCTGGGTTGAATAGTATTTCTGTCTTTAAGTCTTTGTGGAATCACTGCACTGTCTTCCACAATGGTTGAGCTAATTTGCACCTCCACCAATAGAGTATAAGTGTTCCGTTTTCTCCACAACATCACCAGCATCTGTTATTTTTTGACTTTTTAGTAATAGCCATTCTGACTGGTGTGAGATGGTATCTTACTGTGGTTTTGATTTGCATTTCTCTAATGATCAGTGATGTTGAACTTTATTTCATATGATCCTTGGTCGCATATATGTCTTCCTTTGAAAAGTGTCTGTTCGTGTCTGTTGCCTACTTTTTAATGGAGTTGGTTTTTTCTTGTACATTTGTTTAAGTTCCTTACAGATGCTGGATATTAGACCTTTGTCAAATGCATAGTTTGCAAAAATTTTCTCCCATTCTGTAGGTTGTCTGTTTACTCTGTTGATAATTTCTTTTGCTGTGCAGAAGCTCTTTAGTTTAAATAGATTCCATTTGTCAGTTTTTGCTTGCAATTGCTTTTGGCATCATTGTCATGAAATCTTTGACTGTGCCTGTGTTCTAAATGGTATTGCCTAGGTTTCCTTCCAGGGTTTTTATTGTTTTGGGTTTTACATTTAAGTCTTTAATCCATTTTTGGTTAATTTTTGTATGTGGTGTAAGGAAGGGGTCCAGTTTCAATCTTCTGCATATGGCTAGCCAGTTATCCCAACACTGTTTGTTGAATAGGGAATCCTTTCTCCATTGCTTGTTTTTGTCAGGTCTGTCAAAGTTCAGGTAGTCGTAGGGATATAGTCTTATTTCTGGGTTCTCTGTTCTGTTCCATTGGTTTATGGGTCTTGTTTTGTACCAGTACCATGCTGTTCTGGTTACATGTCAAAGATTTTATTCAACTCATTAATTAATGAGGGAACCACTAAGATGTTAAAACCATTCCAAAGATATTTTTAGAAGCAGAGTATTATATTTATGGGCAATATTAGAATAAGATTGCTAGGTTAGATATAAGCCTATCAGTGTCTAACAGGGCCATAGACCATAACTCACTGGGATTATCTGTTCTACCAGACAAAAATCATTTTTATCTCTACAGATAAAAATCTATAAGCTGGTCACTGGCCCTACAGAGTTGTAAAATAACCTAGTTAATAGAAAGTTAGGCCCCAATCAGCATTGAAAGAACACTCTAACTAACCTTATTTGCCCATTTTCAAGTTTCAAATTATTTCTCTCACAATCTCAAGTTCTCTTTGTTTTATTCCTCCCAAAGGTCATGTGAATATTTTGGAATATTAACATACGTTCACAAAATTTTTTATCTTAAAATATCACTCGGATTGTGGTGGACATTCCAGTGAGCAAAAGTGAATAAACTGGGGCAGAGGATAGTAAATGAAATGGAAAATGGGGACCTGGGAGAAATATAGTAAAAAATCAAGTAACTCAAGAATATTCAGAGTTTCCCAAGTTTCAGAGCGTCTCAGTAGATTGCTACTTTATAATAAGGATTTCTCAAAGCTCCACAGGAGCCTGCCACCAAAATTCCTGGCACATTTCCAACATTTCAACAAGTAATAATAGTAATATTCCCAGATGTCAGTGAAGTTATTCTATTCTTTAAGACTTAAAAAGAGACATCAGTAAGAAGGTGGAACGGGAGTTCCCTAGCTTCTCTCCCTGTCCCAGAAATTCGACTGGCAATTATCCATAGGCAAGTATATCATTGTGAAGATCCCAGAACTTGGGAGTGAGGCTGAAACACCCCCTTAGACCACAGAATTGAGAAAAGCTGCAACTAAACAGAGGACTGATTCTGTTTTGACTACACTGCCCCTCCCCCAGACTGGCACCATGCCACATGCAGAGTTCCCCTGGGTCCATGGTTTCTGCAGTGGGAGGGATGAATGAGAAGCAGTCATTGGGCTTCCCCAACATTCTAGGACCCTTTGTGGGAGGTTCACTCCTGTCTTGTCCTAGAATATTGAGAATGCTGGCAGGGCTAGACCACTTGGAGACAAAAAATGGAGGTGGGGCTCACAGCGACCAGCAGAGAGATCTTGATGGTTGCTCCGCATTCCAGCCAATTAAATGACACACCAGAGAAACTAGTCAACAACATCACACCACAGGAAATATGGTACAGATTTCCAAAGCTGTACTACACAACCAGAGGAGACAACCTGGAATGCTCTCCAGTCAGAAACAACCACAGAGCCTAGCCAGAAGCCCCTCTTAATGACAGAGTCTAGCCAGTGGTCTCACCAAACTACAGAGCACAGCCAGTAATGCCATTTGACCTTAGAACACAGGAAGTGATCCAGCCCAACTAGAGAGCCTGACAATAATGTCTACCCATATGGAGTTGCAACCAGATAGCCCATCCAGGATCCCAGGCTAGAATCCCCAGCCCTAAATAGTAAAAGTCTGTCACCATCAAAGAACACCTGCAAAGGCTAAAAGAGGTTACCATCTTCTCAAATGCACAAGCAGCAATGTAAGGACACAAGGATTATAAAAAGTCAGAAAAATATAATATCACCAAAAGAAACTAATAAATCTTCAGTAATAGGCCCAGAAGAAAAGAAGATACATAAAATGACTGACAGAGAATTCAGAATAGAATAATGTTGGCTTGAGTCCTTTCCTTTCTTCCTTTCTTTCCTTCCTTCCTTCCTTCCTTCCTTCCTTCCTTCCTTCCTTCCTTCCTTCCTTCCTTCCTTCCTTCCTTCCTTCCTTCCTTCCTTCTTTTCTTTCTCTGTTATCCAGGCTGAAGTGCAGTGGTGTGATCACAGTTCACTGCAGCCTCAAATTCCTAGGTTTAAAGGATCCTCCTGCCTCAGTCTCTCAAGTAGCTAGGACTACAGGCACATGCCACCACTCCTGGCTATTTTTATTGTTGGTAGAGGCAGAGTCATGTTATGTTGCCCAGACTGGTCTCAAACTCCTGTCCTCAAGTGATCCTCCCACCTTGGCCTCCCAAAGTCCTGGGATTACAGGTATGAGCCACCACACATGGCCTGACACTTTGACCATATTCTATGGGAAGTTCAATGTCCTCTCCTCCTCCTAAGATATCTGTGAATTCTGGATGGATTATGTTTCAGGGCTATCTCTAGCTCTAATTCCTTCCCTCATTGATGTATTATTCTCAAACACATCTCATCTTCACCTCTTCATTCTACTTATTAATACCAAGTGTAGTAGACTTTACTAAAGTAAGGCGAGATGAGGGAATGTGTTCACATCCTAGCAATTGATAACAGGATGTTAAAACAAGGCTCTTTCTGTCTCTGTTTTGTTTCAGGTCACAATGGCTGGCTAAGAACAAAGTAATAGTCTCAAATATCCCTACATCCTTAAGCAAACTGTTGGAACAGATTGTGTAGGTCTCAAAAAGAGGTGTTTTTTTTAAAAAAAACAACAGTTTGCTGATTCTAGCCCATCACCCAGCCTGAAGGCATAAGAAGGTTGAAGCTGGAGGGGCAAAGAGAGAACCTCTTTGGAGAAAATTGGTTATGTAATGTAGTTTTTTCCCCTTACATTCACAAGGAGAGGGGTTGGGTTTTTTCCCCTGCTGAGAGAGGGAGCCTTAAGAGAACCATTCAGGCAATTTGATCTGTGATTATTGAAGTTCTGGAGCACAGAATTTAATTCCAGGCCCAGGCCTAAAAAAAGAAAAAAATAACAAAACACATAGGCAAGAGCCTGCTTGAAAGAATCTATGGCAATAAATGGAAACTGTGTTGGGAGCAAGCCACACCTCCATGAGTAGTGGGGTGCTGGGTGGATGAGAGTATCTCAGGGATCAGATCCAGACATGGTCACATGGGAGGGAGTCAGCTTGGAGTCATCTTGGATTCCCTCAAAGAGGATTTCCCAGAAGGGCAATAGGAACATCCTTTGGATACACAGCGGTTGAGGGGAAGCTTCACTCACATTAGGCGGGATGCAGTCAGAAGCTGCAAAGGAGAATGTCTCAGGGACATCATGAAAGCACCCTTTGGGGACAGAATCAGCACTGGGACTCTGCTCTGCTCAAAGGGCGCCAGCGCCTGACTGTGCCTGTGCTAGCCAAGGAGCACATTTCCTGTTTCTTCTCTCTGCACTCCCTCTCCACTTTGCCGCATCTTATTTCCAGCCCTAAGTGGGCAAGAGACAGCCCAGTGAGGGGGTAAGAAATAGAAGACCAAGGTGGGGAAACAATAGGGAAGAAGCTGACCCACCATGGGTGTCCAAGTTTGAGGCAGGCCAGAGATGGTGGGTGAGGAAGAGAAACAGAGAGCTTTAACTTTGAATGCAGTAAAGTTTCAACAGTTGCATTTCAATTGTCCATTTTATTTACTGAAAGGAGAATGTCTTCATGATTGGAAGCATTGAGATTTTTGTTATCTGTGAATTCCTAGAAAGATTAATGGACTTGCCTAGACTTGCATCCAGGGACAGAGAAGGAATGGGCCCTCATAGCAGCAAGCGCCTTGATCCTATATGTTTGGGAGGGGATGAAGGGAGGCTGGATGTGGTTTCAGATACCACCTTCCCTTCCATCCTCTGGGTGCTGAGGCTTTTGGTTTGGACGAGGGAGGAGGGGAAAGGAAAGAGAAGATGTCTCTGTATTTAACTGGGTAAGGTTGTAGCCTCCGGGATGGCTGACGGCAAGCCAAATTCGTCTTCTACAGTTTTGATAGGGACAGTGGTGGCTTCAACATGTCCAGTTGATAAGGGACTTGTGTCCAGGAAACTCCTTTGGCCATTAGAGGTCCCTTGAAAAGTTTGATAGAACGTTTCAACTGAACCCCAGCTAGTGGACTTCTCACCATGTTCCTCTGATATGAATGCCTCATTGTTCTCTACATGAGGGTAGTCAGGGACCTACACATATGAGGAGGCTGGGGAGACTGTCTCTCTTTCTCATTCAAGTTACACAGCCTGAGCAGTGATAAAGAAATGAAATGCTGGCTCTTCTCCTTGCAGGCACCTCCTTTCTTTGTGAATACTTAGAGAAGGAAAATACACAACCTCAAGAGAGTCTAAGAGCAGGAAGACCCCCCTTAACCTTACAGGAAGGGAATAGCCTCTCTCCACAAATGCAGCACTGCCACAAGGCTGATAATCTCTCAAGCTTCAGGTCTTTTCTTCCTATGGAGTTTGGATATGGGTGGTGGATCGGGCAGGTGATTCCGGAATTAGCACTCTCAGTAAGTCTGTGTTGCTGAACATCCAAAGTGGAGCCCGAACATCCAAAGTGGAGCACCAAGTGTCTTTTGCTTTCTCCATTCAGGGTCTTAGCTGCAGTCCTGGGGCAACAGGAAAATCCCCAGTTGACACACCTGTTACCAGACAGCTGTGGAAAGCCTGCCTTAATAGTCAGGTCTATCTCACCTTCTGCCACTGGAACCTATCATCCGTTAAACTATCCAAACAATTTAAAAGTCCATTTATGTTTCTTGTCAGTAGCCACTCTTGAGTTAACATTAACATGCACCATGCATATGTTATTTACCAGGTGAGATACAGCTACTGAGAAATAGGCCCAGGATATAATAAAAAGAAGACATGTTGGAGAGAATCCTCCTCTGGACAGTCCTTTTTATAAAGGTCAGTGGACTGTCTTGTACACCCTCCCTTTGCAGGCAGGAACTGATTGTTTTGAAGGCAGTAGTTTTCATGTTTGTGTGTAAGCAACTCAAGCAATAATGATTCCTTGGATTAGTTTAAATGTGCCTATTCCTCCTCTGTGACTAATTAAGACTGAATTCCATGCATACAAGAAGCTGTTGGCATTTGCTGGTATCTGTGCAGACCTGCTGTGTTTGATTAGCCACTATTTGTTCATAGCTGTTGGACAGACCAGCTGACTTCCAGGATTGTCTCAATTATCAAGATACCTTGTCATCTTTCTGGTGAAATTTTGACATCTTCACATAATCCCAGTAGAGACTGTATGTTTTAAACTTGGTCTTATCTGGAAGACTAGTAAAAACATTGGGCACTTCCTCCTTAGGTAGTTAATGAAGTCCCTGCCAATTACAATAGAACAAATTACTTACAAATAGTTCCTATTTTTGTCAGTGCTAAAAATACTTTTTCATTTATATTTTCTTCCAGACTAATGTCCCTTTCCAAAGTGAAGAATTGAAAAAGAAAAGATCTGAATACCAACCTTATTAGACTAACAATGCAGCATTTAGGAGGATAAATTGAAAATGCATCTCTGAATTATAAATAATGTATAACCTCGCCATATAATATGGTGCATCCCACAATAATGTTGCTCTTTTTTTTCTTAGGGTGTAATTTTTTTTTACTTGTGGATTTGTATTAAAGTCCCAAGTCCTGGCGGTGGGATCAATGGGTAGAGTTTTTAATTGGAGCTCTCTCATGATTATCTAGATTGGCACCTGCTGTCAATCAGCTTCTAAAGAAATTACTGAGCCAATGATTAGGCTGCTGCTCCTGGAGATGTTAGGCCCCTTGGGGGCAATGTTAAGGCTCCCAACCACAGGGGAACCCTTAAGAACAGTGGAGCCATAATTTTCCAAGTTGCCGGCTTACCCGGCAACATACATGTCTCAACTTTCTGGCTGAGTGAACTCAGAAGGATGATATCCCAGTATACATTGGGTCCACATGATTTTATAAGCAAAACAATGCTGCAAGTCCCCTAACAGCTTCCATTAGAGTAAAATGATAATACCTCATGCACGTGTGTGGAGCCCTTCACAGTTGTGCATTATATAATTGAATCCCATTGATAAAATAACAAGGCTGTGCTGGTCATTTCTGGAGAAAATATACCAAGTTCACAAAATTTTTCCCCCCTTGGTGTACATCATACTTTTTTAAAAACACTTTTTATATAAATTAAAAATACAAATCTTTTTTAGACTAACATTTTATAATTACTTAACGTTGTTAATTCAGGACCCATTAATTTAATTCAGGTAGGATTGAGCTAAATTTATTTTTTCCTCATCCTTGAATTGTGGCAAATTATGATAAAAAGTGTTCTATTGGTTAAAAAATGAGCTGCCACTTTCTTATAAAGTTAAATGTACACCTAACATGGGACCTAACAATTCCACTCAGATTTTTCCCCAAGAGAATGGAAAAATGTGGAAATACACCCAAAGAAGTATATGCAAACATTCATAGCAGTTTTATTTGTAATAGCTAAAAACTAGAAGTAGCCCAAACATCCATCAGTAGGTGAGTGGATAAACAAACAGTGATATAGCCAAACAGTGGAATATTAGCAGCAAAACGAAATGAACTGCTGATACATGGGAATGAATCTCAAAAACAATGCTGAGTGAAAGATGCCAGACACAACAGATTATATGCTGTATGGTTCTACTTCTGTGACGTTCTAGAACACACAAAATTAATTCATAGTGACAGAAAGCAGATCGATGGCTGCCTGGGGATGGGGGTGCGGTTATTGACTGCGCAGTATATTTTGAATATTTTGAGGTGAGGTGATGGAAATGTTTTATTTCTGGATTGAGGTGATAATTATACAGGTATATACATTTGTCAAAACTCACAATTTGTACACTTAAAATGTAGGCATTTTATACTATGTAAGTTATAACAACAAATTAGGTTTTTCAAAAAGTGACATCCTGTTACATATATCTTTATTAATAACAAAATTTCTCTATCTCTTGTATCTCTCTGTGCTTCTCTTCTTTCTGGTGTTAATTTGTTTGTTAGCAATACTATTTCCAACATCCAAATGGTATTGGGAATCCCAGCTTGAGTTTGACAGATAACTTATAAAACAAGAAAAAAGAGACTCAGCCTTTCCACTCCAGGTCTAACAGGTCCCCAGATTCTATCTATTCCAACTCCTAAATGTTTCTGTGTCTTTATGCTGCTGCCTCGCTCCACCTGCACTGCTTTAATTTGGCATTCAATTATCTCTTCACTGGTCTTCCCTCCTCTGATTTGGTTTGAACAAGGGGATCCTTCATACTATCTTCCAAGTTCCAGAAAACAAAATGCTACCCAGAAGCCTTATGGCTGAGGGAAGGGCAGGGATGTTGGAGAAGAAGCAAGACAGAGGGTGGAACTGAATAGGGGCTTTGGGGAAAGCTTGGTGAAGGTCTCCTATGCTTGCTCTGGGATTCTTAGGCCCGAGATGTGGTGGTAAGTAAACTGGATTGTTCTCAATGCCATTGGTGTTTTTCTGTGTTCATTTCTTCAGTGTGTTAGTAAAGCCTTTTAGAAAGTATTGGCCCATTTCAATTATGTTCAAGAGAAACAGGGACAAATGTGCTGGTAGCCACAGAAATCAAAGGCAGAGAACTTCAAGGAGGACAGGAGACTTGGAAGGGTAGAGCCAAAGCTCAAAGATGCAGCCCACTTTAGCTCCTAGCATCCAACCACCCTTCACAATTTTCTCCCAAGTCACTGCTTTTCTGCCTGCCCCTAAGAGGATGCTACCCTGTGTGTATTATGGGAGTGATTTTCTTTGTGTCTGTTCCCTCACATTTTTCTCTGCCAAAGAGTTGGTGATAGTGAATGGTCACCTGGGAGGATAAAGGTGACGATTTTAGGCCAGCTTAGTTCATTGTAAAAGGCCTCTAAGAGCCTTTCACCTCTCTGAAAGTGCCTTTTATCAAGACTCCAGATAGGATAGCCTCCAGTGAGAGATTTCCCATCAATTACACACTTGTCAGGAGAAGCACAGGCCCAGCTTAGAGATTTCTGTCTTAAACTTTCAAAGGAAGCTGCTTGCTAAAGGTTCTGGAGCTGGAGGAGCCACAAAAAATCAAACAAGTAAGCAGAAACCAAGTTTGACTTCTGGCCCTAGGGGTTGGAGAGATGGAGATGAAAGCTGACAGGCTCCTGCGTGACAAGGCCTCTGTGGAGCCCAAGTGGGTGACTCACAAATCTGAGTGGCACTTCCTCTCCATGAGTCATCCTGTGAGCAAGGCCTGAACACTCCTGCCCAGCCCCTCAGTGTGAACGCTCCTGGCCTGCTGACCTGCATATTTGCAGGCAGGCCCTGCTACCCTCAACACAGGACACATCCTTGGGGGGTACAGCCTCACTCTGCCTCAGCCCAGCAGATACTTGCTATGGCTAAAAATGCAGGGGACATTTTATCATGGGGGGCCCATGGGGATGAGCTCTGTTCGTAGGTTATTTTGTAGTCCTGGTTCTGCTGTTGACAAACTGAGTGAACTTGAACTTCAGTATGTCACTTAGTCTTAGTCTTTGGGGGCCAGAGTTTCCCAAACTATAAAACAAAAAGAGTACATTGTTTTGTGGAAGAGAGGATACATACACAGCCATGGTGTTAGATGTTGACAATAATTTGTGGGGAGTGCAGATCAAAGGTAGGTTAATAACACAGAGAGGAAGTGATATTTGAACTGGGTCTTGAAAGAGCAAAGAGTTTTCCAGTCAGGCAAGAGAGAAGAATATTCCATGCTAGGCAATATATTCGTAAAGCACTGAAGGCAGAAGAGGCAGGGGAGAGATGATGAGGCCAGCATGTGGGAGGAGCAGTGGATTCAAGAGCACAGGAGCGGGAGAGGAGCATGGAGGTGGTTTAGATGCAGGATCAGTAGGTGATGTCCACTGCAGGAACATGCTTCCCACATGCTACAGAGGATGGCCTGCTGGTTCCTGGGTTGGGTGACTGAGCATCTGATGATTTAATTAAATAAAACACCCAAAGAAGAAGAGGGGGGGAAATGATGAATCGAATTTCTGACCTATTAAAATGGAAGCATCAGTGTTCAACATACTGACGTGTCCATGAGCTGGATAAACCAGTCTCATACCCAGGGGAGTTCTTGAAGCTAGAAGCACAGATCTGGTGTCATCAGCTGACGTTGCTCTAGATTGTTTCGAAGTTCTTTTTTAATTCAAAGACAAAGGATTTGTGATTCTACATTTTGTAAAAGGAAAAATTCAAAAATAAATCTTTTTTTCCTCTCATTCTAGTGAGACACTTGGTATGTTACCCCCTGCTTCTCTTTCAGTAGTGTTTATGTGTCACCATAGGGTGTTTGCAGGATTTATGCTACCAAATTTTGTTTTATTGAGTTTCCGTTGGCTGTTCATTGTGGTATTTTAGTCAACATAGAATGGTCTCAGCCCAGAGAATTAAACAGTAGACTGACATCAATGAGTCCTTAAAAAAGGGTTTGGAAAAGATTTTTAGCTATTCTCATCAATGATCAATGGCTCGCCATTTTATGTAGAATAAAGTTCAAGCTCTTCAGTTTGACATTTGTTTCTGATCTTTTTCGCCATGCCATGAGCAGCCCTATAGAAAGGCCCATGTTGTGAGAAACTGAGGCCTCCAGCCATCAGGCACATGAGTGAGCATGGATACAGGTTCTGCAGCCAGGTCAAGCCTTAGATGATGCAGCCCTGGCCAACACCTTATCTTCAGCCCCATGAGAGGCCTAGAGCCAGAAGCACCTAGCTAAGCCACTCCTGGATTCCTGACCCTCAGAAACTATTAGATAAATGTTTGTTGTTTTAAATTTCTAAGAGTTTTTGGGTCATTTGCTAAGGTAAAATCAGGAGAAGGAGAAAATTGCTTTTCTGATAATACTGTATGTGGAAAATGGGCCAGGAAAGGCCGAATGTGATTTCAGTACTTTGGAGCTCTGCAAGGTGCTGAAAGGAGGGGACAGCGGGTCTGGTTCTGACTCTTCTGCCTGTTCACTGAGTGGCCTTGAAAACATCATGTCTCCTGTTATTTTCTGTTTGGGCCTTCGTTTCCTTACTTGTAAATGGCAATGGGAGTGTTAGTGCCAGGCTCCGGTCTAAAATCTTTACTTATGTGCAATACTTAATAGTGGGCAAAATGTTTTACATATTGTGGTCAGGATTTGGAGACAACAAAAAATAGTTCCCCAAATTTCAAACTAAGGAAAATAAAATTGGCTTTTGGGAGTCAAACTTCAAAGTCAGTACGTATGGCTTAGGACAGAGACACACCAAATTACCTTAAAGCAGTATTTAAGGGGGCTTCTGACAGGCTACAAACTAAACCAAAAATATAATTACTTTCTTCTTACCAATGAATGACTGGAAATACCACGAATGCTCATTTTTTAATGCACAAAAAGCTCTTCAGAGACTTTCTGGAACAAAGTAAATACTTGAGAGATGTTACTTATTACGTTTATTTATAGCTAAGGGAAACAGAAAATGAATAAGTTGGTCATTGAAAGATATTATGATCTGATATTTATAAATAAGGGAGTCAGGGTTTATTAAGAACTCTAACTTGGTGTTCTAATAAGAAGTCTAGCTGCTACACACAATACTGGATAGCATGGCAAATGTCCAACCCTGCACAGAAAACAAAAAGTTGGAATTCCTGAGATGCTCAGGCAGGATGTGTTGTTATCAGTGCATCATCATAGATGTCATGAATTGGATCTGACTTTCAATTGCTGTTATTCTTGAATTAATTAAAGCACTTAGCAAAATTATATACAGGCCTTATCCTTATAGATACCCTCTGGGGGTAATGCTGATTTGTTATGATTTGAATATTATGTTGTTCCTCTCTCATTTCAATCACAATATTCTTTATCTGCTGGGAAGTGGAAAGGGGTAGAGTGGGTGATTTTGTGTGATTTTTACTGTATTCAATGAGCCATGGTAAAACTTTTGAAAATGAGTGACTTAACGGCCCTGTGGGGCCAGGCTTGACCATTGTGCAATTGAATATATGAACCTAGCTGAAGCAAAAAATGTGCCAATCAGCAGCCATGCGAGCAGCAGCAATGGGAGCCAGTGGGATTAGGAGAATCATAGGGACTCACACTATTATTGGCCATCTATTGCTCTCCAGGGACAAGAGAGCCTTGGCCAACAGCCCTAATGGGAAGGGTATATTGAATATGAAGATGCACACAAGGGATTGTGTCCAACAGACTTCGAACATCCCTGTTTTCTTGGCAAATTCATCCTTATTGTTGAAAAATGTATCCTCTCATGTGGAGAAATAGTAACACTTTTACACTGTTGGTCAGACTGTAAACTAGTTCAACCATTATGGAAAACAGTATGGCGATTCCTCAAGGATCTAGAACTAGAAGTACCATGTGACCCAGCCATCCCATTACTGGGTATATACCCAAAGGATTATAAATCATGCTGCTATAAAGACACATGCACACGTATGTTTATTGCGGCACTATTCACAATAGCAAAGACTTGGAATCAACCCAAATGTCCATCAGTGACAGACTGGATTAAGACAATGTGGCACATATACACCATGGAATACTATGCAGCCATAAAAAAGGATGAGTTTGTGTCCTTTGTAGGGACATGGATGCAACTGGAAACCATCATTCTCAGCAAACTATCGCAAGAACAGAAAACCAAACACCACATGTTCTCACTCATAGGTGGGAACTGAACAATGAGATCACTTGGACTCGGGAAGGGGAACATCATACACCGGGGCCTATCGTGGGGAGGGGGGAGGGGGGAGGGATTGCATTGGGAGTTATACCTGATGTAAATGACGAGTTGATAGGTGCTGACGAGTTGATGGGTGCAGCATGCCAACATGGCACAAGTATACATATGTAACAAACCTGCACGTTATGCACATGTACCCTAGAGCTTAAAGTATAATAATTTAAAAAAAAGAAAAAAAAAAGAAAAATGTATCTTCTCAACACTTGATCACTAAATATTAGATCCTTCTGGCTAAATCCCTGCTGTGGTCTGAATGTTTGTATTCTCTCAAAATTTATATACTAAAACTCAGTCCTCAGTGTGATGGTATTAAGGGGTGGAGCCTTTGGGAGATGATTAAGTCGTATGAGTGGAGAGCTCATGAATGGCATTTGTGCCCTTACAAGAGGCTAAAGAGACCAGAGTTCTCCACTTCTGCCTTATGAGGACACAGTGAAAACACAGCCAACTATGAACCACAAAGAAGGTCCTCACCAGACTGAATCTGCCAGTGCCCAGTGACTCGATCTTGGACTTCCCAACCTCCAGAACTGTGAGAAATAAATTTCTGTGTTTTAGAAACCAGCCAGTCTATGGTATTTTGTCATAGCAGCCTCAGTGGACTGACATTCCTCCTTGGCCTGATTCCACATTCATCACGTGATATTCTAATTATGATATGACTTTTCATATAACTCTATATGACGCTGGTCACAGAGGTGTCAAGTATTTTGATCAATCTGTCCAGATAATGAACATGTTGGCTTTCTAAGTTAATATCCTTGTCCAAAGTCAACATTGCCATTCTCCTTGATATAACCCTACCCTTCTAATTGGTCTCCCAGTTTCCACTCTTGCTCCCTCCATTTCAGTACTGTATTGGCCTCTAAAAAGATTATTTCCCTATGGACATTTATTAAAACACTATCTCATTTGACCATCACAGCAAATGCAAAAGTTCTTATTATCTCCATAAACATATGAAGGAGTTGAGAATTATAAATAGTAAATGACTAAAACAATTAATAAGCTGTAGAATTGGGACTCACACGCAAGTGGAGTAGGTTGTTATTGTTACTGGCTTGGGCCTTTTCATGATCACCTACTACATAGGTTTGTTTGTCCTAAACAAATAGTAACAACATACTCATGTACTTAATCTTTATTCTATTCTTGCTACAGATGAGAAAATTGAGGCCCAGAGTTGTCAGGTGAATTCTTCAAATTTACCCTGCAAGTAACAGGGTTTAAATTTATACACTAGGTTTTTTACCAGTACATTTTTGGAAGAGATTATTATTCATATATACATTTTTATATATATATACACATATATATATATATTTTTTTTTTTGAGACAGAGTCTTGCTCTGTCACCCAGGCTGGAGTACAATGGTGTGATCTTGGCTCACTGCAACCTCCACCTCCCAGGGTCAAGCAATTGTCCTGCCTCAGCCTCCTGAGTACCTGGGACTACAGGCACGTGCCACTACACCTGGCTCATTTTTTTTTTTTTTTTTTAGTAGAGACAGGGTATCACCATGCTGGCCAGGCTGGTCTCAAACTCCTGACCTTGTGATCGGCCTCCCAAAGTGTTGGGACTCCAGGCGTGAGCCACCACCCCCAGCCCACATATTTTTATTTTTAAGGCCTACTATAAACATTCCATTTCAATTTGTAAACATGTTTACAATTTTTAAAAATTTAATTTTATGTTTAACTTTTCGAAATCCCAATTTTGTTTCTATTAAAATTTGTGTGTGTGTGTGCATATATGTGGGTGTGGATATTTTCTATTGTTGACATAACAAATTACCACAAACTTAGAGGCTTAAAAATGCAAATTTAGTATTTTAGAATTCCTTAGGTCAGAAGTCCAACACCAGTCTCATGAGGTTGAAATTAAGGTGTTGTCAAGGCTACATTTCTTTCTGGAGACTGTAGTGGGAAATCCATTTATTTGACTTTTTCAGATCTAGCCATCAATTGCTTCCCTTGGCTTGTGGCCCCTTCTATCTTCAAAGCCAGCAGCAGGAAACAGAGTCCATCTCACACGACCATCTCTTTGGCTTTCTGCAGGCAGGAACGGTTCTCTGTTTTTAAGGATGCATGTAATTAGATTAGGCCCACATGAATAATCCAGTATAATCCCCCATCTCAAGGTCCTTCACCTTAATCATACCTGTCAAGGTCTCTTTTGCCATGTAAGGTACCATATTTCTAAGTTAGGAAGTGGATATCTTCGAGGGCCATTATTCTGCCTACATACATAGGCAGAATTATGTATATTTTATATATATATAAAATAATAGATTATATAGTACATAATCTAGATAATATGATAATCTAGATAATCTGATTATATAGTACATAATCTAGTAACATAACTTAATGTTATCTTATGCTAACATAACTTAATGTTACTAGATTATGTACTATATAATCTACATGTTTTGTGTGTGTATATATAAAATTCATGTTATCTATTTATAATATATGTTATAAAAACACTATGTAATTTATGCATTTTGAAATTTTTGTTTATGTGTATATATACTATGTGCATGTGTGTATATATGATATGTGAAATACCTAGAAGTCTTTTTCACAGTTGTTTTTTATAACTCTTATTTCTCCACCCTTTGCTCCACACTCAGTGACTTAGGTAGAATTGGCTATTTTCAGCTTTTCACTTTTTCACTTGGGTCTACTTTTATTGAAGTGATTATAGCAGTCAGAGAGGCTAAGTTATAAGCGTTTTAAGCAACACCCGTCTGCCATGCCTTAAAACTACAAAAGCCATAATTTTACCCATACTCCATGTCAGTCATAGGGTGACTGCAGGGCTCTGCTCTGTGCTGTCCTTACACAGGGACCCCAGGGCAGGGAAAATCCAGCTCCATGATCCAAAAACACCAGGATAGAAGGAATGTGGTGGATTGTGTGCTCATTCTTGAAGCCCCACTTCCAGGCCCATTTCATTGACCAAAGCACAGCACTTGGCCTCACCTAAGTACAACAGCACATTGAATATTTATGGAGAGTCCTAGTGACTCCCTTTAAAATGCACAAACACCCTTTAAAAAGTCCACATCCTTTAACATAGAACTACAAGATTTATTATTTAAAAAAAAAGTCTCTACCCCAGAGAGCTCCTTCTCTACCTCAAGTAAAAAGCACTTTAAATTGTATAGTGATTTCTTCTGAATTTACACTCCAATTTTGAAATAAAAGGTATGGTTCTTTTCTTCCATTTTAGATACCATCTATTGGATTCCTGTTAAGGAAGATTTGACTTGCTTCTCTTCCTCACTACCTCTCCATTCACACCTTTCTTCTCTCATCTTCTTAATGTAATCACATTAAAATATTTGGTTAGATCACTATTTAGTGTTTACAATGTCATGATCTTGTAAACAACACTTACAGCTGAGCTATAGGGTATACTATGGCTTCATTTCCTTTCTCATACATTTTTTCTTATAGTTGGTAAATGCCTCTTTTTAGAAATTTGCATAGTTCTCTGTGTATTTACCTTTAATTTTTCCCCAAGTTTTCTGATCAAGCTGTAAAACTCCTCTTAAAACATTCAGACACACTGAATCCTTCATTAGCTCCATTCTATTCTTCAAAACATCCCTGCTCAGCCCTCAGTCCCCCTGCTCCAAATAGGATGGGTCATCCTCTAGGCCTATTTACATCTAGAATTCCTATGCCTTGAAAACTGTGGGTTACCAATCAAGAAGAGAAGAAAAGACTAGATAACTTCTGAAGTCCCTGGTCACTGCTCTGGAATTTGAGGACAAAGATGAAATGTTATGAGAAACCCACATAGGCTCCAAGAATTGGCTCTGGACCAGTGTCCTATGGCCAACACTGCCCATCACTGCAGCCTGATCACTGGATTCTGGGCCCTCCCCTATCCAGCTTAGGTTTACATTGCTTACCTTGACTTTTGTCTCTGCTGCTTTTTACATCTTGATCATCCTCTGATCTCCATTGTCCAGGAGCCAATAATAAGAGACAAGGGGAAAGGGCCAGCCTGTGTTGTGGGGGTTCCTAAACTCCTGAACCCCAGCCCTAGAAGCATCCTCATGGTTTTGTTCCTCCTGTGTCCCATCAGAAAGGAAATTATTAGACTATTCAATAAGTGGAAAATCCAAGTCATAGAGAAAAGCAGTGTGAAAGATAATATCTTGTTATGCTCTTACCTAGGAACTGATTGAATTCCTGAAAGCTCTTGAGGTGCCCCTGCTGGCAGTTGTGGCTGAGGGTTCAAAGCAGAGAAACAGAGCATGTGGGGAAATTTTTTTACTGCATGATTTTCTTCTCACACCTGGTGATAGAAAGAAAATTGCAAGGGGAGTGGAATGGGAATATACATATTGCAATGATGATGGTAATGCTTTTATACCTGGTGTGGAGATGAGATTTGGTTTGGTTGTAGAAGGATAAGGCAGAGAGGACAATCAAAATGATTTTGAGAAACTGATGAAATCCAGACTGGTGCAGTTCTGTGTGTGTGAAGAGTGTGTTAAATAAACCTAAGTGATGCCTGCTTCACTTTATGCCTGCTTAGTCTAACACCAAGAAAATGATCTTATTCTTTTTCTCCTCTCTTTTTGTGTTATGTGGTAACGTAACTGGAGATTGGACTAGAAAAGACGTTCCTGGGGCTTTCTCTGAAAATAATGACCCCACCCAGTGACAGGACAAGGATTGATGCTAGGAATTAACCACTTGTAAATGGAAATTAATACTCTAATTAGCAAGATAGGAAAATCAATCTTATTGTAAATAGTGCTACTTATAGATTGTGATATTCCTCCAGGGATTACCAGGTTATTTAAAAGGAATAAATCAAGAACTACATTCAGACCCATGAAGAAAGAGCAGCAGAAATATTCATAGCAGGCATATGCTAAAAACTGGCAATATTTTCACCAAGATTGTAAAACAATGGATAAAGTCAATTTTTAAAAAGATACACATTTGTGATTTTTGACACTTCTTAGATGGAAAGAGTTTTCAGATTGGCTTTTGAATATTAACATTGTCACCTAGACAGCTTTCTAGCAAACAGACTCAAGACATTGGATAAAAAGATTAGTCTCACAAAAAAATGAGCAAATAAATACTGCGTTTCAAATAAAAGCAAGGGTCTCCAAGGATAATATAAACATTCGATAAACCTGCAGCTCTGGTGAAAACCGATTTAATAGCCTGGCATTTCTATAGCTGTTTAAAATGTGGAACCTGCTTTCATATCCATTAACTCATTTGTTTCTCAAAAGAGAACAGATGAGGAAATGGAGTCCAGAAAGATTAAAACTCACACAGCCTCCCAGGTATTAAGGGGCTGTGAGTATTTAATGTTAACCTCTCTTAAACTGGAGTTAAAATTCAGCCATACTTCTCTAGACAGCCCCATGAATGAACATAGAGATTACATTCCAGCCACAGTAGGGTTGTGACTTCTTTTTGAGTTCAAGAATGAATCCATGTAAGCTAATTAGAAAAATGCCTCCCATTCCCTTCGTGTATATGAATGTAAGGATAACAGAATTTCATCCTGTTATTCCCATTATAACACTCATGTGTGACAGATTGATTAGGGTTCTGGTAGTGACAGTGCACATCACAGTTTGCCTTGAATCAAGACTCTTCATGTAAACATCTTCCCTCTGGACCATAGAAGCCAAAGACCAGCAACAAGGTCTTTTTATTATTATTATTATACTTTATGTTCTAGGGTACATGTGCATAATGTGCAGGTTTGTTACATATGTATACATGTGCCCTGTTGGTGTGCTGCACCCATTAACTCATCATTTACATTATGTATGTCTCCTAATGCTATCCTTCTCCCCTTCCCCCACCCCACAACAGGCCCCAGTGTGTGATGTACCCTTCCTGTGTCCAAGTGTTCTCATTATTCAATTCCCCATCAAAAAGTGGGCAAAGGACATTAACAAACACTTCTCAAAAGAAGACATTTATGCAGCCAACAGACACATGAAAAAATGCTCATCATCACTGGCCATCAGAGAAATGCAAATCAAAACCGCAGTGAGATACCATCTCACACCAGTTAGAATGGTGATCATTAAAAAGTCAGGAAACAACAGGTGCTGGAGAGGATGTGGAGAAATATGAACACTTTTATACTGTTGGTGGGAGTGTAAACTAGTTCAACCATTGTGGAAGACAGTGTGGTGATTCCTCAAGGATCTAGAACTGGAAATCCCGTTTGACCCAGCCATCCCATTACTGGGTATATACCCAAAGGACTATAAATCATGCTGCTATAAGGACACATGCACTCATATGTTTATTGCAGCACTATTTACAATAACAAGGTCTTTAATATTTTGTCTCCATCCTGTGCCCTTCCCAGTGCCTAGCACAAAGGAGTTGCTTCATTAACATGTGTGGTGATTGAAATAAGCCACAGAACAGACACTTTGCAGTGTGCCAATTGAGTTACATTGTGGACCTGCAGACTGGAAGTAGTCACAGCCCCTTAGAGGGTTAGCAATGTCACATTGTTCCCTTTTCAATCACATAAGTCGGTTCTTGTTTTTTGCATAGTTTCATCCCATTTTGGGGGATGAAGTCAATTATGAGTGAACCCCTACTTTCACACAGAGTGAAAATGTGTGTGAAAACCAAGTCATAAACTCATACTATAAAAGGAGTTGTTTCCAGGTTTCTGTTTTCCAACACTTTAAATCCCCTATCAGAAATACCAGGTCCTCTGGCTGGGCTAGAGGAATTCTGCAAATCCCAATAAGTGATTATCCATGGATGTTATGGTCCCTACCCCAGCTCTGGACCACACCCCAGCTCACACCCCTACCCAGGCTCTCATGGAGGGCCTGAGAGGTGGCTGGAAAATCAGAGATTGGGGCACAGTGAGAGGTGGCTGGGAAATCGGAGATTGGTGAGCTACAGGAGCATCCACGGAAAAAACCTGTGCCAAGGGAAAAAACAATATGTAATAATTTCTATTTTGTATAAAATTGGGGGAAAAGGTTAAAATAAATGTATATGCAAGCATAGACAAAATACAGGAAAGAAATAGACAAAAATGTAAAGAATTTATTTTTCTAGGTGGTATTTTATATTTTTTTCTATATTTGTATTGCTTTCATGTCCTATTTTTTTATAGATCTATAAGTTCTTTTTAATTTTATGTTTATCTACCTGTAAGACATTAAAAATATTACCGATGAGGCTAAAATCTGACCCCCATCCTCAAATCCAGCTAGTCTCCTGACTACCCAGAGATAACCATGTGTCATGTTGGCATCATCTCTCTATATGTTTTGGACATACAGTGGTTCCCTCTAACCCCCCTTATCCTTGGGGGATATGTTCCAAGACCCCCAGTGGATCCCTGAAACAGCAGATAGCACCAAACCCTAAATACACTGTGCTTTTTCCTACATAATAATGGGTGGGTAGTGTATGCAGGATGGATACGCCGGACAAAGGGATGATTTGCGCCCTGGGTGGGATGGAACTGGAGGGCACACAATTTAAAACTTGTGAATGGTTATTTCTGGAATTTTTAATTTAAGATTTGCTACTTGCTATACTTGTCTATTGTTCATTTAGACCTAGTGTTTGGTGAGAGTCAGGGATGGCAAGGAAACAGATCCCAATATTAATATGTATGTGAGAAATCATGAAAAAAAGTTTTAATTTTACTAAATTAAGGTAAAAAGTAAGAAAAATTAAGTTTTGCTATTTTAGACATGATAAGGATACAAAAATATTTTTATACTGTAACAGGACTGACTTCTTAGCCTTAGGACAATTTCCTAAGTATTATATAACCTAGAAAATGTTTTCATGCCATAGGATAATTTATTTAGGTAAGAGACCCAACAAATCCAACCAATTCAACATTAAAGTATTTGAATAAAAGCATATACAAGAGACAAATATGGAAAGCATTATGATTTAAATAACCTGCAAATATTTGGGATCCCAATGTGATTTTTCAAAAAACTCATTCTGACCCAAAGATGACAGAATTTGAAAAATTTGTAAGTCCTTAAAACAAATTTTTTTAAAGTCTAAATTTCTGGAAAAGCAATTAATTTTATAAAAAGTTCACCCTTAACAAAGAATTATATCTCCATCTCTGGTTTTGAAGAAAAGCACAGATAAACAAGAAATATGAGGCGTATCATTTTGTTCAATATGATTAATTGTATAAAATACTGGTAAGCTATGATCCATAATGCTTTTCTGGTAACATGAAAGCAGGTTAAAAAAAAATGCTGATTATCTTTTCTCTTCTAAAGTAAAGCCTTCAATTAGTGTATGCAAAAGTCTTCAAGGGGATTCAGAAGGCTCAGGGTGAAATGTTAACGAGAGAAGCTGACCATTCTGGATGCTAATATAAGGCAATGAGGTCTCGGGGGTGTCACTGTGAAGCACACCATCCTGAATCCTATATACAGGGGTGGGGAAACAGGGTGGGTTCAAACCCTCCGGATTTAATTTCTGGAACTTGAGATTTCACATCTTCTGTTAGTGACAACTTACCCGTGCTGGGTTGATTCTGCTACGTTTCACTTGCAGGAGAAATCAAGGGGAGATGTCAAGTGACTTATACAAAATAAAGGAGAAATGCAGTAACCTAAAAAACAGGTTTTTATATGAAAATAATACCTAAGATAGACAAAGAAATAGCACTTTACAGCCATTCCCTCATTTCCTTCTGTATCTGGAATCTAATGCTCTGAAACAACTTGCTCCAGAACTTAGTAGTTTAAAACAACAACAAACATTGATTTCCCCAGTGTCTATGGATCAGGAACTCCAGAGATGTCTAGCTGGGTGGCTTTGGTTCAAGGTCTCTCATGGGGTCACTGTCAAGATATCGGCTGGAGCTGTTGTCATCTGAAGGCTTGTCTTGGGCTGGAAGATCTGCTTTCAAAGTGGCTCACCCACACGGATGACAAATCAGTGCCGGTTGGTGGCAAGAAGCCTCAGTTCCATGATACATGGACTTTTCTTCGGGACTTTTTGAGTGTCACAACATGGCACTGGCTTCCCGCAAAGCAAGTGATTCAAGAAGGAACAAGGTGAAATGCAATATATTTTATAAGTGACAGTGCCCTGTTCTGAAAAATGAATGAGTTGGACTAGATTAGGGAGGGCAAACAGGTTTGCATATATCCAGTCTGTCATGAAAAGGCTGCGTGGAGGTATCCTCAGAAGAATTCTAAGGTTAAATCTCAGATAGAAGCTTACCTTAATGAGTTAGTGATGTTGCTGACATCTAGGAGCAGAGAGTGGTGACATCCGTGGCATTTATTTGCCATCCTTGGACTAGATAATCAATTAACTTCACTGAAAGATGGAGGCTGACATTCTATAACCCACCCAAGCCTTCTCATCAACGGGAGAATGTTCTGAAACTAAATTTGGATTATCCAGTTTTCTATACCCAGCTCAGTCATAATCAGTGTTGCCTTTACAATTTTTGTAAATAGCCAGCTGGTTACTTAATTAAATTCACCCAGTTGTTTTCAAAACAAGCAGGAGTATGACCAAATTCAGTCTTTTCTTCAAACTAGTTTTGCATAGCTCTGTGAGGTACTACATGACGATATATGTTATTTTAAACTCTCCTTATTTTTAATGATATAAACAATGAAAGCCTAAGTAAGAGAAAGGAGCTAACACATTTATTCCCATTCTGCCATCTGTTTAAAGCTGCTGATGTAATTCCAGTTTGAAATTGCATTAGCGTTTGCCTCCTGGACTTCTTCCTTATTTCCTTTTGTATTTCAGGCCTTCTGTACTTAAGAGAAAGCACTGCCTCTAGGATGTTGGTCAATTAATACGAAGCTACAGTATAGCTCTGGCCATTTTCAAACTGGTCTCCGATTTGGATTTCCTTCAAGATGAGCTAGAATGACTGTAACTGGAGTGTTATTTGCTTAAATGTATTTGGTATTTAAGGTTTGATTAGTGATGTTTTCAGCAATATCATCAACAATCAGCAGATTTGTTTACACTGCGGAGGATGGCAGAGATTAAGGGTTGTGGTCGTGCATACTCAATCATTGCATACTGGCTTTTTTGACTTTTATCTCTGGATTATGCCTCGGAATTCAATTTTAATCTTTTTTTAAAAAAAATCCAGCTGCTTTACAGTGATTCAGATAATATTGTGATAGAGAGTTTTGTTAAATTGTGTGATATTTTGTGTGTGTTGGGGGCTGTCTTTTATGAGGCTAGATTTCATTTAAAACTAAATTTTGGTTGGATGGCCAGGGTATGGTTTCTTTTCTTGGATATAAACTGGGGACACAGGTCAAGCCCTCCTTCTCTTCATTTCCAAATATCCCCAGTGGGGACCTGGTGGCAGGGGGGTGTGAACAAGGTGTTTGAAGACACAAGTGGGGCTGCAGCAGAAAAACCAGAAATGTGGGAAGCTTCCTCCAGTTTTCTGAGCCTCAGTTTCCCCACCTGAGATTATACTAACCAATTCTGAAGTCTTTCTCTTCTAAACAAATTCTATTGATACCTGAAACAAACATCTTTACCTTTCCTTGCTCTCACTGTAGTTAGTGGCACTGCTTTGGGGGAGTGACATTGAATTTCATCTCAGAAAATCTCATCAGCATAACAGAAGGTTGGACTTGGAAGGGACCTTAAGGATTCTCCTCCTAAAACTCTTTTTATTTATTTTTGAGACGAAGTCCTTCTCTGTTGCCCAGGCTGGAATGCAGTGGAGCAATTATGGCTCTCTGCAGCCTTGAACTCCTGGGCTCCAGCAATCCTCCTGCCTCAGCCTCCTGAGTAGCTGGGACTACAGGTGTACACCACCATGCCCAGTTAATTTTTAAAAATTTATTTTGTAGAGACTGGGTCTTGCTATGTTGCCCAGGCTGGTCTCAAACTCCTGAGCTCAACTGATCCTCCTGCCTCAGCTTCCCAAAGTTCTGTGATTACAGGCATGAACCATGTGCCTGGCCTCCCAAAAATATCTTTTAGGCTCTCAGTTACACTCACCCTCAGAACGTAAGGGCATGGCCAGTGGAGAGAAATGTGTCTTACCAGGTACCAAGAACACAGCTCGACTTCAGCAAGCTGACCTGGAATATCTCTTGCTACTCAGAACTATGGCTCTGAACTGTGGCTCAGAACCACCTGTGGATTTTTTCCTTAATATCAAAGTTTGGGTCTTATATCCAACTTGCTAAATCAGAATTTTGGGCAGTGGGGACCAATTACTTGTATATTACAAAGCTCCATGGCTGATTTCGAGTCTAGTGAATCAAAATCTCTTGGTCAAGGTGAAGAACCTCAGAGTCCCTTCCAGAGAGGATGGAGCTCCCTAGCCTTTCTGGAGGGGAATTCCCACAGGTAGGGGTAGCACCTTCACCCTGAGAAATCTTCAGGGAAGTTGGTGTTGGGACCTGAAGGCTGAAAAGGATTTTGACAGGTGAAAAAAAGCATATGGTGTTGCATTCTAGGAAATAGCATGCTCCGAGGACAGAGGAACAGGAGTGTGCCTGGGAACCTTTGAGGAGACAAGGGTGGGTGGGGTAGTGTGTGTGTGTGTGTGTGTGTGTGTGTGTGTGTGTATCTGCAGGGGTTTGTTGGGACTCAAGAGGACACATGGTCAGGGAAGTGTTTGGGGCCAGGAGTTTAAGAGTTTGAGAAATTATATTGAATGAGTTATAACCTAGTAACTGAATGAGTTACTACCCAGTTCCTGAATTAGTCATTTTGCTTCCTTTCTTAATGGGTTTCAGACGTGTTTCCCTAAGCATTGCCATTATTTTTTCTTATTATGATTTGTTTGTTTGTTTGTTTGTTTATTCATTTTACAATTCTACTATGTTCAGTTAGTGAAAGGTTGTAAGATGGATAGGAACAGCAAGACTCAATGATTATTTAACAAGTAATAAACTGACAGTACAGTCAAACAAGCTTGTCATTGGAAGTCTTACTCTGCTATGTGAAGTTAACACAGCAGAGCTCATTTATTTAATTAGAAGCTGTTTTTACTGGAAGACTTCCAGGAGGACAGTGGGTGTATTCTATGGCATTTGGGGGCTCCTTCGATTTCAGAGGTCTCACAGATAGAAATTAAATTGAAGAGGACAATTAAAATAAAACCCTGTGAACTGTTACTTCCTTCAGGAGTGTCTGTTGACTGCATCCTCCCCCTTCAGCTGTTTGGGGATGGAGACCTTTATCCTCAGAACTAGGCAGATATAAATTACATTAAAATGTACCAAGCTCTTTTGGTGTTTTTCCCAGATTTAGAAGACACACATCTTGCCATTTCTTGATTAATTACTACATGAAAGTTGCAGAGAAGCAAGCTTGGCTTCACATAACGAAGGATTCGCATGTGACCTGGAAATGCTGTCAGGCTGGGTAAGGAGGAGCTGGGTTCTAGTCTCAGGTGCAGCAATAATTCTTTGTGTGACCCTGGGCAGGTTGTTTCTCTTCCCTGGGCTTCAACGCTTCATTTGTAGAATGAGAAGGGAAACTTTATGGTTGTTTTTAGCTGCTCCATTCTGAAATTCTGGGTCACAAGAAGGCTGCCAAAGGGGAGAACCCAGCCAAGGCAGAACATCAAGGAAAGATCTTTAGAATGACAGAGGCTGAGTGGAGCCTTAAAGGAAGAACAAGCATCGATGACAGGAGTGAATCCTATAAATGTCTCTAAACAAATAATCACTATTATAGATGTATGCAAAGACTTACCTAGAAGAAAGAGAGAAAGCTAGAAGGTTCTTTGAATATTATTATTTTGAGAATCTTAAATGAGTTAATGAGTATGAAGTGCTTAGCATAGATCTTTTTTCTAGGAACAGCTAAGTAGGTTATTTAGATCAATCCTCCTGCCAGAAGCAACAGAAAATATACATTTTTTTAAAAATCTTCTTAAAAGCATTGAAGAGATGACAAAAGAAATGTTAGAAATACCAAATCAAAAATAAAGGGAAAATGAAAACTTAGCAAATAAGCAAACACAGAAAGTTTATTGCTCTGAGCACACATGTGCCGATTTCTCAAAATCAGAAATATTTTTTCTGGCAGCCTTGAGAAGTGAGGGGAACAGAAATAAAATCAAAGCCTAGGCCCACAGCAGAGAGGCAACTCCCAGAAAACCCTTCCCACAACAAGCTAGAATCCCAGAGACTTCACTCCCAGGGTGAGAGAGAACCAGAAATGGCACAGCCCTCATAGAATTGCAGCCTGGTTCCAGTCTTCTGGGTTTTTTTTCTAGTCCCTTACTACTCAAAGTGTGACCCACAGATCCCCAACATCAGCATCACCAGAGAGCTCATCTGCAACATAAATTCTTGGGCACCACTCCAGACCAATTGTATCAGAATCTGTACTTTAACAAGATCCCACGTAGAAGCAAGCCCAAATCCATTTGTGAGGAACTCACTTTCATTACGGGTCTCAAATTACTGCTGGAAGTAATCTCTCTAATGCAATTTCTGGTCAATACAAGAGATAACAAAACACAGAAGAAAAGCAGGCAAGAAAGTCAGCAAAAACAACAGACAACAGAAACAGATGTACAGGGTCTTTGGAGATTGGAATTATCAGGTGCAGTCTCTCAATTAATAAATTATATTCACAATAGCTATGTGTGAAAGGAAACATAAAAAGTAAAAACTCGAAGTTCTCTTCAGTGAATAGGAATCTATTTAAAAAATTATAATGGATTTGAAAAAGAAATTCTAGACACGAAGTGTTTAGTACATTGGAGTAGTGAGTTCCCTGTCATTGAAGGCACATGAACAAGGCTAGACAACTGAGTATCAGACTAGTTGAAGAGGGGAGTCTAGCCCTGGCTAACAGTTAGCCTGGTCATCTTCAAGTCTCCTTATGGTACAAATGCTGTAAGATATTTTATCTAAGAACAAGACATCCTCCAATTGACCAGGGCCCTCAGATCACATCTAGCTTGACTTCTCCAGGTGTGGGCTTGAGAATCCTGCTCAAGCCTGTTGCATTGCTCACTGCCCCAGGGTAGCTAACAGTTACCATGGCTATGTTGCAGAGAGATAGGGATCATCCATAGAAGCTCCAGATGAAACACAGGGAGCCAATCTGGGGGACATATCACATACCATGGATCCAGAAGAAGTTTTATAACATGTAGTTCAAATTGATCATTTGCAGACATCTGCATGAGTTTGCACAAACTCTCTTCACTTTTATTCTCAGAACTTTATAATATTCAAAAATAAAATAAAAAACCATCAACTTTTGACCCTCTGTCTTTCTTGGTTCTATTTATGTTCTCACCTTGTTCTACTCTATCAAACTCTCCAAATGGGGGGGCCTATGGCCATATTTTCTGTCCATGCTCACTCTTCAGAATCCCCAGCCCAAATTTCTTTGCATGCAGTCAGTTTATTCAAGTTACACTTTTTCTTAAGTTCATCCTTTCCAACATATCTGATCATCTTCTCCTTCCTGGGGCTCTCTTTGGAAATCACAGTTACCATTCAAGGGGCATTCTTAAACCACTTTCTGTTACATCATTTACTCCTTACATGAATCATGAGTAATCACTTTTGTTATGGCTATTATATGGTAATATTCATTGCTTATAGGAAAAATAGAAAATACCTGTAAACAAAAGCAAATTGACATCTCTTCTAATTTTACCAACAAGAAAAAAACGTGTTGCTAATGTTTGTTAACATTTGGTATGTTTTCTCCAGGTATTTTTTTCTGTGAAATTTTGTAAAACATGAGATTTTATATGCTGAGCATACATTTTAGTCTGCCTTTATTTATTAACAGTAGATTATGAACCCTTTTCCATGTTAATAAATATACAGCTACAACATAATTCTTAATGTTTGCACAGTATGTTTCTATATGGATATATGACAATTTGCTTACAAATCTTCTATTGTCAAACATTTGAATTAATTCCAATCTTCACTATTAAAATAGCATCTTACAGCTGTATCTTTGTGTACATCCTTAATTATTTCTCCAAAATAAATTCCTAAATGTGGAAATGAATTCGTACTTCTGCTTTTGACAAATTTCCTCTCCAAAAAGTTTGTACTAATTTAGACTCCCAACAGCCATGTGTGAACAGGAATATTTCCCTGCACTCTAACCGAGATTTGGGTACTAATGTTTTTATTGTACTGGCTAATTTCATAAGTAGCATTTTATTATTGTTTTAATTAGCTTTTCTACAGTTATAAGTCAAATAGAATATGTTCTTCTATGTTTATTTACCAATTGATTTTTTTCTTTTGTGAATTAAATTGTTAGTATTCTTCATATAGTAACACTGGTACATAGAAATCAATGTTAACCAATATTATTATCATCATCATGATTATCATCATAGCTAGCAGCCCTTGTACATTGTAAATAGAATCCCAAATTTTTCATTTCCTTTTAATTTAATCTAATTATATTGTATTAATCTAGGCCATACAGAGGTTAACAGTTTTGATATGAATAAATTCATAAACTTTGATTTTCATGGTTTCTGCCTTTGATGACATGCTTGGGAAGACCTTTCCCATACTAACATTATATAAATGTCGTTTAAATGTTCCCCTTACAGTATTTAAATGGTTTCATATTTTATATTTAAATTATTAATACATCTGGAATTTAGTTTCATATAAGGGTGGGATAGAGACTAGTGGGCCTTCACAAAAAGCCAAATGGTTTTTCTACTTAACATTTTAAGTATTTTTCAAACAGAACAGAACAGGAACATTTTTGAATCAAGACCTGTGAATGGCTACATCTCTGAGTGGAAAGGAATTAATTACCGCATGTCAGAAATCAGCATGGGGCCAGAGCTGTTAAACATACTAATGGCTTGGATAGAATGAGAGCTGCAAAGCAGGCTGCTAGCTTTTCCTTGTCCAATGGTGATTTAAGAGGGTTACTTACAGCCCAAGATGACAGTGAGGAAAGCCAGACGGCCTTCAGTGTCAGGGAAGGGAGCAGCCGTAGTGTCAGCAGACAAAATTGGATCTGGTTGTGATCTGTCTGCAAGGCTCTTCTAGGCCCTCGTTGTGCAGACTAGAAAGGGATAAGAATGGCCAGGACCTTCCCTTCCTGACCAGGCCCGGAAGGACCACACCCAGAGCCTTCTCTAGGTAACAGCTCAGCAGCCAACTGTGCTGGGGGTTCCTCTCCAACAAGGCCATCTTCCTTGGTTTTGCTCTATGGACTTCTGGCACACTTCTACTCTCCTACATCCCCTTCTCTACTGTTTTCTTCAGAGCACACATTTGATATTAAAATCATTCTTCCCCAGACTTTGTTTCCATGCTGTATGGCTGTCCTATCATTGCATGTCTTTTCCACCTTTAAACTGTTTTTCATAAGGCTGTATTTTCTGCACATAGCTTTTGGTTATTCTACCAGTGAGAAACATAATGCTATTACTTGACAATTATAACTTGCTTTTAATAACTTGCTTCACATGTCTTTTAATACAAACCTCTGAGTAATCCTGACAGGTAGTTGGGGAAGATCGTGTGGACAAAGCCAAGATCTGAGAAGTCGTTTGTCTCAGGGGCACGGTGACTCAGGAGCAGATCTGGAACTTGACACCAGAGATCTGGCCCAGCTTTAGAGCTCATCCTACCAGCCTCTGTGATCCCTTTCCTACTTAACTTGGTGGTTCTTGGAAGTCCTGTGGTTCAACACAACTCTAAGAATTTTTTTCTGTCAAAATTCCACGCTAGGTTGTAAGGGTACCAAGATAACAGAGTCATACTCAGTGTCTGAGCAGGTTCACACCAGGAGTGACTTTTGGGTATTTTGTGCATACAAAATCAGAGGTGGACAGAAGAAACTGCTAACCATTGTCAGGCTATTGGTTGGGGAAGGCATCACAGAATACCACATTTTGGCATGTGGGTTAGGGCCTGTCACACTAGATGACTTTGGCATCTTTAAAGGCCATCTGTTGTACCATCCTGCCCATTCCCCATCCACACTACAATTTTCCTTCCCCTACTCTCAGTTCATGCAATATCACCTCCTGGCCGTAGGTATAGATTCAGGTCTGGTACCCATGTTATTTCAATGGCATGAGACTCTGGACTTTTGTTAATTCCATTGGGGGAAAAAAAAAAAAGATGCTGACTTTCTGCAGGGGTATCTGAAGCTGGTGACCATCTTGTCTTTGAAAACAGAGAACTTACCTGAGAACGGAGCCCACACAGGAGCAGGTAGAACTGAGAGAGGCAAGGGATAAGATTGAGGCTGTGGGACATTGTCTGGGCTCTGAATGCAGCCACCCCTGAAAGCAAATACTTTGAATTTTACAGTCTTGTGAGCCAATAGATTCCTTTTCTTATGCAGGTACATCAATTTGAGTCAGGTTTCTGTCACTTGCAACTCAAAGATCTTTGACTAATATAGAGTCCCATTCCAAATCCAAGGCCCTGTGAGTCTTTGGCAGACTGGAGGACAGACATGGTGTCCAGCTGCCTCAGCACCTAGCTCCTCTGCCTGTGGTCCAGCTGCCCAGCATTCATGAAATTATTGGGCCAAAATTGTGCTGCTTTCAAAGATGTAGATTTTTATTCCTTGGTGGTATGAGGTTTTAGACCAGCAGGACTTTAACTCTCCTTGGTTGGGGCAACTACTGAAGCATTTCTGCAGAGTGGTCCAGCTGCTGATATCCTAGGTGGCAGCCACAGATGGTGGTCGCATTTGGCCATTCTTGCATTGTTATAAAAGAATTCCAGAGACTGGGTAATTTATAACGAAAAGTGGTTTATTGGGGCTCATAGTTCTGCAGGCTGTACAGGAAGCATGGCACCAGCATCTGCTTCTGGTGAGAGCTTCCGGAAATTTCCAATCATGGCAGAAGGTGAAGGAGGATAAGGCATATCAGATGGTGAGCGTGGGAGCAAGAGAGAGAGGGAAAGGTGCCACAGTCTTTTAAACAACTAGATCTTGCATGAACTCAGAGTGAGAACTCACTCATTATTGTGAGGACAGCACCAAGACATTCATGAAGGATCCACTGTCTTCACGCAAATACCTCACCAGGCCCCACCTCCAACAATGGGGATTACATTTCAACATGAGATTTGCAGGGAACAAACATCCAACTATATCAATGGCTATCCCATGAGGGTTCTATTGTTTGTCTTGGTAGAACAGCACCCCCTTTCTGTAAAATGATCCATTCCCTCACTCTAGCCTTGTAGTTTGAGTGGGGCTGCCATAATCTTAGTCACATGTGACCAAAGTGATTGGCCTGGAATAGGTACCTGGTCAAGAATGAGATGAAGAAGAAGTCTCAGATCTTCTCCAACAGTGGAGATCTCTGGAGCTTTGGTGAGCAGGTCCCTTGTAATATGGAAGAAATAGCATGAGGAATGAATGAAGTGGCTACAAAGAGAGAACATGGGATGAGAGCTGTGGATATGGGGCAGGCAAGATCAAGTGGTTTTCTACTACTGGAGTAGAAAACTCCTTGAAATTTGTCCTTGAGATTCCACTCTATCCCCTACACACCTCTTGGTGAAATTAGTCTCCTAATAAATCCCTCTGCAAATAACCAAGCTAATGTAGCTGAATTAAATACCCGGCATTTGCCATCCAAAGGGTGTCACACAACTCCTGAATTCTCCAAGGCCATCTTGGCTCCATTTACCTAACAAGCCACCCACCCATTAAATCAGTGGCTCACAGCCCTGCCTCACATTAGAATTACGTAGGGTCCTTTTAAAATACTGTGGTATCCAGACCCAGCTCCAAGGACTTTTACTTAACTGATCTAGGGGAGGGCCCAAGCATAGTGCGTGTTTTCTTTAGTTTCTTTTTGGTTTTTTTTTGTTTTTATTTTTTGGAGACAGAATCTCACTCTGTCGCTCAGGCTTGAGGGCCGTGGTGCGATCTCGGCTCACTGCAACTTCCGCCTCCCAGGTTTAAGCAATTCTCTGCCTCAGCCTCCACAGTAGTTGAAATTACAGGCGCCCACCACCATGCCCCGCTAATTTTTGTATTTTTGGCAGACACATGGTCTCACCATTTTGGCCAGGCTGGTCTTGAACTCCTGACCTCGTGATCCAACCGTGTCCACCTCCCAAAGTGCTGGGATTACAGGCGTGAACCACCATGCCTGGCCTCAGAGGGCATGTTTTTGAGCTACTTTGTTAATACAAGACTTGTAAACCACTGCAGAGATGATCCACTCCCCTGACTTGCCTCTAAAATGGGACACGGGGCACCAAGGTGTGAGGAAATGATCTTGCTGTCTGAAGGGCTCCGTCCAAGCCCATCTTGGTTGTTAATTATGTGACTATAGACAAGTCTACTGATCAAGTCTCTGGGTCCCCACCTGTAAAATGGAAATAATAACTATTATGCTGTCTTCCTCACAGAGGTCTTTTCGGACAAATGGGAAGAACCTAGAACTTTGAGAATCTGGAACCTCATGCTCCTCACACAGGGGAAGAGGATACCAAGGCTTCTCCACATCATTTCTTTGGAGTCAGAACTGAAATGTTCACAAGGAGAAAAGGGCAACTCTACCTCAGTAGAGGAACACAGCAGAAAATGGGTTTCTGACTGGCTGTTCTCTAGAAATGCTTATTTTGTCATCCTCGTTCCCTGCTCCACTCGCGTGCCCTCCCCACCCTGATCGAAGTTCCTGTAGGAATACCTCAAAGATCCCTCGCCAACAGCCAGCTACCCATCAAGGCTACTTCATGATCAAATCAGCCTTTCTAGGCCTTTTCCTAAAGGATTTTAATCTCTGTCCTTGTTCTCCCCGGGATTTTTTTCCACCACTCTTTGGCTTAATAAATGCCTTTCCAGAAGGCTTCAGCGCGGCTGGAAGTATACTTGAACAGCAATTCTAAGTCCTTATTAGCTCTATAGTGATCAGGTGAAGGAATAATTGATCTCAATCAGGAACACCTGGTTTTATAATTGCACAAATGATTATAATTCAATAATAAAAGTCAATTTAACTAACTTAATTCAGATTGCTTTAACCTCTCGCAGACAGTTAAAAAATGAACAAGCAAACAGGAAAGGGAAAAGAAAAGAAAAAAGAAAAACAAAGCTCTATCTAAACTACCTGACCAAATACGGCCAGAATGTAATTGATTCATTTTTCCCCTACCGTAGGTAACATGAATTCTCGCTTCTGGGGCTATGTTCATTAAAGTCTTTCTGTGTCAAATGTCCTTCTCTTCTCTCTGTACTTCCAAACTGTATTCATTTTTTCAGATCAGGCTCAAATACAACCTCCTTTACCTTCCCTAGAAAGGTTCTGGGATGGTAGGAGTTGGAAAGACATTCACTTCCCCTATAGGGCTTGAGTGAGATCGGGCCTAAGAAGAAGAAAGTAATAGCCATTGAGCAGCTATTATGAGTCAATCAGACATTATTTCTGGCATTTCAATCAGTCTTCACAGAGAAAATGGGAAACTGAGGCTAGACAAGCTTAAGGATCTGCTCAAAGTTTCATAGCCAGATAATAGCAGAGATAGGACTTGAACCCAGGTCTTCCTGAATTCAGAGCCTATGCTCTTTGCTCCCCACCATGACAGACAATCAGGACCCCCCAGGCCTTTCCAGGCTCTTGGACTTTGTCACGACTTCAGCCGCCCTTTTGAGTTTCAGCTGCTGCCCCTTGAGTCTGAACCACGAATAATTTGGCCAAGAGTTTGCCAGTCAGATAAGGCTTTCTCTGTTGGCTTCCACCTCATGGCTATTTGCAGGGGGGTTGTTAGGAGCCTCAAGAGGTGTGCAGAGGGTAGAGGAGGATCTCAAGGATCTACCCCAGAGGTAGCTCTCCACTGTCTCTCCAACCAAACATTCATTCATGGAGATCAAAGGAGGACATGAAATGCTGGTCTGTATATCTCTTCAACTTCGTGAGTCCTAGAGATTGAACTTCAAGGAGTATGGTCTTGAGATCATAAATGCCTGAGGCTGAGCCTGAGAGATGGAGTAATGCCCCCAAACCAGTTGCTGCCTCTGTCTGCTTTCTGGGCGGGAAGGGAGAGAGGAAGACAGTGAGGGACCTCATTATTCCACCCTTCCATTTACTAAACATTCATGGAGTGCCTGGAAGCCCCTGTGCTGGGGATTCTCAGCTGGCTGCTGCTGCTGCTGCTGCTGCTGCTGCTGCTACTACTACTACTACGGTTTATTATGAACGATAATAATACCACCTGCCATTCATTGAGTATCAGATACTCTGATAGGGAGATATATGCATTAACCTATTTTCCTTTACAGCCTTCTAAAGTAGGTACTAGCAGTAACCCATTTTACAGATGGACAAATTGAGATTAAGAAGATTTAAGTAATTTACCCAGAGTTGCAGAATTTGATAGTGGTAGACAGAGTTAAGGTTTCAACCCATGAATATGGCTTTAAAGTCTGTGCTCTTAACTTTTCCTCTGCAGAACATCTCTAGTTTGTCTCAAGGTATGCTCCCTGCTCTCAAGTGCTCATAGCCTAGTGGGGGATATGAGTGTGCACAAGAATCAAAAGAATTCTGTATGAAAGGGCCAGTGGAGGCGTATGTGATCAATGATGGCAGAAATAGGGAGAAACATAATTCACATAATTCTACTGAGACTGGAGTTGGGAGTTCATCCAACTGGGAAGACTTCCTGTAAGAGGTGATGTTTGAGCTCACCCTTGAACATTCCAGGAAAGATGACAAACACACATAGTCACAGGCCCAGACTGGGAGAAAGTCTGCGATGTTCAGAAGCTCCCAGAAGTCTGGTACACTTGACGTGTAGAGCACTGGTGTATGTGCTAGGTGAAGTTGAGACGGGCTGGAGAGATGGGCAGTATGTTGTCTTGGACAGTATTCTGCAAAACCAAGAATCCTGGGGAGTAATGAGTAAGGGATTAAAATAATGGACAATGTTTTATCTATGGCTGGAAACGAGACTGGGCAGACCAGAGGCGAGGGGCTCGTCCAGGGACAAGAAAGGCCAGAGGGGAAAGGGTGCAGGCAGAGGGTCTCATTCCTTATCCCTGGGCAGCTGGTCTGTCTCCATGTAGATGTCCCCTCCCTGTCCTTTAAAGGCTGAGTTCTCAGACAGACCCTGTGCAGACACTCTGATACACTTTGACATGAGCTTATTGGCCAGTTTCTGAATACGATTTCTTTTTCTAGAACACATTGGCCCTCATGGATAGTGTTTCTCTTCAGAAGCTGTCACTATAAGCTGTGAAATCTCCTCCACTCCCTAGCTCTTCACTATCCTCCTTATTAAGAAGTAATTTGGTTCCTCAAAAAACTAAAAATAGAACTACCATATGATATAGCAATCCCACTGCTGGGTATATATCTGAAAGAAAAGAAATCAGTATGTTGAAGTGATATCTGCATGCCCATGTTTATTGCAGCACTATTCACAATAGCCAAGATATGGAATCAACCTAAGTGTCCATCAATGAATGAATGAATAAAAAAATGTGGTTTAAATATACAATGAGATACTATTCAGCCATAAAAAAGTATGAAATCCTGTCATTTGCAGCAATGTGGATGGAGCTGGAGAACATTATGTTAAGTGAAAGCAGCCAGGGACAGAAAGACAAATATCTTATGTTCTCACTCATGTGTGGGAGCTAATAAAGTGGATTTCAAGGAGGTAGAGAGTAGAATGGTGGTTACCAGAGGCTGGGAAGGGTAGGGGAAGAAGCGGATGAGAAGAGGTTTGTTGATGGCTACAAAAATACAGTTAGAGGGAGTAATTTCTAATTTCGACAGTACAATAGGGAGACCATAGTTAACAATGATTTATTGCATATTTCTAAATAGCTACGAGAATTGGAATATTCCCAACCCAAGAAAAGATAAATGTTTGAGGTGATAGATATCCTGATTACCCTGATTTCATCATTAAACATTGTGTACATGTATCGAAATATCACCTCTACCCCATAAATTTGTACAACTACTATGTCAATAAAAAATAAAACATATACAGAAAAAGAAATAACACATTAATTAATAACAATTAATATATTAATTATAAAGCAGTAATTTATGTCAATATATAATTATTAATTAAAGTAATTTATATTAATTCATTGAAAATACAGGCAAGGTGTCAGGCGCTGTGGCTCACACCTGTAGTCCTAGCACTTTGGCAGGCCAAGGCGGGCAGATCACAAGGTCAGGAGATCGAGACCATCCTGGCCAACATGGTGAAACCCTGTCTCTACTAAAAAACACAAAAATTAGTTGGGTGTGGTGATGCATGCCTGTAATTCCAGCTACTCAGGGAGGCAGGAGAATCGCTTGAACCAGGGAGTCGGAGGTTGCAGTGAGCCGAGATCGCGCCACAGCACTCCAGCCTGGCGACACAGTGAGACTCCATCTAAGAGAGAGAGAGAGAGAGAGAGAGAGAGAGAGAGAGAGAGAGAGAGAGAGAGAATAAAAAAATAAAATGCCAGTAAGGAATAATTTTTTTTAATTTCCTGGAAATTCCATCTTCCAGAAACAACCATAGCCATCATTTTGATGTTTGTTCACTCAAAAGTTGTCCAATGGTCATGTGAAGAGTGTGTATGGGTGTACTTTTCTTTCACAAAAACGCAATAGTATTGCAATTCAGTTTGCAGCCTGCCTTTTTCACATGGCAATATATGATGAGCACCTTCCCATGGGGTCACATATAGAATGAATGGTTCTAAACTTTGGCAAACCTTGAAATCTGCAGCATGGCAGCGCATAGGTGATAAAGCATAGGAGATGGCAAGGATCATGAGAAGCAAGCCATAGCATTTGAGTCCTGGTTTTTCCTCCCATAGCTGGGTGACCCCTCTGAACCTTACCATTTTTATCTATCAGCTAGGGATGATACCACACTCCTACCCAGCAGACCTCGCAGGTCTGGGGTGAGTGTCTATGCAGTGACAGGCATAAAGTTGTAGACTCTTAATGTATTATTCAAACAGAAGAGATCTATAAAGACTCTGTGCCCCGAATTCCCCTCCTTTTGCTACTGAGAGCTCTAAGATGACATCCCCAAAATCTGAAGATTCCAGGCTTATCCCTGGGGTACCTGCCAGCCAGTCTTCCTGGTTGGTAGTAATGAAGTTCTAACATTGGAATGGGGAGGAATTAAATCAGCCTGTCTGACTTGTCTGGCTTGTTTTACCACCATATTTTCCAGTCTTTTGGCTACTATGAGGCCCATGTTCCAAGCAGGCTGGGCATCTTTCACAGCTCCCTCCTCACAGTGGATCTCATCACCCCAAGTCTCTGCCAGCTAACCCTACCAACTTGCTCTTACCTCTGTTGTCTCTTAGAGTTGGATGCTGTCTCCTCTTGCAACAGATCCCTAGAACTTCCTCAATCCTCTGCCCCACCTTCCTGGACTAAGACGACACCACACTTTGCCAGGAGAGGAGGTGGTGTGGCTTTCCAGGGCTTCTGATGGTGACTTTCCAGAAGTGCCACCCCAATGTCCCAGGGCACTCTCTGGTTCTACCCTGCCTCCTGGGGCAGCTGTGTCTTTTTAGCCCAAAGTGGCAGATGGACCCTTCATCCCCAGCAGTGAGGCCCTGAGTGGTGGCGCCCTCGCTTCCCAGGATCCCATCACAGCTGAAGGAGCTGTGAATTGAATTCCAGACTGTTCCTTCTCTCCTCCAATCCATTCATTCGCAGTTCCCTCTTCCTGAATCATTCTTCCCCCACCCGCCACCCACACCCACTTCCCCATTCCCCAGCCTTCCCCTTCCTCATCCTTCAGAACTGAGCTCAGACCGTGGGGCCCTTCTCCTCCTGCAGGGCTACTTTAGGTGCTTATAGCCTCAAAGCATCTAGTACTTCTAATTACCACAGCACATTCTGATTTTCTATTAACTTATGTCTAAATTATGAGTTCCTTGAGAAGGGGACTGCGTCTTATTGTCTATTATTGCCCAGAGCTGAACACATAATGGTGCTTAGTAAATATTTGTGGAATTAATGACTAAACAAACTTAGTATTCCTTAGTCTCACAAGGGTCACTTCAACCCCCTTTTGTTCTTCTGGATAATTTTTTTGGTGGCCTAGAAATCCGTCCATCCTTTCTCCTGCAGCTGAGCTATGAGCAAAAGAAATCGAGGTGGGCAGACCTAACACTAACCTGCTCCTACCCCTTTGCCCCTGTGGCCTTCCCCAGAGGGAAAGTCTGACTTGTGAGTGTGACTCACAAGGCCTTGGGCACCTTCTCTCTCTGTTGCCTTCCTGACCTATCCTCTCAAAAGCTGCCTGGCCCCGGATTAGTTTCCAAATGAAAATTAATTTTGTTAATGTCCTAAGAAGTTGCTAATATCCCTACCTGTAAATAGAGATTTCTGCCCAGATTCTGCTTGGATATCATCAAAGCTGAGATAGAAGTCACTGAGCTTACCTCATTCATGCATGCATTCTTTGATGCAGTACACATTTTCTGAGTTTCTATAATGCTCCAGGTACTGAGCTAGGTGCCAAGGATCCACATTCCACTGTAGATAGGCTCTCTGCTTTAACAGATCTCACTGTTAAAACAACTTCACCTAAAGCCATTTCTTCCATTGGTGGATTTCTGTAATGGGCAGTTGGCCTAATATTCAGCCCATTTGTAAGTTTTTGAACCTGTTTAGATGTCCTGTTCTCTTTGTGCTATCTTTTGGAGGTGGGGGGATGAAATATTTATTTTTGTAATGATTTGTCTTACAACTCTTCTTATATCAATTAAGATATACAATCTTTTAAAAATAAAGTATGCAAATATGTGGTAGATGCTCCTGACAGCAATGACTTAAGCATATCCTGAGAATGGCCTTATGGTCCACGAAGAATATGTGTTCAAAGCTCCAAGCTAAGGAATCTGGGAGTGGCCAACCTGTAGATTAATTTCTTATCTATGAGGAATATCTGAACCGCCGGCCCATCCCATGGAACACAGACCATACAGGGGACTGAAGCCCTTTGTTCTGGGTTAAATGAAGTTGTCAGGTGGAGGTTGTTAGCGGGAGGATGCTCAGAGAAAAATGCTGTGTAAATGACATGCTTTTTACAAGCAGTAATGGTTCTCTTGTCCACCCTGCCACCATTGGCAGGGGACCACCCTGTATGTAAGTCCCTTTAATAAACACTGTGTCTCATTGGCTGGCTCCCTGTCTCTTCTTCAGCCTCTCGAACATGGTGTCATCCCTACTGAAGTCAATAGGGGTTCAGCACAACAGCAAATCATACTGATGTTCGAAGATTGGAGTTTGTGGAACCAATGGGCTTTCAATGCCTTTTCAATCCAGTTGCTGGATTCTACTGGCACGAGGAATTCATTTTTGGTTGAAGGGAGGGGTGGTTTTGGAGGGAGTATGCAAAGATGAGAAATGGTGGGATAGGACATGGTTTCTGTCCTCTGCAGACCTGAGAGATGGATCCTGGAGGGAAGGTGCAGAATAAAAGTTAACGGACCACGTTCATAAAAAACTGGAAGGCTCTCGTCTCGCACAGAGCCCACCCTGGAGCTGGGATGAGCCACCTCCCTTTCTGTACCAGACGCCGAGTGTGGTTTTAGCCACACTTTAGGGGGACACGTGTCCTTCAAAGGAACTACGTGGAAGGAGAATGTGAGGGGAAGCCTGGGGGAAAGGCTGAAAGTGATGCGTTACAGATCACAGGTGAGACAACCCTGCGGACAAGTTGAAACAGCTGGGGGAAGGGCTGCCAAGGTCCTCCGGTTATCCAGGTTGAGGCTGAAGATCGGCAAGACTTGGACATTACTGTCACTGGAACTTTACTTGTGTTCCCAAGATGCTAAGGCCTGAGCACGTTTGAGTTACAAGACACCCCCAAGCATATAAGACAATCCTATGCACATCAAAATGAATCTTATTGGAAATATAAAATTAAGTTTTAAGCTTCCATTTTTAAATTAAGGAAAAGATCATCTTTACAATGTCAAGAAGAAAAAAAAGTGAGGCAACGGATGGATTAATAGGCAAATTGATTGTTAAGCGAACTGGTTTTAGGCAACAGATATTTAGGTGAAGTGATGGAGCTGCTGTTTGCCCTTGATTGCAGTCCTGAGACCACAGCTCCCCCTCTTGAACAGGGCTGACTTGTTGCTCCCATGTGATCTCTGCATTGCCAAGGAGAGGAGGCCCAGCCACTTCTGGCAACACTCTGGGCTGGGGAAGGGCAGCCTCCCCCATGACGGCAGAGAGCAAACAAAGGTAGTCAGGCTAAGGCTGGGGCACAAAGGGCTCTGTTCCCAATGTGGCCCCTGGACACTGGCCAACCCTCCTTGTCCACTGGGACTCAGGGCAGAGGCACAGTATCGCAGGCTGGGAGAGAATCTCTCTGCTCCTAGGAACCTTGGCCTCGGGATCATCAAAACCTCAAGCTGTAAATACCCTTAGGAATTATCTAGTCCAACTCCCTCATTTCCCAGAGCAGTTGCTGGGGCCCAGAGAGTGGAAGGAATTTGTTCACTGTCACCGGGAATGCTAGTGACGCAGGCTTCCCCGGCTGGGTTCAGTGTGGTACACTGAACCCTGACAAGGGACCCTGGGTTTCCATTGGGTTTATCACGAAAATCAAAATAATTGCATCACTCAGTATTTTCCAGTTACTGGAAAAGTCTAACTTTGTTAAATTCACGAAGCATAAACATTTGCTAATCAAAGTACTTACCCAAATGATACTCAATTAAAGCAATATTAAGGGAAACAAAATGTGTACATGCTACTGACCACCTACGCAGGATTTATATCACATTTCCTTAAATGAGCGTTAAATCAATGGCAGTTCTCACTGGCTGGGACTTGAACAGCAGGGAATTAGCTGGAGCCTTTAGGAGGATTTGACAGACAGAGGGAAAGGCGCACCACTGTCAGGAGCCAGGAACTCCAGCTCCTCCCTTAGCTCTGCCACTCCAGGGCCCAATGACCTGAGGCAAGTCCCCAGCCTCTCTGAGCTTCAATATCTTCAGCCTTGAAATGATGCTTGAAATGATGCTCCCTGCCCAGCCTGCCCACCAGGGTTGTTGCAAGGACAACATGAGGTGGTCCCTTGAAAACTGTGATGTCTGATGCAAATCAATGTTTTCCAGATGCTCTCAAGCTGGGCCAGTGGCCAAATGCAGAAAGGAGAGAGGCTGGGCAGGGTAGGTCAGAGAAAGCGCAGGGAGGGGAAGGAGATTGGAGACCAGGTTCCTGTAGGGAAAGTTGTAATCACTGGAAGTGTTGATCCTGGAGAAGGTGAGATCTTTCCGAAGGGAACAGCAAATGGAGCCAGTTGGATCTGGGATATCTGGGTCTTCCTGGCCATGTGGCCTTGGGCAACTCATGTGAGTTCTCTGAGCATATAAAATGAAGATGAAAATATACACTTTGCGGGCTATCATAAATACTAATAGTAATAATAACAGGCAGATACTGAGTGCTTGTATCTTAGATACTATTCTAGGTGCTAAGTCTGTACTAACTCATCTAAACCTCACAACAGCCCTCTGAGTCAGATGCCATCACTATCCGCATTTTACTGATGAGGAAATGTAGGTAAAAAGAGGTTCAATAATTTGCTCAAGGTCACACAGCTACAACGTGTTAGAACTAGACTTGGCATTTAGGACTCTGACCCCAGAACCTATATACTTAACCTCTCTGCAGGCCATATTTATGCCCTATGGCTGTTGTAACAAATTACCACAAACTTTGTGGCTTAAAACAACACAGATTTACAAGCTTACAATTCTGGAGATTGGAAGTCCTAAATCTAAGGTGCTGGCAGGACTGCATTCCTTTTGGAGCCTCCAGGGACAATCTGTTTCCTTGTCTTTTCCAGCTTCCAGAGGCCACCTGCATTTGTTGGTTGATAGCCTCTTCCTCGCATCACCCTGATCCTCCCCTTCTGTGGCCACTTTTTCTTCTCTCCAAATCTGAGTCTTCTGCCTCTCTCCTCTAGGGACCCTGGAGATGACTTTGGGCCCATCCAGATCATCCAAGATAATCTCCCCTTCTCAGTTTCTTAATCACATCGGCAAGGTCTTTTTTGCCACATAAAGTAATATTTCCACTGGGTTCAGGAATCAGGATGTGAGCATCTTTGTGGGGGGAGTCACTATTCCACCTACCACACAGGGTCTCTTGAACAAGTGAGATTAGATGAGAAAATGTTGGTGAAGCACTGAACCCAGAGCTGGAGCACAGTAGGTGTGGATGCCGGTGATAGTGAAGGGATGAGTAGCTGACAAAGACCAGCCAGCTGATTTCACAGCTGTGAGAAATTAGCCTCCAGTGATACCCAAGGAGATTTGCCACACGCTGAGTCAGATAAGCTCTCTGACTTTGTTTTGCCCCAGAAGCAAACCTCCAGAAGAGGACTTCAGTGCAAGTTGTTTATTTAGAAAGCAAGTCCACAAAACGGAAGTGCGAACGCAAGACAGGCAAGGCAAGGAAACCAATGGAGAATGCCATGAAGCTAGTTACCACTGTAGGCAGGTGGAGCTTAATCCCACTGGGGAATTGTGGAAAACAGTGTGGAACCTGCACCTCAGAGTTATCCTACTTGAGGGGTGACAGGGCTGGGGTATGGATGCACCAATTCCCTTCAGTCTGTTGCAAGTTGTTCCAGGGAGGGGGAGAGTGGAGTTAATTCACCTGCATGCCCATCTGCACACACACGTATAAAGCAGGCTCTGCTATTTGCAATAGCAAAGACTTGGAACCAATCCAATTGCCCATCAATGATAGACTGGATAAAGAAAACGTGGCACATATACACCATGGAATACTATGCAGCCATAAAAAAGAGTGGGTTCATGTCCTTTGCAGGGACATGGACGAAGCTGGAAATCATCATCCTCAGCAAACTAACACAGGAACAGAAAACCAAACACTGCATGTTCTCACTCATAAGTGGGAACTGAACAATGAAAACACATGGACATGGGGAGGGGAATAGCACACACTGGAGCCTGTCAGGGAGTGGGAGGAAAGGGAAGGGAGAGCATTAGGACAAATACCTAATGCATGCGGGCCTCAAAACCTAGATGATGGGTTGATGGGTGCAGCAAACCACCATGGCACGTGTATACCTATGTAACAAACCTGCACGTTCAGCACATGTATCCCAGAACTTAAAGTAAAATAAAATAAATAAATAAATAAATGATAGAAAAAATATAAAAAAGTAAAGAAGGCTCTGATGGCCAGAGAATGCCTACCTGCAAATATCCATAGGTGCCAGTAACTGGAAGTCCAGCTGTGTGCACTGAAATGGCAAAGATGCGAGTGCTGCAGCCAGGTACTGGTAGTGTCTGCTACCCCACCTTGAGCCTATAGTCTTCATTTCCTGTGGACACTATCCACAGGCCAAGCTAATGCAGAAAGATGAGAAAATCAAGAAGTCAGCATCTGCCCAAAGTGAAGGTAAGAGGATTGCTTGGAATCCACAGCTGGCAGCTGAAGCTGATGAAAGACATCACCTTAATGTTGCTCTCCAGCGCTTGCAGCCCTTAGAACAGGCTGCCCTTAGGATAGGGCGGCCTGGTAGTGACAGTGGTTGTCCTGCTGAATCTCCGAACCACTGAATTCCCGATGCTGTCTCGTATTGCCACTTTCCTGGGAGGCTGTCGTCCACCTCTGATTTAGGCTACCCCATAGTCTTATGGTTAAGCTTTTGAGTAGTTTTTGTCATTTTGTATTATTTTCCTTCGTTCTTGTTGTTGAGGAAGGTTCTTGGCTGTCTTTGGCGTAGTTTGTATCATATCTTCCAATGAAATAAACACATCTCTCCGTGAACTGCCAGCCATGTGTTGTCACCCATTTTCCCTTCCTCACTCCAGTGCAATCTGGCTTTTCCCCTGCCTCTCTGGGGAAATGGTTCTCCCTAAGGTCACCAACAGATTCCAAATTCCCAAACCTAATGGAATGTCTTAGTCAAGCTCCAGTCTGCTTTTGATGCTGTCAAATGCTGCAGTGCTGGTTGGTGTTTCCCCCCCTTCTCCCTCCTTGAGACTCTGTATTTCCTGGGTTTCCATGCATGACACTTCACTGGTTTGCCAGCTGCTAGACTATTTCTGTCCTCTTCACTGAGTTCTCTTCCTTTGGTTGTCACTTAATGTCAGTTCCCGTAGGGTTTCAGCGTTGTCTCTCCTCTCTTCTCCCACTTCACACTCTCCTGGGGTGATCTCAGCCAAATGCACAGATTCAGTGGCTATTCACCTACAATGCCCAGATCCCCAGCTGTCCCCCAAGCCACCCTCCTGACCCCTAGATCCAAATGGTCCTCCCCTCCTTGCAGGTCAGTTCCACATAAATGTCACATTTAACAGGCCCAAATCTGACCTCATCTTCGTGGGAAAACCAGCTCTTCCTCCAGCATGGCCCATCTGGGTGAACAGTACCCTCCCATCCCCATCGTTGTCAAGCCATATTGAGGCCTCATCCTAAGTCCTACCTCTCCTTCACCTGCCACATCAAATCCCTTATCAGTCATATCTTTGTTATTTCCCCTTAACCAGCTCCCACCTGTCCTCTGCTGCCCAGCTCTCTCATCTGTGGTTCGGGCCTCCACTGTCCAGGGCAAGAGCTCCCCAGTGTGTTCTTCCGTAGCTGGGATCAGCCAGGATCATCTAATCACAATCCTGTCATTTTACAGAGCCAGAAATTTGCCTGCTGAGGGGAAGGTGCAAGCCGGGTACCCAGGCCTCCTGGCCCATGGTGGAATGAGGTTGAAGCCAGACAGGCCTGCGCACAAAGCCTCCCTCCACTCTGTGCCAACTTGTGTTAGTTTCCAGTTGTTGCTATAACAAATTACCACCACCTGGCCTAACATAACACACATGTATTAGCTTACAGCTCTGGAGCTCAAAAGTCCAAAGTGGGTCTTACAGGATTAAAATCAAGCTGCAAGTGGGGCTGGTTCCCTGGCAGGGCTTGAGGGGTAAACGTGCTTTCTTGCCTTTTCCAGCTCCTAGAGGCTGCCTGCATTCCTTGGCTAGTGGCCCCTCCTGCTCCAGTATCACCCCAACCTCTGCTTCCACTGTTGTGTCTCTTTCTCTGACTCTCACCCTCCTGCCTTTCTCTTGAAAGGATTCTTGGATTACACCGGACCCACCCAAACAATCCAAGAAAACCTCCTCGTCTGAGGGTCCTTAACTCAATCACACCTGCAAAGTCCCTTTTTAAGTACGTTTTGGGGATTAGAATGTGGACATTTTGGGGAGATCATTATTCAGCCTACTCTCCTAGCTGTGCCCCCTAAGAAAGTTGCTTAACCTCTCTGAGGTTCTGGTCTCTCATCTATAGAATGGGCGTAATTTTTCCCACCCACGGAGATAGAGTGAGGAACAAAGAAAAGAATACATCTCATGTCCCAGCCTCTTCCTCCCAGTCCTCACTGGTGCTGGCTAGGATTGGAGCAGGATCCAGCTATCCTCCCTGTGACTTTCCAGTTTCAGGAATCTTCTCTAGAACTTGAACTGTCATTTGTCGTAAGAAAGAGATGCCATGCTAGTCTGAATCTACTAGGACAACTCTGCCTCTGAGGCCTGGATTCAAGGCAACTTGGCTGCTGACTTGGGGCAGAGGTAGAAGAATAAGAATGGTCTGTCTTATTTTTTTAAGTTGTAGGAACGTATTTAATGAAATAATGAAAAATGATATTTTGACTCAAGAAAATTTAAACTTTGATTATGCATAGCAAATAAATCCTTTTATTTATCCATTTTGTAAGAACAATTTTTTTCAGGTAAAAAATATTTTAATTTTTAACTATAACAGAACATTAAAAATTATCAATAAACTTGAAACCTGGATGAAATGGATAATTTTCTTTTCTTTCTTTCTTTTTTTTTTTTTTTTTTTTTTTTTTTTTTGAGAGATGGAGTCTTGCTCTGTTGCCTAGGTTGGAGGGCAGTGGTACAATCTTGGCTCAGGGCAGTGGTACAATCTTGGCTCAAGGCAACGTCCACCTCCCAGGTTCAAGCAATTCTCCTGCCTCACCTTCCCAAATAGCTGGAGCTACAGGCATGCACCACCACGCCCAGATAATTTTGTTTTTTTGGTTTTTTTGGTTTTTTTTTTTTTAGTAGAGATGGGGTTTCACTATACGTTGGCCAGGCTGGTCTCCAACTCCTGACCTCAGGTAATCCACCCGCCTTGGCCTCCCAAAGTGCTGGGATTATAGGCCTTAGCCACCATGCCTGGCCGATGAAATGGATAATTTTATTTAAAGAAATACAAGCCACCAAGGAGAAGTAGGAAGCTTAACTAGACTAATTTTCACAGAACAAATTGAAAAAAATTTGCCAGTGTTCTACTGTTGCTGGTATATCAAAATCACATCAAACAAGGTTTTATCAACTTTCATTTAACCTAGCACTGCAATAATTTTAACTTAGCACTGCATTAATTTTTTGATTTTGTAAATTGCACTGCACTAATTTTAACCTAGCACTTCATTAATTTTTTTATTTTTTAATTGAAAAATAAAAATGGGATACATGTATTATGTATATCATTGTAGTGTCCCTCAATGGCTTTCTAACTATCCAGAGAAACCCAGTGGGAGATGGTCTCTCTTTTCCTCCTGCCATGATTATGTCTGGATGACAAGTCTGGCACTGCTGTAGCTGTCTTGTCACGAGCCTGAGTATAAAGCCAGCCTGAGGATAGCAGAGAGGTGGAAAGAGTGCAGGCTCTTACTGATCCCCATGAGCTATGAAGTCAACTAAACTTGATGGCTGCTTTACCCTAGAATTCTGATTTTTAGAGAATAAATTATTGGAGAATAAATCTTTATTGGTTAAGCCTGCTTCCCAACATTTGCCACCCAAAGCATTAAACTGATGTGGTAGCTGTGTGACCTTGGATAAGCCTCCTAACCTCTCTGAGCTTTATCATAATCCACCTTTCACACTCACTATGAGGATTAAGTGGAAAAGCACACACAAAAGCATATTTCAAACAAACTATACAGTGCTGGACAATTTAGGCTATTATTATCATTTTAAGCTTTGGTAAATGTCCATTGCTCAAATTGAGTCTATTTAACAAAATTCTTTATATCATGGATTTATTCAAATTTACTTTTTTCTAATCTGTTTTTTAATTGACAAAATTTGGGTATATTTGTCATGTGCAACATGTTTTGCCCCTTGATGGTTTACATCGTGGATTTGTTCACATCTCTGCTCTACTTTGACCCAGCAACTTCAGCTGCATTATTGCAGAGCCATGCTAGCATGAGGACAGTGCACAGGTCTTTCCCCTCCCTCTGCCTTGCCCAACTTCAAATGGGTCTCCTACAAGGAAAGGGAAGCGGCCAAAGTTTGTGTCATGAGAAAAAAAAAATTCCCCAGGAAGAAGAAACAGGGCAGTCTTCCAGATCTCCCTTGGAAAATAAGAGCCCAGGAACACCTGAGAAGAAGTCTAAACGGCCCAAACCCCACGGGCTGCCCCACGGCTCCCAGGTGCCGAGGCTTGCTCCGCAGTTTCATGTCATCCGTGTCTCTCAGTCAACACATTCCTCTGGGGGAAAATTGTAGTTCTGAGGATTTCCAAATAGCGCCTGGGCCATCTGTTCTTTCTGAGTATCTCCTCTCCTTCAGCATAAGGAAACTCTAATTGGGGGAACCTTTGCCCTTCTCCTTTTCACTTTTTCTATGAACATGTGAAGATGAAGACAGACCGCAGCATCTCTGTTCATCTGTAGTCAGATCTCTCGACACGATGCACAGATCAGGCAGGAAGGGCTCAGGGACTTGAAGAGGCACGGGCAGTGATACCAGAGGGAGCATACCCTGCTTTGGGATTGGCTCTGGCAGGGTGACTTCAGACTGCTCCTTGAAAGATGGAAGAATTGGGATATAGGGAGACTGAGGGGAGGAAGATCTTGCAGGTAAAGGGACCAGTATGAGGGTGAGGAGGTGAGGCCACACAGGTGGGCTGTAGTTCAGCATTGATTAACAAATGCTGCTCTGTGGACCAAAATCAACCTGCGATAGCTTTTTTCCGATCCACAAAGTGAGAAAAATAAGGACAAAGAGTATGTTTTAAACAAAGATAATTCATTCAACTTGAAGTTTTCTTTTTTATTGTTTTGAACATTAAAATGCCTTTCCTTTTATAAAACGATTGTTCTCATCAAACATAACTGCGGGAGCCATGGGTATTTTCCTAACTGTTCCTCTTCTCTCACCTTCCAGGCATGTGGGAGGATTACTCTTCCTGGCCCCGTTTGAGTGAGGTCTAGCCAAGTGATTTGTTTTCACCAATGAAAGAAAAGTAAAAAGAACATGTCACTTCCAGGCAGAATGTCTGAAAGTTGGTGGACAGTCTGCCTTGATCCATTTTCCTGCCTCAGAGGTCATGGAAACATGTGTCAAGACTCAGTCTCTGTCAGCCTGGATTCCCCAGTGACCACAACCCTGCCAACCTCCCTGGGCATGTAGTGGGAGTGAAAAATAAGCTTCCATTGTATGAAGCTAAGAGATCTGGAGGGTTATTTGCTCCTGTAGCACACTCTGACTAATAGAGTAGCTAGTAGCTAGGAGGTTTTTTTATATCTTTATTTAGCAAAATGAAACGGTGCCAATCTTAGGTTGATATGATTTTTTTCTTTTGATATTTAATTGCCCCGGGAAGTACAATGCCTTGGACATTCTGACACTGATAACTGGAGTGTGGGGAGGTGTCCGGTTTAACACAGGTAACAGTTCTCAGGACAGGGGCCACAATACGGGACCCCTCAGCCCCAATTCAGCCAGAGTCACACCTGTTTTATCTGTATAATGAATAAATAAACAAGCACACTGGGCTTCTGCACGAGATGTCAGCATCAGGAAAGGGTTTTATAGCTGAAAAAGAAAAAGTTAAAAGTTGTGCGGCAAAGACTATGCGAGGCCCTGGGGATGTTGTGAAGAGCGAGACTGACACAGGCTGCATATTGGCTATGACTTTCAGCTTTGCGGGGCATGGAGAGGCCGGACGGGCATACCAAAGACAAGCCAACTAACTAATTAAATAACTGAAAGTAGAAATACTCTACATAGGTAAGATGTGGGGACTGAGAGATTAACAGGAGGGGGCGGGCTGGTAAGATCTCTTCTCAGAAGATAGTATTTTAGTTGCAACCTGGAGGATAGCAGGGCTAGCAGGCAGAAAGGTGTGTGACCTGTTCAACAGGCTGAAGGCCTGTGTAGCAGGAGGCAGGGCCGAGAAGGAGAGAAGCAGGAGGCAGGGCCGAGAAAGAGAGAAGCAGGAAATAAGTTGGAGGGTCCACAGGAGCCTAATAAGCAGGCCCTCGCAAGCCACAAGGAGGTAAGCGAAAGAGAGCAGCAGTGGATGACGCTGCCTTGTCCGTGTCTACTTAATAAACACTCGGACTTGAAGCCTTCGAAGCAGAAATCCTGATGTCCACTCGCTGGCTCTCCCACTCTGCCTCTCCTCCTACCTTTCCCATCTCATAAATGGCAGTTTCACTTTTCAACTGACTCAGGCCCCCAACCTTGAGATCTCTTTCACCTCCATGCCTAATCCATTAGGGAATCCTACTGGCTCTGCCTTCCAGATGTACCCTGAATTGGACCACCTTTCATCACCTCAGGGCTATTATCCTTGTCCAAGTTGCTAGTATCTCTTATCTGGACTTTTGCAGTAGCCTCTTCACTGGCCATGCTGCTTTCACTCTTTATCCTGAATCCTTTGCCTTACACAACAGTCAAAGAGATCCCTCAAAACACATAGTCAGACCATTGTCTACTCCAAACCTGTGATGGCTTTACACCCCACTCACAATAAAACCAAGGTCAGTTGGTACCTGTACCTTCGAGTCCTCCATGGTCTGGCCCTTGGGCAGGTTTCTATATCATCTTTTTTCTCCTCCCCTTGCTCACTCAGCTGCAATCCCATGTACCTTCTTGATGTTTTTGTTTGTTTATTTTTGTTTTGTTTTGTTTTGTTTTTGAAACAGGGTCTCTCACTCTGGCACCTAGGCTGGAATGCAGTGGTGCAATCATGGCTCACTGCAACCTTAACCTCCTGGGCTCAAGCAATCCTCCAACCTCAGCCTCCTGAGTAGCTGGACTACAGGTGAGTGCCACCATGCCCAGCTAATTTTTTGTATTTTTGTAGAGACAGGGTTTTGCCACATTGCCCAGGCTTGTCTAGAACTCCTAGGCTCAAGCAATCCATCCACCTTGGCCTCCCAAAGTGCTGGGATTACAGGCCTGAGCCACTGTGCCCAGCCCTTCTTGATGTTTTTAAACATGCCAGGTGACATGGTTTTGTGGTGTGGTCTTTGCATTTGCTGTTTTCTCTCCCTGAACCCACTTTCCTCAGTTATCTGTTTCTTGTGATTTGCTCTCTCCTTTCATTTGGCTCTTTTATTCATGGTCATGTTATTGGCGTGCAAATCTCTAGACACACCTTTCATCATTTTTATCTCCACACCTGTTTATTTTTCTTCATGACATGAATCGTCACCTGACATATTTTATGCTTATTTTTTCTAGGCCATAGGTTGGCAAACTTGTCTTATAAAGGGCCAGATGGTAAATATTTTAGGCTTTGCAGGCCATACGGTTGCCGTCACAACTACTAACTCTACCATTGTGGTGTAAAAACAGCTATAGACAGTAAGTAAAATAAATGAGCATGGCTGTGTTCCAATAAAACTTTATTTACAAAAGTAGGCAGCAAGATGGATTTGACCTATAGGCCATAATCTGACAACCCCTAGTTTAATCATTTGTTGTCCACTTCCTAAAATGCCAGCTCCAGGAGAGTAAGGATTTTGTCTTTTTTGTTCACTACTCTCTGGGGCACCTACTAATGTGCCTGGCACGTGGTAGGCAATCCATAAATATTTATTGAATTAATTAATTGATTAATGAATAAGCTCTTGGGAGACCTCGATTATAAGGGCTTGGCTAAGGAGTTTGGATTTTCTTCTTTAAAGAAGTTTGAAAAGAGTCTTCGCCAGTTTTAACAATGTTCATGACTGCTGATTGACAGCTCTTATCTGCAGTCTGCAATTCTCAGAATGAAGACATTTTGAGACAAATAACAGCCGCTTGCTCGTCTCACTGTTTACTCCTCTTGTAAGAGCACTGTATGATGCACATCGCACATTGAGTTGGATGTGTGATGATGCATCAGACTGCTGCCAACAAAAACACATCGAAATAAAATAATCATCTCTGCAGAGGCCCGGGAATGACACTCCAGACATTCCGTGGAAATCAAGGAGCCTGCTGCAGCTCTGCGGGAGACAGGATCGAGGACCCATTGTAATGCTGGGTGTGGGGAAGCACACAGGTCAGGGCGGGATTAAATGAGTGGCAAGACTCAAAAAGTTGTAAGGAGACAGGTTAGCTTGGGCTGGCTGGAGGGAGTAGGTGGAGACAGATAAAAGCATGAGTCATTTTCTGGGACTTGGTGAGCCAAGGTGTGGGATTGGCCAAGAGTGGGATGTGCTCCTGAATTCTGAAGAACCCAGTTAGAGGAAGTATTTTCCTTAAGGAGCAGTAGGTTGGATATGCAAGTCTGGACTGTGGACAGCCTCGAAAGCCAGTTTGGGGCCAGGCGTGGGTGGTGGCTCACACCTGTAATTTCAGCTCTTTGGGAAGATGAGCCAGGAAGATCACTTGAACCCAGGAGTTCGAGAGTAGCCTAGGCAATGTGGCAAGACCTCATCTCTACAAAAAAATTTAAAAGTTAGTCAGATGTGGTGGTGTGCACCTTGTAGTCCCAACTACTCAGGAGGCTGAGGCAGGAGGATCACTTGAGCCCAGGAACTGGAGGCTGTAGAGAGCTATGATTGCACCACTGCACCCCAGCCTGGGTGACATAGAGAGACTCTGTTTCCACAATAAGTAAATAATAAATAAATAAACAAAAGAAAAACTTTTAAAAAATTTTACAAAAAAGAAAGCCAGTTTGGAAAACCGGTACCATCTGGGCAATGGGAAAGCACTGAAGGTTTTTAAGGAATCGGTTGTTATGGTGATGGAAGTTTATCTGCAACAAGATTGAGAAATGAAACTAATGACCAAAGGGATGTGAGTGAATGAGGGAGAGGTGAATCTTAGGTGGAGTCAGCGCTGAGTCCTGAGGGCACTGCAGAGCCAATGAAAGGTTTTAAGTAGAGAGTGGCATGACCATATTTCTCTTTCCAGATGAGACGGGTGGGTGCTCAGAGGGAGTAAAAGAATCTTAAGCCTAACAAGACCACTTGGACTGCGGTTTGTAATGATGTCCCTTTTGCACATGTAGCCACATTGTGTGGCATTTGGGTCACCGAGGGTCACCAAGTTGATACGCCATTTATTTGCTAAATCTGGCAACCGCACTCAGGCGCAACCCTCTCCGTGAAATCTTCCCTGATTTTCCCACCTGGAAGGGACCTGCCCCCTCGGGGCCCTCACATCTCTTCGAATGTCTCCCTCTAATTACAATGATTACTTTTTATCTTAGCACCGGACTGCCTGGAATTGAATCACAGCTCTGCCACTTGCTAGTTCTGTGGCCTTGGACAAGTCCCTTAGCCTTCTTGGGCCTCTGTTCCTCATTAGTAAAATGGAGGATAATAATAATACCTTTCCCCTAAGGTCATTGTAAGGATTTAATATATTAAAATATGTGATATGTTTAAAACACTGCCTGTAATATAGTGAGCTCTATATAAGCAATGGCTATTATCATCATTGTCAATTTTACTGTTACTACTATGTTTATGTTATTTGTGCCCTTATCTTATCTCCTGTAATAGATTTGAGGCTTTGCAGGCAAGAACTATACCTGATTCATTTTGTGTATTCCCCAGTGAGTAGTAAAATGCATTCACATAGTACGTGCTCAATAACTATTTGTGAAGTTAATGAATAAATGATCAAATTAATGAATAAATGTAATCTTTGGAATGGGATTTACCTATGGTGCTGTAAATATGATATTATTTGTATTCAAGGATACTCTGATTTTTAGAAATAAAAACAAATTATGTGGGTAATGGCAGGATCCTAAGAACTTGAGTCAGAAACATGGGACAAGGCCGGGCATGATGGCCCACGCCTGGAATTCCAGCACTTTGGGAGACCGAGGTGGATGGATCACTTGAGCCCAGAGTTTGAGACCAGCCTAGGCAACATGGTGAAACTCTGTCTCTACAAAAAATACAAAAATTAGCCAGGGGTGGTGGCATGTGCCTGTGGTACCAGCTACTCGGGAGACTGGGGTGGGAGGATCTCTTGAGCCCAGGAGGTGGAGGCTGTAGTAAGCCACGATTGCACCCCTGCACCCAAGCAAGACTCTATCTTATAAAAGGAAAGGAAGGAAGGAAGGAAGGAAGGAAGGAAGGAAGGAAGGAAGGAAGGAAGGAAGGAAGGAAGGAAGGAAGGAAGGAAGGGTAAATCTTATAGAGTGTATTTTCTTTTTCTTTTTTTTTTTTTTTTTTTTTTTTTTTTGTAGATGGATTCTCGCTCTGTTGCCCAGGCTGGAGTGTAGGGGCACAATCTCGGCTCATTGCAACCTCTGCCTCCCGGGTTCAAGCAATTCTCTGCCTCAGACTTCCTAGTAGCTGGGATTACAGGTGCTCGCCACCATGCTCATATAATTTTTTTGTATTTTTAGTAGAGATGGGGTTTCACCATCTTGGCCAGGCTGGTCTTGAACTCCTGACCTCATGATCCACCTGCCTTGGCCTCCAAAAGTGCTGGGATTACAGGTGTGAGCCACCGTGCCCAGCCAGCATGTATTTTCAAAACCCAACTCTGTGCCTTCATTTTTCCATTGGCAAAATAAGGAGGTTTGATTAAATTATTTTAAAGGTCCTATATGGTCCTAAAGTTCTATTATTGGGAATCACTAGATTCTCAAAAGTCTTGTTTTTTGGTGACTACATCATTTGGAATTTCCTAGAAAAATGAGTGGAAGAATTTTTTTAATTGAAAAAATACTTCCAAAGGACTCCTAGTACTAGGATGTAGAGAAAGATCTTATCAAACGTAGTGAGAGCTTGAGTTAGAGGTGGATTCTTTGTTTCCTCATTTTAATTAGTACTAACATATCAAGGACAAAAATACTTCTATCTACATCAGCCACATGTGCCCCAAAGACAGGAAGCTTGCAAAGAGGGACCAGACCTGTTCAGAAGTCCCTGGGAAAAAGGACAATGAGAAGCACCAGCAAAATGAATCCAAATTCACTTGGGAGTCACTGACGCTGCTGAATAAGAGGTTTGGCAGACTGAGCTGTGCCACTGCAAATCTTTTTGGGGCTCAATGTAAAGGGTGGAGACTCTGACTTTTTTTTTTTTTTTTTTTTTTTTTTGAGACGGAGTCTCACAGTGTCACCCAAGCTGGAGTGCAGCAGCACCATCTCAGTTCACTGCAGCCTCCGCCTCCCAGGTTCAAACAATTCTCCTGCCTCAGCCTCCCAAGTAGCTGGGACTACAGGCATGTGCCACCACGCCTGGCTAATGTTTTGTATTTTAAGTAGAGACAGAGTTTCACCGCCTTAGCCAGGATGGTCTTGATCTCCTGACCTCGTGATCTGCCCCCCTTGGCCTCCCAAAGTGCTGGGATTACAGGCATGAGCCACCACCCCTTGCCGACTTTGGTTTTTAAAGATGCCCTGAGACGATGGCAGAGGGAGATCTAGACCAGATGGCCTTGTCTTCTAGGTCTCACTCAGCATCCTCTCCAACTGCCCGTGTGACTATCATTTGTGTCATTGGATGTTAAATTCTCCAAAGATTGGGCTTATTTGTCTGAAGACCCACTAGCGTCTAGTAAGTGCAAAACAATTATTTGTTGAATGAGTGAATAAATGTTGGTTAAGCCTTAATGTCTGGCTTTGGGGAATGGTGAGGTGAGAGAGGAGGTGTTGTGGATCCTTTAATTTCCAGGTTGTGTGGTGGAAACCGATGAACATTTATTTCTGGATTAAAAGAAATTTTATGTGTAGTTACCAGATAAAGGCAAAGCAACCAGCACATGTTCTTCCTTCTTCTCTCTCGACTCCTTTTCAATCACCCTGGGCTGAGAGTAGAGTCCTGAGGGCAAGGAGCCTATAGCTCTAACATTGGCACAGTCTGTGGGTTTGCCCATCTCTGAAGGAAGTGCCTGGGATATCGGGTGGCTGGTAGCTGGGGATAACAAAAGCCACGAGGCAGACACGGCTGATTTCTGTTGGGGTTCTGCCTCTCCTACACAAACCCCGCAGCGTGTGATCTCCCCCAAAAGAGCCCTGTGCTGGGTTGCTGGGTTCTGGGCAGGGAGAGGGAAGCTAGATTCCTCCTCAACAGATGTCACCATAATTAGATAACTCATTATATCAAGGAATAAGGAAGGGAGATCGACATGGATACAAATGCGAACATATTGATAGCTTTTCTGCATGTGAGTTTGTGCAATCTGGGAAACTGATTTCCTGGACAAGGCTCAAGGGATGATTCAGCGGTTGGAGCCTGGGGAGATTTTCCACAATGAAATTCTAGTCCCAGGAAAGTATCCTAAGAGCTTTCCACCCTGTAAGATCATTCTTAGGGGCGGCCACGGCTGGAAGCCAGTGTGGGTGTGTGCCTACGTGTGGGAGAAGATCAGCAGGGAGCCAGAGCCTGGGGGTGGAGGAGGGCAGGGGACACAGGCATGCTATGGGTGAGGCAGGCTGCATGGGCAATGGCTGAAGTTGATGCAGTGTACCCCATCCACGAGGGCTGCAGCAGCCTGCAGTGACAGCCCTGGGAACTGGCTAACAGCAGGAACCGGGCTCCTGCCATCTGAGTTTGAAGCCTCCCTGGGGAGGTCACCAGGGTCCCCAGGCTGGGATTAAGTGTCCTTCACAAGTGTTCCCATATGACCCTGCTCATTCTGTTGGAGCACCCATTGTTCTATCATGGATGTGCCTCTTTTCCCTGTGGCAAAATTGTGCCATGGACTACATGATCTTTTCCAGTTCAAACATTCTAAAGATGGAAACGCCTAAAAAATAGGAAAAAAAAAAAAAAAAAAAAAGAAGAAGAAGAAAGAAAAGAAACTGAATTAACATCGAACACATGGCCCCTCCTTGGCTGAGCATTTCACATCTATCATTTCCAACAACCTCCTGCGGTGGACCTTGCAGTTTTCAGGGGGCAGTGATGACTTAAACCACTTATGCCTTCTGAGGATCCCAGAGCAACCTGGTCTCTTTCCCTGTGGTCTGGTTGGCAATGCGTACTTAGCACTTTTCTCCTTCAGGAGACTTAGGGAAGTGGAGGGTGCGAACAGGGAGAGCTGCTCCTGCAAGAGTTCGTCATGCGTGCTTCTCTCATGCCATCATCCTCCATCCCCGCACCCCAGGCATTTCATCTGGGGCTCTCAGACATCATCCATTCCTTTCTCCCTACCTCTACCCCAGCATCTAACACCTAGTGAATGACCTCTCCTATTTTACAGAGAAAATAGAATCAACAAGAGGGAACTCCCTCATCTTACTACCGTGGAAGAAGTGCCCCACCTCCTCCTTAAGAATTTCCCTAGCGGCTGGAACCCACCCCACACTTGGAGAGTCGTGGTCTATCCTTAATTGCATTTCTTGAATCTCTCCTCTCCTCTGCCCCCAGCCTAACCTAGTCCCTCTAGACTTTCCTCCAGGCAGTTACGATATACTCCACCCTCTCCCCAGTGGTCTTTCTGCCACTACTGTCTTCCTCATTCTGGGCCTTAGATTTCCCACCCACATCTCACACATCTCCTGAACCTACAGAAAGACCTTTCAGCTGCTTGAACCTGGCACTCATAGATCTTGGTGTGAGTCCTGGGGAAAATCCTTTTTTGGTGCCCAAAGTCCATAAGAAGATAACACTATCCCAAAGTGCTTGAAGCAGATAGGCTTTAAATATAAAGGCAGAAGTCCTTAGTTGTTCATGTTTAGAAGCCAGCGCTATGTGTGAGACATTAAAGATAGGACAGGCTTTTAGCTATACATTTTTGAAGAACTGGTGATCACTATAGCCCAGAGAGTCCAGGGCTCAATGATAGATGACTGTCAATAAAAGGTAGGTCTATGCTCAGTTAATCACATAAAAGAAAAGAGCCAGTGACCACCGCTCCTGAACAGCCTGAGGCCATGACACCTGGTCCTGCTACTGTTACTCCTGCTGACATAAGGCCACCTGGACTGGGAGAGGATGCAGAGGGCCCCTTTTCCTCAGGGACTAGGTACAGTCAGACTGTCTCCACTTTCCACTGGAGTCATTGGCCCCAAACCTGCTTGAAGGCTGGGAAACACTGACACCCCTAGCCTAGGAATCCACTTTCTTCCTATTTGGTCTTGGGTAAATGAGAGGCAGTGTTAAAACTTTCTGGACTGTGTTTTGCTCAGGCCTTGTGAATCTGTGTAAAAGTCCTTTTAGAGGACCTGTTTGTATTTGTAGCTCCAACTCTGGAACCAGAAAGTCAGTCTTTAACAGACAAATGCCGGCTCTCCATTCCCTTTCCAGCCTTGTCGCCTGCTCATTCTGTATAGCGACTCTCTTTCCCTAGACATGCGCCATGCTTCTTTCTTCTGTTTCCCTTTATGGCCAGCTCTGACCATCCAGCAAGGACCCTTTCAAACTTCACCTCTCCAGGCAGCCTTCTGGACTCTGCCTAACCTAGTATCTCTCACAGTCCTGTGCTATCCAGTCAGCACGCTCTACTTTCTATTAGAGATATTGTTGTGCTTGTCTTGTCTCCCCGTCTATTCTGGAATTTTTCCAAGAAACAAATCAGCCTAAGTCATGGAGCACATCCTCTTGGCCCCAGCATGATGCTGACTGCACGTAACTTGCTATGGAAGGAGTATATTGTTTCCTGACACTTACTAGATACCTTATGTTCATTATCTTTCCAAAGTTAATCTTTTCAAAGCCTTGACAGGCACATCATCCCATTTTGCAGATGCTAAAACTGAGGCTCTGAGAGGTAACATGACTTGCTCAAGGTCACTTGGGTAGCAAGTGGCTGAGGTGGGATTTGAACCAGACTTTTGTTTGCAGGCTCCTACAGTGTGCATGCAGGGATAGGAGGGGTAGAAGAGCTAACTTGCTCAGTTGTGTAAACACTGCTTTACAGCAGTCTTTCCCCACCAGAACATACATCTGAGATGCCTTTGAGAACTTTTAAGGAGCTCTTGGAAGAATGGAGTCAATGTGGCCAACACACTAAAGGGGAAAGCCAGAAAGCAGATCAGAAACCAAGAGTCTGGTTTTCTTTTGCTGGACCTCCTCCCCTTCAAGGAGTCTGGTTTACAAGTTTGGGAAGAGAGAAGGGGAAAGAAGAGAACTTCCAGATGAGAGAAATGGTGTAGCTATGAAAGTGTGGGCGACTGTGGGAAGACACATAGGTTTTGTCCATATAAAAGAGACCTCTGTAGAAATGTATGTAGTTTGTCATTGCTTTCTGATGTCAGACGGCTGTTTCTTGTCCATATGACCTAATGAGGTGGGACTGGAGGCCATCCAGTGTATGTCCCCACACATCCCCTCCTGTGATCAAAGCAGTGTTGTCATCTCTATTTCACAAGAAGTGGATCTGTGTGCTTCAAACCAGAATTTGTCTACTTGGGCTGCTGTAACACAATACCAAAAACTGATTGAAACACCGAAATTTATTTTTTCACAGTTCCAGAGACCAGAAGTCCCAGATCAGGGTCCAGCAGAGTTGGTTTCTGGTGAGGGCTCTCTTCCTGGCTTGTGGATAGCCACCTTCTCACTGTGACCTCGCATGATGGGGAGAGAAAGATCTTGTGAGCTCTCTGGTGCCTCTTCCTAAAAGGACACTAATCATATGGTGTTAGAGGCCCAACTTATGACCTCATTTAACTTTAATTACCTCCTTAAGGCCCTATTTCCAAATATTGTCACACTGAGGGTTAAGGCATCAATTTATGGATTTGGGCAGAGCAGTGGGTGGAAGGAAACACAATTCAATCCATAGCAAAACTCAGATCTCCTAATCCTGAGCCAGTGTCCTTTCTCAGGGCCTACTTACATCTGTGTGTTCTCCTGTGGCCTGGCCTCATGATGTGAATCCCAGGTCTTGTGCAAAGAGGAGAGAATCACCTCTGTGCTTTTGAACTCTCCACTCCCTATTCGTGGCAGTTTCCCACTGGATCTCAGGGTCCTGAGACTCATGCTTATTGGTTGTGGGGCTCTGGTGATCTCTTTTTTGACAGCGATAGAAAGAGAAAGAACTATGGGATCCAGCTCACTATACATTCAAGATCCATCAAAGGTGGGCTGTGGCTATAGAAATAAGAATGCTGTCTTAAAGTGCAATGTTCAGATGTCCAAGTTTACTGAGCTATTTAAACCATGTCTAGAGTACTGTGTTCTGGGCCTCACTTATATCCAGGTTGCCAAAGGGGTGGAAATAACACTGTCTAGCTGATGGTTAAAGGAACTATGGATATGGGGCAGAGTTGACTATTTCATCTCTAAAGAGCTGTCTTGAGGCAAAGGAAGATGATGGATGCTTGCATAGGCCTGGGTTGGGGAGGCAGGATGGGTGGAAGAACCTCTAGCAAAGCAGCTTCCAATTAGTCAGAGGACCCTTCCTGAGGTGTGGAACTTCCCAAAGATGGATGAATGGTGGTGATCTCTTAGGTGTGTCCAAGCAGAGGCGGGATGAGCTTGGGGATTGGAGGAGGAGGTCAGATTGGCAAAGAGTAAGCTATTATGTATGAAATGTAGCCCGTGGGGTTTTCATTGCAAAAATACAATCTGCCTTCTTATTTTGGGCTTTCAATTTATTACTAAGAGAGACAGAACAGCCAGGAACTTTTTGGAATATACAAGAGTCCAAGGGTAGCCAGTTGTAAATGACCCAGAAACCAAAGCAGCCTACATTTAGCAAATTTGCCTGCATTGTACATCATTCCTATTTTGAGGATTCTTACATCCTGAAACAGAGACTGTCATTTCTGGCTCTAACTTCAGAAATAATAACATCCCCTTAGGGCTTGTAATCCATACTAGAGAAATCATTAGCTCAGATACCTAGCACCATCTGAAAGAGTCCCTCTATCTCACTTGAATCAAACCAAACCAGCAAATATTTACCGAACACCTTGCCTGTGCAAGGCCAACCAAGATGGGTAAGATCTGGTTCCTGCCATCTAGGCGCCAACAAGAGAGTGAAGGGGAGAGGACAGGTTGTAAAAAGCTTAATTACAATGTCACTTCTTCTAGCACTTTTCCAAATTATTGCAATTATTTGTTTAAAATGGCCAGCTGCGCCACCAAACTGTGAATTCCCAAGGACAGTATAGCTTATTGGGTGAGACACAGCATTTATACTAATAAAACCTGAGTTCACCTTTCCACCCAGCCATGTGTCAGTTGCAACTTAGGACAAGTTGCTTTACTGCTCTATACTTCAATTTCCTCATCTGAAAATGTAAATAATATTGGTACTGATTATTATGTGAATTAAAGCAAATAATACATGTAAAGCACTTAGCACTGTGGCCTGGTATGTATGTGACACAATAAATATTTGCCACTACTAGTAATAGTAATACAGAGGGATTGCTCTATGTAGGAGTTAATTTCTGAAGTAACTTCACAGGTAAAAACCATACATAATCAATATGATACTTCAAAATCCCATCTTATGTGCTCTCAAAAGGATATACATCTCTTCTCTCCCTCTCTTTCCCAGTCTCTCTCTCTCTCTCTCTCTCTCACTGTCACATGAATGGAATTGGTCCACTTAAGTTAGTAACAGCTAACATTTAATGTGTGCTTATTACATGAGAGGTACTGGTAGAAAGCTTTACGTGCATTAACCCATTTCATTTAATGCCATATCAATTCCATAGGTAAGTGCTAGGATTTTCTCCATCTTACATATGAGAAAACTGAGGCACAGAAAGGTTAAACAACTTGCCCAAAGAACACAGGGACTTTAATCCAGGTGGTCAGCCAGCCAGGCTCCAGAAGATGCATTTGCAACCCCTGGGTCCAACTGTCTCTTCTAAAGTAAGTAATATGTGACTGTTCTCTAATACTAATTTTGGTATGGCCAGGCATTTGTATAAATCCTGGAATACAGTGGATGTTTGCTGAATGTTTGTGGAGTAAATGAATTCCTCAGGTTACTTATTGTAAGAACTACTGCCTTTGTACAGAGAACCCATCTGTTCATAAACTCACAGGCAGTGGAGGGGAAATGGGGCTGGGTTTCGGCCAGCAAGGAGCATTCCCACCTCAGGAGCCTCTGCTGTTTTCTGTTGATGCTTGGCCGACTCCTGGTCCATGTCTCCATCCTCATCCTTCCGGAGCCAGCTCATTCCCAACTCAAACCATCCTGCAACAAGAAGTCTTCATCCCATGCAGCTGCCGTCTTGTGTCATTTTGCAGATGCTATGTCACTATCTTCTTCTAGGGTGAGGGTGTAAAGGGAGCAGGGAGGCCAGGAGCAGTGGCTCACGCCTGTAATCCCAGCACTTTGGGAGGCCGAGCCAGGTCGATTACCAGAGGTCAGGAGTTCAAGACCATCCTGGCCAACATGGTGAAACCCAGCCTCAACTAAAAATACAAAAATTAGCTGGGAATGATGGCAGGTGCCTGTAATCCCAGCTACTCAGGAGACTGAGGTGAGAGAATCACTTGAACCCAGAAGGCAGAGATTGCAGTGAGCCAAGATCACGCCATTGTACTCCAGCCTGGGCAACAAAGTGAGACTCCATCTCAAAAAAAAACAAAAAAAACGGAGCAGGAAAGGAGCTTATGACTTTTAGCAATCTTTAGAGGGACTCTAGTAAAGCGATGTTTCTCCGAGTAGAGTGATGGGGGGAAGTGCATACATGTATTCTCAGAGTTGCATGAGTTCTCTCCAAGAATTTTTAAGTGATGTGTTTTTATTTCAATGATTATGTGATTAAATTAATAGTCATATATTCTAGGGGTTAAGGCTGCTAACTCTTGCATCAGAGATCCTGGATGCAAATCCTGGTATTGCCAAGCAACAAATTGAGCCCTTGCAACTAGGCTCCTAAATGATGAGAAGTTGAATGCGGCAAACAAGTTTTCCTCTTGACTCTCTTCTCCTTCCTCCCTACCTAGGCAACTCAGAATCTGGTTCTAGTTTGTATTTACAGTTAGGTTCTGGCCTTTGGTGCAAGACTTTCTGGTGGGGGTGACTCTTGAGCTGAGAAGGCATCCACCAGGCTGGTATGTTACATAAGCATTACATTCACTTGTACAGTGCCTTCTGGCAGAAGATGTCTTCTCCCTATGCATTTGGTCCTGACAAAAACCATGTGAGGTAAGTAGCGATACAGTTGACTCTTGAACAATGAGGGGCTTTGTGGAGCTGACACCCCATGCAGTCGAAAATCCCCACTTTGAACCCCCAAAACTCAATTGCTAATAGCCCACTGTTGACTGGAAGCCTTACCCATAATATAAATACTCAATTAACACATATTTTGTATGTTGTATGTATTATATGCTGATTCTTACAATAAAGTAACATGGAATAAAAAGATTTCACTAAGGAAATCATAAGAGAAAAGCTATTTACTATTCAGTAAATGGAAGTGGATCATTATGAAAGTCTTCATCCTCACCATCTTTACATTGCATAGGCTGAGGAGGAGGAGAAAGAGAAAGGGTTGATCTTGCTGTCTCAGAGGTAACAGAGGTGGAAGAAAATCTGTGTAAGTTTCCTGCACAGTTCATACTGTGATTACTCATTCCCAACTCAGGTTACTCATTGTAAGAACTACTGCCTTTGCACAGAGAACCCATCTGTTCATAAACTGTAATCCCAGCACTTCGGGAGGCCAAGTCAGGCTGATTACCAGAGGTCAGGAGTTCAAGACCAGCCTGGCCAACATGGTGAAACCCAGCCTCAACTAAAAATACAAAAATTAGCCAGGCATGATGGCGGGTGCCTCTAATCCCAGCTACTCTTGTGTTGTTCAAGAGTCAACTGAATATATATTTATATTTATATACAGTCTACATTAATCATAATTTCTATATTTGCAAATCTGCCTACTCATTAAGATTAATTTTTAACCCCAAAATCAATACTTGCAGCACTTTTGCTGTGAGCAGAATGGCAAAAAATTGCAGCTGCCCAGTGTGCACATTCCCAGCTGAGGTCAAACAAGGCGACACTCTGCCTCCTTGTTTCAGCTCTCACACTATAAACAAGTGTCCTTTTGTGGTCTACTTGGTACCACATTTTTCACATTTTTGTGCTTTTTTGTTTAGTATTTCACTGTTTCAAATGGTCGCCCAGCATAGCACTGAAGTAAGCCCAGGGAGGCTATGATGCTCCTTACAGAGAAAATAGCTGTGGTAGAAACGCTTCGTTCAGGCATGAGTTACAGTGCTGTTGGCCATGAGTTCAGTGTCAATGAATCAGCAGTAGTATTAAATAAGCTGTCTTTAAACAGGTAAGTTCAATGTCAATGAATCAGCAATAATATTAAATAAGATGTCTTTAAACAGAAACACACACATGATTATGTTTTATGATTGACAGAACTGTAACCAGAGGCTCACTGGAACCTAACCCTGTTATTTCCCCTTGGAGTAGTGGTTCAGTATCTGCCAGTGCAGTGTTCCCAGAGGCTTTTTAGAATACAACGACTGCAAATAATAACAATACAGGGCAGACTGGATATACATAAAATATATGAAATTTTAAAAATCGAGGCTCAGAGAGGAAGGAGAATCTGCCTAAATGGCCCGGATTTTATATCTGATGCAGAAGCCAGAGTTGGCCCCTGAACTCAGGTCTGTCTGAGTCCCTGCTCCCTCTGCTACCACCACTGCCACCCCCCACCCCACCCCCACGGCTCAGGGGTTCATGGCCTGATGACTTGTACAGACAATGGCCATTTGTGGAGTTTGGGTAAGGAGGACTAACTCCAGATGTCTTTCACCTCTCCTTTGCTAATGCTGCTCTTTGTTTCATCTCCCACCCTTTTTGTTCATTTGTTTTTGGATTATCCATAACCACTTTGCCATTGCACTGAAGGTCCTTCAGAACAAGTAAGCTTGCAGGTACCTCTCACTGCAAAGCACAAACCTTCCCAAAGAGGTGTCTAGGGAAAGAACTGGGCAGTCAGCTTGGAAATAAATGCAGTCAGTTTGTTGTTGTTGTTGTTGTTTGAGACCGAGTCTCGCTCTGTCGCCCAGGCTGGAGCACAGTGGCGCCATCTCGGCTCACTGCAAACTCCGCCTTCTGGGTTCAAGTAATTCTCCTGCCTCAGCCTCCCAAGTAGCTAGACTACAGGCGCCTGCCATTATGCCTGGCTAATTTTTGCATTTTTTAGTAGAGACAGAGTTTCACCATGTTGGCCAGGCTGGTCTCAAACTCCTGACCTCAAGTGATCCGCCTGCCTCGGCCTCCCAAAGTGCTGGGATTATCGGCGTGAGCCACCGTGCCCAGCCTGCAGTCAACTTTTACATTCAAGTTCACACATGAGCCAGTGAAAATTCCCCTACTTATTCTTTTTTTTTTTTTTTTTTTTTTTTTTTTTGAGACGGAGTCTCGCTCTGTTGCCCGGGCTGGAGTGCAGTGGCCAGATCTCAGCTCACTGCAAGTTCCGCCTCCCGGGTTTACGCCATTCTCCTGCCTCAGCCTCCCGAGTAGCTGAGATTACAGGCGCCTGCCACCTCGCCCGGCTAGCTTTTTTTTTGTATTTTTTAGTAGAGACGGGGTTTCACCGTGTTAGCCAGGATGGTCTCGATCTCCTGACCTCGTGATCCGCCCGTCTCGGCCTCCCAAAGTGCTGGGATTACAGGCTTGAGCCACCGCGCCCAGCCTCCCCTACTTATTCTTACTGAAATTTAAACTCTAGAACAGGGCAGGTGGGAGGAGAGGAGCTGAAGGAACATCTGCACCTTCCCTGACTCTACCTTGGCAGCCTTCAGTAATCCTGGAGAGTCTTACCCCTTCCCACAGAGGAGCAGGGACTCTAAGCATTTTCAAACAATCAGAGCCATTTTGTGGGAACTTAGATCCAATATATCCCTGTTCAAGGGTCCCACAAGGCTTAGAATGATACACTGTCCTAAGGATTTTGACAGGCGTGGCAGAGGAGAGGCAGGAGGGAGGAGAAGAAGAGAGGATTAACAAGTGTCTGTGAGGTGGCATTTACGTTTAGAACTTCCTTTCCTTTCAAAGGAATCTCCAGGATAGCCAAATAGTCCAGCTTAAATGTGCCAGCCAGAAAAAGTGCCCAAACCACGCAGTGAGATCACAGCTTTGAAGACCCCTCCTTGGCATAGACCCTACGGCTTTCACAAATAATGCTGAGCTCTGGGCAGCACCAGAACCTCAGGCTCTGACACCCTCAAAGCTGCAGGTCTCTAGGGCTGCTTGGGCCAAAGGTGGGTTCTGGGCAGCCCCCTTCCTTCTGGTCCATTTCTAAACCACACTCTTCCATGGGCATATCTGATTTGTAAAGCCCAGGGCACGTGACTGGGTGACTGAAAACAACAGAAATTTATTGTTTTACATTTCTGGAGACAAGAAGTCCAAAATCAAGGTGTTAGCAGTACTGCCCTCCCTCTGGACACTGTAGGGCAGAATCCATTCTTCGCCTCTTCCAGTTCCTTGGAGCTATAGACATTCTTTGATTTGTGGCCACATTGCTCCAATCTCTGCTTCTCTGGTCATAGTGCTTCTTTCTCCTCTCTCTGTGTTAAATCTCATTCTGCCTTACATTTATAAGGACATTGGCATTGGATTTAGAGCCCACCAGGTAATTCGGGATGATCTTCTTCATATCAAGATCCTTCACATCTGCAAAGATCCTTTTTCCAAATAAGGTAATAGTCACAGGTTCTGGGGATTAGGACATGGAACATTTTTCTTTCCTTCTTTCTTTCTTTTTTTTTTTTTTTTTTTTTTGGAGGAGAGGAACCATTCAACTCACTGTACCTGGCTATAGATTCAAACCACCAATGAGGCTTTTTATACAAATACAGATATGGAAGCCTACTCAGACCAATGGAATTGAAATCTTTAGGGCTGTGGCATCTAGACTGCATTTTGTTGTTGTTGTTGTCAACTTTCCAAGTATTGTGCTGCTTAGCCTGGCTTGAGGACCAGTGATTGTACAGTCCACCTCTTTATACAGGTGAGACCAGAGGCTTGGACAGGGGCCAAGACCTCCTCAAGTCACACTGCATAGGCTTGGATCCCCAGCAGGTGTTCCTCAGCCACTTCCAGCTGTGTGCAGCCCCCATCCCCCCCAGGACCCTTCAGGCTTCCAGAGCACCCGGGTGGCCAGCATCTTCCCCAGCTTGCTCTTAGCTAGGATCCTTATGAACTTTCTCAAGATTCAGGACAATGCCTGGCCTCAGATTTGATGGGTCCTCAAACAGGGGCCAGATCAACCTGCTGACTTGCTGCGTGACCTCAAGGAAGTCACTGAACTTCTCTTGTTCTAGTTTGCTCATCTTTAACATGGAGGATTCAGCTCATTGTGCTCTAAGGCAACTTTCATAGCGGAAATGCTATGATTTGGTAATTCTAAGCATCTGAGAATGTTTTCTTTGGCCCTCAGCCATCCCAGGATGTTTGATAAAATCTGATCATTTGGATAAGTCCCAGGAAAGGAGCAGATCAGAGCCTGCGTTGGGTGCTGGGAGCCCACCTGATGGGAGAGTGTGTGTACATGTGGTGGGGAATAGGGAGCATGGTAAAGTGTGGAGACTGAGAACTAGAAAGAATTAAAGATTATTCAACTTGTTCCAAATATAGAAACTGAGCCCCAGAGAAGGAGATGATTCGTTCAAGTTCATACAGCTAGTTAAAGGCAGAACTGGGATTAGAATTAATCCATTCCTGGGTTCTTTCCCCTACAATGAGGATGACAAATACATATCCTTTTCCGCCCTCTGATCAATTAGCAGTGGCTGCCTTGAGCACTGACTTCTGGAAGGTTCCCAGGTCCTTCAAAATTTGCAAGAAGAATGCTGATTGATTAGCAATGTCTGATATGGCCACAGGAAAGGAGAGTACCCAGATTTTGTCAGCCAGGACTTACCAGGACTTGTGACAGAACATAATTGCCAGTGGGGAACTTGAGGCTCCTTCTTCACAGAGAAACAACAGGTGAGAAAAAAGCAGTAAACTACATAACTCCTTCTACAGAAAACTCTTTTAAGTGTCTGGCCAAAAATTCAGAGGTGGTAGTCAATGCATGCTTAGGGGACCAGTTCAGTCAAAGTTTGCTAAGTAGCACTGGGAACAAATAGTATTGCAAACTATGAAAAGGGAAGCAGAACAAGCAAGGTAGAAACACATTGTACAATGTGCACCAGAAGTTTTTGTTGTATTTTTTAATGTTGCTCCAACTGTAATATCACTGCTTAGATGGAGACAGTGAAATTAATTGATTTACTTTCAGGAGCATAGTTGCAAAGTTGTATGTAAAACTATACGAACATATGGACTTGCTAATTTCTCCATGCCTAGATTTAATTCTAGTCAATAATAATAACAACAATAGCTATGTCATTTAATCCTCACAACAACCTTATGAGGTAAATGTTATTATCACTGATTTACAGATGAGGAAACTGAGGTGTAGATGGACTGAGGGTCCTGTCCAAGCTCACACAATTAATAGGTGGCAGAACTGGGATATGAATCTAACTTGTGATTTCAACATGTTCCTCTAATTAAAAGCTGGACCCAATCTGAGGCATATATGAGAACTCACGGAAGTTACTAGAAGTGGGGTATAGATCTCTTCAGAACTGGCCTTGAAATTTCAGCTCTTCTTAATACAAAAGCAACATCATGGTCTTTCCCTTGTTTTCATTTACTAGGCTCCAAATCACCAAACTTCTTTGCCTCTCTGGGAAAACTAAATGACCCACCACTTCAGAAGAATCTCATGGGGTCTGTGCATGGCTTTTCACATCCTCCCTGAAACATCAACACGCCCGGTCCGGGTTAAAGGATATCAGCACTGCCACACACTCTTCTTTTTCCCAAATTAATCAAGAAGTAGGAATTTCTGACAAATGCCATCTGCTGATTTTTCAGAGAGACAAGTTTTGGTGGTGTGACCAGCAGGTGCCTCAGCTTTTTCTAGCATGCAGTACCAAAATAGTCACCATGGCAACCCTGGGAGGGCAGACTTCCAAAGAGATGCATTGTGAGCACAGAAACTCTAGAGCACTTTCAAGCTAGAAGGAAGGAGGCTCAGCGGTGGGTTTCTAACAGTGGCAAGTAGCGCTTCTTCCCACAGCCCTGGGCTGGACCCCAGGCCCCTGCATACTGGGCACAGCCAGGACTCCCCGACCCTAGGGTGTGTGCTTCCAAGAAGAGGGGGGAAAAGGAATTTGTGGGGAGTGGCAGGCAGGTGGAGCAGACAACTCCCAGATTTCTGGCAGGAGGTAAAGTAGCATGGAGGGTGATAAAAGGTGCAGACCTGGGTTGGGAGGCAGGAGAATTAGGTTGAAATACCTGCCCTGTCGCTTGCTAACCAATGACCTTGGGCAATTGACCTTGCCTGTCTGACTCTCAGCTTCTCATTTTTGAAATGGGAGTGGTAAGCTTGCACTGCCTCTTCACAGGGAAAATTGTGGATATGATAGGAAGCTTGTGAAAACTGTTGGGAAAGTGCTCAGTGGACAGTGCCAAGCAGAAGAGAACAGGGATTTGGGGATCAGGAAGCTTGGGTTCTGGACCAGGCTCTGCTGCTTTCTAATCTTATGAGCTTGGGAAAGTCATAGAGCTTGTCAGACCTACACCCTCACCTTGGAAGAAGGTTCAGAAGCCCTGCCTCACAGAGAGGATGTGCAGGTTATCTGGGCTCTTTCTGTGACTTGGGATTCTGTACTCCCCTTTGGTGCAGACACCAAGACAGGATAAACCATACAAAGGATTTTACTAGTGGAAACATCTGTGAGATAAAAATGGGGAGGGAGCTGGTAGAGGCTAGGAGAGAGAAAGGCTAGGAGAGCCATCACACCTTGATGCAAGTTTGACCCAAGTGCAGGAGAGAGGGAAGCAAGGTTGGGTGGAAGCTCCTAGACTACCTATAGCAAGGCCATCAGAGAGTCCTCAAGCCAAAGTCACCTATCAGAGAAGTTCCCTGTCTCTTGGAGACAGTTCTGCCTTAGTATCCCTACCACACTCAGTTGCTGATTGTCTGGAAGCAGCCAACAGGAAGAGTGGCCTCTACATAAATATGGGTGCAAGCAGCTAGAGGCCATGATCATCTGAGCTCCCTCTTCAGGAGACATATTCTTATGGCCACCACACCTACCCAATCCAGATGTTTTTAGCTTGGACATCCACATCAGGTACTTGGCCTCAGGCCCACACCTCTACTTCAGAAGCCTTGTACCCCACATCCATGGTCCTCTTACCCAGAATATTATAGGAACTCAGGCTCAATGATATCTTAGAACACCACCCCTAGGAAAAAATTTATTTTCTACATCTTAATTAGATTATGTAGCAAAGGTGCACAGTCATTGTTCCATTCTGCATTTGAATGCACGCAGGTGTAGGAATGCATGCTTATTTGTCAGTGTGCATGCATATGAATAGTATATTTGTATATATAGATGAGCATTTATATCTACGTGCATGCATGTTGTGAATTTACGCAACAATACCATTAGCCCATTAGCACTACATAAGCATTTTGCACACAGTATCTTTGATCTTTACAACTGTCTTTGAGGTAGATAAGCAGGTAGTGTTGCAGGTACAATCCTTGTTTCCCCCAACATGCTTTCCCCAACATGCCACTCAGATAATACAAGGTAGAGTCATGGTTTGAACCAGAAATGTCTTCCTTCAAAGTTGCAGCTCTTGTCCTTTCTGCCACCCATCCCCATCCCACCTACTCATATGTTGCATGAAAGCACATATGTGTGCATATATAAAAAAGATTCAGATAGGGGAGGGGAATATAGCTGGAGAGGTATAGATTGATTATGGATTGGTGACTGGTGAAAAGTATTTCTGCCAGAAGCCCCCACTCTCCAAAATGTAATTCTATTAGTGTGTGTCATCTAAAAACATATTGTATTCTAGCTGTAAGAATTTCTATTTAATGGGCTACAAAGACAAATTTTGGAGATTCTAAGCAACAACTCAAGTCTCTTATTCTTCTAGTATAATCAAACAGTGATCCACTTTCTTGGCCTTCCCCCAAAATCCTTGCTCCCATGGCAAGTTTTTCAGCCTACCTGGTGGAAATTGTTTTGTCCTGATTGGGAGGTATTAAAGAAAAAATATCTACTCCAACACCTTAGTTTTCCAAATCACTTGTCTTTGCTTGTTTCCCAGCAGCATGAAATACTACTCTGGAGAAACAGATTTAGAATCAGTTTCAATTGCCATTTATTGATCACAGGCACTATGCATACAATTTTCATAAATGATCATATTTGATTTTGATTCTCATCAAAATGATTTCTATTCAGCAATGAATAACTGAGGGTCTAATGGGTTAGGAGACTTACTCAATGTACCCTGTTAGTAAGGGGACATAACAGGAACTAGAGCTGGGCTCTGCAGAACTCATGGCCTGGCTCTTTCCACAGTATTCACATTCTCTCCAGGCAGAAGATACGATCTGCCCAAATACTTGCTTTCCAGGCCATCCACTAGCTCTGCTGTATCCTGGGAAACTGCAGGACCAGCCAAGCCCAGGACAGGGCTGCTTGGGGCCAGGGCAGGTAGACTTACCTGGAAGAGCACCAGCCTGGCTATCAGCATATCCACTTTCTTCCCATTTCCTTTTGCAGCCTCCTTCCTTGGTTCACAATGACAGTCCAACTTCTGCCAGTCCTGACTGTCATTCAAGCCTTTTTGCTATTTAAGAATTTTGAGGAAGAAAACCGTCATGTACTCAAAATCCTGGTAATCAGAAGTGTCTGGAGATTTCGAGCTGTTAACATAGAGAGGTGGCAAAAGTATTTTCTAGGACATCCTTATGGGCCTGAATGGCAGCGGGAGTCGACATAGCTGGTGCCTGGGCAGGTTTCCAAAGCACAGGCGAGGTGGAGAGTAGGTGAGGGCTGCAACAAAGGCCCCGACATCTGAAGAGCACTGCACAGTTTGTCAGCGGCTTTCAGCTCCACATTCTCACTTAGTCCTCACAGCAACCCCATGCAGTGACTGTTGTCACTCCTTTTCATGGCTGAGGAGACTGTTGGGAGAGGAAAAATGAATTACCCACTGGCAGGCAGGTAAGAGGCAGAGCTGAAACTCTCACGTAGTTCTTCCAACTCCAGGCCCAGCATCTCAGGATTGTACCCAAGTGGCTCTCGCACCAGTATCAGGGCCAATGGCAGGGTCAGCAGAAAATAGCAGAGGGGCTTGAAAACAGATGGGAACATCTGGAAAAGGTAAGGAAGTTGTCTTAGTCACTATAACAAATACCCTAGGCTTGGTAGATGAAATCACAGAAATTTAGTTCTCACGGTCTGGAAGCTGGGAAGTACATGTTGAGTGTGCCAGCATGGTTGGATTCTGGGGAGGGCCCTCGCTTGACATCTCCTTGCTGTGTCTTTACATGGCAGAGAGCAGAGAGAGGAAGAACACTCTTCTGTCTGTCTTCATACGGGCACTAATCCCACCATGAAGGTCCTGTCCTCATCACCTCATTACCTCCCAAAGTCTCCATCTCCAAAAACTATCACACTGGGGATTAGGGTTTCAACATAAATTTGGGAGGAATGCAAAAATTCACTACATAGCAGAAGTATAGAGCACTGGAGGCCCAGTTCATTTAGTGTAATGAATGTCACTATGCTAGGCACTGGGGATATGGCCTGAACAAGGTCATCCAGACCCTTCCCTAAGAAGTTAGACTCCAGAGGGGAGACCAGTGGATAAACAGGCAATTCCAACACAGAGGAACAAGCATTCTGGTGATGGAGGGACATGCAGGCTCTGTTGGTGGGTAGGGGAGGGCACCACACCCAGATGCAGTACTGCACCTCTTGATTCATTTTCCAAATATACAAAAATGACTTGGGGTTTGCAGAAGGAGTGAAAAAAAAAAACTGAAAGGTAGTTGCTGTGGGAGGAGAGATCCAAGAAGGCTTCCCACAATAGGTGGGCAGTCTTCTGGAACTGGGGCCCTGAAGGGTGGGTAGAATCCTGATGTGCAGAGACTTGGAAGAGAAGTATTGTAGCCCAAAGAAACAGCATGGTCCCTGCAGAGGCATGAAAGGGAAGATTCCTGGGGGTAATCACCCACCTTCAGAGCCTGTGTAGGCACCACATAGGGTAGGGTAGCAGGAGACACAGCTGGAAAAGCAGACAGGGGTCAAGTCCGGCCTTCCAAGGTTTGGACTTTATCTTACAGGCGGTGGGGAGCTGTCGGGAGCATTTTGAGTGGGGCAGTGACACTGCTGGCTCTGCATTTTGGAAAGGTGGTTTTCAGGGCAGTTTGGATGATGCTGGGGAGTGGCTGACAGGTTGAAGATCAGTCCTGAGGAGCAGGTCGGTGAAACATGATAGGGGCATTAGCATTCAATCCAGGGGTGTGAGCAGCGAGGTGGTCACCCAGGCTGGCTTGAGGAGCAGCATAAGCACACAAGCCCCAATCATATCTGAGGAGAAGTGCAGATCCACCTGGAGGAGCTAGGTTTGCCTTACATCCAGGAGGCAAGCTCAAGGCTAGTGATGAGCCAGAGGGCAGGGGCAGAGCAGATGAAGGGACTCTATGAGAGTGCAGGGCCAGGGTGGGACGCCGGGGGTGGGGGTGGGGGGTTGGGGTGTGAGGGCTATTGCTGGAAAGGGCCACAGGGCCCACACTGAATGTGAGTGTGCATGAGTGCGTGTATGTGTGTTGGGCTGTATGTGTGGACAGCGAAGGATGCATGGACATGTCCCGGGCTGGGAGGAGAGGGCACTGGGTTAAAGGGTGACAGACCAGGGAATAATGAGGGCCCCCAAAGGCCTGGAGGGGAGACACACCGGCAGGAGCAGGTCTTAACACCCACATGGGCACTCAACCCTTTGCCATCTCTGTAGCTGTAGAAAGCAGAGCAGTGAGCTTCCCAGAACAGTTTTGTTCCCTTGGTCATGCATCATACTGGAAGGCAGTGCCTGCAGCATCTCCCAGCTGTCCAGCTCAGGAGTCCAGCCACCGTACCCCATGCACCTACTTAGCACGTGATACCAGACACAGACATGAAAACCCAGTCTTAAAAAAAAAAAAAAAAAAAAAAAAAAAAACTTGAATCAAACTCCTTTCTGGCACTTTCCACTGATTTTCTAGACATTTGTCCTCTGTACTCAGGGCTGAGGAAACCGGCTTGCCTGCAGGCTGGTCGTTCCAGGGGGTTCCTTTGAAAACTTCCTGCAGTGTCCAGGAGCGAGCAGCCTGCTGCACACAGGACGCAATGCCTGCTGAAATCCCACTTGAAAGTGAGCGGCATCGCCGAGACAAGCCTAGATCCTTTTCAGCACAGCGATTCCTTCCTTCCTCCCTTCCTCCCACAGCTCGGCTAGAGTTTTCTGCCCAGAGGAACTCTGTGAGAGCGTTTCAGAGTCATTCGGGCCGCTTGCCCCCAACAGGGCGACGCTGGCTGGCTGACCCCCCTCCTGCTGGGGGGTACTGTACCCACGGCCCGGGGCTTCTCTATTCCTCTCCTCCCCTCCCGCTGCTGACGCACGCTTCCTATAATAAGCCTCTGTTACTTGGAGCAGGGGCGGCTCCGTAGTAAGCCGAAACCGCTACTATATTTACACCCTTTCCACATTTAGACAAAGGCTATTTTTAACAGAAGGTCTATTTGTGGGGGTTGCCCACGTCACACTGTTCACATGCATCTCACCATCCTCAGTCTGTTCTTCTGATTTCACACTTGTACCGGGCCTCTCTCCTTCTCTCTCTCTCCTTCTCTCCATCATTTTTCTTTCGTTTCTTTCTTCCTTTCTCCAATTTCCTTCCTTCCTTTAATCAGATTGAGGTCTTTGGCAGGCTATATTGCCAGAGTCCTTCAAGGGACGGCGAGGCTCTGTCCTCATGGAGCAGAGTGGGCAGTGCGGCCACATGCTGGGCTGTGAACTGTTCTTGGCACCTACTGTGGGGACCAGCAGAGACCCCAGTCCCCAGGGCTCCATATTGGCCCGCTCTGCCTCCAAGTTTTTGTGAGCAGGATGCTGGGACCATGACAGCCTGGCCTTTTCTCCTCATGCCAATCTAGTTTTATTGGTGAGAAGGAAGGGTGTGTGTGTGTGTGTGTGTGTGTGTGTGTGTATGTGTGTGTGTGTGTGTTGGGGGAGGGGTAGTGAGCAAGGTCAGAGGAAAATAAGCCAATGGGGTCATCATTCATGCAGAACACCTTTTCAACTTAAAAGTTAATTTTATCAGATTTGTCTTAGATGACACAGTTTTTGTTTGGGTGAAAGGAAGTTTCATATTTCCTACATGCATAATCCACTTATGAAAAGGAGGGGGGATGCACGGAGTTAGCACATATTAAGTGCCTGCTGTAGTCAAGCCCTATTGGGCACCAGGGACATCTGGACCCTGAGAACGAAGTGAAGGGGTGGTCCTGCCTGCACCAGGTTTCAGATGACGAGGTTGAGGCCTGCAGAGATCTGGGACTGGCCTAAATTCACTTAGCTGGTAAGTGGCTGTGCTGGGACTTAAATCTGTGTCTGGCTACAGACTGTGTGCTGGCCCCAAATCTCAGACCTCCCCCGTTGTTACCTTTTCAGCTCTCTAAAAAATCAGCGGTCTTCATTAACACTCTTTCTGTTATTTTCTTTCCCTAGTTCTGCTTCTCTCCTCACCCCCCACCCCAATGAGAAGAGACCTTTCCCACCTCAGAACCCCATCTGCACTTCTTTGGTCTACTTCTTCAGATGATGAGTCATCTGAAACATACACATGTCAGAATCTAAAAAGGACAACAGAAAAGGCCTTGCGGGCACTAAAGGGTCCCAGAGAAACCCCATGTTGTCAAATCTTGCGTTTTTCCCCAGCAGTCAATTTGGATTGTAGCTTCTGAGTGAAATATTGTTACTGCATTTCTGAGAGAGGAGAGCTGAGATTTGAATCCGCCTCAGACTGTGCTGGAAACAGAATACAGAGCCCATCACAGGATGTCCTGCCCTCTGTAGCCTCGTTTCTGAAAGTATCATTAAACATGTGGGAACCAAATGCCCCCTGAGTCCCCATATTCAAGCCTTTAAAATTGCAGATTCTGGTTCAGACATTTCCTAGAGACTCTGATAAGAGATTATTGTCTTCTTGGTGTCCTAGTGTCAGGGGTTCTGAGCCCAGGAGTCTAGCAGCTGTAACATGAGGCCAAGTCACATTCATCTCTAAAATAGAGATAATAACGTCCCTTGCCCACTCACCCACTTCACAATTTACAGAGATGTTGCAGTGAGACAATGCATGTGAGTGTGCTGCTGTGAAAGCTGGCAAACACGACAAGACTGCTAGTCGCTAGTGCTGATGTTTTCATCCTTAGTGAGGATGTGAGAGAGGGCTCAGGAAGGCCAGGTGACATGTACAAGGTCACACAGCAAGTAAGTGGTTGAAATAAAGGCACAATAGCCCTGTGTCCCTCAGCAAGGGGGCTGAAAAGAAATTACAGAGCCAGTGGAAAGGCTCGGGTGCTGAGCTTTAGCAACGCTAGGCTGAGCTCAGTCCAGAAATGGGGACACTGATTTGGGACGAATCCCATCACTCTCCCCAGCTGACCCTCCCTGCACCTTGGTCCCAGTGGCTTCTCAGGCTTCTCTGCAGCATGGGTGTCCTGCCTTGGCCAGAGCCGAAATCCCAGAGCGGTGAAAGAGGAGCCAGAGTCACGGGGCTTCTGGTTTCAGGACACACTGGAAAGGTGAGAAGGAAGCTTGTCTTCCCATGGATCTGGGCCAGACCTGGGTGGCGGGGCCTCCCCGCCAGGAGCTGGGACATTCCCTAGGTGCCCGGGCATCCCCGGGTCAGGAGGGCCACCAGCAGTTTTTCAAAGCATTAGCTTGGTCAGAAAATAAATCATTCAGCACTTTGCGGAGACCAAATGCTTTGTCAATGCAGGCAAAACCTGACCCAGAATCTGCAGCCTGGGAAGGCCTTGTGCTCACCTGGCTTAGGGGCCAGTTTGGGGATAAGAGGCCCCTGCTCTTTGTACCTGCTTACTGGAGGAGTTGATGAGAAAACCTACACACCTTGACCTCCATGACTCTGACCTTCACATCTTGGCCACGCCCTTCTCACCACTACTACCCATCAGCCACCAACCACCAGCCACCAGCCGCCACTCCACCTCTCTACCCCAACCCTCATCAGACTTTCACCTGCTTTCAAGGCTCAGGTGTTGCTCCCTATGTGAAATCTTGTCTAGCCCTCTTTCTCCCAGTCAGGAATAATTTACCCCCGCTCCCTTCTCTGTGCCCTTAGTGTTCTCTGTGAATGTGGTAGCGGTCTCAGACCAGTCTGTGCTGGACTTATCCTGGCACCCAGCCTACAATCAGAGGAGTCGTGCGGTTGGTTCATCCATGGAATTTGAGTCAGGCTTAGTTTTCACCTCTTCTGAGGGTGGAGCAGAGCCTCTGGGCTGGAGAGATACAAACAGTGTAGAAGATGCTATGGTGTCCCACCAGCTCCCCTTTTAAGGACCAATGCACACCCCCTGCCCCCAGCTGCTGAATGCCACCTGTTTGCCTGCTAATGACTCACAGATGCCCCCCTTCTCCAGAGAACGGCTCTCAGAAGACAGAAGCTGCATCTCCACGAGGTTACAACTTTCTCCCCATACCTGCTCCCCAATCACCGCCACCACAGGCAATGACTAAGTGACACAGAAATGCAAAAGGGTAGTCCCCTCCCCTCAGGAAGGGACATCTCTGCAGTATGCTTCAGGCTCCAGAGAGTCAGTCCACTTCTATCCCCTCTCCAAGGATCAGCCCAAGGCTGGCTTTCCCTGAAATCACAGTTTAGGATGAGCAGCCTGAATTTCAGTTTTACACTGAAATTCCCATGTCCCATCAGTTTTGGGCAAATGGGGCTGATTGACTAGCTTAGACTGGGTTACCAGATTTAGCAAATAAAAATACAAGATACCCAGATATATTTGCACTTCAAATAAACAAAGGATACGTTTTGAGTATAAGCAGGCTTCATGCAAGACTTGCAACATACTTATAATGAGAAATTACTCATTGTTCATCTGAAATGCAAATTGACCTGGGCAGCCTATATTTTATCTGGTAGCCCGACCCTTGACCACACCTGTGTTTGTCTCTCTCCCTGCTCCTATCCTGCTTCCTTTCCTCTCTCCCTTGTAGGTTTTTCCTGAAAAGCACTCCCCCAGTAAATCATATGTACCTAAATCCCTGCCTCAGGTTCTGCTTCTAGGGAATCTGACGTAAGACTGTCATTAGTCCCTCTCTGCTGCCTAAGGTGACCAGAGAAGTCCTTTCATTTCCCCTGAACCTTGCAGAAGCTTTCCTTTTGTTCAAACTTCACCTGGTCCATCCTGGCTAGAGTAGGGGAAATCATTACACTAATCGTCACCAGCTGAGGTCCTCCAGGTCCTCACAACAGCCCTGAGTGGTGGCTACAATTCTTAGATCCATTTTTAGATGAGAAGACTGAGGCAAGAGAGATGCAATAGCTTACCTGTCCTCACAGAAAGTGGCAGTGCCTCAATACAGAACCATATTTCCTGCCTCTTAGACTCTTGCTTTATCAGTGCCTCTCAGGGAATCCAGGAGAGACACAAGAGCAAGGCTTTAGCTTTGCTGATCCACCCCCACCCCCCAACCCCTGCAGCATTCGGACTTCAAGTTTTTACCTTGTCTCTTGTCACTGGAAGGATGGGGCAATTCTAGGTACGCTCTCTGGGTGACCCAGGGAGCTAGCCACTAACTTCACATTTGTGCAGAACTGGCTTCCCAGAAACCACAGGAAAATGGGGGTATCCAGAAATCCATGTGGCCACAGCCCCCTTTAGGAAGACTCTATTTTCATTCATCTATGACAGAACTAGGTTCGTGGCTTAGGGTCTGAGCCTTGATTTAACCATGAACATGAGAACTAGATTGACCTCTGGGGGATCATCCAGCTATGGCCCAGTGGGATTTGAAGTTTCCATAGACCTGACATTCATGTTAAGTACTTAACCTGGTAGCTAGCACAAGGTAGAGCTCACCTAACAGTGGCTGTAGGTAGTAGTATTTCCCATAAGCAATAGTAATAAGAACATCTGATTCCCCAGATAACACGAGAGTGATAAGAATATGTCCTACAGCGCACTCAACTAAACAGACTTCAGCTCAAAGCCATCCAAAGATGGAATGAGTCGCCTCAGAGGGCAGTAAGCTTTCTGTCATTTCACAGGGAAGAAAAGGGAGGGAATCTGTTTATCTACCTGCCAGTGGGAGATAATTTCCATCCATTATGTCTTTTAATCTAATGCTGAGATGTTCCAGAAAAGGCTGGATGGTGTGCCAGAAAAGGCTTGTGATGGTGTGCCAGCTTCTGAGGGACTGAACAAGAATGATGCAGAGGTCCCCCCTGACCTGAGACTCCAGGAGTCTCTAAAATGCTGACATCCCACATTTATGGTAAGACCAGTGGCCACTCTCGTGTCCAGAAATCTGGAATATAGTTCCAGAATAATGTCACAGGCACCAGCCCTATGCTTTTCAGAACTGTCCACACACTCAAACCAATTAGAGACCCAGCTTGTGCCCCTGAGTTGGGGGGTGCAGAGTGGACACTGACCTATGGGCCCTCAAAATCCTCCTGACCCACAAGTTCCCCAGCATAGGAGACTGCACCAGGCCCACTTTCTTCTTGCCTGTCACCACACTGTGCCTCCCCTCTTCTTGAGCAGCTCGGCTCAGCCACGGACTGAGTCAGCCATGCTCAGTTGCCAGCCCTACAGCTGCCCGGCTGAAGGAACTGACTTTCTGCTCCCTCTCCCACAGCTGTCAAAAGGATACCCCAGAGTCCCCATTACACACAAACACACATGCGCGCGCACGCACACACACACACGCCCTTATGGAATCTTTGCCCACAATCACAAAATCACAGGGCTGAAAGAGACAGCAAGTACCTAGCAGATTCGTTAAGTCCAGGCCTGTCAAGAAATCCCCTACCAGAAGCCTCTGTCCACACACCTTCACAGTGGAGGGCTCGCCCCCAGCTGGTGTCACCCTTTCCAGCATTGAACTCCCCGGCCATTAGAAGGTGCTTCTCATGTCCAGGCGCCAGGCATCCAGGTATCCAGGTGACTTCTTCTGGCTTCCTCTCATTGGTCCTAGTGTTTTCAGGGATGGCACGAGAGTCCAATCTTGTTGGAAGGTGGTGTACAAAGAGGTGCAGGAAGACACATGGGAGGAAGTAGTGAGAGATGAAGTCAGAGGTAGTGAGAAACGTCAGAGAGAGAATTAGCAGGGATGTGCACAATCTAAAAGGGACCTGTATCCTGCATGCTGACAATTTTTCCGTTATGTTTTTTTTAAAATTCTGTTGCTCTTCAGCTGCATGGAAAACATGTCCACCCCAAATAACTTACTCTCTGAGAACTGCAGAAAAAATGAGAGTATTGTATTACCTATTGCACTGATGAGAAAAGGGTGATCAGGAACGGAGATCAAAACTGTACCACATGGAAAAGAGTTGAAAGAACTGGGTCTCTAGCCAGAAGAAGGGATTTGGCTGGTAAAGTGGTTGCCTCTGACAATCCTTCCTGGGGAAAAAAAGATTGGACCAATTCTAAACAGAATAAAGAATTGGACTTAGGACCAAAGGGTAAACCACCAGAGTGACCGAAAGCTTTCTACTAGACAGAACTGTCTAGCAGTTGTTAAGATAGTGAGAAGTCCCTGTCACTGAAGGTGTCTAAGGCGTGGGTGCACTTGATGTTTTATGTCTGACAGTTCATGACTTTTCTTTTAATGCATATGCACATCACCACCACCACCCCCAGCACACACACACACACACACACACATACACACACAGAAACCTGGCCGTATAAAGCCAGGTGAGGCACACCAGTGTGGGGTGTGCATCTCTCACTTGGCTTAGCTTTGATCCCCCAGAGATTTTCCCATTACAGACTTGGTTGTCAGCAAGAAATAAAAGCCTTTCCTCTCTCCTTGGGAGGAGCGGAGCAGATTGTCTGGATCTGCTGCGTACTGCCCTGGCTCTGGTCTCAGCACCAAACGCGTTCCTTCTGCTCAGTCTGTTCCCGTTTTGACAATGCAGAGGGGAGAGCTGGAGAAAGTCCCACAGCCTAGAGTCCTGGCATTGGAGGGCGGGGCTTTGCTGTTGGACCGGACAGATCACATTTGCATTCAAGAAAGACTAGGTGGAGCCCCTTGCTCCCAACACAGGCAGAAAGTTTAGCTGGGATTGGCGCCCATCCTCAGGCATCTTTTGAAGAGAAAGTGCTATCTGCTGCTGTCCTTTCAGTGTTTTGTCAAGGGCAGAGCCTGAAAAAGGTTTTCGCAGGAGGAAACTTCTCTAAACCTCTCTAGCATCCTAGAGATTAAAATAAGTTATTTTTTCTCTGCAAAAGAGACAAGGTGCTCTGCTACCTGAGGGTGGAGTACTGGACCCTTCGTGTGATTAAGATCCAGAAAATATGCTTTTTGCCTACAGCGTTGTATGTCCCATTACCAGCCAGTAGTGATCCATGAAGCAATGTTACTCAAGGAGGATTCACTAAGCACCCACTCTGTGCTAGGCCATGCCTCCCAGGCACTGGGGAGCAGAGGTGAGAAAGATCCAGGATTTACCTTCAAGAAGCTTATAGTCCAGTGGGGGTGACTATCCCAAGCAAAAAAATAAAATCCATGCACTCAGGGCTCCAGGAGAACTTTGCTGTGAGTGCACTAGCTGTCTGGGAGCATCTGGGACGGCATCTGCAAGGAAGGGATGCTTGGGATGAGTTTTCAAGGACACACAGGATTTTATGAAGTGGTAAAGGGCAGCAGTGGGAAGGGATCTTGCATGCAAAGTTCTGGGAAAGATGTGGAAAAGCTTTGTTTATTTAAGGAACTATGAGAACTTTGACATGACCAGAGGAGCTACCATGCAGGCAGGGAAGTGCAAAGGATGAATCTAGAGCAGAGGTTTTAACCAGGGACAATTTTGTACCCCAGGGACACTTGTTTGTCACAAAGAGAGGAACAGCAGTGCTACGGGCATCTACAGGGTAGAGGCCAGGAATGCTGCTAAACATCCTACCATACCACCATGTGGACAGTCCCCACAACACCGTGATCTGGTCCACAATGTCAATACTGCTGAGACAGAGAAACCCTGAGCATGGTAGGGTGTTTAGGAGTATCCCTGGCCTCTCTACCCACTACAGAGAAGGAGCAGCCACACCACGAAAAAATGGAGCTCTGTTAGGGGCACTGTGCTTTCTGAGGGTCACACAGAGAAGGCATCCAGGGGAAGGAAGCCAGGGGAGTGCTGAGCTTTCAGATTCTGCAACCTGTAGTCCTCCATACCTGTGTTTCAGCTAGCCCTCCCAGCTTTATTTTCTGTACATATCTGATAAGCCTACATCCAGTATCTGCCTCCAAATTGTTGACAAAAATATTAAATAGAAAAATTTCAGGGCAAATAATGACTTAGATTCATATAAAGCTATTCAGTTTATGGGGCATTTTGCATCCTTCATCTCATTTATATTCATTTTACAAAACAGAAAAATGAAGCTGGGAGATGTTCTGCAATCTAGGAGTTATTTAACTATAACACATTCAGCTCCCATCTCTTCTCCTAGGGTGGTCCCTGAGTGCTCCAAGGACCCCTGCATCTGGCCACAGGGGATGCTGGGAGTATCCTCCATCCTGGCCTAAAAGGGCTCCCTTTCAGCTTCCTGGATTTATATCTTGTGTGAGTGGCTAAGGGCAGGTTCCCTGGTCTTCCTCTGCCCCTAGCTGCGACACTCACATACCGTTCTGACTACAGGGGACTCTCTCCCTCCCTGAGGCTGAGTTGGTAAGAGGACCTCTCATGGATAGCAGGCAGGGACAGCTGCTCAGCTCATGTTCTCTGGCCAAGAAGCATTACTGACCCTGTGATTTGGCCCTTCATCCAAACTGGCAGATGGGTACAGGTGCCTTGCCGTGATGCTGCTTCCCCTCGACCAAGCATGCCTGACCATTAAATCACCCAGTGGAGGACAGCACCAGTCAGCTGAGGGGTGGGCTCTTTCCAAGTGGAACCCCAAAATACTGCTAATCTGAAATGTCACTGTTCTCAGGGACAGCACGAACGAACCACGCCAAGTCACACACTGCAGAAACACTCTCAATAATCAACACTAGGTGTTCTAACAGTTTGTTCAAGCCTGTTCATCTGTGGTTTAGAAGTTTATAACATGACAATCTTTTACCCTAATAGCTTTCTGGGAACTGATTGCCCATATTCCCCATATTCCCAAAGCCATCGCCAGCTCCCAGCTTTATCATTCAGGAAAAAGAGCAAGCGCCTCCCCTTCATCCTCCTTATCTCCCACAATCACTAAGTACAAGCCCAAGGAGAAGAATCAAGGGCAGTGAACCTTCATCAAACAATAAAATCCTGCCTGGTGCCAGGCCTACCTGTGCCATCCAAGCACTGCCTGCCCTGTCCCTCCATTAAAACATCTTACCCTCGCGGCTGGTGGCTCCCGGGGCACTGTCCTTTCCATGTCTCCTCCTCCCATCAGCACAGCCCAGTGGCTCTCTCCTGCTGCTCTGGCTCCATCCCTCTCCAATAACATTGCTCCTTCCCTGGCAGCGTCCAGCCACTTTGTCACAAGCTACATCTGTGGAGAGCACCGACCCTGGCTGCAGGATGAGACAGATAAGAGGATAAGAGGGGGCAGGAGCAGACAAAGAAGGTGGCAAGACAGAGTAGGCGAGAGAAAGTGGTGGCTAAGTCTAGGGTGCTGATTATGGAGTTAAGGGAAAAGGAGGCATGAAAGCTGAGCTCGTGTTGAAAAGAATGTCAAAGGGAGCTCAAGCACTGGGTGGGGTGAGGGCAGAAGAGAGGTCCTTTCCAACCCTGGGGCCTTTAAGCAGTACGAGGGCTCCCCTGGCTTGGAGCCACGCCATGCCTCTGATCCTAGGGAGTAAGAATGTCTTTTGGGGGATGCAGGGCAATGGCACCCATTTCTCCATGAGCCACGTGCTTGCATCTTCCAGTGGGATACTCTCCAGGGTCATCTGGGTCCTCTTGTCTTGTGCTTGTTCATCACCTGAGCATGATTCTCGCCTGCTCAGCAGGGCGGTAGGGGGTCGTGAGCTCACAGCCCAGAAGCTTGACCCCTGTGGGGCCTCGGCATCAGTCCCTGGGACTCTGTGGCAGTGAGGCAGCCACATGGTGTCAAGTGGCTGCTCTGTGTGAGGGGATTTCTAAAAATACATCTGTCCTGCTGCTCACAGGGCTCACGAGTGCCAGGCAGACGGGACAGGCATGTGCAACCTGCTCCCTCCTCACTGTCCCCACCACCTCCCTTCTAGTTCGGGTTGCCGCCTCTTCTCACCCAGACTATTCCACCAGCCACCTGCCTGCTCTCCCTCTCCCCATGGCCCACCAGGTATTATACTTACTGAAAACACAGAATCCTGTTGGGAGACCACACCTCAGCTAAAGCCTATTCTCTCATTCATTCGCTCACTCATTCATTCAATCCTCAGCATGCACATTTACATTTAACATGCCAATGTGGCATGCTTTTTCGACGCCAGGCTTGTGGCAGATGCTACAGATTGGATGAGTGAAGCCAGACACAAAAGGATGTAGTGTATGAATCCATGTGTGCAATGCTCAGGAATAGGCAGATCTAATCTGCAGCAATGGAAGTCACAAGACTGATGACTTCTTGGAGGTGGCACGTAGCTATTGACTGAGGAAGGGCAAGGTGGACTCTCTGGGGTCTGGCTGCTCTATATTGTGATCTGAGTGATGGTCTCAAGGGTGTAACAAATTGAAAATGTACTGAGCTGCACACTTGAGAACTGTGCCTTTTACTATAGTATGTTAGAACTTGATAATTTTTAAAATGTATATAAAACATAATTCTGGTTTTGCTTTTTGGAGCTATACACATATCCATGACTCAAGAATAGAGGAGAAAACTATCAATACTCTAACAGTGCTTGTCTCTGACTGGTAAGATTATGGTAAACTTAATTTCCTTGTTGATACTTTTCTGGATTTCCCAAATATTCTACACTGAATAGATCTTGCTTAAGTAATGAGAGTAAATATATTAAATGTTATTTTAAAAGTAAAAACCCTCGAGGTGAGACAATCAGCAAGCACGAGGCAGGTGGCTGTCTTCCCAGAGGGGCCAAGCCCACTCACGAGCTTTTGTCCTCTTAGGCAGCAAGGACACCGGCTTAGAGTCATGCTCCAGGTCTGTGAGATTTCAGTGCAGCTAAATAAAGCTCTTGGCCCGCTGTGGGTGGTGAGGTGGGGCTGCCGGTGGAACCCTCGGGGTTTTCCTCTCATTCCTGAGGGGAAGGAGGTTCCAGGGCTTTCAGAGCCTTGCCAGGCCCATTCTCACCCTGGCAGCTGTTTAGACTAGCCTGACTCAGAGTCCCGTGCAGTTCTAACCTCTTAGGCTTGGGACTGTGAGCCCCAGCCTGCCTGGAGTTCTCTCTTACGGAGGGGGGATAATTTCAGGACCCCTACCACATCCCTTCAGCAGGAAGGACCTGCCATTGTATGCAGTTTGGGGGCACAGAAAGATAAAGTGAGCTGATGGTGCAAGTGAAAAAAAAATACATACATATATATATATATATATATATATATATATATATATATATAGAACCCTGGAAACTCTAAGGAAGGAAGAAAATGGAACATGGAAGAATCACTCTGGGCCTTGGTTTTCCACCAGGAAATGGGGCTGTTGTGAGATTACCACATGAATAGCATGTAGAAAATGCTGGAATGGGGGCTCATTTTGTGTTCTGGTTTTGGTGGCGCTTTGGGACATGAAGACCGGCTGCATAGCTGGCATGCTGGCCTCCTGCTCCAATTCCAGTGCCCTGCTCTCTTACTCTCTTGGCTACCACAGCCCGGACACGGCAGGGACAGGATAGATTTTTCCGTATGTGTGTCCGAAGCCTGATTTCTGCATTGGCAAACTATTGTGGTCATGTGATGAGGACCAGCTTGTGATTCACAAATGTATTTTGTATTTCTAGCTTGGATCCTAAAAGCACTTCCCTCTTCCCTCCCACCTCCTTCTCCTCTGCCCACAACACGAAGGCTCCCACAGAGATGTCATGTGAAGGCTTCTCAGGCTGAGCCAAGGGAAGAGCCAGTGGCCAGCTCTGCCCTGTGACACACACAGCCTCCAGGAGTCACATGGTCTCCAGCTGCCACCACCTGCCCTCTGTCCCCGGTCTGCTGCCCTCTCCCTGGCAGGCTTCCTGAGCTAATGCTTCCCTCCAGGCCACAGCGTAGCAGACAGTGGGACTGACGGACAGAGGGTACAGGGCCAACAGGCTTGGACAGTTCTCTTCCCAGCTGACCTTGGGGTGGGAACCCAACCGGGAGGCTCCTGGACACTACATGGTGTGCCCTGTGGGAGACGAGGTGCCTTACTGACCCGATCCAGAGGTAGACAGAGCTGTTGGCAGCTGCTTCCCCACAACCAGCCCCAGCTCCACGAGCAGGGAGCCTGAGCCACAGGTGCTGAAATAAGGCAGTGCAGGGAGCCAATGGCAGCATCCAGTGTGCTTCATGGAAAGGCTGGAAGCAGGACTTTGCCAGGCCTTGGAGAGAGGGAAGAGGACAAATACAGGAGGCGTCATCTGTGTACATATTCACAAAAAAAGACAAACAAATCAGGGGTTCTCAATCAGGAGCTGTTTTGCCACCCAGGGGACATTTGGTAACATTTGAAGACATTGTTGATTGTGGAAACTGGGGAAGCGCTGCTGGAATCTAGTGAATAGAGGCTAAGGATGCTGTTGCTGAACAGCCTCTGATGCACAGGACAGCCCCCACTCCCGACAAAGAATAATCCAGCCTCAAATGATAGCGTTGCTGTTGAGAAACCCTGATCTAGACAGAAAGCGACCTTGCTAGGGAAGGTTTGAGCAGGACCCCATGAATAAACCCACCAGAGTGAGCTGCAGCTGTGAGTTCCAAGCTTGGAACCCTCTATGCCTATTTAGTGCCCTCAAATTTGAGCCCACACCCTTGGGCATAGGCACTAAGACTTCCTTTCATGATCTAGCCCTGGCTTACCCTTCAGCCGCATCTCCCACTGAGCTTTGGTCACACCAGACCATCAACATCCCAGATACTCCAAGGTCCTTGCCCTTGAGGAAGGAGATTCCATATCCTGTCTGGAATGCTCTCCTTCCACTTCTGTCTGAGAGATACTCACTCCCCGCTCCCTGTTCTGAGTCCAGCTGTGGCATATTTGAGAAGCCTTCTTTCGTTGTTATCCTGCATCTTCCTTGTTCCTGGGGTAACACACAGCCCCTCTTCCATAGAACATCACACAGGACAGATGCTGGGATGGCTGACTTGTGTATCTGTCTCTCCCACCAGACTGCGGGTTCCCTCAACAGGGTGAACATGAACAGTAGAAGCCACCAGTTTCTCCTGATAGTGTGTAGATGGGCAGATCTGGCCTCAATGGCAGAAGATACTTGGGGAACTGGAGAAAGTACAGAGGGAGATGTGAAGTTAACTGGGTCATCAAAAGAAGATGGGTGTACCACAACTTGTTTCTCCACCTGCTGCCCATGAACACTTGGATGGTTTCAGGTTTTGGGCTACTACAAACAAAGTTGTCATGAACATGTGCATACAAATCTTTGTGTAGACATATGTTTTTATTTTTCTTGGGTTAAATGCCTAGTAGTTGAATGGCTGGGTCATATGATCAATTTATGTTTAACTTTTTAAGAAACTACCAAACTTTTTTCCAAAGTCATTGTGCCATTTCACACTCCCACCAGCCGTGTACAAGAGTTCTGGTTCCTCTGTATCTTCACCAACACTAGGTTCGGTCCATCTTTTTAATTCTAGCCATTTTAGTGGGTATGTAGTGGTATCTTAATATGGTTGTAATTTGTATTTCCCTAGTGACTGATGATGTTGAGCATCTTTTCCTGTGCTTATTTACCATTCATATATTTTCATTGGTAAAATATATATTCAAAGACAGAGTTTTGAAAATTATGAACATGGTCTTTGGAATCCATCAGACCTAGTTTCACTTTCTAGCTTGACCATTTACTGTGAAATTTAGGATAAGTGGCTTATCCTCACTGAACTTCATCTTCCTCTTGTGTAAAATGAGGATAAAAGAACCCAATAAGGTTAGAGTGAGGATCAAATACTAAATGCCTTTAAAGTACTTAACCCAAGGCCTAGCATATAAAACATAATGAACGTTATTAATAATTATTATAACATTCTCCCTCGGTCCAATTGGAATTAAAACAAGCAAGACCCCTGGCATACCTCAGAAACTAATCTCTGCAGGAATTAAATGGTGTTTTATTTCCAGTACAGTAGATACACATAAATTTTTTTATCCTTAGGTATTGGAAATATGGAATTTCATACCAGTCTATTATGTCACAGCAGAAAGAGTCTTTAGAGATATCTAAACCAAGGCCATGCCTTAGCCCAGGTCCTCCAGAAATAAGAGCCTGATGCAAGAATTACAATGCTGGGACTTTATTTGAGAGGTGCAAACCTAGGGTTCTCAGGGTGAGGAAAAAATCAGGAAGGGAGACAGGAAGATTTGGAGGTTGTTGTGCAAGTTTCCGCTACACAAAAAAATTGCCAAAGAGACACAGTAGGTCTCTTGACAGAAGTGCTTGTTCAGCACCCAGAAATTCCCTGGAAGGTTTACAAAGAGCAAGCACACTTCCCAGAAGCCCAAGGAGGGAAAAAGCAGAGGATGCTTGTCAGACATCTTCCCTCCCATGATCAAGATTGACTTCATGGAGAGCAATGTCCCCTCCACTTCTGGGGCATGTTGTCCAGCACCATGGTGGCCATTCAGGGACACACATCCCTTAGGTGTTCTGGCATTTCACCTAAGCCCAGAAGTCAATGGGCAGCTTCGTGCAGGGGGGAATCAGCCAAGGGAGAAGAAGAAAGTGCACCAGAGTTACATCCTGTCTTAGTCTGGGAACCCCTAGAAGCAGATCCTGAGTCAAAAATTTGAGTGCAAGAGGCTTTGCGGAGGAAGTCTCCAGGAAGCACTGGTAGAGGAAACAGGGAAGAGAGGGAAAGCTGAGAGCGTGGGGGTGCCAATGTACTGTTGTGGGCTCAATCCTATTGGAGACCTCTGGGAGACAGTGAGAAACACGTTTTAGGATTTTCCCACATCGACTTCTACCTCCCCTCCCCCAAGACAAAGGAGGGCCAGTCTCTGGGAATAGGACTCCTTTGGCATATCAGGTACTGCATCTGCCACATCTCGGGCCAGGAAATTTTTTCTTAATTGGCCAGGACTTTTTTAGATTTGTTGGCTGCATGGTTTCTGTTGCAACTAGTCAACTTTGCCCTTGCAGCTCAGCCACAGGCAATATATAAACAAATGAGCAGGGCTGTGTCCCAATACAACGTTAGTCACAAGAACAAGCAGCCAGTTGGCAGGCAGAGTTTTCAGATCCCTGTGCTACAAGTATGATGCAACCCATTTTGCGTGCAAAAACTGAGTCCTAGTAGAGAAAGGTAACTGATCATGTAACCAGCCGCAGGCACATCTGCTGACTTTCTGTTCAATATTTTATCTACTGTGCCTTGCTACCTCTCTACTGAGGCCTTTGTGTGTGTGTTTAAAGAATCGGCAACCAGAATTCTCCCAGAAAGTATGTGTGTAGCCCACATTTTTTAAACGGTGGTGGTTTGTTTCCTGTTGGTGGCTAGAGAGGCTCCAGGGCCTGAAGCTTTGCAGGCTCCAAGAATGGCTCCAGACAGCTGTCTCCCTGAGCATCACTGAGTGGGGCTGCTTTGGAAGCCTCCCCCATGCCAGCCTCTTCCACCAGACTCTGCCTCTGCTGCCTTGGCAGAGTGTCTCCAGCAGTGGCCACAAAGCACAGAATGAAAAAGCAGTTAGAGCACTGGATCCTGTAAAACTCTAAAAATATCCAGGAATGTGTGCACATATGTGGCCCTTCTGTGATCAAAACATCTGGGAAGAAGATCAAATGTTCCTGCTTTAATTTGCCTAAAATTCTGCGAAGACTTGGAAAGGGAAAGGATGTTGAAAGTCATTGACTTTAAGGGGGTGAGGTGGAGGGAGGGAAAGACGTCACAAGGTTTTGTTTTTTTAAGGCAAAGTAAGTTATGCGTATGCAGAATTCTCCCCTGGGGTGAGTCCTGGACCTTGATTTCTTTGGGATTCTGGGGATTGTTTCTTATAACGGGGGCGGAAAGTTCATTGGCTACAGGCTTGAATTCCTGATTTGAATGCCTTTGTTTAAAGGAAGATCAAAATGCCAAGACCTTCAATCAAATATTAGGAGCCATGATAGTGTAACAAATCACTAAATGTCAAATTTGAAGAAGGCCTGGTATAAGCCAGACATTTTTCAGGTGCGGAAATCAAGACCCAAAGGGAGAGCTTTCCTGGATATCCCTTCTGACTCTCAAACCACTGGTGCATTGTGAAGAAGAGTTGGAGCAGAGTTCCAGTCCTGGTTCTGCTACTTCTAAACCATCTGACCTCATCTGTACACGGATGATACTGAATAGTTTTGTCTGTAAGAAGCCAGGTTGGAAACCTCTGGATCTCGTGTAGCTGCTTGCTGTGGCCCTATAGCAGGGTGACCAAAGGCAGGCAGATGCCCACTGTCTTCATTACTTTTCATTGTTCCAACTGTAATCAAGTGCCCTAGTCATTTGGGCTGGCTGATGCCAGCCTGGAATTCCATTTGTTTCCTGGCTTGAATCCTTGGCCAGAAAGTGGTTAACTGTCCTCTAGAGTTCCCTTTCTTCAAGCTACACCCTAACTCTGGGCCAGAGAAGGCAAGCCACTCCCTCAAGCTTAGGCTGCAATGAACGCAACTGCCCATGCACCCACCTGTGCCACTCTTGGCCATGCACCTGCCTGTGCCACTCTTCAGTCCCAGTGGCCTTTGGAGAGTAAATAGTGACTACATGGGAGATGAGACGAAAGCCCAGACTGGGATTCCCAAAAGAGAATATACACGAGGAGGAAGATCTAAGTAGCACCTGCTACTCAGGCACCAGAACTTCTCAACCTGCTTTCATCATGGAGAACAGTAATCCAAGCGGGACCTTGACTTGATCTCCACCCGCGGTGGTGCCTAGTGCACCCTCTAGAGGCCAATCTTTCTATTCCTCTCCAGTTATTCCAATGGGCTCAAAGACCAGGACCACCAGGGGCACAGCTGTCACTCTCAAGTGACAAAATCATGAATTATCAGGATAGCCCTAGTAGTATCTTGGCAACACTGTTTCTTAGTCCTTTCCACTGTTGCCACTCGGTCCCACATGGGATCATCCAGATGGGAGGTCCACACACCCAAGGTCTTTATGAATGCCTCTTTCATGCTGCAGTACACTGTCTACACTTAGCTAAAAAGTCACGTTCTCTCGTATTAACCATGTGGCTAACAAGCCAGAGACTACATAATGAACATCCAAGAGCAATGGACTATTATTGTAATCGCAACACTCCAATTTGCCACCACTCTATTAAGTTATCATTGCCTATCCTCTCCTATTTTAATCAGTTCACAGAAACATTAAATAAATATACCTCCTTTGCCACCGAGAGAAAAATCTCAAAGTATGCAAAATCTTTCAACAATTATCCCTTGTTTATTTTTATTTCACTTGGTCCCAGCTGTAAGAGCTGTAGGAGCCTAGATGGAAGCTGGGTCTCTTCCTCAGTAGCTGAAGACAGACTGGAACCATCCTCTGTTGACCTCCCAAGTTGGGTCCATCTAATGCTCATTCTCTCATGTGTCCTGCTTTCCCAAAGTTCCAAAGAGTCAACAAGACAAACTGTTGTGCCAAGACTCACTTGCAGCATCTGGAAAACAAACTAATCTCCAAGCTGAATGCCAACCACATATGCCCACTTCCAGGAGATAATGAGCTGGGGTTAAATAAGATTAAGACACCTCCATAGAGCCCATCTCTGGGGATTGACAGCATCCAAATGGCAGGGATCGGCTTCAGTTTATCTCCATTTCTAGGGCTATCTTGTTTTACATGTTGGTTGGTCACATGTTATAAGTTTTTTTTTAAAAGCACCCCCTGGTTTCTTTTTCTTAATTTGGGAAGTAGGGAAATGGAATCAGAGAGATACTTGGCCTGCTCCTAGTCTAGGTATCATCAGGCTAGAGGGGAAAAGTGAAGTCACGTCGATATGGAGATATGCTTGTGATTTCTATATTCTGTAAGTATGGGACTGATACCAGGTGCTCCTTAGAGATAGTGTTGACTAACGTGGCCTTACACCCACATTTGCTCAGGAAAGTCCCAGTCTGTTGTCCTGACTTCCTGTCTGGTTTAGCATTCATCCAGGATATACGTTATTTTTACTCCTCAGGGGGTTACTTCCTCTGCCATACACACTGTAGGCACCTGTCTGGTGAACTTGTTTGTATAAAGTATCTGAGCATATTTCCAGATGGAAGTTAGAACAGGTGAGACTATGTGGCTAATTAACATGGAAACCGTGAGGAAAATGCTGAGCTTCCCATTCATTGGCTTCACATCTAGACATAAGAGAAAAGGAAAAGATTAAAGTCCAAATGAAGAAGTGAGGAACACTTCTCTGATTCTCTTGATTTTTCTGTACCAAGGATAACACCCACATCCCTGAGTTAAAGAGAGAAGGTCAAACTATGAGGGTGTGTTGGCTGCAGGCTCCAACCTCTGGAGAGGAAAGCTAAAATACCTTTTTAAACAATCTGCTCATAAGCAGGAACTTTCTGACATGGGTGATGAGCACTGCTCTACCGGGGTGCTAAGATAATAATGGTAAATGGATTTCAAACACTCTCCAATTCCAATTATCTAATACAGACGCTTAGTGCACCATGTTGAGAAAGAATCTAAGTTTGGCAAGAATGAGAGCCCTCAGTGATGTGGGATATTGACTATGGTTCCGGAGCAGAAAGCGTCTGCACACGTCTCAGTAATTTACCATTTCTGTGCTAACAAAAAGAATTTCAGTGGGTGGAACAAAAAACTTTTAAAATTCCTCCTTCTACATGGCATGCCCTACTGGATGCTTTTTCCTTTTGGGACTGATTATGTCTGTAACTGTAGTTGGCTAACAAGGGCCTGAGGCGATATTCTAACTTATAAAGTCCCACTCTTCCACCATAATTTTCTAAGCGAGAGGGTAGGGTAGGAGATTTAAGCCTGCTCTACCAGATCTCAGGATAATGCTTTCTTTCCCTTTTATGCTCTTTTCCTTGGGAGTGTTCTTCCTTAATTCTGCTCATGGAGATGATAGCTCCTACAATGAGCTAGGATGACTTTTAGTGATGGACTTGATCAATCTAGGGGCACAAATTTGGACCCTACAGTTTGGGTATAGTCTAGCCTATCTCACCAGGGTGAGAAGATGTGGTGCGAAAGCTTTCTCTGTAGTAACATTTTCCCTCTGACTGGCTTTGTTGATCTGTGCCCTGCTCATTGAAATAGCAGGACTGGTGCCAGACAAGGTGGGAAGCTGATGGACTTGTGGATTTGAGATCTCAGCAAAACATCTTGTCATTTCGGCACAACCACCAATAATATATATTTTCCTGCAGCTGTGAGGATTAAAGACATTGTATAGAAAGAGGCTAGGACTCAGGCTACTGTTATACAGTTAGCTATTACTATTATCATCACAATAACAACAATGTCACTCAACGACCAAATTGTCACCGTCTGATTTTTGGCCAAAGTAATACATACTGTGGTGACTACAAGGTAATTCTCTTGAGAAGATAGCTGGACTACAACAGGCAGTGCAAATCTCCTCTGAAGACCCATTAGTAAGAAATTCAATACAAATTCCATCCTATATTCCATTGCTCAAATGAAGTGTTGAACATAATGGGAAGTTTGATGTCAGCTACTCTGCTTCCCAAGGTTTGTACCTTGAGAGGTTTTCATAATGTCTTTCTTTCTTTTTTATTTATTTATTTATTTATTTATTTATTTATTATTATTATTATACTTTAAGTTCTAGGGTACATGTGCATAACGTGCAGGTTTGTTACATATGTATACTTGTGCCATGTTGGTGTGCTGCACCCATCAACTCGTCAGCACCCATCAACTCGTCATTTACATCAGGTATAACTCCCAATGCAATCCCTCCCCCCTCCCCCCAAAAATGCTGGAAGTCCAAGGCGAGCTTCCTCAGATCATGCTTGCTCATTGGTGGGTTGGGTGTGAGATGTGCAGACACTCCAGATGTGGTGTACCAAGCCATTGGGAAACCTTGAGGCCCTTCAGCAAGCTGGCTCCAGGATAACTAGAAGCCAGGTGGAGGGTCTGTATACTGAGTCCTTCCATGAATCTGTTCATCATGCCATTGCTATGGGACAGCATGGATGGGACAATTCTTAGGAGGGAACTGGCTTATATTATTTAAAATAACTATAAAGACAGAATTTGTAGATTTTGGTTAAGTTATAAGGTTTATATGTTGCCTATTCATAGGGAAGAGAAAAGGCTCCACGTGGGAGTATGTGCACTTTTAAAACAGGCCAATAAAGATGCTGGAGGCCCTGTTCTCCAAGGAAAACTGGTGAATACGAAAGCTGGTAGCACTGGGCAGGCCCTGGCTGTATAAACAAATGTTGGACCAAAGATGCTAAAGGGCTCCTGCTTTTACAAGGAGAAGAGGAACTGAGAAACAGAAGGCCCAAAAGGACCAATGGTGCATCTGGTAGTTGACAAAGGAGGCCAAGAATGGACAGTGTGAGCCCAAATGTGCACTCTGTGGGTTCAAGGATAATCTATGTGAGCCCAAGGGTATACAATATCAATGTCTGCTATCTGAGAGGTCCTAAGTTTGAGAGGTGATATAAAAATGGGATCTGGGGCTGTGCCCAGTGGCTCACATCTGTAATCCCAGCACTTTGAGAGGCCAAAGCAGGTGGATCATTTGAGGCTAGGCAAAACGTGGCAAAACCCTGTCTCTACTAAAAATACAAAAATGAGCCTGGCGTGGTAGCACACGCCTATAATCCCAGCTACTCAGGAGGCTGAGGCACAAGAATCACTTGAACCCAGGAGGCAGAAGTTGCAATAAGCCAAGATCTCACCACTGCACTTCAACCTGGGAAGCAGAATGAAAAAAGGGATTTGAGGCAGGGGAGCCAGGTATACTCTAAATTCTACCTGGGTCCACCCACCTTCTTTCTCATGAGGCACCCAAGGGAAATACAAAGGCTCAAAAGTACCAAAATAAGACATTATTAGCTGAGGCTTTAATACTGAGATCTATTATAGAATTCCAATAAACTAGGTTAAAGCATGTTGAGGGCTTCCTTTTCCTGGTCAGAACAAGTTGTATAAGTAGTTAATGTTCCACTGTATTCAGGAAACCATTCCATCTGGGGCAGAAGTGCCCGGGGCTACTGGTGTCTGTGTGTGTCTTGGCTGTCCCTCTCCCAGGATCCTTCCCACTCTGGCTTCACCCAGCATCCAGTCCTCTCAATGTCTGCTGTCTGACAGGTCCTAAGTTTGAGAGGTGATATAAAATGTCCAAAAAAGGGTCCAAGGATGTCTCAGAAACCACAAGACTATAAGGAAGAAACTGAAGGAAGGAAGGTTTTAGTGCAGCTGAGGGAGGACTTTCTAATGGCCAGATCTCCAGGATGGAAGAGCTGCCTCTGAAGATCATGAGCTCTCTGTCTCTGGCAGGACAACTTTGGTTGGAAATGCTGTAGAAGGTTTACAGCCTCAAAAGAGAATAGACCTATTAGATCCTTTTCCATCTTAAAAAGCTATGATTCTTAGTCATTTCACCACTCCTGGCTTCAATTTCCTGATCTTTACAAGGACCCTTGAAACCCTTTTCTGCTCTGTGGTAATGGTAGACCCTTAGTAATGTTGCCACATATTCTGGTGCATCATAGGTGAAGAGGACTAGAATTAAAAAAACAATGAATAAACACATGTATTATTCTTACTGGTGCTTTACTTTAAGGAAAACCACTGGATTAACTGGTGAGGGGACATTGCAGGAGGGAATGAAATGGTAGCTCTGTATTGTCAATATTGGAGGTAAGATGCATATATCTTCCATTCTGCCTAATGTTTTATCAGTTCATGCTTTTCCCTTCAGAAATTGTGTGCCTGCACTTAGTATATAATCCAATTTCTCAACCAGCTTTAGGAGATGCCAAATATTTAATGACACCCCACCTAGAAACAATAAATACATTTGAATCAGTCTTAGACTCCTGGGGAAAGGGATGCTGAAAATTTGATGAAAGGGATTAATAAATTATAACCAGGCTATTAAGATGTGAATCACTAAAGGCTTCTGACACTCTTTTCCTCTCTCTAATTAGAATTAGGAAACAAATAAACAGACTCACCTCCTGGTACTCAGAATTCTGCCCCCACCTTTCTGAGGCCACTTTGTTGGTCTAGTTCATAGACTTTCATTTAGATATTAAGATGGCCTTTACTGACCAGCAATAAGGTTCTGAAAATCAATTCAGAGGTAGTGCATTGGCTCTCTAGGCCAGATGCTATGACCGTATTGATGAGATGCCATTCACACAGCTGGGGAAGGGGAATGTCAATTTGTGAGCCATAGGGTATCTTCCCAATCAAAGTGCTCCTGCTGATGGATTTCAGGGCCTGCTTTAAGCTATCACAGACCCAAGCTTCATGGAAGGAAGCATAGAGATTTTCTCATCCCATCTCTTTATTTGTAGACAGAAACTGAGGCCACAGGAGAGGAAGCAAGTTACCCAAAGTCATGCAACCTTTCATAACTAAGCTCACACAAGAGCCTGGATCTCCTGACCCCTGGACCACTATTATTTCTACACCTATTATGGGGGCCCAAATTCAACAGCTTTGTATTTTAATGTTCAATCATTACATCAATGTTTTCTAATACAGACATCAGAGCCAACTACTGGCGTTGGGAGACAATTCCATCACCTCTTGAATACAAGATGTAGACTTCTGATGTCATCCTCATTCAGTTTGGGTGCAGAAACTGACTCTCTCATTCATCTTTATATCCCAGAGCCTGGAACAATGCCAGTATTGAGGAGTCTTGGGGCAGAGGGAGCAGGGATTATTTAAATGAATGAATCATGAGAATTTATCTAAGTTCAGAACTTTTTTTTTTCAGTGCATAGTGACTCAAAGCAAATCATGGAAAAATGCATTTTCCTCCAAATAATTCCTAAGTTCTGCTTCAACTTGATTTTCAACAAACATTTGTTCAGGTCTACTACATTCTAGGTACTAGATATAAAGAAATAAAACGCAGCCCTATCCTCAGAAGCTCATGATCTAGTAAGAGAAACAGATGTCCTGGTGGTTACAATCCAGGGTGAGGGTATGCATGATAGACGTATATCAGAAGAGGGACACACAGACCAGAGGCAGGGGCACAGGTGACAGCTGAGCTGAATGTTGAAGTCAATTGCGGAAACGATGAGGAAAGGGGTTTTAGGCAAAGGGAATAACGTGTACTAAACACTAACATGAGATAGCTTGAGAAAGCTTGGCCGAGAATGCAGAAAGAATGCAACCAACAAATTTTAACATGTTGTACAAATGAAATTTAAAGTTGTTTGCTTCTCTGTTTGCTTTTCCAGAAGAGATCATTGGTGACTAGTGAAAGAAGCACTGGACTTGGAATAGGGATAACTTGAAAAAAATAATGGTTCCATTTATAGTTGCTAAGCTTATACCATATATCCCAGGCTCTTTATTAACAGTCACTGCATGATGGGAGAACTTTTACCTCGCTCCAGTCTGCAGATGGGGAGCTGATGTTCAGTAAGTACTAGCCTGTACTAGCATAATTGTTTTACTTCTCAGTCTTCTTAGCTGAGACCCAGGGATGTGGCATAATTTGATCACCACCTTAGACACAAGTATAAAGCCACCTTATCCTCTCTAATGGCAGGGATTTTCCTGCTGCCATAAAAAGCAGCAATCCCTCCCTCTTCCCTGAACTACCCCCATGATGATTCCTGCCAGAGCACCCAGGAATATCCCAGAACACTCTAAGACATTCATGGGAGAACACTGTCCCACCTACTTCCCTGCTCAGACACCTTTCAGCAAACTTACTGCATGGGACTGGAAGCGTGCCCCCTCAAGTGTGTGAGTGTGTGTGTGTGTGTGTGGCGGGGGGCAGTCTCTTCCATTTTCCCAAGTATGTTCTCCCATCATCCCATCCACTCCTCTCTTCCTCATATACTTCCATATATTCAGAGCCACACCCGCCCCTATAGGTCAACTATTACCCAGGAACCTTAAAGTCCATGCCGGGCGCAGTGGCTCACGCCTGTAATCCCAGCACTTTAGGAGGTCGAGGTGGGCAGATCATGGGAGGTCAGGAGTTCAAGACCAGCCTAAGGCAGGAGAATCACTTGAACCCAGGAGGTGGAGGTTGCAGGGAGCCAAGATTGTGCCATTGCACTCCAGCCTGGGCAACAAGAGCAAAACTCTATCTCAAAAAAAAAAAAAAAAGTCCAGCAGCATCACCTTTTCTAAAGTTGCTCCTTTTCTACGTCAAACACAGAATCACTCTCTCCTCTGGGTTTTCCATTCCCTTGAGGATTTCCCTGGCATTTGTCATAGCCCAGTTTACTCTGCATCCCACAAAAGACTGAGACTCATGGAAGGTAAGGATGCTTCCCAATTCTCTCAGTGTCCTCAACACCAGCTGGGTAAATGGTCAGCCTCCCAGCTGTAAATGTTCTGAATTCCAGAGCAGATTCAAGCCCTGACTCTGCCACTTCCTAATGCTGGGCACGGCCTATGTTAAAGGCTGATGAAAAATGCGGACCTTACCTCAAGAGGTCTCCAGGCAGGCCCATGTGAGGCAAGAGGGTGCACCTTTATCTGCTTCTTACTCAAATAAGCTTCTGGTAGTACCATGAGCCACCTTCATCTCCACCCATGCACAAGTGAGCAGGTGTTAATGGCATGTGATCAGGTGTTCCTGATCAGCCCACCACCCCTCCTATCTAGACACATCTTCACTGCAATCTGCAGAAAGTGCTTGTCATTTCTAGGGAGTGGATAGCACCCTTCCCTATTTTCCTGCACATTTATTTTTTTCTCTCCTATTATATTCCTTTGGCCATTTTGATGAGATTTTGTATGCATGAAAATACAGTAAAATGCTTATGTTCAGATTTCTGTCTTGAACTCCATCAAAGTTTTTAAGTAGGTTGATACCTTTTAAGAAGCGCTTCTGACTGAGGAACGCTCAATACTCTATCCTTTTTTCTTTTTTGACACAGAGTGGCACTCTGTCACCCAGGCTGGAGTGCAGTGATGCAATCACAGCTCACTGCAGCCTTGACCTCCTGGGCTCAGGTGGTCCTCCCACCTCAGCCTCTCAAGTTGCTGGGACTACAGCATGCAGCATCTCGCCTGGCTCATGTCTTTTTTATAGAGACGGGGTTTTGCCACATTGCTCAGGTTGGTCCAGACCTCCTGGGCTCAAGCAATCCTCCTGGCTTGGCCTCCCAAAGTGTTGGGATTACAGGCATGAGCCACTGAGCCTATCCTAATATTCTGACTCTTGATGCTAATTGGCTCGTTCTCTAAGCATTGGGGTTTTTTGCTTGTTTGTTTGTTTATTGAGATGGAGTTTTGCTCTTGTTGCCCAGGCTGGAATGCAGTGGCACGATCTCACTCACTGCAACCTCCACCTCCAAGGTTCAAATGATTCTCCTGCCTCAGCCTCCCGAGTAGCTGGGCTTACAGGTGCCTCCCACCACACCCGGCTTTTTTTGTATTTTTTTTGTATTTTTAGTAGAGACAGGGTTTCACCATGTTGGCCAGGCTGGTCATGAACTCCTGACCTCAGGTGATCCACCCGCCTCAGCCTCCTAAAGTGCTGGGATTACAGGTGTAAGCCACCACGCCCTGCCTAAGTATTGGGTTTGAATCCCAGCTCCTCCAGTTGCTAGCTGTGTGATCTTGAACCAATTATTTAGCCTCTTTGAGTCAGTTTTCTCATCTGTAAAATGGAAATAATGCCGCCTTTTTCACAGAGTGGTTATACCCTTAACAAATAACCACAAATTGCTCACAAGAGGTACTCAATTAATCACTGCCCCTCCCTGTGTTTAGGAGAGGTATAATGTGTTTACTACACACATCTTTCCTTCTAGATTACCTTTCTAATCCTCTGGAGAGGAAAAAGAATGGTCCAAGCCCCACATTCCTCAGAAATATATCGAGTAAACTAATAATTCAAAGTGTCTATTGGATTGGAAACTGAATTTTTTAGCTTAGTAAGATCAGTTTCACTGAAAAGTTTGGGCAACGAGTTGTGATGTGAACCTGCCACAGCTCACATCCACCTTCTATCCTCTGAACTGGTTTTTCCATATCAAATCTCCAAATTCAAATATCAGCAGTTTCCAAGCAAAAATATAAGGCAGAGCTCACACCTCCCAAATCTCAGCCACCACCAGGCCCAAGATGATCATTGAGAATGTTAATTGAATGCTGTAATTATAGTGAATGCGTAATAGGCATTTTGCACTGATGTTGTACACTGCCAAGAAAATATTTACTTGGCTAACTCAAGTCCACAACCAAGTCTGTTTTTTTTCACAACCGAAATAATGTTTTCATTTGGCACCACCAGATGACACACCAGTGTGAAGCGTCCTGGATGTTTCAGACGTGCTCAAGATTTCTCTTATGCTGTGTCCCCTTGTAAGTCATCTGCCTCCTTTCTCCGCAGGACCTATACCTAAGCCTGTGTGGGTTCTTCCGTGTTCCTGTTTCCCTTTTAGGGAAATCTTTCTTGCTCAAGCCCTGAGGTGGTCTCTACTCCTCTCTCATTTTTCTCCAGATTTCACAGTATGGTTCATAGCTTGTGGTTTGGGGCTGTGCCCTTTTCCTTGTTTTACTAAAGAGGAAGAGTTTTATTTCCCTCTGTTTTATTCATGTTTGTTTTCAGTGTGTTTCTAAGGAGAAACAAGAACTACAAACACCTTTATGCTGCCATCTTTAGCCAGAAGTTCCAAAAGCCTTTTGAAACCCAAATCCTTTCATTTATGTTTTATCCTTCTGTATCGTGTATGCTTCTGTAAATGTCTTCAAGGCCTGCTATGAAATAAGGTGAGGGTATCTGTATATACATTTTTAAATGTCATGTTCTTCCACTTGCCCCTCTCTACACCTTGATTGCTGTTTATCTCTTTGGAGGTCTCCTCATCTTTAATTTTCTTCTTTGTCATTTCTTTCATCCGATCTGGAAACCCTTCTATCCCCTAAAAGTGCTCAAAGAGGTATTCTCTTTTGACCCCTTCTCTTCCTCTAGCCAGAATACACTTGCCAGATGTGTACTTAGTTCTCTCCCTTTGCAGCCAAATTGTATAGGTTCCTACAGAAGTTCCCTCATTGTCCATGTGCTCTGAATCTCCAAACCAAGCTTGTCCAGTCCGCAGCCTACAGGCCACATGCAGCCTAGGATGACTTTGAATGCAGCCCAGCATACATTTGTAAACATTCTTAAAACATTATGAGATTTTTCTGCAATGTATTTGTTTTAAGCTCCTCAGCTATCGTTAGTGTCAGTGTATTTTATGTGTGGCCCAAGACAATTCCTCATCCACTGTGGTCCAGGAAAGCCAAAAGATTGGACACCCCAGCCCTAAACAAAACAGCAGTGTGGTATGGCTCTCCCAAAACCCTCTCAACCACTGCTGTGGAAACCGCTGCTTTCTGGCCTTGATTGAAAGGGCTTTTGGGAGAGCTGCTTTTAGGCAGCCCATACTGTGTCCCTTGTCTGCAGACCTGCTGTATATTATCGAGACGAGCCCCCAGATAGCTGAAGAGCCCCCTCATTCCTCCCACCACATCCCCCCTGGGGCCGCTGAGCAGTAGAAGCATGGCAGAAGCAACATCCTGCTCACCAGCGTTCCCACCTGCTTCCTGCACCTGTTTTCTTGGGTTCCTGATCCAAGGGGAAAGGAAAGATGATTCAACCTTGCATGTGTGTTTATCCTGCTGGTGGAATGTCATTAAATATGGAAAATCATGCAAGTAGAGTTCCAAAGAAATGGATCACTGGATTGATGATCCCCTGGACTCATTGTGTTCATGGCTGAGAAATCTGGTTTCTCACAAAAGATACTTTTGGCCAGGCGCGGCGGCTCACGCCTATAATCCTAGCACTTTGGGAGGCCAGGGAGAGCAGATCACGAAGTCAGGAGATCGAGATCATCATGACCAATATAGTGAAACCCCGTCTCTACTAAAATTACAAAAATTAGCCAGGTGTAGTGGCACGTGCCCTGTAATCCCAGCTCCTCGACAGGAGAATCACTTGAACCAGGGAGATGGAGGTTGCAGTAAGCCGAGATCTCGCCCGCCACTGCACTCCAACCTGGTGACAGAGCGAGACTGCATCTTAAAAAAAAAAAAAAAAAAAAAAGTTACTTTCAGGAGCCTGAGGAATATGAGGGAGGATAAAGTCATGACCTGTCACTGATGTAAATAAAACAGGAGGTATAAGGCATGGGATTCACTGGCAATAGCTTCTACTAAGAAGCTCTTATTCGCAAAATCCTTGAGAGGTAACTTTTATACTTTATTTCATTCAGTCTTTCCAATAATCCCACAAGCAATTACGCCCATTTTATGCACAAAGATATTAAGGATTCTTGTAGATAGTAGAAAAGACCAGAAGAGTATTTGATTACACTGTTTGGTGATTACTTGTTAAAAACAAAAATGTTTTAATATTTTACTTTGAATAGGTCTTCCATGAAGCTGCAAATTGAGAGGTGAGGCTGACCCTGCGCTTCATGTCTTTGAGCAATTTGAAGTTAGGAAACAGTCTCTCCTGCAGTGCTTTTGAGTATGGGAATAAAACCTGCTTCTCTCCCAGGCCCGCAGGCCTTCTTCCTAGGGTGAGCCCTTAGCATGGGCAGGTCAGCTACACAAGTGAAGATACCCAAAGGCATCACCATGGCTCCAGGTCTATCACTGTGTGTGTGAATATGACTGAATAGTACTTCTCAACTATACCAAAGATCACAAGACTTTTGAACTAGAAAGGCTGTTAGAGATTCTAACTCCTGCATTTTAAAGAGATTGCAACTGAGGCCGAAGCTGGTAAAGTGCTTTACTCCGTTTATGTTTTTTTAACTGTGTAAGGACAAAAAGTCAGTATCATAACAAAATAAATCTCCTCCTTCACGTTTTCATAACTTTCTCTAATATTGAAAAGGAAAAAGAGAAAATAGTCCATAAATGCAGCTCCAAGACAGATGCCTACAGTCTGCAGGGAGGAGGAAGAAGAGGAGTGTACTGAGGTGTGAGGCTGAGAGGGAAGTGAAGAGAGAGCACTGACGAGAGAAAGGGCCAGGGAGAAGCAGAGATGACCTTAGCAGTCCAAAGAGTTCCATATTCCAAGGATGCAAGGAAGACCTCATTTATTTATTTTGCAAATTAAGTTAGAACTGTTTCCTGGTCCATCCACCAAAGGCAGAAGAGAACACTATCTTACTCTCATTACTCCCTCCCCTCCCACAGATTGTACAAAAACCTCAAGGGCTTACACATTTTGAAAATGTTGTTAGGCAGGAAAAGCCCCCTGCAGCTCTCAGCTGGAATGACCATGACTGTTCCTACTCCTGCATGGACACTGAAATTAGTCCCTCGCCATGCATCCAGTGCCCCAACCATTGATCCAGGAACCTCGCTGCCCATCCAGTGCCCCCGACACTCATTCAGTGCCCCTCCATTTAATCTGCATCCCCCCCTATGCAGTGCCCCTACCATCCATCCAGTGGTTCCCACCATCCATCCAGTGACCCTTGCCATTCATCTAGTACTCCTTATCTTCCATCCGTGCCCCCCTGTTCATCCAATGGACCCCACCATCCGTCTAGTGCTCTCACCATCTATCCAGTGCCCCAACCATCCATCCAGTGACTCCCCATCCACCCAGTGTCCCCACCATCCACCCAGTGACTCCACTGCCCATACAATACCTCCCATACCCATTCAGTGTCCCTTTCATTTATCCAGTATCCCCCATTATATAGTGGCCTGCTATCCACCCAGTGACTCCCACCATTCACCCAGTGCCCCTCACCTTCCATCCAGTGTCCCCACCATCCATCCAGTGACCCTCATTGTTCATCTAGTGCGGTCACCATCCATCTAGTAACCCCACCATCCACCCAGTGACCTCACCATCCATCCAGTGGCCTCACCATCCATCCAGTGTCCCCACCATCCATCCAGTGACCCCACCATCCATCCAGTGACCCCACCATCCACCCAGTGACCCCACCATCCATCCAATGACCTCACCATCCATCCAGTGACTCCACCATCCATCCAGTGACCTCACCATCCATCCAGTGACCCCACCATCCACCCAGTGACCTCACCATCTGCCCAGTGACTCCACTATCCATCCAGTGACCCCACTATCCTCCCAGTGACCCCACCATCCACCCAGTGACCTCACCATCCATCCAGTGACTTCACTATCCACCCAGTGACCCCACCATCCATCCAGTGACTCCACCATCCATCTAGTGATTCCATCATCATCCAGTGACCTCATCATCCATCCAGTGACCCTCATTGTTCATCTAGTGCTCTCACCGTCCATCTAGTAACCCCACCATCCACCCAGTGACTCCACTATCCATCCAGTGACTCCACCATCCACCCAGTGACCCTCATTGTTCATCTAGTGTTGTCACCATCCATCTAGTAACCCCACCATCCACCCAGTGACCTCACCATCCATCCAGTGATTCCACTATCCATCCAGTGACCTCACCATCCATCCAGTGATTCCACTATCCATCCAGTGACCTCACCATCCATCCAGTGACTCCACCGTCCATCCAGTGACCCCACCATCCATCCAGTGACCCCACCATCCATCCAGTAACCCCACCGTCCATCCAATGACCCACCACCCATCCAGTGACTCCACCACCCATCCAGTGACTCCACTATCCATCCAGTGACCTCACCATCCATCCAGTGACCCCACCATCCATCCAGCGACCCCACCACCCATCCAGTGACCCCATCACCCATCCAGTGACCCCACCATCCATCCAGTGACTTCACCATCCATCCAGTGACCCCACCATCTATCCAGTGACCCCACCACCCATCCAGTGACCCCACCATTCATCCAGTGCCTCCCACATTTATCCAGTGCCCACTCCATCTGTCTAGTATCCCCCACTGTGCAGTGCCCTATGATCCATCCAGTGCCCCCCACATCCATCCAGTGCCCCTTCCATCTACTAGTATATCCCACTATGCAGTGTCCCCACCATCCATCCAGAGCCTCTACTATCTATCCAGTGCCAGCATGATCCATACCATGCACACCAGCTGTCTAGTGCTGCTACTATTTCCTGCAGAAGAGTCTTGCTTGCCCAGTGTCTAAAAGCCAAAACTGGCCTTTAAGAAAAGGTCATAACTTTTAGTACCCTGTCTTTTCATGTACTGTCATGCCCTATAGCCCCAAAGATGCAATGCCACAGCTGGTTCAGTCATCTACCCATTTTGAAATCTGCATTCACCTCCTCTTGAATCCACTGGGGGTCAGACTACTTACCTCTTCAACCCCACTAAACTTTGGGATGTCCTGCTTTTCTCCCACAGCTGTGCTTGTGAGTCTATCAGAGAAATCTCAGACCTCAGAAACACAAAGCCCAACCCAGGTGAAACAGTTTTCTTTATTTATTTTTCTTTTTTAACAAGGCATTTTTTAGGCACCTGGTAGATGCCAGGCATTATTGATATGCTATTCAATATTCACCACAATGTTTTGCTGTTCTTAGAAGATCTAAGCCTCAGCAATGTATCCAGGTTCACTCAGCTATAGCTGAGATTCAAGTTCAAATAGAAATCCCCAATGACTGGGGTTTGAAGCAGCACATTCTGCCTTCACTCTTGCTAAATTTTGTGAACCATAGAATCATAGAGTTGACAAGGTAGGCTTCATCAAGACCAGTTGCCCTGAAGATATAGCATTGCTGGTATATAGTCTCCCCAAATATAGTGGAGAATTGGGCACTGTCGTCATTTGAGGAGCTTCTATAGCATCGACTGAAATCTCTACCGTCCTTCAGTTTCTGCTGCATGTCCTTGCTTGGGGCCACATTCAACCAACCCAATCCCTTCTTCCTCTAATAGCACTTCAAGGTTTGAATGGAAGGCCTCTGTCTTCCTTCTATGTCTTTTGCAGCCTAATCATCACCAGTTTCTTCTAGTTTTTTTTTTTTTTCATCCATGGTTGGTTTCACTCTCCGCCTTTCAATTCTTGTGTGAAGCTGGGTCATCAGGGAATTTTGAAAGAAGTATCAACTACTATCAGTGAATCACTGGGCATTTGTGTTGAATAAATCCTCATCCCACTCTTTGATAGACTCTACAAAGTGCTGGAGACATTTGATGATTGCGTGATTTAGAAATATTCTTGAAAAACCTGCCCAGTGAGTAACGAGGTGTTTACCTGTAATTACCTCAGAACAAAGGTTAAGCACTTTGGAATATTAAAGACATTTTAGATTATTTTGAAAATTTGCAAGAGTGGAAATATGAGAACATCTGTTCTTTAAAATCTCTGTAAAATATTCATGTACAAATAACTTTAAAATACTAAATACTGAATTTCTTTAGAGTCATTTGGGTATGTGAGTTCAGGAAGTCTCAGCTGGGAAGAGAGAGAAATTTTCCTAAGAGTTCTTCCTGAATCTTTTTATTTTACAATTTTCTTTATAATACTACACCTTTCCTCAGGGATTATTGTCATGATATTTAAATAGGGTTTTTTGTAATAAGGGTTTTTAAAAATAGATTTTTCTTGGCAAGGGAGAGGAGTTCTCTTGGAACTGTTCTAGTCTCTGAGATAAACATTATGTAAAGGAGTGTTTATGCCATGAACCCAGAGATTCACCTGAAGCACTGTCATGCCCTCTACAGAGCATTTTCACATTCATGAGTTTCATTCCAGCCTCGAATATAGGCAGGCACTCCAGAGGCCCCCGGTTCTTGGATGTTTTGCATCCTTTCCAATGCTTGTGTTACTCTCCATTTAAGGAGCCTCACAGTGACTTTTCAGTAAGGTTGAGATAGAATTCTCTCAGATACAAAAGGACCTCCAGCCTTCTTTTATATGCAATTCTGGATGGCAGTGTTTGGAAACATAGCCCAGATTCTACTGAAAGATGAATTGCTGACCTAATCGACTTTATAAAATTTATGATATCCAAATAAGATTGCAAAAATTTAGGCAGAAAATTTTCCAATTAAATTTGAATTCTAGATAAACAAGCAATCTTTAGTAAGTATGTCCCAAATAATGTATTCAATCTTTCAATCTGGCATCCCTATGCCCAAACTCAGTGTCAACTGCCCAATGTTCATTTCACTAATGAGCTTTAGAAAATTCTCCATTATGTGTAATAGAGATTTGGAAAAACTGCATCTATTTTTTAAATCTCTATTAAAGGCGTAACAAATCATTTCTTGACAAAAGAAATAAGTGCCAATTGAGGCATATGGCCAGTCTCATCCAATGTATGTGCCTTACACGAAATTGGAATCTGGGCTTCCACTCATTTCTTAAGAGCTGATAATTAGGGGAAACCACAAATGAGCTCAAAACAAAAAAAGATGAAAGGGTAAGGAAATGATCTCAGCACCCGAAGAATGGTAAGGAGGTCAGAGATCTTGCGTTTTAGTCACTGTTGTTTCCCCCCACATCTAACACTGTGTCTACTGCACAGTAAATGCCTGTACAATAATGTATAGATGAACAAATGAATGAGTAATATGCTCGAAGCCTCTTTTTTAAGCCACAGCTGCAGTATATCTAAGGGCCTTTCAGATCTCATTGTTGCCTTAGGCTCTAAAATAAGAGACTAATTAGGCTTTAAAATGTGTGTCAGTATGAGTGACTGAGTTTTGATACAAAACAAATTTCTCTTTCCTAAATGGGACTCTGCTTCTTACCTGAGATAAAATAGGTAAAATAGACTGAAGTTTAAACGTGAAGCTGTGTAAGTATTCCCAGTATAGACATTCATGATGAAATAGTTTCAAAAACATTAACCACCACCAACACCCCCACCTGACATACAATTCCCTGTGAAGGAGGGATACTCCATGTGGAAATGTTAAAGTGTACAGCAGGGCGCCAGGGACAAGCAAATCTTAATGGAAGGAATGGAACAAAGTGGAGCGAATCTGGTATGTGACAGTACAGGATGCGACTAGGTCAGACTGGTCCATCTGATGAACATAAGGAATTGAATTGTATTGTATTTGTTTGGAAATGCATTACCTATTCATCCTTATTCAAAAATAGACAAGAAGTGACATAACCCAAAATACATGTGCAAGTATAATTTAAAATATTAAGAAGGGACAACCCATTAGATATTTGAAGTCAACTGATCTGTTGCCTTGAGGTCTTTTTTAAGGCTAAAATATACAGCTTCTTCAACTATTCTCTGTACATCGTGGTGTCAATACACCTCTATTCTTTGTCAGTACCTGAACACACTTGTGCTTATAAATGACCCACTTATCATGTGAAACAAAAACCTGGCCACAGACCAATGGAAAACTGGACACCTACTGTGTCACCTTTTTATTAGGATGGTGCAAAAGCAATCATGGTTATCCTCAGGAACTTTACAGGAAAAAGTAATGGTGAAAACCACAATTACTTTTGCACCAATCAAAAGTTCTTGCACCAAGCAAGAACTCCAGCTGTATAAAAGGTTTACTTTATGTTATTGATGCTTATTATTGAATGAGTGTAAAAGCTAATGTGTCAAGATAACATTTTAAAGTATTTTAATGTGTTTTTTTCTCTCACTTTTTTTGAACATCAAATATATCCTTTTCAGCCAGAGGTTCATTGTCTTGAGGAGACGAAGGATTTTTAGAGCTGGAGTGCAAAGAGAAAGATGTCAGTTCAACCTTTAACTTCCAAATTAGGATCTTAAAACTGTGAAAATCAAGAATTTCATTCTCAAAAACAAAGTTTTCTTGGGAGAAGAAAAGATTTATGGTATGGTACTTTTTCACAAACTTCTGAGCAGGTAGAATGCAGGATATGAGTAAGAGTAGGAAATAAACACACTTCCTAGATAGAAGGAGAGTGTTGGGAGATGGGGAGAATAGAACAAGAGAATTGAGACTTCGCTGTGGTCCTTTCCTCACACATTCATATATCCCAGAGCCAAGTCTACCCCTTCCTCCCCTCTCCTTAGCCAGGTGTCTGGGACTTGGTGGCCCCAAATGACATCATGGTTTTAGAGGGTGGGTACCTGGTTGTGCTTCTTCCAGATGCTCACTGGCCCTTGCAGAGGGGACTTGTCCTGTTGCTCTTTGGGTGTTGATCTCTACCCAAACTGCGTGCACTATTGATGCTCATTGTGTGTGCCTTGGTCTCCAATTACAAGCTCACCCCTCTCAGAGAGCTCTTCAACCTGACTCAAGGCCTGTTACACTCTACTGGCCTTTCCAGCATCCCTGAGTTCCCCCCAGCAGAGCTCAAGAGACTATCTCGATCTCCTCGGAAGCACATGCAGGTGAGGATTGCTGGAAAGGGTGATGTGATACTATCCTTGCTCTCAGTACCTGAACACACTGCACCTGTGCATCTCCTCTACCGTGGCTGGCCCATGGAGCTCAAGACACCTACAAGGCCATGTTCCCCTAAGATTCCTGATGATCAGTGGGGCAAATCTCCACACCTTTAGTTCTGGGGTTACAAACCTGTCTGGGGTTCTCCATCAATCACCCTGGCTTTTAATTAAACAATATTAATTACCTAACTTAAGTATGATATACATTTAAGTATGGCTTAAGTGTACAGTTGGATGGATTTTCACATCCACTTAGGCCAGGAAATAGACTATCACTAGAAAGCCCCTCATGCCCCTCCCATTTATCAATACACCCTTCCCAAAGCACCACTACTCTGCCTTCTATTGCTATAGATTACTTTTGCTTACTTTTAAACTTTATACAACATGTATTGTGTCTGGTTTCTTTCACTTAATATTGCATCTATGTTTTTACCTGTAGCTATAGTTCATCCGTTTTCATTGTCGAAGAGTATTCTATTGACTAAATGAACCACAATTTCTTTATTTTCCCTACAACTGATGATGGATATTTGAGTTGTTTACAGTTTGTTTGGTTCTTTTTGACTCCTTAATATAAAATGAGAGTTTACTGTTTTTGACTATTACAAGTAATGCTGCTGTGAACATTCCGGGTGTTGTTTTATGAAACCCATATATACACATTTCTGTTAGGGTATCCTAAAAGTGACATTGCTACTGGGTCATCAGCTATGTGCATGTTCAGCTTTGGTAGTTACTGACAAACTACCAAGACGGTTGTATTACTTTGACCTTTGGAAGTTACCATTTTTCCCTTTGATTGAATATCAGTAATTTTAAATACCAGTAATTTTAAATGGTTTAACCCCCAAATTTACATTCTACCAGCAATGTTTGAGAGTTTTAGTAGTGCCACATCCTCACCAACATGTGATACTCCTAATGTTTTAGATTTAGCCATTCTAGTGAATATGTCACATCGTCTCTGTAATTTTAATATCTGTTCTCCTGATGATTGATGAATAACCCTGAGCCCTTTTTCACATTTATTGGCCATTTGGATATCTTCTCTTCTGAAGTTTTGTTCAAGGTTTTTAATATTTTTTAAACATTGCATTGTCTATCTTTTTCTAACCGTACATATTTCTTTAATATTGTGGACACAAGTTCATTGTCAAATACATGTTTTGCAAATATCTTTTCCCATTCAGTGGTTTGCTTTTCACTCTCTTAATAGTGTATGTGATAACAGAAATTTGATTTTGGTTTTTTGGTTTTTTGTTTGGTTTTGTTTTGCTTTGAGACAGAGTTTTGCTCTTGTTGTCCAGGTTGGAGTGCAGTGGCATGATCTTGGCTCACCACAACCTCTGCCTCCCAGGTTCAAGCAATTCTCCCACCTCAGCCTCCCGAGTAGCTGGGATTACAGGCCCCTGCCACCACACTCGGCTAATTTTGGATTTTTTAGTAGAGATGGGGTTTCTCCTTGTTGGTCACTCTGGTCTCGAACTCCCAACCTCAGATGACCCGCCTGCCTCGGCCTCCCAAAGTGCTGGGATTACAGGCGTGAGCCACCGTGCCCAGCCTCGACAGAAGTTCTTAGTTTTAATATAGTCCAACATCCTACTATTCTCCTTTCTGTTCAGTGCTACTTCCACCCTAATGTTGAAGAGCTCTCAGTCTACCCCAAAGTCATCACTCTATTCTCGTGTGTTATCCTCTAGAAGATTTATAATTTTAACTGTCACATTTATAGCTATAATCCACTTGGAGTTGATTTTGCATAAGGTGTGAAGTAGATGACAAGATTCATATTTTTTCCATATGGATACCCAGTTGACCCAGAATCATTTATTAAAAAGACCAATCTTTTCTCACTACATTGCAATGTCCCCTTTGTCATAAATAAGGTGACTGTACATGTATAAGTCTATCTCTGGCCTTTCTATTCTATCCCACTGGGTTGTCTGTCTCTCTCTGTACCAATACGATGCTCTTATAATTACTGCAGCTTTATCTGGTAGTGTAAGTCTTCCAATTTTGTTCTTCAAGATTCCCTTAGGAATCTGGGCCCTCTGTGTCTCCAAATAATTTTTGGAAGCAGCTTATTAATTTCCCTACACACAGACACAAATCTACTAAAATTTTGATTAGGCTTATAATAATCTATAAATTAATTTGAAAGAAGTGATAATATGGAGTCTTCTAATCCATGAAAGTGGAATAGGCCTCCATTTGTTTAGTTTATCTTATGAAGCAGTAAATGCTTCAAGAGGAAAATCTATGCAGAACGCTAGGCTCATCTCAGTGGATTTCCCTTCTTTCCATGATCTTGACCCTTCAATCAGTAGTTTATCAATGCCTTCAAATAGGTATTTTTTCCCTAGTTTAGGGGTATTTCTTTTTGGAAGGGAATTGTTCTCACACAAGTGGTGGTGAGTATAAGATGAAAAGTAGGAGTAGAGTAAGTTAGGACTCTGGTACTCAACAGAGGTGAGCTCAGATCCAAGTTTTGCTATTTACTGTATCTGTGACCTTAGCGGGCCTCAATTTCCTTTAAAAACACCAGATTAAAGGCACAGAGGTGGCCGGGCATGGTGGCTCACGCCTGTAATCATGGCACTTTGGGAGGCCGAGGCAGGCGGATCACAAGGTCAGGAGTTTGAGACCCGCCTGGTCAACATAGTGAAACTCTGTCACTACTAAAAAAATACAAAAAATTAGCCGGGCGTGGTGACGGGCACCTATAATCCCAGCTACTCAGGAGGCTGAGGCAGGAGACTCACTTGAACCTGGGAGGCAGAGGTTGCAGTGAGCCGAGATCGCGCCATTGCACTCCAGCCCAGGCAACAGTGTGAGACTAAGACTCCATTTCAAAAAAAAAAAGCACAGAGGTGGCTAGGCACGGTGGCTCGTGCCTGTAATCCTAGCACTTTGGGAGGCCAAGGCAGGTGAACTTTTTGAGGCCAGGAGTTTGAGACCAGCCTGGGTAACGTAGCAAAACCCAGTCTCTACTAAAAATATAAAAATTAGCCAGGTTTGGTGGTGTTCTGTAGTCCTAGCTACTTGGGAGGCTGAGGCATGAGAATCACTTGAACCCGGGAGGCAGAGGCTGCAGTGAACCGAGATTGCAGCACTGCACTCCAGCCTGGACGACAGAGTAAGACTCTATTTTTTCAAAAAATTTAAAGAAAAGCACAGAGGTGGAAGATAATGGGGTGTATTCAGGAATAGCTGTTTGAGCAAAGAATAATGGGAGAGAAAATGAGAAATGCAAGAAGTCCACATAATAGTGACAATTGGTTGTATGTTCACTGGGCACCAGGCAGACTGCTATGAGACACTGGTGTCCTCACTCCACAGGTGAAGAATCTAAGATTTAAAGAGTAACATCCCAGGTTTCAGGTAATACCAAAAAGTGATGCAGGCGGGATTTCAATCCAGGCAGCCTGATTTAGGATATTTGCTTCTAGCCAGAGACTTCAGCAGTGGACTATGAAGTTTAAACTTTGTTTTACATTCACTAGAGACCTATCAGATTTCTTTAAGGTTGGAATAATATATGAATTAGGAAGGTGACACTGACCATGCTTGAAAGGTGAATCAATCTCTCAACATAGGTTTTGTATTTAGGTTTCTATGTCCTTGTCCAGTATTGCTTAAACAAAATAGTATCTTTAAAACTTCTACAATAGTAAGTTAAGTTATGTATCTAAAGAGACCCAAACGTTATCCATTTTCTTGGTTTTATTTTTCTGTCTTGAATTCTGGGTTCGTAATTTTTACCAAAAAAACCCTGCTGCTTCTTGAGAAATGGATATGTGTGACATATCTTCTATGTATATTTATGTTCCTTTCTGACCTATTTCCACATGTTTGAGATTGCTAATTAGCTATCTTGATTTCATGTTTATTATTATTATTACTTTTTAATTGTTGAAAAAAGGTCTCTCAATAGCATGATCTTGTCAATACTTCTGTGCCTGTCTTCTGGCATGGGGGATTTTAGGTGCTACAGATTTTTTTTTTTTTTTTTTTTTTTTTTTTTTGAGATGGAGTCTTGCTCAGTTGCCAAGGTTGGAGTGCAATGGTGTGATCTCGGCTCACTGCATCTGCCTCCCAGGTTCAAGCAATTTTACTGTCTCAGCCTCCCAAATAGCTGGGATTACAGGCACCTTCCATTGTGCCCAGCTAATTATTGTATTTTCAGTAGAGACGGGATTTCGCCATGTTGGCCAGGTTGGTCTTGAACTCCTGACCTCAGGTGATCTGACCACCTCGGCCTCCCAAAGTGCTGGGATTATAGGCATGAGCCACCGTGGCTGCCCCAGATATTTTTAATGAATTATTTTCATTTCTCTGGTTGTGAAAATAGTAGCATTTTTAGCTTATTTTATGTGAACATCATCTTTTGGTGATTAATTCTTAATCTATTATTAGCTTTTTCTTTTTCTTTGTTGTTGTCCCACTTGTTCTTTTCATTAAAACCTCATTGTTGTCTGCCTTTTGGCAGAGACATTTTAGCTTTGCATATTCTAAATAGGTGATATTATCTAATGTTATTTCTTACATACTTATATACTGCATACATTTATTACCTCTAAACAATTGGACCAATATTGTTGTCTTCTTTTTTTTTTTTTCTTTTCATTCCTATTGTCTTAGGCTTGATGTTGAAACCCTCTGTTAACTTATAATGCTAGTTTCACTGTTTGCTACTTAATTTGCTTGCTTCTCAGAATATTTGCCTGGCTTGTGAATTTAATGGATTAGTTGCCTCTTGGGTCTATTATTAAAGTGATTTTTTTAATCGGTTGATGATGAGGATTTTCAACATGATTTTATACGCTCTACAATAATAATGATAACAATAATAGCAACAATAATAAATTTGAGTGTTTATTATGGTTCTGGCTCTGTGCTAAATGCCCTGCAGACATCACCTCAATTAATCTTCCTAAAATAAGTATTATTAGTCCATTTACTATATGACAATACTAAACCAGCCACTAACTGGCAGAGTGCGATTCAAACCCAGGTCTTTCCAACTCCAAAGCCTGTGTCTGCTGTATTTCACATTAGCCTCATGTGATGCAGTGGCTTTTCAATAACACTGAAAATTTGGCTGAGCCCATTCTCTCTGGTCTTTGATTTCATTTTTAGTGACTTCCTCTGTATTCAGTTTTGCCATATAAAACCCAACATTTGCTGGGCATGGTGGTTCATGCCTGTAATCCCAGCACTTTGGGAGGCTGAGGCAGGAGGATCACTTGAGCCCAGGAGTTCAAGAGCACCGTGGGCAACATAGTGAGACCGCTTCTCTAAAAAAAGAAAAAAGAAAAATAAAAAAAGAATAAAACCCAACATTTCCTTCAAGCCAATAAAATAAAAAGCCTAGTAGAAATCTTATTGCAAGAATTAAAATGAAAATTCAGATTTTCCCGTTATACTTGAGCTATATTTTAAAATCCACACAATATATTGACTTCCTTGGTTTTAAAATTATTTCTGAAATTTCTTAGCATACATACTTGGCTTTCCTTTAAATGTTTCTCTGTGCTGTTTGGTATGTAGGTGCCTGTAGATTTAGTTAACCATGAAGAGAGTTGCTATTTGTTATTGTTTTGATGGAAGCTCTTATTCTGCCTTCTGGAAGCAAAGGAGAATGGGACAAGAACCTGATGTAACACGTGTCCCAACCCCTGGTCTTGCGCCACACACGCCCCCAAATAAAAAAGCGGTATTCTCAGAGGACCATCTGGAAAACGTGGCCCTGCTCACCTGGGGCCTCAGTCTCCTGGGAGAGGCCACCCACATCTGCATCCACAAGTTGACTGCTCCTTTGCACCTGTGCAGTCTGCTGCTAGCCAGAGCCTGGATTTCTGAAGAGAAAGCCTCTTCCTTGTCTTCTTGGTCAACAGAGAGGTTCCTCATGGCTGAGCATTGGGCTGTTAGCATGGCTAAATTTCATCCTCTTGGTTTAGGTCAGTTGTCCCTGTCCAATGGTTTAGCCATGACTCTTTCTTTTGTCTCATCTTTGAAACTCTAAAGCATACTTTTTTACCTCTTCACCTACACCTTATTTATAATGATTAACAGGTCCAAAGATGGAGTTTGGAGTCATAGAAAAATTTTCCCTACAGGTTTACCCTGAGTAATGAACAGGTTACGGATTCATTTGTGCTTTAGAAAAAGCATCCAGCTCTTAAAAAAAATTATCCAGATGACTTGCTGATGCCAAGATATAGAGATTTGGCAGCTCCTCTCTGCCAGTCCACAAAAACAAAAAGAAACAGTATGTATTTGCTAAGGCTTAGTAGAACCAGCTGATCCAGGAATCACAAGTGTGGATTCGTATAGATCATCATGCCTGGTAACCTGTGGTAGAAGTTTTTCGGGATTGCTTGCTTGTCTTTTAGAGAGGTGACATGGTATAGTGGAGCCACCAGAGAGAGTTTTAATTGTATTTAACTATGTCTCCACATCAACATATGTGGGTTTAATTCCTAGATCCTCACCAACTGTCATAAAGTTTTTTATAAACCTAAGCTTCCGCTATTACAAAGTGTGGAAAATATGACTTACCTCCTAGGGTTCTTATGCACCAGATAGCTTAACCCATGGAAAGTTTGCAGTGCCAGTTTCCTGGAGCTGACCCTTCATCACTTTTCATTTTTTAATTTCTTACTTCCTTTTTTATACTGTCAAAACTTCATGTTCTTTCACTTTTCAGATGTACATGATCTTTTATAGTGTGTAGTCTTTCAGGGAGATTTGACTCTCCAATGACTCAGAATCACTGAGCCCACCTCCCCGCACTTTTCTAGTACACTAAGGTGAAATGTAATTAGGCTGGGAGACTTGAATCCACTCCTATCTCTTCTTTGGTCTCAGGTTTCCAATCCCTTCTAATTACATTTGCCCGATCCTTCCCAGTTGACATCTCCTTCTCAAAGGAGACACTGGACACAGAATGGAAAGTAGTAGTTTTGTTTTGGTCTCTTTTACTTAGAGTTGTGGACCATCTGACCTTTATCCCAATCCCAGCAGCTAGGTGGACATCATGGTAGGATTTCCCATGCAGCCTGCTAATCTCCTTCCCCAAGAAAGGCAGCACATGCCCTAGTCAACCTTAGTCTTGGCTGTTAGGCCACTGGGTTTATGGGAATGGAGGCCTCTAAAGGAACAGGTACACTCAAACTCTCCACCCCTTTACAGCCCTCTCCTTGCTTTTCTCCAACAGAAGTGGATTCTGAGCTGCAAGCTCAGATTCCAGGGCCCTGACTGGGTCATGTGTACCTGTGGGAAAGGCCCCTGAGTAATTCACGATCACGCCTATTGGAGTGTGGCTCACCCCTTCTATTTGTTCTTTTTCATGAACTTGGTGACGAGAGCACCAGAGTCTTCTTCATGGGAGGATATATGATCCTGCAGTTCACTCTCTCTTTTTGATGAGTGTTCTTTGACCTTTGCCATGGTCTGAATGTTTCTGTGATCTGAATTCATGTGTTGAAATCCTAACTCCCAAGGCGATGGTATTAGGAAGTGGGGTCTTTGAAAGGTGATTAGGTAGTGGGAGTAGAGTCCTCATGAATGAGATTAGTGTCTTATAAAAGAGGTCCTGGGAAGACCCTCACTCCTTCTAGCACATAAAGACACAGTAAGAAGGCACAATCTATGAACCAGGAAACAGGTCATCACTAGACATGAAATCTACTGGCACCTTGTGCCTCTTAGCCTCCAGAACTGTGAGATATAAATTTCTATTGTTGATAAACCACCCAGTTTATAGTATTTGGTTATAGCAGCCTGAAGAGGCTAAGACAGCCTCTGATCTCCTGAGACTGGCACGGACTGGTCATACGACTTGAGTTTAGGCTTCATCACTGAGAGAAGCCCCCCTTAAACTTTGGGCCTCACTCACACTCTCAGCCAAGTTTACCAGAGTTTTTCTTTATAGTTTGGGCACAAGCTCAGTAAGCATATGCTGCTTTGGTATGCCGTAGTCCCTCAGATACCTCTTTGGGGACCTCTTAAGATGGAGTAGTGAGCAATATTCAGGCATTTCTGGGTCTTCTGGACATGAGACATGCCAGCACCCGTTCTGGCATTTAGCTGAAGACAGCCTTTGTGGTTTTTTTCTGTTCATTTTAGCAAATCTCAGATTCAGTAGAGTTGTATCCTCTATGGCATGACCTTCTAAATCTCTGCTGTTGTCTTATTTTTGGCTGTTTCAGTTTCTGCTTCCATCTGTGTTCAAAAGCCTTGTAAAATATGTGTCTGTCAGAAAGACCTCAGGGCCACTATACTAATATTAGAGGCTACTAGTATTAGAAGAGTTCAAGCAGAAAGGATCACCATCCACTATTAACCTTTAACTTTCTTGGTATCTCTTCCCTCTGTATTTATCTCTCAGTATGTCTATGTATCCCTGCATCTGTCACTCTCTCCCATCCAGCAATTCTGCCTGGACCATTTTTACCACCATTTCTGCTAGTCCTCCTAGCTCTTCCAGTTGAAAGGTAAACATTTTCTCTTTCCCTGTAATTCATATAAGACATCAGTCTTCTCATGACTCCTTCAACTCAACAAGCTCCTTCCTGCCTCAGGACCTTTGCACATGCTTCTCCTCATCTGGAACCTCTCTGCCCTCTGCCTCCATCAGCAACATCATTTCCCCGGGGCAGCCTGACTCTTCCTCCAGCTTCTCTCTCCTCCCATCCTTCAGGTCTCAGCTTGCATATCATTTTCTTAAAAGGGCTTTTCTGACCAGACCTCCCCTCCCCTACTCCAAGCTATATCCTCCATGACCTTCTCAATCATATCACTTATTTTCCTCTGTACCGATATGTCTGTTGCAATACGTATTTAATTGAATGGATAAATTAACGATTAAATGCTGAACACTTTAGGATCATTTTCCCTAGAAAAAAGAAAAATAATAATAAATTTTAAAATGCAGCACCTGAAGAGTTTCAAGGATTTGAAACATACATATTTACTAACAATTGAGCCCAATTAGCTTGACTGTGTTGTCACAAAAGGGAAACCAGCACTAGGGTGTCAACCATCTCAGTTTGGAAGTGTCATAGTTTTAGCACTGAAAGTCCTGCATCCCTGGAAACCCACAATCCCTGGCAAACCAGGATGGCTGGTCATCTTATATAACACAGCCCTGGTTATATATTGTATATAACACAGCCCACCTGGGATGAGAGGATAAGAAATGTTTCTGAACATTTCACCTCTGAAGGTGTTCTTGCAGCACCAAGACTGATTAATTTTTGTGGATCTTGTAGCTGTGTAAAATTCTCGTCTTCCCTTTCCAGGCAAAGGTGTGTTTTGGCTGGAAACAAAACCTGGGGCTGGGCTCTTATTTTGGTTGATGTAGACTCAGGAACCATGAACTGCATTTTTTTCTTGGGGTGGCCGCCACTAAATATGGTACTATTTTTATTATATTGAGACATACAGGATAGAGTTTTTCTTTTTCCATATGTTTGGGTCTTTTATTTACATAGGGACTTCAAGAATTTTTGGCCACTAATTATCTTGGTGCAACTTTATTTAGGTTTCTCTTTGCAGGTGTTCCTGGGCTGTTTCTATGATAGTTATTCAGGAAACTTATTGTAAGAATTTTCCTTTGTTTTCTTCCTCTTTTCCTCCTATTTTCCTTTTTGCTTCCTTCAGATTTACCTATAGCTTGGAGAACATCTGTCCTCTGCCATCCTCAAGGCTGTCTCTTGTTTCAAAGCCCAACTTACGGAATTTCTTGGCTTTGCTTGTCCTTACCCTCTCATCTGCAAGACTATTTTCTCTTGCTTCCTGTTGGCTGGTAATGATTTCCAGTTTGCCAATTATTGTTTCTAATGTCCTTTTTATAATTCCTTGAAGCTTATGATTATAAGAAGGGGTTGAGTCAAAATCTCCGTTTCTGAATTTCTGAGAAATGCTTTGTGAACCATGTCTTTTCTCTATTTGTCTTGTCTGCTTTAATTTTATTCCATTTTATAATGGTAATTACTAATAATACCACTCAAGAGTGTCTTTTTTCATTTTGTCACCATTTTTTTCCATTCTCAAATTAATGTATTAGCTGGTCTACTATCTTCTTTCTTTAGAGGTTTGCCTGCCTTGTAACCCAGCAGTCCTCATGACCCCTCCCCTGCCTTGAGTCTTTATTGAATTCTATTCTTATGGGGGGAAATCCCCACAAATTTAAATGCAAAGGCTCACAGTTCATTCTAACCATATCTTTTCATTTTTGCCATTTAGAGTTGGGTATTGAGGCAGAGTCCACAGCAACACTATTCCCTGTGTGGCATCTTCTCTGAATTTTAGACAGAGGCATTTAGGAGCATCCTTATCCTGACCTGAACTCAGAGCAATAAAGTGATATGATGGGTTACAATGTCTGGTCAGGACTTGGGAGAAAAAAATCACTGGGTAGTTATCTGAAATAGGAGCTGTGTGAGATAAGGTACTAAGTACTTGGCTACCACAAGGACTGTTTCCAGCTCATGAATAATCAAGTCAATATGAAAATCTTAATAATCAAAATAACCTGCAGACAGAAACTCAGAGGTTTGGTGATATCTCATGATTTTTCTTTGAAACATGCCAAACACTATTTTTATTGATTTCAAGAAACAGATACACATCCAGGAAGCCTTCAGTAGTAGGAAATTTATTGAAAGGGCGCAATAGCAGCTCTGAACCAATACTTGCCTAGCTCTTCCTCTCTCTCACTCTCTCTCCCACCTCCACCCCACCCTCTCTCGGGGTTTCTGCTATGTCTTGATCTCTCCCGTTCAACTGCCTTAAGCAAAGTCTCATAGGGCCAGATGATTGGCACCAGGTAGGAGTCTCTCTATTAGTCAGCCTTTAGCTCCAGCTGGTCAAATCAAGACAGCAGAATTTGTCCTACTCAAAGCATAAGGCTTTATATGTCATTAAAAAAAAATGGTAAGAGGCTACTTTTCTTGGAAAAGAGCTGCATAACTGGCACCTTCAAGGCTGTGTAAGGAAAAAAAGTCAGAAAATGAACAGCTGATAAAGCAAACAAACTAGAAGTTCAAGCTTAGAAAAGGGGCGAAAGTGACTTTCTGAATTTTTCCTGCAACATTTATTGCTGTCATATGCCTCCATGCATTTTGCTTTGATGTATGAGGTTGAATTAAAAAATAAATATTTGATCATTTTCCCTTACAAAAATGGCTATTTCACCGGTTTAGATCTACTATCTCTGACTTGAAATACTATTGGTTTCCTCTGCCTGCTTTTTGTATCCAATTCCTACCTATCCTTTCATGCCCAATTCAAATGCTAATCCACAATGAAACCTCCCTTGAGTTGCCCAGAAGGAACCATGCTTCCCTCCCAAGTCTCTGCAAATTGTCTGTTAATTTATTGTGAGCCTAACCACTGTCTCCATGGTGTTGTAGGCATTCTCTTCCAGAGCTGATCTCAATATCTAACCATGAACTTCATCTTTGTACCCATCTCCCCACTTCCCCAGCATCTCCTAGCACTACATCTGGCACAGAGGAAGAGCTGGGAGTAGGCAGAATGATGATTAATATATTACTTCACGTGGCAAAAGGGAATTAAAATATCAGATGCAATTAAGATGGTTAATCAACTGACCTCAAAATAAGGAGATTAACCCAGTGGGCCCAATCTAATCATATGAGTCCTTAAAAGTGGAAGAAGAGGCAGAAGAGAGGGGCAAAGTGATGCAATGTGAGAAGGACTCAACCCACCATTGCTGGCTTTGAAGATGAAGGAAGGGGCCATGAGCCAAGAAATGCAGGTGACCACTAAAAATTGGAAAAGGGGGGAAAAATGGATTCCCTAAAGCCTCCAGAAAGAATACAGCCCTGTCAACACCTTGACCTTAGCCCAGTGAGACCTGTGTCTGACTTCTAACCTACAGAACCATCAGATAATACATTTGTGTTGTTTTAAACCACCCTGTTTATGGAAATTATTACAGCAACAATGGAAAGAAACACAAAGATCAATAAATATTTGTTTAATTAATCTATTATAGTGATTTTTAACCGTTTTATTTCTAAAACAGGTATTATATCAACACAAGTCTCACAGAGAGTCGTATTTAGAAACATTTTGTTTATGGAGATAAGAATAAATATAAATTTTCGTGGCCGGGCGCGGTGGCTCACGCCTGTAATCCCAGCACTTTGGGAGGCCGAGGCGGGCAGATCACAAGGTCAGGAGATCGAGACCACGGTGAAACCCCGTCTCTACTAAAAATACAAAAAATTAGCCGGGCGCGGTGGCGGGCGCCTGTAGTCCCAGCTACTCAGGAGGCTGAGGCAGGAGAATGGCGTAAACCCAGGAGGCAGAGCTTGCAGTGAGCCGAGATCGCGCCACTGCACTCCAGCCTGGGCGACAGAGCGAGACTCCGTCTCAAAAAAAAAAAAAAAAAAAGAATAAATATAAATTTTCTTTCTTTTCATTCATATATACATTCAAACAATTTTTTTAAAGCTTAAGGAAGGAGAAAAGGTCATTTGCAACTTCAATGAGATCTAACTACTTTCATTTTTTCTTCTTTTCCATCCCTGATCATAGGTGCAAATAATTTTACTATTAAAGTCATAGCAGAAATATAGTTGAATATTCTTTTATATTTAATATTGCATCATACATATTTTCCATAATTTTATTGTTTTCATAATTGTCATTATAATCATTGCTTTATATTATTCCATTCGGTGGGGACACCAGAATTTACTTCTGTTCCTATTCCATGAGTTGTTTCAAGCATTTTTCCTTACACTTTAAGAAAATATTAGGCCGGGCACTGTGGCTCACACCTGTAATCCCAGCACTTTGGGGATGCATTGCTTGAGGTCAGAAGTTCAAGGCCAGCCCGGCTAACATGGTGAAATCCTGTCTCTACTAAAACTACAAAAATTAGCCAGGTGTGGAGGCACACACTGGTAATCCCAGCTACTCAGGAAGCTAAGGCATGAGAATCCCTTGAATCCAGGAGGCAGAGGTTGCAAACAGCTGAGATCGCACCACTGTACCCCAGCCTGGGTGACAGAGTGAGACTCCATCTCAAATTAATTTTTTCTTCATTTAACCTTTTATTTCTGCTGTATTATCTGCAAAGCAGATTTCCATAATTGGAATAACTAAAAGAAAGAATCAGAGGGGCAGCTCTGGCTCTTGAAGCTCACTAAGGTAATTCCAAGAAGACTGGAGAGGAGTTTTCTAGTTTCACAACTATTTTTGTCAGCATTTGGGGTCTAGAATAGTTGTTTATATTGTATTGCATTGATTATACTATGAAATGTATAAATGTATTTATACATTTGTTATTTTATTAATTTTTTTTAAAAATATGCTTATAGCTTTTGTTCATTTACCTATTAGAGACTTGATTATTTTCTTATAAATAACTTTTTAAATACTCTTCAAAAAATGTAAATCTCAACTTCCTGTCAAATTTATATACATGTTTTGTCATCTAGTTTGCTTTTTAATTTCAGCTACATAGGTTTGCATTTGTAGTTTATTTGCTTGTGTCATTTTTTTAGGAAAAATATATCAAACCAAAATATCAAAAACAAAATGAAAATTTATATGTTATCTGAACTCTATGTAGTGGATTAGGCAATTCAGAATAAATCTAAAAGTTTGAAATTGAATATTATATGAATAACCTGTATGGTAGCTTTAAATTTTAGTCTGATAACACATTATATAATTTATAATTAAATATAAATTTATTATTTGTTACAGAACCTCTGTAGCTCATTTAATTTTTGTATCTCTTGACAAAGCTATAATTTGAAAACGAGCAAAATCTATTTTAAAATTAAATTAATTCAGTAACCTCTACTTTTTTCTTAACATGTTTTTCTAATTCCAAAAGTAGTATGTGTTTATTGTACAAAAATTAAAAATGACAGAAAAGAATTTAAACGTAAATAAATTTCAACCCTGTGCTCATCATACAGAAATACCTCCTGTTAACACTGAGGTGTATTCTTGCAATCTTTTTGCCAACTGTGTGTGTATAAAAATATTAATTAAATTTTGATTCAGCTATTTTGCATCACATTTTTTAACCTAATATTTTTGATGAGAGTTTTTCCATTTTATTAAATATGTTTGAACCAATTGGATAATGAACTCTTAAAGGAAGGCTTCTCATTCCTTAGCAGAAGAGCAAGTCCATTTTTTTGCCCTGGATTCTGAGACCAAGTTCATTGAGACTCCCAGCAATAACCAACCACAGAAAGAGATGCCTGTTGTGGAGAACCAAAGCTTTCCCTATGGCAGCTCTATGTCAAACACCCCACCAACTCTGTCCACCTCCCAGAAGTCCATGCACATTGTGTTCTGAGGTGCTACTTATTTTTAAGGTAATGTTTTGCTCCTGCTTCTGCAGCTGTTTTTAATCACAAGCCTTGGGCACTACATCCTAAAGAAACTCTGGCAGAGACAAAGGTGAAAAGAAGGAAGGAGAAGGACATATCCAAACATCTCGGACATGATATTGACAGAAAGGGAACTTATCCCCATCGAATTTCACATGTATTACTGTGCCGTGACAGAAGTAGTAGAGGTTGCAAGACCAGACAAGCCTTGGTTGGAGTCTGCATTCTCCCTCTTAATTGCCAGTTGAGTGACCTTGGAGAAGCCACTTAACTGAATTCCAATCTTCTCCATATAACAGTAAATACGCCAAGTTGTAAGGGTTCAATGACTATGTAAAACTGCCTTTTAAACTGTAATAACCATTCCTGTACCTTTAGTAGAGAGGAAGAGGGAGTTTCTGAGGCATCCTTCTTATGTTCCTGCTATTTATTAGTTATAGTTTTACTAGTTTACCAACAACAAAATGAACAAGGCAACGCTACAGCTATAAGGTAACGCTAGCAGCTATAACAAATTCCCAAACTCCAGTGGTTCAATACAATAAAAGATTTTTCATTCAGGTGAACTTCCAACACAGATATTGACGGTTGGTGGGCCACCTTCTGGGGACCCAAACTCTTTCCATCTTGTGGCTCTGTTCTTGTCTACTAGGGCTTCAGGGTCCTCTTCATTCTGTCAGCAGATGAGGAAAATGAAAGAAGACAGAAGACACACCCTTACTTCTTAACCACCACAGCTAGAAAGTGACATTCATCAATTCCACTCATATTCCCCTGGAAAGAATCCGTTTCATGGCACACCTTACTTTAAAAGAAGCTGGGAAACACAGCTCTAAGTTTGGTGAGCAGCTAGCCAGCCTGCCACATACACAAATGTAATTAATAGAAGAAAACACAGCTATGTCTTCTCTTAATGTCGTCTATAGGTTCTTGGAAACTGTGACTTTAAGCAAAATGACATACTGTGTGCTGTAGGAATTTAACTCTTGTTTATATCAATTAACCTATGGTAAAATTGGTTCTATCACACTGTACATCATCTTGCTTAAAGTTGAAGTTTCCAAGAACCTATCGATGACATTAAGTGAGGATTTACTGCATATGCCAAGAATAGATGCTAAGATTGACCATTACCCATGGTTTGGTCTAAAAGTGAATCCGGTGTTTGTCTTTGTGACCTTTCCAGCATATTCTGGTAGGCTTATTCACAGGGGTCTTCAGAAGAAGACTACATTTGTTGATGCACTTCTTCGTTGATTATTCATTCATTTGTAAAAGAATTTGTCAACCACATTCTCTGAGTAAATAACCTCTACCCAAGAAAAGTGACAGATTGGGGGCTGAGAGCTCTCCCTTTTCTGTGGGGAGGATGTCGAGACCCCTTGCTTCCTCTCTCAGACATGCTGCAAGTTGCCGAGAAGAAAGCCGCTGTAGCCACATGCCTCTGCTCCATTCTAACACAGAACACAGATTCTGAAGTCTAGCTGCTGGCTCAGCTCTAGCCTCTGCCTCTGATTAGCTGTGTGGCCTTGGGCAAGTTATCTATCCTCTCTGGGCCTCTGCTTTCTCATCTGTAAGAAGAGAATGAATGAGGGCGAGTTTGTAAAGCTCCTGGCACAGTGAATGGCATACAGCAAGGATCCTATGCATTAACTCTACGACCACTGTCACTGCCTCCTGCAATCCACCCACACTGCACACAGATCTCTAACAACCCCCACTTGAATGTGCAGGTTGGAGAGTTGGGCGAAGAATTTGTTATTCAAATAAATAACTTTTCCTGAATCCACTAACTGTGAAATCTGCCAGTGAAGATGTGTGAAGTGTGATTATTTTGATGATGGAAAATTGGAAAGAGAATGCTCTAAATCATGGCTTGCCAATTCACTTCATAGACAAATATAATATTAATAGATATTTATTAAATGATCATTAAGCCCACTCTTGTGAAAAGTGCTAAACTGAGTTTTTTACATGTTCGCTTTCATTTAATTCCCACAGTAACCCTGTGAAATGGGCATGATTCCCTATTTTACAGAAGTGAGTAGCAATAACAACCAATATGAGGATCAAAGGGGCTTAAAATTTGCTCAGAGTCACACAGCTGGTCAATAGTCAAGTCAGGATTTGAGGCCAGGGCTGTCCAGCTCCGAGTTTTTCCCTGCTCACTGGGTGCGCTGCCTCACAGGTTCCTTTAGTGAGGCTCTGTCTTGGGTACAGCAGAAAAGAGTCACAGTGTTCACATAACACTCTATCATTTTCAAATGCCATGGTTATGTTAAATCCTTACAGCACCATGTGGAATAAGGGAGCCAGGATTGCTGACCACATTTGAGAATGGGGAGAAACTGAGACACAGGGAGGCCCTTCAGGTGTTTCGTGAGGGAGTGGTCAATAACAGTAACAGCAACATTTACTGAACGCTAACTACATGCCTGGCATAGCAATAAGTGCTTTATATACATTTCACATATAATGCCATTAAAATCTCCATGAGACAGGTGCCTTTATTATCTCCATTTTACATATGCAGAGGCTGCCACTTATATATTGGAATTATATGCCAATCAGCTAGCATACAATGAAGGAGACAAAAAAATAAAAACATTTTTCAAACCTAAAGCAACTGAGAAATTTTGTCTTCCATGCACCTTATCTGGGGTGGGGGGGAAGCATTTATTAATACATATTTCCTGAGCATCTACTTTGTGATCTACATGCAGCAGTGCCCAGGCGGACAACTCCCCTGAGCATGGAGTGACAGCTTACTAGGAAAAAAACAGATAATAACAAGGAAACAAATTGGTCAGTAACATACTTTCTGATAGAAACAGTACCACAGAGGACATAAAGCAGGCCAAAGGAGCAGAGAATGACAGCAGGTGGCTAGTTTAGATAAAGTGGCGATAAATTCAGGTGCCTGCGTATTAATAAGCATCCAGTCACATAAACACCTAGGGAAGAAATTCCAGGCAAAGGATATAGTAAACGTATTGGCTTTGAAGTGTGACAAAGCTTGACATGTTTGGGGAAGAGTAAGATGCCTAAGGTGACCATAGATTATAGTTAACAATGAAATGACATTAGAGATGAGAGCAAGGAAAATAAGAATCATGAGGGAGTGGTGGCCAATTGTCACTTGCAAACACAGAGGCAAACATCCTAAATTATAAATATTAGCAAATAAAATCCAAGAGTATATTAAAGAATACATTTTTTTCCAAGGAGAGCTTACCCCAGGGACAAAAGACATTTCAACATTAGAGAAATTCATCCTGCAATTCAGCACAGAGATTAAGGAACATTAATTACCTCAATAAAAACAAAAAGCATTCAATAAAGTTCAACACTCAGAATTAATTTCTTAGAATATCAGTAAGTCAGAAATAGAATGCAAGTTCCTCAACATAAAAAATGGTTATCAGAAACCTTCAGCAGTTAAATACTTAATTGGGAATTCTTAGAAGCATTCCCACGAAAGATAAGTGCAGGACAGAATTGATTGCTGTTATAGGTACCAGTCATTAGTGTTCTGGGGGATCAAAAGATAAGAAAATTAGAGATATAAAGATTGGAAAGAAAAAAAAAAAACTTTTACTCTGTGCAGATGATTGCCCACTTAAGAAAAATTCAAGCCGGGCACGGTGGCTCATGACTGTAATCCCAGCACTTTGGGAGGGTGAGGCAGGTGGATCACGAGGTCAGGATCGAGACCATCCCAGCTAACACGGTGAAACCCCGTCTCTACTAAAAATACAAAAAATTAGCTAGGCGTGGTGGCGGGCGCCTGTAGTCCCAGATACTCGGGAGGCTGAGGCAGGAGAATGGCGTGAACCCAGGAGGTAGAGCTTGCAGTGAACCGAGATCATGCCACTGAACTCCAGCCTGAGCAACAGAGTGAGATTCCGCCTCAAAAAAAAAAAAAAAAAAAAAATTCAGGAGAAGCAACTGAAAGCTATTACAATAAAAAAATTCAAAAAACTGTGGGTAAATACATCAATACAATTCATTCAATAGGCTTCCTATATGCCGGTACTAATTAATCTAATAATAATTTTTAAAGGATTCCATTTACAACAAAAAAAATCTAGAAAATAAATATAATTTTTAAAATGTACAAGACCTATTTAAAGATAACTAAAAAATGTACTTAATGATGTGAACCTAAATACATGAAGTAATAAACCATATTCCTGATTGGGAATTTCAAGACTTAATATTGAAAATATACTGATTTTTCCCACATATATACAGCAAAGCAATTTTGATCTAAATTCAATAGCATTTTTAATTTGGGTCTTATCCTACCAGATCCTACAAGGTGTCAAAACACATTGTATGCTATAGTAATTAAAATGGTCTATTATTGGTACAGACATTGATAAACTGATCAATGGAACAGAATTAAAAACCTAGAAACCAACTCATGTATATATGAAAATTAAGTATACAACAAAGATGGTAGTTGAAATTAATGGAGAAACAACAGACAAATTCACAAGTGGAAGTGAACCGAATAGCTATTCATTTGGGAAGAAATTGTATTAGATTCCTAATTCACACCATCCATCCCCAGGAAACAACTTTTAGATGAATTAAAGAGCAAAAACATAAAAATATTAGAAGAAAACATCAGTGAAGAAAACTGGTAAATATTTTTTTTAACTTAGGGTGGCAAGGTCTTCCTAAGCAAGGGACAAAATCCAGGAACTGTAAAATAAATGTTTCCCAGCCAGGCGCAGTGGTTCATGCCTGTAATCCCAGCACTTTGGGAGGCCAAGGTGGGAGGATCACTTGAGGTCAGGAGTTCGAGACGAGCTTGGCCAACATGGGGAAACCCTGACTCCATTAAAAATACAGAAATCAGCTGGGCATGGTGGTGCGTGTCTGTAGTCCCAGCTAATTGGGAGGCTGAGGCAGGAGAATTGCTTGCACCTGGGAAGTGGAGGTTGCAGTGAGTTGAGATCGTGCCACTGCACTCTAGCCTGGGCGACAAAGAAGAAACAAAGAGAGAGAGAGAGAAAGACAGAAAGAGAGAAAGAGAGAGAGAGAGGAGGGAGGGAGGGAGGGAGGGAGGGAGGAAGGAAGGAAGGAAGGAAGGAAGGAAGGAAGGAAGGAAGGAAGGAAGGAAGGAAGGAAGGAAGGAAGGAAGGAAAGAAGGAAGGAAGGAAGGAAGGAAGGAGGGAGGGAGGGAGGGAGGGAGGGAGGGAGGGAAGGAAGGAGAGGAGGGCGGGCGGGCGAGAAGGAGGGAGGGAGGGAAAAAGAGAGAAAGAGAAAGAAAGATAGAAAAAGAGAGAGAGAGAGAGAGAGGAAGGAATGAAGGAAAGAAGGTTGGTTTCCCAAATTTAACCTCATAAAAATTGTAAAATTCTTTGAGTTAAAATACACCATAAGGCAGGTTTAAAAGTCTGGGAAACAATACTTGCAACATACTTAACAGGTAAATGATTAATATATGGAGCATATAAAGAGTTTCTAGGCCGGGCGCAGTGGCTCACGCCTGTAATCCCAGCACTTTGGGAGGCCAAGGCGGGTGGACCACGAAGTCAGGAGTTCAAGACCAGTCTGGCCAAGACGGTGAAACCCCGTCCCTACTAAAAAACTACAAAAATTAGCCAGTTGCGGTGGCAGGTGCCTGTAATCCCAGCTACTCTGGAGGCTGAGGTGGGAGAGTCGCTGGAACCCAGGCAGTGGAGGTTGCAGTAAGCTGAGATCGTGTCACTGCACTCCAGCCTGGGGGACAGAGAGAGACTCCATCTCAAAAAAAAAAAAAGTTTCTAACAGAGGAAAAAGACAAATCCTCAGAAAAAAATGGAAAAGGAAACAGGCAACACACAGAAAATATATACACAACAAGCATGTAAAGCTGCATATCACAATTAGTGAGAGAAAAGATAGTTATTTGGTAAAAAGTAAAAAGATAGATGTCAAGTGTTGGTGAAAATGTGAAGAAAGAGACGTTCTCAAGGCCCATTTTGTGTGTAAACTCGTGAAGCTAACCAATAAAGGCCACTTGAAAATGCCCATCAAATTTTAAAATGCACATATCAATTGACATGACCCTTCTACTTCTAGGACTTTTTCCAAAAGAAATACTTGTTTGTGTGCCCCACACAACATCTTGTACATGTATACAAGAATTTCATCACAGTATTGTGTGTAGTAGTAAAAAAATTAAAATCTTCTAGCTTACTGTCAGTAAGGAAGGCAACAGTTAATTATGGTATATTGATTCTATCCCAGGCATCTCTGATTCACCATTCTTGCAAAAGACTTCAAGATTCTCTCCTATCTTTTAGGACATTGGCATTCACACTTCCTCTTTATAGACAAGTCAATGATATAAAACAAACAAGGTCTGAGGTGTCTGGGCAGCTTTCTGAAGGCATGTCTTCCTTACATACTTTGCCTAGCTTACCACCCCTCCACTGACCACCCCCCACCACTCAACCCTCCTGTAGCCTAGATGGAAAAAGAATTTAACTTGTAATACAACCTCAATACATGGCAGTCTATTCATCATTCCTTAAATAATTACAAGCCTATAGGAATCAATACTTAAGACCCTAAAATAAAATTCAGAATTGCAATATCACTATTTCCAGTATTATTAAAATAACTAGCATACACAATCTTTTGAAGTTATCAAATACTTCCAATCTAGTATTTAAAAAATTTTTACAACATCCCTGTGAGTTGTACAAGACAAATTGTTATCCCATTTCATAAGTAAGGAAACTAAGGTCCAGAAAAGGAATGTGATTGACCCAAATCCCATAGCTAATAATAGGCAGAGCCAAGATTGAGTGTGGGCTTTCTGACTGTGAAACATCTGTTCTTTATACATAAATCCAGCTCATGCCAAAATAATTAGTAATATTCCATTTATCCAGATTCTAACCTGGTAAATTTGATGCTCAGGAACATTTACCCTAACCCAGAAATGCCCCTAATGCCCCTGTAGCAGCCCCCAGACCAGCTCTCTCAAAGTCTCCCCCTGGAGCCAATTCCTTTTTTCAGGAGGCCCTGACTCAGAGGCTTTTGCCTCTAGTCCAGGAAATTGTTCCTAATCAGACTCCTGGGTTTCCCTGCCCCTGAAAGATCAGAAATAGAGAATTTGAGTGGGTGGGAGTGGGGGCAGGAGGAGCCTTTAAGAAGCAAGCTGTGCTATTCTCACTGTTTTTACTCAAACATGAATCTTTGTTCTCCGATGCAAATTTTGAGAAGTTGGTGCCAATCTGCTCTGAACAAAAGAATTCTGGTTTGAACAAACAAAATTTGGGATGGGAAGTCTGGCTTTCCTAGTTGCGCTTTTGACCATCTGCCTCTACCCACCACCCGCCACACTGGATCTCTCCCAAAGGTAGCGGTGAGCTTTGAGGAAAACTTCCCAGCTTGCTTACCAGTAATGGATGTCAAAGAAGCCCAAGGGTATCAAATGTCAAGGTTGCTAAAATAACATCCTTACAACGCTTAGGAGGTTGAACCAGCTGACCCTAAGAGCCTTCCCTCCACACCTCAAAGACCTTAGTTAGGGTCCTGTGAAAGAGGGAGGCCTTGATTTCAATGGATATTTATCAAAGGCCTAATCCTCTACTTCCTCTAAATAAAATTTTCTATTGGCTTTGTGTATATAATATTGTATTAATGGTATTATTTTAAATATATATTTTAATTAGGCAAATAATTGTTTAACAAAAGTGTACCTTTTCCTTGTTCTCATCTCTCAGCCATATACCAAAAAAACTGTAAATGGATTAATTTTTTTTTCCGCAACACTACATTGAATGTTATAAGCATTTTTTCCAATTGACAGAGATTTTTAAAATAATTTTAGTAGCTGCATATTTCATTCCACATCTATACCTCAGTTTATTTAACAGGCTATTATTGGATATTGATTTTCATAATTTTAGCAAAGCTATAAATAATGCCTCTATGAGGATCTTTGTGAATAGGCCTTTATTTTCTATTGAATGATTTACTTTAAAATCCTAGGAAGAAAAGTATTGGATTGAAGGATATATGAGTATCATTGTAGTTCTTCCTAGTTTGGGCAAACATTTAAAATGAAAGTCAGTCCACCAACCTCAGTATTGGACATTGACTTCAATTTTGCTGCTGTTAATCACAACTGTATTTGTGAGGTTTTTTACAGTTTAATATTTTCTTCCTCTATCCTTTGTTTAGTTGTAGCTACCTTAAAACAGCTTCACTTATCTTTCTCACAATCATAAGGACAGGGGCATTTTAAAACATGTGTGTATGTGTGTGTGTGTGTGTGTGTGTGTGTGTGTGTGTATCTCACATTTATGTTCAGTTGAAAAAAATACGACCTAGCAGCTCATATGGTAAATATGAAATAAAGAAGTCAGTCAGCCTGTATCTGCCACTTTCAATAATGGATTTTTCTCTGGAGTCAAAGGAATGAGCCTTTGTATCTAAATGCCTTCTTCACTGATTCCATATGCCCATATGCCTGAACCGAGTAAGCACGGCTATTAAAACAAAAATCCAACCCCATCTCAGCCCCATTGAATCAAAATATCCAGGAGGGACATGAGCATCTGTTTGTGTAAGTTGGAGTTGGGCTGGATTCTAAGTAAGCATCCTAGGTGATATTTGTCAGCAGGGACGTTTGGAAACACCTGGTTTAAACCTTGGGACATTGGGAGAAGATCACAGGGAGTCAGATTTCTAGTTACCTGAGAGAATTCCAAACAGTCAGACCTACCTAATGGTAGGGGAGGCAACTTATTCCAGGGAGGCAACTTATTCCAGGGAGGCAACTTATTCCTGTCAATGACGTTTTGTTTGGAGACCAGATTACCACAATCATCTCTCAGGAGGACTCCTTTGAGTTTGGGAGGCTTCTCTGACCACGGCACCAAAACTCCACAGAGCATCTCCTACAAGCAGGCAGAACTAGAGGCCTTTAAGTGTCTTTTCCACCCTAGCACTGCTTGATTCTGTGATTTCAAATAATAAAACAAATAGTTCACTCATGTAGCTTCAGTATTTTCCTATTTATCTCTCCAAGAAGACATAATTTGATCTTTTGATTCGTAATAGAACTGGAAAGCAAAACTATCTTTGACTCATAATACTGAGGATATTCTAGGTCTTTTAGCCACATTCCCCTTTGATGTTGAAATCCCTGTTATGACACCACAGTAAGTGACCCTCCAGCCTCCAATGAAGACTTGGTGACTTAGCACTCCCTAACTCCATAACAATCCTTTTGTAGGACCATGAAAATCATCATCTTTACCAACAACGTACACAAAATCCCATCAATTGCATAAGGGGAGGGAAAACTGAGTCACTGGCATAACTGAGGCCTCTTGATTTCTAAGTCCCTTTCTGCGGGTTCAAATGGTTATATCTGTTTGGGGTGTAAAGGAGGTCAAATCTGGGAACCTGTTCTCTAAAGAAGTAACCACCACAGTGCTGTGTGTTGAGCCCAAACATGTATAGATTTCAACCTCCTTGAAACTCCTCTTACTTAATAATCATTGCACGAAATGTCCAGTGAACTGTGAAGATGTGTGAAACATGGGGGGAGAGAGGTTAATAGCAGGGAGGGGGTCACAGCCTGTACCCACCCTCTTCAAAGCACCGTCTGCACCAGCAGCAGCAGCAGCAGCATCCCCTGGGATGTTTGAAATGCAGAACCCCAGGCCCCCAGCCATACAGAACCAGAGCCTGCATTTTGACAAGGCCCCCAGGTGACTTGCAGGCACAGCACACTAACATTATATGACTCATAGAGATAAAGAACGTTATTTAATATTTTTTTCTGATTATAACAGCGGTAAAAACTCATACTAGAAAATTTGGAAAGCATCCCCTCATCCCTATTTGGATCCTTGAGGGAAGAGGAAGGCAGCTTGCATGGGGGCATAAGCAATCAGGCTCTTACACTTCGTGATTACAAAGCCTCTCCCAGGTCTTTCTGTAATTAAGAGAGCAGTTATGTTAAGTCCAATATGACTGGCCTGGGGTAAGGGTCTCCTGTACCCTGTGCTCCCCTGGACAGCGGCTTCCCTCCCGGGTTCTGGGGCAGCCAGGAGAGGCAGGCTGGGAGGGGCTGCCGCAGTTGTTCACTTGGGCAGGATGTCAGAGGACTGGGATGGGCTTCCCATCACTGTTCTCAATCTTCTTCACAACCACGGCCCCGGTGGAGCTGGTGCGGCTGAAGCAGCTGGAACCCGCTCCAGAGTCAAAGCTGGAGCCCAGGCCGTAGCTGAGACTGGAGCTTGTGAGGCCGCCATAGGCCGTGCTCAGCCCACCAGCATAGCCACTGGCGGTCTTCATATGGACACTAACGTTCTGTATCCCAGACTCCAGCCGTCTCTCCTCGCCCTCCAGCAGCTTCCTGTAGGTGGCGATCTCTATGTCCAGGGCCAGCTTGACATTCATTAGCTCCTGGTACTCATGCACCTGCAGCGCCACATCCTGCTTAGCCCGCTGCAGGGCGGCCTCCAGCTCGGACAACTTGGCGTTGGCATCCTTAAGGGCGCTGCTTGGCATCTGCGATGGCGGCCTCCAGGAAAGCCCTCTGGCCTTTTTGAGGCCCTCAATCTCAGCCTGGAGCTGGCTGATGTTCCGGTTCATCTCGGAGATCTCAGTCTTCCTGCGCCGCAGGTCATCCCCGTGCTTCCCAGCCAGGGTCTGCAGCTCCTCATACTTGATCTGGTACATGCTCTCAGTCTCAGCCCAGCTGCTGTTGGCAGTCTCCTCGTACTGCGCCTTGACCTCAGCGATGATGCTGTCCACGTCCAGAGAGCCGCTGTTGTCCATGGACAGCACCACAGACACGTTGGAGATCTGGGACTGCAGCTCCCGGATCTCCTCTTCATACAGCTGCCTGAGGAAGTTGATCTCGTCAGTCAGCCCTTCCAGGAGAGACTCACCTGTACCTTGTTCATGTAAGCTTCATCAACCTCCTTCTTGATGAGGACAAATTCATTCTCCATCTCTGTATGCTTACTGATCCCATCCTCCTCCTTGTTCTTGAAGTCCTCCACCAGCCCCTGCATGTTGCCAAGCTCCGCCTCCAGCTTCAACTCCTCCTGGCCCAGAGTCTCTAGCTGCTGCCTAAGGTTGTTGATGTAGCTCTCGAACTTGTTGTCCATGTTGCTCTGAGTCGTCTTCTGCTGCTGCAGGAGGCTCCACTGGGCCTCCAGCATCTTGTTCTGCTGCTCCAGGAACCTTACCCTCTAGATGAAGGAGGCAAACTTGTTGTTGAGGGTCTTGATCTGCTCCTTCTCCTCAGTGCACACGGCCTGAATGTTGGGGTCCACCTCCAGGTTAAGAAGGCTCAGCAGGCTCTGGTTGACTATGACAGCAGTGATGCCTTTCATGCCACTGGCCCCACCATAGCCTCCACCCAGGCCACCCCGAAGGTTGCTGCTGCCCACTCAGGAGAAACTCAAGGAGCTGAGGTAGACACCAGGCCCACTCATGTAAGAGTGGCTGCTGAAGGCCGGGGGGCCAGAGGTGGACACCTTGTAGGATTTCTGGGTCACTCTGATGGACATGGTGGAGGCAGGAGTCGAGGCAGGTGGGCTGAGCCAGGTGGAGATTCCAGAAGGAGTGGAGATGGGGCTTTTTTTATGAGATGGGGTCTCACTATGTTACCCAGGCTGGTCTTGAACTCCGGGTCTCAAGCAATCCTCCCACCTTGGCCTTCCAAAATGCTGGGTTTACAGGTGTGAGCCACCGTGCCTGGCCTAGATTTTGCATCTGGTTCCTTTGCTCAACATTGTCTGTAAGATTCATCCGTGATGTTTTTCTTATAGCAATAATTCATTTTCATTGCTGTATATTATTCCATTATGTGAATACACACAACTTTTCTTTTGTATTTTGTTCAGTGTTTCTAGCTCTTAGCAGGAGCATTAGGCTGCTACAGCCTGCTCAACCATAGCCAGAAGCAGAAGTCCACTTATATATTTTTGTTAAATTCTAAGAAGTAGAATTCCTGGGCATAAAGAAACAAATATTTTTTAGGCCATTGATGCACACTGTTCATTGTTTTCCATAAAAGCTGTGACGATTTACACTCAAGAAAAATCATGAAGTTCTTCTGAGGGATGAGCATCAAGAGTCATCCTAATAATAACAAAAAGTTTTAAATCTTACTAATAGTATTTAATATTGTCAATCTTGTATTAAAGCTGTTTCATATATAAATTATAAATATTAAAATGCTGGTATCATATTTCATAAAGGTTTTTGTGCCAATTTATTACTTAATTCTCACAAAACTCTGAGGGGTAAATTTTATTGCTGTCTCATTTTAAAGATGAAGGAACTATGGCTCAGAAAAACTGAAGTGTCCCGTCTATGTTACCTGGCTAACAGCCAACATAGTCTTCCTTACCCATGCCAGGCTACACCTTGCCTAAATTGCTGAAGAAGCATCCCAGATTCTTCAGGGTAAAATAGGTACCAGGGAGAAGGACATGTCACCCTTTTGTATGGAAATGAGCATCCTTCAAAGCCCAGTTCAAATGACAACCCCTTTCCCAAGGGACTCTTTCCTCCCTACCCACCCTATTGGAAGTAACACAACCACAGCTTTCTTCTGGAAGCCACACCCCTATACTAGAAAGGGGCCCTTGCCGATCCTGGAATGTCACCACTGAGATCATTTGGTCCAGGGATTACAAACAGGGAGCACACACCAGTGAGGCTCCCCGCTTCCTTGCCAATGGCAGACATAACAAATCAATCACCATCTAGCCGCGGTCTCCCACACTGAGTCCATCTGAGATCATCTCACCCTCAACTGCCACGCTGGCTTTGTCTCTGTTCCTTGTGCATGCCAAGTTCCATCCCACCTTGTGATGCACACATTGGCTGCAGCCAGATTTCCTCATGACTGAGTTGTTCTTGTCCTCTCAAGTCTCAGCTCAAATATCACCTCCTGCTGATCCCCACAAATCTAAGGTAGCATCACCTTCCCTGAGTTGTCTTCTGTTATGATCATTTTTAAATTTAATTTATTTAGCTGTCTGTTTTTATGGTGGTTGTATCCTGAGAACTGAGCCTCTTCTAAGTTGTTCACCTATTCCCCAGTGCCTGGAAGAGTCCCTGGTACTCAGCAGTTGCTCAATTAGTAGTTGCTGAATGAGTGAGTCAATCAAGATGCAATTTTCTGCTGAGTTCAGGTATGACCTGAAAAGCCTTCCCATCACAGTGTTACAGCCATTCGCTACCAGGAATCAGAAGTAAAATGTGGGATAAAATCTTTTTGCCATGCCTAACTTCCTTAATTCCACATTTTACAGATGGGAAAACAGAGGCCCAGAATAAGAGACATGCCTTTCCCAAAATTACAGAATGAGGGAGGGACGGAGCTAGGACTGACACCAGCTCCTCCCACACCCCCATCCTTCCTGCTCCTCCCCAGTACAGGGAAGCGCCTGAAGAGCTGTCGTAATGGCTCAGTCACAAAGCAGAGGATCCTGGCCTCCGAGCTCAGGAGCTTGCCTATGAATTACGCACCTAATTACCAGCTGCCTTTTTTTTTTCTATTCTGTGGGTAAAAGTCTGATCACATAGAAGATTCTCTCTGTGTTTCCGTGGATACCAAGCAATCTAATTTCAAACTCCCTTGCAAATGGCAAGTGAGTGAACTTAATTTTAATAAAAACAAGGAAAATCATACGTGTGAGCTTAATAAAATCTAATTTGGGCAATTTAGAGCTAGAAAATAAAGCCTTTATGTAAAAACTAGCAATTAGCTTTATGAAACAATACAGTGAACCTTGGCATAGGGGAGAGTTGGGAGCTGGAGGACTCTGAGGATAAGGAAATGTGGCAATAATATAAGAAAGCTAAAGGGGCAGGGAGCCTGGTTCCTGGGGTCAGAGGGTTCAAGTACACAAGTGACCACTTCTTAGATCTGTGACCTTGGGAGAGTCACTTTTCCTCTCTAGACCCTATTGTCTAAACGCAGTGTCCTTGTTTATAAATGAGGTTAATAAAACCTCCTTGACCTAGTAGAATGGTTGTACAGACAATAAGAAAACAAATAGACAAGAGCTTTGTAAAAGTGTCCAGCAATTATTAGCTCATCATTTGTCCCATTTAACATCTTCCCAGCAAAGAGTGAAGAGAAGGCTAGTGGAGACTATCACCTGGATCGGGGATGTAGGATGGAGTGGTGTTACTGGAGAGGGGTCCTGATCCAGACCCCAACAGAGGGTTCTTGGACCTCGCACAAGAAAAAATTTGGGGCAAGTTTAAAAAGTAAAGTGAAAGCAAGTTTAAAAAAAGTAAAGGAATAAAAGAATGGCTACTCCATAGGCAGAGCAGGGGTGTGGGCTGTTCGACTGATTATACTTATCGTTATTTCTTGATTATATGCTAAATAAAGGGTGGATTATTCATGAGTTTTCCAGGAAAGGTGTGGGCGATTCCCGGATCTGAGGGTTCTTCCCCTTTTAGACCGTACAGGGTAACTTCCTGACATTGCCATGGCATTTGTAAACTGTCATGGCACTGGTGGGAGTGTCTTTTAGCATGCTAATACATTGTAATTAGTGTATAATGAGGAGTGAGGATGACCAGAGGTCACTTTCATTGCCATCTTGGTTTTGGTGGGTTTTGGCCAGCTTCTTTACTTCAACCTATTTTATCAGCAAAGTCTTGTGACCTGTATCTTCTGCTGACCTTCTATCTCATCTTGTGACTAAGAATGCCTAACCTCCTGGGAATGCAGCCCAGTAGGTCTCAGCCTTATTTTACCCAGCCCCTGTTCAAGATGGAGTTGCTCTGGTTCAAATGTCTCTGACAGTGGGGGTAGAGGATAGGTATGCAACCTTCCACGTTCACCTTGCATTTAGATGTCACAGACCTATGGCACACTGCCAGAGGTGACTCCCAGCAGTGGTTTACAGGACCCAGAAGCAAATCTCCAAGTCAGAGTGAGCCTGGGGGAAGACCTAAGGCTCTTGACATGTAATCACTACAGCCCAGCACGTCTGCCCCGCTGACAGGTCCCCTTTACATAGAGATCTCCACAGGCAGATTGTATTATTCCCATTCTACAGAGGAGGAAAATGAACCATTGGGAGGTGCAGCAGCTAAACTCAGGTCACACAACTAGTTGACCCAGCCAAGACTCAAGCCAGGTTTCCTGACTCCATCCTCCAGCCCGCTTACCAGCACCTCCCATGGTTACAAAAGCAAGTGACTGTGAGACTGAGAACCTGCTATATCTGTTGTGTCCCTTCTTCCCCAAGGGCATGTGCAGCTTCTATCAGAACTGCTAGGAGCCACATCCGCAAAGAGCGTGGTCTTCATCACACATCACTCCAGAAGCAGTGGCTTTTCCACTCCAGGCAGAAAGCAATTTTTTCCTAGTGCCTTCCCAGAAGCAAAGTGGGTAATTAATTGCACTGAATAACACATTAAATGTACTAATAATTGGGTAGTCACAGCAAAATGATTACTTTGAAGAAATATTACCAATTCCCTGTTGTACTTAACATTTCTCCTTATTTATCATTACCATTTTAATCAATAATAGTCACAATACTAATAAATCCATCTTAATTTTAATTGTTTTCAATTTGATGTACCAGTACTTGAGTATTCTGAGCATACTTCATTATTTATAATAATTTAAGATCACTTAAAGGCAAATTACATAGTTTGTACTTTCAAGTAGGTAGGTAATTATCACAAAGTTTCTCTAGATTCAACATTTCCATGCACTGAGCAGTGTGAGGTGTCAGGTGTCTGCCCTTTTCTGTTAGGCTCAAGGGTCAGGGATGGAGAGGATAAAGGAAGATTCTCAAAGCCTCCACTTGAATTAGCATATTCTGGCCTTTTAAAAGAGGCTTGGGTCCCTGAAAGTATGATTAATAGCTCAATGGCTTTGCCTTTACTTATGTTGTCTAGCCATAAATGCAGTATTCATCCATTCATTCACCAATGCCCAGGGCCAAATACTGCACTAACACCAGAGACAGGGAGACAGAGCGAGAAACTTAGAAAGTGTGAGAAAGGCTGACTGTAGTCAACAACCAGAAAAGGTAAATAACATGTAACTGAAGGAATCGAGGAGTACTTCTGGGAGGCAGAGGCATTTTCCTTGGTCTGGAAGGGTGGGTAACATTTGTTAGGGAAGTGAGGGAGGGAATGGACTCCAGCTTTGGCAGAAAGTCAGTTAGGAGGCTCTGGCAGAATGGGGGCTTTTCAAGGCAACAGTGGAGATAATGAGAGAGAAAGTTCAGAAGGAAGAACCATAGCCTGTGTAAAATTGACCCTCGGATGTGGCTTAGAGTGGATGATTGGGAGTTAGTGATGCCAGAATGGAGAAAGAGGGAAGCCAGGAGGAGGAAGCCAGGTGGAAGAGAAAAGATGGGTTTCTTAGCAAATCACTAAGTTCTGAGGGCCATAGAGTAGCCAGGGGAGAAATCTAGCAGGTAAAGTGGAGAAGCTGGCTAAAGCCCAGAGGAGTAGACAGCACTGGAGAAAGGGTCTGGAAACCCTCTGGTAGAGAGTCCCATGGGAGAGAAGGGTGACAGTCACAGCTCCAACCTCTGTGGCCTTCACTTCACAGGTATGTACTAAACTGGCCACAGCCTCATAGTCTTCAAGCCCCAGCTTGGAGGGCCCAGCCGAGAAAGTTTCTTCTCCCCTTCTCTGTCCAGGGCCAGCATAAAGGGCACATCTTTTTGAATCAAATTGTACTGAATTGAAATTGCACAACTGTGTTGTCAATGGCCCTGTTTTGTGAGGACATACTGCTGCCTGAAGGGGAGGGTGCAGGGGTTAACAAGACCCAGAGAAGTCATGCTGATAATGTGGAGATTAACAGCAATGGATGGGTCTACGTCTCCACTCTGCATGGCTGGGGTATCAAGGTCCTGGCACCAGCAATTATTTGCTAGGGTGTTGCAACTGGTGCTAATGATTTCTAGAAACCTAGAAGTTATAGGAGAGGAATTTAATGGGAAAGAGGCTCCACCTCCTGGTAATACTCAAAACCAACATTTCTTCAGTGCTTTACAGTTTATAAGCTTCTGTCAGTTTTTAAAATCTCATTTAACTGTCTATCTTGATCTGGGTGGTGGTTAGCAGCTGCACATATATGTAAAAAAAATCATTGAGCTTATAGTTAAGATTCATGTCCTTGAGTCTATGTTAGTTATACTGCCATTTAAATTGTGTAAATAAATACATGGATAAATAAATAACTTCTCATTTAATTCTTCTAACCATCCTATGAAGTTAGCAACTTTGTTATCCACAAGTGAAGAAATCTGAAGCTGAATGATTAACCCTGGATCCTGAGCTGATGAGTGAAATGACTAAGAAGCCAGAATGGGCTGGCATGGATTCCTCTGGTGCAATTTGAATAACAGGGATTATAACATCAACAGGGCTTGGAAGGACTGAAGAGGGAGCAATCATGGAGCCAAAGGGCCCTTTGAGGTCTTTGGGGATGAGATCTGCTGTCTCCACCTGGCCCTTCCTTTCCCTGGGACACAGGTTTGACTTGGGAAGATATCTTTCTAAGTGCACATTTTCAATTGAATCACAACCCAGAGACAGGGAAAGTTCCAGGAGTCTGCATCTCAGGAGTCCTCCAAGTTGTTCCCCATCAGTCCCTCAAAGTCCCCTTGGAAATTTGCTCAAAATGAATAACACAAAGTAAAACCATCCTGGCATTGTCAACAGGTTAGACATCATACCTTCTTGTTCTTTCAAAAAGGAGCTGCTAACAAGCACCAGAATCTACCTGGCCCTTGGACCTCTGGAAGGGAATAGGAAGGAAGCCTGTCCTCCTTTCCGCCTGAGGGAAACAGACTCCTAAACCAAACTAACAAAACGAAGACAATAGCACGTGACAAGCAGAAGAATGTGCAAAGTGGGAATCCCAAGCAGAATGTAACCAGCTCAGCTCCGAGTGTCCAAGGAAGGCTTCACACACACATAAAAGGGGTGTGACTCGATGTATGCTTCTAAGCATAAACAAAGGTTTGGTGAGCAGAAAAGAGGAATATGTATTCCAGGCACCAGGAACAGCATAAGCAAACACCCAGGGGCAAAAGCATTTCAGATGAGGTTGGGGAGAAATCATGGGTAGTCAGAAGGGCCCAGGAATCTGGTTCCTTTCTTTACATATGAGAATTCCATTAAGGATACCCTTGTACCTCACCCGATTAGACAAGAGTTGGAGTAGAAGTGCCTCTGGTCTCAGTGGACTTTTACAAAGCTTGCGATTCAGATGTAGCAGGCTTCTGTTCTTGTCCTTATGTCCATGAACTCTAAAGGACTCAGAAATCTTAAGTTCAACACCACAAAATGTTAACAATTTAGCTTTCTCTTGGTTAATCCAGTCTGCATCCTCCCCATATTCCTCTGCTTAGGAAAGCCCATCCTTAGGAACCTGACCTCCTCCAGGTTTCCAGCCCATTCTCAACTTAAAAGGAGGCAGAGTTTGGATATAGTATTTTCCCTGTGCCAAATAGCATAGTAAATTCATGCTTGACATATTTGTGTGCAACACGCATTTGAAGAATCTTCCAGAATCATGTTCTGGAAATAAGAGAGTGCCAATAGCCAGGCCCTGATTTACCACACCCTGAAGTGGAGCTTTCTAGTAGAGTCATTCATGCAGTTTCTGGTCCTACCTTTGATATTCGGGAATTTTTTTCTCTGGTACCTGAGAAAATTAAACCACTCCATTTCTCTCCAAGTTTCCAGCATCAAGATGGGATTGAATCTCTGTCAGATATCAGCTTTCAATGTGATGAATGGGCTCTTCGCTTCTGCCTTCACGTCTGGAAGGTCCAGATCCCCAACTGGGATCACTGATCCACCTGGGGAAACGGCATTTGACAGACCCACAGCTTCCTGGGGCCACTGGGGATCAGGTTGCAGACAGGGCTCGGGACAGGAAAAAAAAATTAACATCTTTTTGCTCAATCTAGATGTCATTTGAAACAATACTCTTCAAGCTCTCTACCCTGGGGATTTATTAAGTTATCCGCAAGCAACTCTGAAATAAACCACACTCATGGCTTTATGTTCTTTCCCTGTCCCACCCCAACCCAGGCTTCTCCCCCATTTAACCTGCTACATTCCAGGTAGGAAAGAGGGAGGACAGGACCTGTGGTCTGACGATCAGAGTTCAAATCTCCTCTCAACCAAGTTTATTATTATGTGGTTTCAGGCAAAACTCTCTGAAGAGCCTGTTTTCTCACCTGCAAAATGAATGTGAAAGCACTTCCCAGGGTTGATTGATTGATTTATTCATGTATTATTCCTCTAATTCACTGTATGCTTCTGTGCCAGACCCAGTTCTAGAGGCTGGGAGTACAGAGATGACTCTCACCTGTCCCTGCTCTCTGGAGGTCAGATGAGAGAATGAATGCAGCCATTGCTTTGTAAATCACACGACACCACGCATCTTAATTATCCCTCCTACTACAGTGGTCTGACACTCAAAATGCTTGTAATAGGAAATTACAACAATGATTAAGAGTGAAAGCTTTGGCGCGAGACTTGGGTCACTTACTAGCCGTGTGACTAGCATAAAATCCTTAAGCTCTCTAGACTTGGTTTTTTCATCTACAAAATGGGAACAATAACAGTTCTTTCTTCAGAGGGCGGTTTGAAGGAGCACATGGAATAACGCACCTGAAATCATTTAGAGAACTGGCTGGCACTTATAAGTGCTCGACAACTGTTAGCTATCATTGTCATACTCATTCTCATTAGGATGATAATGATGTTCATTATTTTAAGAGCAGACAATCGAGCACAGCAGTCCAAAACCACTTTCCTCGCCCCCGGAAGGAGATGAGAGTGAACGAGCTGGTGCATTGACGCGCGCCTGGGGTGCCACGTGGTGACATGGGTTTCTCCTGTTTATCCCTCGAGGCTTCCTTTCAGCGTCTTCTTCACCAGCAGCTGCTCTGTCAACAGTCCATATGCTGCCTCGGCTACGAAGCAGCTTTCAAGAGGGGGCTGCCAACCCCGTAGGAGAACTTTGAAGACAAGTTCAGGGGCACGCGTGCTGGGGCGGCAGTCACCCAGCCCCCGTGAGCCTTGGGCCCTCCCCTCCCGCCCGGCCTCCCTGCACCCCTTCTGGTGGCGGAAGTGGAAGGGAGGGGGGCGCAGGCAGCCGGGCCTGGTTCCGGAGAGGGTGTGCGCGTGGCAAGGAGGCCAGCTGGAGGAACAGGAGGGGACAGATGCCATGGGGGCCCGGATTTGTTCCTGCAGGAAGAGTGCAAGGAGCTAATTGTTTAATTACCCAGGAGCGGCTTCTCCGTGGCCCTGCCACGCCGTGTGGAAAGAACTCCAGTTTGTGCCTGTCAAACAGTCGGTGGGCGGCTCTGGGAAGGAAAGGGAAGGCGGTCCTGAGCCTGGATTTCTTCCAGCCTTGTGCTGCAGAGTCACTTCTAGCTCTGGACCCTGAAGCCTTACAAATACTGCTTTGAAAAATTCAAGCATAGGTACTACATCCCTTCAGCTTAGCTGGCTGTTGGAGAAAATTATACCCGGTGCTTTTCTCTCCCCCCACATCACCCTCAACATAAACACGCACACACACCCCTTATACCCTGCCATTGGTCATTTCCTAGTTTCCAATCCATTCTGTAAAATATGGAAGTCCTTGGGTCCTGGCTTGGTTCTTTCCTACGCGGGTTCCCAGCATTTTCCTACTGTCAGGACTTTGCTATGCTGGGCACGCCATCTATGTGCCCTTTTTACGCAGCCCTTTGTAACCAGGGCCTTCTGCATCATCCTTCAGGAGGCAGTTTTGCACCCTGTAGTCCCAGCTATTTGGGAGGCTGAGGAGGGAGGATCACTTGAGCCCAGGAGTTTAAGGCTGTAGTGAGCTGTGATTGTGCCTCTGCGCTCCAGCCTGGGCGACAGAGTGAGGTCCCATCTCTAAATTAAAAGGAAAACATCCACCTTTCCTTAGGCTGTCATTATATATAATATGACATGTACATACATATTATGTTTCCTGTCTGTCTTTAATTTCAGACTATTTTGTATGAAAAGAAAAGTAATTGGCCTCTGTACAGCACCTTCCTTTGTACAAGAGATTTCCACTCACACTCTTCCATCTCTACCTCCTAAGTGACAACCTTGTGAAGTGGGCAGTGTCCACTTCACAATGCAATCCGGTGGTAGATAAGAGTATTTACAAATCACTCTAACATGCTGTGTACCTTGGGGTAGCCCTTGAAACATGGGAGACTAGACCTTATTTAGCCCTTGCAGACACATTTCTCAAGTCCTAGCAGTTGGCCACTGCTGGAATCACCCTTTCCAGACTCCTACCACCCCTTCAGAGAATTCTGGCCTCATAATCTCACACCCAAGACATGTGAGTGTAACAGTAGGAACTGCATGGGTTGTATGTAAAAAAGATACAGTTACCATGTGTTTAACCACATCTGTAGGTGCTTATTTTTTCTCACATAACAATTCTAGATTGCCACCTCATAGTTGCAAGATAACCGCTCACTTCTAGCTGCATACTCATATTCTCTAAGGAAAGGGGGAAAAAAGGAAGCAACAAGATGGAAGAGGCAGTCACCCTATCAGGAAAGCAAAGTCCCCAAAATAACCAGCAGGTTTCCAGTTACATCTCTCTGACCAGAATGTGTCATATGGCTACCCTCAACTGCAAGGGAATCTGGGAAATGTAGTTGTTTAGTTGGGCATCTTGTCAACCCAAACAATATCAGCATTCTATAAATAAAAAGAAAAGGGAGAAGGACACAAACGTGTGGTGATCTTAAGGTGTGCCTTCCTCACAAGAGAATAGGCTCTAGGAGGTCAAGGAACATATCTGTTTATGCTCATGATTTTTGTCCCAGAGCCAAGCCCAGTGCCTGGCACACAGTGGGTGCTCTTTAATATGTTTGAAATGGGAGAGTGAGCCTGGGCAACATGGGGAAACCCCATCTCTACTAAAAATACAAAAATCAGCCAGGCGTGATGGTGCATGCCTGTAGTCTTAGCTACTCAGGAGACTGTGGCAGGAGGATCACTTAAGCCCTGGAGGTCGAAGCTGCAGTAAGCTGTGATTGAGCATTCCAGCCTTGGTGACAAAGCAAGGCCCTGTCTCAAAAAGAAAATAAAAATAATAAATGGGGGAATTAATGAATCAATGAAATGACTGCTAAAGTCATCATTATTAAGGTATTTTAATCTCTAAATGGGCTTAAATCTCAGGCCCCTAAAACCCTTTCACACATCTGGTATTTGCCAAAGTTAAAACGCTTCCGACACTCCAGCTTCTTCCCGTGTCCTCTGTGTTCTCTGTGTGTCACTTGGATAACCCCTAACACCCATTATCAGGTCACAATAAATCAAATCTGCAGCATTTCATTCTGGGTTACCTGGAATATAGCTCTCATATTCATAAATTAATAGCCAATTATGGAGCATGAGATAAATAATCCCCAGCATCAATACATATCATCCATAATTACAAAGACAGGATCAGGTGTATCTATGCATAACACTTGGCTGGAATTCCCATTTTTAATGCAGGTATTTATTGCCACATACATATCATTTTGAGGAAAGGGTAGTTTTATACCTTTTGATAGAAAAGACACCTACATAGATAAAGCCCTTTCATAAAATGCTGTAAATTTGATAAATGAATAAAAGCATAAAATTTAGCCAGAAGTTTTCTCTTGGATGAATGGGTTTTAAAATACTTACAGTGTGTTTTTAAATAACAGAAAAAAATAGGACACCCCAATCAGATCTGGAAACCCTCAAAAAGAGATCGCATTTTAGGTGAACTGTTTATAGAAAAAGCTGGCTTTCATTAACTTAAACCTCCAGGAATTGGCTCTGTGGGCTCTGGGAGGCAAAGATAGTCCCAGGCCATTCCAGAAGAGGTCAGGGGGTTTGATGACCTCTTCTTTCTCTAATAGACAGCAGTGTCTCAGCGTGAGAGCTGGGGGTACAGGGTCAGAGCTGGGGGTTTTCTGTGTTCTTAATGGTGCCCAGCAATGGTGTTGACTAATCCATTAACTTAACCCACTAACCGTACTTCATTACAATACATTCAGAATTTCACTGAAAGACACATGGGTTCTTCAGGAAATTCTTACTCCTTGAACCTCAGTTTCTTCATCTTTTCTACAAAAAGAATAAAAGTAGCCATTCTGTGTGCCTTTCCAGTATGGTTGTGAGGATCACATAAAGAGAACATGAAGCAAACTATCATACCCATCATCTCACATCATTACCCATTTGTGTGTGTGTGTGTGTGTGTGTCAAGAGCAGCTAAAATCTACCCATTTAGCAAGAATCCCATACATGAAAACATGGTGTAGATGGTAACACGCTATGCCAGTGAGAGAGGTTTTTAGGATGGGTAATGATTTTTACAGGAAGTATCTTAGTGGGATTGTTTGGGTTGGGGATCGTACATCCCCAGCACTAAACATGGCATATCTGTTGGACAGCAATGGGATGCAGGGTTGTACTCACTCACACTCGAATAAGGAAGGACCATTGTCCCATAAATAGGGGCTGTGTGATGCCCAGGAGTCTGGATGTGTGAGCTCTCCTTCTGCACCTGCCACTCTCTTATCCTGTATGTTTGAGCTAGTTATTTTCATGCTGTGAATCTGTCTTCTCATCTGAAAAAATGGAGGTGTCAAACTAACAAATCTCTGGGGAGCTGTTCTGGCTGTAACATAGTAATTCTGATGCTACGGAATCCAGGATCCCAGTGTGTGGTGGGATCAGGGACCTGTTCAGATGGACATCCACCCTAAGGCCGTCTGAGACCCTTTCTGGCTGCCCTTGCCCTGCTCATCAATGTCTCTCAGAAGATCTTCTCTAGCCTCTTGAGGGTCCTCCCCGACCAACTCAGGAACCTTGACAGCCTCTGAGACCAGCCAAGTTAAGGGTCTTAGGACAGGGCTGAAACACCACCTCTGTCTCAAGTTTGGTGTTGTCTACCAAGAGCCTGACTGGGGGACATCAAGGCAACCTTCCCTGAATTCATCAAACAGTTCCAAAAGCCTGCAAACAGGTGCTGGCTTTTTAAGAGAAATAATTTCTGTGGCTCTCCACTCTAGCCACATTAGTCATTCAAGTGTTAAGGGACAATATAAATTCCTGTCATCCTAGTTTATGTGACCACTAAGATTTATTCCAAACGACAGGTCATTAATGTTTCTTCTCTTATTTTTTTTCTCAGATTCACTGAAAATTCATATTTCTGCTTCGTTATAGACTGCTAACAGCTATGTTTTTGGTCAGAAAGTCAGCAATAAATCTGAATTTAATAAACTGACAAAAGATCACTATCCCAGAGACGGTCTGAGCCCACATTCCTCCTTTCCTTCCACACAAATGCTTTTATACTGATGTATCTTCCACATAAAAGCTACATTCACCATCTTAATAGTCACCTTCCCGCCACCCCCTTCAATGTTTTGCCGTTTTAAGGCTGACTATATAATTATGGATTGTCAGAGCCTGAAGGCCCCACAACAATCGCAGCGGGTGGGGAAAAACCTGAACTCCAGGCTCAGCCATTCCCCTGCCATGCGACCTTGGACACATGCTGAGCCTCAGTTTCTTTATCCATAGAATGGAAATCATAGTCCTCATCCCATCTGCCTCTCAGGGGACCATGAGGATTAGATTCAAATGACAGCAGGGTGGAAACCATGAAGCTCTATGCAATTGGGGGTCAGGGATTGTGACTGCTTTTTAGTTGCAAATGTTCAGCATGTTAGAGCCAGCACGCATGTTAGAGATTCTTCACTTTACAAAAGAACACTGAGGTAGCAGCAAGTGGACCTCTCCCCTCAGGGAACCAGATTCTCCTTTCGGGTGTTTTTTCTATTACACAATAGTCTCCCCCAAATCTCACCTACTTGCTGTTGAAAAAGGTTTAGAGGAGGAGTTCTCTGAAGTTTCCTGGAACGCCTCACCCCACTACAGATTGCTTGGATAAGGAGGCTCTAAGAACTTTTTGGCTGGGACCAGAGTCATGACCATATCTTTGTTCACCTCCAATCAGTTGTGAGTACCTTGAGGGAAATTCTTGTATAGAGTAGGCATTAGGGAATGACTATTTGAATGAATTCTGAATTAATCCAAGGGGGCTAATGTTCTGGCTAAACTCCCAATAGCATTATGGGTTATTGGGAGGCACCTATCCTAAGATCTGATCATCCCTTCCAGAAGGCAGCAAAACTATCTCTTAGAAAATGGAAAGCCTAACCCCTTCCTTTCGGGGACTTTCAGATGCACGCTAAGAATTCCAACTACTGCACTCCCCAAAACTGTGGACCAGAATGAGGACTTTTAGGGGACTGGCATGCAGACAAATACATCAAGCCTTCTATAAACTTCCACCTTCAAACTCTCTATAAACTTCTGTCTGGCTTTGTAAATAACAACCATATAAGAATGTTCCCAATAAACACTGGAAGCAGAAATGAATAGACATTTCCGAGGACCTGTTTCTGACTAGTTGAGCAAAGCTTATAAAAGTTATGCTGTGTGCTCCGTCACCCTTTTTACTATTTCATAACGTCATCCATAAACCCAGAATAATTCTTATTTACCAACTCTCTCTCTGCATGATTTTGCAGTCTCCAGCCAAAACTTGATGCAAATGGTGAAAAAATTAATCCTGTTGACTAAAATTAGAAAGCTCTAAAATTAGGGTGGTTTAAAAAAAAAGAGAATGGGCTGCCCTGAGTAATAGTGAGTCTCCCATAACTGGAAGTATGTAAGCAGAGACTAGAAGACTATCTGCAAAATGGTCTAAAAGAGGAATTCCTAAAATTGAGTGGGCAATTGGCTTAGACTACCTACAAGTCTTCACAAATCTGAAGTTCTGGAAATTGAAGATGTTGGTTCCCCCCAAAGCTTTTCTGCAGGCCTAGTGTCTGCCAGGCTGTGTGCTGGGAATGGATGAAGTAGACCCAGCTCCTAGTGATGCTAAGTGAAACCCCAGTGTGATGGTTAACACTGAGTGTCAACATGATTGGCTTGAAGGATGCAAAGTATTAAGCCTGGGTATGTCTGTGAGGGTGTTGCCAAAGGAGATTAACATCTGAGTCAGTGGGCTGGGAAAGGCAGATCCACCCTTAATCTGGGTGGGCATCATCTAATCAGCTGCCAGCACAGCTAGAATATAAAGCAGGTAGAAAAACGTGAAAAAGCTAGACTGGCCTAGCCTCCCAGCCTACATCTTTCTCCCATGCTGGATACTTCCTGCCCTTAAACATGGGACTCCAAGTTCTACAGTTTTGGGACTTGGATTGGATCTCTCCTTGCTCCTCAACTTGCACACGGCCTGTTTTGGGACCTTGTGATCACGGGATCGCCCATATATATAGGGGAGTTTATTAAGTATTAATAAGATTATATATATCCTATTAGTTCTGTCCCTCTAGAGAACCCTAATACAGCCAGCTTAGTGAGAAGGCAGATAAGCCTCCAGCTAACTCCAGTGCAAGGCAGAATGGTGAACAGGTTGGAAAGAGGTGACCAACAGCCAGCTATGAGTTTGAGGGATAGTTGTGATGAAGAACCACCCAGAACTGGAGGAAGTCCCCACGGCCTGCTTCCTTGAGTTAGAGGGCTCTGGTTATGGGGAAACTGTCTATATATAATAATACATTTTATTGAGCATTTATTAGGTGCCAGACACTTAGTCTACTTGTCAGTTAATAGACGTAACAGTCCAAGGTAGGTACTACTGCCTTCCCCTATTTTACGTATGAAGAAATCAAGGATAGAGAGGGCAAGTAACGTGCCCAAGGTCACATACCCTAGTACAAGGTCAGGCCCTGATGTAAAGGTAGGCAGTCTACTTCCAGCCATTGCTCCTAATGAGGCTGCTTTCTCAATGCCTCTGGAAGAAAAATGAAAGGTTTGGACCAGGCTGTCTGTAATGTCTGGCCTGCCAAAACACCAGGAATGTCCAGTACTACACCTCCAGGATGGGGCTGAGAGGAAAGCAGGATTTCCTGGACCAGGTGAATGCAGCATCCATATTAACTTCATTCTCCCAAGTATGGATTCCCGAGCCTTGAACTCCATAGTATCTCTGAGAAGCCTTCTCACACACAGCTTCACCTTCCTAAAGCTCCCCATGAATTCAGAACAGAAGAGGAAAGCCTCGTTCTAGGATGCCCGCATCCACATAGATTATTCCATAAACTCCTTTGACTTTCAGCTGGAGTTAGATCTGGTTTCTGAAATCCAGACCATGAAGGGGTGGGGCGAAGTTCTGGGAGGGCCAAGCTGGGAATGTCTGGTACACACAGAGAAGGTGCTGCCCTTGACCTGGACAGGCACTGGGACAAAGTAAGAAGACAGGTGAGCTACAAGGCCATCAAGTAGCCCACAGTTCAGAGTAAATGACAAGACTGCAGCCTCACAGGATGTGGGGGCGTTACAATGTCAATTTAGTGAAGCTGGAGTTGTGTTTCTTAGAATTCCCTTCTCTGGGTCATGCCAGGTCAACTTTGGCCACAAGTACATTTTGCAAGAGATTCAGAACAAAGAAAGGCAGCAGCAGCTACATTCTTGTTATGCTCAGAGGCCAGGACAGGGCACAAGCCCTCACAGACATTGTCACATATCTTCTGGGTGGTATGGGCCAGCATTGGGACCTGCGGCTTCCCCCAAGCCCACCAGCTCCTGAAAATGCTCTCATTTTAGCTCCCCTGATCCCCGGGCCAGTTCAGCATTTTGCTTTTGCTCCATGAGAAAATGTACAATTTCTGTAAATCATCCCCCTCATCAAAGTTGGAGTCTTGGGCGAAGTGAGACATCAGTGTGGATTCCACCCCATTCCCTGAGTTCCAGCCCATCCAGTTTATCCTCAGTTCCCCACTTCCTGTCCATCATTTCTTCCCCACTTCTGTATCTGACGCTGATTTCAGGCCTCAGCACCAGACACAGAAATAACAGCCTTGCATAGACCAGTCCCCGCAATTATATAAGGTGAAATGTCTATAGCCAACCCCTTACTATGTCTATCTCACCAAGTGGTTCTGCTTCTCGGACTGAACCCCAAGTGATATGAAGAGGAAAACAAGGCCAATCCTGGCAGAATAGAAGGAGGGATAGGCTCGATGCCAATTCACAGCAGAAGTCAGTTTGTCTGGTGCAGGACCTGATGAAGCTCTTGAGCTTCTGAATGTGGGCTAATTAGCTGTCTTGTGAAAGTATTGATCTCAGAACCTAAAGACCCAACCAGTCAAGGAGCAAATGGCTTCAGTTAATGGAAGGCTGGAATTAGCTGGGGTCACATCAGAACTGTTGTATGACTTAGATACACCACTATAGCCGCTACAGACACCACACACACACACACACACACACACACACACACACACACACAGAGAGAGAGACAGAGAGAAAGACATAGCATCTATAGTCTTCCCTAGTCAAGCAGTACTTTTGGTGGCTTTCTTTTACTCCTTTCTCCCTCCATCCGTTTTCCTTTGAGTTGATGCTTGAAGTTTCAATGACTTTCTTAAATCCTAAAAAATAATATCTGTCCAAGTAGTGGACAGCTTGTGCCCCGGAGGAGGCCACTCATGTGTGGTTCTGGGAGGGCCAGCCAGACTCTTCTGGCCTCAGAGAACCTACAGAGGAACAGGAGTAAGGTAACTACTCTTAGTCCCTGATGTGACAAGAAGCTGCTCCTTGGACCTGTGGGCAGAAGCTTGCTCCCTCTGCTCAGAAGCAGAGTGACCATGGCCGTTTTGTTCACCACTGTCCCTTAAGGCTAGAATTGCCTAGGCCCCATAGGCACTGGAAAGATCCCAGTGATTTTACCCAACAGTTGACCTGACAAAATCATGAGCAGGTTAAGGAAAAGAACATCTCTTTCAGCCAACACTCAATAACCAGAACAAAGGAGACACAGCAGAGTTCAACAAGCAGGGGACCCACTGGAGCACGATGTCAGAAGACTCAGGTGAGAATATTAAACAGCAGTCTAAGAGAAGCTCTCGAGGAGATCCAACTGAAGAATAAAAATCACTTTCTAGGCTGGGTGCAGTGGCCTGTAATCCCAGTGCTTTGGGAGGCTGAGGAGGCCGGATCACTTGAGGCCAGGAGTTCAAGACTAGCCTGGCCAACATGGTGAAACCCCGTCTCTACTAAAAATACAAAATTTAACTGGCATGGTGGCTCATGCCTGTAGTCGCAGTTACTGGGGAGGCTGAGGTGGGAGGGTCACTTGAGCCTGGGAGGCGGAGGTTACAGTGAGCCATGCCACTGCACTCCAGCCTGGCCAACAGAGCAAGACTCTGTCTCAAAAATCAGTAAGTAAATAAATAAATAAAATAAAAAGCATTTTTTAGGTACAAATGATACAACATTCTCATCGAAACTTTTAATACATAAGCTGAAATAGAAGATAGTCATTTCTGAAAACGGACTTAGTAGCCTGTACAACAAAGCGACAAATGTAAAAAGACGAAAATTGTGAAGGGAGAAGATGCAAAACACTTGAAGACCTAAGTTGCAAGTAATAAGCATTTTAGAAGAAGAGAAGGAAACAGATGAAATGATCACAAAAACTAAACAAATAATAAAGGATTTTTTATCTGAAGAAAGATTAATTTCAATATTAAGAGAGCTTTTTTAGTCCCAGAATGGACTAACTAAAGAGAGAACTAGAAACCTTGACATAGCCTAATTTTTCGAAAAGTCCCAAATTCCAATTTCACCACTGTTTAATCACTGTTTTTTCCCTGACAATCAACAGGAAGAAGAAATTAGTTAAAAAGAAAACAGAAACAGAAACAGATGAGCGCCCAACTTTCCAATTGCAATACAGCAAGCTAGAAGAACACCTACGTGGAAAAATAAAAATATTTGCAGATATACAAGGATTCTTAGTGTGTGTCACCCATCTACCCTTGCTGAGGAACATACTTGAGAAAGTACACTAACCAAAAAAACCATTCAAGAAGGAAGATTAAGTAGATTAAGCAAAACACTGGGAAGCGGCACTGACAAGAATGCTTAGTCACAGCGGGCATTTATTCTGATCTGATAGATGGGTTCCTGTACATACTGGCTGTTAAATGTTCCTAATATTACATATATATAACGTATGTATTATGTTATATATATGCATACATTTATGCATATATGAATAATATAAATGGGGATTTTTATTTAAAGTTTTAAATAAGAGGTTTTAGAATAGGGAAAAAGTAAAAGCTAACCCTAGTAATAGCTGTGATGGTTAATTTTTAGGTATCAATGTGATTGGATTAAAGGATGCCTGGATGGCTGTGGGTAGGGCCTTGTTTCTGGGGGTGTCTGTGGGGGTGTTTTGGGCATGTGAGTCACTGAAAGGAAGACCCGCCCTGTGGGCCCAGTTGTAACAAGAAGATGGAAGAAGGAGGACTTTCTCTTTCTCTCTCTCTCTCTGTCCCCACTCCCCCCACCCCCACAACCTCCCTTCTGGAGCTGGAGCAAACATCTTTCTCCTCTTGCCCTCGGGCATTAGACTCCAGGTTCTTTGGCTTTGGGACTCTGGGACCTGAACCAGTAGCCTCCTTGGTTCCTCACACTGGGTGCTTCCCTGGTTCTAAGGCTTCTGGAATTGGACTGAGTCAGGCTACGTGCCTCTCTGGTTCTCCAACTTGTAGACAGCCTATTGGGAGACTTCTCTACTTCTGTGATCATGTGAGCCAATTCCGCTAATAAATTCCATTTCATAGATTCTCTTGGTTCTGTATCTCTGGACAACCCTGACTAATACAATAGCCTAAACTAAATGTTTTAAACTATTTGAGCAAGACCTGGAAAAGAAAATTAAGAGAAAGTTTAAGAGTAAAGAAATAAAGCATTTCTAATGGTTTCCTTTCATTTTGCTCTTAGTAGAGAGGGATAGGTAAACAAACAATTTGTTGGGAGCAAGTTGATAATTGCTATCATAATCAGACATAAGAGATAATATATGCTCAATGATGATTCTTGGGGAAAAAAGTAACCACTTGCAGAATTGAAAAGCAGAGAAATACTTCAAAATTAGCAAGAGGAAAAAAGAAAGGATTAAATGACAATTTACTCAAGCTAGCAAATTAATTAATTAAGGGAAAAAAGGAAGTAATAACAAAGTAAAATACAGAGAAACATAAAATTACATGGAAGGATATTTACTATCCTAAATGCAGATGGTCTGAATTCCTTTATTGAAGTATAATATATTGAATTAAAAAATAAGAAATACACTTTAAAAGATTAGAAAAGAGTTAAAATAAAGGGATTCCAAGCAAATTCAAACAAAATGAAAGAAAAGTTGCAATAATATATCACATAAAATGCATTTAAGATCAGAACATTACAAAGGATAAAGAAAATGAAAAGTCATGAAACTTTCTTCCCCCTAAAAAGTCACAGCTAAATATAAGGCAAAAACTCATAGAAATACAAGGAGAATTTGATTTTAAAATTACAACTCCCATGGGAGATTTTAATGTGCTCTTTTCAGAAGGTGATAGACCTAAGAGTAAACAAAATATAACAAGAAAGGGAAGGACCCATACGACATAACCACAATTAACAATATACATCAGGCCGGGCATGGTGGCTCACGCCTTTAATCCCAGCACTTTGAGAGGCAAAGGAGGGTGATCATGAGGTCAGGAGTTCGAGACCAGCCTGACCAACATGGTGAAGCCCCGACTCTACTAAAAATACAAAAATTTGCTGGGTGCAGTTTGTGCACCTGTAATCCTAGCTACTCAGGAGGCTGAGGTGGGAGAATTGCTTGAACCTGGGAGGCAGAGGTTGCAGTGAGCCGAGATCACGCCACTGCACTCCAGTCTGGGTGACAGAGCAAGACTCTGTCTCAAAATATATATGTACACACATATATATGTGTGTGTGTGTGTATATATATACACATACATCAACAACCCACATTAATACATAGAAAATTTACAGTTCTACAGATATAAAAAAACACATTTGCCTTTTGAGCACTGAAGTATTTATAAAAATCAATCAGAAGTTGGAGTCTGTCTAATGGTCCCTCAAGATTAGGTTTCACATTCTCAGTCCGAGTACTACATAAAAGATACTTCTGAGTGTATTATATCTGGAGGCACATGTTGTTTTTCTGTCCTTCGTTGGTGGCATTAATTTTGATCACTGATCAAAGTGCTGTCTACACATACTTCTCACTACATTTAATATCCGTTGATGATTCTTGCCTGAACCAGTTTTATTATGATTTTTGCAAAACGATGATTTAACTCCAGTACTCTCTCCACATTATTAGTTGATATCAGAAAAGTCTTCATTTTTTCAGAGCTTGTTTGGAGGTTCTATCGGGGAGTGCAGCTACTCATACACCCTTGATTGAAGACCAGCCCTCCTCTATTGGGGATGGTCATCCTCTTTGACCAAGGATGCGGCTTCCAGAGGAAGGCACATGGAACAGTGAGGAAGGAAGGGGACACCTGCGTAGCCAGCCAGATCAGTCGAACAATCCTGGCCATTAATGGGGCAACAGATGTCACAGCCAGGTCACCCTCACATCTGGAAAATGACTTCTTTTAAAAAAAAGAAAAAAGAAGACTTAAAATGAGTAAGTATTTATCTTAAGAAACTAAAAAAAGGGAAAACAAAATAGTAAAAAAGTTTGAGGAATGAATTGATAAAGATAAAAATGAAAAATAATGAATAGAATAAAAGAGTATAAAGAATAAATAAATTCAAAATCTGGGTTTTTTAACTACTATATGAGGCATTTTTCTTTGTAAAAGGTATATTTTGTATTTTTCAGTTCAGGAATTTCCATTTGGCTCTTTCTTAAAATAATTTCAACTTCTGTTTTAGATTCAAAGGGTGCATGTGCATGTTTGCTACCTGGGTATAATGCATAATGCTGAGGTTTGGGGTATGATTGATCCTGTCACCCAGGTACTGAGCATGGTACCCAATAGTTGGTTTTTCAACCCTTGACCCCTTCCTCCTGTAGTTCTATCGTTGCCATCTTTATGTCCATGAGTAAAAATCTGTATTTTTAAAAGACACCAACAGATCAACTACTCACTAGCTTGATTTAGAAAAATAAAAACAGGGCGGTTCCAAGATGGCTGAATAGGAACAGCTCCAGTCTACAGCTCCCAGCGTGAGCGACACAGAAGACAGGTGATTTCTGCATTTCCAACTGAGGTACCGGGTTCATCTCACTGCGGCATGTCTGACAGTGGGTGCAGGACAGTGGGTGCAGCCCACCAAGCGAGAGCCGAAGCAGGGCAAGGCATTGCCTCATCCAGGAAGTGCAAGGGGTCATGGAATTCCCTTTCCTAGCCAAGGGAAGCTGTGACAGATGGCACCAGGAAAATCGGGTCACTCCCACCCTAATACTGCGCTTTTCCAACAGTCTTAGCAAACGGCACACCAGGAGATTATATCCCACACCTGGCTCAGAAGGTCCCTTGCCCATGGAGCCTCGCTCATTGCTGGCACAGCAGTCTGACATCAAACTGCAAGGTGGCAGCGAGGCTGGGGGAGGGACGCCCGCCATTGCAGAGACTTGAGTACGTAAATGAAGCAGCCGGGAAGCTCAAACTGGGTGAAGCCCACAGCAGCTCAAGGAGGCCTGCCTGCCTCTGTAGATGCTACCTCTGGGGGCAGGTCATAGCAGCAGAAACTGCAGATTTAAATGTCCCTGTCTGACAGCTTTGAAGAGAGTAGTGATTCTTCCAGCATGGAGTTTGAGATCTGAGAACAGACAGACTGCCTCCTCAAGTGGGTCCCTGACCTCCAAGTAGCCTAACTGGGAGGCACCCCCTAGTAGGGGAAGACCGACACCTCACACGGCTGGGTCCTTTGAGACGAAGCTTCCAGAGAGGCAGCAACCATTTGCTGTTCAGCAATATTCGCTGTTCTGCAGCCTCCGCTGCTGATACCCAGGCAAACAGGGTCTGGAATGGACCTCCAGCAAACTCCAACAAAGCTGCAGCTGAGGGTCCTGACTGTTAGAAGAAAAACTAACAAACAGAAAGGACATCCACACCAAAACCCCATCTGTATGTTGCCATCATCAAAGACCAAAGGTAGATAAAGCCACAAAGATGGGGAAAAAACAGAGCAGAAAAGCTGAAAATTCTAAAAATCAGAGCACCTCTCCCCCTCCAATGGAATGCAGCTCCTCACCAGCGATGGAACAAAGCTGGATGGAGAATGACTTTGATGAGTTGAGAGAAGAAGGCTTCAGATGATCAAACTTCTCTGAGCTAAAGGAGGAAGTTCGAATCCATCTCAAAGAAGCTAAAAACCTTGAAAAAGATTAGACCAATGGCTAATTAGAATAACCAGTGTAGAGAAGTCCTTAAATGACCTGATGGAGCTGAAAACCATAGCAAGAGAAATACGTGACAAATGCACAAGCTTCAGTAGCCGATTCCATCAACTGGAAGAAGGGGTATCAGTGATTGAGGATCAAATGAATGAAATGAAGTGAGAAGAGAAGTTTAGAGAAAAAAGAGTAAAAAGAAACAAACAAAGCCTCCAAGAAATATAGGACTATGTGAAAAGACCAAATCTACGTCTGATTGGTATACCTGAAAGTGATGGGGAGAATGGAACCAAGTTGGAAAACACTCTTCAGGATATTATCCAGGAGAACTTCCCCAACCTAGCAAGGCAGGCCAACATTCAAATTCAGGAAATACAGAGAACGCCACAAACATACTCCTCGAGAAGGGCAACTCCAAGACACATAATTGTCAGATTCACCAAAGTTGAAATGAAGGAAAAAATGTTAAGGGCAGCCAGAGAGAAAGGTCGGGTTACACACAAAGGGAAGCCCATCAGATTAACTTGGATCTCTCAGCAGAAACTCTACAAGCCAGAAGAGAGTGGGGGCCAATATTCAACATTCTTAAAGAAAAGAATTTTCAACCCAGAATTTCATATCCAGCCAAACTAGGCTTCATAAGTGAAGGAGAAATAAAATCCTTTACAGACAAGCAAATGCTGAGAGATTTTGTCACCACCAGGCCTGCCCTAGAAGAGCTCCTGAAGGAAGCACTAAACATGGAAAGGAACAACCAGTACCAGCCACTGCAAAAACATGCCAAATTGTAAAGACCATCAATGCTAGGAAGAAACTGCATCAACTAACAAGCAAAATAACCAGCTAACATCACAATGACAGGATCAAATTCACACATTCACACATAACAATATTAACCTTAAATGTAAATGGGCTAAATGCTCCAATTAAAAGACACAGACTGACAAATTGGATAAAGAGTCAACACTCATCTGTGTGCTGTATTCAGGAGACCCATCTCATGTGCAGAAACACACATAGGCTCAAAATAAAGGGATGGAGGAAGATCTACCAAGCAAATGGAAAACAAAAAAAGGCAGGGGTTGCAATTCTAGTCTCTGATAAAACAGACTCTAAACAATCAAAGATCAAAAGAGACAAAGAAGTCCATTACATAATGGTAAAGGGACCAATTCAACAGGAAGAGCTAACTATCCTAAATATATATGCACCCAATACAGGAGCACCCAGATTCATAAAGTAAGTCCTTAGAGACCTACAAAGAGACTTAGACTCCCACACAATTATAATGGGAGACTTTAACACCCCACTGTCAACATTAGACAGATCAACGAGACAGAAAGTTAACAAGGATATCCAGGAATTGAACTCAGTTCTGCACCAAGCGGACCTAATAGACATCTACAGAACTGTCCACCCCAAATCAACAAAATATACATTCTTCTCAGCACCACATCACACTTATTCCGAAATTCACCACATAGTTGGAAGTAAAGCACTCCTCAGCAAATGTAAAAGAACACAAATTATAACAAACTGTCTCTCAGACCACAGTGCAATCAAACTACAACTCAGGATTAAGAAACTCACTCAAAATCGCTCAACTACATGGAAACTGAACAACCTGCTCCTGAATGACTACTGGGTACATAACGAAATGAAAGCAGAAATAAAGATATTATTTGAAACCAATGAGAACAAAGACACAACATACTAGAATCTCTGGGACACATTTAAAGCAGTGTGTAGAGGGAAATTTATAGCACTAAATGCCCACAAGAGAAAGCAGGAAAGACCTAAAATTGACACCCTAACATCACAATTAAAAGAACTAGAGAAGCAAGAGCAAACATATTCAAAAACTAGCAGAAGGCAAGAAATAACTAAGATCAGAGCAGAACTGAAGGAGATAGAGACACAAAAACCCTTCAAAAAATCAATGAATCCAGGAGTTGGTTTTTTGAAGAGATCAACAAAATTGATAGACTGCTAGCAAGATTAATAAAAAAGAAAAGAGAGAAGAATCAAATAGTCATGCTACCTGACTTCAAACTGTACTACAAGGCTACAGTAATGCAATAAAAAATGATAAAGGAGATGTCACCACCAATCCCACAGAAATACAAACTACCATCAGAGAATACTATAAACACCTCTACACAAATAAACTAGAAAATCTAGAAGAAATGGATAAATTCATGGACACATACACTCTCCCAAGACTAAACCAAGAAGAAGTTGAATGCCTGAATAGACCAATGACAGGCTCTGAAATTGAGGCAATAATTAATAGCCTACCAACCAAAAAAAGTCCAGGACCAGACAGATTCACAGCCGAATTCTACCAGAGGTACAAAGAGGAGCTGGTATCATTCCTTCTGAAACTACTCCAATCAATAGAAAAAGAGGGAATCCTCCCTAACTCATTTTATGAGGCCAGCATCATCCTGGTACCAAAGGCTGGCAGAGACACAACAAAAAAAGAGAATTTTAGACCAATATCCCTGATGAACATTGATGCAAAAATCCTCAATAAAATACTGGCAAACCAAATCCAGCAGCACATCAAAAAACTTATCCACAAGGATCAAGTGGGCTTCATCCCTGGGATGCAAGGCTGGCTCAACATATGCAAATCAATCAATGTAATCCAGCATATAAACAGAACCAAAGACAAAAACCACATGATTATCTCAATAGATGCAGAAAAGGCCTTTGACAAAATTCAACAGCTCTTCATGCTAAAAACTCTCAATAAATTCGGTATTGATGGGACATATCTCAAAATAATAAGACCTATTTATGACAAACTCACAGCCAATATCATACTGAATGGGCAAAAACTGGAAGCATTCCCTTTGAAAACTGACACAATACAGGATGCCCTCTCTCACCACTCTTATTCAACATAGTGTTGGAAGTTCTGGCCAGGGCAATCAGGCAGGAGAAAGAAATAAAGGGTATTCAGTTAGGAAAAGAGGAAGTCAAAATGTCCCTGTTTGCAGATGACATGATTGTATATTCAGAAAAACCCCATCATCTCAGCCCAAAATCTCCTGAAGCTGATAAGCAACTTCAGCAAAGTCTCAGGATACAAAATCCATGTGCAAAAATCACAAGCATTCCTATACACCAATAACAGACAAACAGAGAGCCAAATCATGAGTGAACTCCCATTCACAATTGCTTCAAAGAGAATAAAATACCTAGGAATCCAACTTACAAGGGATGTGAAGGACCTCTTCAAGGAGAACTACCAACCACTGCTCAACAAAATAAAAGAGGACACAAACAAACAGAAGAACATTCCATGCTCATGGATAGGAAGAATCAATATAGTGAAAATGGCCATACTGCCTGAGGTAATTTATAGATTCAGTGCTATCCCCATCAAGCTACCAATGAACCAAAAAAAGAGCCCACATTGTCAAGACAATGCTAAGCCGAAAGAACAAAGCTGAGGGCATCATGCTACCTGACTTCAAACTATACTACAAGGCTACAGTAACCAAAACAGCATGGTACTGGTACTAAAATAGAGATATAGACCAATGGAACACAACAGAGCCCTCAGAAATAATACCACACATCTACAACCATCTGATCTTTGACAAACCTGACAAAAACAAGAAATGGGGAAAGGATTCCCTATTTAATAAATGGTGCTGGGAAAACTGGCTAGCCATATGTAGAAAGCTGAAACTGGTTCCCTTCCTTACATCTTATACAAAAATTAATTCAAGATGGATTAAAGACTTAAATGTTAGACCTAAAACCATAAAAACCCTAGAAGAAAACCTAGGCAATACCATTCAGGACATAGGTATGGGCAAGGACTTCATGACTAAAACACCAAAAGCAATGTCAACAAAAGCCAAAATTGACAAATGGGACCTAATTAAACTAAGGAGCTTCTGCACAGCAAAAGAAACTACCATCAGAGTGAACAGGCAACCTACAAAATGGGAGAAAAGTTTGCAATCTACTCATCTGACAAAGGGCTAATATCCAGAATCTACAAAGAACTCAAACAAATTTACAAGAAAAAAACAAACAACCCCATCACAAAGTGGGCGAAGGATATGAAGAGACACTTCTCAAAAAAAGACATTTATGCAGCCAACAGACACATGAAAAAATGCTCATCATCACTGGCCATCAGAGAAATGCAAATCAAAACCACAATGAGATACCATCTCACATCAGTTAGAATGGCAATCATTAAAAAGTCAGGAAACAACAGGTGCTGGAAAAGATGTGGAGAAATAGGAATACTTTTACACTGTTGGTGGGACTGTAAACTAGTTCAACCGTTGTGAAAGACAATGTGGTGATTCCTCAAGGATCTAGAACTAGAAATACTATTTGACCCAGCCATCCCATTACTGAGTATATACCCAAAGGATTATAAATCATGCTGCTATAAAGACACATGCACACGTATGTTTATTGTGGCCCTATTCACAATAGCAAAGACTTGGAACCAACCCAAATATCCATCAATGATAGACTGGATTAAGAAAATGTGGCACGTATACACACCAATACTATGCAGCCATAAAAAAGGATGAGTTCATGTCCTTTGTAGGGACACGGATGAAGGTGGAAACCATCATTCTGAGCGAACTACAGCAAAGACAAAAAACCAAACATATCATGTTGTCACTCATAGGCGGGAATTGAACAATGAGAACATTTGGACACAGGAAGGGGAGCATCAGGGTCTGTCGTGGGGTGGGGGTAGCGGGGAGGGACAGCATTAGAAGATATACCTAATGTAAATGACAAGTTAATGGGTGCAGCACACCAACATGGCACATGCATACATATGTAACAAACCTGCACGTTGTGCACATGTACCCTACAACTTAAAGTATAATAATAAATAAATAAATAAATAAAGCAGCAAAAAATACATGCAGGAAGAATGAGAAAGGAGATAAAGACAGAGATATCAAATTGTAAGACAATAGTATATGCAATTGTACGAAAATGAATTTGAAAATCTAAGGGGATGGATAAATTTTTGCCAAATGAAAATGATAAAAGTAGACCCAAGAATAAGTTTTTTTTAAAAAGCCAACTTCTAAGGACCAAGACTTTAGATAACATTAGAATGGTTATTAAAATTTCTATTTTTAAAAGGCATCAGAACCAGAGGGCATAGCTGAGCTCTCTCTAACCTTTAAATAATAGATAACTCTAACATTATTTAAACTATTCCACTCTATAAAAAAGAAAAGCTCCCTAATTCATTTTATAGTGGTAACACAACTTAAATTTTTAAAAATATAATATTTAAAATAGAATTATCAAACACTTTTATAAATATATATAAATATTTATACAAAATTTTAGCAAATCTAATTCACAATCAAATATCTACAAATTTAAAAAGAAAAATATATGATTAAGCTAGATGCTAGGAAGATATTTAGCAAAAAGTAATACTATTTTACACTCTCCCAATTGAAAATAAAGATCTAAGTAGAAAACAAATAGTAGGAGGCTATTTACCCAAAATCTACACAGTACATCCATCCAAATCAGGAACAATACACGGGTGCCTTCTGTCACCTTTTTGTTCTCCTTCTTTGAAGAAAAAAAAAATTAAATCATCAGAGTGAATATTGAAAAAAAAATTAAATCTATTTATAAATCATACAATTATAACCATTTAAACCCAAGAGACTCTTATCAATAACTTCTATAATTAATTAGAGAATTTGGTAAAGTGGCTTGATTGAAGATAAATATATGAAAATTAACATATTTTCCATCTGCAACTAGTAACCAGTTAGAAATGAAATTGTGGGAAACATCAAATCCTTAGTAACAATAACTACAAATGTAAAATATTTTGTCAGAACAGAACTAGATCTATGTGAAGAAAACCATAGAATCCTATTTAAGAACACATCACAAGATTGAGCAAATAAAAGGATACAATATTAGTGGATAGAAAACTTAGGATTGAGGCTAAGGTGGAAAGATTACTTGGACCCAGAATTTCAAGGCTGCAGTGAGCTGTGACTGTGCCACTACACTCACTACAGCCTGGGCAACAGCAAGATCCAAGAAAGCAAGAAAGCAAGAAAGCAAGGAAGGAAGGAAGGAAGGAAGGAAGGAAGGAAGGAAGGAAGGAAGGGAGAAAGGAAGGGAGAAAGGAAGGGAGAAAGGAAGGGAGAAAGGAAGGGAGAAAGGAAGAGAGAAAGAAAGAGAGAAAGAAAGAGAGAAAGAAAGAGAGAGAGAGAAAGAGAAAGAGAGAGAGAAAGAGAGAGAGAAAGAGAGAAAGAAAGAGAGAGAGAGAAAGAGAGAGAGAAAGAGAGAGAGAAAGAGAGAGAGAGAAAAGGAGAAAGGGAGAAAGGGAGAAAGGAAGAAAGAAAGAGGGAGGGAGGGAGGGAGGGAGGGAGGAAGGAAGGAAGGAAGGAAGGAAGGAAGGAAGGAAGGAAGGAAGGAAGGAAGGAAGGAAGGAAGGAAGGAAGGAAGGAGAGAAGAAAAGAAAAGAGGCTTGGAAAATGAAATTTCTCCGTAAGTAAATATATAAATACGATGTCATTTCCATTTTAGAACTGGATACAAGCTATTTACAAATTTATAGAGGGCCAAGCACGGTGGCTCATGACTGTAATCCCAGCACTTTGGGAGGCCAGAATAAGAGGATCACTTGTTGCCAGGAGTTTAAAACCAGCCTAGGGAACATAGCAAGACCCTGTCACTAAAAAATAATTTTTTTTTAAATTAGCCAGGCATGGTAGTGTACACCTGTAGTCTCAGCTACTTGGGAGGTTGAGGCAGGAGGATAGTCTGAGTTTAGGAGTTTGAGGTTACAATAACCATGATTGCACCACTGCACTCCAGCCTGGGTGACAGAGCTAGACCCCATTTCTTTAAAAAAAAAATAGAGAAAACCAAATATTAGAAAATTATGAAAAGCAAACTATATGAGAGGTAACATGGCTTATCAGATATTTCTCACAGAAAAATAAAACGTATCAGAGAAACAGAGTATAGGAATCCAGCAACTGAAACAAGCATCTATGGGAAGTTGGTATATAACTAAGATATTTCAATTCTGTTGTGGATAAGAATCAGTTATTTAATAAAATGATGGCAGAATTGATTAACCACCTAAAATAAAATATAATTCAACTGTATCTCAAACCATATAAAAATAAGTTCCATTTATATTAAAGACTTAGTGGTAAAAAATTTAAACAACGAATAGAAAAGCTAGTAAAATAACCATGGAACTTTTAGGGGAGGGGATATCCTGTGAGTCAAGACAGGGTATTTGGATTATATGAAGGGAAATATGGACATATTTTACCACATAAAAAGTAAAAATTTGTGTGAACCTAAAGGAAACGAGAGACTAGGGAAATAACAAAATACATGATAGATAACGAGTAAATGTTTATAGTAGTCAATGAGCTGCTCCTTGGTAATAAAATCATAAAAAGGAGAAAAGTGGCATATGGGTAAGGATATGATATACAATTCATGGAAGAAGGAATTCAAATGACCAATAAACACAAGAAACGATGCTCAACCTAAAAAATAGTAAAGAAAATGCAAAATAAAGCAATAATAAGACACCAGTTTTTCACTGATAAAATTGGAAAATTTTTAAATAAGAATGGCAGCTGCTGGTGAAGACGTGGGGAAATAGTCACGTTTATACAGTGCCGGTGGGAATGTGAATTACCACAACCCTCTTGGAAAGCCATCTGCCGATATCTGTTCAAATTTAAAATATAGATGTACTTCAACCCAGCAATGCTAATTCTAGAAATATTTTTGATAGACACATAATATAATACAAGGAAGTTTTGTGCAGCAATATTTGTAGTGGGGGAAACTAAAAGTGGGTAAACATTAAAAAGAATGATTTTTGTGTCCATTGACCTGAAGGATTGACCAAGATGTATTGTGAAGTGACATAGAAAAAATGAATTTGTAGAAAAATATCTTTAATAACAATCCAGCTTTAGGCCAGGTGCAGTGGCTCATGCCTGGAATCCCAGCACTTTGGGAGGCCAAGGTTGGTGGATCACTTGAGGTCAGGAGCTCGAGACCAGCCTGCCCAACATGGTGAAACCCTGTGTCTACCAAAAATACAAAAAATTAGCCAGGTGTGGTGGTATGCACCTGTAATCTCAGCTACTTGGAAGGCTGAGGAAGGAAAATCGCTTGAACCCAGGAAGTGAAGGTTGCAGTGAGCTGAGATCATGTCACTGCACTCTAGCCTGGGCAACAGTGCAAGACTCCCTCTCAGAAAAAAATAAATACATACATACATAGGAATCCAGCTTTGGAAAAAGGAAACCAAAAAATTCCTTTTGATATATATATGAGTAGATCTTTGTATAGGGTTACAGGTGCATAGAGAAATGTATGCAAAGATAGGTACATATCCGGTTATTTCTGTTGATCCTTTGGGGAAGAAGGGTAGTCAGAAGATGGAATGGAAGAAGAAAGGAGATGGGGGAAGAAAGAAAAAAGTCTATAGCAAAAATAAAAACTGTCAATGCAATGATGTTGAATATACTTGTATGATGGTATTTGTGTATTTTTATGTTTACAGTTTTTCTCTTTTAACAGATTAAACTTACCAGAGATTTGTCTATTTTAAAGAAATCAGCTCTTAGATTTTCTGTTTCCTAATTTACAAATTGCTACTTTTAACTTTAGTTATTTACTCTCTACCAATGAATTTAATTTAATACTTTCAGCATTATTTTAAGAAGGTATAATATTGCATTTTACGTGTGACTAAATTATTTATTTTTATATCTACAATTATTTAGAATTATAAATTTATTATTGTTCCAAATATAAGGAGCACTAAAAGGAATATCTCTGAGTAATTATTTCAGAGGAGGAAGTATGTGTAAGGCAGAATTAGTCTATTTGAGCTGCTATAACAAAATATCTTAAGACTGGGTAGTTTATAGATAACATACATGTATTTCTCACAGTTCTAGAGGCTGGAAGTTCAAGATCAAGACACCAGCAGATCTGCTGTCTGGTGAGGACCTATTCCTCATAGATGATGCCTTCTTGTTGTGTCTTCACATGGTGGAAGTGGTACACAAGATTCCCTCAAGCCCTTTCATAAAGACATTAATCCCTTTAATGAAGGTGGACCCCTCATGATCTAATCCCCTCCCAAAGGCCCCACCTCTAAAGCCATCATTTGTGGGGTTAAATTTCAACACATGCCTTTTGGAGGGACACCAACATTCAGACCCTAGCAATGGTATACTTTCCAAGACCTTTTATTTCCGTTTTTTTATTATTTTATTTTTTGATTGCTTCACATGTGGATATCTCAACTAAGTTTAATTCTTGGGTCACACTATTTTTATTTTAAGCTCTATATGTATTAGCTCATAGGATCTAGAAAAGCATTTCTTAAAGTATGTTTGAAGAACACAATGGTCTTACACTATATTTCTGAGAAAAACAATCTGACAGTCAAAATGTCTGGGGAGTGCTTCGTGTGTTGTGCATAAATTTCTAATATTCAAATATTTAGCATGAACACAAAAAGTCTGAAAACCACTGACCTGGGACTTTATATATGGTAAATCCTCACCTTTTGGGGTGCATCATACCTCCACTACCAATCTCTTCCCACCTATAAATTCATCATTTCCAGACTGTAATTAGATTAAGGGGAAGGAGATTCCAGAGAATGCCTAAGGTCTATGCTAAATGCCTTGTTTTGGAAGTTCCATTTCTCAGACCAGGGAGGTTCTTCCCTGGGGAGTAATGGATATCCTGGGGAGGAAATAATGGTATAAATGCCTGGAGTATAACACAAGGAAACTAATTTGGCTTATACACTTCAAATTTCAGTTTCAATGTATTAAAAGTTTCAAATATATCTCATAAATAAATATGCCAAACTCCACTAGCAGTCTGATCACTTATTAAATTGACAGTTGGTCTTTTCTCTGGTATTTCAAAAATCGGGCAACAGGACCCTCCAAGCAAATTTCCCTTTGACAATCAATGAACCTCACATAGAACAGAAGACCTTTGTTATCTATATTTAATTTTTCATAGCGCAAAGCATATAATCGTGCTTTTATCCAGTTTTTTTTAAAATAAAAATTACTCTCTTGATAGCAAGGTTGAAATCCTCTCATAAATTGTTTGTCAGTAAAGTCAACATATATCCTAAAAATTAGATGAAATTTTAAAACTTTTCCCTCTAAAAAGTCTTAATTTCAGACCCAGCATTGCTGGATCACCACCAGGACACACTATAAATATATTTTTCCCATTCAGTTCATTGACTTTAAATAATTTTGGCACAGCATCAAAGACATCATCAACTTCAATGATGGTATCCAAGGCTCTGAAAAGCAGCACTTTTCTATTCCAATATATCTCTAACCATATATCATGCATAAATAAATGGCTGTGCTCAATCTCTGTCCTCTGTGGATTTGTTACAACTAAAAGTAAAATGAGCAATGATTGGCTCTTTTGCAAAACTTGAAGCCTGATATCTTCAACTAACACATCAATTTGACACTTGACTATAGAACTAAACAGAAAAAAAAAATGTTTCCTGGTATTTTATCTCAATTTTATCTCCAAGTAATTTTTGGCAGTATTGCAAATGCAGTATTTGATGAGAGTGTCTCCATTGGTGTGACATTTTTAAAAATTATTCTTTATGCTTAAAGGGGCTATTTCATATAACATTTTTACCTTTATGAAAACAATCCCATACTATGTGTCACAGGAAGACACAATTTGCACAAAAATTCACTGTCTTTTTAATGAGATCGGTAAAATTGCACTTTAATATTATTCAGAGATTATCAATGCATACTTGCCCTTTATTTTTAAACCATTGATTCTAAGGAAGTTGGACTTCCTACTTTGCAATGTGTATGTACCCATATGTATTAGTTATCTATTGCTGCATAACAACTTCAGTTATGATTATATTGCCCTTATGAGTGCTTTGATCTTGTGTTTGGTGGTCTAAAGGATTTCCATTTATCTTTAAAGTCTCATAGTTAATAGAATATGTTATGAAGTTGACCTTATAGGTAAATTTTCCCATGTACCTAATGGACCCTCTCAATATGTAGATTCTGGTTTTCTTTTATTTCCAGAAAGTTTTATTGAATTACAGTTTTAAGTATTCATTCTGTGCCATCATTTTGTTGGCTTCAGGGACTCCAATTATATGTACACTGCTTCTTCTTTGCCTGTCTGTCTACCATTTCAAACACTTTCTCTCTGACCCTTTTTGCTCCTCACTTTATCTTGTTTTTATTCTCTTGGTTCTGCTCCTACCTTTCTTCAGTTTTCCCATCCAAATTTTAATTTGGTTGTCTGTTGTCTCTTGGGTACTTTGTAGTCTTGATTTCTGATATGATTTCGTCTTTTACTTAACATACTTGTCTAAATTTAATAAATGCTCTTTGATTTCTAATTCAAGGATACCTTTTCATGTCCATGTATCAATGTGTAGTCTCTTTTTAAAAAAAAAAAAAAAAAGTTCACTATTATATTTATTGTATAATGAAGAAAAACAACACATTCAGGGAAAAATTGAGATTAGCTTATTTTTCTTAAAAGGTTCATCTCAAGGATGGCAACAAAGTCCAGCTTGTGCCACCAAATGGTTTTACATGATCAAACTGTGTACAGCAGTGTCTTCTTGCACAGCAAAGTGAAGAAAGTTTCTACAGAGAAATAGAAGTTTTACATTTGTAAAATCTTTTTCACATTCTAATCATCTAGCTTCTTAAGATCCAATGCCAGGAGTTTTCAGGTTCCTTATTTTCAATGTGTAGTTTCTTTACAGAATGGCTTTTTATTTGTGTGTGTTTTGTTTTGCTTTGTTTTGTTTTAGGTTGAGGAAGGAATTGTCTGTCTTCCGATTTCTTGGTTATCTCTTATATTGCAAGACTATAAAATTTCCCCTTTTCCTTCTTTTCCCCTTCACCACCAAATCTCCAAAAAGCACCCTTCCCTACCGTTTAAGATTCTCTTCCCTCAGAAGCAATGCCTTTTGAAGACTGCCACCTCAAATAGCATGAATTTTTAAAATTCCTTCCTTAGAGCCATGCTCTGATCTACTAGGACTCTTTGGTGGTTTCCAACTCAGGGTAGATTTTTTCTTTCTGGCAGTGGTTTTAGATCAATCATAAGACTGCCACCTCTTCTCTTTTCTCTTCTGCATTGCATTTCCCCTACTGTTCTTGTTCTTCATGGGGCTACTGGGCAAAGCACAAAAGACAACTTGTTGGAATTTGGTATTTCTTTATCTACTTGTGGATCAATTTAAAATTGGGGCATTCTCTTTCTCCTGGTTCTGCTAAAGTCATGTTTTTTGATTGGTTTTATTTATCCTTCTGTTGTCCTGAATTGTTTTGAGAGATTCAGATATTTGTGGCCATCATCTCAGGTAGCCCTAGGGCGAATTGAGAATGTTTTTTACTATATTTTTGTGTGACCCTCATCAATCGTAGAGATTTGACTACCTTAGGTTTCTGTAGTTTTTACTGAGAATCTATTAGCTAGTTTGTGTTTGCCAGATATAAAATTATGTTATCCTTTTTAGTATGCTTTTTCATGCTACATACCCTGCAACCTCTAGATTCTAATATTGCCCCCTCTTGTCACCCCAAGAGGCAATCTCCACTTTCCTCATTCCTTGTTTCCTGGCCACTATTCTAGCTACAGTGCAAATCAATGTAATGTATATAATGCAGAATCTGGAGGTGGTAGGGTACAGAAGCCCTGACATGGCCAGGGGAAAATTCAAGAGTGGCAGGCCCTAGAGTCAAAGGATTTCCTAAACCTCCATGATTTTAGGAAAGAAAATATGAAACTCTATAGATATGAAAAAATGAATCAGATTAAATTAATGCCTACTCTGCCCAACATCTGAGGTATTAGCCTCAGAACATAACTATTTGCATATTGATATGAAGGAAATATTATCAGGAATCATTTTAAAATGGAAAGTCATGAGAAAATGATGACATATGTGTAAGTCCAAAAATGCCATTTATTACTTTAGATCTCATAATCTATAACTTTACAGTAGTGTGTATGCCCATTAATAACTAGTAGAGTGTCATTTTAGACTTAGCAACAAATAAGTTGAACGATTTTTTAAAATCCAGTCTCTCTGTTGATGGAGGAACCTCTAGATCCAGTTCAGTCTCGAAAAATTATCTCCATTTCTAAACCACCTTGTTTTCTATCTCTATACTTTTTCTGAAGATCTTTTATTATGAAATAAATTTATAAATGCTGCAGAGAAGATTAAAGGGGTGTTGCAACCCTGGGACCACAGAGTTAGAGGCTTGGCCTATAAACTATCAGGAAAAGTGTTATTATATAACTATTTCATACCCATTTCATTTGGTTTATACTTGTTTTCTTTATCTATCATGGAACTGAATATTATGAATAACAATTTTGGCCCCCTTTCAACCAACTCTAGGCATCAGCTGGTAGAATGGACAGTTATTCAGGTCAAAAAATCCCAATTGACAAACACTGAGGTTCTTGTTGTTTTTGGCTTGGTTTGGGTTTGGTTTCACCTCTGACATAGGTTTAAAGCATAGTTATGGACCTAGACTTTAGGTCCTCAGTTATGTGGCTGGACAAGCAAAGCACCCACTAGGACCTTGTTCTAGATTGTTACTCAGCCCCTGGTCTCCTTGTTTGTGTTCCTAACAAATAACTCTTTGTCTTCAACACCTTAGCCAGAGCAACACTGAAACATCCTTCCCACTTGGGCAATGTAATTTGCCATCTGATGGAATCTGGTGTGAATTATTACTCACCAGCCGTAAATGAGACAGGTGTACTAATGAAGGGCAGAGGGAATGATGGGAAGATAAAAGCATTAGAAGGAGGCAGGAGGCGAGGCTCTAGTCCCCACTCTGCCATGGGTTCACTGTTTAACCCAGGGAAATCTCTGTCCTACTCCCTGGGCCTCAGCTTTCCCATCTGAACTAGATGATCTTTGGGGATCCTCATAGCTCAGGGGAACTCAAGCCTCTTCTAAAAGGCACTTTCATTATAAATTGGCCTCTAAGAGCTTTGTAGGCCTCATGGAGCAGTGCCTGCATAGGCAGGAGAAAGGGTTGATCTCAGAGAAAGGAAGGATGAACTCTTGCCCCACAGCTCAGGCAGGCAACAGAGAATGAGTGAGCACTCAAAGCCATCTTGGCATCTAGTCCTTGCTGTGTCACACATACCGAGAGGTCAGCCAGTCTCTGCTTGGACACCACCAGTGGTGACCTCATTCCCTTTCAAATCAGCCCCTTTTGTTTTACATGTTTAGATGCAGTGGAGATGAAGAGAAGTGGGTGCATTCAAGAGCTATTCACAGGTTAAAGTGACAAGAGGGAGGTGTCAAGGATGAAGGCTAGTTTTCCTTTTTTTTATCTTCTGCCTGCAATGTTTTCACCCCTAATTCTTTTTTCTTTATTTTTTTATTATACTTTAAGTTCTAGGGTACATGTGCACAATGTGCAGGTTTGTTACATAGGTATACATGTGCCATGTTGGTTTGCTGCACCCATCAACTCATCATTTACACTGGGTATTTCTCCTAATGCTATCCCTCCCCCAGCCCCCCAGCCCTGACAGGCCCCAATGTATGATGTTCCCCTCCCTGTGTCCAAGTGTTCTCATTGTTCAATTCCCACCTATGAGTGAGAACATGTGGTGTTTGGTTTCCTGTCCTTGTGATAGTTTGCTGAGAATGATGGTTTCCAGCTGATGAAGCCTAGTTTTCTGACTCTTCAAAGTATATGGATAGTGATACATTCAATGAGGAACAGGCTGGTGGTGGGTGGGGGAATGTCATGAGTTCAGTCTTCTTGGACAGATAACTTTGAGGAGCCGCTGAAACATCCAAGTAAAGGCAAATGGCCAGTTAGATATTCAGATCCAGAGCTCAGAAGAGACAGCAGGCTGGGAACACAAAATTTAAAGCATTGTTCCAAAAATTGATAGCTGTAATCATTGAGGAAGACTGTGAAATAAAAAGGAAAAAAGGGGCCTCAGATGAAAACTTGAAGAATACCAACATTGAAAGCGTAAGTAGATGAGGAACTGCTTGGCAACCAGAGAGGCAGGGGAAGAACCAGGAGAATGGCACATCAGAAACAGCCCAAGGAGGGTCTCAGGAAAGACGGAGTGCTCAATAGTGTCAGGGGCTGTTGAGGAGTCAAGGAAGATAAGCAGAGGAATGTCTATGGAATGCAATGATGAGGTGGAGATGATTGGTGACTTATTAAGAATTCTTTTGGTAGAGCAGTGGGGCCAGAAGTTGGAGTGGAAGGAGTTGAGGACTGAGTGGGAGTGAGAAAATGGGGCAGCAGGTGTAGACAGCTCTGTAAAGGCATTTAGCTGTGAAAGGAGAGAGATGGGCAGTACTGGTGTGAATGGAATCCACTGATGCCTTTTTAAATGGGAAGGGATTTGCCATGGTTATATGTCAATGTAATTATACAGTTGAGACAGAAAAGTTTCACATACAGGAGTTTTAAAGGGTTACCGATAGTTCCTTAGAAGGCATAAGGGAATGGGTCCAAAGAACAGAGGAAGAGATAAATTCCTAAGTGTTTCAAAATTCTCTGGGCCTAAGTTTCAGCCAGAGCACTTCATACAAGTACCTGGCTGGTTTTTTGTGTTTTGTTTGTAACACTGGGTCAATTTTATAGAATTACAATTTTACAGGCCAGGCATGAGTGGCTCACGCCTGTAAGCCCAGCACTTTGGGAGGCCAAGGGGGTGGATCACCTGAGGTCAGGAGTTCGAGACCAGCCTGGCCAACATGATGAAACCCTGTCTCTATTAAAAAACAAAATACAAAAAATTAGCCAGGCGTGGTGGCACATGCTTGTAGTCCCAGCTACTCAGGAGGCTGAGGCAGAAGAATCGCTTGAACTCCAGGGGCAGAGGTTGCAGTGAGCCGAGATCATACCACTGCACTCCAGCCTGTACAACAGCCTGGGTGACAGACTCTGTCTCAAAAAAAAAGAATTTCAGTTTTTACCATTTCCTTTTCCATGTGTATTATCTCCTCCTCCCATATCAAAATTATTCAATTCTATGAAAATATAACCAACATCTATAAAAGTTATGATACCTGAAGAAATGTTATATTTTTTCAGAGAAATGAAATTCAGATATTTTAAAGAAAGAAAACCCAGAAACCTGTGTTTTGGTACACTTCACCAGAATATTCTCCAGCCTCATCTTCTGAGTGGCTGAAGGAAATCCAAATGGAAGATAAGACATCAAGAATTTGTGTTAATCATCAATCAATCAGCTTTCTTTGTTCTCAAAGTACAGCCAATGGGCAGGAAACCAGGGTGCTCTGGTTCTCAGTCCTTCCCCACGTGGCCACCCAGCCATCTGATTCCTAACAAAACCCCTGACTGTTGGTTGTTACCGTCTTCCACATTGCCCACCCAACCCCCGTATTCGCTCATGTTCATTCAGAGCCATTTTCATCACAACACGGAAGAGTGAAAGCTATCTCCATGGGGACCTTCACTCACAAGAATGACCTCCCTTCATGGTTGAGCACCATGAAGCCATTGAAGCTCTCTCTCTTTCCTACTTGGGGATTATGACCCATTTTTCTACAGCCTGTTTATTTGGAGATACCCACTCTATTCACATTAGCTGAGACCTTTCATGAAACACACAGAAAAAGATCACAAGAACAAGTAGATAATGAAGACACAGCCCTTCACCAGTAAACCTTAGGCTCATAGACTCTAAGGGGATTCTAAGAGACCATGGGTTAGTGGGGTCACCCAGTTGAGTCTCTCATCCATGGGGAGAACTCCACATCGGCTTCAGTAAACAACGGCACTGCAGCCTCTATTTGAATCCCTGAAGTGACAAGGAGCTCCTAACTTATGAGGCTGACACAGGAGAGGGCAGGACACTATATTTGAATTTCTAAAGTGTTATCTTTAGGAAGAGGGGCCTGACCTTAAGGGCAGAAATAGGAAGCTAAGATAGAAGTTCAAAGAAGCAGATTTCAAGTTCATATGAGGGAGAAGACCTGAGAGACAGGGCCACCAAACAGATCTCACGGTCTCATCTTCAGTTGTTCTTCCCCCTTCCTTCTGATCCAGAGGACCCTCCTGCCTAGCCTACTTATGATCCACTGTAATTGTTGAAAAAGAATTCCTACTACTGAGCCAAGATAAGTCTGGGAACTTCTACTGGTTTGTCCCATTTAATGCTCACAGAGACTGTGGCCATCCCATCATTTTCTAAGAAGAAGCCTTCAGAATTTGATAATTGGGTAGTGTCCTACCTGAAATCATCTTAACAAGTCTAAGAAGTCCCAAATCCACCCAGCAGACAAAAGAGAGAAAGAATGTTTACTTATACAAGAGCTGTCCTGATTGTGATTTTTTTAAAAGCAGAGGATGCTGTCACGGGACAGCGCCACCAGCAGGGCTTCTGCCCACCCTAGCCAACCCTAGCAGAGGCACACAGTTTGACTGCAGGAGCTGTATTTTTGTTCACGCAAATGGGTTTGGACGTTACCCAAAGTCCTGCAAGTTGCTTTTTAAAGTAATGATTATTAACATCATTAATTTTTATTGTTATGAACATCTTTCCCTTCTGTACATGCAAATCTACCTCATTCACTTTACAAGCTGCCTGGTATTTCACTAAGTGGGTGCACATAATTCATTTAAGTAATCTGCTCTTATTGGACATCTGAGATAGTTTCAAGTCTTTCCAAAACCACAGTGAAAATTCTTAGGCACACATTTGTGCACACTTCTGTCAGGGTTCTCTAGCAAATGCGAATACCTTTTCCATCAGTTTTTCACGACAAGCACCTAGTGAATACATCTCTGTGCATGTGTATGAGTATTTCTGAGACTATATTTTTGAAGCAGAATTGTAGAGCCAAAGGGGATGAATATTTTAAAAATGTACTGACAAATTGCTTTCCAAAAGACCTTACCAATTTATATATTCTCACCAACGAGAAAAAGACGGCTCCTGCTTCCTTCATACCCACCAATACTCTGGTTATTTTTGACATTTTAATTTTTGCCAATTTGTTAGGTGGAAAGTAGATTTAAAAAAAGAATTGTATTTCCCTGGCCATTGATGAAGTTAAGCATATTTTATACATTTATTGGCCATTTTTATTTCTTTTGCAGTTACTTGCCTGTTCACAACCTCTATTGATTTTTCTTTTGGGTTGTTTGTCTCTTCATATTGATTTGGAGGAAATTTTTATATCAGTGGTGCTTTATTAATGCTTAATCTGTTTTCTGTGCCATAAAAATTTTCTCCTGCTCCATCACTTATCTTTTAACTTTGCTTATCTTTTCTCATTTTTTAATGACTTACTCAAATTTTCTTATTGATTTGTAAAGCCTTTTTCTATCTTAAGGATATCTATCTTTGTCATAAGTCTTGCAAATATTTTTGTTTTCCCTTTTTTTGGACTTTATTTGTGGAGATTTTATGTTTATTTAGACACATGTACCGTTGTATATCATAAGTCCTTAGAAAGGTTTTCCTTACCCTGAGATGAGATACTCTCCAATATTTTCTTCATGTTTTCCTAGATATGATTTTTAAATGCATCTGGAATTTATTTTGTTGCATAGTATGCCATAGGAATCTCACTTTTTTTCCTCCCCAAAATAGTTGGTCAAATTTCCCAATATCTTTCATCAGATTAGTCATCCTTTCCTCTCTGATGTGTAATCCCAACTTACTCATACACTTAATTTTTATTTGGACTTAAAAGAGGTAAAAATGATGTTTATCAACAATCTTGACTTCATTTGCAGGGGAGAGATGAATTGTTGTTTGTTTTGGATGGGAAAGGAGAGTGCGGTGTGGGATAAAATCAGGCGAAGGCAGTTAAGATAGTCATGGAATTTGTTGTGAAAAAGGAAAGTCTGAGGAAGAAAGGCCAACAGAGAAAACTACTGAGTCATAAAAGCAATGTGTTATTTTTAAAAATGACTTAGGATTCGCCACAGGGAAGGAATATTTGGGGGAGTCTTAAAAAGAAGATGATGCAAACAGAACTGAATTGGTTATATTGGGCTCCCAGCTGAAGGGGAACGGCCCACAGTCAGTCTACCTTGCCAGATAAGCCTTGAATGGTTGCCACAAAGCCTGGCATAGACTGCATGTTATGTTGGGGAGTTTTAATTAATTAAAAAATTCAAAGAACATTATTGCTATATTAAATAACTTTAAAATATATATGTGTTCATTACTAAAAATTAAAGAGAGGAGCCAGGTATGGTGGCTCACACCTGTAATGCCAGCACTTTGGGAGGCTGAGGCAGGAGGATCACTTCAGCCCAGGAGTTTGAGACCAGCCTGGAAAACATAGAGATACCCTGTCTCTACAGAAGATAAAAATTAAAAATTAGCCAGGCAAGGTGGCACCTGCCTACCGTCCCAACTATTCAGGAGGCTGAGGAAAAAAGATCATTTGAGCCCGGGAGGTTAAGGCTGCAGTGAGCCATGACTGCACTACTGCACTCCAACCTGGGTGACAAAGCAAGACCTTGTGTCAAAAAAAAAAAAAAAAAGGAGAAAGAGAGGAAAAATAGAGAAAAATAGAATCATGCTAGCTAACATTTATTGAGCACCCACTATGGTCTAGCACTATATTAGCTACTTTACACATACTTTGCTTTACAAAAAGAAAATTAAAACCCCTGTAATCCCACCGTCTGAGATTAACCACCATTAACACTCTGCTGTATTTCCTTCCCGTCTTATTTTCCTGATACATATTTTATGACAGTAGCTAATAAGTGTTGAGATCTTATTCACATGCCCAGAACTACTAACATTATTTAAACCTTTTAAAATACTTTTTAAACCTTGTAACAATCCCATGAGATAGGCAGTATTATTACCTTAATTTTACAGATAAGGAAACTGAGACTACAGATAAGGAAATTGACACAAGTTAAACAATGTGTCCATTCTGCATACCTGGTTTTGTCACTGAAGCTTGTATCAGGAATGTTTTCCCACATCAATTATTCCACAGAAGAGATCATTTAATGGCTGCATAATATTCCATCGCATGGGCATGTCATCATTTATTAAATTGTTTCAGTGTTTCTCTTCAATTCTTAGTGATTTTTAATAGAATAAATACTGCTGTGATGAACACCCTTGTACTTAAAACTTTATGCATGTCTGAGCACTCAGATAAAAACAAATTGCTAGACACAGTGGCTCACACCTGCAATCCCAGCACTTTGGGAGGCCGAAGCAGGCAGATCACCTGATGTCAAGAGTTTGAGACCAGCCTGGCCAACATGGTGAAACCCTATCTGTACTACAAATACAAAAATTAGCTGGGCATGATGGCAGGTGCCTGTAATCCAGCTACTCGGGAGGCTGAGGTGAGAAAATCACTTGAACCTGGAAGGCAGAGGTTGCAGTGAGCCAAGATCGGGCCATTGCCCTCCAGCCTGGGCTACAGAGCAAGACCCTGTCTCAAAAAAAAAAAGAAAAAAGAAAGAAAGAAGAAAGAAAAATTAACAGCTGATTTACTGAGTCACTTTTTTCAGGCTCTTTCCACATATTGTCGAATTGCCTTCCAAAAAAAATTCTACCATTTTATAATAGACCAGCAATAAATGAAAGCATCCATTTCATGCCCCAGGCAACACTAGGTATTATTAATTTTAAATCCTAGCCCATTTAAATGGGTAAACAATATATATCATAATTTTGTTTCATTTTTATTATACAAGAGAAACAGAACAGACTTTGGTTCTTCCAAAAATTTTAATGAAGCCTCTATCATACTCCTGGCACTCTTGTGGGGACTAAGGGGACAACAATGAACAAGACAGACCCAACGTGAACCTCTTAGGGCTCACAACTTAACATAAGGGGTACATTAAACACAAAATTAATGAATTCCAATTGTATGTTCTATAATAAGCATTTGTAGTACTAAGTGTTTATTGGCCCTTTTTAAGGTAAAGTGCCAAGAACTTATTGAATCTTCATGACAACGCTTTTAGGTAGGGACTATTATTATTTCCCTTTTACAAATGAAGAAACAGAGTCACCAAGAGGTTAAGAAATTTGCCCAAAATCATAGAAACAATAAGTAGCAAAGACAAGATTCAAATCCAGACAGAGCAGCTCCAGTGCCCTTAACCACTGTACCATAATGCTGTCCTTCTGCTAGAGGGAAGACGTGCTGGCTGCTGTGAGATGCTGAAAAGAGTGAAAGAAGATGGAGAAAAATGAAACAAAGCAGATGTTAAGCCAACAGTAAAAGGGAATAGATATGGCAGGAGTTCATTTGGTCAGCAATATTGCTCTGAAGTGCTGAACTGTATCTTTCCTCTTTTTTTCAGAGGAGTAGGTGAGGGTGACATGTGACAAAAATCAGATCAAACACTGGACAATAAATAAACCTGGAACAGTCCAAACAGGAAAGGAGTAATCTAAATTTTCCTGCTAGGAGGCAGCATAGGAAAGAAGGGAGAGGCCTCCACTTCCCTAGGCCTCAAAGAATGGGAAAGATACATTGTTCAATAGCAGCAGTCAAAGTTGAGACCATAAGGAGAAAACGAAAACTTCTACTTTTCCAGGGCTCCTGGCCAAATACCTCCCAGTATGGTCTGAAGCCCCCACTGCAGGCACCTGTGGTTTTACAGACCACTGGGCTCCATTCTGGTGGGCTGCAGCGCCATCTAGCAGGCATGAGGCTGAACGGCGTCATAACCACTCCAGCAGTCCTAGAGTCCTTGAAAAGACAAGGACCCACGTGGCTAGCACGGTGCTAAGTGTTGAGGTCACTGTGGTGAACAAACAAGTCTCTGCCCTTGAGAAGTTCACAGATCATCTCGGGAGACAATCACAGGCTCTAGAGCAGAGACCTGTGCAAGTGTTCAGGAAATACGGAGGGGCGAGGCTGACCTTCTCTGGAGTTCAGGGAAGGTTACACAGAGAATGTGCTGTTCAAATCAGCTCTTCAAAGATGAGTTATTATTAAAGATGAGTCCAGCAGTAGAAGATGGAAGAAACTTCCAGGCAATATGACTGGAAGTTCAAAGGCCCAGAGGTGTGAAGAGTGTAGTGCATTCAGGGAAGACTGGAATGTCCAAATCACAGCCGAGAGCAACTTAACAGGTAATTTAGCCTAGTCATTTTACGAATTACGTTACTGAGATTTGAGCAAGAAGGGGACTTTGTGCAGATTTACATCTTGGGCTAGGAGTGTCCACACTGGAACCCATGACTCCTGACTCTCGGTCCCATGTGCCTTCCACTGGACCATGGAAATGCAAGGCCAGCCACCTCCATCCAGCTCCGTGGGAAGGGCCACGTTCACATGGCAGGGACCATTAGTGAGGCTGTGTGCACAGAAGTTAGACCTTGAACTCAAGAAGAAGACACGCCTGCACTCAAAACCCACCTCCACCAGTAGCTATGTAAGTTTCATCAAGGTACTTATTCTTTCTGATGTCCATTTCCTTATCAGTCAAATGGGAAAGATGACAGCCTTCACCTCATACAGTTGTTGTGAGAGTGGAAAGAGCAAATTCACATTAAGGGCTTGGCACAATGCCCAGCACATGCTAAATGCTTGATAATTATATATTGGAGACCATAATTTTAATATTGTCATTTTTTTATTGTACTATTATGGGTCTTTTTTTACTCAGAAGTATGATTATTGATTATTTATAATTTTTACTATTTCGTATTAAGTGTTGAGAACTGGGGCCTTTCTGGCTGCATAAGAACAAACACAGAAGGCCCAGTCTTATTTTCGAAACTTGAAGGGCTGTGCTAGAACAAGAGAGTAGAGGTGGACTGAAGCATCCCAAGGGCCAAGGTGGGCACAATGGCTGAGAGCTGCAGGATGGAAGATTTCAGTCCAATGTAAAGAAAATCTTGCCCACTCATCAAGGGGCCTTGGGAGGAAGGTATTTGTTATTGGAAATGTTCAGTCGAAGACCAGATGACCATTTGTCAAAGCCACCTCCTACCTTGCATAGGGCAGGAAGTCGTCTAGTCCATGGCACTATCTGATGCTTTAAACATCTAATTGAGCTCTTAAGCATCTCATTGAGCTCATATTCTAGGGGAATATGATTTGGTAGGTCATCTGGGAAGACGGCTGTCTGTTTATAAATTTCAAAGTCATAAGCAATGCTCGAAGAAGTCAGGATCCACAACACACAACCTTGTTTTTCAGAGTAATTTGTTAGATTTTAGCTGGAAGTGTGAGAAAGAGGCTGAGATGTTTGTGTCAGACTAGAGATCAGGGAAATGGGCTAGAGGAACAGAAGGCAGCTCAGCTTATCCTCAAAGGCTGCCCAGATAATGTGCTTTCATTCTGAGAAGACGTGCATGGCTGTCACAACCCTGAGAGCCATTGTAGCGTAGAGGTACCTACTGTCTTAAAATAATTCAATAACAAAGCACATCAAATGCTCACTATTCTGCTGAGACCAGCTCAGTCGGGGAGACCCTAACCTAGCGGCGCTAGAGAAATTAAAGACACACACACAGAATTAGAGAGGTGTGAAGTGGGAAATCAGGGGTCTCACAGCCTTCAGAGCTGAGATTCCCGAACAGAGATTTACCCACATATTTGTTAACAGCAAGCCAGTCATTAGCATTGTTTCTACAGATATTAAATTAACTAAAAGTATTCCTTATGGGAAAATAAGGGATGGGCTGAATTAAAGGAATAGGTTGGGCTAGTTAACTGCAGCAGGAGCATGTTCTTAAGGCACAGATCACTCATGCTATTGTTTGTGGCTTAAGAACACCTTTAAGCGGTTTTCCACCCTGGGCGGGCCAGGTGTTCCTTGCCCTCATTCCCATAAACCCACAACCTTCCAGCATGGGCATTATGGGCATCATGAACATGTCATAGTGCTGCAGAGATTTTGTTTGTGGCCAGTTTTGGGGCCAGTTTATGGCCAGATTTTGGGGGGCTTGTTCCCAACACTATTCGAACATTTATACAGGGTCCACTATGTGCAAAGCACTTGGAATATAAAAGTAAATCTAGGGCCAGGTGCAGTGGCTCACACCTGTAATCCCAGCACTTTGGGAGGCTGAGGCAGGCAAATCACCTGAGGTCAGGAGTTCAAGACCAGCCTGGCCAACATGGTGAAACCCCGTCTCTATTAAAAATACAAAAAATTAGTCGACTGTGGTGGCGTGCACCTGTAATCTCAGCTACTCTGGAGGGTGAGGCAGGAGAATCACTTGAACCCGGGAGGCAGAGGTTGCAGTGAGCCAAGATCATGCCACTGCACTCTGGCCTGGGTGACAAGAGTGAAACTCTCAAAAAAAAAAAAAAAAAAAGTAAATCTAAAAAGCAAATAAAGCTAAGAAGGCTATAGTCTAGAAGCAGCAATAAGACCTGAGCAGAAAATGACTGCAATCCAAGGTAGAAAATGCCTAGTCTTGTGAAAGAGGCATATGGGGTTGTATGGCTTTCACAAGAGGAAGCACTGGAGGAAGGTTTTGCAGAGGAAATGACATCTAAGCTGGGCCTTTAGTAACACAAAAGACTTGCACCCCAAATGATGGAAGGGAAGAACATCTCAGTGGAAAAGGTAGCATGGGCAAAATTGCAGAGTTCCGAAAGCATGGGCTGAACAACTGGAAGTACAAGTAGGTGGTGCCCCCTGTGACTAGAGCACAGGGAGTGCGGAGGGGGTGGGGCAGGATGTAAGATCAGAGCAGTAATTAATCATCCAGCAGTTGCACTTCTAGGTATATTCCCAAGAGAACTGAAAACATACCTCCACATAAAAGACTGACACACCAATGCTTATAGCAGTTTTGCTCATAATAGCCAAAATGTAGAAATAACCTACTGTCCATCAACTGACAAACGGATAAATAAAATGTGTTATATCTATACAATATTACTCAGCATTCAGCAGTAGGAGGGAGTGAAGTATCAATACATGCTACAACATGGATGAACCTTGGAAGTGTTCCAAATGAAAGAAGACAATTACCTAAAATGCATACTGTATGATTCCATTTATATGAAAGGTCCAGAAAAGGGAAATCTATAGAGACAGAAAGTATCCTAGGGCCAGCGGGGAGACAAGGGGATTAGGTGTTGATGGAAAAGGGTTTCTTTTGGGGATGATGAAAATTGTATAATTGATCATGGCGATGGTTGTACAATTCTATGAATATACTAAAAACCATTTAATTGTACATTTTAAGTGAGTGAGTTGTATGGTATGTGAATTATATCACAATAAAGATATAACCCCCAAAATTTTTGGTCCTTCCCCAGAGGCAGCAATGAGAAGCACTGGAATAGACCACAGAGAACACTCAGTCTCACTCCCACGGTGCAGAAGGAAACATAAAGGCTCAGAGAGGGGAAAGATTTGTCCGGGATCTCACCACAGGTCAACAGCAGAGCTGCAACTAGAACACAAGACTCTGCCTATGCCCTCGGTGTCCTTCCCACTGCACGGGACTATCCCCAATATTCTTCCACTCCTAGGACCACACTCTTCAAGCAGAATTCATGATCATGGCTCTCAGAGTCTACCTAGAGAAAGAGAAGTGGAAGCAGAATATTTGTGGTTCAGTCTCAGGATTGGAAGAAAGGTCATAACTGAGGCTTATATCCCCTTTTTAATATTTCCATCACATGGTCATGTAGCAACCCTTGAACAATCTTGATGATGGGAAACTTGGTACCTCCAAAATATCTCTGAACAACTTTGCTTTGCACAGAACTGTATCTCCCTCCAGCTTCCTCCTGATGACAGGAGAGCGAAGGGGCACACTGTAGTCAGACCGTTGTGAGAGGCCTTACAGTGAACCGCAGCTGCATTTGCATTGCTTTTTCTCACTTGATTAAGTGCTTCTAAGGCAGAGACTGTTTTTGTGTTTTGTTTTGTTTTGTTTTGTTTTGTTTGGAGATGGAGTCTCGCTCTGTCACCCAGGCTGGAGTGCAGTGGTGCAATCCCAGCTCCCTGCAACCTCCGCCTCCTGGGTTCAAGCAATTCTTCTGCCTCAGCCTCCCGAGTAGCTGGGACTACAGGCACGCGGCACCATGCCCAGCTAATTTTTGTATTTTTAGTAGAGATGGGGTTTCACCATATTGACCAGGCTGATCTTGAACTTCTAACCTCATGATCCACCCACCTCAGCCTCCCAAAGTGCTGGGATTATAGGCGTGAGCCACCGCGCCCGACCTTTTCTTTTTTTTGAGATAGAGTCTCGCTCTGTCACCCAGACTGGAGTACAGTGGCATGATGATTTTGGCTCACTGCAACCTCCACCTCCTGGGTTCAAGTGATTCTCCTGCCTCAGCCTCCCAAGTAGCTGGGATTACAGGCATGCACCAACACGCCCAGCTAATTTTTGTATTTTTAGTGGAGACGAGATTTCACCATGTTGGCCAGGCTGGTCTCGAACTCCCGACTTCAGGTGATCCACCTGCCTTGGCCTCTCAAAGTGCTGGAATTATAGGTGTAAGCCACTGTGCCCAGCCTGTGTTTGATTTTATATCTCTACCTCCTGAAATATGGCCAGACTCAGAGAAGGAAGTTCTAAACATTTGCTGAAGGAATTAGAATTAGTGAACAAAAGAAAGAAACCATAGGACTTGATGCTTCTAACCAAGCCCCTCCCCTGGAGAATGTCTCTTTCCTTGGTATCAGTTGCATGACCCAATCTTGATGTACTGCCCATTTCTGTGGCTGCTCCACTGCCTTGACTTCTGTCTTCTGCCCATAAGCACTGGCATTTCTCAAAGGTTAAACATCAGTTTTTCTGGCTCTTCTCACTGTTAGAAAGTTCCTCTCTCTCCGAGCTCACTCCAGAGGCTCCCCTGCCAGACTCATTGCTCACGTGAACTTGGGTGGCAATTCTGAGTGCTACTGGACATCCCAGTTGAACATCCTCCCATCACTACAGACGTCCAAAACCAACTCATCATGCCTTTGTCAAGAGCAGCAGCCTTTCTAAGCCTTCATGCCTCTTATTAGAACTAAATCTGACAGGAAATTATTTATTTATTTATTTTTTGAGATGGAGTCTCGTACTGTCACCCAGGCTGGAATGCAGTGGTGCGATCTCGGCTCACTGCAACCTCTGCATCCTGGGTTCAAGCGATTCTCCTCCCTCAGCCTCCAGAGGAGCTGGGACTACAGGCGCCTGCCACCAAGCCTGGCTAATTTTTGTTTCTTTTTTTTTTTTTCAGTAGAGATGGGGTTTCACCATATTGGCCAGGCTGGTTTTGAACTCCTGACCTTGTGATCTGCCTGCCGTGGCCTCCCAAAGTGCTGGGATTATAGGCATCAGCCACCGCATCCAGCCAGGAAAATATTTTTATAAGTATGAAGTACACTTTCATTCTCATATTTTTTTAAACACACAGTCCTTGTCCTACTAAAACAAAATCAGGAGGCTAAGACATTCAGGACTTGCCTCTGTGCAAAGCTGGCACAGCTGAAATGTAAGTAGGAAGCAAATAATCAACTTGTGAGTTATTGAAATCCACAGCAAAAACAGTCTTGAAAGCCAGAATTCTGGTTTGGAAGATCCCATCTTTTTAAGACAGAATAGGGCTCTGAGTTCTTCAAGCATGGTTTGGGCATGGAAAACAAAGCCTGAGGAATGGGGCTTCAATTCTAGCCACGTGTGGCTTCTCCTTCTTCCTTTAAATGTATCCGCATCACATAGGCTCAGCCCCTTCCACACCTTCACTCCGTCTCTCCTGCCCTGCTCCAGGCTGAGCCCTCACCACCCAGGCCTGGACTACTGTAACAACTCCTTACCCAGCACCCTGACTCTGTTTCATGCCTCCCCCATCCATCTTACAGTCTACCACAGCAATCTTTCTAAAATCCTATCTCACATGCCTCCAATGTCTCCTCTTTGCCTGCTAGAAACAATTCATATCAATTCAATAAATACTTACTGAACACCTACTAGATGCTAGATGTTGTGCTAGACTGGTGTCAGCCAACAACAACCCCAAGGCCCAATCAGGCCCACCACCTGTTTTTATAAATAAAGTTTTATTGCCAGCCTGGTGCCTCATGCCTGTAATCCCAGCATTTCAGGAGGCTGAGGTGGGAGGATCACTTGAGCCCAGGAGTTCAAGACCAGCCTGGGCAACATAGGGAGACCTCATCTCTAAAAATTAAACAAATTAAAAAATGAGGCAGGAGGAGCACTTGAGCCCAGGAGGCTGAGGCTGCAACGAGCAGTGATAGCAGCACTGCACTCCTGCCTGGGTGACAGTGCGAGACCCTGCCTCAAAAATAAATAAATACATAAATAAAGTTTAACTGGAATCCAGTTACACTTGTTCATTTATATATTTATTTACATATCATTGTCTATGGAGTTTTTCATGCCAAGAGGGCATAAATAGTTGTGACAAAGGGAGTGCAGTCCAAAAGCCTCAAATATTTACTACCAGGCCCTTTGTAGAAAAAGTTTACCAACCCATGTGCTAGAACCCAGGGCTCCCATAGTGTGGTTCCCTGCTATCGCAGAGCTTCTAGAGCAAGGCTTTCCACCATCTAACCTTGCCCTTCTGTCCTTTCTCCTGTCACTCTCCATGAGTCCTCTGAAAGTCCAGTGTTTCCTAGATTTTTAGAATTTATGAATCAGTAAAAACATTTTTTTCAATTACAGAGGATGTACATAGGGTTGTCAGATGGGTACATTTCAAAAACCAACTACCATCTAACATCACCATTGTTTTCTAGGGAGAAAGAATCAACATTAAAAAGTTGCAAAAATATTCTTTATCTAAAAATAAAGAACATTTCCTCAAGTGACATTAGGTTTATGAGATTGATTCTCCTGGCTGTGTTTTTCCATTTTTGCTGTGGAATGATAACATTCTTCAGTCACCACAGGTCTGCAGTCAGACACACAGGAATCTTTGATCTAGTCATGGCTGACTGGTTTACTTCGTACTCCTCAAATTTTCTATGGATCTTCCCATGAGATTCGACATCCAGAAAGCTCTTCCTCCTTCTTTCCTGCTCACTGTGCAGAGCCCAGCTCGTCAGCAGCAGGAATGCAGGGTTCCTCCAGCAGCACCCTAAATGCAGGCTGTTCAAAGGCACATCCCAGCTTTCAGCAGCACGGCTGAGTGATGCGACTGTGGGTGTCTCTGTCAGCTGCAGAGCAGGGTGACAGGATGGCCCAGAAGGCTGCCTGGCGTGTGGCCCTTCCTCTGGCACAGGCAGGTGAATCCACTGACACGGTCACGCTGACAGCTCCGTGACACAGATTCCACCCAAATACCGGATTCAGTGAGCACCGGCTCCTGCCAAGTCTCTCACATGACCCGGAGGCCAGGAGGGCCTGGGTGGCCGCGGCCAGCTCCCAATCAGCAGACAGTGTCAACAGGCACTGAGCGAGGTCGCCTTACTGGCAGGCAGCCCCAGGATACTGGGTACTCACTGCTCACATGAAGCTTCTGGAATCCCCTCTTACAGTCCCGAGACCTGTGGGAAATAAATCATGGCTCTACCGAGAAAGTAACCCCAGCAAGACCTGGCCCCAATTTCTGGCTTTCATTTGGGGACACGCATTTTCCAAAAGCTCCTGCTTACCCAACACCTCCTCCTCCCCTGCTGCGTGTTGGGGGAGGGGAATGTCCTTATGGCCACTTGTAAAATTCACCACTGTAGGTGAGAGATGACATCAGACACCATTTTTCTTTTTTGTTTTTCACAAGTGTAGCAGGAGCTGCATTTTTCTAACAGTTTTCCATATCAGAAGTTGAGAATTTCATTGCCCTTCCAAACTCATCCATAGCAAAGTTGTTTCACTTCTCAATTGTTCCCATTTAACCCATTTGTGAGACATAGGCTGGGGGCCGGGGGCGGGGGTTGGGGCGTGGGGGCAGAGTTAAATTTCCAAGGGAAAACTAGAGGCCCTGAGTCAAAACTGGAAGGAAGCTTCAAGATCACCTGGCTCAAACAGCTCCTACTTCTGAGGGAAACTGAGTCAAGGAGGGGCAAGAGCTCAAGGCTCCACTGGTAGAATTGAAACAAGAAATAAGATCTCCTTGGTTAATCCAAACCTCTTTCAACTATAGCCTGAAAAGTCCAGCATATCATTTCCTAAAATCCAGAATGAAGGTAATTTTCCTTGTAGAAAACGAGGGTGTAGCTACTAGCTCGGCTTAGGATGCGGTGAGGAAGGGGCACTGTGGTGAAGAGGGAAGACATGGAATCCAGCAGATAGTTAGATGAAATACACGTACGCCTCACAGTAACACTTCCATTAAAGGCTGAAGGAATAGAGCCCCCACATTTTAAGTAATGACACCATAAAATTTGTTCCCTAAACACCATCACATTCAGCCCAGATGGGGAAGCCAAGGCTCAGAGAAGGGGCAGGAGCTGAGTGAAGGTCACACACAGTCTGTTGAAGGGTGGGATTAGGGGCTAGGCCTCAGAAGTCTGAGCCAGCTCTCTCCCTGGCACTGGGCCAGACCATCAGCAATCCCTGTCCTGAGGCTGACGGCCAGTCTTCAACTTGGGACCTCGTCTCAGCTTTCCCCACTGAGAGTCAGCTGTTCTTTCAGGCCATTTGGTGCCAGGCTGATATTGCATTCCTCTCCTTGGCCCCAGAACCAGGGACATGCTCACTGCTTGGACTGGTAAGGGGACCCTTCCCGCCGGCTGAGCCATCCTTCGCAGAATGATTTCTGTGTAGTAACTCAGAGGACAGCTGGTTTGGGGGCTGGCAGGTGAGGCTTTGAGTCAGGCCTGGCTAGTTGCTGAGGATCACCTGCCTTCCAGGAGGGCTTGGGTTTTACTGCCGTCTTGCTGTGTGCCATAGAAGGACATGCTAAACTCTCCCCATGACTTGATGGCAGGGCTCGGGCTGCCTGGAGAAGGCAGGGAGAGAACCTGAGAGCTATTCAGGCAGTGTCCCTTTCCTGGGGGTGTCATCAGGGCATTTAGAATGGAGGCAGCAGTGCCAGTTCCTGTCCTCAGGCAAATGGGAACAGGCAGTCTTGGCCTCAGAACTCCCAGTCCCAGACCCACTTCCAGCAGGCGCTGGCTAGTGAGACCTGTCTAGAAAAGCAGCAGACCAACTTGGCACCAAGCGAAGTTGTGGGAGATGCTCTTCCCCACAGAAAGAGTCAAAGCATACGAAAGTAACACCCTGCCATGGCCCAGATTCCCCAGCTTCAGGGACTGAAGGACCCCGAAGATCTTCTCACCCGCACTCCTCATGGCACAGGAGAGAAAATGGAATGGAGGCACAGAGAGAGGAAAGTGCTTGCCCAAGGTCACATAGCAACTTAGAGCAGGGCTGAAATTCAGTCCTGCTGTCTGATCCAGTTCTTATCCCACAAAATGCTTTCAAAGTGTAGAGTGACACACCTCACTTAGAAGCCCAAAGTCCCATGAGGAGAACACCTCTAGGAGTCACCAGGTGCACCTAGCAGGATGAATAATAAGAGCAACTGCCTTTTTTTTTTTTTTTGAGACAGAGTCTTGTTCTGTCACCAAGGCTGGACGGCAGTGACGCAATCTCAGCTCACAGCAACCTCCACCTCCCTGGTTCAAGCTATTCTCATGCCTCAGCCTCCCAAGTAGCTGAGATTATAGGCATGCACCATCACACCCAGCTAATTTTGTGTGTATGTGTGTATTTTTACAATACAAACTGGGTTTTCACCACGTTGGCCAGGTTGGTCTCAAACTCTTGACCTTAAGTGATCTGCCCAGCTTGGCCTCCCGAAGTGCTGGGATTACAGGCATGAGCCACCGCACCTGGCCAAGGGCAGCTGCCCTTTACAGAGCCACATTACACAAAGCACTTATGCATCACCTTTTTAAATACTTTCAAAAATCCTATAAGGTAGTGCAATTACTATCATCAGCTTACATGAAAATAAACCAGAAGACCCTACTGGAGCCTCGCTAGCCATTCCTTGTTCTTGTTTTCCCCTTGCTCTGTCAAGACCAACCAAGGGGCTGGCAAAGCTGGCCATTTCAAGAAGACCCTTGGAGCAGGAGGTAAAAGGGCTATAAACAGAATTCCACGTAACCAAAGTCTAGAGAACCAGAATATGGACTCTGCAAAACACCATGTCCAAAAACATAAGGGGAACGTTTGCAAATGTCCAACACTCTCCTTGCAATTGGCTCACTCTGTGACCAGCACAGGGCCAGGTGGGCTGATCTGACCTGCAGCCTCCCAGAGAAGCAGGCCCACAGTAACCCTGCCCCTCAATTTCTGTTCCATCTCACCCTGACTCCTCCTCCTCCTCCTCGTCCTGCCCCTCCACTATCCTGACAGCCAGTTGCGCATCTGTTCAAAGAAGCCACAATCAGAGTCCTCTGCAGTCTTTCTGCCTGCCAGCCCAGCAACGCCCTGTGAGGCATGTGCCTCCCTGTCACTCAGCCCCAGCTGATGGACAAATGGGAGCACATCTGGAAGAGGTGGCCCCATAGGGAAGGTCCTGGACTTCGAGTCCCTGGAAAAGCAGCTGAGAAGCTTGAAGGCACTGGGATCATTCAGCCTGAGAAGAAACTCAGGAGAATGCTGTCAATATTACCACATCCCTGGAGAGTTGTCAGGAGCGGAGAGGGCAGATTCACCCTGTGGGGCTCTAGAGGACAGAGGTAGGAGGGGGCAGGGTGGACATGACAGGCAGATTTTAATTCAAAATAAGGAAAGCTCCTTCTTGGGCAGAAGTATCCCAAGACAGAGGTAGCAGGGAGCGGGGTGGACATGACGGGTAGATTTTAATTCAAAATAAGGAAAGCTCCTTCTTGAGCACAAGTATCCCAAGACAGCCCTGGATACGTCAGACCAAATGATGAGTACATTACACTCAGGGCCAGGAAGCTCAGACTGGAGCCCCAACTCCTACCTGTGCCATATTGAGCAAGTTACTCAGTGTTCGTCATCCTACAATGGACAGAGTGATGTGTTTCTCACATATTCACTTGGAACTCGTTATAGCACCTCCAAAGGCAAACCTGAAATTCTCTAAAAGAAAAGAGTGCAAAGACCTCAGCTCCCACTTGTCCCAGTTTCAACCTTACCCATGTACAGAGATCATGATCCCAGCCAGGGTAGTCACAAACAGCTTACAAGGGCAGTGGGTACCGAGAAAAGAGTCCTGGTCAGGAGCCAGACTAGCCTTGGTTCAAGTCCCAGCTCTGCCTCTTACCATCTTAATTTTTAGCAAGATACCCTGCCTCTCTGAGCCTCAGTTTTCTTATCTGTAAAATGAAGATGTAAGCCCCTGCCCAATATCCTCACAGGGTTGTGACAAGGATCAAATGAGGGAGAATAAGAAGCACCTTGGAGGCAATAAGCACTTTTACCTTTTTTTTTTTTTTTTTTTTGATACGGAGTCTCGCTCCATCGCCCAGACTGGAGGGCAATGGCGCGATCTCAGCTCACTGCAAGCTCCGCCTGCCAAGTTCACGCCATTCTCCTGCCTCAGCCTCCCGAGCAGCTGGGACTACAGGCACCCGCCACCATATCTGGCTAATTTTTTTGTATTTTTAGTAGAGACAGTGTTTCACCGTGTTAGCCAGGATGGTCTTGATCTCCTGACCTCGTGATCCGTCCGTCTCGGCCTCCCAAAGTGCTGGGATTACAGACGTGAGCCACCATGCCCAGCCACTTTTACCTTATCCTTATGGCAAGGATATGCTGAGGATTTCCAACTATAATTATTTTTACTCCAGGAAGAAGATGAGTAACACAATTGCATTCCATAACAAAGGTCTATTCGACAAATGTTCACTGGACACTTACTGTGAGCCAAAAACTGTGCCAGATTCTAGAGGTGCAAGCACACATAAGACAAAATTCTCTGCCCTCTGAGACTAACTGGAAAGACAATCAGTAAATTATTCACTAAAGCAGAATGTGGTACACAGAGGTGTGTACAAGTTACAGTGAAAGCACAGAGGAGAGTGACTAGGGCTGGAGGAGGCAAGGATGGGGGCATCAAAGGAGGCAGCATTTGAAGAGAGTCTGTAAGAATGAAGAGGAATATTTACAAACCTAATAATAGACTGTTGAAATACATGAGCCAAAATGGACACAATGAAAGGGAGAAATAATACAATAACAGTTGGAGACTTCAATATCCCACTCTTGGTAATGGATAGAACAACCAGACAGAAAACAGATAAGGAACTAAAGGGCTTGAACAACCCAAGAAAACAACTAGATCTAACAAACATATGCATAACACTCCACTCAACAACAGAATACACATTCCTCTTATGCGCACATGGGACATTCTCCAGGACAGACCATATGTTAGGCCACAAATTAAGTCACAATAGCCAACAGAGAGGGAATCAACCAGAGTGTCCATCAATGGATAGATGGATAAACAAAATGTGGTAATTACATACAATGGAATGTTATTCAGCTTTAGAAAAAGAAGAAAGTTCTGACATGCAACAGCATGGATGAACCTCTAAGACTTGCTAAGTGAAAAAGTCACAAAAAGATAAATACTGTAAGATTCCACTCATACAAGTAACTTAAGGTAGTCAAATTTGTAGAGACAGAAAGTAGAATGGTACTTGCCATGGGGTGCGGAGGGATGGAGGACCGGGGGGTATTGCTTAATGGGTACGGAGCTATAGTTTTGAAAGATAAGTTCTGTGGATGGATAGTGGATAGTGGTGAAGGTTGCACAACGATGTGAATGTACTTAACGCCACTGAATTGAACACTCAAAAATGATTCAAATGTTAAATTTGATGTTATGCTAATTTTACCACAATTTTTTAAAATAAATACTTTTTTAAAGAAAAGAATGAGGAGAGAGTGTTCCAAGCAGTCCAGATTGGGGAGAAAAATCTAGACAAGAGAAACAGCTTGTGCAAAAGCACAGAGATACAAAAGCGACTGGTGTTCTCTGGAAACAACAAAGGCATCCCCATTGTGTAAGACACACAGGGTGGCCACAGTGGGCTGGAAAAGTTCCCTGAATACCCTGTTAGGAAGTTTGGATGCCACTCTATGGGCTCTGGGGGAATGGCATGGCCACAGCTGTGGCTTAGAACAATCAAATTAGGAGGAGAATGGGGAGGGTGGGTGGCACAAGGAGACACACAGAGCACGATACCACCTCTAGACAGACGAGAAGAAGGAAACCGCCTTCCAGACAGCCCAGCCAACCAGTCCTGTGGTCACCCCTTGTGGCCACCATCCCAGTGCTGCGGTGAGTGACTCAAGCTACTCGCTTCAAGGGGCGATCCACTGAAGGCAAGAGGGATTCCCCTGGAAACTTTGATTCTGCTGAGAGAGAGAAAGACTGAAACCAAAAGCAGGAGCATTAGTGTCGCCTTGGGCGTGAAGTGCCCTTCTGCCGTGTCATTCTCCCCACACGGGGCCATCTGTTTGGGTAAGCCCCAAAGTCAATGGGGCCTCGTCTCCCCTGCAGGCCCACTCTGTGGTTTTCACCAACTGCAGGGAGGCAAGGTGGCTGCTCAAATGTGCCTCCAGGCAGGAGGAGGGGGTGAGGGCCTCTGGGAAGTCTCTGAATCAAGTGAATGTGGGAAATCCCAACTCTGTGACTTAGAAGCAGGTGACCTTGGGCATTCCTGGGTCCCTACGTGGGCCTCAGTTTGCTTTTCTTAATGTGAGGAGCATACGAATAGAGTTATACGCTTAACTCCTAACAAGGAGTTAGACCTATACTCCTGTTGCTTTGCCCCTCCTGTAAAAGAAGGAGTTAGACCTATAACTCCGTTGGTACACCCCTCCTTCGTAAAATGGTGGAGTTAGACCTGTAACTCTCTTAGTATGCCCCTGACATTAAGAAAGGCAAGAGGATATAGACATTACTAGACTCATTTAAGTAATTAGACAAGCAAGAATACACACACAGACACATACAGAGACACAGACACACAAGCACACACACACAAACACACACGGACACACAAGCACACACACAGAGACACACACAGAGTCCAGAGGACAAGTGATATGGTTTGGATCTGTGTGGCCACCCAAATCTCATGTCAAATTATAATCCCCAGTGTTGGAAGTGGAGCCTGGTGGGAGGTAATTGGATCATGGAGAAGGATCCTACATGAATGGTTTATTTCCCACCATGCCCTTGGTGCTGTTCTCATGATAGAGTTCTCACAAGATCCGGTTGTTTGAAAGCATGTAGCACCTCCCTCCTCTCTCTCTCGGTCCTGCTCCTGCCATGTAAGATGTTTACTCCCACTTTGCCTTCCTCCATGAGTAAAAGCTCCCTGGGGCCTCCCCAGAAGCAGATGGTGCCATGCTTCCTGTACAGCCTGCAGAATCATGAGCCCATTAAACCTTTTTTCTTATAAATTACCCAGTCTCAGGTATTTCTTTATGGCAGGACAAGAACAGACTAATACAACAGGCAAAGCATTCTCTTTTTTAAAATTGTTACTTTAGGTTCGGGGTATATGTGTGAGTTTGGTATATAGGTAAATTGCGTGTCACGGGAGTTTGTGCACAAATTATTTCATCATCTAGGTAATAAGCATAGTTTTCTGATCCTCATACTCCTCCCACTCTCCCTCGCCTTGACTCTTAATAGCGGTCTACATTTCATCTCACTTTGGCAACCTTAAGTGAGTATCTCCTCTGTGGGCTCCCTTTTCTCTCTCCCTCTCTCTGGCTCCCTTGATTCTTAGCCCTTCTGCCTGCTTTCCAGGGCCCAAGTTTTCTTCCTCTTAGGAGTAGAGGAAGCACTCCAAGGGGCTTTGCAAACTGTGGATGGAAGGAGGAAAATGAAGACAAATCCTTCCCCACATAACCTCAGGGTAAAAAAAAAAAAAAAAAAAAAAACCTACCAAATAAATACACATCTTTGAGTAAAATTAGCTGCCTCTTAGCTAAAACTGGTGTGCTATTCTACTCAAAGCACCACTTGGTTTTTCCAAAGGAAGCGAGCCAAGTACAAAAATATGTATCCTCAAAGAAGAATTTGTTGAAAATTAGATTGTCAAAAGTCAATTTGCCAGAAATGTCAATTTGCCAAATGATTCACTGCATCACTGAGAATGTTTTTAACTTGACGTTGTAGTTTCACCACCATGAAAGCAAAACCACTCGTGTCCTAGGTAGGCAGGCTAGCCACAAGATAATGCAGCCCTGCCATCATCACCCATTGCATTAAAGAACTGCCCTGGGGGTTGTCTTCATTACACCCAATATCTATAATCCAGGTTTGAGATTGACGAACTTTTTTTTTTTTGGTGGGGGGATGGAGTCTTGCTCTGTTACCCAGGCTGGAGTACAGTGGCATAATCTCGGCTCACTGCAACCTCTGCCTCGCAGGTTCAAGTGATTCTCCTGACTCAGCCTCCTAAGTAGTTGAGATTACAGGTGCCTGCCACCATGCCCATGCTAATTTTTGTATTTTTAGTAGCGACTGAGTTACACCCCGTTGGTCAGGCTGATCTTGAATTCCTGACCTCGTGATCTGCCCACCTCGGCCTCCCAAAGTGCTGGCATGAGCCACCGTGTCCGGCCAACAAACTTTTTTTTATAAAGGATCAGATAGTAAATGTCTTAAGTTTTTCAGATCATACTGCCTCTGCCACAACGGCTCAACTCTCAACTGTGGCACTACAGCAGGAAAGCAGTCCTACACCATATGAGCATGAATGAACATGGCTCGGTTCCAATAAAACTTTACTTACAAAAACAGAGTAGCTGCCATTTGGTTCACAGGCCATAGTGTATCGACCCCTGATTTAGACTAACACGTTTGCCAATACTAATTTGAAAAGAAACAGAAGACCTGATTAGTGTTATACCTGAAGAAGAACTTGAATTAATAGTTTTAAATTTTTCCCACAGAGAAATTATAGGCCCCAGATGGTTTTTACAGGTGGATCCTCTGAACTTTCATAAAACAGATAATGCTAGTTATATATAAATTCTTCCATGCAAGAAATAAAAATGGAATTCTTAACTTGTTTTGTAAAGCTAATATAGTGTAGATAACACACCAGACAAGGATGATATGAGGGGAAAATATACAAAGCCCCTACCTCAAAAACATACACAAACACAAGAATTTAAAAATAGATACATAGGAAAAAAAAAAACAGCCAGAAAATGGACATAATTAAGCAGTGTATGAAAAGAAATACACCATTATTAAGGAAAAGAGACAGGATAATCCTCTATCTTTTCTTTTCCATAAAAAATGGGATGCTTTAACACTAGGAATCTATTGATGTAACTAAGAAATTAAAGGGAGAAAATTACATAGTCAATCAATAGATGCAGAAAAAGAAACTTAATGAAGTCAGTCATGAATGGATATTGGTAAATAGTTTTTGCAATATATTTGGCAAACTGGTAATAGCAGGTAACCTTCTTAACCTGATAAGAAGGTATCTACCAAAAAACCTACCACAAGTATCATATTTAAAAATGCAAACTTTATGATCTCTTTATAAGAAAATAACCCTGAATTCAACTCCTATTCAACATTATACTAGAAATAGAAATAAGAAGTTTAGGGATAGAAAGTGAAAAACAAAACTCATTATTTCTAAACAATGTTATCTTCAAAGAAAATCCAAGAGAATATATACAGCATTTAGAACTAGTAAGAGTAATATCATGTCATTGTAGTAATATTATACAACAAAATAGTATATAGCAGGAAAAATGAATGAACTATATCTGCATTATTAATATGGTTAATAGTAATGTAGTTAAATCTCAGGGTTAGGTAGAAAAAAAGCAAATTGAAAAAGGATACAAGCAGTATAATACTGCTTATGAAATTTCTTTAAGACACAATACGATACCATATGTTTGTGTTTACTCTTGTAAAAACACAGAAATAATTGGGACAGAGAAGTTGCTTTCTAACTTGAGAATTACTTCTGGAAAGAGAGAGAGGGGAGGCTGGGCATGGTGGCTCAAGCTTGTAATCCCAGCACTTTGGGAGGCCGAGACGGGCGGATCACGAGGTCAGGAGATCGAGACCATCCTGGCTAACACGGTGAAACCTCGTCTCTACTAAAAATTACAAAAAACTAGCCAGGCGAGGTGGTGGGCGCCTGTAGTCTCAGCTACTCGGGAGGCTGAGGCAAGAGAATGGCGTAAACCCGGGAGGCGGAGCTTGCAGTGAGCTGAGATCAGGCCACTGCCCTCCAGCCTGGGCGACAGAGTGAGACTCCGTCTCAAAAAAAAAAAAAAAGAGAGAGAGAGGGGAATGGAGACACATTTTGGTTTCACCTTTATCTGTAGTTTTACTTTCTTTCCAAAAGGATGTAAGGCAACTGTTAACATTTCTTCAATCTAGTGGTGGGTGTATTTGTCCATATGACACTATTCTTCTTAATTTTCTGTAACCTTGAAATCTTTCCTAATTAAAATCATTTTTAATAGAAAATGATGAAAACTGTCAGCTCTTTGAATAGGTTCTGGCTGCTCCTGTGAGTACAGGAAAACACACTGAAGTTATCCTGCCCACACTAGGGCGACACAAGCCTCTAGACCCTGAATTCTTGAGATCACTGTGTCTTCCTGCTCTGCCACCCCACTCAGAGCTACCCTACTCTGCAGGTTCCTTGGAAGAATAAGCTTCTCTTGGGGCAGTGGACACTGTTAGAAATGAAGGCAGCCCATTCCATAGACCCTTTTCCATGGACAGGGGTCACTGTTGGAAATGAAGGCATTCCATTCCATAGACCCCTTTCCATGAGCAAGGATCACTGTTAGAAATGAAGGCATTCCATTCCATAGACCCCTTTCCATGGGCAGGGGTCACTGTTAGAAATGAAGGCATTCCATTCCATAGACCCCTTTCCATGAGCAAGGATCACTGTTGGAAATGAAGGCATTCCATTCCATAGACCCCTTTCCATGGGTGGGGATCACTGTTGGAAATGAAGGCATTCCATTCCATAGACACCTTTCCATGGGCAGGGGTTACTGTTAGAAATGAAGGTAGTCTATTCCATAGATCCTTTCCATGGGCAGGGATCACTGTTAGAAATGAAGGCAGTCTATTCCATAGATCCTTTGGGGGTTACTGTTAGAAATGAAGGCATTCCATTCCATAGACCCCTTTCCATGGGCGGGGGTTACTGTTAGAAATGAAGCCATTCCATTCCATAGATCCCTTTCCATGGGTGGGGATCACTGTTGGAAATGAAGGCATTCCATTCCATAGACCCCTTTCCATAAGCAAGGATCACTGTTGGAAATGAAGGCATTCCATTCCATAGACCCCTTTCCATGGGCAGGGGTCACTGTTAGAAATGAAGGCAGTCTATTCCATAGATCCTTTCCATGGGCAGGAATCACTGTTAGAAATGAAGGCATTCCATTCCATAGACCCCTTTCCATGGGTGGGGATCGAAGGCATTCCATTCCATAGACCCCTTTTCATGGGCAGGGGTCACTCTTAGAAATAAAGGCATTCCATTCCATAGACCCCTTCTGTGGGCAGGGGTCACTCTTAGAAATGAAGTCAGTTCATTCCACGTATGACCCCAACCTACGAACATGATCTTCCATTTCCCTTCTGGTATCATCTGAGGCTCAGTTTAAAATTATCTTCCATAAAACTGTCATCATAAGAAATTTAAGACAAACAGATTTGTTTATCCTTGGGCTGAACTGCAGGCACATGTAATCAACGTGGGCATTGTCCTCTTAATCCCTTCATTTAAAGGCCAAGAAGAGTCATATCTTTAGGAGAAAATTAAGTTCCCCTCTGACTTCCACTATGGCTCAAGTCTTCCTTTTCTAAAATACTATAAATTTGAGGCTAAGGCAGTGAAAGCACACAATGAGCTCAGCACTTGTTTTTGCACCCCAAAGAAAGAATATGCTCAAAAAATCATGGGAACATGCCAAAAAGTCACAGGAGCCAGCATAAAGGGGTTTCCAGTGATCATCAAAACCCATGGAATAAATCAGGCTACATGAGACTCTAGTCACATAAATTAATAAACGAAAACATAAATAAGTGGAGGAGAGAGAAAGTCCTCCTTTGTAATAGAATGATGACTACTGAATGTCAAAAGAATGAAAAAAACAAATACCACAGAACTGGAATATGAAGGAAAAGAGCTGTCAAAGCATGGAAGGCAGAGAGTAATGGGACCCAGCGTGCATGCTGATTGAAAAACAAATATATATCCCTGCTCACAGAAAAAGAGCCTACTTTCCCAACTCCGCCTCTTCTTCCCACCTCCTGAAAAGCCCATTTTCTTATTGACTCTTCTGAGATTCAAAAGGCTCTTCTCTCTTAATGATGTCTTCACTTGCCCCCAAATACCTAAAGAGTAGTACCAGTGTACCCCAATGTAAACAAAAAATCAATGGCTGGACCTCCCCTTTAGGGAGAGGAAGCAACATGGAAACGTGGGCTTCATATTTACCTAGACCGAAAAATGGAAACAGGCTTCGTGACTTTCCTGATGTGTGACTTTGAAAAGCCCATATTCTTTATGCTCCAATTATCTCGTACAACTGGGATTAAAATTATTTCTCTAGTTCACTGAATGGCGGTCCAATTATTCACCATGTGAGAAGGTGCCTATAAACCACAATGCCAGCAGACACTGAAGGTGTTATAGAATTCACAGAGATTCTTAAGAAAGGGCTGGGGAGAGACAGCGTGGTCCGCCCACCCGACAGGCCAAAGTCAAAATCATTTTTCTTGACATTTGAATAATACACTGAACCCTTTTGAAAAATAAAAGTCAGACAACAAGTACTGACTTAAATTACTTTTATTATAATGTTTCTTCTATATGAAGAAACAGAGCTAGGTTTTGACTTCTTATGCTGTGAGAGCATCTTTTAAAGAAGAATGTGAATAATGGCGTCTAAGAACCTCTGGATTGAGGGCCTGAGACAAACAGTGGAAGTGGAAGAGCAGCCTCTTGAAAGGGAATGTTCAACCTCTTCCTCTTTTTCCTCTTTCCCACAGAGAATTTAACTAGCTGTGTTCAGATCAACATGATGTAAAAAAAAGTTTCCATCCTGGCTTACATGTTGAATCCTCGTCTCTACTAAAAATATAAAAAAATTAGCCGGGCGTGGTGGCGGGCGCCTGTAGTTCCAGCTACTGGGGAGGCTGAGGCAGGGGAATGGCGTGAACCCAGGAGGTGGAGCTTGCAATGAGCGGAGATCGCGCCGCTGCACTCCAGCCTGGGTGACAGAGCTAGACTCCGTCTCAAAGAAAAAAAAAAAAATTCTGATTTTTGAAAAAAAATCAACTGTGTGCTTGCTTCTTCAAAAAGAATACTATACCAGGGCAGAAGATATTCTGATAAATATTTATGATTGGCATCTGTGAATATTTATAGTATTAACTTTTTGTGGACACACAGTAGGGTGGGGCGGGGATGCTGGCATCCAGGGGAAGGGTAGATGTTTTGGTTGTTTCTATCCTGTAAGGACTGTCTGATGGTTACAAGTGTTAACGAAAAGCCAAACTGTATTGATAACATCTAAAAGCTCTCTCCAGAGTGGGCTATGCCACACTGCAGTATATTTATACAAGGAAATACTCTATAGCTATTAAAATGAACAAAACATAGCTACATGATACAAAAAGGGTGAATCTCACAAACAGAGCAAAAAATGCAAGTCACGAAGAAGACATACAGTGTGATTTCATTCATATAAAATCCACAGTTAAGTCCATTCTGTCATACTGGGATGCATACATAAGTCGTAAAACCAAAAAGAAAAGCAAGAAAATGATTCTCACAAACGGGAGGCTGGTGATGACCTGGGGAGGGGACACTGGGAGGTTAGGGGTGCTTGCAAAGCTCCCTTTTCTGGCCTGAGTGGTGGTTACCCAGGGGTTTCCTTAGTTATAATGTAATTTGTGTAATTACAATGCATTAAGATGTATTTTTTAAAAACTTTTTGTGTAGATCACATTACTCAAAACGAGGTAAACTGAAGCAAATATGACAACATTAACTAATCTCAATACCTGAATTAATATCTGAAGTAATTCAATTAATGAATTAATTGAATATTGAATATCTCAAACTCTGCGGGGTCCATATCATTAATTATTATACTGCTATATGAAAAAAATCAGGCCAAAAAAAATTACATACATTATATATGGAATTTGATATTCCATTTGTATAAAATTCCAGAAAATGCAAACTAACCTAGAGTGGCAGAAAGCAGATCACTGGGTGCCCAGGGGCAGGGGCTTTCAAAGGAGCCCAGGGAAACTGTTGGGGATGATAGATATGTTGATTATAATGATGGTTTTACAGCGTATACTTTCATTAAAATGTATCAAGTTATACTCTTTAAATATGTGCAGTTTATTGTATGTCAGCTATACATCAATAAAGCACTTTAAAAAAAACTCCCCTGTGCCTTTTCATATGTTTCTGAGTCTTCAGTATGCACATACTGCTTTGGAAATGAGGAAGATACTTTGAAATGGTCAGAGAAACCTAAGTACCTTGAAGCTGTCTACCAGAGTTGTATGTATGCTTGTGGTCAGTCATGGGTTTCAATTATGTCAATATATTTCTGCTCTGCTTTTGATTGAAAAAAGACCTCCACACTCTTCCCTTCTCTCTTTCTCCTGTCTCCCTTCTTTCTTTTCCCCTCTTCTCTGTCCCTCTTTCTCTCCCTCCCTTCCTTCTTCTCTGTCTCCCTTCCCCTTCTCTCTCCCTTCTCCTTCTCTCTCCTTCTTCCCTTCTCCTCATTCTATTTCGTTTCTCTCTCTCCCTCTCTCTCCTCCCACCCGTTCTTATCAGTCTATTTCCTTTCTCTGTCTTTCTCTCTTTCTCTTTTTCTGTCTCTCTTCTTTCCCCTCCTATCTCCCTCTCCCTCTCTCCTTTTCTCTTTCGTTCTCACTCTTGCTCTTTATCAGAAAACACTTTTCTTCAACTGAGCAGGCAGCTTTGGGAGACATGACAACACTCATAATAATGACAAACGATCATTTCTGTCATTTAATAGCATTTTATAGTTCACAACATGATTTCTCATATCTGTCTTCTGATTCTCACAACAATCCTTGGGCATAGTAACAAGAAAATAAAAAGCAACTGTAACCGCTTCTGCCTTCTAAGGAGAGTAGTAAATTTCACAACAGTGGGAAAGTAAATTTCTTTACTGCCCCTTCCACTTGCAGAGACTGTTAGTGAAGACAGCAAACGAAGGACAGAGACATTTCTTCTGCTCCAGTTCCCCACCCTTCAGCAATGGCAGGGCCTCTTAGTTTTAATTAAAAAATGCATCATTGGCTATGGAAAGATACATCCAGAGCTGAATTGGGGGTTGTGGCAAACACTGCTGTTGGCCTATCCAAAATTTATTCTTCAGGGCCCTGATTTCTGGTGAGCAGAAATGTGTCCCCACTGAAACATTAGATTTCTTATCCTCCCTTATAGATAAGAGCAGTCATGTGACTACCTTCAGCCTAATGGAATGAAGAAACTATTGTGTAGTATTGGAAATGCTCCCTAAAAAAGTGACTGACTCTGTTGGCAGGTCTCTTGTTGACCTTCCTTCTTCCTCTACCCAAAATATGGACGTAATAACTGGTGCTGCAGCAGCCACTCTGCAGGCACGAGGTAGCCTTGATTGAGGACAGTGAGCTTGTGCTAAGTACACCAAAACAGAAACACAAGAGGAGATAAGGACATTAATGAGATGGTAGCATTACCACATCAGCCCTAGAATGCTTCTGTGGTTTGGATGTGTCCCCTCACCTCAAATTCAGGTGTGGCCAATGTAATATATTTAGTGTGGCTTTTTAGAGGTGGTCAGGTTATGAGGGCTTCTTCTTTGTTAGTGGAATTAAGGTCCTTTTTAAAAAGCCTTCACACAGCAGGATTTGGCTAGCTTGCTCTTCACCTCTTCTGCCATGTAAGCATGCAGCGTCCTGCCCTTATAGTGGATGCAGTCTTACCAGACAATGAAACCGAAATCCTAGTGCCTTGATATTGGACTTCAACACCTCCAGAACTATGAGGAATACATTTCCATTGTTTATACATTACCAGTCTGTGGTATTCTATCACAGCAGCCCAAAATGGACAAGTCAAATGCCTACTTCAAGACTTCTTTTACCTGAGAGAAAAATCTTAGACCTCATTTAAGGCATATTTTATGGGTCTCTGTTGGGGAAAAATATAGTTTCTAAATGATAGAGAATTGATGAGTTTAGTGATTCTGTGTTTTAAAGTGAAGGATGGGGAATTTCTGGGATGAACCCTGCAGGGTTCTCTTTTAGAGAATCCTGTTCCCTAAAAAGAAGCAAAAAGCAACATGGTGATGCCAACTTCTCTTTCCTCAAGTCTTCTATAATGGCAGCTACATGTGTGTAGATGCCTTGTGTGCTTATGAGGGGAAATCAAGGAAAAGGGGTTGTACTTCCTCAGCAATGTGGTATGAGACTAGAACAGCACATGTGAGAAAGCAAATTGATCCATTCATGAAATTAATTCAAAATAAACAGGACCTCAGAGGCAGAGAGGACAAGGAAACATTAACATCTATACCCTCCCTGTTTCCTACCCGGAAAGTCTAGAGAAGCTTGTCTCACTACACTAGGGTGGCTTTTGAACCAATACCATTTGCATCCCACAAGACAGGTGCTGAAGTCAGCAACAGGACAAGAGAAAGTCGGGTCATTTTATAATGAGGGCCAGAGAGGTGAGGGACAGCTGGATTGAAAGTCAGCTCTTCCAATGTCAAAGTTTGTCTGTTTTTTATAATGCCTTAGTTACACCTGGACTCAAGAGGAAGAGAACAACCGCCTAAGAGAGGAAAGAGAACAGCCACCTAAGCAACCAGATGGGCCATGTGGGTCCTAGTGGCCAGTGACAACAGGTACCACTGCCAATTCCCTTGTCACAAGCATGTTTACGTGTACATGTTGCCTCCCTCTCATGCAGGTGTGTGTATGAAAGCCAGGTACGTATAGGTATTTTCAGGGCTTCTTATTATGGTAGCAAGAGCATGAAGTGTAAAAATCTAGGCTTGAATCCCAGTTCTGCCTTTACTACCTGCATGACCCTGGGCAAATTCCTTCCCCTCTCTGGGCCTCAATTTTGTCACTACTGTCAGGAAAGAATTGACCAAATTAAGTTGTAAGGTCCAATCCTGCTCTAACCTTCCAGAAGCTTATATAAAATATATCATTAAAGTAAGATAAAATCTATTAAGCACTGAGGCCTGGTGTAGTGGCTCACGCCTATAATCCCAGTTATTCAGGAGCCTAAGACACGAGAATTGCTTGAACCACAGAGGCGGAGGTTGCAGTGAACCGAGATCGTGCCACTGTGCTCCAGCCTGGGCAACAGAGCGAGACTCTGTCTCCAAAAAAAAAAAAAAAAAAATCTATTGAACACTGAGAATAAACTCAGCTTTTTATAAATAGATGTGGCATAACAATGAGAAGCCATTATTTCACAAATTGCAGTTCTTAGGGGAACGGTACAGATCTATAACCAGATGAGCCATGAATGCACAGTTGCTTATTCCTATACTATCCTTAAGTTGCTCCATTACTATTTTGATAAATATTACAGCACATTTCTAGATCTTCACACCTAGGTACCTCAGTACCTGCTTTAAACCTTGAAAATAATTTCCTTTAAATAAAAATTAAATAGACATAATGAGAATTTAAAATATGTTCTGGTATTGGCCCAATAGCACAAGAGCCTGTGACATGAAGCTATTATAGTAACATCAGCAGGGCCATGGGAGGATTTTGTTAGATATATCAGATACTTTATTAAAACACCCCAGAGCCTTCTCATCATAAATGCAGCCAAGCAGCCCCAGAGTAATGGGGAAGAATCCCCTCGTGAGCTCTAATCTCTTTGTTCTGGTATTTAGTAAGTATGAATAAGCAGGGATGGATGGTATCGTTTACAAGTCCTCGTGAACCCAGGAAAAGGGTGATTTCAAAGGTTCCTTTGGGGTCGTTAAGGTCTTGTCTATAAAATGTGCCTGGATTATCTGGGTTCCTCTTCATCCGCAGTACCTCATCTTCAGTTGCACTAGACTCCCAAGAACTGGGTAAAGGGAGACTCTGGAGTCTGGAACCCTCACCTCCAAGTACGTCACTGAGTTAGCTACAATGCCTTCTCCAAATGATTGTTCGATCTTGTTCCCTAGCAGCCTACATTATTGTACCTGAATAGGGAATAGGGAAAGGCTTCCTGTTCCCTGCAACTGGAAAGCAGTTTAAATACATCACGCATGTGCACAGAGCTCTTTCTTGACATTTACAGAGTGGCCCAAAGAAGGCAGGGATTCCCCAAGAGCTGTGAGCTCCGCCATCACAAAAGGTCTCCTAGCAAAATCAAACGCTGAAGAGAGGATTTCATAATCAAATTGGGAGTGGGAAGGGAAGGTTGGCCTAAGGGACTTCAGTTTCCTTTTCAGTCCTAAAAGTTGAAGATTCTATGACTGATGTAGGACCAAATGCTACTCAATGTTGATAATATTTGTTATTTAAGGCCTATGTGCCAGGAAACTGTGCTGAATACTTTATTTCAATTATTTCATTTAACCCTCACATGAAACAAAAGTCAGCCCTGCTACCCTTTTATATGGTTCTATATCTGATTATCCACAGACTAGGGAACTGAGGTTCAGAGGCAGCTGAGCCATGAGATCACATGGCTCATTAAGTGCCAGGCGAGTCTGAGGCCCCCCACTCCGCCAGAGCCTGTCTGAGGCTCCCCCAGAGGCTGTGCTTTCTACTTCTCAGGGGTGCTTCACCCACACAGGGGCAGGGTTACACAACTGGATCGTAAAGGGAGCTTGCCAGAGCTCCAGCCTGAAATCATTCCTCCACCTCTGGCCACTGTTTGTCAAGGATCTGTACAAGAAAACAGAAGATCCAGGGGTGATAGAGGTGGGAAAATCAAGAGTTTGTGGGCTGCGGCGAGAAGACTCAAAGGTCAAAGCCTTTTAGCTACTGTACTGTGAACGTGAGAAAGATGCTCAGGTGTAGGTTTATCCCCAAGAGGGACATTCCAGGGAAGGGAAATTCTAACCAAAAGTATTCCTTTTTCCTTTGAGTCACAGGCTTAGTTCCTCTGGGGGACCTTGGCCAGGCAGGATGCTTGAGGCTAGAGCCAGCCCTTGTTCCCCCTCTTCACTGTGCAAATCCCTCCTGGCAGAAAGCCACCCTCTCTCAAGCCTGGGCTTCTGTTTTTAGAGCACCCCCTACAACCCATTCATGGCCTGAGCCCATGTGAGGAGCCTGAGGTCTTCTGACTATTCGCAGATGCTGAGATTAGAGTCAGTGGAAGGTGGAAGACAAATTTAAGAGACCTGGCTTCCTCTCTCTCTCTCAAAAGGCAGCCCCCAGCAGTGTTTGTTCTCAGAGCAGCCCTGGGAAGAAGGATGGTCACTTTCCTTTCTCCCAAAGATAATTGAAGAGAAGTAAGAAAGTAACTGTGCTTGAAAGCAAAATGACAACAATTAATCTCTAAGCACAGGGCCTAGCCATTAAATTCTTTGGAGAAACAACTTTAGGAGTTTAACGACAATCAGGAGCATAAAATTGAATTAAGAGAAATAGTAATTAAATCAGGAAAGAAGTTTTTGCAAAGGGGATGGTAAAGGAAATTAAAACCAGTAATGCTGAAAAATGTGGTGGGCAGAGCTGGGGGAGGGGAGGGCTTGGTGGAGAAGAGCAAAGAGCCAAGCACATAGAAAACTGGGTTGGGAGATGCAGAATGTATGGCACTCAAAAAAGGAATTTGGAAATTGTTCTTGAAAGACTAGGTGTCTGGCACTTCCAATTTGTGTCTAAATACACCCAAATCCTAATGGGGACAAGCTTTCTTTTATGAAAATAGAAGCATCCACTTGGATAAAGTATTTTTTTTAAAAGCTATAGACTTAAGCAGGGTGACCAACAGTCCTGATTTGTCCAGGACTATCTCAGTTTTAGTACTCAAAGTCCCATGTCCCAGGAAACCCCTCAGTATGGAGAAAACCCCTCAATCCAGGGCAAACCAGAATGGTCACCCTAACTGGGAGGCAGACAGCCCTGGCTCCCCTCTCTGCCATTCAGTCAGTAGCTACAGAACTTTGTGTGAGTCACTCCACCTCTGTGGGCAACAGTTTTCTCATCTGTAAAAGAGGTTGTCATGAGTTCCTCAAAAGAGTACAAAAGTTGCTATATGTCAAGATATCTAGAACAACGTGAACATTGGAAAAGCTTTCAGTAAGAGTTTGATAAGTTTGAAGTTAAGAATATTGATAAGAAAACAAAATATTAGCGAACACAATCCAGTAGCACATTAAAAATAATATATCATGACTGTTTTGGAGGTGCCCAAGACCACCACATATTCAATAATTTTCTAGAATGACTCAGGTTTCAATATATAATCGTCCTCACAGTGAAGCATCATTACAGGGAAATGACGTGTATTAGTCTGTTTTCATGCTGCTGATAAAGACATACCTGAGACTGGGAAGAAAAAGAGGTTTAATGAACTTACAGTTCTGCAGGGCTGGGGAGGCCTCACAATTATGGCAGAAGGCAAGGAGGAGCAAGTCACATCTTACATGGATGGCAGCAGGCAAAGAGAGCTTGTTCAGGGAAACTCCTGTTTTTAAAACCATCAGATTTCATGAGACTCATTCACTATCATGAGAACAGCACAGGAAATATTTGCCCCCATAATTCAATCACCTCCCACGGGGTTCCTCCCATGACACACAGGAATTGTGAGAGTTACAATTCAAGATAAAATTTGGATGGGGACACAGCCAAACCATATCAGGACACAACAGACTCACCAGAGGAAAAAGACATGGGTGGAATAGAGAAATCCATGCACAGTCTTCCTATATTCTCTCCCTTCTGTAAGGGACACTGCAAGAAAATTCCTTTCTCCAGCAACAATCAATGCAATAATGTTTCTGCCCAGGAAGCCTGTTAGAGACATAGCACCCAAGGTTTTTGTTGGTGGCTGGCCACATGGGCCTCTTCTGCCTAGCAACTACCAAAATTCCAGACTCTCAGAGGAATTCTCTTCCTCAGAAGGAAAGCTGGTGTACAGGATAAACCACATTGTCAATCAGCCTTATCAGTTAGGAAATGATTCAAATGCCAAGTTTTCAGACATCAGCCAGGGGCCAACTTTGCAAACAGACAATTCTAGAAATAGCAGGGTGTGGCTGGTTATGATAACTCTTTTCAGCACAATGACCAAGTGGAGTTCATTCTAGTAATGAAGGAATACACATAAGTGATCACTAGAATCTGGCTCCCTAAGCTGCTATGCTGGCTCCCTAAGCCAGCAAATCCCAGCTGGTTGTGCTTTCACTGATCCAAGCTCTATAGATGGTGATGTGAATGCCATCAGCTCTGCTAAGCAAAGTGGTCACTACCAGATTCCCTGCTAAAAATTTACCATCAGCCAAGGTCTTCTTGGCTTCTCAAATCAGAACACTGGATTTTTCTCAGTTCACCTAGAGATGAACAACTCGAGATGAATAGATCCAGACCAATCTAAATAGAAACAATGCTTGCCTCATGCATAAAGAGGCCAACTTTTTGTTTACAATGGAGGATATATGCTTCTAGTGAGCCAAAATGCTTGTGTTTCAAATGTGGGGTACCAACTTTCTCAAGAGTAAGATATCTGGAAAGCATAATCAGTCATCAGAAAATTGCTTTAAGCCAGGCATGGTGGTTCACACCTGTAATCCCAGCACTTTGGAAGGCCAAAGAAGGGGGGTCACTTAAGGCCAGGAATTTGAGCTCCTACCTCTACAAAAAAACAAACAAGTTAGCCAGGCATGCTGTTCACGCCTGTAGTCCCACTTACTCAGCAGGCTGAGGCAGGAGGATTGCTTGAGCTCAGGAAGGATGTTTTCTGATATAGCTTGGATATCTATATAGTGTCCCCACCCAAATCTCATATTGAAATGCAATCCCCAGTGTTGGAGGTGGAACCTGGTGAGAGGTGATTGGATCATGGGGGTGGTTGCTCGCACTGCTATAAAGAAATACTTGAGACTGGCTACTTTGTAAAAAAAAAAAAAGTCTAATTCACTCACAGTTCCAGAGGCTGTACAGGAAGCATGGCAGGAGAGGTCTCAGGAAACTTAAAATCATGGTAAAGGCAAAGGGGAAGCAGGTACTTCTTACATGGCCCGAGCAGAAGGGAGAAACAGTGGGGGAGGTGCTACACACTTTTAAACAACCAGATCTCACGATAATCTACTATCACAAGAACACCAAAGGGGAAATCTGCCCCCAAGATTTAATCACCTCCCACCAGGCCCCACTTCCAACCCTGGGGGTTACAATTTGACATGAGATTTGAGCAGGGATGCAGACCCAAACCATATCACAGTCTCAGGTATTTCTTTACAGTAGTGGGAGAACAGCCTAATACATCCACTATAAAAAGAGACACTGCTATGCAAAAAAGAACAGAATGAAAGGCTCTGTGGTCTCTCAGGGCCTTCCAGCTCTACAGCTATGACTGTGCATCCCAGCAGGTTACTAGTACACACACGAAAAGGTATACTTCCCCAGACAGTGCAGAGAACGCAAAACAAATAGTACCATGGTTACAACTTCAAAGAAGAGAAGGGGTGACAAATTTAACACACCTGTTTGGGTGATGGGCCTAGAATAAAGTACAAGCCCAGTGACCCTAGCCCCACATTGTGATTTCTGCTTTGGGCTCCTGCTTAGGGAGTGCAGACACCCAGTTGAGTGTTCTCAAAATCTGCTATGTAGCAGCTGCAGATTCCTTCCAGGTGCCCCTGATGCATGCTAAAGTTTGGGAACCACTCATCTAAGCAGCAAGTTGCTCTATATTCTACAATCCAGACCAATTTAGATAGATCCCTAAAATAATGAGTTTGTTTTCTTACTGGCAACTGCATTATTGAGTAGAATAGGAAAGACAATAGCGGCATGCAACTACATGATTCATTATCTACGATGTGTGTGACCAGAGTCAACGGGAAAAAAAATGAGTATGCATGTTTGCAGGACTAATTTAATCTTTATATATGTAATTCAAATTCTTCCCCTCATGTCTTCATTTGCTTTCTGAGGCATAAACTTCCAGACATTTCCTTAAAATGGAGCAATCCAGCCTTTGTATGACTACACCTTTGATTCCGATTTAGTGAATTTGCATGTTTTATCTTATTTTAATGCCTTCAGCATTAAAAGAGACCCAGTTGCCAGAGTGACCAGGAATAGCATTTCAACAGTTTAGCCCTTACTCAAACCTTAACCCTACTTGCTCAGTTTAACTGTGTTCCCGGCTCACCTAACATTTGTGGTCACAAAAATGCAAAACACTGCAGTTCTGCTAGCTGCTTCTCCCTATTTTGTCTCTATAAAGTCTCATGAACTTGACTTTCTCCTAAAGTTGCTAACAGTTCATTTTATTTTTACTAGCTAGCCTTGCTGTCTTCACTCCTTACGCTTTGATTAACACTGCCCACTATTCAAAGCCTACCACTTCCTACTTTTTCTGGAAGTTTACCTACTTCCAGAGTCTACCCTCTAGAGAGGTCAACAGGCTTATACACAGGTTCAAAATTGGGTTCATAGTGCAGTACTGGGAAGAAGCCCTGGTCTGGAAACAGGAAAGACTGGTTCTGGCCTCTGTTCTGCTACAAACCTGCTGTACAATCTCAGGCAAGTCCCTTCTCCTCTCTGGGCCTGTCTACTCTGTCGTGCAATGGAGAGAACCCAGTGAACTCGCAGCCCTTCCAGCTAGGGCATCTCAGGATTCTTTGCTTTTCCTCTGTTGGACAAGCGATCATACAGTATGGATTTCCTGGGGACAGTGCCAGTTTTGCAATCCCTGGCACCACAGCCCATGCACCATGAGCATACTAGTTCTTAAACTGTGGTCCTATTTGATTTCACCAATGGCAACGGGGTTTGAGAGGGCTTCCTATTGGTTTTTCCATAATCACATAGCCATTTCTAATTTGTAGCCCCAGATAGGAATAGGATCCTAGTAAACAAATGCCCAGTCCATTTAAGCTAACGACCTTGCCAGGTCATTTCCAAAACCCCAATAAAAGGGCATGGCACACAGTGCTCACTAAATGTCTGCTGAATGCCTAAACACTATGCTTTCTCTATAACTGCAAGAGCTCCATAGAATGAACAAAGCTCAGAAAGACGGAAATACAAAAACCAATTCCTTCTGCAGAATCTAAAACCTCAAACTAAAGCTACTTAAGGCTTGAAGAACATCAAATAGTGGAGCACATTCTTGGGACTGTTATTTTTAAAGGCACTACCTTTCAAGCTCTATTGTGACACCCTTCCCTTACCCCAAATACTTAAGAATTCCATCTATGTGACTCTAGTAGGTCAATCAAAGATCCGCAGTGAAATCCCAGCTCCTCCACTTATCAGCTGAGTGGCTTAAGCTTCAGTTTCCTCCTGTGTAAAATGGGGCAAAGAGCAAACTCCTCATTAGATTGCTTATTACATAAAAAACCATCTAAAATTGTTGCAAATAAGCACTTGTTAACTGTTAGTCAAGGAGTTAAGGATGATCTACCCTAAAACACGCCGATTTGATATATTATTTAAGGAACTGTAAGCATTTAAATAACTGTAGTTGCAGAAAGGGTTATCTGACCTGTACTTTCCTACATGTAGCAAACCATAAAAGATTCTTTGAGGATGCCTTTCCCATACCAAGGTGAGAAAATATCAGGCCCTGAGCATTGCTGCCGCAATTAACCTGTACAAATAAGCTTATTGAAGAAACCCTTATCTTCCACTATCTCTACAACCCTCCACCCCATATATCTCCTGGTGACTTCCCTAGAATTTACTGCCCCCATCCCAGATTCCTTTGTCCTGTCATTGCTTCACAAATTTATTGTTCTTTGTCTAAAACCTGTAAGAGCTTTCTCCTTTGGCTATTTCCTAGGGTCTTTACTCTCCTGCGAGGGTCCCCATGTACAATGTAAAAATTAATACAATGTACATGCTTTCCTCCTGTTAATTTGTCTTGTACCAATTTGATTCCAGACCCAGCTGAAGATCCCACTGAAGAACTAAGATGGTAGAGATGATCTTTAGCTTCCCCTATGTTAGCTAGTTAACACAGCATTCTTACAGCTTTCTCTTGTCAAATCTCTTATCTGGTGGGAATTATCACACCTATACTCATTTATGTATAAGAAAAATGAGATCCAGAGAAGTGAGTTGCCCAAGATCACACAACTGCTTATGTTTTGGGGCCAGCAGTTGAACCCACATCAAAAATACTTATAATTGCAGAAGATGGCATAAAGTAGGTAACGCTAAGTTTAGAAGGTGCACCCAAAGAATAAAACAAACTTGATCGGGCCCTCCTCCTCCAGCACTCAAAGAAAGGAACAATGGCTCTGGAGCTACCAAGGGGCAGCTTTATGGGAATCGGGAGCATGGCTCTCTGCACATAGGAGCTCCACATGCTTGACAGTATTTTCTGTTGATGAATCCAGCTTTGTAGGCATTTTCATCTATTTTAACTTGATGCCAACATTTGCATGATTTCAGAACATCCTTTTCAATTCTTCCTATGGGGACACTGGCACCTGGAAAAAAATACTGATGAGGACAGGTGTGAAAACAGAAGCTATAACATATTTAGCTTCTCCCAGGCACAGATGCTATCTTTATCCAGTGTCTCACTGGAACATGTCTAGGGTAATAGGGCCCAGAGACCCTACTCTTTCTAATCCCTACTAGTTTCAGGGACTCATTGGGCCTTTTCTCTAACATATTTTTCCCGCAATGGCTTAACAGGCTCAACTCAAACTGCAGTTATAATGTAACTCATTTTTCCAGTTTTCTTTAATTACTCAGAGCTTCTACTCAGCAAGTGCTGGCTTATGCATCCATCAGAAATGGTTAGAATTATAGTCCATGCTCAAGGGAGACTGAGGATTTGTTGGGCCAAGGTAAAGATTTAATTAGTTAGGCTTTCAGACTTACTATAAATAGCTCATGATCCCCATCCCCTAGGGCTTAGGAAACAACAATCTAGGAATACCTGTTAAAGAGAATATCTTAAAGAGAAAGGAACACAAAATGTAGCACTGTCAACATAATATTATCGTTCGGTCTTTAAAAAGGAAATTCTAACATATACTACAGCATGGATCAATCTTGAGGACATTATGCTAAGTGAAACAAGCCAGTCACAAAAAGACAAATACTACATGATCCCACTTACATGAGGTCCATATGGGCAGGCGCAGGGAGAAGGAGTTATTGTTTAATTTGTGGAGTTTCAGTTTGGTGATGGTTGCACAACATGAATGTACTTAATATCACTGAATTATATACTTAAAACCGGTTCAGATGGTAAATTCTGTGATGTGTATTTTACAATTAAACAAACAAAAAAAAGAACAGCTTGGACACTACGATTCTCAGCTACGTATGAGCGTTGTATCATCAGAGCCCAAAGCAGCTACATAATAGATGTTGTACATCTTTATGCCCAACCCCCCGTTTTCCTTCTGCTGAATGAAGCATCTCCCTGTTCTGCCACTGAAACTAGCATCTTATAAATCACTAGCTCAGAAAATTCAGTGACTTTCAGCTAGTAGTCCACTGGAGACCATGGCTAGGCAGATGGGTGCAGCAAAGAGAATGCACCCCTCACAACCAAACAGCTCCCCCATGTGGCTGCAGCATCTCCCCCAGAGAAAAAGGCCCCTCTGGACAGAGGGACAGATTTCTTTTTCAAATTAAAGGCATAATTCTTAGCTATAATTGGTACCATCAAATTCGATATCAGGGAAAAAATCCATTATGGATACCATCATCTTTAATTTCTTCCGAATGAAATTGAGACATTTTTCCCTGCATTTCAAAAATGAAGACACCTGTTTCACGTAATAAGCAACTCACAGGATCCAAGAAAACCAGTTTCTCATCAATTTTTTCCCAATAAAATGCCATTTGTTAGAATTTACAAGAGCTCACTTACCAATATATTTCCCTAGGAAATCTTTTTTAAAGATACATATTCTCATCATTTAAATTTGACACTTTGAATCTAAAAGTACTTTACAGCTAGGATTTTAAAGAACACTTAAGAAACTTCCTAACTGTTCAGACTTTTTCTCAAAAATAGGCTTAGTGTATGAAAAAGATGTTTCTAAAATTATCTGTTTTTTCTTAACTATTAATAATACACCTCTTTATCATTTTGTGACTCTGTTGGACAACTAGGACACTTCCCAGGGAATGCCCTCTCTTGTCAGAAATTCTGGCTTGGAGTTGTGGCTGCAGTACGCTACCTTTGAGCAATTCTTAGTATTTCCTAGGGCCTACCAGAAACTGAATCTTTATACCCAGTATGGCAACATAAGCTAAGTGAAACTTAAGTTTTATTTCTGGTTAGAATTATATCAACTCAGTGCAGAAATGCTAGTATCTCACTCTCATTAGATAAGTCTTACCACATTTTGAGAAATCCAATTTATCAAATGAATTCTCTCAAAAAGGGTTTAACAATAAGAGGTAGATGAATGGAAATCCCTGGTCTACACTCATAAAATTAAGAACTGAGAAAGAAGAGGCAAAATATAATCTATGGCCTTAAAGACAAAAGAAGAGACTGCGACAACATTTCATCCAGTATCTCTGGTTTCCTGTTTGATTGTTCTCTTGAGTACTAGCTGCCTTTGGACACAGAACTGTCTGATGGAGTCAGAGACACCCTCCTTGATAACCACAGAATACCCAAAAGGACAATCACCAGGGCAGAAATACCTAGAAGAAAACAAGCCAAGGGCAATTACAGAATCTTGGACTTGAATAACCACATGGTCATGTGAGGAACTGTCAATCCAACAAAAAACTCAATATTCACAAGACATATTTTCTACATATTTAGTTACAAATCTAAAGGCAGAAAGACTAAGGGCCCTAGCAGTGAGGCATCAATGATCAGACTCGGTATAAGTGAATTAAAAAGTTTATTAGCCATAGAAAAAAACTGATTCCTCAAAATCAATTATTGATAAATCCCCTGTAAAACAGCAAGCTTACAGAAAATTTCTCTCATGAACAGATAGTCACTATACTTTTGGTCCAAGAAATGTTGGGTTTTTTCCTCCTTCTTCAGATGACAGATGGATGTAACTGAATCTACGAACGAGTGTACTTGCCCCAAATGTGCAACATAAATACAGAAGCGATGAACAGAAGACTCATAACCAATACTGGAACAGGGCCACTAGAAATAAGAAGAGAAAGCATGCTTACTTTTAGTAATAATATATTATTAGGTCTGCAATACTAAAGATTACCTAGGGGAAAAGTAGAGGTAAGGTGGGCAGCACTCAAGGTTCATCCAGAAACATTATTTATATCATTTAAAAAATTCCTAAAATTATTATTGTGGATATTTTGAGCATGTGATGATGGCATTGCAATTGTGTTTAAAAAGGACGAGCCCTTATCTTTTAGTAAAACATATCAAAATATATACAAATGAAATGATCTGATGTCTTGGAGACATTAATCTAATTTCAAGTATTTGTTGTATTCTCAAATAAAAAGAAAAGTCTTTCAGTGCAAATGAACCAATTACCAAACTTTTCTTTTTCAAATTAAGATTTATTTAAAGACAACCTTCTGAATAAGACCTAGTATTTGCTAGCACACCAAGATGACTATAGTAAAAAATAATTTGTGTATTGTAAAATAACTAACAGTATAATTGGATTGTTTATAACACAAAGGATAAATGCTTAAGGTAATGGATACCCCATGCACCCTGATGTGATTATTACACATTGTATGTCTGTATCAAAATACCTCACATAACCCATAAATATATACACCTGTATGCCCATAAAAATTAAAAGACAACCTTCTTGAGAAGGGTTTAAAATGAGTCCCCTGAAGAGCAAGGGGCTTCAAATGTTCTCTCTGAGGCTGGGTACAGTGTCTCAAGCCTATAATCACAGCACCTTGAGAGGCTGAGGCCAGGAGTTAGAAACCAGCCTGGGCAACACAGCGAGATTCTGCTTGTACAAAAAATTAGCCAGGCATGGTTGTGCACACCTGTAGTCCCAACTACTCAGGACTAATTAACTAATCCAAATTTATCCAATTTTGTCTCCTGGAGTAAAGATCACTTGAGCCCAGGAATTGAAGACTACAATGAGCTATGATCACGCCATTGCACTCCAGCCTGGGTGACAGAGCAAAACCCTATCCCTAAAGGAGAAAAAAAAATCCTCTCTGAAATACTCAAACTACCTCCACCAAAGACCAAAAGGTTGGCAGTCAGGACATCCCCACCTCACATATCCCCAACCCCAAGAATTACTTCCTAGATATATTCTTATGTTATCATATAAGTCTCCAATATAAGAGGAAACGAGAATTCCAGGGAAGGTTTTGTAAACTAAATTTGTGATCCAAGTCAAGATGCTCGTTAAATTAAATAAAACTACTCCAAATTAATTCAATTTTGTCTTTTTTTTTTTTTTTACCCAGATGGACAATATGCAAAGAGCATAGGACTTAATCAGAATATCCGGTTCCTCCTCTTGCTGTGTGTCTTTGAGCATGTCACTTTGCCTCTCTGAACCTGAGGTCCTTATCTACAAAATTGTAACATCTCTCACCTCCCTGGATTGCTGGGCAGATCAAATTAGACAACAGACATTGAAAAGTACCAAGTGCTATGTAAATGAGAGTTGCTGTTATTATTTCTAAACCTCATCCACCAAGTTTAGTCAGGAAACAGGTGCAAGCAGTGGTGTTCTAGAACCTAACAGAAATCCGTGGGATCAGATCTATCACATAGTACCAGAAACCCTGAGCAAGGCATGGGGATAGGGGTCCCTGGATACCCATTTCCCATCACCTAACGAGCACTCCAAAGCCTAACAACTTGGAAAGTGGTATTATATGTTCACCCTCCTGAGTCTACTCACCACCCACCAAAGGCAAGGAGGCCAAGGAACTCCTGGTAACACAGCCTAATGGGAAAACCTCCATCAGGTTATAATAGTATCAGCTTATGCCTTCAGGAGAACTTTGAAAAATCACCCAATTCCTATTCAAATGATTACTCCTATTTCTCAGTATGGGGCAAGAACACTAAATGAAGAGCAATTTCATCTAATTAAGCAGTTTTCCCTCCAGTTCTCTCTGTTCTCATCATTTATTTTGACATAGCTCCATGAAGAACTTCCCTTCCCTTCCCTCATGAAGAGATGTCATTCCTGGCCCTACGCTGCCTAATCGGTTGATAAACAGGCAAACCAAACCCAGCCCGCCTGGCACAAATGAGGCTGTTGTGTACAGTAAATCTCATCAAAGCAAGCACCACTGGTGACAGAGACAGAGCGCTGCCACTGCTGCCCTGCTGCCACTGGACAGAAACACAAGGACTGTTCCTAAGACTTACACTTTGAGCCCAGGTGAATCTTCTGTGTAGAATCGCCACATCCCCCCGGTGCCTGCCGAGGTCGTGCGGCCTGCACTCCTTGTCCCACAGCTGGCATTTTTCCTGAAAGAGAGGAAAATGTTACAAATGGCCTTTTCTGGAAATTCTTAGAATAGCATTATAACATATGCTACCATTATTATACTGTTAAGGAACAAAAAAAAACAAAACAAAAAACTTTCTTTGCTAGACTCCACCCAAATTCCTGCTTTTACTCCTTTGATCATGAAAACCACAATGAACTAAGTGCCTACCTGATGCCAATGCATACAATAACCCTGAAAAGCAGTCACGATTTTTCCATTTTATAAATGAGGCAAATTGGTCTCAGAAAAAGTTAAGCAAAGTACCTAAGACCCTGCAGCCAACAGGTGGCTGAGCTGGGACGTGAACCTAGCTCTGACCCTGGAGCCCATCTGCACGCCCAAAACATCCAGCTGCCTCATATGGACAAAGCATTTCACTTTCTCCTCACATGCATTTTTCACGAAGCCACATAACAAATCCCTGTTTTAAAATGCCCTGAATCCATACAAGCTGATCTTAAAATGGCTACTTTAAAAGAGGTATTTTAAAATTAGTATATTTACTGCAAAGAGACAAAAACTTTAAGCTTTAATTACATCCAGGTCCCAAGAGAGAGTATGGGGCACTTTATAAAAAATTACTTTGTTATTTGTTGTCACTAGTTTTTTGTTTTTTTTGTTTTGTTTTTTTGAGATGGAGTTTCACTCTGTCGCCCAGGCTGGAGTGCAGTAGTGCAATCTTGGCTCACTGCAACCTCTGCCTCCTGGGTTCAAGCGATTCTTCTGCCTCAGCCTCCTGAGTAGCTGGGATTACAGGCACGCACCACCACGCCCAGCTAATTTTTGTATTTTTAGTATAGACAGCTTTTTCACCATATTGACCAGGCTGGTCTTGAACTCCTGACCTCATGATCCGCCCGCTACGGCCTCCCAAAGTGCTGGGATTACAGGTGCGAGCCATCGCACCTAGCCGTGTTTTCACTACTTTAATATAGTGACCACAGATCTTGCAGAGAGAGGTAGAATGTAAAAAAATGCAGAGAACACCCAACCAAAACGTGTCTCTCACAAGGGGATCAAGGCTTGTAAGATACACTATGTGACACATGCAGCCCTGGCAAACAGAAGTAGTCTAGCAGCACTTAGGACTCCGCTGACCAGGAATAGGCCCAAGGAATTCTTTCTCTCCTCTTTGGGAGAAGCCCTCAGTCACCGGAGAATCCGACGCAGCAACTACCCTTCCATGCAGTACTTCCCCAACCCCGGCTGTTCATCGCTTCCCATGTTGGAGTGATACAATATGAGGGTAAGCGGCAAGTGGCGAGAAGTCACAAGAAATCTTCTTCAGCTCATGTATCAACAACTCAGAAGTCCTACAAGGGAGGAGAGAGGGGAAGCCTGTCTCATTGCTGCCTGCACCATTCAGCATCAGATCCCGGTATACCCTCCCTCAAAATCTCCTTCCACTATCTACGGGCCGATGATTCTCGATTTTTGAAAAAGGGAAGGGCATATAGGGAAGAGAACAGAAGTGAAAACCCTACCCCTACCATCTCTTCTTGCTTTCCTCCCCATTCTGGTCCTCATGCCCACTTTACCCAACCACGGTCTTTACTCCACACTCTGAATGCAGGAAGCACCGTCTACAGCTCAGGGAGCCTGCCCTGCTACATGACGGAGTGGGAGAGTGCAGTCCTGGTTCTAACAGGAAGAGCTGTGATCATGCCCGAACTCTGAAAGCAATCAGTGTCAAACCATGAGTTGGGTCTATTGTACTACAAAGATTGTATTTCAGATACATTAATTATGGACTACGTGGTATCCTGGGAACTTAAAACTTCACTGTGTGACCATTTCTACGGGAAAACTGATTGTAAATGGCAAAACATAACTGTACAGGGATTTACAGAAAAATTCATGCCCTTAGAAAAGGTTTCACACACAGATACATGTCATTTCATCTGTGGGGTATGCAGCTGAAATCTTCCTCCTTGTTCACTGAAAAGGATTTTAACCTAGAAGATAAACTCATTGTGAACATATTATAGTAAGTCATGGACTGAGCCAGGACTTGGACCCATGTACTTCCTACTATTCCCACAATCTCCCACCTCCAGTTCCTGACTTCAAAGTTTCCTGGAATTACAGGAGCCCCAGAGGAATCAGTCTGGCTTCTCTTAAGCTTTCTTATTTCTGCTGGCACATGGAACACAGAAAAGTATTTGAAAACCAGGGCCCCTAGAAATACTAAAGTGTACTCAAAATACCTCCCATTCCCTAGGGGAAGCTAGGTAAAGGTTAATAAAGCATACTTGAATCTCTCAAATTTGTATCTGGGGGCTATTTTACCCTTTCTTTCTGGTCACTGTATAACTGCCTCTCCCTTCTATACCTCAACACAATGGTTTTCATAACTAACCAGTTACACACTTTGTTCTAACATGGTGCTTCTGTCTGCTCCTCAAAGCCAAGCTTATTGACCTCAGAATCTTCACACTTACCCACTCTTTTTGCCTAGGAAGCCTACTCATCCCCAAACCATTGTGTGATTTGCTCTCTTGCTTCTTTCAGGTATCTACTCAGGTATTACCTACTGTCAACATCCTGTCTAAAACAACTACCTACCTTCACCCTATCCCCACCGCTCTCTATCCCCCACCCAGCTTTATCTTCATAGCCTTTATTGCCTGAAATTACATTGTCTTATTTTCCTTGTTTTTGATCTCCCACAGTGGAATACAAGGTTCATGAGTCCAAACCTTGCCTATCTTGTTCACAGACCCATCTTCCGAGATGAAACAGCATTTGGCATGTAGTAGACCTCAATACCTTGACGTCTATACATTGGTGGCTATTCCGCCATCTTAATATCCCTGATTCCCATTAATCCTGCTAGAACAATATGTGGCGCTTCACAGCTTTACAGTTTATAAAGCATTATTGCTCCTCACAGCAAGTTCGTTTTCATTGTATTTAGGAGAGCAAGAACACCAACTCCGGCCTGAGCTTAAACTTAATAACATTTCTCCTCCAAGGTAGTATCTATTACCTCATCAAGCATGGAGAATGCAACTCTGCAGACAACATAATCCAAAGCACTATTATGAATCATTAACTTCCAATGTTTTCTCAAAGACTTATAAAGCAAGGATATTCTTACACAACCAATACTTACTACATTATACTTATGAAATGATACTTAATCACTACCAAAATTCTGGAAGGAAACACTGTCAGGTCTCTCAATCCATACAACCACGGTCTTTCTAGTTACACTCGCTCTATCACACTGAATCCTAAAAGATGACACACCAACACCCACAACTTGAAAAACTGCATCTGTCTTCAAATGTTTAAGTTCTCCATTTCACTTGTGCATCAGTTATTTCATTTCTACTATTAAATAAATAATTCCATTATCATATGTACATTTGATAAATATGTGCTTTTTCTTTTATTTCCTTACAAATTCTCGGACGGCCAAACTTCCCTGCCACAGTATTACCAATTCTCATTAAGCAGAACCATTCCCAAGGAACCGCACCCACAGGGCATGTTTTCCATTCCTGCACAATCTCTGAAATGCAGGGTGGGAAGGGGACAGCACTCAAAGCCCATATAAGTTAAACCACAGCCTGATACACTCCTCTTGAACATCCCAGTGACAGGGAACTCACAATCATTCAGGATAATTTTACATTTCTGATAGTTCTATTAGAATTTCTTTGTTCTGATGTGAAATACTTCATGTAAGTTCAAATCATCAGTTTTAGATTTACCTATTGCAGTCAACAAATGTCACATCCCTCTTCACATCCTTAAGAAGTTTCCATGCATGCGGTCAAGATCTTTTCCTTCCTAGATAAAACCCCACTAACTCCTTCAAAAATCCCAAAACAACATGGTTGCTTGATTCCTTCCTGCAGTCATTATTTATTGTGTCATGCCTTATGGTGGGTGCTGGGGACAGAAATGACTTGAACAGGTTCTCTGTTAAAAGTCTAATGAAGGAGATAGACATGGAAACATCACTGGTCTTACAATGATATGAACAAAATGTTATGTGAGCAAAAGGGAAAACTAGTAGCTACTGCTGCTTACAGTCAGAGAAGGCCTCAAGAGGAAATAACCCCTGAGCTTAGTCTTGGAAAATAAAGAGAAATTTGCCTTGAGGTGAGGGAGAAAGTTTGTGAATTCAGAAAACAGTAATGAGTTCATGAGTGCTGGATCATAGGACAGCAAAGAAAGATTAGGCTGAAGGCCGGGCGCGGTGGCTCACGCCTGTAATTCCAGCACTTTGGGAGACCGAGGTGGGAGGATTATGAGGTCAGGAGATCGAGACCATCCTGGCTAACACGGTGAAACCCCATCTCTACTAAAAATACAAAAAATTAGCCGGGCGTGGTGGCATGTGCCTTTAGCCCCAGCTACTCAGGAGGCTGAGGCAGGAGAATCGCTTGAACTCTGGAGGTGGAGGTTGCAGTGAGCCGAGATCATGCCTCTGATCTCCAGCCTGGGCAACAGAGTGAGACTCCGTCTCAAAAAAAAAAAAAAAAAAAAAAAAAAAAGGTTAGGGTGAAATGACCACTAAGAGCTTTGGTATCCCCCGGCTTTTTTTTTTTTTTTTAGTTCAGCAACAAGAAAGTAACAGAAACTACGCAGAAGAGTAACAGCAGGGTGAACGATGGATTGGAAAGGAAACAGGCTGAGGAGAAAGGTTAAGTAGCAAATGCAGGGCAGTAGGAAGGGAGAAGGAAAGAGCTTATGAGAAGGCTTTCAAGTACAGTTTAAAGTCTGGCATATGACTGGATAGAGAGAGAGCATAAGAAAAATCCAAGATGACGCTGACGTTTCTGGCTCCGAGTAAATGAGTGTACAACAGTGCCATATGGAAGTAAGGAGATATAATTGAGAGTGAGAGAGCTGAGCTGAAAAGAGACTAAGTTTTGTGTAGGACGAGTTATCTGTAGGACAGATTGCTTATGGGGCCTCCAGATGGAAATATGACTGCAAACCTCAGGTCCAGAGACACCAGTTTAATGACATCGGTTTTCTCAAAGTTATCTCTGACTCTATTCCAGTTTGTTAACTTTCCTTTTTAAGAGTGGTGCCCTAAACTGAGCAACGAGAAGAAAATGTCGCCTTCCTCCCAAAAGGCCTTTACTCCCATGGCCACGTCACTAGAAGCTCATTTTGCCCCTGTCAATCTTCATATATTAGGGTCTCCACCCCAGAACCAGCGAGTTCCCGGGTCCTATCTCCGACTCTGCAATCGAACGAACTGCAGGGTTCCTTACCTCTGCCGGACAGTGGATCCCGCCGCCCGGGCGGCCACGGCTTTGCTGGGAGAGCGCCCTGAGGATCCCACGTTAGTACCACTGGGGGTCGGACCAGGCTGTAGCGGGAGACAAGTAGACAGACGGGTGAGCGCGGCCCCCAAAACCCCGGCCTAGACACCCGCACCCGAGGCTGGGGGAAGCAAGGGAGCTGCAGAGGAAAGGCACGGCGCAAAGCAGGAGGAGTCAGGGCTCCTGGAAGAGGCGGAGATCGTGGAAGGGCCGCCATACCATGCTGGAGATACCGGTGGCAAGCGGCTGACGCGGACGGAAGGAAAGTTGCGGAGACGCCGAAGGACCGGCAGCTGGCGAGACTGGCTCAGGCCCCGCCCCCGGACTTGCAGGCAAGGTCCTCGCTGACTCCAGGGACGTCTGGGTCGTCTCAAGATATGCCTGTAGATAGTCTGCTACAGATAACTTAGTTACCTGCTGTGTGGGAAGTAGATACCTCCAGCCTCCTTCCTTTGGATCACAACGTCCTTCATAGAGTCCAATCCCTACCGAAGGAAAAATATAACCAGGGTCAGACAACCTATTTTCTCAGGCAGTTACTAGGCTCTCACAGATTTGCGCTGATGTGGCCTAACTGACGCACGTACGGCAGGGCGGGGTCGGCCCGCAGTGGCCAGCCGGGAGCTAAGGGGTGGAGCTTGCGCAGAAGACGCCTCAGGGTGCGGGGAGCAGTTGCGGCTCTAGGGCAATGGCGGAGGAGCAGGCCCGGCAACGGGACCTGGTTCCCAAGCCGTCGGTGCTGTTCCTGCACCCAGACCTCGGCGTAGGAGGCGCTGAGCGTCTGGTGTTGGACGCGGCGTTGGCGCTGCAGGCGCGCGGGTGTAACGTGAAGATCTGGACAGCGCACTACGACCCGGGCCACTGCTTCGCCGAGAGCCGCGAACTACCGGTGCACTGTGCCGGAGACTGGCTGCCGCGCGGCCTGGGCTGGGGCGGCCACGGCGCCGCCGTCTGCGCCTACGTGCGCATGGTCTTCCTGGCGCTCTACGTGCTGTTCCTCGCCGACGAGGAGTTCGACGTGGTAGTGTGCGACCAGGTGAGGCGGCCGCGGGGCCGGCTGCGCGAGTGCGGACCTCGCCGTGGAGGGCGGCCGCGGGCATGACCCCTGAGAGAGGACCTTGCCTGTCTGCAGTTTGGAAAGATCGGAACTGACCTGGAGAAGTCAGGGCTGGGAGCGAGCCTGTGGTCCCCTAACTTTAGTGTTAGAGATTTTTAAAGTTGCAGATTGTTAGGAAGTTTTCATCCAGGAGCCATGAGGTGGGGCCCAGAAATCTGCATTTTAACTCGGTCATAGGGTGATTTGGATGCAGCTAGTCCTTGGGGCTCGCTGTGAGAAACGCTGTTATTCGAAGTCAGCTTCAGTCACCTTTTACTAATGAGTAACTCGCGTGTTGTCTTACCTCTTATCTGTTATTTTTGTTGACTCTCCTTTCAGGCCATTTGCATCCCGCTGTCCTAGTGTTCGGAGCCAGGCCACACCGTCCTCAGCAGTGTCATGTGTTAAAAACACCAAGCTGAATATATCATACTCCTATTAAAACTTGTACATGGCTCCCCATTGGTTTTTGGAAAAAAGTTCAAGCTTTTTACCTTGGTCAATAATGTCCACCTGGATCTGCCCTGTAGCTATTCTCGACTCTTTCCTTTATGCATTTTTCCCATCCTAAAAAAGATGACTTTAAAAAGTAACATTTACTCGACTAAACAGTTACTCGACTAAAAAAATAGAAGGATGTAACCTAAAAGCCCCATCCTATTCTACTCCCTGAAGATAGCCACCGTTAAGTTTCTCTTGTATGTTTTCAGAAGTTGTGGTGACACCAGCCTGTCTCTTTTCGTAGGCATATCTTCTTATTGGTACATAATTGGTATTATGACATACCTACTCTTAGGCATCTTCCTTCTTTTTCAACAAAAATTTATTTGTTTATTTATTTAGAGACAGAGTTGCTCTGTCTTCCAGGCTGGAGTGCAATGGCGCGATCTCGGCTCACTGCAACCTCCTCCTCCGGAGTAGCTGGGATTACAGCCGCGTGCCCTATGCCCGGCTAATTTTTTTCTATTTTTAGTAGAGATGGGGTTTCACCATGTTGGCCAGGCTGGTCTCGAACTCCTTACCTCGTGATCCGCCCACTTCGGCCTCTCAAAGTGCTGGGATTACAAGCATGAGCCACCGTGCCCAGCCGGGACATTCTTATGTATCAATATTAGAGATTCACTTCATTCTTCATAGTGGCCAGAAAATCCACTTTTGTTTAAGTGTGTCATAATTAAACATTCTTCTTAAAGGACACTAATGCTGTGACTAGTTTTTTTGTGAATACATCAGTGTTATTATGAACATCCTTTTCTTTTTTTTAATTTTTTTGTACTTCTGCAAATACATCCTTTGAGGAAATTCCTAAAGTTAGTGTGTCTAAAAGTTGTTAATTTTAAATATTAACAGCTACTGCCAAGTTTATCTACCAAAGAGGCCGTGTCACTTTACTGCCCAACAATATATGATCCATGCTTTTGTCTGCCTTGGATATTAAAATTAACCATTTTAATCTTTGCCAAACTGATAGGTGCAAATGGCATCACGTTTGTATTTGTGTTTCTTTAATTGTTACTCCTGAGTTACTTGTCATCATCCTTGTTTGCATGGAAGCTTTCTTTTTAAGTAATATGGACATTTACCAAACATCCTGCATGTGTCAGTAGGCATGAGGCAGCTGAGACTATAGTGGGTAGAGGAAAAATATTGACTTGGAAATAGGCATCCTGGATTCAAGTTCTGTTATCTACTGCTTTAATTAAGTGGCTTTGAATAAATTGCACATTATGCCTAAAGTTACTTTCTTCAGGTGTTAAGTTAGCTGAGACTAAAATGACTTGTAAAGATTACCCAACAAGAAAGTCTGTAGTAATGCCAGCATGTAGTTCATGCTCAATGATGACTAGCTTTAATATTTATTGAGCACATACTGTGTGCTAAACTCCATGTGTTTAGCATATATCAGTGCATTTAGTCATCACAAAAATTATATGGGTTTTTTGAACTATAATTGTCACCATGTTACAGAAGAGGAAACTAAGGCCCAGAGTGGGATAAATTACTTGATCGTGGCCACACAATTAGTAGAGCTGAGATTCAAACCCTGGCAGTCTTGAATCTAGAGCTTGTGCTCTCAACTACTGTAGTTCATTCATTCATTTCCTTAGGAGGAGAAAGATCTAGAGCGGCACTGTTCAGTATGGTAGCCACTAGCCACATGTGGCTGTTGAGCACTTGAAATGTGGCTAGTCTAAACTGAGATGCGCTAAAGTTAAAATACAAACTGATTTTGAAGATTTAACGTGAAATATATGTATATATAAAGTATCTCATTAATACTGTTTAGTATTGATTACATTTTGAAATGATAATGTTTTGGGTAAATAATATGTTATAATTAGTTTCACCCTTGAAAACATTTTTAATATTACTAGATTTCTATTAGACAGCACTATTCAAGAGGAAACCACTGGACTTGAAGCTTTAAATATTTAGCACACATCTAGCAAACGTCTCTAGCCTTCTGTACACCAGGCATATGGTACTGGCTGAGAGTCTTGGGGAACAAAACAGAAGTAGACATTTCCTATGAGGAGCCCACAGACTAGCATGCAGGGTGGGTGTCTGTGTTTTTGGTTTGGTGGAAGTTGAGTTGACCGCTTTATCTGCTGTTGATTTTTGCTTTGGCTAGGTGTCTGCCTGTATTCCAGTGTTCAGGCTGGCTAGACGGCGGAAGAAGATCCTGTTTTACTGTCACTTCCCAGATCTGCTTCTCACCAAGAGAGATTCTTTTCTTAAACGGTTATACAGGGCCCCGATTGACTGGATAGAGGAATACACCACAGGCATGGCAGACTGCATCTTAGTCAACAGCCAGTTCACTGCTGCTGTTTTTAAGAAAACATTCAAGACCCTGTCTCACATAGACCCTGATGTCCTCTATCCATCTCTAAATGTCACCAGCTTTGATTCAGTTGTTCCTGAAAAGCTTGATGACCTAGTCCCCAAGGGGAAAAAATTCCTGCTGCTCTCTATCAACAGATACGAAAGGAAGAAAAATCTGACTTTGGCATTGGAAGCCCTAGTACAGCTGCGTGGAAGATTGACATCCCAAGATTGGGAGAGGGTTCATCTGATCATGGCAGGTGGTTATGACGAGAGAGTCCTGGAGAATGTGGAACATTACCAGGAATTGAAGCAAATGGTCCAACAGTCTGACCTTGGCCAGTATGTGACCTTCTTGAGGTCTTTCTCAGACAAACAGAAAATCTCCCTCCTCCACAGCTGCACGTGTGTGCTTTACACACCAAGCAATGAGCACTTTGGCATTGTCCCTCTGGAAGCCATGTACATGCAGTGCCCAGTCATTGCTGTTAATTCTGGGGGACCCTTGGAGTCCATTGACCACAGTGTCACAGGGTTTCTGTGTGAGCCTGACCCAGTGCACTTCTCAGAAGCAATAGAAAAGTTCATCCGTGAACCTTCCTTAAAAGCCACCATGGGCCTGGCTGGAAGAACCAAGGTGAAGGAAAAATTTTCCCCTGAAGCATTTACGGAACAGCTCTACCAATATGTTACCAAACTGCTGGTATAATCAGATTCTTTTTAAGATCTTTATGCTGTGTTCATTAATGTCACTTTTATGGATTGTGGACCCAGTTTTGAAACCAAAAAAGAAACCTAGAATCTAATGCAGAAGAGATCTTTTAAAAAATAAATTTGAGTCTTGAATCTGAGCCACTTTCCTATATACCACACCTCCTTGTCCACTTTTCAGAAAAACAATGTCTCTTATGCTATAATCATTCCACATTTTGCCAGTGTTAAGTTACAAATGTATAATTCCATGTTCAGCAGAGTATTTTAATTATATTTTCTTGGGATTATTGCTATTCTGTCTATAAATTTTGAATGACACTGTGCCTTAATTGGTTTTGATAGTTTAAGTGTGTATCATCAAAGTTGATTAATTTGGCTTCATAGTATAATGAGAACAGGGCTACTGTAGTTCCCATCCACTGAAGTGTTCACTGTCATCTGTTAGGGAATTTTTGTTCGTCATGTCTTTGCCCAGATCCGTAGCGAGAGTGCTCTGTATTTTTTTAAGATAATTTGTATTTTTGCATACTAAGATGTAATAAAAGATGTTTATCATGAAAAAGAAACAATATTAGATTTTGGTCTCTATAATCTATTTTGGTATTGTTATGAACATGGATATGACAACCAAACTGGAAATCAGCACACTAGTGTAAAGTGAATACTGAAGAATATTGTCACACAGGTGTTGTGCACCTTGTTTAGGGCTTATTTCTTAATATCATCCAGGTCATTAGTTTTGCTAATATTTGTGTTGTCTTGACCAAGCTCCTACTAAGTACAGGACACAAATGTTTTTTTATCTTCCAAGGCCTGGCTCAAATGCCACTGCTGCAAAGCTTTCTTTGACTTTCTGGCCACCCCCCAAACCAGAAGTGATCTTCCCCCTCCATATACTCTAGCCTTTTCATGACACTAACTTATAGTTCACTGTTTACCTGTTGGTGTAACAGCAAATTATAAATAGTAGTTTTCAACATACTTCTAAGGCTAAATTCATTTCCAAGAGTAGCAAAGCTTACTAGCCAAAGGCTCCACATTTATCAACTCTTTTTTTTTTTTTTTTTTTTTTTTTTTTTTTTTTTTTTTTTTTTTTTTTGAGACGGAGTCTCGCTCTGTCGCCCAGGCTGGAGTGCAGTGGCCGGATCTCAGCTCACTGCAAGCTCCGCCTCCCGGGTTCACGCCATTCTCCTGTCTCAGCCTCCTGAGTAGCTGGGACTACAGGCGCCCGCCACCTCGCCCGGCTAGTTTTTTGTATTTTTTAGTAGAGACGAGGTTTCACTGTGTTAGCCAGGATGGTCTCGATCTCCTGACCTCGTGATCCGCCCGTCTCGGCCTCCCAAAGTGCTGGGATTACAGGCTTGAGCCACCGCGCCCGGCCTCATTTATCAACTCTTAAAAGCTAGACTTGAGAGAGCCTCATAGCCTATATGATTTTGAGTAAATGAATCTCTGTACCTCAGCTTCTTCATCTGCAAAGTGAGATAATTGTACTATTCTACTTTCCTCATAGTGCGGTTGTAACAGAGTGTGATAATAATTAAAAAGTACTTAATACTTGGCATGTAGTATATATATTAGCTATTAGTATTTTGCAATTTGGGGATATTGAAAATTAGAAGTTACATGTTGGTTCATGCTGCACTACCATATTGTTCTTTTGGGGCTCTTCAATGGGTGAAATTCCATTTTACAGTTTATCATGTACATCTGTGTCACAGGAGTATTTTGGCAAAATGATTCTGTACCAAAAAGGAGTACTATAAAATGAGGGTGCCAAATATATTGAGTCTTTTATGGGATTAAAAGTTCTGTCACATTCCATTTTCTTTGGCATCAAGAAAGCTTACCATGTAGTACAAAAGGTATGATTTGGTTCATGTGTTTCTGAGAAATGGAGCCTTTCCAGGAAGGCTGGTGGCTCTTATCATGGAGTTTAGCACGGTTAGACTTGGCCACATTGTGACCTATAACATGGTGCTTACCTTACTAAGCAGCACTAAACATTTGCATATTTGACCATTTTTATGCAGGTCCTTCCAAATGGACTACGTGGATCCATGGACCCTGATTTTAGCTTCACTTCATTGTCCTAAGCCAGAGTGAGTAACAATAAGATTTCACAGGTCTGGGAGGGATAGAGTCCTGCCTGCCATGAGCTTCCAGCTCCTGGTTCCTGGACCCTAGAATGGAACTCTGCCCTTAAGAGGTGTTCACAGCTTCCAAAAACTAAGCTGAAGTTAGAGAAAATAGAAGCATGGAACATTAAAGGTGAATTGTTCGGGCCTTATCCATAGTAATTCTGGTAATTACTTTGTGCAGGGCATGATAGGAGATACATACATAGCAGAGCTTACTCCGCAACAATTCACTGAGGTGTAGGTGTTCTTCCCTTTTAGAAGAATGTAGTTAAGCAACTTGCCTGTGTTCCACGGCCTTGAAGCATGGACAGAATCTCAAGGCCCTCTGATTCCAAAGTCCAACCCCTTTATCATTCTTCAGTCTGCCCTCACCCTAACCAAATTCTTTGTGTAATGTTTTTTCAGTACAACTCCCTCTGCAGCACTGCAGTTGTAGTTGTACAGGTCTTTGGGTTTAGAAAGACTCTGCTATTTACTGTCCATTTTCCTCTTCCCATCAGTCTTCTGAGGTGAGTATGGTTATCCCCTGTCTTATACACAAGCTCAGAGAGGTGAAAGACTTGCCTGAAGGCACACAATTAAAAAGTAACCGAACCAGCATTCGACCCTTAATTACCTGAGCCATCCAGGACTTTGCATATAATGGAATTTCTCAGTCTCCTCCCCTTTGATATGCATAAATATTTGTCCTTTATACACACACGCACACATAAAAACACGATGGGCCAATGGAAGAGGGAGTGTTATGTCCATAAAGAGACCTACTCAGCTGAGGGGGAGCAGTATTGCAGTTCTTTGATCCAATGACAAATGTCTACTGAACCCCTATTTGGACAGCCTTTGAAGCTTTTGCAGAGCTCATTAGAGATTGTCTTATTTGCTCTTCACAGCATCCTTCCAGGTAATTATTATAGGCATTTTTAGAGATTGAAAGTCTGAGGCTTACAGCTAGGAAACAGTGGAGCTACAATTCAAACCCACAAATGTCCAACTTGAGGTTAACAGTTATTTCAATTGTACTACAGTTGCCTCTTCAGCAAATGCTTCATGACCAGCCTGACCAACATGGTGAAACCCAGTCTCTACTAAAAATACAAAAAAAAAAAAAAGTGGGGTGTGGTGGTGCCTGCCTGTAATCCCAGCTACTTGGGAGGCTGAGGCAGGAGAATCGCTTGAACCTGGGAGGCAGAGGTTGCAGTGAGCTGAGATCACGCCATTGCACTCCAGCCTTAGCAACAAGAGCAAAACTCTGTCTCAAAAAAAATGATGAGTAAAAATGAAGCACCAGAGCACTTCACTGCCCCACTCTACTCACTCCATCTCTAATAACAATCAGCCCTTCTCTGTCCACCTTTGCCAGGGTCACTAACTGTCCTGTGATCTCCTTCCTTTGCCTTTCCACCTCCCAGAATCAAAGCCAGTCAAAGCTGATGGGGACCCCAGAGGCCACCTAACCTAATTTGGTATTGCACAGATGGGAAAAGCCCAGAAAGAGGAAGGGACCTGTCTGAACTCACACAGAGGAACAGTTGCAGCCCTCCTCTACTTCCACTTTTATCAAAAAACCCTTATCTTCTATCACTTCATTTGAACCCCTTACTCCATTCCTAACCTTAACCCTCTCGAACTCTGTCCCCAATAGCCTGAGAAGGTGCCATCATCCAGACAACAGTGCTCTCATGCCTGCCAGCTCAGGGGAGGGGCATCTTCCCAATGACCCACTTTCTAAACTGTCCTTGATAAAGCAGCAACTCTTGAGAGGTAGGGGAAGGGAGAATTTTACCATCCTGACCCCTGAGCCAAGGGGCTGCTGGAGCCAGCAGCTCTGTTTATGTCAAGAGGAGTGGGGTTTTGGCATTGGTGTCACAGTGAGAGTGACCGCGCCAGAAATTTTTTGTTTATGGTTTCTGATATTTCCTAAGTTAGATTTTTTCCTCAGAAAAGAGAAATTTGAGCAATAAACTATAAAATAATCCTGTTGGTCACTTATGTCTACTAAGTTTACAACATAGTAGACATTTGTATTTCCAACTAATGCCCTGTTTGAGATACATAATTTGTTCTTTATAATAATCCCTTATTATTATATATTGAGATTACTCCAGCTTTTTTCTACTATAAGCAGTCCAGAGGAAAAACCAACTGACTTTAAATTCTATTAGCAAATATTTAAAGTTTTAAGAGGCAAATTTGAAAAGCAGAAATGAAGAAAAATCTCAAGGAAAAAAAGACATGAAAAGATTGCAAAACTGCTTAGAGTACACCAAAAAAAAAAAAAAAACAATTATCAAAAAAATACATTGGTGATGTTTATTTTCAAACCAAATTACATTAACCAGCTTGCTTTCAGCCGAATTTTATGCTTCCTTTGCATTAGAGAACCTGGAAACCTAACTTAACACTTCAATTCAGTAGAGTAATACACTACCATATGTTAGATATATGGGCAAATATTTAAAATGTTTAACCCAACCCTAGCTTAGGCAGAAAGGGAAGATTTTTAGGAAGCTACTGAGATAGATTGTGTAATTCAAGGAAAGTTACACGATTGAATCAAGAGAAGTATAGGGATGTAGCTAGGCTAGATGTTCAAATGAAGCCAGGAATTCAAATACCACAAGAACACCATTTCTTTACATGATACTTCATTGTCTTTCATGATAGACTAACTTCTCTTTTGTAGCAGGAAACATGCTACCAGTGAAGCCAAGCCCTCCATCTTAATACTTCTACCACCAAAGAGGAACTGGCTGTCTTTTGCAGAGTTTGAAAAAATAACAGAGAAGGATTATGATGGACCTTTCCTGGTTCAGGTGCCTTCCCTTAAATTAGTGAAGCAAGGTTCAGAGGCAAGGTGTTATGGGTTGCCAGACTCAGATCAGCAATCTAATCTTGAACCCATCAATTGTGGCCAAGATCTAGGATCATACAGCAGCAGGAATCATATAGCTGGGAGAAGGGAACAGGGGGTATATTGAGGAAGAAATTGGAAGCTGTTCCCAGAAAAAGCAAGTTGGGCAGATAAAGTAAGAGATCCCTTAAAACCTTATACCTAGTTTGTGGTATGAATCTCTAGAGTATGCATCGGAGAAAGGCAAAAGCCAACTAGAACAGTTCCTAAATGCAGTTTTAATCTTCGCAATTATTTTGAAGGGGTGAGACCATCTGGATAAGTCCTACTCATCCAAGAGAAAATATATTATTATGTAATAGAAAATTGGTGAACTGCGGCAGCTTAGGGATGTAAGCCTGGGAAAAAAAGACCTAGGGGAAGGCTTCAAAATGGCTGACTAGAGGCATTTGAATAGAGCATCCAAGAGAACACTAGAATTCAACAGAGAAGTGACAGGAAACAATTGAGGCATGGAAGGAGAGATAAATTAGGCAACTGGTTCAACCAGGATTGCCTAGGAGCCCAGAGAGGCTAGTGTGGGGAAAGGCAGAGATCCCCAGTGGTCCGCATTCCCACCACAGACTCTTGCAACCCTAGCCCTGGGACAGCCCCTGGATCTTCACAGGCCCAGAGACTAGCATAGGGAGCTGCCTAGAGACCATGCAACAGCATTGCTCAAGCGGGGAAACTCATGCTGGGTCCCATACACTCCCTGAATCCTAAGCAGCTACAGCATGGCACCATTTTGCAAGCCCAGCCCACACCAGACTGCATCCTACCCTGGGGCACGATGGCCCCTGCATCTCCACATGCCTGGAGCCCCACTGATATACCCCCATGTACACCCAGAGGTCTACAGGAGCACAATACCAATTGGACCCAGCAGAACACCAGGGTTCCCAGCATTCTAACACACATAGTGTGTCCCCACACTCTGAGGAATCAGTGGTGTAATGCACCAGTGAAGCTACCCCAGGGACAAAGGGAATCAAAAATGCATGTTCCCTAGGGCATGATAACTGCCTGCCTGGGAGGGCTACCACAAGCAGCAACTCAGCTCCCCCAAGCAGAGGAGCTGCTGTGCACATGCCCTGAGGACAGACTCTGCCACTGTCCACTGCAGCCACTGCTGCTGCCACTGGGAAACCAAAGCATATGCCACTAGCAGTGACTCCACCTGCCAACAGCAGGTCCACTGCTACATAGTTGCATGTGCCCTAAGGACAGGGTCCTCCAACCATTGCTGCTGCTGCTGCAGCCACCAGAACATTCCACCAGGGATCTGGGGAGCACCCTGCCCTGCCCAGCCCAACACAGCCAGCACCTGAGCACACCACCAGGAGGCCTGAAGACAGGCCTGCCTGGCCTGGTACAACCTGCCACCACCCCCCTGCCCCCAGCCGCCATGCTCAAGCACTGCCTGGGGATATGGGTATTGCCCTGCCTCATTCACCACCACTGGCATCTCTGCAATCCTCCCAGGGGCCTATGGATGGGTCTATCCAACTTGCCCCTGCTGCCCCAGTGGCCCCCCCCACCCCCACATACACCACCTCCCAAGCCTGTTGCAGCCACCACTAACACTAACATACACTGTTTCAGAGTCCAAGTGTTGTGCCAGCACTGCTACTGCCATTGCCCATGCCACATACCTTATCCAGGGAATGACAGACTCAGCCACACACCCAGCCTACTGCTGTCACTGCCAGCGCTATAGCAAGGGCCTCCTGTAGGTCCAAGAATTGGCGTGTTTGGACCCCCTAATGCTGGTGCTCAGACACACCTGCTGGAGGCCCAAGACACATTTAGCTCACCACTGCCACAAATGGGGCCTGAGGACTGATGACTGGCATCCCCACCCCCAGTAAAACCTCACCACAGCCTCCACTAACAACTGCAGTCTAAGTCGCTGAGAAAAATCACAGATACCACCAATGCTTTTTACGGTAGAAAAAATCATATGCATGCACCCAGAATCAAAGCTAAAGTGCCCTACCCAACACCATAGATACATCTTTAGGAAACAGTCTCCCTCTATCAAAGCCAATCCAAAAAAATGGAAGAAGTGACTTAAAACAGATGCACAGATATCAACATAAGGACACAAGAAACAAGAAAAAGCAAGGAAGTATGACACCTCCCAAAAAAAAGCAATAATTTTCCAGTAACAGATTCCAATGAAAAACAAATTTATAAAATCCTGAAAAAAGAATTCAAAATAATGATATTAATGAAGTTCAGTGAGATACAAGAGAACACACTAACAATTATTTAATTGTATTGAGATTAACAATACAATGAAATTTTAAATTTAACATATGAATAAGAAATTCACCAGAGAGACAGATATCTTAAAAAAGGAATCAAACAAATCCGGGAACTAAAGAATTTAAGGAATGAAATTTAAAAGAATACACTTGAGAGCTTCAACAGTAGACTAGATCAAGCAGAAGAAAGAATTTCAGAACTTGAAGACAGGTCTTTTGAAACAAGCCAGGAAAAAAAAAAAAAAGAAAGAAAGAAAGGGAAAGGGGAAGGAAAGAGAGAAAAGCAACAGAAAAGGAGAAGTATAAAAAAAAAAAAAAGAACAAAAAAGTGACCAAATATCTGAATTGTGGGTGTTCAAGAAGACAAAGAAAAGACCAAAGTTATAGAAAACCTATTTAATGAAATAATAGTTGAAAACTTCCCAAGTGTACCAAGTGTACATCCAGATACAGGATATAGAAAGCTCAGAGATTCTCAAACAGATATAACTCCACAAGTTTTCTCCACAGCACATTCTAGTCAAGCTGTCAAAAGTCAATGACAAAGAGAGAATTCTAAAAGCAGCCAGAGAAAAGTCACATATAAAGGAAACCCCATCAGACAGCCAATTTCTCAACAGAAACCCTACAGTCTAGGAAAAAATGGGATGATACATTCAAAGTGCTGAAAGAAAGAAAAAAAGAAGAAACTGGCAGGCAAGACCACTATACCCAGTAAAGCTATCCTTCATAAATGAAGGAGAAACAAAGTCTTTCCCAGACATGCAAAAACTGAGGGAATTCAACACCACTAGACCAGCCCCACAAGAAGTACCTAAGGGAGTTCTACACCTGGAAGCAAAAGGATGATATCTACTATCATGAAAACACACAAAACTATCAAACTCACTGGTAAAGCAAACAAATGAGGAAGAGAAGGGACTCAAATGTTACCACTGTGTAAAATCACCAAACTGCAACGATAAGAAAGAAAGAAAGGAACAAAAATTATATAGAACAACAAGAAAACGTTAACAAAATGACAGGAGTAAGTCCTCACATATCAGTAACACTCTTGAATGTAAACAGATTAAATTTTTCACTTAAGAGTGGAAAAAACTGACAGAACAGATTTTTTTTTAATGACCCAACTATATGCTGCCCATAAGAAATTCACTTCACCTGTAAAAGACATACAGACTAAAAGTAAAGGGATGGAAAAAGATATTCCATTCTAATGGAAAGCACAACAAGCAGAAGTAGCTACATTTATATCATATAAAATGGATTTCAAGTTAAAAACAGGGTGGTATATCCAGGTAGTTGTGATGATGCTGGCCAAATAGTGCTCGGCAGGTGAGAATGTAAACCCAGGTTCAAGTGAAGTAATAAGACCTTGAATGTTTTCTTTTTCTTTTTCTTTTTCTTTTTTTTTGAAACGGAGTCTTGCTGTATCACCCAGGCTGGAGTGCGGTGGCATGATCTTGGCTCACTGCAAGCTCCGCCTCCCGGGTTCATGCCATTCTCCTGCCTCAGCCTCCCAAGTAGCTGGGACTACAGGTGCCTGCCACCACACCCAGCTAATTTTTTTTTTTTTTTTTTTTTTTTAATTTTTAGTAGAGACGGGGTTTCACCATGTTAGCCAGGATGGTTGTGATCTCCTGACCTCGTGATCTGCCTACCTCGGCCTCCCAAAGTGCTGAGATTAAAGGCATGAGCCACCATTCCTGGCCAAGAGCTTGAATATTTTCATGCGCTAATGTTGCACACTTGTAAAAAAAAAATTGGAAATGGAAACTATATATTAGTGCACATTGACATGCATTTTGAGGCAAAGACATATTGTTTGGTTCCACGATTTGTCCTTAAAGTGAAAGAACATTTAAAGTTTAGAATTACCTAGCTGTAGCAATGCTGTTCTATTAACAGATAACTAGAATTTACATACACATTTAATTTATGTTAACTATGTAAAACCTAGTAGTGAGCATAATAGTCAGTAAATGTTTGGATTCCTCTTACCCCTCAATAAGTTTATTTTTACCGTATTCCTCTTGCCTTTCTGACCCTGTTGAATTAGTTTGTGGACTAGAGTGTTAATGAAATGTTATTGCCAAAGAGATTGTGAGAAAATTGGTATATCATGTAGATATCATACAAAATCTTCTTGTAAAATAAAAAATGCAGTTTTATTATTGTTTGTGCCTCAACTGTTGAAGTGAATATTAAAGGGCTTAGGGAAAAAAAAGTCAGAACAGGAGAAAGAGACAAAGAGTGTATTAATGATAAAAGGATCAATTAAGCAAGAGAATACAAGAATTATAAATGTACATGCACTCAACACTGGAGCACACAGGTACATTCAGCAAATTCGTTAGATCTAAAGGGAGAGATAGATGCCAATGAAATAATAGTGAGGGACTTAAACACCCCACTCTCAACATTAGACAGATCATTTAAATGGAAAATTAACGAAGAAATAATGTATTTAAACTGTGCTTTTGACAAAATTGACCTAACACTCATTTATAGAACATTTTCTCCAGCAGCTGCACAACACACATTATTCTCATCAGCACACAGAACATTTTCCAGGGTATATAATATATTAGACAAAACAAGTCTCAACAAATTTCTACAAATTGAAATTATATCAAGTTCTTCTCAGACCACAGTGGAATAAAACTAGAAATCAATTACAAGAGGTACTTTGAGAATGGTACAAATACATGGAAATTAAACAACATGCTTCCGAACACCCACTGGGTCAATGAAAAACTTAAGAAGGAAATTTTTTTAAATTCTTGAAACAAATGAAAAGGAAAGCACAACTTACCAAACCCTATGGGATACAGCAAAAGTAGTACTAAGAGGGAAGTTTATAGCAATAAATACCTACATCAAAAAAGTAGAAAGATTTCAGATAAACGATCTAATAATGCACCTCAAAAAACTAGAAAAGCAAGAACAAACCAAACCCAAAAATTAGTAGAAGAAATAACAAATATCAGAAAAAAATTAAATGAAATAGAGACCAAAAATACAATACAAAGGATTAACAAAAAGTTGGGGGTTTTTTAAAAGATACAATTGATATTGATAAGCCACTAGCTAGACTAACCAAGAAGAAAAAAGAGAGAAGAGCCAAATAAAATCAGAAATGAAAAAGGAGACATTACAACTGATAACACAGAAATATAAAAGTACATTAGAGACTATTATAAACAGCTATACACTGGCAAACTGGAAAACCTAGAGGAAATGGATAAATTCCTAGACACGTAAACCTATCAAGATTGAATCAGGAAGAAAGAAAAACCCTGAACAGACCAACTAACAAGATTGAATCAGTAATGAAAAGTTTTCCAACAAAGAAAAGTCCAGGACCAAGTGGCTTCACTGTTGGATTCTACCAAACTTATAAAGAAGAACTAACATCAGTTCCCCTGAAGTTACTCCAAAAAAACTGAAGAGGAGGTAATTCTCCCTAACTCATTCTATGAAGCCAGTGTTATGCTGATACCAAAACTAGACAAGGACACAACAAAAGAAGAAAACTACAGGCCAATATCCCTGATGAACATAGACACATAGTAGTTTTTACATTTACAAAATACTAGCAAACCATATTCAGAAGCACTTCAAAAAGATAATCCACCATGATCAAGTGAATTTATCCCAGGGATACAAGAATGGTTCAATATACACAAATCAGTAAACATTATATATCATATAAACCAGCGGTCCCCAACCGTTTTGGTACCAGGGACTGGTTTCATTGAAGACGTTTTTTGCATGGATCGTGGGGTGGGGGGAGTGGGGGTAGTTTCGGGATGAAACTGTTCCACCTCAGATCAACAGGCATTAGATTCTCATAAGGAGCACACAACCTAGATCCCACACATGCACAGTTCACAATGGTGTTCTGACTCCTGTGAGAATCGAATGCTGCCTCTGATCTGACAGGAGGTGGAGCTCAGGTGGTAATGCTCACTCACTGACTCATCTCTTGCTGTTCCAGGAGGGTACCAGTCCATGACCCAGGGTCTGGGGACCCCTGACATAAACAGAATGAAGGACAAAAGCCATAAGGTCATCTCAATAACTGCAGAAAAAGCATTTAGTAAAATTCATCACCCTTCATGAAAAAAAAAAAAAAAAGCAAACTAGGTACAGAAGGAACATACCTCAACATAAAAAAGCCCATATATGACAGACTCACAGCTGACATGATACCAAATGAGGAAAAGCTAAAAGCCTTGCCTCTAAGTACTGGATCAGACAACGATGCTCATTTTCACCACTTCTGTTCAACATGGTACTGGAAGTCCTAATGAGAGCAATCTAGGCAAGAGAAACAAATACAAGACATCCAGATTGGAAAAGAGGTAGTCAAATTATCCCTCTTTGTATGTTTTAATTAAAAAAAAAAAAATTTGTAGAGATGGGATCTCCCAATGTTGCCCAGGCTGGTCTTGAACTCCTGGACCCAAGCACTCCTCCTTCCTCAGTCTCCCAAAGTGCTGAAATTACAGATGTGAGCCACTGTGCTTGGCCTGTTTTTCTTTGCAGATGATGTGATTTTATATGTAGAAAAACCTAGACTCCATCAAAAAAAACCCTCAGATCTGATAAACAAAATCAGTAAATTTGCAGGATGTAAAATCAACATACAAAAATCAGTAGTTTTTCTATACACCAATAGTGAACTAGCAGAAAAAGAAATGAAGAATCCAATCCCATTTATAATAGCTACCAAAAATATATAAAATACCTAAGAATAAATGTATCCAGCAAAACACTGATGAAATAAATTGAAGAAGACACAAACAAATGGAAAGATGTTCCATGCTCATAGATTGGAAGAATTAATATTGCTAAAATGACCACACTACCCAAAGCAATCTATACATGTAATACAGTTCCTTACAGTGCAATCCCCAATGCAATACATTACAGGGCTATAGTAACCAAAACAGCTGAGTATTGGTATTAAAAACAGACACATAGATTAGTGGAACAGAATAGAGAACCAAGAAATAAATCCACATACTTACAGCCAATTGATTTTTGACGAAGGCACAAAGAACATACATTGGGGAAAGGATGCCCTCTGCAATAAATGGTGCTGTGAAATCTTGATATTCCTATTCAGAAGGATGAAACTGGACTCCTTTGTCTCACCATATACAAAACCCACTGAAAATTGATTAAAGACTTAAATCTAAACTGTGAAACTACTGCAAGAAAACACAGGGGAAACACTTGAGGACACTGATCTAGGCAAAGATTTTATAGCTAAGATATCAAAAGAGTAGGCAACAACAACAACAACAAAACAGACAAATGGAACTATATTAAACTAAAAAGCTTCTGCACAGCAACGAAAACAACAGAATGAAGAGACAACCTGTTAAATAGGAGAATATATTTGGAAACTACTCATCTGACAAGGGACTAATATCCAGAATATAAAAGAAACTCAAACAACTCAACAGTTAAAAAAAAAATCCAACATTTCCCAAAAGAAGACGTACAAATAACCAATAGGTGTGTAAAAATATGCTCAACATCACTAATCATAGCTCATTAGTGATGCTGGGCACTTCAACATCTTACCTCAGTTGGAATGACTGTTAATAAAAAGACAAAAAGAAAAAAAAATTAGGCCAGGCATGGTGGCTCACGCCTGTAATCCCAGCACTTTGGGAGGCCAAGGCGGGTGGATCACAAAGTCAAGAGTTCGAGACCAGCCTGGCCAACATGGCGAAACCCCATCTCTACCAAAACTACAAAAATTATCCAGGCATGGTGGCAGGTGCCCGTAATCCCAGCTACTCATTAGGCTGAGGCAGGAGAATCGCTTGAACAGGGGAGGTAGAGGTTGCAGTGAGAAGAGATCCTACCATTGCACTCCAGCCAGGGCAACAAGAGCAAGACTCCATCTCAAAAAAAAAAAAAAGAAGAAAAAAAAAAGAAAGAAAAAAAAGTAGATGCCGGTGAGGATGCAGAGTAAGGGAACTCATACACTATTGGTGGGAATATAAATTAGTACAAGTATTATGGAAAACAGTATGGAGATTTTTTAAAATAATAATAAAAATAAAAATAGAGATACCATACAATCCAGCAATCCCACTACTGGCTATTTATCCAAAGGAAAGGAAATCTGGGCCAGGCTTGGTGGCTCGTGCCTGTAATCCCAGCACTTTGGGAGGCTGAGGCAGGTGGGTCACCTGAGGTCAGGAGTTTGAGACCAACCTGACCAATATGGTGAAACCCCATCTCAACTAAAAATTAAAAAATTAGCTGGGCTTTATGGCATGCGCCTGTAGTCCCGGCTACTCTGGAGGCTGAGACAGGAGAATCGCTTGAACCCAGGAGGTGGAGATTGCAGTGAGCCAAGATGGCTCCCCTGCGCTTCAGCCTGGGCAACAGATCAAGACTCTATCCAAAAAAAAACGAAAGGAACTCAGTATATCAAAGGAATACGTTCACCCCCTTATTTATTGCAGAACTATCCATAATAGTAAAGATACGAAATCTTTTAAATGTGTCCATTAATAGATGAATGGATGAAGAAAACGTGGTGTATATATTCAAAATGGCATACTATTCAGCGGTAAAATAGGATGAAGTCCTGTCATTTGCAGCAACATGGATGGAACTGGAAGTCATTATGTTAGGTGAAATAAGCCAGGCATAGACAGACAGATATCTTCTCACTTATATGTGGGCACTAAAAAAATTGATCTCTGCTGGGCGTGGTGGCTCATGCCTGTAATCACAACACTTTAGGTGGTTGAGGCGGGTGGATCACCTGAGGTCACAAGTTTGAGACCAGCCTGGCCAACATGGTGAAACCCCGTCTCTACTAAAAATACAAAACAATTAGCCGGGCATGGTGGCGGGTGCCTGTAATCCCAGCTACTCAGGAGACTGAGGCAAGAGAATCGCTTGAACCCGGGAGGCGGAGGTTGCAGTGAGCGGAGATCCCGCCATTGCACTTCAGCTGCAGCAACAGAGCGAGACTCAGTCTCAGAAAGAAAGAAAGAGAGAGAGAGAGAGAGAGAGAGAGAGAGAGAGAGAGAGAGAGAGAGAAAGACAGAAAGAAAAGAAAGAAAGAAAGAAAGAAAGAAAGAAAGAAAGAAAGAAAGAAAGAAAGAAAGAAAGAAAGAAAGAAAGAAAAAGAAAGAAAGAAAGAGAAAGAGAGAAAGAGAGAGAGAGACAAACAGAGACAGAGAGAGAGAGAAAAAATTGATCTCATGGATATAGAGAGTAGAAAAATAGTTACCAGAGGCTGGGAGGGGGTCGGAGGGATAAAGAGAGGTTAGTTAATGGATACAAATATACAGTTAGACTGAAAAATAAGTTCTAATATTCAATAGCAGAATAGGGTGATTATAGTTAACAACAATGTATTGTATATTTCAAAATAGCTAGAAGAGGACCTGAAATGTTCCCAACACCAAGAAATGATAAATACTCAAGATGGTGAATACCCCAAATACCCTGACTTGATCATTACATATTGTATGCATGCAACAAAATAACAAAATGTCATGTTACACTGTCGGTATGTACAAATATTGTGTGTCAATAAATTTTTTTTTTAAACTTACCCTCGAGAGGTCCTTGCAGGCAAATCATGCCTTCTCACATACCTTTCACTTGTTGCTTCCACTTCCACAATAAATCTTACTCATATATATTTAGGACCTACCCTGTGCATAGCACTGAAGATAAAGAAATGAAATTAGCAATTTAATACTCTTTGACTTGCATAATTCTGCATTGTTCGATACTAATATCCTCAGACCTGACTTTGTTGACGTTTAAATAATCATATCTTACCCATATTTTAATTTTGAATATTTTTTGGTTTGTCTAATAAGCAGAGAAATCTTAGATTTAGTGTTTTTTCTTGTATCTCATAGTATTGGCTTTTAATATTTTATTAAAGATTACTGAGGTTGGCCCGGCGCAGTGGCTCACGCCTGTAATCCCAGCACTTTAGGAGGCCAAGGCGGGTGGATCACCTGAGGTAGGGAGCTCAAGACCAGCCTGACCAACATGGAGAAACCCCATCTCTACTAAAAATACAAAATTAGCCAGGCATGGTGGCACATGCCTGTAATCCCAGCTACTCGGGAGGCTGAGGCAGGAGAATCGCTTGAACCCGGGAGGCAGAGATTGCGGTGAGCCGAGATCGCGCCATTGCACTCCAGCCTGGGCAAAAAGAGCAAAACTCCATCTCAAAAAAAAAAATTACTGAGGTTGCTCTTATTATACCTGTGTGTATATATATACACACACACACACACACACACACATACAGACCTGTATATATGTACACACATATATACACAACTGTATATGTGTACACTGTATGTGTGTGTGTATATATACACACGTAATACATATATACATAATATATATGTGTATATATTCATTTTACTATCTTTTTTCTTAAAACACTTGCTTTTCCTTCTGATTTTCTTCATTCTTCTGCTATTCATTGATGTATTTCATTATCCCATTATTTCAATATAAATAATTTCTTTCAAATATTTTCTTTTTTTATTTCAATTTTGATAATATATTTGCTGCAGTTGTTTGGACTTACTTCAATGCAATCAACTGGTCTCACTCGTTTCTACCTTAGATTCATTGTTCCCTTTCTATGGAACACATCTTTGAATAACATTTTTTCAGAGAGAATATATGAATTCGTATAATTCCCATTGTCTTGCATAGAAATAGCTTGATTGTATATAAAATTCTTCAGTCACATGTTTTTCTTTCAAAGTTTTGTAAATGTTTACCTTCTAGAGCTGCTTTTCCTATAGTATGTTCCAGGGAAAATAAGCTGTAAAAAATGCTTCAGGAAAAAGGGTTTCATGGTTATATAACTATAGGAAAAGTTCCATTCCTATAGGAAAGGTACATTTTCTATTGGAAATGTACCAGGCAAAGTAGCATAATATAGGCCACGAGCTCTCCTGAGATAATGAAAATGGATTTTTTATTTCCAGTATATCCAAGCTACTTGACCACAGTAATACTGAGAGAAAGCAAATGACCAACAATACAGTAATAGGTAACATCTTGTCAGCATTTACTATGCATTAGGCACTGTTCTAGCACTTAGTCTGTGTACGTTATCCAATTTAATGCTCACAATAGTTCTAGATGGGTGGTAGAATTTTTCATTCTGTTTTAACAAATGAGGAAACAGAGGCACAAAGAACTTAAGAAAATCGGCTAGAAAATGCTGAAGCTAAATTGAAACCTAAGTAGTTAGCTCCTAAACCATTATTCATATCCTTAAGAGTTGGCAGGGAAGGGCGATAAAGGCAACTTCTATATCTTTCGTAAGCCTGAAAAACACAGCAAAACATCTAATTGTACCAGAAAAGAAAGGGAACTTTCCACCAACCAGAAGTACACTCTGCTAGACTGTCCTAGAATTTGCTGCTGAATGATGGCACGAGCACTTTGGGGGATAATCTGACGATCGTCCGTGCAAGTGCTCAAACTCTTTTGTTGGCCAACATCCAGGACCCATCACTGAATACTCATCACCTCATCAATTCATCCTCCTCAACTGACGGGCAAAACAACATCCAAATATTCACTGCACATCTGTGCCGGGCAGATTATACATTAGCAATTCAAATCTGGCCAGTGCACTGGCTGTTCCTGCAAATGCGTCTGTTTGGGTGAGATGCCTTGTTGTCTGGGATGGATAATAAGGCAACTCAGTCTAATCTTGAAGAACAATCAACCCATCTTGCGAAGGTGACTGGCTGTGTGTGTTCTTGCCCTGGCAGCATTGGAACAATGGCCCCATAATGCACTCGACTCAGCTGGCAATGAAGTCCCATCCTGATTAGTAGCCGTGGCTGGTGTCAATCACCACAGGATGCATCATTGTCCCCTGGTCCCCAACACAGTTTATTTACAGGAAAACAAAGGCTTTGGGGGGCCATGGCTGCTTCCCAGAGATTGCAAAATAGATTGAGCTGTCAAGCACACAAAGTAGATGAAGATTAATGAGTTGTGCGGACAATAAATATGAAGAGATGACCATGAATATGCTAATGGGCATTATCCATATACACCGTAATTGCTACCAAAATTAAAAGGTGGCACGAAGAAGATGGGTCACAGGGTGACAGGGAGATAATCTTGGATGCTTGAGACACTCACCCGAGATAAGGCTCTCTCTACAGGTTTCCTTTTTCCCCATTAAACCATCCTGAGGTATCATTATTCACAAGCTATCTGAATAAGCTCCTTTTAAATGGGGATATAAGGGGCAGGGTGAGGGTGGGAAGCTGGAACAGTTACTTTAAGGAAAGGTGTAATTAGAATAAGAAAGGTGCTTATCAAAGGCAAGAAGTGATCAGCTGTCAGGCTTCCACTTTATCCCCAGGGGCAGAATTGATGAGAGATGTCACTTCAAACTTCAGATTCCCCATGATAGAGCCACAAGGATTATTGAGAATGGTATTTAGAATACCTTTCAGGGAGGAGTGGGTGATTTTTCAAAGTATTCTAATATTCTGATTAAAAATAATAATAATAATAATAATAGAGAAAGTAAAAGAACTTAATGTTTCAAGGCAAATGAAATCTTGTGATCATGAATGATTTGATCTTGGAAAAGCTATGCTCTGTAGTACTGTGGCATGGCCGTGGCATGGCTGAGTCTCGCCCTGCCTTGCAGTCAGTTCTCCCAATCCTCCATGTGGCGGGATGGTGGTCTCTGTCTCCATTCAACGCCTTTCTTCCTTTCCACGCGTATGTCTGTGGATGGGGGTTAAATTATCGTAATAACACACCTAAGTAATGCTCTGAGAGGCTGCAAATAACAGAAAGAGAAAGGTTTTCTTGTTTCATGGGTTCTCTGTTCTGGACAATCTGCTCCCCCAGAGGTCTATGTGATGCTTCCCCAGGTTGTGGGAACACACCTTTGCTCCTTCAGGATAGAGACCAAACATGTTCCTTGGCCTACCGCAGGTGAAGGACTAGCAGCATGAAACCACAGTTTCAGGATGAAGAGCAAAGAGTGAAAAAGAGGAAGAGAATTCAGGAAAAGGAAGGGGTTCCAGTCTGAGGCCGAACTGAAAATCTGCCTAACAGGGAAAAAAGGAAAGTTTGTACAAATGTTTTTAACAAGCTTACTGAAATGGGTGAGAGAAAAAGGTACTGAACTAAGTATAACTTTAGAAATGAGTGAGGCCTGGCCAAGAGAAAGGCCAAGGGAACGGCACCTAAGCACTGTAGTCTAGTGACAAAGTCGTTTCCCACAGGGGTACGAGCTAACAATTCTGAAATCAGCACTTAAGTATACTAGAATTAAACAATGAAGTAAATAGGTAGCAGATGGTAGAAGCCAGGTTTCTCACTGTTGGAGCCAGAGGTTACAGGTAAGCAAGGGGAAAAGGCTACACTGATCAATGTAGTAATAGAGCAGAGTTGAAGACATCAGCAAGCACTCGTGTTAAACTTAATATAGATCCAGATGGCTATACAAGGAAATATTTATGGATATATGGATATGCACAGGTTAGTGTACACACATATATTTCCTTGCTCTGTCAGCTGAGAGGGCCTAGAAGCAATGACACTCCAGGGGCAATGACACCCTAGTAGCAACACCCTAGGTGCATGCCTAGCACCTAGATCTTGGTTTCTTTTGTTTGTTTGTTTGTTTGTTTGTTGAGATGGAGTTTTGCTCTTGTCACCCAGGCTGGAGTGCAATGGCAGGATCTCGTCTCACTGCATCCTCCGCCTCCCAGGTTCAAGCGATTCTCCTGCCTCAGCCTCCTGAGTAGCTGGGATCACAGGTGCCCACAACCATGCCCAGCTAATTTTTTGTATTTTTAGTAGAGACAGGATTTCACCATGTTGGCCAGGCTGGTCTCAAACTCCTGACTCAGGTGACCCGCCTGCCTTGGCCTCCCGAAGTGCTGGCATTACATGCATGAGCCACTGCACCCAGCCGATCTTGGTTTCTAATCCCATTCTCCAATAAAGGGAACCAAGATGCCTTAGAGTAATGGCTGATGCTAGGATGGTGCAGGAAATATACAAGATAAGCCTGGAGCATCTTGTAATGCCAGATGGTAAGGAAGTGCTTTTGTTTTGTTGTTTTTTATAAGACATATTGATGGAGAATATACCAGTGGGGCACAAGAGCACCAAAATAAAGTAGTACTAGAGTGTAACCCAAAGTGCAAAATAAATATCCATGGCATCACACTGATGTAAATAAATGAGTGAATAAATAAGCAGGAGAGAATAGATCTCTCACTTATTTATTCACTCATTTATTTATATTGGTATGGAATAAATCTCCCCTGCAGAATTTCAAGTACTTTATGTAGGCACCCCACTCTCAAGGATGTAGAGCATAATTCCCTACTCTAATTTTGGGATGTGTATATTTCCTTCCTCCCAAAGAGTACAGTATGAAAAAGGGGAAAAAGAATTACTTTACAGCCAAGAAACCTGACAACCGCTACCTCAACCAGGTGATTGAGGTCAGTGTCATATGTCATGTTGATAGGATGCGCCCTTGATCTGATGTAGCAAGAACGGCACTTTACCTCTGTGGTCTTCTTCCTCAAAACCCATAACCCCAATGTAATCATGAGGAAAATGTTACACACATGCCAGTAGAGGGGCATGCTACAAAATAACTGACCAGTCCTCCTCAAAACTGTCAAAATCACCAAAAACAAAGCCTGAGAAATTGTCACAGCCAAAAGGAGGCTAAGGAGAACTGACAACTACATGTAATTTGGTATTCTGTATAGGATCCTGGAACAGAAAAATGACATTAGATAAAATGGGTAAAAACTAAGGAAATCTGAATAATATTTGGACTTTAGTTAGTGTTAATGTATCAGTAATGACTTATGAATTGTGACCACTGTACCTTACTAACATAAGATGCTAAGAATATGGGAAACTGGCTATGGAATATATGAGAACTCTTTGAACTACTCTGCACTTCTTCTGTGTGTCTAAAACTATTCTGAAATCAAAAGTCCAGTTCAAAAAAAAAATTTTTTTTTTGCAGCATCCTTTGTGCCCAGTAGAAAGCTTTCAAAAAGACTAGTCGTTTCAGTAATGGATTGTGCCTGCATGTCCTTCCAGAAGTTGTACATGTAACAGCCAGGGTGCTTAGTTTGCAAGCAACAAACTAATTTTTCCTGATTTACACAAGAAAGGAATTTATTGTAGGATATTGGATAGCACACAGAGTATATGAGAGGGCCTAAAACCAGCCTTGGAGGCCATACAGCTGGGACGATGTTGGAAAGCAGGCTCAGAACCGGCCCTGTGGAGACTCGGCTGTTGCTGTTAGGGACCTGCAGCTCAGTTTACAATGCCAGTCCTCTGCTGTTCCATTCAGATGCAGCCACCAGATCTGCCGCCTCGGGAAACTGTTGTGGCTGCTCTGGCTGCCAAAGCCCTTGCTAGAATGGATCCTGCAGGGTCCCTCCTTCTGCACTTCACTCGCTTGTAATTCAGCTCAGGAGTGATGCGTCTGATTGGCTGAGCCCAGGCCATGACTCTGCTTGGTGCAAGGGAGATTGGGATGTGAGTGTCTGGCATTTTCAGCTTCTACAGTGGGAGGAAAAGCCATGACTGGGCTGGGTTTTTCTCCAAGTTGTGAGAAGTTGGCATTTCCTTTCACTTACAGCCTTCAACCAACCATAGGTAAAGCCAAATGGGAAACTGAGTGACCTAGTTAAGGGAGAGAATGACACCACTGAAGAAAAACAAATAGCTAGGACATGAAGATCTAGATGGCTAGCTTCACTCTGCTGAGCCCAGCTTAGATGTGACCAAAACAGTTCTTATTTTATTTATTTATTTATTTATTTATTTATTTTTAGAAGAAAACACTGAACAGGCTTGCAGGGGGATTATTCCGGAGTTGGCGCTGCTTTTGTTTTCTTTAAGCTCATGCCATCACTTCTGGGCAATGCTGTGAAGAGAACCATCATCATTCAGAAGCCACCTACATAGAGCTGGGGTCCGTGCCTGCTTGGGTGTCAGAGTTGCTCCCTCCACTGGCTGCTATGCACGGCAGAAGGTCCAAGGGAAGAGGGGCAGGGTTCCAGCTTTGTAATTAGACAACTCAGACTCTGAGTCCCTGCTCTGCCACTCTCTAGCAGGCGACATGGGGCAAGGTATGTTTTGGAAGCTTAGTCATTCACACCCTTCTTCATCTGTGCTCACACGCCAGCTCTCCTGGCACACTTACCACTCTGAACTTGAACCATCTGTTAATGCATCAACGAGCCCACTGGACTGTGCCCTGCTCATCCATCTCTGGACCCCTGGTGTTCAGCCCAGGGTTGGCACACAATAAGCACTCAGAGATGTTTGAATAAATAAATGCACATATGAGGGTGGCAAGAGAGCTGTGTGCCTTATAGAATGCCCTGAGTGGGTAAGATTTGCTTATTGAAAATCTTGTGAACTTGAAGTCAAAGAAATGTGGATTCAAGTTCTTCTTAGCAGCTTGATCCTTGGGGCGAATAAGAACTCTTCTGAGTCTCTGTTTTTGTTTTGTAAAAGGAAAGCCAATTATGAAGCAGACAGTGTTAAGTAGCCATCCAAAGGAAATTCCCAAATCCCTTCTCTCTTCTCACCACTACAGAGGCTAAAAAAGCTCAACACTCAGTTTCCCAGTCTCCCTTGTGGCTAGCAGTGACCATGTAACACATGTTAGGCCAATGAGTCGAGAAGAAAAAGATTAAAGAGAGAGAAGCACAGAGTGGACCTGGAAAATCCAGTTTATTTTGCCAAGGTTGAGGATGTGCACCTGTGACGCAGCCTCAGGAAGTCCTGACAACATGTGCCCAAGGCGTTCGGGTCACAGCTTGGTTTTATACATTTTAGGGAGACGTGAGACATCAATCGATATATGTAAGATAAACATTGTTTCAGTCTGGAAAGGCAGGACAACTCAAGCAAAGGCAGGAAGACTCGAAGGGGAAAGGGGGCTTCCAGGTCACAGATAGGTGAGAGACAAACGGTTGAATTCTTTTGAGTTTCTCATTCACTTTTCCAAAGGAGGCAATCAGGTGTGCTCTTATCTCAGTGAGCAGAGGAATAACTTTGATAGGAATGGGAAGCAGGTTTGCCCTAAGCGGTTCCCAGCTTGAATTTTCCCTTTAGCTTAGTGATTTTGGGGGCCTGAGATATTTTCCTTTCACAACAGGTAAAGAAAGTTTCTCACAACCATAGACTCTACTCTGCCTTCTGCCTTTGAGTGCAGATGTGGGGCTCAGTTGCCATACTGCAGACATGCAGGAATAAGCCCAACAGAGAAGAGGAGAGCACAAGGCTGGAGGCCTTGATGCCGCCACTGGGCAGCTGAACTAAGGCCAGCATCCTCTTCCTCCATCCTGTTAAATAAAGAATAGATGCCTTATGATTCAGGCCACTGTTAGTTGGGTTTTGTTACTTGCAGCCTAAAGCATCATAACCAATCAACTTGTCTCATAGGATTGCTGTGAGGACTAATTAGACTCATCCATGCACCTGGCATGCAGTGAGCACTTAATAAATGGGAATTTACTGTTATTAGTATGGACCACAGCCCTACCCACAGGGAGCTCTGTATGGTTAAGAAGGCAGAGGGAAGAGGAAGGTGTGAGGAGGAAGAGCAGAGGGAAGAGGGAGTCAGAAGAGACTTATGAAGAGGTGGGGAAGAGTAGAATGGAAGGGGAATGAAAGAAGGTAGAGGGGATTAAGGGAGGTGGGAGGAGAAAAGAAAAGGAAGGAGGAAGGTAGATAGGAAGGGGGACCCCAATAACAAGTGAAGCAGAATGGTAAACAAACAAAAAAAATCATGGTAAAACAAGAACTCAAAGAGTCCAAAGTTTACTTAAAGGAAATAAAGAATAATAACATTTCTTGTATACCCAGGGCTCTAAAAGGAGATATGGTCCCACTATATTCTGCAGAGTTTCTGTGAGTATTTAACAAAATAATTCATGCGAAAGGCCCCTGCACATGGTAGACATTTAATATTTTCCAAATCAAATGATATCAATTCAAAATTGGCAGCTGCAGAAGGGGCTAAAGAACTTAATTTCTTGTACCCCATTTCATCCTACCTGAGTGAACATCAGTTGGTCCATGAGAAGAGAGCCTAAGCTCCTCCCAGGTGCAGTTAGAAAGGGGAGATGAAAGGGTTCAGCTTTTTCAAGACATGGTATTTGATGTCATTTAATAGGAAGGTAGAGGACAAGCTTGGCAGAGCCTGGTGATTTTCTTTTAAACAGGACTCTGCAATGCAAGCAAATGCTATATGGTGAACAGACATGCCATTGGCAACACTGATCAAAGGTCAGTTTTATTCCAGGTAAATAAAACAACAACAGTAATATCAGAGTAGGTTAAAATAGCTATAAAACTCATTTTGGGGACATTTGAATATAGATGATATTATATGATATTATAGAATTATGTTTAACTTTCTTAGCAATAATAGCAGATGGTAATAAAGGAATATGTTCTTACTCTTAGGCAATCATCTTGCTCTACTCGGACTGTGATAACAAAATACCACAGATTGAGTGGCTTAAACAACATACATTTATTTCTCACAGTTCTAGGAACTGGAGATCCTACGTCAGGGTGCCAGCATAGTTGAACTTGGGTGAGGGCCCTCTTCCTGAAAGTTGTAGTCTCAGCTTGCAGACAGCTGCCTTCTCACTGTGTCCTCACACAACAGAGAGCGAGAGAGCACAGAAGCTCTCTGGTATCTCTTCTTACAAGGGCACTAATCCTATTGTGAGGGCTCCACCCTTGTGACCTCATCTAAACCTAATTACCCCCAAATGTCCCATCTCCAATATCACATTTGGGGTTAGGGCTTCAATGTGTGAATTTGAGGGGGACACAATTCAGTCCATAGCAGAGATTTATGTTGAAATATATAGGGATGAAGAATCATGATGTCTTAAAATTACTTTCAAATTATTTTGAAAATGAAAAGAGAAATAGAGATATAAGGTAAATATGGAAAAATGTGAAAGTAGATAATAGGCTTATGGCAACTCGTTAGCTTGATTTACTCACTTTTGTGTTTCTCTTCATCCACTCACTGCTTCCCTCCCAAATCCATTCTTTCGTCTGCTGGCCAATGGTGGATGCTCAATATGTCTGTTGAATTAATATTAAAAATAAAGTTCTCCTTACCTGCTAATATCTGCATAACTAAATAGAGACACGGTTTTAAACCATTTGCAAAAAATACCCACAATGAATTACTTACTTAAGTAAACATGATTTGCTTAAAATCACAGTTTAACCTTGATTTTTTCCTCCCAGAGTTAAGTATCAAACAAAAGGGTGCTTGCTCTCTGTCCCCAGATGCCCCAGGCTGTCCCTCCAGACTCCAGAAGGCCCAGCTCCCTTTTTCTTTCCCTGTTTGCCTTCTGCCCTCACTCAGAGTCCCTACCACCTCAAAACCTTGGGAGCAAAACCACATGGACAAAAGCAATTTAATGGAAGACAGTACAAATGTTGTACACTTTGAAAAGTTATTTAAAAGAACTGGCAAGATAAAACATTTAATTGTAAGTAACTTGTAAAAATAAAAGTAGTAAAAACATTACCCAAGAGGCAGAGCAATGGACTATAGTTCATTGTTTGAGAATGAATTAGACCTTTATAAAACTCTGAACATTTCCAGATTCTTTAATTGTTATAATGCACCTTTTATTACTTTTTTATTATTCCTGTTGCTTTAGGTCCTTTCAGATTTTTTTAAATGATAATGATAATAGACATTACTATTGAGTGAGTGCCTACTGTGTCCCAGGCACAGTTCAGCCCTCACAAGACTATGAAGTGGGTATCCCCATTTTACAGATGAAGAAATTGAGACTCAAAGAGGATAAGTCACTTGCTCATGATCACACCACTAGAAAGGATAGTACTGGACTCAGATCTCCACATCTGCTCACCTCAAAAGCTCAAACTCTACACTAGTTCCCGTAAGTGTGTTCCCTCTACAAAAACGAGCTTCAGTCACACAGTCCCCTATTGTTGGTTCATTATATTGCTTCCAACTTGTGTTTGTTTTTCATTGCTGCTGTAACAAATTAACAATTAACACAATTAACTTTAGTGGCTTAAAACAACATGTATTTATTCTCGTACAGTTCTGGGAGTCAGATGCCTACAATGAGTATTCTGAGGCTCAAATCAAGGTGTCAGCAGGGATAGTTCCTTCTGAGAGAGGATTTGGAAGGGATCTGTTCCTTGCCTCTTGTGACCCCTAGAGGCCACCTGTATTCCTTGGCCAATGGCTATGTGACTCAGTTCTCTGCTTCCATTGTCTCCCCTCCCTGCAATTCCTGTCTCCCTCTTATAAAGACTCCTGTGATTATATTGTGCCCATCCAGATATTAATAATTCAGGATAATCTCCCCATGTCAAAATCCTTAATTTAGTTGCATCTGCAAAGTCACTTTTACCATGGAATGAAACATTCATAGGTTCCAGGGAACAGGATGTGGGCATCCTTGGGGGACCATTATTCAGTTCACCATACAGCTGTTTGACCCAAAGTGCAGAGCAGGAGTCACTGACTCTCCCCTGAGTCATTCCCACCCCATATTTCAGGCTTCCATCAGGAATGGGCTCCTGCCTGCTCTGACACTTAACAATGATCTTGGATACTAACCAATCCCATTGGCTGCTAGTTTCCTCCAAAGACAGTGGAGGCTTGTTTTTAAGCCACTAAAGTTAATTGTGTTAATCATGGCTAATTTGTTACAGCAACAATGATGATCAATTCAGTATCAAGCTGACCTATTTCAGATTCTCCTGAATCACCACCCCCACCCTCCCGCCAACACACACACACACACACACACACACACACACACATTGTATTTCGTCCTTCTCTAGAAAAGATGTATTGAAAATAATCCCCCCTACCTTCTCAATGTTGTGAAACTCAAAAGTCAGCAGCAGCTTGGAGGTCTCCAGGTCCTGAGGGCCTCTCTGTTGCCATAATATTTAAGTGGAATGACTTTAACCCTAAATCCATACGTGATGGGAAAGAGAGAATCTTCTTAATATCACTGAAGATCTTCAGGGGTAAGGGATTTCCATTTTTCTTAGTCACATAAATGTTCGCTTTTCTACTTTTCAACTCCAGTAACATGCAACAACCGCCCTTTTCCCATAACTCTTCAGCCCACATCGAGCACCCAATTCCTTCAACCTCCAAAGCACCATCAGTGCAAGCAGAGTGTGTATAGTGGTATCTAAGTTCATTCCTGTTGCTATAACAAAATATTTTAGACCGGGTAATTTATGAACAACAGAAATTCATTGCTCACAATTCTGGAAGCTGGGAAGTCCAAGATCAAGGTGCCAGCAGATCTAGTGTCTGATGAGGTCCTGTTCCTCACAGATGGTACCTTCTCTGTATCTTTACATGATAGAAGGGCAGAAGAGAGTAAACTCACTCCTTAAAACCCTTTTATAAGGGCACCAATCCCACCCATTAGGGCAGAGTCCTTATGATCTAATCACTTCCCAAAAGCTCCATCTCTTAATACCATCACCTTAGAAATTAAGTTGCAATATATGAATTTTAGAGGGACAGCAACATTGAGGTTATAGCAAGTATAGTCAACAATTACCCACTACAACTTAGATGTTATAATAATAACTGTCTTCTCTGCAACATGTCTTATCTTGTACCCAAGCCTCTACCCTTTCTCTGATGAAGGAATTCAACCTAGGGCAGGGCCACCTTAAGCTTCTTAATTAAAGATAACTCAGTCTCTTCCCATTTAGAATAGTCTCTTGGGTATAGTTTCAGTTGTTTTAAAGTTAACATCCATAAAGTCACAAAGTTTTCTCCATTCATAGGTTCTCCACCCTCCACCTCCTATTTTCTGATATAGTATCAGCATAGTGATGGGAAGAGTGACCTCGGGTGCTTATGCTCCCCTCTGGGTCCTCACTGGCCTCTACTACTGCATCCTCATCCTGTGAGGTCCTGGGCATCCTGTGATGGGGTCTTCTGGGGCTGAGGGTGGTTGGTCTGGTCTGAGGGTATTAAGCAGATAACTAAAGTCCTTGCATAGCCTGAGGTCCCAAGACCCTGTGCTTTGTAGCTCCCTTGTGCTGTTCCCGAATTAATATAAGTCAAGTAGTTCTCCTAGAGGTTCCTCATCCTCTACCACGTCATGTGAGAATTCCTGGATCTCTATCCAGGAATTGGATATCCATCCAGGAGCACTGTCTCTGCCCCTCTATCCAGATCTCTCCTCTCTCTAGTGCTACCACTTCCGTGTTAGACACAGCCTCACACCAAAGGTTGGCTTCTCTGAGAGGCTTAGAGTAGCAGCCCTGATATCTTTTAACTCCTCCACACTCAGCTGATACTTTCTTCTGCTTACACTTCTCTCTGAGGTTCAGCCCCAAGGTGATAATGTATTGGTCAGCTATTGCCACATGAATGCTGCGTAACAAGCCACCTCAAAACTCAGTGGTTTCCAACAACAAGCATTTTTTTTCACTTCCAGTTGTGTGGTTTGCCCAGGGCAGCTCTGCCTTAGGATGCAAGTCAGCTGGAGTTGGCTCCAGGTTTGGATTGGGATCAGATTTGCTCCACATGTCCTTACATTCCCCTTGGAAAATCAAAGAAGCACAAAAGAACACAGGCAGTGCATTGCCTCTTAAGGCCCTGGACTATGAAAAGTCACCTAGCCAGATTCAACACCAATGAGACAGGGAACCATATTCTACTCATTCTGTGTACCAAAAGGCCACAAGACTACAAGATATTCAGGGTTTACTAGAAAGTCAGAAGGGTGTTAAGCTACCTCTTCCCAGAGGACTCTGAGAAGGCTTCAGAGAGGAGATGACTTCTGAGCTGTTTTAAAAGAAGAGCAGTTTTTTTAACCAAATGGCTCTAAGAGGAAAGGCAGAGGGCAGAGGCTGCAGGTTGTGGAAAGGGAGCAAGAAGTGAGAGAGCCTGTGCTGACGCTCAGAAGCCCACTGTGCGGGGAAGCAAGCCTGGAGGGTGGCAGAGGCACATTGCAGAGGAGGCTAGGAGCCAGGCTAAGGATCTGGAGGCTTGGACTTTGTTCTAGAAGCCATGGATAGTCTGTGATGGGTTCTGGACCAAGGAGGAGGCCTGAGCAGGGTTGGATATATGAGAGCCACATGACTAACAGGCAGGGAGGAGGCAAACAGCGGTCTTCCCACTCCCAAATTAGGGGTCTTCCCACTCCCAAAGCAGTGCTCCTTCCGTGAGGACCCCTGCCTACTTCCAGTCATGCCAGGCTCCAAATGCCAGTGCTTCCTCCTCTGGCCTCCTCCTGTTGAAAATTATCACAGCTTGCTTGCCTCAATGGGGAAGGAAGAAGGGCAAGCAGGCCCCTTTCAATGACCCCGGAAAAGGAACTTCATTTCACATGACCTACTTACAGAACTTGGACAGCTGTAGACCATCAATATAAATTCCTAGTCTCTATCCTATTTATTTTAGTTGATGACTCAGAATGTTTGAATAGCATATTCATTTATGGCCGGAAAATATTAGCTTCTAAACACTGAAACCCTGCCCCCAAATCACTTCTTTAAATTCAGATTGTTTTCCCATTCCACCATTTGCGATCAGAGTTTTCCTCACAGACAGATTTTTATAAGTTAGCCCTAGACCTGGGATTTATTTATGCCTATAAACAAAACCCCAATATTAATTGCAAACTATTTCTGATTCTCAGTTAACGTCCTTAAACATCTTGTGTCCCTGGGGACTCTTTGCCCTGTCATATGAAGATGATGTTTTAAGATTTGTATTTCCCCAAAGAAGCACGTAGATCATAAAACCTAATGTATTCCGTGGTTCAGAATGATAATTTCACCAAGAGGTGAGGGAATATTTCACTGCGGATCGTTACAACACCCACGTAAGTTGTTAATATACTACTCCCCGTTAAATATTCATCCAGCTTCTGTTTATGGAATGGCTCCTATGTCCCCAGTAGGGACTGTGGGTGCGTCTTGTAAGTCGGAGGGTAGGTAGTGCAGGACAAAGCTATGGACAGCTCCCTGACTTGGGGTAAGAAGGTCGTGGATAGAAGGCAAATCTATCTTGTGGAGCTAGAAAGCAAGAAGCTATGGAGGGGAAACAGCTATTCATGGGCAGCATGCTGGAGACCAAGATGGACGACAACTGGCTACAAGAGGAGCCAAGAGCAGGGTCCCAGGCTGACAATGCATGTGGCCACAAGGGTGCCTGTCCCTGGAGACGTAGCCAGAATGGAACAGAGGCATGGGCAGAGCCCAGATGCAGAGAGGTTGAAGAAAGGGGTAAGGAAAAGAGGCTTGCAGGACTGGATGCTACCAGAATGCAGTGGGATTCCACTTCACCAACATTTTCTGAGAATCTCTGCCTCAGTCCTATGCTTCAATTTTTCCCACTGTAGGAACAGAGGCAGAGAGTTGCATGGCAAAGTGTCTTACAAGGAAGACCACAATGAGGGCACCTAGAAGCAAAGGTGTAGGAACCTTGAATTCTGTCCCTTGGGAGTAATCTCAGAAAGCTTATAAAAATGATATGGTGCCATCGTGCTGTGATTAGGGGCAGTCTTTGAAAACAGGACTCAAATTCCTGCACCTTCCTTTCCTAGTTAGGTGTCCTTGGTCCTCAGTCACTTTAGTGCCCCAGTGCTCCCACCTGTACAATGTGGGTAATATTATGATCCCCTCTGAAAGTGGTCAGGAGGGTGAAATGGAATAATATGTGCACCTAGCACTTAGCAATGAGTCTGGCACAGAAGCGGTGAGAACCTCAGGGCATTGATGTCACGCTTTATGAAAGGCAAAGAGGAACCACCAATATATTTAGGTAGGAGAGTGATGGGATTCAGTCTTCCTTTCAGAAAGGAGACTGGGTTGTGGAGGAGGGGGCTTGTGCTAACGTCACAGCCAGGGAATCGGGTGGCTGGATTGCCCTGATGTTAGCACAGTGGCAAAGGAAGTCTCATCTGAAACTGGGAAGATCTGTGCCTGTTGGAAGCCAAGAGGAGGGAGATGGAAAAAATGAGATCCTGGGGGCAATGGGAGAGAGGCAACCACAGTTCTGAGTGGTGGAAGAAGTTGGAGAGAATGGGAATGAGCTGCAAATGCTATGATTTCACAATTTTACTCTCAAACTAAGTCATTGCTTCTACAACTCTACACTCAATGATGGAGAAACCGAGAAAGAATCATTGAGAGATACATATATGTAGATGCATGTGTAGGTATAAAATGTTTTAGAAAAGAAAGAATATTCAGAATCCCTAGTATTTGTTTGCATTAATTCCTTTACTGGAGCTATAGATCTGAAATATGGTTTGGTTATCTGTCCTTCCACCCATCCACTCACTATGTTTAGCAGCCCCTGACCACAGAAGGTACTCAACCAATATTTGCTGGGTAAATGAAGGAAAGAGTGAGTGCCAAAAGGATTTGAAGAATGTGAGATTTAATTTAAAACTCTTCATGCCAGTGCAGTATTACAGTCTTGTTTTCATTCATTTCAATGGATGATTCAGGGAGTAATTTAGAAAATAAATCCCCACCACTTTAACTCCTATTCAAATCGATAGACCTTACAGGTAAGACACTGGCTCAGGGCACTTTCTCCAGTACTGGTGGGAGTAAATATTGGTACAACTTGTGTAGGCAGTTTGTATACTCTCTCAAAAAGTGTATGTATTATACACATGCCCAGGAATTTCACTTTCAGGATGTTAGCCTTTAGACAGGCTTATGCATGCATAAAATGACATGTTACAAAGATATTCACAGAGCATTGTCAATAACATTTAAAATGAGAAACAAATGTCCCATAATAGCGGACCAGCTAAGTGATAATATACCCATATGATGGGACACTACCCTGCTATTTTTAAGCAAAAGCAGCTTTAAATAAATGGTTAAGAATGGTGTCTAAGATATAATGCTAACTGAAAGTAAAGGCATGTAAGCCTGTATATGTTTTTGTATTCTTAGACTGCTCCTGTAAGAATACCTAAGAAACTGGCAAGGCGTTGCCTCCAAATTGGAAAACAGAAGTGGGAAATACACTGACTTCCTGTATCCTCTTCTGTACCTACTTAACCTATTTCAAAAACTAACAAACTTTAATTTCAAAAGCCAAATACTAGAGAAGGGTTTATAATGACAAAGCAAAATTCCTTTGCTCCATCCCTAGTCCCCCTCCCCAGTAGTAACCACTTTTGACAATTTTACATCTCAAATAATATGTTAATTTTGCTACTTCTTGGATTAACAATTTCTGTATTACCTATTTATTTTATGTTCTAATAGTTGAAGACTTAGTTCGCCTATAACCCCGACCACTTCCTCTCCTGTCCTTTTAGTAAAATTATATTATGTGCTAGTTCAGGATACAGCAGGTAATCCTGCAATGACAGACAACCCTGAATTCCAATGGCTTCTATCAAGAAAGGTTTGTTTCTCACTCATGGGACTTGTCTATTACAGGTCTGTGGGGGACAGGAAGAGGCAGAAAATGTACACTGTAATTATTCAAAACCCAAGGCTGATGGAAGAGCCACCATCTCACATAATGCCAGTTGCCTTCTGGAAGAAAGATTGATCCCACTGGCAATGAAATGCTAGCCCTGGAAGTGATTCCCATTGCTTTGGTTCACAACTCAGTTACCAGAACTAATCTCATGGCCCCATCTAACCACAGAAGGTCAGGAATTGTCCAGAACAAGGCAGAACCAGAAATATCTTGGCAAGCGGCACTAATGACTAACACAGTTACCTTTAACCTCTTTTTCTTGTTAAGTCAATGTTAGGCATCATTTCCGGACTCCTCATTTTGTAAGATGCAATTGTTACTGTTACTAGCAGCTTCTTTGCCTTCTATCTTTCCTCCAGCTTTGGTTCCTGACTTCTTTCAGTTATACTTTTCCCCACCCCAAACCTTTTTTTTATTTTTTGTTAGGTTTGCTAACACTCCCATCCATTTCAGTAACCATAATTAGCTCTCTTATGCTCTGCAATTCTATGACCATATAAATTTTATTTACTGCAGAGCCAAGCAGTGTGCTGCAATTGTTTCTTAGTGCATCTAATGTTACAATCTCTGGTGCCACCCTAGGGAATTTTCAGATGGATTCTCCTACACTCCATAAACTTCAGTTTGCTTTATATTTGCACAGAAATTTAAAAATCAATGGGAGCATTGGAAGATACAACTGAAGAAATACAGTACACATAAAGTATCAATGGGCCATGGGAGCCACAAAAGGCCCATGTGCCACCATAGAACTAACGCAGCCTCCATCGGCCTCCATTGGCTGGAGGCTAGGACATCTGAGGCTGGACAAGGGACACCTCCTGCAGGAACTGAAGGCAAAGCTTAACATATGGGCCCAGGAGCCCGCACAGGGAATGCAGCCTCATGCCTGCTCCTCACTGCCAGCCTGTGCTGGCCTCCTCTAACTGGATTGAGTGTTCTGTCATTTTCCCTCAGATGCACCGTGTGGACAAGGGCCACATGTGCATTCACAGCAGTCGCCAACCGCTATTCAGTTGGGACACTTTGGGGGCACTACGGAGGTCAGAAACAGCCAAAGGGCAACATGTTTTATTTTGTCTTTTAATGGAATCAGAATCAAAAGTATTAGCATCAATATAAGCTCTGTGCCAGGCACAGTGGTGGCACCCACCTGTCGTCCCAGCTACTCAGAAGGCAGGAGGATCACTTGGGCCCAGGAATTCCGGTCGTTAGTGCACTATGCCGATCAGGTGTCTGCGCTAAGTTTGGCATTAATATGGTGGCCTCTCCGGAGTGGGGGACCACCGGGTTGCTTAAGGGAGGGTAAGCTGGCCCAGGTCGGAAATGGAGCAAGTCAGAGCACCCGTGCTGGACAGTAGTGGGATCAGCCACTGCACTCAGAGCTGGGGAACATAGTGAGACCTCATCTCTTAAAAAAAAAAAAAAAAAAAGACAAAGGAAAAAGCTCCGCATGTGTTTATTGGGACAGAAGTGAAGGGAAGCAATGGTTAGAGATTATCTAGTCCGACCCACCCATTCTACAGATGAGACAGTCAAGGCCCAAGGAATGGGAGGGGCATCTCCAGGTTCTGGAGCATCACAGGCTACTTCCCCGCTCTGCACCAGCTCCCCACATCGGTGACCTCTCCCTCCCTGCCAGCGCCTCCCATGTCAAAACAGCTCAGAGGACGGAAGCCTGGAGATGCTGGACGTGCAGAGACCCACCACCTGCCCGCTGTACAAAGCGAGACACTCCTTATCTTACACAATGAGTCGCCGTCAGAACCAGGGCCAGAGGGTCGCCCTGTTAATTGAGGCCAACCAGTTGCCCTGCCTCCTCTCGCCCTTGAGTTCTCAGATACAGGAAGGCAGCTCTGCCCTGCTGGCCCCAGAGCGGCCACTGTCCACGGCCAGGAGCCAGCTACATCCTGAGTGCCCTCCTCACTTGCCGTCCTCCCCTGCAGATGGGAAGGACGCTGGCATCAAACCCAGCAGAAGACGTGTTGGCCGTCCTTGTACCGAAGGAGCCATTCTTAAACCACGCTGCTAAAGCTACTTTAAAGGTTTCAGAGCTCTGGGGCAGGGAGAAGTGCCATCGCCCTTCCTTAACAAAGTCATCTTTCACTACCTCCAGATTCTCCAAGCAGGTGTTTCCGCGGGCTCTTCGGGAAGATCCTATGTGTGTGCCACCATCGCCCTCTTGTGGCCTATAGGCGAAGTGCTTTATGGTCTCGCTCAGACAACAAAGGCCGTCAGTCTCCCTCCCTTCTCCTGTCTCTGGCACAGGAAGGGGTGGCCGCGTCAGTTTTTCATTCTGGGGGCCTTGGCCTTGGCTGTTGGAGCTTGATAGACTAATCAGATGTACATCAGCTCAGGAAACAGCTGCTGAGTGCCTGACGGAGGGGCTGAGTCCTAAGGAATGAAGTGAAAAATTGATTTATGTCAGAGGCTTTGGCAGGCATTTGTCTGAGAAATCACCGGCCACCAGCGCTGCTCCAGTGCTCATGAGGCCTCGCATGAGTGTTCACACCCCCTCAATACCTACCCCATCCACCCCGCACCTCCGCCGTCGCTGAAACCTGACTTCAAGGCCCAACGCTCACGCCTCCTCCTCCAGGAAGCCCAGCTTGCCCTCTGCAGCTCCTGAGACTCCAAGAAGAGCTTGCGGCCCACACCTCTGCTTCCACCTCTGCTCTGGTTCAGCCTCTGCCACGATCCGAGCAGCCGGGACTGTGGCCAATGTCTGCTCGACCTTTGAATCTCTGAGGGCAGAGGCTGCATCTTGTGCGACTGGAGTCAGGCCAGGCCCAGCCCTGAGTGGCTGAGTCTGTTGAATGACAGAGGTCACTTCAGCCCAGCCATCGCCTCCCAAACCCACACCAAGCCCAACAAGAGATTCAGGCCCCTCTGGAGAAGGTGGGCTTTGTGGGTGTCCTGGCTGGCAGGGCTTTGCGACAAGTTTGAGGATGGGCCATAGCAAGGGATGAACTGAACACTGACACCACCCTCCCCCCCAAGTGCTTGTTACTTCACTCACTTTTCCAACCTCCACTTCCCCCAAGGAGTCCCAGGCAATGCCTGTTCAGCTGGTCTCTCCTGGGGCAAGCCTCTGAGGATGAAAAAGTCCACTGGACCAGGGGTTGACTCTGGGGCAGTTATCTTCGTCCATCTATCTCGTCATCTATCCAATAGCAGCAAAGAATATTGATTGGCACGGTTTGGGAACCTGAACGCAGATGACTGCTGAAAACCCATGAGCACCACGGTGAGTCTTTCTGATCATTTCTGGGTTCTGAGCGCTGGGTAGGCTGTTCCCACCACATAATCCATTCAACCACTGCTGCAACAGGATGGAAGAGTGGTCCAGAGCCTGGGCCCTGGAGCCAGACTGCTTGAGCCTGAATTCTTGCTCTGACACTTACCAGCTCTGGCACTTACCAGCTCTGGCACTATCTGCATAGTATCTTTAAAAAGGGAGATAACCACAGCACCAACCTCATAGAAGTATTGTGAGCAGGAAGTGAGTTAACACATCTAAAGAAATTAGAGCAGTGATTGGAGCGTGGGAAATGCTTGGGAAAGTGAGCCCTTGCTGCAATATTGCATGGAAAGCTGCTTGTCTTGAGGTCGCCTCCTCCTGGAATGGTGTGTCACAAAGACAGAGCTGAGTTGCATTTTACATAAAAAATGATCTTTCTAATGCACGCACTGGGCATTGGCTTCTTCACTCTGAGGTCAACATGCCGCTGGTGTGAGAGGAAAAACCTAGTGTTTTAAAGACATTGGTTGATCTAATATCTGTTGAATTCATTAATTACCTAATTACTAGGTTGTATTTTTCCTACACAGATTTGCACTACATGCATGGATGAGGAAGCATGAGGATGCAGTACCCAACAACTGAAATGTTGGGCCTGATCTCCAGCCCAGGACTACGCCAAGCAGAGGCTAGTGGCAGATATGGGAACCATATACCCCCCGAGAACCCTGAAGACCTTCATGCCAAACCAGGACCATTTAATGTTTTCATTAATGGCTTGAAAGATGGAATTGAGACCCGGCTAATCAGATTTCTGGATGATAGGAAGCTGGAAGGGATCTTAGCTACTTTGGAGGACAAGATTAAAATGCAATCCAAGCTTGACGAATTGCAGAGATGGACCTAAATCAATAAAAAGAACAACAATAAAGATAAATGCAAGCTGCTTGGAACAGAGCTGAGAAAATTATCCAGGTACCAAATGGTGATGAGAGAAATGAGTTTTGAGTGAGCCAGGAGGAGGTACCTGGATATAAATTGATCAAGTCACGGTGTCTGTAAAGTGGAGGCACAACTCTGTCACCTGGTGGATCCCAAACTTCAGTGAGCATAAGACTAGCTCAGAGAGCTTTGAAAATGCGGATTTCCAAGCCACAGGCCTGAGACTGTGATTCAGTAGTTCTGGAATGGAGCTAAGAAGATTCTGGTGTAGGTGGCCCACGGGCAGTGCTTCGAGAAAACTGGCAGGGTAAGGATGTAGCCTCTGACTACACCATTATTTCCTAAATGTTTACTGTGTGGAATGTTTATCCCACGGGATTCTCTGTAAGAAGTGAATGCATGGTCAAATACGGGAATGTTCTCTGTCCAAAATAAAAAAAAAAATCACAAGGCAAGTGAGGACACCAGTGACCCCAACATTTTCTGCAATTAAATAAACTGCATAACTTGGTTCAATCCAAAGTTTCCCAAACTTTTTGATTAGGGACTCATTTTTTCATGTAACATTCAAAAATATCTTGGGCAACACGTTTCAGAAAATTCTGAATTTTCTGAATTCAGCTGGAATTTGATAGCATTTAAAATGCTGCTCTGTCTCCTAACTACCCTGGATGTGAACTTTCCTTTAACATTTAGAAGAGAGGAAAGCAAGTTAACTACAGCGTGAATCTTGGGCTTCTATTGCTTATTGATAGTGTCCCGTGTACCCCAGATGGGTGAGGAGGGCAGTGCTTTTCCTCCTCTGTTTATTGTCTTCCTGGAGCTCGTGTCCAGCATCACTAGTTGCTGTCTCATTGTCTACTCTCTCCTTTCCTTTAGTAACAGAATCCCCGTATTGTTGAATGTGGTAATGTGCCCTGCTACAAAACCACATTCTGCAACCTCCCCTGCAGATGTGGTCAGTCAGTTGTACACAGAATTCACTGGGGGGATTTCTGGGGAATTCCTTTAGAGATGCTGACGCATTTGAAAGACACCCTTTTTGCTCTTCCCCAATTTCTTCTTCTTCTTCCTGCCCGTAACACAGATAGGGTAGGGGTGCTGGCAGCCATGTTGGGCCATGAGGTGACCTTACAGATGGAAGCCACTCGCTAAGGATGGCAGAACAGAAAGATAGAAGGAGCTCAATATGTTGATGGCATTGTAAAGCCACCAGAGCAGTCCTGCCCTGCCTAAGAGAAAAAATGTACCCCTATTTTGTTTAAGCCGCTGTTTTTGAGGCCTCTGTTGCTAACAGTTGAATGCAATTTTGAACTCACACAGGGTAGAGTCAGCAAAGCCTTTTTGTCATTTTTCCCAAATCTCAGCTCCTCCGGACTTCCATCCTGACCACATCCCTCGATGTTCGTGTGTGCTTGTGTGTGTGTCTGTACACATGTGCTTTCTTGCCCCAACCTCAGCATGAGACACTTGCACTGCCTGAGCCAGAACAGTTCCGTGCAGCCCGTGTCTTTGGCTGCCTCTCTTTTGTCTCCTTTACTGGAGTTAAGCACAGAATGGAATTAACTCAGAATGACATATTCAAGAGTCTCACATCCTTATAGAATGAATCCCTTTTGGAATCTCTGTGCTTTATTTCTAAATGCTTTGTAATCTACATTCAACATAGAATTCCTGTCTGAAACCAGTGAGTGACTCCTGAGATGAGGCAGGTTGAATGGAAATACCATCTCAAGAATTTCCTTCATATCACCCACGACACTTGCCGAAAAGGAAGGGAAAACCATGCCATTGCAAAGAAAAATGAGAAACAAGCACAATCGAGGCCGGGAGGAAAAACACAGTCCCCTCCAGGGAATGAGAGATTGGAGGACAGAGGGGACCCTGCTGCAGTCTGTGTCCTCACTGCCCCTTGGCCACCCGCCTTGCTCTCCTGGCTTCTGGTCCAGGAGGCCCTACCCTCTGTCAGAGGCCACCGCCGGCCTGGTGCAGACCCACACTCTGCCATGTAGGTGCCTGCCAATGGAGAGCCATTAGAGTTTCCTTCTGTGAAGGCCCCACTAACCTCTGTCCTCAGAAACAGCACCAGTCTAGAACAGTCTCTAGACTTTTCTTCTCTGCTTGGACTGGAAAGTCCATTTCCAAGGAGCTTTATCCTGAGTTCAGACCTACTACAGTGGTTGCATTTTCGAAGAGATTCAAATGGGACACTTTCCTGGAGGAAGGAACTAGAATTCACTGAAAACCTATCAATTGCTTCTGTACATACTCCTCAATGATTGGCCAAGTCTTAGCAAACTAAGAAGAAATTAGTGGTAATCCTCACTTCTGGGAGATACCAACACTGGGCCTAGACAGATCTGTTACTCAAGAATGTGCTGATAAATAACAAAACAAACATATGTAACCTCAACTTGGGGCCTTGTGAAAATCGTATAACAGAGAGGATAGGAACCAGGTATAGTAAGGTCCAAAGGAAACCTTTCCTTAAAAACACAATCACTTCCTGAAATAGAAGGAAAATTTGGGAATAGATAGGGGCATATTCTTAATGAGACACCAAAATATGTAAGCTCTATTAAATAAGAACTGAGTGAGGTAAGGAGAGAAAGTAAAGCAAAATAGTTTCAAGAAAAAATGCACTGAAAGCAGTAAGCAACAAATTTCTTACTTCAGATAATAAACTGATAAAATGTTTATTATAATAAACTTACAAGATATATTATAATAAACTTACAAGATGTTTCCAGAGGTGAGATTAAGAAATAGAGAAGATGAAAGCAGTAACAGGGATGGCTATCAATCGTGCATCTCCAATCTATGCATAAAAGGTGCTACAGATAAAAACCGGGCTAGGTTAGCAGCAATACCAGAAGTATCATGGGAGAAAACTTCCCAGATCTGAAAAAATACCCCAAATTCTGACTTTGTTACCATTGAATTCTGCTAAAAAGAAAAACCGAGCCTAAGATGATGGAAGACTAAGGAAGACTGGGAGGTACCGTGGGAAGGAGCCAGCGAGGCTGAACTCAGGGCCACGAACCTGGAATCAAGGTATTCTCTGTCATTTGCCATCTGGATGGCTCAGACAAGCCGCTGCCCTTCTTCTGGGACTCAGTTTTCCTCTCTGTGAAATGGGAGGGTGTCCATCTTAGTTTAGGTTTCCCAAAGAGCAGAACTGAGGCAACGACTTGGGTGCAGAGAGTTCATCAAGAAGGCAATGTCAGGCGGCAAAACAAGAAAGTGGGGAAAATGAGACGGAAAATCGGCCTCCAGAAGCCAAGGAGGGCAGCTGTGGGCTCAGGCCCACTGGGGACCCTCTGAAATACTGAAACCAGCCTCAGAATCATCCTGCAAGCTGGGAACTGCCTTTCGCAGCTTCAGGAGAACTCCAGGGCCAGAGAATGTGGGACAGGGTGGGAAAAGGGTGGCAACAGGATCTGCTGCCAATCCCTGCAGGCCCAGCACTCTGATATGAATGACAGAGATTCAGAGGGAAAGATTTGCTGTGACTGAGCGCTGCAGGGCTCCAGGGTGGATGCCAGGTAGGGTAGCAAGAAGACAAATGCAATTGTTCTCACGCCTGTGTGCCCAGAGGGGCTGTGTGCTCCTTAGGGGAGATGGACCACATCTGAGTTATCACGGCAGCCCTGAAGCCCAGCACAGAGCCTGGCACATGTTAGATGCTCAGTCATTGTCGCCCCCAACTGTCCCAGGAGCAGAGCTTAGACCCGTGACACAGGTTTCAGCTCAACAGAAGGAAGAATCTTCTAAGAAGTGGTGAAGGGCAGGACGGGCACCTCGGAGTTTTGGTGCCCTTTCCCCAGGCTAGGCTCATTAGCATCTCATTCTCCTCTGGCCTGACTCCCACTCCATGCCTGAATTCCCTCAAATCACATACTCTTTCATTTCCTGTTTATAAATCTGTAGCAACGTGGTGCTCACCACCTCCTAAAGCAGCTTTTGCCACCTTCGTGTTCTCAGAAGCGCCTTGTTGCAAAGGCCTGCATCCAGGTACAAGCCCCGGCTCTGTAAGCTATTTCACCACCTGGGGCCTCGGTTTCTTCTCCTGAAAAATGAGGGTGTTCCGACAGCAGAGTTGAGAGTTACACTTAGTAAAGAATCTAGTAGCATAGCACTCATTGCATCTACTTAGTCGATAACATTAGAAAAAATTAAATATTGGCCGGGCGCAGTGGCTCACGCCTGTAATCCCAGAACTTTGGGACGCTGAGGCTGGCAGATCACTTGAGGTCAGGAGTTCAAGACCAGCCTGGCCAACATGGCAAAACCCTGTCTCTACTAAAAATACAAAAAATTAGCTGGGCGTGGTGGCAGGCGCCTGTAGTCCCAGCTACTTGGAAGACTGAGACAGGAGAATTGTTTGAATCCAGGAGGCAGAGGTTGCAGTGAGCCGAGATCACACCACTGCACTCCAGCCTGGGTGACAGAGCAAGACTCCATCTCAAAAAAGTAAAAAACAAAAAAAAAAATTTTAAAGTTGAAAAAAAATTTTTTTAAGAAAAAATTAAATATATAGGTAGATGTGCTTTTATTAGATAGTATACGTTATTTTTACCCCCTACAGTTCCCTTTTCGCCTGGCAGTAGGCTTTAAGCTCATTTTATGCTTCAGATTGCAGTAGTCACCTCATCCTAGGCTTCTGATGTCAATATTCCTCCCTTCCCCCAGCTTCACCTCCTTCCTCTATTTGGTTTCTAACCTCTATGACATCTCCTTATCTTCTTTGTGGGTGTGTTTATTAAACACAATATCCACACACTTTGTAGAAGTATTTGTGGTCACATCCAGCTGCCTATAAACTGAATCTAACCCACTGAAATGTTTTGTTTGGCTGGCAGAATACTTAATAAAAATATGAACCAAAATGTTCAAATAGACATACTTTACCCCCCCCCAAAAAAATATGGATTTCTGACTTTTCTTGAAAAACTGGAAAATGTGGCAATTGTGGGCCACAGCGTTGGCAACCATTGACTGGAGCTGAGGCAGCTGTTCCTTAGAGATGACGTGGGCTCTTCTCCCCACTTCTCACCACTCCCTATCTCCCTATCACCACTCCCTGGTGGTGATCTCCCTATCACCACTCCCTGACCCAACCCCTGCCTCACTAACTTGGCCTACCTGTGCTCTGTAGCTTTTCTCATTGTGACCCCCTGTTTACATAACACAAATCCGCACGAAGCATCTATTTTCTTCCAGTCATGGAGGGGCAGTTATTTTCTATATCCCCAGTGCCTCCCTGTTGATTGAATGGGTAAATGAACAAATGAATGAATGCTAGATAAGTCTGAACAAATTAAATATTTAATTTGTTTTGAGACAGGGTCTTGCTTTCCCATCCAGGCTGGAGTGCAGCGGTGCAATCCTAGCTCGCTGCAGCCTCAGACTCCGGTATTCCAGCAATCCTCCCGCCTCAGCTCCTGAGTAGCCAAGGCTACAGGCACGTGCCACCAAGGCTGGCAAATGTTTCTACTGTTTTGTAGAGTTGGGATCTTACTATGTTTCCCAGGCTGGTCTCAAACTCCTGGCCTGGAGGAACTCTCCCACTTCGGCCTCCGAAAGTGCTGGGATTTTAGGCGTGAGCCACTGTGGCCCACCTGAACAAGGTTAAGTATTTATAAACATGTACAAACTGCATTGCTCTCCTAGGAATGAAGCTCAAATTTAAGGTGAATCTCACAAGGTTCCCCTCGAGGATAAGCAGAACTCTTACTCCCTGATACTCAAAATGAAATACCCCACTCTCCCGAATGACTCCCGGACATTAGGTCGCCCTTGTAAACAGAACCGCTCGCTCCAAACCCAGAGGTCAACGTCTCGAATATATCATGCCATTTCTTCGTGCCGTTTCTTCACTCTCCTCCCCAGGTTGCTTATCAGATGCTCTGTGCATCATCTCCCGCATCCATAGCCAAATAAACCAGTCAGTGCTCAATTCTCCAATTGACTGGATGGCTCAGGGAACAAACCCTCAAATCTGATTACAGGAAAAATTCATTACTTTAAGTCCTCCCTCAGGGTTCAGAGCTCATAAAAGAAACCTCCAGAGGCCCAGGCTGAGGGGAAGAGAAGCTCCTATGCCGCACATCTACAGATTGCCAATAATTAACCTGAACTAATTATCGTCAAGCCCCAGGTCAGTCTTCCCAGATCAAGGCTCCCTCCTGACAACCGAGTTTTCAGAGCCAGAACTTTTCACTCAGACACAAAAGGAACCTTCAGCAGATTTTAATAAAAAAGAGCATGACCCACACAGGATCCTCTGCTAGACAGAGACCCAGCCGGGCGGAGGCTCACCGGCAGGGGATGGTTCAGGGCGCCCAGGGCGACACCTGTGCGAGGACTCTTTTCCCGGCCCTGTTTACAGCCCTCTTAGGATTTTTGAACAAATAAGACCACACATCTCAACACATAAAGCCAAACAGCAAGTTAGGAAAGATGCGTATATTTTATTCATAATATTAAAAGCTGACATGAAAAAATAAGACAAAAATGAATATTCCAAAGGAAAAAATAGTAAATTATAAGGAAAAATACTTTGCCGTGGAAACAGTAGCTATCTATATAATCAATATGGTTTTATTTCATGTTCAGTCTCACTCCAGTAATTTTTAAAAATCAGTGAGATAGTATTTTGTTTTCTGGCCGGGCACAGTGCCTCATGCCTGTAATCCCAGCACTTTGGGAGGTCGAGGTGGGCGGATCACCTGAGCTCAGGGGTTCATGACCAGCCTGGCCAACAAGGTGAAACCCCATCTCTACTACAAATACAAACATTAGCGGGGCGTGGTGGCACATGCCTGTAGTCCCAGCTACTCAGGAGGCTGAGGCAGGAGAATCACTTGAACCCGGGAGGCAGAGGTTGCAGTGAGCCAAAATCATGCCACTGCACTCCAGCCTGGGCAATAGAGCAAGACTCTGTCTCAAAAAAAAACAAAACAAAAAACAAACAAACAAAAAGCCCATTTTGTTTTCTGAGATTGGTAAAATGTTTTGAGCTGGGCTTTTTTGAGTGCTAATGTTCATATTCATAAGGGTAGTGAAATTGAGCACTGTTATACACCGTTGTTTGGAGTATAAGGTGATAAATGAGTGCAATTTTGAGAAGGTAATTTGGCAATAGATAACAAAAACCTTACAATATGAATATTCTTTAAACTTTTATCTTAAGAACGTTATCCTTATTGCAGTGGTTCTCAAGTAGGGGCAACTGTGCCACCCAAGGGACATTTGGCAGTCTAGAGACACAGATCGTCACCATGTTGGGGAGCGGGGATTGCCGGCATGTAGTGATGCAGGCCAGGGAGGCTGTTACTGTCTCACGGTACAGGACAGCCCCCCAGAATAAGAATTATTGTCACACTTGAGAAACCCTGCTTTAGGAGAAAAAACTCAGGCAAGTTCACAGGGGTGTATAGCCAAAGATATTCAGTGCAGAATTGTTTAGAAAGCTGAAAAATGAGAAGCAGTGTGCATCACTAGGTTACCAATTAAATAAATCATATGCCATGCATACACTAGACCATATAGATCCACTGAAAATTAAATACACTCCAGCCTGGGGGACAGAGTGAGACTCTGTCTCAAAAAAATTTAAATAAATCTGTTTATTGATGGGAATACATTCATTCTACAGTGCTAATTGAGAATAACTAGTTTCAGAATCGTATGCCTAGTATGATCATCTTTTTGTATGTGCATATGTATGTATAGAGAAAAATCTGAAAGTGTTTATCTACCATGTTACACCTTTAACAGTAGTTATCTCTAGGTGGAAATGTTATGGGTCATTTTACTTTTTTTTTTTTTTTTTTTTTTTTTTTTTTTTTTTGAGATGGAGTCTCACTCTTATTGCCCAGGCTGGAGTGAAATGGCATGATCTCGGCTCACTGCAACCTCTGCCTCCCAGGTTCAAGTGATTCTCCTGCCTCAGCCTCCTGAGTAGCTGGGATTACAGGCACGCACCGTCACGCCCTGCTAATTTTTTGTATTTTTAGTAGAGATGGGGTTTCACCATGTTGGCCAGGCTGGTCTCAAACTCCTGACCTCATGTGATCCACCTGCCTCAGCCTCCTAAAGTGCTGGGATTACAGGTCTGAACCACCACACTGAGCCCATTTTAATTTTTTGTGTTAGCTTTTCAGTGTTCTCTATTTTTCTTTCATTAGCATGGCTAATGAAGGCCTTCTAACGCAGAGTTGAAGATCAAGGACATTAGAATCAGATACCAAGCGTTCTGGCTGGGTCCTGTCCCAGCTCTGAGAAAAGCTGCATCCTTGCATGGCAGCCGTCAGCTGGAGCTGCCCTTCACCCAGAGGCACCCCAATTCCCATAAAGTCACCCTATGGCAAGATGTCAGCAAGTCCTTTTTCTCTTCTGGAAATCATCCAAAAGAAACAATTTTTACTGAAATGTAGAGACAACCTAAATTCCAGGATGAAAACTATTTGGAAGTGCTGCCCAGAGCAGTGGAAATAAAACAGGAGATAGAACAAGGGGAGCACGTGAGGCCGTGAGGGGCTGCAGGCCTCCGAGAGAGCCAGCAAACATAATTTTCTACACTGAGGGCTATTCCCCCAATGTGCAGAATGAATCACTTGTTCAGAACAGTGAGTTCATAGTAGGGGTTATTGTCTAGCATATGGAGATTTTCCTGGACATGGTTTTCTTCTAAAAAGCAGAGGAAAAGGGGCTATAAATGAGAGCTCACCCAAACTAGCTATATTTGCAGGCAGTAGTTTGGGGAAGCAGCAGATGAGAAGAGTGAATTTGTGTGGCTAAAACAAACAGCACTCCCGAGAAAACAATAAACAAAACCCAGCTTATTTCCACTGGCTTGGGAGCAGTAAAGGCTAAACAAACTCACATGCAATACCTTGCATCATTTCAAAATAAAACAAAACAAAAAACCATTGTGCTGGGGACATAGTGGTGAGGCAACTGGTTATACTTCCTACCCTCGTAGACCTCACAGTCTGGCTGGAGGAGCCAGGTGACAGCCAAATAATTCCACGAACCACGAACTGCAAATGCAGTATGGTGGGTAAGAGCTTGGGCTTTGAAGTGATGTAAACCCAGGCTCTAAACCCCCACTCCTCCACCTAACCTCTCAGAGACAATTTGCTCATCTGCAAAATGGGAAAGTATAATATAATAGCACCTGCCTCCGTGGGTTGTTGTGGGGTTTAGAAGACGTCACATGTGGAAGACACTTAGTGCAGTGCCCAGCACATAGTAGGTGCTCAGTAGATGTTGGCTTTGCTATTGTTAATATCACTGGCATGATCAGTAGCAGCAGCAGCAGTAGTTGTAATAGTATGATAAAGAAAAAGCACAAGTTGTTGTAAGAACTTACAATGTTCTTATAAGGGCCTGGAGGAGGGCATGTTTAGATGGTGGTCATGGAAGCTTCTCTGGGGAAGAGCTAGAGGAAACAAAAAGAACATAAGTCCCCACAATTTGCCATAAGTCACCCTGCATGGAGTCTGCGCAGCCCCCTTCACAGAGACACAATTAACTCTACCCACATTAAAGGAAAATTCCTGCCACCCACCCAACACCCTTCTTTCACAAACACTCCCATTCCAAAGATGTTTGGTTACAATTGTATATAATTTCAAATGTTTTGCATATTACAAAATGAATACAAATGTTTTCACAACATGGAAAAGAACCGGTCTGATTTCCATTGATGTCTCTCCAAGTGGCGACTTTGATTTTCTGCAAGTCACTTTTGAGGACTGTGCTCTCTCTTTTGTAAAGTGCGGAGCTTGGGTTAAATGATTTTAAAAGTCCCTTCAAATACAAAAATCGTGGGGATGATCCGGATTCCTCCAGTGCGTGGCAGGGGTATTCCAGCTGAGCTTCACTAGCTCTCAGGGGCCAGGAGACCCCTGCCGCCACTGGAGCCCTACCATAGAGCGGAGGGCCCCTCCCCCCACTCCGTTCAGCCTCTCCTGTCAGCAGGTGCAGCAGACTGGCGGGAGCTAATGAAATGTTTACTGAAAAGATTAGCTTGTCAGTGGAGCCTGGACAGATGGCTATTGATCTTCTGCTCATCTGTCACCCCTGTTCCATCTGAGACAAGGTGCAGGAGCAGGCTCTCTCTGATCCGGAGCTCAGGCAGGGGCTCAAGCCCCAGGTACGCATCCCCAGTGGCACACAGGAAAAGATGTTCGCAGTGTGAGAAGGTCTCTTAGATCTGTGGCCTGGTCTGAGCAGTCCCTGGGTCACTGGAAACCCCCACCTCTTCTCTGTTCAATGGTTCAGCTGTGGGATGCTAGCAATAACGTAGGAAATGTCAGACCTGAGTTCAGATCCTACCTTAATTATTTTGTGAGCTTATACCCTCTAAGACTCCATTTTTCTTACCTATAAAACAAGGACAACACCACCTACCTCACAGAAGTATGATGAGACTAAGGAAATTAGGATATCACAGTTCTAAGAACCAACACCATTGAGAGAATGTTTGTTCTATTTGTTAAAATGAAAAAGTTGAGGCCAAGATTAGAACACTTGCAGAGTACAGGAATTTTCCCAGTGTGTCATGGCCCTGAGTGGTCTTGAGGAATCTGGCTTTATGATGTTCTAAGGAGCTTGACCTTCCCTCGAGGGCAACGCCATGCCACTGAAGGGCATGGCCTGATGAAATACGAGTTTAGCAAGGTAGCTCTGCCTTTAGAGAGGTAAGACTGGAATGTGTCACAGTTAAAGTAGCGGCAATGGGAATCCAGAGGCTTGCTGGAGATATAAGAAGGTACAAGGCTTGAAGAGTGATTGATTGATTGATTGAACATGAGAGGTGGCAGCAGGGATGACTCCCCTGGGCATGGCAGCACTTTCAATGACAGAGAAGCCCTGAAGTAGAAGCAGTATAGGGGAAGCTAATGAGCTCCTTTTGAGCATGGCGAGCGTGAGACGCCTGCAGCACTCCCAAGTAGGAGGACTCCCAGGCCGTTGATGGAGTCTGAGGCTCAGGAGTCAGATCTGGCCCTGTGTAGAGATTTGGGAGTTGTCATTGTCATCATCTTCCTCCTCTTCCCCTTCTTCCTCATCTAGTTGGTAACAGAGCCACAGAGTGGATGAGGTCACCCATGGAGAATATGTGACCAGAAGAGAAGGGGCCAGCACAGAAAATCCTGTGGGAACCGGCGGAAAGAAACGCCTGGAAAACACAGAGTGCTATCATGGAAGTCAAGAGTTTCGGGGGGAGGGAGGGAGGGAGTGGGCAACAGCAGAAAATCCTAAAAAAAGGTCATATAAAAAAACACAAACAAAAACCTACACAGTGTCTCCTGGACTTAGTAACAAGGAGGTTGTTTTAAACTTGAGAAAGGCAGTTTCTGTGGGCAGTGGAGGGCCAAAGGTCAACTATGGAGAATTGAGAGTGGGTGGGAGGTGAGAAAACGCAACCTGTGGAATGTCCCTTTGGAGAAGCTCCACACCAGCTGGAGGACCATGGGGGAAAGCAGGGCCGATTTAGGAGGGGCGTCCCCTGAGAGCCCTGTGCTGTGGGAAGGATGCAGGAGAGAGTGAGCGAGTGGAGACCTGCGGAGAGAGAATGAGCCCGAAGGAGCCTGGAGAGGCGCGAGACCAGAGTCCAGATACAGATTAGGGGTTGAGGCCAACTCTACAACCAACTACCACCAACAGGCAGGCCCTGTAGACAGGGCAGGCTGAGCCCCAGAGGGGGGAAGGGAAGCTAAGCAGGCCCCTCCTGGTGGGCTTGAGTTTCTCAGGGAGGGAGGTGAGGTTGTCTGGTGAGGACATTAAGGAAGGTCAGGAGGCTGTGAAACAGTTGCCCTGGGGAATTAAGGGTACTGGCCAGGGGTCCCCAGAGCTGCCAAATGAGGAGGAGACCACGGGTATGCACAAGAAAGGAAGCCTGGGCTCAAGGGACACCCAGGGTCAAATGGGCAGGACCCTCCATTTCTCGGCTGGGGGTGCAGTTGCCACTCAACCCAACTGCACAAGTGGGGAGGGACAATGGAAGAAGGCCTTCGGGGCTGCCTGGAGACACGGCAGCTGCTCTCCATTTGTGAGAGGGAGCCCCCTCCTCTCCGTCGGTCCCTCCCTCTCTTCTCCTAGAAGCTTATCCCTTTCTAGTCGCCCCCCCACCCCCCCACCGTACCCCCCACCCCCCCCCACCATACCCCCCACCCCCCCCACCCCCCACCGCCCTCCCCTACCCACCCACCCCCAACCCCCCGGCTTCATGCAAGTCTGCATCCTGAGTGCCTGGCATCAGGCACAGAGACCAGAGAGGATAGCATGTCACACACACACACACACACACACACACACACACACACACACACACACGAGGACAGGGTGGACAGGAGTGCCAGCCAGGAGGCCTCCAGCTAGTGTCAGGCCCTGGGACCCTGAGGCCTTTCTCTGCCTGTTTCCCCATCTACACAATAAGAAGGCTGTCCCCAGGAATCCCTAAGTCCCCTGGCCAGTGCAGACATTCTAGAGAGTGAAGATTTCTTTATGAGTGTGTTTTTCATCTGAGCTGCTGGCAAGGGAGGGTAGGGAGGTGTGGTGCAGGGCTGAGCTCAGAAACACAGACACGGAGTTAACCACCAAACTGTCTAAACAAGATCTGAATGGAAACGCTGCCCTGTTAATTAATGGCTGCTTTTGAGGTTATTAAGTTAGACTGGGTAGGTGTGTGGCCTTTCTTTCTACTGCCCTTCCAATTAACAGGCACTTTGCTTGGTAAATGTTAATTTAGAGTAATTGGGCGTGCAGAGGAGGGGAGTGCAGGCAGGGGAAACAATGGTCCCTCTACTGTAGGTTAATTGCTAGTAAACGTTGTTCCCGGCAGCCCTGGTCCCAGATGAGGATGATTAATGGCCATGGAGTACTGGCTGAAACCCTCAGGGGTCAGCAGAACTGCGGCAGGTTTAACTCCTCAGTGACCATGATGAGCACCAAATCCCAGTGACTCCTACTGGGTTTATGAGCAAGAGACCTTGAGGTGTGCTCCTCACCTGTGAAAGAGGCTATGGGGTCACTTCTTGCAGGTAAGTTAGGAAAGTCAAGCACCAAGTTGGCAAAAAAAAAAAAAATGCTTCATTCCACTGATAGATGGAATAACTCGTTGCAGCTGTGATTACCCTGGGGTAGTATCATCTATGGAAATAACATTGATTTCCAAACAACAACAACAACAAAACTCCAACGCCCCCCACTTAGCCTCTGCTGTCAGACAATCTGTTTCAGCCAAGTCAACCTGTGACAGTCAGTATGATGTGTGAACTCGTGAACAGCCCCATATTCAAGCAAATGCTAGTCTAGGAATTGCTATGAAAGTATATTGTAGATGGCATTAAAGTCAGTTGACTTTGGATAAGGAAGATTGTGTTGGATAACCAGGGTCAGCCTGACTCAATCAGTCAAGCAGGGCCTAGGCCTTCCTGAAGAAGAAATTCGACCTGTAGACTGAGGCCACAGATCCTGTCCCAGAGCCCCAGCCTGCCTTTCCTGATGGCCTGCTGGGTATGGTGGCTCATGCTTGTAATCCCAGCACTTTGGGAGGCCGAGGTGGGCGGATCACCTGAGGTCGGGAGTTCAAGACCAGCCTGGCCAACATGGTGAAACCCATCTTGACGAAAAGTACAAAATTAGGCATGGTGGCGCATGCCCATAATCCCAGCTACTTGGGAGGCTGAGGCATGAGAATTGCTTGAACCTAGGAGGCGGAGGTTGCAGAGAGCCCAGATGGTGCACTCTGTCTCAAAATTAAAAAAAAGAAAAGAAAAAAGAAAAGAAAAAAGTAGATAGGATCACATCAACTGAGAAAGGACAAAGGTAAACCACAGCCCCAAACACCAGGACCAAGAACTTTCCTTCTCCAGGGAGCCCTAGAGAAACCCCAAACTCAGAAACAAGAGACAGAAAGCAAGAGTAGGCCATAGGATAACCATCAGAGTAACTGAGCAAAGAGCTGCATTCACAGTGGCTGGGACATTCGGGGTCCCTCCTTTCTCCCTTCCCCTGCTCAACATATGCTCAACCTGTAAAGGAACAACTAGTGGTAATTTTGCCCTTTGGGTCCCTAGGACCCAATCATTATTCTTAAAAAATGTGAGTGATCTATCGAGGAAGGGATCCTAATACAGGTGTCTAAAGTCAAGAGAGAAGCAGAACAAGAACAGGGTTGGAAGTCTATGTAGGCCTCCCCAACAAATATATATGGCAAGTTGGGGGTGAGAAGGTGTATTACTCCTTTCTCACGCTGCTAATAAAGACATACCCGAGACTGGGTAATTTATAAAGAAAATAGATTTAAATGACTCACAGTTTAGCATGGCTCGGGAGGCCTCAGAAAACTTACAATCATGGCGGAAGCGGAAGAAAGTATGTCCTTCCTCACATGGTGGCAAGAGAGAGAATGAGTGGCAAGTGAAGGGAGAAGCCCCTATAATCATCAGGTCTCATGAGAACTCACTCACTATCACGAGAACAGCAGGGAGGGAAACCGCCCCTGTGATTCAATTACCTCCCACCAGGTACCTCCCAGGACACGAGGGGATTATGGGATTACAATTCAAGGTGAGAATTGGGTGGAGACATAAAGCCAAACCATATCAGAAGGCATGGAGGAGTGGTAGAAAGTCCTCTGTCCAAGAGGAAATTATAGCTAAATACTCCAGTCCCTTATTTAAATACCTCCTTACCTTGGCAGGCGTGGGCATTCCAGGCTGCCTGCTGCAATCTAGAGATGAGCCTGCTGACAACATGGCCCAGCCACTCAAGGGGACCTGAACTGGCCCTCCCCTTCCAGGGAGGCGCCTCTTGTGGAAGCAGGCCACACCAGCTGTCCATACAGAGTAATCTAATCCTTCATTTAGGAAAGTGGATGGAAAGCCATGGAGCCCCAAATATTTGAGGAAAACCAATAGCACAACCAAGTTGAACAAACATGAGTAAGCACAATGAGTTATCCTGGAAAAAATAAGATGCAGTAGGTAATGTTAAAGATAAAACCCTAATTAGTATCTTTGGAGAGATTTGAGAGAATGTGAAATCTCCAAAACAAGAGCCAGCTGCCATAAAAAAGGAGTCATCGGAGAACAAGAAATAATTTCTAGAAATGTAAAATGAGGGTCAACATTTTAAAAATTCAGCAAACAGGAATAATAGAATGGCCAAGACTAAAAGCCAGATCAGTTGTGTGGAAATCAATGAAATCTCCAGAAATATAGAAAAAAGTCAGTGTAGTAAAAACGAAAAGTCTAGAAACAGAGGAAAGATCCAGGAGACTAACATCCATCAATTCAGTAGGAGTTTCAGAAGGAAAGAAAAAAAATCAGAGAGGTAGTAGGGGATAAAGTCAAAGACATAATAGAAAGTTTCCCTGAGCTGGGAAAAAATACAAGTCCTCAGATTGAAAGAAGTCACTAAGTACCAGGCAGGATAAATGAAAACAAAATCCATACCTAGATACTTGTAGAAATTTCAGAACCCCAAGAAGAGTGAGAAAGTCTTAAAAGCTTGAATATTAGAAATGAGAATTTAATTAATTTCAGACTTCCCACCAGAAATACATTAAAAATCATGCCTTTAAAACTCCAATGGAGGCTGGGTATGGTGGCTCAAGATTGTAATCCCTGCACTTCAGGAGGCCAGGGCGGGCAGGTCACTTAATGCCAGGAGTTCGAGACCAGCCTGAGCAACATGGTGAAACCCCATCTCTACTAAAAGTACAAAAATTAGCCAGGCGTGGTAGCACATGCTTGTAATCCCAGCTACCCAGGAGGCTGAGGCAGAAGAATCACTTGAACCTGGGAGGTGAAGGTTGCAGTTAGCTGAGATTGCACTATTGCACTGCAGCCTAGGAGACAGAGTGAGACTGTCTCAGAAAATAGAAAAGAAAAAAAACTCCAATGGATTATGAATTTGAGCCAAAATTATACTCAGCAATGCAAGGAAAGTTTATCATGTGTGCACTCAAATGTAAAAATTACTCACGGAAGTACTTGTGCAAAACAAAGGGAATGAAAGAATGAGATTTCAAAAAAATGAGACTAAAACAAAAAAAAATGATAACTGAATAAAAGTGAGGAAAGTAAAAACTACATTAAAATTTGAATTTGAATTCAAAATAAGATTTGAATGTTGACAGTTGTGTGGCTGGTATTAAATACATGGAATATTCCTTCTTTCTCTATAGATTTTATCACACTTTGTTCTGCAGTGATTAATATTTACATAACCACAATATGGTAAGTGCTATTTTTATTTGGTTTAAGTATTCAGGCCTAGAAGACTTGACTGTAGTTCCGGAACAGAATGTAAATGTTATGGGAGGCCGAGGTGGGTGCATCATTTGAGGTCAGGACTTCAAGACCAGCCTGGCCATCATGGTGAAACCCCGTCTCTACTAAAAATACAAACATTAGCCCGGCATGGTAGCCAACATCTGTAATCCCAGCTACTCGGGAGGCTGAGGCAGCAGAATTGCTTGAGCCTGGGAGGCGGAGGTTGCAGTGAGCAGAGATTGTGCCACTGCACTCCAGCCTGAGCAACACAGTGAGACCCTGTCTCAAAAAAGGAAAAGAAAAAAAAGAATGTAAATGTTATAAGCCATGAAAGTGGGAAGAATGTTGATCATATATGTTGACATGGAAGAACAAACACTATGTAAAGAAGCAAATGTAACATGCAGAATAACATGGTTAATATGACCCCATATATATGTGTCATATATATGAACATACAGATAAATAACAGTTGTATATATAAACATACAGATATATAATATTTACATATATAAACATACAGATATATAACATTTGATTATAAACATACAGATATATAACTTTTATATAGAGTCATATTATCCACACTATTCTGCATTTATATATATAAATGCTATATATCTATATGTTTTATAACTATATGCATTTTTATATGCATAGCAAAACACCTGGAAAACTTTCATTCACTTTTTACTTTCTACACTTCTGTAGCTTTTGAAATTTTACAACCATGAATAATTATTATAATTAAAAATGTTAAATAATAGAATACTAGCTTGAAGATTTACCAAATTTTTAGCTAGCCTAGGAGATACTGCTTTTGGTAAGGCCTCAAGAAAAATAGTCTGATTGAATAAAGAACTACATTTAGTAGAACTCAATCTAAAGCTAGGTAGAAACCTCAACTCTTTTCTAATATGAAAACAAAACAAACCAAAATACTCCCGCAGACCAGAGACCGAAGAAAGATCAACACTGCCACCTATTGAGGATTTATTGGAGAACAGGCAAAGTTGAGTTTTTATTTTTAAACAAATTTTGAGATCTTTTGAGATCTGCACAGACCTGAAATCTGGGTTATCTTTCACCAGGCACATGGATTCTTAGCCATAGAAGTGAGGATTCAGGATCATACTGAGGGATGCTTGGGAAGGTATGAGTAACAGTTTAAGATACAGACTCTGCTCAGCCTAGTAAAGAGCCTACCCAAAGGGACTTGGTCTCAGTTTCTCACTTGCTGTGCTAGAGGACAAAGGCTGAGAGTGTGGGACCCCAGCAGACACGTGGGCAGGAGATATGGGCTAACATATGTCACTCTGCTAGAAAGAATGCTTTGTTACTTTCCAAAAATAAGATACTGTTCTGTGAAAACAGTGGATGCACCCTGCTCACTGAATATGTATCAATAGAGGAGCGCTGTGACCCTCCATCCTGGAAGTTACAGAATAACATCTGCATTTCTGAGGGAGTTAGATTACAGTCAGATTATCTGCATGCACTCATGTGTTCGACAAATACTTATTGATGCCCACTCTATGTTAAGTACTATGCAAGGCCCCTTCCACCCAGAGTCACAGATCCCATTCGACTGGCTTTTGGAATGACTCAAACATAGCCAAGGCATGAGATAGTCCAGGGGGAATCAAGCTCTGTATTTGGTGACCCGTCCTGAACCCAGCCTGCAGTTGGCAAGCACCGAATGTCCGTATCAAACTTAACCATGCTTAGGACACGTTCTTTTAAAAGGTAGGCAGTGGCTGGGCATGGTGGCTCCTGTAATCCCAGCACTTTAGGAGGCTGAGGCGGGCAGATCAGGAGGTCAGGAGTTCGAGACCAGCCTGGCCAACATGGTGAAACCCCATCTCTACTAAAAATATGAAAATTAGCTGGGCGTGGTGGTTGGCGCCTGTAATCCCAGCTACTCAGGAGGCTGAGGCAGGAGAATCACTTTAATCTGGAAGGCAGAAGTTGCAGTGAGCCAAGATCTTGCCACTGCACTCTAGCCTGGGCGAAAGACTGAAACTCCATCTCAAACAGAAACAAACAAATAAACAAACAAAAACCGTAGGTAGTGCGATCTGATGAACCAAACTCTTGTTCATTTTTAAAGGTTGACAATGAGACACCATCTCACACCAGTCAGAAAGGCTCTTATCAAAAGTCAAAAACTAATAGACGGTGGGGAGGCTGCAGAGAAAAGGGAATGCTTGCACACTGCTGCTGGGAATATAAAGTAGTTCAACCACTGTGGAAAGCAGTTTGGAGGTTTCTCAAAGCGCTTAAAACAGAACTACCATTCAACCCAGCAGTTCCATTACTCAGATACCCAAGGGAAAATACCTTGTTCTATCAAAAAGACACTCACATGTTTATTGCAGCACTATTCACAATAGCAAAGGCATGGAATCAGACTAGGTGCCCATCCACAGAGGACTGGATAAAGAAAATGTGTTACATATACACCATGAAATACAATGCAACCATAAAAAAAAAAAAAAATCATGTTCTTTGCAGCAACATGGATGCAGCTGGAGGCCATTAACCTAAGCAAACTAACACAGAAACAGAAAACCAAATATGGCCTGTTCTCATTTTATAAGGGGGAGCTAAACACGGGGTACACATGGACACAAAAATGGGAACAACTGACACTGGGGACTGTGGCACGGGGCAGGTAGGAGGGAACAGGGGCTGAAAAACTACCCATTGAGTCTATGCTCACTACCAGAGTGACAGAATCAGTCATATCCCAAACCTCAGCATCACACAATATAACCATGTAAAAAATCTGCACATGTACACCCTGAATCTAAAAAGTTGAAATGTTTTTAAAAATCACATAAAAAGGAACTAACTTGAGAGAATAGATAAATGAATAAAGGTTGAAAATATGAACATTCTAATTTCATTCAATCATTGGTTAAAAAAATAAATGTAAGAACTATATTAGAATCACAAAATAATAGAGCCAGAAAGACTTCCAAAATGACCTGGATCACTCTGCTCATAAGCTGGGCTGAGGTCTAAATTTCTGTGAATAAGAACTCTGGTATTCATTTAGGAGAACAGTACAAGAAAAGAAATATAAAGAGATGAATAATGCGTACAGGATTTATTATACAGCCAATGTGCAATAAAGAGAATGCAAAATTGAGAATAATTATCAAGAATGTAAAAATATTTTTTCACTTTATATAATTCAAATCAGAAGATCCCAAACTTCCATCTTACTAAAAGGTACTGGGTTCTGACTAAGGAGAGCTCATTGTTTTAAAAAGAATGCCATCAAATATGAGAAAAATGTAAATGAATAAAAGGACAATGGAAGTAGTTGATGGAATAAATAAACAGAATAGCAAGGGGAGGCCAGAGATTGGTGGGGCGGTAAGAAATCCCTTTATAAAAAAAAGTCTGTAGGCCTTGCATTTGGGGAGCCCCAGGACGAAGGACTCTCCTTATCTATGAGTAAATATCCATCTCCATTGTGACATTCTGTTAGATTGGTTCATATTCCTTTGGGATTACTTTAATTAGATGTTCGTTCATTCAACAAGTTCCTCTTAGTGCCTGCTCTGAGCCAAGTCCTGGACTAGGCAAGAGCTTCACAGAAATGAATCAGAGTTCCTGTTCTCCAGGCATTCATAGCTAGTTGCAGCAGCAAGCCTTGTAACAGAGACGTAAAATTAATACAAGGGCTTAGAGGGAAGCATGTGTACAAAATGATGCGGCATTGGAAACAGTGTGGTGGGAGTCATTTAGGGAAGACCCCTAAAAGTTTGGACAAAGCACCCCAAACATGCCAGACTCCCGGAGCATCCAAGGACCCAGCAAAGTTAGCACTCAAATAAGTACTGAAACTATTTTGTTAATATTTACGTTAGGTGCTTGGAAAGGGAAAGGCATAGAAAACATCTGCTTCTCTCAAGGGGAAGAGAGGGAGAGCAAGAGTCCTAAACTCCCTAAGGGAATTAAAACAGGAATGAGGCGCAATGAGATGAGGCAAGGGATTTGGAAACGCAGCGGAGGATCAATGATGCGCCAGCAGGCAGGATGCGCAACAATCGTGAAGGAAACGCCTTCCGACCTGAGCTTTGGGGTTGATTCAAGTTAGCAAGGCAGAGGAGAGAGAAAAGTGCAGTTCCAGCGGAGGGCGGAGCCTAGCAGAAAGGCAGGAAACAGGGTGCGTCGGGACATGCAGCATGGTGGACACACGGAGTATGGTGGTTGGCAAGAATGGCAAGGTGAGACCTGGTGCAGTGGATCACGCCTGTAATCCCAGCACTTTGGGAGGCTGAGGTGGACGGATCACCTGAGCTCAGGAGTTCAAGACTAGCCTGGGCTACATGCTGAAACCCCATATCTACTAAAAAATACAAAAATTAGCCTGGGGTGCTGGCGGATGCCTATAGTCCCATCTACTCGAGATGCTGATGGGGGAGAATCACTTGAACCCAGGGAAGTCAAGGTTGCCCGGAGCTGTGATTGCACCACTGCACTCCAGCCTGGGCGACAGAGAGAGTCCCTGTGTAAAGAAAAAACAAAAAGCAAACAACAACAACAAAAAAACTGGCAAAGGCGAGTTTTACTTTTTTTTTTTCTTTAACAGATTTATTGAGGTATAGTTTACACACCATAATATTTAGCATTGCTGTGCACAATGAATGATGTTTAGTAAATTTACAGAGTTCTGCATCCATCACCAAAATCAAGCTTTGAAACGTTCTGTCACAGGTAGAAGGTCGTAACTGCAAGTTGTCCAGATTCCTGGCGTTTTGAACAAAGAGTTGAACGAAACGCCCAGCAAAGCAAAGAAAGAATGAAGCAACAAAAGAAGGAAAGCAGGGATTTATTGAAAACAAAAGTACACTCCACAGTGTGGGAGCAGCCTGAGCAGCGGCTCAAGGGCCCGAATACAGAATCTTCTTTGCTCCAAATACCCGCTAGAAGTTTCCCATTGGCCACTTCATGCATACTTCGTGTAAATGAAGTGGTAGTCCGCAATCAGTCTGATTGGCTGCAGAAAGCAGCCAACAAGAGGCTGAAGTTACAAAGGTCACACTCCTGTGCAAACATCTGATTGGTAAAGGCAACCAATCAGAGGCTAGGATGAAGTTACAAAGTTATACTTCTGTGCAAATGAAGACTGACTCAGCCCACAATCAGTCTGATTGGTTGTGGACGGCAACCATTCAGAGGCTGGAGTTAAGTCACAAAGTTGCAAAGGAAGACTCCACTGGTACTCAGTCTGATTTGTTGCAGACAGATTTCCCGTCTGCAGCCTCCGTCCTTTTGTTACTTAGGCGTGGAAAGTTAGGGTTTTCCTTTCAACTTAGTTCTAGGAAGTCAGGGTGAAAGAGCCTTAGGTTCCCTGCCTCCAGACCCTATTCTCCTGCCTCAATTTCCATCATCCCAAAAAATTTCCCTCGTGCCTTTTTGCAACCTTTTCATCCCACTTCTTTCACTTAGCTTGAGGGCTTTGAGGTCATCCACATTGCAACAAGAATCAAGCAGTCTTGTAAACCATGGTATAAATACCCCACTTTTTAAATATCAGTTCACCAGTTGATGGACATTTAGCTTGTTTCCATTTTTGACTAGTAGGAATTATGCTGCTGTGAATATTCACCTACAAGTCTTTGTGTTGACTTATGTTTTAATTTTTCTTGGATTAGAGTTGCAAGATTTAGCAAGTTAAAATACAGGATGCCGAATTAAATTCAAATGTCAGATAAACAATACTGTTTTTAGTATAAACATGTTCCATGCAATATTTTGGACAAACTTATACTAAAAAATTGTTTGTTTTTATCTGACACACAAATTTAACTGGGCCTCCTGTATTTTATCTGGCACCTCTACTGATACCTAGAAATGATATTACTGGGTTACATAATAGGTTTCTATTTAACCTCTTAAGATACTGCAATCTGTTTTCCAAAGGGAGTGTTTACATTCCAGCAATGTGTGAGATTCATCTTTTTCTCATCTTTATTTACACTTGGCTATCTGTCTTTTTAAAAACTATAATCATTTGAGTGTGTGAGGAGTGGTTTCTCATTGTGGTTTTAATTTCATCAAGTCTTTATAAAGAATTATGTTTATTAGCCATTCACATATCTTCTTGGGAAAATGTCAAATCTTTTGACCAATTTTTATTTTTACTTTTTTTATCACAGCCCTACACATAATTCATGGCATTCAGAACCTCACTTTATCAACTGTTGCCAAATTACCATTTAAACATTAATACCCAAATACAGAATTTAGAACATTATTTTACATTTTAACTCTACCATCCCCAATCTCTGAGCAATGAATTTGTTCAACAGTTTTTAATTGGGCCATTTGTATTCTTACTGAATTGTAAGAGTTCTTTATACATTCTGAATACAAATCTCTTATCAGATGTATGATTTGCAAATACTTTATCCCAGTCTTTGGCTCATCTTTTCATTCTCTTGTTTTTTAAAGCCCCAAATATTTTAATTGTTGTGAAGTCCAATTTATCAACTGGTTTTTAATACATTTTGCTTTTGAAGTCCTATTAAAATCATTGCCTAACCTAACATCACAAAGATTTTCTCCTGTTTTCTTCTAGAAGTTGTATAGCTTTAGCTCTTACCTTCAGGTGCATAATGAGCTGAGGGTCTAATTAACTTTCTCCCTTTTTTTCTTCCTTTTAAAATACAGATATCCCATTGTCTCAGCACCATTTATTGAAATGACTGTCTTTTCTCCTGTTGAATTATCTTTGTGCATATCTTGAAAGTCCGTTGGTCGTCTGTGAGGGCTTATTTCTGGACTCTTAATTCTGTCCCATTGCTGTATATGACTGACTGACTGTCCTTGTATCAATAAACACTGTCTTGATTATTGTGGCTTTACAGTAAGTTTTGAAATTGGGTAAGGTAATTCCTCTAATTTTGTCCATTTCAAAATCATTTAGGCTCTTTTAGACATTTTGCATTTCCATGTAAGTTTTAGGATCAGCTTATGAATGTAAAGAAAAATATTTCTGGAATATTGCTAGGGATTGAGTTGAATCTATAGAACAATTTGGGGAGAATTGCCATCATAACACTGTTGAATTCTCTAATCCATGAGCATGGAAGTTCTCATTTACTTAGATCCTTTGATTTCTCTCGGCAGTATTTTTTTCAATTAAATAAATGTTTACTATATTCTATTTGACGCTATTCTTAGTTTACTTTCGAAGGTACTGTTTATTGCTAATATAATGTCAATTTTTAAATATTGATCGTGTATCCTACAACCTTGCTGAATTTATTAGGTCTCTTAGCTTTTTTTTTTTGAGACGGAGTCTCGCTCTGTCACCCAGGCTGGAGTGCAGTGGCGTGATCTGGGCTCACTGCGAGCTCCGCCTCCTGGGTTCACGCCATTCTCCTGCCTCAGCCTCCCCAGTAGCTGGCACTACAGGCGCCCGCCACCTCGCCCGGCTAATTTTTTTGTATTTGCGGTAGAGACGGGGTTTCACAGTGTTAGCCAGGATTGGTCTCCATCTCCTGACCTCGTGATCCGCCTGCCTTGGCCTCCCAAAGTGCTGGGATTACAGGCGTGAGCCACCGCATCCGGCCAGTCTTGTAGCTTTAAAAAAAATTTTTTTTCCAGTGGATTCTTTAGAATCTGACAGGTAATATTACTTAATAAAGACAGTTTTACTTTTTTCCCCAACCTAATGTCTTTCTAGTCTTTTTGTAGGGAGAGGGAATAGGGATTGGATAGAACCTCCATGACAACATTGAATAGAAATGATGAGAGGATGTTCTCGACTTGCTCCTGATTTAAGGATAAAAGTATTCTGTCTTTCACCATCAAGTATGTTGGCTGTGAGATTTTTATCGATGCCTTTCACTAGGTTGAGGAAGTTGCCTTCTATTTCTAGTTTTCTGAGTTTTCATCACGAATGGGTGCTGAATTTTGTCAAATGTTCTTTCCTGTGGCTATTTAGTTATCATAATAATAAGGATTTTATTGTTTCTTCTATTAGTATGGTATAATACTTCGATTTTTTGATGTTAAACGAAGCTTACAGTCCTAGGATATGACCCATTTGGTCCTGGTGTACAAATTATTTTATCTGTTGTTGGATTCAGTTTCCTAATATTGTGTTTTAAGGGTTTTTGCATCTATCCCCACTGGCTTTAAATACTTTTAAAGTATAGGTATTTAAAAGTGTAAATTTCCCTTTAAGCAGTGCGTTAGCTGTACACTATAAATTCTGACATGCTGTACTTTCATTTTCATTTAAAATTTTAGAACTTCCTTTGTGACTTCTTCAACACATGGGTTTTTAGAAATGTGTGATTTAATTTCCAAATATTTTGGGATTTGCAATTTTCTTTCTGTTGACTTCTAATTTAATTTAAACATGGTTGGAGAACATACTTTCTACTATTTCAACCCTTTTAAATTCAGTGAGACTTCTTTTATGAAATAGTATGTGGTTTCCCTTGGAGAATGTTCCATGTGCACTAACAAAGAGGATGCATTCTGTTGGTGGTGGGTGGTGGTGTTAGGACAATTTGGCTGACAGCATTCTTTTATATGCCTGTGATTTTCAATTGAGTCGTTCTATCAATTATAGTAGGTGTCAAAATCTCCAAACATTAAATTGTCCATTTCTCCTCTCAATTCTATCATTTTTCTCATTATTTTGGGGTCCTGTTAGGTGCATATACATAACTGTTACATCTGATACATTGGCTTTTTAAAGTATCCTCATTTCCAGTAACATTTCTTGTCTCAAAGCCCTCTGTATTAATATAGACATTCCAGCTCTCTTACAATTACTGTTTGCATGTTATATATTTTTCCATACTTTCACTTTCCAGCTATTGGTCTTTGAATCTACAGTGTGCCTCTGTGAACACCATGTAGTTCATTTTTCTTTTTAAATCCATCCTGACCATCTCTACCTTTTAACTATTTAGTCCATTCACATTTAATGAAATTATTGGTATGATTACTTATGGCTGCCATTTTGGTATTTGTTTTCCAAACGTCTATCATTTTGCTTCTCTGTCCCTTTCTGCCTTTTGTGTTAAATATTTCTTGGTGTACCATTTTGTTTTTTTAATATATTTTAAAATTGATGCTTTAGTGGTTACTCCAGGGTCTACAGTATGCATTTCAATTTATTACAATCGTCTTCAAATTAGGAATAATTAATTCTACTAAAATACAGCTTTGTCCCAATAGAGCTCCATTTCCTACCTACTCCCTTGTGTTATTAATATACACTGCACCTATACTGTAAACCCAACAGTATGGTGTTATAATTACTATATAGTCTTATGCTATTGAAAGAAAACTTGTATTGTGGTAGGCAAATATTTCCCCAAGATTTCCATTCTCTATTTAATCCAACACTGATCTTGGTACTGCTGTGAATAGACTTCGAAGGTAAAACTGACGTTACTAATTAGGGTAATTATCCTGGATTATCCAGATGGGCCCTGAGTAATCACACGGCCCCTTAAAAGCTGAAGAGGGAAGCAGAAGCATCAGAGAGATGCAGTGGAAGAGACAGTGGAGATATGAGGCAGAAGGGGAGATCAGAGAGAAGTGCAAGGATTCAACCCATTGTTGCTGGTTTTGATGATGGAGGAGGGAACCATGAGCCAAGCAATGTGAGTGGCTTCTAGAAACTGACAACCACCCCTGGCCAACCTGTCTTACAACCATATGGAGCTGAATTCTGCCAACAACCTCAATGAGCTTGGAAGCCTATTCATCTCCAGCTTCCAGAAAAGAATGTTGCCCAGCCAATGCCTTCATTTTGACCTTTTAAAATATGGAGCAGAGAACCATCTTGAGCTATGTTATGCCCAGACTTCTGAATTACGGAACTCTGAGATCATAAATGGGTGTTGCTTTAAGCCAGGACAGTTGTAGTAATTTATGGCAGCAATACAATCATAGTCTTTTCTATCTGTACACATATCCACCATTTCTGGTGCTCTTCATTTCATCCTGTGGATTCAGGTTACCATCTGGTGTCATTTATTTTCTGTGTGAAGGATTTAGTATTTCTTGTAAGGTAGATGTCCATAGGCAACAAATTATCTTAATATTTGTCTGGGAACGTCTTTAGTTTCCCTTTTTTTCCAACTTTCAACAAAAGCTCCATATCCTCGTGATGTCTTTATTATAAAGAAAAAAAAAATCCCTAAATCCAGCCTTCAAATTGAAGTAATTATCTTTAATGTGAGAGCAATCCTATTCACAAAGCCCCTCCCCAGAGTCAATCAAGGATTTGGGGACCACATCTCATCATTTTCCCAGTTCTCTTGTCAAGCCAAGTTTTCACCCCCAGGAGACTAACAAACGTGCTGACCCAAAGGCAACAGAGTTCACCTGTAGACAGGTCCATCATGCCCCCCTGGAAGACCCACACCCCTAAGCATGTGGAGAAGAGCCTCCAGGCACAGAGACACACCTGCAGACAGGAGGACACTCCCCAAACATGCTATAATATTGTAACTTGCACTAGGCAGGGTTAGAAAACTTCTAAAGACTCTTGTAACTCAAAGGTTCTAGTTGCCATCTACAGCAGCTACATATGGCATGACTCATTCCAACATACACACTTTATTTTAAAATATGCCACTGGCACTTGGGAAAAATGTAATTTATTTGCACTGCTTCCGTTCTTCTACTGTAGTGTTAGGACTTAACATAAGCATCACTCTTCTATTTCCTATTTACATTTGGAATATTACTACAAATACAATATACAATTTAAAAAACTTATGGGGAAATGCAGCTTATGTTTTTTTCTCCTCTTTACAGGCTTCTCAGTATCATTCGACTTAAATGGAAATTTGTATGTAGATTTTCTGTACATATCTTAAAGGGCAGAGATTACACTGATAAAGCCAAAAGAATTCTGCACAAATACAATACAGAAAACAGAAAGTACAGATGATGTTATTTGGGGTACAAATATAAACAATACAGTACCATTTGAGTAACTGAGCAACATAATACCCATACTTTATAGAAATAAAACTGCAAACCTGGAGAATGCTCTGACAAATATTAAACATTATATACACAATGAGGTAAATGTACCTTGGTCTCTTGAGAGGTAATTTAAGTTTAAAGCAATTGACATTTTGAAGCATCTCCTTGACATATGAAGAAACATCAAACACCCCATTCCGCTGGCACGTGAAAAAGGGATATCAAAACATGGTTCATGATATTCAGTTCACAAACCTTTTTAAAAAATAAAAACAAATTCACTGAAGTTCCTTTTAAGTTGTAAGAAACAGGTTGAATGTTATTAACCATATTTTTAAAAGTTTACATTTACAAACAAGATTGCATAACGGGATTGAAAAGTTTAATGTACTGACAATCATCATAATATCATAATGTCCTAGAAGTCCAGCATTCTTAAGAGAGAGGGCCCATGGGTATTCCAGTAATCCAAAACAGAGACAAGAAGCTGCAGTACATGTCCAGAGATAATCCTTAGTATCTCAAAGTATCTGAGGTGGCATTTTCTGCCGAAGTATTAACAGAACCATTACTTGGAATCACTACCATTTGGAGCCAGAACACTGCCATGGTCAAGAAACAAACAGTTGACTTACGATTCTTCCAGTGCAAGAATAAAAATAAGCTTTGGATGACGTGTCTAATGGGATAGTGATTTTGTTGTGCACTTTAATGATCTCTTTGCCATCTTGTTTTACGAAACAGCCTATATCTGATAGTTCTCAGACACAGAAAAAAAAAGGTAACTCAAGCATGGACTACAAAATCGCCAAGTGATCACTTACATTTTGTAATAAGAAGTGAAATCTGGGATTCTTGATGGCCATGGCACTGTACAGCAACTCAAGGCACTTCTTGAGCACTATCATTATTACAGCAGAATTACAGGCTCAGCTCTTCAGACCTTACCCTGTCTTGTAGGGGATACAATTGGCCACTGTTTCTGGCACAACTCCCACTGCAGCAGCCACCTTACTGCCATCCCACTCCTCATCCATGGCTAAAGTCAAAGCAGGGGCATCCGAAGCCTCATCTGCTCAATCTCCAAACTTAGAGATCCCTCCCTGCTACCTCTAATGACTAAAGGAAATGGAAATATGTCCCACAACTTCCATCAGCCATTTTACTCTAGGTCTCCAAAGCTGCTCTTCAGTCAAAAGGCTGTGGGGGAGGCAATGGTCTCTGTGTCAGGGACCAGCAAGCCGGAGAGCAGGTTGCAAGAAACAGCTGGAGACAGAAAGGATGGACCAGGGATGTCTATGCCCCACTAATTCATATTTCCCCCATCCCCATTCCCATTCCTCCTGGCTATTGACAAAATGAACGTGGACACACAATTTACCAGAAGATGTTTTAGCCAAGTTGAATCTTGGAAGGTGAGCATCCTAGGATGGGCAGTATAAGCGGCTGTGTTTTTAAATGACAAAATTATTACTCTAATCAAATTTATCTGCAGTTATCGACAGTAATCATGATCCATCCCACCTTTTAAGTTACCTTCATTTTCAATATTAGCCAATTGTGATTTATCAAACCATCCCTAGCCAAAAAAGGAATTAACTGCAATAATATGTAAAGTCAATTTAGAACTAAACTCCAACTTTAAAAAAATTCCCTGATTCATCAAAAGTACATTTTATCCACTTAGGTTAAGAAAAGTATAATTGTAACTCAATCTTTGATTCAGTAAAAAATATCTTCAGCAAAAGTGGATAACCTTACATGAAAGTGAGAAATCATGTATTACAACTTTAAATCAGACAACTTTTGGTATATTCTTAAAATTATATAAAAATAGTTTTAGTGATAAAATGCATTGGTCCCCTGGATTTCATAAAGCAGATCTGGTAGGCTTAGAAATGGCCCCCTTCCCCCCAAAAAAAAACCCACAAAAAAAGTACCTGATCACAGAATTAGAGATTATTATTAAACAAGTAATATAACACAATTATAAAAACAAACCTCTCAAACTCATTCATTTGCTTCAATGAAATATGGTAACTACAGAAAAAACTCAACTTTGTAGTTAAAATAGTAATCTCTAAGCATTTTTCCCATGTTTTTAAACACATGAAATTGATACTAAATTCCTATGTAATATGTCACTCATTCTAAAATTACTTTGGTTTTAAGACCAAATAGTCTTTCAAATTTATTCTACGTATAAGAGATAAGACATTATCAGAATGCAACTCATTCAGTGTAAATGGCCACTTTCTCTTCCTGACCAAAATACTGTATCGGTTATTCTGACCCTGTATTGGGGAACTGATAGCACTATAAAGTCGAAGTCTTGCCTCACAGGTATGATAGTTTTTCCTCCCCTCAGAATAAGATCACAGTGATAAAAGGACTTCGAAAACTGTAAAAGCTCTGCAGAGACTTCACAGCATTAGAATTAAAAACCAGTTATTATAAGCTAGTTTCAACTTAATGTGAGAAGACCATGACAAGTTTGCTTTCAATATTTGACCAAAAACATCTGTAAATGGAGAAGAACCTACACTCAGAATGTTCTTTAGCTACCACCTCTCCCAAATATCAAGGGTGCACTGAATGCATTACATAAATTACATGTAAAGTAAGCAGTTGCAATGTACGCACACATAAGGAAACACTGAATTAAAAGCTGCCTTCCTCAAAGTGTAGTGAGACCTCAAAACCACACTAGCTCTAACCTCAGTTACAAAGACAGAGGATCCACCGAACGTTTACTCCTACATACATAACAAATGTGACTCTCTTGCACATCTGTTACCTATTCAAATTATTAACTACCTTCGCCTTCCTAGAAAAAGGCCTATTATTTAACATTAACCATATTCTAATTTTAAATGTAATTCATTTCTTAAAAAAATAACACTGTCTTTGAACAGATAAAGAAAAAAATGGCTTACAGAATACCACATAACTTTTCACAAGCAGCTAGACAAACTTTCCCTTTTAGAAAAATTAGTCTGTATGCTACAAATATTAAAGTACTGTAAGTATCTAGAGTGCCACTTGATTTTTTAAAAGTATACTTAGACAACACAATTAAAATGCAAAAGCTTGATGTGAGCATATTCAAACATGACCATGCTAACAATTTACTAATTAATGCCACTTCATTTCTTTAGTGGCTTAAGCACATTTTGGTAGGAGAAAGGCATTTTCAAAACAGAATACCAAATGACATATCACAAAAACCCTTCCAAAAAACAAAATAGAGAAAGTTTGGGTTACCAGATAAATAAGCTTTTTGAATTCAAACACTATAGGTTTTTAACATAGAGACTTTCAGCAATTCTACTCATTTCCATTAGAAAGACACAGAAGTGGCACTTACTGGTATAGTACAATCCCATTTTGAAGGCATGTAATGTTCTGAATAAGTGAAAGAACAATAATAGTATACAAAATACCACTGCATAAATTATGTTCCTCACTACTATATGAGGTCATTTTTAGACTCAAGATAAGAGTTTTATAAGTGTTAGTTTTAAGATCCTGAAAAACTATAGAACAGTACATTCAAAGTCTGAATCAAGGAAACACTAGTGGTTCAGAATCCTCTGAGAATGTACTAACCAGGAGCAAATCACTTTCTTTAATAATAAGAAATGTTTCATTATAACTCAGCAATCCAACTCCTTTGCCCTTAAAGATGATCTCCAGCACAGCAGAGTTACCTAAAGTTAAGACCAGCAATCATCTTTTTAAAAAACAAGTTTTGTTAATAAAAAATAAAGGTAGACTACACAACATTTTGTAACTGTCCTGGGAAAGAAGCGTTCATAGTGCACAGAAAGGACCCACACGGCTGTTTCCTGGGTCCGAAGAAATCCTGGGAAGTTTTTAATTGACTTTATTACACTGCTGCAAAAGGAAGCAACATCCTTCTGTTCCCTCTCAGTGAGGTAGAACAATTGACCTCCCAAATTAAAACCCAGGAGCAGATCTGAAGAAAAAAGTAGAGTTCAGGCAAAGTCGTAGAATTACATTTTGATGCCTTCCTGTTGACTGAGTTGTGATAATGTTTTCTTAATCCGCAATGCTGTAAGCCTAGCTGCTCCGTTGGCATACCAACATTCTCTCATAATTTTAGCCATTACTCTCAAGGCCTACAAGAAAATATAATTAAAAAAAAAAAAATTAATGCATGCACCATTTTCCATTGGTCTGGATAAGAATTTTTACCTGTAAATTTTCTTTTTAAATGACATATACACTTTGTTGTTGTTGTTAAGCATTGTTTGTAATAGCAAATGAGTAGAAATTTCACAAATTTCCATCAATAGGGTACTGGTGTCAGTGCTGGAAAGCAGGTAGACAAAGAGTAACTCACTCAGCAAACCTGAAGAGGTCGAATCCTAAACCAGAGCTGGGCAAAGCAAAGAAGAAATCTGACCTCACACTGAAATTTTAAGTTTGTACTTTGAAGTATCCAGATCAAATTTTTCTTTTTTTTTTTTTGACACAGGGTCTCACTCTGCGGCCCAAAGTGGAATGCAATGGCATGCCCTCAGCTCACTACAGCCTCGACCTCCCAGGCTCCAACAATCCTCCCACCTCAGCCTCCGGAGTAGATCAAATTTCTAAAAGACAAAATCTAGCAGCACTCTCATTTGTTAAAGTATGTCACATGCAAATTCCTTGAGCATGCTGAAATACATTTTATTTGGGCCTGTAGATGTGATTTTGTTGGAGGTAGCAAGCTCTCTTGGTTATCAGAGGTTCTGATGAGTCCTATAATAGTTTAAGATGTAAAACCAACTACTGAACTGAACAGCTTTTTATAGCCTTTTTAAGCTACAAACCTTCAAACCCGGAGGAATATGCCCTGCTTCACCAATATTATAATAGTAACAGCTAGCAACTAAGGAGAGGTTAAATAAAATTCATCTTACGAATCTTTAAATTTACAATTACAAAAACATTTCTAAAACTTTTTGTTAGAGCTGAGGTTGAGAAGCTCAGACACTGCTGGAAAAAAAGCATTTTCCCTAAATTCCTGGTTAATGGTCATCTGGGCAATCAGATGAATAAAATGGAAAATCACTTGAAACAACTTTGTAATCACCTTATCTGAGTTCCTCACCTTACAAAGGGATATTAAGGTTCAGAGAACTAAAGTGATTTGTTCCAAGTCAGACCCTTGAAATGGTAGTCAGGCTGGTCTAGAATATAGGTCTCCTCATTCCTGTCCAGCAACTGTCTATTATTCTGGGTTGCCCTGGCTGAAGGGAGGCATTCACTTAAAAAGTATGTGCTTTAGTTCGCCTGACAGACCTAAACTATGTTCTGATATACTAAAGGCCACTGCAAATGTTCCACGGCCCTTTCAATGTGCTTACAATTGAATATGAAAACCAAATTATTCTGTTTTTACACATTGGTTTGACTGCTATGAAAAAGAAACTTCTTAAAGAAAAGTTTTCCTTAAAGAAAAGCAGCAAACTTTTGCTTACTAAGCAGAAGTTTAGAAAATTGCCTAATATCAAAAAGAAATACTCACTTCGCAGCTCTGCCATCTGTTTGGGATATTTGGCCTTAACTTCTGTTCACAAACAACTTTTCTCATTTCTTCCACTGATGGGTCAGAAGGTACAAGATCATAATAAGGCAGCTGGTAATCTTCATGAATTCCTGTATCAGTTTAAAAAAAAATAATTTTGATAAATGTATTCAGCGAATGCCAAGGCATTAAAAAGATCACCTGAGAGGCCTATTACAGTGTCTTATTACTAAAGTAGGTAGGTGGAACAGAGATTACAGCTTTCTCTATCTCATCCAAATCTGTATCAACAAGTCACTTCCCTGAGTTGATATTCTGCCCACACCTTGAAACTATTGCCAAGAGATCAATAAAGCCTATTTGAAATGACAGTAAACTGTGAGCTGTGACCACCAGACTGACATTTTCCCCTAGAACCCTATTGTGCAGCAAATGAGATTCTATTCTGTAAGTGCACAGGCTCTCACTTGTACAGGGATATATAGATCCTATCAGTGAGACACAAATCCTATGAGGCAAGTTTAAGGTGCAAGTCCCTTTCTCTACTTGCATCTGTCAATAATATATCCTATTTACTACAATACAGAGAAATACTCTGTCCCTCACTGCTTCAAACTAATAAGGCACTAAGGTCTCAGCCAAGCCTAGGTCCCCAAGCCTAAGAGACTGTTTCCTGAGTAAACATTATAAGTACTCCATCTAAAACGCTAGAAGTTAAGACAAACTAACTCTAGAAAACAACACAATGGTAACATAATTGTATTCTGTGTACGTAATCTATAACTATCAAGTTGGAGAAAATAACCACAATGCCAAAGAAAAAAAATAAATTTGACACCTAGGTACATGCTAGAAACAGCTTCCTAGGTGAGCCTCTCAAGCAGCTGTCCATTCTAAAGAACTATATTCCAGTATAACAAGGGTTTGGGTTCTGATGAGTCTCAAGATTCAAATGGAAACAGGAAGAGAATACACTAGGCTAGAGCTGTGCATGTGCACACCATGGCACTGTCCCCTCCCAAAGGTTTCATCGCCTTTGTTTTCTCTGGCACTCGGTGATGTCCTGTTTCAGATAATGGATTGTGCATAATTTCATTCAATAAAAAAAGAAGACAATTCTCGAACAACTTCTTCTGCTCATGACAAACTGTTGGGGGAGAGGGGAGCAATTTACCACCAATGGAACATCGTCGAGCAATTTCCCAGAATACTAAGCCCATTGCATAGATGTCAGCACGTTTGAAGGATTCAAAATGTTTCATATTTATGGAATCATCAAGAACTTCAGGGGCCATGTACCTAAAAAAAATTTGCAAAAATAACTTTGAAAATCATCCCCTTACTGCCACATTTTGATGAACATCCTTTCAGACATTTCTCTGTACACAGACATATGCACAAAATATTACATAACAAATATTAGACTCAAGAAAAATATTAAATATCCACACTGGTTTGCACATTAATGATGTCAACTAAATCCCACAAAACGCTAAAATAGCAGTTTCACGCTATCTGCCTCATGATCTTGGTTTCCAGTGAAAGACATATGCAACTATTGTGACTGTTAAAGGTGTCCCAATGTACACCACCTATACATGTACTAGGTAGAAACCATGCATTTTAATCTAGAAGTCTTCTCACTGAGGATGAAAGGAAGGGCAGGAATATACTCTAAGGGAAAAAATAATAGACACAGAAGAATGCCAGTCCTCATACTGAAGCTTCAAAAACCTATGAAAATTATGGGTCAAGACCCACAGAGACCTGCAGCAACCACTGTCAAGGACTCCTTAGCTGGCTGAGAGTGCAGAGTCCCCAGGGAATCCAGAAATCTCAAAATTATACATAAAATTTGAATAGACTAATGCTGCTGGCTCTCCAGCTCTCTCCAAGGCCAAGGAAGTAGTTTGAAGAAATGCTGTGACAGCAAGTGATAAGGGCTTTGGGTCAGAAATGCCCAGGTTCAAATCTCAGCTCTTCGGCTTATCATCCACATGAAGCTGACCATATTATTTAACCTCCTCAAGGTGGTTTCCTCGTCTGTGAATTAAGGGTAACAACACCTACCTAATTAAGTTCTTTTGAAGACCCATGGACTCAACAAATATCTACTGAGGATCTACCATGTATTAGGCACTGTGATGGATGCTGGGAATACAAGGCTGCTCTCAAGCAGCTTGCACCTAATAGAATATACAGGCAAATAAATAAACAGTTACTACATAATGCGTAAGTGCCTCAACGGTCCCAGTTTAGTGTGCTATGACAGCCCCTGGCAGGGACTCCTAAGAGTCTTGAGAACTAGAAAAAACTTCCTACAGGAAAGGTGGGTACGAGGCTGAGAAACAGTAAGGTAAAATACGCTCCAGGAGACAGCATGTGCAAAAGTTCTAAGAAAGCAAGAAAGGCATATTTTCAGGAACTGAAATATGAAAATAGCAGGGCTAGCTATAGCACAGTATTTGAGAAGGGATTAAATGAGGTAATACAAGTAAAAGACCTATCAGACGATTGGCACATAGTAGGTGCTCTATAAATGTTAGTTACTACTGTAATTATAATTAACATGCCTACTGATATTTTCTGGAAGGGCAACCTTTCATCAGCAGGCATCTTTTTAAGTCAGGTAACTTTGGCTTCAGAGCAGGCAAGACCATGAGATCTTCTTGCCTATTGGCAATCTAATAAAGTACAAGTTTAAGCTGAGTTTCAGCAATGGTATGTATATATGAAAGAGAAGGGAAAAAAGGTGATTTCAGAAGATATTAAAAATAGTTGTTCAAAAGTATACCTTTTTGTTCCCACTCTGTGGTTTGGAGCAATATCAATGGTATCTGTGGCTGAATCGTGTCTTACTGCCAGTCCTAAGTCTGCAATACAGCAAGTTCCATTCTTCTTTACCAAGATATTCTTTGATTTCAAATCTCTGTGAGCAATGGCTGGCTTTCCTAAAGAATCAAAAATTAAACATGACTGCTTAAAAGGTAATACCAATCACAACTCACACCTTTAGGTTCAAAAATCTCTTCTCCTGACCCAAATTATCAAAGCATTTCAGCCCACATGACCTACAATACCTATGGCATTATTAAACTCAAGTGAATCACTACATCAAAAATCGCTGAAATTGTATTCCTTTAAGGAAAATGTGGACAATAACATGCTTTAAAAGATGAACAACTCAAAGACTGGGGCAAAAAAAGTTATCGGTTTATCTGTTGGTGCCTCAAGAATTCTTTTTAAGAAACTTAGCCATAGACTGATATTCCAGCAGCCCAGGAACCAAGCATGTAGATCATCACTTCCCTATCAAGTGGAATGTACTCAGTATTAAGTGTATTACCTTTGAGACTAACCACTAGAAAATGCGCTATTAAAAAATAATAATTATAATGTGGAAAACTTGGAACCTTCATATACACTGCTGGCAGGAATGTAAAATGGTTCAGGCACTTTAAGAAAACAGTACGATAGTTCTTCAAACCATTAAATAGAGTTATCATATGATACAGTAGTTCAACTCCTAGGTATATACCCAAGATAACTGAAAACATGAAACTACATAAAAGTACACAAATGTTCGTTGCAGCATTAGCTACAATGGCCAAAAGAAGAAACAAACCAAATGTCCATCAACGAATGGATACATGACAAGTGGTATATCCATACACTGGAGTATTACTCAGCCATCAAAATGACTGAAGTGCTCATATATGCTACAACATAAATGAACCTTGAAAACATGCTAAGTGAAAGAAGCCAGTCACAAAAGACCACATATTGTATGATTCATTTATATAAAATGTGCAGAATAAGCAAATCTATAGACAAAAAGGAGCAGATGTTGCCTAGGGCTAAGGAGTTTGGGGGGAAAGGGGAGTGACTGCTAGTGGCTACGGGGTTTCTCTTTGGAGTGAAGATATTCTAAAATTGACTGTAGTGTTTGTTGGTTATACAACTCTCAGCATTCTAAAAACCACTGAATTTTATACTTTAAGTGGGTGAACTGTATGATGTGAATTATAACTCAATAAAACTGCTACAATCAATAATAATAATAATTACAAAGATGGAGCTGGCTAATATGTGAACTAGCACTTATGCTGTATGTAAAGTGGGGAGTGGGGAAGCCACTGGGTTGCAAGTGGACAACTGCTAGAGTAGAGAGTTATGCTGGCATCTGAAATCCTACATGGCACAAAAACTATAGCATACAAATGTCATAACTAAAACTTAGTATTTAATTTTTCAACTGTAAAACTATCTCATGCAGTCTCCTTATCTCAAGGTCAAATATAATCATTAGATGGCCAGATAATAGTTACATAGCATGCTGATGTTTACAAAGCACTTTCACATTTCATTTTATACTACATATAAAAATATATTCACTTGGACTTGAATTCTGAAACTGAGACCCTCAAAAATCATAAGATTGAATGCTACTTTTAAGAACTCAAAAAAAAAATCACAGTTTTGTTAAAATGACAAGAGAATCTCTAAACAAATTTCCAGATTCCTAGCTCTACCTGAAATTTCGAACTGAAAGATAAAATGTTCTCATCTAAAAAATTTGTTTTAAATATCTCCAGTTAGGCCACCTACTGTTTCCTTTTTTTTTTTTTTTTTTCTTTTTCTGAGACAGAGTCTCACCCAGGTTGGAGCACAGTGGCATGATGTCTGCTCACTGCAGCTTCGACCTCCCAGGCTCAGGTAATCTTCCTACCTCAGTCCCCTGAGGAGCTGGGACTACAGGTACATGCCACCATGCCCAACTAAGTTTTTGTATGTTGGTAGAGATGGGGTTTTGTCATGTTGCCCAGACTGGCTATGAACTGAGATCAGGCGATCTGCCCACCTCAGCCTCCCAAAGTGCTGGGATTATAGGCATGAGCCACCAGGCCCGGCCTCCACTTTCTATTTTCATAGACATTATTCATGGAAATTTAAAGCTTAAATAATAGAACTGCTTATAGGATTACCTTGGGTACCAACAATCTCCATGTGAAGATGGGCAAGACCGCTCGCTGTGGACAGAGCAAGTTTTATCATTCCTTCCACAGTAACTGTGTATCTGTTTAAGTAATCAAAAAGGGATCCATGCTCATGATAATCTGACACCAACCAGAGCTGAGTCCAAGTGCCATTGTCTGTAAAACAGAATTAACATTTCGGTTGGGCTATAGACCATTTATGATTTATATGTTCAAAGGTTATCACTTTTTACTCTCAATCCTGAGTCACACACTGCAATAAAATGCCACCTTAAGTCTGTATGTATTTCCTTCACATTTTCTTCTACATTCAGTTTGTTTTATACTTTTATGTACACATTCTTTAGTTCCTCAGAGTAAGCCCCTCTTCTTGAGATAAGGCAAGGATAATTAATCCCTTTTTTTCTATGCCTTTCTAGTGCCTAGAAAAATCTCTGGGTCGGGATGGGTGCTCAGTGGCTGTTCCTGGAAGGAGAGAAGTTAAAAAAAAGGAGGGGAACACAGAGGGAAGGAAGGACGTGAGAAGTCTCCGGAGCCCAGTGTGGCCACAGTGGGAATGGAAGAGTATGGGACAAAACTGGAAGTGAGTTTCAATGAGAAATGACAAGCTTTAGTGACAGATTGTGTACACAGTTCACAAAGACGCAAGACAAGATGATTACGATTCCAAGGTTGCTAGCTTAGAAAAACAGAGATAGTGATACCTCTAACACATGGGGAAGCTGAAATAGGAACTGAAATGTCAGGAGAAAAGCTGGAAAAGCTGGGACTAAACTCAAACAACTAGGAATGTGGGTTCCAAAATTTCCTCTGTAAGCCAATACACGAGTTTAAAACACGTTTTCTCATAGGAATAATGGTAAAGATACTAGCTAGGCTCCTAGGCTAGACTGGTCCACGACAGTCTAATATAACCTAGAAGCAGCTGGAAAAACCACATATTTAATAAAGCCATGAACAAAAAAAAAAAGCATTACAACATTAGGAGACAGTACAATCTAGTAAAAGATGCACGCTTAAGAGTCATTCTGACCTGGCTGGAATCCACAGCCTGCCTGTTACTGATACTTTCTTAGCTAAGGAGCCTCTGTTTCTCCTTTTATACAAGAATAACGTCTTACTTTGTAAGACTGTTAAGGTTTTAAAAAACAGAATACTAGATTCTTTAGGTAAGAAGTACATAAACTGCGCTCTTTCTCTCCCTGCTGGTTGTAAAACAAAAGAAAAAAATCCATATTGACAGTTTGAAACCGCTTCTATTTTGAAGGTATTTAGTTGAAGAAAACCAACTCTGATTAGAAGAGATTAAGAAAGGAATGGAAACTTTTCAGAAGATTCTGGAGGAGATTTCCGGGTACATTTAAAAGGACTTAGTATTAATTTGTTCTTCATGAACTTTATAAACTGATTCTGTCCAAACTCACACCCTGGCTTTTCCTTGATATAGGCACATCACTAGCTTATTTGCGTGCCTCTTAACCGTTACTGAATTTTGAAAAGCTCACCAATACAAGAAACAAAGTGGAAGGCAGGCAGATGGAAGAAAGGGAAATCGCAGGTTACAGACAAGGCAGAAGGAAGGTTATATATAAGGGGCCATACATATAAAGGGCTGCCGGGGTGGAATTAACTAAATCAGAAGATAAAGGAACTGGGGTGGAGGGACTAGGCTCAGAGAAAGTACATTAACCGCTGACAAAGAAGAAAGAAGGGGAGTAGGGAAGAGCCAGTAAGGTTGGCTAGTTCCCATGGTGACCACCAGATGACAGCATCAGCTTGGTTAGAAGTTCAGGGCACAAACTCACCAACATTTTGTGCTGCTGTATTTGTAACTTGGAATGTGACAAAATCCAGACCCCGGTTCCCGGTTGAGGTTTAAGCTTTCAAATGGAGATTTGAGACTTGCCAACATGGTAGAGTTTGAAACCATGAATGTGGCTATGTTCTTAAGGAAGAAATTACCACTTACAGAATCAGTACCTTCATATGAACCAGTGAGAAGAGTAAGAGTTGAGAAAACAAAGACAACTATGAAGAAATAAAAGGAACAAAGAAAGTCTAGGGTCACCAAACATAGTAAATAAAGAAAAGGTTGTTTTAAGAGTTGGAGGAGGAAATAAATGGTGTTAGAGGCAGAAACGAAAATGAGAACTAAGGATTTGGTCAGACTGATTGCTATTTTTGTTTTTTGTTTTGTTTTCTGAGACGGAGTCTCTCTCTGTCGCCCAGGCTGGAGTGCAGTGGTGCGATCTCGGCTCACTGCAACCTCCACCTCCCGGGTTCAAGCGATTCTGTGCCTTAGCCTCCTCAGTAGCTGGTATTACAGGCACCTACCACCACGCCTGGCTAATTTTTTTGTATTTTTAGTAGAGATGGAGTTTCATCATCTTGGCCAGGCTGGTCTTGAACTCTTGACCTCGTGATCCACCTGCCTTGGCTTCCCAAAGTGCTGGGATTACAAGCGTGAGCCACTGTGCCCGGCCTGTTTTTTTTTTTTTTTTTTTTAACTTAAAGGGTATTGCACTGTCAGGTGCCACTGATAATTGCTACCTACATCCATCATATATATCACTGCCCCTGTCTTAATCAAACATTATACACCTCCACATATGATGCAACAGGATGTATATAATATCCTTAGTATGTATTTTGAGAAAACCAATAAAACTGCAATTAGGTTTAGCTTCTAAATCTAACTACCAGTTTTTACAAAAGATAGAAAAACAAGTTAAGAGACACTATGGAAATTCAATTAGCAAAATACAGAATATGATAGGCCTTTCAGGACAAACAGTCCAATTTCTTCAACAAATAAACTGCAAGAGGAGAAAAAAGATGAAGGGGGAAACCTAAAGATTTTAAGACACATAAGAGAAATATCAACTAAATGCAATATGTGGACTTAGAATCATAATTTGAATAAATATTTTTTTTAATAGGAGACAATTATAGAATTTGAACCTAACTGGGTATTTGATAACATTTTAAAAATTGACAATGGTAGTGTAGTTGTTTCATAAAAACACTTCCTCATCATTTGAAGATACAAATTACATTTTATAAGCGTTTACGGATGAAAACATGTTGTCTGGTACTAGCTTCGAATTAACACAATTAGGGCAGAGTAGGTGGGATGAGACATCAATTATGATTGGCAGTGACCTGACAACTGTTGAAGCTGGACAATGAGGGATCACTGTAACTACTTTGCTTTTCTACATATTGGAAATGTTCTACAAATAAAAGTTAAAAAAAAAAAAAAAGCAGTATATGCTTGTAAATAAATTTGAAAACCCAGAGAAGCTAAAAGAAATATCATAAAAATCACCCATAATTACCTACTGAGGTTAAACACTGTTAACATTTGAATAAATAAATATTGCTGAAGTAAATGGAAGGTGAGAGAAGGAAAAAGATGACTACAGGTCTGGCCAAGCTAAGAGACAATGACAGCATTTTTTTTTTTTTTAAACAGGAAAGCTTGGAAATATATTTGATTTAAGGGTAGGGATGATAAGAATGGAGCTGAAACACAAGTCTCTGACAGAGGCAGTAAAAATAGGAATCATGGGGGCTGGGTGTGGTGGCTCACACCTGTCATCCCAGCACTTTGGGAAGGTGAGGTGGGTGGATCACGAGGTCAAGAGATGGAGACCATCCTGGCCAACATGGTGAAACCTCATCTCTACTAAAAATACAAACATTAGCTGGGCATCATGGTGCGCACCTGTAGTCCCAGCTACTCCGGAGGCTGCGGCAGGATAACCACTTGAACCCAGGAGGCGGAGGCTGCAGTGAGCTGAGATTGCGCCACTGCACTCCAGCCTGGCTACAGAGCGAGACTCCATCTCAAAAAACAAAACAAAACAAAACAAAAAGTAGGAATCGTGGGCATAACGGTATAAACGGAAGCTAAGAAAGTGGCAGCAGCACAGTCTAAGGTCACTGCTTGCAGTCCTCACTCATTCTGACTCCCCACTGACAGGCTTCCTTCCTTCTTCAGCATCTGACCTGATGCTGCTCCTCAGGCAAAAGCATTACAGGCAAAAAAGCGTCCGCACGGTTACCAATGGCAGGGTGGTTGAAGAAACAATTTCTCTCTTTAATTGAGTTTGCCAAAAGATTCATCTATTTAGCCCTTGGCAACTCAGAACACCGACAAGTTATTTTTACTCTCCCCATAAATAAGTTCAATAGTCTATATTGAAACACTCTACTGGTCAGGAAGAGATTAAAAGGAAATGGCTATCTAAGCCCTATTCTCAAAATTTTGAGCAGGTTTATATATCTTTTCCATATCATGACTACTCTTAATAACTAACTGCCCTAAACTAAACCAACAAAGTATATGGCTTTTTAAAATAGCTCTTTTACATTTTATAAAACAATAAGAGATTTTAGGAATGTTATCAAGAGTCAAGAAAATCTTTAAGAAGTTCCTAGTTCTAAAAGTTACTAATATATTGTATTTGACTTAACGGGTCTAATCTACATGACAGACATCTATTTCTCATCTACTTTGATGATGGTTAGTCACCATATCTGAAAAGACTTCAAGAGATCTTGTTATATATAACATAACGAAAAGCAAATGTTACAGACCTTTATTGTCTGCTGCTATAAATCCCAGGATGTTTTCATGACGTAACATCACAGTTTGATAAATCTCTGCCTCACGGAACCATGAACGTTCTTCTCTAGAAGAGAATATCTTAACAGCAACTTCTTCTCCCCGCCACTTTCCTCGCCACACTTCTCCAAATCGACCTTTGCCAATGCTTTCTTGTAACACAATAGTTCTCGCAATTGTTCTCTGAACAAGCAATGGTAAACCTAAAGGTAAAAATAAATAGTACTCAACACAATCAACAATATTACATGTTTCAAACATCATGATAGGCACTAACAAGTGACCCAGAAAGCTGACACTTTAAGCTATCCCTTTAGGAACTTATCTCACTGGGGAGATATGTATTTTATTTGCAATAAAATAACTAATTAAAAAAGGAAAGTAAGATAATAAATATAATAAAAGAATCCAGAAACTCCTGCTAAAGGGTCAAGGTAGGCTTTGTAAAAGTCAGTTGAATTTTGACTATCCCTTAAGTATGGTGGTTAGGCAGGAAGAATGTACAGGCAAAGGTAGAGGGAAATGAATGACACATGTTTAGGGAAGCAGCCTGGGCAATCAGAGAGAGGATGTATGTGGCAAAGCAGTGAAAGAGAAAGTAAGCTGTCACCAGATGATGAAGAGTACTGAATACCAAGCTCAAGATAACCAATGAGAGCTTTAGGTAAAAGAACCTCTAAATGATTTCTGAGAAAAAGGGCCATGGCTGGAAGCAAGATAATTTTAAAATCTTATTTTAGAAGGATGAAACAAGTAACTGTTTCACTGACGGGAGGAAAAAAAGGATGTGAACACAGAAACACAGAAGTAAATTCTGGCTTTTTAATAAACCAGTAAGAATCACCACAGAAGCTATTTCAATGAAAGCAATTTACTTGCTAACAACTGGCTACATAGGCAACACTAGTATCTTGAAGAACAAGGCTAAGTAACTTACCTTGGTAATGGAGCACTGTTTTTCCACTAATTGAACTTGGCTTTCTCCAAAATATGTATTTTTAAGTATTGTCATACTTATTTCATTTAAAAGGGTTTACTAACTTACCTGCAACATTTAAGTGTCACTATATGTGAGACAGTAACTTAATATCCTATCCCCCATCTGGTAAGTGTCATTTTAAATTACACTGACACTAACAAAGAAAATGCCAGTGTACATCATGTTCCTCACTAGTATCTTATTTATACAATCTATGTATACATAAATTGGTGTCATTTATAATCTATACTCAAAGCTACTTGCTAGATCAAATTAATCCAATGACAGTAAATGAAATTATCTGCTCTCTTTGGTTCCCTGATGTGAAATGCTTATAAATCCAAACGTTAAATCTTTAAAGCGATCAGCTCTTCTTCTTAAGTGTCTCAAATGGGTCCATTCTTCCTCTTGCTCTACCCTCCCCACCTCCTATAAAGTAGTTAGCAGTCTAACTATAAATAACTGTTTGTGTTTACAAGGAGGCTGCCAGTGAGAAACAGATCTGTCCGAAATCCTTATTTAAATCATAGAGCTCTTTCACACTATGAATAATCAATTCTAATTATGTCGTTTAGTGTAGATACTAATTTATTACATTTTATGAAGCCTTGTAGAGGGCCACACCACAGACGTAAAAGTACATTTAAGAGTTAATTTCAGGAGACTAATCTGGAAATTGCAAAGGCAAGTAATAAAAAAGAAAAAGGAATCACAAACATGAATTCTGAAAACACCTGACAGGTTCAGGACTTGTGTAAATGGTATGGTCAAGAAAGGCCAACAGGACGAGGAAAGTTTTTGTCTTCCCCTTTATAACTGGATTCTAGATGTCAATTAAAATTAAAAAGCAAATCTTGATCCACTGTATTATCTATATTGGGTTACTTCACATGAATAGTTGAGCATTTTAAAAAAGTTAACAATTGGCCAGCACAGTGACTCACAACTCTAATCCCAGCACTTTGGGAGGCTAAGGTGGTTGGATTGCTAGAGGTCAGGAGTTTGAGACCAGCCTGGCCAACATGGTGAAACCTGGTCTCCACTAAATATACAAAAATTAGCTGGGTATGGTGGTACACGCCTGTAATCCCAGCTACTCGGGAGGCTGAGGCAGGAGAACTGCTTGAACCCGGGAGGTGAAGACTGCAGAGAGCTGAGATCACCCCCCGCTGCACTTCAGCCTGGGCAAGAGAGTGAGACTCCGTCTCAAAAACAAACAAACAAAAAAAGTAGCAATTTTCTTCTAAAGACAAAACGGAATAGGCCTAATTTAGATCTCTATATTCTCTGCTCTACTCTTCTGTACCTTTAGTACTGTTTGAGAGAAAACTTCAAAAGGGAAACAGGGACTCCACAGCTTCACATGCAGTGAACAGGAAATAAGACCTGAACAACATGCATATATTACAAGAGCTCGTAAGCTGCACAAGCTATAACGAACACTGGCCTAGAAGACTCACTATCAAAAGCTGGCACATATGCACATGTGCACATTCACACACTTGGGGTACAGCTGCCAGAACCCAACTCTTCATTGTATTCCCTGAAGTACCCAAGTTAAAAGCACTGTCTTTAGAGGTAGAGATAGGGCCTTTCCTTAATTATGGTCACGGTACTGAGTAATGAACACATGAATTCAGAATGTGAAACGCTTATACCTTTTCCTCAATTAACAAAAGAACTAAAACCAAGTATTATAAACACACAGTTTACTTACTCACAGGCACTACTCTCATGCCTAAGGTGGCATTAAGGATTTATAATGAATAGAAGGGAAACAGATGGCATTTTCTGCTATTATTCACCAGAAGATGGCTTCTGCCTAGATAGGTTTGTAGAGAATTCAGTACACAATGAACTATGACAGGTAAAGGAGGCCTTAAACTAAGTTTTGTACAATGTAGTCAACTGATAATGTATGTTAGATTTTTCTTCCAAGTATGTTTTCAATAAGAGCAACACTTGTCATTTGGACATAACTTCACAATTTACCAAGCGCTTTCATGCCAACATTTTGTCTTGCTTGAACTCACAACAACCCAATGATGTGCACAAAGCAGACTCCATCACTTTCATTTTAAAGATGAAATAACTCAAGCATGAGACATTGGTTAACTGCCCAAAGCTACAGAGCTAGCAAGCAATGCAGACAAGTTTTTGCAGGGTAAGTCATAAAAAGAGGGAGAGAAGCTTTCAGAGAACAGAGAGCTATGGTCCCTCATGGATCTAGAAATATATATATATATATATAATGGAAACAGAATTATTCCATTCTTTTTCATGTTTATCTCTTAAAAGGTTAATGAAGATATTCTTATTCAGTAATCAACTATCACCCACCCACCAATTCCTTTAATCAATTAGGTGGGCTTATTCCACTGTGGCAAGTGGCATGAGCTGCTGTCTTTCCGGAGTGTAAGTTTAGAAACAAGACAACAGGTCTGAGGGATTAATTCCAAATGATCTGAAGCCATCCTGATTTTCTGTGACTCTGGTCCTTGATTATCACAGTCTTGAGCAGGATTACTTCTAGAATGAACAAAATCTTTTTGAAGATCTGAACTGAGAATAAATGGGAAGTCCCAGGAAAGCTCTAAAATAACCTCCGTCCACCACTCCTGCCCAAAGACTATCACACCTTCAGTACTAAGATGGCTCCATCTAAGTCCAAACTCTCATTGTCTTCCTTACACAACTGTTTCAGGAATCCCTAAGCTTGCCTTCTGATCTGAGCTCCAGTGCAAGCCTGTATGTGTCCTAGTAGTCAAAGAGAGAGTTCTCTTATGAATACATACGGCCAAATTCTACAGAAGAATAATTCAGGTAATAAAATCAGTTTCTTCATTCTTAAATGAATAGATATGCATACATAACAATATATATTCATTTCCTTAAAATAAATAGACATTTGTCATTATATGAGCTTTCTGCAACATTAGATGTGATTTTATGCTCAATTTCTGCTTTAATATTCCTTTAATATCACTCAGTTATAAAATTAGTGAATTTTTTTTTTTTGAGATGGAGTCTCACTCTATTGCCCAGGCTGGAGTGCAATGGCACGATCTCAGCTAATTGCAACCTCCACCTCCCAGGTTCAGGCGAGTCTCCTGCCTCAGCCTCCCGAGTAGCTGGGACTACAGGCGCATGCCACTATGCCCGGCTAATTTTTTTGTATTCTTAGTAGAGATGGGGTTTCACCAAAATTAGTGAAATTTTCACTATATATGCTTTCCAAATTTTCACTTTATTCATGAATTTAGCCCTTATTTAAAGACGACTCATACTTTTCAAAGGATAGTATATCTCATTTAAAAGTCTTAACAAACCACTTGAAGTGTTTTTATCAGCAGTATGGGTTCCATATTTTTGATGAGGAAACAGAAGCCCAAAGAGGAAACATGTTTTAACCAAGGTTATACAGCCAATCAGCAACAAAACTTGCCTTGGAACCTAGATCTATTTATCCTTAGCCAAGTGTCAAATTCTAAAAACACAGGCGATAGGAGTGTTCCTCTCTTAATACTTTTCCAAACCATATACAAAAAAAAGTAGAAGATAACGCCCCTTCAGTTTAAATATGAAGCACTGCTATGCCAAAATCCACCTTGGGATGACTCTGACAATTAGCTCATCTACTTCTGATGCCACAAATATCAACAAATAGAACTGGGAAAAGCAAATCTCATTAGGGGCCAAAACTACATTAAATAAGAAGGTGATTAGACATTTTTCTGAAGTGAGAAAATGACGTAAGAGTTCATTAGTTTAATTTTAAAAAACCAGGCCTATACAAAAGACAATTTCATATAATGTTTAAAAAGCAAATAACCTTCACAATTCTGAATAAATTTTTATCATGCCTGTTTTCAAATATAAACATCAGGCTGCTAAACAATCCTGAATAGAACGGGTTAGTTGCAGATCATTTGAACATCTTTGAACTTCGGCTTCATCCATATGAGAATAATTGTTCTTATCCTTTCTACCTCACAGTGATGAAAAGCAAATTAGATCATACAAGTGAGAACGCTTTGAAATTTATACCACCATGGAGCTGACTGACTTGCTTTATCAGTTAAAGTAAGTTCCAATCTATTTTAAACCAGCCACAGTCATATATACATCAAGCTTAAAGATTTTTATTAGTTTCAAACCTGGAATATTATTTATATTATCTCACATTCTAACAAGTTGGCTTATTAGCAAACTAATAAAATAAGTATCACTTAATTTTAAAAAGACGTCTTAGGAAAAAGGAGAAACAATTACATTACCTGAGCCAGAACCTGATGTTGTCATATCATAAATTAAGTCTTTCAACGTAGTACCCTCTGAAATAAAAGGACGATCTAATGAAGGGTCCTCTTCATTTGGCACTCGATGGTGAATGACAGTGCGGTTGTGGCAGATATACACCATCAACATGAGTGAGATGCAGACAAAGCACACTGGTCCAGCAATGACAGCTGCCAGTTCCACGGGACCAAGGCCAGGTGATGACTTTACTGAAAAAGGGCCTTGAGTGAAATAAACATCAACAACAACAAAAACACTGTAGGTGGCAACCCCCATTTTCCTAATCCTACACAATTCCTGCAGCTGGCCACTGCCACCACATAGCCAAAGAGCCTCATTACAGCAGTTTATAGGGCTCAAACCCAGAACAAGTGAATCATTCAGTCTTCTCCTACTAGGCCTCCTTTCATGCACACCAGCTCTGTCAGCACCCACTTACTCCTTCTGTACTCTTCAGCCATCATTACAAGGCCAGCTGCTACCAATATCATAGTACCTTCCCCACTTATCACATCAGGTCAGTAATACCAATAACCTGTAACAATACCCATTAACGTCTCCTTAAAAATCATATATATTTTTAAAAGTGTGTTTGACTTGTCTTCTTGTTCCAAGGCCAGTACATGCTCATAGCAGGAAAAACAAACAAAAATATCAAAACAAACAAACAAACACACACATACATCTTCATCACTCCCAAACAACTCACATTTTAGTATTTATATCTCCACCAATTTTTTTTTTTTTTTTTTTTTTTTGAGACAGAGTTTCACTCTTGTTGCCCAGGTTGGAATATAGTGGTGTGATGTTGGCTCACTGCAACCTCCGCCTCCCGGGTTCAAGCAGTTCTCCTGCCTGAGCCTCTCAGGTAGCTGGGATTACAGGCATGTGCCACCATACCTGGTTAATTTTTGTATCTTAGTAGAGACAGGTTTCACCATGTTGCTCAAGGCTAGTCTCGAACTCCTGACCTCAAGTGATTCACTCACTTTGGCTTCCCAAAGTGCTGGGATTACAGGCATGAGCCGTGCCCAGCCAATAGCTCCACCAGTTTTTTAAAGGCAGAACATATCTTTTTTTTTTTTTTTTTAAACAGAGTTTGCATACTTTTTATTCTATCTTAACCTCCTGAACTTTTAAGTCCAGATCATTTTCTTGTAACTTCCATTAATAATTAAAATTTTCTGGTTGTTTCAGAAAATTACAATTATTCTGACATTCATCCTGAGTCTTGCTGGTTTACTACTTACCACCATTTCTTTCATACCACATCTTTCCCATTCTTGAGATCTTCAGTAGATTAATCTCTTATCATACAGAGTCCTATTTCTAGTAATTTCCTTCAGGAACAGTCCATGCGTCCTTGTACACTGAACTTGTGGCAAGAAGGCTGTTGCCTTTGTATATGAAAAATCTTGGCCTATTTAAAGAATTTTAGGTGACTACAAAAATGTTCCATTTGCCCTCTGATATTTAAGCAGAAAATCTGAACTTTTTTTTTTTTTTTGCCTTTTATAGGTAACCAATGTTTATGTGTGTTAAATGCTTATATAATTCTTTTATTTTTGAAACTGATACTTTTTATTACATGTGTTTGGATTAATATTTTTTCATTAATTTTGCCTGGTATTCTGTCTTCTTTCTAGTCTCATGCCTTTTTCTGGAATTCTGATAATAAGCATATTGGATCATCTAAATCTGTTCCCTATATCTCTTAATATGCTCACCAACTGTCTTTTCTCTGAATTGTAACACAATTTCTTAAGCTTGTCCCAAACTTGACTATAAAATTATGGCATCCAGTCTGTTGTTCGCTCTCAATAGTGCATTTTTAAAAACATTCATCAGTTGGGCTTTTCTTCTGAAAGCAACCTTTAACAACCGTGAAATGTTCTCATTTCATAGTGAATAACTGAAAATAGACCCTGGACTGTTTGAAAGTTCCTCCCTATCATGTGGTAAACCTATTTCATAGGATGACATCTAATCTATCTAGTTCAGACTACTTCTTTTGAGCTCCTAACTCTTCACTGGTAATGTTTTGCTGTTTGCTTATCTTAGAGCTGGAAATGAGAAGTTTATATATGGTAATTAGAAACATGAGAAATGAGGTGACTTCTTCACAAGGTTTTATAAATCTCTATTCAGATATTTCAAGCTCAAATGATGGAAATGGGAAATTCTGGAATTATCCTTTTCTTTGTCACATTATAACTGCAGATGCTTTCATCAAAGTCAAAGACATAGTAGTCTAACCAACCCTTACCACGGGAGAGCTGCATTATCATGCTGAACAGGTGGAGGACTGGCCTTTTCCTTCTGCGCTACAGCAGTGCTTCCTCCTTTAATTAGCACAAGGCCTGGACCAACTCTGAGTGGAAAGTGAGCAACTGTGTCTGCTCCTCTGAGCACTGAAGCCAGGTGCTTCCTAAAAGGGAACTGAGAGTTCGCCCCGTACCCTCACTCACCCCCAATCCCTCGTCTAAGTTATTGGTCGGACTTTTCAATGACTAACCTTTCTTATTAGTTATTGATCCTATTCTTTACCAGTCTGGTGTCATCTGTACTGTAAATTGCAGAACTGCAGAAGTTCCTCACAAGTGTTGGCATGTGGGTGGCATTCTACCATTAATTCCACTAGTATTAACATAGGTTGCCCTCATTTTTATATTCCTTTGGGATCTGGGGAAAGAGGTAAGAGTTAAATACATGTGCTCAGACTTCCATATTAAACTGGAATCTTAAAATTAAAAAGTTTATTAAGCCTTCAAACTACTGGTTCTGCCAGGAAATTTTATTTATTTACTTATTTAATTATCTTTTTTTTTTTTTGAGACAGAGCCTCACTCTGTCACCCAGGCTGGAGTGCAGTGGCACAATCTCGGCTCACTGCAAACTCTGCCTCCCAGGTTCAAAGATTCTTGTGCCTCAGCCACCCAAGTAGCTGGGATTACAAGCATGTGCCACCATGCCCAGCTAATTTTTGTGATTTTAGTAGAGATAGGGTTTCGCCAGGTTGTCCAGGCTGGTCTCAAACTTCTGGCCTCAAGTGATCTGCCCACCTTAGGCTTTCCAAAGTGCTGGGATTACAGGCATGAGTCACCAGCCCCGGGAAATTTTAAATGTAAACTACAGGTGAAGGACCAAAATTCTAGAAATCATGTATAATTAATTTATGCATAAAGATAATAAAACAAGCTGAGATTACAAAATGAAAACATCTAGACTACTTAGTGCTGCTCTGAATTACCACTCATTAAGACTGTTGACTGCTGTAAAAGATAGGAGCATTATATAAGGAAGAAGAAATTCACTCTGAGAACAAAGTAGAGACAATCTGAAGATGTTGTTGGGGCTTTGTCAGAATTTGCTTTTATCTATCCTTTTAGGTATAACAGACCTCAGAGGAAGTCCACCCTGGAACAACCTTCTTAAACAACACACACCCAGGAGGCAGGATCTTGGCTACTCTTATAAGTCTGTAACAGTGGACAAGCCACTTCTTGCCTCTAAACGGAATGAGTTGGATTAGACAACTTCTATGATCCCTTCCACTTCTAAAGTCACAGAGTGTGAAGGGTTTTTCTTGTAGTATCTAGGAAAAAAATTTTATAGAACAACTTACCAGTAGTTGGAAGTTCTATTTTATTGCAATGGTCCTGATTGCAGCAATATGTTGTAGTCACAGACCCAGTTTTTGAAGAGGGTGCACATACAAATGGCCTATCTCGAGGAATTAAGTCAATTTCAGCTATACACATGCTGTTGTGTATAACTTTGTCTGTGGTCTCTGTGACAGAGACAAAGCAGAGCCCATCTGTCACACAAGTAAAATTGTCTTTTGTACAGAGGTGGCAGAAACACTGTAATGCTGGAAAAAGAGAAAGATTCTATTAGAAAAAAATCTCAAGGTTAACAGTTTGGAATTATCCAATATTCACTCTAACAATACATTCTTGATCCTATTATCACACAACTTCTATGCACTGTTCAAAAAAACAACTATTCGTTGCTCTTAGAAGTTTCAAATTATATTAAGAACCACACACATGTGGAAGCCCAAGGAAATGTAGTAACACTTGGATCCAGGTTTTTTCCTGAAGTTTTTTGCTTCCAAGTATAGAAAAATTTTGTTATGTTCAATTTCATCAAAGCAAGGCAAGCATTTGCCTTCCCATTAGAAACAAAGTACATTTAAATTTGTAATGGTTATACTTTTTTTTGTTTTGTTTTGTTTTTAACCAGCCCCAAACTAAACATTCACATACTCCTCCTTTGAGAAGCAATGCGTGAAAACACTACCACCCATTAACTGTAGGCTAATGCCATTTCAGGGGCTTTCTGGGTAATGGAGTAACAGAAACAGATTTGTACTGAGCCAGACACTCCCTATTCCCCTTGGTGCAAACCCTAAAAAAGACATGTGTATTCTGGCCAGGACTGGGGCATTCTCTTAGTGAAGCAAAGCAGACTACACCCATAACAATACATACATGCTCCAACCACACAGGCAACCTAACTACAGAAATGATTGGCGGCAAAACACTAGCTTCATGCCCACTTGTATCTACTTGATCTTTACGGCTCAACCCCAGGAGTGACCTCTTGAGGGAAGTCTTCTAATTATCACCAACACCTTCTCATACACACAGATACACCTTCGACCATGCTCTCTGATGAAGTTAAGTGCTCTCCAAAACACACACTGCTTACCAGAATTGCTAGTTTTTCTTTCTCCTATGAAACTGTAAACTCCTTGAGGCCAGATACCTGTATTAGTCATTCCTGTCAATCTGCCATCTAACACCATGCCTCATGCACAGCAGCACTCAAAAAATACTTGTTGAATCACAATGATAGAATTGGTGCATAATTTCACCATGGTCACATGAAACTGCAAAGCAGACATGTTCTTAAATCCAAACATTCCAATTACTTGTTAGCAAGGTAAAAAAAAAGTCTAAGTACACGGAATGGCCATCTATGACGAGAGCAGAGAGGTCCACTGTATCTAGAAAAGGAGTGGCTAGGCAGACGGGGCAGGAGAGACAGAGCTAACTCCCTGAACAGCTAACTTGCTGTACAAGAAAGGGTTAACTCAGCAGGACTGAGTTACTCAAACCCTGCATATTCCCAAGACTTGTCTTCAAAACTAGCCTTGGCTGGCTCTTGGTAGATGAGTTCCGAACCTTTGGAATATTCTCCCTGATAAGATTTCTGTATGCCTGAGGCCTTGGGTCGCATGGTACCAATGCCATCAGACAGCTTATTCTAACAATGTGATTTACAGTGAACGCCTATTACTTCTAGGGGCAGGGTAGGAAAAGTCTGAGGGGCTAAAGCCTGTCATGCAGGTGCTGCAAGCCTAAGTGACTGACCAACAGTAACAACCCTGGACACCAAGGCTCAAGTGAACTTCCCTGGTTGACAACTTCGTGCATGTTGTCACACATTGTTGTTGAATTAAGGCCATCTATGTTATGCCACTGGAATGGGACACCTGGAAACTTGTGCCTGAATTCTCCTAGACTTCACCCCAGGTGCCTTTTCCCTTTGCTGATGTTAATCTGTATGATTTTGCTGTAATTAACTATAACCACGACTCTAACAGCTTTTCTGAGTCTGTGAGACCTTCTAGCAAATCAAGTCTGAGCATGGCCCTGCAGACTTCCAACTCACTTGCTAAACTCAAATTCAGGAATGTCAGGTTCTCCTCAAGTGGCTGTTTCTTGGTTGCCGGCTTAATTCACATACTTGTCTATTATCTTTACAGACCAGTAAAGTTTTACCTTAATCATTAAAAATGCTTTCTTTATTCATAGACAGGTCAGCTATTTGCTTCCTAAATATGAAAGAAACTCAAGAAAATTACAAGAAAGAGACACAATCATGCTATATACTTTTTTTTCCTTTGAGATGGAGTCTCGCTCTTTAACCCAGGCTGGAGTGCAATGGCACGACCTCGGCTCGCTGCAAGCTCGTCCTCCCGGGTTCATGCGATTCTCCTGCCTCAGTCTCCCTAGTAGCTGGGACGACAGGTGCCCCTCACCACACCCGGCTAATTTTTTAGTAGAGACGGGGTTTCACCGTGTTAGCCAGGATGGTCTCCATCTCTTGACCTCATGATCCTCCCGCCTCAGCCTCCCAAAGTGCTGGGATTACATGCACGAGCCACCACACCCAGCCTTGTAATACATTTAAAGACTGCTAAAAGAGATAGTAATTATTCATGACAATGTGTGATGGTGATAGCTGTCTGGGTATAATTTCCTAAGGAGGAATTCTGAACCAGGAATTCATGGACTGGCTTCAGAGGTACATGAATCCCATAAAACTATAAGCCAAATGTTATATGTATTTACATTTTCAAGGAAAAGCTTTCAAAATCACTCACAAAGGAGTCTGTGACCCACAAAGCACTAAAACTACCACCATAGGAGATTGTCATAATTCTCTCCTAAATCCTCTTTACTCATGATTAGTCATTCAACCCATGTTTTCTAAGCATTACTTTCATCAGTTACTCTACCAAAAGCTTAGTACACAAAGATTAATAACTAATGCTCACAGCCCTTGAAGAGCTCCAATGACAAGTGAAGGAGAACACTGTAATACAATGTGGTAACCACTATATATAAAAAATATTGCCCTGAATACTCTCCCAGTTCTCAGATCACTGTGGCTCGCCTATGTTGATGAGATAAGGGCTAAACACCTAGTCTAACAAGACTTTTAGTTTGGGGTTCCAACTTACTTCTCACACGACAAATGCTATCTAGGGCCACACACCTCTCACCATTATAATAATCATGTCTTTCATGACCTTGGTCTTTACATATAACATCTCTCTGTCTAGTTTAAACCTATCTTCTTATCTGACTCATCCTTTAAGACCCTATTTCAACAGGATCTTTTCCATGATGTGCTCTAAACCTCGCCCTTACCTTCACAATAATTGGTAGCTCCTTTCGATATGTTCCATAGTGCTCTTTGCATACCACCTTTAGAACAGCGCAAATCAATCTATTTACAGCTTGCTGTTAAAGTGTCTTTCATTGCCTTAGGAAGGGCCAAGCTTGTTTTGTTTTTCACATCTCTGAATCCTGGTTCCTTAGGTAGTGATCAGAAAAATACTTGCTAAAATAATGTTTCCCAAACATACTGGGAGAGAAAAGGATGTGTAAGTCGGGTACAAGTTTTGAAAAAATATTTTCGTTTCAAAAGATAATCTAAAAACAAGAATAAACATTCAAGATCATGAGTAGCCACTGTCTCAACACTGGCACTAGGCTTTTACTGCTGCTGCTTCAGTTGTGTGAAGATCCCCTTCAGGCCAAATGTTCTTGCGGCACACTACACACAGCATAAGTTTCATAGTCATTGTAAAAGAAAGAGTAAAAAATAAAGGGAATTTGAATCGAGCACATGGCAATACAGGCATGGCATGCATATTCAAAAACCAATAGCCTAACAGCCAATACCATATATGCACTTTATTATACGCAAGTGTTATATGGGTCCTGTATGTGTAGTACAATTTGCAAACATTTGTTAGCAGTAAATACAATTGTAGATATGTCATGTTTTTCCATTCTCATTTCCAGCAATAACTGGTTTAGAAAATCATGTAATGAAAATTTCAATAATGTCAAAATATTAACCTTATCTTCCAATGAACAAAATGGATGACATCTCAGTAAAACTTATAAGCCTGTATTTGAGGAATGCTTGCTGGCAGGTGTTTTGGTTAGGTATGATGTCTCCTCCCGAACTTACCAACAAGGCCTTGAAGTCATTAATACCCTCCTGCATAACATTACTGATGAGAAGAGGCACTACTCACAGCTTTTATTATCACTGAAGTTAAAATACAGAAACAGATTTAAAATGGAATTAGACCTAAAGCTATTTTTTTCTACTGAGAAACCTAAACATCATCTGTCACATGGAATAAATGTATTCATTTGAATTTGTTTTTTTTTTTTTTTGTAGTTGTCTTTGTATTTAATTTGCAGATTTGGTTTATAGTGGTGTATGAGCCAAGAACATAAGGGTTTTATATCTAGTTTCATGTCTACAGAATTTAAGTAACATTATGAAAAATACACTCTGTACTTCTCCTTTCAAAGAGGTCATTACATTATGGTAAATTTGAAAAAGTCAGTGCTAAAGGGTTTCTCTTAACTAGTCTTTCAATAAGAAGAGGTCACTAGACAAATAAAAACACCACAATAACATAAAGCTTAACTAGGCAAATATTTCTCTCTCCAGGGAATTAAAAAATTCCATTTCACCACTTGAAATCAGTCTTGATTGACAAGACTGCTGTTATGTGATACGGCAAAATCATTTAGGGAAAAACTAAAACAGGAACTTAATTTTTTCCATGAACATATGAGTTTTAATTGCCATTTGTTAAAAAAAAATTCAAATTTATTTTACTGATAGATTTGGCCCCTGGCTCCCCACCCGCCCCCCTTTTATTCAACTAGGTTTTTAATTTTTAAATGCATATACAGGGCAAAATTTCAATCTAAAAAATGTATACGATGACATCTCCTTCCACCAGTCCAAAGCCCAAGTTCTCCTCACTCCGCAACACATCACCTTGACTCTTTCATTTGATTCTGCAATTATTCACTAAGCATCTCTATATGCCAGGAACAGTGTGGGCTATGAGGTGTAGAGATGAATAAGACAAGGTATTAGAACTTGAGTAGTTCACTAGGGTGGAAGAGAAAGGCATTAAACAGATCATTAAAATCCTGAGTCCTGAGGAGAATGATCAAAGTGTTTCTACTCAGGTGTCGTAGAAGAGATTATCAAGAAAAGCTGCACCAGCATTCAAGTCAGAACTTGGAGAATATGTACAATTTGTTAGACAGATGAGGGTGAGAAAGCTTTCCTCACTGGGTTTTCTTTCTCAGCGGCAGGATTTCATCCTTAGTGGCTGGCATACCAAGTAAGATGATCAAATTTAAATTGTTCAAGATGCTAACCACTATGTTTTATTTCATCAGGAAAATGAACATAATACCTTTCTGACCTATTTCATCACCTGATTGAGCTAATCAAATGAGATACTGTACATTATTAACACATTTGGAAACTAACATAAACGATTACACAAACACAAAATTATCCCATATGATAAATGGCATTGTTCCCATGTGGTTTTTATTCACAGCCACCAAAGGTAAACTTCTTCCCAAAAGGAGTGACAAAATTCCACTGTAGAATCCCAGACTAACAGAACCACATGAAACTTTGAATATCATCTAGGTAATTCAGTTCTGTCATTTTATTAATGAAGAAACCAAAACTTAAGAATACCAAAACGATTTTTAAAATTTTTTAAAGAAAACCAAAAACCAAAATGATTTACACAAATATTCTACCCAGATTACAGGTAGATGTGAATCCTCACTATATTCTCAACAGCCCACAGGTAAAATCTATGCAACTATTCGCTGTACCACTATCCCCATGCTAAGTAATCCTAAACTTTAAAGACTCCCAGGTGGACCTGATATGGTTTAGACTCCTCCTACAGTTTTGAGTCTTCTGCTTGATAGCAAAAATAAGAACCAAATCCCCTGTTTAGGACCTTTCTACTACACTGTCCAACTTTGCCCCCAATCTCTAACAGAGGGCACAGCTTTCTTAATTTTGAGATGCACATTTCTCTAAGTTTTACATTTCTAAAATCCAAATACAATTTACAACCAAAGTAAAAAGAAAACTCCGGCCTCCAGACTGAAAGGTTAAGACATGATGAGTTGTAACCTATGCATGTGCAAACTTGGCTATACACAGAAAATATTACAAATTGTGTATCCCTCATGCAAAATGCTCAGGACCAGAAGTGTTTTGGATTTAGGATTTTTTTCAGATTTTGGAATATTTGCATATACATAATGAGACATCTTGGGAATGGGACCCAAGTCTAAATATAAAATTCATTCATGTTTCATATATGCTTTACATATATAGCCCGAAGGTAATTTAAAATAATATTTGAAATAATTTTGAGCATGAAACAAAGTTCACGTTAAGTACTTACGTGTAGAATTTTCCACTTGTGGCATCATGTTGGTGTGCTCAAAAGGTTTTGAATTTCAGATTGGGGTGTTTGACCTGTATTCATTTCACCATCACTGTAATTACTTGTCTTGATAGCTCCCTTGCAACTATACTTTAACTTAGGGTGAACAAGGATTTTACTATGATTCAGCACTAAAAGGAAAAGCTACTGTGTACACAGAAAATTATAGCAGAACCATGCCAGGAAATACAATTACGAGCAGTGAATTTTTCAAATATTGCAGAATAGATCAGAATTTTCAAAGTTTGCAGATGTTAGCATGGTGACATGTAGACGTCAAAGGAAGTGACATGAGGAAAAAGAGACGACAGAACCCTTGGGGTTATTATTCACGGTATTATAGTATCAGGATAACAACTCTGGGGTAACATATCCCAAGTTGAGATCTTGGCTCTTGGGCCCAATATAAAGGATTTCCTTGGTTGCCTCATTTCAGTACGTCTCGAGGTCACACATGGAAGGAAGCACTATTACTTCTATCTACTGCCAGGGCTACCCAGGGTTAATTCACAAGCCCTATATCTTGCTAGAAAAGCTAAGAGGTAAACAGCTGTGTATAGTACTAATATATGGAACAGACACTTCTATCACCCTTGTTAAAGAAATAAAAATTAGCACCAGAAACCTTGTCTTCCCAGGCTTAGTGTGTCATCATCTATACAACCTACTCACAGTCTTTTTATGCATATGTTTGAATACTCTTTCCTTTTTCAACCCTTGTTACTGGCCCTCTCCAGCCTTCCATCACCATCTTCCTCCAATTCAGAGTTCAACTGAAATCTCTCTTTGAAATTCACTAGCAAGGCCCTTATGGTCAAATTCAATATTCTTTTCAAAACGTTTCAGGATATGAGACAGAGTGCCACCCTTTCTTTATTAGTTTTTATATGACATTACAGTTCCCAAACTTTGCATTTGGCCCTTTGGTACATCTCAGATCTACATCTCCAAGCCTCTTGGCCTTTTACCTGTGCTCCAAACTTGTATTTTAACTACACCCAGGAAACACTCTGCTTGGCTTCCTTATCTATGCAAAGTCAAGCAGAGAGTTTAAAATCCAGTTTTTTCATCACTCTGACTTTGCTGGTGATGACCCTTATGTTCCTCACTCTACCCACTACAGCACAACTATACTTTTCTTCGCAGTGAGAGTATTTCCAAATATTACAAACATGTACCAACAGGAAAGTAAAAAACCTAACATGCACAATGTGCTTTATTCAGTTTGCTTCACTACAGCTGAAAGCAGAGCTCATCACTGCTGGCAAAGATGAAGGCAAAAGTTAGAAGTTATTTTAAAAAACCCTTTCAGGGACTAATGTCAGCCCCTTTTATCATCCAACCTATTCTACCCCAGTTCTTCTGAGTAATCTGCCTTATCCCTTTTCTCCATTCTCAACACCACGCCCCCTTCTCAAGATGTGCCCTCTCTTCTCCCTCATCCACCTCTGGAGTAAAGCATACTATACAGATTTTCCTCTTCTTTTTATTAAATATGTTGCTTTATCTCTGTATACATGGCTAAAACCCTGACCTCCAACACCCTCCAGCCTACTATCCTAGGTTTTGTTCCTCAAAATACTCAGTTCTCAATTCAACCCTCCTGGGGCTACCCTGCAGCAGTAATATCAAAGTAAGCTTGTCAAAATAGAGAACACCATACAATGTACACAAAATTTTCCTCTAGTCCAGATAATATTTCACCCGTGAATTTAGGGCATCAGAATAAACATCTGATTTTTTTCCAGATAAATTCCATTTACTTCTGCCACTTTTAAAGAATTTAAGATGTATTGTTTATCATTTAACCCACATCACATCTTAAAATAGGGCACTCCCAAATTCACAAGCTCTTGTTTTTCCACATTATCTTCATTTTCCAGTCTCCTAGTCTCAATGGAATTAGCCAGTATAATGTTAACTGGTATCAGAGAAAACACACTAAGAACAGGCTGCCCAAATGGCAAGATGGGATTTAACAGGGCAACTAATACAAAGGCTTTCACTAATATTCGAAATAAATCACACAAGTACAGCATAAAGATCTGGTTAGCAGATTTGAGGAGTTTAACAACTCATTTGAAAAGAGTCAGAGCCTTTATCTTTCAGTCCATTAACTGTACTATTTAGAGTTGTCTGAGGAAACAATAGGTGAAAGCAAAAATCCAAACTTGCAGATGTTCATTACAGTATTTTATGATTGAAAACCACCTATGTGAATGACAATACAATGACAGAATGAATCCTGATCCAATCATAAGTGAAAAACTATACAGCCATTAAAACTGGTATTTCAGAAGCATGTTTAAGGACAAGGAAATCGTCCTACTACTAAAGGGAAGGAAGTAAAGCTGTATAGTGTGATGACAATTATAGTCCTTTCAAGTGACCTTGTTTTTGTTCCACTTCAATGAGATGAGGGGATATTCTAATATACAGAGCAGATGCGTGCACTTTGCCTTACCCCAGGCCCTGAAAAGAAATGGAGAAACTTCTGTGTCTAATGGTGAGTGGTAAAACAATAACCGAATTTCTTATTTGCTCTCAATCTAAGTATGCTATTACACAGTTTCTTACTAGATTTTAATTTGACTAGTGGGTAGGTATTATAAGGATATGGTAGTTAAGCTGATGGAACTCAGAGACAGAAAAACAAGTTAAAATCCTATCTTTGCCAGTCAGGCACTGAGTAATCCTGAGGAAGTCACTTAACTTATTTGAACTTAAATTTCTTCAACTTACTTCCTAAATTCATAACATGCTAACAGTACCAATCTCAGAAGGTTTGAGGGTTAATGAAACAGCATACATAGAATACTTAGCACAGTGCCCAGCACATAAAAAAATGCTCAAAAATTACTTTATGTACTTTTTCAGCAATTATTTCTTTAGTGCTCCTACTATGTGCCAGTCTCTGGTCTAGATGCTAGACAGAGAATCAGAGCTAACGCTGAGACAGCTCTGGGAGGCAATACTGACACAGAACACAACATAAACCATATGTACATAAAACAGTGAATGTTCATGGTACCTCTATCATCTCTTTCTCCTTCATAAATATTCATATAGTTTTTCAACAACATGACTGAACAGACCTGGCTCAAGAACTTCACTGTAGTAGCATTAGGCACACACAGAAAGTATATTTTCAGTTCCAACCCAAATTAACAGTGTAGGGACACATCCAATGTATGTATGTAATATCCCTAACTAATAAACAAGTTAATGTCTACTTAGCCATAAAATGTTCATGCTGGAAGGAAAGTGAACAGAAGTATCAGATCCCAGCTCCTTTAGAGATGAAGAAACAGAAATGTCCTAATAGTTACATCAACATAATCTAGATTTACTCCAAAAGTACACAAAGAAAAAAAGGATTACTTGATAATCTACGGTGATTTCCACCCCTACTCCCCACAACCCCTCACGTAGAACAAAATGAAAAATTCAAATTTTCCCTTTGGAAAGCACAAGTGGCTGTAGGAGACACTGGCTTGGCTGCACAGATAATAAGGCGTAATAATGAACGTAAATGAAAGTGGCAGATCATCCTGGGCTAGGGGAATGACATACAAAACAGAACTGTGGCAGAGAAGGAACTGTGGTAAGAGAACTGTGGTAACCACTCCCAGCTGCCATTGACTCGGGGCAGAGGAGAGCAATACCTGGGCCAGCAAACAGCGAAAGATCTGCTGAAGCCACAGTTGAAGAAATGAACTGATGGTCCTGTGCAGTTAGTAATTTTAGAAGCAGAAAGCAAGGCCTGAACACCTTTTTCTCAGAACCCGACAGTGAATGTAACCTGTGTAGCAAGAAAGAAAAAAACCTTTACGAGGACAGAGATAATCAGGATAAGATTCCTCCCCTCAAGTTTACAATGCAGAGAACACGCCACTGATAAACAGTGATGCAAACAAAGCGCACAGATCAGAGGACAGAAAACGGAGATTTCTCTGAAAGACGACACCTAAACTAAGACTTAAGGAAAGCTAGTGAAGAAAGGAAAGTCATTTTAGGTAGAGGATATACAAAAACATCGTACAAAAGATGCCAAAATCGGCCAGGTGCGGTGGCTCATGCCGGCAATCCGAGCACTTTGGGAGACGGAGGTGGGTGGATCACGAGATCAGGAGATTGAGACCATCCTGGCTAACACGGTGAAACCCCGTCTTTAGTAAAAATACAAAAAATTAGCCGGGCGAGGTGGCGGGCGCCTGTAGTCCCAGCTACTAGGGAGGCTGAGGCGGGAGAATGGCGTGAACCCGGGAGGCGGAGCTTGCAGTGAGCTAAGATCCTGCCACTGCACTCCAGCCTGGGCCACAGTGAGACTCGGTCTCAAAAAAAAAAAAAAAAAAGCAGCCAAAATAAAAACTTGAGCCAGGCATGATGGCATGCACCTGTAGTCCCAGCTACTTGGGAGACTGCGGCAGGAGGATCACTTGAGCCCCAGCAGTGTGAGGCTGCAGTGAGCCATGATCAGGCTACAGCACTCCAGCTTGGACAACAGAGTGAGATCCTGTCTCAAAAAAAAAAAAAAAAAAAAAAAAGAAAACAATAAGGGAGTTTGGCAGTTTAGGTGATGTAAACAAAAACCAAAAAAATTGATAAAATTCAACAGCTGTTCATCAACAGCTCTTCATGATTTTTAAAAATCTCAGTAAACTGCAGTATTTAAAAAAAAAATCTGAAACAATCAGATTAAAGAAAAGGCATAAAAGCAGGCATTACATTTAATGTTGCATGATTGTTCGTTTTCCCCTGAAATCACAAATAAGAAAGGGATATCTATCACTACTTCTCAACATTATATTACAGGTCTGAGTGTAATAAGAAACAAAAGAAAGACAGACTAGACAGAAACAGAAGTACCATTACTTGCTGAGAACAACTATGTACATGGAAAATCCAAAAGTGACCTACAGATCAACTATTAGAATCAATTAGTAAATCTAGCAAGGTCACTAATACAAGGTTACTCACTATATCAAAAAAAAATTAAGTTTAATTTAAAAATCATTCTTAAACCAGCAACAAATAGAAAACATTTTTTAAAAATCTAAAAACTAGGAATAAACCTAACAAAAGACAGGTAAGACCTCTGCAGAGAAAGCTTAAAAAACATTACTCATTAATAGAAATTACAAAGGAGATAAAATAAAATTTTAAAATGTATTCATAAATGGAGAAAAATGACAAGCTCCTAACTGGAAGATTCAATACTGTGAAGAGGTCAATATTCCATAAAGTGATCTGTAGATTCAATAAAATCAAATCAGAATCCCCACAGGGTTTTTATTCAGTGGGAACTGACAAGTTGATTCTGAAATTTATATGGAAAAACAACATCCCAAGAATGACCAAAGTAATCTCTGGAAGACTTACACTACTAGATATCAGGACTCATAACATCATAATAATTAAGACAGTATTGTAATGGCACAAGGACAAATAGGCAAACAGAACAGAGATTCCAGAGAAACAGACCCTCACATGTACAACCTCTTGATTTATGATGAAGATGATACTATTGTACACTGGGGGAAAGAAGGTATTACCAATAAATGGTTCTGAGTCAACCAGGTATCCATATTTTAAAAATAATAAAAATCTCATACCATAATAAATAACCAACTCCAGATGGACTACACATCTCAATGTGAAAGGTAAAACAAACCCTTTAAATGAAAACACAAAAACATTTTTAAAACATTTGGGTCAGAAAGAGGAAGCAAACAGGATTCAAAAAGCACTTAACCTTAATGAAAAAAATTGAAGGCTGGGCACAGTGGCTCACGTCAATAGTCCCAGCACTTTGGGAGGCCGAGGCAGGCGGATCACCGGAGGTCAGGAATTCAAGACCAGCCTGGCCAACACAGTGAAACCCCGTCTCTACTAAAAATACAAAAAAAATTAGCCAGGCGTGGTGGCGGATGCCTGTAATCCCAGCTACACATGAGGCTGAGACAGGAGAATCGCTTGAACCCAGGAGACAGAGTTTGCAGTGAGCTGAGATCGTGCCACCGCACTCCAGCTTGGGTGACATAGTAAGGCTCCGTCTCATCTGAAATGTTCATCTTCCTTGTCAAACAAAACGCCAAAGCAAGCAGTTAAATTGCAGTTGCAGTCTCTTAGAAGAACACAGCTGAATTAAACCAAGCAAGGACAGAAAAGCCTGCCAAAATGAAAGAGCTTTTGTATTATTTATATAATATTTGTATTTTTATAATATCTCTAATCATTAAATTTTGGACTCCCTTGGGGCATAAAGATATAAGCATCTAGTGTTGACTGAACTTCGTTCAGGGGAACATTTGCCCTTTGAGACTAAACTATATGTATATGAAAACTTAGGCTTGAGATGTACTGCAATCAAGCTAATAAAGTTTTCAGACCTCAAAATCTACATGCCGAGGCTTGGCATTAGGATATGGGTTTCCAACTGCTGGTAGCATTGATACAGTAGCATCTTCGCTAATGAAGAAAGTGGTGGGTTGGTTATTAAAAGATAAGGATCTGCCAGGCTCAGAGGCATAAGGGTCTTGATGTCATTTATTCCTTGGAGAACTGAAGATACAACACAGAAGACTATCTTGCAGAATTGTGAAATCTATATACAAGACAAAAATTACTAGGCTCTAGATAATAATTTAGAATGGTTCACAGGTGATTATCCTCATTTCTTCCATGAGACTTTCCTTTTTCCCAGTTACAGAGACTAAGCTAAATCAGATGGAAGCACCCAATTGCTTAGGGCAACGACACTATTTCCTCAGGGACACACCATCTGTTTGCAATGCACAGCTAATTCTGAGCCTGGTGGTCCTTGCAGTTTCCCTTAAGACTTCTGCCTGATGCCTAAAATCCCTTAAAACTCCTCCCTCCTTTCCCTTCTCCCATGGTAAGGCAAGAGCAGGCCGGATCTGACAAAACTTAAATGATAGATGAGATCTAGATAAAATACTTATGTGGCCTTATTATTATTATTATTATTAAGAATAAAGAGGAAGAAACAATTATGATCATGGGGAGAAAGAGAATGTGAGAGCAGAAAGGCTCAAGTTTATATATGCATCGAAATAAGGAGGAAGAAAACAAAAGGACAATGTACCATGGAAAGAAGGAAAGGAAAATAATGGAAAGGGAGAAAAAAAGAGCATCTCTTCCTAGAAAAGTAATCTACGATGCTGTGTTAATCTGCCAGTGCTCTGGTGGGACTGGCAATCAGAAACTGTCTTTCCTCACTGACAAATATGACCAGACTCTGGTCCCTGGTTTGTAATTTTTTTCCCAAATGTAAAATGAGACAAAATAACTAAAACTACTTTAACTTGTTTATTTTGATAAAATAATTACATATAATTATTGTTGAAGGAAATCTACAATACACAATCTTGGGTATTTTTATTTAATCTATTGCACATTGAATAACAAAATTAAAATGTCAGTTTTTCAACTGGAGAAAGTACTCAAATCAACAACCACGTGCTGAACAAAGAGACCCAATTAGAGCACATTATAGTTTGATTTGGAAATGAATACATCAAGGAAAAAAATAAAAAACCCATACGTATATCGTGTGCATGCATACAAATGAAAGGGCAGTTACTGCTTTTCTATCTCTGTATTTCTCTTCAAGTTTAACTCTATCCTCCATGTTCAGTGCTCCCAAATATCTGTATTAGTCCTAGTTTCTCGCAGAAAAAGCCATTTGTTTTTGCCTTTTCCCAGGGGACCTATTTGTAATTCAATGCATATTTAAGAATCGTATAATGTAGAAATGTAACAGGATGCCTGAACAAGGTGTCCTAGAACTATAAATATACACTATTATGTAATCAGTGAGGTTTACACCTAGGAAATCTAGATGGAATGGTTTTCCTGAAGCAAATGAACAAAAATAAGGAGGTTCAGTCTCGGTGGTGAGAACAAGGAAACACTGGAACAGACCTGAAGTAGCTCTGCAACTGCAGAAAAAAGGAAAAGTGAATCCTTACAAATTATGGAGAGTGATAAACCCGAACTGTTCACTTTATTTCTCAATGGCCCATGTACAAAGACTTCTATAAAAGCTTCTGCTCAACAACAGAGACAAGCTTGTTTTTCCCAATGAAATCAGAATGCTTCCAACCAAAGAATGCCCTCATGCTAATGTACATGCCTATCTTTTCTATGAATACTGGGATTACTGTGAGACCAGTACAGCAGGGCCACACTCTCAGATAAGTGTGGTCTCTCCTAAAGTAATAATTCCCAACGTCCATTACTCAGGAATGAAGCAGTTTTTCAAACAAGAAACCCAAGCAAAGACACTCTGGATCTTGCTGACTTGCACGTGTTTGAAGGTAAACGTCTGGCTCTGCCTTTGGTGGCAGTACTCAGATGAAGTACCAAATGGAGACACACCAAAAGATAAGGGCATGAGAAAAATGTCTTTGTAAGCCAGACTGAATAGTTTCATGTTGCTCTCTATTTATTATCCTCTAGCTTTTAGCAAAGCTTGATTTAAATGTCCTAGCCTCACATCAGCTGTTCCACTGGCATTAGGGAAAGACTAATGTGTTCATACTTGGATCAGGGACTTAAACTGGAGAAGAAAGATGGAGGCAGCAGCACTAAATTGAATCCTCAATACGTGTCAAAGGGGAAGCCTCGGAACAAGAATCAGATTATTGCCAGATCCAGTAATAACCTCTTACCACTTGGAGATTCTCCCTGTATTATAATCTTGGCGTGTGGGGTTCCACTTTATTAAGGAAGGTGGCAGCCTCCTCATGAATTCTCGATAGGCAATGAGATCTATGCAAATTATCAGTCTTCCTTACTTGCTTTGGTTACCAGAAAACTCAGAGCTAAGTAAGTACTGTGTTCAACTTCTAAAGCTTTCCTCAGCTAAACTTACGGATAATTGTTGTATTTCTCTTTGCCTTTTTAACTTACTGATTCTTATCTTTTGTGGTCAGATTTGGTCTTACTGAATTTGGTATTATTTCAAGCTTCCAAAATCCTTTTTTGGAAAATGACCGGAATACAAGCCAATCAATGGATAAACTAACTTTTCTCATATAATACAGGAGTTACAAGATACTGCTCATCTTGAAGCCATGAATCCTAGGGATATTTAGACTATATTTGGCTAAAATTGGTAAGCAAGGAAGCTTGGACTTTGCCCAAAAGTACAGAATTCTAGAGGAGAAACAGAACTTAGAGATAAGTAAGTCCAACCTCCCACCTAATGTAAGAAATTCCTTCTACAATTTCTCAGACAGGTTATCTAGCCTCTGCCTGAATAGTTCCAGTGTGACAGGGAACATACTACCTTACAATGTTCCATTTTGACAGCTATGGTAGATAGTCATTCCTTACATTGAGCTGAATTCTGCCTTTCAGTCTACCAATTAATTCTACTTCTTCATTACACTGACATGTACTTCTTCTTTCCGAAGACATTCTTTCACTTATTTAAATATATAATAATTCCCCTTCATTGAATACCTACTGGTGTCAGGCTATGTACTAAGTGTAAATACTACTGTACACTATCTTCACAACGATCAGGTAAATTAGGAAGTATCCTCTTTGAAAAGCGAGTCACAGATACACCGATTAGACTCTAATTACAGCCAGGTATGTTGGGGCTTATATACTACTCCTATAAACAAAGATTTCATTAAATTTCTGACAACCAAGTCACATGAATTGAATCTGCCTTCAAAACTGAAAGAAAAATTTAAGTTAGATCAATCCAAACAGAAAAGGAGAGATGGTCTAGGGATACAACGGCACCAGTGTTTGGTTCATTGGGAAAAACAACAGGAAGAGCATTTAAAAGGATAGCCATCAGGGAGCTCCAGGAAATAGTAAAGCTGACACCTGTAACATCAGCAACCATGACCGGAGGCCTAGGCCGCAAGCAGGAAACTTCCTCTCTTTTATCTCAGCCAAGAACCACACTCGCAAGAGATCAAACGCATTACTGCAGAGAAAGCTGCACCGTCTGAAGATTAATTTCAATACAACCAGAAGATCACGAGTAATTCTGATTATATACGTCTTTACTAAGAGAGGTGGGAGAAAAACAGAAAGCGTGAACCTGCAAAACAGGAGAGAACTATATCCCAGCAAACGGACCAGGACTCCAGATACAGGCTAGGACTAAATAAAAACTCCATTTAAGGTAGCGTTTTAGGACACTAGAATCCTCCCACCCTCAAAAGAGAAAAAGAGAGAGAAAGAATATGAGGTGAATGCTAGATGCTAGTAGCCACTTCTTTGCTTAAGGTTCTCTCCCATTTCCAACTAGGTTCCATTTTTTACCTTTGCTGACTACTGAGCAATTTTATTTGGCTACCATCACCTCAAACTCAACATGCTTAAACCAGAATTCATCTCCCCTTAATCCTCGTGCCAAATTACTCATTAAGTTAAAGGCATTATCCAGCCTTAAAAAGCTTGGAGTCATTCTTTTTTTCTTTCATGGAGTCATTTCTGTACTCTACCTCTTTACAGCTAAAACCTACTGCCACTCAACAAATATTTACTGAGTGCCTAGGATGCACCAGGCACTTTCTACACACTTGAGATACGTTAGTGAACAAAACAAAGACATTCACTTTCACAAAGTTTAGAATGATAGGAAAGAGACAATAAACAGTAAATAAGTATATATGATAAGTAAATACAGTATGTTAGAAGGTATTGTTACAGAGAAGGAAAGCACTGTAGGATGATGACACCATTTTAAAAGGTGGCAGGATAAGCCTCACTGAGAAAAAGGTGCCATCTGAGCAACGACTTGCAGGAGGTGAGGGAGGAAGCCATGCAGGTATGTGAGGGAAGAGCACACAAGCAAGGGAACAGTCACACACAGGCCCTACTACCAATTCCTCTGATTTCTTTGTTTCAAATGTCATACAGTCACCATTTCACCCCGTTCCCAATGCCATCAAACCAACTCCAAAATCTCCCTGGGTAGCCACCCTGACCCATTCCCCTGTGGCACAATTAGACATTCTTTTTCCCCATTAAAACACTCACCTGATTTTCAAGGCCCATAATTCTCTGCGCCCAACCTTTACACCATGAACTTCCATTTCTCCCCTTAGAATTCTTGAAACTTAGAATGTTGTTTCTCCACATACGCCATCCTTTCCAGCTAAGAGGTGCCTCCTTTCCACCACACATCCACTCAAAGCCCTATCCTCCTGCAAGGCAGAGAGATCAAGTCCTACCTCCTCTGTAAAGCAGTCCCTGCGGTTGCTAGTACTGAGTCTGTAGTCATATTTCCTCAGCATCAATTTTTTAACAAGCAAGACTGCCTCTCACTTTTCCTATATTTCTCATCATGTTGATCACTACTAAATATTTGCTAAGAATAGATGAGCTATTTCCTCTGTAAACTGAAGCTCTTTGTCAATTTAAACACTTTTATTAGCTTTCATAAACTGCTGAAATAGAATGATTAAAGAATGGTTTGTTGTTGGTTTTTTGGGGGTTTTTTTTGTTTGTTTTTTTGAGATGGAGTTTCACTCTGTCGCCCAGGCTGGAGTGCAGTGGCGCGATCTCAGCTCACTGCAAACTCTGCCTCCCGGGTTCAAATGATTCTCCTGCCTCAGCCTCCCAAGTAGCTGGGATTACAGGTGCATGCCACTACGTCCAGCCAATTTTTTGTATTTTTAGTAGAGACGGTTTTTTTATTTTTTGAGACGGAGTCTTGCTTGGTCGCCCAGGCTGGAGTGCAGTGGCGCAATCTTGGCTCACTGCAAGCTCCGCCTCCCAGGTTCATGCCATTCTCCTGCCTCAGCCTCCTGAGTAGCTGGGACTACAGGCGCCCACCACCATGCCCGGCTAATTTTTTGTATTTTTTAGTAGAGACAGGGTTTCACCATATTAACCAGGATGGTCTCGATCTCCTGACCTCGTGATCCGCCCGCCTCGGCCTCCCAAAGTGCTGGGATTACAGGCCTGAGAGACGGGGTTTCATCATGTTGGCCAGGCTGGTCTTGAATTCCTGACCTTGTGATTCACCCACTTCGGCCTCCCAAAGTGCTAGGATTACAGGTGTGAGCCACCGTGCCCAACCCAAGAATGGTTTTTTATACTTAAAAAAAAAAAAAAAAGGGTGCGAGATTTGCTAAAATGTTAATAATGGCTGGTGATGGCTTTTTTGTTTTCTTTAACACAAATTTTAAATCCTGTGCTTATGTTACTTTTAGAGGAAAAGAATTTGCTATGAATATATGTATAAATCAATACTAATAATAAGTAATCAACTATCACTGGACTTGTCAGGGAGACTCAAATTACCTAAAAATATAATGTTAAAAAAAGACTGTTAGTATCTGAATAGCCCGCAGTTGCAAAGAAATAGTAAAACTGTAATCAAGACAATCTGAAGCAAATTCTCATGGTTTGCAAAAAAGAAAAAGGAAACTTTCCTGCTGAAGTGGCTCTAACAATGTATTTACTCTATACGAAAGCAGCATGGACACACGTGACTCCATCATAAGTAGAGGAGCATTTGCATAGGAAAAGAGCACATACCCTGGAGTGCTCACATGCAGGCTCCACCTTCCATTAACAGCATAACTTCAGTTTCCTGGTCCATAAAATGGAAACAAAAAGGGTCTTCTTTCATAGACATGAACTAGGTTCCAACCTGAGTAAAATTATGTCAATTCTGCCTACCCAGGCAGATGGGGTTTATGGTAATACAAAATCATTTGAGTCTCAGTGGTTGAACTACTGTTAGTCTACATCTGTGCCATTCAAAGCAGTGTCTTCCTTTTATATATGTATTTATGATTAGAGGATGAAAAACAAAATACTAACACCTTTGGATAATGTTTAAGAGAGCTGAAAAGAATCTTGGGGTAGAGCCAATGTTATCAAAACCTACAGTTATCTTCTGAGCACTGGTCACCTGTATCTGGGAAAAAATGGACTTAAGAGTTTGGAAATTAACCAGCAAATAAATAAGTTTTGGTACTCTATACAACTACCATTCAAGTTTGGTTATGAGAATTAAATGATGGCATATTAGCCATGGTCAAAGAAAAAAAAAGACAGAAGAGAGAATTAAACGAGACGGGTAGAATACGTAGCACATTCTTGTAACCCTTCAAGAAATTTCAAAGCAACCTGTGTGTATACTCTGCAAATCAATTTTTTTTTTAAAAGTTAGATTAGAAATCATTCCTTGAGGGAGCAGCTTTACAAAAGACTTGATCTGATCTATAAAATTGGACCATAAAACCAACTGGACTTCGTCCACTAGTATTTAAGAAAGTGATGTCTGAGATGAATAATTACAAGCCTACCAACCAATTTTCTTCATGATGAAGAAGGGTAGCCACAAGAAACTTACCTGGAAAGCAAACAAAACACATAAAATTGGATCTAATTCAGAGCAGCAAACAATTTTAATGTTTATGGAGACTGCCTGAATTTGACATTGAGAAAATTCAGTTAAGAATGGTACTAAATATTATCCTAAGTATTGCAGTTAGGCTGGGCCAAAACAAACCATAAATTTTGAGAAGACTCCAAAAATTTCCTCAAGCTAGTTCTATGGGACAAAGCATAAAAAAATCCCTGAGAAATATGCCAGCATCTGCCCTCAATTTCAGAAGCAGGAAGCAAAGATGTGACCCAATCACATGATATCAAACCACAGTCCATCTGTTCAGAGAACTCTGTGTTACATAAGCCATGATCAAGGAAGAACTGCAAAAGGCAAGAGGTTTGTCGACATTTGCAAGGGGCTCTGTGGTTTGAAGAGACACGTTCTCACATTAGAAGGGCCATCCATAGGACAACAGCATTTTCAAAATTCCACTTATTACACATGAACATATTTGGTGCAATAAAATGACACTACAAGAATGGTGATGAGTCCCTGTAACTGTTCAACTAAGGCCTAGAACCTTTCAACAGGGGTCTTCCTCACATGAGCGGCCCCCCTCACAAGAACAAGATTTATCTTCCTCTTGATTATTTTTAATGTCAATTCCTCTCTTAATTTCAACAACAAAGCGGATCATCTAATATTCTAAACCAAGGCCTTTTAATTACACCCCAATTCAATTAACCGTACTTACTCAAGACCATCTTCCAAACTACTATAGGCCTACTTTTCTCAATCAATAAGTATTATACTAGGTCCTTTTATCAGCAATTAAAAAAAAAAAAACAAAAAAAAACTGACCTTTCCCTTGAGGACTTTAAGGCTTTAATCATTCCCTCTCTCCTCTACCTTTAGAATTTACTTTTCATAAATTCTGTGAAGTTCAGGGCCTACTTCACTTAAGTAAGTCACTCATCCTTCCATGGATGCCAACACCTACCCCAACCCTGTCCCATCCCCACCTCCAAGTCCTTCACATTTTAAAGCACCATACAGGGCACGAGATGTGGAATCAGAAAATCAAAGTTCCTTCTCTGTTCTGCCCCTGTGTCACCCTAACAAATTCACCTGAGTCGTTTTTTAATCTGTAAATTGAAGTGATAATATACTTAGGACTTCCAACATTTGACTGCCTAGCCCTAGTGGCCATCCCATAATGTTATTCTCCCTCACTCATTCCACTTTGATTACTTTTGTTTTGTTTCCAGCTATGTACTATAGCTTTTAGGATTGGGGAAAAAATGATAGAAGTTAATACATCCAAATTCCGCAGTACAGAATAAGGAACCTAACTCGGAACAGTAACTTGCCAGTCAGTAAAAGCCTTGTTTCCTCCTTTGGAGTAGACCCCGGGACAGTTGGAGACACAACTTTAAGAGAACTTTCACACTCATCAAATCCCCCTCTGAATTCTACCCACCCTTCAAAGTCAGTTTAAGTTCTAAAGTGTCCAGGAAGCTTCCCCCATTCATTCCAGCCTACACTAATCATTTCCCTTTTTGAATACTAATGCCTCCCTACAAGAATTATATTAAAAATATTTAACAACTGGCACTACAAGGGTACCAACCAATAAGAAAGGATGTTTAACCAAAACACACATGGCCCAGTGGGAACTACTTGAACATCAGTCCTGCTCATCAGGAACAACACAGAATAGCAACCTCAAACTCAAATACCACTTTCTCATGTGATCCTCACAATCTCATGAATTAGGCAAAAGCAGGTATTGGCCCTATTTTCTGCATAACTGCTGGTGAAGGTGGGACTAATAACCAATTGCTTTCAACACACCATACAACTTTTCCTGATTATTGATACGGAATTATAAGTTAATATTGCATAAACCGGACTTACATAAAACAGTATAAATACTAAAGGAATGCTCAAATAGAAATCAACGAGCATTTATGTGGAATAGAATATAAAACACAGTGCTAAGTTCTGAGGCCATAACATAAAGAAATGGCATGAATCTTGTCCTCTGGGTACCTATAACACAGTCAAGTATTGTTAAGTAGCAGCACAGGCAGTAGAAATGGACAACACAAACTGTTAAGTGTTGCAGAGTTCTGGAAGACAAAGAATTCAAGAACTAAACCAGCACAGGAAGTCAGGGCTGAGAACTTCTCACACTCCCATAACAGGGGCAAAACTAAACGTGTAGTGAAAAGGCTGAACAGTCAGGAGTCAGTGAGAAAGAGAAATTGTTTGAAGGTCTGCAGTCATGGGAAATGAGATCCCTGGTAGGATACTCAGAGATGGCCCCAATCATAAGCTGCTCAAGTGTGGTTCTAAGTGCTGAATACAAATGGGAAATCTTATAAACCTTCATGGGGATGGCTGAGGAAGATTAGTTTGGCAGTAGCCCATAGAAAAGCCTAGATGAGAGAAACATGGGAAAGCAACTAGATTTGGAGGATAACAGGCAGGATTAAGCTGAAGGCTGCATACCAAGAAAGGAGGAGACATTCAAGAGGCATTCATAGAAAGAAGAGTTGGATTGGGGGCATGTTTTCAAACAAAAAAAGTTATGAAATGGCAGAAAGGAAGCAAACAGCATTCTCAGATGGGATATAAATATAGACATAGTGGTACTAAACTGTGTACTAGGGACAAGGAATCCATTTCCCTAGAGAAATCTATGTTGGAGAGAGAAGTTGGGCAGACAACAATAAAACATACTCAGAACATAAAAAAGTGCAAGTCTTTAAAAGAGAAGCCAAATTACAGAGGGGGAAAAAAAGCATTTGACCTTTTTCAGAATGTCTTTTAAGGGTGGACTGAGGCATCATCATAACCAACAAGGCAGGCAGACAAGCTGAGGCAGTCTGGGCTTAGAGTAATAAGCACCTGGACAGCTTTGTATTGTGTGCACGCCAAGGAGACTGTAAACTTCTCCAGGACATGGACTGAGCAATGTTCTGTATATTCAACTAAGTCCACTACTGTTACTTGAATACATGAACACTTCTTATGCTACTTTTGGTGGAAAAGAATGCACTGTGCTATTCAAGTTAATAGTGGTGTGGAAATGTTACCTGTGTTTCATGCCTAACTATACTGATTCTCCCAAATGTCCACACAGTTATCTTGCCTTCCTTCCTAGGCCAATATCAAAAATCCATTGTTTCCTCTAATGCAGGAGGCCCACGTGAAGGGACTCAGGAATGTGCTAAGAGTCGGAATGAAGCCTATCTGATATTCAAATCATGAGGACAGAATCTAAAGTGAATAATAAAGACCAACTGCTCAGCAGACGACTGAAGAAGAAAGATGGGCTACGCCAGATAGTATGATGTATATATATTAATATATAAGATATACAGGTTTTGAAAACTGAGATCTGAGTGAAAATCCTAGCTTTAGCACTTAGTTATTGGGTACTTAATGTGTCTGCACCCCACTTTTCACATCTGTAAAGTGGGGCAAATGCCACTACTCCTGAAAGTTTAGTTGTGGTGATTAAATAACGTACTTATACAATTGTGTATTTTATGCATTTACATCGCAGTAATGCATAATACATAGACGGTAGCTATTACGACTAATTATAATCGTCAGTCTTGATTTTTTAAAAAAAAATTCAACATCTTGTGTCCAGTTTCAGAAACAGAAATGTACTTTCACTGCATTTTAGTCGCTAACACTGAGGCTCTCTGTATTTTAGCTTCTAGTGCCTCAGTTCAGCTGCTAACAAAGTTTTTCACTCATCCCTTCGAGGATGCCAACCACCTACCCCAACCTGATTTAATATTTTGAAAAATTCAGCGAACATTCTTCCTTGAAAACCAGCTACACAGATGTCTGATTCAAACTATTAACTGTCACTCAAGAAAAGGAATATCGCGAGTGATGGTCTTTCGAGGAAATAAAAAGCGTTTAATCAATTCACAGTCATTCCCAAAATTTCCAAACCCCGCAGAACGAGCAAACGTTCAAGTTTCCACTACGAAAACAATCCGTAGCCTTCTGGTTACTGGACTCACTTCAACACTCCCCAGACGCACGAAAGAAGAAACATTCCGCGCATCTCCGCGCTTCCTTCTTCTCACACAAAGCCCCCCTGGCTGGAAGAGCAGCCCCTTCCAGCAGGGTCGGGTCGGGTCGGGTCGAGCCGGGCGGGAGTTAACAGCGGCCTGTGGACCCGGGGGGTCTCACCACACTTCGCCCCCGACTCCCACTGGCCGAAGCCCTAGCGGCTCAGAGCTCACACCCCGCCCAGCAGCCGCCTTCCACCCCAACCTCAAACCCCGCCCCGGGCCCGGCAGCCTTGGGCACGGACCCTCTTGGGGCGGGGGTCCCCGGAACAAGGTCACGCCGTGCCGAGGGGGCGGCGGCGGGCAGCCACCACTCTGCCAGTCCCCGCCGGCCTCACACTCTCCGCCCCTGGCCCTCGCCCACTCACACCCCAGAGGGCAGCCCCGGACCTCGGACGACTCCGCCCGACTCCACCTCCCCGGGGAGTCCCGAGCGGGGCGGCCTCGGGCAGCAGGACACGTCCGCCCGCGCCCGGACACACGCCCCTGCCCCGCCTCCGCTCCCCGCTTGCGGTTCGCACGGCGGCCGCCGAGCCCCGCGAGGCCACGAGAGCCCGGCCCGGCCCCGGCGCAGCCACCTGCGCCCCCGGCCCCGCGCCATGTTTGAGAAAGAGCAGGAGCGAGCCAGAGGCCGGGCCCGGCCCGCGCGCCCCACAGTCGCCCGCCCGCCGTGCCGCCGCTCACCCGTCGCCCCCGGGAGCAGCGCCGCCGCCGCCGCCGCCGTCGCCGCCAGCACGAGGAGGAGCAGCCGGGGACGCGGAGCAGCGGCCGCCGCCTCCATGGTCCCGCCGCCACCGCTTGTGGCCCGGCCCGGCCCGGCCGCCGCCTCACCCCAGCAAGCCTCGCCTCGCCCCACCTCCCCCGCTGCCGCGGCGGCCTCGCTCCGGCCCTTTGTAACTGCTCGGGGGACGCGCGTCCATTGGCTGCCGGGCTCCCGCCGGCCCCGCCTCCCCGCCGCCGCGAGCGGCCGAGCGGGACCCAGCCGGGAGCCCCGCCTGCGGGACCGCCGGGCAGCCAATCCACAGCCGCGGGTGCCGGTTTCTGGCCACGCCCCATGCTCCCCGGGGGCCGGGCCGCCAGACCGCGGCCCCGGCCGGATCCGCTGTCGGCTCCCGGCTCCCAGCTCCCAGAGGCCGCGTGGGGGCGGGATCTGCCAGCCAGAGCACCGCTGAGCCGCTAGTCCCGGAGGGCCGGGTAGAGCGATGGGTGTGTCTGTGTGAGTCTCTTTCGGAAAAAGGCTGTGGCCGCTCGAGGCTCTTTTCTTCTAACCTCCTCTAGGCGCGGAAGATCTGGTACTGCCTCAGCCCCACCCTGACCCCATTCACAGCCCCGCACCGGCAATCCCAGCACATGCCACCCCGATCCGCTGCAGCGCCAGGCCCCAGCATCCACTTCAACTTCCCCTCTCCAAGTCCACGCATCAACTTCAGCTTTCCCCCGAAGATCCCTCTTCAGTGCCCTTCACATGCGACTCACTCTCCTATTTCCTCCTGCGCCCAGCGGTCACCCCAAACCTAGCTCCCCCACCCAATTCCAAACCTAGAAAGTCCTCAGATCCCAGCCTCAGACCCAGATCCTGAGCCGAAACACACCTCCAAATAGCCTCCCGCCTCCCTCCAGCACAGACCCAGGATGGGGATCCAAACCGCTCTCCTCTCATCCCCATTCCCGATCCAGGTTGGAAAGGGAGGGTCCCCACCCCAAACCCTCAAAGGAGAGGTTCCCCCTTCTTAGCACCCAGCCCCCGTGGGGCGGAGGGGGAGCAGTCATCATTACTTTGAGCTGTGTCTGACACTCCTGTATAATAATCCTGAGGTGTCACTAAAAACCCAAATAAACTCTACGTTTTCATTCTGAATTCCTAATTTACTGCGAGACGCTCCACCCACCTTCCCTCTGCGACGCCAAAATGAGCTCCAGATTTGTAATTCTTCCTGTCAGACTAGTCCTTTCTTCAGACACAAACACAGCCAAGTAGGCTGTTACGTAGAACAGAGAATATTTTTCCGCAGAACCTTTTAAGGAGGAAGTTTTATTTTCTGTGTTATTTGAGCTTGGAATTAAATAAACCTTGATAGCAGGAATCAGAACCAGCCTCTAATGCCAATTTGTGCACTACTTTAGAATCACTGGGTGAGCATTTTCCGCACCTGTGAAGGCTTCCTTCCGGGAGATGAAAAGGGAAAGGGCGTGGATTTTGGAGCTAGGATCTGAGACCCGCGCGCTTTCTCCCTCCTGTCTAGGACACTTACTTAAGCAAGTCAGCTAACCTTTCTCAACCTCCAACAGACTCAGAGGCCTGCAACTTGCTCTAGACCGCAGCTCCAGCAGCCTCAGCAACAAACATCCCTCTTGCTCAGGCTGAGGGATTCCAGAGAGACGGCTTCTGGCAGGCTCCAGTCCCAATTTGCCCTCTCAGTTCCAGTTTCTTCAATGGAGATTTGGTGGGCTTTGTGCCACCTGAGGTCCCTAGACTGCCTTTTTGCTGCCCTATTTGCAATGTCTTGCATAAGATAAAAGCTAATGAGATTTTTATTGTATGAATGAATAAATGATCTCAGAAAGTGACTGTTTTTCTCTGGCCATTAGCTTCCTCATCTCTAAAATGTAAATAATAATAGTACTTACCCCGTTTATAAATAAAAGGGATTGAATCACTTGTCTTGGGCCCCTTAAATGACGTAATGTGTCTGGTACAGTGTCTGGAACATAGTAAATATTTAGCTAATGCCATTTTTTTGCCCATCCCCTTCCAGCTCTGTATGATTCTAATCAGCATGTATGTTCATGTTCGTCTGTGCCTTTGACGTACGGAGCCTAGATTAATCAGTGTTAATCACACCTCCAGTTCCTTAACATTTTCCATGGAATTGAGTGGATTCAATAGGAAGGAAAAACAGACTATTTTTAAGTTGTATCTTCCTGATACTAGGAGGAAATTTCCATGAGCCACAGATCCATAAATAAACCACACTAGAATGGAACACTAAATTATTAGTTTAAAATCATAGTTCCCAAATTGTAAAGTCTCTCCAATTACCTGGAGAGCTTGTAATAATGCAGGTTCCTGGGTCTCACTGGGCCCTAGCAAGTCTGCTTCAGTTCATCTGGAGAAGGTTCAGGAATCTGCATTTGTAATAGACATCCCAGGTGATTCTGCTGCAGGTGGCACCAGGCCTGCTTCAAAAGACACTGCTTTACTTAAAATTCAGTAAATAAAAATGCATGACCTTATTTGCCTTTTGAGAAAGGTTGGATGGGCAGTAGAAAAAAGCCTCTGGCTTTGGAGGCCTACAGATCCTACTTGAAATTTTGGTTCTGCCATTCACTAGATGTGGGTCTGGGTCAGACTGCTCTGAAATTTAGCATCCCCCAGGGTAAAGGGAGATATTGTTGTGAGGTCTAAATGAGCTATTGCACATTAAGGAATCTGTCATAAATGTTAATTCCCTTCAGTTTTTACAGACTTACTTCTTGTTTAAAAGGCTTACATGTTATTTACTCCAATGTCTTGATTTAAAGGGGAAGAAACTGAGGATCAGTTCCCCAGCAAGTCAGCTGCAGAGCCAGGACTAGGAGTCTCACTCCAGTGCCTTCTACCCTGTGTAATGTTGTCTCTTAATCTTTATGCCAAGGACATTGTTTGCTTTTCCTGTTGGATTATTCCCTTAAGTAAGAGGATTTCTCCAAAATAGAGAGCAGAGACTGCTAGTCATTTAAACTACTCCCATTCTTACATTTGCTTTATAACTGAGTCCTGATTTTCTTTGGGAAAGCAGTTCACCTAGAAAAAATTATGTATCAATTTCCCAGGCTCCTTGTACCTAGGTATGGCCAAGTGACAGAGTTCTGGCCAGTGACATGTAAACAGAAATCTGCTTTCCACGAGGTGGAGCCTGTACAAAAGATCCTTCCCAGTTAAAAAAAGAAGAGACTCATATTCTGTCTTTCTCCCTGGAACATGGTTGCAATGCCGGGAGGTACAGCAGCCATTTTGTAAACATAAGGGTGATAGCCAAAACTGAGGATTGTAGAGAGAAAAAATGGAGAGAGTCTAGGTTTTTGATAAATTTCCTGAACAGCTGCACCAGCTCTATAATGCTTATTTCTTATTATATGAGAAAAATAAATCTATTTTTTATTTACCTTAGAACACTTCTATTCTACTCATTTGCCCATCCTATTTATTGTTGCATATTTTATTTCTATCTTATTTTCTAACCTACAAGACATTATTGACTTATACCATTATTAGCTATTGCTAATTCTTGGTGCGCCTAACTGAAAAACAAGCTACCTCAAAATTTAGTGGCTTAGAATGATAACCATGTATCATTTTTCATGAGACTATAGGTAGGCCAGACAGTTTTTCAGGTTTAGGCCAATTTATGCTGATTTCCGCTGAGCTCACCTATGAGTCGGCTGTCGGATGGAAGAGGGTAATGAGCTGGATCAGCTCCTCCATGTGGTTTTTCATCCTCCAGCAGGCTAGCCTAGGCTTGTTAACATGACAGTTCAGAGGTCCAAGATAATGAATGAAAGTGTGCAAGGGCCTTGAGTCTAGGTTTAGAACTGGCACCGGCCAGGCATGGTGGCCCATGCCTGTAATCCTAGCACTTTGGGAGGCCAAGGTAGGGCGATGGCTTGAGCCCAGGAGTTTGAGTCCAGCCTGGGTAACATGGCAAAACCTCTTATCTACAAAAAATACAAAAATTAGCCAGGCATGGTGGTTCATACCTGTAGTCCCAGCTACTCAAGAAGCTGAGAGGTTGGAGGATCACTTGAGCCCAGAAGGTCAACACTGCAGTGAGCCATGATTACACCACTGCACTCCAGCCTGGGCGACAGAGTGAAACCCTATCTCAAAAATAAGACAAAACAAAAAAACACCCACTGGCACACATCTCTTCTACCATATCCCATTGGTTTGGGCATGAACTGGGGCTGAGCCCAAATTCAAAGGGTGGGGAAAAAGACTCCATTCTTTTTTTATAAAAAGGAACTGCAAAATCACATTGCAAAGAGGCAAGGATATCAAGAGAAAATAAGTGTGTACATGTTTACAAACACTTCTTTTTTCCACCCCCATGACCCATACACCTTCTGCTAGGCCCACTTCCAACATTGGAGGTCACATTTCTTTCTTTCTTTCTTTCTTTCTTTCTTTCTTTCTTTCTTTCTTTCTTTCTTTCTTTCTTTCTTTCTTTCTCTTTCTTTCTTTTTTTCTTTCTTTCTTTCTTTCTTTCCTTCCTTCCTTCCTTCCTTCCTTCCTTCCTTCCTTCCTTCCTTCCTTCCTTCTTTCTTTCTTTCTTTCTTTCTTTCTTTCTTTCTTTCTTTCTTTCTTTCTTTCCTTCTTTCTTTCTTTCTTTCTTTCTTTTAATTATACTTTAAGTTCTGGACTACATGGGCAGAACATGCAGGTTTGTTACATAGATATACACGTGCCATGTGGTTTGCTGCATCCATCAACCCGTCATCTACACTAGGTATTTCTCCTAATGCTATCCCTCCCCTAGCTCCCCACCCCCCGACAGGCCCCAGTGTGTGATGCTCCCCTCCCTGTGTCCATGTGTTCTCATTGTTCAACTCCCATTATGAGTGAGAACACTTGATGTTTGGTTTTCTGTTCTTGTGTTAGTTGCTGAGAATGATGGTTTTCAGTGTCATCCATGTCCCTGCAAAGGACGTGAGCTCATCCTTTTTTATGACTGCATAGTATTCCATGGTGTATATGTGCCACATTTTCTTTATCCAATCTACCATTGATGGGCATTTGGGGTGGTTCCAAGTTTTGCTGTTGTGAACAGTGCCACAATAAACGTACATGTGCATGTGTCTATATAGTAGAATGATTTATAATCCTTTGGGTACATACCCAGTAATGGGATTGCTGGGTCAAATGGTATTTCTGATTCTAGATCCTTGAGGAATCACCACACTGTCTTCCACAATGGTTGAACTAATTTACACTCCCAACAACAGTGTAAAAGCATTCCTATTTCTCCACATCCTCTCCAGCATCTGTTGTTTCCTGACTTTTTAATGATCGCTATTCTAACTGGCATGAGATGGTATCTCATTGAGGTATTGATTTGCATTTCTCTAATGACCGGTGATAATGAGCTTTTTTTCATATGTACAAACACTTTTTAACCACTTTCTCTGATCTTCGTTTCTTTTTACCTCTCAGACTTTCTACTTCAAATCACTGTCATTATTCTTGAAGTTTATCTTTTAAAATTTCTTTTAGCGAGAGTCTACCAGTGGCAAATAATCTGTTGTTTGACTGAAAATGTTTTATTTAACCTTCATTTTTGAACAATGTTTTCACTGAACATAGCATTCTAGGTTGATAATTGTTTTCTCTCAACAATTGAATGTATCATTTCACTGTCTCTGCCTTCCATTGTTATTTATGTGAAATTAGATGGTAGTCTAATGGTTTTCCCTTTGTAAGTAATCTGTCTTTTCTCTCTCTTTTTTTTAATAGACTTCATTTTTTAGAGCAGTTTTAGGTTCACAGCAAAATTGATGTGAAATTACATAGAGTTTTCATATATTCCCTGACTTCACCCACACTAACAGCCTTTCCCTCTGTCAACATCTCCTACCAGAGTGGTACATTTGTTACAATCAATGTACACTGTACAATGTAAAAAATTACACTGTCACATCATCCAAAGTTCACCTTTGGATTCACTCTTATTGTCTGTGGGTTTTGATGAATATACAGTGACAATATCATGCAGAATATTTTCACTGCCCCACCTTCAATCACAAAGATTTCCTCCTATATGTTCTTCTAATTATTTTATAGCTTTAGCTTCTCCATCTAAGTCTTTAAGCCATCTTAAATTAACTCTTACGTATGATGTGAGGTATGAATCAAAGTTCGGTTTGTTCTATACTGACATCCAGTTGATCCAGCATAATTCGTTAAGATTTGTTAAGAAAATTTCCCCAACGAACTACACTGGTGACTTTATAAAAAATCATTTGTTGTAATCCCAGCACTTTGGGAGGCCGAGACGGGCGGATCATGAGGTCAGGAGATCGAGACCATCCTGGCTAACACGGTGAAACCCCATCTCTACTAAAAAATACAAAAAACTAGCCGGGCGAAGTGGCGGGCGCCTGTGGTCCCAGCTACTCGGGAGGCTGAGGCAGGAGAATGGCGGGAACCCGGGAGGCGGAGCTTGCAGTGAGCTGAGATCCGGCCACTGCACTCCAGCCTGGGCGACAGAGCCAGACTCAGTCAGTCTCAAAAAAAAAAAAAAAAAAAAAAATCATTTGTATATTTGTGGATCTATTTATGGGCTCTCTTTTCTCCCCATTAGTCTATCTGTTTATTTTAATGCCAACATCACTGACTTGATTACTGTACTTTATGGTAAGTCTCAAAATCAGGTAGAACAAGTTCTCCAGATTTGTTCTTCTTCAATATTGTTTTGCCTATGCTAAGATATTTATAGTTCCAAGTAAGTTTTAGTGATAGTTTGTCAATATCTACAAAAAAGCCTGCTATGCTTTTTATTGGAACTGCAATATATAAATCAATGTGTGGAGAATTGACATCTTTACAAGATGAGTCTTCTTATCCATGAGCATGGTATATTTCTTCATCTATTTTGATCTTTAATTTTTCTCAACAATGTTTTATAGTTTTTATTGGTAGGGGTCTTTCATAACATTTGTTAAATTTATTTCTAAGTAAGTTTTATCAAGGATTTGCATTTATTTTTGCCACCTGGACCACTACCAGTCTTTTATTACTCTAAATTATTGACTTGAGTTGTGTTATTGTTTGAGACAGAGTCTCACTATGTCCCCCAGGTTGGAGTGCAGTGGCACTATCTCGGCACACTGCAACCTCTGCCTCCCAGGTTCAAGCAATTCTCATGTCTCGGCCTCCTGAGTAGCTGGGATTACAGTCCTGAGCCAGCACGCCCAGATAATTTTTGTTTGTTTGTTTCTTTTTTTAGTAGAGATGGGATTTCACCAGGTTAGCCAGGCTGGTCTTGAACTCCTGACCTGAGGTGATCCACCCGCCTCAGCCTCCCAGACTTGAGTTTTTTAATTGTTTATTGTTTGGACCATATAGGTAATATGAATTTGGGTTTTAAGCAACATGAGGGACAGAGAGCTTGTGGTTCCAAATTCTCAGTGATGACATTATTTCTCCTCTTCTGCTAGGCACCTGGGTTTTTACACCCTCCCAGCAGTTGATGGGACTAGTAGTTGTTTCTGGTTCACCCTTTCATTGGAAATGTAAACCCTGGGAGTCTCATCTTTGTGGGGGAAGTGTCCAGGGGCCTTGGATGGCCCTTGATCTTTGTCTCCCATTTCCTGTGCCCTGTGAGACCAGACAACAGAAGCTCAAGTTCATCTGGTTCAATAAATGCTGTAAGAACAACAGGCAGTTGCAGTGCTCCTGAGTTCTTTCTTTCACTTAGAATTTCGGCCTGAGAGTCTCCTATTTTCTTGCCATCTCATAAATGCATTTAGAAAGATACACTTCCCCTGTATTTTTACTTTTTGTCTACGGAAAGGTCAATCAACTAATGACCAGGAACAAAACGACTACTACCTAACCTCCTCCATTATACAGATAAACTTAAAAATCACTACCAAGTTCTCTGCGGTAGCAGAACACAATTGTAACTGGCATAGGTATCAAAAGACGATTGAAACAAAAGCTATTTTTCCAATACAGTACCAGAGAAATTCAACTTCTGGCATTGTCTCTGCAACTTCTCAAACATTAAAAATATGCTCACAGGCTGTCTATCCCCATCCCCGTCTTTCAAGCTGGTTTCCCCAAATGCTTGGGTTACTTTAGGAAAATGTTTTATTTTGTTTTGTGTTTTGTATTGTTTTGTTTTCACACAGATTTTTGTTGTTAATGTCTAATTTAAAATACACTATGGATATAGAATTTGACCTGTGGATAAATACTTTTTTTCTTTTTTTTTTTTTTTTGGCTTTGGGAAATGTATTTCTTATTTTAGTATTAATTTTTATAAATGTCCTATGCATACCAGAAAACAGAAGTGGACTCTATTTTTTGTGTACATTAACTTGTGTGTGTTTGTGTATTTCATTTGTGTGTGAATGTGTATGTGTGTGTTTATTTAATCCTAGTAGCTAATCCTTGCTAATTTTTTGACTGCTTGATCTGCCAAAGATGGAAAGAGGTGCATTAAGCTCTCCCTACTGCTTTACCTGTTTCCCTAGAGACACATCCTCTGGCCTTCAGGACCCTCCCTTCCTCATCAGAGAACTAAAATGGGATTCAGACTTTCTGGACCCTGAGTTAGGGCTTGGGCCAGCAGGCTTGAGCATCTTCTCTCTTGTCCTGAGAGGCAATGTGGCTCCGTTTGCAGCAGTTCTCAGCACTAGTCCTGTCCTCAGACACCCGGACATTAAACAGTCTCTGCCTGCCTTCCTGCAACACAGCCTCCACTAGGCTTCTGCCTGTGTCCTATGCTTCTGCTGTGATCCCTTGTGTTATCCACAATTCCACCAAGTTTGGCCCAACCTCCCTCTTACCGTTCCCTCTCTAAGACTGGAATCCCAGGCCCAAATTGCACCCAGTAGGGGAGTTTTTGCTCCATGCAGACCAACCTCCCTCATGTGCTTTTCAAATACCCACTGCCACTCTCTTTTTGTCTGTTGAAACATCGTGCTTTCTTGGTAGAGTTTCAGAGCTGACGGCCTACATGTCCTGTGTCAATCTGCCCTTGTCTGCTGCCTGCCTGGCTAGGTGCATGGCTTCACTATTGTCCTCTACTCTTCCTCCCTGTCAGTCGGCCCTATTCAGTTGCATTGTCTCAGGGAGAGCCTGGTTTTTCCTTTGGTCAGTCAGGAAGATTCCCTTGTGGTCAAGACAAATTGAGGATTTTCAATAGGTTGCCACTACCCCTTCCTCTTGGCTCAAATTTCTGTTTAATCACATGTTCTGAAAAAGTGTAAAGAAAGAAAACAAAAACAACAAAGGCCATAAGACACGGGGCACATGGCCATGTGGCCTCTTTGTAGGAGACCTGAACAAGTTTAATTCTACAAACATACACTCACATATTCACTTGCATGTTTAAAACTATACATCCAAACAACAGCATTCACATTGGATGAGAGAATTCAACAGAAGCACAGCAGTACAGCAGAGAGCTTAATACAACTCTGTTCAGCAACTCAAGCACTAAAAAAGAAAGAATAACTACCAAGATTAAATGTACACACATATATACACAACTCTTCACACACAAATTCACAACCACAAAAAAACAGAATCTTCCCCCTTTTTCCAGTATCCATCGGACACTTACAAAATTGATCATAAATTAAGAAACCTCAAGAAGTCCCTCTGAGGCAGAGAACAGAGGATAAACCCATGGTTCCTAGTGCATTGAAAGTTGGACATTCATAACAAAAGTTCAACTGAAAACAAAGCAAAACAAAATATTCGAAAACACTAAAAAAATTTCCTGTAGGAACCCAAGCATTTGGAGAAATCAATTGAAAGAGGGAAGAGGAAAGAGAGCCTGTGAGCGTATTTTGGAATTTAGAGATGGGGAGATAACGTCAGAAGCTGAATTTCTTTGTACTGTGTTGTCAGATAGCTTTAGTTTGAACCCCTTCCATACCTATAACAATTAAGACTTTATTCTCCTGCAACAAATACCTGACAGTGACTTTTGTCTGTGTAACGGGGAGGGGGAAGGCAGGCAGGGCTGCTGAATAGTGGGCATGCCAGAGGATCCAGGAGCTCTGACAGTTTAGTATCAGAAAAGCACTTAAAGGTGAGCAGGTTCCCCGCTTTCTGCAGCACAGCCTCCCCCCTATCTAAGTCAGGCAAGTACCAGCCTTTCATAAATCCTTCCAACTTAACGGTAAGGGCAGAAGATCCCACCTTCATCTAATTATAGAGTCCTGGCCATCGAGACCAGCCTGGCCAACATGGTGGGAAACCTAGTCTCTACTAAAAATATACAAAAAAAAGTCAGCCAGGCATCGTGGCGCATGCCTGTAATCCCAGCTACTAGGGAGGCTGAGGCAAGAGAATCTCTCGAACCTAGGAGGCAGAGGTTGCAGTGAGCCGAGATCACGCCACTGCACTCCAGCCTGGGCAACAGAGTGAGACTCCGTCTCCAAAAAAATAAACAAAATAGAGTCCTGGCCACAAGGTACCTCTGAGAATGCTCTGGGCCAAAGAGTGATGCCAACTATCTCCTGATGGTCTTCTGTGGAGGAAATGGGAGGTCTCAGAGAGCAGTTTCACTACCTCACCTGGAAAACCCAGGAAAAGGAGGGTGAACTGCAGCAGGCTTGAAATTCCCTGCCCTTTAGTTTGAGCATCCTGTGTTCCCAGTTTCATCTGAATATCCCACTTTTTAAGCCAAATCAACAGGATCTGGGCAGCAGTCATGGCCCCAACCAGCTTGAAAGCTCCTAGGGGACCCAGACAAAGTTTTTGTTTATCTTCCCCTGAATGCCAAATGGAGTATTAAGGACAGAGTTGCACCCTGACCCCAATGACAGGAGCTTACATTTGATTTTAGTAAACAAGAGTAGTGCGTTTGTTCTGAGCTCCGAGGCAAGAGACCTGGCTTCCAATATGATCTCTGCCACTAGTTTGCTGTGCAATCCTTCCCTTTAGCTGTTTCCTGCTTGTAGACAGTGTGGAGGGAGGTTTGGGAGAATATAGAGAGCTGAAGCTGCCTTCTAAAATTTGTATTTCCTACATCCATCACCAGAGAGAAGGAACATTGCTTCCTGAAGCCTCGGAATTATTAGGATTCTTTTTAAATTTTTTTTTAATTTATTTTTTTAAATTTCGAGACAAGATCTCTCTCTGTCATCCAGACTGGAGTGAAGTGGCACAGTCACAGCTCGCTGCAGGCTCAACCTCCTGGGCTCAAGCCATCCTCCCAGGTAAGCCTCCCAAGTAGTTGAGACTACAAGTGCACGCCACCACATCCAGCTAATTTTTTGTGTGTTCTTTGTAGAGATGGGGTTTCACCATGTTGCCCAGGCTGGTCTTGAACTCCTGGGCTCAAGTGATCTGCCCACCTTGGCCTCCCAAAGTGCTGGGATTACAGGTGTGAGCCATCGCACCCAGTCATGGGACTGGACTAACCCATTCTTTGGGTTGCAAGAGAAAGGAACCTGACTCAAAAGAGAAAAAAAAAATGTTTTGGCTGTCATAACAGAAAAGGACAAGGGCGGATGATGTCACTGGCTGTCTCACACTCTTGTCTCCATCTCTCATCCCAGCCTTTCTCTGTGTTGGCCTTGTTTTCTCCTTCAGACATCTTCCTGTGTGCATTACAGGGCAGAGGGAAGGGCCAAGGTGCTTCAGGCTCCCCTTGAGCTGAGGAACCCAAAGAAAGAGGCCTTTTCTTGCCAGACATTCTTAGACAAAACCCAAGGGAAAGACTTGGGTCCAGTTGGGACCAGGGCCCCGTCCTTCAGGTGAAGGTTTTTCAGCAAAGTGTATTGGCCTTTGGAGTAGGACAATTCTTTGTTATAAGACACTGTCCTGGGTGCTGCTGATGTTTGACACCCTGGCCACTAAATGTCAGACACGCTCCCCAATCTAATAACAACAAAAATAAAACTGCCACCCTGTTTTTCCAGCACCAGAGGTGTGGGGTTCAGTACAGTCTTATGTTGCGAAGCACTGCCCTGTATCAGTCGCCGAAGCCAGGGTCTTGAGGCACTGTGATTGGCTGAACTGGGGTCATCTGTTTTCTACCATGGTGGAAGTCAGGTTGGACATGACACTGTGTTTGGCAGCCCCACCAGACCCATACGGTGTGGGTGGTTGAGGTGGAGTCATTTTTCAAAGGAACCCTCACCAGGTTTCTATTCCCGGAAGGGATGCTAAGACCAGCAGCTGTTGATTGCGCCATCCCAGAGGGGAAAAGTGAGTGCTCCCACAGGGAGGGAGAGACGATTACCCTCCTCTTACCAGCTGTCCTCCATGCCTCAGCCACTCTACATGCCAAATCCTGGAACTCCAGCTCAAAACCACACCTCCTTACTGAGGCATTTGAGGCCCCCCGATCGCTTTTGTTTTGGACCCCTCCACGTGTTCCCTGGTCTATAATCTCCAAGAGGGTTGAGGCCCACTATGTCTCCAGTGCTCAGCACCAGGGGTAGGGTGGCAGGGGGGTCAGCTCAGAGATGCTGGAACAAACGAGAGCCAGAAGGGAGGTTCTGTAGACTCATCACATCCAAGGCAAACGTCATTTTCCACGTGAGCCCATCAGAACTAGGCCATATGGTGTTTCCAGGAAAGACTGGAGAGGCCCAGAGCCCCAGCCATCTCTGCATTCTGAGAAAAGAAGGCGGGGTTTCTTTTTGAAGAGCCCTGGTGTCTTCCTGGCACCACAGCTGTGTTGAGCTGAACCTAGCTGGGGAAGATCGTGGCTGCAGGAGCGGGACTCCGGGAAACATCTCACCCACGTCAAAAACAGAGGCCAGGATGAATTTTTAGGAGAGATTTCAGAGAGCCTGGGTGAAGGCTGAGCACTACTCAGATAAGGCAGACCATGCCAGCATCTCCAACTCTGCCCTGGCGTCATTATACCCAGCCCCTCAAAGCACAACTCCTGACTCCTCCTTCAGGCCCCAGAATGAAACCAGAACCCCTTCCTCATTTCTGGTAAGATAGTGAGACAATGAGGTACTTTCCAAAGAAACTTAACTGTGAAGCTAAGGGAAATGAAAGAAGAAAATGCTAGGAATCCACCATCCTTATAGAATGTGTGTCTGAGTTCCTGGAAGGTTCTGTTCCACACCTGATCTTAGCGTTCCATTTACAGAGGACTCCATGTTATTTCTGAGGTGGGTTCCTGCCTCTGATTCTACAGGCCCTGGGGCTGCACTGTTGTCTCTCTCCCAGCCCTTCTACGTAGGGTTAGGTGGGAAGGGCAGGTGCCCCTGGAGGGACTGGACTAAATAAAGCAGATCTTTTCCACTCATCTTTTCTTCCTTCCTCCCTCAAGCATTGCTAGATCCCCTGCTCTCAGCTCAACTCCTTTTTTTTTTTCCCTAGGCACTCAGTTTGGTGAGGGAGATGGCTACATACAATTAATTACCTACATGCATACAAAAAAAAAAAAAAAAAAAAAACTTAGTCGGGTGCGGTGGCGGGCGCCTGTAGTCCCAGCTACTCGGGAGGCTGAGGCAGGAGAATGGCGTAAACCCGGGAGGCGGAGCTTGCAGTGACCTGAGATCCGGCCACTGCACTCCAGCCTGGGCGACAGAGCGAGACTCCGTCTCAAAAAAAAAAAAAAAAAAAAAAAAAATTACCTACATGCAATTAATACAATTAATTACCTACTCTAGCATACGTACTCATAGCTCTAGTATAGCTGATCACCCCGAGCCCTCTCATCATAATGTTTCATCAAAAGAAACAACAGTCTGACTCCTTCCACCACACACCAAAAAGTTGCTTCAGTTTTTATTGAAAATAACATTATTTATTTATTGATTTTTTTGAGATGGAGTCTCACTCGCCCAGATTGGAGTGCAGTGGCGAGATCTCGGCTCACTGAAACCTCTGCCTTCTGGGTTCAAGCGATTCTCCTTTCTCAGCCTTCCAAGTAGCTGGAACTACAGGTGTGTGCCACCAGGCCCGGCTAATTTTTCTATTTTTAGTAGAGATGGGGTTTCACCGTATTGGCCAGGCTGGTCCTCGAATTCCTGACCTTAGGTGATCCACCCTCTTTGGCCTCCCAAAGTGTTGGAATTACAGGCGTGAGCCACCACACTCGGCTAAAAAGAATATTTTTAATGATGCCAGGGGATTTACATTTAAACCTTCTTTCAAAATGTGGTTTATGCCACCCCATCCTCTTTCCCGGATGTCTTCTTTCCTTCAAGAGGTTGTCTGCCCATTAGAAAGTGTATCCAGTTAGCCTTCTCCCTTGACTTCTCCCACTGCCCAGCTGTCCATCGCGAGGGCCCTGAAGTCTGGCATGCTGTGTAGACCAGGTCTTGGTAGACTAACAGAGGGGAACAGGAGGAAACACTGTTCTCATCTGTATCCACCATGCTGCAAAAGGACAAGCACCGTAGTATCTGTCTTCTCTCTGACCACCTTTTTCTTTGTCCACTCAAGGCACTATTGCTCCCCAGGGTCTGCCCCAGCTCTTTTCCCTTTGGCCAGAACCTCTCCCTGGACAGCCTCAAATGTGCCCCTGCCTTCCCTGGCATGGACATACTGATGATTCTCAAATCTGTTTCCTTAGGCATTCAGCCTCCTAAGTACCCAGTCTTTTCCATGTGTAAACTACTCCTTGAGGGAACCCAGGGCTTGAGAAGGACCTGTGGTCACCTACAAAGCTCTCTTTAAGGTAGCAAAACCATGACTTTTATAAGTAGGTTATTAATGGTGTCACTTAAAATTATCCTGTGTCTTATTTGTTTGTTTTTTGGTCTTTTCTTCTCCCTCCCCAGCAGGCTCTGGTCTGACGGTGGGATGGGGTGGACAGTGAATAGCCTTTTTGTGTTTCAGACAAGACAGGGCCTCTCCAAAGCATGTCTTTGTAAGATTTCCAGGCCCATCAAAGGATGTGGTTGGATTCCTGGAAGATGGATCCCTGGATCCAACTGTGGCCAGGGAATGACATGTCCTAGTTGGTCTAGGCATTGGATTGCTGACCAACCCTGAACCGATCCTGGTAACAACTGGGTTGAAATTATGGTAATTGGTTCAGGCTGTTCATGGCCACTCCTACAGCCCACCCAAACCACAGAATTAGCCTACCATAGGGAGAGGTGGAATAGTGGGTAGATGAGCAAGCAACCAATGTCCCTGGCAAGGTTCCTCGAGGAGTGGCTTAAAAACATTTTTTGAACATAATTTATAGAAAGAAATACATTTTACATTGTGACCCAGGACACACACACACACACACACACACACACACACTTCTCACAAAATAACATTTACCCCTTGCTACCTTGCTACTGGGAGCACATTTTGATGTTTTTGTAATCCTGGCTGTTTGATAAGGTAACGCCCAGTTCTATTTCAGTTTTTAAAAATCCTGGTCTGAACCCACTAAGTTGGCTTTACAACTCATTAATGGGTCATGCATGACCTACAGTTTGAAAAATGTCATTCTTAAGACTTGCACAAATCTCCTGCATTGTTGAAATGATTGTTAAAATGTGGCATAAATTCTCCAAGAATTTGACAGGGAAACATGTAAGGAAATGGAAATTAGGTTAATGGTAGATCATTAAGGGTTGGGGGGATGGGGGTGCTTGTCACCAGCGACTCAGAAGCAAGGGCCAGAAAGAAAAGATTTTTGAGCTCCACAAGTAAGGCAGTCACTAGGACTTCCCTCTGAATCAATGTGACTTGTGGCTACAAAGTAAAACTGCCTTTGTAAAAATCATGACAGCAAGAAAAGTCTAGCATGGCCAACTCCATCTTGCTTCTAGCCTCACAACCTGGCCGTTCTCACTCATTCCTGGGTGTAGGTCAAGCTAACCATGGGAATAATTGGTTTCTAGTTTAACTTGGAAACAAAGAATGATAATCGTCCCTCCCTAAAATTAACCTCCTCCTTGCTCAGGGACCAAAGCCACTTTTGTAAAACAAATGAAAGTCCATGATATTAGGATTATGGGAGGAGCCTGAATTCTGCTAAAATGTAGGTGTAGCTTCTACAATCTCTTACTGCTCAGGAGTCATGAGGCCAGAAGTCACAAGATATATGACTTCCAAACTTACTCCTAGAGGTAACATCCCTATTGTAGAACCTAAAATTGGTGTTTTGAGATGGTTTTTAGACTTTTTCATTCTGGCAACCAACTTATTCCTCCTTGACCTGTGACTCATGAGTGAACTGGTCCTATGGCCCCCACCCAGAGGAGGATTCCATGCAAGAGGATTGTTTTTCATACCCCTAGGATTTCAACCCCAACCAATCAGCAACACCTATTCCCTAGCCCCCGCCCACAAAATTGTCCATGAAAACCTTTAGTGCAATAATGCTCTGTCTGTGAACTGGCTTTATCTGTGCAGCAGGCAAGAAGAACCTGTTGAACAATTACAAAAGGACTCCACTGGAGTAGCAGCATGGGCATGCAGTGTAGCTAGGTGCTCCAAGATGCCGTGTTCCCATGATTTTTGTTCCCCAGAACCCAATGCCAAACTTTGACCAGACTTCTTCATGCCCTTAGAAATGATGGTGGGCAGTCAGATGCTTTCTGGTCGTGCAAGAGCCAGGCCAGGCCAAGGACCTACTGTATGTAGGACACTGTGTATGTACGTGGAGGGTGTGTAGGGACAGGGGATGGTGGTGAGGATAAATAAACCATTTACCCATTTATTTAAGCTTAAACTACATACTCATTTAAATAATATGATACATTAATATAATAAAGACGAAATTCAGAAAAGTGGTTGGAGGTTAAGATACAGGGAAGGGGCACAGAGAAGCCTTGGACAGTATAGTAAAATTCTATTTCCTAATTTAATTGGTGGATACATGACTGGTTGTTTTGGTATTCAGTAAACATTAAAGATGCATTGTATACACACATATACATATGCACACATTTGTTGGAATATAGGACAAAAAATATAAGCCATGGACTCTGTGTTTAACGAGCTCACAGACTCAAGTGGAAGGTAGACATATTCAGAATGAATATATTACACAATGAGGTCATATGAAATCTAAAGAGACAATTCATTCTGAATTGTTATATTACCTTGGGTAAGCCATTTTCTTTTTTGAAGCCTTGTACTTCTGACACATTATATAGAGAGATACAAAAATTTTATATATGTTAAATAAGTCTATTATATACAATAGGCACACACATATATATACATATGTATAACAGATTTATTGTGAGAATTAACTGATATATAATACATGAGAAAATGACAAACTGTGAAGCACTTTGAAAAAAATGTGAGATAATGTGAACACTTTGGGCATCTTTGCAACTATTTCTTCTGTGAAACTGCCATCCCACACAGTTTTGGGCTCAAGTGGCAGTCTGTAGCAAGCAGGTTGTAAGTGACTGTAAACTATTCTTAAGCTAACATATTTTGTGTCTAGCACAATGAGGGATAGAAATAAAGAAGACACTGGCTATTATTGAATAGCTCGTGATTGTCAGAACAGGGACTTGGAGCTTAAGAGACCCATGGGATGGCTCAGCTAGGGGGTGTAGGAGTTTGAACCAGTGGGCTATTTGCAGGGAGCGGGGTAGTGGTTAATGCTGAGAGGAGAGTACTGTGCTTTACCTTCCCTGGGGGCTCTCTCAGTCCAGTTAGCAGAGCCTCACTGCCATCATTACACTTGGCCCTGGCAGGTGCTCCCCTCCTAGTGCTCTGGCCTAAGCAGGGACACAAATCTCTCCCCCTAGTTCTCATCAGCCCAAATGTAAGGAACACTCTGGCTTCCAACGTTGCCAGAGTAGGCTCTCTAAGATCCCCAGACCCCCTCTTTTTGCCCCTCTGTTATATGAGACACCTAACGTCATCCCAGACAGCCAGCACAGCTCTCCAGCCTCCTCACTCAAGGGCCTGATTTTCCAGCCTCTTGCCATCTCCATGTGAGAGATTCTACTGTAAGTTCTTGGGGGCTTGTTCTCAGGAGGAAGGTGAGAATTTGCGATTCAGACTTAGGAGTTCAGGTTCAAGGAACTTGCAGACACACTGACTCCTGAAAGTAGTCTCCAAATATTCTCCTTCTTGGGACAGAATATGTTCCAGAGACTGGGGGAGGTGGAGTCTCAGGTTGGAGTCAGGTAGTATATCAGTCAGAGTCCCAGGTGAACAGGTGGCACACTCAAATGGGGTAACTTGAGGTGGGTTTAATAAAGGGATTATTTTTAAAAGGGATAGCAGGGTATAGGGAAACCGTAAGAGACAATGCAGAACCCCAAAGGGCTCATCAAAGCGTGAGTAACAGCAGGTGCTGTTACCTGCCCAGGCCTGAACAGGCAACTGGAAGGAGAGGCTACTGGTACCTGGAGAGAGAGTCCTGTGATGGGAGGAGCCACTTGGTGGGAGCTGAGGTTTTTAATGGAGGGATGCAGCCAGCCCTTGGAAATCCCACGAAGAGGGAACTGGGCAATAAGTACCTCAACCTCACCCTCGCCCTCTTCTTTTCCACCTCTGGTCAGTTGGCTGAACCCAACTGCAAGCTGTAGCATTATATTCCAGACAGGCCAGGTTGTAGGGCACAGAGAAAGGTGGGTGTGGAGGAGAAAATGGCCCCACACAGCCTTGCTGTGATGACGAAGGTCCACAGGGATCAGACTTGAGCAGCATAGCCTGACCATCAAGATGGAAAACGAGGAAGGTACCAGAGACGACAACAACACGGTCAAGTAGTCTCCTCGGTAAGACGAATTCAAAGGCCACTGGAAGGCAAAGGTACTATGAGCAAAGCCATGACCTTGATGTCTGAATCCAGTTGCCCACAGTGTTTAAACCAAGACAAACTCATATCTTTGTAGAGATATTCTTGGCATGCAAGAATCAAATTCATTTAGCAATTTCACTAGCAGCACCAGGTTGAATTTTCCAATCAACTGCTTTCAGGGACATTTAGAAGCAAATCTGTAGCAGACACTCCATTATTTACTTTATTAAGCATCCTTGAATGAGTTAATGGAAAGATCCTTGTCCAGTGATTTAAAAGACCTCAGTATTAGGTTCTGCACTTCCTCTAACTCACTAGGTCCTTTAAGTGACTCCATTTTCCTCTTTGGGTCTCAGTTTCCTTCTCTGTAGCATGAGAGGGTTGGCCATGATCTCTTCTGATCCCTTCTGATTCTGGCATGGTAAGATTCTAATGGACACTGTTCAGAACAAGTCATGATATTTCAGCACAGCCGACTTGGCGGTCACTACATGATCCCATTTTTTGGTAAATTACAATATTGTTTCTTTGAAATCCCTCTTTAAAATTGCTCCATTTCTCTGATGCAGCAAAGAAACAAGAGAAAATAATTGCTTTCCCGTGGACTCACGCCCATGAAAATAAACCCAAGTGTCCTGCTACTAAAAAGAATCCGTCTGCCACATTTCCTATTTATTTGGCTTTGGAGAATTGGACAGAGCAGAATTGAGGGAGGCGTGATCCACCACATTGAGTCATCACCTGCAATGGCTTCCCTCTCCAAGAGCCTCCAAGAGCCCAGTGAACAAAGGTAGGGCCTGCTCTTACAACCTCCTGCCTCAGTACACTTCTCCACAAAGGAAGAAATGCTCACTTCCTCATTACGATTCCTGCCCACCAACTTCGTTTTTTGTTTAAGTTAGGAAAGAAAACCAAAACAAGCCTTTGAATGCTCGCTCTTTTTTTGGGTCCTGGCATTAAATCTGACTCACTGTAAGAGGGATCTGTTGTCTTTGCCTGAGCAGCTTCTCTCTCCTTTCTTAATGACGACAACCATCCTCCCCTTCTTCCCTTAGATATCTGCTCCTCCCCTAGTCCAACCACGGGGTTGATTTTGGTGGGAGCGCCACTCACAGATTCTTAGCACCTGGCCACAAAGACTATGACCTGACCTAGGCGTGACCATCCCCCAGCCACTGAGATTGAATGAGGAAACTGATCAAAGCTGGGATAATCGGCTGGAACTTATGTCCAGTAAAGCATGGGGAAAAGAGAGAAGCCCTCTTCTTGCTTTGGCAGAGCTGAGCTACATAACATGAACCAGGAGATTAAGCCCTGCCCTTGCCAAGATGAAGCCATCTGCAGTCAGATAAAATGAACCCCAAGCACAAAGAAAAGTTGAAAGCAGTTATGGAAGGAAAGGGATGGGAGAAGGGAGGAGAAAGACTTGACAGTATTATTTGTTTATCTGGATGCAGTGATCCAGATTCCAGACCCATTTGGGTTTTTTGTTTTTTTTTTTTTTTACAAGAGTCATTAACTGTGCTTTGTTAGTTAAGCTAATTTTACTTGGATTTTTGTTCCATAACTAAAGAAGCCTGAATAATACAGAAACTGATGTCTGCAAATGAGGACTTGTAGGTAATGGTCCCTGAAATGTGGAACTGGATGAGGCAAGGTAGTGAGGAGCTGCTTCCAAAACAGTTTGGTCTCTCCAAAACAATGACCAGTTCATACACTATTAACCTAATAGAGCTGTGGAGAGCAAAGCTCTAGATCGTTGTATCCATCTCAACAATAAAATGAACGTTAGCCAGAAGAGATGAATTATGCCTTCAAGAGATCTAAGGTCAAAAGATGTCAAAATGGGTTGACTATTTCTTATGCCCTTTAATGAAGCACTGCCAAAAAGGATGTCTCCATCTAAGCTGGGCTGTTTGGAAGCAGAAGAGGAACAGCAGGCAGATAAAAGAAAGGCTCCTCCTATTTGCAGCAAGATTCCAATACTGCAGAGTTTGATGGTCTTTTTCCTTAAAGAATTGCAAAAGCAAATTCTGTAACTGGGAAGAGGGATCCCTGAGGGATCTGGAGTAAAGAGGGAGCACCTTATCTTGAAGCAACATTGACAGCAACACTGCTCAGGCCTGTGTTCATCACACAGCTCTCCCTCATCACTCAGAGCATCAAGGCAGCTGAGGCCAGGAAGCTGAGTCCCTGAGGAATGAACACTTTTCTAGGCCTGTGCTGAGGAGCAGAAATCCTTCTACAATGGTGGCTATTTTACTGCTGCTCAGTGGAATTCACACAAATTCTCTAAGGGGTAGGACCCATAGGAGGGCAGAAAGAACTTGCTCCTCTGGCAGCAAAGTAAGTCTGTACTGTCCCTATCCAGAAGGATGGGACATAGGTTCTTAGCTGATGGCAACTGGAATTGCTTCCCCGTTCCTCCTTATTTTATTTTATTTTTTGAGAAAGAGTTTTGCTCTTATTGCCCATGATGGAGTGCAATGGCGCAATCTTGGCTCACTGCAACCTTTGCCTCCCAGGTTCAAGTTATTTTCCTGCCTCAGCCTCCCAAGTAACTGGGATTACAGGCATGCACCACCATGCCCAGCTAATTTTTTGTATTTAGTAGAGACGGGGTTTCATCATGTTGGTCAGGCTGGTCTTGAACTCCTGACTTCAGGTGATCCACCCACCTCAGCCTCCCAAAGTGCCAGAATTACAGGCGTAAGCCACTGTGCCCAGCCCATTTCTCCTTTTTAAGTGGAAATCTTGCAAACATACATAGGTGTTCCTCAACATACACTGGGGTAATGTCCTGATAAACCCATTGCAAGTTGAATATATCATGTCAAAAGTGCATTTAATACCTAACCTAACATAACCTAACATGGCTTAGCCTAGCCTACCTTAAATGTGCTCAGAATGCTTCCATTAGCCTACAGTTGAGCAAAATCATCTAATACAAAGCTTATTTTAGAATAAAGTATTAAATATTTCATGGTGGTTTGCCACTGTGATTGTGTGGCTGACTGGGAGCTGTGGCTACTACAGCTGCCCAGCATCACAAGAGAGTATCATACCACATATCACTAGCCTGAGGAAAGGTCAAAATTCAAACTTTGAAATACATTTTCTACATTTCTACTCAATGTGTATCAGGTCTACAGCATCATAAAGTCAAAAATCATAACTTGAACCATCCTAAGTTGGGACCATCTGTATAGAGTGGTTACATGCATCATTTTGTCCTAGGTGGCAAGAGCATGAATATAGGCTTCTCAATGACTACCTGATAAACGATTGCTTTTGCATTTATTCAACACATATTTGTGGGGTACCTACAAGGTAGCAGACACTCTTATAGACCCTGGGGCTATAATCATGAAGAAAAAAAGCACGACAACTATAAATGAATCTTGCCTTTACAGAATCATTCTCATCCCAGGAGGGAGCATCATTCTCCAGGCAGTCAGCCAGCCAGGTCCAAATACCAGAAATCATTCTTTCACAGCTGAGACCTTTCAGTAAGGCTTCTCCTCCTAAATTCATCCCAAATCTACCCACTTCTCACCACCTCCACTGCTTCAGCCAGCGCCCAGGACATGATCATCTCTCAGCTGAATCACTGCATCAGTTTATTAACTGGTCTACTTGCCTGTAGCTTTGTCCCCACAGTCTATTTCACACACAGAACAGTCACAGTGGTCTCTCCAAAACAACGACCAGTTCATACACTATTAACCTAATAGAGCTGTGGAGAGCAAAGCTCTAGATCGCTGTATCCATCTCAACAATAAAATGAACGTTAGCCAGAAGAGGTGAATTATGCCTTCGTCAGACTCTCTTTGTGTAAGCAGTCAATGTTGGTTTTATTTTTTCTGACAGTGGAAAATGTCGTAATGATCCATCCACTTACAGAATTGCTGCCTTGAAAAAGTAAAATCTGTCCAATTACATAAGCTACATCCATTAGCTTCTCAGAGCAACCAGACATAAAATCTAAGCCCCTTACCTTACTCTACAAAAGCCTAAGTATCCGCAGCCACCTACCCATTCTCCCTTATTTTTCTGTCTCCTCCCACGCATACTCTTGCTCCAGCTTCTACCAGCGCCCTTCTACCCCTCAGCCACAGCAAGCTGCTTTGCATTTAAGGCTTTTACATTTGCTGTTCCTCCTTCTTGGGACACTCTTCCGCTAGATCTTTGCAAGATCACCTCCTTTCCATTGTTCAAATGCAACAGGATGTTTGATGAGACTTTTCCTGTTTGGGAATTCCAGCTAAAGGCCAGATGTGACAACAAAGAGGCTCTAAGCATGCCACCTTCTCAAGACAGCTACCCATCATGGCACCAGATTCCTCTCCCAGGGCTTATCATGAGAAGTGGCTATGCCTACCAGATCTATCCCTACCAGGCTTCCCCCAGCGCTCCTTCCCAATCTTCATGAGATGACTGTGAAGGCGGAAGGAGGGGAGTTAGTGTCAGAAGCATCAGTCTTGTGGAAGTGCAGTGTTTGTGATGAGAAGTGACTCCTCCCCGCTAAGCTAACTACTGGGGAGACTCCAGAGAACTAGACATAAAGCAGGAGATCCCTAAAAGAAGGGGCAATGTGTATACTCTTCCATCTGCCCTTGGACTTATCTGGTTAAGCAGGAGATAACGGGAATTATTTCAAGGTGAAAATAGGGGCAGAAGGGGAGCTGCCTATACATAGTCCTACAGTTGCTCTGGCTCAGGGAACGTTGCAGAAGGTGGTTGGACTTGGTCCCATGAGTCCTCCAGAGGACTGACCAGCATTTGAATGCCTGCCACAGTGAGGTTATCTGTGGCCAGCATTAGCCAGAGAAGCAGTACCCGCCAACCCAGAAAGAACTGCAGCTGTGGCCAGATGAGTAAGACTTTTTTCCAGTTTCTTCTCCTTCGGCCCACCTGAAATACACAGGAAGGGCTGGGCCTTGAAGAAGGAAGGGGAGCAGATATCTCAGACCCAGATCATACCCTTTTTCCACTTTCATTTCTAGAAGTCAATATCCCAGCTCAAGAATGCTCCATGTGAGGGCAAGAGAAGGGAAAAAAGATTTCAATGGAGTTTGAGACTGAAGCCTTAAAGAAGACTGGACTTTTAATAATCAGAAAGTTATGGAATCCTCCTGTGCCTGCCCTGGATCTGTTTGCCCTCCCCCTTTCCCACCCCTGCTATGTACTGGGGCTGGGACCTGATCCCTGCACGCTGTGCTTCCCTGGGTCAGTTACTTTTGGTTATGTGGTGAAAGGCAGGCACAGGTGAGGGACTGGAAAACAGGAGGAAGGAAAACAATCAAGGTATTCATTGTCCACCTCTCTGTCTCCAGGGGAGTTTCTGACTGTGGGCTGTTCCTCTTGTATGACTCTAGACCTCACACGGTCTAGCTTTCACTCCTTTTTCATAGTTTCTGGGCTCTGGTCACACATCCTCCTCCATTTGTCCCTCTTCTGATAATATCTGGGTAGTCTTACTGTCCTCTGTTCAGTTTCTCACCTTTTCCATCACCCATGTAACTAGTTGTCTGCATAAAATTCTCTCTGTTTCAGATACTTTTTTTTTTCCTTATACACAGGGTCTCATTCTGTCACCCAGGCTGGAGTGCAGTGGTGCCATCATAGCTTATTGCAGCCTTGAGCTCCTGTGCTCAAGCAATCCTCCTGCCTGAGCCTCCTGAGCACCTGGGACTACAGGGACGTGCCTCCACACCCAGTTAATTTTTTTTTAATTTTAAAAATTTTTTGTAGAGATGCAGGTCTCACAATGTTGCCCAGACTGATCCTGAACTCCTGGCTTCAAGTGATCCCCATCTTCAGTCCCCCAAAATGCTGGGATTATAGGTGTGAGCTACTGTGCCCAGCCCTGTTTCAAATACTGATAGTGCTGTTTGTCTTTTGGATGGACCTTAACTCATGTACTTCACCACAGTCTATAAAGGTCTATGCTCCGAGGGACTATGCTATAGGGATAGCATAGTTGAGATAGCAATGGCAAGAAATCAAATGATTTCATATTTATACCTCAATCAAGACATCTTAATAAACCAATGACAAACATCTCAACTCAAGTGTCATCTCTTCAGAAGGGACTCTTCACAAGAGCAAAGGCAGCACGTCCATCTCCCAATCATATTCAGCCCTGTTACCTTTACCTTCTTTTGGCAGTTTTCAGTACCTGAATTCATCTTATCTATTTATTTGCTTGCATGTTTACTATCTGTCTCCTCCCACTGGAATGTAAGATCTTGGAGGACAGTTACACGTCCTTTTTGTACTCTTATGTCCTCAATACATAATTACTAACTGACCGGCGTCAGGGTCTGATTGAATGGAATGTATCTCACCCAGCGACCGTTAACTTGCAGCTGGATGTGATAGTTGGATGTTGCTTTGGTTGTCAACCCTTAAGGACGAGGTGAGTGCATTGTATTATGTTTGCCTTCTTGGAATTGTATACGTGGAAGAGCATACATGGCGTTGTCTCTTTTACTCAAAGGGCAGAATGCCATGAGCATCATTTATTTTCACTTTCCTGTTACTATTTCTTTCTTCTGTAGCATTGTCCTTTCTTTCAGGAACTGTTCCTGTCCCACCCATGAAACTATCTAAGAATGCAAAACTGGGTGAGGTGAGCAGATTTTCCATAGTCTTTTAAATTTCGTTTGTGGTTAGTAAGCAATTCAGATATTTTCTTTATTTTTCTTTTTTGTATTGGTTTTTGTCATTACATTTTCGTAGCACATTATCCATTATATCTATATTTTAAAATTCATATTAGTAAATTGTATAAGTCTCTTTTAATTTTTAAAACATCTTCTGTGTCAGTGGTTTCTAGCTTTTTCATTACAGTTTTGTATATGCGTGTTTTTCTTTCTTTTGCCAGAAGTCTGCTTCTCAGACTTGCCAGAGGTTTCCTTATTTTCTGTTTTCAAATAACCAAATTTATCTCTTTTTAAAGTTTATCAGGTATACTGTGTTTTATACACTTCGGTTAATTCATTTTTGCTTTTTTTTTTGCTGACAGAGGATCAAATATGTTAAAACATGTCATATCCACTGTCGTTGCTCTAATGGGACCCAAAAAGCAATACAGAACTATGTGGAAGATGGGGTCATGATTGAAACTGATGATGAGGAGTGGGAAGGCTGGACTGCTAAGTGGGATTGTAGTTGTTGCCTCCTGTGTCTGTGTCACACCCATTTAGCCCATCTCTGATTTCATTCATACCTGTGATAGACAGTCTGACTCACCTTCTGCTGCTGGTGCTCTACCTCCAGACTCACACCTCTTGTCTTTCTTCATTCTGTGCTAGGGCCTTCTCCTAATGTCAGGAAGCTTTCCAGGCTGGCCCAACTCAGAAGTACCGAGGAATTCGTACCCTATGGGCAACCCTCAAACAATGCACAATGTTGGCCAATGAACAAATGCTCCATCCTCTTCTCCATTGGGTAGACACTTGTGGGGAACATTCTGCATACTTCTCAGAGGTCCTGGTGGAACTGAGCTCTTGTTGCTGACAATAGTGACCTCACAGTGTGTCTGTTGATGGACTTTTCCTCTTTCTCTGTTTTACTCTCCCTATCTCCTTGCTCCTACTTCCTGGGATCGCCTGCACTAAGTCCTTGTCTCAGGCTCTGCTTTGCAGGACACCAAAACACTCATCACCATAGTCTGAGAAATGTTTGAGGTGAACACATAGGATTAATTGTACAACTTCTCAGCTGGCTTCTCTCCTGCTTGGAGAGATGTCTTGAAGAAAACTACAGTGCACAGATGAACAGAAAATGCTGTGCTATTTAAGAGCTGTAATCACTGAGACCAGGCAGTTTTACTGTGGGCATCTTAAATAAGCACGGCACTGTGAGAAGAGGCAAACATTCTTGAACTACAAGAAAGCACTGTGGAATCGATTGGCAGAGAACTGTATCAGTGGCAGCTGACATGGTGTGGGTGACAGGACCACAAGAACATCTCTTCAAGATCTCCATGACTTTAGCGGACTGCCCCAAAACACCAGCTGGGCACTTACTGCCAATGGAGTGTTGACACCAAGGAAGTAAATCTGGCCACAGGGGACATCCTGGAATTCCCTTTTCCCAGAAGGTACCCACAGATAAACAATGAGCTGAACTAATTCCTGGGCAAATAGAAGCAAGCCTAGAATATTTGAAGGAATAATTTTTGAAGAATATTTGAGAAAGAAGAAGATGACCTTGTGCTAATTTTGTACCCAGGGCATCAGCCCTGTAATTAAGTTTTAGAAGAAATGCAAACCTGTTTTATCGTCACAGTTGGGTAAAGTCTGGAATGTATTTTACAACCACATTATTGACAATTATTCGGCTCAACATTTCCGAAAATTCAGTCAGTTGTCTATCACCTTGACAATGTATCATTTGTACTATTAGTTACCTAATACTTTCCTTTCAACCAGCCCACTTTTTAAAACTTAAATACTTACTTTATATTAAACACAAATAAATGTGAAATTATGGATTTAGTATGTATCTATATTTTTCTAACAGCTATTGAAATAAATATATAACTGTTAAAGTAAAAACCGTCTCAATCCATATGTGGTATATATACTACACATTGGGAAAAATTGATTTGGATACAACCATAAGTTATCCTGACTTTGTTTCTCATTAGATTTCTATCATCACATCCTCTGCTTTGTGAAATACTAATTCTCGGTTAATTTCCATTTGGTTATAATCCTTCCACAAAGTCTGTTTTTCAGAAAAGGTACCTGGATGCTCTAATTTTGAGTTTTGACACTTCTGAAAATGTCTCTCTTTGTTCTCATACATGAAAGTTTGGTTGGCTGTGAAATTTTAATATAATTCTTAATCCACAGAATTATTTACACTTTACCCCATTGTTTTCTAATTTTTGATATTGCAAATAAGAAGTCCAATGCCAATCTGAATTGCTGTCTATATAGAAGTGTACAGGATTTTACGTTATTACTGAAATGCATAAATTTTACCAGAAACGTACACAGGCGGATATTTTGCAACAATTCTGCCCAGACCTCAGTGAATCATTTCAATCTATAGATTATGCTCCTTCTTTAGCTCAGGAAATTTTCTTTCATTTATTTATTTATTTATATTTACATTTTGATGGGGATAGTGTCTCATTATGTTGCTCCACTGGTCTTGAACCTCCAGGCTTAAGTGATCCTCCTGCCTCAGCCTCCCAAGTAGCTGGGACTACAGGCTTGAGCCACCACACCCAACTTCTTTTGTTCACTGATACTTCTCTTCCATCTAATATTCTCTTTTATTCTGTGATTCCTGTTATATAAATATTGAAACATTAAGTCTATCTACTTCCCTCATCTTTTATTTTGTGAATTTATATTTTTGTCTGTGTCTTCTGAGCAATTATATCAATTCTTTTGATTTGATCTAACAATTCATTAAATCAGGTTTCAGTAGCATATACGCTGTAGTTCTATTTTATTCTGGTGATACAGTCATTCTTTTATTTTCAAGGGCTGTTCTTATTCTCCCAGTATTTCATTTCATGCTTCTTTTACTTTCTGAAATTTTACTGAGAATACCAATTTACTTTTTTTTTTTAATTCCTTGTTTCCAGTAGAGTGGGATGAAAATAAAAATTTGAATCTTTAAAAGTTATCTCCTGTTTTCTGTAATCATTCTTTCAAAATAGAAGCCATTGGCTCTGATTGACTGTTGGTTCCTTTTGGAGGCTGCTAGATCTCCTCAGATGACTAATTGGTGCTTGTTGTTCTGTACTGATGTTCATAAATATGAAAGCCCACATTGGAAGGACTGATAGGTCTTCTTGGTGCTGTCAGTAACTGCACAGGTCTCTATGAGCTTCCCCCTAGCCTTTTCCCAGCTTATTTCTGTTTCCAGCCCCTGCTGGCACTTTCCTGTGGCTATCAGCCTCAGGAGGGACTTGAACACAGGCCCTGCCTTTGCTGCTGTGGCTATAGGATAGCCAGTCATAGCGGATTTCTATCTTCCAGAAAGTTCTCAAAGTTTCTGCCAGGTTGATATAACTCTTCCTTTTTTAACATGGGGTTGCAGATTTTTTTTTTTGTTTTTTGTTTTTTTCCTCTCTCTGGTTGTTGTTTTTATCATTTCAATAAGGTTTGAGGAAGGTTTTGTAAGCTCAAAGAGTTATCTTGTAGTAAACCCTGAGTGACTTCCTGCTAGATTGGGCCTGATACTGCAGCCTCTGGGGTGCCCCACGCATAAACCTCCAAGTTCCCACTGCCAGCATCCACGTGTCTGCCTGAGAGCGTTCTGTGGCAGCTGAGCCCACCCTGCCTGCGTGCGGCAGGCCGGAAGTCCTGGACTCTCATCCAGTGCCCCGCCCTCCTGCTTTTCAAAGACTGAGAGGGGTTGGTGTATGAATACCATAACATCCTTGCCCCTTTGGTTGGAAACTCCGAGGTGCCAGACTGCACGGGCTCCCAGAATTCCTAAGAGGACAGTGTGATGTAATCACTCACAGTGGGAACTAGATGCGCCCTTTAAAATCTTCCTTCCCATCCCTGTCTCATTTCTCGGCTCTCTTACCTTGTTTCTTGGGATCGCCTTGCAGAGAAACTAAATGAATCCTCCTCTAAAGGGAAACTCAAATCAAAACATGGACTGAGTATGGCAGGTTTTCTAGAAAGCTCTCTCCCCTGGTGTGGAGAATGAACTGAGGAGATGGAACTGTGGAGGCCAGGAGATGTGAGCAGCAGTCCTAGGGAAGATAAGAAAAGAGCCAGTACCACATTACCTTAAGGGAAGACCGCCATGTGCAGTGCTTTAAAAGGCCGAGGCAGGAGAATTTTGTGAGGCCAGGAGTTCAAGACCAGCCTGAGCAACATTGCAAGACCTTGTCTCTACAAATATATATATGTACTAAACATACATATATTAGTACATATACGTGTGTGTGTGTGTGTGTGTGTGTGTGTGTATGTACTAAAAATTAGCCAGGTCTGGTGGTACGCACCTGTAGTTCCAGCTACTCAGGAGGCTGAGGTGGGAGAATCACCTGAGCCCAGGAATTAAGGCTGCAATAAGCCATGATCACACCATTGTACTCTAGCCTGGGTTAAAGAGTAAGATCCTGTCTCCAAAAAAAAAAAAAAAGAAAAGAAAAATGAAAGTAGTCATCATAACAATATCCCAACTTTGCTGAGCTTCCTAGCACTTATTTTATGGTTCATTGCTGTTGTTATTTTTATTACTGAGGAGACACCTAGTCCATATTGTTGAATAAATAAATGATTCCTTGGCCACTGACTGGATGGTGGAGCCACTCAATGAGAGAAGGACCAGAGGAAAAGGCATAAGTTTAGAAGGAGAGGAGAGGGAGGCAATTTCCTCCCACAAACATATCAGATAAAAGGGTGCTCTGGGTCCTTCTTGGAACTCAGGGTCCCCAGCAGACTCATGCAGGGGGATGACGAGAAATCTTAACAGTCGATGTGGTACGTGTGACTGTCTATCAGAAAGAATTCAGCCCTCTTGTTAGCAGCCCATCATGAGCCAGATGATAACATTTTAGTTGTTGGATTATGAAGGGCAGGTGCAGAGGGGCAGGATATTCAAGACATTTGGGGTCGTGGGACAATGGATATTTACTAACAGCAGGCAGAGCTGTACCGCTATGTATACATGGAGTCCCAGCCCTGTGCCTGAAGACAGGCAGAGAAGACAGGCAGATTGGAAGACACCAGCTAGGATGGCTGAAGGAGAGATCTCTACCGAGAGACAACTGGAACAGGCCAAAGATTGCAAACACTGATCGGATGCTCACACAGGGCCAGAATGCTGTTTCCAGTGCTTCCTGTAAATTAACTGAAAGGAGAGTAGTTTCCATGAATATCCTTTTACAGATTAAGAAACTGAGCTGCAGGGAAAGATCGAGTGTGGAGCATTATTTTCAGTAACTTGGAGGTTTTCAGTAGCTTGGCTGTGATTACATGGTTAGTAGGTGGCAGGACCAAAATTCAGACACAGACAAAGGCATCTCTCTACTTACCTGCCCTATAAATTGGAGTAGAAGGTGGAAAGCAAAAGGAGAAAATCAGCTAGTGGCTACCAAAGAGGTTTGAGGAGGCTCAGTGGTGTTTTGATGGACCAGGAGCTCAAGGGGTAACCAGAAAAGTACTTCTCCAGCTGTTGGGATAGTGTGCTTGTCTCCCACTGGTAGGGTTTCTGAGGAGTTGGAGAGCAAGCGGCAGGAAATATACATGAGATTTGAAACAGTCTGTGGCATTAGAATGGACTTAGTAGATTTGAAAAGTGGGTGCATCATTTATCTTTGGACTCCCAAGTCCAAACATGATCCTGGGTACAAATTATTATTCAAGAAATATTTCTGAATGAGTGCACGAATAAACAAAAAACTTGCTTGATCTTTCTCAAACATAGATCCGATACCACCTCTTATCTCATTTAAATATTCCCAAGGTGTCCTACCAGTTGTGAAGTGGCATCATTGTCTCGGTAAATACCCGGAGTTCGTCATCTTGCACCAAGAAGATTAAGGACAGGGACACATGTGGGAGGGTCAAAGAGCAGAAAGTTTAATAGGCAATAGAAAGGCAAGAGGAAAGCAGCCTTCTCTCTCCTGAGGGAGAAATGACTGAAAAGGAAAAACTGCAGCAGATTTTATACACACTCAGGCTTGAGGAGGTGCTGTCTGACTTAAGTAGGGCCCACAGATTGGTTTGACCAGGTGTGACATTTACATAGCATGTGGGGAAGGCTGGGCACCCCACCCTAATCTTATTATGCAAATGGGCTTTCCACTTGGCCAGCACCATCTTGTCTGCTCCTTACTGTACACGTGGCTGGCAAAGAGAAGGGAAGATGGAGTCATCATTTTGATCATGCCTAGTCCCAGGTAGCCTTTTCCTATTGGCACAACTGCCAGCATTCACTCGTGCAAGCTTCCAGCTTGCTTGTCTATGTCTGCAGATCAATTTTACAGGCTGCTCTTTGTTGGAAAAGAACATGATTGGCTGGGTGCAGTGGCTCACACCTGTAATCCCAGCACTTTGGGAGGCCGAGGCAGGCAGATCATGAGGTCAGGAGATCGAGACCATCCTGGTCAACATGGTGAAACCCCATCTCTACTAAAAATACAAAAATTACCTGGGCCTGGTGCCATGCTCCTACAGTCCCAGCTACTCGGGAGGCTGAGGCAGGAGAATTACTTGAACCTGGGAGGCAGAGGTTGCAGTGAGCTGAGATTGTGCCACTGCACTCCAGCCTGGTGACAGAGTGAGACTCCATCTCAAAAAAAAAAAAAAGAATATGATTCTGGGGCTGCTTTTCATTAAAAGGAAAACCTTACCAAGGATTCCTGTACCCTCACGATCTGCCTAAGTACTTTCTTCTTAACTGCTACATCAGTTGCAGGATAGTCTAAATGCCTCTTCCTGGATTTCAAGGCCAGCATGATCTCACCTCTGTCTATTATTTCACTGCAACGTCCCCCACACTTGATCTTCCCTGCTACTGTGTGTGATAGAATCTATTTTGTTGGCCTTCTCAACCTTCTATCCCTCATTTTCAGGTCATTGCAAACCCCCATGCATTTTGAATAGAGGAATTTTCCTTCTGCACAACTCATCTCTGAGATGGGGGCTGCCAAACACACTCATGGGCGTGTGACACAATTGGAACCAATCAGAGTCCTTTCCACAAATTCATATCATCCCAGTGGAAGAGGAAGTCTTCTCTTTCCTCTGGAGCCACTCTCTGGGGTGGTGGAATAATATAAGCCCAGAGCTGTTTGCAGACATCTCTGCCACATGAATCTTGTCCTCACTTGGAGGCAAGGAGCCATATTTACAGAAAAAGAGAAGCAAGACAGACATAGACTCACACACACACACACAAACACACGGAGAGAGAGAACAGAGTGAGTGACCGCATTGTCATGCCACATTGCTTGAGTCTCTGCATCCCCTGTCCTACCTGGTTTCATGAGCCAATACATTTCTTTAAAAAAAAAAGTGTAAATTTGAGTTGTGTTTCCTTTATGGGCTAATACAGTGTCTTGACTGCTATTCAGCTGTACTGGATTGCTGACGGCTCCCAGAATTCCACGCTGTCTCTGACTTACACCCTTTACAGGTTCGAGAGACACCATGTTAGCCACATGAAGTCCAGGAGGGAAATGCAAGGATGGCTCCTGCGACACATTCTCCTTGTTCCCTGGGTTTTTCTTCGGGCTACTCTGTGTGGCCATGTTCAGGTTGCCAGGGGGGTTCTCCTGGACCATCTCCTTTGTGCTCTCCCCCTATATCTGCTCAGACCCTCTGCTCCTTTGCACTCTCCAGAGTCTGCCTCCTTATGGAGCCTGACCCCTGACATGGGTTGGCAGCCATTTCTCTCCCTCTGGTTCTGTTGCTGGGTAGGGGCTTTGGTTGCAGCAGGCTTCAGACCCTGAGGGTGTGCAGTATGGACTCACAGCAAGTCTCCAAAAGACCTCTAGCACAATGAATTACTCGTGACAATTCTTCCCTCCCTTATCATGCTTGAGACTGTTCATTGGCTTCCCAGCCTTCAGGCACATTTCAGACAGCCAGGCATGAGACAGGGTGAAGGCTTAGAGGCCCTTCCACCATTGCGTTTCAACTGTGTAACAAGACTCAGATGCTATACATGTCAGGTGTTCAGAAGAGGAAGTATGAGGAAAGGCAGGTAGGTTTGGGAGTTGGGGGATGTCACAGATGTGCCGGCCATTGGCAGAAGGGCCAGGCTAGGCCTGGAGTGTTTAAGGCTTTCCCGAGATGGGGTGGGGCTCTGATGACACAGCCTGCAGAGGAGCCTCTGTGGCTTGCCTGATTGACCTTGAGGATACTGGATTGACAGTTTTCAACATGTGACGGGAAAGCTTGGGCAAGGGCTGGTGTTTAGTGAATGTCAGTCCCAGGATTTTGACACTCATTCTCCGAGTCTGAATGGGGCTGGGGCTGACTCAGGGCCTCCTTCTGGGTCAGCCGGTTATTCCTCCTCTGGTGCATGGAGAGGCCTGAACGGCAACGCCATAAGCCTCAATACTTTTTCCATGGTTAGCAAACGAGGTCTCCTTGACTTTGGGCTCCTCCCCAAAACCCCAACCCACCTTGCCGCTTCTGTAACCCTGGGCCAGGTGGGCTATGACAGAAATGGACAGTGTCTACGCTTCATTGCCTCGGGAGCCTCCTGCCCACCTTCCCCTTGCAGTTCCTGTCCATGCCAAGCACCCCTAGCCCTCCTCACTCAACAGATGAGCTGGTCCTCAACAAGCCACCTCTGGGGCTTTCCGGCCTCAAACTGTCTTCATTCTGTGACTCATTAGGAAGATTCTCACCGCTCATGTATTTATGAAGCCCCTGCATGGAGATTCTGGGCTGCCTTTTTTTTCTTTGTTTTTCCTCTTTGATTTCCTTCCTACTTCAAGGAGTCTGAGGGTGGATTCACTTTGCTGAGCTTCTGGGCCAGCCCAGCTGAATAGGAGGAAATATCCCAGCATACTTCTTGCCTGGTGATTATGTTTCTCCTAGAGGGTCAGACCAAGAGCCAGAGAATCACATGCTTGCAGCTGGGAGGGAGCAGAGAGGCAGTCTTGCATAGGGGTTCCTTGGGAAGATGATGGGCCCTGACGTGAGACAGACCCTGAGTCTGAAACCAGTCCTGCCACTCACCAGTGTATGACCTGGAACAAGTAACTCCCTGAGCTTTGACTTTTTTTTTTTTTTTTTTTTTTACATTGTAAAGTAGAGATTAAAAAACTACTTTGCGGGGTTATTATGAAAATTAAATGGGGTATATCAGAAATCTGATATTTAATGACCAGTAGCCAATACTAAGCTTGTCTTATCCCAATCTCCTTTAGAGACAGAGGCCGACTTGCCCAAAGTCATGCCCTGAGACGGCGGCAGAATCACAGCTCATCCTGTTTCCCACTCTGAGGCTCTACACAACCTACACTGGCCCTACTAGGTGGGAGACAACAGCCAGGGCAGATGAGCATGATGGGAAAACCTTTCAGTTCTCTGATCATCGCCCGGGGGCAGCACCAGTGGCAGGATTAGCAAACCCACCCCAGGTCCGCTTCCACATCAGCGATGGAGAATAAAGGAACTAGCAGGAAAAAGTCAAATGAAGAAAGCACCCGGAAAAGATGTTTTTATGTTCACTTACATGGAAAAAAAAAAAAAAATCCAAGTATACAACATGTAGATATATGTTTCTCAGAAAATTCATCTCTATGAACCTGTTTGTTTCAGTCGCAGTTATAATTCAAGAATTGCCAAATGGAAGTCATAAAATTGTGGGGTGGGGGTTGGGGAGGACAGCAGCCAAGGGGAAGGTAGTAATTATGTGCTATTTCTTTTCTAGTTTCAGATAATTTGGAGTTTCAACTTTTCCAGCAAGTCAGTTACATAAACAGACAACATACTAAAATATGATTGTGTAAAAATATAAAATTCCTAAAGCATGATGGCAATAATATTTTTGGGAAAAAAACATTAAAGTCTGATAGCATCAGAAAATACAAATAGGATCATTTAAGCAGTCCTGTTTCTGTGTACGAATGGCAGTTGCAAATGATGGATGTATGTGAAAGAAAAAAGCATTTGATCTGTATATAACTTAGAAAGCATAACCTTTCTAAACACTGACTTTGTAAGAAAACATGAAGGACATCTTACACTCAACAACAATGGTTTAAAAGGAGGATATAAGTGTCTGAAGGATGCAGTGGCACAATGCCATGGCCTTTGTTTTCAACTTGCTCTTAACCTATGTTGGGATGCGTTCACACTGCTGGGTTTCCCGCAGAATCTAGCACCAATATATGGATCAGATTTTGTCTTTGATCTGAGTCCTCTATGTCTTCAGTTTTGAGTGTATTGAGGTATGTTTTCTTTGGTTGCTGTTGTAACGAATGTGTAGTAAAAAAAAAAAAAAAAAAAAAACCTATAATATTTACAACAATTAAACATTTTAGATCTCAGTGTCAACTCTTCACATAAGAAAACATTGAAAACTTTAAGAATCATTGGAAGGCCATTACTTCCTAGCGTCTGTCATGAAACTGTTTTCGATACACAGAACAATTAGCCGATTAGCACAGCTGTATGCTTTCTGGTCCAGAATCTTCCCCGTGCTCAGCGGGGAGGCAAGTCCCGTGACCGCCGTGTCCGTGGTTCGCCACGCTTCACAGTAGTTATCCACAAGGCGGACACCATGGGGGCTGGAGCCGTGCCAAATGACCTTCTGGGGCCTAAAAAGTAATTTTGTCATGTTATTTTTCAAAATGACACTTCTTTGTGGTATTTTTTGGTAAGCAAATTGGCATAAGTTTAGTGAATCAAGTTAAACTCCTTAACCCTGATGCCAGATCACCTCTCTATCCTCATTGCCCTTGCTAGCTTTCTTAACACACTGGATTCCAGCCATACCCAGGTTGCAGTTGTTTTCAAATCACACCCTCTTCTTTTGTGAATATAAACCTTTGCTCATGGGGTCCCTTAGTCTGGAGGGCTTCTCTTTCCTTTTCAGACCAGTGACTCCTTCTCCTCTTTCAAAGGCCAATAAATAACTTCCTCTTGCAGGAAGCCATCTCTAATTCTCACCCCTAAGTAAAAATGAAAACACACATTTCCTGTATATCCTATGGTACCTGTTTCTCCACTTACAATTATAATATTCTGTCTAGAGTCACAGTTAGTGTGTATCTATTTCCTCTGTAGACTGTGAGCCCTGTAAAAGTAGGAGCCGTGTAGGTTTATTACTGTGCCTTCCAGGCCTGGCCTCAGGTCTAGTATAGACTAGGCACTGAGGAGAGGTTTGCTGAGTTGTTCTATTCTGAAAAACACACATAATTCTCAAGATTTAGAGTGCAAATCACAGTGTAGAGTTACAAGATCACCAGGAGTTGCATTGCTTACCACTTGTGATGTGCCCACTGTGTGCTACATGTTTTCATATATATTCATTTTATTCTCACAATGCTATGACATAGACATGGTTATCTTGCCCATTTGACAGGTAAGGCAGCTGAGGTTCAGAGAGTGGAAATGTCTTGCCCAGGATTCCATATTGAGTTACTGGATCTGGGTCTTCCGACTCCAAGGACAAGGCTTTCTCTGAGGCCCTCAGTTGCCTCACTGTGGCTTTATGTTGGCAATATCCTAGAGAAGCAGCTGATAAAGGCATCCCATTGTTAGCATGCCCCCTAAAACTGTCTATCACACCATATCTGAGAACTTCCAGCCTCACTTACCATGAAGGATCTGTCATTACGTCTCGACCATCAAAGGAGTATATTGGAATATGCATATTGAACTGACCTCCATGGCCAGAAAAAATTGAGTCCCAATTATTAAAAAGTACTTGGCCCTATAGAGACAAAATACCACAATAGAATAATTATACCATCAGCCTACAAATGAATTAGATTTTTACTTTTTTTTTTTTTTAGAGACAGTTTCGGTTTTGTCATCCAGCCAGGCTAGAGTGCAATGGCGGGATCTTGGCTCACTGCAATCTCCGCCTCCCAGGTTCAAGCAATTCTCCTACCTCAGCCTCCTGAGTAGCTGGGATTACAGGCATGCACCACTACACCCAGCTAATTTTGTATTTTTAGTAGAGGTGGGGTTTCTTCATGTTGGTTAGGCTGGTCTCGAACTTCTGACCTCAAGTGATCCACCCACCTCGGCCTCCCAAAGTGCTGGGATTACAGGCATGCACCACCACACCTGGCCTATTTTTACTCACTCTTCAAGGCCCAGATGCTCCCTCACACTAGAGTCTCCATCCCCAATCCTAGAGCATGGACAGAGTGAAAACTCAAGAAATGTTTGTGGTTTGATTTTATAATCCATTCATGAACCCTTTTGCTTTTACTGTCTTATGTCTTGAGGCAATTTCTCTCATTACATGTGTGTACAAGACTCCTTCCCATCAAAAGTGTGTTTTACGTCTTTATTTTATTATTGTTATTTTGAAAATATTACACATATGTACTAAGCTTCAAATTTGTGGCAGATCTTGTGCCAGTCTACGCTGTGGGTGAGTCTACACTGTGGGTGAGATGAAGATGAACTTCTTAGTCCTTTCCCTGAAAGAGCCTGATCCCTTGTAGAGAGATCCAAGAATAAAAATAATTTCAGTGGGTGAAGGTGCTGGAACAGAATTCTGGGAGAGGAGGTGGAAAGTTCTGGGTATGGGGTTAGGATGGAACTTGCTAGCCTCAAGGTTTCAAATTGGAGTACTGGGGTTGCAGAGATTAAAGGGTCTTGAAGTACCTTTAAGAAACAGTCATCAGGACCCAGAGCTTCTCCAGGGTGTGTGTGAGTGGCAACGAGCTTTCTCGTTGTTGAAGGAGTCTGCTATTTCTGTGGAATAATCGAGGGATCCCACAGGCCCTGTCTTACCCACAAATGGGGCAGAGAAATACCTGCTTAAATGCTCAGAGAACACCAAACCAGGGTTCAGGACAAAGTGCTCTAGTTTGCAGTGATTTTAAGCAAACTGTTTTCTTCTTCTGAGCCTCAGTTTTCTCATCTGACAAACTAAAAAATGAATAATTCTCATGTTTGTTAGAAGTACCTATTAAGATAATGAGGTACTTTGTAAACAAACAAGAAAACCCTGTATCACCTAAAGAAGTTATCATTCTTTCTCTTGTATGCTCCAAGGGTCACACAAGCATAAAGAAAACTGAGGTTCAGGGAAGGCAAAGAACCCGCCCAAAGTGACATAGCCAGTCAGGCAGAGAACGGACTTAAGTCAACAGTCTTCTGTTGATGTCAGGAATGAAAAGTGCCTCCAGCCCCTGTGGCAACCAATGCATGCAGAAGGCAATGGGAACCATATTTATTTTTACCTTGAGGTTCACTATGGGAAGGCTGTATCTCTCTGCTTTCCTCACAATGGTGGACAGATCTTGCAAATGGGAAGATAAGAATGCTCGGTAGGTGGACAACAGTCCTGCAGCTCTGGCCTGCTTGAAGCACTGAAAATCAGCTCGAATGTCCCCAGAAAATGGCATGTTCAGAGCAGCCAAATGCAGCTGAAAAATGTGAGACAAAAGAGAGCAGTCAGAATCAAAGGCAAACTCCAGTTCTCAGAACCATCTCACATTCCTGCAAAGATTCCAGACTTCTTAGGCTGGAGGGCACGTTGAAGGTCATTTTATTCAATCCCTCCCTGACATTGGAATTACAGTCTCTGCCTGACCATCTCCAGGAAAGGAGAGCTATGGTCTCCCAAGCAGCCTGTTTCAGCTCTCTGAACAGCTTTAAGTGGTAGAAATATCTTCCTTAGGTGAAAACAAAAACAAACAAACAAAAACAGAACAAAATATTGCTTGGACCAAATAAAGCACTTCAGGGATCTGAATCCACCTGCAGGCCATAAGTTTGAGACCTCTGGGTCTGTGCAGGGGTTTTAAGCTGGCTTTGGCCCTGGATCCCAGAGCTTCTCCCAGCTATCTGCCTGCTGCCCTTTCTTCCATCTCCTGGATAAGCCTGGGGCTAATCACAGGAGGGGTCTGGGGGAAAGCCACTGAAAGAAGGACATGGCACCTATGACTAAGACTGCTGAGATAGGCCGTTCTGGAAACTAGGGGTCTTATAGTAATTCCAGTCTCACATCCCTGCTATCTTGGTCAGCAGCCCAAATAAAAACCAATCCACAGTCTATTTCTCCCACACTTTGTCTCCCAAAACCCAGCCTCCTACTACTGTCCTCTCTCTCAGCCTTTCTACCATACCCTCTGAAATGCATTCCATAATCAAGGAACACTCATCTCCCTGCCTCCCATCAGTCTCATCTCGGGGGTAACTTTTATCTCATCAACTTAGAGCTGGAAGGTTGGTGTAGGACCTGGGTCCAAGTTACCAAAAAGGAAAATATTTTTAAATATCTTAAGCCAAAGGACATGAAATGAGGCTCAAGCGGTGGGGCAGGAGGCGGCCAGTGTTTCTCTCCTGGTTTCTACCCTGCCTCTCAGATCTAAACAAAGCCTCTCTGTGTCCCAGTGACCAGGATTGCCATGGTGGTTTTCTGCTTCTCCAGCTTCCAGCCAGTTGGCCACAACTGGCCATGAGCTACAGTGAGTGTCCAGACTGCCCCAAGCAGCCCTTGCACGTCTCTGGATATTTTTCTCCATTCACCACCCCTTTCGTTCCCGCAGAGGACAGACCCCAAGGCTGCCACCTGCTCCAGTCTCTCTCTTTTTATTCATCCTGGTTCTGTCTTGACCACCATGCTGGATGGAGGTCCAGGTCAAGCAGCATCACATCCCATCCCCATCTCCTTCCTGCCCTGCACTGAGCCAAGACTTCCCCAGCAGGCGTCCCGGTGGCTAGCATTTTATGCTCTACATTCCCAGCATTAGGATAAGAGGGACCTTTAGCATGCTACCCACCCATCACAATCACAGGCCTGTGATTGATGGAATGAGGCTTCCCCAATGCCAGGGGCCACCTAAGAAAGGCATAGGCAGGGGTTTCCTTGCCACACCTCTAATTCCACCAAGCCCTATTCTCCTTTAGAGAGACACAGAGAAATGTCTGAAATTACAGTTGTTTCTGAATGACAGGATTGGGGGTTTTTGTGTTCTCATGTTTGTATTTCTTTAATTGTTGGAACATTTTTATAAAACAACATTTTTATATTGACAGTATATTATATTTTATTAAGACAGTAATGTTACAACACTCAAAATGTTAAAATTATTATTTTGTGGATGGTTGTAGTTTTAATAAAATTGTAGGTGTGTTACTATTTTCTTCTCCATTCTTTTCATGCATTGTTAACATCTTCTGCAATGAATACGTATTAGTTCTGAATTTATAAAATACCATTTAAAAAATCCTTTAGCTACTACCCTAACTTTGGGGCTTTTTGAAGGGTTACTGATACTCACATCTCTCTTCCTTCACTTCCCACTGACTCTTCAACCAACTAGAGTCTTTTTGGCTACTAAATGCTTTGCTCTAGTTTCTAAATTTGAAGGACACCTTTTGGTTCTTCTTCTGAATTTCCTGGCAGCCTTTGACACTGTTGGCTACTACCTTGCTTGGCTTGCTTTCTTCCTCTCTGGCTATGGCTTCTCAGTTTCCTTCTCATATTTCTCCCATCAGGTCCTTTTCAGTTTTGCTCCTCATAGTCGGATCCCTTCTGACTACACAGATTCTCTTTTGGGAATCCAACCAGCCCCACAATAATGAGACGGCTCATCTCCAGCCATGATTCCACTGTGGGGTTTCAGACCTTCAGAACCTATTCTCTCTTGGTAGTCTCCACTCAGGTTTCCTCCAGGCACCTCAGACTCACCACGCTCCAAATTAGTTCCTCCTTGGTCAATGGCAGCACGATAGGAAATGCTCACCTCTGTTGTTAGAAAGTGCCCCCACAATCCTTGCTACAAGAAATGGCCTTAGACCTTCAACCTCATTCTCCTGATAACTCCTGATTGGGCTGGGAGTGGGCAATTGACCCAAGACAGACCATATAAACTATCTCTTCCAAGACTCTGAACTGAGTCAGTAGTACTGGGGTCAGCAGCTATAAGATCACACAGAGTTGGGGCAAGAATCAGTGCCAGGGTAACCCAAAGCTGTGTGCAAGCTCATGTCACCTATGTATGTGTGCTGGGGTGAGGTTGGGAGGAAGAACGACCCTTTCAGAAGGTGGTCTGTAGAGATAGCAAAGCAGACTAGTAGAGACAAGAGTCCCAGGCCTGGCTGTTCTTCCTGTGATGGAGTTCCATGAGGTTTCTTCTTTTTTTTTTTTTTTTGAGATGGAGTCTTGCTCTGTCACCCAGGCTCCAGTGCAGTGGCGTGATCTCGGCTCACTGCAAGCTCCCTCTCCTGGGTTCATGCCATTCTCCTGCCTCAGCCTCCCGAGTAGCTGGGACTACAGGTGCCTGCCACCACGCCCGGCTAATTTTTTTGTATTTTTAGTAGAGTCGGGGTTTCACCATGTTAGCCAGGATGGTCTCAATCTCCTGACCTTGTGATCCACCCGCCTTGGCCTCCCAAAGTGCTGGGATTACAGGCATGAGCCACCACGCCCAGCCTTCCATGAGGTTTCTATGCTGAGTTAAACAAGATCTTTACTTAACCTAGCAAAGGAATAGAGAGAGAGTTTCTAATCCCAGCAATGAAACAATCCCTGGAAAGGAAACTGTCACCACTCAATCATCCAAGCAGAAACCTGGGCATCATTCTTGACCTCTCTCATCCTTAATGTGCCATATTCAGTCAATGACCCCATTAGTCACTCCTACTTCCTTCATGTCTCTCAAATTGCCTACTAGTCTATGTGCTTACTGCTGTGATTCTAGTTCCGGTAACACAGGAGCCACCTAACTGGCCTTTGGACCCCTGCTCCTGTCCCTTCTGATTAATCTGCACACTGTAACCAAGGTAATTTCTGAAACACCAGTCTTATCATACCTGTTTCTTGCTTTAAACCCTTCTGTAGCTCCCCATTGCCCACAGAAAATGGTCAAATTCTTTGGCTTGACTTGCGGGCAGGCCCTTGAAATCTAGCCCTTGCTTTTGCTGACTTCCGCAGACTAAACATCTCTCTTTTCTGCCTTGAACTCTACTTTTTTGCCTGTAATTTAATACTAGCAATTACAGGAATGTACAGCCCTTCCCCTTGCCTCCCTCTGTTTCATCTTCCCTTTGCCTCTTTCTTCCACTTGGCTCACCCTTGACCTCAGCTGTCCTTTGGGTCTTAGTTTGGAGGTAACCTCCTCCAGGCAGACTTCTCTGCCCTTCCTCATACCCCCAGCACCCTGTGTTTGGCTTGCCCAAACAAGTTACCACACTGTATTGTACTTCTCTGTTTTTTGTTTGCCTCTCTCACTAGTCTATAAGCATCATGATGGTAGGAACTGTGTACTAAGCATGAGACCTAGCACCTAGTAGATACACACTCAGTAGTAGAAGATTAAATGTATAAATTGTACTTACAGCAGGCTTCTCGTAATTGGTACTTGAAATGGGGTTTGGTGGAGGCAGAAGCTGATGTGGCTGTTATGAAAAGGAGGAAAAGAAACAGTTCTGAATATGCATTCAATCTGTTCTTCAGCGTGTACTGAGGTGCGAGTGCAATGTTTCTTGAGAAGATGCTTTAAATAGTTTGCCATTGTCTGTAACTGTGACTCTTAACTGTAAAGAGTTTCATGACCTGCTGAAGAAATCATCTTCAGAAAGGGAGAAAATGTTCTCAAGACTTTTAAAAAGAGCACTGAATCAAGGAAGGGCATTCTTTTTGATAAACCCATGTCTAATCGCCAACTCTTTCACTTAATAGAGAAAGTTACCTCTTCAGAGCCTCAGTTTCATCATCTGCAAAATGGGGATGATAGTACCCACCTCAAAGCATTGCTCTAGGGCTAAAAGATGGACAACGCCAGTTGCCCATGTTCTTATAAGGCAGACAGTGCCAAAAATTAAAGGAATCTTCTAGATTGCTTATAGCAACCAATGACTCCACAGATGAACAAACTGAGGCCAAGAGAGAGGAAGCCCTCTGCAGAAGAGGATTTGGCTATTACATGGGGGCAGCAGGTCTCCAGCCTCTGGATCTAGTTATTCCTCCACTCCATTGTGGGAACCTTCTGTTAGCATCCATTAATTTCTAGGACTTCTCCAGATACTAAACTGTGCACAGCTGACTCTCCAGAGTTTAGAGAGCTTGGTGCTAGATACCAAGCAGGACTCAGGAAATACTGATAAATGAATGCATGAGCAGTGCAACAGGGTAACTACTCACGTTGCTGGAAAGCGCAGGGGGTGGAGGGCTGTCGGCAGGAATGGGGATCAGTTCTCCTAGCTTTAAGAAAAACAGTACATTGAAATGAAAGATCAATTACAAACTTCTAGAAAAAATGGCATTTATGGGAGTAGATTATTATTTTTAGAGGGTATTTGAAGGCAGTGTGTTAAAGGGAGTTTAGAAATTACCTGTAATTTTTTCCAGCCATCTCTAACGCGAATGAAAAACTCAGTGCTGTCCCTCAGGTAGATGAATGTTCCTTCTATAACCAAATGCGCTTTCTGCAGCATGTCATCCATGTTGCTGAATGCTGTGACCTGTCGGATCATTTAAATTCCAAACACTGCCATTATCATTAGAGCAATGGCAACATCTGATAACCCGGCCTTTCTGTAAAGTCAGCTGGGAGCTATCTCCAGATACTCAATAAAAAGACTTGTTAACATGCCAGATAGAGATATACACCTTCATTAATAACCAAAGGGCATTCTTCTTGATAAAACAAAAACATGTATACTTTGAAACATAAATCTAACCTATAATAAATGAATTAAAACAAAAACGGTAATATTCTGTGAGTATAAACACATTTACAAATTGTCAATGGAGTTATCTTTGTTTTGGTTTGGGCATTAGCAAAAGCATTGGTAAGTTTTGCCACTTCTATTTTTTCAAGCTACTTGGTGGCACTAACATGGTTAAATGGTGTTACTTCATGCTAGTCCTTGAAGAGTTTCAAATTTTTCATTTGGAATAAGAAAGGCAAGCAAGTGAGCAACTATACTTAAGGTCTTAAATCTTTTTTGTCTAGCCTGGTAGTTACATTAAATGCATGATATAAAATGGAGGTCTGTAATTTCTCTGCCTAGAAAAGTGCCAAAGATTAGACAGCCATTTGGCATATCTAGAAGCACATATAGAAGCTACAAAAATCTATTGAATAGCATCAAATCTCAAAGAAACATCAGCCAAGAGAGTTTTTATTTTTCATTGTAACTGAGAAAGATGATAAAATATTAATTTTCACCTAGCCTTGAAGATAATGGCTTTGTGCATCAAAATGACTTAGATATCCCCCAAGGGAACTAAATATCAAAATTCCATCATATGCAGGACAGTTCTTTCTTTTGGCAGCCAAATTTTGCAACTAATATCCAGCAAAGATCAAAGAACATTCTTAGGACTCCTGACATCCTTGTGAAGTATTTGTCCATTTTTCTGTGAATTACAATTATCTTGGAGTGCTATGTCTTGTTCCAATGAACTGCAGAGTAACGAATGTGCCAGAGATGTTCTTTGGCAGAATGGGGAAGACTGAATTATGCAACTAAATCTGACCAGCTCAAGGATCTGCTGTAACATTGTTTATGTTCTTGGGCTTTTGTTGTTTTGTTTTTTCTTTTTTTTCTAGAGATGGGGTCTTGATTTTTCACCCAGGCTGGAGTGCAGTGGTACAGTCATGGTTCACTGGAGTCTCGACTTCCCAGGCTCAAGTGATCCTCCCACCTTAGCCTCTCAAGTAGCTGGGACTACAGGTATGCACCACCACACCCAGCTAATTTTTACATTTTTCTGTAGAGGCAGGATCTCACTATGTTGCCCAGGCTAGTCTTGAACTCCTAGACTTGAGCGATCCTCCTGCCTCAGCCTCTCAAAGCGCTGGGATTACAGGAGTGAGTCACTGCACCCGAGCAGTGTTTACGCTTTTTGAAATACTGTGATTGGTGGCCAGGCATGGTGGCTCGTGTCTGTAATCCCAGCACTTTAGGAGGCCAAGATGGGAGAATCATTTGAGCCCACGAGTTGAAGACCAGCCTGGGCAACGTGACAAAAACCGTCTCTACAAAAACAAAAACAAAAATTAGCCAGGTGTGGTAGTGTGCATCTGTAGTCCCAGCTACTCTGGAGGCTAAGGTGAGAGGATTACCTGAGCTCAGGGAGGTTGAGGCTACAGTTAGCTGTGATCTCAGCATTGCACTCCAGCTTGGGTGACAGAGGGAGACCCTGTCCACCCCTCATCCCGCAAATAAATAAATAAATAAATAATATGATTGGTTCTTGTTATAACTTAGTCAATTAAGGATTCGAATGGTGGAACTTACATATAAATGATTTTGTTTTTCATGTCTTTTTACTTAATAAGTCATCCAAATAGATAATAAATCCCTTCTACTATTTATGGAATTGCACCAAACCTATTGTCATGAAGGCCTGATTCCAAAGTGATGTCAGACACAGGAGATTGTAGCCAGAGTTTTAAGTAAATCCACCCCAAATGGAATGGTGATGACACATTGATAATAATACTGACCAGGTTTCTGGATCCTGGAAGCCCTGGCTGTCCTGGAGGGCCAGGGGGACCTGGAAGGGCCACAGCTAAGACAAAACAGAAAAGAGAAGTTATACAAAAACCACCCTGTGAAAAATGTCTGAGGTATCATCTGATTCCCAGAGAAAAGTGTGTTCAACCCCATTCACAGTGCCACAAAGCATCCCAACTTCCACCTGTATCTTGGGTGCTCTGCCTGCAACGTATGACTTAGGCCACATTGACTGGTTCAGGGAAAAGCTGGAATCTTCATTGTTACCCTGGATGAAGCCATGGCTAGTGCTTTTCCATTTCAAAAGTGAATGAATTCCTTTTGTGGTTGTTTTATAAAAGCCAGTTTAAGTTGAATATTTTGTCACTTGCATTCAAAAATATCCTGACTCATACAACTTACTTCACCCAAGAGACAAGCATGTGACACTGAACAGAGGAAGTAGGCTCAGAAAGAGGAAGAGAAGGCTCTAGGGAGTGGGAGGAGACCAGGGTGGTGCAGTGACAGCAACCCTGGCCTTGAGGCCAGAGACATGGACTCAAGTCCTTAGTTTGTCCATTCCTAGCTGTGTGATCTCGAGGAAACAGCAAGCTCTCTGAAGCTTTTTCCTCTTATGCAAAATGTAAAATAGGTATTTCTTCTTCCCTGGGCTGTGGCGAGAACTGAGTGCTTTGCAAATTGTACCTGTACAGCATTCATTTGACCAAGGGCTCTTAGCTTTTGAAGAGTCACAGTGCCCTTAAAAATCAGATCGAGGTTATTGCCCTCTTTCCCAGAAAAATGCACACAACAATTCTACAAAAAAAAAAAAAAAAAAAAAAAAATTACTGGGATGACAAATCCTGGAGGTATATCCTTGGACTCTCTAGGAGTCTATGATTCCTCAACTGAAAAGCCCTTACTTTAGGCTAACATAAAGTAGTATTATTACAACTATTCCTTTGGCTGTTCTTCTACCTCTCTCATCTTCTGCTCACCCTACTGCCGACACCTCCTTCAAATGTGCCAAGCTCTTGGCAGAATTAAGGGTGTTTTTACAAGTCCCAGTAAAATTATACAATTCTTCAGGTCATTGCAAGCACATGTTCAGTTCCAACATAGGACTCGAACATCCACACATAGGTGGCAAATGTCTAGTGGATAGAGGGCCAGTGGGCTCGGATTTGGATCCCAGCCATGCCTCTTAATAGAATTTGTGACCTCGAGTAAGTCCCTTCACCTCTGTGGAGCTTCAGTGTCTTCATCCGTGAGATGAATTTTATAATAATACCTGTTTTAGCTTCCTCCCAGGGTTGCTGTGAAGATTAAATGGGATAATGGCCATGAAAGTGTTTTGTAAACTGAATTGCTATACATTATGTGAGAAGCAATCCTTGCTCAATGCAGCAAGGCATCCCAGGAGCCCTAATGTAGTGTTGCCGTGGACAACAGATTTTCTCCACCTTGCACTCACCCTGTAATATGCCTCCACCTCCTGCAGTCCTACTCCTCCCTCATGGCTGTGTGGGCACCTATGGTTCCACTCACTCAGCATCTTCTTCCTTTGTAGGACCAATGTCCTCATCTCCTTCTCTTGGGACCTTCCCTTCACCTCTACAACCATTTGGTTCCAGAAAGAGCTACCATGTTCTCATGTAATCTGACTGACTGGTCATAGGGTCCAAGATTGGGTACCTTGCCCAAGTCAGGCCCATCAGGACCCTTCTCTAGGACTTCCCCATCCCAGGACTTTTCAAACTAAAATAGTAAAAGAAGTTCAAGATTTCTAGCTGACAGTGGAAGCTGTAAGTTGTCAGTAACCATATTTCCCGCTGTGCAGAGGATGTGGTTTGTGGTGAGGAAGTATGAAATTGCATGCAGAGAGAAGCGGAGACAAGAGATGGCCAGAAAATCCTTGCAGGGGTTGAGTCCCTGGCTCTGGCTGTTCCTGAGGTCCAGCTGCTTATCTACCTCTCCCACAAGTTGATTGTTCATTCCCTCCTTCACACCCAGTACATTTCCCCTTTGCTTGAGCTACTTTGAGTTAGGTTTCTATCACTTGCAGCCAAATGATCCAAGGCTAAGTCAAAGCTCCAGCCCCAAAGTCACCTCCTGTGTAAGGCTCCCCTTATGCCAAGGACTCTGTATGCTTCCACCATACCTGGCTCCTGCCAAGCCAAACAACAAAAAAGTATGCCTTCATGCTATTATTGCTGCTATTATTGTCTCCTACAACAGACATAGTAGAAATAACACAGGCTTTGGAGCTACACTGCTCTGGGTCTGAATCCTGTTGGTGTCATTTATTAGCTGTGTGACCTTGGAAAAGTTCCTAAATGTCTCTGGGCCTCACTTTCCTTACCTGTAAAATGGGGATGTTAATGCTTTTTTTAAAGGGCTGCTGTGAGGTTTCAATAAAATACCATAGTAAAGTGATTAGCAAAATGCCTGGCATCTGATACATGCTTAGTACATAGAGATTTTCTTTAATTTCGCCCATTTTGCATTTGAGGAGGTGAGGCTCTAAGGGATGAATAGATTTTTAAATAGAGTTCCAGTCACTGCTGGTCATTAAGGCAGGTTCTGAGGCACCTAAGGCATTGACAAAGCAGCCAGGAAGTTTCCACTCACACGTGAAAAGACGCTCAATATCATCAGTCATCAGGGAAATGCAAACCAAAACCACAGATATCACTTCATACCCCGTAGGATGGCTATAATCAAAAAGATACAATGAGGATACCATAATACGGGAGGACAAATTGGAACCCCCTCATACACTGCCACTGCTGGTGGGAATGCGAAATGTTGTGACTCCTTCTGAAAACAGTCTGGCAGTTCCCAAAAAGTTAAACATAGAGTTACCATATGACCCAGCAATTTCTCCTACGTATATACCGAAGAGAACGGAAAACATGTTCACATAAAAACCTGTACATGAAAGTTTATAGCAGCGTTATTCATAATAGCCAAAAAGTAGAAACAACCCAAATGTCCATGAACAGATGAATGAATAAACAAAATGTATATCCTATACAATGCAATATTATTTGGCCACAGTAAGGAATGAACTGCTGATCCATGCTGCAACGTGGGTGAACCTTGAAAACACTGTGTTAAGTGAAAGAAGTCAGACTCAAAGAGCCATATATTATATGATTCCATTTATGTGAAATGTCCAGAACAGGCAAATCCAGAGGCAGAAGTAGATTCATGGTTGCCCAGATCTGGTAGAGGAGAGGGAAAGAGAGAAAAGGTACAACTGCTAATCGGTACAAAATTTCTTTTTGGTGTGATGAAAATGGTCTAGAATTAGACAGTGGTAATGACTGCATAACTTTGTGAATATATTAAAAACTACTGGATTAGACACTATAAGTGGGTGAACTTTATGATGTGCAAATTATATCTCAATCTTAAAAAAAGGAAAGAAGGCTGTATCCAGGAAAGCCCTGTGTTAGGCAGTGCAGCTGTGACAAGCCACCCAGATGAGGTGAACTTGAGCACAACGGTAGGGACGGCGTGAACAAGGGCACTGCTTCCAGCACTAACCTGCTCCCAGGATAGCCGGAGGTCCTGGTGGCCCTGGGGGTCCCGGTGGCCCAGGATCACCAGGTCTTCCAAAGCCAGGTGGCCCAGGCAGACCAGGAGCACCTGGGGGTCCTTGGGGACCAACGACTGTCTCCCCTTTCTGGCCCTGTCAAGGCAAGCACACAGTAACAGAGAGAAAGAATCATTCATCACTAGAAGTCCCATCTAGTCCTTTTATGAGAATATTTAAAAGAAATCAATAAACACCAGCTATTGTTATTACTATCCTCAATCCTGGGCACAATTCAAGGTGGGGTAAGGCCTCCAAGATGGCAGCCCAGTCATTATGTTGAATAACTCTACAGAGAACCCCAGAGAGCCCTGGAGGCAGAAGGGACCTTGGAGATCATGTAGTCCAGCCTTTGCATTTCACAGATGGAGAAACTGAAGCCCAGAGAAGTGAAAGGACTTGCCCAAGATCATGAAGCAAATTAGAGGCACAGCTAGAGGCAGAACTCTGATCTCTGGCTTTGCTGGTTCTACCCTCACGGTGAGCTCTGGGACCAAAGGTCAATGATCTGGTCATATTCTTGTCGGGGGCACAGCTTGACTTTCTCTCCTTTCACCTGGAAAAACCTCTCATCCTAGGAAAACCACACCTCTCTAGGAGCTCCTCTGATAAAATTTCAGAAGAATCAAATAGCTCCTCTAAAAATGTCTCCCTTACCTTCCATTCTGCTTCTGTTATCTGATGCATTCACCATTAATCATTCTTTGTGTGGAGTAAATTTTCCACACATTTCATGAATAAGGCAGTGTGACTAATGGCCTAGAAGTTACCTACCTTCATGTGGCCTTGGCCAGCTACCTTCTCTCCAGGGACCTCAGCCAACCTCCCCATCAATCAACAAGGATGGGGAAAGAGCTGGCTGATCCCCAAGCTCTGCCTCCAGCTTACAGTACAATGACTAGCCCTAACTGCTTAGTCCCATTGGGAGCTTCCGGGAAAGCTGTAAGGCCTTGGGGAAAATGACTTGCAGGGGTCTCTACTCACAGCCAGGCCTGGATTTCCGGGCAGGCCTGGAGGCCCAGACATAAGGAAGCCGTCGTTAATGTCTCCTTTTTCTCCTTTTTCACCTTTGAACCCCTTGTCTCCATTCTCCCCCTGGAAGCAGAGAACATAGGAATATTTCAGTAAGAGTGGGATGAACTCAGTCTCTGACATAAACCAAAACATGAAAAACACACTCCAAATATTGGTAGAGAAACACTCACCTTCAAGTTGTTCAGAAAGTGTCTCAGGTAAGCTAGATCAAGTGGAGGACCTGAAAAAGAAATGCTTCGTAAAATTCACGATTGTAATTTAAGAAATTTAAAATAAAAGTCTCTAAGTTGGCAACCACAGTTACGTCTTAGTGGACATGACCCTGCACTGGGTTGGCTAACAGAGTCTGCTTGCAAGCTAACAGAGTCTGCTTGCAAACTAACAGAGTCTGCTTGCAAGCAAAAACAGGTGCTACTGTGGGCCCATCAATCCAGACACTGTGGGATCCCAGGTAGGTCCCTGGCCCTCTTTGGACCTTGTTTTGCATATAAAAGATGAATGATTGGATTTTCTGGTCTCTCTTAACAATGTTCCATATTGGATACACCAGGCCCATGCTTGGGTCTCACTAGAAACCAGTGGAGCCTGTGGTCAGGGTGGAATGTCATTAGTCTTACCCTCTGGCTAGGTCACATTTCTCAGTTGCATTTGTTCTCAGGAGCAAAAAATCAAAGGCAAGATTGAGAACAAGAGCTGGAATACCTGGTGGTCCCTGGGCTCCCTGGTCGCCTTTTTCTCCCTTTGAGCCAGGAAGGCCCCAGGATCCTTTCTCTCCTTTAACACCTGCAACAAAACACATACATGTTAAAAAAAAAAAAAAATCGAAAATCACCTTCATTCCACATAAAACCTTTCTGAGACAGTTTTTCAAACGGAGCTCATTTAGCAAAGTCCACTCAAACAAGGCCCTCCTGAGAAATCAGCAAGTGTAAAATCATAAAGAGGGCACAGGTAGATGCTTCAGACACATTCTCAACCTTGAAAAGCTCGGTCTACTGGGAGACAGACACAGCTCACAGTAACGCAAGGCAAGATGAAATATGTGCTCTCACTGAGGTTCCAGCAGCGCATTCCAGGAGTGCAGCAGAGCCTGCAGCTAACCCTGGCTTGGACAGTGCCACAAATGAAGACAGAGGCTCAGCACCATGTCAATCTTCCAGACTCATCTCATCTAGGCCTGTGCAGCATGGGGGTGTGAGGGAAGGAAAGGGTTCTCCCAAGAGTGCCCGCACAGGACAACCAAGGGCGCTAAGTTTTCTACTTACAAAGTTGTGAGAATGCCCACCATGCAGTGTTGTACATCCCCACAGGACTAGTGAGAAACACCTTTTCTGCAGAACTGGCATTCCATCCCTACCTTTCCCCTCAACTCTTTATATGGGAGGGGGCATGGAAGAAAGCCTTTTGGGAGATCACTGCTTGGGAAGGGAAGTGGTTCCCTTTCTCCACCTTGATGGGTAGCGTGGACGCTAGGTCTTTGAATTCCTCATTCCCAAGAGGTGTGGCAGATCAACCCGCCAATGCTCTTGAGCCTAGAGATGGGGCCACAAAGTGTAGATGAGGGTAGGGGCTCAGGCTTTCTCAATGAAGGGGAGGGAATATGAGCATCACAGTCATGATGGTGTCAGCAGGGAGTCAGTAGGGAGCGGCAACTACATCTATCAAGGCCTCTCCAACCCTGGGAATGCTGTGTGAGACCCATGACCTGGGCAGTGGGGCCCATGGGGCCTCCCTCACCCACACTGAGCCCACAGACAGCAGTGATCAGAAGAGCAGACAGCAAGTGCACAAGTACCGACTGGAGCAATAGTGGCTGCACACAGTAAGCAGGATGATTGCCCACTAGGAGCTGTCACATCCAGAAAGATCTGTTCCCTCCTCCTCCTTCCAGGGGAGGCTCACAGGGAAGAGAAACAGTTGGAGATCTGAGAAAACAAATCTGGCTCCATCCCCTGCTCCCTAAAGTCCAACTTGCACCAGGGGAAAGGGGTGCCTTGAACTGAATCTAAGCATAGATTTTAGAAACAGGCTGGGCTTGGTAAGCAGAAGTGACAGAAAAACCATGGGGTCAGATAACATCAGGGAGACCACCACCTGGTGGGCTGGGGTGACGCAGCCAAGCTGAAGGTGAATATTGAAGAAAAAAGATCTTCCCCTATTTAAGCCCCAAGTGGCATGACAGGGTGTGTGGGACAGGGGCACCAGAATGACTGCTCACCTTCAGGCCCCGTCCCCTGGCCTGTCCCTCTCTGATGTGCCAAAGCAAAGCTCCTTGCATGTGGCTATGAACATGCTGACATTTACTAATGAAACCCTCTGAGCCAGCATTTCTCACACTTTGCTGTGCACACGCCTCACCTGGGAGATGGTTAAAACACGGGTTCTGATTCAGCAGGTCTAGGGTGGGGCCTGAAATCCTGCATTTCTAACAAGCTCCCAGAAGATGCTTACAAAGTTGCATGGACACTGAGGCAAGGGTCTCCTGAACTCCCACGGCCCTTCCCTGATCAGCTCTTGGTATACTGCACTTAATTGTTTTTAAAATAGTTTGACTTACAGGTTCCAAGAGCCTGAGAGGCAGGAACAGTGCTTCCCAGGCTCTTGGAATCTCTCTCAGCCCAGTGTGGATCATACCAAGTAAGGAACAGGCATCAGTGAATGTTTTATGAATAAATGAACAATTGAAAGAACAGAGTGCTTGTTGCCAACTAGGAGGCTCAGCTAAGATAAGCAGAATAGACACATGTGTGACCAAACCAAAGAGAGGTGCGCAGCCCCACAGCCTTGGCTCAGCTGCCACCTCCAACCCTACAGCATCAAGTTAGACCTTCCTGACCACCTAGTCTGTGCCCAGCACTGGGCAAAGAAAAACCACCTTCCTCAAGGAGATGGCCCAGAGAAACAAATTATGAAGAAGGGAGTGTATACCGTGAAAGGTGATGAGCTCTGGACTCCCGGGATGAGCAGTATCAACCTGGAAAGAGAGGAAGTCCAGGTCAGGCACTGCAAGTTCTGCCGTGGTGTTTGCAGACACAGGCAGCCACTGTCCCGGGGGCATGTGACAAAAGAGGCAATGCCTCAGAGCCAGGCCTTCCTTTGGCTCTGGAGTCCCCCAAAGCCCTGAATCCCCAGCAGTTCTCAATGCACAGACATCCCAGGCTTTCAGCTGGGAGACCTATGATGTAGTTGGGCTGGGGAGACAGAGCTGAGACCTACTGGCCAAAAAACTCAGTCGCAGGGAAGCCCAAAGCTTTAAGACAACAAATTGTGGCAGTGTTGGTTTGGCCAACTATAAGCATTCTTGTCTTCCTTTCTTATCACTTGGGATTGATTCATATATGAGATCAAGCATCCGAGCAAGTGACAGGCCCAGCCGTGAAGCTGGGTCAGCCATTAGCTTTGCTATTGCACCTAATCAAAGATGAGCGTCATGAGCAGGTAATTAGCAAAGGGGGTTATCATTAGATTGGGAGTGGCTATTCTGGACTCCTCATTAGGTTCCAGGGGTCTAGAGTCCAAGCTGTTCTGGATAATATTCCTTCCCAGTTTTCCCCAGATTCCTGCATTTCCTTCTCTGTTAAGACAAGGCCACTTGTAACCCGGCTGCTTCCCAGCTGATGTGTGGAATCAAAGTCATCCGTCTGGTGCCAAAATCCTTCTATGCTTAGGGTGGAGGGTCACAAGCTGCTCAGGGGCCACCAAGAAAAGATGGGAGTGGGGAGGAAATATTCCATTAAAAACATTTATAAGTTAACGATGAAGTTTGCAGCTCCAAGCTGTTATCTTACAGGCTATGCTGATAAAGTTTCTCCACTACAGACATGAGCTATAAATGATTAGGGTGTTGGAAGGAGCTGAAACTATAAGGGGTTCATGAAATGTTGACTGTAAGAGGAAGCATTTCTGTCTCAAAATGCCCATTTTGAGAGTTGGACAAGAAATGTCCATGACCCAGCTCCTATAGTATCTAGCCAGGCAATATGAAGTAAAAAATCTTACTAAAAATGCTTTGAGCCTATCTTTTCCTTCTTTTAGGTATCCCACGACCCCCAAAGACCATGGTTACTGCAAGAGTTCCTGGAGCAGGTCATGATCATTGCAGTAGTATTTTTATAGCACTCTAAAATTTGTCAAGTGCTGTTCTGTGGCTGGCTCATTTGAGGCCTGAAATCATGTTAGTTGGGAGGGGCTTCGGCACTAACTCACTGTGTGACCTGGAGCCAGCCCTTTGCTTCTCTGGGCTGTGGTCTCTCCTGTGTGATAAGGAGGTGGGATGCAGCGACTGCCCAGGAAGGTCACTCCAGCACTGATATTTTATGTTTCTCTTCAGGCCATGGATATAAACACATACTGGGTTGCTGTTGTCTCCACATAGAGCCTGGAGCCCCTTAGTCACCTGACATAGGTAGGTCCTGCCCTCTAGGCCAGAGTTCCCAGGCCCTGGGCTGCAGACTCGGATGCCTCAGTGTGTAGACTTAGCCAGATGTCTGGGCAAATATGCAGCCAAACTGTGTCATTTTGTAGCCTCTGACCCAAGTCTTAGCATCACCTCCAACAGGGATCAATTATGAACTCACGTCAAAGAATATTTCTAAATTGCAATTTGCAAGCTCCTGAGAGCGGAGGCCACACCCGTCTCGTTCACCCTTGTGTCCCCAGGGCCTACCTGGGGTAGTACTTGGTACTGCATAAGTGCTCAATAAATATTTGTTGAATGAATGAGAGAATGATTATGTATGGTTCTGTGACTAATGCCTGTGCACAAGGCCCACCCTCCCCTCTGGGTTTTCTCACAGAAATCTGACTCTCTTCCTATGGGTAAAACATCAGGGACAGAGCGGCTCAATAGTTGAGGGGCCAGGCAAGTGCCTGACTCCTCAGAATCCCAGTGTCTGCACCTGCTGCCTGGTGGTTAGGAGACTTGAGTTATAGTCCCAGCTCAGTCAAGTCCTGTGACCTTGGACAAGCCAGTGAGCTTCTCTGAGTCACAGTTCGTTTCCTTATTATAAAGTGGGAGAGAGAAGCCCTGCCTGTCAGTGTTGTGCGCTGTGCAGTGACGTGATCATTGGAAAAGGGCAATATAGTTAGTTACAGATTTTAGCCCAAAGTTCCCAATGCAAAGACCATGGGTTGGCATGGCTTGTTTTCTCATCTATGTTTTCTAAGGGGTCTATTTTTCCCAATTTTATACTACTCCAAGCATGAAGCTAGTATGATCGCAATAACAAAAGACACTGCTTTTTAGATGGTATGAAAAGAAGCACCTCACCGTGTGTGCACCCTTAGAAGATGCAGTATATTTCACTGCCACAATCTGTTATCTAAAAGCTTCTAGTCACTTGAGGGTCTACACTTAGGGGACAGAAGACATTCAAGAGGACATTTGAGGATAGAAAGGGCCCAAGACAAAGACTGATTTTTTCTCTGAGTTGCTATGTATTGCAAAGCCTGCTCTTTAAGGCGGTGATTGCTACTTACTGGCATTTTGCAGTGTGGTCGGATGGGTATTGGGAAAATGGCCTGTGGGTAACGAGAATGAGAGAGGTGAGGTCACCAGGACACCTGACTCCAGCTTAGACCAATCAGGAAGGTCTTCCCACCCCGTGCCAACTTACTCCTTTGATGTTAATCACAGCTCCAGGTGGCCCAGGGGGGCCTGGAGGGCCAGGTAAGCCAGGTGGGCCCTGAAGGAAGAAAAAAAGGCCATTCCATTAGTTCAGGTTGTTGTGAGTGCAGGGGCAGCTGCAGGACATTTCCTCCAGAGGAAGAAAAGGAGGGTCCACTGAAGCCAACCAACTTCTCTCTCAGGTTGCCCAGGGAGCCACAGAGCACTTTCTATGCCCCTTCCTCCCTGTATCTTCACAACAAACCATAGGGAGGACGGCAGAGCAACAAGTATTGTCTCTGGTTAACACATGCAGCTGATGAGCCTCAGAGAGGGGAGGTCACCTGCTCAAGACCACACAGCAGCTTACAGCAGAACGAGATTGCAACTCAGATTCTGACTCCCAGTTGATACTGAGCCTAAGGCCTCCCTATCAGTGCATTCCCAGTATAGGAGTGGGAATGGACTGTGCGGGTCCCTCATGTGATATATTGCCAGATGGAACGTGTCTCAGAAATGCAAGCATAAATGCAAAACTCTTGTTAGATAGTTTTTTCAAAGTGAGGCCAGCTTGGCCTTAATACCATGCAACAGTTTCTCCTCTAAGCCTAGACGCAGGAGCTTGCAGCAGGAGAGGTGCGGCTCTGAGGGCAGGCATGAAGAGTTTAGCCCATGTGGAAGGTGTATTGATGACTCTAAATGAAGGCATCAGTACCTGGTTTACCTTCCAGTTCCAGTTGGCTTGGTGAGTGAGAGTCAACCCCTAATGCTTCAGGAAAATAGTATTTCTGGATTTCTGGGCATACAAAGCAGAAGCAGTATAGCACAAACCGAAGCAGCAATAGACTTAGAGCTGTGTTTACATCTCGGTTTGGGGATTATTAGCTGGGTCACCTTGGCTGGGTGCCTTGACTTCTATAGGCCCCAGTATCCTCTTATGTAAAACAAGACCCCTGCATAGTGTCTCATGCAATAGTTATCACCAAGACTAAATGAGAAACTCTCCTTAAAATCACTTTGCACAGTGTCTGGTACATAGCAGCTGCTGAATAAACATTGGCTTTTTTCTCCTAGACCAGGGTCCCTGCTGCTGCCCAGTGTTTACTAACCTGGGAGGCCCCACTGAAGTAGCCGATCTGCCTTTGATACTGACTTCCAGCACTCACTGAGCCCCTAGTGACGTGAGTGAACCCTGGGACTGTGTAAAGGAGGGGAGAGGTGACATTACTGTAGAATTAGAGGCCCTGGGGTTTGGAACCACATTTTCTGAGCATGACCAGATCCCTTTCTCCCCTACTCCCTCTGAGTCCTACATAAGGAAGTCTACTCTCCACTGAGGTGTTTTAGGTGGCAGGACCCTCCTGAGAGGGAGCTGAAGGACAGGACTGGGTGGGAGGACCTTTGGCAGTGGCAATGAAGGAATAAGAACAACATTCCTGAATATTCAGTCCACAGGCCCTGCTCTGTGGACCCCACACTCTCTCACCCTCTCTGGACACCAACCTCCGGCTCCATCCTCAGGATGACTCACCTGCATAATGACCCCTGGATCTCCTTTGGCACCCTTGAGGCCATTCAGTCCTGGGCGACCCTGGAACCCACAGCAGACACCTTAGTAAACCCTCCGCCCACAGACCAGCCTGGCCCATGTGTCCTCCCCCTCCAGCCTGTCCAATGAACGCTAATACCTACAGGTCGTCCGGGGAGACCAAATTCTCCTTTATGTCCCGGTGGTCCTTTGGGACCCTAGAGGCAAAACAAATGCCAGATTAGAAAAGAACAGAAAGTCTGGGTTCAGGGAAATGAGGGGTGCAAGCCTGCTTTTGCAGGCAGTGGTGACGATGATCCACCGACAGGAGAAAGAAGGGCAGGGAGCCAGGTCGAAGCCCCCTCCCGCAGCCTCTTTGTCTCCAGCCTCTCCGCTCTCAGCTAGAAGCACCTGCTCAGCCCACTTCATCGCCTGCTTTCCTGCAGGCTCCAGCCCACCCCAGACTCTGGACCCATCCTCTTGCAGTCAGGGCTAACTAAGGAGCAAGAGGTCAGTAGCTCAGGGCCTCAACTCCCTGGTAGCCAGGCACTAGGCCAGCCCAGAACATGAATCTCTGCCCTAGGTCTTATGTCCCAGGGCTTACCGCATCCCGCATTCTGAATAATGCAACCTTGCCTCGCCCACCAGGCCAGCCTGGCCTGATAACCCACTCTAGGATTTGGTTCCTTCCTTGCTCTAACTTGCCCCTAGGAACCAGAGTCTTGGTCTGACACCCCAGTCCTCCAGCTGAGTTCCTGACCATGGGCCCTATTTCAGTGCTGGCTTTCCAGGACCACAGGCCTCTAGAGCCACTGTTCTGTTGCAATCTTCAGGAACCCTCCTGCCTTCTAGTGTCTGGGATGCAAACCACTTGGTTGACAACACCATTGAAGATGTACCTCTTCCTAGAACACATTCTACCCTCGGTCTGTGCCTTTCCAACCCTGCAGCTGGGTCTGCTGTGTCTCCCAGAGGAATGACTGGTTTAAGCCTGGGGCACTCCAAGTTCCTTTTCCTCCTACCATTAACATACATAACCATGATCTGAAAAATGGCAAATAAAAACTGAGTTGAAACAGGGTCAGTAGGTAAAGTACCTAGTCTGTATTACTCTTAGGGAAAGACAAGCAAAGCCAGATGGGGTTGACAGGGCACAGGCCACTTGGTTGGTATGTTCTAGTGCAACACTTCCTGATATGGTTTGCCTTTGTGTGCCCACCCAAATCTCATCTTGAATTGTAATTCCATAACCCCCGCATGTCATGGGAGGGACCTGGTGGGAGGTCATTGAATCATGGAGGCAGTTAAACCCTGCTGTTCTCATGACAGTGAATGAGTTCTCCCTAGATCTGATGGTTTTATAGGTGTCTGGTGTTTCCCCTGCTGGCACTCATTCTCTCTCCTGCTGCCCTGTGAAGAGATGCCTCCCACCATGATTGTAAGTTTCCTGAGGACTCCTAGGCATGTGGTACTATGAGTCAATTAAACTTCTTTTCTTTATAAATTATCCAGTCTCGGTATTTCTTTATAGCAGCATGAGAATGGACTAATATACTTCCCAAACATCAATGTGCATTAAGAATCACCTGGATCTTGTTAAAAATGCAGATCCAGTATGTCTTGGGTGGGGCCTGAGGTTCTACAGTTCTAAGAAGTTCCCAAGTGATATCAGTGATGCTGGTGCATGGTCTACACTTTGTGTAAGAGGACACCAGTGAATTTGAGGAGTTATAAGCTACACTGGTCACTAAGGCCACAGCTAGCCCATACAGCACCTTCATGCAAATTAGAAGAAGGTGCCACTTACTGCCTACGTTTGGCAAGCTGTGCCCAAGCTGGGCTTCAGTAGGAACCACTGCCATGGCATCTGCAGCAGCCTGCTGGCCCCCACCACTAACTATTGTATTTTCCACAGTATTGGAGGTTAGTAGGTGGTTAACCAGTAGTTAACACAAGAATCTCTCAGTCTGTCTTAGCTACTTGACTTTCGGTGCCCACTCTTCCTGACTTCGGGAACCAAAGGCCTCAGAAGGTCTTTTGAAGAATTCACCTCAAAAGTTACAGGCCATTCTTCAAGGATACAAGTCTGTTACAGAAATGTGAGGTCCTTTCTCCCCACAACTGAGATCCAGCTTCAACCAAATAAAACTGTAGACAATTCTGCAGCCCAAAATGTTTCAAATGTTCAGTGTTTCAAATATTCATTAGAGGCAGTGAGGTTCATTTGAGAAGAGACTGGACCTAGAGCCTGACAGGCTGGCCTCAAATCCCCACTCTGCCACTTACAAGCTGTGTCACATGGGCAGATTACTTAACCTCTTTGAGCCTGAGTTTCCCCCTCTATAAAATGGGGATTCTGAGAGTCACTTCCTGGGGTTGTGAAGATGAAATGAGATGGCCTATGTGAAGCATCAATACAGTCTGACCCAGAGAGAATGTTCTACACAGGGAAGGAAGTTTAGGGTTCACCTTTGGAGAAACAGGGAGAGCTGCTCAGAAGCCCAGATGGGTTATGGATTCCCAGAGCCATAAGGCCAGAAGGGCCCTAATACCATTTAGTACTAATTCAATCCCTTCAATGTGCAGATGGGAAAACAGGAGCCCAGAGAGAGAGGAGGGCTTGCACAAGGTCTCAAAGCAAATGAGTGGCATATTCACAACCAAAATCAAAAATCTCAGAGAGGTTTTGTGGGGTTCCTTTGAGGGTTTCCTGGGAAATTGGTCATCTTCAGCTGGCAAGTTCTGTGGTATAACTGCAAGTGCACCTCTCCTTCCTGGACACACAGCTAAACTACACTCTGAGGCCACAGGCCTCTGAGTTTTGGCTTATGGAATGTGCCAGAAGTGATGTTTATTATCTTCCACAATCTCTTCCCCCTCCCCGACTTCAGCCTGCCAGCTCCTGTGCGACCTTGAATCCACAAGATGGCAGAGTCACAGAATGGAAGCATCCTGGGTCCCTGAGTCACTTCTTGGAGGAGAGATGCCAAGCTGAGAACCATCACAGTGGACTTTGCAAGAGCGAGAAATAAGCTGCTGTTGTGTTAAATCACTGAAAAGTTTATTTAATTGTAGTTAGCCTTACCCTAGTATATGCACACTTTGCCACATCTTTGCATTTTCATAACTGGGATGACTAAATTTAACCAAATCAAAGTATGAAAAATGCTTCAAATCCCAGTCCAGATCCAGCTGAGAGATGCTCTGGCTTACCATTGGTCCTGGGGCTCCATGCATTCCCGGTTCACCCTAAAACAGGAAGAGATGTACTTGTCACTGTTTGGAACAGAAACAAAGATGGGAAGCTGGGGCAGATATGTGCCTGCAGGGTCTGGTGACATAATTACCTTTTTCCCCATCAGCCTTTCCAGAGGAATGTCCCCTGTCAGGATGGCACCTGGCTCTCCCTTCTCGCCCTGTAATTCAGAAAACATCTTGATGAAGTCAGGACTCCTCCTTGACACCTTGCCCAGAGAGCTTTGTACAGAGACTCCTCCTTGCCACCTTGTACAGAGTCCTCTCAGTCCTACAGCCATGATTTATTTATCTTGCCTTCATCCTACTTGAAACCCCACTGCTCCAAAATTACCTCTTGCTAGAGTATTGCAACAGTCTCCTAAATGAATGCATGTTCTCTCAGCCATTCCCTCTATGTACCATCAGAGTTACTGTCCTAAGGCACAGGACAGTCCTGTCTTCCATGTCCCTTCAGGGCTCCCACTGATAACAGATTTGCATCCTTACTCTCAACCCTCCAGGATCCAGCCTCAGTGTGGTCCTGTCTATCTCCTGCCACATGGTGCCCTCAAGGAACCTCTGGCTCCCAATGTATTTGATAGCTTGCTTTCCTAGCAACTCAACCTGAGATCTGTTCCCACCAAGAATACTTATTCTTGTTAAAACACTTGAAATTAGGAAAGAGATGAAGGTATAAAAACTAGAGGCCTCTGTCAACATGGAGGCCTTGTGTCTCCACATGTAACATTGCATCCAAACTCTAAGCTCCTGTGCAAACACTTAGTTAGGCAAAGCTATCTCAGATATTGGGAAATGGGTGATGGGTAGACTGGTGGCAAGAACACAGGATCCTGCCCCCAATCCTGTCCTCAGCAGAGCCATCTACTACGCTAGAGGCTGCTGAGAAGATACTTGTCCAGAGAACAAGGCCAGATGCAGAAACCTTCTATCTGACTCTGAGGCTTTGGCCCTAAACTTCAATGCTGGCCCCTGGGGAGCAGGGCTGAGCCACACAGAAGTCTCCTTTTAATGGGGCTGGGAGTAGCTAGGACAGTGGCATCAAAGCAAGCAGAGCAGCCTCTTTCTTCCATCCCCCTAAGCCCACACCTGGTATGTAGATCTTACCACTCCGCTGGTGAGGAAAGGTAGTCCTGAGCACGCCAGCAGGGAGAAGAAGCAAGCACAAAAGCATTAGAGGCAGAGTGAGAGAAAGCGTGTTTGCTGCAATGGCCGGAGCAGAGCCGCCTGGCTGCCTGTGCCAGTCATTCAAGGTGGCAGGAGGTTAGGGCGCGGATGTCACATCCGTCCCTCCAGATCCATCTGACCTCACCACATAGGAAACAGAGTGTTTAAAGCAAGAGGTGCTCTTGCTTCACTGGGCCTCCTCCCAAGCCTGAGCTGGCCAGCCCTGGTCCATCTCCACAGGCCTGTGGCAGCAAAAGCATCCCAAGACACATTCCCATGTGATGCCAAACCTTCACCCAGCATACCGAGCCCTCCATGCCCTGGAGCAGTGGCCCACTAGATATTGGAGGCCCTCTCCTCCTTGGAGATCATTATAGAATGGTGGGGGTAGAGAAGAACGAGATGAGCTTAAGTTTCCCCCTCCCGGAAAGCACACCCACCCTCCTTGACTCCCCATGGCAGGCTCAGGGGGTTGCACAGTGCTCCCACTGGCTTTGCACAGAGCTCCATTCCAGCTGTAAACATGTGCTCTGTTAGCTCTTTGCATAGCTCTTCCTCATCTTATTTCTATATCCCTAGTGCCTAGCACAGGAAACTGCCTGGCACACGGCAGGGGTCAGTGGATGAAAGATGGATGAGTGTATACATGGACAGGTGAATACATTAATCTGTTTATGGACGTCACTCTCCCCCTTATCTATAAAAACCAACTGGAAAGTTAATTCTAAGAGGCAACCACAAAAGAATACAAGCACAACAATAGGTTTGGTACCCTGGGAGTTCTCAGGAAGTTTTCTGTGTGCTAAATATTTATTCCAGAGATTCTGGAGCAAGACTGTTGTTCAACTGCAGAATGCCCAACTTATAAATATTAACATTTGTTCTATTCATTAATTATACATGCTTCTGCCCACAAGTGTATTCAGTACCATTTGTATACCAGACCCCATATTAGTATTGGAGCTATGAAAAAGAAGCTGGCAGGATGCCTGCCCTCAGGCAGTGCATGTTCTAATGGGATGCCCAGCAGGTGATTAGACAAAGCACAGTGTGTGTGAGAACAAAGGAGTGTTGAGTTGAGTTCTCTTTCCAAATTATGATAAAAATCAATTTCACTACCCACTTCGTACCTTCTCGTCTCATAGAGAACCTGGAGATTAAAACCGTTAACAGTGGGACAGTGACTGCTAATAAGTATGGGGTTTCTTTCTGGCATGATGAAAATGTTCTAGAATTACCGAGTAGTTCAGGAGGTTGTACAACCTTATGAGCCCGCCAAAAATCACTGAATTGTATAATTTAAAGGGGTGAATTTTATGGTATGTGAATTTTATCTCAAAGAAGAGAAAAGTTAATAGCTACTTTCAGCCAATCTGAAATATTTAGCAAATTCCAAAGCCAGATACATGGGCCCCTCTTACCTGTTCTCCTTTTAGTCCTGGAAAGCCAGGCAAACCAGTGTCACCTTTTGGTCCTCTAGGGCCCTGGAAGGAATTGTTATATAGTATTTGGTTGTTTGTTAAGATTTAAATGCATAAATCAATCAGAAATATATATATTTTTTCCAAACAGTAGAATAGACACTGCCATCCCCCAGGCAGGTGGAAGTCAGGATTATCTATGACATTTTCTTAACCTTAAGTGGTCCAGAAATTGTGGTCTGGTAGAAAGAAGATAGCACTGAGTGTTGAGGCTTCACACTTCTTTAAACATTGGTTTCCTCCAACTGGGTACTACTGACCCAGTCCATCATCTGGGCCTGCTGCCTCTGCTTGCCCCCGGCTCCTCCAGGCCACCTTGCAGCCCGCCTCCTCCACTATTCCCTTCCACGACTCCCACCTCTTCTCTGGATCCCCACTACCTATGAGATGGGACACAGGTACCTTAGCCTGGCACCCCAGCCCATCCCAGCCAGGCATCAATATCTCATCTCCCACACCATCAGGTTGACTCCTTTCCTGCAGCCTCTCTGTACTCCCTCATTGCCTCTGCACCAGCACTCATGCCATCCCCCCATAGGAATGCCCACCCACCCCTCTGCAGAGCCAAATCCACACACGCAGCCAGAGGCAACCTCTTCTCAACTCCAACAGACACTGAATGCCTGTGACAATGACTCACACAGCCACATTTGCCTCAAAAAGGCATTTCAACACTTTCTTGCTATTTTAACTTTTCACAGGTTCCTGTCTTGTCTGGATGAAAGAGTGAATTACCCATTACAGCAGTGGCTTTCAACTCTTTGTTATTATTGTTTAGCAGTGAAACTCCTTTCTTTCCTTTTTTTTCGCCAAATAAAGTCTTAAATGAAAGCCTAATATATACAAATATGTCCAGTGAAGTTTCCCTTATTGCAGGTCAGTGGCCTGGTATATGCCTATTTGGCCCCCTCCCTACTCCCTGCAGTGGAGGTCCTGGACTCCCTCAGGAACACAGGACCACTCATTTAGAGGAGAATGTGCTCTGAAACGTGCCCTAGGTCTTGGAGCAGCCAAGCCAGGGCTGGAGCTCAGGGGTTTGGCCTTTTCTTCTGCTAACCAAGAGTCATGGTCACAGTCATGGCCATGGTCACCATTCTCTCTTTTGTTTTTTAATGTCTAGTTAGCAGTATTTTTAGTGTTATCATATGATACGTGCCTTTAGAAAATGTAAAAAGTTCAGAAAATCAGCCAGGCTTAGTGGCTCATGCTTGTAATCCCAGCACTTTGGGAGGCTGAGGCAGATGGATTGTTTGAGCTCAGGAGTTTCAGACCAGCCTGGGCAACATGGTAAATCCCCATGTCTATCAAAAATACAAAAAATTAGCCAGGCATGGTGGCACATGACTGTAGTCCCAGCTGCTTGGGAGGCTGAGGTGGGAGGATCACTTGAGCTTGGGGGGCAGAGGTTGCAGTGAGCCACTGCACTCCAGCCTGGATGACCAGAGTGAGGACCCGTCTCAAAATAAATAAGTAAATAAATAAATAAAACATTCAGAAAATTATAAAGAAATAGAAAAGGAGGCCACTGATCATTCCACCATCAAGAACAAATTTCTATTACATTTGTGATACATTTCCTTCATTCATCCAGAAGCAGTGCATGTCACGCATTGGCATTAGGCCTTTCAGAGCTGCAGTGCTTTGGAGAAATCACCCAGGTCCCACACTGAAGCCACGCCTTACTTTTAGACAGGCTCAAACTTTTAGACAAAACTAATCTCTTTCCACACAGAAGCATGTTTTCACCTTCCATGGTGAAAGCCCCATAGTGGTGCACACAGATGATTACTTATTAGATGTCTAGTCCATGGTTCCCTCCTTTGCACCCCCTCCATCGCCATCATCCTCTCTCTTTAGGGATTTATCTACTTGAAATACTTGACTCGTCCACTTTCATTCATAGCAAGCCAACTGCTGTTTCAGGTTTCGATTGGTCCTGGATAGAGAGAGATAAGTAAAACCCAACCCTCCACAAGTTGTTCACAGGATGGTCAAGAAAAAAAAAGGCAAGGGCACAAATAACTGTTATTTAAGGCAGAAAAGAACCACAGGAGTGGTGACAATAAAGCCTTATGGGACTTAAAGAAGGGGACACTTCCAAGTGGGAGCACCAAGAAAAAGCTAACGAACAAGATGCCACTGGAGCTCAGTCATGCAGACATGGAGGAAATGTCATTCCACGTGGAAGGAACAGAATGATCGCTGCCACGGGGCACAGATAGAAGAGGGCGAGGGTTGTACTTACCGGAAATCCTGGCAGCCCAGGCAACCCGTCCGGCCCCTGTGACATGCCAAAGACAGAGCACGCTGGATTAGGAGCAGCATTTCCAGAGTCAGCAGGACCCCCTCCCTCCCAGCCCCTTCCAAAGGCCTCAGCATGCTCCCACAGCTGGGAAGACAGATTGACACAGCATTAGGGATGAAGGGGCCCTGTGAGGGTCTGGATTTGCCAAGGGGAGGACAGCGACTGGAAAGAAAGCAAGGAAAAGAGAGAAGGGGTGGAGGCATGGTAATGCAGGCAGACAAGGCCCAGGGACTATGAGGACAGGGATGCCCAATCTCTGGTTTTAGTCTGTCTGTGTTTTGCTTCAGTATCCACCCACCTAATACCCGAAACCTCCAATAGCTTGGGGAAAACAAAGACCTCTTGGGAAGAAACTTTCACTTGTTATCTGGTTTGCTCTAGGGTTTCATTATTGAGGTATTTTGGATTATTTGTTTTCATGGAAATCAAATGGATGCAGTACAGAGGAGAGAGGAAGATAGCTCACATTGAGAGGTCACTCAGCAGGGGAGAAACCTGGTGCCAGAAGAGTCTGCAGATATTTGCAGGAATCTTGGGGCAGCACTAGATTTTCCCCTGGATGAATGGGCTTCAGGGCAACCTCACGGGGATCTGCAGGAGAGGCTGGGACATCTGCATTGCACAGCTGTGAAGGTATAAACCTGTCTCCACAATGACTTGCACAGAGCGTCACAGTGTGCTAAGCAGTTTCACATCCCTCATTTCTTACAAGTTGCCTCAAAGGCTGGTGAAGTGTCATCAGAGAAGAGAATCAGGGGCTTAGAGTGGTGTGTGGAGAAGATGGGGCTGGAACCCCAAGGCTCCCAAAGCCAGAGCTCCTTCCTTTCCCTGCTGCTGACCAGCAGATGCTGGGAGATGCAATGAGGATTTATTCTACAGGCTGTAGGAGGAAGCTTCCTTCGTCTAAGGGCCATTGTGCCATGAGTCAACTCTGCCAACATGCAGAAATAATGCATATTTCGGGATTTTTGTTTGTTTGTTTTGAGACAGAGTCTCGCTGTCACCCAGGCTGGGGTGCCGTGGTGCAATATTGGCTCACTGCAACTCCCGCCTGCCAGGTTCAAGTGATTCTCGTGCCCCAGCCTCCCGAGTAGCTAGGATTATAGGCACACGCCACCACGCCCAGCTAATTGTTGTATTTTTAGTAGAGACAGGGTTTCAACATGTTGGCCAGGCTGGTCTCAAACTCCTGATCTCGTGATCTTCCTGCCTCAGCCTCCCAAAGTGCTGGGATTACAGGCTTGAGCCACCACGTCTGGCCAAAAATAATGTATGTTTCTTACACACATTATAGCCCCATTTTAGAGATCTGGAAATTAACACACAGATAATTTCCAGATTTCTAAAATGGGGCTATAAAGACTAGAATGAGTCCATTTCCTCCTCACGCTCCAGTTTCCCTTGAGCACAAGGAAAGATGTCTCCAGGCTCCTCCTATCCTGTGAAATAAGATAATGTAAATAAAAGCAGGCCAAACGTGTGCAACAGACATTATTTGTTTGTTACTTGGCATTCTCTGATTTCCAGGACACATATTTCTGGTGCACAGGACTGGAAGCTTCCACTGCTTTGGACACAACTTTCCACACGATCAAATTAATGTGAAAGCAACTTTTCAAAAAGTGCAAAGCTTTCTTTCCATTCTATTTGATATATCCTAGCTCTGTGCTTCAGGAGCTAAAGGGATTCCAGAGCAACCCGACTTTGTTTCAACAGGGGCGTCTGGGGAAAAGCCACATTCTGAGGCAGCTGTAGATACCAACCGGAGGCCCCACCAGCTCAGGAATGTCCGAGAAATTCATGAATCCATGGGTGATATTGATCAAGGACTGAAAAGAGAAAAATCAGACAATGAGGACAAAGGATGTCATGTGTTCTGCCTTGTTCCTGGCAACAAAGCTTTAATTAAAGTCACCCAGCATAGCAGAACACCGCAGACACTGAGAACACCCTCAGCCCACTGCCAAACACAGCTCTCCCGCCCCCTTCCTATAAAACAGCTCCGAGCCGCCTTCGCACTTTCCTCCTTTACTTAATTTTTACATCACACAATATCCGAATGTCTTCTCTTTTTAGAATTTAAACATATACATATTACATGCACCCACAGAAAACACAGTGTTGGGGTGTGTGTGTTTGTCCATGTGGTTATTTTACATAAATGGCATCAGGCTCTATTACTCCTCAACTTGCTTTTTTCACTCGGCCATATTGTGTGGAGATCTTTCCATGTGGAATTTTGGAATATGGATATTTTTAGCTTTAAAAGACTGCCAAAGAGCCATCCAAAGGGGCCAATTTACACTTCCACCAGAAGTACACGAGATTACCTTTTTCCCCGCACACTTACACATATTTGATTTTTAAAAATCATGTTTTTTTTTTTTCTTCTAACTTTAGTCATCCTTTTTCCAGTTATTTGGGGCTTGTCTTTCTGTGGTCTACCAGCATGATGTTATTTCTCTCTGAAGGGCCAGGATTTTTCATGATGTGATGTCTTAATATCAAAAGGACATGATCTGGTCCCAGCCCACATTCCAGCCTTCTCTCCAATTTCCATCATTCTCCACACACGACCATACACACTATCCCCTGCCAGTCAGCTCCCTGGGCCTGGAGCACACACCACATTGTCCTACTCTCTGCTTTGGCTCAGGGCGTCCCTGCCACTAGAACTTTGGAAGTTCTATCCTCCATGCCTACCTGGTAAACTCCTTCTCAGCTTTCCACTCCCTGCTCAAAGATACATCCTCCGGGAAGTCTTCCTTGATTCCTCATATCCCAAACAGTCTTTTCTCCCTTGTTCCTGTCTTTATGTTCCTTTGCCTCTCAGTTACAGCTCTGTTACAGCCTTTCTCCTGACTTCACTGGAGGCTCCTTGAAGGTAGGAACTCTGTCTTACTTATCTGTATTTTTAATTTTTTTAATTAGAAACTTTTTTAATATCAGAGACAGGGTCTTGCTATGTTGCCCAGGCTGGTCTTAAGCTCTTGGGCTCAAGCAGTCCTCCTGCCTCAGTCTCTCAAAGTGCTGAGATTACAGGTGTGAGCCACTGCGCCTGGCCTTACTTATCTTTATACCCACAGAGCCTAGCATGGACCCGATGCAGAGTGCATGCTCATGAGTGCTTATGCCAGAGTATTTAAATAGGAATAGATAATTCAATGACACCCAACATTTCATCCAGCAAACACTGATTAAACCAGCACTATGAGGCCAGTGGTAGGGATACAGAGAAGAAAAAAAACCCCAGAGGGCAGGTGGAGGAGTCAGACATGTAAATAGGCCATTGCTGTACCATGACGGGGGTTTGAAGGATGAAGTTACTGTCTTCCTTGTTGAGGAGAGTTGGGAAGAAGATGCTTTCCTCCATTTGTGTGGACATCTTCCCATGTGGGATTTTGGAGAATGGGTATTTTTAGCTTTAGTTTTAACAGACTATCAAAGAGCCATCTAAAGGTAGCACACAAAGATGTTTCCTGTGACATGAAAGATGTAATCCTTGGCTTCTCTTGGCTTCTGTACCCTCTCCGTGGTGAGGTGGAGGGACCTTCCTGATGGGCAGTTTGGGAAGCATCAAGGGGCATGCCCAGCTCAGTCACACTTCTTTCCTTCAGATCTCCTTGCCTCTGGGAAGCACATCCATCAACCCATGGATAAGTCCGTCTGATTGGCGGGAACATGTGGCTCTCCCACTGGGTAAAGTCCCTCCACCTAACCTCCATCAGTAATCAAGGTGGTATCTGGGCCTACCTCCTCATCTTTGGCTTTATTTCTCAATGTGCTCTGCACTTGGCTGGGGAAGGCGTGCACTGCTTATCTGGGGCTTTTTCAAGACCCCAACATGTCTAATACTCCTAGCCTGTTTTTTCAATTGACCCCAAATGCTAATCAGAAGAGACAAATCTGGAAGCACCATGTGAGAGAACAGCGGAACTGGGGGAGGAACAGACAGGTGCTGGCAGGTGGAAGTTCTAACACCAGGCACTGGCTACATGCCCCCTGCATAGCCAGCAGCTCTGAAGTCATGGACAACCTTCTCTTCCCTTTGGCAAAGTTGGAAAATATGTAGACAAGCTCTGACCTGGATGATACTCACACTAGACAAGACCTCGATGCGCCCAGGTGGCCCTCTCGGCCCAGGGGGTCCCACAATACTGGCTCCATCCGTCCCCCTTTCTCCCTGGTCAAAGCAGCGAGAAGTGAGAAAAAATTCACTGTACAGGGATGATGCTCCTAGAACCAGGCGGGAAAGCCTTCCCGCCCCTACCTCTGTGATCTCTGTAATCTCACCTTGGGTCCCCGGTCTCCTTTCTCTCCTTTGGGACCCTGGAAAAATAAACAAACATAAATATTCTTCTAGTCACTTTGCTCACCTCCATCTAGCCTCTCATCTTGCTATCTCCTCCTAAGTTTTTATGCTTATTTTGTCTCAGGCAATGGGAACCAAGGATAAGCAAAAAATACCCCTTCTGGAGTCAGAAGGAAGCAATACCCCACAGAGTGAGAGAATCAGAGGCCCTCTCCCAGCACTGGGTGAGGGTCCTCTTGACCCTGAATCTTAGGGCCCTTTGCCTCTGGGGAATGAGGGAGGTCTGCTCATTCAGTCATGGGAGGGGCCGTGCTGCTCCCTCCTAGACTAAAAGGCTCAGCTCTGGGTCCCATTTAACAAAGAGAATGATATCCAGGGGATTGGTCCTCCTGAGAGCCCGCATCACATCATGGTAGGAGATGGACAACACCTGCCAGGGGCTGGAGGCAGTAGGGAGGGGCACCTGTCAGGAGCGCAGGGCTTTGACCTGGGGCAAAGTGTGTGCATTGAATGGCGCAAACGGAGGGAGGAATAAGTCGAGATGCTTAGTGGTAAGAGACTGAAGTGGGAGAGGGAGAGAGAGAAATAGATGAAGAGAGATAAAAATGATTTTCACGTTCTCTTTCCACATCATGTTTTCTGCAAAACTTCTACGCTGCTCCTCAAAGACACAAGCTGTAAAGAGCATCTCATTTCCCTATTGCACAGCTGGGGGCTGGAGGCATAGAGGTGAGTTATTGAGAGTGGCAGAGCCGGGATGCAGCCCACAGCTTCCTCACTGTAGCGTGACAGTGTGACAACCCTCATAATGAAGGTTTCAGAGGTGACCTACGATTGCAGCCGTTGGTCTGGAGAGTTTAGGTTCACTCAATAGCTGGGTGCTTCCAGAGCCTTCGGTATCCTGGGGAACGAGCAAGAATGAGAATTTCAGATCCAGTTCCTGAGCACCTACTTGTGCCAGGTGTGGTGTTGGGAGCTGGCAGCTCACAGGGGAATCTGCACAGCCTCTGCCCTGAAACCAGGGTTTAGCTAGCTGGTCTTTCCAGGAGCTCTTAGTACACATCATTTTTATAACCACAGAAAAGGGGAAAAGTACCTCGAATCCAAGTCCCATTGTGCATCCAGGGCCTGGGGGCCCAGGGGGTCCAGGAGGCCCTGGGGGTCCCATGGCCCCAGGGGGGCCAGCTTGTCCCTTTTTCCCCGGGGGTCCAGGTAAGCCTCTGTTGCCAGGGTCACCCTGTAGGAAAGAGGGCAGGCTGATTATCCAGCCCTGGGTTCACTCATGGAAGGAACAACACGCATGTCTGAATCAGAAAATCACTCTTTGAAGTTAATTAGGTTGATGAATTCTCCGGTCGGTACTGCTTAATGGTACAGAAACAGCTGTCTTGTTAATTGACATTTCACTTGGAGATAAGCTGATGCACTCATCTGAATGCATTTGGAGGGAGGGGTGAGGAAGGAGAAAACATCAAAGGGTGTTTACTCCCCACCATCCCCAGCTGTTCTGCCTTCTCTGAGCAATTCCTTTGAGATGTGTTCCTCTCTGTTCCTTGACATTTATATGTTCAATATTCCAGACCAGCAGTCCAATTATAGTAAACTCAAAGAAAGGGAAGGAGGGAGAAGAAAGCTCTTTTTTTTTTGTTTTACCTTTTCACCAACTGAGCCATTAGGCCCTCTTGCTCCCTGAAAAAAACAAAAACAAAAACAAGGACCAATTAATGCATATCTCATTGGGTATGTTCTGAAGTCAATGCACAATTATGGGCTCTTAGGTAATAGGATATTAAAATAGGACTCCTTCTGTCTCAGACTTTTGGTGTCTCCAAACCAAATACATTACAATAGGGGCCAGTCTGTTGGGCAGGTCCTGCTGAAAGCTTGTGAAACCCAATTTTCAGCCATCAGCTCATCACCTACCTCAAGAGTAAACCAGAGAAGTTAAAGATTAACGAGGGAGAGATCATAGAAGACTTTGCTTGGAGAGCTCCCAGTGGACTGGAGTGGTCCCCTTCCCGTGACGGAGGTAGAGGGTACTTCACCCACTCTAAAGCGAGGGAAGGGGCTTCAAGATCTGAAATGTATCCCCTAGATTTTTGGAAATATGGGGGATGATGACTGGCTGTCTTCTGGAAATAACTAAAGACCCAAAGCTGGCTGGAGTAGTCCCCAGAAGACGGAATCAGGGAGGAGGTTGCATTAGAGCAGATTGCATGGCCATGCCCAGTGGGGACCACACTACAGTTTCCCGGGGGTTAGATGCAGATCTCACAGAAAGGAGTCTGCTGTGAGCTCCAAGCAGAGGGGAGGACCAAAGGGCATGGGTGGTCATGAGTGGTCAGCTATGGGGACGCTGGCCTACATCAGAGGACTGCGGTAGGGGGGCCCCAGATGGAGAATCTCTGAGAAAACCACAAATGCAGCTGCAAGAGATGAAGTCAGCAATTGCATGGCCACACAGGAGATCCTGAGAGCGATGCTGATGTACCAGCCATCAAAGACTATGTCTTTCCCCCAGTCATTATTGTTTCTGGGCTACAGTCTCCTTCTTATATCAAATCCATGGAAATGAGAGAATGGATAGTTCTAAAATAGCCATGCTCAAAAATAAGATGGGGAGTGGCATTAGATCCAAAATAGAAATGGCAAAGGGAAAACAGGGAATTTGAAGACAGGGGCCTCAGCCATCAAGAGAAACCAAAGGGAGAAAAGTCTGCTGCAAAGCCGTGATGGAAGTCAGGTGCATGATGTGGCCCCTGGGCCCCAGAAGGGAGACAGGCTGAAATTCTGCAGGAAGCTAGCTGTCCAGCCCTGCCCATCTCCCCTCCCCTCCCACCCTCACTCCTGCCAAGGAGAAAATATGGGTACCTTAATTTCAGAAAAATAAGAGTTGCTTATTAGGCCAAAGACATAGGGCAGAGCCCCAGATGACTAGGAAACTCTGTGAGGTCCAGGAGCACCCTACACACGGAAGATGAGCCACTGAGGTGCCCTGCTTGATGGCACATCTTATTCCTTCCACCCCCTTCCTGAACCCTGCATGTCTCAGAAGGGGCTACTGCCTACCTCCCAACAGTCTGCACCAACAGAGGCAGAAAACAGGCTAAGGCAGGATCCCAATTTCACAAGTAAACACACAAGAGAGAAACACAAACATCTGAGGCAAGGCAACACTGTGAGAAACAACTAATTCAACTATAGAATTACATCCAAGGAAATGGAGTTAAGAAAACAATCCAATAGGACATTGAGTGTAAGACATACGTTCTCACAGAGAAAAGGGAGGATAACATAGCCATGAAACAAAGACACACCATTATGAAATAAAAACAGTGGTTATGAAAAAGAACCAGTTAGAGATCTTGGAAATTATAAATAGAAAACTGTCGAAATGCAGAACTCTGCAGAAGGACTGCATAACAGAATAGACCCACCTGAAGAGAGAATTAATACAGAGATCAGGCTACAGAATTCTCCCAGAAAGCAACAGGAGAGGGTAAAAAGACCTAGACAGAATGACAAAGTAGTAAGAGAGACGGAAGCCACAATTGGAAGTTCCAACATTGGTTTAATTGGAGTGGCAGAGGAGAGAATAAAGAGATAGAAGGAATGCAGTGTTTAAATTTTCTGAAAAAACACAGAAGTCTCCAGATTAAAAGGCACCCCCCAAACCCCACCCCCCCAAAAAAAGTCCATAGAGTACCAAGAAGGATAAATGAAATAATACATTTAAAAAATAATTCACATTGGCCGGGCGCAGTGGCTCAGGCCTGTAATCCCAGCACTTTGGGATGCTGAGGCGGGTGGATCACAAGGTCAGCGTTTGAGACCTGGCCAACATGGTGAAACCCCGTCTCTGCTAAAAATACAAAAATTAGCTGGGTGTGGTGGTGTGCATCTGTAATCCCAGGTACTCAGGAGGCTGAGGCAGGAGAATCGTTTGAACCTGGGAGGAGGTTGCAGTGAGCCAAGATCGCACCACTGCATGACTTTGTCTCAAAATAATAATAATAATGATAATAAATAAATAAAAATAAGAATCCACATTTAGTAACAATGCAGAGGAATTTTTAAACACCAAGAATAAAGAAAAATAAATCCCCAAATTTGCCAAAGAGAAAAATCAGACGACCTCCAATAGAGTGACAATCAGAGTGAATCTGACTTTGTGTTGGCAACACTGGATGTTGGAAGATGATGGTGATCATCTTCAAATCATCAAGGGCAAATGACTTTCAACCCAGAATTCTATACTCAACCAAATGAGAAGAAAATAAAAACATTTAAAAAAATCCAGGGTCTCAGAAAATTTGCCATCTACAGACAGTCTGTGAAAATATGACTGGAGGACCTACTCTAACAAAAATAATTAAAGAGGAAATAGGACACAGGAGGCAATGAAAACTATATTCATATATTACTTTTATAATTAAAATTTAATTTTAATAAATGCTTGAAGTAGAGTTGCTCTGTCGCTCACCTACCAGCCCTAAGGCACTTCCACAAAGTCCCATGGCTCTGCCAGGGCACAGAAAAAAAGGGACTAAAGCAATCTGCAGGTTCCTTCCAGTTCTGAAACTCTGGGACTCTAGTTGAGTATGAGCCTAAGCAAAGCTCTCAGGGTAGATGAGAAAGATGAGGCCATGGTGTGTCCAGCAAAACTGCCTGCACACAACAGGCAACACCACGCAACAATCTCCCCCTTTCTCCTTCACAGACCTGGGCCCATGCCGTTTGCTTGGTAGCTGTGATAACCTTCCCCAGGGAACTGGCTGCTCCCATGGGTGAGGTTCGTGGATTTGCTAGGTGAGGGCTTCTGCCTGATGCTGGAGGAAGACAAATGCCTCACGTCTGGGAGCATGCGGGGGGCAAGGGAAAGGTCCCATCTCTTGCAGTGTTTTCCTATTGCGACATGCTACCCAGTTCTTGGCCTAGGAATGGGGATCACAGGGGCTGAGGGTGGGCTGGGCTTCCAGGTGAGGCACCAGGCTCTGGAGGCAGGCTCTGAGGCTGGACTGGCAAGGAATTTCTGCAATCGAAGCCCTCCATAAGGTCTCCCAGGGCAGCCTCATAGAACCTTGGTGCCTCTCTTGCAAAGGAGCCAGCAGGGACACTCTGGCCATTCTGGGGAGGTGGGAGGAGAAGGTGTGCTCGGTGAAGGAAGTGACAGTGACTGGGCTCTGTCACCTCCCTGCTGGCCAGCCTCACCAGGGGGAAACTAAGCGTGGCCTTCCACCTGCAGTGGAAACATGACTGCAATAACTGGATGCCCATTTTACTGCCTAACCCAGAGCTGCAGTTGCTATGTCTGCTTCTCTTGGGTATGACTGGCTTGTTGCTGGCTGCCCATTGCAATCTGTCTTCAATGAAAGTGACAATCTTGTGCATCTTTTCAGTAACAAGTCAAACTACCATCAGGATTGTTGTGAAACAGAAACTAAAATAGCCTCCCTCTAAAAACCTTGTAGCTGCGTTGCCAGCTGATCTTGTTACAGAAAATTATGTCCATAAAGTGAAAAACTGAGTTGTTTCAGTTGGCTTCCTCATTCCTCTCCAATCAAGAGTGCATCTTACAGAGTTTCAAAGGAAGTTCTAGAAGATATCATGGGCCTTGGTTTATGGTCTTGGATGATTTTATCCAGCTTAGACATGGTAAAAAGAGAGTATTCAAATCCATTCCATTGACCCACAGATAAGATGGCCATCAGCTGGGAACATGAGTAGATTAACTTGTGGGTAGAAGAGCCCACCTGACTGGAATTTATGTGAACAGGCAGGGCGAAAAGGAGGAGCTCCAATGAACAGGCTGAGGGAAGGCTCCTATTCCCAAAATGGTGATGTTGGAGTTGTACATTATTTCTTAATGAGAGAATTTTTGTGCAGTGAGGGCATGCATGCAATCCTGGAATTCCAAATAGCAGAGCTGCAAGTATGGTTTTAAAAGTGATGAAATATGGAGATATCAGTTCACTAATGGAAACATTGCAAAGGAATGAGGTACAGTAGTGCTGTGTGTTACAACATCGTGGTTTAGAATTGATTCAAAATGTTGGCTTACTGTGGTGAATTGGATTTTCTAAGGACATTACTCAATTTCAGCACACAGGAACCTCAAAGAACCTAATGGAGACGAGAATTCTTTTTTCCCTTGTGGCTTCTGAGACAGCACATCTTACTGCCTTGAGGATGTCTGTTGGTTTTCCTTCTGCTGTTTGTAATACTGATAACCAGTTTCTTTTCTGTTACAATTGACTATGGTCTATTTGATTTTTTTTTTTTTTTTTTTTTTTGAGGTGGAGTTTTGCTCTTCTTGCCCAGGCTGGAGTGCAATGACATGATCTCTGCTCACTGCAACGCCGGCCTCCCGGATTCAAGCGATTCTCCTGCCTCAGCCTCTCGAGTAGCTGGGATTATAGGTGCCCGCCACCACGCCCAGCTAATTTTTTGTATTTTTAGTAGAGATGGGGTTTTGCCATGTTGACCAGGCTGGTCTCGAACTCCTGACCTCAGGTGATCCACCAACATCGGCTTACCAAAGTGCTGGGATTACAGGTGTGAACCACTGCACCCAGCCATCTATTTAATTTTATGGAGGCCTATAATCCAGATATTGAACCAAACACTTCTGATAATGAAAGAAGATATAAAATAGGAAATTAGGCAACTATTTCAGTGTTTCTTTTAAACATGTTGTTAGAAGGTCTAAACCCATTACTGGGTCCTAGGCAAAAGCAGCTTACTTCTCTATCCTTTCTTATACAAGGTTTAGAGAATTGTTCAGAGACCAACTGGGATTGCTTGGAGAAAGGGAAGGTGATGATGATTTAATTGTATTTCTCTTACATCAGTGGAAAAGACAGAAGCTGATTTTACAATGACAGTTTGGCAGCTCAGTGAAATTACTCAAAGGCAATTACTGGCAATTCAGCATTCCTCAGTAATTTCGGACACTGAAGAAAATTTCCAAGCACAAACTCTTTCCTGCCTGGGTGTCCCAGTACCTTTTGAGACTGCAGAATAACATGAATGACTTAGATTCTGAAAATAGAAAATCAACAACTGTTAACAGTGTCAGGTGTGTTCCAAAGAACTGAATGGCAGAATCTGCGGGGCAAAAGCAGAAAGAAATGATTTTTCAGAGATCCGTCTTCTCCAGCAAGTTCTTCTGCATTCTTTCTAGAAACATTCTACCGCTGAGAAAGCAGGCTACTCCTCACCTATTCCTTCTTGGGCTAAAGATCTTAGAGTTAGTTGCTCATCTTGATTTGGGAAAAATAAAGTAAGGAATATTTCTATCATCAAACTCAGCATAGAATAATCTATTTGATAAATTTTTTTGAGGTACCATTTAAAAATACTTTAATTTTTGTAATTTCAATAGGGTTTTTTTGGGAACAGATGCTGTTTGGTTACATGAGTAAGTTCTTTAGTGGTGATTTCTGAGATTTTGGTGCACCTATCACCTGAGCAGGGTATACTGTACCCAATCTGTACTCTTTTATCCCTCACCCCCTCCCACCTTTTCCCCAAGTCCCCAAAGTCTGTTGTATCAATCTTTTTTAAATTTTTCTTGGAGATGGAGTCTTACCCTGTCACCCAGGCTGAAGTGCAATGACACGATATTGACCCACTGCAACCTCCGGCTTCCGGGTTCAAGCGATTCTCCTGCCTCAGCCTCCCAAGCAGCTGGGATTATAGGTGTGTGCCACCACACCTGGCTAATTTTTGTATTTTTAGTAGAGATGAAGTTTCACTATGTTGGTTAGGCTGGTCTCCTGACCTCATTATCTGCCCACCTCAGCCTCCCAAAGTGCTGGGATTACAGGTGTGAGCCATCGCACCCAGCCTGTTATATCATTCTTATGACTTTGTGTCCTCATAGCTTAGCTCATACTTAAGATGTTTGATGAATTCTTAATGAGCATCATATTTTGATCTCAGTCTCATATTTTATAATAATAATTATTATATACAAAACATTTTTTTCCAGCTAAATAACCTGAACCTTACTCTTTGTAGGGAAAACTCCATTTTAGGTAACTGCCTAGATTGGTCTATGTGCTGTGCTAAAGAGAAGGGAGGCTGATTTCACCACAGCAAATGGAAAGACTTCCCTACAAGTGGATCCATCCAACGGTGCAAGGCACTCCCTGGGCAGGAGATGAGTTCCTTGTCACTAGAGGTATGCAAGTTGAAGGAAAGATATTGTTGATGGGGAGTCATTGGATCTTACGATCTATTACAGCCCTGAAGTTATTCATTTCCTTTAACACATTTTTTGTCATTTTTACATACTGAATATGTACCTTGGTTTATTGGGTTTTTTTGGTTTTGTTTTGTTTTGTTTTTAAGGTAAATATCATGTGCAAGGTTTCCCACCAGGTCTCCAAATGCACATTTCCAAGTTCTTTCCAAGTCTGCTTTTACTTGTCAGAAAACCTCATATGTGCACAGTGCAACAAACTGAGATGCATAGCAAATTTCAGAAACAAATATGATTGATCTCCAACATTCACCCTAGGCAAGCCTGCTGCTTCGTGCACTGCTGATTCTTCAAGCAGCTGCAGAGTGTGTGTGCAAGGGTGTTTTGTATGCAGTTGTGGGTGTGGGTATCTTTAAGTTTGAGACAGAGTATGGGAGGGATGTGTGTGGGTGGGTGGGGGAAGCCTGGAAGAAGAACAGGTAAGAAGAGTGTAGGTCTGTGGTGCTTCCTGCAAAATTTAATTTCTTATGAATCCGTTGGTACACGTAAAATGAGTTCTATAAAGCTTGACAATTGTTTCTTTTTCTGAGAAATAAGCTTTCCACGAAAATTGAGTTATGGCTCCAATTAAAATAAACATACTCCAGAGCTGACGGAAACTAGAAATTCAGTTCAGCAATAATGGCGGTGTCTACAGAGTCAGCATTTTCCACGTCTTTATCCATGAGAGGTTCACAGAAGGCCCCACTTCCGATCCCAGCTGAGAGGGACTCTTCCTCCTCTAGGCCCCAGTAAAACCCATTGATCGCATCCCTAGCCCAGGGCTCACCTTGTCTTTATTGCCTTCCTTTGACAGACATGGCTTATCTCATCAAGCTGTGAACACTGCAGAGGCAGGAACCACCCCCTACACACACACGCCCCAGGTAGCACCAGCACAGGCTTGCAGACAGGAGGCAGGACCAGCTTACAGACAGAGAATGAAGAGGATGAAGGCAGGCCAGACTCTGGCAAAAGCGGACTAACGGTGTCCAAAGGAAATTTCATTCATGCATCAAACACTAATAGAGGCCTGTGCTAGGTTCTAAGGAGAGAGAGGCAGTACTACATGCTCTATGTCAGGGTGGCAGTGAGGAGCAGACAGGTTAGCTAACACCTTTAGTGTCACTGTCAGTAGCATGGGAACTTCCTATGATGCTCATAGAAAGCGGAGGAAGGAAGGGTGCTTTCTGCTCATGAGTCAGGGAGAGCTCCCCACAGGATGTATCTGAACTGGGTCTTGGAGGATGAGAAAAGGAAAAGGATATCCCAAACAGGGAGAAAACCATGTGCAAAGGCCAGGAGGCCAGAAGGGAAAAGCATGCCCAGAGCATTTGGGCAGAACCAGCCCACCGGCCAAGAGGCCATGTGAGGAGTTGGGGGATGCGCTAGAGTGGCAGCTCACGAGAATCAGGAAGGGCCAGTGGTCTGCACAGAGCTAGGGTGTGTCCTGCAGGCAGTGGAGCCCTTGATCTTTTCTCAGTAGCCAGGGCAGGGGCTGACGAGAGCTTACTACAAGAAGGTGAACTGGGCAGGAGGCTGGAGGGTGGGTGGAGAGAATGGGACAGCGACGGGGAGCCCAAGGCCACCGTAAGAGTGAGAAGAGATGAGTCCAGCTCAGTGGGGAGAGAAAGGTGAGAGATGTGGGGGTCAGACTGGGCCATCTTGGCACTGACCAATCATAGTAGGAAAGGGAGGGAAGGAGGAGTTAGAGAAGATTCCATTTCTGGCTCTAGGTGACCAGGTAGATGGCAATGCCATTCACTGAGGCTAGGGACACACAAGAGTGGGCAGGGAAGGTGCTGAGTTCAGGCTTGGGCATGATGAGTCCCCTGATGGGGACATTCAGCAGAAGTGGCCAGCAGGGGATTTCAGAAGGCCAGGGGGTCAGTCACATAAGAGGCAAGGTCAGGCTTAGGGGTCAGAGAGAATAGTGTGGGCCCGGTGACACCCATGTGTTAGGACCCTCCCGTGTTCCCCGTACCTTCTCCCCTTTCATCCCAGGAAGGCCGGTGGCTCCATCAACTCCAGGCTGTCCCTCAGGGCCCTGGGGAACATCAGTGAAAATCAACCCACAACATTTCTGCTGAGAATCATGTACACATGCTTGCTAGAAAAGGAGGGCAGGGTTGGGAGGCAGGTGAGGATGGTGGGCCCAAGGCCTCATGTCAGGTGCAAGGCAGGAACCTAGTCCTTGGCCCAGGCTGGGTCACTGCTGACTGTGCACCTGCGGTTAACAGTCCTTCACTCTCTGGATCACATTCGTCCTCTATGGGGAAGTTAGAGGCAGGGTTGGACCACATGGTCTCCAAGGGTCTCCTACCCCAGGCCCAGCCCTGATGGCCTATGATTCCAAGATTCTTTATGAATCTGTGTCTCCTGTACAGATGCTTCTCGACTTACAATGGGGCTATATCTGATAAACCAATTGTAAGCTGAAAATATCTTAAGTCCAAAATGCATTTAATACACCTAAACTACTGAACATCATAGCTTAGCCTAGCCTACCTTAAACATACTCAGAACACTTCCATTAGCCTATAGTTGGGCAAAGTCATCAAACACAAAGCCTATTTTATAATAAAGTGTTGAAAGTGAAAACAGAATGGCTGCATGGGTACTCAAGGTACAGTCTCTACTGAATGTGTATCACTTTGCACCATTGTAAAGTCAAAAACATCTTAAGTTGAACCATTTGTAAGTAGGGGACCATCTGTACTGATTATGATAAAGCAGCAAAACAATATGTAGGATGATGATTTTCTTGGCTGCTGCTTCTTTTGAATCTCAGCAATGATTCAGATGAGGAGGATTTCTGTTTACAAACAGCTAGCTGCTCTCTCCTCATCGCGAAACTTGGACAGTGCTGGGTATTGCCATCTGTACACCCCTCCCTGGCTAAAGGAAGTCCCACAGTCGCAGAGATGGGGAGAAGACTTCAGTTGCTCACCGGGGGCCCAGGTTCACCAGCACGTCCATCCTCTCCAGGAGATCCAGGGGGTCCCATGAAAACATCAGTTCCTGGTTTTCCTGGAATCCCAGGTAAGCCAGGTGGCCCTGGGGGCCCTGGAGGACCCTAAAAACACAGAGACTCTGTTAGAAACAGTGGGGGAATACCGAATGAGATACTGAATATATGTGCTTCCTACATTCTCTCAAATTCTTACAACAATCCTACAAGTAGGGTTTGGTGTTCCCACTGAGCAGATGCGGAAACTGAGGCTCAGTGAGACCATGCGACTCAAGGGCTCTCAGACACACAGCTAGTTAATAGGAGAACTGGGATTTGAATCTCGGTCTTTCTGAGCCCATCATAGTGTGTTTCCTCCCAAAAGTCTGAATACAAGAAAGACCCAATTAGCTGGAATACTGAGAGGTGCCCTGGCGAACTTAGTTTTCTGATTAACTGTGAGGTCAGTCAAAAACTGCTTGTTGTGTAGCCTTGTTGTTAAAACTCTTTCTGAAGCGCACTAGTGTTTTTAGACCATTGCTGGGCTGGCTGATCCCACCAGGCTGGGAGATTCATTTGACTCCCATTCCATTTACCCACAGAGTCCAGAACCCTTCTAGCCCTGGCCATGAGGAGTAGGCAGAGGAGCAGCCAAGTGGAGCTTTCAACCAGGGATTCAGCACAGGCGCTCAGGGACAGAGGCACCAACTGCAGCTAGAGAAGGAAAAAGCTCCCCAGGGGGCAATTTCAGAAAGGGCTGGTGGAGCCCCAGCCTTGGCAGGAGGCCAGGGGAGCAAGAGGCACCAAAGAGAAAGAGTAGTCTGGAAAGGGAGGCAGGGAGAGGGTGCATAAGGGAAGGATATTTCAGGAAGGTTCTGGAAGCTGAAGTAGAATATGCCACCCAGAGACAAGGCCAGCAGTTCTCTTTAATGAATAGGGTAAGAGGAGGGGGAGGGAGGATCGAAAGCCAATTGGCAGAGGTGTAGGGCACTGGGCACACCTGCTGCGGGGCAGCCTACTCCAGAAGCCCACTGGGAAAAGGAAGAAGGTGGGGCGAGGAGGTCCTGAAGATAAATGTAGGCTCATACTCACTTACGATGCAACTGACAAAGTGGACAATTTCAAACATATATACAAGTACAGGGAAAAGCAGAATGAACCCCCATGAGCTCACTGCCAACAACCCCAGAGGCGGCCAATCCGGTTTCATCTGTCCCCCGCCCCAACGTCCCTCCCTCTGGGGTTATTTTGAAGGCAGTCCCAGACACCAGGTCGTGTTCTCCTTCACACTCACTCTCAGCAACTCCTCACTGCCCACCAGGTCACCAGAGCCAGAGCCGACGTCCAAGCCCCAGCCCAGGCCAGAGCCCTCTGCCTCTGCTCCCGCCTGGAGAGAGAAGAAATTTCCACAACTTGCATTTAACTGCCAGACTCCAAGGACAGCCACATCGCTGAAAGTTTTCTCCAAAATGGGGAAATTTTTCCTATATCCTGTAGCCTGATAACTTCTGCTCCCCATTTTCTCTCTGACTTTTCTCCCACTCCCCTCTACAGCTACTCTTCTCCCTTGCCGCCTCCCAGCTGTGCAGCCCACTCATATCCTCAGCCTCCTTTCCTGCCTTTCAATTCCCGACTCATCCTTCAAGGCCCGATTCCACAGTCTCCTCCTCCACGAAGCCCTCCCTACCCGTTTCCAGGCAGAATTCTTCTCTCCCTCCTTGGTGCTCCCACTAGCCTCTGTCAAGTTCTCAATGAGATGCTAGGACCACTTGACTTGAAGCTTAGTTGTGCGTGTGTCTGTCAGCTCCTCTAAACTAGGGCTCCTCAAGAGCCAGCCCAAACCTGGGCCACATTGGGTGTCCAGAGTCCAGCAGGAGGCTGAGCACCCAGAGAGCCCTCAGTGCATACTTGAATGGCATCAAATGTATCTGAAGAACAAGGGGAATCTCCAAAACACCTTTCCGGTACTTAACTCCTGAAGACGGGAACCAGGCAGGGCCTAATTTATTCATTGAATGTGTGTGTACTGAGCACCCCTGAGAGGCACCAAGGAAGACCTGGGTTTCGGGGTTACAGCTGTGTTTAGGAAGTCACAGTGGTGGGCACATGTGTGTGGGGGAAGGGAAGTGGTGATATGGAGGCAGAGAGACCAGTTAGGAGGCTGGTGCCATTGCCCAAGAGAAGAGGAGGAGGCGCTACACAGCTAGACTCAGGGGGACTTGGGGACACACTGGACAGGGCCGGGGAAGGGAGATGACTATTCAAGGATGTTTCTCTCTTGCTGACCAGGTAGATGGGGTGCCATTCCCAGAGATGGGGAACCCAGGAGGAGAAGCAGGTCTGGGGCATGGGTCATGAGTCCAGTTTGGGAAGTGTTGAGTTTGGAGAACTTCTGGGACACTCAAGTTACAGGATTTAAACTGGATAGAAATCAGTTCTGCTGCTGCACACTGCAGAGTCCTAGCAGAGGCAGAAAGCCCTGGGGTCTGACTGCAAGATACTTTGGGGGCCAAAAAGGAGAGTCCTCAGCCTGTGGCTGTTTTGGCTGCATCCCTGGTCTTACACCTGTGTGTGTGACAAGCCTGGATGGAAATCTCACCGTGGGTCCAACAGGCCCAGAAGGTTCAGGCGGGCCAGGAATCTCCTCCCCAGCATCACCCTAAAGAGAACAAAATGTTCAGTGAAGTGCTGTAACCCTGTTCCTTCCATCTCCCCATCTTTCTGTAGAAATCATGCTCATCTTTAAAATCAGGATCACACCGGGATGAAAAATGGCATTGTCATTCGCAGAGACAGCTCGAGGGAACGCCTTGTCCCACCCCAGGGCTCAGAAGCCCTTTGTTTCTGAGCCATACTTGGACAGCACCGGCTGTGGTGGAAAGAGGTGACCAGCATGAGCATGCATCGCACACACCCTCCCTTCCTCCAGGATTTATCTCCACCCTCTGGTCTGGGCCCTGCTAGAGCACCGGTGCCCAGGCCCAATCTGGACTCCCCTGAAGCCTGCCCTGTCCACCTGCTCCTCCCACCAGGGCCTGTGACCTTTACAGCAACATCATTGCTCGCAGCCTGCCCCTCTGGGACCATGTGCCCCTCAAGGGCAGGCACAGTGCCTGAATCACCTCCAGGTCCCAGCAACTGGCACAAGGCTGGTGCCCCAGAAAATGCTTTTCAAATGACAGAAGCACACATTTGGAAAGGAGGCAGATGAAAGAAAATGACAGAGTGGCATCCCAGGAGGTTTTGGCTGTCAAAAAGTGCCCGGAGAAGTGGCTTCTTTGACAAAGTGACAGGATGGCCAGATCCGCCAAAAGGAGAGTGGAAATGTCCACAGTAAAGTCCCCAAATTTGTCTGTTGTGAGGCCTCCTCCCAGAGCCTTCTGCTACACCCCAGAGCCCTGCTGGCATCTGAAGTCCACTGAGATGGCCAGAGGCAGAGATAAGTGAGGACACCGCCCTCCCTAGCCCCGGCCCTCCCTTCCCCATACCCCCGTAGGCACTCAGGAGATCCCAGGACGGGAGCATCATCTGCCACAAGGAATGGCCTCCATGCAGCCTGGAGGGAGGCGAGGCAGGCAGAGGACCAGGGTTACGGTGGGGATGAGAAGGCTCCCAGAGGCAGCCAAGTTGCTGCCTATGGCCAGAGCAGGCTCCTTGGGCAGGATCTCTTGACTGGGGTCACTGTCGACACATCCCCTTGGGAACAGCTTAGCACCAGCAGGTGTTTTGGTAAGAGGAATTTGTTATTCCTGCGGTGACTGACACCAGCTAAAGCACTTCCATAAACATCCCCTCATGTCATCCCACAGAGGGTCATCATGACCACCCCCATTTTACAGATGGAGAAACTGGAGCAAAGAAATAGTAAAGAACTTTCAGGAGATCCCACAGCTACAAAAAGGCAAACCTAGGCCTGTGGTCCTCAGAAGCTCTTGTCTGCCCAACATTTTCCCAGGAAGAAAATCAGGGACAGAGCCCACAGCTCGGACACAGAAGTGAAGAAAACTGGTCGCAGATGTGTGGCAGAGCCAGGTTTGGAATCATAGGACCCTTTGATACTCGATAGAGAAGCCAAGGCCCACGGAGGTCAAGGGACTTGGCCACAGCCACCAGGTGGTGAGAAGAGACTCGGCCAGAACTGCCCGGTGCCCTTTTCATGATTCTCCCAGACCTACAAGTCCATTTCTTCTGGGGTTAGCCCTCTTGCTGCTTCTGCGATCCGCTTGATCAGAGTGGACTAAGTCAAACCCAAATAACATGCTTAGGACACTTGATCAGGAGCCAAAGTGTTCCCCAGGATGGTCACAGCACAAACCTTTTCTCCTTTGGGCTCAGCCTGTCCTTTCATTCCCACATGTTCTCTCTGAGCCTAAAACAAGAAGATTTTGTTAAAACATGGCCACAACATATTTGGGACATGGGGCTGCTGAGTTCTGATGACATTCCCTGGTCCTGGTCAGTGAGCTGTGCATGAGCTAGGGCTTGCACTGGGCTGAAGTCAGTGAGCCCCGTGAAGACAGAGGCTGCCTGATCACTGCAGCATCCCCTGCACTGGCAGATAATAGGCTCTCAGTACCTATTTGCCAAATGACAAGTGGGAAGAGCCTGGCATTTGACACACCTGACAATCAGTCTTCTCTCTCACTTGTGTTCCACAACAAAGATTTTTAAATATATTACTTCATTTCCAGGGCAACATTCTCCATATATTTGCTAAGATCTATTAGTCAGTCCTTAGAAATGTAATGACATCATTGTGACCAGTGTGGACTTTGCTAATCAGCTTCTGGCTCTCGTCTGAAGACAGTGGTTGTAGACAGTGCAGAAAACCAAAGCACCAAAAAGTCCAGAGACAAAGGCTCTCACTCCTACTGGACCCCTAGGAGCTACATGATCTTGAGCAAAGCTCTAATCCTTTTTGGGCCTCATCTGCAAAATAATTCTAGAGAGCTAATTTATTGAGCATGTACTATGTGCTGGGTCATGTTTCCCATGTATAAACTCATTTAATCCTCACAAATCAAGAGGTAGGTTCTATGATTATGATTCCCATTTTATGCATGAGTCAACTGAGACAGAGAGAAGTGAAGAAAATTGGCCACAGATATGTGGCAGAGCCAGGCAAGCTATACTGCCATGGTGACTCTGGGATTCAAACTGACCTAGAGTCACCATGGCAGTATAGCTTGCCTGGCTCTGTCACATATCTGCCAATACTGATCCTAGAGGCCAGGTGCAGCGGCTCACGCCTGTAATCCCAGCACTTTGGGAGGCTGAGGCAGCTGAATCATCTGAGGTCAGGAGTTCAAGACCAGCATGGCCAACATGGTGAAATCCTGTCTCTACTAAAAACAAACAAACAAGCAAACAAAAAAATTAGCCGGGCCGTAGCAGCGCATGCCTGTAATTCCAGCTACTCTGCAGGCTGAGGCAGGAGAATCGCTTGAGCCTGAGAGGCGGAGGTTGTGGTGAGCCGAGATCACGCCACAGCACTCTTGTCTGGGCAAGAGAGTGAGGCCCTGTCTCAAGAAAAAAACAAACAAACAACAACAACAACAAAAAGACACAAAAAAAACTGATCCTGGAGATATCCCAGGGTGGGTGCCTTCTTGACAATCTTGTGCTTTTAGACTCTGCTCAGGAATCAGGGCATTCATCTGAGTTCATTGCAGATCCCTAACGTGGGAACTTAGCAGGAATTTGTCTTCATCAGACATCAACCATGTCTCTGTTTCTCTCTCTCTTTCTGTCTCTCATTCTATCTCTAACTCTCTCTGTGTCTGTCTGTCTCTCTCTCTCTTCCTTCTCAGAGCTTTAAAAAATCTATCATAAAAATTGTAAGCCACCATAGTGGAAAATGTATTAAACCACAATGTATTAAAAAACTAACAACCTTCCACAGTTCCACCACTTTGAGGCAACAACTGCCAACATTTACAAAGGGTATTTCCTTCTAGTGTTTTTGCAAGTGTGTATTTTTAAATAGTTAACCACACATTATAGTCAGATTTATAACCAGCTTCTTTCACTTAACATTATATGCTAAGTGTTTCCCCCATCATTAAATATTTCTAACAAGTATAATTTTATTAGCTACATAATGTTCCATTGTTTGAATATACTTTTTTTAAGCTCATTATTATTATTATTATTTTTTTATCATACTTTATGTTCTAGGGTACATGTGCACAATGTGCAAGTTTGTTACATATGTATACGTGTGCCATGTTGGTGTGCTGCACCCATTAACTCATCATTTACATTAGGTATATCTCCTAATGCTATCCCTCCCCACTCCCCCCACCCCACAAAAGGCCCCGGTGTGTGATGTTCCCCTTCCTGTGTCCAAGTGTTCTCATTGTTCAATTCCCACCTATGAGTGACAACATGCGGTGTTTGGTTTTCTGTTCTTGCGATAGCTTGCTGAGAATGATGGTTTCCAGCTGCATCCATGTCCCTACAAAGGACATGAACTCATCCTTTTTTATGGCTGCATAGTATTCCATATAAAATTTGGCTCCACAGTATTCCATATAAAAATTCCATTTTTAGATTTTCAATAACAAAAAATAAAAAAAATGGCCATACTGCCCAAGGTAATTTATAGATTCAAAGCCATCTCCATTAAGCTACCAATGACTTTCTTCACAGAATTGGAAAAAACTACTTTAAAGTTCATATGGAATCAAAAAAAGAGCCTGCATTGCCAAGACAATATGTGCCACATTTTCTTAATCTAGTCTGTCATTGATGGACATTTGGGTTGGTTCCAAGGCTTTGCTATTGTGAATAGTGCCGCAATAAACATACGTGTGCATGTATCTTTATAGCAGCATTATTTATAACCCTTTGGGTATATACCCAGTAATGGGATGGCTGGGTCAAATGGTATTTCTAGTTCTAGACCCTTGAGGAATCGCCACACTATCTTCCACAATGGTTGAACTAGTTTACAGTCCCGCCAACAGTGTAAAAGTGTTCCTATTTCTCCACATCCTCTCCAGCACCTGTTGTTTCCTGACTTTTTAATGATCACCATTCTAACTGGTGTGAGATGGTATCTCATTGTGGTTTTGATTTGCATTTCTCTGACGGCTAGTGATGATGAGCATTTTTTCATGTGTCTGTTGGCTGTATAAATGTCTTGTTTTGAGAAGTGTCTGTTCATATCCTTTGCCCACTTTTTGATGGGGTTGTTTGTTTTTTTCTTGTAAATTCGTTGGAGTTCTTTGTAGGTTCTGGATATTAGCCCTTATATGCAAAACAATAAACGTAATCCAGCATATAAACAGAACCAAAGACAAAAACCACATGATTATCTCAATAGATGCAGAAAAGGCCTTTGACAAAATTCAACAGCCCTTCATGCTAAAAACGCTCAATAAATTCAGTATTGATGGAACATACCTCAAAATAATAAGAGCTATTTATGACAAACCCACAGCCAATATCATACTGAATGGGCAAAAACTGGAAGCATTCCCTTTGAAAACTGGCACAAGACAGGGATGCCCTCTCTCACCACTCCTATTCAACATAGTGTTGGAAGTTCTGGCCAGGGCAATCAGGCAGGAGAAAGAAATAAGGGGTATTCAATTAGGAAAAGAGGAAGTCAAGTTGTCCCTGTTTACAGATGACATGATTGTATATTTAGAAAACCCCATTGTCTCAGCCCAAAATCTCCTTAAGCTGATAAGCAACTTCAACAAAGTCTCAGGATACAAAATCAATGGGCAAAAATCACAAGCATTCTTATACACCAATAACAGACAGAGAGCCAAATCATGAGTGAATTCCCATTAACAATTGCTTCAAAGAGAATAAAACACCTAGGAATCCAACTTACAAGGGATGTAAAGGACCTCTTCAAGGAGAACTACAAACCACTGCTCAGTGAAATAAAAGAGGACACAAACAAATGGAAGAACATTCCATGCTCATGGATAGGAAGAATCAATATTGTGAAAATGGCCATACTGTCCAAGGTAATTTATAGATTCAATGCCATCCCCATTAAGCTACCAATGACTTTCTTCACAGAATTGGAAAAAACTACTTAAAAGTTCATATGGAACCAAAAAAAGAGCCCACATTGCCAAGACAATCCTAAGCCAAAAGAATGAAGCTGGAGGCATCATGCTACCTGACTTCAACCTATACTACAAGGCTACAGTAACCAAAACAGCATGGTACTGGTACCAAAACAGAGATACAGACCAATGGAATAGAACAGAGCCCTCAGAAATAATACCACACATCCACCACCATCTGATCTTTGACAAACCTGACAAAAACAAGAAATGGGGAAAGGATTCCCTATTTAATAAATGGTGCTGGGAAAACTGGCTACCCATAAGTAGAAAGCTAAAACTGGATCCCTTCCTTACACCTTATACAAAAATTAATTCAAGATGGATTAGAGAGTTAAATGTTAGACCTAAAACCATAAAAACCCTAGAAGAAAACCTAGGTAGTACCATTCAGGACATAGGCATGGGAAAGGACTTCATGTCTAAAACACCAAAAGCAATGGCAACAAAAGCCAAAATTGACAAATAGGATCTAATTAAACTAAAGAGCTTTTGCACAGCAAAAGAAACTACCATCAGAGTGAACAGATAACCTACAGAATGGGTGAATATACTTTAATTCAATTAATCTTCTATTGCTAGCTAATTAAATTATGCCCAATTTTTCTCTATTATGGACAATACCGAGATTAGCATCCTGGTAAACAAAACCTTTTTTTTTTAAAAAAAAAAAAACAGCGACAACAAAGGTTATCAGACTATCTCCACTAGAATCAATTCCTAGAAGAGAAGTTTCTGGGTCAGCAATATGCACTCTTATGGTTGTTAATACATGTGGACAAAGAGCTCCCCAGGAGCAGTAACCCTCACACTCCCATGAGCACAGCCAGCCTTACCAGACCAACTTTTCAAAGCTGAAAACACAAAGGGTCTAAGGAAGAAACTGACCCAGTTTCTTCAACAAAGTAATGGCAAAAGGGAAAAAGAAGGCGGGAGACAATGAGAGATTAAGAGACACTTAAGAGATGTATCAACCAAATGCAATGTGTAGACCTTGTTTGGATTCAGATTCAAACAAACTAACTGGAAAGAGGTATTTTAAAACAAAATAATCAGGGCATTAGATAATATGAAGGAACCACTGTTAATTTTGTTAGATGCATTGTGACACTGTGGCTATGACCAAAAAAAAGGTACCAGATCACTCTATCAGCTGTACACATTGAATTGTTTATCAGTTAAATAAATGATAGGATGTTTGGGGTTCATTTTTGAATATTCCAGTATTCCCCTTCCCTCCAAAAAAGATGGTGGTAGGAGGTGAAACAGATGAAGCAAGATTGGCAGTGTTGATAATTATCCAAACTGAGTGATGGGTATGTGGGGGTTAATTATACTATTCTAAGCTCCTTTGTGACATTTTTAGATTTTCAATAACAAAAAGTTTAAAAGAGAAAGAAAAAGGAGAACTGGCTCTATCTGTGCCTGATGAGGCATAACTAGGGAGATTTGAACTTGGTGCTTTGTGTACACCTTGGGGTGAGGTGCAGAAGAGGAGGGGGACATTGTTTGGGAAGTCACAGTGCATGAGCAGGTCGATCCAGAGCTGGATGCCCACTAGGATGCCCTGCAAGCCCAAAGCCCCAGCCCCAGTGTTAGTTACTTGGTCTAGCACTGGACTCAGACACCTGCATTGTTTTAAGCTAGCAGCCATCTCTAATGTGTGACCAGAGTTAAAAACCAGAGTGGTTGTTCGCCTTTTTCCTTTTATAGATGATGACAAGGAGGCCCAGGGCCCACCACAAGTCAATGGCATCCCTGGAAGCAGAACCTCAACCTCCTGGCCCCCAGTCCAGGATCTTCCCACCACACCACACTCTCACAAATGAGGACTTCAGCCAGGTGAAGCTCGAGAGCTTCAGCTCTGCAGGCCAGCATGCAGGTTCAAACCCCAGCTCCACCTCTTAGAGGCAGGCAACAGTGGCAGGTGACTACCTCTCCACATCTTACCTCCTATTCGCTTTATACTGAAGAGGGGTGTGGTGAAGGGAATCAGATACACTTGGAGCACAGAGTGATTAATCAATGTCAGTTCAGATGGCTTATTTCCTGCCCCTTGATTGTGAATTCATTGGGGACAGGAGTGAGGTCACATTCATCTCTATTTACAAGTGTCCTGACTGAGGGCCCAGAGCCGCTATGTGTCCAGTCAATGAGTGAATCAATGAACGAATGCAAGACAACTCTAAAGAGACAGGAAGCAGTGTGATAACCACTAGAAAAGGCCCCGAAACAAGGGGCATTCAGGACCTTAGGTGTTCTCCTGATCTCCTGTCCCACAGCCCCACCCTCACAGGTCAGTCCTGCCACACCGTGGCCAATGGACCACATGACTGTAGCTTGAATGGTGGCTTTCAAAGTGTGCACGATCAAGTGGTGTTTGGGGAACTGACGAGCCTGTGCTGGTCACCAAGGAGATGTTTTCCTTTAAAAATGTGTTCACATTGGAAGAGCAGTCCCTCTTCACACAAGCCCAAGCTGAGGGCCAGCTTTGGGTTTCCTATTTCTAAAAGACAGTTATAGCCCTTAAGTGGTGACAACCCCAGGTGTGTGTACAGAGCTTTGTAAACGTTCTCCAACCTGCATTCTCTGACTTGGCCTTGCAGTCACTCATTTTTACAGATGAGGAAACGGAGGGCCAAAGAGATCAAAGGATTTGCTTAAGGTCACACAGTTGCAGCCAAGAGTGATAAAAACTCATGTTGGCAAGGACTTGGAGGTCACCCCCCAACACAAACACAGCGCTGATGTTCTCCCCTCTACAGACCTGCCACATCTTACTGTCAGCTTTGTCCCCAGAAGAGCACTGTTAGATCTCATTTCAATCCAAAGATCAGTTTGGAACACAAAGCCAGGTCCCCTTGATTTTAATTTCTTGCTTTTGCTCTACAAGCTGGAGTTTCCTCAAGTGTTCCCCAGGTTAAAGCTCCTCAAATGCCCAAATTTGCAAACCAACGTGAAAACCTACCTCTGAGAAAGCTGGGGGCCAACCCTCCCACAACTTTGGCCTTTCTTTCTTTCCCATGTAAGGTCTGCCAAGTCAAATCTTATAGCTCTATGCCACTTACTGGAGTGACCCTTCTTTCAGGAGCCAGTGTGGGCAGGGGCAGCGGTGGCCCATCGGGGGGAGGGCTGCCGGACTCTTCACCGCGAGCTGTGATGAGGGGCTCCTCTGTTGTGGCTGCTCCCAAGTCTTCTTCATCACCAGGACCCTGAAAACAAAACCAGCATTGAGGCACCACCTCACCTCGCTCACGAGGCTGCCGGGGAGTTGTGGTCACTGTCGTTTCTGTGGTGCCAGCCCAGTTTCAAAACACATTCTTCCCTATGATCATCGTTGCCCCCAGCACACCCCCTCTGAAATATGCATCTCTTCTAAGCCTCAGTGCCAACTGTGGACCACTTGACTCTGAGTAAATTCTTGGGCAAGGCTAGGAGGGAGCAGGGCTGTGGCCCCTGCCACACTCCGGCATTGCGTCCTGCCTCCCTCCAGCCGCTGCCCACCCAGATGCTCATAACCAAGCTGCAGGTGCCCCTGCCAAGGCCAAGGACGGCCGTTGTCTCACAATGCAGACCTGTCTCTCCCCTGTAAGCCAGAGAGGACGCCAGATGACACTTACAGAAGTGACTGCCTGCTCAGGGGTCATGGTGGCTGTGAGGGGGGCCAGGCCATCTGTGGGGACCCCACTGGCTTCCTCATCCTCAAAAGTACTGAGGGACACTTCGGTTGCAGCTGCAGCTGTTGTTAAACTTCCTTCACTGCTTGGACCCTGAAATGAAATTGGCATGAGGAGCTGTGCCCCTTCGCCCATACCCCTGGTTCAGTGGGTGTGAGGCTGGGGGTGGAAAGCGCTGGGGCCTCAGATAACTGGAGGCTCCATGATTCCCTTTCCTTTGCTCCTTCAGGACCACACCTTCCCCTGGAGCTCCAGTGTTAGAACGCACCTCTCAGGGCATCCCCCCACCCACCCCAGAGTCCCCTCTAGCACATCTCTGCCAAGCGCTTCTCTGGCCTTAGCTTTGTGAAAGGAAAATAAATCTCAGGATCCCCAAATCACTAAGCAGAAGGGAAAAAAAAATCAAGCTGGGAACTACTTAGGGCAAACCTATCTCCCATTGTATTCCTTAAAAAGATAGCTACTAAGATAAAAAAGCTACATACCTTCCTAATAATTTGTCCTTAAGGAAATTCCTTGCAGACAAAGGACGGACAGAACTCAAGGTCATCCCTCTGCTCCGTGGGATAAATGTATATCTGATTGCTTCCTTTGGAAAGGCTAATCAGAAACTCAGAAGAATGCAACCATTTGTCTCTTATCTACCTATGACATGGAAGCCCCCTCCCCCCTTTGAGTTGTCCTGCCTTTCCGGACAGCACAAATGCACACCTTATATATATTGATTGATGTCTCATGTCTCCCTAAAATCCATAAAACCAAGCTGTGCTCCAACCACCTTGGGCACATGTTGTCAGGATCTCCTGAGGCTGTGTCACGGGCATGTCCTTAACCTTTGCAGAATAAACTTCCTAACTTTCCTGAGATCTGTCTCAGATATTTGGGGTTCACATTTTGGCAACGAAGAAGGGATTCTGAGTGGAGGTGCCACTGACCTTTGACAAATCTCATATTGGTGCTTGCTACCAGTTTGAGCTTTCTTTATGGTTCAAACCAATAGGACAATTTGCTGAGATAAAAAAGCTCCAGAGAATCCCTGATCTCCCAAAATTTGGTCAAGATCTGAAGTTTATTTTGCTGTACAGTTCTTTTTCTGGAGTCTTACTTACTTCCAACAAGGAATGCAAGTTTTCTTGCTTCTAGGATGATGGAAGGCACGTAACTCCTTTCTGGAGTTTGAGCTCATTTCTAACAGGGAAGGCAAATTTAAATTCTTTCCTGCTTCTAGGATGGTAGAGAGCAATCTTCCGCCTAAGACCTATCTCTAGTAAGCAGCTGAATTGGGGTTTTTTCTTGGCTGAAGTTAAGATGAACAACCAGCTGTTCTTAATTTCTCCTTACTATTAGAGTACTCAGTAATCATATTGTTAGGGGTTTTTTTTGGTTGTTGTTCTAGTCTTTCTCCCATCAGATTTGCCCAACTCTACCTGACTTGGTCAAATCTAAATGAGAATTCTAAGTTATGGGTAACAAGGCCTCTCTGAATTGGCTAAAATTTCTCACAGCTGAAACAGAGGGGGGAGAAAACCAAAACATGCACATGTTTGCTGTCTTTGCTTCCTGTCTTAAAATTTTTTTTCTTTCATTTACTTTTCTTCCACCCTATATCTCTTTCCCCCTTCGCTGTCTTTAGTACCAACAAAAACCTAGAGGAGGCTTCTAATGACTCAAACCCCTTAAAGTACTCAGAACAAAGGCACCACCTGCCCCTTTTTGGGGTGTTCCATTTTCTTTGTGGAGTTTCAAGAGTCATGAGCAGATTCTTCTTAGGTCTAAAGCTCTGCTCTCCTGTATCGTAAGACCTGACCTCTGTGGCTTTAGGGGGTACCAGAGATTACCTTGTACTGGGAGAGGATTTAACCTTGTGTGTATAATGGTGCATGAGAGTACAAAGTTAGAGGTGGCTGAGGACAATTTACAGGAAGTGGTCTTAGCTGTTTTTTGGGGTTTTTTTTTCCTTCTAGGAAGTTATTATTTAGACCCTAATTCTAGTTCAGAGGTGCATTCTAAAGGGTGTCTTCTCCATTGCCTTTCCTGCTGAAATTAATCTTGATTGGCTAGTATGACCATTTTGCATGAGGAACTGAACTATCGTTTTCACAGATAAATGGGAGAATGAGTTTCCTCAGCTCCAAAGAGAAAGGGCATTTTGCTCCTCCCAGCTGAAAGGTGCCCCTGGGTCACTGGAGGCCACCTGGGAGTGTCTGGGGGTTGACCCCCCCCATGACATGCTGCAACCCTACAGGGAACCCCCAATGAAATTAGTTTAAAAAGCCTCATTCAGGGCCGGGCGCGGTGGCTCAAGCCTGTAATCCCAGCACTTTGGGAGGCCGAGACGGGCGGATCACGAGGTCAGGAGATCAAGACCATCATCCTGGCTAACCCGGTGAAACCCCGTCTCTACTAAAAACATACAAAAAACTAGCCGGGCGAGGTGGCGGCCGCCTGTAGTCCCAGCTACTTGGGAGGCTGAGGCAGGAGAATGGCGTAAACCCGGGAGGCAGAGCTTGCAGTGAGCTGAGATCCGGCCACTGCACTCCAGCCCGGGCGACACAGCGAGACTCTGTCTCAAAAAAAAAAAAAAAAAGCCTCATTCAGGAAGGGCATATAGGAGCTGGTCACTCTGCATTTTGATTTTGAGCCTTCTTGGAGGGGCTAGAACTACAGAGAGAGAAACTGAGACATGTAAGAGGGTGGAAATGGCTAAGTGGTGACACACTGTGGAGCCTCACCTGCAACCAGCACACTTTGACCCACTCCACTAAAATACTAGGCCACAGCTCAGTTCCTACCTTAAAATAAAAAATAAATAAATAAAAATGGCCGGGCACGGTGGTTCACACCTGTAATCCCAGCACTTTGGGAGGCCGAGGCAGGTGGATCATGAAGTCAGGAACTCAAGACCAGCCTGGCCAATATGGTGAAACCCCATCTCTACTAAAAATACAAGAAAACTAGCCGGGCATGGTGGTGCACACCTGTAGACCCAGCTACTCGAGAGGCTGAGGTAGGAGAATCACTTGAACCCAGGAGGTGGAGGTAGCAGTGAGCCGAGATTGTACCATTGCACTCCAGCCTGGGCAATAGAGGGAGACTCTGTCTCAAAAAAAAAAAAAAAAAAAGTGGAGTGGGAAACAATCTAAGAATAAGGGAAAATAATGAGAATGACCCTCTTTCAGGCACTCCGTTGGTTTTATGGTCCCTCTTCTTGCAAGTGTTTTTGTAAAATGGACATACCTGACATTTTCGTGCACAATTATAGCAAGAAAAATTCAGAGCCCAAAAGTCGATCTGCAACTATAAAGTTCCTAAGTTCTCTAACTCTCGGCTCTCTTCTCTGCCTCTGCTTGCTTTAAGTCTGCTGTTACATGTCTCCTGAAATAAAATCCACTGTTTGCATCCAGACATTTATTTTTGTTATTGTTTCTGCAAACCAATGAGTTTGTATCAGTATTTCATGGCTAGAGTTTTGAAGTAAAAGCTATAGGATTTTTGGTTGTATGAGTGTGTATGTGTGTGTTTATGTGTACATACACATATTTTGTTGTGTTTTTGGCTACAAGGTATGACATTGGCTTAAAGAGCACTCATAAATTAAATAATAAACCCAAATGCTTTTCACGTTCACATGACCTAAGTAAAGTCTTTAATAAGCTAGCTTTAAAATTATTGCTAAAACAAATTAAAAATGTCTTAAGAATTGCCAGCATACATTTTTGTTTGCATTTATTGATCAAGCAATTTCATATTTATCCCTGCCAAATACTATAAGGTGTTAAAATTTGGCATAAGGGTTAAAAAACTATAAACTCAGCCCAAAACAGGATAACCTTTGCTTGTGTACTTTCTGATAAATAAGACACGAACATTAGTTTAATGAAAATACCTAAATCTTGATTTAGTAAAACAACCTCATATTTAATCTTAAGGTTCTCCTCAGGTAAACACCTGAAATTCACAGGCTATAAAATGGTTGGCAGGGAAATAACTTTAAATAATGACTATCACAGTTTTCATAAATACAGTAATCTAGGTACACTATTAAAAACAACTAGGTAAATGTAATGGGATAAATACAGACAAATGTGTCATAATTTAGAATCTAAAGTTAAATTAAATAATAGATATTTCATTAGTTGGGTATTTTCCATTTAAAAAATATATTGTAAGAAAACATTCTTTCTAAAAAAACTGTGTTTTTTTAAAAAGGTGAATAATTTTTTGTCTCATTTAAAGCTTATTTAAAAGTTATGTATAAAACAAGGTGAAGGGAATCAGGAAATGAGAGAGATGTAAAGAAAGTTATAGAAATAAAGAGGTAATTTGGGTAAGAAAGCTTAAAGAAAAATAATTTTATGTGAGAAAGGATCTTTTATGGTAAATTTTGTCCTAGAATAAAATGACTGTTTTTTTAAGAAAGAGGGATGCTCAGGAAAACTAGAAAGTCCAAGCATGTCAGAAATGGTCTGTTTACATCATAATAAGAAGACCGATGAAAAAAAACTTTCATATAACCAAGCTGTCTACAATTAAAGGGAAATTATTTAAAATGGTCTTTCCAGATACTGGGTTTTGATTAAAAAAAAAAAAACACTTATACACTAAAGAATTGGTTTGAACTACAAAATTTTCTTAAGGTATTGCTTTACTCTTAATAAAGTACAAGGCATTATAATTTTTTTTACGCAAAGTTCGACTTTTATTGCACCTTGCTGTTTTCTGTTTTCTCTCCCCTTTTAAAAGGCCTGAAATAATAACTAACCTTCAACTCATTTTCAGCTGCTGTAAGACTTTTTTTCCCTCTGGTTCTAACTGTTGTGGCGTGACACTAAAAGATGTTTCATCTTAGAGATCTAAAAGGAATATTTTCTTCCAACATAATATTCCCCATAGGGAACAGCAGTCACACTGCAGAAGGTCTTTTCTTTTGCCTTTGGGTAACTGGCCTAATAAACGGATCTTACACTTTATCTAAATAATTCCTATGTCATTATTACTAAGTTTTAGTTTGCTTAGAAAAGACCTAGATTAACAAAAAGAATATATTTTTAAATTAAGGTTATTACATCCATATAACTTTCCATGCAGGGAACTGAAGGCCCATGGGACGTGACCAACTCAGCATTCCACTGGAGACTAGATGATCAAACAGCAAACTGTTTATCATGAATGCAGGATGTGAGCAAACTCACGACTGCTTCTGCTGACAGAAGGTTTGCTGGAGGCAATCACTCCCTGGTGCCAAGGTTATCTACTGTGACATCTAGAGTCTGTTGTTTGAGGAATGCAGTCTTGCAAGCCTACTCTGGACTAAGCAGTTGATCCCTTCTTCCACCCCGCTTTTCACTGTCTCTTTTACCTAATAAATATGGAGGGCTGTGTAAAGCTCAGGGCCCTTGTCCACTAGAGGCAGGGTTCCCCCAACCCCTTCTTCCAAATATACTCTTTTGTCTCCTGTCTTTTATTTCCACATTTGCCCCCATTTGTTCACTCCACCAGGGATCATGGCAGGTTACATAGTGGCGCCTGGAACAGCAACAGTATCAGGTGCTCTACATTGCTGTATGTGCTTTTAAAGTACTTGTGCCATTAAGTTACAGGGCTTTGATTCTTGGGTTTAAGAAGGACACCAAGTCCTGCTAAATCTTCAACACTGACAGCAGTTAAAGCCTCACCTACAGATCTGGTAGAAGATGTCAACCAAAATAAACTGTGTTCGTGAGACATAGGGCCAAAAATTAAAGCTATTCAACTCCTCAAGGTCCAAAGACTATTGCGGAAGAGGTGGGCACATGAGATTATAAGGGCAGATTTTGAGAGATAAAGTAAGTTTAGTTTCTCTGTAAATTAACCATTAATGTCAAAGGCATGCTGATGCGAGACCAGCATATGGGCCCCTGTGTCAGATTGACAAGGTTTTCTTGGAGCATTAACCCACTCCTTAATAAAGGTTATAAAGGTTATAAAAAGGCTTATGGAAATTATATCTTATGGTCAAGATGATTAAAATTTTATAGATTGTTTAAAAAATTTTGAAAAACAAATTTAATTGGCCTTCTGTTGTTTTTATTAGGGTTGTTTGAGAAATCAATCTCCTCTCTCAAAGAATAAATATTTTTGCCTTTTTTTTTTTTGAAATCTTTGCGGTATCACTTTGGCTAAATGAATGACTTATTTTACAACGACCTGTGATCCTATTTTGCGATCTCTCCAAAAATTTGGTAATTAGTTGTGAGTATTCTTAACTTACAACAATATAGTTATTTGTGTAAGTGTGATAACAATCTGTTTTCTTTTGTAACAGAGCACAACTGGAGACACTGGTTATTTTACCATGGTTTTGACTGGAGTGGCATGCTATCAGATACAGACTCCTTTAAGGAACCAAAGTTGATTTACAGAGCCAATAAAAGTCCCTTAGGAAAGCTGGCCTCATACCTTGTCTACACAATCTCTGACCTGTGGTAAGTAAAGAATGTCACTTTCTGACAGGCCCAGGAGCCCCAAGTTTTCTTGAGACCTCAAGGTGAGGACTTCACCCAATTAATACAGGTATTTGCAGGCATGGGCTGTCCTTAAGGCATTAAAGTCAAATCTGAGATTCTTTACGGAATAAAGTTCCAGCAAAGTCAATTAAAAAAAAAAAAAAAAGAAGAAGAGCCTATATGGCAAATAACTATTCTTGCTGACTTTATGCAAATACTCAGGCCAAGTATAATAAGACTAAAACTTAATTTGCAAATGAAATTGTCCTATGATTTTTTCTTTAGTGAAAATGAGACTGGAAAGAGAAAATTATGTTTTAAAATAAACTATAGAACATCTGTTGTTAGATTTTGATCTTGCCTAATGTTTTTCAATTTTTATTATTTTCTACAGTTTGGACTGAATTCTAACATTTGTCCTGGCTACAAGTCTCCAAAATAATGTTTTCAACTTTTTTTCTTCTTCCTTTCCTTTTTTTCCCCATTTTTGAAATCAGTAAAATTAAGCCATGCTTTCTTAAAGCCCTGCAAACTGAAGCTAGACAACTTAAACTTCAGAGGAAAATAACAGCGACCTATTTACATAATAAGCCACTTTCATACCTGCCTACTGATGTATGGACCTCAGAGTAATATGACCTATATCAATTTTCCAGGATAGTTCTTCTTTTTTTATTTGTTGTTTTTCTCCCTTCCTCCCCCTATTTTCTCTTGTAGGGCATGCATGAGACTTCACAACCTGCTAAAAATGAACTTTCCTAATAACATGGGACTTACCTGTCTAGGAATAAACCATCCTAGCCATAAGAAATCAACAAAACCTGAGACTAGAGACTCATTTTCTTTAAAATGTTTTATCTAAAAGATTTTAAAAAGAAAAGGGGGGAATGTGAAAGGAAAATAAATCTCAGGACCCCAAAATCACTAAGCCAGATGGAAAAATGAAAATGGAAATTGCTTAGGGCAAACCTGCCTCCCATTCTATTCCTTTAAAAGATACATACTAAGATAAGAAAGGTACATACCTCCCTCACAATTTGTCCTTAAAGAAATTCCTTACAGACAAAGGACAGACAGAACTCAAGGTCATCCCTCTGCTCTGCGGATAAATGCATATCTGATTGCTTCCTTTAGAAAGGCTAATCAGAAACTCAGAAGAATGCAACCGTTTGTCTCTTATCTACCTATGACATGGAAGCCCCCTCCCCACTTTGAGTTGTCCCGCCTTTCTGGACGGAACCAATGTACAACTTACATATATTGATTGAGGTCTCATGTCTCCCTAAAATGCATAAAACCAAGCTATGCCCCAACCACCTTGGGCACATGTCATCAGGACCTCCTGAGGCTGTGTCACGGGTGCATCCTTAACCCTGGCAAAATAAACTTCCCAAACTGACTGAGACTTGTTTCAAATACTCTTTGGTTTACAGCTTATACACCTCCAGTAACTAGGATCTCACCACCTCTACAGAAAGCTCTTCTATTTTCAGACAATCCTGCTGGTCAAATTCTAGTTTCTATTAAGCTAAGACTTGGTAGAACTGGGATCGGATCCATGGCTTTCCCAATGTGTCATAAGTGCCTAGACACTAAAGAAAGAGGAGGACACGGAAAGGGAGGGGAGGCGGAGAAGAGGAGGAGGAGAAAGGAAAGGACAACTGGAAGAGGAAGAAGAAGGAGAAGGAGAAGACCACTTTGTTCACTGAAAGAATCCATATAACTGCCAGACAGGGCCCTTAGCAATTGCCTGGGCTGGGGACACAGCAGCTCAGTGCAGGGGCCAGCACTGGAGAAGGACAGAGCTGACGATTCACGATGTGTATGGGCAGAAAAGTTAACAAGACTTGATGCTTGATGGGATGTAGAACTTAAGGAAGAGAGAAGACAATTCTGGATTAGGTGACTGGAGGGTGATGGTCCCATTCATTTGAGGTGTGAACATAGGAGGAATGGAAAGGAGGAGTTCACGTTTGAGTCAGCTGAGCTGGAAGAACTTGAGGGCACCCACAGTAGAGACAGCACAGGGACAGACTGGCTGAGTGCCTTGGGATGATGTGCCCTGCCTTCAGGAGCCGGACAGTGTCTGTGCGCTGCACAAGAAGAGGGCTGGGAAGGCCTGGTCATGACCTCTGACCCCTGCTGGGGCCTGCCGCCTGCAGCCTGACCCCCACCGCCCTCCAAGAGCCCGCCACTCTTCCATTCTGGCTCCTGCCTCCTGTGGGTGGAGGCAGCAGGGTCCTGCACACAGCCCTGGGACATACCCTACCTCTCCAACTCACCCATCCCCAGAGCCCGGCTGCCCACTGACTTCCAGGGGCTTCATCACACTCACCCAGGCCTTGGCAAACTCCACCCCCAAGTGAGTATTTGGTCAGAGATCCCCCTGCCTCAGGCTCCCATGGGTTTGCTGAGCAGGAGCCCCATACTCTGAGAAGGCCAGGAGCTGCTCCCACCATGACCTCGACCTCTGGGCACCGCACAATCCTTACCACAGCGGCCTCTTCCCCGAGGCTCTGTGGGGACATGGAGAGGTCTGGCTCCCCCGGGGGCACACCACTGGCCTCTGCTTCCCAAGGTGTGCTGGCGAGTGCCTCGGCCTCCCCTGCTGCTGTTGCTGCTAAAGTCTCTTCATTATCTGGACCCTGAATAGAAAGTGAGCAGGAACCACATCAGTGACCCTTGATGCTGATCCACCACACTGTGGTGAGGAACAGATGGCCGGGGCCCCTCACAGCACCCGTACACCAAGACCTCACCTCACCTGGAAACCCACAGTGAGACATCAGACAGAAATACACAGGCCTGGCTTCCTCACACCACCCAAGCTGCGAGACCACCCCAGCATCCCACCTGTGTGGTGTGCCATCAGCCCTCCCTGCCAACCCCGAGGGGCATGTGCTCACCAGTAGCCCTTCCAAGCTCTGTCCCCTAATCAGAGAGTGCAGCTTCTACTGCTGCTTAAGTCACTGTGTTGAAACAAAACTCTAGGTCCTCGGACTCCACAGCTTTCTTCTTGAAGCAGTAGTCTACCCTCGTGGACCACTCCCTGTCCCACTCTCTCCCTAGCCCAGTGCCATCTGGCTTCCATCGCTCTGACAGCCCTGAAGCTGCTCTCCCCAAGGCCACTCACTGTGAATGGACAAATTCAACGGATGTTTCTCAGTCCCTTGCTTACTGGGACTTCTGCGAGGATCTGACATTGTTGGCCACACCCCAGAGCAGGCTGGCACCACCACTCACCCAAACTCCAACACAGCCCCCAAGCCCGGCCTCTTTCTCCAAGTTTGCTTCCCTACCCTTTCTCCTCTCAGTAGTCAGGGTGATCTTTCTGGAATTCTAATCTGACTACATCCATTCCTTGTTTCTTACCCTTCAGTGACCCCCTATTACTGCTAATCTTCTCTGTGTCCTTAGAGCCTCTCCAGACACTTCTCCCTGACCCCTGGCTCACGCCTCACCCTGCAGGTATGCTGCCCTTCTTCAGGCTCCAGTTCTTTGCTCCTGCCTGCCCACCTTGCTGAAATATCTGTTTCACCCCCTCTGCTAGGCGACTTCTACTTACCCTCTCAGGCCCGCTTTCAGCATCCTTTCCCGAGGGCACTTCTGTGCCCCCCAGTCTGGGCTCTAGGACCCTTTTTCAGTGCTCCCAGAACATCCTATGCTTCACCTACCACTGACCACAGCCCCTCTTACCACGCTGTCTTCAGGAATCAGGTCTATCCTATTTACTATCCATCCCTGAAACCAGGCCTAGTGCCCATCACAGTGTAGCGCTCTGCACACCGCCACTGAATGGGTCAATGCTATTTAGTGCTTACTCCGACAGACCTGCCCCATGAGATTGTCACTGTGTTTCGCAGACAGATAGGGAAAGCCAGTGACTGCTCCCACCCAACACAACCCCCAAACCCAGACACAGGTGAAGGGGAGCTTGCACTCTGAGCTACTTACTGGAGTGACCCCTTCCTCTGGGTTCTGGGTGGACACAGAGAGGGTCGGTCCCCTGGTGGGCACACTGCCGGCCTCTGCTTCTCCAGCAGTGCTGATGGGCGCCTCGGCCAGCCCCACGGCTGTTGCTGCTAAATTCTGAAAACAAAGGCATCACAAGAGACCATGTCTCTGGGCTCCCATCAACATGCCTGTGGCTGGAGAGAACAGACTGCCTAGCCTCCTCCAGCCACCTGCATTTCTGTAGCTTCTTTCCCTCCAGGACTTTCACATCTATGATTTCATAAATCCAGGGATGGGAAAGACCGCCTAGGCACCTATGTCTGGTGTGTGATTCTGTGTTTGCACCTCCACTAACACGGAAATCACTGCTCCTGAGTCAGCCTGGTCTAGCTCTAGATACTTCTACTGAGACCCATTGCCTCCCTGTGACCTCCCCATATACCCATCCAGAAGGCATTAGACAATGTCTTCGCCCATGACAGTGCTTCAGAAATGTGTAGGCAGCACCTCTGTCCTCCTCAGCCTTCTCTAGGCTGGGAGACAGAGACATTCCTGCTTCTTCTCTCTCCCTGTGACTCAGTTTCCTTTGGGAATGCACAGGCAGATTCTCTGAAGGTTTCATAGCAATGGGGGAAATGGAAAGAGAGAGCAGCTTTGGAGCTGGTGACAGCAAATATGTCCTATCTTCATTTCCCAATGTTTGTTTACTTATCTATTGCAAAAATATGGTTCTTTTGGTTACAAAAAACACTAGGCTAATCAAAGTTAAAAAGATTTCCTTGCTGCAGGATTTCTCAGAATCTATAAAAAGAAGAATGTAGAATACAGCTTTTCCCAAAGTCATTTGACCACAGAGCCCCTTTTTCATAAAACATAATAAATCCTTGCAGAATTACTGTCCCAAAAAACAGTGAGAGGAAAGTTGAGGTCCTGGGATGTTAAAATGAGACTCTTTGTGACTCAGCGTCAGCTAAACCCCCAAAGGGCAAGTGCAAGTTCACAGGCATCAGGTAATCTCCCCATGCTAAGACAAGGAAATGGCACCCGTTCTACCAGCTCCTGCCCATCTCCTACCTCCAGGCTGTGTAAGAAATTGCACAGGACTCATTTTGGGGATGGGTGCCTGGAGAGCAAGAATTCCTTTGGAAAGAATTTCCAGTGTACTGTGGCTCTTCTCCTCCCCTCTCCTCACTCCAAACCATTTGGTGAGCTGGGTATTTGGTGAGCTCCATGTATTTCCTGGAATGTGGGAGGCTCAGGGACTGGTGTGTGATTTTCTCCAGGGTGACAAAATAGAGGAAGCCGTTTAGATTCAGAGTTGGGAGAGAGGGACAAAGGAAGAGAGGGGAAAGGGAGAGGAGAGGAGGGGGAGGTGAGGGAGAACGAGAAGAGGAGGGAAGTGGGAAGAGAAGGGGAGGGGAGGAAAGGGGAGAGGAGGGGAGAAAATAAAAGCGGAGAGGAGGGAAAGAGGAGGTGAGAGAGAAAGGGGAGAGGAGAGGAGGGGGATGGAGAAGGGAGGGATATTTGTCCTGCAGTTGCTTTGCTGGAGATAGACGAGATAAAATCTCTTCAAAGGTTGCTGGCTGAAATGGGCTGTAGTCAAAGGGACACGCAGAAGATCCGGGCACCCTGTATGGGGTGGAGGCCCGGGCAGAAGTTACAAGGCCAACTATGGAATTTTGATCCTAGATCCCCTGCAGGAAGACCTCCTAGGAACCACAAAAGCCCCCATAAGAGAGAGTTCCAACAATCAGGCATCTTCCACACCAAAAGCCCAGATCACAATTTCACCAGCCAAATATGACTGTGCCCATTTCTCCAGGTGGGCCAGCCCCTGCAGATGTTAAAAATAGCTCTAGAGGATGGGGAGGTCATGAGGATAAGGAGGAGAAAGAAGAAAGAAAATAGAGAGGAAACCCCTAACCATGCTTCCCTTTCCTGGCAGGTTCCTAGTCTACAGCAGGCCTGAGTGTAGAAGTGGGGAAACTGTGCTTGTAATTTTGTTGAATTTTTGATATTATGCTGGGCTTGACTTTTAAATATCTGTGAAAATTGACTGTTACCAGATAGTGACTGAGAGAGCTGTGAGAACTGTCTGAAGTTTTCATCCCAGGAGAAGGGAAGGAATGAGCTGGCATTGTGGGTTTTCAGCAGGAGCCATTGTGAGAAAACTATTTATGCTTTAATTTTGCACCCTAGGGAGCTCAGCATTTCAAAACTGGCTTCGCAGGTGTAAAAGCCAATTACCAAACAATAGCATGAATGCACCTGCAGTTAATCTGATTCTGTCTTGAAGGGGACTCAGAGGGTTGATAAAGCTATGTGTCTTCACAACTGAGCAGGAGGGCGGGAGTGCACTGGTGAGGCCTGGACACTCGTCACAGTCAAGTGTGAGGACAAGCTTGCACCGCATATCCCCCACCAGTTCTGTGCATCCCTGGAGAGCCTCTGTGGCCCTGGGACTCTGATCTCCTCTGTACCATGAGGACAGAAGCAATCTTGATGCTGTTCAACCAAAATCCTGTGGTTCTCTCTGGTGCCCAATAAAATCATCATCAAGTTTGAAATAAGCAAACAAGTCTATTACTGACTAATCAAATGAAATTTACCATCTACTCACCTTTTCTTCAGCTATGTCAAGGAAGGCCCCAGACCCTGAGCCGCTGTCAGTAATGGGGTCACCATCCACAGAATGAATCCCCTCCAGTGTGTCATTCAGGATCTCACCAGACCCTACAGGAAGCAGGCATTCTGCTATCAATAACTACATTTTGCAGTTTTGGAAAAGAACGAGGTATCTCTTTACCAACTAACTTGGAAAGATGTTCAGATACCATGACACAGAGTCAAGTGGCAGAAAAAAAAAAAAAACAAGTTGCAGAACAACATACATGGCAAGGCATGTGTGGTTTTCATTCCAAGCTCTGGCACCACCTGCAGGCAAGTCGCTCAACCTCTGCCTCATGTTCCTTATCTAGAAATGGGGAATTACAATAATTCCTACCTCATAGGGTTGCTTTGAGTACTATGTGTCACAAGAACTAAGTAAGCTAATGCAAATAAAGCATTGAGGACAGCCCCTGGCATATAGTAAGCAATTGACAAATGTTCATTGTTGATATGGTTTTATGTGTGTAAAATAGAATGAGTATAGATGTCTTATCATTATTATATATATAATATTCATGTTATGTAATGATTACTATATGACGTATATAATATATACATATATATGTATATGTATGTGCTTATATATTTATATACTTGGCTAAACCACAGTGTTTAGTACTGATATTTTCCAGAAGATAGGAGTTTAAGAAGAGGAAACTATTATTTTTCCGGTTTATACAACCGAGCATTAATTTAATCGTTCCCACATGCATATATTTCCTTTGCAATTTAAAAAGCAGCCTGGAATCGGAGGCCGAGGTGGGCAGATCACTTGAGGTCAGGAGTTCGAGACCAGCCTGAGCAACACGGAGAAATCCCATCTCTACTGAAAATACAAAAATTAGCCAGGTGTGATAGCACATGCCTGTAATCCCAGCTACTTGGGAGGCCGAGGCAGGAGAATCACTTGAACCCAGGAGGCAGAGGTTGCAGTGGGCAGAGGTTGTAGACCTGAGATTGCACCACTGCACTCCAGCCTGGGTAACAGAGTGAGATTCCATCTCAAAAAAAAAAAAAAAGAAGAAGAAGAAGAAGCAAACGGAATTTTGAAACAAAGAAAATTATTCATTGGCCAGGCATGGTGGCTCATGCCTGTAATCCCAGTATTTTGGGAGGCTGAGGCAGGAGGATCATTTGAGCTCAGGAGTTCAAGACCAGCCTTGGCAACATAGCGAGACCCCATCTCTACTAAAATAAAAAAAAAAAATTAGCCAGGCATTGTGGCATGTGGCTGTAGACCCAGCTGCTCAGGAGCCTGAGGAGGGAGCTCATGTCTGGGAGGTTAAGGCTGCAGTGAGCCATGATTGTGCCACTGCACTCCAGTCTGGGTGACAGAGCAAGACCCTGTCTCAAAAAAAAAAAAAAAAATGCGCTACCATAACTGCATGCCTATTATGGCTGGGCCAATGCCAAGATTGTCCCATGCAACCCTCCTGCTGGCCCACCTGTCCTGCCCACCGGGACCCCTCCCACCACCTTCCTGCAGGTGGGCAGATCCCACTATCACCCTGTAACAGGTGTGTCCTGCCGGACCCACACATTAACACCTCAGTATTATTAACCCTGGGAATGAGACTGAGGCTGGGAAGGGCCCTGAAGCCAGGTCAGCCTGTCCCCGGGCCAGGCCCTTCCCACACACGCTGTGCTCACGCAGGTCCCATGGTCACAATAACTCTGGGGGAGGTGTGAAATCCTCCAAAGGACTCTGCCCTGCTACCCACTCCTGTCCCATCCTGTGATGGAAGCGTGGTCGAGCACGCTCGTCCTCCCCGCTCTGACCACCAGGGGGTGCCGTGCAAGCAGCCGATTGCCTGGTCTCCACCGCCTGACCCCTGGGACGAAGGAGGTGGGGTGGCCCCTTCCACGGGCCAAAATGGCGTCAGGGAAGCTCCGAATGCAAATATTAGGGGCTTTGCTTAGCCAGGGCTTTCTCCCACCGTCCGGGCTGTCTACACATCAAGAAGAAAAGGACAATTTGGCTAGCTCCGTTGCTTTCGACTGAGTGTGGCTGATACCGGGAACAGGCGAGCTGCATTGGGATTAGAGCCCAGTCCCCACGTGGACCTCATCTCCTCAGTCTAGGAAAGTCCTCGCCCCAGCCCCTTCGCCTTACCCCCTTGCTCAGAGATCCTAATTCCACCCCTGAGAAAAGCATTCGCAATTCAGAAACCACTTCCACAACCGCGGCCAGATTCAGCCCTCTCATCCACCCGGTAGCGGGGATTGTTCACGCTCCCAGAGGATGGCTAAGGAATCTGAAGCTTGGAAACTGATCAGCAACTTGCCCCAGGCCGACAGCAAATAGGGAGCTAGGCAGGGCCTCCTTCCAAGCTGTCTGACTCTCCCCAGCAGGCAGTATTTCCACAGCAACACCCAGCCTCCTTGGCTCTGTCATGACGTTATTAAATTATCCTACAATGTTTTCTCTCCAGTTCTCTATACCTTCTCTGACCCACAGACTCCCCAAATTTAGTTGTTAAAATAACACTCATTAACTGATGACCGAACCAAAAAGAATAGTGATACATATTATTGTAGAAGACTTGTATTAATAAAATACAGAAGTACAATAAAGAAAGTAAAAACCATCCATAATCCTACCACTCAGAGATAACTGCTTATAACATTTTGATGAATATTACGTCTAATATGTGATGTATCTAATACATACACACATCACTCTACATAGCTATATGTAAATAGATATAAATAACATATTCAAAATTAGGGTCATAGACACATAGTTTTGGAATTTGCTTTTTTGGTGGACTATACCACGAGCATGTCCCTGGGTCATTAAATCAGATCTGTATCACCAATGTCAGGGCTGTATGTATGAATGAAATAGAATTTGCTCGACCAATCCCTACTGTGGGCAGTTTGGGTTGTTTTTGTTCCTGAGAACAGTGCTGCCAGGAATGACCGTGTACTTACATCTTCAGTCTGAAGTGACGGCCCCTCTGAGAAATGACAGTAACCACAAGCGATCTCAGGGCTTGGGCATATGCCAAGCTAGTGCTTGGGGATAGTGTTTGATGCCTGGGCTTTTGCCAGTGCTCCTCCGCATGGGTAGGGGGACAAGAGACAGGGGCCAGAACCCTGGATGGGCAGCCAGGGGACCAGCTCTTCTCCTAGGGACTGCTGCTGCCTTGCTGAGTAACCAGCCCCTCTCTGGCCATCAGTTTCTCACTTGTGCCACACAGGAGTTTAGCTGATCCTCTGAGAGTTGGGGAGTTTGTGGCAAAAGTCAGAAAGGGTTGGGACTCTGGACTTAGCTTTTCCAAGTGTTGGTTTTTCCACCTATAAAATAGTGGCTAGTGCTATTGAGTAGGCGGTATGCTGTCAGTGTTGGAGACAAAATATCCAAACACTTGGCACACCGTAGGTATTCAACAAACAGCAAGGATTATTACAAACTTTTCTGTTAAACCCCAGAAGGGGTAGAGTCTGGGAGTCAGAAGCTCCAGATCTGGGGGTTAGAAGCTCTGCTATCTGAGATCAAATGCCAGCTCTGCCATCCACAAGCCGTTTGCTCCTGGCTGGGTTACTTAACTTCTCTGTGGCTCAATTTCCTCATCTTGCCTGTAAAATGAGGGTGGTTCTCACCCTTTCTTAAAGGGTTGAGGGGAAGGTTAAATGAGATTCTGTATGTTACATATGTGGCCCCGGCTGGACACATAGTAATCACCCAATAAAAGGCCACTATGTAGGCATGTGCATCCGGACTTGCCTTGTTCGGGGCTGCTGTGCTGGATGATGCTCATGTTGGTGGTTTCCGGGGTCCCCTCAGGTACAGGTTCACCGGAAAGTTCCATGTCCTCAAAGGGGGAGGATGGAGTTGGAGGTGTGTTTATGGGTTCAACTTTTGCTTCTTTGGGCTGAAGGGAGGAAAAATGAGATGCAAAATGATGTACTTGGCAGTAAAGCAGAAGAAGTGACAGTGAATATCATTGGAGAAAATAATATAGCCACAAGATGCTGAATAAACCAAGGGGAAAGCTTGGCTCCGCTTGGTGTCTACCTGGGCAATGGCTGTACCTCCCAGGGCCTGAAAGAGGTGCCTACTAGAGGTCATTAGATTCTGTTCAGTTGACAGTCAGACTATTCATCTCAGCCAAAACTCTCTGAGCACAGGGATCATATTTCCATGATTCCCAAATCCCAGATCAGCCAGAGGAGGTGCCCATTAAAGATCTGTTAGATGAGGGAATGATTAAATGAATTAGTGAACAAATGAATGAACCAGGCTGCACTCAATAAACTGCATATAAATTCGATGCCAGATGTGCACTAATCATAAACACCTATGAAAATGAAAGATGGGTATGGTTCCTTCCAAGGAAACTTCAGCATCTACATATTTTTCCCAAAGCCAGTCAGTGTCTCAACCAACGTTACCAACTAGAGAAAAACAAACAAACAAAAACCCAACAGAAACACAGAGTGCTTCAGTGATCTAGGCAGAAATCCTGGCATGGGCTCTGAAAGTCACGACATCACCCCTGGACCCAAGCAGCAGCTCACGGGACCCAGGGCCCGTCAGCATTCAGATAGCCTCATCACCTTCTAAGCTCAAGGGGCTGGGGATGCATGGAAGAATCCTGTGGATCAGTGTTGAACTCGTGGTATGAACAAGAAACCAATCTTTGTTTTGTAAAGCACTAAGATTTTAAGGTTAATTTGTTACTGCAGCATCACTTACCTATCCTGACTAATAACAGAAAGTTGTTTCCTTAATTCAGAATCTAGTAAATCAATAAATTTCTGGTCCATGGAACAAGGAGGATTCTTAGAAGCTCCATAATTTAGAATGTAATAGTTCAGTTCTTACAGTCAGACCTGGATCAAATCCCAGCTCTCCACTTATAAGCTCAGTTATGTTGGGCAAGTCATGGACCTTCACTGAGCCTCAGCTTCCTCCTCTGTAAAAATGAGGACAATAAAGAACTACTTGAAGGCAGGAAATAGAAAATGCATGGAAGGGATAAGCACACCTTTATGTTTAGTACAGAAATATTCCATATTCATTACTGAAAACACTGTAAGTGCAGATGAGCAAAAAGAGAAATCACCTTGAGTCCTAACACCCAGAGACAATCACCATGGATTCTACTGTACTGTAAAATCTTCAGGGTGGAGGTGGGAGGAAAGGCTTTAAGGAGTTGGGCCTTGGAGAATGAGCAGGGTTTCAGAGCACAGGGGTGGAGGGTTGATGGAAGTCAGGGCCTGGCAACTTGAGCGTGGCAAGAGCCCAGGGCTTGAGGAGGGAAGCAGTGGAACAGAGCCCAGGGAGGCAGGGAGAGGGAGGGTCTGGTTCTATGGGGAGAAGAATGGGCTTGAACCCAAGGGTCACAGACAGCCACTGGGAAGCATTGGGTGAGGAAGTGGTGGGGGCAGCTGTGTGTTTTAGAGAGTCCTCGCTGGTGGCAGTGTGATCATGGACTAGGGGAGCTGAGCTTATGCCAGGTGACTGGGAGGTGGCGCTAAAGAAGTCCACAAGGCAGGAACCAGGGCAGCAGTAGGAGCACAGAGCAGGTACCTCCTCAGGGAAGGTTGTGAACAAGACCAGGTGGGATGTCCCCATTTCACCCAGATGGATGTTCATCTAGCAGGGTAGATAAAGACCCCTACCCAGGAGGTTTCTCTCCTCTCCCTGTGAGGGATCAAGGCAAAAGCCACTCCATCACTGGTTCAGGAACCAATGCTCAAGCCCCTGAATGCTCATCTCTAGTCTGGAATGAGGCTGCTGGTGGCTGGTAGCAAAGGTGCTCTATAAGGCATTTGGGCTTTGGGATGAGGCAGGCAGGGCAGGTGAGGGTTCGGGAAACACAGGAAGACAACGGGATGGGGGTTGAGCTCTGTAACTCAGGGTGGCTGAAGTTGGAATCCATCCCATCAGTCAAAAACTTCTTTTGTCAAACTCCCAACAAGGCATCCCAAGCCCCCTGCAAGGACAGGGCATGGTTCTGGTGAGCTGACCCTCAGGAGTGAGGGTCACAGGACCTGCCTCAAGTAGGTAGCTTTGGTTTTCAGAGGTCAACGTGGATGGGGATCCAGTGTGGCCTGTGACAAAATAGGAATCTCAAGTCCAAAGAACTGTTATTAAAAGTGTTGCAATTTGCTGAGCCCAGGCTCACGTACACACAATCAGATTTACTCATTCTGCTCATATTTCCAGAGGCCCTACTGTGTGCCAGGTCTTTGGCTGAGCCCTGGGGACACAGAAATGAATAACTAAGACAGAATGTCTGTCCTCAAGTTGTCAGGCAATGGAGAAGCCCCAGACCTAGACCAGACGCAACAAACCACGATTCGGTGTGATGCATGGGATGGCGGGAGTGAGAGCCAAGAGGGAGGAGGGGGCTTAGCTAAACAATGGCCTCCAAGGAGAGGATGTGGACTGGAGCCTGAAGGCTAAGTAGGAACTTGCCACGCAGAAAGAGGAGCTGGGAGGGGCCCTCCAGGCAAACAGAACCGCAGGAACTAAGGCGCCATGGAGGAGAGAAAGTGCTTGGTCTGTCCAGAGAACTGTGAGCATCTGGGTGTGGTTGGGAAAGAGGCCCTGGCTGAGGACCAGAATCACCTGCGGAGCTTTTTGTCAATACAGATTCTAGGGATCTTTCACTCCAGATCTACTGAAGTTGAACATCCAGGTCTGCAGCCCAGGCAAGAATCTGCTTTTAAAGACCAAGCCCCACCCACAGTGCCTCCTCAAACCCCCATGCCACCCCCACCCCCGACACACACTTACAACAAATGACCCTGATGCACAGCCAGGGCTGAGAACCATAGGGATGTTCATTCCAACAGCATAGAACTTTCTGAAAATGCAAAGAATTGGATAGCAAGGACCCCGACCCTAAATGGGAAAGAGAGCAAGGAGGGGCGGACTTTCTAGTCCCTGTCCACTCAGAAAGTCTGCAATTCAGTTCACTGGCGATGGCTCATGTCTCAAAGGGTGGCAGGCTGGAAAGGCTGAGGATGGGGAAGTGATATTCATTCCAAGAAAGAAGCCAGACAGACAAGGGAGGGGGGGACTGTCTGAGCTGAAGAGGGAAATTCCCCGTCCTAGAGGGTGGCGGCTGAAAAAAGCCATAAAGCCCTTCCAGGAGATGTTAAAAGGGGGAAGTCCCCAGCTCAGGGGTGGCATGACTGAGTGCACTCTGGACCCTGGGCTGGAGACCTGGCTCTGCCACCTTCAGGCTGGGTGGCCTCCAGCAATCATCTCCATGACCTCAGTGCCCTCCTATGTAGAAGAGACTCCAAACACCTCCCTGCAAATGAGACTAAAGGAAATGGAAGCACACGGAAGCGCGTGAACTGTGGCGCAGACAGACGGGCGCACAGGGAAGGCATTCTGACCATCAGGAACAGACAGGTTAAGTCAGGACCGCCAGGCCTCGAGGCACAGCCCAGGGGAATCCCCTTAATAACTGAAGGCAGCCACGGGGGTTTGGCATGCCTGTCAGCCCCAGCCACCGGCCAACCAGGAGGCCCCAAGGGGAACAAGGCATCTGCACTATGCGCGGTGCTGAGTCCAGCCCTGAGCTGCTCTCTGACACATCACATCACCTCCCTTAATCCTCACAACCAATGGGTTTCATTGGTCAACAGTAGCAACAACACACTGTCCAAGCATTTTGCACAGGGCAATTCGTCTAATTCTCACACTAACCCTGTGAGGCAGGTCCGCTGTATTGTAACCAAGGAGGAAACTGAGCCTTGGAGAGCTTAAGTCACTTGCTCAAGGTCAAGAGTCAGTAAGTGGCAGAGCTGGGATTCACGCTTGGTGGAACTCTGATTTGCACCAGTTCCCATAAAACCACTGAGAAAAGTGGGGCTGGGGAAGCATGGAAAGAAAGTGTTTGAGGTTCCCCAGAGGCCACCAAGTCCATCAAATCACCAACAACTTTTTCTTTTTCACTTTTCCAGAGAGTCTGGGGATTGATTTCATAGCCCCCCTTAGCTGACACGTGCCCCACATCTGCCCCAGTGCCTGCAGTGCCATGGTCCTGGGGAGGGTCCAAGGCTGGGGAGTCAGTGGGGCCTGGCTTGAGTCCTGACTTCACTACCCTGTGACCCTGGCAGAGCCACCCCACCTCCTGGGCATTCATTTCTGAATCTGCACAATGGGGCTGATGCTACCTACCTTCAGGGTGGCAAGAAACAAAAGTGAAATCATGTATACAGTAGCACCAAGTACACAGTGGTATCAAGAAATGCCAATTCTCTTCCTTCCCCTCCCACTTCTCTACCTCTGTCCAAAGTTGCCCAGCTCCGGTGCCCCATCCCAAGCTTCTCTGCCTTACTCCTCTCCCTATGCTGAGGTGATCACCTCAGGCTCAAACCCCACTCTCCTTTCCTGTCCCTCTCTCAGGGCCACCTTGGGCTGTGGCACCTCTGCCCAAGTTGGCCTCACTGTGAATTGTGAACTGGTGCACAGGGCAGCATCAGATGTGAAGGCCACTCTGTGCCCTGCTGCCCCACGTTGGGACATGCCAGTGGGATGGCCAAGGGCTGATGGGCACACAGGATAGCCACACCACCCAAAGCAGTTGCCCTCCCCAATCACTAGGTAGGCAAGCAACTTGGACCCTTGACTTCCTTCATCCCAGCTGGCCAAGAGTTGGCTGCCATCCTGGGGATGGACTTTTGCAATACTACCCGGGCCATGACCCCATGGATGGTCATCAGGAGACTCATGCTGTTAACCCAGTCCTGCCCACACACCCTTGAGTCAGTGTCTTCCCCTCTCTGGGCCTTGGTTTGCTCAGTTTGTATACAAAGGGCAGTTTTCTGTACACCTCTGTACAGAAAGAGATGTACAGAAGGACTTTTAGGTCCTTCCAGTGCTAACAGACTCTAGTTCTATTCTGCTGCATCCACAGCTCTGCTGCATCCACAGCCCTGCTGCTGCCCAAGGTCTGTAATCTCCAGCCACTGCCTTATTTCCATTTCCCTGATTTCTATTAGAGATGAGTTTACAAAGTAGCCCAACCAGGCAAAGAGACGGCTGAAGCTCTGCTGTATTTAGTGACTCCGCTGCTGCTTGCTGTTTTCATTAAAAACAGGCTCCTGGGTGTCCCCATAGTCCCCACAGTCTGACTCAGTGCTTTCAAAACCACTTCCACGTCTCAGCCACAGGGTGCATCCCCAGGAGGGAAGAGGTCTAGGACACTGGAAGTTAGGATTGCCTTTCCCATGCGTCAGAAATGAGCTCCCTGGAGGACTCTGTGACTCACAAGACTAGGGTCCTGACTGTGCTTTCACAGCTGGAGCCCTGAGCAAATGTAACAAGAGCCATCGTTCAGGGCCGTTTCTCTTATGCCAGATGCTGGGCTGGGGCTTGTCCCTGTACTTCATCATCTAACCCTGGAAACAACCCTATGAGATAGGGCTATTAGAATCACCATTCTTGGAAGAGGAGTTGAGGTTCAGAATGGTTGAGTAAGTTACCCAAGGCCACAGGCTTTTTACCCAAGGTTCCAAAGCAATAGAGCACAGCGTTTGCCCTTGACAGCCCTCTGATGGTCACGAACGCAGGGTGGCACTGAGGGAGCTGGTGTTTTGCAAAGTGCCCATTGGTTGGCTTTCCTGACCTTCCCAGATGAGTCAACGATTAAGCTCACAGGTCTGAAAACAAAGAGGTCAGACCCAGGGCTCTGGGGTCCCTCTAGTAATTCTCAGCCTGCTAAAAGCTGACCAAGATCACATGGCACAGCATCCCAGTACTCACCGGGGCTTGAGTGTAGGTGACGGCTTCTAAGATCTCAGCTACTCCGTCTGCCTCCTGCAGCCCACTGGTCTCTCCAGATGCCTGTGTGGAGACAAACTGTGCCACATACTGGGCAGAGTGGGCAGGGCCCATAAGAGTTGGACAACTGGGAAAGTCACAGAAACTGACAAACCGACTCTCCTACAGAGGAACTGTGTGTGTATGTGTGTGTGTGTCTATCAGAGACAGAGTGGGGTTAAGGAGACAGCGGGTGTGCAGTGTGCATGGTTGGTTATTTGTTTTATTTATTTATTTTATTATTTTATTTTTTTGAGACAGGGTCCCTCTTACTCTGTCACCCAGGCTGGAATGCAGTGGTGCAATCTCGGCTCACTGCAAACTCTGCCTCCTGGGTTCAAATGATTCGCCTGCCTCAGCCTCCCGAGTAGCTGGGATTACAGGCACGCACCACCACACCTGGCTAATTTTTGTATTTTTAGTAGAGATGGGGTTTCACCATGTTGGCCAGGCTGGTCTCGAACTCCTGACCACAAGTGATCCACCCACCTCGGCCTCCCAAAGTGCTGGGATTACAGGCGTGAGCTACTGCACCCAGCCTGGTTGTTCATTATATTTCTTTCCACATTTTATTGCTCAAACAAAATACACAATCATTTTACACTCTAACATACGGTCTTTCATTCTATCCAGGTCCCCACCACTCTCCCAACCTTTGTGAGGCTGTCATTAGAATCTTGCGCTGGGAACCATTACAGCCGAATCATGACTTCCTAGCGTTACCTAATCTTTCTAATTAGCCTCCTAAAGGCAGACAAGGAGCCCGAGTGCTGTGATTTTGTGACCAGTCCTTTGTTCTTGGACCCTTGGGTTGTTTCTACTTTTTCAGTATTACTGGTAATGCAGAGACGAACACGAGACTACACTAATCAGCATCACATGACTGTCAGGCTGGGACCACTGGCCCATGGAACACAGGCATTCTCACGGGCCCAAATGCCACTTCTCAGGGGCTTTCCAACAGAATCCACAGCATTTTGTTTTTCATAAAGTTAACGAGATCAATTTATGTTCTGTTGCAGGGTTGACGCCACCCAAAGAGCAACAGGAATTGTAGGAATGTGCTACCTTCTGCTCGCCTCTGACTGCATCCTGGGACCCCTTCTCCCTGGGAGGCCTCACCCTTGCCATTGTTCAGGCATCACCTGCTCCCTAACTTGTTTCAAGTTCCGCCTCTTTCCTCTTCCTGCTCCCACCTGACACGTTGAGTTTGGGTTTGAGGATCTCCCCGTGTTCCCATCACACTGCGCTCTGCCACTGTATTTTGGTATGGAAGTGCATATGAGCAGCTTATTAAACAGTTCCCAGTTATCCCTTTATCTCCAGCACCTACCCAGGGCTGTCACCCAGCAGGTGCTCAGTCAATCCTTAGAGGAAGGGAAGGAGGGAAGGAGGAAGGAGTCATCTTTTTTTTTTCCTGCCCACCAGCTTAGGAACGAAATCATTTGCCAAGCATAAAAGCAAAGTTGAGGATCGTTTTTTATGGGACTTTACTCCCAGAATATCTCAGTTTTAACTTTGATTTTAGAATCCTGACACCATTTCTTGGCAAGAAGGCAGGAAAGCAGGCCATTGACGGCCACAGCCATGGAGGATCCTGACACCTTATAAGAAACACAGCTCCCCGCACCAGAGATGGCTGACGCTCTTTAAAAAGTGAAATCACGCCAAAAGCCCAAAATAGGACTTGAGGCAGCACTTGCCAAAATGAGAGGTTTCAGAAACTCCACGCCACTGTCTGGGCATCCAGCCCTCCCCAGGCCCCAGCTGCTGGGGTTGCAGGGCCCTCTGTGGGATGGTAGGGGAGCTCACCGAGGACTCTTCGGGGTCGCACAGCTCCTCGGGAGTCCTGGGGTCAGGGTGCACGGTGAGCTGCTGGAGGGAGCCCTGGGGAAAAGAGAGGGATCAGAAGCCATGGTTTGCATGTTCACAGCATGACTGCCAGTGGAAGACTTGATTGTTTTTGTAATGGAGAAGCACAGGTAAGAGCACGGGAGTGAGGATGTATGGCCTGTGGCCTCAACCACAAAGCCAGGCCACCTCTTGGCCCACTCTCAGTTATGGGGGGATTCTCCTTGGGCCAGTATCATACTGACCCCTGGGCCAGAGACGTCCTTGGGGAGCATAGTGTTCAAGTATGGGCACTACAGCAGCCTCCTGTCTCCAGGTCCCCAGCTTGTCAGTGGCAGGCCCTGAAACACACATCTCCCTCTCCCAGAAAGCTCTTTCCCCTGCAGCTCAACGCTTCTGGGTTTGAAGGCCCATCCCAAGAAGGGCTGCTGCAGCCTCCCTGCCTCCACTCTCAGCCCCTCTCCCCACACCTGACAGCTTCCTCTCCACGAGGCTCCCAAAGTGAGCATTTAAAAATTGCCCATCGGATTTTAACTTCTTAACATTCTCCAGTGTCTTTCACTCTACTCCAGATAAACCCAGACTCCAGCCCATGGTGCTGTCCTGTTCACCAATGAGACATCAGTAAATATGTGGGCTGACTAAATGAGTACCTACAATAACTTAGTGATCTTTAGAATGCTTTATACATAAAAGCCCATTTTGATAGTAAAGTCAGTTTAATTTTTCTAAGTGCACATTGCCTAGAAGGAGGGAAAAGCTACCTCTCACTCTGGTATTCTAGTGTATCCCACCTTTTCAGAAATTACTTAAGTGCAATTGCCACCCATATCCAAAGATCAAACCATTTAGGGCTATAACAAACCTTGCTCTTTTATATAAAATCTTAAAACGTACAAAGTGTTTTCACACAGGTTATCTTATTTGACCTACAAGCCTGTGGGGTAGGCTTTCTTATCTCCACTTACAGATAAGAAAACAGAGAGGATCAGAGAATCCAGATAACTGTCTCAAATCTACAAGATAAGTTGAAAACTGAGGATGAAAATCTAGGTTTTGGGGTTCCAGGCCTAGTGTTATTTCCTGTCATAACACGCATGCCTCTTTGAGGACATAAGAATAAAATACTAACAATAATAGTTGCTCCATTTATTGCATGGTGAGTCTCTGACCATCCACCTCCCTGGTCTACCTGAAGTGGGACTTTGACTCACAGTGAATCTCTCAAGTCCTGTAGCTCCTGCATTGCCCACGAAGATTCCAGCGCTGGACTCGAAGGTCAAAGCCTGGGGGGACCGCTGGAAGGGGATGCGGCTGTGCTCCTCACAGTCCAAGAGGAGGGCCACTTCCTCACCCTGGACAATCACGGCGAAGCGGTTCCACCTGTGGGTCATCACGGGCACCGAGAAGGCAGCAGCCTCTTGGGACACGTGGGAGCCCGGCTCCGTGTAGTAGAGGATGACCCGCTGGTGGCCATCCTCCACACCTGAGAGCCGCAGGCCCAGGTAGATGACCTTCTGGAAGGCATCAGTGATGGCGAAGAGCACACCGCCGTGGGTGCTGCTGGGCTTCACCATGACGCTGATGGCGAAGTCCCTGAAGAAGGTGGATGGGATGAGAGTCCTGGCTGGGCGGCCGACATTGGCACCAGGGCCAAAGCTGTAGGCCGGGAAGCCACCATAGCCTGTGACAAAGGATACAGACGAGGGCAGCGGGACACCGATGAGCTGCGTGAGGTCCAGGTGACCCTGGGAAGCAGACTCTGCAGGGAGGGAGAGAGAGACCATGCCTTACAGGTATATTCCACTCTGCTTGAAAATGAGGAAGAAATGCAGTCACAAGTGAAACGGGATCACTCAGGAACCCCACTGAAACTGTAGTCCCTAAATGGTTGTTTTTCAAACGTTTTTGACAACGACTCACAATAAGAAATGCATTTACATTGCAACCCAATATACACACGTGTAGACAGATATCTGTAACACTGAAACAAAAGTTTCATAGAACATGATAGGCTTTTAATACTCACCAGGCACTCAAATATTTTTCTTTCCATTTAATTATTCTTTTTCTGTTTCATTTTATTAAAAACATGCTGGTAATGAACTACTAAATTGATTTTGTAACCCACTAAAAGTTCATGACCTGCAGTTTAGAAAATGCTTATGAGTAATCCCTAGAATATACAATGTTCCCCCATCAACTTGGAGATTTTTTTTCCCCACTATAAAACTGAACAGGGGCCAGGCATGGTGGCTCACACCGGTAATCCCAGTATTTTGGGAGGCCTAGGCGGGTGGATCACTTGAGGTCAGGAGTTCGAGGCCAGCATGGCCAACATGGTAAAGCCTCGACTCTACTAAAAATACAAAAATTAGCCAGGTGTGCTGGCACATGACTGTAATCTCAGCTACTTTGGAGACTGAGGCATGAAATTCACTTGAACCCTGGAGGTGGCAGTTCTAGTGAGCTGAGATTGCACCACTGCACTCTAGCCTCAGTGACAGAGGGAGAGTCCATCTCAGAAAAAAAAAAAAAAAAAAAAGAAAGAAAAAAAAACCCTGATAGGTTTGTTTTGTTTTGAGGTCTATTGTTTAAGTCCCTCCAGTGTGAGGGGAAAATCAGGGACAGAATGAAGTGTTCCCAGGCCTCAGAGCAATTGAAATTTGCATCATTGTCATTGCCTTTGAGATCACCACCATCATCATCATCATCATCATCGCCACCATCATCATCACCATCATCATCATCCACATTCCCTACGCTCTCTCTGTACCAGGCCCTGCTCTAAGCTCTCTACATACATTAGCTCATGTAATCCTCACAACAAGCCTATGAGGTTAGGTACTGTTATCCCCATCTTACTTCTGAGAAAACTGAGGCTTAGAGAAATTAACAAATTTGCTCAAGGTAAGTTGCATGCAGGTTTCAAACCCAGAGCATCTGACCCCAGAGGCTATGCCACCACACCTTGCAGGGAGAAATTATGGGGCTCCATTATGGTGTCCTGAAAAAGACCCCAGGCTCAAGAATGTTGGCCCATCCAACTATTTTCCCCACGAGAAGGCTGCAGCCTGGCTTGCAGCAACATGCACCCACTCCTGGAGTTGATAACCAAGGTACCAGCAGTGAGACAGGAAGGCAGGTCCCAGAGAGAGGGGGACAAGACGACTGCAGCCAGGACAATGGACAAGTAACACCCTTTGGCCTTGGAAGTGAAACCAGATCCTGAGGATTCAACCAGATGAGGAGGCCTGGAATGAGTGAGGATCAGAATCAAGAGGTGTCCTCCTCCGGAGGCCAGAGGGCAGGGCAGACTCACCTGATGGCTGTCCGGGCTATGGCCAAAGGCCAGAGGCCATTGAGACCCTGAGTGATTTCTGGGGACTTGGCAGGTTGGTCTCCAGAAAAAACCCCAAACACTAGAGGGACCCTCTAAGGAAAGCCCTACCTGAGGAATCAGCCTGATTTCCAGTTTACCCAACTTGCACCGCTTATTAGACACAACTACGTAGCTCTGTGACCTCCAGTGAGTCAATGAACCACTCCAAGTCTGAGTGTCTTCCTCTACCATACAGGCACTAGAATGGGCTCCAAAAGAATGACTAAATAAGACCGTCCATTGTAAGCCCTGGTTAATAATGGTAGCAATGCAACAAACATTCACTTTTCTTCATTTTTATTATATCCACTGAACAACCTCAAGAGGTCAATGGACAGGGATAATCACTCCTGCAGCACTGACCAGGAAAGCAAGGCTGACATGGGAGCCTGCCTGTATGCCCTTGAGCTCCCTTATAAAGAATAATAATGTGGTTTTCATGCATAGTTTTACTTAGTCCTCACAGCAGCCCTGGAAATTAACTGCTCTTATCCCTTGGGAAGATGAGATGACTGGCCCGAGGTTACCCAGCTAGTAAGTGGCAGGACATTTTCGAGCCACGGCTGGTGTGATTTCTGGCTGATTCACTGCTGCAGCCTCACTGAGATGGGGGAGTCTCTACCAGGGTGGTGGGTGGGGCTCCACCTAGTCTGCCTACTGTATCAATGACCCTTCAGCAGCAAGAAGGATGGAGTCAAGACTCCAGGTGGTCCAGGAACTCAAACTTCCCATGAATGGGTACGTGTACTCGGTGGCTGGGAGAGGGAGACGCCCTGACTGCCGTGCCCCGACCCCGACTCCACAACACTCACAGAGAAGGCTGCTCACGGCCAGTACTAACCTCAATTATTATGAAATATCTAAGTTACACAAAAAATACAGTATAAAGAACAATACGAGGCACTTGGTTGTTAAATGGTTAAAATGCCAAAGTTTATGCTATGTATGTTTAACCACAATTTTTAAAAACATGAGTAATTAGCCCATAGGTTTGTTGTGAGGGTTAAAGGACATAATACAAAGTGCTGGCACATGGCAAATGCCTAAAAAGTGGTGGATATCATGGCTGGACACACTGTGGCTCACAACCGTAATCCCACCACTTTGGGAGGACAACGAGTGCAGATTGCTTGAGCCCAGGAGTTCAAGGCCAGCCTGGGCAACATAGTGAGACCTCATCTCCACAAAACAACAAAAAAGCCAGGTGGTACACACCTGTAGTCCCCACGACCCAGGAGGCTGAGGTGGGAGGATTGCTTGAACCCAGGTGGTCAAGGCTGCAGTGAGCCATGATCATGCCACTGCACTCCAGCCTGGGTGACAAAGAGAAACCCTGTCTAAAAAAAAAAAAGAAAAAAAGTAGCCATCATCATCATCATCATCATCATCGTTGTCATCATCTAGACTTGCTCATTTAGAAAAGAACCGCAGAGGTCACCTGACACAACTCTATCTGTGGATAAGGTTGTATCAGGTTGTAACTGGTGACTTCTAGGGTTCTACCATACCAGACCCTGCCCTGTCTGGTATGATAACCAGTAGCCACATACGGCTATTGGGCACTTGAAATATGGGTCTTCCCAACTGAGATGTGTCATAAATGTAAACTACAAACTAAATTTCAAAGACTTAGTTTGGAAAAAAATCTCAATACTATTTATAGTGATTATATGTCAAAATCATTTTGAAAAACAATGGATAAATAAAATACATTACACATTAATGGGTGTGGTCATGTGTGCCTGTAGTCTCAGCTATTTGGGAGGCGGAAGTGGTAGGATCACTTGAACCCAAGAGTTTGAGGCTGCAGTGAACTACGATCGTGCCACTGCACTTCAGCCTGGGCGACAAAGAAAGACCCTGTCTCTCTCTATATATATATCATTTTTAAAAATTTTAAAATAGGGTCAGGTATGGTGGCTCATACCTGTAATTCCAGTGTTTTAAGAGGCCAAGGTAGGAAGAATGGTGAGGCCAGGAGTTTGAGACCAGCCTGGGCAACATAGAAAGACCTCATCTCTACAAAAAAAAATTTAAAAATTAGCAGAATGTGGTGGTGTGTGCCTGTAATCTGCTACTCTGGAAGTTGGGCCGGGAGGATCACTTGAGCCTAGGAGTTTGAGGCTACAGTGAGCTATGATCACCCCACTGCACTCCAGCCTGGGTGGCAGAGTGAGAGCTGTCTTTAAAAAAAATAATTATAATATTATGAGGAACAAGTATGTGCCCGCTGCTGCACTTAAGACAGACAATATCAATTCAGCCGAAGCTCTCATGAACTCTCTTCGGTCCTTTTCCTCTGCCCATGCCCTGGCAGGAGCCATTCTTGTGAATTTGGTGTTTATCACTCCCACGCATTTGTATGTTCACTCGATATGTGTTTCCAACAGAATGTAGAACCATGGTGTGTGTATGAAACCTCATGTAAATGGTGGCATGATGCATGCATTCTTCTGGAACTTGCTTTTATTTTTCACTCAGCATTGTATTTTTTAGATTTATCCCTGCTGATACATGTGACTCTGGTCTTATATTTTCTTTTCTTTTTTTTGAGACGGAGTCTTGCTCTTGTTGCCCAGGCTGGAGTGCAATGGCGCAATCTCTGCTCACTGCACCCTCTGACTCCCGGGTTCAAGCGATTCTCCTGCCTCAGCCTCCTGAGTAGCTGGGATGACAGGTGTCCACCACCACACCTAGCTAATTTTTATACTTTTAGTAGAGACAGGGTTTCACCATGTTGGCCAGGCTGGTCTCGAACTCCTGACCTCAGGTGATCCGCCCACCTTGACTTCCCAAAGTGCTGGGATTACAGGCGTGAGAAAGCCACCACGCCTGGCCTGGCCTTATATTTTCACAACAGTACTCTATGGTATAGATAAGCTACAATGGGTTGATTCACATTTCTGTTGGTGGAAAGCGAGGTTTCCATCAATATTACAAACGATACTACCATAGACTCCCTTAAATACATCTCCTCCTGCTTGCCTGTGCAGGTAATTCCACAGCTGGAAGTGGAATCATTGGATAATATGGGTATGTGCACCTACAACTTCCCTGAATGTTGCAAAATTGTTCTCTGAAACAACTGTGTCATGTCACAGACCCACCAGCAGCATATTCTTGCCAACATTTAGGGGAGGCAGAGAGACACAATTTGGGAGAGGTCCACAGGGCTTTTCAACTGTAGTAATAGCGTTAATTGTTTAGGTGGTATTCAAAAGAAGTATTCATTATATTTTTCTTCATTGCTAATTTCATGGAAAATATTTCATACAATTTTTATAAAAATGATTAACCCCTCCATGACAAAAGAGCACATCTGATCCTGTTGCTGCCCTGCTTAGAAAATCTTCTATAAAATATGATTATTCATGGCCCTCAGGGCCAGGGCTGACCAGGCTGCTGCCACCTGGCTCAAGAGGCCCTCTGTGGTCAGGACCAAGCTGCACTCCCTACTCTGTGACATGCCTGACACATCCCCGGAGCGCCCCACACTGTCCCAGGGACTCCCACCCCTGCCAGGAATGCTTTCCTGTGTGCCATCTGCCCCAGCCCAGCCCAGTTATTTTCACCGAATGACTCCTGCTCATCAGCCCAGGCCTTGCTTCCCCTGAAATCTCGCTTCACCTCCCGCACCAACACCCTCCCCTCTGGTGGCTGTGTTAGAAGCCCTCTCTGTACACACTGGGGTCCTCTATCATAGCCCCTGCGTGTCACTATTGGGTCACTTGTTTCTCTTCCCACTGGGCCATCTGTGTTCCCAGTAACCAACCCAGGGCTGATGAGTGAATGAACAAACAAATGAATGAATGTGTACATATTATCAAATCCCCTCTTTTTTTTTTTTTTTTTTTTTTTGAGACAGAGTCTTGCTCTGTTGCCCAGGTGGGAATGCAGTGGCATGATCACAGCTCACTGCAGCCTCCACCTCCCAGGCTCAAATGACCCTTCCACCTCTCAGCCTCCCAAATGGCTGGGACTACAGGCATGCAGCACCACACTCAGCTAATTTTTTCATTTTTTTGTAGAGACAGGTTCTTGCTATGTTGCCTACATTGGTCTCGAACTCCTGGACTCAGTAATTCTGCTGTCTCGGCCTCCCAAAGTGCTGGGATTACAGGTGTGAGCCCCTTCGCCCAGCCTCCAATCCCCTCATTTTAGAAAAGACTAAACTAAGGTTAACAGACAGGAAGTGTTTGCTGGCCATGAACTCAGATTTGATTCTCAATTGAATGTTTATCCTCTCCAGTTCACGACTTGCTTTAAAACAGAAATTAATTTTAGTTAAAATATTGGTAAATTTGGTTAAATTTGACCACATAGAAATAAAAAAGTTCTGCATAGCAAATAATAATAATAATGATAATCCCCACAATGTCAAAGAAAATCCCCAAACCATGAAATGATATTTGCTACAAAAATCACAGTAACAAACTCATTTCTCTAACATGCAAAGCAAATGAATACCCAAAAGAAAAATGGGCAAAGAATAGGAAATTCTAGACACAGTAAAAGAAATTAAAATCTTAAACATATGAAAAATACTCCACCTCATTCATAATGAGAAAATGACAAGTTAAGATTACGAAGAGATACCATTTTCCCTATCAAACTGGCAAAGATCAGAACACGCTGTGTTGGCAAGGGTTTAAGGCAGCAGGCCTCCTGCGTTGCTGGCAGGAACATAAATTGGTATAATGTGGTGGGAAGCAATTTGATAACATTTATCAAAATGGCAAATGCGCATGTACTTGTTGACCCAGCAGTCATACTTTTATGAATTTTTTAACAGATAAAGTTCATACGTGAAATATAGAGTACATACAAAAATATTCACTGCATCGTGGTTTAAATTTACCTAACATTCCCATCTTTGGGAATGATGAATATAATAAATTATGATAGGTTCACACAATGAAATCCAAGGCAGCATTTCAAAAGATGTGGTTCCTTAAGTGTTAACATGAAAAAATCAAGAAGATGTATTATGTAAAAACAAACAGACAAAATAACAAGGTGCAGAATTGAATTGCTATCATTTGGAAATATATGTACTAATACAAAGTAAATATATAAGAGATATTTAAATATATATGGTATATTACAATATCTCTAGAAGAATACACAAGAAACTGGGGGCAGCGGTTGTCTCCAGGGAAGGAAGCTGGTGACTGGGGGCTGGGAGACTTGCTTTTCACTGGACATCCTTTTATACTTTTTCTTATTTTATGGCATATACATGGCATGAAAAGTAAAGACATTTACATATTTTTAAAGAGATTAACTCCTTGAATCTACTTTTAGAAATCATAAAACCTATTCTTCTTGCTTTTCCTCCCTCAGATTCAGCTTATCTTTGTACAGAAAGAAAGAAAAAAAAAAAGGAAAAGAAACAAAGAAAACTAAACATCCCACTGAGATTTCTTTTCTCTCCTCCACGGTTTAAAGATAAAAACAAAACAAAACCACAAACACCCTACTGATAGCTCTGCTTTCTTCTTCCCTTGTCCAATCCAGTAAAAAGCTTTTCCTCTACTTCCTCTCTCTCTCCTGCTGGGAACAGGAGGGGGAAGCCTCTTTCTGCTGGGAAAATTCCTGGTGCCACAGACAGTAAAAGCGCCAGAGCTTCACATCCTGTGGCTTGTTTCCAACTGGTGTCTCTGAGGGATCCAGGGCCAGGTAGGGGTTCAGGGGACACAGGGAGACGGGCCTCAGAGGCTCCCACTCAGAAAGCTCATTGCTTAAACCAGCCCAGTGCTTCCCATGGCCAGTAGATCCATGCTTGCGCGTGGCAATTCTGGGAATTCTTATGCCCAGGAGTCTGAGTAAAAACAAAAATTCATGAATCTATCCAACATCCTTGTTTTCTAGATAGGGAAATTGATGTTCAGGGAGACTTCCATGACCAGGAGGCACAGCCAGGAAGCGACAGATGGGGCAGCAAAGCAAGGGGGACAGAGTCTTGGTACCATGAGTCCCAGAGCCCTCCCACAGCCCCCGACCACTCCAGGCCCTGGCCGGTGGTTGGTCAGCTGGAGAGGGGGCAAAGGAGGCAGCCTGCAGCGGACAACATCCTCCTCTTTGGACACAGCTGTGATGAGATCCTGCCTTTGCTCTTTACCAAACACAAAGCCTTTGGGCGATGAATTCCTGCTATCAGGGGAGGTCCCTGCCCACTTCCCATGTGGGGATTCAGTGAGACGACAGATGGGAAATGCAAGGTATAAACTTAACAAAAACCAAAGTCTGCAAAAAAGATCCCTTCCTAACCCTCCCGCCCTCCATCCCCCTAGGCCTCAGCCATTCAAGACAGGACACATGGATAGGCGCTGGCCCGCAGGCCTTGTTTCCACAGGGTCCGCCAAGAGGGAGCCCAGCCATGAATCTAGAGAAAGCCCAAGTCAGCCCCAGCAGCCCAGCCCTGCTCTCAGCAACCCCCACCACATCCCTCCGCATCCACTGTCCCATGGCATGGCATGGTGGGGGACGACCCCGGCCTGGAGTGACCCACACTCACTCGTGGCTGCGCCTGGGCCTGCTGGCTCATTTCCCCTTGGCCTCCAGCAGGAGGGCCACCTGCTCAGGCAGCCACCAGGGAGCAGAGGAGAAGCCAGGGAGCCAAGACAAACAAGCCCAGCAACTGGGTCCATGGGCTTGACCTGGGATGGCTTGGAGCTGGGCAGGAAGGGAGGAGGGTGGAGATCACAGCTGGTGGGAAGACATCCCACCATTCTGGAGGGGATTGGGGACTGGCGCAGAGCATGCCGATGGGGGCTGATCATGGAACTCTGCAGCCTGAGGATTCTTGGAAGTGGCCCACACTTATCCCCAGATAATAATACCTCTCTTAGAGGACAATTGTGTGACTTAAATAAAATAATATACCTAAAATGTTTGGAACACTGTTTAGCACACAGAGTGCTTAATAAATGGTAGCTGCCATTTCTTTCACTATTATTATTACCCTGCTATTTCCCCATGCAATTGTCATACTGGAAATCTCAAGGTATCCTGAATGGGTCCTACCTTTTACACCTCTGAGCCTTTGTATATGCTGTTCCCTACACCTGAGGAACTGCTCCACATATCTCAGGACCCAACTTCAATGTCATCACCTCCTCCATGAAGTCCTCTTGGATTCCCCCACCAGGTAGTCTGGGCATTCCTGCTCCTGCACTTGGCCTTGACTCTATGTAGCATATATGGCATTATATTACAGAGGTGTCAGACCCTACCATCTTGGAACCTCCTTAAGTATAGGAACTGGGGTCCACTTCTCCCTGTCCCCCCCATACCCAGGCTCTGTCCCTGAGCAGGTCCTCAGGAAGTGTTTGCTGGCTGAACTAAATCCTAGGCATTCCACATCCCATTACTGGGCATATACCCAAAGGATTATAAATCATGCTGCTATAAAGACACATGCACACGTATGTTTATTGCAGCACTATTCACAATAGCAAAGACTTGGAACCAACCCAAATGTCCATCAATGATAGACTGGATTAAGAAAATGTGGCACATATACACCATGGGAATACTATGCAGCCGTAAAAAAGGATGAGTTCATGTCCTGTGTAGGGACATGGATGAAGCTAGAAACCATTATTCTGAGCAAACTATCACAAGGACAGAAAACCAAACACCACATGTTGTCACTCATTGGTGGGAATTGAACAATGAGAACACTTGGACACAGGGTGGGGAACATCACACACCAGGGCCTGTCATGAGGTGGGGGGAGGGGGGAAGGATAGCATTAGGAGATACACCTAATGTAAATGACTAGCTAACGGGTGCAGCACACCAACATGGCGCATGTATACATATGTAACAAACCTGCATGTTGTGCACATGTACCCTAGAACTCAAAGTATATACATATATAAAAAATCCTAGGCACTCTAGAATTGAAGGTGCCAGGCTCACAGTCTGAGGCCCTGGTGAGAGTCACTGGGGTTGGGCTCCAGTCCAGTATCCAACAATGACCTCACTGCATGCCCATCCATCACCTGAAAAGTCCAGGCTCCCTCCCACCTCCACAACGCTGGGTCCACTGACCCAGGGAGCCCATGTGGGAGGCAGGAATCCATGGGGCAATGAGAGACCCAGGGAGGGGAGGAAGGACTCAGGTTCAAGACTCTGTCTGTGACCTTGGGCCAGCTGCTCCCCATCCTTGATCTCAGTTTCTCCATCAGAGAGCTAGACCAGATAGACTCTCAGAGCCACATCCACTGTGATTTATTCTATGTATTTTCACTGCCTTCAAACACCTCCTGGGGCTACATCTGACCAGTCTTATTCTCTCACTTCATAAATGCTTAGAGACAGCTTCATTTCCAATGGGGGTTTTTCAACTTACTTTTCCAATTCATGAATTTGATCATATTTCTAAAGCCCCCACATTGTGCCTTGCGTAGCGCTGGAGACATGGAGCTAAGCCTGGAACATGTGCGCTCAAGCAGCTCACTATCTAGGTGACCATTAGCAGTCATCTGCTCCTATTACAAGCTCCAAAGCCTTCAATGGCTCCCCAGTGCCATCAGCATAAAAGCAAAATTCCATTCAAGACACCTTCTGCTTCATCTCTTCATTCTCCCCCTCTGTCTTTGCCTTCACTCATGCTATTCCTTCTAGTGACATCACTCTTCCCCATCTTCTCACATCTAACTCTTTCCAGTCTGGCTCAGCAGCACCCCAACACACGCGGGCCCCAATCTTACTCTGCAAAAAGGGCCAAAGTCATCCCCCCTCCTCTAAACATCCACAGAGCCAAGGAGATGAAGGAACGGACACAGGGAGACACAGCCTGAGCCTTCCTCCCTCAAATCTAGCTCACACTCCAAAGTGCAGTTTTAGGGTGGCCCCTCCTCAGGGCGCAGAGAGGACAAATCAGACGGCTTCAGAGGCAGAGGGAAATCTGAGCAGTCAGGGCAGGGTGCGACTTTCCTCCCAAGGGCCCAAAGCCAGTTTCCATGGAAACCAGGCGGAATCCCAGCCATGAAGAAACAAACAGAGCAGGGTTCAGGTTTTCCTTCCACACAGATGACAGCGATTTGGCCAGAGATGAAGAACAGGAGCGAACCCTCACCTCTCCTCCTCCTCTCTGCCACAGGCTCGGGGACATCATCTGGCACCTCCCCTACCCCGCTGGGCCTCGGTCTCCCCTTCCGTGCGATGGGATGGAATCAGTCCTTGCATCTGTGGGGTCCTGAAGCAGTGCCCGGGACTAGCCTGAGCTTTGGAGCCTTGCCTCCCTAGAGAACTGTAGCTGGCTTTGCAAAGCTCCCTCTCACAGATGATCATCCGGGACCTGAGCCCAGCGCTCGCGATAGTTAGTATTTAAGGCCGCAGGAGGCTAAGGAGCGTTCCTCGCTCCGCTCCGGGTGAAGGAACGCTACGGAGATGTCCCGACAGAGGCGCGAGGGAGGCTGAGGACGCCCCGAACTGTGCGCGGCAGCGGCCCCTGGCGGTCTCTACGGGAACTGCGCTTCCACCAACTGCAAGGAAGGCTTTTCACCTGGGCTGTGAACTGGCATCCCAATAACAGACTCAAACCGAGAGGTCTGTAAGGGACCCAAGAGAGCAGGTCTGAGGTCATGCAGTGAGTGTGGCCAAGCCAGGCCTAGAACCCGTAACGCCTCCCTTCCTTCCTCGACTGTTTCCCTGCACCGAGTGCTGGGGAAGGCCGAAGGTGCCCCTCCTGCGTCTCTACCATTCCCACACACGTCTCTAAAGACCAATGGCACACTTCAGTCTGCTTAAACGGGGCCACGGTGACTCCTGCAAGCGGATCCGTGTATTCCCACTGTGGGGCCGGGGCTCAGAGGGTCCAGATGACCCTATACTGCCTGTGGCCTGGGGCTGGACCAGTAGGATGAGGGTATGTAGGGTAAGGTGGGGGGACTGCCCTTGGGACCCCAGAAGGGCTCCTCTCGCCTGAGTTTCCTGGCACTCAGCCCCTGGGGAGAAGAGGTGTTCAATGCCCCTCCTCTGCGCCTGCAGCATGGGGGCAGACCCTCGGAGAAGCCACGTGTCCCTCTTCCTTGCCCTTTGTCAGCTTGTCCTGCCAGAGAGTTGGGAGGGTGGGGTTCCTGCATCTTCTAGGACTGGTCTTTCCCTGCCCTTTGGACACCCCTACAGAGAGGTGGCCCCCAAGGACCCTGGGTATGTCTAAATCACACCTTCTGGCATGTGACTTCCCTTTCTCCCACCTCCCTGGAGGGACAGGAGTTCAGCAACCGCAGACTATGTGGGACAGTGCAGCTCACCATCTGGGGAGGAGCCTCCTACGATGCTCACCCATCCAAAGCCACCTGGCTTCCACCTGCTCATCTCCACTCACGGCCACCTGACCATTGCTGCACAATTCGAAGTCTTCAGAAGTCCTTTCTCATGTTGAACTGAGGCAACTCTCCCTGCAACTCCCACCCACCTGGCTGGGCCTAGCTCTACCCCTCTGAGACCACACACAAGTCGGCCTCAACTTCTACATCCTGACCTCTCAGATGTTGCATGGGGTGGTGGAAAGGGCCTCAGCCTGCAAGGTGGACTCTGCCACCAACTTGGCATATGACTTTGAGCAGTCCCTTCCTTTCTCTGAGTCTCAGGTTCAATATCTGTCAAACTGGAGCCTTGGACTAAATATTTTCCAAAGGCCCTTGCCAGGTCTGACAACCTCATCGTCTGCCTCCTCCTTGTCTCCCGCCTGTGTTTCAGTTTTTCTAACCACCCCTAACTGCCGGTTCTTTCAGTCCACAGCCTTCAGGCCTGGAAGGAATGACTCCAACAGGGGCCGGGACAAACCCAGCCCTCCCCATAGACTTCCTTGTCTTTGGCCAGCAAGGCCTGGCCAGAGGCAAGGAGCACTGTGCTCAGGAAAATGTCACAGCTCTCTGCCTGTGTGGAAACTCAGCCCCACCCAGGCTGGAGTCTCCGGGGGCTCCTGGTTCCACCTGACTCCCTTTCTGAGGAAAATGAACACAACACAACTCACGGTGCCTGAGGGTCCATCTGCACCCAGCAAAGATGCGAGAGGTTCTTAGAAAAACCTATCACCCGATGCATTTCTTAGAAAAAGAACTGTTTCCCTGCCAAGGAAAAAATCCTGGATCAACTTAGAAAGGAGACCTGGCTCGGTCACAATCAAAGACTCTATTTTTCTGAATTACAGAAGAGCATTTTTCTACATATAAACTTAGAACGCCTCCTTCTCTTTTCCGGTTTTCATATATAGCATAGGAATTTTCCTGCTCAATGAAGTTACTGTACACGCTCTCCTCCCTCTCTGTCTCTCCCTCTCTCTCTTTCTCTCTTGCTCTCTTTCTCTCTTGTTCTCTCGTTCTTGCTTTCTTGAGCCTCTGACCTAAACTGAGGAGAAGACGATTTGAGGAGGCCTGGAGCTGGGGTCCTGGCTGAAGCTTGCTTTTCCTGGCCAGCAGCTGAAAAGCACTTAGCCCAGCAGGAAGTAGTCCTCACCTGTCCAGTATCCTCTCCTGTTTCCAAAGCATCCTCTCACCTGTTCCTTCTGCCAGGAGGGAAGCAACGCAGGGATCACTCTCTCATTTTGCAGAGGAGGGAATCAAGCCCCAGAGACAGGAAGTCACTCACTCAGAATCCTCAGTGCAGCAGCCAGCACTGAAGATGTGAAGCTGGGCTCTGCCTGTTACAGCCCATTGCCTTCTAAGCTTTCCTTGTGGCTCTCCCAGGCACAGCTGCACACCTCTGTGTTCCCACGGTCCCCCTCCATCCTTCCTCCCAGACACCCTCATCCGTCTGCAGTCCAGTGGCCAGTACCCCTTGCTCTCATATGCTTCGACATGGGCCCTGGGCATGGGCCATGCCAACTCATCTCTCGGTCCTTGGCAACCAGCACAGAGCCTGGCAGAGGGGACTCTCAATGAACAGAATGCCAAGAAACAACAGTATCAGCAGCTAAAATGTTCTGCAGGCTTGCTGCATACCAAGTGCTGTTCAAAGGGCTTTCCACAAATCACTTCATCCTTACACTTGATTATGAGATGGATGACATTATTATCCCCATTTTACAGGTTAGAAAACTGAGGCTTAAATTACTGTTCCAAGTCCATGAGGTTAATAAGCAGTTGGAGTCAAGATTCAAATGGGACTAGGTAGGGTGGCACGGTGTGAAGGTTGCAGCCCTAGTCACATATCAGAGTCACCCTGGGAGCTTTTAAAAGTCAGAGGTCTGCCCCCCTTGCTTGTGCCTATGGAATCAGAGTCTTTCAGGGTCTGGCCTGCATCGATCTGATGCCCACTCTCAAGTGACAGCCACAAGTAAGGGCTAACTGCCTGGGCTTTGGCATCAGACAGACCTAGGCTTAGTCCTGGGTCTGCCACTCATGGGCCTTCCGCAGGTCACCTCACCTCCCTGTAGCCTCCTAATCTGTAGAGTGGGGCAGCACTAGGACCTGGCTCACAGAGCCATCGCGAGAACAGACAACACAGTGAGAACCCTACTTAGCACAGGGCCTGGTGTGTAGTGAGCATTTGGGAAACACTGGGAGTTCTCGCTCGTTGGGTTGGGTGCTGACCAGGGCTGGGCACTCTCAAGCTGTCAGTGCACAGCATCTCCGTTCAGCCTCAAAACCACCTGCTAGCCACAAGAGAATTAGCAACATAATTGATGAACAGGCCCAGTAGATAAGGAACTGAGGAGAGCAGCCCGGAGGGAGAGCGTGGGGTGGCTCCCCCATCCTGTGACCTGGCTTTGCTGAGAGCGTGGGATGCCTCCCCCATTTGGTGACCCGGCTCTGCTGAGAGCATGGGGTGACTCCCCTATCCTGTGACCCGGCTCTGCTCACCACTGCTCCCTTCACACATGTGCACGTGCACGCGCACACACGCAGACCCTTCAGTCGTGGCAGCAGTTAGCCACAGTGCAAGAGCCACATCCAACCTCAGGAAGAAGCAGTGGTTCCTGCTGTCTTGCTGTGGTGGGGGTCTTTACATCTCTTCCTTACCCCCTTCCCTCAACCTCTGGTTCCTGGATCCTGGGCACAGAGCCAGCCCAGGGACCATGTGGACCAGGTGGCACAGTGAAGGCTGGCAGGTGCGGGCAGGCATGAGCAGCCATGGGTATCTGGGAAGAGTTTCATACTCAGCTCTTCTTGGCGTATGGACTTTCCTTTTCCATTTGGGGAACAAAGACTCTTTGAGTGCATTGAGGGCCTTGAATCCTGAGGATGACATCAACTGAAATGAGTCATCACCCCCACCCAGCAGGCAGCTCTGGAGGGCTCAGCTCAGGGTTCTGGGAGGAAAACACATGGAAAATGGCACGGAGAAGAAGGGGCCTGTCGGGGGCACGTGAGGGGCAGGGGATGGGAGCATGCAGTGATCTTCTGGACACCGATGCTCTACAGCCCACGGCTCCTGGAGGCCATCAGGCCCAGCATTCCAAGGGGACACAGGACTGCTGGCAGGGCCAGTGTAGACACATAGACCAGGGGGTTTCAAGCAGTATTTTCCAGGGCTGGGGATGAGAGAGGGAGGGGGATCGAGGAGGCCTTAACAGGAGAATTCCTGCCCCTTGGCCCCCTGACACACAGGCACACATGGATACATCCACACATACACAGAACAAATCTGTTATTCCTACCACTCTGTCATACACACGCATAGGTTCACATACTCATAACACACACGCATACACACACTTTCAAAGGTTCATGCCACACAAACACACAGATATACAAACACACACACATTTATATACTCCAATATACACCGACTCATGCACCTCCACCGACACTCATCCCAAACTCATCCCAAACTCATACAAGCACACAAACTCATACAACCGACACTCATCCCAAACTCATACAAGCACACACTGACACATGCACACACTTACCTACTCACACACTCACAATCTATTCATAGACCCTCTCTCACACACTAACCCATGTCCACGTCCACACACACTCACCTACACTCATATACACACACCCAAGCAATTCAGACTTCATTTGTTTAATAATTTGGGTTCCATTAAGTCTCATTTGAATGAAGAGTTCTGCGGCTAAAAACAATCAAACCAATCATTGAAAGCCCTTCCACATCACAGCTGTGGAAACTGGGGTATTGTAGGGGCAGGTATTTACAGAGGAGCCCACAGAAAGTCTGAAGCCCACGCCGTCTTCTCCTGCTACCTCCTTAAAGGCCCGGAGATCTCAGACTGCTCTTTCCACACACAGGGCTTGGTTTCTCTGATTTGGGCACATTTTCTGCATTTCCCTCCTTTCCTTGCTGTCAGTAAAACCTTCTCCCCAGCATTATGGACTTGGGGTTCTGGCTTCACAAAGCACTGAACCCCGTGATCCCTCTATTGGAAGCTATGCTAGAAATAGTCCATAAATAAATTCAGACAGCTGCTGTGAACAGGTGATGCCTGGCATGTAATCCAGAGCCCGGCATAGGTAAGTGCTCAATAAATGTTTGTTTTGTGCATGAGTGAATGGGCAATAGCTCCTGTATACGGAGCCCTACTATGTCCTGGGCAGGAAGTGCTTTACTTGAATAGCAGTGGTTCTCAACCCTGGCTGCACAGTAGAATCACCTGGGCAGACTTTTTTTTTTTTTTTTTACTAATACCTATGCCTCACTCCCAAAGATGTTGATTGAGTTGATTCAGGTGTGGCTTGGGCATGGGGAGGTTTTACAAACTTCCCAGGTGATGCTAATTACAGCCCCTGAATTCTTCACAACAACCCCACTCTTATTGTTCCCAATTTACAGATGAAAGAATGAGGCACTGGGAAGTTAAATAACTTGCCCAAGGGCACCCAGCTATGGAATCCCAGACTGGAGATTTTAAGCCCTCATCCGTCTGATGCGAGACGTTGAGTCTCTCTCTGCTGCTCTCCAGGGATGTTACTTCAACCCAAGGCTGACCCACTCTAGAAAGCACACCCTGATTGTTGTCCCAGCCCTCAGTGACCTTGGGCCCATCTGCCTCTCTATTCCCATTGCCCTGACTCCCTCTCCATGGCTGGGGGCATCAACACTGGGCACCTCCCTACCAGCTATCAGGAACAGGAGTCTGCTGACAACAGGAGAGGGGGTCTCTCACAGGCTTTGTCTTCTGACCAGTTCTGGGAGGGCAGGAGGCTCTAGTCCTGCTGGCCACTGGGCAGCCGCTATTCTCATCTTGCCTGCCCTGACATTTTTTCAGAGTTGAGAAATGGATCTCTGAGCAACCTGATATTAGGGAGAAAGACTCAACCTCGAGTCTGCATTTAAAAGATGGGCAACTTTGGATAAGATGCTTCACCTTTCTGAGCCACAGTTTCTAGATCTGCAGCAGAGGAATGCCACCTACTTCAGGAGAGAGATTTGAGAATGACCTGAGATAATAGACATAAAACACTGAGCAGAAGGCCAAGCAAAGGCACACGATGAATGAAGCATAGCGGTGGAGGTAGTTAGTATTATCAGTGACATTAGTCTTCTTTTCTCTCCCATGAATTACTCTGTTAGAATTGCCATGAAAGGCAGTTTTGTGCAATTTTCCCCCTAGGCCTCAGTTTTCTCATCTGCAAAATAGGGTGATACAATCTCTCTCACGAGACTGCAGTGAGGATCCAGTAGGGTTTTGAATGAGAAAATGCTTTGCCAAGTACAACTTGCCAGGGTATAAGGAACAATTAACAGGGACAAAGGGCTCCAGACAGGAGTCTAGGGGGCTGGGAGTGGCGTTTTTTCTCAGATCAGTGAAGTCCGAACATGCTGAAATGCTATAACATAGCCAGTATAGCTTAATAGGCAGAATTCTCTGCCCCAGCCTGAAAATGGGTTGTCTTGAATAAAGTGGAGCTGACCAGAAGCTGGAACCTGTGAATCAGTTTACTTCTCCTCCCCGCCCCTGCCCCCCGCCCCCCGGGCAGGAAGCTATAGGCCAGGCCCAACTGCAGGAGTTGCAAGAAACAACTTAATAATGATAATAGCCTGTGTTCCCCAAAGTGGGCTCAGTGGTGACTGCCAAAAAAGATACGTCCATGTCCTCATTCCTAAACATGTTCATTACATTTAGAGTCTTTGAGACGTAATTAAGGATCTTGAGACAAAGAGATCATCCTGGATTATCAGGGTGGGCACTAGATCCAATGATGGGTGTTCTTATAAGACACACATGGAGGGGGCTTGACAGACAGAAGAGGAAGAGGCAATGTGGCCACAGAGGCAAAGATTAAAATGATGCAAACACAAGCCAAGGATTGCTGGCAACCACCAGAAGCTGAAAGTGGCAAGGAATAGATTCCCTGCTAGAGCCCTGGGAGGAGTTCCACCCAGCCCACACACCTCCACACTTCTGGCCTCCAGAACTGGACAAGACTAAGTTACTGCTGTTTTAAGCCACGCAGTTTGTGGTCGTTTGTTACTGCAGCCCTAGGAAACTCACACATTCACTGAATGCTTATTTACGGCGTGCTGTGTCCAAGCACGATTGCAAGTGAGTCACCCGGACTGGGTCATCCAATACTCACAGTAACAATGAGGAGGGCGTTCTTATTACCTCTGTTTTATAGATGAGGAGGTCGAGGTGCAGAGGGATTAGGTCACACGGCTAGTAAGTGGCTGGGCCAGGTTTTGGACCCAGACAACCTGGGTTCAAACTCCATAGCCCATCTGCTTATCCATGACACCAGTGGTTGTCAAAGTGTGGTTTCTGGACCAGCAGCAGCAGCAGCAGCAGCAGCAGTAGCAGCAGTATCTGGAGACTTATTAGAGGTGCAGATTCTCAGGACCTACTCCAGACCTACAAAATCAGAAACTCTGGCCTGAGGCCCAGCACCCTGTGTTTTAACCAGCCCCCAGGTGTCTCTGATGCACACTCTAGTTTGAGACCTGCTGTGCTGTTGAGGCAAACATGGCATCCTACTACCTGAATGGAGGCCAGTCATGGGCAGTCATGGACCTGGAGACAAAAGCAGGCAGCCAGCAGCACAGATGTCTGGTGCAGGGGCCAGAGACCCAGGCACAGGGTTCAGGGGCAGGACTGTAGCTTCTTCCACCATGGACTGACCCAGGCAGGGCCCCAGTACTAGACGGTAGAGATGGCGCTTTTCTGTGATCACAGCACAGCATTCAAGCCACCTCCCAGCCAGGCTGATGGGATGCTAAGTACCCTGAATCACTAGATCCCACTGATGGAAAACAGGAATGTCCTAGGGCCTGGGGTGATGCAGCCAAGTGGCCCCAGCTGTGGGGGAAGAAGGCTGGCCAGCAGGAAGCCTGTCCAAGTCAGACCCTGGAGGTCAATGGATGCAGAGAGGCTTGGGCACTCTAGCCCCCTGGGGCAGGGCCTGTCAGGAGAGGGTTCTGCAGGCAGGGAAAATGTGGTTCTGACAGAGCCGCGGCTCCCCAGGGAAAGTCCGGACACAGCAGGGCAGCACACGCCTTCCAGGAGGGGCCTGCGGTGGCCACTTCCTGGCTTCAGCCCCACTTCCCCTGGCCGCATGTGGCCCTCAGGGGTCTGAAAACATCCAGGGAAGGCCACTCTAGCTACACTGTTAAGCTGGGCCTGGTGGTCCCCCATTCTCCAGGGGAATCTCTCTGGATGTCTACAAGTGAGTCATACTATCTCCCTAGGAACCGCCGCTCCACCCCAGGACCAGTTTCACAGAAAGCTCCCAATTTCTCACTACTCTGTTATCTGTTCCCTTGCCTGTGTCCCTCAGCAGCCCGTGAGCCCTTCAGGAGGCAGGCAGCATGTTCTGTTTCATCTCCATATCTCCCAGCGTCACCCTCACCTCCCTAACGTGAGACCTTGCCTAGAGTAGGCATAAATTGAGCATTTGATGAATGAATGAATGAACAAATAATACACATGTGCGTGAATGAATGAGCTTAATGGACTCTGGACAAGCATGATTTTATGCCCGTCTCAACACATCACATTTCTCATCAATCATAAAGAATTCTAATGAATGCCAATAGTTGTCACAGTAATCCCACTAGCACTGTTTAGCTTAATATGCACTTAATAGCTTAGCTCTCACCTGATCCCCACTGTTGAGGTGTAATATAATATTAATAACCACACAGAGTCTTGATTGTAGCTTTACCGGGGGTTGCAGTCTCCTCTCCCTAAGCAGGAGGCTTTGAACGAGCAGCCTCCTGCAAAATGGCTGTCCTCAGCTCTCCCCCACTGAGATGAGAGTGACTCTTTTAAACACCCTGCCTTCTCAGACTTCAGACTCAATTCCAGTTGCCTCCATCTTCCTCCCCCATACAACACGGTCTGGGTGGAGAATGTGAACAACAGTGCTTCCCCTTCTCTGTTATATGCTGTTAGCGTCCTTGAGGTTTGCCTAGAGGCCTCAGGGAGGCTGCTCGTGGCCTATCTGGGTGTCAGAGCATGAGGTGGGGCCATGGGGCAAGGTAGGATGGGACAGGCCAGTCCTGGAGATCCCAGGAGCAGAATGGTAAGATCCCTGGTCCTCCAGCGTGGAGAAGGCTCCCCACCTCCTCCATGGGGGTGTAGCATTGGGTTGGGAGGAGCCTTGAATGACAGGAGGAGCTTGAAAGAGTATTTTAATTCTGAGCTTTCTAAGTCTCTCTCTGAAACACAAGGCCTGGGGTGTTTCTTGATTTCTTTGACACGATTGTTACTATGTGGTCAGTGATCTCTTAAGAGTTGTTATCCACAGGCCTCAAGGCCCCCATAATTTACATCTCCCTAGGGGAGAATGGTCCGCTCTCTCCCCTCCCAGAAGGAGAGTCAGGAGGGGACTTTACTATCATTCACTCTCTCCTGGGCCCAGTCTGGCCTTGTCCACAACCAGCATCCACCTTCCAACACTGTCTGGACTTGGCCCTGGTCTGGGCTCTGGGGGATCAAGAGGACAAGGAATTGGGTCCCCTGGAAAAAAAGGACCAGACACCAACACAGGTCCCTGATACAGGTGACCTGAGCTTGGAGCCATGAGCAAAGGACAGGAAAGTCCTGCAGGGGCTTAAAGAGGGAGCTGTCCCTGCCCACCGGGGGACACTGGGAAGGGGACCTGAAGGAGGGGCCAATGGAGATAGGCCTGGGAGGCTTCGCACAGGTGAACACTGTGGAGTGAGCAGAGCATGAGCAAACCCACACAATTAGGAAAACAAGGGCCAAGTGAGTGATTCCAAGGATGGGAGAAATGGGACCCCGAGATATCCTCCAGCACTGGAGCAAAAAGGAGAGCATTGTGGATCCAGAGAGATTCAGACTTAGAAATGTTAATCTCACAACAGGCCAACCCTGAGCTCAGCACTTAGATGCATTAGCTCACCTAACCTCAGGACAGTCTGATGAGGTGGAGACTGTGGCTATGCCATTTTCAGATGATAGGACTGAAGCTGAAGGAGCTTAAGACTGCAGGCCTTAACTGCAGTGTTGGGACTTCCCAGCTCTTGCTACTCTCAATTACTTTTCCCTTTAGGAGACTGGAGTCAGAGAGCCTCGAATGTCCAGCCAAGGAGACTAAAATTTATGCAACAGGCAACCGGGTGCCTTGGCAGATTCCTGAGGAAGGTTCCAGCTGACCATTTTAGGAGAAATCCTCATTTCACCCCAAGCTGCTGCCCTAGGCAATTGGGTGCCCTTTCTTTTTCTTGCCAAGAGGAGGGTGGAATTGGGCGATTTGGAATGTGGTGCGAAGGCGATAGTTTGGCAACAGCAGGAGACATACTCCTGCAGCCTCTCAGCACTTGGCATGTTATGCCCTGGGCAAAATCAAGCTGCCCTGGGAACAGCCCAGGGCGTCCCAACAGATGAGCTTGTGTGAATTCAGTCAGGGCAGACAAGCAGCGCAGTCAGAACGCACTCATAGCTTCAGTGGACACCGTGAAATCTCGCCTACATTGGCCAAGGCGCCAATGAAGAATCAGGCTAACCTTTAGAGCTGGGAAGGACCTCAGAAAATACCCAGTCCAATGTCCCCAACATGAGAAAACTGATGCCCAGACTGATGGTGTGACTGCCCGAGCAGCTTCGGCATGTTGTGTTCCCCCCACTGTAAGATCCAGGCCACTCTCTCCCATGGCCCTGAAGATGGCATGGGAAAGGGCCTCATCCAGAGCCCGGTACACACTAGGTCCCCAGTATAGAAAGGAATGCATTTGAATCTGTGGTGGGGACCTGTGGTCCACATGCAATGACGTCGATGCTGCTGAGTGGGGAAAAGAAACAACCGGAGAAATTTGTCCGAGGGTTGTTATCAAACACACTGCGTCTTTCTACAGACTTTCCTGCTCCGTTGTGCAAAGAGACACACTCTCTGTGGGATGCTGGAGCCCCATTTGGCTCCGAAATGGGATTTGAGTTTAAGGGAACAGCCAGAACAGATGGTGACCCTGAAGTCATATTTTGAAACAGGCTGACTCTTGTTTAATTTAGATGAAAGTACAGCTTGACAGTCTCCAAATGTTTGCTGGAGGAACAGCCTGTGGACCGCCAGAATAATGGAAGAGGGAATCAGACCTTCCAAGATGAAAACCCAGTGGACACCTCCTAACTAGAGACCAGAAATGGGGGGGTTGGGAGGGGAGGTGACCTCAGGGGAACCCCAGGAGGACCAGCCTCCCCCAGAATGGTGCAGGACAAAGCACATGGAATTCGATGCCAGAGAAACTTGTATGAAAGTCCCTGCTCAGTCACATACTAGCCAAGTGATCTTGGGCATGTTCTTTAACTTCTCTGAGCCTTAGCTTCCTTTTCTGGAAATAGAAGTGGCAATACCTAGCTCTCAGGGTGGTGGTACAGGGTAAATGTCAGGAGCTAAGCATATTCTGTCCCTTTTGTTCATTCATGTGTTCATTCACAAATGGCTATCAAGCACACACCGTCACATGCCTGGCACTGCAAGTGCTGGAGATTTGGGGTGAACGGGACAGGCATGACCTGAACTTCATGGGATGGATGACCCAGCACTGGGTTCCCCATCCCTGGCCCTGAGCACTCCTGGGCATTACCTGCTGAGTAGCTCATGTAGCCCCAGGAGGTAAGACTCCTATGCCCACCACCCACCACCACTATCCAGATGAGGAAACCCGTGCTGTTTCTGAGCAACGTGCCCAAGTCACATAGTAAAAAAAAGTGCTGAACTAGGATTTAACGTTCATGTGATGTTTCCAAAGCTCAGCTCTGACCACACACTACTGTCAGGCACATCCTTGAGGATGGTACAGATATGATCAAGCAGCATTGGGGAATTTCAAAACGGAGCGATGGCACCCACCTGGATATCAGAAGACCTAGTTCCAGACCTGGTTCTAGAACAAGGAACCCGTTGGGAGTCACATAGCTAAAATGTGTGTGACTCCCAGAAAGTTCCTTGTTCTCTTTGAACCTCCATCTTCCCATCTGCAATTTGGGGGAGCTGAAACAGCTGATCCCCAAAGTCCAGCATTTTCTGAAGCCTCAGGTTCCCAGTGGGTTCTGATGGGAGTAAGTTGTTTGAGGGGACTTGCAGGCCTTGTGAGAAGTGAGGCCCAGAGGGTCCTAGCTACCCAAGGTGCATAAATGGTGAACTGTGCCTTCTCCCACAAGGAGCCTACGCTATGCAGCATGGACCACGCTGGGTGGAAGGCTGCCTCTAAAGAATGATTCTTAGAAATCTTGAACTGGAGCAGGGCTGGCCAGCCTCCCACATGCATATGCATGACAGCATTCTTCACATTCCACCCAAGATCTCCATGCTAAAGCAGCCCCACACACTATTCCTGGAAAGGTAAATGTGGATGGAGAAACGAAAGCTTCTCATGGCCATCAACACACACATTTCTATTCATTCCAGAAGCATTTATTGAGCACCCTCTGTATAGCAGGCACTATTCTAAGTGCCAGAGATCCAGCAGTGATGGACAAGTTCATTGCCTCTTAGAGTTGACAGTTCTAATCCAAAGCTTTGGAGGGCAGTGACCATCTCCATCTTGTCAATATCAAAGCATTAATGGCCCCCTCCACACACGGGTGTTAGGTGTCTGTAGACAGAAAATGTCCAAGTATCCTTTGCAATAATTCTAAATATCCCCCACAAGTTGGGGACCTCAAGTCTAAATATAACATCATCTCTGCTAAAGCACTCTGCCATCAGATATACCTGAGGGCCTGAGTCTAGCCAAAGAGCCCCCCAGGACCTTGAAAATTTAATTCTCCTGCTTTATCTTTAAAAGCACTTAAGTTTTGAATTCCACTCCAAACATGTGTGTTTGTTTGTTTTAATAATATAAAAATGTTCCAAATTATTCCCCAGTTGTTACTGTCTCCTCACCACAAATTACCAACCACGGAGTAAAATGCTCCAGGAAATAAACAATGTGGCTCTTCGCATGCCACTGTCACACAGCCAAGGACTGTGAGCACACCTGTTTGAAAAGCAGGTCTCCAAAGGAATGGCTTGGACAGGAGGGGCGTAACGCATCCCCCATGTCTCACGAGTACAGCCATGTCTGAAGGAATTGGTCCCCTGAGTGAAAGCATCTAAAAACCTCCCACCCGAGTTATTCCTCCCCAAACTGCATTTCTGTTCCCTGGCAAGAGAATTATTCCTATGTTCACAGATGCACGTTCTCAATACAGAGATCCAGAGAGAGATGAAAAATAAAAAGACATCGTGTCAGACCTGGATGACTTTAGCGCTGGTCTGACCTCTTCGTCGTATAGATGGGAGGAAGCTTTGCAAAGCCAGGACTGACTGGTGTCTAACCACAGACCGCAATTGTTAGAAACCTTTCTCACTTACCTCCACCACCTCTTTGCCAGACAGCTGCCATGGCCTGGGAGGCCCTGAGAGGCCAAAGTGGACCAGGGGCTCTTTGTGCTGGCTCAGGGCTCTCTTCTGACTCTGCTTTCCTGGCATTTTACTGCAAGTCTCTTAGATTCTGTTCTCTTATGCTATATAAAGGTAGAGACCCTTTGCCCCCACCCTGAAGCAATTCACTGTCTGATAAGCAGAGGCAGGAGCAAGGCAGGTAGTAGAATCCAGGACTTGACTGCACTCTACCTAGACAAAGGCCCTTACCCCGGGTGGCCCTGGGCGGTAGTTCTGCAGGACTGAGGGACGGTAGGAAGCCAAGATGCTCCCCCAGGGCCAGGCTAGGAAAAGCAGCTCCTGGGCGAAGGTCCTGCTTTCATCCCAGAGACTTCACCCTGCCTTCCTCCCTCAACGTGTTACGTGTTCGAGTCACACTCAGGCTGTCTCTTCCATCCTCTCTTCATTGTGTTCCTCTGTATCTGGAACATTCCACGCATCTTGCTGCCCATCAGCCCTACCTCCTTTCCTGGCTAAATCTGTTCACCCCTCAGATCCCACCTTAAATCTCATTCCTTGGGGAGACTCTCCTGACACCCTGGTACAGAAGAGAGTGTCCCGGCATGTGCTTTCATAGCTCTCATTGCGCTTTCTAACATTTTCTACCATTTATAAACATAAAGAGTCTTTTTGTACAATCCTTTATTTAGCATCAATGTCCCCCACTAGACTATAGGATCCTAGAGGGCAAGCAGCAAGCCTATCTTGCTTTTCATTTTCTGCCCAGGATATCATACATTGCTTGTACTCAGAAGACAGTCAATACATATTACCTAAAAGTGGGATGAACAAATGGATGAATGAGAAAGCTCCCAGGTTACAACAGGCAGAATGACCATTTCTACCAAGGGCAGAAACTCTGGAATGAATTCGATCCCACCCACTTTGCAAAGTCCTTGTTTAGCTATGTTTCACTTTCCCCACATCGGATTACGATTGTTTATCTCCCTCCACTGGATGGTCAATGATTCTAAACTCCAAACATGAATGACATGCTCCTGGCCCTCCCCATCCTCAGCGAGATGGACTTGCAAATAAGTTCTCACCCCTGATGGAATAAACCCGACACAAGCAATGCTGAGAGAGGATGCAGGACAGCTTAAGCACAACATCAGCTAGCACTGCAATGGAACCTTGTTGCTGGTCACTGGCTTTTCCATGTGCCAGGCACTATGCTAAGAGCTTGGGACATTATTTCATTTATAGTTTCCTTGCTCTACAGATGAGGAAACTGAGGTTTCAAAAGGATTAGTACATTGTCCAAGGTCACCAACTGATACATGCAGAGCCTGGAACCAGGCCAGCTGTCTGACTGCCCAGCTCCAGCATTTGCCCACCAAACTACACAGCACTGCAGCTTACACTTGAGCACCACACACATCACCTGGGGGTCTGGTTAAAGTACAGATCTGATGTTGTGGGTCTAGATCTGGTGCTGTGGGTCTCGATCTGGTGCTGTGGGTCTGAGGCAGGATTTGGGATCCTGAATTTCTTTTCTTTTTTTTCTTTTTTCTTTTTGAGACAGAGTCTCCCTTTGTCACCCAGGCTGGGGTTCAGAGGTGTGACCTCAGCTCACTGCAGCCTCAACCTCCTGGGCTCAAGCGATCCTCCCACCTCAGGCTTCCAAGTAGCTGGGACTACAGGCACATGTCACCACATCAGGCTAATTTTTTCATTTTTTATAGAGATGGGGTCTCACTATGGTGCCCAGGCTGATCTCAAACTCCTGGCCTCAAGCAATCACCCTGCCTTGGCCTCCCAAAGTGCTGGGATTACAAGTGTGAGCCACCGTGCCCGGCCGTGGGACTCTGTTTCTAATGAGCTCCCGGATGATGCCCATGTGGCTGGTCCAGGGACCACAGTTTGAGCAGCAAGTCTATCAAGGTGAAAATGCAAAGGAGGATTTCCATAGGGTAGGCTGAGGAACAGCCCAAGCAAAGGCTTGGAGAAGGGAACATGGATGGTCAATTCAGAGACCAGCAAGCAGTTCAGGGTGGTAGAGCCACGGCATGGGGAAGGACGTGAGAGGAGAAGAGGCCTTGAACTGCAACCCAAGGAGTATGGAATGTATTGTGCGTCACGGAAAGCATGGAAGGGTTTTGAGAGGGGATGTGACAGTGATGGGACCTGTGTTTTAGACAAATTACTCTGACTCACAGTGAGAAGCTGTGCTAGAGGACAGAGAGATGGGAGATCCTGCTGGCCAGGGAGCTGCTGTAGCAACCCATCAGAAAGAAGTAACACAGGCCTGAAGCCAGGTAGGGCAAGAAGATAGAAGGAGAGGTTGCATGCAACCAGACATTGCAGGGGCAGAATTAATTTTTTTTTTTTTTTTTTTTTTTTGGCAAGGTCTCGCTCTGTTGCCCAGGCTGAAGTGCGCTGGCACAATCCCAGCTCACTGCAGCCTTGGACTCCTGGGCTCAACTGATTTATCCTCCTGCCTCAGCCTCCTGAATAGCTGGGACTGCAGGTGCATGCCACCACACCCAGATCGTTTTATTTTTATTAATGTTATTATTATTATTATTTTGTAGAGACAGAGACTCACTATGTTGCCTAGGCTGGTCTCAAACTCCTGGCTTCAAGAGATCCTCCCACCTCAGCTTCCCGAAGTGCTGGGATTACAGGTGTGAGCCACTGTGCCCGGCCAGAATTAATTTCTTTAAAACAAAGCTACAGTACTCTTTCCAGGTATGAAAAATTTCTCAGCCATTCCATGAACTAAAGCAACAGTGCAGAGATGACAGGAGCTGCGCACAGACATAAACTGAGATGCATACTATTCCAACACAGTCTCAAATGGAACCACTCTTAGAAACGGGGCGCATCAGCCACGGCTTCCAATCCAGCCACCCTATCTCCGTGATGAGCCAGCCTTTTCCTCACTTTGTGGATTGAGTATCTGAATCCAGAGAATGGAAGGGACTTGGCCAAGCTCCTGTGACCGGGCCTAGAACCAAGGAATCCAAGCCACTAAACCAGTGCGGGGCATCTTAGAGAACTTCCCCCAGCAGAGAAAATGAAGACATTCAGTTGCAATTTGATATCAACCCACACTTGCAAATATTAAACAAATAAAGCCATTTCATTCCTTAATGAAAGCTCATATCCTAAAAGGGGAGGGGATATGGAACCATCTACTGTAGACAGTTAGACCTGAAATAAAATTAGAAAATATGTCACATGGAAAAACTCTGCAGTGAGAAATGGTTTCTTCCCCCCCGCTCCTTTTTTCTTTCTGTGGGAGAGTGAGTAATTTGGCATTTTAACTAGACAGGGGGAATGCGCAGCTGTAGTCTCTGTTTTGTACCAAATACATTCAGTTGCTGTGCAGTTTTGTATCCCACTTTGTGAATGGGATGACAGTGAAGGATGTGCTCAGCAGTGGGATGAACAGGCCTGAGCAGAGCTGAGCCGAATCACTGTCCCCAACTGCCACAAAATGCGGCCAAACTGAACTCAGATATCCTAGAATGTTCATGCTAACGATGCTTTTAGAATTGCCTTTCCAACCCCTTCATTTCTCAGATGGGGAAAAGGAGGCCCAGAGAGGTACAGTGATTTGCCCACAGCAGAAGAAGAGCAAAGGATTGTTAATCCTGAGGCTCTGGGAGTCTCCACTGTGTCCCGCGCCGTTGCCATAGTTGCCTCAGGCATGTCATGGGCTCCTCCGTGGCTGGTGGTGACCTGAACATAATAGGGTTCCACTGGGTTATTCCTTCAAAGGGCATTGCCTGAGTACTGGCCACGGGCCAGGCACAGGGCTAGGTGCTGGTGGTACAGAGAATAACCCCAGCCAGGTGTGATGGTGCCTGTAATCCCAGCACTTTGGGAGGTCAAGGCAGGTGGATCACTTGAGCCAGGAGTTTGAGACCAGCCTGGGCAACATAGTGAGACCCCATCTCTTAAAAAAAAAAAAAAGGGAAGGTTGAAAAATTATCCAGGTATGGTGGTGCACACCTGCAGTCCCCGCTACTCGAGAGGCTGAGCTGGAGGACCATTTAAGCCCAGGGAGGTCAAAGCTGCAGTGAGCTGTGATTGCGCCACTGCACCCCAGCCTGGGCAACAGAGTGAGAACCTGTCACACACACACACACACACACACACACACACACACACACACAGAGAGAGAGAGAGAAAGAGAGAGAGAGAGAGAGAGAGAGAGAGAGAAATAACCAGAGTGTCCCTTCCCATATTCTAGCTACTCTGGAGGCTCTGTTGGTTTGAGATCAGGGTGTGGGAAGGGGTATTCTGGGAGATGAGGCCAAGACAGCACTTGGTGGAACTTCAGAGGGCCTCAAATGCCACACTAAGGGGTAGAAGGCCGTATTTATTTTCCAATGCTGCTATAACAAACTACCACAAACTTAGTGGCTTACATCAACACAAGTTTTTTTTATCTTACAGTTCTGGAGATGAGAAGTCCAACACAGGTCTTACTGAGATAAAAAATTAAGGTATCAGCAGACCATGCTTCTTTCTGGAAGCTTTAAGGGAAAATCAGTTTCCTTGCTTTTTGCAGCTTCCAGAGGCTGTCTGCATTCCTTGGCTTGTGGCCCCTTCCTCTGTTTTCAAAGCCAGCAAAGAAGGATGCTCAAGTCCTCTCACATCACACCACTCTGATTTCCTCTGCCTCCCTTTTCCACTTTTGAGGACCCTTGTGATTACATTGGGCCCAACCAGGTAATCTGGGACAATCTCCCTCATTTCAGGTCAGCTGATTATCAACCTTAATTCCATCTGCAGCCTAACTCCCCTTTGCCATAGAACCTGATAGAGTCACACGTCCTGGGGGTTAGGGTGTGGGTCCTTCCGAAGGCCATGACCCTGCCTACCACAGGCGGTAATCGTGGGAAGATGACACAGCGTTCTAAATAGGGAGCAACACAATGAGAGCTGGTTTAGAGTATTGCTCAAATATTAAAAGTGCACGTGAATCACTGGGAATCTTGTTAAAATGTGATCTGTCCCCTAGATGGTATGATTCTGATTTATGAGTTCTGGGGGTGAAGCCAGAGATTCTGCATTTCTGCCAAGTTCCCAGGTCATGCTGATGCTGCTGGTCCGTGGACCACAAGTAGCAAGAAGCTAGAAGCAAGAAGATTGAGTAGCAAGAAGCTGGAAGATTACTATGGCTGCAGCGTGGAGGATGGGTTCTAGGGTGGAGAGGATGGAGGCTGGGAGACACACCTGTGTGCTGATGTCAAGTTGTAATTAAATTTCTTCATTTCGCAAGGCTGTGGTGAGAATTTCATATATTAAATACACACACAGATACACATACATATGTGTATATATAAATGTATATATAAAATTTATATTATATGAAACACACACATATATATGTACGTGGATATATGTGCATGTATATATAACATATATATCCTATATATTAAAACTTAAAACAGCACCTGGCACATGAAAAGCACTATATAATTATTAGCACAGATCATACTGTTTTTTGGTTGTTGTTGCTTTTTGTTTCTTTGTTTGTTTTTGTTTTTGAGATGGAGCCTTGTTCTCTCACCCAGGCTGAAATGTAGTGGTGTGATTTTGGCTCACTGCCACCTCTGCCTCCTGGGCTCACGAGATTCTCCTGCCTCAGCCTCCCAAGTAGCTGGGACCACAGGCGTGTACCACCACACCCGGCTAATTTTTGTACTTTTAGTAGAGGCGGGATTTTGTCACGTTGGCCAGGCTGGTCTCAAACTCCTGACCTCAGGGTGATCCATCTGCCTTGGCCTCCCAAAGTCCTGGGATTACAGGCATGAGCCACTGTGCCCCAGCCATACTCTTGGTATTTTCTTAGGTTCATGTGAAGCACCAGAGCACTGGCCTGGGAGTCAGGATACCTGGTTCTAGACCTGGCTCTCCTGCCAACTTGAACTGTGACCATGAGCTACTCACTTTCCCTCTCTGAGCTAGACAATCAAGTTAGAACTAGCCAGCCACTAAGATGGTAGTTGGAGGGGAGAAACAGCTGGCTGGGCCTATTTCAGAAGTTCTGTGTGTAATGCTGTTGAACTTGCAAGAACTTGGGTTCAGCTTGTCATCAGTTAGGATCTCTACTCATTTTCTGTGGGATAAAATGGTTGTAACTTTCCTATGCCGAAAAAAGCACAGTTTAACTTTTCTTTCATGAAACATTCTATTCTTGACATATATACTATAGGCAATGCCTACTCTCACCCTGCTCCAGCACCATCATCCTGCAGTGGATGGCTGCAGGGTGGTCTTTCAGTGTGGCTGGAGGCGCACATAGACTTTGCTGGTCAAGGGTTCATAATGCTGGGTTTTCACTAAGATCTCCACAGTCCCAGGCTTTGAATGATTCATTCATTAACTTATTCAAATGCTCATTGTGTCCGTTTAGTGCCATGTCAGATGCTGGGGAAACATGGATAAATAAAAACGGCTTCCTGCCCTCAAGGAACCCACAGTGATGTGGGAGCAGTGAAGTAAGGAGGCATGGAACTGATCACCAGTGACAGGCCTGATGCTCACTAATCCTTAGAGTAGGAATTGCCCTAATTTACAGATATAGAAGACAAGAAGTCCCTCTCTAGACTCAGCATCACCACCTTTGAAAGGAAGCAGTTGGACTGCATTGGTTGTTCTCAGCCCTGGCTGCACCTTAGACTCCAACCAGGAGATTTTTCAAACCTGCTGGTGTCTGGATCTCACCTCAGATGTATGAAGAATCCCTGAAGAGCTGGAGGACTGGGCACCAGGTCCCCTTGGAATCCTCAAAATGATTCCAAGGTACTGGAGGGCTGATGACCACCAAGGTCCTTATGACATGAGCTCTCACATTCTAATTTCCTGAAAAACCCTCTTCTAGCTCTTCCATAGACACGTGCAAAATGGATGAATGAAGAAGAAGGGTGGAGAGGGAGTGTGGGAGGGGCCCTAAGCTCTTTCGAGTAAGGCCACCATTTGGAGAAGGATGCTGGCACTGTTCCTTTACCTGTTGCCATTTGCTCCTTTTGGGTTAGAAACAGCAGTAGTAGACAAGGCAGGGGGGACTTGGCGTTCTCATATGATGTTGCAGGAAGTATAAATTATTATTGCCTTTCTGAACAATGCAACAAAAGCCTTAAAAATGGGCATGCACTAGACCCAACTATTTGTTTTAGGAAATTGTGTTGTGCTAGGAAATAATTGCAGAAGTAGTCAAATACGAAGCTATGAGACCATGATCGTCACAATAGTGTTCATAATAGTGAGCAATGAGAAACAGCCTAAAAGTTTACAGGACAACCAAACAATGAAATACTATTACAAACACAAAAAATATTAGAGAAGAATATTTAATGTTCCAGAGAAGGTGTCTAGATGATTGTTACGGGGGAAAAAAGCCATCAACTAAATGCAATGTACGGAATGTTCTGTTCATATTATGATCTATGTGCATACTTAGGGGTGGAAAATAAACTTGAAACATAGTTCATCAAATGCTAGCAGGGTTTATCTTTGAGTCACAAATAATATGTGATCTTTTTAAACCCCTCTTTTTGGCCCTAGTTTTGATAATAACTATGTATTATTTTTATTACCAATTTTTTTAATGTTATTGAAGAAATGAACCTCTTACAAACACTTCTCACATCCCTCTGCCTCTCCCATCTCCTGGTGGAAATGGACATCCCTACTTTGGTAGTGCAGATGCTTGCTTGCACTGTGTTAGGAAACTCAGGACAAGCTCCTTAACATGCAAGCCAGCTTCTGTACACTGTCTCTATTACTGGACTATGAGTCCCTCCAGGAGGGGCACTGAGTCTAACGCGGCTCTTCAGCCATCCTGCCACCCACTCCAGAGAGTGCCTGGGACAGCAGGAAGCCAGAAATAATAGGAGGAAGACAGACATCTGTAAGAGTAGCCATAATACAGAACAGACAGACCGTTTTGAAGACTTCAACAGAAATTCCCTTTGGGAGGAAGCTAGTCACAAAAGACTGCCTAGATGGGAGGGGGGTTTTAAGTTGGACCCCATTTGAGTCCCTCAGTGATGGGAGGAGTAAATCCTAGAGAGGCCTAAGGCCAGGCTGTTGCCTGTAAGCCAGACTCCAGCCGAGCTCTCCAAACCCAGAAAGGGGGTCCTGGCATCTAAGGTCAAGGGTCCTGGTCACTTGAGAGAGATACCAGAGCCCTCAGAGCAGTTTTTTGTCCTGTTCAGTCCTTGAAATCATCCATGGCATGCAACAAATATGAACTGGATTGGATTGGATTTGGTTGGGTTGGGTTGGATTGGGTTGGATTGGATTAGGTTGGGTTGGGTTGGATTGGGTTGAGTTTGATTTAGTTGTATTGGATTAGATGGGTTGAATTGGATTAGGTTGAGTTGGGTTGGATAGGGTTAGGTTGGGTTGAGTTTGGTTATAATGGGGATAAAGAGTGGGCTGCACTCATTTCGTGAACCGGGCCACCTGTCTCTCCCATTAGATGTTGACTGGGAGGAGGGCTGGACCTTCTCCCAGGATCTGCTCTAACCCTAGACTTTTCCTCTCTGTAGTTTGGATAGAGCAGAAGAAGGTAATCAGTCAGCAAACCTGGCTCCTTCCAACGCCTCTGATACCACCTCAGCTCCCCTGGGCTCTGTGTTGACAGCAATAGGTCATAACTCACAATCAGATGCTCTGACTTTGAGGTCTTATTTGCTTATCCATTCTCCACACCAGACATTAATGCCTTAAACTGAGTCTTATTGTAAGATTGCCTCCTTTTTACAACCCTCACCTACCCACTACCACTGCTATACTCCCAGTATCTGATTATATTATGCAGAAATTATGGAATAAGCCAACCTATATTAAAGAATTGATGGCTCAATGAAGGAGGCAGGCACAGGTAACTTATCTTACCAGACTATAAAACATACCACAAAGTAACAATCATCAAAATTGTATGGATTTAAAATGACATACACACATTAACACAAGAAAGTGACCAGTGGTACAGAGATACCAGAAAAAAAAGTATATCATTAAAAGAAAAAATATTGTGTAATAAGATATCACACAACAATGATGGGCAGTACAATGATGGTACAATAGCTCACACTTTAATTAGTACTTTGGGGAAACCTGGGGACCACTTTGGAAAAGAACTGGCTTTAGATTATGCAGTAATCTGGCCAGGTGTGGTGGCTCATGCCTGTAATCCCAACACTTTGGGAGGCTGAGTTGGGAGAATTGCTTGAGCCCAGGAGTTCAAGACCAGCCTGGGCAACATGGTGAGACCCTATCTAAAAAAAGAGAGACTATATCCTAATCTATGGTTCCTTTTAAGTGATCAAGCTGTAGATATTAAAAGAAAACTGGAAAATCAACTTACTATTTAGCTAGAAGAAAAAAGATAAATGCACAACTTTTGACAAACTGAGAAGTCAGGAATAAGATGAGTAGAGAGAAGCTGGAAAATAAATTTTATCCAATTAATGTAATAAGAAAGATAAAGAACAAAGTAACATTAGTGTGAATTCCAGCCTAACTAGTTATTACACTATTGAAGAAAACGACAGCCCTATAATGTTCCCTGAGTACTCAGTCAAGGTCACCCTACAGCTGACAAAGCCATGGAAGAATTGGGATGACTTACGCACCACAGAGGACATAGTAAGTTGATGCATTAGACCACAGACTAGACTAACTCCTTCATTCCTTCTTTGATTCCTTGAAAAAGTATGCTGAGTACCCACTTCATGCCAGTCCCTGTGCCGGGGATCCCTGTTCCAGGATTCAGAGTTGGACAGGCCCATCCCTGCCTCATAGAACTTCCCATGTAGCAGGGGAGGCAGGCAACTAATGTGTGGTCACGGTACAGTCTGAGGAGCCCTGAGACCAAGAGATGCTCATGATGCCTGGGAGAGGAGAGACAGCTTCCCAGAGCAGAATCTTAAAAGGATGATTTGGGGATCGCCAGGTACTGTGGGGGAAAGGCATTTTTAAAATGGTACTGGTAGCCAGGTGGAGTGGCTCACCCCTGTAATCCCAGCACTTTGGGAGGTCAAGAAGGGTGAATTGCTTGAAGCCAGGAGTTTTGGATCAGCCTGGGCAACACAGCAAAACTCTATGTCTACAAAAATTTTTAAATTAGCTGGGTATGAGGGTATGTAATCCAGCTACTCAGGAGGCTGAGGAAGGAGGATCCCTTGAGCCCAGGACTTTGAGGCTGCGATGAGCTAAGATTGTACCACTGCACTACAGCCTAGGCAACAGAGAAGACCCTGTCTCAAAAAAAAATAGTAAAATTAAAACGGCACTAGCCTATGCAAAAGCACAGACGTGGGACGTTGCATGTCCCATTCAGAAGCCTGCCAGTGATTTGATGTGAGCTGAACTCCATAGGGACTTAGTGTTAGTGGAGGAAGGCAGGGTCCTCTGGGGCCAGGAGCATGACTCCAACCCAGGTACAATGAGAACCCAGCGAGGGCAATTGAACTAGGAAGCATCATGATTAAATAAGAAAAAATCCATCTAAATACATAGTAAGAACTATCCAACCAGTTCTGTTCTTTGATGGGTGAGTTCATTGAGGGGAAATATTGCCAAAGGAAATAATCCAAAAGAAAAAGGCCATTTGTCTGAAGATGTCCCAGCAGCACTATTTATAATAATGACAAATGGCTAAAGTCCCGTTCTGGACAAAGTGGCCAGCTCTGGACAATTGTCTTTTGGGAGATGGAGACTGGAGGCCAATGAGGCAAAACTTCAGGTGTGACTCCTACCCACATCTCTCTCACTCAGAAAAGCATGTCAGACTGCCAGGGAGCAAGAGTGGTGTGGTTAAAGGGAAGTTCTGCGCTGCTCTAATTCATATGCTTCCCATTAATATCAGGATTTCTCCAGAGAAGATAGTGGCCAAGAAGCACTTGAAAAGATGCTCAAGGTAATTTGTCATTAGAAAATTGCAAATAGGCCAGGCACAGTGGCTCACGCCTGTAATCCCAGCACTTTGGGAGGCCGAGGCAGGCGGATCATGAGGTCAGGAGTTCGAGACCAGCCTGGCCAATATGGTGAAACTCCCGTCTCTACTAAAAATACAAAAATAAGCCGGGCGCACCTGTAGTCTCAGCTACTTGGGAGGCTGAGACAGGAGAATTGCTTGAACCTGGGAGGTGGAGGTTGCAGTCAGCCAAGATGCACCACCAACTCCAGCCTGGATGACAGAGTGAGACTCCATCAAAAAAAAAAAGAAAAGAAAGAAAGAAAGAAAGAAGGAAAGAAAGAAAGAGAGAGAGAGAGGAAGGAAGGAAGGAAGGAAGGAAGGAAGGAAGGAAGGAAGGAAGGAAGGAAGGAAGGAAGGAAGGAAGGAAGGAAGGAAAAAGAAAAAGAAAGAACGAACGAAAGAACGAAAGAGAGAAAGAAAGAAAGAAAGAAAGAAAGAAAGAAAGAAAGAAAGAAAGAAAGAAAGAAAGAAAGATTGCAAATAAAAACCACAAGGAGATGCCATTTTATATCCACTAAAATGGCTATAATTTTAAAAACTGAAAACAATCATTGGCGACGATGTGCAAAATTAAAGCCCTCATACATTGCTGGTGGGGATGTAAACATGGTGCAGCCACTGTGGAAAATAGTTTGGGGGTTCCTCATACTTGAAACACAGAATTATCACGTGACCAGAAATTCTGCTCCTAGATATAAAGAAGTAGAAACAGGCTGTCAAACGTCTGGATACTTGTATGCAAATGTTCAGAGCAGCACTATTCACAAAAACCAAAAGGTAGAAATAGCCCAAATGTCCATCAACAAATGAACAGAGAAACAAAATGTGGTATATATATATATATATATACACAATGGAATATTAGTCATAAAAAGGCATGAAGTACTGACACATGACACAACATGAGTGAACCATGAAAACTTTATACTAAGTGGAAGGAGTCAGATGCAATAGATCATATACTGTGTGATTCCATTTTCATGAAATATCCAGAATAGGCAAGTCCATAGAGGCAGAAAGTAGTTTAGTGACTGCCAGAAGCTTGGAAAAGAGGGGAATGGGGAGCGATTGATTAATGCGTATAGAGATTTCTTTTGGGGTGATGAAAATGTTTTGGAACTTCATAGAGACGTTGATTGCACAGTATTGTGAAGGTAGTAAATGACACTGAGTTGTACACTTTAAAATGGTTAATGTTATATAATGTAAATTTCACCTCAATAAAAAGTAAGTCTGGATATCTAAATGGTCAATAAACATATGAAAAGGTCATTCACTTAATTAATAATCAGGAAAATGGAAATTAAGGCTACTGTAAGATTCAAATATGCACCCGTTAGAAATGTTGAAGTTAAGTTCAGTGACAAGACCAAGTGCTGGTGAGGATGTGAAGAAATGAAGGTCCTCATTTCTTGGTAGCTGTGTAGATCTGGACAACCATTTAGAAGACATGCTGGCATTGTCTACTCAGTTGGGGGATATGCACACTCTGATTCAGCACTCCACCTCTAAGTATAGAACCAACAGAAATTCATGCACATGTGCACCGAAAGAAATGTACAAGAATGTTCAGAGCAACACTATTACGTTAGCCCCAAATGGAAACAATCCAAATGTTGGAGAAGAATGGATAAGTAATATATGCTATGCTAATGCAATGGAATATTACACAGCAATGGCAATGAACTACAGCCACATACAGCAGCATGAATAAACCTCAAAACTTATTATTTATTGAAAGAATCAGACACCAAGGAATAGATTCTGCCTGTAAAATGTTCAAAATCAAGTAAAACAGAACTTCAGAATTTCGGGATACACACTTAGATAGTAAAACTATTTTTAAAAAGCAAGAAAGTGATGACTATTAATGTCAAGGTAATGGTTACCTCAGACAGGAAGAATGGAAAATAAAACCACAGCAAAGGGGTTCAGGAGAGCTTCTGTGGATTATCCTATATCTTCATCTGGATTACATAAATATTTGCTCTGTGATAAATCATTGTACTATACTGTAACTTTAGCATGCACTTTTCTGAATGGATGTTGTATTTCACAATAAAACATTTTAAAGACAAGTAAATAATTTGCAACCATCAACACTTTATTAGCAAGAGCAAATTACTTGTGACACCACCATCTCTACCTAGACAATAGCCCCCTTATCTTCTAAAATATTGGGTATTCTAATGACACTGAAATTTTACCAGGAAAAGGAAGGATTGGTGCTGTCCTCTAGCTCAACCCTGACCACTGGAGGCACAAGAGGCCATGTGGGTGACACCCACTGACAAGTGTCTCTTTAAACAGGATGGTGTAGGAGGATGGGGTTGGCTGCACATGGGACATTCTGAATAGTAGATGAGAAGAGCTCAGGAAAAATGGCATTACAGTTGTCTGTGGCCCTTTCTTTCTTCCTGTGAACTATGACCCCCTTGGGGCAGCTGTGTACCCAAATCCTTTCTGTACCCAGCCAGCATGAGGACCAGCACAGAATGGGTTTGTTGAACTGAACTATGTGAAATAATCAAACCTCAAACTAGAAAAATATTATTTTGTTTTGTTTCCCAACATTTTAAATGAGGACTACAGAGATGAGTGAATCTTGCCTCTCTACTTCATAGATGGGAAAAATGAGGTTCAGAGTGGGAAAAGCAACTCATCTAACTTCATGGAGGAAGTCAGTGATTGGAACCCAGGTTTTCCAATACCTGAACTTGCGCTGTTTTAGGGCGTGAGGGCTATCAGGAAGTTTACAAAGACCCACTTTTTAACAGATCAATGATCTGCAAAAAACCATATGCCTGTGTTCTACCCCTAGCCAAGGAGCCCTGTCCTGGGCCCACAATGGCATTCAGGGATGGGAGGGAGAGTCGATCCAGAGGCTTGGAGGTGCAGGAGGAACTCGGGACCCATTTTCTGAGAGAATCAATGCCCTAAGAAGCCAGCAGCTTTTAAGTTGTGAGCTGTGTGCCAGCTCCGTACCAGGCTGGCTATGAACCCCACTGTGAAGCCCCACCAGATTTGGTGCCTAGATGCTCTGGGAAAATGCATTCTTTTATTTAATAAGCAGCTTTATTGAGGCATAGCTTACATTCCATAAAATACACCCATTTTAAATGTATAGTTAGATGATTTTAGTAAATTTATAGAGTTGCACAACTACCAGCACAATCCGGTTTTAGAACATTCCCTCAAAAGTTTCCTCATCCCCATTTGCAGTCATTCTCTGCTTCTGTTTTCTGTCTCTGTAGTTTTACCTTTACAGAAATCTCATATATAGGGACTCTTACAATGTATTGCTTTTTAATGTCTGGCTTCTTTCACTTAGCTTAATGGTATTAAGTTGTATCCATGTTGTTGTAGCATTGATCAATACTTCATTCCTTTTTATTGCTGAGTAGTATTCCATTAAATGGATACACCTCATTTTGTTTTTCTATTCACCAGCTAAAGGATCAGTTTATTTCCAGTTTTGGCCATTATCAATAATGCTGCTATGAATATACATATGAGTTTTTGGGTGGACATATGCTTTCCTTTCCCTTAAGTAGATACTTAGGAGTGGGAAGTGCTGGATTGTAGGGTAAGCATTTATTTAACATTTTAAGAAACTGCCAAATCGTTGGGAACATGCGTTTCTGCTCATAACAGCCCACTTACAAACATGCTTTCAGAAGCCACGCTACTTAAGCATACAGCATAGTGGTTAAGAGTACAGATTCTCGAGTCAGACCCTCTGGGCTCAAATTGTGCTTATATTACTGAAGGCTATATGCCCTTGGGCAAATGACTGTGCTTTAGTTTCCTCATCTGTAAAAGGGGACAAGACATGGGGTTGTTGTGATGATTGAGTGAGTTCATTCACGGCAGAGCACTTAGAACACTGCTGGTTCGTAGTACTATCAAGTCTTGGCAATTGTTTTTTATACCCAGTTGAGCAGTGGCCCTATGGAAGGAACAGCACCAGCCCTGAAGTTCACAGATGTGGGAGGGCTATTATGGATCTACCCAGTTACAGTCATGTGGCCTTGAGGAAGTCACATCCTCTCTGTAAGATACGGCCTCATTTACTTCTCAGCACTGCTGTGTGGTGATTCCAGGAACTTGGTGAAGGTGACATGGTGCTTTGAAGACTGCACAATGCCATGCAGATGCAATGGACTCATGTTACCATTGTGACATTCAGATTGTAGGGCTCATTGGAGACCATGAAGCCCCTAAAGCCTTCTTCATCCGTGAAGCTCCTCTAACTGCACACTAGGATGGTTAAGAGCAAGGACTCTGTAGTCAGACTGTCTGGTTCAAATCCCACCCCAGCCACTTAGAAGTCTTGTGACTTTGGACCTCTGCTTCTTCATTTGAAAAACAGAGATAATAACTGTTCTCAGTCCCCACCTGCTGGAGTGGTTATAAGGACTGCATGAATGAAATATGAACATGTTCACACCTCCACCTGGACACAGGAAGTGTTTTATAAGTATCAGCAATATTAAGTTGCCTTAAAAATTCAGTTTGCAGGAGGACAGTTCACATTTTTAGGAATGGTTTCATATCCCCAAAGGGGCACTGAAAACCCATCAGCTGCAAATGGCTCTCCCTAGACCCTTTCTCAGCTCCTGAAGGTTTGCTGGCCTCTCTTTTTATGTTATAAATGGGAATAGGACTTCCTTTGTGAGAAACAACAGCCCTGACACTGAGGGATCCTAGAGACACACACAGGAGGAGAAAAAAACACCAAAGTTCCTATCCCCAGATCCCTCTTCCTTTTGGGAAACTGGAAGTTGCAGCAAAGTTCACAAAAGACCATGGAACCCAAAGCTGGCCTCTGCCACTGAGTTGGCATGGCCCTATATCATATGCAAAATTGCAACTTTCTGACATGAGCCATGGGGCTGAGAAGCTAAAACTATACCCCAGCTGCCCTTTGATCTGCAATAAATGCCAGGCTGGACGCTCTGGCAGGAAAAGCTATCATCGGATTTGGGTGTTGTTGCCCAGGAGACAATGGGCTGTCTTGGGCTTCTTCAGGCAAACAAAGAGTTAACCAAGGCCACCTTCTCAATCCCGTTTCTTTGGGCAGACTACAGGTTGTTTCCTAGACTTTCTCTCCCTTATTAAATTGAGGCTGTGTACTAATCCTCCAAATTCAAAGGGGAAGGGGTCAGATGCTACAGAAATCATGGTTCTTCTGCAAAACTGCACAGAGAAAGAGCTGAGCAAGGGCAAGAGCCTGCAGACCTGGATTCAAGTCCTGGATTTGGACTGGCCACTTTCTAAGCTTGTCTCAACCTCAGTGTTATAGAAATACCTGCATTGTGATGGGATTAATAGAAGCCCAAATCTCACCACCATGCAACATACCTTTGTAAAAAACCACACATGACCACCTCCTGAATCTAAAATAAAAATAAAAATACCTGCATTGCTTTCCAACACATAGTTACCGCAAGAATCAAGCAGTAATTTCTACCACTTATTTTGTGCCTAGTATGTACCGGAATCATGGAAAGCACATTATTTCTAGTTTATCTAATCTTCACAGCATTTCTAGGAAGGTAAAATGGTCTAATTAGTCGCCTTTTTCAGATGGGGAAACTGAGGCACAGAGCGATGAAATCCATTGCCCAAGATCACCCAGCCAGCCACAGTTCAAACCCAGACAGTCTGACCTTAACTGAGGCCCATTTTAACTTAGGTCTGCTTTAACTTAGATCTTACTATTCAGTCAACCGCCTGAGTTCTGCTGGAGAAACTGAGGTCCGGAGAACGGAAGGGATCAGATCACTGGCTCCCAGGCCACAGCTCTTTCCATCAACGGTGGAGCCACTGCCCATGATAGCGTGACCGCTTAAGTAACTCAGAGCTGGGTTAAGCGTCCGAGCAATTCAGTTCCGTTATTCTTGCGCAGCAAAAGCCCCAGATGTCCCTGCTAGTGTTCATGCTTCGCACCTGTGTGCGGAGAGGCACCAGACCTGCCCTTTCCAGAAGCCAACCAGCGCGCACAACCTAAGCGCTGGCGCTGGGTGCGCTGAGGCTGTTGGCGCTGGCGCTGTTTCCAAACTCCCTCTCTGCCTAAGATTGGAGGCTCCGCGCCCAGCTCAGACATCTCGGGTGCTCAGACAGCGCTCCACCCGCCCAAGTTGCCCAGCGATCCCATTCACAGCTATAATCCCTGCACTGCCAGGAGGTAGGCGCCCGCGGGACCGCCAGTGCGCACAGAGTGGCGAGGACTCCCTTTTATGTCCAGGAATGAGGCGCGCATGGCAGCCGCGTCCGCCGCCAAAACCAGCTTCCCCCACGGGTGCGGGGGCAGCCGGTGCCACCCTCAGGCCGGGTTGCTTACCTGTCGCAGCGCGGGTCTGGGTGACTGCAGGGAGGGGCGTGGAGACCGAGAGTAGCATCAGCAGACACCAGCACTGCCCGTTGTTCCTCCTGCAAGAAGTGTCCGAGGGAGAAAAGGTGAGGCGGGCAAGAGGATTGGAGGGGCCCGGGACCCGAGGAAGCAGAGAAGCGGGTCTTACCTTGGTGCCATCTCGCGGGTCTGCGGAGCCCCGGAAGGCGCGCGGCGAGTCGAGTACAGCGCTGGAGCTCAGCGGAGGACGAAGGGGCGCTGAGCGCTGGCCGCCGCGCTCGCCCTTCCTGCAGGGAACAAAGGCGGCGCTCGGCAGCGGCGGCGGCGGCGGCGGCGGTCAGAATCCCGGCTCCCGGCCCGCGCCCTGAGTCACCCGCGCTCTGAAACCCGACTCCGCCGCGCCCTGCGCTCCCCCGCGCGCTGCGCCCCACCTCGGGCAGCGGCGGCGCACTCACGCCCCGGGGATACTGGCCTCCCTGGCCGCCTCCCCACGCCCCTTTCCCCCTCGAGCGACGTGCGCTCCCCTCTGTTGCCTCCAACCGTGACTGCCTTATGTAACCTGCGAGGAAAGCCCCGCGCCCGCGTTCGTTGGGGCAAACAGGATGCGGCTCCCTCCAGCCCTTAAGTCTGTCCTGTTGGGACTGACCCTCAGAGAAAGCACTCTTTCACAGCCGCCGAGGGAATCCTCTCCACAGCCCAGGGAGGCTGGAATCAGTGATTTCCTTATATGATGGACAAGGAGACTGAGGCTCAGAGAGGTGGAGCGAATGTCCCAAAGTCCCAAGCTGCACTGAGTTCCTAGCTGCTGTGACCCACCCTGCACGCCTGACACATGGACCGACTTGAATGCCCAGGAATGGACGTGCCTGGGGCCATAAGTGATACATACAACTAAATGCATCAGAGATAGCCCTAATAAAAGTTTTTAATGTACTGGATTCCAGGGCTTTCCTCCTTGTCTATACCTTGCCTGCCCCCTTCATCAGAATGTGAGCTCCAGGAGAGCTTATCTTTGCTTTGTTCCCTGCCTAAAACAGCTCAGGTAGTAGGAGACGCCAATAAACGCTGGATGAATGAAGGAGCACAGTCTTGGATGAGGCATCACACCAGGCCCTGTGATGAGATGTGGGGGTCATGAACCAGGCTTAGCCTCCAAAAGCCCTCAGTGGGAGTGAGGAGGTGCAGGGCAGACTAACCCATTTGTTCAGAGCTTATCGCAGGGCACTAGGTAAAAGCGATCTCAATGGTCGCTTTTTATTATTAACACCCGGCACATAGCGTGAGATCTTCGGGTGAGAAGAGGCACCGCTGAAGTTAGCAGAGACCTGGACAGCTCTGAAGCCAGAGAAACGCTAGGAACCTACCTCTCTTCCTGACACATCAAGTAGCCACCGTGGGCCGTGGCTTTGTGGTCAGTTCCTGTGTTTCATTCAGTTCCACTCTCTAGAGGACGGGTCACCTCTTGCCAAGTGAGTTAGCCTTGCAGAGAAGATGGCATGGGAATGGAGATAGCAACTAATGCTTACTTGGTGTGGATTATGTCCCAAGCCCTGTGCTAAATGCTTCAGCTGTGTTATCTCGTTTAATACCCACAACAGCCATGGAAGGTGGTACTGTCATGATCCCCATTTCACAGACAAGAAAGCTGAGGTTCAAAACATTCCAAGGCTAAAGCATGGCAGATGCAACACCCATGCTCCTCACCACTCAGCCATGCTGCCTGCCGGTAAGCAAGAGGATCAGACTCACTCTCTACCCTCAAGAGCAAAATCACAGGGAGACACAGAGCACTCGGACATGAAAGGGTTCATGCCAGCCTGGGTGGTGAGGGCTCAGAGGAGGGATGGCAGGGTTGGAGATTGGGAGTCTGGGTTCCAGTCCAATGCTGGCCCTGGCTGCAGGGTGAAGTTGGGCAAATCTTGCCCTTGGTCTGATTTTTAAATTTCTCCACCTGTATAATGGACACAACTACCTTGATCTGAATGGTGGCTGTGAGCCCCTTGTTGGGACCACCTACTGGTAAACCACAGTGCTCTCTGTCCATTGGATTTTGGCTTCTGTTATTAGAGGTTGTGGATATTCTTCTCACTGGTACTGCAGCCTGTGGAGGGGAACAACTGGCAAGACGGAAGGAGGACCCTAGATGAACCTCTTAAGGGACTGAGTCTCCAGTAGCCAAAGCAGCTCGAGAACCAGGTTGGCCCCATGTGGAGCTAACACATAAGGCAAAGTGCATCCCAACAAAATTGTCCACTTGAGGCCTCTTTCCTAATCTGTTCACATTCCCCGTGAATGTAAATTCTCTCCCACTTGCAGCCACTCTGTAATGGGCCTAACCTTATTTTATTATGATTCAGTAAACATAGGGAATTTGCTTTCATAATTCTATAGTTCTCTATTGTTTGTAAAGTACCACATTAACTAGGAATATAATTGACTTTCTTAGAACTTATTTCTATACTGCTTAGAAAAACCACATCAGTTATGGCTACATAATAGATCTAGGGTTCTGTTTGACACTTTTAAAACCAGAGATTGTGAACTGGCAGCCATGGGCTCAATTTTGTTTTGTTTTTTGTTTTTGTTTTTGTTTTTGTTTGAGACCGAGTGTCGCTTTGTCACCTAGGATGGAGTGCAATGGCGCAATGGCAGCTCACCGCAACCTCTGTCTCCTGGGTTCAAGTGATTCTTCTCCCCAGCCTTCCGAGTAGCTGGGACTATAGGCGTCCATCACCACGCTCAGCTAATTTTTGTATTTTTAGTAGAGACAGGGTTTCACCATGTTGGCCAGGCTGGTCTCAAACTCCTGACCTCAAATTGATCCACCCACCTCAGCCTCCTAAAGTGCTGGGATTAAAGGCATAAGCCACCATGCCCAGCGTTCAACTTTGCCCATAGATATGTTTTATCCAGTCTCCTGGGTGTCAACCTCTAGATTAAATTAGCTAGCAATATTTGATAATTAGAAAATTGCACATTAAAATTGAGACTTCTGGATTCTTTTTGAAAGTTTGGAAAACCTGGCGACATAGGGCCTGCATTCTCTGTGCCAACAATTGATTGGCACTGAATAGAGGCTGCTGCCTTCAGCTAAGGCAGTACTGTCCAGTTTGCCATAGTTCCCACCACCGCCTATTGTCCCCCAAACCAAAGCTAAGAATCAGTTGCCCCTTATTACAGCTGCACTCTGCCTTAGCATATAAGAAAAAATGGAATAGGTTGAATGCTTATGTTCCCATTAAAAATGGGTACACAGAAGATATATAGGGAGAATACCATGCTTAAAGAAAGATGGGGAAGAGCATATTTCTACATGTTTAATATACAAATAAAGTGTGTACATTGAAAAAAATGAAAATGAAGGTGCCATTATGAAACAAACCTGACCTGCTCAGTTACATATACAACCTGAAGGGTGAAGGCTTGATTGTGATCCAATTTATTAGTCCAAGACACATATGCATAAGGCAACAGATTCCTTTACTACTCTTGCAGAGAAGTCCTATGTGCACATTTCATATTTTGTTGGTTCTGTGTAACTGATAATACCCAGTTCACTGGAATCTAAAAATGAAGTTCCCCAAAGCACACCTCTCCTCTACAAATGACTGGAAATAGACTCATGTTAAGGTTGTTGATTTTGCACCTATTTCTCCTGGGGAGCCAGAATATGTTCATATTCAAGAAGGGCTCTCAGTTTGCAGCTTGTCCCTGAACTCAGACAGATGAAGAACAGGGAGGGTCTTGGGCCTGGGAGCTGAAGTGGGGGCCAAATGGTCCCAGCTGTGGGTGTGGGAGGGATGGGGCAGGAAGCCAAGCAAGACATTTTACCTCCTGCCAGACCGTGTTTTTAGGGCTTAAGTGATTTCCTTCCATTCAATGTTAAGTTGTAGAAATGGCCAAGAGGAAGCTTTGTGTCATACCCAAGCTGATCTAAATTGTTTACCACCGTTGAGTGTAATCTGTGAGATTGGGATGTATGAAGACTGGGGATCTTATGTCCCAACTCTTGCAGGACTCAACTAAATTAATAGGCTGTTCCATTTTCCCATAATCTACCCAATGTCCCTGATAACTCAGTATCCAAAAGCATTCTCCATACTGTCTTAAGCAGTTGGAAGGGGCACAAAAATCTGTGGAAATCATCCAAAACTTTGGTTTTGGAAGAAGTTACCAAGAATATAGTACATGTCATTTTAGACCTCAGTATATTCACTACATGGGTATAAGGCCTCCCTTGTGGAGTTGTGGTAAGAACGTCTATAGGAGGTAGTTAGAGCTTCCGTGTCATCTGATTTAATGTGCAGAAAAAGTGCAATAGATTTAACTAGCTAACTAGAATAGAATTTGCTAGAAAAACTGAAGAGATAGCTGCCTTTTGGATACCCAAGAGAAAATAATGACTGTTTAAACCCACAACTACCTTCCAAGGAGGACCCATTTGTTCTGCTGAGCATCTTGATATGTTTGGTTATGCAAAGAGGGACCACGGGCTGAGACTAGAGTCATTGGTTCAACATAATAGAAAATGATGGATTTGAAAATCTGACAATCCAAGAGGAAAAGAAAAAGGGGGGAGAATGTATCAGACACCTCTTACGTGCCACTGCAACATCCTGTCCAGATCCCCTCCATCTTGATCATGTATGTGCCGGGTGGTTGTCTTCCAAATGCCTGCACCTGCATCCCTTCACCTGAGCACTTTCTGTGGTCCCTGGAGCCTGCTCTGCCCACAAGCACAGAGGACCAAAAGTGCTGGGAAATTAATGGAGCAACCCCCTTCCCCAAGCAGCTCTCAATCAGTGATGGTCAGGAGCTGGTGGATGAGAATCTCAGCCCCCTTACCCAGTTGGTGGGAACACCTGGGCAGGCATACATTCTACACTTCTATCCAGAGTTTACACAGGACTGAGCTCCGGTTTCCCACTGGGGTATTGTGCACTCACTCTTTATTGGCTGCCTCATTCCCGGTTCCCCTTCCAGTGCTTCTTAAGAAAACTGACCAAGTGAACTGCTGGCAGTGGAATCCTTGCCTCCAAGTCTACTGCTGGGAGAATCCAAATTAAGACAGCTGCTTGAAATTCCTTTAGTCTCACCTGTCTCCAGGGTCTTTGGACACTTGTTCTAGCAGCAGTCCCCTCTGTGGAGACCAACTCTACCTGGACTTTCACCAACTTCAGGCAGGTACAACCCACAGCCCCTGGCCTCATGTCCACATTGAGCACCTTTCACTTCCACCACAGGGCTTCCTTATTGATGCTAAGGCATGACATCCTCAGCACTATCCTTAGTGCCTGCAACGAGCAACCTGGAAGTACAGTGCAAATAACATCCTATGGGGCAAAATTTCAGCCAATGGAAGCCAGTAGATATATTTTTCTCCCCTCCTCTTCCAGATGCACTGTGCCAAGAAAGTAATTTATAAGGCATCTCAGAAGAGGGTCTCACAATGCTTGTGGAGTAATCCATCATGTTTAATGCCTCCTATGGGGCTCTTCCTCCTACATTGCCTCCCTTTCCTTTTCACTTCTGCTCCCTAAGATCACACTCCCTAATGCCACAGAGGCGCACAAGACTTAGCTTCAGATGCTACTGTCTGAATAACCCAGGATGAGACAGGTGATGGAGCTTATCTCTCACCTTCCGATGCACTCATGCATCTTAACAGAGTATCTAAGACACTTGTCCCTTCCTGCTCACTATCTTCAGTTAGCATGATGTCACCAGTATAAGGGACCAGCAGGATAGTCCATGGCATGTTGGAATAACAAGGTCCTTATGGACTATATTATAACGAAGAGCTGTTATGACACTCCTGGGGCAAAACAGTGAATATATACTACTGAATTTGCCATGTAAAAGTAAACTGGTTTTTATCTTCCTTGTGATTCCACTTTGCCAGGTCACGTTGTATCCCACATGGCAAAGGCTATGTTGGTATATTCCAGTAAAGATACCCTATTTGGCATGGCAGCTGCAATGGATGCTACCATCTGGCCAAGTTTACAGAAATCCACTATCATCTGCCACAATAGATTTGGCTTTCGCAGGAGCCTATGCAAGCCAATTAATGGAACTGTAATAGGACCTACCACACCTGCCTCATTTAAGTCGTGATAGGGGTTCTAATCGCTGCGATAGTTCCTGAGAGGTGATTTTGCTTCTGATCTACTATCTTGAAGTGGGGGAAAGGGAGTAGTTTCAAGGACTTCCACCTGACTTTTCCTACCAGACTCTACAAGTCAGGTTGTTAATGTAAGTGTTCTGCCAGAAGCTAAGACTATCTATGCCAATTCTATATTTGAGATCAGGCCTAAAAAGGTCTAGAAAGCACAAGTAAATTATGTGAAAAGGTAGCCCAGAGTCCCAGGTCACCTACTGCTTTGCACCAACACCCCTTCTTCAGTTCACACTTAGGGCTTCATAGGTGGTTTCCTACAACCAGTAATCAGCTTAGGAAAGAACCCAGGCTGCTTCACGCATAAGCCTGTGTGATATGTCAGTGCTAGTTGAAATTAGCTGTTGCTACATTGCAGCCCTCTCAAGGGTGGCCCCAAAGGACAATGGCGAAGAGAACTCCTCCCAGGGGGTAGAACCATGAGTGGGGCACTTGGTCAACCTCTTTGAAAGAGAGGTGGTATAGTATTATGATGTATGTAGATGCCTGGACAGTGGGCAAATGTCTTGGATGTTGGCCAGAAGCCTGAAAGACAAGACTGGATGATCTGGAACCAGGAGATCTAGGGAACTATAATGTAGACTGACCTACAGAAATGAGCACATGTGTTGGTCTTTGTATCTCAATGCTCACAAGAAACCATCCACCACAGAGGAGATATTCAACTGCCAGGTGACAGGGTGACTGACCCTGTGGATGTCAGTCAGTCTCTCTCCTTGACTATCCCAAGGCTAACAGGGAGGAGTCTTAAACAGTGACAATGATGGCAGCGGTAAATGCTAAGCACAGGCCCAGCAGCATGGGCCCCATCCCTCTAAAGTAGATATAGCTGCTGACATTGATGAATGCCTAGCCTGCTAGCTGCAAAGACTGACTCTGAGCCCTCAATATGGCACCATTCCTCAGAAAGACCAGCCAACTCCTTGGTGATAAGTTGATCCCCTCAGTCTCCGTCCTGAGTAAGTCCTTCCTCTTCACCATCAGTACCCAAATGGAAATGGGTTTGCCCTCCCTGACCAAGTGCTTTTGCCAGCACTGCCATTCAAAGACTTGCAGAATGTTGGATTTATCAGCATGGTGTCTGCACAAGATTGCCTCAAATGAAGGGACTCATTTTATGGCAAAAGCAGTGTGACAACGAGTGAATGATCAAGGAATCCATTGACTTGATTATGTAGCACATACCCCACAAACATCTAGATTAATACAATGGTGGAAAGGCCTGTTAAAGGCTCAGCTAAGGCACCAGCTTAGGGACAACCTGGGGCTGAGCTGTGGGACTCTCCTCCAGAATGTGGTTGGGATAGTCACTGAATTAATGGCCAATACATATTGTTGTTCTCCAAAAACTAGAGTACTGGTGGAATTAAGTCCTTTTCCTCTTCCAGTGATCCACTGAAACATTAAGCTCTAGTGGGGTAAAGGTGCTGGTGTTCAGCAGAAGAACTCCTCCAAAAGATACAATAAGGCCACTAAACTTGAAGCTGTGACCACTATCTGGTTACCTTGAGCTCCTCATGCCAGTGGGCAAGCAGGCAAAAAAAGAGTGACTGCATAAGTGGGGCTATTGAGCCCTGATGGCCACCGGGAGCCAGAGTAGCAGCTACTTTATGGGGCAGAGAAGATTTATCTACAATCCAGGGAATGTCCTGGTGTATTTCTTGGTGCATGCATATCCTGTAATGATAGCAAATGGGCACATGAAGCAATCAAGGCGGCTGAGAGGTCAGACCCTTAAAGGATAAAGGTCTAGGTCACCTCACTAGGCTAGCAAGCCAGATCATCCAAAGTGTGGGCTGAGAATAAAGGAAATCAGACTGGGTGGGGGAGGAGGGACATGACACTAGCTACAGCTGAGGGGACTTTGGCTTGTTTCACTGTCCTGGCTAAAATCTTCTCAGAGATCTCAGTTGGCTATGATCTTGAAAGGGATTCTGTGACTGACTGGACTTGTACCCCTCTTCTTAGAAAATAAGTGATGGGAGGCCAAGATGGGATCACTTGAGCCCAGGAGTTCAAAACCAGCCTGGGCAACATGGCAAGACCCTGCCCCCCCCCCCCCACCCCACACACACACGCATGCATACAAGGAAAATAAGTGAGAGCATCATATTATTTCAAAATTGAAGATCCTATATGATAGCATAGGAGCTAGATCTATTGGGAAGGCAAACCTAAGCAGTGCAGGGAGTAAACTAGGCTACACATCTCTAATGCACTACTTCAAATCCTTCAGATTTCCTGTCTCCAAGTGGTCATTCATTCCAGCCACAGCCATTGCTGCAGAGATCAACTCACCAGGGACTCCAGTTACGGGTAAACCTGGCAGTGCCTTCATTTATGCCCAAAGTGTATAACTCTTGCCTCCTACTTTGGGACTTCTATATTAATCCTGAGACATGAGATGCTGCAGGGTTCATTTATTGCCCATGCATAAGTAACTTGGAAATGCAAAGGAAATAATATGTGGCCAGCTTCTGAACAATGAGAGATGGAAACCAGTGAATGGCTATTTCTCCCTCCCTCTCCCATATCAGTCACGCTGAGTAGCAGCTTCTCCAAAAAAAAGTCCCACAAGACTGAGGACTCATTTATATATAAGACCTGTTATTTGCTCTTCCTTCTTCCCTGCTTCTTTTCCCCCTCCCTCTTTCCTGGGACTGAACTTCATAAAGTGGCACAGAAGTCTTTGCCTCAGGCTCTGCGTTTTGGGAAACCCAGCTAAAGGATGATAAGCACCATCAAGATAGTGTGAGGCCAGAAGTTCTGTGTGATGAAGCAGCCAGTGAAATATTTCCAGCATGGGGGCGCCCCCAGAACATTTGCAAAATCCTATGTCTAATGCTTGGTTTGCAGCTGTTTGCATTCCAGTAAATGGAAAGCACTCCTGCAATGACTCTTCCCCCAGCAACAACAGCCTTCACTCAAGTTTACCCGACGCACGAATGCTTTATAAAAATGGACTTTCATGGATATCAACTGAGACATTAATACAATGTCTTGGTCAATAGAACAGAACAAAGGCTGCACACGTGGGATGCTGTGATGAGTTATAAGCAGAGCTTAGAAACAAGAGCCCAGCATCAGAGGTGAACATAAGAAGATTAGTTTTCTGGGAATGTGCTTAAATATTGAAAATGACTATGGGCTTCCAAAAACCACAGAATAGGGGGAGATAGAGGCCATTCCCGAGGGACAAAGAAGATCCCCCCCCCCCATCCAACATCTGACAAATGAGCAATATAAAGTATCCAAAATCAGACTGCAGGGGTTTAAATCCAGAGACCGTTCTTTACCAGCTGGAGCTGTACCCCTCTTCTTAGAAAATAGGTGATGGGAGGCTGAGATGGGAGGATCACTTGAGCCCAGGAGTTCAGAACCAGCCTGGGCAACACAGAAAATGGCTCAGTCTCTGTGCCTCAAGTTTCATGAATTAAAAAATAGTAATAACAATAGAAAATTGTTGAAAGTGTGAAATTAAATGATTCTGGCATATAACCCATCACTAAACATTTTTTAATTTTATCATTATTTAATGTTTCTGTCTAATACAAATAAAAGGCCCAGATATACAGTCATAGAATATCAGATCTAGGCTGGGCATGGTGGCTCACACCTGTAATCCCAGCACTTTGGAGGTCAAGGTGGGCAGATCACTTGAGGTCAGGAGTTCGAGACCAGGCTGGCCAACATGGTGAAACCCCATCTCTATTTAAAAAACACAAAAATTAGCCAGGCATGGTGGTGTGTGCCTGTAGTCCCAGCTACTCAGGAGGCTGAGACATGAGAATCGCTTGAATATGGGAGGTGGAGGTTGCATTACAGTGAGCTGAGATCATGCCACCACACTCCAGCCTGGGCTACAGAGTGAGACTCTGTATCAAAAACAAAAAAAGAAAAAAATATCAGATCTAGAAGTGAGCTCAGAGATCTTCAAGCCTAGCTTCCACTCATGCTCAGAGAGAAGGGGATTGCCCAGGACTACTGTTAATCCAGGGCAAAGCCAGAGCCAAATGTCCTGACTCCTATCCAAAGCTCTTTTCTGTGCCTTTTGGGCCTCCTGCTCAGTTTCCCCTGGCGTTCAGGGTAAAGACCATTACAAATAAGAAGTACAACTGGAAATGCATATTCCATGTTCATCATGTGCCTTCAAGTCTCTGTATGCTCTGCTAAGCACTGCCCTAGAGGGTGTCACTCCACCAAACAGCATTGGTCAGCCACTTCCACAGACTAGTGTTTTTCACCTGTGGCCCACCTGCATCAGAATCATTCTGTGGAAAGTATGTTAAAAGTACAGATTCCTAGTCTCTACACAAAACCTATTAAATCAGAATGTCTATAGCTGCGGGCTCGAGAATGGCAATTTTAAGAAGCTCCCTGGTCTTTCTTATGCACACTGCAACTTCACTGTCATTGACCTAAAGTTTCACACTTCTATTTCTCATGGCACCTGGTTCCCGAATTCTATCTTGGAATTTTTTGCATTAGAAAGAAACAGTATTCCAGCGTGGTGGTGGCCCCAGAACGTTTGAGACATTGTAAGTCTAACGCTCTGTTTGGAGTTTTTTGTTTTTTGTTTTTTTTAAGAAGGAGTTTCGGTCTTGTTGCCCAGGCTGGAGTGCAATGGCGCGATCTTGGCTCACCGTAACATCGGCTTCCCGGGTTCGAGCAATTCTCCTGCCTCAGCCTCCCAAGTACCTGGGATTACAGACACCCACCACCACACCCAGCTAATTTTGTATTTTTAGTAGAGATGGGATTTCCCCAGGTTGGTCAGGCTGGTCTGGAACTCCTGGCCTCAGGTGATCCGCCCACCTCAGCCTCCCAAAGTGCTGTGATTACAGGCGTGGGCCACCACGCCCAGCCTGTTTGGAGTTTTAAATACTATCTCCTACGATGATGCATTTGCACTTTTTAGCTCAGAAAAACTGCCAAGACCTCTCTTAGATGGATTTTCCCATTTGCCACACCCTTGGAAAAGCAAGAAAAAAATGTATTCTGTTGAGTTAAGGCCTTTAGGATCCAAGATTTTGGAGAGAAAGCAGCCAAGAGCTAGAAGGGACCTTGTACCTGATACCAGGCCCAATTCAACCAGAGGCTTGCTGTACAAATTTATTTAATTTAAAGAAATAAAACAACTAAGGAATCTTCTAGGTACCATTTGATTATACAAGGAGGCCTATCAAAGAGTTTGTGAGCAAAATGCCACATGTGTGGGCTGCTTGCCTTCCATTCTACTTTAGCTCCCTCATCAATGCACTAGACAATGGTTGCCACTTCCAGAGTATCTGTAAAGAAGGATAGGGCAAATGTAAAAAGCACTACATTTAACTGCTATTTTTGTCTCAAGGAGGATGGAGTTGATAAATGTGTCCTTGAGATAAGCCAGAGAAGGCAGGACATAAAATCTGTCCGAAGTGATAGTATTTTTTGGCTTTTTTTTTTTTTTTTTTTTGAGACAAGGTCTTACTCTGTCACCCAGGTTGGAGTGCAGTGGGGTGATCACAGCTCACTAAAGCCTTAACTGCTGGGGCTTAAGCAATCCTCCCACCTCAGCCTCTCAAGTAGCTGGAACTGCAAGCACACGCCACCATGCCCAGCTAATTTTTAAATTTTCTTGTAGAGATGGGGCCTCCTTATGTTGCCCAGGTTGGTCTCAAACTCCTGGGCTCAAGCCCTCCACCTATCTTGCCCTCCCAAAGTGCTGGGATAACAGACATGAGCTACTGCACCTGGCCCTGATAGAAGTTTTATCACAGATTAAGCCTCCGTGTTCCCATATGGCAGGGCCACACCTTACTCTTGAGAGTGGCCAGTGGTACAGCTGACAAAAAATACAGCCCTTCTCTGTTCCCCTTTATCTGCCTCACTGCCTTCTGCCCATCAACTGTTGGAAACAGCTCTGCTGGACATGACTGTGAAGTGTGGTCACTCGGAGCTGCCACAGGTTGTCGCTTCCTCTTCCTTCAAGCCTAGAGGCTCCAGAGTTTGCAATGGGTCAGTAGCACTTCTAGGGAGCAGTTGGAAATATAAGGGTATGGGAAGTTTCTCTTGTCACAGTGAATGCAGATGTTACTGGCATTTGGCAGGCCAAGGATGCTAAATTCTGCAATGTAAGAAGCAGACTACCTAACAAAGAACTAGCCCAGCAAAAATGCCAACTGTGCTCCACTGAGAAATGCTACCAGATTGTGGCTCTTAATCTTTCTTGACCGAGACCCTTGGTGTCGCAATCTCAAAAACACACATCTGAAACAAAGGTTTTGTGTAGCAATATTTGCCCATACTACATGTAACGCATTCAGATATTTTATACTCTATTCTGCTCTGTTATATATTTTTTAAAAGGCTGATCAAAATCCATTCAATAGATTTCATGACGCACAAATAGGCCACAACCCATATTAGGATGTGATGATTTCAAAACTCTTCATCAGCCTGAGAGGGTGGGAATATATGGAGTGAAACTCACCATAGCAATCGTTTGTCTGCTCTCATGCACACTACCTGACCTAAAAAAATCTCAGGGCTAAAGTGAGAGCCCCAGTGACTTCTAATGAGCTAAACCTGACTTGCTGTATCTCCCACAACCAGATGGCCAAAGAGAGACGAACAACCGTGCATTGCTGAGGCCCGTGGTTCTTTCAGGGCTCTGCTCTCTAAAGCAGGTGGCCCATGTGTTTTGTGTTTCCCTGCAGTGGGAAGGGATGGATCTGACCCATTCAGAGGCTCTTGCATCACAGTGGACGGTGAAGCTAGCCACCGTGGGAGTGGGGGCAGGGGTGGGGCTGAGAACTCTGAATTAAGCCAAAAGGTCTTAAGCGAGTATTTCTCAGCAACACTGAGCCACAGCACCTTATGCCAGATGGGCAGCCCCGTTCTCCAAACCCATTCAAAGTTCCCTACCCCCCAGGCAAGCTAACCGGGTCCTAAAGAGACAGAAACAGCCCAGGAATAGATGCTGCCGAGGAGGCTGAGGGCGGGGCCAGGTTCAAGGGGTGGAGCCTGTGACACTGGTTGGTGGAAGAACCAGCCACACTTTGACCATGTCAAAGGCTTCATCACAAATTAAGTTAAGCTGATCCCTTCTTCCAACTGCTTCCTCCTGATAGTTTTACCATGCTCTTAACCACCGTATCAACAAGTTATTGTTAAAGGGTTTACAGACACCATGCTCAGAAAACGTGGTCCTCCCCATACCCTTCCATGGTTATTCCTCCCTAGCTTGGCTTATGCTTTTTCTGCTTCTCGGATTTTGTGGCTCAGTGTTCCCACATGTAGAGCCCTCGTGTAAAGTGCCCCACATTCCCTCTGCCAGCAGCCTGGTGTCACCAAGGAGCCAGACCCACCCCCCCATTTCAAACCCTACTCCCACCACTCCAGGCCCTGAGGAACCCAGCCCTATCAGGGTTCCCGTTCTTAATGACTCATGAGATTTCGTAGGTTTCCCATCCAAAATGCTGACAAAATACAACCTTGATGCGCACTGGCCTCTGTTCTTACAATCTAAACAAGATGCCGCTGACCCACATCTGTCTGGACCTTTACTGTTCGCTCACTACTTACGTCACATGATTATCACAACAGCCCTGGGGGTGTGGAAACAGATTCAGGGGTTAAGCAGCACACGCAAGGTCAGTTGGTTGATAAAGAGCAGAGCTGCAGCTGGAACTTGGGTCTCCTGGCCTCACATCCCATTTCACCTACACTTCAGGAAGGCACGCGGGCTTTATTCACTTCAGCCACCTAACCTTGCTCTCTGGCTGATCCAGGGAAAGCCACCTGAAGGTTTTTCACATTCGCATGAGCCCATGCAGGAGTACTGGGGGACTTCTCTGAGAGGTGAAAGTTTCTAGCCGCCAGGTGAGACCAGAGTAATCCCCACACATCGTTGCTCATGTGGATGCCTGGCTGTTTGGTTGGGATCAGCTCCTCAGACCCCCAATGCCAGTAGTTGCCTGTGGTCCATAAATAAAGAGGAAAGATCAGAGCTGGCTTTGTGGATTCTTTCTAGAAAAGCTCAGAAGTGTAGAACGTCCCAGAAAAGACTTCTCAAAAACAAATAAAGTGAAAAATAACTTTTTATATTTGTTTAATTTAAAAAGGCAAGCTTTAATTACTTAGAAAAGTATCAGAACAGCTCTATGACAACATTTTAATGTACATGTGTTACAAGGGAGTTTTTGAAGCCAAATTTCCTCTTTTATGTTTGTGGACCTCATGAAATGGAACACCTACCTTCTTCAAAAGATACTTTGAAGCCATAAAAATGTTAATATGCTTTGACTCAGTAATCCCCTTCTGGGAAGCTAGCCTAAGAAAATACCCTGAAATATGGAAAAAGCCATATGCAGAAAAATATTCATCAAAGAGCTGCATAGTGAAAAACTGGAATCATCCCAAATATGCAAAAAGGGGAAGGAGGGTAGTTAAGTAAATTATGGTATAAACCTTGAAGAAATATTCTATAGCCCTTAAAAATGATGGGTATGAAGTTTATGAAGGATTGTCGAAAATGCTTCTGATAAAATATTAAGTGAAAAAGTCTGAAAAAATATTTAAACACACCAGAGTTGTAAAAACAGCAAGGGGACATAAAAATATGGTGTCACTGTCAAAGTGGTAGGCTTATGACTTTTTACCTTGTTTTCAAATTTCTCTCATGTTATTAGATCTCTACTTTTAAAAAATTCAAATCTTTCAGAAATATAACAACGGATGCTGTGAATACTCTAAGCAGGAAGAAACATCATTAGTAGAGGTGAGGGTAAGATAAGAATTATTTAGTGTTTTTAGAATGCTTTCATGTTTTATGAAATAAATACAAAACATATGCAAAAAGCAAACATAAAAATATAGTTGTGTTCAAGACACAAAATCTAAAATACTATTACTGCAGAAATCATTCAGAGTTGAAGGATGTTCTTGTTTCTGTGTTTCCTGGTTGCTATGGATGCAGAAGGGTCTTCTTGTCATGAAGAATTGAAAGGATGCTTAGTATGTCTTTCTATTTGTATTTCATTTGTAGCGCTAAATATGCCATGATCAGTTAGACATGGGTTTTGGATTCAGAAGATAAATCTCATTTCTCACTTCACCATTCAAGAGATGCAATCATGGAAGAATTGGAAGGCACCTCCCAGGACATTCAGATTGAAATCTTGTTTAAGAGCATAAGTCCCACCAGCGACATAGGTGGGAGTTAGATGTGCAGGGTCTCAAACATGCTACGGAGTCAAAGTCCTACCCCAGAACAAAACAAGGCCAATTTACAAAGGCAATTAATTTAAAAAGAAAAAAAAATCACAAATGCATATCCAAATACCTGTGAAAATATACACCAGAAATGTAAATCAAAGAAACATCGTTCTTATTCAAAATCAAAAAAGTTCTTCTTATTTTTTTTTTTAAGGGGGCTGCGGGAAGGACATAAAGGCACTTGTTCCAGTTACCTATTGCTACATAACGTATCCTAAAATTTGACAGCTTAAAACAACCACCATTTAATTGTATTTTATGATTTTCAGGGTCAGCAATTGAGGCGGGGCTTGGCTCACTCTGTGACACTCAGCTGGCCAATGAGTTGAGAGAATCCAAGGATTCACTCTCATGGCTGCTGCCTGGGGAGGCTGGCAGGCTGGGCTTGGCTGGGATATGGACCCTAGCTCCTATTCAGGGCCTCTCTAGTACGCAGTCTCCTCGCGGTGGCCGGATCTCTTACGTGGTAGCCAGCATGCCCTAGAGCAAGCATTGTGAGAGACCTGGGCAGAAGCTGCAAGGCTTCTTAAAAACGAGCTCAGAGGTCTCAGAGCATTACTTCTGCCACTTGCCGTTGGTCAAGCAAGGCACTAAGGCCAGCCTAGGTTCAAGGGAAGGGGAATTAAACTCCACGTCTCAATGGGAGAGGTAACAAGGAATCTGTGGTCATCTTGGATCTACCACAGCATCATTTTACATTTGTTAAATTGGAAACAAAAATTGCAGGGAGGGAGCAGTGTGGACACATGACCCAACGCAGATGAAGGCACGGATATAGAGTTCATACATAAATAATTATACCAGAGACATGAAAGACTATCTATCAGAGTGATAAAACTAGATAAAACCTTTACAAATTCAATAACAGAAGAATGATTAAGGCTGAACATAACTCTAGTAGGTAACTATTAAGAATGTTAATGATGAAAGTTCTATATAAAAACTAGAAAACATTTACAGAGTAGTGTTAATCAAACTAACAGGAAAAACCCTGAAGGACTGTATGCATGTAAATGTGAACAGAAGGGAGTAAGACCTGTAATACTAGCACTTTGGGAGCCTAAGGTGGGAGTTCAAGACCAGCCTGGGCAACATAGCAAGACCCCATCTCAACAAAAAATTTAAACAATTAGCCAGGTTAGGTGGTGTCTGCCTGTAGTCCCAGCTACTCAGGAGGCTGAGATGGGAGGATCGCCTGAGCCCGGGAGTTTGAGGCTGCAGTGAGCCATGATGGCACCGCTGAACTCCAGCCTGGGCGACAGGGCAAGAGCCTGTCTCTGCAAAATAAAAAAGGAAGGGAATGGGAAGGAATAAAAACAGTTTTATTAAGATAATGGCATTAGGTCATTATGTTTTCTTTAAAACACAAGGAACAGAGAAACATATTAAACAATAGCACAAGGGTTACTAACAGCAAAATCCAGATTGTGAGACACTAACTCTACCAGCCAAATGATCAGTTTCTCTGTTTTCTTTTCTTTTTTTTTTTTTTTTGTATTTTTAAACTGATTTATCATAGTTGTACATATTTTGGGGGGTAAATACGACATTCTGATCCATGTATTTAATGTGTAATGGTCAAATCTGGGTAATTGGGATACTCATCACCTCAAACATAAATTACAAAGGAAAAGGAAAGAACAAGGCAATCTAGAGGTCAAAAGAAACTTAAGAGACATATTATCAATTAGAATATACAGACATTATTTCAATCCTGATCCAAACAAGCGAATTCTAATGACAACATTTAAGGAACATTAGGAGATGTTTGAACTCGGGGCTTTTGTTGCTATTAAGGAATTATTGTTTATTTTGTTAAAGATGGTAATGGTATTGTGGTTATTTCTCCAAGTTCTCGTCTTTAAGATTGATGCAGAAATGTTTGCGATTCAAATGATAGATATCTAGGACTGCTTCAGACAACAAGGAAGGCAGGAGCATGTGGGGCCAGATGGAATGAGAGGAGAGGTGGCTGCTGAAGCTAGGGGTATTGGGGGATGGTGCTGTTACACTGTTCCCTTCTGTGTTTCTTTGAAAGTTTCCGTAAGTAAAAGGTGGTTTTGTTTGCTTTTCAAAGTCCTTTCAGGTTGTTTAATGAAGTGGGGACAAGCCGGGTGGTGCCGTGGAGTGATGACACCAACAGTGGTGTGGAAGGATGGATGAGGAGGCTGGGAACAAGGAAGGCCTGAGTGGTGGGGTCTTAGAGACCTAAAGAGGCTCTTGCAGACTGGAGCCCTGGTCCTGGCCCTGGATGGGCTACCTCAAGCCCATGTGCCTCTCAGAGCCTCAGTGTCCTCAGCCATTAACCCAGGAGAAAGACCTTCTCCTTCCACAGTGATGTGAGGCTCCTCTGAGAAGCACCCAGGAAGCTGTTTGACACCTGCAGTAGGCAGGGTGGCTATGGGCACTGCATGTACATTCAAAGCAGCAATGAGGCACAAGCTCCATCCCGAACTGTGCATGCTCCACCCACTCTTGGCCAGGCCTGGCCGGGTCTGTGAGTGAACACACAGTGACGCTGGCTGCCGCTGACCAAGGGGCTGTGGAGGGGATGCTCGATGCCAGGGTCCTGGGGAGAAGCCAAACAGAGCCCTTGTCATGCCCCACCTGACAGCACAGCAACAAGAGAGCCATCCTGACCCTGACCTTTAGCTAAAGAAACAAGGGGCCTCAGAACTGGAGAAAATCAGGAACTGTTCACAAGGCCAGATGCAGGGTCCAGGGTAGGGCAGACAGAGAGGAGCCCGCCTTGAGGACCACGGCAAGGCACAGAGAGAGGTCGGGCCTCCAGGGACCGCAACCTCTGTTCTCAGCACTCTGAGATGAGGGCAGGAATCTAAAGGTATGGCAGTAAGACCACAGCCTACTGCTGACTCTGCTCCTGTTGTCATGTGCCAGAGGCCAAACACGCCATATACTGAAAAGATGACAACAGTTAGAGTGACCAACCATCCCGGTTTGCCCAGGACTAAGGAGTTTCCTGAGACAGGACTTCAGAGCTCCAATTGGCAAACCAGGAGGGGTGGGTCACCCTAACTGCTGTTGTTACTAGAGAAGCACAATTCTCATAGAATCTGAGGGCTCAAAAAATTCCTCTAGGTCAAATGCCTTGCTTCGCACATAAGGTAACTGTGATCCAAAGAGGTCATGACCTGCAAAATCAGTCAGTTTGTGGCAAAGTTGGGACGGAAACACAGGGGCCCATTTTCTGGTCCAGGATTATTGATTTCTACCGGACCATGCTGCCTCCTGGCACCCTCTCCTGATGCTCTCTACCTGTGAAGCAGGGCTTAAGAAACAATAGCGGATCCTCTCTCCCCCTCCTTTCCCAATAGTAGGTTATGGCGGGAACAGCAGGACCACCAAGCACAGAATCGCAAAGGCACAGTGCATTGGTGTCCAGTGGTCCCCAAAGTTAAAAGGGTTCCTTAGGCTTCCTTTCCAGGCAAGCTGGCCTTGACCTCCAGGTAAGCTCGGAGGTCCCCTTTCCCCCAGAGGGCAATTCTTCATCAGGAAAAAAGACAGACATGGGAAGTGCAAGCATAAGAACTATTCAGGGCCACCCCACCCCGCTGGCCAGAGCGCATTTCTTCACCATGACTGCTTGAGAGAGCCGTGCTGCAGAACCTGGGGTGACACTGGGGCTTGAAAAGGGGCCGGATGAGGGCTCCTGGATGTCTGAAAGAGGAATGAGCTGCCTTGAGAAGGAAGGAGCTCCCTGTGGCTAACAGGGACTCTTCCATCTTTCACAAGCCTGGCTTTAAATCCCAGCTGTGCCACCTGACAGCTGAGTGTCCTTGGGAAGGTCACTTCACCTCTCTGAACATCAGTTTTGTCTTCTACCAAGTGAAGACAGTAGTACCTGTCTCCTAGGGTTATTAGGTGGATGAAACTAGGCTGGCACTGGGAAATCTTTAACAAATAGGAGTTGCTTTCCCATTCAAATCAGAGCCCAGGCAGCCACTGCCTCCACGTTCTAAGGAAGGCTCTAACTCCAGGAGGAGATACTCAGGGTGTGAAAGCATCATTATCAGCTGTAGCTCCTGGAGAAGGAGCAAGAAGAAGGCAGTGGGGATTCTCCAGGAATTCACTGTCTAAAGCAAAGCTTCTCAGCCCTGGCTGGCACTGGTGTCTCAGTGGCGGGGTAGGGTACTTCAAAAGCAGGCATGCCTGGTCCTAACCCCCAGAGATTCTGCTGTGCTTGGTCTGGGGCATAACTGGGGCAAAGAGATTATTAGAAACTTCCCAAGTGAGTTCAGTGTACAGCCCTGGCTGGGATTTCCTGCCAAGGGGCTTTGTGATATTCCCAATAAAGATCGAGTGAAGGAATAAAATCAGCTTTTCCCTTATTGCACTTTAGGGCAATGTGCAGCTGGATGGGGGTTCTTAGAGACCAAAAATGTAGAAGATTAAAGAAAAACGTAGCTCCTCAGACACTAGGGTCAACTCTGGAAATGTCACATGTTTAAAACTTGGGGATTTCAGCAAGCCCAGTTTAAGTCTGCCTTTCTTTATCACATGTTAAATAGCTCTGTGTTGGTTTTATCCCCGCTCTCTGTTATTTTGCAATGGCCCTTCTTCAAAGGCTTTAAAAATCTGGTGTACCATGTCCCTCTGATACAGATGTCTCAGAATAAATTAGAAAACATTTGAAATATATTTAAGAAGAAAATGCCCATTTTGTGCTACAAGGATTGAGGGTCTATAGAAAGAAGCCTTTCAGAATAAATGTCAGGCATTCTTTTCAGATGAATAAGTCCCCACAGAGGTTCTCACTACTGGTCAGTTCATTCCCCAACTCAACTCATAGCCACTCATTGATTCTGTGTGGGGCGTTCTGGAAAAAAGCTGGGGCTTCAGCATAGCAGGGGTGACATTGGAAATTCTTGGTCCAGTCCAGGGAAATTGATGCTTTCATTTTTTTTGCAAGCCAGAAGGATCTGACACTTCTTAGACTCTCTTTTACTTTCAGAATCTTCATGCCCCTGAGCTCCAGTGAACAGTGGTCATGGAGGAGGAAGTAAGGCATAGTGAAGTGGTTCTCCAAGGACAGTCCCTGGACCAGCAGCAGCAGCAGCCCCCAGAACCTGTTAGAAATGCAAATTCTCCTGCCCACATAGCAGACCTACTGAGTCAGGAATTCTGGGGCAGGGGGCGGGGGGTGGGTGGGGGCAGCCAGCAGTGTTTCAACCAAACTTCCAGGTGATTCTGGGTCACTGGAGTTGAGAACCACTGATTAAGAATACAGACAAAACATGAACAGACTTTGCTCCAAAGGCCAGCTCTGCCACTAATTACTTGGCCAGGTCACTTTCACCTCTCTGAACCTGTTTCCTCACCTGTAAACTAAGAATGATAATCATGGCCAGGTGCCGTGACTCATGCCTGTAATCCCAGCATCCCAGCACTTTGGGAGGCTGAAGTGGGCGGATCACTTGAGGTCAGGCATTCAAGACCAGCCTGACCAACATGGTGAAATCCCATCTCTATTAAAAATACCCCCCCAGAAAAAAAAAAAAAAAAAAAAGGGCCAGATGTGGTGGTGCACGCCTGCAATCCCAGCTACTTGAGAGACTGAGGAGAATCGCTTGAACCCAGGAGGTGGAGGTTGCAGTGAGCTGAAGATTGCACCGCTGCACTCCAGCCTGGGTGACAGTGAGACTCCGTCTCAAAAAACAACAACAACAAAACAATAATCACGCCTATCACTAAAGTGTTGTTTTGTGGATTAAGGGAGTAAATGCAGGTTAAGTATTTAGCACTGCTCTTTGCAGAGCCTGGATAAGGGTGAGGCCAGGGAGGCACATAGGGTCAAGCGAGTGCTTCCTTAAATTTTACATCCGTGGATGGCTCCTTCACCTCACCCTAGGTCCAGTCTTGTTTCTTGTATTCCAAAAGTGCTCAGCAAATGACTGCTACTGTTTTATGTTATTGAGGAATCTAAAGTTTTATTCATTTTAGGGGCCTTGGTCAAGCAGTGTTCTGGAGTCAAAGTCTTTAGACAGTTTGGTGTAGAGGAAAGAGCACTGGCTTTGGAGTCCACAGGCCAGGACCTGGACCCTAGGAAGGCTGGCCAAGGACAAAGACACGGAACAGAGACGCCCCACACACCCATGTGGCTCCTTAAGAAGGGCTCCTTTCACTGGGCAGGACACTTTCTTCCCTTTATCTTCTTTCTGAGAGAAAACAGAGGCCACTCTCAAGTTTGAACTCTCTCTCATCTGTGATCCCTGTGTTTTCTCTAGCAGTAGATATCCAAAAAGCATTTGACAATCCAACATCAATTTTTTTTTCTTCTTTTTGAGACAATCGTGTTCTGTCGCCCAGGCTGGAGTGCAGTGGCACAGTCATGGCTCACTGCAACCTCCGCCTCCTGGGTTCAAGGAATATCTTGCCTCAGCTTCCCCAGTAGCTGGGATTACGGGAGCATGCCACCATACCTGGCTAATTTTTGTAATTTTAGTGGAGACAGGGTTTCACTATGTTGGCCAGGCTGGTCTCAAACTTCTGATCTCGGATGATCCACCCGCTCAGTCTCCCATAGCGCTGGGATTACAGGCGAGCCACCATGCCCTGCCTCCAACATCAATTTCTGATTAAAAGTCTCAGCAAATTAAGACTAGAAGGGGAAAAAGGCTGGGAGTGGTGGCTGACACCTGTAATCCCAGCATTTTGGGAGGCCGAGGCGGGCGGATCACAAGGTCAGCAGTTCAAGATCAGCCTGGCCAATATGGTGAAACTCATCTGTACTAAAAATACAAAAATTAGCTGGGCGTGGCGGCACTTGCCTGTAGTCGCAGCTACTCAGAATGCTGAGGCAGAAGAATCGCTTGAAGCTGGGAGGCAAAGGTTGCAGTGAGCTGAGATCGTACCATTACACTCCAGCCTGGGCAACAGAGTGAGACTCTGTCTCCAAAAAAAAAAAAAAAAAAAAAAAAAAAAAAAAAAAAAAAAGACTAGAAGGGGAATAGAAGGATAAGAAGGATAATTCTTCTATCTGCCAAAAAGCATCTACAAGACCTGCAGCTAACATCATACTTAATGCAAAAGACTGGAAGATCTCCCCTTCTGCATTCGCTACTATTCTCTGTTGTATCAGAGGTTCTAGTTAATTCATTAAGGCAAGCAAAGGAAAAGGCCTCCAGATCAGAAACTGCCTTTATTCACAGACGGCATAATTGTCAATGGGGAAAATTTGATGAAATCTACATTAAAGCTACTAGAACTAATAAGTGAGCTTAGCAAGGTTGCAGGATACCAAATCAACATAAAGAAATCAATTTTATTACTATACACAAGCAAAAAAAAATTGGAAATTGCAATTCAAAGACAATACCATTTACAATAACACAAAAATATGAAACGCTTAGGCATAAATCTGGCCAGAGCTGTGCAAGATTTATACTGAAAACTACAAAACATTGCTGAGAGATGTTAAACAAGACCAAACTAAATGAGGAAATATCCCATTGCCTAATTCAAAGTCCTGAAGATTTATACCTATGTTTTCTTCTCAAAGTTTTATAGTTTTAGCTCTTACATTTGGGTCTTTGGTTCATTTTGAATTAATGTTTTTATACGATGTAAGTCAGGGGTCCAACTTCATTCTTTTGCATGTGGATATCCAGTTACCCCAGTACCATTTGTTAAAGATCCTGTTTTTTTCCTCCATTGAATGATGTTGGCACCATTGCAGAAAATCAGCTTATCATAAATGTGAGATTGTATTTCTGGACTCTCAAATTCTGTGCTATTGATATATGTCTGTCTTTACACCAGTACCACACAGTCTTACTTGCTGCAGATTTGTAGTAAATTTTGAAATTGTGAAGTTTGAGTCTTCCAACTTTGTTATTTTTCAAGATTGTTTTGGCATTCTAGGTCTGGACAACTGATTCTTGGCAAAAATAGAAATGCAATTTAGTAGAGAAAGCATAGTCTTTTCCACAAATACGGTTCTGGAACAAGTGGATATCCATATGCCCTTGATTTTTTGCTCTCTTCTATCTGTGATCACAGCTTTTGGCTCAACCCCTGTTTTCTGAAATGCTTCTGTTCTTCTGGAAGTTGGTTTCTTATTTCTTTTCAAAAACATAAATTAAATTAGGTTTATTGAATTTAAATATTCTTGGTCTGTGCTTTCTGTTTTTGAAGGCTGTGCCTTTTCTCTCCATTCATAGACTGTTTCCTGAAATCTGGGAGTGTGAGGAGCTTAAAGGGAAACCTGACTGCTGGGAGCTGCGGAGACATCATGTGAATTCTCTTCTGTGCCTTCTCCAGACAAATGGCCTTCCTTCCTGCTGGATGGCCCTGGGGAAGGGCCAATGTAGCCACAGCCACAAAGATTCAGGCACCTGCAGGGCCTTCAAACACAGGCAAATGCATGGGGTGACTTCTCTCGCTTGGTTTCTGAAGGAGAAAAGGCCTCCCCAGCATCACCGTCCACTTCCACACCTCTCCATGAGCATAACATATGTCTACCAGACATAAGTCAAGCATCTAGTGCATACAGATGTCCAGCTAACCTGCATCACAGGCCTGAGGGGGCCTGGATTGGGCCATTGGCAGGGCAGAAGAGCTCTGTGCATAGTGAGACAGGTTTTTTTTGGTTTGTTTTTGTTTTTTTGAGACAGAGCCTTGCTCTGTCGCCAGACTGGAGTACAGTGGCACAATCTTGGCTCACTGCAACCTCCACCTCCTGGGTTCAAGGAATTATCTTGCCTCAGCCTCCCAAGTAGCTGGGACTACAGGCATGTTCCACCACACCTGGCTCATTTTTTGTATTTTAGTAGAGACGGGGTTTCACCATGTTAGCCAGGATGGTCTCGATCTCCTGACCTCGTGATCAGCCCACCTCAGCCTCCCAAAGTGCTGGGATTACAAGCAGTGAGACACTTTTATTATTCCTCCTACATGTAGTACTGAGATCGCAACATTTTCTCTACCAAATTCCCTTCCCTGAATCATGATGAGTTTTTCAGTATCCAAAGCTATAAAACTGAGCTTTTAGAAGACTATGTATTTGCTAGTAGTTGAAGGTTGGAGCTGTGGAGTCAGACTGCTGGGTATGTGGTCTTGCGCACAGTGCTTAATACAGTGGCTCTCAGAGTGTGGTCCCTGATCCAGCAGTATCAGCATCCAATTTTTAGGCCCCCCACCAAACCTACTGAATTAGAATCATTGGGTGGGACTCAGCATTTCATATTTTAACCAGCCCTTCAGGTGATCCTGATGCACCTTGGCTGTTAAAGAGCTCACCTGTTATCCAGATTTCATATCCTGCTTCTGCCATTTGCTACCTGTTACTTAAGATCTCTGGGTCTCAGTTTCCTCATCTATAAAATGGGAATGATAATGGTACTAGCCTCCATAAGGCTGTTGTTCCAATTAATAGAATGAGCCATATAAACCACTTAGGATGTACTTATTAATCATTAATTATATATAAGTGTGTGTGTGTGTGTGTGTGTGTGTGTGTGTGTGAATTTCCCTTGCCTTAGCTGTTTATGAAGATTCATGGTCATGTATAATAGTTGTATAACACATCTTAAAATTGTACAAAGAAACTTGTATATGATGGCCCTAATCATTTTGATAACAAGCAAGGTAGGTATTATTATCTTCATTGGACACATGGAAAACAGGGGCCCAGAGCATAACATTTTCTCAGGGTCACAATGAGAAAGTTATGAGTCTAGAATACAAACCACTTCTGCCTTGAACATTTGTGTCTTTTCATTACATCATGAGTTCTCAGAGTACAGGCCTGCAATCTTGGTTGACACAGATAAAATTGTTTTAATTTAGGTACCTATATTTGTCCACTATGGGAAAAAAGATATGGTGATGCTGTTAGTTAAATATAAAGTTCTTGGCGGCACCCAGCTTGGCATGTGACTTAACACTGCTTCTTGCAATTCCTCATTCCAAACAGGGAGGCTGTTTGGTGCAACAGGCACTGGAATGGAACATATCAATCCAGCTCCAACTTCTGACTCCAACATTTCTTATCTGAGTGTGTGACCTTGAACGAGGTACCTTGCCTCTTAGAACTTCCTTTTCTTCTTTTGTAAAATGGGGTACAATCCCTCCACTACCCAGCTCCCAGAACAGCACTGGGTCTCAAGTTGAATGATGTGGAAGATGTGGAAGCACTTTGCAAATCATAAAGTGCATGTACAGTGATCGGATTGGAAGGAAGAGTTTGCCAAAGATGAATTCTGCTGGCCCCTGCCAGCTCTAAACGGCTCTGTGGTCTGGCAAGGCCAAGGCAATGTGCAGCTGGTGGGAGGTAGGTGGGGACTAGTGGAAAGTTAGTCAGGATGTGTGGTCTGACCCTTGTTGGGGAGTGGCCTGCCAGGATAGAGGGAAGTCAGAGGCCCTTCCAGGGAGCCCCCAGGCATATGCCATCAGCTCGGGACAAGCCACTGCTGCCCTGCTTCCTAGTTAGCCAGAGACCCTCCGGAGTCAGACCCAAGGAGTCCACTCAAAATGAAACAAGTTCTTGTCCCGGCTACCACTTCCCAAGATGACACTGGGCAGGACCCTCACTTCTCTAGGCCTTTGTTTTATAAAACAAAGTGGCATGTGCCATCTCTCAAGAGAAAAGAAAAGCAAAAAACCAAAACCAAAACAAAACAAAATCAATAAAAGATAAAAAATGGCGTATCCTCAACTATTCCACCAACCCTTTTATTATTCCTCCTATGTGTAGTACTTAGATCTCAACATTTTCTCTACTAAATTCTCTTCCCTGAATAATGATGAGTTTTGCAGTGTTCAAAGCTATATAACTGAGCTTTCAGAGGACTATTTGCTGATAGTTGGGGGTTGGGGCTGTGGAGTCAGGCTGCTGGGTGTGTGAACTCCGGCACAGTGCTTAACCCCTATGGCACTTAGTGTCTCCATCTGCAAATTAGGACTCATAAACATACCCATCTTACAGGATTGAAGATCAGTGAGATGATGTGAGAAGGGCTTCACCTTACTTCTAGTAGTTAAGCTCAATGGGAAGCTATCACTGTCACCAGCAACACCAGGGTACAGAGGGACCAGCTGGAGCTGATTTCAGAGAAAAGTCAAGACACTGGATACTTTTATGAACCCATGAGCCCTCACACAGGGGCTATATACTGCTTCTTTTCAGCTTTTGAAAGAACCAAGAATAGTCTGAGCACCCCAAGTCCAGGGACCCCAGCCTAGGAACCTCTGTCCCAGAGTATCATAAAGCTGCTTCCATCTCTGACATTCAAGGTCTCAGAACATCTCAGCTGTGCCGAGGGTCAGCCAAGCCTCTTAAAAGAAACCTGCGTGGTCAGCAGCAGCTGGGCCTGCAATGAGGCCAAGGTAGACCACAGGAGGAGCCACGGCAACCCAGAGTCCCGCCTCCCAGGACCAGAGTCCCTGAAGAAAAGACGCACATCAGAGGAGAGCTCACAGCCTCCTGTTCAGTGCATCCGGGAACTAAATCTCCATGCCCCCTCCCACCTCTCTGATCTGAAAAAGGCCAGGAGGGAAGGAAATGGTTATTTCAAAGGCTGGACAATCCCCCTTTGCAGACAAGGTCAGAGAGTCTGAGTCTTGAGCTCTCCAAGGAACTACTGAAAGCCAGAACTGTGCCTGCTTCCTTTTCTTCATTTCTCCTTTCCTTTCTTTGCAGTCCTGTTCTAAATGTAGATCTGTAATCCCAGCTACTCGGGAGCCTGAGATGAGTGGATCGCTTGAGTCCAGAAGTTCAAGGCCAGCTTGGGCAACATAGGAAGATCCCTGACTCTAAAAAAAATTAAAAATAAAAGTATGCAGGCATGGTGGCATGCACCTATAGTCCCAGCTACTTGGGAGGCTGAGGCAGAAGGATTGCTTGAGCCCAGGAGTTTGAGGCTGCAGTGAGCTATGATCACAGCCCTGCACTCCAGCCTGGGTGACAATCCAACCCGATCATCATATAAATGACCATAAATAAATACTTATTTATTGCTAAAAATAAATAAGTAAGCAAATAAGATCTTGGAGGCCATGATTCAGGCTGTCAAAGAACAGAAACCTAGCCATCAAAGGGAGGGAAAAACCTCAGGATCTGGGTGTTGTACGGGTGATCTCAGGGTAACCCACACACTAGTGAAGTCTCCTGCAGAAAAAGCCAATGTGATGAGAATGACACAGAATCCCTCACTCTGTGGAGCCTTCGTGCCCATTCTCTCTCTGGCTCCTCACACCAAGCCCCAGAGACATCCAAGGCAGGGCTTCTTATTCCCATTACACAGAGGAAGAAAGTGACAGCCAGGAAGAAGATGATAATATGAAAAACCGTAGCTAACTTTCATTGAGCACTCACTAATTTGCCAAGTAAGGCACTAAGAACTTTACATGCATTATCTCATTTAATCCACACAAGTGCCCTTTGAGGTAGGCATTATTGCTATTCCCATTTTACAGATAGGGAAATTAAGGCAGATCTGCCAGATGTCCAAGCCCACACTCATAATCACTGGCTACAACTGCCCCTGCCCAAGAACCACACAATGAGAGACTGGGAGGCTCAGGAGCCAAGTCTGGGTCTTCTGCCTCCAGGTTCGGTGCTCTTTCCCTGCCGCCATTCTGCTTCCTTGTGGTCAGTGTAAGGATGGCTATTCTAATACTCAGATCTATATAAAAAAAGGAACCAGTTGTGCGGGAGGGATTGAGCACCCCATCACTGAGAGGCATCCTAGCCAAATCTAGATGATCGCTTGGTGGAGCGCTATGGAGGTAATGGGGGTGGGGCTTAAGGCTCCTTCCAGACATGGGGAGGCAATGAAATTCATTATAGTTGCCCAGAAAACCTCCAGAAAGATGTCTAGGTCCCATCTTTTCTTTCTTCTCTCGTGTCATTCATTCTTTCTCTTAACTTATTGAGAGCCCACACTGTGCCAGATCCCAGGCTATGTAACAAAGGACCAGACAGACTTGGGCCCTGCCCTCCAGAACATATGCTCCAGTGACCTCTATCCCTAGCTAACGTAAATAGGACTCCTCTGCCAACCAAGATGTCCCAGCTCTAGACCATGGCTCCTTCCGTTGACTTTCCACCAACTCCTCCTTGATGCTGAAACCAAAGCTATGCAAATATCACCTTGGGACTCTTAACATACTGTTCGTGGGAATGTGAATTAGCACAGCCACTGTGGAAAACAAAATGGAGATGTCTCAGAAAATTGTAAACAGAACTACCCCCTGACCCAGCAATCCCACTACTGGGTATTTATCCAAAAGAAAGGAATTCAAGTGTACCAAAGGGACACCTGCACTCGCATGTTTCTTGCAGCACTATTCACAATAGCTAAGATATGAAATTAACCTAAGTGTCCATCAATAGATGGATGAATAAAGAAAATGTGGTGTGGATACACAATAAAATACTCTTCAGCCATACAAGTGAATGAGATGTCATTCACAGCAACAAAGATGGAACTGGAGGTCATTATGTTAAGTGAAAAAGCCAGGCACAGAAAGACAGATACCGCATGTTCTCACTCACACGTGGGAGCTAAAAAACTTGATCTCATGGGCCTATAGAATAGAATAATTGATACCAGAGACTGGGAAGAGTGGGTAGGTAGGTGGGAGGGGGATGATGAAGAGAAGGTGATTAATGGGTACAAACATACAGTTAGAAGAAATAAGTTCTAATGTTTGATATCTGACTAGGATGACTATACTTAACAACAAACAATATTTTATATATTTCAAAGTAACTAGAAGAGAGGACTTGAAATGATACCAACACATAGAAATAAATGATAAATACTCAAGGTAACAGATACCCCAAATACCCTTACTTGATCATTACACATTCCATGAATATAAGACTCATATATGCCTTATAAATGTGTATAACATTACATGTCGACAAAAGAAATAAAAATTCATCATAGTTTTAAAATTATAATTAGACTGATAAAGAAAAGAAAACTTGGAAGATGAAAGTGAATTCAATGAACCTGGCCTAACATAATTAGCACAGTTGATCTTTCGTATGTGTATATGGAGTCCTTATTAAAACATTGACATATTATACAACAAATAACAAAAATAAAAGGCAATTTCCAGACTTTTGAGGAAAAAAAAAATGCCACCTGGTCTAAGACACCTTCTCTGGTATTCCCAGCAGAAGTGCTGCTCCATCTGCCCGGCTCCGTGCCCCCTGCAGGGGCCTTCCCTATCTCACAGGCAGTTGGGTTGATCTGTTCTGTATTTCACATAGATGTTGGATGCAGGGGATGTTCTGGGACCACATGCTCATGGAATACAGGGACTGTGTCCAATTCTGGTATCCCAAGACCAGGTATCCCAGCACAGATAAGATGCTCATTCATTCATTCATTCATTCATTCAACAAATATGTATTGAGCAGCTGCGAAGTGTCAGGCCCTGTTCAGTCACTGGGTTTCCAATAGCAAACAAGGCAGGCAAGAAGCCTGCCCTGGTTTATATTCCAGTGGGAACTACTAGATGAACAAGCCAATGACTAAATGAATATGCATTGAATCCTGAAAACCCTTTTTGAGACCCTACACTTAGAAAAAGGTGCATTTTTGGACTGTTTGCATATCCACAGGCCAAATGTTTATCTACACTAAGTGAGCTCTTGAAGGAAGCCTACCTTCCTCTGTGGCATGAGTGTTTAAAAATTGCCGGGAAGGGATCGTGTCAGAATTAGTCTTCCCTGCTTTGGGAATCCTGAGCTATTGAGGTGTTAGCCAAAGGCTTGAATAAAATAAAATAAACTAAGCTTTAGAGTGAGAGAAATGATTCAATTTCAGGAAACACCAGGCCTAGGGACAGTAATAACAAAAATAATCACAGCAAACATTTACACAGCACATACTATGTGCCAGACCCAGGAGAATCCCTGAGTTCCCAACAGATGACAAGGCCATGTCAGAAGGAAGGAGAGGCCATGAGGGGGTTGACCCTGACTAGCGCCATCCCCTGGGACCGGGCCATTGTTCACTTGGGCTCTAACTGTCCTGTGATTCACAGCAAGCTTTGAGGCCCAGTGCCTTTGAATTTCCCAGGAATTCAATGGCAGAAAAGACAGGTCTTCCCAAGCAAAAGGACGTTTTCCTCCCTAAAATAGAAAAACTGTGCTCAGGGAAGGAAATTCCTTGGAATAATGGAAGCATCTTTACTCCCTGAAAAGAAGGTTGGAATGCACATTTATTGAGCATTTACTATATGCCAGGCACTGTGCTTAGATTTGGTTTACACTGCCATTTACTCACTGCTGGGTACTATTTTATTGTGGGATGAAATAGACACTGTCAATCCCCAGGGCTGACCAGGATGTATCTCTCCTCCTCTCCCTCCTTCTTCTCCTCTTCCTTCTGGTCTTCCTCTCACTCCCCCTCCTCTACCTTCTTCTCCTCTTCCTCTTCCTGATATATTCCCCACTTCTCTCATCAACATTTGCATGTATTCATGCCATAAACACCCACAGAGCATCCACTACATGCTGGGCACTGTGCCTGACATTGAAGATGAGGAAGGGAGCAAGGTAAACACTCAGGGGCCCACAGTTCATCAGCCCAGGTGCCCAGGCTGGAAACATGAACACCACCTGCAACTTCTGACTTCCTCAGCCCCTGCATGGTTGCTCAATGAGTCCTGCAATAGGCCCCTTTCCCTCCATCTCCACTGCCAAAGCCTTAGCCCAGATCTTCACCCTCCCTCACCATGGTCACCATCCAGCTCCCTCAGCCTCCCTCTGGTATTGCCTTCTCCAGCTCTTTCTCTGCAATGCAGCCAGAGGGACTTCTGTAGAACACATCTAGATCTGTTTGCTCCCTTGCTCAGAGCCTTACGTGGCTACCCTCAGGAGAAAGTCCAAGCTCCCTGACCAGGTATTCAAGGCCCATCCTGACCCCTCTTTTTTTTTTCTCTCTCTCTTTCGGGCACTGAGCTTTGCTCTTGTTGACCAGGCTACAGTGCAATGGCGCGATCTCGGCTCACTGCAACGTCCACCTCCCGGGTTCAGGTGATTCTCCTGCCTCAGGCTCCTGAGTAGCTGGGATTATAGGTGCCTGCCACCACACCTGGCTAATTTTTGTATTATTAGTAGAGACGGGGTTTCACCATGTTGGCCAGGCTGGTCTTGAACTCCCGATCTCAGGTGATCCGCCCACCTCGGCCTCCAAAAGTGCTGGGATTACAGGCTTGAGCCACCACGCCCGGCCCATCCTGACACCTCTTGCTCCAGTAGGATTGGACTGGCAGGAGGTGAGCTGTGGGTGGTGGAGCAGTTGGTTCCCAACCACCCACTGACTCCTTATCAGCCAGGTACACATGCACACAGACCTCCGTACCCACCCAGAGACACATGGGCACAAACACACACGTTCAGGTGCACCCTGGGGTATAAACAAGCAAGTCCATTTATGCTGACACCCATGCATGTAGATATAGCAGCCAGATTTAGCAAACCAAAACACAAGATGACCAGTTACATTTGAATTTCAGATGAATAACATATTTTTAGTGTAATTATGTTCCAAATGCTGCATGGGACAAGCTTATACTAAAAAATAATTTGATGCTCATCTGAAGTTCAGATTAAATTGAGCATCCTGTATTTTATCTAGTGACCCTACAAACAGAGAATGGCTAACACAAAGACCAACCCTACACACACATATTACACAGCTTACACACTTATACACATTACATACTTACACTACTTACACGTGCAATTCACGTGTGAGCGTGCACCTCACACTGTTGTGCTTTCTAGACTAATGGGCATCTCACCGCCCAGGACCAAACCGGAACACTGGCCAGCTGCAGAAAGCTCTTCAGGTAAACATTTATTCGGTGAATACATGCCTAATTAACAGGAATTCCTGGACATCCAGCTCCTAAAATGTTGTGTGCCCAAAGTAATCCCTGCGGAAACTGGGCTTTCACTAAGCACAATGCCCTGTGTGGATGGCAGCAGGGAGAAGAGTCTATGGGGCCTGAGCCTCTCATTCCCTCCTGTTCTTTTCACAGATTTCCAGAGCAGAGTTCAGGGCCTATAAGCTCCCTTTCCAAACAAGACCTCCTTGTCCCAGCTGGAAGGCTGCCTAGGATCATGAGAAAGTCACAGAATTTAAAGCCAGACAGAAATATGTTCACAAATTCGACTTCCACATATCTGCGCTGTGTCCTTGAGCAAGTCATTTGCCATCTCTGTAGAATGGAAATGTTCCACTAATAAACCAACTCCTTTGGGTTACAAGAGTTGCTAAACAAGATAATGTATGTGGAAGACGTTTTTTAGAGTTTTGGATAAAAACTTGCTCCTGGGGTTGTAAGTGAAGCACAGAAGCGGAGAATGTGATGAAACTTTGGGACAACTAAAGTCAGGCATTAGTATCAATTAAGTACCGTAGAGTCACATCCTAAGTAAATTAGGTTCTAAATTCAGCACATACAGGGAAAATGCTTATGTCCAAAACAGTCTGAAAACCTTTTAGGATTGTGTACACAGCGTTGTACAATGGCAAACAAGAATACTTATGTACACTGGAAATTCAGGACCTCTGAAATAGACCAAAGGGAGAAACAAAAGGAACTTCTTCTATGCAAATGTCTGGGCATATTCTGATTTTAAAATGGCCAGCAAATCCCTAGTGATGAATGGCAAGAGTGGAGAATACTGAAATTTCTTCTTGCCTGCAGGGTTTCCTCTACTATTTTAAAACACTGAGCCTCTATGTAGTCAACATTAATACTTGTTCCTCAGCGTTTCTGGTTATTTTCCACCTGAGCACACAATAGGATTGTAGGTCCCTTCTTTGGCCTGTGAAATGGGAAGTGGTGTGTTACCACCAGGCAGAAGCATTCGAGTGCTGCTAAGCGATTCTTCATCTTCTCCTCCCCCTGCTGCAGTGGCCCACAGCATTCCAGGTGGTGAACCTTGAGTATCTAAGAGAGGTCGGTGTGAACATTGACCCCACAAACCTACAATGAACGTGGAACATGAGTGAGAAGTGACCCTTTGCCATTTTAAGCCATTCGTATTTAAGAGTTGTTTATTACTGAAGCAAAGTCCAGCCTATCCTGACTAATACACTTTAACATCTTGGTACATATTAATATATTTGCTTGTTGTTGTGAAGCTTTTTTTTCTTTTTTTTTTTTTAAAGGCAAGGTCTAGCTCTGTCACCCAGGCTGGAGGGCAGTGGCATGATCACAGCTCACTATAGCCTTGATCTCCCAGGCCCAGGAGATCCTCCCACCTCAGCCTCCTGAGTAGCTGGGACCACAGGCATGTGCCACCATGCTCAGCTAATTTTGTTTGTTTGTTTGTAGAGATGGAGGTCTCACTATGTTGCCTAGGTTGGCCTCAAACTCCTGAGCTCAACGGATCCTCCTGCCTCAGCTTCCCAAAGGGCTGAGAGTAAGCCATATCGCCCATCCACGGGGGAGGAAATCCTAAAATTACCTTATGACAAACACTTGAGGTGCTGGATACACCATTTACCTTGATGTGATTATTAGGCATTGCATGCCTATATCAAGATATCTCACGTAAGCCATAAATATATATGCCTGATATACCCATAAAAATTAAAAATTAAAAAAATTAAATAATAAAACAAACTTGTAAGTGAGATGAGCCTGATGGAACATCACTGTAATTGCATACCCTGCCTAGCCTCCTCCCAAACAGAATCTGTGGTAGCTTAATAAATCAAAATACATACTGGCAAACAGAGTCACTAAAATAACAATAGAGGAGAGAGAAGAATCCATTTAGGGAAGATGGGAGAGGATTGTACTTGGAAGTTTTGCCAAAAGCCAAGAATGACAGATTGAACCACGGATCAGTGAAAGCATTTAGGAGTAGGCATTAGAAGAAATTCTTGGTACCAAGAGGGTCTGGGCCAGAAGACTGGGAGGGAGGAAACCAATGTTTATTTTGTGCCTGCTGTGTGCCAGATACTGTGCTACATGCATTGAAATTGTAATTTCTTTATTATTCTCATTAAAACTCAGGGAAGTGAAAACTGAGTCTCAGAGAAGTCAAATAAGCTGTCTGAGGTCACACAGTAGAAGACTAAGGATTCAAATCCACATTGGCCTCATTCTTCCATCAGTGCTCTTATTGGAGCCATCAGGGGCTGAGTCTGGCAGGATGCACTCCCCACCATTTGTTCCAGGCATGGTTGCAATTTACTATGGCAGCAAGCTAGCATTCTCTTCCCAATAGCTCGGACGCGAAGGCCTGTTGGAGGGGACCGCAGTGTCCAGGTCTGCCCCACACAGGGTGGCCCTGCTTATGACTTCCTGTTCTGTATCCACAAGAGTCCCAGTCTCCTTGGGAGTGTCCTGTGAAGAGGAAACCGCATTCCAGGTCCAGATGCAGACAGCTGTGTGCTTCCTCCAGCCTGTGGTGACTCATACCGTGACAAGAAAGCCGCTTCTTTGCCTGGATTCCCTGTCCCAAAACCCTAATCTGGGGAAAGCTGCCTTAAGCTCCGTTAACACAAGGCCCCGTCCGGGCGGCTGGCGCTCTAGAGGGTGGGGTGCACCGATGCTGTCCACCGAGAGCAGGGTCCAGAACAAAGAGGAAATTCAGGGCGGGAGATCTTTTTTTTCTCCCTGGCGAGGCTCCTGCGGCCATCTGGTTGAGGGGGCTGTTATTCAAACCTCTGGATCGAAGTCTGTTTGTTTTTTAGGAGTTTGCAGCTGATTATTTTCATCAAATTCCCTGCAACCAACTGTGCTGGCTCCTTTAGCAGGCAAACCTGTGCAGCCAACATGTCCTCTCGGCTGGGTTCACGGCTCCCCTAGCAGGGAACCAGCAGCATCACTCTCTTCTTATCAATAAGGTCCCCCAGACCAGGGCAGGGCCTTCAGATCTGGATACCTGGGCCAGCCAACCGGTGGTCTAGCTGACATCAGAGACTGGGTGTAAACGAGGGACACTTGGGAAATCAGAAAGCTCCTGGTGGCCAGACCAACTCCAGTGGCCTTTGGTATAATCATTCCAGCTCTGAAAAGGCAGCACCAGCCCTTCCTGGGTATCTTCACTGTGCAGAAAAGCAGTGAAGAAGCCAGGCACAGTGGTTCATGCCTGTAATCCCAGCACTTTGGGAGGCCGAGGCAGGCAGATCACGAGGTCAGGAGATGGAGACCATCCTGGCTAACACGATGAAACCCCGTCTCTTCTAAAAATACAACAAAGTAGCCAGATGTGGTGGTGGACGCCTGTAGTCCCAGCTACTCGGGAGGCTGAGGCAGGAGAATCACTTGAACCTGGGAGGTGGAGATTTCAGTGAGCCGAGATGGCGCCACTGCACTCCAGCCTGGGTGACAGAGCAAGCAGTGAAGAGAAGATCCCAGAGATCTCTAGAGAGGATTGAGCTGGAGTTGGAGTTCAAATCACTCCAACCCTTTTGTTACATGGCAAATGAGTCTTCATTTATTCCTTTGGAGATTGGGAATAGTAACACCTTATCTCCCCTCAATGCCGTGTGTGTGTATGGAAATACATACACATAGAATAATACACGTGAAAGGCCTAAGACCATGCCTCCACATAGCAGGTTCTCAATAAATATTATTAGTTCTCCCTCTTCATTTCTTCAAGTCTATGATAACTTGGTCTTTCGTTCCTCTGGTTTGGAGGACAGGTGAGCAGCTGGTGTTCCTTGCTATAGCAAAAAGTGTGCAGAGAGTGGGAACTTTCCTTCAAGAGGCAATGAGAATGATCCATCTTCAAAGTAATCGCACAGACCATGAACTGATAACTTTTTACCCAGAAAGTAAAATCCAAATGGTTTGGTAAGATATAAGCTGAGTTACTCAATATGACTTCTGGACATCAGCCTGTCTTTGGGGTCAGAGTGATGGACTAGGGCCATTCGGTGGGAACAGAAATGATGGTTGTTCTGCACAAAGAAAGCGATGGTCCCCTCTACCATAGCAATTACAAAAAGCTCTATATGAAAGGCAACCCCCTTTATCTAAGAATCTAGGTTAGGGCAATTTCTAAACCAAAGTTTTTTTTTTCTTTGTACTGTAACTACTCAGCTCTTCTGCCTTTTGGAAATGAGAAAAATGGGGCTTCTTAAAATATCTTGCCTGGCTTCCCACTCCCAGCCTCCTGACCCCACAGCTGAGACAGCCCCAGATCCTTGGCTCTTTGCCGCGGTGTTCAGAGGGCTCAGCCCCCATGGGCCCGGCAGCTGGGCCTCCAAGGGGAAGGACTTTTGACTCATTCCTGATACCCGTCCTGGCCTTGCAGCCTGTGTCTTCCAAGATCATTGTAAGTGCCTGAACCCTAACTCCAAAGACGTGAGTCCTGATCCCAAACCTCAGGCCAGTGGCCATAGCCTGGGCTCCCAGACTTTCCCAAAAGCTGTCTGCTGGTCAAGACCCTCCCACAATGCCCATTCCCCAGCTCATGGCTACCACCCTATTTGCTACGAGCCCCTCTCTGAGTCACTAAATGCACTGCTCCAAGCCCAGCACCAGACTTGGTACCCATTGCTGTGTCCTTGAATTAGACCAGGCCAGGCCAGTCCACTTGCAGAATCATTTCACTGCCTAAGGATATGGCCCCAGGGAAGGTCACTACCCTGAGGAACTCACTGCACATGGGACAAGAGAGTTCTGTGAACGAACGAAGGAATGAATGAATGACAATATAATGCAAATTGCATTTGAGACTCACAGAACATGAAAAGTTTGGCTCAGAGGAGAAATAATCCACTCCACCCCAGGGGGTGAGTAGGGAGCCAGGGAAGGCTTTGGGGAGGAAAGTCTAACTTGGAGTTCAAAGCTGGAACAGGGAGACCAGAGGGGACAGTCCAGTTGTCATTTATTCAATGGTCACTTTTATCTTTACCATCATTTATCCCTTTTGTGGCTAATGCCCACTTCAGATTCACTTAATTCTAGCTCTGAACTGAAAATTCAGGGTAGGATCTTGTCCTAAGTTTAAAACTCTGGATTTCTCTCAAGTAGAATTGTTAGTACAAGGAGCCCTAAATGTGGAGTCAGAACACTTGAAGCCTTGGGTCTGTCAGATCTTTAGGAGCAACTCCTTGACCTCTCTCTGAGCTTCGATTTCCTCATCAGAAAAGTGGGAGAAACAATTCTGTCCCGCTCACCTCAGAGGGCAGTTGTATGTTTCAGATGAAGTCACACACATGAACCTGCTTCATGGATACCAGACTTCTCTGGCCCCACGAGAGTTTATTAAAGCAGCAAGACTTCCCCCTGGGCTGCTCTAAGAGCTTATCAAAAAATCAGGGTAGCTACAAGAAAAAATCTAAAGCTTCAGTTCCCCCCATTTAGCATGCCTATAATTCCTGGCTTGTTGGTCAACATATGCCTTACAAATGAGCTCTTACCAGGCCTGGCATTTTGTATCTATTTTCTCCTGCAACTGTTCTTCGGTAGAGAAATTCTACCTGTGCAACAAAGATGCAGGCTCAAGGTCACTCAGAATGAACTTCTGTGTGTGCCAGATGGGTGGTTTTGACACAGCAAGGTGTGTGAGGAAGAAAAGAAGAAAAGAATGAAGGGAAGAAGGGAGGGAGGATACAGTAAAGGAGGGAGGGAGGGCACTCCATTTGAGGAAAAGGAGACCACCTGCCTCTGAAAACCTTAGTGAACGGTACAGATAGGTACACACTGCTAACCTGCTCCTGACCTCTCCAGGAGAGGCCCAGGGAGGGAGAGTTCTGGAGAGGTCCCTAGAGGTGGAAGTGGCTTTCAATTGCTTTTCAACTGGCTTCTATGGGAAAACAGGAAGAAAGCAATCAGATCAGGGAGCTCTCAAAGGTTGAGGTTCTCAGAGCTGGTGAGAGCCCGTTGATTTCTGAGCCAGAGGACAACTGTGGGAAGAAATGCCAAACACTAAGACCTAGGTTGGTGCAACGGAAGAAGGAACCTTAGGTCCGAGTCCAGAAGTGGGGCCCGGATGTGCTTTGTACATGGCCCAGGACAAGTCACTTCTATCCTCTGGGTCTCGGTTTCCCCTTGTATGCAGCTAGAGAGCTGGATTGTGTGAGCTCTAAGCATCTTTCCAGAAGTGACCTGTGTCGTCTGTGATGCAGCTGTCCATGATGCAGAAACTCAAGGAATGGAGGAGGCTGGTTCCCTGGAGGCCACGCCCCTCCTCTCTGCCCACTGGATTTCCATCCTCATCCACACTCACTGGTTCAGTTCCTAGCAGAAGAAGCCTGCTCATAGTCATTGACCCAGCCTTACAGGGTCTGTCCACCGGCTGCCCTGTTCACTCCTCCCAACAATCCTGTGGGCAAAAAATAATAACTATAGCCGGCTGAGTGATGTTCTGTGCCAAGCACTATTCTAAGCCCTTTCCATTTTTATAATAATTTTACTTAATTCTCACCATAATCACATGACATATAGGTATTGTTGTCCCCATTTTACTGATGTCCCCTTGCCCTGCCACACATGAGCAGGTGCACAGAAGGGCTCCTCTACATGTCAGTGACCCCAAGCCTCTGAGCCTGACCTCTACCCTCTGCAGCCCCTTTGGCTGGAGGAGCTGCACTCCAGTCCCCAGGCCCGCACCTGCCTGCTTGCATTAGGCTTCTAATTCTTCCTGGCTGTCCTTGGCTCTGGTGTCCCTCCTGCCAAAGGGAGGTCTTGAGAAATCATTCTCCTGATGCCAGCAGGGAGAGGCCACTCAGGTGGGCTGGGTCTTCAGGGAGACGATGCATTTCTTCTTACAAGTCTGCTCCTCCCAGGAGAAGGGCTGGCCCACCCAAGGCCCCCTGGGCAGCCTGGACAAGTGTCTGTTCTAGGAAACTGACCCAATGTTTCTTCCTTCCTCGCCTCCCAGAGGACCCAGGGTTATGTCTGCAGAGCCAAGCCCTCCACCTGCATCCCAGACCCCAAGGCCTCCCTCCCGGCACTTCCTGCCCTCCCTGTCAGCCCTGTCTCTCTCCTGCTATACTGATTCCTTCCCATTGTCCACAGCTAAAATGCCGCAGAGAGCGCCCCAATGTGAAGTCAGTAAACTGCAGATAAAATCCGATTCTGACGCTGACCGAATATGTGACTCTAGACAAGGTCAGTCATCTTGCCGAGTCTGTTTCCTTACCTGGGGATTGGGGTTCTGAGGTTATGGTTCAGCACTTTCTCTCTTGTCTGATTTCCTGCTGCTCCTCCTCTTGTCACTTCTGTTCCATCCAGACCTGTCTCCTGTCCGCCGATTATTTAAGAATTTCATTCAGTAAATAGGCTGAGCCCACAAGCCCTGATATGAAGAAGTCTACAGAATGGTGGGACAGGGAGATGATAAACAGGCAATCACAAGTCAGTGTCCTAAGAACTATGAGGCCCAAAGTGGAGGGTGCTGGGAAACTGAGGAAAGGCATCACGCGCAGGCTCAGAATGCCTGTGAAGGCTTCCCAGGGAGGAGGCAGCAAGCCAAGAGCTGAGGGCTAGTAGGAATCAGCCTCCGGGCTAGGTTCAGTGGCTCATACCTGTAATCCCAACACTTTGGGAGGCCGAGGTGGGCAGATCACTTGAGGCCAGGAGTTCGAGACCAGCCTGGCCAACATGGTGAAACCCCGTTTCTACTAAAAATACAAAAAAAATTAGCCGAGTGTGGTGGCGGCATGCACCTGTAATCCCAGCTACTCTGGAGGCTGAGGCACGAGACTCTTTTGAACCCGGGAGGTGAAGGTTGCAGTAAGCCAACATGGCACCCCAGCCTGGGTGACAGAGCGAGACAGTCTCTCCCTCAAAAAAGAGAATCAACCTGTAAAGCGTGGGGAAGGGGAAGAATATTTCAGGCAGAGAGAGCAGCGTATCCCAAGACCCTCAAACAGGAAAAGGTCAGTAGATTAGGGGAAATGTATATGGTTTAGTTTGATTGGACAATATCACGCCCATAGGTATGCAGACACGCACGTTTGTATGTATGTATCTGTGTGCTTAGCCATGTTGGGGCAGGGGAGGAGAGAGAGGTGAGCCTGGAGAGATGAGCAGGCACTGGCTCCTCACACAGAGCCTGTGGGTCACTCGAGCCTGGGAGTTTTACAGGGAGCAGTGAGGGTCCACTGGAGGGGTTTTAAGCAGGGAAGGGGCATGATCAGGTTTGCGTTTTAGAAAGATTCCTCTCTCTTCCAGGGAAAATAGAAGAAGGAAGGAGAAATTTGATTTTTTTTTAACAAAAACATTGACAACACCAAGTGACTGTGAGGATGTGAAGCTACTGGAATTCTTATTTCACAGACACTAGGGGAGTGCACATGGAATCTGGCACTGCCATGTTAAAGAACCTTTAGCAATACCCAGTAGAGTTGAAGATCTGTGTATTTTTGGCCCAGTGTCTTAGTCCATCCAGGCTGCTATCACAAAGTGCCATAAACTGGAAGCTGAGAAGTCCAAAGTCAGATTGCCAGCAGAGTCAGTGCCTGGTGAGGGAACCACTACCTGATTCATAGATGTTGCCTTCTTGCTGTGTCCTCACATGGTAAAAGGGGTAAAGGAGCTTTCTTTGGCCTATTTTATAAGCACACTAATCCCATTCACAAGGGCAGAGCTCTCATCACCTAATCACCCTTCAAAGTCCCCACCTCCTAATACCGTTACCTTGGGGATTAGGTTTCAACGTACGAATTTTGGAGGGACACCAACATTCATACCATAGCACCCAGCAATTCCATTTCTCGGTTTCTACCCTAGGAAAAAGCCACACACACATGTGCCCAAAGAGATATATGGAAGGATATTCACTGCAGTGCCATTTTTAATAGTGAAAAAGTAGAAACGAGCTCACGAGGCATCTATAGGGAAACAGGTAAACGGTGATTCATTCATACAATGGGATGCTCTACAGCAGTTAAATGAATTAACTAGATCTCCACTGATATAGTTTGGAAGTTTGTCTCCCAATCTCATGTTGAAATGTGATTCCCAGTGTTGGAGGTAGAGCCTGGTGGGAGGTGACCGGATCGTGGGGGCAGATCCCTCATGAATTGTTTAGCTCCATCCCCTTGGTGATGAGTGAGTTCTCGCTCAGTTCACATGACATCTGGTTGTTTAAACGTATGTGGCACCTCCTCCCTCACTCTCTCGCTCCCACTCTGGCCATGTGACATGCTGGCTCCCCATTACCTTCCACCATGATTGTAAGTTTTCTGAGGCCTCACCAGAAGCAGGTGCCAGCACCGTGATTTCTGTACAGTCTGCAGAACCATGAGCCAATTAAACTTCTTCTCTTTTTAAATCACCCACTCTCAGGTTTCCTTTGCAGCAATGCAAGAATGGCCTAACACATCCTTGTATCAAGAATAAATCTGAAAAACAATGAGCAGTGGAGAAAGAAAGACAAGTTGCAAAAGGATATGAACCTTATGTATGTGAGCATTACCAATGAAAATACACAAAATGCCATATATGCTTTGTGAATGTAGCATCACTAGAAAAAGTAGAAAACCATGTAGGAATAATGGTCAATCTAACAGAACATTAGAAAGGGGAGGGAGGGTTAAGAGGTAGAGCAGGAATTCAGCTGAAACTATCATACTTCTGTAAAAGAACTGAAATGAATATGCAGAAATGTTTATATCTATTGAATCAAAATGATGGTGTCTTGGTGGCCCTCGCATTGTTTACTATACTTTTTGATATGATTGAAGTATTTTGTCAATTAAAAAAAAAGATCAACAATATCAATCCATTGGTGGGGAGCAAGACAAGAAGAAGGTAGATATGTTGAAGGCTTAGGTTGTGTCCAGGCAAGGGGTGCTAGTGACTTGGACCAGGGTGGGGCCCAGGGGGATGGAGAGAAGCGGCTGTAAATGAACGATGTTCAGGAAGTAGAATGCACACAACTCTCTGCTTGTATGAAGTCCTTCCTTCCTTCTCCCCTCTAATCTGGGGCACCTAAATGGAGTTCTGCCTTCTCCAGGAGACTTCCCCAGCCAGTCCCCAGAGTTCTCTCTGCTCTTCCATCCCATAGCCTTTGCAGTATTGTTCACTCCTGGGGGCACTTTATGCAACAATGCCTGAACTTGTGGTGTTCATATGTCTCCTCTCCCTAGAAAAACTATAAGATTTTGCAGGGCAAGGACCTTCCCTTATGCTCTTGATGGGTTTCCAGACATGTCTGTGTGACCAGGGCTTTACATCATGCCAGGCCCATGGCCAGTGCTGGAGAATTTCTAGTTGAATGGATGAATAAGCAGATAAAAAATGAGTTCCAGAAAGACTTAAGGAATGCCAAGAAGCAATGTGGCAGCCCTGAATTGAAACCATGGCTTTGCCATTAACAAGTAGTAACCTTGGAAAAGTCACTTTCCCTTTCTGAATCTGTTTCCCCAGCTATAAAATGGGGATAACTCCCATCGCTCAGAATTAATACTTACGGATGTTATACGTTGCTTATGTTTGCCTATGTATATTATATATTATGGATCTACTATCCGTAATACTATCCACAATATATCTGAGAGGCCGATCACTTCCTCACCAATCACACTTATGTTTTATAGAACTCTCCTTGTTCTTAGCCCAGAAACTATGGTCTTTTGTATCAGGTGACCCTGCTCCTTCTGCTGACAGCTGATTGAACAAGGGGTGAATCTCTGGCACAGGATGGGCCAAGCAGATTCTCTCTTCCAAAAATTTGGTATTGAAACACAGAGACCTAGTCAGTTGACATGCATTCATCAAATTTTTGGGCCAGGCATGGTGGCTCATGCCTGTAATCCCAGCACCTTGGGAGGCCAAGGCTGGGGGACCACTTGAGGCCAGGAGTTCGAAACCAGCCTGGTCATCATGTTGAAACCCTGTCTCTGCTAAAAATACAAAAATTAGCCAGGCATGGTGGTGCATGCCTGTAATCCAAGCTACTCGGGAGGCTGATGCAGGAGAATCACTTGAACCCAGGATGCAGAGGTTGCAGTGAGCCTAGATTGCATCACTGCACTCCAGCCTGGGCAACAGAGCAAGACTCTGTCTCAAAAAAAAAAAAAAAAAGTTGATGAGCAGCCCCCTCTAACCATGCCCTGAAATTGCATACCTGTATACTTTAGCTGATGTGCTGCAATGCAAGACTCAAGCCTAGGAATTGGGGTGGAAAGAGAACACTGCCTCTCTCTCTCCTGCCACATATAACAGCCTGCCTTGTACTCGGGGCTTTTGTGGACAAGCCTTCCCTCTCCTACAAGGCCAAGCCTGAATTGTCCCTGCCTTCTCCACAGCACTTAGCCTAGTGCCTGACCCTGAGAAGGTGCTCCAATAACAGGAGTTCAGATGAATCATGTTAGATTTGCATGGAAAGGAACTAAGACTCATGTGGGAGAAAGAAAGCAAGCTGATGGGGGCAAAAAAAAATCCAAATCATAGAAGGTAAGCTTTAAGCAATTAGAGATGTTTAACTTATTGCAGAGAAAGCTTGTGGACAGCAAACAGGAAAAGGGATTTGACATTCTCTGTGTCTAAGCGTTACAGAGATGTGAGTTGTGGCTCCACGCCAGGGAAAGCTTTCAGTCAGAACTGCTCAGAGACACACTGGGCTGTCTTATGAGCCTCTCTGTTCTCAGAGGTGCACAAGAAACTGAGTACCACTCAGCAGCTACACAGATACCTACGGAGTTGGATGTTCTGCAAAATTCCTTTCAATTGGGAGGGTCTAAGTTTATACATTTATTTATTAGTGCACCCTCAATGAAATTGTTTTAGTTATCATTAGTCAAAGTTTTAGTTTTTAATGAGGCCCCTCTGGAACCTTGGCCATGTGCTCTGAAAAATCAGACACAGAGTAGCCATGGAATAACTGTTAAGATTTATTATTTCAGTTTTTATTATGCAGTTTATTAATGTTGGGTAAAGTTTTAAGAAAAGCTTTTTTGTCCTAAAAAATATGAATGGGGTGCCAGTCATCTTCAAAAGAGGAAAACTTGCTAACAAGAAAATGGTGTTGTTTTGGTGTTAACCTAGAAGTAGAAAAAAGAAAGCAAGTTCCCAGCAGAATGGATGGCATATGCTCCCCATGTGGATGTGTACTGCTCTCCTTCTTTCTACAGCCTCTCCGTAGTCATGAAAAGGACAAAATCAGAACTAAGACCAGGTCGGCTTGCAGAATCCAGTGGAACTTTGTTGTCTTTGTGAAACCAGCTGACTAAAGAGGAATAGACAATTATCTAAAATTGTGTAGGAGTAACAATCCCCCCTGCTCCATAATAATACCTCCTCTGATCCCCTTCCTATTTACTTTTTCCATCACCATAACAATCCACTCCCTGAATAAGCAAGACCATTCTCAGAAGAAGTAGAAAGAGAAGAGCTGGAGGGGCTTTTGGGGGCTCCAACCTGCTCCTGTCTTCTTCTTGGGCCTTTGGCACTTGTTGGTTGCCAATTAACCATCTTCAGGGGACCCAGCGACCAAGCAGGCATGTAAACCCATGCATCCAACTTCCAGGATCTACAAATCAGAGCCAGAGAGAAGCGTCCACATGGCAAACAGAAATGACGGGTGATCCTATCACTAGACATATACTTATAACAGTGATTTTTAACGTTGGTTATGGGAGCTTTTAAAAATCTCAAAGGCTATATATGGAATAATTAAAATTAGAATCTCAGGCATCAGCATTTTAATCTTCTCTTTAAAAATTGAGGTATACTTTGCATACCTTTGAACACATCTTGATATGTTTTGACAAATGCATTCACCCTGTAACCCACAGCCTATCAAGATATAGAACATTTCCATCACTTCAGAAAATTCCTCTTGCCCCTTCTAAATCATCGTCACCTTCGGTCTTCAGAGCTAAAGATGCAACCATTGTTCTGATTTTTTTAAGCCTTAGATTAGCTTTGCTTGTTCTAGAATTGCATGTAAATAGAATGATACAGTATGAACTCTTGTGTCTGGCTTCTTTTACTTAGCATAATGCTTTTCAGAATCAGTCACGGTTTTTATGATATAGATCATTCCTTTTTTATTGCTTAGTTGTATTCCATTGTAAGGATGTACACAATTTATTTATCCAGTTAGAAGTTGGTGGACATTTTTGTTGCTTCCAGTGTGTGGTGACTCTGACTAAAACCTCTATAAACATTCACATACAAGTCTTCGTAAGGAAGTATGTGTTTATTTCTCTTGGCTCAATGTCCTGGAGTGAGATTGCTGGGTTATGTGATAAGTGCGTGTTTAACTTCACAAGAAACTTCCAAAACTATACTGTTTTACATTCCTACCAGCAAAGAATGTGAGTTTCAGTTGTTCCATGTCCTCACCAGCACTTGTTATTGTCATTTTATTATTTTAAATAAACTATTTTAGAACAGTTTTAGATTTACGGAAAAATGACAAAGGTAGTAGCAAGAGTTCTCACATATCCTGCACCCAGATTCAATTATTATTAGCATCTTACATTAGTATGGTATATTTGTTACAATTAATGAACTATTATTGGTACATTCTTAACCAAAGCTCATTCTTTATTCAGGTTTCTTTACTTTTTACCTGATGTCCTTTTCGTGTTCAACATTTCACCTACGATGCAACATAATATCTAGTAACCATGTCTCCTTAGACTCCTCTTGGCTGTGACAGTTTCTCCAACTTTCCTTGTTTTTGATGTCCTTGACGGTTTTGAGGAATGTTTATCAGGTATTTTGTAGAATGTATCTCAGTTGGATTTTTCTAGTGCTTTTCTCATGATGATACTGGGGTTGTGAGTTACGGGAAGACCATAGAGGTAATGTGCTATTCTCATCACATCATACCAAGGGTACATACCATCAACATGATTTATGACTATTGATGATGACCTTGATCACCTAGCTGAGGTACTAAGAAAACAAATCTGTTAATGTGCCCACATATTTGCCTTTTCCACTACTTTGCACCTTTTCTGCAGTGTCCAATCTGCTCTTATCCAATCTAGTGAATTTGTTAAAATTTCAGATATTAAATTTTTTAGTTCTAGAATTTCTATTTGGTTCTCTTTTTTTAAAATCAGGTGAGAGAATCTCATCAGAAAAATGGAAATGATAAAAATCCACAAACATATTGTTGATTTTTCAAAAACTGTGAAATCCACAAACATATTGATAATAACTATTTTAAAGTGTTTGTCTACTAATTGCATTATCTGTATCATCCCTGGATCTGTTTTTACTGACTGTTCTTTCATCTAGTTGGTGTGACTTTCCCTACATCTTTATATTTCTAGTAATTTTAAGTTCTTTGCTGCACATTGTGGCTACCACATTGAGAGTCTGGACTGTGTTTGCTTCCTCTAAAGAGTGTTGTGACTTTCTTTCTGGAAGGCAGTTCACTTTTTTCTGAAGATAATAAGATACAGCCTTTCTGAGGTCTCAACTGAATGTCTAGGGTATTCAGTAAGGTGACTCTAATATGGTTAGTCAGAATTCCAACATCTGTCAGCACTGACCCTACCAAAACCTCTGTTGAGCTCACAGTCCTCCGGTAGCTATTACTTGCCAGGTCTCTCAGAGTGTCACTCTGCACATAGTTTCAAACTCAGTGAAAGACTTCAGGGGACCCCATGAAAATTTCACCCCAGTATTTTTTAAACTCCCTAAGTGATTTCAACGTACTGTCAAGGTTGAGAACTATTGAATATTAATTCCTGAATTGTAAAGGAACTCGGGAGGGAAATGCCCTGGTACCAAAGACAATTCAGAATTCCTCTAGATGGGCTGGTCCTAGAAAAAGTCATAAAGGATGTTGAAAAAGCAGCTCTACACTAAAATAACTCTCATCTGGTGACACAAAGGAGTAGAATCTAAGATAAATCTGTGAGACAAATTTACTTTACCTCCTGTTCTTTAAAATAATTGGCTATAACAACTCGCTCATACCCTATTTGAACAGTAGTCCCCTTTAAGACTTTCCTATCACCTAAACTGAAAAAACTAAAGTGATATCTGGTCAACAGGAGTTCCTGATGCACTAAAACCAGAAGGAAATTAAATCAACCATTAATGAATTCTTATCAGTTGTCAGGTTCCAAGTTCAAGGGAAATAAAGAGGAATAAGATATCCTTCCTTCCCCAAAGTAGCTCCCAATCCAGTTAGAATTCCCAGTTTACATGGAGCTAAATGAAATACTTTTCACACTGTGATAGGTCCACGGTATGACAGAAATGCATTCAAACTGCTTTTAGGAACCCAAGTATGTCTAACTTTGAATCTGAAAGGCCTCACAGAGGAATAGCTCTTGAACTAGGTCCTTTTAAGGGTAGGAAGAGTGAGGAAGGTGGTGAAGGTAAAGAAGGTAAGGGGAATTCTAGGAACGAAAATATATGTGAGGGCATTGAGCAAGGAAAATAAGTGGAACATTTGGGGAAATTTGAAATGTTCAGTGCGGAAAAAATGAGGAGTAGAAGATAGTTTACAAAACAACAGAAATAAGATGCCTTCTCCCTTCTCATCAGGTGAGATGAATCAAATTTAGAGAACAAAAAAGAACTTATAAATAGTTATTTGTTCCGAATTTGTAATAAGTCACACCTTATTGAGGCTGCAGTAAATTCTTGGCATAAATTCAACAATGTTGTGTAATAAGTACAAGAGGATTTACATAGACAGTTTCTAGGGAACAGGAGATGTCTAACAATCTAAGTCTAATCTGAAGAATGCCACCTCACTAAAGCATTGCATTTTAGCACAAAACTTTGAAGAAAGAACTTTCCATGTGGATTGTGATCCTCCTTATTGTTTTGTGCATGCACAAACTGCAAAAAGGCAAAATAATTGTGCTGGGAAGAGTAAGGATCAAAGACGCTTGGCCAAGCTTGGCCAAATGTGTGTTGGAAATCTCCCCTGCAGCTAAAAAACCTAAGTGTGAGCCCTGCAGCTGCCATTTACTGCCCATTGAGCCCTTGAGAAAGTCCTTTAAGTCCTCTGAGCCCCAGTTCCACGAAATGGGCACATCAATGCCCACCCACCCTGCTCCCCTGCTCTGTCTCATGAGACTGTCAGGAGAGATCAATGAGCTACTTTGTGTGGAGAAACTTTGTAAAGATTAGAGCACAATAGTGATGCAAGGGTTATTATTACTAATAATAAACAAGAAGAATGTGTGACAATAACCAGAATTTCCTGTTGAGACAACAATTTCATGAAACTATTAAGAAAGGTAGGATGTTTTTTCAATTCCACAATGAGAGTTATGCACTAGTATTGTTTCAATATTCTCCAGGGAATAAAGGGTTTCGTGGCGATAAATAAGGAATGAGTCAGTTTGTCTGAAAGATTCTTTTTCTCTTTAGAATCATTTCAATAGGTTTTTGTGCCTTTCCCCGATTTTTCCAGCCAATCTGCCATGACGGATGAGAATTGGGTATCGGCAATATGATGTCTTCTTTTAAAGAGTGTATCTTTCCATATGCAAATACTCATAATTCAGTGCTGTGAGTTTCCTCCTCCAAACCCCGGGCAGCCCTCAGGCACAGTGCTGGAGCACAGTAGGACATCTGTCTCATCAATAACCTCAGGAGTTTCTTCCACTTACCAAGAAAAGAGGAAAATGCATCCTTGAAACCTAACCACTCTGCAGGAATCCCTTTATTCCTCTCTATCAGCTTAGGACAAGAGGTTTTCATGTAGATACCAGCTGGCATCTGTAAATTTGTCAAACGAATGTGGGCAAGATCCTCTGGAGGAGGCCCGCTGCCCTTCAGAAATGTAACACAAGGATTCTTTCTTGTTGGACTGAGGCCTGCTGGTGATTTTGATGACATTTGGGCTGTCAGTTTCATTTCATGTCATCAGATACAGCAGCCAACTGCCCTTCCTCATATCCTGCCACTAAGAGTTCTGATCCTCAATGGTGATCCAAAGTCGTCTTCTCCTAAATTTCTACTAAAATAACCAAACTACTGTAATAATGGGAAAAGGCTGCATTGTCAGTGGAAACTTGGAAAGGGTTCCCTCTTTTGCCAGAATTTTACAGCATTTCATGTGTGTGTGTGTGTGTGTGTGTGTGTGTGTGTGTGTGTGTGTGTGTGAGTGACAGAGTCTCACTCTGTTGCCCAGGCTGGAGTGCAGTGGAGGGATCTCGGCTCACAGCAACCTCTGCCTCTTGGGTTCAAGTGATTCTCCTGCCTCAGCCTCCCAAGTAGCTGAGAGTACAGGTGCCTGCCACCACACCTGGGTAATTTTTTGTATTTGTCCAGACTGGTCTCAAACTCCTGAGCTCAGGCAATCCACCAGCCTCGGCCTCGCAAGGGACTGAGATTACAGGCATGAGCCACCATGCCCAGCCAGGAATTTTACATTTCTCAAATTTCAATGTGCACACGGATTACCTGGGAATCTTGTTAAAATGCAGATTCAGTAGGTCTGGGGTGGGGATCCAAGAATTTTCATTTCTAACAAACTCTCAGGTGATACCAATACCACTGGTCCCTGGATCACACTTTGGAGAGCAAGAAATCAGAAGACAAACTTAAGCAATTCCCCCAGTACTCAGAACAAATTATTAAGGAGACAAAAATGATGAAAGGAAGGTTGAGGAGAGAGCCATGAGCTACAATGGAGCATCTATGTAAGGAAGTGAACAGAGGAGATACAGAAAAAAAGATTGGGGTTGTATGTATGTTTCAACTTTAGGAAAACCTTAGTATAATTCATTATCTCAATATAGCAAAGCAAAAATGCCATATAATTATTTTGATAGATAACAAAAAAAATCTGAGAAAATTTAACATTTCATTATCATCGTCATTGATGATGCATTTTCTTAAAGTGACAAATGTACTCTATGTAAAATCAAATCCAGCAAGAAGCTTACTGGCGAAATACCAGCAGCAGTCCTGTTTGCATCAGTAACCAGAAGAATGTCCACTGTCATCAGTGTTATTAACACCGTCCTGCAAATGCTAATTCAGACAACCAAATATAAAAATGAAATTAGGGGTGATTTAGTTGGGATCATGTTCAGCCTCATGTAATCATGGCTTAAATAAAATAGAAGTATCTTCCACTCTCGCCTAAGTTAGAGGGAGCTTTTGTAGCTCAAGGACACCAAAGACCCAGGCCTTTGTTGTTCTCTCTTCAGTCATCTCAGAGGTGGCTCTTGTCCTTAGGATCCAAGGTGGCAGTTAGAGCTGGTCTAAGGATGATGTAGCTGTCATAAACATTTGGTGTCTCAGGCCTCATGAATATGTAGTGTTTCCTTGGTCCTTCCACCCCGTCTCATCTCTGTTCAGCCCATGTAGGCTCGGCCAACTTTATCTATCACATGTCACACAGCTACTGGCTTCTAATTGTTTGCTAAGACAGAATTTAAAACTCTTAAATAATGCAGCAATGCACATTACACAAAAGAAGCATATTATATTAACAAAGCTAAGCTAGAATAATAAACACATGGCAACGACTAGAGAATTTTAATATGAGTGATAATGTGAACTTATCCTAACAAAATTAAATTATATCATAAAGGGGCAAGAAATTTAACAGTATGTTAGCAGCTGAAGAAAAGACAGACCAATGCAGGAAAGAAAGTACAGCAGTAGTCCCAGCCATATGTCAAAAGTAGGATATGGTAATGCTGTTGTTTCCAGGTCAATGAGGAAAAAATGTGTGGCAGTGCAACTTGATAACCATATGAGAAAAAATAAAAGTAGATACCTACCTCACACCACTGACACATTCCAGAAGAATTAAAGTTGTAAACATAAAAAGGAAACCATGAAAGTATGGTTTAAATACACGCACAGGAAAATATGTACATGTATTTAAATAACATTGGACAGGGAAAAGACTTTTAAACCTGCCAGCAAAGATGGAACAAAAAATGAAAACATCAAAGGTTTTATTCTTAATTTTAAAAGTCTGCATCATTCTTAAAAGGCCAAAATTGAACTGGACTAATGAAGAAGAGAGGACCTGGAACAGACCTAGCTAGACTAGCCCAGCCCTCTATCCATTCTACTAAGTAGAGGTTGGTAGATCACACCAAGCTCTCATGTATGCTACTGGAAGGTTGATAGGCATATGTAATTTTTTTTCTTGTTTCCATGGCTTTATGGGTAAATATGCTCTAGAAAAGAATGATCAATCTTGTTGCTTCTGCTTCTAAGTCAGTGGAATGAAGAGCTATGTCCAAGGACACTCCAAACAGTCCTTGAAAGAGACTGCTGCTGTATCCATCTATCATGCATAGACCCAGCCATAAGCACAAGATCTGTAGTCAGCTGGTTCTTTGGGCTTAAACCATAGGCTGATTTCTTTTTTGTTGTTGTTTTTTGTTTGTTTCTTTGTTTGTTTGGGGTTTTTTTATATGTATACTTTAAGTTCTAGGATACATGTGCAGAACGTGAATGTTTGTTATGTAGGTGCCATGCTACCTGCCATGGTGGTTTGCTGCACCCATCAATCCGTCATCTACATTAGGTATTTCTCCTAATGCTATCCTTTCCCCAGCACCCCAGTCCCTGACAGCCCCCAGTGTGTAATGTTCCCCTCCCTGTGTCCAAGTATTCTCACTGTTCAATTCCCACTTATGAGTGAGAACATGTGGTGTTTGGTTTTCTGTTTCTGTGTTAGTTTGCTGAGAATGATGGTTTCCAGCTTCATCCATGTCCCTGCGAAGGACATGAACTCATTCTTTTTTATGTCTGCATAGTATTCCATGGTGTATATGTGCCACATTTTCTTTATCCAGTCTATCATTGATGGGCATTTGTGTTGGTTCCAAGTCTTTGCTATTGTGAACAGTGCCATAATAAACATATGTGTGCATGTGTCTTTATAGTAACACGAGTTATAATCCTTTGGGTATATATCCAGTAATGAGATTGCTGGGTCAAATGGTATTTCTCATTCTAGATCCTTGAGGAATCACCACACTGTCTTCCACAATGGTTGAACTAATTTACACTCCCACCAACAGTGTAAAAGCATTCCTAATTCTCCACATCCACTCCAGCATCTGTTGTTTCAACCATAGGCTGATTTCTTTGTTTTTTTTTGAGACTGAGTTTCACTCTGTCACCCAGGTTGAAGGGCAGTGACACAATCTCAGTTCACTGCAATCTCTGACTTCTGGGTTCCTGCCATTCTCCTGCCTCAGCCTTCTGAGTACTTGGGACTACAGGCGACTGCCACCACGCCCAGCTAATTTTTTGTATTTTTAGTAGAGATGGGATTTCACCGTGTTAGCCAGGATGGTCTTGATCTCCTGACCTCATGATCTGCCTGCCTTGGCCTCCCAAAGTGCTAGGATTACAGGTGTGAGCCACAGTGCCTGGCCTGGCTGATTTATTTTCAGCACTTATTACTGAGCCACTGCCATGAATGATGCATCACCCCACCTGAATACAGAAGTTCCCACAAATGGTGTGTGGCTTAGAATCCATTGGATTGGTCTCCCCAGGTGTCACTCGGCCTGTCTTCACCACATTCAGCCCCTCCCAGACCATGGCCAAGACAGGCCCTGATTTCCTGTACTTCGCCAGCCTGGGGAAGAATGAGCGGTCTTTACAGTGAATGTAGTGCTGCTTCGGGTGTTCTCAGAGGCCCAGAGGAACTTCATGGCCATGAGGTGGAATCTCTTCTGCTCAAAGCGCTCGATGATCTTGCCAGCCAGGCCACGCTGCACACTGTCTGGCTTGATGGTGATGAAGGTGCACTCAGGTTGGCCATGGTCCAGGAAGCTGGTTGGGCCAGGTGGCAGCTGCACTGTGCTGCAGGAGCCTGTAATTTTTAATTGTTGAGAAAAATATATGGTCAGCACAAATGAACCTTAAAAGTATTAGGCAAAATGAAAGAAGCCAGACCCAGGAGGCTACATGTTGTATGATTCCATTTATATGAAAAGTCCGGAATAAGCAAATCCACAGAGACAAAAGTGAATTAGTGGTTGCCAAGGGCATGGGGGAGAGGGGAGTGGGAAGTGACTGCTAACATACACAAGATACCTTTTTTTTTTCTTTTTTTTGAGGCGGAGTCTTGATCTGTCACCCAGGCTGCAGTGCAGTGGCGCAATCTCAGCTCACTGTAACCTCTACCTCCCGGGTTCAACTGGTTCTCCTGCCTCAGCCTCCTGAGCAGCTGGGACTACAGGTACGTGCCACTACAACCAGCTATTTTTGTTTTCTTTTTTTAGTAGAGACGGGGTTTCACCATATTGGCCAGGCTGGTCTCAAACTCCTGACCTCGTGATCCACCTGCCTTGGCCTCCCAAAGTGCTGGGATTATAGGTGTGAGCCACCGCACCTGGCCTCAAGATATCTTTTGGAGTGATGAGACTATTCAGGAATTAGACAGCAGAGATGATTGCAGAACTTCGGGAATATACTAAAAACCAGTGAATTAGATACTCGAAAAGGGCAAATTGTACGGTGTGTGAATTATCTGTCAATTTTTTTCAAAAAAGTATGTGCTGCAAGTCACTTCTGAGACTGGGCTTCAGTTCTTCTCAACTGACCCTGCTGTTGTCTCTATAAAATAGTGAGTCAAAAGAACACCCTTCAGGTTCTTAAAGCACAGTACCTGAGCAAGACCCAAGCAAGGAATCTTTAAGTCCTGATGGCCAGGGTGGATGGGCCAGGAACGTGCTTTCCCCCAATAGGATGCAGGTCCCAGACAGCAGACAGGGCCTCTCCCGTTTGAATAAACCGCCCTGTACACCCACCATCCTGGTTAGGTCTAGCCGTGCATCCTCCAAACAACTCAAAAATGTCTGCTTTTAGTTTGCAATTTTCAGCAAACATGTACTGAATCTCCAGTGGGTGGATTTGATCGTCTGTGGTTTCAGAGCATTTCTGAGCTTTTGGTTCCTAAACCATGAGCTTGACCTCACGAGGACTGGGATCCTCTCCCAGAACTCCCTCCCCATCACTTTCCAGCAATTTGTTTCAGCTGGTCTTTCGTTTATCTGGTTCCATGGAAGTGACAGACAGGGCATATCACAGCCGGAAGGAGCTTACAGATTAATCAGTCCAACCTCCCCAACTCCAGCCTCCTATGATCCCCATTTAATGGATGAGGTTCAGAGAGGGGAAAGAGCCTTCCTACATCACCCAACAAATAAGTGAGGAAACTAAAATTAAATTTCTGTGTCCCGGTCCCCAAAGCACATGTGGTTTTTACATTCAATTATTTCTGTTGCAATATTGGCCTTAATACTGGCTTCCATTTCCAATTAAATAATCTCTACACTGTGAACACCAAATGGACTGGCACAAGACCAGCACCAAGGCAAGGGTCTTAACCCTTTCGGGATGCTCCTGACAATATTACAGTTGGAAAGGCATGCTCAGGACAGACCCCTTTCTCCGACTTACCTATGATTAAGTAAACTTAGCCTTGTTCACAGCAGCAGATAGAATTGGTAGAAGGAACCCAACTATTTGCAAAGCAAATTCTGTGTTCTCATAGAATATTATGCTGGAAAGGAAGCATCTCTCCTCACCATCAGTGCAGCAATTTATTCTATGATGTCAGATGTGCTTTCATTCATTCATTCATTCATTCATTCATTTATTCATTCATTCATTTAATCAACCAACACTTCCTAAACATCTACAATGTACCTGACCCTGTGCTGGACACTGGGACATGGAAATGAGTGAAGCATAAAATTTGCCTTCAAAGAGCTTCCAGTCTACTGGGAGATGTTCCTGTAATGACCAGCCCTGGCTGAGGGGAAGATGAGAGGCAGAGAGTTTATACAGAGCATGATGGAGACACAGGAGGGCCCATGATTCTGGTTTGGGAGTCAGGGAAGGCTTCACAGTGTTGATGACACATCATAAGCTAGATCTTGAATGTTTTCAGTGGCTGAGGAAAAGGGAAAGCTTTTTAGAGATAAGGAACAACAGCACAAAGCATGAAAGTGCATGGCACATTTGGAAAGGAAAGGAGACCAGAGTTTCTGGAACAAGGTGCCTGGAGCTATGCTACCTTGGTCCGTTCCCATTTGCGTCTCCAATAAAATATGGGGTTTTTGGAGATGAGGCCAGGGACTGTGCATTATCCCCTTCTGAATTTACAGCATCTGGCAAAGTGCCCAGCACCTAGTCAAAGCTCAGCAAGTTTTCTCTAAGTGAATGAATTTTCTTTCTCTAAGAGTTAACATGTACTAAGCACTGAGTACAGCTGGCCCTCCATATTGCAGGTTCTGCATCTGTGAATTCAACCAACTGTGGATTGAAAATATTCAGCGGGAAAAAAAGGATGGTGTCTTCTTTACTGAACATGTACAGACTCTTTTTCTTGTCATTATTTCCTAAACAATACAGTATAACAACTATTTACATAGCATTCATGTTGTGTTTGCTATTATAAGCAATCTAGAGATGATTTAAAGCATCTAGGGGATGTGCACAGGTTCTATGCAAACACTACACAATTTTATATCAGGGACTTAAGCATCCTCAAATGTTGGTATTCCTGGAGGGGTCCTGGAACCAATGCCCCATGGATACTGAGGGACGAAGGTATACAGAGGACATTGTACAGAGCGCTTCACACATATCAAATAATGTAAAGCTCACATACATCTTATGAATTTGGTATTATTAGTAATATTAATATTATCCCCCTTTAACAGATGAGGTGGCAAAGACACAGAGGTATAAAATAATTTGTCCAAGATCGCACAACTAGGAAGAAGCCAATCTGGTCTTTCAGGCTAGATCTCTGCCGGGCTGCGAATGTACTCCCCTCTGTGTACTGAATTTCTACCTTCCTACTATTCTGTAAGCTCCCTGGGGGCAGGGACAACGTCTGTTTCTAGTCCCTGGAGTTTGCTCTCATAAACACTTCCCTGTCGCTGTAGTAGAGATGAACAATGGGAGAGGGGCAGCAGGGGGTCAGATGGTGAAGGGTCTTGACCACCAGCCTCAGGATTCTGAACTCGGTCTTAGAGATGACAGAACTTTTAGCATAAGCCAACAAATCTCTCAGGAGGTATGTGCCCAGCGTCTTTTCAATCTTAGCGTGGAAATGAGCCTCTCAGTGGACTTTGAAACTAGGACAGACTTGCTGGGAAGGGGAAAGTTGTAACCCAAAGGTCCCTGTGTTCTGCATCAAGGTGGGCACAGCCAGATATCAGGGAAGTGGTGAGCAGGGCAAAAGCCCCAATGGGTTAAGGCTTTCTCTGTGTGATAGTCTCAGACATCCGGCTCTTTTCTATGCTCTAAATTTGGAACAACTAGATAGCCACTTCCTCCTAATCAAGATAAGCCCAGGGACCAGGATCCAGGCAATTGTGCTAGGTCATTTAATTGCCTTCCTCTTGGAAACCTTGAGCCAGTCATAGGGAAATTCTCTGACCACGGCAAAGAATAAAGGTCAATGCCTTGTCGCATCCTGATGCCTTTTACAGACCCCAGAGCCACAGGAGAAATCAATTCCAGTCAAAGGAGTTGTAAAACTTTTTTTTTTTTAAAGGGGAGCCAGTATTTTAAGATTTTCTAAGTCATGGAAAAATACACACTAAGAACATGAAAACAACACAAAGTGTCTCATGAAATCTAATCCTCATTGTTGTCCAAACAAGGCCAGGCCAATTTAATAAGGAGGTATGTTCTTTAACCCACCATAAAATGATCTGTTATGAAGTATTAGGTGGAAAAATACTATTACAAGTTATTCCCATTTTTCCTGGCTGCTCACAATTTTGCTATTAACTATGCTTTTCTTTTCAAAGCTTTTTTTTTCTGACTACAAAAGCAACACATATTCATTGTGGGCATTTTGGCAAATAAAGAGAACAAGAAATAAGTAAAAGTCACTGCAACCCACTATCAACAAGTGTGGTTTGGTTTTGGTTTTTTTTTTTCCAAAAATTAAGATTATACTGCACATAGAATTTTAAATTGTTTTCACTTAGTATTTATCAATAGCATAATCCTATATGCCCAATATTCTTTGAATATGTCATTTTTATCAATTATATCAGATTTCTCAGTGTGGATGTGCCATAATTAAGCTAGTCACCATCCTGTGGACACTTAGGTTGATTCCAGTTTTATGAGTTTATAAATGAATGTGAGGAATGTCCTTACATAAATATCTTTGTCCTAATTTTTAAGAGTTTCCTTAGGAAGTGGAATTACTAAACAATGGGATATGAAAATGTAAGCTTCACGATGTATTGTCAAATTGTCTTACATTTGTTCAACAAATTTTAATTGAGTGCCCAAGTGCCAGGCATGGTTCTGGGCACTGGAGATCCAGGGGTGAACACAGAGACAAACTCTCTGCCCCAAAGGGCCTTATTCAAATGGTGGTACTAACTTATTTTCCTACCAGCTGTGTATCAGAATGCCTGGCTCCTGATCTCCTCATCAGCATCACGACCTTTTAACAACAATAAATCTTGGACTGGGAGCAGTGACTCACTCCAACAACTCAGGAGGTTGAGGCAGGAGCATCACTTGAAGCCACGTGATATGGTGTGGCTCTGTGTCCCCCACCAAATCTCATCTCGACTTGTAATCCTCAGGTGTCAGAGGAGGGACCTGGTGGGAAATGATTGGATCATGGGGGCAGTTTCCCCCATGATGTTCTCATGAGAGTGAGTGAGTTCTCATGAGAGTGAGTGAGTTCTTAAGAGAAATGATGGTTTTAAAGTGTGTCACCTCCCCCCTTGCTCTCTTTCTCTCTCCTGCCACTATGTAAAATATACCTTGCTTCCCCTTCACCTTCGCCATGATTGTAAGTTTCCTGAGGCCTCCCCAGCCATGCAGAACTGTGAGTCAATTAAAACTCTTCTCTTTGTAAATTACTCACCCTCAGGTAGTTCTTTATAGCAGTGTGAAACAGACTAATATACCAGGAGTCCAAGACTAGCCCAGGAAACATAGCTAGACCCTGCCTCTAAAAATAAATAAATAAATAAATAATTAGCTGGGCATGGTTGTGTACACCTGTAGTCCCAGCTACTGGAAAATAAAGAGAAAGAGAAATAAGTAAAAGGTACTGCAAACATCATGTCAGATATTGGTTATGAGATGCTTCTGGAGCTCCAGGGAACGTGACCTCCCTGGTAAGGTGGCTTCCAGAGGAGGCAGCTGTGAGCACCAGCAACCAACACTGCCACAGCTGGTGATAGAGAAGCCTGGCAGAGGGGACCCTGGCAGGGCATGTGCATCTTACCACATGTCAGAGGGACTGGAAGGCCAGAGGGATAGGAGGAGCATGGCGTGGGGTGAGGAGGGCAGTTTTGCAGTTAGCAGAGGTGTATGCAGCTTAAGTGTGGAAAATGCATGGGGGAGAGGGTAGAGATAAACCACAGGAGTCCAGGAAAGATCAAGTAAGTTTAGAGTATGGCAAACACATGCCCCTTACTTTGGCAAGTCACTGTTACCATTCTTAGCAGGTCAGAAACTCTGAGAAATTCTACGACATGGAAACTCGTCTAACCTTGTTCAAATCCACATTTCCTGGGAAATAACAGAGGAAGAGAAGAACAGAAAGGGCATCATGGCAATCTAAAGGATTAACTCCAGGTAAGAGTAAAAGGCTTGGACTCTGCCAGTCCAGACTTGCAGAGAAGGGGGAGTATTGAAAACATATTCAGGAATTAAAAACAACGGGGCTTAATTGAAGACTGGATATGAAACTGGAGCAAGGGAATGTCAAGGACGACTCTGGAGTTTCTAATTTGAGCCTCTGCATAGTGATGCATTATTCTTGGAGAAGGATTGAGTGTGAGGTCAAATGGGAGGTAGAGGGGAGAAAACTCCAGCAAAGTGTGGAACAGTGGAAAGAGGCCTGGGCTAAAGACTTGGGTTCTCAATCCAGTGCTACCAACAAGTGATTGTATAAGCCTGAGCAGGTCCCTTCCACCCACTGAAACTTGGCTTCCTCACCTGAAAATTGAGGATGATAAGTCATATTCTAACGAGCACACACTGTTGTCATTTTGATCAAATAAAATAATAGAAATGAAAGTGTATCCTAAAGCGTAGAATGCAACCAAAATACAAGAGGATTATTATGATTATTGCTAGCAGTCCTCTGAGGACACTTAATTTATGACTCTCCAAGGAATCAAGTCAGAGCATAACATGAGGTCAACACACCTAGGGACATAAATTTCAGAAGTGGCTGTGTTATAAAACTAATTGCTGTTTCGTGGATTCACTTATAATGATCCCGGCAACATTTTTCCAGGCAGAACAATTTTTTTTTCTCTGTCATTAAGTCTCTCCCTCTTCCCACCCATAATCAATCAGGGCTTTCAACCAGGGTCACCCCTACCCTATCAAAACCTGCTCTCAAGGAAGTATCCATTGATTGGCACTAAAGAAAAAGTGCCAATAAAGCTTGAAATGCTTCCTTCCCAGGGTTGCTTGTCGCTTTTCAACCAAGGATCAAATCCTCTGCCAAAGGAGACAATGTCTCATGAGGTATTGGGGACACGAGGATCACATTCAAAGTGGTACTGAAAGGAGGGTGTCTCATGGGGGGTTGGGAGCATGAGGATCTCACTCAAAGAGGTGCTGAAAGGAGGGTATCTCATGGGCGGTTGGGGGCACAATGACACATTCAAAGAGGTATTGAAAGGAGGGTGCCTCATGGGGTGTTGGGGGCATGGGGAGCACACTCAAAGAGGTACTGAGAGTAAAACAAGCCAGTCACACAAGAACAAATGTCATATGATTCCACTTACAGGAGGTCTCTAGAGAAGTCAAATTCATAGAGTCAGAAATTGGAATGGTGATTTCCAGGGCCTTGTGGGAAGAAGGAATGGGGAGCTGTTTTTTCATGGGTATAGAGTTTCAGTTTTGCAAGATAAAAAGGTTTCTGGAAAATTCTGGATGGTGATAATGGTTGCACAATAAACAACATGTGTGTACTTAACACACTGAAGTATACACTTAAAATAATTAAGATGGTAAATTTTATACATATTTTAGTAGAATTAATCATGATCATGATCATGATGATAAATGGTATTGAAGAAGTTCAGATTCGGGATGCTTGTTTTGGTGCTCTGGAAATCACCCCAGAGAGGGAGCCTGCTACACACACACATGTGCTCACTTGTACACACACACGTGCACGTGCGCGCGCACACACACACACAGCCCTGCCCAGCCTTCTTCTGTCAGCTAGGCAAGGAGAGCTGAGCCCAGTTATTTGGGCCAGTTTAGGGTTCACTCTGGAGCTTTTAATAGTCAAAGAAATCTTTGTTCTCAATGTGCGACCATTTCTCATCCCAGTGAGCTCTTACATAAGACATATTTTGGATCTAATATATTGGGGAGAAAAAAACCATTACCCATTTTACTCATTTTGAATAAACTAAAAATAACTATCCTTCCCATTTCCTGGAGTCAATAAAGACTGTTTAGAAAGGACAGAGGAAAGAAAGACATAGAATATAGGAAAAGAGCCGTGGGCTGGGCACACAGGAGCCTGCTTCAAAACCTGGCTTTCCCCCTCATCTGCTGTGTGACCTTGGGCACATCCCTGACCCTCTCTGGGCCTCAGGCACCTCGTCTATGGAATGAGAGGGCTGTGTTGAGAATTGGAGGTCCCTTCAATCCTCATAGTCTAGTTAATGGTGAGAAGTAGGACTAGGGGTTGAGGCATCTTATTTTGCTAGCCATCTAGTAGATGAATCATTATTATTCCAAAAATTTTCCAAATGAATTTGATGTGATCCTTCTTGGTAAGAAACAGCTAATGACGTCTCTCCTCCCATTCCTGGTCTAGTGTCTAGAAATAGTCTCTGTGAGTAATTTCTACCCACAATCCCCACTTCCTCGACTCCTGCTCCCTCCCCTGCAGTCTGGTTTCCGACTCCCCAGTCCTTTAAAACTGTTCTTGTCAAGGTCACCATAACCTCCTGTGGCTGAGTCCAATAGACATACCTCAGTCCTTTTCTTCCTTGGCCTCTCAGGAACATTTCAACACAGGTGACCACCTTCTCTTCCTTGAGACACTCTCCTCTGTGGGGCCGAGAGGGAAAACAGCCTGCCTTCCTGGAGTCCCCAGGGTCACCACTAGGATTTGAGTGCCCGCCATGTTAGTGCCAAAGTCTGTATGTAGTACAACATGATTTGCGGCCACTTGCTTTCCTGTTGCGCTCACATTGCCACCACACTCTAGATTCACTGGGTGATTCATTTCTTCAGTCATTCAACAATGATTTGTCCAGAGCCAACTATTTCCCAGGCACTATGTGAGACAATGGGAATACGGTAAAGCCAGCATGACCTCTGCTCTCCTGGCATTTATAATCCATTGCAAGAGCCAGGCATCAAATGGGAGAGGGTGAGATCCATGTATAACTACAAATATGATGAGTTCTCGGAAGAAAAAGTGCCCAGGGTTCTGAAAGATGAGATGGGGGACAGACAAGGCATCAGGAAGGAGAGTGACAGGACACCAAGATCTGAAAGAGGGGAGGCAGTGGGCGGGAGCAGTGGGCGGGAGCAGTGGGCGGGAAGGGCGGGAGTGCAGCAGTCACGGGGGATTGCCAGCACCTTGAAGGGGGAACCTGGGCGACTCAACATCATTACACACCAATAGCACCCTGCATTTCCGAGATGGAGGGTTTGGGGGACGCACATGAAGACGCTGGAGGAGTTAACCCCCACCTCGCCCTCCCACCCTCACCCCTTAGGGCTGCCTCTTGTCATCCTTGGACAATGCAAGCTCCAGAAGAAGTTGTAGTTTGGACTGCTGAAGGGTCTGAAAGGGGCCAGGGTGAATGAGAGGACACAGTAAGGTGGGGTGCAGGAAGAGGACAACCCAACGAGTCATCCAGTTATGCTTTAGAAAAAACAGTCCACTGATCTGTGGAGACTGGGGGCAAGGGGTGGGAGAAAGGGTAAATCATGGATGCCTCTTCTTTTGTTAAAAATTATTATTATTATTATTATTATTTTGAGATGGAGTCTTGCTCTGTTGCCCAGGCTAGAGTGCAGTGGCATGATCTTGGCTCACTGCAACCTTCGCCTCCTGAGTTCAAGCAATTCTCCTGCCTCAGCCTCCCAAGTAGCTGGGATTACAGATGAGCGCCACCACATCTGACTAATTTTTGTATGTTTAGTAGAGATGGGGTTTCACCACGTTAGCCAGGCTGGTCTCAAACTTCCAACCTCAGGTGATCCACCCGCCTCGGCCTCCCATGTTTTGTTTTATTTATTTATTTTGTTAGCTTTTATTTTAGGGTCGGGGTATATGTGCAGTTTTGTTATAGAGGTAAATTGAGTGTCATGGGGGGTTGCTGTACAGATTATGTCGTCACTGAGACAATGAGCATAGTACCCAACTCACCCTCCTCCCATCCACTACCTTCAAGTAGGCTCCTGTGCCTGTTGTTCCCCTCCTTGGGTCATGTGTCCTTGATGTTTAGCTCCCACTTACAAGTGAGAGCATGTGATATTTGCTCTATTGTTCCTGCTTTAGTTTTCTTAGGATAGTGGAGGGCCAATTTTTTTGTGTTGACCTTGCTTGGTTCCAACAGGCGTAGAATTAGAAATATTTTTCCAAAAGGGAGAATACAAAATGATTTTCCTCAGCGTTGTTGTTGAGAGCGGGCTCTCCTGGCCTCTTCATTAAGCCCTTGAGGCCCTTCAAGATGACCTGGTCCCATGTCCTCCATGCACAGATGAGGACAGGACACCACAGCCAGCGAGGCTCAGGACCTCCCCAGGGCCATGCAGCTGCCAAGTGGCCCAGGCAGAATGCAAGTCTGCATGACTCCAAAGTCCACACCTGTCCACACATCACCTTAGATGCCACCTGGGCCAGCCTGCTCTGTTTTACAGATGAGGAAACTGAGCCTCAAAGAGAGGGAGCCCCTTTCCCCAGGAACAGACCTCCATCCCTGGAGGCGCAGCTCTGCTCCTTCTCCAAGCTGCCTCCTTGTGGGTGGCAGAAGAGAAAGTGTCCCCTAAATAAATGCCATGAGCATGCAGCTGTGAACAAAACAATGTCCCCAGGTTGGGAGGCCAATGTCCCAAGGCCACGTGAGGAAAGAGGTTGTTGCCTTCCCGAGGAGGGGGCAGCTGCTGTGGAGCTGGAGCATTGCTCAGCCTCCAGCCTCTCCCAGGAACATAAAATTCAGGAACGAAGGAACGTTGGGCAGGAGCCCATGGGAATGAGGCCCACACTCCCTTCTCCAGGGGCTGCCTTGGCAGCTGATTACGCTCCCAACAAAATCCTTGCTGAACATCTGTATTGTGCAGGGAACTGGTGCCTGGACTCCGCTGCCACGAGGGGCTCGGCACAAGCCCCCAGTTCTGGGGCTGTCACCTCTGACCCCACAGAGACCCTGACTCTCAGAGGCCACATTCTGACCCTGAAAATCTGGAGTGAGTTAGGGAGAATTTAGACAGATGTTGCTCCTTCTAGTTTCCTGTGGAAATTAAGTGAAACCAGAAGGCATCTCATTCAGGGGAAAAGATGAGAGATATGAGGAAAACAGAGGAAATAAATACATGAGGTGTGTGTTTGCAAAGCAGTTGTTTCTTCCTTGCTCAGCACTCCTCAGAAGGGAGGTGACTTCTGGCAGGGCACTTTGCAGCAAAGCAAGTCCCTAATCAGCCGTCTGCCACCCCTCGCTCCCACCACAAAGAGCCCACAGCTCTTCACACTCAATGCTCCTGCACACTTCTAGTACTTTGCACAAGCTATTTCCTCCGCTTGGAATGCTGTTCCCTCCCTTCTCTTTCTGGAGAACCTCTACTCAGCCCACATGGATCAACTCAAGCCATAATCCCCCAACTCCCTCCCTCCCACCATCCCAAGCAAAAGAGGTGGCTGCTTCTCCGAGTCCACCCATTACCCTGAAAAACCCTCCATGGTGATCTTGTCACGTGGACTTGAGGGCATGTCTACATGCCCTCTGTCTCCCTTGCTAGTCTACAGCAGACACTGTGTCTTAATCATCTCTGTATCCACAGTGCCTGGCAGAAGGCCTGGTACAGAAAATGAACCCAATAAATGTTCAAGGATCAGATGGAAGGAGAGGGGAGAAATGGCAGGAGGGAAGGAAAGAAGCAGAAGTAAAGAAAAAAAATATTGGCTTCTTTAGAGTATTTGCAAGTCCCTCTCTTCTTCCCTATTGATTTGAGCCTATACTGCCTCTTCTAAATAAAATGCCTGAAAAAACTCATTGATTAGGCTGTGACAAGGCTGAGCTGTGCAACACAAATAACACGGCTTATGCAGAATAGGAGGTCATCTCTCACTCACATGAAAGTCCGTCTGGCCGGGCGCGGTGGCTCACGCCTGTAATCCCAGCACTTTGGGAGTGCAAGGCAGGCAGATCACGAGGTCATGAGTTTGAGACCAGACTGACCAACATGGTGAAACTTCGTCTCTACCAAAAATACAAAAATTAGCCGAGCGTGGTGGTGGGCGCCTGTAATCCCAGCTACTCTGGAGGCTGAGGCAGGAGAATCTCTTGAACCCGGGAGGCGGAGGTTCCAGTGAGCCGAGATTGCACCACTGCACTCCAGCCTGGGCGACAGAGTGAGACTCCATCTCAAAAAAAAAAAAGTCTTTCTGAGGAGGCTGAGGCGGCGTTTTGAAGTCATCGGGGCCCAGGCTGCTTCTGTCTTATTGCTCTGCCATCCTAAGGGGCTGTACTCATCCAGGTGTCCCAGATAGCGCCCCACACATCTTCCTCCATCCACAGAGCCAGTAATGAAAGAGGACACACTCTTTTCTTCAAAGGCACAACTGGAAATTGAGTACAATAGTCCCTCTTATCTGTGGGGGATGCATTCCAAGACCCCCAGTGAATGCCTGATGCATTCCAAGACCCCCAGTGAAGCTGCAGATGGTACCAAACCTTATATACACTGTGTTTTTTCCTATACATACATACCTTATGATAAAGTTTAATTTATAAATTAGGCTCCGTGAAAGGCCAGCAATGTAACTAATAAAATAGAACAATTATAATAATACACAGTAATAAAAAATATGTGAATGTGACTTCTCTCTCTCTTTCTCTCTCTCCAAATCACTAGCCGTTCTGGACCTTGGGTAACAGAAACTGTGGGAAGCGTGGATAAGCAGGCACTATTGCACACTGCTTGCCCTCTCCTTCCATCCAGCGCAAGACAGGCTGGGAATTATGGTCTCATGCTGAGCATCTGCACACCAAGGTGAGAGTTTTATTTCCATGTAAAAGGGAGGAAATGCACTTTAGAAACAACCAGAAATCTTTTCCAAAACAACAACACACAGAAACAACACCCTTCCAAGCCCCAACAGTGACCTTATACATTTCACCATCCCAACAAATCTGTGAGGAAACTGAGGTTCGGGGTGGGAATGCCTTTGGCTGAGGGTACTATGAGCAGTAAAGGAACGTGACAGAAAACCAAATATCTGGTGTAAACTGGGATTTCTGTCTAAAACCTCACCAATACTAGAAAGAGGAAAGGGAAGATGTGACTGCACAGCTGCTTATAGGGAGACGATCCGGGAGTCTGAGTTGACCCCTAGCTCAGTGGATCTGCTGTGTTATGTTTATCTCCAGAGCTACATTAATGGGGGCCAACACCCAGAACAAACGGGGTGAGCGATCTGCTCTCCTAGGGCTGGCCAGACTGCACCTGGAATTCTGTGTTTTTGGGGCCAGCCCTCAATGAGAACACTGAGAAACAGGAATGGGTCTGGGGCCAAGACAGGCTGGGAAAGGTCTGGATGCCCGCCCTGTGAGGAAAGAGCCACAGCTGAACACCATGGAGAGGGGTGAACTCCAGGGGATATAGATCCTTATCTTCTCTCCTGTGTCACAGAGAGGACACGGTGACCTCATTCCAGGTGGCTCTGAGGAGCAGAACAATGACCCATGGAAAGAAGCCACTGGGAGGCAGATTTGGCTCCAATAAAAAGAGGTAACCAGGGTGGTGCACCGAAGCCCTGGGTAGGCACAGCAGAAAGTGAGAACTCATCCCCCAGGGTGTGCACCAAGGGTGGAGATGCTGTAGAGCCTTCTAAGGCAGAATCGTGCACCTGGAGGCTCCCGCAGCTGAGAATGATCAGCTGTGTCTATGTGCATGTGCACACAGGTGTGCTCTCCTAGGGACAGGGGTCATGGCTCCCTTGAGGTTCTCCAAGGAGTTTGTGAACCAAACAAGGGTCAATGGACTGGCCCACTGGGTCCTTCCAGGGCCCCTGCCTGCTTTAAAATCCCATGACCAGGCCAGGCGCCATGGCTCACACTTGTAACCCTAGCACTTTGGGAGGCAGAGGTGAATGGATCACTTGAGGCCAGGAGTTTGAGACTAGCCTGGCCAACAACAACAACAACAAAATTAGCCAGGTGGGGTGGCGTGCACCTGTAATCCCAGCTACTTGGGAGGCTGAGGCAGGAGAATCACTTGCACCAGGGAGGCAGAGGTTGCAGTGAGCCAAGATCGCAACAGTGCACTCCAGCCTAGGTGACAGAGTAAGACTCTGTCTCAAGAAAAAAAAAAATCCCATGACCGCCAGTGTAGATGCACAAATGTCCTGATGATGAGGAATAGGTAAAGAGAGCTCAGAGTGGCAGAAGGAACCTGGGGACTCACTGAGACTGAAAATGGCTCTGTGAGCTCCACTCTCCAGAGCAGAGTGTGCCCCAAATCCAACCACAGGAACCACCCATTTGGCAAGCTTGGAGCCCCTCATGCTCCTCCCCTTGCTGAGGCTGGAGTACCTCCAGAACCCCAACTGCAAAGGGTCCAGGGGTTCCACATTCATCACACACCAGCCTTGGTGCCTGGCATGGGTGCGGCCTTTCTCCAGGACACCCCACCAGCCAGCAGGTGTCTTTTTGTTTTTCACCACTTCCTTCTGTCTTCTACAATTAGAGACCCTCTAATGGCCAGGCACCGTGGCTCACACCTGTAATCGCAGCATTTTGGGAGGCCAAGGCAGGTGGATCACCTGAGGTAAGGAGTTCAAGACCAGTCTGACCAACATGTTGAAACCCCATCTCTACTGAAAATACAAAAATTAGCCAGGCGTGGTGGGGCATGCCTGTCATCCCAGCTGCTTGGGAGGCTGAGGCAAGAGAATCACTTGAACTCAAGAGGCAGAGTTTTCAGTGAGCCAAGATTGCACCATTGCACTCCAGCCTGGGCAATAGAGTGAGACTGCATCTCGAAAAAGAAATAAAAGGAAAAGAGACCCTCTAGTTTATTTGATGGCAATGTAGAGTGACTTGTGAACCGCTGTTCCCAAGCAGCAAGGCAAGGAGGTAGAGAAGGAGGGGTGAAAATGGACTACAAACACCGGAGTCCTGGCCCCATCCCTGAGTGACCTGCAGCACACTTTCTTTCCTCACTGGGTCTCAGGTTCCACGCCTGTGAGCATGAGGAGCAGACTCTGTGGGGACGCCGTGCCATGATGTATGTGTGTGCCTAGCCCAGTGCCTGGCACACAGAGGGACCTCAACAGCGTTTGTGGCTCACTTTGTACCTCTCAGGGCTGTTTGGGGATTAAGTGAAAAAAATACCCAGAGCACCTGGCTCCAAGCCTGGCACATAGTGAGCGCTTGATGACTTCCACTTTGTGCCCCTCCTGTGCACGCCCATGCCATGGGCTGAATCACGTCCCTCCCTGGATTCATATATCGATGTCCTAACCCCTAGTACCTCAGAATGTGGCTATATTTGGAGACATGGTCTTTAAAGAGGTCATTAAGTTTGAGTGAGCTCACTGGGGGGCCCTGACCCAATCTGATGGGTGGTGTCCTCATAAGAAGAGATTAGGACACAGAGAAGCATAGAGTGAATGCCATGTGAACACAGAGACTGAAGGCGGCCACCTACAAGCCACGGAGAGAGAGAGAGCCTTGGAGGAAGCCATCCCAGGGCACACCTTGATCTGGGAATTCTCACCTCCAGAATTGCAAGAAAATCAGTTTCTGTTGTTTAAGCCACCCAGCCTGGAGTACTTGTCATGGCAGCCGGAGCAAATGTGGACACGCTGCACTTCTCAGCTCTGTGCCTTTATCCAGCCGGCAATGCGGCCCTGCCCAGTCCTGAGGCCCAGTCCTCACCCATCTGGCTTAACACCCCCGTCTGGCACCATGCTACTCAAAGTGTGGCCGTGGACCAGTAGCCCTGGCATTCCCTTCGAGCATGTTAGAAATGCAGACTGTCAGGCCCCACTCAGACCTACTGAAGCAGAATCTGCATTTTAACAAGCTCCTGGTGATTCTCAGGCTCATTAAGGTCTGCGAAGTTCTGATGAAGGCTCATTAAGGCTCCCTCCAGGGCGTGCCTTGGGCCTCAGGACTGGAGTGCTCCCTGAGTCGTGGGTGCTGGTCACAGCTGTAGCTCCTTCCACCCCTCAAAGGACAGGAGCTGGAGGAGGAGAAAGGAGGTGGCAACATGGGGCAGCTTTGGGTGACCTTCTCAGGGGAAATAACCACTTGTGAGCCCAGAGAAGCTCCCCTGGAGGACCACCTGCTTCTGCTGTCAGTGGGAAGTCACCTCCAAGCTCCTCTGGTCCTTTAGTCCGTCATTTTCTTGACACGGGTGGGGAAACTGAGACCAAGATTGGCTACATAACTTTTGGGGGTTGTGCAAAATGAAAACTGGAGGCACCTGCTTCAAACACTTTGAAGAATTTCAAGATGGTAACAGTAGAGCATTACACCAAGCATGGGGCCCATCTAGGCATGGGGCCTTGGGCTCGGGTGGCACACCTGTGAGGCCAGCCTGAGGCAGAGATGGCTCCCCAGTGAGCCAGAGCTCACCCAGCCTAACCTGAGGCCTCCTGAATCCCGTCGCTCCTCTTTCTATCAGGGCACCCCCTTACCCTTGCCCTCAGAGCTTGTCAGCCTCCAGGGATCCAGCTGCAGCCAGGCAGGGAGGCGCTGGGACGAGGAGGGAGTCCAGGGCTTGGCAGCCTCCTTCCACCCCAAGCGTAGGGGGCCTGACCTCCTGGCTGCTTCCCAGACGCACAGATTCCTCTGGCTCTGTGGGCCCAGCTCATCTGAGTAGTTCTGTGCCACTCCCAGCTGATGGCACAGGGGTGGGAGATGGCACCAAGAAGGAGGAAGGGGCCCCAGACACAAGATCTGCTGACCTCACGATTTCACACCCACTCTGCCTGGGCCACTAGCAATTGATGACACTTGCTATTGCCTGATTGGCACACATCTTCTCTTTCCTGCTTCACTGAGCCACTTCTCCCCATGCCTTGTTCAGGTAGTGCTATGTCCACCCCTGCTCCAAAGGTGGGCATGGAACTTAGGTCCCTCTAGTGCCCTTCTCCACAGTGGTACATCCAGAGATGGACCCTTGATCCAAGAGAATCTAGCAAAACTCAATCCCTGAACTTTCACTGAAAATATTGAGATTGCTAGCTGTAAGAATGATGGAAGCCTGGAGCTTCCTGGAGTCCCTTCATGGAGTAAGGAAGGCTTGCCTCAGAATGAAGCCAGCAGAAGGAAGCAGAGAGAGAGAGAGGAAAAAAAAAAAAAAGCCCTAGGATAGATATTGTTGGGATCCTGGATCCAGCTGTGCCTGAAGTCCTTGACTTCTTAGTTCTGTGTGCCAATAAATTCCATTTTTGCTTAATACAGTTGGAGTTGAGTTTTTGTCAGTAGCCATCAAAAGAATGCAGCTTGGGAGGCCAGGCTTGATGGCTCACGCCTGTAATCCCAGCACTTTGGGAGGCCGAGGCAGGTGGATCACCTGAGGTCAGAGTTTGAAACCAGCCTGACCAACATGTTGAAACCCTGTCTCTACTAAAATACAAAAAATTAACTGGGCGTGGTGGTGGGCACATATAATTTCAGCTACTAGGGACGTTGAGGCAGGAGAATCGCTTGAACCCAGGAGGTGGAGGTTGCAGTGAGTCGAGATCACGCCATTGCACTCCAGCCTGGGCAACAAGGTGAAACTCCGTCTCAAACAAACAAACAAACAAAAAAAAAGGCAGCTTGGAATGTGTGCTCAGAGGTATCCAAGCTTGTCCACTCACACTTGTAATCCATACAGACCATGGATTCCCTAGATCTGGGAAACCTCACAACACAGTGGGAGTGGTGAACGGTAGAAAAGTTGAGATCATGAGTCACTGATGGGCATCCTGGCCTCCTTCGAAGAGCACTCCCGGGCCTAGAAGGCCTTTTTCTTTGATCCATACAACAGCCCTACAAGGCAGACAGGTCAGGGACTATAACTGATAGGCCAAAAGGGAAACTGAGGCTCAAATAAGGGAAATGGCTTGCTCAAAGTCATACTGGTAGTAAGCGGCAGCGCTGGGTGGAATTAACACTCATGAGCACCTGATTCTGTCTAGATAGCTCGCCTCTGTGCCACCAGAGCAGCCTGTACTCAGCTCAGGATGTGTCTACAGAGTAAAGAAAAGTCCTACACTGAGTTCACTTTGTTTTTGTTTTTTGTTTGTTTTGTTCTGAGACAGAGTCTCACTCTGTCATCCAGGCTGGAGTGCAGTGGCGTGACCTTGGCTCACTGCAGCCTCTACCTCCCTAGGAGTTCAAGTGATTCTCCTGCCTACGCCTCCCTAGGAGCTGGGATTACAGGCACCTACCACCACACCTGGCTAATTTTTGCATTTTTAGTAGAGACAGAGTTTCACCATGTTGGCCAGGCTGGCCTTGAACTCTGTGAGTTCAAGTGATCCACCCGCCTTGGCCTCCAAAAGTGCTGGGATTACAGGTATGAGCCACCATGTCCAGTCAGAGTTCAGTTTGACTGTGACCTCACAATATGGTTTGGTGGTTCTTTCCCCTTTCCCATTCATTACAACTTCCCTCCGAGCCACAAGGCCCTCCCTCCCAGCAGCAAAAGCAGTCAGAGTACAATGTTCCCTAGTCTGATCTGCTCTTACCTTCCTTCATTCATTCAATCATTCACTCAGCTGACCAGCAGACACTGGATGACCACCCCAGGGCCAGGCCTTGTGGCAAATGCTAGAGTAATGATCAGACACATCACACCCGCTTTCTAGAAGGCCTCCCTCACAAACCAGATCAACTGCTATGATAAAAGTAAGACAAGGAACAGTGTCGCAGAAGGCAGGAACAAACAACTACAGCAGAGTGGTCAGAGAAGGCTACACAGAGTTGATTGCACTGGACATCAGAGATTGAGGAAGAATGTTCTTGGAAGACAAGGTAGGAAGATCATATCTTCCAGTGGAGGTGTGAGACAGTCTCGGCCATTCAGGGACGTGCAGGTGGAACAGGCATCTTCTTCCAGGGGGTGACAGGTGGCAGGAGGTGAGACCACAGTCTCAGTCAGAGGCCAGGTCAAGGAGGACCTACCAGTGGAGCTCGGGAGGTGATGGGGCACTGTGCCATGGTTAGGTTTGCTCTTAGAAAGGCCACGCTGCTGGGTGGGGAGAAGGAGAGATTGAAACCGCAAGTTTGAAGAGGAGGCCACCTGATGGTCACTGGCCATGGCTCAGGCAAAAGAGGACACAGGCCTGAACAGAGGCAATAGCAGTGGGGATGGTAGGGAGGGGACTGGCTAAAGGATTGAGAGCTTTTTGGTATCCCTTAGATGTGGGGAGTGAGTCGACAGGTGGGTCCCAGGTTTCTGGCTTAACTGGCTGAATCAGGGGTGTAGCCCTACAGTGAGATGGGTATAACAGAACACTTTTGGTTGAAAATGTCTGAAAACCTAGTCAAACTGACCTTTAAAAAAAGGGAAGAGGAGTGCAGTGTTCATATAACTGAACAGTATGAGGGTCACATAATCAGCATATCCTCCCCCCATCTCCCGGCTCATGTACTTTGTGCTGACTCCATTCTTGACAGCTCTTCCCATATCTTTTCAACATGGCTGCCAGCACCTCTCTGAACTACATCCTTCCGGGTTTAAATCCAACAAAAACACACAAGAGCTTGTGTCCCAGCGTTCCCATGAATAGTCTGAGATTTGCCCTGATTGGACCAGCTTTGGTCACATGCTCACCTCCAGCCAATCGCTATGGCTGTGCTAATTGACTTAGACCTAATCCATGAGCTCCACCCCTTAAGCTTTGGTGGAGCCATAGAAACTGTAAGGACTAAGAGGCGAAGGAGTGGACCCCAAAGAAATACTCAGGCTCTTGCTAGGACAAAGGGAAAGAAATAGATGCCAGTGAGATAGACCAGATTTTTTTAGCTTTGTGGGCAGCATGAGAGAAAGAATAGTAGGTTAGGGGAGGACAAGATGATGAGTCCAGATTAGAAGGTGTTGTGTTTGCAGGCTGTATGGTGCAAGCAGAGGACATGGTCAGCAGGTAGTCAGTTAGGGAGAGACCCATGCTGGAGAGGGATCTGGAATTGCCAGTGTGTAGGTGGTGAGTGAGAAGCTGAAGAAGGCAATAATGATGCAGACTTTGGAAGCCATTCTGGACTCCCTGCTTCAGGAACTGCAAGTCTGATCTAGTGAAAGTCTCTTGCTTTCTTTGCTCTTTAGGATTAGGCAGTGCAACAGCCCTTGTGATCCTGAAGTGAGCAATGCCCCAGCCTCCTCCTTTCAACACCAGCTCTCACTTCTTGTCTTAGATTGCTTTGCACCTTCCTCTCCCTTAGTTGATGTCAGGACTTGAATATATTTGATAGTGATTTGGACCACTGACGCTACAAATGAAAGAGATCGATGCTGGGCCCTGGGACCAGGACATGTGACACAGCCAGAGTCCCTCATGGCTCATGGGCATGTGCTGGGACTGACATATGCCCATCGGGATGTGTCTCGGGAGAGGCTAGCATCTCCCGAGAAGACGGAAGGACAAGCAACTCCAAATGGGGATGACATTGATGACTTTTCCACCTCTCCTGGTAACTTTCTCCCCATGCCCATCATGTCGTTGCACCTCTGACAGTACTGGGAGAGGTGCCAAAATGAGGGACAGTACTTGGGAGGACACCAAAATGGGGGAAAGTTTGTGAAATGTTGCAATGGGAGAAAGGAACTCAGTGGCCCATGTAAGTCTTGAATATGTTTGAGATGTGGCATTACCTGTCTTTATATCTTCACAAGGATAATAAGCATCTCCAGTGTTACTGTAAGCCAGTGTGATCCCTATCTTCATTATTTTTTGCCTGGAAACTCCTGGCCCATGACTATTGTAAAAAGTCCTGGCAAAGTGTGCCTAGCCGACATCCACTCTCCTCTTCTTCCTTACTATCAAAACCTTGCATTTGTTTAGGATGGCAATGTGCCAACTAGAAAAGCCACACTTGACTGGGCACAGTGGCTCATGCCTGTAATCCCAGCACTTTAGGAGGCCAAGGTGGGCGAATCACGAGGTCAGGAGTTGAGACCAGCCTGGCCAAAGAGACTAGGCTGGCCAACGTGGTGAAACCCCATCTCTACTAAAAAATACAAAAATTAGCCTGGCAAGGTGGCGGGCACCTGTAATCCCAGCTACTCAGGAGGCTGAGGCAGGAGAATTGCTTGAACCTGGGAGGAGGAAGTTGCAGTGAGCTTAGATCCCACCACTGCACTCCAGCCTGGCCGACAGAGGGAGACTCTGACTCGAGAGAAAGAAAAGAAAGAAAGAAAGAGAGAAAGAGAGAAAGGGAGAAAGGGAGAAAGGGAGAAAGAGAGAAAGGGAGAAAGGGAGAAAGGAAAAAAGCCACATTTAATCTCCTTTGCAGCTAAGAGGCAACATACATGGAAAAAAAAAAAAAAAGAAAGAAAGAAAGAAAGGAAAAAAGCCACATTTAACCTCCTTTGCAGCTAAGAGGCAACATACATGGCTGGACAGTGAGATTGTGTTAATGTGGATTATTCCCTCAGCAAATATGCATTCTTCTCCTCTCTCATTGTGAATAGAGTGTAATTACTTACCCACTGATGTTGAGCTTAGTAACATGACTTCCTTTGGAATGTTAGTGGAAGGAATAAGCAGAAACCTTTTATTTGCTTGCATAGTTTGGTTTCCTTCTTTTCATGATTCGTCATGAGAAGAACCCACCCAGGTAATCACTGCTTGCTCAGATCCCAGCAAGTTCTGGATCCCAGAACTAGTGCTGTTAGAGCCACGACCAGCCGATCCAAGTCTGGAGCACTGCTCAGATGAGCCCAGTCTGAATTTGGGAGTGGTTGTTACAGAGCATTACCCTGGTAATAACTGACTGATGCAGAGATATATGTAGACATCACTGGTGGAGCCCCCAGGAAAGCTCTTTAACAGAAGACAGACTCAGCTGGCAGGTCTTTTGCCCTTTCCCCTTCTCCTCCTTGAATGCAGACAGGTTCAATGCTTGGAGGGGTGAGAGGAGGCAGCCATCTTATAACCACAGGTGACAGGAAGACACTAAACACGGCCGTGCGGAAAGACAGAAGGCGCCTCCATCCCTCAGCACCACAGAGACATCGTATCAGCCTAGAAATGCCTAAATCTGAACTTCCTCTTACCTAAGAAAAATAAAACCTCAATTTGATTCAGTCACTGTTTTACAGGTTTCTGCTACTTCTGATAGATGGCCAGGCACAGTGGCTTACCCTATAATCTCAGCACTTTGGGAGGCTGAGGCAGTCGGATTACCTTAGGTCAGGAGTTCGAGACCAGCCTGGACAACATGATGAAACCCCGTCTCTATCAAAAATACGAAAATCAGCTGGGCCTGGAGGCAGGAGCCTGTAATCCCAGCTACTCAGGAGACTGAGGCACAAGAATCACTTGAACCCGGGAGGTGGAGGTTGCAGTGAGGCGAGATCACATCACTGCATTCCAGCCTGAGTGACAGAGTGAGACTCTGTCTCAAAAAAAATAAAATAAAATAAAATAAATTCCTGATAGACACAGGTAACTAACTATTGGTATTAGAGCCACAACTGGCCAGGCACGGTGGCTCACACCTGTAATCCCAGTACTTTGGGAGCCCAAGGTGGGTGGATCACCTGAGGTCAGGTCAAGACCAGCCTGGCCAAAATGATGAACCCCGTCTCTACTCAAAATACAAAAAAAAAAAGCCAGGTGTGGTGATAGGCACCTGTAATCTCAGCTACTCAGGAGGCTGAGGCAGGAGAATCACTTGAACCTAGGAGCTGGAAGTTGCAGTGAGCCAAGATCACCCCACTGCACTCCAGCCTGGGCGGCAAGAGCGAAACTCCATCTCAAAAAATAATAATAAAATAAAGCCACATCTGTGTTTGAGATTCCCCAGGAAGAGCATGAAGGGTCACAAGCAGGTCTCATGGAATCCTGGGGAATGTGGCTTAACAATGCTGGAGGAGAAGCCCACAGAAGTGATTGAGAAGCAGGGAGAGTGGATGGAGAACCCAGATGTGTGGTGGCCACAGGCCACAAGAGGAGAGAATCTCAACAAGAGACAGGGACAGACCAGGCCAAATGCAGCAGTGAGATTCAGGCACATGAGGAAGAAAACTTTTCAAAGGATTTAGCAAATGAGAGGTCCCTGACCTTGGCAGGAAAGGTTTAGTTCAGGGCTGGGGACAGAAGCCAAACCACACAGCCCTCTGCAGAATCCCAGCCCTCTGCAGCTCCCTCCATGGGGGATGGACGCTTGAGGAAGGATGATGCAATGGGAGGAAACCACTGCTTGGCCAGCTGCAGCCTTGTCCTCATTGCACAGACCATTTCTCCTCCTTGCCTCCAAGATGAAATCTAAACTCAACTTGGCATCCAGCCTTCGAAGATGTGGACCCAGCCAAGCTGTGGCCTCCCCTGCCCAGCCTCCCTTCTCCATATTGCAGGATCCCCACTCCCCCCGTTCCTTGGACTGCCCCCACTCCCACCACCAACTATCTAGAGCCTACTCCACCTTCTGTGGTGGCACAAATGTCACCCCCTGTAATGAAAACAAGGTCACTCCTTTCTCTGGGCTCCTTGCACCTCTCTGTATCTGCCTTGAATTATATTGGCCAGATTCAAGTGGGATTTGCTCCCAGGGTGGGGACAGTGTCTGTGTTTTCTGTTCCCCACAGGGCAGAGCACACCGGTCTGGCATGAGTAGGAGCCAGTAGCCTTGTTGGGTGGCTATGATGTGCCCTGCAAGAGTTTCTCAGGCCAGGGAGACCAAGTGGGCATCTTCAGGGCCACGTCTGTCCCTTTCCACTCCTACAGACCTGGCTTTAGAGAGCTCAGGAAGGAAGCAGAACAATCCACAGAGACGAGTGAGGGCTTTCTTCTTCCCCTCTCCTCTCTGGAGGCTTCCCAGAGGGCAGCTGCTTCCTTTCTCTCTTGTTTTAGAACAAGAAGACATGATTGTGACCAAATTTAGAAAACAACCAAAAATTCAAATACAACCCATATTTTAAAATCCATTTCAACAGCTCCACCCCACTAAAAGGAATGTCACTTTTGAGCAATGTGGGTGAGGAATCAGCAGCAGAAGTAGTAGCAAGGTGGGCTGTGGTGTCATGGGTTTGGGGTCTGAAGGCTAGGGAGGGAAGAGGTCTTCCCGCCAAGGACAGACAAACCCACCTCACCAGCAAATGGGAGAGATGATGAGGGAGAGTAGAGCCAGGCATGAGAGCAGACAGGCCCACATTCAAGGAAGCATCTTCTTGGCTTCTTGTTTCTGCCAATTGCTGGAGAGGACGGATGCTTCTGGAAGCCACCTCAGAGACCAACCACAGCGGATGGGCCCTCCTTAGCACAGAGCTACTTTTAGCCCATTGTTCTACTGTGGGGAACAGAGGGAAACCCAGGGAACCAAACAAACAGTGTCGCCTGCCTTCTGTAATAATAGTAACCAGGTAGGGGGTGTGGACTCTGTGCCAGGTGCTATAGCTAGGAGGCTTTTAAAAATATTGTTTCCAGGAATTCTACATGAGTCATGCTGCCTCAGAGATTTTTATAAGGGGAAAAAAGGTCTTTATGAACCAGAATGGAAGAGATTGATTTATCAGGAACAAATGTAAAAGTTTGCTTTGCAAGCATGGCATTCAAGGGGCAGTTTTGATAAGGTGTCAGGAATGCTGCTGTGTCCTCTGGCCACCATAATAAGAGATAAAGAGTCCAGAATAAAGGAGGCTGTCATCTCACTGAATTTGGTTCCCATCAGCCTAAATGGGACCCATTCTCTTCGAGTCTCAGTTTCGTTTAAAACTTGGAGCTAGAAAATGCCTCCTTCATGAGGTTATTGTGGAGAGTAAACAAGGAATGTACGAGAATTAGTTAGCACTGTACCTCACAAGTAGTGCACACTTAGTAAATGGTAATAATCAGAAGTGCTGTTATAAACCTTGGCATTTAAATGGAGTTCAGGTTTTCTCCCAGAGGTAGGAAGAATCTGGGGACAGATGTTGACTTCATGCAACTGAATTTTTGTTAGGAAAGAGAGTAATTCTGTGTATTTCCAAGCAACAGAACTATGCTCACCGGGCAAAAGTTATTATCCAGCCAATTTCAGCCAAATAAAAGGAAGTATGATCACAAAAAAAGACTGGAAGGATGTAATTCCAAATGGTGCTGTCTTTGGGTGGTGAGAACTTAAGTGGTTTCTTTATATTCTTGTGTAGTTTCCAAATTTTCAGCAGTAATCTTATATTTTTAAATAATTTGAGAAAAATAAAGTGTTAAAGAAAAAGAAGAATTTCACACACATCAGGAATGCTGTTATAGGAATGGGAAACCAAGCTGGATTTGAGATTCTACCAAATGTGAATCTAGTTTCCCAGCATCAGAAAACTGAAATCCATTCCCAACAGAGGCAATGCAGCTGGAGAGGATCCTGCTCTCATCTCTTGGGCCACCCCCACTTGCACCCTCAGAGGACAGACAGCAGACACCTGACAAAGGACCAACTACTCCAATAGAAGGTGTCGCCAAGGGCCTTGGAAGTCTGTGAGGTAGGGAGGAAGTTTTTCACCCCAGCATTAGGGCAAGGATTCCCTCTAGGCAACACAAAAGGACAGTTTCAATCCAAGAAAGCTGATTAGATAGATAGATAGATAGATAGATAGATAGATAGATAGATAGATAGATAGAGTCCTGGCCTCATTCTTCAAGGTATGGCCAATCTCACCAACAGAGTGAGATTGGCTTTTAATTAAGAAAACAGCCTTGAGTTGGTTTCTAAAAGGCAGACTCTTGGAGTAAGAGGCAGGGGCAGGTGATGGGACAGACGTTGGAACCGGCAGCAGAAGACATGGGTTCTGGTCCCAACCTTGGCTACCCTGGCTGTGTGATACTGAATCAGCCCCTTTGCTCTCTAGGCCTCTGGCTTCCCCATCCGTAGTGTCTGGAGGTTGGACGGAATGAATTCTAAGCTGTTATCCAGCTCAAAGTCAGCCACTTGATGCCATAGGCCCTTGCCACACTTTCTCCCGAGACTCCAAGTATCCACGGTCCAATGGACCTAAGAAGCCTTTCAGCCCTATTGTTCTATTCCTGCTTTTAATGAAGCCACATCTGGAGTGTATCTCCTCTGAGCCCTGTTTTGTACAGTTCCTCACAGCTGGGTCCCCATAAATCAATTTGTTCTGCAGACAAGTTCCCAGAATTGTCCAGAATCTTACCCAGAAAAGGCAGTTTGATTTCCCTTCAGCTTCTGGTTGCAAAGGTTGTGCACAGAGCCCAGTCCACATCAGGACAAGCTCTCTGAGTCTTTCAGATCCTACTGCCCGCAGGGTTCTGCAGAGTGGCCGAGGTTCATCCTCCCTTCTCCAGGCACAAAGTATGAACTAGCCTCTGGGGCCTCCGCCTGTCCCCTCTGAGGGAGCCGTGCCCTCAACTCCACAGTGAAAAGATTGGGCTAAAATGAACCCTAAACATCCCTGCAGCTCTTGGATTCAGAGTTCTCCCAGGGAGATGGACTAATTGTGAGAGAAGTGTTGAAAAGTTGATATTCCTGCAGATGGAGAATGAAGGAGAATTGGGAACGTCCAAGGACTTCTTTGTTCTACCACAGGCAGCAAACAGCACAGAACTCAGGGCTTCTGTGAAGAGCAACAGTTCCCAGACCCTCTGCTGGCTGAGGCTGATCTGGTTCCCAGGACACTTCTGGGATTGAGCAACCCAGGATCTTTGTCTGGTCAGCATCTGCTCTCCCTCAGGAAGTGGTCCCTGAGCTCCAATTCTGGCTGGTGCCCCAGGCTCCCAGCTTGGCCCCCTTCATCTCCTTCAATCCTCACCACCCCCGCAGAGGTACTAGCACTGCCCCTATAATACAGAAGAGGAAATCGTGGCTCAGAGTGGGTAAGTAACTGCTCAAAGTCCATGTGACCAAGCAGAATTTATACCCAGGTTTCTCCTACTGCAAATCCTGGCCTGTTTTCAATCGATCACGCCAAACAAAGGCAAACTGAGGTCCCTAATTGTTTCCCTACTAATAAGAGTTTACACTCAGACTCCATTTGGGGAAATTTTTAAATATAATTTTTATCAAAGGAATACAAGTATTTAGCTTAAGAAGCTTGGCTGGGCGCGGTGGCTCAAGCCTGTAATCCCAGCACTTTGGGAGGCCGAGACGGGTGGATCAAGAGGTCAGGAGATCGAGACCATCCTGGCGAACACAGTGAAACCCCGTCTCTACTAAAACTACAAAAAAAAAACTAGCCGGGCGAGGTGGTGGGCGCCTGTGGTCCCAGCTACTTGGGAGGCTGAGGCAGGAGAATGGCGTGAACCTGGGAGGCGGAGCTTGCAGTGAGCTGAGATACGGCCACTGCACTCCAGCCTGGGCGACAGAGAGAGACTCCGTCTCAAAAAAAAAAAAAAAAAGAAGCCTAATCATTCTCAAGGTTTATAATAAAATCAGCAGTTCCCCATCCCACCTCTGCCCACCCCCAGATCTGGCTCCCAAGAGAGACTCTATTCTCAACTCCTCCAGCTATTTCTTCCTGTGTTTGCCTTCGTAGTTTTGTTTGTTTGTTTTGAGACAGAGTCTCGCTCTGTCACCCAGGCTGGAGTGCAGTGGTGCGATCTTGGCTCACTGCAACCTCCGCCTCCTGGGTTCAAGCAATTCTCCTGCCTCAGCCTCCCAAGTAGCTGGGATTACAGGCATCTACCACCACGCCTGGCTGATTTTTGTATTTTTAGTAGAGACAGGGTATCGCCATGTTGACCAGGCTGGTCTCGAACTCCTGACCTCAGGTAATTCACCCGCCTCAGAATCCCAAAGTGCTGGGATTACAGCTGTGAGCCAACTTGCCCGGCCACTTTTCAATTTTAGATGATTATTCTTGACTTCTTATTATGGAAAATGAAGGTTTGGGGTCTCACACCATTTTTGTTTCTCTCTCTCTCTCTCTCTCACACACACACACAGACACACACACACACACACACATGCACGCAGCCACTCCTCACCCCACAGCCTGCCAATGTTTTACTACCCTCACAGCATCTGGGGTCAGCCTGAGCTGGCCTGGACCTCTCTGCAAGGATACAGAAGAGAGTCTTGATTTTTGGTTACATGCAGCAGATATCGTCCAAACCTCTGTCTTCACTCACTCCCAGAATCCCAGTGAAAACCACACCCCACAATAAAGAAACTAGGGCTGCTTAGCCTGGAGCAGAGTAGATGCAAGGCCATATCCTCGCTCTCCTTGACCTTCTGAGGGTGTCCTGGAGCAGAGAGAGCAAACACACTGGGTGGCTTCAGAGGGATCCCAGAGCAATAAGGGAAGTTGCAGGGAAAGTGATTCCCGCTTCGTCAGGAAGCCACCCAAGAACAGAACGAGGTGGCTGTCGAGTAAGTGGCAGTGGACAAGCTAGGGTTGGCTGACCGTGTATTGGAAACGTGGAGGAGGGATTTCTGCATTCGGAAAGAGTTGAGCACATGACTTCTAAAGTCCCTTCTAGGTCTATAACCCGGTAATTTGCTTGTTAAAATAACCATTGGTGGCCAGGCGTGCTGGCTCATGCCTGTAATCCCAGCACTTTGGGAGGCTGAGGCAGGCAGATCACCTGAGGTCAGGAGTTCAAGACCAGCCTGGCCAACGTGTTGAAACCATGTCTGTACTAAAAATGCAAAAATTAGCTGGGCTTGGTGGTGGGTGCTTGTAATCCCAGCTAGCTGGGAGGCTGAGGCAGGAGAATTGCTTGAACCCAGGAGATGGAAGTTGCAATGAGCCGAAATAGTGCCACTGCACTCCAGCCTGGGCAAAAGAGTGAGACTCCATCTCAGAAATAAACAAATAAATAAATGAAAAATAACCATTGGCAATTAGAATCCAGTGGTGCTTTGCAATCATGCTTGAGTTAATAACTCGAGCCACCCAATAGACACACCCATTCTGGCAATTTCTTTATAGGATGCTGAAATAACTGTCTTAAGAGTCTCATGAGCAATCTGTTCCACTGACCCTTACCTCATAAAAGAAAGGATTCGAGATGATTCACAGAGGAATCATGAAATGGCGATTGAGACAGAACTCTCTATCCCCTGGGTATTAAGCACACTGGAGATGGATAAGGGCTGGATGGAGCAATCACAGTCGATTTGGCCACTGCCTGTGGACCTCTGACTGAGCAGCAGGAGCGTCAAAGAGGGAAACTGAAGAAATACCTCCCACCTCCCTCCCGTTTAAAAGAGAAAGAGGGCAGAGTGTGACATCGCAAGGATGAAATTCCACCTGGACAGCTGCATGTGGAGGAGCATGTTTGGTCCACACGCAACTCTGAACTTGGAGCCCTGTCCCTAGCTCTTCTCCCTGACTTGACACTTTTGAAAGAAATGTGCTTGCCCAGAGATATAAATCAGCTATAAACTCCTGCACTCTCCAAGCGGGACAGACTCTCATTAACTGTCAGGTTGTAACTGGCAGTGTTGTGTAAATGGATTAGAATGGCGATCATTAAAAAGTCAGGAAACAACAGGTGCTGGAGAGGATGTGGAGAAATAGGAACACTTTTACACTGTTGGTGGGATTGTAAACTAGTTCAACCATTATGGAAAACAGTATGGCGATTCCTCAAGGATCTAGAACTAGATGTACCATATGACCCAGCCATCCCATTACTGGGTATATACCCAAAGGATTATAAATTATGCTGCTATAAAGACACATGCACACGTATGTTTATTGCAGCACTATTCACAATAGCAAAGACTTGGAATCAACCCAAATGTCCATCAGTGACAGATTGGATTAAGAAAATGTGGCACATATACACCATGGAATACTATGCAGCCATAAAAAAGGATGAGTTTGAGTCCTTTGTAGGGACTTGGATGCAGCTGGAATCCATCATTCTTAGCAAACTATCACAAGAACAGAAAACCAAACACCGCATGTTCTCATTCATAGGTGGGAACTGAACAATGAGATCACTCGGACTCAGGAAGGGGAACATCACACACCGGGGCCTATCATGGGGAGGGGGGAGGGGGGAGGGATTGCATTGGGAGTTATACCTGATGTAAATGACGAGTTGATGGGTGCAGCACAGCAACATGGCACAAGTATACATATGTAACAAACCTGCACGTTATGCACATGTACCCTACAACTTAAAGTATAATAATAATAAATAAATTAAAATAAAAAAAAAAAAAAAAAAAAAAAAAGAGTGATCAGGGAATACGAGCTGCCTGACTTGGGCAGGCCCTCTCCTCCCCTCCCAGAGAGAGGAAGACAGAGCTGTTTGAGCTCTGGAGCAAGACTAAGTGCAAATCCCAGCCCTGCCACTTATTATCTGTGCAACCTTAGACCAGTTCCTTAGCCTCTCTGAGTCTCAGTGTCCTTACCTTTTAAAACAGGGGTAGTGGGTGGGAGGTGGAAGTTTTTTAATTTTGAGAATTAAAATAGCTCATTTATATGAAATGCTTAGAAAAGTGCCAAACACATGGTATTATTATTATTATTATTATTATTACCAGCAGCTGCAAACAGAAGGTAGCAACCTTCAGCTAACTGACTTCATAAGATCAAACAAAGTATTTGTTTAAAAAAAAAAACCTTGAAAGTTGTGTATAGGTGTGAGAAATTTGGTGTGCAGTGTATTAAACCTCACAAACATTAGGAGACTGTAAGAGGCCAGTATTTCCAACTTCACTAATTAAATAAATATCGTGGCTATGATACACCAAGCTGTGCGGCAAAGTCTCTAGAACTTTTTGTCAAGATAGGAAATGAATTTGACTTTAAGATGTAATATAATGTAATACAGCAAAGCCAATTGTTGAAGATACAATTTTTAAAAAGAGGGAGAGAGTACCACTGTAACACTTTAAGAAAAGTGACACACCCACTTCGAACACATTTAGAACACTGACTACCAGGCAGAGTGATGGGAATCGGTCCCTGACTTGCTGCATGGTATCCGGCAAACCCCTCCCCTCCCTGGCTTCAGTTCCCCATCAGCTACATCTGGCACTACATGGTCTCTGGGAGCCTTCCGAGCCTGCCATCCCGGGATCTCTGACTTGGAGGATTTTTAGACCAATAGACTTGGTCGCCAGGAAAGCACTGTCATGTTTCCTGAGCTGACAACACCATCTAGTGTGTGTGTGCAAGGAAAACACGACTGCCTGGCCAACCGGGTGCTTGCTCCTCGCTGTCTCATTCTCACGTTAATATCTTGCTACCCAAAATATGGTCCACAGACCAGCAGCAATTGCATCACATAAGAGCTTAGGGGACATGCGGAATCTCAGACCCCATCCTAGACCTACTGAACCTGAGTTTTTGTTTTTAATTTTGAGATGGAGTCTCTCTCCCAGGCTGGCGTACAATGGCTCGAACTAGGCTCACTGCAACCTCTGCCTCCTGGGTTCAAGTGATTGTCCTGCCTCAGCCTCCTGCGTAGCTTGAAATTACAGGCATGTGCCACCACACCTGGCTAATTTTGTATTTTTAGTAGAGACTGGGTTTCACTGTGTTGGTGAGGCTGGTCTCGAACTCCTGACCTCAAGTGATCCATCCACCTTGGTCTCCCAAACTGCTGGGATTACAGACGTGAGCCACCACACCTGGCCTGAATCTGCCTTTTAACAAGATGCCGGGGGATTCCCACCATGCACATGAAAGTGTGAAAAGCACTGTCTTAATAGGACGAGAAAAGGGAAGTAGGTTAGTGAAGGAAATTTAAGTTGAACAGATATTCAACCTATAAAGAAATCCAGAACTGGCCCCTAGAAATAAAACAAATCCTTTCCAACAGACATCCTGTCACATGACAAAGATTCCATTTCTTGGGAGTTTTTGGAAGTTTTCAAAACAGAATCTTCTTGAATGGTGAGTATCTGATGACAGCGATGGTTATTCCTGAGCCCAAGTTTCCAATGCACCTGCATTGTCTACATTGCTATTTACGTAATAATCCCACCAATGAGTCTCCGTTTCCAGGAATTCAGCATGAACTCGGCCACTCTGAGCTCCTAGCGGCCACACTCAGGTCGAAGCCACGTGGCCCTGTGACAACATGGCAGCTCACTTCTTCAAAGCCAGCAGCAGACACTCTCAACAGGTGGACTCTAGGAGCTGAGGTTCTCAGTCCTACAACCACAGGGAATGAATTTTGCCAAAAAACAGTGAGCTTGGAGGAAGCCACCAAGGCTCAGATGAGACAGCAGTCCCAGCCGACACCCTGATTTCAGACTGCAAGATCCAAAGCTGAGACCCCAAGTTGAGCCAAGCAAGCCCCGATTTCTGACCTACGGGAACTGTGAGATAATAAATGGGTATTTTCAGCTGCTGCATAGCAATAGAAAACTAATACAGATTTCAGTGCCTGGAAGTGAGACATTGCTGTAACAAATACCTAAAATGAAGAAGGCTGGAGGGATTTTGAGGAGCATAATAAAGCCTGCATCTCCTTGTGGAAATGTGGATGGTTGCTTTGGGAGGCCGAGGCAGGAGGATTGCTGGAAGACAGGAGTTCAAGACCAGCCTGGGCAACGAAGTGAGACTCTGTCTCCACAAAAAATAATTTTTAAAAATTAGCCGGGCCTGGTGGTGCGTGCCTGTACTCCCATGTACTTGGGAAGCTGAGGCAGGAGGATCACTTGAGCCCAGAATTTGAGGCTGCAGTGAGTTAAATTGCACCACTGCACTCCAACCTGGGCGAAAGACTGATGTTCAGGATGTGGCAATAAGAGGAAGGAAGTGAGGAACATGTTATTGGAAACTGGAGGAAGGGGATCTTTGCTGGATAGTGGCAGGAAGCTTAGCAAAATTGTCTCCTGCAATGCTCAACATCACTAATTATCAGGGAAATGCAAATCAAAACCACGATGAGCTATCATCTCACCCCAGTTAGTATGGCTATTATCAAAATGACAAAGAAATTAACAAACGCTGGCAAGGATGCAGAGAAAGAGGAATGCTTATACACTGTTGGTGGGAATGCAAAGTAGTACAACCATTATGGAAAACATCACGGAGGTGCCTCAAAAGTCTAAAAATGGAACTACTACATGATCCAGCAATCCCACTGCTGGGTACATATCAAAAAAAAAAAAAAAAAAAGGAAATCAGAATATCGAAGAAATACCTGCACTCCCACATTTATTGTAGCACTATTTACAATAGCCAAAATATGGAATCAACCTAAGTATTCATCACTAGATGAATGTATAAAGAAAATGTGGTTTATATATACAATGGAATACTATTCAGCAATAAGAAAGAAGGAAATCCTGTCATTTGCAGCAACATGGAGGTCATTATGTTAAGTTAAATAAGCCAGGCAAAGAAAGGCAAATATCACATGTTCTCACACATAGGTGGGATCTAAAAACGTGGGGCCAGTCACAGTGGCTCATGCCTGTAATCCTTGCACTTTGGGAGGCTGAGGCAGGTGGATCACCTGAGGTCAAGAGTTTGAGACCAGCTTGGTCAACATGGTGAAACTCCATCTCTACTAAAAATACAAAAATTAGCCAGGCATGTTGGCAGGCACCTGTAATCCCAGCTACTTGGGAAGCTGAGGCAGGAGAATCACTTGAACTCAGGAGGCAGAGGTTGTAGTGAGCCGGGATCAGGCCACTGCACTCCAGTTTGGGCGACAGAGGGAGACTCTGTCTCAAAAAACAAACAAACATACACCACTGGATGCAGTGGCCCACGCCTGTAACCAGCACTGTGGGAGGCCAAAGCGGGAGAATCACCTGAGGTCAGGAGTGCAAGACTAGCCTGACCAACATGATGAAACCCTGTCTTTACTTAAAATACAAAAATTAGCTGGGCATGGTGGTGGGCACCTGTAATCTCAGCTACTCGGGAGGCTGAGGCAGGAGAATCTCTTGAACCTGAGATGATAGCTCATCGTGGTTTTGATTTGCATTTCCCTGATAATTAGTGATGTTGAGCATTGCAGGAACCAGAGTGAGACTCTGTCTCAAAAAATGATAATAATAAATAAAATAAATAAAAAATTAAAAAATGGATCTCACGGAGGTAGAGACTAGAGTGAGGATTACCGGAAGCTGAGAAGAATAGGGGGACGGAGAGTGAAGTGAAGGTGGTTAAGGGGTAAAAAAAATACAGTTAAATGTAAGGAACAGTTTCTAGTATTCAATAGTAGAGCAAGGAACTTATAGTTAACAATCATTTATTGTGTATTTAAAAATAGCTAGAAAAGAAGACTTGTACTGTTCCCAACATAAAGAAAAGATAAATGTTTGAGGTGATGGAGATATGCTAATTACTCTGATTTGACCATTACACATTGTATACAGTTATCAAAATATCACACCTAACCCGCAAATATGTACAACTATTACATATCAATGAAAATAAATATTTTTAAAAATTTAAAAATTGTCTCCTGAAGTTATGTGGAAAGCAGAACTTATAAAAGATGAACCATCTATTTATTATTAATTTTAAGCACAGTGTGTGGAAGTAAGGGATGAGCCTTGTTGTGCAGCAAAAGATTTTCATCCAATATTGCCAATGCTGCTTGGTTTCTCCTTGATGCTTAGAGTAAAATGTGAGTGAAGCGAAAGAGAGAGACAGAGACAGAGGAAAACCATGGCACAAAAATGAACTAGGACTGAACTGTTTAGAAAAAACTCCACCTCTCCAAGTGTCAAAAGGTGCTAAAAGTCAATGGCTGTGGAAAATGTGACATAGAGAAGAGGCTGAGTGTGTGGCTGTACAGCCTTTGGCTAGAACCTCAGAGTAAAAGATCAAAAGGTCAGAGTACTCAGTCCCACAAAGGGCTCTTTCAAGAGATGAAGGGTATGTGCATCTCACAGATCTTCTCAACTCAATCAGGGACAGCTAGGGAGCTCAAGGCCATTATTCCTTGGACATCTTAGCAGGAGGCCAAAATAGAAAAGGAATTAGCTTGGAAAGATCTGTGGATGTGGCTTCTGTCTAGTGGAATGAAAAGCACTGAAATCCATGTAAGACCCACAGAGTTCTTGAGAACATTATCCAAGAAATGTTGCCAGCTTGGGCTAAAAAACTCAGGAAGCAGGCTGATAAAACTACTCAACTGTAAATATGTGCTATCTCTTATAAAAAAGGAAGAATGATGAGAGGGTGGAATCATGCCCAGAGGAAGGAGCTAAGAGCCCCTGAGATTATTCCTAGGTCTTGCAAGCTAATCAAAAAGAGTCAAATATTTGCCTGGCTGGATTTCCAAACCATGATAGACTCAACAGACTCACGATGACTTTTGTCTTTGTATTCCCCACTTTTTGACCCAGAAAGTCTACAACTGTAATCCTGTGCCTGTCCCACCACTGTATATTGAGAGTGCTGGGGCAGATAACTCAAGTTTCCCAGGACCACATATGGGGAGGAATTGTGCCCCAGTGGCTGTACCTATTGGCTAATACCCAGAAGCCCATCTGTACCTGGACTTGATTTAGATTTTGAACTTTAAGCCAATGATATTTAGATTAAGATGATGACATTTTAGACTTTGAGCTCATGCTGTAATGAGACTCTAGGGAATCTTGAGAGGGTATAAATGTATGTTGCATGTGGAAGGGATGTCAATTGTTGGGGGCCAGAGGGTGGGTTGTGGTAGGCAAGAATTCTAAGAGGACCCTGATGTACATACCCCACATAATCCACTTCTCCTTGAGTATGAACAGGATCTGTGAATATAATGGGATAGTACTCCAGTGATGCAATTATGTGGATGTAATTAAGATCCCTAATCAGTTGACTTCTGTGTAAACCGAAGGGAAATTATTGTGAGTGGGCCTAACTTAATCAAGTGGCCCCTCAAAAGAGATAAGAATCAGTAACAAACACTGTCCTACTAGCCTTGAAAGAGCAAACTCTCATGTTGTGGAGAGGGCCTCATGGCAGGGAATGGGAAATGGTCTTTTAGAGCTGAGGTTCTCCATCCTGTCACCCCAACAAACTGATTTCTGCCAACACCCGGTGAGCCTGGAAAAGGACCCTGAATCCAAGATAAGATTACAGCCCTAGATGACACCTTGACTGCTGAGACTCTAAGCAGAGAATCCAACTAAGCCATGGCCAGACTTTGGACCTACAGACACTACGAGATAATATATTTGTTTTAATCTGCAAAGTTACAGAGGCTTCAAATGGGCCATTACAAATATAGTCAAATAATTAAAGAAAACTATATTCAAACAATTAAAGGAAAATGTACCAACAATGAGTCAATATATAGGGAATCTCAACAGAAAAACAAACACTATAATAAAGAACCAAATGGATATTAAGTTGAAAACTACAATAACTGAAATAAAAAGATGATGAGACAGGCTCAACAGCAGGTTTGAGATGGCAGAAGAAATAAGTTAACTTAAAGATAGATAAAGACTGGTTCCAGTGGTTCACGCCTGTAATTCCAGCACTTTGGAATGCAGAGGTGGGAGGATCACTTGAGGCCAGGAACTTAGCAAGACCCTTAAAAAAATACAAAAAAATAGCTGGGAGTGGTGGTCTGTGCCTGTAATTCCAGCTACTTGGGGGGCTGAGGCAGGAAAATTGCTTGAGCCCAGGAGTTCAAGGCTGCAGTGAGCTATGATTGAACCACTGCACTCTAGTCTGGGTGATAGAGTAAGACTTTGACTATAAAAACAAACAAAACCAGCAGAAGTCCAATTTGAAGAACAGAGAAAGGATAGAAAAAAAAAAAAAAAAAGAAAGAATGGCTAAAACCTTCCCAAATTAATGAAAAACATTAAATTATATTCCAAAAAGTTCAACAAACCCCAAGGATGAAAAACACAAGCAGACCACACCTAGACACATCATAATCAAGCTGCTGAAATATAGACAAAGAGAAAATCTTGGAAGGCAGCAAGAGAAACATGAATCATCACACAGAGGTAACAATATCAACAGACACCTTCCCATTCAAAACAGGGGAGATCCTACAACAGTCCAATCACACATTCCAGGGTTGAAAGGGAAAAAAAAAAAGAACCTGTCAACTAGAGTTCTAGATCCAACTAAACTATTTCAATAATGGAAGGCAGAATAAAAATATTCCCAGATAAACAAAAACTGAATTTGTTGCAAACTGACCTCTCCTAGATAAACTACTAAAGTTCTTATGCTGAAAGAAAATGGCACCAAATGGTTACTCAGATTCACAGGAAGTAATGTAGAACATGGGAAATGGTACATATGTCTGTAAATACAACAGACTCTGTGTGTGTGTGCGCGCGCATATAAATATAATCTTTTACTGTTGAAAGTGGTAATTATACCCTTCTATTATTGAGTATATAACATATATAGTATACATGTCCGTAATAGCACAGAGGAGGGGCTAGGAAGTAGAACTGCACTGGTGTAAATTTGCCAAATTTTACTGGAATTAACTCCATGCTAAACTGATGAAAATTGTGATGAATTCAGGAAGCACACTGGAATCCCTAAGGCAACCGCTAAAAAAGTAACTAAGAAATATAGCTAAGAAATCAACAGAGGACATATTTATCCTCATTATACAGATAAGAAAATGAGTCTGTAGTGAATTCTTAAAATTTTATGTTGCCTCAGCATCCGTTTTGAATATAAATTGGGCTTTTTCATGCCAGAAGCAGGACTTAGTCACCCTTGAGACACAATTTCCAGTTCTCCACCTCCTCCCAGTTCCTCAATGTGGTTGATCCAGATATCTGCTTATGCAACTGCCTTCTTGTGACAACCTCCCTAGGGGACAGCTAGATACAACCTACTTGAGTTGCCCACCGATCCCTACACTTCACATGACCTGTGTAGATATGCACAGCAACTATTCCCAGTCACCTCTGACCTCCCAGAACTCCTGCCTGCTTGTTCTAAACCCATCAATTAAAACTCCCCTTGGGAAACCTGCTTGGTTTCCCTGGATCCCAATAAAGGCTTTGGCCCTGGCTGGGCACGGTGGCTCATGCCAGTAATCCCAGCACTTCGGGAGGCCAAGGCGGATGGAGCACCTGAAGTCAGGAGTTCGAGACGAACCTGACCAGCATGGTGAAACACCTTCTTTACTAAATACAAAAAATTAGCCAGGCGTGGTGGTGCCTGCCTGTAATCCCAGATACTTGGGAGGCTGAGGCAGGAGAATCGCTTGAACCCAGGAGGCAGAGATTGCAGTGAGCTGAGATTGTGCCACTGCACTCCAGCCTGGGCAATAAAAAGGCTTTGGCCCAAAGGTCCCTCTCTCTTGCTCCCCACATGCTGGCTGAATGCATATTCTGAACAGCTTTCACCCTGCTATTGGCCCTGTGAAGTCTCCTTCCATGGCCTCTCTGATCTGTAATATGCTCTTCTGTTAGTTCATGTGGGGTTTTTTTTTGTTTGTTTTGGTTTTTTTGTTTGTTTCTTTGAGACAGAGTTTTGCTTGTCACCCAGGCTGGAGTGCAATGGCGCGATCTTGGCTCACTGCAACCTTCACTTCCCAGATTCAAGTGATTCTCCTGCCTCACCCTCCTCAGTAGCTGGGATTACGGGCGGCCACCACCACACCCAGCTAATTTTTGTATTTTTAGTAGAGATGGGGTTTCACCGTGTCGGTCAGGCTGGTGTTGAACTCCTGATGTCAGGTGATCCACTCGCTCGGCCTCCCAAAGTGCTGAGATTACAGGTGTGAGCCACCATGCCTGGCCTTATTTCATGTGTTTTGCTGAGTTGCTCTTCTGTGTCTCACCTGACCAACACACCCAAACCTACCTTCTTTCCCCATCAGGGCTCTCCTAGAGAGGGGCTGTCTTGGTAGGAATAAACTGGGCACAGGTCAGACAAGAGCCACAAGGGCATCTTCTAGTATAAACAAGTTTTCTGTGAGAGGAACACCCTGTCATGGGTTGGACACCCAGGCATTAGGCTGTCTGCTGGGATAAAGAAGTGTCCCATGAAAGACACACTATAAACATTCATGACCAAACCCCTGGAGCCCTGGCAGGGCAGGGCATGGGTTCTTACCCATCTCCTGAGAGAGACCTCAAGACCAAATTAGAGGAAACTACAACAGAGTCCCAGAAGGCGAAACAATCTGCCACAGCTGGGGCTGGCCCCCGGGACTCCAACTCCACACATCAGCCCTGGATTCACACCTGCCAGGGGGGCAGATGGGGCAGGTGGGAACCCATGCAGGTACAATGAATAGATGTGAGAATTCCCTCACATCCCTATGGGCTTTTTCTCAGACTCTTCACCCATCGGTGAAGGGAACGTTTTCTCGAGATATTATAAATTCCCTCCCAGTCTGTGTAAAGATTTCCCTTGACACCTCCCAAAATATGATTTTTATTTTATATTGACTTTTTTTGAGCCTAAAAATGACTGAATGTGAGCAGATGCAGGAGTTAGAGGGGTGACTTCTCAAGCAAAGCTAATTAGCTGCCATGCTCAGCAGACGCTCTAGAAATGCAACCTCTGCAGCCTCCCTGCACTCTTGGTGGATTTTGTCAGCATTAATATTATGTCTGCCTGAATTGTCTCCCTGTATCTGGGAGGACCCAACACCCCTTTGTCAAACTCACACTGACACGGCAGAAACAGTGGGGAGGGGAGGCAGGGCAGGACTTCCTAACTCATGGGTTGAGTAGGGCATTGCGTCTGTTTTCGCAAGTTCCCACAGCGGTAGGAAGGGAAGCTTGGCCCACGCTGCCTCACATTGATGAGAACTGAGCTGTGCTGAAAGCTATTCCTGCCTGCTAAGGAGCTGCTTAATCCCATAAAGATTTAAAAAGCTAAACTACTTAGTGTTTATTTTTGAATAAATATTAAAGTACATTTCTGAAAATAGAAGCTGATATTTAATAAGCCCATACTGTGGGCCAGTGTCAGGGATTTTCAAACCACAGTGACTGCATCTTGAACAGGGACTGGGTAAAATGAGGCTGAGACCTGCTGGGCTGCATTCCCAGGAGGTTAGGCATTCTTAGTCACAGGATGAGATAGAAGGTCAGCAGAAGATACAGGTCACAAAGAACCCGCTGATAAGACAGGATGCAGTAAAGAAGTCAGCCAAAACCCACCAAAACCAAGATGGGATGAAAGCAACCTCTGGTGGTCCTCACTGCTCATTATACATTAATTATAATGCATTCACTTGCTAAAGACACTCCTACCAGCATCATGACAGTTTACAAATGCCATGGCAATGCTAAGAAGTTACTCTATATGGTCTATGAGAAGGAGCCCTCAGTTCTGGGAAATCCTTGCTCCTTTCCCAGAAAACTCATGAATCATTCACCCCTTGTTTAGCATATAATCAAGAAATAACCACAGAAATAGCCAACCAGTAGTCCTCGGGGGTGCTCTGTCTATGGAATAGCCATTCTTGCTTCTTTACTTCTCTAATAAACTTGCTTTCACTTTACTCTGTGGACTCACCCTGAATTCTTTCTTGTGCGCGATCCAAGATCCAGATCCCTTTCTGGTAACACCAGGGCCTAAGCGCTGACCTGCTCTGTGCTATTTAATCCTCACAGCTATCCCATATCTTGATTTCATTATCCCTGTTTTTCCAAAGAAGAAACTGAAGTACAGGGAAGTTAAGATGCATCAGATGGATTCGAGCCAGCCCAAGCCAAGTTGTTTCTGGGTAATTGTTAAACTGGTCCTTGCCAGGATCTGAGTGGAGAATGTATATCAAAAAGAGCCTGAGACACAAATTGATACCTTTTAATCAATTCCACGTGTGTCTTCATCGCTCCCATCTGATTGGTCCTGTAAACCCAAAACTATCTGAGACAGGTCTCAATTTAGAGGTTTTTTTTTAACCAAGGTTAAGAATCATGGCCTGTGACACGACCTCAGGAGATCCTGAGAATATGTGCCCAAGGTGGTTGGTTACAGCTTGATTTTACACATTTTAGGGAAACAGAAGTTATAAGCAGACATAACTTGTTTGGCTGGAAAGGCAGGACAGCTTAAAGAAGCGTGGTGGCGGGGGGGGGGGGGGTGAGGAGGGGGGGGGGGGGCGGCTTCCAGGTCACAGGTGAATTCAAAGATTTCCTGATTGGCAATTGGTTGAAACAGTTAAGCTCTGCCTGAAGAGTCCAAATCAGCTTTGAGCTAAGCTAAGTGTCGGGTGGTTGTGGAAGCCAAGGTTCTTATGTAGATGAAGCTCCAGGTAGCAGGCTTCAGAGAGAATAGATGTGAAGGTCTCTTATCAGACCTTAAAAAGTGTCAGACTCTCCTGAAAAGACCTAGTTAGGGAAGGAGATTCTCTACAGAATGTAAATTTCCCCCCTCGACCCCTCCTCCCGCACGCAACCTCCCCCCCAGCCCCGTCCCACTCCCGCTGGCAAGAAACAGCTTTGCAGGGCCATTTCAGAATATGTTAAAGAAATCTATTTTGGGGTAAAATACTTGGATTTCCTTCAGGGTCATAGGATGTTATACCAGAGTCAGGTTGGAATTTGGTATGTATTGCTACAAAGAGTCTGGTCCATCTTAAGAGCTGTGTTTTAACGTGAATGCCAGTCAGCTGTCTTTAAACTCCAAAGGGAGGAGAGGGTAATGAGGCTTGTCTGGATACTGCCCCCTTCTCATCATGGCCTGAACTAGTTTTTCAAGGTTTTAGGGGATCTTCTTGGCCAAGAGAGGAGTCCATTCAATCAGATGGGGGACCCTAGAATTTTATTTTTTATTTTTTGAGACAAAGTCTGGCTCTGTCGCCCAGGCTGGAGTACACTGGTGTGATCTTGGCTCACTGCAACCTCTGCCTCCTGGATTCAGGCGATTCTCCTGCCTCAGCCTCCTGAGTAGCTGGGATTACAGGCGCCCACCACCACGTCCAGCTAATTTTTGTATTTTTAGTAGAGACAGGGTTTCGCCACGTTGACCAGGCTGGTCTCAAACTCCTGACCTCAAGTGATCTGTCCTCCTTCGCCTCCCAAAGTGCTGGGATTATAGGCGTGAGCCACCGTACCCGGCCCTAGAATTTTATTTTTGGTTTACAGTACAAAAACAAAGATCTGCAGTGTTCTCACATCTTTTTAATCATTCATATTGACTTAATCAGGTTTACAAAATCTCAGGGTTGATCTGGGATCATTCACAAATCAGAATTACTCAGAGAAATTTTCACAGCAGTTGCGGCAGCACAAACTCGAACGCTGATTTAAATTACTAAATGTTATTAATGAACAAACTCGTAAAAGGAATTTCATATGGAACATTACATTTCTCCCTGACACTACTGTCTGATAAAAATTAAAAATGGTATAAACATGTTTTAAAGTCATAGTGGTAGTTGCTAAAGGCAACCAACCACACTATAGTGAGGCATTGTTAGAAGTTCCGCTCTCAAGTTTACTTAGCTTAGTAAAGCAAATTGTTCTTTGAGATTTCAGCTTTGATTAGTCCTCTTTGGCTGACATGAACATTATGGAGTGTTAACTGTGGTAGCAACACATAACCAAAAAGCATTCTTTTAAAAATACATCTAGAAGATCTCAATGACCTGAATAAACCAATACAGTGTTCCTAGTGTCAGTCTCTCTATACCGGGAAAACTTTAACCCCACAGCTGAGATATTATCAGTTAATGCAAAGTACGTTGTTTGAACCCAGTTTCCACCCATGCAGATATCTTCTTACCTGGGAATTCTTGTAAATATCAAAATAAAATCTTTACCTTTTGCTAATGAAAGTAAAAGGCTTGACTGTAAAATATACATCTTGATAGAAAAATATTATAAGGTTTTAATTTTCTAAATACCAAGGGTTAACATCTTATGATTACCCTTTGAAAATAGGGTATTTTGGAACATTTAAAAAGTTTTCAAAGTAAGTACAAAGCTTATTCACATTTTTACTAAATGGAACACAACTTTTACAAATGGCAAAATGATTCCCTCCTCAAAGCAGAGCAGCCTAGTTTTTGGAGGGCTCTGGTCACTGCTTAGCTAAGTCTCTTTTGGGCAGAGTCCTGGCTCCACAGTCTCCTACGATGGGCTCCTTGATACACAAGGCTTCATAACATGCGCTCCTTGAAGAACCATTTCTGATGATCCGAGTTGGTGCAGTCTCGTAAGAGTGGAACAAAACTGTCACTCGACTCCTTCCTCGCAGCCTGGACACATTTCTTGGACTGTTCGTGAAATAAAGAACCATCCTACAAAAGATAACAGAATGACAGGCAAGTTCATCAGAAAAGTCTCTTTTTCCTAAAAACATGTTCTAAAGAGATCAGGGTCTGATTTTTACCATTTTAGAAATATTTTTATTGAGGGGTGTCTTCCGTGTAACGCAGCAACTCAGGACTGTCCCCGGGAAGGGGAGCACCAGAGCACCAGGCTTGCACGGGCTGCGTCCCGCTTGCCTCTCACAGGACCGATGGTGCCACCTGCTGGCTACTCTGGGCATGTGTCAGACCCTACATCTCCCTATTGCACTTGGCTTCCTTCAGGGAAATCAGGAACAAAGATCCTTTGTTTATCTCTTTCGCTCCTCTTAGGTCAACTCATTCCGTGCAGCGTGATCTCTTTCTCTTAGGTATTTAAACAGAGAGTGTGGAAAGTTGGCTGTAGTCCCAGCTCAGCCACAGACCAGCTGGATAAGGAAGCTAGTCACTTGGCCACATTGCCTGAACTCCTCACCTGTCACACATCAGGGTGAGTAGTGGGTTATATGCCCCATGCCAATCCCCAAACCCCAAAGACGATGGTTTTCTTTAATGACCGCCTGCTCCTCTCCTTTCTGCCAGCCCTTGCTCAGTTATCTCAGCAAGTCTGTCTCTCAGGCCTGGGGTTTATCTTTTCCCTCTGCCTCTCTGTTATAAGCAGTATGCAACGCACTTAATCATGGCTGAGCAGCAAACGGGCAGAGTGAATAACAACATCGGTGAAAAACCTTTGTGATGTGCTGTTTTATATCACTACATGGAACTTGGGTTTTCATTCAAAAAAATCCAGACTCATGTTTTGTAGAATCCAAGAAATTACATTTCAGAGGTTTTTAGGCCTACATAAGAAAATACAAAGCTGGGCACGGTGACTCATGCATGTAATTGCAGCACTTTGGGAGGCTGAGGTGGGTGGATCACTTGAGGCTAGGAGTTCAAGACCAGCCTGGCCAGCATGGCGAAACTCCATCTCTGCTAAAAACACAAAAAATTAGCTGGGCGTGGTGGCACGCGCCTGTAGTCCCAGCTACCCGGGAGGCCGAGGCAGGAAAATCGCTTGAACCCAGGAGGTGGAGGTTGCAGTGAGCCGAGATTGCACCCCTGCACTCCAGCCTTGGTGGGGCAAGGCTCCATCTCAAAAATAAAAATAAAAAAGATCCAGCCCTAAGAACTAAAAACAAGCTTCCTATTATGGTCTAGTGAATGTAAGTGGGGACATTTCCTTCAGAATTCCAATGTTTCTGTTCAATATATATTTGTTTTATATATATATATTTAGGGCATGACTGATGAAATATAATAAATCAAGCTGTATCCTTTTCACATATGAATCAAAGTATTAAGTGTCCTGAAGAAAGGTAAATAATCCAATTAAGTATCCTTCTTCCCAACCTCCTAAACAAACTCCCTTTTCCTTAAATGGTCACTGAAATTTAAGATAAAATTTGTGATATGTCAAACTAATTTTATTGTTTCTCGTGTCCACTACCATTCCTCGAGGGCTTATAATGGCCTATGGTTGGGAGAAAGATGGGAAGAGGAAGACATTCAAGAAGATCAGAGACTTCCGGGGTGTGCAGAAGTATTTTTCCTTCTTATTTTTCTATATCCAATAGATAACACTATGGTGTGTGGCTTTTCTGGGCAGCCTGCAAATGTCATTGCTAGTGACATTTTTCTGCAGGAAAACATATTCCAGCTGTTAATCATCTTTAGAATAAACCCATTTATAAGCAGTATATTGGGAGTGAAAGCTGCCCAGGGAGATTAAAAAAACAATGAATTTTTTTCTTTTCAATGATTTTCTTTGGATTTATTCCCTCATGTGCTTTTTAGTGAGTCAAAGGGTATGATCGATTTACAGGTCCTGATGCAAGCTGACTGCAAGTGTGACGGGGCTGGCACCCTCAGGTCAGAGGCAACCCTCAGTGTCACATCAACAGTGACTATCCGGGGAGCCTACTCCATCAGAGGGGTTTTCTTGGTGATAATACCACAGGTAACAACTAATCTCTATCGAGCTTTAGAGCTTCCAAAGAATATTTCTGGCTATGCATCTAATCCTCACTAAAGTAAGGCTGCTATTATTGCACTTTTTTTTTTTTTTTTGAGATGGAGTCTTGCTCTGTGTCCCAGGCTACAGTGCAGTGGCATGATTTCAGCTCACTGTAACCTCCGCCTTCCGGGTTCAAGTGATTCTCCTGCTTCAGCCTCCCAAGTAGATGGGACTATAGGGGTGTACCACCACACCTGGCTAATTTTTTTGTTTTTGTTTTTTAGTAGAGATGAGGTTTTGCCACATTGGCCAGGCTGGTCTCGAACTCCTGGCTTCAGACGATCCACCTGCCTTGGCCTCCCAAAGTGCTGGGATTACAGGCATGAGCCACCGTGCCTGGCCTATTGTACCTATTTTAGACCCGGGAAAAACAAGGCTTAGAGAGATGGGGTGGCTTATAACTGGATCTAACACTCTGGCTAACGTCCTTACACTTGGGCTATTTGGCTCACTCGTTTAAAGCCCTTTCATCTCTGAATGCATTTGTAAGAGCTGTTTCCATGCCAGTGCCTGCAGCTCATGGGGGTGCAAGGGAAATGGAAAAGACTGAAAGGGACTGGACAATGAGGAAGGAAGGCAGTGCTTATGACACCCAGTGCCAGGGGACTCCAATCTCCTGCCATTACCGCCCCCCAAGCTCACTGGGACTGAGGTTCCAGGTCTTCCAGAGCAGAGCTCCTGTCCATGTGTGACCACATCCCTGATCCTCACCAGGACTATGCCAGACAGAATGTCTGACTCTCACAGTCTCCCTCATAGCCCAGGGACCGTCAGCACGAAGGAAGGAGAGAGTTCACCTACCTCCTGCAAGATGAACTTCTGATTTTCTGGGGCAGTTTCTTCGCAGAGATGCATGATAAGGATATCCATTCCTGCTTCCACAGCAATGCAGCCCTCTGGCTGGTGGGTGTTATAGCGTATTTCTTTCTGGGATGTGTACTCGAAAAACTAAAAATGGGGTAGCCAACATGTAACACAACACATTCCACTGACATGGGAAGAGGAAAGATCACTGGACAAGAACCTGGGATCATGAGAGCGTGGCTGGGGTCATGTATCCGCGTCACCACCAACACGAGCCTGTGTGATGGGTTTCTCCGCATCCCACAGCCCTCAGTGGACCGCTACTGCAGTGCTTCAGGAGCGTGGAGGAAATGGCCCTTCCCATGCCTGCCCAGCTTGCTAGACAGTGAGACAGGGCTCACGCATGTCACCCCCTGCCTGCAGTGCTGAATGCTGTGTTGGTGTGGGATGGGAGGAAGGGAAATGGACCCATCCCAGCACTAGCTCTTCAGGGCTCTCTGTGACCTTGACTAGCTACTTCCTCTCCTTTTCCTCAGTCTCTCCTCCCAAACCCCCAATTTGACAGTTCTTAGAAAATGTAAAATGTTGTGCACAAGTAGGTAATGTGACCGCTAACAGGAAAACTTGGTTCTTCCCAGATAACGGTTTTCCTACCTGAGTGTACTAGGAACTACCTACAGTGCCTGTTAAAAATGCTGATTGCTGGCCCCATCCCAGAGACGGAATAAGGATTCCTTGTGTGTGAGGTGGGGCCTAGGAAGCTGCATGTTCTGCATCTTTGACAAGACACCCACCTACCCCACCAGCCCCTTCCAAAAATTCTGACACAGGTGGGTGTTCTTAAGGTGCACAGAGCAGGGCTGCTCACATCATTATCTCCTGAAAAGCTGCTTAAAACAAGAGTCTGGGATTCGGAAGGGTTGGGATCAGTCTGAAAAGGTGCATTTCCAAGCTCCCAGATGATGCTGATGGTAGCACTCAGGTACCATCAGCTTTGAGGAAGGCTGTTCTAAACAGTGTTGAAAACCTAAGTAATTTAAGGTTGCAGGGGTTGGAATTAAGAAAGTTTACTGTTGACCATAAGAAGGCTTCACATTCAAGTGGCACTGGGGTGAATCCAGATTGGGGAAAAACATTTGCATCTCCATCCTTTCGTTTCATAGTGTCTGATAACTCCTTAGTACGGTAAAGCTTCAGAGGCCCATAACCAACACTTCTCTCCATTCCTGCATCCTCCAAGGGTCCTGTCAACTGCTTTCCAGCACTGGGGGTCCTTTTCTGGTCTTCAGACTCCCCCAGGACTGAACCTCCCCTGCCCAGCCTGAAGTACAGCCCTTCACCAGACAGATACACCTGGGCCCCCAGTTCAGGCAATGTCACTAAACACCACCTTGCAAGGTGGCCCTATGTATTAAACCTATCGTTCCACTTAACAATTAATTATAAGGAAATCATCTGAAACACAGATCTGTTACTTTATCCTTCCTTCTATCTGACCCAAGGTGTTAGAGGCAGAGTTATTTATAATTGCAAAGACAGGAAGGCAGAGAACCAGTTAACTAAACAGCAATACAGGTACAAAATGAAATATCAAGAGGCCACTAGGAATGATATTCTCAAAGGATATCTAATAACATAAGAAAAGTATGATGAAGGGAATGGAAATGATGGAATATAAAACATACAGACATTATGACAACTATTTACAACACATAATCTCTATGTGTCATGTATAAAAAATGATGGGAAGAAAACACATTTTAATTTTAACAGAGGTCTCTCTGAGTCTGGCCATTCACCCCAGGCTTCTACTTTTTATATTTCCCAAATATTATTTTTACAAGAAAAAGAGTCAAATATTTAATTTTTTTAACAAAACACACAGCTTTCTCCTCTTTTGAGGCTCATACCTACCTGATTATGGCCCATCCCATGACAGACGTACAGAATGACCTGGTGTCCCACGATCTGGTTTTCATCAGGAGGGTTATAGTCAAAGCAGTAATCTTTCAGCCCTTGGTTCTGGAGCTAAATAAAACAAAAATGTGGCATTTCGGTCCAGATTTTTACACACTAACAGACGCCACACAAGGCTTGGGGAGGCTACCTGGCATGAAAGGAGAGCCTGCTTCAAGAGCTAGATGCAAAGGTAAGAGTCTTTTCTGCACAGCACCTTCTAGCTTTAAAAGTGCTTCCTTGGCTGGGCACGGTGGCTCATGCCTGTAATCCCAGCACTTTGGGAGGCCGAGGCGGGCGGATCACAAGGTCAGGAGATCAAGACCATCCTGGCTAACACAGTGAAACCCCGTCTCCACTAAAAATACAAAAAATTAGCCGGGCATGGTGGCGGGTGCCTGTAGTCCCAGCTACTCAGGAGGCTGAGGCAGGAGAATGGTGTAAGCCCGGGAGGCGGAGCCTGCAGTGAGCCGAGATCGTGCCACTGCACTCCAGGCTGGGTGACAGAGTGAGACTCCGTTTCTTAAAAAAAAAAAAAAAAAAAAAGTGCTTCCTTGTTCTGTAGGCAAGAATCCTTACCCCTATTTTAAGTCGGTAAGCCTGAGGACCAGAGAGATAAACTCTTCATGGCCTGAAAGCTCCTCTCTCTTCCTTTCTCATTAGTGGCAGCCTTACTGCTGCACAAGTTCAAATATACCTGGGCTGTTACCTCGAACTAGATTAATTAAGCTAACTAAATCAAGCAGGTGATAGACACAGAGAAACAATTATTTTAGGCTGGGTTCAGTGGCTCACACCTGTGATCCTAGCACTTTGGGAGGCAAAGGCAAGTGGATCACTTGAGGCCAGGAGTTCCAGACCAGCCTGGCCAATATGGCAAAACCGCGTCTCTACTAAAAATACAAAAATTAGCCAGGTGTGGTGCCGTGCGCCTGTAGTCCCAGTTACTTGGGAGGCCAAAGCGGGAGAATCACTTGGACCCAGAAGGCGGAGGTTGCAGTGAGCTGAGATGATACCACTGCACTCCAGCCTGGGCAACAAGGCAAGACTCTGTTCCCCCTCTCCAAAAAAACAAACAAACAAACAAAAAAAACAATTAATTTAAATCATTTAGAGCATGGTATGTTTGAAAATACTACCTATGAAATATATTCTATAAACAAATTGAGCTGCAAAGAAATTACAAACCTCATTCAGTGTAATACTCTTAAGCTGTAGTACTGTATTAATTATCTTGAAACTATTTTAAATATATTTTAGGATAAAGAAAATAAGTAATTATGTTAATATTGTTTAAAACCAAGACTTTCAGGGTAAGAACAAAGAAATATGAGTATGCTATCAAAGAAAATTTTTTAAGACTACATTGGATTTTCAGATATTAATATAAGCTCATGATCTGTTTCTCAAAAATACAAGTTTCCTTTCTCTGCCCAATGAAAAAAATTTAGAGCTGTGCTATTCCATGTGGCGGCCACTGGCCACTGTGGCTACTGGACACTTGAAATGTGACTAATCCAAATTGAGATATGCTATAAGTACAAAATTCACATCAGATTTCAAGGCTTAGTATGAAAAAAGAATGTAAAATGCCTCAATGAATAAATACTTATATTCATTATATATTGAAGTGATATTATTTGGGATATACTGAGTTAAACATTTCATTAACTTTACTTTTTTAAAATATGTTTACTAAAAAAAATTAAGTTACAACTGTGGCTCTCATTATATTTCTGTTAAACTGCATGGTCTGGAGGCAATGACAATGCATAGCAACGGGCACCACCAGCATTCAGACTGACTCCCAATACCGTTACCCAACAAAGGAGCAGGGCTTCTGGGAGGAATGGCAGGAAATGTTTAAAATCAAATGGGACAACTTGGCCAGAATCAAGGAGGCTATCAACGCCACTATAAGGTGTCAAAGACCACAGAAGCCAAATTAAAGGGTCTGCCACTGGCCAAAAACAATTTTAAAATTTTTTTTTAAAAGATGAATTGGGCTGGGCACAGTGGCTCACACCTGTAATACCAGCACTTTGGGAGGCTTGGCAGGAGAAATGCTTGAGCTCAGGAGTTCAAGACCAGCCTGGGCAACATAGCAAGACCTTGTCTTTACTAAAAATAAAAATAAAAAATTCGCCAGATGTGGTGGTGCCCACCTGTAGTCCCAGCTACTTGAGAAGCTGAGGTGGGAGGATCACTTGAGTGCAGTGATCCAGGCTACAGTGAGCTACAATGGTGCCACTGTGCTCTAGCCTGGGTGACAGAATAGAAGCCTGTCTCAAAAAACAATACAAAGAAAAAAAGATGAATTCATTGAAGCACACTGGCTATTTAAACACCCATTAGTTTACAACGACACTCAAGAAGAGAAAAAGCCAAAAAAACAATGAGCCAACAACAAAAAAACAACCCACTAGATACAACTGGAGGAAACTAAAATACCAACTCTTACTCTGAAAATAAGCAAATAAAGAAAAGACTTAAGAATTTGTCATGCCTTGGCCGGGCACGGTGGCTCATGCCTGTAATCCCAACAGTTTGGGAAGCCGAGGCTGGCGGATCACCTGAGGTCAGTAGTTCAAGACCAGCCTGGCCAACATAGTGAAACCCCGTCTCTGCTAAAAATACAAAAAAAAAAAAATTAGCCTGGCGTGGTGGCAGGTGCCTATAATCCCAGCTACTCAGGAGGCTGAGGCAGAAGAATCGCTTGAACCCAGGAGGCGGAGGTTGCAGTGAGCTGAGATCGCACCATTGCACTCCAGCCTGGGGGACAAGAGCAAGATTTGGTCTCAAAAAAAAAAAAAAAAAAAAATTTGTCGTGCCTTTTCTGTATGAATTCTAAAACTCACATATACCAAATTGCTTTAGTTAATGAGGGAGTGTTCTTTACAGAAAAATTTCAGCTAATGTGGAAGAAACGAAAGAGAAAAATCACCATTTCGCAACTCCATTTGAAATAATGGGTCTAGGCAATGGTTATCAGTGGCTACTAAAAACATGAGACAGAGGCTGATGGGGGGTCTTCTAATGACTGGTCCAGACGAGGGATACTCCATGAACCCACTGGTCAACCTTATCACTAAAGATGACCACACTTCGTATGCTCCTGATAGGACACAACGTGAATACATAACATCACCCACAAAGTGTTCTTGCCAAAAAGGTGGATCCTGACTCTAATCAAACCTTTAGAATTCACTTCTATCTTAAAGAAATATGGGGGAGAGAGGCACAACTTAAAGACACCACAAAGAAAAAAACAGTAATTGCAAGAGTGAGACACTCCACAGGTAACTGACCTTGTTTTTTCAACAAGTTGAAGATATTAACAAGAAAAAGGAAGACTGCCTTAGATTAAAAGAGATTTAGGAGCCAAGACACAACCGCCACATGCAATGTGTGCACCTTGTCTGGATCCCAATTTGAATTAGCCAGCTACTCAAAGAGAAACTGGAAAAGTTGGGGGAATATGAATTAGAACTAGACATTAAATGATCCAAGAAATTCTTGTTCATTTCTACAGTTTTGTAAGATAATGTCCAAATGTTATGAAAATGCATAAAATGCAGAGGAGATAAATGACACAATGCCTGGGATTGGCTTAAAAAGAGGAAAATGTGGAGGTGAAGCAGAGGAGAGAGAAAGCAAGAGAGGCAGGATCTTGAAAATTCTAGAATCTCAGGGATGGTATTCATTATGCCATTCTCTCTGCATTTCCATATGTTTGAATATTTTCATAATGAAAATAGAATGTCGGCCGGGCGCGGTGGCTCAAGCCTGTAATCCCAGCACTTTGGGAGGCCGAGGCGGGTGGATCACGAGGTCAGGAGATCGAGACTATCCTGGCTAACATGGTGAAACCCCGTCTCTACTAAAAATACAAAAAACTAGCCGGGCGTGGTGGCGGGCGCCTGTAGTCTCAGCTACTCGGGAGGCTGAGGCGGGAGAATGGCGTGAACCCGGGAGGTGGAGCTTGCAGTGAGCCGAGATCACGCCACTGCACTCCAGCCTGGGAGACACAGCGAGACTCCGTCTCAAAAAAAAAAAAAAAAAAAAAAAAAGAAAATAGAATGTCACATGAATATCCTGCTTTGTATCTATCAAAGACTTCCAGAATGGAACATGAGCACTTCTGATCAACACATCACAGCAGAGGAGACCTCACAAAGCTGGTGTCATTCCTACCAAAAACAAAAGACACTGGACATTTTATCTGGTCTCATCCCAAAAACATGTTTTAGGTTTTTTGAAATACTGGAAATGACTCCCCTATACCCACTATTGCCTCTGTAGACTCCCAAACTTGGAATTATTAACTAGTCCAGTCATTGAGACTAGAAGTAATATGATAAGGTGTTAGTAAAAACTAGGACATGGAAACACCAGATAAGCCTCAGTTTCCTTATCTACAAAATAGTTGTCAATTTTGAGATGGCTTCCAGCTCTGACATTCTGCACCTAAGGCCCAGACACTCACAGGGAGAAAGAAGAACAGTGGATAAAAAGGTGGTGGGGGGTGGGCAGGTGGGTGGGAGTGGAGGGAGCCAGTGACCCCTATGATGGGGCCCTTCTTCCCCAGGATTTGTAGATCAGACCCAGAGGCCAGGGAACTCCCTGCCTACCATGGGCCCACCACCCTCACTCACCATCCCGAAGAAGCCAGGCCTGTCCTCAGGCACATGCAATTCTGGATACACAGTCTCCAAGAACCACTTGAAGTCCTTACACTGGAGCTTGGCCCGGAGCTGCTTCCTCTCTGTCACATCCCCAAAAGGTTCCTGAGAAAACAACAAAACAGTGAGACCCCACGGGTCCTAGTGCTTCCTTTCAAAGCCCCTGTGTTCACTGATGCTCACTTACTAACCACCAGCCACCTTTGACAGAGCATTCGTTGCATGCCAGGCCCTGTGAGGAGCACAGAGGATAGAAAACAGCCTTGCACCTAATTCCAGTTTCTAGTATGAGAGGCTGTCACAGAGACAATTCCATTCCTAGGTGCTCTGTTGGGAGGGGGGTGTGACCAGATGCACGAGCCCACCTGCTGATGGAGTGAAGGAGCCAAGCCTTGGGGCTGCACTGGCATCTATGGATCCTGGACCTGTGACCCATGCTTGTGATCAGAGGTCATCCTGAAACCCAACCAGGGAAATGTCAGTTTCACCGAGACATATGCCGTGACTTTCCGGTTTACTACTAATATCTGAATATCCACTTTCAAACACAGGTAAATATTCTAGATGTAATCATGTTATTAATATGAAATAAGCAATAAGAAATACTTGTGCAAGTTTGGTTTTATGGACAAAACTAATGACTGAGAGCTTTTGCATATTTAAATATAGCAAGCCTCTATTTAGTATGGCAAACGTGCAGCCACAAGAAAAATGCTGAGTGCAAAAATGTTACCGTACCTGCACTGTCATGTTAAACAATTAAAAGCTGACAAGTTAAATATTGAACAAAATGGTAATAATAAGTAAATGTTTGAATAAGATTTCAGATTTCTGCTATTTTCCAGAGGTCTGTCACTGATGAGTCACTGTGCCCCCAGCTTCAGCCAAGTATCCATTTAGCACCCAGCCCTTGGGCATGCAGCCTAAGGGTGCATTCAGTGCCTCCCTAAAATAGTCTCTGGGGACCCTCAGGAAAAGGGAACTATGGGTTCCAGACTGTGCATGAGGAAACAGTGGGTGTTTCTACTGTATGGTGCTGGGCAAGACGGAGGAGGCAGAAGCAATGACCATGGAGCCCAGAGCCAGAGAGGGGCTGAGTGGGAGTCTGAGAACCCATGGGCTCTGCAGAGCAGAGCAAGAGGTGTGCTGCAGAGTACAGGCCCCAAGCCCAGTTCTACCTCCTACCAGTTATGGGGCCTGGACAAGTTCCTTCCAACAGCTTCTCTCTGAGCTTCAGTTTTCTCATCTATAAAATGAGAATTTTATTGCTACCCTGCAAGGTTGCTGGAAGGACTCAGAAGAGACTTCCATGAAGTGGCCTGATGAGAAGCCTTAGAGCAAGACCTTCTTGTGTTGCCAAAAAGCCCTACTAGCTACGCAAATGCAGGGCAAGCAGGCACCCTGCCATGGGTCATGCAGAGCTGGCTAGGGCAGACGCAGTGGACTGTGTTGCATGTGAAGCCCAAGATCTGGGAAATAAGAGGCAGATCCCTCATCCACAGTGGTCCCTGAGGTGGAGGCACAGCAAGGATCTGGACCAGGCAACAAGTCCCTGAGATAAATTGCTCTGAGGAAGGACACAGTCTGGGCTGAGCCTCAGCCTCCGACAGGCTCAGTGCAGTGGGTGGTTGGGCCAGTGTCACTGCAATGGGACCCAGAGGAGCAAGCCAACAGAGCTTGGGACCCAGAGGAGCAAGCCAACAGAGCTGAGACTTCAGCAACTACAGGCACACCTTCACTGTCGTTCAGAGAGATGAGCCCAGCAAGGCCTCTGAGTGAGGAGGAAGATGGGCATCTGTTATGCTGGCGATGGGGGCGTTTCCATGACCATGACATATGGTGAGAAATAGTAGCAGCGGGCGCCTGGGCCACTCTCCAGTAGTCCTTCCATCTGGAAATGGAAGCAGAACAGACTCCCTGTTTTAGAAAGGGAAGCTTCCAGGGTGCTAAGAAGAAGTCTCTAGAGGGAGGTAACAGACCCCTAACTAATAAGGTGGGTGTGTCCCTGAGCAATAGCTTTAAGGTAAAGAACTGTGCCTTAACTTGTACCCAGTGTTTGTGGACTCACCCCTACTGGCTACAAAGAGGAAAACCACAACACATGGACAATGCCTGGCCTGTGACACCAGGTATCCCCAACTGTCTATGTTGGTACAGTCCAGCCTCATTATTTACTGGTTCTGTAACTGTGAATTTCCCTACATGCTGTAATAAAATTGACTTGTAACCTCCAAATCAATACTTGTGGTGTTTTCTAATTTTCACACACATTCATGGACAAAAAATTTGAGTTGCCCAACATTCCCATTCTCAGGTGATGCAGAACAAGGGCACACACCGCCTTCCTGTTTCAGCTCTCATCCTGTAAACCACTGTCCTTTTCACCATCTGTTGGGCACCACATTTTTTTCTGCTTTGTATTGGTGACTGCACCAGCTATTCTAGAGTGTCCCCCAATCGTAGTGCTGAAGTGCCATCTAGTGTTCCTAAATGCAAGAAGGTTGTGATGAAGAGAAAATAACATGTGCTAGGTAAGCTTCATTCTGGCATGAGTTATCGTGCTGTTAGCCATGAGTGCAATGTTAATGACGCAACGATATATGTTAAATAGGTGTCTTTGAACAGAAACACACAGAAAACAAGGTTCTGTATTGATCTGCTGACAAAACTGTGCCCCAAGTCTGGCAGGAACCTAACCCTGTATTTCCCCTAAGAGCAATGGCTCTATTTTCACGAATTCAGTATTTGTGGTGGCTTTATGGAATATAACAGCTGTAAATAACAAGATTTGACTGCATATAATTATTATAAATGGAGGAATAAATTCTCCCCATACTCGTATCTGAGCACTCAAATTATGCTCTATTTCTGGAACCAGATTGACTATGTTGGGGAAGCCACAATTAGCTGCTGTTGTTCAGATGAAGCCAGATGGAGTGCAGGTGGGCTGAGGAACTCACCAAGCGGGCATGGGGGTTGCGATGGTAGTAGAGCTCTTTAAATTCATCCATCCACACTTCAGCTGCACGCACACTGTTGGCCAGAGCCTTGTTGCGGGAGTAGGGAGCTTGCTTGGGGAAAACATGGCCAACATGGGAACACGGGTGTGTTTCCAGAACCCCACCACACTGCCAGATCTGCACACAGAGAAAAGGAGAGGTCAGGTGGTGAGCAGGGGATGAGCTGCAGGTCCATAGTATCTGCAGCGAGGACGCCGGGCACACACAAGGCATGATGGGCGCTGCCAAGATGCTCAGCCTCCATCGGGCAGGAGGCCACCTACCCAGCACACTCATGACACAGGATGTGGGTAAAGAGCAAGAAAGCAGCCCCCAAAACAAACAAGCTGTGGAAACCCAGACCCCAAAGTCCATGCACTAAAGCTCATGCACTTGACTCACAGGAGCATCCACAGAGACCTCACTGGCAACCCACTTACTCATTACAGAAAACACAGGCTTGATTACCTGATCTCCTAGCCACAGAAGATAGGAAAGCAGCAAGGAAGAAGAGAGGTTTGGAAGGGGGAAAGGAAGAGCTTCTAGAAACAGGTAGAGCAGCCTGACACCTAGGGAAGAGGCAGAGAGACCATTAAAAGCACACCCAAAGACTGAACAGGCGGAGGCATCTGAGCCCATCTCACACTGGGACCGATGGCCATGAACATCTCATTTTCCCAAAGATGGGACAACCAAGCCTAGCATCTGGTACTTATTATGGAGGGTGTGAGTCCTCAGTAGAAGGCCAAATTCTTGTTTATTCAGTTGTTATGAGGGCAGAACACCATATAAAATATTATTAAAAATCTTAATTTTCCACTGAAAAGCACCAACATTCACACAAAGTCTTGATATTTAAAATGTAAGACTTCATTAACTGGAAAATCTACTGAAATGCTAGGAGTTGTCCAATATGGTTTCCATGGGCCATGTAGAGTAGCATCGGTAGATAGGCTTGTTACAAAAAGCAGAATCTTGGTCCCACCCTAAAGCTATCAAATCTGGCTTTCTAGATTGTGCTTGTCAATCTGTCTTTCTAACAAGTTTACCCAGCAATTCTTGTATGTGTTGGCTGGGTGCAGTGGCTCACGCCTACAATCCCAGCACTTTGGGAGGCCGAGGCGGGTGGATCACCTGAGGTCAGGAGTTCAAGATCATCCTGGCTGACAGGGTGAAACCCCGTCTCTACTAAAAATACAAAAATTAGCCAAGCGTGATGGCGCATGCCTGTAAACCCAGCTACTCAGGAGGCTGAGGCAGGAGAATCACTTCAACACAACAGGCCGAGATGGCAGTGAACTGAGATCGTGCCACTGCGTTCCAGCCTGGGCGACAGAGCGAGACTCTGTCTCAAAAAAAAAAAAAAGAAATTTTCACATCTGTCAAGGTTTGAAAGCCACTGTGCTAAATAAAGAGTCCACTTCATAAGGAATTAATCAAATAAAGGCTCCAGAAGACAGGATCAGGAGGAACCTAACCCTGAGCAAGTCACCTCTCTCCTGGTTTCACTTCCTCCTCTCCACAGAGTGAGAGAGAACTATGTGACTTGCAAGGCCCTTTCTGGCCCCAAATCTAGTAAAAGTACACTTTTTAAAGAGCTGAAACAAGAAGGCAAGCATGTTTATAGGATATGCATGTCATCATCTTTCAGGGTCCACCAGGCTCTCACAGCAAATCCCATCGTTCCCAAAGAGAGAATCAGTTAAGAACATGTCCAAAGAGAAGACTGGAATACTTACCCTAAAGGAGAATTCGAGGTTTTCTCCTCCCCAGACTTCCATTCCTGTATCATAAGACCCCAGATATTCAAAATATTTCTTACTCACAGCAAACAGCCCACCGGCCATTGTTGGAGACCTAAAAAAGTGTTACATCCATATTTCACTGTAGGCAGCAGGAAACCATCACAGTTACCCAACTACCTTCCCACCACGAGCCCTTTCATCTGTTCATCCATCATCTCTAAGCATACCCTGCCTTCACCTCCGTGCCCCACACTAGGCTGGGCCTGGAAGCACTGATGTACCCTACAGTCCCTGCCTTGAGGGGGCTCCCAGGCTTCTCAGCAGGCACTGTTGAGTACTGCTCAACAGTATTAGCACACAGTACTCTGTGTGTGCTAAATATGTTAACTAAAGTCAGCCGGGGCCCTGGGGGAACACTGAGGAGGGCAGGCGCAAAAGGGTAGGACTAGGTTCCCTGGAGGAGGCGAGGTCTGCAGGACAAAGGACAGTTAGCCAAGAAGAAGGGAAATGGAATGGTTCTCCAGCATGAGCAAAGGCTTAAGGGTGGGAGAAATCCAGGGACATTTAGAAGCACAGAGTACAAGGAGAAGAGAGAAGCAAGAGACCACATTCCAAGAGGAAGGGAGGCTCCAGGCCATGGTCATCTGAGGAGGTGTGATCTCACAAGGCAAGAACTCACAGATACCACTGAGAGGCCAGTACGCAGAAGACCCTAAAGGCGACTCTGGCATCTGAAAGCACCGGGAGGGCCAGGTCCTCTCCTGCTCGAGTGGTTTCCCCCACCAGGACCCAGCTAGCCAGCCTTGTTTCCCCCCACCTGCCACCCGCCACCAGGTTTATCTGGAAGCCAGCACTGACTTCAGAAACGGCCCACGGCTTCCAGCCTACACGGCAGAACACTAAGGTCAGCACGCCCTGGAGTTGCACAGGCAAAAGGATGAATGCAGAAATAGGGAAAAGGCCAGGTGTGGTGGCTCATACCTGTAATCCCAGCACTTTGGGAGGCTGAGGCGGGCGGATCTCCTGAGGTCAGGAGTTCGAGGCCAGCCTGGCCAATATGGCGAAACCCTGTCTCTACTAAAAAAATACAAAAATTAGCCAGGTGTGGTGGTGGGCACCTGTGCTCCCAGCTACTCAGGAGGTAAGGCAGGAGAATCACTTGAATCCAGGAGGAAGAGGCTGCAGTGAGGCAAGATCGTGCCACCGCACTCCAGCCTGGGCGACAGAGCGAGACTCCAACTCAAAAAAAAAGAAATAGGGAAAGAAAACATTGAGAGCACAACCACTGAAAATGTTAACATCCTCCAGCATCGGGGCCTGCCCTGGACTCCAAGCGTGGCGTCAACTGAGAAGACAACAGCAACATCCCCAGTGGGAGGGAAGGTTCTAGAATATAAAGCACCTTCATGTGTGTTTATCCTAAAAATCTAGGAAATAGGCAGGGTGGATATGCTGGTACCTATTACACAGATGAGATAACTGAGGCACAGGGATATTATGGGATGGGGAGGATAGGTGCTCTGAGCATGTGGGGTAAGGGGGGCAATCAGAATTCATGGCTCCCCATGAATTCATGACAGGCTGCCTAAGTAGCCTGGATTAGAGCCTCCTACTCTGTGTCTCAGTTTCCAAACCTGTTCAGTGAGGGATTGAGCAGGATGTTCTCACTAAGGGCTCCTACAGAAGCCTGGGTGCCATTCTCAATTCCTTCCTTCCCCAATTCCTACTCAATTTCTCCCAATTCTTCCATCTTAACATCTCTGGAATCCACAGTGCCCACCATCTCCTGAACCATTGTTTCCGACCTGGAGGACTGCAGAGCCTCCTAATGGTATCCCTGCCCAAAATGGTCCCTCCAGGGCCCTCACCACATGGCATGCAGCACATGGTCAGGTCACTTCCTGCTCGGATCCCTTCAGTGGCTTCTATCTGCTCAGAGTCAGGTCCAAACCCCTTCCCTTGGCCCCACCCATCTCTCCAGCCTTATCTCTGGACACTCTCCTCGCTTGCTCCACTCCAGCCAGCAGCAGGTCATCTTAAGGTCAGGACTCTGGTGAAAGGATTCAGAAGCCCAACTGCCAAATGTGGATGCAGAACTAAGAGCCTCCTTCCGGTTCAACACACCAGTGGTGAGGCTGAAGTCCTGACCTCCTTCTGCCCAACTCCCACATCTGTCTCCCACTTGCTTCTGAACTTGGAAGGGGAGGAAGAAGCAAGGCTATCACTTCAACACCTCCAGAATGAGAGCTGCTGAGCCTCCCTTGGGCCCACTCTACTCAGACCTTGACTCACCCACTGGCCAGAGCGGGCTCTTCCACCTGCCATGGATCCACCCACACCCCAGGTCAAAGGGGCCTAACAATGTTTCCTCAAGAATGAACATATGACCAGCAATCCCCCTCCTAGGCATATACCCGAAAGAACAGAAAACAGGGACTCAAGCAGATAGAAGTACACCGATGTTCACAGCAGCATTATTTAACAATAACCAAAAGACAACCTAAGTGTCCACCAACAAAAGAATAAATAAACAAAATGTGGCATATATGTACAAAGGAATATCACTCAGCCACCGCAAGGAAGGAAGCTTGAAAACATGATGTTAAGTGAAAGAAGCCAATTACAAAAGGACAAATATCGTATGATTCCTCTTACATGGGTCGCCTGAAAGAACAGAGGTTCCCAGAGGCTGCGAAGGGGAGAAAGGGAAGTTATTGCTTAGTTGGGGATATTTTCTGTGTGGATGATGAAAAAGCCCTGGAAACAGGTAAAGATTATGTTTGCACAATACTGTGAATGTGCTCGACACCACTAAAATTGCATGCTTTATTTAATTAATTTATTTTTTATAGAGACAGGATCTCGCTCTATCACCCTGGCTGGAGTGCAATTGCGTGATCGTAGCTCACCAAAGCCTTGAACTCCTCGACTCAAGCCATCCTCCTATCTCAGCCTTCCAGCTAGCTAGGCCTACAGATACACACCACCATGCTCGGCTAATCTTTATTTTTTTGTAGAGATAGGTTCTTGCTATGTTGCCCAGGCTGGTCTCAAACTCCTGGACTCAAGCAATCCTCCCACCTTGGCTTCCCAAAGTACTGGGATTATAGGCATGAGCCACCATGCTCAGCCTAAAATTACATACTTCAAAATGGTTAAAATGGTAAATTCTCTATGAAGCATATTTTACTACAATTTAAAAATTAAATAAATAAAATATACTGATATAAAATTGACTTGTGTAGCAGACATGTTTAATAAAAATAAACAAATATTCTAGGCAAAAAAGTGGGAAGAGGAGAGGTAGTTAAGCTGACAGCTAATCATTCCACCCAAGGGCCTCCGCTGACAGGTCAGCCAGATGCAACGAGGCATGCTTAAAAAACAAGTCACCCAGAGGTCAGCTCCTGACCTGATGACATCGACGGGGGATCGCATCCGTATCCTCTCCCGCTCGGGAACCGTGTGCCACGTGAACACCAGCCTCCAGTCGAAACCGCCGATCTGGGGCTCCCCGGAGTTCCCCAGGTATTCGAAGGTGTTCCAGTCGATCACATCAATCACTGGGCACACAACTGCCGACTCCTCTTCATGGATCCTGAAAGCACCCAAGACATCCATCTGTTTCTCCTATGCAGACGGGCAGCAGGAAGACAATTGGGAAATTCAAGGGTGAATTCTTGTCTTCCTTCCAAAAAGAGGGAGGAACACCTGAGAAAGGCCTGCTTCTCTTATTCCAGGTGTCTGTAGCCGTGTCAGAGCCCTGGCAGGTGACCACCATGGGGGGGATCTGGGGGCCAGGGAGGGCTTTAAAACAAAAAGTGCCATGACTTTAATATGCTCTGATTCTATCCACGGACTTTCTGACCAAACACTCTATGATTTCAATTTCTCAGGAGTGCAAGAGGTTTAATCACAATGAAACATCTTAACATCAAGAAATACTTAACTCCTAAGAACAAAGGTGCACCCAGACCAAAGGGTCAGCTTTGGAATTAGAATATAAATTCTAATCCTGCTATTTATTTGCTGTGTGACATTAGCCAAGTCACCTAACTACGGCCTATGGTCACCTAACACAGAGCCTATGGCCTCAGTGGTAACACTGGAATTATAATATCCATTCAGAGGGTTAATGTGAGGATTTCCTGGGAAAATGTTTCTAAGATGGCTGGCAGAGAACCTGAAACTATTGTTATTTTTTTTTAATTTTTGTTATTGTGAAATATTACACATAGTGAAAAATGCTATAATTTCCTTTTGCAGGTATCAGCCTGTGTGTTGGTTTCAACTGTTCTCTCCACAACGTTATTACAAATCTGGCCATCCCTCAGCATGCTTCCAGGCCGTGTTTCTTTGCATTTGACACCACACCAGGAAAGATGGACTGAGACTAGACCACGTGTGAACACGAGATTTCCTTGAGTACATTTTGAGGAATGTTGTCTGGAATTTGAGACCTAAGAGTCACACCACACAGGACAATGAAACAGAGATCAACCAGAGTCAAGCTTTCAGTGTCCTTAGAATGGTGTGAGTCACGCCACACAGGACAATGAAACAGAGATCAACCAGACTCGAGCTTTCACTGTCCTTAGAATGACACCAGAAAGTCAGAGGGGACATTAGAAATACCACTGTGGGGTAAGAATGACAACTATCGGGGAAACTGCACTCTTCAGGACAGGTTGCACGAGACAGAGTCTCAGATCTGTGAGTTCCCCAAATTGAGGAACTTGCATACTAGGTATCCACCAACATCTGCTTATTTAGACATTGAGGGCATTATTTAAAAGGTTGAAAGGGCCAATATCAGACCTGCTGGGCAAGTTCCAGCTGGCCTCTGGCAAAGGCCAGCTCCCCCAGGAACTGATGGCTTGTGATCAAGCTGGCTGGAACCACAGACAGCCTAATTTTTACAAGAAGGGGAAAACTGGGGAATGCTGCACCAGCACTGGAGCATAGGACTCCCAGTCCTGGCTGGAGAATGTGCAGGACCCACAGGGATGCTATTGGCGTCTGGGCCAGAACCATTCTCCACTGCACAGGGCTAATCTGCAGGATACTTGGCCTCCCTGATACACAAAATGCCAGGAACCCTACCTGGTTGACATGACAACCAAGAATGCCCTCCCACATTTCCAAAAGCCCCTGGATGGAAAGGGTTACCACTCCTGTCTGGGGCCACCTTAGGGACAGTCCATAGTCTGATATGTCCCAATGCTGGTGCATACCAAAGTCCCCTGGGGAGCTTTTGAAACATGCAGAAGCTGAGGCCCCAGCCCCAAGAGTCAGATCCAAATGGGACCAGACATTGGTGTGTTTAAAAAGCTCCCCAGGTTGAACCGGTATACACCGTTGGTGGGAATGTAAATTAGTACAACCTCTATGGACAGCAGTTTGGAGGTCCCTCAAAAAACTAAAAATAGAGCTACCATATGATCCTGCAATTCTACTCCTAAGTACGTATATCCCAAAGAAAGGAAATCAGTGTATCGAAAAGATATCTGCACTCTCATGTTCACTGCGGCACTATTCACAATAACCAAGATTGGGAAGCAACCTCAGTGTCCATCAACAGATGAATGGATAAAGGATATGTGGTGCATATACTCACAATAGAGTACTATTCATCCGTAAAAAAGAATGAGGTGCTGTCATTTGCAACAACATGGATGGAACTGGAGGTCATTATGTTAGGTGAAACAAGCCAGGCACAGAAAGACAAACTTTGCATGTTTTCACTTATTTGTGGGAGCTAAAACGTAAAACAATTGAACTCATGTAGACAGAGAGCAGAAGGATGGTTACCAGAGGTTGGGAAGGGTAGTCGGCTGGGGGAGTAGGGATGGTTAATGGGTACAAAAAAATAGAAAGAATGAATAAGACGTACTAGTTGCTAGCACAACAAAGTAACTATAGTAAAAAAAAATAATTTAATTGTACAGTTAAAAATAACTGGGTGGGCATGGTGGTTCATGCCTGTAATCCCAGCACTTTGGGAGGCTGAGATGGGCAAATCACTTGAGGTCAGGAGTTTGAGACCAGCCTGGCCAACATGGTGAAACCTCATCTCTACTAAAAATGTAAAAATTAGCCTGGCATGGTGGTGCACGCCTGTAATTCCAGCTACTCGGGAGGCTGAGTCAGGAGAACCATTTGAACCTGGGAGGCAGAGGCTGCAGTGAGCCGAGATCACCCTACTGTACTCTAGGCTGGGCAACAGAGCGAGACTCTGTCATAGATAGATGGATAGAGAGAGAGAGAGAGATAAAAATACTAAGAGTATGACTGGGCCAGGTGCAGTGGCTCATGCCTATAATCCCAGCACTTTGGGAGGCTGAGGCGGGTGGATCACTGAGGTTAAGAGTTTGAGACCAGCCTGGCCAACATGGTGAAATTCTGTCCCTGCTAAAAATACAAAAATTAGCTGGGCATGGTGGCACGTGCCTGTAGTCCCAGCTACTCAGGAAACTAAGGCAGGAGAATTGCTTGAACTTGGGAGGCAGAGGTCGCAGTAAGCCAATATCATGCCACTGCCCTCCAGCCTGGGTGACAGAGTAAGACTCTAAAAAATAATAATAATAAAAATTTTAAAAAAAGAGTATGAGTGGATTATTAGTAACATAAAGATAAATACTTGAGGGGATGCATATCCCATTTACTCTGATGTGAGTATTATGCATTGCATGCCTGTATCAAAATATCTCATGTACCCCATAAATATATACACCTACTATTTACCCACAAAAATTAAAAATTAAAATATATATATTTTTAAAGTTCCCCAGGTATTTCTAATAGACGACTGAAGTGGAAAATCCCCTCATCTACAGGCATGCAGCAAGGAGGGGGCTGGCCCATGTCCAAAGGGTGGGATGAAGAGGAATTCTAAAAGCATTAATCCATCAGTTGAAGAGAAAGAAATGTCCTCTCCCCATGACTTCAGACCTGCGTAGAGGTGGTCATCTACGAGTGCAGTGGGGGAACAGAGGAGGGGGAGCCCACTGGTCCAGGTTACAGAGGGAGCACTCGGCCATAACTGTGCTCTAAATAGTCTCCAGCTCTATCACAGGCCAGAGGAGCCTCAAATCTGCTGCTGGGGAAGTTCATCAGAGCTGAGGAGGAGAAAGAGAGAGCTATAGCACCCGCAGCTGACAAGAAGCCAGGACAGTAGGAAGTGGCAGGGCAGGGGGCAGCTGGGTCACACCCAGAAAGAAAGGCAAGTGGGTCCCCAGCTCTTCCAGACAACCCTACCAACCACAATGTTGGTGTCTGTGGGGAAGCAGTTTCCCAGCTGCAGAGACCCTGCCCCTCCAACCCTTTGCCTGCTCCACAGAGGGGAAGCCAAGCAAAGATCCCTTCCTTCCTCTCCCACCTGGGGAGCTCCTGGTTGGCCCGCCCAGCTCCTGACTTCCATGACACAGAAACAGAAAGGGCAGAGAGACGAGGCAGAGCATGGGGAGGAAAGAGACAGAAGGAAACGAAAATTGGGCCCCAGTAGATGGTGGTTTCTTGATGGGGGAAGGTAGGAGGGTGAGAGTGAGATGCCGTGGAACAGCAAGGACAATGGCCTTGAGAACAGGGCCACATTATAACTTTCAGGGTCTCTTCCTCTAGAACAAGCAGACAGATTAAAAAGCATATTTTATGACTATACTGGTATAAAGACAAATACAGGCCGGGCGCGGTGGCTCACGCCTGTAATCCCAGCTCTCAGGGAGGCAGAGGTGGGAGGATAGCTTGAGCCCAGGAGTTCGAGACCTGCCTGGGTAATATAGCGAGACCCCGTTCTCCACAAAAAAAAAAAAAAAAAAAGACAAAAAAAATAATAATAAAGACAAATACAATCCATGCTAGATTCATTATTACATACTCATTATTATGATATTCATTTTTCCCTTCTGATTTTAAAAGAAATACGTAACATTTATGTGGGTTCCTTCCAGTTTCATGGGCCCTAGGCATTGTTCCTCCTGGGTGTGAGGGATAAGCCAGCCCTGCTTGAAAGAAATACATCGAAATGTGTATTCTCTAGGAGTGCCATTCTACTTGATTGAGGATTTTTTAAACTGTCTTGGTTGATGATACTTCCTCAGTTTTCTGCAACAACCTCAGATAAGAAGGAATAATAAGGCCGGGTGTGGTGGCTCACGCTTGAGGTCAGGAGTTTGAGACCAGCCTGACCAAAGTGGTGAAACCCCATCTCTACCAAAAATACAAAATTAGCCGAATGTGGTGGTGCATGCCTGTAATCTCAGCTACTCTGGAGGCTGAGGCAGGAGAATCACTTGAACCCGAGGCGGAGGTTGCAGTAAGCCGAGATCAGCCATTGCACTCCAGCCTGGGCAACAAGAGTGAAACTGTCTCAAAAAAATAAAAATAAAAAAGAAGAAATAATAAAAGCAAACAGTGACACAGGGCCTCCTCCAGCTGGCACTCGCAAGCAGCTGCCATGCACTAAATCATTTAATAGCCTCAACAGCCTAACGAAGCAGGGACTGCTCTCCTGCCCAGTGACAGAGGAGCAGCTGAGCCCAGGCAACCCGTTAACCCTCAAGTGACATGATGAGTCTGTTCCTCATGCTACCTACACCAGGTAACATGCTGTCTCTCCCGTGGTGGGCGGCTCACGCACCTCTGCAGCAGCGGCTCCAGCCACCCCTCGTGGCACTCACAGTGACAGTCTAGGAAGGTCAGGACATCGCCCCTCGCCGCAGATGCCCCCAGCAGCCGGGCTCGCACCAGGCCCTCTCTCTTGTTGGCGCGGATCAGGCGTACCTTGGGCAGTCCCGAAAGCTCATTGGCCAAGCGCTCCTTCAGGTGCTCTAGGGAGGCAAACAAAGCAACAGAGGTCACCGTGACAATCTTGGAGGAGTGCCTCATCCCAAGCCGGGGCCTTCTGGACCTCTGTGTCCCAAACAGAAGATGAAACAGACAAGTGCCTCCTTTGCTCTGCCACCTGGAACATCCTCACCTCACCCAGAACCAAGGTTGGAGGTGCTCTGAAGGCCAGGAGGAGGTTGGGGGAGGAATTCCAGAACCACCATTTGCTCCCCATCAAAACACATGCACGTTGAATTGTGCACTTCAAATGGGTGAATTGAATGGTGTGTGAATATATTTCAATAAAGCTGTTACAAAAAATGCTTTACAGTTTTGACTCATGAGCATTTAAAAACCAAAAAACACATGAACCATCTAATTGCAATTTTTATAAAAACAGTAGTTATGCTAATAGAAATTTTCTCAAGAATACTTTACAGTTTCAATAGTAGTCACAATAATAATAGCAGCTAAAACTAAAGAGGACTTGCTATGCCAAGTACTACCGAGGCGATTTCTAGATAACCCATCTGATCCTCATAACAATCCTCTGAGGCAGGTACTAGTATTATCCCCATTTCACAGATGAGGGCACTGAGGCTGGGAAGGCTAAGTAACTTGCCCAAGGTCATAGAGTAAGTAAGTTGAAGAGCCAGGAGGGCAACCCGGCTCCAAATTCTACACGCTAACGCTACTGCCCAGAGCAGCCACCAGAGTGACAGCCTGTCTATAAATAAATCAATAAATAAAAGCATTCATTGGTTGATTTTTTTTTTTTTTTTTTTTTTTTTTTTGAGACAGGGTCTCACTGTGTCAGCCAGGCTAGAGTGCAGTGGTGCAATCACAGCTCAACCTCAACACAGCAGCCTCAACCTCTTGGGCTCAAGTGATCTTCCCACCTCAGCCTCCCAAGTAGCTGGGACTACAGGCGTGTGCCACCACACCTAGCTACTTTTTAAATTTTTTGTAGAGGTAGGGTCTTCCTATGCTTCCCAGGCTGGTCTCAAATTCCTGGGCTCAAGCAATCCTCCCACCTTGGCCTCCCAAAGTGCTGGGATTACAGGCATGAGCCACCGCACCCAGCCAATTTTTAAAAAATTCCAAATTATAACCACAAATGAGTTGATGGCAGGAATAAGGCAGGTAACTTTGCAAGCAAAGCTAATTAGCTACAGTACCCAGTGAACCCATGAGTGCAGCGTGGCTGCCCTGCACTCATGATGGATCTTGTCAGTGTTAATTTCATGTTTGCCTGAACTGTCTCCCTGCATCTGGGAGGGCCTGACACCCTTTCATCAAGCTCACACTGACACTGCAGAAATGGTGGGGAGGGGAGGCAGGGCAGGACCTCCTAACTCACTACAGGTTAAAGCGGGACATCACGCCTGTTGTCCCAAGTTCCCACAATGACAGGAAGGGAAGCTTGGTCCACATTGCCTCACATTTTTATGAGAGAATTGAGATGTGTCAGAGGAATTCATACTGTATTCCTGCCTGCTGAGGCGCTATTTAATCCCATTATGATAAAATAAATAATCTGCTCTTTGCTTTTAGATTAATATATTTGTGAAATGCTGTTTATTTTGCAACTTTTTAAACATTATAAAAATAGAAATTATCACCTAACAAGAGCTCACTAAATGCCAAGCACCTACCCAGCACATTACCCTGTTCATCTCATTCAACACTCGCGATGATCCTACAAGGTAGAAGCTATTATTATTCCCATTTTATAGAGGCTGAAGCCAAGTTTGAAACTGGTTAGGGTCATTGCTCAAAGTTGTATAGTTGCTAGGGGTTAGAGGGGGATTCAAGCTCATGCAGTGTGGCCCAGAACCAGTGTCTACACAAAGAGATTTAAAATAACCCTGGAGGAAAATGGAAAAAGGAAATGTAGATGAGCACCTACTATGTGCCAGCTGCTACATGAGGTTCTGTCCTATACATGATCCCATTTATTCCCCACTATAATTCTCTTGAGATAGGTGCGGACAGACTCATTCACAGGTGAGAAACCAAGGCTCAGAAAAGACAAGCAACTCACCCAAGGCACTATAACTGGATCACGGGAAAGCTCACCTCAGACCCAGGTGCCCTAACCCCAGAACCTAACACCTTCTAGGCTACAGTCAGCACCAAACCCCAGCCTGGCTTACACACTGTCACAGACACTGCTCCTTGTGCCTTAAACCCATTCTCCCTGTGACCTGTAACTGAGCACACAGCCAGCAGGATAAAGGTCACAGCTCCCAGCCTCCCTTGCAGTTACACGTGGCCAGGCAACCACGCTCTGCTCAATGGGATGTGTGGAGAACTTCCAAGCAGTGCCCTCAGGAGGAAGGGTGTGGCTCTCCTTCCCCTTTAAGCCTTCTGGTTGAACAGAGTGAGCAGGAGGTGAAAAGCCAGCCCGGTCCACAAGGACCAAGGCAGCAGGGCACCCTAGAGAAGGTGGGAACAGGCGCAGAAGCAGCTGAGGCCCCATTCACCAAGGAGCCACCACATCCATTCTAGACTAGCACACCAGATTTGTGATGTGAGAAGTCTATTTTTATCTTGTGTGAGTCACTATTGAGTCTGTGAAAACAGCCCAATGCACATGCCTATTAGAACACACAGAGGCCAGTTTTGAAGTCAGAGCAAGTGCAGTGTCTGAGGCAGCAGATGCCCCATCAGCAGGGATTGCTTCCCTTTGAGACAGGCTGTAGAGACTAAGCCCACAGCTCTACCTGCTGTTACAGCCTTGACACTTGCCCTTGGTTAAGCTTAGCTGCTCTCACTTCAGCTAGCCCAAGGATTCACGGGCTGATGCTACTCCATTGGCACTGCCAGTTCCGGCCAAGCCAAGACTCTGCTACATGTGGGCGCCACAGAGGCCCCTCCACCCTTCTTTGCCTCCATCCTCACCCAGCCCCTCCCCTGCCATCGACCATTCCCCACACAGCTGGCTCAGCGAGCTCCTCAGATGGACCTAGACCTTACTGTCCCCAAAGCTCCCCATCAAGCTCACACTTAAGCCTCAACCCTTATGGCGGCCTCCAAGGCCCTACCAGATCTGGGCCTGCCCATCCTGCAACCTCACCTCCTAAATCACCTCCACTGGCCAATGGTTGTCCCAGAAACTGCCCAGAGAATGCCCTGCTCCTTCCAGTTTCCCACACCTGCTGTCTCTGGGCCACTATCTCTGATGTCTTCTTTGGGTGCAGGGGGACACAGGAAGCCCATCCTTGCTGGGCCTACTTGAATGCCCCGCTCCTTCCAGTTTCCGTGCCTGCTGTTTCTGGGCTGCTATCCCGAGGTCTTCTTTGGGTGCGGGGGACACAGGAAGCCCATCCTTACTGGGTCTACTCTAGCCCTCCTGCATCCCAGTCTTACCTCCCAGACACTGCCACAGAAGAACAGGCTCTTCCCAGAGCCCTGGCCAGGACTCACCTCTATCACTGTAGTCATCTACAAGGATCACTTCTTCTAGCAGGATATCCGGGGATGTCTCAAGGACACTGTAAACTGTCCGAAGGAGAGTTGACCAGGCTTCATTATAAAATGCTATGATAACAGATGTCCTGGGCAAATTATCATAATCATATTTCTTCTCTTTGCACCTGCAAATACAGCGCAACTTCAGGAACTGAGGATCTAGCCCAGGCTGGCACTGGGGATGGAGTGACAAAGGGGACATCAGTTCATGGTCCCCTGGGGAAGGGGACATAATCTGCTGAAAGATCTTCCGGAGCTCCCCTTTTGGCAGTAGGGGCCCCAGCAGACTCCAAGAAAGGTCCTAACCATGATACCCACCTAGCTTTTACTGTGGAATATTGTTCTAAGCTGTCAAGCAACTTTTGGATTTGAGTAACATACAAACCAGGCAGAATCAGAAGGAAGGGAATTGGCACTTCTTTCTTCCCCATCGCCCTCCTCTCTGTCTACTCTGCCCCAATCTCACTCCCAGACCTTTGCTCAGACTGTTCCCTCTGCCTGGAATGCCCCTTCCTCCCTTCTCTAGTTGGCAAGCTCCCAGCTCAGGCCTGTTCTCCTTTGTGAACTACCCAGGACCACCTATCTCAGGCAGTTGTTATCTCCTCAATGCTCCTCCAGCACCCGGCCCACCTCCACCTCAGCATGCACCACTCGCAGTATTCTGAGTCCTCATGTACCACTGTACCACTCCCTACCTTCTCCCAGCATCCAATACTGTCTAGGCTTAGCAAAGGTGGTATCCCAAATGCATAAACTAGAATTGGGGCTAGGACCTATGAACACTCCAGGAAGGACTCTGCAGAGGACACTGGTTACCTCCCCAAAATCCCCACTGCCACCCACCCCCCAAGATGTGGTAGTCATGTGGTGGGGTGAGGCTGAGCCCACTCAACGCCAGCAGTGGGCCTGACTGGCAGTGATTAGAACCAATAAGCTCCCTCTTTGTTTAGCAATTTGCTGTCACTTTGAACTGAAGTTTCCCTGGTTGACACAGAATTCTATCCTGAGTGACTGATGACAAATTCCCAGTGTCATGGGACTGACTAAGGGGCAGTACCTGGAGACCATCAGTGGGAAGTAGCTGATGGCAAGGTGGGAGAGCAACACCATGGGGATACCAGAAGGGGCAGAGTTTGAATGCTGGGGGCTGGCCAAAGATTAGACCAAGAGATCAGTTAGATATTCAAGAAGGGCATGAAATGCTAGAGACCAGCCAGGCTCCCTGGATTGCTAAGGCAAGGCCTTCCCAGATAAGTTAAGTGACAGATCAAAGAGGACAGGAGCAAAGATGCCAAACTAGGCAGGAGGAGGAGGGAAACTGACATCTGCTGTCTACCACATGCCAGCATTGTGTTACTGGGCCCTTTATCAGTCAGTCACCAAAAACTTCCTGAGCACCTACTGTGTGCCAGATAGGCCAGGCCCCTGCTCCCATGGAGCTCATATTCAGGGGACAGTAATCAACTAAACAAACAAATCAGGAATTCAGAAAGTGGTAGTGCTATGGAAAATGGAAAGGAGAGTGATGAAAGAGAACAACTTTGAAACTATGGAAGTGAGAAACAGAGGAGTGCAGAGGGGGAAGGAGAGCAACTATAGGACAGGTAATCTGGGAGCAGCACTTGGAGGAGGTGACATTTAGGATGAGACCAGAATGATGAGCCCCATGAAAAGTTAAGGAGGAGCCCTTAGCATACAAAAGTATTTGTTTTTTCCTCTTTTACTTAACTATTAGAATTTTGTTTTGTTTTGTTTGTTTTTGAGACTGAGTCTCGCTCTGTCGCCCAGGCTGGAGCACAGTGGCACGATCTCGGCTCACTGCAAGCTCTGCCTCCCGGGTTCACATTATTATCCCACCTCAGCCTCCCGAGTAGCTGGGACTACAAGTGCCCACCACCACGCCCGGCTAATTTTGTTTTTGTATCGTTAGTAGAGATGGGGTTTCACTGTGTTAGCCAGGATGGTCTTGATCTCCTGACTTCGTGATCTGCCCACCTCGGCCTCCCAAAGTGCTGGGATTACAGGCGTGAGCCACTGCGCCTGGCCAGAAATTTCAACATTAAAAAAGCAGAACAGGGCCGGGCACAATGGCTCACGCCTGTAATCCCAGCACTTTCAGAGCCTGAGGCCAGCAGATCACTTGAGGCCAGGAGTTCGAGACTAGCCTGACCAACATGGCGAAACCCCATTTCTACTAAAAATACAAAAATGAGCCAGGCATGGTGGCACATGCCTGTAATCCCAGCTACTTGGGGAGCTGAGGCATGAGCATCACTTGAACCCCAGGAGATGGGGGTGGCAGTGAGCCAGGATTGTGCCACTGTACTCTCGATTCATCTATGTCAATACCACTCCCTCTGCCCCAGATTATTTGTAAAGAAAATCCAGCATATTGTAGCATCTAAAAATAGTTCAATATGTGTCTCTAACAGGTAAGGACTCCTTTTAAATACACATAGTAACTTTGTCATACCTTAGAAAATTACTTTTGTGCTCCAGTCTACAGTATTTCAACAAAGTGGAGCAGCCCTGGGTTGGAAGACACGACATTCTTTAATGAACCAATAAGAAGAGATACCACCCCACACTCGTCAAAATGACCATTATTAAAAAGTCAAAAAACAACAGATGCTGCCGAAGTTGTGGAGAAAGAGGAAAGCTTTTACACTGCTGGTGGGAGTATAAATTAGTTCAACTATTGGGGAAGAGAGTGTGGCGATTCCTCAAAGACTTAGAGGCAGGAATGCCATTTGACCCAGCAATTCCATTACTGGGTACACACCCAGTGGAATATAAATCATTCTACTATAAAGATATATGCACGCATATGTTCATTGCAGTATTATGCACAATAGCAAAGACATGGAATCAATCTAAATGCCCATCGATGAAAGAAAATGTGGTATATATATACCATGGAATGCTACACAGCCATAAAAAGGAATGAGATTATGTCTTTTGCAGGGACATGGATGGAGCTGGAAGCCATCATCCTCAGCAAACTAATGCAGGAACAGAAAACCAAATACCACATGTTCTCACTTAAAAGTGAGAGCTGAATTATGAGAACACATGGATACATGGAGGGGAACAACACACACTGGGAACTGTTGTGGGGGGTGGGAGGAGGGAGAGCATCAGGAAGAATAGCTAATGCATGCTGGGCTTAATACCTAGGTGATAAGATGGTCTGTACAGCAAACCACCATGGCACACGTTTACCTATGTAACAAACCTGTACATCCTGCACAGGTACCTATAAACTTAAAAGCGGGGGGAAAAAAAGACAAGTGCTGCCTAGCATAACGGTACGATGCATTGATTTTTAAGACACATGCTAATTTTAGAAATGTTGAAATGTGGGAAAAAATGCGCCTCTGAATTGATGACATGTAGTACTTCATTTTACCTTCAAAATGACTTCCTATGTTAGCATTTATTGTTCCCATGTTAAAGGCTAAGAAAGGTGGAGTGACTTGGTCGGTTCACAGAGCACATGCTAGTGTGTACCGGGCTGAGATCTTTGTGTCGAGGGACCTTGTTGCAGGGTTCTGGCTTGTTCCTTCTACCCAACAGGAGGCTCAGGTGGGCCATCTGAATCTAAAGATCCCTGTATCACATCTCCCCACCTGGCCTTCCCTCCCACCAAGATAAGGACAATTTCTCTTCTCCTTCTCAGAGTCCAGGGTCCTCTTCCCTGGAATGAGTTCCAGGTCCCTCTTGCTAATGCCAGGACAGCCTCTACAGCAAGTTCCAAGGCTCCCTGGCAGTGGCGTTGCTCTGCTGTCACTGGGATGATTTCCCTTCAGCTGTGAACAGGCTTATCTGAGAATCTCTGATAGGGGCTGGGGCTGTTCTTGCCAGCTTTATATACTCACCCCTGCTGCATCTGGAGGCCCTGCTCTGGGTGCTTGAGAAAAGGTCAGCCCAGGCTGGAAGCATGAAAGCTGTGGTGTGGTGAAGACACTGGGCATCCCCACCAGCACCTAGCCAGCCAGGAGTCGAATCCCCAGACACCATAGGCTTTCAACTCATGCAAGTAGTTAACTTAGCACTGACCCTGTGGAAGGCTTTGTGCTCCAGAGAAGGGAGTCTGGTCCACATTCAAAGGGAGGAGAAAGTGGCTCCATCTCTTGGACAGAGGCTATCAGAGAATTCGTGGACATATTTTAAAACTACAACACATGAAAAGCAGGAGAAACAGTGTATGACTTCCAAGACTACATCATAAAACACTGATGATTCCTCTTTGTTTCCTCAATGGAATGTATCATCCATTCTGGAGAAAGCCGGCTGCCATGCTGTGAGGATACTCAAGCAGCCCTATGGAGAAGTCTATGTGGCAAGCAACTGAGGTTTCCTGCCAACAGCCAGTACAATCTATCCAGCCACGTGAATGAGCCATTTTGGAATCAGAACCTCCAGCCCCACCCAATTATGCCTTCAGGGGATCAAAATCCCAAGTGACATCTTGGCTATAATCTAAAGAGAGATTCCAAGCCAGAACCACCCAGTTAAGCTATTCCTAAATTCCTAGTCCATAGAAACTGTGTGAAATAACAAGTGTTTATTGCTATTTTAAGCCACTAAATTTTGCGGTAATACACACCATAAAATAAATCACAAGGAAAGTATCTGACAGATCTAAACTGAGACATTTTATAAACCAATGGGGTTACTGGATTAGGAAGGAAAAATCTTGCTACAAAAGTTGGGACAGCTGGCCGGGCACAGTGGCTCACACCTGTAATCCCAGCACTTTGGGAGGCCAAGGCGGGCGGATCACCTGAGGTCAGGAGTTTGAGACAAGCCTGACCAACATGGTGAAACTCCATCTCTACTAAAAGTACAAAAAAATTAGCTGGGCATGGAGGTGCCTGCCTGTAATCCCAGCTACTCAGGAGGCTGAGGCAGGAGAATCGCTTGAACCCAGGAGGGTTGCAGTGAGCCAAGATCACTCCATTGCACTCCAGACTGGGCAACAGAGCGAGACTTCGTCTTAAAAAAAAAAAAAAAAGAAAAAAGTTGGGACAGCTATAGACATCCAATATTGGATAAATATCCTGAACTTGATATTACATCACGGTATCATGAGAGAATGTCCTTGTTCTTTGAAAATACATGCTGAAGTAGAGACAGGTAAAGAACTGTTATTTCTGTAACTTACTCTCAAATGTGTATAATATTAGAGTAGACATACAGAAAGAGAAAAAGTAAGTAAATGGGCCAAAACAATAATGGGTGGATCTAGGCGGAGGATTTATAGAAGTTTGTTATGCTAGTCTCATAAATTTTCTCCAGGTTTAAATTTTTCCAAATTAAAACTTAAATATAAAAAGAGGGAAAAAAGGTCTAATGTTGTGAAGGATACACCCAAACACCAAGTCCATTCTGATCTATAGCTATGTATCTCAATTTTAGTAGCCCTTACAAATGCCGTCCTCAATCTCATTATTTCTCATATCTACCAAAACATCCCCACTCTGGGCCGGGTGCGGTGGCTCATGCCTGTAATCCCAGCACTTTCGGAGGCGGAGGTGGGTGGATCACGAGGTCAGGAGTTCAAGACTAGCCTGGCCAACATAGTGAAACCCTATCTCTACTAAAAATACAAAAATTGGCCAAATGTGGTGGTGGGCGCCTATAGTCCCAGCTACTAGGGAGGCTGAGGCAGGAGAATTGCTTGAACCTGGGAGGCGGAGGTTGCAGTGAGCCGAGATTGTGCCATTGCACTCCAGCTTGGGCAACAAGAGCGAAACTGCGTCTCAAAAAAAACACAAAACAAAAAACAAAAACAAAAAGAAACATCCTCCCTCCAACAAACACATGTTATAGCAAATGGTAAACATATGTGTGTGTTATAAAAATATTAATAACTATGTCTTGATTATTAAGCCCCTGAGTACTAGACAGGATGCATAGAAAAGCTAGATTGTGTTGAGTTGTAGCCCACCAGGAGCCTCAGAAAGAATTAACTGTGAGGCCGGGCACGGTGGTTCACACTTGTAATCCCAGCATTTTGAGAGGCCAAGGCAGGAGGATAGCTTGAGCCCAGGAGTTGGAAATCAGCCTGGGCAACATGTCAAAAACAGGTCTGTACCAAAAATACAAAAATTAGCTGGACATGGTGGCACACACCTGTAGTCCCAGCTACTCAGGAGGCTGAGGTGGAAGGATGGTTTGAGCCAGGGAGGCGGGGTGGCAGTGAGCTGAGACGGCGCCATTGTGCTCCAGCCTGGGCAACACAGTCAGATCCTGTCTCAAAAAAAAAAAAAAAAAAAACCAAAAAGACAAAAAGAAAAATTAATTGCTCACACTACATGAAAAACAAAAGTGTTTTTGTGAAACCTAAAATAAAGATTTTTTTTCTTAAGATGCTGCTAAAACTTTGTTTCAAATATGCACAAGTTCAAGAGAAATAAGTGACAATAAGGACAGTGAAGTGAGGTTTTCAAAGTGAAGTGCATTCAGTGTAAAGAACTATCCTTTAGTCTGAAATCACATCCCTACTATTTTGGATGAAAATTTATTTCTTCTCTGCTTGACAAAACAGAGTTGGAACTATATGTCAGCCCTGCTTTTTTTTTTGTTTTTTGTTTTTTATGTGTTTCCACTAAAACCAATGGCCTACGGCCACCATTCTGGAATGTCTAGGTGGGCTCTTTATTTGTGTCATCTAAATCACAAGAAGGCTGGGTAGCAATTTTTCAATTAACATTCAGAGCTTTAAAATGTTCCTCTTTTATTTGATCTCATATCACTATACATAAACATTTCTTGCCTAAGTAAATAATCAGAATACCCTGAAGGAGGCTTGTTCTAAAATTTTTTCTTTGTAACATTATTTATAATAGCAAAAAGTTGTAAACAATTTCAATGTCCAACAAGAAGAAAATATAGTATAGTATGGCTGCATGAGGAAATCATGGCCATGTATTTTCAGCACGCCTTGTACTTTACCTGGTAATAACTGCACCCTTTGTTGAGTGCTTACTACATGAGAGGCACCATGTAAAACAACAAAATAACTTTTTTAGAGAATATTTAATGATAAAGGAAAATGGTCACACTATAATGTTAAATCAAAAAGGCAGGGTAGAAATCTACAAATAGCCAGTTCGAGAAACAACCACGTGTATGTGAGTGCGTTCACACATACAAAATAAACAATAAACAATAGAAATATGCCAAAATGATATCAATGGTGATCTCTAAGAATTGAGATTAATACTGATTCTTATTTAATTTTTTATATTTTTGTGCATTCTAACATTGTCCTAAAGTGAACAACTACAATTTTCATAATCACAAAGAAACATCATTTTTTAAAGATTAAAGATTAGATCATGTTTCTTTAGCTCCTCATAGCAAATGCCTTCATTGATCAATAATTTAATACTCTACCCTTTCTTATTTTCTTGTCCTGGTATAGTTTGTTTCTTTTTTGAAAACATCTCCTAAAGGCATTCTGTTTTACGAGGTTCAATACCCAATGTTCCTTGACTTACAGTGGGGTTACATCCCAATAAATTCATCATAAGTTGAAAACATTCCAAGTAGAAAATGCATTTAATACACCTAACCTACTAAACATCACAGCTTAGCCTAGCCTATCTTAAATGTGCTCAGAACACTTCCATTAGTCTACAGTTGGGCAAAATCATCTAACACAAACCTACTGTATAATAAAGTATTGGACATCTCATAGAATTTATCAAATATGTATCAAAAGTGAAAACCAGAATGGTTGCATGGGTACTATGATAGAGTTGAAAAATTTTAAGTCAAACCATCTTAAATCGGAGATTGTCTGTGTATCTTTTTGAAATGTCTCTAAGTTTCCTTCCAGAAAAAAACACTTTCTCCTTTTCCTGACTGATAAAAGCTGTGCATCCTTTGATCATACAAAGACAGCTAAGGATCACTTTAGGGTTCCACTTCTGCCTTGAGGACAAAAGGAAGCTCAGAACTGGATTTAATGCCACATCACAGCACACAATCATTTCCCTTCGTTTCTGGTATATTACATGTGCGTTGTAAGGGTAGAGACTGAGTTGTGGTCTGTCTCTGTATTTTCAGCACGCCTTGTTCTTTACCTGGTAATAACAGTACCATTTGTTGAGTGCTTACTACAGGAGAGGCACCATATAAGCATTTTATACACATTACTTCATGTAGCCTTTATAACAACTCTACTGGGTAGGGACTACAACAATCTCTGCTAGTAGAATATTTATTTATGTATTATATGGATATGAATGAATTAATGGATGCAGTTAATGCCTCTTGAACTTTATTTTATTTATTTATTTTTTTTGCCCAGGCTGGAGTGCAGTGGGGGGATCTTGGCTCACTGCCACCTCTGCCTCCCGGGTTCAAGCAATTCTCCTGCCTTAGCCTCCCAAGTAGCTGGGATTACAGGCGCCCACCATCATGCTAGGCTAATTTTTGTATTTTTAGGAGAGACAGGGTTTCACCATGTTGGCCAGGCTGGTCTCGAACTCCTGACCTCAAGTGATCTGCCCTCCTCGGCCTCCCAAAGTTCTGGGATTACAGGTGTAACCAAATGTGCCTGGCCCCTCCTGATCTTCTTTTATCTTTATATTAAGGCTATCACATAAATGTCTTTTTAAAAAAAATCAACTCATATCCTCTGTAGAACAGGCCAAGGAGATCATAATATACATTTTTGTGTCTTACCTGCCTAGAATCCTTTCTCCTTTCTTCACTGTTCTGCACTTTGATTTCTCTTTCAAGAGCCAATTTTCCAACTGTCAGTCTATGTGATTTGTGGAGGGCTGAACATACACAAGCACACGCATATACACAAACAGACACACACCCCTAACCCTGGAAAGGTTACATGTCTCAGGCCTGACCAATTAATAATCTCCTGATGACATCATTTGAGTCCCTAAATCCAGGGCCAACAATAACCTGAACTGAGTTCTCATCCCAGACTTTTCTGTAATAGAACCCAATATATTTTCTTTTATATTTAAGTCAGTTTGCATTGGGTTTTCAGTCACTTTCAACCAAAAGAATCCTGACTAGTATAGAAAATAATTATTTCTAAAAAGTGAATGTAGGACTTCTACTTTCGGCAACATGGAAGACTAAGATGTCTAGGGAAACCCTCCTGGTGTATACACCCAAAAAAGTCTTGATAAAAAGTTTTTAAAAAATCTTTTGGCCAGGTGCTGTGGCTCACACCTGTAATCCCAGCACTTTGAGAGGCCAAGGCGGGAGATCACCTAAGGTCAGGAGTTCAAGACCAGCCTGGCCAACATGGTGAAACCCCATTTCTACTAAAAACACAAAAATTAGCAGGGCGTGGTGGCAGGCGCCTGTAATCCCAGCTACTAGGGAGGCTGAGGCAGGAGAATCACTTGAATCCAGGAGGTGGAGGTTGCAGTGAGCTGAGATTGTACCATTGCACTCCAGCCTGGGCAACAAGAGCAAAACTCCATCTCAAAAAAAAAAAAAAAAAGAAAAAGAAAAAAAATCTTTTAAATGCATGGCTTAGCTGACAGGAAAGTAAAAGAAGTCTTCATCATGCAGGAACAACAAGAAAATACTAATCTAGATAACATAATTACCAGACAGAGAGTATAAAATAAGTATGCCTAATATGCTTAAATAAAAGAAGGCCTCAAATGAACGACAAAGAAAGAAGGATGACAGAGAGATCTGGGTTACTGTAGGCATCTCATAGCAATGGTGCAAAACAGATGACAAGGTAATAATACCTTCAAATGTCAAACTACCAACACAGAATTATATATCCAGCAAAACTTTCACGAACAAGAGCAAAATAAAAACAGTTTCAGATAAAGAAAACTGAGGAATCACAATACACCTCTCTACAGCAGTTAATACATGATGTATTTCAAGAAGAAGAATCCCAGAAAGGTCTCTGACTCAGGAAAGAATAGTGAGCAAAGAAAATGGTAAACTTGTGGATAAATCTGAACAAATAAATACTGCATTTTTAGCTATCCTAATTTGTCAGTTTAAAAGCAAGACAGAATTAAAATATTGGAGCAAAATGGCATACAAATTAGGAGAGAAGATGATCAATACTAAAGCATTCTATGGTCCATAGTTAATGATTAATTTTAGACTTTGTTGAGTTAAACACATACTTTAAAATTTACCACTAGGGTTAGAAATAGATAATATAACTGCTAAATTAGTAGAGAGGAAAAAAATGGAATGAGAAGGAGGGGAAAAGCCTCTATCAACTCAAAAAGCAGTAGGAAGAAAGAGGAAGAAAACACCAAAAAAAGCGTAACAAATGAAAACATAAAGTAAGATGGCACTATCAAATCTAAAAGTATCAGTAAGCACAATAAATGTAAGTGGATATAACTATCTAGTTAAAAGTCAATGATCGTCAGTCTGGATTTTTCTTTTTAAATGGAGTCTTTTTCTGTTGCCCAGTCTGGAGTACAGTGGTGCAATCTTGGCTCACTGCAACCTCCAGCCTCCTGGGTTCAAGCAATTCTCCTGCCTTAGCCTCCCGAGTAGCTGGGATTACAGACACCCACCACCATGCCTAGCTAATTTTTGTATTTTTAGTACAGACAGGTCTTCACCATGTTGGCCAGGCTAATCTTGAACTCCTGACCTCAAGTGATCCACCCACCTTGGCCTTCCAAAGTGCTGAGATTATAGGTGTGAGCTACCGTGCCTGGCCTGGATTTTTTTTTTAATGACAACACAAAATTGAGCAATATACTATTCAAAGACACACCAAAAACATATGGACACAGAATGAGTGAAAGAAAAAGGTATCAGGAAAATACTAACCAAAATTGAACATGTTCTGTGGATTTGAAGTACTGAAGTACTGACTCAAGAAAGAATGCCACTCTGATGTTCTCAAGATCGATCTAATAAGAATCCATAAAATTTCCACAACTTTGTTGGAGAAACAAAAGAAACATCAGTCTAATGTCCTACTCCCTCCTGCAACCCTACCAAGACATACTTTTGCTGAATTACCTGTTTAGAACCACTACGAGGCTGGGCATGGTGGCTCACGCCTGTAATCCCAGCACTTTGGGAGGCCAACACGGGCAGATCACCTGAGGTCAGGAGTTTGAGACCAGCCTGGCCAACATGGTGAAATCCCGTCTCTACTAAAAATACAAAAATTAGCCAGGTGTGGTGGCACTTGCCTATAATCCCAGCTACTTAGAAGGCTCAGGCAGGAGAATGTCTTGAACCCAGGACAGGGAGGTTGCAGTGAGCCAAGATTGTACCATTGTACTCCAGCCTGGGCAACACAGCAAGACTCCAACTCAAAAAAAAAAAAAAAAAAGAACTACTTTGCCATCCCAGCACCCAAATTCTGACCCCTGAACTCAGACACACATCTGCAATTATAGTATTAACAAGTCTAAAATCAGAGCAAGTCAAGAAATGCAAACACCATGCTTTCCTTGACCAAATGGTTCATAGTTCTTCTGCCCTGGTAGAGAATGGCTGGTGTTCACACGTATGGTATCCCCATAGATATACCTGGAGAAATGTCCAGCCCTGAGGACACTGTCTGTTACTCCACTCTTTCTCTTCTGCTAAATATCAGAATGCAAATGAGAATGATATTACAGTGATCATCTCGAGTTCCCCATATTCTATGAAAACTAAAACTTTTTGCAAATTTCAGTACATTATTAACAACCATTTCCTTGTGACACACCACTCAACTGACTATGATGTCATCACTGGCTTGAACTGTATTTGACCTGTTATTAATCCTTACTTTGTCTAGTTCTGGTATTCTCCACGCCCTCGAAAGCACTCACCCTAAATCTTCTGACTCAGAAATCCACAGGCTCTAGGCCAGTAGCTTTCGCCTGTGGTTGCGTACCAGATTCAGCCTAGGTCCTAGCCACAGAAATTCTGATTTCATTGTTCTGGGGAAGATTCCCAGCATCAATATATTTTTTAAAGTTCCCCAGGGCCACACACCCAGCTATCTTCTCCCCACTTTGATCTGCTATCATCTCAGAGTAAAAATTCCCCTTCTTTGCTGAGATGCTAGTCATACTATACTACTGTGCTTACTTACTATACTACCTATACTTACTATACTTATTTATATTAATATTAATACTTACTATGTTACCATGCAAGGAAGGATTCCTAGTCATCATGAGCCTCCTTTCTCCTCAATTCAGTGCTGTAACTAACAAAACCATACTCGAATCCACTGACATGTAAATTATTAGAGTCATAGAGGGCCAAGGTCTATACTGGGTCTCACAGAACTAGGACCAGCACTCTGAAACGTCTTTTTAGTGGTCTGGCCTTCTTCAAGAAGGCAGACACAGTGCCACACCCTTCTGACACCAGGAAGAGCCAAACCAAATGGTCCCTTAGTCATTCCCCACTCCTTTCCTTTGGTAAAAGGCACTGCAGAGTAAAGACTTTCATTAAAAAGTCTAGGAAGCACAGCAAAATGTTAACAATGGTTCTCCCTGAGTGGTAGGTTTATTGATTTTTATTTTTTTCCTTTTCTGTTTCTCTGTGTATGCCAACATTTCTAGAGTGAATATGCATTGCTTTTATAATTAAAATAAACATAGAAATAATCGTACCCACCCAAAAAGGGGGGAATGAGTAAAAGATCTGGACTGTGGCTCTGTGTGACCTGGGTGTGTGGCTTTTCCTCTCTGGTTAGACTAGATGCTCCCTCAGGGCCCTCCTTCCTGCAACATTCAGGGACCTTCATTATCCCTCTGTTTATTAGACTCACAGGGAACCCTATACCCACACTGTGAACTCATGATCTGTCATTCAGGTTTCTCAGGCAAAATCTCAAGACCCTGATTAGCTCCTGGATGAACTGTAATAAAAGTGAGATGCCACAAAAGACCCTGACCCTACTAACCACTCTGAAGTTACACTACCTCTCAAAGCCTGGCCCAACGGAGACCCACACAGCTCAGGCTCACCTTTCTCTCTGGCCGGGTAAGAATAACCCAACAGGCCTTGCTGCAGGAATTAGAAGCAGGAGGCATTCACACTCCTTATCATGCTGGGTTTGGCTTAACTTCCAGGGTCAATGCAACAGCAGGATCTACAAGCAAATCCTGGGAGGACACAGGGCAGCTGCGTCACCATGGAGACAGGTTACCATAAGCCCCACAGGTTGTCTGCAGTGTTTCAAAGAGATATTCACAACCTGGGACAATAAAGGAAGTTGGATCCGGGAAAGAAAAACTACAACCAATCCCTGGATGACTCTCAAAAGCAACCTCCTGAGTACATTCTTGGCAACAGGGAAAGGTGAAAAAAACTAAGATTTAAGCACACAGTGTGCTCCCAGGTACTGGTGCTTTATTAATTCCTAAGTTGTGTTCTTTCCACTCACTTTTATGTAGAATGCATGGAGACTCACTTTTATGAGTTTCCTAGTTTGCAAATGGGGAGAAACCAAGGCTCTGAGAGGCTAAGTAGCTTGCCGGAGATCACAGAAGTGACAAGCAAAAGAGCCAGGATTTTATCTCCCCTGGGCTGGATTTAACCTGAAGCTGGGTATAACCTGAAAGCTTCCCCTCCACCTTGCCTCAGCGGGCACCCTTGGGGTTTTGAGGAGCTAAGCATGCGTTAGGCTGGTGAGTGCAGGAACTACTATCAATCCTAAGTTTTACTCAAAAAGACTAACAGTGAAAAATGCCTCAGGCAGAAGCATGAGGCTAGGCATGAGGAGATCCCCAAAACAGGGAGGACAGTGGAAACAGTGGGCCAGAGGTGGGGCATCCTCATTCCATCATTCATGGTCTCTCTGGCCAAGGTACCATGGAGCAGGCCCCCAAAATCCTGAGATCAGCATGGTGCCAAGTGGGCCAGGAGGGCCATAGTCCCTCCAGACCAGTACTACCACATTCCAACTGAGGGGCCTTGGGTGGGTCACCTATCCTTTCTGAACCTATTTCCACACTTGAAAGCACGAATGTCTTGGAGGGGAGAGGAGTGGCAGGTGCCTGGTGCACACAGCAGGCTGCCCCCACCAGCTCCGATGGGAACCCCCTCTTTGAGCCCTCTTTTCCTCAAAGTCTGTAAAGAGGGGGCTCAAAAAAGGACTTGGAAGATCCCTGACACCTCGAAGAAAAAGTGAGAGCCCAGGAGGCTCAGGGGCAAAGGTGGAAGCAGCCGCCAGTCCTTCCTCCTGCTGCCAGCGTGTGCCCTGGATCCTCACCTAGGCAGGGGCACAACCTGCCCAGCCAGTAGCTCCAACAGGAACTAGGCCTCTTACCATGCTGGCTCCAGTCCAGCACCACCCACATGAGTGAACTGGGGTGGATTATGGCCAGAAGGAGCCCTTCCCACCCCGTGCCCTTTCCCGCCTTCCTCCACCCAAAGCTCAGAAAGCCAATGCCCAGGGAGAGCGCAAGGAGGCTTTCTAGTGCTGAGGGGCCTTCTAGCCACCTTTCGCCTCACCTGTCCGGGGCTCCCTTGCATCCTGTTTGTCCCTTAGGCCCTGGGACACACAGATGAATGAATGGAGCCGGTCCCCGCCCGGAGTTGTCAGTTTCGCGGAGGCACTGTGAGCCGGGTAGAGCGGGGTTGTCCTGTGTGGGTGCTGGGGGGTCCTCGCCTTAAACATGTCTGCTTAGCCCTGACCCCCACCTTTTCAGGGAAATGATAACTTCTTAAGGAGAAGGGAGCTAAGAGATCACTTAGTAACAGACTTGCCAATTTCTGGGATTTTTTTTTTTTTTCTGCTTTCGTCTTTTTTACTTTCTTGCCTCCCCGCCCCCATATGAGCTCTTACACTATCTTCTTCGGAGAGACTCAGGAAGACGCGCCATCCTGGAGACCCCAGCTCCCCGCCCTGCCAATGCTCTGATGGAGAAACTGAGGCCCGGGGCTCTGAGGGCGGGCTTCCTCCCCCGAGATGTGCACTCACAGCGGGTTCCAGCGCTCGGGCAGGCGGCGGTGCAGTGAGATGCGATCGCTGAGGTAGATGTTAATCTGGTGCAGCCGCACGCTCTCCTCCTGCAGCCGCAGCTCCTCGCCCTGCAGCTGCAGCCGCACCGCCTCGCCCCGCGCGCCCAGCGCGTTCGCGGGCACCGGCGGCCGCGGGAGGACCGGTTCTCGCCGCCCGAGGCGAGGGGTGCGCGGGGGTCCCGGATCCGCAGCCCTGGCCCTGGCCCCGCGCCGCGCCCGCAGCACCGAGCCCAGCCCGGCCAATGCCAGCAGCGCCAGCAGCACCAATAGCGCCTCGCGGCCGCGCCGCAGTCCCCGCGGGCAGCGCCGCCGCGCCGTGCGCCCCCACATGCGCCCGCCTATAGCGGCCAGCGCTCAGCGCGCCCCAAGGCGGCGGCGGAGGCCGGGACCCGGATCCCGGAACCGCCGCGCCGCCCCGCCCCCGGCCCGCCCCACCTGCGCGCCGCCCCCTTTCCGTCCCGGCGCCCGCCAGCCCGAGCGCAGCCCCCGGGGTGGCTCATTTCAGCTGGGTCCTCACGTGGGCTGGCTGAGACTTGCATCTTCCTTCTTGGGCTATGGTGCATTATTAAGGAGACAGTGGTGGTAAAACCCTTAGCGCCTGGCATATTGTAGGCGCTCAGTAAATGTTGGCTGAATGCACCCTGCAGGGTGCTATGAATTCTACTGCCATTATCTCATCTGATCTTTACACAGTCCAACAAAACAACCATGAACTAAGATTATGAGCTCCCTTTTACAAATGAGGAGATGGAGGTGCGATGAGATCAACAGACACCACGCTGCCCCACTGACTCCTGCAGGCCCAGCTTCTGCCATATTCTGGAGTCCCTGAATAGCAAACCCTCGCCTGGCTCGCCTCGTGATAGCTCTGTGACTTCTGAGGCTAGGTGCAAAAGGCCATGAAGGCTGTACATGATAGTTCACACCTGTAATCCCAGGCCGAGGTAAGAGGATCACTTGAAGCCAGGAGCTTGAAACTAGACTGGTCAACACAGCAAGACTCCCATCTCTACAGAAAAATTTCATAATTAGCCAGGCATGGTGGCATGTGCCTATAGTGCCAGCTACTCAGGAGGCTAAAGCAGGAGGATTGTGTGAGCCCAGGAATTGGAGGTTACCGTGAACTATGCGCCCTGCGCTGCAGCCTGGGTGACAGAGCGAGATCCTGTTTCTATTAAACAACAACCAAAAAAGGCCATGAAGCTGCTGCCTTGTTCATGAGATCACTGCTGTGGGAACCTTGAGCTGCCAGGGGCGAAGTAAGTCTAATGGAGTAGACAAATATTAAAAAGATAATTAGAACTGTGTTAAGTGTTTTGAAGAAGAATTACAGGGCAGTAAAAGGGCTTAGAATAGTAGAACTTGATCTAGTTTGGGGGGTTTGGAAAGCTTCTCTGATGAAGTAATGTTTACACAGATATCTGAATGCAAAAGTGATAGCAGAGATTTCAAATCATATCTTAAATTAATCTGGAACTTCCTCTGCTGGTGTCTAGCTCAGGGAAAAGAATTGTTCTACATCACCTGTAGAAGGATAAAGTGTAAGCTGTACTTTTGTTGTTGTCTGTTTTACCATGGGAAGTTGGTCCAAAGCTTTTTATCAAATATTCTCAAGGAGACCAGAAGCCCAGAAAGTTTAAAAAGCACAAATCTGGTCCAATTCTCTCATTTGACAAATGCGGGGTCTGAGATACAGGGTGGGGAGAGGACCTTGAACTTGGCGGCTTAGGTAGAAGTAGAATCTAACTTGCTGTTGTTTTCACACAACCTCTGGCTACTGGTATCCCCAGAGGAAATCTCCCTCAGGTTCCAGGAGGGGAATGGGTTTTGGGGTGAACCCTGCAAAGCAACTCCCACTCAGGACAACCTGCTGCTAATATTAGACTAGAGGGAAGTGGCTCTGCCCACAGTGCTCAGGGCCCCACCTGCTTCCCACGCATAATAGAGTCTGCTAGTTAATGCCAGAAGGTGGATGTGATAGGTTGGCCTGGACCTGAGCCCTTTGGCCTCTGTTCAGACACCCAACACATTTAAGATCTGCGGTCAGATTAGAAAACAGACAAGGATTACAATTCATAATGTCTTGGATCCGCTATTGGAATGCTTCTCAATAGAGGTTCAGATGCAGAGAAAAGAGCAATGCAATCAGGCCTTACAAGACATGGGCTCAAGCCCCAGGTAATAGATAAAAGCTGTTGTTTACTGAGCACCCACTGTGTGCTGTAAACTGCTGGACTTTCTTTTTTGTGTACTTTCTCATTTCACCCTATGACAACCTTGCAAGGTTGACAGATGAGAAAACGTCTAGGCTCAAGAGAAGGGAAGCGACTTACCCAAGGTTACAGAACATGCAAGCGGCAGAGGGAGGATTTGTATCTGGGTCTCCTGACTCCCAGGCGAGGATTTCCCACCACACCACTCGCTGTTGGGCAGGCTGCAATGAGATCCAAAGGCAGCTTAGCTTAGGGGGTCGGAACACAACCTTGGAGCCCACTTGCCAGAGCTCAACCCAGCCCCATCACCAATTGCAGTGTGACCTCAGGCAAGTTACTTTACTTATCTCGGCTCAATTTGCTCATGTATTAATTGGTGATATAATGATAGCACCACCTGAACAGGGTTGTTGGGAAGATTGAGTGATACAGTCTACACAGTCAGCCTCCTGGGGCACAAAACAGAGTGGAGAGAGTGTCAGCAGGGCAAATGGAAGATGTCCAGCACCTTACTGCGTGAAGCGTGATATTTAGAACAGAAACACCACCTGGGAGCTTGCTGGAAATCTAGCATCTTTTCAACAGAGGTAAAGCCCTTGGGTTTGTTGCTATTTTCAGGGGGCTTATCTGTTCACTAATTGTACCATGTTATGTCATCGGCTGCTCACCAACAAGTAGATTTCTCTAGAAGGCACTTTTAACTTGTCATATTAGCGCTCTTCATAGGAGTTATTACATTCCTTTTAGAGTTTAATATGATCTATGGTAGATGTGGTATTTCAAATATTAGTGAGGAACATGTGCCTAATTCAAGTAATAATTGGGACAACTTGATAACCATTTGGAAAAAAATCAAATGAAGTCCCATTGGAAAAAATTCAAACCAAGTCCCAACATCACACTTTACATCAAAATAAATTCCAAATGATCTAAAGATGCCACAGTAAATAAGAAAAAAAAGGGAAGGAAGGAAGGAAGGAAGAAAGGAAAGAAGGAAGAAAGGAATTTAATGATAAAAGTATTAAAAGAGAAAAACCAGAGACCAAACGGAAAATATTTCTAAATGTGACTATATAAAAAATTTTTGAATTCTGTAAGGCTTCCAGTATAACAGAAAGTCCAGGAACAAAAGGCAAGTCAGAAAAAGATATTTGCAGATACCTTTTACCCAGTATGTGAATCAACAGGGAAATGAAGAAAACAAACAGAAATAAGAACGGGCAAAGGATTTGAATAGACAGTTCCCACCCAAAAGGATATGTGGTTTATACATGTATAAACATATGCTCAATCTCTCTAAAATATATACAAAATAAACCTACCCTGAAATATTTTTTCACCTATCAGACTGGCAAAAATGAAAAAGGTTATTAATTCCAGTGTTGGTAAGGATGTGAAAAAACACACTCTCATCCACTGTTGGTAGGAATGCAAACTAGTATAATCTTTTGGAAAGCAATTAGGCCACATTTATTAGAAATGTTAATATTAACATCTTTTTGATTTTGCAATTCCACATCTAGGAATCTGTCCAACAAACATAGACTCATAAGTGCTAAAAAGATATGCATACAAGGAAGCTTATGGCAGTATTGTACACAAAAGCAAAAAGTTGGAAACAACCCAAATTTCCATCAAGAGATTATAAAATAAAATATTGCACATCCATACGATACCATAATATACCACAGTGCTATTTACAAGCATGAGTTAGTTGTAGGCATTTCACATACTCATGTGTTCAAGATGCATTGTAAAGAAAAGAGAAGCAAGTCATGGAGCTATATGAATAGTATGATCCTATTTTTGTAAAATAATATATATTAACATATAAAAGGGGAAAAAATCTAAAGGAATATTTACCAAACCATTAACTATATTATATTTACTTCTGATGGGTGAGATTCTGTGGTCCTTTTACTTTTGTTCCATTTATTTGTTTTTTTCAACAAATATTTATTGATCACCTACCATCTGGGAGCCAGTGTGCTAGAATCTGGGGATTTGAGGTAAACAATGTCCAAAGTCATTGATCTCAAGGAGTTTACATTCTATATTTCTACAACATCAGAATTCTTTAAAACCATCATTACCTTATTAGGGGAAAAAACACATTTAGAGTAAATATTGTACTCTTTCGAGATTATTTGACTTCTAAGCCTTTCTTATCTCCTGCCTAATCCACTCTATCAGTCTCTGGTCCTCCTTTCCCCCTGCTCTCTCCTTCCAACATGTTTCCTCCTTTTTCCTGCAACGACCTAGACCCCACCCATCATTTCTGCCCAACTTGTAGCCAAGCTCTCCCATGAAGCTGTCAGTGGCATCCTCCAAACTGTGATATCAAAACTCATAGACCCCACTGTTCTGCAGTCATGTGGGATACCCTGGGAGCCATGAGACCATGTTTCTATCATTCAACACACATAATGCCTAGCACACAGAAGGTACTTAGTAAATGCTGGCTGAGCCTGGTACCGTGGCACACACTTATAGTCCCAGCTACTCAGGAAGCTAAGGCAGAAAGATCACTGGAGCCCAGGAATTTGAAGCTGCAGTGCACTATGATGGTGTCTGTGAATAGCCTCTACACTCCAGCCTGGGCAATAAAGCAAGACGTCATATCTAAACAATTCAAAATTAAGAAAAAATTTTAATTTAAAAAAGTTGGTTGAGGCCGGGCGCGGTGGCTCAAGCCTGTAATCCCAGCACTTTGGGAGGCCGAGACGGGTGGGTCACGAGGTCAGGAGATCGAGACCATCCTGGCTAACCCGGTGAAACCCCGTCTCTACTAAAAAATACAAAAAACTAGCCGGGTGAGGTGGCGGGCGCCTGTAGTCTCAGCTACTCAGGAGGCTGAGGCAGGAGAATGGCTTAAACCTGGGAGGCGGAGCTTGCAGTGAGCTGAAATCTGGCCACTGTACTCCAGCCTGGGGGACAGAGCGAGACACCGTCTCAAAAAAAAAAAAAAAAAATTGGTTGAATGGAATTGTGTTGGCAATGAGGTGCATTGCTCAGATCACCCTTCAGGGGAACCTTTTAGGGGAAACATGGTTGACTGTGAGCTGCGAGTGGCTATGCCTTTGGATCCTTTGTGGTATCCTCTGGCTACTCCCAGTCAATGACTGAGCATGGTGTGGTACCAGAACGTGGCCACATCTGCATGATATAGGACACAACCCGTGCTTGGGAATCCCCCATCTGCCTGGCTGAGACTTTCCCTCCTCACTTCCCACTCTCCCTTCTCAAGTATCAGACCTGCATCATGGTTTGAGGGCTCCCCATCCCTTTTCCCCCACCTTCCCCTTTCCCTCTTTTTGAGACAGCATCTCACTCTGTCGTCCAGGCTGGAGTGCAGAAGCATGATCTCTGCTCACTGCAACCTCCGCCTCCCAGGTTCCAGCGATTCTCATGCCCCAGCCTACCAAGTAGCTGGGATTACAGGCGCGCACCACCACACCTGGCTAATTTTTTTTGTATTGTAGTAGAGATGGGGTTTCACCGTGTTGGCCAGGCTGGTCTCGAACTCCTGACCTCAAGTGATCCACCCACCTTGGCCTCCCAAAATGCTGGGAGCACACACTTTACCTCTTTATCTTTTGTAGGTATTTTTCCCAGAAACAAACAAATAAACAAACAAACATCTAGGCATCTGATTCTTAGAGGATCCAAACCAACACAGGAACCAATGAAAAAATTTAAAAAGGCTGGAAGAGAATTCATAAACAATAAGGCTATAGCTATACTTGCATAGAAAGATGTGCTGGATCTGTGCTTCACAAACGTTAATGTATGGTATGGTGAGTCACCTGGGGATCCTGTTGAAATGCCAGATCTGGTTAAGTAGGTCTGATGTGGGCCCAAGATGTCACATTTCTAACAAGCTCCCTGGTGATACCAGTGCTGCTGGCCCAAGAACCCCAGATTGAGCAGCAAGGTACCAGACATCATCCATTGGTCCCTGCTGTTTCTTTTCACCCTGTTCTGTGCCCTGGGAGGCAGACTGCATGAACTGTATCAGCAGGCTCCAAGCCTCTAGCTTCCAGTAGGGTTTACTAATGAGGAGCACTGGCAGGAGATCAGAGGGCAGGAGCGGAGTGAGGTCAGAGGTTTTTATTCATCTGAAGACAGCTCCCTACTGAGTTGCTGTGGGTTGACTCTGTCCCTCTACCAAAGGCTGTAGCTCCTATCAGGTAGGTCTCTGCAGTTTTCTCTCTTGCAGAATTCCAGTATCTGCTCTCCCCTTATCCCCTTCAGGCCTGGGGTGGTAACAGCTCTCTACTATTATCAGCCCTGGAGTACTGCACCATCGCTCATGGCTCTTAGTAAATCCTGCCTATACTTCTGTAAATGGTCCTTTAGTAAGCATTCCCCAGCTCCTCAGCCAAGTGTGCCATCTGTTTCCTGGTGGGACCCTGGCTGCTACAAGCGCTGTCCAATGCAGTATTTCTATAAGAGCAGAAAACTGGAAACAAGCTAACTGTGCTTTGTTTCTGTTTGTTTGTTTGTTTGAGAGTCTTGCTCTGTCATTCAGGCTGGAGTGCAGTGGCACAATCTCAGCTTACTATAACCTCTGCCTCTCAGGTTCAAGTGATCCTCATGCCTCAGCCACCTAGGTAGCTGGGATTACAGGCATGTGCCACCACATCTGGCTGTTTTTTTTCTTTCTTTTTTTTTGTATTAGAGATGGGATTTCGCCATGTTGGCCAGGCTGGTCTCGAACTCCTGGCCTCAAGCAGTCCACCCGCCTTAACCTCCCAAAGTGCTGGGATTACAGGCATGAACCACCACACCTGGACTCAACTGTGCCTTATTCTAAAATGATTAAATGGGCTGGGCGCACTGGTTCACACCTGTAATCCCAGCACTTTGGGAGGCCGAGGCAGGTGGGTCACTTGAGGTCAGGAGTTCAAGACCAGCCTGGCCAACATGGCGAAACCCCGTCTCTACTAAAAATGCAAAAATTAGCTTGGCGTGGTGGCGGATGTCTGTGATCCCAGCTACTAGGGAGACTGAGGCAGGAGAATCGTTTGAACTCAGGAGGCAAAGGTTGCAGTGAGCCAAGATCACACCACTGCACCCTACCTGGATGACAGAGTGAGACTCCATTTCAAAAAATAAAATAGAAATAAATAAAAATGATTAAATAAATTATAGTATATCTGCCGAATGGTGTTTCGTGCAATCATTTCTTTATTTTTATTATTAATTTTTTTTGGAGATGGAGTCTCACTCTGTTGCTCAGGATGGAGTGCAGTGATGCAATCTCGGCTCACTGCAACCTCCACCTCCCAGGTTCAAGCAATTCTTCTGCCTCATGCTCCCGAGTAGCTGGGATTATAGGCACACGCCACCACGCCTGGCTAATTTTTTTTGTATTTTTAGTAGAGACAGGATTTCACCGTGTTGCCCAGGCTGGTTTCGAACGCCTGAGCTCAGGCAATCTGACTGCCTCAGCCTCCCAAAGTGCTAGGATTGTTACAGGCATGAGCCACATCACCGGGCTGCAACCATTTTTTTAAAATGTAGCAGTCTGTATTTACCTACATGGAAAGGTGCCCAAGACATTTGTTAATGGAAAAAGAAAAAAGAAAAAAAAAAAAGCAAGATTCAGAATAGCATGCGTAGTATGAACCCATTCATTTACAAAAATAGCAAATTATCCATTTGTTAAGGCTTGGAATGCAAATGACTACAATGCTCCTCAAAATAAACCTCACCAGAAAGAATGTGGGGAGGGATTTTCTAACTTAGTCTCTTTCTATCACTTGGTTCTGCTTTCTTTTGTGGTGACTTCACTCAGGCAGGCTGTCTTCAGGTGGTGGCGGAGTGAGCACCAGTTTGGCTTACAATATCCTGACATCCTAATAGCTGGCAACCTCAGCAGAGAGGGCCTCATTCTCAATTGCTTTAGCAAAAATCCTGGGCTGGGCTGGGCTGGGCACGGTGGCTCATGCCTGTAATCCCAGCACTTTGGGAGGCTGAGGGAGGAAGATCACTTGAGGTCAGGAGTTTGAGGCCAGCCTGGACAACATGGTGAAACCCCATCTCTACTAAAAATACAAAAAATAGCCGAGCATGGTGGCAGGTGCCTGTAATCCCAGCTACTCGGGAGGCCAAGGCAGAGAACCACTTGAACCCAGGAGACAGAGGTTGCAGTTTGTGGGGATTGCACCGCTGAACCCCAGCCTGGGAGAGAGAGTGAGACTCCATCTCAAAAAAAAAAAAAAGTCCTGTGCTGAAGTCAATCAGGATATGTGCTAACCACTGAAGCACACAGACTGTGAGTACGGGAGAAAGGCTTCCCAAAAGAAAAAGGGTGTCCGGAGAGAATATTTCATAGCAGACATTTGTTATCCTTTTGACTGCCCAGCATCTGAACCCCCTTCCTAGATTTGGGAGTCCCCTACCTTCTGAGGCAGAAACTACTTCCCACTATTATATGAGCACATGACCGAAGTTGGGCCAATCAGGCACTCCCACCTCAGCCTCTGAATCTGAAGCCAGTAACACCAAAAAGGGCCTGAACCAACCCCATCTTCCTACAGGGTGCACCTGTGGCATGAGATTTGGGTCATTGTTCCTGGCTGTGGGGCCTCCAGAACTGGTTCTCAGGCTCTCATGGATCTGTGAGCTACAGAAGAACCTTGAACAGTGTCTGGACATAGCAGGCACTCAACACATATTTGTTGAGAATGGAAGACCGGAGTCCTACTTACAGTTCTCCTGCAGAATAGTCGTGGAGTCTTTAGCAAGACACAACCTCTTTATGCCTCAGTTGCCTCCTCTGTAACCTAGGGATGATCATCTGGGCCCTCCCCGGTGGCTGGCAGGCCTGCAATGAAGATCAAATGTGGGTCTCCAGCTTTAGAGTGCATCAGAATCACCCAGAGGGCTTGTTAAAATATAGGTTGCTGAACCCACACCCAGAATTTCTGATTCAGTAGATCTGGGGTAGGGCCAGAAAAATCTGCATTTGTAACAGTGTTGCAGCTGGTGCTGGTGCTGCTGCTGTGTGGGACACACTTCAAGGACCACTGATAAAGAGAGAGAAGGTATTTCATTTTGTGACCATTGTAAATGAGGTTGTGTTCTTAATTTTGTTCTCAGCTAGAATGTTATTGGTGTATTGAAATGCTATTGCTTTTTATACATTGATTTTCTGTCCTGAAACTTTACTGAATTTGTTTATCGTTTCCAGGAGCCTTTTGGCAAAGTCTTTAGGGTTTTCTATGTATAGATTAATACTATTGGCAAAGAGAGAGAGTTCGACTTTTTCTTTTCCTATTTGAATGCCTTTTATTTTTTTCTCTTACCTGGTTGTCTGGCTAGGACGTCCAGTACTATGTTGAATAGGAGTGGTGAGAGTCTTCTAACAGTTCTCAAGGGGAATGGTTCCAGCTTTTGCCTATTTAATATGATGTTGGCTATGGGTTTGTCATAGATGGCTGTTATTATTTTGAGGTATGTTCCTTCAATCTGTTTTGAGGGTTTTTATTATAAAGGGATGTTGGATTTTATTGAAGGTCTTTTCTGCATCTATTGAGATGATTATATGGTTTTCATTTTTGATTCTGTTTATATGGTGAATCACATGTATTGATTTGCGCATGTTGCGCCAACCTTGCATCCCAGAAATAAAGCCTCCTTGATCATGGTGAACTGACTTTTTAATGTGCTGCTGGATTCTGTTTGTAGTATTTCATTGAGGATTTTTGCAGCTATGTTTATCAGGAATATTGGCCTGAAGTTTTCTTTTTTCGTTGTGTCTCTGCAAAGGACATGAACAGACACTTCTTAAAAGAAGACATACAAGCAGCCAACAAACGTATGAAAAAATAGTCAACATCAGTCATCATCAGAGAAATGCAAATCAAAACCATAATGAGACATCATCTACACCAGTCAGAATATCAATTATTTAAAAGTCAAAAAACAATAGGTGCTGGTAAGGCTGTGAAGAAAACAGACTGTTGGTGGGAATGCAAACTAGTTCAGCCACTGTGAAAAGCAGTTTGGAGATTTCTCAAAGAACTTAAAATAGAACTACTATTTGACCCAGCACTCCTACTACCAGGTATATACCGAAAGGAAAATAATTCATTCTATCAAAAAGACACCTGTATGTTCATTGCAGTGCGGTTTACAGTAGCAGGGATATGGAATCAACCTAAGTGCCCATCAACAGTAGATTGGATAAAGAACATGTGGTACAGAGTCATATGTAATGGCTCACACCTGTAATCCTGGCACTTTGGGAGGCCACAGCGGGCGAATCACTTAAGCTCAGGAGTTTGAGACCAGCCGGGCAACATGGTGAAACCCTGTCTCGACCAAAAATACAAAAAATTAGCTGGGTGTGGTGGCACTCGCCTGTAGTCCTAGCTACTCGGGAGACTGAGGTGGGAGGATTGCTTAAGCCTTGGAGGCAGAGGTTGCAGTGAGTAGAGATTGCACGATTGCACTCCAGCCTGGGTGACAGAGCAAGACAGAGAGAGAGAGAAAGAGAGAGAGGGAGGAAGGGTGATAGGGAGGAAGCGGGATAGGTAGGGAGGGAGGGAGGTAAGAGAGGGAAGGAAGGAAAGAAATGTGGTGCATATACACGATGGAGTAAGACGGAATACTACGGAATACTATGAAGCCATAAGAATGAACGAAATCATGTCCTTTGCAGCAACATGGATGGAGCTGGAGGCCATTATCCTAAGCGACCTAACAAGAACAGAAAACCAAATACTGCATGTTCTCACTTATAAGTGGGAGCTAAACATTGAGTACACATGGACACAAAGATGGGAACAATAAACGCTGGGGATCGCTAACCAGGGAGGGATAGAGGGAACTCTAGGCTGAAGAACCTCTTGGTGGGTATTATGCTTACTGCCTGGGTGACGGGATCGTTGGGACTCCAAGCCTCAGCGTCGCGCAGTGTACCCATGTAACAAACCTGCACGTGTACCCTTTAATCTATAATAAAAGTTGAAATAAAAGAGAGAGAAAAGGTACAGGAGGCGCTTGTAGCCCCAGCAGCCCGGCCCAGATGAAGGAGGGGCATTAAGGGCACTGCAGGACACTGTGAGGAAACAATAAACCCGCTGGTTCCTTAATTCAGCCGCTTCCTTATTCTGGAAGCGCAGGTTCAGTGCCAGAGGCTGGGGTGGGGTCAGCGGAGCCCGCTAGTAAAGTCAAGGCCCATGCAGCTGCGGACTCAGACTCGGGCCCAGGGCCCTGGCCGCAGCGTGAAGAGGGGATGGGGTCGCCGCTCCCACCTCTGCCCTGGCAGGAAGTCTCTGGAGCTCCGGGACAGGGCAGCGAGCGGGCGCCGAAGAGGCAGAAGGGGACACGCGGGCCTGCAGCGAGTTCTCCTCTGAGCTTCCCTGGACTCCCAAGTGCGGGCACTGGAGGTGCGCAGTCCTGGCCTTGGCGCGCTCCCGGCACAAAGTAGGCGCGCGGCCCCGGCTCCAGCGCGCTCCCGGCACACAGTAGGCGCGCCGCCCCGGCCCCGGCGAGCTCCCAGCACACAGTAGGCGCGCGGCGCGGGCGGGCGGCCGGAAGGGGGCGCCGGCGGGCGGTATCCGGGGGCGGAGCCGACGCGGCCGGCAGGGCGGACGGGCGCGGGCCGCGCGTGGCTACGGCGATGGGCGAGGGCGGGCTGCCCCCGGCCTTCCAGCTGCTGCTGCGCGCGTGTGACCAGGGCGACACGGAGACCGCGCGGCGGCTGCTGGAGCCGGGGGCAGCGGAGCCAGCCGAGCGCGGCGCGGAGCCGGAAGCGGGCGCGGAGCCGGTGGGGGCCGAGGCGGCCGGGCCCGGGGCCGCAGCAGCGGCGGCAGTCGGGGCTCCGGTGCCCGTGGACTGCTCGGACGAGGCGGGCAACACCGCACTGCAGTTCGCCGCGGCCGGGGGCCACGAACCGCTGGTGCGCTTCCTGCTGCGCCGCGGTGCCTCGGTCAACAGCCGCAACCACTACGGCTGGAGCGCGCTCATGCAGGCGGCCAGGTGAGGCGGCGGGGCTCGGGGGCCCTGGACGCGGCCCCGGGCGGCCGGATCTCCCTGGCGGCCAGATGTCCCGGGAGGTAAAGAGTTAAGGACTCCTTAGAGTTGGGATGGTAAACTTTGAGTAGTCTTTGATAAACTTTGAGCATAGAAATGGAAATACTTTTGTATTAACATAAAATCAGATTCTTAGAAACTTTGGCCTTTCAGAATAGAATCTGGAGACAACGAACAGAATCGTAGAGACTTAGAACCTTAGAGATTTAATTCATTTCTTTTTTTTTCTTTTTTTTGAGATGGAGTCTGGCTCTGTCGCCCAGACTGGAGTGCAGTGGCGCGATCTCAGCTCACTACAAGGTCCTCCTCCCGGGTCCATGCCATTCTTCTGCCTCAGCCTCCCGAGTAGCTGGGACTACAGGCGCCCGCCACCACGCCCGGCTATTTATTATTATTATTATTATTATTATTATTATTATTTTAGTAGAGGCGGGGTTTCACCGTGTTAGCCAGGATGGTCTTGATCTCCTGACGTTGTGATCCGCCTGCCTCAGCCTCCCAAAGTGCTGGGATTACAGGCGTGAGCCACCGCGCCCAGCCTGATTTAATTCATTTCTCATTGCAGTAGGGGTTTCCTCAGAACCTGCTTTCCCTTCCTGGCTTGGCGTTGAGGATGTTCCGACACCAGGCAGAGTCACCACCAGGGCAGTGGTGGACAGGCCAGGCAAAGGAACGAGCTTGACCGGAAAGGTTTGAGTAGCTCTGGGGGCAGTTGACCCATTTTGGAGACGTTGGGGAAGGTTTCTGGTAGAAATGATGTTTATATCCACGTGGAGATAACCTCCACGTGGATGCCTGAGAATTAGCCAGGACAGAACAAGTGGGATGTGGGAAGGGCATGATGGGAGGCCCATGCAAAGGCTTGGGTGCACGAGCTGGTAGGACTAGTAGAATTATGTATGAGTAGAATGATGTACTAGTCCCCCCTGGAGAGAAGGCGGTTGCCAGGGAATGGGGGGAGGGGGGAGCTGAGGAATTTACTGAGTGAGGTTTGTGACTGCAGCACTAACGTGCCTCGGAGTGTCTCGGAGACCCCTGATCACCAGTTTTAACCAAGTCCTGCAGGATAGTCTGAGCCTGGGTATTTTAAAATGTGCTGTTCCTCAGTTGGTGTGACACCGACTATATATTCAGGTAGCATCTCTGCCTGTGTTGAGTTGTGCTCCGGCTTTCTGCTGCGTAATTCATACCAAAAGGTCAAGTTGAGGAGTAGTATGTATGGAAGACTTCCAGAAGGATGTATAGTGTGTCTGTCCCTCATATCAGGGTCGGCAAATGCATGGCCAATGTGCTGACACTTTCCAAGCCTTGTGCTCTTCTTCCTTGGATCTGGATATGCCCCAGAATCCTGCTCAAAACCGCACCCCTGGCAGCCACCACACTGGGTCTAAGCGAGCATCTATTTATCATCCCAGCTCTCTGTGTGCATCAGGCCAGACTGTCAGACACCCTGTGCCTTTGGACTCTTGTGGGTGTTTTAGTATTAGAAATGGTGACGTTAGTGTTTTTTCTTTTTTCTTTTTTTTTTTTTTGAGACAGAGTCTCGCTGTCACCAGGCTGGAGTACAGCGGCGCGATCTCGACTCACTGCAACCTCCACCTCCCGGGTTCAAGCGATTCTCCTGCCTCAGCCTCCCAAGTAGCTGGGAGGCACGTGCCACCACGCCCATGCCACCCTGCCCAGCTAATTTTTGTATTTTTAGTAGAGACAGGGTTTCACCATGTTGGCCAGGCTGGTCTCGATTTCTTGATTTCGTGATCCACCTGCCTCAGCCTCCCAAAGTGCTGCGATTACAGGTGTGAGTCACCGTGCTCCGCCGTGTTTTTTCCTGTTCTTAAAATAACAGGTAACCTTTGGCTGGGTGCGGTGTCTCACGCCTGTAATCCCAGCACTTCGGGAGGCCGAGGCGGGCAGATCACGAGGTCAGGAGCTCAAGACCAGCCTGGCCAACACAGTGAAACCCTGTCTCTACTAAAAATACAAATATTAGCTGGGCGTGGTGGCGTGGGCATGGTGGCATGCGCCTGTAGTCCCAGCTACTCGGGAGGCTGAGGCAGGAGAATCGCTTGAACCCAGGAGGCGGAGGTTGCAGTGAGCTGAGATCCTGTGACTGCACTCCAGCCTGGCAACAGCAAGACTCCATCTCAAAAAAAAAAAAAAGTAACCTTTATGGAGCACCTACTTTCAGTCAAGCACTGTGCTAAGTGCTTTAAATGAATTAACTCATTCGATCTATACAAAACCTTAGGAAGGAGGTACTCTTGTCATCCTCATTTCATAGATGAGGAATTGAGGAACAGAGAAGTTAAATAACTTGCCTAAGTCACATAGCTACCAAGTCGCCAGACAGATGCACACTTAGGGAGGTGGCTCCAGAGCCTGTGCTCCCAGCCATGAATCTTGTAACTGATAGTTTCCCTCTTGATGTTGGTGGCGAGGAAGCGGCTTGCCAAATTTGCCCGAGACTTCTCTCCTAGGGACAGGGTTGCATAGTGTTTACCTTCCTTCCCTACCCTTCGTTTCCTGCCTGCCAGTGGGGCAGAGCTGGACTCTCAGCCCGGTGCTTTGAGAGGGGAAAATGTGTGCCAGCTCTTTAAACACAGGTGTTAATTGCTGAAATTCTTCAGTAATCACAGCACCTGTTCAGAAAGCCTCTGGCATGCCCATCTCCAGCAGTTACCTATTAGAAACTTAGCCTCCACAACATTATCTCAGCCTTGCTTGAATCCTTTTTTATTTTCCGCATAGTTGAGTGCTCTCTTGGGCTACTCACTAATTCAGAAAACATTCCAAATTTCACTATTTCTGCTCTAATTTGGCCCTTTTTTCCTCCTTAAAAATTGGTTATACTGGAGCTTCGATTTTGAGTCCAGGTTCAACTTTTGACTTTATCATGTTCAAACTGAGAGGCTTTAGATTAATTGCTTTCCACTGTAATCTTCAGTTTCCTAATCTGTGAGTTTATCTCGGGGTTTATTAAGATCAAATGAGATAAAAATGTGACAGCACCTTGTAATCTGCTGTTAGGGATTATGCTAGATTTTATCTCATGTTCGATAACTAAATAGTGTAATCTTTTAGAAATCTCTGCTACAGTAGAGGATACACCAGTTCTTCAGTGATTTCCACTGCTCACCTCTGGACCTTCCCCTATGTGGTTATGCCATTTATGCATTCATTTACTCAGCTAGTTTGACAAAATTTACTGAGCCCTGATGTGGATCAGCTACTATGGTAGGGGCTGGGGAAACAACATGCCTGGAACCCTGTCCTGTCCTTGGAGAGCCCGCCACTTGTATTAGGAAGTTGGTGGGTGCAGAGAGAGAATTAGAGAAAGAGGGCTCACTTGCAGCCAGCGGCAAGCCCGTGGAATTAGGTGCTTAGAAGAGGGGCACTGACCTAGCCTGGTGAGGGGTGGTCTGGAAGCTGCTTGGAGTGGGTGAGATCTGAGCCGACTCCTGAAGCAGGACACGGTTGGGGGTGTGCTGAGTAGATAAGGACAGGAGAGTCCTCTGATGGTGAAGGTGTGGGGGAGGCAGCGGGAGGAAGTGAGGTTGGCAAAGCAGTCAGGTCTTCGGCAGTCAGAAGCTGGCGAGTGACAGATTTGGGTTTGGAGAATATCATTTGGGGGTCACATGGAGGATGGGCAGGAGGGAACATGACTGGAGGCGGGGAGACATTGGGGTGCAGCTTTCTGCATTGAGTTGGTTTTAGTTTGCCTTGTCCCTTTCTGCTCTGGGAGTGGAGGTCAAGAGGCCCAGCCCCCTGCAGCTGATGGAGCTGTGTCACCAGGCTCTTGCTCCGCGGCTGAGGAACCTCATGCTGTTCAGGTTCACATCCCAGAAGGTATTCAGCTGGAGCCTCGGACAGAGTTCAGCCCTGGCCCGGCCGCTAGCTGCCAGGAGGAGGGAGGTCCTGGGTTTAGATGAGGTGCAAAACTGGCGCCCGGGAAAGAGGGCTGAGCATCGAGAAACCCAGAAAGCTGTCTCACAGGTGCAGACATGACAGTGGCTTTGTGGTCTCGAAAACCTGGAGTAGACAGCCCCCGTCTCGTCATTGTTTTCTTGTTAGTCCGGGGCTGCTTCTAGCTTGGAGATACACAGCTCCGAGCCCACCAGAGACACCAAAAACATAACTTTTCTGCCCTCTGGTGTTAAAAGAAGGAAGAGATATTGCTGGGAAGAGGCACCTGTTTTCCTTCTCCTCTTATTAGGAAGTTGGTGGGTGCAGATTTGTCTCTTCAGGGGCCCAGCAGTGACTTCATTGAGGAACATCTGGCCTAGGCCGGATCCTCAGCCGCCTGCAGCAAACATTCCTGCCAGCAGGTGGCAGCAGGCCTCCAGGCTGCAATGCCTAGCCCATCTGCTGACCACAACCTTGCCACACCTCTTGGCATGGGGTGTGTGCTTTTGGGGATGAGGGGGTGGGTAGAAATGAATCAGACATGGGCCCTGCCTGTGTGGAAATTAGAGCACAGGCAGAGAGACAGATTCCCAGGCTATAAAACAGAATAAAATGGACTGTCTGAAATGTAAGAGACAGCATGGTGTAGGGGAAAAAGCAAGGGCAGTGGGATTCACACAGACCTGTCCTGACCCCGATGCCGCCCCTTACCAGCTGGGTAACCCTTGGCATGTTGAGTAATGTAACATGAACAATTGTAATAGCTAACAATTGCTAACATTGATGTAATGCTTCCTGTGGCCAGGCACAGAGCCAGGTGCTTTACATACAACTCATTTAATCCGCAACAACCCTTGAGGTAGGCACAGTTATATCCCCATTTTACAGATCAGGAAATGAAGGCACAAAGAAATCAAAGTTCTTCCTAAAGGTCATGCAGCTGGTGGTGGGGAGAGCTGGATTTGAACCCAGGCAGGGCAGCTGCTCACCTTCATAATGGTGCATTCGTATCTGTGGGACTGGCACAGTGCTTGGCACCAGAATAAGACTCTTATTATTAGCTGTCAGGACTAATAATTCATGACAATTCAGGACGACAAAAGCTGTCTCCGGAGTGCTGTGTGTTTAGTGTCACTAATTCTCCATCTTCCTGGCAGATTTGGGCATGTGAGTGTGGCACACCTCCTGTTGGATCACGGGGCTGATGTCAATGCCCAGAACCGGCTAGGGGCCAGTGTGCTCACTGTGGCTTCTCGGGGCGGCCACCTGGGTGTGGTGAAGCTGCTCCTGGAAGCCGGTGCCTTTGTGGACCATCACCACCCTTCCGGCGAGCAACTGGGGTTGGGCGGCAACAGGGATGAGCCCCTGGACATCACGGCCCTGATGGCCGCCATCCAGCACGGGCACGAGGCCGTGGTGCGTCTACTGATGGAGTGGGGTGCGGACCCCAATCGCGCAGCCCGGACCGTGGGCTGGAGCCCACTGATGCTGGCCGCACTCACTGGGCGGCTTGGAGTGGCCCAGCAACTGGTGGAGAAGGGCGCCAACCCTGACCACCTCAGCGTGCTGGAGAAGACCGCCTTCGAGGTTGCACTGGACTGCAAGCACAGGGACCTTGTAGACTACCTGGACCCGATGACCACCGTCAGGCCCAAAACAGGTCAGGCTGCATGCCCCTCCGTGACTTCACAGAGGACCCCAAATTGTGTTTATGTGGCTTAAGCTGAGGATTGCTCTACTGGAAGGACACACAGAACTCAGAGTCCAGCCCTGCAGACCAGTGAGACTGAGGAAGTGGTGTGCTTAAGTGTCAGGGGGTTGCCTGTGACATGCAGGTTCTGGGCCCACTCTCTGCAGAGTCTGATTTGGTAGCCCTGGGCAAGAGTCTAGAAGCCTCCATAACAAGGCTGCTCTCCCCAGCCACATCATTCTGATGCAGTTGGTTCTGGGGTCCTTCTAGAACAAGGTTTGGCAAACTTTTTCTGTAAAAGGCCAAATAGACTGTATGGACCATACGGTCTCTGTTAAAACTACAGTCGTCACTTCTGCTAGAGTAAAAGCAGCCTTACATATGTAATGAGTAAATGAATGGGTGTGGCTATGCATATAATATGTAAATGAGTCAGTTGTGGCTAGGTTCCAATAAATTACAATTACGAAAACAGGCAGTGGGGCATATTTGAGCCATGGGCTATAGTTTGCTAGCCCCTGCTGTACCATAGTGTGCCTGACCTCCTCTGCCCTGATCATTTCTCAAACCCTAATTCATGTAAAATTGGTGAAAATTAGTTTTTTTAAAAACATCTAGCAGTGTGTCTTTTTTTTTTTTTTTTAACTTCTTGCCATCTCTCTGGCATGTAAAGAGTTGTCTAAACAATCCTTAGCAAATCTGCCACAGGACATACCACGTTTCAAAACCTCTAATGCACCATTTGCAATAAGATCGCGACACACAGCCTTGGTACCCGCTGTCTATGTAAAAGGCCTGACTTCGATGGCAGGATTGACAGCCAGGGAGTAACAGTAGGTGGGCTGCAGTGTATATAAGCATCTAGCTCTGAGAGGTCAAGAACTGAAGAAAGTAGCTTCAGGCACATTGGCTAAAAAGACCTGAAAATGTTAAGTTTGTTACCGTTGAAAGAATATACAGTGGCCCCATCAATTAAGAGATGCTGAAAATTTGGTAAATGCTTATTAGAAATATACTCTCCAAAAAAAAAAAAAAGAAATATACCATCCAATCAGAACAAGTCTGAAATAAACATGTTTTAAAAGCCTGTAATGACAGAGAGGTGGCAAAAATGAAGAGGACGCTCAAATGAGAAGGAAAAAGAAGTGAAGTTTAGGAAGGCCTATCTGAAGCCAAGAGAACTCTTACTTTGTCCAGGTGGGAAACTGAGGCCCAGAGAGGGAAGAAAGCTGGTCAAAGGTCACACACCCATTGGAAGCTGAGTGAGTGGCACTCAGGAGGTGAGGATTCCATGGGAAGAGCACCTAGAAGTGATTCTCCCACCTGCACCTTCTGCATGGGCTCTAGAAGCTGGTTTAACGCGTGACTCTTCTGAGCCTTTGCCTCATGTGTGAAACGGACACAATGACAACTACTACGGGGTGGTGGTGAGCAGAAGGCAGGTTATCCTCTGGTGTGTGAGATACTCAGCACAGTAGAGTGTTAGGGACTCATAAAGGCTGGCAATTAGAACTTAGGCCCCAGTCTCCTAGGACAGGGTTTTGTTTTGTTTTTGTTTTTGACACAGGCCATTGCTCTCCTTTAAAGGTTTGGGTTGTTTGTGGCGGGGATGGGGAAAGGATCTGCCTTTCCCAGGCCCTGTCGTGCCCAGCACACCTGCCATGCTGAATCTCCCCTCGCCCTCGCAGGGACCCTCTGAGGAGGGTGTTCCCCCATTTTGCAGGGGAGGGAACCCAGGCTCAGAAGTGGACACTCCAGAACTTGCACCTGCCCGTGCGTGCCGAGCTGTGCCTCTTCTGCTGTGTGTGTGTTTTCCTTCCCAGGTTTCCTCAGCCTCTGCATCTTGAATCTTCATGGAGTGCCCTCGGGCTTAGCTTCTCACAGGCCTCACTTTAGGGATTGTCCTGGCATCATGGGATGGTGATGCCCTCGTTTCACCAAGACGCAGAGGCTGAGACACATTGGTGGATGTGGCCAAGGTCACTGTCTACTTGGTTCGACCCTGGCTATGCCCCTGCTGGCCAAGGGACCTTGAACTGGTTGCCTGAGTTCACCAAGCTCCCATTTCCTTCTCCACAAATGGGTGGTAGGAGTGACACCCGCCTCAGGACTGCTGTGGGGGTCACGTGAGATCCTCCCTGGCCCAGAGGGAGCACATGAGAACTGGCGTTACTCCACAGTGTTGTCGGCGTATTTGACGGGAGCGAACCTCGGGTCTTCCAGCAGGATCGGGTCATGTTCCCATCAAGCAGACCCAGCCTGAGGCTCAGTTCTCCCACTCTGTACCTGGGTGGTCTTGGTGATGTTAATCAGCCCTGCAGGACTTCAGTGTCTTTTTTCATAAAATAGTCACAATAAAGACACTTTTCTTGGGAGATTTTTGTGAGGAATAGTAAGATCATGCCTGTAAAATTTTTATCGCAGTGCCCTGGCACATACACAACATCCAATAAATGGAAACTCTTATGTTTTGATTGATCATACATTCATTCTGATACTTCACAAATATGTACTGAGGCCTGCTATGTATCAGACACCTTTCTAGGCACTTTGGATACATCGGTTAACAAATGAGATCCAAATCTCTGCCCTTGAGGACCTTGGCCTCGATAAGGGGAGATAGGCAGTCAATAGGAAATATGCATATTAAATATATAGTAAGGTAGGTGGTAAGTGCCATGAGGTTAAAATAAAAAAAAAAAAAAGAGGGCAATGTAAAGAGGTTGGGTGTGGCAGAGCTGGGACAATGCAGGCTGCTGTGTCAAATGGAGTGGTTAGGCAACCTTGAGAAGGTGGGACTGCAGCAGACATGCAGGACCTGAGGGAGTGTGTTGGCCATGGGGGATCCCTGGGAAGAGCCCCAGGTAGGGTGCAGGCTGTGCTATTGATAATGACAGATTATGAGATAAATAATAGGAGCCCCAGCTCTTACTGTGCCATGCCTGGAAATCCAGCCCCCACCAAGGCCTTGGAGGTCCCCTGGTCTCTGCCTTTCATTAGCAGCAGGACAGGGTACCTTTGATGCAGTAGCTGTCATTGTGATGCCCCTGACTCCCCATTGAGGTTGTGGTGTGGAGGTTGGAGCAGATTTCTTTTCCTTGGGATGGGACAGGGTCCCTGGGACTGCTTGGATATAATTGAAAAAACTGAGGCCCCAAGTGAGGAGGAGACGTGCCCAGAGTCACTGGGTGTCAGGACACAACTGCACCTGCCTCCTGGGGCCAGGCTCCGCTGTCAGTGATTAACTTGTGTCAGATGGTTGCTTAGCAGCAAACACTAAGACCAGGTGACACTCTTCTGTGAAAAGGTCTTGGCATGAGAAGACCCCCCCCCCACAGCAAAGATGGTTCGTGAATACTTGGAGGAACATGACATATTTTTTAAAAGTCAGGTGCAAAATTGTTTCTTGATAGTATTTCACAGGCAAAATTGATGTACTGTGTCCTGTGGCAGTGTCTGTACTTCTCATGAAGAATTCTGAGATTCTGGCCAGGTGTGGTGGCTCATGCCTGTAATCCCAGCACTTTGGGAGGCGGAGATGGGTAGATCATGAGGTCAGGAGTTCGAGACCAACCTGCCCTAGATGGTGAAACCCCGTCTCTACTAAAAATGCAAAAATTAGCCAGGTGTGGTGGCAGGTGCCTGTAATCCCAGCTACTCTGGAAGCTGAGGCAGGAGAATCGCTTGAACCCGGGAGGTGGAGATTGCAGTGAGCGGAGATCTTGCCACTGCCCTCTAACCTGGGAGACAGGGCAAGACTCTGTCTCAAAAAAAAAAAAAAAAAAAAAAGGAATTCTGGGGTTCTGGCCTGGAGCGGTGGCTCACGCCTGCAATCCCAACAGTTTGGGAGGCCAAGGCGGGCAGATCACTCAAGGTCAGGAGTTAAAGACCAGCCTGGCCAACATGGCGAAACACTGTCTCTTACAAACATTAGCCAGGTGTGGTGGCATGTGCCTGTAATCCCAGCTACTCGGGAGGCTGAGGCACAAGAATCACTTGAACCCAGGAGGCAGAGGTTGCAGTGAGCCGAGATCACACCACTGCACTCCAGCCTGGGCAGCAGAGTGAGACTCCATCTCATAAAAAGAATTCTGGGGTCCACCTTGCTGGTTGCTAGTAAAGAAATAATTGTTCTTTGAATGGGGCTTTAACATTATCATTTGATCCCTGCAACAGCCAGATGAAAGGGATGTTATCCCCACATTTGTGATGAAGAGGCAGCTTACTCTAAAAATGCGCACTGAAATTCTTATGCACTGACTCCACACTCAGTGCTCCTTGCCCCGGGCTGCAGCTTCCTCCCAGCTGCTCAAGAGGGCTTATCTGGACCAGAGTCAGCCCAGATTCACAAGTTCCCTCTGGCAGCTGCTCCGTCCCCTGGGATCAGTTAAAGACTGCAGAAGGCCTGCCTTCAGCCCCCTAGCAAGCAGACTGGCCATGAGGATGCCTCCTCTGACAGGAGCAGGGTACCTGCTGGCCCAGGCTTGGAGGAAGGTGTGGGATGAGCATGTGAGAGAGGGGCTAGCATCTGGCAGCTGCAGCAAGGCTCAGCTGTGCAGGTAGGCATGGGGTCTGGCCCCAACCTAGCAGCTGGGCTTCAGGGTACAGCATGAAGATGCCCAGTTGGGCAGTGGCCTTTGGGCAGCTGTGTCTGCAGGTTTGGGGCAGGGAGCATGTTCTGATTGCTTCTTACATGGGAGGGAAAGAAAACATGAGCATTGGCTCTTCTGTTGGCTGTGTCTGTGAACTTCCGTAGAGCTCAGCTGCTCGGTATGTCAGCAGCAGATTTGGAATTATGATTGTATGTTTAGTTTTTAGAAGAAAAAAAATTTTTTTAAACAATGTCCATAGGAATCCAAGATTTTCCAAGACCCCAAGACTTTTCAGTATATCTAGGAAAGGATATGCCAACATTTGTTTTGCCTAAAAATGATTGCTTTATTTGCATGAGATCAGGGCCGTGATCTGCTGCTCTTTTGTGTTTTGTTGGCAAGATCTGTCTCTGAAGTGTTTTCAGATGTTCTTTGGTAATAGACCTTCCAGAAGGGCTGCTGGATTTGTCCATTACGTAGGTCTCCAATTAGATTGCTTTTGAGAATTAGATGCTTTTTAAAGCCAGGCTGTGTTGTTACACCCTTGTGACTTTTCTGTTATATTAAACCTTTCCGTGGTTAACTTTTAAAATCTTTGTTTACCCAGATGAAGAGAAAAGGCGACCTGATATTTTCCATGCATTGAAAATGGGTAAGCGCTTTAGAAGATCTTTTTGGATATTTAAGAATACAGAACTACATTCTCCCAACCTAATATTTGTAGTCCTTTGCAGGGCCACCCAGGTTATTTGAGAAAGAAACAGGCATTTTGGTGTTTGGTGTTTGGAAGTTCAGATCCTGGAGGCCAGTATTTATTATGGAGCTCTACACATAGACTCCAGAGGGCCTCCAGCCCCACTCCAGCCGAACACTGGCTAGCTATATGCCCCAGCTCTTCCTGCCTCTGAAATGCCTCTCTGCATACCCATTCCAGTCTCTTTGTGACAAAGAGACATTTAGCCTAAAATTTTCTCTCTTGATATAGACCCTTCCTCCAGGAAGCCTTTCCCGATCCTCACCCCACAGCAAGACCTGAATTCTCCTTCTGCCTTCTGTGTCCTTCATCTGTTCTCTGAAGACACTAACAATACTTCTGTCTTTTAGTAACACTTCTACCCATTCGTGTGCTTGTCTCTGTCCCGCCTAGACTGAGGCATTTGAGAGTCAGCGCTATCTCTGACCCCCTCTTAGTATCCCCTATGGTGCCCAGCAGCCCACTGCAGAGGCAGGGCCAGCAAGTGTTGGTTACGTGAACCACAGGATAAATCAGCTTATGGTCCCAGGCCCACAGATCACCCAGACTCTTGCTTGTGTTTGTAGGAAACTTCCAGCTGGTCAAAGAGATTGCCGATGAAGACCCCAGCCACGTGAACTTGGTCAATGGGGACGGGGCGACGCCCCTGATGCTAGCAGCTGTTACAGGGCAGCTGGCTCTGGTGCAGCTACTGGTGGAGAGGCACGCGGATGTTGACAAGCAGGACAGCGTGCATGGCTGGACAGCCCTCATGCAGGCGACCTACCATGGGTCAGTGCCAGCTCCACGCCCTCAGCAACAAGGCCAGACATATGTTCTGGCCTGAGATGGGGGTTTCCAGTGGGCTCTTCTGGTCCTGAGATGCTGCATACAAACCCCAGGACTGTGACGACATTGAGGCATGCAAAAAAAAAAAAAAAAAAAAAAAAAAGAAAAGAAAAAAATGAAAGCGGCACAGGTTCATTTTATTTCCACCCTTCTGTGTCCAGATTTCCTGTTCTCCCATCACAGAATTTCACCAGTGGCCATGAAAAACCATGCAGCAGAAGCATTTTATGCAGAGAGATAAGGTTCTCTAGGTTGGTTTCAGTTGAACACAATGACTGGTTCATTGGAGTTTTCACACTGAGATATAGTGACCTCCTTAAGTAGCCCCTGTATGAAGTAAACATTGGTGATTCATACCATTGTCATCTTGTGATGATTGATGGTGAGATGTGTCCTACCTCTCTCCTTTTGAATAAGCTTCAGTGTTTACAGGGTGCTTATGAACCCCTTCTTATGTGATCATCCCAGCAGGGTGGGCTGTCATCCTCCTGGAGGCCTCCTCTTTGGGGTGGGCATCTTGTAGCTGCTAAGTTATCTGATTCCCAATTAGAGGTTCTTTCCTTACCCTCTTTTAGGTGATTAGATCACTTTCCTGTGTCATCTGAAAGCAGTTTGTTTTCTTCTTCGATGAGCATTGAATTCCAAGATGAAATTTTATTTCAGACACCTTGGTCTGTAGGAGACTTACCCAATGGACATGTCCTGGTTTAGGGTGGAAGAAGTGGGGTCTCCCATGGGGTCAGTGATTTTTGGGCAGAGCCCTTGGTTTGGTCCTCTTCCCCTTCCCCTTTCCCTTTCCCTTCCCCTTCCCCTTCCCCTTCCCTTCCCCTTCCCTTCTGTTTCCGACAGTATCTCACTTTGTTGCCAGGCCGGAGTGCAGTAGCGTGATCATGGCTCACTACAGCCTTGACCTCCCAGACTCAAGCAATCCTCCTGCCTCAGTCTCTCAAGTAGCTGGGACTACAGGCTTGCACCACCACACCCAGCTGATTTTTAAACAAAATTTTTGGTAGAGACAAGGCCCCCCATGTTGCCCAGGCTGGTCTCAAACTCCTGGGCTCAAGCCATCCTCCCGCCTTTGCTTCCCAAAGTGGTGGGATTACAAGTGTGAGCCACCACATCTAGCCTCGGTTTTCATTTTGTTCCTGGAAGGAACACTTAGACTTTGATTTAAATCATGTTCCCGCTTGACCTGCCCACGTGCTAGGGAATGAGAGAATGAGACTGTTTGCCCTTCCATGCCCTTCTTAAATGCTCAGAGACTGAGCCTTGTAGTTAATGTTGTTGGTTTTGTTGCCCAGGAGCAAAGCCATACTTTTGCTTTCAGTGAATGTAACTCTAGCATTTTCTTCCCAGGAATAAGGAAATTGTCAAATATCTGCTAAACCAAGGGGCTGATGTCACTCTTCGTGCAAAAAATGGATACACAGCCTTTGACCTGGTGATGCTGCTGAATGATCCCGGTGGGTAATTTCAAGAAAAGGGTTGTAAATCTACCCAGCATTTCTCCGGCTGGGAGTCAAGACAACCACCTCCTCTGTAACTTGTATTTTATGCACTTGCTTATTCGTGGGGGAAAGTCATTCTCAAGTGTCAGGAGCTTACCACATGATCCTTAGGCAAGTCCCTTCCCTCCCCAGTGGAGCACTGGACTTGGACCAGGTGGCCCTGGGGGCTTCTTCCAGCACCAACCTCCTAGGAGTCTCCAGAGAGGGAAGGAAAATAAGACGTGTCTGACTTCGCAGTCCACACACACTCTAGAATGGCATCTGTGCTTCACAGCCAGAAATCCTGAGTCACTCAGGTGGAAACATAAAGGCCCCTTTGATAAGCAGAATGGGAGATAGAGCGATGGCCCCCTCAGCTTAATTGTGTAGATAGAGGCTGCAGGGTCAAGGGTCCTGTGCTGGGAATGTTGCCATTAGTTCCACCCCTCTTGGTCCTCAGCTGGTACCTGCTACTCCTCTTTGACCCTCCCCTGCTGTGACAGGCTCTCTTTTGGGACCTGGGCTTCCAGTTAGCCAGCTCAAGGGGAAAGGTCTCTGATCTGTCATCTTATTACCCTGGAGTTTGAACCCAGAGAGAGAGAAGCTCCGAGGCCCTTCTGACCTACTAGGCTTGAACCCTGTGCTGGGATTCTAGCTGTTGGCTGTGGGGAGAGAAGACTTTGACGTCTGTAGTCACAAGTCACCTGCTGGCCCTCTTAACTAGAGAGGAAGCCAGCAGGTGTGCCCTTCCTCATCACAGCACCACCACCCTTGCCACCCCTTCCCTGCTGCAGGCCCCTGCACTTCACAGATGCACACTTGGTTCTGTTTGACCCTCGAAGAGGTCTGAGAGGGGAAGCAGAGGTTCACATCCTCTTGAAGAGATGAGGTCGCCAAGACTCGGGAAGTGATCTGTCCCAGCCAGAGAGTTGGAGTCCTGTGCCCCAAGTCTAGTGATCCTACTCCACCTAATTGGAGACCTTCTTCACGTGCCAAGACTTGTTTATTTGGCATCAGTCCCCAGCCACTCTCGCTGGATCTCATACACACTTTTTCTGACAAACTTATCTTTTCAGTGTTCCTCTTCTCCCTAGCCTCCACTGCCATTTATTCCCTTTCCCAAATAAAACAGCCTGTTCCTAGGAATATTTTTCCTAGTGGGTTTTTTAATAAGGTGTTTACACAAAACTTTTGAAAAAACTCATGCCTATTATTGAGTACTTGGAGAGAAAAAAGAAATAGCCCTGCGTGGATGGCTCACGCCCATAATCCCAGCACTTTGGGAGGCTGAGTTGGGTGGATCACTTGAGGCCAGGAGTTCGAGACCAGCCTGGCCAACATGGCGAAACCCCATCTCTACTAAAAGTACAAAAAGTAGCCAGGCATGGTGGCGGGCCCTGTAGCCCCAGCTACATGGGAGGCTGAGGCAAAGAATCGCTTGAACCTAGGAGGTGGAGGTTCAGTGAGCCAAGAATGTGCCACTGCACTCCAGCCTGGGTGACAGAGCAAGACTCTTGTCTCAAAAAAAAAAAAAAAAAGAAATAGTCATCAAGAAAAAGCATTGTTAATAATTTGGAGTAGTTTCTTCTCAATCTTTTTTGCAGTGCTTTTTTTATATAACTGAGTTGGGTTCATAATAACTTCATAATACTTAATATTTTTAAGGCACTTGTATTGCTCTAAAGGAATTCCCATGAATCGTCAAGATACCTTTGTGTGGTGGGTATTAATGTCGCTGACTTGTACAGAGGCACAGAGAGGCTTTGTAATTTACGTGCAGTTACATAGCCAGGGAGGGACAGAGGCAGAATCTGAACCTCTGCAGCCTGGCTGTGAAGCCTGCGCTTTTAAACACACTGTCCGCCCTGCGTTCCTCATGAGAGAGGACTTCCGGTTTTTCTTTCTGGTTAAGTAGGTTAAGCCCTGCTGGCTTTGTTTGCCACCTTTTGAAGATCAGATGGAGAGGCAGGTGCCTTGATTCTGGAATTACACAGGCCCTGGAGCTGCAGGACTGAGTTCTAAGTCTGATAGGGGTCATCTTGAGTCTTCTCCTCATGGCCCAACAGATATATTTGCAGGTAAAATGCTGCCTTTTGTGTCCATAGACACGGAACTTGTTCGACTGCTGGCATCTGTGTGCATGCGGGTGAATAAAGACAAAGGCCGTCCGAGCCACCAGCTGCCCCTGCCCCACTCGAAGGTCCGACAGCCCTGGAGCATCCCAGTGCTGCCCGATGACAAGGGTGGGCTGAAGGTTTGTCTTTTCCTGTCTTAAAGGGGCTTAGGGGGCCAGGGAGATGGGGGCTGGCGGGGATCCTGCTGCCTCCTATGCACCCAGGCTGGTTTTTGCTGGGGAGTCCCAGCAGGGGTGGCAGGTGAGCTGGCATTGAGCAATAGGAAACAAGGGGGACCAGGAAAAACTGGGGTGACTGTGACCATGTTGTGGCAACAGTGGCTGCTTTGTAAGAATGTGGGTCCACGCCTGTAATCCCAGCTACTCCAGAGGCTCAGACAGGAGAAATGCTTGAGCCTGGGAGGCGGTGGTTGCAGTGAGCCGAGATCACGTCACTGCACTCCAGCCTGTGCGACAGCGCAAGAGCTTGTCTCAGAAAGGACTGTGGGTCCATATTACTAGATCTCTTTTTTTTTTTTTTTAAGGAAAAAATAGAAATCCAGATTTTGATATGGAATCTTAATTCATAAGTATAGGGAATTTTAGAAAATTCTGCATGATTTAGTACTGAGCTGGCCAAAGCAAACACTTCTCTTCCCAAGGAATCCATTTGCAGCCTCTGCTTTACTGTGCAGGATATTTGCTGATCGTGCCACTCTAGGGTCTCCCTGCAGTCCACAGGCCCTGCCAGCTTCCTGGAAACACCAGAAACAAGCTCTAGTGGCTGCTTGTAACTGCAAGCTGAGACTTCCTCTTTGGATTTCTCATCTTCCACGTCCTGCTCTACTTGTTTGAAGTCAAACTTACTTTATGCCTGAGAAAATAAAACAACACACTGGTTTTGTCTGCCCACCTCCCCACTCTGCATGGAGCGGCAGCGCCTTCTGAGGGCTGCAGACTCGGCGCTGGCTCAAGCTCTGCATCCTTCCTGACTGGTGTTCTCATAGCTCCCTTCGTTCCTGCTTTTACTGCCATTTCCATAGGCTAGGCCCTCACAGACGCCGTTCGTGGCTGTTCATTAACCTCTGAGTGGTCATGGGTTACAAGTGTTCCCGGGAGGTAGTGCCTGTCCTCTATAGGTGAGGATCAGCTGTAGGAGCGACTGGCCCAGGCCCTGATATAGAGATCCTGATGCCTCTCATGTTATCACCAGAGCAGGAGGAGGGAGATTATGCAATGATAGACGCTTAGGAATCTGGAGCTGCCTCTGTGTCCATCTGTCCCTGTTTCACTGTAAGACCTCAAGTAAGTCAGCAGTCCTGTCTGGGTCTCCATTTCTCATGTGCAATGAGGAGATTGATTAGATGAGGGATGGCAAATAGGGTTCACTGCCACCTCCAGGCTATTGGAAATGACTGCCTAAGGTATGGATCAGGAAAGATTTAGTGAGTAACCATGGCTTATTGGGAATGGGTGCTATTGTTGATCAGTAATGTCTGTCCAGGCCCCAGGAGAGGGGAGGGCAGGCACCTGTGAATGTAGTCACTGTCTCTGGGCTGGGTGGGTCCTGGGCCTGCTCTCCTTGCCCTTCCTGGAGCATGACTTCTGCCCTGCGTTCCTTTGGCAGTCCTGGTGGAACCGAATGTCCAATCGGTTCCGAAAGCTCAAACTGATGCAGACGTTGCCCCGCGGGCTGTCCAGCAACCAGCCTTTGCCTTTCTCTGACGAGCCTGAGCCAGCTCTGGATTCCACAATGAGGGCTGCCCCCCAGGACAGGACAAGCCGCTCTGCACTGCCTGATGCAGCCCCTGTGACCAAAGACAATGGTGAGAAAAGCCTGCCCATGCAGTAGAATTTTTGGAATGGTCTGAGCCTGCACCCTCTGCCCTTCATCCTACCTCCTGGGCTGCTGTCAGGGGTGAGGTGATGTTGGAATGTGACACTGGAGCACAGAGGCTGGTCTGGTAGAAAAGAGACTTAGGCAGGGACACAACCACCAGGAGTGTGATAGAATGAGAAGGTGCTGCCCAGTGGCAAGAGGCCCAGGTTCCTGTCCCACACTCCCTGCTGAAGGACAACAGGGAATCATCCTCTCTCTTGCCTTTGGTAGGTGGTTTTCCCCACTATGAAATGTGATTGGTCTATCACACTGAAAGCATCTTGAAATAAAATGAGTTACTGGGAGGGTGTGAGTAGTGAGCTCCCCATCACTGGAGGTATTCAACAGCTTGGATAACTTTGTCAGTTTGCTGAAGGAGATTCCCATACTGCCTGGAACATGGATAAGATCCCTTCCAACAGTCAGATTCCCCATAACTGGATTAGCTCCTCTGGCACCACTGTCTGAGACAGACTATTGAGCTGGGGGCACCGCTGTCTGACCCAGCACGGCAATGGTTTATGGAAAAGCTGAAAACATTCTCCAATATACCTTTTAAATGCCTGCCTTCTATTAAAATATCGAATACCAATTATTATGAAATATTTAAGCACCCAGGAGAGTTGGTTTTCCAGGATGAAGCCAGCCCCAGTCACTCATCCTCATGCTGTGGACACGTGGAAGGGTCATTTCAGGAAATTTCCATTTGTCTCTCAGGTCCTGGGAGCACAAGAGGAGAAAAGGAAGACACGTTATTGACAACCATGGTGAGCGTGGGGCTTTTCTAAAAGCATTTTAGGTCTCTGGCAATCATCAGTTGATTGATTTACAAGGAGGGATATGGGCGTTTGTCTGTCTTTGTGGTGGTCACAGATAGAGTTGGTGATCAGAATGTGTAACAATAGGCTTAGCTCTGGCACTGAGGAGTCAGAACAGATGCCAGCTCTAAACTGGAGAGGGCTGTGCTGGTGCTCAGCCGATGGGTGTCAGCCCTGGCCCTGTTCTCAGGGAGGCAGGGGATTGAGGGTAGGAATTGATGGGCAGCATGAGAAATGAAGACTCACCATTTGGGCTGTGGAGAACCGGGGAGAGAGGAGTCAAAGAGGAGGGTATGTGTCCAGCTGGGGAGGCCTCAGTTTCCTCATCTGTAAATTAGAAATGTATTAGGATGAGGGTCAACTGTGAGTAACAAAAAGTCCCCAAATAACAGTGGTATAAATAAGATAGCAGCCTACTTCATTCAAGTAAACAAAGTTCAGAACTAGTATATGACTCCTTGGAGTTAGGGACTTGAGTCCTTTTTGCCTGTTGGTCCCCCATGTGTGGTTTCTATTTCTAAGGTCACCTCTTGGTTCAAGATAGCTGCCAGAGCTCTGGCCATCACGGCCTCATTCCAGCCAGCAGGAGAGAGGAGTGGAAAAGAGGTAGCCATGGGCACATGCCAGCTGTCTTTAAAGAAGTTTCTTGGGGCCACGAGCAGTGGCTCACGCCTGTAATCCCAGCACTTTGGGAGGCAGAGGCGGGTGGATCACCTGAGGTCAGGAGTTTGAGACCAGCCTGGCCAACATGGTGTATTTTTAGTCTCTAGTAAAAATACAAAAATTAGCGGGGCGTGGTTGCAGGCGCCTGTAATACCAGATACTCGGGAGGCTGAGGTAGGAGAATTGGTTGAACCCAGGAAGCAGAGGTTGCAGCGAGCCAAGCTCGTGCCATTGCACTCCAGCCTGGGTGACAGAGCAAGATTCTGTCTTAAAAAAAAAAAAAAAAAAAAGGTTTCTTGGAAACAACTTTGCTTAAATCACAGCGGGGAAGCTGGGAAATGAAGTCTTTGTTCCAAGTGGTCCTGTGCCCATCTAAATAAACATCAGGTGTGTCATTTCTAAGATGTGAAAAATAGATACTGGGGGACAGTTTGTAGTCTCTGACTTTGGGGATTCCTCATGGTTATGGTTTTTAAACAAGATCACTCCCAGGAAGTTCTTAGCCTAGGGTCTGGCCCAGAATAAGCTCCGTGGTATGAACTTGGATGTGTTACCTCCCCTCTCTGAGTTTCACATTGCTTTCCTCTGACATGAGAGCTTAATGGTTAAAGTTGGACTTGAGTCCCTTTAGTGTTAAGACCCTAATACTAGCCAGCAGAGGGCAATGTTGCAGAGGACAAGGGAGCAGCGGGGGCTCCCAGAAAGGCTTCAGCAGCGTCAGGAACTGCAGAGCCCAGCGAGGAGTCCTGACCCAATCTGCCCGCGGCTCCCTGCCACCCCAACAGGTGTAAATTGATGGTTCTAACCCTGACTGTGGGAGCTTGTGCTGCCTTACATTTGATCATGTTATTAAATAGCAATAATTATTTTTGGTGTGAAGACAGAAATGCTGTTTTAGAAATTTTGGAAGAAGCAGTAAAACATAAAGAAGGAAAATAAATTCGCCCCGATCACACACCCAGCTATAACCGTGGTTGGCATTTTTATGGTATATGTCTTTTGAGTATTTTTTGTAAGCAGTTTTTTAGCATGAATAAATGTGATATTATATGTAATAATAGCAAATACCATAGCTCTTACTAAGTACCAGCTACTATTCACCGCATTTTGCATATATTAGCTCATTTAATATTCGTGAGGTTGGCACTGTTAGTATCTTTCCCATATTGTGTTGAATCCAATTTATTTGTGATTTGTATGTTGTGACCATCTTTTCCATGTCATCAAACACCATGTAGCCACATCATATTTAATGGCTACGTTAGAACATTCCAGTGTAGGAACGTGTCTCTTTATCTAAGACTGAACTGTCAGACTCTGGGATTTCTAGTTTTTTGTTATTTTAACAGCTCAGATGCATGTCCCTATACCTTCATTTCCCCCACTTGCCTGATATTTGCTCAGGATGAATACCTAGAAATGGAATTCCTGGGTCAAAGGTTGTGAATGTCATTGGCTTCCAGAATGATAGCAACAATTTAGACTGTTACCCCAGGGAGGGAAAAGACCCTTTTGTGGTGGTGGGTTTGTCGCTGAGTGTCCAACTCAACCCTGTTTGCTAGATGAGCTTGTTGTGGTCTAGAGGGAAAGAGGGGACAGCACTTGTTTACAGACTGTCAGAAAAGCAGGACAGAGCCAGCCTGGGAACCCGGGAGGTGTACTCCTTCCCTGACCCCTCATGCCCTGTAGAGGGCGCCAGTGTGCCTGCCCACCCATAATGGGTGGGGTGGCCTGGCTGCTCCGCTGATGGGCATGTGCAGCCATCGGTGTGGAGATGCCCGCCTTGCTCGGCTTCTGAGGCAGGTTTAGCTGTGGGATGCCCGTTGCTGCAAAGCACCATCTGGCAAAAAGTTCACTGTTTTTTCTTAATTAAGGTGAGCGTGATCTGTGAACACTTTCCTTGATGATCTAACAGTCATTACTGTGTAGATTTTATACTGACCCCCAAATCACATTTTCAAAATTTAAAATTAAATTAGAATTAAATGTCAGCAGCAGGAGGCGTGGCTGGAGCAGGCTGGTTTGTGGGGGGCTGGGGAAGAAAGTGGTTGGTGCTGGGCCCTAGCCCTTATCCCCTCCCCTTTCCTCCTTCAGCCCCAACGGCTGCTCAGGCTGGTCTCTTCGCAGCACTGCATCCATGTCCTGCTCCTCTAGGCTCCAGGCCTTTCCGTATTCTGGCCCCTCACTTGGTCTGGAATGCCCCTTCTGGTCTTCACTGGCCCAGCTTAAACTGTCATTCAAGCTCAACTCACTCCCCACAAAGGCGCCCTCACTGCACAGCAGTGGCGCCCTTCCTCTGTGTTCTCCCAGTTCCCCTGCGTCCCCCATAGCACACCAACATCATCTGCTTCTCCGTGGCGCTCTGTCTCCTCTGCCCCATTCTGATCTTGCTGCTGTGGGGAGAGATCCAGGAGAAGCCTGGCATTGGCGCAGAGCAGACATGGGTGTTGTGCGGTTACTGGGAGGAGAGCTGCAGATGCCACATAGCTCCTGGCTTAGGTGGAGGGGCGGATGGTGGCGCCATGCCCCAAGAAGCAGGAAAAACATGGATGGAGTCTTTCCCACAGAGCTGGGAGCCCTGCTGGGGTCTTGTCTAACCCTCAGCCTGTCTTTTTCAGCTTCGAAATGGAGCTCCCCTCACCAGACTGCCGAGTGACAAGCTGAAAGCAGTCATCCCCCCATTCCTACCTCCTTCCAATTTTGAGCTGTGGAGCTCTGATCGGTCCCGGACGCGTCACAACGGGAAGGTAGACCCCATGAAGACCGTGCTGCCCCAGAGAGCCAGCAGGGGCCACCCTGTGGGTGGCGGGGGCACAGACACCGTAAGTTGTCTTCTGACACACTTTTACACATCACTCACTGCTCGCTGAAATCATGGTGTGTTCCAGGCAGAGGGACCTCAAACCGACAAATCCAGAAGGATCGCAACGTTTTTTTTTTTCTTTTGAGTGGATGATATCCTTTTGTCTAATGAAGCCCTATAGAGCAACTCAATATGGAAAATAGATTAAAATGTTGAGGTAGCAGGGAACATCTGTCCCCTTACTGGAACCCTAGAGCTCCAAGGAGCACAGTTTGAAGACCTGATGTATCTAATCCAACCTTCCTTTTAGTAGATGAGGAAACTGGGACCTAGGGAGTGGGAGTAATAGCTGAAGATCACCAGCCAAGTGCTGGTAAACCACGATCAAGAGCAAACACTCAGTGGCAACTGTGTGTGCTACCGGTGTTTTCTTGTACCCAAGAGTGTGACTTCTATCCTTTTGACTGTATTGGTTTCTAACTTGGTGGCTGTTGGTCTGTTTCTGAAATTGACAGCCCTGTCAATGTGGAGGGTCTCTCTGTGTATAGCCTGTATCTAGATGGTAGATGCAGCAAACAGGCAAGACGAAGGGATTCAGGACTGACCCTGTCGCCGTGTGCTGGGTGATTGGAGAAACTTATAGCCTCTATCTCTATAAGATGGGGCTGGCCCCAGCACTCAACTGCTGCCTCCTAGGGCTATGGTAGTATCAGATCACCAGCAGGAGACCAAGAGCCTGGCGCCTGGAGATACTCTCAAAACAGGCAGGACAGGTTTGCGTTTAGTCCCCTATTCTCGATCAGGTAGGAACATGGGGGAGTTGTAGAACCCATCTCTGAGACCTCTTCTATGGCTGTGTTTCCTTGATAATTTAACCTTAGAGGGACAGAACATTAACTTGACTTGCTTCATTTGCTCAGTGAACATTCACTGAATCCCACTGCCATGTAGCCCAGTCAGCCCCATTCTGCCCTAGAAGAGGCGGTGGTCTGGGTGGCAAAGACACAGGCGCAGAACATGAGGCAGGGAGCAGTGTGAGGAGTGTGCGAGCACCAGAGAGGTGACTGTGTGTGGTAGGACACTCAGGAGGCCTCCAGGCAGAGGCAACAGCTGAGCTGGGATTTGCAAGCTGTGGAAGAGTTTTCTCCCCAGTGGAGTGCAGGCAGCAGCATCCCAGGTAGAGGGAGAGAGAACATGAGCTATAGCCTTTGTAAGTGTGTTCTGTTTTGCTTACTCAGCAGATGGGCCTCATTCTGGGCCCTGGGGATCTTGTCACTGTCCTTCCCTTAGGAGTGCCCACAGTGTGGGGCCAGGGCCCTGGGATCTGTCACTGTCTCTCCCTTAGAAGTGCCCACAGCAGAGAACCTACAAGAGGACTTTTGTTTTGGTGTCCTATGGCTGCTGTAACAAGTCACCTCAAACTGCATGGCTTAAAACAACGGAAATGTATTCTGTCACGGTCCTGGAGGCAGAAACCCTGAACTCAAGGTGTCAGCAGGGCCCCGCTCCCTCCGGAGGCTCCAGGGAGATCTGTTCTTTCCTCTGACAGCTTCTCTTGACTCTAGGCTTCACTTGGCTTGTGGCTGCGTCACTCCAGTCTCAGCCTCCATGGTCACATTGCTTGCTCGTTTGTCAAAATTCCCTCTGCCTTTTCTCTTATGAAGATACATGTGATTGCATTTAAAGCCCACCTGGAAATTCCAGGATAAGCTCCTCCTCTCAAAATTCTTGACTTGAGCACATCTTAGGTAAGCACATATAAGCTCATCCTCAGTCTCGTGCCTCATAAGGTAACAGTCAAAGGTTCTGGGAATTAGGACAGTGTGTATCTTTTTGGGGGCGGCGATTCAGCCTACTCCAACTTTAATCATATCTACTGAGTGCCGCCTTTGTGCCGAGGCCAGAGCTGGGTACCAGGCATACAGCAGAGAACCAAGTCCCCATGGAGCTGACAGTCCACTGGGGCATCAGACACACAGGCAGCCGCAGTAAACATACACTCACAAGCCGTGGTAAGAGTCACAGTGTAAGCAAAGAGGGTGCTGGAAGGGAGCACAGCCATGTGTCGGGGAGCCAGCCCTACACGGGAGCCCATCTTAGACCAGAGCCCACATTACACCGCTTAGGCAGTGAAGGCCTCCGAGACCTGAGACCCAAGGACAGGGAGGAGCCGCTGTGGGAGGAGCCGCCGGGTCCATGTAGAACAGGTTGCCTGGGCAAAGGCCCCAAGGCACAAAAAGGATCAGCAGGAAACCGAAAGGAGGTTGGTGTGCCTGGAGCAGAGCAAGTGAAGCGGGGTGGAGTGAGTTCAGGGTGGAGAGGATGTGACCGGGAGCCCTGGCACCAGAGACAATGGGGCCAGGAAAGGCACCATGAAGGATGTGGGGAGGAGAAGACCCATTCCAGGCTGAGGGACCAATAGGGACAGCATCACGGAAGCAGGCTTGGAGGTGGGGAGCTGGTTACTGTGCCAGGTGGTGCTGAGGGGGCTAGATTTTGTCCTGGATGTGCTGAGGCCTCCATGGGTTGTCAGTGAATAACATGGTCAGGTTTTTTCTTGGAAGGCCCTGGAGTTGAATGAGACTGAAAGCAAGGTGGCTCATGGGAAATGACATCACATGGGTTCACTGAGCTGATGGGTGAGTTGTCAGCACATAGAAGCAAGCTCTATCCCTCAGGGACTCCCCTGATGGGCCCTGGCAGGGCCGTGCTGGGCACAGCGAGCTCTGGTGGGGTGTGCACCACCTGAGCGCAGGAACCCTCACACTGATCTGCACGGCTGGAGGGAGGAGCAGCCTCCCTAAGTGCTGTACGTGCCTTATTCTTGCAGACACCCGTCAGGCCTGTTAAATTTCCAAGCCTCTCCAGAAGCCCAGCCTCTCCTGCCAATTCTGGAAACTTCAACCACTCGCCTCATTCATCGGGCGGCTCCAGTGGGGTAGGAGGTGTGAGCCGGCATGGTGGGGAGCTGCTTAACCGCTCAGGTGAGTAGCTGGGCAGGGCCACTCAGGGAGGTGGGATAATCCCTTGGGACTGAGGGTGTGCGCTGCCCGGATATTCAGGCTGCAGACAGTGGCAGAAATGACCGCACAAGAGGGACTTTCTCCTTGATGTGGCTAAGAGATTTTTCAGTGAATTCACAATTCACATTTTATACAGTTTCTTGGGGATGCGGGTGGATGGAGATGAAGGAAAATAAAGTCCAGAATGCTCTTTTTTTTTTCTTCTTGGATTAAAAGAAATGTGTGGTATTTTCACAGTGTTTAAAATCCCTGAAAGTTAGAGCTTGGACCTTCTCATTCTGCCCCTTCATTGAACAGATGAGGAAAATGAAGCTCACAATGGGCAAGAGATTTGCTTAGGGTCACACAGCAAGTTGGTGGCAATTAGGTCTCAAAGCAGAGTGCCCCAAAGTTATGGTGGGCTTGCAGCATACTTTCTAGTCCTCCCTAAGGTCATCCAGGATTAACCAAACCAGCTTTGCAGGAAGGCCACTGTATTAGTCTGTTCTTGCGCTGCTATTAAAGACATACTCAAGATTGGGTAATTTATAAAGAAAAAGGATTAATGGAGTCACAATTCCACATGGCTGAGGAGGCCTCACAATCATGGCAGAAGCTGAAAGGCACAACTTACATGGCGGCAGGGCAAGAGAGAGCTTGTGCAGGGAAACTCCTTGTTATAAAACCATCAGATCTCATGACGCTTATTCACTACCATGGGAACAGCACAGGAGAGACCCGCCCCCATGATTCAATTACCTCGATCAGGTTCCTTCCATTACATGTGGGAATTGTGGGAAAATGCAATTCAAGATGAGATTTGGGTGGGGACACAGCCAAACCATATCAGCCACCCTGCTTCTAGTGGAAAAAGCTTTAAGACCAGATGAGCCAAGAGACTGAAACAAAGTATAATCTCACCCGCTACAGATCATCATTATCATTTTCATATATATATATATATCTGGAAAGTGTTTTTGTCTAGATTATGAATGTTTATAAAAAGACACAATAATTTATGGAGCACTTAATATTTGTCAAGTTGCATGCCAAGCCCTTTGAATGAATAATCTCCTTCAGTGCCCCAGCAGCCAATGAAGTTACCACCTCTGTTTTACAGATGGGGGATTGGGGCTAAGGACAGTTAGATAACTTGTCCGGGGTCACATAGCTATTAGTAGGCAGAGCCAGGATCCAAACCCAGGCAGCCTGACTTCAGAGCCTGTTCTTGGAACCACGTGCCTTTCTAAACTATAAACTGCTCTGTAACTTACTTTTTTCTTTTTCCTCACATTGCTAGATTGTGAGCACCTTTTTACGCTGATGCATATATATCTACAGCACCTTGTTTAATAATCAAACAGTGTTCCATTTATATGAGGCATCACAGTTCATTTAACCAATTCCCTGTGTTGAACACTGAGGCTGTTCCTAGATTTTTGCTTTTTGTAGGTAATACCTCCCTTCGTAATACCTTCATGCTTCCATATTCACCAGTATGTTCAGTGATTTCTGTTACTTAGATTTGCTGGAATCAGGGTGACTGAGTTTGTGAGTATGCCTATTTTTGAGGCTTTTGATGTTTTGCCCTCCAGAATGGCTCTCTTTAAACATGTGAAATATTTACAGCAGGGCTTGGCACATAGTAAATCCTCTATAAATGTTAGTCATTAGTGTCCCCCCTTGAGTACCTCCCAGCCCTGAGTATTATCACTTTCTTCCTTTGTTTGTTTGTTTGTTTTTTGTTTTGTTTGAGATAGAGTCTCACTCTGTTGCCAGGCTGGAGTGCAGTGATGCAATCTTTGCTCACTGCAGCCTCTACCTCCTGGGTTCAAGCGATTCTCCTCCCTCAGCCTCCCGAGTAGCTGGGACTACAGGTGCCCGCCACCACACCTAGCTAATTTTTTGTATTTTTAGTAGAGACGGGGTTTCACCATGTTGGTCAGGCTGGTCTCGATCTCTTGACCTTGTGATCCGCCCACTTCAGCCTCCCAAAGTGCTGGGATTACAGGCGTGAGCCACCACACCCGGCACATTTCTTTTATAATAGTTCGAGGTTACCTGTAGATTTGGGGAAGCAGGGTGAGGGAGATGGCAGTCAGGGTTCAGTTAGGAAGCAGACCACTCTGAGCATTATGGAATTGGGAATGTATTGACCCAGTCTTGGGGGTGGCCACATAAAGGGAGAGTGAAAGGGTGAGGGACCACTCACTTACTAGCCCTCCTGAAACCCTGGTGCAGCCGGACAAGATGGTTTGTGCAGCTTCTGGCTGGCACTGCAGAGGGACTGCTATGAGTATCAGGTGCAGGGTGTTGCATCTGTGCCTGGTAGGGGCTGGCACAAGCTGGCCATGGCAGGGGGAAAGCAAGGATGGACTGGGTTTTGCCTGTGCCGCTGCTTGCCACCTCTTACCGTCACACCTTTGCAGCACAGAGCCTGCTGCCTAAACTTCCACCTCGCGGTTCTCCTGCAGAGTTCTCCTGTTGTCAGCCCTGTCCTGGAGCCACATGGGGAAGGGAGTCTGGGAGACTTGACTCCAACCCAGTCATCACACGACAGTCCACCACCCTTGTGTTGGAGTAAGCCCTCTGTGCCCACGGTGTTCACTCCTTTTGTGTTTCCTCAGGTGGCAGCATAGACAATGTCTTGTCCCAAATCGCTGCCCAGAGGAAAAAAGCAGCTGGATTATCGGAGCAGAAACCCAGCCATCGGTCAAGCCCTGTGGGGCCAGCACCGGGGTCCAGCCCGTCTGAGCTTCCAGCCTCCCCTGCAGGTGGCAGCGTTCCCGTTGGCAAGGTGCTTGTTCTGTGCGTCTCCTCCTGTTACACTCAGATTCTGTCCTAACGTGGCCCACTTGCCGGGGAGCATGGGCAGTGCCTTAGTCGTGGGACAGGACTAAAGACAGGTCCCTTCCAGCCAGCCACTCCTGGGCTTCATGAGAAGGGCTGAATCGGTCCCCTGCACCAGGCATTTACCTCCCCTCACATCTCCAGGTTTGAGGGGCACTGGGCTGCTGCACAGTGGCAGGGTACACACCCACTTCCTGCAGCCCCACAGGTCACCCAGCACATGGCACACTTTTGTTCCTTGATGAGGATGAATGGTTTAAGAGCATGAGTTGAGGAGCAACCTGCCTGGGTTCAGCTCTCAGCCCCACACCTCAGCATTTAAACAGGGCCTGGCACAGGGTAAGCCCAGGTCCGTGTTGGCTGTTCCTATTGACAGTGTTCTTAGTGGTCTTTGTTGTCCTTCAACCTTATTCATCCATTGTGTACATCCTGGGAGCATCTGCTCTGTGCCTGGCACAGCTAACAGTGAGGACCCAACTGTGAACTGGGAAATTTGGCGACCACTCTAAGGACACAGGCAGTCACAGCTCAGTGTGACGGGTTGTTGTGGAGCAGCAAGGATGCTGTAGGGGCACAGGTGGGGGGCCCTACCCAGGTTTGATGGCATCAGGGCCATCTGGATGGGGATCTGAAGGATGAGGCTGGAGCCAGGTGAAAGGGGTATGGGTGGGCCAGGGGTATTGGTGCGACTGTTCTGGGGTGAGGGAACAACTTGTGTAGCACTCCAGAGGCTACAGGGAGGAGCTGAAGGAAGGACGTGAGCAGGACAGAGCTGGGACCTTGTCTCCCTGCTTCTGGGCATTGTGCTTCCATTAATGCAGCCAGAGAACAGTCACCACATTGTTAGCGTCTACAGATTATGCAGTAGACAAGAAAACATAGATGCCTTCCTGGAACGAGAAGTTTTTTAGTGCCTTCAGACTGTGCCTCTGCCTCCTGAACCTCTTCGCCTTGGTTGATTTCTGGTGTGAGCCCAGAGTGCGGGTTCCTAGTCGTGAGTGTGAACTGGCTCCTCCACCAACTGGCTCCCTACTAGTGCAGCATAGCCCTTTCCTCCTCTGAGGGGACTCTATGTCCAGGCATAACCCTACTCTTCATAGTTCTTAGATGTCGTAAGCTTCCTTCGGTGAGAAAAGTCTGAACACAGAAAGCCTCCCTCATCCATGGACCTTTGCCCACCAAAGAATCACCTCCAGAGACTTATGCTCCCAGGACGTACATGTACTGTGTGAGAAATAGTCATTTTCTGCCCAGCTACTGTTGGTTACACAACTCTTTTTGTTATTCAAGATCCCTTATGCAATAGGACCTATATAATTAGATTCCTTTTACAGTGTAGCTCCAAAAAGATTCTTTCTCCGTATACATTCACTTATTTTCCATTTTTTTATCTTCAAAATAATTTGTGTAAAAGTCCTATACGATTAAGTTCCTTTTATAATTTGGCTGTGGGGAAAAACGTCTCTACTGATACTTCGATATATTTTATCAGATTGTAAGAATTTTTATAATTATTGTATTTCTTTCTTTACCTTTGCTACTAGGAAACTCAGCTACTCATGAAGTGTACTGTTTTGAGGCTTTGATACAGTGTTTCTTTGTTGTCTAAAATTTTGTTTATTTTCTGATGGTCTTTTTGGATGTGTTATATATTAGCTTCCTTTAATTTTTGTTGGAAATAAGCAGACATTTCCAAGTTATAAATTACATTAACTATTATTTATTATATTAAGTATTAACTATTATTTTGATGTATTGATCATATATATAAGTATATTCTGATGAAAGGAGATTGTATCAAAAGATGCATTCAGGAAGCAGTAAACTGGGGAAACCATCCATTTCAACAATCACCTGACATTTGTAACATAATAGTATGTTATGATCTTGGGGAGCTGTCTAAAAATTCAGATTTCTGGGCTCCACCCCAGCGTACCTGAATGAGACTCTCAGGAGAGAGTCTGGGGAATGTTTTTCCTGCCAGAGCGTCTGTTGCAGCCAGCCCAGTCCAGGACTCATAGAAACCACAGCCTTAAATCAAAGGACACAGAAGTGGGTTTTCTATCCCAGCAGCAAAATAGAGAGATGAAGTGCTTTTTCAAAGATTACCTTAGTAAAAATTAGAAATTAGTATTCAAAATATGAGCCTCCTGAATCTGGTTTTTGTACTTTGCTTAAAATAACTCCCTGTAGTGGTGGAATATCCACAGGGCATGGCATCTAGCAGGGCCATGAATCAGTGTGATATGAGCTCCAGGAGACACGGCATAGATGTCGTTAGGGTGTGCACCAATACTTCCCAGATCTCTGGAGGCCAGAAGGCCTGCTAGATATATCAGCTTTCTATTCCTACCCTAAAACTCAGTCATTTCAGACAAAAACATTACTTAGCTGCTTGTATGTTTGTGGGTCAGCAGTTTAATCTGGACTTATGTGGGCAGTTCTCTGGTCTGCAGGGATCACTCACCTGGATGGTGGCCGACGTGGCCAGGACAACTGAGCCACATGTGTCTACAGCAAGCCTGGACATGTTCTCATGGCAGTGGCTAAAGGCATGGGTTGAAAACCAATCGGATTGTTTAAGCAAGTTGGTATGCCTACGGCAGGACAGCATACAGAACTATGTGCAGAGGGAAGGGTAGAGATGGTGTCCTTAACAGAATCAACCTACCACTCAAGGGATATTGAGAACAATTCAAATATTTCACAGAATCCCAAATAATCTTATATTTCCCCACCTCTTCCCCAGTATGTTGCCCATATGGTCCAGAGTATCATGTTACTTGCTTTTGGCTCGGATAGATCTGTGGGCATATATTAATTATCTCCTGCTTAATCAGAAATTCTATTTGGGATTGTCTGTCTTCATGGAAAGAGCAGAGAAAAGAGAGAAGAATATATTAGTGGTATAGCCAGCTTTTTGGTAAAGTCTTTCAAAATCTCAGGAAGGGTGTTCTTTTTCCACTCAGGCATATAATCAGCTAGAAGGAGCATTAAAGTCTTAGTAGGAAGAAAGATATATCCATTTATGCTTAGAAATCTCAGTCTGTACTCTATAATATGTCCAATTTCTAGCAAAATTTACAAGACATACAAAAAGACAAGAAAAACCACACTCCTTAGAAATGAAGCAATCATGATAATCAGATCTGACAAAGGTGTTAGAATATTTGACAGGGAATTTTAAATAACTAAGATTAATATGTTAAAGGTCCTAATAGAAAGTATAAACAACATGCAAGATCTTATGGGTAACTTTGGGTAACTGTTTTAGTAGAGAGATGGAAACTATGAGAAAAAACCCAATGGAAATGTTAGAAATAAAAAAAAACAGTAATGGAGTTGAGAAATACCTTTGACAGGCACCTCAGTAGACTTGAGGCAGCCAGGGAAAGAATCAGTGAACTTGAAGTTAGATCAGTAGAATTTACCCCAACTGAAACACAAAAGAAGAAAGAAGAAACACATACAAAACAAACAGTAGTCAAAAGTCATGGCATGATATCAAATGCCATAGCATAGAGATAATTGGAATCCCTGAAAGAAGAGAGAAAGGTGGAGCAGAAGGAATATGTAAAGAAATAATGCCTAAAAAATGAAAACAAATAATGGTTGAGAATTTTCTCAAATTGATGACAGATGCCAAACCACAGATCCAGGAAGGTCACAGAACACTAAATGGGGTAAATATCAAAAAGAATATACCCTTCCATATTATGTTTAAACTACTGAAAATAAGCCAAAGAGAAAATCTTGAAGGCAGCCTTTTCTTGAAGGAAATTACGTAAAGAGAAACAAAAATAGGAATTATAGCAGACTTTTTGTCAGAAATCATGCAAATCAAAGACAGTGTTGTGACATCTTTAAAGTACTGAAAGAAAAAACTAGAGTCATGTTGGCTCATAAAATGAATTGGGAAGTATTATCTCCTTTTCTAGTTTTCTAGAAGATACTGTGTACAGTTCTTACTACCTTTTCCTTAGATGTTTGATAAAATTTGCCAGGGAAACCATTTGGGCCTGTCATTTTCTCTTTTGGAAGGTTTTAACTTACAGAATGAATTTCATTGATAGATATAGGACTATTCAGGTGTTCTATTTCTATTTGAGTAAGTTTTTGTACTTTGTATCTTTCAAGGAGTAATTCCCTTTTATCTAAGTTGTTGAATTTATGGATCTAGAGTTGTTAATAGTATGTATCTATTACCATTTTATTACATAGGATCAGTAGGAATGTCTCCTTTTTCATTCCTGCTATTGGTAATTTGTGACTTCTCTCTTTTTTTCTTAATTAGTTTGGCTAGAAGTTTATCAATTTTATTGATGTTTTCAAAGAACCAACTTTGGTTTTATTGATTTTCTCTATTTTTGTGTTTTCAATTTCATTGATTTCTGCTCTTATCTATAATTTCTTTCCCTCTACTTTCTTTGGGTTTTATCTTGTTTCTCTAGTTTCTTATGGTGGAAGCTTAGATTACAGTTTAGAGATCTTTCTTTTTTTCTAATACAGATATTTAATGCTATAAATTTACCTCTATGTGATGCTTTTTCTACATCCCACAAAATTTGATACATTTTAATTGTAATTCAGTTCAAAATATTTTCCCCTTCTCTTGAGATTTCCTCTTTGGCCCATGGATTATTTAGAAACATATTGTTTATTTTTCAATTATTTGTTTTCCAGAAATCTTTCTGTTATTGGGGATTTTAGTTTAATTTGATTATAGTTCTGTTTCTAGTTCTGTCCCTTTAAATGTTTTGAGGTCTATTTTGTGCCCTAGAATGTAATCTATTTCGGTGAATTTCTCATAGGCAATTGGAAAAAAAGTGCATTCTATTGTTATGTTTGAGGGAGAGGAGTTCTATATATGTCCATAAATGTCTAATTAAGTCTAGTTGGTTGATAGTGTTGTTCATGTCTTCTATATTCTTACTGATTTTCTGTCTACTTGTTCTATTAATCTCTGAGAGAGGAGTTTTAAAGTGTCCAACTGTAACTGCAGTTTGGTCTATTCTCCTTTCAGTTATGTTGGTTTTTGCCTCACAAGCTGTGTACACATTTAAGATTGCATGTCTTGGAGAATTGACCCCTATATTATTATATGAAATCCCTAAGATTTTCTTTTCTCCTAAGATTGGGAACAAGGATGTATTTTTATGACTAACATGAAAAGAAAAATGACAGACCAATAGCCCTCATGAATATAAATATAAAAATCCTTCACAAAATATGAGCAAATCTAATCCCATGATTAAATAGAAAGTATAATGCCTTCTGACCAAGTGGGGTTCATCCCCGGAAGGCAAATCTGGTTCACCATTATAAAATCAATCATTAGCTTTCACCATATGAACAGACTAAAAAAGAATATGCAGAAAAAGCACTTAACAAAATTTAAAATCCATTCATCATTAAAACTCTCAGCAAACTAGGAATTGAGGGAAACTTCCTGAATCTGACATAAAATGCATATAGCCAGGATTATACTTGATGGTAAAATATTATTTTCCCCCTAAGACTGGGAACAAGGTTGTTGTCTCTTACCTCCAACTGTCAACTTTGTACCAAAAATATTGGTAGTACAATAAGGCAAGAAAAATAAAAGGCATACAGACGGGAAAGGAAGAAACAAAACTATCTCTGTTCTTAGATGACATGACTGTTCACATGGAAAACTCCAAAGAATCTACACAAAAGCTCTTAGGATGAATAAGTGAGTCCAGCAAGGTCTCAGGATACAATACAGGTCAATATCCAGAAGTCAGCTGTATTTCTCTACAGTAGTAATAGACATTTAGCATTAGGACATTCAGAATTTTTTTAATTTGAAATTTTAAAAATATTTTTAATACATTTAACGTGTATGAAATTGAAGTTATGTGAAAATGTATTATATGGAATATAATAATATAATATACTTAGGTATAAATCTAATAAAATATGTATAGAATCAGTAGGTCAAAAACTACAAAATACTGATAAATCAAAGAAGCTTAAATAAATGAAGAGATGGAAGGCTTGCGATTATGAAGATGCCAATTCTCTGCAATTTGATTTACAGATTAAATGTAATCCCAATCAAAATCCCAGCAAGCTCTTTTTATAGAGATCTAGAAACTGATTATAAATTTTATATTGAGGTACAAAAAATTATAATAGTCATATGAAAAAGAATAAAGTTAGCAGGCTCACACTACCTAATTTCAAGACTTACCATAAAGCTCCAGTGTGGCATTAGCGAAAGGGCAGACAAATAGATCAGTGGAACAAAAGAGAGAACCCAAAAATAGACCCACACAAGACAAGCCAACTAAATTCTTTTTTCAAAGGTACAAAGGCAATTCAGTGGAGAAAGGGTAGTCTTTTCAACGAAGAGTGCTGGAACAATTGGATGTTCATATTGCAAGAAAACGAACCTCCGTATATATCTCACAGTGCCAAAAGCATGTTACATAAAAGAAAAAATTGGCAAATTTGGACTTAATCGGAACTTAAATCTTTTGCCTTGCAAAAGATACCATTAAGAAAATGAAAAGTCATGCCACAGACTAGGAGAGAGTATTTTCAAATCATAGATCTGGAAAAAGTTTTTTATCCAGGAACCAGGTGCAGTGGCTCATGCCTGTGGTCCCAACTACTCAGGAAGTGGAGGTGGGAATATTACTTAAGCCCAAGAGTTCAAGGCTGCAGTGAGCTATGATGTTGCCACTGCATTCCAGCCTGGGCTACAGAGTGAGGCCCTATCTGTATAAAAAACAAACAAGTCTTTTTTTCCAGACTAAATAAAGAACCCTCAATTCAACAATAAAACATAAATGTAAAAATGGGCAAAATACTTGAACATATACTTCATCAAATAAAATATAAAGATGGAAAATAAGCATATGAAAAGATGTTTAACCATCATTAGTTACTAGGATAATGCAAATTAAAACCATAATTAAGATAGAACTACATACCTATTAGACTGGCCAAGATTTAAAAAGGTACAGTTGCTGATGACAAATGTGGAACTACTGGAACTCCCATTAATTGCTAATAGGAATGCAGAATGGTACAGCCATCTTGAAAAAGATAGGCAGTTTCTTATAAAACTAAACATTCACTTGTGATGTGACCCAGCTAACTGCTGACTACTAGGTAGATTTTTAAAAAATTTCTCCTCATGCAAAAATCTGTGAATCTTTGTATTCGTTTTACAAAGTAATCACCCCAAACTGGAAGCGTCCCAAATGTTCTTCAACAGGTGAATAGACAAACTAATTGTAGTATATTCATTCAATAGAACACAACACAGCATCACAAAGGGACACACTGTTGATACATGCGATTGCTTGAGTGAATCCTAAAGGCATTATGCTGAGTGAAAGAAGACAGACCCAAAAGTCTACAAATTGTGTGATTCCATTTATATGACATTCTGGAAACAGCAACACTGTAGGGATGTGTGATAACTGTGAAATGTGTATTTGGTCTTCATCCAGTTTCCTGTCATACAATTCCTGAATCCTTAGAATCTCCAAAGTGATGTCATTTTGTGTGCTAATGAATTTACTGATGGCTGGCAGCCCCTAAGTAGCTTCAGGATGGCAACCAGTCACAGGAAAGACCAAGGCAGGATTAGAGCGTTGAGCCTTTCACTCTACCCCACAACCTCTGGGGAGAGGGAGAGGGTTTGAAGGTTTAGTTGATAATCAGTGGCCAATGATTTAATTAGTTGTGCCTCCGTAATGAGGCTCTCGTGAAAACCTGAAAAGGACTGGGTTCAGAGAGCCAAGCAGCTGAACACCTGGAGACTACTGGAGGGTAGTATGCCCAGGAAGAGCGTGGGAGCTCCTTGTGCTTTCCTCCATGCCTTGCCCTATACATTTATTTATTTATATCCTGGAAATATCTTTAAATTTTTATTTTTTTCATTGACACATAATAATTGTACATATTTACAGAGTACATAGTGATATTTAGATACATATAATATATAGTGATCAGATCTGGGTAATTATATATCCATCATCTCAGACACTTAATATTTGTGTTGGGAACATTCAATATCCTCTTTCTAGCTTTTTGAAACTGTATATTATTGTTAACGGTAGTCATCCTACAGTGGTATAGAGCACTAGAACTTATTCCTTCTATCTAGCTATAATTTTGTATTCTTTTAACAAATCTCTTCCTGTCCCTCCCTTCCCACCTTCTAGTATCTGCTGTTCTACTTTTTACTTTCATTGATCATCTTTTTAAGCTTCCACATATGAGTTAGAGTATGTGGTGTTTCACTTTCCATTCTTGGCTTATTTCACTTAACATAATGCCCTCCAGTTCCATCCATGTTGCTTTGAATGACAGGATTTCATCCTTTTTATGGCTGACTAATATTCCATATAAACCAGTAAATGTAAGTAAGTGTTTCCCTGATTTCTGTGAGCCACTAGCCACTTAGTCAAACCCAAGGAGGGAGTTGTGGGAACTCTGATTTATAGCCAGTCAAAAGCACTTTGAATGACAGGATTTCATCCTTTTCATGGCTGAATAATATTCCATATAAACCTGTAAATGTAAGTAAGTGTTGCCCTGAGTTCTGTGAGCCACTAGCCAATTATTCAAACCCAAAGAGGGAGTTGTGGGAACTCTGATTTATAGCCAGTCAAAAGCACAGGTAAAGCAATCTGGGGCTTGCAGTTGGCATCTGAAGTGGGGGCAGTCTCCTGGGACTGAGCCCTCAACCTGTGGGATTTGATGCTGTATTCGGATAGATCGTGTCAAACTTGAATTGGAGGATACTCAGCTGGTGTCCACTGCAGAACTGATTGCTTGGTTGGTGTGTAGGGGAAGAAAGCTCCATACGTTTGGTCACAGACACATTCTGTGTTGATTGTTGTGGGGTAAGAACAGAGGAAAAATAGTTTATTTTTTTCCTCTCTAGTCACAGGATGGAACATAGAGTGTTTGTTTTTATGGCTTGAGGTTAGGAGGAGGGATTAGCTAGAAAAGGACCACTTAAGGACACTCAGAGGATGATGGAACTCTTCTGTATTGTACTCTCTTGGTGGATGCATAACACTGTGTTTGTCAGATCCCATGGAATTGTATGCAGCAGAGCTATTTTTTTTTTACTGTATGCAAATTAAAAAAAAAACAAAATCAACCAGGAACCAAAGATATAGTGCAAACTATGACAAAAGGTCTAAGTGTATTACAAATGAATGACCTAACCACATTGTAGGAGGTGGAGGAGAAAATCATGTGTTGAGTGGATATTAGGCTAAAGACAAAAAATACTGTATACAAGTACTGTACTCTAGTTGATATTTTTTTTCTTACTAGCATATGGGCTAACAGTTCTGCTATCCTTACCAGGATATGGGCTAAAAATTTTTTTTGCATACATGTACACTTAACATGTATACCAGGATTGAATAAATAAGTAGCAAAGTTTTACTTTCAGAGACAGAATCAAAGGAGGAATGCTAGAACAAAACCTATGGATGTTGGATTGAAGTCAGAGATATTGGTATGAATCAGTATGAGTGCATGCTTTTAAATACACAGAGAGTTGCACACACACAAAGTTAGTAGATATAAAAGTAGATAGGCTATGTGTGTATACAAGGGTTAGTGTATATGTGTCTTTGTCCACTTTCAGGACCTAGAAGCAGTGATGTCCCAGTACCAGTGAGCAACCTAGTGCCCAGATTTTGGTTTCTAAATACCATTCTCTAATAAAAGGGACCTTGGAAAGCTTTGGAGAAGTGGTTTATTCTAGTACTGGGTCAACAGAAATATAAGATGAGCTTAAAGTATTTTGTGGTGTCAGAAAGTAGGGAAATACTTTTAAAAAGAAAGAAAGATGGCACGTCAGAAGGATACAGGAGCCAACCCAAAAGATCTCCCAATGGCCAAAGCTGTAATAATGAGCTACAAAATAACAGTAATATTGGATTATGGCCCAGAGCATAAAAAATACCCATGAGCCCATACTGATAGGAATAAATGATTGAGCAAATAAATGGGAGAGAAAGAACAACTCTTCCTTATAGAAGTATTACAGATAATAAATGTGGAAGGAACGAGGGCAATAGAAAATCACCGTGGGAACACCACTAACACTTGCCTCAGTGAGACTCGCCAATGAATGCAAAATTAATGGACAGAACCTTAATAAATAGTTACCCAAAAAATCTTCTCCCAAATAATATTTTATTTTTTATTTTTATTTATTTATTTATTTTTTAAGGCAGAGTCTCACTTTGTCACCCAGGCTGGAGTGCAGTGGTACGATCTCAGCTCACTGCAACCTCTGCCTCCCAGGTTCAAGTGGTTCTCCTGCCTCAGCCTCCCAAGTAGCTGGGACTACAGGCGCCCACCACTACGCCTGTCTAATTTTTGTATTTTTTAGTAGGGATGGGGTTTCACCATATTGGCTAGGCTGGCCTTGAACTCCTGATGTTGTGATCTGCCTGCCTCGGCTTCCCAAAGTGCTGGGATTACAGGCGTGAGCCACCGCGCCCGGCCCAAATAATATTAAAAAGAAAAACAGTGACTTTATAATGGAGAAATCTGGCAGACATCCCCTCAGGTAAGTGATGAAGGTTACCATCGCCAGTAATCAGATACTATGTCCTCTCTGCATAACGATGCACTGAATGGGCGTATCACCTCTGTGGTCATTGCCCCCTACATTCACAAGCACATCTAATTATGGGAAAACATAAGACAATCCCAAAATGATGTGCATTCTTCAAAGTACCTGACCAAGACTTCAAAAATGTCAGGGTCATGAAAGACAAGGAAAGACAGTGCTGTCACAGGTCAGAGGAGCCTACGGAGATACAGCACAGCTCCATGCAGCGCGGGGTCCTGGATCGGATCTCAGACCAGCATAAGGACATGAGAACAGCCAGTGAAACACAGTGAAGTCTGTAGTTTAGTTAATAGTGTTGTGTCAATGTCAGCTGCTTAGTTTTGATCATTATACTGTGATGATGTACATGTTAATATCAGGAAGCTGTGTGAGGGGTATATGGGAACTCTATTCTATCTGTGCAGCTCTTCTATATGTCTAGAATTATTTTAATGTAAAAAGCCTTTGTTGTAAAGCTAACCAATGAGAAAAAGGGAAGAATACGTGTTCTTTGGTGAAAAGCTTGGAAGTGACTGGTGTAGATGAAGGAGCGTCAAGAACAGAAAGAGACTTTGTGCCTCCGTAAGCCACACTTTGATTTTACGACTGGTTAACTGACACACTTTGATTTTACGACTGGTTAACTGAGGCCCAGAGAGCTCGGAGGACTTGGCCAAAGACACAATGCAAGTAGCCGGAGGGCAGGACTGGGACGGGGTTTCCTGACTTATAACGTGCAGCTATTTGATCTCATCCTGTCTCTGCTCCAGGGTTGGATTTTCCTCTTAATTGTTCTGATAATACTGTTTCTGCTTTGCATGTTTTTAAAAGTAGATTTCATAGCCCCGGTTAAACATTGTGTTGAGTCAGATACCGCCCATGTTCCCTGTTGTGGGTGTCTGTTTTCATCATTTCTACCCTACAGGCGATGGCTTATGGATTTGTCTTACTCTGTTCAGCAGAAATTGGAGACCAGCAAAAGGCCTCCATCTGGAACTTCCACTACCTCCAAGAGCACCTCTCCAACCCTCACGCCCTCCCCCTCACCCAAAGGGCACACTGCAGAGTCCTCAGTGTCTTCCTCCTCATCCCATCGGCAGTCCAAGAGCAGTGGGGGCTCCAGCAGTGGCACCATCACAGATGAGGGTGAGTCCCCTGAGGGCTTGAAACCCCACCTAGTCCTCACCATGATGACCTGGCAGCAAGGAACTACAAGGTGACCTTAATTGTTATAACCATCCTAGGTCAGGTTTTAAGAAAATTTACAACAAACATGTCCCTCCTTTTCTCTGATTCTGCCTTGTATTTTTGTCTTCGCTGTGCAAAGGTATGGTACGCTCCCTCAGAGTTTTTGAGTATAGGTGAGTTTTGTTTATATGCACAAACATACACCCGTGGAAATGCTTCTCCAACACGAACTTACTTTCCCTGGACCCTGTACCAGTCAGGATTCTTTCAGTTGCAAGTGAGAGAAACTCCATTCACACTGGTTCAAGGAAAAAAAATGAAACCTGACATTTCATTGGCTCATATGATGGGAGTGTCTAGGGTGTGCTTCAGCCGTGCGTGAATCCAGGTGCTTTGGGAATGTTTCCAGGTCTCATGTAGGCTCTCTCCAAGTGGTGGCAAGCAGCTTCAGGCATAGTTTTGTCTTCGTACTAATTTTTCAACCCCAGCAGAAAGAGTGCTACTTTCTCAGTAGGTCCAGCAAAATCCCAAGTAAGGCCATTGGCTTGGCTGTATTTATAATGACCTGGGTCAGTTGCCCATCCTTGACTATCTCTGTGTCCACAGGGGTGGAACATGTTGATTGGCCATGCCCCTTGGGTCAGTTGTCTGCTTTGGAGCGGAGTTGGGGTCCAGCCTGCTGACATTTGTGTATTGGAAGTGGGAGAGAAAGAGTTCCTCAAAGGAAAATTTGGAAATACTGTTTCCAGGAGGAGGGGGATGGGCGAGGGCAAGCAAAAGCAGTTGATGTCTGCTGCAGCCAGGAGAGCCTCGGAACCTGCCTTGTGAATTACAGCCTCTGCAGCCCCCATGCAGGAATGATGAGGGAAGATGGAGTGGGTGGTAGGGCAGGAGCAGAGGCTTTGCAGTCAGGCCCCAGGAAAGATAAAGGCAGATGAAGAAAGGAATCTCATCCTTTTAAACTGCCGTCTAGTGGCCCCTAGGAGCTGGGAGAGGGGAAAGAGGAAGGGAGCTTTGGTGACACCTGGGGCCCAGGCAGGTGCAAATCGAGGAATATAAATCAGCAGGGAGGAAAATCTGATTGTGTATGTGGCCCTCACAAATGCATTTGTGGGCAGCTCGCTGCAGCTGCTGAGGAGGAGGGTGCTGAGCAGGTTCTGCTGAGCAAGATAAGTTGGAATCACCTGCACAGGCTCTAGTCTGTACTAAGTTGATAAATGCGTGCTGCCACTGGTATCCTACTTATTTGGGGGCTACTTTTATTGTTTTGTGATATCCAGTGTGATCATTTATCAAGGCCTCAGGTTCACCAGCAAACTCATTCCTCCCCAACTGTATTTTCTATGTGGAGTCTTGAGTTCCACACTCGTGAATTCTCCCACCTCTGAGGTTTTCAGGAATCGAAGCCCCTGGAGATTCAGTTAGGTATTTATGCCCCATTGTTTTCCAAAAACAGTGGAGACAGTGGATGTCTGTATGGACTGCCCATACCCACTCTCTTTCCCTCTTGTTCATTTTTAAAAATGGTTTGCAAAGTCCTAATTGGGATGAAGAAAGAAGAGGGCCAATAGCACTTTACTTGTAGAATAATTTCTCTGGTTCAGAAAGCTTAGTTTTTTCCATTGAGAGTTCCTGGGTCTTGAGGCCACAAGCTGTTTGTCCTGTGGTATATGATTGTTATAGGCCAGGGGCTGCAATCCATCCTCTGTTTTTATGATATTCTGGGAAATATGTGGTCCCAGTCGAGGACACATGTGAGCTTTGCCCCACCTCATCTCTCCATCTGCATTCCTCCTCTCTGGACTCCACCTGTTAGAAGCAGCAAGGCTTGTGACAGCATCACCTTCTCAGCCTCACATTAGTTCCAGGAGGTTTTATTGGGCAGTCCCCTGGGTGCCCTAACCTGTGCACCCAGGGGAACTCACAGGGAGACAGACACATTCAACATAATGACATTAGAGTATAACACAAGGTGAGGTCGTACCTGCTATCAGCACCATGTGCCGTGGAAGGCTCCCCTGGCAAACGGGCACTCCAGCTGGACCACGACGCTGGGAAGAGACAGGCAGTGGGGTGCCAGAGCTGACTGTTCAGTTTGTAGGAAATGCCCAAGCTAGTTGTTAAACACAACCATTATTTACAAATCACATGAACTTAGAATTAACTAAATTATAGAAATATAACAGTATATTGTACTTAAAATGTATTTTTTACTCATTTTTGTATATTTTATTATCTGTGCTCTTGAGGTTGTGTATATCTCATATCTGCAATGTGAATACCCCATAATGATGTGTTCCTACTGCGCATCTCTGCTCAGCTTCACTCTCAGGGATATTAGATTGGTAGGTTGAAATTGGCTATGATGGGGGTATTCTCACCATGGAAATTGGCAAATGCCATCAATCAGGGCTTGCTTTTTTTTTTGCGACAGGGTCTTACTCTGTCACCCAGGCTGGGGTACAGTGGCACGATCACAGCTGACTGCAGCCTCAACCTCCCTGGTCGCAAGCAATCCAGGGCTTGGTTTGTTGTCTTATAGATATTGTCTACTTGTAATCTAGGCAGTGATGGAAAAATGTTAACAGTGAGGGTTAAACTTAAAAGTATTTGTGTCTGTAACTGTCATCTTGTGAATCGCACAAAAAATTGAGAAAATATTCTTCCAGTATTTGAAAATCGTTATCTGATTCAGCCAAGTTGCTCACCTGAAGTTCCAACGTTAAGTCTTTGTTGTTTCTTTCTTTTTATCTTTCTTGTTCATGTAAACAAAACTCTCAGCCAGCCATATTCCTTGGCTGTGGGTACAAGAGTAGGGCAAAAACAAATGAAAGCATTTGGTGAGAATCAATTGGCCATATGGAATTTATAAGAAAGAATATTATGTGTTTTATTATTTGTAAATCGGGTGCCATAAATCATTTATATTAGTAAATCTGCAATAGATTTATGTGCCTGTATACATGCATACATCTTCCCCCCGAGAACCAGTTGTTAAGCATTTACCAGTACACCACTGTGGACCAAGGCTGCATGTGTAGGGAACGGCAAGAGCAAAGGTTTGGTGTCATGAAATACAACAGATTATGTGTGGATTGGGATTTGATTTGTCTCATACGTCCTCGCTCAGTAGCCTTTCTACTGTGAAGCTTTCCCTAGTCCCTTGGGCTGGGTCAGCTGTCCTCTCTGTCCCCACCTCGCCCTATTCTTGCTCTTCACCGTAGCATGCACCACCCATGAGAAAAGTGGAGAGCAGGTGCGTAGCACAGGCCTAGTAGCTAGACCACTGGGCTTGATTCCCTGCTCTGCCATAGTCTAGCAAGATGACCTCACCCAAGATGTGGTATCGAGCCTTTCTGTGCCTCAGTTCCTCATCTGTGAATGGGGACAGTAATAGGATCTACCTCATTGGTGTTGTAAAGAGCAAGTGGTTCATCCATGTACAGGCTGACTGATAGCACTGTGTATTAGCTTTCACCCTCCTCATCCTATCCTCCCAGCCACACTGAGCTTCACAACAGGGACCTCTCCATCCTTGCTACTCAGTGTCCATTGGGCACAGTGGTAGTCACTGCTGGAAGGAAGGAAGGGAAGTAGGGGAGGGAGGCAGGGAGGGATGGAGGGAGGGAGGAAGTAGGGGAGGAGGGGAGGGAGGGAGGGTGAGTTAAGAAAAGAAGGAACCCAAGCCTCCTGATCACTTATTTAAGCTGCATCCACTGCCTCAGGACCTTTGCACCTGCTCTTCCCTGTCTGGATGCTGCCTAATGCTCTTACTCCAGATATCTGCATAACTCACTCCTTCATTTACTGCTCATAGGTCACCTTATAAGAGAGTCTTTCCGTGACCATCCTCTGTAAAACAGCGTTTGTAAAACTGGAAATGCTGTCATCTACCTTAATGCTGCTCTCTTCTTCCTTGCTGTCTTGCCTATCAGCCTTTGTTTGTTTATTTGAGACAGGGTCTTGCTTCGTAGCCCAGGCTAGAGTGCAATGGCATAGTGGCATAATTGCAGCTCACTGTGGCCTCAAAGTCCTGGGCACAAGTGATCCTCCTGCTTCAGCCTCCTGAGTCACTGGGACTACAGGCACACACATCACACCACCCAGCTAATGACTTTTAAATTTTTTGTAGAGATGAAATCTCATTGTAGTGCCAGGCCTGGTTCTGAACTTCTGAGCTCAAGTGATCCTTCACCCTCGGCCTCCCAAAGCCCTGGGATTACAGGCACGCACCACCTGCCCGGCCCCTATCAGCCTTCTTATTGTCTGTTTTGGTATCTGTTGAGTCCCCAGTGCCTAGTTTGGCAAATCACGTTTGAATGTGTGAGTGAATTATTTCTCCAAGCCCCTCAGGTGCTGGTTTTGTCTCCTTTTCTTTATTCTCCCTGTTCTGACACCCCAAATCATCCTCTTTTGCCCTTCTGGCTCTGCTGTTCCACATAGATGCCTTTTTCCTTCAGGAAGGCCACAGCCTCTGCACACTTGAGCCAAACCCTGGCTCTGCTCTGAAGCCCACCACCTTCTTTCTTAAGTTCTTCCTCACACTAGCTGAGGACTTGCTGGCATTGGCATTTACTGCAGGCATTGGCATTTACGGTGCCTTCTTGCACAGAAGGCAGAGTTTTAGTTCTGGCAGCTGCAACTCCCAGAACTTGAGGGTCGCATTCTGGAGGGAATCAGTCAGTCCTGGCCCAGACTCTCTGTGTCTTTGCAGCCTGACGTGGGGTTTTGTCAATTGCTGAGGACCTACCTTGAGGGGAAGAGGGTGCAGGTGGCTCAGGACCCACCTCCAGCCTCATCTGCAGGAGCCCAGCTGAGATCAGCTTTCTGTGTTGGTGTTTCTTATAGAATTTCATTTGAAATAAGATTACCGCTACTTTATAGAAGTTTGAAGACCACTTTTTTGATAACATTTTACCAAATTCTAAAATTTTTTTTTTTCACATTTCCCTCTTGAAGATGAACTGACCGGAATCCTTAAGAAATTATCACTTGAGAAATATCAGCCCATTTTTGAGGAACAAGAGGTAAGAATGCTCTTTTTGAATGTCAATTTAAATCTTACTGTAAAAGAAAACTTTGTCTAAATGTGTAGGTTTTCATTTTGCAAGCCTAAATTGATCTCTTGCACTGAGACAGCTGAGGAAATAGAATTCATGCTCAGCGGGTTTAGTTCAGTTTGTTACTGTGAAATCCTGAGGACTTATGGCTAGCTTTGTTATGATAGAATTTTGTAATTTTGAGCACTACTTTCTCTAGAAAAGTTTATTTCTGTCCTGAAAACATTTTTTTGTTGTGTGTGATTGACTGGCAGACTTATAGGCTTAAAAGTGGGCTGATAGTAAACCCTGAGGAACCTGTGTTATGTGTCTGGATCTAGGGTCTGTGGTGGTCTGAGAGAGTTGCTATGTGTTTAAAAGCATTCAGATTCACATTAAAAAATACTGTTCTGGAGTTTGGCACTTCCTCAAAATATTAAACATTGAGTTACCACATGACCCAGCAGTCCTACCCCCAGGTATATTCCCAAGAGAAATGAAGACATACGTCCACACAGAAACTTGTACACAAATGCTTGTAGCAGCATTCATGAAAGCCGAACTGTGGATACAACCCGAATGTCCATTGACTAATGAATGGATAAATAAAATATGCCTGTGCCGTGAAATATTATTTGGCCTTGAAAAGAGTGAAATACTGGCACATGCTACAACATGGATGAACCAGAACACATCTTGCTAAGTGGAAGAAACCAGTCACAAAAGGCACATAGGGTGTGCTTCCATTTATATGAAATGTCCAGACTAGGCAAATCTATAGACACGAAAAGTAGATTCGTGGTTGCCAGAGAGTTGGGTGGAGGGGTGGGCGGGTGGAATGGGCAGAGTAGGGGGAGTGACTGGAATGGATACACGGTTTCTTTTGGGGGTGATGAAAATGTTCTAAAACTGAGTGTGTGGTGATGGTTACACAACTCTGTGAATATACTAAAAATCATTGAATTGTATAAATAGGTGAATTGTATGGTGGATGGACTATATCTCAGTAAGCTGTTAAAAAATTTACTGTTTTAGCCAAGTAAAACTCCTCCACAGGCCCACCAGCCACCAGGGTATAGTCACTGGTTTAGAACATTCTAGTGAGCCGCTTAGTAGGTGAAAACTGTCACAATTGCAGAGCAATCATGAGAATCACTCATTGTCCCCACCAGACTTGAGATGCAGTTGAGGAGCTTGTATTTTAGTTCAAGAAACAAACAGAGGGTACAGTAGCTTTTCTCCTCCTATTTGCTTTTCTGCCATATGCAGTCTACCATTCCTGCCTCCCTGGTGTTTTAAACCTTAGCAATGACTTTCTCCAAGAAATCTTTCCCTATTGCTGATCGCTGCCTGCTTTTGCTGATATGTTTATGCCTTCTTGGAATATAAGGAGAACACATCTTAAAGTACACTTCTGCTTCCTGAGGTATCGTGTCTCTGGCTCACAGGGTGACATTTGTTCTGATTTCTTGGCCTTACCCCTTTTTCTGACCTGGCATGTCTGCGAGTTCACCTCTCCTTCATTCAGAGGTTGTTGTGGTTGTCCAGCGTAGGGAACGGGGGTGTTTCAGCTGACGTACAGAGCTTCGAGAATGTTCACGGGGAGAGGAAGGCAGGCTGTGCAGATTTGCTCTGATTTTTTTTTTTTTTTTTTTTTTTTGAGACAGAGTCTTGCTCTGTCGCCCAGGCTGGAGTGCAGTGGCACGATCTCGGCTCACTGCAAGCTCCGTCTCCCGGGTTCATGCCATTCTCCTGCCTCAGCCTCCTGAATAGCTGGGACTGGCGCCCACCACTATGCCTGGCTAATTTTTTGTATTTTTTAGTAGAGATGGGGTTTCACTGTGTTACCCAGGATAGTCTCGATCTCCTGACCTCGTGATCCGCCCACCTCGGCCTCCCAGAGTGCTGGGATTACAGGCGTGAGCCACCGCACCGCTCTGATTTTAATAACTCACTCACCTAGAAGTTTCTGCAGCCTCTGGGGTCAGGGAGGGAGCTGAGGCCTGAGGCGGTGCCATGGGGAGGGCTGGCAGCCACTGGCTGAGGACCTCTGTGTGTGGTAGGTTCATGTGAGGTTAGCTGAGGCAGTGCCCTCATCTCTACTTGACACAGGTGCCTGTGCTTGCTGGGGGCCAAGCTCAGTGTCTCTTCATTTTACTTAGTTTCTCTCTGGCAACATATGAGCTGGTTACACTGTAGGGGTGCACTCTCTATATGGACCCACAACCCAGTGTTTTCCTTGGAGGCTTTAGTAGGACTGAGGTTTTAACCCTGCTGATTGCCACCAGACCCAATCACCACAGCTCCATGGGTACTTCTCAGTCCCTTGCAGAAACTCCTGGAAGTATCTGGCATGTAGATAGCACTTTTCCCTAGTTTCCAACAGTAAACAATTCTCTCCATTAATATGCACTTACAGTCAATCAGTGAGAATTTGGAAGAGGAATGAAGTTAATTCATGTTCTTATCTTACCACATTGAAGCTAAAGACAGACTAATAATTTTCATCTTTCTACCTGTATTAAGGTGGATTTGACTATGTGTATTGAAAAATACCAAAATAATGGTACCTTAAACAAAAAATAAGGTGATTTTTCCCACAGAAAGTCTGGAGATGAGTCATCTGGCCCCTTTTAGCTCTCTGCTCCACCCCCACTAGTATATGTGGCTTGTATCCTCAAAGTCCAATATAGCTACTGGAGCTCCAGCTATCACATCCACATTCCAGGCAGCAGGATGGAAGGAGACTGAAAAAGGACGCATTCCCTCCTTTTTAAAGAGACTTCCCCAAAGTCCCACACAGTCTTTATTATATCTCATTTACCAGAAGTTTATCACCTGACAATACTGATCTGCAAAAGAAACTCAGAAATATGTTTTAACTGTGTGGAAATATGCCCAGCTAAAAATTGGGATTCTGTTGCTTAAAAAATAGGGCATGAATATTGAAAGGATACTGGGATATTTTTGCCTCATTCCTGCTACCCCTTCACAAGTAGTCATAGGAGGGGAATTCCGTCTTTGGTGCTCTCCACCTAGAATAAGCCCTGAGAGTTTGGCATCTCCCAGGGTTGACGGAGGTCAGAATTGGGAAGGTCAGTGCAGATGGAGAGGCAGAAGATTGATTGATTGATGCAGTCATTCATTCATTCAGTCAACAAACACACACTAAGTACTTGAGACCCTGCCCCTGCCAGACCCTCTGCCAGAGCCGGGTGCTGGGAAATGCAGATGCCCAGAATACTCTGGAACCCAGAGAAGGGGTCTATGAAATGAGGGCCAGAGAAGACCTGGGTTGAGAACTAAGCTGAACTTTGGAGAAAGAGGGGGAACGGACCTGGAAGGGCATCTGGGAAGAGGGAGCAGGATTCATTGAGGGGGCCTGTGGTACTCTGGCTTGGCTGGGGCTGGGCCAAGGCCAGCCCATCAGGAGGAGGGAATGGAGCTTGACCAGGCAGGGCCTGGACAGCGTGGACTTGCTTCTGTACACCACGGGCTTGAGGTAGATACAGGCTGGACAGGTCTGTAGCCTCTGGTATGGAGGTGGACAGGGGTTGGAAGGGCAGAAGGGGAAGAATAACTGGGAGGGAAAGACCAGTTAGGAGGTGGAGGGCCCCTCACCAAGAGGGCAGGTGCTGAGGACGTCAGAATCGCTGAGGACTGGCCATGGTGCCAGGCTGGATGTGGGGTCCCTGCTAGGGGTTGGGATTGTGGGGAGAGACTCGTGTCCAGCAGGACTGGGGCAGGTGGTTTCCATTAAAATGGCATCACCCATCCATTCAGCCCCTCAGCACTCCGTGAGCTATAAAACACCCAAGAGATGCCAGGAGCTTACTGTTGCCAGAGGGGTGGGGGTGCCTGCATCTCAGGGAGGGCTAAGGATGGGTTAAAGGAGCAGATTCTTCCCCAGTGACTCAAACCTGGTTCGAGGTTTTTGTTTGTTTTTAATCCAGAAAAGTAAAATGACTGTTAACAGAGAAAAGGAAAGATGGGGAGCAGGGAAAATTTCAGAAAGAAAATCTCTATCCCTACATAAATCAAATGTTTTAAAGAAAAAAAAATTTAATCTTGTTAGGTATGAGGGAATGTAAAATAAAACCTGCTTATAAAGTGAAAGACTGAGGATTTTCAAGAAGTTATGCAAGTTTCATTTTAAATGGCACTAGCATATCTCTAAAGTGTGATAGTATCTTGTAGTTTGTAAATGTAGATCATAAAGCTGTTTGTAAACTCTCTTTGTAGATCTCGCATCCACCCTGTAATTTATATGGTGGGACTATAATTTTTCGGTGGGGAAACTGAGGTAAGGCACCTGCCCAGGTCCCCCGGCAGTGAGTGGGAATTGGCACCCTATCTGTCTCCAGGGCAACACAGCCTCCTTCTGCTTAGCTCTGGCTGAAGACGTGGGTGTGGGCAGCCAGTTCTCTGTCCCGTCTCCCAGATGAGCGCTGTTGTTGGAGTCTGATTTGTGAAGCTGTAGCATTGTCTGCAACAGCATCTCCCCAGGGGGAGGGGCCCAGACCGGGGACCCAATGCCTTAATGCTTAGGGAAGTGAAGTCATGTTAGCAAGAGGGCTACTGCCCTCAGGAAAAGCCCATGAGGGAGGCCAGGGAATCTGCGGCTGAATGATGTGGCATTGTGGAGAAGGGCGAAGATGCTGGAGCCCTCTGCCAGGGTTCAAAGCCAGGCCCTGCCACTTACTGGCCATGTTACATTGAATGCTAAAAAAAAAAAAAACTCTGTGTGTCAGTTTCCCTGTCTCCAAAATGGGGATAGTGATCTACCCCACTGATGTCATGAGGGTTAAATGACTCAGTCTATCTGAAATCCTCAGAAGGTGCTTTGCACACATAGTGCTCACTGCCCTCCTCTGGTCTAACACTGAGACTGGCTTCCCAGTGGACCTGGATTGGATCCTGCCAGGTGTGGACCCCTATGCCAGAGGCCGTTGTTGTCCGACATGCAGGGTGATGGATGTGCTTGCTTCATTGGAGCCCCTTCCGACCTTCCCTCCACCTTGCCGTAGAGGAACAGAAGCCAGTGGAGCAGAGGGCTTGATTTCCTGTCCAGGGGCCAGGCAGGGCTGACAGAGCTATCAGGATCTCACCCATAGAAACCAAGGCTTGCAGTTTTGAGATGCCCTTATTCTGAGCTCTGCTCTCATTCTCCATGGCCCTCTCTCCTTTATTGCTTCTGCTTATTTCTTCACTCTGTCTTTCCACAGTCTGTCTCTGTCTCGTGCATGGTGGGGGAGACGAGGTGAGTACTGCCATACGTTTGCACAGTATCCGACGTTGTTAAAAGTACAGCAACATTGCAGTTAACTTTTCTAATAGCAGGTCTTGGATTTCTCCTGTTCTAGCCACCCAGATGACTATCTCAGAGACTTTCCTTACTTGGCTCATTTTAAGGGTCTTCCTAAAATGCATCTGTTCAGAAAATCCAAGAGCCAGATCTGAGGAGAGTTCGTTTTTTTTTTTTAAATGTTTTCAACAATGCTTTAAAGATAAAGTCAGGACTTAGAAGTAGTAAATCATCATCAGTTTACTACTAATAAGCACTCATAGCTCATAATCATGAGATTGCTGTTGTGGCTGGGAAGAATCTGTGGCATCCAGCAGATGGTGGCGAATCCCCTCTCTCTCCCCAGGTGGACATGGAAGCGTTCCTCACACTGACTGACGGTGACTTGAAGGAGCTGGGAATTAAGACAGATGGGTCCAGGCAGCAGATTCTGGCAGCGATTTCTGAACTGAATGCAGGCAAGGTACTGTTCTCCGTTTCTTGTATTTCCATGTTTCAGACATCTGAGAGCTTCACCAGGGTCCTGGGATCTGGAGAAGGTCTTACTTCCTCTCCTCTGTCATATCTGACAGTGAGCAAGCACTCACTGCCTCCCAGCATGGCCTCTTCCCCCATAAAGTTTCTCCCCAGATTGAGCTGAAGTCTTCATTTAGCTAATTCAATGCACAGGGCTAGGTGTGGCCCTCGGGAGCGCTGTGAAAGCAGAGCCTTCGAGGCTTTGACACAGACAGGCCCTGGGGTCAGGCTGGCCTGGGTTTGAATCCCAGCTCCTTCACTTACTCACTGTGTGGGGTGAGGCGAACACCTCTCTGAGCCTCGCTGTCCCCATCTGTAGGGTGGGGATGATGGTGTTGTGTCAAGGACTAAAATGCTCAGCAGAGCTCCTGGCACACAGACAGCCGTCAGTCACTATTGTCGGCTTCCCACATTTTTGTCTCATGTTAAATTTCTCATCAGCTTTAAAGCTAAAAATATCAATGCTCCCACCCTGCGCCCACCCAGAGCCACACACACACTAAAAACAAAAAGAACCACAAAAATAAAAAAGACAAATCACCACTCACTTTGCAAGCTTCATTGTAATTGCTGTTGGGTTTTTGGAACTCCTTTGCTGTCTGCTTTTTTTCTTAATATAGGGTGGCTTTTTTTTTTTTCCAGCAACAATGTGCAGTAGCTGTTTACCTGCTGCTTTTTCACACTTTGCCTAACAGCTTTCCACTTGCTGGACAATAGTCTCATGCCTGGAATTTTGTTATTATGAATATTGCCATAATGGACATCTCTGCCTTTTTACCTTTCCCTCCCTTCCTTCCTTCCTTCCTTCCTTCCTTCCTTCCTTCCTTCCTTCCTTCCTTCCTTCCTTCCTTCCTTCCTTCCTTCCTTCCTTCCTTCCTTCCTTCCTCCCTCCCTCCCTCCCTCCCTCCCTCCCTCCCTCCCTCCCTCCCTCTGTGTTCCACAGTATGCAGAGATACCAGAGAGCATGGCCACTTTTATGGTTCTTTATGTTGCTGGACTATGCACAGAAATATTGAACAGACACATAGCACCAGCAGCAAATAAATATTTACATGGTACTTTATCGTCTACAAATCACTACATATGTTTCCTCATCAGTCCTGGAGACAGCCCAAGGAGGCCGATGTCCTTACACTTACTTTGTCTGGCTGGCAAGGGTGCACAGTCTAGGGAGGGGAGCATGGTGCCCAGGTCACACGGTGGTAGGCAGCGGAGGGAGACTCTAAACCCAGGCTTCCTGGCCTCTTTCTCTTCACCTCTCTGCAGCACTGTGCTGTGCAGAGGCGGCTCCTCTCAGCCCTGCCAGGATTGGAGGCAGTGGTTTTTGTTGTCACTGTCGTCATTCCTATTTCCTGCCTGAAGGCTACGAGGTGATCCTTCAAAGGGATGCCCTTAGCATTGCTTTGGGCATCCCAAGGCCAAGTAGTTTTCCTCCAGTCTTTACTAGTTACTTCTCCTCTGTAAATGGCCGGATTCTAAACATTTCTTGGTTGTTGCATGGGCCTGGACCACCTCACTTTACATATAGGGAAGCCCAGGCTCAGAGTTGGGCAGTGATGCCTGACTTCCGGACCAGCACCGCTTCTGCTCTGCTGTTAGATGTCAGCGGGGAGGGCAGAGGGGTAAGGCAGGTATGGAGGTTGTCAGAGGCAGGCAGATCTCGGCTGTTAGGAAGGGCATCATCCAAGAAACTGAAGCCTGAGGGTGGCTCACAGAAGGCGAATCAACCAGAACAATCTCTAAAGACTGGGGCACCGATTTAGTCATGAAAAAGAGCCTTTATGTCTCAGGCACCGTGTGGGTATTGACCATTCAGAATCACTCTGTGCCTCGCGTTGTGCTCTGAGCATGTCATACATTATAGTCATTCATTTAATCCTTATGAAAGCTGCTGAAGTCAGTTTCAGTTTATAGATGAGGAAACCAAGGCTCAGAGAAGTTGAGGAACTCACCCAAGGACTCCAGCTGCCTCGGTGTAACTAACCCACAGCACATAAAGGAGAGGCAGGTGGTGCTGTGAGAGCTCCTGGCTTGGAGTCAGGGCTGAGAAGATACCCCTGAGGGAGTGGCAAGGCAGCTGAGACCTGAAGCAAGAGTGGAAACCAGTAGAAAAGTGCAGAGCAGGCAGAGGTAGGCACACGTGCAAAGGCCCTGTGGTAAGGTGTACAGTGTGTTTGAAGAATAAAGGAATGACTGGAGCACAGAACAAGAGACATGAGATGTGGGGAAGCCCAAGGGACAGAGCAAGGCACCCAAGGTGGTAAAGGATGACGCCATCAAGTAAGGGAAAGGCCTTTGGGGAGGAGAGGTGGCTGAGGGATGGTGGGGCGGTGAAGGGCTGTGGCCCAGGCGTTAGAGGAACCTTTCTCCTCCTGGCCTCCAGAGGGCAGATGTGTGAACCAAGGAAAGAATGGAGTGGGGAAAATCCAAGCTTAAGCCAGTTAAGGAAGAAGGACAGAAAAGGCTCTGGAGGCAGGGCCAGTGAGAGGACAGGCCGGGAGCTGAGCCACCAGATAGCAACTGCTAATGCTTCCAGAACCTCCCCTCTGCCCTCTGTGACTGTGTCCTCCTTGGCCCAGGATCACAAAAAGCAGACAGACTGGGCTAGTTTGCAAACCTTAGGAAACTTAACTGACATCATCAGAGTGAATGATGTGACATCTTGAGCCCATCCTGATAGAGGACATTGTTCTTAAAGTTTATACAGACTAGAGCCTTTTTTCAGTTTCCTCTCAAATTCATCCCCCCTTCCCCTCATTCCCTGTTCTATGACAGTCTGCATCCTATACTAAACAGGCCCCATCAGGAGAAGCAGAAGGGACAGCTGTTAGTGGTCCTACTTAGGGGCCCAGCTCACCAGCTCCCAACCAAGAGGCCCAGGTGCCTGTGACATGCCAGGCCAAGAGCACCACTCAATCCCACCCATGTCCCTCCAGCAGGCAGCATCCACCCTGCAGTCAGGCAGTTCCACACAGTAATAGGTACAAGGAGAAGGAGCCGATCTGAACCACCTCCCTGGAGAAAGACCCTGTTATTCAAGAGTAAATATAGTACCAGATAAAGTCCTCTGAAAGTGAGGACCGTGTATCATCATGAGTCATCGAGAAAAGGCGTGTTTAGGAGAAATGTAATAGTACAAAAGCAAATTTAACTTCTGCTGCATTATTCTAAGTTAGCACTGCAACTGTGTGCTGGTTCTCAGATGTGCAAAGAGCTCCTCAGGCCAAAGGTGGCTTCCAAGAGCCAGTTCACTGCGCTTACAGCCTTCAGATGCTCTGGGCCTTGGCTCTTCTAGACTGGACTTGCCTGACCTTGACATCAAGGGTTCCTGCCTCTTTGGTTTTGCTATAGGGCATGAACTCTTTGTAACATTCATACTTTTTCTTTTGCAGCGCAAGCTTGGCCAACCAAGAGAGAGTACCCATTATGGCTCTCGTGCTCTGTACACATTGGAGAGCCTGGACCAGGACACATGAGATGGGGAGACCCAGCTTTCCTTCCCTGCAGTGTCTTTCTAGCTGTGGCCCACAGCACACTGATGGGTTTTAGAATCCATTTAATGGGGCATGAGCAGCACATTTTAGGAAATAGAATAGAAAATAGCAACATGCTTTTGCAGATAGGACAAAATGTTTCAGTTATATATGTTTACATGAAAACAGGGTGTGATATAAAATGCATTTTTTACACAATCAATAAGATTGAGCATTTTGGCCTAAAATTTTTTAAGGGAGTATTAACCAAACACCTGGCTCATAATATAATAACATCAGCAAGTCTTATTAGGCATAGTAATATTAGCAAAGCTTGTGGACTCCCAGCCTGCAAGCCATATCACTTCCAGATGAACCCACCCCAGTACTGGAATTGTAATGTGTGCTCGAGTCTGCTCATTAGTTTGTTAGTTTTGGACGAGTTACATATTGGAGGTTTACCAGAAATGAGGAGTTAGTTGGTTCTAAGTCATTGTTTCTTTCTGTTGCCCTTTTTTTGTGGTTGTCAGTGCAGTGCATATGATTTTATTAAATTTACACAGTACCAAAATGGTGAAAAGAATTTCTTTAAGAAATCACAATCCAATCGCTCAGAGGCCAACACTGTTCACCTTTGGGCAGATTACTCTGTAGTGTTTTGTGTCCTTTTTCTTTGTTTTTTCTTTTTTAAAGAGATGGGGTCTTCCTGTGTTGCCCAGGCTGGCCTCAAACTCCTGGCCTCAAAGGATCTTCCCACCTCAGTCTCTTCAGTAGCTTGGATTATGAGCACGCATCACCACACCCTTAAATTTTTTTAAAAATATGACTGAGATAAATTTGGGTCTGTAATTTTATCTCCTGCTTTCTTTAATATGAAATATATGCAGCTACTCATGTCATTAAGAACTCTTTTTCACATAAATTTGCATAGATGTGCTAAAATTAATTTTTAAAAAATTCCTACCTGTTGGTTATGTAGATTTTCAAACTTTGTATAAATGGTGTTGCAATGGACAGCTTTGTGTCTAAGGCCTTCTAATCATCTCCTCACAGTAGATGTCTGAAAGTGGAATTACTGAATCAAAGAGGCGGAATCAAGGTATATGTACATCTGAATAACTTTCTGGAAAGAGCCAGTGAACAGTTCCACTGGCTGTGAGTATGTGAGAGTTTGTTGTTCGTTTCACTGCAGCTTTGCCAGTATTACATCAGTTTGTTTTTTAGTCTTTATTAATTTGATAGGCAAAAAAAGGTACCTTGTTTTAATTTGCGTTTTTTGAAATACTAGATAGGTGAACCTTTTTTCTACATTTAATGGCTGGTTTTTTTTCCCTTTTGAGAGTTATCAGGCAGGTCCTTTGAAACTCAGGGGTTTTTAAAGGCAATTATCATTATCATCTTCAATCAGTTGTAGATGCAGGAAACAATTACGGTTTTAATCATCTGCACCTCCCTCCTAAGGTTAGCAGGCAGCGAGGGCCGGAACCCTGTCTTGCCCTGACCTCATTTCTCAGGCAATTAAGGCTAAGGTGGTGTTTAATAATAAAATTGTTGTCAACCCTTCCATTTACACTTTAGCCCTCTGCAGTTTGCACAGTGCCACCCCATTCATTATCTCAGGGTGAGCTTCAGTGCAGCCCTGGCAGGTCACATTATCCCCATTTTACAGATACTTAGCGGAAAAGGGGCGGGCCTGGGATGCTGGCGCTAATCAGTGATAGAGTAGGGATTCCAGATGCTCTGACCTGGCATCCAATGCTCTGTCATACCCTCCAGCCTTTGGATTGTGTTGATGGAATCTGGAGGGCATTTTTCCAGCTTATTTAAAATTGTTTGGATGGGTTGGGATGAAGGGAGAATCTTACTGTCCTCTTGAGTCTAGGAGGCCTCATCAGCACAAGACGTGTCTGTGGGGGGGTCTGGAGAGGGGCCCCTCTGGCCTATAGGGAGCCCATGAAATGAAAGAAAGTTTGAAGTCTGGGCTCATTCAGTGGATTTTCCCCCCTTTTCACTCTTAGTAGAGAACAGTCTGCCAGAGATGATACATTTTTAATTTAATTTACATTTTGACCATATTTATTAATTTTTAAAAATATGTTTAATCTGCTGCTGCCCTCTGAGGATAGGACCTGTCTGCCTCCAGCTACCCACACAAGGTCTGATGGGGAAATGTGCTAAAATTAATTTTTAAAAATTTCCTACCTGTTGCTTATACAGATTTTCAAACTTTATATAAATGGTGCTGCAATGGACAGCTTTGTGTCTGAGGCCTTCTGACAATCCCGTAGCCATCACCTGAGGGACTGTTATCATCCCTGTTTTGTAGATGAGGAAACCAAGGCCCAGGGAGATTAAGTATCTTGCTCAGGGTGACCCTGCTAGCAAATGGGAGAAATGGGCTCTAAACCTAGACTGTGACAGGGTCTCGCTCTATTGCCCAGGCTGGCCTTGACCTCCTGGGCTCAAGCAATCCTCCCACCTCAGTCTCCAAGTAGCTGGGACTACAGGTGCATGCCACCATGCCCAGCCCAGTCTCTGTTCTTTGTTGTTGTTGTTGTTTTTAATTTTTTATTTCCATAGATTATTGGGGAACAGATGGTGTTTAGTTACATGAGTAAGTTCTTTAGTGGTGGTTTGTGAGATTTTGGTGCACCCATCACCCAAGCAGTGTACACTGCACCCTATATGTAGTCTTTTATCCCTCACCCCCTTCCCATCCTTTCCCCCTCTATCCCCCAAAGTCCATTGTATCATTCTTAATGCCTTTGCGTTCTCCTAGCTTAGCTCCTACTTACACGTGAGAACATACGATGTTTGGTTACTTCAGTCCTGAGTTACTTCACTTAGAATAATAGTCTCCAGTCTCATCCAGGTCACTGCAAATGCCATTAATTAATCCCTTTTTATGGCTGCGTAGTATTCCACCATATATATATACACACACACACACACACCCCCACAGTTTCTTTATCCACTCAATGATTGATGGGCATTTGGGTTGGTTCCATGATTTTGCAATTGTGAATTGTGCTGCTATAGACATGTGTATGCAAGTATCTTTTTCATATAATGGCTTCTTTTCCTCTGGGTAGATACCCAGTGGTGGGATTGCTGGATTAAATGGTAGTTCTACTTTTAGTTCTATAAGGAATCTCCATACTGTTTTCCATAGTGGTGGTACTAGTTTATATTCCCACCAGCAATGTAAAAGTGTTCCCTTTTCACCACCTCCATGCCAGCATCTACTGTTTTTAAATTTTTTTTGTTATGGCCATTCTTGCAGAAGTAAGGTGGTATCACATTGTGGTTCTGATTTACATTTCCCTGATCATTAATGATGTTGAGCATTTTTTCTTTTCTTTTTTTTTTTTTTTTTGAGACGGAGTCTCTGTCTGTCGCCCAGGCTAGAGTGCAGTGGCGCGATCTCGGCTCACTGCAAGCTCCGCCTCCCGGGTTCACGCCATTCTCCTGCCTCAGCCTCCCGAGCAGCTGGGACTACAGGCGCCCGCCACCTCGCCCGGCTAATTTTCTTGTATTTTTAGTAGAGACGGGGTTTCACCGTGTTAGCCAGGATGGTCTCGATCTCCTGACCTCGTGATCCACCCGTCTCGGCCTCCCAAAGTGCTGGGATTACAGGCTTGAGCCACCGCGCCCGGCCGTATTTTTTCATATGTTTGTTGGCCATTTGCATATCTTCTTTTGAAAATTGTCTATTCATATCCTTAGCCCACTTTTTGATGGGATTGTTTGTTTTTTTCTTGTTGATTTGGTTGAGTTCATTGTAGATTACGGATATTAGTCCTTTGTCAGATGTATAGATTGTGAAGATTTTTTTCCCACTCTGTGGGTTGTCTGTTTACTCTGCTGACTGTTCCTTTTGCCATGCAAAAGCTCTTTAGTTTAAGTCCCAGCAATTTACCTTTGTTTTTATTGCATTTGCTTTTGGGTTCTTGGTCATGAAATCCTTGCCTAAGGGTTTCATGTAGAAGGGTTTTTCCAATGTTACCTTCTAGAATTTTTATAGTTTCAGGTCTTAGATTTAAATCCTTAATCCATCTTGAGTTGATTTTTGAATAAGGTGAGAGCTGAGTATCTAGTTTCATTCTCCTACATGTGGCTAGCCAAGTTATCCTAGCACCATTGGTTGAAAAGGGTGTCCTTTCCCCACTTTATGTTTTTGTTTTCTTTGTCAAACATCAGTTGGCTGTAAGTATTTGGGTTTATTTCTGGGTTCTCTATTCTGTTCTTTTGGTCTACGTGCCTGTTTTTATACCAGTACCATGCTGTTTTGGTGACTGTGGCCTTATAGTATAGTTTGAAATCAGGTCATGTGATGCCTCCAGATTTGTTCTTTTTGCTTAGTCTTGCTTTGGCTATGTGGGCTCTTTTTCAGTTCCATATGAATTTTAGAATTGTTTTTTCTAATTTTGTGAAGAATGATGGTGATATTTTGATGGGAATTGCATTGAATTTGTAGATTGCTTTTGGCAGTATGGGCATTTTCACAGTATTGATTCTTTCCATCCATGAGCATGGGATGTGTTTCCACTTGTTTGTGTCATCTATGATTTATTGCAGCAGTGTTTTCTAGTTTTCCTTGTAGAGGTTTTTCACCTCCTTGGTTAGGTATATTCCTAAGTATTTTATTTATTTATTTATTTATTTATTTGCAGCTATTATAAAAGGGGTTGAGTTCTTGATTTGATTCTCAGCTTGGTCGGTGTTGTATAGAGGAGCTACTGATTTGTGTATATTAATTTTGTGTCCGGAAACTTTGCTGAATTCTTTTATCAGTTCTAGGAGCTTTCTGGAGCTGTCTTTAGGGTTTTCTAGGTAAACAATCATGTCATCAGCAAACAGCGACAGTTTGACTTCCTGTCTGGTTGCTCTGGCTAGGACCCAGTCTCTGTTCTTAATCTCTGAGTATTGATGCCTCTGAGCCTGGTATGCAGTGATGATGTTTTCTGGGCTTAACGGAACATTCACATCCACCCTCTTTTCTCATCTGAAAATGTGTGTATAGGGGGCAGGGGGCGTTGTAGGAATAGAGTGAGAAGTGAATCTCTGTGAAGACAAATCTGGCAGCTTTTGGGCAAAGGGAAGCAAAGGCAGTTTAAACTCTTATCCTGTAGCAGAAGGAAACTGGGCTCCCGTTGAATTTTCTGAAAATCTGAGGACTGGAAAGATGCACAGAGGCGCAGGAAAGGAGACCTCGAATCTGGACCATGCGACTCGGGAAGAGTCAGTCCTGCCCCGGGCTCAGCCTCCCGCTCTGTCCAGGGGTTTGGGGTCCTGCATCCCAGGGCCTCTGCAGCATTGACAGGCTATGATGTTGGGTGCTGGGGAGATTCTGACTCAGTATGTTTTTATTGAACTCAGTACTCTTTCAATTAGGTAATTTATTTTCCCCGAGACGCCCATGGGTTTTTCAAGTATGAGTTGAACATTAACAACACTGTGTCAATTGAATTAATGGTTAAAAGGTTTAATAAGACTTTCTGTGTCTGTTTTCAATTTCCTCCGCAGGGACGCGAGAGACAAATTTTACAGGAAACCATTCACAACTTTCACTCTTCCTTTGAGAGCAGCGCCAGCAACACCAGGGCCCCTGGCAACAGCCCCTGTGCGTGATCTTCCTTCCCGCAGCCACCAGCGTGAGCTCTCTGAATCCCGGGACCCCTTCACATGGCCATGGCCCCAGCCCTGCCCCCGTCACACTGCTGTTCCTTAGTCACGTTGTTCCCTTTGTTCGGGATGCCTGCTCCACATCCACTGCATTCGTTGGTAGTACTTGTTGCTGCAACGAACTTCAACACACAGAGACAGATTCCCATGTAGCAGTCCAGTGGGGGTGCTTCTGGTTGGCAGGTTGGTTCACTCAGTGATGCAGGCACTCAACTCCTTTCATCCTGTGCTCCGCCCTCCCTGGGAGCCTCAGAGTTTGCTTCTGGCTGGCAGCAAGGGAAAGGGACGATGGAGAAGGCATGGCTGCTTCTTACCTGCTTTGCTCTTAACCGACACACATCACTCCTGCTCACGTCCCCTTGGCTGCTGTTAGTCATGTGACCCCACCTGGATGCAGAGGAGGCCGGGATGTGCAGTCTCCACATAGTGGCTTCCCAGCAACAACTTTTGACTTAGATGGGGGGTATGTATTATGGTGAGAGGTTAGCCCTCCTGCCACATCGTCCCTTAAAACTTCTAACTTGTCCCTCCTGGTCCAAGTCACCTGTCAGATGGAGTCTTTTTTGACCCCCTTTCAGCCGCTGGGTCCCTCAGTGCTATGTGTGTGACTGCTCTAGCATTCCACTGCCCCTGCTGCTACAGCTTACAGCATGCGTTCAAGATGTGTATGTCAAACGCGTTTTTCTTTATTGCAAAGACAGTCTATTATAGAAGGAAAGAAGTGGAGGCCTGCTGTGTGGATCCCTTCTTCTTCCTAACTTTCAGTTTCCTTATCTGCAAAGTGGAGGGTCAGACCAGATGATGCTCTGGTACTCCACAGTGCTCACCCGTATATCACTGCAGGGCTTTCTGCACTGAAAGTGGAAGCAGAAGACTAATGGGTCATATCGTGAAAGTCCTCTGGTGCTCAAAGGTTCTAGGCAAAGAAGTGAAAATTTGGAATTTTTTCTACATCCTGTCAATGCTGTGTTCCTCAAAAGGGAATTGTCTTGTGTTGTTTCCTACCATATCATATTATACTAAATTAGAGGGGCCCTGACTTTTAAAACCCGGTGGCTTTCTGAAATATTTTCCAGTGAGTGACTAATTCAGCCAGTGCTTGTTGCATTTATGTTAGATACCAGGTGCCGAGTGTGCAGACACCATCCAGAGCCTTCAGGCTCTCGACGGGCAAGAGAACACCTGTAAATAGATGGTCCCGACATTGAGAAGCAGCATGGTAGAGTGGGCAGACCTTGTGCTCTGGACTCAGGTTCAAAGTTCAGATGCAGCTCAATGGCCTCTTATTTGGAGCTTAGAACCAGTGTGCCCAAAGTGCTGGGTCTGCACAGAATTCTAATCTCTACTCTGAGCAGTGCTGAGCCACAAGTTGGTCTCCTTGGGAGGTGCCATCTCTCATCTGTCTCTCCCCCAGCCATGAAAGCCCACTCCCCTATGCTGGCTTTCAGAGGATGTCGTTATCTTACTGCCCAGAGCCTCGTCGTTTTCTTCCCCTGCCCTGATAGTGGGTGTTTTTCCTCTAAATCCTCTCAGCCTTCCACCCACAGAAGCCAACTTTCCACAGGACTGAAGACAAAGTATTTCATTTAGCTGTTACTGACAGACACCTATACAAAGGTGTCTCATGTTCCAGCCTTTTTAAGGAGACAACTCATTCGTCCCCTACTGTGTGCTGCAGCTTTATCTTTGTCATTCCATCCTCATGGCCACCCTGGAGGGGGCATCGTGTAACCTCATCTCGCACATTGGGAACTGGATGCTTAGGGAGAGGGAAGCTGCTTGCCAGTTAAACAGCCCAGAAGGAGCAGATCTGGGCTCAGAACTGGACCTGGTGGGCTTGCAAGCCTGTGCCTTTTCCACTAACTCCTATAGACTCTCGGAGCTAGAAGCACTTCAGATTCTTGTTTTAATTTACTGATGGCTTCAGGGGTTAACAGTAGGCCTAGAATTGTTTGCTTCTGAAATTCATGGCCCCTGACGTTATGTACTTTGAGGTTTTGTGCCTGCTTTTTGCTGTGGTGCTGTTTTTTTCATAACCATATACTGGTATAGCTTCCACTCAGTAAGTCTGATTGAACCCCAATGATACACAGCTGTGCCGGGGGGTCACCTTCCCACAAATGTAGACCTCCATGAACTCAGTGGATGACCCTGGATGGAGCGGGGCTATTCCCGTTTTGCAGACAGGACAGCAGAGGCTCCAGACAATGCTTCTCTTTTCTTTTTCACTGGACTCAGGTGTCCAAGGCTTTTCCGCCTAGGAAGTTTGTGTGCTGATTCACAAGAGGTCCCTGGCACCCTTTCTGGGCATGTTTGGATGCGGATGATAGGGAAGAGAAAGGGCACCCCAATGGGGACATGTGCACAGGCAGCACGGAGCGTGCAGGTTATAGATCGTCAGGGAGGAGGGGTCGTTTGGGTGCTTATTTTTGTGATTTTTGGTCCTTGATCACCCCCTTCCCTTCCCACATGTGTCCCCAGCCTGCCTCCAGGAGGCTGCGCCCCCCCCCCCCAACAAGAAGCACCTCCCTTGCTCGGTGACCTTCACCAGCATTTCCCAAAAGTGTGCTCCTTGGAACCCTAGTTCCACAGGATGTTAATAGGTTTTCCATAAAGAAAAGTAGGGTGCGTATGTGAAAGTGGGGTGAGGTTCCCTGTCAAGTAGGTTTGGCAGACACCAAGTTAAAGCGAGCTACGTGATCATCTTTGCTGCAGGCCTCTCATAACCTTCAGCATGCCCACACGTGTCAGGCCTCTTCACAGGACCAAGAAGCTCGTAGCGTCTCCCACATTACTCTCATCACTTCTCCAAGGTGCTTTTGCAAGACTGGAATTCCTTGGACACCATTGGGGAAGCCCCGCTTTGACTGGAACAGTGGCAGGCAAGAGGCCTCGCAGCCCTGGGAGTGGGTCAGGGCCGTTGGTGGTCACCTTTTTGTCCCCAGCAGCTCTCTGCAGAGGTGGTCTGCTTGGCAGTGGGACGTCGGGACGGGGCCTTCTTTGAGATGGCAGGGTCCCTGTTCCGAAAGCTCTCCAGCCTTGAGGGCATTGAGCTCAGGCTCCACCCTGAGCTCTCCTGTAGGGTGGAGGGCATTGTTTCCCAGCACCCAGGCAGTGTCTTGCTGGCGTGTCCTGGGTACTGGATGTCCAAGTTCCCGCTGGCCACAGAGGGCTCCTGCCTCTAGTTCAGCGCCGCAAAATTGTATGGAGGCCAGCTGGTTTTGTGAGGAGAATGTTTACTTTTTAATTCTTTTGGTTACCAAACATTTACTGAGCATCTACCCTGTACCAGCCCCACTCGTATGCTTTGCCTCCAAAGATGAAAAAGGACTTCTCTGCCCTCAAGGGAACCCCATAGTATCTTAGAGGAGACAAGCACGTCTGTGAGATGGTGTGGTGATGAAGCGTGTTGGGTATATGGCTCAGGGAAAGTCATCGATGATGGCTCAGACTCTGCCTGGGCAGACCCCAGAGGAGAGAGCTGGAGTGGGGCCTCGAAGGGCAGGTTTAGGCAGGAAAGAGAAAGGGCATCCCAACCGGGGCATGTGCAAAGGCAGCACGTAATGTGTAAGTTCTAGATCGTCAGGGAGGAGGCGTCAGTTGGGTGCGTGTTTTTCTGGTTTTGGTCCTTTGAAATGAGTAGAAGCAACCTGTTACCCTGGAAAGAGCTCTGGACGTAGTCAGACCTAGCGCTGCGTGATGTTGAGCATGTTTCTTACTCCCTTTGAGTCTCAGTTTCCCTTTTGGTTACAAGGGGATAGCAGCCCCCACAGATCAGGTGAAAGTGAAAGCCCTTTTCACACTGTGGAGCAGTGCAGATGTGGGAAACCTCAAAGATGGTTGCACATTTTAAATCCTTTCATCTCATCTCTCTTCTTTCTTCTCTCCCTTCTGCCCTGACGTAGCCATGGCTGGGTGGGTGAGGCCAGAAGAAACTCCCTCCGGCAAGAGGTAGCAGCTGCTGACGTGGCTCTGCTGGCATCGGAGCCCACAGAAGTGAGGAGTGGCCGATGGACCTGTCCCCCAAATGTGCCTGACTCTGGGTCTTGCTGTCAGTGGGGTTCCCAGCACGGCAGACAGAAAGGTAGTTTGGCCAAGTCGTAGAAGCTGATCCAGCGGGTAAAAAGGGGGCAGGGAACCCGTCTCTTTTGCTCTTGCCTCGGAGCTGCCTGAAGACATGGGCCAGGCTGGAGGCTGGACAACTTTGGACAGATACTCTGAGCTGTGCTTCCAAGTAAATGCCTCCTGAAGAGCCCGGGACCCTTCCTGGGAGAATTCTGCAGCCAGAATGAAGGTGCCATCAGCAGCAGGTGCTGTGAAGCACTCTCCTGTCGCTGTCCTTGTCCATTCCTAGCAAGTTAATCGTGTCTTGTTAACCAGCAGTTCCTGTTCAATGTGTAAAGAGACCTGATATTTTCCCTAATAAAGCTGATACCAAATTTTGCAGGCCTGGCCTGCAAAAGGAATCTCCCTGAGTGAGGTGGATCCTCTGGCCTCAGGGTGCTCTGCTCCTCCTTAACATGTAGCCTGAGTGGATTTAGTCCCTGCCTTAATTTCAGCCCCCCAGCGGAGAATCCAGTCCCAAAAATAACATTTGTTGCCAAAGCTTGGGAATGACAGAAGGGAAATCCACACAGAATCACAGGTAGTGAGCTCGAGCACAAAGCCCAGTTCATTGTCCTCGGCTCTCCTGCCTGGCACCGCACTTCCTTCCTAAGGCTGAGACCACATCTCCCTGCCCTTGAGAACTCCCTTTCCTCCAGGACCCCCGCCAACTTGGGGCCCTGTCCAGCAGAGTGGAGCCGTCTCGCATCAGCATAGGGACCCTCCCAGGTGTCCATTTCCTGCTGGAGCCTTCTCCAGGGCAGAGACACAGGGCATGGCCGTCCTTGTCAGGGAGACTCTGTCTCTACCTCCAGGTGGCTGGAGTGGGTTTGGCCTTCCCCTATAGGGCCCTCACTAGGGCCACTGTATCCACTGCCAGGAGTCTAGAATGTCATTTTAGTTTCTGCCCAAGAGAGTGAGTTTCCATTTTCCTCACCATAGACACTTTTTATTATTTTATTGTTATGTTTATGCGGGGACTTAATTCTTTGAAAGATTATTGTTTGTCGGCCTGTGTGTATTAAATGTTGTGAAGTTATCTTCCCACTTTGACTGCATTCATCCAAGGCATAAAACACTGTCCAAATGCCTGCCTGTCATGGCTGCTATGGAGCGAGCCCCTGGGGCTACCAGGCGCAGCTTCTAGAAGTCACCTTGCCTCATCTTCACAGGAACCCTGTGAGGCATCCTGAAACTCCTCTTTCTGTCAGTGTGGTGACTGTGGCACACAGATACTAACCAACTTTGCCGAGGTCACACAGCTGACAAGGAACAGTCTGGTCTGAGTGCAGGCCTCACACTCCCTAGTGTCTTGCTGCCTGTTGTCAGCACAGAGGGGAACGTGGAATTTGAATAAGCCCAGTCAACAAGACAAATAAACGAAACCTGTTGTTTAGCCTCTGCAACTTGTTCACGATTTGGAGAGGAGGGCTTCTGAAAGCTATAAATAGCTTGGTGATTCTCTGTTTCTTTTAGGAATTCTAAACAGTGGCCTGGCACGGCGGCTCATGCCTATAATCCCAACACTTTAGGAGGCCGAGGCAGAAGGATCACTTGAGGCCAGGAGTTCAGGGTTGCAGTAAGCTATGATCACACCACTACACTCCAGCCTGGGCGACAGAACGAGACCCTGTCTCACAAGAATAGTAAGAATTCTTGCAAGTTGGGACTGCCTTGTTTATGCTTCCCCGGTCCCAGTAGCTTAGCCCTAGGGGCCCTTAGGAAGGTGATGGGAGGAAGCTGGGGGGCCTTGGAGGGTGGGGCAAGGGTCTGGGGAGGCCATGGGCACAGGACCAGCACTCCACAAGAAAGAACGTTCCAGGGATCTGAGCTGCCCGGGGACGGGAGCATTCTTCAGGCAGGAACAGAAGCTAGGCCAGCCTGTGCCAGGGCAGCTAGAGAAGGGATGCAGACTTGGGCTGGGGATTGGACCAAATCAGTGGTCCCCACGCACCAGTACCAGGTGGAGGTGATAATGAGAAAAGCAAGAACGAGGCCATGAGTTTGACACTGGATATTTCCATTTTACATGCTGGCCTTCATTCCAACACAAGTCCCTCCTACTTTGGGAGAGGCTGAGTGTGGTGATGATAGTTTTAGTTTTACTGGTGTGTGAAATCCAAAAGTTTGAGCAACACTGTTCTAGGTCACTTTTGTGATCCCTTCCAGCCCGGTGGTTCTATGAAAAGCTATAAAAAGAAGGGGGAGTGGCTCCTCAATAAGTTCAGAGTAGAATGGCCATGGAACCCAGCACGTCCACTCTTACACATATGCCCCAGGGAACTGAAAAGAGGTATTTAAACAAAAGCTTGTATGTGAATATTCATAGCAGCACTATTCACAGTAGACAAAAGGTGGAAACAACCCAAATGTCCAATGGATGGATACACAAAGTTTACATCCACACAATGGAATATTATTCAGCCATAAAAAAGAACGAAGTTGATACATGCTGCAACCTGGGTAAACCTTGAAAACAGTAGGCTAAGTTAAACCAGACACCAAAGGCCACATATTCCATGATTCCATTTATGTGGAATGTCCACAACAGGCAAATCCATGGAGAGAGCAGGTTCATGGTTGTTGGGCTGGGTTGAGAGAATGGAAACTGACTGCTTAATCCTTTCAGGGTGATGATGAAGTTGTAGAATTAGCTAATGGTAATGTACAACGTTGTGAATGTCCTTAATGCTACTGAACTATAGACTTAAAATGGCTGGTTTTATGTTACATATGTTTCCATAATTTTTTTAAAATGTTGGGGCAGAGTGTGGGGGCGGGGGTGGTGTGGGCGTGCCCGTGACCTGGCTGGTGTTTTGCCTTCATTGAGTCTTGTTCATCTCTACCATGCCGTTCAGTGTGACAGGTGTGTGACCCTTCTAGGGTCTTTCCTTTCCTCTCCCTCCCACATACATGTGCCCCTTTGTCAGAGAGGTCTAGATAAACTGAGGGTCTTCAGCCGGTATCTCCAGAGCCCAGCACAGAAAATGCTTTGAGAATGAGCCAGCGAATGAGGTGGGGCTGCCTGGTCCTGGTCCCGTGGAGGGGAGAGGTCAGGACGTTCTCAGGGCACCAGCTCATCTCGCCTGCTCCGCGCCCCTTCACCACTCCTCTGGTTCTCATTTCCTGTCTCAGCATGGCTCAGAGCTTCTCCGCCTCATGTGCTCACAGCTCTTTAGCAGGATAATTGTCTCCACTTTCATCATGACCCGAACACTCCCTTTGAGTCCGAAGATGAGTGTTCCCTGAAGCGCCCAGGCATTGGAGTGGACACCCACTTGACTGACCTGTTCAGTTGTGGGTGCCCTCGAGGCAGCTGAGGCTGCCGTGTGGACTCCCATGGACTTCTGTCCCCCGCCTCAGCCACAGCCCTTGGCCTCTCCTTCCGCACAGTCCTGCATTTCTTCTTTCCTTCCACAGGTGTCTGTCCCAAGACCAGTCCCTAAGCAACAGGCTGCAGGCTCTGCTTCACCTCAGAGTGCACTTCCCAGGGAACCTGGCCTGTGACAAGGGGCTTTCTAAACTGTTGGGTGTGTGTGTGGAGGGGAACCTTGGCGACGAAGAAGGAGCTGAAGCTGGAGGCTGCACACCATTGTCACTGCAGCTTCTGTAGGGTGACTTCATGGGTGCCACATGACTAGGAGGCCCTATGGGGGTGCTGACAGCCTTTCTCGGGTAGGCGAGCACATCCATGCAGCAGACACTGATGGCGCACCCTCGTAGGCACGGGGGATGCACCAGGGAGCAAAGCAAATTCCCTGCCCTCTAGGAGCTTGTGATCCACTGGTGTCACAACACCCCGGCTCACAGGGCTGCTGTGAAGACTCACGTTGTTCAATGCCGAGGCCATCCTTGGGCACAGAAGCTTTTAATCATTTTCTCACTGTTTCTTGAAGGGCATAGGAGCTCCTCAGCAGCAGCCACCGTGCCCCTGGAGCTGAGAGCAGGCAGAGAAGCTGGGATATGGACCTGTGGCAAGGCCCAGGGATGCACCGGCCAGACTTACTGCAAGAATGAATGGAAAATATTTGTTAATTTGGTAGCAATAAATGCACATAATTTAGTTTACAAACCATAGTCACATAAGGAAGAATATGGAGCAAAGGAAACCGGGGGAAGCATGAAGTGCAGGCTGTTTTTAGAACCGCGTGATAGGTCTCCGTTGATCCCCTGTCTGTCATGGACTTAAACATAGGCCACTTACCGTTCCTGGGTCACACTGACTTAGCTTTTAATTTAAAGTTCATTTTAAAGAGTTCACGAGTCATTATCAATAAATTTTTTTGGTTGTGCAAGATGTAACACATTGATGTTTTTATGTCCTCTATTGAGAGCAAGATCAGGGAGAGCTTTCACCAGAGCCCCGTAAGAGTTCCAGGCTCTGCAGAGCCCAGGGCTCGGGCCGAAGGAGCCCTTCTGACAGAAATCTCACACCCCGTTAAAACCACCCAAGGGGCTCCTGCTCACCTGCAGTGAGCTCTTCAAGCTTCTTGAGCTTTCTACTGCTGGGGGCATGGCTCTTTGCATGACTGATCACTCATAACACCTGCGTGGGGCTTTCCTAGCTACAGCCTTGCTACTCAAAGTGTTGTCCATGGACACTTGTGAGAAATGCAGGCCCTGCAGGGTCCCCAGGGGATGCGTATGTGCACTGCAGTGTGAGAGGCGGCGCACTTAATCTTCTCAAGCACCACATGCGTGTGAGCACTGATGCTGTTCCCTCCTACACCGGGGGAAGCCGGCTCCGCAGGCAAGATGACCCACCCGGAGTCACACAGGTAGGGCAGAACTGAGACTCACCCTGCCTTCCCAGGTCTCCCTTCAACACCAGTAAGCATTTCTTCTGGTTGTACATGCATGCTTAATCCTCTCATCCACCCAGAGGTGTCATTACTACAACCCGTGTTACAAATGAGCAAAGTAAGGCACAGAGAAGTGAAGTAACTTGCTTAAAGTTGCCATGCCTTGATTAGACCTGATTTATTTGTGGAAATGATCATTTAGGAATAAGCATAGTAGGTGATCTGCAGGGCAGGGTATTCATATTCATCCTGGTGCAATAGAGGTCCCGAATCATGAAACCTGGGTTTGACTTCTACCTATACCATCAAGGGCTGAAAGCGCAGATGGCCTCATCTCTGAGGCCTCAGTTTTCCCATCTGTAGGATGGGGAGTTAGCAAATGCTATCTGGCAAAGCTGTGGTGACGATTAAATGAGGTAATAACTGCTGGAGTATATTGTAAACTGTCAGATGCTGTGCACATGCTGGTTACTGGCTTTATTCTCCATGGGCCCAACATAGCACGATGGTGGAAGAGGAAGAAGCTTGGAGAACAGGGAAGTTGCAGTAGGTGGAACCTCAGGGTTGCCATGGGAACCAAAGCTCTGAGGCTGATCAAGGCAGGAAATACCATCTGGTTTTAGACACCAAAAAGCTTCGACTCACACTGGACTTATTTCTGTAAACAGCAGAATTAACATCATCCTCTAGCAACGACGTCAACCCAGACAATCTGGAGATTATTTGTCTTTCTCCTGATTTCCGTGATCAGATCTGGACAAAGTGCCTCAGGAACTCCATATTCATTGCCTGTCACTTCCAGAGAAATGTGGACAATAAGTCTGAGCTTAAATGGAAGAAAAACACTCAACCCCTTCTCTTCCCAGGCTTTGCAAGCTCAGGAGGAAAGCTGGAGGTGGTACCCAGGGACAGCAAGGGCGGGGAGCTGGGGTCCCAGTGGGTGCTAAAGCTGGAAAGGCATTTAGAGAGCATCCCGTCTTTCCTCCAAGTGATGGGGGATAAACACCCAGAATGAGATGGTGCCAGCCCAAGGTCACACAGCAGATCAGTGACAAACTTGCACCTAAGTCTCAACTTTAAATGCACTGTTTTTCCACTCCACCAATCACATCTTCCTTTAATATTTGTTCCAGCATTGTAGTGATGCTCCCCAGGAAACATTAGACTTGGGATTTCTCTGGTTCCCTATGGGCTCTACAAGAGGAGAAGCAGAATATTTCTTGAGTCCTACACCTCCCGGGGATTTCACACAGGAAGCCATCGTTTCTTTGTTGTTTTCTTGGGAGAAACAAGATTTCTGTAAACTCCGTGAGACAAAATGGTTCAGGGTGAAATTTTAAAACTAAGAGGGCTATGCCTTAAAGTTTTCAAAATCTAGAGGAATATCCCCGGTTCAGTGCAGCCCCAAATTTGGCAGAGGTCTCATGGGATGAGGGCTTTTCTCACGGGGCTGCTAGGAATGATTTAAGCAGACAGCATTGCTGAGATTGTAGGCTCAGGGTGACATGTGCTGTGCTGAGCAGCCTTGCTTGCCCTCTCTGAGCCTGTTTTCCTCATGTGCACTCTAAGACAGGTTTGATGTCACCATCTCTGAGGTTTCTTCCAGCTTTGACATTCTGTGACTTGATAATCATTTTCTAAGAAAGGAAAGGAGATTCATTGCTCCTGGAGTCACCTGATGCTTTGTTCATCTGCTGACATGAACCTGTGTTGAGAGGGATCAGCCCTGGGCCCTTCAGTGCTTGCCAACTGGGACCTGGGAGTTTCCTATGAATGGAGCTCAGAGGGAAAGGGTCTCTATCCAGTCTCAAGGGGAGGGCAACACCTGAACCTGCCATCCCCCGTCATGGCCCCAGGATCATTAGCCTGAGCTGGCAAGTGACACCTGAGGGTAGCTGCCACGGCTCCTGTCCTTCCACGCTGTATTTACTCCAAGTCACCCCAATACATCCTCAGATACCCAGGCTGTGCCCTCAGCACCTCCGTCCTGTGTCCACCGGTGGGGTTCCAGGCAGCTTCATCTCCTGGGAGTGGAGTGAGGGGGCTGAGGAGCTGGACAATCTCCCAACCCCCCAGAACTCAGGGAAAGCCTCCGTCTTGGTCAGTGCCCTTCCCTGTGTGCCACTGAGGGCTGTGGCTGGGTCCTATTGTGTTAATGGAAGATACATCACTAAGGCTGGGCTGTCTCTCACCTTCTGCTCCTTGGGATAGACAAGGTCTTCCTACCCCTTTACCACTTGCTAGGAGCCATGGAAACCACTTCAGAGCTGTCTCAGGGGACCCTCTGAGCCTCTGCAACTGAGTTTGGAGATCTCTGGGGTTGCCAGAGTGTAGAGAACTGCCTCAGCTGAGGGGAGGGAAGATCTGGAAAGCACTGTCTGAAATTTGTTTCTAACCTGGTTCCCAGGGCAGGAAAATGGGATGCTTCAGTGTCAAATAACTTGACAAACACAAAATAGAAAAGCTAGGATCCCCAAAGCAGAGAGCTGCATGTTTCCAGTCCGGCTAAGGGAAGGGGAATAATAATCCTAGCTGTGTAAGCCTGAAGAAGTTACTTAATCTCTCTGAAACTCTGAATCTCTCAGTCTTCCCACCAGTAAAATGGGTATAATAAATTTATCCTTGTATGGTGGTTGTGAGGATTAAATGAGAAAAAGCATCCCCAGTGCCTAGCACTTAGTAGGTGCTTAAAAATTTGTATAAGTTGTAAAGCACTTCCATTTCCACCCTGCAAGTGAAACTTCTTAAGGAAAAGTGTGTATGGTAAATTGCATTTTATAGGCCAGGCAAAACTGCAGCTCCAACAGGTGGGATGACTTGTAGAAGGATCACAAGTCAGCTCCATGTTAGACTGGTGTCTGTCTGACATCTGAGTTCAAAGCTCTTTCTGTCTTTCCATAACCATAATATGTATCACTTTCTGAAATTTTTTTAAATTAAAGGAATGAAAATGAACTTGAGGCACGTTTATTCCCTTGAGACATGACACCTGAGGAAGGTGAGAACTGAGAAATCCTCACTTTCAACTTTTTACTTGCTTCCTTTTCTTGCAGTTCTGAGAAGCACCTGGTTTGGAAACCCGTTCTGTTGCATGCATCTTTCCTTCATATTCTTCCTTGCTGTTTTCAGCTGTGGAGTTGTTTGTGCTGATAATGTCTAGTATGTTCTCTAGGAAGTTAACACCCCAGAAAGCAAAGTCTTCTTTAGTGACGAATACTCAGCCTGGGAAACACAGGTAGAGAACATCTCTATCTGAGAAAATAGCTTGAAATTGGGTCATGTAGAAGATCTGGAGAAACAACCAAGCTTCTTCCTCCCTCTCTGCAGGTGTAGGAGTATAGAATTGTAATCCAGGAAAGAGGGGACGTGAGAGAGCTGGTAAGTGGAGCTAAACTTCTTAACAAGACACATAAAGCACAAAGCCCTAAGGCAAATGATAATAAAAGATTTGACTACATAAAAATTAAAGATTTCTTTTTAAATGAAGGATACAATGTGAACAGACAGGGAGAAGATATTTGCAGTATCTAAATCTGACTAGAGATTAATAAGGGATTAGTAGCTAGAAATATTTGCAAACCAAGAAAAGGTCATTGACAGAAACAGACACTTGAATATTTGACAAGCATAGGAAGAGATGCTCAACCTTACCGGTAACTGAGAGACATGAAAATTACAGTAAGACTCCATTGTATACCCATTGATTTCAAAAACTAGGAAGGTGGATAATGCTAAGTGTTGACAAGGATGTGGGTCATGTTCGCTGGCATGGCCATTTGGAAAGCAGCCTGGCATATTTAAGGGAAGCTGGGTATGTGCCTGCCTGAGGTGCACCCCCCTCAGTCCTGTGTACTCTGAGATGGGTCTCATCCTCCTCCTGCTGTAGGCTGTGTCATGGGGATTGGTCCCTCCAGCTTGCATTTCCCAGGCATCTGGAAATCTGTCATCTGATTTCCACTGGGTGGCCCTGATGGGTCCACTCTTTCCCCTCATGGAAGAAGTCACTGTGTGCTAGGCACTGAAGATACTTTTTCTCTCAGCATTGAGCTGTGTCGACTTGGGGTAAGGACTGACTCATGAGTCTGGGACTTCTTAACCTACCATCTTGCTCCCATCACAAGAAATATGAGAAGTTCTGCAGACTGTCAGAGGAAGGAAGAAGCCAGCGTATTCCCCTCCTCCCTTAGCCTCAGGTGGAATCTCCAGGCAGCAGCTGCATCCCCAAAGGGCCAGCAGTGGCCAAACAGCTCAGCTGGGATTCCAACTTTACCAGCTAACCTCTCCCCTCTGACCCTCCAGCTTGGGGAAGGGGGCAGTTTCCTGCTGTTGCTGTTGTAGATGACTGCCTCCCCATCCCCAAGTTACTTTGCAGCTCTTCCATCCTCTGAGTAATTAATTCCCTACATTGAAGTCCCCCTGTGTTACATACTCAAGCAGTTTCTACTTTCTGTTAGGCTAATGAACATACCTGTGATCCAGCAGTCCCAAGCCTGAGTGTATATCCTTCAGAGAAACTCTCCGGCACGCCCCTAAGGAAAGATGTACAAGGACATTTACAGTGTTGTTTGTAAAAATGGAGTTAGCGGTAGCCTGGGCACTTATTGCTAGAGGAATGAATATTTTATAAGAATAGATAAATATGTGACATGTATCCGGCACATTGGAGGAGTGACCATGTTGGGGGTTGGGAGAAGAATGGGAATTAGGGACAAAGGGAAAAACAAAAGGGGAGAAGGACCTCGCATAGAAAGGATGGTGAATGTGTCTCTAACCAAGGAGGTGGTTTGCTCGGCCTCTGCAAATGAGGTTTAAAGCAGTGTACACTCTATCCTCAAAGGATGGATGTGATAGCCCAGGCAGAGGGAATAACATAAGAAAAGGAACAGAGCCCTAGAAACGGTTTATCCAGGAAACAGCAAGAAGTGGGATGTGTCTGGGGCCTGGGGTCTGTGGCTGGAAAAACAGGTTGTGGGAGGCCCTTAGGGCCTCAGGAGCCTTATCAAGGATGCTGGACTCAGTCCTATAAAATCACAGGATGACAACCACACTCAAAGAAGCTGGGAGATCTGTTGAACCTCTCATGGTTATAGATGGGGAAACAGGTGCAGAGAGGGGTAGGGATTGGGACAAAGTCATGGTGGGGCAAAACTGGTCCAGAGCCAAAATTTCCTGGTTCTTGTTTAGGGAATTTCCTCTTCACTAAGCCCCCAGCTCTGCTGAGAACTGTGCTGGCTCTGGGGACACAACCCCAGCCCTCAAGGAGTTCCACTCATAGGAGACAGACACAGACTCAGATAGCCTTGATTGATGGTGAGATGTCTATGACATTGGTGGCCCCCATGAACTGTGTCTGCCAGCATCCATGCCATTTTGAAGGCCAGCAGAAGAACTTTGAGCTGAGCCCAGCCCCATTAGTCATAAGCAAATAAAGGGATGGTTATTCTAAGCCATAACATTTGGGGGTGGTTTGTTATGCCAGCAATAGATTACCAAAACATGCAGTGTCAACTGAAGACTGGGGAAAAAGCTGAAAAGGACAGATTACATGGAGGACATGCAAGGAGATTGAGAGAGAATTGGACCCAGCAGATGCTGAGAGCAGATGGGCATATGGGAGAAATTATAGAGACTGTGGAAGACGAGTCTTGGCCATTGCCAACGAGTCTCAATAGATTTCTGAGCACCTACTATGTTCCAGGCCTTGGACTGGGCTTAAGAGGAGACAAAGGATAGACACAGTGTCCTGGGGAGGCAGCTCTGAGTCTCAGCAGTGCTGGTGGTGCCAGGTGGAAAGTGCTCAGGGCCCGCAGGAGGTGGAGGTAAAGAGCTGGGGGCGTGCAGAAGACAGAGGTGCCAACTCCTTGGAGAGACACTGGGGAAGGCTTCACAGAGAAGGCAGAGTTTTATCTGGGCCCTGAAAAGTGGGTGAAGTTTAAAGTTGGTGGGGAAAGCTTTCCAAGGGGAAGGTTTTGTGTGTACAAAGAAGCACAAAGGTCATGACGTTTGGGCGGGCAGCAGGGAGTGAGAAGTGACCAGTACCAAAGCGATCAGAAATCACAATGAGGGGTGATCACCTTGCTCTCCATCTTGAATACACCTTCCAAACCACACCTATGAAAAGATCTTTTAAAATTAAAGCAAGCCCGAATGACACTGTGGTTATGTGAATTAGGGAAGAATGAACCCAAAATGAGTGAGATATTTTTCAAAGTAGTTCATGTTATCATCATGGGTTGGGAGGCCCTAAATGCCTAAGAATAGATACAGAACATAATTTTTCATTGATCATAATATTATTTTCATAAACATTACAAATGTAGACTTTTGGCAAGAAAGGTTTCACAAAAGGGAGAACGGAGGTATGTGGGAGGACGTGGCATCTCTTTTATCATCCCTTTCGATCTGCTGCCAGTCTTTTGGAGGGGGCCTGTTAGGGCCTCAGAGTCAGGGTGGAAGGGTATAGCTACTAGGGTAGAAGGCTCTAGAGACTTTCAAATCAGTCAGAACCCCAGCTTTACCCCTTCCTGGTTGTAAAGTGCTAAGCATGGAGTCCATCACATGGTAAATGCTCAAGACAGTTTTTGTTGCTAAAATTGCTCACAATCATCACTCATCCCATTTTAAAAAGAACCAAAGCCGAGGGGCCCCCAAATGTCAGCATGATGGGAATGGGGTGCGAGTCTCCTGTCTCCTCCTTTGGCTCCCCTCTGTCTCCTCCCTCACCCCACCTGCCTTCCTTGCCCCCAGAGGTGGTGCCACCCATTCCAGGGGTGCTGCAGTGAAAGGGATGGAACTCCAGGGCCTCTGACTCTCTTCTGGATTGTGTTTTGAGGACCTCCAATGTGCCAGTAAATCAACTGACCTTCTCGGAGACTCACACCCAGCATCAAACAACGTCCAGAGAAGAACATGCAAGCCACAGGTCTTGTCCAAAAAACCAGCAAAGAAACGGTATGAGGCAACAAGCACCCACTTTCAACAAAGGGGAGGCAATAATATGAAAAGTTACAAAATCAGTTGTTTGCTTAACCTTCAAGCTGTGGTGTGGCGGAAAAGATTGGCTGGCTGCTTAAATCCAAAATTACTGTCCAAAGTTTGTCACTATTCCAGTGCTCTCTTGGGCACATCGTTCAACCTCTCTGAAACCCCATTTTCTCTTCTGAAAAGTGGGTATACAGATGTCTCACACAATTATTAAAGATAATTACATGCAATGATATATGCAAAGGGTAATATACCCTAGATTGCACTGAACAGATATTAGCCTCAGGTTGGGGAAGGGCATGACCCCTGAAGCTGCCTGCACTTTCCTTTGCATAAGAATCTGTAGCTCCCCCAGATTCTTTTTTGTTGTTGTTAGATGGAGTCTTGCTCTGTTGCCCAGGCTGGAGTGCAGTGGTGTGATCTCGGCTCACTGTAACCTCCATCTCCTGGGTTCGAGTGATTCTCCTACCTCAGCCTCCTGAGTAGTTGGGACTACAGGGGCATGCCACCACGCCCAGCTAATTTTTGTATTTTTAGTAGAGATGGGGTTTTGCCATCTTGGCCCAGCTGGTCTTGAACTCCTGACCTTAGCTGATCTGCCCACCTTAGCCTCCCAAAGTGCTGGGATTACAGGTGTGAGCCACCATGCCTGCCCCCGCACCCAAATTCTCTAAAGGGTTCCTAACAGCTCCCCCTCCCAAAGTTTAGAGACACTGACATTGTTTTTTTTTTTTTAATTTTATTTCTATTATAAGATTAAATCTAATATTGAGAAAGACCAGAGCAGAGATAAAAAGAAAATTGAAACAGGAAAAACAATAGTAAATACAGAAACCAAATATGGTGGGTTGGTTGCTGTTTTGTTGTTGGAATTTTTTTAAATGAACTAAACTTGCCATCCTCTGCACAAACTTCACAAAAGGAAGAGAAGAAAAGGAGAAAAACAGAAACAACAGCAATAACAAAATGGCAAAGTGATATAAGAACCTTTTTTTAAAATAAAAGGAATATATGCTTATGGGAAAAGATAATTCAAACAGTATAGAAGGGTATGAAGTGAAAAATAAATCTGTTTTTACCCCTCCAGTTATTCCTTATCCTTAGACTTATTAGCCAGAGTTTGCCACTCTTGACAGAAAGAAACTTTTTATTTATTGTTTTTTTTCACATTGCAAGCAATGGTATCCATTTTCTGAAGGAGAAGATGGAATTTAGAAAATTCCCAGAGGCATCTAATTTGCTAAAAGATAATGAACATCATACGAAAGAATTAAGTGCTTTCCTGGATCCTGACAAAATAAAGATATCAATCAAAGAAACTCCCCAAAGGAAGTCCAGATGGCCATGCAATTGAACTTTATCATGCTCATCAGTTTGGCAATCCCCATGCCCTTGAAATACCCAGGAAAACCCAACAGAAAGCAATACCTGATACATACAGTGATTCTTTATAAAGCCAGCCTGAAACTGGAGGAAACCTTATAAAACTGCTACCTTGTTCAGTAATCCTAATGAACACAGGAGCAAAGTTTCTCCTCAACCAGTCCTCTAAACACAGCCACAGATCCATCTGAATTCACGGGGTCTTGTGCAGGCAGGATAGTGCAATATCTTGCACAATATATGAGAGTATCATTCTTCATATACAGTGGATCATCCCAAAGCATTTGACTATGTTGTAATTCCAAATTTCAGAAGCATGTGAAAAATCAATAGGACACTGCTACGGTCCCAGTGTTTGTGTCCCTATAAAATTTGTATTAAAACCAGCTGGGTGCAGTGGTTCACACCTGCACTTTGGGAGGCCGAGGCAGGCAGATCACTTGAGGTCAGGAGTCTGAGACCAGCCTGACCAACATGGTGAAACCCCGTCTCTACCAAAAATGTAAAAAATTAGCCGGGTGTGGTGGTGCGTGTCTGTAATCCCAGCTACTTGGGAAGCTGAGTCAGGAGAATCACTTGAACCTGGGAGGCAGAGGTTGCAGTGAGCCGAGATCGCGCCACTGGACTCCAGCCTGGGTGACAGAACAAGGGTCTGTCTCAAAAAAACAAAACAAATTTGTGTTAAAACCAAATCCTCACTGTAGTGGTATTAAGAGGTGGGCCCTTTAGGAGGTGATTGGGTCATGGGGGCTCCACCCTCTCAAATAGGATTAGTGCCCTTATGAAGGAGGCTTGATGGTGCCTTCTGTGTCCTCCTTCCACCATGTGAGGACACAGAAGGCGCCATCTGCAAGGAACAGGTCCTTGCCAGACATCAAGTCTGCTAGTGCCTTGCTCTTGGACTTCCCAGCCTCCAGAACTGTGAGCAACAAATTTCTGTTTGCAAATTACCCAGTCTATGGTATTTTGCTAGAGCAGTCCAAATGGACTAAGACAAACATACTGGCTTTACCTAAACCACCTATACAATTTAAAAGGCTGAAATATTAAGAAATGGGCAAAAGGTAACTGAAATACCACTAAAGTCAGATGCCAGCCTATCTGTGTCCTTTGTTATTTAATATAACATAGAGTGGTGATATGGGCAGGAGAAATAACTGATTTAATTAGGAAAAAGCAAATTAAAAGAATCACTGTTGTTACTCAAAAAGAGAGGCTTGGAATAAGATTGGCACAACAGGATGCTACTGCTTTCTATCACAGCATGCTCCTGAAAACCAGGCCATAAATCAGATCCTTGAGAAGCAAATCCTATTTACCCAATAGGAATGATGTTATAATTGAATGAAGCTTGCTTTGCTGATCAAGGATTGGGCATTAAACTAACCCTATGTAACTTCTCTTCCCCTGCCCCGATGTGAGCTGACATGACAGCCAGCCACAAGGGAGAGAGACTTCTGTGGCTCTCTCCAGCCCTCCACCACTGTCTCCTGGGCCTCAGCACCTCAGGAGGAAAGGGTAACTCTTTCAGCCTTGTGAAGAACCTTATGAAGAACCACACTAGGAGGTCTTCCCTGCCACACTGCCTCCCATGACTTAGTAAATGTTCAGGTTCTAGTGAACGGTGCACATCTCTTCATTCAACAAACAGATTGCTGACTTTGTGTGTGCCTATGGCCTCACACATGAAAAAGGAACACAGAATTGTAGACAACTAACTATACAATGCAGCGTGACAAGCTCTTCTAGAATATGCTGAGATAAAAATGAAATACTGTATTTCACTGAATCTTAAACACCATTATTTTATGCATCAACAAGAAAGAAAAAAATACTTCCAACTATAAGATGCCATCGATGGCAAAGTGCATCCTGATTCCAGAGATGAGTAAGAACGTGTGTGTTAGAATGGTGAAATGTGGTAATTAACTTTTAAAGAAGTGATAAGTATTATCTCTCAGCATGAACCAAGCCTTACTATGGATGCTGAAAAAAGGTAGCAATTATTTCTGCTGGAGTGACAGGAGGAGGTATCACAAAGGAGGTGACATTTGACCTGAGTTTTGAAGGATTTTGTCAGTGGGAGAAAGAGTGGGAAGAGCGTTCCAAGTTGAAGGAATAGCATGAGCAAAGGTATGGAGGCAGAAAAGGGGTCTATGTTTATGGGCCAGCTAATATATTCTAAGTAGTTAGAATATAAAAGGTGTGGGAAGAAAGAGCTTGCTGCTAAAGCTGGAAACATTGGAGCCACATTGTAAATGGCTTGTAATACCAAGTGTGGGAGTTTGTACCCTTCAGGTTATAGGGAGCCATCGAATGTGTTGAGCTGGGGGTGACATGATTTGGAAAGGTCAGTTTGGCAGGGTAAATGAAGGATAGCATGGAGAAATGTACAAATAGAGGTAGTAATAGATACAAGTGAGACTGCAACCAGTCAGGTTGGGGGTGGGTGGAGAGAAAACCATATATTCGGATCTTTGTGATAATGTCAGATTTTTAAAAGGTTAAGTAAGACAACCATGCATAAGAGAATAAAAGATCTATAGTCATATACAACCATATGGATGACTTTCACAATGTTGAGTGAAAGAAGCCAGGCACGAAGAGGACAGACGGTGATTCCATTTATATCAAGCCCAAGAATAGGCAAAACCCAATCTACAGTGTTAGTGGTCAGCATGGTGGTTACCCTTGCGAAGGTTAGTGACTGGCCAGCAACATGACTTTTGGGTGTTGGTAATGTTCTGGCTCTTGATGCTGGTTACATGGGTGTGTTCTCTTTGGGAAAATTCATTGAACTGTCTGTTATATTTCAATAAAATTTACAAAACATACTTAGGGCCATGGAGACAAACTGGAAGTCAGGATCTGGAATGGAGGTGCCAGGAAGCTGTTGGACCCTGAAGGTGCTCAATCCCAGAATGACCTGAAGCATCGGGATAATGCCATGGACCACAAAAGGTACTTCGTGTGGTGCATTAGGAGAAAGCATGGATGTTTGTTGAAAAGAACGCAGAATTTTCTCGTCTCCAGGCCTGTAACAGAGGCACACAGGATGTATTGGTGGAGAATGACTAGCAAACAGGAGATAGTGGAGCAGGCATAAAATGAAAGATGAGGAGACTGTTAGAGGGCACCTAGATGCTTTCAATGAGCCTGTGTCTCCAGGGCCAGATGAAGTACTTGTCAAGACAGCAGGACACTGTAGCTGGGATCCAGAAAGAGCATCTGAAGGATCTTTGGGAGATGAGTGAAAGAAAGGGTTAGGTAGCAGGGGATGCAGCAAGAGCCTAAAATGGTGAGTTCAGCAGTAGGGGATTTGGGTGTTTACTGTCAGCAGTGTTTGAGAAGAGCTGATTGGATAAATGACGTGTGATCACACAAAGGAGAGTAGTGCTTCCTAGGAGTGGATGTGTTCACCAAGAACCAGCCCAGTTGGGATCACCCTTATTCAGGGAGTTATTCATCTGATGGGTCAGAGAAATTGAGAGATAGCATGTATCAGGGTTTCAGCCGGGCTTTGGCAAGGCTTTTCATGATTTTCGGGAGTGCAAGATAGAGAAATGAGGACTGCAGAATGTGGAAGTTGGGAGCAATTTTTAGTAGGTTTACTTGTAGAACCAGAGGGGGCAGATGACCCCCAGTGCGGGCAGTCACAGGGCGTGTCTTTGGCATTCTCCTATTTAACATTTTGATTAATGCTTTAGGACGAGAAAGAAAATCCTATTGTGCACTGACAATGGCATTAACTGAGAGATGGTGAATATGAGTGATAACAAACTCATGCAGGATGCCTTCAACAGGTTGCAACATCAGGACATGATCAAAGGTGAAATGTTTCAATCCTGTTCAGAGGCCTTCAAATTAAACAGCTGAGAAGTAATGTTAGAGAGATGTGGCTTGCTGTTCATTTGAAGCATCAGCAACAATAACCCCATAGAAAACAAACCCAGGGCTCTTAGAGAACCACGAGCTTCCTATAAGCCAAAGGGTGATGCGGCTGCTAGCAAAATGTGGCTAAATCTGGACTGTAAGGACAGTGGGGACAGAAGTCAGAAGTCTGAGCACAGAGGGGCGGCCATGCTCTTCTACATCTTTCTTGGCCCAGGTGGAGGGTTTTGTGGTTGGTTCTGGGTAGTGTCTTTGAGGAGAGCCATGAGCAGACTCTAGACTTGTGGCCAGGGGAGGTTTGGGGGCATTTCTCCCAAAGAAGAAGACTTGGCTAGAGGTGGAGAATGAGGGGGTGCCTAGGAACTATCTCTGGGAAAGAACTGCCATGGGTGAGAGGGAGCACTGTGGACTCCTGCCACAAGGTTACAATCCGGTAAAAGCTGTAGAAAGGCCGACTGGTGGAGCCTAAAAATGTGTGAAAACCTCATGAATCAAGTAATGAAGTGGGAACCTCAGCAGACACTGATCTTGCCATCTTTAGCAGTGATGTAATTATTTATTACATGCCTAATAAGTACCTAGTACTATGTTAGGAACTTTATATGCATTATCTTAATAAGGGAGATAATTACGTGTAAAGTACTTTAAACAATGTCTGGCACATGTGAGTGCTCACTATGTGTTAGCTATTGTCATTATCTAATCCTCACAATACCCTATGAAAGAGGAACCGTTATTGCTCCCATTTTACAAATGGAGAAAATGAAGCTTGGGAAGTTAAGTGACTTACTCAAAGTTGCACCACTAATACTTAGTAAGCCAGAATTTGAGGCCAGGGCTGCCTGACTACAAAACTCACCACTGTCCCTAAGGGGTAAAGAGGGACTCATATGTTTGGAGGGATAGGAACAGAGGCTTCCTAAGCCTGTTCTTCATCTAAGGCTCTGTTCTAAAACTCTGCCTCTTATCCATCCTGGATTCCCTTTGTTAATAATCTGATTGTTTTTGAAACCTCTAAATGAGAGGGGATTTAATCCCTGTTGCCAGTCTGTGTTTCTCTGGAGACCATCCAATTACAAGCTAAATGTCCTTTCTGTGTTCATTCAGGACCTATCCCACTGAATCAGTCTTCCACAGTTCTCAAACCACATGAGGAGTATAGGTAAAGGAGGCGGCTCTGGGTTCTGCTGGCCTGCCCTAGCCTTGTTGTTGACTTTTTTTTTTTTTTTGCTTTGAGATGGAGTCTCGCTCTGTCATCCAGGCTGGAGTGCAGTGGCACGATCTCGGGTCACTGCAACCTCTGCCTCCCGGGTTCAAGCAATTTTCCTTCCTCAGCCTCCTGAGTAGCTGGGATTACAGGCCCATGCCACTATACCCAGCTAATTTTTTTTTTTTTTTTTAATTTTTAGTAGAGACGGGGTTTCACCATGTTGGTCAGGCTGATCTTGAACTCCTAACCTTGTGATCCGCCCACCTCGGCCTCCTAAAGTGCTGGGATTACAGGTGTGAGCCACCGCGCCCGGCCGCTGTTGACTCTTGAAGGATTTAGTCATAGACTCTCCAGGCCAGACACTCTCCTCCCTGATAACCCCAAAGAAGGCCCAGATTCTCTTTAATTCAGTGGAGTTCCCTGGCTAGCTCATTTCACTTCTTTCTGGTGTGGACCCTCAGCAATGTTCTTTGTCTCTTTAAGTCTGTCCTATTCAGTTCTATAAAGGCATCTTTAAGGAGAGGCAAGTAGAGCAGAGACAAATGCAGGAATTTGGGGTCAGACAGGACTGGGTTTGACAGGGCTGGTCAGACAGGATTGGGTTTGGGCCCCCTCGCTGCCTCTGCTAGGTATCATTAGGCACACCATTTCATCAAGCTGGACCTTAATCTCTTAATTTGCAAAACTGGGATCCTAACACCAATTTTTCAGGCAGATGTGAAGATTAAGATGATGCATACCAAGGTGTCTGGCACAGAGTAGGTAGGTGTTTAATAAATGGTAGCTATTGTTGTTACTCAAGCTGTGTCACCAGACCACATTTGATGCCTGAAACCTAATTTTATGGTTTAAAAAACATGCCTTGTGAAAAGGGATATGCAACTTAGATTCATTCAGTTAGTGTTTTTTAGAGCCGTCATTCATAACTTACCATTTTTTAAAAAGCAAGGAAATGAAAATAAATAATGCACTTCAAGAAAAAAAAATAGGCTCTCCACTACTTGATTGAAAGAAACATTTCCATATAAACACGAATGAGAAATAACATGGGAGATGTTTGCAAAGATGGCATGTGTGTGCCTGTGTGTGGTTTACATACACACACACACCCCCACACACAATTGCAGCTCCACTCTGCCAGTCTCAATTCTATATATTAGTTTGGTACAAAAGTAATTGCGGTTTTTGCCATTACTTTCTGTGGCAAAAACCGCAATTACTTTTGCACCAACCTAATATTAGCCGTGTGTGTGTGTGTGTGTGTGTGTGTGTGTGTGTGTGTGTGTGTGTGTGTAGTGAGAGAGATTGTTTTGTTTTAAAGAAGAAAGTGAGAGAAGATCTTGCTGCTGTTAGGAGTTAGAGTAGAGGCAGGCATGGATAACAATCAAATGTGGAAAAGGGTGTTAAAAACTCAACCCAGTTCCTGGGAGGAGGCAGCTCTGGAGGGCAGATCTGAGCAGCCCTAGGTGGCAGGGGGTATCAGTCCAATAAGGAAGGAGAGCAGATAGCACAGAGAGGCCTGGTTAGCTTCCCAGCATCAGGATCCCATTCAAAGGGATGGAGTGTCCTGTTGACAGGCAGCCAGATGGACGATGGAGCCCCAAAATCTCCATAAAGGAAGTGGGCACCATCTCTCAACCTCTGAGCCGGGATTTAGAGACTGGCTTCTGTGTGTAGGCAGAGGGTTTTAGAGAAAAGATTGCTAAGGAAACAGGATTATGGAAGCAAGATAATAATTTAAGCCATACAGACCTGGGCTGACATGGATGTTTCATCACTTCCTGGAGGTGGAACCTGAGCACGTTGCTTTCTAAGTCTCTATTACATCTCTTAGAAGGTAGATGAGTTCATAGGAATCAAGTGTCTTCCACATCCTGGGACTTGGCCAATGCATTTTATTCCAATTAATAAGAAGCACAACGATTAGCCAATTCTCATCCTCTCTTCTGCTTATACCCTGGCCTGGCCACCAAATGTGCTTATTGTAATAGAGACTCCTCACAGGTATTCCTGCTCACACTCTTTTCCCCTGATAACAATTCTCCACTCCGCAGCCAGAGTGATCCTCTTAAAATACATCAGATCATGTCACTGCTCTACCCGGTAGCCTCCCACGGTTCCTATTTCATGTGTCCTCCCAGTGCTGAGGCCCCATACAGTCCTACCTACCTTTGACCTTGGATCTGATTGCTTTTCCCTTTGCCCACTCTGCTCTACCACATTGGCGGTTACATTGTTCCTTGAACATGCCAGGCACACTCCTGTCTCGGAGCCTCTGCCCTTGCTGTTCCTCTGCATGGTACACTATTCGCCTGTCTTTCTTACTTACCTTCTTTATGTCTTTGCTGAGGAGTCACCTTAGTGTGTCCTTCCCTGACCTCCCTATTTCAAATTGAAGCCCCACTCTGCCAGTCTCAATCCTCTTTCCTGGTTTTTTGTTCACCATAGCACTTTTCATAAATGGGCATACTAACATATCTTCTTCGTCCTATTTATTGTCTCTCTTTCTCCACTAGAATGTCAATTCTACAAGGGCAGGGATTTTGGTTTGTTTCCTTCCTATATCTTCAGCTGCTATGACACTGCCTAGGTAGTATGCCTTTCAAAACACTGGTCAAAGGAATGAATGATTATTATAAAGCAAGAGGCTGGACCCCAGCTCTCGAGGAGCATGCATTCTAGGCTGGTGACTGAGGCAGGAACTCAGACTCAGGAAGCACATCAGGGACCCAGTTACCCAAACTGTAATACCAGGCCAGAGTAAGATCCTGGAACCAGAGGGATGCCCAGGCATTAGAAGTGGGCTGTGAGATCAGAGATTGGCCTGGAGCCATGCTGATGGAGAGTGAGATTGGTGCCCCCTGATTCAGGGCAGATCCCAGGTCATGCATCTTGGGGCCAGGTCACCCCACTGTAAGAGCAGACAGAGGGGCTGTAGGGCAGGATGCCAGGCAGGGCCTTCAACCTCTTAGTAAATGTCAGGCAAAGTTACCCAGCTTTCAACTTATTCCAGATGTAGGTGTCAGTGGACACTCTATATTGGCATAGCTTGCAAGGAGAACACGAATGACTAAAGGAAAGAATGAAAAACAAACAAGCAAACAACAGCAACAACAAAACAAGTGAAAATGCTCATTCAGAAACCTGAGCTGAGGGTTTGAGGTGCCAGAAGACTATGACTAGAGGATATTTGTGATGTCAAGTGAGACAGCAGTAGAGCGAGTATCTGGGGATTACACTGTCCTCTGGACCATTTCTTTCCCTCCCTCCCTCCCTCCCTCCTTCCGTCTCTCCCTCCCTCCCTCCCTCTCTCCCTCCGTCCTTTCCTTCCTTCCTTTCTTCCTTCCTTCCTTCCTTTCTTTCTTCCTTCCTTCCTTCCTTCCTCCCTTCCTAGAGGAGATGCTCAGGTGAGCTCTGTTCATGCAAACCCTCCAGCTTGGGGAAAAGGAAGTGCCAAGTGGAGCCAGGAGAGGTGGTGTCTACAGAAGCCTAGAAAGAGAAGTTAGGGCAGGGAGAATTTGGCCTGGTTTCCCTGGCGCTGTCCAAGGTACTTTCTAGTAGTTCTGCTCAGCCTCCACTCTCATCTTCGTGCTTCCTAACAACTCAGCCTGGATTCAGAGCTGCCCTTGCCTCACTCCAGTAGAGCTGGTGTGTAGCCATCATCATCATCATCCGGTCCAAATCCCTCACCATATGCCAGAGGGAACCGATGTCCAGAGCAAGTGAGTCAGGGCAGTGCCCCTCCTGGAGAGGAAACTTGCAGTCCCACATCCCTGGCTCCCACTGCACCGTGCACGGAGTTCCTGCTGGCTCTGGGTTCCGGTCCTCCAGTAGCTCTGTGTGCTTTCACTAGCTACAGAACCTCTCTTGAGCACCAGTGTATTCACCTGTAAAGTAAGGGTGAGTAACACAGTATGCTTACAGGGCGGTTGTGGGGATTACTTCATAATGCGCACAGTAAGTACTCAGCGAAGGTCAAATTCCCATTCTTATTACAAGGTCGTCGATATCTCCCACAGTCCCTGGTTCAGGCTCAAGTATGTTTTGTGATTTGATGTCCTACTGTGTTCCTCGCATTAATCAGCCCCTGGGACTTTATAGATTAATGACCACGTTTCCTATTCTTGAAGTATGCAGAGGCACAAGGAATCCAAGGTCTTAGGTCAGCTTACTTGGGTACATCTGTCTCGGGACTGCTTTGGCTAAGATTGGCTAGTGCGACCTGACAGAGACAAGGCCAAGTCCAGGGGAGCGGCCCCGCCCTGGCCTGAGGATAGTGCTCCCACCCTGGGAGACTTCTAGGGCGGAGCCCGTCAAGAATGGGGACGCGGGGAGGTCAAATGCCTGGAGGGGGCGGTAGCGCACGTAAGGTTGGGACCCCAGCTTTGCCTGGGGTTGGCAAAGGGCGGTCGCTTCGTCTGGTGGGGAGGAAAGGGGTATCCTCAGCCAAGGCCCTAAAGGCCGGGCAGCCTGGCACCAACGGGCGTTCGAGCACCTGCAGGCGTCTTCAGCGACCCCTGGGACTCGGTCAGGGGCTCGTGGGCGCCAGAGCAGAACGGGAGAGCGCAGGCTGCAGATGCCTCTGGGACGCCTTCGTGGAACGTTTGCCTGCCGAGACCTTCCCGGCCAGACCTCCAAAAAGCGGTTCCAAACCACAGTGCAGGTGCTACAGGCAGCGCTCGGCGGAGCGGCGGCGGCCACTGCGTGTGCCAGCGCGCGGTCCCGGTTCCCAGATCGCTGTCCCCGGGCGCTCTGGTGCCTGGAGGTCAGCGGTCGGCGGGCAGCGGCAGCTGGCGCGGCGGAGGGCCGGGGGCGAGTGTGTGCGTGTGCTGGGAAGGTGGCCCTCCCCGCAGCCGCCGCAGCGCCAGCGCCTCCCCCACCCCCTGCGCGCACAGCTCGTCCCCGTCCCTGGAGGCGGCCCGAGCCGCCGCTGAGCAGCCTCGCCTTCGCCTCCCGCGTTTCCTGCCGTCCGCCCTCCCCAGGCCCGGCTCCAGGGGCTGCCGCCTAGCAGCTCCCTGCGGGAGAGCGGTTCAGAGCGCGCACGGGGGAGGGCGGAGGCGGCCCGGTGCGGGGCGGCAGCGCTGGAGAGAGGCGCGCGCGGAGACGCCGGCCCCCCTCTCCGCGTTTGCTCGCTTGCTCCCCGCCTCCCGCACTCCGCTCGCTCCCACCCCTTCCCGGCGTGATTGATCCGTCACGGGCGCCGCCGCTGCCGCCGCCGCCGCGGCCGTTCTGAGCGGAGCCAGAACCCGAGCCCGAGACGGAGCCGGGGCCCGGGCCGGCGCCATTGCGCGGGCGCCGCGGGAAGAGCTTGGCGCGGGGCGGCGGGCCGGGCCAGGCCATGCGGGCCGAGTGAGCCGGCGCCCGCAGCCCGCGGCGCGGCATGGCTTCCCCGCGGAGCTCCGGGCCGCCCGGGCCGCCGCCGCCGCCGCCACCGCCGCCCGCGCGCCTGCTGCTGCTACTGCTGCTGCCGCTGCTGCTGCCTCTGGCGCCCGGGGCCTGGGGCTGGGCGCGGGGCGCCCCACGGCCGCCGCCCAGCAGCCCGCCGCTCTCCATCATGGGCCTCATGCCGCTCACCAAGGAGGTGGCCAAGGGCAGCATCGGGCGCGGTGTGCTCCCCGCCGTGGAACTGGCCATCGAGCAGATCCGCAACGAGTCACTCCTGCGCCCGTACTTCCTCGACCTGCGGCTCTATGACACCGAGGTGAGTGTCCGGCTGCCCGTGCCGTCGGGGCTTCGGGGGGCAGTGGGGTGGGTGGTTTGGACAGGGGCAACCTCCGGCCTTTGGTCAGAGCCCCTATTGACCGGCCCGCGTCTGCCGAGGCCACAGAGGTCTGGTGCCCAGTGCTCACCCCCCGCGGTCCTGCTGGGCTTGGCTGGCACAGCTGGTAACATTTGCCGAGCACCCCCTCCTCTGGTCTTATGTGTGTATGTGTGTGTGGGGAGGGGTGGGGGTGGGATGGAAGACTGGGGTCTCTTTTGACCTGAGAAAAAGGAGTGGAGAAGGTGGGGGCTGGACCCCCAAAGGCCTACATTGACTGCCCTGTCCAGGTCCCGCTCATGGGGCTGCGAGGTGCGGAGTGGGAGGAACAGGCTCATTGACTGCAAACTGGGCCACCCAGGGCCGTAGGGGCCGCGGGCCTGCTTACAGGCCCCCAGGGAAGCCGAGCCGCGCTTTGAGGTCCGGAAGGCTCCGGAACCCAAGGGGCTTGAGCGTGCAACGTGGCTGAGCGCCTGGTGCGCGCCAGCAGCTCTGAGCCCGCACAGCGCGGGCAGGTGTGGGGCCACCGGCTCTGCAGCGCTTCTGCCTGGACGCGCCCGGCGCTGCCTGTGGCCAGAGCGATTTCAAAAGGAGACCCCAGCCTCGGGTTAGTTGCTCAGAAAGTGCCCTGGCAGTTCTCGTCCCGGAAGTGCAGTGGTGTCTGGCCGCGCCGCTGCTGTTGGCCGGGCGGTTGCAGGCAGTTTCTCCCGGCTCAGGCTTGAAGCATCCTACCTAGTAGCCCGAGCACGGACTTGGAGAGCAGTCCTGAGCGGAGCCAGAGAGCCAAGGGCTTTCCATCCCAACACCCCTCCCCACGGCCTCGGTTTGGGTTCTGCCTGAAGCCCCAGAGCGGACCTTCACCGCCAGCCCAGGGCTGGAGCGTGCGGAGCGGGTCTGGAGGAGCGATCGCTGGCCGCGCAAGGTCGGGTTTGCGAGTTTTTCCGGACTGAGCGAGCCCCTGTGCTCCGGCCGCAGCGTTTGAGACGCGGCCTGAAGGGGGCAGTGATTTCCTGTGCAGTACGCTCGGTTGGCGCCTCTTCCACCGCGCGGAGCGGGCCGAGGCGCTGGGCTTGACCCTGGCTTCCTGGGACTCTCCAGGCGCTTCTGCTGGAGTCCAGGTGCAGAACCCTTTTGTGGGGAGGGTCGCGCTACCGCTCTGGTGGTGCAATCTGGGCTTCCCCTCCTCCTTGGTCGGACCCTGTTTATGTCCCCAGAGAAAGAGCAGAATCTAGATTGTATCTTATTCCCTGCCTCCCCGGCTTCACCGGTGAACCAGCTTGCTCCGCGCTGTAAATAAAAGGTGAAGGAACCGGTGGCAGTTGGCAGCGGTGCGCGCAGGCTGCTGCAGGCGGAGAGGCGTCCTCTGCCCCAGAGGATGCAAGCTGGCTGGCTGTGCAGGGCTAACCCGGTGTGAAATCATTTCCGAATGACATTCCTGTCGCCCTCGTCTTTGCCCGAGCATCTCAAGTTCTGTGGGGGTACTTGTCTGGCACACATAAATGGAGAGAGCAATGCAGTTACAGGGAGGTATATCTTCTTGACAGTTTCTCTGTTGCTACCGCACATATTCTTCTGGAGGGGTCACTGCAAAGCCGGTCTTTTGGGGACAAACACATTTTTAGATAGGGCAGCCCTGCTTGCATCATCACCAAGTATTGTCAGCTGCATAATGTTTTCATCATCAGTTTCTTCCCTTTAGAAAGCTGCCCTGAAAGAGATTTCATACTGGCCTGTTTGTGGCAGCAAAGAGATGGGTGCTTCGTTTCAGGGTGTGGGTTGAAGCCTTTACATTTTATTTTTCAAGTGTGTCTTGATGACTTTCTGAGTGAGAGGACCCAAAGTCAAGAGGATGAGGCAGTCAGAAGACTCTTCAATTCATGGGAATATTTAGAAAACAGTGGGAAGGAAGGCAGAAGATAATTTCAGCTTGTGCAAACAGAGAAGTGTCTCTAGCCTTTTGAAGGGGTCCAGAGTCAGGGCTTTGGGGTAGGTGAAGCCTGGGTTTTAGTGAGAAACTAGTTACTTTCCACCCTGGATGACCTTGAGCTGGGCATTTAATCTCTGTAAGCCTAGGTGGGAATATTATGTGTACTCTGCAGGTGACACGCAGCTTAAGGAAGATAACAAGCCAGGGTAGAAGATGCTCTGGCATGCTGTAAGCACTAAATAAATGTTTCCTGCCTCCCTTCTTCCTCTTCCTCCACCTTTTTTTTTGAGATGGAGTTTTGCTCTTGTTGTCCAGGCTGGAGTGCATTGGCGTGATCTTGGCTCACTGCAACCTCCACCTCCCGGGGTCAAGTGATTCTCCTACCTCGGCCTCCCGTGTAGCTGGGATTACAGGCATGTGCCACCATGCCCACCTAATTTTGTATTTTTAGTAGAGATGGGGTTTCTCCATGTTGGTCAGGCTGGTCTCGAACTCCTGACCTCAGCTGATCTGCCCGCCTCTGCCTCCCAAAGTGCTGGGATTACAGGCATGAGCCACCGTGCCCAGACTCCTTCCTTCATTTTTATTTCCTGTGAATTCACAAGTGGCCTTGTCTTTAAAGTAGAGGTGCTTTCTCCCTGAGCCAGAGTGAAGAAAGGATCAGTCTAGGTAATTTGCAGTAAAATCCAGAGCAATCTAAAGAATGTTTGTGGCCAGTGTTAGAGTGTTTAGGGTCTAGTTTATTCAGATTGACTGTCTTTGTGGACACTGCCTAATTATTTACAGGCTGTGTCACATCGTTTGTAGACTTGAACACAGGGTGGATGAGTGAACAGATTTTGGCTGGATTTGCTGACATTTGCTGTCAATCAGTGGCCTCAATGGCCAGTGACTGTGGGCACCAGTATGGACTTTTATGCATATGGTCTGCAGAGAGATGGAGATTTAGCAAGGAATGGGTTAATCTGGTCACTGGGGACAATCTGTCTCAATAAAGGAGCCTCCTACATCCAGATTGACTCTCTTCTGTAAGTAGAATAGTGGTAGATTTTCAAAACCCCACTCAATGCCATGTGTTTTGGTAAAAATGAAACAGCCAAACAGAATACCTGTCTATCAGAACGTCTGCTTCTCTGGTGTAACACCAAATGGCTTCAGCAAATACTCGTTTATATATTCCAATGAGGATTTGAACAAGCAAGACAACTGAAAATACAGATAAAAGAAAGCATCAGAAACTATGTAGAAACATAGAAGTTACTATACCAAGAACCTGGGCTAAATTTGTTATTGCATTGAGTATTATATTTTAGCTGTGAGCTTCCTGGCAGTCAAGGTAAAAAGGTAAATATACCATATTACTTAATGTTTGATCTAAAAACTCTGAGAGAAAATGCCTTTTTTTTTTAATTTGAAAGAGCTGGGGGTCTCATTCTCTTGCCCAAGTGAGACTGCAGTGGTACATCATAGCTCACGGCAGCCTTGAACTCCTGGGTTCAAGTGGTCTTCCTGTCTTCCTGTCTCCATGTGGTTGTTTCTTATTCTTTGGTCGCCACACTAATAAAATAAAATAATAGCCAAGGAATGAGTTAAAGATAATGTTTTTTTCAATTTGATTAACATTCATTGTGGAAAAGCTGAAAATTACAGAGAAGCATAAAGAAAAATAATTGCCCATAATCCATCTACACAAAAATAATAACATCTAATAATTAGCATCATTCCCTTCCAGTTGTCATTTTTCACTATTTTATGTATCATACTCCATATGCTCTTTTGTGTTTTTTTTCCTTCAGTTAATGTTGTATCCTGGGTTTTCCCCCATGTCCTCAAATCCTCCTTGTAAAGATGATTTTTGGTGGCTGTATACTATTCTGTCCTGTGGGTGTACCATATGTATTTAATCATTCCCCTATTGTTGGACCTATATGTTTTCCCACATGTTACTATCTTATATCATTCAATAATAAACTTAGAGAAAGTTCAGGGAGCCAAGAAGCCCAGTCTAGGGGTGAAACTGTCAGAAAGATCACCCTGATGCCAAGATCTAATGTAGAAATCCCAGCGATTGGTTAGCATGTCGTTTTTCTTGAGTGGCTTTGCCAAAGATCTTTCCCCTTATTCACCATGCTTTAGAAAGGATTTAAAGGACTGTTGAATTGAGGCTGTGCTTCCTAAAAAGGTCTGAGTACAGCTCAGCAGGTGTTTACTGAGCACGTACTGGAGCTGTTGATGCTGCAGAAAAGTGTAAAACATAGCCCTGGGTTTGAGAGAGACAGCTGGCGAATAGAGAACAGGGCAAGAACATATTCATCATTTCTAATGCAAGGTAGAAAATGATAGTGGAGATGGTTGCATAATTCTGTGAATATACTAAAAGCCATGGAATTATACACTTTATATATATATAACATCACCCCTTTAAAGTGTGTAAGATAATTAAATCTCAGTACAGGTTTAACTGTATTAAATCTCAATATAGTTAATTAAATCTCAGTACAATAAAATATAATTTTTTTATTTTATTAAAAAATAAACTTTTTTTATTTTATTAAAAAATAAAAAGATAGGCTGAGTGTGGTGGCTCATGCCTGTAATCCCAGCATTTTGGGGGGGCTGAGGTGAGAGGATTGCTTGAGGCCAAGGAGTTCAAGACCAGCCTGGGCAACATAGGGAGACCTTGTCTCTACATAAAATAATTAGCCTGACATGGTGATATGCGCCTGTGATCCCAGCTACAAGGGAGGTTGAGGCAGGAGGATTGCTAGAGCCTAGGAGGTAAAGGCTTCAGTGAGCTGTGATTGTGCTGCTGCACTCTAGCCTGGGCAACAGAGCAAGACTCTGTCTCAAAAATAAAACAAAATAAAATTTAAAAATTTTAAAAAGAACGTGAGCAGTTTCAGATTCAGGCTTACATCTTATTTGCAGCTGCACTCCCACTGCCCAGCATGCTGCCTGGCTCTTAGTAAGTGTGTTGTTTAGTACTCTTGTTGCAAATAACAGAAACCCGACTTTAACAGGTTCATATCACTGAAAAAGCCTAAGGTGTGCTGTATGCAGGCATGGCCAAATTCAGGGGCTCAAATGATATCTTTAAAAATATCTTCCTCTCTGCCTCTTGGCTTTGATTTCTTCTGTGTTGGCTTTACTCTCAGGCAGCCTCTCCCCATGTGGTGGCACAGATGGCCTCTAGAAGCTGCAGGTTTACACACTTCCAGTTTAGAAACTCCAGTAAGAAGAGTGTTGCTTTCCCAACTGTTTTAGCAAAAGTCTCAAGCTTATATCTCATTGGCTTGAATTGGGTCATGTGTTTATCCACGAACAAATCACATGACCCTGACGAGCCAGGTCTAGAAATTCTGCCCTCCTTTCATTATGAGAGAGGGAGGTGAGGTCAGCTTCACCCAACCACCTGAACACAGAGTGGGGGAGAGGTGATTCCTCCAAGGAAATCAGAGGCCATTAAGGGTTTGTATGCCAGTGAGTCTGATCACAAATAGCCACAAAGGCAGGCAGCTGGGGAGTGCTAAATTGAAGAAAGAAACAATAGAAGCCAGGGGCATTTACAGAAAGGGATGATCACATAGGTCCAGAGAGGCCTCCTGGAGAAGGTAAGCCTGGAAGAGTGAATATAAAGTTGACAGAGAGAGGCAGAGGCTCTGGGAAACGGTCATTGGATACCAGGAAGGGTCTCCAAGATCAAAAATGGAAGCAAAAAAGTGTGCAGTGTGTTTGGAGAGCACTGATGTTATGTTTTCACCCAAATGCAGGGTTTGTAGAGGGAAAGGTGCTGGGTGTGGACAGCTTTCAATGCTATGTCAAGAAGGTTTAATCTGGAGGTTTAATATGTCAAGACTTTAATCTGGAGCTGCAAGGAGCCGTGTGATGTCTTTGAGCATGGGTGTGATCCTGTCAAGGCTGGTGGGCATGAAGAGGCTGGACCGGAGACAGAATGAGCCTGGAGTCGGAGGGGCTGGGAAATTACTGTAACAGTTGAAGGGGCCTGAATGGAGAGAGGGAAGCAGGAGGTGGTGTTGTGAAGAACGGGCAGCACTGAGACCCGACAGGGCAGGAGGGGCAACAGAGAGGGAACCAATGTCTGGGGAAGGGGTGTGTGTCATTGGCAGAACAGTCACTGGAATTAGATGCACCGTAGGGGAATAAGGAGAGAGGGTTCCTGCAGGGGTGAGGCCACGTGCTCACCTCACACCTGTCCAATGAGCCCTGGCCCTAGGGTCGGGAGAACTGGGTTTGTATCCTCATTTGGGCACCACTCACCTGCTTGGTGACCTTGGTGAGGTCTGTTTGCCTCGGTTTCTTCATCGATGAAATGGGGCTGATATACCAACTGCCTTATCAGGTGCATAAGGGACAAATGAGATGATCCAGGTGACACCATCCAATCAATGCTCGGTACACTGCGAGTGCTCAGGAAATATTGCTGTTCTGTTGTTCCCATTGTTATTCTTTCCGTACAGTCTGGGGATCATTGTGCTGACCTCCCAGGACTGTGACAAGGAATAAGTGTAATGGGTGGGGCAGCTCAAAGCCCAGAGTAAATACAGAGCAGTGTGACGGGTCCCTTGTTTTCTGGTGCTGTGTTGCAGAGAAGGCATGCTGGCAGAAGAGGGTGCAGACACTGAGGCCTTTATTCATGTGTGTCTCCCGGCGTGTCTTTCCTTCTGCCTGTGTCATAGCTGTGTTTGTCGCTTTCTCCCCTACTGGCTGGCAGCTCTTGAGGGTGGGGTCAGTCTCATCCCTCAGGGCCTTATGGGGCTTAACGAGCAGCCTGCATGAGTAAATGGTGAGGCGCTGAACTGGAGGTGCATCTATTCGAGTCTGCTTTCTGAGTTAACACCCCCTGGGATGGTTGGTCTTGTCTCTTCCCCAGGATTTTCCTCCCTCATTTAAGGACTGAGGTGGTGCTACATATCAGGGCCAAGCGAACTGCTGAGCTGTAGCTGCCCTCTGCATGTGCCTAGCATGCAGCACTAACCCCCAAGCTCCCCAATATGAAGGCAATATGAGCACCCCAGAAATTCCTCAGACCTAGCCAGGCATCCACGGACATACCTTCTCTGTCCCCAAATTCCTTTTTAAAGAATGAGTTGGGGTGGTGGGTGGAACTGATACACTAAGGGTCTGTTTAGTGTTTGGTATTGGGCTAAGAATGTTAGCATGCTAACTTTATCTTTAAAGGGACCTTCTTTTTATATTTGGCTTTCCCTCCCTGTGGGCAGAGTAACATCAACTTCTTCATACAGAAATCTGAGATCTCAGCAGGGAAATTAGCAAGCTGGAAGTGCAAGATAACAATGCAACAGGGGTACTAAACAGACAGTATCTAGGATATATGTCTTTGGTTAGTTAGGGTAGATGAGGCTGTGCTGCACTAACAAACAAATCCTGAAATCTCCATTGCTTAACACAGTAAGATTATTCATTGCCCACAGAAAGTCCAGTGTGTGTCAGAGGTCGTCCTGGGTGGCTCTCCTCCACTGGGTGGACACTTGTCATTTGGGGTCCTTCAGGAAGGAAATGCCAAGATAGACTTGTAAGCATAAGAGATCTTGGAAGCCATCCCTGTGAAAGATAAGAAGAGGTAGGGAAATCCTCTGACCATGATGCTGTTCTGACACCTGTGGAAGGAGAGGCAGAAGGAAGGAGAGTTGGGTAGGAAGAGCTCCAGAGCCAAGATTGCCCATTACAGGACTTTCCTATCAGACACAATGAGCCAGACTCTAGAATCCCCACCCAACTCAGTGATTGGCTGAGGTCCGCTGTGGGAGATTTTACTCTTAGCTTGAAGGCTGTAGCAGGTCTTAAAGGTGCTGCAGCTGATGATCATTAGCTGATTGCATCTCCTCCTGTAGGTTCTTTCGTCAAAGGAGGGTGGGGCCTACCTGGTTGGCTGCCACAGACACTGCCTGTTTCTTCTACAGTGCCCTACTACTTACTACACCTGGCCCTATTCTAGGCTCTGGGATACAGAGATGGATGAAACACAGATCCTGCCCTTGAGGAGCTCACCGTTCAACAGGTGGTCAAGATAGACAAAAACAATTACACGTGGCATAGCCCAGCCACAGGAGGGGTTAGCAGAGGATGTGGGGGAAGGGAATGCATTCCTCTTCTCCAGGCACCTGGTTGGTTATCCTCCATGTTGTTGGGGAGTAAAATGTAAGTGATTTCTTATCTCTAATGTTTTTTGTTACTTATTTTGGTTTTAGGAAGGTGAGGAAATTAAATGGCATGGTTTGCCCAGTGAGCAGCTGCATTCTATCTATTACTTTCTTTTCTTCTTCTTCTCTAGCGTTATGTAACAGTGCACAGTGAGGCTGGTGAAATGCCTTCCTGTCTGTACCTGGCTTTCCAGGGACACACAGAGGAGCCAGGCTGAAACCGTGGGTGTGTGAGCCCCAGACAGGGTCAGCAGCGGGGTTTGGTACTGGGTTAGTTGCTGAGACCACAGGGAAGTCTTTGCTGTTCTCTGTGAATTGCAGCACTAATCGAGGATCCCTGCTCCACTGTTAGCACCAAAAGGGCAGGCACTGGGTGTGTCTGGCTCCTCTGTGGTCGCCTTAGGCACTATCTCAGGGCCAGGCACAGAGCAGGAGCTCAATAAATATTTATCGAACAAATAGATCTAAAAGCCTGGATTCCAGCTCTCCAGTTCTAAGAGGATTAATGGGCAGAGTTTTAACAAATGGAGGAAGTGCTTTGTATGCCAAGCCGTGTGGGGGTGAGCTTTCTGCTTGCTCTTATTCATTCTTTCGGGTTCTTATTTAGTGCTTTTGGGGGCTGTGTAGTTGTGGTGTAAAAAGGGGAAAGGGTGCTTGGATGTTCCAATAGAAGATTTTGTGCAAAGCTGATGTCATTCTCTTCTCCTCTGACAAATACATGCAGCATCCTCCAAGGTACATCAAAACCTAGGAAATAAATACTTTCCAGCTTCTGAGAAGCATTATGGTTTTAGGAGGTCAGTTTATTGGAGCAGTACACTAACCAGTGGACGGAGGACTTAGGAAACATGTTCTGATATCTTACTCTCGCCTCCAGAGAGCATGAGAGCCAAAGGAGGCTAGACTGGGCTCTGGTCCTAGTAGAAATTGTGGGAATGAAGCCAGTTCATCAGCCTTGGTGAGTCAGGTGGTCCAGTGCAGATCTGGGTGTAGTGAGAAAATATATTCCCTGGAATCCCCTAATAGCAAGGCTTCTTCCAGGCTCCCTGCTCCTGGGCCAGAAGCTTCTGCTCTTTATTCTTCTATGGTGGCCAGGATGACTCAGGAACTGGGTATGTTCAGCTTGAAAGGGACCGTCTCCCTGATGGTGACAGAATAGGTCTGGACCCCAAACTAAATAACCAAGTTTGTTAGAATTGTGAGTAAAGGCCGGGCGCAGTGGCTCATGCCTGTAATCCCAGCACTTTGGGAGGCCGAGGCGTGTGAATCACGAGGTTAGGAGTTCGAGACCAGCCTGACCAACATGAGAAATCCCATCTCTACTAAAAATACAAAAATTAGCCGGGTGTGGTGGCGCACACCTGTAATCCCAGCTATTCAGGAGGCTAAGGCAGGAAAATCACTTGAACCTGGGAGGTGGAGGTTGCAGTGAGCCGAGATCATACCACTGCTCTCCAGCCTGGGTGACAGAGTGAGACTCTGTCTCAAAATAATAATAGTAATGAAAAATAAAAACAAAGAATTGTGAGTAAAGTAAGAGTACATTGGTTATGAGCTGGGGTTTAAGAGTCTGAAAATTCTTGGCTGTGTGAATGAACATTGAACACTTTTTTGGGCTGATCGGGGCATTCTTTTGCCAATTTTCTACTTTTCTGATTTTTTTAGAGTAGTCTACATTGCTGGAAGGATGAAGTGTCATTGTCATCTAGAAAATTAGTGGTAGATCCAAAGTGTTGAGTGAGTGGACTCATCTGTCTTCATCAATGCCCATGTTCCACAGCTGCTGGCAGAAGCAGACCCCCTTCTCCTGCCATTTGGCAAGGACATCATCAGTCACTGTTCAGATAAAATCTAGCCAAAGAAGGACTTTGTGGAGTGATGCATTATGCTACTCTCATGGTGCGGGGTCAGGAGGTGGCACAGAGAAAAATGATATTTTCACGCTCTTCTTATGATCCACTTGACTTTGTTCAGAGAAAACTGATTTTGAAAGCAATGGCCATACTTACAATAATCATCACTATATTATCCAAATCGTCTTGTTTCTAGAACTACCATTCACTGAAGCCTTTCTGAAAAATGCCCAGAATTGTTTCAGGGATGTAACTGGCTGATGGGGACCCACACGCTCACTCTGGGGCAGATGACCAGAGCCTGTGCGAATGCCCCCACCGAGTTCAGCTGAAAGAGTGCCTTGGCTTTGATGGGAGAGTTGGCTTGGTTGTCACTCCACAAAGCATCCTCTGGAGCCCAAATAACCTTCAGAGGTCCTTCCTGGACTCTAGGAATTCTAGAAACTTTGGGAAGCCTGTGGAGAGCTTCTAAATCTCATGGTCATAAACAAAGGAAAAGGAAATGGGAACATTTAGTTGCAGGTAGGTAGATGAAGAAAAAGAAACTAGAACAACAGTAGCTCACCTTTATCCAGTGCTTACTATATGTTAGCACCTATGTCAGTGCTTTGCAGCATTCATTCATTTAGTCTTCACTACAGTCCTATGAGGTCCTTACTCTTATTGTCCGCATTTTACAGATGAGGCTTAGAGAGCTTATGTGACTTATTTAACATCACAACAACCAGGTGTGGAGCTGAGATTTGAATCTGGGTGGTCTGACTTTGATCTCTGTAGCTTACGCTCTGAGTAAACCAACATCTTCGTATAGTTATTTTCCTCCCATAAAAGCAAGCGGCAAGTTTTTTTCCTCCAATAAAAGCAAGCGGCAATGGCTTTTTTTTTTTTTTTTTTGCTTGCAAATTTCACCCCCAACTGCTTGCCTCTCTCTGGAATTCAACCCCACCCTCTCCCATTTCTCTGTCCACCCACTCAGTCATACACAGCCAACCCTGCACTCTCTACTCACTTTAAGTGTGTCTGTCTACACACCTGACTCACACAGATCTGCTCTCTATCCCCTGGCACCTGGAGAACTTGTCGCTTCCAGAACTTGTCACCTTCCCTTGTGTTTACTCAGGGTGGCAGTGTTTATGTCTGGGTGTGTCTCCTGATAGACTCGGATCATCTCAAGGGTAATAGTGGTGCTTCTTTTATGAATTTAGGGTATACTTGCTAAGCACCTACTTGGTGCCAGGCTCTGGGTTTGTTACACAGCATATGGAGATAACTCCAAAATAGCTGTGCTTTCAAAGGCACATGGGGGAGGAGGCCCAGGGATCATTACCATGAAGCATGAGGAGTGTGATGGTGTGGGTGGGCACCCCCGGGTAGAGAAGACAGTTAAGACCACTGACCCAGCAATCCAGTCCAGCGGCCTCCCAGCTTGATACCATGCAGGGACTCACCATTGTTCTTGGGATGGGAACACAGCTTCTCCCACGGCCTTGCAGGCCCTCTGCAGTCTGCCCTGCCCACTCCCAGCATTGCTGCTGAGCACTCTCCCTCTCTTCCTTAGGCCCAGTCACATGGTCCTTTCTGTGTCTTGGGTGAGTGTGCTCCTTCCTGCACAGGACCTTTGCATGAGCTGTTACTGTGGCCTGGAATGCTCTTGCCACCTTTCTTCATTCTTTAAATCCTAGATCAGGTGTGCATTCTCTGTCCTCCCCGATTAGGCAAAATCACCTATCATGTTTTCTCTAAGAACCATGAACTTTCCCTTCCAGTGCTTATCATAGCCACAAGTTAACTTTTGTTGGATTATTTGATCCCTATTGGTCTCCCTCCTGCTCCACAAGGGGACTGTGAACCCCATGAGTGCAAGAACTGGTTTGTTTTGGCTCACCGTAACGTCCAGCACACTTTCTAGCACATAGTAGGTGCTCAGTAAATATTTGGAGACTGAGTGACGGCTGGAGGATTCTGAGGCCAATCTTGACGTTTATAAACGGCATGCTAGTTTTTTTTTCAGTGCCTGTGGGGTGTGGGGGAGACAGCTGGATGCTGTAGAAAGACATTGCGCATCAGTCAGCCTGTGTGTGCATGCTGACACTGCCTGTCCCCTGAGCCCCAGTGTCCTTGACCATAAGATGGGATGGTACTCTCTTAGAGAGTTATTTTGAGGGTTGACTTGGAGCATTCATGTCAAACACTGAGCACAGAGATCCACACTGAGTAGATTTTATACTAAGTTTTACTGTTATTATTTATTTATTTATTTATTTATTTATTTATTTATTTTTTTTGAGACGGAGTCTCGCTCTGTCGCCCAGGCTGGAGTGCAGTGGCCGGATCTCAGCTCACTGCAAGCTCCGCCTCCCGGGTTCGGGCCATTCTCCTGTCTCAGCCTCCTGAGTAGCTGGGACTACAGGCGCCCGCCACCTCGCCCGGCTAGTTTTTTGTATTTTTTAGTAGAGACGGGGTTTCACCGTGTTAGCCAGGATGGTCTCGATCTCCTGACCTAGTGATCCGCCCGTCTCGGCCTCCCAAAGTGCTGGGATTACAGGCTTGAGCCACCGCGCCCGGCCCTACTGTTATTATTTATTATAATGCATATGAAAATGGGAAATGCTATGTAGTTGCATAAAAACTGGTTCTTATTTCAGTGGGGGATTGTGCGTTTGAGGCCAATGAAGAAGTTGTGGTCTGTGTCTGAGTTTCATTGAATGGGGTTTTTAAGTTAGGGGGTGTTTTTAAGCCCCATCCATTTCTGGAAGGATTTGAGGTGCACCGAGAGCTCAGTGGTGAAGCCTCCACTGGCCCTTGGGGCTGGTGTCCCCAGTGAAGTCTTTATAACTCTGCTTTATAATCACTACTTGTTATTGTCCACTGCCCCACCAGGCTACGAGCTGGGCCAGCCCATGAGGACAGGCACAGCATCTGTTTGGTGTCTGCTGTGCCCCAAAGCCCAGGACAGAGCCTGCAGGTACTCCAGAATATATGTGAGTGAATGAAGGTCTCTGTGTCTGGAGCACCCAGCACGGCCCCTGGCACATTGCAAATGCATTTCGCGTGAGTGGTGCTAAACACAAGGTAAAATAGAACGATTTTGGATAAAAATCACAACTGGGCCCCTAAGTGGAACAGAGAGAGATGATGTTATCAGGCATCTGGTGAGGAATGGATTGTTCCAGTTGAACACTGGATTTGAAGGCAGGACAGAGATGCTCTGATGTTCCTGTGTGATGAGGACACATTTCCTTTTAGGATCCAGAGACAAATCTTTTAGGTTAGAGGTAGGGCGGTTCAGTGGAAAGAGCTCTGGATTCTCCATGGGTGACCCAATGCTGACACTCTTTAATGGATGACCTTGAGCTCATCATTTAACTTCTCTGCACCTTAGTTTTATCACCTATAAAATGAGAATAGTAAGGTCTGCTCTGCTTTTTCATAGAGTTATTGTAGAGATCGGAGAAAGAGAGAGAGAGAGGAAGGGAGAGATATAAGAATGTGGAAGGGCTTTAGGAAGCTGTAAAGTGGTGCAGATATAAAATATGCCTGAAACTAAACACAAAGAGTAATCAATTCTGGGTCATTCTCTCAAGACCATTGGATATTTCCAATGACAACTTTATAGAAGACACAGTGATGTCATTCATGTGAGTGATTCATTTAACCCCCTAATAAAGGAGGACACAGTATTAGATTATAACACTCTGAAAGCAGTTCTTCAGGGGACCGAGGTTTTGTGACCTAGCAGGCTGTCTTACTGAAGAATCTAGAACAAGAGGTAGTTAACATGTTTCCTTTCAACTGTTAAATGCCTTCAAAAGCCAGTCATCTGTTTTTGGCAGGCCATCCACCATCAGGGTATTGATCAGGGGTCTCAGGGCAGAAACTTGGGGGCATGAAGGTTAGTGAGGGCTGTCTTCTGTAAGCATCAATTTGGGATCCTGGCCATCAGTGGGGGCCTAGACCTCAAATCATTGGGGGTTGCTAGTTGGGTGGCTGGGGGAGAGACTAGCCCACCAGCTTAAAATATGAAATACCCAGACTGGGCCAGTCCACTACAGCCCAGGCGTGGGCGGCTGGAATGCCAGTGTGCTGGGCTGTTTTCATTTTCTCCAGAAAGAGCTTTGACTTCTCCAAGCAGATGTACAAGTATTTGGTGGAGATCTCAGGGTTCTGGGCCAGGCAGTGTGGAAATGTTGAGTCTGGCTTGAGAGTTTGGGGGCAACAGTTGCTAGCTGGCTACCTCCTCCTCAAAAGGAGAGCAGCCAGGCTCCTGTGGACACTGGGTTTTTAACCATCGGATTGGCTTTGACCTGGCTGCTCAGAATTCTCTGCGTGCTGTGGCCTAGAAGGCCCTAATTCCAACTTTGTGTCTACAATGGAGAAAACAAAATGACAGGGACAGGTCCTTATTGAATCCCTACTATGCGCTGGGCACTGATGTGGTTGCTTTCATATGTGCACCTGGCTAGTGGCAAGGTGTAGTAGAAAGAGCTTAAAACTTGTGAGCTGGAGAAGCCCAGGGTCAGCTCTGAGCTCTGGTCTGGCTCTGTATTCAGATGACATTCTAAAGCCCCGCCCCTTAGGAAGCTTTAAAGTCACTGAGGATCAATGGCCACTTTGTCTAAGGAACAGGGGGGTCCTCTGGGAGGGAAAGGAATAAAGGTGACTCCCGGCCTCTGGAGTTGAAATTGTTAGGATGTAGTGGGGCCTGCTGGACGGAAAGGCAGAATGATCTGCAAGGGAGACCTTGCTTTGAGTGGGGGCCAGAGCACGGGCTGCTGAGGGCAAGGCTAGTTTAGAGATATAGCTGATACTGGAGCCCCTGATATCATGGAGGGGCCCGGGGATGGCGTCTGTGTGGATCAGTGCACGTGGAAAGTGCTCAGTGCCTGGGACTGAAACCTTCAGTTTCTGTTTTGGCCCTCAGTGGGTGGCCCTGGAGAAAGAGGCCTGTGTCCCAAGATTGGCCTCCTCAGGGGTCAGAGCCTCATCCTGGTTTCAGAGGAGACCTCAGGCTTCTGAAGAGGCTATGGCAGCAAGGCAGAGCTGAAGGGAGCCAATGGTGGCAGCCAGGCCTGGCTTAGAGGCTGGGATTGAGGAACCTCGAGGTGTCCGGGTGAGGAAGACTCGCTGATCTATCAACATAGGCCACGCCGGGGGTCGAGGGAGAACTGGGCCAAGTGCTGCTGAGAGACAGCCCAGACTGCCCTACCCCCATCTCTTCTTTGAGCATTCCAAGGAATATGTCATTTGTATCGACCTGGTAAAGTCTGAAGGGCGGCTGATGTCTCATTTAGTTCTTATAAAATGGTTCTTCTGTTACTAGGGTGTTACTGAATGATGCATTTGGAAGAAATAGTCAACTCCAGCACTGCACAGCATTTATAATTCTCATTGTTTAATTGTTGGTATTATTTTAACAATTAAACAACAGGAGAAGAATTCTTCTCCTTAGTCCCAATCGTACCTGGGGAAACTGCAGCTCTGCATTGTAAGCTGGGGTGAGGCAGCGAGTCTAAGTCAGCCTGACTCTGAGCCCAGTGCCCTTGGGCTCACAAGGCATGCTACAGTCCAGCCAGATGGGGTCTGTGGTCCTGCTCTCTTGTTTGGGGTCCCAGGATCCAGCCAGACTCCTGGGAGTCACCTATCATGGCTGTTCCCGAAGGGCCTTGGGCCAAGCCCTGGAGAGAGTGGAAGGTTATAGATGGTGAGCTGTATGTGTAGACACTGTTGGCTTCATGGACGAGAATGCACTTTCTATTTTATCCTCCTAAGCACCTCCAGAAAGACTCTAAAGGTGGCCCAGGGAGGCGCTCAGACTGGCTGGATGTTGGGTGGACTCATATCCACACTTCAGGCCACCACAGCTTGCCACACGGGGGAGGTGACCTCATGCTGGACTCTGAGTTCCATTCAGGAGCAAGCTCAGAGCACCTGCCTCCTGCCAGGATCCGAACTTGACTCGGGTGTGACCTCTGCCCTTAGGGAGCTCACAGGACAATGTAGGCCACTCACATGCAAGCAAGTGACTCTGGTAAGAGCACTTACTAGCTGTGTTAGTTCTGGGCAAGCCACTTTATCTCCCTGTGCCTCACTGTTCTTCTCTGTACAATGGGGTAATAATAATAGTACCTGCTTCATAGGACGGCTACCAACACTGACAGTTATCAGTGACTGCTGAAGACTTCAGCCACCGCCTGATACATAGTAAGCGCCACAGTAGTGTCAAGTACAAAAATGCTCTGAGGAAGATTTGAAGATCCTGTTAGCAGAGGCTCCGGTCAGAACTCCAGCAGCACAAAGAGGAGGTGGTGAATTGAGTTCTCACAGGGGGGAACCTGGAAGGGCCTTTCCCCGCAAGCGACCTTTGAGCTGGCCTTGAAGGACAGGAGGTAGAAGATGTGGGAAGAGCCCTGTGGTAGGAGGGAATTGTGTGAGCAAAGCTTGGAAGGTAGGACTTTGAGGGGACAGTGCTGAGCCATTCAGATGTGGCCAGCACCTAGGTGACTGACCGCAAGAGACACCGTGGACAGAGAGCTGGAAGGCCTGGGAAACAGTCACCTTTGGGCCCGCAGTGTCTGAAAGCACATTTTTTAATCAATCAGCGCTCGCTGAGGGCCTCCGCAAGGTCCTGGCTTCTAGCCTTGCTGTCAGAAAAGAGTTTCCTGTTGGCCAAAGCTGGAGAACACACCCCCAGTCACCTGAGAGCTGGGCAAGGTCACCTCCAGGGACACTGCAAAGACTAGGGCACAGGGGAAGAAAGGTGGATTAGGCTGACTTGGAGTTAAACCCTGGCTTTGTCACTTCCTGGGGTTGACAAGCCCTGTAACTTATCGAGCCTGTCATTCCCCTGGTGCAACAGGGAGATGAGTTTACCTGCCTTGCAGGGTTTGTCCGTGAGGCTAGGGTGAGAGTATGTATTCCCAAACACCCCAGCTGCAGCTAGGCACTCCGCGGATGCCTGATAACACTGAATGGGAATGGGACCCATCCTTGTTTGACATCACTTAGATTTGGGAATGTGTCTGCCCTGAGATCATTCTAATTTTAACAATCGAAAAATGACTCAGGGTCTTGAAGAAGGCCCATGAGGGATTTTTAAAGCTTACTCTAAGTTGGGTCTGTAGGTGGACATAGTAGATGCAATCAGCTTTACGTTTCTCTTAATGGCGTTCTTGATGAAGGGAAGCAGTGAGTAGCAGTGATCTGTGCTGGTATAACTGTCGTGGAACTCAGCAGCGAGAGGCCAGGTTGGCAGGCCTGGCTGTGCAGTCACAGTGCAGAAGACTGGTGCTGACTTCCCCAGGCTGTCCCTCGGGCTGAAGGGCGGCCAGTCTGGGTGCAGAGGAAGTTGTCCTTTTGAGGCAGGTGCACACACAGTGTTGGTCCCTAAGACCTGTCTCTGTTGGAGTGTGGCAGGATATCTGGCCTGGGTTGGGTTTCTCCTTTATTCCCTGATGGGCTATGTCCTGGGTTTGGACAGCAGCGCTCCGGGGGCCACTGTCATTCTGGATTCTAGGGATTCATCAGCCCCTCTTGAGAGGATCACTGTCTTGGTTCCCAGCTGGGATGCAGAATGGCTTTCCTTCTGAGACCTGCCAGGTTCCAGCGCTTGCTACCAAACAGGACTTCCTCTTTGGGCAGAGAAGGGTGGGCTATTCCTTCTCTACACATTTGGATGGAAGAGATTCTGAATAGAGCAATACAGTGGTTTTCTCACAACCACTGATAAAGAAGCTGATGTATAAAGATGAAATTGGATTTTTACCAAAAATAAATCAGTTTTAGGTGTTTAGCAAAACAGCTGTAATGGCTTTGTGGGAGTCCAAGGCAAAGGAAGGATGTGTTCAGAATACAGGTTTGGATCTTGGAAGACTTGGTCCTGGTTCCTGAAATTTGGGTTCTCTGAGACTCCGTTTCTTCACCTGTAAAATAGGGCAAGGCACCTGCTCCAACCTCTCTCAGGGTGATTTTATGCTTAAATTAGATAATGACACTGGAAAGTCTTTGACTAAAGTCAAGAAAGGCATATCTGGGATTGCTGAGTGTTTCCATGAGAGCCCTGCTGTGATAGGTGTCTGAACGTGTGAAGGAGGAAATCATGGAAGCTGCAGAAGAAGCAGTGTTGCAACGATAATGGGGACAAAAGTAGGTCTCATTTCAGTTTTAGGAGGAAATGGGGCAGTAGATGGAAAGATTGAGCTATCTATTTTTGTTTTTAAGTCACTTTGCAGGAAGAAAATGGACAGTTGGATTCTTTCATTCTCTATAGTCAGAAGTCAGAAGTCAGAATGTCAGAGTAGATTTAAGGCCCACCTGAACAAACAAACAAATATATCTTGAAAAGAGTTTCTTGTGTGGTTTGGATGTGTATAAGAAGCCAATTTAAAAGCGTTCAGATCTTTGTATGGTATATGTAATGATAACTGACATAATAGTGTTAGGAAGAGCATAACCGTGCCATAAACCGTATCATTTTGACTCTTTTGAAGAAAAGCTGGGCAAAGATGTCGGGGATAGAGGACGATCCTGACTCTTTTACTAGCTGCAAAAGCTGCTTTCTGCAGTCCAGCTCCTCTTGTTTGGAGCTATACAAGATCCTTCAGAAACCTGGAATGTGGGAACCCTGGCTTATTGTCTACATGCACTAGGCACAGGCATGAGCTTGTCTAAGCGAAAATGCAGCATATCCTGCTATTAGCACCGTTAGCATCGTCAAGGTGAACACATTTCCCAGTCTTAGCCTCTTCTAAGGACTTTATAAGTAGTAAATCACCTACTTCTCACCAAGGCCCTATGAGGTAAGCATTCTTATTGCCCCCATTTTTCAGATGAGAAAACTGAGGCACAGAGAGGTTCAATAACCTGCCTAAAGTGATATGTCTTATAAGCTGGAATTCAAACTGAGGCAGTCTGGTTCCAGGGCCCACATCCCTAAATGTTATGCACTACTGTCTTGTGTCTGGCGTTCAAAGGGACCTCAAGAAATCAACTGATACAGTTGCCTACCTTTCCACAGATAATCTGATTGTTATCTCCATTTTACACATGAGAAAACTGAGGCCCAGAGAAGGAGAGAGGCTTGACTTGCTAAAGCCACACAATAGGATGACATAGGGCTAAGACTAGAACCGGAGTCTTCATGATAGTGGTGACCTCCTTCAGAAGTTTGCCCTTGCCTTTGGCTTATCTGTCCTGAACATGCTTTCCCTTTCTAAGACAGCGAGGGCAACACCAACATCTGGCTCAGATCGGGCTCTTCTCATCTCCATCACGCTTTACACTCTCCCTTTCTAGAACCAGCAGGTGCTCCTCGTGTTGCCTGGCTCACCTGGCCAGGACCCTTCCCTGGAACGCCCCTCCCAGCTGTCCACAGAGGCCTGCACAAGTGTGATATGGAGGTTGGTGGGAACTCTAACCAGCTGTGATTCCAACGTGGATGCTCAGAGGGTGGTTTGAACAATTAAGAGAGGAAGTGATGATCACTGGGGTCACCGTGGGTTCATTTAGAGCAAGGCCTGCAGAACTGACCACCGTTTCTTTGTTGAGAAAATTACTAGACTGATTAGATCAGGGAGTTGGGTCCTAACACATGTGAATTCCATGAAGATATTTGACAAAACTAATGATTTTTCAATGAGATAAAGATGGTCTATTTAGGCACACCTGTTAATTGTTGAAACTCCAAACCCAAAAGATGTTCATTTGCAAGCAATCTGTGGTGGTTGTCCATGGGACTCTGTTCTATGCCTGGAGATGATATATATATGAAACCACATATTCTTTCTTAAATTAGTGATTTGGATAAGGTCATAAAAGTCATACTGATCAAATTTTGCTGATGATGCCAAGATAGGAGGATTAGCAAATATTTGAGGTGGCAGAGCCAAAAAACAAATTTCCTCTTGTTACATTCACCCCATTGCTCCAGGATTCCAAAATTCTTTTTTCAGGATTCACTGCGTCATCGGACACTTGGTTTCAGGAAACCAACTGCTTAAGGACAAGACAAAGTCAATGAGCCTTAGCGGGAGTAGGTGTGAAAGAGGCAGAGGCCCTTGTTGACGATGACTCATTATGATCTCTGGAGGACAGGGGAGCTGAGGTCTGCTGCTCAGTGTGTGTGTTCATGTAAATTCAGACTACCCTGGCAGGCTGGAGCCCCCAGGTCTGCTGAGAAGGAATGTCCTTAGGGGCATGTGCTGGGGAAGGTGATCCCATGAGACCATCGAACATGCCCGGAGATGAGAGAAAAACACTTCCATTAGTGGCTTTGGATTCATCTTAGATCCCTCCCGTTTACCCTCCTTTCTATAGATGTTTATTATAAGACCTCTGTGTGCCAGGCACTATGTTGGGCATTGGTAGGTGGTCCCAAGCATTGCCCCTGTCCTGTGGAGCCAATAAGCTTTCTACATGGTGTGTAGGTGGTGCCAAGCACCTGTGGAATGGTGCCAGACTGGGTTGTGGGAAATCCAGTCATTGCAAGGTGGGCAGCCTCGGAGTCAGGAGCTGGAGAACACAGCAGGGGTTGGGGTAGCAGGTCCCAGAGCAGACCCGGAGAGAAGCAGGGCAGGAAACAGCCCTCTGGCCTCGACAGAGTCTCTCCTTGACCAAACTTTAGTCAGGCTCCTCTGATCCTCTTCTCAGCTAGGCCCTGACCTTTGGGTTTCTGTGTCCATCTTTGCATCACCCAATTTTAGCAAGAATCCTGCTAAGTCAGTGGAGCGAGAATTCCCCACCCTCAATATCTGATCACCCCTGATATCTGATCCAATTCCTCATCCTTCACCAGCCCCAGGTGACGTCTGATCTCCCTGGCCTGACTTCAGCAAGAATCCTGTCCAGTTGATTCAGCCAGAATCCCCCCTTACACCTGACATTTCCTCATAGTAATGTTCCATCCAGTGACCTCCCACCCTGCCCCTTGGCTATAAATCCCCACATGCCCTGATTCTGCTTGGAACTGAACCTGCGTCTAGACCGAGGTCTCTTGCCCCCATTTGCAATAACATCCTGAATAAAATTTGTTTTCGCTGCTTTAACTCCTGTCTAGATCTGGCCTTCTTTGACAGCCCTCAGCAGGAGAGGGCCAAGAGGACAAGGAAGTCTGTGGGTTTAGGCAGGGCAGGAAACCAGGTTAAAGTGCGGGGGAAGGTCAGACATGTATGTCAAGAGAGGATCTTTGTCTTGTTTGAGAAGCACTGACTCTGCTGAGGGAGGGCGGTCTGGGCTGTGCTAGAGGTACAGGGCTGGGGAAAGGCAGAGCTCGGAGGGCTGTCGTGGACACCCTTGTGTTTGGTTGATGGATTGTGGGGGTGATGGAGGGGAAGCAAGGAGCCAGAGCTGTGTGGATGCTGGACCCTTCACTGACTGAGCTGGGAGCCCTGGACAAGGGGCAGGGCTTATGGCTGTTAAAGAAAATCAGAGCCAGACAGAGGTGAAAAAGGTAAAAATAGATTTTAAAAGGCCCAGTGCAGTGGCTCACGCCTGTAATCCCAGCACTTTGGGAGGCCGAGATGGGTGGACCACTGGAGGTCAGGAGTTTGAGACCAGCCTGGTCAACATGGTGAAACCCCATCTTTACTAAAAATACAATAATTAGCTGGGTATGGTGGTGCATGCCTATAATCCCAGCTACTGGAGAGGCTGAGGCAGGAGAATCGCTTGAACCTGGTAGGTGGAGGTTGCAGTGAGCCAAGATCACCCCACTGCACTCTAGCCTGGGTGACAGAGTAAGACTCTGTCTCAAAAACAAAACAAAACAAAAAAACAGATTTTATCCAGGGACTATTACAATAGAGGAAAAGAGACTCCAGTGCAGATAGAACTGGGTTCAGTTCCGAATACAGCATGAACCAGTGGCGAGCCATACCCCAAGAGCAGGTTGGGGGGGATGGGAAATTATGAGGAAATGTCAGGGGTAAGGGACGATTCTGGCTGAACCAACTAGACAGGGTTCTTGGTGAAGGCAGGACAGCTGGGGAGATCAGACATCATCTGGAGCTGGTGGGGGATGAGGAATTTGATCAGATATCAAGGGATATCTTAGGTAGAAGGATTCTACCTAAGACAGCGTCACACGGGTCTTGGTAAAATTGGATGATGCAAAGACATGGAAGCCCAAAGGTCAAGGCCTAGCTGGGAAGAGGATCAGAGGAGCCTGACTAAAGTTTAGTCAAGGCTAGGTGCAGTGGCTCACACCTGTAATCCCGATACTTTGTGAGGCCAAGGCGGGAGGATTGCTTGAGGCCAGGAGTTTGAGAACAGCCTGAGCAACAGAGTGAGACCACATCTCTTAAAAAAAAAAAAAAAATTAGCTGGGGATGATGGTATGTGGCTGTAGTCCCAGCTACTTGGGAGGCTGATTTAGGAGGATCTCTTGAGATCGGGACTTTGAGAGTACAGTGAACTATGATGGTGCCATTGCACTCCAGCCTGGGCAACAGAGTGAGATCCTGTCTTTAAAAATAAAATAAATAAAATCAAAAACTATAATCAAGGAGACACGGTTTGTCATGGGACGAAGAGATCCAAGAATGCAGAAACAGAAGGCCTGCCCATTTGGAGTTCATACTCTAGTGGGGAGATAGACACCTGAAAGAAATAATTCATAATTTAAATCAGAAGGTGTGCACTGAGGGCTTGAAGCATCATTCATGCCCTTATTCATTCAACAAGTGTATTAGAGTTCTCTAGAGAACTCTAGAGGGTTCAGGACTAATAGGATAAATGTATATATGAAGGGGAGTTTATTAAGGACTGTTGACTTTCATGATCACAAGGTCAAGTCCCACAACAGGCCATCTGCAAGCTGAGGAGCATGGAAGCCAGTCCGTGTCCCCAAATCTCAAAAGGAGGGAAGCGGACAGTGCAGCTTTCAGTCTGTGGCCGAAGACCTGAGAGCCCCTGGCAAACCACTGGTCTAGGTCCTAAAGTCCAAAAGCTGAAAAACGTGGAGTCCAATGTTCTAGGGCAGGAAGCATCCAGCACGAGAGAAAGACGGAGGCCAGAAGACTCAGCCAGTCTAGTCCTGCCACGTTCCTCTGCCTGCTTTTATCCTAGACGTGCTGGTGGCTGATTAGATGGTGCCCACCCAGATTGAGGGTAGGTCTGCCTATCCTAGTTCACTGACTTAAATGTTAATCTCCTTTGGCAACACCCCCACAGACACACCCAGGAACAATACTTTGCATCCTTTAATCCAATCAAGTTGACCCTCAATATTAACCATCACATCAATGCCTTCATTCTACCTTTTATCAGGGCAGTTTTGGGAGGAGGTGGTGATGCAGCAGCTGGCCTTGAGGAAAGCCCAGAATTCCATCATTGAGGCAGGGAATTCAAGCAGAGGCCACTGCACTGATGAAATACAGATCTGTAATAAGAGAAGCTTTGGACGGGGCAAAGTTTATCTCTACCATAGATGTTGCTTTCACTCTGCTTTTGAGAAACGTTACTGTAGAGTATCGCACAATACTTGGTTTTGATGTTTTAGGATAGATACATTATCTTGGAATCACAAGCCCCCTTTCCAGAATGTACCAAGGAATTGATAGATATCGTTGAGTATCATGAGCAGTTTTGGTTGGACTTTGGATTATAGCCAATATCATGCCAATGGAATCCATCACCGCTGATGGTTGGACCTTTCCCAGCTGGGAAGGGAAATGCATACTTACAAGGACATTTGCATCTTCTGAAAAATCATCCTAACAATAAACTCCTATTTTCGTATTTGGAGAGTTTGCATTTTAAAAAAGATAACTAGTAGTGTTTTTATCTTATTATAGAAGTAATTTATGTTTATTGTAGAAAATTTGGAAAATGCAAATAAAGAGAGGAAAATTCAAAGCACTCATAACCTGACTATCTAACACAATCACTGTTGATACCATGGTGATTTCATCAGACTTAGAAAAAATAGACTTCCGATCATCTGCTGCTTGTTACTTGAGTCCTATCCCCCACAACCAACTTTTTTTTTTTTTTTTTTTTACTGTGGTAAAATGCATTCTTCTTTTTTACTTTTACTGTATATCTTGAAGAGTTTTCTGGCTCTGCCAGAGTCTCTACTTCATATTTTTAAGTGGCTTCCCGAAATTCCACTAGGCCATAATTTATTCGGATAATTTTCTGTTGTTGAACCAGCAGGTTGTTCCTAGTTTTTTTTTTTTTTTTCTCTTCTAAACAAGTCTGCCGCATACAGCCCCAAAACAAAATAGATGCGCATCTCCATGATTAGTTTCTTTTTTTTTTCTTTCTTTTTTTTTTTTTTTGAGACAGAGTCTCCCTCTGTCGCCCAGGCTGGAGTGCAGTGGCCGGATCTCAGCTCACTGAAAGCTCCGCCTCCCGGGTTTACGCCAATCTCCTGCCTCAGCCTCTAGCTGGGGTTACAGGCCCCCGCCACCTCGCCCGGCTAGTTTTTTGTGTTTTTTAGTAGAGACGAGGTTTCACCGTGTTAGCCAGGATGGTCTCGATCTCCTGACCTCATGATCCGCCCGTCTCGGCCTCCCAAAGTGCTGGGATTACAGGCTTGAGCCACCGCACCCGGCCCTGATTAGTTTCTTAGAAACTAGGATTGGCTGGGCCAAAGGGGATGCAAAATTTAAGTATTTTAACACGTAGTCATCTCGGCCATTTGTAGAGAGCTTAGTATGGGCTTTTACATGTATGATCTCGTTTAATTTTCATAGCGTAGGTAGGAGCTGTTATTATCCCTCTTTCAAGATAAAACATCAGAGGCTTAGAGAGGTTTAGTAACTTGGGCTGGGCGCAATGGCTCACACTTGTAATCCCGCACTTTGGGAGGCCGAGGTGGGCGGATCATTTGAGGTCAGGAGTTCGAGACCAGCCTGACCAACATGGTAAAACCCTGTCTCTACTAAAAATACAAAAATTAGCCAGGCCTGGTGGTGCATGCCTGTAATCTCAGCTACTTAGGAGGCTGAGACAGGAGAATCGATTGAATTCGGGAGGTGGATGTTTCAGTGAGCTGAGATTGTGCCACTGCACTCTAGCCTGAGCCATAGAGCAAGACTGCGTCTCAGGGTTGGGGGTGGGTAAGAGAGAGGTTTAGTAACTTGCCCAAGACCTCAGAGCTGGGCAATGGCATAGACGGGAAGAAGCCCCCTGAGCCCACTGCAGGACTTGCACTGAAATCCGACACTGTACTTCCTGCTGAACTGTCCTGGGACAGCAGTGGGTGCATAGACCTTTTCCTAGAGCACAGGACTGAGAATTATTTCTAAAAAAAAAAAAAAAAAAAAATCAAAAGCTCTGTCAACTGGGCAGTTGATCAACTTTCATTTTGCATTTCTTTGTTTATCAGAAAGGTTGAATGTATTTAAATGTTTAATGGGTCTTTCATTTTTAGTGAATTGACTTGTATCTCTTGCTTATTTTTTAAAATATGAGTAGCTCTTTCTTGCTGATTTGTGAAACTGCTTTATGTATTAAGAATGGTAAAATCAGTCCAGGTGCAGTGGTGGCTCACGTCTGTTATCCCAGCACTTTGAGAGGCCGAGGCGGTGGATCACCTGAGGTCAGGAGTTCGAGACTGGCTTATTTAACATGGTGAAACCGTCTCTACTAAAAATACAAAAATTAGCTGGGCGTGGTGGCTGGTGCCTGTGTAGTCCCAGCCACTCAGGAGGCTGAGGCATGAGAATTGCTTGAACCCAGGAGGCAGAAGTTGCAGTGAGCTGTGATCACGCCACTGCAGTCTCACCTGGGTGACAAAGCAAACCTCTCAAAAAAAAAAAAAAAAAAAAAAAAGATGGTAAAATCTATCTCCTATCATGTGTGTGGTAAATATTTTTTCCAGTTTTTTCACTTGCCTTCAATTTTACATTATTTTTTAATATAGGGTTTTTTGTTTGTTTGTTTTTGGGTTTTTTTTTTTTTTTTTTTTCCTGAGATGAAGTCTTACCCTGTCTTGCCCAGGCTGGAGTGCAGTGGCGCCATCTCTGCTCATTGCAGCCTCCACCTCCTGGGTTCAAGTGATTCTCCTGCCTCAGCCTTCCGAGTAGCTGGGACTACAGGTGCGTGGCACCACGCCTGGCTAATTTTTAGTAGAGATGAGGTTTCGCCATATTGGCGAGGGTGGTCTCGAACTCCTAATGTCAAGTGATCCTCCTGTCTCTGCCCCCCAAAGTTCTGGGATTACAGGCATAAACCACCACATCTGGCCCAATGTAGGGGTTTTAAACATTTTCACATAGCTAGATTTATATCTTTGTGGTTTCTGCTTTTGGTGTCATGCTTAGAAAGTCCTGCAAATACTCCATGGCTTTATAAATAACCCACTTAGATCTCCTTTTGGTTATACTAATGGTTTGATTTTTAAATATTTAACTCTTTACTATGTTTAGAATCTATTTTTTATAAAGTAAACTCCTAATGATACGTATTTTTCCAAATGGTTAATCCGGTGCCCCAATACCATTTGTTGAATGACTCATTTCTCTGCTTACTTGAAATGACACATTATATATAGCTGATCTGTTTCTGAACTTCTATTCTATTCCGTAGGTATGTCTGATGCTTTCTGGGTCAGTGTCCTGGTATTTAAATCACCTTACCTTTATATTATACTTTAATATCTCATAAGGGAAGTCTCCTCCATGATGAACCTTCTCTTTGCAAGGATTGTCTTAACTGTTCTCACCTGTTTATTCTTATGCTAGAACTTAAGAACCATTTTGTTGAGTTCTAAAAATAATAATAGAGGCTGGGCATGGTGGCTCACGCCTGTAATCTCAGCACTTTGGGAGGCTGAGGCGGGTGGATCACCAGGTCAGGAGATTGAGACCATCCTGGCTAACATGGTAAAACCCCGTCTCTACTAAAAAATACAAAAAAAAAATTAACCAGGCGTGGTGGCGGCCGCCTGTAGTCCCAGCTACTCGGGAGGCTGAGGCAGGAGAATGGCGTGAACCCGGGAGGCAAAGCTTGCAGTGAGCCAAGACAGTGCCACTGCACTCCAGCCTGGGCGACAGAGCGAGACTTTGTCTCAAAAATAAATAAATAAATAAATAAAATAATAGAATTGGTATTTTCCCATTTGCTAAGAGGGTTTTGTTCAAAATCAGAAATGAGGGCTGAATTTTATTAAATGCTTTTTCAGCCTATTCCATACAAATGATTTGCATTTCAGAATTATTTCTGCAAGCAGGTGGACCATAAACACCTTGAAGTCAACAACTGTCCTTAAGACCATCATAGACAGCCATTCATTCCCAACCATACGGAAACCTTACAGAGAAATAACCATATGAAATTATGAGTCTTCCCTGCAGTAGGTACTCAGTCACCATGTATTGGAGCCCATGGGTGCAGGCTCAGTCACTGGCATGAATTTTGGGAGGATGTGAAAGAGAAAGCACTCTGAAAATTTGGAGGTGGGATGGCTGGGGAGCTTCACCTAATTATGGCCTAATTAGGAGGCCATAAATGTGAGGAGACATTTCATCCCGTTTTCTGGATGAGGTTAGTATCATGTTTGCCTCAATGAGGAACTGAATTACAATGCCATAGACATTTAAATTGCAGGCCCTAAAGTGCTTGTCAAGTGCTAATTACAGCCTTGCTGGGCTCCTGTATTACCAACCTTGTGATTCTGTCAGCTGCCAGCAGGGGCAGGCTTTCCAGCAAAGCACCTTGCAGGAAAGGTGGGGCCGCGTTGGAGTGCATGCTATTTGTTTGGGACATTAGACTTGCTTTCTAAGTAAATAAGTGGTTAGAGTGCCAGTGGTTAGAGCTGGCGGTGGTTGGAAGTGTCCCCAGGATGGTACTAGTTGTTTTGGCTGAAAACAAGTTGTTCTAAAGCAGGTTGAAAACAATATGATCACGGTGAAAATTAGATCCAAAATAATGAGTTGGCAAAAAGAAAAATCAGTACTCCCTACTACTGGATTTCCATGTATTGGTAATTCTGGTGCACTCGTCATTTATTCAACAAATATTAACCATCTATTATAGGTTGTAGGCAGTGGGGGACGATGGAGGGTACATCAATAAACAAAACGAGAGTTCTGTCCAGAGAGCTTGCGTGCTAATAAAGGAGACAGACAATGTAAAAATAAATACATCTTAGATAGCTAGCTAGGTGGGTAACATATTAAGTGGTGATGGCACTAGGACAAAAAACAAAAACAAAGGAGAGTCAGGCCCTAATGATTTAGGGGTGGGTGATTTCTGTTTGAAACTGGTGTCCAGAGAAGGCCTCTCTGAGATGGAGCTGGAGCAGAGATTGGATGGAAGGAGAGAGAGAGCCCTGTGAAGGTCGAGGCTGGAGGGAGAGCCACTGCAGGCCCTGAGGTCAGTGTACTTGAGGAGTTTGAGAACAATAAGAAGGCCCCTAGGACTGGAGCAGAGTAGTGGAGTGGGGCAGGGTCAAGTTCGAGAGGGGGAAGGGATGATCCTATAGGGCTTTCTGGCCGTGGGACGTTTGAGAACTTTCAGCAGGGAAATGACATGATTTGACTTATCTAAGGGCCATTTTCCAAACTCTGCTTTTAGGTATTTTTGGTTCATTTCTCAAAATTTTTTTGGCAGAGTAAGCACAATTGGCTGAAAATGAACAAGATCTAAAGAGAGAAAACATGGCCAACAACCACCATGAAAACCAGAAAAAAATTCTGAAAAATCAGCAAAACTGCTTGAATGCCTATAAGATGTTGTAAACCTGTCTCAGGTGACCTCCAGTTATTAATATGTGAAAAGCCAGTGACCAGGGCTCTTCATTTTTGATCTGATTGCTGTCTGGATCAAACCTTCAGCTGTCTAGGGGCTGGCCAGTGTGCAGTTTGCCAGACACCTCCCTTTGGTCAAGAGCCTGGGTCTGGAGGCGTACAAGTGGCCCAGACCTATCTTCTTGAGCTGAAAATAACTGCTGCAGATGGTAAGACTTGAGCAACGGTAGTGCAGTTGGGCTCCAAATAGTGCAGTAGTCTTCTTGGCTATGTGAAAAGATTATTTCATCTTTAGTGCTACCACTGTTGTTTTATGGGCCTGTAAGGCAGGGGAGGTTGAGGCTGAGGGCATAGCTTGAGTGGATGGCCATCTGAGGTCCCAGGTCCCAATCTGGAATTCTTTCACTTGCATCAGAAGAGACTTCTGTGCTCCCAGGGCACTTGCCCATCTCTGTATCAAAGCATCCATCCTATAATAGTGTAAAGATCTGTTTCTGTGTGTGTTTGTCCAGCTAAATTGGGACTTCCTTGTCAGTATGGGTTACAAGTAAGCTGCTGTGACAAAGAGGCTTAAAAATGTAGTGGCTTCAATAAGTTGAACACTTATTTCTCCCTCAGTCAACAGTGTGGCTGGTCCAGACATCTCTGCTCCACAAGGTCATTTAGGGATTTAAGTTCCTTAACTCTCGTTGTCTCATCATGCTGTAGGATTTGTCCTCATTGGTGTAGTTGCAATAGGGTCACTGCCGTATTTGTGTTTTAGCTCACCAGAAGGGGAAAAGAGGGAAAAAAAATTGCAGAAATCCAGAGCAAACAACTTGTCCTAAAGCTGAAGATGGCTTAGAAGTTGTACATGTCACTTCTTTTCCATCCCATTTCAGAAATTAGTCACATAGTCATACCTAGCTACAAAGGAAGCTGGTTAATGTCTAGCTAGGTAATGGTGTGGCATATTAGTTTTCTGTTGCTGCTATAAAAATTTACCACAAACTTATGGCTTAAAACAACACAAATTTGTTATAGTTCTGGAGGTTGGGAGTCCAAAATGAGTCTTGCTAAGGTAAAAGCTCATCAGGACTGATTCCTTCTGGAGGCTCTGAGGGGAGAATTCATTTCCTTGCCTTTTTCAACTTCTCGAGATCACCTGCATTCCTTGGCACATGGCCCCTTCCTTGCATCACTCAAGCTTCTTGATTCTGTTGTCACATCTCTTACTATTCACTCTGATTTCCAGCCTCCTGCTTATAAGAACCCTTGTGATTACATCAAACCTATCTGGGTCTAGGATAATCTCCCCATCTCAAAATTATTAGTCACATATGCAGAGTCCCTTTTGCCGTGCAAGGTAACACATCCACAGGTTTCTGGCATTAGGACATGGGAGGGGGGAATGTGCTTTATTCTACCTATTACAGGTGAGAAGAGGTTTTATTCCTAAAAGAAGGAAAGGAAGAAAGGATGTCAAAGGAGTGTCTTCTTAATGCCTGCCACACAGATGCTCTGTAAATGCTGAATACAGCAACATTTGGTGGGGTATTGCCTACCTTCCTCCATACCACCCTGAACTTCATTGGTTCAACCAATATCTCTTTATAGAAAGCAAAAGGTGGCAGATATCCAGTGCTGATCCTTAAGTGCATAGACTCTCAATCTGGGGCAAGGGAAATGAAGAGGAAGCCCCTAGGCAGATTAGCTGTCCACACTTGTTACTGTTAATTTCACATCCTTCCTGGATTCCACTCACCCACTCCCACCTTCAGAATAGACACATAGCCCTACACAGCTAAAACTGAGCCCATTACCTGAGGCCGCAAATGTGGCTTGTTCTCCTAGTTTTCCAGAACTGTCCTCATTCTGGTCACACAAGCTGAGGGCTTTGGCCTCATCTCTAACCACTCCTTTTCCTTGGCCCTCCCCTGTGTCCGCTGACTCCCTTCACATTTCCAGATCTCATCGTGTTCACTCCTAGCCTTTCTTCATAGCCTCACTGCTCATGGAACTGGCCCAGGCCTTGTCACTGTGGTTAGTGCACCTGCCACAGCCGTTCGCCTGGCCTTCCTTCCTCTGGTTCCTCCTCTTTCAAGCCTCTTCCAGCCATGGCGGCTCCTGCTTTGGCCACTGACCAAAGCACCATTGCCATCCTGCCATGCTTGCTGGGAAGTTGCCACCTGGTTCCCAGTTCATAGCAGGTGAAAACATATCTGTGTTCACTCTCCATGTGTTTGACCTGGTGTGGGAACTAGAAAAGGCCCTTCCCTCTGAGTCAGAGTCCCCAGGTTCCATCCCCTGCTCTACACCCTCTAAGAGGCCTGGGGAAGACACATCCTTCCTGTGAACTTCAGTTTCCAGTTTTGCGAGAGCGGAGAGCCTGGCCAGCTGAACTTTCACTCTCAGATTTGGGGATTCCTTCCAAACTAGTCCTTGGGACTCCTGCCACTGAAGCCTAGGGAGGCAGAAAGAGAAGAGGGTGTAGAGAGAAGTGAAGCTTCCACACTGTCCTCTCCACAGTGCCCCTGTGGATGGCTCACATGCACAGCCTCTTCCCTGGCCTCAAACCCTCCAGTCTCAGGGTCTCCCTTATCCTCCGTGAGCCCTGTTCACAGTAGGAGCACTGACATCTCTTCAGCTCTGAGACCCAGCTAAGGGCTGGCAGTTTGACCCCTCCATGCTGGGCGGCCACCTTTAGCCCCTCTTCTTGTCTCATCTGTCATGGACTCTCCCGTGTGGGCATCTCACCTCTTTCATCCATCACACCTGAGTCCTGTACTGTAGGTGTGTGAGATGCCAGGTGCTGCCCTGCCCTCTGTTGCCCTGGACTCTTGTGGTGCCTGGAACACAAAAGGTCCTGCAGTGGGGATTTTTTTCTTACCTATTTCTGCCTCTTCCCCCACCCTCAACCCTCACTGCCCACCCAGGCACCCAGCACTCAGGGCCCCTAGACCAGGAGCCAGCACTTAGAAGTGAAAAAGGACAAGGCGAAGGATCTATGGCACCCGCAGATGTGCACGTGGCATTCCTGGCTTTCGTGATTGGGTGGGATCTGTTTGTTCAGAGTAATGGTGATGACACCACGTTGATTCCTGGGCTATGTGGATGGATTTAGTGAAGTCACTTGTAAGAACAAGCCACTTAGCTGAATCTGGACGTGGGAATCCTGTGGAAGCTTGGATTTCCATGCCATTTAGCTACTCTATCTTAGGCTCCTTTTGTGTTCCAGGCACCATCCTGGGCACTGGGGTAGAGAACTGCCAAGGGAAGTTTATAAAACCCCCCCGTTCCCTCTGTAGTTAATGCTGGAGACAGACATGACCACACAGCCTGAACTGTGCCAGGCTGGAGGAGGGAGTCTAACTGTTAAGCAAAGTTTATAAACCGTTGCTCCTTCCCTAGAGGATTGATGTGGGGTGTGTGGACAGGATTTGCAGTGACTGATGGGCCTCAAACGAGGCTTTGCCCTTAAAAAAACCATTATCATTTATCTCCTCCTCAACAGGGCTCCTCGTGACCTTCAGAGGCAGCAGCTGAAGTGTTAGCAGTGAGCGTAGGTCAGACAAGGGCTTGTGTGTTGAACAGTGCTTTATAGGAAAACCAAAGTGATAGTGGCGATTATGCAAGGCTTTCCATGTTCCGTTATGCCCCGTTTATTCAGGATCTTCGCGGCATGAATTGTACTCGGGTGCTTCTTTTCAGGGACCTAAAGTTTTCCCATTTAAACACCGAAAGTGTTTTCTTTTAGAATATTGGCCATTCTGTATATCTTTCTAAAATCTTTTTATTCGCTGTTTTTTTTTTCAAGTTAGAAAATGTTTTCTCATACATATTCATGGTAGAAGAAAAGCCAAGAAAATACTTATAAAGTAATAATTTTCTTCCTTCATCTAGTCCTCTCAGAGATAAGTCCTGTTAACATTCCACCTTCTAAGATACGGTGATTTTAATTCAATCTTTTATTGATGACTCAAGATCTTCATCTCAGTCCTCATTCGTTGTCCTCTGCACATGTAGCATTTTCCCCTGCATGCACTACGATTCTTGGTATAAAAAGTGCTGCATGGGGTGGTTATCTATTTTGCTATTTTATTCTCTTGGTGCCGGCTGGCATTTTCTGCAGCTGTGCATAAACCTTATATTCCTTTTGCCTCTCTATATGCACCAGGTCTTCTTGATTCTAAGATGCACATCTTCCCTGGACATTTTAACGTTTCTGAAACCAGGGTGTATCTTGCCAGAGGACAAAGGAATAAGTTCTTGTGGACATTGTCACCGTCTCAGTGTACATGGGGTTTCATCTATTTCCCACCTCGGTTGCTATGGTCACTTGTTTCATTGGAGACCTTACAATTACTTGAATTTTAACTTACATTTGGATTCCTAAATGATTGCTTATTATGTGTTTTAAAAGATGACACTATAACGAAGTAATAAAATTATTGTTAATGTACAAGATTTCCTGTCACGTGCCCGCCAAGATGATTAAAGGCAGTTGAAATTGCCAAATCTCCCAGAATAGATCATAAAATTTTCAGAGTTACGGGAGGTAGACGTGACCAACTTTTATGTCATGAAGGAATATCAAGTGCCTGAAATTATTAAAAGCTTTGGACAGACTTTCAAGATAAACTGTCTAGTTCCCATCAGCAGATAATTTAAAGAAAAGTGAAACAGCAAATAACCAAATAGGAAATTCAGATGAAAGGCCCTTATCTCCTTTGTCCCTGGGTTTGCCTGAGAATTATTCTGTTCATTTGAAAGATGCTGAGGAGTTCAAGGTCTTGCAGTTTGGGTCACAAACAGCAGGGTGTCAGCAGAATGCTGTGCCCATCTGGCCAAGACAGGCACTGACTCAGACGAACCCTGAGAATCTGAATCTGAAGAAGGCTTAGATTCAAACTTTGAGTATAGTATTGAAGAAGAAAGTGGTTTGAATAAACCTATGCTTTTTGCTGGGCAGTAAAAAATATTTCTGTGTTCTCACTTGCAAAGGAAGTTCTGACACATGCTACAACATGGATGAACCTTGAGGATATCATGCTAAGTGAAATGAACCAGTTACAAAAAGACAAATACTGTCTGACTTCACTTATATGAGATATCCTGAGTAGTCACATTCACAGTGACGGGAAGAGGAATGATGGTCGCCGGGACTGGGGGAGAGGGGAAATAGGGAGTTGTTTTTAAAATGGGTATAAAGTTTCAGTTTTGCAAAGATAAACAATTCTGGAAATTGGTTGCACAACATTGCGAATATGCATAACACTACTGAACTGTGCGTTTTAAAAAGGTTAAGATGGTAAATTTTATATTATGTATTTTTTCATCACAATTAAAAAGTATATTTCTGGGTTCTCTTGGTGAGAGCACCATCATCCACCCAGTTCTACAAACAAGAAACCTTTGATACCTCCTTCATGCCCCCATCCAGTGATCTCCAGACCTCGTAGGTTTTATCTGCTAGTTCCCCACCTCTCTCCTTTTTGCAGTCTCTTCCATCACAGTCCAAGCTACCATCATCTTCTCGAGACAACAGTGATGGCCTCTTAACCACAGCCTCATGGACTTCTTGCTGTCCTCAAATTCTTTCTCCAGAGTGAACTGTTCAAAAGTCTGATTGTATCGGGCCCCCATTTAAAAGCCTTCCCTGATCAGGCAAACGCAGATCAAAACCACAATGACATATCACTTCACATCCACTAAGATGGCTAAAATCCAAAGTCAGATAATAACAAGTGCTGACGAGGATGTAGAGAGACTGGAACCATTGTTCATTGCACGTGAGAATGTAAATGGTCTTCGGAAAACAGTCTGGCAGTCACTTAAATGATTAAACATAGAGTCACCATATGACCCAGCAGTTCCACTCCTAGGTATGTACCCAGGAGAAATGAAAGCATGTGTCTACCTAAACGCTGTACATTCATGCTCATAGCAGCATTATTTAGAATAGCCGGCAAGGTGGAAAGAACCTAAATGTCCATCAGCTGACAAATGGACAAACAAAATGTGGTAGATCTATAGAATAGAATACTGCTTGCCCATAAAAAGGAATGGAGTACTGATGCATGCTACAACATGGATGGACCTGAAAACATTAAGATAAGTGAAAGAAGCCAGTCCAAAAGATCCTATGGGATTCCATTCATGTGAAATGTCCAGAACAGGCAAACACATAGACAGAAAGTGGATTAGTAGCTGCTTAGAGCTTGGCAGAGATCGGGAAGTAGGGGGTGGTTGCTAAAGATATGGATTATTTTCCTGTTTTTCTTTTTCTTTTTTTTTTTTTGAGGCGGAGTTTCACTCTTGTTGCCTAGGCTGGAGTGCAATGGCACAATCTCGGCTCACCACAACCTCCGCCTCCCAGGCTCAAACAGTTCTCCTGCCTCAGCCTCCCTAGTAGCTGGGATTATAGGCATGTGCCACCACGCCCAGCTAATTTTGTATTTTTAGTAGAGACGAGGTTTCTCCATGTTGGTCAGGCTGGTCTCGAACTCCTGACCTCAGGTGATCCACCCGCCTCGGCCTCCCAAAGTGCTGGGATTACAGGCGTGAGCCACTGCGCCCGGCCTCTGTTTTTCTTTTTAATGGAAGCAAGATGATGTCTGTTTACTGGTGTGTTTTAAAAGATAGGTCTGGGCATATGGAGGTTGCATTTTCCATTTTTCAAATCATGGTAAAATATACATAACATCAAACTTACCTACTTAGCCATTTTAAGTGTATGTACAGTTCAGTGGTATTAACTACATTCATAATGTTGTACAGTCATCACCATCGCCCATCTCCATAACTCTTTCCATCTTGTAAAACTGAAACTCTGTATCCATTACACCATAACTCACCATTCTTCCCACCCTCTAGCCTTGGAAACTACCATTCTACTTTCTGTCTCTACAATATTGACTACTCCAGGTACCCCAGATGAATAGAATCATACACCATTTGTCTTTTTGTGACTGGCTTCTTTCACTTGATACAATGTCCTCAAGTTTCATCCATGTTGTAGCATATGTCAGAATTTCTTTCCTTTTTAAGCTGAATAATATTCTCTTGTATGTATACACTCCATTTTGCTATTCACTCATCTGTTGACAGACATGTGGGCTGCTTCCACATTTCATCTACTCTGAATAATGCTGCTATGAACACGAACACAAATTTCTGTTTGGGATCTTGCTTTCCATTCTCGTGGGTATATACGCAGAAGTAGAATTGCTGAACCATGTGATAAGTTTTTTTGGCACAGGGGAACCACCGTGTTGTTTTCCATAGCATCTGTATCATTTTACATTCCCACCAACAGTGCCCAAGGGTTCCAATTTCTCTATGTCCTCATCAACACTTGTTATTTTCTGGACTTTTTTGGTAGTAGCCATTGTAATGGATGTTACATGGTATTTGGGTTTTTTTTTTTTTTTGAGGTGATGAAAATGTTCTAAAATTGACTACGGTGATTGATGGTTGTGCATACGTGTGAATATATTAGAAAACATTGAATTGTACACTTTGAAGGGGTAATTTGTATATGTGAATTATATCTCAATAAACCTGTTCATTTTTTAAAAGCTTTCCATGGCCTACTGTTCCTAGCAGAAAGTCCACAGTCCTTCGACTGGCCCTTTTGTCTGGCCCTCATCCTCCCCTAGTCCCATCTCAGCTGGAGACTGCACAAGTAGCTTGCTGGCATCCTGCCCTTTGCCTGGCTGCATCCTCCCATTCCCGCCCTGGTTGCTTGCTTCGTTCTCCTGGTTGAGTTCTCCTGGTTCTACCTTGTTAAGATTCCAGCTCAAATATTACCTCCTCAAGGAGGCCTTTCTTGACTCCTTGAACTAGATTCCTCATGATGTGCGCTTCTGGTTTCCTACACATATGTGCCCCATTGACTGTGCCAGCTCCCAGCCCCTGTCCCCAGTCTGTTCTGCATCCTCAATCCCAGCAATCGTCCTCTACATGTATTTGTGGAATGATGAATTGGTAGCATCCTAGGTCTTAAGATTTACGGTATTAACGTTCTGCGGTTTTCCTAAAATGATTTGAAGCAACATAAAGCAAAACAAAACAACAGCTAATAGAATGACTTATAAAGCTATGTTAATTAAAACATTGTGCTCTAAAACCAAAAAGAGATAGCCACTCAGTGGAACAGAATAGAAACTCTAAAAGCGTGCCTGAATAAATACAATAATTTAATATATAATAAATTAGAATGTGAAATGATTGAGAAAAACTGAATTTATCAACGAAAGGTATTGAGGATGACTGGTTACATTTAAAAAGTTTAAATGTTAAAACAACCCAATTACAGTGAGCAAAGGACTTGCATAGACATTTCTTCAAAGAAGATGAACGAACGGCCATTAAGCACATGCAAAGATGGCCAAGGTCACCAACCTTTAGGGAAATACAAATCAAAACCACGAGTCACCACTTTAGACCCATTAGGATGGCTTTTATTAAAAAACAAACAAACAAACAAACACCACAGAAGCAAACAAAATGACAAGTATTGGTGAGGATATGAAGAAAATGAACCTTTCTGCATTGCTGGTGGTAAAATGGTACAGCCACCGTGGAAAACAATATGGCAGTTCCTCAAAAAATGAAACATAGAATGACCATATAATCCAGTAATTCCACTTCTGGAAGGGCACTCAAAATAATTCAAAGCAAGGACTCAGATATCTGTACACCAATGTTCATAGCAGCATTATTCACAGTAGCTGATAGGGGAATCAACCTAAGTGTTCATTGACAGATGAAAGGATAAACAAAATTTGGTGTACACACACACACACACACACACACACACACATACACACACACACAGAGGAATATAATTTACCCTGAAAGAGGAAGGAAATTCGGACATATGCTACAATATGGATGAGCCTTGAGGACATACTGCTAAGTGTAATACAGAAGACAGAAAAAGACAAATATTGTATAATTCTGATTATATGCAGTTCCTGGAGAAGACAAATTCTTAGAAAATAGAATGGTGGTTGTTAGGGGCTGCAGAGAGGGAGGGGGAGTTGAGAGTCAGTGTTTAATGGGTATAGAGCCTTAGTTGGGGGTGATGAAAAAGTTGTAGAGATGGATGGAGCCACCACGGCGGTGGCTCCTCTTCTGGTCTGCTGGGTTCTTGGCACAAGGGGCCTGAAGTAACCAGGTGGTCTCTGTAGCTGAGAGATTAATGGTACTCTTACCGTTGTCTCACATGGAAAGCCTTCCCCCTGTGGAGCTCAGGCCCTCTAGACCTGTGCTGTCCAATACAGTAGCTACTAGCCATGAGTAACTACTAGCTGCTGAACTGTACATTTCAAAATGGCTAAAACGGTCAATTTTATGTTATGTGTATTTTACCACAATAAAAAAGGAATTAAAAAAGTTAAAATCTTAGCTTTCTACTCCCCAACCTCCAATTTTTACAGCAAAATCATTTCCAGCTTTAATATTTCAGTGTGAAGGAAACCATAAAATAGTAGAAGTGGCTACTGATATAACCAGGGGATGCTGTAGGACTTGCTAAGCCTGATACCAAGGGGCAGCAACCACAACAACAAAGACTGGTCCATTTGAATACAAAATTTAAAAGTGTCTGAAAATCAAAGCCACTGTGAAGTTGGGATCCCAGGAAAAAGACTCTGAGATGGAGAATTGCCTGCAAAAGGTTTATTGGGGAGTGCATGGGAAAGTCGACTGTGGCCAAAACAGGATGGTAGGAGGGAGGGGCAGAGGCAGAGATGGACCACCACTGTGGTTTCAACAGACGCGGCTGCTGATCCCAGGGAGAGCCCTGGAGCTATAATGGCCCTTCAGGGTGGTCCCAAATGGAGGCAGTGGGACTGGGCCTTTGTTTTCCTGCATCAGCCAGTCACTGGCCCTGGGCTGCCCCCTGGGATGAGGCAGCTCCATGACACTGAGGGCAAATTCCAGTAAAGGACTCAGTTGTTCACTGTCAGCAGCCAATAGTCCTAGCAGCTGGGGGGACAGGCATATAGCCCCAGCAAAAGGGATTGACGTGGAGCCCCACAGTATCCACTGTATCTATAAACAAGAACCAAGCAGATATTTACAACATAGGTCAGATTTCTCGGGAAACTGGCTCCAAACAGATGTGCGTGCAGGAGCTTTATGTTGCAGAGCTATTCTCCAGAACAGTGCCTATAAGGGAAAGAGGGAAGCAGGATTGGGCACAGAGAGATTGAACTGCCACACAGCACACAGTTGCAGCAGAGGCCTTAGCTGATGCTGCGGGGAGCCCTAAAGCTGGGAGAGCCCTTCAGATTTGTCCTGAATCAAGGCAAGAGTGTTGGGTCTTTCTACCCGTATGTCAAATAGTTGCTGGATGTGGGCTGCCCCTGGGAAGGGGAATAAATGTGGGTAACGCAGCTCACTTGGCTGAGAGTGTCTTCTGGTCAGCAGCCAGCACTCCCTGCACTGGGGGAGCGGTGCCCGGCTCCTGAAGGGGAAGGGAGGATCTGGGCAGTGGATGGCAGGCCCACCCCACCGAGTGCTCCTGCTGCTGGCATCTACTTTCTCTGTTTAGTAAGTTCACCCCTCTGGCATGTCATCTCCAGAATTCTGTGGCTTGTTTTCCTAGGCAGCTTACAAGAGGAAGTCAGAGGGACAAGCCACAGCCCCCACCGCTACAGTGGGCCTTGGGAAACAGCTGAGGCCCATCATCTCTCTCCTTTGCTCTCTGTTCTATATTCCCCAGCATCTCTGCTGATCTAAGCGGCTTACTGGGTGGGCTGAGCCAGACCCTCCTTCCTGAGGACCCTGAGCCCCTGGTCCTGTGTTCTTGTCAGACCATGACTGCTGCACTATTTATTTTTCAAAACTGGGCGAAGGACCACAGAGCACTATCCCAGTGGATCACCTGGGCCTCAAATGCACTCTTTCAGGCCCCCATCACCTAAGAGCAGCCCTGCCCCTCTTGATGACCAGGATCAGTTACCCCTACCAGGGCAGTGGCTTCTCTTTTGGTCTGCTGGGTTCTTGGCACGGGGACCTGAAGTAACCAGGTGGTCTCTGTAGCTGAAAGATTAATGGTACTCTTACCATTGTCTCACATGGAATTCCCCCTGTGGAGGTCAGGCCCTCTAGACCTGTGCTGTCCAATACAGTAGCTACTAGCCATGAATAACTACTTAAATTTAAATAAAATAAACCAGACACAGTGACTCATGCCTGTAATCCCAGCTACTTGGGAGGCTGAGGCCAGAGGATCACTTGAGGTCAGAAGTTCAAGACCAGTCTGGGCAGCATAGCAAGATCCCCATCTATGAAAAAACAAATAAAAATTCAGTTATCCACTCATACTAACCACATTTCACGTGCTCAGTACCCACAGGCAATTTGTGCATTGGACAGTGCAGGCACAAAATAGTTCCATGGTGACAGTAAGTTCTTTTGGGGCAATATGTCTCTAGACCTACCAGAACCTAAAGTTGCAAGGATGAGAAGCATGAATTCTCCAAGTAGGTCACTGGGAGTGATCCTGAGTGGAGCCATTCCGACCTCTAGCCTTTGGTTCCCAGACCCATGTGTTCTACCTGTTGGACCACAGCACCATGTAATGATTGTTCATTCAGATTGTTCCTTTGGGTTCGTTAGGTTGCTTCCTGGAACATGGTACCCTGTTCTGCTGGGGATCACCTCCAGGCTGGCCCCCTTGCCTGAGCCTTCAGAAGGCCATTCCATTGCTCCATTAGGCGGGTAGCTTCTGAGTGATGTGGTCTGTGAGAGGCCCCATAGTCATGTGGCCACTGCTACCCTTCCTTTGCTGTCATGCAGGTTCCTTGGTTTCAGGTGATGTTACGTAGGATCTGCGTCAGTGGATCAAACACTGTAAACCCCAGACAGTGGTGCTGGCTAAGGCTCTTTGGGCAGGACAGGTAAACCATACCAGAACAGGTGTAGATAACAGTCAAGATAAAACACTTCCTTTCTGGGGTTGAAGATGTTCAAATGTAATCAACTTGTCTCCAAGTGGCTGGTTGCATCCCTCGAGGGTTGGTGTCATATGGGAACTCAGCTCTGTGCTGGCAGGTTGGATGTTCAGCAGTGTGAGAAGTTAGATCCGCCCTGGTGAGTGGGAGTCCACACTTCGTCTCCTTCAGGACTCAGAAGCACATTAAGTGCTGCCTTTCGAGCGGCATCTAGTTCTCTGCTGCAGATGGCATGGCCTTGCTCCAGAACCCTAGGGTCTCTGTTGTGATTGTCCTATTCAGGCTTGACACAAACTCCACATGGTGTTTTTTTCCCACCAGATTCCTCTAGTACTATAGGGTCTGCTGGGTCATATGGCTGAATTGTTAGGGCTGCTTGTGCTGCAGCATGGACCTGCTGCAAAGACCTTTTCTGCCCTGGGATCTACACAAAGCTGGCAGCTTTCTGTGTCAATCAGGAAATGGGTAAGAACAGTATTCCCAAGTATGAAATATGCTGCTTCGGGAACCTGAAGAGGTCTTCTTAGTGTTGGGAGGTGCAAGATGCAATAGTTAGTTCTTTTTTTTTTTTTTTTTTTTTTAAGCAAGCGAGAGAGAGAGAGAGAGAGAGGGAGAGGCTCACTCTGTCAACCAGGCTGAAGTGCCGTGGAGTGATCGTGGTTCGCTGTAGCCTGGACCTCCCAGGCTGAAGTGATCCTCCTATCTTAGCCTCCTGAGTAGCTAATACAACAGGTGCATGCCACCACACTGGGCTAATTTTTAAAAATTTTATGTAGAAATGGAGTCTCATTCTGTTGCCTAGTCTGGTCTTGAACTCCAAAGCTTAAGTGGTCCACCCACCTAAGCCTCCTGAGTAGCTGGGACTACAGGCACAGGCCACCATGCCTGGCTAATTTTTTAAAATTTTATTTTGTAGAGATGGGGGTCTTACTGTGTTTCCCAGTCTGGTCTCAAACTCCTGGGCTCAAGCGATCCTCCCACCTCAGCCTCCCAAAGTGCTGGGACTACAAGCTTGAGCCACTGCACCTGGCCCAATAATTAGTTCTTTCCTTTGGAGAGAATATCTCAGACTGCTGGATCCCTGAATACTTCCCTGATGCGGTAGGCCCCTGAATCTTGGGAGGGTTTGTCTGGTTCCCTCTGGGTACATGTGTCTGATTCGGTGTCCAGCATACTTCCCCTCTTGCTCAGCTGGCCCAATGAACGAGATTGGTCTTTTGAGATAAAAGACCAATGTGGTGTCCTGCATAATGTCCAGAGAGTCCAGGGCCCTTCAGACTGTAACTGAGAGTAGGAGGATTAACATAGCACTGAACAAAAACCACAAATGTATCCTGCCATTTGTTCTATGTGAATGCAAACAGCTTCTGATTTTTCTTCCTCACAGGATGAAAAATAATGGACTTGCCAACTTGGTGGCCACATATCATGTACCTGAGGCTGCGTTAATCTGATCTAGCAAAGCTAGTGCTCTGGGATAGCAGTGTAATTGAGGTGTTACTTGGTTGACTTTGCAGTGGTCCACTGTCATCCACCAGGATCCATCTGGTTTTTGAAGAGGCTAGACTGGTGAATTAAATGGGAATACAATGGGGATCACTAGCTGTTTATTCTTAGGTCTTTCTGCCATTCTCCTCCCACCCCCAGCAGGACGCCATACTGTTTTTGACATAATATCTTGGCTAGGAAAGTGGGAGAAACAGTTTCAGAAGCTTCTGCTCAGCCTTGCTCAACTCTGATGGTTCTTACTCTGTAGACAAGAGAACCAGTGTGGGGGTCCTGCCAACGCCCAGACACGGCCTTTCCAATCACACGTTTGACAAGAGGGACATACCACTGCGTGGGTCTGTGGACCTAGTAGACTCATTATGATCTGGACCTGGGCCAAGATGCCTTTTCTTAGCTGTCCCTAGTATAATTCTATTCTAACAAGGTGGCCATGTTTGTGTCCTTGAGTGGTAGTATCGACTCAGACCGTGTATTTAACAATCCTCAAAATGTCTGGGTATTTCTCTTTCTCCAGTTTATGGTTACTTGTATACGTTTGGGAGGTCCCTCTGGAGAAAGACAGAGGGAGTCATTATTATATATGTTTGTTGTGATGTTACAGGGTCTTTCCTCATGGGAACCTAGGCTTTCCTTCAGATGGAGGCTTTCAGGTCTGCAAAATGTCTCAGGTCCATAAACTGGTAAGGGAAAGTTTTTTTTTTTTGTTTTTTTTTTTTTAGTAGGGCATCTGCTTTCAGCCTCCTGATCATTCATGTTTGATTTTTCAGTTTTTGGTTGCATAAATGAAGGAATACTTTTGTTGGCTGCCCATCTATCTTTCCCCAGGAACACCATTCTGTTAACCATCTTCCTAGATCTCTGTGGACCAGGCTCCTGACTGCTATTCTGACCTTGCCGCTAATTATGACAGTTGCACCCACCTTGCTTTTGACAGTGAAGTGCTGCTGTCTGGCCTGTTAGTATTTGGGATTCTATCATGCCCATTGCTGTCAGGGAGACCAGTTCTGTAACAGCGTTTTCCGCCATCATCCCCCGTCTGCAGAGGAGAGCCAGCACTGAACATCTCCATGATGCTGTGCCTTTCCTCCAGTCCCCTCCACTCCACCCCACCCCACCCCTGCCTGTCCCCACATGGTCTCCTGGCCTTGGTTAAATTTCCTGTCTACTGAGCTTACTTCTATGAGCTTTGTGATTTCTCCCTCCACCGTCTTGATGACAGTTCTGGCATTTCTACTTCACTTAATGTAGGCCAGGCTTGTAAGAGCCATTATGTTAACTCCTTCTCTCAGGATACTTGCCAGGGCATTACATTCTGTGTCATGGAAGGACCCTCTCATCATGATCAACCCATCCTTAATCAGCCTGATGCTCCATCCCCCCACGAGCCACCACTCTCACAATTCAGTCCCACATATCACCTCTTGGCTCCTGTGGGACATGCTGTCTGGGTCGCACAGCTCTGGTGTGTGTTACCTTGTCTGGGCTTCCATGTCTGGCTGTGTTGTGATTTGACTCTAGTTTTTGGTCTGGTGGTCAGGAAGAGATGGGGGGATACATCCTGAGGTGGGCACGTATAATAGCATCTTTGGATCATCTTTAAGCAAGGCGACAGCCCTAGCCTGTGTTAGGGAGGAGTGGGTCAGTACTGGAGCCCGGGGTTCAGGAGAGTCTGGAGAGCAAGGTTTTCAGATACATTGACCTGGTGTCTCCATTCCAAGTCTCATGGTCCCATTCCCCAATTAGAGCCCTGATTTCTGCATAGCAGATTTGTCAGGGTTGGAAATTTACCCTTCTCTGGAGCCCTGCTCCCCTTTTAAACAACTCCTGGGGACCTCAGCTTTTTCTGCCCTTCATCTACATGAGATGTGAGTTTCTTTATATGCTACTAACAAATGTGTTCGATTTTCACACTCCTCTGAAATTGGTGATTAATCATCCTCAGCCTCTCTTCACCTTTCCCCAGCACATTGATTGTACCCAGCAACAGCCATCTGATTCCAAGTTCCTTATGATCATCGCTTCACTCAAACCTCTCAAATGCCTGTGATAGTGCCTTACCCATCTTCCATTCCAGCTGGCCATGGTGAAAGTTTGAACAATTTCACTGCTTCAGCATGCCACAGGCTATGAGTGCCCCACCTACCACCAACAGTGGGGTTCTCACTGCCAGCTCCAAGATCTCATATTCGATTTTGCTCTGAAAACGATTTCTGAAGCCAGTTCCTTAGGTTGGATTCCCTGGGAAACTGAGATTCTAAGATTTGTGTGTAGGAACTCTTCTTTGGCAAGTGGTGTTCGGAATAACACCTGTAAGAGAATGAGGGAAGCAGGACTGGAAGGGGGAAGAGTTGAAGTAAAGCAGAAGTTGAACTGAAGCGGGAGAAGTTGAGCTGTGATGTGGTTGCAATAGGAGCCTCGACCAATTCTCCAGGGAGCTCTGGAGCTGCCTGAATCAAGGCAAGGGGTCAGGCCTTTGTATTCCCACACTGGATACGGGCTGCTCTGAGGGACGGTGCCTAACCTAGACCAGAACAGCTCCCTTCAGGCCAAGGCAATTTCTGGAGAGACTCACTTGTGAGCCACCTAGCAGCTGGGGAAATGAGTGCTGTGGTCCAAAATGGATGATTTGGGCAGTGGCCTGCAGCATCCACTAAAATAGTCATCACGGGCCAGGCACGGTGGCTCACGCCTGTAATCCCAGCACTTTGGGAGGCCGAGGCAGGTGGATCACCTGAGGTCAGGAGTTCAAGACCAGCCTGGCCAACATGGTGAAACCCTATCTCTACTAAAAATACAAAAATTAGCTGGGCATGGTGGTATGCGCCTGTAATCCCAGCTGCTCAGGAGGGTGAGGCAGGAGTATCGCTTGAACCTGGGAAGTGGAGGTTGCAGTGAGCCAAGATTGTGCCACTGCACTCCAGCCTGGGCGACAGGGCGAGACTCCATCTCGGGGTGGGGAAGTCAACACATCTCAATACACAAAAGGAAAAACAAGAAAGAGATGAACACTTCAAGGAACAAGGTGCAAAGGGCCCACAATGTAGTCTTAATAATGCCTCGCCCCAAGATGTCCACATCCTCATTCCTGGATCCTGTGAATGTTACCTTCCATGGCAAAAGGGAGTTTGAAGATGTAATGAGTTAAGAATCTTGAGGCTGGGTGCAGTGGCTCACTCTTGTAATCCTAGCACTATGGGAGGCGGAGGTGGGTTGATCACTTGAGGTCAGGAGTTCGAGACCAGCCTGGCCACATGGTGAAAACCCATCTCTACTAAAAACACAAAAAGAATTAACTGGGTGTAATGGCGCGTGCCTGTCGTGCCAGCTACTCAGTAGGCTGAAGCAGGAGAATCGCTTGAACCCAGGAGGTTGCAGTGAGCAGAGATCATGCCATTGTACTCCAGCCTGGGCAACAGAGGGAGACTCCATCTCAAACAAAAAAAGAATCTTGAGATGGGAATATTATTCTGGATCATCCAGGTAGGCCCCAGGCAATCACAAGGGTTCTTGTAAGAAGGAGGCAGGAGGTCAGAGTGAGTAGTAGGAGACGTGGGCGTGGAACCAGGAAGTTTGAGTGATGAAAGAAAGGGGCCATGAGCCAAAAAATACAGGTGACCTCTAGAAGTTGAAAAAGGCAAGGAGCTTCCTCTCAGAGCCTCCAGAAGGAACTAGCAGTGCCAAAACCTTGACTTTAGTCCTGTAAGACTCATTTTGGATTTCTGATTTCCAGAACGATAAAATAGTACATTTGTGTTGTTTTAAGCTGATAACTTTGTGGTGATTTGTTATAGTAGCAGTAGGAAACTAACTCAGACTCCATAGGAAACTCACCAAAGAATAAATACAATTGGCTAATAAATGCAGGTAAAAATGTGTAACTTAGTCACAAATATGTGTGCTAGCCATCAATCAAATTAAAATTAATGCAGTAGGATACCCTTTTACTCTCAGGTTGGTAAAAGCAAAAAATGGTAATTCTCATTAGTGATGAAGATTAAGGAAACACATATTCTTGTACTGGTGGAAGTGTTGTGTAAATTGATATAACTTTTCTGGAGGGTGATCTGAGAATATTTATCAAATAACTTTAAAACATGTATCTTCTTTGATTTAGAAAATTCATTTCTATGACTTTATCCTAAGGTAATGGTAGAAGTATTATCCATTGTAGTGAAAAGTGGAAACATCCTAAATGTTCGAGGAGAAAGAATTGGTTGAATAAATATTGACATAGCTGTGCAATATTTATATAGTGTTTTCTGTATCCAATTTCCACACAGAAAAATATGAGGGAATTATTGTTAGATGAAAAAAGCAAAAAATTAGTGTGTGTAATATAATGCAGATTTCATTTAAAAAATGCATATAAAATGTCTTAAAGGATATGTACCATAATTTTAATAGTGGTTATTTCTGGCAAGTAAGAGTTTAATGTAGTTTCTAATCCATATCACAGGTCAGCAAACTACAGCACCGTTTTTTTTTTGTTTTTTGTTTTTTGTTTTTTTGCCTGCAAGTTAAAAATGGTTCATATGTTTTTAAAAGAGTTGTTTAGGCTGGGTGCAGTGGCTCATGCCTGTAATCCCAACACTTTGGGAGACCGAGGTGGGTGGATCACTTCAGGTCAGGAGTTCAAGACCAGCCTGGCCAACATGGTAAAACCCTGTCTCTACTAAAAATACAAAAGTTAGCTGGGCATGGTGATGTGCGCCTGTAATCCCAGCTACTTGGGAGGCTGAGGCAGGAGAATTGCTTGAACCCGGGAGGCAGAGATTGCAGTGAGCTGAGATCATGCCACTGCACTCCAGCCTGGGCAATAGAGCAAGACTAAGTCTCAGGGAAAAAAAAAAAAAAAAAAAAGAAATAATATGGGACGGTGACTATATGGTCTTCAAAGACTGAAATATTTACTATCTGGACCTTTACGGAAAACATTTGCTGACCCCTGATCTGTAATCTTCTGATTTTCTGCAGTGAATAAAACAATGTTAACAATGTAAAACAAAAAAGATGTATAAACATTTCCAGTGCAGTGCTTTAAAATAAATAGCTCAGCTAGAAAATTATAAAATCTGCTCAAGGGAGAATTGTAAAATGAAGACAGGAATGAAGTGAGTATAGAGAAATATATGCAAAAGGTCTTGCATTATTGCCAAAAGTGAATAAGAAATTTGGCCCTGAGCTTCCTAGTGGAAAAAGCAAGAATATATACAGGATCTGTTTCATGGCCCATAACATCTAAAACAACCCAGTGCCTCAGGACGTATACTAGTTTTTCTTGGCTGAGAAAATACCACCATTGCAGCTTTAGAAACTGAATATTTCACGTGGTCAGACTTGGAGTATTTTGCCCAGAGTGAGAATAAATTGGCTTTGAGTACATGGAAGAAAAGTTCTTATGAAGGAAAGTCTTAAATTTCAGAGCATGACATCTCTTATGCTGCCCAGAGCTCTTGTCTATTTCATTTCTGTTTCTCGCTGCTTCCAGATAAGGGTCTTCTGGGTGAGTTGGGGGGTCTCACGACTAGTACTAATGTGGCTTGTGATCCCTATGAGCCACAACTGTTACCATGGGACATTCGTGAGGTCACATGTTGCCCCCAAGCCAGGGCTTTTTTTCTTCCTGCATTACTTGAACAAAGTTCTCTGCACACACTGCCCTAGGGAGGAAACCTACTCCTGAAGGATACTGGCAGTGGTTCCTCAGAAGAACCCGTTTTTAAGATGCCACATTGAATAAGGACTGGTCTTTGTGTGAGAGAGGCTGGTTCCCCCTCTGGAGGGTTGACAGAGTGGTGGATGGGCGCAGGCACTTGTCTGCATGTGGAGACTGCCGTAGGGCATGTCCAGGTGACCTCATCTAGTGGGAAAAGCTAGTTGGTTACTTGAGTTAGCCAGGTCACACCAGCATTCATTCATTCATTCATTCAACGCAGTGGCTCTCCACTGAGGCTGAACCCATGGAGCACCTGGGGAGCTTTATAAAGAAATAGGGATGCCCAGACTCTACCCCAGTCAGAATCTTCTGGAGGTGGGGCCCAGGCTTGTGTATTTCTAAATGCCTCCGTTGGTGATATGGGTGTGCATCTCCAGGGGAAATCGTCCATGGTGGTAGACCTTGAGTTTTGGTGTTTGGATCCCAACTTCCTTGTTTATTAATAACTTGACTATGGGTGGATGACTTATCCTCTCTGAACCTCAAGTTTCTTGTCTGTAAAATGAGCTAAAAGGAATTTATGTAAAGTACTTAGCATGCTGCTTAGCACACAGTCAGTGCTTAATAAAGGCTCTTGGTCACTGTATTAGTCCATTCTCACACTGCTATGAAGAAATACCCGAGACTGGGTGATTTATAAAGGAAAGCAGTGTTGTTGACTCACAGTTTCGCATTGCTGGGAAGGCCTCGGGAAACTTACAGTCATGGCGGAAGACAAAGGAGAAGTAGGCATCTTCTTCACAGGGCAGGACAGAGAGAGAGCAAGCAGGGGAAATGCTAAACACTTAAAAAGTCATCAGATCTCGTGAGAGTCACTCACCATCATGACAACAGCATGGGGGAAACTGCTCCCATGATCCAGTTACCTCCACCTGGTCCCACCCTTGCCATATGAAGATTTTGATGATTATAATTCAAGGTGAGATTTTGGATGAGGACACAGTCAAACCACATCATTTCACTATCGTCAGAATCACTATCGTTGAGTCACTCGAGCTGGCCCTCACCCTGGATCCTGGTTCTAATAACTGAATGTTGATCTTTTTTTGTGGCTGTGTGTTTTTCATATTCTTTTCCCCAAACAGGGTCCCTTCCTTACATCTGAGTCCCTGGTCAGGGTTCCACAGGGGCTGGCCAGATAATGTAAATGAATGAAGAGAACAGGCGTAAGGGAAACGGACCTGGGCACACTGTGTGTTATGCCTGCTGGAAGGGTTTTTAATTCTGTAAAGAAATATACTCTCCATTTTTCTTGGAAACATACAGTCTTCTTGGTTTATATTTTGTTTTTCACTTTTAATAGAGACATAGGTACAGAGAAATATTTCTTTACCGTAAGAAAAACAACACTTTGCAACTGCAATGATAAATGTCAGCTGACACTTGAAGTTGGGTAAAGCCCTAAAGATGGGGCATCATGGAAACGTTGTAGGTGGGAGAGCCCTCGCCCTCTGCAGGGGCAAAAGCTGCTCAGTTCCAATTGGTTGTTACCACAGGGAAACATGGCCCTGTTTGACCAGATCTACTGAGTTTTCAAGAGAAGCTGAAAATTTGGATTTTTTAAATGTTGGCTCAGTTTTTAAAAAGTAGCACTTTATGAGTCAAGTAAAACATACATCAAGGTTGAATATGGCCTAAGAGCCACCCGTTTGCAACCTCTGATCCAGCATCTAGGGCCAGCTTTGCTCCTGCCAGCCCCCCTACCCAGCTGCCTGTTAACAAACCTCCCTGCTACTGACCGCTTCTTGTCTGGACTTCCCCATGTGTTTTGTTTCCATAATCATGTCACAGTGCTCTGCCCTCCTGTGGGGACACCCTCACTCCTAAATGTGTTCTGGAAATGTGGCTCTCCTCTGATAGGTTTCCTTAAGAATGGATGAAATGAGTTAAGGCATAACTGGTAATTGGCTCACCGTTCTTTGGCAATGAAGAAATATTCCTTGCCAATAATTTCTCTCAACACTTTTTCAGGCAAAGCAACATACGGGGTAATTATTTTTAGATCAGAAATAATTTGGGTGTTATAATGTCAGTGTACGTAAACCTGGTAAGATTATAGGAAGGTTTTAAAATGAGCTTTGAAACTAGTGACATATAAATTAAATGTTGAAGTACTTGCCCACTTATTACTGAAAATATCAGCTCGACATTTTTTTTTCTCGTTTTTATAATAAGACAGCAACACAAGGCTGGGATTAGCCCAGGGATGAGGCCTGTCAGATGTGACTGCAGCACCTTCCATTTAGTTCTGCTCCATGATCCTGCATTTTCTTTAGGGATGGCCCCACCATCCATGCATTTCTGCAATCCAGAGACCTACAGGTCTTCCTCCACACCCCTTCCTCCTCTCTGCCATATCCACCCAAAATATCTCCTGGATCCATTTACTTCTCCTGCCCTCTGCCATTACCTGCTGCAGGCCACCATACGCAGCTCTTTGGTGACTACCCTGGCCTACTGATTATCTCCCTGTACCAACTTTGACTTCCTCCCAGTTCCTTCCATACCCTGCAGCCAGATTTTCATAATTGAAATCTTGTATCACCCCTTTGCTTGGGACCCCCAGTGGCTTTGCATTAGCTAGGATAAAGTCCAAAATCTTTATTATTATTATTATTATTATTATACTTTAAGTTCTGGGATACATGTACAGCACGTGCAGGTTTGTTACATAGGTATACACGTGCCGTGGTGGTTTGCTGCACCCATCAACCTGTCATCTACATTAGGTATTTCTCCTAATGCTATCCCTCCTGTAGCCCCCCATCCCCTGACAGGCCCCAGTGTGTGATGTTCCCCTCCCTGTGTCCATGTATTCTCATTGTTCAACTCCCACTTGTGAGAGAGAACATGCAGTGTTTGGTTTTCTGTTCCTGTGATACTTTGCTGAGAATGATGGTTTCCAGCTTCATCCATGTCCCTGCAAAGGACATGAACTCATCCTTTTTACGGCTGCATAGTATTCCGTGGTGTATATGTGCCACATTTTCTTTATCCAGTCTATCATTGATGGGCATATGGGTTGGTTTCAAGTCTTTACTATTGTGAATAGTGCTGCAATAAACATGTCTGTACATGAAAGACCAAAATCTTTAACATCACTCTTAAGGTCCCGCATGGTTTGACTCCCATGCACATCACCACTCTTACCTCTTACTTTGGTCTCCTTGTTCTCTGGTCTCTAGCTTCTGTACCTTTTCTTTTCTTTTAAAGACTTTTTTTTTTTTAAAGCAGTTTTAGGTTCACAGAAAAATTGAGAAGATACAGAGATCTCCCATACACCCCCTGCTTACACACGTGCACAGCCTCCCCGATTATCAACATCCCCGACCACAGTGGTATAATCGATGAACCTGCATCAATACTTTCTTATCACCCAACATCCACAGTTTACATCAGGGTTCTCTCTCTTTTTTTTTTTTTCTTTTGAGACAGAGTCTGGCTCTGTCGCCCAGGCTGGAGTGCAGTGGTGCGATCTTGGCTCACTGCAAGCTCCGCCTCCTGGGTTCACACCATTCTCCTGCCTCAGCCTCCCGAGTAGCTGGGACTACAGGTGCCCACCACCACGCCTGGCTAATTTTTTGTATTTTTAGTAGAGATGGGGTTTCACTGTGTTAGCCAGGATGGTCTCGATCTCCTGACCTCGTGATCCACCCACCTCAGCCTCCCAAAGTGCAGGGATTACAGGCGTGAGCCACTGCGCCCGGCCGGGTTCACTCTTGATGTACGTTCTGTGGGTTTGGACAAATGCATAATGACAGGCGTTCACCATTACCATATTACACAGAATAGCTTCACGGCCCTAAAAATCCCCTGTGCTCCCCTGTTTATCCCTGCCCAACCACTGATCTTTTTATTGTCTCCATAGTTTTGCCTTTTCCAGAATGCCATATAGTTGAAATCAAGCAGTATGTAGTTTGTTCAGATTGGCTTCTTTCACTCAGTAATATGCATTTAAAGACCCTCCAGGTCTTTTCATGCCTTGATAGCTTATTTCTTTTTAACAATGAATAATATTCATGGTTTATCCATTCACCTACTGAAGGACATCTTGGTGGCTTCCAAGTTTTAGCAATTACAAATAAAGTTGCCATAAATATCCGTATGTGGGTTTTTGTGTAGACATAAGTTTTGAACTCCTTTGGGTGAATACCAAGGGGCTCCGCTTTTTTGTGTGTTTTCATACACATGATGTAGTTCTTTCCTCTTGGACTGCTCCCTACTCCCCACTGCCCTTGTCTAGTCCTTCTGAATTCAGCTCTGATGTCACTTCTTCAGGGACGTCTGCCTCAACTCTTCAGATCAGGCCCTCTTCTTGTCGTTGCATGTCCTGTAACCCTCGGTGATTTTCCACAGCACCCATCTGCTTGTTTGACTGTTTGATGAATATCCATTTCACCACTAGCATGTACTCTCCATGCCAGCATGCTATTGAGTTCCCACTGTCTGGCACATAGAAAGCATTCAGCAAGTATCTGTTGAGTGAATGAATGATGACCAAAATAATACTTATTCTTTCTCCCCGTCATGGGCTCTTAAAGGAGCTCACATGTGAGACAGATGTTTAAACAGACAACATGCTGGGGGCGAGATGGGCCATGACAAGGCTGTGTACCAGGTGCAGAGGGGCCCAGAATCAAGGCACTTAAATAGTGCTTGGCTCTGTTTCCATAGAGCCCATCATGGTGTCGGGGAAGAGTGGACACCCACAATTGCTTGTTGATATTCACAAGTACCCGACCAGTGCACCATAGGTCTGCTTTCCTCATCGTGTGTAGCTCTGTGTCTGTACACATTTTGTGTGAGCAGGTGAGAGAGATGTTATGGCTGTAAGACAGAAAGACTACTGAATTAGAGCCTGAAAACCAGAATGTAAGCCTCAGGATAGTCCTTGTGAGCTTTGTGACATTGAGCAAGTCACTTAATCTCTCCAAACCTCAGTTTCTTTGTGTGTGCAATAGGAATGATATACCCACTCATGTGTGGTTGGAGAGCAGAGAAATGAAGCACGAAAGTGCTCAGGCAGTACCTGGCATACTACATACATCCACTAAATGCTAGGACTCAGTTTCTCCATGAGCTAAAGGTCAGCACTGTATGCAGATTCTCCTCCCTTCTGATTACATAAAAAGAGGTGTGTGTGTGTATACGTGTGTGTGCACGCACATACACACCTATCTCTACACTGAAAACCTCAGGGAAGTCCTTTTAGGCACATAAAGAAGAGGCTGTGCTAACAATCATTAGGGACAGAGGGAGGTTATAGTATCCTGCTGGATTTTGAATTGATATCCAGAAAGAGAAGTTAGAAATTTCTCTGTTTTAGAGCTCAGGTAGAAAAAGGAGGACAGTTGAAGTAACCTTATCCTACCTAGGAATCATGGAGGTTACATTTCTTTAAATCTCACTCTAACTTAATCTGTTTTTCAACCAACATTTACTGTGCATTTATTTATGTGTTATGTTTATACCAATGCTCATTTTCTTTCAGCCATTTGTTTTAAAACAGAGTTCCTTTTTGTGGGTAAAAAAGACTAACCACTTAGAGAAAGGATCCCGCCATCTCTATAGCTGTGGTCCACAACTCTGGCTGTGCTTTAGAAATAGGTAAGGGCTGGGTGCGATGGCTCATGCCTGTAATCTCAGCACTTTGGGAGGCCAAGGCATGAGGATCACTTGAGGCCAGGGGTTTGAGACCAGCCTGGATAACACAGAGAGACTCCATCTCTAAAAAAGTAAAAATAAAAACTTAGCTGGACTTGGGCATGTGCCTGTAATCCTAGCTACTGGGGAGGCTGAGGCAGTGGGATTGCTTGAGCCCAGGAGTTTGAGGCTGCAGTGGACTGTATGGTGCCGCTGCACTCAGTCTGGGTAGCAGAGCAAGTCCCTGACTCTAAAAATAATTAGCTAAAAAAGTAGCTGAGGAGTGTAGCCAAACACACATGGCTGAAGCCACCCACACCAATGAGGTCAGTATCTCTGGAGATGGGCCTGGCACTGGTGTGTTTCACTGTTTCCCTGGTGATTTAAATGTGCAGCCAAGGTTGAGAACCACTGCTCCTGGGCACAGGGATTGACTGTAGAGCCTGGTTGTTCAGACCCCAGAGCCCCTTATGGTGGCCACCTGGTAAGGCCACCTGGTGCCAGCTCTTCTCACCTGTAGTGCCTTGGAAATGACCCATTGCCTCCAAATGTGAAACTGGAAAATGAGAGTGAGAGCGACACTCCACTGGGGAGAAAGTGCTGCTCCACTGGGGGGAAGTGACGCTTTCCCGGGGGGGAAAAGCTTTAGCCTACTTGAGGAAGACTTATCGGAAATGGGCTGTAGCCTCACTTTGAAGGAGAGCAGGGACGAGGCGGGTGTGGGAGAAGGCAGAGCTTTTTCTAGAGCGTGAGGAGGCTGGGAGCTGGAGAAAGGCAGCTGCTCAGAGAGGTGAGAGAGGACAGATCTAAAACCACCGATCCAGGTGTCAGTCCTGAATCTGCTGCTTGCTGGCTTGAGCAAGTCACTAAACTCTCAGGGACTCAGGGTCCTCATCTGTAAAATGAGGTCAACTTTGCTGACAAGCACCCTGCAACTGGGAAGTTGTTCACTACTTTAATACCTTAAATGGATGAGCCATAGAAAGGGAGTTCGTGTTGGACCTGAGAGTGCAGAGTGGGGCTGGGAGGGAAGGTCCCTGGCTTCTGTATTCCTAGGTCCTGAGACTGGAATTCCATAGTATTAACTAGACTAAACTAAAAAGTGGTTGTCATCTCAGGAACAGTGCCAGGCCCTTGAGAACACAGATCATACACATAATGTAACTATGACATATATGATAATAAACTGTTTGACCATATTTTATTATGGAAACTTACAAACATGTAGTAGACAGAATAGTATAAGGAACCCCATGTACCCATCACCCAGCTTCAACAATTGTCTGCTCATGGCCAGTCTTGTTCTATGACTATCCCAATTCATTTCCTCTTCTCTCTTATTATTTTGAATCTAATCTCACATGTTATATGATTTTGTTTGTATGTGTAAAAGATAAGTACTCTTATAAACCATGATCACATCTTTTAAAAAATCAACATTCTTTAATATAAAAAAATCCAGTCAGGGTTCAAATTTCCAATTGTCTAATAAGTGTCATAAATGTTTAAGTTTGTTTTTGAATCAGGCCCATACATTGTGATCGATTGATATATCTCTTAAACATCTTTAAAAAAAATTGTTATAGACCAGGAGTGGTGGCTAACACCTATAATTCCAGCACTTTGGGAGGCTAAGGTGGGAGGATCACTTGAGGCCAGGAGTTTGAAACCAGCCTGTAAAACATAGCGAGAGCCATCTCTAAATTTTTTTTTTTAATTAGCCAAGGTTGATGGTGTGTGTTTGTAATCCTAGCTACTCTGGAGGCTGGGACAAGAGAATCACTTGAACCCAGGAGACAGAGGTTGCAGTGAGCCAAGACTACACCACTGCACTCCAGCCTGGGTGACAGAGTAACACTCTGTCTCAAAACAAACAAACAAACAAACAAACAAACAAAAAAACAAAGGAACAATGTGCGTGTGTGTGTGTGTATGTATAATCTTGATAAAATATACATAACATAAAATTTACAGTTCTAACCATTTTAAATGTACAGTTCAGTGGCATTAGGTATATTCACATTGTATCACCACCATCACCATCACTACTCAGTAACCTTTTCCATCATCTCAAACGGAAACTCTGTACTCATTAAACACCTCCCCATTCCTCTCTCTTCCTGGCTCCTGGAAACCACCATTCTACTTCCTGTCCCTATGAATTTGAGTGCGTTAGGCACCTCATATAAGTGGAATAATATAGTTGACTGGCTTTTTCAACACAGTGTCTTCAAGACTCACCCATGTTGTAGCATGCATTGGAATTTCATTCCTTTTTAAGGCTGAATAATCTGCTATTGTATTTATACACCACAATCTGTTTCTCTGCTCATCTGGCAATGGGTACGTAGGTTGCCTCCCCCTCTTGGCTTTTGTGGATAATGTTGCTGCGAACATGGTGTACAAATCTCTCTTAAGCATCTTTTAGGATAAAGATTCTCCTTTCATTTCCCCCCTCCTTTTTTTTTTTTTTTTTTTCCCTTGGAACTTATTTGTTGATGAAACTGGGTCATTTGTCCTGTAGTGTCCCACTATCTGGGATTTTGCCGATGACCTCATTAACTTTTGGGCTGGCAAAGGTATTTTGAAATTTGTCAATTATATTGTACTTATTGTGTGCCAGGCACAATTCTAAGTACTTCAAAAATGTAAATGGAGTTAACCCTATGAGATGAGTACTATTCTTTTAACTTCCATTTTAAAGACAGGGAAACTGAGGTTGAGCAGAGGTTAAACAACTCATCCTCGGTCACCCAGCTAGCAAGTGGCAGAGCCAGGATTCGATCCCAGGCAGCCTGGCTCAATTATTCCACACTGCTGCTCAGGCTAGGGCATTATTCAGTGAAAAGCAGGAGATGATTTTGATCCCTGGGGAAACGGGACTGAAACACATGAAAAAATTTTTAAAAATAATGGAGATAGAAATTCTAGTTAAAAGAGGAAATATTACAAGACCACACCTGATTAGCTTCCAAATGAGTAACACATCTTGTGAATGTCGGGAAGAGCAATGGAAGGAGAGGCCTCTTTATAGCTCTCACTGAAGTCGGTGTAAATCTAGACATATGAATTACTTCAGGGTACTTTATTAACATAGCTATACATGCTTATTGTTGGAGAAAATATCCAAAATAGATGGTCATGTCATTGAGTGGAAATAAAGCAAGTTAAATGGCTACCTCTCTCTTCCCAATAGTCTCTGGATGCCACCTTTCCAAGAGCTTCATGTTTTTCTGTAAAGTTTGTACATATTTTTGAAACAACACAACACTGTTTTGGAAAATGGAGAAGAAAATCATTAATCCTACCTTTCATTATGCCTATTTTTCTCAACCTGTTTTTCCTGTAGGTATAAACATAGGCATATTTTTTTAGTTGTTGCAGCACTTTCAAATGGAGAGTCTTATTTCTAAGTGACTGAACCTTAGTCCCCGGGCTTGTGAATTGAGGAGGAACGCATTCTTCTTATTTGACTGCTGTTTGTATCCCACCGCTGCAGTCAATTTTGGATAAAAGGAAAATGAAGACATTGTTGAGTGTTCTTTTGTAGCCATGGGATCCCTGGGAAGGACTAAATGAGCTGGAGGCAGTGGGTGTGGTGGAGAAGGCATTCTCCTTCCCTGTCAAATACTCTGTGTGACCTTGGAAGGTCACTCACTACCTCTTTGGGGCCAAAAGGGGTGAAACTGGGTGACCACTCGGTCTTTCCAGCTTTGAAATTCCAGGATGCTTTGATTCTAATGAAATCAGTATTTTTTAACAAAGAAGAAAACTACATTTGCCTCTGAGCTGTAAAGGCTCTAAGGTTATATTTCTGAAAAAGAATACATCTTTTGCAGGAGAAAAATTGGTCAAATTGAGTCTTCCTGACTGGTGAGTTAAATCAGTTAGATTTAAATCAAATTCACCCAGCTCTGCCCTTTCATCACTGAGAGATGAATCGGGAGAAATCTACCTTTGAAACTGACCTGGATTTGGAGACATCCATCACTTTTTAATGGACCTTTAGGATGTGGACTTTCCTCTGGGCTCTGTGTTTTCTGTTGATGCCTGTGAATGAAGAAAAATGATAGCCAGCATGACCCATTTAAAAAGAATCATATTTAGGAAAATGGAAAGTAACTCAGATGCCTAGAAATTGGGGAATTATCACCAAGTATTAGTTCAGTGAGGTCATCCAAAAGGTAGAATATCAATACTGGAAGAAACTTAATAGTAATCTAGTCCAGCTGATCTGTGGCTGGACACCAGACTGAGTCCTCTGGGGTAAGGGTCTTGCTAAACATTCAGATTTCCAGGCCCCATTCTCGAAAGGTTCATTCTGTGGGTTGGAGTTGGGGTAAGGCCTGAAATGTCGGTATTTAAAAGCTATTCAATTGATTATGATGCTAACTAAGCTGGGTTTGGTAACCCCTGATCTAGTCCAGACGAAGAGGAAATTGAGACTTGGAGAGGGAGCAGTGGGAGGAGTGACCTGTGGCAGAGCGGGGCCTGGAGAGGTGCTGTCAAGTACTCACCACTGTCATACCTCCCTTAAAGCGGCAAATTTGAAGATGATGTCAAAACGTGGAGATGCATCTTTAAATGCTGTTGGGTGGTAGAAGTATATCCTGTATGGGCTGGGTGTGGTGACTCAAGCCTGTAATCCCAGCACTTTGGGAGGCTGAGGTGGGTGGATCACCTGAGGTCAGGGGTTCAAGACCAGCCTGGCCAACGTGGTGAAACCTCATCTCTACTAAAAATATAAAAATTAGCTGGGTGTGGTGGCGGCCGCCTGTAGTCCCAGCTACTCAAGAGGCTGAGGTGGTAGAATGACTTGAATCCAGGAGGCGGAGGTTACAGTGAGCCGAGATCACGCCACTGTACTCCAGCCTGGGTGACAGAGTGAGACTCCATCTAAATATAAATATATACACACCCTGTATGGTTAATGATAAAAAGGGGAAGGGGACTTAATGAAGAGTCCACTTCTTGGGGGCCGTGACTGTTGGCAGTTTTCTTTCCTTTTGCTGTAAACTTACTTGGAGGAAAAAAAAAACACTTAACAAATAATGACCATTTCAATCGGCAGTGTATGGATGTTAGTCATTCTTATTATGAGAATCGTACTTGAATAACTGGCATCTTTTCAGTGACTAACCCCCATATCAGAACCAGCGCTCAAGGTAATGAGGTCAAATATTTTAATATCACTTGAGTAGCAACTTTTACATTTATTTAACTTATGAACAAAAGATGGGATCAGAGACCTTATTACCCTCTTGCATTTCTTCTCAATGTAATTAACCTAATTCTTCCTCCTGTTGGTGGAGCAAGGAAGGGAAAGTAGGTGGCCTATTCATAAAACTGGTACATCCAGCACTCAGTATCCAGGGGGATAGGGCACAACCCGTCGGGTGCCAGGCTCGGGGCCAGGTTCGGGTTTCATGCAGTCTCCTCCGCCCCTGTGATTCACAGATAAAGAAGCTGAGAGTCGGAGCCTTATGGAACTTGCCAGAATTCCAGAGCTAGTGTGAGGTAGAGCTGAGATCAAACTTCAGTCCATCTGTTTCCAAAGCCCTCTACATCTTCTCCGGCAGCCACCTGCGCATTTCCTGGGCTGGGCTTTCTCTGGAGGAGAATGTGGAGCAGAGGAAGTGTCGGAGAAAGAATAGAGCTGTGTGAAAGGGTGCTGATCTGGCATCATCAGGTAAATGCAAAATTGCTGAATCGCAGGGTCAGATGCTAGATCTGATAATGTATGAAGGGGCCTGTCATTCCCAGTGATGGGCAGATCAGTCCTTCAAAGGAGGCCTCTTCCTAGAGGTGAGTTCTATAGCATAGGGACTGTGCCTAGTCCTCTAGCATCTCCAGAAGTCCAGCACATCACCTATGTTTGTTCAATTTATTTAGGAGCATACCCTAAATAGAAAGGGTATTTATTATTCCTTATATTGCAACCAAATGTCCTCCCTGCCCCTTCTCATTGTGCCTGGTACTGCCCTCTGAGACAGAACATGGGGAATCCCTGGATAGGAAGTCGAGAGACCTAGGTTCTAGTCCTTGAAGATGTCACACAACCGTTCTGAGCCTCACTTTCTCTGTAAGTGAAACCACGTTGCTGGCATTACTCATCACTGAAGGCCTACTTTTGATGCCCTGTGGGGGCAAGATAGGTGTGGGAGGACCCTCTGAGAATTCTGCTAGCCTTGGGACCTTGTGCCAGCCCAGTGCTGGACAACCCATTGTAAGGCATCCTGCAATACCAGAGAGATAGTCTGTTGTAACATACGAGGAAGGGCCTCGGAAAAATGTCACTCAAGACCAACCGAACCTAGACTTCCTATGATGTTCTTTCAGATGATAGCTTTAGGGCCTTTGAAGATGTGTTGGAGTCCCCAAGACCACCTCTAGGCTCGATAATTTGCTAAAGGGACTCAGAGTACAATAAGCATCCACTTGTACTCACAGCTATGATTTATTACAGCAAAAGGATACAAAGCAGAATCCACAAAGGGAAAAGGCTGGTGGGGAGAAGTCCATAGGAAACCAGGTGCGAGCTTCCTGGAGTCCTCTCCCGGTGAAGTCACACAGGACACACTCTACTCCCCCAGCAGCCAATGGTAACAGCACTGTGAAGTGTTTCTACCAGCAAAGCTCATTAGAGTCTCAGTGTGCAAGGTTTTTATTGGGCACTGGGCATGTAGGCACCCTCTGCCTAACACATACCAAAATTCCACACTCCCAGAAGGTGTTTAGTAGGAACCATATTGTCTGCATAAACAATTTAGGCCCAGTGAGCCACTCTTATCAGAGGATGGTGGGAACTCTGTTGAAGTCCAAGTCCCCAGATACCAACCCAAGGCCAACCTCTCCAGCAGATCTTTCTAGGGACATAGTCTCAGACCTGCTGTGTTAACCCTTTTCTGCCCAGAGAAAGTATTACAGTGCTCATCAACAGGGATCCTGGAGCCAGACTACCTAGGTTTGCATCCTGGCCTGCTGTTTGCTAGGTAATCGTGGGCAAGTTATTTAAACTTTATGTGCTTCCATTTCTTCGTCTACAAAATGAAGATAATAATGGTACCTACCTCATAGAACTTGTGTGAGGATTAGATGAGTTAGTCTATGTAAAGCACTTAGTGCCTAGCACATAGGAAGCACCAAGTAACACTTACTGGCTTAGCTGCTGTTGTTATTATTACTATTGTTGTTGTTATTGAAAGTTCAATAGTGTTCAATATACATGCTTGGCTGCAGCAGGGGAAGTTCCCAAAGGAACTGGACTCCTGTTAATTCGAAGTATCCTGCCCACACTGTACCTGGTCCAAGGCAGGGCTGGAGAATGGGGCTTTCCCATACACAGGGACATTCAGAACCTTAGGGGTGGAGTGGAGACTCAGTTGCTGACAGTTTTCTGAGCACTGGTGAATTCACCCTGGAGAAAATCCTGATGCGAGTGGTTGATGGAGAGAGGAAAGGCTGAAGGTGCAGGGTAGCCCTCCAACTTCAACACTCTGATGATAGTAACAGAATGAACTAGACACCCTTCTTCTAGCGTCTTTCCCATGCAATGGGAAGAGCACCAGCCCAGCTTCTAGTTCCAGAGATGCCACCAGCATGCTAAGTAACCTCAGACCAGCCCTGCCATGCCCCAAGGCTGGACACTATGCTTTTAGTCTCCCAGCTCTGATAAATTGTGCTTCTAGGTGCAAAGTAGGTTCACTACATGCTGGTTACTACTGCAGCCTATTGCACCTTGGTCTGTACTTTGCCTGCTTGCCTGAGTCTGGTGAGGCAGAACACTAACATACAAGTTATATGAAGCAGTTTATTCCCTACAGGTAGGCAACAAGGGTCGACAGAAGCCTAGGATTCATGGTAAGCCAGTCTCTCAAGGCTCGGGAAAGCTGCCCAGAATGAATGGAGTCTTGTCGGCATGTGCCTCACTTGGTCTGAAGCTGAGGGACCCCAGAAAACAGCCCACCCTGGGTTTTATACCTTGGGGTAACATGTATTTCCGGGATAAAGTGTTGAAGGACATTCTCTTTCTAGCAGGGACAGGAGCAGAACCTAGTTGTTCTGGCCAGTCCATCCTTATATCAGAATGTTACATTCCCAGTATCTTCTTTTATTTTTTATTTTTTTATTTTTGTTTTTGAGATAGTGTCTTGCTCTGTCACCCAGGCTGCAGTGGCATGATCTTGGCTTACTGCAGCCTCTGCCTCCTGGGTTCAAGCGATTCTCCTGCCTCAGCCTCCTGAGTAGCTGTGGCTGCCACTATGCCCAGCTAATTTTTGTGTTTTTAGTAGAAATGGGGTTTCGCCATGTTGGCCAAGCTGGTCTCGAACTCCCAACCTCAGGTGATCCACCTGCCTCAGCCTTCCAAAGTGTTGGGATTACAGTCATGAGCCACCACGCCCAGCCCATTCCCAGTATCTTCTACAGTTATTCTTGAGAACTACAAGTGAGAAAGCAGGGAGAACCCGGTTGGCCGAAGGCCACCTGGAGAACTGTCCTGCCCAAGAGGCCTCTTTGGGGCTGAATCTGGGTTAACATGATGGCAAATTCCAAGGTCCCCAGGTTAAACCCAGGGTTCCTTTTAGATTGACACAGGCAACCAAGACCTGCTTCAGTTGCCTGACTCCTTTCCCACGGTCTTATCCTTTCTGTTCTTTACTGTCCACAGTGTGTGTAATTATCCTCCACATCTGCTTTGGAGGTGACGATGATGACTGGTCAGTGACCATGTGTCTATGTTTGCCAGTGGTCGGGGGCTGCAAATGTGTTTGGGTGGCATCCACACTCCAACTAGCTCTTTAGATGCTGTCTTTCCCTACTGTGTGTTGGGCAATGTGGAGATCCAGGTGGGTCATCGCTGTGCCTTCCAGGTGACAGTGCAGTGGGGGAGAGACAACAGGTGGCATTGGACAGGATTCTGGGTTGTAAGTTACAGAAACTCAGTTCTAGCTAATTTCAGGAGGGAAAAAGAATTGATTGGATCAGAACTGAATCATTCAGAAACTTCGGGGAAGGCCTGCCCCCAGAGGCTTAGGCAGTGTCACCAGGACTTGGCTCCCTTGTCCCCTCCCTTCCTGGGTGTTGGCTCTATTCTCTTGAAGCTTTTCTCCTATTGGTGGCAACATGGCAGTTAGCAGTTTTCAGCAATGCCAGCAAAGAAATGATTCTTTTTCCTAACAGAGTAAACAAATGTCCTCAGATTGAAGCTTCATTGGGCCTACTGGGGACCGTGCCCATCTCTGCCCTAGTCCTTGTGGCTACAGAGATACAGTTGGCTCACATGGACTAAGCGTGGAGGAAGGGCAGTTCCCCAAGGAAAATATGGGTTCTCTTCCCAGGAAGAAGAAGATATGAATATTGAGCTAATTCCATCCCTCTGCGCAAGGAGTTTGTGGTCTTATCTGGCAAAGCAGACACACAAACAGACATAGAAACAAAAGGGGGGGCTCCAACTAAAATAAAGGCAGAATGGACTCTCTTCTCTCTTAAAATCTTTATATCAGTGAATTTCGGGAACAAAGATAGAGGAAAGAATGTCCACTATGCAGTTGGAACCGTGACACCTCTGTGTGCATGTGTGGGCACGTGTGTATTGAGCACGGCAGAGCAGAAAAGCAGATTCCATGGAGGAAGTGACCTTTGTCCAGAACCTGTGTAGCCACCTCTGTCGCTGCCCCATCCATCTCTTTTGGGCACTCACTATGCCCTTGCATGCTGCCCTGGCAATTTCCCTCTGCTAGGATCTCGCAGCGGTGGCTGGCAGGGTAAGTGGATGAATATCTCAGCTCCCTCTCCCCTCTGAGTGCCCAGTGGGAACTGCAGTTGCTCACGGCAGGGTCCTGCTCAACAGTGTCCCCTGGATTGGTTCCAGTCTCTTTTGCCTCACTTTTCCACTTCTTTACCCATGCCTTTTGGGATCACTTCCCAAATGCACACCTTTATCTCAGGGTCTGCTTCTGAGAGAGATCAACTAAGACATCCTGGAAGAATGCTCACGATGTGGATAGATGGAGGTGGCAGGTGGAGAGAGGCGAGGGAGACAGTGCAGGAGGAGGGACTCATGTGAGGGAAACTATGGCAATGGAACAGTGCACACAGAACAGAGCAGAGGAGCAGTGAATTCAGTGTGGCCTCAGCAGTGCTTTTCAGATCTTTCTGACAGACCCACAGTACGATGTGCATTTCATAATGTGTTACAGTGCATTCATACCTACACACACACGCACGCCTAAAACAGAATTTTCACAAAATGAAAACTTCCTATGTACAATGCACACCTATTCTATTTCATTAAAAATTCCTGCTCAAGGCCAGGCGTGGTGGCTCACACCTGTAATCCCAGCACTTTGGGAGATAGAGGCAGGTGGATCACGAGGTCAGGAGATCGAGACCATCCTGGCTAACACAGTGAAACGCCGTCTCTACTAAAAATACAAAAAATTAGCCAGGCCTGGTGGCAGGCGCCTGTAGTCCCAGCTACTTGGGAGGCTGAGGCAGGAGAATGGCGTAAACCCAGGAGGCAGAGCTTTCAGTGAGCTGAGATCGCGCCACTGCACTCCAGCCTGGGCAACAGAGCGAGACTCTGTCTCAAAACAAAAAACAAAATTCCTGCTCAAGATGTGCTAAAATAATGTGATGTCTCACTCATAGGGTGGGATCTGCAGTTTGAAAACACTGGGCTAAAGGGAAGAGTGTAGGAATCAGAGTGGTGGGAGATGAGAGAGAAAGCTAGGTTAGACCAGACCTCGGAGGAGCTTGATGGTCAAGTTGAAACATTTGCGCTTGACTCCATGAAGATTCTTAGGACACTGTGGGGGATGGGCTGGAAGAGGCATAGAGACTGCTGAGGAGTCTGTTGCCAATGTCCAGCTGAGAAGCTATGGGGTCTGCGTTAATGCTAGGGCAGGGGCTGGAGGGACGGGAGCAGATGCTGGAGGCAGTGGGCCTCAGTGGCTAATTGGACGGGGAGATTGAGGAAGGAGAAGAGGAAGCATGGGATTCCCGGCTGGCTCTCTGGGAGGAGGGTGAGGCCGTTACTTTTCTTGGTTGTTGATGAACTATTTATCAGGGCATGAAACTTTCATTAATGTTATTCCGGTCTGAGAGTCTGGAAATGTCATAAAGGACTTGTTGAGTGGTCAAGCAGCTTGTACTTAATGCGCCCTGGAAGCAGAACTGTTCCCAGGGCTGCCATAAGTGGGAAGTAGCCGTGCTGGAGGAGCCTTGCTTTTTGATGGATTTCATTCTTACCACTCCTCAAATCACCCCTGTTCTCCCCTCGAGTGAGGCCATTGGGGTCTCCCTTGCCCATTGACCTACTTACTGCACAATTAACATGGAGCCAGGCTCAGGGACTGTGGGGGTGGTGCTGCCTTCTCTCCTTTCCTTCTAAAACACTTACCTGGCCAGGGCCCTGCTGGATGCCAGGGATGCTAGTAATAATTTGGTTCCTCCTCTTAAGGAGCTCACAGTCTTGTTTGGGGGAAGCAGACACAGAAACCAACATAGAAACACAAAAAGGACCTCTACCTAAAATAAAGGCAGAATGGATTATCTGCTCAAAACCTGTGCAATTAATAAATTTCAGGAGCAAAGGCAGAGGAAGGAAGAGGAACTCACTTTATGAGCAGCACTGTGTGCCACATGCATGCCCGTTGCTTTATGTACCTTGGATAACTTAGGTCCTAAAATAACTGAATCTGGATTTATGGGTTTGTGGACCTCCCTCTTACCCCGTGAGAGTGCTGTGACAGGCATCTGGAGGAGGGGATTTTAAAACACAGATTTTTTGGCCAGGTGCATGGTGGCTCACACTTGTAATCCCAGCACTTTGGGAGGCCGAGGTGGGCGGATCACCTGAGGTCAGGAGTTCAAGACCAGCCTGGCCAACATTCTGAAATCCCGTTTCTACTGAAAAAAAAAAAAAAAAATGAACTGTGCATGGTGGTGTGTGCCTGTAATCCCAGCTACTAGGGAGGCTGAGGCAGGAGAATTGCTTGAACCCAGGAGGCAGAGGTTGTAGTGAGCTGAAATTGTGCCACTGCGCTCCAACCTGGACAACAGAGCAAGACTTCGTCTCAAAAAGGAAAAAAAAAAAACCAAACCACAGATTTTTGTGTTCTACCTCAGACCTCTCTGGAATCAGACTCTATAAGTGCCTCAATAGGGGTGGAGGGGAGAAGAAGGAAGCCCAGGGATGTGCATTTCAATAAGGCCTCCAGGCTATTTTTTTTTTTTTTTTTTTTTTTTTTTAGACGGAGTCTCGCTCTGTCGCCTAGGCTGGAGTGCAGTGGCGCGATCTCGGCTCACTGCAAGCTCCACCTCCCAGGTTCACGCCATTCTCCTGCCTCATCCTCCCGAGTCACTGGAACTATAAGCACCCACCACCATGCCCGGCTAATTTTTTGTATTTTTAGTAGAGAGGGTGTTTCACAGTGTTAGCCAGGATGGTCTCAATCTCCTTACCTCGTGATCCGCCCACCTCGGCCTCCCAAAGTACTGGGATTACAGGCGTGAGCCACTGCGCCTGGCCCAGGCTATTCTTATGTGTGCTAAGGGTTGAGAATCACTGAGGAGGCAGATCTTCTTATCTCCATTTTGCAAATGGGGAAACTGAGGCTCTAGAAATTTCAGAATATTCAGTCTGTTAACTCAGCCATATTCAGTCTGTTAATATCTTACTCCACATTCCATGCATCAGACCTACTGATCAGCTAGTGGCTCCCTCAGGCACACTGCCCTGTCTCAGAATCTCTGAGTCTCCGCAGTGGGATTCCTCTCACCTTGCAGAGCCTGACTATTGCTCACACTGCTCAGATGGAACCTCCTCCACGAAGTCCTCCAAGATGCCTTACCCTCCTCCTCCTCTCCAGGGGGTTAGAATTCTCCCTGCTCTGGGCTTGCAAAACACAGCTTACCCAAAGCCTAGAATGATCCTTGTCTGTCTGTGGCACCTCTTTTCCTCCAGAGGGCATCTCGTACATTCCATGTGCATCCATATATGGTAGGATTGTTCTGTCTGTGGTCCCTCAGCATCACGAAGGGTGGGTTCTGACCAGAAGGACATGGGGCATCAGTGGTTTCATGGAGGAGGGGGTATTTGCACTATGCCTTGCAGGATGAGGGTAATCTGCCCCTGTATGCCACCAGCAGGTTTGCCATGTCTTTGGCAGTTAACAGCTGAGTGTAGAGAGCAGAGAGAGATTAATAACATCCATGACTAATGGAGTTTGTGAGTCTATCCCGGGATATGTAAGGTTAGGGGATTGAATTCAGTTTAACCTGTGTTACTGGTGCACCTACTGTGTGCTATAGGTGCAGCAGATCCAAAAGTGAATAAGACCCTGCCCCTGCCCTTATCAAGGGGACTTCTAGCTGTTTTGAGAAAATTACTATCAGATTGTTTAAAGGTGTATATATATATTTGGTTGTATTTTCAAAGGCTTAAAACTTTAAAAACTATTCAAATAAAATGGAAGTCTTAAAAGTTGAACTTAGTGGAATTAAGCCAGGAATCCCTTTTAAATGCAAATGAGGCAATTGCCAGGAAAAGAGGTAAGAATGGAGTTTCAGAGACAGTTCAAGGTGATGGAAGACTACCTGTCCTGGTTGCCACTCTTTCTCTGTCTAGGAAGGAGGAATTGGAATGGTGGGAAGTGCCTCATTTTCTCCCATGCTGGGCAGGGCAGGTCCCAGAATCAGCAGAGTGCCTCCCGAGATAAGGCTCTTTTTAATGAGACCACCAGGACCCTTGGAGCTGGCAGCTGGCGGTGACAGTGCTGACACTGCAAGTTGCAAACCAGCAGCTGGATCTCTGGGAACAGGCTCCTGGGTCAGGGAAGGGGATAGTAGGAGGTGCTTTCTAAAGCAGAGTGTGGAAAACCAGAATTTTCCTGAACCATTGTAAGTGCATCATGTATTTGAATTTTTTTTTCCTGTCTATGCATGTGTGAGAGCAATGGTTGATGATTAGATATGAGGCTAAAATTTATGCAGGTTAATTAAGTTGTATTTGTAGGAAAAGTATGTCGCTGCAAGGTGTGCTGTTTTTCCTCTCCCAGGTGTGGTGGGGGAGGCACTGGGTCCCTAAAGTCCATTTCCAGGGCAATGACAGTCTTCTGGCAGCTGCTGTCTTCATTGGTGGGATGGTGCAGGTCAACCCAAACATGCACGGTGGTGACAGATGATAGCACACACAATGGATAATCCGGGTGACTGTGGCTTGTTTGTGTCATGATTGCTGGACCATCTAGGAGCAAGAGGCCTTGCCAGGTGAGGACACTGCTTTGAGACATTGTAGGTGCAGGGCTCCCGGCATCTCCTTCAATGTGCCCTGGATGGAGTGACCCACTCACCTTAGCCACTCATGGGCCTTCACAGACTCTTCTGGAAGGAGGAAAGGAGGGCCAGGGTGAGGGGCATGGAGAGACCGGCACTGGAGGTGTTCCTGGACCAAACTGAGGGTCGGGCTGCTATTTCTCATGGCCCAATAATGAGATGCAGATGAACTGGGGAGGAAGAGAGTTTTTATTTCTGTTACTGGTTATAGGGAGAAGGCCTGGAAAATAAGACAACTTAAAATTACAAAGTTTTCCAGAACTTACGTACCTTCTAAGCTATATATCTATGTGTAAGAGTGCATTCATCTAAAGACATACATGATTAACTTCTTTTAATCTATAACTAAGATCTGAGTTCGGAAGACCATCCTCTGGAGCCTCAGTAAACTTGCTTAATCTAAATGGGTCCAGGTGCTGGGGTGATTACCTTTATCTTGTCTCTTGCTAAATCATAGAGGTTTGGGGCATTCCTTTAGACTCCCAATAAACTTGTTTCTGGAGGCCTGGAGAGTTTCTTCAGACTCCCAATAAAACTTGTTGAATCCTAAGTGGGTCCTGTTAAGAATTCCTTCATTATCTTTCATGGTTTAAGTCTCAGGAAAGGCCTATGCAAAACTCTTGGTGGGTTTTTGTTACATTCCAGGCTTTGTATAAAGGCACTGGCTCTTTCAACTTTTAATATTTAACTTAACCACTCAGTACTAAAACAGTCGTTATGGAGGCCTGCTTTAGTGAGAGCTGGCCTGCCACAGAGAGGCCCTGGGCACTGGGTTCCAGACACATCTCTGCTTTGCTTCTCTGTCCTCTTGGACAAGTCAGTTATTCTCTTTGGATCTTATTCTCCCCAGCTTTAACCTGATGGGTTTGACTTAGACTGTCTTCAAGCACGCTCACAACTCTGAAGATCTGAGTCTGTGGTTTCAGACTTGGACCGTAGGCATTTCTTAGGAATCCTAGGACAACCTTGGGGTAACTATTGTGATTATGTATTTTGTTCTGGGTCTTTCCTTCCAGGTATTTTCATTTCTTTGTTCCCATTTTTTTACTGTTAATTTTAGCTCCTCAATTTCCTCCTCACCTTTCTTCATAAAGGATTTTGGAGACAGAACTGGGTTTGAATCCAGGCTCTACCACTCTGTATGACCCCGGGCAAGTAATTTAGTTTATCCATGCCTCAGTTTTCTCATATGTCAAAAGGGAATAAAAATAACACCTATCCTTAAGTTTTTGTTAAATGGAATATTACATGGACACTATCCAGTGTGTAGTATATTACTATATCATCTGGCCTATAGTAAGTGTATTAGATTTATCTTGCTGCTGTAACAAATGACCGTAAACTTAGTGGCTTGAACAAATACAACTTTATTATCTGACAGTTCCAGAGGTCAGAAACCCAACATGGGGCTTGGTGGGCTAACATCCGGGTGTCAGCAGAGCTGCTTTCCTTCTGGAGGCTTTAGGGGATAATCTTTTTTCTTGCCTTTTCCAGCTTCTAGAAGCTGCCTGCATTTTCTGGCTCATGGTCCCCTTGGATCTTCAAAGGCAATAATGGCTGGTCAAGTCTTTTTTTACATGACATCACTGGGTACTCACCCTCCTGCCTCCCTGTTCCACTTTTAAGGATGCTTGTAATTACAGGTCCACACTAATCATCCACTGTGAGCTCCCTCCTTTAAGGTCAGCTGATTAGCAACCTTAATTTTATCTTCAATCTAATTCCCCATTGCCATCTAACCTCATGCAAGTTCTGGGAATTAGGATGTGGGCATCCTTGGGGGACCATTATTCTGTCTACTACAGTAAGCATTCGATAAGTAATAATTTTTATTAATGTCATTACTCTCTCCTTTCCCTTAGGAAATAGGAGTGCAGGAACACAAGAAAGGGCTTGTGGTGGGGGGTGTTAAAGGTTCCCAAAGTAGCCAAATGCATCTCCCTTTTCACATTCAGCACGTGCAGTCAGTAGGTATGTCCTGTGTGTAGACTTTCCTACCAGGCAGCCTGTCACAGAAGGATTTACTTGGAGTCACTGCAGAGGCTGGGAACTTGGAGCACTTGGGCACAGGAGGAAGTTTTCAGTTCAATATCAGATGAAAGTTCTTAAGGGTTGCAGCTCTTCAAAGTTGGGATGGGTTGCCCTTGAAAGGAAGGCACTCCCTGTCCTTAGAAGTTTGTAAGAAGAGGCCACATGAGCTAAGTGATTCCAAACGTTTCTCCCCTTAAGAATTCCTTGGCTCTACTAGAAACCCACCAAACCAGAGTCCTCCAAAGAGGGCCTGGGACTCTGCATTTATGGGCAATTCGGGGTGAGGTATTTGGAAACATTTTAGTGTGAGTTGGGAGATTGACCCAAAGGAACTTCTGCTTCTGAGATGCTTTGTTCCCCAAATTCTTGCTTCTGAAATCCATTTTTGCTTTTCAAAACCAAAATGCAGCACTTTGGGAGGCTGAGGTGGGCAGATAGCCTGAGCTCAGGAGTTCGAGACCAGCCTGGGCAACACAGTGAAACCCCATCTCTACTAAAATACAAAAAATTAGCCAGGCATGGCAGCATGCACCTGTAGTCCCAGCTACTCGGGAGGCTGAGGCAGGAGAATTGCTTGGACCTAGGAGGTGGCGGTTGCAGTCAGCCGAGATCGCACCACTGCACTCCAGCCTGGGTGACAGTGCGAGACTCCATCTCAAAGAAAAGAGAAAAAAAAAAAAAAACCGAAAACAAAATGCACTGTGTGTCAATCCTGGTGGCCCCTTTGTGAGGAAATGACCTCTCTCCAAGGGCATGATTCGGTTTCGTCTGAGACACTGGGGCTATACCCCAGGTGCGCTCACCCTGAAATGACCTGATGGCTCCCCTCTGCAAAGTATAGGCAGACTCTGAGGCACAGGGAGAGAGTGGCAGCCCCAGAAGCCACTGCTGTGCCCACAGAGGTAATTTTTTGAAAATTCTTGGCCTTTCATTTTTGCCAGGTACCTTGATGGAGACTTGAAATTGGTTTTCTTTCCCCAGTGCATTTTTTTCATATGAACTTAAATTGCCAGTGTTTCTGGCATGACCTAATATGTTGTTATGCCCCCCACATCATTTTTCATAATGGAGAAGGTAACAAGCCTAGGACTGTTTCCCAGGTGACATCTGCGACTCCTGTCTTGGAATTACCATGGCCCCATGTTGATGCAGAAGCGCAGGCTCTACTTTAATGCATGGAGGGGGCATGGTGAGGTATGTGAGGGACACAGCATAGCAAATCTAGAGTCTGCTTGTGAAGCAGGCTCCACAAGTGACCTCTAATACAAACTCAAGTTTAAGAACCACCATCAATGCCCAGTCTCATGGGAAAACACAGCTTAAGAGAGGAATCCTATACCCAGTCTAAGACCATCTTTGACTTCAGCTTCTATTCTTATCTCTTCCATTTGCAAATAGTCCAGCCACAGTGAACTTGTCTTCATTCCTTGAACATGGTCTAAAGATTCAGAAGTTTCTTCTGCCTGGTCTGTCTATTTTTTTCAGATTGTCACATCTGACTTAAAGACCCAACCGACAGGCACCTCTTTCTAGAAGCCTGCCCTGATTCCACCTCAGGAGGCGGTCATGCCTCTTGCCTCTGTGTGTCTCTTTCTTTTTGTTGAAGTTAGAGTATGACAGGTAAATGAGTCATGCTGAGAGTTTTAGGCAGTATTTCTGGCTCTCTCTCCCTCATGGTTGTTCTGGGAGTAACTTGCTGGCAATCACTCCATTCCTCTCTCTCTAGCCCTCTGACTGCCCCCCACCCTCACCTCCCATCCTTCCCGTCCCACCCTATGGCCAGCCCATACTCTGGCACCTGGGAGTCATTCTCTAGAGGCCTGTGGAATGAAGGGACCACTCTTCCTGAACTTGGGTCTGGTGTGCCCACCCAGCCTCAGTGGCTGTCCCCAAATGCCCTGTGGTTGCTAGAAGCTCTAAGTGTGCCAGTTTTGTGAATCCCTGATGAAAATAGAGACAGAGCAGTATGCTAATCAGGGAAAGATTGTCTTTATAGAGTACAGCTGATAAGATCATTAGCATATTCTGGTTCATTGTTGTATTTCGAGTAAGTTACATTATTCCTTAAAGGAACTGGGACTGAGTAGCCTGTAGGAAGATTTAGCAGGAGATGGGCTGTCCAGAGCAGGCCAGGTCTCAGAAAACAAAGCTAGGCTGGAACCTAGGGATTACAGAGAGGCAGATATTTATGTCAGTGTAAGGGAGGGCTTTGTGGGAGTTGCCAGAAACAGAAGTGGCCTCACCTAAATGTAGTTAAGTTCTCCTGCACTGGAGGTGTGCGAGCGGGAGGTGTGACAGAGGGCGAGAGGCATGGGTTGCATGCATTCCAGTTCCAAGGGTCACTCATTGTTGGGTTGATGCTTTCCTTTCTCCAACCCTTGATGTCTACACTTTTGATGGGGATAGTATAGTCTGTTATTTCCCAGGGCTGCCGTAAACAACCAGAGACTGGGTGGCTTAAAACAATTGAAATTTATTAGCTCACAGTTCTGGAGCCTCAAAGTCCAAAATTAAGGTGTCAGCAGGGCCCTGCTTCCTCTGAAGATTAGGGCAGGTTCCCTCCTTGCCTCTTCCAGCTCTGGTGGCTCTGGTGTTCTTTGGCTTGTGGCACCATCACTCCAGTCTCTGCCTCTGTCTTCACGTGGCCTTCTTCATTTTGTGTCTCTGTGTCTTATTCTCTTCTTACAGGGATATCAGTCATTGGATTTAGGGCCTGTCCTCAATCCAGGATTGTTTCATCTCAAGATCCTTAATTGATTATATCAGCAAAGACCCTATTTCCAAATGAAATCACATTCTGGGGTTCCAGGTGGACATGAATTTTGCGGGGACACTAGGCAATTCATTACAAATAGAATGTAAAAATTACACCCATGTAGCAGGCTCACATTTAGAGGTTCCACATTCTTTTTGGCCAGGACTCCCCGTGTATATAGACTGAGGTGGGGCCCAAAGTGGTCGGGGGAGGCAGTTGGGAGGTAAGCTGATGCTTATTGCCCTACCCTACATCCGATAGGCACTCCTATAGTCAGTGGCAGTCTCGTACATGCTGTTGGGGTCCCAACTGAAGGCTACGACACTCAGCCCCATGTGACAGCTCTGAAAATTCACCTCTGTGCTCTCTCAGGAGTGGCCATTGTAACCGACCACAGCTCAGTGGCTGTGCACTGAAGCGGTTACCATGTTCATGCTGAGACCATGCTTCTGGCAGACAGCTCCCAACCGGCACTGAGCTGAGTGGGGACACAAGGCAGACCCACTCCTGAGAAACACAGGACTCCTCTGATGGATGCCTTTAACTTGGGGACTCTCCATCCACCTTGCTGAGCACCCCTAAAAAGGCACTGCAGTCTAAGTCTCTTCCACGTCCGTCCCCGCCCTGGCTCCTGCTCGTGGGATCTGACCTGCATCGTGGTCTGATGCTCCGTCTTCTAGTGATATTGAGGATGGGCCTTTTATCTATTCCCATTCTTTTTTTTTTTTTTTTGACATGGAGTCTCACTCTTGTCGCCCAGGCTGGAGTGCAATGGCACGAACTCGGCTCACTGTAACCTCCACCTCACAGGTTCAAGTGATTCTCCTACCTCAGCCTCCCGAGTAGCTGGGATTACAGGTGCACGCCACTATGCCCAGCTAATTTTCCTGTATTTTTAGTAGAGACGGGGTTTCACCATGTTGGCCAGGCTGCTCTCAAATCCTGACCTCAAGGGATCCACCTGTCTTGGCCTCCCAAAGTGCTGGGATTACAGGCGTGAGCCACCGTGCCTGGCTTGTTCTTCTTCTTTATTGTTTTTTGGGGAAGACATTGAGAGTTTTGGGCTTAAATGGCTGCCATTACCTGGACTGGCCAGCACCCACTTGCACCTGACATTTTGCCATGTTTTTCATAGCACTTCTCACACTTCTCACACCACCCTGACAGTGGTGGTCTGGAGCTGGCTGGTACTGGGCTCATGAAAGCTGAGGTTACATTCTCAGGAATTTTCCAAGCTGGGTGACTTCACTTTTATTCCTTGAAATTGGCAGTGATGGGAATATTCACACCACGGATATCTACAAACACTACAAACTAGGGCTTTCCCAAACCCCAACTGTTTATTAAACGTTTACCAGCACACCACTATTTACATTTATACTTCTTCACTAGCCTATACTTCCTGAGGCTCTCCAGAGCTCACTGCACTTCTTTGCTCTTAGAAGGCCCCAGTAAATGTTGAGTGAATGGATGAAACCTACTGAGTGTTCCAGTTACTTATTGCTATTTAACAAACCATCCCAAACTTAGTGGTAAAAGCAACCATTTTATCATGCTCAAGGATTCTGTGGATCAGAAATTCAGACCACAGCAGGGATGGCTTATCCTGCTCCATGATGACTGGGCCCTCAGCTGGAAACCTTGATGGGCTGAGTTGATTCAAAGGCTGAGCATGGCTGAGACTGTTGACCAGGTGACCTGACCACAGCCTTTCCACATGGTTTTGGCTTCTCCAGCATGATGGCCGGGTTTTGAGAGAGAATCCCAAGATAGCCAGGAAGCAGCTGCACAGCCTTTAAGAAACCTTGTCTTAGAGGTTCCATAGTGTCATTCTCATCATAGTCCATATTGATCAGAACCATCACAGTCTGCTCAGGTCCAGGAGGAGGGGACACAGAACCCACCTCTCAAGGGGAGGAATGTTTAAGAGTTTTGGTGCCATGTTTTAAAACTGCCACACTGAATAAGGCAAGGAACTCCATTTATTGAACACCTACTTTGGGTCAGACATTTTACATACATTATCTCTACTTCTTCACAACTACCTGGAAGGCATTGTTATTATTTCCATTTTGCAGATGAGGAAACTGGAGGCTTAGAGAGGTTAAGGAACTTGCCTAAAGTCACACAGCTATAATTCACTGTGACCCTTCCACCAGGGCATACTTCTTTCATTTGTGAAGGGTCCTGGGGAAGACAAGGATAAATGAGACCCAGTCTTGCTTCAGAGAACACAGAACAAATGCTGCTTGGCATACATACAGCCCTGGGGCATCTTAGTGTCTAGACAATTGGGGCTGGGTATGAGCTGTCATTTCGCTTCCTACAAACCAGTCACGGCAATTTGTGCTGAAAGTGCTGAGTATTTGCTCTTGTCCAGGCTAATTCAGCTTCATAACCTCAAGTCTGAAATCAGTAGTGTAGAGTACTTTAAATTAGCTGTAAAATTTCAATCCAATTGCTAAACTGCCTAAATTATCAAGTTTGCTCATTGCTAGTTGAATGCATGCATAATTAATTTTTTCTAAAGTCTGGACTAAAAGCTGCTGAAATCAGATCTTTTTCTTGAATTAGATTCAAATGTCATAGTGAAGTGTTCGGTTTTATGATGTAATCCAAAGCCGTACATAAGTTTAAAGAACTTTTAGCTGAGATTTGTATTTGGGAGGGAGATGAGTTAGAGGACTCAATTATTTTAAAATTGAAATTACATTCTAACTAATTGAGAGTGGACTGAGTCTCTATTAAATTCAAATATGAATCACAGTATTGTCATGACTATTAACGTTATCATCAGGATTAATGGCTAACATTTGCTAAAATCTTTCAGAATGTAAGCTCTGTGAGGGCAGAGATATCTGTCTCTTCCAGTCATTACCTGGTTTATCCTCAGTGTGTTGAATAAATAGTTGCTGGCACATAGCAGACCCTTAATAAATGTTAGTTGAATGCATCAGTTAGCTAATGTGATCATAGCAGCAAATAAAATAGAAAGTTTATTAACACTTTACAGATGAGAAAACTGAGGCTTAGGAAGGTTAGTTACCTTTTCCAGGGTCACACTAGCAGGAAGTGTGATAGTCAAGGCTTGAATCCAGATTTTGGGACTTTGCGCCCTGTGCTGCTTTTTTCTTAAGTGTATGGACACACCACTGAAACTCATGAGGTGTTTTTCTGAGTTGAAAATCAACTCAGTCTAATTTTGGAAGTTCATGAGATATTTCTGAGTTGAGAATTAACTCAGTCTGATTTTGATGGGTGTCACTGGTAGTTTTTATATTAAGATAGCACTTCATTACGTTTTCTTCACTCTCCAGCAGCACTATGCAGTAGAAATTCCTGTGATGATGGAACCTTTCTCTGTCTGTGCTGTCTCAAATGGTAGCCACTAGCCACATGTGGCTGGTGAGTACTTGAAATGGGGTTAGTGTAACGAAGGAACTGAATTGATAAATTCAATTTGATTTGAATTAATTTAAGTTTAAATAATAGTGACCTGCAGCTAGTGGCTACCAATGTTGGACGGTGCAACTTTATAGTTTGAAAGTATTATAGTAGGTTGGTGTCCTCTTAAAAGCCATCCTATTCAACTCTCCTTTTTCATTTTTTTAAGAGACTTGAGGCCTCTCACACTGACTCCTTTCCTTTATTGGTTGGTCTTTGCTTGCTTGAAAATTTAGTTTCCCAATTGCCAGTGGTCTCCCAATTTTCTAAATAAATTCTCTTTGCTTCTCTTTTCTCTTTTGGCTGTCTGTGTTTTGATCATTTCTCTACCCTCTTGCTGCTGAGCTAAGGAAAAGCACATGAAAGGAGGTGAAAATTAAGTCTGTCCTGCCTCCGCAGGTCTTTGGGCCACTGCTTAAGCTCCTGTAGTCCTCATAATGCCTGTGTCAGTCACCTGATGCCAGGTATCCACAGCCACCCCTCAGTCATAATGATGAAAACAAGATCATGACATTAAGGACCATCATGCAGTGAATAACACCACCTCCTGCCAGCCTCATCTCTCATTGAGTGATCCTGTCTATTAGGTGGTGTTATCCCCACTTTACAGATGTGAAAATTAAGGCCAAGAAAGATTAGTGCCAGGGGGATTTAAGTCAGGGTTTGACTGATTTCAGATTTGGTTTGGCTGCCTACTCTAGATGCTTCTCACCCAGTGATCCTTTATGTCTGTTGTTCCAGGGTATCTGGATACCCTTGGCTGCCAGTAATAGAAGAGTCATGCAGAGTGACCTAAACCATACAGAAATTCATGGGCTCACAATGAGAAGCCCATAGGTAGGGTGGGATTTGGAGTCAACTCTATCCTGTAATAGGGCTCACTTATCCATGAGGCGCATGGATACTTTTAGAAGCTCACAAAAGTGTTTTAATTTATTTAAAATAAAAAGAAAAGAAAAAAACCTTGTAGATTGGAGAAAATGTTTTGATGTAACATTAATATATTCATCTTAATACTGATGCAGTGTTAAAATGGAGGAAGGGGCTCAGAAAGGCAAAAATATCTGGATTGTCATAACACAACTCTCTTTAATAACCTCAGTGACCTTTGCTTCACAGTTCCTTGTACCAAATTTTCCAAGCACATCCTTCTGGGAATTGTATGTTCTCATTGGCTTACACCGGAACCAATCACAATCAAGAAAAAAGGGGCAAGCCAATTGGTTTGGAGCAAGGCACCAGTATTCCATACAGCATGGCTTTCATACACACATGGGGGAGGGGTGACCCCAAATGAAAATCAAGTCTATCTAAAATGTAAGAAGAAGTGGAATGCTACGTGGCAGTCCATCAGTGTCTACTATATCCAGTTAAAAGTATCTGTGGGCAGAGAATGTTGAAGCTATTAGAGGTAGGAGTGAAAGGATGGCCATTCCTTTCAGGCTTCATTTTTATAATCTAGTCTTGAGGAAAAGAAAACAGCTTGTAATTTAAGGAGCTCCCAGTAGCACATGTGCTTGCTTAGGCTGAATGATTAGAATCAACTTAGGTATAAATAAGAAGAAGAAATTTTTGGCTTATCATATGATCACTTCTGGTATTTTCTATGAAAATTATTCTTTTTTATTAAAATAATAGCATAAACCTGGATAATCTCTTATTTTTCTCTTGATAAATAAAGGGGCACATCATTTTTGATCATATCAAAAATTACATCAATATTAAGTACAAATGAATTCCTTTGCTCATTAAACCTCAACTCTTCAGTCTCTTTTTAGATTAACTTTAGTGTTTTGTACCAGGTGTGTATCAGAATGATCCCTTTCCTTACCCAGAATGTTTTTTTTTTAGAATTTGAAGCTTTGAGGATTTCACCTTTGGTTCTGACTTAGACTTCGTTTCAAATTTGGTAACAAGTTTAACATTGATCAAGAAGTCAAGCTCTTCTCTGATAAAAGCAAGGCCTGTAAAGGACACAGTTGCGGGGAAGGACGGAATGGCCCGGGAGCTGCAGCCCCTGTAGGGGTGGGTGCACGCGCGTGCGTGTTTGCATGTGGCATTTTCAGCTTCACAGGAGGAAGCTGGGGGATCTGCACGAAAGAGAAGCTGGTTGCAGGGGGACCCATAGTCTGTCACATAGCAAACCTTTACCCTTCCTCTTAGGGAAAAACATCTCGAGAATGAGTTGGCAGGAGATTGTTGAAGGCAGGGCGGTGTGTGAGGGGTGAGAAAGTTCCATTTCCAGGTGTGGTTTGGATCGTACAGACAGAAGAGAACAAAGTGTTTTCTCTGAGGAAAAGTCAAGTACAGCAGCGTAGCTAATAGAAAAGCTTTGAAAAAAGCCATGGATGTACTTTTGATATCAAAGAGAAAGGAAAAGGTGTTGCCACATAAAGTGGCAATTTCACAGCAAGCTCAAGTGTTTTGCAGCCAAATGGTGCCCCGGAGCTGATAAAATCCCAGCAAAAGCCCAGGGAAGGCTCTCACTTCAGAAAGTGAAGTTCAGGGGATGTTTGTAGCCAGCAAGCTGCTTAGATAATTAGCTACCCTGCCTTTTAAAACTATATATTTCTTTATAACATATGACTTTAGGATAGCTGGGGTCATTGCAAAAACCTTCTGTTTGGAGGAGTGGGTTTGGAGTCAGCGCAAGCTTCTAGTTCTTGCTTTGCTGAAGCTTCCCTGGTCTTCACCCTCCTCATCTGATAAATGAGCTAAAATTAAAACGGTTTATTGTTGGCCTAAGTGGGATACTTTTAAACGCACATGAGGTTTATTGTTGGCCTAAGTGGGATACTTTTAAACGCACATAAGTTATTCTTGTATCTTACATCGTGTAACTTTTCAGTTGCTACTTGTAACGGTGCTTAAGGGAAAGCTGTATTTTTCTAAAATTTTCTGTGCTTTTTGAGATGTGTCCTTATCTGATTAAAAGCCATTTAGCTACAATTGGAACATAAAGTCTTGAAACTGTTTTTTTCAGCAGAAAGTCTGGCTGCCCATGTCCAACTTCAGGCCCAATTGAACACGCCAATTTAAAACTCCAGGCTCTGCCCTGAAGAGCTGCGTGACCTTGGGCAAGTTAACTTCTCGTCTGTAAAATCAGTTTTTTCCTTGGTAAAATAGAGGGGCTAGACTAGATGGCCTCTGGGGCCCCTTCCAGCTCATTTGGTTTCTGCCTTTTGTCGTTGACTGAGCTTCAGGCTTGGGGGGCAGACACTGAGGAGAATGGCCACGAGGCTTCACAGATAAGCCAGCTCACGGACCCGCTTCAGAACGCCCTGATGGGTGCTCATCTGTCACCTGCCCTGTGTGGACACTTCTGTGTGACAGGGCGATCACCACTTCACAGCATACGCTTTCTCTGTTCTACCACTTACACAGTTGGTCAGGTTTTCCTAATGAGACTAACAGACCCGAGTGGGGACAGCTTACAAAGCCCTCTGGAATGCAGTCTTTCATATGACTGGCCCCATGATTCCTGCATTAGCCAGAAGAATGAACAAGAGGCTGGGGAATAGCTTGTCTCGACTCTCTCCATCCCGATCTCATTCACAGCGCCTCAACCCTTGAAGCCGTAGCCTGTTTCCTGGGTGCGTGGCCCCTGTCCTCCCCGACCAAGCTTCTGGTGGTCCAGGTGCCCTTTCTCAGGAGGGATTTGGCCTCCGAGGAAGATGATGGAGGGGGCCACAGCTTGCCGACTGCTTGGCCTCCAGTCTCACTAGCTTATTCATGCAGAAAGTCCCAGAGTCCACGTGGGCTGTGAGTGTCATGTGGACATCTGACATTGAGGATCACTGTCCCAAATCGGCTCACTAGTGGCTGAGGCTGACCTCCCTGAAGCTGATCCCACACCCTTATGGCTCAGCTGCCTCATCTTGTTTAGGAAGCAAATCTCAGAGACTGTGAAACACAGGAAGCATCTGAAAAGCATCCAAGGTTCTCCTTGCAGTCCTCACTCAAGAAAGGCAGTTTCAAACCTAGGCATTTCATGTTCTCACTTATTCCTGAAGCAGGATGATGTCAATGGTGTCTTAGAAATCACTTCCTTGTAACTTCTCTGCTGGTTCAGCCCTCCAGGAGCATCTGGAAGAGAAGTTCAAGGCAGAGGCAGAAATTAGTGCTTGTTGACTGACTGAATGAATCCTTCTTCCAAAGAGAAGCATTTTAGGCCACTGCATCGCAGAGCAGAGGATGCAACTTTACATAAACAACATGCAAATGCTTGGTGTTGCCTCAGATAATAAAAATAACAGCAAGCACTCATCTAGAACTTGTAATGAGCCAAGCCTTTTTAAGTACAGCTATTTACGTAATCTAACTCCAACCTCGTAATCCTAAGAGATATAAGTATTGTTATCCCTGTTGTGCAGAAACTGAGGCATGGAGTTAAGTGACTTGCCCAGGATCACACAGAGGGCAAGCGGTAGATCAGGATTTGACCCAGGCTCTTCACTGCCTCTCTACGATTTCACCTCTGGTTAAACAAGAGGTCCAACTCATTTTCTTATCCTTTTAAAACAAAATAACAGCTTTTCTGAAATCTTAATATAATTCACCTAACATACAATTCATCCATTTAAAATGTATAATCTAAGTGTTTTTGATATATTCACAGAGTCGTGCAGCCATCACCACAGTCTGTTTAGGAACATTTTAATCACCCCAGAAAGAAACCCTGGAACCATTAGCAGTCACTCCCGATTTTCCTCCAATCCACCCAGCCCCTGGCAACAGCCAATCTACTTTCTGTCTCTTTGGATTAACCTATTCTGGACGTTTCCTATAAATGGAATTATACAATGTATGGTCCTTTGTGACAGCCTCTTTCACTCAGCATGATGTTTTCAAGGTTCACTTCCGAATCTCTGCCCAGGCAGGTCCCACGGCTGCAGTGCTCCTTCTCCCGGTCAGGGAGCTCTCCCCTCTACTGCTGTCCCATGGCCTCCCTACGCACGTTCCTGAGCCCTGGCTTCCCTGTCTAAGCTATGTCCCCTGTTTAAGGTACGTCAGGCTTTGGAAGCAGGCGCACTTGGTGTGAATCCAGATCATTACATATTGTGTGCTCCTTGGCTCCCTTTGCCTCTCTGAGTCTCAGTTTCTTCATTTGTGAAATGGGCAGGAACCAGTCTCTGCTTCTTGAGGTGCTCTGAGGAGGAAAGGAGAGAGTTGCCTAAATGCATTCCCTCCAGACTGTGACTGGCCTGTGGGGGCAGGAGAATAGGGATTTAATTCATTTTAGGTCTGTCTTAAAGATGGAGGGAAACCTCTGACATCATAGCTGTGTGTGAGTCCTTGATGAAGAGTGATCCTAACCACACTACGTCTGTGTAGAGCCTTCCAGTTTGTAGGCAGCGGCCACCCTGTTGTCTCATTTGACACTCTCAGCAGCCTGGCGAGGGGTATCACAGCCCCTCACAGAGAAGAGGCTCGGGGTCTTTTCCAAGACCCCCTACGAGGAAGCAGCAGAGGCAGTTTCTTCCCAAGTCCTCATTCTCTCTGCCCAAGGTCTCCTGACACAGCTCTCAGGGCAGCAGGCTGTCTTCTCTCAGGGGCCTGGGCCACGCTGGGTCTGAGGACAGGGAACAGTTTCCACAGAAAGGCAATGTGGATGGTGGTGTCTCCTGGATGGTCCTGAGCCCTGAGCCGGGCATCAGTGACCAGGAGCTTCCTTCCCTGGGTGGGTGAGTGGAGGTAAATGTGGGGGTAGGGCAGGGGTGGAGCAGCCTGGAGGGAGCACAAGTGTGCCTTTGGGTGGGCATGCTGTGTGGCAACTGGGGCATGGGCTAGGTTGTAGCCCCCTCTGTGGGACCCTCTGCTGAGGCCTTGACACATCGTCCAGCAGTATGTACGGGCTCTGGTTCCAGGTTCCCAGAAGGTAGCCTGGCTGGGCTTGGGCAGTGCTTCCTGGGTGCAGGTGGCCAGCAAAGCCTCTGGAGGCTGGGAGGAGGGCTTACTGGCAGTTACACCAGGGCAGGTGATGGAGGAGAGGCTCTGCACTACAGAAAGCCCTGTGGAGCAACAGGCCGATCCCTCCTCTCCACAAATACACAAAGGGAAACTGAGGTCCAGAGAGAGAAAAGTCTTTGCTCAAGGTCCCACAGTAAATTGATGCAAGCTGCCTCCCTGTCTGCCCCTGGCTGGGGGTTCCTACCTGGCCCACCACTGATTCTCAGTGCATTTGCCAGCGGCTGGCCTCAGCGTTCTGCAGCTCCCAGCTTCCTCTGTATTCTGTGCAGGCCAAGTTCCCTAGGTGGGTCCACAGAGACCATCGCAAACCAAGAGGTCAAGGTGTCTGCTCGGCCTGCAGCTTGCTTCCTTGGCTGCTACCAGCAGCTCCTTGCTGCCTCCTCTTCCTTTCTCTTCCTGAGAGTCTCTCTTCCTCCCTACCCTGCCTCCTACCCTAAGTCTCTCTGTCTTTGTTACAACCACCCGCCCACCTTTTGTTTAACATCTCATTTCTTTTCTACTAGAAGACGGTATTTGAACAATTAGGATAATTGAAGTTTTTCTCTCCCACAGTTCTGGCCAAAATATATCCACCTCTCATGGAATGGGGGTGAGACACCAGCATCCCAATGGGGGCCAGGTTCTCTAGGCAGGTCCACAGGAACCACTGAGGCTGTGAGGTCATGGTGTCTGCTTGGCCTGCAGCCTTATGCTGAGACTTGTAGGCCCTGGCCCTGTCTGCTGCTTGCCATCCTGCGCACGCTGCCTGTGAGTCAAAGGGGAGGCCAGATCTTCGTGTGGCTCACATTGTGCACCCCTCAGGACCTGGTCCAGCCACTCCACAGTGCCCAGGACCACTGCCATTGACCTCCCCTGCCTCGCCCGCCTTATTGTCCTTGGCTCTCCAGCCAAATCGAGAGGCTCAAACATCTCTGCACCTGCCAGGTGACCTCACAGGAGAGACGGAGGGCTTGGGCTCTGCAGTTTGACTGTGCCTTTAAATCCCAGCTCAGCCACTTGCCCCCTGTGAGACCTGGGAAGTTACAGAGCTGCTCTGTGCCTCAGGTTCCCCATCTGAAAAATGGATATGATGAAGACTGTGGTAGGCAGAAAAATGGCCCCCAGAGATATCCATGTTCTCATGGCAGAACATGTGGCTATCTTACTTTCTACATAGGACAGATGGGATTAAGTTAAGGATCTAGAGAGGGGAGATTATCCTGGATTATCCACGTGGGTCTGAAGTAACACAAGGATCTTAGAAGGGAGGCAGGTGGGTCAGAGGCAGAGAAGGAGCTGTGACAACAGAAGATGGGTCAAAGAGAGATTAGAAGATGCTGCACTGCTGGCTTTGAAAATGGAGGAAGGGGCCATGAGCCAAGGATTACAGGTGGCCTCCAGAAGGTAGGAAAGGCAAGAGAATGAGTTCTCCCCTAGTGGCTCCAGAAGCAATGCAGCCCTGCTGACAACTGGATTTTAGCCCAGTGAGATCCATTTTGGATTCTGGCCTCCAAAATTGTGAGACAATTAGGCGTTTTTGTATGTTTTTTAAAAAAGAGTTTATTTTATTTATTTATTTTTGAGACAGGGTCTTACTCTGTTGCACAGGCTGGAGTGCAGTGGCACAACCTCAGCTCACTGTAACCTCTGCCTCCCAGGCTCAAGTGATCCTCCGACCTCAGCCTCCCAAGTAGTTGGGATTACAGGCATGGGCCATCACCCCCAGCTAATTTTTGTATTTTTTTGTAGAGACATGGTTTTACCATGTTGCCCAGACTGGTCTTGAACTCTTGCATTCAAGCAATCAAACTGCCTCGGCCTCCCAAAGTGCTGGGATTACAGGCATGAGCCACCGCACCCCACCTGAAGACTTTATTTTAAAAATAAATGTTTAGAGCAGTTTTATGTTCCCAACAAAAATGAGAGGAAAGTAGAGAGATTTCCCACATACTCTCTGCCTCCCACACATGCACAGCCTCCCCCATGATCAACATCCCCACCAGAGTGGTCCATTTGTTCCAGTCAATGAACCAACACTGACATAGCGTCATCACCCAGAGTCCTTGGTGTTGTATATTCTGTGGGTTCGGACAAATACGTAATGATACGTAGCCACCATTACAGAGTGTCTCCATTGCCCTCAGACTCTTCTGTGTTTGTCTCTGTGTCATTGAAGCCACTAAGTTTGCAGTGATTTGTCTCAGCCGCCATAGGAAATTAATACAAGTACCTGCCTCACCACTGTGAAAAGTAAAAGAGGTGACATCAAAGAATACCACCCCAGGGCAGGCCACAGAGGGCTGGGGGCCACTGCAAGGACTTTGGCTTTGACTCCAAGCGAGACAGGGCACCGCAGGAAGATTTTGAGCTGAGGAGTGCTCTGGTCTGACATACAGTCTGACTCTGAGCATCCTGAGGACAAGTGTGGGTCTTAATCACTCTTGCTTCTCTTGCAACTTGCCTAGACTGCAGTACGTAGCTAGCTGAACAAACATTTATTGCTTTCCTTCTTTTCTATCATTACTGAGCGTTTTGGTTTGGTAGTTATAAAATATGGGAGTTAGCACTTTGGGAGGCCGAGACAGGAGGATCACTTCAGTCCAGGAGTTCGAGACCAGCCTGGGCAACATGGTGAAGCCCTATCTCTACAAAAAAGTACAAAAATTAGCCAGGTGTAGCAGTGTGCACCTATAGTCCCAGCTAATCAGGAGGCTGAGGTGGAAGGATCCATTTAACCTGGGAGGTTGAGACTGAATGAACTGTGATGACACCACTGCACTCCATCCTGGGTGACAGGGCAAGACCCTGTCTCAAAAAAACAAAGCACAACACCAAAAACATAAGTAAAATGTATGTGAGTTGCAGATGGGATGGAGGAAGAGTCACCAGGTTCTTAAGTAGAGGATGCTCTGATAATATTTGGGTCATTAAAAGAATGCATTTTTAGTTGGGATGCCTAAAGACTATTTTTTTTTTTGGTGGCAAGACACATTTTTTGGTCTTAAAATCTTATAGTTATTTTGTATTTTGATTTTAAAATTGTGCATTTTTCATGCAAGCCCATAAAGAATTGATCTTCAGATTCTCGATGTGACTGATGTATTGTATAGATACACTTCCATTCCTTCTGCTTGAGGCTTTCAGCACCGGATATCTGTAGGCACATTATTACAGGGAAGCATTGATTTTTGCCCAGTACAATATACCTTCTCTTTGAGGAAATGAAAATCATGACAAATAAAAAGCCATTTTTCAAAATGACTTTGATTCGTGTAGTTTATGATTCAGAAATGAGGCCTGGGAGAAGGGACCTTAATTTTCTGTGCTAATTATTTGGCTCCTGTTGTAAAGGAGCATGTATTTCCTGAAGGAGCCCTTAGTAGGCCCACAGAGTCTGCAGAATGCTTTGCAGTTCGCAGCATGCCTTTCTGTTTTGTGCTCTGTGAACACTAGCTGCCTGACGAGGTGGAGGAATCGTATTCCATCCGTGGTAGGGGACAGGGGCTCTGAGAAGCACAGTCACAAAGTCTGGAATAAGACAGGATGTGTGTTCTCAAGGCAAGAATGGATGCCATGGATACAGAAAAAGAACTTGGAACTGGAGGGTGGGATGGCAGCGGTGCCCCTGCTTCACTCCGCAAGTCCTGGTTCCTTCTGTAACCAGCGGTAACCTCAGCCAAACTGTTCAACCTCTTTGAGCCTCGAGTCCCCTCTCTAAGGTGGGGATAATTGTCCCCACATGGCCCACTTCCCTGGACTGCCATGCATTCAACAGGAGATAATGGAGAAAGTGCTTCATAAATTGTGAAGGGCTCTTTATAAGCCAAGGGTAATTGCTGTGCAGATAAGAGCTTTGACTGTAGAGTCTATAATTCCTGCAACATTAATAACAATAATAGCTTTTTTTTTTCCCCACTGAGCCATTACTGTGCCTGCCGTTGTGCCTAGTGTTTCACATGTTTAATTCTCATGATGGCTTTATAAGGTAGGCACAAGTACTAGTGCACCCATTTTGTAGATGAGGAAACTGAGACTCAGAGGTGGAAGGTAGTTTGCTGAGGGCCATACAGATAGCGAGTGGGATTCAAACTGGGCTCTGTGTGACTTCAAAGGCCTCTGAGCCTCAACTCCCTCCACTGGAGCAATAATGATGGTGCTGAGACGGGCCAGTGCAAGCCATCAGTTACAGATAATGAAAACATCTGCAGAAAGGAAGCATGACGCTCAAGATTACCCGGACCTGATGCCTCAGAGAAGATTCAAACCCTAATTCCCAGAGTTCCTTCTTACCTCTTCTGCTACCAAGTTATCAGCTATTCTTTTGTCCCCTGCTTGCTTTGGAGGAATACCATTTAAAAAATCAAGGATGGGTTGGCAAAGAGACATTGATAACCAAATGTAATGGGTAAATTTCTTTTTAAATCTAGAATTTAAAACAACCCATAAATACATTTTTGGAACAACTGGGAAATTTATTGATTTTATTTTAAATAAGATTATTTAAAAATATTCCTTTATTAAGGTAGAGAGTAGTAATGTATGTAGGAGACAGTCCTTAACCTTAGGTGATACATCCCTGATATTAGAGGTAAGGTGATCTTATGTTTGCAAACTGCACCCAAATAATTCAGGGGAAAAGACAGAGAGAGAGAAAGAAAGAGAGAAAATATTAGTGATTGGTGAAAAGACAACAGGTATATGAGTATTAATTGTTCTATCCCTTCAGCTTTACTATAGATTTGAAAAAATAAAATGTAGCAGTAGACAGAAAATAAATCAAGGGGTTCAGGAGAATTGGCGTTTGCTGACTGCCTCCTGTGGGCCAGGCTCTGGGCCAGACATCCACATGTACTATCTCACTGGTTTCTCACAGCCTCTCTATAAGATAGGTGTTAAGTCCATTTTGCAAATGATCCAACAAAGCACAGAGAGGGTAAGTGACCTGCACAAGGTCACACAGCAGGTAAGTGGTGAGCTGGGGTTCATATGCAGGTGTACGTGAAACTTGGGAAGCTTCCAGCTAGACCACAAATGAACCCTCCTTTCTCACCCACACTGCAACCCTTCCTCGCCTGGCTTTTTCATGATGGAGGTGCATACAGAAATTACTTTTTATATCCCAATGGAAACCCTAAAGGCTCAGTGAAAAACATCATACACTATTAATCAGGGCCCTCAATCAGAAGCAAGAAAAGCAAGGAACTACAAGTATCAAAAGCTTCATTCGCTGACCAGAGTCCCCACAGGAAGGAGAGTTCTGGAAAAATAAATGTTGACATTTGACACCACAGGAGCACCAATTTAAAAAGGCACTTGAAACCAAAATTGACTTCACAAAAATCAATATTGAAAAATCAGACTTGGATTCCGATGAAATATCAGTCTCTTGATGTTTATTGACTTGGGTAAATGTTGGCATTTTACAGCCCAGAATTAAAATAATAGAATTTTAGAGCTAGACAAGACCTCTGAGATCATCCTGTTACCTGCAAATCTTTTTCTGGGTTGTGCTTAATGATCTTGTTTTTATTATGTTTAATTATCCCTTCTTAAACTATGTTTAATTTTATAAATCTCCCTCAAATCTTGGTTCCAAGGGCACAAGGCCTAATACATTTTTTCTGGGGCGGAGGGGTTAAAATTTTATTTTGTGCTTATATTTGCCTTCCTTCTTATAGGTTTCTTCTATTACCTTCTTTTGGGTTTGTCTATTTTTATTATTTCTGTTTTCCTTCTGCTAGGGAGTTATAGTGTTTCTATTCTTTTAATATTTACCCTCAAAATTGAAACAATTTCTAAAATTTTAAACTTAATATATTTATGCTCATTACAGGCAGTATAAAGATCTTAGAACACTTAACTTCACTTTTCCCCACCAACATATGTTCTTATTGAATGTTTTCTCTTTTATAAATATTTTTTAAAAGAAAAATCAGGCCAGGCTTAAACTAAAGCTGTCAGTTTATAGAAGAGATCATTGGCAAGAAGGGGAGTGACATGCCTGAGGTTACAGAATTGGGACCAGAAGCCCCAGACAGTCACACTGTGCCTCACTTTCTCCCCTGGGCCTGTCTCTTCTGGAGTCTTTCTGTCATGATCACATCAAGGAGTCAGGAGCACTTCGCAAAGGCTGGTTCACCAGGGCTGCTGGAGAGGTGGGAACCATGTTAAGCAGATGTCAACTGGAGAGAGAGGAGCAACAGAGACAGAGAGAGACACACAGAGAGAAGCACTCACAGAGATAGAGAGGCAGACAGAAATAGAGAAAGAGAGACAGGGAGAAGCACACCCAGTGACAGAGGGACAGAGAGAGAGAGAAATAGAAATATTCAGAGAAAGAGACAGAAAGAGTCAGACAGAGAGACAGAGAGAAAGAGAAAGATGGAGCAATTTTTTTCCTTTGCATGGAGGCATCTTTTGTCATTGTTGCAGGGTAAGATGCAGAACATGTCATTAAATTAGAGATACTATTGTTTCATCCTAACGTGCTTTCATCTGCCTAATTAAATACCGCGCACAAACCCCCCAACTATTGTGATCGAACAATCCCCACAAAGTCGAGATTACAGAAAGGGCACAAGACTAGTAATTATGCCAAGTGTCGTTCCCCTTCCGAGGGCGCCTGTGATTAAGCTGTTTAGAGGGATCTTGTGGAATAAAGGTGGATGCCCTTCATGAAGTCTGAGACCAGAGAACTGGAGCTGCAGGATTGGTTAGCCCTGAGCCTGACGGCCATGAGGACACAGGCCTCTGACATGGGTAAAATCACGTTTCTTAATGATGGCAAGAATAAGAACCACAGCTACTCTTTTTAGCACTTTCTATAGAGCAGGCACTGGGCTAAGCTTTTTCTGTACCAATTTTTCAGTCCTCACAGATAACCCAATTGGATAGATGTCATCTCATTTCAATAGGTGAGGAAACGGAGGCTCGGACTGGTAAGGGGACTTGCTCCAGGTCACACAGACTGCAGGTAGTGGGGCCGTCACTGGGTGCAGATCTGTCTGGCTGTACGTCCACTCTGGCCATGATTCTTCCATCACTGCCTGTGACCTTGTTCTGACTCCACAGTGAGCCTGTCCCTGCTGTGACTTCAGTGTTGGGTTTCCTGAAGCTTTTTTTGTGTGTGTGTGAACAAATGACCTGGGTCTCCTGCATTCACTAGAGGAGAGGTTAGGATTCTCAGGATCGTGACTCGAGAGGATCTAATCAGAGAATCAAGGCCAAGGAAATCCCTTTAGGGATCCAAGTTCTCTGACTGTGCCGGAGGTCCCATCTCACTTGTCATTCCTTCTGCTGAATTTTGGTATTTTTGTGTGGTCCACAGCAATATCTCTAATGCATATGCTTTCATTATGATTCCAACAAGTACAACAATGTGACTATGAAAATAAAATCAGAAACCTTAGAGGTCCTTGGGGCTCCCAGTCATTCAGTGTCCCTGCTCTCCCAGGCTGCATTTGCGTCTCCTTGTCTAGACATCCTCAACTCCTTTTAGTATTCCCTCCCTTAATTTCTCAAGCTGCCTTTCCTTTCTCTGGGCCCCATTTCCCCACATCTCCAGACCCTCACCTTTGGGGAGCAACTGGGTCTGGCTTTCCTTGGTACCCTTGAGCACCCAACCCAGAGCCGGCACCCAGTGCATGTTTGGTTTGTGGCATAGTTTAGCATTCATTCACACACATACACATCTGACAGAAACTTGTGATCATCCATCATAAAAAGAATTTATCATGGTGGATTGGGAAGTTATTTAAGTGCAATGCAGCAGGCACCTAGGAAAATTCTAGGTCTCATTTACACCTTCAGAATGTGAATGGAGGAGAGTGGTTAGAACTGACGTGCGGTTACCTGGGGAAGCCTGGAATGTAGATATTTAAAGTGAAACACACCGTCAAAGGGATTGTGATTCATGGTTCTGCATTTTGAGGGCAGAGAAATTAGCAAATGCCTAAATCAGAAACTTTAATTTTAAAATGTGGCAAATATATTCATACATCAATACCTCACTTATCCAGAGAACACAGATCCAGTCACTTCATCTATCCAGAACCCAGCTGACTGTGCAGGTCTCTAAACTGCCGAAGTAGAAGACTTTTCTTTTTTTCTTTTTCTTTCTTTCTTTCTTTCTTTTTTTTTTTTTTTGAGATGGAGCGGAGTCTCCGTAGCTCAGACTGGAGTGCAGTGGCACAATCTTGGCTTACTGCCACCTCTGCCTCCTGGGTTCAAGCGATTCTCCTGCCTCAGCCTCCCGAGTAGCAGGGATTACAGGCATGCATCACCATGCCCCGCTAATTTTTGTATTTTTAGTAAAGAAGGGGTTTCACCGTGTTGGCCAGTCTGGTATTGAACTCCTGACCTCAAATGATCTGCCTACCTTGGCCTCCCAAAGTGTTGGGATTACAGGCGTGAGGCACCGCATCTGGCCAGCTTTTCTTAAGGCTCATTTGGTTTGTCTGGGAGCTCTGCTTCCGTCTTCTCTCAGTTCCTAGCTGAACTTGTGTTGTGCACTTCTCTTACCAGTTGTATTATCTTTGGTTTCCAGACTACAGCAAGTCAGCCAATTAGGAACAAGAGTAAGGTTGATGGAGACAGCTGATGTAGGGTTGATAGCCAGTGGCAAGAAATGGCAGCGTACTGCCTGACCCGGAGGGTGAGAAAGGGAAGAAATGTCAAAGACCCTGAGGATTTGAAAAGCATGTTGGGAAATTAGGATGGAGGGCAGTGTAACACCCCATACCCTGTATCTTCCCCAGGGGGCCACATATGTTCCTGGCAGGTCCATGGCTTGAAATTCATAACCATTGGTTGGATTTGGTAAGTCACTTAACCTCTCTGAATCTCAGTTTCCTTATCTATAAGATGGAAATAGTAATTTATCAGCTTTCTATGTGTCAGACACTGTTCTTAGTTCTTTACATGTATGAATTTAATTCTCACAATTTACCATGAAGGAACCACTAGTTATTAGCACTAAGCAGCTGAGGCACAAACAGGTGCAAACTTGCACAAGCTCACCTAGTTCATAGATGAAAGAACCGGGATTGAGAGGCAGGAAGCCAGGCTCTGGAGTCACATTCCGGACCGTGGCTTTTGTTCTGGGGCAATGCCCCTCCCTCCAACACAGAGCTGTTTAGAGGGTGAAATTAAATATGTATCAAGGAGTCCAGCACAGTTCCGGGCACACACTGAGTGGCCTGGAAGAAAGGATCTGGGCTATGTACAGCACCATGTGTTTTTCGAGAGCAGGGAGTTGACACTGATTATTCCTGGAGGGTGAGATTGGAGGCAAGGGAAGTGGGGAGCAACTTGGCGCCTCTCGCTTCATCCATGACTGTATTGTTGGACTCTTCTACAAGTACATGTTACCTTAGCAATTTCAAAACGTACTGGGGATGGGGAGGAGAAAGAATTTTGAACAGTAAGGTCATGTCTAAAACCTGCAGCCATGTATAAATCGCATTTTAAAAATTAGTCTATCAAACACAGCTTAAGTTGGAGCACTTAATGAGATATGCTTTATTATGTAGAACTTCACTTCCGTGGAACAGCTGATACCTTTTCACCAGTCCGCTGTGAATGCCACCTGTTACTGTGCCGAGACAGGCTTGTGGTCCTTCCTCATTTCCTCAGTAAATTTCACACTAGGAGGACTCTGTGCCTCTGGGGTCTACAGCTGGGCCATCCAGACCATCTGCATTGACCGTGTGCTCTGGTGTGTCCCGCATCCTGCTAGGGGCTGGTGATTCAGGGGTGAGTTGGGTGGCATCCCTGCCTCAGGAGCCTATAAAGCGAGAGAGGCAGAGGTGGCCAGCCAGCCCAGGGCTGACCCGAGGTTGTCCCTGGGCAGGGGCATTTCTTCTTATGGAAGGATCCGTCAGAGTGGTGTGTCAGCTGAACAGAGGGGGGTGAAGAATTTTGATTGAAAAGGTTGCAGGACAGAGAAGCTGTTCCAGGTTGAGAGAACAACAGGCAGAGGGAAGGTTAATATACCCTGAAAGTCTGTTTCTGGGCAATAGCATCACTGAGACCTGTGTTAAAAAGAGCCAGCTCCTGGATGAATTGAGTTTACAGTCTACATTTGAGGTCAAGTTCTATAGGGTTGATCTTCACATATGTCTGTCTCCCTCCCTCCCTCCCTCCCCCCGCCCTCCCTCCCTCCCTCCCCCCGCCCTCCCTCCCTCCCTCCCCTGCCAAAGCACCTTTTTATCCTTCTCCATTCCCACTCCCCGCTTCTTCCCTCCACAGAAACAACAGCTATCTAGAAGTTAGTTCTATTTCTCCCATCTCTATTGTTATGTCTTACTGCAGATGTGCATGTCTGTAAACAATCTATAGTATTTTTAAGCTTTATGTAAACATCATACTATATATATAACATTCTATAGCCCATTTTGTTTTACTCATTTTAGTTTGTCTTTTATTTATTTATTTAAATTTTTTTTTTTTTTTTTTTTTTTTTGAGACACCGTTTCACTCTTGTTGCCCAGGCTGGGGTGCATTGACGCGATCTCAGCTCACTGCAATCACTGCCTCCCAGGGTCAAGCAATTCTCCTGCCTCAGCCTCCCGAGTAGCTGGGATTACAGGCTTGCGCCACTATGCCTGTATAATTTTTGTATTATTAGTAGAGGTGGGGTTTCACCATGTTGCCCAGGCTGGTCTCAAACTTCTGACCTCAGGTGATCCACCTGCCTTGGCCTCCCAAAGTGCTGGGATTAGAGGCATGAGCCACTGCGCCCGGCCTAGTTTGTCTTTTAGTAGGTGGTTTTAATTGGTTTATATTAATTGTGATTAATGATATATTTCTACCCTCTTATTTTGAGTGTTCCTTCTGCCACTCCCCCTTTTTCCTCTGCTGATATGGTTATATCCTTAACACTTTAGCATATATCCTAAATTAATTTCTTTTTTTCTACTCAAATCTAATGCTATTCAATATCATTCTCCTCTACTGAATCTGATGAGAATTGTAATCATGCCTCACAACCCACTAATACCTGTTCTATCATTGTTTCCTAGAATTTTGGTTCCAAAAATTTTAGTTGTTATTATTTTCGTGTTATCGTTAGTAGCTCATTAACTTCGCCGACACATTTTCCTAATGCTTTTGCTTGCCAGTTTTTTGTGCCCCATTCCTTCTTCTGGGTTCCCTTTTCTTCTGGCTGAGTTCATTCTCAAGTTAGACTCAGTGCATATGGTGAGTGCCAAGGATGGTCAACACTCAATATTTGGATGTCTTAAAAGGTCCTTTCCTCTCACTTTTGAATACTGCTTTAGCAGAGTTCAGAATTCTAGGCATGCAGTTATTTCCCTTCAGAGTTTGTGTTTTGGGCCTCTTGTTGCTGAAGAGATGTCTGCTGTCCATCCAGTTATTGACTCCTTAGAAACTGTCTTTTTCCGGTAACTCTTGAGGCCTATGCCTGGAACAGGCTTCCTCTCACTTTTATCATATTCTTTTGGCCACATCAAGTCACAAGGCCAGCCCAGATTCAAAAGGTGGGAAAGTAGACTCTACCCACCTCCAGCATTTTTTTTACCCCCTGAGACAGGGTCTTTCTCCGTCACCGAGGCTGGAGTGCAGTGGTACAATCATGGCTCACTGTAACCTCAATCTACTGGGCTCAAGCAATTCTTGTGCCTCAGCCTCCTGATGAGCTGGGACTACAGGTGTGTACCACCATGCCTGGCTAATTTTTTAAAATGTTTATAGAGATTGCGTCTCATCATGTTTCCCAGGCTGGTATCAAACTCATGGCTTCAAGCGATCCCCCCACCTTGGCCTCCCAAGGTGTTGGAATTATAGGCATAAACTGGTCGTGGGTGCAAACTCGACTTTTGATGGTAGGAGATTCGAAGTCATTCCAAAGGCCATGGGTATAGGAAGGGGTGAGTAACTGGCCATATTTGCATTCCATCTGTCACTGTTTTCCACCTTGTCCTGCCATCCAGAGCGTGCAGCTTCCTGTGGGCCAAGGCAGCAGGTAGCAGTTGGTAGAACTTCGTCCCAGCTTCCCTCTAGGGCAGAGGAAGCCCTTCTCTACTGGCTGTGCTCCAACCTTTTGCTTCATATAGTGAGCTTGACTCTAGTTCTCTTTTGCATTGATTGTGGCTCTGGCCCCCGCCTTTACTTGGGGGTGCTATGAGTCTCTGTTACCCCAGAGAATTGTCAATGCCAGGCACTTCTCTCTGTATTGCACTCAGAGCCCATCAAGCCTGCAGCCTCATCTCCACTCACCATGTTGTGGTTTTTTCTTTCCCCCCTTGAGAATTTTATTTTTGAGTAATGCTATGTCTTCAAATTTTCTATTTTTGTATTTCAGCTATCATTGCTGTGTGTTTGTTACAGCAAGGAGGAGGAGACCTCAAAATGTGAATTTAATTTGCGATACCACCTTGGCTGGGATTCTTTTGTTTACTTTCTTCATAAAACAGTGCTTGTCACATTCTCCAGGAAACAGATGAGGCTGTGACAGCACATTAGAATGTATATAACTGTGATAGTGAGAACAAAAGCGCAGACTCTCTGGGTTAGAGGGGGTCCTCTAGTGCTTGAATCCCTCCTAAGTCTGTCACACAGGTGGGCATCTAACACCTGGACAGCTCCAGGACTGGCTGACCGGCCACCTTTCTGTTGCATCCAAGCATAGGCCTGGCTTTGAAAAAAATGTCATTATTCTCCATCTGGTGCCTGCCTCCCTGTAGTTTTCTGCCCCAGCCCCCGTATCCTAGTTCTGGTCCTTTCCTCTGGAACCAAACACACCGCATCTGTGCTTTCTGCCGCTGAGAGCCCATCAGAGCTGTGCAGGCCACGCTGGGCCTGAGGGGGCCCTTCTACTGGCTGAACAGCTACAGGCTCTGAAGCCAAAACTCATGGGATATAATTGGCTGTCCGCTCTCCAGACTGGCTGACTCTGGGGACACTCTGCAGGTGGCCCCTTCTCTCTTCCTGGGCAGGGCCCAGATAGAGCCTCGAAGATGGGTTTGGATAGACCAGCCAGGAACTGAGCAGGCCTCTTCTCCACCTCCTGGATTCTGGAATGAATCATTCTCCTGGTGTAGCCTCCAGCTATGTTGTGAGATGAACTCACATGGCTCCTCGGTCAATTGCCATTCATTCATTCACTCCTTGGGTGCACCAGGGAAGCAGTGCTGAACAAGGCTGCCATGGAACATGGGGTCTAGTGAGGCAGACAGATGTAGTGTGACCACAGCCACGAGGGAAAGGTACATGGTGGTGGGAGTGTGCGTGACTGGGGAACCTACCCAGAATTGGGGAGGCTTTTCTAAGAAAGTGGTGTGTGCTCTGAAGAGCACTTTCTCATTTTCTTAACATTTCCAAATCCAGATTCTCAAGAGAGAAAAATCTCTGCCTTGCCAGCTCATTTTTCCGGGGCCTGCAAGGTTACAGGTCAGCAGCTAGCCTATGGCTTAGGTTTACATACCTTGTCCAGTTAGCTATGCCTGGGATATATGAATCTTCCAATTTCATTCATTCATTCATTCATTCTTCATTCATTCATTCATTCATTCCTCGGGTGCACTTGGGATGTGATGAAGGAATCCATAGCAGTTTTCGTTGTTGGAGAAGCTCAAGTAGGAAATACATAGGGCAGGAATGGGATGGGGTGACAGTAAGTGTGGTGGCTCCATGGCTGAAGGAGACATGGCAACTACAAGGGACTGTGACTGAAGCCTAAGACACCAGGGTGACCTAGGGACAAGGTAGGCAGTGGAAGTGGCGGTGGCCATGCCACGCAGGGCCTTACAGGGCGGGAGGCAGGGTAGCGGCATTGATCTTTATCCCAGTCTTTATCTCAGGCTGGTGTTGGGGGCTGAGGAGCCCATTGTTGGGTGGAAGTAGCCCAGTTGGGAGAGGACAGGATGGTGGTTCTGTAGGCAGCAGGGAGGAATGACCTCCCTGGACAGAGGGAGGCTTGAGAAGGCAGTGGAAGGTGGGGAGAGTGATGTCAAGGAGGCACCTTGTTTTTGTTGTTGTTGTTGTTTGTTTGTTTTTGAGACAGAATCTCATTCTTTCACCCAGGCTAGAGTGCAATGGTGCAATCTCTGCTCACTGCAACCTTTGCCTCCCGGGCTCAAGCAATTCTCCTGCCTCAGTTTCCAGAGTAACTGGGATTAAGGAGGCACCTTGTCTTTGCTTCCTGTGGCTGCCAGAACAAATTGCCACAAACAGGGTGGCTGAAAAGAGCACACGTTTTTTTCTGTCACAGTCCTGGAGGCCAGAAGTCTGAAATCAAGCCTTGGCCGGGCCGGCTCTCTCTGGAGCCCCTGGGGGAAAACCAGTCCTTCTGTGCCTCTCCCTGCTTTTGGTCACTGTTGGCGTTCCCTGACTCGGGTCTGTGTGGTTCCAATCTCTGCCTCCCTGGTCACATTGTCTCCTGTCTCCTGCCTGTCTAGTCTAAGTCTATTTCTGCCTCACTCATGAGATTTATAGCCTACCTGGATATTACAGGATAAGCTCCTCCTCTCAAAAGCCTTCACTAAATCACGTTTTTGCCATGTAAGGTAATATTCCCTGTTTTACCATATAAGGCAGCATTCACAGTTCCAGGAGTTAGGGCACAGATGCATATTTTTGCAGGCTGCCTGTCAGCCAGGACGGTGCTAAGGACCTGACTATAGAAGTGAGCCCTCACGTAGTGCAGGCTGTGGGCCAGGCTCTGTGTCCTGACTGCTCCAGACGGGTTGACTCATTTTAAACCCCATGAGATAGGCACTATTGTCATCCTCTCTTTATAGGCAGGAAACTGAGGCTCGGAGAGGTTAAATGGGCCCGCTGTCAAGCCACCAAGTGGGAGTTGGTTCCAGGCAGCAGGCTCTGGAGCCCTTGGCAGGCTGCACTGCCTTCCTAGGCCGGGTGGATGGAGGATGGGTGCTGTTCACTGAAATGAGGCATCTGGGAGAGGGGCACAGGGAGGACAGGAGTTTGGTTTGGGGCATGGTGAGCCACAGCCCCTGACATCCACATGCTTCTATGTCCCCTTCATTGCCAAGTGCAGCCTCCGTGTCTGGGTTTCTGACCTTGGCCATGGCCCCTCTGCCCTTTTGGCTTGCGGAAACAGCCTCCCAGTGCTGCTACGGCAAGCCCTCTTCAGAACCACTGGCACCACTGCCCAGCGTCCTGGCCCTGAGCCTGGGTTTGGAGCCCTCAGTGTCTGCACAGACTGATTAGGGTAGCAGACGGGGCATCACAATGACTTTGAGGATGTAAGGGCTGTGTCACTGGCACCCAGGGACCCTGGAGCCCAGCTCTGCCCCAGGCCACTCCCAGCAGCCCCACCCTTCTGAGGGGGCCAAAAGCTGGAGGCCCTTAGCACCATCTCCCCTGAACCATGCCCTGCTCACTGCCAAAAACCCACCTTGGAGCCCTGCCCTTCAACCAGTCTTGCCACTCATTGCTTAGGGCTCAGGGCTCAGCCCTCCCAGATGGGTTATAGCTGGGAGGGGTTAGGTGCTCTGTTATGTGGAAAAATCACCCAATGAAATGTCAGGAGACCATTCCCACTCCTCCCCGACATTCACTTGAAATATGGGCATGCTTTGGATTTCATAGGTGGAAGGGAAAGGGCATTTGAGGTGCAAGAAACTGGGGGGAGGTGAGGAGCAAAGGCACAGAAGTGGGAAAAGATAAATTCTGCTTGGGAAATGCCAGCTGCAAGATGACTGTGATGTAGGGCACCTGAGGTGGGTGACGGAGGAGCTGGATGGGAGTGGGGGCAGAATTCAGGCTGTCTGAGATGCCAGTCTGTAAGTGATGGAGCAATGGTTTTATAAGAAATGATTCTGTGTCAATTGCAGAGATTCTTCACTGATGCATGTTGTTTGTACTTTTTTTTAACATCACAACATCATTTATTATGTGAATTTTTTACAATACCAACAAAAAATACAGAAATGCAATATATGAATACAGCTAAATGCAGAATGGTGACTTTTTTCTCTTCAAGAGGCTGTGATTCCCATTTCTAGTAAATTAAGAGACTGCATATAGGTAGAAACAGGTTGGTCATTAGCTTCACAATTTTGCCTGGAAATGATCTATACATGCATGTTCCCCCTGCTACTTACCATAAAGTGTAAAAAGGAGTTAAAGTTTCCTTGTTGGCTCCTACCATATGAAAGATGCTATATTCTATTTTAGCAGGGCCAATATATGGACACTATCTAAATTAAATGTTTTTACAAAAATGAAGTAGTAATGAGATTCCGGCTAAAGAGGGCACTAAATGAGAATAATATATATTTAAAGAATCCAAAACAAACAAACAAAAAGAGGGTGTTATAAAAAAGCTCTGGGTGCACTATAAGCATGTAGGGTTTTTTTTTCCATGTGTATTTTTAAACAATGGGAGTGTCAAAACATGGGTCAACTGTGTTATACTAAATTACATTGTATATGCTGCACTGAATGGAACCTTTGTATTATAATTATCATAGAGAAGCATAGTTTGCATCATATTATGGCCTTTTGTCCTCAATGAAAACCTTCCAGAGTCCTTTTATTTTGGAATATCCTGTAAACAATCAAACCGTCAGAACATGATTGTACAACAGTAAAATGTTCTCTTGCATTCAACTGAAGATAATCTGTTTAATAAAAAAAGAAAAAGAAAAAGTAAGAAAGGTAGAGCTGTTACTAAGCACACAACACCCTATAGACAATTGAAGGCATCTTAATCTCCATCAAGAACAACAACAACAAAAATAATGTTTGTCATGCTGTTAAATCCATCATTCTAGATAAAACGCGCAAATTGGTCAAACGGATCCAACAAACACTGATGTCCAAGCTGGCATATTGGCAGCTAATACGTAACTGGTGGTCAATAGAGAGTTTAAAAGATCTTCCTTTCTTCTTGTTCTTTTCCAAGGTTCTCGAAGAGTTCTGTTGTTCTAAAATACGTTGTTGAGCTTCCCGGTTTACTTTCTCGTCCTCTGATGACGTTTTTCCTCTAATTCTTTATGCTGTGCTTCCAAATTATTTTTCATTTGCTCATGGTGCCGCTGGAGCTCAACTTCAGAGTTCTTCAATTTTGAACTTTTTCTTTGACCTTCATCTCAAACATCTGCTCCATCTCCAGCTCCATCTTCTTCATTTTAGCTACATGCTCCCTTCTTTCTTCTTCCATTTGTGCCGGAGGGCTCTTAGTCAGCTGCCCTTTTTTCTTGTTGTTATCAATTCCATTATAAGTCACAGCTGCTAGTTTTTTGCTTCTGTAGTTCTCATAGTGGACATTATTAGTAACATCTTTCAAGTCCTGCATGTGTGTTCTTATCAACATATTTCTTAGAATTGTAAAATCACAATGTTCACCATTTTCAACTTTAGCAATACCCCAAGGATACTGCCTTCCTCTGATTGTTTTGCCATTAACTTCAGTGATAGTATTACTACCTACCACAGCAACAGGTAAATGGTCCTTTATCTTTTTAACAAGTTTATTTTCTTCTTTATTATCTGTTTCTAGAAATTCATGTATTTTAATTTTATGTTCTTGGTTTTCTTTCATTATCTGTTTTTAAACTGTTAGCATTCCTCTGGTGTGAGTGTGTCTGCTTTGGCAATAAGTGAGATGATACTCTTTCGTGCAAATGCTTCATAAACTCAATATTCAATGGTTTAAGTCCATGTCCTGAAGGAGCAATGAAGTGTAAACAACACTGCACCCTGTTATCAGGCATCTGACGTCTATTCACTCGAGATTCTGCATTTAGGTAGTCCTCAAATTTACTATTAATGTAGCTGATTGTAAGGCTGCCAGCAATTACTATTATCACTGCATCTCCAAATCCTGGGGTATCAACTATTGTGAGCAGCAACTGAACACCACTTTCTTTGATTAAAACTTTGGATTGTTCCACCCACTACCATAGCGTGAATTCAAAACCAGATGTCTTAACTGATTTTCTGTATACTTGATTTGGGAGATTGGCAAATCCCACATAGCCTTCAAGGTTCTTCTGTTGAGATACCGAAGCGACATGAGGCTAGTGGCGGTTTGGTTGCCAGTGGAGCTGCAGGCGAGCAGGAAGAAGATGAGCCTTAAGTCTGAACCCCGAGGAATTCATGTGGATCAATCGGACCTCTCATGGTGCTGCTGTTGATGCTTCTCTCCTCAGCAGCAGCGGATCTCGCACTGTTTGGACTTTTTTTTTTAAAAAAAGGAAAGTGATAATAAGAAAAAGATAATAAGCCGGGCACGGTGGCTCATGCCTGTAATCCCAGCACTTTGTGGGGCCGAACTGGGCGGATCACCTGAGGTCGGGAGTTCGAGACCAACCTGACCAACATGGAGAAACCCTGTCTCTACTAAAAATACAAAATTAGCCAGGCGTGTTGGCACATGCCTGTAATCCCAGCTACTCGGGAGACTGAGGCAGGAGAATCGCTTGAACCTGGGAGGCAGAGGTTGCGGTGAGCCAAGATTGTGCCATTGCACTCCAGCCTGGACAAGAGAGTGAGACGCCATCTCAAAAAAAAAAAGATAGTAGACACCATAGTGCTTCTGATGTGCCAGGCATTATTCCAAGCAGTTTGTATGTATTTACTCTTTAAATCCTCACATGAACTCGAGGAGAACAGTTCCATTATCCCGAATTACAGGTGAAGAAATAGGATGCTACGAGGTTAAGTGATGTGCTGGGGTCTCATGGCTAGTCTGCTTGTGTCACACGGTTTGAAGACTCAGTTAAAGAAAGATGTGAAGGTAGCAGGGCGTCCTAGAGGCACTCCTTGCCATAGCCCCAAATGGCAGCAACAGTCTCTAGACCCTTAGAAGATCCATTAAGAAAAGGAAGTGGGCCCTGAGGAATCATGGTGATTGCTGACCTCAGGCTGGGCTTGTGGGTTTCCCCATCACGTTCATGTGGGCATCACAGTAGCTCCATAAGGCAGGTGAGAGTCCATAGCCCAAGATGCAGATGTAAGCTTAGCCTCAGGGTGGCGAGTGGCCCACTGCAGATCTGCAGCACCATCCTGGGGAATGGCAGCTTGTACCAAGGCCACCTTGCTCTACCCTTTCTGAAAAATCCCCCTGTTCATGCTGACAGCGGTGCTCCCCTTGTTGCCTCCAAGTTCTGCGGCTCACAGCACCTGAGACTGGCAGGGCAGGTGCAGTTGGAAACCTGACCTGGGGATGGTGGCCTGGCTGCTCCGTTGTTGCACTGCACATCCCTGTGGAGGCCTCAACAGAAGGAGAGGGGCACTGCTGCCCTGGTTTCGTCTCATGGGCACGCCCTGCCTTGTTCTGTTATGCCTTGTTGCCTTGCCATTTACATATCTTGTCTCCTGGCTGATGACAGCTTCCATGTCATTAGGGATGATCTGGCTGGGAGACCAGGAAGACAGGGACCTCGTCAGCCTTGGCTCTTAGTCCTTAGCTCTGGTGTGGTGAATGGCATATCGTGGGGGCTCAGTCATTATTTACTGGATCAGGGAAAGAATGATTGACCCCTGGGAGCTGAGAGGTCTACATTGGAGTAACAGCCCCGCAAGCAACTAGTTGTGAGTCCTCAGGAAAGCCACTTAATGTCTCCGAGCCTCAGTTTGCCATTTGTAAAGTGGATGTGATAACGTTTGTTTTGAGTATTACAGATGACTGTCAAGGGGAAAATGTGTGACATGTCTTTGTAACCTGGAAAGGGCCTTACATAAAGATCTTTATCACCAGCATTATGATTATTATGTTTACCATTGTTGTCGCTGTTAGTATGAGCATCCAGCCAGCATTAAAAACAAATGCATATGTAAGGACCAATCTTCCAGTGAGTGTTCCAATTCATGCAGGTGTTGGTCAATCAGTAAGCAATTTCTGAGGCCCTACTCTGCCCAGCCTTCTCCATGTTGTGGGTAGAAGGGAAAAGCATGACAACACAATCTTCTGGAACAAAAGCAAACATTAGGAGCCCAAAGGGTGGCTATTTTAGGAAGGGTGAGGGCGATGTTGGAGCAGAGACCAAGACACTGAGAACTTTGGTGAACCTGCAGTCTGTGACTCCATAGAGCTGCATGGATGTCCTGTCCTGCAGAAACTGTTGCTCAATAAAGCCGATGAAATGGATGTGTGTAGGAGGTTGGGTGGGGGAATAAGCAAAGCTCCTTGGCAGGAAAATGAGCTGGCATCTCAAACTTTAGTGTGTACCCGGATCATCAGGGATGTGTATTAAAAATGGAGCAGCTCTAGAGAATCTGATTTGGTAGGTCTGGAATAGCGCTTGGGAAGTGGCATTTTAACAAGCCCCTGGGTAGTTCTGATGCAGTGGTCTACATCTTTGAAAAGCACCACCCTGCGCCCAGGCGGGTCTCCAAGCCTCAGCTTCCAGCTGTCAAAACCCAGCCAAACAGAACTGCTTAAAAATGCACAGAACACAATGAGAGAGCACACATCTGAATTCTAGGTGATATTTTCAGATGCAACGAGACGTTATTTTTGTCCGTGTTGGGAGGAAGGTTCTTGGGGTTTAGTGAACCAGAGCGGAGTCTGTTGCTCCATGCTGCTCTAATTATGGTCCCTGAAGCTCTCAGTGGGAAGCAAAAACCAGAATATTCTTTCTGAAGATCTTGTGTGCTACCCTGGAAGGTCTGTTTTGCAAAATTAATCAGCTTTGGGCCAGTTTCTTATCTTGAACCATTTGAGATTTCTGAGCTGCAGTTGCAGAAAGCATGCTTAGGGAAAATCACATCTTCGTGTCTTTGTTTCTAGTGCACCGGTGGAGGCTCACTCATGGGCCAGGCCCAGGGTGGGAGGCAAAAATCAGAGAGGCGATCCTTGCCCTTGAAGGGGGACAAAAAAAAGCAAATGTAGAGCTGGAACATGAAGGAGAATAAAAAAAGTGTTGTTGGAAGGCTCAGTAAGGATCTTGAGAGAATAATATCAACCAAGGGGAAACCGGATAAGAAATCAATTTCAAAATTTCCAGGATGAAACTGCTCCCTAAAAAGTAATTAGCGATATTAAATTCCTCCTCTCTCTAGCATGAATGAACCTTGGCCATTGAGGAAACACAGTGGAAAAGTTCCAGACCAAATCCTTTGCCTGAGAATATCCACCCAGATCTTAGTTGCAGCGGGCAATGAGGAAGTTGCTGGAAGAATGATTTCCAGCCTTCAGGGATCTTGTTTATCTTTCTGAAACAGGGAATGCCTTGGCAAATGAAATGAGGTGCTCTGTAGGAGACAGGGCAGAGAGAGTGGGCGTATTTATTGACATGAAACCCATTTCTCTCTTAGTCCAGACTTGCTGAGCATTCAGTCTTCTTAGCAGCAACAAGAATACTAGCAGCAGTCCCTTGGGGTGGCCAAGTCCTCGTGTTTCCGGAGCCTGTGTTTTCCTGTGTCTCCGGCCCTCCCTACAGCTTGATAAGGAATCACTATGCTTTGTAGATAGGATTGGAAGGCCCAGAGAAGCAAAGTGACTTGCCTGAGGCCACACAGCTGAACCCAGGCCATGTCTGCTTCTGACTGTAGCGTACTGAACTCTCCACTACAGACTATGGCCCCACGTTGTGGAATTCAGTGAACGCTTGGGTGTTTCAGGGAAGACTGTGGCACGTATGAGGTAGTTTGCTAAAAAAAGAAACCGAGCATCTCCGTGAGAATTTCCGCTCTCTTTCCTCCAGTTTTTTCCTCCCCCACCGAATCAATTAACAATTTCAAATTGTTCCCTAGTGCTTGGGCAGGTTTGTTTTATGATTATTATGATCATCGTTATTGCAGGGGGTGTTTCCTGAGCGATGTTAGAAAGAGGAGCTGTAGGCCGGGTGCAGTGGCTCGCACCTGTAATCCCAGCACTTTGGGAGGTCAAGGAGGGAGGATCATTTGAGCTCAGGAGTTCAAGACCAGCCTAAGCAACGTAATGAGACCTTTACCAATTTTTTTTTTTTTTTTGAGATGGAGTCTCGCTCTGTTGCCCAGGCTGGAATACAGTGATGCAATCTCGGCTCACTGCAACCTCTGCCTCCCAGATTCAAGTGATTCTCCTGCCTCAGCCTCCCAAATAGCTGGGATTATGGGTGCCTGTCACCACGCCCAGCTAATTTTCGTATTTTTAGTAGAGGCGTAGTTTCACCGTGTTGGCCAGGCTGGACTCAAACTCCTGACCTCATGATCCACCTGCCTCGGCCTCCCAAAGTACTGGGATTACAAGCATGAGCCACCGCACCTGGCCACCAACCATTAAAAAAAAAAAATTAACCAAGCATGGTGGTGCAAGCCTGTGGTCCCAGCTACTTAGGAGGCTAAGGAGGGAGGATTGCTTGAGCCTGGGAGGTTGAGGCTGCAGTGAGCTGTCATCATACCACTGCACTCTGGCCTGGGTGACAGAGCAAGACTCTGTCTCAAAAAAAATAATAAAAAATAGAGAGCTGTTCAAGTAAAATCTTTCTAAAACCAACTCAGCAACTCAGCCAAGGGTCTTCCCTTTGGTCACACTGTTTGCGCTGTACTTGACTTTGACAGTCGCAGGCAGCTGGGGCTTGACATCCACTACCCCACACTTGCATCTCCGGGCTTAGCCTGGCAGTGCCCGCCTGAAAGTCGCAGCCTCCAGTGGGATATGGGAAGAAACCAGGAAACATTCACAATGACCAGCCCTTGGCCCATACTGGCCTTAACAGAGCTTCAAGAGACCATGGTTCCCTGAGGAAAATAAGGATGAGTTTTTAGTAGAGCTAACTTTGTTGTTTTAAAGAACACCCCTCACTTTGAGATGGTGCTCTTCCTTCCCTCCTCCTCCTCCCTTCTTATCATGTCCTTTCCAAAATGAAATTGTGGTGATAGCAGACATTAGGATTTGTTTATTGATTTATTTGTTTCATTATTATTTTCTTTTTTTTAAGAGACAGGGTCTTGCTTCATCTTCCAGGTTGGAGTGCAGTGGCATTTTCATAGCTTACTGCAGGCTCTAACTCCTAGGCTCAAGTGATCCTCCCACCTTAGCCTCCCAAGTAGCTGGAACTACAGATGTGTACCACCATGCGTGGCTAATTTCAATTTTTTTTTGTGGAGACGAGGTCTCACTCTGTTGCCCAGGCTGGTCCCAAACTCCTGGCCTCAAATGATCCTTCCTCTTTGGCCTCCCAAAGTGTTGGGATTACAGGTGTGAACCACTGCACCCAGCCCTTGTTTTGTTTTTTAATGGCCTTACTTGAGAAAATAAAATTTGACAGTATACATTGATATTCTCATACATTTTGTTTTGTTTGGATATTGTGTATTTTATGACAGTCTGGGCAGCACTGTTATTGTTGTAGAAGTTTGTATGAGGTCAGCGGGGCACAGGGTGGAAGCAGTCAGTCCTGTTTACTAGGATCAGGGAGGATTTGGGGCAGAAAGTGACATGTGAGCTGAGCCTTGGAAAGCACAGTGAGAGGGTGCTCACTGGGGGACCAGAGGGCCATGAAAGCCTTTTGATCAGGGAGGGATGTGATAAGCTTTTCATTTTAGGGAGATCACTCTGGAGGGGAGGTGACCAGCAGAGGAGAGATAGCAGGCCTGGAAGCAGAGTCACCTGCCACAGTGAGGCCAGACACAAGCATGTGGCGGTGCGGTGCAGAGGCTGACATGGTTCTGTGGACACTCAGCGAGTAGAACATACAGGACTTGAGACTGGCTAGGTGCGAGGGGCCATGCAACAATGGAGTCTTGGACGGCTCCCAGTTTTCTGCCTTGGGGAACCTGCAGAGGTGAAAGTTGATACTAACATGAATGCAAATAACAATTGTCATGGTGACAGCTGATGTTTGCTGAGCCCTTCTTTGGACTGGGCACTTGCTGGGCACCATGCCTATCCAGAAGGCTTATGCAGAGAAAGCAGGTTTCTCAGAGTCAGAATCTAGAGCCCCTCTCTCACCCATTCATGTCTGTATTCTGCTTTCTGGGACACTGATCACATTTTAGGAGAAGATGGCAAGTCCAGGTTTGGACCTGTGGGTCACCCAGGTGGAGATGTGTGGTCTGGAGCTTCAGGGAGGTGGAGGTTAGGATTTGGGGTCGTCAGCCTATAGATGATGGTTGATGCTATCGGAGTGGGGAGGTCAGCTAGAAATACTCCCTGGGAAGAAGTGCTCTGCCCAGCAGAGAAAGAGGAGCTGTTCCATCTTTGTAGCCCCGATGTCTTAGCTGTGATTTGGGCCTGTGGATGTGCCTGGAATCACTGAAATGAGAAAAGGGGAGATTTGGGGGGCCGCACGGCCCTTCCTTGTTCCTCTTATTTTTTCTTGAGCTTTTTATGATGGGTGATTTCAGATGTATGCCTCAGTAGAAAGAGTAGGATAAGCTGCCTCCATGAGCCCATCCCCCAGCTTCAGCAATTAGCCAGCGCATGCCTGTCCCTTTCTTGATTGACTCTTCGCATTCCTACCCTCTGCATCCAGGCAGGTTTCTATTAATACTTTGGCGCTCCGGCTCTGCCCATTTCTCCTACCGTCTGCCTCAGCCAGACCGGGCTGGTCAGTCCTCAAACTGCCTTGTACCCATCCCCATCTCTCCCTGGCATTCCTACCTCACCTTCTAATTCAGACACTGTCCTGTCCCCCTCTTCTCGACTTGGGCAAAGCCTCTTGGTGCCACATTGGGTGGGGTCCCCAGGTCTGTTTTGTGTCCTGAGTTTATACCTGAGCCTCCTTGGTCAGGTCACTGTATACCGGTATGCCCCACTCAGAGCCCGTCAGCACCACTGCATGCTGTGTCTGAGGGGCCTGGGGCCACATGCTCCGTAGGACAGAGGTGGCCCCCTCAGCCTGGGATTGAAGGTCATGTGTAATTCAACCTCCGTCGGGTCAGGAGAAAACACTGGCCCCTCACCCTGTGTTGAAGCTTTAAGATTAAACTTGTTTCTTGAGAGGTTTTGTTTTGTTTTCTCTGTCCATTTGCTAAACAGGCCTAGTGTGCCCATTGCAGGTCCTAGGTTGAGAGGACCCCAGGTGATGGAGTGAGGCCCAGACGCTATGGCGAGGCCCTCAGGGGGCTGCTCTAGTCTCCTGGTGTTCATTGGTCTGCTTGGCTACAGAACCCTCCATTCCAACAAATTTGCTGGAAGTCCACATACAAAATCTCCAGAAGGGAACCCTTCTGGTTAAATGGTGGTGGAGACTCAGAGCCCTGCCCATGCCGTATCAGTCTTTCTTCAAGAGGCCTCCTGAGGAACTGAGTTTGAGACCCCCAGGTTGGAGTCCTCACCTTCAAGGCCACCAAAGATCCCACCCAGGAATGAGGCCTTCTCTGCCATTCCCCACAGATGCAGCAGCTGGGGGTGCCGTCTTGTCTCCCGGTCAGCCTGAGCTCAGGGCCAGGCCCAAGAAAGGTGGCACAGGCATGGTTCTTGCCTTCAGGTAGGTCCACTCCAGGGCGATAAGGAGGTAGGGGGCGGGGGAGCCATTTGTGTCTACAAGAGGCTCGTTAATAAAAGACAGAGTGAAAACCATATAGAGGACACGTGGTGTACTGTGATGGAACAGGGAAAATTCTGCCCATCCCATGTGGCCTGTGGGCGGGCTCGGAGGCTGGGTTGCTGTGTGATGCCGCCTCCTAGGTAGCCGGGTTCATGCTCGCTGGATGAGCTTTTAGGTCCAAGTGTCTGCCAGCCATGTGGAAGCCCATTCCAGATGCTTGATCTGCTGTGTGCGCGCCCCTGGCTGGGTGCTGCTGTGACAGCTGAAGACGAAAGTCCCACCCCACCCGCCCCAAGTTAGATCTGTCGTACAGACGCTGGTTATGCACGTTTGGGGACTTTTTTTTTCTTCTTCCCTATGTGAAGTTTTAGTTTTTCAGTAAACAGTAATTAAAACAAATGTACACAGAGACAACAATGTCGCATTTTAATTTATTTATTTCAGCTGACTGCACCCGCCAGCCTCCTAGCGAAATTCCTTTGTTTTCTTCTTTATGCACGATATTAACAGTAGATCTCCCTGTGTAGTTTTGTGTTGACCCTGTTTCTAGAGAGTGTGGAGGATGCAGTGGGTGCGGCACACGAATTTTTTACTTTCTACCTGTAGAGTAGGTGATGCAGTTCCTGAGCTGTGGAAAATGAAGACGCTCCTGTCCTTCCTTTTCAAAAGCCTCCTCCTCCAAGATGTGTCTCCGGCCTCCTCAGTTCTAGTCACTGGCCTCTTCTAAGAAAGAAACTTTTCAGATGGATGTTGTCTCTGAATGAGCCTGGCTCAGGGTACAGCTCTTAGAACTTGCTTATAAGTAGGCTGGGCGCAGTGGCTCGCACCTGTAATCCTAGCACTTTGGGAGGCCAAGGCAGGTGGATTGCCTGAGCTCAGGAGTTCAAGACCAGCCTGGGCAACATGGTGAAACCCCATTTCTATTAAAAATACAGAAAGTTAGCTGGAGGTGGTGATGCATGCCTGTAATCCCAGCTACTTGGAAGGCTGAGGCAGTAGAGTTGGCTTGAACACGGGAGGCAGAGGTTACAGTGAGCTGAGATTGCACCACTGCACTCCAGAGTGAGACTCCGTCTCCAAAAACATGAAAATAAATAAAAAGAACTTACTTATAAGTGAATTCTGTCTTCCCTGCTCTTCCCAATCATCTACTCTTCCCCTCCCCAGCACTTTTTCTTATTGCTCTGAGTGTGTTGCTGGAAGTTTCTTTACCTGTGCCCTCACCCCGGGTGGCTGTGGGGATTCTGGGAAGGCAGTGATGCTTGCTGCCACTTCATCCTTGAGCTCCCCCCACCACCAAGATTCATGAGGTTGTGGGTGAGTGCACAGACAGGCTGGCCCCAAGCCCAGCTTCCCTCCTGCTGTCTGTGTGTCCTGGAGTTGGTTATGTAAACTCTTTGAGCTTCTCTTTCCACCTTTGTAAAATGGGGGTTGCTGTGGACATGCAGCTTCATGAGATGATGCTTGTGAAGTGTGCAGGATTTTCCCTGCCGCATAGCAAGCTTCAGGAGCTGAGTGCTATTATTATTATTTCTGCCTGCTGTTATTGCCACCCTAGGGGGCACTCAGCCCGTGTATGTTGTCCCTGGCATGTTGTTTGTGATCACAAAGTTCCCGGCATAAGAATAAAATTCTGTGTGCTCTGTTATGCAGGAGAACACACACACTCTTTGCCATCTATTTTCGAGCACCATGTATGGAATCTTGGTGGGGTGGCCTGAGTCATGGGCTGACAGGGGTGGGGGCCTGTAGATCTCAGACAAGCTGCACCACTTGGGTTCACAATGCAGCGCTTGGCCCAGACAACCCCTGGGATCCCTTGTTGACCTAATATTTCCTAAAATATGAGTATCTGGAGACTGAGCGCAGCATGGGGATGGGCCTTATCAGCTCCTGGCTGGGGAAGGTGAGTCAGCCCTGGGGTTTCATGCAAAGCTTCTAGGTGATTGCCTGACCTCCCTCTGTGCTTGCCTAAGGCTTGCAGGCTTTGGGGAGGGGAGCTGCCAGTTCCCATGCATATTGGGAGTAGGGATGCCGGTGGGAGGTCTCACCTGCTGCCTGCTCTAGCTGTTAAGGGGGAGGGTCTTGCAGAATCTGTGACTCTGCCCCTCCAACCACGGAGGCAGCTGGTAAATGGAGGCTGTGTCACGCAGAACGCAAGCGTAAGGATGGAAACAGAGCCCTGGGGGGCAGGGTCTAAAAGCCTGGTTGTCATGTCAACAGATTGGCCCAAAATAGTGAGAAATAGCAAGGGGCAGGTCCCCATATGGTCGTGTTGTGACCACATCGCCCACTCCTTCCATGGCAGGGCTGGGCTGGGCCAGGCTGTTATAGGAATAAAATGGGGAGGGGGGCTTTGAGGATATCCCCCTACCATTTCCTCAGGAGAGACCAGACAGGGCAGGCGTGGTCCTGGTCCTTCACAGCTGTATAAATGTGAAGCCTGAGAAGGGAACCCATAAGCCAGAGCCCCCACCCCCAAGGCTGTGCTGTGACTGCCTTTATTTCCCCGATTGGGAAAATTCAGCAAACAGGTAGGAGCACTCCGTGCGTGCAGGTGCAGGGGCCCTGAGGCAGTACACGGAAGAGCTAACATCTCCCAAGTGTTCACCGGCACCGGCACTCTTCCCAGCCCTTTGAATGAATGAATTCATCTGACCTTCACAGTAACTGCATAATGTAAACACTATTATCATCCTTGTTTATGGGGAAGGAAACTGAAGTTAAAAGTCTGCCCAAGGTCCTTCAGCTAGTAAGTGGGATACTTGAAGTCAGACATCTGGCTCCAGAGCCGGACCCTTGACTCTTAAGCTACAGAGATGTAGGAGAGAGACAGGGGCTCCATGGACCTTCCCCAACAGAGGGTGCTGACTCAGCCCATGGAAGGAACATCTTATCTGGCAAAGACTTCCAGAAGAAAGCAAGATGCATGGACTTGGCCAGGCAAAGGGGATGGGACACAGGTGTCATGGCGAAGCCACATACCCTCTTAAGGGTTTGGGGACCTATGGCTGGGGAAAGAGGACTTAGGGCTGGGGGAGGAGACCGAGACCGGCTCAGCTCCATTGCTGTGTACTCTGGGCAACCTCCTTCTCTCGCGCAACTCATTTCCTTATCAATACAACCTCCAGCCTCCTGTCCATCCAGGAATTGGCCCTCTAGATATGGGGCCATTTTGTGCTTTTGTATATCATTATTTAGTTCCATTTTGATTTCTCTTTAGTTTTTTTGGGTTTTTTTGTTTTTTGTTTTTTTTTTGTAAAGTATCATTTGGAAAATGCTTTCCTGACCTGGCAGAGAACAAAGGCATGGATTCTCTCTCCCTACCAAGCTCAAAGAATAGGGAGGAATGGGCTGGCCACGGTGGCTCATGCCTGTAATCCTAGCACTTTGAGAGGCTGAGGTGGGCAGATCGCTTGAACTCAGGAGTTTGAGACCAACCCAGGCAACATGGTGAAACCCTCTCTCTACTAAAAATTACAAAAAAGTAGCTGGGGGTGGTGGTGCACACCTATAGTCCCAGCTACTCGAGAGGCTGAAGTGGGAGGATCGCTGGAGCCCTGGGTGGTCAAGGCTGTAGTGAGCTAAGATGGCGCCACTGCACTCCAGCCTGGGCAACAGAGTGAGACCCTATTGCAGAAAAACAACAACAAAAGAATCGGGGGAATGGATTTCTCCCCCCATTTTACAGATGAGAAAACTGTGTTTTAGAGAGGCCTGGAGATTTGTCCTGGGGAAAGTATTACCTTCCTGATTTTTTTTTTTTTTTTTTTTTTGAGACAGAGTCTCGCTCTGTTGCCCAGGCTGGAGTGCAGTGGTGTGATCTCAGCTCACTGCAAGCCCTGCCTCCCGGGTTCACGCCATTCTGCTGCCTCAGCCTCCCGAGTATCTGGGACTACAGGTGCCTGCCACCATGCCCAGCTGATTTTTTTGTATTTTTAGTAGAAACGGGGTTTCACCATGTTACCCAGGTTGGCCTTGATTTCCTGACCTTGTGATCTGCCCGCCTCGGCCTCCCAAAGTGCTAGGATTACAGGCGTGAGCCACCGCGCCCAGCCCCCTGATTGTTTTTTTAATTGTGACAAAATATGCATAGACTAAATTGGCAATTTTAATCATTTTTTAAATATACAGCTCAGCAGCATTAAGTACATTTACGTTGTTGTACGACCATCACCACTATCTATTCCCAGAACTTCTGGGAATATCAAACTGAAACTTCATACTCATTAAACACTAGCTCCCCAGTCCCCTCTCCCTCATCCCTGGCGACCACGGTTCTTCTTCCTGTCTCCATGAAGTTGACTACCTTAGGTATCTCATATAGGTGGAATCATACAGTATTTGTCCTTCTGTGTCTGCCTTATTTATTTTCCTGCTAGTTTTTTTTTTTTTTTTTTTTTTTTTTAATTGCAAGAAAAACTGGGTTCAAATAGTTTTCAAGTTTCAGGAAGGGTTTGTTAAACTTAATAAGAAAACTGAGTAACAATTTCACAGCAAGGTTGCTATTCAGAGAAAAAAATAATACTTTTTTCCTGCATGAAAGTGAATGAACCCGAAAAAGGCCTTCTGTCCTGTCTGCAGGCTTTGTGAAGGTAATGTTTTCTTTGTCTTTGGATCTGAGAAAGGGCCCAGGAGCCTATGACAGGTGTTTATGGAGCAGAGTTCTGAGGAGGGGACAGTTTGGGGCCTCATGTAGCCTTACTTTTCCCTGTGTCTGAGCAGGGGGTGCCTCGTGGTTGGAACCTGGGCACCCTGCTCACGGTAGGCCACCCTTCTTCACCCTGTCCCTTTGGCTGACTTCTCCTTATGCATCAAGACTCTGCAAAGGCACCAAGCACCCCGCCCCTGCAGGAAGGCTTCCCTGATTCCTGGCACTGCATCTGGCGGCTGGCTCTGGACTCCACACCCTCTGCTGCCCCTTTCATGGTATGCTGTCCCATCTGCTACAGTCTAAATGTTTCCTTCCCCCCTCCCAGAGTCATATGTTGAAATACTAGCCCCCAAAGTGATGGTATTAGGAGGCAGGGCCTTTGGGAAGTGGGGTGATTAGGTCACGAGGGTAGAGCCCTCATGAATGGATCCCGCCTTATAAAAGAGGTGCAAGGGAGCTTGTTCTCCTCTCCCGCTATGTAAGGACACAGCCAGAAGGCGCCGTCCATAAACCAGGAAAGCAGCCTTCACTAGACACCAAATCTGCTGGCGCCTTGATCTCAAACTTTCCGGCCTCCAGAACGGTTGGAAATGAATTTCTGTTGTTTCTCATCTGCCCAGTTTGTGGTTTTTTGTGATAGAAGCCCAAGTAGACTAAGACACCCTCCTCTGTGGTGACTGTGCCCTCTCTCATCCCCGCTGGCATGTGAGCTCCCTGAGAACGGAGCTCTGACCTGTTTCCTCCTGTTTGCCAAGTGCCTGGCAGATCTTGGCCTGAAGGAGATCCTCAGTAAATGCCTAGCACATCAAACAATAAATTCAGCATTCATGGTTAGCAAAGGGCTCGGGCTTCTGCCCCATGCAGCTCCCTCGAGTGCCATGGTTAGGCCTTCCCAGCATTACTTCCCTGTTATACAAAGGGAGGACCAGGCCTGAGAGCTGCTCCCCTATCAGATGTGGACTTTGGCTTTCACCTCTGGGGATGGGCTGCCCTGTGCAGGTCTGCACCTCCCTCTGGCCTTCCAAAGGCTGCTGCTCTTCAAATTGTGCCAGCCACCTGGTCGAGAGGTCCTGCCAAGGGGCTTCCCCAGGGGTTATGCTCCTAAATGCACTGGTCCCAAACTGCTGCCTCAAGAGCCACAGGAGCCTTCCCTGGGCCCCACCCCTCCAGCGAATTCCTCTCCTAGAGCCCCTCCCCTCCCCTCCCAGCACTTGGTGGTATCTACTGCTCTGTCCGTCTAGCAAGGTTCCAAGCTGAAACCCCTTTGCCCCCTTTCCTAGGCAGGGACAGGCCTCACATTCTTCCGTGAATCCAGAGGCAGCACCAGGTGCCAGCCCCTGCGCACGCAGTGTGGTGATGGGCTTGGGGACTCCTTAGCAGGCTCTCAGCCATGGGGTGGGAGGCGGCCCAGAATTGAGTCCTGGGGCTAGACACTGGGAAGGTGCATTAGGACCTCAGATGTGGAGGAGCTGGGACCTGGGAGCAGGATGTTGAGATGGGAACACAGCTATGCTCAAGGCTGCTTGTGCAGCCTGGACCCCAGAACTCCCTTACAACCTCCAAATGTGGGCAACACTGTGTTTGTGGGGTCAGATCTGAGATGCTGGGGTGTTGGGGAAATCGCCCCTGGGAAGGGCCTCTGGAAACAGGTGCCTGCGGCAGCTTGTGATGCAGAGAGGCAGAAGGACTTACGCCAGGCTCGGAGAATTGGAGCCCTTGAGTAGAGTCCCCGGTCACAGTGATGTGTGACAGCAGCCCAGCCCTCATCTGTCAGGTGGGGGAGTGACCACCATGTCCCCAGCTGGAGGACAAGCGAGGCACATAATTCACTCCAGCTGAGTCGCTGCAGATGGAGGGCGGGCACCTGAGGAATGAGCGTGGCCACGGAGATGGGGTGAGGACCCACCCTGCAGCCACCCTTCATCTCCGAGCAGGCGCCCAGCAGGTGTTAGCACATAGGGGAGCTGTCGGGATAGCTCTGGCCCGTGTGCCAGGAAGGACTGTCAGATTCGGGGACATGGCTCCCAAGGGAAAGTCGGTAGCGTGGGCAGCTGGCCAGTGCCTCACCAGCCTTGTGCCCAGTGCTGGACTCAGCAGTGTCCTCTGGGCCCAGCACCCCCTCCTGGCTTCTCTACCTCAGAGGGTCCTGGTGGCCCAGACTCACACAGCGCCTGAAGGAAGGAAGCTAGGACTCCCCCGTCTCCCAGAGGTTACTCTTCCTCTTGTTCCTGATCTGACCCCTTCCCCCTGCACTTGCCGTTGCCCCTGGACCACTGTACTGGTCTCTCACCCCTCCCCATGCCCTGCCCTTCCTCACTTGAATAACGCCCTTCAAGTGGCTGCCAGGGTCGTCTTCCCTGTCCTCAGCTCTGCTGATGTCATGATCAGGTCAAAGCACTCTTAAGAAGTTCCAGGGTTTAATGGGTGCAGAGCTTTTCTGTTCAGGATGATGAAAACATTCTGGAAATAGATAGTGGTGATGGTTATACAACATGGTGAGTGCACTTAATGCCAGTGAATTGTTCACTTAAAAATAATTAGAATGGCCAGGCATGGTGGCTCACGCTTGTAATCCCAGAGCTTTAGGAGCCCTAGGTGGGAAGATCACTTGAGCCCAGGAGGTCAAAGCTGCAGTGGGTTGTGATTGTACCACTCCACTCCAGCCTGGGCAACAGAGTGAGACCCTGTCTCCAAAAAAGAAAAAATAAATAACTAAAATAAAATGGTGAAACAAAAGGAAACTCGCTATGGACTGAAGAATAAGGGGCAACCTCCTTAAGCTGGCACTGGCCGGCTCAGGGCCTACCAGAGGCTGCCCCAGCCTCCCTTTCCAGTCTCACCCCTCACATCTCCCATTCACGCTTTTAGTGCTCCAACCTGGAGAGTTACTGGACTTGCTGTTCTAAGACATATCTTCACTTTCCCTGGCCCTTTGCCTTTCCTTATGGATTCTCAGGATTAGAATCTATTCCTTCACTTGGTGAAATAATCATTTCTACAACACTCTCCTGCAGGCTTCTCACTGCTCTCGAAGGCCTTTCACCCTATCTCTGGCCAGCTCTAAAGAGATGGCCTCATTCCTAAGAGCATAAGGTTTAGAGGATGATAGTCTGGGTTTGAATGCAGGCTTCATGGCTTACCAGTCGTGTGATCTTGAACTTGTCAGTTAAGCTCCCTGAACCTGTCTTTCCTCCTCTGTTAAATGAATGTTAATAATGGTATCTACCCCATGGGGTCATTACAAATATTAAATGAGATATGTTATGAATAGTAAGTGAGCTAATGCATATAAAGAATTTAGCTTATTTCCTGGCACATAGGTCAGTATTAAATAAATGTTAGCTGGATATGTATAAATTGAACCAAAATCTGGCCTTGAGTGCAGACAAAAACACAGACTGGTAGGCTGGAAGGGATCTGAGAGATCATCTGTGGCAGTCATAGTAGGCTCCCTGGTATCTGGTTCTCTCCTCACTTAGTAAGTTGCACTTTGTGTCCCTGGTACTTGGGTGGGGCCATGCCTGTCTCATGGGCCGTGTCCAGTCAATGAGGTCAATTTAATTGCTGGCTGAACCTCTCCAGAGTTTTCATTTTCCTTCCCCATTGGCAACTGGCTGCATTCAAGATGGCAGTTGTTCCATTAACTTGGGCTCCTAGGTATCTGGGATGTGTCAAGCACCCACCCTTGCTTGAGAGAGGAATCAACTTTTCCTGGGGTGACCCACTGAAATGTAGGGGTTGTTCGTTGCCAAAATATAGCCTGCTTTGCTTTGCTAACTCTGATGAATGACAAATCTGTTAACTCAACATTTTTGTTTTTTAAGTGAAGCACAGATGAGGTGGGGTCACAGAGTGAGGCAGCGGCAGGTCTGGAGCTGACATCCTGTGCCTGACATAGCTGGTTTATTCTTTCTTCGATCTCTTTCCTCGTCAGTCTTCCCCATCATTGACCTCCCATGAAGGAGACTACTGAGATGGACCCATTTGAACGAGTCTTGTTGACATCATGAATTGGTCAAACCTATGCCTCACAGACCTTTGGCTAATGAATTCCCCAGTGGACACACGTCTTTCCCAGGGTTGCTAGGCCAAGTTGCTTGCCAAGCCATCCACCAGCACTTCACGCCTGGACCAATGCACCCACCTGTCCCCAGCCTCCTTCCTCCCCACTGGGCCTTCCTCCTCTGCCCCAGCTGCCAGACGCATCTGTGTGAAGCAAGTGCCTCTTCCCTCTCGGCACTCCCCTGGTGAAAGTGCTGCAGTGACTTCTCTGCTGCCTGAAGGAGAGAAAACCACACCTTCCTGTGTTCAATGTTCCCGTTGTGCTGGCTCAAGCCAGTCTGACCCCACCCATCCCTTCTCCATCCTGTGCTCCTGCTAGTGAACAGGATGGACCTTTTCTCTGAGGTGCCCTGCACCTTCCTATTGCAAAGCCTTCACTCTTGCTGGTAACTCATTCTGGTGTGCCCTCCCACCACTTCAGTCTCCCGCTCCTCTTGCAAGGCTCAGCTCAAATGCCGCCTCCTCCAAGAAGTCTTGGCAGAATATCTCAGTGTGATTTGAATATTCCTTCCCTTTTTTGTGTGACTTATGTCTCTGCCATTGCTCCCACTTCTATCCTGCCCCGTGTTATGGCTGTTTGAATCTTCTCTTCCCTCCTGAACAGAAAGCTCCCTGATGGCCAAGACTGTATGTCACCTTTTATGTGTCCTCAGCATCTACCATGGGACCTGGTTCTTCATCACCTAGGGGGCGTTTATGGGATGAATGAATATTCTCTAACTCCAGGTCCAACCCTCCATTACACCATTTACTACATGTTTCTAAATTATTTCTGTATCTCTGACCCACTCCAGATTATAAATCCCATGAGAGCAAGGATCCAGTCTTACCCATCTCATCTTCCCCTACCTAGCTCAGGCGCCCAGCCAATGTTGAACCAATGTGCCCCACAACTGTGGAATGGAAAGGAGTGGCGATGGCTTGGTGGCACACATAGTTGGAGTTTGGAATCTCTTAAGAGGGCGATCCCGCCCCCACCCCCGGAGAAGGGCTGCCAACATGTGATATTTGCACAAACCTGCAGAAAAGAGCACCGCCATCCTGACCGGCAGCCCGAGCACACTTTGTGTTTGTGACCCTGCCTTTTAAAAATGTCACACCTGCATATGTGGGGAGGCTTACTGACAGCTAATTAGGAGACGCAGTTTGTATCTCCCAGTCTTTGAGAAACATTTTGTAAATTGGGTAATTGGCTTTAACAGTGCAGAGGAGAGATGTGTGCTATGGCTCCATCATCCTCAAATAACACAGTCTGCAGCCGGCCAAGAATTCAGAGTGACAGCTTCAGGGAGAATACAGAAATGCCAGTTTTTCTCAGTGTTCAGGATGGACAGCCTGGCTCTCTGGAGACTTTTAGAAGCAGATGGTCTGTCCATCACCCCGGGGAAGGGGTGTGAAAAACTCAAGATGGCTGGAGTTAATAAGCTGTTTGGGACAGAGCTATGGATATGACTACTTTTATTTCAGGCTCTACCCACCAGCAGTGATTGTATCTGCCAGGCAGCAGTAATTTAGTCCAGCCAGGATGTATTAAACACCTGTTTGGGGCCAAAATCTTTGATAGGCGTAGGGGGACCGAAGGGAATAAGACAACTTAGTTCAGCAGGGCATGATGACTCATGCCTGTAATCCTAGCACTTTGGAAGGCCAAGGTGGAAGGATTGCTTGATCCCGGGAGTTCAAGTCCAGGAGTTCAAGACCAGTTTAGGCAACATTGTGAGACATGTCTCTGCAAAAAATTAAAAAATTAGTGTGGTGGTGGTGGTGTGCACCTGTGGTCCCAGGTACTAAGGAGGCTGAGGTGGGAGGATCATTTGAGCCCAGGAGGTTGAGGCTACTGTGAGCCACGATGGTACCACTTAACTCTAGCTTGAGTGACAGGGGGAGATCCTGTCTTAAAAAAAAAAAAAAAAAAAAAAAAAAGACAGCCAAGCTCAGTACACCTTAGTTATCTCTGGCTATATCCCTGAAATTCTCGTTCTGGTTTGACGTAAGTGTCTTGAATGATAGGAAAACACTTTTTAAAATGTAAGGCATATACACTTTGTACCCTTTCCTGTAATCTTTACTTGTCTCTCTCAACTGTCTTTACCCTTCTTTAATAGTTCCCAGGTGTGCTGGTTCTTTATGTTTCAAAATGCTTACAGCAGGCATTTAAGGATGTTTGTTAGTTGATGCAGCCTCTCTGTAGTGACTGCACCTCTATAGCCCAGAAGTTTCATGAATGAAAGTTATTTCTTGCTTATGTCATTGTCAAGTGCAGCTTGAAGGGGTGTGTTGGTTGGTGTTCTGGGAAGCAGATGCTCAGAGTTAGAGGGGCCCTGGGGAAATTCCTTTGAAAGGATATGAAGAGAGATGGGCAGGGTGAGCCTTCACACTGTGCAGTGGGTTTGACACCAGTAAAGGGAGCGGAGAAGGAAAGAGGCTCTGGTAGGAAGAGTCCCTGGCAGCAGTACTGCTCTAAGAAAGTTCCAGCTGGACCAGTGGGCTCAGAGATCACCTGTAGTCAAGTCTTACACTGGCCAGAAATGAGGAGCCCTTGTTCCTCTGCCATGCTCAGTCCATGGCTGGAGGGGTCTGGGGAGAGGGTGGCCTCCTCTGAGGCATACCCAAAGACACTGCACCTGGAGGCTGTCAGCTCATAAGGCTGTCCTCCTTGGGATGGTTTCTCTCGTGACATGGTGATGTCCCCTTCCAGGATTGCCATAGGGATTTGGGATCTGGGGGGGGTTCTTCCTGTTTCAGGTCCTTGGATTTTTTTTCCCCACTCACACTATGGATGGAAAAGAGAGCACAGAATGCCCATGGAATGGTTTTATAGGCCAACCTGGGCATGGCACACATTGTCTTTGTTCATAGTCCATTGCCCAAAACTCGGTAGCCACACCTAATTATAAGGGGGGCTGGGAAATGTAGTCTCACCGTGTGCCCAAGAAGAAGAACAGAACATGGATATGATGGAGCATGGACTCTGGAGCCTGACTCCATGGGTTTGACTCCCAACTCTGCCCCTCACTCACTATGTGCAACTTGGGGCAAATGCTCACCTCTCTGATCCTCAGTTTTATCTATTAAAATGTGGATAATAATGGGACATGATTCACAGGGTTATTGGGAAGATTCAGTGAGTTAGTGTGTATAAAGCAATTAGAATAGTGTCTGGCACAGGCAAATGCTATATAAGGGCTCACTGTGTTATTATTATTACTATTCTTGTTTCTAAATTTAGCACTTCAGTAAATGTTTATTGGGTACCTGTTCTGTTCAAATAATTTTTATAGGTCACATGAACTTACTGTTTCCTGGACAGCTCCTAGTACTTAGTAGATGATTGAAAATGTTTCAGTGAATTAGTTGCAATGGCAAAACAATATAATGTATGTTTAATTCAGTTGGACATGGTGCTGGGCTAATTTCGAACATGATTTAGCAATGATAAATGTTAAAGTCTGTTCTTAGGTTCAGAAAATCACCCACAGATGAACAGAAAGAGGGAAACTTCAGTGATTGAGAAAGCATCCTGGGTGTGGAAAGCTTACCAGTTTAAAAATGACTTTCTGTTTTTATAAAAGTAATCTGTATTTTTTTTTTTTATTTAAGTAAAAGAAGAAAGAACAAAAAAACCACTGAAATCTCATAACCTTTAACATTCAATGATTCTCATTCCAGATCTCTCTCTATGCATATATTATAAAGAAATAATTTTATAAAATGAGATCATTCTTGCATCCTACTTTAGATTGTTGTTGAATTTTATTTATTTGCGTGTAACAGAAGCAAATGAGGAAAAGTAAAATAGAAGGAATTGCTCACCATTAAACAATTTTGCCTTTGCTACAGAAAATATTTGTTTCCAAAATGTCTCTCCAAGGGTAATAAAAGATTATGAAAAGCAGTGAGGTTAAAATCCTGGCTTTTAAACTACAGTTTTCAATTTTAGATGGTATCGATTAAAGCCCTTCTATGGAAGAAGAGGAAATTAACAATCTTACAACTTCTCTTCCCTCCTCTGCCTCCTGCATTTTATGTTCCATTATGATCTTCACATTGCCAGTTGTTTCACGTGAAAGAGGTCTTGCGCTCACTATCACTCCTTTTTTTTTTACCACGAGTCCTCCTCCATTCCTGAGATCTATATTTTTGATTCATCTTTTGGTTGGCTGGATTTTATCACATAGGTTTTTTCTCCCCTGGGCACCAAGGAAGGATTGTAGGTGTTTTGCTACCCAAGATAATAGGTGCTGATTTAGTAGTTTTGACTGACAGCAAGCTCTGTATGATGTAGGAGCCCAATAGAAGGTGTGCAGACTGAGGCCGCATCAACAGAAGTCAATACTCAGAATGTGGGAGGTGATTGTTTCATTCAGCTTGGCATTGTGGCTGGGAGTGCTCTGAACAAATCAATAAGGAAAAGACAAACAACCCAGTAGAAAAATGGGCAAAGTCACCAGTCCAAAAGAGGAAACACAGGCTATAAGCATATGAAAAGATGGCTTAACCTCTTTAGTAATCAGGAACATGCAAATTGAAATGTGATATCAAATACCCACAAGACTGGCAAAAATTAAAGCTGGCAAGGATATGGAGCAGTGAGATCTCTAAAACACTGCTGATGGGAGTGTAAATGGATAAAACCACTTAGAGAACATGCAGCAAACGCTCTGATTCAACAACTGAATTTCCAGGTTTATACCCTAGAGAAACTCTTCATATGTGTGCCAGGAGGCAGGTATGGAAATATTCGACCATCTTGCTTACAGCAGCAACCAAACGAAATGCTGGAAACAGCCCAAGGGTCCATTGGCAGAGGAATGAACAAACAGTGGCATATTCACACAATGGCATACTACACAGCTATGAAAATGAATGAACCACAGCTATAGTCAGCGTATAAAATCTCACAAACGTAACGTGGAGCCATAAGAGCAAGTTTCAGGTGAAATGTATAAACACAATTCCATTTATATGTATGTTCAAAAATGAGTAAAATTAAATGATATAGTGTTTAAGAAACACGTACATATAAAACTTTAAAGAAAAGCAAAGAAGGGGCTGGCGCGGTGGCTCACTTCTATAATCCCAGCACTTTGGGAGGCCAAGGTGGGTGGATCACTTGAGGTCAGGAGTTGAAGACCGGCCTGGCCAACATGGCACAACCTCATCTCTACTAAAAATACAAAAATTAGCTGGGCACAGTGGCATGTGCCTTGTGATCTCATCTATTCAGGAGGTTGAGGTAGGAGAATTGCTTGAACCTGGGAGGCAGAAGTTGCAGTGAGCCAAGATCATGCCATTGCACTCCAGCCTAGGTGATAGAGTGAGAGATGGTCTCAAAAAAAAAAAAAAAAGAAGAAAAGAAGGATAAATGCAAAATTCAGGCCTGGGGCTCCGCCTGGGTGAAGGAGGGCTATGTGCAGGTGTGGGCACAGAGGTTTTCAACATAACTGTGATGCTGGATGTACATGTGTTCACATTACTATTTTTCATACCTTATTAAGTTATTGTATATGGAATATTCTTTTCTGTGAGTGAAATATTTCGTAGCATATTCTTATTTAAAATAACACAGTGCTCTGAAGTTAGACTACCTGAAATTGGGCAAGTTATTATTTCTGAGCCTCAAATTCCTTATCTGTAACAGGGAAATAACAGTACAAGTTGAGTACCCCTTATCCAAAATACTTGGGACTAGAAATGTTTCAGATTTTGGAGTTTTTCAGGTTTTGATATAGCTGCGTTGTATTTAAAGACTGAACATCCCAAATCCAAGTATTCAAAATCCAAAATGCTCCAGTGAACATTTTTATTGAGCAGCATATTTGTGCTCAAAAAGTTTTGGATTTTGGAGCATTTTGGATTTCAGATTTTTGAATTAGGGATGCTCAGCCTATAGCTTTTAATAATATTGTGAGGCATGAATAATATCCTTGACATCGAGTTCTTAGTACTGTGCCTAACGCATATTGAGGGCACGGTATACGTCCGCTAGCGTTGCTTTCCTGGGCAGGGCAGATGGAGGTATTTGCGGGACCATTCTAGGTGCTACATGCCGCCAAAATCTGTCCTCCAAAGGCTGTTCGTGAAATAACTCTTGGACAAGCAGGCTGTAAAACTGTCCTGTATGGGGATGATTGGAAGGGCTAAGGGTAGTTTAGCCTGAAGACATCTCTCTGAGTCACTCTGTGGAGCTTAGCTATCTGATTTCCAGGCCAATGATAGGAAGAATTTACTAAGAAGCAGAGCTGGCTGAGGACAAATTAGCTCCCTAGTGAGAGAGTGAGATCCCTGGCACTGGAGGGACAGAAGTGAGCACATACTGAGTGCTCCTGTGCGGGAGGCCCAGAGGGGACTTTCTAACGGAGGCACGTTGGACACATTAGCTTTTAAATTCTCTTTCCATTCTGAAATTCTGCATGGAGTAATTCCCAGTTTCAGATGGGTTGTTATTAACTCTGACATTTTCTTGGCATTTTTACATTTTAACTCTCAGCAACATTTTCTTTGAAATTTTTAAATCAAAAAAGTATTTTAATTCTTTAAAAATGAGATTTAAATGAAAATGGATTTCATCTGGAGCCTCACTTTTTCATTTGAAAATTGATTTTCATGGCTTTTGGATCTGTTCCCATTTTTAAGTGCTGAATTTTAAGAGCCTATATGTGCCAGTGATGAGTTCTCTGTGATAAGTCCTTATAGGGAAGGAGAAGCCCTTGGCAGTGGAACAGCAGACAGGAGTTGTGAGGTAGTGACCATGAGCTTCGGTAGATGAGGAGTCAAAGGAAGGTAGTAACAAATACCAGAGAGAAGAGGGAGGGAAGGAAGGCAGCACTTATGGAGCACCTATTATGTGCTAGAGCCAATCTCCAGGTGGCAAGACTGAAGACAGAGGCTAGGCCAGTCATGAAGCTTTGAGCTATTGCATGAAAGTATGAACCGTGATGAATTACTTCCTGCCTGCTGGTCAGGTTGTGGCCATTGCCAACCAGTCAGAATATCCTCTAGAAGTGAGTGGGGTTTCTGGTGGGGGAAGTGGGGGGAAAAGGAGAGCATGATAAAGCCCATAGCTTTCTTCCAGGACACAGACCCCCCTTAGAGTGGCTCTGAGAGTAATTCATCAAAAACCAAATCACGGAAAGACAACTTGCCGTAAATAACTTCTCAGAATGATGGTTTTGCCCAGTGAACAGCTCACTAAAAGCTGTCAGACAGATACCTTAAATGGGGTATCGAAAAGCTTCCGGCATTTCCCTGGCTCAGGCTGGGGCTGGTCCGCAAGAAGAGGAGGGTAATCAACAGCCCTTTAGGGGAACATCTCCAAGTGCAGCATTAGAGAAGGGAAAATGTGAAATACGCATAATATTGACTTTCACCTGAGCTGAAAGGACAAATCCTGTGAAATGGCTGTGGCAATGTATCTGCAAGGAGTCCTTCAGGAAACTAAAACTTAGAGAAGTTCCCCAGCGATTTGGTGACTCGATCATTAGGTACATTCATGTGCAGTGGATTAACTTACAGTGGGTAGCCTCTGGCGTGTATGCCGAAACACCATGCTTATAAGACACTCACCCACCCTTCCTGAGGCCAGAGACAAACACTATACTCTGTAAGGACCTTCAGGGTCATCTGGGTGGTTTTCAAACACTTTTGCTACTAGTAGTGTAATTAAGTGTTTTAAAACTACTAGCTTTAAAATTAAGTGTTCTGTGGAGCTCTGATGCTATAGATGAAGCAGATGGCAGAGGAGCTGCTGGTTGAAGTGAAGGCGAGGAGCTCAGTGCTCCTTTCACTGCCCTATCTGCTGGGCTTTAGGCCTCTGAGGGGCTGAGTTTAAAAAACTCTAAGCTGGCCGGGCGCGGTGGCTCACGCCTGTAATCCCAGCACTTTGGGAGGCCGAGGCAGGCGGATCACAAGGTCAGGAGATCGAGACCATCCTGGCTAACATGGTGAAATCCCGTCTCTACTAAAAAATGCAAAAAATTATCTGGGCGTGGCGGCAGGTGCCTGTAGTCCCAGCTACTCCGGAGGCTGAGGCAGGAGAATGGCGTAAACCCGGGAGGCGGAGCTTGCAGTGAGCCGAGATCGGGCCACTGCACTCCAGCCTGGGCGACAGAGCGAGACTCCGTCTCAAAAAACAAAACAAACAAACAAAAAAACTCTAAGCTGATCCAGCCCCCAAAATTCACCTTTGGTGAGCTGGAAAGTCCATCTATTTGGGACACGAATCATGTTAGGTAAGAAGATACAGCATTAGAAATTAGGATAAGGGAAAATAGCATCGAAAATGGGACAGATACATCCATGTGATTTATTTTGTTATTCACTGCAAAGATGCTCCCTTTAGGGGAGCCAGGGAAGCATGCTTGGTGCCCAGTGTGTTGTTTCTCTTGCTTCTAGCCAAGAGCTCTGATCTGGAGACCTAGGCTTGTGGCATTATCCTGGGGGAAATGGTCTTTTCTAGAATGCTGTTAGCTTTAAACTTCTCTTCTCCTGTTGAGTTCTCTAGACTATTCGAATGCTGAGAGACTGGGAATCCAGAAATCCCTCTCCTAATCCTGGCAAGACAGTGGACAAATCCCTTCTCCTCTCTAGTCCTCAGTCTCTGCATCTGAAATTGAGAGTGTGGGGCTAGATTAGAAATGCCTAGATGTTGGGATTTCACACACCAAGAAGGGGAGGGCCACGGAACAGAAACTTACATAGGGTGAAAATGTTTTCTATTTTGTCATGTCAGGACATTAAAAACAAGACCTCTCTCATTTATATCCTTTTATAACAGAAAAATATTTCAACACCATACAACTACAAAGGACCTCATCTGTAAATTAAGGATCGTTTTTCAAATGGAATTAACTTTAAGGAAAACCTTACTGTGTCATTCTTATTTTTCTCATTTTACCTGAGTGTATTTGCTTTCTATGCTTCTGTAACTGATCACCACAAATTTGGTGATGTAAACCACACCTATTTATTGTCTGACAGTTCTATGCCAGAAGTCTGGGCACAGTGTGGCTCCCCTGGGTCCCTTTGTCAGGGCTTTATATGACCAAAATCAAGGTGTCACCTGGGCTGGGTTCGTATCTGGAGGCTCAGCTAGGGAAGATTTGCTTCCATGCTCATTCTGGTTACTGGCAGAGTTCAGTTTCTTGCAATTGTAGAACAGAGGTCCCTGCTTTCTTGACATGTGGACCTCTTCATCTTCAAACCAACAATGGCATATCAAACTCATCTCATGCTTCCAATCTCTGATCTCCCCTCTGCTATTAGGTAAAGAAAGATCTCTGCTTTTAAGGACTTGTGTGACTATACTGGGCTTACCTGTATAATAATTTAAGGTCAACTGATTAGTAACCTTCATGACATCTGCAAAGTCCCTTTTGCCATGTAACATAAAATATTCATGGAGGTAATTCCAAGGGGTGAAGGTCAATGCGGCCAAAACTTTGCCTACCACACCCAGTCTGGTGAAAATTCAGTCAGATAAATATGTGGGAACATTGTAAGATCCTCCAACTCCCATACTGGTTGTCAAATAGTCTCAGATGTTTTAGTTGACATATCCCAGTGTTTTATATTTGTGAGAAGCCAAGACATTGTTACTAATACAGAATCTTGCATGGACTAGATATTCAGAAAGTGTTTGCTGAGCAAACATGTATTAATAAATTCATTGTTGCTAATATTATTTTAATGCAACTTTGATTATAAATCCTGCGGTACTGTTATTATCATTGTCATTAGCTACAGATTAGAAAACAAGCCAAAGTCATTATAGAAATGTATTAAAACTAGAAATGATTCAGTAAATCACGGTAGATTCCAAAAAAAAAAAAAAAATCATGGTAGAAACAATTAAAACATGAACTACTCTGTTACATCTGCTCATGCTCTGCTGGGGGTGAGAAGTGTTGCTTTCAATCAAGGAATAGGGATAATTAATAGAGGGCCCCAGAAGCAGTAAGAACTTAATCTTCCCTCCTTCCCTCCCTCTCTCCCTCCCTCTCTTCCTTTCTTTCCTCCTTCCTTTCTCTCTTTCTTTCTTGGGAAAATAAATTAACTTGGCCAGTTTTTAAATTAAATTAAAAATTTTAAATTGAATTGTTTACCGAAAATCTGTAGTATTCAAGCTCCCTAGCCTGGTGTTGAGAGCTCTAAACCTTCTCCCTGGCCACCTCATCCTTGTCATTCACTGTTGAAGCGAGCTGGGTTGTTTCTGTTCCCGTCTCACTTTTCCACCTCCTTGCCTGTATTCGTGCTGCTCCTCCGCCTACGATTTCCATCTCAAGTGTTCCCTCTTCCAGAGCCCTCCCTGGCTTTCCTCGCAGTGCCCACAGCCTGGATCTGCCTCTGTCCCACAGCACCGGCTGCCATCCCCCACGGGAGGTGACCACGTGCCCCGGCCTCACTGCCTCCACCATCAGTGAGCTCCCCGAGGCCAGAAACCATGTCGGACTGAGTCCCTGTCGGCACAGACGTGGGCCACAGTTCTGAGGAGTTTCTCAAATAAATGAAGAGGGAGCAAGAAACCCTAGTTCACTCTGATCCCATATTGCGGTCACTTAAGGGGAAGGTGGAGGACAAGCAGAAAAAATGAGGAGGACACAGAATGGAGAGAAAGACAAAAATAAAGAGAGACGTGGAAGTAGAGCAAGGAGGAGGAAAGCAGATGAAGGGAAAGTATCCAACAGATTTATTTTATTTTATTTTATTTTATTTTATTTTATTTTATTTTTGAGATGGAGTCTCGCTCTGTCACCCAAGCTGGAGTGCAGGGTGTGATCCCGGCTCACTGCAGCCTCCACCTCCCAGGTTCAAGTGATTCTCCCACCTCAGCCTTCTGAGTAGCCGGGATTACAGGTGCGTGCTGCCACGCCTGGTTAATTTTTGTATTTTTAATAGAGACGGGGTTTCGCCATGTTGGCCAGACTGTTCTCAAACTCCTGACCTCAAGTGATCTGCCTGCCTCAGCCTTCCAAAGTGTTAGGATTACGGGCGTGAGCCTTCGCGCCTGGCCCCAGCAGATCTTACTGAATCTTGACTGAGGCCCCTTTCCAAGCTTTGGGGAGACAGCAGTGAAAACAATGACAAAATCCTTGCCCACCTGGGGCTTTCATTCTAGTTGAGGAAATCGGTCAATCTACAAGTGAACAAACAGTAGACAAGATGATTTCAGATAATTTTAGGAACTATGTTAGGGCATTAAATAGGGTGGCGTGTCAGGGAGTGAATGGGGGTGGGAGATATTTTGGGGAGGGTGACCTGATTGATGGGAAAGAGGAGCCATGCTGAGAACCAAGGAAATCGTGTTCCCAGCAAAGAAAACAGCAAGTGCAAAGGCCCAGAGGTAGGAAGGAAAGTGCATTTGGTTTCAGGGAACTGGAAGGAGGTTTGTGTACTTGGAGAGCAAAGGGCGGAGAAAAGGGAACTCAGGCCAGATTGGGAGGCAGCAGCTGGACTGAGTGGCTTCTGTTGTGATAAGGAGTGTTAAGAAAATGACCCCAAACTTGTACATAATACAAAGATGTGATTATGTGACGCTTTACCCTAATACTTAGAGCATTTTCCTGCCTAAGGGTCATGTGACTGGGGGAATAGAACTTTGCTCAATTAATTAAGACCTAAACATTTTGCAAGCCTCTAAAACAGATAAGATATGCTAGTTTTCAATGATTTTCTTTTCTGTCCCCAAAGGTTGTGGTTTTGTCACCCTGTGGGACATTTGTATGTAATTTGGCAATCTTATCTTATTCCTTTTTTCAGTCGCTGTAAAAATCCCTGTTCCTTAAATGCTCTTTTGAATCCACTTTGTCATCCTGCAGATCCCCTTATTAATGAGTTAAATAAAACTTTGACATGTGTTCACTATCGATTTTCATGAGAATTATATTTTTAACCTTTCGAGAGATATATTCTGATAGGAATTTGGGTTTTAAGTGCATGGAAAGCAGGAAGAGTGAGAAGAATTCATATATTTGACAAAGGACCCTCAGACTCTTAGATGGTGGGGGGGTTCAACTTGCCCATGGGGAGGTAAGACGCCCAGTAGAAACCAAAGCCTCTGTTCAGGGGAGAGATGACCACAGGGTTTGACCGAGGGAGGCGAGGATGGAAAGGTGCTGAGTGAGCCAGAACTGAATCCTGATACTCATCGTGGGCACCTGGCCCCTTTCCATTCCCATGGTGGGTCACCGTGAACTGTTTTCTTGGTAAACTTTTCTCTCTAATACAGGAGCTCCTTGGCAGGGGCTGGATCCAATTTTTATGTTTCCTCAATGTCCAGCCCTGGACTGAACACAGAGTAGTGCTTGGCAAGTGTTTGCTGAATGAATCTTCTCTTTAGATTTATCCTCATCATCATCTTTTTTTTTTTTTGACTGTGGTAAAAATATACGTAACCTAAAATTTACCATTGTAGCCATTTTTATGTGTACAGTTTGGTGACATTAAGCACATTTACATTGTTGAGCTACCATCACCACCATCCACCTCCAACACACTTCTGTCATCCCCACTGAAACTCTGAGCCTGTCAAACAAAGAAGACCCCTTCCCTAATCCTCCCAGCCCTTGGCAACCACCATTCTACATTCTTTCTCTATGAAATTAACTACTCTAGATAACCTCATATGAGTGGGATCGTATCATAGCTGTCTTTTTGTATGGCTTATTCTACTTAGCATAATGTCCTCAAGGCTCATCCATGTTGTAGCATGTGTCCGAATTTCCTTCCTTTTCCAGGCTGGAAATATTCCATTGCATGGATACACCACCGTTCCATTATCCATTCATCTGTTGATGGGCATTTGTGTTGTTTCCATCTTTTGGCTATTGTGAATGACACTGCTATGAACATGGGTGTACAACTGTCTCTTCAAGTCCCTGCCTTTGGTTCTTTTGGGTAGACGTCTAGAGGTGGAATTGCTAGGTCATATGGCAGTTCTATGTTTAACTTCTCAAGGAACCACTATACTGTTTCCACAGCAGCTGCACCATCTTACATTCCCACTAATAGGGCACAACAGTTCCAGTTTCTCCACACCCTTGCCAACACTTGTTGTTTTCTGTGTGTGTGTGTGTGTGTGTGTTATTATAGCTATTTTAATGAGTGTGGGATCATCCTTAAAATACAAATGGCCATGAAAAAGGGAGATCCCAGGGCGAGGCATTATGGGGGCTTTTCATGAGTGTACTCTGAAGGGAGACAGCTGGGGTGCTGGAGGGAGGTCCTAGATTTGGAGGGCACTTAGCAGGAGCAGAAACAGGATAGTGGGTGCCAAGATCACACTCTTTGAGCTCACAGCATGGACTCAGGGCTGACTTAAGGAGACTCCCCACCATGGGAGAACTGAAACCCAAAAGGTTTCCACAAGGGAAGATTTGTTTGTTGGGCTCATGTCCCTGGGGAAAAGCTGTTTCTAATTTAGACCTTTCTTTCTATGTGTTGCTTCCCAGTGCGACAATGCGAAAGGGTTGAAAGCCTTCTATGATGCAATAAAATACGGGCCGAACCACTTGATGGTGTTTGGAGGTGTCTGTCCATCCGTCACATCCATCATTGCAGAGTCCCTCCAAGGCTGGAATCTGGTGCAGGTAAGGTCCGAGCTACCTTCTGTTGTGGGGAGGTGTCTTTGGTTGGCCCTCAGTCTTTTGCAGGAATGATTCCTTGTACAATGTGGTTTCTATGTTGCCTAGGTCAGGCCTCCTGGACTTTCTCCTGGGTGATAGCATAGCTTTTCACTGCTGGCCTGACCTGGCATGGCCCCCATGGTGGGTCTTTAAAGGGCAGCCCTGATGCTACCACCATGTATTTGAAGGCTTCAGGGATCACCACTGACTCCCTAGCCCAGCTTTCTGGGTCACTGATGCCAGTCCAACTTGCCTGTCCACTGTTATCTCCTGCTCCTTCCACTTCCTCCAAAGCACAGCCTTGCCAGACACTCTGCCTTTCCACACATGTGTCCTGGACCTTTGGGTCTCAGAGCCCTGCTCTTGATGTTCCCTTAACCAGATGACCGCTCATCAATTCTCTGCCAAGCCTCCCTTTCCCACTGAAATTCTCTTTTGTCCTCTAAGACTGCCTTTGTCCTCAGTTAAGTCTTTCCTGGGCTCCTTGCCGGTTATTCACTCTTTGCCCTGGCAGATTTCGTACATCACTGAATGCTCCACCAACACACATACAGTCTATTGTAGGTAAGACTTGCCAGTGTTAGCTGTTGTTGGGGATGGGAAAGAAGAGCGTGGAACTATATGACCACCAGGGGTGAGTGGTGGCTCATACACATGTTTACTTTTTTGCTGCATCCATCCATCCATCCATTCATCCATCCATCCATCCATCCATGCATCCACCCATCCACCCATTCACCTATCCATCCATCCATCCATTCAGCCATCCATCCATTCACCTATCCATCCATCCATCCATCCATCCACTCACCCACCCACCCACTTATCCATCCATCTGTCCATCTGTCCATCCATCCATCCAGCCATCCATTCATTCACCTATCCATCCATCCATCCCTCCATCCATCCGTCCATCCATCCATCCATCCATCCATCCATCCATCCATCCATCCACCCATCCACCCATCCACCCACTTATCCATCCATCTGTCCATCTGTCTGTCTATCCATCCATCCATCCATCCGTCCATCCATCCATCCACCTCTCCATCCATCCATCCACCCACCCACCTATCCATCCATCTGTCCATCCATCCATACATACATACATCCAACAAATATTATAGGCAACTTACTCTGTGCCTGGATTTTGGTAGGCACATGGGGATACAGTGCTGAACAGGATAGATGTGGTTCACATTATTCTGGAGCTTACATTCTAGGAGGAAGACAGGCAAGAAGCAAGTAAATAATTAAATAATAATAATAAGGTTGTGTATGGAGGGTCTGCCATGTGCTAGACACTGTTCTTAGTATTTTTCTGTATGAATTCATTTAATTTTTATAACTGCTCTATGCTGTAGGTACCTTATCATCCCCATTTTATAGATAATGGAACTGAGGCACAGAAAAGCTATATAACTTGCACAAGGACTCACAGCTAACAATTAGTAGGGCCAGGATTTTAACTCGGGCAGTCTGGCCCTTAAGATAAGACTGTAGTAAGGAAACTTGGCTATGATAGAAGGAAACACGGTGATGAGATATATAGTGACTGCCTTCGGGTAGCCAGAAAAGGTCTCTTGGAGGAGGTGACATTCAAGCTGAGACCCGAAGGGTGAGAAGGAGACCATTGGGTGAAGCGCATTCCATGTCAATGAATGGAATAGCAAACGCAGGAAGGCAGCTTGTGATAGGAAAGAACCTGGCATATTCATGGAACAGAAAACAGGGAAGTGGTGCTGGAGTGTGATGGATGGGGAGTCAGGGTGAAGACAGTGAGAGTGGCAGGGTGAGCAGGAGCCTAACCACGTAGAGGATCTGTTTCATTCCACTTGCATTGACTGGGGACCTCCTCTGAGTCTGGTGCTGCATGCATGGGGTGCTGGGGTGGAGCCCGAGCTTGCAGCCACAAGGAGTGGTGGGCACAAGCGATAGCAGGTGTGATGAAAGAGAGGTGGGGCCCAGGCGAGGGCCCCTCACTCAGCCCCGGGTCAAGGAAGCCCCAGGGCAGGTGCTATGGCAGGTGCAGTGGAGCTGGCTGCTGAAGGAGGAGAGGGCGTTGGACAGCTGGAGACATGGGAGAGAGCGCCGCTGCAGAGGAAACTGGGCGTGCAAAAGCAGGAGGTGGGAAAGTATGTGGGCTTGGGGAGTGCTGAGTCATTCCTTGTGGCCGGAGCAGGCCACGCTGATTGTGGGTGGATGCAACACGAAGAGGAGGCCAGAAAGGCAGCCATGTGCTCTGGTGCAAACCTAACCACAAACCTAACCACACACCTGAAAGCCAGCATGGCTCAGTGTGCCATGGGAGCCTGGCCTCAGCCCTCAAAGTGCCTAGGACAGCTATGGAGACCTTGGACCAGTCACTTAGCTTCTTTGGGCTTGAGCTTGCTCTCCTGAATATTGAGGATCACATTCTCTACTAGTTAGAGCTATGTGCTGCCTCCTTGAACCTCAGTTTCCTCATCTGCATAATCAAGGTAGTAATAGGACTGTTTTCATGGGGTTGTCGTGTGGATTGAAAGATTGAAAAGGGATTAGAGTTGTGCCTGGCACACAGTAAGTGATAACTAAGTGTTCTCTGTGGTTAGTCCTGCCCTGTCTCCTCCCACTCCCCAAGTTGAATCCCCTGATTACTTGTCATTCCTGGTCTTGCATTCCCACATTTTCTTACACTGTTCCTACCACCCAAAACATCCCATTCTTCCTATATCCAGTGTATCAAGTGCTACCCTTTCTTTGAGACCCAGCTTAAATCCTGCCTCCTTCAGGAAGCCTTTCCTGCTGCTACTAGGGGGCTGCTAAAGTTGGGCCCTAGAAAGCCTTTCTATCACTTCCCCTTGTTTAATTCTAGCAGAGCGTGTGCACAGCCCAGTGTCCCATTCCACCCTGCCTGTCCCTCTCAGGGTTTTGCAGATGTGGGGGTGTGTTTATAAATGTTTGTCTCTCCAGCTGGGCTGTGAGCTCCTTAAGGACAGAACCTGGACTTCTCTTTTTCCCCATGCCTGTCATTTCACAGTCTTCATCAGAAGTCTGCTCAATGATCAGAGGGATGGAGGGAGATGGGAAGGGATGGAAGGATCTGCAGATGGACAGTTTGTCCAGGCATGAGAGGCTGAGGTCCCAGGGAAATCCCCAGCCCAGAGAGGAATCCAACTGATTCCACTGATTCTCAGTGTCACTTGGAACCATCTGTCCCTCAGAATTCCCTGAGGAGCTGCAGGAACAAGCACAACGTTGGAAACTCCCAGCTTGCAGACCAGAGCTACCTGACCTCGCCATGAGCAGGACAGCCCTCCAACCTAGAGGAGTTGATAAGACAGGGAACTGGGTTACAAGATGGGGATTGTGTTAGTTATTTATCACTGGGTAACAAATCCCCCCAAATTTAGTGGCTTAAAACAACAATATCATGTATTATTTCATTATTTCTCTGGTTCAGGAATTCAGACACACTGAATGGCTTGTGTTTGCTCCATGGTGTTTGGGGCCCAACTGGAGGACTTGAAGGCTGGGGGCTGGCATCATCTGAAGGCCTGACTGGGGCTGGAGGATCTGCTTCCAGTGTGGCTCCTCTCCATGTGGAGGTCTCCATAGGGCTGCCGGTGTGTACTCATGACAAGGCAGCTGGCATTCCCCAAAGTGAGTCATGAAAAGACCAAGTCTTTTAGGACTTAGCTCTGGAAATTGCATGCTATAACTTCTGCTGTAATCTGTGGATCACACAAATTAGCTCTTATTTAGAGAGGAGTAGTACCAAGGTGCAGGGGGAGGTGAAGCTCACTGGGGGCTAGCTTGGAGACTGGATACTATAGTGACTAATGTCTGGAGGAAGACAGGAACTCCAGTTGCCCAGCAAGGGGGACTTGATGCTGAGGCCCTGCCCTGTTTTGCAGAACTCCTGCTCATCCTTCAAAGCCCTGGATACCACTTCCTCTGTGATGCCTTCCCTGATCTCCTTCACCCCCTTTCCTTCGGTGCTGCCCATCCCCAGCTCAAAAAGTAAATTAATTACTTTTTCCTCCACTACACCCTGCATTCTCAATAGCGGGTGATATCTCCTCCAAGGGAGTAAACATTGGTTCTTGTGCGGAGGCAAAAAAAAAATTCTTACTTTTTTAATGTATAAAGCATAGATATAGATCTAGTACACAAACAGATCTATGTATGCCTGTGGTATTACAATTTCACCAGGCGGCAAGAGTAGGAAAAAGTAGCCATAAAGTCTTCTTAGGAGACTAACAGTGAAATGAAGGTTGAGAAACACTGTTCCACATCCTTCTATATTGTGTGCAGTATTCTCTTATTAAATTTCATGTCAATGAATTCTACAGTTAAAATAGGTAAAGATGGTACATTTTATATGTATCTTTTACCTCAATTCACAAAAATAAAATTTTAAGAATGGGTTGGGCATAGTGGCTCATGCCTGTAATCCGAATGCTTTGGGAGGCCAAGGCGGGAGGATGGCTTTAAGCCAGGGGTTTGAGGCCAGGCTGGGGAACATAGTGAGACCTCATCTCTACAAAACATTATAAAATTAGCCGGGTGTGGTGGCACACTCCTGTAGTCCCAGGTACTTGAGAGGCTGAAGCTGGAGGATCGCTCAAGCCTAGGAATTCAAGGCTGTAGTGAGCTATGATCATGCCACTGCACTCCTGCCTGGGTAAAAAAAAAAGTGGTACACTGTCTCTATGAAAAAAAAAATTAAGTGTTGTGAAAAATAATTTGTTCTATATACCAGTCTTCTGTATCAGATTGTGAGCTTCTTGGGGGCAGCCCTTCCCCACCCCTTCTTCATCTCCTGGTTCCCAGTGTCTGGCGCAGGGCCTGGGCTCACAGTAGGTCCTCACTGAGTACTGAACTGTGCTAAGTGCAGAGGATAGGCGGACAGAGGGGCCTGAAATGCTCCATGGCAGAGCCTCTCACAGTGTGGCTCTGACTGTGGGGTGGGGAGGGCAGTGGACCATGCAGAATCTCAGCCTCCACCTCCACAGAATCGCTCTGCATTTTCCCAGGCTCCTTGTGGGGGAAGATGCCCAAACCCAGACAATACTGCCCTAGCATTCACTACTAGACACTGGGGCTGGATCAATGGCTGCAACTGGACGTGGATGCGGGATGCTGGGGGGCTTGGAACTGGAGGGTACTCAACAGTTTGGACTTATCTGAGGACCTGGGAGGCAGAACGGTGGATGAGCCCAGAAGACTGGATTTCTCCCAGCCTTGTGCAGCCAGACAAGGAAGATATAAGAGCAAAGATCAGGATCTTGATCTGGGAGTAGACTGGGAGCCTGGATTCCTGCCTCCTTCTCATTCTCAGGGAACATAGCCCCATTTATTATGAGCCAGACTCTGTGGACCTCCCAAGCCATCCCAACTCAGGGAGGCTGAGCTTGTTTCCAGAGACGGTGAAGGGGTGGATGGGTGGGTCTACAGGTGCCCAAGGGATTTGATGAATCTCTTAACTTATTCAAGACTGGGCTTCACAACAGAGCTTCACAAATGGGAAACTGTGTGTAATCTGTGTAATTGAAAAGGAGCTCTGGCTGCCCTTTTTGGAGGAGCAATGCTTGCCGGACAGAGACAGCCGGGAATGCATAATCAGTTGTTTCTGTTTCCTTGTGTCACAAAAATAGGGATTCACACACCAGAGGGGTGAAAATTCACTCTGGTGCTGAAATCGGTTAAATTTAACTTTTGCCTTTTGCTGGGCCTCTTGATTCATAGCTGCTGCATAGAGAGGCTAATATTGTTTTAGTCGTGATTTGAGTCACTTAGCCACTGGGAACCTCAGTTTCTCCCTCTATATGCAAGGACCTTCACAGAGTCCAGGGTCTGACATGCAGGTGAGAGTGGCTCTGTCCCTCTCCAAACTGTCAGAGCCTGCTCAGGGTGCAGGGCTCTGATCTGGGCCTCATGCTGGGAGGAACCCACTAGGGCATAACCCAGGAAAGCATCAGGGAAGGATCAAGGTCTAGACATTGGGGAGCTGAGGGTGTTCAGCCTAGAGAGCACACAGGGCACTGGGGAGGAGGGAGGAGTCCAGACCTCCAGCGTTGCATGACTGACTGTGATAGATTTTGCTGGTTCTCTGGTGCAAGTGGGGAGAAGCAGGAGCCATGGCTGAAGTTAGCGGGGAGCAGGGTTTCCACCTCCTGCAAGCAAGCCCTGCCTCTGGAGGCTTCCAGCATGGAGCAAGCTGCCTGGCTATGAAGTCATGAGTTCCCTGTGGCCCAAAGTTCCCTGAGCAGTCCGGTTTCAGCCAGGCCTGCTGTTGGGGAAATTTAATACACAGAGTAGGCATAGACCAGGTCAGTGGCTCTCCACCTATATGGGAAGAGTCACTTATGTGGGTTCTTGGTAACAGTGCAAATTCAATATCAGTGGCTCAGGTGACTGTGATGCTCTTGGCCCCTGGAGACTTGCCAGGCCAGGAGCTCTTTAAGGCCTGTTCATCCCCCAGACACCGGGGCTGTTTAACAAATGCTGCTGGTCCAAAAAACTCCAATTGATGCTGCCCGTGTGGGAAAGAGGACATAGAGGAGGTCAGCGGGGTGAGGGTGGAGGGATGCTGCCAGGGCAAGTATTCCAGTGCCACTAGGATGAAGCTCACAGTCCATGATGGGGCACAGTCCATGGTGGGGCACAGTCCATGGAGTGCACCATCACCTTGCCATTTTCCCGGCCCACCTCATGCCCCTTCATGCTGCCGGCCTCAGTACAGGCTGCTGGCAGGACTGTGCTCATTCTTCCTGGCGCAGCTTGGGTGCCCCTCCTTTGCAAAGCCTCCCATGGCCTCCCCTGTGCTTCCTGACCTGACCTGCACATCCCTCCCAGGGTGTTTGCTATGTCTGCCCACCCCAGCCTGCAACTGCCTGAGGTTAGCGTTGTGTCTCATTCACTCTGCCCCTTGGCCTGGTACAGGCCTGGCAGTGATGCCAGAACAGTGCTCAGGGCGTATTTGCTGATGGAGAGCCAGGTGCCTGTCTTTTAGGCCTTGAGTTGGTCCCCTAAGAACCAAGGGCACGTCATCAGAGCTTGCCAGACCTAAAGTCACCCGAGGACTCTCCAGCTGCAGCCTCTTGTTAAACGGACGCAAGGGGAGCCCTAACACAGCCTTGGGCTCAGCCTCAGCCTGCATCTCCCATCTCAGGAACCCCCACCCCCCCGTTTTCTAACTAAGTTTCCTTTGCAGTTTTTTTCAGACCCACCCAGAATCCTGTCCTCAGAGATCTAAGGGTGGCTTGTGTTGGCACTTTTGGGGGCGGTCCTGCAGATCTCACACCAGCCTGATCTGTCCTGAAAGCATGGGACCTGGGAAAAACCAGGAGATTTTGGAGCTGGGTGGGGGAGATGGAGACAGAGCTTGGGAAAGGTCCAAGAGATGCCAGCAAGAGGGAGTTTGACATCCTCAGAGACCAGGACCACGCTCCTTCCTGCTTGGGAGTGAGATGATCGCAGCTTCAGCTTGCAGAGAGAAATCGTCTCACTGATGAAAATAAAGTCAGATTCCTAAAGGGATAAAGGGCTGCTCGTAGGAAAACGCAAACACTATTTCCTCAAGAACTGTATCCCGCAGAGCCTGTCCTTTAAAAGGCAGCCGTGGCAGATTATTAAATTGTAGATGCATTTCTCCTGGCTCTGTCCCCAGCCTCCCCTCGACAGCCCACCCTGCTTTGTGGCCCGCCTTGGCACTCCCCCCGAGGACCTTCCTGGGAAGCAACACTTCGGCTTGTGTCATGGGGCTGTCTCCTTGGAGAAGCTCATGTGAGGGAGTGGAGGCAAGGAGGACTTTCACACGGGAGGATGTTGACACTGTGTGTGTAGAGGTATTGGCAATGGACTCCCAATACGTTTAGGATTTGATTTCTGAAAACTCAAAAGCATGCCTGGTTTTGACATTTAAAAAACAAATCAGTGAGAACCTCCAAATCAGGCCTTTTGCTATTTACTGAATTCTGGCATCATTCTAAATGGTCAGTCGATGCCATTTTGCTTCAGAAATTTTGGAACAGAAATTTTGTGATCTGACATGATTTTCTCAAATGATTATTTTATTAAACTGTAGGTTGTCTGAGAAATCAAAAGATTGCTTGTTGCTTAGCTGTGGCTTGTGGAATTTGAGGTAGATTCATGGAATGGCAGAGGTGGCAGAGGCTTAGCACGCATTGGGTCCAGTCTCCCTGTTGTACAGACTGAAAAACAGAGACCAGATGGGGTAGGGCCTTGCCAAAGTCTCACAGGAATAGCGACGCGGGGCCCGTGGCTTACCCTCCAGCACTTTGATTTTCTCTCCCTTAGCCTCCCTTTTCTGTTATGTAAAATGGGAGTAGCAAACCCGCCTTCTGTGTTTTGTGCAGATGTTTTTTCTTCAAGGGAAAGCACTTTTATAAACTGTAATCCAGTAGCTGCTGTTATGATGCCCAGGACTCCTTTGCTAGGAGCAGATCTCTGATTATGGCCATTGGAGTTTCATGCTTCGCATGGACAACAGGATTTTTCACTCTGACACTGCAGACTCTGAAAATAAGGAGTCAGGGATGGAATGGGGGCTCTTCAGCAAGATGCTTAAAGTACACGCAACGTCTGCCTCTTAGCCCCCAACAGTTAAAACCCACCCAGGCCAGAATCCTGCCATAACCCGGCCATGTGACTGCCACACCCTTGCCACAGTACATGCAAGTGAGCCTGCAGCCTTGATTGGAAACCAGTTAGAAACAGCAGTACGATAAGGCACAGCTGGAAACTGTTGCTGCTGCTCTCTAAGAAAGAGAATAGAGGCCAGTAATCCAGCACGGGTTGGAGCCATTTCTTTGCACTGGTCTCCAGGGGGGCCATTTAGCACATTAATAATCTATGAGATGCTTCCACCTTCTGGATTCATTAAAAACAAGAAGAAAGGGAAGAGGAGAAATGATACTAAGGGCATGCACTATTGGCCAAGCAGAGAGGGCAGGAGAGAGACTCCAAGGACCTGGGGACTTTAGAGGGTCCTTCCTGGCTGTCGTCAGATGCCCAGTGCAGTCAAGCCCAGTGTTGAAAGTGGGCAGCATGTCACACATGAGGCGAGGAAAAGCTTGGTAGCTTTTTGTTTGGATACAATTGGTAGAAGGAAGAAGGAACCCTCAGAAGGGTTTTCAGGACAGAGGAGTCTGGAAGTTGGCTTGAAGCGGGACCCATGGTGGCCATGGCAACAGCACTCCTAGGACACAGGGCTGTGGGGCAGCTGAAGGCCACTGCAAAGGCCAGAGGGGATGGAGAGGGGAGCATGTGGCAGGCACCATGATGGACAAAGTGCTGACTGGTGCCTGCCCCTCCCACCTCATTTGCCCCATATCTCCCAGCTCCAACACCCAGAGTCCCTTGAAGCTGCTCAGCTGCTCTGTGCTCTTTGAAGGCCCAGCCTTCCCCTGAGTGGGTCCCACGCCTGTAGGCCCGCCCTCTCCTTTTCACCTTGAAAACCACTTCCAGCGTGTGAGAGTTGGCAAGTGAGTTGCTGGCTCTTCTGAGCCTCTGGGCATGTTACGCCATGTGTCCAGCATCCCTTGTTACAGGATTGTCTCTATACCACAGTGTCATCATTGTCTCCATTTCTGCTTCCTCCATTTGACTGTGGTACCCTAAAGACAGTGGACATGTCGAATTAGTCTCTCCGTGCCTGGTCCCACTTACAGGGACCCAATAATGTGTATGAGGGACGGAGGAGGAGGTTCACTCCACAGCTTTGAGTTGGCCTGGGGTATCACTGCCCTTCGTGATCCAAACCCGCACTCCTTTGGTGGAAGGGGTGGAGATGTGGTCCCCACATCCAACCTGGCTTGCGTGGATCCTGGCAGCACCTACCAATCTTCAGGGAAAGAGAGGTTCTGTTCTTACTCATTCATCCATCCATTCATTCATTCATTCACTGACTCATACTGTATTTATTCATTCATTCTGTCACTCAACAAGTGCAGCACCTGCTGTATACTCTCCCAGGCTCTCCTGGAGCAGTGCAAATCCACCACCCAACACCACCATCCAAGAGAGGGAGACATGGCAAAGAGGCAGTTTGATGCAGGAGCCTGAACAGAGGACTGGAATTCCGAAGCTCCGGGTCATTTTCCCTCTGATGCCTCTCACTGACAGAGAGAACTTAGGCAAATTAGCAGCCCCCTCAGAGCCTCACTGAACTCACAGTATCATGGCGATAATCCTGTCCACCCTTCTGGGGCTACTGAGAGCATTAGGTGGGACAGGGATGCTGGACCATGTGGGAGCACTTTGCAGACCATCAGGCCCACTAAGATCTCAGGTGGTGATGTTACTGCCGCTGTGATGCCAACCGGGCCCTGAAAATGTATAGGTCTCCATGTGTCTTCAGATCCAAAGTTGTGTGGATGAAATTAACTATCACTGACCATGAAGGTGATTCAGAACAGTAAAATTAAAACAGAAAACCTACAGGAGAGGCGAAAGAAGCCCCAGGCAGCTGTTAGAGGGCACACACACTCTTCTGGTTTTCAGAGAAGCAGAGGTAGGTTAAAGAAGGGCCGGATGCTATTGAGGGCAGGGCGGTTCCCAATCTGTTCCTGCAAGGACCCACCCCATGTCTTTCCTGTCGGCCTGGTGAAAGATTCAATTTAAGGTTCTGACCCCTATTTTTAATTCAAGATCATGGTCTCTAAAGTAATATCAGTTCCCAACATGTAACTCCAATGGCCTCATTGTTTATGCGTCTTTCACCGCCAGCCACTTCAACCCTTTTCTGGGAACATGCGGGGTGTAAATAATTCATTCTAAATAAATAAATCACTCGCACTACTTACGGTACAGCTGGTGCTGCTAGTGATCGGCACAACTGCAGATTACGTAGAGTTGAGTCTGGAATTACAGATTGCGTCTAGAAAGAACTGGAGAGGGAATTTGAAAATGAGCTCCCTCCGGGGACAAACATGTAAAATGGGATTAACACCAACCTAATAAGGTTGGGATGAGAGATAGAAATAATAAATGTGTCACACAGTGCCGGGCACCCAGCAGGCATGCAATATTCTTCTTCTTGCTGCTGCTGTTGCTGCTGCTTCTGCTTCCTCCTCTTCCTCCTCCTCCTCCTCCTCCTCCTCTTCCTCTTCTTCTTCTTCTTCCTCCTCCTCCTCCTCCTCTTCATCCTCCTCTTCCTCCTCCTCTTTTTTTTTTTTTTGACAGAGTCTTGCAACCTTGACCTCCCATGCTCAAGTGGTCCTCCCACCTCAGCCTCCCTCAGTAGCTGGGACTACAGACACCACCACACCCAGCTAATTAACAATTTTTTTTTTTTTTTTTTTTTTTTTTTTTTTTTTTTTTTTGAGACGGAGTCTTGCTCCATCACCCAGGCTGGAGTGCAGTGGCGCAATCTCGGCTCACTGCAAGCTCCACCTCCCAGGTTCAAACGATTCTCCTGTCTCAGCCTCCCGAGTAGCTGGGACTACAGGCGCCCACCACCACGCCTAGCTAATTTTTTGTAATTTTAGTAGAAACGGGATTTCACCATGTTAGCCAGGATGATCTCGATCGCCTGACCTCATGATCCACCCACCTTGGCCTCCCAAAGTGCTGGGATTACAGGTGTGGGCCACTGTGCCCAGCCATCAATATTATTCTTTTTTTTTTTTTTTTTTTTTTTGAGACGGAGTCTTGCTGTGTCGCCCAGGCTGGAGTGCAGTGGCCGGATCTCAGCTCACTGCAAGCTCCGCCTCCCAGGTTCACGCCATTCTCCTGCCTCAGCCTCCCAAGTAGCTGGGATTACAGGCGTCCGCCACATCGCCCGGCTAGTTTTTTGTATTTTTTAGTAGAGACGGGGTTTCACCGTGTTAGCCAGGATGGTCTCGATCTCCTGACCTCGTGATCCGCCCGTCTCGGCCTCCCAAAGTGCTGGGATTACAGGCTTGAGCCACCGCGCCCGGCCAATATTATTCTTAAAACATCATTCATGTAATTCATGAGTGAAGGTTACTATTTTGTTGAGGAAAATTGACTAAAAATGGGCTTTTTTTTTATGGTGGTGGTTCTCAAACTTCATGAGTAAGTATCAAGATCCCCTGGAAACTTGGTAAAATACAAAAACCCACTAGGCATAGGGTGACCAATCATGCCTGTTTCGGGATTGACGGTGCCCAAATTGAGGCATTTGGGATTGAGGGAGTAGGACTGTGAGTATTCAAACCAGGAAAGTCCCAGGCCAGCCGGGACAAGTTGCTCACCTTCGCCAGCTCTCGTCCTGCTTCTAGGCGCCTCGTCCTCTGTGCTGTGTGTTAGCACCCCAGGTGATTCTGAGGCGCAGCCATGGGTGGGAACCACTGCCTTAGAGTGTGAGACTGGGAAGATGCCTGCTGAGCCGCTGGGCAGGTGCTCTGCGCACAGACGCACCAGTGCATGTGGTGGCATGGCACTGACTGCCCGTCGCATGTTGTGTTTGGTAAGGTGTGTGGTGCTCACCTGTGCAGATGGGCAAATGGAGGGCCAGAGAGCCAACATACCAGTAATATCAGGGCCACATCTCAGGCTTGGGCAGATAGGCTGGTGTTTGCATCCAGGCTCTGGTGCTTGTTAGCTGGTGCCTGGGGCAGTTTGCTTAGCCTCTTCCAGCCTTGGTTCCTGGTCTGAGGCTTGGCAGTGGCATCATACTGACCCTGGGGGATGGTGCATTACCTTCCTTCTTCCTCCTGTGGCCATCCATTCAAGGACATAGTCACCCAGGTGGCATCCTCGCCTATCTCTGCAGGTAGAGGCAGAGCCCTGGGATCTGGGGTCATCTCCATGGGATGAGCTATGTGGTCTTGGGGTATCTCTTGCTCCCTGTGGGCCCCTGTGTAAGAGGAGTGGGTTGGGCCAGTTGATGAGCCTTAATAATGTCGTGTCATTATGCCCTGTGGCTCAGAGCCATCAGTGCCTTAAGCCTGGCATCGTCCCTCTTGGGCCTCTGCATGTGATTTCCCCGGGCTCATAAGGCCTGGTGTCCCCTCCATGTCTAGAAGCTGTGAGAAGGAACCAGGCAAGCGCTCAGGGGCCGAGACCACTTACATGTGTAACTCCACACAGAGTAGAGGAGCAGCCTTGCAGCTGTGCCAGGCCTTCAGCTTTAATGTCTCTTGATTTCCACCAGAGCTTTCCAGGTGGAGGACACCCCTTCTGCAGGAAGTGAGGCCCAGAGAGCTGATGCGGCCTGTGTAAAGTCATACCTCAGGTAGGGCAGAGAGCTGTGGTGCCAACCTTTCTGGTGGCCTTCCCCGTCTGGTCCTTTCCCCTCATGCTAAGGCGCAGCGCCTGCTCCCCACAGCTCAAGAGTTGTTGCCCATGTTGTTCTCACTGCACGACACCCTTTCTGCTCCCCCTCCTCCCCGGCTCAGTTCTCTGTATTTCCTGATATTTAGTTCAAGTGTTACCTCCTCCTCCAGGAAGGCATCCTAGTCTTCCCCAATCCTGGTCCCAGCTGGAGGAGGTACCCAGCATTTTCCTCACTTCCTTTGTTTTGCCCATTCCTCAATATATTACAATCCCTGATGAGGTTTCAGTGTCACCTGCTAAACAACTCCTTCAGGCCCAGACAGTCCTTGCCCACCTGAGCCTTAGCAGTACCCCAAGGGCCTTGCCTCAAGTAGGTGCTCAGGAATTGTGACTGGACACACCTGTAGGGCCTATTACAAAACCAATTTGTAACATGTGTATGGCCTTTGCCATGGGCCAGGCATGGTTCTAAACACCGTGCATAAATTAACTCATTTACTTCACATGCCAACCCTAAGAGGTTGTTCTTCTCATTTCACAGATGAGAAAACTGAGGCACAAAGAGGTTGAGTGCCTTGCCAAAGGATTGCCCTTCTTAAGTGGCTCCAGAATCCCTGCTTGCAACCGCAAGACTACACTGCCTGTCACACAGTATCATGTAACCCTCACTGCACTACTCCGGGCTGAAGAGCAGACATTGTCCCAGTTAGGCCTGTTCTCAGATTGAGGAAAATAAGATTCAAAGAAAATAGAGTCTGGCCCTGCTTCCTGCTGCAAGCAGACCACAAGGTGAGGTCCCCTGAAGACCTCTAAGAGTGGCCTCTCTGGGGGCCATAGAGGCTCCAGACCCCGGGTCTCTGCCTCCCTCTCCAGCTGTGTTGGCAAGGAACTTCCTGCCTGTCCATGGAGGACCTAGGCAGTACGTGTCCCCTGACATAGGCTGTGTTCTCCCTGTAAATCATTCATGACCCCCACACACCCACACATGCACACACACATGCATGCACACCACTTTTAAACTTATTACTCATTCAGTAACTTGTTGTGTATAAAAAATAAATGATTCCTTCGAAGTCAGAAAATAGATGGACTGGTTGTTGGTGAAAATCAATAACTATGCTAAGTATTTCAAGAATAGTACTTATAGTCCTGCTCTGGATGGTTTTATAAAGAATAAGCTGATTTTTTTCTAAATAGAGCATAGTCTGCATTAGTTGTGAATTATACAGAAGCCTTTTGCTTTGAATCTGTTTCCTAAGATGATTACCTTATTTATTATTTCCATGATGAAGAGATTGAGCTTTATACAGTGGGAAGGGTTCAACTTGAGAAAAACAATCCTGGGTTAGATAACGATCTAGACATGATTCATAAATGCTGATTTAAGCATAATTTTCTCGATTTTCCCCATGTTCCCATAAAAGCTTACATAGTGCTGTCTTAGCCTCTTCTAATATGGCGTGTTGGCTTTGCAAGTATCAGGGAATGACTTCCTTCCCATCCTGGGTGCCTTCTGAGACTCTGGGCCCATTCCTATAGGAATGGGCACGGGGACTTTTGGCACAGCAAAGCTGTTTGGGCCCAATCCTCTGGCCCACGCTAACAAGAAGGCTTCAGCACCACTTCTTTGGGAAGCCTTTCCAGGGCATGCCTCCGGTGGACGTGTCCGTAACCCCTGCTGCTCACAGCATGCTCACTTCCTCCTTCAGTGCAGTCTTGCCTGATAGTTACTGTTCTCTCTGTGAGGTCAGGGCAGCAGCATCTTTGTTTGCGGTGGGAACCTTAGAGCCCAGCTCATGGCCCAGAATCCAGGAGAACCTCTGTGAATCCTTGGTTTCCATTTTCGTTTTCAGTGCTCTCTCAGTCTTTCTCTTTAATGTAAGCAGCATCATGAATTCATAGATTTTCAAAAATACATTGAATGTACTATATTTCAGTAAGTTGGAGATATTATTTTTAATGCAGACAGTGTTTTGGTGCCTTTTTTTTTTTTTTTTTTTTTTTTGAGGACAGGGTCTCGCTCTGTCACCCAGGCTGGGGTGCAGTGGCATGATCTCAGCTCACTGCAACCTCCATTTCCTGGGTTCAAGCGATCCTCCCCCTCAAGCCCCCCAAGTAGCTGGGATTACAGGCACACACCACCATACCCTGCTAATTTTTGTATTTTTTGTAGAGATGGAGTTTCATCATGTTGCCGAGGCTGGTCTGAAACTCCTGACCTCAAGTGATCCTCTCACCTAGGCCTCCCAAAGTGCTGGGATTGCAGGTGTGAGCCACCGTGCCCACATTTGCTGCTCTGTTTATGTTTCTACCTTTCCCCCAAAATTCTCTTCCAATTTTGTTACTTTGAAAGTTACTTTAACCTGCAACAAGAAGTTAAAAGAAAGTACAATGAACATCACTTACCCTTTATCTAGATTGACAGTTGTTTACATTTTGCCATATTTGTTTTTGCTTCTCCTCTCTTCCCCCCACCCTCACACACACACACACACTCGCACACTCACTGATTTTTTTGTTGAAGCATTTGATAATAGTTTGCAGACACAATGACACTTCACCCCTAATACATTAGCATGCATCTCCTAAGACAATTATATCCTCTTACATAACCCTAATATAACCACATCTGAAATATTTAACAGTGATACAATATTACCAAGTGTGTGATCCATACTGAGATTTTTCTAGTTGTCTCAAAATTGTCCTTATTGGAATTTATTTGGACACAAGCAAAAAACATGCATTGTCTTTGTTGCCATATATTTTTGGCTTTCAGGACAGTGATCTTTTTTTTGGAAAACCCAAGCCAATTGTTTTATAAAATGTCCCACAGTTGTCATTTGTTTCCTCATGATTAGATTCATGAGTTTTGGCAAGAATACTACCTTTTTTTATGCTGTGTTCTTCCCAGTGCATCGAGTCAGGGGGCCCAGGATGTCAGTTTGAACTATTATTGATGATGCTAAATTTGATCACTTGGTTAAGGTGGTATCTTCCAAATTTATTGTAAATATACATTTTCCCCCTCTGTAATTATGAAGTAATCTATGGGGTGAAACTCTGAGACCATATGACATCCTATTTCCTCACAACCTTTTACTCAATGGTTTTAACATCAATTTATGATTCTTGCCTGCCTCAGTATCATATTGGTGTTGCAAAATGGTCATTTTCTTTTCTTTCTTTTTTTGAGAGACAGAGTCTCATTCCATCACCCAGGCTAGAGTGCAGTGGCGTGATCACAGCTCACTATAACCTCAGACTCCTAGGCTCAAGGGATCCTCCTGCCTCAGCTTCCCCAATAGCTGGGATTATAGGCACATACCACCATGCCAGGCTAATTCAAAAAATTTTTTTTGTAGCGACAGAGTCTTGCCATGTTGCTCAGGCTGGACTCAAACTCCTAGGCTCAATTGAGCCTCCTGCCTTGGCTTCCTGAAGTGCTGGGATTACAGGTGTGAGCCACTGCACCCAACCTCATTTTCTAATTCGATTCTTCCTCTACATTTAAGCCAGCATTCTCCTCCCCAGAACAGCATTCCCTTTTTTGACTCTTTCTTCTCCTCCTCCTGCTTCTTTCTGTTTCTCTTCCCCTACTAATTTGAGCACTTACTATTTTACCTGCCTTAGTCTTGGAATCAGCCATTCCTCCAAGGAGCCTTGATTCTTCCTGATAGGAAATTGTATTAAGAAACCAACATTTGGATGCTGAGTATACTTGTTGCTACTACGGTTCATTCCTTCATTGTTTTTTTTTTTTCAGTGGAATGAGCTTGAAAATATAATTTTTAATATCTTTAAAGTGTTTAAACTGTAATCTGACTATGAGGAGATAATCAGACAAATATGGGTCATTCTATAATTTACTTGGCCTAAATTCTTAAAAAGTCCCTATTGTGGAAAACAACAAGAACAACCACATAAAGCCAACCTAGGCCTGTTGTAAATGAAAAAAATAAAAAATACCAACCAAAAGCAAGCCATGAAATTTGATTGGATCCTGAATTTTTAAAACAAAAGGGCATTTTTGAGAAATTGAAGAAATTTGAATATGGACTATGCATTAGATGATACTGAATTATTATTCATTTTCATAACTGTGATAATGATATAACAATATAGGATAATTTCATTCTTTACAAGATACACTCTGAACTAGTTATGAGGTGTCATGATATTTGTAAGCTAATTTCAAATGCTTCAAAAACATCATTAAGAGTATGTGTGTGCATATATGTATATGTGTGTCTATGCATATATATATACACATTATTAGTATATATCTATGTGTGTATATATACACATTATTAGTATATACATAATACTAAATATAATATATACTATATATATTTAAAAAGAGAGAGAGGAAAGCAGATGTGGAAAATGGTGAATCTAAGTGAAAGTATTCCTCATGCTATTCTTTCAACTTCTTTGTTTTAAATATTTTTATTTAAATATTTTTGGGTTTATAGGAACACTATACAGTGTTCCTCGTACTATTCTTTCAACTTGTTTAGTTTAAATATTTTTCAAAATAAAAAGCTGGGACTGTACCTGTGTGTATGTGTATGTGTGTGTGTGTGTGTGTATGTGTGTGTGTGTGTATCTGTCTGTATGTGTGTGTGTGTATGTGTGTGTGTATGTGTATGTGTGTATCTGTGTGTGTGTGTGTATCTGTGTGTGTGTGTGTGTGTGTGTGTGCATGTGAGTGCTAGATGGAAGGATGGTGGAGGGAAAGAATATATCCTCCTTCGTTGAACAGTGAAAATGTATCCAAAAGTCTCTTTACACATTTTTCTCCATGTGATTCTGTTAGAAACTTAATATATTCCGGCCAGGCGCGGTGGCTCAAGCCTGTAATCCCAGCACTTTGGGAGGCCGAGACGGGCGGATCACGAGGTCAGGAGATCGAGACCAACCTGGCTAACACGGTGAAACCCTGTCTCTACTAAAAAAATACAAAAAATTAGCCGGGCGTGGTGGCGGGCGCCTGTAGTCCCAGTCACTTAGGAGGCTGAGGCAGGAGAATGGCGTAAACCGGGGAGGCAGAGGTTGCAGTGAGCTGAGATCCGGCTATTGCACTCCAACCCCGGGTGACAGAGCAAGACTCCGTCTCAAAAAAAAAAAAAAAAAAAAGAAACTTAATATATTCCTAGATTCCTTTGTCCTGGTTTGTTTTCACTGTTTAGGGGTTGATCTTTTTTCTCCTTGTTGATTAATTTTATTTAAAAAAATATACACAACTTTTATATGGTTCCATAGTCAAATGTATAGCAGAGAATTCTTGGCTCCGATCTAAGTTCTTTCTATTCTGTTGCATGCCATCCTTATATAATGTGGCCATTGTTATTAGTTTTTAATTTATCCTTCCAGTTTTTCTTATTGAAAATATGAGTGTGTGAGGCCGGGCGCGGTGGCTCAAGCCTGTAATCCCAGCACTTTGGGAGGCCGAGACGGGTGGATCACGAGGTCAGGAGATCGAGACCATCCTGGCTAACACGGTGAAACCCCGTCTCTACTAAAAAATACAAAAAACTAGCCGGGCGATGTGGCGGACGCCTGTAGTCCCAGCTACTCGGGAGGCTGAGGCAGGAGAATGGCGTGAACCCGGGAGGTGGAGCTTGCAGTGAGCTGAGATCTGGCCACTGCACTCCAGCCTGGGCGACAGAGCGAGACTCCATCTCAAAAAAAAAAAAAAAAGAAAATATGAGTGTGTGTGTGTGTGTGTATGAGTGTATAAGTGTGTGTGTGTTTGTTCCTCATTTCTTCTTTTTATGCAAAGGGAGCATACAGTCTACACTGTTCTGCACCTTGCTTTTTTTTACTGGATTTTCCCAGATTTCACTGTATTATCACTGTAGAAAGACATTCCTTATTTTTTTTACAGAGGCACAGCCCTGCTTTGTGTGGATGTACCATAGTTTGTACAGCCAGTCCCCTACTGATGGACATTTGGATTACTTCCAATCTTTTGGAATAACCTTGGCCACATGTCACATTTGTGCCAGTGTAAACTGGGTGTGAATTCCTAGAAGTGGAATTTCTGGGTCAAAGGATAAATGCATCTGTAATTTTTCTAGAAAGTAAATCTTTGTTGAGAAAACTAATGAATGAATTTGATTAAAAAGAGTGAAAGTAAAAGGCTAATATCTAAATGGAGACATAAAACAATTAGAATAAATAAATCTCTTTGTGAAAGAGGCTGATTTAAAACCTTTCTGGTGGCGTTATCTTTAGTCCAGCAATTTTCATTTTCTTGCCTAAAGACAGAATAATTTCTCTTTGGTTTATAAATTAAACATATGACTCACGTCTGTAATCCCAACACTTTAGGAGGCCAAGGTGGATGAATCACTTGAGGCCAAGAGTTTGAGACCAGCCTGGCCAACATGGTGAAACCCCATCTCTACTAAAAATACAAAAATTAGCCAGGAGTGGTGGTGCATGCCTGTAGTCCAAGTTACTGGGGAGGTTGAGGTGGGAGGATTGCTTAAGCCCGGGAGGTGGAGGCTGCAGTGAGCAGAGATCATACCACTGCACTTCAGCCTGGGCAACAGAGCGAGACCCTGTCTCAATAAATACAATACAGTACAATACAATACAATACAATACAATACAATACAATACAATACAATACAATACAGTACAATACAATACAATACAATACAGTACAATACAATACATTATTTAATTAAACATATAATTACAAAATCATGAAATTTTAGAGCTGAAATAAAAACTACCTAGAACAGTCTCCTTAAGGAAACCGAGGCCCAGAAAGGGGAAGGAAGGAACATAAAGACTAAGAAAAGAAACCAAATTCAGTGCAATTCCATGTAATTTAATAAACAGTAAGTGAAAGAGCTTCTTTGTAATAAAGCATGATGCTTGTTTTCAGTTTCTACCAAGAGTCAAACATAGAACTGTACAACTGAGAGCCTTGGAGATACTCGATCAGCAGCGTGTGGTTCAGATCCCTGAGTGCTTTGCTGTCACAGTGACAACTCCTTCAACAGAACCCGGTGTCCATGGACTTTGTTTCACATCTTTTGTGTTATTCTAGGGCATTCCCGTGTAGTCATGATGAGACATTGGATCAGGTGGAGGGTTTGAGTGGCTGTGGACGTCCTGGCTGATGATGTGAGTGGTCACGTTTGCTCAGGATAGTCTGAAGTTACGTGATTGTGGCATTGGAAGGATTCTGTTTGAATTCTGAGCAGGCAATGTGGAGAAGCAAATGGGCTTAGCCCTGCCAACCATGAACTTGGGGGCAAGACCGGGCAAGTCCCTTCTTTCTGGTCCTCCGTGTGTAAAATGAGGAGTTGGACAAGCCCAGAATGGCACATAAATAAATGGCGCCCATGGTATTATTTTATCCTTCTATGCTAATTGCAGACATAACTAATAGATCACTAAACGCTCGTTCTTTACTCCCTTAGCCCACTTCTCAGTAGCGCCTGTCAGCCCCCTGGTGATACAGCATAGCGTCAGCCTTTTACCACAGCTGGTCTGAATGGTTACTTAGGGTTAGCAGGTAGAATACAGGATGCCCAGTTAAATTTGAATTTCAGACACACAAAAAGGATTTTTGCTTTGTTTTTTAGTGCAAGAATGTCCCAAATGTTGCTAAATCTGGCAACCCTATTGCTTAGGCCATTTCAATTATTTCTCTTTTTTTCTGTGTAACTTAACTACCCTCTCTTCTTGACACATCTGGTAGTGCTCATTCCCCAGTGCATTCTATGATTGTTTAAATTCATATTATGACCTAATTTAATTGAAGGTGGTAGAGATTTGGGTAGGAGACTTTTATTTCTGAGGACCATATATTCTGGTAAAAAAAACTCTTTGATGAACCTGTAATCCTATGTATCCATGACTTTATCATTTTCATATCACTTTCTTGACTCTGCCAATGCCTGTACAACTTGTATTATTAACTTAATTAGTATGTTCCTTTAAATTGACTCATAATTTTATCTAAATGCCATGAATGAAAAATCAGTATCATTTACTAAGAAAGTAGTATAAAAGCAAATTAAGGGAAAGCATACCTCTTAAGGTATAAATTGTCATCTGGGGCTCACCTGAAATCACTGGTTATGCTCCCTGGGGTAAAAAGCACACCGCTGACTAATTCAACTCCCTGCTGATTTGGGAATCCCCTCTGTGACTCTGGCAGATGAGCCCTGAGGATCTTCTTGAATACCTCCAGTGCTGGGGAACTCAGTACTTTGCAAGGTTTTGATTCACTCTTGAATACCTTATTGTGAACTGTTTCTTCTTCATATTGACCATATCAGCCTCCCTGAAACAGTTATACATGGACCCTGGTTTTCCCTCTGAGACCCACACAGTAAGTTTGCTCCCTCTGCATTCGTTCATGCATTCATTTATTCAACACATACTTGAGTGCTTATTCTGTGACAGCTTAAGCACAATGACAGTACATGTGATAAGGTCTGATGGGGGTGCAGTGGGGTAGGTACCCCCTGCCTAGACCGGAGGTAGGAAGGTGTGCAGAAAGACTTTTGCAGAGCGGAATGAGGGAGAGCCTGCTTTGGGAAAGAGAAGGCTGGAGTAAGGGGTGAGAGGGGACGCTGGAGCAGTGGAAGAGGTGGAGAGAGAGCAGGCCAGGTGGGCCTCATAATCCTCATCTCCTCATCTTCTATTATAGCACTAGGACTCATTTCCTATAAAACATGTTCATATTCCAAGTTCTCCATGTGTTTACTTATTTATTTTTGAAGTAGGGTCTCGCTGTGTTGCCCAGGCTAAAGTACAGTGGCACTATCACGGCTCACTGCAGCCTTGACCTCCCAGGCTTAAGCAATTCTTCTGCCTCAGCCTCCCAAGTAGCTGGGACCACAGGCATGGCCACCGTGCTTGGCTAATTTTATTTTATTTTTTTCCATAGAGATGGGATTTTGCCAAATTGCCCAGACTGGTCTCCACTTCCTAGGCTCAAGTGGTCCGCCCACCTCAGCCTCCCAAAATGCTGGGATTCAGGCATGAGCCACCGCACCCAGCTCAGTTTATTTTTAACAGAACCCTGGAGAGTTAGGGCAGGATGTATTCTCCCCATTTTACAGGTAAGGAAACTGAGGCCTAGCAGGTTGGTGGTGGGCTTGCAGCTGACCAGAGGAGCTGGGTCTGTGTGTTCCACAGGCACATGACAGCGCTCAGTTCCAGGTGCTTTTGCTCATGCGCAGCCCCAGCTCTGCCCCAGCCCCACTGGTCCTGGATGACCCCCTGCCCTGTGGAATAAAACTTCTCATTCTGGGAAAGCATCTTTGAATCTTTGATCTTGACTCAGCTAAGTTTCCTCTGGACTGACCATGAAGCACATTTCAGAGGTGTGGAGTCTCGTGTTCCACTTTCTTGCTTATGGAAGGCATTGGCTCACAGGGTAAACTGAACCTAGGATGACCCCTTCTTCTGGAGCCCCGGTGTCCCTGGGATTGGGGCTGTGAGGTGCCCAGTGACTGCCATCCCATGTCCTCTGAGTGTCAGTGGGTAGGTGGCTCTCAGGCCTCCTCGGAAAGCTTGGCCTATCTGACTGAATGATTCCTTGGTAGGAGTCTGCTGCTCAGAGCTTTGCTTGGGCTCTGTCTACTCAAGGGGACAGAGGGCCAAACCCTGTTTTCCTCAGCCAGAGAAACCGGTACTTTCCTTCCTCCTCTGCTCTGTTTTGTGTGAGAACTGGGTGAGTTCCTGTCTAGAGAAGACAAGTGTGAAGGCATTTTGTGACCCTCCTGTCTCCCTTTCCCCTCCACTTCTCCCACGGCTACAGAGCAAACTCAGAGACAGCCCTCAATGAGCTCATAGAGAAGTCAGTGAAGTGGGCCTGGCTGCCCGTCACTTCTCAGTGCCTCCCCACAAGGGGAAGAAACAGTGCTGGAAGAACTGAGGGAGAGCAGGGAAGGCTCCCTGGAGGAGGTGTCTGTGAGTGGGACTGGACAAGTGAGTAGGAAGTATGTTCCCAGAAGTAAGAAATGCTGCATCCTGGCTGAGTGCGGTGGCTCACGCCTGTAATCCCAGCACTTTGGGAGGCTGAGGTGGGCGGATCACAAAGTCAGGAGATCGAGACCATCCTGGCTAACACAGTGAAACCCCGTCTCTACTAAAAATACAAAAAATTAGCTGGGCATGGTGGTGACGCCTGTAGTCCCAGCTACTCGGGAGGCTGAGGCAGGAGAATGGCGTGAATCTGGGAGGCAGCGGAGCTTGCAGTGAGCCGAGATCGTGCCACTGCACTCCAGCCTGGGCAACAGAGTAAAACTCTGTCTCAAAAAAAAAAAAAAAAAAGAAAAGAAAAGAAAAGAAAAAAAAGAAAGAAATGCTGCATCCTCTCCTACTCAAAGACTCGAGCTGGGGCCCCAGCACCCCCTCCCACAATAGATGTGATTTCAACTTGCAGACTGATCAGAGGTGCCATATTGACATGAGGAGACATGATTTCTGCAGTGAGGTAATTAAAAGGCAGTTGGCTTCACAGCTGTGATCACACGAGAATGCTTCTTACCCCTAAAGACGTCAGCTGAAAGCCAAGTGCAAAGGAGCCGAGGAAACCAGAGGCTTCTAATGTAATTTGTTAATTTCCTGCATTTGTCACCTGCACAGCTGCGAGTGGAAAATGGAACATTTTACCAGAAGTTTAAGAGAAAATTAAAGACATACATTCTAATTGTACACAATTAGACAAGCAATACAATCATTATTATTTGTTTAATTAACAAACCATTTTAAAATAATAGATTAGAATTTGGAGATCCTGCTTTAGAATGATGTCCCTACGTGGTGGCAGCCGCATGGGTTTGAGCAAATCCTTTCCTTCACTGAGGCTTCTCATCTGTAAAATGGGTACGCTCCTCCCCTGCCTTCCCCAGGGAGGTGGAATAAGGCAGGAAAGGGCTTTGTAAATTAAAAGGCCTTGTGTGATTGCAAGAAATACCATCTAATTCTCCTAACTTAGTTCTTGTAACTTTTAAGTCTAGAAATTGTGATCTACTGTTAGCCCTCATTAATTGGGTGCTTGTGCTATTCCAACCCTCACGACAGCCCTGAAATGGGAATATGCTTGTCTGACCCCGGTCCATTTACAGAGGAGGAGACTGAAGTTCCCAAAGGTGGAGGAGTCTTCTGAGGTTGCATAGGGAGGGGCGGAGATGGCATTCAGACACAGCCTGTCCAAACTGAAACCCAGCATTCTTACCCTTATGAGCCACACTGCTTTCTCAGCATTGACTTGGGTTTGCCATTTCTCTAATTTACTCCCATTTTTGTCTTAAAATAAAAGGATTTGCAGAACTAATAGTTGTTTTCCAATGTTCTTTACATCAAATAATAATAGAAATGTTGAAGAAGGGAGTGAAGAAGGTAATAAAGAATCATAGAATGCCACATAGCAAAAACAATTATATCTTAAGGAGCAAAGCATTAAATGACTTGACAATTTATCATAATAAATAAATGCTGTATCTTAAACTGGGTGATAGGCAGCTGGATATTGGTTTTTCTATTATTCTTTAAAAGTATCTAACGTGCTTATGTATGTAGTTTCTATTTGACAATTAAAGTTTAAAAAGAAAAACATTCTGGATGAAGAATTTTTTAAATATACATATGATTTTGGTTTCATATGTTTTCATTGGACCATCACAGAGAATCAAAAGCATACTAACCCACTGATGAAGTATTATTGTTTTTTCTTTTAAATTTATTTTTTCTTTTCTTTTCTTTTTTCTTTTTCTTTTTCTTTCTTTCTGACAGGGCCTCACTCTCGCTCAGGCTGGAATGTAGTGGCATGATCCTTGCTCACTGTACCCTGAACTCCTGGGCTCAAGCGATCCTCTTACCTCAGCCTCCCAAGTAGCTGGGACTACAGGCACCCACCACCACACTCGGCTAATTCTCTCTTCTTTTAAATTGCCCTGGTTGCCTTCTAGTCTTAGCCTCAGATGCCTCCCTGAGAAGCAGCCTGGAAAATTGGAGAGAGGATTGCATTCTAAGAACAGAAGTCCCAAGCCCTAGCCTTGCCATTTGCTAACATGCGGCTTTGAGTAAGTCACCTGACTGAGTAAATCACCTCTCTGAACATCAGTTTCCTTATCTAAAAAATGAGGGTTAAATAAAGTCTACTCTACTGATATCACGGGTTTTTGTGAAGATCAAAATTAGACTAAAGAAGTAAATATGTTTTGGGAATTGTTGAATCACAGAGAAGAATCATAGCAGTCTGTGGAATGAGCAGGGACTTGTGACGTTAGTCTCCCTGCTCTGCCAGTTGCCTGCTGTGTGATCATGTGCGAGTCAATTATCCTCTCTGAGGCTCAGTGTCCTCATCCAAAAAATGCAGATCAGAATCACAGCTACTTCATAGGGTTGCTTTGCAAGTTAAGTGAAGAAGTGAGTGCTAAGCCCTTCACGCAATGCCTGCTCCACGGTACGTGCTCATTAGTTCACAATTTCATGAAGTCAAATTATCGAAGCTCAGGTCCCAGCTTTGCCTCTTTTTTTCTCTGTTTTTGAGAAGGGGTCTCCTCTGTCACCCAGGCTGGAGTGCAGTGGTACAATCACAGCTTACTGCAGCCTCAACTTCTCAGGCTCAGTTGATTCTCCTGCCTCAGCCTCCCGAGTAGCTGGGACCACAGACATGCACCACATGTCTGACTAAATGCCTGACTAATTTTTTGCGTTTTTTTTTTGTAAAGATGGGGTTTTGCCATGTTGCCCAGGCTGGTCTTGAACTCCTGGCCTCAAGCGATCCTCCTGCCTTGACCTCCCAAAATGCTGGGATTACAGGTGTGCGCCACTGCACCTGGCTGCTTTGCCTCTTACTAGTTATGGGGTCCCGGGCAAGTCATTATACCTCCCTGAGACTCAGTTTCCCCCACAGGAAACAAAGGCAATAATGTCTCCCTTACCTCCCTCACAAATTGTCACAAGTTCCCCATAAGAATGTGCTGAGCGCAGTGGCTCACACTTATAATCCCAGCACTTTTGGAAGCCAAGGCAAGAGGATCACTTGAGGCCAGGAGTTTGAGACCAGCTTGGGCAAAACAGCGAGACCCCTGTCTCTACTAAAAATAAAAAATAAAAAATAATTACCAGGCATGGTGGCATGTGGGTATAATCTCAGTAGAGATAACCCTGTCTACTAAAAACGAAAAAAAAAAAAAAAAAATAGCCAAGCATGGTGGCATGTGGGTGTATAATCCCAGCTACTCAGGAGGTAAAGGCAGGAGGATAGCTTGAGCCCGAGTACCAGGCTGCAGTGAGCTATGATCATGCTACTGTACCCCAGTCTGGGTGACAGAGTGAGACCCTGTCTCTAAGAAAAAGAAAAAAGCCTATGGCCATGGCAGGGGGTGGTAAAAGCCGAACGAACTGCTGTGCATTTCTGAGTAATGAAAAACTAAACCTCATTAACAGAAAAGAGAAATGATTGCTCCCCAAGAGGTTCTAGCCCGGGCTCTCTCTGACTAAAGAGATTTAAAATCTTACAGCAAGTCTATGCACAACACCCCAGAAGGCCTTCTGTTGGAGTGGGGCTTCCAGAACTCACGCAAACGCCAGCCATTCATTTTCCGTTGTTAACTCGGGAAATGCTTTGCAGCCGCTCCACATCACATTAATCTCACCAGAATCTATGTTGAGGCACTTTGTGTCCAAACAGTTTTTCGCCAGGGCTTGGGCACAGCGGCGACCTGGCGCAGACCTGAAGTGGACCCGAGTTCCCAACACACACAGCCCAGGGCCTTTGTATACATCCTGGCACTGGCCACAAACAGTGTTTTGTCAGAAGCTTCCTGAGAAAGTTGCGTTCCATTCATCTTGGCTGAAAGGAACCCTAGATGACAAATACCTCCCTCATTTAATTACAGAAACAGTCAGCAAAGCCGTGGAAAAAGATTAAACCAGCAGAGAAAAGAGCAAGCCTCAATCATTTTCTCATCCCTTTGCATTTGGCCTGAGTTCCTTACCTAGGACTTAGCAACTGTGGCCCCCCTGGTTATACCTGCCTCCTGAAAAAATGGTTTATTTTTGCAGAGAAACTAAACTTGGATGCCCCAAAACAGGTAAAGAATGAATTGCATTTAGGCAAGAATTCGTCAATGGCTTGGAATTTCATAAAGATCCTGAAGCTGGGAGATGCATTTACATTTTTCATCTGGGTTTGTATCTGCAAATGGAAGTGAGGCACAATGGCAATTATCTTAATAAATCAGATTAAATAAAACACACACCCATGCAAGACCAACAGACTCCTTAATCATTTTCTTCGATGTTGGAGAAGCATATATTTTTGTGGTTGCAGAGAACCTTTGAAATCTTTGGTCCAATCCATCACTTTCAGAGATGAGAAAAACAGACATCTAAAAGAAGGAAATGACTTGCCCGTGTTCTGTCAGTTATAGAGACAGAGTTAAGCTCAAGTGTCCCGGCTCCCTAAAGAGGCCTTGTAGCTGCGTGAGCTCCCCACTCCTGTCTGCATTCAGATGCTGCTTGTTAAAGTGGCTCACGGTTCAATATGCAGGTTCAGCGCTCACGAAACAACACAGCAGGCTAGAGGCCTCCAGCTGGAGAGAGATGCTCATGGCTGCCTTCCCATCCCATGCTGCTGGTTAAATGTGTCTCCTCCAAAACTTGCTGTGTTTGAGAGGCCCTGGCAGCTGTGGCATAAATTGTTCCCTCCCTGTTCTACTGGATGACCTTTCCGGGCCACAGTTTTTTCAGGTGTAAAATGGATGATAATTTCTACCTTGGATAGTCTGTCTGAAAGTTTTTGTTTGGTTTGGTTGAGACAAAGTCTTGCTCTGCCACCGAGGCTGGAGTGTGGAGGGCATGATCTCAGCTCACTGCAACCTCTGCTTCCTGGGTTTAAGCGATTGTTCTGCCTCAGCCTCCCAGGTAGCTGGGATTACAGGCGCCCACCACCATGCCTGGCTGACTTTTGTATTTTTAGTAGATACAGGATTTCACCATGTTGGCCAGGCTGGTCACAAATTCCTGACCTCAAGTGATCTGTGTGCCTCGGCCTCCCAAAGTGCTGGGATTACAGGCATGAGCCACTGCCACCCAGCGCTGTCTGAAAGTATCAATCACCAAGTCAGACATGTGTTCATAAAAACTCTCCTTTGGATGGCTTATACTGTGGCTGGCCGATTGGGTGGTTGGTTCATTTCTCCATTCATTCATCCATCCACTGTTAAGCAAGCTTTGCTCTCAGACATGTTAGAGAATGGATTTTTTTGAGTGAGTGTAGGATGAGGAAATAAAAACAAAAATCCTGTCCCCCAGGAAGATTGCAGAGGATGCCCCAGTGCACAACTGTCCAGAAACCCAGTATCTATGAATTCTCTGGCAATCATCATCATAATCATAGGGAGTCCAGGGGACTTTATGCATCTGTAAAGCCCCAGAGTCCACAAAGTTTTTTACATCCTGCCATCACCCCTCCAAAGCAGGGAGGGCAGAGCTCACAATCTTAGTTCTACAGATGCAAGAAGATCTAGTGGCCTAAGTTTGCACAGCTAGGAAAAGAAAGTGTTGAGGTCCAAACCCAAGGTCTTTGGAGTCCAGGGGTCTGAATCACACTCAGCTGCTGCCCGGCTTTGCCAGGATGTCTCTGGGATTCAGGTTGAGGGGCATTTCTGAGGGGCTGTGGTGGTGAGGATGGAGGCAATATGACTTAGCAATACTGGTTCCACTCCATTTCTAAGTAGCATGATCTTAGACAAATTACTTTGTTCTTTTTTTATTGTGATAAAATACACGTAATAAAACTCGCCACATTAACCATTTTAAAGTGGGTTTAAGTGAGTCATTGTCATTGAGTACATTTACAATGTTGTTCAACCATCACCACTATTTAGAGCTGAAATATTTTCATGCTTTCTTGGGCATGAAAGCTTTTGTGCTTTCACCCAAATTTGCTTTGTTGGGCAAGTTTTTTAACCTCTAAGTCTCAGTTTTCGTATCTATAAGCTTTCTAACGGCACCTGCCATAGGGTTGTGGTGAGGATTAGGTGGGATAACTGGGAAGCCTTGGCATAAATAAAAGGTGATGGGTGGGGGGCAGTTATACTAAATTTGTATACTGAGAACTAGGTTATAGGATTTGTACAGGACTGTCTTGACTCTCTAGGATGAAGGACAAAGCTGCTTCACCTTGCCCATATCCTGACTTCAAGGCAACCACTTATAGTGCTTAATTCTTTGTGAATTTGGTCCTTGACACCAAGATTCTGGAGGATTTTGCCACTCCTCTGGCCAGGTGGCCATGGATAGTGCAGGGGAGCCATCAGGCCCTGTGGCCTGGTCATAGGTTGGGTAGTACCTGGATGCCATCATTATCGGAAGCACTCAGGTTAGTTCCTGGAGTGGGAGTGAAAGAACAAGATGCTATTTAAGGATCTTCTATGGGCCAGGATGTGCTCAAGGATTCCCTGGGCAACTGCTCAAGACAAAGAGGATACTGGTGATCCAGGTTTAGCCTGGCTACAGATTGGGGCAAGCAGAGGGGTGGGCAAAAACCCCACTCAGTGCCAGAGCTGGCCAGTATGGGATGAGCTGGGCAGTCTCATACACCAGCCCCCAGAGGCATGGCAGCACCATCACATTAGAGAGCAGTTTGATGGTACCAATCACGAACCTCAAAAACCTTCACACCACCTTGTGGTTTAAATGCCATCTGAACAATGCGAAAGAGGGTGGCGGGCCCTGCCACATATTTGGTTAATTCAGACTAAATTTATTCGCGATTTTTCTAATACTTTTACTAAACTAACCTAAACTTTATCTTTGCAATATTTGAGAACATATGGTTTACTAAATAAATAAATGGCATAAACCAAAAATGAAAAAAAAAAAAACCCAACAAGGGTATTTGGCTACCCAATAAAACATTTGGTACCCAATAAAACATTTTTTTAGCTTTCCTTTGAAACTATAAAAACATGGAAAAGAAGCCAGGCACAGTGACTCATGCCTGTAATCCCAGCACTTTGGGAGGCCAAGACAGGCGGATCACCTGAGGTCAGGAGTTCAAGACCAGCCTGTCCAACATGGTAAAACCCCATCTCTACTAAAAATAATAATAATAAAAAAATTAGCTGGGCATGGTGGCGGGTGCCTGTAATCCCTGCTTGGGAGACTGAGGCAGGAGAATCGCTTGAACAATCGGGAGGTGGAGGTTGCAGTGACCGAAGATCGCGCCACTGCATTCCAGCCTGGGCGACAGAGCAAGACTCCATCTCAGAGAAAACCAACCAACCAACCAAACAAGAAAACATGAAAAAGAAAACACACACATACACACACTCTCAGGGAACCAAGAGACCCCACTACTCATTGATATTCTAGATGTTTAGAAGCTTCATTAATTACAAAGTAGATGGCTCTAGATTGAGAAAATCCTAAGCTTTGCTTCCTGGCATTCCAAACCTTGCCTTATAAGATAACAATTGTGTTGAAAATTAACAGGTAGACCTTTTCCTCTTTCCCCTACAATCTGAGTTAGACTCAGGACTCTTATCAATTAGAAAATTGGACAGCTATTGCCTCTACCTCACAGTTGCTGATCTCTGAGACAACCAAAGTGCTTTTTTATCTTTATTCTCATCTGTCTTTCGCTAAATTCAGACAGAGCTATACATTCCTATGGGGAAAAAACCTGGATAAGCAGAGGAGGGGAGCACGCTAGATGTGAATTTCATTCTGGGAAGCAGGGACTTCCCATGTGAAATTGTCTAGGCAGGAAAGAAAAACCCTAGCAGCAGTGCAGGAAGGGAATTTAATGTGCTGTGTTGATCTAGAGTAGTAGAAAATTGGGCACTGAGGGTAAAAGATGATGTCACTTATTTAATGTAGACCAGCCTAAGGTGAAAGCCTACTAGACACCAAAAGCTGTGCTTAAATACTTATTCTCCAGCCTTCTGAGAAGTATATGCAATTAAAATGTAAATAGAAAACAGGGCCAAGTGCCGTCCACATGTGTGTGGCTCTTGATAAGCCAAGTCTGAAAACACTTACCTTGATTTTGAGGATGAATACATTTAAAACACCTTTGAAAAAGTACTTCAAAAATAATGAAAAAAAGCACAGTATTCAGAAGAAGTGGAGGAAGAGTCCATCTCTGAAAATGATCTATTGTAGGATAAAGAAGAAAACTTTAGAAAGATGTGTAGCCTCCTCAATCATATGCAGTAAAACAGGCTCCATGAAATAGACAACCTGCAATTGGAGGATGGGGTAGAAAGGGAGATGATCATGAAAAATTCATAGGAAACTAAAAATGAATAAGGCTTAAAACTGAGGCTGTTGAAAAGCAAATCAAGCAACTCACAGAACAAAGAACCCAAATAGCTAACATGTCTATGTATCGCCACTCAGCCACATTACAGGCAAAGCACTGCAAAATCAAATAATAATGAAGTACCACTTTATCTCTGAAAGACTAACAAAAATTAGGAAGTCAGATAATATCAAATATTGACCAGGATGTGAAGATATGAGAATACTTATGTCCTACAGCTAGGACTGTGGATGATACAGCCATTTTACCAGAAAATAGTGAAAGCTAATATGCACTTACCCTGTAATAAAATAGAGTAAAATAAGATGCTCTTCTAGATTGAAGAGGACAAAGACTAAGAGATGCAATTATGAAAGAAAATAGGACAGATATAGATTTGAAGAATGAAAAGACAACGTATAGATAATCCTGTGTCCCAGAGGAGAGGCAAGAATATATAGGAATATAAATATAATAAACATACTATATGTGCTGTATTATGTATAATATATACAATATAAGTGTAGTATATATAGTAAATATGCTAAATATATTATAAAAATATAAAATATATAATATACACAATATAATATAGCATAGTCATTTTATATATACTTTTTTTACTGAGTTGGAAATACTTGAGTGTATAGATTGTATACAGGTCATGTATAGGACTCTCTTTGTCACAAATAAAATCAGGAGTGCAATTTTTTTGAATTCCAAGAATAAGGGGAAAAAAAAAATATTTCAGGCCTCCAGGCAGAGGAAACTGGGTACCTACAAATGAACGACAATCAGTGACAATCAAGCCAGCCCCAAATTTCTCCTCTGCATCACTTTGCAGTTTCAAAGCGGAGAAATGATAGCCCAAGAATTGCATGCCCAGGCGAATTCTGCCATGTGTCAGTGCAACACAGGGCCATCCTCAGTAAGTTGTCAACCCTTTATCCTTCTCAAGGTACCTATTAAAAGGTACTCCGGCAGGCTGAGACCAGAGGCAAGATTAATTCACATAGCCAGAACAGAGAAGAGTAGATACAAAGTTGAAAAACAGCAGGAACAAAAGGAAACAAAAAAGGAAAGCATTAAAAAAAAAGAGATGGGCAACGAGATGACAAATGCAAGGCCAAGTATTTTTTTCACTTGTCTTTTTGTTTTAATTAATTTATTTTTTAATTTTCTTTTTTTATTATACTTTAAGTTCTAGGGTACATGTGCACAACATGCAGGTTTGTTACATACATATACATGTGCCATATTGGTGTGCTGCACCCATTAACTCATCATTTACATTAGGTATATCTCCTAATGCTATCCCTCCCCCCTCCCCCCTCCCCACAATAGGACCCAATGTGTGATGCTCCCCTTCCTGTGTCCAAGTGATCTCATTGTTCAATTCCCACCTATGAGTGAGAACATGCAGTATTTGGTTTTCTGTTCTTGTGATAGTTTGCTGAGAATGATGGTTTACAGCTGCATACATGTCCCTACAAAGGACATGAACTCATCCTTTTTTATGGTTGCATAGTATTCCATGGTGTATATGTGCCACATTTTCTCAATCCAGTCTGTCACTGATGGACATTTGGGTTGATTCCAAGTCTTTGCTATTGTGAATAGTGCCACAATAAACATACGTGTGCAGTGTCTTTATAGCAGCATGACTTATAATCCTTTGGGTATATCCCCAGTAATGGGATGGCTGGGTCAAATGGTATTTCTAGTTCTAGATCCTTGAGGAATAGCCACACTGTTTTCCACAATGGTTGAACTAGTTTACTGTCCCACCAACAGTGTAAAAGTGTTCCTATTTCTCCACATCCTCTCCGGCACCAGTTGTTTCCTGATTTTTTAATGATTGCCATTCTAACTGGTGTGAGATGGTATCTCATTGTGGTTTTGATTTGCATTTCTCTGATGGCCAGTGATGATGAGCATTTTTTCATGTGTCTGTTGGCTGTATGAATGTCTTCTTTTGAGAAGTATCTATTCATATCCTTTGCCCACTTTTTGATGGAGTTGTTTGTTTTTTTCTTGTAAATTTGATTGAGTTCTTTATAGGTTCTGGATATTAGCCCTTTGTCAGATGAGTGGATTGCAAAAATTTTCTCCCATTCTGTAGGTTGCCTGTTCACTCTGATGGTAGTTTCTTTTGCTGTGCAGAAGCTCTTTAGTTTAATTAGATCCCATTTGTCGATTTTGGCTTTTGTTGCCATTGCTTTTAGTGTTTTAGACATGCAGTCCTTGCCCATGCCTATGTTCTGGATGGTATTACCTAGGTTTTCTTCTAGGGTTTTTATGGTTTTAGGTCTAACATTTAAGTCTCTAATCCATCTTGAATTAATTTTCATATAAGGAGTAAGGAAAGGATCCAGTTTCAGCTTTCTACTTATGGCTAGCCAATTTTCCCAGCACCATTTATTAAACAGGAAATCCTTTCCCCATTTCTTGTTTTTCTCAGGTTTATCAAAGATCAGATGGCGGTGGATGTGTGGTATTATTTCTGAGGCCTCTGTTCTGTTCCATTGGTCTATATCTCTGTTTTGGTACCAGTACCATGCTGTTTTGGTTACTGTAGCTTTGTAGTATAGTTTGAGGTCAGGTAGCGTGATGCCTCCAGCTTTGTTCTTTTGGCTTAGGATTATCTTGGCAATGCAGGCTCTTTTTTGGTTCCATATGAACTTTAAAGTAGTTTTTTCCAATTCTGTGAAGAAAGTCATTGGTAGTTTGATGGGAATGGCATTGAATCTATAAATTACCTTGGGCAGTATGGCCATTTTCACAAAATTGATTCTTCCTATCCATGAGCATGGTATGTTCTTCCATTTGTTTGTGTCCTCTTTTATTTCACTGAGCAGTGGTTTGTAGTTCTCCTTGAAGAGGTCCTTTACATCCCTTGTAAGTTGGATTCCTAGGTATTTTATTCTCTTTGATGCTATTGTGAATGGGAGTTCATTCATGATTTGGCTCTCTGTTTGTCTGTTACTGGTGTATAAGAATGCTTGTGATTTTTGCACATCGATTTTGTATCCTGAGACTTTGCTGAAGTTGCTTATCAGCTTAAGGAGGTTTTGGGCTGAGACGATGGGGTTTTCTAAGTATACAATCATGTCATCTGCAAACAGGGACAATTTGACTTTTTCTTTTCCTAACTGAATACACTTGATTTATTTCTCTTGCCTGATTGCCCTAGCCAGAACTCCAACACTATGTTGAATAGGAGTGGTGAGAGAGGGCATCCCTGTCTTGTGCCAGTTTTCAAGGGGAATGCTTCCAGTTTTTGCCCATTCAGTATGATATTGGCTGTGGGTTTGTCATAAATAGCTCTTATTATTTTTAGATATGTTCCATCAATGCCGAATTTATTGAGAGTTTTTAACATGAAGGGCTGTTGAATTTTGTCAAAGGCCTTTTCTGCATCTATTGAGATAATCATGTGGTTTTTGTCTTTGGTTCTGTTTATATGCTGGATTATGTTTATTGATTTGCATATGTTGAACCAGCCTTGCATCCCAGGGATGAAGCCCACTTGATCATGGTGGATAAGCTTTTTGATGTGCTGCTGGATTCAGTTTGCCAGTATTTTATTGAGGATTTTTGCATCGATGTTCATCAGGGATATTGGTCTAAAATTCTCTTTTTTGGTTGTATCTCTGTCAGGCTTTGGTATCAGGATGATGTTGGCCTCATAAAATGAGTTAGGGGGGATTCCCTCTTTTTCTATTGATTGGAATAGTTTCAGAAGGAATGGTACCAACTCCTCCTTGTACCTCTGGTAGAATTTGGCTGTGAATCCGTCTGGTCCTGGACTTTTTTTGGTTGGTAGGCTATTAATTATTGCCTCAATTTCAGAGCCTACTATTGGTCTATTCAGGAATTCAACTTCTTCCTGGTTTAGTGTTGGAAGAGTGTAAGTGTCCAGGAAATTATCCATTTCTTCTAGATTTTCTAGTTTATTTGCATAGAGGTGTTTATAGTATTCTCTGATGGTAGTTTTTATTTCTTTGGGGTCGGTGGTGATATCCCCTTTATCATTTTTTATTGCATCTATTTGATTCTTCTCTCTTTTCTTCTTTATTAGTCTTGCTATTGGTCTATCAATTTTGTTGATCTTTTCAAAAAACCAACTCCTGGATTCGTTGATTTTTTGGAGGGTTTTTTGTGTCTCTATCTCCTTCAGTTCTGCTCTGATCTTAGTTATTTCTTGCCTTCTGCTAGCTTTTGAATGTGTTTGCTCTTGCTTCTCTAGTTCTTTTAATTGTGATGTTAGGGTGTCAATTTTAGATCTTTCCTGCTTTCTCTTGTGGGCATTGAGTGCTATAAATTTCCCTCTACACACTGCTTTAAATGTGTCCCAGAGATTCTGATATGTTGTATCTCTGTTCTCATTGGTTTCAAAGAACATCTTTATTTCTGCCTTCATTTCGTTATGTACCCAGTAGTCATTCAGGAGCAGGTTGTTCAGTTTCCATGTAGTTGAGCGGTTTTAATTGAGTTTCTTAGTCTTGAGTTCTAGTTTGATTGCACTGTGGTCTGAGAGATAGTTTGTTATAATTTCTGTTCTTGTACATTTGCTGAGGAGTGCTTTACTTCCAACTATGTGGTCAATTTTGGAATAAGTGCAATGTGGTGCTGAGAAGAATGTATATTCTGTTGATTTGGGGTGGAGAGTTCTGTAGATGTCTATTAGGTCCGCTTGGTGCAGAGTTGAGTTCAATTCCTGGTTATCCTTGTTAACTTTCTGTCTCATTGATCTGTCTCATGTTGATAGTGGGGTGTTAAAGTCTCCCATTATTATTGTGTGGGAGTCTAAGTCTCCTTGTAAGTCTCTAAGGACTTGCTTTATGAATCTGGGTGCTCCTGTATTGGGTGCATATATATTTAGGATAGTTATCTCTTCCTGTTGAATTGATCCCTTTACCATTATGTAATGGCCTTCTTTGTCTCTTTTGATCTTTGATGGTTTAAAGTCTGTTTTATCAGAGACTAGTATTGCAACCCCTGCTTTTTTTTTGTTCTCCATTTGCTTGGTAGATCTTCCTCCATCCCTTTATTTTGAGCCTATGTGTGTCTCTGCGTGTGAGATGGGTCTCCTGAATACAGCAAACTGATGGGTCCTGACTTTTTATCCAATTTGCCAGTCTGTGTCTTTTAATTGGAGCATTTAGTCCATTTACATTTAAGGTTAATATTGTTATGTGTGAACTTGATCCTGTCATTATGATATTAGCTGGTTATTTTGCTCGCTAGTTGATGCAGTTTCTTCCTAGCATCAATGGACTTTACATTTTGACATGTTTTTGCAATGGCTGGTACCTGTTGTTCCTTTCTATGTTTAGTGCTTCCTTCAGGATCTCTTGTAGGGCAGGCCTGGTAACAAAATCTCTAAGCATTTGCTTATCTGTAAAGGATTTTATTTCTCCTTCACTTATGAAACTTAGTTTGGCTGGATATGAAATTCTGGGTTGAAAATTCTTTTCTTTAAGAATGTTGAATATTGGCCCCCACTCTCTTCTGGCTTGTAGAGTTTCTGCCGAGAGATCTGCTGTTAGTCTGATGGGCTTCCCTTTGTGTGTAACCCGACCTTTCTCTCTGGCTGCCCTTAACATTTTTTCCTTCATTTCAACTTTGGTGAATCTGACAATTATGTGTCTTGGAGTTGCTCTTCTTGAGGAGTATCTTTGTGGTGTTCTCTGTATTTCCTGAATTTGAATGTTGGCCTGCCTTACCAGGTTGGGGAAATTCTCCTGGATGATATCCTGCAGAGTGTTTTCCAACTTGGTTCCATTCTCCCCATCACTTTCAGGCACCCCAATCAGATGTAGATTTGGTCTTTTCACATAATCCCATACTTCTTGGAGGCTTTGTTCATTTCTTTTTACTCTTTTTTCTCCACACTTCTCTTCTCACCTCATTTCATTCATTTGATCTTCAATTGCTGATAATCTTTCTTCCAGTTGATCGAGTTGGTTACTGAAGCTTGTGCATTTGTCACGTATTTCTCGTGTTATGGTTTTCATCTCTATCAGTTCTTTTAAGGTCTTCTCTGCATTGATTATTCTAGTTATCCATTCTTCCATTCTTTTTTCAAGGTTTTTGGTTTCTTTGCGCGGGTTACATAGTTCCTCCTTTAGCTCTAAGAAGTTTGATTGACCGAAGCCTTCTTCTCTCAACTCATCAAAGTCATTCTCCGTCCAGCTTTGTTCCGTTGCTGCCGATGAGCTGCGTTCCTTTGGAGGGGGAGATGCGCTCTGATTTTTTGAATTTCCAGCTTTTCTGCCCTGCTTTTTCCCCATCTTTGTGGTTTTATCTGCCTTTGGTCTTTGATGATAGTGACGTACTGATGGGGTTTTGGTGTGGGTGTCCTTTCTGTTTGTTAGTTTTCCTTCTAACAGTCAGGACCCTCAACTGTAGGTCTATTGGAGTTTGCTTGAGGTCCACTCCAGACCCTGTTTGCCTGGGTATCAGCAGCGGAGGCTGCAGAAGATAGAATATTGCTGAACAGTGAGTGTTGCGTCTGATTCTCGCTCTGGAAGCTTCGTCTCAGGGGTGTACCCCGCCGTGTGAGGTGTGAGGTGTCAGTCTGCACCTAGTGGGGGATGTCTCCCAGTTAGGCTACTCAGGGGTCAGGGACCCACTTGAGCAGGCAGTCTGTCTGTTCTCAGATCTCAACCTCTGTGCTGGGAGATCTACTACTCTCTTCAAAGCTATCAGACAGGGACATTTACCTCTGCCGAGGTTTCTACTGCTTTTTGTTTAGCTATGCCTTGTCCCCAGAGGAAGAGTCTACAGAGGCAAGCCGGCCTCCTTGAGCTGTGGTGGGCTCCACCCAATTCGAGCTTCCTGGTGGCTTTGTTTACCCACTTAAGCCTCAGCAATGGCGGGCGCCCCTCCCTGAGCCTGGCTGCTGCCTTGCAGTTAAATCTCAGACTGCTGTGCTAGCAATGAGGGAGGCTCCGTGGGCATGGGACCCCCTGGGCCAGGTGTGGGATATAATCTCCTGGTGTGCTGTTTGCTAAGACCCTTGGTAAAGCGCAGTATTAGGGTGGGAGTTACCCGATTTTCCAGGTGCTGTGTGTCTCAGTTTCCCCTGGCTAGGAAAAGGGATTCCCTTCCCCCTTGTGCTTCCCAGGTGAAGCGATGCCTTGCCCTGCTTCAGCTCTGCCTGGTTGGGCTGCACCAGCTGACCAGCACCAATTGTCCTGGCACTCCCCAGTGAGATGAAACCTGGTACCTCAGTTGAAAATGCAGAAATCACCCGTCTTCTGTGTCACTCATGCTGGGAGCTGGAGGCTGGAGCTGTTCCTATTTGGCCATCTTGGGCGTGTCCCCCCAAGGCCAAGTATTTACTACAGCAGTAAACATACATATTTTAAAATCTGTCCGTATGTTCTTTTCAAGATATGTATTTAAAAATGATCTTAATAGAATACGAATAAAAGGAGGTAAAAAAGTGACAGGCAAATGCAAGCAAAATTACAGTAAGGGTTGCCATATTAATAACAAGCGAGATACAGTATCAAACAAAAAGCAATAAAATGACAAAGAGGTTTATTTTACCTTGATAAATATTTCAATCTTCACTCGCTCAATGAATATCTATTAAGTGCCTGTTATTTGCAGTAGGCAAAAGTCTACGTTGCTGAAAAATGAAGATATAATTGTGATGAACATTTATGCTCAAAACAAGAAAAAAGGAACACATATAAAGCAAAAACAGTTGAAATACATGAAGAAATGGTCTGAGACAATAGAGAAAAATTTAACAAACTTCTCAGCCTTTGATAGATGAAGTAAACAAAAATACAAAGCATATGATAATATAATTAGTTTGGTTATATCTATTATGCATAGGTAGTCTAATAAAGAATTCTATAGCTTATGACTAGAGATTTCATCTTTTTTCCAGCCACCATGGAACTTGTACAGAAGTTGATTGTATAATAGGCCACAAAGAAAATCTCAATAAATTCCAAAAGCAGACACTGCACTTGCCAAATTCTCAAAATAATGCAATAAAACTAGAAATTATAACAAAACGATAAATTAAATTTTAAAATACTCTCCGAATAAATCCTTGGCTAGGAATTAACTTAGAGCCTCAATCACAATCTGTTCATTATGCGAAACAAGGCAGGAGAGCTCAGAAAGCTTGGTCTCCAAGTTAGGGCCCTAATGCTCACAGCCCTGGTGGTGCCAGATGCTGGGTGACTGAGATAGGGGAAGAAGGCCTGGGGAGCATGTAGGAGGCAGGTAGGTAGTCATCCATGGGAGCAAGTGCACTAGTGTTATGGTCCTGTAGACCCGGGTTCAAGTCCTGCTTCCACCTCTTATTAGCTATAGTGGAATTTTGAGATCACATTTTGGGGCTGCAGTCTGCTTATTCAAAACCAGCGGTGTTGAACTGCATCTGTGGCCCTCAATCCTCACTGAGCATCATAATCACCTGGAAAATTTTTAAATAATACTGATGCTTGGGCTAGATGCCCAGAGATTCTGATTCAGTTAGTTTGGAGTGGGACCAAGTCATCAGTATTCTTTAAAACCTCCCCAGATAACTCCAGTGTGCTGAGAACCCCAGAGCTAGATGATTTCTCAGATGTCTGTTAGTTCTGAAGTCCAGCAGTACTACTGGGCACCTGCAGTTTTTGCCCATGGAAGAAAGTTTCAGGAGACCAAAGCCAGAGGAACAGTGACGCAAAGCAATCTAATCAAAGCGTGCATTATCTCAAATGGTGCAGAAAATGTCAGCGCCAGTTAATATTTTGCACCCAACATGATTTAGACCCGGGGCACATATTGTACTCCAAGCCTATCGTAAACACAATGGGCCATTTATTCACTGAACAGTAACCACGGTAATTACCCACAGGGAAAACATATGAGGTTGTTCAAGCAACAATTAATTGTGGACCTGGAACTAATGGGACAATAACGGTAAAGTAGCAACCAGAGTGTGATTCAGAAATCACATCAGAAAACCAATATTTTCCAAATTGTATTAGATAAGCATTTTGGGGGATGTGGTGGTATATATGATGTCCCTGTCCTGAAATAGTTGCTCCCAGGTTTTTCTAATACCTCCTTCCCCTACTTGTGAGCATAGGAGGCTTGCAGTGTTGTTTTAATCTCGTGAGAAGAATCACAGACAGTAGGTTTGAGGGGACTGTAGAGAGCTTCTATTTCCCGCACTCACTATGGGACCTCAATGTCACCTGAAGGCAGGTGCGCAGACCTTGATTTGGTTGGAATGATCTTCTTTGTTAGTCTGATGGAAGCCACTGATTCTTTTTTTCAGAAAAATGTGCATGTCTGTCTGCACATACATGGCCATGCAAATGCTTTCCTACAGTTTTTAGGAGATTCACAGACACTTTGAAGCCCTTCTGTTCTCACTAGGTTGTGGTCCAGTCTCTGCTTGCACACCTCCAGACACAGGGATCTCACTACTTCTGAGGGCAGGTTTTCCATGGCCAGACAACTCTAATGTGAGTGTTCCTCAGTGTGTCCAGTTGAAATTTCTCTCTCTCATTAGTCCTCTTCTACCCAGAATCTTTGAACATTGACAAAAGTCATTCTACCCTTGACCTTTACCGGTCTTGGGGTGTCTCTATCTTTGTTGGATCTTAGAAGTTGGTTTCTACAGGGGCTCTGTAGCTTCAGGTAATGGCTGAATTACTGTTGTGTGGTCAGCTCCAATAGATAGCAGATCCAGCAAGTCTAGATAGTGGCTGTCTACCCTCTAAACCAGACATGGAAGGGAACAAATCTCTACTGCCCCCCACAAACTTTTGTAAGGGGAAAGTGGTTCTAGGGTGACAGAAGAAGCAATAAAGCAACTTCACCTGGAGGCTGAAGGTACCAGATGTCGTTTCCCCGGATGCTGAAATTGGACCCTAGGATGTATCAAATCCAGAGCTCCTGCTGGGATAAGCAAGGGTTCGGGGGGATGGCTGGTGGCAGCAAAGACTGAGCTTGCTTCATCCTTGCTCTCTCTGGGTCAAAGGTTTGAATGAAACCTTTTTTAAAAGAAGAGAAGGAGGGAGGGAGGGAGGAAGGAAGGACAGACAGACTAGAAGAAACCATGGAGAAATTATTTTATAATCTCAGAGTAAGAGAGGCCTTTCTTAAATATGACACAAAACTTGAAGTCATAAAGGAAAAAAACTGATAAATTCATCCTCATTAAAAAAAACATGTCTACATGGAAATGGCACTATAAACAACATCAAGAAACAAAGTACAAACTGGGAGAAAAATTAGCAACTTATAAAGGGTTAGTTTTCTTAATATAAAAGATCATTTCTATAAACTGATAAGGAAGACTACAAGTCAAATTAGAAAACAAGCAAAAAATGTAAACTGTTTCCAGAAAGGAACTACCATTACTTTTACACATAGGAAGAAGCTGGGTGCGATGGCACGCCTGTAGTCATAGCGACTCAGGAGACTGAGGCCAGAGGCTTGAGCCCAGGGGTTCAAAACCAGACTAGGCAACATAGACCCCTTCTCTAAAAAGATTTTTAAATTAGCTAGGCATAGAGGCATACCCCTATAGTCCTAGCTACTCCGGAGACTGAGGCAGGTGGGGATCGCTGGAACCCAGGAGTTCCAGGCTGCAGTGAGCTATGATAGCACCACTGTACTCCAGTCTGGGCAGCAGAATGGACCCTGTCTCTAAATAATAAATAAAATTTTAAAAAGTAGAAGAAATACTCAACCTCATTCATACTAAGAAAAATGCAAATTAGAACTATAACAAGATACCATCTTTTCACCATCATACTGCAAAGATCAAAAACTATGATAACTACCTTCTGTGGCTCAGGCTAAGGGAAGGAACAGAGATCAGAGGAAGTGTTATGGAAGAGGTGACATTTAGGTTGGGCCTTCAGGGACAGACAATTAAAATCCAATTTAACAACTTAACTGGCACTTAAAAGAAAAAGAAGAAATAATAAAGAGATCGATGGACAGCTTTGACTACCAAGTGTAAATTAAAATACACACACATAAAATGTAAAGGCAAACACAAACTGAGATATTTGCAACAACTATAATAGCCTGAGTTTGAATGCTATACATATAAAATATCTTCATTAAATTCAATCAGAAAAGCATTAGAATACCACTCAAAAAATAAACAAAGGACATGAAAAAGTAATTGCTAAAATAGGATATGCTACTAGTTAATAACCATAGGAAAAAGTTCAGCATTATCTATAATCATGAATGCGATATGATTCAGGGTTTTATTTGGTGATAAATCATTATAAAATTAGAATAACATTTTTTACTCCCTCTGTTGGCAAAGATATGGTGAGATTGGCCCTCTAATCATTCTTGGCTAGTAAATTTGCAAACTGATAAAATATTTTTTGGAAATAAGTATAAATCTTTAAAGACTCATATTCTTTATCTGGGAAATTTTACATCACAGATTCTATCTTACGGAAACATCCCAAAATATAGAACAAAAAATGCTATGTACAAAGATGCCTGTAGAATAATATGATGATAATGACAAATTAGAAATAATAGAAATAACCCCAAATTAGAAACGATTCAGTAAATTATGGTATATTCATATGCTGGAATATTGTGCAGCTATTATAATGTTTGCAAAGAGTTTTTAAGGATACTGGTAAATGGGGAAAAACAGTTCAATTGTGCATGTAGAATGATTTCAGGATCTTTTTTAAAAATCCAATCACAGTGCATAGAAAAAGGACTGGGAAGGAATAGACGATAACATGAATGATGGTTCTTTAGGGAAGGGTAGATCATTGGCTATTTTTTCCCTTCTTTCTTCTTATTTTGCATTTTTAAACCTTCCCTTCCATTATGGTATGTTACTCTTACAATAAAAAAGTTTTAAAAATATCTGTCCCCATGTGTTTATGCTCCAAGTTGAAACTAACAGTCTCTATTCCAGTAGGAAAGACGCTGGGTCACAGCTGCGAGGCTCATCAGTAACAAGTATTGTCTCTTTTGTGTCTTTCAGCTTTCTTTTGCTGCAACCACGCCTGTTCTAGCCGATAAGAAAAAATACCCTTATTTCTTTCGGACCGTCCCATCAGACAACGCGGTGAATCCAGCCATTCTGAAGTTGCTCAAGCACTACCAGTGGAAGCGCGTGGGCACGCTGACGCAAGACGTTCAGAGGTTCTCTGAGGTACGCTCGGCTCGTGTGGACACGGCCTCCCTTACTGCTTGCTGCTGTCATCTAGCAAGAGGCAATGTGGCTTAGTCAGGGATGGGTACTGTCACAGGGCTTTTAAGCAAGTGTTGGTTAGTGCGATCAAAGCTGTTTCACCGTTGACAAAATAGAGCTGGTAGCTGAGGAATTTCACTGTGCATGGGACTGGTGGAAACCATCATCAGGAGTGGACCTTCCCTGTCATTCTTTTTCTTGGCTACATCGTGTGGCTTATTCCCTCAGTGCCCCTGTGGGCTTGTCATTGTTATTGATGCTGTCATGACCATCTAAGATCACAGAGTTCCACCAGGGGGTGTTCACCTGTGAGGAGAGTTTGGGGGAAGGGCTGGTTTGGACCGAAGATGCCAATGTCTTCTTGGATGGGGTAGAGTTTTGTTTGTTCTAAATGACTTACAAACACACCTTAATACATGGCAGGTGATTTTTTTGTTTTGTGTATGTGTTTTGTGGTGGAAAAAAAAAAAGCCAAAATAGAGGTAGGAAAAATGTAAACGTGTTGCTTTGCCCCAAGCCACCTAAATCATGCTTTCTCTCTGAAAGTTAACTCCGGCTTTCACTTTGGGGTTCATCTGCCTAGAACTTTTTCAATGTATTTGTTTTAAAGCCAAATGACTTCATACCATGTATATTCTTTTTTCACTTTACAACAGATCTTAGAAGCCTTGATTAACCTCATGGTTTAAAGGGACCTGGTGTTCTGTCAGATGGGTATATCGTAACTTACTGAGCCAGCCCCTCTGAACGTTGACCACTTTTCAATGGCACAGCCATACTCTCATGCCTAGGTGTGCGTCTCGGCAGTAGACTTCTAGAAGTGGAATTGCTGGGCCATTTAAAATTTTGAGAGGGACGGACCTCCAAAAAGGCAGTTCTAATTTCTAGTCCCACCAACAGCATTTGAAAATTCCCATTTTCACATATCCTTACTAACAGTGGATATTAGCAAATATTTGAAACATTAGCCTCACTCAGATGAGTACAAAATGACCTGTCTCTTTTCCCATTTGCTTTGTGCCTCCCACTTTCCTTTCTGTTCCCATGCGTGCTTTTGATACTTGGAGCCTCCAAAAACACAAGACAAACCAAGTGTTCTTAGCAGCCCAAGAGAAACAAACTTTAGCTGTGTGGAGAATTTCCATGTGTGAGTCAGGGGTCTAGACGGACCTCAGCGGGAGCGGTGGGGGGAGACACACAGCCTCTTTACCAGCCTGGCAATGGGGAAAGGCCAGGCAGGGTGGCAAGAAAGTTGGGAGCAGAGCAGGGCTGGTAATCAGCAGACCTGGTTTCCACTCCAGCTCTGCACTTACCTTCTGAGGTTCTTGCCCCCTGTCTCTTCCATGGGAAAGAGAGACCACTTCATACATTGGCTGTGTGACCTTGGAGAAGTTACCTCACTTCTCTGAGCTCCGATTCCTCACCTGTAAAATGGGGACAATAACCTCTTGCATGCCTCCCTGCAGGGCTTCTGCCAAAATCCAATGAGTAATGGATTTGAAAGAGCTTTGTAAACTGTAAAGTTCATACACAGAGAGGGTTGTTTCTGGAGGTGCTTGAAAAGTGGAAGTGTTTGGCCCCACTGTCTGTGGGTATCCAAACAAGGCAAGCTTTTCCCAGGCAAGACTGCTCCTCACCTTCCCACCTCTCTGTTTCTCAGCCCCTAGGAGGAGGCACAAAGGGAACTTGACCTCCAGCGGGAGTGACTCATTGCCAAACGCTAAAGAGGTTTTTGCTGAAAGGCCGCCTTCGTAGAGAAGCGAGAAATGTTCTAAAATGAGAGTGAAACAGGTGGATGGTGGAGGATAGGAAGGACTCATCCCATGGCCCCATTAACAATGGACTTCGCCAGGATTTGGAGAAATCTGCTTTTTTCTTTTTCTTTTTTTCTTTCTTTCTTTCTTTCTTTTTTTTTTTTTTTTTTTGAGACAAAGTGTCGCTCTGTCGCCAGGCTGGAGTGCACTGGCGTGATCTCGGCTCACTGCAACCTCCACCTCCTGGGTTTAAGTGATTCTCCTACCTCAGCCTCCCGAGTAGCTGGGACTACAGGCACGTGCCACCACACTCAGCTAATGTGTGTATTTTTAGTAGAGACGGGGTTTCACCATATTGGCTAGGATGGTCTAGATCTCTTGACCTCTTGAACTGCCCACCTCGGCCTCCCAAAGTGCTGGGATTACAGGCATGAGCCACCGTGCCCGGCCAGACCTGATTTTTTCTAATAGCATGTTTGGCTGTCAGAGTCTGAAGGACCCTTAGAGACATATCTCCTACCCTCTTCATTTTGTAGAGGAGAAACTAAGGCCCAGAGAGGGAAGGGGACAAAGTTCAAGGTGTCAAGGCACCTCTGAAGTCATGAAAGATTGTTCACAGAAAAGTCAGGACTAAATTTTGGGGTCCTGAACCCCTCAGTTCAGACTTCCCATTGCTCCTTCTTTTCTTCTCTAGCTTCCCGGAATTGCATGGGAACTACCTGCCGGCAGCCTCAAGAGGTTTGAAATTCCCACCAGACTGGGTCTAAAGAGGGTAAATTGTGGGCCTTGACATTGGTTGGGTGCCTTATAGATTCCCAAAAACTCTCACAGACAGCCACCCTGTAAGGAGGAGTGATGGTTCCCATTTTACAGATGGGGAAACTGAGGTTTGCAGAGGGTGGGAGGCCTCTTGCCCCAGGGCACATGCTGGTAAAGAGCCCAGGCAGGGCTGGAAGCTGTACCGTCGGGCTGTTGTGTGTCCTCGCTACATGGTCCTCACTGGGTAATCTCAGGTCTTGACTGTTGGGTAGCACATCTTTCCCCTTGCACAGCCGTGTCGGGGCCCTCAGCCAGGGTTTCAGGGCATCTCAGTGGGAAACCTCTCTTCCCGAGGACAGGATGCTGCTTGCTGGTATTGCTGGCAAGGACCCCTCTTGATTTAAATCTCTCAGCCCAGCTGACTCCTCTCTGTGCCCAAGGGCTTTGGCATCCCTCTCTCAATGTCTGGGCTGCATCACTGGAGTGCAGGCCCTGGAAACTTGCCAGGGGCTAACAGCTTTTCATGAGTGCAAAGGAAACTGGATTCCTTTTATGAAACTGGTCGATCAGCAGCGTCAAGCACTTCTGTTCCGGACTGGTGCACTGGAAGGAATGTCAAGTGAAAGCAATCCTGAAGTCGGAGGGGGTGGTGGAGGGGCTTTACTCCCACGGAGCTTATTATTGTGGCATTGGGACGGTGGAGGGGATAGAGGGCTGAGGGCCATCCTACCTAGGGACCAGCTGCTCCTGTGAGAACCCCCAGCCCCTCAGATTCAAGGTAAATGCATGGTAACCCAGAGGCTGCTCAGGACTTGGGTCCGAGGTACTGATCTCTAGGCCCACTTTGGCCAAGCATGGCTGTGTGACCCCAGGCAATTCACTTTCCCATGCTGATCCTAGGATGTATCAGATCTAGAGCTGCTGCTGGGACCAGGTTTCCATGGAGAGAATTGGTGGCTGGAAAGTTTCAACTTGCTCTGCCATGCTCCCTCTGGATGAAAGATGTAAATGAAACCAAAGAAGGAGGACTTGGTACCAGATGGGCTGATCTCTGAGTCCAGATTTGCTAAGTGATGACTGTGAGATCCTAGTCCTCGTAGAGATCCAGTTTTCCCTTGTGTAAAATGGGACTATTTATCCTACCTCGCAGGTACTGAAGATGAGATGGTTACGTGAGAAAACAGAAATGAAAGATCTGTGCATAGTAGGTGCTCACTAAATAGCCATTTGTTTCTCCAGGGATTCATGGGGCAAACTGGGAATGCATGTCCGTTCACTCAAAAAATCAGTGTGGCCTCCTATGTGCCATGGTCTGTGATAGGCCCTGTGCTGTGGAGGACCAGAGATCAATGACACTGGCTGGGGGTGAGTGGTGAGGCTTCCTACATTGAGTTCTCAACTCTGGCTCCTTGCTAGAATCGCCAGGGAAATTTTGTTTTTAATACAAAATAAAATGTGCATTTTTGGATTTTCTTCCGTTTCCTTTTCTTCATTTGTAATACCCTTACTGAGATATAATTTACATATCATATAGTTCATCTGTTGTTAATATACAATTCAATTATTTTTTATAAATTTTTTATGTTGGCCAGGTGTGGTGGCTCATGCCTATAATTCCATCAGTTTGGGAAGCCACAGCGGGAGGATTGCTTGAGCCCAGGAGTTCGAGACCAGCCTGGACAACATGACAAAACCCTGTCTCTACAAAAAGAATACAAAAAATTAGCTGGGCATGAGGGTGCGCACCTATAGTTCCAGCTACCTGAGAGGCTTGAGCCCAGGAGTTCAAGGCTGCAGTGAGCTATGATTGCACTACTGCACACTTTTTGGGAGACAGTGAGACCCTGTCTCAAAAAAAAAAAGAAGTATGTATTTGTGCAACCATCGCCACAATCCAGTTTTAGAACACTTCATCACTCTAAAAACTCCCATGTGCCCATTTGTAGTCAGTTCCACCCCCCAGCCCCAGGAATAGTTTTACCTTTTCTGGAAATTTCCTATAAATGGGATTAAAGAACACGCAGTCTTCTGCGTCTGGCTTCTTTCACTTAGTGCAGTGTTTGAGGCCCATCATGCTGTGGCATGTGGCAGTGGTTTGTTTCTTTCCACCGCTGAGTGGTAATCCCCTGTACATCTGGGGAGCCTTGAAAATCCTGATGCCCAGGTCATCCCCAGAGCAATCACGCTGAATGACCCTGGCATTGGAGCCTGTCCAAGCTCTCCAGGTGGCTTCAGTGTGCCGCCAGCGTTGAGAACCCCTGTTCTGCATAATTGGCTGGGAGTCAGGAGCTCAGGGTGGAAGTGACGCCCTCTGGTGGTGGGAGACCTTGAGCTCAAAGTAGCCCCAATCTACCTGGTGGCCTCCGTCTACTTGGTGGCCCTCAGCAGGCCTGGGGACAGAGGAGCAGGATGGAGAAGGTGGAGGGAGGCCTTGATCCAGCACTGGGGCCCCACCAGATGGAAGACAACAGTGGGGGTGTGAAGAGTTGGGGTGGTCCACGAAGTCTGGGTTGGAGAGGGATAGGCAGGCCAGTAACCCGTGTGCACATTGAGGGGCTGCAGTAAGGAGCTGGAGCGTTGGGAGGCTGTGGACAGAGCCAGAAGAGGAGCATAAGTACTGAGAGGCCAGGCCCTGGTGATGTGTGAAGACCCCTTGTGGCATGGAGGTGCCGGTCACTGGAATTCAGGTCAAGGAGCTGAGAGGCCATTGTGCTGAGTGCCGTTACATGGGCACTGCAGGCCCAGGAGGGAGATAGAGCTTGGGGTGGAGAGGAAGGCAGTGGGCAGGGGATGCCTAGGAAGACAGCAGAGGGAGGCAGGGGCATTTGGGTCTCTCTCCCTTTTCAAGTCTTATGATCTACCCAGCCATCCTCACCAAGTTATTCTTTGGGCTCTCAATTCTGTGTTGCAGTTAACCAACTAAGTGCTTAAGTGCCCATAAGCCAATCACTTGCCGTCTCTGGGTCTCAGATTCCCCTTCTGTAAGCTAAGAGAATTGGGCCAGATGACCTCTAAGATCCCTCTTAGCTCAAAGAATTTTGGATTCTAGGATGTGAGCTTATGGAGACCTGGCCTTTGACCCTGATCCTGCCACTCCCAGTGACATGGCCATGAGAATTACCTAGCCTCTTTGTGCCTCTGTTTTGTTTAAGAGACTACTTTTAGAGGATTTTAGATTCATAGCAAAACTGAGAGGAAGGTACAGAGATTTCCCATATGCTCCCTGCCCCCACATAGGCACAGCTTCCTCATTGTCACCATCCCTGTCAGAGTGGCCCATTTGTTACAACTGATGAATCTCCATTGACACGGCATCATCACCCAGACTCTAGAGTTTACATTAGGGTTCACTCTTGGTGGGGTATGTTGAATGGTTTTGGACAAATGCATAATGACATGTATTCATCATTATAGTATCAGAGTATTTTCACAGCCCTAAAAGTCCTCTGTCTTTTTACCGATTCCCCATAGTTTGCCTTTTCCATAATGTTGTTTAATTGGAATCATACAGAATGTAGCCTTTTCAGATTGGCTTATTTCCCTTCTTTAATATGCATTTAACTTTCCTCCATGTCTTTTCATTGCTTGATAGCTTGTTCAGTTTTAGTGCTGAATTAACACAGCTGTCCCTTAGGAACCATGGGGGATTGATTGGTGCCAGGACCCCCGGGGGTACCAAAATCTGAGGATGCTCAAGTCCCTGATATAAAATGGTGTCGTGTTTGTATGTAACCTATGCACATCCTCCCATATTCTTTAAATTATCTCTAGATTACCTTTAATACCTAATACAGTATAAATGCTAGGTAAATAGTTGTTACACTGCATTGGGTTTTTCTGCGTGTTATTTTTTGTTGCTCTGTTGTTATTTATTTATTTTTAAAATATCCTCCATCCTGACTGAGTGTGGTGGCTCATGCCTGTAATCCCAGCACTCTGGGAGGCTGAGGTGGGCAGATCACCTGACGTCAGGAGTTCAAAACCAGCCTGGCCAACATGGTGAAACTCCGTCTCTACTAAAAATACAAAAAAAAAAAAAAAAAAAAAAAATTAGCTGGGCATGGTAGCGGGTGCCTGTAATCTCCGCTACTTGGGAGGCTGAGGCAGGAGAATCACTTGAACCTGAGAGATGGAGGTAGCAGTGAGCTGAGATGGCACCACTGTCCTCCAGCCTGGCAACAGAGTGAGACTCTGTCCCCTCCCTCCCACAACCCCCTTGCCCCCCGCCGAAAAAAAAAAAAATCCTCACTCCATGGTTGGTTGAATCCATGGATGAAGAGCCTGTGGTTACCAAAGGTCAACAGTATCCATTGTCAGGATGTACCACAGTTTATCCATTCACCTACTGAAGGATATCTTGGTGACTTCTAAGTTTTTGCAATTATTAATAAAGCTGCTCTAAACATCCATGTGCAGGATTTTGTGTATACATCAGATTTCAGCTTCTTTGGGTAAATACCAAGGAGTTCCATTGCTGGATCATCTGGTAAGGGTATGTTTCATGTTGTAAGAAAACGCCAAACTGTCTTCCAAAGTGGCTGTACCATTTTGCATTCCCACTAGCAATGAATGAGAGTTTCTGTCACTCCCCATCCTCTCCAGTATTTGGTATCGTCAGTGTTCTGGAGTTTGGCCATTCTAATAGATATGCAGTGGTATCTTGTTTTAATTTGCATTACGCTCATGTCATATGATGTGGAGCATCTTTTCATAGGCTTCTTTGCCATCTTTTTTTCATCTGAGCATAAGGATAATAATAGCACCTACCTCTTAGGGTTTTTGGGAGGATTCAATGTGTTAGGATACTTAAAGTCCGAAGAAAAGTGCCTGGCTCATCCTTAACGCCATGCAAGGGGCAGCTGTTGTTTTTATTATCATCCAGAATCAGGTTCCTTAGCCTGTGGCTGGCCCCCATTCAGGAGCCCCACTGCATGGCTGAGTTTCTGTGCCTGCCATGAGCATGGCTGCCTTTCCCTTTTCTCCCTCCAAGCTCCAAGACTCCCCACCTAGTCACTGGTCCTCAGTGATCTCAAGGCTTCTGAGGCTGACCTTTCCGTACTGATGACCTCTCTCAAGTGGCAGACCCCACTGAGGTGAGGCCCTTAATCTGCCCAAGACCAAAAGGTCACCAGCTGCAGAGTTTCCTCTTCAAAGCACCTGCCCTTTCAGGCCCTCCAGGGCCCTGCCTAGCCCTTTGAAACCTTCCCCCCTTGCTAAGTTGCCATCTGCCCCACCAAAAGGGCCTCAGGTCAACTCCTCTAAAGTTACTACTTACTCTTCCAGAGTAGTTGCCTGGGAGACACTTCTGCAGGGAAGGACAGGGAGATCCTGGGCTTGCATCTGATCTAGAAGCCACTCTTGTTAGAATCATCATCCTCTCTTGCTGCTCTGAGCAGGAACAAGCTCCTTAGCATGGCTAGAGACCCTTTATGGTCTCCCTGAGGCCTCCTCCTCTGTCTCACCTGCAGTCCCTTCTTCCTTTGTCCCTTTGGTCCAGCCACACCTCCATGCTGGCTTCTCTCTTGGCAGGAACATCCTGCCCTCCATCTGACTCAGCCTCCCCAGCTGGCTCCAGGTATGCCGTCTCTGTGCTCTTCCTCCTCAGTTTTCTCCCCATACCAGTTCTTTGCATGATGCAGCACAAGGCACCATTTGCTTCCTCATCTCTCACCCACTGTTACTGGACTGGAGATGAGATGAGATGATGGATGAGAGCCACAGCGGATGCCTGTGTCCCCTCACCCTGCATGCTCCCTGGTACAGACGTGTTCAGTGAGGATTTCGGTACATGATTCCTGATCCATTAGGCCAGATTCTTAGGGACAAATGCAGTTCTTTCCTTCCTGTTGTCCTGAGTCCACCTGTTCCTGGGATGGTGAGATAAAGGTGTAAGGGGTGCAGAGAAACCCCAGCCCCAGTATCCAGGCTTGTGATGAGTCGATTCCCTCTCTTGACTGCCTCCTGCCTGAGTCACCTGGGCCATCGGAATAGCAGCAGGGAATGATGGATGATTCTAACAAGGGTGACCCGTAGGTTAGATGCAAGCCCAGGGTCTCCCTGTCCTCCCCTGCAGGAGTGTCTCCCGGGATACTGCTCTGGAAGAGTAAGCAGTAACTCTAAAGGAGTTGACCCGAGGCCCCTTTGGTGGGACAGATGGCAACTTGGCAAGAGGGTATGGTCACAATGGGCCAGGCAGTTCTGGAGAGCCAGCAAGTCTGACTCCTGCAGAATTCTACGCAGGTCCTGCCATCATTTCTCAACTTGAAGTCTTTTTTGGATGTGACATTGTTTGTTGGTGGAAATTCTTCTAGAGATCTCAATGGAAAGTTCTGGACCAGCCACTGGCATCAACAGTCCCCGGGAACCTGCCACGTGGTTGCTTATAGGGGATGTCGGTGTTGGGCTTTGGGAATGCACACATGGTAGTTTGTGTCTAAGTTAATTTTCCTGACTTTGTCATCCTGGGAGAATTTTTTCCTGAGTTGTTAATCCTCTTTTCAGGATTGGGCAATACTGACTTCTACACCAGTGGTTCTCAAAGTGTGGTCCCTGGACCAGCATCATCAACAGGACCACCTGGGCTCTGTCCCAGCCCCAGTGAATCAGACACTGCGGGATGGGCTCAGCTTTATGATTTTGATGCAGCTAGAGTTTGAGAACCACTGCACTGAAGGAATGGACAGCCTTCAGGTGGGACCACTGTGCTCCCAAGCTCACGTTAGCTAAGAACAAGGCCAGGCACACTTGGAGGGTGGAGCCACCTCTGAGCTCTGCCCTTGGCATCCTTCCTGGCTGCAGGATCACCTGGGCTGCCAGCGTATCTGCAGATCTTTTCTCATTAGGAGACAGAGGGGACTCCCGACGGATCAGATTCTAATCCTAATCGTACTAGTGCCCCACCTCTGGTCCCAACTTTTATCTGAAGAACTTATTAATGCTTTTAGGTGACTTGGCTGCCTGCCCAAGCAAGCATCCTCTCCTCTGTGCTCTTCCCTCGAGCTCTGCAAGGGGCCAGGCCTGCAGGTCAACCAGCAGGAACAACTTCGTCTCTGTCCTGTCCAGACCTTGGTGGCTGTTTATGGCAGCCTCTTTGGCATTTGAAGGGTTGGGGTAGGTCCATTATTTCCCAGAGATGGTTTCAATATATGATATGACTTTTGTATAATTTTAATAGCTCTGTATTTGTGTTATACACTAGGAAAAAGTAAAATGATGACTAGCAAATCAAAACTTTACTTCATGGATGTTATTGCTTAGGATGGAACCCCTGTTTAAAAAGTGAGACCATTCAATTGAAAATACTAATTAATGCTTGCATAGGTGGTGCACGGACACGGTGAAATGGCCTCTAAGAGGTGCAGAAGTGACTGAAGTTTGGAGACCACTGGGATGAATAAAAAGCACTTAGCTGCCTGTTTATTTAACTCATGAGGGTAGGTGGGTGAAGGGTGGAGAGTGGGACTGGCAATAGGCTTCTCCTTGAAGCTCTGATCCAAAGCAGATAATCAATGGGAAAGGCATTTGACCAATGTCAAGAATCAGCCCCACAGGCCTTCAGTCTTCTGCTGAGGCTCCACAGGGACAGATCTTGGGGTTCCAGCAACACTTGTTCTTTCATGCGAATGTCCCCCATGGGAATTGCAGCCCACTAGCAGGTGCTCTGTCCTACCCACCCTGGCAGAGTGGGAAGACCCCCCCTGGGTGAATGCCACCGCCTGTCAGGGGCTCCAGTCTCTAGTGCTTCTGCCATCTTGGAGCGGTGTGTGTACATCTGCTGCATTTCCAGGATGTTTGCTCAGTGGTGGCTGCCATGGCTAAGCCTGCCGAAGAGAAGACAGATGTCCGAGCTTGGATGCCTTTGTCTGGCTCAGAGCTCCTGTCCTCGGAACAGATGGCCCACTAGTCTCCTCCTCCCTCCACTCCAGAGCAGAGAGAAGATGGCTGTCCCATTTGTGGTTCAAAAGGAAGACCTCGGGACCTAGTGGATGGTTCCCTCTAACACTCCACACCAGATCCTCAGAGTGGAGTCCTTCTCTCCACTCCACACGGACCCCGCTCAGAGAGGCTAGGGTGACTGGCCATGGGTCTGTGGTGCCAACGCCAGGCTCCTGAAGGGCTGGGTGAGTGTTGCACTCTCTGCTCAAGAGGGCATGTGATATTAGATTAATATATCCTCCACTCAAGCTGTGAGGATCCTGGAACACAGCGTTGACTGAGTGTGCCTTCTTTGAAACAGTCCACAGGAGATCTCTGGGGGAAAGGACCATCCACAGTGACCTCAGAACCCTCACCAGGGACACTTCCAGGCCAGGCTCCCAGGGCAGGACTCAAGCCCTGTGAAGCACTCCCCGACATCAGGACCTCAGGAGGAGGAAAATGTGATTAAAATCTCATCTGCCGGTTATTGAGAACCTACTGTGTGCCAGGTAGTTATGTTCAAGTCTCCAGCATGGTGTGGTCTCCTTTTTTTTTTTTTTTTTTTTTTTTTTTTGAGACAGGGTTACCCTCTGTCATCTAGATTGGAGTACAGTGGTGCAATCGTAGCTCACTGCAGCCTCAAAATCCTGGGCTCAAGCGATCTTCTGTCTCAGGTTCCCGAATAGCTGAGACTACAAGCACACGCCACCACGCCTGGCTATTTTTATTTTATTTTATTTTTTGTTGAGACAGAGTCTCATTTTGTTGCCCAGGCTGGTCTCGAACTTCCGGGCTCAAATGATCCTCCCACCGTGCTGGTATTACAGGCGTGAGCCACAGCACCTGGCGCTGTCTCCCTTTTATAGAGCGGACTCCCTCAGAGAGGATTAAGTAATTGCCAGGGTCTCACAGCCATGAAGTGGCAGGTATAGACATGAACCCTAGTTTGTGCCTGCCCTTGTGGAGAAGAGGAAGCCAGGAGTCTGGGGCCAATATCCCCCAAGTCTCTGCACCCCACCTACCACAGAAGCAGGGAGGTGAATATATAGGCCGATCAACCATGTCTCAAGGGGACCTCTTCACAGTCCTTTGGAATTTTTGCCGTGGGATCCTGCATTGAATTTTTATTATTTCCCAAGTTGGGAATCTCAGAGCAGAGCACTGTCCCTTCACGCTGCTCCTACCACCCTTCCTGGGACGCGTTGTTTCTGCCGGTCCTCTTGGCTGACAGATAGTGCATCTTGTAGTGTGTAGGTTCCCTAGAGCTATTCTGGTACATTCTGGCTGCGGTTTCTCCCCCAAGGCCCATCTGCCAGGCTTGGGTAGTGCCAGAGCCGCATGAGCAAAGCAGTGGAGTTGGGAAGGTGTGTGGAACCTTCAGGAAACAGCAAAGAGTCTGTTGGGGCTCCATAGCTCCATGAACAGAATGAGAAGTGGAAGGATGAGCTGGGAGGCAAGAAGGATAGTGAAGACCCCTGCCTGCCTCTAGGATGGGACTTTACCTGTCAGCAGTCAGGAGCCATGGATGGTTTTAAAATGAGAAGTGAGATAGGAGCAGCACTGACGGCCAACTGGGAGGAGCAGACCAGAGGCTGTGAAAGCAGCCAGGAGGTTACTGCAGTAATTCAAGGAAAAAACAAGACGATTGCAGTTACTTTCTTACCATAAAAACGTCAAGTTCTTTTTTGTGGTTATTTTTATTTTAAAGTACTAATTATTGTTTTTTAATTGTGATATGGATATGTACTCAATGCAGAAAACTTTGAAAACACAAAAGAGCACAAAGGAAAATTTAAAATTGGCCATAACCTACCCACTGAAAGGTCATCATTAACATCTTGGCTGATGTCTTTACCATTTTTTCAATGCACATGAATGAATGTGTGTAAACAAATACATGCTCTTGCTATTGAAATGGCTTCTTAACAATGCCGGGGGAATGTTTTCTCAGGTCAGCAAATGTTCTACGTGACTCCTAATGGCTACAGCACTTCTTGACTTGACCCCAATCTGTGCCATAGCCCTGATGTGTTTTGAATTGTATTTGCCTCCAGTCATATTTATCCTCCAATCTGTACCCTTTCTTCTTATAGTCCAATAATTCTGCAAATATCTTGTCCATGAATGGTCTTCTTGTTTTTTCCAAAACGATTGGGATTTTTTTTCTTATTTTTTTTTTTTTTTTTTTGGGCCAACCATTTCAAGGATTTGGAGATGGGACAGGAGGTGGATGTGTGTTTGCTCTCACCGTCTTTATCCAATTCCTGTTTAAAGTATTCTACCCTGTGCGTATGCCATCAGTTACTCAAGAAGGCCCCCATTATTGAACATGGAAGTAGTTGCCAATTTTTACTGATTATAAATAATGCAGTAAACTCATACTTGTACATTTGTGGGAACATCTCTGATTATTTTCTGAAGATAAATTCCTAGAAATAGCATATGCACATTTTTGAACCTTTTGTACATATTGCCAAATTGTCCTCCAGAAAGATCATACCAATTTAGAGTTTCATAGCAGTATACAGGAGCATTCCCTGCCAATATTGTGTATTATTCTTTTCTGATTTTTGGCAATTGCTATTTTAATTTGCATTTCTTTCATTACTATTGAGATTGAATTTCTTTTTTACTAAGAATATTTCTCATTTCTGTTTCTCCTTTTGTAAATTGGCTGTTCATGTCGTTGGCACTTTTTCCTATTAGACTGTTCTTTTTTTACTGATTTATAAGAGCTCTTTAGAAAGGAAGGGTATCATATCAGCCTTTTGTCACATTTGTTAAGATATTTCTCCATGTTTCATGTGACATTTAATTTTGTTTTTGATGTTAGTCGATCTAATGAAAAATATAGTGTGTTATACAGTCAAATTTATCAAGACCATTTTTTTTTCACCTTTCCATTATGCTTGGCAAGCTCTTCCCATCTCCAAAATTTTTGTAAATACACACCTATGTTTTCTTCTAGTATATTTTTTACTTCATTCTTCAATTTATCTGGAATTTCAGTATACGGTCTGAAATATCAACCTTTCCTCTCCTGCCATTATAGTCACTCAATTTTTCTTTCAGCACTTAATATATCTTTTTCTGATTTACTTAAAATGCCTATGCTAAATGTTATCTTTAGAAAATAATATATTACACTTTAGCATGTGATTTAGGCCAGTTCTGTATGACAGAAATATAATGCAAACCAACATATATAATTTTAAATTTTCTAGTAGCCACATTTTGTAAAGTAAAAAGAAACAGGTGACATTAATCTTAATAATATATTTTATTTAATGCAACATATCCAACATGCTATCATTTCAACATGTGTCACTAGGATTTCAAGTGCTTGATAATCACATGTGGCTGATGGCCACTGTCTTGGATGGTGCAACTTTTGACTGTTGCTGAGTTTTTACATTTTGTTCCATTGATCTGTCTATGCTGGAATGGGTACCTCAGGGTTTCTTTATAATCTAATGTGCAGCTCTCCTTTCTTTGTTAACAATTGCCTTCATTTTCACCAGTTTAATTCTTGGCATTTTTGTTTGAATTTCAGTTACTTTAATTAATTTGTAGAAGAGTTGACATCTTTATAATATGATGTCTTCCCACTCATGCATATGGAACATCTCTCCATTCAAAGTTTCTTGTTGGATCCTCAGCAAAGTTTTGTCATTTTCTTCACACAGGTCCTTTCCATGAACAGTTAGGTTTATTATCAGGCATTTTACATTTATTATTGCTTTGGGGAATGGGATCTACTTTGCTTGATGTTTTTAAGTGGTTATTGGTGGGATATGAGAAAGCTATTGATGTATGTATCCACATCTTATGACTGGCTATATTGAATTCCTATTATTTCTGCTAGTTTTTCTCTCTTAATTCTCTTGGATTTTCTAGGTAGATACAATAACATCTGGAGCAAGAATAAACTTGCTTTCTATTTTCCAGCATTATGGCATCTTTATTTTCATCATTTTTCATTGAGGCGGTACTACACAGTGGTAAATGACAGTCATAGCAGAATGACCGTCTGGGTTCTAATTCCAGCTCAGCTACTTGCCAGCTGGGTGACTCTGGGCAAGTTGTTTAATTTTTCTGTGTCCCTGATAATGGGGAAATGCTAATATAATGTTAGGTGTCATGAGTATTAAGACAGCTAACAAATGTAAAGCATTTAGGGCTTAGAACAGTGTCCAAAGGAGTGAATACCCACTATTATCTATAATATATATTATATAATACATATATATTATTGTATATTATTAACATATGAATAATATATATTGTTGTTGTTAATATTGCTTCATTCACCAGATGTTCTAGAGTTATATTTTAAAATAGTGATAACAGTGGGTATTCTTGCCTTGTCCTTGACTTTAATGAGAATGCTCCTAGTAAGGTTTGATGTCTGTTAGAAGAGCAGATACTCCTCATCCTCTCAAGGGATGTTCTATTTTTATTTACTCAGTGTTTGTACCTATTTAGCTATGCATGCTAAAATGTCAGATGCCTTTTTAGAACTTAGATTGATAGCTATGGATTTTTCCTTTGATCTGTTAGTGTGACAAATTATAGTCATCAGTTTCCTTGTATTCATTTGGTAATACATTCATGCATTTAAGACATATGTATTGAGTGCCTAGCCTGTGTTGGTCACCATTCTAGGCGCTGTAGACACATCAGTGAGTAAAACAAATTCCCTGCCCTCAAGGAGCTTACATTCTAGTGGGGGAAACAAATGATTTTAAAAAATAATGAGCAAATAAATTTAAAATATGTCAGATGATAATAAGTGCTAGGGAGACAGAGTAGAGTTAAGGGAGTAGGAAATCCCATGCAGAGAGCAGTGAAGTCAAGGAGAGCCTCAAACAGGTGATGTTTGGGCAGACACCTGAAAGCAGTGAGGGGCAGGTTATACGGAGACCTGAGAGAAGAGGGTTCCAGGCAGAGAGAACAAATGCACAAAGGTCCTGAGGTGGGAGGGACTCTGGAAGTGCTGGAGCAGTGTCAGGGAGGCTATGATGACTGGAACAGGGTGGATGTGGGAGAAGTAGAGCCGTTGGTGTGGAGTGGAGGTAGGGCAAGAGATTTGTGGTTCTTTCAGGACATTTGTGAAGATTTTCGCTTATACTTTGAGTCAGTTGGGAAACTATTGGAGAATGGTTTGGATTTTGTTTTTATTGAGAAAAAATTCACATACCATAAAGTCCACCATTTTAAAGCGTACAATTAAATGGTTTTCAGTATATACATAATAATGTGCAACCATTACCACTATCTAATTTGATAATATTTCATCACTCCAAAAAGAAATTCCACATCCATTAGCAGCCACTCATTTTCTCTGACCCCCAGCTGTTAATCTACTTTCTGTCTCTATAGATTTGCCTATAATGACAAATGGAATTACAAAATATATGGCATTTTGTGTTTATTTCACTTAGCATAAGGTTTTCAAGGTTCATCCATGTTGTAGCATGTATCAGCACTTCCTTTCTTTTTTATGGACAAATAATATTCTAATTTGTGGATGTAACACATTTTGTTTATCATTCACCAGTTGATGGATATTTCAGTTGTTTCTACTTTTGACTATTATGAATAATGGTGCCATGAACATTGTGTACAAATTTTTGTGGGGATGTATGTTTTCATTTCTCTTGGGTTTACACCTAGAAGTAGAATTGCTGGGTCATTTGGTAACTTTACGTTTAACATTTTGAGAAACTGCCAAACCATTTTCTGGTTTGCATCTATGGATATACCATTTACATTCCCACCAGCAAGGTATGAGGGTTCCAGTTTCTCCACATCCTTGCAAACACTTGTTATTTTCCATTTTAAAAGAGACTATAACCATCTTAGTGGGTGTGACATGGTGTCTCATTGTGGTTTTGATGTGCATTTCTCTAATGAATAATGATGTTGAACATGTGTTCATGTGCTTATTTGCTATTTGTATGTCCTCTTTGGAGATAATGCCTATTCAAATCCTTTGTCCAATTTTTAATTGAGTTGTTTGTCTTTTTGTTATTGAGTTGTAAGCATTCTTTATATATTTTGGATTAGATCATATCAGATAGGTGACTTGCAAATATTTTCTCCCATTCTAAGGTTCTTTTTACTTTCTTAATGGTGATTTTTGCACAAAAGTTTTTAATTTTAGTGAGGTCAAATCTTTTTTTCCTTTGCTGCTTTTACTTTTGATGTCATATTTAAGAGACCATTGTCTAATTCAAGGTCATGAATACTTAAACCCATGCTTCCTTGTAAGAATTTTATAGTCAGATACAATCCCTGATCTTTGGTCTCTTTTGAGTTAACTTATATATTTGGTGTGAGGTAAGGTTCCAACTTCATTCTTTCATATGAAGCTATTCAATTGTTCCAGGACCATTTGTTGAAAAGATTATTATTTCTTCATTAAATAGTCTTGGGACCCTTGTTGAAATCGACTGACCATTGTAGTATGGATTTATTTTTGGACTACTGGAGAATTTTTTTTTTTATAAGAGGGATTTTATCTGACTTAGGTTTTTAAAAGTGGTACTTTTGACACCACCGAGTAGAGGGTGGTGGTGACTTGAACTAGATAGTGAAAATCAATCAGATTCTACATATTTTTTGACAGTAGAGCTGACAAGATTTCCTGATGGAATGAATGAGAGTGTGAGTGATAAACAGTGAGGCATCAAAGATGGCGCCAAAGTTTTTTATCTGAGCAACTGGACAGAATGAGTTATCACTTCTCAACTTGAGGGAGAGTGCAGAGGAGCAAGTTTCAGTGAAGTGGGTCAACAGTTTAGATATGCCTGTTGAATATCCAGATGGAGAGGTTGAATAGGCTATTGGATAAATGGGTCTGGAATTCATATTTACATTAAACCATATTGGCATTCCACTGTTTGTTTATGCTGTTTGTTACTCTTTTAACCAATTCATCTATTTTTTCTGTAAGTACATATGACAATTTATATTTTGCTGTGATTGTGCTGTCTTTGTCAGGTTTAGTTGTCAGGAATATTCTAGTTTTACGACAAATGTTGGAAAGCTTTCCATGTTTTTAGGTGTCCTATATAGTTTATAGATACAAATTAACTGCTCTTTGAAAATAAAAAGGTGAGTCTATGAAACCATCCAGGATTTTATATTTTTCAGTCTGCCCTTTTTACAAGTTATCTTTGTAGCTTCTTCCATGCTTATTGATTTTGGCTTTATACTCCTTAAATAGATTTAGTAACATATTTTCCAGAAAATAGTCCATTTATTTGGGATCTTCAAATTTATTAGCATATATTTCAGGACAATTTTTTGTTGGCTTTATACTCCTTAAATAGATTTAGTAACATATTTTCTATTATATGCTCTTTCTTGTTTTTCGCACTTTTCCCCTTGATTAGCTAGTTTGCTTCTTTTATTGATGTAATTGTTATTAATATCTTAAATTCTGTGGGAAAGAAATGTTTACATTTTTTATTGTTTTTTGAAATGAAATTAAACCTGGATCAAGCACTCCATCTGCCAGATACACTAGGGTCAGTGTCTCTGTGTTGAAGTATCTATCACCCTCTTCTAAAATGACCAACAACTCTACTGGGTTTTCTAATAGAAAGCTGGGAGAGCCTGCATTCTGCAGCCCTTGCTTTCTCCTGCCACTTGGGTGTGCTGTGGACACTGGTCTGATTGGTTACTGCTGCTAATCTAGGTTCCTGGACACACTTCCTAGCATCCTCAAGCTCCTCCTATGGATCTAGAACTCTGTTGGCTTTTTCTTCTCAGATATCCATATCCCCACAGGTCAGAGAGGGTTCCTCTTAGAGCTCTACTCCCAAATGGTCCTGTTATTCCATTTTGCTACGTAATAGAGCTACATGTTTATCTTCCTTCTTAAAACAGCTACTTGATTGCTTGGGGGAGGGGAGGTCTACTTGCTTCTCCTTTAAAGATTACTCATCTTTTCAGACATTTCTCTTGCTAAAGAAGATAGCAAAAAACACAAGTTAACTCTTCAGTAAGGCATCCCATTATCTTGTTTTTCAACCAGAGGACCAGCCTTGGATTCTTACTGGCTGTGCTTTGATTTATCTACTTCTTAATTTATTTGCTTCTGCTTTTCTCCTGAATAATACCTTCCCTTCATATGTAGGTTTCTTTCACCATTCTTCTTCTAACTTCTTAATGTGCATACTTATTTTTACTCTTGTTTTGGTTGCTATTAAATGTATTGAAGCATATAAATGTCTTTGATTATAGCTTTGATCAAATCTTATAGTTTTAGCTAAATAATATCTCATCCTCATTATAATAAAACTATGCTACAATTGTCCTTTTTTTTTAATATATAAAGAGGAGTTTATTAAGGAGTATTAATTCACACAATCACAAGGTAAGGTCCCACAATAGGCTGTCTGCAAGCTGAGGATCAAGGAAGCTAGTACGAGTCCCAAAGCTGAAGAACTTGGAGTCTGATAAAATATCGGTCTTTTACTTCCCTAAGTGCCAACCTAGAAATGCAACAATATCTATTGTAAGTTACAGAAATTAGTACACTTGTTTACTCTCCATCCCTCACTGCCTATAATTCTGTATTGTTATAATCTGAGTTTTAATTTGATTTTACTCTTTACATTGTGGATATGCTTTTTTCAGTTGTTATTTGAGATTTTCACTTTATGAAACTGTACTATAATAACTATGATTTTAAGATTCAAATCCATATTTACATGACTAATTTCTTGTGACATGAGTCGGTTTCATGAGTTACGTCTTTTGATTTATCTCTCTGTGGCATGTGTACATCTTTTGTTTTTCAGGAAGGTCATTTGAGTTTTATATCTATGCCCTTGCATAAATCACAGTTTCTCTCTGTAGCTTTGCCTATGAATGACAAGTTATCTAAGTATAAATATCCATGATCATAAGCTCTCTAGACATTACATCAATGTTGTAATAAAGTCTGATGCAATCTGATTTGTTTCCTTTGGAGATAAAGTTTTTTTAATCTCCTGTACCGGTTGCTTGTAGGATTCTTTCTTTATTTTTGAAACTCATAAAGATAAAACGGCACATAGCTGATTTTTGTTTTGTCTAAATTATGATTACATTTTTATTTGAGGAATCTAGTCTTTCTTCTGATTGCAGAAGTTTTCTTTTATTATATCTTTATTATTCTTTTGTTCTGGTATCTTTTTTAGAAATATCAATAATTCATGAGTGAGCCTTTGTAGTTTATTCTCCATATTTTTGTTTTCTCTCTGGTCATTTTAATCTTAGTCCTTTTCCTTTACATTCTGAGACAGCATCTCAAGATTGTCCTCCACAATATTCATCAGTTTTTTTACAATTAAATCCTGCTCCTTTTTGCTTCTAATGCTTCTTAAAATTCTCATAACATTATTCATTTCCAGTCATTATTATCTTAACTATGCCTGGTTTCTTTTATTTCAGTTTCTTTTATTGTTTATTTTATTTTTTAGATTTAGAGTCCAGATTTTCTTTAACCTACATGAAATACAAAATGGGTATTACAATTTACTTTCATTTCCTACAGCAAGTCTTTTTAGAGATGATACTCGTTCTTTGCTTGCGATCCTTGTTTGTTTCCTTTATAGTTCAGAAAGTTTTCATAGGTTCCATATGCATTTTATGCCTTCCATGACCTGGTATTCGCTTACAGCATGGGTGAATTCTTCTTGAGTCCCCTCGTTGTTTTATCTAGATGCTGTTAAATTCTTCACCTTGGATATTTATCTGGAAGACTGGATTATGACATTTTATATGACCAGCCCAGGGGCAAGCAGCAAAGGGATTAGGAAACCATTTGGTGGTGTGGGCATTTCTTGTTTAAATGGTTTCTTTGTGAGTTTGTCAAACAGCTGCTCCAGATGTGCAGAGTTCCCCCTGGCCTCTGCCTTTGTTTACTTGCCTGCTGTGTCTGCAAGATGCCTTGGCCTGTCCTACAGAAACTGGACTTCAATAGGCTTTGCTTGTTCTTAGATCTAATAACCCAACCACTCCTGAAGGCTGCTGGGCTGCAGGGTGACAGGTGGACTCCTTAGTGAGAGGTAGGCTCTGCCCCTTCCTGTGGCCCAGCCTCTCCTCCAGCACTCATTCACCCATCAGAGGCTGTGAGGTCAGTCTTGTCAGCACATCCACCCTCCCTGCAGCACCACACTACTTTCTCAGGAAGGACAGCCATGAGTCAGCCTTCAATCTGGTTCTGTTGGCACTGTACCTAGCAGAAATTCCTCAAAGTTGGTGGCATATTGATGGCACTCTTTCCTATTTTCCAAGGCTGAAGCAGATTCCCCCCTATTTTTATATTCCCTTGGTCCTTTCTGTCACTTTCAGAAGGAGGTAGCTTAGGTGGGAGTTGGACATCTGTGCTTAGCTTTACCATCTTTCTCAAAAGTTTCATAGTTAACATTGTTTCTCATACTTTGTACTTTGGTATACAGACATATGAGAATCCCTGAGCATTTCCTGTTCCGCGGCCCCCTTTTAAAATTCCTCATATATATTGGCTCTCTTCATATCTGGTTTTATAGTTTTTCCTGGGCACTTTTCCTCCCCTTCTCAAGTTCCAGTTTAGCATCCTCTCGATCAGATGGAGAATTCTCCTGCCAAACGTGGTGTTGCCAGTCTTGGGGCAATGAGTTCTGTCCCTTGCCAGGGACTCATCATCTGGCGTCCTGAGCCACATCCTGGCCTTCAGCAATATTGATGGAGTTTCCCCACATCCTCCCTTCTCTGCCAAAGTTATGCCCTTTAAGTGGAAACAGAAAAAACCATTCCCCTGTCTCCAAGTCTCCATCCCCTTTGAAAGCCTTGTGCTTCACTAGAGAGCCATTTTGGATTTCTTCTGGCATGCCCAGACCCTCCTGGGTGAGTCAGCAGACGTGGGCAGCAGGCGTTGTGGGGAGGGGGTTGCAGAGGCTCCTCCATCGCTGCTTGGCTGCCTGCCCCAGGAAGACAGCACATCACACAATTTGCCATATCAAGTCTGTGAACAGCTGCCTCCCTACCCTCCGTGGGGAGTCACCAAGCTCCACACATCTGCTCCTTCTGGGGGTGGTGAAAAGATTCCCCCCATCACAGGCACCTATGAATCCCCCTTGGGGTTTCGTGAGGTATAGAGTAGCATTCTCCTGCAGAAAGCCCATAGCCAGCCTTTGTGAGAAGATATACCTTTCAGGGTTTAGTATCAGTGGCACCACCATCACTTCCCCTCCTTCCCCCAACCCCATGGCATGTTTTCCCCACCTCCCCTTCTTGACTTTGTCATTTCTGATAACGAACACTGCCATTTATTGAACTTCAGCCATGGTAGACACTTAGCATGTGTTAGCTTACGTTTCCAACAACTCAAAGATAAGTTGTGGTTATGCCCTTTTAACAGACAAGAAAAAAAGCTCAGAGAGTTTTCTTACTCACCCAAGGCGGCCCAGCAGTGGGGACATAGCCAGTATGCTAGTCTGGAGTCACCTGACTCGAGTTCATGTTTTGCCTCTCTCCCACAGCCTTTCTAGAGGGGAAAATAGAACCACAGGCTCTTCATCCTGAGTCTAGAACAGGGGTTTGCAAACTGTGGCCTATGGACCAAATCCGGCCCCTTGTTTTCATAAATAAAGTTTTATGGGAACATAGCCACACGCATTCATTTGCACATTGTGTATGGCTGCATTTGCAATGTTGTTGGGAAATAACCTGTAAGTCCTGCAAAGTCTAAAATATTTACTATCTGACCCTTTACCAAAACAAACAACAACAACTAGAAAACAAACAAACAAAAAAAAAGTTGCCAGCTACTAGTATCCAGCATAGGCTATGTAGACAGAGATAGACTTTGAAGTTAAATCCCAGGTTCCATACATCCTAGCTGTGTGACCTTGGGCAGTTGACTCAACAGCTCTGAATCTCATTTTACTTACCCATAAACTGGTCATAATTGTACATTTTGGGTTTACACCCATGCCCACAAGGAGTGATATATGTTTGAGGGCTCCATATATGGCAGGCACTCAGTAAATGAGTCCCCACTCTTGCTCTGACGTTTCCCGTCTATCATGGATGTGCAGCCTTCTCTAATTTTCTCTTCCCTTCTGGAGCATTCTGGCAGTTCTGCCTAAGAACCCTTATTCTTCTCTGATAACTGGAGCACAGATGCTCCTTAGGCCTCCCCCTTGAAACGCTGGGCACCAGGTGTTAAATGACACCCACCTCAGGCAGATGCATAGGGTGTCCTGTGGTCTCATTCATTCCCTTGTTCACCCAGTGCTGACTGAGCCAGGCCATTATGCCAAAATCTGACAGGGGCTCAGATAGGGCCTTCAGGCCCTGCAGTTGCTCAGGGACAAATTAACAAGCCATGGCAAGAACAGTAATCTTGGTGCCTCCAGATTTTGGTCCCCTTTGGAAAATTCCATTCAGACTCTGCAGAGTCAATACCTGTTCCCTGGAGTCTCTGAGTACTGCTCGTAAGAAGATACATTATAAAATCTGCTTAGCTTAGCACAGTTTCGGACCCTGCTCGCAGGCTCTCAGCCTGCTCAGCACTTTGGTGCAGTGTCCACCCCAAGACACAGTCGGCTCACCTAGCCCACCAGCTCCCTCCCAGGGTACACATTCAGCACCTCTATAGGATGGGGCTGGCTCCATGGGCTCCATGGGAGGGGAAGGGCCAACTGTCTTTCCTGACCTTGAGGGAGCTGTCCAGAGTTTAGATCCTCTCCATACATGAGCAGCCCAGCATCCTCCCCCAGCCACCTGCAGGACTGGCTGTGGGGCTGAGGGGACCTCATGCTCTGTGCTGCTGCAGTGGATTATCTGGGCTGTTGATCACTGCAGACCTTCCCAGTTACTCCAGAGCAGGGCCGAGAAAGCAGGGTCTGGGAGGAAGGAGCAGGGGATGCCGGTGTTCAGAAGGGGTGAGTGCAGCTCATTGGAGAATCCAGGACTTCATGGAGGAAGGGCTGTTTACCATGGGGCTTAAAGGATAAGCAGGACTTAGACACAAGAGGGCTGAGGTCCGGAACCTAAGGGGATTTGCGCATGCATGGTCAGTGGTGAAATGAATTACAAAGTATATCTTATAATCTTAGGTGAAAAAATATGGATATAAAAATTATACTTTGATGATTTCTTCCTGAAAAATTTATATCTACAGTATTAATTAATGTCCTGGCAAGAAACAGATGGCATCTTCAGAGCTGACGTCCGATTTAAGGGAAGTACTTTAGGCAGAGTCAATGCAACCAACCAGGGCTACTGCAGGTCCAGGGGCTAGCAATGGTTAGCGTCAGGAGCATCAAGTGCTCTGGAGGACAAGGGAAGGGCAGTGCTACTGGAGGTGGAAGGAGCAGCCGCTTCACACGGGCTCTAATCAAGCCAGGGAGGAGTCAGGGGAAGAAATACCCTGAACTCTTTCTCGCCTTCTCTCTGACTCCTCCTGGGGCCTCCCATTGACTCTCTTTCACAGAGCTCCCATAGGCTCCCTGACTCCCACTGGGCTCCCATTGGCCCTCTGATTCCTGCTGGGCTCTCACTGGTCCTCTGATTGCTGCTGGACTCTCATTGGTCCTCTGACTCCCTCTGGACTCTCATTGGTCTGCTGACTCCCGCTGGGCTTCCATTGGCCCTCTGACTCCCACTGGGTTCTCATTGGTCTCCTGACTCCTGCTGGGCTCCCATTGGCCAAGCCTAGCTGGAAGTCAGAGGACCAGGCCACTCGTGTGCTGCCCTATCTGAAAGTTATAATTCCATAAGCAAAGCAGGGCAGAGCAGGCTGGAGCATGTGGATAAAAGCAAATGAGAATAACCAACATTATGAGTTATTATACGAGTTGGATTACTGTACTGGGCATAGGGGTAGTTTTATCACTTCACTCCTTTCCTCACTTTCAATGAAGTTTAGAAATTATTTTGAAAAGCTTAAAGTCCTTGAGTCACTATGAGGGTTCTACAGCAAGCAGCTGCTTTTCAGGCTCTCAGAAGGCGATATTGTCATCTGAGAACTTGGTGGCAATGTAGTGGTTTGGTCCAAGCTGACACATGTGGGTGGAGGGTGAGATTGTTCAATGTCAGTTTTGCCAGCAGAGGGGCTCTCTTGGGGGCTCAGCACACAGGAGATTTGTTAGCCAGTACCCACAGGAAGGGATGGGAAAGGTGGGACTGGGTGGAGGAAGAAGCTGACACACAATGAAGTTGCAAGAGAGACCTCAGCCAAGTTTGCCCATGGGGAGCTGTGGAGCTAGGATGGCCCTTCAGAGAAGACCAGAAGGCTGGGCCAGTCACTGGATGCAGGGAGCCCTGGGGAAGGTGTGTGACCTTGGATGAGGCTGCCTCCTTTATTCAAGGGCAAATCCTGGCAGATGGGGAATGAGTTCCTCTGTCCATTGGAAGATTCTGGCAGTACACCATAGTATCTCCATTAGAGGGCCCTTAGGAACAAGGGAGTTTAAGCCAAAGGGCCACTCAGACTAGAGCGCACTAACAGTGTGTCTCAAATCTGGCTGTGCAACTGAGATCTCACAGCACTTTGTACAAACACAGATTGCTGGCCTCCCTCCTGTACCAGTGTCTGAATCTCTCTGTTGGGGCCCAGGAATCTGTATTTCTACAAAGCTCCTGTGAAGATGCATATGCACAAGCAGGCTTGAAAGCTGCTGCCCTAAACTCTGAGTCCAAGGGTGGTTGATGTCAGGAGATTTCCAGGTCTGTTTAGTGCTACCAGGCAACTGCTCTGTGCCAAGCCCTGTGCTGGGTTCTGGAACCCTGGAGCTAGAAGCCAGGATCACCAAAGATGGTGCCACCCCGGGAGTCAGGAATGGGGCTAGGTACTGCCTGGGAGCAGCACCTGTCTTGGATTTTGGAAAGGGTCCTGAAAGGGCTGCAGCTGGTGGCTCTCTTGGGGGCTTACTGTTCTGTTGCTGCCATTAAATAAATGGCTTTGGGCAATATTGGTCTAGAGGCAAGAAACTGGGTTTGAGTCCCAGCTCCGTACCTAGACTGTTGTGTGATTTGGGACAAGTCTCTACCCAGTTTCCCCAGCTGTCCAATGAGGGCTGGTGAGTTGGTGTGTGGCAGCCCAGTTCTGATGGTCTGAGCTTAGCCTCTCTCTCAGACACGAGGAGTGGGCCTGAGAGTGACAGCATTCACTCTGTCTGCTGGACAGAGGGCTCCCTTTGCAGACCTTGGGGCCAGGAGTGAAGGTGGAGTGCATCCTCGGTGTTCCTGTCTCCTTCTTTTGTTACCATTCTGATTGTGATGCCCTTGCTTCCTGGATATGTCCAGTTCTGCCATGCTTCTCTTTCCTGTGTGTCCCGATCGCTTGCTTTTTGCCAGGCTTTATATCCAACATGGACACACAGAGAGGCCCCAACACAGTCTCAACTCCCCGGGGCCTCCCAGTCTAGAGAGGGATGCTCAAGCAAGAAAGTCACTCACTGGGTCCTCTCCCTGCAGGAACCACCCAGGGGCCAGGCCAGTGCCACCACCCAAGCCCTTCCTCTCTTCTTCCTCTTCTCTCCCCTCCTGGATGTTTGGAAGTCAGAGAGACGTGAGTTTCAGTCTGGGCCCTCTGACTTACTACTTGTAAGGCTTTGGGCAAGTGACTTAATCTTTCAAGTCCCTCATTTGTGAAATGGAAACAAGAATGGTATCTGCCTTGTAAGATTGTTGAGGATGAAATTCACTCCGGAGTCAATCCTGGTGTGTCACCTGTGGCCCCCTTCCTCCCTGAGGGCTTGGAGTAAGGGATGGGGGTGGGATAGGAGGAGTGGAGGGAAGGGAAGGAGGAGAGGTGGGCTCTGGGAGCAGTTTGCACCTATGCCTTTTGCTGTCTGTGCCAAGGGGGGTCCCAGCCCTTCAGTTCCTCACCTCATCCCACACCCCAGATCTGAAGCCCTAGAAGAAGGGAGCCAGTGGAAGCAAGCGGTGGGGTTTGCAAATGCTAGCAGCTTAGGATGTCAGAGTGGAACACGAGTTGAGGACAAATCACCCACTTTGGAATCCAGAACTGGAAAGAAAGATGCTCATAAAAAGTGCAGTGATTTCCCAGGGTCTCAGGAAGGAGTCCTTTAAACTCCACCATGAAGTGCAAAGGTGGACGATTTGATCCCACTGCTCATCCAGCTTGCGGAGCGGCCGGAAGCTGTCCTATTTCTGCAGGGGTGAGAACATGTACCACCTAGGCAGCTCCCCATGGGCAAGTTTGCAACTTCTCAGGTTTGAGAATTTGAGACCTTCCTTGGGGATCCAGTAGTCTCTTCTGCCCTTCCATCTGATGCCTGAATCCCTTCTACAGCAACCCACCTCTGCTTGCATACCGGTCATGGCGGGGAGCTCACTCTCACCTGGGGAAGGGCCCGTCCTTCCTTGGCTCACTCTCTTGTTAGAAAGTTCTGTCTCTGAGGGAGCTAAAATCTACTTCCTGGTGGCCTCTCCCACTGGTCTTGGCCCTTTCCCTGAGGCCCAGGTACCACGCCAGTCCCCTGGGTTTGGTGGCAGTTCCTCAGGGATGCACGAAGTGATATCTCACAGGCCTAGACTTTCCCATGTGGCTGCCTGCCATCCCCTCCACCATTCCTGGAGAGACAGGAGCAGGGATTGGGCTCAGAGAGCCAGCGAATGGTTTTGAAGTCAGCTTGCTTTGGTGCTTCAGGTGTGATTTCTTAATATCTGTCCCTAGTTTGGTGTCAGAGACTCACTTTGCATATTGCCGATTTCCTATAGAAGTTTCTATTCATCACCTTAACTATATAGCCTCCCTGTTTTATTAATACCCAATGTTTTTGTAAACATTGGTTTGGTCCCTCGAGTCTGGAACAATTAAAGCAATGGGCAGTTTGTCACAAGGAAAGCAATAAGGTCTGATGGCTAATTTCATTCCCCAACAGCTCAGTGTAGCCTGACTTCACCGACTGCTCCTAGAGTGGGTGAGGTCTAGAAAATGAGGGCCAAAGGAAAGACTGGTGGTTGGGGATGCCCAACAGGAAATTTGTGTGCATTATCCAAGAAAGGTGCTTGGACCTGGTCCTTCTTCCTCAGGCAGCCCCTGTGCTAGGCATCTGGAGGGGCAGGAGGTGTCCCAGATGGAAGGTGTATGGAATCTCAGGACATTCTCTGTTTAACCGAGAAGAGGGATCTGGAGCCCAGGACTGTGGAGTTCAGAGGAGAAGTCAGTGCTAGCCTAGGAACAAGGGAAGACTTCAAACAGCATGTTGGCATTTCGAGATGTGTGGGATCTCAAGGTGAAAGCTTATTGTATCAGTTTCCTGTTCTGCTGCAACAAATCATCGTAAATTTAGTGTCTTTAAACAGCACAAATTATTATCTTATAGTACTGAAGATCAGAAGTTCAAAATCATTGGGTCAAAATCAAGGTGTTCTTGATTTTGGCTGGTTCCTTCTGGAGGCTTTAGGGGAGAATGTTTCCTTGCCTTTCCCACCTTCTAGAGGCTGCCTGTGAGCCTTGGTTCCTGGCCACTTCCTCCACTTTCAAAGTCAGCAGCAGAGCATCTTCGAACAAATTTCTTCCCTGACTCTGACTTTTCTACCTCCCTCCTTCCCTTATAAAGACCCTTGGGATCATGTCAGGCCACATGGATAATCCCAGATGGTTGCTCCATCTCGACATCCTTAACTTCATCCCATCTGCAAAGTCCCCTTTGCCACATAAGGTAACATATTTTAGGGATTTGGACATGGACATCTTTGGGGGAAGGGCATGACTCTATCCATCACTGATGATTCTTTGGAATTTCTAAAACTGAGAAATCAGTTTTCCATCAGCCTGGCTGATGGAAAGAGGGATTTGATTTGATTTGCAAGCCGGAGCGGTCCCAGTTGCCTTCTTGAAGTTGGGCCGAGGGTGTGTTTCTCCCCTACAGTGTGCGGTTCTGGGAGACATGCCTCCGAGGAGCAGTGGTGGGCTGGGGAGAGGAGCAGCCTGCAGCCTCCCTGCCCTCCCTCTGGAGGACTTTCGTAATGCGATGATAGTGCTGAGAGCTGGCATTGTGGGTTGGGCGTGGGGGCCTGCAGCTCTGCCAGGTGGGATCCCTGCTCCCAATTGCCATGTAGGCCAGCTGGACTCCCAGCAGGTAGGAGCTGCCATGAGGGCATGATGTGAGTAGCTGGGCAGGTCTCAGGTCACAGGTGCCTGAACTCTCTGCCATGGTGAGGGAGGCAGGGAACTGTCCCAGGGAACTCCAGCTGCCCTCAAGCCTCATATATCCCCACAGGGGTGCCCCCAGATCACCACAGCTGTCCCCAGATTTCTTCCTTCATTGGGGCCCTGATAGAGTTCCAGCTAGCTCTGCCCCTGGGACTCACCCCTGCATCTGCAGGCTGGGTCTTCAGCCTCAGCATGCAGCCCAGCCCTTGGAAAGTTGCCTCATCCCTGCGAGACCAGCTCAAGATGGGTCTAGTGGGCTCAGAATATTACCCTCCTCCATCTAAGAGTGGGCGGCCATGGCTTAGCACTACACAGGATCCTGAGATCAAAACAAACCAAATGCTTCCCTCCTGGAGCTGACACGTCCATAGGGAAGAAAATGTTATAGCCCCAGTACTCATGGTCACCTCTTTGCAAGTCAACTCAAAGTCAATGACCCGGACTCCTGAGCCCTCCACTGAAGCTCCATGAGGCCAGTGCCCCTGTCCCGGGCACCTACATTTCCACAATGCACAGCTTATGGTCCTCCACTTGTTTCCCTGCTTTTGGTAATTCTGGAGATATAAGAAATACCATATATCTTTGGGACAGACAAATGGTGCCACCAAGTAGAGGGAAACTGGGGTTCCATTCCAGAGGCCTTGACATGTGATGTGAGCATCTAGATTGGACAAGAAGCCCAGGCTTCTCCATGGGAACCTGCCCCAAGTGTATTAGTTTCCTGTGGCTGCTGAAACAAATTGCCACAAACTAGGTGGCTTAAAACAACAGAAATGTATTGTCTCACAGTTCTGGAGGCCAGAGGTCCTAAATGAAGGTGTCAGCAGGCTTGTCCTGGAGTCTCTAGGAGAGAATCCTTGCCTGCATCTCCCAGCTTCTGGTGGCTCCAGGTGCTCCTTGCCAGCAGCTGCATCACTCCACCCTCTGCCTCTGTCTTCATGTGGACTTCTCCCTCATGTCTCTGTGTCCCAAGTCTCCCTTTACCTTTCTCTTATAAGAATCCTTAACATTGGATTTATACAGGGTGATCTCATCCCAAGATCCTTCAGTTAATTACATCTGCAAAGACCCTTTTTCCAAATAAGGTCACATTCACAAGTTCTCGGGGTTAGAACTTAGACCTATCTTTTTTGGAGGTCACCTTTCAACCCACTGGCTCTGCACTGTGAACATGCATGGGTCACACACACATGCACACACACATACACACACACCTGAATACAGCTGGGTATATACCCACAGGCATTCCCCAAGTACAGCTGTTCCCCTTGTGCAGCAGATCTGATACATATTCAGTTACATACTTGCCCTTTAAATTTTTTTTCACTTACATTCAAATCTGGTTATGGGCGATTAAGAGTGGACTTATTTGTAGAAATCTAAAAAGTAGGTGGCTCCATTTTTCAAAAGGAATGCTCTCTTCATGAATGCGCATCAGGTTTGGACAGGCAGAAATACACCACACGGATAAGTTTTTAAGCATATGCCTGAAATCTCTGAAAGACCTCACTATCTATCAAAGCCACCTTCTCCGTCATTAGAAAGCTGTGGGTTTTTTGGCATTAGGCCAAAATCTAATTTCCTGAACCATCTTACCTGTTGGTGCTCCAGCACCATGGGGGTGCCCAGCGCCTTGTGTCCCCCCTGCTACATGATGGCTCTCCGGTGTTTGAAGTCGGCTTTGGTCTACGCCTCTCCAGGCTAATTTTTTAATTAGCTTAAATTAATGGCAGTTCCTGGGGAGCTCCAGCCCCAGTAAAAGTGGCCTGAATTATTCAAAGATTTGAGTGTTTCAAATGCCTGTTTATCCTAATTAGCATCTTAGCTACAACGGTGCCCTCTGCCTCTAAGGAGCCACATTTTAACATGTTCCATATTTTAATGGATTTTCCTTGAATGAACTGTTTAATCAAGTGAAGACACATTTCATGAATGAATAGAAGTAAATCTATAATTATACACTTTAGTCAGGTAAGAGGAGTGACATTTCGGCACAATTCGTGGCTATATATAGCGAGTGCATTTGAATGACAAAGTAGGTTACCTCAGCTTCCATAGGAGAGCTGAGAATTCTCTTTGCTCTCAAGTTCATTTCATAACCTAATTAGAATTTTCAGAGTTGTAAAGTGCATGTGGTGCAGCCCTGGTTCTTCCCGTCTTCACCTGGATCTGTGCCTTTCTGGATGGTTCCTCTGCTGGTGCAGTGGCCTCATTAGGGAAGTTGTCTGGGGAACTACTGGCCATAGAAGCCAAGTGCCTTGAGATCTCTGGAGCTCTCTGCAGCCCCCAGCCACTGGCTGTGAATTTCACTTGCCCATGGGAGCCTTCTCTGTGTGGGACATGTGGTCTGAATGCGGTAGCAAGTTGCTGTAATAATCTGCTTCTCTCTTCTCCCTTTCTTGCTTTCTCTCTCATGTCCTCCTGCCTCCTTTCCTTCTCTCCATTTTCTCCTCTGTCATAGGGTCTGCTTGGGGTGCTAAGGGCCAGGAGTAGAAGGGCCTGGGGATTAAAGATGAGATGTACCCACTAGAGGGGGCAGGAGAGAGCTGGGGAGCAATCCTGGTGCCCTGGGTCTGGAGGAGATGGGGACAGGGGGCTCGGGGGTTTTCAGGCAGGCTGGCAACAGAGCCGTGAGCTTAATGATTCTGTTGCTCTTACCCCTAATCAGTAGCCACTTTAGCTACACATTGGAAACTCCTGGAAAGCTGTAAAAACACAGATGCCTGGGTCCTATCCCAGAAGTTCTGATTCTGATTGGTTTAGGATGCAGCTAGGGCATTAGCAGTTTCTAAAACTCCCCAGGTGATCCCAACATGTAGTCCCAAAGTCTTTAGGTGACAGCAGCCCCAGCCAGCATCCTGACCACAACCTCCTGAAAGACCCTGAGCCAGACACCCCCAGCTCAGTTGCTCCCCATTCCTCACCATGGAAACTGTGGGGGACTGTGGATGCATATTGGTTTAAGCTGCTAAGTTTTGGGATAATTTGTTGCACAGCAGCAGATGGCTAATACAGATTATTAGTTATTCTGAATGTACCCCCAAGCCGATCACTTCTTGCCACCTCCCATATCGTATCATCTAGCCTCCAGAATCCCTCGCCTGGACCATTGCTGGAGCGCCTCCCTGCCCTTCTTCTTCCCCTCACGTCCCTGCCCCTCAGTGGTCTCACAGCAGCCTGAGCAACTGTTTCAAATCATAGTTCTAATAATGTCACTCCATCACTTAAAACCTCATCATGGGTTACCACTGTGCTTAGGGCCAAGATCTGGTCCTTCATGTGAACTGGAAGGCCTGCCCGGGCTGCCCTCACCTACCTCTTTCTCAGTTCATTCCGACAGCCTCCCCCAGGCCCTGCTTTAGGTTCTGCATTAAGCCCACTGGGACATTCTTTTAGTTTCTCCACCAGCTCCCCCCGTCACAGGACGTACACATGCTGCTCCTCGGCCTGGAGTCCTTCCCCCTGCCATACCTCCTGGTCTGGGGCTGACTCCTCTGCTACAGCCTCTCCCAGAAGCCTGCCCCTGAACTTGAGTGCCCTTGTCTCAGTGAACATTTACACATTCCCTGGGACAGTCAGCTGACAAATGCCTCTTGCCCTCACTAGACAGAGATCCAGGAGAGTGAACAGTTTTGGTCATCGTTAGAGGCCCGGTGCTATCTCAGATGGTTCCTGAAACGGAAGAGATGTCAATATCAGAAATGAATGAGTGGGTGAATAAGTGAGTGAATGAAGGAGTGGGACTGGTAGGGACAAACAGAGCCCATTCTGGAAAATCCAAAGTGGTGAGTGGCTGCTTGGGAAGGTGCTTAAGCCCAGAAGCCAGGCAGTGACTGAGCATGAGAGAGAATTTCAGTCCCAGGAATGAAGCAAGAGCTCAGATTGAGAGCCTGAGGTCAGAGAAGGTCCCTTGCCAGGCTCACTGGGGGCTGCACCCCAGGGCTCCTGACCTCAGGCCCCCTCACCTTGCATCCATGGAGGGCAGGAGTGTCCAGTACCAAGCGGGGGATCCATAGGAGCCAGGAGTTCACTGGCCCTACCTGTGGGTAGCAGGGAGTTGCAGGGGATGGGAGCCTGGCAGGGCGTGCAGATACAGTCCTGGGGCCCTAAAGCAGAGACAGCGTGGGTGGAGAGAACAGACTGGCCCACACAGTGATTTGGCCCATCAAATCACTGCATGAGGCAGCGGGTCATGCAGTGATTTGATAAACCCAAGGCTGGGTGATTCTAGAGAGAGGGCAGTGCCTGACGTCCTCTGGCAGCTGTTCTGTGTTTAATGGAGAGGTGCAGGTTTCAGAGCAGGGAGGAGGCCTTGCAATGGAGTGGCACTGTGGCCTTCTCAGAAGTGGGGACCAGCCTCCCTAATGGGACAGTGTGGACCCACATTAGGCTTAAACGGGTTACATGAACTCAATTAAATGCTGAGTGAGAAGATTCTTCTGAGTCATTCGTTTACCTACACTCTTTTCCCGATTCCATTTGCTTTCCACCTTTTTCTCTCATCTCCTTTTCCTCCTCCAACCCCTCCCCTTCTCCCGCTATGTCTTGCAGGCATGGATAAAGACTGTGCACTCCCATGCCTAGTGTGCGGACGGAGGTTGTGTGTTCAGTCAGTTGCAGGAGCAAAGCCATTGTGATGGCTTTATTGGAGTGACAAGTCTCTGTCACTCTCTTCGCCCACAGCCCCGTGAACCAGCTGGGAGGGAGGTTGTGGGCAGACGCACTCATCTCTGCTGCTCTGATGGCTGATCTGACCTGGCGGCATTTTCTCCCTGGTCAGCATGAGTGGGGCTGTCCCTACTGCTGGCTTTCCCTCAACGCCACGGATTTCTCCTGGCTCTTAGCTTTATGAAAAATGTGGGACTTCCTAGAACTTGAAGTCTGAGTTGAAGTATTAACAGTCTTGCATTTGGCTGTTTGATTCCCAAAGCTGCACAGGAGCCTGAGGAGTCATTGGTTTCACCCTTTGTGACCTTTACACTCTCCAGCCGGTGCCCATGGTCTCCGTAAAGGGCTCTTGGTTCCTGTCCTAGTCACACCTCTCTCCTCTGAGTGTGAACCACTTTGTCGCTACCCTGATGAAGGCAAGCAGAACTGAGCCCAGGGCTCTATGTGTGGTCTGAGATGGATTGCAGAGGGATTGTCCCTTCCTTCATTCTAGATGTGATACCTTTTAAAATATAGTTCCTGGCCAGGTGCAGTGGCTCACGCCTATAATCCCAGCACTTTGGGAGGCCAAGGCAGGTGGATCACTTGAGGTCAGGAGTTTGAAACCAGCCTGGCCAACATGGCGAAACCCCGTCTCTACTAAAAATACAAAAATTAGCTGGTCGTGGTGGCGGGTACCTGTAATCTCAGCTACTCGAGAGGCTGGGGCAGGAGAATCGCTTGAACCTGAGAGACGGAGGTTGCAGTGAGCCCAGATCATGCTGCTACATTCCAGCCTGCGTGAAAGAGTGAGACTTTGTCTAAAAAAAAAAAAAAAAAAAAAAAAAAGCAGGGGGTGGTGGGGTTCCTAGTCTTAATCACCCTTTGTCAGTTGCCTTGCTCAGTTAATACATTCTGGTCTCTTCTAACCAAGGGGAAAACATCCAAGCCATTAAAATTTTTTTCACACAATTATCAATCATTTACTTAAAATGTATCCTGCTTCCTTTAGAAGGTATTTCTTTAAACATAGAATTACCTGGAGAGCTTGTTAAAACATGGGGTGCTGGACCCCACCCCGTAGTGTCTGATTCAGTAGTTCTGGGCAGGGTTGGAGACTTTGCATTTTTAGTAAATTCTCAGATGGTGCTGGTGTTACTGGTGCAGGGGCCACTGTTTGAGAACCACTGCTTCAGGGACATGCTTTCTGGCACGAACTCACATGGATGGGCCACACCCGTTCTTGTCGCGGGGGTGAGGAGGAGGTGTCGAGTTAACAACTATTGCCTCCAAGCCTCTTACCGCAGATTATTTATTCCAGGGGCTCTGACCCATCCGTTCCTCTCCATGCCAAATGTTTTCAGTTCCTTGTGGATTTGTTCCTTGGCCAGGTCCTGGATCCGCTGTACCAGAAGCGGGGAGAGTTTTCCCTTTGGGTAACCCCAGAGGCCCTGGCCTGTAGGGAGCCCAGTCCTTCCTCACCTCCCTCCCAGCAGCCCTGGGTGCCTGCTCACAGCTCTCCTCACTGCCTGTCAGTCTGTGTCTCCTGCCCTCCTGGGGCTCCCTTCCAGGTGAGGGGCAGCCTTCTAACCTCCCCTGCCCATCATTACCCATCTCTCCCCATCCCTCTCAGGATGCCCAGAGCTTTCAGCAAATCAGACTCCTGGTGGCTGCCTCACTTGGCCCAATATGCAGATTAGGCCCCCAGGGGCACCCCCTGCCATACTTTGTGTGTGTGTGTGTGTGTGTGTATGTGTGTTTGTGAGAGTATGTTGTGTGTGTGTGACTGTATTTTATTAGGAATTAAGAGTTTTTCCTTTCTGAGAAGAACATACTTCTATTTTTATACAGGAGATTAATAGATAAAAGGAAATCATTTTGCAGAAATGAAATTAATGGCAAGACATTGGCTCCAGTTTTTGTTTGTTTGTTTTTGTTTTTGTTTTTTGAGACAGAGTCTTGCTCTGTTGCCCAGGCTGGAGTGCAATGGTGCAATCTTGGCTCACTTCAACCTCTGCCTCCCAGGTTCAAGTGATTCTCCTGCCTCAGCCTCCCAAGTAGCTGGGATTACAGGCACATGCCACTACTGTCTGGCCAATTTTTATATTTTTAGTAGAGACGGGGTTTCGCCATGTTGGCCAGGCTGATTTTGAACTCCCGACCTCAGGTGATCCAACCGCCTTGGCCTCCCAAAGTGCTGGGATTACAGGCGTGAGCTACCGCACCTGGCCTGGCTCTGTTTTAAATAAGAGATAACTGCAGTTACAGAAGGAAACCCAGGTATTTACAAATTTTCTTAGTAAATCTTCCATCAGTGTACTAAAGGGTCTTTCTACCCACTTAAGGAGCATGTAAATTTTTTCCCTTGTGAGGAAGATCTATTACATTGTTTCTTTTCTATGCTTTTGTTACTTTAAAATGTCATTTATAATATTACTGATTGCCTCCATTTGCTTTCCCCAGAAAGTCCATTAGGATAAATACTTCAGGTGAGCACAGACTCCTGGTGCTGAGATTATGGGCGGTGAGTGGCGGACCTCACTGACCATCTGTTCTGGTCTGTTCTGGTTCACTGGGCCTCTGAAACTGTCCACATCGGGCAGAATCCCGAAGAGCCAGCCAGGACTGGGAATCACACTTCAGTTTCCTCATCTGTGAAATGAGGGGAGGGATGAGGTGACATCTAGGGTGTGTTTTGTCCGTTTGTTTTGAGGTCTGATCACCTATAAAACGTTTTATTCTGCCATGTTTATATATAGCTTTCATGCACACATTAGTACACACATGTGGATACCCAAGCCGCTGCTGCCTTGATGCTTTGCCATTTGCCTGGGAATGATCACTGCAACTTCTAAGTGGTGTGTAGAACTTTAGAGTTTACAAAGCCATTCCACATCTTCAGTGTTTCTGGTGGGCCTTGAGTCAGCCCCGTGAGCTACTTGCTGTATTGCCCCCATCTTATAGGTGTGAAAACTGAGACTTCAGAGCTTGAGTAGTTTCTCAGAATGTGGGTGCCACACAAGTGGAGAGCCAAGGCTTGACTGTGTGTTTCCAGGAGCTCACACATTGAGCTCCTCCCAGGAGGGCCACGTGTGCATGTTTTCCCTGTTTAATAATGACTGTTGTTCCACGACACCCTCGTGATGCTCAGAACTCATCATGGGACCCACCTGTATCCAAAAGGATTTGAGGCAGCAGAAATAAACTCCAATGGAAAAGTTAACTTTCCCCCCGCATTGACTAGTCACCAATCTTCCATCAAGTTGAGGTAAAAACGAAGGATGGACAAGGATCACCCTGACTGGGACAGCGTCTTTGTTTTTACAAAACATTGATCGCAAGGCATTTCAAGCATTCAGAGTAAAATAAACACCCATGGACTTGCTAGCCGGAATGATTACATGTTCACATTGGCTCCATTTACTTCATGTTTCTCTCAAAGAAATAAAAGATGGCAGCTCCCATCACAGTCTCTTTTGTCTCCCTTCCTTGATGGTAACCATCCTGTGACATTTAGGGCCAGATTATCCAAAATGCTCTGATGGATACATTACAAGGATCCACCAAGTGTTGAAATAAGAAGTTCTTTTTTATTGTGGTACAATATACATAACAGAAAATTTGTCATTTTAACCATTTATAAGGGTACAGTTCAGTAGCAGTAAGTATCTTCACATGTTGGTGCAACTATCACTACTGCATCTGCAGAACTTTTTTTTTTTAATCATTCCACACTGAAACTCTGTGCCCATTAAACCATCACACCTCCTCCCCTCCTCCCCTCAGCTGCTGGTAACCACCATTCTACTTTCTGTCTCTATAAATGTGACTAATCTGAGTATCTCGTATGAATAGGTCATACAATATTTGTCCTTTTGTGTCTGCCTTATTTCACATAGCATGATGTCTTCAGGGCTCATCCATGTTGTAGCATGTGTCAGAATTTTATTCCTTTTGAAGGCTGAATAATATTTCACTGTCTGTATATACCACAGCTCGTTTATCCATTCATTGAGCGGTGAATGTTTGGGTTGCTTCTACCTTTTAGTTACAGTGAACACTTGCCCTTATGAACATGGGTGTAAATTGTCTGTCAAGTCCCTGCTTTCAAGTTTTTGGGTATGTGCCCAGAAGTGGAATAGCTGGATCATGTGGTAATTCTATATTTACTCTTTTGAGGGGCTGCCATACTGTTTTCCACAGCAGCGGCAGCGGCAGCATTTTACATTTCCACCAGCAATACACAAGGGTTCTAGTTTCTCCACATCTTCACCAACACTTGTGGTTTTGCTTTTTGGTAATAGCCATGCTAATGGGTGTGAACAAGAAGTGCTTAAAGCATCTCCTAAAGAGGAAGAAACTGAGGCCCAGAGAAGGGGAGGATCACATGAGAGGTTGAGGTCACAAGCAAGTCAGTGATACAGCAGGAACTAGAAGCTGGATCCCCTAACCCCAACCTAGTTCTTGCTACCAAAACACAAAGTCCAGTTTCCATCGCTCTGTGTCAGAGGGTGCGCAGCCACGGCCACAGGCCAGATACAGACTTTAAGTTTATGTGGTTCGGTCCTTACTTTGTTTTTTTTTTTTTTTAATTCAAAATAGTATCCACATTTAAAAATTAGGGGATTTTATATTTTAAAAGTCTGAATTTCTGATTTTCCCCCTAAAAATCAGAAGGTCTGGTAACCCTCAACCCATGTTCTAACTCAGCAACCAACTGTTGCTGTCTTTTGTTTTGTTTTGCTCTGTTGAAACAAGGTCTTGCTCTGTCACCCAGGCTGGAGTACAGTGGCATGATCATGGCTCACTGCAGTCTTGAACTCCTGGGCTCAAGCAATCCCACCGTCTTGGCCTCCCAAAGCGCTGGGATTACAGGTGTGAGCCCATGCCCAGCCCTATCATTCTGTAATGTCCTTCCACACAGGCTAGTTCACACACTGGCTGGTCCTGGTAACACTGGAGTTTGCAGGCCTTTGCTTTTCACATCCATAGATATTCCTCATTCTGTGTGTCAGTAGACACATAGTTATGTTTAACATCACAGGCAGGTTCCATACTTCTTTCCTCTTTCCTCTACTCTGTATTGTCTTTGAATATCTTAGCTATTTCCTCACCATAAAAGTGAAATAATGTTGCAAATAAATAATGCAACATATTAACAAAGACATAATTGAATAGCCTGATTTGGAGACAGTGTGATGTGGTGGAGAAACACCAGCAAAGGCGCTAATCTTGACTCTTGCAGGAACTCCCTGGGCAATCTTAGAAAGTCCCTTCCCTGTCTGGCCTCCTTGTATCCATGTGTCAGTTGCAGGGTGGGACTGGGGAATCCTCAAGTTTTCATGGGCTGGTCTAGTTAATAATGTAAAACAAAACCACTCACTTTGCATTGTCGGTGGAGTAGAGAAACTCGCTTTGCCCAGTTGACTTCCCCAGGATGACCCCTCTGAACTGATCCTTCCTGTGGTCCCCAGCACACCCACCCTCTGCTTTCTCTTTGCTGACAGGTGCGGAACGACCTGACTGGCGTTCTGTATGGCGAGGACATTGAGATTTCAGACACCGAGAGCTTCTCCAATGATCCCTGTACCAGTGTCAAAAAGCTGAAGGTAGGTGTGGCTAGCCACAGGGTGATCTCAATGCCCTGGGTGCCCAAATTACCTGACTATGAAGGAGCCTCAAGTGTGGTCTGGGTCTCAAGTTCATTTCCACCTTGGCATCCCAGACAGGAGAAGCTCCCAGGAATTGGCTTCCCTTGGCTTTTCCTTCCTTGCTGTCCAACACTGGCCAGAGGTGCTGGCTGCAGGTGCACAGCCACTGAGCACTTTCCTGATGGTTCTATATCTCTCAACACAGTGTCAGGGGCACGCAGGGCACACATGATTATCATGTCTGTTTTGAAGAGTCACAGAGAGAGGAACTGTCTTGCAGAAAGCCCACAGCAAACAAGTCTTGTTGTTGCAACTGAAAGCCCAGGCTCCTGACCCCTATCTGGATGGTGATACTTACTTTAGAAACAGGGTCAACTAGAAGTTTCCCCAGTTGTAAGTCAGTCTCTAACTTTCATTTGTCCATTCATTCTGCAAACTCTCTCAAACAGCTTTTATAAACCAGACCCTCTCCTGGGCTCATAGACATCATCGGCCTTGACCTTGTCCTCATATTGCTCCCAGCATGGTGAAGAAGACAGAGAGACCTCTCAGGGGAAACAGGAACAAAGGGGCCTGGCAACAAAGGGAGGAAGTGACTCATCCCACCTGGGGAGAGGGCTCAGACAAGGCTCCATAAAGAGACAACATTTGGTGGTGGAGGAAGAGAGGGATCCCCTCCTACAGGAGCCCGGCATGGTAGGAGGGAAGATCAGAGGGTAGGGTAGGCATGCTCATCATGGCTTAGGATCAGCAGGAATTCCACAGAGGCAGAAGTACCTGGAGTGGGGTAGAAGGGAGGCTGAAACAGAAGTCAGTTCCCAGGAGCCTTGAATGCCAAGCTTAGAAGTTTGATCTTTTATCCTGGGGACTTCCTGGAGGTTTGTAAGCAGATGCCAGTGTCATCAGAGCTATCAGATTCCTCTTTCCCTCTCCTCCATTCCTTCAGGCACTCCCTTGAAGTCAATGGCATGGAGACCCCAGATGCCAACTGCAGATATGTCCCTTCTGTCTCGTGTGGGTCCCAGGTTACACCAGTCAGAGCAGGTAGCAGCTTACAGCAGTTGCCTTCTAAATCCTCCAGTTCACAGATGGGGAGCCCAAAGCCCAGAGAAGGGGAGCAAGGAAAGCAACATATCAGTTGTCTACCACCTCCTTCAGAGCAGACACAGAGCCTGCGGGTCACATTTCAGCCTCGGGAGCCTCTGCAGATGAGGACACAGTAGTCAGGGAAGGGCCTGTTTGACAGCCAAGGTGGCTGGAGCCAGGTCTCCCCCTTGCAGTGTCACAGGCTATGTGGGGCCTGGAGGATTCAGGGGTGGGGTGGCTGCTCTGCAGGAAGCATCTGGGGCAGGGTTGGGAGAGGAGGGGGGGGCCTGCAGCTGCGCTGACGTTCTCATGCCACACGCAGAGGCATCTCCCCATGCCGGGCACTTGAAATAGCTCCCTGAGCTCCAGAGGCCCAGCATCTACAGACTTTAATGTTTAAAGAACCTTTGTGTGCAGAGCAGAGATACTAGTTGAAAGTCAGCAAGAAACTGGGGATGAAACTGGGCTCTCTGCCCATCAACCAACCAACTCCAACAGAAGTAGCACCTACATTAACCATAATGAAAATAACAGCTGAAATAGCCACCTTTCCAGTGCATTGACCACAGGCCAGGCCCTGTGCAGAGCCCTTCACTTTATTTGCTCATTTCATCCTCCCCAAAGCCCTCAGATGGAGGGAATTTTTGTATTCCTGTTTCACAGATGTGGACTCAAGACTCAAAAAGGTTAGCAACTACCCCAAGACACCCAACTGAAAAATGGTGGGTTGGGATTCAAACCCATGTCTGGGCAATGTCATGGCCCAGCTTTCTCCACTGCCCTGCATGTACTTCTGAGAAAGGATTCTGGCACCACATAAGCCAGGAGAGCAGCACCAATGACAGAGTCCTCATCTGTTGGCAAAGGCTCCCCTCACCCAGACACCTGCACAGCTCCTTCTTGTGCCTCTTGCAGTCTTCTTCCAGTCACCCCCTTCTCCCAGAGGCTTTCCCTGAACACTTTATTTAAAAATTGAAATCCCTGTTCCTCCAACTCCCATTTGCCCCTTTCTGCTAATTTTCTCCTCCATTTCACTGATCGATACCTATTTTCATTTCCTGGGACTGCTGCAACAAAGTACCACAAACTAGGTGGTTTATAACTACAGAACGTGCTCTCTCAAAGGCTTAGGACTCTTCCATGCCTTTCTCTTGGCTGCTGGAGTCACCGGTAATCCTTGGCAGTTTGTGGCTCACCACTGCATCACACCAATCTCTACCACACATGGCATGTCCTCTCTTCTCTTTATATTGTCTTTTTAGGACACTGGTCATGTTAGATAAGAGCCTCCCCTATTCCAGTATGACCTTGTCCTAACTAGTTACATCTGCAATGACCCTGCTCTCAAATCAGGTCATATTCTGAGGTATGAGGGGTTATGACTTCAATATACACAATTCAACCTCTAACAGTATCTGGCCTTCTATTCATTTTACCTGGTACTTTATCGTCTGTCTCCTCCCATTAGAATGTAAGCTCCAGGAAGCAGAAATTTCTATCTGTCTTGGTCACTCTTCTATTTCCCATCACCTAAACCCCAACCTAATTTGCTCAACTGTTTGTTGAGTGTGTGTGAATGAAATACCAAGTCTGGACAAAATGCACCAGAGGATACAAGGATATAATACTCAGGAATGACGGGAAGGTAGTTACTTTTGGAAACCTCAGAGGAAAAGCAAGTTTCTGAGTTCTTGTGGGTTAAGATGGAGAAGGAGGTACAGAGGAAAGGCAAGAAAACCAGATATCAAATGGTAGAACTGGAATCTGCATTGGAGGTAGTAGAGAGCAGAATTAAAGCTAAGAAAAATAAGAAATCAATAAGGTGGAGGGCAAACTTGAGATACTTTCCCAATATTCAGAGGAAATCGCCAAAGAGATCAATCCAGTGAGATAAAGGATAACAGTTGTGGATACTGGAGAAGGGAGTTTTCCTAAGGGAAAACCAGGACAAAAACAGAACCAAAATCCAAAGCAGTAGAAATGGTAGCAATGAGCACACCTACCATTCAGATTTTGGTCCCTAACACCATTCTCCAGTAAAAGGAACCAGGGATCCTTAGACAAATGGCTGGTTCTATGGGGCAAGAAATAGACAAGATGATTCTGGGGTATTTTGTAACACCAGAAGGTAAGGAGTAATACACATACTGGTGGGGTTGTATCAAGGGAGTACAGTTGCTGATTGACAGAGCTCCCAGTGGCCAAAGCTGGAACAATTTGAACACAAAAATTAAAGTAGTATTAGAATATAACCCAAAGTATAAAGTAAATCTCCACCAGTTTACTCTTACGTAAATGATTGACTAATAAATGGGAGAGCATAGGCAAATCTCCTACACAGAAGAATTCAAAATAATTTACATAGATACCTCACACTCCAAAGAGGTAGGTCATAACTACACACTTCTTAAGTTACTTTGTTCCAAAGGGTACAGTAGGAAAAGAGGGGGGATAAAAAAGAATAACTTGACAGTTGAGAAACCTGACAAACGTTCCCTGAGCCAGGCAATCAAGGTCAACGTCAGCAGTGATAAGTCACGTTGAAAGCTCCCTTGACATAATGTGATGGAAATAACTTTACCTCTGTGGTCTTCTTCCCCAGATCCCATAACCCCAGTCTAACCATGAGAAAAACATCAGACAAATTACAGTTGAAGGCCATCCTACAAAATACCTGACCAATACTCCCCCAAACTATCTAGTTCATCAAAAATAGAGAAAGCCTGAGCCAAAAGGAGCTGAAGGAGGCATGACAACTAAATACAATGTGGTATATTCTAGATGGGATCCAGGAATAGAAAAAGGATGTTTGAGAAAAAGACTAAGGAAATCTGATTAAAGAATGGGCTTTAGCTAATAATAACATCAATATTTATTCATTGTGACAAATGCACAAAATGCTAATATAAAACATTAATAATAGGGAAAACTGGATGAGGGGTTGTATGGGAACTCTGTATACAGTCTCCACAATTTTTCTGTTTTCAAATAAGAAGGTATTTTTTTTTGTTTTTTGTTTTTTTGTTTTTAATAGGAAACAAGCTTAAGTGGGCTCAAGACAGACTTAGAACTATAGATTGGGCCATACAGAATTTCCATTATTCTACAATTTTTGAACTACAAAATCAACAATTTTATATGGAAATGTACAGACTATATGAGCAAACTAGCCAGCTTCTGCATAACTGGTGAAAAGAGAGTCATACTTAGACAGGTTTTGCCAAAATTTTGACATACTTAGTGGAGAAAATCTTACAAATATCTAGGCCAGGAAAAAAACAAACTTCCCATAGAGATGCAAAAACCAGGCCACTCTCCGACTCCTCTGAAGCATTACATCCCAGAGACAGTGGAGCAACGGGAGACATTCTCCACTGTATGGGGCTCACACGATGTTCCAGCCAGGTCCCCTTCTTGAAGCTAATCCTGAAGTGCGACGCAGCCAAGAGCGAGGGCATACTTTACGGCTGAGGTCGTGATAGAAATGGCTGAGCAGGGATCATGGGAACCCATGGAAGGAAAACGAAGTCTAAATAATTTTATAAAAGTGTAATGCAGATGCAAAAATTACATATAATTTTATACATAATGCAAAAATAGATACGGCAATAGGCATAATTGAGATATAAAAATCCAAATTACCTTCACAGGCCTAAGAAGAGATGATTTTTTTTAAAAAGAGTGCTTAACTCCTGGCGTTAACTAGGAGAGGGACTCAAAAGAGACCATTTTGCTCATGAGTTTCATAATTAGAGAGATGTAAGCTAAAGAATGCTTTGAATAACTCAGTGGTAAATATACCATAATGCAAACAGAACCTGAAGCTGCAGAAACACAAAAATAAAACAAAGGAAATCTCATCCTTGTTTCGAAATAGAAAGCAAACATGAAAACCAGAAAGCACAAAACAGATCATTGCAGACCACATACACTGATTCTGACCGGAAGTTCAAACAGGCCAAACTCATTATCAAAAGGAAAAGACTTTCAGATTGTGTTTCGAAACACGAAGTCTAGCTATTTACTTCAGATAAACGTACTGATAGGTATGATACTGAAAGGGTAAAGGTAAAAGGTTGAGCAGAGGTCTACCAAGCAAATCAAACTACAGCAAGAATCCCAGTATTCATATCAGACCAAAGCGTGTTCAAGGTACAGGTGTCAAACAGGACTCAGGAGAGTCCTTTTCTATAGATAAGGCTTCAATCCACCTTGAGAATAACACACTCATAGTCTATTATTGCTTTAAATTACATCTCACTGAAATAAAGAAAGAAAAGCCTGTTAAAAATAGAGAGGGAAATTGACAGAAACACAATAGCGTTGGGAGGCATCACATCTCTCTCTCATTCTTGGACAGTTCACCCAGGCGAAAAAAGGCAAGAGCACAGAGGAACTGAATAATGAAATTAATAAGGCTGATTTAGCAGATGTGTATCGAAATTTGTATCAAGAAAGTCAGGAAATAAAACCATTTCTGTGTGATGAAGTCACGAGGCCCTTTAAGCTCATTCCAAGCCTGTTTTGAACAGGGGGTGGCTAAAGTTTAGCTGTTTCCAGGCGGGGCTAGGAAGCTGCTCTGCACAGACCAAGTCCTTGGCACTCCTGGGGAGAGATCCAGGTGTCGGATTTCCCTTTCTGGACATTTCAGTTGTTTCATGCACCTTCTCCGAAGTGGCCTTCTGCCCTGTATTCGTATTTCCATTTTTCAGAAGAATTGGTGGTGCGTTATTTCAACCATGGGGCATCCACAGACCCTTATGTCTGGAACTGACATGAGAGGGGCAATTGCCTCAGTTCAGTCCAGGTGCTCTGGAGAGCAAATATATTTGTGGAAAGAACAGGAACTTTTAAAGAAAATCTTTTATTGTGAAATGAAACAACAATTTAAAAGCCACAGAAATCAAATGAATGTCTAAATGTCATAAGGCAAACAGGACACAGGTCAGAGAACTTTATCAGATACCCCAAAAGTCCCTTCCATCCACAGCCCCCTGCCTCCACCATCAGGAACCCTATGCCCTACTTGCACAGAAATCACCAGCATTCTTTTTTCCTTTTTTGTCAGAACTCAGAAAGTATAGGGAATGCTGTTCTAGTTGTGACCCTTTGTTTTTTTATTGTAGTAAAATATATGTGACATAAAATTTACCATTTTAACCATTTTTAAGTGTTCATTTCAGTGACATTAAGTACATTCACAGTGTTATACAACCATCCCATTATCTGCTTCCAGAACTTTTTCATCATCCCAGACAGAAACTCAGAACGGGGGCTTTGTGTGTGTGTGTCTCACTCTGTCGCCCAGGCTGGAGTGCGGTGGCACGATCTTGGCTCACTGCAACCTCCATCTCCCGGGTTCAAGCGATTCTCCTGCCTCAGCCTCCTGAGTAGCTGGGATTACAGGCGCCCTCCACCACGCCTGGCTAATTTTTGTATTTTTAGTAGAGATGGTGTTTTACCATGTTGGCCAGGCGGGTCTCAAACTCCTGACCTTAGGTAATCCGTCCGCCTTGACCTCCCAAAGTGCTGGATTATAGGCATGAGCCACCACACCAAGCATAACAGGGGCTTTTGAATCAAGTGGACCTGGGGTTGGACTCCATCCCCGCCTTGATGTCTTCCTCTGTAGAGAGGGCACTGGGCCGTCCCAATTGTGTGATGGTCGCCATATGCAGACTGTTGGGCTCTCTCAGGGACTGAAAAATCAGTAGTTGATATTATGTTCGAAACTTGGGAGACACTGGAATAGAGAAAAGATGAAATAATAAAACACTAAATAATAAAATTAGGGAATTTCAGGGAAAGAAGCCATGGAATTCCCTATGTTTTAATGAATATCTTAAAATAATAACAAAGGACTTTCTAAAATCCAAACTTCGAGACAGTAAGCAAAGTTGAGAGATTGTGAGCAATTCATTTAGGGTCTCTGGGACCACAGAGCTTCCCTATTGCAAGTGAATTTACCAGAGGAGACAGGAGCCTTGCTTGCCTGTGTCAGTGCTGTGCCAGCAGGCACCTCTTTCCAGAGGGCTCCTCTTCTCTCTCTCCATCTTATCACAGCCTCTTCTTCTGACCTCATCCAGCGCTTCTGCTTCAACATCAAAGGAGGACACTTTTAAGCACTCCCTTTGTGCTCACAGATTCATGAATTCATTTCATCCCCACAATAACTTTATAATAGCAGTCAGCAAACTACAGCTCATGGGCCAAATCTGGCCCACTCTCTGTGTTTGTAAATAAAGTTTTATAGGAACACATCCATTCACCACAATGTCTTTGGCTGCTTTTGTGCTACAGTGGCAGAATTGAGTAATTGCAACAGAGACTATATGGCCTATGAGACCTAAAATATTTACTATCTGGACTTTTATAGAAAGTGTTTGCCACCACCTGCTCTGAAGATAGGTACTATTATTATCCCCATTTTATAGGTAGAGAAACTGAAGCTCTGGGAAGTTTAATAACTATCCTGAGGCCATGAAGCTGATTAAGTGACTGAGCTGCAATTCTAGCTCAGCAGTCTAGCTACGGACTGGCTGTGAACCTCCACGGCATGCCTCCCAGCTTCATGTCCACCCACACTCCTCAGTCAGCAGAAAGATTCCTGCATAGCCTCTCAACATTCCAAGGTTACTCATACCCAACATTTTTAAATGACCTGTCTCCCCACATTTCTTCTTAGTAATAAAACAGGAATGAAGTGGCTTTGCAACCTACTTGCCTTAAGTGGAGGAGTGGTTAAAAAAAAAAAAAAGTGCTAGGGAATGACAGAAAGACACAGATAAGCAGAAAGCTCTCATCTTTACTTTTTATATTAATGCAATATTTGGGCCCAGTGCAACATCATGAAGACCCTCTAAATTGAGCCAGGCTTTCTACTCTTAAAAAAGGAAAAGAAAATATGTCTCTGCCATTTAGAGCCATGTTTGGCTTTCTTTTTTGAGTGACTCACAAAAATAGCCCAATTCTCCAACAATACTAGTGGGGATCCTTAAGCCTCACATTAAGGGGACAGCTTTGAACAGAAAAGCTACTTGACTAGTCAGCAACAACTGAGTGTCCTAGAACCCCAGCAGAGCGGGGAGGGAGACAGGATCAGCCTAAGGTAAGGCCTCTCCAGAGAGGGCGGTATCTGCATTTCCCGTTGCTGCTGTGACAAATCTGAACAGCTTCAAGCAACACAAATGTGTCTTACTGTCTGGAAGCCAGATGTCCTACATGGATCTTGACAGGCCAACATCACAGTGTCAGTAGGGCCAAGTTCCTTCGGGAAACTCTAGTTCCAGTATCTAGAGGCCACCTGCATCCCTCAGCTGTCAGCCCCCTTCCTCTGTCTTCAAAGGGAGCCATAGTCAGTGGAGCCTTTCCCACACTGTATCACTGTCTCTGCCTCGGCCATGTTTAAGGACCCTGTGAATACATGAATACATTTAAGGACCCTGTGAATACATTATCACCTGGAAAATCCAAGAAAATCTCCCTATTTTAAGATCAGCTGATAAACAACCTTAATTCCATTTGCAATGTGCCTTTTCCCTTTACCACGTGACATAACATACTCACAGGTTCTGGCGATTAGGATGTGGCCTTTTTTGGGGGGCTAGGGGAGTGGGGACAGGGTCTCACTCTGTCGCCCAGGCTGGAGTGTAGTAGTGTGATCACAGCTCACTGCAGCCTCAACTTCTTGGGCTCAAGCAATCCTCCCACCTCAGCCTCCCAAGTAACTGGGACTACAGGCATGTACTACCACACTCAGCCAATTTATATATATATATGTAAATATATATATACTTTAAAAATATATATATCTGTTTTAAATTCCTGTTTTATTACTAAGAAGAAATGCGGGGAGACAGATCATTTAAAATATGTATACTTTAAAATATATATAGATTTATGTATTATATATTATATATGTTTATATAATATATAATATAATATATACTTATAAATATATATTTATATATTTTTAAAAGTATATATATTTAAATATATATATCTTAAAGTGTATATATTTTTAAATATATATATATTATATTTATATATATTTTATATAAAAATATATATTTATATAATATATATATTTTATATAAAAATATATATTTATATAATATATATATTTAAAATATATATTATATATATTATATAAAATATATATTTTATATATAATATATTAAAATATATATAAAATATATATATATTTTTTTCTTGTAGAGACAGGGTTTCTGCATGTTTCCCAGACTGGTCTTGAACTCCTGAGTTCAAGTGATTCTCCTGCCTTGGCCTCCTAATGTGCCAGGATTACAGGCATGAGCCACTGTGCCCAGCCAGGATGTGGCTATTATTCTGCCTGTCATACGTCGACTACAAAGATAGGCTTTGAGAGGACTGCCCTCCCCTTGCTCTGTGGGAAAGTCCTAGTGGGAACTGTGTTCTCCCTCTCAACTCTGGCCAAAAACAAGTCCTTAGGGAATTGACTCCCTTTTTCCCAACCAGATAGGAGAGACCTGAGGAGAACTGCCACCCCCACAGGTCAGGAGTCCATCCTGACTGCCTGAAACTGAAGTTCATACAGGCACCCCAAGGGGACGCAAAGCTGCAGAATAAACATGGTGCATCTTTCTCACAGGCCAGGTTTGCTCAGAGACATGGAGACGAAAAGGTATTATTTTTAACTTATGACATAGATACATTATTGGAGTGTTAAATATACATGAATTTTCAAGATACAAGAATAAACTTTAAAGAAATGCCATGCTTTCCACTGGGCTGCTGTGGGCTATTCCCTCTTCGCTCCCTTCCTTGAGAGTGAAGCGTGTGCTTCTCTGCCTTTACGGACATTTCCAGTGGGGGATGGGGTCTAAATAAGACAAATTTTAGCTAAATAAAAGAGACTACTCATTTTGGGTGTGGAATCAGTTTGTCAGAGCCAGGAGGGACTTTGGAGAACACTTCTAGGCTAACCTTCTAGGGCCCACTCCAGGTCTGCAGCCAGACAGTTGGGGCACAGGACTGGCCTGGGCTTCCGAAGCCTTAGGCAGTGCCTGCTAGCCCAGGTCATGGCCAGCCTCTAACAGCTCAGCTGCCTTAGGGATTTATAGCATCTCATCTCTTTATATAGCATTGTGACATTTGAATTTTCAGCAGCCCAGCACAGTAGGTAGTCTGCAAGGCTAGGCTCTGAGAAAACAGGAAGCCATTGAGTGGGTCTAGACAGATGCATGGGTGGCAGGAGATTCCAGACAGCCCAGAGGTCAGGCTGAGGCTCAGGGTTGAGCTTGACCTTCCTTGCAAGATTCCATGCTCCGGAGGCAAGGAAGGCTGGCCAGAGGGCATGGTCCCTAATCTTCCTCACCTCTGCTGTCCTGCACTTTTAAATGCACACCAGCGATATTAGTGGCTCAGGATTGCATTTGCCATTTATATCCTTTCACTTCAACATCTGCATGACTTTTCTCGATTAGCTGTTGCTGCAGATTGAGTGCTGAGCTCCAGCAGCTCAGACCCAGTGGGGTTTGCCTCCTCAGCTGGGAGGCAGTAGATAGGAGTGAAGGGTCAATCACTCAGGCTCTGGGACCACACCCACCTGGGGCAAGGCCAGTGCCACCACCTCCTATTTGTGTGACCTGGCGTCTTAGGTTGAAGTCCCTACAAACAGAGCCTGAGATGCTTGGGAAAGTGATTTATTGAGGGAGTACTCTTAGGAGAAGGGGAGGGAAGCAGGATGAGGCAGGAGGGGCTCTGTCTTGGATGGATACCAGTTTAGCCTGGCCCCAGAGGGGTCTCTGGAGCACAGACGGCACCACAGAGCTGATCCCACCTTTTAGCAAGGGGGCTGGAGTTTTCCACCAATGTGAGTCAGTTGTTGGCTGCTCTCTGTGGGGTGTGGGCATGGCATGGCTCCCATGGCCAGGAAGCTCCCCTTAGCTGAGGGCAGTTCTCCAGAGAAGGGAGCGAGCTGTCAGCAGCCCACCCTCACTGCAGCCAGGGCGGGTGTACCAGCCTCAAGGAGGTGCACCTGCCCCGGCTGTAGTGTTCTTTGGACCCTGCTTTGCTCATGAATCTTTCCAAAGTGAGTATAAAATAGCGCCCACCTTCCAGGGTGGGGCTGACGGACCGATTAGCACAACAGCTCAGAAAGGGCTCGAGAGTTGTTATTTTTATGGTGTTAAGATTGCTTGCAAACCGGGGGTACACGCTAGTTCTTTGAATTGGATTATCCTTGCTAAGTGTCGTGTGTGTGTGTGTGTGTGTGTTTAGCTCTCTTTAAGCATCCCAGAGACAAAGTGGTTCTAGATGAGGGATGAGACAGAGTCAAGAAAGAGGAAAGGAAACCTACCCGGGGTTGGCAACATCAGACTCCTCTCCAGAGGGAGTTTAGTGGGCCTCTCCCTCACTCATCCCATCACTGGGGGGAGGGAGGGTTTGGGCTGAACACCCCTCCCCATTTTCCTACCGCATTCCCATGGCTGTTTCCTTCCACGTTTGCCCCTTTCCCGTGGAAGTAGCCTCTTGAGGGTGTGAACATAGGTCTCCATGTGTGGTCTCCAACCCTAGACCTGACCATCTCATCTGCCCCAACTCAGGTCATCTGCTTTCACTCCAGGAAGGGCCCCTACACAGCCAAGTCCCTGGAAGGGCACAGGATTTTCCAGACCCTGCCCTCTGCCATGTTTCCAGTCCTTTGTGATATCACAGCTCTGATCTGTCACTGTCATCCTCAGGGATGGTTATGGCTGCCCCTCCCTACCCCCTACTACTGCCTAAATTGCCCCAAGCCCTTTCAGTATAAGAGAATGGGCCCACACCCTGGCAGGGAGGCAGGGGGCTTGGCTGAAAGCAGGGCCTACTGCTATTCCCAAATTTCTTCTTTCTGCTCTCTGGACTTTCAGAAAAAGATACAAGCTATGCAACATTGAAAAGCATGATTCTGGAACTTTTATGAGAGTGTGCACATGTGTGGAAAAGCTGTTATAATTCCCCAAATCTAAAACCTTTCCCCTCACCCCTGAATCTTCCAGTAAGTTGCTACTTCAGAGAGAAGAACCTGGTGTATCTGCATTTCCTACTCTCAGGATACCTCCCCATGCTCTAGAATGAACATATCCTAGTTTGAGAAGCACCTCAAACTCTTTATGCTGCTCTATGGCATCCCCCAAGATCCTCATCCAGCCTCATCCCCTGTTTGGCCTCTCCCCAACCCTGGATTCTGGGCTGCCCCTCCTTCCTCCCAGACTTGGCAGCATCTTGCCCCCTCTTTCTCACCATCCAGAAGCGGAGTGTGTGTTCACAGCTTCCTGCAGCAGGCATGACCTGGTTCTGCATCGGATCTTTCTCCAGGGCCCTCTAATGGTCAAGGAGCACCAAAGTGAGAGCTCTGGCTTTCATTTTGGTTCTGTGGAGCCCTGGGAAAGCCTTGTACCTCTCTGGGAAGAGATTAGCCAGATGGGTGATCCCATGGGCCCCATCCAAATCTAACAGCCTGGGAGCACCGAACCAAGTGGTCCTTGCAACTTGGTTGTCATAGCAACGAAGACACCAAATGGTCCACAAGTGGCAGAGCTGGTTACTTAACTGTCAGCAGGTGGTCAGGAGGTCAGCTGTGAAGATATGGTTCCCTCGGTCTACTCAAGAAGTAGACATGGTGAGCCCAGGGTCTAGACCATGGGGCTGGCCAGATGCTAGTGCAGTGATGATAATGGCTACTAGTGACTGAATAAGCAGTGCGGGCCAGGCATTGTGCGTGATGCTGCACACTGGATTAATTCACTTCATCGTGCATTAAACACGTATTTGTTGACATATGTGTAGTGCCTTGTTCTGGGAGCTGGGGATTCAGAGATGAGTCAAGTTACCCTTACTTCAGTGGGGAAGACAGACAAGTAAGTGGATTTGAGCCATATTGGAGGGAAGCACAGGGTGCTCCAGGCTCACAGAGGAAGAAGTGGCCACAAGCCTGATGGGACAGAGACATGGTTTCTCAGAGCAGAGGAGCCTGGGCTAAGGTAGGAAGGGTGAGTAGCAGCCGTGCAGGCAAAGTGAGTAGGAGGGGAGGGAAGGGCACTCTGGAGGGATAGACTTGCAGAATGGGTGGGGGGCGGAGTGGCAATATGAATAAATAAATGAATGAGTGAATGAATGAATGGCAGTCCTGTTTTAGGACTCACTGCCAAGGCAGGATATGAGAAATGTGATAGAGAATTGAGCAGAAGTCAGTTGGTAAAGACTGCATAGGATCTTCACCATCTTTATCTTTAGCACATCTTGAATGTGCTAAGGAGCTCAGAGTTTGATCTGCAAACCTCAGGAAGCCATGCACAGATTTCACACAGTCATCTAGGAGTGAACCCTTCCTCTGCTCTTTGGCGATGGGTGAATGGGGCAGGATTCGTGGCAAGGATGCAGGGAGGCTGTTGCTGTTCACTAAGTAAGGAATGATGGTGACCAAACTCAGGGCAGTGGGGCTGGAGGGTTGGAGCTGATTAAGGAGCTAGTTTTGAGCAGACAGAACCAACAGTTTCTGGTTATGGCTTGGATGAGGGTTGAAGAAGAGGAGTGAGTCTAAGATGACTCCCAAGTTCCTGACCATTGTCAGAAATGGAAAACACAGGAGGAGGAAAGGGCCTCTTAGGAAGGCTGGTGGATTCAGCTTGGGACAGTTGTGTTGGAGGTGCCTGAGAGAATCCAACTGGAAGAGTCCGGTGGGAAACTGGAGAAAAGCTGGGGCTGGGGAGAGAGATTTGGAGTCCACGGCACAAAGAGAACAGTTGTGGCTGGGGTCATGAAGGAGGTGGCCCAGGGAGAGTGATGGGAGCAAAGAGCTAAGGACAGAACACCAGCATTTAGGGATGGGTAGAAAGGTCAGAAGCTGATGATGAGGATTATGAGCAGGAGTGGCCAGGGAGGCAGGAGGGCAGCCAGCAGAGAGCAGCACGGGAGCCAGTGGGTGAGTTTCGTTATGATGAATCTGACAACCGCTGCGCAAGGCACATAGGGTTATCCCTTTCTCAGAGATGAAGGAATTGAGGCTCCAGGAGATTAAGACCCAAAGTTTTCAGCTAATCAGAGGTGGAGCTGTGATTTGAGCCCAGGTCTCTGATCAAAAACTAATAAGCTGTTTTTACCATACCATGTTTAGCAACACAGGGTTTTGCACAAAGTAGATGATGAATAGATATTTGCTGGATGAATGGATGGATGGATGGATGGATGGATGGATGGATGGATGGATGAATGGGTAGGTACTGTCAGCAGCAAAAAATGCTAAAAATTTTCAACAAACAAGCAGAAAGATCTTGGAGCATGCCTGGAAGCAAGTCCACAGAACGGAAGCAGCTTAGAACTTTTTATAGCATTGCAGACGTGGTGATGACAAAGGCTTGCCTTCCTTCCACTGCTCTGTTAACGATCTTTTAAAGTCCTTTCAGAGCCAGTGTTTTTTTTCCCCCTCTTCTTTCCATTCTTGCTTGCAAACGAAAGATGATTTTAGAATCCAGGCCTTCTTTATTTTGCTAAAGTACATGATGAGTAAAATGGCCTCTCAGTCAGCACTTTCCAATTTTGAAAGATGCTAAAAACTGATCTTTAAAAGCATATTTTTCTACTTTATGCATCAAAGGGCCACGAGGCCTGCTGGAGGGGATGGATGAACAGCAGGAAGGTGGCACCACCTGCAAGGCTGGGCCTCACTGTGGAGGGCAGGAAGCGGCTGGGATGGGGAGCAGGTGTGTGGGCCAGGGCCTGGCTGGTCTCCTGGTGGCTGCCCCACCCATTCTCTTTCAGCCTGTTCTTCTCCTTGGGGCAGGACCCAGCTGGATCCCAATGCCCCAGAAAGCAACGAAGACCCCATTTACCTGACCCAGGAGAGCCTCTGGCTGATGCTCAGTAATTGTTTGTTGAATGAATGAATGAGTCACAGGGGTCACTGTTCACTTTCCTGTTAACCACACTGATATAATGAATGTAATCCCATGTGGAGCTTTCAAAAATAGATTTTCCTTAGAAATAAAGTTGGACGCTCACTATGTGCTAGGCGCTGTGTTAAGCACTTTACAAGGACTATTTCACTTAGTCTTCCCAGAAATCCGGTAAGGAAAGTACTACCATTATCCTCATTTTACAGATGAGGAAATTGGGGCTGAGATGGAAAGGGAGCAACCAGAGGCCACCCATGGTTGGTTGGTAGAGCTGAGATGCAAACAAAGCTCAAAGCAAGTCTGAAACCTCTTAATTGGGAAGCTCTGTGGGCTCCGGGAATTTCTTGAGGGATTAACTGTCAAGAAGGTAGAAAGGGCTAGAACACTGTGGCAGGGCAGCAGAGTGTGGTTGACTGGGGTCTTGTCTCTGCCACCAACTCCCCAGGGGCCCTTAGAAGCTCCTTTCTCCTCATCTGGCCTCAGTTTTCCTATATGTAAAGTGAGGAAGAAGGTTAGATGATGCCTGCATGGACTCAGGGTTTGCCTGCCCTGGTGGGAGGAGAACAGGGGAGGTTGCAAGGCCCCTGAGAACAGTCAGCTTTAGCCTCCAGCCTGTACAGAATTGCTCTAGGGCTTGCCCATGAGACCAGGGCAGACTGATTGCAGGAACCAAAGGAAAACCAGCCCTAGAGAGGGCTAGAGAGTCCAGGCGGGGCTGGGGTTGGGGGTGAGGTTCTGCCCTGCCCACCTGCCCAGGCAGAGCTCTGGGCTAAGAGCCAGAGGCGCAGGAATGTTGTCTGTCACAGCCTTGAACCCTTTGTGGGGTGCTGAACATCTCACCTTCATGACGTGTCCTTCCATCCACAGGGGAATGATGTGCGGATCATCCTTGGCCAGTTTGACCAGAATATGGCAGCAAAAGTATTCTGTTGTGTAAGTAAAACAGTTGTATCATTCGTGTCTTTGGGGAGGTTCGTGAAGCTTTTTCCCATACTTCTTCTCTCCCTGCTCAGTCTGTGAGTGGGATCGTAGGACTGGAGCCTGGGTTCCTGGAAGCAGAAGAGTTAGGTTCACTGTTCTTTCCTCTTTCCAGGGAGCTAACACCCCAGGGCTCAGAATAATACTGTCATCGAGGAACCAGGGACCTCAGTCTAACCCATTGTCTAAGCCTTATTGGCTAATTCTAAGTCTGCTCACCTTAGCTAGGGAGATACCAGAAATCAGGGTGAGGCTGAAGTGACTCAGACCCACTCCCTGCCCTGTAGGTAGGGCTCAGAGTCTTAGGTTAGGGACAAATTATTAACTATTGATTTTCTACTCCTGAATCCTTTACAGCTGTCTAGTGTGTGACAGGTGACAAAGGTGACCTTTTTATGCCTTATCTCATTTAATCTTTTCAATAACCATGTGAAACAATTATGATTTTCCCATTTTACAGATGAGGAACTAGAGCTCCATAGAGTAAAGGGGCTTGTCCAAGGGCCCTCAGCCAATTCATGGCAGAGCCAAGGCTCCATCTCCATTCACCTGATCCCTAATCTAGCTTCTAAAAAAATATATTTTCTCCATATGATCTCTAGCTTAAGTTAGATGTAGGGGACATAACACAGGAGCTAAGTCAGTTTCCATTTTGATGTCCCAGCTCCCAATCCTCCCTATCATGTCAGGAGAAAAGTCAACAGAATGAAAGCCTAGACAGGTGAGTCACTGTCTACCCAATAAGCTTCACCTTTTAGACTGAGGTCATTCTAGGTGTAGTGTGTTGTGATGGGCCACAGATCTCTGTCCTCTTTGATCTTTTTGTCAGTAATGTGGATGAGGTTATAAATAGTAATTCTAGAAATCATGAAATACATTGGATGACAGAGTCTGAGTGCAAAGAACTTTAGCAGGTTGGAATGTTTGATTATATCCAAGCAGAGTAAATTGTCCTAACATATTATATTAGAACAAAGCTGCCTAAGCCCAAGTGGTAGAGGCATAGCTGAGAAGTACTGCGTGTTGAGAAGAGAAGGGACTTTGGGTGTTCCAGATGACCCCCAGTTTACTGCAGGGTCTGGTAACTAAGGTCATCAGCGTGAGGACAGTGCCAGAGAGCTGAGGTGACCTCAGATTGCATGTCTACACCCAGGGCAGGGTAGTCCCTCTGCTCTTTGCTGGAGAGAACCCACCTAGGGAGACCTGCCCAGCTCCTGGTGGCCTGTTTTGGACAGGTGTAGGAATTGAAAAGAGACAAGGAGCGAGGACAGAGTAGTGGCTGGAAGCCATGGTCACGTGTAGTTATTTGAACTTGAAGGCTCAGGAGCAAAACGAGAACTGTCCGATCATCTGATTTAGCCGGGAGGAGGGAGAGGATGTGAGGCTGACCTTTCAAGGGATCTTGGATGGAGGTTGGCACTCAGGAGCCAATCAGCTTGGGCTTGAGTCCCTGCTCTGCTACTTATTATTGAAGTTAGGTATGTTGTTTACACTCTCTGAGCTCCAGTTTTCTCATCTGTAAAATGAGGATTATAACACCTGTCTGATAAGATTGTTGAGCAAAAACCCTCTGCATAGTACCTGATGTACAGTGAACCCTCAGTAAATACCAGTCATCTTTATTTGGTTGTTTATATAGGGTCTCAGGTGTCCAAAGATGGAATGGGCCACCATTTACTGGCAAGTTTTACTGGTAGATTCCACAAAATTGTGTTAAGCATTCTATTTATCAGTGGAGAGTAGCAAGAGGTCTTTCCTCATTGAAATTGAAGGAGGACCATGAGAAAAATGGAAAATATAGAGTGAATAGATTTGATAATTTTACTCCAAAACTCATAAAACCTTGCTCCTTACTACCTAGGGTCCAGAAATAACCCACTTTAAAAAGGAAAACAATGGCCCAAATTTGAGAGCCTGCTTTCTTTTAGAGAAGAAACTCAGTGTTCCCTCTCCAGTATCCCCAGGGCCTTGCGAGGAGCTGGCGCATGGTGGGTGATTGGTGTTGATCTAATGAGGAAAACAAGTAACTTCAGAAAAAATAAATTAATAAAAATGATCCGCGAAGACGCCACACCAGGCCCTGCCCACCTCCAGTTTGCAAGAAACATAGATGGGCCTTATGTTCCGAGTTAAGCCAAACCAAAGCCCTGGTGTGACTGTGATCTCACTCTGCCATGCGCTGGGATGAGTTTCCAAGTGGCTTTCCCAGCCGTGGTTTCTGCTTCTGAACAGACAGCACGGCTCTCTGCCTTTTGACCTGAAGCCCCCTGGCTTGTCTGCCTTCCACACGGCACAGGGACACTACCCCACCTTCTCATCCCATTTTCCTCTTCACTCTTGTTAGTTTTGGTATTTTGAGATGAGGTTGCTCTTAAAGAGTCTTCACTCGCTGCTCCATTCCAAGGAGTTTCTCAGAGGCTTTGGGCTGAGTGTAGAGTCCACATGTTGGTTCCCAGATGGAATCTGCCCTCGAGGACTTATGGTCTTGTCTGGTTAGGAAGGAGTTCTTCTGGAAGGTCCAGAAGATCCTAAGGAGACTGTTCAATGTTTTCACGCTGGATCAAGACTGGTAAGTGAAAGAGGGAGGAGACGCTCAGAGCAGAGACCCCCGAGAGAGCTTTCCTGTCCCTATTGGAGTCAGAGCAGAGACACACAGAGCCAGCCATGTCTCTGCCATCCAAATGCTGCCCTGGAAACTTTACAGCGTGTTGCTGTGTTCTTGAGATTGGAACTGCCACCCAATGGGATCGCAGACTCCAGCAAATGCAAGGCCTATTTATAGCCCTGTGGCAAATGTTCATTTTGGCATCAGCACAGTATGAGCATGGCATGTTGCTTTTGTCTTCTCCTCTGTCCTCAGTGGTCTGTTCTAAATTCTCAAGCACTCTAATGTGAGTTCTGGTTTTAGCTCTGCCAGCTGTGTGACCTCAATCAGGTCGCTTTACATCTCTGGTCCCCAGCTGCCTCTTCTCTGAAATGGAAGCAATGATGCCTACCCCGTCTGCTTTATGGAGTTGTCGAGAGGCTTCAATGAGGCCACCAAAGGGAAAGCTTCACCCCAGCTGTTAACTGCCTTACTGATGCGAGGGTTTATTACTATTACTGTTGTAAACCTTAATATAAAAAGGAAATGTCTTTTTGCATGGGGAGTGGAGGAGGCAAAAGGAAACTTAATTAAATGATGAAATTAGATTTTTTTTTTTTAATTGTGTCATAGCTACATGTCTACAACCAGTAAGAACCAAAGTGGTTCATGGGGCTGAAGTGTGTGAACTCAGGATGGCCCACCCTCACTCAATAGTACCCACTTGTCAGTCATAGGTCCTAAGACCACATTTCTACAAGATGCAGAGAAAATGGAGGTGTGGTGGCTCATGCCTGTGATCCCAACACTTTGAGAGGCCAAGGCTGGAAGATAGCCTAAGCCCATGAGTTAGACCAGCCTGGGCAGCATGGCAAGACCTCATCTCTACAAAAAATTTAAAAATTAGCTGGCATAGTGACATGTGCCTGTAGTCCCAGCTACTCAGGAGGCTGAGGTGGGAGGATTGCTGGAGCCCAGAAGTTCGAGGCTGCAGTGAGCTATAATCATGCCACGGCATTCCAGCCTGAGTGACAGAGCCAGACCCTGTCTCAGGAAAAAAGAAAACAAAAATCAAGGTGACCAAGTAAATTAGAAATGCATTCATTCGGTCAATCCACAACCATTGATTGAGTAGCCCCTGTATACCAGGTACTGTGGAAAGCCCTGGGGCTCCAGGAGAGAACTGGCACAGCGCCACCCTCCCAAAACTCCCCATCTGGCAGAGGAGACAGAGAAGCATACCAGTGTCTAGTTAAAACTCATGTGTCCAACAACCTCAGCCCTTCTGTCCATAGGAATACTGAAGTGGAGTCCTGGAGGCATTTCTGCAGTTGCATTAGACAGTGGATGATCTATCCAAGTCCAGTCTACCTCCCTTGCAGGAGAGCCTCGCTCGAAGTCCGCTTACTTTTGCTCTACAAATATGCTTAGCAATCCAGGCACCCTACTTTCCAAGCCTATAGTAGTTTAAAAGCAGCAAATTCAGAGTGAGGGAGAGGGACTTGATGATAGTGAAAAATGACAATGTAGACCTGACAGCTAGAAAGGAGACAAAAAGGCATGGAAAGTGGATCCAAAGTCTAAGTACAACTGTCTGGGGCCATCTGGTGCTTGGGCAGTCTCCTCTAAGCCCAAGAGTACCACTGTGCATAGCCCAGAACAGTGACTGATGTTCAGAATGAAACTATGGGTTACCAAGAGGAGAAGAGAAAGAGAAGGGGTAGCTAAAATGTTCCTGTACATAGTGTTTGCCATGCATGATACACAAATTATCTCATTTAATTCTTAAACCAATCCAGTGGGGCAGGCTTTGCTTTCCACTGTCTCTCCATGGGAAAAGTGGGGCTCCAGGAGTTGTGTGCACGAGTTACCTGGCAGGCATATGGCATAAAATCTTCTATTGTTTGACTGTATTTTTTTTTCCCCAAAAGGTCAGAAGCTATGTTAGAAAAAGTTTTGTCTTCATCAAAATTGACTAATGTTCTAAACAAAATGTATTATCATTCAGATGGAATAAGTTTCTGTTTTCTGGAAAACTCACTTACAAGAAACAGCTACAACAGGACAGTAGCTGGTTGAAGAACTGTCAGAGCTGCTCTGATTTTCTGCTCTGAACTTCCTGCTCAGTGCTGCCTCTCAATTAATTATCACATGGTCTTAATTATCATGTGTGAAGAAAATCTGCCTTTGTGTCTGATCAGAAGGCCTTTTCATATCCTCACTCTGTGTCTTCTTTTTATTTTTTTTTTGTGACAGAGTCTCGCTGTGTCACTCAGGCCGGAGTACAGTGGTGCGATCTCAGCTCACTGCAACCTCCGCCTCCCAGGTTCAAGCGATTCTCTTTCCTCAGCCTCCCGAGTAGCTGGGATTACAGGTGTGTGCCACCATGCCCAACTAATTTTCATATTTTTTAGTAGAGACGAGGTTTCACCATGTTGGCCAGGCTGGTGTTGAACTCCTGACCTGAAGTGATCCGTCCACCTTAGCCTCCCAAAGTGCTGGGATTACAAGCGTGAGCCACCGCGCCCAGCCGCTCTGCATCTATTAATTCTTAACATACCTTCCTGATAAGTGGAGCTGTCTCCTTGCCACAACCATATAAGATTGAGAAAACTTCCAAAAATCTTTTTGTTTTGTTTTGCTAAGAGGGGAACTTCACGAATGGACTTTGAGTCTTGTCCCTTTGACTTACCAGCATATGTGTTGAGAAAATTTCATCTGTAAAATTTAGATGATAGTACATACCTCATAGGGTAGTTGTGAGAATAAAATAATATATAAAAATGGCCACACACATAATGAGACCTCAATACACGTGGGATCTCTGTCAGTAAAAGATGAGAGTTGTGAAGCCTCACAGGCTCTGCCATTGATTAAATGACCTGGGATTACTAGGGTGACCCTTGTATTCAAAAGTCTAGTCCCCAGCCAGGATCTGGCATTTCTTCTTAAAAAAAAAAAGTTTCTGTAAACTAAATTTCATTCATTAGAGAGAAGCCCAGGAGACTGCCTGCTTTTCTTCAGCTGGGATTTTGTTAGGTAATTAAAATATGAGAGTTTTCTGTATTTTCCACAACAGTTTTGTTTGGGGCAACATTATAATGTAATTGCTAGAAAAATGACTGCAATCTGAGGTTGCATTATGAGAAGCACAGTGTCTAAAATGAGGGAAGCGAAGGTCCTGTATCATCGAAGGAGTCTAGTGAAGAGACAGCGTGATCACTGCCTCGAGGTGGTTGAAGGGGTCTTTTGTTAAGCAATGTCTATTTAATCTTCAGATGCTTCACTGAACCAATGGGTGGAGACCACAGAGAGGGGACCTGAGCTTAAGTCAAGGAACAAATCTTTTAACTCACATGTACCCCAATGAGTTACTCCACACTGCAGCCTGGACTTTCTCGGGTATTAAGGGAGTTTTAGAGGAGTAGCCTCTGGACTTGGGATGAGGGGAGTGACCCTCTGACTCTTAGACTTGATGGTAACTTTTCTCTAACATACAGGAGTTGTTGGTAGCTCTGGCCACCCTTATGACCCTCGCTTTAGCCTCCTGGAGCCTAAGAGGGAAGCAGCAAGAATCTTCCTAGAATCCAGAGCAATCTCAGGCTCCTCTCACTACACCCTCCTGTCCTCTCACACTAACCCTGCTGTAGGCCAAGGGATGCGACATGAATGGTTTCCCAACGTCTCCTTCTAATGTGGGTGGCTCCCCAGGGATGAATGGAAAGATTGTTTAAGGTTTCAGTTTAGAATGCATGCAGTCCAACCATGCACAGAGGAAATTTCCATCCACCTCTGCTCTCTGTAGTCACTTCTGGGTATTTTGTTTACTGATGGGAACATGATCACCCCTTAGAAACTTTATTCTGAACCCAATTTTGATGGAATCTGACAGTCCTACAAACTGGGACTTTTCTGCTCGAATCAAAGCTATCAAAAACCATATTTTCCTGATATAAAATAATGACAATAAGAATTAGAGTCAAGTAGGGGTGACTTTTTTTCTTTCAATGAAAACAAGCAGTGCAGCTTTGTACCCTTGAAGTCGGTAGACCTAGATCCAGGTCTGATTTTTCTCCCTGACTGTTTGACCTTGGAAAAGTTACTTGCCCTCTCTGATTTTTAGTTTCCTCCTCTCTAGAATGAGGATGATAAACCACCTCCCAGAGTGAATGTGAGTGACAATCAAATAAGATCCATGTAAGATATAAAAATGTAAGGGACTTTTTTTAGGACCTGAATTTATACACACTGTGTTTTGGATAAAGATTCAGAGAGATTTCTCAGTTTGCCAAGTGGCATCTTATATAAACTGCATACTTAGATTAAATTGTCTTGGCCCCTTAAAATTGCTCCCCCTGGGTTGTGTTATGAGGCATGGCCTCAGCTTTTGGTAAAGATCTATACAAAAATTAGCTTTATGAAATCTCTTTCCTGTAGAGGTTGTGTTGATACTAAGCTGGCTACTTTGACAGTATCCTCCCCATATGGGACATTTTTAGGGTTAGAGACTAGAAAATACTTTGTTTCCCCAAAGATCTGGTATGTTTTCTCCTTACTGATAATGAGAGTTGTGTAAATAATCTTGTTGCCCTTTTCTCTTGGGCTGCTGGGAAGTTCATGGTGAAATTTGCAGCTTAATGATGAATAGGGTTAGAACCTTTGGTCTGTTTGTCTGCATTCTGTTCCTTCTATCTTCAGGAAACATAATTTATATTTTTCTGGGCCCTTATGTTTTAATATTTATTCAGTACTTATTATTTTATTATACATGTTATGCGTAAACTACCTTGGATTCTTTGACAAATAACAAGAAAGAAACCAAACAAGTAATTAAACATTTCCTAAATCCTCTGGTAAGAGGAAGCCTTCCTCCCCACCTATCTTCCAGGGCACAGAGCCTTGAACTATGCAACTCTCGGTGCCTTCATAGTCATTCCATCTTTTGCAGGCATATGAGGAGAACATGTATGGTAGTAAATACCAGTGGATCATCCCGGGCTGGTACGAGCCTTCTTGGTGGGAGCAGGTGCACACGGAAGCCAACTCATCCCGCTGCCTCCGGAAGAATCTGCTTGCTGCCATGGAGGGCTACATTGGCGTGGATTTCGAGCCCCTGAGCTCCAAGCAGATCAAGACCATCTCAGGAAAGGTCAGTGCCTTGGTCCCCATTTCAACCTTCCAGCCCACCTCCTTTGATCATCTTGTCTGATGACATTGGCCAAAAGTGCACATTTATTGTCCTGTGTCACTTTGAGCAAATCACTTGAGCCTCTTGTACCTGTAAAATGTGGTTATGTACAACCCTCCACTGCTTACCTCTCTAGGCAACTGTGAGAACCAAATGAGGTAAGGATACTGTGAAGCACATAACACAGTATACATGTTATGTATACACATATGGATGGAGTCCTGGCATCAACTTCAGGGCCCTTTAGACTCTGCAGAGGTTCATCCCATGCTCCTCTTACATAAGATGTCATTCTCAGTTGTGGCGATGCTCTCCTGGAGGAGAGGAAAGACGCCTTAAGTAGACTTTGAGAAACACATGCTGTAGGGCTGCCAGACTGCATCAAACCCCAATTTTGCCACTACCACCTGTGTGACCTTGAACCTGAGTTCTCCAAGCCTCTGCTTCTATATCTGCGTGGATATATCTTTTTAGGGGCCACTATTCAGTCCACTATTGTGATCTTGGGATGTCCCTTCTATATCTTCTATATTTCTGCTTCTATATCTGTGATAACCCCCTTCTGGGGGTTATCAGGAGGATTGATGGCAGATGGTGCAAGCCACTAGCATGGTATCTGGCACCTCGATGCTGTTACGACTGTGAGCAGGACTTTGGACAGGGTGTGTCAGCCTGAGGGCCTCTGCATGCTTCCGTGAGGGGTGTTACTAATTCCTGCCCTGCTTATCTCGTAGGGCTATTGCGAGGACCAAGTAATACAGGACATGTAAAAGTATTCCCAAAGCACACCATTCTCTATCATTGTAAGTCTTATCAAAGATCAGGTTATGATAGCCCTGGTAAAGGTGGTAACATCCATTTCTCAATTCTGAACAGCAGCCAAAATTCAACACAGCAGTGCACGTAATTCTTTTCTGTGTTCAGATAGTTAAATTATTCACCCAACCCCCAGGGTTCTTACAGACCAAATTTTATATCAAGAAAAAGCTTTATAATAAAGAAAAATATATGTATATAATTTTATGTATTATGTAATCTCAATCGGAACCAACTCTACACGAATGATTTATCGATTTGTCAAGAAATGGCAAATCATTAAGACATATGTTGTAAACAGCGCTTTAGCTCGTACTGGCACCTGGTTAGAAAATGTTGAAAGAAATATTTTCCTACCAAAATCAATGCATATATAACGTTTTTTGAGATGTTGAATAATGAGCAGAAATAACTCATTTATTCAGTAAGTGTTATTTTTAAAGGTGTCAAATTTTGCAATTTATTAACATCCTCGGGTCCAGGGATACCCTGTATTTTAATCTAAAAATATCATAAAATTTGAGGAAAACACAAAACCTAAGGGAAAAAAATATCCATGAAAGCAGATGGTACAATAACTAACTGGAGAGGCTTCAGGAAGACCAAAGACTTAAATGGTTGCACAGGAGATCTGTGAGGCTGTCAGGATGAGAGCCATGAGACACTGCAGGAAGGACATCCCTCGGGTGTAGTTCTAACGGTGTGGCTTTCAGCCAGGGTGGGAGCCATGCAGGGCTGTGTGCAGGGTTGTGAGCAGTACACAAGAGTGCATTGTAGGAAGATCATTTTTTGTAGTGTATTTTGGAGGAAATGTTTTGGCATTTGTAACAACATCCCCCAGATCACTGACTTTCCTTTTCTAAATGTTTTTATTTGGGATTGGTGAAGAGGCTGACCTCTTGCCCATCACTGTCCCATGCATGGGACACCTTGGGGCTGTTCACCCCACTGTTTTGGGGAACCTACTCATAAGCCCACCCCCTGGAAGGGACAGGACCATTGAGGTGGTTTCCAAAAGTACAGGAGGCCCAATCCCTGTCCCCATGGTCTTTGAAGCAAGAGGAAGCATTTCTTACATTACCCCACAGTTACTAGACGGTTGAAGTTACACAAGGAAATTTGTAGCCTCTTCGCTTCTTGGAATCAGGGGGTCCCAGAGCTGCTCTTAGACATTATGGAGTCCAGCTTCCCATCAGATTCTCAGATCTTCCAGTAGCAAAGGAATTCTCTCCCTTAATTCTTCTACCCCTAGGTCCCCCTGGAGCTACTCAGATCCTGTTGACCCCTCTGTCCCACACAGTCCTTCAGTGACCACAGAGTCACTGCTTCTCCAAACTAAATAGCACTAGTCCTTCCAATTGTTAGCTCACAGGTCTGGGGCTGGGACTAAGCATGAAATTAAAAGGGTGCCAGATACATCGGTAATCAAGATTAAACAAAGTATGTTAATGCAATTTTTAAAATAATGCCAAAAAAAAAAAAACCAAAAAAAACCTGTGATGAACAAATTGTCAAAATTTTAAATAAAGACCAGATTCACAGGACAGGGATTAGGGTGAGGAAAGCGAGGTGAGTCATGCCAGTGCAAGGTTGGATTCTATCTTTATTTAAAATTCTGATATTTTGTTCATCATGGATTTCTTGCATTCATTTTTATTTTTAAAATATATTAAAATTTTTTTTATCTTTTTTTTTTTTTTTTTTTTTGAGACAGAGTCTCGCTCTGTCGCCCAGACTAGAGTGCAGTGGCCAGATCTCAGCTCAATGCAAGCTCCACCTCCCGGGTTTACGCCATTCTCCTGCCTCAGCCTCCCGAGTAGCTGGGACTACAGGCGCCCGCCACCTCGCCCGGCTAGTTTTTTGTGTTTTTTAAGTAGAGATGGGGTTTCACTGGGTTAGCCAGGATGGTCTCAATCTCCTGACCTCGTGATCTGCCCGTCTCGGCCATATTTTTTTATCTTGATTACAGATATGGCTTAGCTCTGTGTCCCTACCCAAATCTTGTCTTGAATCGTACTCCCATAATTTCAATGTGTTGTGGGAGGGACCCGGTGGGAGATAATTGAATCGTGGGGACGGTTTCCCCCATACTGTTCTCGTGGTAGAGAATAAGTTTCACAAGATCTGATTGTTTGATAAGGGGAAATTCATTTTGCTTGGCTCTCATCCTTTCTGTTGTCTGCCACCATGTGAGATGTGCCTTTTACCTTCTGCCATGATTGTGAGGCTTCCCCAGCCACCTGGAATTGTGAGTCCAATAAACCTCTTTCTTTTGTAAATCACCCAGTCTCAGGTATGTCTTTATCGGCAGCATAAAAATGGACTAACACAATTACCGAGATTTTTTGGCTCTCCCTTAAATTTTGCACCTGAAATTAGTGCTTTATTCACCTCACCCTGGTACAGCCCTGCACAGGTTGTGTTTGTCAAACCCCTCCCCATGATCAGCCTGTTCCTTTGTTGCACATGCTTTTGTTGAACATTCTCTCTAGAGGGTGCGGGCCCCAGAGTTGAATAAAGCATTCCTATTTATGGTCTAACCACAAGCCAACTTCTCCAAACAGCCTTCAAAAGTCTATGGTCAAACATAGTTCTAGAAACTCAAGAAGTGTTTCTTGAATTTGAATTTGCATTATATATAACTGCTTGGGGCCATGGTCAGCCTGGCACTGGCTGCCTGATTGATGCCTGTATTTTGGGATCCATCAATGTCCATGAAAACAAGCAAATACTTGTAAAACTACAGCAAGCCAATGGGCTCTTGTCATCCTCACTATTGTGCATATGGAAAACCTAAGAGCCAGAGAAGGGAAGGGACATCCCAAGATCACGAAAGTAGGTTGAATAGTGGCCCCTGAAAAGATAGATCCACGTTGTAACCCTTGGAACCTGGGAGTGTGACCTTCTTTGGAAAAGGGGGGTTTTGCAGATGTAATTAAGGCTCTCAGCCAGGCGCAGTGGCTCACACCTGTAATCCCAGCACTTTGGGAGGCTGAGGCAAGCAGATCACGAGGTCAGGAGATTGAAACCATCCTGGCTAACGTGGTGAAACCGCGTCTCTACTAAAAAAATAAAAACAAATTAGCCGGCCGTGGTGGCGGGTGCCTGAGGCAGGAGAATGGCGTGAACCCGGGAGGTGGAGCTTGCAGTGAGCCCAGATCGCGCCACTGCACTCCAGCCTGGGCGACAGAGTGAGACTCCATCTAAAAAAAAAAAAAAAAAAAAAAAAAACTTAAGGTTATCATGATGAGATTTCCTGGATCACCCAGGTAGGCCCTAAACCAATGACAGGTGTCCTGTATGACAGAAAGGCAGAGGGAGAGTTGACACACTGAGAGGAAGGCCATGTGAAGAAGAAGGCAAAGATTGGAGAACACTGAGGATTGCTGATAGCCACCAGCAGCTAGGAGAGAGGCATTGAATGGAGGGGTCTCTCTTAGAGCTTCTAGAAGGAGCCAACCCTCATGATGGGGTTTGGCTCTGTGTCCCCACCCAGGCTCTCATGATGAGATTTCCTGGATTACCTATGTGTCAGGGGAGGGACCTGATGGGAGATGATTGAATCATGGGGGCGATTTCCCCTTTGCTGTTCTTGTGATAGTGAATGAGTTCTCACAAGATCTGGTTGTGCCGGGCGCGGTGGCTCAAGCCTGTAATCCCAGCACTTTGGGAGGCCAACACGGGCGGATCACGAGGTCAGGAGATCAAGACCATCCTGGATAACATGGTGAAACCCCGTCTCTACTAAAAAAAAATACTAAAAAAAAATACGAAAAACTAGCCGGGCAAGGTAGCGGGCGCCTGTAGTCCCAGCTACTAGGGAGGCTGAGGCAGGAGAATGGTGTAAACCCGGGAGGCGGAGCTTGCAGTGAGCCAAATCTGGCCACTGCACTCCAGCCTGGGCTACAGAGCGAGACTCCGTCTCAAAAAAAAAAAAAAAAAGATCTGCTTGTTTGAATGTGTGTGGCACTTCCCCCTTCACTCTCTCTCTCTTTCCTTCTGCTTTGTGAAGAAGGTACTTACTTTCCTTTCTGCCATGATTGTAAGTTGCCTGAGGTCTCCTCATCCATGCAGAGCTGGGAGTCAATTGAACCTCTTTTCTTTATAAATTACCCTGTCTCAGGTGGTTCTTTATAGCAGTGTGAGAATGGACCAATACACCTGTCAGTGCCTGAATTTCAGCCTTCTGGCCTCCAGAACTGTGAGAGAATAAACTGCTGTTGTTTTAAGCCACCCAGTGTGTGGGAACTTGGTGGCAGCCCCACGAATCTAATACAATCACCCAGCAGGTAGAGGCAGATCCAGGACTCGAAGCCAGGACTCCTCAATCCCAACTCAGCACCCCTTCCCCCTCTGCCATGCTGCTCCTCTAGACCTGTGACCTAGGGACACATCCAAATCAGCTCTTTTATGGCATCTCAGTGGGTGGGCCTCTGCTGGTGAGTGACACACAGGAGCACAGAGTGTGGTACTCCAGAGATCCGGTGTGGATCCTGCATTCACACCACTTAATCTGCAACCTCAACAAGTCATGTTCCCTCCCTGGACTAGGTAACTTCTAGGGTGCGTTCACAGCTCAGTTCTCTAACTCTGTGTAACTATGGTGTGGAGTTATTACAGCAAGCTCTGTGACATGGTTATAATGTTAAGTCATGCAAGTCCAAGGTTGGATTCTGTATTTAAATTTTTGATGTTATTTTCATCATGGATTTCTTGCATTAGTTTTTATTTTTTCAACATGACACTAAAATATGCTTATCTTGATTACTGAGATGTTTGGCTCCCCTTTACATTTTGTACCTGAAATTAGTGCTTTATTCACTTCATCCTCGCATAGCCCTGCACAGGTTGTATTTGTCAAACCCCTCCCCATGCTCAGCCTGTCCTCTTGAACTTGCTCTTGTCAAATCTCCCAGGATACAGGTGACTCCTGGTAGACAAAGTCACAGAAAGGAGCAGAACAGTGGCCCCTCCCGGATGCATTCTCCAAGGTTCCCTCCTTTGTATGCCTGTCTCTAGCATCAAGCTGTCCCCAGCTCACTGATTGGCACCAGGAGTTTTCTGGTAGGAGGAATAGCAAGGTCAGGGCTCCCTCCAGAAACACGTTCTTCAGTCCTTTCCCATTGGACTGTCCTGTGTTGGGAACGTGGACCTTCAGGCTTTCTGAGCCCATTCAGAGCTCAGTCTTCTGGGACCTCATGAAGACAGCCCCGGACCCCTGCCTTGGGCCCAACATTGGCTCTTTCTCCCCATTGAGGCTCCCCATCACTGTTCTACTCCCGCAAAGTGACTTGACATTGGTGATTTCAAGTGTCAACTTCCATTTTTCAAATCCTGTTCGGTTTGTTTCCTTTGTGATCATTTATAATTCTGGCTTGATTTGTCCAGCGATGGCTCAGCCTCTCCAATAGGGACATTTTTCTCCTGTTACTGTGCCCATGCTGAGGTCCAGTGCTGGGCCAATGCCCCAGATGAGCTGTTCACAGCACCCCGCAACCCCTGGAGTAGCCCTAGCCCTCCATCAAAGGCACAGGTCCATCCTTTGGAAGATTTTGTAATGTTTTCTGGCAAGAAACTTCTGTGACCACCCATGATTATTTATTCAATCCAGCAAATCTAGTGATCCTTCCACTTAGAGCCAATGAACCATGAAAATCTGCACCCATCTCATTACCACTGCGCTGTGAGCACCGTGACAAAGAACTTGGAGTTTTAGGGAAGCACTGAGCTTAGCGTGGAGGAAGGAAAGGTGCTGCAGAAAAATGGGAGAACTCCCCAGAGAGCCCAGCTTCACAGCGCTGCTCGCTCCCCCACCCCTCACAAAGCTCCCATTCCTTGCTACTCCCCCAGGCACTCATGACACTGGGAGAAGGCGCTATGTCAGAGGGGCATGGGCTCAGAAGGAAAAGGCTGAATGGCCCATGGAGGGGCCACTGGCTAGACTTGAATCATGGCCCCAACACTTCCCAACTGGGTGACTCTGGATGGTGGCTGGTCATCTATACCAACATGCATACCTCTCCCACCCTCTTCTAAGTTCTGTAACACAACAAACCAGAGTTCATAACACAACTCTGATTTTTAACCAGGTATATTGCCACCTCACTGGAAAATGTATTATACATTTCCCAGCCTTCCATGCTAGATGTGGCCAGGATTGCAAGTCTGGCCAATGAAATATAAGCAGAAGTGTTATGTGGGACTTCTAGAAAGGCTCTGTTACAGGGGGATATGGCCTTTCTTTTTCTTTCTCCTTTGTGTTGACTGGAATGTGGTTGTGATGGCTGGATTTCTAGTAGCCATTTTGGACCATTAGGTACAAGATGACCTTGACAAGGAGATGTCATTCTAGGATTGTGGAGCATAAAAATAGGACCCTGGGTCCCTTATTACCCAGGGAGCTGTCATAGTATTGCCCAGCCTCCCCACAGACATCTTTTATATGAGAAAGAAACCTTCTCATTTAAGTCACTGATAATTTGTTTTTTCTGTTACAATGCAGCTGAACCTAAGAGTGATACAGTGATGTGTATCTCATCTGTAAAATGCTTGTCTCTCGTCTGTAAAATGGGGATGATAATATCTCTCTCACAGATTTGTAAGGATTAGATGAGGTTATACAGTAGAAAGATATCTTACCAAGTGCAAACACCTAGTAGGTGCTCGACAAATTTTAATTCTCTTCTTTTTCAGGGTAGGAACCTTAGGGGTAGGAGGAAGGAGTAGTGAGATTGATGAAGAGTTTATAACCCAGGTCATGTGAGATGAGGAGCAATGGAAGGATTGAGATTGCTTTTTATGATTTAGTTAATTATTTTTATTGAAGGACAGCACCCATGTAACTACCACCCAGGTCAAGAAAAAGACTATTTGTAGCAATTCAGAAACTGCCTTTATGTGTTACCCCAGTTAATATCCACTGCCAGATGTAACCATTCTTCTTACTTCCTTTGCCATTCAGATGCCTGCTTTTGAACTTTTGAACTCCACAGCTTTTTTTTAGTATCTTCAGATTTAAGGAGTGTATTAGTCCTTTCTCACACTGTTATAAAGAGACACCTGAAACTGGGTAATTTATAAAGAAAAGAGGCTTAATTGGCTCACAGTTCCACAGGCTGTACAGGAAGCATGGCTGGAGAGGCCTCAGGAAACTTAGAATCATGGCAGAAGGCAAAGGGGAAGTAGGCATGTCTTACCTGGCTGGGGCAGGAGGAAGAGAGCGAAGAGGGAGGTGCTACATCCTTTTAAACAACCCGATCTTGTGAAAACTCACTCACTATAATGAGAACAGGAAGGGAAAAACCTGCTCCCATGATCCAGTCACCTCCCAGCAGGCCACTCTTCCAACACTGGGGATTACAATTTGACATGGGATTTGGGCAGGAACACAAATGCAAACCATACCAGGGAAGATTAGTCTTTCTGGTAGTTATTCTAGTTCACCCTTAAATAACCACCATCTTCTGTCTTTGGCACAGTTTCCTCATTCTGCCTTTGCCACAAAACCTTGTATCAGGGCATGGGAGAGCAAAGGCAAAAGTGAAATGTGTTAATTTTTCTCTTCTTATTCAGTCATCTGTACAGTTTTGATGTTCTCTGTCTTCAGTTATTGATGTGGTATCATTTTGTATAGAATGTTTGTGGCTACAAAGCTAGCTAGTATAGTTTGGGGAGACTTGGGAAAGCTAATTTATACACAGCTTCCTTTGTCTTCAGCTACCTAGAAGTCCTCTAACTGGTGTGTTTTAATGAACAGAAACTCTTTAATAGAATCCACTCCAAGGCTGTGAAGATATTTTCCTATCTTGTGTTTTAGAAGCTCTATTGTTTTACCTTTCACATTTAGATCTATAATTAACCTGGAATTTCATTTTGTATGGGATGTGAGGTAATGATCAAGATTCCTTTTCTTCTTTTACATGGATATCTAATTGACCCAACATCATTTATTGAAAAGTCCATCTTTTCCCACACTGTGCTGCCATATTACTTTTGTCATAAAGCAAATGACTATATATCTGGTTCTGTTTCTAAACTTTATTTTTTTCTTTTCCATTGTTTTTCACCAAAACATCTTAATTTCTGTAGCTTTATAATAAGTCTTGATAACTACTCATATAGGTTCTCCATCTTAGTTCTTCTTCCAAACTGTCTTGGCTATTCTTGTCTCTTTGCATTTCTATATACATTTTAAAAACAGATTGCCAGTTTATACACACATACATAAATACATTCTCTGGTTTTTATTGGGATTTTACTGAATCTACAGATCAATTTAGGGAAAACTGACACCTTAATATTAAAGTCTTCCAATCCATGAATTGTGTATATCCCTGCATTTAGTTAGGTCTTCTTTAATTTCTCTCAGAAATGTTTTATAGTTTTCTGTGTAGAATGATTGTGTATATTGGCTGGGCGCAGTGGCTCACACCTATAATCCCAGCACTTGGGGAGGCCGAGGCAGGTGAATCACTTGAGGTCAGGAGTTCAAGACCAGCGTGGCCAACATAGTGAAACCCCATCTCTATTAAAAATACAAAAATTAGCCGGGCATGGCAGCACATGCCTGTAGTCTCAGCTACTTGGGAGGCTGAGGCAGGAGAACTGCTTGAACACAGGAGGCGGAGGTTTTAGTGAGGCAAGATATACCACTGCATTCCAGCCTGAGCAACAAAGTGAGACTCCATCTCAATTAAAAAGAAGAAGAAAAAAGAATTATGGTACTTATTTTGTTTGATTTCTGTCTAGGCATTTGATATATTTTGGTGAACATATGTGCACATTACTATTGGGTGCATACTTGGGGTGGAATTCTGAGTCAGAGTAGCCATATGTTCAGCTTTAGTAGACTCTGTGACAAACAGCTTTCTAAAGTGGTTATACCAATTTACACATCCGCTAGCAGTGATTGAGAGTTCCAGTTGGTTCACATGCTCAACAACTTTTGGTGTGTCAGCTTTTTAATTTTAGCCAACCTAGTGGGTGTGCAGTGGTTGGTGTCTTGTTTTAGTTTAAATTTGTATTTCCCTGATGACTAATGAAGTTGGACATGTTTTCATATCTTCATTGGCCATTTTGATATCCTTTTTTGTGAATTGCCCATTCAAGTCTTTTGCCCATTTTTACTGTTGCCCGTTTCTTACTGATTTGTAGAATTTATTTTTAGATTCTGAATATTAATTATTTGACAGTTATATGTATTACTTATATCTTCTTCTATTCTGTGGCTTATCTTTTCACTCTCTTGATATATTTTGATGAACAGATATTCCTAATGTTAATGTAATCCAATTTATTAGTCTTCTTTGTGATTAGTATATTTGTGCCTTGTTTAGGCATTTTAAGGATGGGCGGGAAAAAAAAGGTTGGAAAATAAGAAATGAACATAAGAGACACCTGGGATATGTTGAAAAAGTATAATATATGTATAATTGTGTCCTGGAAAGGGAGGAAAGAGAGACTAGGCAGAAGCAGTATTTGATTTTGTTATTTTATTTTATTTTTCTGAAAATCACCCCATCTTGATGATTTCATTTGGATGTTTGTCCCCTCAAAATCTCATGTCAAAATGTAATTCCTGATGTTGGAGATGGGGCCTGGTGAGAAGTGATTGGATCATGGGAGTGGATCTCCCCTGAATGGTTTAGCACCATCCCTTTGGTAGCAAGTGAGTTCTCACCCTGAGTTCATGTGAGATCTGGCTGTTTGAAAGTGTATCGCAACTTCCTTCTTGTCTCTTGCTCCATTCTTGCCATGTGCCACACCTACTCCTCCTTTGGCTTCTGCCGTGATTGAAAGTTTTCTGAGGCCCTCACTAGAAGCAGATGCCAGCACCATGATTCTTGATTCTGCACCTGCAGAATCATGAGCCAATTAAGCCTCCTTTCTTTATAAATTACCTAGGATCAGGTATTTCTTTATAGCAATGCAAGAGTGGCCTAATATACCCACTTATGCTCATGAAGATATTTTCCTATCTTGTCATCTAGAAGTTTTGTTATATCTTTCACATTTAGACATAGAATCTACTTGAAATTAATTCTATGTATGGTCTGAAATAAGATATTTAATTTTTATGAATAATCAATTGATTTAGGACTATTTATTGAAAAGGCCTTAATCCCCCATCCCACCACTCATGCTACAGTGTCACCTTTGTCATAAATTAAATAACTGCATATAGTGTGGATCTATCCACAAGCTTCTGAACTTGCATTTATCTTCCTTTGGTCTACTTACCTATCTTTTAATCAATATCACTCTCTTTTATTTACTGAAGTATGATTTGATACCTTGTAGTATAAATCCTTAATCTTTGTTCTTCTTTAAGATTTTCTTGGATATTCTTGGCACTGATGTCATTTTTCATTTAGATCTACTAACACATTTACACTTCCAGTTACTTTTTTCCTTCCCACCTTTCTGTTTTTCTGTTTATTATTACTATTATTTTTCTGCCAGAAGAACTTCTCCTTTGTCTTTCTTTTACTGTGGCTCTTCTGGAAACAAATCTTCTAAGTGTCTGACTGTCTGAAATTTATTTTACCTTTAATATTGAGAGATGTATTAACTAGATAGAGGATTTTAGATGGCCTATTATTTTCTTTTGGCACTAAAGATGTCATTCCATTGTCTTCTGGCTTCCATTGTTTCTATTAAGTCAGCTGTCTGACTTATTATTGCTCTTTTGAAGTAATGGATCTTTTTTTCTCTAGTTACTTTTAAGATTTTGTTTTTGATTTGGTCTTTGGCAGTTTTACTACACTGTGCTGAAGTGAACTTTCCTTTGTGTTCATCGTGCCTGGAGTTCATAGCACTCCATAGGATTTCATGAATCTGTGGATTGATGTGTGTTAAAGAAATAGAATAGTATCCTTTGAAACATTGCTTCTGTCTAGTCTCTCTTTTCTCACCTTCCAGGACAAAATTATACATATATTATACTTTTTCAACATATTCCATGTATCTCTTATGTTCATTTCTTATTTTCCAAACTTTTTTTCTCCCTATGTTTCAGTCTGAATACAAACCTGTATTCAGTTCACTAATCTACTTTCTGCTGTGTCTAATATGTTGCTTCACCTATCTATTGAATTCTTTATTTCAATTGTTGTATTTTTTATTTTTAGAATTTTTTGTGTTTTCTTTTATAGTATTCAGTTCTCTGATGAGATTCTGCATCTTTTAATCAATTTTCTTGAACATATAAACCTTGCTATTTTATTTTAGAGATAGAGTCTTTCTCTGTCACCCAGGCAGGAGTACAGTGGCATGATCTTGGCTCGCTACAGCCTCCACCTTCCAGGTTCAAGCAATTCTCTTGTCTCAGCCTTCCAGGTAGCTGGAATTACAGGCACCTGCCACCATGCCTGGCTAATTTTTTAGTAGAAACGGAATTTTCTCATGTTGGCCAGGCTGGTCTTGAACTCCTGACCTCAGGTGATCTGCCCACCTCAAGTCTTCCTAAGTGCTGGGATTACAGGCGTGAGCCACCGCACCCGGCCAACCTTGCTATTTTAAAGTTCATGTCTAATTATGTCAAGATTTGGATCACCTATGAATTTGTTTCCATTACATATATTTTTCTCTTCTTTTTCTTCCTTGCTTTTCTTTTAAAACAATTGTCTGGTCCTATTTCCTGGTATACCTAGTAAATTTTGATTAAATGCATTGTGTATGAAAATTGTGGAGGCTACAGATAGTGTTTTCTTTCTCCAGGGAAAGCGTATTACTCTTCAAGCAAGTAGTTAGAGGAGTGGCAAATTGCCTTAATCCAGTGAAGAACTGAGATGATTCCAGGTTTAGTTTTAGTTTTTGTAAGGCCCAGTCTATTTTGGTTTGCCCTGATTCCTAGTGTTTGACCCTTGAATGTTCTCAACTGAAATCCTGGGATATTTACTGACCCTGGACTCCAATTTTTATTTTCCCAATACTATTAAACTCCAAATAGTTCTGTTTGTTTCCTTGGCTCTTTTGCTTGGCTTCTCAGCCTCTTGCTTTATGCAGCTTAATTATCAAATATTTTAAGTAAAAATGCCAGTCTTAATACCAGGCTCACTTTTTTATTGTTCGCTTTACTCTGGCACCTTGGCCATGCAAGTCTTGCTACCTTGGTAGCCCAGAACTACAGTTTTTGGCTTCCTATCCCTGAGGGACTGCTGAAAGCTCTGATCCAATGCTTTCTGTTTCTGTGACTAGCCTTCTTACTTACAAATCAGAAAATGCCTCAAAAGAAAACAGCAAAGAATTTGGGACCCATCTCAAAGCATTTCTCTCCAGAATGATGGATTTTCAGTCCTAGCTATCCTGGTTGTTTCCTGATGTCTTTGAATCGCTATTTTAATATTTTATTCTGCTTTTCTAAACATCCTTGATGGGAGCTTTGGTCTGATATAAGTGATTTAATAGAGTGGAAGTCTGAAATGAGATTATTTTGCTTAAAAGAAGGAGAATGCATTAGAAAAGGGGTGGCATCTCCCTGTCTTTGGCTCTTTGAGGGGCTGTTGGGTATACAAGGAGCAGACGTGTGTATTGTGGCTCCACAGGAACATGTAGCATGCTGAATAAAAGTCTCAGGGAGAGAGGCACAAACTCTGCATCTGAAAGTCTCCTCAACATCAGCCATTCCCTAAGTGGAAAGTTCTGCCTAAGAGACATAGTGAGCTTCCCAATACTGGAGGAGTATAAGAAGAAACTCAGCCAACACCTGGAAGTTGCTACTGAAAAGATCCAATAATTATCCAATAATCAGATTGCAAAAGGAAATTCATCAGTGGTTACCAATTTTTGTATGCTTGAAATATGAGAAGGTTTTTTAAAATACAGATGCCTAAGTTAACTCACTCACTGATATACTGAACCAAAATGTAGCCCTGGCATCTGTTCTTTTTTTGTTTGTTTTTTGTTTTTGAGATGAAGTCTCACTCTGTCACCCAGACTGGAGTGCAATGGTGCAATCTCAGCTCACTGCAACCTCTGCTTCCTGGGCTTAAGCGATTCTTGTGTCTCAGTCTCCCAAGTAGCTGGGATTACAGATGCCTGCCACCATGCCCAGCTAATTTTTTGTATTTTTAGTAGAGATGGGGTTTCGCCAGGTTGACCAGGCTGGTCTTGCACTCCTGACCTCAGATGATCCTGCCTCGGCCTCCCCAAGTGTTGGGATTGTAGGCGTGGGCCACCATGCCCGGCCCTGGCATCTGCATTTTTAGCAAGCTTCCCAAGTGATCTACAAACTACAGCACAGGAACCAGCAAACTAAATATTTTCTCATGTACTTCCAAATGAGATTCTATGATTTGAACCTCCCACAGGGATGCCAGCGAGAAAGTCTGCCAGTTTCAGTTTTGTGGGGAGCAGTTGCAGATGTGGAAGAGGATGTATCCCTCTCCTGCCCTCTCTTCTGTCCATGAGGCTCCCCTCTCCCAGAAAGTAGGACTCGGTTTGTTTCTGTTGGGATGACAGACTCATAAAGTTTAGTCACATTGTAGATTAGCAAGCTTGTGTGGGCTAGCCTTGGAACCTAACCACTATTTATAACATAGTGTCTGTGGGAAAATATGTTCCAAGTTCCAACAAATGCCTTTAAAAAATATGCTGGAGGCCAACCTGTCAGTAATTGGGACTATCTGCATAAGTTATTTTCTCAGAAACTTTTAGCATCTCACGATAAACTTGACCTCAGAGGATGGTAATTAATCAGCATTCGGTGTGAGCTTTACAATGGAAGAAAATCTTCTGCCCTGAATAATTGCAGGCCTGCTTTAAGAACAACTATTACTTTTTCTCCAACAATTGTGAGTGTGTTTCTTCCTGCTGTCATTGTCTTGCCCAAGGGAGTTGGTGCTGGCATCGCCTGGGAACGATAATGAATGGCCTGGGATATCATGTGGCAGCAGGGATTTCTTCAACCTTGTGCTTGCAAAGACAGCAAGAATTGAGGTCACCTTTCAGGGCTTAGCTACACCTGTGTCCCATTCAAAGGACTCTACCCACGGAAATCTGGTAAAGAGCAGTGTTTCCAGTGTTCTTGGCCCTCCTCCTGATCCTTGTACCTGGGGAGGACAGTTTTTTGAGACAGATGAATTTACAAGTGGCATATGTAAAGTTTATTTAGGGACTTTTGTTGACCTCAAGACCAAATCCAATAGACAATATGATCTTGATCCCCTTAGTGTCCCACAAAACAAAACAAAACAAAACTATATCAAGGAAGTTTAAGATTACACTCAGTTACTACCTGGTGGGACCACACTGGGAATGTTCACCTCAAGTCTGGACCTCCCACTTTTAAAGGATCATAGAAATCTTGAAGCCTGCTCCAGTGTTGTGTTCTGGTCAGGGAAGTGGTGTAGAAATGTCATCTGAATGTAATCATTAGGTTGAACAATGGAATTCAAAAATGGACACCACCAACCCTCAAATGCCATTGCGTGCATCAGAGAAAGCTCATGGAGCAAAATCCAAAAAAGAAGTCAAAGGGGCCTCATTTCTGTGATGCTTAAAGCAATTAATTAGAGAAACACACATCCAAGTAATGTTTAAATCTTTTTAAAATGGTCAGTAGTTAACAACCAGAAATAGACACAAATCACATTTTAAAAAATAAAAGAAAATATAGTCAAATAGTAAAAGATGGAAAAATAACAAGGAGACATTAAAACAAAGCATTAAATGATGTGACCATCACCATAGCAATGTGGTATAGGAAATTCACCTAAAATAATTAGGAAATTCACCTAAAAAGTTAAGATTGCTGGTTAATATTTACAATAAGCTTATTCTAATCATTAATCAAAGAAATGCAAATTAAGATTAAAAGAATACTTTTTTCTTAACAAATATGTATGTTTTTCTTAACAAACTGACAGTTGCGTTAAAAATTAAAATACCTATTGTCAAGGATGCAGGAAAATGAATACTTTCATACACAGTAGGATTACAACTTTTTGTATTTGGAAAGAACAGTTTTGCTCTACAGTGTGTGAATAGGCGTGCTCCTGTGTTTTACAGACAGAGAAACTGAGGCCTAGAAAGGGCTTACACAGGTATTGTTTGAGATCCTGGTGGTACCTCAGTGATCAAGACAGATCACATCCCCGACCTCATGGAGCTTAATTCTAAGTGGGTGGGGAGGGAGGAGTAAAACCACAGACCATAAGCAAGTAAACACATAAGGAGGGAAATTGCAGGGAGTGACAAGTGCAATAAAGAAGATAAAAACCCCTGGCCTCAGGCTACGGGCTTTTAGAACGGGTGGGTCAAGGAAGCCATCCCTGAGAAGTGACAGGTGCTGACATTTGAATGCCGAGAATTATCATGCCAAGAGCTGGGCAAGGAGCTTTCTGGCAGAGAAACGGCTTGGCGAAGCCCTGAGGTGCAAGCCAACTTGATGTGCTCAAGGGACCCAAAAGGTTTAAAGAGAGAGAGCCTCATAGTGGACCGTTTCCTCCTTCTCCAGGCGGAGTGAAAGTGGCAGGGATGACTATGAGCTTCAAGAGCCAGCGGGAGGGGAGTGTGGGCGGGTGGAGGAATGTGAGTGACAGGACGAACTCAGGGAGCTGAGCTGGGCTAGAAATGCTGGTCTCCTTGAGGAACCTGGGATTTGGAGGGAGTTTCTGCCCATTGTGTATCTTGAGTGATGAGCAGAGTGGTGGTAGCTAGAGAGGATGCATTTCCAAGGAAAGCTGTAAACAGATCAAACCTGGGCCTTCCAGGAGGACCCTGAATCAAAGGAAAAGGCAGACTCCCGGCCAGGACTCATTCACATTTGGTCACGCAGAATTCGTCGCCTGCAGGGTCCACAGCTGGAGGCACTTGGCACTCACCCCCAGGCATCTGTGTGGGTGGCCCCATAAGAGACTTGGCTTCTTGGCCCCCGTGGGTTCTAGCCACAGAAGACACAGCCTTTGATGACCCAGCTCCACCACCTTCCTTAAAAACACTAGACATGGCCCAAACAACTTGTGGTGGTTTTCAAAAAGCAATTACTACTTTAGAAATCAAAGAGGAAAGAAGTAGCCAAGATGAAATGGGAAGGTAGTCTGGCACAGCACCCACTTCCGCCTACCTCCCCACATACACACACACAAGCTGTGTAACCTTGGACATGTCTCTGCACCTCTCTGTGCCTCAGGCTGTAGACTGACTGAGTGCCTGTGACTGTCCCTAAGGGGCCCTTCTCAGTATAAACTGACAATGAGTCAAGTGTCCTGTGTGTGATTTGTCCCCAAGGAGGGTTTTTCCAAAGACCAAGCAGTGGGCCCCGATGACATTTCTGGCAGAGGAGTCGAGAAGTGATTTGAAAAAAGGCCCATGAAGGACCTAAGGGTAATGGGTCCCTCGGGGGGGCATTCATCTGGAAGTGCAAGTTCCAAGGTCTAGAGTAAAAAGGCAGTTTTGTTCCTTTGCGGCCACAATCAAAATGTTAATATCACCAATGAAATTCTTTTATGAAATTCAGCTCAATGGGAGAAAAAAAAATCTTTTTTTCAATGCTGGCCTATTCAGACTGTTATATTATGGAAAGTAGACGAAATAGCAGGAGGGACAGATGCTGCCTGACAGCTGAGCAACTGGGCCCTGCCCTGGGTCCCATGCTCCCAGCCTTATTCAGGCCCCTTGGGGCTCGGAATCTGCAAGCCATGGACACAGCCCACTCAGACCTGCACCCCTTCCAGCTTCCAGACTGTGCCCTGAATTCTTAGCCCATAAGCTGGAGATGCTTCCAGTGCCTAGGGAGCCTCTTGCCCCAGTTCTTGAGGGTAGACTGTGCCTTTGGGGCTACAGGGAGCTACTGATGCTGGAAGGGGAAGGAGGTGTGGACTGAGCCTGGCTGGGCTGCAGGATGGAGAGGGGTGGGAGGGAAGGGGAGGGGTGGGAAGGGAAGGGGAGGGGTGGGAAGGGAAGGAGAGGGGTGGGCCGATCAGTACACGGTCAGCTCCCTCTCTGTGCTGCTGTGTCTGGCCTAAAACTCAGAGAAGTCCCAGAATTCTGAATTCCAGCTTGGCCTTCCAGATCCTCAGGAAGGTGTATTTATTATGATGAGGAAATAGAGAATATTTTTTGAACAGTTTGTTCACATGTCTATAACTTTAATATCCAGACATACAGGATATGGGCCTCTACCTCACCACAGGCCCTGCAAGTATAGAGGGAAAGGCCTGGTTAGGGTGTATTATCCCCTCTTTCTAGTCTTGCCAACAGACAGGGTTTAAATATCAGTCTTGTCACTTACTAGCTTTGTGGCACTACCCAAGTTGACCCACTGAAAATGGGGGGGTCTGTAAGATGGGGACAACAACAGTACCCACCTTATGAGGTTGTTGTGAGGGTTAAATGAGATAATGCACATAGAGTCTAGCCCTGTACCTGGCACCCTGTGGGCACTGAAGAATAGCAGTTCTTCTCGGCATCAGGCACCTGATGTCCCTGCTGAGTATAACTTGGGATTCCCCCAATCTGCCTGTTTTTCCAGACTCCACAGCAGTATGAGAGAGAGTACAACAACAAGCGGTCAGGCGTGGGGCCCAGCAAGTTCCATGGGTATGCCTACGATGGCATCTGGGTCATCGCCAAGACGCTGCAGAGGGCCATGGAGACACTGCATGCCAGCAGCCGGCACCAGCGGATCCAGGACTTCAACTACACGGACCACACGCTGGGCAGGATCATCCTCAATGCCATGAACGAGACCAACTTCTTCGGGGTCACGGTCAGTCCCATGCCTCTGGGCTGTTTGTTTTCCTTAGTGTTCCTTGTAAACATGCAAAGTAAAAGAGGGGCTGTTACAGGCTTTCTGTTATGCGATCTGTTATCTCTGATCATCGAAATAACTAACTGCAGGCCCTAGGATTGCAGGACTGTTCAGACAAGGGGCAGGGGCAGTGTGTGCTCTTGGACACATTGGGAAAATGCTTTTCTATGACTCTTGGATAAGAAAGGGCATAGAGGCCAGGCATGGTGGCTCACACCTGTGATCCCAACACTTTGGGAGGCCGAGGCAGGTGGAACACCTGAGGTTGGGAGTTCAAGAGCAGCCTGACCAACATGGTGAAACCTTGTCTCTACTAAAAATACAAAATTAGCTGGGCGTGGTGACGCATGCCTGTAATCCCAGCTACTTGGGAGGCTGAGGCAGGAGAATCGCTGGAACCCAGGAAGCAGAGGTTGCAGTGAGCCGAGATCGTGTCATTGCACTGCAGCCCGCGCAACAAGAGCAAAATTCCATCTCAAAAGAAAAAAAAAAGGGGCATAGAGAGTTGACTGCACACACAGTGCAGGCACAGTTTACCAGATGGTGGGGTGGGTGGGCCAGAAGAAGCTGTGGACCCAAAATCAGGGTCAAATCCTGGGCCTTCATTTACAAGTTACCTTCTTTGAACTACAGTTTTCAGTCACACAATGGAAATCATACTTACCTTGTAAGCTAGTTATAAATATTACACATTATACAATACAACTTGTTAATATTTATTGAGCAAGCTACTTGCTCTGAGCCTCAAATTTCTCATCTGGAAAATGGGGATAATAATATAAATCTTGCATGGAAGTTGAGAAAATAAGCAATGATAATATGGCTAATACTTCTTGATTGCATATTATGTGCTAGACGTTGTGCTAAGTACATAACGTAGTTAGACTCAATATTATATGCCTAGTGCTGGGCACATAGCAGGCACTCAATAAATGCTATTGTTACTGTTAATAATGATTACACTGTATCCTTATGTCATCCATGGGAAGTAGGTGCTCTTATTATCCCCATGAACAGTGAGGAACCTGAAACTCAGAGTATTTAAGTACTATAGCTAAACAGGGTCACGTGGGATTTGAACTTGGGTCTAGCTCTTAGTTGCTGCAGAAGGTAATGGACCAAAGTGGTAGTTATTTATGTCTCATGATGTATTCATCACTGCCTCTGCTCCAGAAAATATGGAAAATTCATCTGAAGAATAGATTGAGTGGGCTAAAGTGCTGTCCTGTGTTCTAATTTAAAGATTCAGAGTCGAGTCAGTCTGTCTTGGGGAATTAAGGGTAGGTAAGCTGAGCTGGCTGAGGCATTTCTTGAATATGCATATTCGTGCATACCTGTGCTGAGGCTTGTATTGTTGGTCTGGTGGGCTGGACCCTGTGCAGGTGCTGAAGGTGTGGATAATGGTGTGGATTCCGAGGTAAGATGGGCTCCCTGTCCTAGAGCCTGTGGCTCACACGCAGGGGCAAGGCCTAGACAAAAACAATGAGAGGTTAAAAGTGCTTGGCACTGTGAGAGAAACTATTTGAGCCCGAGCCCGAGCCCAGAGGGATTTCTGCGACTTTTAGTGAAAAAGTCAGGGTAGGTTTTTTGGAAGAGTAGCATTTGACCCATGCCTTGAACTGTGGGCAGGAGTTAGACGTGCAGAAAGGGGCTGGCCAGAGGGAGCATGGTGAGCAAGGGAGAAATGCAAGAGGGAGGGAAGGACCGTTAGTTGGGCTGGAAAACTGGGAAGCTGGATGAGGAGGCTGGGAAGGGAAGTTGGGGTCCAGTTTTGGAGGGACATGCTGAGGAGACTGGCCTTTATCTTCCAGGCCAACCCTTCCCAAAGTGTGGTCTGCATCATCTGGGAGCTTGTTAGAAATGCATGTTCCCAGGCCCCACACAGGCCCATTAAATCAGAACCTCTAGGGGTGGGGCCCAGCCATCTGTGTTTTAACAAACTCTGCAGGTAGTTCTAATGCACAGCAGGGTTTCAGACCACTGCTGGGCGGCAGTGGGGAGGCACTGAGGTGGCACTGACGTTTGCTCAAACGAAGTCGATTTCCAAAATCCCTGAGGAGAGCCATTCTGGACTAAAGGCTCTGAGAAATTCACTCCCACAATGTATTGGTGAAGTCCATTTTTGTAGCACAGCCTAGATTCAGGCTGGAAACTTTAACAGCTTTCCTCAGACCAGTAGCTTCAAGAATTATTTTTATTCTCAGAACTCTGTGTTATAAAATCTCACGTGGAGCCTGGTATATAAAACTGATTAAAGAAGAGCTTCTCAGTTGAACAGAGAAGGAGCCCTGAACTCTGCCTGTTCAGCCCCCTCTTCCTGCAGCCCCCTCCCCACCCCTGCAGCCCCTGAGACCCCTCCCTCAGAAATGCTGGACAGAACACCCATCAAAATACCTCCAAAGTGCTTTCTCTTCATCCTACAAGTTCATGGACTGAGACTCAGAGAGGGGTGGGATTCGCCCAGGGTCCCACAAGTAGCATTTTGGCAGGGCTGTTTCAAAATGAATTTAAAGTATCCAAAGTTGAAATGGACGAATAGAGAGCTACAGAATCTAGAAAGCATTTTGCCATCCTTCATAATCCTAGAACTCTGCATTTTGCCCAGGTGCCTGATAGATCTTAATTGGAGATCAGTTATAACCACTTCTAAATGCTCCCTTTCATCTAAGCCAAATAATACATAATCCTTACTTGATGAGCAATTAGCTAGACTGCCTGAAATGTTCTCCACGGCTTGAGGATGAGTTTCTTTTTAATGGGAAATTCCTTGGCACCTGTTTATGTCTGCTCCAGCTTGTGACTCAGAACTCAGTGAACATCAGAACTGAAAGTTGTCTTAAATATCCTCAAATTCAATGCTTTTTGGTGTAGATGAGTGTCTGAGGTCCAGAGAGGGAAAATGACTCCTTCAGAGCCATGCAGCAAGATTGTTTAGCACAGCGGGAATGGTAGCTGCCCAGGCCCTGCCTCCACCCACTCAACACCATCTCCCTTTTCTTTGCATAAGTGCCCCTTTAGTGGAGACAGACCGCAACAGTGAAACAGTCCTGCATTCCACGTTACCTTCCTCCTATCCCCTTTGTCACATATTAACAGGTGATTGTCACTGGGTTGTAGACACGTTTCATTAAAATTGTCTTCTGGTCACAGAAAAAAGGACATCTTCTGACAAAATAAAAAGTGTCTCTGTGGTTCAAGGAAACCACAGAAGGCCAAGTTCAGCTATAAATAAAGAGTTAGAAAGGAAAAGAACATGGGAGGTGGAAATAAATGGAAGCATTTTCCATTTGCTGAAGGGTTTTCATTATACAGCACACACAGTATCCATTTTTCCACTCTTAGGCAGACATCTTAGTCTGGGTGCCCCCTCATTTAGCATGTTTACTACATGGGAAATCGTTTAAACACATTAAATTAATTATATCCGTGATTCAATTTCAATTGATTCAGTATGCACACTCTCTGCCGGGAGCTGGGCCTGTGGTCCCGCCTTGGCATGTGGATGAAGAAATGTCTTCCATGCATCCTAGGTTGGGAATCCACCTTAAATCAAGGCGAGTTCTGTTTTATCTTCTTAGAAGCTCTGCTCCCAGTGGCTCTCCTCAGGGAACACTCTGAAGTGGGATTCAATGTCCCTATGGCCCACCGATGACTTGGGGGCCATCCATCTCTCTCATGTTCAGCCCTAGGATTGCCCCTCCATGATTTAGAAGTCTTAGTATGCTTTCCCTCCTCCATCCTCCTCTTCTGTCAATTATGCAACCAGGAAACTCAGGCTAGAATTGGCTATTTAAATCTTAAAAGCCCAGAGCAGTCTGAGAATCCCCTTTTCTGAAAGTAACAGGGCTTGGAACCCAGTTCAGCAGAGCTTATCATTAGGGCAATGATTCTTAAACTTCTAAAGGCATGAGAATCTCCCAGGGAGCTTCATTTAAAATGCAGGTTCCCTGGCCCCACCCCTTAACTTCTGATTCTGTGGTCTTATGGTAAAGCTCAGGAATTCACATATTAAATAGCAGTCTAAGAGATTCTTAAATAACCTGAGAATTGTTTGGGCCACACACACACACACACACACACACACACACACACACACCTTTGTGGTTTAAACCTGTTGGCGATGGATTTGCTCCTACATTCATTCACTGCTCTAGCAAGCCCTGCACTGCGTGTATGGAGTATAGAGAGGAATAACATGTGGTCTCTTCCCCCAAGAATCCCTCATTCAATAGCAGTGGGAATGGACAAGTAGAGGAACAATTGCTAGGCAGTATCCAAGGTCTGCCCAAGGCCTCTGGAGGAAAGACAGTTTCACTTAGGGTGGCTAATCAACAATTGCAAGGTAGCCATCCTGTGGGGAACCCTCCTGTGCATGTGGTGGGAGTGAGGATGCAATACCAGGCCCCTCTTCCTAACACTTAACATGTCAGTGTGCGGTGGCTGAACAGACTACTTTCATTTGGCTTTCCTAATCAAGATGCACTAAATTCATCTTCAGGAGACCATAACCTTTCAGCACATGCTTGGAAATACTGGCTAAGCCTTCAGGTGAAAATCAAAGCCTTAACATTCTTCAGGTGATCGTTTTTTAAAACTCTTTCCAGTTCCCAGTCTCTTAAAACAAGGGTGACCTCCCAGATCTCAAAGTGGACAAATCCTTTGGGTATGTCAGGCTAAGATATGATGGCTGTTACCGGCAGTATACCCTGTTTGGTAAATGTATCTTCTGATTTGTCTCTTAAAAGGACAGCACATTGAGATTGTGGTGGCTAAATTAACAGAATCAGCCGGGTGCAGTGGCTTCTGCCTGTAATCCTAGCACTTTGGGAGGCTGAGGTTGGTGGATCACTTGAGCCCAAGATATTGTGACCAACCTGGGCAACATGATGAGACCTTGTCTCTACAAAAAATACAAAAGTTAGCCAGGCATGGTGGCAGGTACCTGTAGTCTCAGCTACCTGGGAGGCTGAGGTGGGAGGATCACCTGAGCCCAGGAGGTAGAGGCTGGTTATGCCTCTGTACTTCAACCTGAGCGATAGAGTGAGACTCCATCTCAAAAATGAAATAAAATAAATTAATAGACTCTCATTTTATCCTATGAAAATTGAATCCATGCTTTTCCAGGAGTTCCTTAGGGCATGTACACTGGGTTTGGATGGGGGCTTTTAGGCGTCAAGAGCATTTGACCATAGGGAAATTGAAAGAGGCTCCCGGGGAATGTCTTGGATTATGAGAAGAGGGCTCCATTCTTGCTAAAGTTTCCTGTGACTGTCCCTCATTCTAGGTGGGTGTACTTTATGTGGGAACGATCACAGCTGGAAAGAGGGTGACCCATAAGTTCCTCCAAATAATAGAGCCATCCTTCATCCTCTGCCCAGCATCTCTCGACCAGCAGCGGGTCTGGACAGCCTAGTGTAACATATGTCAGGAGAGGCTGGCACCCTTAGGTTCAGGCATTTCACCTCCGATGGCTGTTATCTTCTAATCGGTCTCACCAAGGTGAAGAAGAACAGCAGATGGCGATTTGCAGAGTTTATTGATCTATTTGCTTTTGTTGCTGGTGAAGAGGGATCCAGCCTTAGCCAGAATACCCCTTAAAGTTTCTGCAAGATGTTTAAAAATTATTTCTACTAAGACTCAAAAAATGCTTCCCCCACCCCCCAGACAAGTCACCACCCCACCACCCACCCTACCAATTTTTTTACCTAAAAAGAGGACATCATAGAGTTAAACTCAGTTTGGTTGGAATTCCAAGTACTCCAAGTAAGGTCAAACTAGGTAGCTAGAGAAAACCAACAGGTTCCTCGTTCCAGGGGAATTTGCAATGTTGGCTCAAACCCATGTTTATTTCATACCCACTGTTGCCTCGCCCTACTCTGATATTAGAGTTTGTGCACTTGGTTTTTTAAGTCAAAACAGATAATTTTACACACACACACACAAATGAGTTACATATCATATTGTTAGAGTTGTCCCATCTCTCCTGCATGTTTGATCTTTTAGGGTCCTGGTTTTACTTTCCAATGTAGAAATTAAACTTCAGGCCTCCCACCAGCCAGACATTTGTGTCTTATATTTGATATCATCATTTAGCTCATAGAAGTCTTTTTTAGGTTGAATCTGGGAAAGAAAAAGACAAGAAACAGGGCACTGGGAACTCCATCCAGAAATAGGGAAAACTCTACCCAGTCAAGATTTGATACCATTTGGGGCTGGTCATTCTTCCAGTTATGACTCTATCCCCCAGATTATCCTGATTGTGCCTGTTTCTTGATTTTGTGCTCAAGGCTGTCACTAGAGAACTTGTTAGAAGCTCTGAAATAGTCCAAATGTGGTATAACAACTGGGAGCACTAGAACACAGGGCTCGTTCCAGTGACCCTGTGCTAGCGTCCAGTGCCACCCCACGGTTTCCTATTCTGAGGTTCCTTTTTCATGTTCCTTTCTTGCTTGCTGCCCGGGAGCAACAGCAAACCCATCCAGAACTTTCTCTATACCTCATGTGTCCCCAGCACATCCCAGACCCCGGTTGTTCCAGTGAAATTGCATCACACACAAACATAACATAGGAGCTGATTTGAGACTCTAATCTCTCTCCCTCTGTTCTCTGGCTAACCAGCCCACCCTCAAACTCAGTTGAAATGTACCATTGCCCAGGACATGGCAGTTATCAACTCTAACAAGAATTGCACATTTGGAAACTCAAGCAAAAAGAGGTCACAGTGTATGTATCTCTTAGAGCTGTGTGACCTTGGAGAAGTTATCTACGTCTCTGTGCCTCAGTTTCCTCATTTGTAGAGTGGAGGTAAATATGTCTTCTTTCAAAGTGTTATTGTGGGAAATAAGAGTAAGGTTTAGTGCCTAAGAACTACATTGTCATTATTGCTATTGTTATTACTACTGCTATTAAGCTGGCTACTTTACAAAGAAGAGTTTGTGTGGGTCTAATCAAGACCCAGCAAACAAGCATTGCATACCTGTGAGGTACCATTCTATTTCATATATATAATCTCCTTTCATCCTCTAAACAATAAACAAATCTTTTAACTTGTATGAAGGCTGTAGTGGTTTAATATCCAAACAGAACCAAGTAAACTTTGCCTCTAAGCAAGAACACTTGAGTTCTCTCCTGAGGCCATTCACTCTAGGGATTGGAAAGTTACCTTAATGTGGAAGGCGTCTGCTCTCAGCTCTCCCTCCTCTTCCTCCCTTTTGACTAGTTCAGTGCTCCAGCAGCCCTAAGCATTACCACTCAGCATTATACACAAAAGCTAATGGCAGCAGATGCTGATGGTGTCCCACGCAGATCTCCTGAGCTCAGTTTCAGAGGGCTGCTCAGGTTTGCCCATCCCCCAGCTGCTGCAGGTGCCTCTGCTAATGGCTCACACCTGCTGCCTTCCCTACAGGATTGGGCGATTGGTGCCTTCTGCCTGGAGGTGCCTGGGAATTACACCCACCCCATCAGCCTGCAGCAATGATGGATGGATGCATTGGTACAACACCCAGTGCAATTTACCCTCCAGGGCTTCCAACCAGAACAGGCTGAGGCTCACCTTCATCTGAAACCACATCTGAGCATGGCCTCTTGCTTTTTCTTCTCTCCCTTACAGGTTTCTTCTGAGAACACGTCGTTAACAAATTGCGGACATGTGATTCCCTGTCCTAGGCTTTGTTTCTGGAGAACCCTATCTAAGACACCCATGTGTATTTATGGGAAATTTAAGCATTTTCAAGAGAAAATTTTTACTATAACTTTATAGTTACCATATGTGTAACTTTAGAACCAGTGGTCCTCCTTACCTCCCCCACACCCGGTTGGAGGGTTCTGGACTCTTCTCCCTCACCCCTGGTGCATTTTGCATGCACCCTTGCCCGTTGCAGTAGCCTGTAGGAGAGCCATATTCGTCTCCTCCAACGAATTAGTGTCTCCCAGATTTTCAGGGACCACAGCCCTTCCTTTCTCTGATCCCCTCGTACTTCACCTAGCCCTTTATGCCTGGTAGAAGCTCAATAATTCCTGGTAACCTCTAGTTAATGTTGTTGGATTAAATTCGCACATGATTGAGAAATTCAATCACACTTTTCTACTCTTTTGCCTTCCAGGCATCTATAAACTAATAAGACTTTTCAACCCAATAAATAATCAGAACTGACAACAGAAGTACTAACAGGACTTAGATTTCTTGAGTCTGCTAATAGTGATTACCAAATTCTTGCTGTGATACCTGGTATCAGTAATTCACACAAGGTCACGTGCATGTGTGTGTGTGTGTGCGGGTGTGCATGTGAACGTGCACACATGCGTTGGAGGAATCCCTTCCTGAGGCAGCAGAAAAACTCATCCCTTATTCCCCTCCCAATTTCTTGTTTCTCCCATAAGCATCTCTCTGGGGCTCAAATCCCAGGGCTTGAGCAGCAGAAGCAATTGCTGATGGGCCCTCTGTGACTTCAGATTGTCCGAAACATTTTTGAGAGGTAATTGCTAGTAATAAACAACAACTACAATAATAATAATCCTTGCTGTGTGACTGCCGTTTACAGAGTGCATTTATAGTCTCTTCCATCTTCCTTCCTTAATGCAATTACATTTATTCACTCATGCTAATAATAGTTATCAATTAATGAGCTCCTACTGTATCCCAGGAAGCATTCTAAGCACGGTTCCCTCATTATTGAATATGATGGGACATATAATTCCCAGGCCCTGGTACACTCCTCCAGTGAGCTGCATCTGGCTGGCTGACCCATCTCACGTCTCTCCCCTCCTCTCTCCTTCCCAGTGAGACCTAACCTGACACTCTACTTTAAATTGCAACTCCCTCCCCATTCACCCACTCCCACTCTACTCATTCTTTTCCACAACAGCTAGCCCCATCTGACATACTACATATTTTACTTATTTATTGTCTGTTTTATCTCTAAGGCTGTATCTCTAAGGCTTAGAACCGGGTGCCCGGGACATAGTAGGTGCCTAATAAATATTTGTTTAGTGAACAGATGATTTAAATAATTATCGACCATGTCATAGATTAAAGAAACAGGCTCAGCAAAGTTCAGTGATTTGACTGAACTTTGAACCCAAGATCCCACAGGTAGTAAGTGAGAGTTTATGCAAGGCTACCAAGTCTGATGTACTCAAAGTCCATATTCTTAAGCATTTCGGTATCCAATTAATTCAACCAGCGTTCCTTGCACCTCCAGTAAGCCAGACCAGGGCCAGGTAGGAGTAGTAAGATGTAAGGTTTTGCCCCCAAAGGGCTCACAGTGGGAACAACCAGGTGAGATGCATCAGAGAGACAGCAGGTACTACCATCCCCATATTAATAGTGAAGGATGTTACGGTTCCCCTCTGCACTGCACTATTTGTGTGTCTATCTGCCTCCTCCTGCTGGACTCTGAGCCCCTTGACAGTGGGGCCTATAATTATCTCTGTACCCCTGGTGTCTATAAGACCCAGATTTTAGTCCATGAAATATATTTGCTGATTGAATGAATTACAAAATTATAGCTCAGAAAGGCAAAGGAGCTATGTTGGGGTCCCACAGTGCATAACTGGTGAACCTGGCTCAGAACTACATTCTAGGTCTTCTGATCTAAATGCAAGTGTCTCAAAATCTTGTGCTCTTAGGTGTTGCTTCGCTGCCTTTCCCCCGTTAATTTAAATACAATTACAAATGACTGCAGACAATGTACAGCACAGGAAAGAAACCTACTCCTTCTGCTGTCAGACAAATTTGAAAGATCAAAATAATGTGGTTTAGCAATTTGTTTGAATTGATGCCTAACCTTCCAAAGCTTGCAAGTTTGACTTCATCAAGTCAGGGAAAAAATAGCTATTTCCTTAAGAAAAGCAGTGTGGGGGAGTGTATCAGCTTATGAGAGCTTCAACAGAAGGTGCAGGCTCTGTCTTTATCCCTGGGAGAAACAAAGAGGAGGCTCCTTGGAAGGAGCCAGTGACATGGTGGTCATAGCAAATCACTGTAATGACCGATGTCATGATAATAGGAATGGCTAACAGTTTTGAATGCCTATTATATGCTGAGTGCTATGCCAAGCTCCTAGATGTATTATTTCACTTAATGCTCACATTCACCTGCTATGGGTTGAATTGTGCCCCCCTAAAAAATCCATCTGCTGAACTGCAACCCACAGTAGCTCAGAATGTGACCTTATTTGGAAGTAGGGTTGTGGCAGATGTGATTAGTTAAGATGAGGTCGTACTGAAGTAAGGTAATCCAATATAACCAGTGTTCCAATAAAAAAGGGGAGATTTGAAGACAGCCAGGCACACAGGGAGAATGCCATGTGACGATGAAGCAGAGATAGGGATGAGGTTTCTATATCATCAGGAGCGCCAGTGATTGCCAGCAAACCACCAGAAGGTGACTGATCCTCCCTCACAGCCCTCAGAAGGAAGTGACCTTGCCAACACCTTGATCTCAGACTTCTAGCCTCCAGAACTGAGATAACAAATTCCCATTGTTTAAGCCACCTAGTGTGTGGTACTGTGATGATGGCCCTAGCAAACTGACACATCCCCAAAAAGTGGGGACTGTTATTGTCATTGTTTTGCAGCTGAGAGGTTAAGGAGGTAGAGGATTAAGTAATTTAACCCTCTCATTCGACCTGAGAGATTAAAAAATTTGCCCAAGGTCACGGAGCTAGTGAGTAGAGAAGCTGGGATTTGAACACAAGCCGTCTAACTGTCGACCCTCACTTTTAACCATTATCCTACATCTATAAAAGCTCTCCTCCATTAGGGGCAAAAGAATCCAGCCTGAGAAGGACAAAGCAGAAATAAACCAATGAGATCAGCACTTCCCACCACCCTAGTTTCCAGGGGGAGCTCTGTGGCTCTCCCTAACCTGCTGAGTAAGAGGCAAGGCTGAAGCCAGGCCCCCGCCCCTTATTCTGGGCCAGCCTCACTGAAAGCTCTGGCCACAGCACTGGAATAGACTCTTTATATTGTACCCACCTTTCCCCTGATTCGGAGGAGGGAGGGCATTTTATAACCTCACCTGCCATGTTCTAACTTATTCATGTGTTTCAAAATAACACATATTAATACATATTTATTTGGGATTATCAAAATAATCCATGTCCTTTGTAGAAAATGTGAAAAGTACAGGCATGCACCAAAGAGAAATCAGTCTCCCAAAACCTCATATCATTCAGACAAACCCATGGGACACTTCACATTCAGATGTGATCCTTTTTCTTTTTTTAATTTCTTTATCGTTTATTTTGGTCCCTCACATTATAAAACTTTTTCCATGGCAATGGTTCTCAATCTTCTTAACCCTATCATTTTTTAAATTGTGATAAAATATGTATAAAATAATGTTTACTGTTTTAGTCATTTTTAAGTGTACAAATTCAGTGGCATTAAGCACATTGACCATGTTATACAAGCAGCACCACTATCTGTCTCCAGAGCTTTCTCATCATCCTAAAGTGAAACTGCGTACCCATTAAATAGTAACTCCCAGCCGGGCGCAGTGGCTCATGCCTGTAATCCCAGCACTTTGGGAGGCCAAGGCGGGCAGATAACCTGAGGTTGGGAGTTCTAGACCAGCCTGGCCAACATGGCGAAACCCTTGTCTCTACTAAAAATACAAAAGTTAGCTGGCTGTGGTGGCACACGCATGTAATCCCAGCTACTTGGGATTTGGAAATAGGGCTGAGGTGGGAGAATTGCTTGAACCCAGGAGGTAGAGGTTGCAGTGAGCTGAGATCATGCCATTGCACTCCAGCCTGGGCAACAGAGTGAGACTCCGTCTCAAAAAATAATAATAATAATAATAATAGTAGTAGTAGTAGTAATAACTCCCTTCAGAGGAGTTTTTATTATTTATTTTGCGAGAGCTAATTTTATTTAGCTATTATTTATTATGACAGAGCAATTTTATTTAGCTGTACACTTATTTTTTAAGTATTTTTAAAGATACCATAGGTAGTTGGCTAATTTTAGAGGGAAATAATGGTATTTGCAAGCTCCTGCTAACGAAATAGTTATTAGCCTAGCAAAAGTCTTGTTGCTTTTGCATACAGAAACCTAAGAATGTACATTTTTAAATGTTGAAAATCTAAATAGCAAATATTTTAAAGTAAATAGTATAATTAAACATTAGTGATAGCCCCACTATTGAGGAAAATACTCAGAGATATATCCAGATCCCCTATGAAAAACGAATCTGAAGATTACATGCATTTCTCTTGATGCGAGACCAGAATCCCCTCTGTGTGTGTGTGTCAAGGTATGTTAGCCCAGGAGCTTCGGAAGTTTTCTGAAATCAGGAGAAGACAGCTGATATAAATCTCAGCCGACAGGATGGCATGGCTTTGGGCCCTGGTGGACACTGGCTCCGCCTGCCTGTGCTCATGCAGAAGTTACTCACACACACTCGATGTGACACTCTGTGCCCGCCTGAATGAGGGCCAGACCTGCGTGATGGAGAGAAGGACACTCGGAAGAGCCAGTTTCTCATGAAATTCTAATCACCACTGCCACCTCCTTCTTCTTTCTCAATGGAATTCAAGCTTCCTAGAATTACTGCCTAAACCACTAATTTTAAAGTAAAGACCTGGAGTCTGGTTGGGGCATTGTAAATTGTGGAAGGGGGGAAGTGGGGAACTATAAGTGACTGGAGGGGGGGTGCCCACCTTTGTCTTCCTAAGAGGTATGAAATGGTTAAGAGCATGGAACCTGGAGATAGACTTCCTAGGTTCACATCTTGGTTCCATTTGCTAGCTGGATAAATTTGAGCAAGAAGTCAACCTCTCTTCATCTCAGTTTCTTTTCTATAAAACATAGATAGTGCCTTAGATCAGGCTCCTTGTAAATAGACTCAGAGATGGGACATGTGTGCAGAAGATTTGTCAGAGAGCACGCTCTGGATACACCTGTAGGGAAGTGAAGGGGACAGGCCTGGGCAGAGCAAGAAGCTAACAGCAGTGTGGCTGCAACTGAGGCCCCAGCTGATTCTGGTAGCTCTGGAGCTGGGATGGTGCAGAGGCTGGGCCCAGGTATCCTCTTATCAGCTAGTCACTGGCCCTCAGAGCGGGTGTATCCTTAGGCAAGGCAGTTCCTCATGGTGGAGGGTAATTCACAGTGAGGAACCAGGCTGGGACCCTTAGTAGCCCATATTCTCAGGAGCTGGGGATTGAGGGTGCTTTGGCCCTAAAGAGGCCAAAATACTGGGCAAGCCCCCCAGTAACCCCTATAGATAACAACGGGGCCTACCTTAAAGGGCTGTGACAATTAAAGAGGTTTATACATGTTGAGTGCCTGGGACATAGTATGTGCTGAATTAGTGCAAGGATGATGAGGAAGAATATATTTCGATACCAACTCCACAGTCCTCTAGACCCTCAAACACCTATAATTAATTTTCCAGGAGATTCTGTGATTGGTGGGTCCCCAACCAGCTGCTTCAGTTGGATTCTTGCAGCTCTTGCCATCTTTGGTAATTCACATTCTCACATTCATATGCGCACAAACACACATGCATGCATGCACACACACACACACCCCTAAATATGTGGTCTATGGGTATTCATATTCATCATGTATATAGCTATGTATCAATGTATTCCAGTAGTTTTCAAACTTGTTTTTCAAAGGAGATTTTACCTAGAAGCCCAATGTTAGTGTCCTTCATTTAACATTTATGTTAGTGTTAACATTGCATTTAACATTACATTTTCTTTTTCAAATTTGCTCTTTGGAAGACTTTGCTGACTGTCCCTTTGGATTTAAAAATTAGTAAGCAAATTTCTGCAGTAACAAAGAAGCAGCAAAGCCTTCATGGGGAACCTGGGTCTGAGCTCTCAGGTCATCTCACAGGAGGCAGGCCCTGGAGGACAGCCTGGCAGCAATGGCAGCTTTTCCAACAGAGCGGCAGGTGCCCAAGAAGGAACCATGGTAGCTAGTATCCAGACCCACACTCTTTATTTTAATGTTGCATGTTTATTTGAATGTGCACTGTAAAAATATAACTAGCATTTAAGGTAGCAAGATAAGCATTCTTTTTCCATTTTTTTTAAGGCAGATATTCAGTAAAGGAAAGCACAGATGGCGGGTGGATGTTGTGAAAACCATGAGGGTGGCACACGTATGACAAGGTTTGGGAAACAGTGACCTCCTTATTGCTTTATCTTTATCTTAAAAGTCACTGTGGTCATCCCCTTAAAAGCTTAAGAAATGAATCAGAAGAGAGTGGGAAAGAGAATGAGAAAGAGAGGGGTGGGGGGAGAGAAAGAAGGGAGAGGGAGCAGCAGCAGCACATTGATTTTCTTGGCCAGCTTGTGTAGTTACCAAAGCAGCAAACAGTACTGTGCTTTTTACTCATGAGGTTTTTGTGGCAGGGTTAATAGCCTTTTTGTTTCATGCCCTTTCACCTCATTCCCATGTTTTCAGTAATAAAAAAATGGTGACAGGCCAGGGAGTGGGTGTCCACTGAACAGGGCAGAGTCAAACCACTCTTAGAAACGTGGCCCTCAGCAGCACAATGTAGAAATCCTTGAATTCGCCCTCTTTTGCAATCATTTTGACTCCAATTAATTGGTTCACTTGCAACAAAGGCTTCTACTACCAACTCCTTGAGGGTAGGGTCTTTCTGAGATTTATCTCTTTTTTCGGTTTCTAGCACATGGCCTGTCCTATAACTGAAGTTAATGAACAGATACATCAGAGAGATTTTTATTATCATCCCTGTCCCCTACTTCTTGAATGTCTCCTCAGGGTTTTGCACATAGTAGATACACAGGAAGGGCTGGCAGGCTGGTTGAATGGATGGGCAGATGGGTAGAGTGGTGGAGACATGGGTGGGGGGATGGGTGGAGGGGTGGGAATGTGAGTAGATAGTTGGACGACTGAGTGGAAGGAGTGAATGATGAATATGTGGGTAGGTGTCTAGATATAGATGGATGAATTTGTGGATAGGTAGATGGATATAGATGGAGGGATAAATGTGTGGGTAGGTAAATATGGATGGATAAATGGATGGATGGATGGACAGACAGATAGAGGTGTGGACAGGTGGATGGATACAGATGGGTGGATGGATGGACGTGTGGGTAGGTCAATAGCTATAGGTGGATGGGTGGATAGATGGATGAGTATGTAGGCGGATGGATGGATGGATGAATGGATGGATATGTGGGTGGATGTGTGGGTGGATGAATGGATGGATGGATAGATAGTTATGTGAATAGATGTATGCACAGATGGATATGTGGGTAGATGGATGGATTAATAGATGGGAAGATGGCAGGTGGGCAGATAGGAGGACAGACATAGATGAAGGAGTGGATGAGTTTGTGGGTGGATGAATGGATGGATGAAAGGATAGATGTGTAGATAGGTGGATGGATATAGATGAGTGGATGTATGTGTGGGTAGGTGGATGGATACAGATGAATGGATGGACAGATGGATGATTATGTGAGTAGACTAATGGACAGGTGGGTGGATGGATGGATGGATGGATAGATGGTGGATGTATTGATAGATGATAGCAGGTGGATAGCTAGGCAGATTGGTGGACAGGCATAGATGAATGGGTGGATGAGTTTGTGGGTGAAAGGGTGGGTAACTGAGCTAGTGAGTGTGTGAACACTAGACCTAGGAGAGGTAATTTCAGTTCACGTGTCTGCTGCATTTTAATCAAAGCACTTTTCTCTAGAAGGATCTTCAGAGGCAATGGCCCTGATATTTTGACTCCTTTTCTGTACAGGTCCTGACCTCTACAAAATGTTTGCCACATTTTCTGATGTGAGATCTCATCTTGTCATCTGGCTCATGGAAATACATGTTTTATCTGATGCCTTTATTCCTCACTCACACTTCACCCTTTCAGTGTGAAAGGGCCTCATTAAAATCTGTCCTCTACCCAGTTACTCTTTGAGAAAGTTCCTTGTTAGGGTATTTCTGCTGTGAAATGTATCACACCAACCCATGTGAGTGCCAACCTGAATGCTAAAGACCGTTATTAGCAGATTTAGCCTAGAGATGTTTCAGAGTTGTCAGTTCTGATGTTCATAGGATTATATTTTCAAACATCATCACACATCCTCTGTGACAGACTTGATTACTGTGATGAACTAGTTTTCTTCTTTTGAGAAATGTTCCAGTTGCAAAAATGATTCTGAAAGTATTTAAGCAAGATTCTAGGCAAGACTGAAGTGATGCTGTTTCTTTTGGGCAGCTCATTTAGCTTGCTGGGGGAGGCAGCTTGGTGTAATAGGAAGAGCACTGGGCACGGAGCCTACAGATCAAGGTTGCATGCTGTCCCCGATGTCTTAGCAGCTGGTGACCTCTGCAAGTCTCTAATCTTTGTGTTATCTTCTGCAAAGTGAGAATAATGACCAGGGACCCCTCGCTGCGTTGCTCTGAAGATGAAATAAGGAAGGTGCACAACAAACTGTAAAGTGTTGTGGATGATTGAAGGATCTGTGGTAGTAGAAGAAAGAAAGCCACATATATATACACACACACACACATATATATAAAATATATATACACACATATATATAAAAAATATATATGTATATGTATATATATGTATATATATATCTTTTGTTGTTGTTAAATAACAGGAGAAATCAGGTATTGACAGTGAGGAAATTATATGTCCTAGGACCAATCAAACACTCTTTCTGGGCCATAGAAGGTTTATTATCAGTAATGGGACCACAGGTAAAAAATCTGGTACAACCACAGAGATGTGACTGTTTCCCTTTGCTCATTCATTTATTCTACAGACATTTACAACCACCTATAGTATGAGAGGGATGGGGGTGGTGGCTGCTGGGGATACAACTGTGAGTAGAGCAGATGTGATCCCTGTACCCAGGAGGAAGCAGATAAAAACAGATAATCATCTGAATAACCATTTCAATATAATTAGTGAAAAGTGCTTTGAAAGAAAGTTACAGGGGTACCTGTAACATGGAGGCTTGAAGATGAAATAAGGAAGGTGCATAACAAACTGTAAAATGTTGTGGATGATTGACAGATTGGGGATCAGTAAAGGCTTCCCTGAGAAGGTGACTTTGAGTTGAGACTGAAGAACAAATAGGAGCTAACTAGGTAAAGTGGGTGGAAGAGCATTCCTGGAAAAGGGAAGAGCAGGTGCAAAGGCCCTGGGGTTAGAGGAAGTCTGGCACCTTTGAGAAAGCCAGTGTGGCTGGAATAAAGTGGGATGTGGCTGGAATAAAGTGGGATAAGCCTGGAGTGGTGGGTGGAGGCCATGTTATACTAAGACCAGTGGAAAAGTGTCTAGCAAGGGAGCAACCTGACTGGTGTTTTTAAGAAGCTCCCTCTGGCTGTGGTGGGGAGCGCAGGTCAGAGCAAAGCAACAGCACCTGCAGGGATGCTGGTATCAGCCATCTCAGTGATATTGGGTATAGAGAGGAGCAGATGGATTCAAGGCACACTTCAGGAGGAAAATTGATAGGGCTTGGTGTTTTACCAGTTACGATAGAAGAGAGGGGATGATGGAGGGTGTGCTCCTAATGCAATTACTTCCCATTTTGAACTGAATGCTTCTCAAGTTATATATACTGTGAACAATACTATAGTAAATTAAAGAAATACATCAATAGACTCTACAGTATTTTGCATACTTTAAGCACTGGATAATCTGAAAATTTACTTGGCAGCCCAGAGAAAATGGAATGGTGCAGCTCTTTGGCCTAATCCCACAGGAAAACATTCCACCCATGCAGAAGCAAAGATCAGGTCCAGAAGGATGTTTGATAAATGTGCATTAAAAACTGAGAATATGGAGTGTGCAGAGGAGATCTGCTCTGAGCCTGGCCCTTTAGACTTTCATGATCTGTGGTGGCAAACATGATGCCAATGGGCAGAACCCACTCCAGCCTAAGTCTATGCATGAGGTTACACCAACATTAAGAAAACCTCCTTGTGTGCTGCCCCTACCTATAGAACAGCATGACCTCAAGAACCACTCCCCACAATTCCCCTAGTCTTCCCTGTGTCCCTGGAGGCATCTCAGGGACCTCACAAACTGTCCTTGTTTGGCCCAGTGGCACAGCCTCCTTGGTGACTCTCCGTGCCCACAGCCACTTGTGGAGGCTCTCACCACCTTATTACTGGATCTCTGTTCCCCAGTGCCCCAAAATGCATGCAGCTTATACAGGGGTGCGCTGACCTCAGTCTTCACTGGGGAAGAAGGCTGTTCTGACCCTTGCTGTATCACACTTGATCAACTGGGCCCAGGGCTGGGTTGGAATTGGTATATACCAGCTTCTGAGAGCTGACTGTATGCAGCTCTTCCCAACTTCTTGTTCTATGATGTTACGTTAGTAGCTTGAATAGGCCATGATGGGAGTATTTACACCATGGTAATGGGCAAATACTTCCTTCTTCTTCAGAGCTTCCTTCTTCTCCCCTTCAAAGACCTTGTTGTTGAACATTTACCAGCACACCACTGACTGGCCCAGAGCTCAGCTGCTTGTGCCCCGAGCTCCACCATGTTCCCTGTTGTATTAGTCAAGGTTCTCTAGAGGGACAGAGTTAATAGGATAGATGTCTATATAAAGTTGAGTTTATTAAGGAGTATTGACTCACATAATCAAAAGGTGAGGTTCCACAATAGGCCACCTGCAAGCTGAGGAGCAAGGAAGCCAGTCCAAGTCCCAGAACTGAAGAGCTTGGAGTCCGACGTTCGAGGGCAGGAAGCATCCAGCACGGGAGAAAGATGTAGGCTGAGAAGCTAAGCCAGTCTAGTCTTTTCACGTTCTTCTGCCTGCTTTTATTCTGGCTGCACTGGCAGCTGATTAGATTGTGCCCACTCAGATTGAGGGTGGACCTGCCTTTCCCAGCCCTCAGTCCCAGACTCAAATGTTAATCTCTTTTGGTAACACCCTCACAGACACACCCAGGAACAATACTTCATTGGATTGAAGGATGCAATCCTTCAATCCAATCAGGTTAACACTCAATATTAACCATCCCACCTGTGAACATCATCCCTTTGTCTTCCACCTAGCCACTCTCTCCATAAGGTTCAGCCCTGGTCCCTGAGGTCAGGACCACATTGTCCTCTGAGCCCCCACCTTCCCTAGAAACATGCCCAGGTATCAATACATTAAACATCGTCTTTATCTGGGGGCTGTGGCCCCAGGAATCATCAGACAGAAATGAATCAGGCAGGGAGGAAAGAAAGGTTGAAATAGACATCAAAGAGGCCTTAAACATGTCCTGTCCCACATGGGCCCCAGTTTTCTGGGCCTAGAGGACATGATGTCCCAGTCTTCTTTCTCCTCTATGCCCCAAGCTTGAGGGAATAGTATGTACCTTAATCTTGAATATGTAGAAAAAACATATAGGATGTTGCCTAACATAAGGTAGAGGCTAGCTTGAAAAAGTCTTGAGTTTCAAGGCCTTAGAGTGTGTACAGTTAATTACTTTTGTGATTGATCACCTGCAGACTATGACTCTAGTATATCCTTAGTGTAAACGTATGAAGAAGGCAGTAATTTTGTACATGTGTATGTATGTGTACATGTCTTTACATACATACATGTATGTATTTACAGACCCATGGCATATAATAAAACAGTGACCTATATTCTCTCTCAAGTGTGCAGGATCTTTATAAGCCATATGTAGTGATACTTTAATCCACATAACCACTGTCAACTCCCCTTCACTAATTTGGCAGAGTCCCTGTGGTATGTGCAGCTCTGCAATGCTTTATGCAGTGTACACAAAATTCCCTGTTCATCCTCTAATCTAGTAATTCCATCAACTAGCTTATGAAGAGCTGTTTCAGTAATCCATGTTTAATGACCTTAGCTGCTGTACAGATGTCTTGAGAATTAAAGTCTCCTGTGAACAGAGTATCCTGGCCTTCTAAACTCCAGTGTAATGGAAATATGTTCCATTTCTCCCACACCCCCCACAAAGTGATGGAATTTGGAGCAGACATCCAGCCTGGGGTCCTCTCCTCGGGCTCACACTGCCCACTCCAGCCTTTATGAGTGGTGGTGACCAGAATGGAGGCCATGGAATCTATCTGACGTGTCCTGGGTTGCACAGTCAGTGGGCCTTATGTGGGGCTGAGTTCTGTGACTCAATTCATCTGTAGGATGGAGGAGTGGTACCTGGCATGGTCAAAGAGACCCTCAGACCACTCAGGACTCTTAGGACTCCAAAATAATGGAAAAGAAAAGATTCTATGATGAGAACCAATGTTTACTAAGCTCCTGAAGTACTAAATTTCCTTGGAACAAGCCCTGTGAGGGAGATGTGATTATGACCATCTTATGGAAGAGGAAACTGAAGATCAATGGGTTATGTAGCTTGTCAGGTTCATGCCGGTGGGAAGTGTCAGTTTCCTGGTTTCTGTGCTGGGGTCAGCCACCTCTAATGCTCTGTTGGTTTTATACCCCCCTTCCACCTTCCCACCCACCTCAGCGGGATTTTTAGAACCAAAGTTTGCACTGTCACGCCAGCCGTGTTTCTACAGAGATATATATGGCGATCATCTTCAACTCCTCCCTTCCATCTGCCAAGCCCTGCTGACTCCACCTCCGTGAAATCCCAACCACCACCCCTTTTTCTCTGTCCCCTCTGCTGCTCATTCATTCTGGCTCTTATTCTCACACTCACCAGATTAGCCTTCCTAAATAATCTCTGGCCACGGTACTCCTTATTAAAAACCTTCCTTGAGCCTGGTGCAGTGACTCACGCCTGTAATCCTAGCACTTTGGGAGGCCAAGGCAGTGGATCACTTTGAGGCCAGGAGTTCAAGACTAGCCTGGCCAACATGGTGAAACTCTGTACTAAAAACACAAAAATTAGCAAGGTGTGGTAGCACACACCTGTAGTCCCAGCTACTTGGGAGGCTGAGGCACGAGAATCACTTGAACCCAGGAGGCAGAGGTTGCAGTGAGCCGAGATCACACCACTACACTCCAGCCTGGGCAGCAGAACGAGACTCCATCTCAAAAACAGTGATAATAAAATTAAAATAGTGATAATAAAATACAAAATTAGCTGGCATTGTTGCAGGTGCCTGTAATCCCAGCTACTTGGGAGGCTGAGGCAGGAGAATTGCTTGAACCTGGGAGGTGGAGGTTGCAGTGAGACGAGATCACACCACTGCATTCCAGCCTGGGTGACAGAGTGAGACTCTATATCAAAAAAAAAAAAAAAAAAAAAGCAAAAACAAAACCTTCCATGGCTCCCTATCCCCACTGCCTGTAGGATACAGCCTGGCATTTTAGGAACTCCACCACCAGGCCATACTTGTGTTTCCAGCCATTTCTCTGAATTCTGCTCTTGATCCAGAAGGCATACTAGTTACTCTCCCACACACACATCAGAATTTCCAAACTTAATAACTGTGCTTGTGTGGGGTTTTTTTCTATCACCTTTTCCATCATTTATTTATTCAACAAATAATTTTTGAGAACTTACTGTGTGCCAAGTACTGTCCTGGGAGCTGGGAATACAGTTGTGAACAAAACCAAAACGAATCCCTTTCTTCAGAGAGTTTACAATCTAGTGCCAGGAAGCAAACAATCAGTCCTTGCCATATTAAATGAGAAAATTATACAGTTTGTTAGAAGACAATAGTTGCTATTCCAAAAGAAAGAAAGAAATGTGTAGGAGGATGAGGAGGATCGGAAATGCTACCAGTGGACGGCGAGAAGAGAGAAGTTTTAAACGGGCTAGCCAGGGAAGGCCTCATTGGGAAGGCAACGTTTGAGAAAAGCGTTGAAGGAGGTGAGGGAATGAGTTGTGCAAGCGAGTAGGTAAGAGAGAGCCAAGCAGATAAGCAGCCAGCCCAAAGTCCTAAGGTGAGAGTATCTGGAGTTCTGGAGTTGGAGGCTTCCACTTCCCACTTCCAGCCAAGATGGAGGAGTAATAGGGACCAGATTTACCTTCGTGCCGTAAACAAGTTAAAAACAACAAAAACAAAAACAGTACAAATGCTATGTGAAATGACAGTTTTCAGACATGTGCTACAAGTAGCAGAGGACAGTGACCCCTGAGAGGAGGAGCACAAAGGAAGTGAATCTTACGATCGCCCAGATGACCATCTGGAGGGTTTCCAGCACAGGGAACCCAAACAGAGCCTGGCAGTCTTGCTGAGTTGCAGAGACAGAGCTGAGAATTCAGAGACAAAGGAGGCAGAAGTTTATAGGCAGAGTACTGGAGAAGAGAGAGCTCCATGGAGAGGGAGGACTATGCAGGTCTTCAGAGGGGTCTGCTCCCACCCTCAGCTGAGTACTTACTGGCACATGTGCGGAGGAAAGCACTTGAGACGAGGGAAAGAACCAGCAGAAAGGAACAGACAGGCAGAAGGATCCTCGGAGCTCAGGCAGGACCGGGAATAGTTCATGTTCCCACCAGCTTGGGTGGGAAAAAATTTAATAAATCACAGGGAGAATACTCAGAAGGGGGTCATCTCAGGAGTGGGGTGAAATGAACCCTAGACTGAAGACAGCTCTGGTCCCACCTAAGAAAGCTTAAAGGCAAGACCCAAAGGGGTCAAACTCCTTCCAAGGAACTTAAATATGTCCCAGACAAAATTTAAGAATAGTTTAAGGAATTTTTTTTTTTTTTGAGACAGAGTCTCGCTTTGTCACCAGGCTGGAGTGCAGTGGTGTGATCTTGGCTCACTGCAATCTCCAGTTCCCAGGTTCAAGTGATTCCCCTGCCTCAGCCTCCCAAGTAGCTGGGACCACAGGTGTGCACCACCACACCTGGCCAAATTTTTTTTTTTTTAATTTTAGTTGAGACGGGGTTTCACCACGTTGGCCAGGACAGTCTCAATCTCCTGACTTCATGATCCTCCCGCCTCGTCCTCCCAGTGCTGGGTTTACAGGCGTGAGCCACCACACCCAGCCTCAAGGAGTATTTTTAAAAGCTAACACCCAAAGAAGGGTCTGACATCAGTGAAAAATTACCAGGCAGGCAAAGAAGTTGGAGTGTGTGGGCATGACAAGGAAGCCAGTGTGGCTGGAATGGTATCAGCAAGGGGGAGGGAAGTTGGAGACAATGTCAGAGAAATCTAGACTGTATCATCCCAGTAAGCCACTTAAAAGGACTGTGGCCAACTCAGGAGTCAAGAGAAGACACATGTTTTCTTGTCTCCCCTTCCAGACTGCAAAGCTCCCCTGCTTTGTTCTGAAGTCCCTGGGAAGACACTGAGTGAGTGGCTTGTCCTCGACAAGCTTTCGTCCTGTCTTCCTGTAATCCACTGCCTGCAAGATGTGTGACCTTGGAAAATCTTCCTAACCACCATGCCTTGTTTGCTTGTTTGACTAAAATTAGTAATTGTGTATCACCTACTTCTAAAGAGGGTTCGAAGCAGTTTTCAATAAAAGGCATGTATACAGCAAGGCCACTGACATAGAAGTCAGAAATCTAAAACCATAAAATGTGATGACAAAAATATAGACCAAAATCTGGCCGGGCACGGTGGCTCACGCCTGTAATCCCAGCACTTTGGGAGGCTAAGGTGGGCGGATCACTTGAGGTCAGGAGTCTAAGACCACCAGCCTGGCCAACATGGTGAAACCCTGTCCTCTACTAAAAATACAACAATTGGCCGGGCATGGTGGTGCGCGCCTGTAATCCCAGCTACTCAAGAGGCTGATGCAGGAGAATCACTTGAACTCGGGAGGTGGAAGTTGCAGTGAGCTGCACTCCAGCCTGGGCAGCAGAGCAACACTTTGTCTCAAACACACACACACACATGCACACCCCAAAAACCTAGGTGAGTTTTTAACTTAATCATGAAATAAAATGAACTGGTCGCCATGTGATAAAGGGAAATGAACCTCAGTCTCTTCATCTGTAAAATGGAATCGATGGTCTTCACCAGCCTACCCAGAAAGCTGCCTCAAGGGTCACCAAAGATGTGGATGAGAACGGATCATTCAGGACTCTTCCGGTGCAAGTAATAGGAAACTGTGCTTCAGCAAAGATAACAGTCAAGTCTAGGATGAGGTTTCTCCAGCTCTCCATCTCTGGGTCTGCTTTCTCCTGGGCCAGGTCCATTCTCAGCCTCTGCACAGTTGCTTCTGCTCTCCATCATGTCAGCACCAAGTCCAGCAAAAAAGGGAGCCCATTTTCCTGATAGCACCAGCAAAAGCCCTGCTAGTCCCATTAGTTTTGATTGGCTGGCTGACTTGGGTCATGTGCCCATTTCTGAACCAATCACATAGCTAGAATAGTCTGTATTGATTGGCTTAGTCCCAGTCATGTGATCCATCCCTGCGTACAGCCAACTTCACAGAACTTCAAGGCTGAGCATGGGGGCCAAGGGGGTCTCTGTGTTGTCTCTCTCCTTTTCGTCTTCCATACATGCATTCTCTGCCCTGCTCTGGTGCTCTGGGAGGCTGGTCCCGTGGATGACATCCTGTGTCTTCTGGTTTCTGGTTCAATACACGCAAGAGATTGGAGTCCAGGAGGAAGGAGATAGGTCAGGTTCAGCCTTTGCCTTCCTCCCTGCTTTGGGGCTGCATCTCCTGAAATAGCTGTGCTCCTCCGTGGCTGTGGCTTCTCCTCCTTGTCTCCCACTTTGATGAATCTCCAGTGACACTATTTCCTCCTTCCACTCTGAGGTATGGTAGCAGCTCCTGCCATTGCTGGTCAGTGGACACATCACCTTCCCTTGTCTACTCCCTCAATTTGCTCCCTACTCTGTGAGTAGTTTTTAATAAAGTCTCTTCTTTTGAGCCGTCCAGGATGAATTGTTTCCTCCTGTGGCCCTGTATTAGTTATCTGTTACATTCAATACGTATTTATTATCTCACATAGTTTCTGTGGGTTAGGAATTCAGGAGTGACTTAGCTGTAAGGTTCTGGCTTGGGGTCTCTCGGATAATGCAGGCAAGATGTCCGTGGGGACTGCAGTCGTTCTGAGGCTCACTAGTGCTGGGAGGTTTGCTTCCAAGATGTCTCCCACAAATGGCTGGCAAGTGGATGCTGGCTATCAGCAGGACTCAGTTCCTCAGGACCTCTCCAGAGGGCTGCTTGAGTGTCCCCATCATACGGTGGCTGGCTTTCGCCAGCATGAGTAATCTAAAAGAAAACAACTCAGGCTGCGGCATCTTTTTATGACCTACTCTTGGAAAGCACACACTGCCATTTCTCTAGAAATATCCTACAAGTCACAGGGGCCAGCCCTATTCAATTTGGGAGGGGATGATAGAATTTAGTAGTGACTGCCAGGAGGCAAGAGTCATTTGGGGCCACCTTAGAGTGTGGTTATCACAGACCCTGGCTGACATAGTCTCTCAATTAAAACCATCCAAAGGGGGATGGGTTGCTGAGCAAGAAAAATAAATGTGCACTCTGAAGTGCATTGGCAGCTATAAACCAGGTACAAGTCCTATAAATATAAGAAACTGTGACTCTTGAATTCTCTAGCAGTTCCCATAAGTTGAGCAGAGGTCTTAGAAGAGCCATAGTTAATGGCAATGAGGATGCCCCCAAGCCCAGGCCAGAGGTGGGAGGGGAAAGGAGAGAACCCAAGTGGTTCATTGATTCATCTTCCCCAGCTTCTCCTGACCTCACTCCAGCCCTACAAACAGCCTAAGACACTCTACTGTTTGTTCATAGTCTGCTCCTGACATGTTACAGCCTTCCTTCTGGTTTCTGCCACTAGAAGAACCTCCTGACCCTCCTCAGGCAAACACCGGGGCCATCGATGCAGCAGCCCTGCCTTCTATTTCTCTTTCCTTTTTTGCTAACACCTGTCTCTTTTGTTTGTTTTTGAGACAGATGCTTGTTCTGTCGCCCAGGCTGGAGTGCAGTGGCACAATCTCTGCTCACTGCAACCTCCGACTTCCAGGCTCAAGCAATTCTCATGCTTCAGCCTCCCAAGTAGCTGGGATTACAGACATAGATTACCACACCCAGCTAGCTTTTTGTATTTGTAGTAGAGATGGAGTTTCATGATGTTAACCAGGCTGGTCTTGAACTCCTGGTCTCAAGTTGATCTGCCCACCTTGGCCTCCCTCCCAAAGTGCTGGGATTATAGCATGAGCCACCACACCTGGCCTGCTAACACCTGTCTCTTAATGGAAGATTTTTAGGCTTAGTCCATGAAACCAATAGTCCCCCAACTCACTTGTGGAGCCATCTGGGTTTCTAATTGGGGGGTTGAGCCAAATGGGAGAATGGGTTCTCAATCAGGCATGCCAGGGACACCTGCCTGCCAGTCCAGCCCGCTGTTTCCAAGGTTGGGAGCACAACTGGTGACTCATCAAACTCAGAGCTGAGCACTGCGAGATCCAGGAGAGCCTGGGAGACTGTCCTAACCAGTACTCCTTGCGCTCGCTCTACCACACACGTGTGCGTACAGACACTGGCAGATGCAGGCTCACACACACCATTTTGCAAATGGAGAAACCTAGACACAGAGCCAGCATGCCATCTTGGGATTGCTATTTCAGTACCCTTTCCACCACTCTGTGCTGTAAGTCCTGGATGGGTTATGTGTCACACTGTGTAGACTCTGAGTAGGCAAGGCTGCATGATGTTCTCTTTGCCTAAGCATGACCTATAAAGGGGATGGATGCCCTGGCTCAAACCTTGGCAGGAGGCCCCTGCAGCTGACAGTGTCTATACTTCTTAGCCTGGGATTCAAGGCCTGCCTCCCCACCCCTCATGTGCCAGCCTTCTGAGCTCCTCACAGCCCTATGTATGTCCTCTCCGTTTCTTCATTCATTTGTCCATCCATTCACCTACAACTGTCTGTGGAGCACCTATTACGTCCTAGGTGCATTTTTAGCATTGGAGTACGATTGTGAAAAAGCAGACAACCTCATCCTCCAGTGCTGCCTCCTACATGAAGCCTTCCCAGACCTGCCCTGAATGAGTAAGCTAACCCAGAGGAGGCCTTCAGCCAACCCAGGGTAGAACTACTACTGTGCTTCTCCCTCCTCCCCTGCTGGCGTTGGAGGGGAAGTAACTGGCTTCAGAGTTCCGCAGACCTAAGCTCAGATTCCAGCTCTGCCACTCACAGTCATAGCTGTGACCTTGTGACTCAGTGACTCACCTGTCTGAGCCTCATTTTTGTCAACCAGGAAATGGGAAGGTGGTAATATCCACCAGGCCTGTGGCCCACCTGGTTTGCCCAGGTTTGGAGCCTTTGAACACCAGAGGAGACTGATTAGATACTTGACCTTGCAGTAGGACCAGAGCCATGGAATGCCTGTTTGCTCTGCCTGTTATACCTAAAGCCCAGAACAGACTGATCCCAAAAATGTGATGAAAGAATGAGAACACAAATGACTGACTGAATGAACAAACACATGTGTACCAAGCATTGGTACGCTGGTTGATTTCCCCTGCCCTTAAGGTAAAGCCTAAGTTCGATCTTACTTTGTTTAACCTCCTTCAGGTGCAGAGAATTGAGTTACTTTCAGTCATCAGTTCGTGACAATTAACATCACTGCTTCAGGGAAGGCTCGGCTCTGTTACATTCATTCATTCATTCCTTTTCATCCCCACTTCTCACTGCCATTCCCTATGTCTGTCTAATTGTACCTTTTTTGGTGTAAGGTTTTGCCAAATGTACATTTTTATTTATATTTATGTAAATATATTATGTATATAATATGTATCCTCTTTTTTCTTCCTTTCATTAAGCAGTGTGCTTTTAATATCCATCCTTCCATTACATGTAATCTGCTGGTTATGATTCTCTCTAGATCACCTCCATCACACACAGACACACACACACACGCACACACAGCTGCATAGAGCAGCCTTCTAAATGTCCTCTTAATGAGAATTTCTTAGGCTGTATCCCAGGAGTGGAATTCTGGGTCAAAGAGTATGTGGACGTTTAATTTGACTAAGTAGTGCCAGATGCTGTCCTGAATGCCTGCTCCTGTGACATCCCACCAGAAGTGCCTGAGGTCCCTATGTCTCTGTCTTCACCAATACTAGAATAGTCTCTATTTCTAAGTGTTGCCATGTATTAGACACAAAGCAACATCACTTTAATTCAATTTTCTCTAATTTCTAATGACATTGAGCATCTTTTCAGGTGCCTACTGTCTTCTGGTTTTTCTCTTCTGTAAATTGCTTGTTCAGATGCTTCACCCATTTTTCTGATGGGGTTGCTGTCTTTATATTGTTGATTTTCAGGCGCTCCTTGGATAATCTGGGTGTTAAGACCACGTTGATTTTAGACCTTACAAAAATCCTCTTTCATTCTATTGTCTGTTTGTCCAGGATGTCCTTTTTCTAGGAAATGCTCGATTTTGATATAATCAAATTAATCAATTGTTGGGCTAACGGTTTGTGCTTTGAAAGTTTTGTTTGAGAAGTTCTGCCTCTGGGTTTCAAACATATTCCCCTACATTTTCTCCTATTAACTTCACCTTTCTCATTTAAACCTTTACTTGGTCACATATCTGCTCTTGTTTATGGAGTTTGGTAGGCATAAGTTTTGCTTTTCTTTCTATAGTCAACCAGTTTTCCAACTGTCATCTGTTAAACAGTTAAACATTCTTTTGATTTATGGTGCCATGTTTTTGAAAATTAAATTTCCTTCCAAAAATGGGCTTATCTATTAACCCTTTATTCCAGAAGTTTCCAAACTTTTTCAGTTTAAAGCACCCTTAGTGTCTCAGTAATTTTTTTCACGGCATTTTTTCACACAATATTTTTTTCTCTAAACCAAAAGAAATACTACAAGTTTCTAAGCGGTTAGATCCAAACAACTAAATAAATATTTAAATCTCAACAACTTAGTGGCCATTTGAAAAAGTAGTGCACAGAAATTGAAACAGAAAATAAAGTTGTAATTTTATTCCTGAATGACTACAATTCTTTACTAATGGAACAGGGAGCTGGACAACTTCTGAAGCCTTGGAATAAGACTGCACATTGTTTCCTGTTCCTCGTCAATTTTTACACATACTTGCTTTTCATCACAGCAACCACTGAAAACCCAGTTTCACAAAGATGTGATGTCATCAGAATGATGTGGCACAATCTAATGTTGAGACTGTGAATTACTTCAAGCTAGTAGTTCACATGGTGTGTGATCAGTGTTAAATATCACTGTTTCCCTCGGAAATTTAAAATACGCCACAACACCCCTGGTGAGTTCACTCAGGTACCCTAGGGCACCTCGGGGCCCAGTTTAGGAACCATGGTTCTGTTCTCTTCTGCTGGCTTGTTTGTTTTTGAACCAAAACCATCTGTTCCTCTTAGTGTGGCTTTCTGGTATGCCTTAATATCTGGCAAAGCAAGAGGTCTCCCCTTTCCATTCTTTGTTGGTGTGACTTTGCTACAGGCCTTTCTTCACCTGCTCCCTGCCTGCCTCCAGAGCTTTATCTCTCTTCTGCCACCTCCCAACCTAGAACTATTTCTGCTTCCTACTCTCTGCCTGCTTTCCCACCTCCAGGCCTTTACACAGGTGATTCCTTCTTCCTGATACACTCTCACCATCCCCAGCCTTACCTTTTGCCTGGCGATCACTCCCTAGTGCTTCTGGGCTCACTTTGAGAAACCGTCTTTCTAGGAAGCCCTCTGTAAGCCTGGGCTGGATAGATTCCCCACAGCCCAGGCCCTCTGCCAATCAGGGCACTCGTGCCTTTGTGCTGTGGTTATCTATAGGTGTGTCTCCTCCACTAGACCGTGGGCTTCCTGAGGGTAGGGACTAAGTCTTGGGGATTGGTGTATCTCCAGTACCTGGCCTAGTCTGATGCACAGCTAGTGCTCAACCCAAAAAAGTGTAAATTGCCGGCCACGGACTCTTTGCATGAACCTAGCACTTCACTCTTCTAAAAGCCCTGCATATGCCTTTGCTCCTCCCACCAGCCTGGGAGCAGGGATGAGCGCAGCCACTGGGGCTCCGGCGGGAGTCAATTGAGGCTTGCTGAGGCTGGCATTCCAGTTAGGCGAGGCTCCAGATGGGCTGGGGCTGAGCCAGGCATGGGAGAACGGAGGGGCTCCTCTGTTGGCTGGAGCCCACCGAGGACTTGCATATCCAGAGGGGCAAGGAGGGCCAGGTAGGGGGAGCTAGTGCATTCCTGCAGAGCGTGTGGCCTCCCCTCCTCCGAGACCGGAGTTAAATAACCCTTTTGGCCTTTCCTTTCCCTTCATCACATCACCACCCCCACTGGCCCTATACCAGACCTTCCAAGCCAGAGAGTGTCTCCGAGATTTGGAGAGCCTCCTGTCTGACCCAGCATCTTATGTACAACCTGAAATCAGCTGCTGGGAGCCTGGAAACATTGTCAGGAGGCGCCATCCTTCAGTTCGGGGATGCCCACAGCTAACCTCGAGACTTCTCCAAATTCCTGGAGGACCCGCGCTCTCATGCTCCTGCCTCTGCTGAATTCACCTGGGAATTGGACCACTGCCTGATCCCTCAGGTGTTCCTCCACTCAGAGCCACATTGATCCGTGAAAGAAATGCAACCTCCTTCTCTATTTCTACACTCATACACAGCAAGACACAAAAACTGTCGTCTCTGACAAGGCCTGGTGAGGAGATGTCAATGAAGATTTGGGGGCCAGGCAGAGCGGGGCTGTTTCAGAGAAAGTAATTGGAGCGGCATCAAGATGAACATGAGAAACCCCTGACCTGGGCCCTCCCCAGTCACCCTTGGGTGGTCTCCACCTCCCACTCCTCTTTACCTAACAGTTTGCACTTTGAAGTTTTGTTTGAGAAGTTCTTCCCCTCCTCCCAGGCCCTGTCCTCAGGAAGAAAATGAACTCCAGCCTATTTTCTCAGCAGAGTGGCTGGCCGTCCCCGACAGCCATGGTCTTTCCTACCCAGAAACACATGGAGGTTCTTTCTTTCCCCCCAGGAGGCACCAAGATTGTCTGCTCTTTAAGAGGAATTCTGGGCCCAGCTTTAGATCATATCAGCTTTATCTCCTTAAACCCTAGGAGACACTGCAACCAGTGTGACTGGGGGATCCCAGAGGAGAACCCAGGAGGCCCACCTCCTAGCAGGACACCCTTTCTGAGTCACCTGTGCCCTGAGTCACCAAATCTTGTCCATTTGTCCTTTCCTGTTTCTCTGATCTGCATCTTTTTCTCTTCCTGCCTGAGCCCCCTTGCCTGGTGCCTGTATGGCTGCTGCACCAGCTGCCTAATTTGAGCCCTGCTCCACCGCCCGCCCAGGCCAATCTGCAGCCCACCCTGGCTTAAAGCAAAGATTCCAACAGATTGCAAATTGCATCTCTCAGACTTTCAGGTCAGCTGGTCAGCAATTTGGTTTTCCTGGTGGAGACTAATCTATTTAACAAAAATAGAACCTACAGTAAAGCAAAAATTAAATACTTCTAATCGTAGGGATGCTTGCATCTGCGGATGACCAGAAAAGAAGGAACCATGGATGGGGGTGGTGAGGAGCCTGGGCAGAAGCTTGGTGTTACATGGTTCTGTAGCTACAAAGCTCCTTTGGCTCAGCCACCCACCCAGGAACCTGGGCAAAGATGCCAGTCACTGCTCTGGTCAGTTCTCCTCTGCCAGCTGTGTAGGCACCACCCTCCATCTGTCTGCCCAAACCAGAAAGCTGGGAGCCATTCTTCCCTGCATTCACTCCTCACTTCTGGCCTGTTGATTCCACGTCCACTTCCTTCCCATTTATATGTGTACATATTTTGTTGTGGTTGTTTTGTTTTTTGGGTTTTTGGTTTTTTGTTTGTTTGTTTTGAGACAGGGTCTCACTCTGTCATCCAGGATGGAGTACAGTGGCACAATCATGGCTCTCTGCAGACCTGACCCCCTAGGCTTAAACAACCCTCCCACCTCGGCCCCCTGAGCAGCTGAGACTAGAGGAGTGCGCCACTGCGCTTGGTTAATTTTTTATTTTTTCAGGGACAGGGTCTCGCTCTGTTGCCTAGCTTGGTCTTGAACTCCAGGCTCAAGCAATCTCCCACCTCGTCCTCCCAAAATGCTGGGATTACAGGCATGAACCACCATACCCAGCCTCCCTCCCACCTCATGCATCATCTACTTTGCTCCATCTACATCATCCTCCTCTCCCATGGATTCCACAGCTTCTCACTGGCTGCCTTGCTTCCAGTCCTTCCCCCATGCCCATCCATTTTCCACAAAACGGAAAGAGCTCATTGGACCTGCTACCTCCCGGCTGACACCCCTTTTGTGGCCCCTCATTTGGGGCATAAGGTCCAAAGCCCTGCCTGATGCAGCTTCTGCATTCCCTGCCTCCCACCAGCTGCCCTACCATGCACACCACCCACAGCAACGTCACCCTCCTTTCTAGTCCTCCAAAGAGCCACACTGTCTCTCGCCTCTAGGCTTTGCATATGCACTGTTCCCTCTGCCTAGAACATTTCCTCTCCCATCCTCTTTGCCTGCATAACATGATCGTTCTTCTCTGCACCCCTAAGTCACCCCCTCAAAGAGAGGTGCCCTTCCTCTGTGCTCCCAGACCTCTGTACCCATTCTCTCCTAGCAACTCACATTACCTTCTAAGTCTTACAAAAAAAAAAAAAAAATTCTGTCATCTCTGTTAGGCTGGGAGCTTCTAGAAGACAATGATTTTGGCTTAGTCAGTGTAACACTGCAGGGTCTAGCATGCTGTGTCCCAGAGCAGGCACTCAAACATAGTATGTGGCCAGTTGCCCCCTCATTTTATCAGCGAGGAAACAAGCCCCGAGAGGGGAAGGAACACAATTATGAACACACATGGAGTTGGGGACAGAACTGGGACTAGAACCCTGAACTACCCACTATAAGCCCCAAGCCCTTTCTGGTTTAATTGTAAAGAAATAGTCTTAGCCAACATCATTCGGCCCATGGAATGCAGGTCCCCAGGGCCCAGCAGCCTCCAGGACATCTTGGTCTCCCAACCTGTGATCACCTTCAGGCCAATGTGACAAGCAATTCCTCCACCTTGGGCCACTCTGCATGTCTTTCAGTCCTCTTACCCTGGGGAGCTAACTGAGCAAATGCTCTTGGCCGGCATCCCTTCTCTCTCCTTCGTAGATCTTCCTGACAGATCCTGCTCCATGGCCCACCAACACTGGGGAACCCAGTCCGTTCAACTCAATTCAGCTGAATGCAACTTAACAAATAGTCCTGCATCCTGCTTCTTCCCAGCCCTTGAAGAGTAAAGAGCACTTTCCTGCCCTCGGAAGCTTCATCCAGCAGGAGGCAATTACCATATTCAGTTCAGGGTGTGGAAGAAGGAGCAGAGAGCATTGCCAGTGCCCAAGGGGACATGAACAGGGGAGGCCACTTTAATTGGGACCTGACATAGGAGGCTTGTGCCTGGAGGACCAAGTCCCGAGACCACGTGGTAGATGGAGAGGAGGAGTCCAGTCTGAAAAACAGAAGCCACGCTAGGCATTTCAAACAAACAGAGGGGATTTAATACAAGGAATTGTTTAATAGGTGATGGGAGGAGGAAGGAATACAGAAGGAGCACTGAGGCAGTCAAGGGATACCAGCTGCAGAAAGAAACTGCCCTTAGGGCTAGGAAAATGAAAGGACAGAGATGAGCTTTTCAGAACCCAGGAGCTCAGAGAAGCCCTGCATAGCTAGTATTCTGTTGTCTGAAGAGGGGCATGTCTGCCCGATGTCTGGTGGCCCCTCAAAGGGGCATAGCAGGGCTGGTGCTGAAAGTACAGAAAGAAGCTGGAGGCAGGACCCTGCCTGACAGAATAGGAGAGCAGGGACTCCCATCGTCCCCTTCCACTCTACCTCAGAGCCTCCTGTTGGTGGAAGCTAATAGGATGGAGTCTGGGAGATGTGTCTTGTGGAGCCCTGGCCCCAGCATCACAGAGCAGGATAGAGAAGGCAGGTTTGGGAGCTGAGAGACAGTAGGTAAATATTCGGCACAAACCCCTTCTCTCCAGCTAGTCCCATTCTGATTTGTAGCCTCCTCGCCTGTTTCAGGGAAGAGACTCTCACCCAGTTGTGCAGGTAAAAACAGGGTATTTTGCATTCACAATCTTAATTTGGAAGCCAGATGGACTGGCTTGGTTACGGGTGTGCTGGAGCCAGCTCCTGCAGGCTCCAGAGAGAGCTGAGAGCCAGTTGTTAAATTATCAGGAATTTGTGAGCCAGCTGTTAAATCATTGATAACTTGAAATCCACCATGGTGGGTGTATTTACACCATGGAAATTGGCAAACACTACAAATCAGAGCTCTTTTTTTTCCTCCCCAAAGAGCCAGCTGTTAAACATTTACCAACACATCCCTGACTACCTATCTTTCCTCCTCCTCTGCCTACTCCTGCTATACCCATGCACCATCCCCCTAGCCCAAGGTCACATGGTACTTAATCCAGTCCCCTGCTGAGAGCTCTTTTTCTGATCAATGACTGCTTCTTGCAAAGAGGAGGGAGGATGGCCTGTTGTTAGAAGCATGAGCTTGAAGTTGACACAACTGAGGTGAGTCCCAGTCCTTTTGCCTACTCATTATGTGACCCTAGGCAAAGTCCTGACCTCTCAGGCTCTCAGTTTCCAGTTTCCTCATCTGTAAAATGGAAATAATCATACATACCTCATTCCATTGAGGGTGTTGTTGAAAATCTATTAATAAAGGAGAACCCCAGGGGGAAAAATTCTTAATGTACACAAATGTTTCAGCAAAGCTAAAAGTAGCTTGCACAATATCATCTCTGCACGTTTTGTAGAGGGAAGCTTGAGCACAGAGATGAAAAGGCATTTGCCCCAGCTTCCCTTCCCAGAAAATGGCCAAGTTCAGCCTGAATCTGTCTTCTGACTCCTTGTTCATTGCTCTGTTTGTTATTCGACTTTGAAGGGGAAACAGGCTTATGTTTACACAGATAAAACAGTAAATAAATTAGTCAGTAAAATTATTAGTAAAATAGTAAAAAAATTAATCTATTTCAAGAGGGAGTATTAGTTTATTGCTGATGATATTGCTATTTTTGCCTGTAAAATGTGCTTCCGTATAACATCTTTTTAAAAAAGTTTTTAATAAAGTTTTCTTGTTATTAAAATAATACCCATTTATTATAGAATATAGGTAAAGTATTAAAAAGTAAAACGAAAAAGCCATAATCACACTCCCTGGGACCAACCAGTGTTAACATTTTTACTTTGTGGGGGTAATTTTTACATAATTCTGAGTATACTGTATATACAATTTGTATTCTTTTTTTTTTTTTTTTACTTTTTAAATTCATTGTTGTATTGGTTAGGATAAATAACACTAGCTGCCGTAACGAAGTTATCTGAGAATCTTGGTGGACTAACACAGTAAAATTTTATTTATCTCTTATACAAAGTCCAAAGTGGGTCCTTCTGGTCGTTAGACAGCCTTTCCATGTAATCATTCGTGGGCCCAGGCCCCTCTGTCTCACGTCCCCACTGTTCCTTAGGCCTCAGGGTTCTCTGATAGATCCTATCAATCTGGTTCACAGTGGGGAAACGGGGAAGCGTGAAGGATCAGGATCTTGTGAGAGGTTTTCATGGGCCAGGCCTGGAGTACCATGTCGCTCCCACCCACATTCCATTGGTAGGACTGTCACATGGCCGTACCCAACCATCAGGAAGTCTGGAAAACCTAGTCTGACCACGTGCCTAGGAGGAAAAGGAAATGAATTTGTTGAACAGCTAGCCAGTGACTGGCACAATTGGAATATCACTTGTTCCAACCTTTGATAATTTTTGTAATATAATGCTTACGTCTATAGGACTTAGGTCAAATCACCCCCTCATTAAAACCCTTCAGTGGCTCCTCTTGCATTCAAAATGAAGCTCAGCATCCTTGGCATGGCTGGTAAGGTTCTGCATGGCCTTGCACCCGTCCACCTTGCCAATCACATTTCTTGCTCAGCTCCTCTTCAATGACCACTTACAGCTTTATCGGCACTGTTTCAGGTCCTCGGATTTCCCAATCTCTTTCCTGCCTCAGGACCTTCGCACTTGCAATTTCCTCTTTCCAGGATGTTCTCCCCTTTGCTTTTGGCTTAGCTAGCTCCTTCAGGTTTCAGTGCAAATGCCACCGTCCCGGAAAGGCCCTCCTTGGCCCCCAGCCTAAATTAGGGTCTTCCTGTAGTTTTCTCTCTTGGCGCCCTGTTCTTTTCCTTTAATGTCACTGATCACAGTTTGTAATTCCCTATTTATCCATGTGTTTATTGCTTAATGTCTCTGTCTTCCACCAGACCCTACACTTCATGCAATCTAGGACCACGTTGATTTTGCTCAGTGTTTGATCTGGCGCCTGTCTGGCACATCATAGGTGCCCAACAGGACTTGCTGATTGAATGCATGTATCCTAATATTTCATCATGTGTCTGTATTAAAATTTACTTCACTTTTCCTGTACTTCTTACACATTCATTTATGCCTGATATTTTGTTGTTCTAAATAAGCCTGAGTCTCTTATTATAATAAGTGGAAGGAAAGAGGGGGAATTGCTCCACCCTTCCTGGGCCATCCACCCAGCTATCTTCTCTGGGTCCCTGCTTCCCTCCAGTGCACACAGCCCCACCTTAGGCCACCACATGCTTTGTGGAGGGTCACTACTTGTACCCTCTGAGCCGTCTGATTATGGTCCCTCAGAAAGATGCCCCTGCATCCTTATTGCCCATCCACCGAAGGCTGGCAGTGGGACAGACCCCACCTCCCATTATACTCCTTCTCTCAGTTCCCTGCAAACCTGCTGCTCTAGGCTCTATGAGTGCATCAAACATTCCTGAATGCTTTGGTCTAACAAAAGAATTTTTGGTGTAAGAAAATATTTTAAATTGTGTGCAAAATATGGCCTCTCCTATAGCTCAAGGGGACATACAGAAAAAGAAAAAAGAGTATTTTCTAATCTTTACAGAACATGTGGGTGGATGTACTCAATTATTTGTCTGTCTCTCTTTCACATCCTGCCATCCCTGTGGAAACAGGGCATCTTCTCCTTCAAGCCTGCGTCATGCAGATCTCTACCCTTTTGGCAACACCTCAGAAGCAATTTAACCCCAGTGTTTTCTCAAAGTCTACATTGTTTCTTTGAGACCAGTCCTGTCCTGGGGGGAGGGCTGGCAGCAGAACAGTCCACGATGGGCTTGGATCCCCCACACAGACATTGATGTGCTGCCCCCTCCAACAGAACTTACCAGGGTCCCCCATGGTCTTTGTAGGGGCCTAAGGAGAGCTTTCTCCTTGGTTCTCTGAAGGTTCACTGGAAAATCAACTTCCAATTAGAGAAAAGGCATTCACATTTATTTAATGTATATACATGGGAGCCTTCAGAATGAAGACCCAGAGATACAGGGGAAATTGTCCATTTTTATGCTGAGGTTCAATAAAGTCTAGACAACCGTGTAGAAACGTGATTGGACTAAAAGGCTATGATCCAATACTGATAGACTGGGGAAACCAGCAAGGCTGGTCTGTCTGGATTCTTCTTGACCTCTCTGAGCACGCATTCCTTCCTTCTGGAAGCACAGGGCTCTCTCTGGAATGGGGGTCTTATGACCTACAGTCAAATAAGGTAAGTCACATAATTTCTTCATAGCCAGTTTTTACACAGAAACTTGGAGGGAATGCTGGAGTAATATTTTTACTTTTTATGGCTAGTTTTGGAGAAAAAGGGTCCTGATTTCTCTGACCCACTTTGGGGAAGAGGGATTGGACTTTCTGTGATTGGCCCCAGAGGAGCAAGGGACTGAGAGACAGGAGGCCAGGAGAAGGTCAGAGAAAAATTTTGGCTTCTGAGGAGACTTCTGAGGCCTTCGTTTTGGAGTATTGTTTTCAGAGCCCTAACACCCTTCAACTTCCATTAACTTAAACATTTTCCTGCCAGTGTGATGTGTCAGGATAGATCTTATTTCTCACAGCACAAGTCAAATCCTCAATGAGGATGCATGCTCACACCTCCCAAAGGCAAACTTGACAGCCCAGAGATAAGAGTGCAGTCTAGAGTCATATTCAGGAAGAAAACCCTTCCCTAAGTGCACTGTGATCTGCACAGACTGAACCTCAGTGGGCCCAGGGCTCCAGAATATTAGGCGGCTGAGCCCAGCGAGTCTTCACTCAAAGTAGCTTCAGGCCCCTGCCCAGGTGTTGCCTATAATACTGGCTGAAGCATGAAAGCTGCCCTTCTTGCCTCTCTGACCCTACACCAGATCATGTTCCCAGGGAGAGTATCTCTGCCTTCCACTGTGAAATTAAAGAAGGAAAAAAAAGAGGCCCCAACAAAGGGCTTAACCTATAAGACTCATAAACTTGTTGGAGTGAATTTTACTCATGCTTAGTAGTTAAGTATTAAAGATGAACAATGAAAACAGAGAATTAGTTTTTCTAAGAGGAGACTGTTAAACCCTACTGGCTTCTGGAATCCTTAGTGTCCATTTTACTCCCCACTAACTTTTCTGGGGATTCTGAACTGACATCAGATGGGATTTTGCAGCCAGGTGCAGTGGCTCACAACTATAATCCCAGCACTTTGCAGAGGAGCCAAGGTGGGATGATCATTTGAGGCCAGAAGTTTGAGACCTGCTTGGGCAGCATACTGAGACCCCTATCTCAACAACAAATAAATTGTTTTAAAAATTAGCTGGTTGTGGTGACAAGCACCTGTGGTCCCAGCTACTCGGGAGGCTGAGGTGGAAGTATCACTTGAGCCCAGTAGCCAGAGGTTTCATTGAGCTACGATTGTACCACTACTCTCTCACCTGGGCAACAGAGCAATACCCTGTCTCAAAACCAAAAAAAAAAAAAAAAAAAAAAATGAGATTTTGCTAACTCAAGGCGTTACAATAACAGTTACCCTTCACGATAAGTTACCCTTTGCTGTGCACCATCCCTGGCTATTCTCATTTCATAATCATCTTCTTTAATTCTCAGAAACAACCCTGAGAAATTTGTATTGTTCTTACTATTTTTCAAGTAGAAGAATTGATGCTCAGAAATGCTAAATGAGCATCCAAGCTCACATAGATAGCAATGTTTACTCTTGTTGGCAAACGCCAAAACTTAGGTTTTTGTCCATAAGTTACCCTATACATTCTGAAGATTTCACTGAAGAAGAAAATACAGCTTTATGGCTCCCAATTAAACCTGAACTATTAGTTTGGATTGACTTTTATGAAACAGACTGCTTTCTTTGACATTAGCAACATCTCTTTCAGGGGAAAAAAAATCCTAATAAGTTATCCACTTTGAACTTTCCCTCTGTGATTTTATTTGTATTCCAAATCTGGTCTGTGGTCATTCTTACAAACTCCTTGGAAGTTAGAATCCATTATCAATAAACATCCAGTGGAGAAAACACAAATCACTTCAGGCATTTCAGAAGGAGATTTCATACAGGGAACTGGTTACAACTTTGTTGGAAGGGATGGTAGAGGAAAACAGGTAGAGCCCGTTGTCACAGATACAGTTCTCCGGAAAATTGCCATGCTCCTCAGGCAGGAAGAAGGAAAAGGAAAATGATGTTGCCATTGCCCCTGAAATGCCTGAAGTGGTTTTTGTTTTCTTGACTGAATGCTGATTGAGAACGGATCTTACTTCCAAGGAATTTATAAAAATGACCACAGAGCAGATTTAGAATACAAATGAAATAATGGAGGGAAAGCCCAGGTACACAGGCCTCCAAGGCTCCTGCTGCTGCTGTTTCTGTTACTTTTGGTGCCCCATCTCTGGCCACTGAGCATGCAGCCAGGGGCCCCCACACTCCGATGGTTCAGGAATCAGAAGCTCTGCTGGGCCCTACAGACACCTGCAGTCACTCGTAGCTCCCCTTGCTACAACCAGAGCAGAGGAAGAAAAAAAAAAAAAAAGCTTTTCCCTCGTGCATGCTTATGCGTTCTTTCTAATCTCCCATGACCGCTTCTCATCAGCACACCCTAAATGGAAACCAGCTGGCAGGGGATTCTGGGAAATGTGGTTTCAGGGCTTCCAGTCCCTGCCACACAGTGGAGAGTATAGTAGAGTGAGTGTGAACTGTGAGCCACCAGACAGTTATCAGCCCCCACCCCGGCCAGAGTTACCAAACTCCCTTGCCTTAGAATTAAACTCATCACCTGGATTGGTCTCGAATGAACATGATGATTCTCAGTTACAACCCTGGAATTGCACAAGACAAAAGCTTAAGGAGAGTCGTGACATTTATCTCTACATAAAGACTACATGTGCTGGGAGAAGTGCAACCTTTGTGGGAGGGAAACCAAAAAAAAAAAATCCCAGCTCTCAAGCCGGGATGTTAGGAACTGAAGCTGGCCTGGCTCGCCTGGCTGAACTGCAGGCCACAGTGGCTCTGAAACTGTCTAGTGGCAGTATTGCCGCATCTGTTCCCAGCCTGCCCTGTTGCTCAGCTCCTTCAGGTGGCAGGAAAGAGCCAGCCCCAGCGACCTTTGATGGCAGGGTATCTGAGACTAGATTACCCAGGAAACAGGCTCTGAGACAAAGATTTGCATACAGGAAGTTTATCAGGAAATGTTTTCCGGAACAGAAGCTGAAAGGGAGGAAGCCAAGTAGTGTTGGGCAGCGGGAGAAGTCAAAATGTGAGGCAGTGGCAATCATGAGCTCAGCCAATCCCAGGGGACCTCGGGATCCCATGGTCCTTCACAGCTGTCCTGAATCGAGGCAGCAGGGCTAGATCTATGACCCTTCACACTGACTGCTAGCTGCAGGCTGCCCCCAGGGAGGGGGCATAACCTGAACTAACATAGCTCTGACTGGGTGTAAGGCATCTCAACAGCAGCCAGATGCTAGCAGCTGGGGAGGAGGGCCTCCATCCTGAACAGGGTATCTGGGCACACCCCTGGCATCCACCACACAGAATAAGAGGAATGGAATGGAAGACAGGCACTGCTCTGGGCTCAGTGCTCAGTCACATTCGCCATGCACTCTGAGCTGGGGAGGGACAGAGTCTGGCCATCACTCTCGCCGAAGCCACCATCCTCTCACACCTGGATTACTGAGCCAGAGCCTCCAGAGTCTCTCCTTCCACGTTTGCCACTCTACCATCCATTCTCTACCACCCCACCCTCATGGCTGTTCATTGCACGTAGAGTCATGTCCAGACACTTCGTCATGGTCTCTGGATAGAATGTGACCTGGCCCCGTCCACCTATGCATCTGCCACCACCCTACCTCCCTCACTGCGCTCTGGCCATGCTGGCCCTTTCTGTTCCTTGAATATTCCAATCTCTTCCCCACCTGAGGGTCTTTGCCCTGGCTTTTCCCTCTGGCTGGAATATTTCCTTCTTTCCAGATAGGTCTCAGCTCTCATATAACGTCTTGAGCAGAGTCTTCCCTAACTACCCAACTAAAGCAGCTCCCTTAGTAAATTACCTGGGTGGAATGATGTGTGTGCCTGTAATCCCAAGCTGAGGCAGGAGGGTCGCCTGAGCCCAGGAGGTGGTGGCTGCAGTAAGCCGATATCGCACAACTGCACTCCAGCCTGGGTGACAGAGCGAGACCCTGTCTCAAAAAAATAAAAAATAAAAAAATGACTTCCCTCTCCCATCACCCTTTTGATCTTCCTCATAGCATTCATCGCTAACTGAAATTTCTTAAGCATTGGTGGACTTGTTTCTGCTATCCCTCCTAATCAAATAAAAAGCTCTCCAAGAGCAGGCAGCAGTCCCTAGAAGGGTATTCAGTAAGCAGTAGGTGAATATTTTTGGAATGTTGTAAATTGACCACCTTTTAATATGGAGGACACCTATTGGGTAGAATTTCTTGAGAACCACCTGACTGGCCTGTGGCCTCCCTCATACCCGGTCTTGTCAAGGCTGCCTTGGCTGGCGCAGTCGTCCCCTATCCAGTTGGCGATACTTAGGGTAGCAGGGATGGCTTTGCCAGTGAAACCCAACAGATGCCATGGTAACGCTGATGCAGACTCTCAACGTAGCCAGTTACACATCCATGTCTCCATCAGCACTTGGTCACCCCAGTCACAGAAGCCCTCTACTTTCTCTCATCGGTAGGCAGAACGCACAGTGGCTCATGTTGTTTGGAAAGTCAGTCATTTGGGAGCTGATGATTCTGGGAGGTGAAGACATCGTGGCTGGGGGCCCAGTGGTTTCCACTTTGCCAGTTGAAATCACGTGAGAGTTGAAACTCACTTCCCAAGGACTGGAAAGCTCTCTGGTGCTTAACATCTTTTGATTTCAGCTCCCTGCTATTAAACATGTTTAAATAAAAATTACCACTGCCATTTGCTGAGCACCTGTCCTATACCAGGACCTGTGCTTGGTCCATAATTTAGAGATATTCTGGAACTTGCCTGAGAGAGGACTGAACCCAGTTTGTGAGACACAGACGCTGGCCTACTTCCACTGTACCCCCTGAGAAATTAAGGAGAAATCAAGGAGATGGAAGGAGTTCCTGTTAGTAAAAAAGTTATTTTTAGTAAAATAAAATGTGACAGATCTTACTTCAAAGATTTGTTTTGTTCACAAAGTAAAGGGAGGCTCTTCTCACCCCCACTCCCGTATCATTCCATGGAAGCTTTGAATACCATTCCATATACTTTGTAATTTCACTAATAAAGAGTCTGCAGAATTTGTGCACATTTTAAATCTAGATGCCTGTGGAATTCTTCAAAGCTTGGCAGAAGATTGGTAAATTAGATCTCCATCTTGTCAGACAAACAAAAATTCTCTTTGTGGACGATCTTTCCCACTCAGGCAAAGTGGTCCATTTACATAAAAGTAATCCTTTTAGAAGGTGTTTTGTGATTTTCAGTTGTCCCTAGAAATAAAATCACAGCTCTCACCTTGGCTGAAGTGTTTTCACACTCCCGGGAGTTGCTTACCTTCCCCTGAATATGGAACTCGGTGGGCATTAGTTTCAAACTGATACTACTCACAGCTGTCTTCAGGGTTTCGAAAAGGTGTCCCAGTGGCCTTGGAAGGTGTTTCTCGTTCTGGGATCAGGTTGAGCAATCCCCCTTTATTCTGGAAGCCGCAGGGCCTCAGTCTTTAGGTTTCTGCCTAAGGAAAAGTGCTTCCTGCAGTTTTCTCCCACGACTTCAGTGGGACCCAGAGCATTGTCTGTGCTGTCGCCTGATGTCACAAAAGCATAAAGGTGAGAGAAAAGCAGGCTACCTTTAAAACCATTTCTTTTCCTAATTTCACAATAATGGAAAGACAGGAAGAAACTTACTTCTGGATCAAGAGCAACATGCTACAGTGAAGTAGCATGGACTTTAAAATTAAACCTGCATTTGAATCCCAGCAGCCTCGCTTAAACAATTGTGTGAAGTCCATAACCTCTCTCAGTTTCAGTTTCTTGATCTGCAAAATGGGGGTCATCCCCTCATCACTTACGTTTGGCATAAAGATTCAGTGATATAGTGTGTGTCAATTTCCTCATATGGTTGCAGAATTTTAGGTGGGATATACATCGGAAAGAAGAGATGACATTCCATCTCTAAATTCCTGGTTTATTTAGCCAAGCATTTGGAAGCCAGCAGGGCAGATGCAGAAGATGATGCTATGTTTAGCCCCCAAGGTCCCTAATGAGGGGCGCTCAGCTGCCTGTGACACTAGTCAGGTCTTGCTGGCTCAAGAAGCTTAGTTTTTTGCGGCACCATAGCTCAGTTATAATTGGGACTGACGTCACCATTCAGGAAAAACTTAGAAAAACATTCTCTGTTCGTAATAAGAAATACCAGCAGACCTCTAGCACCCTTCTGGTCCTCAAGCCAAACAGACTCAGCAACACCCCACATCTTTATGGGTGGGGCACAGGGAGCAGAGTCAGGGCTGGGCCCCACCTTTGCCATCATCTTTCCAGCACCCCAGAAGACTCCATCCCCATTATAGCACAGGACACGTGAGTGTTTAATAAATAGTCATGGTGATCATGATGATGCTTATCTTGGCTTCAATTCACATGTGTTAGTTCCATTATTGATTTTGTGCTCCTCAAATTAACCAGATAAAGTCACAACCAATTTAAAAACAATTAGTTTGATTTTCATCTGTGGTCCAGCGGGAATCTGTTTTTCCTCCAGTATTAATAATCACATTGTACAGTTAATGAATTGGTGTGAGATCAGTGGCATTCGGGCTAATGTGGCATTTCTCTTTTATTCTTGTTTGTTTTGTTTTGTTTTGTTTTGTTTTGTTTTTAGGGTCAAGTTGTGTTCCGGAACGGGGAGAGAATGGGAACCATTAAATTTACTCAATTTCAAGGTAGGCATTTTGATGCTTATTCTTTCTAGCTGATAAAATTTAGATTTGGGGATGTTGTTTTATGCAATATAATACATCAAAAGGAATGCAAGTGTGATGTTCCAGATAAAAGAAAGCAGAGCCAATTGAAAATACTTATCTGAAAACATTCGTTTCAACCTATTTGGAATATTTTTTCTCAGCCACACCATGGTCAGCCCTCCATCTCCATGGGTTCCACGTCTGTTGATTCAGCCAACTGAAGACTGAAAATATTCAGGAAAAAAATAGATGATTGCATCTGTACCAAACATGGACAGACTGTTTTTTCTTGTCGTTATTCCCTAAATGATAGAGTATAACAACTATTTACATTGTATTAGGCATTGTAAGAAATCTAGAGATGAATAAAGTATATGGGAGGATGTGTGTAGCTTATAGGCAAATACTACCCCATTTTATATCAGGGACTTGGTCGTCAGGGGATTTTGGTATCCTCAAGGTATCCTGGAAGCAATCCCCCATGGATCCCTAGGGATAACCGTACTTCCCTGGCCTATTCGGTCTTCCCGCATGACTCTAAAAAGCTTATGAGATTATGAGTGGTGGGGGTTAAGTTAGTATTCGGAGGATGTTTGCATTGATGTGGGGTTTTTGGTGTTTTTTTGTAGAGAAAGGGTCTCACTATGTTGCCCTGGCTGGAATGCAGTGGCTATCCACAGATGCGTTCATAGCATACTGCAGCCTCGAACTCCTGGGCCCAAGCAGTCCTCCCACCTCAGCCTCCTAAGTAGCTGGGACCACAGACATGCAACAGTGCACCCAGCTGTTTTTGGTTTTGATTTTAGAAATGTTCAAACAGACTCTGACGTAGAGAGAACAGCATAATGAACCCCCATGTGCCCAATACCCAGTTTCAATCATTATCGACATTTTGCCAATCTTCTTTCATCTTTACTCACCCCATCCCCCCTTTTTTGCTGTAGTGTTTTAAAGCAGCTCCTAGACATGATCTCATCTCATTCTATAAATACTTCAGTATGCATTTCTTCTGGATAAGGACTTTTTTTTTTTTTTTTTTTTTTTGAGACGGAGTCTTGCTCTGTCACCCAGGCTGGAGTGCAGTGGCCGGATCTCAGCTCACTGCAAGCTCCGCCTCCCGGGTTTACGCCATTCTCCTGCCTCAGCCTCCCGAGTAGCTGGGACTACAGGCGCCCGCCACCTCGCCCGGCTATTTTTTTTTTTTTTGTATTTTTTAGTAGAGACGGGGTTTCACCGTGTTAGCCGAGATCGTCTCTCGATCTCCTGACCTCGTGATCCGCCCATCTCGGCCTCCCAAAGTGCTGGGATTACAGGCTTGAGCCACCGCGCCCGGCCAATAAGGACTTTTTATAATATAATCACAGTACTATTATCACACCTAAAACATTAAACAATTTTTAATATCTTTTAATTTCCCAGTCTGTGTGGATCCTCTGATCATCTCAAAGGTGTCTTCACAGATGATTTGTTGGAAAATCCACACAAATTCCACCCATTGCATCTGCTTGAAGTATCTCTTTAGTCTCTTTTCATCTATTATAACCCCCTGCTTTTTACAGGCCATTTATTTTTTGAAGAAACTGGGTCATGTGTTGAACTTTCTGTTGCTGTCAGAAGGGCCTCAGAAACCATCCAGACCAATTTCTTTGTGTGATGAGGAAGAAACAGAGGTGAAGACAGGGGCTATGTGAAGGAGCATCCTTGAGGAACAGGGCTGGGCGTTCCTTGAGGCAGACCAGTGCAGCCATTAGCAGGCTGATGAGCCAAAACGACTAGATGAACCTCTCTTCAATACAGTGTTCTTCAGCAGCCAAGTGTTTCTGGAAAACCCCAAAACAAGAGTGGGGCCTGCTGTGCCCACTGACTTTGAGTAGATCCCAGTGTCATCCAGGGGAAAGCAAGAAATTAAAGTGAGTTATTCAGATTCATTCAGACAAATCCCACCAGGACTCAGATCAATCAGGAGAGGTGTTGTTCAGCGCTATCGCACTGTAATGCAATCTTGTAGACTTACCCATTCGCCTTTCTGTGGCAGGTCATTGAAACGCATGTCAGCTCTCTGGCGTGCACAAAAGATGTAATTTTAGGCAAACGTAATTATTTTTCCATTTGTTAAGTTTTACTTCTTCATTGGTTGAACAAAGTAAGCATCTTGGCAAAGATACTTACTTTTTTTTTTTTTTTTTTTTTTTTTTTGAGTGATTGCAACTGAATTCTCTTGTCTCGTTTCCAGTTCTCAAAATTATATCATTCTAAGAGAGTATTTTGTAAAATAAGGATTGGCTGATCACAGCTACCAGTGCATGCCAATTGTATTGCCTTTTTTTTCATACGTTAGGTTTAAACGCCAGCTCCAGCGACTGTTTAGGCATATCTGGATTTCTAAGGAAGGCAGTACAGCAAACAGCAGCTCAGAGCTTGTGCTTTGTGGGCTGACCCACCCCAGATCCACTCACTTACTCACTGTAGAATTTCAGGCAAACAACTTCGCCTCTCTGAGCCTTGATTGTCCTCATCTGTAAAATAGGAGTATAATCCTATCTACCTTCATGGAATATGGGAAAAACTAAATGGAAAAGTATGTGTGTATATAACTATACATATAATATATTTTTACATATGCAGTATATTTTTTTCCCAGCAAGTAAGTAGCAATTATGATTAGCACCTTGTCAACATTATGACACCTTTCTGGGGCAAATTCAGGTTTTCCTGGAGTGCTGAAACCCTCGGCTGCTTTTATGTCTGCCGTTTACCCCTATAGCGGCTCCTTACACTTAATGATGTATAAGCGGTGATACAGGTCAGGGCCTTAACGATGATCTCATTCCACCAATTCATGGTACAAGTCCAGGAATTCCTGAGATCCAGGAATGAGTAGTATCCCCCAGGGACACACAGCAGGGACACACAGCAGGCTAGTGGCAGAGCTGGGACTGGACCTCAGCTTGCTCCTCTGCACATTCCCACATACGCCCAGGCACAAGTATGCTCCCCTCACTCTCTCTGCATTTATGTCCAGCTTTTCTTGAGGGTCGCAGCTGGGCCTTCAATAAAGTCCAGATGCTCCTGTTTACATGATTTTTTTTTTTTTTTTTTTTTTTTTGGAGACAGAGTCTCACTCTGTTGCCCAGGCTGTAGTGCAGTGGCACGATCTTGGCTCACTGCAACCTCTGCCTCCTGGGTTCGAGCGATTCTTCTGCCTCAGCCTCCTGAGTAGCTGGGACTACAGGTGTGTGCCGCCATGCCCAGCTAATTTTTGTATTTGTAGTAGAGACGGGGTTTCACCATATTGGCCAGGCTGGTCTCGAACTCCTGACCTCGCAATCTGTCCACCTCGGCCTCCCAAAGTGCTGGGATTACAGGTGTGAGCCACACTGCGCCTGGCCTACATGTTTTTTAAATAGACATTGATCCTCTTGCTCCAATAGAGGGACCTATGTTGTTTTAGGACTGAAATGAGCCACCAGAATGCAGGGGGCATGTGCATATCAACACAACAGTTGGTTTTCCAAATGTAAAGGGTTTCAGAGGTGCCTTATCTACCACGATGGATTATTGAATAGGCCGTCCAAGCTGTGTGATGAGCTGTCCAGGGAGTTAATGCCTCCAGGAGCAGCCCTGTGTCAGTGATGGATGAGAACGGGAGGATAAATACCCCAGCATCCTTTCCCCTTGGGTGAGGCAACTCCCAGGTGTGTTTGGCTCTTTTCCCAGAGCTCCCACAGTGGGACCGAACCTTGGTTGCCCACGAAGAAACCTGCTCACTCATGCACCTTGTCCTGGCTCCCTTCCCTGTCTCACTCCCCCACACCACTAACAGTACATCCTAGGATCACCTTCCAAATAAATTGCGTGCCTTCTTCCCCTTGTCCCAGGCAGGTGCTATTCTTAGGGAGCCACCCTTGGCCGTAGGTAAGGCAGGTATTAGCATCCTGTTGGGCACACGCCTCAGGCCTGAACCCCTTTCAGCTCCAGGTTCCATGCTCCTCCCTGATGCCATGGCTGATTTTCATGACACCGCGTGTAGATGAGGATGAATACTAGAGAATTGGCTTTTTTCCCCTTAAGAGAAAAAAAGTATCCATGTTACTGCCGAAGTCTAAACATGGCTCCGAATTTGCAGCAGGGAAGGAAGTTGAGTGAAGCTGTGATTAGAGCCTTGTTTTTGCCGTTCTTAGAGAAAACTCAGCATCTGCCGCTCCAACTCACCGACCCTGCCTTCATTAGGCCTATTTGTAAGAATCTCGGGGAATGATAAGTGCTTGAATTTCACACTGCTTCTATGCAACATAAAGGGCTCAGGCTTTGGAGTTTTATATTTTGGCACCTGATTTGAAGGGAAGGGGTCTTCCTTCACTCTAACGACGTAATTGTCATTCAGAACGTACCTAGTGAAAGAGAGACTTGTCCTTCCCATTTGCAGACATTAATTACTATTTGGTCTTCAGGGTAACAGATACGGTTGTATTCAGTGCGCATTTCCTGAGCATCTGCCAGGCGCTTTACCAAGTCCTCTGGGGAAAACCAAGTTGAATAAGATACAGTCCCCGATCCTCCAGGGCTTCATAATCTCTCTGGCCGAATGCCAATGCCTATAAAAGCAGGAAGATGATTTCCCAGAACCTACTAGAATACTTTCAGGGCTAGTTTGACCCTACTTTGAGACTCTTGAGGCTGGTTTTTAATAACCTTTTCGTCTGTGAAGGCCTGCAATTGTAGCTCGCTTCACCAAGTCATGGGTCTGGAAAGGCCATTTCGTTAGATTGTCACTCAACTTGATATAATTAAGAGTGGAGTCACAGTCCATAATCCTGCAGGATATACCAGCAGGGTTGTGGACCTGCAGGAACCAAAGGACACATGGGAATGTGGACTCTCTTCCAGCCTGACCCTAGCCTTGACACCTCCCAGCCCTCATGTTCCAGGATTTACCTTTCAGGGAACCTAAAAAAGGTGACCCAAAAGACAGTATATTTTACAGATATTGGATTTCATTGAGTCATTGACCTTCCATGTTGAAGAGAGCCCTGATTCTCCTATACAACATTCCCACTGCTTGAATGCCTCCAGTGATGGGGAACTCATTCCCTCTCATGTGGAAAATACATAGGCTTGAAGCAGACGTGCCTGATCATTGGCAGACAGGCAAAGAAGCTCAGTCTCTTCGAGCCTTCATTTCAGTTAAAAATAAGTAAATAAATAGAAGGTGATCATTTTCCTTGCCTTGAGAGTGACTGAGAACCTGATGATGTGAGGCTATGATGTTCCTGTCTCAGTGACTGGCACAGAGAAGAGTCATAACAACTGTTGGCTTCCTTCTCCTCTCCTGGGCACTCTTAACAATGACCCCAGATTTACACTCTCCCCCCAGGAATTTCTTGAGAAAAGTGCAGTTGCGCTTCTTTAGGACACAATTCACACACCTCATTTCATGGGCAGTCATTGTCATTGGTCCGTGAAAGTCCCTCTTGTGTATCCATTTATCCCCCTTATTTCCCTCATTTATTCCCATATCCCACTCCTACCTCCCCCAAGGAAAGGCAAACACCCCATATTGTGTTTGTATGTGTGCTTACAAGATGCGTGTTGCCACGTACATCGGTGCCACTGGCTTAGGTATCTTCTCTGTTCAGTTTTGTTTTTTCCACTCAGCACTTTGTTTCTGAAGTCATCTCCATGGTCCTGGGTGTGCCTGTGGGCATGGCTCCTCCCCGCTCCCTGCAGGAGCCACGGTGGGGTGCATCTATCACTTCACCCATCGACGCCCCTGGGACGGACACCCAGGTCACTTTCAACTCTCCACCCTCACAAATAGTAAATGTCCTTCTACATGTCCCTTTATGGATCCAACTGGGAATTTCCTTAGGACAGGTTTCCAAGGGCAGAATTGCTGAGTCAAAAGCTGCGTGCACATTGAACATGCCCAAAACCTGCCAGGTTGCTCTTCAGAATGGCCATGCCCATATCCATGCCCACTGGCAGAGGATTCCTGTGTCCCTACCCACCACCCACATTTGGGATTTCCTGGATCCCTCATTTTTTGACAGTCTAAAAGTATAAAGTAATATCATATTGTGACTTTAAGTATCATTTCTCTGATTCCTAATGAGTTTGGACATTTCTTTCTGTGCTTATTGGTCATTTGTTAATTGTCTGTTCTGATCCTTTGACCTTTTTTTTAAAAAAAAAAAAAAAAAAAAAGACAGGGTCTCCCTTTGTTGCCTGGGGTGGAGTACAGTGGCACGATCATAGCTTATTGCAGCCTTGAACTCCCAGGTTTAACCAATCCTCCCACCTCAGCCTCCCAAGTAGCTGGAACTACAGGCGTGCACCACCATGCCTGGCTAGCTTTTTTTTTTTCCTGGAGGTGGGAGTTTCACTATGTTACCCAAGCAGGTCTCAAACTCGTAGCCTGAAGAGATCTTCCCGCTGTCTCAGCCTCCCAAAGTGCTGGGATTACAGGTGTGAGCCACCACACCCAGCTCTTTGACCATTTTTACTTTGAAGTTACTGTCTTTTTCTTGTCAGTCTGCAGAAGCTCCTTATGTAATCTAGACAGCAATCCCTTATTGGCTTTAGGCTTTGCAAGTATCTTCTCCCATTCTGTCACTTGTCTGTAAACTCACTTCAAGTCCTGACTGAGCAGAAGTTCTTAATTTTGATGTAGATAAACCCTTTTGGTTTTTGTCCTAAGGTTTGTGCTTCTGAAGTTTCTCAACAATTATTTCCTGTCACTCCTAGGAAGTGACCCCCTACCTGCCAGGTGCTGGGCGGCACTGGTTGGGTATGGGGGTTGGTGGGGCTGAGTGGAGTAAGATGCGATCCTTGCCCTCAGGGAGCCCACAGCCCACCCAGTGCAATGAGCAGCAGACACAGACAACAGCAAGGTGCGATGCGTGATAAGGGATGGCACAGGCAGCTGTGGGCATTCAGAGGAGGGCACTCAGGTCTACCTGGCAGAAACTACGAAGGATATCTGAAAGCAGTGGCATCTGAGATGAATTTTTTTTTCTTTTTTGAGATGGAGTCTTGCTCTGTTGCCCAGGCTGGAGTGCAGTGGCACAATCTCAGCCCACTGCAACCTCCATCCCAGGTTCAAGCAATTCTCCTGCCTCAGCCTCCCAAGTAGCTGGGATTACAGGCACGTGCCACCACGCCTGGCTAATTTTAGTATTTTTAGTAGAGATGGGGTTTCACCATGTTGGCCAGGCTGGTCTTGAACTCCTGACCTCATGATCTGCCCACCTCAGCCTCCCAAAGTGCTGGGATTGCAGGCATGAGCCACCACACCTGGCCCCAAGATGAATTCTGAAGAACCTGAGGGAGGTCGCCAAGAAGAAGAGAAAAAGCACTCCCAGGGCCGATAGCCTATTGTGTATGACCTGGGTCCCCTCAGGTACTTAGCTCTTGCCTTTGGGCCAGTTTGCCTAGATCATGGACACATCTACCCCTGGCAGTTATTACACCCCAGGGTATTTGCTCAGTGTCCACCTAGCCTGTTAAACATCTCAAAACGAAGGTCAGTTAACTAAACGTATGAAAAATGTGGCAATGGCATATTGTTTGTGACAGTAGAGTACAAAGTCCATCTCTGTTCTGTGCTGCTGAGGGGTGCTGCTGGGAGAGGGAGAGGAAGCAGATTAGGATGGGGTGAAAGTGAAAAATCACTTCCTGAGAAATGGCTGTTCATCCTGGGGAAGAGTAGAGTTGAGGCCCATGGTCGCCAGGTTCCAAGTCCGAAGGACAGTCAGGAGCAGGAGCCAAAGTGACCTGGGGCCCCAGCACAGAGCCAGGACCCATGAGGGGAAGTCACACGGAGCAGGTTTTAGCTTGGAATGAGGAGGACCTTTCCAAGCAGTTGCAGAATCATTGAACAGGAGTTGGGGGCCACAGAGATCTCCCTTGCAGCCCCCTCACTTAGCAAGACCCAGGTGGGGGATGGGACTTCCCCAGGGCTACTCACAGAGTGACCACAAAGCCAGCACCAGCTCTGGGCTCCTGTCTCCTAGCTCTTTCCTATGCCTGAGTTTGGGAGGGATGTCCTATAATTAAGTACGTTTATAGAATCTTTGATTTTTGTTGAGCCAAGATCATCTTTTGTTTCATCCCCCAGAGTTATACGTTGTGTCTCAGTGTGCGTATTTTCAACAACAATCAAATTCTAAAGGACACATTCTGGCTCCCCCAGTTTGGAGCCAGAACCAAGTGAGAAGACAAGTCTACCCCTGGCAGTTATTACACCCCAAATAAGATTGGATACAGACTGAATATAGACCGGTTGACCTTGTTTGCACAGGAGTTAACAACAAGCCCAAGAGCTGAGAGGGCTGTGTGCCTATCATGGTCACCACCTGGCTGGACTGCGGGTGAATACAGGGGACACAGTCCTTCCATCTGCAGACCCAAGAGGCACCCTGAGCAGAGTGCAGGGGATGAGACTTTATACTGCCTGGGACAACAGAAGCAAGGCTGACCAGCAGGAATCAGAAGCCCTGGACGCACCTAGGACATGGCTTCAACATGAAGAGCTGTCATGCACGGAGCCCTGAGTCCATGGCAACTAGGACACTGGGATGGGAGGAACAGTACTCAGGGAAGGCTTCCTGGAAGAGGCGGGTAGGGCTTGGACAGGTTAACTTGGTAAAGGGAGGGAAAGCTACCTCCCAAGTGGAGGAACCATGGTGGGGAACAGATGGCAGGAAGAAAATATGAAGAGTGCTTGGGGACCTCACATAGAGCCCACAGTTACTTTCATCATGAATAAAATAACTATAGTTTATTGGACACTTACCATGAATTAGGTTCCAAGCTAGGAACTTGGCATATATTCTCGTGTTTAACCCTCTTATCAATTCTAAAGTTCCCAGTTTACAGATACAGTCATGCAAGGTCTGCAGTTGTGATTTAAAAAAAAAAAAAAATCTCTATATCTCTGGCCCCTAGCACAGAGCCTGGCACATAATGGGTGTCTAGTAATGTTTGTTGAATGAATGAATGAAATGATAAAACTAGAGGATTTAGTATAGACATCTCTCCAGCATCCAGGATGTCCAAGGCCACCTGGCTCGAGGACATGGGAATGACTTTAACTTCCCACCACCTGCAGTGCTGCTTTTGAGAGACTCTTTATCTTGAAAGACCGTGAGCTGAGCCCTGCACGCAGTAGGCACTCAACAAATGTGGGCTGAATGATTGGCAGCCCTGCTCAGTATGGGGGTAAAAGTATGCTGAATTCAGAACTAGGGGGCCCATGTTCAGTTGCCCGCTGGGTCACTGCTGAGCATGTGGCTCTGAGTGGGTACTTAACCTATTTGAGGCTCCTCCTGCCTCTTTAGACCAGGATGAATTATGCCCAATTCATGGTTTGCCGTGAGCATTAAATGCAGGAACTTGTGAAGTGCCTGTGAGCCTCCAACACTGCCCCCAGGGAGAGATTATGATGATTACGGTCAGTGGGAAGCTGAGTATTATTTCAGTGCCGTGGGACGGTGCATACAGCAGGGCGTGTGAGTCAGAGGGGCAGGCTGTGTGGCCGGGGTGCGGTGGGGTGCCAGCCACACCATTCCCCACTCTTGATTGATTCTGATCAACCTGCATATTTCATGCGCTGCCTCCGTGCATCAAATAAATAAATCAGGGCCTCCTCTGAGCAGCAGGACCTGATTGGGGCATCTGCAGGGCTCAGGACTTCAAAAGGCCAGCGCAGGGATGCTGGAGCCCCCAGCAGATTCTGCTAATGTGACATTTAGGGGCCGGGTGACATAGGCAAGCGACAGCCGCTTGCGCAGTGTGATGCCCCCTAAATGGCGGGGACCCTTGTGGGGAGAAGGAAGTGACTTTTACAGCCCGTTTCCACCACCCACGGTCAGAGGAACACAGGCAGAAGTGTGGCCCAGGGGATTCCCTGTTCTGTTTTCTGAATGTTTCTAAGGGACCAGCAGCGCACCTGCATTTCTGCAAAGAAATTCACTTAGAGCTAGAGCCCCAGGAGGCATTTCCTCAGGGTACGCCTTGGAATTCCTGTGTAACCTCTAGGCATTTTGCTGGCCAGGGTCTGCAGCTCCCACCTGCACTTCACAGAGACCTTCGTCTGGGGATGGGTGGATGATCCTTCTCTTTGTGCTTCCCACATTCAGGAGGCACAGGTGGTCCATGGAGTGGGCACTTGGCACAAACTGTCACCTCTCAGGAATCCCACTGAGGCAGCCCCCTGTCAGGGAAGAGCATGGGCTATGGAAAATGTCCAGGGTTTGAGTCTGGGCTCTATTCTTATTACCACTGGGGCCCTGGGCAAAGCCACAAGCTGTCTGAGCCTCCGTCTCCTTGTCTTTAAGGTGGGACTGAGACCACCTACTCCACACACTGTTTTAGCTAGGTAAGAAAATGTACATAAAATAGCACTGATCCAGCACACTATAGAGGCTTGGTCAATGCCCCCAGCCCTTCCTACCTGCTCCCCACCCTTCTCAAGCCTGTTCTTCCCTGGGGGCCCTATCTCTGACCTCAAACTCACTGCCCCTTGTTCCATCCCTCTAACCACAACCTTCCGCTGAATCTGCTTCATCTGTGGTCACCAGTATCCTCCCAGATGCCAGATCCTCAGACCCTGCTCAAGGGGCTTCTCCCAGCCTCTCTGTGGCATGTGGCACTGCAGCCAGTGGTGAAGGTGTGCCTTTCCTTGGCTTCCAAGGTGCCCACTCCCTCCCAGCACCCTGCTCCTGCATCCTGGCCACCCCTTCCCAGTCTCTGCTCTGCCCACCCCAGGGGTCAGGGCTCCTCCAGAGTCTGCACTTGGTCCTTTCCTCTTCTCACTTGGCTCACTTTCCCTGGGGGTCTCATTCCTGCCTCCGACTCTAATTCCCAGCTTCCATGCCAATGACTCCAGCTCACCCCCTAGCCATACCTCTCCCCTTGGCTCTAGACTCAAAAGCATCTCTGCCTTGATGCTCCACAGGCACCTCACGCTCAGCACATCCAAGATGGAACTCGTTATTCTTCCCCTTGTATCTGGACCCCTCTCCTGGGTTCCCCACCCAGGGATGGGAACTGAAACCCCTTATCCCCACCAGAACCTCGGATGACCTTGGTGCCCCTCTTTTTCATCTCCCATTTGATCGCTCAATTGTCCTGATTTTACCTGGAAAAAAGAAACCTTACTTAAATCTGATCTACCTCTCCATTTCTTCTGCCACCACTCTGGGCCAGTCCTCATCATCTTTATCCTTGACGATGACCAAAACAATGAACTAAACCCACCAAGAACTGCAAGAAGGATGAGAGTAAATTTGAATGTATCACTTGGGTTTAAAAACACACTGAACAAGTGCAAGGAGCCAAGGGCAGTAGGAGACTGTGCTTAGTATGACACAGCAGAGCAATGTGGCTTCTGAAAGGTATTAATTCTACCTGAGGATGCATATAATAGCAACGTGAACTCCAGAATGAGGGAGGGGATGGTGCCCTCTACTTGCTGCTGACCAAATCATGCCTAAAGTGCATTGGTCAGTCCTTGGGTCTACACCCTACAGAAAGACTGACTTTGTGGAATGTGGCCCAAGGAGGGGTTGGGGTGGAGGAGCAGGGAGATTGAAGTGCTGTTGTGTAAAGAGGAGTTGGGGGGTGATGTCAGCAGAATGACCTGTCTTTGTCTTCGAGTATCTGGGCCTATCCTAGGGAAGATGGAGCAAACGTGATCTGTGTGGTTCTAGAGGGCAGAGCCAGTAGAGCAGGGGAAATGTTATGGGAAGACAGTTCAGCTCAGTGGCCAGGAAGAACTTGATACCAGATAGAGTACAGTTGTAGGGAGCCTGGGCTCCCCATCTTTGAGGTGTGAAGCAAAGGATGGACAACCAGTTGATGAGACAGAGACAGTACGAGAGAATGTTCCAGCCTAGATCAGGTTAGAAGTTTTGTGATTCTAACCAGAAGAGGCATTGGAGAAAGGGAAGCCTGCAAGAATATACCCAGGGCCTGTGAGGGGAGCAAGAGCCTGGAATAGGAGCACCCAGACACAAACCCGACTCCCAATCTAACTGGTCACTGTCTCTTGCTCCCCACAGACAGCAGGGAGGTGAAGGTGGGAGAGTACAACGCTGTGGCCGACACACTGGAGATCATCAATGACACCATCAGGTTCCAAGGTAAGGCAGTTGGGCTTCTCAGAGGAGGGGGCCTGCCCAGTTGCTCCCAAGCCTGGACATTGTCTAAGGGTTAGGGGCAAGTTCAGCATCCTTGGCTTTTTGGGGTCAAGGGTACATCCTCAATACATACACTCAATCACTGAGCACAGGGCTCCAATCACTTGTACGGGCTCCAGTACCTGGAATGGGTCACTAGAGTTTGTATGAAGTGCACACTGAGGTGTTTAAACCATTGAATGACCAGGGGTAATTCTTTTTAAATGTAGCCCTGTTAAATTTAGGTCTATCTTCTCCTCTGGCAAAGGGTTTGACCGGGTTGGCAATAAGGCCTGTCTATCTGCTGCTCTTCCTGGAAGATTATTTCTTCTCCTCTGTTAGAGAACTCCTCTTCAGCTCCTACAACCAGGTCAAATGACACCTCTTTTGTGCAGTCTTCCTTCATTACCATCCAACTGAGCTAATGACTCCCTTCTCTTTGCTTCTGCAGTCTTTTTTCTCTGCCTCTCCTGTGACCACTGTCACTTTACATTGATATTACTAGGTGATTCAGCTATGAGTCCCTGATTGGATCCTATTTGACTTTAAATTCCTGGCACCTGCCAAGGTCTGACGCATGTTGGAGACTTGGTGGTATCTGATGACAAAATGAATTGATCAAGTGGATGGGTGGGTGGGTGAATGGATGGATGGATGGATGGATGGATGGATGGATGGATGGATGGATGGATGGATGGATGGATGGATGGATAGGTGGGTGTGTGGATGGATGGATGGATGGATGGATGGATGGATGGATGGATGGATGGATGGATGGATGGTAGGGTGGATGCATGGATGGGTGTGTGAATGGGCAGATGGATGGATAGATGCATAGGTTGGTGGGTGGGTGGGTGGGTGAGTGGATAGATGGACAGGTAGATGGGTAGACAGATGGCTGGATAGATGGCTGGATGAATTGATCAAGTGGATGGTTGGATGCATGGGTAAGCCGATAGATAGATGGGTAGGAGGGTAAGTGGATGAGTAGACAGATGGACAGTGGATGGATGGATGGATGGACAAACAGTCTAGTCACTGAATAGCAATAGAGAAAGCTGCCACATCCATAGCACACTGGTATTGTTACTTTGATTCCACTGGGTCAGCAGAAATTGGCTTTCTGTGCCAGGGGCTTTTACTTTCCTTCTTGAAAGCAAGGGCACCAGAGAAGGCTCTTCCACAAACCCTTTGATTAGACTCTGTCATGTTCCTATGTTTCCACTGGATCTGAGGGATTCAGCCTTGAGAACATTGCAAAGCAAAACTCTAGTCAGCCTCTGAGAACCAGAGTGGTCTCCACACTCAGGTGAGCCTCCCTATCCCAACTGAGGGAGCTGTCACCAGACATATCGTCACATATTACCTCAAGGGTGACTCCCCAGATTCACACAGCCCGTTCTAACCACCAGAGCCCTGGTCCCCTAGATCGGCCTGTCTGCTCTCGGACTGGGGAGATCAGGGTTTACTGAACAAGGACTCTGGGTTTGCAAATTGGAAAAAAGATTGAAGCACTAAATAAATAAAAGACACAAAGCACAACGGAGAGGAAAAGCACGAATTTGGTGGGGCAGGGACCAGTAGCCAGGACAGTTGCTAAACAACAGTCAGAGGGTACCAGGTCTTCATTGGTGATGCCCAGGCCCTGCCTTTCAGCCCCAGGCTCTGCCCCCAGGCCGAGAGAACACAGGAAGCGGCTGTGCCAGGCCTACTCCCTGCTTCTCAGACCTTCCCCACCACCCAGACCATGAATAATCAGCCTCTGAACACAGAGGCCAAGGCAGTTCAGGGCAGAGCCCAGGCCTTCTATCCACACCTGGCCTGAGTTCCACTCTCACTCAGACCCCTGCACCAGCCCCCAGTGAGGCTTCTCACCGCTCTGCTAGCCTTCCCTCCTCAAGTCCATTCTGCCCTCAGCAGTCAAAGTGCCCTTGCTGTCATGGCAGGCTTAAGACGCCACCTCTGCTCAGAGCCTCTCACGTCCCCACTGCTCAGAGAGAGGGGACCTCACTCTGAGCTGTGGCCCCAAGTCTTCCGTAAAAGGACCCTTCCTCCCTTCTCTGTCTTCTCTCTCAGATCCCCCCAACTGAACTGCTTACAGTTCCTCAACTGTCCTGAAACACCACTGGGCCTTGGCTCATGCTGTGCCTTCTGCCCAGGATGCCCTTTCCTTCTCAGCTTCCTGGCCAACAGCCAACTCCTCTGCTCATCCTTCGAGACTCGGCTCCTTTGTCGCCTCCTTTCTGTAGCATTTCCTGACTCTGTCAGGCAGGACTGCACTCTGCTCCCTGCTCAGGCGTCCTGTCTGATGTTATCACATCACCTGGACCCCAGCATCACTGGCAGCAGTTTGTGTAGTGGTTAGGGCACAAGCTTCAGGGTTAGGCAGATCTGAGTTCAAATCCTGCCACTTACTAGCTGTAAGAGCCACGTAACACCTAGAAAATCATTGCCCCCTCTGTCAAATGGGAATAATCTTAACTATGCATGAGGCTGTTGGGTGGATCAAATGGGAAAATCTCTATATCTTGCTTAGACTGTCATAGGCATTCAATAAATAGGATTGCTTATTAGTACTTTTCTCTTTTTTCCTATGGCTAGTGTGTAAGTTCCCTGAAGGCAGGGACAGTGTATTTTTCATCTTTGTATCATTGGTGCTCAGTCCCAGCCTGACAGTTGGGAGTTGATTATTAATTGTGATTAATCATCATTAATGATGAATGAATGAGTGAATGGTAATGAATGGATGAATAATGAATGAATGGACCAGATGAAAAGCAAGAAGGAAAACTCAGGACTTCTGCTGTTACTAATACTCATGATAAACCAAACATTTGGTGTCCACAAAGTCTTAAGATACCCCTTGTAGAGCCACCATTTTGCAAGAAGAGAAGAAGGAGTAAGAAGGAGACAACTTTCTCTTGTCTGTTGTCAATTTTCTGGAGTTGTTTCTACACAATGGGCCCCAAACCCAGTAGTGATCATATCACCTGTGAACCAAACCTCAGTCTTCTTTATCAGTGTCCAGAGGGGGGCTTGTTTCCAGCCAGGAACTCACAGACACCCCAGGACTGTTCTTGCATTTGGTAGCCAGAAGGCATCTGAGCCAGGTGTTTGGGGAAGGATGATGGACAGAGGGGGAAGAAGCTTCCAGATGGTGAGCTTTCACTTCTGGAAGCAAGAAATGATGTTACCTCCATCTCCTTGTGTCTGCTTTAGCCCAGACTTTTGGCCCTTGATGCCACTTTTCTTATAAATGTTACTTTACATGGAATTGTTTAAGGTTTCACATTAACCACGTCAGCAGGTTCCTCGCTGTTTTCAAATCTGGCAACTTCCCTAAATTTCTTAGATGGTTCAAACTCTTAATCCACCGACTGTTTCTCCCTCGCTCTCTCTTTCTCTCTCTCTCTCTCTCTTTTTTTTTTTTTTTTTTTTTTTTGTGTGTGTGTGTGTGTGTGTGTGTGTGTGTGTGTGTGTGTGTGTGTGTGTGATGGAGTCTCACTCTGTCACTTAGGCTGGAGTACAGTGGCATAATCTTGGCTCACTGCAGCCTCCATCTCCTGGGTTCAAGTGATTTTCCTGCCTCAGCCTCCCGAGTAGCTGAGACTACAGGTGTGCACCAGCACACCCAGATATTTTTGTATTTTTGGTAGAGACAGGGTTTTGGTAGAGACAGGCCAGGCTGGTCTTGAACTCCTGACCTCAAGTGATCCACCCGCCTTGGCCTCCCAAAGTGCTGGGATTACAGGCATGAGCCACCGCACTCAGCCAAAGCCACTGAATATTTCTAAACCCATTTGAACTTGCTAGCAGTATTTTAAACACAGACCGTCCGGGGAGTTCTCACTCCCTGCTGCCACATCTGCCCCTTTCCTGCTTGTCTCCCAAGAAGAGAGGCATAACTGGGACCCTGGTGGGGCTCCCAGATTCCCAGGCTTGGCTACTTTGTAACATCCGGCTGATTCCACATACCCCTACTGGAGAGAAAAGCCCTGAAGTTTCACAATTCCACAGCAGAAACCTGACCTAAAATAGCAGCTAAGAAAGAGGGATTTGCAGGAAGCTGGGGGAGTCCTTGAATCCCTCATCCCAAACCAGCCTATGCCTGCTAAAACTAAAACAGGACTGAAAGATGGATTTGCTCTGAAACCCTCAGGGTTCCCCCAGGTTCCTGGTGCTCTTGAAGAATGAGCAGCGCACCTCTGCAGTCACAGAGAGAAATGGAATCCCACAGTTCCAGGCCAGTTCTGGCACAGCAGGGAGAGGAAGGTAGCTTCTGCCTCCCACAGTTACTCAGTCTTATGGAAACAGAAAGCCAGATAGAGCTTTTAAAAAACAATGACATTCAAGCAGAAATTCCACAGCCAAAACACGTATGTGTCACCGTGGAACCAACAGGCAAGGTGTCCATCCCGTTGAGGAGGGATCATTTATTGTGTATGTTTAGGAGCAGAGATCTTGAGGCCAAAGCCAAGTTCTTCATCCCCAAAGGCACCGGTGGTGCCCACTCACATCACCCAGCCCTGTGCTTCCAGGCCGTTGTTACCTTGGGGAATAAATGGTGATAGTTTTTCAACAGTGTAATTAGACCAAATCAAATTCTAGTCTTCTAATGGCTATTAAATGCATCACAAATCCTTTAGTGATTCTATTTAGAGAAAGAAATAAGTCCTGGCTCAGGCTCCCTGTTGGGCAGACTGGCCAACCGCCGGATCTGCCTCACCCAGTAGATAGATGTGCCTTGTGTAGAGTTTGTGCACAGGGCCTGGCTGGATGTCAGGGACACTAAGGCAAAGGTGTTCTCGGGGAATTACTTGCACTGGGTCTCACTGATGTCTTCTCTTGATCCTCTAGGATCCGAACCACCAAAAGACAAGACCATCATCCTGGAGCAGCTGCGGAAGATCTCCCTACCTCTCTACAGCATCCTCTCTGCCCTCACCATCCTCGGGATGATCATGGCCAGTGCTTTTCTCTTCTTCAACATCAAGAACCGGAATCAGAAGTAAGCCAGACTGGTCCTCCTCTGCGATGCCACTTTCTGAACTGACAAGCCTGTGGACACAGTATAGGAGTGCCACATGACAGATTCCCCGGGGCCACAGAAGTCTGCAGGGCTGAGTTTCCCAAAGTGTTACTCAGTTGCTAGGATGTTGTAGGTGTTACATGTGTGTGAGTAGGCGCATGCGAACACACACACACAGAGGCAGGGCTGCTGGTAGTTGCACAGGAGTGTAGTCAAAGAAGTTTGAGGAAGTTAAATAAAATCGAAGAGTCCAAATCCATGGGCCTTCTCAGAGCTTTGGATATACTCCTGTACTTTGTGGAGGTCCAGGAGGAGAGATAGAGAAGACAGAATTCCCCAAACTTCTTTGCCCCTATCCCCTAGCATCGCTGGGAATCACCACTGAAGGAGGTCACAAAGTCCGGTGAAACGGATTTCCTTTGGTACAGTTAGTTCATTATGGCCAGGAAACCCTCCCTTCCATCATCCCGCATGGCCCTCCAGATAACTCCTCATATCACAGAGAAGAGCCCTGAAGTTCAGCGACGGAGTGCTGCTGTCCACTCGTGGCAGACTGTCTCCTTGGTTTCTTGTCTTAATTTCTTTTCCCCACCACATGCCCTTAATTCTCCAGAGGACAGAAGCTGACTGAGTTATTCCGGTCAGTCGTGGGTAGAACTGGCCGCCACTCCAGGCGGTGGTTTTCACCAAGTGCGTTTTGCTTCTTTGGTGTCCATAGCAAATCCCTTAACCCAGCCCCAAGCCTTTTGGTGGAATGAGCAGGGGTGCAGAGCGTGGGCCATCATGGGGACAGCCACCGTGACCACCTACATGGTTCCGTGGCTCTGCCATGGTGCCCAGAAGCTACACTGCAGGAACTCGTGGGCTGTCGGGAACAAGCCTGATTCTGAAGAAAACAGGTTTTTTGGTTTATGAGATTTTTTAGTTTCTCCCTGCTTGCAAAGAAGGAATTTGGTGGCTCTAGAGTTTTGTGTGTGTGTGCTTGGTTTTTTAATTTATTTATTTATTTTATTTATTTATTTTTTTAGAGTCAGAGTCTCACTATGCTGCCTAGGTTTTTCTCAAATTCCTGGCCTCAAGTGATCCTCCTGCCTCAGCCTCCCAAGTTGCTGGAATTAGAGGCATGAGCTACTGTGTCCAGGGTTATTTTGTTGTTGTTTGGCTTTTTTTGATAGCAATTGCTTAGGTCAAACCTATTTCCTGAAAAACAGAAAAGAGTTTTCTTCTCCTGTTATTTTATGTTACTTACAACAAATAGCACATCTACTGGCCCAAAAAAAGAGTGAGGCAATATTTGCCCACTCCATACAAAGCTTAAATGCTGAGCATACCTCTTAGCACTTGGCACAGGCCTGGGCACATAATCAGCTCTCAAAGTTAGATTGACACCCCAGATGCCTCAAGAAGTCCCATCAGGACAGCAAGTTGCCCCATCATAAGACTAAACTCATTGAATTCCTTAACTACCCCCTCTTGGCCTCCTGGGGGAAAGTTACCATCACTCTTTCAAACAGGCCGGCATCCAGGTGAAGTTTTTGTTTTGTTTTTTAACTGGCTTGGCTATTTTAAAATCTGCAGAAAGATAGAAAATAAATATTGCTGTGGTTCCCAATCCCTCCCCCTACTTCTCTCTTCCTAAATCCGTCCTATAAGGCCCACCTCCTCTGGGAAGCCTGCCCCAACCCCCAGCTCTCCCCTCCCCTGACTGCTGTAGGAATAAGAATGGAGGCACCTAAGTAGTTGATGGTTTACAAAAGGACCTCCAGGGACCCAGCGTCATCTCAACATCACGTGTGTCCTAGTTAACAGGATCAGTTATCTCATGTACAGGTGAGGAAATTCAGCCAGGCTAAGTGACTTGGCAAGGTGTCACTTTTATGGAGTGGCCAAGTCTAAGCCCTGGACCCCGTGCTCCCAACTTGAAAGCCAGGGTGCCATCCACAGAGGAAGAGCAGCAGGCTTCTTATTTCCCTCTCCCTTTGACATACTGCATGTTTAAAATGTGAAGGGTTAACAGAATTGCAGAATGCAAAGGAAAAAGTGTTGGGGAACAATTGGTCGTAATTACAGTCTGCAAAAGAGCCCCTCAACCACAGGGTGCCTGAAACCTGAAGCCCTTCTGAGCTGATTGTGCTGGGGGAGCCAGGTACCTACCAGCCCACTGATGACCCTGTCTTGCTGGGCAGCTGGGGGTCACCACAGGGTTCCAGGAGGAAATGACAGAGAAAGATGCAGAGTCTGGAAGTATAAAGAATGCTCCCTGCTCCCCACCGCAGCCTAGTGAGAACAAGGGTAGTGGGTGGGGTGGGGACTCTGGTGTCTACCTCTGTCACCCGCTGACTGGAGAGGTGGTCCTGCCCACATGTGTGGCTGTCTTTGTGCACGGAACAGTGTGAGCTTTCCTAAGCAGCCCTCAGACTCCCAGTTAGGCCTCCTTGACACAGTTCACTCAAGGCTGGGGAGTGTGGTGTGGGACTTTCTCCTCACTGTGGGGAACGTGGCTGAAGTTACATGTCACATTCTCTAGATTTGACAGGAGTTCTCAGCCCCAGCCAAAAAAAAAAACCTGTCGACTTAATGCTTTTGTTTAAACTGAAAATTAATGGATGAAGAAGCTGATGTGACAAGCTGTCCCTGGGGAAGTAATGGGTGAATTTGACAAAGGAGACAGGGAAATCAACAATTAGAAATATATCGTTGTCTGAGGCCTTTTAGTGAAGGACAGACAGTAGGTGGGGAGAGGGGTAGAGGAAACAGAGCTTTTCGTTATTTCTCTGTAAGGGGAAGGTTCCAGGGTGAGCACCTGGGTGCTGGGGAAAATCTGACTAGAAATTTGGGCCTTCCTGCTGATGTGTCCCCTGGGGCCCCATGGCACCTTACCGTTTCTCTCTTTCCCCTCTAGCCTGAGCAACAAAATATATCTAGCAGGCATTTGGAAAATACCTGTTGAAGGAATAACTAAATTAACAGTTGTGTTAAATCTATTGTCTCTTTCTCTTGTCAGGCTGATAAAGATGTCAAGTCCGTACATGAACAACCTTATCATCCTTGGAGGGATGCTCTCCTATGCGTCCATATTTCTCTTTGGCCTGGATGGATCCTTTGTCTCTGAAAAGACTTTTGAAACACTTTGCACCGTAAGTCATTCTGCATAAGCCAGTGGCATATGATAGAAAGTTTCCTAGGTGACCTCAGTCATCAAAAACACAGATGCAAACCCAGAAATACATGAAAATACATGAACAGGCAGGAAACAACCCATTTAGTAGTTCTTCAACTCAACAGGGAAGAACGATGTTACTGTCAGGCCGGCATTGGGTATAAGTACTGCCTGTAAAGTTAAGATAATGGACTTCCAGCCTGGGCAACATGGTGAAACCCTGTCTCTACAAAAAATACAAAAAAATTAGCCAGGCATGCTGGTGTACACCTGTAGTCCCATCTTCTCAGGAGGCTGAGGAGGGAGGATTGCTTGAGCCCAAAGATCAAGGTTGCAGTGAGTTGTGATCTTGTCACTGTGATCCAGCCTGGGAAACAGAGAAAGACCCTGTCTTAAAAAAAAAAGATAATGGATTTACCAGACCACCGTTAGAAGAGAGCCCACTGAGAAGTGACAGAGTAACACAGAAAAGGAGGGAAGAAAGTTATCATCCAGGAAAGCACCAGCACCAAGGGTAAGAGTCAGGGTCAGGGTCGTTTAAGAAGGAACAGATCCTCCCCTCTACCTCAAAAACCATCAAAGAATATGATGATAGATCTTAGTATGTCTGACTTTGAGTTATATGGTAAAAGCTATAATTGTTATTTTCTATTTAATGGTGTTTTCTTGAATGGTTTTTTCCTTATTGTTCCCCTAAGGAGCATTTTTAGACATTCTTTCCTAACGATTCCTCTTATGAAAGTTTAATACCGGAAATATAATGTATATCTGTTTGTGTACTTTATATATATATATATGGTTTATACATAAAAAAGATTAATGTTTCTTCACATTCAAGAACCAACAGTTGCCCCCAAGGGGGCTGTATCATCCCTGTGAGATATATATATATATTTAATGAAGTACAAAGCAGTGTAATTTATTTACTATATTTTAGAAAGATTATTTTTAAAGTTAATTAACATGTTAAAAATTGTAATGCCCAAGGAAATGCCTTTTAGTTTTTTTTGTTTGTTTTTTGTTTTGAGACGGAGTTTCGCTCTTGTCGCCCAGGCTGGAGGGCAATGGTGCGATCTGGGCTCACTGCAACTTCCGCCTCCTGGGTTCAAGCGATTCTCCTGCCTCAGCCTCCCAAGTAGCTGGGATTACTGGCATCCGCCACCATGCCCAGTTAATTTTATATTTTTAATAGAGACAGGGTTTCTCCATGTTAGTCAGGCTGGTCTCAAACTCCTGACCTCAGGTGATCCACCTGCCTCTGCCTCCCTAGTAATTTTTTTAAAGGGGGTTATGTATTAGCAATCACTTAATAGTTGTATGGAACTAACTCTCAGTTGAAAATATCATGAACTTACTTTTTAAGAATGAAGTAACCAGTTGGGATTTATTTCTGGACATTGACTAAGATCTGTCCAAATGGGGTTAGCCAGTTGGGTCTCTTTGGAGTCCCAGATGCAGTAATTCATCCAGTCCCCTGCCTAGAAGACCAGAGCTGAAGGGGATGGTCAAAAGATCGGTGCTGAGTGGATTAATCCAAAAGCCACTCCTTTGTTGGTGCTGTTTTCTTTCAAGACGTTGAGAGCACTGTGGGCCCTTTTTGGCAAAGCAGCCTTCTTTAGGCTGCATTTGTTGTTCACAAGCCTCAGTGTGCCCACTGCTGGATAATAAGGGCTGAAGACTAGCAGTGAGGGACACTTAAGTGAAGGACCCCTTAAATGTGCTGCAAGTCCCCACTCACACCCCAGAATTTGAGGACTGATCTGGGCCAGTCCCTCTGCTCTGGGACAGCACGTGGAGGGAAGCCCCCTGAGATCTTACGGTCTAGGGGATTTTGCTCCCCGGATTTCTGCAAATGATTAAACCAGACTGACTGTTACACATCATCAAGAAATCGTTCCTGTTACCAGTAACTTCAGTGTGAGCATGAGCTGTCTAGCCAGGGAGAGGTCTACAGATACACTGACTTTATCCTCAATTGGGCAGTGCCTTGAGAAGTGTGTGGTCGAGTCCCCAGTAACTGAGGGGGTAGTGAGGTCACTGGTGTGCTCAGGCCCCTCTCCTTTCCTGGAGGGACCTCCATGGCCATCAAACCCCAGTGCTCCAGGGTCACTTGGTTCATTCTTCCCACTCAAGAGTTTTTCACTCCAAGCCTGGAACTGGCTCATTCCCACCAAAAGACCAAAAGAGTGTGGCCTTCCCATAATTCCCATTATTCTGCCCTTCTGGGAGTGAAGAAAGTGAATACAAAAGATGCAAGTCCCTGGCTTCACTGTGCCTGGAGTCAGCTTACAAAGAAGCTGAGATGCTCAAAAGTCCTTGTGGGTATGGTTCAGTGGGGTTGTTCTCTAAAGAATACAGCCTTCTGGGGCCGGGTGCAGTGGTTCACACCTATAATCCCAGCACTTTGGGAGGGCAAGGCAGGCAGACTACCCAAGGCCAGGAGTTCAAGACCAACCTGACCAACATGGAGAAACCCTGTCTCTACTAAAAATACAAAACTAGCCAGGTGGGGTGGTGCATGCCTGTAATCCCAGCTACTCAGGAAGCTGAGGCAGGAGAATCGCTTGAACCCAGGAGGCAGGGGTTGCAGTGAGCCGAGATCATGCCATGGCACTCCAGCCTGGGCCACAAGAGCAAAACTCCATCTCAAAAAAAAAAAAAGAGTGTGGCCTTCTGGCATGAGAATGATGACCAAAGCACATGGAAGTCTTGCTAGTTTTGGTGGAAGTGTGAAGACCACTGAGTCTCTGATATTCCTACATCAGCATGACTTTTATGCCCTGAGATGCCTAACAATTTCATGAGCATACAATTTATTTATGGTCAGCTTTCCTGGGCAGTGGTGAGGCCTGAATAAAAGGTTGCTCCTGAGGGACCCTGATGAGGTTGAATGAGGAAAGTGAGGATTTCTCTCTTCCATCTGTGCTTAGGCTTCCTCCCCAAGTTTTAGGACGCTATGATGATTACAGTAATGGAAATGGTACTGGGGCCGGGTGCAGTGGCTCATGCCTATAATCCTAGCACTTTGGGAGGCCGAGGCGGGTAGATCACCTGAGGCCAGGAGTTCAAGACCAACCTGGCCAACATGGCAAACCCCGTCTCTGCTTAAAAATACAAAAATTCACTGGGCATGGTAGTGCACGCCTGTAGTCCCAGCTACTCGGGAGGCTGAAGCAGGAAAATCGTTTGAACCCGGGAGGCAGAGGTTGCAGTGAGTTGAGATTGCGCCACTGCACTCCAGCCTGGGTGACAGAGCAAGACTCCATCTCAAAAAAAAAAAAAAAAAAAAAGATACTGTGGGCAAGTTTGGCAACTCCATTTTCTCAGTGGCATCCCTGAGAGGCGAGGGGCTTGCCTCGCTCCCCCAGCTGAGAACCAGTGGAGCAAAATCCTACCCTCGTTCTACCACGACCCCAGTCCCTCCCGGGGGCCACTCTGCCCATCTCCTCATCATTTGCTATTGGCCACCTGGGAATGCCTCCAGCAGGCCTGAGTTTCAGTCTTCACTGCAGAGACTCCTGCAGCAGACATCAAGGGCTGCCCAGCCTTCAGAAACTCTCTCCTTCCCAGAAAGAAGTTCCTGACATCTCACCTTGTTCCCAAGCCAAAGGCTATGAAAGCACAGGTGCTTTCTCAAGTTTGACCTGAATTCGACAACCATGGGGTGACGCAGGCTGGGGAGCAAAAGCACGGACATCCCCCATACCCAGGGCTTTTCTTTTTAATGAAGCCTGACATTCTATTCTGGGAGTCACGCTCATTTGTGTGAGGGGAAGGTTGTCCTGGGAAGCCGGGGAAGGCTGGTATGAATAAATCATAAAGCGCTTTACAAATCAGCATTGGCTCTGAAGATGAGGGCCCAAAAAGATGCTGGGGCCCAGTTCTCGCCGCCCCTGAGAATTAATTTATTTGCAGTCAAGGCTGTCTTAGAAGCTCTGTAAAGGGGAGTCCACACGCATGACTGTGGGGAAAAGGCATAGATTATCTACCCTGGATCGAATTGGGTCAGCACAGATGTGTACATGAGTTAGGGCTGGGGCCATTTATTTACTAATTCTCAATATTGCCCAGGAAGAGGAAGTGAAAGCTCTTGAATTTAGAGCCTAAGTATCAGTCCCCGATGGGTACAATTTGGATTGTATTCCACCTGCTATTCCAGGGTGGGCAGCTCCTTCATTTCACTTGGTGCCGTGGATTCTGTTCTTCGGACCTAGAAGGCTGCTCCCAGCAAACTCCCACCAAGCAGGGAGCTGCAAGGAGAAGTAGGCCCGTGTGGTGTAGTGATCACGGATCTTCCAACAACAGCCTGCACTCGACTGCCACCTCCTCCACTTACTAGCTCCTGACTGCAGCAAGTGACTTAACCTCAGTTTTCTCATCTGTAAAATGAGCGTAACAGTTTTCCCTCTGCAGAATTGCAGTGTGGGTTAAACAAGACGATTCAGAAAAGCCGCCTGGAACTCAGGGAGAGTGCTACATGGAGGGATGTAGGAGGAGGGACAGGCATCACAGCTTGTCACCTTGCATCCTCGTCACAGTGTAATTTCCTGGTGTCCCACACTGGGTTCTGTAAATCTTAAAGGACAGGGGACAAGGTAGACCATGAGGCCCGGTTCAGACATGGTGCAGCCGAAGTCACAGTTCTGTCTGCTCTGTTGCCATATACATGCTGCTTTTTTCTCCCTTTTAGATTTCAATGTAGCAGCCTAACACAGTGAGAAACCATGAACACCACCTCAGGCAGAAACCTATCATAGTCACAAGATTAGGCCTCTCTAGGGGCCACACCTCTGCTCAGACAAGGGTGGGTGCGTGTGTGAGTGAGTGCACACACACTCTCACACACACACACACAGTGCTACTGCTAGGGACGCAGTTTCTCTTAGTTCCCATCCCCCACTCCCTCTGACCCTTTCCAGAATCTTCCCAGCCTGTCACTGCTGGTTTCTGCAAGTCTTGAGAGCAGCTCCAGCGATACCCCGTGCTGTCTCCCTGGACACTGTGTGGGTAGTGGAGTCACCATAGCAACGTGGCCCCTGTGGACATGGAGCTGTCTGCAAGGACGGTGCTGGGTGCGGGCCAGGGCCCCAGTGCCAGGGAGAAGGGATGGACCCCTGCAGCTGAGCTGACCTGGCTCTGGGATCCCAGCCCCTGTCCTCCCAGACAAGGAGCCCAGCAGGTGGGGAAGAGAAAAAGCACTTGCCTTCCTTGTGGATCTGAGGCAGAAAGCCCAGCTCGAGCGTGGGAGGAGTAAGAAGGGACTTTGCAGACAGGATGAGGAGGCTCCAGGTGGACCTTAGATCCCAGCGTGGGCCTCACACAGCTTCCTGGGCTCTCAGAAGCATTCCTGGGCGTGGGTTAGTCAATAGCTTCCTGTTAACTCCCCGAGTCTGTGCCCTCAGCCCCTGTGATTCACCAAGGCCAGCTTTCAGCCGGGGGCAGCCTTTCCTTCACGACCACCTGACAAGGCCAAGTTCACTGTCCGCACCTGACGGAACAGAAGACTGACGCCCTGTCACACACTGCTAGGCAGCAGGGAAGAAGTTTAAAACGAGCTCTGTTGGACCACAAAGATGACTGAGATGTTTCATTAGAAAACAATAATATTCAGATTTTTTATTAGCAGGCTTATACCAGGAAAAAAAAAAAAGTCAACTAAGTTATTAGGGATGTGGTAACCACTTATCCCAGCCAATATTACCAAAATTTTTGTCTCAGATTCTTTTAAATTGAGATATAATCCACATACCATAAGTTTTGCCCTTTTAATGTGTACAATTCAGTGGTTTGAGTCTGTTATTTCATTTCGATGGCTCTGCAGAGTATATTGGAGGAGCACCAAAGAGAGAGGTTCTGCTGTGGGACTGACTGTATTCAAATCCCAGCGGCACTACCTCCTAATGTGTGACTTTGTTTACCTTATTTAACATCTCTGAACCTCAGTTTCCTCTTCTGTAAAATGGGGATGATAGTAATAGGGTTGTGAGGATCAAATGAGATCATGTATGTAAAGCACCTAGTGCCTGCCACACAGTAAGACTTCATACATCTGAGCCATTATCATTATGTATGAACGAGTGATGGGACTGTCTGGATAATTGTGTTCATCTCTGGATACCATTAAGACAGACACTGATAAAGCAGAGCAAACGTGGGATGAAGAGGCTGGGAGGCCAGGCGCGGTGGCTCATGCCTGTAATCCCAGCACTTTGGGAGACTGAGGTGGGTAGATCACCAGGTCAGGAGTTCAAGGCCAGCCTGGCCAACATAGTAAAATCCCATCTCTGCTAAAAATACAAAGATTAGCCGGGCATGGTGGCAGGTGCCTATAGTCCCAGCTACTCGGGAGGCTGAGGCAGGAGAATCACTTGAACCCAGGAAGCAGAGGTTGCAGTGAGCCAAATTGCACCACTGTACTCCAGCCTGGGCGACAGGGGGAGACCCTGTCTAAAAAGAAAAAAGAAGAGGCTGGGAAAACCAGTTGATGCTGGCCGGTTTGGTGTGGGTACCCGTGGCAACCTCTGGTTTTCTGTGGCCTTGCTCTACCAAAACTGGGGCGGGAACAGACTTGGGTCCTGCCTAAGTCAAAGCCAAGCTGGTGGCTGCCTCTGCCACCTTGAGTGCCAAAAGGGGCTTTGGGGAGGGCAGCAAGGGAGGTAAGAATGACACAGATGGGACCTCTGAGGACGCTGCAGCCATGTAGTGGTTGGAATCTGACCTAAGAAGCCAGTTCGGCCCAGGGCTGCCCTGAGGGACGCTCAGAAGAGCGTGGCTCAGCTTTAGCTCCTCCCAGCTGCCTCTGCTTGCTGACCACCCCAACTCTTTTATCTATTTTTCCACTAAAAAAAATATGTATATTATAAGCGTGGCACTCGGTGAATTTTCACAAACTGAACTCAACTGTGAATCCAGGATCCATATCAAGGAGCAGGGCCTTACCAGCATCCCAGAGGCCCTCCCTGTCTCCTTCCAGTTCCTATCTGTCCCAACCCTCCTCCCCCTGCCAAGGGTGGCCCCCATCCCAGCTCCTGCTTGCACAGACGGTGCTACTCAGTGTGCACTGAGCCACCTGGGGGTCCGGATGGAATGCAGCAGGTCTAGAAGGGGGCCTGTGCGTTCCTGACACACTCTCAGGGGATGCTGATGCCACATCCCCAGACCACACTTGGAAGAGCAGAGATAAGATTAGTACCTGATGCTTTATTTTTGTGTTGTCTCTTGGAGACTGGTTGTGTAAGATAAATGGAAGCACCAGAAGCCTGGTCTCCTGGGACCCAGCTATGGGAGGGAAGGAGCTCCTGGGGTAGAAGACACCGAGTGTGGCCCCCACCCTCGAACCTTGGGAAGCAGGGTGGTTCTCTCACAGCTGGCAGGGTGGGGTTTGAGTCCTGAAGCACCCCTTCAGCCCCTTCACCCTGCTCAGATGGGTGGCAGCTGGGCAGGGATGGGGCAGGGGAGGCCTAGACACTGGACTGGGGAGTGTGATGTCCTCTTCCTGCCCTCCTAGAGGTACTGGAATTTTCTAACTCTAACTAGAAAGGTAAAGGCTGCCTAGGAACACCACTTGGCCTCCCAGTAAATTCAAGTCTGGTAGGAATTAATGAAACATTTTTAGTGAAAAGGCCATAAATCTGTGGGGTTTTTTTGTTGTTGTTACGTGGGGATTTCTTTTTGAGGCAGTTGAGAAGTAAAGCAATGTAATAACGTGGGTTTGGGGCTGTTTCTGCAGGTGGGCTCTCATGGCTGGCCATGGTAATGTGCTTGGTGATTTCAGAAGGCAGCAGGAAGGCTGGGCCAGGAGACACCCACAGGGTTTGGTGGTGGCCTTGCCTGGTAGGTCCAGACCAGCTCGGGGAGAGGGCCCAGGGACTGGCTGTCACAGGGCCTGATTGGGCCAGCTGGAGTCCTGGATGGGGTGCAGATGCCCGCTTGATGACAGTGGCCTCCCCACCCCCAACTGCCTTCCAGTGGAAGGGGCTGAGTGGGGAACCAGGGACTCCCCGGACTCCTGAGTCAATACGTAGATGATGGTCTCCCTTCCAGACAGCCCACATGTGGGCCACTCCAACCTTTGGCTCTGCTCAGCACTCTTGTTCCCACAATTCATTCATTCATATGATAACATTCCCAGGCACCTACTAGACACAGATAATGTCCTTGGGGAGCTGGCAGTGTAGATTGAAAACCTAAGTAAACAAACAGTTCCCATTTACTATGTTGTGTACACTGACAGAGACAGGCCTAGGGGAGTGGGTAAGGCCCAGAAGCAAGGGACAAATCAGGGAAGACTTAAAATAAGGGACCCCTCTGAGTGAGCTCCAGTTATTTCTGGAAGTCCTAAACGATACACCATACTTGCCCACAGAATTCTCAGCAGCTGCAATCACACGGTGTAGCCTCTCAGACCTTCCTCTCTGACCCTGATGCCCACTCGTCCATGTCTTCTGTCCACAGAGCTGCATGAAGGCACATAGCAGCCCCCTCCCCACCACGCCCCACCCCCGCCTGCCACCACCCATCTGAGAATGCTGCTCTTCCAAAACCTCCCCGACCTCCAGTCCTGAGGCTCCTTCTGGGGTTGTGGGGGAACAGGAAGAAAGGCCTCTTCCTCATTCTGCACTGTTCTGTGGCCCGAGCCAAGGCTGCTAAGGGCAGTTGTGCACTTTCTGCACTACACAAGGGTGTTGGCATCAGGGGCAGGAGCTGAATTTTGGCCTGTGATCGGCTCTTTGAGCCAAGTTCTTGGAGTCTGTTGGCTTCGAGGGCCTTGAGGAGTGGAGTCGTTCAGAAAGGGCCCAGAGGGGATGCCTTTCAGAAATTTCTCCTCCCAGAGGGGGAACCTCTCTCTGATTTGCCCCAAGGCTCTAAGATGCCCCCTAGGCCCTGACTTGGGTTCCAAAGTGCTCCTGCAGGTCCTGAGTCACCTTTGCCCCCTGCACCACTTCCCCAGAAAGGCTCTGCTATACTCTAAACTCCAGAGAAGATTTTCTGTACAGGTCTTACCCAAAACACCCTGAGCAAGATGGGGTTTTTGGGAGCTGTTTCTAGAGGCTGCTCTTCAAAGTCTTATAACTTCAGGATTTATCTGTCGCCCCTGCCCCAGAAGACAAGACGGGCCCTGGAGACCTCAGGCCTCTCACCTCTCCCACCTCATACCTCACAGTGGTCTGGGTCTTGCTTTGGGGCACTCTGGGAGTTTCTTCCCTCCTTCTCACTATTGATCACCTGGAATGAGCAGTCAGAATGAAATAAAAGGCCCTTGAAGAAACTTCTGGACAGCAGGAGAGTGACTTGCCCCTGTGTTCAGTCAGCCACCAGAGCTTGCTTCTCCCTCTGACTTGTTGGCCTGAAGCCCACATGAATCTGTGGCAACAAGGAGACCCGGAGCACGGCAGTCCCGTCCTCCCGTCCATCATCTGTCAGAGCAGGCCTGCCAGCAGAGGTTGTGTGTCCATTTTCATGCTGATCCCCAGAAGGGCATTGAAAGCCCTTCACCCGGCCAGGCATGCTTCATGAAATCAATGGAGCAAGCGGCTGAGCAGAATTGTTCTGGGCATAGATGCTTCCTTCCATTTGGAGATTTGCTCTTATTTCTTTTTCCTTTTTCATAGCTGAGACTGAGATGGGCGCTGCCTGCCTAAAGTTTGTCTTCCCCCATGGATGTATTATGTTCAAGGCAGTTTGCAGAGGGGGCTGAGTACTTGATGGCTAAGGGGAGAAAAAGAAAGATGTTAAATCAGAAAAATAAACACATGTAAGACTTTAGGAGAAAAAGTGAAGTAGCTGGTTGGTGTTGATGAATCAGTAGAGACTTGTATTGGTGGTAACATATTGAAAAACAGAATAATTAGAACCCTTCAGATGAAACCTTCTAGTTTATTCGGCATCATAGAGCCACATAGAAGGGAGGCACCTGGGATGTCATTAAATGAAACCTCCCTCAGTGCAGGAAATGCCCCTGCAGCATTCTGATGGAGGGGGAGAAGCCGGGGCGGGGGGGTCTTCCAAGCTTTGCTTGAATATGTGGAGTGATGGGGAGCTCACTACCTGTCAGACAGCATGTAGAAGGAACAGCTGAGGCCATGAACTCAGCCTCTTTTGCTATCAAATGCTCCAGTTCTCTCTGTGGTCTTCCTTTATTTTGCTTGCTTGGAGTCAACTTGCACATCTGTGGTGACAAAGAGTTTACAACCTCCTAAACTGGCGCATCCAGCCTGATTGTCTCCTCTTGGCTCCAGAGATTTAAAGGTGGGCACAGCAGGCCCTGCCTCCCAGTAGCCTCATCTAGTGGGAGAGGCAGACAGGTAATCAGATAGATGTCATCTCTGTGTGACCAGCAGAGCAGAAACATGCTTGAAGGCAGAAGTCATGAGGAGGAAGTGGTCAGGACCTCCCTGCAAGGTCTCAGTAGGCTTCTCGGAGGAAGTGGCTCACAAGTTTGGATTTCAGAGGATGCATGAGAAGTTCTGAAGAACACTGAACAAGGAATGGCATTTTGGGTGGAGGAAACAGCAAGTGTCAGACCTGGCAGCATGAGCCAGTGTGATGTGAGGGGAAAGACTGAGCAGTGCAGGATGGCTTGAGGAATATCAGAAGAGGTAGGGTGGAGGGGGCTGCACCCTGCCTGCTAAGAATTTGGAGTTTAACCTGAGGGCTCTGGGGCAGCAATGGGTTTAAATCCCAGAAGCTTAAGCTGGACTAACACTCAATACGGGGACTGACTGTGGAGCCCTGGCAGTAGGTGTCTGGTGATTGTAGGCAGGAACGCTCCCAAAGACAAGGTGGTTAGTCAGTTCTCTACACCAGACAGCAATGGGATGCAGCATTGAGAGTCTCTAAGACAACCCCCAAGTTCAGTGATTCACTAGGACTCTCAGGGCTCAGCGTGCAGTCATACTCGCAGCTATGACTTATTACACTGAAAGAATACACAGCAGCATCAGCAAAGGACAAGGCACATGGGGAGGCGAAGTCCAGGGGAAACCAGGTGCCAGCTTCTGATAGCCCTATCACAGCAGAGGTGCACAGGACACGCTTAATTCCCCCAGCAATGAGTAGCGACCACATGTGTGCAATGCTGCCCAGGGAAGCACATTAGAAATGCCATGCCCAGGGAGTTTAGTTGGGGGATGGCTATGTCGACACCGTCTGCCTACTACATAACAAAATTCCAGACTCCCAGAAGGAAGGCAGTGTTCAGCATAAACCATGTTGTTTGCACAACCCGTTTAGGCACAGTGAGCTGCTCTTACCATTGAGGAGATGGTGGGAACCATCCAGAATCCAGGCTCTCAGATACCAGCCAAGGACCAACCCTCAAATCAGACCTTCCTAAAGACAACGGTCTCAGGCCTGCTACGTTAACTCTTTTCTGCCCAGGCATCCTCAGCTATTCTTTGCTTTTAGTTTATGGCAACATATTGCAATTTCCAGATGCCAGGTTAAATTTATATTATTGAGTTTTAACTAACGACTAATTAGATGGTTGAGTCTTAATGAATTTAGCCCTCACAAAATAGACAAGTGGCCTGGAAATGATTGTTTCAAAGAAAACATAAGTTAAAGCAAGTATTAAGAATGCTTAGCACACTAAGGCCGGATGCAATGGCTCTTGCCTATACTCCCAACACTTTGGGAGGCTGAGGCAGGAAGATCACTTGAGTTCATGAGTTCAAGGCCAGCCTGGGCAATATAGCAAGATTTTATCTGTACTAAAAATCAAAAGTTAGCCAGGCACGGTGGTGCATGCCTGCAGTCCCAGCTACTTAGGAGACTGAGGTAGGAGGATTATTTGAGCTCCGGAGATGGAGGCTGCAGTGAGCTGTGACTGTACCACTGCACTCCAGCCTGAGTGACAGAGCGAGATCTCATCTCAAAAAAAAAAAAAAAAAAAAAAAAAAAAGGCTTAGCACACTGGAGTGGCACATCTCCTCAAAACAGATCTTTGTCAGCCACAGGATGAGGTAAAAATGATGATATTACTTCATCTTTGTCCTTTTTAAAATGCCCATGGTCTGTATATGGTAATTTGTCAAATTAAACATGTTCAAGAGAACGTTATCAAAAATGCTGTAGACCATTGGTCTTAACAGTCGTGTCAATAAATTAGCTTTACAAGTGTGTTGAGGTCCCCGGAGGGTGTTACAGGTTGGTCAGCTACCCCCTCTGGGTGTGTCCTGGTCCTTTGACATCTGGCTCCTAGGTGTAGATGAACCTGATTTGGGTTGAGGAGACTCCATCTGAGGAGGAGGCAGCAGCAGGATGTCAGGGAGAGAGACCTGGACCAGGACGAAGCATCGAGTTCCAGGCTCAGCTCTGGAGCTGTGTGGCGTGATTAAGGGAAATATCTTAAATGCGCTGGGCCTCAGTTTCTTCACCTGTTAAGGGATTTCTTCGCTTAACTGACACCTCCAAAAAATCACCTTGGTGTTTGTTATTTTTCTTGTTGTTTGTTTTTATTATTATATACTTTGCCTCTGGCCTAATAATACTTGTTGAAGATGAACAAATGAACAAACTAATGAATGAGTGACCCAGCAAACTAATGAATGAGTGAATGAATGAATGAATAAGATGAACTGTCAAGTCCCATGCATCTCTGACAGATGACAAACGTATTTTCTGGTCATTGAATATGCTTAGGTCTAAATTCTCTATCTTTGGCTCTTTCCCCCTCCCTGTTTTGTATACTTTTCTCATATCCTTTTATGATCATCTGGGTAATACTGTGGCCATTCTACATTGTTTCTAAAGCACTGTGGTTCATTTTTACCCATCTGATTTCTCCTTGTTTGTGAAATTTTAAAAACAAAGAAAAAGAAAATAGAAGGCTCAGTGCCCACCTGTACCCTCGCAGCATTCATGCTTCACAGGCCTGTGTTTCCGAACAAGTGCTGTGATACTGTTGTCCTTCCCTTGATTTAGTGGGTCGGCCTTGCAGTCTAAAAATAGTTCCTATTTTTACAAATAAAATGGAAATGCAAAATGTTCTGTCTCTGAAAACCCGGAGAGTCAAGTTGCCGGAAAAGCAGGAGCAGAATGAATCCGTCAGGGGAATGGGCTGGGAACATTTCTTGGAAACTTCCTGCTTGTGCTGGTGGCAGCCAGCCCTGAACTAGAAGGGGCCTGGGGAAGCCAAGCAAAGCTGCTGTGCTCAGCTCCTCTGGATGCAGAGGGCCTCAGCTGTCTGCTGCAGCCTGGCTGCCTCTCTTTTCCCTACCACATCTACTTTTCTGCCTTGTGTTCAGCCAAGGCAGCTTGGAGCCTTTCAAAGGAAACTAAGCTCAACAGAGCTGAGGGAAAGCAAAGACCCAAGCTCAGAGCTGCAGCTCATGGGGCACGTGGCTTTTCCGTCCCAGTGAGTGGGAGGCCCCAGAACTCAGTGGTGCACAGCCCAGGGCTGGACCATGATGTGGGGCCCCCACCTGGAGATGTGCAAGTCTCCTGGGTATTAGAGGGTGTCCAGTCTAAATGGTGAGGGTCGGGGGTTCTGGGAGTGATGCAGTACAGGTGAAAGTGGGCGTCCTGGAGGCCCCTAAAACCTAACAGGTGGTGGCCAGCCTGTTCCTGCCCTAAGGGATCCAAGTTGTAGGCTCATGTCAGGGCCGGCTGTTCCCATTAGCCACCAACCCAGCGCTAGGGGTCAGGGCACACCTTGGTCCTGAGGAATAGGTGAGAGCCAGACAGGGCCTCAGTCCTGAGCAGGGACCAAGGTCTAAATGTGAGCTCAGTAGCCAGGCTGGCCTGTGCTGACTAACTGGCCTTCTGAGGTCGCACTGGACAATAGTAGCCACATGGCCTGACCATGTGGGGAGAGGACTGGGCAACAGGAAGAAGGAAGGGAGGAGGGGACGTGAAGGCCAGAGGGTTGGACCATCACCTTTTGGTGGTACCTCAGCAGTCTGTGGCTCTCTGCCTGGCTCTCTCTGGGCTCATCTAAGGGAGGATTTGAATCTTGCACTCCTGTGTGCCCAGTGCCCTGGGTCTGGTGAGTGACTGATAGAACTAAATGCCTATTGAATGGAAATTTGATTGAAAGATGCCAGTGAAACTCAATGATATGTAGAGGGGAGTATTTTTCCCCGTCATGAAAAGTCCCCCTGCAGGGTGGTCTCATATCTGATGAAGTCCATCTACCTAAGGAAGGTCAATGCTTCTGTTTTCTCATGGCCTCTAGGTCAGGACCTGGATTCTCACCGTGGGCTACACAACCGCTTTTGGGGCCATGTTTGCAAAGACCTGGAGAGTCCACGCCATCTTCAAAAATGTGAAAATGAAGAAGAAGGTAATCACTCTCCTGTTTCAGGGTATTAGCAGTGTTCACTCAGCATTTATCTAGCAAGTATATACTATATTCCAGGCACTGAGCTATTTGCTGGGGATCCAAGCTAAACACAATCCCTACCTCCTGCTACCTTCAGCCTACTGGGGAAATCGGACAGTTAACAAAGCATTTATAACACAGTTATCAGGGCTGGCTGGGGACATGTGGGGAGTGCTGGGGTACAAAACACTCAAGGGAGGCTTCATGGAGGAAGTGCCACCTATGCTGGGGCCTGGAGGGTGAGTGGGAGTTAGCCAAGCAAAGGGCGTAGAGATGCTGGGGACCTTGTCAAAGGAACCATCCAGGGCAGCCTGGGGATAGGAGGAGGGTGGTCAGGAGCTGAGAGAGGCTTGATGTGGCTGGGGCGTAGGACTCGTGGGGACAGGGGACAGGGAGAGGCTGGAAGGGAAGGCTAGAGCCACATTAAGGAATCTGCACTTTAACTTATGGGCAATAGGGAGCTCTTAAAAGAGAGGAGTGAAACAGGGCTGGTACTGGATTTAATGATTCCATTTTCAAAGAGGCTCTTGTAGGACAGGAGCTCAGCCTTCACACCGTGGACTGCATTCGCCACCCGTGAGGTTTGGTATAGCCATGATGTTGCCAACCTTGTCTCTTAGTCATAGAGAAACTTTGTCCACCACTGTCCTTTTTAACTCTTGCAGTGGTACTGGTTCTCCCCTTTCTTCTGGATAAAGTTTGTGGCAAGTCTTATGATTTTGAAGGTCCTCTGGTCAGTAACTATTATAATATGTAGAGTCTATCATTATATTCAAAACTTCAAACAGTATTCATTGGCACAACTTCTCCCTCTCCCAGCTCAGGCCTGCAGCAGGCCGGCCACCTGCCTTGGGAAAAGGGGTATAGGCTGGCTGCTTCTCTCTTTGGCCAGCCTGCATTCTTTCCCCATCATCCCATCCACCCAGGTGTCCAACCCCTCCGGAGTTGGAATTAGGAGTGGTGGAAGGGGCAGGAAATACTTTACTTGCTTGGAGCTGGCATTGGGCTTACTGGGCCTGGCGAGGATTGCAGCAGGCCCTTTACACTCCTGGGGTGCTTTTCTGGGTCCCTCATTACTGGGACTTTCTCTCCTGCCGTGCTCTTGATGCAGATGAAATGCTCCCCCAATTGGCTATTTGTGGTTTCTTCCCCTGCTCCTGAGCATCCTTCAGTTCTCTACCCTGGGGTCACCTCACCCCTCCAGCTAGTCCTGGACAGGGCCACACAAGCTCTTCCTCACCCACGGCCCACATCTGGGGCGCAGAAAGCACTCCTGCACCCTTTGCACCTACAGACCTAAGGACTGAAGGCTGATGTCAGTGTAGCAGCTGCCTCTCTTTTGTTCCATCCTCAGAGCAGCTGGCCAGTCCATCATCCCCCATTAGATTTCTCAAGCGGGAGTCAGACACCAGTCCACAGGGTCCCCCAGGCTGCAGAGACTCCTATCAAACCACCCAGTGATCTCCTTTTCACCGGAAACCAAGGCCTCTTTCTTGATTTGAGGTCATGGAGGAAGCGTTCCCTCCCAGTCCACCCATTTCTGTCACCAGGGGAGGGGTCTCATAGTACCGTGATACCTCTTACCGAAAAGGCTCTTCTCAATTTAGTCCCCCACCCATCACACCCTAGCCCCCTGCACACACTCTTCAAATCCTGATGTGGGCATCACCTGTTTACTGACACCTCCTCTGCAGATCCTCACTGTGGGCCCATCCCAGTGGAACATGGAGCCTGTTGTTCTGGTTTTTCATCCGAGCCTCCATTTTGCTCCCTGGTTACCTGGTGCCAGTGGCAGACAGCAACCCAGCCCGAGCAGTGGGGCCAACAGGCAAAACAGAAGCCTGGAGTTCTAGTCTCTGCTCCACTGCTGATCTGCCGTGTTCCTTCAACAAAGCTCTTAATCTTTCAGGACCTCTGTGTCCTCATCTGTAGAATGGGGATACATTGATATAGTATTGTCCCCTTAGCTGTGATTCTGTGGGCTCCTGCCTGGTGTCCTGGTGGTACCTCTCCCTCCTCAGGCCCCCCACCCACCTCTTCACTGCCAAGGTCCTTCTTCAGGACTGCAGCGCCCTGTCCTCTCCAGATGAGGTGGAGGTATATTCTGTTCTTTGCCCCCTGCTCCACACCCGAACCACCTTAGGAAATCCACAGGCTGCATTTAGAGTGGGGAAAGAGCCCTGCTCTGCCGCCCTGTCCCTGTGCTCGCCTGGAGAGGCCCTGCGTCTCTGGGCCCTGGCAGCATTTATGACAACTCTCCATGAGAGGAGAGGCCTGGCCACCCCAGTGTTTCTCAGCTCTGGCTGCACACTGCAGTCCCACAGGACCTTTTGAAAACTACAAGAAGTCACCCAGCCCAGGCCAATTGAAATGAGGGCTCTGGGGCCGGAGCTGAGCATCAGTAGTGTTTCAGCTTTCCCTGCTGATGTTAATAGACTGCCGAAGTTGGGGACCTGTGGTCTCGGTCAGGGCTTCTGAGTGTGGCTGGCCTGCAAGCTGTTAGAAATGCAAATTCCTGGGCCCCGCCCTGACCCTAATGAACCGGAATATTTGGGAGGAGCCCAGGAGCCTGTGCTTTCCCCATCCCCGGCCAAAGCAAGTCAAGGCTGGAGAGCCACTGGCCTAGGTGACTTCTGGCGCCCCTCCTGCTCTGCGGCTCTGGTTTAAGAGCTGCTCTGCCATTGATAACTCCATCCTGGTTTGGAAGAAGCACAGTGTTGGTTCCTATGTACTAATATGTGATTCATCCCTATGGTCATCTGTGATAAGGAACCTGCCTTTATGCTCTCTAACGTGACTGCCAAGCAACAACACGCCAACTGTCTGGCAACAATCGACAAAACATATCAGGGAAAATGGCAGGAGTTCAGTTGTCTGGAAGCTCCCTGTGGGGCAGTGATGTGGTGTCATCACCAGAGGCCACGGGCTTTGCTCACTTCCTCCTGCACTGCCTGAGCCAGGGCAAACTTGATCCCCCTGAGGGTCTGGGCCAACTCTGAGAGCTTGGGCTTGCAGTGGGTCCAGGCATCCAGGGAGGGGGCTTATCTGAGAGACAAGCCCCACACACACACTTTTTTAACTTTTTAAACTTTCTTTACTTTTTTTTTTTAACTTTTTAAAACTTTTTTTCTACTTTTGTTTTTAAGGGTAATGATGTCAGAGACAGTGGGGTTTAAAACAGTCCCTTAAAGGGTATGAGGTTAGAGGACTAGAAGGTGACAGAGGTTGGACATCAAAGGATGGTAATTGTGTCACCAGGCATCTAGAGGAAGATGATTGTGATGGTGAGAAGGGCCTCAGGACCAGCGGGGGAAATGACATCAAGGGTGGTGAGGGTGACATCAGGAACAGAAAGGGAAATGAGAGCAATAAGGTTCATGCACAGAGGGGATCAGGACCACCTCTATTGGGTTAATGACACTGAACTCTCCACTTAAAAATGGTTAGTTAGGGGCAACCCGCTTGGGTCCCCTTCCACACTGTGGAAACTTTGTTATTTCGCTCTTTGCAATAAATCTTGCTGCTGCTCAAAAAAAAAAAAGGGGGGGGGTTAGTTAAAATGGTAAAGTTTATGTGCATTTTACCACAATAAAAACAAAACTATAACAATAAAAGCCAACTTGGTTATGTAAAAAACTGACACTGTGAAGAAGAGCCCAATTTTGAACTACACCTGTCACAACCCTTTCAAAACAATCTGGTTCCCTGATTGAGTTTGTGGTTTGGGTAAGATATAAATATCTCTTCTCTACCCTATCCTCCTGTAATTTGGTTGGTAAATAATACTTAACCACAGCACCACAAACCGGCTCCTGGAATAACTAAAAAGCCCAGAGTGACCCCAAAGAGTTTCTCACACTGGAATAATGTACTTACCTAGCCTTCATCATTTTCACAACAAAATTAGTACCAAATCTTGTACTGAAAGCCTTTGGCAGTTCATATTGTTCATTTGTATTGTGCAGTCATCGTCACCATCCATCTCCAAACCTTTTCATCTTCCCAAACTGAAACTCCATACTCATTCAACACTAACTCCCTCTTCTCCTCACAGCCACGGCCACCACAATTCTTTCTACGAATTTGACTCCTCTAGGAACCTCATATAAGTTAAATCATACAATATTTGTCCTTTGGTGACTGACTTATTTTGTTTCTTTTAAAGAAGTTTGGACTTTTTTTAGTGGCCCCCTTAATTTTTTTTAACTGACATATATACTAGATTTGTATCAATTTGCAAATGCAATCATATGCTTTTTTCAATGCAGTTTCTTTATCCTTTTCTTCTTTGCATAGCTCCCACCCCTCCTCCCTCCATCCATGATGGCTTGCCCTCCCCAAACGTACATATACAAACTTCATCCCATATGCCCCATATGTCCACAGTTTTGAAAGCATTAAAGGAAAAGAAGCCTATGAAAGGCTATTAAACACGTGGTGACTTAATGCTTCCAAATTTCATATTTTTACAGCATGTTACTTTTTTTCTAAAGACCGATTGTGAAATCTTTTTAAATTGAGAAGGTTTATTACAGTCTTTATTTTGCCTCATATTAGGACCAAATGGAAGCATTGAGACAAGAGTAGAAATTTAGAGATGACACCTTCTGTTCTGGGGGAAGATGTTTTGCTTCTCGGCCTTTTGGCTAAGATCAAGTGTGAGGACAATGGAAGTTTACTACAAATATGACTGGATTCTGTTGCAGACAATAACATGAGTGGGAAAAGCATCTGAGGATAAACCCTCAGACTTTCATCTGGGCTCAACTTAAGGAAAATGCTGAGGGCTTTTAGTAGCTATCCTGAAGCATCCGCCATCTAAAGATGACTAGAGAGCTGAGCCCCAGGGGCACCATCCATGCTGTATTCCCCCTGAATGGTGTTCCCTGAAGAAATGAGTTGGCCCCAGTGGAAGGCCAGTCTGAATAGGTCAGAAAATCTTAAGTTTTTTGAAAAAATAAAGAAATGCCCTTTTCTCTTAACCAAGCATCAGCCAAGTTTTTCTGCAAAGAGCCAAAATAGTCAATAGGTAAGAATTTGCAGCCTCTTCTGTCACGGTGGCAGCTACTCAACTTTGCTTTTATAGAATGAAAGCAACCATAAACAAATACGCAAATGACATTCGTTTAAATGAGTATGGTAAAGGTGTAAATTTGTCTTCTCTACCTTACCCTCCTTGTAATTGAGGGTACGTTCATTTAAATGAGCATGGCTATGTTCCCATAAAACTTTATTTACAAAAACAGATGGTGGGCCAAATCAATAGTTTGCTAAGCCCTGCTCTAAACAACTCAGAAGTCACATTTAGTAAAAATTGCTGGATCTGTTGAACAGTTATTGTAAGCCAGGCTCTCGTAATCTAGTGTGGCATGTGCAAATATTATCCCCATGTTCTAGATGAGGAAACTGGTTCAGAGTGGGAAGGGAATTACCCAAGATCACACAACTAGTTAGTTCATTTCCAACTTAGATCTGATTCCAGAACCAGGTGCTTAATCATTACTGTGTGCTCATCTGCCTTTGCTGTCATCTGCCACTAAGTACCTCCTACCCCCAGAGAGAGGACTGCATGTGATAGCATCAGTGAGCACTGACATAACGCAGAGAGAAGTTCAGGCAGCACTTAACGAAAGAAGTCAAAGAATCTAAGAATAGAGAGATGGCTTTGCCTAATGCAAGGGGTCTCTGGTGCTCTCTGGTGCTCAGATCAGTGTTTTTTTTCTTTCCTTCCCTCTCTTTTCATTATTTAAGATTATTTTAAATCACCTCTACTTGACATTGTATTTTGTATTCCCATGGGTGTACTTGTGTAATTTTCACTACTAGTCTTCCCCACAAACATGCATGCTTCATAGGGCAGAATGTTTATGTTGTCCACTGTTGCATCCTCAGTGCCTAGAACAGAACCTGACTCAGGGTAGGCACTCAATAAATATTTCTACAATTAATAAATAAAAAACGATTCATAACTACTTAGCCTAAACCCATTCAGTCACAAACACTGGTTACATGCCAGGTTTTGTGAATGGTGCCAAAAGGAAAATAACCATTTCTTCTCCTCTGATTCTCAGCATCTTCCCACCATGCACCCATCCACACATGATGATTAGTTCCATGTCTAGTAGAGCTTAGGTGCAATATCACATTTTGCCCCTAGATGTCACTATGTCTTACACATAAACACAGAATCACTAATTGTCAAAACCCAAGTAATGGTAGCCAGCTACCATTTGTTGATCATCTTCTCTGTGCCAGACACTAAATGCTTTCTGGACCTCATCTCATTTTATTCTTATAATAACTGTACAATTTAGGGATCACTGACCGCACTTTTAAAAAACGGAAACTGAGTCCTAGCAAAGTTAAGCAACTTGCTCAAGGTCGCGCTTGACAAGAATTGGGATTAGAACGAGGTCTTCTACTTGCAAAACCTGTGTTCTTTCTTTTATACCATACTTGGAGAATAACACAGAAACTCTCCTCTCTCCCTCCCCCTACCCCTGCCCATTTTACAAATGAGAAATGCAGAATGAGAGCAAGGAAGTGATTGGCTCATGGTCACACAGGTAGCAAGGAACAAAGCCAGAATTCTAACTCAGGTCCACTTAATTTTAAGTCCTTTAGAATTCCACTGCCCCAGCAGGGTGCTGTGGCTCACACCTGTAACCACAGCACTTTGGGAGGCTGAGGCAGGTGGATCACTTGAGGTCAGGAGTTCAAGACCAGCCTGGTCAACATGGTGAAACCCTGTCACTCCTAAAAATACAAAAATTAGCTGGGCGTAGTGGCACATGCCTATAATCCCAGCTACTCAAGAGGCTGAGGCAGGAGAAGTGCTTGAACTTGGGAAGGAAGCAGAGGCTGCAGTAAGCCTAAATTGCACCATTGCACTCCAGTCTAAGTGACAAAGCAAGATTCCATCTAAAAAAAGAAAAAAAAATACACTTCCTCAGACTTCATACTTGAGCCATTAAATTGGAAGGATTTACTTTATGACATTTACAAGAGGAAAATTCTGGTGCCCAGCTTTTGAAGCCATCTCTGCCCCTTGCAGGGTATGCCTAGATTCATGGAGGAAGAGAAGCTGCTTGGGCTCAACCTTGAAATCAGGGTAGGAGTATGCCAGCAGAAAGGTGCAGGTCAGGCCTTCCAGGGGTCAGGAATAGCTAGGCAAATGCCTGGGGGCTCAAACAGCCTCCTGTTCAGCATCACGTAGATATGAGGCTCCTTCCAGCCCATCCCCTAACTGCTAAGCTCCTTAGGTATTTTGTCCCAGTTTCTCAAGACTGGCAGGTAGTTGCCTAGTTCCCCAGAGGGTGAGAGTTAAGCTGGGTTTCTGCAAAGCCCCAGCAGTTCACCATATCCTTGAAAATCTCAGAGCGGGCTTTGCTAGTGCCCTGCCCCCAGGTAAAGCGGTTTTGCTGGATTTGATCTCCTTGGCAGTCACTGAGCCAACACTTTCCTCGTGTTCTTTTTACATTCGGTAACATAAAGGCCCCTCGGGTTTTTATTTCTCCTTTAAAAATGGCTTTAATCGTTAAAAACCAAACCTGGTGATATTTCTTAAGCTTCTGCCTGAATTTTGTTTGTTTTTCCATGAGTCTTTCCCAGAACTACTTCATCACATTAGCTTTTCTGGAGAGTGAGGGGATATATAAACATGAAGTGAATGAAATACAGGTCAGCTTTGGCACAGAAAATATTTATCCCCCGGCTGATCCCTATCAAACAGACGTAAAGTGGGCTAGGAGTCTCACAGAGTAATAAAAATATCCCAGGCTGCAAAGAGGAATGGGAGTTATATTTCTTCTTTTTATATTCTTTCATGTCGATTCAATTCATCAGACTTTTAAGTAGCTACTGCATGCCAGGCCCTGTTAGGTGCTGAGGAAACACAAATAAAATGGGCTTTCTTTCTGTCTAGGGCTCCCCAGTTTACTGAGGAGGGAAGACGTGTATACAACTTAATATAGCTTCTGATTGGAGCTGTAAATGTTTGAGGATGTGAATTCTGGAGAAAACAGAGCTCGGTCCAAATCCAGGCTTCATTGCTTATGAAGTTTATTACATTGAGCAAGTTACTTAGCCCCCTCTAAGCCTCAGTTTGCTCGTCCATAAAATAAGAATAATAACAATATTTGACTTTCTATGAGACACTGCCTCTGAGACCATCAACCTAGAGGCAGGCACAGAGTCAGTGTTCATTAAATGTTAGCTATTCTTCTCATTGTTGTTACTACTGTGGTTCCTCCTGATAATGAAGTATGTGAACAAAGTGCTGTGGAGTAATTAGTTGTGCTGCAGGAGTTAGAGAGGGCTTCCTGGAGGAGGTGACAATTGATCGAGGTGTTTAAGGATTATTAGAAGTTTGCCAAATAGAAAGAACAGGATATTCCAGACAAAAGAACTAGCACCTACAAAGACCTGGAGGGTGAAAATCACAGCTCGACCAGGGACTAGGAGTGGCCAAACTTCAACAAAATACACGTGTGTTTGGGGAATGATAAGGTCAAGCTTGTGAAAGGCCTTGAATGTCACGCAGAGGAGCTTGGCTGGATTTATCCTGTGGGTGATGGGGAATCGCAGGAGACTCTCCAGCTGGGGGGTTCATGATGCAGGTTCCTCCCCTGACCTGGGCCCCTAGTTGCTGCGTGGGATGCTGTCTCTCACATCGGCTCCCCTCTGCTCCTTCCCGCTCTGTAGATCATCAAGGACCAGAAACTGCTTGTGATTGTGGGCGGCATGCTGCTGATTGACCTGTGTATCCTGATCTGCTGGCAGGCCGTGGACCCCCTGCGGAGGACAGTGGAGAAGTACAGCATGGAGGTAAGCCGTCCACGCCAGCAGGAGCGAAGCCTGCAGATGCAGCCCCTGGCACGTGAGGACAGTGAGGCTGCCCAACACCCAGACTGCCCAGTACCCCGCTGGGAACACTTCATCAGTTCCATTTCCTTCCATTTGAGACATGTTATTCCAAGGAGACCAAATATAAGGTGTTGTGAAAGAAGTCGATTTTACTATTAATACACGCAGAATGAAGGGGAAATATTGGGCTTTTTAAAAGTATATATTCTCATACATTGTAGAAGCCTTCATTTATAAGATCCGTCACTTGAGAAATGGCATTGCATATTTATCCCAATTTTAAAGTAAATCTCCTAAAAAGTGCTGCTAGGGAGTAAACATTCTGAAAGCTCCTTCTAGGTACGATGTTATTTTCAAAGTGATGAGCAATATATTTCTTTTCACACATTTGATATCAGATATTTGTTGTTAAAATAAAGAACCTCACATAAAAGTACTGTTAAATATACTTTTTAGATGTCTTGCAGTCAGCCTTGCCCTGAACTCGCACTGGTCTTTCTAGGATTCTCCAGATTAGGGAAGTTTGAGTCCCTTTGGAGGTTGTAGTTTTGTTGACTTTCATTTGAAATAGTTAGACTGTCTTTGCGGGGGACAGCTGAGCTGCAGTGGGGTGTACTATTTGGTAGGATTTCTGTACAGTGTAGCAAATTCTACTGAGAAAAAGAATCTGTTTCTCTCACTGCTTTATTAGAGAAATCTTTTTGTGGAATTTAGTGTGAATTCTTAAACTAAACCAGAAATGGTCATTCTATGCATTGGGGGCAGAACCTTTTATCCTGCTAGACAAGAAGGTTTTATAGAAAATAAGATGCTCAGGCTCATTTATCTCGAGACAGAGGGTTTACTCAGCTCGGTAAGAAGTTATGCATTCAGAGCAGCAGCAGAGAATGCCATTTATGAAACAGGTTGAGAAATATGTCCCTCCACCTGACCACCTTCCACATATTCCTGAGAGGAAGCAGGACTCCAGACAGACACAACAAGAACTAGCAAGGAGGATGGACCCAACACTGGCTGTGCCCACGGGCCAAGGGGGCAGGAACTGAGTCCACTCGAGCAGACAGGCTACTTTTGGACGGGGAGACATCTGGTCACCATTCATCCTGCAAGTTGGGCAACAGAACAGCTGGGTGGGTCCCACTTCATCCCAAGAGAATTCCCCGGCCACCACTAGAATTTAGAAATCTGGACAGGATATCAAACCAGGAAGAGCTATCATTGGCTACCTGAGCCCCTGAGCCAGGGAGAGCCTGTGGCGGTGACAATAACAAGCAATGATCATCATAAGAGCGATGATGATGATGACAGCTGGCATCATGTGTTAACTCATTTAATCCTCACGGCAATTCTAGGAAGTAGATGCTGTCCTTTGTCATTTTACTGATGACAAAACAGAAACCCAGAGAGGCTGTATAACTTACCCAAGGTCACCCAGCAGGTCAGTGACAGTAGCACTAACTACCCTCTCACCCAGTACCTAACCTTGCCTTTCAACACCTGGGCAGCTCTTAGCGGTTTTGCAGGCTTTCTTAAACCTTTGTTCATTGGCCACAGATCTGGGAAGTGAGTAGGGCAGGGATGTTCTCCCCTTCTACAAATGAGGAGAAAAAAGTAGAATAATGGGCAGACTGAGGGCCCAGGAGAGATCAAGGAATAAGAGCAGGGTGAGTCAGGCAGAGTTTGTGGAAGGCCTGGAGCTGGGCCAGGTGGACAGAACGAGACACAGTGGCTCAGTGTGGAGCCCAACAGTGGGCTGGGGAGGCTGAATGGCTGCCGCCTCTATTCTAGATGAAGGTGGGAACTGAGTATTCACTGGGGTTTCCCAAGGTGCCAGGTGTGTTAGGCAGACACTGACAGTGCCAGAGTCAGTAGACTCTGGAAATGGGGATGCCTGTCCTACTGGACCGTTTAGACAAGGTAAACCTGTGCAGTCCGACGTGTCTAGCTGATGGTTTGCTATTATGGCTCTTACCTGCCTTCCTTCTATTCTGTAATAAGCACTGCGGCTATCAATGGCTCTGTGCATAGAACCCTAGCACATTCCAGACTTTCCAAGGCTATGATTCTCAAACTGAGGAGTCCCAGGGTGCTGCAGAAGTGCCTTTCTGTGTAGATAAGGAAACTGAACCTCGAAAGGTGCTATCCAGGGCCCAGGGCCACCCAGATTGTCCAAGGCAAGGCCCAGATAGGCTGTTCCTGTGTCTCCCTCCGGGGTGTGCTGAGATTTCTCTCAGAACCTTTTCTGGTGGGTGCCTACTTTTCTTCTTTTATTTTAGGGTTGGCCTGTCCCACTGTTGCTATGGTAACAGAACCCTTTGATCTATCCACCCACAGCCCTGTTTATTGTCGTTTTTCTACCAAACAGCACCGAGCTGTTGGTTTCTCTCAGACCCTCCTCTGTCAGACACAACAGGGTAGTTGAACAACATGCCCAGGGGCTGAGGTATCCTAAAGTCTCCTTCAAGGGGCTGTTTTGTCCAGGACCTCCAAACAGAAAGCCTAGGCTCGGGGGAGAGGTGATGAAAGACCTTTGTGACCCATCCATCCCTCCCCCTTACCTACTTCAGACACCCTTATGTGCTCTGGACTCGGAGCACCTGAGGATTCCAGGCGTGGGCCTTGCAATATGGTACACATCCTAGCCTTTGTTCATGCTGTGTCCCCTTCCAGAATCTTCTCTGCCAAGCAGATGACTTCAGCTTCAGCACCAGTGTTACCTCCTATGGAGAGGTGTCCCTGTGTTCACTGGCTCCGCTGGAGTCGAGAACCTGCTCTGCCTCACTTCCTCCCCCAGCATCCCAAACATTCCCCGGTCAGGACTCCCAGCAAGTCAGAAGTCTCTGCTGAGCTTCTCCAGGACAGGGCCACGGCTCAGCCAGCCCCTACACAGCCCACTCAGCACCCCACGGCCGGCATCTTCCATGGGAAGACACAGGTAGCCATGGCAGCCACAGCCTCATGGCAGCCTGCAGGCGAGTAGGGGAGCAGACTAAACCTGCAGACAAGTAACCCTATCACTTCAGATCGCTGTCGACTGTGAAAGCAGTGAGAGGGAAATAAACAGAACCCAGGGCTTGAGAATAACAGGAAGGACGCATGGAAGCGATTCATCCAGGGAGACTGTACTCACGGGTCCTTGGAGTAAAAGTCCCCTGGAGGCCTACTGGGGGCAACCCGGCCCCCCACCCTTATTCATTTCTGATATTGATTGATAAATATTGATTGATTGATTGATTTTATTTTTATTTGGAGACAGAGTCTCACTCTGTTACCCAGGCTGGAGTGCAGTGGCATGAACTTGGCTCACTGCAACCTCCATCTCCTGGGTTCAAGTGATTCTCATGCCTCAGCCTCCTAAGCAGCTGGGACTACAGGCGTGCACCACCACACCTGACTAAATTTTGTATTTTTAGTAGAGACGGGCTTTCACCATGTTGTCCAGGTTGGTCTCAAACTCCTGGCCTCAAGTGATCCACCCACCTCGGCCTCCCGAAGTGCTGGGATTACAGGTGTGAACCACCATGCCCGGCCATTTCTATGTCATAAGTATTTCTGTAGCACTTGTCGTGTGCCAGGTACTGTTCCAAATGCTTTACAAATATGAACTCATTTAATTTAATCTTTATTATAATCCTGTGAGGTAAGAGATATTTTTGCCCCCATTTTATAGATAAGGAAACTGAGACACAGAGACCTTCAGTGACTGGCCCAGGTCACGCAGCCAGTGAGTGGCGGAGCCTGGATTCTACCCCAGGTGGTCTGCTTTCAACTGTGTTGCCATCCAACTCCACATACGGGTGGAAAGGGTCCCTGAGGTGGGGGACAGAGGTCCTGACTTCTGGTTTCACTGCCTCTTTCTTCTTTCAGGGGCTGCACACAGCCTCTCTCAGAGCAGGCTAACTGTGTGGCTGTGGTCCTGGAGCCTGACTCCATGATGCCCCTGCCACTGCCGAGCCTCCGGCTGTGGCTCAGCACCCTACAGCCTCCTCATGCCCCAGACTGATTCCAGCCTCACTCTCACCTTTTCCACCAGCTATGCATTGGGCCCCCATGCTGAACTCCAGAGGTACAGGAGTAAATGAGATGTGGCCCTTCCTTCAAGGACCCCTTGGAGCAGTTAGGGAGACAGACAAGCCAGTGGCTAATTTGCAACCCCCATGGTACAGGATGCTGTGGAGCCCGAGGAGGGATGACCATCTGGCCTCATAGGGTCAAAGAAGGCTTTTCAGCTGAAAGCCAGGGAGGCCTGAGCAGGTGTGGGAGCTGGGAGGGACACTCAGGCAGAGGCCGCTGCATTTGGAGAGCAGGCAATGTGTCCACTGAACCGAGTGCTAAGAGGACATAGGCAGGGAACACAACACACAGTGCTACTCCGGTGTACATTGGCACAACCACTTGGAAAACTATTTAACATGAATCATGTCAAAGATGCACATGCCCCACAGCCCAGCCATTCCACTAGGACACATCCCTAGGGAAAGTCTCACACATATGCCCAAGGAGACCCAAGCCTGAGTGTTCACAGCAGCACTGTTCTTAACAGCCAAAAACTGGGAGCGTCCTTAATGGCCCGCAGGAACAGAATGGATATGTGCATTATGGTATTTTCAAAGAAAGGAAGACTGTACGGCTGTGGGAATGAATGAGCCACAGCCACACATATCACTTTGGAGGCATCTCAACAACACAGCAATGAGCAAAAACAGCAAGTCACGCATGAATACCCAAAACAGGCTTTCACATGCTTCAAGTTCAAACACTGGAGAAACTGAACAGAATATTGTTTAAGGATATATACATAGGTAGCAAAACCATTTTTAAAAAAAAGAAGAAGGCAATTGCTAACACAGAATTCAAGATTGTGGTTACCTCTTGGTGGGCAGGATAGGAGGATATGATTGAGACAGGCACACAGGTCCTGTAAGGTTCTGGCAATTCCGTTCTTCAAATCGTACATATACATTATATCTACTCTTCAGAAAGTATGGTGTGGGTTTTGTTGGTGGTGGTGGTGGTTTTTTGTTTGTTTGTTTGTTTGTCTGTTTGTTTGTTTTGTTTTGTTTTGAGACAGGATCTCACTCTGTTGCCCAGACTGGAGTGCAATGGCAAGATCACAGCTCACTGTACCTCCCCTGGCTCAGGTGATCCCCCACCTCAGCCTCCCGAGTAGCTGGGACTACAGGCATGCGCCACCACACCCCATTAATTTTTGTATTTTTTGTAAAGATGGAGTTTCATCATGTTGCCTAGACTGGTCTCCAATTCCTGGGCTCAGGTGTTCCACCTGCCCTGGCCTTCCAAAGTGCTGTAATGACAGGAATGAGTCACCATGCCCAGCAGATGTATTTAATTTTTAAATTTGATTTATACTTACTTAATAGACTTTATTTCTCAGGGTAGTTTTAGGTTTACAGAAAAGGTTAACATAAGTACAAAGAGTTCCCATGTACCCTCCATCCACCCCCACAATTTCACCTGTTATTAACATCTTGCATTGTCTGGTACATTTTTTCAAGTGATCAACCAATATTGATGCATTATTCTTCACCACAGTCGCTAGTTTACATTAGGGTTCACTGTTCTACAGGCTTTGCCAAATGCATGTCACGTAGTCGCCATTACAATATCATACAGAGTAGATTCACTGTTCTAAATATCCTCTGTGCTTTACTAATCCTTTACAACCACTGATCCATAGTTTTTTCTTTTCCAGAATGTCATATAGTTAGAATCATAGAGTATGTAGTGTTTTTAGACTGGCTTCTTTCATTTAGTAATATGCGTTTAAGGTTCCTACATATATTTTTGTGGCTTGATAGCTCACTTCCTTTTATATTATTATATTCCTTTTATATTATTATATTATTCACTCCTGAATAATATCTTATTTCCTGGTAGCTCATTTCTTTTTATCACTGAATAATATCCTATTTCCTGAATGTGCCACAGTTTGTTTATTCATTCACCCATTGAAGGGCATCTTAGTTGCTTCCACGTTTTAGCAATTATACATAAGGCTGCTACAAACTTTCATGTGTGAGTTTTTGTGTGGACATAAATTTTCAATTCATTTGGATAAATACCTAGGAGTGCAAGTTCTGATTATATGGTAAGAGGATGTTTAGTTTTGTAAGAAACTACCAAACTGTCTTCCAAAGTGGCTGTACCATTTTGCAAACCCATCGATGGGTTTGCAAAATGGTACAGCAATGAATGGGAGTTCCTGTTGCTCCGCATCCTTGCCAGCATTTGGTGGTGTCAGTGTTTTGGATTTTAGCCTTTCTAATAGGTGTGTACTGGTATCTCATTGTTATAATTTGCAATTCCCCAGTGACATATGATGTTGAGCATCTTTTGATATGCTTATTTGCCATCTAGTGAAAAGACTGTTCAGATCTTTTGCCTACTTTTTAAATAGGTTGTTTTCTTATTGTTGAATTTTAAGAGGTCCTTGTATATTTTGGATGCAAGTCCTTTATTAGATAGTGTTTCATAAATATTTTCTCTCAGTTTGTCTTTTTATTCTCTTACATTGTCTTTTTCAGAGAAGGAGTTTTAAATTTTAATGAAATTGAGCGTACTGCTTTTTTCTTTCATGGATCATACTTTCAATGTATCAAAACAGTCATTGCCAAACACAAAGTTACCTAGATTATTTTCTATTACATTTTATGGTTTTACATTTAACATTTAGGCCTGTGACCCATTTTGAGTAAAATTTTATGAAAGGTGTAAGGTCTGTGTCTAGACTCCTTTTGCATGTTGTCCAGTTGTTCCAGCACCATTTGCTGAAAAGATGATCTTTTCTCCATTGTATTACCTTTGCATCTTTGTCATAGATCAGTTGGCTGTATTTGTGTGGGTGTATTTCTGAGCTCCCTGTTCTGTTACATTGATCTGTCTATTATTTCATCAATCCCACACTATCTTGATTAGTATAGCTTCATAGTAAGCCTTGAAGTCAGGGAATGTCACTTCTCCAACTTTGTTCTTCAATGTCGTGTGAGCTCTTCTGGGTCTTTTGCTACTCATGTAAACTTTGGAATTTGTTTGTTGATATCCACAAAATAATGTGCTGGGATTTTTATTGGGATTACATTGAATGTATAGATCAAGTTGGGAAGTATTGACATCTTACCAGTATTGAGTCTTCTGATCTATGAATGTGAAATATTTCTCCACTTATTTAGATCTTCTTTTTACTCTCTTTCATTATAGTATTGTGGATTTCCTCATATAGATGTTTTACCTAATTTGTTAGATTTACACCTATTTCATTTCATTTGGGTGCTAATGTAAATGGGATTGTGTTTTTAATTTCAAATTTCAATTGCTCATTTCTGGTCCAGGCATACCTCACTTTATTGCACTTTGCAGATTTTACATCTTTTACAAATTGAAATTTATGGCAACCTTATATTGAGCAAATCTATAAGCACCATTTTTCTGATAGCATTTACTTACTTTGTGTCTCGATATCACATGTTGATAATTTTCATAACATTTCAATCTTTTTATTATCATTTTATCTATTATGGTGATCTGTGATCAGTGGTCATTCCTGTTACTATTGTAATTGTTTTGGGGTACCACAAACCATGCCCAGATAAGATGGCAAATTTAATTGGTTAAATGTTCTGTGCATTCTGACTGTTCTGCCCACTGTTCCTCCATCTCTCTTCCTCTTCTTGCCCTCTCTATTCTCTAAGACACAACAATATTGAAATTAGGTCAGTTAATAACCCTGCAGTTATCTCTAAGTGTTCAAGTAAAAGCAAGAGTCACACATCTCTCACTTCAAACCAAAATCTTTTTTTTTTTTTTTTTTTTTTTTGAGACAGAGTCTCGCTCTGTCACCCAGGCTGGAGTGCAGTGGCGCGATCTCGGCTCACTGCAAGCTCCGCCTCCCAGGTTTACGCCATTCTCCTGCCTCAGCCTCCCAAGTAGCTGGGACTACAGGCGCCCGCCACCTCGCCCGGCTAGTTTTTTGTATTTTTAGTAGAGACGGGGTTTCACCATGTTAGCCAGGATAGTTTCGATCTCCTGACCTCGTGATCCACCCGCCTCGGCCTCCCAAAGTGCTGGGATTACAGGCTTGAGCCACCGTGCCCGGCCCAAACCAAAATCTTGAAATGATCAAGCTTAATGAGGAAGGCAGGTTGAAAGCAGAAATAAGCCAAAAGGTAGACCAAGTGCACTCAATAGTCAGGTTTTGAATGCAAGGGAAAATTTCTTGAAGGGAATTAAAAGTGCTATTTCAGTGAACACATGAATGATAAGAAAGCAAAACTGCCTTGTGGCTGATACGGAGAATGTTTGAGTGACCTGGATAAAAGATCAAACCAGCCACAACATTCCCTTAAGTCAAAGCCTGATCAAATCTCAGTGAACTAGAGCTCTTCAATTCCATGAAGGCTGACAGAGGTGAGGAAGTTGCAGAAGAAAAATTAAAAGCTAACTGAGGTTGGTTCATGAGATTTAAAAGGAAAGAAGTCATCTCTATAACATAAAAAGTGCAAGATGAAGCAGCAAGTGCTAATACAGAAGCTACAGAAAGTTATCTAGAAGATATAGCTGAGATCCTTGATGAAAGTGGCTACACTAAACAACACATTTTCAATGGAGATGAAACAGGCTTATGCTGGAAGAAGATGCCATCTAGGTCTTTCATAGCCACAGAAGAGAAGTCAATGCCTGGCTTCAAAGTTTCAGAGGAAAGGCTGACTCTCTTGTTAAGAGCTAATGCAGCTAGTAACTTTAAGTTGAAGCCGGTACCCATTTCCCATTTCAAAAATCCTAGGGCCCTGAAGAATTGTGCTAAATCTACTCTGCCTGTGCTCTATAAATGGAACAACAACACCTGGAGGACAGCACATCTGTTACAGCATGGTTTCCTGAATAATTGTAAGTCTATTTTTGAGACCTACTGTTCAGAAATAAATAAAACATTCTTTTCAAAATATTATTGCTCATTGACAATGTACCTGCTGTATTAGTCCATTCCCACACTGCTATGAAGAAATACCCGAGACTGGCTAATTTGTAAAAGAAGGAGGTTTAATTGACTCACAGTTCTGCAGTGCTGGGAAGGCCTCAGGAAACTTTCAATCATAGCAGAAGGCAAAAGAGAAGTAGGCACCTTCTTCACAGGGTGGCAAGATGGAGTGAGTGCAAGAAGGGGAAATGCCAGATGCTTATAAAATTATTAGATCTGGTGAGAACTTACTATCATGAGAACAGCATGGGGGAATTCCGCCACCCCCAACCATGATCCACTTGCCTCCACCTGGTCCCACCCTTGACATGTGGGGATTACAGGGATTACAATTCAAAGTGAGATTTGGGTGGAGACACAGCCAAACCATATCACCTGATTACCCAAGAGCTGTGATGGAGATGTAAAAGAAGATGAATGTTGTTTTCATGCCTGTTAACGCAATATCCATTCTGCAGTCCATGGATCAAGGAATGATTTTGACTTTCAAGTCTTACTATTTAAGAAATACATCTCATAAGACTATAGGTGCCATAGATAGTGATTTCTCTGATGGATCTGGGCAAAGTACATTGAAAACCTTCAGGAAAGGATTCACTATTCTAGATGCCATCAAGAGCATCTGAGATTCATGGGAGGAGGTCAAAATGTCAACATTAACAGGAGTTTGGAAGACATTTCCAACTTCCGTGGAATGACTTTCAGGGTTTCAAGACCTTAGTGGAGGAAGTAACTGCAGATGTGGTGGAAATAGCAAGATAATTCGAATTAGAAGTGGAGCCTGAAGATGTGACCTGAATTGCTGTAATCTCATGATAAAACTTTAATAAGATACATAAAATAGAGCATCTAAGGAAGATCAGGATCAGCTCAGAGCCAGGAGGAACTCTCCACTGTGGGGAAAAGAGATCTTCAGTGGTCCACATTTCCATCACAGATGCCTGAAATACTAGCCACAGGAGAGCTCCTCAGTACTCACAGGCCATTAACTTAGTATAGATAGCTGCCTGGAGTCCATACAACTGCATTTTCCAGGAGGATTTCACTCTGGGTCCCATTCACACACCCCCCTGAAACCCAAGGTGCTGCATCAGGACACCATTCTGAGAGCCCAGCACCCACTAGAATACATCCTGCTCTAGGGCCTAAAAGCCCCTGCATCTATACATACTGAAGCCCAACCGACATTCCCCCACATCCACCCAGAGGGCTGCAGCATTATGACACCAGCCAGTACCTGTGGCACAGCTGGGTCCCCAGGACTCTAGCCCACACAGTGTTCTATACCTCAGAGAATATCAATGTACCACACCAGGAAGGCTACCCCTAGGACAAAGGGACCCAAAGCATGCTCTCCCCAGAGCCTGAGAATTGCCTGCCTAGGGATGCTGACAACCCCTCCCCCTCCAGCAGCAGGACCCCCATACACCTGCAGACAACTTCAGGGATCTTGAGGACCAGTCTGTCCCACTCACCATAACCAGCATCCATGCACACCGTCCATGGACCTGAGGACAGGTCCACCCTGCCTGCTGCCATCACCACTCACACGTGCTATCTAGGAATCTGAGGATTAGTCCACCCTGCCCATGACTGGCATCCATGAACACATCATAGGGGCCCTAGGACTGGCCTTTCCAGCCTTCCAGTACCACCTACCATTATCACTACTTGGTGGCCTTAGGACTGGCCAGCCACCTCTTCTGCCACCAGAGGTGCCTATGCATGCTGCCTAGGGGCCCAAGGACCATCCCACCTAGGTCCACCATTGACACCACTGATGTGCACACACAGTACCTGGGGACCTGAGGACTGGCACACCCAGTGCCCCTACATGCCACCCGGGGCTGGCCCCAGGACCAGCTTGCCTGGTGTCCTTATCTCCAATAAAACCTCAACATAGCCTCCAATAATAATTGCAGCCTAAGCTACTGAGAAATTCACAGCCATCACTGATGTTGATTACAGCCAAAGAAATCATACAGAGACTACACTACTAAGCCCATTCAGAATCAAAGCCAAAGTACCCTATCCAGCCAACACTATAGACACATGTAAGGAAAAATTATTTCCCTATGAAAGCCAATTCATAAAATTGGAAGAAGCAACCGTTATACCAGATGCACAGATATCAATGTCAGGATACAAGAAATGTGAAAAAACAAACATGATACCTCCAAATGGATACAGTAATTCTCCAATAACATATTCCAAAGAAAGGAAATCTATGAAATGCCAGAAAAGAAATTCAAAATGATGATCTTAAGGAAACTCAGTGAGATACAAGGCAACACAGATGGACAAACACAAAGAAGTTGGGAAAACAATTTGAGATTTGAATGTGAAATTCAGCACAGAGATAGATATCATTAAGAAAGGAACCAAACAGAAATCCTGGAACTGAAGAATTCAATGAATGAAATTTAAAAACACAATTGAGAGCTTCAAAAATAGACTAGATCAAGCAAAAGAAAGAATTTCTAAATTTGAATAAAGCCATTTCCCAGATAAGCAAAAACAGGAAATTCATCATCACTAGACCATCCCTACAAGAAATGCTTAAGGGATTCCTACATCTGGAAGTGAAAGGATAGTATCTGCCTTCATGAAAACACACGAAAGTATAAAACTCACTGGTAGAGAAGAGACACAAATAAGAAAGAGAAATAAATGAAATGTTAGCAGTATTGAAAACCACCAAAAAACAAAGGTAAATAATAAAAGAGGAATAAAGGAACAGTGGATATACAACACAATCAGAAAACAATTAACAAAATGACAGGAGTAAATCTACACCTATCAATAACAACCTTGAATGTAAATGGTTTAAATACCTCAATTAAAAGACATAGACTGGATGAATGGATTTAAAAAAAAAAAAAAAAGCCAACTATACACTGCCTACAAGAATCTCACTTTTCCTGAAAAAGATATAAATAGACTGAAAGTGAAGGAATGGATAAAAATATTCCACACAAACAGAAACCAAAAGCATGCAGAATTAGCTATACAAATATCAGACAAAATATACTTTAAGTCAGAAACACAAAAAGAGACAAAGGAGGACATGACATAATGATAAAGGGATCAATTCATCAAGCAGATATAACAATTGTGAATATATATGCACCCCATGCCAGAGCACCCAGATATATTAAAAAAAACTATTAAAGCTAACGAAAGAGGTGTAGACTCCAATATAATAATAGTTGGGACATTAACACTTTTGAGCATTGGACCGATAATCTAGACAGAAACTCAACAAAGAAGTGTCAGAATTAATGTACACCGTAGACCAAATGGACCTAACAGACAGTTATAGAACGTTTCATCCAACAGCAACATAGTACACCTTTTTCTTATCAACATGTGGAACATTCTCCAGGACAGACCATATGTTAGGCCACAAAACAAGTCTCAACAAATTTTTTTAAATCGAAATCATATCAAGCATCTCTTAAATCACAATGGAATAAAATTAGAAATCAATAACAAAGGGAACATTGGAAACTGTACAAAAACATGGAAATTAGACAACATACTCCTAAACAACCATTAGGTCAATGAAGAAATTAAGAAAGGAATTTGAATATTTCTTAAAACAAATGAAAATGGAAACACAGCATACCAAAACCTATGAGATACTGCAAAAGTAGTGCAAAGAGGGAAACATATAGCAATAAACACCCACATCAAAAAAGTAGGAAAATTTCAAATAACCTAATGATGCACCTCAAGGAACCGGAAAATCAAGAACAAAATAAATTCAAAATTAACAGAAGGAAAGAAATATAAATATCAGAGCAGGATTAAATGAAATAGAGACTAAAAAAATACAAAGGATGAAGGAAATGAGAACTTGTTTTTTGTTTTTTGTTTTTTGTTTTTTTTTGAGAAGGTAAACAAAATCAATAAACCACTAGCTAGACTAAACAAGGAATAAAAGAAAATGAAAATAAAGAAAATCAGAAACAAAAAGGAGGCATAACAACTGATACTACAGAAATACAGAGGATCACTAGAGACTATTATGAACAACTATATCCAACAATTTGGAAAACCTAGAGGAAATGGGTAAACTCCTAGACACATGTAACCTACCAAGACCGAACCAGAAAGAAACAGAAAACCTACACAGACCAATAATGAGTAACAGAATTGAATCCGTAATAAGAAGTCTCCCAACAAAGAAAAGCCCAGGACAGGGTGGCTTTATTGCTGAATTTTACCAAACTTTTAAAGAACTAACATAATTCTTCTCAAACTATTCCAAAAATTTGAAGAGGAGGAAATTCTTCCTTATTCATTCTGCCAGGCCAGAATTACCCTGATACCAAAACCAGACAAGGACACAATAAAAAAAGAAAACTACAGACCAATATTCCTGATGAACATAGATTTTTAAATCTAGATGAAAAAATCTTTGCTGGGCATGGTGGCTCATGGCTCACACCTGTAATCCCCGCACTTTGGGAGGCCGAGGCGGGCGGGTCACGAGATCAGGAGTTCGAGACCAGCCTTACCAACATGGTGAAACCCCGTCTGTACTAAAAATACAAAAAAATTAGCTGGGCCTGGTGGCACACGCCTGTAATCCCAGCTACTTGGGAGGCTGAGGCAGGAGAATCGCTTGAACTCAGGAGGCGGAGGTTGCAGTGAGCTGAGATCATACCATTGTACTCCAGCCTGGGCAACAGAGTGAGACTCTGTCTCAAAAAAAAAAAAAAAAAAAAAATCTTCAACAAAATGTTGGCAAACTAAATCCAACAACACATCAAAAAGATAATACACCATGATCAAGTGGGATTTATCCTAGGAATGCAAGAATGATTCAACATAAACAAATCAATAAATGTAATATATTGCATGAACAGAATGAAGGACAAAAGCCATATGATTAAATAAATGCAGAAAAGCATTTTATAAAATTCAACATCCCTTCATGATAAAAAAAAAAAACAAATTAGGCATAGAAGAAACATATTTCAACATACTAAAGGCCATCTATGACAAACCCACAGCTAATATCATACTGAATGGAGAAACTGGAACAAGACAAGGATGCTCACTTTCACTAGTCATCTTTAACACAGTACTGGAAGTCCTAGCCAGAGCAATTAGGCAAGAGAAAGAAATAAAGAGCATCCAAAAGGGAAAGGGGGAAGTCAAATTGTTCCTCTTTGCAGACGATATGATCTTATATATTTTATAAAAACCTAAAGACTCCACCAAAAGTACCCTAGAAGAGATCAATAAATTCAGTAAAGTTGTAAGATACAAAATCAAGATATAAAAGTCAATAGTATCTCTATACACCAATAACAAATTAGCTGAAAAAGAAATAAAGCAATTTCATTTATAATAGCTACAAAAAATAAAATGTCTAGGAATAAATTTGACCAAGGAAGTGAAAGACCTCTACAATGAAAACTACAAAACACCAATGAAAGAAATTGAAGAGAACACAAACAAATGCAGAAACATCTCATGTTCAGGGATTAGAAGAATTAATATTGTTAAAATGACCATACTGCCCCAGGCAGTCCACAGATTCAACATAATCCCTATCAAAAGGTCAATGACATTCTTCACAGAAATAGAAAAAACAATCTGAAAATTCATATGGAACCACAAAAGACCCTGAATAGCCAAGGCAATACTGAGCAAAAGAAATAAAGCAGGCCGGGCGCGGTGGCTCAAGCCTGTAATCCCAGCACTTTGGGAGGCCGAGGCGGGCGGATCACAAGGTCAGGAGATCGAGACCATCCTGGCTAACATGGTGAAACCCCGTCTCTACTAAAAATACAAAAAACTAGCCGGGCGTGGTGGCGGGCGCCTGTAGTCCCAGCTACTTGGGAGGCTGAGGCAGGAGAATGGCGTAAACCCGGGAGGCGGAGCTTGCAGTGAGCTGAGATCCGGCCACTGCACTCCAGCCTGGGTGACAGAGCAAGACTCCGTCTCAAAAAAAAAAAAAAAAAAAAAAAAAAAAAAGAAATAAAGCAGGAGGCATTCAACTACTTGACTGCAAAATATACTACAAAGCTATTGTAACCAAAACAGATGATATTTGTATGAAAACAGACCATAGACCAATGGAACAGAATAGAAAGCCCCTAAATAAATCCACGTATTTACAGCCAACTGATTTTTGACAAAGGTGTCAAGAACATATATTGGGAAAAGGACATCTTCTTCAATAAATGATGCTGTGAAAACTGGATATTCATATACTGAAGAATGAAACTAGACCCCTGTATTAGTCTGTTCTCACACTGCTAATAAAGATATACCTGAGACTGGGTAAATTATAAAGGAAAGAGGTTTAATAGACTCACAGTTCCACATGGTTGCAGAGGCTTCACAATCATGGTGGAAGGAAAAGGAGAATCAAAGGCACATCTTAAATGGTGGCAGGCAAGAGAGCTTGTGCAGGGGGACTCCTATTTATGAAACCATCAGGTCTTGTGAGACTTATTTACTCTCACAAGAACAGTACAGGGGAAACCACCCCCATGATCCAATTATCTCCACCTGGCTCCACCCGTGACACGTGGAGATTATTACAATTCAAGGTGAGATTTGGGTGGGGACACAGAGCCAAACCATATCAACCCCTATTTCTCACCATACACAAAAATCAACTCAAAATGGATTAAATACTTAAATGTAAGCCCTGAAGCTATAGAACTACTAGAATAAAACAGAGGGGAAATGATTCAAGACATTGGTCTAAGCAAAGATTTTATGGCTACAACTTTAAAAGCACAGACAACAAAAACAAAAATAGACAAATTGGATATATGAAACGAAAAGACCTCTGCATAGCAAAGGAAACAAACAACAGAGTGAAGAGACAACCTGTAAAATGAGAGAAAATAGTTGTAAACTATTTATCCAACAAGGGACTAATGTCCAGAATATACAAGGAACTCAACAGGAAAAAAAATGAAATAATTTGATTAAAACAAAGACAAGGGATCAGAATAGATATTTCTCAAAAGAAGACATTCAAATAGCCAACAAATACATGAAAAAGTGTTCACCATCACTAATCATCAAGGAAATGCAAATCGAAACCACAATGAGGTATCATCTCACCCCAGTTAGAATGGCTATTATCAAAAAGACAAAAAGTAACAAATGTTGGCAAGGATGCAGAAAAAAAGAGAACTCTTATACACTGTTGGTGGGAATGTAAATTAGTACAATTATGAAAAATAGTGTGGGGGTTTCTCAGAAAACTAAAAATAGAACTACCATATGATTCAGCAATCCCACTACTGGGTATTTATCCAAAGGAAAGGAAACCAATATATCAAAAGGATACTTGCACCCCTATATTTATTGCATTATTCACAGTTGCTAAGATATGGAATCAACCTCTATGTCCATCAACAGACAAATGGATAAAGAAAACATGCTGTATATATACACAATGGAATACTATTTAACCATAAAAAAGAAAGAAATCCTGCCATTCACAACAATGTGAATGAGCCTGGAGGACATTATGTTAAGTGAAATAAATCAGGCACAGACAGATAACATGTGTTCTCATTCATATCTGGAAGAAAAAAAAAAAAAAAAAAAAACTGAGCTCATGGAAGAAGAGGGTAGAATTCTGGGTACTGAATGCTGGGAAGGTAGAGGATAGGGCTGTATGGAGAGAGGCTGGTTAACAAATACAAATTTACAGCTAGACTTGAGGAATGAATTCCCATGTTCTGCAGCACTGTAGGTTGAATATGGTTAATTATAATTTATTGTATATTTTCACAAAGCTAGAAGAGAGGATTTTGAATGTTCACAATATAAAGAAATGATAAATGTTCAAGGTGACAGGGATGCTAATTACTCTGATTTAATTATTACACATTTTATACACACACCAAAATATCAGTCTGTATCCCATAAATATGTACAATTATTACATGTCAACTAAAAATAAAAGGAAAAAATAACTCATGAACAAGGAGTTGCTTCTTATGGATAAGCAAAGAAAGTGGTTTCTTGAGATGGAACCTACTCCAGGGGAAGATGCTGTGAACATTGTTGAAATAACAGCAAAGAACTTAGAATATTCCATGAACTGCAGCATTGATAAAGCAGCAGCAGAGTTTGAGAGGACTGATTCCAATTTTGAAGGAAGTTCTACTGTTGGTAAAATGCTATCATACAGCATCGCATGATACAAAGAAATCGTTTATGAAAAGAAGAATCAATCAATGCAGCAAACTCCATTATTATCTTAAGAAATTGCCACAGCCACCCCAGCCTTTAGCAGACACCACACCAGTCAGTCAGCTGCCGTCAATAAGGAGGTAAAATCTTCCACCAACGAAAAGATTACCACCACCGAAGGCTCAGATGATCATTAGCATTTTTTAACAATAAACTATTTTTAATTAAAGTATATACATCGTTTATTAGGCATAATGCTACTGCACATTTAATACACTGCTGTGTAGTGTCAACATAACTTTTATGTACACTGGGAAACCAAAAATTTGTGTGGCGTACTGTATTGAGATATCTACTCTATTGCGGTGGTCTGGAATCTAACCTGCAATATCTTTGAGGTGTGCCTGTATAGGAAAGTAACTGACTTTTTAGTATTAACCTAATATCCTGAAACTTTGCTATAATTACCTATTAGTTCCAAGAGTTTCTGTGTTGATTCTTTGGGACTTTCTATACAGACAATCATGTCATTTGCAAACAGAGCCAATTTTATTTCTTCCTTCCCAATCTGTATACTTTTTATTTCCTTTCTTGACCTACTGCATTAGCGAGGACTTCTAGTACAATGTTGAATAGGAGTGGCGGGAGGGGACATACTTGCTTTGTTCTCAGTCTTGAGGAAAAGCATCTAGTTCTTCACCATTAAGCATGTCAATGTATCTTTTCTTTTCTTAAAAAGTTAAAAAAGCCACTGTGAAATAGTTTTGATGGCCAAAACTGAGGATGCCTTTGATGAAATTAGAGGAAGGTCAAATGATGACTCAGGCAGAACTAAGATTGTTAGAGATTTTGTGTGCTAAGAAGAGGAGTTTAAACTTCAAAATTAAAGATATCTCATCAGGGGAGTGACATGATCAGCTTTGCCCTGTCTGCACGGTGAGAACAGATGGAGGGGTGAGGCTGGAGGCCCAGTGATAGCTGGATGTTTTTGCAGCAATTCAGGCAAGAGCTGATGGCGACCTAAGCCAGGGCAGTCCCAGTGTGAACAGAGAAGGGTGTGGATTTAAGAGCTATATAGGAAGCAGACATGACAAGACTTGGTGACTGACTGACTCTAAGGGGTAGTGTATGGGGGGCAGGTAGGGCAATGCTCAGATTTCTGCCTGGGGTACCTGGGGAACCTCTTCATTAAGGCAGGTGTGGAATGAGAATGGGCTTGGGAGGGAACGTGGGGAATTCATTTCTGGCCATAAGTTTGAGTCACCTGAGGGCCTTCTAGGCAAAAGGGCTAAGAAGATGGGATGCAGCGTCCCACAGGACAAGAGAGTGGAGATTTTTGGGGAAGGAGCTAGTTAGCGCATTGAGAATAGAGTTGTGAGAATGAGTGTAGTAATCCAGAGACAGTGGGTGCAGTGAGAAGTGAAGAAGTCCCCACGGGAGCCCCGGGAATCACTGAGTGATCAAACAGCCATGCGCACAGGAGGACGAGCTAGGCAAGGAGAATTTTAAGCAGTGGGATGCCAGGAGAGAGAACCATCACTGTTGAGGGGACAGGAGAGAGAGCTGTCCCCAGGCAGATGGTCAGAGCCATTCACACATGGGAGAATTTGAAAAGGGAGAGCGAGGGCTCCAGAGACAAATGCCCCAGACTGAGGCAAGGACTGACAGGTGTCCCGTGAACTGGCCCTATGCTCAGCGCTCCTGTGTCCCATCTCAGCCTTTCCTCTTCTTTACAGTCTGATGGGAAGATTGGCTGTTTCTGCATTTCAGATATAGCAGGTGTAGATAAACCTGCCAAGTATGTTAAAAAGGTTTTAAAAATATGATTTGTATTCTTGGAAAAAAGGAAAATAGCTCTTTTTTGAGCACCTACTCTACTTGTGGTGACGGTGAGTAGGTGTTGGACATACGGATCTGAAGTTCAGGAGAGGTGTGGGCTGGAGATGGGAACCCAGCTGGGGTCAGCTTATGGATGGCAATGACAATCTTGGATGAGGACACCAAGAGCAGTTGGAGCGATGGAGAAGAGAAGGGGACCAAGGGCTCACCCTGGATCCTGCCCATGTTTGGAGGCTGGAAAGGTGGGGGAAAGTGACAAAGAAGACCTAGCAGAAGCTTAGCGATAGGAAGAAAATCAGATGAGTTTGGTGTCTTGGAAACCAAATGAAGAAAGTGTTGCAAGGAGGAAGTTTTGATGACTGCGTCAAATGCTGCTTTTAGATCAAGTAAGATTAGGACCACGAATTGACAGTATGTATGTGTGAGTGTATGCACACACCTCCATATGGGATTTTTTCTTTTTTTTTCTTTTTTTTTTTTTTTGAGAGAGTCTCGCTCTGTCACCCAAGCTGGAGTGCAATGGCACGATCTCAGCTCACTGCAACCTCTGCCTCCCGGGTTCAAGCGATTCTCCTGCGTCAGCCTCCTGAGTAGTTGAGATTACAGGTGCATGCCACCATGCCTGGCTATTTTTTGTATTTTTAATAGAGACAGGGTTTCACCATGTTGATCAGGCTGGTCTCAAACTCCTGACCTCGTGATCTGCCCGCCTCTGCCTCCCAAAGTGCTGGGATTACAGGTGTGAGCCACCGCACCCAGCCAGGATTTTTTCTTTTAAGGAAAATAATTTGAGATAATTTTCCCCAAAAGCAAACTCAGTACATACAGATGGCGTGATCCTAGATGGAGGGTTGTTCATTTTTTCCCAAGCCTTCCTTCCAGAGCAGGCCACCATTTACACCTCCATCTGACCATTCTGAAATGGTCTGACATGGCAGACAGCACTCAAGGTCACTGAATATTGAACACCCAGGTGAGCCACAGAACCACAGGGCAGCCACTGTGGCAGGATCCTGAGGCTGTCTGCACACCCTGAAGTCTTCTCTCATCCTGGTCCCCACAGGATGCCAAGCAACCTGTGTCAGGAATTCCCTACACTCTAGCTTCTGTGGCTTTCTGGCCATTTGGGCAGTAATCAAGTTAAGGGCCATTTGGGACAAAGGGATATTTCAGAACTTTCCTCCAGCTTCTGTGGTCTTAGCATTCTTCTGTGGAAGCACACAGGGGATTTGGAATCATGGAACTACACTTGGCTTTGAGCCTGGTGGTTATACCAGTGATGTTTCTATGGAAACAGATATTGGAAGAGGCAAACACATAGAGTTTTAAATAATTTCAACTCTTACCTTCTATCTCCCTCTACAGCTGCTCTGGGGAAAAAAGAGTCAATCCTAAAGCAGGCACTTTCAGGAAACAACTGGTATCTTCATAAAGCCTGTCCAAGCTCCACTTCACGCTACTCATTTGAAAATAAAGAGACGTCGTAATGGCCTGGGTTGGGGGAAGTGCTGGAGATCCGGGTCTACCCTGCCCGGTAGGCTGCTCACAGGTGGCCTAGTAGCCAAAGGCTTTGGATGCTAAGTGTCACACTCCAAGTGATGGGTCCGGATGCTAAGGGTCACACTCCAAGTGATGGGTCCTCACTGCTGGAGCCATCAGCCCTGAACAGTGAGTCAGGCTGGTCTTGTCACACGTAGTTATCCATGGTGCCCTGGATGGCCAGGCTGGGGCCCCAGGCAGATGCAGACCATGGTCCAGGCAGGGCAGTGGAACTCCACAAGGGCCGTTGGTTGGTCCATTACCCATGGGCTGCCTCCGTTAGTCTGGCCAACTCCTCCTAGGGAGGGCCGCAACCCGTCTGAAGTTCTGACCATGTCATTCTCCTGTTTAAAATTTTCCCCAGCAGCTAAAGGATAAAGTCTGTACTCCTTAGCTCAGCTCAGGAGGCCTTTGATGATCTGGCCTGCTTGCCTCCCTAGCCTTATTTCTCATAGCCCCCTTCCTCGTTCCTTGTGCTCAGCTACCCTGAGCTATTGTTACCTCTCCGAAGCATCCCACTCTCTTCCTCTGTGCCTGCTCACCTTCTACCCAGAACACCCCCCTTTCCACCCCCAATATGCCATCTTCATATGTGAAATCCCTGCTTGACCTTTGAGAGGCAGCTTAGAAGCATCTCCTCCAGTGGCCTGTGGACCACATGGGCTGCCTGGACGGACGCCTGTGTCCTGTGCTTCCGCCTCACACTGTTCACCCTCATTCTGGTCACAGAACTGGTCATTGTCTGTCTGTGTGCCGGTCCCCTCTTGTCTGTGACCTCCTCAACGGCCATGGCCATCTGTGTGTCCCCAGCACCCACCACGAGGGCCTGGCTCAAAGTAAGTATTCAGTAAATATTTATTGACTAAATTATTCCCTCCACCTGGAGTTCTCCCCATGCCTCCATATGTCCAATTTCAACCCATCTGTCTGGGCCCATTAAGCCGGCTTCTCGAAGAAATATCTTTGCCGAGTTGCAATTTAATTTAATATTACACCCTCACCTTTTGTCAAGAGCCCACTTCTGGGGCTGAGGCTGCCAAGTGAAGTATGATTCAGCATCTACTACGAAGGATGTTGTTCAGTTTGTGTCCCTGAGATAAAGATCCACAGGATAGGTCCTCATGGAACTGAGTGCCAGGAAATGGGCTGTGCTCTCTCCCTGAACTTGTATCTACTTCCTTCCTTCCATCAGGCAATCGTAACTGGATAAGCCCCTCTGTTTTCTTTTTAACCTTGACTGCCAGAAAGTTGGAGCCAAATTCAACACTCAGCTGCAATAACCATCTTATCTCGAGGATTATCTCACCTTCTGATCATTCATCTTTATTTTTAACTGTCCTGTTGTATTTAGGCTTTTGTTGTGTGCTGTCTTGAGCCCTCTGGGAGAGGAGGCAAGGTGTAAATTCTAGATTAAGTTATTAAAACAAGAACTTCAGGCGAGATTTAATTGGAATGATATGCCAGAGAGACATTTTAAGGGTGTCCACAGCCACGCGCCTTCTGGCATGGATCCTGGCCCAGCCCCGGCTCGGCTCTGCAGTCAGCATCGTGGGCACAGATGTGTTTGGGTCCAGTGTACGGACAGAGTGGCTCTGCCAGCCACAGCCGCAATTCTGGAACATCTTGTGTGGAAAGGCGTGCTGGATTTGTGAGAGATTGCAGTTGATTTCATCTTCCTTGTTGGCTTCCCTTGTGTCTGTGGGCGGCACGTGGGGCCACCCAGAGGCCCATTAGGACACAAATCACAAAAGACAGAGCACCAGGGCCAGCCCTGAAGCTGGAATTTCTCCATCTCTACCTGTCCAGGAACTCTTCAGGGCATGGGCTGTTTGCTAGAAATTCTCAAGTGTCGTGAACAGAATGATTAGAAACTTGTGTGACATCCTGGCTTCTTCTGACCACTGTATTTGTCTTGTTAAAGCCATTTTTGTTCCTGAGCAAAAAGAGCCTTTAAATTTTTATTGTTTTTAACCCAATGCCACACATCCGTGTTGGCAGAAATACAGGCTGCAATCCCCATGAAGACGTTCCCTCTTTTCTGTGGGTAAACTCCAACCAACCTACCTCTTGGTAGGTGGTTCATCATCAGGGTGCTCCTTCAGCATTTATGGGATACCCATTGTCTGCCACGCTCCCTTACATACTGCATGTCTGATGGGCAAGATTAGACATGTCCATAAAGGGTGGTGTTACCAGCTTGCTGCTGGTAGGTCTGTGATTGGTGCTGTCAGAGAAACACACAGGCGTGAGCCAGGCATGGTGGCTTATGCCTGTAATTTCAACACTTTGGGAAGCCAAGGCAGGAGGATCACTTGAGTCCAGGAGTTCAAGACTAGCCTGGGCAACATGACGATACCCCATCTCAAAAAAAAACAAAAGAGAGAGAAACACACACAGAATAGGTTGTAAAAAACAGCAACAGCACCCTCTTGATGGCATTTGCCTCCAAACACTTGGTTTTAAGTTTGAGTTACTGTGCTGAGACACTGGGCTTAATTTTCTAAAGTATGAACTAAGATTGAATCTGGGTTAATGTCTCTCAGAGGGCAAAGAAGTGAGAGAGAATATGCATTAGTCACGGTCTGCTAGGTTTTGCTGTAGTAACAACAACAACAACAACAAACCCTCACTGGATTAAAGCAATAAATGTTATTTTCTCATCGCAACACTTGTCCACTGAGGACCAGCTGCAGCTTCCCCCATCCATGGTATCCTCCCCCTGGGACACAACTGGTGGCAAAAGGAAAGAGTGTGTGGCAAGGTGTGCACTGGCTTTGAGCTTCCACCCCAGAGTATCACATGTCACTTCTACTCATATCTAACTGCCAGAATGCATCATATATGTCCATGCCCAAGTTTAGTGAGTCAGGGAAGAGCAATCCTACTGTGTGCCCAGAAGGAAAGGGAGAACCAGGTATTGCTGTTCAGTCATGATGGCTACAATAGCATATTCCCCTGGCTGTACAAATATCATCCCATTCACTAGAACGTGAGGTCCATGAGAATACAGGGGGAGGGAGGGTTGTGTTTTATTCACTGCTATATCCTCAGCACCTGAAAAAGTACTTGGCACATAGTACATACTCAATAAATAATATTAGTTGAATAATTGAGAAAACACACCTTAGAGCAATCTTGTTAGATCTATGGGCTATTCTCTGAGAAATTTTGTACCTGTTCTGCAGACTCTACTGCCAAATCACATCCTAATCCATCACTTCTGTCTGTCTCCACTGCTGTGACTGGGGTCCATACCACCATCATCTCTTATCATCTGCCATTCCAGAGTTAGGGTACGATGAGGCAAGCCTACAGGTGGTACAAGATGAACAAGTGGTGTGGTGAATAAAGAGCCTTTATTGTTGAAGCCACTGAGTTGTTTGGTGGTGGTGGATGTAACCATAGCTTTCCAAGGCAGACTCTAGCTCATTGCTCCTTCCAAGTCATTCTCTGCATGGCCGACTGGCAGATGGAGGGATCTTTTTCTTTTTGTTTCTTTTTATTTTTGAGATATAATTCACATGTTATAAAATTCAGTCTTTAAACGTATACCCTAGTAGTGTTTAGCATAGTCATAAAGTTGTGCAACTATCACCACTATCTTATTTGAAAAAAAATTTTGTCACCCCAAAAAGAAACCTTCTTTCTTTTATCCATCACCCCTTCTTTTTCTTTTTTTTTTTTTTTTTTTTTTTTGAGACAGAGTCTCACTCTGTTGCCCAGGCTGGAGTGCAGTGGCACAATCTTGGCTCACTGCAAGCTCTGCCTCCCGGTTTCACGCCATTCTCCTGCCTCAGCCTCCGGAGTAGTGGGGACTACAGGTGCTCGCCACTACGCCTGGCTAATTTTTTGTATTCTTTAGTAGAGATGGAGTTTCACTGTGTTAGCCAGGATGGTCTCGACCTCCTGACCTCATAATCCGCCCTCTTCGGCCTCCCAAAGTGCTGGGATTACAAGCGTGAGCCACCGCGCCCGGCCCATCACCCCTTCTTTTCCCTTCCTTCCAGCCCCTAGCAACCACTCATCTATTGTCAGCCTTTATGGATTTGTCTATTCTGGACATTTCATGTCAATGGAATCAAACAATCTTTGGCCTTTTGTGCCTGGCTTCTTTCACTTAGCGTAATGTTCTCAAGGTTCCTTCATGTATCTGCACTTTATTTCTTTTTATGGTTAAGTAATATCCCCTTATTTTAATGTATTGCATTTTGTTTTTTCATTCAACATTTAATAGATATTTTGGTTGTTTCCACTTTTGACTATTACGAATAATGCTTAATATGAGCATTCATGCACAAGTTTTTGTGTGAACATATGCTTTTAGTTCTCTTGGATATATACCTAGGAGTGGAATTGCTGGGCTACATGGTAACTCTGTGTTTAACATTTTTAGGAATGGCCAATTTTTCACAGTAGCTGCATCACTTTACATTCCCACCAGCAATATATGAGGGTTCCAATTTGTCCACATTGCTGCCAATCCTTGTTATGTATCTGCCTTTTTGATTATAGCCATCTTAGTGAATATAAAGTGGTTTCTGGTGGTTTTGATGAGAATGACTATCAAATGACTAATGACTAATGGTGCTGTGTCTTTTTACATGCTTATTGGCCATTTGTGTATCTTTGTTGGAGAAATGTCTATTCAGAGACTTTGCCCATTTTTAATGGAATTATTTATCTGTTTGTTATGGAGTTGTAAGAGTTCTTTATATATTCTAGATACTAGGCCCTTGTCAGATATATAATTTACAAATATTTTCTCTCATTCTGTGAGTTGTCTTCGCATTTTCTCAATAGTGTCCTCTGACACATGAAAAATTTTAATTTTGATGAAGTGCAATTTATATATTTTTTCTTTTATTATTTCTGCTTTAGGTGTCATAGCTAAGAAACTATTGTCTGATCCAAGGTCATGAAGATTTACACTTACGTTTTCTTCTAAGAATTTTATACTATTTGTTCTTACATTTAGGTGTTTGATCCATTCTGAGTTAGTTTTTGTACATGGTATGAGGCAGTGATGGAAATTAATTATTTTGCATGTGGATATATAGTTGTGCAAGCACCACTTGTTTGTTTTTCTGTTTGTTTGTTTGTTTTGGTTTTTTTGAGATGGAGTCTCACTCGGTCGCCCAGGTGGGAGTACAGTGGTACAATCTCGGCTCACTGAAAACTCCTCCTCCCAGGTTCAAGCAATTCTCCTGCCTCAGCCTCCTAAGTAACTGGGATTACAGGCGCCTGCCACCACGCCTGGCTAATTTTTGTTTTTTTAGTAGAGACTAAAAAAACAGGCTCTTGGCCAGGCTGGTCTCAAACTTCTGACCTCAGGTGATCTGCCTGCCTCAGCCTCCCAAAGTGCTGGCATTACAGGGGTGAGCCACCGCCGCTGGACACCACTTGTTGAAAAGAATATCCTTTCCCCATTGAATAGTCTTGTAACCCATGTTGAAAATCAACTGACCATAGATGTGTAGTTGTATTTCTGGATTCTCAATTCTATTCCACCAATCTATATGTCTATCCTTATGCCAACACCATGCTGACTTGATTATTGTAGCTTCGTGGCAATTAAAATTGGAAGTGTGAGTCTTCCGACTTTTTTCTTCTCTTGCAGGATTGTTTTAGCTATTCAGGGTCCCTTGAGATTCCGTATGATTTATAGGATCAGTTTTTTCATGTCTGTAAAAAAGGCTGTTGGGATTTTCATAAGGGTTGATTTGAGTTCGTAGATAATATGGGGAGTATTGCCATCTTAAGAATATTGTCTTCCAATTCATGAACATGGGCTATCTTTTCATTTATTTAGGTCTTCTTTAATTTCTTTCAGCAATTTCGTTTTTTTTTTTTTTTTTTTTTTTTTTTTGAGACGGAGTCTCACTCTGCTGCCCAGACGGGAGTGCAATGGTGCTCACTGCAACCTCCACCTCCTGAGTTCAAGCAGTTCTCATGCTTCGGCCTCCCAAGTAGCTGAGGTTACAGGTGTCCACCACCATGCCTGACTAATTTTTGTGTTTTTGGTAGAGACAGGGTTTCACCATGTTGTCCAGGCTGGTCTTGAACTCCTGACCTCAGGAAATCCACCTGCCTTGGCCTCCCAAAGGGCTGTGATTACAGGCATGAGCCACCGCACCCAGCCTTCTTGGTGGATTCTTTAGAATTTTCTACCCATAAGATTATGTAATTTGTAAATAGAGAGTTTTACTTCTTTCATTCCAATTTGTATGCCTCATATTCCATTTTCCTGAATAGCCAAGAAATTGTCGAATAGATTTTCAACCTACTTATATCTTTGAATCAAAAGTGAGTCACATATCCAACAAATATAATCAAATCATGTTTTTTTTTAATTCATTCTACCAATCTCCGCATTTCAATTGGAGTGTTTAATCCATTTTATGTAATTACTAGAAAGACAGGATTTACATCTGCCATTCTGGAAGATCCTTTTTTTTTGAGGCAGAGTCTCACTCTGTTGCTCAGGCTGGAGTCAGTGGCATGATCTCGGCTCACTGCAACCTCTGCCTCCTGGGTTCAAGCGATTCTCCTCCCTCAGCCTCCCGAGTTGCTGGGACTACAGGCATGTGCCACCATGCCTGGTTAATTTTTGTATTTTTTAGTAGAGATGGGGTTTCACCATATTGGCCAGGCTGGTCTCGAACTCCTGACCTTGCGATCCACCCACCTTGGCCTCCCAAAGTGCTGGGATTACAGGCATGAGCCACCGTGCCCAGCCAGATATATTTTTTAAATGCACAACATATCTTACTATTTTGCACTTAAAATTCTCCAATTTAAAATAAAACCCAAATTTCTTACCTTGCTACAGGTCCTATACAATCCAGTCTCCGCTCTATATCTGACTTCATCTAGTTCCTCTCCCTGTGCTCACCCCACTTTAGCCATGTGGGCCTTCTGTCTGGAGCTCTAACACTCCCACTTTATTCCCAACTTTGTGCCTTTGCATTCATGATTCTTCTGCCTGGAACGCTCTTCCTCCAAACCTTTTCATGTCTGACTCTTTCCTGTCATTCAAATCTCAGCTTAAATGCCACCTCCCTGATCACCAAATCCTTAAATGTCCCCCAAAATTCTTTCTCACCTCCCCTATTTCTCCATCACATTGCTTATTCCTCATTCTCTCATCTATTTTCTATCATCCACTAGAATGTGAGCTCCATGAAACAGGGCCCTTAACTATCTTACTCAGAGCTCTTTCTCCATGGCCTCCCACAGAGCCAGACAGGCACATAGCTCAATATGTGGTTGAATGGATGAGTCAATGAAAGAACAAAGGAAGGCATGCATGCATGAATGGATGGATGGACAAGCTTCCCTGGCGTGATTCTTGTCAGCCTTGACAACAGCTGACCAGGTAATGCGGTTGCTCAGTAGCTGGATTGAATATTGGATGAATATGTTGATACTAAAAAGAAACATAAGTAATGTTTCAAAGGTGAAGAGGAAGTTTTGTTGTTGTTGTTGTTTAATGATTTCAAAGAGAAGCTAGACTCGTGGTTCTCAATCCTGGCTACATCACCCAGAAAAGATCTTTTTGAAAATACTGGCCCAGGTCACATGCCTCAAAATATCTGATTTAACTGGCTTAGAAAGGACCCTTTGCATCAGGAACTTTTTTAAGTTGCCGTGGGTTCTGGTGTGCAGCTGGAGTTGAGACTCTCTGGTCCAGACTCTCACAAATCTCTAGGAAGGGCCCAAGACTGTACCTGGGATACCAGGGTGATAAATAGACTCAGGACAATAAATTTTTAAGACTAGAAAGTAAGAGAAGAAAAGGCTGAATCCAGAAAATCTGAAGTCCAGATGGTCCCTGCCAGCCAGAGAAGGTGATGATGACAAAAGAATCGCAGACTCAGAGAGAGGCCCACCTGGGGAGTTCGTGTGTGCAGACCCCAAAGAGCTACGCGGACCCTCTGGTATCATATTTTTCTGAAAATCCTTGTGTTAGCATTTGAACAATGGTTTCCCCAGTGGAAGAGAGAGAGCAAGGAAGAGGAAAGAAGGAAAAGCTATGAGGTTTCTATTTCTGCAGCATTGTTCATTGCAATGGGAAGACAGAGGGTGAGCAAGTTCCACACCAGAACTTTAGGCAGTTTTGTTTGTAAGTACTCTACAATCGCAAGGAAACCACCGGCCACAGAAACCAACAGGGAAGCAAAAGGACAAGGGAACCACAGTGTCCGGGCACCTCAGCACTCACGGTGGCTCGGAAAGGAACTGCCAGACCTGCGGTGGGATGTTCATTCTTTTCTGCCCTCGTTTAGCTTGAAGTTTCTCCCTAAAGCAATAGTGGATTAAGCTTCAAATATTAAGTCATTTTGTCCTTGACAAAGGATGAAACATTTAATGTGCCCCAAAGATGCTCAGTTCATGTCACAGGAGGCTGAGACAACCTGTGAACCACCCCCAAAAGTTCAGGGGACAGCAGCCAGAAGAAACACAATCATTGCTGGTCCTGCCCAAATCTCCTTTCCCAGCCCACCCACCCACACTCTTGCCCTTCTCTGGACTGGTACCCCAACTCCAGGCCTACCCCACTCACATACAAGCACTCAATAGTAAGCAAACACATACTATAATAATAACAGTGTCTCACATTTCAACAGCATGGCAAAGTTCACAAAGCACCTTGACATCCCCATTTTAGAGACTCATCAGAGGAAACTGAAGCTGAGTAGGTGACCTGACTGGCCTGAGATAACCTTGCTTGCTACGCATGAGAACTGGAACCCGGCCCAAGCCTTGTGGTATTGGATGAGTCAGTATCCCTTCCACTGGGGTTGATCCATTCACACTTCCTGCTTCTTTTTGCATCAGTCCCTTTGTTTTCTTTTTCTTCATTGATGCTTTCAAAATTATTAGCATCCAATTGCGCATAATGTTCTCTTATAAATGCTTAAATCTCTTTCACATCTGTGATTATCTGGTTGATGGTTCATGAGAGTGAACAGATATTCAAATCCAGCAAGTTTAGATCTGAGAGCATCACCTTCCAGTCCAGCTTCATCCTTAGTACTAGATCTACTCAGCCTTCTTCTAGGATTTCAACAAAGCTGCATTGTCTTAGGAGTAACAATAGCAAAAATAATCATAGCAACAGCTTTTCTTGAGTGCATGCTACGTGCTAAGCACTGTTCCAAGTGGTCATTCAATCTTCACAACAACCCCATGTGGGAATTACCATTATTATCCCCAGTCTACAGATGAGGAAACTGAGGCACAGAGGGGTTAAGTAACATGCCCATGGTCACACAGCAGGTAAATATACAGCATGTAGCCCTTAGTGGTTAAGCAAGTGGACTCTGGAGTTAGGCTTAACTCCAGATCCCAGTTCAGCCACTTACTGTGTGAAGTTAGGTTAGTGGAGTGGGTTGAATTGTCATTCCTCCTAAAAGATATCTGCATCCTTACCCCTGGACCTGTGAAATGTGGCCTTATTTGGTAAAAGTGTCTTTGCAGATGTCATTATGTTAAGCATCTTCAGAAGAAATCATTTTGGATTACCCGGGTGGGCCCTAAACTCAGTGACAGGTGTCCTTATAAAAAACACACACAGAGGGACACAGACACGGGAGAAGGCCATGTGGAGATGGAGGCAGAGTGATGCAGCCACAGCCTGGAATGCCTGGAGCCACTGGGAGCTGAAGACACGGCAGGATTCTTGAGCCTTCAGAGGGAGCACGGCCCAACAGACATCTTGACTTTGGACTTCTGGCCTCCAGAACTGTGCAAGGATTAATTGTCTATTGTTTTAAGCCACCCAATTTATGGTAGTTTGTTACAGCAGCTCTAGAAAATGAATATCATTTCTGAGGGCTTCATCCTTAAAATGGGCATAGATAGGAAAAGCATCCACCTTATGGAGCTTTGGGGAGGACTAGAAGGGATGCCTGTAACACTTGTCCACACCCGGTGCCTGGAGAGCACTTGATGAAGGTTAGCCCTCATACAGAGCATCATTTATTACCTGGCCTTTGGCTGCCCTGCCCTGAACCCTTGCAGAGCCCACGGAAGCCAGCCCTTCACGTTGCCATCTTCTTGTGTCTGACTCATTGCCACTGGGCCCCCAGAGCCTAACCCAGAGCATTCCTGGCTCAGGAGTCTCAGAGGAATCAAATCTGACTCCCAGACGCAGGCTGCAGAGCCCTCTCTGAGCCATTATTACCAGGGCTGCCAGAGCGAGACTGTGAACATCCACGCATGGCCTTTTAATATTTCGCCCAAGAAGTCATTTTCTTCCATGATTCAGACACAGAAGACTTGAAGAATTAGAGTGAGAAAGGTACTCAGGGCCTGCATGATTTCTGCCGATGGGCGTGGAGGATTTTCCTGTGTCTGTTCAGGCTCTTTCTTTCTTATCTGCGTCTTACAGCAGACAGGAAGCTGGCTGACAAGAGATTGCATGTCCATACCAATTATTAAAAATATATGGCAGGCTTCTGGAAATACATTCACGTGCCAAGGAAATAGAATGCACTCACCAGCCCAGGCCCCTGCACTGTGGGCTTTGGAGGAACAATGCGGCAGCTGTAAACACAATGATACAAGGTTTTGGACCAGATTCTGCCACCTCCCAGCTGTGTGACCTTGGGTGAGTGACTTACCCTCTCTGAGCCCCAGTGCCCATAGGGGAAGTTCATTCCTCCCTCACAGGTTTACTGCGAGCGTTATTAACTGAGATAACATGTTCAAGTACCTAGTTCTGAGCCTGGCACATAGAAGGAGGTCAATCAGTGTGATTTCTGTTTCCACTCCCTGCCCCAGAATTTCCTGACTCCATAAGAAAACTGACATAACTACCCTGCCAGCCTCCCAGGTCCTGAGGTGCACTGCTGCCAAGAGCAAACGTGCCGGATAGATGTACACCTTCCAGTGCACTTCCACGGCCATCACTCATTTAATCCTGCAGACTGCTGCAGAGAGCGTTCGGTTTCCATTGTGCAGGGGAGCACCTGGAGGGCTCTGAATCACACAGGTGGTAAGTGGGGCTCAGAGGTGAGAAGCCAGGCCTGCTAATCCCCAAAGCTAGGCTCCTTCATACCCCATGCTCACTCTCAAATGAGCTGATGGATGGGAAATTGCTCCTTAAGCAACAGAGCTCTATCCCAGCCTGAGGGCTGGACTGTTGTTATCTCCAGCACCTGTCTGTGATCAAGGCTCTTTGCTACCTTTTTGTCCATGTGTATTGTCCTCACTTCCCCCTTCTAGGCATGAGCTGGTTGGATCAGTCTAATTAGGCTCATTCCAAGGCAGTCTGTGAACTTGCCGCATGTGTGGTTAAAATGCATGCATGCTCCCACTCCCATTTCCCGTGTGGCTTCTCACGCTCCACGCTCTCTGCCCCACCCACACTCGCTGGCTCGCACATCCAGGTGGCACTCAGCACAGCCTATCCTCTGTTTTGAAGAAGGCTTCGTGGAGCTCAGGTGCACCATAGAGCCACTAGAGAGACCTATGTCATTCATTCATCTGCCAAACCCACATTTACTGGGCACCCAATATGTGCCAGATGCTGGAGCCACAATGAGGGGTTAGGTGCAGCCCCTGCTCTCAGGACTCCCCCAGTCCAGGGGGACAAGTTAATTGACAATGGCAGTGTAGGTGGTAAGTGCTAGAATAGCTCTGCCTGGGGCCCTGTGGGAACGCAGAGGAGGTGGCTGCTCATCCTGCCTCAAGAAATGTTTCACAAAAAAAAAAAAAAAACAAAAAGAGGAGAAGAGGGACTTTTCCCCCCAAGTCTTCAAAGAACAAATAGGATTTGGATAAAGAAAACAGAAGCTGTACAAAATAGTTCATCCTTTCCTGAAAACGTTAAACAGAGTTACTATTAAGACCCAGCAAGTTCACTCCTAGGTATACACACAAGAAAAATGAAAACATCTGCTCAAAAACATAGACACGAATGTTTATGGGAGCGTTATTTAGAATGCCAAAAAGTGGAAACAACCCAAATGTTCATCTGCTGATGAATGGATTAACAAAATGTGGTCTATCCACACAGAGAAATATTACTCAGCTGCAAAAAGAATGAAGTACTGACGCATGCTACAACGTGGATGAACCTTGAAAACATTATGTTCAGTGAAAGAAGCCAGACGCAAAAGGCCACATATTGTATGATTCTGTTGGTGTGAAATGTCCCAAACAGGCAAATCCATAGAGACAGAAACTAGATTAGTGGTTGCTTAGGGCTAGGGAAGGAGAGATGGAGACTGATTGCTAATGGATATGGGTTTCTTTTGGGGGTGATGAAAACTATGAGATAGTAGTGCTAGTTGCACAGCATTCAGACTATATTAAAAACTACTGAATTATACACCTAAAATGGTTTAAATTGTGAATTTTGTGCTATGTGAATCTTACCTCACTTTCAAAAAGAAAAAGACAGGAAAAGATACATAAGGACATTCCAGGTAAAGAAACCGTGAAAGCAAAGGTAGAGAGAGGGGACATGCTCTTGGAGAACAGCAAGCGTCCAATACTGGAGCATGATGCACTGTATTTTTCTTCTGTGGCTTCACAGCTTTAGAAGGCTAAATGATTGTCAGGTCCAATACCTGTAGTATCTGTATCTTGACAATCATTTGTATCTTGGTATCAGTCACTGTAGTATCTAAAGTGACTTTAGAAGGTTTATTGGACAACATAGAAGTTTTGCCAGGTCTTCAAAAGATGGGTAGAACCTCAAGGAGTCGATATTCCAGGTAGATGAAACCCCTTGAGCAGGAAAATGAAGGGTGTATCTGGAGAAGAGTTCAAGAATTGATTGGATCTGGCAGCTTACAGGTAGAAAGTAGATGCAGGGCTGGAGGGAGCTTGAACTTTAACCTGGAGGCACTAGAGAGCCATATAGGAAACTCAGCAGTGGAGAATGTGATGAGCTCTTGATAATGCCTACTCTAGTTTTCAGATAATATTAGGAAATTTTTAATTTTAATAGATATGATAATATCGTGGTTATGTACATTCATGCTGAAGTGTCATGGAGTCTGCAATTGATTTTCAAACAGTTTATGGGGGAAAGTGTGCACGTGTGTGTGTGTGAGAGAGAGAGAGAGAGAGAAGAGAAGAAAAGGAGAGGAGAAGAAAGGAGAGGAGAGATGGGAGAGGGAAGGGAGAGAGGAGCAGATATGGCAAAATGTTAGCCATCATTGATTCCTGGAGGAGAATACATAAGGGTTCGTTGCACTGTTCAACTTTTCTCTATGAGAAAAAGAAAAAAAAAAATGAGAGTGGGAGAGACAGACCACTCTGAGAGAGGGACAAGCTCAGGAGGTGGTACAGTGAGGGGGCAAGACAGAGTGAGCCCTGAAGGGCAGGGCCAAGATACCCCATTGGTGAGATGCCTCAGAGGCCCAAGCCACAGGGCTCAGGGTGGGTGAACGTGGCTAGGGACATGTACAGGCACAGTAGCCCAATGACTCTGTAGCTTCCAGCCCAAGGGTCCAAGAGGACCCTGGTGCCTAGAATAGAGCTTGAAGGCAGCAGAGGAGGAGAAGGAGCCCCCAGGCAGGGCTGGTTTTGCTTCCTCCATAATTAACGATTGCCTGTGTGACTAGGTGTTGAGTCATAGAATTTCAGAGCCGGAAATGACCCAAGAAATCTAAACAAATCTCTCATTTTCCTGATGGGGAAACCAAGGCATAGATTTACCTGGACTTCCAGGGTCAGATAGGTGACTAATGGTAAGCTACCAGTTTAAACCGTTCCTACAAACATCCTGGTGACTGTCCACAGCAGAAGTGACCTGAGGAGACACCAGTTTGCTCTGCCCTTCCTTGGTGAATCTTTGAAACCTTTTCTGAGTGCATGTGTCATCAGGCAGCTGCTGCTTGGGTGGGCTGCCACAGGGGGTTTCGCTCGGGCCAGGCACTCGCTGGTCTAGGGGCTTTATACGTATCGGGCCATTTAATCCTCAATCCTATGAGAGAGATGCTATGTCTCGCCCCATTTTACAGATGGTAATGATAAGGTTACATGGTGGCCACAAGGTCACATCATTTGTGAGTGACAGAATTGAGATTAGAGTTCAGGCAGCCTGGCTCCAAAGCTGGCACCTTTAACCACCTTGCCACCCACCATACCCCCTATCTCCTAGTCGATTGGACTTCCCCACATTCTCAGTGACTGACTGATGAATGATGTGTTTATTGTCCAGGGAGAGGATCACCAGGTAATTCTGGCCCCAGCCTCATTGGTATATCCGCAGTAAGTCAAGGCCTATTTATTACTCATAGAGTATTTTGGGGGTCCATGATAAAGAAAAAATGCAAAACTTAATTTCACTTCCCTGCTACACTGCTCATTCTTTTTTAATAACCCTCTCTTATCAGCCTCCTGGCAGCTTTTGCACTTCCTGTGCATGTTAATTACTTTATTAATTACATTGATATCTTTGGTTCTGCCCAGCATTTCTTGGTACTTTTTGTTTGCAACGTGCACCCATTTTGCCTTGTTCATTGGCATATGCGGGCCCAGTTCCCATTTCTAAAAGGGATTCTTTGAGCCTCGGTAAACACATGGCTTTCAATTAGTCGCGCAATCATCATTTCCCATTTTCAAATCAGCCACGTCACTAATAGAGTGTTTTTAACATTCTCCCAAATAGAGGCTCTGTATTGTTAAGTTTCTGACATTGTTCCTCAATCCTTGTTTTCTCTCCACGTCACAGCTCAAAGAACCCCATACCCTAGCACGGAGTGAGATGCTAGACAGTAAGAAGTCTAGGGGGAGGAAACAGGGGAATTGAACCCTGGGGCAGATGGAGACAGGGGTTTGTGAGATGAGGCTAGAGGGTGGCCTTGGACCAGGTCCTGGGAGGCCTTAAATGTGACCTTGAGAAGTACGGACTTTATCCTAAAAGCCAATATCCACCCAAAGTATGTGGTTTACAATATTGATCCCATGAGCTGTCCCAAAATAAAAGGGAATAGAAGACCATAGGGTCTGAAGTTTAAGAAATCCTCAAAACTATGTATCTGCCTCTTGGAAATGTGTAATATACTTTTAGCGTGTTAAAGGCTCTGGAAAGTTCTGCAATTTTATTATTTATTTATTTATTTATTTTGAGACAGTCTCACTCTGTCACCCAGGCTGGAGTGTAGTAGTGTGATCTTGACTCACTGCAACTTCCACCTCCCGGGTTCAAGCAATTCTCATGCCTCAGCCTCCCAAGTAGCTGGAATTACAGGTGCACACCATCACGCCTGGCTAATGTTTGTACTTTTAGTAGAGACAAGGTTTCACCATGTTGACCAGGCTGGTCTCAAACTCCTGACCGCAAGTGATCTGCCCACCTCGGCCTCCCAAAGTGCTGGGATTATAGGCATCAGCTACCGCGCCCAGCCTTGTATGTTTTACTTAATAAATTTAATTTTAATTGTTAATGTTTAAATTAGCACTTCCAAAACTTCTTTGGCCATGAGACCATTAGCCAAAGAAGTTTTAGAAATGGCCAATTTAAAATTTTAGCATAAAATTAAAATATGTAGCATATTTATACTTCCCTATTCTAAGATGTTGAATTCAGGAAATGCTGCTGGAAGGGCCAAGGAGCCACTATGGGTTTTGAGCAGGTGGGGGCAGGCTTAGGTTCTGTTTTAGAAAGTGACACCAGCAGTCGAGAGGATAAGGGGAGACTGGAGGCAGAGGAGAAAACGAGGAGGCCCCAAAAAGTTCCCGCAAGACATAATGAGGATCTAAACCACAGGTTTCATATGTTTCCCTGTTTTCTTTCCATTTTATTTCAAGCTGCATTGTTGTCTTAAAATTGGAAAATCAGTGTTGCTATAATAAATCATAGCACAAGGATTTTACTCAGGCATAAAATCTGAATGAGAAAGCAATCTGCACAGTCTTCCATCTTCAAAAGAAGCGTTTAGCCCAACAGGGTGTTGAAACACAATAGCCATCTGTTTCTGCAAATCCCCAGAGTTTATCGAGGCTTTCCAATCACACAGACCCGGATTCAGGGCCCGGCCCACACCTTTGTAGTTCTATGACCCTGAGCGAGTAGGCTTTGCTGCTCTGTGCCTCAGCTTCCCCGTATAGTACAAAGAGGAAATAATACTTTTCTCACAAAATAGTTTCAAAAATTGAATGAGGTGACATACACAAAGTGCTTAGCAAAGTGCCTGACTCGTGCTGACATAAAAACAAATGTAATTGCCCTTTTGTATTGGCCAGGTCCAATAAGGAACCTCTAAATCTCAGCAGCTCCATGCAACAAGGGTTTACTTCTCGCTCACACAAAGTCCAGCTGTGAAGCCAGGTGGTCTCCAGGGCAGCCGTCTTCCATGAGGCAACTCTGGGCTAGACCACAACACAAGGCAGCAGGCCAGTCTTGCAACAGGTCTTCAGTGCTTCAGCCCACAAGAGTCAAATGTCACTTCCACCCACAGCCCACTGGCCAGACTTAGTCACATGATCTCCCACCCCCACCACCTAATTATAAAAAGGCTGAGAATATGCATGAGCAGATGGGATGTTGGTGGGCATCAGCTTCTACCACTCTACCTTTTCTTTGGTCAGTTCCTTGAGCCTCAGGTTCCTCCTCCGTAAATTAGGGCTAATACTTCCTGTTCTACCTTGCATGGGATTGTTACAGGAGCACATGAGATTATATATGGGACAAATGCTAAGTTGTAGTTAGAGGCAGTTATATGCTCACTGCTTTGCTGTGCCAGAGCTACGTCACCTTCTTTGGTTCACAGAAAAAAATGAACAACTTCAACTTTCCTTAAATCTACATTCCTGTTCTTATTCCCCTGGCCCCATCTTTCCTCTGGATTGCCCACTCCCTTCTCTCATTTGGCTCTTCCCAATGATTACTTGTTGTGAGATCATTAAGGTCGCTATCAGTAGCCTTTGGTAGCCTTTTTGGAATTTCGCACTAGGCTGCATATCCTAAAAGGTCATGAGGGATATGACAAGGAGGTCACAAGCATATTTCTTCCGGGCAGCAGAGGAAAATATTGGCACTTCTGAATCATAGGATGCATGGGCCCTTAGATCTTTGAAGAACACCAAAGAGGTGTGTGTGTGTGCTTGTGCATGTACGTGTATGTGTGAGAACATCACGTGCATGTGTGTGTGACTATTTGAAGCCCCAAAATTCCACAAACGTGAGCATTAACCGTGTAGTCTGCTGAGCTCCGTGCTGTGGTCTGGCTGCCAGCTAACTAAGGCAAGTTCAGGAACAGCCCCGGGTGAACAGGGTACTATGCATGGGAAGGGGGTAACTGTCTTGCCCTGCTCAGATCCCCTTGGAAACCTATAGTTGGCTCAGAGGGCACAACTGCTGTCTTTAACCTCAGAATTGCTGTCCTAGGCTGGGCGCGGTGGTTCACGCCTGTAATCCCAGCACTTTGGGAGACCGAGGTGGGTGGATCACCTGAGGTCAGGAGTTCAAGACCAGCCTGACCAACATGGGGAAACCCCATCTCTACTAAAAATATAAAAATCAGCCAGGTGTTGTGGCAGGCACCTGTAATCCCAGCTACTCAGGGGGCTGAGGCAGGAGAATTGCTGAAACCCAGGAGGCAGAGGTTGCAGTGAGCCGAGATCACACCACTGCACTCCAGCCTGGGTGACAGAGCGAGACTCTGTAAAAAAAAAAAAAAAAAAAAGGGAATTGCTGTCCTAGAGCCAACGGAGGAGCCCCAGAGGACAGAGCCTGGGCCAGTGGCAAAGGTCCCTGAAGTATGGATTTCAGCTCAGCTCAAAATAAGGAAGAATGTTCACATTTAAGTCCAATCTAACCATAAATGAACTGGGCTTCCTTAGAAGGTAGTGAGTGTCTCATCACCAGAGGTAGGCAAAGAGGCTGGACAGTAGGCCCTTGGCAGAGACTGTACCCTAACAAAGAGCCATGAGAAGACACTTGAGTCTCTTCAAGCCCAAAAGTTGTGTGACCCTATAAACTAGAAGAATGTGACCTCAGAAGACTTATATGTGTGTGAGTGTGTGTGTGTATGTGTGTGTATTAAGTTTATAGGTTCATTTCTATATATTTGTTGCCAAAGGGTATATGAGAGATGAGTTGAGAACAGGTTTATAGTTAGAATGAAATTGGAGCATCCTGAGCATCACTGGTAACTCCGTCATCAGAGTAGGATTGCAGGCAGGCAAGAACCTGGCCCAGAAAAATGAGCTCCACTGCAGAGCACAGAAGGGAGGATGCACACTCTCCCATGGCCTGCTGCTACCCAGAGATCCCCACACACTGCCAGCATGGCCACGGCAGCCATTACAGCATCCTATTTTGGAAGAGTCTTTGCAACATTGCACTTTTGTGGCTCCCAGTACGCTTGCCTCTCTGAATGACAACAGGGAAATGAAATGAGTGTATTGTTCTGGAATGCACCACTGTGGGGTGTGCGTGTGTGTGTGTCGGCTCTGTAGTCTTTTGTCTTACTGTGCTCTTGCTTCATACTAAGAACAGCCCTCAAAGCAGGTGACCGCAGCATTTCTCAGAGGAGAACCTGGGGCTCAGGGTGAGCATGTCACAGTCCTGGAGCCAGACCCTGGTTCAAGTGCAAGGCCCGTGGCCATCCGTTACACCAGGGCGCTGTAGTGTGCCCAGGCTGCCTTTAGCCAAGGACACACTGTAAAATCTAAGATGTAGCAGGGAACAGGAGAAGGAACACTTGAAGTTCATCTAGGCAGCAGCCTGCCTTCCTCCGTGTGAGCTGGGAGTCCCAGAATCAGCCAGAGTCCCAGGGAGGAGCATGAACAACAGACAGGGCCCTGAGCCTGGAGTCAAGATGCTTGAGTTTCAGTTGCCCTGAGTTCTTGATATGTGACCTTGGGTAAGTTCCAGCCTGCTCCTGGGCTCAGTATTCTCCCATGCAAAATGGAAGTGAGGCTGATGGCCCTACTAACCTCCTAGGGTGGTTGGGCAGATCTAATGAAACTGAAAACCTTGACATTGAATGCACACACTCAGCTCTAGTAGAGTGGAATAGCTCTGTCCAGGATCCCGCATGCTACAGAGTCTTGATTTAGAGAATCTTCACACTCTAGTTCTGTCACCTCTCCATTCACGCCAAACTGGGCCTGGACTTGACAGCAGGGAGTCATGACGAACAGCCAACCAGGTTGTGCACTGAGTTCTCAGCAGAGCCCTGTGAGAAGGTGATGAGAGACACAGCCTCTGCATGGCCACACCAGGGCTGAGCGGGAACAGCTCAGCTGCTTCAAGGTCTGGACTGGGAGGTCCAAAGGCTGGGTGGGAGGGATGCCAGCCTGGCCAAGGATTGGAGCTGGACAGCTTGGGCAGGGCCCTCTGGGAGCTCTACTCACTTTGGGGGCCACAGATCTGACCCCAAGCCCAAGGCCAGTTACCACCTTCTCCCCCAAAAAGAGGATCCTTGGCCAGAGAAGTCTGGCCAGGGGTAAGATGCAGCTGGGTGGGGCACTTGAGCAGGCACTCCTGGGCCAGGCAGGAAGTATGGGGAAGAGGGCTGCCCTTGCTGGCTCAGGGCCACAATCAAGTCTAATTCAGGGCAGGGCTTCCCATCCTCTTTCACATCACAGCACCCAATATTAGCACAGCACCCGGTGACCACAGAGCCTGCTTGTGGCTGGTGGTGCCTGGCCCACCCATGTGCCCCAAGGCAGAGGAGAGCACTGTCTTAGGGCCCTTATACCCAGTCCCGCCACATGACCAGGGCACACTGTTGGAAGATCTAGATTTGTGGTTTAAAGGTTTGAAGAGGTGTTAGGCAGACCTGGGTTCAAGTCACAGCTCTGCTCTCCTTCACTCCTGTGTAACCTGGAGTGGGTCACTCAGCCTTACGGAGCCTTGTTTAATGTCCCCTAAAATGGGGTGGTGCTAGCACTCATTGCCTGCGGTGATTGAGTGGGTGAAATGAGGCAGTGTGTATAACACACTTAGCAGAGAATCTGGCCCACGGTGAGCAGTTAGTGAATGTGAGGGGGTCAGAGGAGGTACAGATGACAGGGGTGGGAGTGACAGCGGAACCGGAAAGAATCCAACACAGATACCTCCAACACAGGGTAAGTCCTCCTCAAAAAGACAGGAAGGCAGATGTTTGGGACGGTGGATGTGGAGGAGCCCCAGAGGCCTGGAAGAATGGATGCAAACTTCACCGTGCTATGAAGAAGGGTATCCCAGGGCAAGGAAACCCCACAATAAGGGCACCAGGAGGAGAGACGATGGACTGAGTCATGGCTGAGACTGGGGAATGGGGACAAGTCTGGACAGGTGTGGAGGGTCAGATCACAGCATTGGGGGTCCAGGATCATGGGGCCTGGACGTCTTTACTGCAGTCTGGGGAGTCACTGAAGGTCTTGGAGCATGGGATTAGCACAGTGCGGATGATCACTTGGAGGCAACATAGAGGAGGAATGGGATGGGGAGAGACAAGAGAGGAGACCAGGTCCTGACCGAGAGCAAGAGCCTGGGGCAGGAGGGAGGGCAGAGGGGAGAGAACTTCACACAGGTGCACTCACCTGTATGTGACAAGCGGTTGGATGTTGGAGCCAGGGTGAGCATCGAAGACTGAGAAGGGCTGGAGAGACACCAGGTTCCGGTCTTACCTGGGCAGACACTGGGCTGCTTTCTGAGCTAGCCAACCTGGAGGAACAGCAGGTTTAAGGAAGAAGGTGATGAGTTCAGACTGGGAGAGGCTGGGCAGGAGTAGAGGATGCCCCTGGTGGCTGGAGGCAGGGAGCGGGTAGAGGGCCAGCCCGGAGGGCCTGGAAGCAGAGGACCAAATCGGGTCCCCTGCATCTGGCCGCCAGGAGTTCCCTGGAAATGGTGGGGGAGCAATTCAGCAGAACTAGGCTGGAGAGCGGTGGGAGGGGAAGATGATGGATGGGAGTGTGGTCTCCTTTTTCAAGAAGCTCGCTGAAGGGGAAGAAAGAGGGAACCAAGAGGCTGAGAAGCAGAAAGCAGGGAAGGAGGAGTTTCAGGCCAGCGCTGGGCTACGGCCCCGGGCAGGGGAAGGGGGCAAAAGCACACGAGAGAGAAGGTGATCGAGGAAGCAAGTAAGGGCGAGGTGCTTTTCTCTCCCAGTCATTTAGTACTAGGTATAAGTCATACAACTTCTCCAGGTTTAATTGACAGCTCTCAGGATCTTACTGTACCATACTGTGTCTGAGGGACCAGGCTCCTCTTCAGCTCCTTTTGTCTTTGTCTGTCTCCCGTCATCATTCTCCCCATCGTCTGCCTGCTGGGTCAGGGTCCTCGGTGGCCCCCATCCCCCATCTTGGCTCTGCCTGTTGCTGGCCGGTCAGGCTTGTCCCTGGACCACAGGAGGAAAGCAGGGCTCCACTCTCACGACAGAGGCGGTTCAGCCACTGGTTGTACCCACGTGCACCCCCAGGCAACACCATCCTGCTGATTTCTGCCAGGTTGGGGCACAAGGGGTCCAGGCTGCCCCATCCTGCTGAGGGTGGGGTACAGGCAAGAGCCCAGCAACCAGGCCTGGGGCTGTCTGCTCCTGTCTGGTGTTGCTACCACGGAATCACTGAATGTGGGCATGGAGGGGACCTCTGAGGGGAAGGGATTTGCTTGCCTGAGGTCAGCAAGCAGAACTGTCCACTCAGTAATGTGACTTCGACAAAAATCGGGTGACCATGTGAATAGTTTCTTGTCCCACATCAGCTGGGACCTCCTGGGTGTTGAGATCCAGGAAGGATTGTCTCAGACCCCCAAGGCCAAGTCCTGGGGAGGTCCTGAGCCTGCTGGAGACTCCTGCCCTTTCCCAGGCCTTTCCTGTAGGCTCCAGGTCCTGTTCCCGGGTCACAGATGCACAGTGGTCCCCTTACCCCTCAAGCAGTTCCTGAATTTTAGAAGAACTTCCTGAAGGTGAGGAGCAGGCACTTTCCACAAGAGGCATGGCTCTCCCTGGGGACGTCTCATCCGGCTGCCAAAACAGCTGCTAGTTCCAGGTTCTCTTCTGGGCCTGCATTCTCCATCTGTAAGAAGAGAAACCGGATCAGTTCAGAAGCCCCTTCGTGTTTGGAAATGGGGAGACAGGAGGGAGATCAGGGCTGTCACAGTGACTAGAGGACATTCATGGCCTTTAGTACCCAGGGTCCAGGGATTCTGTGCACCCTGCCCAGCACAGAATCGTCCCTCACAGCAAAGAATCACTCTGCCTCCCCAAAGAAGAGTGGCTGGAAGTGCCCATACTGAGAAACCCTGGTGAGTGATCTTACATGTCCCTTCCAGATCTCTGATACTGAGAAAAAAAAAAAAAAATCACCCAAACTTGTAATCATAACATTCTACAAAAAAAAAAAAAAAAAAAATCTTACCTTGAAATGACAGCTTCTAGCTTTGCTGCCTCAGAGGTGCGAGGCTGCTGCTGTGGAGATAAGCAGTCCAGCCCCTGAGGGATCTAGAAGGTTCCTCCCAGCTCCAGCGCTCTGTGGCTCTCTGCAGCAGGAGATAATAACGATGCTTTCCACATTGGGAGCAGGCTTTCCCGTCCCTCCAGCCTGCGAGTCACACCGCACCTCCTTTGATCATCTTGCCAGCCCTGGGAGGTTGTAGATGAGGAAGTTATGGCTCGGAGAGGCTGGGAGACATGTGCAAAGTCACACAGCTGGCAAGAGGTGGACTTGGGATCTGAGCCCAAGGCCCTTTCCCCTCCCTGCCTAGGCATCCTTGTTGGCATCCTCCATGTCCCCCACAAGAGGCCATGTTGACTCACCTGCCTTCCCAGGAAAGGAGAACCATCTCAAGACTCTGAAATGTAGCCTGGAAAGGCCAAACATACCCCCTAACACACGCACACACACCCCCCACACCCTACACCCTACACATACCCAACACACACACCCCCCACACCCCACACATACCCAACACACACACACACCCCCCACACCCCACACATACCCAACACACACACACCCCACACCCTACACATACCCAACACACACACACACACACACACCCCACACACCCCACACATACCCAACACACACACACACCCCCCACACCCTACACATACCCAACACACACACACACCCCCCACACCCTACACATACCCAACACACACACACACACCCCCACACACCGCACACATACCCAACACACACACACACACCCCACACCCCACACATACCCAACACACACACACACCCCCCACACACCCCACACATACCCAACACACACACACACCCCCCACACCCTACACATACCCAACACACACACACACCCCCCACACCCTACACATACCCAACACACACACACACACCCCCACACACCGCACACATACCCAACACACACACACACACCCCCCACACCCCACACATACCCCACACACACACACACACACACCCCACACACCCCACACATACCCAACACACACACACACCCCCCACACACCCCACACATACCCCACACACACACACCCCCCACACATACCCCACACACACACACCCCCCCCCACACCCCACACATACCCAACACATACATACGCCCCCCCACACACAGTCACACAAACTCACATTTACATGCACACCTACACTCACCCCCAGCAGAAAAACCTACCAATTTTAGGCCGGGCGCGGTGGCTCACGCCTGTAATTCCAGCACTTTGGGAGGCCGAGGTGAGTGGATCACGAGGTCAGGAGATGGAGACCATCCTGGCTAACGTGGTGAAACCCCGTCTCTACTAAAAATCCAAAAATTTAGCTGGGCAAGGTGGCGGGCGCCTGTAGTCCCAGCTACTCGGGAGGCTGAGGCAGGAGAATGGCGTGAACCCGGGAGGCGGAGCTTGCAGTGAGCCAAGATCGCGCCACTGCACTCCAGCCTGGGCGACAGAGCGAGACTCCGTCTCAAAAAAAAAAAAAAAAACCTGCCAATTTTTCCACATACTTAAAAAATCAACATTGGAAATGTTTAAAAAAAGAAAAGAGGCAGGGATGGCCCAGGGAGAAAGTTCTACATGCCAGCTTCTGGGAGCTGGGCAGAAGGTGGAAAGCACCCCTCCCTCAAAGGAGCACTGGCCGGGCCGGGCCTAGGAGCCCGTTCCAGCCACAGCGGTGGCAGGAATAAAAGGTCCAATCGACCCCGGCCGAGATCCCTGTGATGAGAGGCGAATCGCGTGGCCCTCTTCACATGCACCCACTGGACTCCACCCTCCCTGCCCAGGCTGTCTCCGCGCCCGGCCCTGACCGCCGTGGCCAGCCCTGCACAGGACGCAGAGAAGACTTGATTGTCAAGGTCTGGTCCAGGGTCAGAAACATACAGAGGAGCCCTGTCAAGTCTGGCCTTGTGCTAAGTCATCACTCTGTCTGTGTCAGAGGCGTGCAGGTGACAAAGAGAATCTGCGTTCTTAACCAGGCTGCTTCTAAGTTGAGAACCAAATGTTACTCTATTGTTTAAAATCCTTTAAGGCCTTGCTGCCCAAAGGGTGACCCCTGGATCAGCTCCTCACCTGGAACTGCTTAGAAATGCAGCATCCCAGGCCCCACCCGGGACTGCGCACCTGAATCTGCATTTTAACAAGCTCCCCAGGCAGTTCGTGCTCACGTTATCGAGTGAGAAACCACGCTGTCCTCTCACTTATCACACTTCAGCCTCTCTGGCCACATGAGGGTTCCTAAAATATACCGATGTCTTTGCATTTCAGGTTCTTTTCCCTTGCCATGCCCTCTACCATGTGTGTTCTTCCCCTAGCTTTTCACATGGCTGGCATTTCTCATCCACCAGGTCTCAGACTAAATGTCGCCACTGCAGAGTAGCCATCCCAGGCTACCTTATCTGAAACAACTTCCCCCATTAGCACCCCTCCAAGGACCCGTAGTTTCCTTTAGGAATATTTATCACCGCTTGTATTCAGAGCTGTACTGTGTGGTTTGTTGAATGCCTGTGTTGAACAGCCCCCATTCCACTGGAATGTACCCTCCAAGAAGGCAAGCACCATGTCAGTCTCATTCACCCTGTACCCCCGCACCAACATGGTGCATGACACACAGCAGGCATGTGACAAATCCTCATGGAGTTGATTTCAAACGAATGAATGTAGGACAAATACAGTCATGAAATGTAGGACAGATAGAGTCATCCCCCAATGACTCAGACTCCCATTAACTACACTGTAAATTAACCCATGGGCTCCCTTCACAAATGGGAAACTGAGGTCTAGAAAAGGGCAGGGATTAGCCCAAGATCACCCAGCAAGTCTGTAGCAGGACCAAGGCTTTTGACCTTTCCGGCCTCAACACCTCCACTCATGCTCCAAGTCCCTGCCTGTCAGTTTGTGCAGCCGGACAAAGCGGGATATTTGCAGGGGGCACTGACCTACATTGTGAGTAATTGCATTATGCAGAGGGACTTTCGGGCCAGCTGCTCTCCTTTTGCCGCACAGATGGGAGAGGCTTTCCCAGGCAGCTTCTGCGTGCCTCCTGCTGAGCAGCAGCCTGACCAGAAGTCAGGTGTGAGCACTTCCATCTTCTGGCCGTCCCAAACCGGTGTGGCCTCACTGCTGGACACGGTGCCCTGCCAGGCAGGAAAGAGCATTTTATCAGCCTGAGTTCAGCTCGCAGCACCAAAGCACAGCCTTCACCCTAAAGCTCTGGGGGCTTCAGGGGAAGCCACTATTGAATGTTTAACGATGAAGTTCTTCCTCCCTCAAAGAAGCACTTTGCAGTTTGTAGAACTGGTTACACCCACTGTCTCCTCCGATTTGACACAATGATGCGTGTGAGAGGAGGGCACATCAGGGAAGGCTCATGGTGAAGGAGGAAGGAGTGCTGCTTTGAGAGTCACACACCCCTGGGTTGAATCTCAGCCCCGAGACTTACTAGCTGGAGATCTTGGGCAAGTTACTTCATCTCTCTGTGCCTGTGTTTCCTCATCTGTGAAATAAGTATAACACCTTGTTGGATTTTTATGACTTAAACAAGATGATGGGTATAGAGTTCCCAACCCAGCAATGAGCACATTATTGTCACTCATGAGAAGGCAGCTCTTGGTGTCCTTATGGCTGATATTATCAGGTGAAGTCAGCCCCCTCTCTCTGAGGCTGCCTCTCATGAGAACTGTCCTGGTCTTACTGGAATGGGAGAGCCATGAGGACAAGGCTCCTGTCTATCCAGGTTATAGCTGCATGCCCCATGCCCAGAACAGTATCTGGCAAATGGTAGTGCTTAACAGTTATTCACTGAATGAATGAATGAATGAATGAATGAATGATTTCTTAGGCAATTGCCAAAGAGAGCAACAAGTAAGAAAGAAAAATAAAGAAAAAAAGCAGCCAGGCACAGTGGCTCACGCCCATAATCCCAGCACTTTGGGAGGCTGAGGCGGGCGGATCATCTGAGGACAGGAGTTCAAGACCAGTCTGACCAACATGGAGAAACCCAATCTCTACTAAAACAAAAATTAGCTGGGCATGGTGGTGCGCGCCTATAATCCCAGCTGTTTGGGAGGCTGAGGCAGGAGAATCGCTTGAACCCAGGAGGTGGAGGTTGCAGTGGGCCGAGATTGCACCATTGCACTCCAGCCTAGGGAACAAGAGTGAGACTCCGTCTCAAAAAAAAAACAATTGAAAATATTTGCAGGCCAGTTATCCAGAGCAAGACAAACATTCTTAGGGCAGTGCAAATGTTGTCCTGCAGAGAAGAAGCCAAAGCCTGGGCTTAGGCCCTGCCCCTGATGTCTGCAGGGTCAGCACCCTGTGCTCGCTGGCCCTGGCCTGCATGGACAGTCCACACTGGGAACAGACCGAGAGCAGTGCCCAAGTATAGCCTGAGTCCTTCCCCAGCAGCCCTCAGCAGCTGCTCCAAAAGTGGGGGAGTCCTCCATGGTGCTTGGAAATCTGGCCTCGTATAAGGCCAGTGGGTGCCTTCCAGAGGAGCCCAAGATGCTACTGACGGCTCCACCGTTTCCAGCCCCACCGAGCTATAGTAGTTCTGTGTCCCCAGCAGAGGGTAATCCACCACCACCAGGCTGGACCCTCCACATGGCTCTTCAGTGCCCTCTAGTGGTGCTTTGGTGCACGACAATGACAAGGAAGCACTGGGGGTTGGGGGGTGGGTAGCCCACCTGGCCCTGCAGGTTGCATGCTCAGGTGCATCTTTCCCCATGTGTGACTGCACAGACCACTGCGAACTCCAGGCCCAGGCAGAATCGGGATGGACTAGACAACACGCACAGCTTGTACAGTCTGCTTTGTGGTTCAGTACGGGAGTCACTTGATTTTCTTCCAGATGCCCATCCCCAGCCTCACAGGAACAGGAACCTCATCACCCCCAAAACTACCCCAACCCCTGCCACTGTGACCTGTGACCTGTGACAGGGAGATGGGGCTGCATAAGGACAACACTAGTGACCAGAAGATTTTTGCAGTTTATTTCTGGATCAGTGCCTGAGTATGGGGAAGGTGGGTGTGGGAGCAGCTCTGCCACCCCAGGACCACTGACTTCTCTGAACTCTCAGTGGGCCCGTGCTTGCTACCCTCCTGCCAGGACTGTGCTTGAAGTTGCTGAGATGGGTGCAGACCTGAAAGGCCAAAGATAAGAATTCAGATTTCAGGATTCAGAGAGGTCAGAGCAGTGAAGGTGGGGCTCGGGGGAAGGGGAGCAGCGAAGAGAAAGGCAAAGGTAGCCAGACTGGAATGCCAGCAGCACAAGAGGAAAGACTGGGCTAGCAGCAGTTCTTTGAAAACTACCTGATGGGTCTTGGTCAACCTGAAGGAACATATGAATCACTGGTGGCAGATTACATAGAAAGCCAAGGAGATCCAGAGCAAGAGGTCAGGCTGACTTGCTCAGCACCGCCTGGAGTGCTGAGCTCCATTCTCAGTGTGTAGGAGTGGTAAGTCTGTAGAGCAGTGGTAAACTCCAGCAGGTTGACCGGCAAGGAGGCCTTGTGGAGGACGGCACAGTGGTGTCCCCTCTCCATAGATCTTCCCTCCTGTGGAAGGTATGCAGACTCAAAGAGAGAGCTTGGAATTATTCTGGGGAACCCCAGGGGAGAGATGAGCCCCAGTAAGTGCAGGTCCGGGAGGAGAAGGCTGTGGCTCAGTGAAAGCACTGTGCACCACCTCACCAGGAGCAGGAGGGACGGGCTCCCTGCCACTGCAGTGTGTAAGCCAGACAAGCCTTGTCAGTTTCCTGTGACGAGCACTTCATCCCATTGAGCAATGCTGTATGACACAACTGATTTTCTCCACACCGAGAATCTAAGACTCCATCATAAATTACTGCTGTTCGTTGTAGAAGAAAAGACATGATCACTGTTAATGGGTTTGCCGTTCATGCATAACTGGAATGGGTCCGTGCTACTGCATTCTGATGTTGGTTTGATTGTCACACATTGGAGAAACTCAGATTCTGCTGCTAAGTCAGTTGGCCTTGGACCAAGCCGGTTCTGTCACCTTAATTAAACAATGAAAGGATGTCAGGAAATCCCCATTGCCCTTAATAAAATGCAGCCCAGCTCCTAAGTGGGTAGCAGTGGGGGGGAAATCTCTACCCCTGGCCACTCTGACTTTAGTTTATGGAGATCACCTCCCCTGGGGTGTTTCTCACGGCAGAGCCTTCAGGAAACCATGTTATCCCCTCTAGCACTCCAGCCCAAGTGTGGACTCAATGCACATGGACCCAAAGAGGTTGAGCTAAGGCTTTCTGTGGCTTGGGACAGCAAAAGGCAAATCAAGTCTGAGAGAACACACAGCAGGATGATCTGGTCAAAAAATGGCCTGAAGCTGCAGGTCCCACCCCTCCTAGCTCCTCCTGCTTCCACGTGGGAGCACCATCTTTCCCCCAGCTCACAGAAGCCCAGGTCACTGACTGCTTCAAAGGCCATGCCTGGAGAGCAAGACCAAAAAAAATAGCTTCCAAACCACACCTAAGATCTGCCTTCTACCCCTGGGTCCCATCAAAGTAACCCTTCTTCCTAGTGATGGACCCTGGGGATGCCCATGCCTTACCCTCAGGAGTGTGGCTTTACCCTGGGCCTCAACAGCACCACTCCATCAGAATATAACATCCTGAACACAGTTATTTGGTGATATACTCTCAGTGGCAAACAGATGGCAAAGGAATCTTCAATTTAGTAAGTTTGTGCTTGACAGTTGTATGGATGTATCAATTCTGCAACTATTTAGTGTCCTATGTAGGACTGAACAAATGAGTAAATATTTGATGTTGTTCGAAGGCAGGGATTCCACTATGGGAGAAGAGTGATGAAAATATGGAATGAGGAAGGCAAGCAAGAACTCGGCAGTGTTGGATCTTATCTAGACAGACAGACAGACAAGTAGGTAGGTAGGTAGATAGATAGATACATACATACATACATACATTATTTTAAAAAGAGCTTAGAAGTAGTGACAACTTAGGAACAGTGAGACCATCAAGTGCCTACATCTTGGTTTCTAAACAACATTCTCCACTAAAAAGAACAAGGACTCCTTGGAGAAATGGTTGATTGCAAGGCTGGGAGCAAGAAAAGTTCAAGGAGTGCTGGAATCATTACGCCAATAAGTAAGAAAGTGCTCAAAAAATTATGGTGATATGTGGAAAAAACATAGAAGGTAGCATGAAGTTGTTTTCCACTGGCCAAATCTGGAAAAATTTAAGCATCAACATGAATAAGACAGCAAAGGATTATAAGACATTGAATTAAACAGGAACGTATTAGGCCAGGCACAGTGGCTTACACTTGTAATCCCAGCAGTTTGGGAGGCCAAGACAGGCGGATCACCTGAGGTCGGCAGCTCAAGAACAGCCTGGGAAACCCCATCTCTAATAAAAATACAAAAATTAGCCAGGCATGGTAACAGGCGCCTGTAATCCCAGCTACTCAGGAGGCTGAGGCTTGAGAATTGCTTGAAACCAGGAAGCAGAGGTTGCGGTGAGTAGAGATCACGACATTGCACTCCAGCCTGGGTGACAGAGACTCTGTCTCAAAAAAAAGGAACATACTGATATACATAAATAAATGGGAGGAAAGGAAACCTCTTCTTTGCAGGAGAATGCCAAGTGTTTAAATAGAATGGTAGAATTGGAAAATCACCATTTTGCAGCTACCAAAGTAATAAATGACTCAGGTAAGAATTATCAATGGTTGCTGAAACCACCAAGTGAACGTCTGTGGGAGAACGGGATACTTACACAGTCTCAAAGTAGCTCCCACAGATTATTTATTAATTACAAAGGGGGAAATGGTACCTTTGAAATGGATATCTGACAGGCATCATGTCAACCAAGTGATCACAGATAACATCACAAAGTGCCAACGCGTCCCCCTGATGTGACTCTTACTTATGTAGGGTTCCTGCCAAGAATGCATAAAACCTGGATATAAAACATTCAGGCTAACCCAAATTGAGGGACTTCTACAAAATAACTGAACTAGATTTTTCAGAAACAATGACAGGAAAGACCAAAGTAGTCTGAAGAATTGTTTGAGATTAAAGGAAACCAAAGACACATAAGTGCAATAATGATCCTGGATTGGATCCTGCATTGGAAAAACCACAGTTGCTTTAAAGGACATTATTAAGCCAATTGGCAAAATGTGAAAATGGATAGTATATGAGATAATATACTGTATCAGTGTTAAATTTTCTGAATTTAGTAAGTGTATGTGATTGTGCAAGAGAATCCCTTGTTCTTAGGAAATATATGCTAGGATATTCAGGGGTGAAGGGTCAGGATATCTGCAATTTACTCTCGAATGGTTCAGAAAAAATTAATGTACCGTAGATATTGTTTCATTCCCTGGGTGTCTTTTTGTCTTGTTGCCACCATCTGGCCAATTATCTCCCAGAGTTTCCCAATTCAAGTTCCTGCCAGAGAGAATGTGCTCAGGAAGGATCCTCTCCATCAACCCTCATTAGGCAGAGCACGTTGTAGGAGGAAACTTCATAGGTATCTGACAAGCCTCTGGATTAGCTGCCTGGGGTCAGGTGCCCGTTCTTTGTTCAGTCAGCCTTGGCCAAGGATGAGTCATGTGGTTCATAACATGGCTGCCACTACTGCTTCAGCAATGGGGCTGTGGGCAAGAGGGTCTCCTCAGAAGGGTTTGGCAGGCCTCAGGCTCAGGCAGGCCAGTATATCCTGTATCTCCAGTTGCACAGAGGTAACCCCAGAGATACCTGAAGACCTCCTGACATAACTTTATACCTCATTCTCACCCTCAGTCTTTCAACAAATATTAGAGGTACCTGCATTGGGCCAGGTTTTGTGTTAGATCCTACGGGCACAGAAGTGACCCAGTTACTACCCTCAGGAGCTCTGACTCAAATTGGAGAGGCATGAATTATGCAGAGAACTGGAGTGCAGAGTTGAATTGCTACCAACAAACCGAAGGCAGTCAATGCTAGTTGAGGCCTGGGCTCCACACCTTAGGAACACAGAGATAGGGAGTCCAAATGGCCCACTGAACAGGGGCATTGGCTATGGCTCACAAGAGGGAAAAGGACTCTCAGATAAGGACCCTGTTGCTGGAAGAGTGTCCTGTGCCATCCCTGCAGTCTCTGTTTTCTCTTTGCACAGCCTGACCCAGCAGGACGGGATATCTCCATCCGCCCTCTCCTGGAGCACTGTGAGAACACCCACATGACCATCTGGCTTGGCATCGTCTATGCCTACAAGGGACTTCTCATGGTAGGTGCAGAGCAGGAGATGGAGTTGGGGGGGACACTTCTCTGTTGGGCCTCTGTCTCCCAGGGGCCTCCATCAATGTAAAAATAAACAGAGCCTCCATGACTAAGCAGTTACTCTCTGTGTACTCAGTGCCTGCCGCATGCTATCTCAGTTCCTGCAGCAACCCTATGAGATAGGTACAAGTAACATCCTTATTTCACTGATGACACTGAGGCTTGGTGTCTTGCCCAAGGTCACCCAGCTGGTAAGCGGCAGAGTCAAGATCTTAACCAGAGAGTAACCCAAAAACTTGTGGCTGTGCCTCACAGCTGTCACTGCACCGCTCCCGGGAAGAGCAGTCTGCTGACATCCAGTGCATGTTCATTTCCAGCATTTCAGCGGATCCTCTCTTAAGCCCATGGGAGGTGGGCGGGATCATCCCCATTTAATAGATGAGGAGGGTAAGCCTCGGAGAGGCTGAATGATTTGCCAAAAGCTACCTAGTAACCTCTAAACTCCAAACCCAGCACTCTTTCCACTTGACTCATCTTTTAAAATCAAAGATCATGCTAGGTGCTATGGCTCATGCTTGCAATCCCAGCACTTTGAGAGGCCGAGGTGGGTGGGTCACCTGAGGTCAGGAGTTCGAGACCAGCCTGGCCAGCATGGTGAAACCCCATCTCTACTAAAAATACAAAATTAGCTGGGTGTGGTTGCGGGCGCCTGTAATCCCAGTTACTCCGGAGGCTGAGGCAGGAGAATCACTTGAACCCGGGAGGCAGAGGTTGCAGTGAGCCGAGATCAGGCCATTTGCACTCCAGCCTAGGCAACAAGAGTGAAACTCCATCTCAAAAAAAAAAAAAAAAAAAAAAAATCAAAGATCACATACGGAGCCACGTTGTGATATGCCAACATGAGGGAGAACTTGAAAGGTCAGCCCCACCGTGTTTCAGCCCAGGTTGATCCTTGAATCTTCTCTCCTATATCCTATATGAACCATGCTTCCACTTAAAGCCCTCCAGTGACATGAAGCTGGTCACTGCACCATCCTCAGATCTTTCCACAGGGAGGTTAAGCCACCCTTCACCCCTGTGTGACCCCACTTAGAGGCCAAAAATGAAGCCTTCTCCAAAAGTCAAATAAACTGGAACCTCTCGTGCTGCTCAAATGCATTCTTACCTGTTGCCGCATCAGAGAAGTGTTAGTGATTGATCCCGTGTCCTTTGAGAGGCCATGCCAGAAGGGCATGTATGAGGACCCTAGGCAAAGATTGGTCCCCACTTCATACCAGTTGACACCCTTTTATGGTTTTCCATAGAAGTTTTTTGAGCTCCCATGCAAGCAACAGGACCACTGGGTTGCAATCTGAGCACAAGGTAATGACCCTGGGGGTGTCCACAGGAGGTACCCAATATAGAAATAGGAACTTAAGGACTGGCCAAAGTTCCTGGGTTTGGACAAGGACACATTCATAGTCACCAGAAGCTTGGAAGAGCTGTCAGCAATGGGTGGCACAGACCTGAGGGCAGAACCGTCAGCCCCAAGCAAAGTTGCTGGAAGGCAGACTCCATCTCCATGTAAAGATGGATTCTTATAACAGGGAGCACTGTCCACAGATGCCATGGAGCCCCTAAGAAGGACAAGCTCCCTGTCATGAGAAAGCATGTCGTGTCAATGACCTGCACTTCCCCCAGCCCTGGTTGAACAAAGAGTGAATCTAAACACTCTCCATGATCCTTCCAGCCTTGATGTTCCTTGATTCTGAGACTCATTCTGTGAAATTAGATTATGGTGACTCATATTGACATCTTTAAACTGGACTTATTTGTAATGTTTTGATCATTCATTATCTTCTCCCACCTACTTCCAAAGTGGTTGGAGATGAGAGATGACTGTATGTCTTCACATGAAGCTAACAGCTTCAGCCAGCTCATGTCAACAAAAGCTATATTTGATAGCGCAGATGCTTTACCATTTAGAATATGCAAGGAACGGTCCCCAGCCTCCTGGCCCTGAAGGTTTATGACTAAAATCCCACTGCCACCCCCCTACTCCTTCTATTTTAGAGCCACAGAATCTCAAGGCTGGGAGAAGCACACACAACCCTTTAGGTCCACCCCACTGTCAAATGTTTTGGCCCCAAGCCCCAGCCCACCCTGAGCTTCCCCCAAAGCATTCATTCACTAACTGCTTCTATACCTCTAGTGATGGAGTGCTCACCCTCTTCAAAGGAGCCTGTGCCATTCATGGATAATGTGTTAGTTTCCTTTGGCTGTCATAACGAATTACCACAAAACAGTGGCTTACAAAACAAACAAATGTATTCTTTCCTACTTGTGGAGGCCAGAGGTCCAAAATCCAGACAGTTGTGTTCCCTCTGAAGGCTGCAGGGGAGCATCCTTCCTTGCCTCTTCCGGCACCTGATGGTTCCAGGCATGCCTTGGCTTGTGACTGCATGACTCTAGTTTCCACCTCCGTCTCCACGTGGCCTTCTCTTCTTCTCCCCAATGGTCTCCTTTATGTGTCCCTTATAAGGACACTTGTCATTGGATTTGGGGCCCTTCCAGATAATCCAGGATGATCTCATCTCAAGATCCTTCATTATATCTGCAAATACCCTTTTTCCAAATAAGGTCACATTCATGGTTTTCAGGAATTAAGATATGGGCCATCTTTTAGGGCCATCATTCAACCCACAGATGGAGTGCTTTTCTAGAAAGTTTTTCCTAATCCTCAGCAGAAATCTTCCTCAGTGTAACTTATACCCATGAACCCTCAATCTACTATTTGAGGGCCTAAGAACAAGTTACTTTGTGTTTCCTCCTGACACTCTTTAGAGATTTACAGCCAACCACTAGGTCCCCAGGGTAGCCCACATTTATTGTGGGGACCCTCACAGTGGCTTGGTGGCCCATCGGTAGCATGGCTGATAGGAGGGCACACTGACTCTTGGTCAGAGAGACCAAGTCCTGGCGCCCATCCAGCCCTGATATTCACGCTGTGGGACCCCAAGCAGGTCACCTCTCCTGGCCAAGCCTCTGCTTCTTCCTTTGCAAGATGGCACAGCTACCATGGGATCACAGTGGGTCGTGGGTAAAGGAACCAATACAGAACAGGCTTTCAATGGCTGTTGGTTTTCTTCTCTCACTCAGTATCTGGTTCCTGGGCTCCTGGTTCCCTATTTTATTTTATTTTTTTTTTTTTTGAGACAGAGTCTCACTCACTTTGTCACCCAGGCTAGATTGAGTGCAGTGGCACAATCTCTGCTCACTGCAACCTCTGCCTCCCGGGTTCAAGCAATTCTCCTGCCTCAGCCTCCCAAGTAGCTGAAATTACAGGCATGCACCACCACGCTCAGCTAGTTTTTATATTTTTAGTAGTATTGGAGTTTCACCACATTGCCCAGGTTGGTCTCAAACTCGTGACCTCAGGTAATCCACCTATCTTGGCCTCTCAAAGTACTGGGATTATAGGTGTGAGCCACCGTGCCTGGCCTGGTTCCCCATTTTAAAAGGAATTTTTAAAAAGGAATAAATCGGGCTGTGAGATAACACATTTAGAGAAAGGATAAAGGACAAGGGAGAGGAAAATAATCATGGTTGTATAAAATAAGATCAATTACAAATAGCTTTGAACTTACCTTGGTGCAGAACATTTCAGTCTACAGAGTGCTTTGACATCCATCCTCCCATTTCATCCACACAGAAACCCTGTGACATTGGTATTATTATTATTATTATTCCCCCCAGTCCACAGACATTGAAAGTGAGGTCCTGAGAGGTGAAGTGACTTGCCCAGGTCACCCAGCCAACGGATGGCAGAGTAGTTTCCATATCCCCCGGCCTTGTGTCCAGCCCCGCTTCTACCACACAGCACTATGCGGCCATCAAATCTCTAAACACAGGTCCTCGGTGTGACGTTAAATGATTCATGCAGCTGTCAGACGCCTGAAGCTGTCCTGCTGAAGCCACACGGAAGAGGTGCCTTTGTCAGAAGGCCCCTTGGAGGGCCGCACTAAAGCAGAGGTTCCTGTACCAGTCAACTCTCTTGGCTCTTCCTCCTGCCCGCCACACCACCATTCTGCCCTACACCCACCTGCACTGTCCCTGCAGCCCACCCTCCCCTTAGACCACCCATAAGGGTTAAACCCTCGACACCCTGCTTCAGATCACAGCTGGCCTCTACTCTGTCCATTTCTGTCGAGACATCTATTGGTTACGAGTAGAGCTACAAGTCACAGAAAAACCCAAAATAATAATGGTTGAAGAGACAGGAAATGTTCCTCTCAGGTAAACCTAGTCCAGAAGTAAGCAATCTAGGGCTGGGGTAAGGCTCCCAGAATCTCAGCTCTTTGTATCTTGCAGCCCCCACATCATCATTACACAGGTTCCACATCATAGCCTTGTGATCTAAGACAGATGCTGAAGCTCCACCCATCACACTCCACTCCAGCTGTTAGGAAGGAGGAAAAGCAACACCTCTTCCCTTTAAAGACGCTTCCCAGAACATGTGCACACCACTGCTATTTACAGGCATTGTCAGAAGCTAGTAACACACCACGCCTAGCCTCTAGGGCAGCTGGAAAATGTAGTCTCTATTCTGGGCGTCCATGTGCACTTGAGGACAATAGAAGTCTCAGACACAAGGGATCTGCTTAGTTTAATAGAAAAAAGACTGGAGTGAATTTCTAAAAACACAGCCCATTTTTGCTACCATATTGCTGTGTGACCTTGGGCAGACCTCTTCACCCCTTCTGGGCCTTAGTATTCCCTAGAGAGTGAGGAAGAAGGTTGAGATCTTATCTGAAGTCCCCTTCCACAGTGGCCTCGGGCAGGTCTGTGCATGAACCAGTCATAGGGGTGCAGGAGAACTGGACAGCTGTCACATCCCCAATCTGCATTTGCTTGGCGGGACTCAGCAGGGTCACAAGTGGAGACAGATGGTGACATCCAGAAGACCTGGCTGACAGCAAGGCCCCCCACCCTCCCTCCCTGCAGCCCACCTCCTGAGTAACCCTCCACTCCACAGCTTCTCAGAGCAGCGGGTGTGTGCCGCCCCTTGGTAACGATCATCTCCCCTTTCTGTTCACCATTTCAGTTGTTCGGTTGTTTCTTAGCTTGGGAGACCCGCAACGTCAGCATCCCTGCACTCAACGACAGCAAGTACATTGGGATGAGCGTCTACAACGTGGGGATCATGTGCATCATCGGGGCCGCTGTCTCCTTCCTGACCCGGGACCAGCCCAACGTGCAGTTCTGCATCGTGGCTCTGGTCATCATCTTCTGCAGCACCATCACCCTCTGCCTGGTGTTTGTGCCGAAGGTACGGGTGCTGGCCCCACCACCTGGCCTCTGCCCTCCGACTCCAGCACAGGGGCATTGCTGGCTTTTCTCCATTCTCTAAAAGGTTTACCCATTCCTTTTTTATGATGAAGACAATTCACATTATAGAAAGTTCAGAAAATGCAGAGGAATAAAGGCCAGGTTTCTCAGAAATCTCCCTTTGTCCCACCACCCAATGATTCACCCAGTGATTATTTAATCACTGGTCATGTTTTGTTGGGGTGTTCTTTACTGTTAATGTTTTTGATGTGTTTCCTTCCAGCCTTTTTCTTAATAGCTAGGAGATAATGCTTTTTTTGTTTGTTTTTTTGTTTGTTTTCTCACTCTGCCACCCAGGCTGGAGTGCAGTGATGCAGTCTCGGCCTACTGCAACCTCAACCTCGCGGGATCAAATGATTCTCTTGCCTCAGCCTTCCAAGTAGCTGGGACCACAGGCATCACCACCACGCTTAGCTAATTTTTTAATTTTTTTATAGAGACGGGGTCTCCCTGTGTTGCCCAAGCTGGTCTTGGACTCCTGGGCTCAAGCAATCCTCTGGCCTTGGCCTCCCAAAGTGCTGAGATTACAGGCATAAGCCACCTCGCCAAAAAAAATCACCGTTTTTAGTAGCCACTTACGTGTTCCATTTATTTGAAGGGCTGACCTTCAGGACCACCTTGAAGAGAGATTTTTCTTCTTCTTCTTCTTCTTCTTTTTTATTTATTTATTTATTTATTTTGAGACACAGTTTCGCTCTTGTTGCTGAGGCTGGATTGTAATGGCACATTCTTGACTCATTGCAACCTCCACCTCCCAGGTTCAAGCAATTCTCCTGCCTCAGCCTCCTGAGTAGCTGGGATTACAGGTGCACGCCACCACACCCAGCTAAATTTGTATTTTTAGTAGAAACAGGGTTTCACCATGTTGGCCAGGCTGGTCTGGAACTCCTGACCTCAGGTGATCCACCCTCCTCGGCCTCCCAAAGTGCTGGGATTACATGCATGAGCCACAGCACCCGACAGAGAGATTTTTCAAATATCATCCTACCTCGCAGTGGGCGGGTGAGCCAGAGGCCTTTCTTCTCAGGAGCCCCTGCAGTAGGGTGATCTGTGTCGAGGGAAGCCTGACCTCAGTGGGTCTCAAAAGTAAAGGAAGGTGGCTGGGTGTAGTGGCTCGTGCCTGTAATCCCAGCACTTTGGGAAACCAAGGCAGGAGGATCACTTGAGGCCAGGAGTTCAAGACCAGCCTGAGCAACATGGTGACACCCCCTCTCTACTAAAAATACAAAACAAAATAGCCAGGTGTGGTGGTGCGCACCTGTAGTCCCGGCTACTCAGGAGGCTGAAGTAGGAAGATCACTTGAGCCTGGAGGAGCAGAGGTTGTGGTGAGCTGAGATTGTGCCACTGCACTCTAGCCTTGGTGACAGAGTGAGACCCTTTACCACCCCCCCCAAAAAGGAAAGAACAGGACACAGAGTTACAAAACTGGGCGGGGGTTACTGACCCAAGTGGGAGGCATCTGCCTCAGAACAGGGGAGAGGAAAGATCACCTGGGTCCACTTCAGCAAACAGGCTACCCATGGTGCCTCCATCCTCCTGGGCATGCAGTCAGCCCCCAGGCACTGTGAGCTCTGCACTGGAACACCTCTGGTGTACACGCATTAGTCGTTCACACCCGCCCAGACTCCAGGGCAACGCCATGACTTCCCTGCCGGCACTCTGACATTCTTTCCATCCTGTAAAAGAGGCCCAATGATCTCTAAGCCAAGCTTCAGTTGTGGCACTCTGCTCCGTCACACTCAATAGCTCCTCATTGTCCTCCTGGCTCTAGGATCAAGTTTCTGATGTTGGGCTGGCTCTCAGTACCCTCGGGTCTCCTCTAGTCTCCCCAGAGAACCCTGTCCACCACCCAACCTGCCCTTACCCTGCCGTTTCCCCCAGGCTTCCCTGCATTGGCAGATGCCAGTTCTTCCCTTGGAGTTCCCTTCCCCCCACCATCCCTCCAGACTGTCCTCAGAGCCCAGCAGGCCATGGCACTGTGGTAGGCTGTCCCTGATACCCGCTGGCCTGGTGAAGATTGAGTCCTTCCTTCATCCCCAGCCCACGCCTCTGGACCATGAGGTCCCAGTGAGCAGGGGCCATGGGTCACTCCACTCCTGCTTTCCAGAGCTGAGCCCAGAGCCTGCCTCGATCAGAGATGTTTCTAGAATAAGCTGGTAAGATCAGGGTCAAGTGGCAACTTTTGTTTTCTATATAAAATGTCTTTGGATGCAGCTAAGTGATGCCCAGACTCCTAACTCACGGAAACTGAGATAATAACCATGTGTTGTTTTAAGCTGCTGAAAAACAAGCTTTTGTCAATGACACAGCTTGTTACCAGCCTGCTTCTAGAACTCATCAATGGTTTAACAAACAGAGGCCTTTGCTCTCCTCTATCTCTTTGTTGTCACAGCTGTTGCCCTTGGGGCTTATTTTTTCCACAAGGAGCAAGGCCTAAGGCAACTTGCTAGGCAGCTGAAGCGAGGCCTCAGGGGCCCTGGTTGGGACGCAGGTGGCATCAGGGTCAGGAGACTAGACTCTTAGTGACCAGGAAGGACACAGAGGCATGGTGAGGGGAAGGGGCCTGCCCAACGTCACATACAAGCAAGTGGCAGAGTCTGGCCTGAGCCTAGGTCTCCTGACTTCCAGCCTGTGGCCTTCCTGGGGCCTCTTGTCGCCTCCAGAGCAGGATTTGCTGGGAGAGTCTGCCATGTGGGATGGGAGGAAGGACCCAGGGCTCTCTCTTCAACCCTGCCCCCACCTTTGTCCTTTCAGCTCATCACCCTGCGAACAAACCCAGATGCAGCAACGCAGAACAGGCGATTCCAGTTCACTCAGAATCAGAAGAAAGAAGATTCTAAAACGTCCACCTCGGTCACCAGTGTGAACCAAGCCAGCACATCCCGCCTGGAGGGCCTACAGTCAGAAAACCATCGCCTGCGAATGAAGATCACAGAGGTACCTCCCTCCGCATCGAGTAGCTGGGCCCCGTCTGCCACTGAAGCCCCTCTGACCCCGTGCAGGGACTCTCAGGCTCCTCTAGACCATCCCTGCAGCATGACCCGGCAGTGTCATCAGCTGCAGTTACAGCTGCGAGAGCCAGGGGTGACATAAGCCGCACAGAGGCGTTTGTCAGAATCCGACATGAGCTCATTGGCCACCTCGCCCAGGCTCTTGGAGGCCAGCACCACCTGATTCAAGCCATCCCCAGACAGAAAGGAACTCAGAGAGATTTGTGAGCTTCCGGATTATTGTAGCTTCCTACGTTAGTGTCTCTTTGGTGTCTCTCTTTGTGTCTCTCTCCCTCTCAGTTTTTCACTCTCCCAGCACAACCCAGCAACCACCACATCTATATGATGTACAAGAGAAGAGAAAGTGAAAAGAAACTTTTCAAGACAGAGTGCCGCAGACCTCGCCTTTGTCCTAAGGGTTCTCAACTGGTTCTTGAATATTCCAGAGAGACCATAGCCAGATTGCCTTGTGCCCAAGCCTTGTAGACCAGGGAAGGGAAAACAAATTACCTCCCCCCCTCTACCCCTCCCTTTGGGTTGGAGGTATGCCTGGACCCATGCTCTGTAGGCTGTGTATTGCTTTAATAGAGGAATTCTGATTAGGGAGGGGGACAGGAAAGGGACCAAGGAAAGTACATTGGTTATGATGCTGGCTAAACAAGGCCCCAAAATAAAGTGGCCCAAAGAAAATATGTTTATTTCCCTTTTACCAAATGGCCATGAAGAGAGAGGTCCCAGGTGGGGCAGCTCTGCTCCCCAAGGTCATTGCTGGGCTTGGTTCCTGCCCTCTGGTTTCCCCAACTCTCTAGGCTGTTCTCCTCATTCATAGTGGGAGAGCTGGGTGGATGGCATGTCTGGTTCACAGTGTCAGGAGGGGAAGAGATAGAAAGTCCACATGAGGGACTGCCTCTTAAGCAGTAACACCAAAAATTATGCACATTTTGGTTCTGCCCTAGTCACATCAGCAAAAACTGATAAGAGCACACCCAGTGACAGAGAAGGCTGGGAAACATCATCTCTAGCTGGACAGCTGCAAGGAAGAAGTGAGACATACGGTTGCCAGATTAGATACAGGATGCCCAGTTAAATTCAAACTTCAGTTCAACAACCAGTCATATTTTCAGTAAAAGTATAGCCCGAATAATACTGGGATATAATTATACTGAAAAAGAACTCGTTATCCAAAACTCAAATTTGACTGGACATTCTGGGTTTTTATTTGCTAGATCTGGCAGCCCTTTGGGGGGCTCACAGAATTCTGCCACAGAGAGCCACCACACAGTTGTCTGCGCACCTAAAGATGACTGCTTTAGGATGGGGCAACCCACCAGCAGCTGCCAGAGCAAACTAAGAAGGGTTTCTGTCCCCCAAAGCCTATTACGGGCTGTTTCCCTATCAGGCCTCTCATGATGAGCACTACCACGTCACTGCGCATTTTGCTTCTACTTGCACACTTCAGCATGGAAGAGTTCACTCACGTTAGGAAACCCAAGCCACTGTTTAAAACTCTAAATTGTTGCGTTATTTTTCCTGGAAATGAATCACAATCTGGCCTCCTGTTGTCCCCACCCTTTGATCCTACTCCTGCCATTTAAGTCACATAAAAAAGAGTATCTCTCTCCCTCCTCCTCCACATGAAAACGTATTAAACAATTTCATGGCTGTATTCCTGACATCAGAACAGCATCCGATAATTTATCAGATCTCCTCCCTTATACTACAGCAGGATGCTGTTTGGAAAAATCCTCTAACCATGTTTTTCCTGTGCTCTTGCACCAATACAACAGTCAACACAGAAGACTTCTGTGACCAAATGCACCCGCTGGGCGCCTCCGGTTCAATTCCAATACTACGGATCTAGAGATAGCTTCAGATCCCACAGGTTGAGGGCTCAGTCCCCAAGGCTCCCCCTGACCCCCACCCCACCCTCAGATACCAGCCACAAGTCAGACCTCTGGAACTTCTGACCAACCAGCTTCAAGCTGGGACTCCCAGGATCCCACTTTGGGTTGAATTACTTTGCTAGAGGGGCTCCCGGAACCCAGGGAAACACATTTACCAGCTTATTACCAAGGACGCGAATGAAAAGATGCACAGAGCAAGGGATGGGTGAAAGGGTGTGGAGCTTCCCTGCCTCCCTGGGCCCCACGCTCCAGGAATCTTCACGTGTTCAGCTACCCGGAAGCTCTTCATACCCTGTTCTTTTGAGTTTTTATGCAGGCTTCATTACACGAGGCATGATTGACAACTGTGTAGAAATGTGATTGGACAAAAACGCATGATCTAAACCCAGCAAGGTCTGTCTGTTCAGACTTTTCTTGGCCTCTCTGTAGCATTCTTTCCTCCAGGGTATGGGCAGGACTCTCTCTGTGATAAAGGTCTTTTGACCTACAATCAGATTAGAGTCCTGCCTTGAGCAGGTGAGAAAGGACAGGAGAAGGTCAGAGAGCATGATTCTGTTTCATGAGGCCTGCTCCTGAGGCCTAAAATGCCCCAACATTACAACAAAAGACTGTTACAAGAGATACAGGAGCCAGGAATCATGGATGAAAGCCATTATATGTATACAGATATGGTAATATCACAGATGTTCACCACCCACCCCGACTACCACCCCCCACAACTACCAACACTCATATTGCCCAGGTTTCTCTGGGGCTGAATTGCCCCAGGACTTGCACCTGATTTTTATATAACCTGGGAATGGGCCAGGTGCCGTGGCTCACACCTGTAATCCCAATGCTTTGGGAAGCCAAAGTGGGAGGATCGCTTGAGCCCAGGAGTTCAAGACCGGCCTGGGCAACATAGAGAAACCTTGTCTCTAAAAATAAAAACGTGGGGATGACTGGGACCCATCCTGATTAACTCCTCTGAGTGAGTCCCTGCAAGTCAGGGTCTCCGTGATAGCGTGAGGCTCAGAGCTTGCGAGCCCTGCATGTCTGTCCTCCCCACTGTGGGTCCTATTAAGTATCAATAATAGTAATTATAAGTCCAGGCACAGTAGCTCATGCCTGTAAACCCAGCACTTTGGGAGGCCAAAGTGGGAGGATTGCTTGAGCTCAGGAGTTCAAGACCGGCCTGAGGAACATAGAGAGACCCCATCTCTACCAAAAAAAAAAATAGCCAGGCGTGGCGGCCTGCACCTGTAGTCCCAGCTACTCGGGAGGGTGAGGTGGGAGGATGGCTTGAGCCTAGGAGGTCAAGGCTACAGTAAACTGTAATTGCACCACTGCACTCTGATCTGGGTGACAGAGTGAGACCCTGTAATAATAGTAATATTATTAGAGTAGCAGGTTGCCCTTATTATGTGTCAGGCACTGGGCTAAACCTTCCATGTATTATCTCGTTTAATCTTCACAACCTCCCCCTGAAGTAGGTACTATTATTACCCCATTCTACAGAAAAAGAAATAGAGACTGGGTTCTCACAAGCCGGGAGAACCTCACTGTAAGTAAGGGGCAGCCTTGGGTTTGCATGAGGCCTGCGCAGAGCCTGAGCTCTTACGCTCTCCCTGCCCTACCTCCCTGGGCTTGCTTGTCTGCTTCATCAAGGCCCAAGCCTACACTGAACACATAATTGCAAAGCCCAGGTCCCTGTCATCATAGCTTCTCCTTGAACAAAGAGCTGTCAGGGTCCTTCTGCCTCTCCATACCAAGATGCAATAACCCCTCTGATTCTCAGGGCACTCCTGAATACAGGTAAAGGCCCAGCCCTGTGACCTACCTTTTAGCCCTAGTGGCCTAGCTACCAGGGCTGGGCCAGGGACCCTGACTCAACTGGAACCTTTGTCTTCTAGCTGGATAAAGATTTGGAAGAGGTCACCATGCAGCTGCAGGACACACCAGAAAAGACCACCTACATTAAACAGAACCACTACCAAGAGCTCAATGACATCCTCAACCTGGGAAACTTCACTGAGAGCACAGGTAAGAGAGCCAAGGCCCCAGAATGTGGTAGGGACCTTGGTTTCAAACACCAGCTGTTCATCTTCCATTTTTTAGGGGAAGAAACTGAGGTTCAAACAGGGCACGGGACTCAGACACACAGAGCTGGCACACCTGGAACCTCTGTCTGCTGACCACAGTTCACTGTCTGCTTTGAGCCCCACCCTGCCTAGGCCTGGGGCTTCGATTTCCCATCCCTCGGCTTCCAGCTCCACACCTACACACTGGGGCCAACATTCCCAGTGTCCTGACTGGGGGCAGACACATTTTGTTTTCCCTTTTGTTCTTAGTGAATAGTTTACCCTTTCTTCCCTGAACAGTATTTCACGGTTTCAAATATACCTCATCAATGTGCAAGAAAAGAATGGTCAGTTAGTTAGGATAGGATGCTCAATCTCACCACCCACTTGGGAATTGCAAGCTATACAATAACACAAACCTGCCAGGCGCAATGGCTCACACCTGTAATCCCGGCATATTGGGAGGCCAAGGCTAGAGAATCGCTTGAGTCCAGGAATTTTAGATCAGCCTGGACAACATAGCAAGACCCCATCTCTACAAAAATAAATTTTAAAAAACACACACACAAAAAAAAATTTTTGCCTACCTTTTGGAAAAAATTTAAAAGGTTACCAGAATGGGTAAGAGTATTTGGAAATGAGCATTCTCCTGCGATGCATTAGAAGTCAGCCTGGCACTGTCTAAATGCTCCATGTTAAACCTCTTGACCTAGCAGTTCTACTAGCAGGAACCTGCCCCTCGCAAATACTCCCAGGTGTGCAGAGAAGAACACAGAGATGTTCCTCACAATGCTGTCTGTAGGTGAGAAAAACTGGAATTAACTTAAATGTTCATTATTTGGGGGTGGTTTCATTAATTAAGATATAGCCAAACAGGGTACATTTTATAGCTATTAAAAAGTGAGGTGAGTCTATTTGTGCCGATATGGAAACATCTCCAGGTGAAAAAAGCAAGATGAAAGCCAACATTATGATTATGGGACACACAAATGCATATACGTGTGTGTGAATGCATTTTTTAAAAGGTTTAGAAAAACAAACACCAAATTGCTAACAGTATTGACTCGTGTGAAAAGAAATGGTATTGTGGAAAGTGAGTGAGAAGGGACTATTTTACATTACCCTTTTTTTTTTTATTTTTATGTTTTTTTTACTTTTTTAAGATGGAGTCTCACTCTGTCGCTCAGGCTGGAGTGCAGTGGCATGATCTCAGCTCACTGCAACCTCTGCCTCCCAGGTTCAAGCAATTCTCCTGCATCAGCCTCCTGAGTAGCTGGGATGACAGGTGCCCACCACCACACCCAGCTAATGTTTGTACTTTTTTTTTTTTTTTATAGAGACAGGGTTTCACCATGTTGGCCAGGCTGGTCTCAAACTCCTGACCTCAAGTGATTTGCCCGCCTCAGCCTCCCAAAGTGCTGGGATTACAGGCATTAGCCACAACACCCGGCCACATTACCTTTTTTATGTTTCTCTATGGCTTGGTTTTTTCCATTAGCATGTATTCATCAATTTGTTATAACATTAGTTTAAATCAAGGAAAAATCTTTGTTTCTTTTAATTAATTTATTTATTTATTGAGACGGAGTTTCGCTCTTGTTGCCCAGGCTGGAGGGCAATGGCACGATCTCGGCTCACTGCAACCTCTGCCTCCCAAGTTCAAGCGATTCTCCTGCCTCAGCCTCCCAAGTAGCTGGGATTACAGGTGCCTGCCACTGCACCCAGCTAATTTTTTTGTACTTTTAGTAGAGATGGGGTTTCACCATGTTGGCCAGGCTGGTCTCAAACTCCTGACCTCAGGTGATCCACCCACCTCAGCCTCCCAAAGTGCTGGGATTACAGGCATGAACCACCATGCCCGGCCTTTTATTCTTATTATATAAGTAATAAGTGGTCTTATTTCAGTAGCAATATTCTGTAATTAATATTATGTAACATGGTTATTACAAAAATGTTTAAATTGAGATAATAAAGAAATTACAAGAATAAAAATTACTTTTAATAACTTTAGTATCTGGTAAAAGTGGGAATTTTAAATTTGTGGGAGAAAAGGAATTATTTAATAAATTTCATTGGGATAAATGGGTAGGCATCTGGAGGAGAATAAGGTAGATCCTAAACTCACACCTACACAAAAATTAATTCCGATGAATAAAAGATTTAAATATAAAAAGTGAAAACATGAAAGTACTAGAAGAAACCAAAGTAAAATTTTAAAAAAATCTCAGAGAGAGGAGGACCTGTCTCAGTTTGATGCAAAACAGAAATCACAAAAGGAAAGGTTGATAAATTTAGGTACAAAAAGCATTTCTTTCATAATGCAAAAGCCATGATAAGTATAGCCAAAAAATCAAACAAAGCCAAAAATTAACTCAGATAACAAGCTTATGCCCTTATATATAAGGAGAAATGATATGCAGTAATACAAAAAGTATGTATCATTATATACCAATTAGTAAGAAAAAGACCAACATCTCAAAAGAAAAATGAGCAAAAGAGAGTTCTCATAAAAGGAACTGGAAATCGTTCTTACACTTATGAAAAGATGATCAATCTCATTCTTTATTAAAGGAATGCAAATTAAATCTGCAATGAGATACCATTTTTGCCTCAAAGACTGGCACAGATCAGAGATCAAAAAGCTGCTCAGAGTGCCAGGAAACAGGTTATGAGAGAGGCAGTCTCAAATGTTGCTGGTTGAAACAGAAATCATTCAGACCCAGCAATCCCACTTTTGGGATTTATTCTCCATGCCTTAGTCTGTTTGTGCTGCTATAACGCAATACTGCAGACTTGGTAATTTATAAATAACAGAAATGTATTTCTTACAGTTCTGGAGGCTGGGGAGTCCTAAATCTAGGTGCCAGTAGGTTCAGTGTCTGGGGAGGGTCCGGCCTCCACTTCTGAGATGGCACCTGAATTGCTGCATCCTCTGGAGGGGAGGAACTCTGCATCTTCACATGGCAGAAGGAGCGGAGGAAGGGGCAAACCCACTTTCTCAAGCCCTTTTATAAAGGCCCTAACCTCATCCATGCGGGCTCCGCCTTCACAACTTAATTACCTCCTAAAGGCCCCACTTCTTAACACTATCACATTCTTCATTCAGTTTCAACACATGAATTTGGGGGGACACGTTCAGACCATAGCAGTATGATATACAGTCGATTCTGCTGATTTACAGTAGCGGTAGTTGTGTTCTTTCTGTAAAGCCTCCATCAACAGTGGATTGTGAATACTGAACCATTGCTCCTATACAGGATTAGGTCCCTGGGAGTCTCTCACAGGCTGACATCACAAGCTGACATTTTTGTCCACCAATCAATATATAATTCTGTTGTATGCGTATTTCTGTTTAAAGACATCTTATTTAGGCTGGGCGCAGTGACTCAAGCCTGTAATCCCAGCATTTTGGGAGGCCGAGGTGGGCGGATCACGAGGTCAAGAGATTGAGACCATCCTGGCCAACATGGTGAAACCCCGTCTCTACTAAAAATACAAAAATTAACTGGGCATGATAGCACGTGCCTGTAGTCCCAGCTACTCGGGAGGCTGAGGCAGGAGAATCGCATGAACCCGGGAGGTGGAGGTTGCAGTGAGCCGAGATCGCACCACGGCACTCCACCTGGAGACAGAGTGAGATTCCGTCTCAAAAAAAAAAAAGACATCTTTTTAAATATATATGAGTTAATTAGCATTGCACTCATGGCCAACAGCACTATAGCTCATGCCTGATGGAAGCTTATCTAACGCATGTATTTTCTCTCCATAAGGCACATCATAGCCCTCTTGTGCTTAGGGACACTAGCTAGCACTTCGGCGCTGTGCTTGGGGGCCATTTTCAACAGCAAACTCACCAACACACAGCACAAAATGTGAAAAACATGTCACTAAATAAACCTCCAGGAAGATACTTATTTACAATATAAGAGCTAAGCGCTAAGGCAGTGCATCACCTTGTTCAACCTCAGCTGGGAACGCGTGTATCAGGCAACTCACATTTCCCACACTGTGCATGTCAGCAAATGACCACAAAAGCATTAAAATATTGATTTGGGGATTACAGATAAATTTAAGTGAGAAGGAGGTCACAAATACAAAATTCATGAATAATGAGGAGCAGCTGTACTCACGTAGATGCAAAATGACATACATATAAGGTTGCCCACTGAAGCAAAAACAAAGACACCAGTGCTCCCTTCCAGATCACATGAATCCAAATCTCGGGTGGGAACCTGATTTTTATATTTCTTTAAATCTCCTTGTATGGTCCTGAAGCACAAAGAGGGTTGAGAGAATTTAAATCACCATGTTTTGTGGCTACACAATATTATTTTGAATGGAGATCCTATAACTTATGTAACTAATCCATTATTACCAGACAAATTCAGATTAGTTCCAACATTTTAATATTATAAATGATAGTTTGAGGCTGGGCACAGTGGTTCACACCTATAATCCTAGCACTTTGGGAGGCTGAGGCAGGTGGATCACCTGAGGTCAGGAGTTCGAGACCACCCTAACCAATATGGTGAAACCCCGTCCCTACTAAAAATACAAAAAATTAGCTGGGCATGGTGGCATGCACCTGTAGTCCTAGCTGCTCAGGGCTGAGACAGGAGATTGCTTAATCCTGGGAGGTGGAGTTTGCAGTGAGCCAAGATAATGCCACTGGTGGCACGATTCTGAGTGACAGAGTGAGACTCCATCTAAAAAAAAAAAAAAAAAGATGCCAAGGTTGAACATCTTGTATATATCTTTGCATAGATCCTTAATTATTTCCTTAGGATAATTTCAAGAAGTAGAAATTCCGGGTAAAAAATAGGTCCTTTTATGGTGTTTGACACAGATCAACAGTGCCCACCAGTAAGATTATGTCCATTTATTCTCCCACCAGCAGTTTACTGACTTCTTTCTCTTTGCAATCTTTGCTGCGCTATGAAAAATACACCTTGGAGGTTTTTTCTTTGTCATTACATCCCTATGTGCCCATGGAAAAGAATGTTAGAACCTCCTGTTTCTAAGTTATGTTTCCTACATTAGTCGACTTGATTTTGCCCCTTTTGTTCTTTGAGAGGAGAGCGCGGGGCATGTCACACAAATCCCCAGCACATTGCTTCCATCCCTGACTGCTGACTGCTGGAGGCTTCTCATCTCACCGCCCGGGTCCCGGGAGAGCCGCTACACAGACCTCAGCTTAGAGAACACGGGGGGATAATGGGCTCTTTTGCATTCTCTCTCCTGGGGTATCATCCTACAAAAAGTTGCATTGTTGATTTTTAAAAACTAAGTTAACAGAACGTGTTGTGGTATTGTTTTGCATTCAGATGGAGGAAAGGCCATTTTAAAAAATCACCTCGATCAAAATCCCCAGCTACAGTGGAACACAACAGAGCCCTCTCGAACATGCAAAGATCCCATAGAAGATATAAACTCTCCAGAACAGTAAGTACCTTCTCCTTGAAGACTAAATACGTCACTCCCGCACAGGAGTTTGCAATTCGCACCATGTTCTCACATCCATTATTTTATTTGCTTTCCACAGCCATCCCATGATGAAGTCCAATTACAATGCTCTTTTTACAGATGAATAAACTAATATTCAAAAAGAGGAGGTGACTTGCCAAAGCTCACTCAATTGCTACATGCAGGAAATAGGACTTGAACTCACATCTGTCCAACATCAAATCCAATGTTCTCTACTGCAGCACACTGCCTTTGTTATGTGTAAAATTTAACCTTGCTCAATGCATTTACTTGACGGTTTACTGAGACCTCCTGTATGTCAGGCATAGGTGCTAGGGTTACAGCAGTGAAGAAAACGGACTAAAATTCCTATCTTCATGGAGCTTCCATTCTATCTAGAAGGGTGATAGCTTAATAAAAAAGCAAAATATGGCATGTCAAACAATAGGAGCTTTGGAGAAAAAGCAGAGAAGGGGGTCAGGGAGTGTCATTTTAAATAGGGTGGTCAGAGAAGACTCAATGAGATGGTCACATCTAAGCAAAGACCTGAACATCTCTGTTAGCTTTGTTCCCACAGGCAATTTTAGACCTTCCCATCTTATAGCACATCGGAAGCAGAAGTTAGAAATATAAACTTTGGGCTGGGCGCAGTGGCTCACGCCTGTAATCCCAGCACTTCGGGAGGCCGAGGTGGGTGGATCACCTGAGGTCAGGAGTTCGAGACCAGCCTGACCAACATGGAGAAACACCATCTCTACTAAAAGTACAAAAAAATTAGCCGGGCATGGTGGCCCACACTTGTAATCCCAGCTACTCGGGAGGCTGAGGCAGGAGAATCGCTTGAACCCAGGAGGCAGAGGTTGCAGTGAGCCGAGATCGAGCCATTGCACTCCAGCCTGGGCAACAAAAGTGAAACTCTGTCTCAAAAAAAAAAAAAAAAGAGAAAAGAAATACAAACTTTGAAACTTGGCCTCTGGAAGTGAAAAGCAATGAGGAACCAGCAAAAGCAGCCAAATCACCAATTGCAGCATCATTTGGGGCTCCTTAGTATTAGAGCTAATAGCCTATCAACCCAACTAGCTCCAAGGCCTGGCCAGCTTACAGTCCAGGACAGTGAGTGAGAGTTACATGGAATTTGTCAGCAGTTTGCCTAGCAGTTGCCTCCAGTAGAGTGTAAGCACCTTGAGAGTAAGGTATGAGTCCTTCATGGGTCCCCTGCACCAAACACAGGTTCTGCCAGTGAGTAGGTTCTTGACAAGCATTTGTTGAATGAAGGAAAGGTGAACAGGATCCTCACAGACAGAAGAATGCTCTGACAACCACAGCACCCACCTTGCCTAGGCAGACAGCCCTGCCCTGGCTTCTTGGACAGGGTACCCTTTTCCCAAGTCAAAGTTTATTCTTCCCTTTTTGTCCTGGACTTCTTGCCAGCATGATCTTACCTTAAGACACAGACTTCAGCTGACATTATACAGGTTCAACTTTAACTTCAGAATGAGGTCTCCAACACTGTAGTTCCATGCATACCTGTGAGGTGTCTCTTGGGAGGAGTCTTTCTGGAAAATGTGGGCAGCACTTCATCTGTACTCATCTATCTCAGAACCAACCAGTGACCTAAATGAACCCCAAGGGCACACCCAGTTGGCATAAGGCTGCCCCCATGAATTGATTTGCCTCCACCACAAAACAATGTGGTTGAACAGAAGCAGCAAGAATTCCAACTTCCTCGGTTCTGGTTTTGTTTCCATGGGGAAGTTCCCTGAACTCTGTACTCTTCCCCTCTTCTTTATAATGGGAACAGCAGTATTTCTTTTGCCTATTGGGTGTTTGTTAAGATCTGGGGTTTTTGTGCTTTGGTTTTTTGCACGGGAGTGGTCAGGGACTGGGAACACAAGAAGCCATGAAAACTCAGTCCCTTCTCTCAAGGAATGCGGTATGAAAGTTGCACCCATGGAGAGCTGTGCAAGAAGGCGGCTGAGCCAAGCAGAGAAGCAGTCACCTGGGCACATTTGCCACAAGCAGCCTTTTCAACAAAGTGACATGACAGTCATTAAGACCAGAAGAGTGTGGCAATGAGAAGGGAGTCAGAGGGCAGCTCCCTTTTCCCTTGCTGCTCCTCCATCATTTGCTAACCCACGCCCAGCTCCACCTTGCCTCCAGCTTTTGCTGGCTTCATTTCTGAGTATTTACCAAGGGTTCTGCTTAGCAGAGGAAGGGTTCTCTTAGCAGATAGTGAGCACAAACAAGGTGATATTTAAACTGGATCTTGAAGGAAACACAGTTCATGATGTCAGGAAGCAGAGAAAGAGTCTTCCAGGAGGGAAACAGCAGAAGAGCACCCAGAAGCAGGGTTTCCAGGGAAACTGGCTGCCAGAGGGAAGGGCTTACAGGTGGAGAGAATGGAAGATTCACCTGGAAACTTCTGATCCAGAGACAGAACTTAGGGAGCCCCAAATATCACATCAGTGTCCTTTTTGTCCCTTCCTTGGCTTCCTTGTGTTGGAACGATAACACTAGTTACCAAAGAAGCTGAAAGCCTGTGGGAATTGGCCCAGCAAGAAGAGATGCGGTCCTGGGCAAAGCAGAGGCAGAGGGGAGAGAGGAAGGATAGAGCAGGCGAGAAGTCTTTCAGGGACGGAACTGAAAGCCCTGGGAGGTTTGTAAGAGTAGAGAATGAGAAATGTCTGGTTTGCAGCAAAGCCCTATTACAAAGGCAAAGCCTTGTCCTTAGTAATACAGACAGTCCCCAACTTACCATTTTCCAGCTTTACAATGGTGTGAAAGTGATACACATTCAGTACAGTATTCAGTAAATTGCATGAGATATTTAACACTTTTTTATAAAATAGGCTTTGTGTTAGATGACATGGCCCAACTGTAAGCTGATGTAAGTGTTCTGAGCACATTTAAGGTAGGCGAGGCTAAGCTAGGATGCTTGGTAGGTTAGGTGGATTAAGTGCATTTTTCTACTTATGATATTTTCAACTTACAATGGGTTTGTAGGAATGTAACCCATCATAAGTCAAGGAGCATCTTTTCTGCTAGGACATTTATAATAATCACCAAATCTTGGACCAAAGCTCAAGAAGATTCATCTCCCTTGTTTGTTCCAGTCTCCCTGGTTATTCCCAGGGCAGTAGCTGGTACATATGAGCCCTCATTAAATACCTGCTGGATGACTGAATGGTTAGATGATTGAATGGACAGATCTTGGATTCAGAGAAAAATATACTCCTGTCATCAGATATTTTAGCCAAAGCGAGTCCAAGGAACTTTCTGGTGAGCCCCCAGCTAGCCTACACTAACACTCCTCCCTCTCCTTCTCTCCAGCATCCAGCGTCGGCTGTCCCTCCAGCTCCCCATCCTCCACCACGCCTACCTCCCATCCATCGGAGGCGTGGACGCCAGCTGTGTCAGCCCCTGTGTCAGCCCCACCGCCAGCCCCCGCCACAGACATGTGCCACCCTCCTTCCGAGTCATGGTCTCGGGCCTGTAAGGGTGGGAGGCCTGGGCCCGGGGCCTCCCCCGTGACAGAACCACACTGGGCAGAGGCGTCTGCTGCAAAAACACTGTCGGCTCTGGCTGCGGAGAAGCTGGGCACCATGGCTGGCCTCTCAGGACCACTCGGATGGCACTCAGGTGGACAGGACGGGGCAGGGGGAGACTTGGCACCTGACCTCGAGCCTTATTTGTGAAGTTCTTATTTCTTCACAAAGAAGAGGAACAGAAATGGGGCTTCTTCCTTAACATCTGCAAGCAAGGAGGAGCTGGGATATCAAACTTGCAAAAAAAAAAAAAAAATCTAGACAAGGAGAGAGGCGCTAGAACTCCAGCTGGAAGTCACAGAGTGACTCAAGCAGCCTTGGGAGGAGGCAAGGGGCTTCTGAAGAAACCACCTCTGCACTCTGCACACACATCACTGGCTGTGACCCCTCAGGCTAGCCCTTCTCCACTCTGGGGGAGGAGGTGGGAAGGGCCACCAGGCCCCCAGCTGCCAGGCCAGCCGACCCCAGCCTTCCTGGAACAGGGAGTCTGCAGGAGCGCAGACAGGCACAGCCCTGGGGCAGGCAGGCAGAGCACTGGGGCACCGCAGCAGGCTGACTTACATGCTCCTGATGGGACCTGTGTCACCCAATGAGATGTTTGTTACTCTGGTAAATGCCACACGTTAACACAATAAAACCCATTCCGGGGACCGTGGGGATTTAGGGCACGTCACTGCAGACACGCTCTGCAGCATTCACCGACAGTCTGTCATGCACCCACCACGTTGGCCATGTCCTTGTGTTCCTATCGAGTGCTCCCAGTAACCAGGGGGACCACCCGAGCTAATCATGGAATGTCCGTTCCCAGCAAACACGATAAAGAAAGATTGTGCACTTTAACCTCTCTCATCAGGGCCCAAGGGCTGGCTGGGATTTTTTTTTCCCACTAACTTTGTTTCTGACCAAAGTGAATCGGAGGCATTCTGCTAAAAGACATCCCTGTAGACACAGGGGACAGAGTTGCTGGCTGAGGGCTTCCCTTGGCTTCCAGAAGGCAGCCTTCCATCCAGACAAGCCAGTGAGCTCTCCCCTTGGGATCACCGGGGTGATCCGTCAGCAGATTGATTCTCATTCATAAGATCATTCTTCCCTTTTAATTGAGCCCCTAAGAGCACTGGCCTGGGAGTCAGACAGACCTGGGTTCAAGTCCTCAGTCCCCTGCCCACTCCCTGCGTGACCTTGATCAGGTCACTAGTGTCTCTCTGAGCCTCAGTTTCCCCTCTGTAACTTGGGGTTGAAATAACACCTGTCCTGCCTACCTCACAAGGTCACTCTGAGGATTGAAACTTGATCTTGTCCAGGAAAGCTTTGTACCAAACAGTGAAGCCGCCCTGACCCGTGAGGTATGAGTATGACTCTGACCTTCAGCCCTCCCTACAGCCGGGGCTGTGGCCCAGAGAAGCTTCCCACACAGCCCTCTACCCAGAACATCAGGGCTGGAGGGAAGCTCCCAGTGACTTTTCTGACATTCCTAGACAGGTTCATTCTTTGCTCAAGAAAGGCCCGAATGACAGCGTCCAGGATGTCTGCACAACTGAGCAGCTCGCTCACTCCCTAAAGAAACCTATTGGCAGCTTCAACAGGCAGGCAATAATCTCTTCCCAGAACCACTGCAGTCAGGAATAAACTGTTTTCTCCACCAGGCTTTGACAAAAGGGCCCACAGGAATCTTACCATCGCCAACATTTCAAAGCACCCTATTTCACGTAGCATAGCTTTCTGCTCCCCTTCCCCAAAGAGAGGTTATGGAGGTACTGTAGCTTTTAGGGAAAAAAAAAATGTTAACACATCACAGGTCAAGTTGAAGTCATTCTCTGTTTAGGCACTAAAAATCGGTGTTGTCACTCACTGTGTATTACCAGTATTTACTTGCTTTCTTGATTTCACCAAAACCAAATTTAATTTAAAGGACCACATTAATTTTTCAAAGGGAAAGAGACAATTAATTGTACATAATGTATACACACACACACACAAAAAAAAATACCTGTAGAAATATTATTCCAGCATAGCAGGAAAACAAACAAACAAAAGTATTGGACTGTCGGAGGTGAGCCTGTGCGTCTGTAACCCTTTGTGACTCCTAAGCGTGCGCCGTCTTCTAGGTTAACTCACGAAGTACATTCTCTGTCTTACTGATACTGTAGGTTCACCCTTTTTTTGTAATTTCCTCGCAAATAACAAGACCCACAGAAGTGACTCTAGCTATTTAATGGTTCTGTTCTTTTATATGCAACAAACACACCGTCCATTTCTGAAGAGGCTTCGGCCTGAAGGCATTTTCCAATGATGTTAGTGCACAAACGCTTTAAATTAGACTGGAACTGCCAGAATCAAATGTAAATGAGGAATTTCTCGTACCCCTACTGCATGGTATCGATTTTTAATAAATTGTTGCAAATTTGTTTTTATGAATAAAAGGAAAAAACCTGTCGTCTTTAATGCCTACTCATCCCAAAATGCAGGTTAGATGGGGCCATATTCCTCCGCTTAGAAACTCAGGGAACAATTCTGGGGTTGCCTGCTCAGCATTGTCCCTGCCTTCATAAACTGCCCATCCCAGCCTCCTGCTGACAGCGGCAGAGCCGCCCTGTTACCAGGTGACCCCCAACTCTGGCCACAGCTGATTAATTCGAGGGTGGGAACCTGACCCAGGCTGGGCCGGTAAATCACTTCCTCGGGATTCCTCCACGTAGAGAAATTTAGTCTGCCATGAAACAGAAAAAAAAAAAATTTTTTTTTGAGCCAACAGAGAGACAATCAGGACCAACAGCTGAGTTGATGGTGTCAGAGTACCTGGTTAGCCGTCTCTTCCCACGCTCCTCTGAAAGCACAGCCCTGATTTTGGTAAGGAAGGGGACCTATTGGAACGGAATCTTGCTCCCACCATCCTTGCTCCCACCCCCGGACATAGTGATTGGTTCAGAAATATGCTCATTATCCAAGACCAGCCAATCAGAGCACTTCCCAGGGTTTCCGCCAGCTGTTTTCGGGAGGGTTAAAGGCACTCTGGGCCCCTCCTCACCTGTTCAGTTGTTCAGGCGTTCCTTGGATTCTTTGTTCTTCTGATATGTTGCCCTTTTTGCCTAGGTTAGTTCAAGCTGGGTTCCCATCACTTGCAATCCCAAGATTCTTAACTAATAAGGAAAACCCACGACCTCCCCAACCCCGACTCCCCTTCGGGGCCTTGCCAGCCTGTCGAGATTTGGCCCCATGCTCCTTTCTAGCCTCATCACCCCATCCCCCTGGAGCCTGTGGAACCACCCCAAAGACTTTTATTTCTCCAGGGTGCTGGGCCTCAGCTGGCAGCTCTGACTCATCTCTCTAGATCCCCTTCAATGGGATCTTCTCTTCCTAGCTCTGGACTGAGGACATTGCCCCTCTCTATGGTACTGGGTACATGCCCACGCTGTCCCCTCCCCATTCTGGACCCTGAGCTCCCTGAGGATGGGACTCATGTCTGCTTCCATGACGTTCCACTGAGCAGCAGTTCCTCCCCGTGGCTCAGAACAGGCTTCAACAAGGCTTTGCACAATTGAACATTTTGACCGAGGCATGTCCACATTGGTTGCTGGGCCTTAAAGGCAAAGCAAAAGCAGAGGTAGCCACAGCAGGCTGGGGAGGCCCGAGGTTCATATGACTGGGTGCAGTCCTAGAAGTGAGGGCACTGGACTCACAGACTCCACTGGAGGGCCAGTCCCAGGCTGGAGTTTCCCGGGACATGGGATCCTCAACGTGGAGCCTCCCAAGGAGCAGGCTGTCTGAATCCTGGCCCGAGAGACCCCTGCTCAGCTCCTGCTGCTCCACACCACTGCTCGAGCAGCCTTCCTACGGGATGTGGGTTGTTCAAGGTTGGGAAACAGGCCCAACATGAAGAATACGTACCCAAGGTCACCTAATAAGGCTGTGGCAAAGGCAGGAACAACCAGAATCTTAGGTGGTCTTCCTTTTCTACCTGACCTTGACTCACAGAAATTAGAGCAGAGAAGGATGGCAGCGGTCATCTTGCCCAGCCCCTCCTAGTAAAGATGGGGAAACGGAGGCCCAGCAACTGGAGCCAAGGTCAACCAGAAGGTCACGAGAGGGCCAGCATGGAACCCAGATGTCCTGGTTTTGAGACTCGGCTCTTCTCAGTCCACTTCCCAACCTATTCTACCACAGATAGTGCAACCACAGCAGTGAGACACTGCCCCCATAGAGCCATTTCTCAGCTACCACAGACTGAGAAATTTTTATATAGCCTCGCTAAATATGGAGTCAGCCAAGACAACATTTGGTCTCTCCTCTTAACACATTTGAAAGAGAGAAATGCCCCAAGTGTTGAAGATGCTCCTTGTCACATCACTGAAGTGATGCCTTGCTTGGCCATGAGCAGGAAGAGCCCAGACAGCAATGGTGCACTTCATTGCTCTTCATTCTTCTTCAAAAGCATTCTGTCTTCCTTTTGTTATGACTGGCTCATTTCTGAGTTAAAAATAAAATAAAAGGGTATTTCCTAACCTCAAAGAAAGGCTTTCTGGAGTTGAAGCCCTCTTAGAAAGCTCTGTCTGGGGGTCTCCTCACCCTGGGATGTGGAGACAACACTGGGATCCGCTCTGAGGGAAGAATGGGAGAGGTTTCTGGAAACAGCAAGCCTGGGGCACCAGCCAAGGCCTGCCCTTCCAGGCAGTTCCCTGTGCTCAGCAATTTCTTCTTTACAAGAATCAGGATCCACAGACCTAGAAGCCAGTGCTGGGGAGAGGAGGTGGTGCTGGGTAGACTTCATAAAGCAGACTGGCAGCCATCAGCACCTCTGCCTGACCAGCAACTACCTCTGCCTTCCTGCAGCTCTTCTGGAAGCACTGCCCTACTTTTACTGGAAAGCAGAAGGGAGAAAATCTGGAGGGCTGCCCTTGCTTCCACTGCTGGACACAGGATTGGTTCAGGGATATGCTCATTAACCAAGCCCAGCCAATCAAAGCTTTCCCCTGATGTTTTTAAGAAGTTTGAAATCTTGCCCTCTATGTTGAGGGCAATGAAAAGAGAGAGACTGAGCTCTCATTGCATTATTTGGGCTCAAGGACCAGTGATACCTAAAAATACATCCATCCTTGAGCTTCTAGGTTTTAAACTAATAGATACCCTTTTCCGCTTACATAGAGTAGGGTTTCTGTCACTTAGAACCAAAAGAAATCTGTGGGATACAGAGGGGCTCCACGAGGGGTTCACTGTTGTCTGAAACTCTCCTGGTATTGAGGAGATACCAGGAGATATTCAGACATGCAGGAGATATTCTGACATGCAGGAGATATTCCGACATGCAGGAGATATTCCGACATGGAGGAGATATTCCCTGGCCTCACACACGCTGCTGAACAGGGAGGTGGGTAAGGATACCCAAAGGGAAGATGGGGCTAAGAAGCCTCAGGAGGCTAAAGAAGGGTCAAGGAGCCAGGCTGAGGGCCAGAGGGCTGGCACCAAGCTGTGTGCCCAGCACTTGTCACCTGCCTGTCCCCTACCTCCTTGGCTTGTCATCCCTTAGCCTTGAGGAGCAAGGTTTGTGAGGTACTGGATAATAAATGATTAACACACTCTCTGGAAGAGAGAATTGGTCCCTCCTCTGCCTCCACCCCACATCTGAAACCCCTGGCAAACCCCAGGGGCTCACTCCATCATACTTGGTCTCCCCGTCCATGGTCCTGAGTGGGTCCTGCCCAGAGATGACAATTCACTGGTTCCTCCAGGTCCCACCTTCAGGAGCCCCAAACCCTCAATGGGGCATCCACTGAGCCCCTGATCTTTGCCAAGGCCTGTGCTAGGTGCCAGGTGAACACTGAGCAGGATATAGGTCTCAAGAAGTTCACACACTAATAGGAAGACAGATGCTTAATGAAGAAATGACAATAGCATGTGATAAGCACCTACTCCAGACTGGGCATGCGTCCTGCGGGACATAACCTCCAAACAGGGCTAGTTTTGGGGGTTTGCAACCTATACAGTTTTTAAAGGGCCTCATGTTCGGCTTAATGCTCTGCTGTAACTATTTTGAAATTCTAAATAACTTTTGAAAAGGCTTAGAATTTTATTTTTTATTTACTTGTTTATTTTTGAGACAAGTTATCACTCTGTTGTCCAGGCTGGAGTACAGTGGCATGATCACAGCTCACTGCAGCCTTGACCTCCGGGCTTGAGCCATCCTCCCAACTCAGCCTATGAGTAGCTGGTACTACAGGCATGCAACACCACACCTGGATAATTTTTTATTGTTTAGAGAGATGAGATCTCTCTAAAAAATAAAATTTTAAAAAAATTTATGTTGCCCAGACTGGTCCCGATCACCTGGGCTCAAGCAGTCCTCCCACCTCAGCATCCCAAAGTGCTGGCATTACAGGCACGAACCATCATACCCAGCCCAGGGCTTAGCACTTTAATTTCATACAGAAGCCCACAAATTATGTAGCCAATCCTATACCTAGACCTGAAAGTGAGTAAAAACTAGCCAGCAAAAGAGAGAAAGAAGAGGAGGGGAGAGGGAGAGAACTAGCAGCCCAATTCTGTGGAATGCATGCATCTGCAGGGGCTGCTGTGGCTGCACCAAGGACAACTAGGTTGTTGTGTGTTCATCATTTACCATGGAATCCATGTGACTTCAGATTGCTGCGTAATCAGACAGCACGCATCCTATCTGTGTGTGATGACGTGCGTTACATCTGAAAATCATCAGCCTGGTTGCAAATTCCTACACCTTCACTTACCTGGCTGCATGGCTTTGAATGATTCCACCTCTCTGAGCTTCTGACCCCTCATCTGTAAAATGGACATGATACCTCACTCAGAGATTCTCTGACCGCCAAAGAGGCTCATGTAGGAGAAAGTGTCTTGTAAACACTAAGCTTTTATTTGTGCTACTCCCAGACAGGAGGAATGTAAAGTGAGCAGCTTTAGTAGGTACAGTGGGGCAGCCAACAGCCTAATCTCCTCACAACAGACTGCATCTAGGAAGAACACCATCAGGGAAAATATCCTGACATGCTATATTAGGGGCAAGGTGAGATTCTAAAGACAAGGCTAAAAGAGAGACAGCAGAACAATTCTGTTAGAAAAAGAACTAGAAATTTGGGGTTAGAAGGAGAGAAAAATGAGAGAGGAGTGGGTGATAAGTAACGGGGCAGTGTGGTTAAAAAGCTTTTAAGAATAGGGATGTCAGCTGGGTGCAGTGGCTCATAACTGTAATCTCAGCACTTTGGGAGGCCGAGGCGGGTGAATCACCTGAGGTCAGGAGTTTGCGACCAGCCTGGCCAACATGATGAAACCTGGTCTCTACTAAAAATACAAAAAATTGGCCGGGTGTGGTGGCACACGCCTGTAATCCCAGCTATGCAGGAGGCTGAGGTAGGAGACCCACTTAAACCTGGGAGGTGGAGGTTGCGGTGAGCTGAGATCGTGCCATTGCACTCTAGCCAGGGCAACAAAAGCAAAATTCCTTCTCAAAGAAAAAAAAAAAAAAAAAGAATAGGGATGTCGAATATTTGATTTTAAATCATTTGTGTTGCATGAAGTAAAAACCTCTCTCTTCCCTTTATTTCACTCCCTCCTGCAAAATGTCCCTAAACCTTTGGTTAATTTACTACATGAGTAAAAGCTCTGTGAGTTTTAGTGGAAATAAAGGAAAAGAGCGAATTCTATGTTTAGGTAGAGACCAGAGTAAGGATAAAAAAAAGAAGCAGCCACAAGATGCAGAGGGAAAAATACGTTCTCTGGCTGAGCGCAGTGGCTCTCACCTATAATCCCAGCACTTTGGGAGGCCAAGGCGGGTGGATCACTTGAGGTCAGAAGTATGAGACCAACCTGGCCAACATGGTGAAACCCCATCTGTACAAAAATACAAAAATTAGCTGGGCATGGTGGCACGCACCTGTAGTCCCAGCTACTCTGGAGGCTGATGCAGGAGGATTGCTTGAACCCAGGAGATGGAGGTTATAGTGAGCCAGGATCACACCACGGCACTCCAGCCTGGGCAACAGAGTATGTCATATATGTTGTATATATGTATGTTATATATAATGTATATTATATATGTTATATATGTTATGTATATAATGTTATATATAATATATGATATATGATATGTTTCATATATTATATATATACTATTTGCATAAGTGGGAATTTGGAGCAAGAGGCGACCACGAGCCCATAAGCTCTCCCAAAATTCACAGAAGCATTGGAGAGGCACTGGTCTTCTCCAGAGCCAAGTATGGGAGGACTAGAAAGTTAGGATTAATCACATCTAGATCGCACAGGGCATAGTCACTCTTACTTCCATCTAAGTTACATAAGCAACAGGAAATATGTCATCCCATTGAGCCATAAATCTCAAAGATCCTGAATACAACAGTAGAAATACTAGAAAATAAGACCGGCAATAAAATGGTTAACTGGATGGCAAAACAATCTCCACACTCAAAGCTTTAGGAATGACATGATACCTGAGAAGCTGCCAGCCTGGAGGCTCTGGCAGTGTTGAAGAGCCATTAGCTTGGCCACCTTTGTTCTCCAAGGTCGTGGCTGGTTTTGGCTACCCTAGTCCACCATGTCTGTAACTGGAGAAGTCTGGCACTATTGTGAAGTTAGGGTTTTTGTGTGAAGAGAAGATACATCTGATTTCCCTCCAACTGAATTCCAATGGAAAAGACTCAAAACAGTGTTTCTCAAACATGAAAAAAAAAAAAAAATAGAGAGGGCCAGGCATGGTGGCTCACACCTGCAATCCCAGCACTTCTGGAGGCCCAGGAGGGAGGATTGCTTGAGGCCAGGAGTTCAAGACCAGCATGGGAACACAGTGAGACTCTGTCTCTACAAAAAAAAAAAAAAAATGTAATTATCTGGGCTTGGTGGCATGCCCGTAGTCCTAGCTACTTGGGAGGCAGAGGTGAGAAGATTGCTTGAACCCAGGAGTTCAAGGTTGCAGTAAGTTATGATTGTGCCCCTGCACTGCAGCCTGGGCCACAAAGTGAGACCAGGTCATAAGAAACAAGGAAGTAAAGAAAAAAAAGAAAGAAAGAGAGAATGAAGAGAGATAGGAGGGGAGGGAGAGAGGGAGGAAGGAAGGAAGGAAGAAAGGAAGGAAGGAAGGAAGGAAGGAAGGAAGGAAGGAAGGAAGGAAGGAAGGAAGGAAGGAAGGAAGGAGGGAGGGAGGAAGGGAGGGAGGGAGGAAGGGTGGAAGAGAGAGGGAGAGAGAGAAAGAAGAAAGAAGAAAAAGAAAGAAAGAAGACAAAGAAGGAAGAAAGGAAGGAAGGAAGGAAAAGAGAAAGAAAGAAAGAAAGAAAGAAAGAAGAAAGAAAAATAAAGAATGAAAGAAAGAGAAAGAGAAAAGAAGAGACATGTGGACACCTTTTTAGTGTTGAGTTAAATTATTTTTATAAAGAAAGTTACTGAAGGCTGCAGTGAGCTCTGATTGCACCACTACACTCCAGCTTGAGCAACGGAGTGAGACCCTGTCGAAAAAAAGCAGAAAGCGAGAGAGAGAGAGACATATGGACACCCTTTCAAACTGTGTTGACTTAAATTATGAAATGTGCTCCAACTAGATATAAACTCAGGCTTAGAGCATTCATATAAAATCCAAAAAAAATAGAAAAGCCAATAAAAATCATGTTAACAACATGGATAAAATGGGATAGATGAGGTTTTGCTGAAAAATAAGTGGCAGCTCACCACATGAGCACAGCCCTGACTGCTGCCAGGCATGTTCCTGTGACTTCAGCCAGCCTGGTGTGATGACTCAATTATCACACTGCTTTTCTTTATTTAAACTTCTGTGAAAACTTCATTTATTCAGCATGCTGCAATATCACTGGGCTGTCCCTGGACTCCAACATATAACTTCCCTATTAAGGCCACCTTTGTTTGTTTTCTCTCATGAGCCATTGACAATAGTGGGGCCATCTGATAATACACACAATTGGAGTCGTGATTGAGTGCAGATGCCCATTAAGCCCCAGGCTAAGTGTTTTGCAAGCATAATCTCATTTAGCTCTCACAGGGACCCCAGCGCAGAACCGATTATTACCACCCTTCGACAGCTAAAGGCACTCAGGCACGGCGGGTGAGTGCTGTCCTGGGTCACACAGCTGGGATGTGGAGTGAGTCACAATTTGAACACAGCAGCCTGATCCAGAGTAGACCAATTTTACCACTTCTTTAAACCCTAGTCACAAGTAGCTGGATTCAGATGACCCAGGATATGCTTTTTTTTAAAGATTATCTTGAAATAAAAATCCCTCTTGTTTTCATTTTATAAAAGATTTGCAGACCCCCAAGATTCACCCAGGGTATCATCTGAGGCTCTAGGCCCCAGTCTGAGAGCCTCGGACCCAGGCAACGTGACCTGAGGAGCCATTGAGCAAGCCAGTGGCTCAGAGCAACACTGGGAGATACACTCCAGGCCCCTGGGCTCCTCGGGCCGACTCATAAACCAGCCCCTGGGAGATCCTGGGCCTCGGGGACACCTGGTTTTGAGGGCAGTGGAGCCTGGGGGAGCAGGGGCAGCTCCATGTTGAGCAACAGTGACAGTGGCAGTGATGATGGCAGTACCAGAGCTCCTGGGTGGCTGTGACAACAGACACCTGTCATGGCTGTGGTGGCCACAGTTCTGAAGGCGCCAGCCCCCCAGTGGGAGTGGAGGTGGAGGTGGGGAGTTGGTCAAAACTAGTTGAAGAGGTAGGGCGACCTCCACATCAGGAAGGAGGCCGATTCACTCAGGGCTAGAGGCTGGCAGCCCTGCCACAGCAGAGAAGAACCTATGCAGACACAAGCCCTATGCCCAAGCTGCCCATTGACTAGATGCCCCCACCCCAGATCTTCACCCTGGGCCACTCATCCAGGCCTCCAGGATCTAGCAGAAGGACTCTGCCAGCATCCCAGGGCAGGGGAGGCAAGATGGAAAGTGCTCACCCCATCTGCAGAGAAAAGCCGGCTCTGAGTTGTTTCTGTGAAATAAGAGATTGTAGACAAACTGATGAGAAAATGGACTGAGAAGAAAAAAGGGAAGAAAGTGGGGAGGGAAGAAAGAAGGAGGGAGGGAGGGAAAGTTTTGAGATTGGAGGAGTGTCAGAAACCTGCACATTCAACTCCTTCTCTCTCTGTAATTCTTGCTACAATGGCCCAACCAATCAGAGGAAATCCATATCCTCTTCCATAAAGATGATTCCATGCAGATGGTTTTTGAAAATTAGAGAAAGTGTCCCATACACATCCCTAAAAGCTCAAGTCATTTCCACTGCTCGGTAAAGGGCGGAGGGAGGAGAAGCAACTGCAGGCCACCATCTTCTCACTAAGTGTGGGGAAGGCCCCCTGGGGTTAATTATAACTCAGTAGTGCAAAAGCCAAATAGTCTTGGATTTGATTTTAGAGCTTCCATTCTGAGTTCAAAAGACCTTCAGACGTGGGCCGGTATCTCCACGCGGGAGCTGCTGGAAGTCATAATTTCACAGGATTTCTGCAGAACCAGCACTACAGCATCCACTTTCTCTCACTAGTCACCCCCACCACAGGGAAGAAGAGGAGGCAAATGAGAGCAGAATTCATGAGCAGCAGCCATCTCTTCTCATCCCATGGGGAGCCGGGAAGGCTTGGGTAAGTTCCCCTCCCTCCATAAGATCGGGGGTAGCTTAAGTATTCCTGCAGACCCTTTCCCCTTCATCAAGTAAGGGACTGGCACTGCCTTTCATCTGAAAACTTCAGAGCCATTGAACTGCCCAGTGCCCAGGCCGGTGTTGCTGGCAGGTCGTGAAAGAGAGCTGAGCAGAGGAAGGAGGACTAGGGTAGCTAGTGGCATTCCCACAGCGTGGCTTGGCAAGGAGATGTGGGTTTTCCCTGGGTTGAGTGGGCACTGAGGAAGGTTGGGAGAATTTCATCATCCTAAGAGGCTGAGAAAAAAAGTAGATAGATGAGGCTCAGTCAGAAGTTGCTCACCAGAGGATCATGTCAGAAGGACCCACTGGAAAGCCAGCACTCAGACCCCTGCCTGGCAGAGGGAACAGACAGCCAGATAGGAACAAAAGAAGTGATGCCAGCAGAAAGAAGACTGTAACCTCATACAGGGAGTTACATAAAGCAGTGTTCTGATCCTCTTCCCTCTCCTGCCTCCTTTCCCTGATATCTCAGAGAAAGTAGAGAATGGGAGAGCAAACCTCATCACCTCCCTCCCTGCACCAAGCCACGGAAGCCTCAAGTGCCTGCTTGGGAAGAATGCACTTTTTTTTTTTTTTTTTTTTTTTTTTTTTTAACATCCAGAGACTCTTTCCTTTTTACGGCTTTATTGAGATGAAATCCACATACCACACAATTCACCCTTGTAAAGGGTGCAATTCAGCCAGGCATGATGGCTCATCACGCCTATAATCCTAATGCTTTGGGAGGCCAAGACAGGAGGATCCCTTGCGCCCAGGAGTTTGAGACCAGCCTGGACAACATAAGGGGACTCCATCTCTACACAAAATTTTAAAAATTAGCCCGGCGTAGGGGTCACACGCCTGTAGTCCCAGCTACTCAGGAAGCTGAGGCAGGAGGATCACTTGAGCCCAGGAGTTTGAGGTTATATAGTGAGCTATGATTTTGCCGCTACAACAGACTGAGATCCTAAAAAAATAAAATAAAATGAACTAAAGTATACAATTCAAATGTTTTAGTATATTCACAGATTCATACAATCATCTCCACAATCTAACTTTGGAACATTTTCATAGCTCCAAAAAGAGTTAGATGTCAGTCCCTATTTCTCCCCAAGTACCCCCAGCCTAAGCAACTGTGAAATCTACTTTCTGTCTCTATAAGTTTGGACATTTCACATAAATGGAACCTTGCAATATGTGGTTCTTTGTGATGGGCTTCTTTTACTTAAGATAATGTGTTCAATATTCATGTGTTCATTATCAATATGAATGCAAGATAATGCATTCATACTGCAGCATGGATCGGGACTGCCTTACCTTTTATTGCCTAATATAGTCTATAGTATGTGTATACATTTTACTTTATGCAGTTATTATCCATGTTATCAGTTAGCAAACATTTGAGTTGTTTCTACTTTTGGACTATTATGAATAATGATATTATGAACATTCAAGTACAAGTTTTTGTGTGGACATGTTTTTGTTTCTCTTGGGAATATAACTAGGAGTGGAATTGCTGGGTTGTATGGTAACTCTAGTTTTAACTTTTTGAGGAACTGCCAAATTTTTCCACTGCAGTTACACCATTTTACATTCTCATCAGCATGTATGAGGGTTCCAATTCTCCTTATCCTCATCAACATTTGTTATTATCTATTTTTTAAACAAATTCATAGCCATCCTGGTGGATGTGAAGTATCTCATTGTGGTTTTGGTTTGCATTTCTCTGATGGCTAATGATATTGAGCATCTTTTCAAGTATTTATTGGCCATTGACATATCTTCTTTGCAAAAATGTCTGTTAAGAGCCTTTGCCTTTTTTTTGGAACAGGGCCTCACTTTGTTGCCCAGGCTGGAATGCAGTGGTTTGATAACGGCTCACTGCACCCTAGAAGTCCTGGGGCTTAAAGTAATCCTCCCACTTCAAATTCCCGAGTAGCTAGGACTACAAGTGCAAGCCACCACTCCCTGCTAATTTTTTTATTTTTGTAGAGACAGAGCCTCCCTATGTTGCCCAGCTGGTCTCCAATTCGTGGGCTCCAAGCGATCCTCTCACCTCAGCCTCCCAACGTGCTGGGATTATAGGTGTGAGCCACTGCACCTGGTGCCATTTTTAAGTTGAGTAATTTGAATTCTTCCTATTGAGATGTAAGAGTTTGTTAGGTATTCTAGATACAAGTTTCTTATTTGATCCATGATTTGCAAATATTTTCTTCCATTCAATGAGTAATCTTTTCATGTTCTTGAGGATGTTCTTTAAAGCATAAAAGTTTTTAATTTTGATGAAGTCTTATTTACTTATTTTTTTTTATTGCTTACGCTTTTGCTGTCATATCTAGGAAGGTTTTGCCTAACCCCAAATCATAAATACTTCTATTTTTCTTCTGAGAGATTTTAGTTTTAGCTCTTACATTTACGATCCATTTGAGTTAATTTTTGTGTAAGGTATGCGTAAGGGATGCAACTTCATTCTTCTGCATGTGGGTAGTCAATTATCCTAGCACCATTAATTGAAAAGATAATTCTTTCCTCCACTGAATTGTCTTAGCATTCTTGTGGAAAATCAATTGACTATAAATGCAAGGGTTTGTTTCTGGATTCTTACTTCTATTCCATTGATCTGGATGGCTATCATTTTGTCCAGTGATGCTTGGTAACTCAACATGAAGGGAGAGGCCTGAGATATTATTAAGAGAACCTACAAGTGGGAAAGAGGGTTTCACAGAGTCCAACTGGTCACTGGGAAAAAGTCCATCATTTCACATTTGTGCCTCAAAGAGTTAAGACTCCTCCAACCACTTCTAGTGAAGGAACATTCCCAAACCCTATCATGTCTGCTTTTCCAAATGGGGTACATTAAATGATCCATTTCCCTCAGCTGCTATCATAAATGAGTGTTGTATTTTCATAAATTATTTTTCAGCACTGATTGCGGTTATTCTCTTTTAATCTGTTAATCTGGTGAATTACATTATTAGATTTGCTATAGTAGATATATCTGATGCTTCCATTTCTAGGATAAACCTAACTAGGTCATTTTCTATTTAATACGTTACTAGATGAAATGTGCCATTATTTTGTTTAGGATTTTTGCTTCTAAAATCATGAATAAATTTGACCCTTTATTTTTTCTTTTTCATTCTGGCTTTGGAATCAAGGTCATCACTAGCCTCGTAAAATGATTTGAGGGGATGTTGCCTCTTTTTCTAGTCTCTGAAAGGGTTGGTATAAAATTAGAATTGTCAGTTTGTTTGTTTTTAATTGAGATGGGGGTCTCACTATATTGCCCAGGCTGGTCTTGAACTCTTGGCCTCAAACGATCCTCCTGCCCTGGCTTCCCAAAGTGCTGGGATTACAGATGTGAGCTACCATGTCTGGCCTAGAGTTGTCAGTTCTTTGAACGTTTAGTAGAACTGTTTCATAGGTTGATTTCAATCTACTAATTCAGTTTCTTCAACTGTTATAGATTTGTTTGGTTTTCTTTTTCTTTGCAAGTGAGTTTTAAAAGTTTTATTTTCCTAGAAACATGTCTATTTCATGGAAGCTTTCAAACTATTAGCATAAAGTTGTTTGTAGTACTTGCTTATTTTTTTAAACTGTTGCATTTGTAATTATGTCCCTTTTTCATATGTTATATTGTTATGCATCCTCTTTCTGACTTAATTAAAGTTACAAGGTTTTATTTTATCTGTCTATTGAAAAATACAAGTTTGGGCTTGGTTGAGCATCTCTACTGTGTTTTTCTTTTTTTTCTTTCTTTTTTTTTTTTTTTTTTTTTGAGATGGAGTGTCACTCTGTCACCCAGGCTGAAGTGCAGTGGCCGGATCTCGGCTCACTGCAAGCTCTGCCTCCCGGGTTCACGCCATTCTCCTGCCTCAGCCTCCCGAGTAGCTGGGACTACAGGCGCCCACTACCTCGCCTGGCTAGTTTTTTGTATGTTTTAGTAGAGACGGGGTTTCACCATGTTAGCCAGGATGGTCTCGATCTCGTGACCTCGTAATCCACCCGTCTCGGTCTCCCAATGTGCTAGGATTACAGGCTTGAGCCACTGTGCCTGGCCTCTACTGTGTTTTTCTATATTATTTCATTAATGTGTGCTCTTCTCTTTATTATCTTCTTGTATTTTGTTTTCCTTGCTGCTTAAATTATGGTTGGTTGTTTGTGGGCATGACATCAATATCTATTAAAATATAAGGGGGTATATTAGTCCATTCCTGCTGCTACAACAAAATATCTTAGATTGGGTAATTATAAGTAACAAAAATTTATTTCCAGGCTGGGCACGGTGGCTCACACCTGTAATCCCAGCATTTTGGGAGGCCAAGGCGGGTAGATCACGAGGTCAGGAGATTGAGACCATCCTGGCTAACATGGTGAAACCCCATCTCTACTAAAAATACAAAAAATTAGCTGGGCGTGGTGGTGGGAGCCTGTAGTCCCAGCTGCTCAGGAGGCTGAGGCAGGAGAATGGCGTGAACCCAGGAGGCAGAGCTTGCAGTGAGCCGAAATGGTGCCACTGCACTCCAGACCAGGGGAGAGAGCGAGACTCCATCTCAAAAAAAAAAAAAATTAGTTCTCACAGTTCTGGAGGCTGGGAAGTCAGTCCACTGATGAAGGCCCTTTCAGTGTCAGGGGACGATTTGCCCCCTGCTACCAAGATGGTGCCTTATTGGCGAGTCCTCACGTAGCAGAAGGCAGAAGAACCAAAGGGACTGGGTGCCCTCTTCATCCTCTTCTGTAAGAGCACTAACCCCGTTCATGAAGGCAGTGTGCTGGTGATTAATCACTTCCCCAAACGCTCCATCTCTTAATACTATCACATTGGGTATTATTTCCAACCTAATGAATTGCAGAGGGACACATACATTCAAATCATAGCAGTGGGCATTCTCTTAGGCCCAACGATTCCACTTTAGTTCTATATTCTATATTAATATTAGAAAATGTTGGCCGGGCGCGGTGGCTCAAGCCTGTAATCCCAGCACTTTGGGAGGCCGAGACGGGCGGATCACGAGGTCAGGAGATCGAGACCATCCTGGCTAACACGGTGAAACCCCGTCTCTACTAAAAAGTACAAAAAACTAGCCGGGCGAGGTGGCGAGCGCCTGTAGTCCCAGCTACTCGGGAGGCTGAGCCAGGAGAATGGCGTAAACCCGGGAGGCGGAGCTTGCAGTGAGCAGAGATCCGGCCACCGCACTCCAGCCTGGGTGACAGAGCGAGACTCCGTCTCAAAAAAAAAAAAAAAAAAAGAAAATGTTTAAAAAGATATATGCATAAGGTTGGATGTCAGGTGCAGTGACTTATGCCTGTAATCCCAGCACTTTAGGAGGCTGAGGCAGGAGGATTGCTTGAGTCCAGAAGCTCAAGACCAGACCAGCCTGGGCAACATAGTGAGACCTCTATTTAAAAAAAAAAAAAAAAAAAAAGATGGGCTTTGCAACATTATTTATAACTAGAAACAATTAGAAATCACCTGAATGTAAAGATACAGTCATACTATGGAATACTGTTCAGCTGTTAAAAGGAATAAGGCAAAACTAATATCTATTGACTTGAAAAGATCTCCATAATATAATATTAAGGGATGCAATGAAAAAAATAGGTAAAGAATGACAGCGTTTTTGTTTTAAAAATTGCATACGTTCACATATTTATATCCCTATATGTAGTCCCACTGGATGCAGTCATAGCCATTCAGCCCTAAGGAGCCACTGCTAATTCCATCCAGAGGTGAGATCCTTCAAAGCTGGGGAAGCCTCGTCTCCAAGCACGTAGGTGCTCCCTACCTCTGTAGACAGCTTCCAACCATAACCTCAGGGCATCACTTCCACCCCTTACAAGTCCTAAGACTGGTTTAGGTGAGAAGTTCTGAGAGGACAGGATGGGGAGAGGAGTTGGGACTCTGCAGGCCTTGGGAACCATAATGACATTCCCAACCCACATCCTCTCCCACCCTTTCAAGGCCATTGGTTGTGAGTTATTCATACTTCTCCCTTCCTTAGGGAGGCTGGATTCTGCCCAACATTCCTTGTGCTCCCCAAAAGTGCCTGGCACCCATTGCTGGCCTCCCAGACAGCCGATCTGATTGACTTCTTCCTCTTCCTGGGTGGGCTTCCGTATCTCTTTGAAGTCCTCAGAGTACCCGAGGTCGCAGGTTAAATGCAAATGTAGTGTCTGTAAAAAATCCCATGCGTCAACTTGAAGCAAATGCCTTTCCCAGTAAAATTCTTCTACTTTTCCACGTAGCTTTGCAAAAGTGATATTTTTCCTCTCCCCATTCCCTAATTACCCCAAAATATGTGCCAAAAGGGGAAGATGTGACTTGGCAGGGCAGAAGTCCCCATTGCTTAGCATATCAGAGAAGAAATTTACAAGACGTCTGCCTTTGTTTGCCCTGCCATTAAACCTCCAGTTCTGACCATGAGGTTTCTGAAGGAGCACTTTTGGAGGTAGGAAACTGGATAGTGACAAGTTTAAGCCTAGAAACTATGTCATGGGCGACACAGTTTAAGGAAGACTTGGGGGTAATGGGGAAGTATGGCATGACAACGGTTACTTCCTAGGGAAGCCGTCATATATAAAACAGGCTGTCTGGCTGAGTGCGGTGGCTCATGCCTGTAATCCCAGCACTTTGGGAGGCCGAGACGGGTTGATCACGAGGTCAGGAGTTTACAACCAGCCTAACCAACATGGCGAAACCCCGCCTCTACCAAAAATACAAAAAGTAGCCAGGTGTAGTGGCGTGTACCTGTATTCCCAGTTCCTCAGGAGACTGAGGCAGGAGAATCTCCTGAACCTGGGAGGCGGAGGTTGTAGTGAGCCAGGATCGTGCCACTGCACTCCAGCCTGGGTGACAGAGCGAGACTTTGCCTCAAAAAAAAAAAGGCTGTTTTACTCTTCAGTTCTCCAAAGGATCAAAGGAGGAAAACTGCAGCAAATTCCAAACAGACAACATCAGCTCAGTAAACATAACCGTTTACATAATAGAATGCAGAGCCTGGTGAAGAAGGGACCAGCCCATCACAGGAAGGGTTCCAACAGGGAGACTGGAGAGGGAATGCCTGCAACGGGTGAGAGGCTGAAATGGATAAGCCCAAAGACCCATGTTGCAGAGGTTGCAAATTGATGATACACATGTCATTTGAAGGAAGCAGATGTGTTTTCTTTACTAGTTCAATGTTTGCCTACAAAGTGTTTTTGTGCTTCTTCTTAGTATTATCATTGTATGAATAAAACCTGCATTTCAAAGTTCTCTTGTAAAACATAACAGAGCTGAGAGCTTCCTTTATATGGGACATATGTTCTTCGGTTCACACAGCCTCCACCACTCCCTATTAATACCCAGTGTCCAAGTATCAATTGACATTTGTTATTCTGCCTACACTGTAGAGCTTTTTTTCCCTTACAGTCAGCCCACTTAACTCATATATATTATTACCTGTATTCTCTGTGTAGGCATTTGAGTGAGTGGCTTTTGTTGCATTCTGTGGTGTCAACCTTCATTTGAAACAGTGATACAGAGCTGTGTTCACCTCACTTCTCCCTCTCGCCCTGTGCCTTCTGTCATTGTGAGCTGCCCTGAGATTTGTAGCACGTGTGAACAGCACAAGAGGTCAACAAAAGGCACAGCTCTGTAGTGAGACCCCGGGGAACTCAACAGAAACGAGCAAGGCAGCTCCTTGAACTTGCCACTGGCAGATCATGAAACCACACCACCTCTTCAGGCCAATGGCCATTTTACATTTTGAAAGGGACATTATTTCTTGTTGAAGGAACATTACTATCTAGTTGACTCCTATCTAGGACAGCATAGAGTCTCCTGTTACTTAGTGAAACCAGCAACAGGCAGAATATGCACCAGAGAGAAAAACTAGCTTGTCTGCTATCCTGGAATAAAAATAAACAAGAGTTTGAACTAGCCTGGAATAAAAATAAGAGTTTGAACTACAACCTGAATCAAAGGAATGTTGGGAGTTTTCTATTAGCTCAAAGCAAAGTTCCTAGAATTCATAATAATATTGTTAGTAGCTGACATTTGTTAAATGCTTCCTGTGCTAAACACTTGGCACGTTTTATCTCACATAGTCACATAACAACACTATGGGATAGGTGTTATCATTATACAAAGAAACTCAGGCACAGAGAGGTTAACTCCAAGTAAACCTTGAGTGATGGAGTGAGTGATGGAGCCAGAATTCAAATCCAGGTGACCTGACCCAGAAACATTAGAAAAATATAGGAAAATACTGCCAAGATTTGATATCTAATTTCCCATGGAAATTTCTTTTCTCTACCCATTAAATGACTTTGCTACATTTCTTGCCAAGCATGCCAAGAACATAAAACACAGAAGTCCAGTTTTTCATTTCTCTGGTTTATAAATTTATAAAAATTAAACTAAAAATAGCCCCCATGTTGTTTCATTCTTAAAATATACAATAACTTTAAAAGAAAGTTTCTCTGGAACTGAAGTTCCTTCTGCAGAATCTGTTTCACATTCAGAATTTGAGATGGAATATAAAATAGGAGAATGTTCAATGTCTGCAGTGTCAGATATTTTGCTCAAGGTTCTGTACCTAAATGCTGTGCTTGGCATGCGGAACTGAATTTCCATTATGTTCAGTCAAGCAAGATTTGACTGACAGAGAGGTCATTTATTACAATGATCCTGCCAGGTAGCCTGGGGAGACCATTTTGGCCTCTGAGATCGTGTTATATTTTGAGGTATTCATGCAAAACTAAACTCTCTTTCTCTTTCCTCTAGTTTCCGATAATCACTGTCTGAATCAATATTTATAGAAAAACTATCAGCGAGAAATCCCATTTGCAAATGACTTACAGTTTTAAGTGAACCTAATTTCTTTAAAACATATGTATTTGAAAATCCTATGTGTCAAATAAACATAAATAATGCTAATAATTAATAATGATAGTATTCAAAAAATAGAGATGTGAAGTATATATTTTCCTAACAAGAAAGCCTAACATATTTTTAATAAAACTGTATAACCACATTCCTGTAAGTTACTCCTTCATTAGTGAAAGAACTAAAATTATCCTGTTGTAAGAGAAGAAAACATTTTGACATGGAAGACAACTCGAAATAGTTTGAAGTATAATGCTTTATTAGTGCACGTAATAAACTTCTACTGAACACAAATACATGATTTTGCTGATAGAAAATCAGTTTCTCATGCTTTCACTAAATGAATGGGTTAGACAAACATTTAAAATATACTTAATTTAAGGGTGTCAAATTAATAACCTGTTTTGGGTAGACAGGGAGTAGTGCTTTGTGCTCTTGTTAAGCCCTTGACAAGAGTTTGAGAACACCAAGTACTGTGTCCCGGAGGGCAGGTCCCACAAAGGCCACAAGATGTCGCTTTCTGACAGCCTGTTGCTTGCAGCTAATCCTACCACAGCAGAAGGAAAAGAAGGTGAGGAGGAGTGTTGACCATATTTTGATGTAATAACCAGAAGTGCATCTGTTAGGATATACAACAATGGATGCAACTAGATCAACAGAGATTCCCTTATAGTATCCCTAAACTTAAAACACATTTTTTTTTCTTCTTCATTTTCTTTTTTCACTGGAGCAACCCGGAGTATGTTGGTGTTGATGCAGATGTGGGATACTGAACTAAAATTTTTCTATCATTACTTTCAGTCTTCACAGACATCTGGCAGGATGCCCTGAGGAATATTATAATCCCTGTTTTACAGATGAGAAAGACAAGGCCCCTAAAAATTGCAATTGGCAAATGAAAATTTCAGTGACCAGGTTTCTTGACACCCAACACCCCAGCTGAGGCTTATGCGCTCTGCCCCTCTCCCCAGTCCTCATATGGAGGTGGTTGGGGGCAGGCTTGGACTATTTTGCTTTTTGGAAATTTATTTAAAATATTTTATACTAAACTGTCTGATATGAACCCATATTTATTTATGTGTATAGAACAAGGCTTCAGATAAATTTCATGGGTGCTCTAAGCCACTTTGGGCTATGTCTGGAATGGGTTTCCCAAGGAAGCTCACTCCATTGTTTAGGGTGTGTATTAGTTTGCTAGGGTTGCCATAACAAGGAACAGACTGGGTGGCTCAAACAACAGAAATGTATTCTCTCACGCTTCGGGAGGCTAGAGGTCCAAGATCAACATGTCAGCAGAGTTTATTTCTTCTGAAGCCCTCCTCCTTGCCTTATAGATGTGTCCTCACATGGGCTTTCTTCTGTGTGTCTGTGTCCTAATCTCTTCTTATAAGGACGCTAATCAGATTGCATTTACCTTAATTATGTCTCTGAAGGCCCCATCTCCAAATATAGTCACATTCTAAGGTACTGTGGGGTTAGGATTTATTTATTTATTTATTGACAGAATCTTGCTCTGTCGCTCAGGCTGGAGTGCAGTGGTATGATCTCAGCTCACTGTAGCCTCCGCCTCCCGGGTTCAAGCAATTCTCCTGCTTCAGCCACCCAAATAGCTGGGATTACAAGAGCGCGCCACCCAGCTAATTTTTGTGTTTTTGGTTGAGACGCGGTTTCACCACGTTTCACCTGACCATATTGGCCAGGCTGGTCTCAAACTCCTAAACTCAAGTGATCCGCCCACCTCTGCTTCTTAAAGTGCTGGGATTACAGGCGTGAGCCACCGTGCTTGGCCTCAGGCTTTAACAAATGAATTTAGAGGGGCACAATTCCCGCCCGTAACAGGGTGGAAACATTGAGAAGCCTGCATTATTCCTTCCAACTTTTTCGCATGAGAATGATAGAGTTCTAGTCTGTGTCCTTATATCTACAGCACCAGAGAGTTTAACGTGTGTCTTTCTTTCTCTAAGAAAGCTTCCTAGTTAATCTGCTATTTGTGTGTGACTCCTTGGTTGCATTTTATGGAAGTGGAGCTGGGAGAAATGATTTCTGATCCCCATTCTTGAGGTAAGGAATTAAATTCAACTTTAAAACAACTTAAATACAGGAACAGATGTATACTTACGAGTATATTTTTTTTCTTAAAAAAGAAGGAAATTCTGCCGATTTGGGACAACATGGATGAACCTAGAGGACATTATGCTAAGTGAAATGAGCCAGACACAGAAGGGCAAATGTTAGATGATACCATTTATGCGAGGAATCTAAAATAGTTGGACTCAGAGAAGCAGAGAGTAGAATGGTGGTTGCCGGGGGCTGAGGGGAGGGAGAACATGGGGAGGTGTTGGTCAAAGGATATAGTTTCAGTTATGTGGGATGAACAAGTCCTAGAGATCCACTGTACAGCATGGTGTCTAGAGATCACAATACCATGGCATATACTTAAAAATGTCCTTAGAGTAGATCTCATATGTTAAGTGTTATCACGAAATAACAATAATAATAAACAGTAACAGGAAACTTTTGGAGGTGATTTATATGTTAATAGCATTAATTGTGGTGATGGTTTCACAGATACATACTTACCTCCAAATTCATTAAAGTGCATACTTAAATATGTACAAATTTCTGTATATCAATCCCACCTCAGTAAATTAAAAAAAAAAAAAAAAAAAAAAAGAAACTCTGGACCAGGGATGGTGGCTCACACCTGTAATCCCAGCACTTTGGGAGGCCAAGGCGGGTGGATCATTTGAGGTCTGGAGTTTGAGACCAGCCTGGCTAACATAGTGAAACCCTGTCTCTATAAAAATACAAAAATTATCCAGGTGTGATGGCGGGCGCCTGCAATCCAAGCTACTTGGGCGGGTGAGGGAAAAGAATTGCTTGAACCAGGAGGTAGAGGTTGCAGTGAGGCAAGATCACGCCACTGCAGTCCAGCCTGGGTGACAGAGTGAGACTGTATCAAAAAAAAAAAAAAAAAAAAGAAAAGAAAAGAAACTGGCTGGGCACAGTGACTCACACCTGTAATCCCAGCACTTTGGGAGGGTGAGGCCAGTGGATCACTTGAGCCCAGGAGTTCAAGACCAGCCTGGGCAACATGGCAAAACCCTGTCTCTACTAAAAATACAAAATTTACCCGGGAATGGTGGCAGGTGCCTGTAGTCCTAGCTACTCAGGAGGCTGAAGTGGGAGGATCACCTGAGCCTGGGAGGTCAAGGCTGTGGTGAGCTATGATCATGCCACTGCACTCCAGACTGGTGACACAGTGTGACCCTGTCTCAAAAAATAAAATAAAATAAACTCTGTACCCATTAAACAGTAATTCCCCATTCCTCCCTCCCCCAGCCTCTGGTAACCTCTATGATACCTTCTGTCTCTATGAGTTTGCCTTCTAGGTACCAAATACAAATGGTATCATTTATTTGTCCTTTTATCTGGCTTATTTTGCTTGGTGTAATGCCCTCAAAGTTCATCCATGTTGTAGCATGTGTCAAAATCTCATTATTTATAAGCCTGAGTGATATTCCATTGCATATATCTTACAGTTTCACTTTATGTATGTAATTCTCTAATTTACCTAAACTCTATTTTGATAAATGGTGCTATGGTCTAAATGTTGGCATCCCACTCAAAATTCATATGTTGGAACCTAAAACCCAATGTGACAGTATTATGAGGTAGAGTCTGTAACAGGTGATTAGGCCTTGAGGGTGGTGTGCTGATGAATGAGATTAGTGCCTTAGTAAACGAAGTTTGAGGTAGTCTGTTTGCCCCTTCCACTGGGTGAGAAGGCAGCGGTGGCTGATGTCCTCTGTAATCCCAGCACTTTGGGAGGCCAAGGTGGGTGGATCACCTGAGGTCAGGAGTTCGAGACCAACCTGGCCAACATGGTGAAACCCCGTCTCTACTAAAAATACAAAAAATTAGCTAGGTGTGGTGGCAAGCACCTGTAATCCCAGCTACTTGGGAAGCTGAGGCAGGAGAACCGCTTGAACCCGGGAGGTGGAGGCTACAGTGAGTCGAGATTGTGTCACTGCACTCCAGCCTGGGTGAGAGAGCAAGACTCTGTCTCAAAAAAATAAGTAAAATAAAATAAAATAAAATGAGGAAATTTAAACTACACAATTTAACAGTATAGGAACTATGCAGATATCATGTACTCTGATGTTGTGATGAGACAGACACTTCACCTCTATCTATGGTAGTCTCCCCCAAAACATAACCTCATTGAAATCATGAGACAAACCCAAAGTGATAGTATTCTACAAAACACCTGACTAGTATTCTTCAAACTGTCAGGATCATGAAAAACAAGGAAAAACAGAAATATGTCACAGTGCAGAGGAAACTAAGGGAACATCATGACTAATTATGGAATCTTGAATTGGATCTTGGAACAGGAAAAGGCTATTAGTAGAAGAACAGAAAAAGGCTATTAGTAGAAAACAGACAAAATCCAAATAAAGACTGTAGTTTTGTCAATAATTTTTTACCAATGTTAGATGTTTATTTCTGCGAAACATACCAGGATTAAGCAAAATGTTAACATTAGGAGAAACTGGGTGTAGGGTCTACAGAAATTCTCCCATTGTCTTTGTAACTTTTAAAACTATTCAAAAATAAAAAGTTTTTTTAAAGCCTATCGAGGCCGCGCATGGTGGCTTACGCCTGTGATGCTAGCACTTTGGGAGGCCACAGTGGGTGGATCACTTGAGGTCAGGAGTTCAAGACCAGCCTGACCAACATGGTGAAACCCCATCTCTACTGAAAATACAAAATTTAGCCGAGCATGGTGGCCCCACCTCTAGTCCCAGCTACTAGGGAGGCTGAGAATAGCTTGAACCCAGGAGGCAGAGGTTGCAGTGGGCCAAGATCGCTCCAGTGCACTCCAGCCTGGGTGACAGAGCAAGATTCTGTCTCAAAAAAACAAAAAAACCCTATCGAGAGTTTGATTGAAAATGTATTAACTGTATGGATTAATTTGAGGAATGTGGCATCTTTACAATATTAACTCTTCCCACTCAGGGACATATTTGTTTTGTCTTATATCCTACTATAAAGCAATAAGGTATTCATTATGTAAGTCATTTATGTAAGGGATGTTGTCCATTATATTTTCCATTTGTTTGCTGCTGGAGACATCTATACACATTCGCACAGTTTTTTAAAGCAGGCCATCACTTGAGTTTTTCTGATATATGTAATATATTTGTAATTATAATTATTCTTTCAAACACTTATCATAGCCTAGCTAGAAAACCTAGAACAAATAAGGTATGCCGTTTGTTTTATTAAGAGGTTTTAAGGCCGGGCACGGTGGCTCACGCTTGTAATCCTAGCACTTTGGGAGGCCGAGGCGGGCGGATCACAAGGTCAGGAGATCGAGACCAGGGTGAAACCCCGTCTCTACTAAAAATACAAAAAAAAAAAAAATTAGCCGGGCGAGGTGGCGGGCGCCTGTAGTCCCAGCTACTCAGGAGGCTGAGGCTCCAGGAGAATGGCGAGAACCCGGGAGGCGGAGCTTGCAGTGAGCCGAGATCGCGCCACTGCACTCCAGCCTGGGCGGCAGAGTGAGACTCCGTCTCAAAAAAAAAAAGAGGTTTTAAAAATCAGGAATGGGGCCAGGCACTGTGGCTCATGGCTGTAATCCCAGCACTTTGGGAAGCTGAGGCGGGTGGATCACAAGGTTAGGAGATCGAGACCATGGTGAAACCCCGTCTCTACTAAAACTACAAAAATTTGTTGAGTGTGGTGGCACATGTCTGTAATCCCAGCTACTCGGGAGACTGAGGCAGGAGAATGGGGATTGGAGATTGTGCCACTGCACTCCAGCCTGGGCGACAGAGCGAGACTCTGTATCAAAAAAATAAAATTAAAAAAAAAATAGAAAAGAAACTGACTGGGTGCGGTGGCAGGAGAATCACTTGAACCCGGGAGGCGGAGGTTACAGTGAGCCGAGATTGCGCCATTGCACTCCACCCTGCACAACAAGAGCGAAACTCTGTCTCAAAAAAAAAAAAAAAAAAAAAAAGAAAAGAAAAAAAGAAAAGAAAAGAAATAATTTGTCCCACATTCTGTGCTAAGAGCTTCACACGTATTATTTTACTTAATTATCAAAACAACTCTAAGGGTAGACAGGTGTAGATCCAGGTTTTGTGGGGATTGGAATTAAACGGTATTAAGTGTCTTCTGATTTTAAAAAAATTACAAAATTATACACAAAATTAGGTACGATGGTTATTTAGAATGACAAAATAAATTATAAATGATAACAAATGAAGGGCGGGCGCGGTGGCTCACACCTGTAATCCCAGCACTTTGGGAGGCCGAGGCAGGCGGATCACGAGGTCAAAAGATCGAGACCACCCTGGCTAACACGGTGAAACCCCGGCTCTACTAAAAATACAAAAAATTAGCTGGGCGTGGTGGCAGGAGCCTGCAGTCCCAGCTACTTGGGAGGCTGAGGCAGGAGAATGGCGTGAACCCGGGAGGCAGAGCTTGCAGTGAGCCGAGATTGCGCCACTGCACTCCAGCCTGGGCGACAGAGAGAGACTCTGTCTCAAAAAAAAGAAAAAACCAAACAAAAAACGAAAAAACAAAACAAAACAAAAAAAACAAATGAAGAGCTCTCTGGCATTTAGGAGAAATGCTCCCTGGTTGCAACTTTACACCTGTTAGACTACAAATCCCAGCGACCCATGCAAGTGAACATAAATTTCATTAGCTTCACCGTAAAGCTGTCTGGCGGCGGGTGGGGGGTGGGTGGGGAGAAGTGTTATTATCTCCATTTTTAGGTTGAGTAAATCACTCAATATTGCAGAGTGGGAATCTGAAAATTATGCAAAGAGACTCCAGAGCCCTCGCCTTTACCCCCAACGTGCTTCTTGTCAGGATCACTGAGTGCACACGAGGGTCTCGCTAACGATGGCTGAGGGGGGAGACGATGAAGTAAGAGGAGGGGCTGAATAAAGGGCAAGAGAAAGGCAGAATGAAGCTCCTAAAGAGAAATGGACGGAATTGGGCTCCGCAGCCCTAATGGAGAAACGCGCCTTAGGAAGGAAGGGGAGAAGTTTAAGGGGAAACAGGTAAAATGAGGCAGAAGTTGAGCGAGTTAGTCAAACCCTAAATTCTTTATTTACAAAACAGCCAGGCACGGTGGCTCTCGCCTGTAATTCCAGCACTTTGGGAGGCCGAGGCAGGAGAATCGCTTGAGGCCAGGAGTTCAAGACACCCCCCTCTGCAAAAAACTGTTTAAAAATTAGCCAGGTGTGGTAGTGCGCAGTTGCGGTCTCAGCTACTCGGGAGACTGAGGCGGGAGGATGGCTTGAGCCCGGGAGGCGGAGACTGCAGTGAGCTCTGATCTCGCGCCACTGCACTCCAGCCTGGGTGACAGACCCAGACCGTCTCTAAAAATAATAATAGCAATAACAAAATAAAAATAAACAAATGTAATGCACCCAACTACGCCCCGGGAGTGGCACTAGGTTTCCGCAGCGCAGCGGCTGCGCCTGGGCGCCCCAAGCAACGCGACCAGCGCTGTCAGGAGGCGAATGGGAGCCAGGACAGAGCTGGGGAGGCCACTGCGGTCAGGCGAGGGATAAGAAGGCCGTCTGCGGCGTCATTGACGGGGCTGAAGGAACACCGGGGAGAAGAGTGGCAGACAGCTCCGGAGCCGCACTGCCCGGGCGGCGCCGAAGTGGGGCCTCCCAGCGGTGTTCCTTTCAGCCAATGGCCGCGAGATGCGCCGTCCGACGGTGCCCCGCGCGGCACAGGGAGGGAACAAGCAGCCCATGGGGTGCCAGAAAGCGCCATCTTTCTAGGTGACTATGCGAACTACCAGGGAAGCGTAGCCAGGGACAGGCTTCTCTGACCGCGGTTAACCTCAGTGCTGCCACTACTTTAACCTGAAGCCAGGCAGCACTGCCGCCCTCAGTAAAGATGGCTAACTGGCGCAGAGAAAAAGCCGGAAGCAACCGGGCCTTGCGGCGAGCCGAGTGAGCGCCGCGGGGGCGTGGCCTGGCGGTGGAGGGGCGTGGCCATCCGCTGTAAGCTGGGCTTGCGGTCTTTCAGTCGCACGCACCGCACCCAGTCCCGACCCTGTGGCGTACTGGGGGCGGGTCCGCCGCCGGCCCCGCCCCCGCCCAGGTGTCTCCCTTTGGGAAGCTGCCCGCCGAGTCTCCGAGATTTGTCCCTGGTGGTCCCGTGGACTCCTCGTCCCTCCGCGGTCTCCGGCTGGCAGCGATGGAGGGCGCCGGGGAGAACGCCCCGGAGTCCAGCTCCTCTGTCCCTGGGTCCGACGAGTCTGCCAGGGACCCACAGGCGCTGCCTCTGGAGGAAGAATCGGGGGACTGCGCCCGGTCCCTGGAGGCCAAGAAACTCTGTGGGTATTTAAGTAAGTTCGGCGGCAAAGGGCCCATCCGGGGCTGGAAATCCCGCTGGTTCTTCTACGACGAAAGGAAATGTCAACTGTATTACTCGCGGACCGCGCAGGATGCTAATCCCTTGGACAGCATCGACCTCTCCAGTGCAGTGTTTGACTGCAAGGCGGACGGTGAGGAGGGGATCTTCGAAATCAAGACTCCCAGCCGGGTTATGACCCTGAAGGTAAATTCCTGGAAGGACTTTCTCCTTCCCAGCGGCGTGAGGTCCCCTTTTGGCAGGGCACGGCTGGGCGCGAGTGTGTGGTGGACACAGTAAATTGATTGGAACTGTCGTCACCGACGTGTTCAAAGAACTTTGTGCTTTGCAAAGTGCATTCCCACCCATTTCCTCATTGGGTTCCCACAAGGCAGGGACGACAGACCCATTTTACGGATCAAGAAACTGAGTTAGAGGGAGATGAAAGGACTGGCCCGAGGTCATGCATCTAGAGAGTGGAGTAGCTTGGAATCCCGTAGTCTTTCTACCTCTCAGACCTCTCAGTGCTGAATCAAAACTTTTACTTTTGGGTGTGCCTGACAGTGCAGTTACCTTAACTTTCTTACCTGGGACCTAAGGAAGTCAAAATATGGTCTTTGCAATCCTCTCTCAAGGCCAGGATTCTGATTCCCGTTTCTTGATGTTTTGGCCAAAGTCAGTAAATGCTGAGAAGAGATTGGCAGGGATTGGTAAGATAAACACTTAGGTTTCACTAGTCAACCTAGATTGTTCATCTAGGCATGCCTAAACCTGTTTTCCTATCAGCAGCAAGGGGTAGGTTTTGTTTTATCGTCACGTTTAACTGAGAAAGCCTGAAGCAGTAGAAAGGCCACATTCTCTGAAATCAGACAGGCTTGGATTCAAATTGTACATTTGCTACTTACTAGCTGTGTGACCTTGGACAAGTTGCTTTACCTCTCAGAACCTAGGTGGTTTGTAAGCATTTGACACATCACAGGCATGCACAAATTGTTGAATTAATTTCATCACCTAGAATACAGCCTGGTACCTAGTGGGGTACTTAATAATTTTTTGTTGAATAAACACACGTGCACACACAAGGTGATGGAACCAAGGTCAGAGTGCTCATGTCAAGAGGAGGTGTCTCATAATTTAATTGGAAAGACAGATCTGGACTAAGTGTTCTATGGGCATCAGAGAAGAATGTGCCAGGAGATAGCCTTCCCCACCCCATCCCCATCTTTCCACCCCTCCAACCCCACCTCCAGCTAAGTGGGTATCTGTGGATGCCCCCGGGTTCAGTTCCCCTTTACTGACTGGGATGGCTGGTGACCAGGCTGGGGCACTTGGTTAAAATAATGAAACTCAGGAATCCCTGGCCAGGGAAGGCATTTACGAGGTCATGTGGTTCCTGGGTCTATGTGTCTCTTCCACAGGTTGACTGCTGTATAGAGGGTCTCCAACACATGGTCTTTATAATACTATTCCATTGTTCCTGGCTCTGTGCTAGGCTCTGGGGTGTGGAGCTAAAGCACCTCTGCCCCTGGTTCTCAGACAGCTTAAAGTCTGGTGGGAGAGACTGGTGGAGAACCTGCATGAACCCTAAAATGTTCTGTAGAGACACTGTGGTAAGTCTCTGCAAGAAGGTGTGGTGACAGGAGGAGTCATTTCCACCGAGTGGAAGGGGCTAGCCTAAAAAGCATCTGGAGGAAGGACACACCCGAGGCTTCAGAAAAGAAATAGGTGGCAAGCAGACAAGAGGGAGAAAGGTATTCCAGGCCAAGAGAGCACGTGAGCAAACGTAGGGAACCGTGATACAGCCCCGAGTGTCCAGGCAAATCACATAAGGCAGAAAGACAGAGGGGCCCAAATGATGGAGTTGAAGAGCAGAGCCTGAGGGCGAGTTAGGCCAAGTAGCAAAACCCCAGTCTGACTATTGGGTAGAGAAGAAACTAAGGGAAGGGCAAGGCTGGTACTCAGGGAGCCCATCAGAAGGTGATCAGGAGAGAGTGACAGCTGAACTAGATCTGTGGCTGTGGGGAGGGGGACAATGGAGGTGGCTCGGGATAGTAGGGAAGTAGAATGGGGGAGATGTCAGGAGTGGCTGGAGTAACTGGCTGACTGCCTGGTTGGGTCAGTCACTGACAGGAGGAAACTCAGGATGAGGAGCCCGTGGAACATCCAGGTACATGTCCCCTGCAGGAGACTCTCAAGTTCCAAGGGGCCAGGGACCATGTGTGTTGGCTCACCCCTGTATTCAGTGCCTAGCACCATCTCTGACACATATGTCAGTGCTTAGTATACCCTTGTCAAATGAATTAATAAAATGGGGTATTTGGGTTTGGCTGGAGCTCATCAGCATTAAGGTCATGGGGAAAACCTGGGAGGTGCTGTGGTCTCTCTGGGAGAGTGTATGGAAAGAGAACACTGGTGGGCATCATGTGTCCTATTGGTACCTGCATGACAGCCTGACGGTTTCTTTCACAGACCACCCCCCACCCCCACCCCGGCACAGTGCACACCAGTGAGCCCCTGAGACCGTGAGCTTGCCTCTGTTGCCATGTAGCCTGCTGCTATTCTCATGCGGCCTTGATTGCAGGCAGCTCTGTGAGAATCCCCACCCATGCCCGGTGAGCTGTCCATCTTCTGCAGCCCACCTCAACTGATCTCAGGCCTTCTTTATGAAGCCACTAATCTCCTGGCCATAAAATCCAACTTACAGACCAGGGTTTTGGGACCAGTTCTATCACCACATGCCTGGGCGACTTCAGAGGTTTAGTTTCTCCATCTATAGAAAGGGCTCCTGCCTTGCCTCCCTCCTGAAGAATCCAGGAGTTACTGGATGTGAAAGTGGATGCTGGGACCAGCCACCAGCCAGTGCTGGGAGACTAATGACCAGCATTTACCAAGAACTTGTTTGGAGGGCCAGAGCACCTAGAAGGTGCCACCATGTCGTCACCATGTACATGTGGCTTTCCAGTCCCCATTCATATCCATGATTCCGGTGCATCCCCAAGGCAAGAAGGATTACTCCCATTCCACAAAAGGCAGCAAAGACTTGGAGATGTCACACAGGTGAGATACTGTCTCACCTGCGAGATAGTGATGGTACCAGGACCCCACCCAAATCAGAATTCAGTGCACCTCCCCTCTCTCACAGCACCTCCAAATTCCTCTATCCAGTGAGCACATTTTGAGCACCTACTGTGTGTCAGGGACTGTGTGATACCCTTGTCTCATTTCATCCTCATCATTGCCCTATGCAATGAGTCTTATTGTCACCAGAGTACAGATGAGGAAACTGAGGCCCAGAGCAGCTAAGGAACCTCTGAGTGGGAGATCAGAGCCTGATGATCTTCTGTGGCCAGGAAGCATACATACCTACAGTGACCCTTTTTTTTTTTTCCTGGGAAAGAGAGCATTCCTAAGCCTCCCACAACCTTCCCCTCTTCCCACACCCAGTGCCACCCTGCAGGCACAGGGCCTTGCCAACTAATCCTTGTGCTTCTCAGGCCGCCACCAAGCAAGTGATGCTGTACTGGCTGCAGCAGCTGCAGATGAAGCGCTGGGAGTTCCACAACAGCCCGCCAGCACCTCCCGCCGCCCCTGATGCCGCCCTGGCTGGGAATGGGCCCGCCCTGCACCTCGAGCTAGGTACCCAATGGGCTACCCTCCTGCCTGCACACCCAGGGCTCTGGTGATTAAGCCTTTACCCTCCTGCTGGGAGTGAGCGGGAGGAGCCCTCTGCTAAGGAAGCAGAGAGCCAGGGATATGACTCAGGATTAGTTAGGGCAAGAATCTGGGCTGAGGCCAGGCTGCCTGGGTTCAAATCCTAGTCCTATATAATTTTAGGCAAGTTGTTTAGCCTTTCTGAGCTTGTTTCCTTCCCCATAAGATGAGGTTTATAAATTATCCCTACTTCTTAGGGATGTTATGAGGATTAAATGAATTCATATACCTAAAATGGTTAGAACAATGCCTGCACATGGTCAGAACCCAATAAAAGTGAGCTATTATTACGATGACTCAATAAATCAAACTTTCACAGAATTGCCGTGAGGAGGGTTAATAAGAAAATGCAATGTTGTAGATTTGTGTCATGAGTTGGGTAGATCAGCGATTTTTTTTTTTTTTTGAGATGGAGTCTCGCTCTGTTGCCCAGGCTGGAGAGCGATGGCGCAATCTCAGCTCGCTGCAACCTCCACCTCCCAGGTTTAAGCAATTCTCTGCCTCAGCCTCTGAAGTAGCTGCGATTACAGGCACGTGCCACCACGCCCAGCTAATTTTTGTATTTTTAGTAAATACAGGGTTTCACCATCTTGGCCAGGCTGGTCTTGAACTCCTGACCTCGTGATCCACCCGCCTGAGCCTCCCAAAGTGCTGGGATTAAAGCCTGAGCCGCCACGCCCGGCCAGATCAATGATTTTTATCGCTGGTGTTCCCATAAGATAGGATCCTTTCCTCCAAGATGACTCACGAATCAAGTTTCTTGATCCCAAATCCTGTATCATCCCAACGTGGAGAAGTCAGGAGACCACACCCTCCCACCCCCATGCTGCAGCCAGGAACATGATTGGCAGGTTTTAGGATCAGTATGGACCACCTCACAGCTGCCCCTGCAAGAACATGGAAAATCAGGCCCCAGTACAAAGCCACAGAGTGTCTAAAGTGCTGCATGTTCAGTTGACAGGGAGGCCAAATAGGCAAGGGCAGGACTTGTTACAAGGTACCCCCAGACCTCTGTACCTGGGTGCTTTGCATGTCCAAAGCTGAATACATCTGCCCCAACCCTTCTTCTCGTTTTCCTTCCCTCCTCTCGGTAGATTTCCCGCCGTGTACCCACTAGGAGTTGCCTTCCACCCTTCCTCAATTCCAGCCAGTGAGTCCAGTCAATCACTGTGCTGGCCATTTTTGCCCTCTGACCCACACATCAGACTCAGGTCTTTCTCGCCACCACTGCCCAGGTCAGACCTCATCTCTCAAAGTCACAGCAGTCTCCTCCCCAGTGTCCCCATGTGGAGGCCTGTGCCAGAACCCTTCCCCTTCTCTGCAGCCTGAGTGAGCTTTCTTAAATGAGAACCTGAACCCGTCACTGCCATCCAAGGCCACCCCCAACCCCACTCCTGTGCTCAGGGCTTATCCCTCCTGATCTCACCTCTGCCTGCTTCCCCAGTCGCCGCCTTGGGCTTGATGCTTCGGCAGAGTCTCTGCTCTCTCTCTCCTTTGCCTGGCAAGTTCTTGCTTATTCTGTATGGCCAAGCTCCAGCATTGCCTCCTCCTCTTGCCAGCCTCCTCCTGGAAGCCTTCTCAGACTTTGTCAGCTGGATTCTTTCTGGGCCCTCAACACTTTTTTCACACACTTCAAGGGAGACCTGTTCCATTGTGTTCTATTAATAATTACCCCTGTCCTTGTCCATCTCCACCCATTCCCCTTAAGGGTGGGGACCTTTTTTTTTTTGTTGCCTGTATCACCTCCCTGGTGTCCTGCCTGGCACATTGGATATTTGTGGAGTGAATGTGTAAGGCAATACACTAAACCTTATAATTAAATGAGGAAAGGAATGTAAACCCCTTAGCATAACCTCAGGCACGTAGTAAGTGCTCAATACATGGGAGTTGTCTTAATAATCTTGTTATTCTATGTGTATATGTCTGTGCATAGAATACACTCATACTATTACTATCATAATAGTATATATACAAACATATATATGCTATCACTATTATAATAACTGTTCCTTTCATTCTTAATAATCATTAGGAATTTCTTTGGAGTTTCTTTTGAAGGGTTTCTTTGCTTCTGCATTCTCCTCCAGCCCCCACTCCCCATCCGCCAGGGAGCCAGACAACCCTGGTTTTGTAGAAAACTGCAGCCTGGGTTGATGCCGCTGCAAAGGTCAGCTTCAGACTAGAGGCCAGGAGAAACCTCTGCAATAATAGAATTCCTGCGTGTCTTAACTGAAATTTGAAGAAGCAGATTGTGAAAGCATGGCTCTGGGATCCTCAGCCCTCTTCTGCTGTGGCGAACCTGTTGCAGGTTCTTTAATTCTGCGGCTTTGCTTCAGCACACATGGTGGGCCTCTTCCAGGCCAGCCCCTGCTGTGGGCATTGGAGAAGGGGATGGAGTTGCTGTGATGACCTGGGTTCCAGTCTCCCGAGGAGGATGCTGCCTGAGACTCAGGAAGCAGGGACGTGAGCTTCTCTTGAAGCCTTTCCTCGCCTTGCAGCAAGCCTGCACTCTCCTCCCAGACCCAGAGCCTGGCATAACCTTCCTAGCCCACCTAGAAAGATGTTTCTGGTGTCTTGGGCAAGTCAGCAAGGCCTGGATTAGCCATGTGGAGCAGGCTGCCCCACCTCGGCCGCCTCCACCCTTCCTGAGGAAGCAGCGGCCCACTCCAGGGCCATTGAAAACCTCCTGACCCATGTCTGACTTTGAGTCAGAGATTCCTGGTAAAAAGTGTCTCGTCACTGCTCTTGAGCAATCTGCAAGGCATGTTCTCTCCTGCTTTTAAGCATTTACAACTTCATTTTATACTTTACCTAAACAACGGTCTCTGCAGAGCCAAGAAAGATCAAAGGGAACCCACGAGATTTATAATAATAAGAATAGCAAGTTGCCACAGTAAGCTACAGTTTACAAAGGACCTGCATAAATGTGTACCATCCTGAAATATGCCTGCTGCCCCAACACTTTACATGCATCATCTTATTTAATCCTCACAATAATTTTATAGGGTAGTTACTGCTGTTTCCATTTCATAGACCAGGAAACTAAGGCTCAGAGGTCAAGAGACCTGTCCTGAGTCATGTAGTAAGAAAATGTCAGTGCTGAAATTCACACCCCAGGCTGCAGAGACTCATAACCTGCCCTCCCAAAGCGGAGGGGCAGCCAGGCACTTATCCAGGGCCCTCTAGGGAGGCAGTGATCTCCTGGGCCAGGCCCTTTCTTTGTCTAGGCAGTGACTTCTTCCCAGTGGACGTGGGGCAACCGTCAGAGCTTACGCAAAAGGAGAATTACAAATAAATGCTGCTGAAAATCCTCTGTGTGGTCACTCACGGAGGGCATTTCTCCAGGGTGCCCCAGACTACAGTCTCAGGTCATTGATTCTGCCTCCTGCGGGAAGCGCTGGTCTCTGTTGGGACATCGCCATCATGTGCCGCCCGTGCCTTGCACACTCCTTTGCACTGGGGGCTTGTGCCTTCTTGGGTAGCCCCTCCTGTCTTAGACGACCTGCTTGTTAGAAAGGCTGCTCTGATAAGCCACGCGGTTTAGTGGGAAAAGCAAAAGTGGGGACTGTGTTTGAGTCTATAACGGTGTCGCATGCTAGCTTTGACTTTGGCCACAAAACTCACGCTCTCTGAGTGGCTATTTCCTCATTGGTAAAACCCACCAGGATGGCAACCCCCAGGACTTGGCTCTATGTAGTCTCAGAGTTGATCTAGGGCCATGGGTGGCACTTACAAGAAAACAGATATTAGCAGTTAGGGAAGTACTGCTAAGATATCAAAATCTTAGAAAAACTGTTAAGTTTTTTTGGTTTGCTTTGAATGAAAGAGAATAAGATGGTTAAAGTATTGATAAATAAGAAAATTTTATTTATTTTGAATCAGCTCAGAGTGTGGCTTACCGGCTACTTTGAAAGATGTGAGTCCAACAATATAGGGCTTTATGGCTTTTTTTTTTTTTTTTTTTTTTTTTTTTTTTTTTTTTTTTTAGACAGAGGCTCGCTCTGTTGCCCAGGCTGGAGTGCAGTGGCACGATCTCTGCTCACAGCAAGCTCTGCCTCCTGGGTTCAAACAAGTCTCCTGCCTCAGCGTCCCAAGTAGCTGGGACTACAGGCACGTGCCACCACACCTGGCTAACTTTTTTGTGTTTTTAGTAGAGATGGGGTTTCACCATGTTAGCTGGGATGGTCTCAATCTCCTCACCTTGTGACCCACCCGCCTTGGCCTCCCAAAGTGCTGGGATTACAGGCGTGAGCCACCGCTCCCGGCCCGGCTTTATGGCTTTTTAAACATTTTTGTATACATTAACTCTGAAGGAGACAAGGTAGAGAGTATCCTTCTTGTTTTTGTTTGTTTGTTAGGTTTTGTTTTTTTGGTTTTTTTTTTTGAGACGGAGTCTTGCCTTGTCACCCAGGCTGCTGGAGTGCAGTGGCGTGATCTCTGCTCACTGCAACTTCCGCCTCCCAGGTTGGAGCGATTATCCTGCCTCAGCCTCTGGAGTAGCTGGGATTACAGGCACATGTCACCATGCCCAGTTTATTTTTGTATTTTTAGTAGAGACGGGTTTTCCCATGTTGGCCAGGCTGATCTTGAACTCCTGACCTCAGGTGATCGGCCCACCTTGGCCTCCCAAAATACTGGGATTACAGGCATAAACCACCGCACCTGGCCCTTGTTTTTTGTGTTGTTTGTTTGTTTGTTTTAAGTGATTTGCAACCAGGTCACAGCACCCTCCCCACGGAAACAGGGCCCGGCTACATATCTTCTACCCAAAGCCAGGTTTGGTTCTTCAGCCCCCTGCTCAAACCCCTGGGGGCTCTGGTTTCCATCGTGATGAGATCCAGCCACTTACCCACACCCGCTTCTATTTGGCCTTCCCCACCCCATCTCCCCAGGCTTCCTCCCCGCAAACTCAGTTCTGGGTCTGAAACCCGTTGCCTGTATGCTCTGCACAGAAAGAGCCTTCCCGGTTCCTCCTGCAGGTTCCAATCAACCCCAGTCCTTAAGGCCCAGCTGCAGTGCCCCTCCTCCAGGAAGTTTTCCCTCACCTGGATTGGAAAGACTCTGTCTCCACCTCCCAGAACTGCCCCAACCCAGCACCTGGGGTTCCCCAGGTGTGTACTTCTTCCCCTTCCCTACTCCTTAGGCTGTGAGTTTCTGCTTTGATTCTTCTCTTTCTCCAGCCACACTCACAAGCCTCAGGGTGAACACCCAGTCTGTGTTTGGTGAGAGGATTCATGGAAGGGAGGACCTCAAAGATGTGGCATTTGAGGAAAGTGCTGGCCTGCCTGCCAGATCTGACGGAGCCTGTTAGGAATTTACAAATATACTGTCTGTTGTTGTTTGAACTACTGCAAAGTTTCTTTTAGGTAGGTTGAACAGCTTCCCCTGGCCCCCATCATTATATTTAATATTTTTATACCCACACCCTTTTTGCAGATATAGTGCATAAACAAATCTCCACTCCTAAATATTTCAATCTCCCAGTAAGAGGGTTCCAAGTGGAAAGTGTCTGCTGCCCTGGTAGGTCTCAGGGGCTGTCTAATCAAGCTTATACCAACCCGTAAGTGGTCCTGGCTCTTTTCTCCTTTTTCTAACACTTAAAGTTAATTTCTAAATATTTCACCTCCCCTCTCTTATACTTCGGATAATTTCCTTGGCCTTGAAAGCTTGCTTAACATTAAACATCTTGAAGTCATTCACTGTAGAAGAATCACTGTTTACACAGAACATTTGGAACACTAAAAAGAAAAAGAACCTATAATCCTATCGCCCAGAGGCAGCCAGTATTAACCTTATGTTATGATCTCCTGCCTGCCTTTTATTTAAACATGTTTCAGATCATATAGTAATATAAAATGTCCTACTTTGTTTTTTGATACTCAGTAATGTGACCCTAATATTTGCCTGTGTTTTAAAAATCTCTGTATAAACATCTATTTTTGATAAATACATATTCTTTTTCTGTTTATAAAGTAACCCATGTTTACGTAGAAAATTTGGAAAAAACAGTAAAATACAATGAGAATAGCCTGCTCACTGCAAATCCCATCACGCAGCTGAAACCACTATTAAGATTGCGGAGTATAATGCTTGGGAGCACAAGGGCCAAGAATATTAGATTCTGCTCGGTCATCACAGTATTAAACATCTTCACGATGCATAGAACACACCACCTTACTGCCTCCCAGCAATCTCCAAGATTCTCTACACTGGGAGAGAGAAAAAGCCCAGAAATGGTGCTGGGATTGGAAATAATTTTACAGAGAAGCCTGTCCCTGCCTTTTAAATCACTTACTCAAAGTTATTTTCCTAAAATTGTAATTAATATTTGAAATTAGATTATTTAATTCAAAAAAAAAAAAGATTGCGGAGTATATTTCTTTGAGACTTTTTCTGTACAATTGAGATAATACTATAACGCCAATTTTTTATTTTTTAATTTTTTAATTTTTTTTATTTTTTTGAGACAAGATCTTGCTTTGTTGCCCAGGCTGGAGTGCAGTGGCACCATCTCACCTCACTACAACCTCCACCTCCTGGGCTCAAGCGATCCACCCACCTCAGCCTCCTGAGTAGCTGGGACTACAGGCATGCACCACCACACTCGGCTAATTTTTCTGTTTTTTGTAGAGATGGGGTTTTGCCATGTTGCCCAGATGGTCTCAAATTTTCGGCTCAAGTGACCCACCTGGCTCAGCCTTCCAAAGTGGTGGGATTACAGGTGTGAGCCATAGCACCTAGCCTTCCAGGTTTTTTTAATCTGGCTTTTTCCACTTAATATCATATTCCATACAAGTTTCCCTGTTTATAAGTATTTATTCACATAGTTTTTGAATGATTAATATTCTATTATATGAAGACATTCTGATATACTTAACCTATTCCCAAGTTAGATCTTTTCCAACTTTGAGGCTATTGTGACAATGCTAGAATGAACCTCTTGGCACATAAAGTTTTGTCTGCACTTCCATCTTTAGGATGAACTCTCAGATGTAGAATTAACTGTAGGTCTGCATTTTTTTTCTTTTTTTTTGTTTGAGCTGGAGTTTCGCTCTTGTTGCGCAGGCTGGAGTGCAATGGCTCCATCGAGGCTCACTGCAACCTCCGCCTCCTGGGTTCAAGTGATTCTCCTGCCTCAGCCTCCCAAGTAGCTGGGATTACAAGCATGCGTCACCACGCCCGGCTAATTTTGTGTTTTTAGTAGAGACAGGGTTTCTTCATGTTGGTCAGGCTGGTCTCTAACTACCCACCTCAGGTGATCCGCCCGCCTCCGCCTCCCAAAGTGCTGGGATTGCAGGCATGAGCCACCATGCCCAGCTAGGTCTGCATATTTTTAAGGGGTTTGCAGGAGGGCTGTACCAGCAAAATGCATCATTTTACTGGCTGCAGAACATTTTGTGAAAAGCCTATTTTGCTGCTGTTAACCTACAGGGAAGGCCTGCGTGCCCCTGCAACTCTCCAACTCCAGGCTGTTCCCAGTCAGGGCTGCACCCATAGCATCCCACCTGACCTGTCTTTCCAAGTACAGTGACCCGGCTGATTGATTTCCCTTTCCTTTGTTCCCAGGGCAAGAAGAAGCAGAGCTGGAGGAGTTCCTGTGCCCTGTGAAAACACCCCCTGGGCTAGTGGGTGTGGCAGCTGCCTTGCAGCCCTTCTCTGCCCTTCAGAATATTTCACTCAAGCACCTGGGAACTGAAATACAGTAAGTGCCAGAGGGACTGAGGGGCTAGCCAAGCTACAGGCAGCCCCTTCGGTGGAGCTCAACCCACTATGATTCTCCTGCAGGGAGGTGGGCCCCGGGAGAGGGTTATGGGCTTTCTTCTCTTTTCTTTTCTTTTCTTTTTTGAGACGGAGTCTCACTCTGTCGCCCAGGCTGGAGTGCAGTGGCCGGATCTCAGCTCACTGCAAGCTCCGCCTCCCGGGTTTACGCCATTCTCCTGCCTCAGCCTCCCCAGTAGCTGGGACTACAGGCGCCCGCTACCTCGCCCGGCTAGTTTTTTGTATTTTTTAGTAGAGACGGGGTTTCACCATGTAGGCCAGGATGGTCTCGATCTCCTGACCTCGTGATCCGGCCGTCTCGGCCTCCCAAAGTGCTGGGATTACAGGCTTGAGCCACCGCGCCCGGCCTTTATTTTCAATTAATCACATCATCACTTTAAAATGTTACAATTGGCCAGGTGCGGTGGCTCATGCCTATAACCCCAGCACTTTGAGAGGCTGAGGCGGGCAGATCACCAGAGGTCAGGAGTTCGAGACCAGCCTGGCCAACATGGCAAAACCCCATCTCTACTAAAAATACAAAAATTAACCAGGCATGGTGGCAGGTGCCTATAATCCCAGCTACTCAGGAGGCTGAGGCAGGAGAATCACTTGAACCCAGGAGGCAGAGGTTGCAGTGGGCCGAGATCGCGCCATTGCACTCCAGCCTGGGTGACAAGAGCAAGACTCTCTCTCAAAAAAAAAACCAAAAAACCAAAAACAAACAAACAAAAAAATTCATTGTTCTGATTGGAAAAGTAGTACATGTTCATTATAGGAAATCAGAAACATCTGGAAGGGTATAAAAAATGACTCACTGGACAAGGTGGCTCACAGCCTATAGTCCCAGCTTCTAGGGAGGCTGAAGCAGGAGAATCACTTGGTTATAAATAAAGTATTTTTTTAATTATCCATGATCCTATCACCCAGACAAATACTCTTAGCATTTGGTATATTTCTTTCCTCTACGTTTTCTATATACATATTGCATAAATGAGATCATATTGAATGTGATGTAGTGATGGCTTCACAAATGTCTATATATGTCAAAAGCATCAAATTACTCATTTTTAACTTGTGCAATTTATTGTGTCAATCATATCTCAACTACTTTTTTATTTAATAATATATTATATATATACCTTACTATTGTCAGAGTTTGTTTTAGATAATATCTAAGAAGGTAGCAGTATGGGCCAGACGTGGTGGTTCACGCCTGTAATCGCAACACTTTGGGAGGCCAAGGCAGGAGGATCACTTGAGGCCAGGAGTTCAAAACCAGCCTGGGCAACTTATGAGGCCCTGCCTCTACAATAAGTAAAGTGAAAAGTTAGCTAGGCATAGTGGCGTGTGACTGTAATCCCAGGCCCACGAAGTCAAGGCTGCAGTAAGCCATGATCATACCACCATATCCTAGCCTGAGCAACAGAGTGAGACCCTGTCTCAAAAAAAAAAAAAAAAAAAAAAAAAAAAAAGGGCAACAGTGTGGCCTGGATTTTGGAAGCAAACTGCCTGGGTTTGTATCCTGGCTCCATCAGTCATGGCTGTGTTGCTGTTGGCAAGTTGTTTCTCAGTGCTTTGCTTACCTTGTTATTAAATGTAAATACAACAGCACTTGCCTTACAAGCTTAGCATGGTAATTAAAGGGGTTAATGCATGCAGACTGCTTTAGAACTGTGCTTGGCAGTCTTAAGCATGCAATACATATTAGCTGCTGCTACTATTGTTACTCTAGTTGAAGGGGTGGAAACTTTCAGGAATTCAAACTATATCCAATAGTGATCCTGTTTGGGTGTTTCTTTTCTTTTTTTTTTTTTTTTGAGATGGAGTCTTGCACTGTCACCCAGGCTGGTGTGCAGTGGCGCGCTCTTGGCTCACCGCAACCTCTGCCTCTCAGGTTCAAGTGATTCTCCTGCCTCTGCCTCCATAGTAGCTAGGATTACAGGCACCTGCCACCACGGCCAGCTAACTTTTTGTATTTTTAGTAGAGATGGGATTTCACTATGTTGGCGAGGCTGGTCTCAAACTCCTGACCTCGTGATCTGCCCACCTCGGCCTCCCAAAGTACTGGGATTACAGAGGTGAGCCACCACGCCCAGCCTGGGCATTTATTTTCTGTGTGGACTTCAGATGAACTTAGAGCTCTTAGAAGGCAAAATAGATTGCTCACGGGACTTGGATTAGGGACCCCTGGTTCTGTGTGACTCGGGCAAAGTATTTCCCTCTGCTGGCGTCAGTGTCTGAATTTGCTTGAGTGACTAGGAGGGTGGTGACGTCCTTTCCAGGAGAGAATCAGGTTTTAGGGAAAAGATGATGAGTGTTCTTTGAGGTCTGCTGGCTGGAGATAGAGCTACCCTGAAGGCATTTGGATGAATGACCTGGAGCCCAGGAGAGAGATCTAAGCTCGAGAGAGAGGCTTGACAGGTATAGGGCATGGTTGAGCCCCACAGGGTGAGCGGACATGGAGGGCACCCTGCAGGAGATCATCTGTTGGGAAGACCTACAGGGAACTGGGTGCATTGGGAGCATGCTGGTAGAGAGGGCCTGAGAAGTCCAGCTATCCAGCCAGCATGTACCCAGGGAAGTCTCACCAATGTTAAGCCTAGTCCATGCCTGATAGAGGCCACGGCAGCAGAAGCGGAACATAGAAAATGCAGAGACCAAGAAAGGAAGGAAGCTTCAGAGGGTCATAGAGCAACTTCCCTCCTGTAACTTGTCATAGCCACAGAAGATGCCAGGCTACTTTGCAAGAGAAGTGCCCTGGGATGCTGAAAGCTCCAGATAACTTGGTGAGATGAGAGCTGCCTTTGTGTCCTACACCCCTTTGCTCTGGCTGGTCTTGGAACTCACTGTTGGTGCTTCCATGAACCCAGGTCATACTCAGGGAAGGGGGTAGGGAGCTTCCTGAGCACTGTGTTGGGTGCTTTATGCTCTCAAGTTGTCTGGACAAACCTGTGAAGTGTTGTCATCACATGATTAAGTTCTCAAACCATAGAGTTAGTCATCCAGGGCTGCTGGGCCCCACCACCTACTTGCTCTGCAGTTTTGATTACTTATTCTCTTCGAATCTCAGTTCTCTCTGCCCAGTGTGGGGAGAATAGTATTTACTTCACTGGTCTTGGGAGGATTAAGTGAGTGGAATGCATCATAGTGTTTCGCTTAGAACTTGAGCCGTGGATGGGTCCATCCAGTGTTCATTATGGATATGTTCGGCATCCCCATTGCAGATGAAGAAATTGAGACTCAGGGACGATAACTGGCTTGCCCGAGATTATCCTTTCAGAACAAGTCTTTAGGACCACCACTCCCATGCTGGCCAGGCCTTGCAGGCCTGGAATTAAACCTAAACAGAAAATGGTCCATGAACTGCTCCAAGCAAAGTTGATAAATTTATGAAATGGAGACAGCTCTTCCAAGCATAGTGGTTTAACTGGGTGGTGACCAGCCGGACTATTTCAGAAGGTAGCAAGCTCCCCGTTCCCAGAGGAGATGTGTGCTAGGGCTTAGAAGGCCTTTTGCTGCCTTTAAGTTGTGGTTTCTGTGCTTTCCCACACCCCAGGGAGGACTGCTTATCAGACCCAGGACGTGTCAGGGAGGGAGCAGTTCCTGGTTAAAGTGTGGCAGTAGTAATGGTTACCCTACCTAGCCAGTGCCTCTAGCTATAGGGATGTGGCCCTGTGTCCCTTTCCAACTCATGTGACTTGTGGTTTGTGAAATCCATGTAACAGGGCTCAGCACAGGACCCAGCATAAAGTGATGCTCAGTAAATAGTAGTGCCTATCATGATCATCATGATTCTCTTCAACAAAACTACATTCTTGTATTTTCAGATGGGGAAAGCAAGACTGGGAAAGGGAAGTCCCTAGGCCAAGGAGTCAGGGGCTCCCCTTATAACAGGACCGCTTAGTAATTACAGCAAAAGATCAGGTATTGGGAGTGCTGAGTTCTGATTTCCTCTCTGCTCTTAATTCAACTGATGAATTTTTCCTTCCATCACTCAGCTGTACTATCCATGAAAGCATAATCTCAGTATTTTCTTATTCTGGGCCCAACTATATAACACACACACACACACACACACACACACACACACACACACACACACACACACACACACACACCCCTGGATCTTGTTTTAAACTAAGTTAGAGATCAATAGAGGTTCTTTGAAAAGAGCAACAAAGTTGACAAACCTTTAGCTAGGCAGACTGAGAAAAGAGAGAAGACTCAAATTAGTAAAGTCAGGAACAAAAGAGAGCATTGCTACCAACCTTACAGAAACAAAAAGGATTATATGGGAATACTGTGAACAACTATGTGCCAACAAATTTGATAACTTAGATGAAAATAGACAAATTCCTAGAAAGGCACATTTACTAAAATATACTCAGGAAAAAAATCTGAAAAGACCTAATTACATAGTAGAGATTGAATTAGTTAAATAAATAAATAAATACCATGAAGAAAAACTCAGGACCAAATGACTTTACTGGTGAAGTCCACCAAATATTTAAAGAAAAATTAATACAAATTCTTCACAGATTCTTCCAAAATACAGAAGAGGAGGGGGCATATCCCAACTCATTTCATAAGACTGATATTATTCTGATACCAAAACCAAAGACATCATAAGAAAAATACAGACCAATATCGCTTATGAAGGCAGATGTAAAAATTCTCAACAAAATACTAGCGAACTGAATTCAGCAGCGTATAAAAAGGATTAATCCACGATAAAGTAGGATTTATCTTAGGAATGCATGGTTGGTTTCACATCTGAAATTCAATTTATGTAATACACTACATTAATAAGATAAAGGTGAAAAACCACATCATTTCAGTGGACTGAGAAAAAGCATTTGACAATATTCAACACCTCTTTGTGATGAAACCACTCACAAAGACTGGAAAGGGCCAGGCGCTGTGGCTCTTGCCTATAAACCCGGAACTTTGGGAGGACGAGGTGGAAGGATCGGTTGAGGCCAGGAGTTTGAGACCAGCCTACAAAATATTGTAGTGAACCCCGTCTCTACAAAAAATTACCTGGGTGTGGTGGCACGCACCTGTAGTCCCACCTACTGTGTAGGCTGACGTGGAAGGATCACTTGAGCCCAGGAGGTCAAGACTGCAGTAAGCTATGAGCATGCCACTACACTTCAGCCTGGGTGACAGAGTGAGACACCGTCTCTAAATAATAATTTTAAAAATAAATAAATAAATAATTTTTTTTTAAAGTCTAGAAGGAGGCCAGGCACAGTGGCTCACACCTGTAATCCCAGCACTTTGGGAGGCCAAGGTGGGTGGATCAATTGAGGTCAGGAGTTTGAGACCAGTCTGGCCAATATGGTGAAACCCTGTCTCTACTAAAAATACAAATATTAGCCAGCCATGGTGGTGCAGGCCTGTAGTCCCAGCTACTCGGGAGGCTGAGGCAGGAGAATTGCTTGAACCCAGGAGGCGGAGGTTGTACCACTGCACTCCAGTCTGGGCGACAGAGCAACTCTGTCTCAGGAAAAAAAAAAAAAAAAAAAAAAAAAACGAGTAGAAGGAAACTTCCCCAGCTTGAAAAAGGGAATCAATGAAAACTGCAAAGCTAACATACTTAATGGTAAAAGACTGAATATTTGCCCCCTAAAATCAGGAATAAGACAAGGATTTTCACTCCGGCTGTTTTTATTCAACATTGTTCTGGAGGCTTTAGCCAGACCAATTAGGCAAGACCATGAAATTAGGCATCCAGATTGGGAAGGAAAAAAGTAAAACTATCTTTATTTGCAGTTGACATGATATTTGTTTACAGAAAATCCTAAGAAAGAACTATTAGAGCTAAGAAATTAGTTCAGCAAGATTGCAGGATTCAAGATCAAAATAGAAATATCAGTTGTATTTCTATACACCTGTAATAAACAACAAAAAAAATTACAAAAACATTCCATAACAATATTAGAAAAAGAATGAAATATTTAGGAATAAATTTGACATAATAATGCAAAATGTATGCTCTGAAAACACCAAACATTGTTTTAAAAAAAAAGCTTAAATAGTTAGAAAGATACCTCATATTCATGGATCAAAATACTTAATATTTCTAGGCTGCACGGGGGCTCACACCTGTAATCCCGACACTTTAGGAGGCCAAGGTGGGCCGATCACTTGAGGTCAGGAGTTCAAGACCAGCCTCGCTAATGTGGTAAAACCCCGTCTCTACTAAAAATACAAAAATTAGCTGGGCCTGGTGGAACATGCCTGTAATCCCAGCTACTTGGGAGGCTGAGGCAGGAGAATTGCTTGAACCCAGGAGGTGGAGGCTGCAGTGAGCCAAGATCACACCACTGCACTCCAGCCTGGGCAACAGAGTGAGACTCTGTCTCAAAAAAAGAAAGAAAGAAAAAAAAAGACTTAATATTGTTAACCTGTTAATCTGACAATACTTCCCAAATAGATCTACAGATTCAATATAATCCCTATCAAAATTCTGGTGGCTTCCTTACAGAAATCAACAAGTTGAACCTAAAATTCAAGATCCTAGAAATTCAAGAGCCCCAGAGTACCCAAAATAATCTTGAAGAATAAAAAAAGTTTGCCCCATCTCTACTAAAAATACAAAAACATTAGCCGGCATGGTGGCGTGCACCTGTAATCCCAGCTACGCGGGAGGCTGAGGCAGGAGGATCGCTTGAATCCAGGAGGTGGAGGTTGCAGTGAGCCGAGATCATGCCACTGCACTCCAGCTTGGGTGACAGAACAAGACTCTGTCTCAAAAAAAAAAAAAGAAAAAAAAAGTTCGAAGACGCACTCTTCCCAATATCAACACTACTACAAAGCTATAGTAATCCAGACACTGTGGTGCTGTTGTAAGGATAGATGTGTAGATCAATGGAATAGAATTCAGAGGCCAGAAATAAATCAAAGCATCTACGTCAACTGATTTTCAACAAGCTTGCCAAGACCATTTAATAGGGGCAAGAATAGTCTTTTCAACAAATGGGTCTAAAACAAATTGGATATTAACATACGAAAGAATGAAGTTGGTTGGACCCCATCCTCACGATACACAAAATTAATTCAAATTGGGTAAAAGAGCTGAATGTAAAACTCTTAGAAGGAAACAAAAGCATAATCTTTGGATTAGGCAATGATTTCTTAGATATGAAACCAAAAGCTTAAACAATCAAATAAAAATAAGCCAGGTGCGATGGCCCAGGCCTTTAATCCCAGCACTTTGGGAGGCCAAGGCAGGTGGATCACTTGAGGTCAGGAGTTCAAGACCAGCCTGGCCAGCATGGCAAAACCCCACCTCTACAAAAAATACAAAAATTCGACAGGCACAGTGGCGGGTGCCTGTAATCCCAGCTACCCAGGAGGCTGAAATGGGACAACCACTTGAACCTGGGAGGTGGAGGTTGCAGTGAGCTGAGATTATGCAATCCACTAGGATGGCCATGATCAGAGACAGTAAGAAGTATTGGTAACAAGTATTGGTGAGGGTGTGGAGAAATTGAAGCCCTCATACCCTGCTGTTGGGAATATAAAATGGTACAGCTGCTTTGGAAAACAATTTGGCAGTCCCTTAAAATGGTTAAACATAAAGTTACCATATGATGCAGAAATTTCATTCCTAGTTATATCCCCAAGAAAAATGAAAACATATCCACGCAAAAACTTGTACACAAATATTCATAGCAGCACAACTCTGTGACTGTACCAAAATCCATTGAGTTGTACACTTAACTTTTTTAATTTTAATTTTTGATTTTTTGAGACAGAGTCTCACTCTGTCGCCCATACTGGAGTGCAGTTGTGCAATCTTGGCTCACTGCACCCTCTGCCTCCTGGGTTCAAGCAGTTCTCCTGCCTCACCCTCCTGTGTAGCTGGGATTACAGGCACTCACCACCACACCTGGCTAACTTTTATATTTTTAGTAGAGACGGGGATTCACCACATTGGCCAGGTTGGTCTCAAACTCCTAACCTCAGGTGATCCGCCTGCCTTGACCTCCCAAAGTGTTAGGATTACAGGCATGAGCCACCACACCCAAGTGAATTGTACACTTTAAATAGGTGAATTGTATGGTTTGTGATTTCTATTTCAATAAGGCTGTCATGTATGTATGTGTGTGTGTATATATATATATTTAGTTTGATTGGAACGTGTAGGTCCTGTTGGGAAAGGGCCAGAGAAGAAGAAGCAAATCTTGAGCTATGATTATGTGCCTGACCATCATGTTCTGCACTTATGTGAATTATTTCGTTTAATTTGTGGAAGGAAACAGCCTTGATTTCTCAGTAAAGGGAAGGCATCTTTTAATAATCAAGGTCTAACAAGTTCAACAAATAATCACCCAGACATTCCAGTTACGTTGAACAGTGTTTAACCTCTGCTGTTTTGGGAGTCATATATTTCTATTTATTCAGCAATTCCTTCAGAAATTTTACTCTACATATTTAACATATTTAAGTCTTTTTTTTTTTTTTTTTTTTTTTTGAGATGGAGTTTCGCTCTTGTTGCCCAGGCTGGAATGCAATGGCACAATCTTGGCTGATTACCACTCTGCCTCCTGGGTTCAAGTGATTCTCCTGCCTCAGCCTCCTGAGTAGCTGGGATTACAGGCATGTGCCACCATGCCTGGCTAATTTTATATTTTCAGTGGAGACGGAGTTTCTCCATGTTGGTCAGGCTGGTCTCGAACTCCTGACCTCAGGTGATCCGCCCACCTTGGCCTCCCAAAGTGCTGGGATTACAGGTGTGAGCCACCGTGCCCAGCCAACTTTAAGTCTTAAAGCTGATGAAAGTATCTCAGCTTTTCTTTTAAACAACCATAAGGACATCAAAACTTCCGTGAAACCAAGTCTTCCTTGTGTTTGTCGCCCAGTTTTTTAGTTCTGTCTTGGTTCACTCCCCTAATTAAACGTTATTTGTTTAAACATAAACAGATGTTATTTGTTTGGGGTTTTTTGTTTATTTTTTTTACAGTTGACGTTTGCTTAGATTTATCCTTATGTCTTCCTATTTCTTTGCTTCCAGTTCCTTCTTGCATACAGAATTTCTTTGGGGATCATTTTTATTCATCTTCAAGAACTTCCTCTAGAAGTTCCTTTAGTGGGTAACTGTTGGTGGTAAACTCAGCTTTTCTTTGTCTGAAAAAGTATTTCACTCTCACTCTTGAAAGTTACGCAGGGAATAAAATTCTCAGCACATTGACTATCTTATTCTGGTGTCTTATTGCTTCCATTATTGCTGTAGTGAAGTTGGCTAATGGTCTAGTTGTCATTCCTTTGCAATTCACCTGTCTGGCTACTTTAAAAATTCTCTTTGTCTTTGACATGGATTCTTCTTAATTTATCCTGCTTAGAATAGGAATTTATCCTGCTTAGAATAGGTGTGCCTCTCGAATCTAAAGATTTCTATCAGCCATTGTCTCCTTGTTTGTTGCCTCTCCCCATTTTCTTTTCTTTTCTTTCTTTCTTTCTTTCTTTCTTTCTTTCTTTCTTTCTTTCTTTCTTTCTTTCTTTCTTTCTTTCTTTCTTTCTTTCTTTCTTTCTTTCTCTTTCTCTCTTTCTCTCTTTCTCTCTTTCTCTTTCTTTCATTCTTTTCTGTCTGTCCATCTCTCTGTCTGTCTCTCTTTCTCTCTTTCTTTCTTTTGACGGAGTCTCGCTCTGTCGCCCAGGCTGGAGTGCAGTGGCGCAATCTTGGCTCACTGCAAGCTCTGCCTCCCAGGTTCACGCCATTCTCCTGCCTCAGCCTCCCAAGTAGCTGGGACTATAGGCGCCCGCTGCCATGCCCAGCTATTTTTTTGCATTTTTTAGTAGAGACGGGGTTTCACCGTGTTAGCCAGGATGGTCTCGATCTCCTGACCTCGTGATCCGCCCACCTCGGCCTCCCAAAGTGCTGGGATTACAGGCGTGAGCCACCGCACCCGACCTGCCTGTTCTTTCTTTTGCAAGCTCTAATTAAACATGTATTAGGACCCATGGTGTTCCCCATGCGGTCTAAGAACCAGCAGCATCAGCATCACCTGGGGGCCTATTACAAAAGTAAATTCTTTACCCCAGACCTACTGAATTAACATCTCTGTGGGTAAGACCAGGAATCTCTTTTTACCATGATCTCCTGGTGATTCTTAAGCACATTGAAGTTTGAGAAACACCCTACAGCTGAACTATTTCATTCTACTCTCTGTATCTCTTAACCTGTGTTGTATTTGTTATATCTAATTCCTTACTGACTGCTGGGTAATTTATTTATTATAGATCTTTCAGTTCACCAGTTTTTTTTCCATTGTGTCTAATCTTCTGTTTAATCGTTGGGTTTTATAGTTATATAAAATATATATTTATATATTAAGATTACACTTTACATTTTTATAAATTCTGATTCTTTCTCAAATATGCCTATTTTTATATTCCTTATTCTGTGATTCCATGTTGTACTTCTTAGTTTAATATAGTTATTTTATAATCATTATCTAATAATGCCAATATTTGAAGTCCTTGTAGCTTCATAATTCCAATATGTGAAGTCTTAATTATGCTGTTTGCTGTTGTTCTGCCTTTCATTCACAGCGTCTTGTTTCCTGGTGTGTTTAGTAATGTTATATTAACAGCTAGAGAGCCTTCACCCAGAATTTCCTTGTGTCACTTTTGCCAACAGACATTTTAAAAAAAATCTCTCTCTTCACAGAGGGTATGGACCTTTAAGAGCCCCAGCTTTACGTAGGTATCTTTGGGTCCAAAGAGAATTGAGATACCTACATAAAGCTGGGGGTCTTGAAGTTCCGTACCCTCTGTGGACCCAAGAATTTATGTCCAAGACCTTGTTTTCTTTCCTCCCTTGCAGCTGAGGCTCTAGGTTTCTGGAATCTATTCTGGGCAAGCGTATGTCCTGGTTAACCTTCACCATAATAATGCTGCAAACAAACCACTTCTAGATTCAGTGTCATATAATAAAAAGCATTTGTTTTTTACGCATCTGGGTCCAGCTGATCTAGGCTAGGTTCATCAGGTCTTGGCTCCAAGCTATTGGTAAGATCTAGGTTGACCCCATGTGTTTCTCATCGTCCATGGAGCAGCAGCTACCTGAGGCATGTTCTTCCCATGATGAAAAGCAGGAGTACTAGGCAAGCCTTACATACGAGCGCACTTTAACTCTGTGTTTACACCGTATCTGCTAACATCAGTTGGCCAGAGGAAGTCACATGGCCCACACCCAGAGTCAAGAAGCAGAGGAGAAAGAAGCTGCTCCCATGGAGGTGCGGAGAAGGGAGTAGATATTTACTGAACAGTAATCTAATCTACACGTTAATCTTCCTCTTTACTTCCCATTTGAGTTTCATATCCTTTTTCATGTTCAGTCCCTGGGTTTCCCTTCCTTTCCTTTGCCTTAAACTAGATCTTAATATGTTTTGGTATTTGTGGAATAAGAGTTTTTCAGAGAAATTTGTCCATCACATAACTAGAAGTGTGTGTTGTATGTAGAGATTACATAACAAAGCCACGTTTCCAACTTTTGACTTCCTCTTTTTTTTTTTTTTTTTTTTTTTTGGAGATGGAGTCTTGCTCTGTCACCCAGGCTAGAGTGCGGTGCCACGATCTTGGCTCACTGCCTCCCGAGTTCAAGTGATTCTCCTGCCTTAGCCTCCTGAGTAGCTGAGATTACAGGTGTACGCCACCAAGCCCACCTAATTTTTTTGTATTTTTCGTAGAGAAGGGGTTTCACCATGTTGGTCTGCCTGGTCTCGAACTCCGGACCTCAAATGATCCACCCGCCTAGGCCTCCCAAAGTGCTAGGATTATGAGCATGAGCCACCATGCCCAGCCGTGACTTCGTCTTTTTTGACCACACTATAGCTGCCTTTTAAGTAAATGTCCTCCTGATAGAGTGTTTTTCAAACTGTTAGCCATGGCCACAGTAAAAACAAATACATTTTTCTGTCATACTCACTACACATATATGTAATTCACAAAATATTAATGCTGACTGAGCAGGGTGCACTCTGATATTTTCTTTCTTTTTTTTGAACAAAACCTGACTTTCTGTTTTTCTTTTTTTTTTTGAGACAGTCTTGCTCTGTCGCCCAGGCTAGAGTGCAGGGGCGCAATCTCCGCTCACTGCAACCTCTGCCTCCCCAGTTCAAGTGACATTCAGCAACTCTCCAGCCTCAGCCTCCCAAGAAGCTGAGATTACAAGCATGAGCCACCACGCCCGGTTAACTTTGGTATTTTCAGTAGGGACAGAGTTTCACTATATTGACAAGGCTAGTCTCGAGCTCCTGGCCTCCAGCAGTCCACCCACCTCAACCTCCCAAGGTGCTGGGATTACAGGCGTGTGCCACTGCACCCGGCCAAAGTCTGACATTCTTAACAGATGTTATTATATTGACTGGCATGCTTTAAATTCATAAAAGCTTTGGAGAAATCATCAATTCCCAACCCCATAAAAAGTATTTTGAATGCGGAAAAAAAAAATGGAAGTAATGATCTACACAGATACAAAGCATACCTTAGTTCCTCCCATATCCCCAACTGCTATTCGGTGATAAAGAATTCTCAGAAAGTAGAGTGTTTTTAATACTCATCAGGTAGAATCTCACCAGTGTAAAGAACCAACAGCATTGATCTGGTGCCTCCGCTCACTCTTTGCAGACTATTTTTGGAATCCTAAGGTGTAATTATACATTTCACATACATTTGTGAGATAAGATAAATATTATGTTTATATCCAACATGAGCCAGGCTTAAAGGTTTTCTAAAAACCATGTGTGGCACTAGAAACTTCATGCTATATCAAGTCAGTATAAGTATCAAGCTACTGGACTCTATAATGAAATATTACAGATAAACATTTACTGAAAATCAATATAAAAATCTGGCCCAGACCGGGAGTGGTGGCTCACGCATGTAATCCCAGAACTTTGGGAAGCTGAGGCGGGTGGACCACCTGAGGTCAGGAGTTTCAGACCAGCCTGACCAACATGGCAAAACCCTGTCTCTACTAAAAATACAAAATTAGCCATGTGTGGTGGCGGGCACCTGTAATCCCAGCTACTCGGGAGGCTGAGGCAGGAGAATTGCTTGAACCTAGGAGGTGGAGGTTGCAGTGAGCCGAGATCGTGCCATTGCTCTCCAGCCTGGGTGACAGAGTGAGACTCCATCTCAGACAACAACAACAAAATCTGGCCTAGAAAGACCAGGATGGAAATATGCAATCTTCTTAAGATGGTCAAAAGTGTGTGTGTGTGTTTTTAATAAAAGTTTTAAAAGCTCTATATAGTTTAAGACAAGTATGTGTAAGATATGTGTGTGTTTTATATGTGCTGACTTGATCATGACAACTCGCTAATTCTTTTTTTTTTTTTTTTTTTTTTTGAGACAGAGTCTAGCTCTGTCGCCCAGGCTGGAGTGCAGTGGTGCGATCTCGGCTCACTGCAAGCTCTGCCTCCCGGGTTCACGCCATTTTCCTGCCTCAGCCTCCTGAGTAGCTGGAACTACAGGCTCCCGCAACCACACCTGGCTAATTTTTTTGTATTTTAGGTAGAGACAGGGTTTCACTGTGTTAGCCAGGATGGTCTCAAACTCCTGACCTCATGATCTGCCCGCCTCGGCCTCCCAAAGTGCTGGGATTACAGGCGTGAGCCACCGTGCCTGGCTGACAACTCGCTGATTCTTATGAAGAATTAGGGATACACATCTTCAGCAATGCACATGAGAAATAAACTCTGAAAAAGACAATTTCTTGGGGTTAGAGAGGACCGTATTTTGGGAAGTACTTTAGAGAAACAGACAGTAAGTCTAGGATTATAGCTGAGAAGGACTGGAAGACTTCAGGAGATGCTTCAGCTTCTAGATTTTGAATGTTGAATAAATCATTGAAGTGTGATACCTACGTTATCCTTTTGTTTGCAAAAAAATTGAGTAGTAGCACATTTCTTTATCCTGAATAGCAGACATTCATTTTTTCAATTAGCTCTTTCTCATCCAAGGCATTAGGAAGATCTCTCTCTCTTGTTTCCAAGTACTAGCACTGGAGTTCCTTGTAACTGCGGTTTATCTAGATTGTGTAGCTCATTTCTCAAGGCTTCTATCTTTTCACAATCTGCAGCACCTGTTATGTAAACAATAGCATTGACTCCTCTGCAATACAGTTCCTACATGCTCCAAAATTGGGGTTGTCCTCCCATGTCCCAGAATTTTTTTTTTTTTTTTTTTTTTTTTTTTTTGAGATGGAGTCTCACTCTGTCACCCAGGCTGCAGTGTAGTAGTGCAATCTTGGCTCACTGCAACCTCCGCCTCCCAGGTTCAAGAGCTTCTCTGCCTCAGCCTCCTGAGTAGCTGGGACTACAGGCGCATGCCACCACGCCCAGCAATTTTTTATGTTTTTAGTAGAGATGGGGTTTCACCGTCTTGGCCAGGCTGGTCTTGAACTCCTGACCTCGTGATCCACCCATCTGGGCCTCCCAAAGTGCTGGGATTACAGGCGTGAGCCACCGCATCCAGCCATGTCCCAGATCTTTACTATGATGTTACCTTTAGTTACTTTCCTCATGTCGAAGCTCACTGTGGGTATCATGTTTTCACTAAATTGACCTGATGCAGTGATATTCACGAAAGTGGTCTTGGCCCAAGTCCTGCAGCCCTGCAAGCATCAGTTCTATCTCCTGCTTCCAAAAGAGCAAACTGAACTAGCACAGCAGGCAGGGGATGCACACCAGCATGACGACCACTGGGAGAGAGGATGAATGGGAGGGCTAGCAAGCAGAGGCAAGGATGACTTCCACACAAGCCAGCCTCAGCCTGGACCACCCAACAGCTCCTCGGGACCCCGATGCAACACAGATGGACACAGGCAGGTGGCAGCAGCCCTGGTAGTTTCTATTTCATTTTTTAAATGCTGGTCATGACACTAAACTGGTTTTACAATCTAACAATGAGGCCAAACCTTCAGTTTGGAATACACTGACCTAGTGAACTCCTTTCATCATTTTCCCTTCCCTGTTATTAATCTTATCTCTTTGCAAGGGAGAATAAACTCCTTGAACTGTTTTTATATCCAGCTCATTATGAACTTCTCTGTGGTCTGTGATCTCAGGTCAGCCTTTGGTACTAGTTCCTTTCTATAAACCAAACATGTATTGAGCCCGGCTCTGGCACATACAACCCAGTGTTGGGCACCAGCAAACATGCAGGTAGGTTAGTACCCAGTTCATAAAGAAATGACATCAAGAGGCTTCAGCCTAGACAAGTACTTGGCCAAAGGGTGACCCAGCTGTGAAGTGCACTAAGCCCCTTGGAGGCCATGAGATGGTCAGTGAAGGCTGCACAGGGGACAGATCTGAGCAGGGAAAGAGAGCAAGCAGGGAAAGATGTCAGGAGGTGTTTGCAACTTATCTCAGCAGAAGTCGGGAGCCACTGATGGTTTTTGAGCCAGATAGTGATGAAACCAGATGAAGGTTTTGGGAAAGTTAGTGCAACAAGTCCATTCAGCATTCATCCAACACACCCGTACTAACCACCTTCTATATTTTGGGCACTGTTTAGGCGTTCTAGGTGCATCAGTTAACAAAACAGACAATACCTCTGCCTCATGGCATTTATATTCCAGCTGCAGGGTTGGGGGTTGAGGAAGTCAAGCTTATATTACTAACAAGCCACATAGTGTGTGGAAGATGAGAATGCGAAAGAGATAGGTAAAGGAGATTGGGAGTGCCATGCGTGGGGATGCATCATGTAGGGTGCCTGGAGTCTGGGAGACCAGTCGGGATGATAGGGTGTAGGGATGAGACCTGAGCTCCAGCAATGGCGGCGGGAAGGACAGAGGGGCAGAAAGGCAGGCTTCAGCCTCATGCTCCTCTGTTCTCATCTCCTTTCAGAAACACAATGCACAACATCCGTGGCAACAAGCAGGCCCAGGCAACAGGCCATGAACCTCCAGGGGAAGATTCTCCACAGAGTGGGGAGCCTCAGAGGGAGGAGCAGCCCTTGGCCTCTGACCCCACCACCCCAGGTGAGCCTCTGTCCAGGGCTGAGCTGCCTTCAGGGACCAGCTCCTCACGGCTGGCACAAGTGCCTTCTTTCCTTCCAGCGAACCAGCATTTGTGTGTTTGTGTGTGTCTTAGTTGGCTTGGGCTACTTACTAAAACACCATAGACTGTGTGGTTTAAATAACAGACATTTATTTCTCACAGTTGTGTGGAGGCTGGGAGGTCCAAGATCAAGGTGCCGGCAGATTCAGTGTCTGGTGAGGGCTCCCTTCCTGGTTTGCACATGGCCGCCTTCTCACTGTGTGCTCACGTGGCTGAAAGAGCTCTGGTCTCTGCTGCTTCTTCTAAGGGTACTGATCTTATCAGGGGCTCCACCCTCATGACATTAAATCTGATCACCTCCCAGGGGCCCCACCTCTTAATACCACCACTCTACTAAAAATACAAAAGTTAGCTGGGCATGGTGGCCAGTGCCTATAATTCCAGTTATTCAGGAGGCTGAGGCAGGAGAACCACTTGAACCTGGGAGGCAGTGGTTGCAGTGAGTCGAGATTGCACCACGGCACTCCAACCTGGGTGACAGAGTGAGACTCTGTCTCAGACATAACCAAAAACAAATGTACACGTGTGATAAAATGACATAGACCTACGCACACATGTTGTACCAACACCGGTTTCCTAGAATTGATAGTGTACTATAGCTGTGTAAGATGTCACCATCGGGGGAAGCTTGGTGAAGAGTACTTGAGACATGTCTGCACTATCTTTGCAACTTCCTCTGAGTCTATAATTTTTTCAGAGTAAAAAGTTAAAATAAGGCTGGGCATGGTGGCTCATGCTTGTAATCCCAGCACTTTGGGAGGCCAAGGCTGGAGGATTGCTTGAGCCCAGGAGTTCAAGGCGAGCCTGGGCAACACAGGGAGACCCTGTCTTTACAAAAAAAATTAAAAAATTAGCTGATCATGATGCGAGCCTGTAGTCCCAGCTACTTGGGGTGCTCAGGTGGGAGGATCACTTGAGTCAGGGAGGTCGAGGCTGCAGCGAGTCATGATCATGCCTGGGTGACAGAATGAGACGCTGTCTCAAAAAAAAAAAAAAAAGAAGAAGAAGAAAAGAAAAAGCACCCTTTGGAGGAGTCAGTGCCTGTCAAAGCCCCAGAGAGCATAACAAGCAGTCCAAGGGAAGGCCAGTGCTATATCGGATCAATCATCATCATTATAACGCTAGCAGTTACTTTGTGCCAGTGCTGCAGTAAGCATTTTTTTTTTTTGGTAATAACTTTATTAAGATATATTCATATACTATACAATTCACCCATTTAAAATGTGTAATTCAGTGGCTTTCTGTATATCCACAGAATTATGCAACCGTCACTATAATCAATTTTAGAACATTTTCATTACCCCAAAAAGAAACCTGCACTCTTAGTCATCAACCATAATCCCCACTGCCCCATAACGCTAGGTGGCCACAACCTTTCTTTCTCTATGGATGTGCCTGTTCTGGAGATCTGCTGTGAGTAGAATATACCATGGAATATACCATGCTGTGACTGGCTTCTTTGACTTAGCAGAATCTTTTCAAGTTTTATCCGTGTGTACCAAGCACTTTACCTACATTGACCTATTTAATTCTTACAGCAACTGGAACTGTGTGTATTGTTGTTATCCTCATTCAATAAATAAGGAAACTGAGGCATGGAAGGGTGGAGTGACTTGCTCACGGCCACAGAGTGAGTGACAGAACAAAATCTAATATATAAAGCAGATAAAAGCAGAGTTGAGGCCTGAGTGGGAGTCTGGACTCCTCCTCTGCTCCTCTTACTCCACGTTCCCCTCCCGGTCAGTCCTTGAGGCACTCCCATGAAATCCAGGGCACTGATTGAACGCCACTGTCTTAGACTTCATTTTCTCTAATTATAAACTGGGCACTGTGAGGCCTGCCCTGCCTTTCCTCAGAGTTGGTGCACAGTCGTGTATCAAAGGGCAGCAAGTGCTACAGGGAGCCTCCCTGCTCCCCTAGACCCCATAACAGGAAGGAGAAAGAGGTACTACATATTTTTGAGCTCTGTGGGCTGCCTTGTACCCATTGTAGCCTGATTTCTCTTCGATCTGGGACAAGACTGTTCTGGTTTTGCACTCAGCAAGGCACTGTTGTTTTGTTTGTTTTGAGTCAGAGTCTCGCTCTGTTGCCCAGGCTGGAGTGCACTGGCATGATCTCGGCTCACTACAGCCTCTGCCTCCTGGGTTCAAGCGATTTCTGGCTAATTTTTGTATTTTTAGTAGAAATGAGGTTTCACATTGTTGGCCAGGGTGGTCTCAAACTCCTGACTTCACGTGATCTACCCACCTCGGCCTCCCAAAGTGCTAGGATTACAGGCGTGAGCCACTGCACCTGGGCAATCTAGGTACTGTTTTTGCACTCAGTGTCTGGTTCCTGTCACCTACTGGAGTAACTCGTTATCTGTTCAAGACTGTTTGGCCAGCCCTTGGCCTGGTCTCATGCTATGTCATTTGGCCTATCCCCAAAGCCCTGTGTGTCCCCTATCCTGGGATCCCATACCACATTCTTATTTTCAATACCTTTAACACTTTAGTCCCCAAAAATAGGTAATAGTTTACTAAAATGCATACTCATACAAATGAGTGATTTGGGTTAGGAGATTTAGATAGGATCAATTTATGATCCTACAAAATATCTGACGGTAGGCAGTAAATGTGGCTTTAAGCTCAGCAGCCAAGGCAAAGAGGGAAATGCAAGCAGCTAGATTATTTCCAGTGTCCATAAGACTAAAAACATATTTTCTTATAAGAAGCAAAGCTTTTCTTGGAAGTTCCTAGGGCTGAAGGGAATTTCTTCTGCTGGGGACTCATAATAGGCATGATGTATATATCCCATGTGAACAAGCTTCTCAAGGGCCCTTGGCCACATAATCAGGTCATTAAATGTCCCTTGATGCAGGCTGATGGCAGAGACCAGAAGCACAGCTGGGTCAGGGCAGGACAAGGCAACCCAAGGGAATGATTCTCTGATGTTGGGTTTGATGTAAGAATAAAATTTTAATGACTTGAAAACAGTGGGTGGCAAACATTTTTTGTAAAGAGCCAGATAGTAACGATTTGAGGCTTTGTGGGCCATGGGGTTTCTGTTTTAAGCCCTCAGTTCTGCCTTTGAGGAGTAAACACAGCAATAGACAGCACATAAACAAATGGGCATGGCTATGTTCTAATAAAGCTTTATTTATAAAAGCAGGCTGTGGGCTGGATTTGGCCTGTGAACCATAGGTTGTCACCCAGGAGCTAAAAGGGCTATGCATCCTTGAGACAATCAGCTGTGGGGGGAATATGTCTCTTAACTTAGCTTGGAATAAGAAGAATCAAGTTAAATGTTTGAGCTATTCTCTGGAGCAAGAATGCAGAGTACAGGCATTCATTCTGTGTTCCTATCATCGGACAGATTTGTGTGCTTTGAAAATCTCCTAGCACATAGAGGTGGGATCCTGAAATAAGGAACAGAACATCCTGCCAGGGCTTGTGCCCGAGGAGAAAGTCACTTGGCAAACACCAGCAGGGTGGCATGAGAGACCCATCCAGGCTGGGTGGGATCTGAAGGAAGGAGACAGGCACAGTTTAGCGGATGGGCTAGCACAGTGCAATAACGTTTATGTAGGCCAGTGGTTCTCACAGTCTAACCCCTGGACAAGCTGTGTCAGCATCACCTAGGAACTTTTTAGAAGTGAAAATTCTCAAGCCCTGCCCCAGACCTATTAAATTCAGAGCTCCGAAATTAGGGCCCAACCATCCGCATTTGAACAAGCCCTCCAGGTGCTTCTAAAGCAAGCTCAGGTTTGAGAACTGCTGATGTCATCCATCATAACTTCTGTGTTTCTCCTCTTGAGCAGGGAGAGAGCCAGAGGATTCTCCAAAGCCAGGACCCAAGTCTTCTCTGACCATCAGTTTTGTTCAGAAAGCCAAGCGCCAGAACAACACCTTCCCATTCTTTTCTGAAGGAATCACATGGAACCGAACTGCCCAGGAGAAAGTAGCAGCCTTGGAGCAACAGGTTCTGATGCTCACTAAGGAGCTGAAGTCTCAGAAGGTGAGGTCTGGTCCCAGAGAGGCCCAGGTTCCAGTGGACCCCTCCAGTTCCTGGAGCCTTTCGAACAAACTAGATGGGATGCAGTAGCCCTGCTGGGCACCAGCAGGTGTGGTCTTTAAAGGCCAGCAGGCACTAGCTCTGGTGTTTAAAGGCCAAACTGCGGAAGGTTGAAATATGCTGTTGATTACTCAAGAACCTAATGTCACTCAAAGCAAGTCACAAAAGGGCACCAAGGGCAGGTATCTCTGGAGATCTACTCTAATAACTGTCCCTTGGACCCCTCCTGGAGGGCATGCATCGTCTCACCCCCTACCCAGAAAATGACAATATTTAGAGGCAGATGATCTGGATCTAGGGTCATGGGAGAAGCTGTCGATAGAACTAGGGGGAGGCTTTGACCTGGCAGCTGATATCTGGGCACAGATATCTGAATGACTGTCACGAGACTGTCACAGGAGAAAGCAAACAAGCAGCATGTGTGTGGCCCAGTGCTAAGCCAGGACCAACACAGAACAGTGACAGGAATATCTGGGCTTAATATGGTAAGAAGTTAATTATGAGAGTTACAAAAGGGAAGAGCTATATAGTCATTGTAGAAAACAGATCTCACACACACAGACATTAAAACTACTCCAAAATCCTACATCCCAGAGAGCAAATGGTATTAAAAGCCAGGGGCTACCTTACGAAGTAGTGAGAGTCCCAGGGCGGGGATGTGAGGGGGTTTCAGCTCCGGGCGGCAGCCCCTCTGTAGAGTGATAAAAGTGACTAAGGCAGTTACATAAATCCCAAGGGTGGGGCCTGGTGGGGCCTGGTAGGGCCTGTGGTGGCAGTGGTGGGCTCCACTGAGGGCCTAGACTGCTTTTCCTCCAGAGAAAGGCCTCAGCTTTTGTGTTTGAACTTTGGCTGCTTGGAGGCCCTTTCTGCTTTGTGTCCCAGTCCTGACTCCAGAGGACTTAGGCTGGGGAGGTGGGGCTTATGCCCTATTACCTTCTGAATACTTCTTATCACTTGTACATTTCTTTTCTTTTCTGCCCTGTTTTGGGGGGAAGAAATCTAGAAAAAATGCTTTCCCTATACCTGGTTTGGCCCCTCGTCTGCCTTTTCTGCCCCTAAGCAGTGACCACTGTCAGCAGATCTCAAGGGAACTGGCAGAGGCTTCATTCCTGGCATGTCAGGAGTTACTTTTTTTTTTTTTTTTGAGATGGGGTCTCACTCTGTCATCCAGGCTGGAGTGCAATGGTGCAGTCTTGGCTCACTGCAACCTCCACCTCCTGGGTTCAAGCAATTCTCCTGCCTCAGCCGCCCAAGTAGCTGGGATTACAGGCGCCTGCCACCATGCCCAGCTAATTTTTTTTTTTTTTTTTTTTTTTGTATTTTTATTAGAGACTAGGTTTCACCATGTTGCAAGGCTGGTTTCAAACTCCTGACCTCAAGTGATCTGCCCGCCTCAGCCTCCCAAAGTGCTGGGATTACAGATGTGAGCCACCGTGCCCGGCCAGGAGTTACATTTAATGAAGCAACTGGTGATTAGAGATTAGAGTTCTCAAAGGAGGGGGCTCATTTATTCATATGTTCTTAACTCATGTGTTTATTCACCAAATCTTTATTAAGGGCCTGTTATGTGCATGTAGTGTTCCAGGTGCTGGGAAAGAACAATGAGCAAAAGGCACAGGCTCTGCCCTTATAGGGCTTGCATTTCATGGCAGAGACAGACATTAAACAAAGCAACACCCAATGTGTAGTTATACCACGTGAAGTCCCGTCTGCTGCTGCTTAGCAGCCCAGCTGTCTTTTCCTCCTGTCATCATGGTGCTCCTGTTGTGAGGCTGCTGGACGCTCCTGAGAGCTGAGAGGGTGTGAAACAGAGCCATAGCAGCTACTCGATCCCTGGACTGGTAGAGCTTAAATCCCAAACCCAAACCTGGAAAGAAAAAGAAATCCTGAATATATGGGCAACCTCCCTTGACACAGTCTTTCTTTCTAATACATTACAAATTGTCAGATGAAGTAGAAAGGCCCCGGGAGACCTAGATTTCATGAAAGTTTGCCCCTGATTGCTCTGCATCTCTGGGGGACTCGTCATTCTTCAAGAAATAAAGGCAAGATTCTTGGCGATTAATAAGGGTTGCCCAGGCTATTGACAACTCCCATATATTCAGAGGGAAATTGTCAGGAGGAAGTTGTTGACGCATTGAAGAATCTGGATTTTTTTTTCACCAGGTAACCTTCCACCAGACCTCAACTTTGTGTCCTGGGACAGACGGTCAAAAGGAGAATGAGTTGTGATTTATTTAGTTTATCTATTTATTGTGCAATATGAGTGGATTTGTGTGTTCTTCAACCCATTCCACAAATGCACTTCAGTCTTCAGGATGATTCAAAACACCGGCCTTTAAATAAGACAGCACAGGCTCAAATTCTGGCCCTAAGAAGTTTCTTAACCTCTCTAAGCCTCAGTTTCCTCTTCTGTAAGTGCAGTTACAGCCATGTTTACTGGAGAGACCTGTGCCCAGATTCATAAAGCCCAGTACCTGGCACCCAGCAGCTGCCCAACAGATGCAGGCTCTGGTTGTTCTGGCAATTACTGCAGCCCTCCTTACCCTCCATGTCGATCTCTTCCTGCCCTACAAGCAGTGAGGTGCCCTGCTGAGGGGCTCTGAGACAGGCGGGAAGTGAGAGCCCATCAGTGCCTCCAGGAAATGTGCCGTGGGGCCATCCCAGTGATCGGGGAACTTCGGTCTTTATTCCACATTAGGAAGGGAGGAACGGCAGTCCTGTCCTCTAGGGTTTCAACTATAGCCCAGATACTGAAACCAAAGAGGTGAGACAGAAAAAGCCAGCACAACTTCTGGGTGCCCAGTGGTGCCCCCAGGCACTCAGAATGCTGCTGGGAGAGCCGCTGTGCATCTGAGACCCTCATTAGAGTCCCATCCATCAGCTGGGAAGATAGGCACCTGGACTCCCAGGAGCTGCCCCTGTGAGGTACCTTCCTGCGTTTCTTTAGTGGGAAGGCACCTCCTGTCTGCCTCAAGCTTCAGGATGACATGAGAATTCGGCGTCTTATCCTGGCTCACCTGGCCATTGCCAATGGCTTTAGTGACTCTTTAGGACTTTCCATCTCAAACACTGTGAGATGCTCTTGAGAGCACACTGGGGACAAATCCCTGCCCTTGGGCACCTCACCGTCTAGTAGGGCACCTCACTTCTCTAGTAAGAGAAGATGTGAACACGGGAACTGCTGGTATGAAGCACGGCCCCAGGACTGTGCTGAGCCTTCCCGTGTATTTTCTCTGTCCTTACAATAGTTGTCATCCCCTTTCTCTGAAAAGGAAACTGAGGTTCTCAGAGCGTCTGCATGCTCAGGGTCTCCCAGAGGCTGAGCCAGCATTTGAGGAGCTCAGAGGAGTTGGGTGACTCGCCCATGCTCAGGCAGCTGGAAAAACCAGGATTGGGGTTCTAACCTCCTTCTCCAGGTCTAGAGGCTGGGCTGCCTCTCCTCCATAATCTCTTGGTGAGTCCCAGTATGAGACACAAGCACCAAAACTGCTCTTGAGAAAAAAATGAATGCACTCCCTGTATACCCCCTGGTGTCATATCAAACCACGGGGCGACTCTAATACCCATTAAGCCATTATCTGTCCCCGCACCTGCAGCACTGGCCCCACAAGAGGTTTGGGCTCTAGGAGATAGCACCAGATGGCTGATTGGCCGGGGACTGACCCTTGGAGTTGACAGAACTACACCCGGCCTGAAGACCGTCTGCTCTGGCAGATGGAAGGCTGTTGTCTGTGGTGATGTTGGCCATCTGTTGGCGGCTGGGAATGATGAACCCCTCTGGAACCCTGCCTGCGGCCCTCTGGGGCCACCTTAGTTCAATCAGGATTACTGGGTAAAGGAACGTAATTTTTTAGCAAACTTGGTGGGGCAACGTGCAGCCTCTTACTTTCCTAGAACTCCAGCCAAAAACTTCAGAGGACATGAAAGAGGGCTGGGAGGTACCTTGGGCATGTCAGCTTGGGGAGGGACACTTGGCACTTTCTCTCTCATGCTAGAGGCAGTTCTGAGTGGAGGAGGAACCGTTAGCCCCATTCATGAGAAAGCAGAGGTTCAGTGAAGAGGCCCCCTGAGCCACCCTCCTGAGAGTCACCTCATTAGATACACCCCCACGGATCCAGAATGGGAACCAAGGCCTGTGAACTCCAAAGCCCATGCCCCTTCATCTGACCCCTGTAGGGCCCACCACTGATGAAAGTAGCAATGCTCTTAAAAGATAAAGGGTTATTTTTTAAAGATGATTTATTGATTTTTAAAAATTTAAATAAAATAACAACTTAAGACCAGGTATAAAAATCTGAGATGAACCAAACAACTCGATTGAGAGATATTAAAAGTACTATTTGGGCCGCGCATGGTGGCTCATGCCTATAATGCCGACAGTTTGGGAGGCTGAGGTGGGAGGATCTCTTGAACCTAAGAGTTCAAGACCACCCCGAACAATGTAGGGAGACCCTGTTTCTACAGAAAATAAACTAATTAGCTGGGCATTGTGATGCATGCCTCCCAGCTTCCAGGGAGACTGAGGCAAGAGAATCACTTGAGCCCAGGAGGTTGAGGCTGCAGTGAGCCGTGATTGCACTGCTATACTCCAGCCTGGGCAACAGAGTGAGACCCTGTTTTAAAAAAAAAAAAAAAAAGAAAGGCTTAATTTCATCAACCCCTCTATTTTTAAGAATTGGTCCTAAGACATTGCTTATAATCCAGACTTTAGGTTTCCTGAATTCATGACATTCTCACTCCTCATCTTACAGGTCCTACTGAGGCTCCCTCCCTCTGCCCTGGTTCCTTTCTTTCAAGCCTATTTTATTCTGGTACAAGAATTCTGGGGGTTGGAGGAGAGCCTCCTGGGCTGTTGTCTTGGTCTTAGATTCTGGGAGCCAAATGCAATAAGGAGACAGCTAGATGTAATGAAATGAGCTTTGGAGTCAACTCCCCAAAACTGAGGGAAAGATACCCACCTGGTTCTGCTCCTAGGGCAAGTCTGAACAATGATGTCTGTTGGTTATTTTACTGGGCAGTCATCCAAGGTAATCTCCAAGTCTCAGCTGAAGCAGAAAATGGCCTAGGCTCCCAGTTATCCTGGAGCCACAGGAATGTTAATCTCTCTCCACTGAGCCCTGAGAAGCTGACTTCTTCATTCTGAACATTCCAAACATTCCCTTTTGGTTTGCAATCACTGTGCTGTCCTCACCCCACCTTCCTGCCACACCCCAGGGCTCCCACAGCTCCATGGTAGTTCTTTCCTTCCTCCAGCTCTTTACTGGGGCTGTGGCTTGGCCACATTCAGAGGGCTGTCCCTACCCTCATCTCCCACCTGCTGCTTGGCCATCTCTGGCCCTTCTCATTCTTCACGGTTTCATTTAAATGCTCTGGACTGGTATTCCCCGCAACCTTCACCCCATACAGAAGTCATTTCCTTTCCCACAAACACCCTTGTTCCCCTGACTTGCAGTAGATCATTCCACTGAGGTGGGTCGCGTTCATTCCCACCAGCCTTTGCAGTCCTTGGAGGTGGGAACTCTCACCAGTCCCTCTCTGGGCCACAGCACCTGGCTCAGGGCCTGGCCTGGCACCCAGTGGTGCTCGGTAAAGGTTGGACAGATGGATGGGGGTGTGAAAGGAAAAGAGAACCTGAGAAAGGATGGTCACTAGTCCTAAGGTTTCAGAAGATGCAGGCTAAGGTGGTCTTGTCATTAGCTTCTCCAAAAAAGTCATGGTTTCTGGCAGTTCTCCTCTAATATAGAATTGTTCTTAGCAAATAAGCCTATGCAGCCAATCCATTTGTTTTAATACTTTGGTATGGTATGGTTGACATGTCTCTAGAAAACCATGTTTTTCCAAATGAGAAGCACAGAGCAGGGCAGTGTTGCCTGAAAGTCATACCTACCTGGTATGAGGTCCACGTGGGCCTGGCTGCTGATGTCTTGATCCTGGCCCAGAATGAATTCACATCCCTGCTTTAGGACAGATAGGCCTGAGTCCAGGCATGGCCCTCCCTGGGGACATTACAGGCTTAAAGGCACAGGGAGCTGAGCAGACCTTGAGTTCCTGTGTGAATCAGTTGACCCTGCTGAGGAATAAATCAAGCTCTGTTGTTTCTGAAATTTCTAGAGTTCCTTCCACCAGCTTTGCAGGCATCAGCTGGTGGGCTGGAGGGAACTAGGCACAAATGGGTTGAATGAGGCCCTCTGTGCGTGGCTTTACATGGGGATTGCCAGTGTATTTCCTCTTTAATGCTGCCTCAATTTGATTGGTAGTGACTAGATGCTATATTGAGAAGGATTCTGAGGCCTCAACTAGGCTGTGCAGGAAGAAGTATGGGAGATGAACTAATAATGTCTGCCACAGGGATGATGAGGGAAAAGTAATGCCACATAGTTGCCACCCCTGGTTTTCTTAGTGACTGAGCACAGGCTTTGGAATCTGGCCAGTTGAGACTGAATTCCACTCTACTCTCTGCTGGGCCTCAGTTTGTTCATCCCTGAAATAGATGTGTATATGTCAGGGTATGGGTTCAGCTGCTGTAACAAAAACATCTCCACTGGGCATGGTGACTCACACCTGTAATCCCAGCACTTTGGGAGACCAAGGTGGGCAGATCATTTGAGTCCAGGAGTTTGAGACCAGCCTGGCAACATGGCAAAACCCCATCTCTACAAAAAAAAAAATACAAATATTAGCCTGGTGTGTTGGCATGTTCCTGTGGTCCCAGCTACTTGAGAGGCTAAGGTGGGAGGATCAGCTGAGCCCAGGAGATTGAGGCTACAGTGAGCCATGTCCGTACCACTGCACTCCAGGCTGGGTAACAGAGTGAGATGCTGTCTTAAAAAAAAAAAAAAAGGTTCAAAGCACTGTGGCCCAAAACGAGTGAGAAGTTTCTCACTCACATTAAAGAACCCAGAGGTAAGTGAGCAACTCTGAGCTGGCGAGCAGCCCTTTCTCAACACGTACCTTCTGCTGTGGCTCTGAGGCGGCCATGCTAGTTCCTGCCACTTCCCAGCCAGAAGCAAAGAGAACTGGACCAGGGGAGCATGTGTCTACTGGTTTTAAAGGTAGGACCCAGAAGCTGCCCATCTCACTTTTCATTTCCCATTTAGGCAGAACAGTCACTGGGCTACACCTCACCATGGCTTGGCTGGGAGATGCAGTTTGAAGCTGGGGAACCATGTGCCCAGCTAACACTCACTTGAACAGAGAAGGAGAAAGTGTCAGGATGAGATGCCGCAGGGATGCTGCTGGGCACCTGTCAGGGTGGTTAGGAGAACTACTGATAACATATGCCCCGCTCTGGCGCCCAGCAGGCCCTCCCTAAGCTCACAAGATGCTTCCCTCTTCCTGCCCAGGAGCTGGTGAAGATCCTGCACAAGGCACTGGAGGCCGCCCAGCAGGAGAAGAGGGCGTCCAGCGCATACCTGGCGGCGGCTGAGGACAAGGACCGGCTGGAGCTGGTGCGGCACAAAGTGCGGCAGATCGCGGAGCTGGGCCGGCGGGTGGAGGCTCTGGAGCAGGAGCGGGAGAGCCTGGCGCACACAGCGAGCCTGCGGGAGCAGGAGGTGCAAGAGCTACAGCAGCACGTGCAGTTGCTTATGGACAAGAACCACGCCAAGCAGCAGGTCATCTGCAAGCTCTCTGAGAAGGTCACCCAGGACTTCACGCACCCCCCTGACCAGTCTCCTTTGCCCCCCGACGCTGCCGACAGGGACTTCCTGAGCCAGCAGGAGAAGATCGAGCACCTGAAGGTAGGGGCCTTCCCTCCAGGGCCTGCCGGTCCTGCGGGTCCTCTGCCCCGGCCCTCAGGGAAGGGGTGCTCTCCACCCCTAAGGTTTGCTGGGTGGAGTGGGGGATATCCCTTCATCCTAGAATATTTACATTAGAAACACATGTTGATGGGAATATTACTCTACGCTTCTTCACTTTCTTCACCACAAGGCCCAGTGCAGTTTGCCTGGGCCTTGATTGACCCATTAACCAGTAGCCCTGGTATCCTGGGCTACTGCAAAGTGAAGGTGCCTCTAGATTATCAAATGAGAGATGAAAGCCCGAGACTAGCTGAGTGTGGGGCCTGGCCTGGTCAGCCTCCCTTAGTGCCATCCCAGTGCACCCGAGAGCCCTAAGGGGCCAGCACAACCCTCCCCGCACAGTCCTGTGCCCGCACACCATACAGATGACCTGCAACTGGCAATAGTCACCGCTCCCATCTGTAGAATTTATAGGGTGTTTCCTGTGTGCCAGGCACTGCCCTCGGTGCTTTGCCACATTTAGTCCTCGTGCCAGCCCTGTGAGGTGAGGCAGCCACTGGTGTGCTCCCCCTTTACAGATGTGAATGCTGAGGCTGAGAAAGGTTAAGGGGCTTGCCCAGGGTCATGTGCTGAAGAAGTGGGGGAGCTGGAGTTGGGTTGGAGCTCATGTCTGCGGAGCTCCAGTCCACGTCTGGACTGTCTGCTCTGCTGCCACTTCTAGCTACTGCCACCATCCCTGCTCCCCCTTTCCTCCCCTTCTTTCCCCTTCTCTGTCCCTATCTTTCCCTAGGCTTCCCCATCCCACAGGGACCAGTGGTGTCACAGGGGGTAGGAATTTTATGTGAGGTGTGTTGCCTGCCATGACCCGCAGCCTCCTCTCTAAAGGGTTGTGACAGGAACTGTCCCACTGGGAGGCCTGTGACTGTGGAGTGCACCCATAGCCCCCACTGTCCCTAAAGGGAACCATACAACCAGGGTTCGTCCTGCCCCAAACCCTGCCACTCACAACCACATATGTACAGTCAGATGCCATATAATAATGGGCTGCATATGTGGTGGTCCCATAAGATTACAATGGAGCAGGAAAATCCCTATCACATAGTGACTTCATAGCCGTTGTAACATCATAGCACAACACGCTACCTTATCTATGTTTACATGTGTTTAGGTACACAAATGCCATTATGTGACAGCCACCTATGGTATTCAGTACAGTAACAGGTGCACAGGTATGCAACCTCGGAGCAATAGACTACACCATCTAGCTGGGTGTGTAGTAGGCTAAATCACCTAGGTTTGTCTACGTCCACTCTATAATGTTAGCACAACAATGAAATCAACTAGCGGATCACAAGGTCAGGAGTTCGAGACCATCCTGGCTAACACAGTGAAACCCCGTCACTACTAAAAATACAAAAAATTAGCTGGGTGTGGTGGCGGGCACCTGTAGTCCCAGCTACTCGGGAGGCTGAGGTAGGAAAATGGCGTGAACCTGGGAGGCGGAGCTTGCAGTGAGTCGAGATTGGGCCACTGCATTCCAGCCTGGGCGACAGAGTGAGACTCCATTGTCAAAAAAAAAAAGGGGGGGGGGGAGAAATCACCTAATGATGCATTTCTCAGAGTTTATCCTCATCATTAAGCGACACGAGACTGTACATATAGACATATAACCTTGAGAACTCTCGTGCTACTCTATCAAGGAACTAGTGGGTGAGGGCAGATGGAGAAAGAAAAAAAGAAATCAGGAAGTTTTTGAGAGAAAAACTCTCAGTGAGCAGTGTTGAAGAGTGGCCACCACCCAAGCTTTGAAGTCTGACTGACCTGTTTGGCTGTTGGCTCTGCCTCTTTCTAGCTGTGTGACTTTGGGCATGTTATCTCACCTCTCTTCAAATAGCCCAACTAGTCCTCTTGACTAGGGCTGTTAGAAGGACAAAGGAAAAGGACGTGAAACCTGATTCACTTCCCTTTCATTCAGCAAAGACCGAAAACCCACATAACCAGTTCCTGAATCTTTTCCTTTATTTAGTCTGAAATCAGAGATTCTTTTGGGTTAAAATAAAACATAACCTTTCCAATGGAAATGCAGCTAGATGATTAGAAAGCTCTCAGCCCTCCACACAGCAGAGAAAATGCTTCCATCTGATTGCTTTTCTACTCTGCCTGCCTCCAACCAGGCGTCTTCCTCTTCTTTCCACCCATACTGCCAGAATCCACTATGCAAGCCCTGGTAGCGCAGCACAGGGGTCAGAAAGATTTGTGGTGGTGCACGCCTGTGTTCCCATCTACTCTGGAGGCTGAGGTGGGAGGATCGCTTGGGCCCAGGAGGTGGAGGTTGCAGTGAGCTGAGATCGTGCCACTGCACTCCAACCTGGGTGAAGGATTAAAACACCATCTTAAAGGAAAAAAAAAATAAAAAAAGAAAGAAAAGGAAAAAGAATTAAAAAAAAAAAAGAGAGAGAGAGAACGCTAAATCAGCCAGGTAGCTTCAGACAGCCTGAGAGTTGATTGTAATCATGGACTCACTAGGAGACTGAGTGTGCCCCTGAATTTACATATTCAGGAATTTTCTTGATCAGTGAGCTCAGCTACATGGAGACTCTGGGTATGTGATTCACATTAACCAAGAATACACTAGTGGATGATCCTCAGAGGCCCAGTGTTTTGTGCTTTGTGCTTTAAAGGGTTGCATAAGGCCAAGTGTGGGTGGCTCACACCTGTAATGCCAGCATGTGGGGAGGCTGTGGCAGGAGGATTACTTGAGGCCAGGAGTTAGAGACCGGCCTGGGAAACATAGCGAGAGCCCATCTCTACAAAAAAATAAAAAAATTAGCCAGGCACAGTAGCATGTGCCTGTAGTCCCAGCTACTTGGGAAGCTAAAGCTAGAGGATTGCTCAAGCCCAGGAGTTCGAGACCAGCCTAGGCAACATAGCGAGACCCTGTCTCTAAAAAGAAATAAAATAAATTCGCTAGGCATGGTGGCACCCGCCATAGTCCTAGCTACTCGGGAGGCTGAGGTGGGAGATCACCTGAGCCGCCCAGGAGTTCGAGGCTGAAGTGAATTGTGATACTCCAGCCTGGGTAACAGAGTAAGACACTGTCTCTATAAAAATAAAAATTAAAAAAAAAAAAGAGAAAGAGTTGCATGTAGTTGGTGTTCTTTATCTTTCAGCTTTTAGAAGACCCATCAAATATCCATTGTCTTGAGTCTGAGGATAGAGAGTGTTCAGGTTTCCTGCCTGCCCTGTGATTGAGGAACCCAACTTTAAGAAATGCCCCCTTGTTATTCAGACTTTGGTTTTGAGAACAGGATCATTGACCTCTTGAATATCAGGTAGGAAAGACTCAGAAATCTAGTCTGCCCCACTCATTTTCTGGCAGGGACAGCTAAGCTGGGGTGAGGGGGAAGGACTGGCCCAGGGTCAGGCAGCAAGAGGCAGGGCTGCAGCCAGAACCTGGCCTCCCACGCCCGGGCCACCGCCTTCCACAAAGCACAGGGCCTAGTCCACGGGCATGGCCCAAAGAGAATTCCCGGGCTCCCACTTCCTGTAAAGGCAGGCAGGCTGGCTCTCTTCTTCCCCAGTCCCCCATCTCCAGAGTTTTCCTTCTTTCATTCCACTGGTGACTGTCCTATGGCTTTCCTCTTTTCTGAGGTTTCTCTTTTTCCTCCCTACAGTTCTGAGCCAAGACGAACACTCAAGGTAGGGCACCGAGCTGGAGGGAGAGGTACTGCCCGACGCCGCCCACTGCCACTGCTGTTCCAGGCTGTGCTCACTCTGCCTCCCTGTCCGGCGTGTCTGTGCCTTCGCTGGGGCTGGAAGCAGGGTATCTTATGTGACAAAAGCCTTCTTTCCAAAGCCTTAGAAATACCAGCGTGTGGCCGAGCATGGTGGCTTGCCCCTGTAATCCAGTGCTTTGAGAGGCCACGGTCGGAGGATTGCATGAGTCCAGGATTTTGAGACCAGCCTGGGCAACATAATGAGACCTCGTCTCTACAAAAAATTAAAAATTAATTAGCTGGGTGTAGTGGCACACACCTGTAGTCCCAACTACTGAGGGGCCTGAGACGGGAGGATCACTTGAGCCCAGGAGGTCGAGGCTGCAGTGAGCTATGATCATGCCATTGCACTCCAGCCTGGGTGACAAAGTGAGACCCTGTCTCTAAAAATAAAAAAGAAAGAAAAATAAATATCCATGAGCACGTCTAGGCCTGGGAGGAGGAAGGGGTAGTATCAAGGAGGGAGACCCAGCGGTGTGGAGCAGTGGCCGGCGCCAGAGCTGGGTCTGCTTTCTCTACGCAGTGCCTGCGGGGCACCTGCCATGGGCTGAACACACCTGGGTTTGGATCCTGGCTCTCTTTCATGACAAGGGGGACTTACTTTCTCTGTGTGTGTTTCCTCATCTGTTAAGTGGGAATTAGGGCACTTTAATATTTATCCCACAGCCTTGTGGATGTGAGGGAGATGGGCCAGGTCGTGGTAGGTCCTTTCCTCCACTGCGGGGGGCTTGTCGTATGTTCCTGGGCACTGGATTCGGAGCTCTGTCAGCTGACTGAGGGGGTGGGTGCAGGGTAGGGAACAGTAGCTCTCGAGCTGTCGTGCAAACTCAGTGAGGGAGACAGTGCTCACGTTGCACTTGCCACATGCCAGACACTGTTCTGAGCCTTTTGCACATATTAACTCACAGAATCCTCTCCCAGCCGCATGAGGCAGTGCTGTTATTATCCTCATTTTCCAGATGAGAGGATGCGGCACAGAAAGGTTAAGTAACTTGTCCAGGGGCTCAGCGGTCAAGACAGAATTGCCACCCAGACAGTGGGGCCACAGCATTCATGCCGTTAACCACCAGGCGGTGCCGGTACATGGCCAACGCCAGCATCTTCAATGTGTTGTTGTACTGTCTGATGGGTGGGAGAGGTCACACGAGCCTGCATGCGTGTAGCCAGAAGACACCAAAGGACAACCCTTGGAGGGCAGGGACTAGAGTATGGGCATCCAGGTGGATTCCAGCTGGTGGGGAGCTCAGATGGTGCCCAGCAGGAAGTTTGGTGGTTGGGGCTTTAGAATGAGACAGTCCTGGCCAGGCACAGTGGCTCATGCCTGTAATCCTAACACTTTGGGAGGCTGAGGTGGAAGGATTGCTTGAGACCAGGAGTTGGAAAATAGCCTGGGAAACATAGTCAGACCTCGTCTCTACAAAATCAAAAAATTAGCTGGGCGTGGTGGTACATGCCTGTAGTCCCAGCTACTTGACAGGCTGAGGTGGGAGGATTGCTTGAGCCCAGGAGGTCGAGGCTGCCGTGAGCTATGATCACGCCACTGCACTCCAGCTTGGGCAACAAAGCAAGACAAACAAAAAGTATTAGACAGACCTGGGTGTGGTCACATCTGCCTTATACTGGCTGTGCCTTAGGCAAGTTACCTCCCCTTTCAGAGCCTCTGAGGCCTTGTCTGTTATAGGAATAATAAAAGAACATCCCTTCTAGGATTGCTGGGAGGATGAAGTGAGAGAATATATGCCTCATGGTGTTGGTGAAGGGAGTGATGCAGGAAGCCTGCACAGCGTCTGTATTCATAAGTTTCTATATCTCCAGACACTAAAGTGTTAGACTCCAGAGAGAGTGGGGAGTGGTCCTGGAAAGGCCTGATGCTCATGGGAGACTGGTCCCTGCACCACAAACAAGATTTTCTTTTTTTTTTTTTTTTTTTTTGAGACAGAGTTTCGTTCTGTCGCCCAGGCTGGAGTGCAGTGGCCGGATCTCAGCTCACTGCAAGCTCCGCCTCCTGGGTTCACACCATTCTCCTGCCTCAGCCTCCCGAGCAGCTGGGACTACAGGCGCCCGCCACCTCGCCCGGCTAGTTTTTTTTGTATTTTTTTTTTAGTAGAGACGGGGTTTCACTGTGTTAGCCAGGATGGTCTCGATCTCCTGACCTTGTGATCCGCCCATCTCGGCCTCCCAAAGTGCTGGGATTACAGGCATGAGCCACCGCGCCCGGCCACAAACAAGATTTTCACTTCTTGCCACATAAGGATAGGCTATGGGGACCGTGGAGAAGAAGCAGGCAGAAACTTGCCAGCAGAGTGGCTGGCACACACAGCAGCATTTTGGAAAGACAGTGAAGCTGTTTTTTTATCTAGGTCAGGGACAGGATTGGATAGGTGGAGGAGGGTGGCACCAGGGGTTGGAACTGCCTGGGTCCAGCCAGGAGAAGGAAGAGAGCAAACTGAGTGGAGGCACAGCCATTCAGCCTTGGCACAGTGAGAGAGATGAAAGCAGGGGTGGCCGGGGTTGGGGAACCACAGAGAGCCCTAGGGGAGCGGTGAGTCGGGATGACATGATGAAATCAATGGGGAGCATTCGTTCCCTGCCCTGGGAGCAGAGGCCCTTCTAGTGTGTCAGGGTCTGGGCGGAGGGCATCAGCCCCTGGGTATGCATCGGAGCTTCCAGGCTGGGAAGACCTTGGCGATCATCTTGGCCGGAGTGAAGGCCCACACAGGGAGGGCCAGGACCACCTGTGGGCTGTGCACATGTGACCCTGATGAGGAAATGCCCCAAACTCTGTGTGATGTTCTTCATTTCCAAATCAATCAGGCCATGTTGGAGTCATCCCTGCTGCAGCATCCCTTGCACTCGCCTCTAGCCCATACGACAATGGGAGAGAAAGGGCCTGAGTTTCAGCCAGTAAATACCCTGGAATTGTGAGGTATAGCTCTAAGCATGCGTTAGGTGACTGAACGGCTTCTGTACTGTCCATCTGAGCAGAATTGAGAGCCGCTACTATAGCTGATCCTTCTCTGAGGCTCAGGTCCTTGCTTGAACCTTCCCAGTGCTTGTCCAGCTTCTCCTTGTATGTCCCAGCAGCAGGGAGCTCATTCCCTCCATTGGATGGGCAACTTACAAAAGGCAAACTCAGAGATGTTCATCATAGCATTATTCATAATCAAAAACCAACTGCAAACACCCCGGGCTCAAATTTAAAAATGACAGGAAAAGGATTATGAGTAAGTTCTGGTAAATTCACCCAATAGAATCATCACCAGAGGTTGAAAATGATCATTGGGAAGCTTATGTAGCAACATTGAAAGGTTTTTCAAAGTGACACTGAGTTAATTTTACAGTATGATTATAAATATATGATAAAATATGTTGATTTTAAAAACAAACACTAGTGGAGCACTTGCTTTGTTTTGGTCCCTGTTCTTAATGTTATCACACATTATCTCACTTAGTCTCCCAACTGCCCAGTAGGTTACTTGGTATTTGCCCCTTTTACAGATGAGGAAACAGAGGGTCAGAGTGGTTCAGTGGCCTGCCTGAAGCCTTCCAGCCAGGACATCACCCAGGGCTTAAATTCAGACCTATTGGTTCCTTTACCACATCATGCTGACATCGAGAATAGAGAAGGGGGCTATAAGTAATTTTTTTTTTTCTTGCAGACTTCCTCTTCTGTTGCCATTATTGGAAGTTTCCAAAGAAAAGAAGCTTTGGGGGCTCATTTGAGGGTGTGACTCCCCAGGACCAGGGAGATGTTTATGTCCAACTCATACTTCGCTCTCTTCTCCAGGATGACATGGAAGCTTACCGGACCCAGAACCGCTTCCTCAACTCCGAGATCCACCAGGTCACGAAGATCTGGAGAAAGGTGGCTGAGAAGGAGAAGGCCCTCCTGACGAAGGTGTGGGGTGGGGCCCTGTTCCTGCCATCTCCATCCACAGCCCCTCTGCTGGTCCCCATGCTGCCCACCCCGTCTCACTCTCCTCATTTCCTGTCTGCTGCTCTCCGTCTGAACTGACCCTTGTGAGCAGGGCCCGTATCAGGTTCTTCTCCATTCCCCTGTGGTCTGGTGGCTGAGTCATTTGTTCAGCAGTGTTCACTAGGTAGCTATGGGGTAGGGACATCAAGACCAATAAGGCTGGTTCCTGCCCGCAAGGAGGGTGTAGACTATCGAGGGAGTGTAACACAATCAAGATGCACTTGGGACCGGGCGCGGTGACTCACGCCTGTAATCCCAGCACTTTGGGCGGCCGAGGCGAGCAGATTATGAGGTCAGGAGATCAAGACCATCCTGGCTAACACGGTGAAACCCCGTCTCTACTAAAAATACAAAAAAAAAAAAAGGCCGGGCGCGGTGGCTCAAGCCTGTAATCGCAGCACTTTGGGAGGCCGAGACGGGCGGATCACGAGGTCAGGAGATCAAGACCATCCTGGCTAACACGGTGAAACTCCATCTCTACTAAAAAATACAAAAAACTAGCCGGGCGAGGTGGCAGGCGCCTGTAGTCCCAGCTACTTGGGAGGCTGAGGCAGGAGCATGGCGTAAACCCGGGAGGCGGAGCTTGCAGTGAGCTGAGATCCGACCACTGCACTCCAGCCGGGGAGACAGAGCGAGACTCTGTCTCAAAAAAAAAAAAAAAAGAAAATTAGCTGGGCAAGGTGGCGGGTGCCTGTAGTCCCAGCTACTCGGGAGGCTGAGGCAGGAGAATGGCGTGAACCCGGGAGGTGGAGCTTGCAGTGAGCCGAGATCGAGACACTGCACTCCAGCCTGGGCGACACAGTGAGACTCCGTCCCCGCCACACCCCCCAAAAAAAGATGCACTTGGGCTTGTGGGATTCTTGGGGGTCCAATTCAAATGTACCTTCTGAATTGAGTCCTAAGGATGAGTTAATGTTACCCAGGCAAGCAGTGGAGAAGGACCTTCCAGAAAAAGAGACAGCATGGTAAAAGATGTGTGGTCTGAGAGGCAGGGGGCAGGGCTGGGGAGAGTGAGACATGAGGCTGGAGATGAGGAGTTTGGAGTTTACTCCAAGGAAACTGGGGAGCTGAAGGATTCTGAGTGGAGAAGTCCTCAATCAGACTTCTGTTCCTGTTCCGAGAAGACTGCTGTGACTGCTCAGGAGGGTGGGCTTGAAGAGGTGAGCCTGGAAGTGGGGAGACTGTTTGGAATAGCAGCAGAAATCCCTGAGAAGGGGCCAAGTGCGGTGGCTCAGGCCTGGAATCCCAGCACTTTGGGAGGCCGAGGCAGGTGGATCCTTGGGCCCAAGAGTTCAAGACCAGCCTGGGCAACATGGCAAAGCCCTGCCTCTACCAAAAATACAAAAATTAGCCGGGCGTGGTGGTGCACACCTGTAATCCCAGCTACTCAGGTGGCTAAGGCACAAGAATCATTTGAACCCAGGAGGTAGAGGTTGCAGTGAGCCAAGATTGTGCCACTGCACTCCAGCTTGGGGGACAGAGCAAGACTCTCTTGGAAAAAAAAAAGCAAGCAATCCCTGAAACAGGTGTTAATGGTGGGACTCAGGAAGCAGCCCAGGGGACAGAGGTGGGCACCAGGTGGGATAGGTAGAAGAACAGGCACAGAGGATGGCTTGGAGCTGGTGCCCGGCAAGTGTTTGGAGATGGCAACCGGGCAAAGGTGCAGCAGAATTGTTCCCTTGCTGCCACCCCAGGATGAGATAGGATTCGGGGTCGCCCAGAGGTCATGGCAGGGCTTTGAGCAGATTTTCACTGTCCCCATCTCACAAAAATGGAAAACAAGGAACTTGCCTGACTTGCCTAGTACCACCCAGCTTGTATAAATGGAAACACAAAAGTTCAAGGTGAGGCGGGGTTGGGGGGGCAGTGTCCCAAGCAAGGGAAGAGGGTGCAGGAGGGCCGTGAAGTGGGAGGGATGTGTGTTGGAGGAACAGAAAGAGCCTAGGTGGCAGCAGCAGAGGGCAGCCACAAGGGCAGTGTCTGTGCCCTGGGAGCTGCTCAGTCATACCACCTGCCAGGTGCCAGGCACCCTGGGAAGGGCTTTACACACATCCGCTCATCTGATCCTCACCCAAATCCTGAGGCAGACTCTGTATGATCCTCATTTTATGGATGAAGAAGTTAAGGCACAGAAAGGTTAAGTAACTTGCCACAGGCCACACAGCTAGCAGTGGCTGAACCAGGATGGGACCGTAACCTGTGTAAGAGCTTGTGCTGTCTCTGCACACCCCTCTCCTCTTTCTTCTGAACCAGCTCCAACCTGGGCCCGGTCCTCTCTTGCCCGCCTTGCTGAAAACCACTGGCCTCAGGGCCCGTCTCCTTTCCCTTATACGAAGGTCTGGGAGTCGGGAGTGGGGCAGATGAGAGCTGGAAGGGCTGTGCTGCCTAAAGCTGTTCAGGCCTCAGGCTTCTGGGGCCGCCCAGCTCCCACCAGGTAGCCTGACCAGCCCTTCCCTGTTTGCAGTGCGCCTACCTCCAAGCCAGAAACTGCCAAGTGGAAAGCAAGTACCTGGCTGGACTAAGAAGGCTGCAGGAGGCCCTGGGGGATGAAACCAGCGAGTGCTCAGAGCTGCTGAGGCAGCTTGTCCAGGAGGCGCTGCAGTGGGAAGCCGGGGAGGCCTCATCTGACAGCATCGAGCTGAGCCCCATCAGGTGAGCCTGGCGGCCCAGCCAGGGCTGGTCTATGTGAGCTGGCAGCTCCTCCCCAGTTTCCCTGCTGCCAGGTCCTGCCAACCACGTGCAAGTCCTGCACAGCATTACCTCCCCTGATCTTCACATGCATGAGCATGCTGCTGCAGCTGAGATGGTTCACGCTCAGAGGAGGCAGCCCCCTGCCACAGCCCTACAGTACATTTGCGGCACAGGCTGCCTCCAGAGCCCCGTGCTTTCTGTTTCTCCAGGCTGCCTCCCAAATGTGGCTGCCTCCCAGATGTGCCTGTCAGGGAGGGGAGGCGGGGAGACAAGCAGGTCATCTCCTCTGCACCAAGCCCTTGCTGCACACAGTGGACACGGGCGGTTAAATACAACAGAAAGGAGCGTGGCTATGCTCGAAGGCCCCTGGAGGCTGAGTAGTCCAGTGGCAGAAGCTCGAGCTTTGGAGCCAGTCCTGGCTCTCTCGATGTGTGACAATTCCCTTTACCTTTCTGAGCCTTGTACTCGGCCTCCATAAGATGTGTGCAAAGAGCTGGACACAGTGGCTCACGCCTGTAATCCCAGCACTTTGGGAGGCTGAACTGGGTGGATTACTTGAGGCCAGGAGTTTGAGACCAGCCTGGGCAATATATTGGAAGGGAGGAAGGGAAGGGAAGAAAGAAAGAAAAGAAGATACAAGATTTGGGCAAATACACCGGCTTTGCAGGATCATTAGGATTAAATGAGATTGTGCAGGCAGGGCATAGAGTGGAGGTGAGTTGAATAAATGAAAGGCCGTCTGGAAGGGGTCCCCAGCTCTCCCACCTCTGCCTGTCATTGGTGCCGTCTGTTCCCCGTCCATCCCTGGGCTTACTGGCTGTGGTAAATGGGGTTCTGTATGCACAGTGCGGGACTCCTTGGGCCTAAGGCTGCATGGAGTAATAAGAGGGTCCTTTATATTTGCATAGAATTAGTAAATATCTCTTGAGCATTTACTGTGTACCAGGCATTATCTAGGCCCCCAGCATCTTTTTTTTTTTTTTTTTTTTTTTTTGAGACGGAGTCTCGCTCTGTCGCCCAGGCTGGAGTGCAGTGGCCGGATCTTGGCTCACTGCAAGCTCCGCCTCCCAGGTTCACTCCATTCTCCTGCCTCAGCCTCCCGAGTAGCTGGGACTACAGGCGCCCGCCACCTCGCCCGGCTAGTTTTTTTTTTTTTTTTTTTTTTTGTATTTTTTAGTAGTGACGGGGTTTCACCGTGTTAGCCAGGATGGTCTCGATCTCCTGACCTTGTGATCCGCCCGTCTCGGCCTCCCAAAGTGCTGGGATTACAGGCTTGAGCCACCGCGCCCGGCCTAGGCCCCCAGCATCTTACAACAGAGGATCTCACTGGGTCTTCAGGTAGCAGAGCAGGGATTCCTATACCCATTATACAGATTCGCAACCTGAGGTTGGGAGAACTGAAGTGACCTGCTGTGTGGTTAACCCTCAGTGAAGGCAGGGCAGGAACCTGGCCTGGGGTCCTCCCTGTCCCCACCACTCCTTATCTAGGGAAGGGTTCTGCAAGGTGTTGCTAACATGGACTTTTGCTGGCAGTAAGTATGATGAGTACGGCTTCCTGACGGTGCCCGACTATGAGGTCGAAGACCTGAAGCTGCTGGCCAAGATCCAGGCACTGGAGGTGCGCTCCCACCACCTGCTGGGCCTCGAGGCTGTGGATCGGCCGCTGCGGGAGCGCTGGGCTGCCCTGGGCGAGCTTGTGCCCTCAGCTGAACTCAAGCAGCTACTGCGGGCAGGAGTGCCCCGTGAACACCGGCCTCGTGTCTGGAGGTGGCTGGTCCACCTCCGTGTCCAGCACCTGCACACTCCAGGCTGCTACCAGGAACTGCTGAGCCGAGGCCGGGCCCGCGAGCACCCTGCTGCCCGCCAGATTGAGCTGGACCTGAACCGGACCTTCCCCAACAACAAGCACTTCACCTGCCCCACCTCCAGCTTCCCCGACAAGCTCCGTCGGGTGCTTCTGGCCTTCTCCTGGCAGAACCCCACCATCGGCTACTGCCAAGGCCTGAACAGGTGAGCCACCAAAGCCCAGTGAAGGTGTGACCTTTACCTTTTGGAGCACAGGTCCCCAACCCTCAGACCATGGACCGATAGCCATCTGTGGCCTGTTAATGGGGCCACACAGCAGGAGGTGAGCGGTGGGCGAGACAGCATTGCCACCTGAGCTCTGCCTCCTGTCAGATCAGCGGCAGCATGAGATTCTCACAGGAGCATGAACCCTATTGTGAACTCTGCATGCAAGGGATCTAGGTTACGTGTTCCTTATGAGAATGTAATGCCTGATGATCTGAGGTGGAGCAGTTTCAAAACCACCCCTCCCCCACCCCAGTCCATGGAAAAATTGTCTTTCATGAAACTGGTCCCCAGTGCCAAAAAGGTTGGGGACTGCTGTTTTAGAGCACTGCTCTCTCTCTCTTTGGAGCCTCCCAAGAACCTGGAGACATGAGCCCAGGTTCCCCACCACAGGCTGGTGAGAGGACATGTTTAAGATAGAGATGGGCCAGAGCTCAGAGCTCCAGGCCCCTTGTCCCTGCTCTCTCCTTTGATTTGTGCTTGGGGAGGTACAACTCACATGGCATCTCAAACCTTGACCTGCTGGAATCTACAGGGTATGGCCCCACCCACATGGCAGGACCTTCTGGGTCAGGAATCATTTGCTTTCAGTGAAACCCATGCAGAAGACCCTGGGAAAAGGGACTTTCTAAATGTTACAAGGGGATTTCACAGAAGCCAGGAAAAGAAAACAGAGCTGAGGACCAGATGGTCATTGGAAGTCAAGGCAGCTGCTCTCTGCAGCAGGGCCACAGCCCTGCACAACCCCAGGGGGCAGCCTTCGTGCCACAGTCCTGGGATGCCATCCCCTAAGCTCATATAGCACCAAGGTACTGCTCTGCTGCCTTCTGCAGCTGCATGGCCTCTGGCCTCTCTTCATTATGTGTGTCTGCTTCCTTCTCTCTCAGCAGACCAGCCTCTGTCCATTCATTCTTTGGACATTTAGGGACCATCAAGGCTGTCAGAATGGAGACCTCAGCCCCTGAGTCTTGGGCCTTTCAGTGAGTCTTCTCACCCCACCCCTTGTGTTCCAGGCCTAAATTCCCCAAAGAAAGAATCTGATTGGCCCAGTCAGGAATAATTTCCACTTCTGGTCCAATTGGTGGGGATGGAGGGAGGGACTGGGGATAGGGGATGAGGTCACCTGGTTCACAGGGCTGTCTCCCCTCCAAGACTGTGAGGGACTGTCATCCCCCTACTCCAGCCCCAGCTATTTCAGTAGAAGCTGCATAGTTGCAGATATTTTCCCAAAGCAAGTTTTGACTCAATTTACTTTAAACACACATATACCTAAGCAAAATTTACATAAGCCATACTGCTCTTTTTTCAGAATAGGTGGCGCGTGACATTTATTTAACACAGAATCAACATTCAGTGGCCTTACTCAAATTTGAGTGGTTTCCAAAGGTAGATATTTTTCATACTCTATTTCCAGCCTAAAATTCGGTGACATTGAGCATGTATATGTACAATTCCTGAGAATTAAGAGTTAAACTCCAACAGTAATGCCTCTCAGTCAAAGCCTCCTTGGAAAATATGTTCAGATTTCATGCCACGCTAAATGCCTGCCACAGGGCAGGTCTGTAGAAATTTCATTCATTCAACAGTCTGACAAAAGCCCCTGTACTCCTCATCTGTTTGAACATGTTAAAATCCAGGAGAAACAAAACCTGCAAAGCCTCTTGTAAGAATAGCTGTGAAGGGAGCTGGAAGCTATGAGATCAGAATGAATAATAATTTTTGCATTTCACACAAAGGCCAAGTAGGAAGTAATGCATAATGGGGGCCTCTTGGATGCCAGGTGTTTAACACCTGATGGCATTTAATCCTCACAGAAACCTTCACTGGTGCCCCCATGCCCAGATGAAACATGAGAGGGTCTGAGAGGCCGAGGAACCCGCCCATTGCCCCACCACAAATGCTGGCCCAGCCAACTGCTTATCCTGGGCCCTGGCTGCCCCCAGCCCGCAAACCCAGTCCTTTCTACAACGTGCCCTCTCTCCAAATAGCAGTAGTCAGAGGCTGTGCTGAGGCCCCACAGAAACCTTTCTCTTATGTAGATGTAAACTTCTTGAGACCTGCTTTTGAAGTTCAACCTGTGCTGAAGGGGCAGAGAAAAATCCTATAGCAGGACGGGCACTTGAGATAAGCCTCGTAGAAGGCGAGAACCTTCTCCCTGTGTAGAAGGAGGCAGCACACAGGCCACAGAGGGGCGCAGAAGGGACAACTGAGACCAAGAGAGGCGGAAGGTCCCCAGATGGGTTTTCTAAAATATCTTTCTCTGAATGGTATTTTTACTTTAATTTGATATGCAAGTGCAGATAATTGGTGTTCATGTAAACATAATAGGCCAGGCGCAGTGGCTCATGCCTGTAATCCCAGAACTTTGGGAGGCTGAGGTGGGCAGATCATGAGGTCAAAAGATCGAGACCATTCTGGCCAACATGGTGAAACCTCGTCTCTACTAAAAATAGAACAAATAGCTGGGCTTGGTGGCGGGTGCCTGTAGTCCCAGCTACTCAGGAGGCTGAGGCAGGGGAATCACTTGAACCAGGGAGGCAGAGGTTGCAGCGAGCCGAGATCGCACCACTGCACTCCAGCCTGGCGACAGAGCAAGACTCCATTTCATAATAGAAAGCCTGTTCAAATGTGGCATGTGCAAGGTATTCGTTTGAAGGCTCTAAGCCCAAGCCTGCAGGTCCCTGACACATGTCTTCTTTGCCATCTAGTGGTAGCCGTTAGAACTGCATGTGTGGGCCGGGCGCTGTGGCTCACGCCTATAATTCTAGCACTTTGAGAGGCTGAGGTGGGTGGATCCCTTGAGCCCAGGAGTTTGAGACAGCCTTGGCCACATGGCAAAGCCCTGTCAAAAAAAAAAAAAAACCTAGCCAGGCGTGGTGGCACATGCTTGTAGTTCTAGCCACTTGGGAGGCTGAGGTGGTAAGGAGGCAGAGGTTGCTGTGAGCCATGATCATGCAGCTGGACTCCAGCCTGGGCAACAGAGTGAGTCTCTGTCTCAAAAAAGAAAAGAAAAGAAAAGAAAAAGAACTGCATGTTTGATGTCTCAAGATGACAGACCCTGCCTCTAAGGCAACAAATCCAGCTTGTTTAGATAGTGATGGAGACCACCGTGATGAGCTAATGCTAATTTAGAGCAAATGTTTTAAACCCATTTCCCTGTGAAAATAAGTACAGTGCTTTAAAAGTAGTTTGTTTTTCCCCCATCGACACACTCCTTTCTTTGCAAGCCTACCTGGGCCCTGAATGCCCTTAGGTTCGAATTCAGCCATACCCCTGAGCAGTTAGTAAATCCTAGCCACCAGCCTCAGATAACTGACTTTTTAACATGTGCTGAAGTCCAAACCAATGCTGGCAGCTAACCCCTAGACTGAGGCCATCCTGAGGCTCAGGGGGAACAGGGTAGGATAGAGTGGAGAGAGCACTGGAGTAGACTTTGGGAGCCCTGGGTTCTATTTCCACTCTGCCGCCAACTGACTATATAATGTTGAGCAGGTAACTTCTGCTTTCTGGGTCTTGGTTTTTCAACCACTGCAATAAGGAGTTTGTCTAGACCAGAAACAACCAGTAGGAAGCAGCTGCCTGGAGCCCTGTCCTGAGAGAGTTTCTGAGGCAGCCTTCAGACTCAGTGGGAAAGAGTACTGTGATCAATTATTTATGTCTACCATGGGCTTAGGCAAAGGGAATGCTGCCATGATCAGTTAGTTATGTCTGCCCTGGGCACAGACAAAGAGAATAGAGGCCAGTGTATGCCACGTTTGCTATCCTTGAACTCAGTGACCTGTGGAGGTCCCTCCCCACCAGCTCTGAGAGAACAGAGCCTCCTATTTCCCAGGAAATGTGAATGTTCTCTTCATCCACTCAGCTTCAACTCAGGAAGGTTTTATACAAATATTTGAACCATAGTTGGGAGAAATTCCTTCCCACTCTACTGGGGAAAGAGAAGGGATATTTCTTTTTTCTTTTGGGATTCAACCATGTTTCTAAGAGTTGTGAGCCTCAAAAGAAGGTGGAGGTCATGATCTAATCTAGAGAGAACCCAAAGAAGCATGAGTATATGGATGACGGAATGTGTTCCTTAAATGCTCGTTATGACCATAGAGTCAGAGGCTTTCTAAAGCGACATCTCCCCAGGGTCCTATGAGGAACATTCATTCTACTCAGCCCCCATGGGTGCAATGGACAACAGGGGTTCTGTGGACCCCCTGGGTGACGCTGGGTTAGAATCAGCCACAGGATTTTGTTACCACAGGACTTCTCAGAGGCTTTACTAAGACTGTGTACATCATAACCCTCCAGGGGCTAGAATGTGCAGCATTCCCCAGATATCTTTGAATATAGAACCTTGTGTTCACCTCGCATCTTGGGAGACCAGTAGTCCCTGGAAAGACATTTTTTGGAAAACGTCTTCTTGGACTGGCCCGGGATGGGAGCTGCCAGGGAAGATGGGAGAAGTAGAGAAAACAGTGCTTATCCCAGGAAGACTTCCCTGCTCAGCCCTGTGGGTTTTTGTTTGTTTCTTACCCATGATTTCATTAGAGCCTTATGCTAACTTGGTGGGCAGGGGAAATAAAGGAGGAAAAAAAGTTATGTGCATTGAGCACCTGGTAAATGCCAGGCAGTGAGCGAGGCACGGTAGGTCTGTCTCAAGATGCCTCATGGCCTTGGGGGGATAGATATTGTTAATCTCGCTAACAATAAATATCTAATCTCAGATCATGAAACCGAGGTCCAGAGAGGTTAGCGTGCTTGCCGAGGTCTCAAAGCCTGTGAATATTAAGGTGCGGATAGCTCACATTTATAAAGAGCTCACTGTGTGGCAGGCACCGTGTGGGGCACTGAGCTCTGTGCATCCTCAAAACAGTCCTGTGATTATTATGAGACTGAGGCTTAGAGGGGTTCCGTAACTTGTCCCAGGTCACCCAGGAAGCCGCAAGATCAGGATTTACCCAAGCAGCCTGACTCCAGAGCCCCTGCTCTGAAGTGATCCCCATTGCTCTGGAAAATGCCGGTCATCCTCCCCCGAAGAGCGTTTGTCTCACCCCAGGTGCCAGGAGCACCAGTCTGGTTAGGGAGTGGGGTTGCACTGGTGCTCACATGGAAGGACTTTCCCCCTGGAACCCAGGAAGCCACCTCTGCCACGTGCTGCCTGGCAGGGCCACGACTTCTGTAATCAATCCAGGCCTCCTTTCCTACCACTCCAGGCTGGCGGCCATCGCTCTGCTGGTCCTAGAGGAAGAGGAGAGCGCCTTCTGGTGCCTGGTGGCCATTGTGGAGACCATCATGCCCACTGATTACTACTCTAACACACTGACGGCATCCCAGGTGAGTGGGGCGGGGAGGGGACTTGGCAGCCATGCAGGGCAGTGCCCCAGAGCTGTTCCTAGAAGCCTGTGGCTCTCAGGAAAGTTGGGAATCTGTCAGGCTTCCTTTTCTCCCTCTGTACTGTGGGAGTGCATTTGGCTGCATGGAAGAGAAGCCCAACCTAACAACAGCTTCAGTGGGGGATTATTTTTCTCAGATAGTAAATGACCAGGCAGAACCACTGGGTTCAAGCTCCTAGCTGCCTGCTCTGCCATCTCTGGCATGTGGCCTTCATCCTCACACCCATCACCTCCTGATCACAAAATGGCCACATCACCTCCAGCACTGTGGCCATGGCCTAGGCCAGGAGGAGCAGAAGGTGAACACCAGGACCTGGCTCCCTGACCCAGCAACTTCTACTTGCAGTTTACTGGTCAGAACTATTTCATGGCTGTCCTAGTTGCAAGGCAGGCTAGGAAATGTACATATTTAATTTTTACATCTTAACATCTCTGAAATTGATGTGTGTTCTATGACCCTTTTATTCATATTTTATTATGAAAAACTTCCCACATTCAATACAATAGAGGGAATAGTATAATGAACCTCCATATGTCTATCACCTGGCTTCAGTTATCAACCCAGGGAGCCAGTGTTATTTCTTCTGAACTCCCATCCACTCCTCCTGCTTTATCTCGAAGTAAATTTCTGGCATTGTATCAGTTCATCCGTTCATCCGTAAATCTTTCAGTAGGTCAGTGGCATCTCAGACTCAGGGAGTTACCTTAGGTTTTGAACTGGACACTTGGCCTCCGTAGATGACCCAAGGTTCTGGGTGAGGGAGGATGGGAGCTACTGGCTATTTGCCACAGCTGACGCTAATGCCTGGAAGAGGACATAAGCGAGGGGAGAGCACTGAGCAACCAGCAGTTCCAGGAAGGAAGAGCAAGGGGAATAAAATGGGGTCATCACACAGGGAGGAGGAAAACCACGAAATGAACCATGTCTTGGAGCCAGGGAAGGAGCCAGTGCTGAAAGTGGTTAACCCATCCAGTGAAACAAGGACAGAGGCATGACAGTGGCCACAAGGAGAGGTCACTGGCCACTGTGGCCAGGAGCACCCTGCTTTGAGAAGACTCTTTGGTGTCTGGCGAGGCAGGACATTATGCCCTCCCACACACACACCTGTCCTGGACCAGACATCTGCCTAGCATCTTAGGTGTCAGGCACAAATTGGGTATAGAGAAGGGGCTGTGGATGTCAGCTGATACAAGCCTAGAGACAAAGTTTCCATTTTGCCAAGGCCTGTGGGCATGAGACCAGTGTCTCTGAACTGCCAGGAGGATCAGCTGGCCCCTGAGCTCCTGCTTGGCTCAAGGGATTCAGATGGGTGAGGGGGCTGAGAACGTGCCAGCCCACACGGCTCCACTGCAGAGCCCAGTGCCCTGGTCCAGAGGACTCTGGCCTATGTCAGGAGCAGCGGAGTGATATGATGCTGTACCTGACTCCCAGCTAGATTGGGCTCTGGCTTCCTGAGGAGCAGGAAAGAACTTGCCCAGAGCAGCTTCAGGACTGTGTGTGGACTGACTGGGTAGGAAGGCTGGGCAGGGAGGGAGGCAGCCTTATCCTGGGGCTGCAGATGACAGGCTGTCTCTCTGGCTTCCAGGTGGACCAGCGGGTGCTCCAGGACCTGCTCTCGGAGAAGCTGCCCAGGCTGATGGCCCACCTGGGGCAGCACCACGTGGATCTCTCCCTCATCACCTTCAACTGGTTCCTCGTGGTCTTTGCAGACAGTCTCATTAGCAACATCCTCCTTCGGGTCTGGGATGCCTTCCTGTACGAGGGGACCAAGGTAGGGTGCTGCCAGGGGATGGGGCCCCTGAGCAAGTCCCTTCACCCATCTGGGTCTTGACTTTGCCCCTGGAGAATGAGAAGACAACGCTTACTTGTCAGGGCTGTTGGGAACGTCTCCTGAGAGCATGGCTTTGTCAACTGTAAAGTGCTTTGCATGTATGAGAAGTAGTGGTTCTGCCTCTGAAGATATGTCCTAAAGTTGGGGGATTTCCTTTCCGTGGAGATGAGGTGTGAGCATGATCAGAGAGGCACATCCCTATGCTGTCCTTGCCCCCCCCCCCCACCAGTCACCTGGGCCCTCCTTTTCTTCCTCTTGTTTGGACTAAGCCTTGGATTAAGAGACCGGAGCTCAGGTCTGGACCCAGCTCTGTCCTGACCTTGCCTGGAGACCCTGGGCAGGTCCCCCAACTCAGCCCTAGTTTACACCTCAGTTTACAAAGCACCCAGAGATTTTTTTTTTTTTTTTTTGAGACAGAGCCTTGCTCTGTCACCTAGGCTGTAGTGCAGTGGCATGATCTCCACTCACTGCAACTTCCGCCTCCCAGGTTCAAGCAATTCTCCTGCCTCAACCTCCGGAGTACCTGGGATTACAGGCATACGCCACCAATCCTGGCTAATTTTTGTATTTTTAGTAGAGACAGGGTTTCACCATGTTGGCCAGGCTGCTCTCGAACTCCTGACCTCAGGTGATCTGCCCGACTTGGCCTCCCAAAGTGCTGGGATTACTGGCGTGAACCACCGCGTCTGGCCTGTTGTTTTGTTTGGTTCCTGCCAAAGCTCCACGTAAAGATACAGATTAACTCCATGAGATTCCACAGGGGCATGCCTCACCCACAGTCATGAGACAAGACAGGCTAGAGCCAGGACTCTGTCCAAATCCCCAGATTTCAAGCTGTGTGCCCCTTGAGGGTATTCAGTCTCCCCCAGCCCCCTGGAGCCCTCCCCCGCACATTGTGCCTCCAGGCCTCAACTTCTGCAGCCAGTCCAGGGTCTTCCATACTGCCTGGGTCTATCAGGTTCCCTCCCTCCAGGGATGACCTGCCTGGCCTCCCATGCCCAACCTGAGCCCCCACTCTACCCCCAGGTGGTGTTTCGCTATGCCTTGGCCGTTTTCAAGTACAATGAGAAGGAGATCTTGAGGCTACACAATGGCCTGGAAATCTACCAGTACCTGCGCTTCTTCACCAAGACCATCTCCAACAGCCGGTGAGGACCCCCCACCCCCCTGCCACTCCCACCACTCACCTACCCCCAGGACACATAGCAGAGGGGAGGCTGATGTTTGCAAGTAGAAATTGGTAAGTGACGCTGATGCTCCTATTAATAGCTTAGAAATCTTCGGGGAAGTCTGACTGTCTGAGTGATCTGTCTGCCCCCTTAATATATGGCATTTGAGGCCTCCATGGAGTTTCATTTTTTCCCCACCTTCCCCTACCCTGAACATCCACTTTCCAGGCCAGTGTTCCTGGAAACAGAATTATACGAGTTCCTAGGACAACCTCACCTCCGGCCTTTTGCCCTTGCAGTTTCTTCTACTTAGAATGCCTCCTTGCCACTTCCACCATTACTATCTTCTTTGCCTGGTCACCTTTTATTCATTCTTTAAAACTCAGCTCACATGTCACCTCCTCCAAGAAGCCCTCCATGATCAGCCCTTCCCTGCTAGGTTAGGTGTCTTTCTTCTGATCTTCCTCCTGCCTCAGTACATATCTCTGTGGGTGGAAATCATCTTATTCATTGTTTCCTCCTGAGGGCAGGGGCCAGGGCTCAGCCACAAGGGCAGAAGGAATGTGGGGATGTCTGTCTGGGAGAGCCTGGTAAACGCCAGCCAGGTGGGTAAATGCCAGCCAGGTGGGGTGACGTGCTCTGGGCTGATTGTGCCCTCCTCCCAGGAAGCTGATGAACATCGCCTTCAACGACATGAACCCCTTCCGCATGAAACAGCTGCAGCAGCTGCGCATGGTCCACCGGGAGCGGCTGGAGGCTGAGCTACGGGAGCTGGAGCAGCTTAAGGCCGAGTACATGGAGAGGCGGACATCCCAGCGCAGAGCCATGTCCGACAGCTGCGCCAGCGAGGACGAGGTGGAGGGGGAGGCCTGACTTGGCCACCTCCCCTCCCCAAAGCCTTCCTCACTCGTGGAGGTTGGGCACGGACCAGTGGCCCAGCCCTGGGTGTCCCATCACCATGTGATCCTGGACACGTCCCTTCCCCTCTCTGGCCCTCAGTTTCCCCACCGGGACATTGTGTGCTGCAAAGCCATTGGTTGGGCTACTTCTTCATAGGCATGCACTTACCCAGGGGTGCCACCCTTTTGTCACCTCTTCCACAAGCACTTTGGCATGTAAACAAGCAAGAGCACTGCCTCTATAGGGTAACCTGGAACATTCTCTAGGTTATATCAATATGAAACAATGTAAATGGTGGAAATCATTCATAAGCTTTGGGACTTAAACAGTTCTCAGTTACCAATTGTTCCTGGATGGGCCCACGGTGCCAGGTTGTGCCACCACCAGCCTTCCAGCCTAGGGCATCTCTGGCTGCTATTTCTGTGAGCATCTGTAGGGCCAGCCCCTGCCTGGTTCCCTGAGATGTTAGAGTTTCATCTTTCTGGGTAGCAGCTTCTTTTCAGTGCTGCCTGGGTCTGCATCCAGGATGCTCTCCGTGTACTGAATCCTGTTTCCTCCTTTCTGCTCACAGTCCATTTTGGGGGGATCCCAGGGAAACCCCGTGTGCTGCACCACCAGGAACTTGGTGTGGGGGTTGGGCAGAGAGCCCTGGGTCAGGTGCCCCATTTGTGACCTCCCACTGCCCACTTCACAGGCTGGGGCACGGAGGGTCACCTCTTCTCTGAAAAATGGGTGGTTGGGAGGGTAGGAGAAGGTGGCAAGTGGAGACTGCTGCAGCGCAAGCCAGGGCTGGCTCGTCACAGCACCCACTGTGGCCCCAGTGCAGGGTCAGGCTCCTCCAGGTCCCTCCTCAGCAAGTAGAGGCTTCAGTCTGTCCCCACCTGAGGCAGGGGGTGAAGGCCATACCAGTGACTTTGGCAACTCATTTCTCAGCAAAACCTCTGTCTGTGCTGGCCTAGCCTTGAGTTGGCTGTCTTTGGTATGAAGGACTGGGCGTGGGGGGTTCTCACAAGGAAGCCCCCTCTCTGGAAAACCACCCAGGATTAGGGGACGCTGCCCTGGGACCTCCTGGCTGTGATCTGAGGCTCCCATCTGGGCTGGGGAGGAAGCTTTCCCCATCACTGGGGACCATGGACAGGCCCCGTGATGGCCCTGGCTGGTCCCTAGCCCTACCATCACCCACAGGTGTGAATTTGAGGGGTTGGTGCACCAGGCTCCCAGTTCCCTACACTGCACCGCCTGTGCCGCCTCGGGGAGGAGACGCTCAGGGTTCCTCTCCTCCCTGTCCACATGGGCTCCTGGCTGGCCCCAGGGCCCGCTTTTCTGTGAATACCCTGCACTGTGGCTTGACTGCCTTTCTCATTCTTGCTCAACTTCTTTCATCTGCTGAGGCCCTTTCACCACCAAACTGTTGATGAAGTGTGCTGGTGGCTTGAGGGCGGCCAAGGGGCCCAGCTGCACCCTGCACAGGCTGGATACTGTGCCCCTAGGTTGGTCGTCGGGATGATGAGAGGTCCAGCCCCATGAGGCTCCTAGGAGGGCTAAAGCAGGTAAACTGGTGCAGAGCTTGGAGCCTGGCACAGAGGAAAGTGCCACCGATGGGAATGAGCAGCCCAATTTTTTTTTTTTTTTTTTTTTTTTTGAGACAGAGCCTCCCTCTGCCACCAGGCTGGAGTGCAGTGGTGCAATCTCAACTCACTGCAACCTCCGCCTCCGTGGTTCAAGCGATTCTCCTGCCTCAGCCTCCCAAATAGCTGGGATTACAGGCATGCGCCCCCACGCCCAGCTAATTTTTGTATTTTTAGTAGAGACAGGATTTCACCATGTTAGCCAAGATGGTCTCAATTTCCTGACCTCGTGATCTTCCCACCTCAGCCTCCCAAAGTGCAGGGATTACAAGCGTGAGTCACCTTGCCCGGGCTGAGCAGCCCTCTTATGAAGGAAACACCACCTGTGGGGCCCTGAGGCCTGCAAAAGCCCCAGCTGCCGGGGAGCTCTGGCCCAGGGGGTCCCTCTGCCTTTAGCCTTGGAATTCACATTCCCTCTTCAGCAACAGCAATCAACAAAGAATCAGGCAATGGGCACAGGGGCTACTGGATAAATGGCAGCCCACCTCTACCTTTTTCCCTCCCCTTCCCTGCCCCTCCCCTCGCCTCTTCCTTCCCTCTTTCCTTTCCCGTCCTTCCTCCCCTTCCTTCCCCCTCCTTCCTCCCCTTCCTTTCCCCTCCTTCCTCCCCTTCCTTTCCCCTCCTTCCTCCCTCATCCCCCTTTTCCTCCTTCCCCATTCTCCTCTCCTTCCCTTCTTCCTCCTTTCTCCCCTCTTCCCCCCTTTTCTTCTTCCCTCTCTTCCTCCTCTCCGCTTCTCTTCCTCTCTCCTCCATCTCCCCACATCCCCCCAACCCCAGGCAGAGGAGAAGCTCTGCTCAGAGCTGGGTGCTATGCTCTTTCCCTGCCCTCCTGGGGAGAGGGGTGGGTGGTACTTTGCATTTGACCCAACACTGTGTAACCTGGCTGCACCTTAGAATCACCTGAGTAGCGGTCACCATAGCTCACGCTTGTAATCCCAGCACTTTGTGAGGCCAAGGCAGGTGGATCACTTGAGGCCAGGAGTTCAAGCCCAGCCTAGCCAACATGGTGAAACCCTGTCTCTACTAAAATATAAAAAATTAGCCGGGCGTGGTGGTGGGCGCCTGTAATCCCAGCTAGTTGGGAGGCTGAGGCAGGAGAATGCTTGAACCTGGGAGGCGGCGGTTGTGGTGAGCCGAGATCGTGCCATTGCACTCCAGCTTGGGCAACAGGAGCGAAACTCCGTCACACACACACACACACACACACACACACACACACACACACACACACACAAATCACCTGAGTAGCTTTTTTAAAATGTTGGTGCTAGGTTCCTATGCCTGGAGCCTGTGGTGGGGCCCAGGCATTCTCATACACAGAAGGGTTGGGGACACAGGACAGTGAGGACTAACTGCCTCCTCAGGCCCTGACAGGGAGCTGGGATTGAGAACTGCCTGTCCTACAGCGTCAACTCACCCAGGCCAAGCTCAGGTTACCAATGAGTAGACAGGGGTCAGAGACATTAGCTAATGTATCCAAAGTCACACAGCCACCGGTGGAGCCGTGCTCCAGCCTAGAGCCCTTACTGCAAAGCCAGGGAGGACTCCCCCTGGTTTACCCCACCTCTGGAACCTAGAACACCTTCCCCAAGAACCCAGGGAAGGGGCATGCCTGGCCTGTGGCCTCCTGGGTATACCCTCAGTAGATAGTTCTAGGCCAAAGAAAATTAGAGGAAGAATTTCCTCATGGTTGCCTCAAGCTGGGATTGTAGCACTATTTCTCCCCTTCATCAGAGACAACAAGGGAAGCGTGATATCCACATGGCAGGGAGGCTGAGCAGGGACCAGTGGGCCCACCCCAGAGCATCTGTGCCTGCTGCTACTGCCCCTGGGGCACCTGCCCGCCCTTCCCTGCTCTTTCTGGAGGGTGTTTGGGGCCCACTCCTGGTGTCAGGTTCCTGGCCCGCACCACAGCTGTCGTCCCCTTCCCCCGGGGCTGCTGCCTTCCAGGGCTGCAGGATCCGATCCCTCTCAGCCCCACCTTCCCACCCTAGAGGACAGGACCTCAAGCTCAAAGCATGCCTTCCCCAGGCCTTAGGCCCCCAGCAAGCTGTGGGCCAACCTGCTCTATAGGAGAGGAAAAGGGAGTAACCCAGGGAACCTCCCTGGGGCAACATCCCTAAGAATAAAGGGACTGGGTCAAAGGAGGTGGAAGGCCCCCCTCCCAACATTCCCCAACAGAAGAGGTACTCACTTCCAGAGATTGCCCATGTTCAAGGCTGCTATCCTCCAAACACAGAGCGCCAGCCCCCAGGCACTGTCTCCTCATTCTTTCTCAACCCCCTCCCTCATGGACATGGGGCCATATCGTACAGAAAGTTCCACGTGGGGCATATAGATGGAGAACTGGTCCCCCACCCCCACCCCACACACATATGTTCTGGTCCTACACAAGATGTTTACCTACACATGGAATATTAACAAAGCCAGCCATTGGGCTCGGTGGCTCACGCCTGTAATCCCAGCACTTTGGGAAGCTGAGGCAGGCAGATCACGAGGTCAGGAGATCAAGACCATCCTGGCTAACACGGTGAAACCCCATCTCTACTAAAAATACAAAAAATTAGCCGGGCGTGGTGGCGGGCGCCTGTAGTCCCAGCTACTCAGGAGTCTGAGGCAGGAGAATGGTGTGAATCCAGGAGGCGGAGCTTGCAGTGAGCCGAGATCACGCCACTGCTCTCCAGGGTGGGCAACAGAGTGAGACTCCGTCTCCAAAAAAAAAAAGCCAGCCATGTGGGTGCACTGGGAAGGAGGAAGAGGGAGGTTTCCTGGCCCATCTCAATCCACACTAAGGCCTAATAGAAGGTGCTAGCAGATGGGCCCAACTTTGGAACCAGACGTGCTATGTGGTTTTCTAGCTAGGGGATCCTGGGTAGGTCATGACCACTGTGGCGTCAGGTTCCCCATGTGTGCAATCCTGAATCTCGGCTCACTGCAACCTCCACCTCCTAGGTTCAAGTTATTCTCCTGCCTCAGCCTCCCGAGTAGCTGGAAATACAGGCACATGCCACCACACCCGACTGATTTTTGTATTTTTACTAGAGATAGGTTTTCACCATGGTGGCCAGGCTGGTCTTGAACTCCTGATCTCAAGCAGTCCACCTGCCTTGGCCTCCCAAAATGCTAGGATTACAGGCATGAGCCACCGCGCCCAGCCATCCATATGCTTCTTTGAAAGTTTAGATACCCAACTCTTGCATGCTAACACCAGAAGCATGCGTTCAGCCTGCCTGCTGGGCAGTCCGACTCCAGAAGGCCTGAATCAGAGCTGTAGGCTGAGGGTTTTCAGGACCATACTGCACACTGGGCTTTAGGTGGTAGGCAGGGAGCCCGTCCATCTCTGGGCAGGGGAGTGGTGCAGTGGACTATGAAAGCTGAGTCACATTCTAAGGAGAGAATCAAGAGCTCCCCAAGTACCTTGCCACTCCAAGCCTCAATTTCTTATCTGTAAAATGGAGGTAATAATAGTGGCTAAATAAAGGGGTTGCTAGGCTTAGAAGAAATGATACAGATATGTAAAGTAGTAATAGTGTACTCTGTCATCCACTCCACAGCTATATATTGAGTGCCTACTATGTGCCACGGAGCAGTTCAAGGCCCTCAAGATAACGGTCTTTACTGAACAAAACCAAGAGCTCTTCGGAGACGTGGTGTGGTAGAGTGGCTGTGAGCTTAGCAGCCCTGGGAGCCATACTGCCTGGGGTCGCATGACTAGCCGTGTGATCTTAACCTAGGTACTTAACCTCTGTGTGCCGCAGCTTTCTTTTGTGTTAAATAGGTGAGTAATGGCATCAACCTCATAGGCCTGTGTGACAGTGAATGGAGGTAATGCACAGAAGGCGCTTAGAGCAGTGCGTGGCTCAGTAGTGTTCGGTAGGGGTGGTACCCAAAGGTAGGGCCTCCCCATTGTCTAGTGTCCTCAGGGCTCCCCAGCCGGCGAGGCTGGGCAGCAGCGCCCCCGCTGGTCCCGAGAGAAGGAAGGGCGTCCTCCTCTGCTCCCAGCGGCGCTCCCGGCTCCTCTCCTCCCTGCGGACTGGGAAGCCTCGGTAACAGCTGTAACTGCTCGGGGAAAGGAGCGCTTCCCCGGTCGGGCTCTGCGCGCGCACTGTACCTGTCCGGGATTGTCACATCCAGGGCTCAAACAGCCTTAAGAGGCCGACGCGGTTATTGTCTCCATTTCACCACGGGGGAAACTGAGGCTCCCGGAGGTCAGGTTCCTCATCCCACACCACGCAGAGAGGGCACGGCGGGACGTGGGGCCGGCGGCTCTGCTTGTCCCCAGCCTCCGCCTGGTGGCCAGCAACCCGCCCCAATCACTGCGACGTGTGCGCGCCTGCTCCCAGCACGTGTGCGCGCCCCGAGACCCGCCCCGGGAAGCCAGGAGCGCGGTTGGGGTCGTGGGGGCGGAAAAGGGTGGCCAGGGCGGACCCGCGGGGCGGGCGAGAGGGCGGACCTTTGGCCGGGCCCCCGCCCCGCCTTCCAGCCCCGCCCGCCGGGCTGCAGAGGGAGGCGGCGGCGGCTCTGGGCGCCGGGAGTCGGCGGGCGGCGAGGAGCGCGGAGCCGGAGCTGGACGCCGCCGCCGCCACCGCCACCACCACCTGCGCGGCCGTCATCAAGGTAGGGCGGCCCCGCGCCGCCGGCCGTGGCTTCCCGGTCTGCGCGATGGGGACGTCGGGCGGGACGTGCGCACTGAGCCCCCCGCGGCTTCAGCTCTCGGAGAGGGAGGGATGCGGGGCTCGGCGCGCGGGGGACCTGGCTTTCAGCCCCTTTGCGTGACCTTGCACAAAGCACTGCTCCTCTTCAGGCCTCAGTTTCCCCGTCAGGATAGCGGGCTCATTGGTGGCCCCCTTCTCTCGGGGTTGTTGGGAGGGGCCGCCCCGAGGTCCGGGCTCCCGACGGCTCGCTGCCCGCATGAGTACTGTCTGCACCTCCCACCCCTCCAGCCCGCGGTGAGGGAAGCGCACTCTGGGCGCGGCCAGCCGGTCCCTACAGGCCCCTGCTGTGGCCCGGGTGCTCCATGGGACTCTTGTCGGGACCCTCCCCCTCTTGGCTGCGTTACCTGCTGGGCCTCAGCTTCCTGGTACAGGAAACGGTGGGGTGGGGGGCATCCCCGGGTCCCCGCCAAGCCGGCCTGGGCGTGCAGGTGGGGCATCAGCCGGCCCACCAAGAGGGTTTACTCGTCTGGGGCTGGAGGAGCCCTAGGTTGGAGGTGGCTGGACTCCTGGCGGCACGACTGCCTGGACCAGCCCCACGTAGGCACCTCGATTTACAGAGTGGTACAGGACAGCTCCTTCCCCTTCCCCACCCGGGCCAGGTGCTGGTGCCTAGCTCTGTGTCCCAGAGCTAGTGTGTGATAAGGTGTGACACACACTAGCTGGTGTGACAAGGGTTGACTGGCGGCCACGCCTGGACCTCAGAGGGGTAACAATGCCAAGGGGCTGTGTCTGCGTGGTATTAAGGGATGGGACAGAGCACAGGTCTGAGGGACTGTGGTCCAGGCTCCCTAGGTAAAGAAGACCTATGGCATCTGGCCCAGCCCCTCTGTAAGACCCCCTCTGGAAGGTCTTGCTGCCCCCTTGCACACTCCTTGTGATGGGGATCTCATTAGTTGTAAACCAGGCTGGAATCTGCTACCCAGTCACTGCCTCTCCTGCTGGTCCTGCTCTGAACACACAAACAACCTCTGACCCTTCCTCCCTCACCCTGGAGCAGTGATCAGGTCCCTTAAGTATGCTCACCTCCAGCCCCAGCAGTTTCTCCCATCAAAGCCCAGGGAGCCAAGGCAAGAAGAGGGAGCTGAGGTGTCTGCCCCAGAGCAGACTGTGGGACCTCCGCTTTCCCGGGGGTTGTTCAGAACCCACCTGTGCCTCAGAACTGGAATATGTCTCTCGAGCTTCCTGCCCCTCCTGGGGACCTTCTGAGAGGTCTGGAGTGAGGAGAGCCGGAGCCCCTCTGCAGGCCTTTCCTGCCCCATGTGGCCTCCTCTCCACCTGCCTGATGCCTGCCCTTTTTGAGGGAGCGGTGTCTAAGAATCACTTCTCAGCCTTCTGGACTTTCTTGTCCCCTTCATGACCTGCCCCGCACCCAGGGACTTTCTTACAGCCAAAAGAGGGCAGGAGGCCCCTGGACAGGTCGTGAGCTCTTTGTCATCACAGGTATGCAAGCAGAACCTGGGGTGAGCTACCTCGGACTGAAAGTCTGTGGAATTCTAGGGCTGAAGTAGTGCCTATGACCTTGCCCTGCGGCCATGGTGGAGCTGCACAGGACTGGGAGCCGGACCACAAATGAGTGTTATTATCCCCTCGTAAAAGCAGGCAAAGTATACGTGCTGGCCCATGAGCCCAGCTCCGACGCACAGGCTTAAGTGCTACCTGGGTCTCCTGTCATCTCGACACATGTATAATCTGGGCCCTGTTTTCCTGCTTGCCTAGTGCAAGCCTTTTTGGCCTGATTTAGGAGCATGGCAGATTCGGGTTATTAAAAAGTCATGCTATGACTTTAATTGCTAATAGTTTTTAAGTGCACCATGGAATTATGGAATGTCTAAGCTGAAAGGAGCCTTAAGACATCATCTCATTCAACCCCCTCATTTTACAGATAGGCATCCCCTGTCCCCAGAGGGGATGTGACTGGGCAAAGGTCACACAGCAAACCAGCAACCGAGCCCAGGGATCCTGATTCCAAGATTGGAGTGCCTTTTTTTCCCCCAGAAAACACATAACATTTAATAAATGAAAGGAGGCTGTATTTATTCCTGTAAAATTAGGAAAAATAAAAATAAAAGGATGAAACTCTGCGCTGGCAAGGCTGTAGGGATTCGCCTGTGGCATTTAATTTTGCAGAGCAATCTGGTAGCCTGTTGTCATGAAAATGACCTACTTGCCCTTTGCCTTTAGCCAGCTACTTTGAGGGCTTTATCCTAAGGAAGTAACTATAAAGAGAGACATATGTAGTGCTGTTATTTGTAAGAAGTTGTCTTCTGGCCTGGGCGCAGTGGCTCACACCTGTAATCCCAGCAGTTTAGGAGGCCAAGGTGGGCGGATCACCTGAGGTCAGGAGTTCGAGACCACCCTGGGCAACATGATGAAACCCTGTCTCTACTGAAAATATAAAAATTAGCCAGGTATGGTGGCACATGCCTGTAATCCCAGCTACTCGGGAGGCTGAGGCAGGAGAATCACTTGAACCCGGGAGGCAGAGGTTGCAGTGAACCGTGATTGCACCACTGCACTCCAGCCTGGGCGACAGAGCGAAACAACATCTCAAAAAAATAAAGAAAGAAGTTACCGTCTAGTGAAGAAGTGTTCAGTGTTTTATCTGAGGCTTAATAAACATTTCATTTGACAAATACAACTTAAAAAAATAGTGGCACTGAAGCTTACAGTACCAGAGTCTGGCCAGCATAGAAACAGTTTAATCCAGAAGAAAGACCATGAGACTAAAGTCAGCAGACATAGATTCCAGGATGAAGTGTTCCTCTGCCCTACCTTGGGCCAATCCGTTCCCCTCTCTGGACCTCACTTTCCCCATCTGTGAAATAAGGGTAGACTCAGCAGTTGCTGAATTTGTTTGAGCTCTGACAGCCAACCTCTTAGAGTGAACAAATCTCAGTAGCCAAGCCGAGATTGGAAGGAGATTCGTTAATTGAATCTCCTTAGAGGCAGGCAGCTAGCTCCCCACCGAGGGGTTTCAGCCTTAAATCTCTGCTATTTCAAAATGACCAGAAGCTGGATTGTTTTAGAAGTTGGTGTGTTTTTATCTTCTCTGTTAAATCTCAGGAGGTCCAGAAAATAATTGAGCAGAATCTTCTTGTATTGTAAGTCTATAATCCATGCCTTGCCTCCTTCAGAACAGATTGGACGTGCTTTGCAATCACACCTGGTCTGAAGGGGCAGGAGTAGGTGACTTTGCTTCTGTGGGCAAACTGTGCCTCCTGGGGGTCTGCAGGCTGCTATGGGAAACTTACTAGGTTAAACCACATGAAATGGCCAGTATGTGACTTGTTTTGACTTACAAGAAATGGCAATTTCATTTGGTTCAGCCTAAATAGAAAAAGATATACAGGTATTTAAAGAGTAGTGTGCTCCTTACTATAATTGAGAGATTGGCAGGGTGTGGTGAGGACAAGGAAGGTGTGATTATGAGCTTGGAGAAGTCAAGGAGGAGGGACATGAGAGCCTCACTTTGAAGCATCACTAATAGTAATAATAATAGCTAACATTCGTTGAGTATTTACCACCAGCCTAATTTTGTCCTAAGTGTTTATGTTCATTCGTTTGTTTGGTCATTCAGCTAGTATTTATTAAACACCTACATTGTACTAGGTTTTTTGTTTTTTTTTTTTTTTTTTTTTTTTTTGAGACAGAGTCTCGCTTTGTTGCCCAGGCTGAAGTGCAGTGGCATGATCTCAGCTCACGGCAATCTCTGCCTCTGCCTCCTGGGTTCAAGTGATTCTCATGCCTCAGCCTCCTGAGTAGCTGGGATTACAGGTGCGTGCCACCATGCCAGCTAATTTTTGTATTTTCAGTAGAGACGGTGCTTTGCCATGTTGGCCAGGCTGGACTCGAACTCCTGACCTCAAGTGATCCGACCATCCTGGCCTCCCAAAGTGTTGGTATAACAGGCGTAAGCCACCACACCCAACCTGTACTAGGTATTTTCTAAGTGCTGGGGAAAGGGGGAAGGTGCTAACATTAAACAAAATAAACCAGAAAGATCTTCCCCCAAAGAACTTACAATCAGATGCGGGGAAAGGCAGATGAAAAACAGTAAGTAAAATAGATGAATAGGTGATAAATAAAATAGGTGATAAATGAGATGGAGCAAATATAGGAGGGGTTAGGGTATGCGAGGGTGATGGGAAGAGGGGTGCAGTTTTAATGAGGGTGGGCTGGGGGCCTCATTGAGAAGGTGATTTTTAGGCAAAGGCTTGAAGGAAGAGAGGGGTGAGTCAGGCTCATTTCTGGGGAAACAGCCATCCAGGTGCAGGAAACAGCTGGGGCAAAAGCCCTGAGGCAGGACCATGCCTGGCGTGTTCAGAAAAGCGCGAGCTGGAACAGACTGATGGTAAGAGAAGAGGAAGAGAGGAACAGGCAGGCTCTGGGCTAGACTGTGTACCCCACCATGCTCACGATGGAATCCTGCAAGTGTCTGAGGGAGCTACTCTTTTTATTCCTCTTTTCCAGTTAAGAAAACAAAGATACAGAAAAGTTACGTGGCTTATTGAAACTGTGTCTCATGGAGAATCTAGGACTTTCAGCCAGGGTCAGCGGGGAGCCATGGAAGGCTTTTGAATTGGGTAGGAACATGGCCAGATTTGAATATTGGTGTGATTCCTGTGAGATTGCCATGGTCTGAATATTTATGTTCCTCCAAAGCTCATATGTTGAAATCTTACCCCATAAGGTGACGGTATTAGGAGGTGGGGCTTTTGGGAGGGAATCAGGTTAGGAAGGCAGAGCCCTCATAATGGGATTGGTGTTGTTATGCAAGAGGCCCCAGAGAGACCCTCACCCGCTCCACCACATGAAGACACAATAAGAAGGCGGCGTTCTATGACCCAGGAAGTGGGTCCTCACCAGACTCCAAATCTGCTGCCTTAGTCTTGGACTTCCATCCTCCAGAACTGTGACAAATACATTTCTGTTGTTAATAAAGCACCCAAATTTTTTTTTTTTTTTTTTTTTTTTTTTTGAGATGGAGTCTCGCCCAGCTGCCCAGGCTGGAGTGCAGTGGTGCGATCTCTGCTCACTGCAACCACCGTCTCCCAGGTTCAAGCGATTCTCCTGTCTCACCCTCCTGAGTAGCTGGGATTACAGGCATCCGCCATCATGACTGGCTCTTTTTTTTTTTTTTTTTTGAGATAGAGTCTCGCTCTGTCACCCTGGCTGGAGTGCGAGTGGAGTGCAGTGGCAGGATCTCGGCTCACCACAAGCTCTACCTCCCAGGTTCGTGCCATTCTCCCGCCTCAGCCTCCCCAGTAGCTGGGATACAGGCGCTCACCACCACACCCGGCTAATTTTGTTTTTGTATTTTTAGTAGAGACGGGGTTTCACTGTGTTAGCCAGGATGGTCTCGATCTCCTGACCTCGTGATCCGCCCTACTCGGCCTCCCCACCCCCCCAAAGTGCTGGGATTACAGACATGAGCCACCACGCCTGGCCAAAGCACCCAATTTATGGTATTTTGTTGTAGCAGCAGCAATGGACGAAGACAGGTGCAGAGAGACGGCTGTAGAAATAGTCCAGGTCTGGAGTGCTGCGGTGGGACCTGGGCAGTGAACTCAGTGCTAGAAGAGAGGTTGGGGTCCAGGCCAGGTGAGCAGGAGGAGGATGAGGAGGAAGCCAGGCTGGCCCTGGGCTTATTTATTTAACAAACACTTATTAGCACTTCTTACCACCATCTGATATTTTATGTACATTAACCCAATCCCCATAACAACCTATACAGTAGATACTGTTACTTATTATTTCTCTCATTTTAAAATGGATATATTGTATGTAAATGATATCTCATAAAGTTAATTTACAAAGAAAATACATTTTTAAAAGTATAAACACTTGATAATGGAGACTTTTAGAAAAAGGCAGGAAAACAGACAAAATAAATTACCATATCTTCTCCTCTTCTCATCCCACATAATCAATATAAACATTTACTTTCTGTCTTTTTTCTACTATCATTCCCATTTTATAGATGAGAACACTGAGGCCCAGGGAAGTTGGGTAGCTAGCCCAGGATCATACATTCAATCCATGTCATCTGCCTCCAGCATCCAGGGTCTTAATCACCATCCCCTGCTGCCTGTAGTCAATCCTGGGAATGTCAGAGTTGGTGGGTTCCATTAAGATACCATCCCCCAAACCTAGCCCCTCCCCACCCAGCCACCCCACTCATGGCATCATTTCACAGATAGGTAAAGTGAGGCCCAATGAGAGATGGGGCCTTGCTCAGCATCTGTCAGCCAGTCAGGAGCAGATATGTGAAGTCTCATTCAAATAAGAAATTGGGAGCTGAGCATTTGTGCAGGGTTGATATGACAGCTGCTTCTAGCCTGGCCTTGAGCCTGGAGTTTGCAGGGGTCTGACAAATGGCATGTCCCTGCCCACAGGCAGTGCAGGGGACTACCAGGGCAAGCATGTGTTCTCTGGGCCCAAGAGTCTTGTCCCTCCAGCCAGCCCTGGGTGGGAGGTGAGTTTGGGGCTTTGCCCACATTGCAGGCCCCCTGAGAGTTGTCTCCTGTACTCTGACTGTGCATTTATTTCTGGCTCTGGTGCCAGCAAACTCCTGGGGCTGCCTGCTGCCAGTGATGCAGCCCTGGCTTCTAGCCCCATCTCAGACACTGAGTGGCCTTAGGCCAGGGTCTTTCCTGGCTCACCTGCAGAATGGCATCATAATGGCCCCAGCCACAGGATGAAGTAAGAAGTGCAAGGGAAGTTCTTGCACAGGGTGTGGTCCATGGCATGCTCAATAACTGGGCAACTCCTGTGGCTGTTCCTAAGGCTGCACCAGGGTGTTGGCCCAGGCTGGAGAATTGAGCCCACTGCAGACAAAGCCTCCCTCCTGCCAACCTCCCTTTCACACCTGGCTGACCAGGTAGACCTGCCCGAGACATCAGAAACTAGCCTCCAGCAATGGTTTGGAGTCTAAGATTGCAGACAACAAGGGATACAGTGCAGCAAAAGAACCCAGGCCTCTAAGGAAGGAGAGGTGACCCCGCTACTGACATGCTCCTTAGGCAAGTCTTCACCCTTCTTTATGACTCAGTGTCCTCATCTGTGAAAGGGGGAGAATAATTCCTGCCTTAGTCATTGAAATGATCTTCACCCCAGCAACCATCTATTGATGTTTTTCTAATGCTTGGGGAGTGTGAGTGTAGACGAGCTAGACCCATCACAGCTGCGAGGGCCCATAGCCTGGCAGGAGCACTACGGTTATCATAGGGAAGCCCAGGAGCTGTGGGGCCTCCAGGAGGGGCACCTAACCCAGCCTAGGGTGGAAGTGGGGGGTCGGGGAAGCCTCCCTAGAGGAGCTGATGCCTGAGCTGGGTTGTTAGTGGGATTTGGAGATGGCCAGACTATGAAGGGTAGAAAAATAAGGGAAGATACTGGGTCAGTCACTTCACTTCTTCAAGTGTCAGTTTCTTCATTTATAAAATGGGGATAATAAATACCTGCTCTGCCTAATTTATAGGCTTGTTGTAAGGCTATAAATTGGATAAAAGTAAGGAGGCACTTTAGGAACTACAAAATGCCAGGCACCTACCTATTCATTATTTATTGTGATTTCTGGGGCCCCTAGGGGTTAGGAAAATACCAGGCCAGCATGTGGGGCTGGGAGAACTTCTGGTTGGTTTTGAAAGGGCTACAATCAAATCGGACAGAGACAGGCAACCACCATTAAACATACATCCCTTGATTTAAGAGTTCTGGAGTATTTCTGTGCCTGGGTGAGGCTTTGTTTGGTGGGGTCCCTGAAGGCAGCCATGACCGCATCGCAGATCACAGCCCCATTCTGAGGATGAGGAGGAACAACGTCAGACCCAAAGCACTACATCCCTGTAGAGGCCTGGGACCTGCCAGGGGTAGGGATAGAGGACTGGAGCACCGTGGGGCCACCATGAAGGAACCAGTCTGTTTAGAGAGAGGGCCACCATGTCATGGTAAGAGAAAGAGTAGTACGTGTGGAATGAGCCTGTTTGGGTTTGAATATGAGAAAATAATCTTTCCCCAGCATGCAGACATAGCAAAATATTCAGACAGAGAGACATCAAGCTAATTATCACTAGGTGGTAGAATTTTGTTTTCTTTAGTCTTTTCTACATTTAAAATGTTTTGGCTGGGCATGGTGGCTCCTCCCAGTAATCCCAGCACTTTGGGAAGCCAGGAGTTTGAGACCAGCCTGGGCAACAAAGTAAGACATTGCCTCTATTAAAATAAAATAAAATAATGTTATACATGATAGATAAATTTATTTCTTTAAAGATTTTGGTGATATGTGTACAGTTATTCCTAGATATTCAGCTTCCAGGACACCCAAGGATATCAAAATCTGTGGATATTAAAATCCCTGATATAAAATGATGTAGCATTTGCATGTAACCTACACACACACCCTCCTGTATACTTTAAGTCATCTATAGATCACTTACAATGCCTAACACAATGTAAATGCTATGTAACTAGTTGTTATACTGTATATACATTTTTTTTTTTTTTTTTTGAGATGGAATCTCGCTCTGTCACCCAGGCTGGAGTGCAGTGGCGCTATCTCGGCTCACTGCAAGCTCTGCCTCCCGGGTTCACACCATTCTCCTGCCTCAGCCTCCCGAGTAGCTGGGACTACAGGCGCCCGCCACCACGCCCGGCTAATTTTTTGTATTTTTAGTAGAGATGGGGTTTCACCGTGTTAGCCAGGATGGTCTCGATCTCCTGACCTCGTGATCCACCCGTGTCGGCCTCCCAAGTGCTGGGATTACAGGCGTGAGCCACCAGCGCCCGGCCGTATATACATATTTTTAAGACAGAGTCTTGCTCTGTCACCCCGACTGAAATGTAGTGGCGCAATCTCGGCTCACTGCAAACTCTGCCTCCCGGGTTCAAGCGATTCTTGTGCCTCAGTCTCCTAAGTAGCTGGAATCACAGGCATGTACCACCATGCCCAGCTAATTTTTTGCATTTTTAGAAGAGATGGGGTTTCGCTATGTTGGCCAGGCTGGTCTCGAACTCTTGATCTCAAGTAATCTGCCTGCTTCGGCCTCCCAAAATACTGGGATAACAGGTGTAAGCCACCATGTCTGGCCCGTTATACTGTATTTTTAAATTTGTATTTTTTAATTGTTGTATTGGTATTTTTTATTTTTTCGTGTATTTTCCATCTGAGGTTGGTTGAATCTACAGATGCAGGACCCACAGATACAGAGGGCCAACTATGTATGCAATATAAGTTATAATGATATTTAGATAATAAAATGATCAGGCCGGTCTGACATCACCAGGCTGCAGGGATGAAGGCAGCACTCACAGCATAAGGACTTTGGTGAGGCCTGGATGACATCCCCAGTGCTGGCCTTTGGAACAGTTGGGAGCAGAGTCCAGGGATGGCTTGATGGAGTCACACTGGAGGAGACGTCTGTGGGGGTTTCTGAAGGTGGGAGCTAGGACTCTTTTCTTGGGACAAAGACTTGGGGTTTTGGGTGGCTGCAAGCACACTGTGGAACCTACCACATCAGTAGCAACAGAGGGTCAGAGGCAGAGGTGAGCGTCCTGCTGAAGTTTGGGCCACTTTCTGAGCAAGACTAGGACAGCTGAGACAGATCCACAGGGGCGCCAGGCCAGGGAAGGGCCTGAGCCTTCAAATTCCATGAAGCTTTGGAGATCCAGGGTGAATGCTAGGCCTCAACAGACCCTTGTCCCTTAACGATTTGTGTTCTGGCTGGAACTCACAGGCGTTCCAGCCTCTTTGCAAGGGAAGTAAAGAATCTAAGCTACTGTGGTATTTCATTCAAAGCAGGGCTTATCTGTTGTGAGATGTACCCTTATTTTTTTTTTTTTTTTTTTTTTTTTTGAGACGGAGTCTCGCTCTGTCACCCGGGCTGGAGTGCAGTGGCCGGATCTCAGCTCACTGCAAGCTCCGCCTCCCGAGTTCACGCCATTCTCCTGCCTCAGCCTCCCGAGTAGCTGGGACTACAGGCGCCCGCCACCTCGCCCGGCTAGCTTTTTGTATTTTTTAGTAGAGACGGGGTTTCACCGTGTTAGCCAGGATGGTCTCGATCTCCTGACCTTATGATCCGCCCGTCTCAGCCTCCCAAAGTGCTGGGATTACAGGCTTGAGCCACCGCGCCCGGCTGATGTACCCTTATTTTATAATCCATTAAGAAAGAAAAAGCAACAAAAACTATTATTGTAAGTTGTATCCCAGTTTCAGAGATGTTAAAATGTAAAAAACTGTCTTGGAATCATGTGACACGTGGCAGGCCCCCAGTGAGACTCTTAGTGTGTATTCACTCATTGCATCTTCACCATCGCATTGTAGCTAGAGAGTCTTGTCCTCTTTTTACAAATAAGGAGGCAGGAGCCCAGAGAGGTTGAGTAAATTTGCGCGGTCACAGAGCCAGCAAGAGGCAAAGCTGGGCTTTGAACCTGGTCTAATTAGATTCCACTTATTTTTCCTCATCCAACCCCACAAAGAAAAGGTTCCTGGGTCCTGGCCCTTGGGAAGAACAGAATCTCCACACTGCCAGCTCAGAAATGTTCCAGTGGCCTGGTCATTAAAAACCTGGTACTCTGAGTAATGGGGGTGGGGAGTGTGGAGGAGGGCTGGGGAGATAATGACCAGGAAGGAGCTTTGAGAGCTTGCTGGCAGGGTCACTAGCCTCATCCTTGTTGAAACCATTCCAGGAGTGGCTCGGCCTGTGTGGCCTGCCCTGGAGAAAGGCTGTCGAGATATCTGCCCCACACAGATCATCCTGGAGCCTCGCCCAGACTGACCCATTCATTCGTTCCCTAAAAAGTTATCTTTCAATGTAATTTTTTGACTAGGACCTTTGTTCACAATTGATTGCTCTCTGTATGTAAAGCATTAGAGATACCAAGCACAGCAAAACAGACATAGGTCCATCTTTGAGGGCTCACCGACCAAACGGGAGATGGACAGTCATCATAGAGTCCCACAGAACCTGGAGGAGGAGAGAGGAGTGAAGGGCGTGCAGAGTAGAGAATGTGCTGAGTCCAGGGTCACCGCAGAAGGCTGCAGTCCAGGGCACAGATGGTGCAGGTCAAGGAAAGGAGGGTATTTGGAGATGAGATGGCTCTTTTAAGGAGGTGAAACCGAGGCTCAGAGAGGCCATAGGACTTGTCTGAGGTCACACAGCTCAGAAGTGACTCTCCTTTATGGTTTTCTGTGTTGTGGGTTCCTTTCTTGAGTTTTCCTTTGGAGATGAAAACATGATGTGAGGGGAGCCGTGGCCTGCGAGGGGATGGTTGGGATGTTCTAAGGAAAGGACGTTGAGCTGAGATCTGAAAGATGAGAAGGGGGTGACCAGGTGAGGGTGGGGAGGGAGGCATGCTGCACAGGAGAAACAGCCTTGCAAAAGCTCTCCGGCTGGAGGAAACAGGCCTTTGAGGAACTGAAAGCACCATGTGCAGCTCAGATCCCTGGGCAAGGTGAGGCTGGGGAAGTAGAACAATGGCCGCCGAATGGTCTGCTCACATTTATGTATTTCGAAAAGATCAAGGGCAAGATGGTTGGTGGCGGAGACTAAATGACCAAGTTTAACAGATGTTTGGAGCCAGGCACTGTGGCTCACACCTATAATCCTAGCACTTTGGAGACCGAGGCATGAGGATTTCTTGAAGCCAGGAGTTCCAGACCAGCCTGGCAACATAGTGAGACCTCATCTCTAAAAAAAAAAAAAAAAACAAGAGAGAGAGATAATTTGAAGGTGGTACAGGAGGCTGGGATTAGTGATGGATTGGCATTGGATACAAGAAAAGGGAGGCCACATGGGTGCCCGTGGGTTCTGGCTTTTCCGGCAGTGCCCTTCTCATGGCCTGACTTGCAGAGGGAGTCGTGCTGGGGGACACAAACAACATGGGAGCAGCCTTCACCGCACTGGGGCCTTCTGCCCAGGGCTGGTTATTGTCCACTGTTTTCCTCCCAGCTGAGCTTGGATATCCTGGTTCACCCAGTGCTGGGGTTTGCCAGATGATGTGAAAAAAAGTCAGTGGGGTGAAGCATTTTAGGGTGTTGATAAGAGTGAGCTGATGTCCCAGGTTACTGGGGACAAGAAATGGGCTTCCACAGCATGCCCATGGGAATCACATGGCCCCTACACCATCCCTGGAGCTGGCCGTTCAGCAAAGCTGGTGCTGAGCGTGGTGGTGGAGTCGGGGCATTGCTTGATGCATTGTGTCATCCTGGAGAGGGGTCTCTGGTTGTGGCTTCCAGGGCCCTCTCCTCGGGCCTGAACCTGTGTTTATGGATCCATCAGAGGGGACACTGGCAAAGGGCTGGTCACATCTGGCAGGTGACAGGAGGCTGGAGGTGGGGAGGGTGCGGTCAGGAGGGGTGCTTGAATTAGTGACTTTGGAAGCAGGTGGAGCATTTTCACCCAGTGACAGAGTTAGTTCACTGTGTGGTCAAAAGAAGGGATGGTGCAGGTCAAGGAAAGGAGAGTATTTGGAGATGAGATGGTTCTTTTAAGGAGGTGAAACTGAGGCTCCAAGAGGCCATGGGACTTGTCTGAGGTCACACAGCTCAGAAGTGACTCTCCTTGTATGGTTTTCTGTGTTGTGGGTTCCTTTCTTGAGTTTTCCTTTGGAGGTGAAAACATGATGTGAGGGAGCCGTGGCCTCCGAGGGGATGGATGGGAATGCTTGCAGGGAGACTTCCTGGAAGAGGGAGCATTTCTCTAAGCTGAGCCTTGTAGCAGCCGGTCATACAGAGTGGTGGATAGGGCGTTACTGGCAAAGGAAACGATGTAACCCAAGGACTGGAGAGGGGAAAACTTACTAGGCCTATGTGGGATGCGATGAACATAGGGTTTGGTTTGGCTCAGTATAAGAGGCAAAGCGTAAGGTATTTGCCAGATGCCAAGGGCAGGGAGGTAGGTGCAGCCTGCCCTGTCAGGGAGGAGTGTTTTGGCTCTAACATTGTTTAGAATTGCAGGCACATTATGATCATAAAATGTCAGACTTTGAGGCAGTTTTTTGTTTGTTTGTTTTGTTTTGTTTTGTTTGAGATGGAGTCTCACTCTGTCACCCAGGCTGGAGTGCAGTGGCGTGATCTCAGCTCACTGCAACCTCTGCCTCCTGGGTTCAAACAATTCTCCTGCCTTAGTCTCTTGAGTAGCTGGGATTATGGGTGCCCACCACCACACCTGGCTAATTTTTGTATGTTTAGTAGAGACGGGGTTTCACCATGTTGATCAGGCTGGTCTCGAACTCCTGACCTTGTGATCCACTCGCCTCGACCTCCCAAAGTGCTGGGATTACAGATAAGTGCCACCGTGCCTGGCCTATTTTTAAGTTCTCTGTTGAAAATGCACCTCCTGAGTGTCTGCGCCCGACCGACTGCTCACCTCCCTCCTGCCCTTGTCCCTGCCACTTCCCCTTCCCCGCTTGCCTCACATCCCTTCTTGATATACTCCTGGGCCACACCTTGGCTTTGAATCCCCAGCTGAGAAGCTATTGAAGGTTTTGGAATAGAGGATGCTGCCACCTACCAGTAGCCCAAGTGGGGTCTCAGCTTTAGAGAGGTGGGATCTGAGATGAGGACAGCCTGGAGGAGGCAGGAAGGACCTGGAAGATGGGGAGGATGAGAGATAGGAGCAGGATTGCAGGTCATTGCTTCATGAAACCCAGGACCCATGTCCACAGCTGCCCACCAACACGCCAGGCCCAGGCCAGCACAATGCTGGGCAGCAGGGGCTCGGCGTCCTGCAGAGTCACTATTGTGGCTGGTAGGCAGAGGCAGAATCCTCATATTCTAGCAGTCCCAGATCTCGGCCACTCACGTAGGACCTTCCAGAGCCTAGGGAAGGGTTTCTTCCCAGCCCACAGATGTCAGCGAGACTTTACGGGCACTCAAATGGCAGCCCAAGAGCTGGTTTGATTCGTTCCATTTTACAGATGAGGAAAATGAGGCTTCAGAGTGAAGCCAGCCGAGAGGCACAGTAAAGTAAAAGGACCAGTAAAGAGCTAGACTGTGGCCACTTTTAGCAGCCATTTGTAGCATCAAAGCCTAGAGATGTGCATTCTCGCCAGGATCTGCCACTGACCAGCCAGGTGACCTTGGACAAGTCACATCCCTTCTCAGGTTCTTGTTTCCTCACCGGCAAAGTGAAGGGTAGACTAGATCATTTCTGCCATCCTTTGAGCTTAAAAATTATCTCTGACTCTCTTCATCTTCTATCCCAATTGCCTCCAAAGTGATCTATGCAAGATGCACATTGGGGTGCAGGAAAAATATCTAAACAAAACAAAAAAAATCAGCTTTACTCACATTTGCCAGGTGGAGACACACTCCCCAGCTGGGGTGTCAGGCAGCCTCGTGTCTCATGTGGTCCAGGACTCTCCAGAGAGAAGGGGAAACACTCTGAGAAAGGGTAATGACCTTACTCTTTGGTCTGTTTTTGGAAGTTATCCCAATTAATTAACCTGGTTAATTAATCCAGGTTAATCCAGACTAATCCAGATTGGATTTACAAATTATATTCACCACTTTAAGCTAACTAGCCCTTACAAAATGGACACGTGGTTTTTAAAGATTCCTACTGAAAAATTGTGACTTGTTAGTAGTGCTTACTTACTATGCTAATAATGCTAGTACATGAAGACAAGGAAATGGAAGAGGTTGAGTGCCGGCCTGTAATCCTGGTACTTTGGGAGGCCAAAGCAAGAGGATCGCTTGAGGCTAGGGATGTGATACAAGCCTGGGCTACATAGCAAACCCCTGTCTCAAGAAAAAGTTTAAAAATTAGCCGGGCATGGTGGCACATGCCTGTCGTCCCAGCTACTCAGGAGGCTGAAGCAGGAGGATTGCTTGAGTCCTCCTCAAGGGAGTTGTAGGCAACAACGAGCTATGATGGCATCACTGCACTCCAGCCTAGGTGACAGAGCGAGACTCTGTCTCTAAAAAATTTTTTTTAATAAAAACAAATTTGAAAGAGAAAAAAAGTGAGAGAATTAACACTGGGGTTTCCAGTGCAGTCACTTCATCAGCCACAAGACCCAGGACAAAAACAGTGACAAGCTAGTAAGTCTGACAAGAAGTCAGCTCAAGTTTGTTTGTTTGTTTATGTTAGGGGACATTTTGAAATACGTATTTACAGTCACTCTGGTTAGTGATGAATCTCACTCAGTGTACGTTTTGTCTTGCGAGGTTTGATAATGGTTACTTGTATAGAATATAAGATAATGGGGTGTGAGCTCAGTTTTTTTGTTTTTTTGTTTTTTGTTTTTTGTTTTTTGGTTTCTTTTCTTGTAGAAGAAGTGAATGATCAAAAAAGTTTGGAGATCACCTGAGGTCAGGAATTTGAGACCAGCCAGGCCAACATGGTGAAACCCCATCACTATTAAAAATACAAAAAAAATTTGCCAGGTGTGGTGGCACATGCCTGTAATCCCAGTTTCCCAAGAGACTGAAGCAGGAGAATCACTTGAACCTGGGAAGCAGAGGTTATAGTGAGCCAAGATTGTGCCACTGCACTCCAGCCTGGGTGATGGAGCCAGACTCCACCTCAAAAAAAAAAAAAAAAAAGGTTTGGAGCCCATTGCTCTAACCTCCTGGTCTTTTCCTTGCTCCTGCCACCTCTGACATGCCACCACGTTTGTGATCAAGCATTGTTCCAGCAGAGTAGGATTTCTCTATTTTTCTACCCATTCCCAGACCCCATGGGAATACCTCTGTCCACAGAGCCCAGCACGAGGGCTGTCTCCAGCTGGGCACTTGGAAAATGTGGGTGGAGTGAATGCACTCCAGTTTTCCCCTCGCATCGTGGGGGCTGCTGATGCTCTGCAGGCCTTTCTAGCAGAAAAGACCTAAGGTCTGCCATCATTCCCAGCCTAAAGCACTCTCTGGAGAAACACAGTTCACCTTTCAAAGCTGTGAGTCCAGGAGAGCCTCGATAAGACCACTGAGCCCTGAGCTCACAATTATAAGGCCTTTCTTTCCTAACCATCTTTGGAATTTGTCCCTCCACAGACGAGTTTCCACTATTACTTAGAGCAACACAGATAAGGAACAAAAATGTTTGGTACTGTATCCAGGTATAGGAGGACAGGACTCTGTTCTGTGTTTTAGCACACTCTTTTGGACTGGGAGGCTGGAGACCTGGATCTTGTTCCTGCTTCTGCCCTGTGTGGGTGGCCTTTGGCATGCTGACTCCGTTTCCTCTTTCTGTACCCCATGATCTCTTGGGGTCTGGCTAGTGCTGTTTTTCTGAGATGTGACATCGGGAATCCTTTTGGGGACCCGCTCTACTGAGCAGTTCTCAGCCCCCATCTGCAGAGTCCGAGTATGACCCGGAAGACAGGGACAGCTTGGAGCATATGGGCAACCAAAATGGGGAGGACGTGGGAAACCAAGTCACACAAGAAACTCCCCAACCCTGAGTGGAGCCATCCCAGGGACCTGAGTCAAGAGGTCTTCGATCTCTGGAAGGCTGTCATGGGGCAGAAGCAATGGATGTGGCTGGCGGGGCTTCAGGAACAGATAGGGCAGTGGGGAAAATGGTAGATTTCTGTTCAGTAGACGCGAGGAAGTCCACCGGTTGAGCATGTCTTCCCCAGCAGGGGTGAGCTCCCCATCGCTAGACTGGTACGAGCCAAAACCCTCAGACTCTTCAAATGGGGTGCTGGAGAAAGAAGAGCAGAATTCTGGGGTATTGTATTTGGTGCTTGCCCCTAGATGTAATAAAATTATTTGGGAGAGAGTGGGTCTGGCTAAAAATTGAAGAATTCGAGTTTTAGATTCTAAATCAGCACTCATGGGTTGATAAGGGCACAAGGCTTTCTCTGCTTTCATTCGGTTCAGAGGGTTTTGGTGCTTCCCAGCACAGGTGACACCCCTCATCCCTCCCCTGAATGTGTAGATCTTTAGATATTGCTGCTTTGAGGAAAAATAAAGGACCATGAACACTTTGTGCTTCATAGTTTAATCTGTAAGCCCTGTTCAAAGCCCATATTCATTTTTATTAAATGTTCATTTCAATCCATGAGTGCAGGTAAATAACTTAGGACAGTGCCGGGCTCACAGTGAGTACTCAATAAAGGTTACCATTATTTACTTGTTTGGAGTTTAGTTATTTAACAGATCCTTACTTTGAGTTTACCATGTGCCAGGCTGGGTTCTAAGTGCTTGACAGATATTAACTCATTTATTGTTATCATCCCCATTTTATGGATGAGAAAACCTAAGTCCAAGAGAGGTAGATAACCGGCCCAATGTCTCCCAGCTGGTGTGTGGTACGGCTGATGTCTGAGCCCGGCAGGCGGGTTCCCAACCATGTCAGTAGCCACTGTGCTGCTGCCTCTCAATGCGATTGTGTCGTGTAATAAATAAACCAGCCCCTCTGCATCCATTCTCCCTCAGAGCCTCCCTACAGCCTCCGGAGGGCGACAGGCAGGGATGCTCCTGCCCATTTAATGGGTTGAGACACTGGAGCCCAGAGAGAGGCTTTCACAGCATCACACAGCAAAAGGGGGCAGAGCCTACTGGAGCCAGGTCACTGACCTTGGAATATCTATGTGCCCTCCCTGCACAGAGCAGGGCTCCCTGCTGAAGGCCAGTGGGAGTTGGTGCTAATTAGGGGGGCCCTGGTCCCTCAAGGGGCCCTTCCTTCACCGGGAGGAGGGAGGTTGGTGGGAAGAGCCACGACTCTGCCAGGGGCCTGGGGAAATATCGTCCAGGCATGTCCTGAAGCAGGGAGGCTCCTGGTGTCTGGGGAAATAGCAAGGCCTCCTCACCCTACCAAGCCCCTCTGCTGGGCCCCTGGCAGAGATGGCCCTGAATAGCCAGGAGTGAAAGGGGAAGCAGACAGGGAGGGCCATCCCGCACCCCGCCCCCTGCTTTTGAAGTCACATCAGGGACCAACTCTAAGGTCAAGGGTCGGAAGGGGCTAAAAGAAGTAGGAGCTCCGAGGAAGTCAACATGGAAGCAGAGCTGTAGCTGCCAGGGAGTTCAGGAAAGCTGTGGGCTGATACCTAGGTGCTATTATTTCTCTTTTCTTTATTTTTTTAATGATGGTGATATATACATACCAAAGTTTACCATTTTAACCATTTTTAAGTATAAAATTCCATGGCATGATGTACATGCCCATTGTGCAGCCATCTATGTTAGTCCACTCTCACACTGCTATAACAACATACATACCTGAGACTGGGTAATTTATAAAGGAAAGAGGTTTAATTGACTCACAGTTCCACATGACTGGGGAGCCTCAGGAAACTTACAATCATGACGGAAGGTGAAGGGGAAGCTGGCACCTTCTTCACAGGGCTGCAGGAGAGAGATAACTCACAGGGGAAACTGCCGCTTTTCAACCATCAGATCTCATGAGAACTCCCTTAGTAACATGAGAACGAGCTGGGGGAAACCGCCCCCATGATTCAATCACCTCTCACCAGGTCCCTCCCTCCACACGAGGGGATTACAATTCGAGGTGAGATTTGGGTGGGGACACAGAGCCAAACCATATCACCATCACTGCCAAGATTTTTACACTTTGACTTCACAGTAGTAGCCTACTCTATTCTTTAATGTTTTTGTTTACATGTGTCAATGAAGAGCCTATGTTCAGACTGAAATATATTTGACAAAACAGGAACATACATGTAGGAGACTAACACCTGGCTGGGCCCTTGTCAAGCACTGCTCTGAGGCATTTTATATGAATGAACAATTCCTTGATAAGGTAGGTGCCATCATGGACCCCGGTTTACAACTTAGGAAACTGAGGCACAGAGAGGTTTAGGAAAGCTACTCAAATGCTTGCCTTGGCCCACTGGTTGCTGCCATTTCTTGAGAACTTTACCATGGGCCAGGGCTACACGCTCTTTTTTTTATTTTTGAGGGGGGGTGGTGGGGGTAGGGGGACAGAGTTTCACTCTTGTTGCCCAGGCTGGAGTGCAGTGACGCAATCCCGGCTCACCACAATCTCTGCCTCCCAGGTTCAAGCGATTCTCCTGCCTCAGCCTCCCAAGTAACTGGGATTACAGGCATGCGCCACCATGCCCAGCTCATTTTGTATTTTTAGTAGAGACGGGGTTTCTCCATGTTGGTCAGGCTAGTCTCGAACTCCCGACCTCAGGTGATCCACCCGCCTCGGCCTCCCAAAGTGCTGGAATTACAGGCATGAGCCGCTGCACCCGGACCAAGGGCTACATGCTCTGCTCCTTGCTCATCTCATAGCAACGTGGCGATGTGGTACCGAGACTTAGAGAAGGGAAGTGAGTCTGGATTTGGATCCACGTTTCTCTGACTCTGAAGCCCGTATCTGAAGCACGTGTACTGGGCTGCGAAGCTGTTATGGGACAGCAGACACAATAGGTGGGTTTTGTTTCAGCTGTGGAGCACCACGAGAAGGAGGACGGAGAGGATTGGGACTCCCGGTTCTGGAGTGCTGGCCTCAGAGCATGCAATTTATATATTGAGAAGAAGACTTAAAAGCCAAGGAGCAGAGCCACAGTGGCCACCAAGTTGGGGGGTGGTTGAGTGCTCATGGAGCTCTTGGAGTTTGGACAGGAGTTCCTGCTGCTTATTAATCATGTAACCTCAGAAAACTGACGCCGCTGCTCTGCCGAGTGTCCCGGCCACACTCACAAAGTGGAGATGATCCTCCGCACCCCCAGGTGGTTGTGAGGGGTAAACTGAGCAATAGTTGTGAATCACAGAGCTGGGCTGTATAGCAGTAGTTCTCAAAGAGCAGCCTCTGGGCCAGAGGCTTCCTAGTCACCGGGAACTTGGTTGGAAGTGCAGATTCTCAGCTCTCACCCACGCTGCTGAATCAGAAACTCTAGGGTGGGGCCCAACAATGGGGGTTGGTTTGTTTGTTTGTTTTTTGTAGAGACAGAATCACTGTGTTGCCCAGGCTAGTCTGGAACTCCTGGCCCTAAGTGATCCTCCCACCTCGGCCTCCTAAAGTGCTGGGTCACAAGCGTGAGCCACCGCCTGGGTTTGTTTTTTTCCAGCCCTCCAGGTGCTCTGAGCACCCTCAGATGCTCTGCTGTGACACAGCAGGCAAACACATGTAAATGCGATGGGGCCACCTGTCCTCACAGCCAGTCTTGCGGGCAGAAGTGCCTTTCCCGCAGGGGCACTGACATCTTTCCTGCACTCTTTTCATCCTCATAAACCCAGACTGCTGGCACTGGAAATCTGAAAAGGGCAATCAGTCTGGCCTCCTGCCTTTCTGGCCTGCAGGCCCAGCCTGAACAAACAATTTAGGTGGAGCTCCTGGAGGCTGGAGGCAGAGAAGAGGTACCTGGCCATCCTCTCCTGCCAGCTGTTGCAGACTCTGCCTGGGGAACCGATTACGGGTGAGCAGAGGCATTTATCTCCATGTTAACAAGCAGGCGAGAGAGTAGCAGAAGAGAACTTCACATCTCCTTCCCGCTGTGGGGCCGAGCTTGGAAGTGGGGCACCGGGTCGAGCTCAGAAGTGGGGTGTGGGGCTGAGCTCGGAAGTGCGGTGTGGGACTGCCAGTATCTGCAGGAGCAGGCAGGCCCTCAGTCGTATGTGGGGACTCTTGTCGCAGGGCAGTCACACCCTTTTCCTCCTGAGTCCAAGCACAGAAGGCCTCAGAATTCTGCCCCTCCTCCTCACGGGGTTCTGCAACCCCTCCAGCCCACTGGCGCTGGACATAAAATGAAACCCACTAATTTCTTCCTTAGATACCAGCCCAAAGTTGAGGAAAGAAAATCGTTTCCCAAGCTCAATGTCCTAACTTCCTAATTGCAGGGGTTAAGTCAACTTCGGCTCTGACCATGTCACACCCCCAGTTACAAACTTCAATGCCTCCCCACTGTCTTAGGTGCCACCTCCTCAGCACTGCGCCTCCAGCCTCTCTCCCAGCGGCAGCCCCATTACTGGCCTGCATTTGCTCAGACCCAGCCTCCCCACCCCAGCGCAGCAAGCTCCTGGCTCCATGTCTGCACACCACAGCCAGGCGTGACCTAGCACAGCACCTTCTACCCCAGTGCCTCCGTTTCCCTCCTCTGCTGGGCTTGCTCTACTTGACCTTGAAGGCTCAGCTCAGTCGTATCCTCCCAGGGACCCTCCCTAACTCCCCAGATTTCCGTCTCCCTGCTGCAACTTGCAACGCTGGCTTTAGCCCTGGTTCCTGAATTGAGCTTGCTGATTACGTAGGGGCCTCCCCCATCCTCTGAGCTCCCCCATAACTGACGCTGTCTGGGTCTGCCCATGCATCTCCCCTACAGTGCCCAGCATGGCATCAAGCTCAGAATGGGCACTGATGATGTTGGCTGAACTGACTCTGGGCCCCAGGTCCCTGAGGCAGGAAGAGTGAGGGCTGATTTGTGGGTCCATGCTGAGAACAGAATGCAGGACCCCTGGTTGGATGCCCACCCCAGGACCAGAGTTACCGAGCTTCAGCCCTGCCTCGGGCTGACTGTGGGACCCGAAGCAAGGCGCTCTTCCTCTCTGAGCCTCAGTGTCCCTCTCTGTCCAAAGACAGGTCCAAAAGCTCTGTGCCAGAAAGTGGACAGTGAGCAGGAAGTGGAGCCATCAGATTTTCAGCCTCCTGGAGGTGTCTTGGAAAATCCCCAGTGACCCTTGTTGCTTGAAACTCCCAGATAAGGAGATTGTGGGGCAATAAACCTGTGTGGAGTTTTGGTCAGGGCTTGATTTGGGGGATTAAACAGAAAGAAGCTCTGCTCTGTCTCCAGAAGGTCCAGGCAGGACAAGACCTTCTCAGGACAGCTGACGGCTGGACAGCTCTGTCGCCCTTGTGGTCCCGCGTGTGTCTGGCGTGTGCAGGCTGCAGCGCCCTCCACAGACTGTCCTAACAGGTGGGTAGGGCAGGGCTGTTACTATTATATGGATAGAAACAGAAAGCGGGAGAAGGGATGAGATTTGCCCAAGGTCATGGAGCGAATTGGTGTCAGAATTAGGATTCTCGGCTGGGCTCGGTGGCTCACACCTGTAATCTCGGCACTTTAGAAGGCCAAGGTGGGCGGATCACCTGAGGTCGGGAGTTCAAGATCAGCTTGGCCAACGTGGTGAAGCCCCTTTGCTCTACTAAAAATACAAAAATTAGCCAGGCATGGTGGTGCACGCCTATAATCCCAGCTACTTGGGAGGCTGAGGCAGGAAAATCACTTGAACCCCAGAGGCAGAGGTTGCATTGAGCTAAGATCAGCCATTGCACTCCAGCCTGGCGACAGAGCGAGACTCCGTTTCAAAACAATAACGACAACAACAATGAAAGAATTAGGATTCTCCAGCCTGACCAGCACACCTGCTATGACAGTGATAGGCCCAGCCCCTTGGCTCCTAGCGCCCCAAGGAGGGATTGGAAAGAAGCTGCTGGTGTGAGTGAAAGCTCAAGCCGGGAGTCAGGTTGGCCTCCCCCTGGGTAGCCACAGGGCTGTAGGTGGGCACAGCAGAAGGGGAGAACCATCTAGGGTTGACAGTCCTATGGGTGTGTTGGTGGGGGAGGAAGGAAGAGAAGGAAAAAACGCAATGGGCAGGAAAGGAGGAGAGGAGGGGTGCTTCCATGAGATGAGCTCCTACTTTGTGCCGGACACATGCAAGGTCTTTTACGTACATGATCTCATTTAATCTTCTAGATTCTATAAGAAAAATATGAGGATACTCTAATGTTACGGCATAGAGACAAATAGGGGTCCAGGGCTTGAATCTGGTGCCTTCTTTTTCCCTGCCTTTGACTACCTCCCCAAATGTCAGGATGGGACCGCATGGGATGGAGAGACTGCTCAGTCTGAGAGCTGGGGAGGCTCCCTGGAGGTGGTTCTGTTGGAGCTGGGCCAGGAAGGTGGGGTGATAGGAAGGGGCTTTCTAAGAGCCCTGCTAAGAGCCACCCAGCGACTTACCTGGGCTGGCTTAGTTCTAGGTGGAGAGAGGGGGTGAGCAAAGATGGATTATCTGGGGAAATGATGCTTCTTTATTTTCTTTTTGCTTCTCCCCTTCTCTTTTGAAAACCATGATGCTGGCCGGGCACGGTGGCTCAAGCCTGTAATCCCAGCACTTTGGGAGGCCGAGATGGGCGGATCACGAGGTCAGGAGATCGAGACCATCCTGGCTAACACGGTGAAACCCCGTCTCTACTAAAAAATACAAAAAAACTAGCCGGGCGAGGTGGCAGGCGCCTGTAGTCCCAGCTGCTCAGGAGGCTGAGGCAGGAGAATGGCGTAAACCCAGGAGGCGGAGCTTGCAGTGAGCTGAGATCAGGCCACTGCACTCCAGCCTGGGTGACAGAGCGAGACTCCGTCTCAAAAAAAAAAAAAAAAAAAAAAAAAAAACCATGATGCTTTGAGGGGAGAGCAGACAGACCAGTTTGTCTCAGAGAACAGGTCTGGGGAGATGAGAAGGAGGTCAGAGACTCAGGGGGAATGTAGGGACCTCAAAACCCAAGTCCAGCAGAGGACTTTATCCTGAGGCAGAGGTGACCCGGGGTGGGTTTTAAGGGAAAATGCAGGCCCAGAGTTGGGGGTGGAATATGTGAGGCCTGAGTCCCCAAGAAAGAAGGCTGCTCAGGCCTTGGCATGGCCTGGGAGAGGGGTAGAGAGCAGGTGGGGGCCGTGGGGGCAGGGCTGGGAAAGAGGCAGGGCAGGAGGAGGTGGCTCTGGGCAGTGTCAGATGTGGGAAGGAGGCACTCCCTCAGGCCTAATCTCATCAGGAAGAAAGAGGCCTTGTCTTGGTTTGCTCTCTGACTCAATCTGTACTTCCTGTGGGCCTGCAGAGAGGCATCTGTGCTGGACCAGAAGGATGGGCGGCGCGGGGGTGGGGAAGGCGGAGACCTGAGGACAGGACTGTTTGCATTTGCTGGCTACAGACAGCTTCTGCCTCACTGGTGATGGTCGATCCCCAAAGGAGGGTCCCTGGATGGCTGCGCTCCTGCTTCCCTGCCTGGGCTGTGCTGATGGAGAAAAAGCAAAGGGCTCCTTCCCCTGCCCCTTCACCCCCTCCCAGGCCCCTCAGCACTAGGGCAGGGCGGGGCCTTCTGGCCTCCACCCGGGAAAGCCCAGCCCAGAGAGATGCACAAATGCACTCTCTTGGATTCTTTTTGATCAGTAGGAATTGTCAGCTAGCCTTCTGCATCTGTGTGTCTGTTTCCCCATCATCATGGTTTGCACCAGGGGTTGGAACTCTCACGAGCCACTCGGCCCCTGGCAGGCTGCTTTATGCTTTCTGGTTTGGGATTTTTACTTAGATCCCCAAAATGCTGGGCCCCCGGCATGTACCTGTTCTGTGTTAAATCACATCTCAGTGTCCTGTACACATTGGGACCACAACAATCTTACTAGCCAACGTCTTTTGAACACTAAGTATGCACCAAGTGTCACTCTGGATGCTGTGCGTCTCACCTTATGTAAGTGTCCAGGAACCCCTGAGAGAGAGTGTGGACCTGTGACTGAACAGCCTGGCTTCAGATTCCAGCCCAGCCACTAACTATGTGATCTTAGGCAAGTTATATAACTTATCTGTGCCCTGTTTCCTCATCTTAAAAATGGGGCTATGACAGTACATGCATGAGGGTTGAGTTAGTATGTGGAACATACTTAACACCTAGTCAGCAATATAGGTGTTAGCTATTATGTGTATTTGTAGTGCCTGATTTTCCTGGTGAGGAAATAGATACATTAAGTAACTTGCCCAGAGTGGCAGATAGGAAATGATAGAGCAGCACTGTCCAACAGAACTTTGTTCAGAGATGGGTGGGTTCTTTAATTACACTGTTCATTGGGTGTTGCTTATATGGTTTCATCTGTGATTATTAAGCACATGTGGCTTTTGAGCTCTTGAAATATTGCTAGTGTGACTAAGGAGCTGGATTTTACACTTTATTTAATTTTAACTCTAATTCAGAAGCCTTGTGGGACTAGAGGTTCTGTGTTGGACAGGGCCATTTAGAGTCAAGATTAGAACCCTGACAGTCAAGCTCCAGGGCCTGGGCCACTTTTGTGCTCTCCTGCTTCTTTCTTGCCTAAATGTTTTACAGTGGAAATGTAAAGACACATACAAAATGAAAGAGAAGATTCAAATGAATCCTCTTGTACCCTCACCCACTTTCAGTAGCCATCAGCAGCCTGTTTCATCTCTACTCGCTTATTCCCTCCTCCTCTGTCCAACAACCCCAAGTTATTTCAAGATAAATCCCAGATGTTATGTCATTTCATCTGAATATTAGGTATATGTCTCTAAAAGATAAAGACTCTTGTCTAATATAAGCACAGTATTATTACCACGCCTAATGACAACAATTCTTTACTACTGTCAGGTGCCCACTCAGCTTTCCCTGATTGCTTCCTGATGCCTTTTTGCAGTTGGTTTGTATGAATCTGTATCCACTCAGGATCCGCACATTGCACTTCCTGCTATGCCTCTGATCTCTTAAGCCTCTTCTGAACTATAATGACCCTTGTCCCTTTTTCCTTGTCATCTTTAAAGAAACTAGATATTTTAAAATATATATATATATTTCATTGTACTAAAATACACATAGCATAGTATTTGCCATCTAAATCATTCTTAAGTGTACAGTTCAGTGGTATTAAGTACACTCATACTGCTGTGCAGCCACCACCACCATCCATCTCTAGAACTCTTTTTATCTTGCAAAACTGAAGCTCTATAGCCATTAAACGATAACTTTTCATTCCTCCCTACCCTCAGCCCCTGGCAGCCACCATTCTACTTTCTGTCCCTGGGATTTTTGCCTACTCTAAGTAACTCATATAAGTGGAATCACACACTGTCTTTTTGTAACTGGCTTATTTCACTTAGCATAATGCCCTCAAAATTCATCCATGTTATAGCATGTGTCAGGATTTTCTTCCTTTTTCTTTTCTTTTCTTTCTTTCTTTTTTTTTTTTTTGAAACAGGATCTTGCTCTATCACCCAGACTGGAGTGCAGCAGTGTAATCATAGCTTACTGCAGTCTCTAACGCCTGAGCTCAAGTGGTCCTCCCACCTTGGCCTCCCGAGTAGCTGGGACTGCAGGTGTGCGCCACCATGCCCAGCTAATTTTTTTTTTTTTTTTTTCTAGTAGAGATGAGGTCTTGCTGTATCACCCAGGCTGGTCTTGAACTCCTGAACCCAAGCGATCCACCTCATCCTCCCAAAGTAGAATTTTCTTCCTTTTGAAGGTTGAGTAATATTTCATGGTATGAATATACCACATTTTACTGATCCATTCATCTGTGGACGGACACTTGGGTTGATTCCACATTTAAGCTATTGTGAATAATGCCACTATCAACATGAGTGTGCCAATATCTCTTCCAGACCCTGCTTTCATTTCTTTAAGGCTGTATATCCCAGAAGTGGAGTCGCTGAATCATATGATCGTTCTATTTTTAAATTTTTGATGAACTGCCATACTATTTTTCATAGCAACTGCACCATTTTACCTACCAACAGTGCACAAAATCAGATTGTTTCAAATCAAATTGTTTGCTTGCTTGTTGTTGAGTTGTTGGACTTCTTTATATATTCTCAATAGTAACACTTTATCAGATAGATTTGCAAATATTTTCTCTCATTCCATATGTTGCCTTTTCACTCTGTTGCTAGTGATACAAATACAAACAAATTGTTAAATACAAACAAGTTGTTAATTTCCATGAATACAATTTGTCTATTTTTTTTCTCTTTTGTTGCCTGTTCCTGGTGTCATAACCAAGGAATCATTGCCAAGCCCAATGTTGTAAAGGTTTTGCCCTTTGTTTTCTTCTAAGGTTTTTTATAGTTTTAGCTCTTCTGTTTAGGTCTTTGATGCTTTTTGAGTTAATGTTAAAAACCAGAAAATTTAGCATGTAGGATTTCCTGTGTTTTTTTCCTGATTGCATCTGTGTGGCTGTTGAACATGTTTCTCCACACTCTGTGTGTGTAATTACATACAAAGACTCGGTCAATATTGGGTTTCATTTTTTGGCAAAGCCACTTTATAAGTAGTGTTTCCTGTTGCTTCATATTAGCAGCACATAATGTCTGGTTATCTCTTTTAGTGATACTAAGATTGGTCAGTGGGTTCAGGTGTTGCCAACCCATCCATTACACCACTGAGTCTCAAACTTGAAGTTGGGGGGCTGGTTAAAGCAGAGCGGTGAGCCCCGCCCCCAGAATGCCTGATTCAGTAGGTCTGGGATAGGAGGCTTGAAAATTTGCAACTCTAAAAAGTTCCCTAGTGATATGGTTAATTGGGGACTACACTTTGAGAACTACTGCATCACATCCATGATGTGTTTCTGTTATCCTTGCTCCTAACATGCACTGGAATCACATGGGAAGCTTAAGCAGTGCTGGCATCTGGATTCCCCACCCAGTAGTCTGATTTAAGTGATTCTAATGTGCAAAGTTGCAAGCCCCTGCCCTGCATGTTAGCAGTCCCTCAAGGTTACACCATCTCATCTCTTCCTGCTCTTGGCCATTTTCCTAAGAGGTATGAACATGTGGAGAGCAGTGACTGAATTATTCATCTCTGACCCCTCCGAACCCTGCTCCTGACACAGCTTGGCGCAGAATAAGCACCAAGCCAATATCGGATGAAGATTGGAGATTGAATGAAATCCTCTTCACCTCTCTCCTTTTTTTTTTTTTTTGAGACAGAGTCTCGCTCTGTCACCCAGGCTGGAGTGCAGTGGCTGGATCTCGGCTCACTGCAAGCTCCGCCTCCCGGGTTTATGCCATGCTCCTGCCTCAGCCTCCCGAGTAGCTGGGACTACAGGCGCCCGCTGCCTCGCCTGGCTAGTTTTTTTGTATTTTTTAGTAGAGACGGGGTTTCACCGCGTTAGCCAGGATGGTCTCAATCTCCTGACCTCGTGATCCGCCTGTCTTGGCCTCCCAAAGTGCTGGGATTACAGGTTTGAGCTACCGCGCCCGGCCTCACCTCTCTTTATAAAGCTTCCTGGATTATTCTGCTTTGAAATTTCTATTCTCTGGTTCAGTATGTTGGGCTCTTTAAGAAATAGATTCTAGAGTCTCCTCTCTTGCAGGCAACTTGACAAAGTCAGGGCTGCTAGGGATTTACAATAGAATTGTTATGTGTAAGCCAGGCACAGTGGCTCATGCCTGTAATGCCAGCACTTTGGGAGGCTGAGGTGTGAGGATCGCCTGAGGCCAGGTATTCAAGACCATCCTGGCAACAGAGTGAAACCCTGTCTTTACAAAAAAATTAGCCAAGCATGGTGGTACATGCTTGTTCATAGCTATTCAGGAGGCTGAAGCCATAGGATTGCGCGAGCCTGGGAGGTTGAGGCTGCAGTGAGCTGTGATCACACGTCTACACTTGAGCCTGGGCAGCAAAGTGAGGCCCTACCTCAAAAAAGAAAGAATTGTTACATACAGACCTTGGTGGTGGTGGTGGTGGGAGAGTGACCAACTTATCCCTGTTTGCCTAAGTAAGACTTCCCCCCGTTTAGCACTGTAAGTCCTGCATCCCTGGAACCCCTCCACAATCCCAGGCAAACCAAGACAGTTAGTTACCCTACTTCTGTGGAGAGCGGCAAGGATCCTTCTTGCTTTGAAGGAGGGAGGAAAAATTACCCTGTGGGGTAAGACTCTTAGGTCCTAGCACCCTGGATCCCACTGTATCACTTCAGACCTTGTTGCTGGCCAGTGCAAGGCAAAAGTTAAGACACCTTGTGCCAAGAGGTGGTGGTTTAAACCAGGGCCTGGCCTCAGATTCACAGAGGCCAGTTGTGAATAAAACCCTTACAAAGGAGAAGTAGCTGAGCCTTGTATTTGTTTTCTTCCTGCCTGGTGAGAAAGGAAGGTGCTGTGGGAAATGGTTACCCAGATGCCTAGGTTGGCAGCAGGGTGGCCTTACCCTCCATGGGCTTTGACTTCAGAGCCAGATAGCCCTCCCGCAGTGGGTGGATCAGAGACCCCATAAGGATTCTGGATGACAAAAAAGAGCTTTCCCAGCAAGTCTGGGACCAAGGCCAGGATCAAGATGAACTGTGACGGATAATAGTGGGTCAGGGATTGGAGTCCAGGTGAGGGAACCCCCATAATGAGATGTGGACTGTGTGAAATCCTCAGCCTTTGTAGAGCACCTTCACATAGAGCGGTCTTTATCCTGATTAACGGTGACCTCTTTTCGATTTTTTGAAACAACTGGGTAACTTGTGGTTCTAATCTTCCCTAACTGTGGCTATGACATAAGTGTGGTGGTTCAGACCCTCTCACCAGGCACTTACAGGTGGCAGCTCACTGTGCCCACAAGTCAAATTTTAAGAGAGAGAAAAGATAAAACTTCAAATATTATATGTGAAACCACAAATTTACAAAGGGGAACTGGTAGCCAGCAATGCCTACCCATCCTGTTCAAAGACCAAATCAGGTCATTTCATTCTTTCCTTAAAGCCACAAACAATATAATTAATGAATAATCTATTATAATGGTTTGCACCACACCCAGTTTGGGTTCAGTTTCAGCCACCCTGCAGCTAACCCTTGTCCTGCAATGAGTTTAGGGCTGGGCAAGGAAGAGGGGCCTTTGGAACAGGCAGGAAACTCTCTCTGTCTCTGTCTCTTTCTATCTCTCTCTCTCTCGCTCTCTCTCTCTCTCACACACACACACACACACACACGCATACCCCACATGTATGTCACAGAGGAGCACATTGCATAGCAGGAAGCGGTGTCTCTGAATTAGTCCTCAGACTACTCCCACCTGCACTGCTCATCATAACTTGACTTCAGTCTAGTCACTTCCCTTGCACCTCAGTTTTCCCATCATCAAATGGGGAAAATAATCCCCACCTACCTTGCAGGAGAGTTGTGAGCCACTGTCAGGCATTAAGAAATAAACTCAAGGCCGGGCACAATGGCTCACGCCTGTAATCTCAGCACTTTGGGAGGCAAAGGTGGGTGGATCACCTGTGGTCAGGAGTTTGAGACCAGCCTGGGCAACTTGGCAAAACCTTGTCTCGACTAAAAATACAAAAATTAGCTGGGCACAGTGGTACGCACCTGTAATCCCAGCTACTCTGGAGGCTGAGGCAGGAGAATTGCTTGAACCCAGGAGGCGGAAGTTGCAGTGAGCCGAGATAGCACCACTGCACACTCCAGCCTGGGCAGAGCCAGACTCCTTCTCAAAGAAAAAAAAAAAGAAATAAACTCAGTGCGATGCAAAACCCAGAGATGACTAAATCGTTTTTGGGAGTGGGGAATTCACAGGCCTCGGAGCCTAATCCCATGGCATCAGGCCCACCAAGCCTGCATGGGATTGCAGCAGCAGAATGGATGCCACCTCCTGCCTTGTGCCCCAGCAGTCTGTCCCAGAGTGCCACACCTGAGAAGGCCTGCTGTGGCTTTGATGTGGGCCCAGCCAGATGGAATGGGGCAGGATAGGACGAGTGGCCTGGGATAGACCTGGCTTGAATAGGCTGTTCTGGCCCAGCCTGTGGGTGAAGGGCCTGCTACAGTACTTACTTGTGGACAAGTGCCTGCTTGTAGGGAAAATGAAACTCCTGTTCTCTGAATTGCTGAATCATTAAAATCATGCATGCACTGATACACGCATGCGCTCATGCACGTGTATATACACAGCCTCAGTTAAACATCCAAACGGATGCACATGTGCATGCACACCCACAAGAGGACACAGGCAGTCATGAACATCCTGATGGATGCAGTTCTTGTGCACACACAGTACGCACACAGGCCAGCACACATGCACAAGCTTCACCCGTGCACATACACATACACTTCCATACCACACACAAAGGGAGAGGTAGCTGGCCTTGCTAGCGGCTGCCCCACCCCCTGCTTGTGTAATTTCCCTTCCTGGCAGCAGGTCTGGAAGAATCTTAGCAGTGCAAATTAAGAGTTAGGGTGGGGAGAGGATTGGGGGTTGGGCAGAAGGGCATTGATGTTCACGCTCCTTTGCTGTCAGCTGGCTTCATCCACGGGGAAGTGGGGCGCCTTTCCAGAGGGGTCTAGCTAGCTTCCTGGGCCTCCTTTTCCTTCTCTGTAGAGTCGGGGTGGTCGTGATCATGACAGTTCCTCTTAGGGGCAGAGGTGAGATCCAGGGCTGTGATGGGTCTGAAAGAGCTATTATCATCATGGGTATTGTCTGTGAGGACCTGGAGCTGCAGGCTCAAAAGCTGCAGGCTTGAGACAGCTGAGTTCAGCCCCCAGGCCTGCTGTTCACTAGCTGTGTGACCGGGTTACTGGCCTCAACACCTACATCTGAACCGGGGAGCAAGGTAGCACCCACTTGCTCTATTCATGCATGGAAAGCATTTGGAATGGCACCTGGCAGTTTGTAAGCACTCAAAAACCGTGACTTCTTATTGCCACAGAGGTGACTGTGAGCTTGGGAGGTGTTACCCAGGCCTTTCACGGCCTCCTCACTCCTCCTGGATGGGGAGTGGCTCTCAGGAGTTGGGCCAGACCCCAGTTACCCCCTGCAGGTGCACAGACAGGCTGTGGAGGGAGAGAGCTCAGAGGGTCCAGAGGGGCCAGGGCTGTTGTTAATGTAAGGTCGTGTCGATTTCAGCGACTACCCCAGGCCCGCCACGTGCACTCAGGCACCACATTTGGTTGATCCCACCTCCTTGGTATTTCAGTAACATCCTCTCCCCACCATCCTGCCCACGTCACTGCCCTACTTCAGCCCAGGTGACCATTGCCTCTCACCTGCTCTAACCTTTCCTCTGCTCAGTAGTCAGAGGAAAATATGAAAATTAAATCTGTTCCTCTATCTCCCCTGCTTTATTTATTATAATTATTATTAATTATTTTTGAGACAGAGTGTCACTCTGTTCCCTAGGATGGAGTGCAGTGGTGCTCACTGCAACCTCTGCCTCCCAGGTTCAAGTGATTCTCCTGCCTCAGCCTCCAGAGTAGCTGGGACTACAGGCACGCACTGCCACACCTGGCTAATTTTTGTATTTTCAGTAGAGACGGGGTTTCACCATGTTGGCCAGGCTGGTCTCAAACTCCTGACCTCAAGTGATCCACCTGCCTCAGCCTTCCCGAAGTGCTGGGATTACAGGTGTGAGCCAACACGCCGAGCCTCTCCCCTGCTTTAATTTCTCCAGTAGCTCCCCACTGCCCTCAGAGTTCGGGTACCTGAGACAATCTGGGTCCTGCCTCCTTCTCTGTGGCCATTCCAAGCACAGGCAGCCACTTGCCATCTCCATGGGCCAGACTTGCATAGGCTGTATGAGTCAGGATGGGTCACTGTGCTCCGTGACAAAGAACCCCTTATCTCACGATTCACTCTACAAGTGTATTTCTCTGTTGCACTGTAAGTCAGTAGAAGAAAGTGCTCTGCTACACACGCTTCCTGAGGGACCAACCACCTTATGGCCGCACCATCTGAAACATGCACCCTTCTCATCCCTTCGGCCAAGGACGAGAGTCCTCGAGGGTCACAGGCAGGTTTCATGTGCTTTGGCCTGGAAGTGACACACATCACTGCCTCCCATGATCCATTGTCTAATGGGTCATGGGAGGCAGTGATGTGTGCTATGGCTGCCTGACTGCAAGGGGCCTGGACATGAGGGGAGCAATGGGATGTCTGGTGAGCATCACCAGCTGCCACAGACAGGTGCACTCCCGCCACCCCTAGCCGTTGCTCAAGGTGAGGCAGGGATGGGGGGCCTGGAGTGGAGCCTGCTGATTTGCTCCTCACTTTCCCACCCCCAGCCCAGGCCCAAGGCGGCTCCTCCACTGCCACCAAGTTGCCAAGACCCTAGGGAGGTCATTTGTCCTTGTTGTTCCTTTCCAAGGGGACCCCCAGTACCCATTTCTCTCAAAACTCACTATAGAGAAAAGATGTACTGCTCCTTAGCAACTTGTGGCTTTTATCTTACAGACATCAAATAAATCCCTTTCTGATTCTGTTTTCCTTGTTGAATTGGCCACTAGGAAGCTCAGACCCAAATCTAAGGTCTACCTCCTCTGTGTGGTGGACCTGGCAGCACACCTAACTTAACTCCTCCTGCATTTCAGGTGATCTCTTTTTACCTGCGTTTTCCTTGTGTCCCTATTTTTTCTCTTGTAGCTTTTTCAGTTCCTTCTATCTTGTGTTCTATTTCTGTGAGTCTTCTTAAATCCTTTCTGGAATCACATGGGCATTAATTAGTCAGTCCATCCCTACATTCTGTGCAGCTTCCTGTAGCTCTGGCAAGAGCAGCCCCGGTTTAGGGCAAAGCTCCCAAAAGGAGAGTTGGAATTTCTGAGCTTTGCAGGATACACAAGCCCCTGCAAGGTTGACCTGCTACCTGGTTCTGTCTAAAGGGCTTGCCTCAGGGGTCAGGCCCTGATCGCTGTGACCTGCCTGAGGTCACACAATGTAATCTCGTGCTGAGGACCTGAGGGCAGAGAAGAGCCTCATGGGTCAGCTGTGTGGGCGGGGTGAGCACCTTCTTTGGCTTGACCAGTGTGGGCCCAGCCAAACCTGCCTTCCCACAAGTAGGGAAGGTGGGGGCCCAAGGGAGGTAGACACTGTGCTGGATACTCCTGGAGCAGAGCCTTCTCCAAGGAAGCGCCAAGCCAGCAGAGAAAATGAGAACTGGCCCTAAACCCCAAATCGGGCTAGACAGTGTCAAGGGCTAAGGGCAAGGGGAGAGATGGCTGTCAGGGAACAGAGGAGAGCAAGATCTCTGCTACTTGGGGTATCAAGGAGGACTCTCTGGAGGAAGTGGCTTGGGAGCTAGGGAAGGGGTGGATTGGGATTTGTGGAGACGGGAACAGGAGGTAGGGGGATTGGAAAGGCAAGCCAAGCAGCAGGAGAGGGAAGGGCAAAGAGCCAGAGGGCTGGAGATGCAAGAGCAGGTGCTGAGGAAGCTGGAAGGTGCCATTTAGAAGAGCTAGAAGAAATGAATCTTGGAATATGGAATGAGACCCCAGCCAGAGGTCTTGAATGCCAGGCCAGAGGATTTGGCCTTGATCCTGTAGGGCAGCAATGAATGGGGAGCATCAAAGGGTGATGTGAGGCCAGGGGCAGTGGCTCACGCCTTTAATCCCAACCTTTGAGAGGCAGCTACAGGAGAATTGCTTGAGATCAGGAGGTTGAGACCAGCCTGGGCAACATGGCAAGAAAAAAAAATTTTTTTAATTAGCCAGGTATGGTGGCATGTACCTGTAGTCCTAGCTACTTGGGAGGCTGAGGCAGGAGGATCCTTGAGGTCAGGAGTTTGAGGCTGCAGTGAGCTGTGATCACACCACTGCTCTCTAGCCTGGGTGACAGAGCGAGATCCTTCCTCAAAAATAATAATAAATCAAGGGTGATATGAGGCGGGGGTGGGGTGGGCAGGGCTTGGTATTCAGAAGGGTCCCTCTGGCCAAGAGGAGGCCCCCTGGTGTTATGGGTATGGGCTTGGCCACGGAAGAGGCCTAGACCCTCTCACAGGCCACTCGTGATCTGGCTCTCCTTGCCCTGTCTTTTATTCTTTTCATTCACATTACCCAATATACATGGTGTGTGTGTGTGTGCGCGCGCGTGTGTGTGTTTTCTTCTTTTACATTTCTCTTTGATAATCTTACTAAACCACAGGTGGTTTCCCCAAACTGTTCTGTCTGCCTAAGACACCTTCCCCCAGCTCTCCCTCATCCTGCCTACATGACCAACTCCTACTCATCCTCCAAGTCACAGCTTAGTTGTCACTTCCTCTGAGAAGCCCTCCCTGACTGTCATGTGCAAATCTCTGTTATTACACATAGTACGGTGAGTCCCAGTGGCCCAGACTCTCCTAGTAGCCTCACCCAGAGGACTCTTCACTCCTGTAAAGGCTGGGCTCAGGCCTACTGTTTCCAAACTACCTGCTACCTGGCACAGGGCCTAGACACACATGATGCTCGGTAAATATTGAGTGAACAAATATAAGGCTGGATGAGGAGCAAAGCAAGCTGAAGACGCCCAGATGATACTAGTGGTTGTGATTGCCACTGTTGATCAAGTATCTGCCATGCGCCAAGGGGTCTAAATACATCATCTAACTTAATCCTTATGACAAGGCTATGAGACAGATACTTTTTTCAGTCTCTCTCTCTTTTATTTTTTTTAGAGACGGGGTCTCGCTGTGTTGCCCAGGCTAGTTTTGAACTCCTGGGCTCAAACAATCCTCCTGCTTTGGCCTCCCAAAATTCTGGGATTACAGGCATGAGCCACCATGCCTAGCTGAGACAGATACTTTTGTGACTTCATTTTACAGATGGAGAAACTGAGACTCCAGAGGTGAAGTCACTTGCCATCCAGCTGATAAGAGACAGAGCTGGGATTGAAACCCAGGCAGGCTGGCTCCAGAGAGCGCAGTGGTACCTACTTAGCTGGGCTGAGGGTGCTGAGCTGTCTGGTGAGATGGCAGATGGGGGTCAATGTGGTGGATTCTCTCTGTGGTTTTTCTGCCTTTTTACATTTCACACTCAAAGGGATGAAAAGCCTTAACACATCAGCAAGCAGGTCAGTGATAGCTATACATCATCCCGTCTTATCTCACCAGGTCTATAGAAATAACAGTAATTAGAGTATTTTCACTTGGTCACCCTTCACAGTGCATCACTGTCCACGTTGAACTGACCACTGTCCTGCTTGTATCCTCTTATGTACTCTTAAGACGAGAGCTCCGTGTGTCCCATGATCAGGGCAGGGAGCCTCATACCCTTTGTCCCATTTGTCTCTTGCAGATGTCATGGCACCCCCAGTACCGGAGCTCCAAGTTCCGTCATGTCTTTGGCAAACCAGCCAGCAAGGAGAACTGCTATGACTCCGTGCCTATCACCCGCAGCGTTCACGACAACCACTTCTGTGCCGTCAACCCCCACTTCATTGCAGTTGTGACTGAGTGTGCTGGTGGAGGGGCCTTCCTCGTCATCCCCCTGCACCAGGTAAGGACACCCCCAGGTCCAAACAGCTCTCTGGAGGCAGGGCAGGACAGAGGGAAAGTGGAAAGAGCCTAGCTTTTTAGAAAGTCCTAACCCTGCCCATTACTAGCTGTGTGACCTTGAGTAAGTCATTTCATCTCTTTGAGCCTTGGTTTCCTCACTGGGAAAAATACATCTGTCCTGAATTTTAGCCTCTAGCAGTTGGCCTAGCTACTCCTAGCACCTCTCCTCTTCTCTACAAAATAATTCTGCAAATTAATTTCCTCCTGAATAAAATATAATTTTTTAATGCTTTACTGGGATTACAGGAAATTGAGAAAGTCTCCAAAGCCACCTTCCCCACCAAAGAAAGGGAAACAAACATTGAGTCAAAACTAGCTAGAAGAGGCAAACAGTAAGCAAGCAGGAAGAACAGGCTTGTCCTGAGGGCAAGAGTTGCTAGTATAGGTTGGACGATATAAAATTGTGGATATTCAACTGGTTTTGACCCCAAAAAAGCAACAGTTTCACATAGGTCAATCTAACAGCAAGTCCATTCAGGATGCCAACCCTAAGTCTCTACCTTAAGGCAGAACACCTGAAGGGGCTAGAGGGATCCCAGCTTAGTAGTGCCACTGGCTCACAGCAGAAACCGACATGAAACCTCTCCAGAGGAAAGGATCCACAACATGGACATGATCCCCACAGATTAAACACAGGGAAATGTGAATTCACAAAGATCACAAAACATGTACACCACCATGAGTGAGAGTCAGTTGAAACAACAAATAGCAGACTTAGACCCTCAGAGGACTTCAGAAGTTAAAAGATTATACAGGATTAGAATCTCATAGACCAGGTTTCCTGAACACAATGCAATTGAGTTAGAAATCAATAACAAAAGATAAATCTTACATTCCCATTCATTTGGAAACTTAAAAACATATTTCTAAATAATTTATAGGCCAAAAACAAAATCCAAATGAAAATTTAAAAATCCTTGGAACTGATAAAATGAAATATATCACAACACTTACGAGATGTAGGGAAAGCGGGGCTTCAAGGGAAATCTATAGCACAAATGCTTATATTAGAAAAGAAGAAAGCCTAAAAAGTAATGACTAAACATTCCATCTAAGAAGTTAGAGCCGGGTACGGTGGCTCACACCTGTAATCCCAGCACTTTGGAAGGGCAAGGCCAGGGGATTACTTGAGCCCAAGTGTTTGAGACCAGCCTGGGCAACATGGTGAAACCCCATCTGTACAAAAAATACAAAAATTAGCTGGGCATGGGGGCATTTGCCTGTGGTCCCAGCTACTCAGGAGGCTGAGGTGAGATCACCTGAGCCCAGGGAGGTTGTGAGCCATGATTACAACACTGTACTCCAGCCTGGGCAACAGAGTGAGACCCTGTCTCAAAAAAAAAAAAAAAAAAAAGTGAAAGAGCAGCAGAATAAACCCAAAGAAAGTTTGAGGAAGGAGATAATAAAAAGCAGAAATCTTGAGAGGCCGAGACGGGTGGATCACGAGGTCAGGAGATCGAGACCATCCTGGCTAACACGGTGAAACCCCGTCTCTACTAAAAATACAAAAAACTAGCCGGGCGAGGTGGCGGGCGCCTGTAGTCCCAGCTACTCGGGAGGCTGAGGCAGGAGAATGGCGTGAACCCAGGAGGCGGAGCTTGCAGTGAGCTGAGATCCGGCCACTGCACTCCAGCCCGGGCGGCAGAGCAAGACTCCGTCTCAAAAAAAAAAAAAAAAAAAGCAGAAATCATGGAAGAGAATATAAGGATACATTACAGAAGATCAAAAGGTCCAAAAGTTTGTTGATAGACAAGCCCCTGCAGAGACTGGCCAACAATAAAAGAGAACGGGTACAAAAAGCATCAAGAATGAGAAAAACAATATCACAGCAGAACTTCGAAATCTAATAAGACATGAATACAAGCAACTATATGCCAATAAATTTGAGAACATTAACAATATGGGCAAACTCCTTAAAAAATACAATTTGTCAATACTGATTCATGTAGAAATAGAAAGCCTGAATAGTCCTTTAAAGGAATAATCCTTTAAGTACTTTAAAAATTGAGCAATAGGCCAGGTGCGGTGGCTCATGCCTTTAGTCCCAGCACATTGGGAGGCCGAGGCTGGCAGATCATGAGGTCAGGAGTTCGAGACCAGCCTAGCCAACATGGTGAAACCCCGTCTCTACTAAAAATACAAAAATTAGCCATGCACAGTGGCGGGCACCTGTAATCCTAACTACTCAGGAGGCTGAGGCCAGAGAGCTGCTTGAATCCAGGAGGCAGAGGTTGCAGAGAGCTGAGATCATGCCACTGCACTGCACTCCAGCCTGGGCAACAGAGCCAGACTCCATCTCAAAAACAAAAACAAACAAACAAACAAAAATTGAGCAATAAAAATTTCCCTTAAAGAAAATAGCAAAAGGAAAGGCAAGCTATAGAGTGGAAAAGTATATAATAAACATGACAAAAGACTCATTTCTTGAATGTATAAAATGTAGCCAAAAATCCACAAAACACTGAACCAGCACTTCATAGCAAAAAAAATCCAAATGGCTAATAAGCGTTTGAAAAACTACTCAACCTCATTAGTAAACTAGTACAATACCACTACACATCAGATTGTCAAAAATGTCTAACACTAGTAAATGACAGCAAGTATACAGAGTTGTGTAAACTATCAGACACTTCTGATGGGAGTGTAAACTGGCACACCTGTTTTGGAAAGAAGAAGAAAATGCATATATCTGTGACCCAGAAATACCACCCATAGGTTTATACCACGCAGTGTGCACCACTGGAGCTTCTGTGCACCAGAACAAAAGCATGAGAATGTGCAGAGTAGCATTGTTCATATTATTGCAAAACTGGGAAAACCTGTATGTCCAAGAATTTCATAAATAAATTATGGCATATCCATACTAGTGAATATACGAAACCATGAAAAGGAGTAAAGTGTAGTATATACAACAACATGGTTGAGTCAGAAAGATAAGGTTGAGTGAAATCAGCCAAACAAATTTTAAATATATCATTTAATTAACCTTAAATTAAAAACAGCTTACCCTAAACCATATTTTAACAGTTGCATAATTACATAGTAAAATTTTAAAGAAAAACAAAGAAGAGACTACCGTGAAAAACAGAATAGCAGTTACCCCTGGGGGATGGAGAGGGTTACGATTGGAAAGCATCTCATGGGAGACCTCCTATGTGCTGGTAATGGTTCATGTCTTGGCCTGGGAGGGTAGCAATTATGGGTAATTTACTTTCCAGTAATTTGTTAAGCTGATAATTTTCATTCTTTACACTTTTTGCATGTTGCTTATGTTTTACATATATACACACACACACACACATACACACACACACACACACACATATATATATACATATACACACACACAAACACATAAGAAAGACTCCAGGCCTAGATGGTTTTACAGACAAATCCTACAAAACTTTCAAGGAACGATTCTAATCTTTTACAAACATTTCCATGAATAAAAAAGATGAACAACTTCTTTCCTCATTCTGTGAGGCCACTGCAACCTTGATACCAAAAGTAGGCAAGGAGGACAGAATAAGAAAGAAAAAAATATTGATCAATCTCACTCATGAAGATGGATGCCAAATTACTAGCAAATTACAGTAAATAACAAAAGATACATTTGGACCAAGTTGGATTTATTCCAGAAACTAAAGGTGGTTTAATATTAGTAAACCTATAAAGGTAAATAGTCATATTAGCAAGTGAAAGAGGAAAAACCATATGATCATGTCTATAAATGGAGAAAAAGTGTTGATAAAGCCCAATACCCAGGCATGAGAAAAACTCAGCAGCAACAAAAAGAAAATTAGCAAATGAGGGATAAGAGAGAATTTCACTAACCTATAGCAAACAGCATTTTAAAACCTTTTTATCTTGAAACAATTTCAAGCCTACAGAAGATTTCAAATAAAATTGAACTAATTCCTGAGTAAGCTTCACCTGGTTTACTGGTTTTAACATTTTGCCTCTCGGCGGGGGTGTGTGTGTGTGTGTATGTTTGGAAACAGAGAAGTTATAGACATATAACCTGTGCAGCATAGCAAGACCCCATCTCTTAAAAAATTGTTTTTTAGTTAGCTGGGCACAGTAGTACACACCTGTAGTCCCAGCTACTCGAGAGGCTGAAGCAGGATAATTGCTTGAGCCCAGGAATTTGAGGTTGCAGTAGCTATGAAAGCACCACTGCACCCCAGCCTGGGTGACAGAGTAAGACCTCATCTCTTAAAAAAAAAAAAAAAAAGTTATCGGCCAGATGTGCACTGGCTCACACCTGTAATCCCATCACTTTGGGAGGCTGAGACAGGCAGACCACTTTAAGTTAGGAGTTCGACATCAGCCTGGCCAACATGGTGAAAACCCATCTCTGCTAAAAATACAAAAAATTAGCCAGGTGTGGTAGTGGGTGCCTGTAATCCCAGCTATTTAGGAGGGTGAGGCAGGATAATCGCTTGAACCCGGGAGGTGGAGGTTGCAGTGAGTTGAGATCGCGCCGTTGCACTCCAGTCTGGGTGACAGAGCAAAACTCTGTCTCAAAAAACAAAAAAAGAGAAAAAGTTATAGAGATGACCCTTTACCCCCAAATACTGTACTTCGGTCTGTATCTTCTAAGAACGAGAATATTCTCTTACATAACCACATTCTAGAAATTTAACATTGATACAATGCTAATTAAAATACACAACCCAAATTCAAATTATATCAGTTGTCCCAGTAATGACCTTTATCGTAGCTTTTTTTTCTGATCTAGAATCCAATTCAGGACCACGCATTAATTGTCATCTCTTAGCCTTCCTTATTTCATGATATTAACATTTTTCAGGAGTAAAGGTCAGTTGTTCAGTAGAATGTTTCTAAATTTGGACTTACCAAATTGTTTCCTCGTGATTAGAATCATTTATGTATTTTTGGCAAGAATATTGCATGAGTGGTGCTATATCATTTTTAGATCATCACGTCATGGGACACATGATGTCAGTTTATCACATTATTCATACTATTAACTTGACTTATTTGTTAAATAGTGCAAATATCATTCATAAAGGGGAAATGTTAGAAGCATCTACAGACCAGGCAGGGTGGCCAACACCTATGGGCCCAGCACTTGAGAGGCCAAGGTGGGCGGATCTCTTGAGCCCAGGAGTTTGAGACCAGCAACATAGTGAAACCCCATCTCTACAAAAAATGCAAAAATTAACGAGGCATAGTGGTGCATGTCTGTAGTCCCAGCTACTCAGCAGGCTGAGGCAGGAGGCTCCCTGGAACTCAGGAGTTCGAGGCTTCATTGAGCCATGAACGTGCCACTGTACTCCAGCCTAGGTGACAAAGCAAGACCCTGTCTCAACATAAATAAACAAAATAAAATAAAATCAGGAATAAGATAAAAGGTCATGTCCTGCACAGTAAGACTAGGAAGATGTAACTTGTCAATACTGAGTCAAGTAGAAACACAAAGCCTGAATAGTCCTCTTAACTACCACACACTGAGCAATAACAATTTCCCTTAAAGAAAAGACAAAATGGCCGGGCCCGGTGGCTCACGCCTGTAATCCCAGCACTTTGGGAGGCCGAGGCGGGCGGATCACAAGGTCAGGAGATCGAGACCATGGTGAAACCCCGTCTCTACTAAAAATACAAAAAGTTAGCCGGGCGAGGTGGCCGGCGCCTGTAGTCCCAGCTACTCAGGAGGCTGAGACAGGAGAATGGCGTGAACCCGGGAGGCGGAGCTTGCAGTGAGCCGAGATCAGGCCACTGCACTCCAGCCTGGGCGACAGAGGGAGACTCCATCTCAAAAAAAAAAAAAAAAAAAAAAAAGACAAGAAAAACAGCAAAAGAGGCCGGGTGCAGCGGCTCATGCGTGTAATCTCAGCACTTTGGGAGGCCGAGGCAGATGGATCACCTGAGTTCAGGCGTTTGAGACCAGCCTGGCCAGCATGGTGAAACCCCCGTCTCTACTAAAAATAAAAAAAATTAGCCGGGCGTGGTGGTGCATGCCTGTAATCCCAGAGGCTGCAGAATTGTTTGAACCCTGTAGGCGGAGGTTGCAGTGACCCGAGATCGCGCCATTGCACTCAAGCCTGGAGGACAGAGCAAAATTCCGTCTCAAAAAAAAAAAGAAAAAAGAACAAAAAGATGGCAAAAGAAAAACAAGTTGAAAGTTTTAGGATGGAAAAGGAAGAAATAAAACTACTATTATTTACATATATAATTGTCTACATAGAACTCTGAAGAACATGTAGTCAAATTATTAGAAAAATACGAGTATTTGGAAGGTAGTGCATACAAGAATCAGAACACAAAAATGAATTGCATTTGTACATACTGGGAATATTTAGATGATATAATTAAACATTTGCAATAGAATAAAAGAAGATTGGATACCTAGGAATAAACAAGCACCACCTAGAAGGAAAATGATAGAATGTTGTTAAAAGACTAATAAAGATGACCTCAATAAATGGAAATATTTACTATATTCATGGATAGACACTTTTACTTCCTCCCTCAAATTCCCACAGCATTCTCTTTTATTAGGACATTCCAAGCCTATTTTTTCCTTAGACCCATGCCCTGACGACTTTGAATTAGAGTCATTTGTGTTTTTCTGCTAGTACCTCCTAATGTAGTTGGGTGCATAATTGTTGCTCATAAATTTTCATTGACTCCACAAATTATCTAATGGTTGTTCATCCAGATAAATAGGGAGGGCATAAATGGCCAAGGGAAGGGCACAAGCAAAGGCATGGAGGTGCAACTGTATATAGAATGCTCAGGAAGCAATGCAGAGAACAGCTGTCTGGCCAGAACAAATAAACAATCTGTGAAGGAGAAGAAGGGGAGTACCCTGAGGAAGTGGACGGGGTCCAGCTGAGCAGAGACTTGAATGCTGGGGTAAGGCGTGTGACCTGTATCCTAAAGAGAGAGAGAATGTTTCAAGCTGGGAAGGGAAAAGTGCAAAATGGGATTTGTAGAAAGACATAAAAGGGTAAAAATGGGAAGGACCCCAATAGATGGCCCATGTTGCTACTTGTTTCTTCCAAGCTCTGCATGCTTGTAAAAGATTATGTCCACCAAACAAACTGCACTCTTAATTAATTCAATAGTTAGTTGGTTTTCCTGACTTTTATTACTCAAACTCTCAGAACTGTCACTGTTTCTAACTTGCCTGAACTGCTCAGTGTAAATGGGTACTAACAACTGATATAAATAAAACGTGATAGAGTGTGACGTGGGTGGGGAGTGGGGACCTAGTTTAGGCAGGATGGTCCGGGAAGGCATTCCTGGGAAGGTGACCTTTGAGCAGAGAGCCACTTGAGGCTCTAGAGGGAGAGTATGCTGGCAGAACAAATAGAGCATGCAAAGGCCCTGAGTGGGAATGGGTTTGGTGTGTCTGTGCATTGTCAGCACGTCGGCAAGAGTGGTGGGAGGAGGTGAGGTCAGACTGGGGAGTAGGGCCTGGACTGTGAAGGCGCCGTAAGCCCAGGCAAGAGTCTGGACTCTATCCTGTGTCCAGTGGGAAGCCACTGGAGAGTTGAAACTCACTTGTCGACCAGGTGCAGTGGCTCACCCCTGTAATCTCAGCACTTTGGGAGTCTGAGGCAGGAAGATCATGAGGTCAGGAGTTCGAGACCACCCTGGCCAACATGGTAAAACCCTGTCTCTACTAAAAATACAAAAAATTAGCTGGGCGTGGTGGCAGCTGCCTGTAATCCCAACTATTTAGGAGGCTGAGGCAAGAGAATTGCTTGAACCCAGGAGGTGGAGGTTGCAGTGAGTCGAGATTGCGCCACTGCACTCTATCCAGCCTAGACAACGTGTGAGACTCTGTCTCAAAAAAAAAAGAAACTCACTTGTCCTGCACAGCCTGATCCTAGGTAAAATGTGTGATTCTCTTTGGGCTTTTTGAAATATCATAAATAGCTCAAAGACACGTGTTAATCGCTGTCATCACAGACTCCTAGGAATCCAGACCCAGCAGGAGCTGTGATACAGTTTGGATGTTTGTCCCTCCAGTTCGCATGTGGAAATGTGATCCCCAGTGTTGGAGGTGGGGCCTGATGGGAGGTGTCTGGGTCATGGGGGCAGCTCATGAATGGCTTGGTGCCCTCCTTGTGATAATGAGTTCACCTAAGATCTGACTGTTGAAAAGAGTCTGGGACACCTCCCCGCCGCCTGCTTTCTCCCTCTCTTGCCATGTGGCACACCTGATCCCCCGCTTCATCGTCTGCATAATTGGAAGCTCCCTGCAGTCCTCGCCAGAAGCAGAGCTTCTTTTGCCGCCTGCAGAACTGTGAGCCAAACAAACCTCTTTTCTTCATAAATACCCAGTCTTACATGTTCCTATATAGCAATGCAAAATGGACTAACACACCCAGGAGCCACTGATCAGAACTTCTCACACTTTAGTGTTACAACACAGGTTCTGACGCAGTGAGTCTGAAGTGGGGCCAGGGAATCTGCATCTCCAACAAGCTCCCAGAGATGCCCAATAAAATACAGGATGGCCAGTTTAATTTGACTTTCAGATAAACAACAAATAATTATTTTTGCTTTTTTCTTTTTAGTTAAAAGTTTTATTTTGACATCATAGTAGATTCACAAGCAGTTACAAGAAATACTACAGTGAAATTCTGTGTATCCTTTACCCTGTTTCTTCCAGTGGTAACATCTTATAAGACTATAGCACACAGTACAATATCACTGCTGTGATATTGGCATCAATACCGTCAAGATACAGAACATTCCTCCATCACAAAGATCTGTTCCCTCCACCACCATTCCCTCCTTAACCCCAGATGGCAATTAACCCGCTCTCCATTTCTATACTTTTCCCATTTTAGGAATGTTACATAAATGGAATCATATGATATGTAACCTTTTCAGCTTGGCTTTTTTCACTCAGTGTAATTCTCTCACAATTCAGTTGGGTTGTTGCATATATTGAGTATTGATCATGTTTTTTGGGGTTTTGTTTCTTTGTTTGTTTTTTCTTTTTTTTTTTTTTTTTTTTTTTTGAGACAAGGTCTGGCTCTTTCACCCAGGCTGGAGTGCAGTGACATGATCATATCTCACTGCAACCCTGAAGCCTCCACTTCCTGGGCTCAAGCAATCCTCCTGCGTCAGTCTTCCTAAATAGCTGGAACTACAGGTGCATGCCATCACACCCAGCTAATTTTTGTATATTTTTTATGTAGAGGTGAGGTTTTGCTATGTTGCCCAGGTTGGTCTTGAACCCCTGAGCTCAAGTGATCCACCTACCCCAACGTCCCAGACTTCAGGAATTACAGGTGTGAGTCACTGTGCCTGGCCTCAATTGTATGTTCCTTCTTTCTTTTTTTAAATTTATATGTATTTGTTTATTTACTTTATTTATTTTTTTGAGACAGAGTCTCGTTCTGTCACCCAGGCTGGAGTGCAATGGCATGATATCGGCTCACTGAAACCTCCGCCTTCTGGGTTCAAGAAATTCTCCTGCCTCAGCCTCCCAAGTAACTGGGACTACAGGCACACACCACCACACCTGGGTAATTTTTTATATTTTTAGTAGAAATGGGTTTTTGCCATGTTGGCAAGGCTGGTCTGGAACTCTTGACCTCAGTTAATCTGCCTGTCTCAGCCTTCCAAAGAGCTGGGATTACAGGCATGAACCACCTTGCCTGGCCTCTTTTTTTTTTTTTTTTTTTTCCCCAATAGAGACGAGATCTCATGATGTTGTCCAGTCTGGTCTCAAACTCCTGAGCTCAAGTGATCCTTTCACTTCAGCCTCCTAAAGTGCCAGGATTACAGGCGTGAGCCACCACTCCCGCCTCTGTGTTCTTTCTTATTGCCGAATAGTATTCTGTGGTATGGATGCACTACAGTTTACATAACCATTCACTCACTGAAAGCCAGTGGGTTGTTTCGAGTTTGGGGCTATTACAAATTAAGCTGTTACAAACATTTGTGTACTTATTTTCGGGTGAATTTAAGTAAGTCTCTATTTCTCTGGCATAAAGGGCCAGGAGTGCAGTTGCTGAGTCATTAGGGAGTTGCATGTTTAGCCATATAAGAAACTGTCAATCTATTTTCACAAATTTTTGGTGTAAGTAAAATATTGCATGGGATCTACTTACACTGAAAAATTAGCTGTTTATCTGCAGTTTGAACTTTACTGGGCATTCTGTATTTTACTTGCTAAATCTGACTTCCCTCCTCCTAGGTGATACCGATGCTACTTGTTTGCCAATTGCATTTTCAATAGCAAGGCTCTAATCTAGCTCATGTTCATAATTATGGAAAAATCTCAAGCACAAAAGTAGATAAAAATAGGCCGGGTGCGGTGGCTCAAGCCTGTAATCCCAGCACTTTGGGAGGCTGAGACGGGCAGATCACGAGGTCAGGAGATCGAGACCATCCTGGCTAACACAGTGAAACCTCGTCTCTACTAAAAAATACAAAAAGCTAGCCGGGCGAGGTGGCGGGCGCCTGTAGTCCCAGCTACTCGGGAGGCTGAGGCAGGAGAATGGCATAAACCCGGGAGGCGGAGCTTGCAGTGAGCTGAGATCCGGCCACTACACTCCAGCCCGTGCAACAGAGCGAGACTCCGTCTCAAAAAAAAAAAAAAAAAAATAGATAAAAATAATATGATGAACTTTCCTCAGCCCAGATTCTAGAAGTATCAAGAGTTTTCCCTCTTGCTTCACTCATCCCTTTTCCCTGAAGTGTTTTAAAGCAAATCCTGGACATTTTGTCATTTCAACCTCTGCCCCCCGCCCCCCGCCCCCCGCCCCATGTCAGTATGCAATTCTAAAACCAGGGACATTTTCTGACATAACCATAATGCCAGGATCACATTAATAATAACTCCTGTGTCACCTGATTCCTAATTCATGTTAAATGGTTCCTGGTTGCCGCATACGTGCCACTTTTTGTTTGCCTCAAAGTCCAGATGGGGTCCACATCTTGTATTTGATTGATGTTTCTTTTTTCTTTTTTCTTTCTTTTTTTTTTTTTTTTGAGGCGGAGTCTTCACTCTGTCGCCCAGGCTGGAGTGCAGTGGCACCACCTCGGCTCACTGCAAGCTCCGCCTCCCGGGTTTGCGCCATTCTCCTGCCTCAGCCTCCCGAGTAGCTGGGACTACAGGCGCCCGCCACCGCGCCCGGCTAATTTTTTTTTGTATTTTAGTAGAGACAGGGTTTCACCGTGTTAGCCAGGATAGTCTCGATCTCCTGACCTCGTGATCCGCCCGCCTCGGCCTCCCAAAGTGCAGGGATTACAGGCATGAGCCACCGCGCCCGGCCTATTTTTTCTTATTATAAGTAGAGATGGGGTCTCACTATGTTGCCCAGGCTGGTCTCAAACTCTTGGGCTCAAGGGATCCTCCTGCCTCAGCCTCCCAAAGTGCTGGGATTACAAGCATAAGCCACCACACCTGGCCAATCTGTTTCTTGTTAAGTAACCACATCCAGTACTACTGTGCAGGTGCCATCCCAGAGCACTTACCTGCACAGACAGGCCTTAGAGGCTCTTTATTGTGTTGTAACCAGGCTTGGAGTGATTATGCTGATGCCTTATGAACATTAGCCCCATTTATAGGGGATCTTGCCCCATTGCACAGATGAGGTCGCTGAGGCTCAGGAATATGACTTCCCAGAGGACCTGTGCAGTGTGTCCAGGACCCGAATGGGAGCCGAGACCTGGGTGTGGCCTTGGGGCCTTGCTCTCACTTCACTGACCTGCAGCTCCTGAGGTTTGGTGCTGATTTGCATCAGCTTCTACTCGTTACCAGGATTATATTCCGTGCCAGGCACAGAGAGGTATCAGTAGGCGAGTGATGTGAGAACAAGGAAGGGACAAGCTAGCTAATGATTTAATGAAGTACATATATTGCATTGAGATTGGGAGATGTCTGGCCTTGCCACAGAGTCCAGGAAGTCCTTCTCAGAGGGGCTGGGCTGCCCCAGGCAGTTTCAGATGTCCCAGAGGGAGTGACACTGCAGGCAGGGTCCCTCCCTCTTGCCTGTTGTGACCCAGGGTGAGCTGGTTAGAGGGAGGCTGGAGGTGAGTTTTGCAACCTGCAGACTTGGCAACCAGGGACTGTACCCAGGGAAACAAAGGCAGCAGGGGAAGGCTGGGGAGAGGCCAGGACTGTGCTCCTGAACCTGGGGCCCAGCCTGCCGCAGAGTCACTCCAGGGAGGGGGTGAAGAAGGTGGACTTTGCTGTGAGGTGTGGAGGGTGGGGAGGAATGAAAGCAACGGCAGGCAGAGTCCCTGGGGGTCAGCCCTGGAACCCTGCTGGGAGTAGACAGGCCAGAGGGGACATGGGCCTCAGGGCGTAATGGACACCGTGGCCTTCAGGTGCCTGGGAGAGGCACTTCACTGCCATGCTTTTCAAGGCCAGCCTTAGCCAGCACAGTGGCTTACACCTGTAATCCTGGCACTTTGGGAGGCCAAGATGGGAAGATCACTTAAGATCAGGAATGTGAGACTAGCCTGGACAATATAGTGAAACCCCATCGCTATTTAAGAAAAAGAAAAAAAAAAAAAAAAAAAAAACAGGCCACACTCAGTGGCTCACACCCGTAATCCCAGCACTTTGGGAGGCCAAGGCAGGAGATCACTTGAGGTCAGGCATTCGAGACTAGCCTGGCCAACACAGCGAAACCCGGTCTTTACCAAAAATAAAAAATCAGGTAGGTGTGGTGGCACATACCTGTAGTCCCAGCTACCTGGGAGGCTGAGGCAGGAGAATCACTTGAACCTGGGAGGCAGACGTTGCAGTGAACCAAGATCGCACCATTGCACTCCAGCCTGAGCGATAGAGCAAGACTGTCTCAAAAAACAAACAAACAAAAAACTAAGGCCAACCTGACCCTTCTCAAGCTGATGTGTGTCCACATCACTCCGATGCTCAGATGCCTTCCAGGACTCCCCATTGCCTATAGACAAGGTTCTGCCTATTTCATCAAAGCCCTCTACGCCCTGTCCTAGCCAACTGTTTGGAACCAGAGCCTTCCATAGCACATATCTGTTCCATCCACACAAATTCCCCTTCTAGAAAGACAGGGTGTGGGCTAGTCTGATGTTTTGGAAGTCTCTTCCAGTTCTAGGAGTTTGTCCAGCCTGGAAAAGAACATACTCAAGGAGTCGGTCCTTGATGATAACCATGGTGTGAGGACAGCAAGAGCAGACCAGGCCGTAAGAGGAAACATTCCCAGTCCTGGCTCTGCTGTCCTTAGTACATGATTGTCAACCTCTCTGAGCCCCAGCCCTCTGCACTTGTAAATGGGGAATTCTTGTACTACATCCTGGGGTGGTTGGGAGGTAAATCAAATAATATGAGCAAAGCACCTGGCACTGGGCCTGGCACATATATGACTCCCTAGATTATGGTTTCTAAAGAAAAGCTTTTTTTTTTTTTCTTTGAGAGAAGATCTCACTCTGTTGCCCAGGCTGGAGTGCAGTGGCATGATCATGGCTCACTGTAGGCTGGATCTCCCAGGCTCAAGTGATCCTCCTGCCTCAGCGTCCCGAGTAGTTGGGACCACAGGTGTACATCCCTACGCTGGACTAATTTTTGTAATTTTTGTAGAGATAGGGCCTGTTGCCCAGGCTGCTCCTGAACTCCTGGCCTCAAGCAATCTGCCTTGGACTCCCAAAGTGCTGAAATTACAGACGTGAGCCACTGTGCCAAGTCAAAAAGCACTTAAAAACCTATTTCTTATAGACACGGGAACATGTCTGATCCAGCTGCGTGTGTTCACCAGTAGGAAAACAATCAAGCCACCAGTTCATTCACGGAGGGCATGCCTGCAGACACTGCTATGTAGGAAAGGATGGGAGTCCCCCAGCAGAACAGTTTGCCCCCCCAGGGAGTATATCCCCTGGCCCCTGAAACATACCGGACAACAATGAAACTGAGTGATGGTAATGAACTGTGACAAGCTTCTCCTGGCTAATGTACTGAGCAAGTACGCTTAGCAAGTACCGGGCCCTGTCTTCAGTGCTTTACTGTGAATGAGGTGCTACTACTGTTGTCATTTTGTAGACAAGGAAACTGAGGCATAGAGAACTGAGGTCACTTGCCCAAGGCTGCCCCGTGGTAAGGGATGTGGCAGGGATTCCACCCCTGGAAGCCAGCGTCTGCCTGCCCGCTTCACCTCTGCTGTGCTGTGTGTCCTCCCTCTGCCCATCCTGCCACCCCTGTCTCCCAGTCTCCACCCTGAGCTGTTGGGATGCTCATTTGAGGTCGTGACTATGATGCTGTTGTAGAAACAGCTGCTCCCTTGAGTGCTGAGGGTTGTGACAGTGGCCTCACAACCTCTGCCTTTCTGGCAATGGAGGTCTGCCCTAGAGCATCCCCAATCCGGTCGCCCCACCTGCCTGGCTCTTCCTGGGTCCTTCTGTCCTGTCTTCCCCCTCTGCCCCAGGGCAGCCCCTTGGAGACTTGGAGATGGTGCCTCTCCAGGCAGAGCAGGCCAAGCCAGGGTTCTGTGGGCTCTGCGAGGGGAGCAGGTGTGTCTCCCCTGATTTAGAGCTTGTACACCCCATCCATCAGAAGCCTGTTTCTGGCTGAGTGCTGGTCTAATGGGCAGAAGGTGGAAATGGCCTCCTGATGATAAATGCCCCTGACAGGCTTTTAGCAGCTCAGTCAATACCCCACCAGGCTGGCTAATGTCCGCTCCTGCCTGTGGTCCTCAATGTAAAACGCTTTTAGAAGCAGAGCAATCTGCCAGCCCAGGGCAGGGCAGGAGAGGTGGGGCAGAGAGGAGGGGTGAGGTGGTATGATCCAGCACCTTCCCTCATCAGCTGAAAAGGAAGAGAAGGCTGAGAAGGAAGAGAAGCTGTCTAGGGCTAGGCCCTCTGAGCCACGCCTAACCCTAAGGCACCTTCCCGGAGTCTGTGGGAGGCAGGAGGTGTGGGTCTGAATGAGGCTCCTGGGCAGCTTGCCTCCCGTCAGCCCGAGGGCAGCCTGAGAGTCAGCTCTTCTGGCTTTTCTTGAGAAACCTCACTGCAGAAATTGGGGCATGGCCCTGGGCCAGAGTCTAGAGATAAAGGCCCTGAGAGCAATCAGTGCGCCACAGTCAAAGACACAGTACTGCTCTTGGCCTTTGACCCAGGAAATGATCCAAGAGAAAGGAAAGGCTGTGTGCAGGAAGGAGACCAGGGCACGGACTCACAGAGCACTGGTGCTCTCCCAGAGCACGGGAAGTACAGCACCAGGCTCACACTTCCCAGCTCTGCCCCTCACCTTTGCAGTGACCCTGGGCAAGTCCCTGCTGCATGCTGGGTTTCCCCAAGTCTGAGGTCCAAGAGAGGGTGCTGGGATCCATTCGCGATGCCTGCCACAGGTGCAGGATAAGACAGTGCAGCTGTGGGCGCCATTCCTGGTCTCTAGAGACCTTCAGGAACTACAGTTTTATAACAGAAGTTTTTGGCTAATCCTGGATGGACCAATTTTTTCAGAAAATCTGTATTTTTGTTTGTAAACACTTTTTTAAATTGCAAAATTTACATAGCTAAAAAAAAAAGACAACGATATTAAAGCCAGCCATTTATTCCACCGTCTAGATATAACCATGATTAACATTTTGGCTCATTCCTTTTAGTTTTTTTTCTCAGTTTTGACATACAAATATACATACGTATACATATAATAATAGCTTCTGTTGCTGAGCATTTATAGTAACACCTGACTGTTGGGCTCTTCATGCATAGTATCTCATTTAACTCTCAACAATCCTGCAAGGAAGAGATTATTATTCATTCACATTTTACAGATGAGGAAAAAGAGGCTTGCAAATTTTGAGCAGGTGCACAACACAGTCAGGTTTTAATTTTCGAAAACTCACCTTGAGGACAGTGTACAGGATGTCCTGGAGGCTAAGCAAGAGGTCACTGGCAGCTGGGCGCAGTGGCTCAAGCCTGTAATCCCAGCACTTTGGGAGGCCAAGGCAGGCAGATCACCTGAGGTCAGGAATTCAAGACCAGCCTGGCCAACATGGCGAAACCCCGTCTCTACTAAAAAATACAAAAATTAGCCGGGCGTGGTGGCGCGCACCTGTAATCCCGGCTACTCAGGAGGCTGAGGCAGGGAGAATGGCTTGAACCTGAGAGGTGGAGGTTGCAGTGAGCTGAGATCGCACCACTACACCCCAGCCTGAGCAACAAGATGAGACTCCATGTCAAAAAAGAAAAAAAAAATGGTTAATGACTTAAGCGTTGGTCCCATGGAGACCTGGGCCAGGGCCTGTAGGTGCAGTGTCCTTCCAAGACCCTAGCTCCAGGTACCGCCCTGCCACGACAGGGCAGGAAGCATGTACCTCTCTCCTCTGTCCTGCTGTGGAGGAGGCAGAGACCGCTTGAAAGAAAGAAAATTTTCACCTGCCTCCATGTACGTCACAAACGAAGGACACAAGTCCACATTCTTTCCCTTTTTTCCATTCTCTTTCTCCCTCTGAATGTGTAGGTGTGTGTACAATTTTTTGTTTTCAGAACCATTTGAGGGTAAGTTACATCCATCTTAGCCTTTTATCCCTAAATACTTCTGTGTTTCCTAAAAATACAAATATTCTCTTACATTACCCTAGTACATTATCAACTTCTATAAGTTTAATGTTGTGATAATACTTTAATCTACCGTTCTTATTCAGATTTGTTAAATAATGTCCTTTGTAGCAGTGTCCCCTCCAGTAGGGGATCCAGTCTAGGGGGAAGATTCTGATCACTTTTTCCTAAGGGGAGAGAGCTGGATTAGCCAGAGTATTTCCAGAGGGAGGCACAGGACCACCTCCTCTGTTTGCAGAGCTGCTAAAATGTGTGTACAGGCCAGGCATGGTGGCCCATACCTGTAATCCCACACTTTAGGAGGGCAAGGTGGGAAGATTGTTTGAGCCCAGGAGTTTGAGACCGGCCTGGGCAACATAGCAAGACCCCATCTCTACAAATAATTTTAAAAATTAGCTGAGCTCTGTGGCACGCCTGTAGTTCTAGCTTGGAACTTGGGAGGGTGAGGCGGGAAGATTGTTTTACCCTGAGTTCGAGGCTACAGTGAATCATGATTGCACCACTGCACTCAGCCTGGGCAACAGAGCGAGACCCTGTCTCTTTAAAAAAAAAAAAAAAAAAGTACAGTGTTTTCTACACAGATGGGGAGGTGATGGAGGAAGAGAAGGTTGGGTGTTCCCTGAGTCCACCCTGTTCTTGAAAGTCCCGCTAGAAAAAGTCCTGAGACTATTGATTCTGCAAAGTCAAGGACTGTGTTGTGTGTTCACCTTGCAATCAGCCCCTCCAAGAGTACCTGTCTCCTGGGCACCTCGGGAATATTTGTGGGATGGAGGGATGTTGGCCAGTTTTCTTCTCAGCTGTCTCTTTCACTTAGATATAAAAATGGTTGGGGGAGCATTCTGGTGGGTGGCTTAAGAACCTGGGACTAGATGGTGGATGTGGGCTGCATTGGCAAGCCGAGGGCCTGGGTTCTGGTCCCTCTTCTGCCAGGGCCATGCAATGTGATATGCAAAATGAGTGGATTGGTCGCTGCCAGTCCAAGGTTCTGTGACTGAACTGGTGTGGTTTCTCTATGACCTCAAGAAGTCCAAGTCTGTTGGTGGAGTTGGAAATAGCTTCAGGGCTGTATGGCATGGGCTGGGGGACCTGTATGTCCCTCCCAGCATCTATATAGGATTCTCATTAGGAAAGGGGAAAATGAGGGAAAAGACCCTTCTATGTAATTGAGATAGAATTCACATACCAGAAAATTCGCCATTTTTGTTTTTTTGTATTTTGTTTAAGACAGGGGTCCCCTTCTGCTGCCCAGGCTGGAGTGCAGGGGCACAATCACAGCTCACTGCAGCCTCGACCTCCCAGGCTCAAGCAATCCTCCCACCTCAGTCCTCCAAGTAGCTGGGACTACAGGCGTGCAACACCATGCCTGGCTCTTTATTTATGTATTTATTTTTGAGATGGAGTCTCACTCTGTTGCCCAGGTTGGAGTGTAGTGGCACGATCTCAGCACACCGCAACCTCTGCCTCCCAGGTTCAAGTGATTCTTCTGCCCCAGCCTCCCCATCCACCCACCTCGGCCTCCCAAAGTGCTGGGATTACAACCATGAAACACCATGCCAGGCCTAACTTTTTTATTTTTTGTAGAGACGGGATTATGCCGTGTTGCCATGTTGGAAAATTAACCATTTTTAAGTGTATAGTTCAGTGGATCTTAGTATATTCACAAGGCTATGAATATACTGTGAATAAACTGTCACATTTCAAAATCATTTCATCACTCCAAAAAGACACCCCTCACCCATTAGCAGTCACTCCCTATTGCCCCTTCTCCCAAGCCCGAGGCAACCGGAATCTGCCTTCTGTCTCCATGAATGTATTGTTCTGCATTTTTCATATGTGTTACTTAGGGTTCCGGATACCAGGTACCAGGGGGATGCATTAATGTGCTCAGGCAATGAAACCACATCTGGAACATCATCTAAGTGGAATCACACAACGTGTGGCCTTTTGTGCCTGGCCTCTTCTTCTAGTGTTTTCCAGGTTCATCCATGCTGTAGCAAGGACCAGGACTTCGTTCCTCTTTTTGGGGACAGTGGTATTCCGCTGCGTGAATGTACTGCATTTTGTATGTCCATCCTTCACTTGATGGGCATTTGGGTTGTTTCCACTTTTTGATATTATGAAGAATACTGTTGTGAACATTGGTGAACCAGTTTCTTTTCTTTTTTTTTTTTTTTTTTTTTTTTTTTTTTGAGACATAGTTTCACTCTTGTCACCCAGGCTGGAGTGCAATGGTGCAATCACAGCTCACTGCAACCTCCGCCTCCCAGGTTCAAGTGATTCTTCTGCCTCAGCCTCCTGAGTAGCTGGGATTACAGGTGCACGCCACCACGCCCCGCTACTTTTTGTGTTTTTAGTAGAGACGGGGTTTCACCATGTTGGCCAGGCTGGTCTTGAACTCCTGACCACAGGTGATCCACCCACCTTGGCCTCCCAAAGTGCTGGGATTAGGTGAGCCAGTTTCTTGTAGACTTATCTTTTCATTTTCCGTGGGGATAGACCTAGGAGTGAAATTGCTGGGTCATGTGGGAATTCCTTTTAACCTTTTGAGGAACTGCCAGACTATTTTCCAAAAGAGCTGCACCATTTTACATGCCCGCCAGCAGTGTATGAGGGGAAATGCCCTTTTATTGAACATCTGCCATGTGCTAGCTACTCCCTCCCATGATCCTCACACCAGCCTGTGAAATACCTGTGATTGCTCCCTTTTACTGAGGAGGACACCAGAGCTCAGAGAAGTGAAGTAACTCCCCCGGATCACACAGGGAATAAGAAGTAAGGCCTAGATTCACACCCAGCTCTGTCCCTTACATGTTCCTGTTGACTGGTTGCTGACTGACTACATGACTGTCCAGATGCTAATGTGGAATCCACCTCCTCCCCAACCCTTCTGGGCACTGTCTTGCAGACAGGGAAGTTGGACCCCCACTACCCAAAGGTCTGCGGGCACAGAGGGAACGTTCTGGATGTCAAGTGGAACCCTTTTGATGATTTTGAGATCGCCTCCTGTTCTGAAGACGCCACAGTGAGTGTCAGCCCCTCCTGAAGAGTGGGATTGGGGTGGGTGGGGTGGAACGGTACCTGTTCTTGGCTCTGGTGCCCCTGACTCCATCGCGGAGTTGAGGTCACTGTGTGGGGAGGTGTTAAGTTAGGTAGAGGAGGAGACATTCTAGGTGCTGTAGGACTATGGGCCTTAGTTCCCCGCCTATAAAATGGGCATAATAGCTCCACCCAGCTAATAAAGCCCAGTGAAAATGTGTATTCCGATGGGAAAGCCCATCCTTTTGGGGGGCTATAAAAGGCTACAAGGGGCATTTTTATGGTGATCAGAAAAGATGTTCCACTTAATCCCACAGTGAAGAAGCGAGCTGTAAAAGGCTGTGAGGGCCTTGGATGAATGTGGACACTAAAACCACTCCAGCAGCTTCAGTCTCACTCACTTTTTTGAGCCTGTGTTCTGTACCAGGGTTATCATTCCTACCCCAACAATGTGCAGTGTTACTTATTTATAGTTCATTTCGTACCCACTTTTAAAATATGATGGATATGGCTTAAGACAAGAACCACAGATGTGCCAGGTTCAGTGGCTCACACCTGTAATCCCAGCACTTTGGGAGGCTGAGGTGGGAGAATCACTTGAGGCCAGGAGTTGGAGACTAGCCTAGGCAACATAGTGAGACCCTGTCTCTACTAAAAAATTAAAAATCACAGATATGATCAGATGATTAAAATAAAGATAAAAGTCATTATCACCATTTATTGTGAGCCACCGTATTCCTCACTGTCACCATACTCATCGTCTCACAGTCTCCCCAGCAACCCCACAAGGTAGGACATTTTTCTAATGGAGAAGCTGAGGATCAGAGAGGTACAGCAACTTGCCTAATGTTTCACAGCCTGTGGGAGGCAGAGCCAGACTTCAGACTGAGGCCTGATTCCAGAGCCCATTCTCTTTCCAATGTGCCATGACACATCTTTAAAGAGCAGCAGCCACAGATGGAGAAAGTGAGGAAATACTAGAAATGATGGCTAAGGAGGGTTGCAGCAGCCAAGCTCCTAGCTTAGCTAAGAGCTCCCTGGCAGCCAAGGCAAAATGGGCAATAGAATGTATTGCAAAACCTTCAGTTAGATCAAAAGAAGCAGACCAGTTCATCAGGAAAGGAAAGCAGAAAATTCAAAGAGGATTTGTGTCGGTTTCCATATAGCAGATGCTGAGGAACATAAAGGACAGGGTCTGCCGAGGTGATTTTACCAAAGGGACAGTCAGGTCCTGTGAGAATTGGCCCTGTCCCTAGGGAGTACAGGGCCTCTGGCAGGATGTCAGATATCTGAAACTGTCCCCACTTTTGTAATACCTGCCTTTTCAGAACTGCTTTGAAGGCTCCCATCAAGATCTTTCTTAAATCTCTTGCTAGCCTCATTGCCTGCCACTATCCCTTCCCTGATGCCCCAGGGCAGGACATAACTGTTGGGGGACTGAAGAAGGAAGGGGCTTTTCTCCCCGAAGCTATGCCCACAGTGAATTTATGGAGTGAATTCATTCGTGTTCCTCCCTGCGTTCAGGGCCTGGAGGGCACGGTCGCTCCTCTAGCACTGGGGAGTCTTCTCTGCTTCAGTGTTGCGGGTGGTACCTGCATCTTCCAAACACACCTGTTCACAGTGTGTCTTCCTCCTGGGGTTCTATGTGGTGAGAGCCCTCACCACACCGAAGTATCTGGAACCTGGCACTACTCTCGTGGGGTTGGCTTCCTGGTTTTAAATCCAAGATGACCAGGAAAGAAATATTTGCTGAATTGAAAGCAAAGTTGTCTACCTGAAAAACCTGTATAACTCTAAGGGAAACAGTGCGTAAAATCAACTACGGGCCAGAGAACCTTGCAGGACCAATAAGGAAGGTCAAGTCAGCAGCATCCCAGGCTCGCCTTGTACTCCATTTGTATACCTCTGTGACAGGGAGCTTACTCTCCGCCATGGCAGCCCCCTCCATCTTCAGACAACATGACTCTGGAAGGAAGTCCCAGTGCCTCTCCTCAGGCCCTCACCATGAAATACAGGCCTCTGACCCCATCCAGTCCAGCCTCTTGACCTTCAGAGTTTCCTCTTGCAGGCCATCCAGGGTGCACCTGCAAAGCAAGAAGTTTGTCCCTGCCCTGCTCCAGAGACCTCGCTGGCTCCCTAGTGCCCTGAGGATGCAGCCTAAACCCTTCATCCTGGCATTTGAGGCTCTACCCTGGGCCTTTGGGACAAGAAGCATGTAGAATACTGTACTGTGGGGGATATCCTAGCTTAGGAGGCCTGAAACCCAGCCACCTGCCCACCACCTCAGGCCAGCAGAATGACAAAGATCTCTCAAGGGCATATTTGGAGGCCTAGACTCATCCCTGGTCAGCACTGACCCCTGCTCGGGCTGGAGGAGCTTGGGGAAGCCCCTGTCCCTCTGGGGACCCTCAGCTGCCCCTCCACTGCCCCTCAGTGCCCATAGCCACTGAGTGGGAGGTGGCCATGGAGAGAGCTCCCTTGGTCCTTCTGCTGGTCACTGCCAGATCTGTGGCTTAGGCTGGTGACGGTGCCAAGGTGCCCTGGCTGATGCTCCCTTGGGCCACGTCTCCCCTGCCAGATTAAGATCTGGAGCATCCCCAAGCAGCTGCTGACCAGGAACCTCACGGCCTGCAGGAAGGAGCTCGTGGGCCACGCACGCAGAGTGGGCCTGGTGGAGTGGCACCCCACGGCCGCCGACATCCTCTTCAGTGCCGGCTATGACTACAAGGTGAGTCTGGGTGTTCTTCTTCTGGGGCAGCCCCTACAAATTCCCACGAACTGGAATACCACAGAAATTTATTCTGTCACAATTCTGGAGACCAGAGATCGAAAACCAAGGTTTTGGGAGAGCCAGCTCCCTCCAGATGCCCTAGGGAAGAATCCTTCTGTGCCTCTCCCAGCTTCTGGTGGCTCCAGGCATCCTCGGCTGATAGCTGCGTCACTCCAGGCTCTGCTTCTGTCTTCACACGGCCTTCTCTCTGTGTGTCCGTCTTCCTTATAGGAAGAGGAGAGCACCTGTCATTGGATCTAGGGCCCACCTAATCCATTACGATCTCATCTTAACTAATTTCAGCTGCGAAGACCCCATTTCCAAATAAGGTCACATTCTGAGGTTCTAGGTGGACATGAGTTTTCTGGGGACCCTGTTCGACTCATTACAGTTTGCCTGGAGGTGATGGGATGGCACTGCCCTCCCCTCACCCTGCTCCACTGACAACCAAGCATGCAGGTGGTAGGCTCTGTAGATGGGGACCCGCAGCACAGGAGACCTCGGTTCTCTTCCGACTCAGTCTCTGACCGGCAGTATAGCCTGGGGAAGTGCCTTGACTTCTCTAGGCCTCAGTTTCCCAATCTGTACACAAATGGAATTGGTGGCACCATAGCTATGGCCTTTCAGTTCTTTCCTTTTGACACTACAGGGATTTACAGAGGCACCTCGGGACCCTCTGTGATGGATAAAAGGAAGGTGGGGGCCGAACATGGTGGCTCACACCTGTAATCCCAACAGTTTGAGAGGCTGAGGTGGGAGGATCACTTGAGCCCAAAAGTTTGAGACCAGCCAACATAGTGAGACCCTGTTTCTACAAAAAAATAGAAAAAATTAGCCAGGTGTGGTAGCATGTGCCAGTAGTCCCAGCTACTCAGGAGGCTGAGGTGGGAGGATCACTTGAGCCCAGGAGGTTGATGCTACAGTGAGCCATGATCATGCCACTGCACTGCAGCCTGGGCAACCCTGTCTCAAAAATAAATAACTAAAGTGGTTGTGGGGAGCACTGAGGGAACCTGGGCCCTTACTCTTCCGATCCGAAGTGCTTTCCCATCTGTTTGTACAGGGTGTCTGCAGAGCTGCTGCACGTGTTTGTGCTGGTTGTTCTATACACAACTTCAGGGGGCACTAATCACATCCTAGGCTATAGGAATGGATTGCCCTGGAGCTCTGCATGCACAGCCTGTGCAGCTAAACATACAGCCCTGTTGGTGTGTGGGAGGTGCAAACTGTTGCTAATAACTAAAACTGCCTGGATTAGCTGGTTCCCTGGGGTCCTCCCAGCGTGGATATTTTGTTGCTCAGAGGCAGGTGGCGTTTTCCTTTCACCACTAGACAGCCTGGCCCTGGGATTCCCCCTCCTGCCACAAGCAGCTTCAGCCTGCACATCATCCTCCCACCGAGGCTTCTTGGCCAGGCTGCCAGCTGCGCCACCCTCCTGGGGATGCTGTATTTCACTGCATCCTGGCCAGCATGTGACTGTGGGGGCCAGGGGCGGGGTGGCCCCTGTGCTCAGAGTTGGCTCTCTGCCATGCAGGTGATGATCTGGAACCTGGATACAAAGGAGTCTGTCATCACAAGCCCCATGAGGACAATTAGCTGTCACCAAGATGTGATCCTCTCCATGTCCTTTAACACCAACGGCAGCCTGCTGGCCACCACCTGCAAAGACCGCAAGATTCGGGTTATCGACCCCCGAGCAGGCACCGTCCTCCAGGTCAGTGCTGGGCCAGGGGCTGGCTCAGGCTCAGAGGAGCAAGGGACAGAGTGGGGACAGGGGGAGGCTTCAGAGAACAGGACAGTGATGCTGTCAGCGTCTGGGCCACGCCTTCACAGGCAGCATCCCCGTCTGTCCTCTCGGGATTGCCGGAAGGTGGGATATGCCCTTTCCATTTTGTAGGTGTGAAAACTGAGGCCCTTGAGAGATGAAATGACTCACCCCCATGGAGAGCTGGAATCTGAACCTTATCTGACTCCGAAGCTTGTTGGCGTGCCTCAGCCCTGGCCAGGGGTCAGGAGAGCCGAGCACACCACTGTTTAGCCACTGTGCAGCCTTGGGCAAGCACTTCCTGCTCTGGACCTCTGTTTTCTCATTTGCAACAACGGGCTGTTAGTCCTTCCTCTCCGAGGATTAGATAAGACAGGCCAGGTGGCAGTGCCCACCCTTGTAGGGGTGCCTGATACTTTTTCAGCAAGAACAGGGAGCTGGGCAGAAGTTTGCTTCTGTTCTTGCTCAGAAAAATAACTCTTAACAAAGACAGCCAGGAGAGACTCCATGTGGATGACAGGGATCCAGGTGGTGCCCCTGGAAGAATCTCCAGGCAGAGCTGGGGTGAGAAAGGGAGGCCTTCCAGGTAGAGCGGCGGCATAAGCAAAGCAGGGAGGCCAGAAACCCTAGCTGCCCCCTGGCATCCCCTCCAGTGTTTCTCTAATACCCACTGCACATGTCCCTCCAGGAGGCCAACTACAAAGGGCACCGGGCCAGCAAGGTGCTGTTTCTGGGGAATCTGAAGAAGCTGATGTCCACGGGCACATCCCGATGGAACAACCGGCAGGTGGCCCTGTGGGACCAGGTGAGGGCTGCACCCCATCCCTCACCATCACCCCTCAGCTGAGAGCCAGCGTCATTCATTCATGCATGCATTCATTCAGACACCCATTTATGTCTCACACATTCAGTGTAGACTGCCAGGTGCCAGGGATCCGGGGATGAATAGCAGGGAGATGCCGACAGCCCCGGGCGAACCCAGACCCTGTGCATCTTGCCACTCTAGGGAGATGGGTCAGGATCCAGGGGATGCCCTGGGCTAGAGGAGGGGAGGTAGCTAAGTCTGGGACCACGACTAGGAGGAAGGGAGAAGGAGAGGGCCATCTGGGCAGAGGGGGCACCTGGAGCAAATGTGGTACTAACGGGTATGGGAAGATTTCATCAGGACAGCTGAGGGTGGAGCGGGGCGAGGTGAGGGCCAAGCTGGCAGTAGTGTTTTGAGGGAGCATTTGACAGGGGTTTCAAAGACTTGACAAATCACACTTTCTCTCTGAGTCTCCTTCATCTATTAAAATAAATTTTAAAAAACAGGTAAGGGAAGATTGGAATGAGATCGGGTGTGTCAAAAGTGATTTGTTATGGCCAGGCATGGTGGTACATGCATGTAATCCCTGCACTTCGGAAGGCCATGGTGGGAGGATCGCTTGAGGCCAGGAATTCGAGACCAGCCTGAGCTACACAGCAAGACCCCCATCTCTGCAGAAAATCAGCTGGGTGCAGTAGTGCACGTCTATAATCCCAGCTACTTGGGAGGCTGAGGCGAGAGGATCGCTTGAGCCAAAGAGTTTGAGGCTGCAGTGAGCTGTGATCGCACCACTGCACTCCAGCCTGGGTGACAGAGTTAGATCTTGTCTCAAAAAAAAAAAAAAAAAGTGATTTGTTAAGGGCAGAAAGCTCACAAAATAGGTGGCAGCAGCATTTTAGTGCCTTTAAGATGTCATCTCCACCAGAGAGTAGCCCACACATTGGAACCCAAGAACCAGGGACGTCTTCCCCCAGCACACACGTAGAAAAAAATCACACTTTTTCTCTGACACACACACTCTCGCCCAGAGCACCATGGCAGGAATTCTTATCTCCGGGAGCACCACTGAGGGCCCCCAGGAGTGACCCAGGCCTTCCCTGCCTCCCCTTCCCCTGCAGGATGACCTCTCTGTGCCTCTGTTGGAGGAGGACCTGGACGGCTCCTCGGGCGTGCTGTTTCCCTTCTATGACGCGGACACCAGCATGCTCTACGTGGTGGGGAAGGTCGGCTTGGCACGGGAGGGAGGTGACTGCCTGGACCCCTGAGACAGGGTCAGACAGCAACCTGGGGCTGTTGGGAGCATGGGGCAGGGATGGGCAGGCCACTCGTGCCCTGTGAGAAGGAACCCCTCCCACCCTCCTGGCTCCCTAAGAACACCTGGAGCCAGGGCTCTGGCTGGACACCTTGAGCTTGTCCCTTCCCAACTGCAGGCCCAGATATGGGGGGACCATTGGTGTTTCTCAGCAGGGGCACCTGCTGAACTGGGGGCAGAACAGGTCTCCACTGGGTAGGACTATCCCATATCTGGCAGCCCTGGCCCCTGCCCACCAATGCCAAGAACAGCATCTCTCCCCCTCCATCCAAGTCATTATGACAACCAGAAATGTCCCCCATGGTAAGACCTGGATGACCTCTGAGGCCACCCCAGTTCTGACCTTTGCTGCTGCTCTCAGATAGGAGCGGGATTTGGACTTGTCTTCCCAGAGCTTCTGTCTTAGAGGAACAAGGGTGGGCTTTGGGTCATGGTGGGGGAGGATTGAATTTTAAAGTAAGGGCCTGGGCCCAGCACAGTGGCTCATGCCTATAATTCCAGCACTCTGGGAGGCCAAGGTGAGAGAATCAGTTGAGCCCAGGAGTTCAAGACCAGCCTGGGCATAGTGAGACCAGCATAGTGAGACCCCATCTCTACGAAAATGAAAAACTAAAAAATTAACCAGGCACGGTGGCACACACCTGTGGTCCCAGCTACTCGGAAGGCTGAGGCGGGAAGATGGCTTGAGCCCAGGAGGTTGCAGTGAGCTGTGATTGCACTACTGCTCTCCAACCTGGGCAATAAAGTGAGACCCTGTTTAAAAAAAATAAGACAAAATATAAAATAAGATGAAGATCCCCCCCATCACCCTCCTGCCTTAGTGACAGGGCCCCCGGTTTCCTGGTGTTCCCTCAAATGAGATGGGTTTGCCGATCATCAGAAAAAAAAAGCCAGGTTTTCGCTGCATGGCTGGGTTGCTGATGAGCTGATGAGATCCAGCTCTGAATCTCACCCTCCCCTTCCTCCTCCTCCTCAGGGAGATGGCAACATTCGCTACTACGAGGTGAGCGCCGACAAGCCTCACCTGAGCTACCTGACTGAGTACCGCTCCTATAACCCACAGAAGGGGATCGGTGAGTGAGGGCCACTGAAGTTCATGCCTGTAATCCCAGCACTTCGGGAGACCGAGGAAGGAGAATCGGGCTCAGGGCTTCAGTGCTGGCTCTGGGGAGACAGGGATGAGTCAGACGGAAGGAGGGACAGCATAGCAACACTCTGACTTATGGGGGCTGTACTTGAGGCGGGCAGCAGCACAAAGGAGGAAGTCAAGGAAGGCTTCTCAGAGGAGGCAACATTGGAGGAAATGAAAGAGGATGCAGAGCCCAGCAGGCGAGAGAGGGATATGTTCCAGGTCAAGGTTAAGCAGTTGCAACAAGAGCAGAGATGGAAAGGGCTGACCTAAAAGAGCCTCCAGGAAGCAGTCCTCAGCTCCTTTCTAAGTGTGTCTGAGGATACAAACCCAGCTATATTTCTGTAATCTACAAGAAACCCACTTTAAACATAAAGACATGGCTAGATGAAAAGTAAAGGACTGGAGAAAGATGCACCATGCTAACCCTACTCAAAAGGAATCTGGAGTAGTTTGATTGAGAGCATTTGGGTCACAGGAGCTGTGGGGATGGAGATGGAGACCCTTAAGCAGAGCAAACTGCCTATAAAAGTTCAGCTAATCCAGCACTTTGGGAGGCCGAGGCTGGAGGATCTCTTGAGCCTAGGAATTCGAGGCTAGCCTGGGCAACAAAGTGAGACTCCTGTCTCTACAGATAAGTAAAAAAATTGAGGTGCATGCCTGTGGTCCCAGCTACTTGGGAGGCTAAGGCAGGAGGATCGCTTGAGCCCAGGAGTGTGAGGCTGCAGTGAGCTATGATCATGCCACTGGACTCCAGCCTGGGCAACAGAGTGAAAGAAAAGAAAAAAGAAAAGAAAAAGAGTCTCAGAAAGAAAAAATAGTTTAGCTAAAATAATTTAAATATTTGAAGGTGAAGAGTCTGATTAATTCAACTCCATTTCCCAACATAGGGCCCAGTCCAGTGTAGGTATTTGTCCCTGAGCTCTTTTCTGGGAGGAGGCTGGCCTCTGTTCAGGTCCAGGTGTGCAGCCTGGCTTTGGCCCTTTCACTGTGGCCCCAGGCTAGCCAGAACCTCTTGGCCCTCCCTGACTGCCTGCAGGTGTCATGCCAAAGAGAGGACTTGACGTGTCCTCCTGCGAGATCTTCCGCTTCTACAAGCTGATCACAACCAAAAGCCTCATCGAGCCCATCTCCATGATTGTGCCCCGGCGGGTAAAGGCAGTGGGGACCGCGTGGGAGGGAGGTGGGGAACCTGTCCTGGAGAAGACAGATCCAGGGCTGTCAGGTACCAGAGCATGGAGCCCACATTCATGGGGCAGCCACAGAGCAGCCTTTCTCACAGCAGGGTGACATCAGTGGGCGTCAGGAATCCTGGGTCTTGGCCCACCTCTGTTCTTGAGCTGCTGCGTGACCTCGGGCAAGTCCCTTTGTTCTCTGGGCCTCCGTTTCCTCAATTCAGCAGGGGTTGGGGAGAGCCTGGACTCCCAGCTCTAAGGGCCCTTCCCATCTGAGCAGCCTACCCTATCACCCTCCTCACTGTCTGGATTTCTCCTACAGTCGGAATCCTACCAAGAGGACATATACCCTCCAACAGCAGGGGCCCAGCCCTCCCTGACGGCCCAGGAGTGGCTCAGCGGGATGAATCAAGGTGAGGAAGACAGAGGAGAGGCCCAGACAAATGTGGCAGGAACGTGGAGTGCCCAATGGCCCCAAGCAACTGAGAGGGGTTGGGCCTGGATTTTTATTCTCTCATAACCTCAGAGGTCATGCCCTTGACCTTCAGTCCCCAGTGGGTAGCATGGTCACATACAGGTCCAGAAAGTCAGGGGGCTTGACCTGAGGGCTCAGGAAACTCCAGCTCAAGGGACTTTGCTCCATGGAAAGCTTCTTTACACTCTGAGGCTATGCGGGGTGCCTGGACCACCTTAGCCAGACTCCCCATCCCCGTTCCCCACCCCTAGCTCTGCAATTCTTTTTTTTTTTTTTTTTTTGGAGACAGAGTCTCGCTTTGTTGCCCAGGTTGGAGTGCAGTGGTACAATCTCAGCTCACTGCAACCTCCACCCCCACCCCCGCATTCAAGTGATTCTCATGCCTCAGCCTCCTGAGTAGCTGGGACTACAGGCACGTGCCACCATGCCCAGCTAATTTTTTGTATTTTTAGTAGAGATGGGGTTTCGCCATGTTGGTCAGGCTGGTCTCAAACTCTTGACCTCAAGTGCTCCACCTGCCTCGGAAAGTGTTGGGATTACAGGCGTGAGCCACCGTGCCTGGCCTTTTTCAATTCTTCTTGACCCAAGAAGTCCTCCAGGCAGCAACCCCCACCCAGGTCCCTCTGCCTGCCCTGCCTGTCCTGAGCCACTCTCCTGCTCCTGCCAACATGAAGGCCAGCCCAGCGGAAGCAGCCACCCCAGCCGCTCCCTCTCCCTTCTACCCCCCAAACTTCCTTCACCCCCACCCCAGCGGCTGAGTGGGCCTCCTGGTATACTGGAAGAGCCTCTGCCTTGGGGGACAGGGAACCAGTGCCAAGTCGTAGTTCTGGATAACCTTAAGTAGGTTTTGCTCCCTGGGCCTCAGTTTCCTCATCTGTAGCCATGATGCCAGCCTCCCCTGCTTCTTGGAGGTGGTGAGAGAACTAATGGACTTGGTAGATGGCGGGGTGCAGTGTGGGTGGGACCGTCCTTACAAAGGAAGGGCAAGGTCTCACGTGAGCTTGAAGTGCTTGGGGGGCTGCTCCAGTGCACGCACCGTGCTGTTCCTACAAAACAAGCTTCACTTCGAGGGTGGCACATGTGGGTATTTGTATCTGGTAGCCCTGCTCTGTGGCTTTGTGCCTGTCCACATGTAGCTGTATTTCCCACACCTGTTGCATGGGTCAGCATGGCTCTGAGTATCTGTGCATGCTGCCTGTGTCATTGGTGCCCTATATGCCCATCTGCCCATGGGCACCCAGTCCTCACACAGCTCTGCTTCCCTTCCAGACCCAATCCTGGTGTCACTTAGGCCTGGCTCTGAGCTGCTGAGACCCCACCCACTGCCTGCAGAGAGACCTGTCTTCCATTCCATGGCCCCAGCCTCACCCCGGCTCTTGAACCAGGCAGAAAAGCTGGCTGCAGAAGATGGCTGGAGGTCTTCCTCCCTGTTGGAGGAGAAGACGCCAAGATGGGCAGCAGAGCACAGGCTGGAGGAGAAGAAATCCTGGCTGACAAATGGCTTTGATGTTTTCGAATGCCCCCCACCAAAGACAGAAAATGAGGTGTGAAGGAGAACGGGGTGGGCCTTTCACATGGGGCAGCTGGGGTGGAGGGCAGCAGATCCAGGCTGAGAAGAAGGGAGAAAATGAGGCATGAGAATAACCATCTGTGTGGCCTGGCCTGGTTGCTTGACTCATTTTGTTAATTCATTCAACAAACAGGCAGTGAGCTCCGTCTTATGCCAAAATAATGGGCATAGATAAAGATGGTGGGAGGCCAGGCATGGGGGCTTACGCCTGTAATCACAGCACTTTGGGAGGCCAAGGTGGGCAGATCACGAGGTCAGGAGTTCGAGACCAGCCTGGCCAACATAGTGAAACCCTATCTCTACTAAAAATACAACAATTAGTCGGGCATGGTGGCACGCACCTGTAGTCCCAGCTACTCGGGAGGCTGAGGAAGGAGAATGGCTTGAAACCAGGAGGTAGAGGTTGCAGTGAGCCAAGATCATGCCACTGCACTCCAGCCTGGGCAACAGAGCAAGACTCCATCTTGAAAAAAAAAAAGATGGTGGGGACCAGGTGCAGTGGCTCACACCTGTAACCCCAGCACTTTGGGAGGCCAAGGTGGGCGGATCTCTTGAGGCCAGAAGTTTGAGACCAGCCTGGCCAACATGGTGAAACCCTGTCTCTACTAAAAATACAAAAATTAGCTGGGTGTGGTGGTGCGTGCCTATAATCCCAGCTACTCTGGAGGCTGAGGCAGGAGAATCACTTGAACCCAGGAGGCAGAGGCTACAGTGAGCCAGGATCACACCACTGCACTCTAGCCTGGGCAACAGAGTGAGACTCTGTCTCAAAAAAGAAAGAAAGAAAGAAAGAAAGATGGTGGGAAACCATCTGTAAAATGAAGAGGGTTTGACCTGATGGATATCAAAGTTTTTCCAGTTCTGATATTATAGGATTTTCTGTGCTTTCAAAGTCCACATTTGTTAAGTGCCTACTGTGTGGCAGATCCTGGGGTAGGCACTTTGATATAGCATGTGATTGAATTCTCTCAACAGCCCTGGAAGTCAGTCTGAAGTGGCTAAGAACACAGAGGCCGGCATCTCACAGATGGATTCTGATCCTGGCTCTGCTGAGTACTAATTTAGGGTCTCAGACCCAGAGACTGAATGTCTCTAAGCTGCCGTTTCCACAGTGGTACAGTGGGGACACTGGCACTGCCACCCTTATAGGGGTGTCAAAATGTTCCAGTGGGATAACGAAGGCCCTTAGGGCATCACTCAACATCTAACACCTATTCTGCACAGCGGCAACAATTATGATAATGATGAGGGCAGTTTTCTGACCCCATTTCCCGGAGAAAGTAATGGAAGCTCAGAGTGGGTAAATAACTTGCCCAAGGTCACACAGTTCAGTGGTGGCATAAACACCAATCCCCAGACTTCAGAGCCAGGCATGCTTTCCTCTATTCCATGGAGGATCTCTGGAGGCAAAATACATCTGAAACATGCCAGTCTTCTTGAATTTCATTTACTGGGTGAAGAAAACAAGGTGTTTGTAAAAGATCTATGCAGTGACAGCCTCATCAGCCCTCTGCCGTGTTAATGTAACCACCTCCACCTTTCTGAGTCAAAGACGGATAGCAGTTTAGCTTTCAGCTGGTGTTCTGACACCCTGGTGATCCTGCCTTCCAATCTTTCTTCCCCAGTTACTGCAGATGTTCTACCGACAACAGGAGGAGATCCGAAGGCTCCGGGAGCTGTTGACCCAGCGAGAGGTCCAGGCCAAACAGTTGGAACTGGAGATCAAAAACTTGCGGATGGGCTCAGAGCAGCTCTGAGCAGAGACTTCTGCCCTCCTCACCCTCAGGGACACCACTCGGCTCCGTGGGGAGGTTTAGAACCAAACCACAGGTCCCCCTAAGAACAACCACTATTTCTATATTTTTTACCAGAAAACAAAACTCTCCATCGCTGAAAGAGATTCCAGTGGGACATGGTGCCGTTTTTCTATTTGCCTTCTTGCAGCAACAGTTTCTGAATTGACTTTGTTTTCAGACGATGCCTTCTGTTGAATTCTGTTATTAAGGGTCCATGATGAGCTGTAACTTCTCAAGAGGAAGAAACACAGTAGAAAACTAGAGCTGGAAGGACCTCGGTTGACCTGTCTGTGATTTTCAAACTGTGGTCCAGAGAATAGGGGAAGAGTGGGCCAGATGCAGTGGCTCATGCCTGTAATGCCAGCACTTTGGGAGGCTGAGGTAGGCGGATTGCTTGAGGTCAGGAGTTTGAAACCAGCCTGGCCAATATGGTGAAACCCTGTCTCTACTAAAAATACAAGAATTAGGCTAGGCGTGGTGGCTCACGCCTGTAATCCCAGCACTTTGGGAGGCCAAGGTGGGCGGATCTTCTGAGGTCAGGAGTTCAAGACCAGCCTGGCCAACATGGTGAAACCCCATCTCATACAAAAATTAGCTGGGCGTGGTGGTGCATGCCTGTAAACCCAGCTACTTGAGAGGCTGAGGCAGGAGAACCACTTGAGCCTGGGAGGCGGAGGTTGCAGTGAACCAAGATCATGCCACTTCACTCCAACCTGGGCAACAGAGTGAGACTCCGTCTCAAAAAAAAAAAAAAAAGAAAGAAAGAATAAAACTTAGCCAGCCGTGATGACAGGTGTCTGTAATCCCAGCTACTCAGGAGGCTGAGATAGGAGAATTGCTTGAACCTGGGAGGCAGAGGTTGCAGTGAGCCAAGATTGTGGACTGCACTACAGCCTAGGTGATAGAGCAAGACTCCATCTCAAAAAAAAAAAAAAAAAAAGAGAGAGAGAGAATAGGGGGAGACTAAGCAGGAAGGCTGTGTCTCCCTTCCCCACACTGTGTTCCAACCAGATAGCTCCCTTTTATTTTATATGTTGGGCTAATATGAAAAACAATTCTGCTAGTAAAAAAAAATTTTTTTAGAAGTTTGAAAACTAGTGATTTCACCCAAGTTCCTCATTTTACAGGTGGGGAAACTAAGGCCCAGAGAGAAGCAGGTGATACTTGTTTCATGGCAGGGCTGGGCTGAGATCCTGCTTTTCCGGGTCTGTCTTTTTGTTGTTTTGGGTCTGATGCAGTTCTCAGCCCACAGAGTAGAAATCTGTTGCTTCTGGCCTCAACTGTGCCCCAGCTTACTCAGTGACCTCTTGCAAGTCCTGCCCTCTCTGGTCTCAGTTTCTTCATCTGAACAAGGAGTACCCTGGAACAAGCTGCTGTCTGCAGGATCTGCCACCTGAAACCTTGACCTAAGGGAAAACTACCTATGGGGTGATCTGGGTTTGCTGCAGAAACTAACAGACACTGGCAAGGGGCCAGGGGCATTCAACCCAATTCTACAACACAGGCAGGAGGTCCAAACCAACCTTTCCAACCAGAAACCAGCCTGATGTGGGTAGATGCTGTCCCTTATGGAGGGATGCAGACTTCAGAGCTGTGCCCATGACTGCTGACTGCCACCACCAAGGCCCTCAGGTACACAGCCTGCCTCCTGCAGGATGATGTGGGCAGATTTCAGCCCTAGTTAACAGAAGAGTGCCCCAGGAGGTAGGGGGCCCCCATCCCTGGAGGCATGCCAGTAGAGCCTCTGGCCACCTAACCAGGAGGACTTCTGAAATGACTCTACGAGGTAAAGAAGTAAGACCAGATGGTCCCAAAGTTCCCTTCTAGCCTGAAAGCTTTTATTTGTCCCTCCTTAGTGAATCTGTGTTCCGAGCCCTACTCTAAAGTTCAGTGGTCAATACAATAGTCCACCAAGAGACTGGGAATGATTAGAAGTGAAATTGGTCCATCCTTACCAAGGAGGGGCAGATGATCTCCATTGCACAGGGCGATTAGATTCTGGAGCTGAGATGGGGACTGCAGGAGGCCATCCAGCCTGGTAGGTTTCAACCCAAGCTGTGTACATTAGAATCCCCTTGGGAGCGTGCAGGAAATACAGATGCCCAGGCCACATTCCAGACCAACTGAAGCTGAATCTCCAGAGTAGGGCCTGTATGTTCATATACGCTCCACAGGTGGTCTGCAGTACAGTGAGGATGGAAGACTGCATGTGTACCTATTTCAAGATGAAGAGGACAGCAAGCTCCAGATAGGAGCTGGGACTCAACCCAGATCTCTTAAGTCCTGGCTGGTGGCTCCTTAAAAGTCTAGAAGTGTTGTCCCAAGCCCTCCCTCAACATCTCTGGGAACCGCAGCTGCAGCACAATGGGGGTTCAGCGCCCCTGTTTGCCCCTTCCTTAGCCATGGTTTATTCTGCTTGTCTGTCTGCACAGGCCAGATGCTCATGTTCCTTGTCTTATTCTCCATTTACTCAGTCACTGGGGCTCACTCCCGTCTGATGCGCCAGCCAAGATTGCCTTAGTGTGCTCCAGAACAGAAGGCCAAATCCCAGGCATTGCCAGGGCAGCAGAGCTCTACAGGATAGGCTTACCTCTCCCACCTGTGTGGCTAGCACTTCACAGTTTACAAACTCCTCCCACCTCCACTCACTGACACATGCTATTCTAACACAGGTTAGGCAGGTATTCCAAGCCCCATGTTCAGAATCAAAGACCTAGCCTCAGAGAAGTGAAGAAACATCATGCCAAGGTCGCTGACTGCCAAGCGGTAGAGGTGGGGTTGCATCCAGAGAGCTTCCTGGTATGCCTCTGCACAGCGCCATTCCTTGGCCAGCTCTCTCCACCCCAGAGGACCCAGACTGCACACTTAAAAACAGGACACAGGTGTCTTTGAACAAACTTTTTTTTTAATTTTTACATCTAGAATAAATTATTTAAATTATTTCACAGCAAGGGAGAGGGATAGGTAATTTTTATCAGATATTTTTTTAAACCATCTGTTTTTTAAATTACGTTTTTGTTTATGTTCTTGAGCTGAGGTAGTGGAACTCACCCAGCGCATTCAGGGCCCAGCCAGTTGGCAGAGCATGCCCTCATCTCCTTATTCCATACCCCGGGCGTCCCCTTTCTGTTGACTCAGGAACTTTCTGAGAATGAGGACAGCACTAGGAGATGAGCTTTGGCGGGTATCCATCTTACTGCTACCGTAATTGTGCTTCCTGGAACAAAACTTGAGATTGTATCAGAGAAGGAAACAGGAAGTCAGAAATCAAATCTATGCTTTTAATTGAAACCGTGCCTGAAACAGTTTGAATGATTGTTTTAATGTTGTTTCTGAAATTCCTTGTACCTTTGTGAAAAATAATAATAATAAATAAAAGTGAAAATAAATAGATGTGGAATGTGCGATGGAAATAATGTCACAAAATAATAAACATCTGGCCAGACATTTTACTACAAGGAGCTTTCCTTGTCTTGATTTGTTCCACAAATACCAATTAACTATCTACTGTTGGAGTCAGACACCAAGCTGGAAAACAGGCAGGACAGACAGTCTTTGCCCTCTCCAGTTTTCAGTCATGGTTGGGGGAATGGGGAGGGCCAGGATAGGGGAAACGTAGGCTGTTCTGGAAGGAGAAGCAGGGAAGGTTTCCTGGAGGCAAAGATAGTAAGGTAGAAATCTGCAGGATAAGTTGGAATACTCAGGGCAAAGGGCATTTGGGAAGAAGAATGTTCCAGGCAGGGTAAACTGCATGTCCTCCAGTCTTGAAAAATCAAAGGGTGGAGCGTAGGCAGGGCGGGGACCAAGGATCTTAAGAAAGAGCCAAGGGCTTTAAAAGTGGGCTTGGAGACTTGAGCCTGGGGGCAACTGGAATTTGGGGTGGGGGTGTGTCTGTGAAAGTTGTCAGTACCAAAACAGAGTCACTTATGTCAAAATCAAACTAAATGGTGCTCCTGTAGTCTTAGCTACTCCAGAGAATGAGGTGGGAAAATCACTTGAGCCCAGGAGTTAGAGGCTGCAGCGAGCTTTGATCGCACTACTGCACTCCAGCCTGGGCAACAGAGCCAGACCCTGTCTCAAACAAAATAACTAAAGGGTGCTGGGAGGCCATGAAGTGGGGGGCCCTCACCAACGATTTGCCTGGTAACAGGAATTACCAAACTGCAGCCTTGCACAAAGAACCACAGCATTGCACAAAAGCCACGATATGAGGACATCTGCCCAGCAACTGCCTGTTCAACTTTCGGATTGAAGCCACCCGTATTAATTCTTGTAATCAAGTATTATTATTTTAAAACAATGTATGCAATCCGCCTCCTTCTGCTTTTAAAAGCCTCTACTTTCCTTTGCCTCCCTGCGTACTCCGCGCCTCTACCCCTTGGGTGCCATGGCACATTTATTACCGAATTGCAATCCTTCTGCTCAGTCCGAAATAAACTCAATTGGAGAATCTCTGTGTCGTTATTTGAGCTTGACTAGGTTTCTTATAGTTGTGGGAATGATTATCTTTCCCGGGAAAAGGGCAAGAGAGGATCAAGGGAAAGTGAGAGGAGCACCCCTGGAAGGTCCAGCCAACTTTGGTCCCATCACCAGGGCTGCAGTTTTCTGGGCGTTAGTTATCCAGCGTCATTAAGCAGGAAGCCCACCCTCTCCCGGCTGGCTTATTAGGAGCCTCCCATTTCTGCTGAGGCCACCTCCTGGCCTGGGCGGGCAGAGGGAGCACCCTGCTGGTCGGAGGATGCTCCCTGCAGGCTGTCATCCTCCCAGCGGCCGGCCGGCCGGCCTGGAGCCGCCCCGCCCACGGCCGAGGTTTCGGTTTCCCGTGGGAGCCCCGCCCCGTGCCCCGGGGAGCCGGAGGTGGCGGAGATGAATGGCGGGCGCGGCGGCTAGCAGCCGGACCCCTGGGGGGTCGGAGCTTGTCGAGGGATGCGGCTGGCGCTGCCCGGAGCATGGCGACCGCATAGCTGAACTCTTCTGTCGCCGCTGCCACCGCTGTGTGTGCGCGCTTTGCCCGGTGCTGGGCGCGCACCGTGGCCACCCGGTGGGCCTGGCGCTGGAGGCGGCGGTGCACGTGCAGGTGGGGACGGTGTGGACGGGGTTCGCCGCGCGGGAGTTGGGGGAGCCAGTCCAGGCATAACGGCCGAGGAGGGGAGGTACCTGACCGTGGCCAGTGGCGGGTTACAACCTGGAAACCAAAGGTGCCCCAGAGGGCGTCTAAGCGGTCGATCGAAAGTTCAGAGGGGGAGACTGAGACCCAAGGAAGGGCAAAGGCGAGCCAAAGCCATCAGTTGAGCTTCAGAAAAGGTGGGTTCAGGAGTGAGAGGTTGGGAGCCCAGGCTGGTACCCAGATGTCCTTGACTGTGTCCACCATGGCCGATCCACCACACTGCCATTGGGCTGGAAGATAGTCTGCCTTCCAGTTAACAGAGGTGCAAACTCTCCCTCTTAATCAACAGCCCTATGTAGCTAAGAAAGCCACACAGACATCTCGGGTTTACTCAATCTGCAATCCATAGAAAGGGCCTGTGAACCTTGAGTTGAGGACCGCTGATTGCCCTTGGAGCAGCCTCAGCTGTCACTACCTACCTCCTCTCCCCTCCCCGGCCACACAGACGCTCCCATTCCTACTCGTGGCAGCCTTGGGTGAGCCATTATTATTACGGCCATTTTATAGGCCACAAGAGGAAGGCTCTGGAGGCAGGGTCAGGCCTTGAACCCAGGACTCCATTAGCCAGATGCCCCCAGTAGAGCCATTGTCACCATAGAACCTCACCCAGGTATAATCCTAACAGTGCCCAGGGACTTTGGGCTCCTGCTCCAGCTTTCCAGCTGACTTGTTCTGTGGCTCCTCTCAAATCCTTCTCTCTCTCTGGGTTTCATGAAGCCTGGGCATGGTAGGCCCTCCTGTCTGACAGATGTTGATCCTACCACTTCCCTCTCCAAGAAGTCTTCTGTGATGAACTCGGCCTCATCTTGAGCTTTTCCCCGGTACTGCATGACTCCAGACTACCACATTGTGACAACCGTGGAACTCCAAGGTGAAAAGGGGATCATGGGGGACAATCCAGTGGAGTCGTGGGCTCAAGACCTGTCCCTGCCACCAGACCCTTCCTTTTTTTAACTTATGAAATGGCTGTAATTATAATAATGGCTGCTTGAAAAACCTATTCAGAACTAACAAGGCTGCTTTCCACAGATCTGGCTGAAGAGTCTCACCCATCCATTTGTCCATTCCCCTACCCACTACCTACTGTCAACTTGAAGTAATAAGATTCAGAAAATAGGATTAAGTACAGAGTTTATCCAAGCCTAAAGCCTGAGGATGGCCAACTGGGACCATAGATTCAAATTTCCGAGACTATCCACTCTGATTAGCAGCAGTTACATATAAGTTTTTAAGGAAAAAAGAAGAGGCAGTTCCTAAATTGTTTACCAAGAATTTACATTAAAATGACATAAGCAGTCGGGCACAGTGGCTCATGCCTGTAATCCCAGCACTTTGGGAGGCTGAGGCAGGAGGATCACATGAGGCCAGGAGTTCGAGACCAGCCTGGCCAACATGGTGAAACCTCATCTCTACTAAAAAATATGAAAATCAGCCAGGTGTGGTGGTACACATCTGTAATCCCAGCTACCCAGGAGGCTGAGGCATAAGAATTGTTTGAACCCGGGAGATGGAGGTTGCAATGAGCCGAGATCATGCCACTGCACTCCAGCCTGGGTGACAGAGTGAGACTCTGTCATAAATAAATAAATAGAAAAAGAGAATCTCTATGGCAGAACAACACCAAACCTATTCCACTGGAGAGTCAACTAAAAACATCATGAAGAAAATCCCAAGCCTTCTTTAAAATCCAGGAATTGGCTTCTAAAACTTTTTCTACAACCTTCCTTGTTGTAGCCAGGAAATAATTCAGGATTTAGTCCAAATTGTAGGAAAATAATAAAAACTCGAAAACAATGGCCAGGGCTGGAATCTAATAACAGGAATAACAGGTGTGCAGCACTAACAGGTGTGCTAAGATTTTCTTCTGAAACGTAATTTTTCTCTCTCTAGTTCCCTGTTTTTAGCAAAAATGAGTCTTGATAGGACAAATTTACTTGCAAATTAAGTTTTAGTAGTATACTTGGCCTGATAATTTGCATTATTGGAACTTTCATAAGGAATTTTGGATTTCACTTTTTTTTTTTTTTGACACAGGGTCTCACTCTGTCACCCAGACTAGAGTGCAAGGCATGACCTTGGCTCACTGCAACCTCCACCTCCCAGGCTCAAGCGATCCTCCTACCTCAGCCTCCCAAGTAGCTGGGACTATAGGCATGCACCACCACACCTGGCTAATTTTTTTTGTACTTTTTTTTTGTAGAGATGGGGTTTCACCATGTTGTCCAGGTTGGTCTAGAATTCCTGGGCTCAGGTGATCCTCCTGCCTCAGTCTCCCAAAGTGCTGGGATTATAGGCATGAGCCACTATGCCTGGCCTGGATTCGACTTTTAAAAGCCTCACAGCTAAAAAGCCAAACCAAGGATTTACCATCAGACTATGCCTGTGATACCCACACACATTGGGCGAATTCTTCTCTTCTCAAGGTTCCAAAATATCTTGAGGTTTCTAGACCTGTCAGAAAGTGACATTCTTTACTTACCACAAGGTTGGGAACCTTGTAAGGGAACTGTGTAGACAAGGTACCAAGCCAGTCCAGTCTTTCCAAGAGTCTTTTTTTTTTTTTTTTTTTTTTTTTTTTTTTGAGACAAGGTCTCACTCTATTGCCCAGGCTGGAGTGCAGTGGTGCAATTTTGGCTCACTGCAGCCTCTGCCTCCCAGGTTCAAGTGATTCTCCCACTTCAGCTTCCTGAGTAGCTGGGACTACAGGTGTGAACCACCACTCCTGGCTAATTTTTGTATTTGTTGGTAGAGATATGGCTTCACCATGTTGGCCAGGGTGGTCTTGAACAACCCAAAGTCAAGTGAACTGCCCACCTCAGTCTCCCAAAGTGCTGGGCCCCCTTTTATTGTATTTTATTTTATTCTTGTTAACATTTTTTAATAGAGGCAGAGTCTCACTATGTTCCCCAGGCTGGTCTCAAACTTCTGGACTCAAGCGATCCACCTACCTCAGCCTCCCAAAGTTCTGGGATTACAGGCCTGAGCCACCAAGCCTGGCCACCAAGGGTCTTTTTATGGCTCTGTAAAGTCAACTTCAGTTCCTCAAAGCAGTCTGGTCATATATGAAGATATATCATTTCAGTAAAAGCCTTGGTAAAATTACCAGAGTCTCCAATGTGGCCTGTTATGAAAGAAAACATATTCTTATTGAACTTATGCAAATAACTATATTGTCATAAAATTACAATAGCCACGTGCGGTGGCTCACCTACCTGTAATCCTAGCACTTTGGGAGGCTGTGGTGGGCGGATCAGTTGAGGTCAGGAGTTGGAGATCATCAGCCTGGCCAACGTGGTGAAACCCCATCTTTACTAAAAATACAAAAATTATGCCGGGTGCAGTGGCTCACGCCTGTAATCCCAGCACTTTGGGAGGCCAAGGTGGGTGGAGCACGAGGTCAGGAGTTTGAGACCAGTATGACCAATATGATGAAACCCTATCTCTACTAAGAATACAAAAATTAGCTGGGCATGGTGGCGGGCACCTGTAATCCCAGCTACTCGGGAGGCTGAAGCAGGAGAATTGCTTGAACCCAGGAGGCAGAGGTTGCAGTGAGCCAAGATTGCACTACTGCACTCCAGCCTGGGCAACAGAGCGAGACTCTGCCTCAAAAAGAAAAAAAGAAAACTTAGCCAAGCGTGGCGGCATGTACCTGTAATCCCAGCTACTTGGGAGGCTGAGGCAAGAGAATTGCTTGAACCTGGGAGGCAGAGGCTGCAGTGAGCCGAGATTGTGCCACTGCACTCCAGCCTGGGTGACAGAGCAAGACTCTGTCTCAAAAAAAAATAATAATAATAATTTTAAAAATGAAAATAAAAAATAAAATAAATACTCACAAATAGTTTGCAAATTTTGGAGAAATCAGATAAAGAGAAAGACAAATATTTCAATTTTGCTCACAAAAGTATACTTTATCCAGTTGCTGTGACAAAAGAAAAAATTTTCTTTACTGAAAAACAATATAAAAAGAATCAGCAATGTTTCAAATATTTTAAATCATAAAAATCACTTTTATCTTCTATCAGTTTAGTCCCATGTAAATAATTCTTGCTGTATTTGATGTTGGGTTATCAGTCTTCATGAATGCCTCAAGTTTTTATTAGAGTTCTGGAAGTTTTTACTTAGTCCAGTGGTATGATCTCTGAAGTTACCAGAAACCTGTATTCAAGAGTACTTGTCAGGATTTTTTTCAAAAATATCCTTAAAGAAGAAGCAAATTTTGGACTGTAGCTGATTATAAATGACTTTTTTTAAAAAGAATCAAAGTAAAATAAAAATTGTCTATGGATGATAAAAGGCTTAGAATAGCCACGGTCAAAGATGAAATTGACTAGGATATTTGGTTATTTGTGTGGCATACAACAGTTTATCATAATAATTATGATAATGACATACTGATAACATATACCAAGACATATCAGACTTTTAGGAATCTCATACAATTTTGGAACACATTAGTAATACACTTTTATAAATATAACTCAAAGAAACAGCATTTCTTATTTGACAATATTTCCCATATGACTTTGACATCCCAAATAAGCCTAATGTGTCTCTTTTGGACTTCCAGGGGTTCTGGTTACGCCCAAGTTAGCTTGGGTCAAAAAGACTTAATTTTTGAATTTAAAATTTAATTTTGGAAAGTATCTCAAATATTAAAGGTTTAAAACACTTGATATAAAAATAAGAAAGGTTTAAAATACATGATCAAAATAGAATCACAGGTCACTACAAAATAATGGTAACTGATTTAGCCAAAATGATAATTCAAAGATTTCAAAAAGCAACAATCACTCTGATAAAGGAGATTCAGTTCTCAATCAGGAGACCTACAAAAGACAGCATGGGACAAACTCTCCCCTGTTACCTTTTCTTTGCCATCTATGCAAAAGCAAATAACATCTTTCACTGTCTCTTATTAATACTACATTACATTTTTATTCAAAGGAGAAAAACAAGTTTTACTTTTAGGCCAGGCACAGTGGTTCATGCCTATAATCCCAGCCCTTTGGGAGGCCAAGGCAGGCAGATCACTTGAGCTCGGGAGTTCAAGACCAGCCTGAGCAACATGGTGAAACCCTGTCTCTACAAAAGATACAAAAATTAGTTGGGTGTGGTGGCATGTGCCTATAGTCCCAGCTACCTGGGGGGTTGAGGCAGGAGGATTGCTTGAGCCTGGGAGGTCGAGGCTGCAGTGAGCCAAGATTGCACCACTGAACTTCATCTTGGGTGACAAAGTGAGACTCTGCCTCAAAAAAAAGAAAAAAATTACTTATGTATTAGTATATTATCAATTATCCAATCTCAGTCAGTTTTGACTACACAAGGTAAGATTTCCATAAACCTTCAATAATCTCTCACCATTTTCTATTAAAGAGCAGATCAATGATAAAACCCAGTGGTTGTTCCAACACAGGAGCCCAGATTCTGGCCTTACATGAGTGTACTTTTGATATTAATACTTAAGTTTTAGAAAAACTTATTAAAAATTTCCTTCTATTTCTTTTTTTTTTTCTTTTTTTGAGATAGAGGTTCGCTGCTGTTGCCGAGGCTGGAGTGCAGTGGCATGAACTGTCTCACTGCCACTGCACTTTCATAAGGAATTTTGGGTTTCACCATGTTGGCCAGGCTGGTCTCAAACTCCTGACCTCAGGTGATCCACCTGCCTCGGCCTCCCAAAGTGGTGGGATTACAGCCATGAGCCACCGCACCAGCCATTTCCTTCTGATTTTTTTTTTTTTTTGGAGATGGAGTCTTGCTCTGTCACTCAGGCTGGAGTGCAGTGGCGTGCTCTCTGCTCACTACAACCTCCACCTCCCAGATTCAAGTGATTCTCCTGCCTCAGTCTCCTGAGTAGCTGTGATTATAGGCGCGTGCCACCACACCTAGCTAATTTTTGTATTTTTAGTAGAGATGGGATTTATCCATGTTGGTCAGGCTGGTCTCAAACTCCTGACCTTGTGATCTGTCTGCCTCGGCCTCCCAAAGTTCTGGGCTTATAGGCATGAGCCACTGCACCCAGCCATTTCCTTCTTATTTTAACCAATTTGATCACATACAAAATGACTTTTATGAGATTAATCTTCCACAGACCTTCTAGAATTTACTTAAATCTTCAGTTTTGTCCTATACTTCCTTTTTATTTTGGCATTCTACGTTAGGACAAAAATTTACTTCCCTTTTCCCGTTATCATTTTGACTACACAAAGTTCTGTCTCATGCAAAAGAAAAATTACTCTTTCAACAGTCTTTACCAAAAACACATCTGACTTTCTCTATACCCTCTGTAAATAGAATTTTCTTTTATATCAAGTAGTTTTAATCACATATATTAACTATAATTTTCACTCTTAGTAACCCAAATTTCCAGTGAAAAACCTAGGAAGTAAGTAATTTTTAGCTGTTTTCTACCAGCATTTGTAGATTAAAATAATTTCATAATTTCTAGAAAGATGGCTCCTAAATTTTTTTTGTTAACAGATGGAAATATATTTAGCTTTTCTTTTTCTTTTTTTTTTTTTTGAGACGGAGTCTTGCTCTGTGCCCCAGGCTGGAGTGCAGTGGCGCAATCTCGGCTCACTGCAAGCTCCGCCCCCCGGGTTCACGCCATTCTCCTGCCTCAGCCTCCCAAGTAGCTGGGACTACAGGCGCCCACCACCACGCCCCGCTAGTTTTTTTGTATTTTTTTAGTAGAGACGGGGTTTCACGGTGTTAGCCAGGATGGTCTCGATCTCCTGACCTTGTGATCCGCCCGCCTCGGCCTCCCAAAGGAGGCCTCCCAGGCTTGAGCCACCGCGCCCGGCCTTATATTTAGCTTTTCTATACCATATAAATGATTCAGACATTTTATGATGACCTATTACTTAATTTAACATAACGTGATATTAAGTTACTGAAAACAATTTCTGTTTGTTTGTTTGTTTGTTTTTGAGATGGAATTTCACTCTTGTTGCCCTGGTTGGAGTGCAATGGTGCGATCTTGGCTCACTGCAACCTCCGCCACCTGGGTTCAAGCGATTCTCTTGCCTCAACCTCCCGAGTAGCTGGGATTACAGGCATGCACCACCACGCCTGACTAATTTTGTATTTTTAGTAGAGATGGGGTTTCTCCATGTTGGTCAGACTGGTTTCAAACTCCTGACTTCAGGTGATCTGCCCACCTTGGCCTCCCAAAGTGCTGGGATTACAGGTGTTAGCCACCGTGCCCAGCCTGAAAACAATTTTTAAAACTATGAAATGTTCATTTATAAACTTTTATCCCATTTACATTTATTTTATTTTTTCATTCTTAACTATTTTGCCTGAATAGTTCATTAAACAAAGCTAGCCACCATCAATTTATTTCTTTGCTAATCATTTCTGTAGCCTGTGAATGTCATCCTCCCAAGCAGCTGGGACTTGAGTCATTCTCCACCATGCCCAGCCAGGTTTTTTGTTTTGTTTTGTTTTGTTTGTTGATTTTTGGTAGAGATGGGGTCTTCCTATGTTGCCCAGGCTGGTCTCAAACTCCTGGACTTAAGTGATCCTCCCACCTCAGCCTCCTGAGTAGCTGGGATTACAGATGCAAGCCACCATGCTCAGCTTTTGAATCTCATTATGTAAGGTTGACACTGTGAATACTTACTTTGCGTCCACATACCCAGTTTCCTATCCATTCACCCATTATTCATTCATCCATCCATCATTCACCAAACATCTATTCAGCATACATTTTGGGCCATGAGTCAAGGAATAGATCAGATCCTTCCCTGACCTGGAAGAGTTCCCTGGCTGGTTGGGGGAAAAGCTGGCAGCTCCCGACGATAAATTCTTTTTTTTTTTTTTGGAAATAGGGTCTCACTCTGTTGCCCAGGCTGGAGTGCAGTGGCGTAGTGGCATGATCATGGCTCACTGCAACCTCCTGGGCTCAGGTGACCCGCCCCTGACCTCATCCTCCCAAGTAGCTAGGACTACAGGTGCATGCCACCATGCCCAGCTAATTTTATTTATTTATTTATTTATTTATTTATTTATTTACAGTAGAGGCAGAGTCTCACTGTGTTGCCCAGGCTGGTCTCAAACTCCTTGGGCTCAAGTGATCCTCCTACCTCAGCCTCCCAAAGTGTTGGGATTACAGACATGAGCCATCATGACTGACCAGCCCCTGATAATTCTGTTCAATTCAGCAAACACTTCTGTGTCACCCCCTGGTCCCTGTGGGGAGTGGGAATGAAGCAAGCCTGCCCTCAAGAAGCTCCCAGTCAATGGGGCGGCCAGATCTGGGCCCAGCAGCTGAGTGTAAGGCCAGCTGTAAGAAAGGCTAAGATGGAGATGAGATCACACCCTTAGGGAAGGGGAGTGCAGAACAGACTTTGGGGAAAACAGCAATTTCCAAAAGCAGAGATATGGAAGGTGGGAAGAGCAGGAAGCATGAACCCCACTGACCTCTCATGTAGTCCAGGGCCAGAGGGTCACAGACTCCCTGGAATGTATGTTTCATGAGGGCAGCACCTGGAACAGGGCCCAGCACATAATAGGTGCTCAGTTAATACTCAATAAGTAGATGCTCTTTCCCAGACCCCAAGCTGTTTGCCTTAAAGTCCTATTTGAAAGACTGGGAAAGCAAGTCACAAGCAAGACTTGTCCTAGATAAAGTAAAGTGTGAGGAGGGGGTGCAAATCAAGATTTGAGGCATACCTGATGCGGACCTCTAAGGATCAGAGAGGTCCTAGTCCCAGCTCATCCACTAACTTGCCACATGACTTTGGGCAAGTCACCTCACCTTCAGATGCCTCCACTGGAAAAGAATACAAGGGTAAGAGGAGGTGACCCCTGCGGGGGGCCTGTTATTTGGAAAGTGACAGTATTATGACTTTTTTCCTAACTCCCTCCTGTACAGAAACTCAGCCAAGAATGTTTAAAGCAGCTGGCAATCAAGAAGCAGCAGCACGTTGACAACATAACCCAGATAGAAGATGCCACCGAGAAGCTCAAGGCAAGTGGACATTTCTTCCTCGTTCCCATGGAAAGACCCACATTTCCCCCCAGACACAAGGCACCCCCAATATGGAGCCAGTGAAAAATAAAAACCAACTGCGAAGGGGCAGATCGGGTTTGGTGGGGCCTGGAGCTTCTATAATTCAGGGTTCTTTAGAAAAAGAACACAAAATTAAAGACAAAATTAGGTGCAAGACCATGATCGGGCCCTGCAAGTGAGGGTCCCTGAGCTCCGGTTTCCTTTGCTTTGTGGCAAATCTCTGGCTCCTTAGTGTCATCTGCCACTCTCTTGAAGTAACTAGCCCATTATCCCAAATTGCCTTAAACAAAGCAAAACACAGCTTAAGGAATATGCAGGTATCTCTTTAATTCCACTGCCATGCTGAAAGAAAGCAAGTAGGGTGTAGATCTGTTCCACAAATAGGTACTTTCTTCACTCTCCTTTCATAATGATGTCTGGATTCTCTGTGGATTTTGAATGGAAAGTTGAGACTGACGTTATTCTAAGTAACCATTTTGACCGTGACAAAGTTGTGTTTTTAGGCCTCAGGGGCTGGTCCCTTCCCCTTGCATCCTCTGTTGCTCCCTCCTCGCAGTGAGGGCTGGGGTGAGAGGCCCTCCTGGGGCCTGTCCCACTGAGAGCTGGAAGAACCCCTGCTCTGCACTTTGGGAGGCCGAGGCTGGAGGATCACTTGAGCCCAGGAGTTCGAGACCAGCCTAGGCAAGATAATGAGACCCCCATCTCTACTGAAAATAAAATAGCCAGGCATGGTGGTGCACGCCTGCAGTCCCAGCTGTTTGAGAGGCTGAGGTGGGAAGATCACTTGAGCCCTGAAGCTTGAGGCTATAGTGACCTAGGATCACGTCACTGCGCTCCAGCCTGACAACAGAGCAAGATCCTATCAAAAAAAAAAAAAAGGAACCCCTGACTGATTCACACAAGAGAAGGAGTGGCTCTGACCATGGGAGAAGCTGGTACCCAGTTTCTCCTGTGACCAGGCCAGGCCACAGAATTGGCTCCCACATTTACCTAAAATCCATTCTCTGTTAGGTGTCTTCATGACAGTTTGCCGGTACCCTGAGGACGTTTGTGGTTCACACCTGTGGCCCCAGCTTAATCATTAATAGTGTCCCTCATGTCTTCACGAGCAGAACTCTGGGCTTGGAGATAAACAGTACCAAAGGATTTAGAAAGTGAAAGCTGTCACGTTGGAGGGGCTGTGGGGAGGCCTGAAGATCAGGCTCCTTGTCTGCAAATGCCTGAGCAGATATGGTTTGAGGGCCCCCAAGAAAAGAATTAGGACCCATGTGGAGGGTCTAAGGTTTCCCTGGGCCACACTGGAAGAATTGTCTTGGGCCACACGTAAAATACACTAACATTAACGATAGCTGATGAGCTAAAAAAAAAAAAAAAAAAAAATTCCCCAGAAAACTCATGATATTTTAAGAAAGTTTACAAATTTGTTCCCACATTCAGAGCTGTCCAAGCTTGGCCTGAGGGATGGCATGGGGTAGGTTTCAGCTTAATCTAAAGAATGGTTCTCTTTCTCTTGACCCTTTCCCCCAACTAACTTTTTAACTTTTTATAGATTTAGAGGAAGTTGCGAAAATAGTAGAGTTTTGTGTACCTTGACCTAGTTTTCCCCAAGGGTTACTTGTTACATAACTATAGCACACTGTCCAAATAAAAAAATGGATGGTATGTGTATATAGTTTTACATCAACTTATCACATGTATAGATTTGCATAACTACTGCTGCAATCAAAATGCAGGCCATTCCATCACAGCCAAGTTCTACCTTCTTCTAGGCCAAGCAAGGTGGCTCACGCCTATAATCCCAGCACTTTGGGAGGCTGAGGCAGGCAGATCATTTGAGGTCAGGAGTTCAAGACCAGCCTGGCCAACATGATGAAATCCCATCTCCACTAAAAAAAATAGCCAGGAATGGTGTTGCCTATAATCCAAGCTACTCAGAAGGCGGAGGTGGGAGGATCACTTGAACCCAGGAGGTGGAGATTGCAGTGAGCCAAGATCATGCCTCTGTACTCCAGCCTGGAAGACAGAGCAAGACTCCATCTAAAAAAAAAAAAAAAAATCTACCTTCTTCTACACCTTTATGGTCACTTCCCTACCCACTGTCTCCCCCAAGGCAATCCCTAACCCCTGGCAGTTATTAATTTGATAATTGTGGCATTTGAAAATGTCATAAAAAATGGAAAATGACTTTTTGAGGTATTTTTCACTCAGCAGAATGCCCTTGGGATCCACCCAAGTTGTTGTGACAACCACTAGTTCATTCCCATGTATTGCTGAGTAGTAATATTCCATTAATCAGGTAGTATGGATGTATCATAGAGGTTTTTTTTTAACCATTTACATATTGTAGGCCGTCTGGTACAGTCTAGGGCTATTACAAATAAAGCTTCTTTTTTTTTTTTTTTTTTTTTTTTTTTTGAGACGGAGTCTCGCTCTGTCGCCCAGGCTGGAGTGCAGTGGCGCGATCTCGGCTCACTGCAAGCTCCGCCTCCCGGGTTCACGCCATTCTCCTGCCTCAGCCTCCCGAGTAGCTGGGACTACAGGCGCCCACAACCGCGCCCGGCTAATTTTTTGTATTTTTAGTAGAGACGGGGTTTCACCGTGGTCTCGATCTCCTGACCTTGTGATCCGCCCGCCTCGGCCTCCCAAAGTGCTGGGATTACAGGCGTGAGCCACCGCGCCCGGCCCAAAGCTTCTTTAAACAGTTGTGTCCAGGTTTCTGTGTGGACGTAAGTTTTCATTTCTCTGTGTTAGATGCCCAGGAGTGCTGTTGCTGGGTCATATGGCACTTGCCTGTTTTTTTTTTTAAGAAACTGCCAAATGCTTTTCTAGAGTAGTTGTGCCATTTTACATTCCCATCAGCAATGCATGAAAGAGTGTTTTTCTGCATCTTTGACAACATTTGGTATTGTCACAAGTTTTTATCTTAACCTGCATAACCTGTGTGTAGTGATACCTTATCATGGTCTTAATTTGCATTCCCCTGGTAGCTAGTGATGTTGAGTATCTATTCATTGCTTGTTTGCCATCTCTACAAAAAATTAAAAAATCATCCAGGTGTAGTGGCACATGCCTGTAGTCCCAGCTACTCAGGAGGCTGAGGTGGGAGGATCGCTTGAGCCCAGTAGGTTGAAGTTGCAGTGAGCTATGACCATGCCACTACACACCAGCCTGGGTGACAGAGCAAGACCCTGGAAGAGGAAAGAAAGAAAAGAAAAAGAGTTTGTTGGGATTTTGATAGGAATTATGTTAAACCTGTTTATCAATTTGGGGAGAATTGACATTTTTACTATGTTTTCTTCCAATCCATGAACATGGTATATCTTTCCATTTATTTAGATCTTTGTTTTCTTACATCACCATTTTAAAATTTTCAGCATACAAATTCTGCATGTTTTGTTAGACTTATACCTAAGTGGCCTTCATAAGGTAGTAATAAAAATGGAATTAGTAGTCAGCATTTTAAACCTGAGACATATTTGTATAAAAATTTATATTTAGGAAATTAGAAAGATATTGCCACCCTATGCTGGCACTCTCATGTGGGGGCAGATGGAGCTGAGCAATGGCTACTCCCATGGCATGGGATCTCCCAGCTCCACCCTGCCCACTTCCTTCAGTGTTAACAACGTGGCTCTTGTGAACATTTATATTTCAATTCCTGATAAATAAACAGATTTTTAAAAATTCATCCATAATCCTGCATCCTGCCACTTCAGGCCAACCGTTATTCACATTTTGAGATTTTTTTTCCTGTATATGCATATGTTTTTAATGTAGCTTGAATCATATTGTACATATAATTATAATATATCCCCAATCTGGAGGTGAGGCATGGTGGTTCATTTTCTTGTGTGGTTTGTCACATGTATTATCGTCTTGTCTCTAGTACGTATTTGCCATAGATGTCCAATACACCATGGATTGTGAGTGTGCCCCTTCAGAGCACTGTGACATGAGCATCTTCAGGGGATGCTATGAGTTTCAGTAGCTCCAGACTCATTTCATATTATTTTTCAGTTTTGAGTTTCCATGAATTTGGACTACAGCCCCGCTTAATGCAAACCTGTTGTTTCATTTGTTTTGCTGGTGATTTTCTTTTCACCTGTGACCCTGGATGGATGACTAAATTCCTTTTCTTTTCCATGGGCCAGTTGGTGGAGTTTTTCTGTTGCCTAGTTGATGGATGGAGCAGCTATTTGTGGTTCTGACTTGATCCAGGTCACTCATTTCCACTCTCAGCTGGAATGTGGCCAGGTACCCTGTGCTCCCCCTGGATGGCCAGGCCCCATTGTGGTGTGGCTTTCATCTGCATGCATGCACCTCTGGCTCCACTCCTTCCAGGTCACTTAGCTTCAGCTCCTGCCAGGTCACTCACACTGTGTTTCCTTTTTGGTTTTGGCACCAGTGAATTTCCTTTGTTTGTTTGTTTTATTTTGTTTTTGTTTGTTTTTTGAGACGGAGTCTCGAACTGTCGCCAAGGCTGGAGCATGGTGGCATGATCTCAGCTCACTGCAACCTCCGCCTCTTGGGTTCAAGCGATTATCCTGCCTCAGCCTCCTGAATTGCTGGGACTGCCGGTGCCCACCACCATGCCTGGCTAATTTTTGCATTTTTAGTAGAGATGGGGTTTCACTATGTTGGCCAGGCTGGTCTCGAACTCCTGACATCAAGTGATCTGCCCAACTTGGCCTCCCAAAATGCTGTGTTTGTTTTATTTGGCACTTGGTGATATAATTTTAAAATTTGCTCATTTTTATCAGCATTTCTCTGTGTTTGAAGTAGAAAGGGGGATTTTCCATGTCAGCTCCTCCCTTATTAACCAAAACTGTATGTTGCTTTTATATATGGATTTTTGTTGTTTTTGTTCAGGATCATAACACTTTTCTATGTCATTAAAAGTTCTTTTTCAATGTCAGTATTAGAGGCTGTGTATTCCGTATATGAATCTCCTGTGATTCATTAAGGTAGTTACCTAATTTTCAGACAGTTTGGTAATTATTTTGGGCACCGTGGTTTATTTCCTTCAGGACACAATCCTAGAAGTGATGCATTTACAATAAGCACAAACGTGTGTAAGTATCCCAATGCCTTCTGTTGAATTGTGGCAGGCGTACTTTGTGGCAGAGAGGTCTGGGGCAACTGTGTGGCTCGGTTCTTATTTACATAGAGGCAATACTAGGGGAAATTCCATTTATTTGCCTACAAATTAATCCATAAAACAGGTCTATAAACCCATTAAAATCAATAAAATGTATACATGGTCCAAAGTCTGTTGTTCAGAAGCCAATGACCAGGCCCAACCAGTTGCTTCCAGAGAACAATTAAGGACTTGGCCATTAATTCCCAGCTGACACCCATTAAGTGATTTTCTCTTATATCCTCGTTCATAGGCTGATTACCTCTCCCATCATGCCATCCCAGGTGGTGTCATGGTTTAAATGTTTGTTCCTTCTAAAGCTCCATATTGAAACTTAATCCCCAGTGTGGCAATGTTGAGAGGCGATTGAAGAGGTGACCTTATACCTCATCACCCAATAAAAAGGTCTTAAAGAGTCTTGATTGGGTCATGAGGGTTCTGCCCTCATGAATGGACCAATCCATTCATGGATTAATGGATGAAAGGGTTATCACTGGAGTGGGGCCAGTGTTTTATAAGGAGCAGAAGAGAGACCGGAGCTAGCATGTTAGAGTGCTCAGTCCCCTCACCATGCGATGCCCTGTGCCACCTTGGGGCCCTGCAGAGAGTCTCTGTATTAGGCCATTCTTGCATTGCTATAAAGAAATACCTGAGGCTGGGTAATTTATAAAGAAAAGTGATTGAATTGGCTCACAGTTCCGCAGCTGTACAGGAAGCATGGTACTGGCATCTGCTCAGCTTCTGAGGAGGCCCCAGGAGGCTTTTACTCATGGTGAAGATGAAGCAAGAGCAGGCACTTCACATGGCAAGAGCAAGAGCAAGAGATGGGGGAGGAGCCACACACTTCTAAACAGCCACATCTTGTGAGAATTCACTCACCACCAAGAGGACAGCTCTAAGGGGATGGTGTGAAACCATTCATTGAAAGGGAGCAACGGGCCAGATGGCAGAAAGAAGGCTGTCTGCAAAGAGGCAGGGGCTGGAGGCAGAGGTTTCTAAGGTTGTGCTGCTTGAGCTGAATGCTTGCAGACAGGATGCCTGGGTGCAGGTGGACTGTGAGCTGAGTGCTTGTAACAGGATGCTTGAGTGCTAGTGAGCTGTTTGTGGTTGACCCTATTTCTTAGAACATTCACTCCCCACTACTGTTGTTTCTGTTTCTGCTAGTGAAGCCCATTTTTCAATTTTTTTTTTTTTTTTTTGAGTCAGAGTCTTGTTTTGTCGCCCAGGCTGGAGTGCAGTGACTCGATCTCAGCTCACTGCAACCGCAACCTCCACCTCCCCAGTTTAAGTGATTCTCAAGCCTCAGCCTCCCAAGTAGCTGGGATTACAGACACCCACTACCACACCCAGCTAATTCTATTCTCTATTCTCTATGTGCAGAAGCTATATACAGAGAATCTTGGAACACAGATCTTCATGCACATGTGAAAGAACTTTCTAGGATACAAGTAAAGTAAGAGGAATTGCTGCATGAAAGAATAAATGTATTTAAAACTTTGAGGCCAGGCGCAGGGGCTCATGCCTATAATTGCAGCACGTTGGGAGGCCAAGGCAGGCAGATCACCTGAGGTCAGGAGTTCAAGACCCAGCCTGGCCAACAGTGACTCTCTGTCTCTGCTAAAAATACAAAAATTAGCTGGGCATGGTGATGGCCACCTGCAGTCCCAGCTACACGGCTGAGGCAGGAGAATTGCTTGTACCCGGGAAGCGGAGGTTGCAGTGAGCCGAGATCTTGCCATTGCACTCCAGCGTGGGCGACAAGAGCAAAACATCATCTCAAAAAAAAAAAAAAAATTGATACCTATTGTCATATTGCCCTCTAAAAGCAAAGTACCAATAGACCCTACCACCCACAGTTTATATAAATGCCCTACTTCACATACCCTTACAGACTGTATTTCAATCTTTTAAAAGTCTTTCAATCTAATGATCAAAAACTATTTTCTGGGCTGGGCATGGTGGCTCATGCCTGTAATCCCAGCACTTTGGGAGTAAGGAAGGTGGATCACCTGAGGTCAGAAGTTCGAGACCAGCCTGACCAACATAGTGAAACTCCGTCTCTACTAAAAATAAAAAATTACCCATGTGTGGTGGTACGTGCTTGTAATCCCAGCTACTCAGGAGGCTGAGGCAGGAGAATCGCTTGAACCTGGGAGGCAGAGGTTGCTGTGAGCCAAGATCGCGCCACTGCACTCCAGCCTAGACAAGAGTGAAACTCCTTTTCAAAAAATAAAAATAAATAAATAAATAAATAAATAAAAATTGTTTTGTATTTCATTTAATTGATTTATTCTTTGGGCTCTATGTACAGTGTTTTAGTTTAACTGGACCTTCTCTTTTTGTTTGTTTTCCTTAACCTTTTATTGTGGAAAATCTCATATTATTTTAATTGTTTTTATTTTTATATTTTTAGTACAAAAAATGCAAAAATTTATTCTAAAATGCCACTGTTACACCACACATACATACACACATTTCCATATATAATTTGAGTTCTTTTAAAAGCTCTTTATTTTGTGCTTTTGACCTCTTATCTATGCTTGAGCCACATGGTTTTAGATCCTGTAGATTTATCATTTGTTTTGTTATAAGATACGGCAGATAACCTGTTATCAGGTTTCTCTTTTTTGATTTTTTTAAAGCAATGTTGGCTTTTCTTATGCTTATTGTGTCTCCTAATGATTTAATAATTTTTAATCAGCATGTTAAGATTTTGATTGGAATTTCATCAAATTTATAGACTAATTTAGAGACAAATAATGACTTTATAGTAATGAACCCTCCCAGTCACGAATATGGTTTTGTATTAGGTTTATTTCTACAAATTTTGCTATTTTTTCTCTCATTTACAAAAGGATCTTTATTTCTCCGTGCATTTTACTATTGGTGATGGCTGGTGCTTAGGAAAGCTTTGGTTTTTATAAGTTGATCTTGTATCTGGCCACTTTGCTGAATTCACATTTCAGGTGTTATAATTTTTTTCATGTTGATTATTCTGGATTTCCTGGTTGGCAGACATGTCATCTGCAACTGGTTTTTCTGTTTTCAGGTTAATGCAGAATCAAGTAAAACCTGGCTGAAGGGGAAATTCACTGAACTCAGATTACTACTTGATGAAGAGGAAGCTCTGGCCAAGAAATTCATTGATAAAAACACGCAGCTTGCCCTCCAGATGTACGGGGAACAAGCTGACTCTTGCAGAGAGCAACTTGACGTCGTGAACGATCTCTCCAACAGGGTCTGGAGTATCAGCCAGGAGCCTGATCCTGTCCAGAGGCTTCAGGTAATGCTGGGGTCACTGCTCTTACAGTGGCCACCTGCCACCCACACTTCATCTCAGGTATTGTGGCATTGAGCACAGTATTGACACACTAAGCAAGTACACGGAATACTGTCTTGTCACCATGTAGACTGTCTTGCCCCCACACAAGTGGTCAAGAGAATATACATTGTTAGGAAGAGAATACACATCTTGGGCTAATTAAATAATGTTAACAGCCACCAATTTCAAAGGCCTCTGTGTTCTGAGCACTGTGTAGCTTAGCACTAATATTCACCAGAACTCTGCAAAGTGGGCCCACCCATTTTATAAACAAAAAATTGAGGCTCATTGACATAACTCACCCGGTCTCACACAGCTGGTAGGTGGCAGAGCTGGTATCAAGTCTGGCTGTCTGTCTAGGTCTGTCTGACTCTAAACCCACAAGGCACCTTGACTGGCCCTCTGCCTATGTAGTCTTTTTTTTTTTTTTTTTTGAGATGGAGTTTCTCTCTTGTTGCCCAGGCCAGAGTGCAATGGTGCGATCTCGGCTCACCACAACCTCCGCCTCCTGGGTTCAAGCAATTTTCCTGGCTAGCCTCCCAAGTAGCTGGGATTACAGGCATGTGCCACCATGCCTGGCTAATTTTGTATTTTTAGTAGAGACGGGGTTTCACCATGTTGGTCAGGCTGGTCTTGAACTCCTGACCTCAGGTGATCTGCCCACCTCGGCCTCTCAAAGTGCTAGCCCCTGCTATACTCATTGCTACATTTAGGGAAAGCATGTTGTTGAGGATGGTGTTCCTGTCTTTAGGGAAACATGGAAGAAACTCTTGTCTGGTGTCAATATCCCTGTGCAGTCACTTCTGCACTAGAATTGCTTTTCCACTAATAGAGCTCCTCCTGTTCTCTTCTTTGCCTTGGAAAGTTCAGAGCCAAATCTGCCTTGACTAACCAGACTAAGGCTTCATGGCAAACACTTTGTGTCTAATTTTCTCTTTGCTTCATTTTTTCTCGCTATAAAGAAAAATCTTGCCTTATTAGAGGACCTTTGCAAGACACTTTAAAGGCTGTGGGACAAGGCTAAAAAGTTGCACCGACTCTAACCACAGATTGGTATGGGCTCTGGCTGGAAAATCAGACAGAGAAATAAGCTAGTCAACAAAACCAGCCAAGCCAGTCCCCAGGTGGGGATTTCCACTCTTGTGTCTTTATGTGGCCTCAGTCGGTTAGGCCTGTGTCTCATTGTCAGCTGTTTCAGCCAAACTCTATACGAGGTGCTTTCCTAGGCATAATGGGTATTGTGCTTTAAGAGGGGCAAGATGCACAAAGTGATACATTTAATTGTCTTTTTTTAAATAATGGTCGTTTTTAAGGCTTTGGAATACAAAGGAATCCTTCCATGGGGAAGCATGCTATTCTCACATCAGAAAACGGTTTCAGGGCTTTGTCATCTTTTTTTTTTTCAAATTTTCTTGTGCCAAAGCTACTGATTTTAATCATTCACCATTCCTACCTTCTATGTGTTGATTCGTTTATTCATCAATACGTACTGAGCCAGGACGTTAGGAGCTCACAGTTGGGTGGGGAGACTTGCTCAGAAACAGTTATTTACAATACAGCTTAAACAATTTTGTAAATATGAAGCCAGCAAAATTATGTCCAAGAAATGTCTGACACTCTCTAGCTGGGAGAAGGATGCAGTCTGGGAGGACTTCTAGGAAGAGGTGATGGTAGGGCTGGGTGCTGGACAATGAGTAGGAGCACACTGTATATAGAGAGGATGGAGAGAGGACAGACAGGAACAGTGTACATGTGAGAGCTTGACAGGCTGGGGAACCAGTTGGGGTGCAGCCTGGCTTGAGGAGGGGTGGGTGGATTGAGAGACACAGCTGGATCCATAGGCCGTAGTTAGTTCATGAAGGCCTTATGTGCCATAGAGTTCAGACTTTGTCCTGTAATGAGATAGCAGACAGGAATGTATGTTTGTTTGTTTGTTTGTTTGTTTGTTTGTTTGTTTTTAAGACAGGGTCTCACTCTGTTGCCCAGGCTAGAATACAGTGGGTCATTCTCAGCTCACTGCAACATTTGCCTCCCAGGTTCAAGGAATTCTCCTGCCTCTGCCCCTTGAAGAGCTGGGACTATAGGCATGTGCCACCATGCCCGGCTAATTTTTGTATTTTTAATAGAGATGGGGTTTCACCATGTTGGCCAGGCTGGTCTCAAACTCTTGACCTCAAGTGATCCACCCACCTTGGCCTCCCAAAGTGCTGGGTTTACAGGCGTGAGCCGCCCACGCCCAACCCAGGGGAGTGTTTTGCACTGAGGGATGAAAGCGTTCACATGGTCAGATTAGTGCTTTAGAAAAGTCACTTTAGAGACAGAGTGGAAGATGGACAGGGGAGGCCAGGATGGGAGACTGGAAGGAAACTTGGGAGGAGGCCACAATGTCCAGGAGAGAGATGATGGTGGCCTGGACCAAGACAGGGGCAGTGGGGATGGGGAGAAACAGGCAGGTCAAGAGATGCCACAGGAATGGAGATTGGAATTGGAGAATGAGTAGGGGGAATCCTGAGGTGATGCCTGGGTTTCTGGCCTGAGAGATGAAGGGCTGGGGTTTCTGTTCTCTGAGTCTGCAAAGGCAAAATGTAGCTGTGCTCGGTTTCATGCATTTATTTATTCCATCATACATATGTTTTGAGAACCTGTGTGTCAGGCCTGGTGCTAGCCGCTGGAGTTTGGGGTTACGAGGTGGTGCCATGTGTCCTCTATCGACCCCTCATCCTACCCTACTCATCTGCCCTCTCAGCCCCCTCTCACCTCCTCAGAGCTGCTCCCTGCCCACCCTGGACTTCCTGCTAGTGCTCGGTCTCCCCCGGCCAGCTCCATTCCAGCTCTCTGGGTGTGATGTTAGGCCTGGTTCCCCACCAAAATGAGGTTGGACTCTAGACTCCTGGCCTCCTAGGCTGAATGGGGCTTGGAGGCCATCTCACAGCCTCCTCCCAATGTACAGCATGCTGCCAGGTGGGGCCTGCCCCTGCCCAACAGCTGAGTGCTAGGCCACCCTCCCTCCCTCCTGAGGCCCCCGTCTGTCCACCCCTTCTTGGATGGGCAGCACTGCCACTGCCAGCCAAGCCTGATCACCTGAGGCAGTCAGCTTCCTTCCAACTCCTGGCCAGGACAGCCCTTCAGAAAGTACAGCCATGGTTCTTACCTGCAAACATGAGAATCCACTGGAACGGTTTTAAGCAAGAAAGGAGTTTATGGAAGAGTATGAGGTAGCCCATAGGATCTCCAGGAGGGTCAGAGAGTCGGGATGGAAGATGGGCAGCAGGAATGAAGTCCAGGGGTTGTTGCCAGTATAGGCCCCACAGCACCTCTGCTGGGCAAGACATCACCACTCACACCACTGACCAGAACCCCCACCACTGCTGTCCCTGAGCGCCTCATGCCACCATCACTACCTTCACCCTCATTTCCAAATCCACGCTTTGGCTTGGAGGCATCTGGTCACACTCCTACAGCACAGGTGCAAAGGCAGCTGGGGGGGGGGGGTTCTAGCTTCTCCTTAGTGAAGCCACACACCACAGGAAGGTATTGAAGAGGGGCTGTCCAGACCCAAAACAGGACACATGTCCCTTGCAGTGGCCACACCCCCTCAGTCAGCACTGCAGCTGAACCTTGCTGGTCTTTGGCATCATTCTTAGAACATGGTTTCCTGCTCCACCTTTGAATAAGCTCCAGGGGCTCCTTCCCCAGGGAGACTGACCTCTCACTCTTTTTGTACCTGAGGCAGACCCGTGGTGCAGTGTGTGTGAGGCTGAAGCCTCTCTGGGAAGGGCCCCATGTCAGCCTGACCCTGCCCTCTGCCCACATAGCTGGCACAGAGTAGGCCTCAATGAACACGGAAGGAAGGAAGGAAAGGAGGGAGGGAGGGAGAGGGAGGACTCCCCAGTGCCAGCCCTGAGAAACCACACCTCCGCATGGCTCCCACCTCAGGGATGCTGTGTGGTCTCTCCAGGGCTCTGCTCCTGGGGGCATGGCCTGGGCTGACCACAGGTGCCAGGCCATGGTGGAGCCTGGGCATGGTGGTGTGGGTTTGTTCCTGGGTGCAGCACAGGAGGCTGGGATGCTGCCTGCATCTCCCAGAGCCACCCTCACCCCCGTGTGCCCACACAGGCATACACAGCCACCAAGCAGGAGATGCAGCGGCAGATGAGCCTTGGGGAGCTGTGCCACCCTGTGCCCCTCTCCTTTGAGCCCGTCAAGAGCTTCTTTAAGGGCCTCGTGGAAGCCGTGCAGAGTACATTACAGACGCCATTGGACATTCGCCTTAAGGAAAGTAAGTCACCGAGTGACCAACTTTGTGTCCTTAACTCCCCTAGTGCCCTTTAGCCCAGAGGCAAATGCAAAGATCATCTCCCTACATCCTGTCTCTCCGACACTGAGGCCCTTGGCTGGGCGGTCAGGGGCTCCTGGGCCTGGTGCCTAACCCACCCTCACCACTTCACCTCCAACCCTTCCTGAGACCGAGACCTGCCCTTCTCCAGTCACACTGCCCTGCTTCTGCCCCTCAGATCGCTCCTGGGAGCCTGCCACATCTCAGCCTTGCTCTGGGCTCCCAGCTGGAATGACCAACTCTTCTTCCTCCTCTTCCTCTGGCTGGGGCCAAGGCCTGGCATCCCTTCAAGGCAGACTGGCACAGCTGCGCCCACCTGGGAAGCCCTTTCCTGCCAGCCCAGCCCTGACTCACTCCCTTCTTTGGCCATCTCACCTCTCCCTTCCTGCTCCAGGGCCTGCCCATGTCCTGCTGGAGGGTGCTCATGAAGTGGACACATGGACCCCTCCTTGCCCCTTGTAAGCACGTGAAGGGTAGGAACCAGCTTTAGGTCCAATTCGGAGGTCCCCGCAGGGCCTGGCACAAACCATGTGCTCAAAAATATCTGTTCTTTGATTCATTTATGCGTTCGTTCATTCATTTATTCATTCATTCATTCATTCATTCATTCACCTCTGCTGTCATGATTCATTCAGAACATTTATCAAGCCACTCTTATGTGCCAGGCATAGCAGGGCACAACACAAAGCTCCTTGTCATCTTTTGGTGCTCACAGTCTTTGTAGGGGAAGACAGACAGTACACAAACATGTCAGGTGACAGGAACTGCTATAAAGAATAATAAAGACTGGGTATGGTGGCTCACGCCTGTAATCCCAGCACTTTGGGAGGCCGAGGTGGGTGGATCATGAGATCAGGAGTTCGAGACCAGCCTGGCCAACATGGTGAAACCCCATCTCTACTACAAATACAAAAATTAGACAGGCGTGGTGGCGTGCACCTGTAATCCCAGCTACTCCGGAAGCTGAGGCAGGAGAACTGCTTGAACCCGGGAGGCAGAGGTTGCAGAGAACTGAGATCATGCCACTGCAAATCAACCTGGGTGACAGAGCAAGACTCCGTCTCGAAAATAATAATAATAATAATAAACCAGGGCAGGATGCAAGACAGGAAAGTGACAAGGAGGAGGAGCTGTTTTATATAAGCAGTTGGGAAGGCCTCTGAGAAGGGGACACTCAAAGTGGCCCAAAGGAAGCGTTCATTCTGCAGGTTCTGTGGCTCTGACGGGCCAGAGAGCACAGTGGTCATAGGCACGGCCTCTGGAGCTCGGCCTCCTGGGTTCCTATCCCAGGTCTACCACATGGAACCCTAATGAACCCTGCCACCTTAGACACGGCACCTTCCTTTTCCATGCCTCTGTTTCTGCATCTGTAAAGTGGAGACCATAATGCAGTCGCCTTCCTGGGCCACTGTGAGGATTAAATGAGCTCTTACACATGTAGCGCTCAGGCGTAATAAGCACCATGTACGTCTTGGCGATTGTGATTGTTGCTGCTGTTACATGTGGGGGAGGCATTCTAGACAGAGGGAAAAGCAAGGGTGGAGGTCCTGAGGTGTGATGGGAGTGAGCTGGCCATATCAAAGGAGCAGCAATGGAGACAATGGGGACAATGAGAGCGGATGTGGGGTCACAGGGGAGAGAGGAAAGAGATCAGAATCCAAGGATTTTGACGTGGGCAACTCGCAGAAGGAAACTGTCATTTTCTGAAGTGAGAAAGAGCATTTAGGACTGGAGGGAATGAAGTATTTGAACCTGTGAGATTTGAGAAGTTGGACTCCCAGGTGGTGGTATCGCCTAGGCAGTAGGACCTAGGATTCTAGAGTTCGGGGGAGAGGGGAGAGGCTTTTGCCTTGATGAAAGAACAACTTCAGCCAAATTAAATTTAAAGGAGTTTAAATGAGCAATGAACGATTCATGAATCCGGCTGCCTTCTGAGCCACAGTGCGCTCAGACTCCAGCACAGCCACATGGTAGAAGATTTAGGGACAGAAAAAGGAAAGCGACGTACAGAAAACAGAAGTGAGGTACAGAAACAGCTGGATTGTTTACAGCTCGGCGTTCGCCTAATTTGAACATAATTTGAACAGTTGGCTACATCTGATTGGCCAAAACTTGGTGATTGGCACAAGTGCAGGCTACGGTCTGTTTACACCTCCACTTGTTATTGTTCACGATGTACAGAAAAATCTTCAGGCCGAACTTAAAAGATGTAGTAAGGAGGAGCTTTAGGCAAACTTGATTTAAACAGCCTGCAGGTGGGCTTCCCTGCTGTCTACAGGGCCCTGTGATGAGCGCTGGGAGTGATGGGGGCAGAAGGCACTTCTGGGGAGGTGCTGAGTGAGCTCCAGCCCCAACAGCTGAGAAGGAGGCAACCTGGACAAGGGGGGAAGGGTGTGGGGGGTGCTGTCCAGGCAGAGGGCACAGCAAGTGCCAAGGGCCCTGGATGCCCCTGCTATGCCTGCTTGTTGGGATAGCCTCCCCTCCTTCCTTCTTTCTGAGCACTCAGACCTTCCTGAGGACTCAGCTCTACTCTCTTGTTTTCCATCTTTACCCTGGAATTTGCACGTCTTCCCTGAGTCACCGCCCATCCTTGAGTGCTGGATCCAGTAGTTGTTCGCTTCTCAGCTCCTCCTCCTGTTTAGGGCTCTCCCACACCAGCCTCCTCATCCTGGGGTTTTCCTGTCCCTGTAAATTTACATAAATCCCTTAAATCTGTGTGGCTCTTGGGCGAGATTAGGCGAATCTCCAGTTGTGTGGTATTTTTAGCATGTCTTATTTGTCTGCTTGCAAGAGCTCCAGGCGCTCATTTCTCAACAATTCCTTACAGGCATGAACTGCCAGCTCTTGGACCCTTCCAGCACCAAGCCAGGTACCTTGTTGAAAACCAGCCCCTCACCAGAGCGATCACTCTTCCTAAAATGTAAGACCCCCGGGAGTGGGGATAGGGTGGAGATGGTGGAGATGGTGGGATGTTGGGTGGAGAAGGATCATGGAAATGGAGGTCCCTCTTTTTTTCTCATTAGAATTTGTTTTTTTTTTTAAGAATTTGTTTTTTTTTTTAAATGTTTATTATTAAAGACAAGTAAAATAATACATGTTCATTGTAGAAAAATGAGAAAAGAAAAGAAAAAATTACTCATAATCCCTCTTCTGTGAATAACTGCTGTTATTATTTGTCCTTTTAGCTTTCTTTAGCACATATAATATGCATATAATGATAGATTTAATATATCTTTTTATTTTACAAACGTGGTGTCATACTATACATTCTGTTTTGTCATCTGTTTTCATTTACTAATATATTATGAACATTTTTATTCTCTTAAAAAATTGTACAGGTAGGACCAGGCCTGGTGGCTCACACCTGTAATCCCAGCACTTTGGGAGGCCAAGGCAGGCAGACAGCTTGAGCCCAGAAGTTTGAGACCAGCCTGGGCAACATGAGGAAACTCTATCTCTACAAAAAATACAAAAATTAGTTGGGCATGGCGATGTGCTCCTGTAGTCCCAGCTACTTAGGAGGCTGAGGTGGGAGGATCACTTGAGCCCTGGAGGCAGAGGTTGCGGTGAGCATGCTACTGCATTCCAGCCTGGTGGCAGAGTGAGACCCTGTCTCAATTGAAAAAAAAAAAATTATACAGGTAATGCATGCTTATTGTAGAAAATCAGCAATTACAAATATGTAAAAACAATGGCCCCTCCCAAAGAACGCTGTTAATATTTTAACATATATTCTTTCAGATATGTGTGCAGATTTTTTTTTTTTTTTTTTTTTTTTTTTTGAGAGGGAGTCTGGCTCTGTCGCCCAGGCTGGAGTGCAGTGGCCGGATCTCAGCTCACTGCAAGCTCCGCCTCCCGGGTTTACGCCATTCTCCTGCCTCAGCCTCCGGAGTAGCTGGGACTACAGGCGCCCGCCACCTCGCCCGGCTAGTTTTTTGTATTTTTAGTAGAGACGGGGTTTCACGGTGTTAGCCAGGATGGTCTCGATCTCCTGACCTCGTGATCCGCCCGTCTCGGCCTCCCAAAGTGCTGGGATTACAGGCTTGAGCCACCGCGCCCGGCCGTGTGCAGATTTTTTTAATGGGACCGTATTATAGATATTCTTTGTAATTTTTTAATTAACAGTATAGCTTGAACAATTTTTAAAATTTCCCACCCTACACTGATGTGACAATTTTCTATATCAATAAATATATAACTTTGTTTTTTGAGGCAGGATCTCACTCTGTCACCTAGGCTGGAGTGTGGTGGCACAACTATGGCTCCCTGCAGCCTCGACCTCCGGAACTCTAGTGATCCTTCCACCTCAGCCTCCCACATAGCTGGGAACACGGATGTTTGCCACCAAGCCTGGCTAACTTTTAAATTTTTTGTAGAGACGGAGGTCTCCCATGTTGCCCGTGCTAGTCTTGAACTCCTGGGCTTAAGTGATCCTCCCACCTCAACCTCTCAAATTTTGGGATTACAGACATGAGCCACTGTGCCCAGCTAATACTATCACTGTGTGTATGTGTGTGACAGAGTCTTACTCTGGAGTGCAGTGGTGCAGTTATGGCTCGCTGCAGCCTCGACCTCTTGGGCTTAAGTGATTTTCCCACCTCAGCCTCCCTCATAGCTGGTGCTATGTGGGAGCACCATGTGCCACCATGCCCAGCTAATTTTTTATTTTTATCATTACTTTTAGAGGTTGCATGACCATTGCATTGAATGGATGTGTCATATTTAGCCAATCTCATAATGTTGGATGTTTACATTTTCATTTCTAAAACAATGCTGTAATAAACATCCATTCTTGTACACATTTGTTGAATTAATGAATGAGAGAATGAACACACCACACCTCATTTTTAGATTTTTTTTTAGGAGTAATTTCTCAAAGTGGAATTACTGGGTATCAACCTAAAGAAGACTCAATCTAAAGAAGGTTCAGTATCCAGTTAGCAGAGTTTGTTCAAGTGCAAAGTAACCATCAGGAGACAGAGGGAAACCAAGGAATGCTGATCAGTGCTCCTGGCGTTGGGAGGGGGATAGTGAATATCAAAACGGAGGCATTGAGTAGATTTACATTTTCCATACAAAGGCTAACATACTGATTTAAAGGCCAGGCACTGTGGCTCACGCCTGTAATCCCAGCACTTTGGGAGCCCAAGGCAGGTGGGTCACTTGATGTCAGCAGTTCGAGACCACCCTGTACAACATGGCGAAACCCTGTTTCTACTAAAAATACAAAAATTAGCTGGGCTTGGTGGCAGGTGCCTATAATCACACCTGCTCAGGAGGCTGAGGCAGGAGAATCGCTTGAACCTGGAGGTGGAGGTTGCAGTGAGCTGAGATCACACCACTGCACTCCAGCCTGGGTGACAGAGTAAGACCCCGTCTCAAAAATAAATAAATAAATAACATACTGACTTAAGATTTGATTCTCTACTATTGATTACACCCTAACGGGTTAACATCCTATTGAAAACAGGTAACAATCTAAAGGGTCTCTATCTCCAATGCCATTTAGTGTAGGTTTGAATGAAGAATAGGGAGTCTGGTTAATGTATAACATCTCCACACAAAAGTCAGGAAGTAATGGTCATGCACCAGAGAAGAAAAACAGCCACATTATGTGACTTAGTTTCCAGGGCTTAACTTTTCCCCTGGGCATAATTAATTAGGAAAGTCCTGAAATTTTATTTTCTTTTTACACTGGACATGAATTTTTCAAGTAAACTTTAGTTGAAATATAACATGCGTAAAGAAAAGTGCACAAACTGCCAGGCACGGTGGCTCACGCCTGTAATCCCAGCACTTTGGGAGGCTGAGGTGGGTGGATCTCCTGAGATCAAGACCATCCTGGCCAACATGGTGAAACCCCGTCTCTACTAAAAATACAAAAATTAGCTGGGCATGGTGGCATGCACCTGTAGTCCTAGCTACTCAGGAGACTGAGGCAGGAGAATTGTTTGAACCTGGGAGGCGGAGGTTGCAGTGAGCCAATATCGCACTACTGCACTCCAGCCTGGCAACAGAGCAAGACTCCGTCACAAAGGAAGGAAAGAAGGGAGGGAGGAAGGGAGGGAGGGAGGGAGGGAGGAAGGAAGGAAGGAAAGAAAAAGAAAGAAAGAAAGAAAACAAAGAGAATAAAGAAAAGTGCACAAATAAAAAATGTGCAGCTCAATGATTTTTTAAAAAGGAAACATAACCACCTTCAGATCAAGAAATGGAAATTTCCGCTCCCTAGAAGTCTTCCTCATGTGCCTTCCTGTTTACTATCCCCAAAGGGGATCCACTCTCCAGACTTCTAGGACTATAGGTTAGTTTTACCTGTTTTTGAACATTCAGTAGATCATTCAGACTATACCCTTCTGTGTTTTGCTTCTTTCACTCAACATGAGATTTATCCATTTTTGTATACTGACATATTGAGTGGCTGTTATAAATTCACGTAGTACTTCTAAGCTATCTACAGATTATTTGGGATTTTCTGTAAATAAGCACATCACCTATGAATAATAATCTTTCATTTCCCCAATCTTTATTCTTGCCTTTCACTTCTTTTTTTGTGCCTTGAGTTACTGTCTACTACATTTAGAACATTGTCGAATAGAAATGGTTATAATGAGCAGCATTTTCTCTCACCGTGGGTATACATCCAACAGAAATGCATACATATGTGAATCAAAAGACTTGCACAAGAATGTTATGTGACCGAAACACAGGTTCAGTTGCTCAACACTTTGCAGAGTTCAATTAACAAGAGCGAGGTCTGGTATAAAGAAAGTGGTTTTATTCCAAAGCTTAGCTTAGGGGAAGAGGTACAGGCTCCTCCTGCCCTTAACGGTACCACCTCGCTTTTAGGGCAGAAAGCAGAGAGTTTTAAATGGGGACTTTGTATGAATGGCATGCAGGGGAGGAGCAAGCAGATGGGGGTCTACATGACTCATTTTGGTGCCTTTTCTACCAGGTGGTTGAGCTGATGCCATTGAGGGCAGAACTAGGTTGTAATGTGGCTGTTGTCCTGAGATGCTGTCCAGGTGGAAGAGTTCTGTCGCAGGCATACTTTAGGTTGTAAATTGACTGTTGTCTCTTAAGGCAATCTCTTGGTGGGAGAAAGTTCTGGTTCTGGACCCTCTAAGTAGGTAGATAAGTTTGCCCTGTAGGGAGTATCTGGTGAAGGGAAGGTAATGGTTAAAATTACATTTCTAAAGAGCTAAATAGAGGCAGGGCACAGTGGCTCATGCCTGTAATCCCAGCACTTTGGGAGGCTGAGGCAGGCGGATCACCTGAGGTCAGGAGATCGAGACCAGCCTGGCCAACATGATGAAACCTCATCTCTACTAAAAATACAAAAATTAGCCAGGCATGGTGGCAGGTGCCTATAATCCCAGCTACTAGGGAGCCTGAGGCAGGAGAATCGCTTGAACCTGGGAGGCGGAGGTTACAGTGAGCTGAGATAGCACCACTGCACTCCAGCCTGGGCAACAAGAGTGAAACTCCGTCTTAAAAAATAAATAAATAAATAAATAAATAAATAAATAAATAAATAAATAAATAGATAGCTAAGTAGGAAGTGGGAGACAGGAGAGAAAGGGGGAAAATCTTAAAAACAACTCATTTTCTTTCTCTTAGAAAAATGCTCTATTTCGGCTGGGCACGGTGGCTCACGCCTGTAATCCCAGCACTTTGGGAGGCCGAGATGGGTGGATCACGAGGTCAGGAGATTGAGACCATCCTGGCTAACACGGTGAAACCCCGTCTCTACTAAAAATACAAAAAATTAGCCGGGCATGGTGGTGCGCGCCTGTAGTCCCAGCTACGTGGGAGGCTGAGGCAGGAGAATGGCCTGAACCTGGGAGGCGGAGCTTGCAGTGAGCCGAAATCGCTCCACTGTACTCCAGCCTGGGCTACAGGACGAGACTCCGTTTCAAAAAAAAAAAGAAAAGAAAGAAAACCCATAAAGCAGCAAGGGGAGGGGAAATTAGGAAGTACACACACCCTAATGTTAACAGTGATAGGATTTTTTTTTTTTTTTTTTTTTTTTTTTGAGGCGGAGTCTCGCTCTGTCGCCCAGGCTGGAGTGCAGTGGCGCGATCTCGGCTCACTGCAAGCTCCGCCTCCCGGGTTCCCGCCATTCTCCTGCCTCAGCCTCCCGAGTAGCTGGGACTACAGGCGCCCGCCACCTCGCCCGGCTAGTTTTTTGTATTTTTAGTAGAGACGGGGTTTCACGGTGTTAGCCAGGATGGTCTCGATCTCCTGACCTCGTGATCCGCCCGTCTCGGCCTCCCAAAGTGCTGGGATTACAGGCTTGAGCCACCGCGCCCGGCCGATAGGATTATTTTAAATTAAATTTGTATTAATTGGCAACAAATTTCACGGCACAAAATACAGACAGTATAAGGGATGTGCAGTAGAGTGATCTCTGCCTCCCCTTTCCCCAAGCCCGCGCCCCAGGGGCAGTCGCGGTTTAAAGGGGTCTTTCACTCCCTCGGGCCATTTCCGCGCTTCGCATTTTGTGCTTTGGTGGAATCCAGGGGGCGGGGCGCCGTTCTGGCCCCGCCCACCAGGTGCGTCCCTTATCTCGCCCTCTGCAGACGCGCGCACGCCCACGCTGGATCCGGACACGATGCACGCGCGCCTGCGCCTGTCGGCAGACCGGCTGACTGTGCGGTGCGGCCTGCTGGGCAGCCTGGGGCCCGTGCCCGCGCTGCGGTTCGACGCGCTCTGGCAGGTGCTGGCTCGCGACTGCTTCGCCGCCGGCCGCCACTACTGGGAGGTAGACGTGCAGGAGGCGGGCGCCGGCTGGTGGGTGGGCGCGGCCTACGCCTCCCTTCGGCGCCGCGGGGCCTCCGCCGCCGCCCGCCTGGGCTGCAACCGCCAGTCCTGGTGCCTCAAGCGCTACGACCTCGAGTACTGGGCCTTCCACGACGGTCAGCGCAGCCGCCTGCGGCCCCGCGACGACCTCGACCGGCTCGGCGTCTTCCTGGACTACGAGGCCGGCGTCCTCGCCTTCTACGACGTGACGGGCAGCATGAGCCACCTGCACACCTTCCGCGCCACCTTCCAGGAGCCGGTCTACCCGGCTCTGCGGCTCTGGGAGGGGGCCATCAGCATCGCCCGGCTGCCCTAGGGGCCAGGACCGGCGTGACAGCCTCCAGGTACGCCGCAGCTGCCCAGTCTCGCCTAATCTACCTAGATCAGCGTGGTTGCTCCCCTTACTGCCTGCTTCTTAGGGCCCACTCCCTGCCCCACCTCTCCCCGACCAATCACGCCTACAGTGCTTTGAAGGTTTCCTCTCCTAGGCTAGTTTCAAACAGGCCCTAAACAAGTCTGCTGCTGCCTTCTCATCAGACCTCCGCACCCCCACCCCACCATCACTTACACTACTTTAATCCAGTTCCTTCAAAGTGATACCCCCACAGGTAAGCCGTCAGCATGCTGAATACGTCATCCGCAGCCTGGGAACCTTCTCCCTCGTACAACACAGGAACCTCGCACATAGTAGGCACACAGTAAATGTTTGTGAATGAATGAGAGTCATCCAGCCCTGACTCTTCTGTCTCTTGAGGTCCCTTGAATCTACCGCTTCCTCCCCACCGATTTCAGCTTGTCCACATCACAGCTCCCTCCAGAACAGCTGCAAGAGCTTCTTAGCAGTTCCTGGTCTGACCCCTCTCCCAGTCCTCATCTTCCACCCTAAAACTAGAGTGATCTTCCTAAAACTTCACTTAACCTCTCAGCTATGAAGAGGCTTCCAGGAGTTACCATGAAAAAACAAACAAAAAATACAAACGCCTCACCTTAGCATTCAAGGCTTATCTAGTCTGCCCAAAATTCCTTATCCTCACCTAGCTCCTACCACTCTTCTTAGAGACTCTCCAGTCAGAAATATGCCGCATAGCTCCACCTCCACACCTCTTTGCTGCCAGCACATACATGCAGAAAAGTTTTTTCACCTGTCTCAGTCTTCCCCAGGCTTACCTGCGCCAGGAAGTCTAACCAAGGAACAAGAATCTCACTATCAGAGCCACAAATCTGGGACCCTATCTTTCCAACTAAATTGGAGGCTTTGGAAGGGCAGCTTTGTCCTATACTCTCTCCACCCTGAAAAGTTCAGAAAGCCCCTTCCCTCCCAAGCAGTGAATTAATAACCAGCAAGTTCCCATCACTGAGTCACAGGTCACCCAGCCAGATCTCATTGTACATTTGGGGAGTCTCTGAGGTCCTGAAAGAAAGCAGCTGCGTAAAGTTACCCCGTGGTGATATGGGGGGGGCCAGATGTGTGCCCCATCCACCCGCCCCCAAGCAAGCATCTGACCTGTCCCCTGGCCCAGCCCTTAGGCCCAGCTTTCAACCTGCTTATTCATTTCTCAGGGAATGCTGGGAAGGAATCAGCAGGTGACAGTTGCTAAGCAACCAAAGGGGGTGGTGTTTCCCAACTGTCCTGGGACAAAAAGGGGAAGAGCACCCAGCTGTCTGGAACGAAGTGACAGAAATAGAGAACGGTAGGCTCTCACAGGGAGGCCAGCTCCTCTAGCAGGTAGGGGGAGGCCTCTTCCCAGGGCCTGTGTCTCTGTTCTGAAGGTTCCGCGTCCTGTTTTGTCAATTCCCTAGATGGTTCTGAAGTTATGTTCTGTTAAAGCATCTTCGTAGGTGCTTGGTGGGAGGCTAAGGCCGCCGAATCCTCGTAATTGAAACAGACTCTCAGTGCATTAGTTTGAACGATATAAAACTGACAATTTTCAATAGTTTTTGAGTTAAAAATGGCACTTTTGATATAAGACAATGTAGCAGAACACCAGGCAGACAGAACCTTGCAAACGCCTTAACTTCTAACCAAAGACTTTAAAACTCTGGCTGGACAGAGTTTTAAAGCACTATGCTGCAGGAATCGTGAGAAAAAGGGGAAATTAATTCTACTAGGAGATGGCCCAAACTGAATTGTGACAGGCAGAAGGCATTCCTGACAGAGTGAAGATGAATACACTTGACCCCAACATCTCTGTCCATCCCTGATGATCAAGACCTCTTCCCAGACCCACAGCTGCAGGGGCCAAGTAATAACAGCTCTTACTAGCTTATAATGCACTGTTCTAATGCTTTACAACTACTTATCTGATCCTTTCATCACCCCTAGGGGGTAGAAAGTTATCCCAATTCTACACATGGCAAAATGGAGACCCAGAGTCACTTGCCCAAGGTCGCACAGCTGGTGGTGGAGCTGGGGTCTGGGCCCAGGCTGTGAGTTCCAGGTCTGTGCTCATGGCCACCAGGCCCTACTGCTCAGGTTGAATGCAGCTGGTCTCTGGCCAGTGCCTAGTGCTCTGGCCCCTCTCATGGAGCTACTGCCCATGATGCTTTCCTAGTGCCCGGTGATTCTATGACACTTGAGTCTACCTTTGGACTGCCTTCCTTGGGGTCTGAGATGAGGCCTTATGGCCCAGAGGGGAACTTGATTTAAAAGTTTGGGATTCATGCAGCAGAGACAGAGCTAGACCTTAAAGGTCACAAACTAGCTGTGTCAAGGCCCATGATAGCCAGAAAGCAGCAGTTTCAGTCCATAATCAATTGTGTGACCAGGGCTAGTCACTTTTTACTTCTCGGTGCCATCTATAAAATGGGGATAATGGCACTATCTACCAGTGCTGTGAGGCTCAAATGAGCCAAAGGTTATAAACTTGCCTTAAAAACTATAGTCCTATACAAAAATTAGCTGGGTGTGGTGGTGCGTGCCTGTAATCCCACCTACTCAGGAGGCTGAGGCAAGAGAATTGCTTGAACCCAGGAGGCGGAGATTGCAGTGAGCCGAGAATGTGCCACTGCACTCCAGCCTGGGGGAACAGAGCAAAACTCTGTCTCAAAAAAACAAAACAAAACAAAAAACTATAGTGCTGTATCATGCCAGGATTTATCAGCATTCCCAAGGGAGCGTGCGCTGTACCGACTGAGTGCTGAGACTACTGGTATTCCCAGCTGCCATGTGGCAGTAGCAAGAGCTACTAGAATATTCTCAGCACGGGAATGAGGCTTCCTTGGTTTCCATGTTGGTAAGGGTTACTGATCACTTACCTTATTCTCTTTCAGACTTGAATCTGTAGACATTTCTTTATTGATCTGGCAAATTGCTTGCAGATATTTTTAAATGACAGCAATTTTCTAATATTTGGTTTAATAAAATGTGAATAATGTCCCTTTTAACCATGGTCTTCACTGGGAGTTCACGTTGCTTCAAGTCCCTAGCACCCTGACCCAGACGGGCCTTCACTCATAGCCTATTCCTTAGGCAGCCTTCTGGTAGTAGTCAGCTGCTCCCTGATTAACTATCTCCAGGGATGGGGCATTCACTGCTTCTGAAGATAACTCACTAAAGTTCTCACTTACGTGTAAACAACTCCCACCTGTTCCCATCCAAGATAGTATTATAGCTTGAACTCCTGGTCTCAAGCGATCCTCCTGCCTCAGCCTCCTAAGTAGTTGGGACTACAGGCTCACATCAGCATGCCTGGCTTACATACCACCTTCTAACATATTGTGTGACGGAATCACTGTGGGGTATAGGCCTTGTTTTAGTTTCTCTGTCAAATGTAAACTATCCTGTCAGATGACTGTAAGGATTGGTGATATTATAGAATGTACCTAGAACATAGAATGCTCTCAATATATGCATAGTGTATTGATTTTTATGCATCTGCCCCCATCTGAATGAAAGTTCCCTGAGGAAGGGATTGGGGCTGTTCATGGCTATATCCTCTGTGCCTAAAGCAGTGCCTGGCACACAGATGGCCCTTAGTATTTGTTCAGAGAAGGAACACATGCCATTTCCCTCTCTGCTCTGAGAGGAGAACCTTCAGCATTTTTCTGCCTACAAGATCCTTTGACCAATCCTTTCTCTGATGTGGAGGGACTACTATACAATGCCAACTAGACACAGAGGCCAATGGCAGGAAAGGGATAAAGGCAATGGAGAAGTAAAGGGCTGTAAGGAAGTGAGATTGAAGGCTTAAAGGAAAGGACCTGCGCAGCCAGCTCTCGCCCCTCTCTGCAGCCACCCAGCAACTGAAGGATATGGACGTGGTTTGGAACCACCCCCTCTTCTAAGCTGGCCAACTTGAAGCAGAGACTGCATCACTGGATCTTTTTCTCTCTCCAGTGGGCTGACACAGGGCCTGGCCCAGAAACGTCTGCTGTCTAAGGAGCGGGTGGAGGTGGATGACGGCCAGGTCCCTGGAGACCGCCATTCCTGCCCCCGCCTCACTCAGACACATCCGACAGCACTAGCAAGGGAACTGAGAATTCACAGAATGGCACTTTATTTTAAGACTTGATTTTTTTGCCATGATTATCTACCGATTCTTCCATGATGGTATCATCTTCTTCAACAGTGACCAGGACCTTCTTGCCTACTAGATTAAAGATGTCTTCAGGAGGATAGCCTTTGGGCTCACCCACCTTCACGGTGAGCATGTCCATTGTTAGAATGGTGCCTTCCGGAATTTTCACTTTGGCCACCACAGACTTGCCCAGCTGTGAACAAAATGAACATTCAGTGCCAGCTTCACAGAAGTAACTAGTGTACACTACTTTACATTCCAGGTCCCTGATCAGTCCTCCCCAGGCAGTACCTTGGGAGCAGGGACTCTGTTGCCACCTACGCTGCTCAGAATATCTCATACATGGCAGGAATTCAACCAGTGTAGATTGAATTCAGAGACTCAGAGGAGTGGCCTTTACAATAAAGTGCGAAGGAAAGGGCTCAGGCTGTGTAGGTGGAGCCAGGTTCAAATCCCAGTCAGTGGGATATAGGCCATGTTTTAGTTTCTCTGTCAAATGGAAACTATCCTGTCAGATGACTGTAAGGATTGGTGATATTATAGAATGTGCCTGGAACATAGAATGCTCTTAATACATGCAAACTCTAATTCCTTTGGTCACCATCCAGCTCAATATCTCATTGTAAACATGGGGAAACCGAGGCCCATACAGGGTGGGTGACTTGGCCAGGGTTGCAGACAGCCAAGATGAAACGTAGGAATGAGATTCTCAACTCCTGACGCACTGTTCTTCAGGGTGCACACCTTACCGCCACTTTGTTTGGTAAAATAGAAATATGAAGGACTCATAAGATGGTGAATGTGGCTGTTATGCAGATGGCAAGAAAAGGAGCCCCCGAGGAAGGGGCAGATAGGACAGGCAGGTGAGGAAATGAAGGTTACCTGAAGCTCATGACCAATGTTTGTCTTCTCCATAAATACTTTCAAATAAATTACGTGTTTTATTACTCTATATCCTCCACAAGAGAGTGCAAGGAATCAATTCTGCTTGGAATGTGGTGCCAGGAAAAAATGTCTGTCAAGTGATAATCATGCATCCTGTTATGTTTTACTGTCTGCTCAGAGAGCCAAATTAAGTGCTCAACTGTTATAAAACTTAACTCTGGTTTCTGGTCTAATTCTCTCCTGTTTCCTCTATAAAGAAACTATTTCTTTTTACTTTATTTTAATTTCCTGGTATAGATGCATCTTTGATTTGGGGAAGCAGGTAGGCCCCACTAGAATAAAAGATGACAGCAGTACCAGGCATGCCTGGTGTTTGGTCTTTGCCTTGACCCCAACATCCTGCAGCAGGTTAGGTGTGTGTGTGTGCCTGCAGTCCCAGGATGCCTGCCTGGCTCTATGACTCAGACGGCAAGAAGGTCCAGGCCACAGCTTCCACGAAGCCGTGACAGTCAGCAGGCCAGGCAGTGCTTCTAGACCCACCAGTCCCTCTGTCTGAAGGTCCGTGCTGCACAAGGAACAGCTGCATCATCACCCACCCACCTCTGCAACAACTCACTGCCCTTTCCACCAGTGCCACCCTGGCTTAGGAAATGTCACAGGCTCTTCTGGTACCTCAGGGAACACCTCGCCTAAATGTTTCTCAGGGTTTACCTGCTCCAAGGGAGCCCAGACTTGACTTATTCCAGGGCCTCATCACTGTTACATATTCTGGAGTCTAGGAGTTACTGGGGCCATGGGCTTCAGATAATTAGTGGAAGACTCTAATGTGACCCTAGGTGGCCAGAGAAACCGCTAAAGTTCCCTTTAGATAACATGTTTCTCCCGCTGCTGCTACCAGCCAGAGTGACACGCATTACTGAAGAGCCTGAAGAAGCTGACAGGGGTGGCAGCCCATTCCTTCATCATTTAATTAGCCTGGCTCAGGGAGTGCTGGCCCTGACCATCCCTCTCGGGCCAGCCCATCCTGTTTCCGCACACGGCAGCAGAGCCGAGTGGAGTCCAGCAGGACGTACCTTCTCATTGCAGGCCATCTCACAGGGCAGCAGCTGCTTGGTTGGGGAGCCCAGGGCACGCTCCACAAGACGCACTGACCGCACCAGCTCGGCCAGTTCTCCAGGCTCCAGTGAGGCTGAGTGGTCACTCCCCTTCCAGGTCTTGTCCAAAGTTATGTGACGTTCCAACACCTTGGCCCCCAGAGCCACTGCGGCCACAGATATGGCTATGCCTGTTTCATGCCCAGAATAACCTATGGGAATATCAGGAAAGAGCTTCTGATATTCCTTTAAAATGAAAAAAGAAAAATAACGTTAAATATCATGGTGCTTTATGCATATTCTCTAGGGTCAAGTATATCTGGTTCAGTCCCGGTTTAGCCACTCACTAGTTGTGCAGCCAGGGGTAAGATACTGAGGTTCTCTGAGCCTCTCCTTCCTAGGGATGATGATAATACCTGCTGAGTGTTGCTGTAAATGCATGAGAAGCACTCAGCACATTGTAAATGCTCTAAAAACAACAGTTACTCTTACTGCAAAGAATGCATTTTAAGAATGTTTCACATTGCACAATACACTGAGAATAACAACAGAACTGTAAATTAATGTCTAACCTCATTCAAAAACCATCTGTCACATTTAATTAGCCTGAGCTGCTGAAAGCAAGTGTGCCACAAATATCAACAATAATATACACAGCCCAATCTCAAAACAATCCTTTGGCAGAAATGATAAATAATCCATTATCTATAATTCACTGAATGCAACAAAAGACACTTTAAGATGGGTGAGTCTTGTTGGTGAGGGTGATCAGAAAGCTGAGTACAGTAGACTCAGGTAGGGTGTATTATTATTTTATTGTTATTTATTATTTCTTTTTGAAACAAGAGTCTCGCTCTGTTGCCAAGGCTGGAGTGCAGTGGTGTGATCTCGGCTCACTGCAACCTCTGCCTCCTGGGTTCAAGCGATTCTCCTGCTTCAGCCTCCCAAGCAGCTGGGACTACAGGCGCCCACCACCACGCCCAGCTAATTTTTGTATTTTTTAGTAGAGAAGGGGTTTTGCCACGTTAGCCAGGCTGGTCTCGAACTCCTGGCTTTAAGCAGTCCACCTGCCTCAGCCTCCCAAAGTGCTACCAGCGTGAGCCACATCATCTGGCCTCAGGTGGGGTTTAACAAAAGATTAGGAGGGTTAGGTGGCAAAGGCCTTGAAAAACAGGCTTAAGGGTGTGTGATGGAGTGCGGATTGCTAAGTTTGGAAATTCAAACGGCCGTACTATGTGCAGGCCCAAGATGGGATAGGCTGGCAGAATAACTCCTGCAATGTGTAGTGTCAAGAGAGAGGACATGACAGCACCTTGAGTGGGGACAGAGATACACTGAAAGGGAAAATAACGGGTCACGTCTACTAAACTGTTAATTATCGGAATCTCTGTGGAATGGGAGTGCAAGGGATGTTTACTTTTGACATTACATGTTTCACAGGAATCATTTTTAAGCTTTAAAAATAACATGATTTAGATAAGCTATATGTGAAGCAGAAACAGAAAAGTGTAGGTAAAAAAAGAAAGTTTAGGTAAAAGGAGCAATGTCAGTTTTCAAAAAGGCTAACTTTTTAAAAGTTAATGGCTGTATAGCAACATGTAAGAAAGCTTATATTATGGGAAAAACAATATCAAATACTATGCTGAAAGGAAAATATAAAAGGAAAACAACTGCAATATCAGGATTCTAAGTATGTATGGATGGAGAGACAGAATTCCATTAATGTTACTATAATGGTTTTAATGATAATTACATATTTTTGAATGAAGTTAAATTTCCAGTGCTACAGGAGGAACTGAGAGAGATGGCATGAGACAGTAAGAGACAAAGGCCTAAGGGGACATGCCCGGGTTCTAGTTCCAGCTTTGCCACCAAGCTGCTGTGGGATCTCAGGCTTCCCGACTTGGGACTGGACTTCACCATCTATGAAATGACTGTGTAGGCAAAATCCTGGGAGAGAGTAATTTCCCTCAAGGCTGTCACTGTAATTAGTTTGAGCCTCAGGGATGCTAAGAATTAGAAAATAAGAGCGCCAGCAAATAACAAAGCAGAAAAAGCCATAAGTTTCAAGAAGGCCTCCTATAACTCAGTATGAAAAAAGATGAATATTTATCTGTACGCTAGTGTTCATAGCAGCATCACTCACAATAGCCAAAAGGTAAAACCATCCCAAATGTCTGTTGACAGATTTTTTTTTTTTTCCTGAGACAGTCTCACTTTGTCACCCAGGCTGGAGTGCACTGGTGCGATCTTGGCTCACTGCCTCCTGAATTCAAGCCATTCTCCTGCCTCAGCCTTCTGAGTAGCTGGGACCATGGGCATGCGCCACCATGCCTGGCTAGTTTTTGTATTTTTAGTAAGAAGGGGTTTCACCATGTTGGCCAGGCTAGTCTCGAACTCCTGACCTCAGGTGATCTGCCCACCTCAACCTCCCAAAGTGCTGGGATTACAGGCATGAGCCACCGCACCTGGCCAAGAAAATTTCATTTATAGTCACACTCTTTAGAATGTATGTGCTTCCTCAACTGTTTAGCTCAAATTTGATTTAGTAACAGCAAGACTGTCAAAGGATGTTCAAATTATAAAGTATGCCATGGTTTGTTAGAATTTTGGTTATAAAAAAGACTACGTCTTCCCCATAGTAAATGGCCCGAGAAGGGAACCCCCCCTCCTGCTCACCGAGATGACCCGCAGGTTGACGTCCTCAGGCTGGAGTGGGTATGCGCTGGTACACTGCAAGAAGCAGAAGTTGGGGTTGAGGGGCTTCACAATCTGATAGACTTGCTTCATGGTGTCCATCGACTGCATCCCGCTGGAGATCACCATTGGGCGACCTGAGTAATCCAGCACCAATACCATCAGCACTTTCTCTTTAGAGGTTCTGACTCTCCCCAACACATCCCAACTGCTGGTCTCATCATTCAACTGAACTCCACAGACATCTCAAAACACTGTGCCAGCCACTGTGGGGGAATAGAGAGGAGCTTGTTGGGTTCCTGCCCTCGGCCACAGGGAAGGTGGGCTCCCCTCTGCCCCCCGACAGTGTTCTTGAGCAAAACGAACTGAATTAAAGAGGCAGAGGAATTTCACACTTTCAAGAGGAAAATGAGTATCTCATCTGATTAACAGGTTGTATACCATGGCAGTACAGTACAATGAGTGCTGATTCAAGAGTGTGAGTGAGTGTGAGGTGCAGAGCTGCCACTTGTAGCTGTGCCTGGGCAAAGCACTGTCTGTCTGTGAATCTCAAAAGCCTCCCCTATGAAATAAGTATCAAGCATCATAATCAGACCTGTTTCAGTCCTAGGGGTGTTATGATGATCAAATGACATTGTTCATGTTGTAAAACGACTTTACATGATCCTGGCCCACTGCAGTCTCAAACTCAAGCAATCCTCCTACCTCTGCCTCCAGAGTAGCTGGGGCCACAGGTATGCATCACCATACTAGGTTTTATGTATACTGTCATATCCTTCTTACACATTTTCATTAAAAAATTTTCTAGGACAGGTGCAGTGGCTCACACTTATAATCCCAACTCTTTGGGAGGCCAAAGTAGGAGGATCATTTGAATCCAGGAGCTCAAGACCAACCTGGGCAACATAGACAGACCTTGTCTCTATAAAAAAATAATAATAAATAAATTCTTAAAAAATTTTTTAAATGTCTTATAAAAACTGTCATATTCTTAATTTTCTTTCAACTTAGCATACAAAAAGTGAAAGTACAGGCTGATTGAAAAGAGGTTTCTGGCAGGGCACAGTGGCTCATGCCTGTAATCCTCGCACTTTGGGAGGCCACGATGGGAGGATTGCTTCAGGCCAGGAGTTCAAGACCAACCTGGCCAACATAGCGAGACCCTGTCTCTTATTTAAAAAAAATGAAAAGAGGCTTCTAAAATTTGTCTTCATGAAATCTGCCTCAAAGTGGGCCACCATGAGGGGAGTAAACATATGAAGGTTTGGACTCCCTTGGATTTTATGTCAAAAATTAGACACTTACCTTTTTTGGCTGTCTTTTCCAGATAAGGAAAATTATTAGTGTCTCCAGATCCAACTTTGAAAAATGGAACATTCAGTTCATGCAGGAATTCGACTGCCATCTACAAAAATCAAAGAGGGAGCTCCTTTTCACCATTGTTCAAAAACACTGTTGTCATGACAGGCGAGGAATAACATACAAATAGAAAAACTCCTCTTATGCAGCAGAGGGACTCTCAACAACTTGAAAGCGGGCAAAGATTTGTTCTCAGTCATTTCATTCAAATGCAAACATTCATTCTCATCCACCCATCCATTAGTCCAACAAACAACATTTGGTGCTGGTCTTTGCTGGTGACAAGAATCTGGAAAAGGGCCGAGTGCAGTGGCTCACGCCTGTAATTCCAGCACTTTGGGAGGTAGAGGCAGATGGATCATCTGAGGTCAGCAGTTTGAGACTAGCCTGACCAACATGGTGAAACCCCGTCTCTACTAAAAATACAAAAATTAGCCGGGTGTGGTGGCACATGCCTGTAATCCCAGCTACTTGGGAGGCTGAGGCAGGAGAATGGCTTGAACCTGGGAGGCAGAGGTTGCAGTGAGCTGAGATCGTGTCACTGCACTCCAGCCTGGGCAACAGAGCGAGACTCCTTCTCAAAAAAAAAAAAAAAAATGTGGAAAAGAATCTTTCACCTGGCCAAACCCTACCTGCCCCAGGGGCCCAAGGGCAAATGAACAAATAAGAAACAGTCATGACCTAATCCTGACCCAGAAAACCAGGCAGTGAAAACGTGAATAGCCTCAGAGGCTTTCCCCTCTACTCGGCCAAACGTGGGAAAAGGGGCTATTTCAATCCTTGGCGAAAGGGGGAAAATGGAGCATTTTTTCACCCAGCCTTTAGACAAGGATCCATGGCTGGCAGGGCCCATTCAGCCCGAGCCCTTTCAGGCCTCAAAGCATGCTGCCCACAGAAAAGTGAACCTCAGTCACGTTTTCAGATATAACGTCACTGCCTGAAGTTACCTATTTAGGGCTCTTGAACATCCTTCTCTAGTATTCATCAACAAGACTCAGGAAACTGGTAAATGTCAGCAAATGCTTGCTGAAGGAATCAGTGGATCATAAGAAGAGTAAAATCTCAGTTTGCTGTCAAATTATAAGAACTCAAAAACCTTTTATTATTTCTTTCCAGCTTTAATAAGGTATAATTGATATACTAAAAGGTGCACATAATGTATGCAATTTGGTGAGTTTGGACTTAAGTATACACTACTGCTACCATCACCACAGAGTAATAAACATACGCATCACCTTCAAAAGTTTTCTTGAGTCCTTCTGTTTTGAATTGAAGTTGGAAATCAAAAGTCGAAAAAATCAGTGTCTCTGAATGGTTCCAAATATCTTAGTTCTAAAATGATGCCTGTGACTCAGAAATAAATTAGGGCTTAATGACTTTCTCACACTTGATCACGTGCACACAAATCTTTCCCTCTCCCAGGGATGTTGCTAAAATGAAATGCAAACTCTGATTGGTCTAGGACCGACCAACCGACCTACCTCCCCTTCCTCCCTCCTTTCCTCCCTTCTTTCCTTCCTCCCTCCCTCCCTTTCCTCCCTTCCTTCACTGTTCTTACTACTCTTCCTCTCTGCTTTATTTTTAACTCTTCTCCTTTCCCCTTCCATCTTTTTCTTTTCTTTTCTGGTAGAGACAGGGTCTTGCTATGTTGCCCAAACTCCTGGGGTCAAGCAATCCTCCTGCCTTAGTCTCCCAAGTAGCTGGGACCGCAGGCATGTGCCACCACATGTGGCTAATTTTTTTTTTTTAATTCGCTGTAGAGATGGGGTCTTGCTATGTTGCCAGGCTGTTCTCAAACTCCTGGCCTCAAGCAGTTGTCCCACGCTGGCCTCCCACAGCGCTGGGATTATAAGCTTCAGCCACCATGCCCAGTACCTTCCATACCTTTCTACCTCACTCTTTCCTGTTTGTGTTTCCTAACACTGCTAACTAGCCCTAAGACAGAACTGAAAAAACATCAGTTTTAAATATATTTTTTGAATAAAGTCTCATTTTCCTACCCTTCTCACTCCATTTGGCAGATGAAGAGATTGCTTTCTGTTTAAAGAAGGAATCTTCCACTGAGTTTTCTTTTGTATAATGTTCACCTTGTGGGAGTGTGGTGTGGCCCTCCAGGGCATAAACAGATGCAGGAACCCCCTCAAGAGAGGGGCAGAGCGATCAGGGGCAAGGAGAGGGGACAAGTGCAGAAAAAAAAAAACTTTGCAGAAGCTTACTACAGAGGCTGTAAAATCTGCATGGAATTCTATAATTTTCAGGTAAGGAAAAAGGCCAATTCCTGCTGGAAAGGGAAGGGGCGCCTCATTTTGCCACCTCTTGGGAAGCCAGCGCCACCCAGTGGCCATTTAGAAAACTGCCACTCAGAGCCATCCTGCAAAGGGAATCTGAGAAATCTGGAAGATTCTTTCAGCCCTAAGACAGTATCGCTGTGCCTAGGGGCTACTACAGGCTCGGTCAGCAACTGGTGACCCCTTTCTCTCCAGGGACTCCTTGACTTCCCCTAGCCTTCCCACCCTGCTATCGGGTTCCCTCTCTATCTGGGGTTCCATGCAGCCCGGCAGCCTCAGCACTCCTCTCCCTCCTGCCCCATAGCACAAAGTCTGTGGGAGTCTGAAGGGAGCTCAGCCATGTACAACTCTCCTCTGGCTCCCAGCTGAGTTCAACATGCAGAAATGGGTCCCATGGATCGCCTCATTTGGGAGAAACACTACCCTGCCTTAATGCTTTCTGAGGGTCCCAGTAAATCAACTTAGCTGAGTTCCAAACCCAGTGTTTCCCAAACTTACCCGACTCAGAACTTTTTTAATTCTGGCCAGGCACAGTGGCTTATGCCTGTAATCCCAGCACTGTGGGAGGCCAAGGCAGGAGGATCATTTTAGCCCAGGAGTTTGACACCAGCCTGGGCAACATGGCAAAATCCCGTTTCTACAAAAAATATAAAAATTAGCCAGGCGTGTGCCATGTGCCTGCAGTCCCAGCTACTTGGGAGGCTGAAGTGGGAGGATTGCTTGAACCCAGGAGATCGAGGCTGCACTGAGCTGAGGTCGTGTCACTGCACTCCAGCCTGGGTGACCAAACAAAAAACAAACCAAAAAAACCCTTTATTGATTCTAAATTAATGAATGAGGGTGGACAACACGTGCCCACAGAACCCCCTTTCTGTACTGTGTCCTGTGGGACACTCTGGGAACCACTGATCTGAGTCAGGGGTAAGGAAAGAGAGGAGTAGAGCTGAGATTTTTCTAAAGTCCCCCCAATTTCCCCTCAGTTTTTGGACCCTGCAGGATAAAAAAGAAGCCCAGGCAAGGCACAGTAGTTCATGCCTGTAATCCCAGCACTTTGGGAGGCCATGGCGGGCAGATCACGAGGTCAGGAGTTTGAGACCAGCCTGGCCAACATGATGAAACCCCGCTTCTACTAAAAATACAAAAATTAGGCCGGCGTGATGGCATGTGTCTGTAATCCCAGCTACTCAGGAGGCTAAGGCAGGACAATTGCTTGAACCTGGGAGGTGGAGGCTGCAGTGAGCCAAGATCACACCATTGCAGTCCAGCCTGGGTGACAGAGTAAGACTCCGTCTTTAAAAAAAAAAAAAAAAAAAAAAGCCCACGGTGATGAGCTGGGGAGAACAGGGAGTCAGGGGAAGGGTGTAGCCACAAATAGGCTGGGCTGGCCTCAGGGCAGCGGCCTGTCAGAGGGCACCGTGCCTGGGACACAGGCAGGTGCTGGAGGGAAGGGCGGCTCTGCTGGGATGGCCACTGTGTGTGAGGGGAGCATGTCCCTCAGGAGTCACCTCTTTGGTCATGACTTCCATTTGCCTTCTCAAAAGAACTTTCCTTTTAGACTAAAGACGTTCTGCTGTTTCACCTGAGTTCCACAGGCTTGGTGCAACTTTCAACCAGAAGCCCTGACAGTTTTCTTGGCCTTAATAAAATTCTGCCACACCTTAACCTTTCCTCAGCACACAGAGAACGCCCTAGAACAGCATACAGTGTGGAGAAAATATGCACTCAATAAATGCCTGTTTCTATAAGGAAGTTAGGGTAGGTAAACACTGGGAGCCACTTGCTACGTAAATGCAGAACAAGGAACCATTCTACCTCCAACAGTTTGACAGACGGCAAGGTAAATTAACTCTTGTAAAGGCTCTTAAAGAACGCACTTTCCTGCGGGGAACGGTGGCTCACGCCTATAATCCCAGCACTTTGGGAGGCTGAGGTGGGTGGATCATGAGGTCAGGAGTTCAAGACCACCCTGGCCAACATGGTGAAACTCCATCTCTACTAAAAATACAAAAATTAGCTGGGAGTGGTGGCGGGCGCCTGTAGTCCCAGCTACTCAGGAGGCTGAGGCAGAGAACTGCTTGAACCCAGGAAGCGGAGGTTACAGTGAGCAGAGATTATGCCACTGCACTCCAGCTTGGGCGACAGAGCGAGACTCCGTCTCAAAAAAAAAAAAAACAAAAAAACGCACTTTCCCCTCACTGCCTGTGCCCTAGGTCAGGCAGGGGACTAGCTGGGGACAAATGGCATTCCTCATCCAGAGAAACCTACCTGCTCAAATAGGCTGAAGCAGAAAAACTCCAAAGGGTTCTAAGCAACAGAACAGCCATCGCTGGGTGAGTGCAGACCTGGCCCTGTGCTGACACCCCACGGGCTTAACTCCCTGAATCCTGCAGATAGCCCCAGATAGCCCCAGGAGCATCTTAACAATCCTGTTTTTACAGATGGGGGGCCACTGTGGCTCCAAGGTTACATGAGGAGCCCAAGCCACACAGAGTGTGAGCACCAGGAGCTGAGCTCAGAGAGCCTGGCTCTAAAACACATCCCAGACACCAAGCAAATGGGCTGCCTGGGGAGCAGAGGGAAGGAAAACCAAGAGGGAAGCCCTGCTACAAACACCAGACTGACTCCTCCCTATCACCCAACCACTCCAGGTTCTCAACTGATGCCACCTGCAGGGCACAGCCTAAATAAGTGACTCTGCCTCGGCAGCCTCACAGAGCAAGGAGGCACCTTTCCCCTAGGTCGGATCCAGGAGCTCAGGGAGCTTGCGTTTCCAGGAAACGTGGACAGAAGCCGAAAAGTCCCCATTCCAGGTGCCAGTCACCTTGATGACATCTTCCCTGGTTCTGTGCGGACTCAGGACATCAGAATAGGGAGAGTCGCTGGATGGCAGCTGGGTCACACACAGAAAAGGAAATGGAGGCCCAGGCAGGGAAGGGGCTCACCAAGGTCACACTGAGAGTTAAGGGCAAAGTCAGGGCAAGCACCCAGATGTCCCAGCCCTTAGCCCGGGTTGCTTTCCTTAATTGTGACTAACACTCAATACTGATTGTGTACTATGCTTTATATTAACCATCACATTTAATCTTCACTTTCCCTCCCAGATGGGTTCTGCTACGAAGCCCGCTTTACAACTGAAGAAAACAGGCACAAAGAGGTTAAATAACCTCCACATGGATATACCAGAAATGATAGGCAGAGCCATATTCAAACTTAAAAATCTGACCCTAGAGTCCATTCACTTGGCCACAGGGCCATATAGGCCACATATGGGCCACATAGCAGAGGTGTGTACCATAGAGCTGGGGTGTGCATCATACAGTCAGGGGTATGTACCATACAGCTGAGGTGTGTACCATATAGCCGTGCCATCATCATAGAGCCAGGGTACACACCACACACCTGGGGTATGTGTAAACAGCATTCAGCATGGGATCCCAAATGTTTTCATCTTTAGATTCTTAAAAATTACTGAGGAGGCCAGAAGCAGTGGCTTACACCTGTAATCCTAGCACTTTGGGAGGCCGAGGTAGGAGACTGTTTGAGGCCTGGAGTTTAAGACCAGCCTGGGCAACATAGGGAGACCCTGTCTCTACAAAAAATGTAGAAATCAGCTGGTCGTGGTAGTGTGGACCTGTAGTCCCAGCTACTAAGGAGACTGAGGTGGGAGGATCGCTTGAGCCTGGGCCGTCTAGACTGCAGTGAGCCATGAGTTATGACTGTGCCACTACTCTCCAGCCTGGGCAACAGAGCAAGACTCTGTCTCAAAAAATGAAAAAAAGTTACTAAAGAGTCTACAGATCTTTTTTTTCTTTTTGATGTGGGTTTACTTATTCATATTTACTGAATTAAAAATTAAAAAAATTAAAATTGTGGCTCATGCCTGAAATCCCAGTACTTTGGGAGGACAAGGTGGGTGGATCACCTGAGGTCGGGAGTTTGAAACCAGCCTGACCAAATGGTAAAACCCCATCTCTACTAAAAATACAAAAATTAGTTGGGTGTGGTGGCGGGCATCTATAATCCCAGCTACTCAGGAGGCTGAGGCACAAGAATCTCTTAAACCCAGGAGGCAGAAGTTGCAGTGAGCCAAGATCGTGCCATTGCGCTCCAGCCTGGCCAACAGAGTGAAATAAATAAAATAAACATTTTAAATTAAAGCTGGGCATGGTGGCTCACACCTGCAATCCCAGCACTTTGGGAGGCCGAGGCGGGCAGATCACCTGAGGTCAGGAGTTCAAGACCAGCCTGGTCAACATGGTGAAACCCTGTCTCTACTAAAAATGCAAAAATTAGCTGGGCATGGTGGCACATGCCTGAAGTCCCAGCAACTTGGGAGGCTGAAGCAGGAGAACTGCTTGAGCCTGGGAGGCGAAGGTTACAGTGAGCCACAATTGTGCCACTGCACTCCAGCCTGGGTGACAGCAAGACTCCATCTCAAAAAATAAAATAAAATAAAATTGCGGAATCTTTTCTTAATTTTAAACACTGAATTTTGAGATAATGGTAGATTCACTTGCAGCTGTAAGAAAGAATACAGAGAGATCCTATATACTCTTCCCCCAATGGTAATGTCTTGCAAAACTATAGTATAATATCATGACTGGGTGAATGACGTTGACAAAGTCCACCAATCTTATTCAGATTTCACCATTTCTATATGTATTCATTTATGTATGCCTATATTTAATTCTATGCAATTTTACCCCATGCACAGACTCATGTGACCACTGCCACGGTCACCATACAGAAGGTACCATGATGCCACTGCTACAAGGATCCTTCACGTCACCCCTTTATAACCACATCCCCTTCCCCATCTGTTCTCCATTCTCATAATTCTGTTATTTCCAGAATGTTATGGAAGCAGAATCGTACAGTATGCACCCTTCTGTGTATGCTGCTTTCTCACTCAGCATCATATCCTTGAGATGCATCCAGGCTGCTGCACGCATCAATAGTTCATTCCTGGCTGGGCATGGTGGCTCACGCCTGTAATCCCAGCACTTTGGGAGGCCAATGTGGGTCAGGAGTTTGAGACCAGCCTGGCCAAGATGGTGAAACTCCATCTCTACAAAAAATACAAAAATTAGCTGGGCGCAGTGGCGTGTGCCTGTAATCCCTGCTACTCAGGAGGCTGAGGAAGGACAATCGCTTGAACCTGGGCAGCGGAGGTTGCAGTGAGCCGAGATTGTGCCACTGCACTCCAGCCTGGGCGATAGAGTGAGACTCTGTCTCAAAAAAAAAGAAAAAATAGTTCATTCCTTTTGATTGCTGAGTAATACTCTATGGTACGCATGTACTACAGTTTGTTTCACCATTCGCCCGCTGAAGAACATTTTGCTCGTTCTAGTTTTGAGCTACTAAGAATAAAAGTTGTAATGACACTCACATACAGGTTTTTGTATGAATGTTAAGTTTTCATTTCATTTCTTTTTTTTTTTTTTTTTTTTTTTGAGACGGAGTCTTGCTCTGTCGCCCAGGCTGGAGTGCAGTGGCCGGATCTCAGCTCACCGCAAGCTCCGCCTCCCGGGTTCAGGCCATTCTCCTGCCTCAGCCTCCCGACTAACTGGGACTACAGGCGCCCGCCACCTTGCCTGGCTAGTTTTTTGTATTTTTTAGTAGAGACGGGGTTTCACCAGGTTAGCCAGGATGGTCTCGATCTCCTGACCTTGTGATCCGCCTGTCTCGGCCTCCCAAAGTGCTGGGATTACAGGCTTGAGCCACCGCACCCGGCCAAAGTTTTCATTTCTTTAGGGATAAATTACCAAATGACAACTGGTGGATCATATGATAAACACATTATCTAGCTTTATAAGAAACTCCCAGTCTAAGTGGCTGAATTGTACACTACATGAATTATGTCCCAATAAAGCTGTTTAAAAAAGAAGGAATGAAACTGCCGTACTGTTTTCTAGAGTGACTGGATCATTCTACATTCCCATCAGCAATATATGAATGACCTATTTTCTTTGTATCCTTGACACCATGTGGTGTTATCACTTTTTTCTTTTAAACACAGGATCTTACTCTGTTGCCAAGGCTGGAGTCTGGAGTTCAGTGGTGCAATCATGGCTCACCACAGCCTCAAGCTCCTGGGTTCAAGGAAGCCTCCTGCCTCCCTGCCTCAGCCTCCCAAGTAGCTGAGGCTACAGGCACACACCACAATGCCTGGCTTTTATTTATTTATTTTTTTAAACAGATCGGGTCTTGCTATTGTTGCCCAGGCTGGTCTTGAACTCCTGGCCTCAAGCGATCCTGACCTTGTGATCCGCCCCTCTCGGCCTCCCAAAGTGCTGGGATTACAGGCTTGAGCCACCGCGCCCGGCCAAAGTTTTCATTTCTGATCCTCCTAACTCAGCTTCCCAAAGTACTGGGATTTCAGGAGTGAGCCACTGCATCCAGCCAACCACTTTTTACTTTAACCGTACTGATAGCTGTGCAGTGATATCACATTGTGGTTTAAAACTGAGAAATAAAGAAAAAAAAAAAAGCTAAAATTGGCTGGGCAAAGTGACTGACACCTGTAATCCTAGCATTTTGGGAGGCCAAGGCAGGCAGATCACTTGAGGTCAGGAGTTCAAGACTAGCCTGGCCAACAAGGTGACACTCCATCTCTACCAAAAGATACAAAAAAAAAAAATTAGCTGGGCATGGTGTTGTGCACCTGTAATCCCAGCTACTCGGGAGGCTGAGGCATGAGAATCGCTTGAACCTGGGAGTTGGAGGTTGCATTGAGCTGAGATTACACCACTGCACTCTAGTCTGGGTGACATAGTGTAACCCTGTCTCAAAAATAAAAATAAATGAGAAATTTTTAAACCACATAAATAGACAAACACAGAAGAAAAAATAGATAATTTGGACATCATCAAAATTAAAGATGTTTGTAATTCAGAGGACACTATCAAGAAAGTGAAAAAGGGCCAGGCATGGTGGCTCATGCCTGTAATCCCAGCACTTTGGGAGGCCAAGGTAGGCTGTTCGCTTGAGCTCAGGAGTTTGAGACCAGCCTGGGTAACATAGTGAGACCTTGTCTTACAAAAATTAGCTGAGTCTGTTGTCACATGCCTATAGTCCTGGCTACTTAGGAGGCTGAGGTGGGAAGATTGCTTGAGCTCAGGAGGCCAGGGTTGCAGTAAGCCGATATTGCACCACTCTGCACTCCAGCCCGGGCAACAGAGCAAGACCCCGTCTCAAAAAAAAAAAAAAAGGAAAGAAAGAAAAAGTGGAAAAGACAACCCAAAGACTAAAGCTTTTTACAATCATTTATCTGATAAAGGACTTGAGGACTTGTACTTAAAATATATAAAGACAATTCACTGGAAGGATATACATGAAAAAATAATTAAATTTCAAAAGAATATATAAAGAAAAATAATCCAATTTTTAAAACTGACAAAGGATCTGAATAAACATTCTTCCAAAGAAGATACGCAGATGACCAACAGGCATATGAAAAGATGCATCAGAGAAATGCAAATCACAACCACAATGAGACACCATGTCACATCCGCTAGGATGGCTAGTATCAGGAGGTAATAACAAATGATAAGGATGTGAAGCAACTGGCACCATCAAACCCTGCTGTTGGGAATGGTGCAGCCGCTTTGGCAAACAGTCTGGCAGTTCCTCAAAAAAGTTAAACAGAGTTACCAGGTAACCCAGCAATTCCACTCATATGTATAATACCCAAGAGAAATGAAAACATGTCCATATAAAACCTGTACATAAAAGCTCATAGCAGCATCATTCTTAATAGCCAAAGATAATAGCCAAAGAGTAGAAACAACCCAAGTGTCCACCAACTGACAAAAGGGTAAATAAAATGTGGTATAGCCGTAAAACTGAATTATGAGTTAGCCAAAAAAAAAGAAACAAAGTACTGATATATGCTACAACATAAATGAAAACACAATGTTATATGAAAGTTATATGAAATGTTATATGAGTCAGACTCATATATTGTATGATTCTATTTATATGCAATATCCAGAATAGGCAAATTTATAGAGACAAAAATTTGAGGCCGGACACAGTGGCTCACACCTATAATCCCAGCACTTTTGGAGGCCAAGGCAAGTGGATCACCTGAGGTCAGGAGTTCAAGACCAGCCTGGCCAACATGGTGAAACCCTGTCTCTACTAAAAATACAAAAATTAGCTGGGCAGGGTGGTGCATGCCTGCAATCCCAGTTACTTGGGAGGCTAAGGCAGGAGAATTGCCTGAACCTGAGAGATGGAGATTGCAGTGAGCCAAGATCTCGCCACTGCACTCCAGCCTGGGCAACAGAGCAAGAGACTGTCTCAAAAAAAAAAAAAACAAAAAAAAACCCCGATAAGTCATTGCCTAGGCCTGGGAGAATTGGGGCAGCTGAGGAGTGCCGCTAATGGGTGGCTTTTCTTTTGGGGGTGATAATGTTCTAACGGTAGTTGTGTTAATGGTTGCACAACTCTGTAAATATTACTAAACACCACTGAATTGTGTCCTCAATTGGGTGAATTGGATGGTGTGTCAATAAAACTGTTCTTTAAAAAAAAGAACACGCAGCCGGGCACGGTGGCTCAAGCCTGTAATCCCAGCACTTTGGGAGGCTGAGACGGGCGGATCACAAGGTCAGGAGATCAAGACCATCCTGGCTAACACGGTGAAACCCCGTCTCTACTAACAAATACAAAAAACTAGCCGGGCGAGGTGGCGGGCGCCTGTGGTCCCAGCTACTCGGGAGGCTGAGGCAGGAGAATGGCGTAAACCCGGGAGGCGGAGCTTGCAGTGAGCTGAGATCCGGCCACTGCACTCCAGCCTGGGCGACAGAGCCAGACTCAGTCTCAAAAAAAAAAAAAAAAAAAAAGAACACGCAACACACCTTCCATTAGGTTAGCCACTGCCAAAGGAATAATGTCATCACACATCACCTAGCCTCTGGAAAACTCTACTATATACTTGTGAGAATGACAATGGAAAGGACAAATAACATTTGAGTATCATTATGGAAATAGTTTTGCCTTTGTGGACCTCCTGAAAGGGCTCATGAATCCCCCAGGGGTTCCCGAACCACACTTTGGAAACCGCCTTCATATGCTTCTCATTACTCTGATTGGTTATTATTGTTTCTAATTGTCACTGCAATGAAATGCCCACATAACATTTCTCCCTACTATGGATTCAACACTAGGTAAGGTCAAGTTTTAGGAAAACTGTGTCCTGGGGGAGGACAAAAAACTAAGAAGGAGGAGGGATGACAAAACTACTAAGCCTAATTATTTTTAACAAACAGGTTAGGACTTAGTCCTCCAAATGAAAGTGCTTCTCAAAGTGATTACTCTGGGGAAGGCTGTATGCTGTAATTGGACTTACAGTTTCACCTGGTTGGGGAGGTCTCAGAATCATGGTGGGAGGCAAAAGGTACTTCTTACATGGCAGCAGCAAGAGAAAATGAGAAAGAAGCAAAAGCAGAGACCCCTGATAAAACCATCAGATCTCATGAGACTTATTCACTATCACAAGAATAGCATGGGAAAGACCAGACCCCATGATTCAATTACCTCCCTTTGAGTCCCTCCCACAACACGCGGGAATTCTGGGAGATACAATTCAAGTTGAGATTTCGGTGGAGACACAGCCAAACCGTATCACCCTGTCTCCAGGGGGAAAAAAAAAAAAAAAAGCAGCTGGACACGGTGGCTGACACCTGTAATCCTAACACTTTGGGAGGCCAAGGAGGGTGGATCACCTGAGGTCAGGAGTTTGAGACCAGCCTGGCCAACATGGTGAAACCCCCTCTCTACTAAAAATACGAAAAAAAAAAAAAAATTAGGGGGGCGTGGTGGTGGGCACCTGTAATCCCATCTACTTGGGAGGCTGAGGCAGAATTGCTTGAACCCAGGAGGCAGAGGTTGCAGTGAGACCTGATTTCACCATTGCACTCCAGCCTGGGCAACAAGAATGAAACTCCGTCTCAAAAAAAAAAAAAAAAAAGCACCAGGAGTGACTAATACTTTAAAAGAATATTATTTAACCAGAAGCTAAACATTGTGATTAGTCTGTTGAAAAACAATCCTGTTTCTTTAGAGGAGGCCACATACAATCTCAGAAACTCTCCCCAGGCCGTGAGTACGCCCAGAAGAATTAATACAACAATGTCCCTTTGGTTCTGTTGTTGATAGACAATAGAAGACCTATTCCTTTCTGAATGGAGACTGCTATGTCACCAGTTCAAACTGAATTTGCGCAAACCCAGGTCTCAGATTTGAAACTGGATACAGAGTGAGGGCTCTGCCCCAGGCTGCAGGGCAATAATTAATGGAAGATCAGCAATATATCTAAGTAAGTTTTTTATGTAGGTTAAAAAAAAAAAAAAAACTATGCTCTTACTCCCAAGGCAGCTCCTGGGCCCAGAGACTCTCCAGCCAACTTCAGTCTTGAACCGGTACCGAGCGTGGTGCATGCAGAGACTCTGTTGAGCTTTCAGGCATTCACAGTGAGAATCTATGCTCTGGGAAGCCTGGGCTGCCAGTCAGGCAGCAGCAGCTGAGGGACTGTGGAAAGCACACTGCTCTAGGCATCAGATCTGCTGCCTCCCAGCACGTTGGAAGGCTGAGGCGGGTGGATAACCTGAGGTCAAAGTTCGAGACCAGCCTGGCCAACATGGTGAAACCCCCATCTCTACTAAAAATACAAAAATTAGCTGAGTATGGTAGCAGGTGCCTGTAATCCCAGCTACTCGGGAGGCGGAGCCATGAGAATCATTTGAACCTGGGAGGCGGAGGTTGCAGTGAGCTGAGATCGTGCCACTCCACTCCAGCCTGGGAGACAGAGTGAGACTTTGTCTCAAAACAAACAAACAACAACAAAAAATAAAACTGGGCTGGGCACAGTAGCTCACACCTGTAATCCCAGCACTTTGGGAGGCTGGGATGGGTGGATTGCCTGAGGTCAGGAGTTTGAGATCAGCCTGGCTAACACAGTGAAACCCCATCTCCACTAAAAATACCAAAAAAAAAAAAAAATTAGCCAGGTGTGGTGGTGCATGCCTACTCAGGAGGTTGAGACAGGAGAATCACTTCAACCTGGTAGGCGGAGGTCGCAGTGAGCCGAGATCACGCCACTGCACTCCAGTCTGGGTGACAGAGTGAGACTCATCTCAAAAAAAATTAAATTAAATTAAACTGAGGAAACTTTTCTTTTTTTAATTTTAAACTTTTGATTTTGAGATAATGGTAGATTCACGTGCAGCTGTAAGAAAGAACACAGAGAAATCCTATATACTCTTCCCCCAGTTTTTTTGAGACTGTCTCAAAAAAAAAAACTGAAATAACTTCCATGTCCAAAAGTAGAGGAATGATTAGGTACAGTATAGTACATGCAGCAAAAGAAGTATTACGTTGCTATTAAAATATTTAAGCATAAGGTGGGGTAAAAGTTCGTGCTATAATGTTAACTGAAACAAGCAGGCACAGAACTCAATGTTCACTAAATAGTACCAGCAGGCAACAAAACAAGCATATAAAAAGGCTTCAGGAGGAAATATGTAAAAAGAACTGCTACAGAGGGATTATGGGTCAGTTTTTTCCCCTTTTTCTTGTTTTCGAAACTTTCTGTAATATTATTTTTACAACTAAAATTTTTTTACATTTAAAAGAACACATGAAGGAATTCTAAGGAGGCAGGTCACAGAGCAGACGGGACCCGAGACCTGGCACCAGCTTGGTTTTGGCCAAGCCAAAAACCACCGGTGACCATCCTATAAGCCATTCCCTTCTGGACAGTGCCAGTGTCCCCCCTCTCAAGTCAGTCAATGCTAGTCAGCAAGGGGCAGACTCCAGAATTGTGGTTTCCTTGCTCTATTTTTTTTTTTTTTTAAGAGACAGGATCTTGCTCTATCATCCAGGTTGGCGTGCAATGGCCCAATCGTGGCTCACTGCAGTCTCAAATACATGGGATCAAGCAATACTCAGCCTCCCAGACTATAGGTGTACGGCCACCGCGCCTGGCTAATTTTTGTATTTTTTGTAGAGATAGGGTCTCCCTATGTTGCCCACGCTGGTCTTGAGCTCCTGGCCTCAAGCAATCCTTCCAGCTCAGCCTCCCAAAGCTCTGGGATTATAGGTGTGAGCCACCGCACCCAGCCCCTGGTTTCCAGACCATTTTCTACTGGGAGAAACCTGGCCCAGCGGGGGTGTCCCTACAGCTTGGAGGGACTCTGGGATCTCAGTGTGGCTGACCTCTACTTCCAGAGACAACTTGTTATTGTTGATATTATTTATTTATTTATTTATTTATTTACAGAGTCTTGCTCTATCACCAGGCTGGAGTGCAGTGGTGTGATCTCGGCTCACTGAAACCTTCACCTCCCAGGTTCAAGCGATTCTCCTGCCTCAGCCTCCCAAGTAGCTGGGACTACAGACGTGCGCCACCACACCCTGCTAATTTTTTGTATTTTAGTAGAGAAAGGGTTTCACCATGTTGGCCAGGATGGTCTCGATCTCTTGACCTCGTGACCTGCCCACCTCGGCCTCCCAAAGTGCTGGGATTACAGGTGTGAGACACCACGCCTGGCTTTTTTTTTTTTTTTTAATTTGAAATGGAGTCTTGCTCTCTTGCCCAGGCTGGAGCGCAGTGGCGTGATCTCGGCTCACTGCAACCTTCACCTCCCAGGTTCAAGTGATTCTCCTGCCTCAGCCTCCCAAGTAACTGGGAGGCACGCACCACCATGCCCAGCTAATTTTTGTATTTTTAGTAGAGACGGGGTTTCACCATGTTGGCCAGGCTGGTCTCGAACTCCTGACCTCAGATGAGCCATCCCCCTCGGTCTCCCAAAGTGCTGGGATTACAGGCGTGAGTCACTGCGCCTGGCCAGAGACAACTTGTTTTTAAAACAATGGCATCCTTCCCACAGATTCTCACTGGGCTTTGGCGCCTGCTAGCCTCTCCAATAGTTGGGAACAGAAAAGATGAGCAAGGGCTGGAGCTGGCCCTAAGCCGGAAGTCACCAGGCTGCCTGCTGACACTTGGTCTGCTAAAGTGACAAATGACAGAGCAGCAGAGGACTCACCTCATCCATGCCAGAGGCAGTGAAGAAGATCCCAACCTCCTCAGCGTACCTCTGCAGCTCCCTGTACTGGTCATGGTTGAACTCCAGATGTCGTTTGTGCTCGCCATACGTCTTCCCCCAGGAATGCTTTGAGGTGTATGGCCTCTCCAAGGCTTTCCGATTAAACTTGAATTCTAGCTCACTCTTCTGGAACTTGGCACAATCAGCCCCACACTCCTACAACACACATTAGGACACCTTTCAGTGACTGTCGCAGATTCTCAAAAAAAGAAAAAAATTCTGGGGCAACTGCTATGACATCACCATCTTTATTTATTTATTTATTTATTTAGAGACAGAGTATCACTCTTTCACCCAGGCTGGAGTGCAGAAGGCGTGATCTCCGCTCACTACAACCAGTGCCTCCCGGGTTCAAGCCATTCTCCTGCCTTAGTCTCCCAAGTAGCTAGGATTACAGGTGCCCACCATGATGCCCGGCTAATTTTTGTTGTTTTTAGTAGAGACAGCGTTTTGCCACGTTGGCCAGGCTGGTCTTGAACTCCTGACCTCAGGTGATCCACCTGCCTTGGCCTCCCAAAGTGCTGGGATTACAGATGTGAGCCACCATGCCCAGCCTACATCACCATCTTTAAAAACAACATAGATTGACAGAGACTTTAAGGACCTCCAAGGAAGAGAAACAGAAAAGGCAAGAAAGTCTGAAAGGAAGAAAAGGTTGTTTGGAGATGGGAGACCCCCCCCCTATTTTTTTCTCTTAACATGCCAAAAGAAAAAAAATGTATTTTTTTGTATTGCATTGTAAATATTAAAAATACTGGATCAAAGAATTAAGGAAGATTTAAAGTTATATAACTCAGCAAAGAATAGTAAAATCAGCACTGGATGAGAATTTAGTAAAGAAAGATTCTGGCTTAACTTTTTTTTTTTTTTGACGGAGTTTTCGCTCTTGTTGCCCAGACTGGAGTGCAATGGCGTGATCTCGGCTCAGCACAACTTCTGCCTCCCGGGTTCAAGCCATTTTACTGCCTCAGCCTCCTGAGCAGCTGGGGATTACAGGTATGCACCATAATGCCCGGCTAATTTTGTATTTTTAGTAGAGACAGGGTTTCTCCATGTTGGTCAGGCTGGTCTTGAACTCCCGACCTCAGGTGATCCACCCGCCTCGGCCTCCCAAAGTACTGGGATTACAAGGCGTGAGCCACCGCGCCCGGCGATTCTGTTTTAACTTTGACCCTAACTCTTAGATAAGTCACTTCCCAGCTCTGGACTCAGTTTCTCCATCTATATAAAAACAGTTTGGGCTACCTTCAGGACATGTAAACTGTTCTAATGAGGCCCTCTTAGGGACAAGAAAATCCAGGGACAGTGCCCTGTGCCTCTTTCTCTGATTTCAACAATAGCAACTCTGCTTTTAGCTGCTTTGCACTGGCACTTTTTTCCATGACATTTTCTTTGAACAGGTTACATGTCGAAAAGCAGAAAAACAAAAATGCCCCAGCCCCTAGGTGACTTCTACTGAGCAGAGACAATAATATAAAAGCTGGATTGTTTGACTATAAAAGCTATTAAAAAAACACACACACACACAAAACACTCAAGAGGTCAGGCATAGTGGCCCATGCCTGTAATCCAAACACTTTATGAGAGGCCAAGGTGGGAGGATTGCTTGAACCCGGGACGTCAACACCAGCCTGGGCAACATAGTAAGACCCTGTCTCTGCAAAAAATGTAAAAATTAGCCAGGCGTGGTGGCATATGCCTGTAGTCCCAGCTACTCAGGAGGCTGAGGTAGGAGGATCGCTTCATCCCCAGAGGTTGAAGCAGCAACGAGCTATGATGGTGCCACTGCACTCCAGCCTGAACAACAGAGTGAGACTCTGTCTCAAACAAAAACAACCTACTCAAGAAAAAGAATAATTAAAACCCACTAAAGTCCTATCTCACTGCCATTTCTGTAGACACAGAGGTATTCATGCTATTAAAAACTTCTTGGGTCCAGAAATGTCAGTGCTGAGATCACTATTCTTGCTCTTTGACAAATCATAAGATGGTAAGGTCAGGACTTGATGCTGGAAAGTTCGAAGAACATTAGAACTGAAAGTGACCTTGGGCAACAGAGCTCTCATTGTCTAGATAAAGATCCCAAGGCCCAGACTAACCTGACTAAAGTTGCACAGTGTCTCTAGCAAAGCTGACCAGATCCCTTTCCTAAAGGCTGCAGCCACCTAGATTCCAGCTCAATGGAATTAGAGACAAGGTCTTGCCATGTGGCCCAGGCTGGTCTCGAACTCCTGAGCTCAAGCAGTCTGCCTCCCTCAGCCTCCCAAAGTGATGGGATTACAGGAATCAGCCACTGCACCTGGTCAGTATAGCTTTGTTTCTATGGCTTCAATATCTCCAGATATTCTTCAGTATCTCCAGATATTTTTACAACTTTAGCATTCCAAGAGGAGAAACAGGCTGCTCCTTCAAATTAAGAGTGGGAATTTCCCTCTAGAAAACAATGTTGCATAAGAAAGGCTGGAGCCCTGTGGCTTAGGAGCAAAAACTGAAAAACCCCTTACTGTATTTATCATACTAGCTGTGTGCCCTTGCCTAAGTTACTTATTTTCTCTTAGCCTTTAAAATGAAATCGGCAGCATCATGGCATTGGGTTGTTGTAAAAATTAAATGAGATGGTGCATGTACAGCATTTAGCTTAGTATCTGGTAGAGTAAGCACTCAAAAAATGTTAGCAGTGTTACTTTTGTAAAGTATTTTTATGATTCAGTGGTTAGGTTTCCATAAAATCAGTCCCAAAGGAACAGTAAGGGCCAAGGGTGGTGGCTCACACCTGTAATCCCAGCACTTTGGGAGGCCAAGGCGGGCAGATCGCTTGAGCTCAGGAGTTCGAGACCAGCCTGGGCAACATGGCCAAACCCCATCTCTACAACAAAATTAGGCCAGCATGGTGGTTCATGCCTGTGGGTCCCAGCTACTCGGGAGGCTGAGGTGGGAGAATCACTTAAGCCCGGGAGGCAGAGGTTGCAGGGAGCCGGGATCATGCCACTGCACTCCAGTCTGGGTGATACAGAGAGACCCCCGTCTCAAAAAAGAAAGAAAGAACAATAAGAGAAAACCTGAGTGACAGAGCAAGACCCTATCTCTAAGATAGACAAATAAATAAACATTTAAAGAACCTGTCACAAATGATACAAAATCAGTTGAGCAGCATTGATGAAGGGAAAGGAAAGACAGGGTGAGCTACCTCTAAACCAAAGAATCATAGTGCAGGCCAGGCCTTATGCTGGGGGCTGGGGTCGTAATGAAGAATATGGCAGTCCCAAGAGAAGAGGGAGCACGGAAAGCTATAAACATCGTATCACGAATAGCTCGCATTTACCGACTCCTGTGTGCCAACTGCTGGGCTCAGAGCTCTGAGAATCTCATTTGATCCCCATAACAACTCCATGCGGAAAGAACTGTTATTATCAAGCCCCGCTTTCAAATGGGGAAACGGTTCACGGAGGCTAAGTAACCAGCCCACGTTCACACAGCTAGTGGTGGAGTCGAGATTTGAACTCATAGCCCCGGCTTTTAACCACTTCATATTCCACATACAGGGAATGGCGGGTGAGAAGAGACCACAGCAACTTCCAGGAACTGTCATTCCTGAAAGTAACTCTGTGCCGCTGAAGAATGTAAGAGAAGAATTATGACGGGCTGGAAGAGGCCCAGTAATTAAAATCTTGAAGGCTACGTTAAAGGGTTTCCACTCTACCAGCGGGCGGGAGGGAGCCACAGAAGGTGCCAGGCAGGGGTAATGGTCTGATCAAGTCTGAGTTTTGGAAAGATTATTCTGGAACCAGAACGGGGAGGAAAGAGGTCGGGTTAGGAGGCAGCTGCTGTAGAGCAGAAAGGTCAGGAGGGTGGTGGACGGGGTGAGGAAGAGGGATCCGAAGGATTCCGAAAACGGAACTGGCAGGCGGGAGGAGGCCGGACCAGGGTACCCAGCTGGGGAAGCCGTGTGGCCCTGGCTCCCCGCGGCCCCGCCCCGCCCCGCCCCGCCCGGCGCCCGGATCCCAGGTACCGGGAGCTCCCGCCTCACCTTGGCCATGCGGATCATGCGCTTGGCCACGTCCAGGTCGCCCTGGTGGTTCTGGCCGATCTCAGCAATAATGAAGCACGGGTGTTGCCCGCCCACCCAGCGCCCGGGACACAGCTCCAGCTCCAGCGGCATTGCGGCGGCTCGGGGTGCGGCGCCTCACTGTCAGTCTGGGTTCCGCCGCCGCCGCCGCCGTCTCTACTCTTCTGTGAGCAGCGCTACAAGACCCACACGCCTGCCCGCCACGTCAGCCCGCGGACGCCGCTCAGCCAATCCCCTAGGCCCCTCCTCGCTCCCGACAGCCAATCAGGGAGGGGGGCGGGGCTCCCGCGGGAAGGGTGGCGGGGCGGGGCGAGGAAGCTCCGCGCCCCTCTCCTGTGCTAGGCTTGAGGCTCGCTGCCCCAGGGCGTGCTCTCGCATCGTCACGGGTTCCGTGTGTGTACCCAGGAGCAAGCATTCCCTGCAGGAGGCGGACGGCTGCCTGCGCAGGGCATAGTCTATGTCCAGCTCTCAGGGGAATGGGGAGAGCGCGCCCTATGGTGTAATGGAAAAACCAGGGTTGCTAGAGTTAGAATCACGGGACTGGATCGAGTCCAGCCTATGCCACTCACCAGCTCCTGCTCATATATACGTTACTCAGTCTTCCTGAGCGTTTTCTTTCTCTCTGAAGCAAAAAAAATGAAATAGAACTGTGAGATGACGTATAGAAACCCCTGATCACAATCCTTGGCTTGTAGTAAGTTTTCAAGAAGTGGCGGAGGTTCCTATTATATGAGAGGCAACAGGTTTGAGAAGTTGCACTGGCTTGTCCAAAGCCATCCAGAAAAGCAGAGCAGAGCTGGGACTAGGACCCGGGCCTCCCAGCCCCGGGCTCTTAAAATTCACTCACCTGGCCCGGCGCAGTGGCTCACGCCTATAATCCCAGCACTTTGGGAGGCCAAGGCAGGCAGATCACCTGAGGTCGGGAGTTCGAGACTAGCCTGACCAATATGGAGAAACCCCGTTTCTGCTAAAACTACAAAAAAATTAGCTGGGCGTGGTGGTGCATGCCTGTAATCCCAGCTACTGATGAGACTGAGGCTTGAACCCGGGAGGTGGAGGTTTCAGTAAGCCCAGATCACACCACTGCACTCCAACCTGGTGACACTGCAAGACTCTATCTCAAAAATAAATAAATAAATTAAATAAATAAAATAAAACAAAGAAGATAACAGTTATTTCCCAAAATAAACCTCCTTCTTGCCTGGGGACTAGACTGCCTTTGTAGGACTAACAAATTAGCCACAAGATTAGAAATGTAGGAGTCATGCAGCTGGAGGCTACAAGAATCTGACCCTCCCCAAATTGCTCCTGGGGATAACATCACCATTATAAAACCTAAGCTAAGTGCTTGAGATATTTTGCAGACACTGCACTTGATGGATCAGCTGGCACCACCAGACTGATAAACTGGTACATCTGATCTTGTGGCCCCCACCCAGGAACTGACTTGGTGCAAGAAGACAGCTTTGCCTTTCTATGATTTTATCTCCAACACAACCAATCAGCACTCCTGACACACTGGCCTCTCTTAACCCACCAAATTATCCTTAAATACTCTGATCTCCAAGGTGGGGCATGGTGGCTCACACCTGTAATCCCAGCACTTTGGGAGGCTGAGGTGGGTGGATCACCTGAGGTCAGGAGTTCGAGACCAGCCTGGCCAACATGGTAAAACTCTGTCTCTACTAAGAATACAAAATTAGCCAGATATGGTGGTGCATGCCTATAATCCCAGCTACTTGGGAGGCTGAGGTAGGAGAATCACTTAAACCTGGGAGGCGGAGGTTGCAGTGAGCTGAGATTGTGCTATTGCACTCCAGTCTGGGCAACAAGAGCAAAAACTCCATCTCAAAACAAACAAACAAAAAAACCCCAAAACCTCTGATCCCCGAATGCTAGGGGAAATTTATTTGAGTGATAATAAAACTTGTTTCCTGCACAGCTGGCTCTGCATGAGTTACTCTCTCTATTGCAATTCCCCTATCTTGATAAATCAGCTCTGTGTAGGTAGTGGGCATGGCGAACCAGTTGAGCAGGTAAAAATTTGGGGGCTCATTCAGGATTGCCCTTGTGCTACCTGCCCCTGGTTCTGTACACCCCGTCTGGCGATGGATCCAGAGGCCAGCCCAAGGGTCGCCTAGTTTTGGACTGGGGGCTGACTCTGGCTTCATCTCTATCGGCAGGGCACTACTAGCCCAACGTATATGGAGTACACTTTGCAATAGAGAAATTGTCCTGGGGAGATGTCCCATAACTAGAGCTCCATGGCGAGGTGTCTGTCTGTAGCTCCACCATGGGGTGCCTGTAACTGTAACCTTATCACAGTGTCTGTTTGTAGCCCCGTCGTGGAGTGTCTGCAGCTGTAGCCATGGGTATCTGATTTGGTGAGTATTCTAGGCGCTGCCAACACCCCTTTCCTTCTCCCAATTGGTTCAGCTTCTTCAGGGGTCTTGGTTGGCTCTCCCTAATTAGTAGGAAGAGTCTTGGTTCTGGACTTCTCTTCAATCAGTAGGATTTCGGGGAGATTTCTCAGAGAATAGGAGGATAGTTTGGAAGGAATACTCTTGGAATTCTTGGTTAGGGATCCTGGTTTGGAAGGCCTTCTGTCTGTCTTGTCTTTGTGTGTGTGTTTGTATATGTGGAGGGGATCTCTGAAGGAATTTCTGATGCCAGTCCAGCAGGCCTAACTCAGAGACCCCTCTGTAAGTATGGTCACAGTCAGTGAGCTCTGAAAAAAAAGCTTAACAGGCCTGACTGTTAAGGGGTAACTGTCTGCTCTTCGCCTTGCCCTGAGACTACTCATTGATGCCATCCCTCCCCACCTTGAATGGATCAAAGATGATAGAGACCAAAGAGAGACAGTTTGAGCCTTGCTAGGTTGATATCGGGTGCCGAATGAGGTGTAGTATCTGTTTTGTTATATGTATTTTGCTTCAGCTGAGATGGAAAATGTTAATTCGGTTCCCCATGCAGCCCATCGGGCAGTATCTTAAAAAGTTTCGAAGCTTTGCCTATGGTTCCATAAAACAGAAAAGGATGATTTTTATTTATTTATTTATTTTGTAGTGAGGCTTGGCCCCCACAGCTATAGCATAGTAAGCAGAGTGATCAAAGGCTGCTCCGTTCTTTTGGAAGCTGCAGAGAAAGAGAACCTGGAAACTTGGTATGCCGGAAAAAAGGGTAAGAACTTCTTACTAGCCAAGTTTTCTGGCCTCTCTCTGGTGTGTGTGTGTGTGTGTGTGTGTGTGTGTGTGTGTGTGTGTGTGTGTATGGTAAACATCACTGTTTGTCTCCTCTGCAAAGGTCTGATTAATAGAAAAAAAGACTTACGAGACTAGTTTTAGGCTATAGAAAATCTGGTATACTTAGTGCTCTGAGTTTGTTTTTCTGTGTTGTTCTATAATGGAGAGGCATCACAGGGTGGAACGTGGACTTAGGAGCCGTATAAGCCAACTGTCCAAGCCAGTTCAGCAGGCTGGTCACTTACAAACTTTTCTGTGAGTCCCTGAAACCAATACCAGATGAAGCTGCTCTCGTATATTGTTTTAAGTCCTTGAACTTAACCTTGTGACCATATGAGGATTCTTTATCTTGGATTCTGCCATCCAGAGGACAGGAATTTTTGGGTTCATGTCATAGTTAGCCCTAAAAATTATCTTGAGCAGTTAAAAGACTTTGCAAGCTCAAAATCTTCCTTCTGGGAAGAGCAATAGAAAACGCTTAATGCAGTAGCTCAGTCCTAAGGCTTTGGCATTTGACAATGGTGGCCTAGGTTCAATTCTTGGCTTAGGGGGCTTAGGGAGTGAGCCCTTTCTGGTTTGTTATTTGTGTAACTTTTTGTCATTTATTGATTCTTTTTCCCCATGGACTGATTCTGATTTCCTGCCTTTATTTTTACTTTTGCTGAACTACCTTTGGGGAGACTCCAATTATTGTAAAACAAAAACAAAAACTGCTTATCATCTCTTTAAGACACTGTATGCATCCATGGTTATGACTTTAGTTAAAATGTATTAATTTCACATGGGAGGTTACCTGTGGTAGAATTCAAAAGCCAGAAATACTGGCTGTCCTGGCTACAGTCTGGTAATAAAAGATTTTAGGCTGGGCACGGTGGCTGATGCCTGTAATCCCAGCACATTGGGAGGCCAAGACAAGTGGATCACCTGAGGTTGGGAGTTCAAGAGCAGCCTGACCAACATGGAGACACCTCCATCTCTAATAAAAATACAAAATTAGGCCGGGCGCGGTGGCTCAAGCCTGTAATCCCAGCACTTTGGGAGGCCGAGACAGGCGGATCACGAGGTCAGGAGATGGAGACCATCCTGGCTAACATGGTGAAACCCCGTCTCTACTAAAAAATACAAAAAACTAGCCGGGCATGGTGGCGGGAGCCTGTAGTACCAGCTACTCGGGAGGCTGAGGCAGGAGAATGGCATAAACCCGGGAGGCAGAGCTTGCAGTGAGCCGAGATAGCGCCACTGCACTCCAGCCTGGGCGACAGAGCGAGACTCCGTCTCAAAAAAAAAAAAGAGAGAAAAAAAATTAGCCAGTCGTGGTGGCGCGTGCCTGTAATCCCAACTACTCGGGAAGCTGAGGCAGGAGAATCACTTGAACCCGGGAGATGGAGGTTGCAGTGAGCCGAGATCGCGCCACTGCACTGCAGCCTGTGTGACAAGAGCAACACTCTGTCTCAAACAAATAAAAGAAAATTTTAATAGTTTTTTAAGAAAAAAAGAGTTATATGGTTAAAATCAGCTTAATAAAAAGTGGATATCCAAACTGTACATACATTTTAAAAGCCTTTATGTTTGTTTTCTTTTCTCTTCTTATTTTTCTGAAGGAAAATTAAAAGTTTTTTTTTTTTCTTCTCAGTCAACTGAATTGTTTTTCTCCATTTTGTCTTCTTGCCATTCTTGATGTCCATATGAGAGAACCTAAGATAGTCACTAACAGCCTGGGACTCCTGGGGAAAAACAGAGGAGGTGTCATAGACCCCATTCTAGGAAAAACCTCTGTTTTCCTCATGTAACCCCAGGAATTGAAGGAGGATAGATTCCTCTCAAAATCTAAGGCTCTGTTCCGTTTTACATTACATTACCTGACACTTTGACTTTGGGGTGGTGAGTGGGGGGTGTCCAAAATTACTTTGCGTTGTGAGAGAGCTTTTAGCCTTGGTGTGTAATAACCAGGTGGGAAATGTATTCTAAGGGATGGCTAATGGCAGTTACAAGGGATACTTGGCTCTTTGCATGCTTGTATCAAAGAAGCATGCTCTTGACCACCTAGAGGCATGGAAACATCTCCACCCCACCCCCTCGCCCCTGCTAGATATGAGACTTCCATAGGGGATGGGCTGATTACAAAAAGAGCTGATTAGATTTGGGTTGCCTTGCAATGAAATCCACAGTAGAAGCATTGCACTGTCTTCTCCGGTAGCATTTCCTTTCTTTTTGGGGATCCAGGATCCAGTATAAAAATGGGACCCTTAATTTTGGGGATCTGTTTTTACCTTCCAGCTGTGGCTGCTTGTTAGAACATTGGCTCACTCCTCTTAACCCACATCATGGGTTAAAGAAATCATTGCCAGGAGGCCTTCACTCCCCTAGAAGGGCATCATTTGTTAAGTCCTTTTTCTATGGTTTGGAGTAAAAGGGGCAATGATTAGAAATGTATGCCCCCATGATAGTTTCTATAGCAGATTCTACCATAAAGTCTATGGTTCCACAACAGACTTTATCTTATGAAAGTTATGCTAAATAATGGAATTTCTCTAGATTACTTACTGGCTAAACAGAAGTATCTGTGCAGCGGCTGGCACTTGTGGCCTAAGGATAAATACCTCACATCGGGCATTATAGAGATTCAGTTGTAGGGGATTAGTGGAAAGACTGCTTAGTTAAGCAAATAGACTCTTCATCTAGCTCATTCTTTGATCTATTTAATTTTAGGTGGTTTGGTTTGTGGGGGCCCTGGATAAGGAGAACAGTCCAAACATTTGGTGTTATCCTTGCAATAGTCATAATAGTAGTCTCCTTGGTGTGCTGTATTCTCTCAAAGGTTTTAAGTGTTTGCACACAGCCATCTTTAGAATGTCAAATGGGCTCTCTTCAGTTGGAATGACAAGAGATGAAAGAAATGTGCAACCATGCCGGGTGTTGTGGCTCACTCCTGTAATCCCAGCACTTTGAGAGGCCAAGGCAGGTGGATCACAAGGCCAGGAGTTCGAGATCAGCCTGGCCAACATAGTGAAACCCTGTCTCTACTAACAAATACAAAAATTAACTGGGTGTGGCAGTGCCTGCCTGTAAACCCAGCTACTCAGGAGGCTGAGACACGAGAATCACTTAAACCCAGGAGGTGGAGGTTGCAGTGAGCCAAGATCACACCACTGCACTCCAGCCTGGGTGACAGAGTAGACTCTGTCTCAAAAAAAGAAATGTGAAACCATGAGGACACCATAACCTACGAATGACACGCTGAGACCAGAAACCCAAAATAATGGGAACTGAGAGTGGCATTAAGGCCCTAAGTTTTGGTCACGGTCTCACCTAAGTGAGAACTCTCACCTAAGTGAGAATGCGACCAAAAAGGGGGAATTTTTTTAAACAAAATTAGGGGAGGCCATTGTTTTGGAATGAGCTCTAAGCCCCAAACCAAACCAAAATGGAGTCGCTTGTGCTAAATGTGACATAGTGATACTAAGACTTTAAGGAACACATAGGTCCTAGAACAAACCAGGTTTTGTTTTTCTTCTATAAAAAGGACGTTCCAGCATAAGGAGGTACTCTCTACTCAGTCCTTGTTCCCACCTTGCAAAACTCACTGTTCTATTGTTTCCCAGTGGGTTTCAAGACCAAATAAGTATATTTATGCTGGGATAGTGACATCAATGACTAAAGTTTTGGTCAATCTCTCAAAATTGAGAAAATGACCAAAAGCGGGGAATTGTTAAATCAAGTTTAGCCTAAAGCTGCCTCCTTATATACTTTAAGTTCAGCCCAAAGGTGTTCTGTACATCATGAACTATAACAAGTGGAGATGTAAACAGACTGTAGCCCATATCTGTGCCAATCACTGAGTTTTGGTCAATCAAATGTAGCCAATTGTTCCAACTATGTTAAAATAAGGCAAACACTGAGATGTAAGCAATCCAGTTGCTTCTAAACCTCATTTCTGTTTTCTGTACTTCACTTTCCTTTTCTTGTCCATAAATCTTCTTCCACCACAAAGCAGGGCTGGAGTATCTATGCCTACTCTGGCTCTAAAGGCTGCCCAATTCGTGACTTGCTCATTGCTCAATTAAACGCCTTTAAATTTAATTCAGCTGAAGTTTTTCTTTTATCACCATGGCAGAGACGTTTGAACCAGAGTGACTCCATCTTGAATGGGGGCCAAATAAAATAAGGCTGAAACCTTCTGAGCTGCATTCCCATGATATTAAAGCATTCCTTGTTATAGGAAGAGATAGGAGGTCGACACAGGGTACATGTCACAAAGACCTTGCTGATAAACAAGTTGCAATAAAGAAGTCGGCCAAAACCCACCAAAACCAAGATGGCAATGAGAGTGACCTCTGGTCGTCCTCACTGTTCATTATACACTAATTATAATGTATTGGCATGCTAAAAGACACTCCCATCAGTGCCATGACAGTTTATAAATGTTATAGCAATGTAGAAAGTTACCCCATATGGTCTAAAAGGGGGCGAACTCTCAGTTCCAGGAATTGTCCACCCCTTTCCTGGAAAACTCATGAATAACCCACCCCTTCTTCAGCATATAATTAGGAAATGACCATAAAAGCGGACAGCCAGCAGCCCTTGGGGGTGCTCTACATATGGAATAGTCATTCTTTTTTTTTCTTTGAGACAGAGTCTCACTCTGTTGCCTAGGCTGGAGTGTAGTGGTGCAATCTTGGCTCACTGCAACCTCCACCTTCCAGGTTCAAGTGATTCTCCTGCCTCAGCCTCCCGAGTAGCTGGGATTACAGGCATGTGATACCACACCTGGCTAATTTTTGTATTTTTAGTAGAGATGGGGTTTCTCCATGTTGGTCAGGCTGGTCTCAAACTCCTGACCTCAGGTGACCTACCTGCCTTGGCCTCCCAAAGTGCTGGGATTACAGGCATGAGACACCGTTCCCAGCCAGAATAGCCATTCTTTGTTCCTTTACTCTTTTTTCTTTTTTTTTTTCTCCTGAGACGGAGTCTTGCTCTGTCACCCAGGCTGGAGTGCAGTGGCATGATCTCGGCTCACTGCAACCTCTGCCTCCCAGGTTCAAGCAATTCTCCTGTCTCAGCCTCCTGAGTAGCTGGAATTACAGGCGCCTGCCATCACACTCAGCTAATTTTTGAATTTTTAGTAGAGACGGGGTTTCACCATGTGGCCAGACTGGTCTCAATCTCATGACCTTGTGATCCACCTGCCTCGGCTTCCCAAAATGCTGAGATTACAGACATGAGCCACCACGCCCAGCCTATTCCTTTACTCAAGTTGAACAATTTTCAAAAGCCAAAGAAGCAGTTTATAACCTTGAAGCATTTAGCAAACCTAATATCTGACCTGCCTAAATTAGACCAAATGTCTTTATTTTACCAATAATCTTTAAAATTGTTTTTATTTCCCAAAGGTTACTAAAGTCATGTGAACTAAAAGGCATTACAGTTTTTTTCTTTCAAAATATTTAAGTGCTTATTTTTCTTCAAGCCGATTAATCAGAGCTCTTTTATATAAACATCACACACACAACGCATATATAACTACACAGACAGATAGATGGAAGAAGAGCCAGTAGTTGTAGGATTTTTACATTTCTTAATTGGATTATTGGCTTTAGAGTGGAGCCCTTAGAAGAACAGGGTGAGGAAAGCATGCAGTTTCTAGGGCCTAATAAGTAGGCATACCTGGAAGGTAAAATGGATTCCCCCAATATTAAGGGTTTCATTTTTAAATCAGATCTCAGATCCTAAAAGGAGAAATGCTATGGAACAAGACAGTGCAATGATTTTACCATGCATTTCATTGCAAAGCAATCGAAAGCTAACCAGTCCATTCTGTGACTAGCCCATCACCCACAGGAGTCTTATCTCTCAGCTGGGGGTGGGGGTGACATTTCCATACTTTTTTTTTTTTTTTTTTTTTTTGAGAAGGAGTCTCACTCTGTCACCCAGGCCGGAGTGCAGTGGCATGATCTCAGCTCACTGCAACCTCCACCTTCTGGGTTCAAGCAATTCTTCTGCCTCAGCCTCTTGAGTAGCTGGGACTACAGGCATGCCCCACCACACCTGGCTAATTTTTGTATTTTTAGTAGAGATGAGGTTTCACCATATTGGCCAGGCTGGTCTCAAACTCTTGACCTCGTGATCCACCTGCCTTGGCCTCCCAAAGTGCTGGGATTACAGGGATGAGCCACCACGCCCGGCTCATTTCCATACTTTCTAGGTGGCCAAGAGCATGCTTCTCTGATCCAAACATGCAAAGAGCTGAGGATTCCCCCATAATTGCCATTAGCTGTCCCCAAAACTATATTTCCTACCTAGCTATTACATGTTAAATTTCTCTCATAATGTGAAGTAACTTCTGATACCCCCCAAAGTCAAAAATATCAGATAATGAAATGCAGAAAATAACAGAGCCTTAGATTTTGAGAGGGATCTAACTGCTTCAAATTCCTGGGGTTTCATGAGAAAAACAGAGGTTTTTCCCAAAATGGGGTCTGTGGTGCCTCCTGTTTTATCCAAGGAGTCCCAGGCTGTTAGAGTTTGAATATCTGCTTTTAATTAAGCTGACTTTTAACCATAGTGCTCTTCTTAAAAAGTCCTTTTAAATTTCTTATTACCTAACTTTAGCCAGGCCAAACGGCCAACATTTTTCACTTTTAAACTTTGCCAAAAGGAACCTTATAAGTGAAACCACCAAGCCTCAACTAAGGTTATGAAATAACCACAAGTGTATGAGGTATTTTCATTTTTGGGGTTTGTTTGTTTGTTTTGAGATGGAGTTTAGCTCTTGTTGTCCAGTCTGAAGTGCAGTAAGACAATCTCAGCTCACTGCAATCTTCACCTCCTGGGTTCAAGTGATTCTCCTGCCTCAGCCTCCCGAGCAGCTGGGATTACAGGTGCCCACCACCACACTTGACTAATTTTTGTATTTTTAGTAGAAACAGCGTTTTGCTATGTTGGCCAGGCTGGTCTCAAACTTCTGACCTCAGGTGATCCGCCTACCTCGGCCTCTCAAAGTTCTGGGACTATAGGCATGAGCCAAGGTATTTTCTTTTCTTTTTTTCTTTCTTTTCTTCTTTTTTTTTTCTGAGATGGAGTCTTGCTCCTATCGTGCAGGCTGGAGTGCAGTGGTGCGATCTTAGCTCACTGTAACCTCCACCTCCTGGGTTCAAGCAATTCTCCTTCCTCAGCCTCCCGAGTAGCTGGGAATACAGACATGTGCCACCACTCCTGGCTAATTTTTGTATTTTTGTAGAGACAGGGTTTCACCATGTTGGCCAGGTTGGTCTCAAACTCCTGACATAAGGTGATTCATCTGCTTTGGCCTCCCAAAGTGCTAGGATTACAGGTGTGAGCCACCACGCCCTCGCTCGCCAAGGTATTTTCAAAGAGGTGATAAGCAATTTTTATAAAACTTAGAATCTTCAAAGGTAGCTCAGAAAAAGGAAAATTTAAGAAAGGAAGTTAGAAGTTGTTTATGAAGGGGAAGAGAATCAACAAATGGTAAAGGTCACATACATATCAACCAGAAAGTATTCATTCCCTACGCCAGGATTGAACTTGGGCCACCATTATAGAATGGTGAAGCCTTCACTGCCAAGCTACAGCACCGGACAGTTTCCATTGCTCTTCCCAGAGGGAGTCTGGAGCAGTCAATTTTGAGCTTCCAAAGACTTATAACTGTTCAAGATAATTTTTAGAGCTGACTATGACATGAAGCCCAAGATTCCTATTCCCTGGAAGACAGAGATCAAGAGAAAGTACCACCACGTGGTTACAAGGTCAAGCTCCCAAGGACATAAAACAAGATGGAGACCTCATTCAGTCTGTTTTGTTTTGTTTTGTTTTGTTTTGTTTTGTTTTTTTCTGTGACCTGCAGCAAGGTTTGGAACTGACCAGTTTGTCATGCTGGCTTGAACAGTGGGATAATGAAGTCCTAGGCCCACATTCTATCCTAAAGTACCCCCCTCCATTATAGAACAACACAGAAAGACTAGTCTCACACCTTACAAACCCCTTTTCCCATTAATCCAAACTTTACAGAGGAAAGGAATGGTCATTTTTACCATTAATTCAACTGGTTTGCACAGAGAGAGAGAGGCCAAAAGTCTGACTGATGAGAAATCCTTACCCTTTTGCCAGCATGTCAGATTTCTGGGTTCTCTTTCCTTAAGCCCTAGCAAACCTGCTCACCACACAATAGCTCTGGAAGTCAAGCTGCAACACAAAAGAAAATCTTTTTTTTTCCCTTCTGTTTCATGGAACCACAAGCAAAACCTTCTCAATTTTGTAAGATGCTGTCCAAAGGGTTTCATAGGGTAACTAAATTAACATTTTCCATTCTGACCAGAGCAAAATATGTTTGGCAAAACATAGACATTAGCCACTTTGCTTAGCACCCAATATCGAGCTGGCAAGGCTCAAACATGCCCACAGTTGGGCTGTGTCATCTTTAATTCAACTTCCAACCAGGGGTTTCAATATGTGGTCTCTGGGCAAGATGGTCACCCTGAGTAACAGAAAAGATAGGAAAGAAAAAGGAGAGAAAGAAAGAAAAGCATTGCCTGGCTGGGCGCGGTGGCTCAAGCCTGTAATCCCAGCACTTTGGGAGGCCAAGACGGGCGGATCACGAGGTCAGGAGTTCGAGACCATCCTGGCTAACACGGTGAAACCCCGTCTCTACTAAAAAATACAAAAAACTAGCCGGGCGAGGTGGCGGGCGCCTGTAGTCCCGGCTACTCGGGAGGCTGAGGCAGGAGAATGGCGTAAAAACCCGGGAGGCAGAGCTTGCAGTGAGCTGAGATCCGGCCACTGCACTCCAGCCTGGGCGACACAGCGAGACTCCGTCTCAAAAAAAAAAAAAAAAAAAAGAAAAGCATTGCCTGTGGCAGGGTGGGGAAGGCGAGGAGCTCAGGGAGGCCAGAGAAAGGTGCACTGTATTGGTCTGTTTCCATGCTGCTGATGAAGACATACCTGAGACTGGGTAATGAATGTATAAAGAAAAAGAGATTTAATGGTGATATGGTTTGGCTGTGTCCCCACCCAAATCTTATCTTGAATTGTAGCTCCCATAATTCCCACATGTTGTGGGAGGGACCTGGTGGGAGATAATTGAATCATGAGGGCAGTTTCCCTTATGCTGTTCTTATAATAGTGAATAAATCTCATGAGATCTGATGGTTTTATAGGGGTTTTTCACTTGGCTCTCATTCTCTCAGAAAATGGGGTTTTCTTTTCTATCACATTGTCAGGCTTCAAATTTTCTGAACTTTTATATTCTATTTCCCTTTTAAAATTGAATGCTTTTGACAGCACCCAAGTCACCTCTTGAATGCTTTGCTGCTTAGGAATTTCTTCTGCCAGATACCCTAAATCATCTCCCTCAAGTTCAAAGTTCCACATATCTTGAGGGCAGGGGCAAAATGCCACCAGTCTCTTTGCTAAAACATAGCAAGAGTCACCTTTACTCCAGTTCCCAATAAGTTCCTCATCTCCATCTAAGACCACCTCAGCCTGGATTTTATTGTTTCAGTCTGGATTTTATTGTCCAAATCATTATCAGCATTTTGGTCAAAGCCATTCAACAAGTGTCTAAGAAGTTCCAAACTTTCCCACATTTTCCTGTCTTCTTCTGAGCTCTCCAAACTGTTCCAACTTCTGCCTGTCACCCAGTTTCAAAGTCACTTCCACATTTTTGGGTATCTTTACAGCACTGGTCCACTCTACTGGTACTAATTTACAGTATTTGTCCATTTTCATGCTGCTGATAAAGACATAACCAAGACTGGGTAATTTATAAAGAAAAAGAGGTTTAATGGTCTCACAGTTCCACTTGGTGGGGGAGGCCTCACAATCATGGTGGAAGGCAAAAGGCACGTCTTACATGGCAGCAGACAAGAGAATGAAAACCAAGCAAAAGGGATTTCCCCTTATAAAACCATCAAATCTCGTGAGACTTACTCACTACCATGAGAACAGTATGGGGAAAACCACCACCATGATTCAATTCTCTCCCACCAGGTCCCTCCCACAACACATGGGAATTATGGGAGCTACAATTCAAGATGAGATTTAGTTGGGGACACAGCCAAACCGTATCACCCACCCATTGCAGTGATGCTTAATCAAAAGTTCAAGTAGTCGCTTTTTGGTCACCAAGGGACCTTTTCCAGCTGTCCCATTAGCTCCCAAATTTCACCCTTGGGGAGAAAAGCTTCCCCATGTTCCAAGGTCCCGTACGTGCCTAATCCTGTCACCCACAGCTGTCAGCAAAGAGTACAAGGCAGGTTTAATTTTTTAAATCAATTAGTTGCCTAGGCTTTTTATTTGCCTTTTGTAAAGTCTTTAAATAAAAATGTGGAAATCTTTTTAAACTCTTCTGTATATCAGTTGGGCACGGTGGCTCATGTGTGTAATCCCAGCACTTTGAGAGGCTCAGGCGGGTGGATCACGAGGTCAGGAGTTCAAGATCATCCTGGCCAATATGGCGAAACCCCCTCTCTACTAAGAATACAAAATTAGCTGAGTGCAGTGGCACATGCCTGTAATCCCAGCTACTCTGGAGGCTGAGGCAGGAGAATTGCTTGAACCTGGGAGGCGGAGGTTGGGGTGAGCCGAGATCACGCCATTGCACTTCAGCCTGGGCAACAAGAGCGAAACTCCGTCTCAGAAAGAAAGAAAAAAAAAAACCCACAAACAAATAAAAAAACTCTTCTGCATATCAACAGACATCCCTAGATGAGACTAATTAGGGAGCCCTCATTTTCAAATGCATTTCAGTACAGTTTTATTCATTTGGAATGTTCCACTTTAAGTTACGTTTAGTACGATTTCACCATTTCTGTAAGACTTTGCTGCTTCCGGGGCCCTAACATTTATGTATATATAAGTCAGAAGGAACTCAGTTCTTCAGAAATTAAGTATCTAATTTTTATCTAAGATACTGGGTTTGCTCTCAGGTTCCCTTGATTAACTTAGCCAATGCTTTTTTTCCTATGTAAGCACTCAAGAAAAATGAAACAAAGGAGTGAAAAACAAAAATCCCTGTGATTTCCAAAACCCAAATTTTACAACCCCTGAATATTACCATTTACTACCAGTTTCTTTCTGACCCAGTCAGATGTAATAGGCCTTAACATGATCCAAGACAGTTAATTACCAGATCTAATTCAATCCTGGACCCAGTCCAGTTTCTGTTGTGATTTCCAAACCCAGTTCGGAACAGAAATTTCCTCAAAGAAACTCGGAGAGCTCAAAACACAAATCCATGGAGTTCTGAAATCTGAGCAAGAACTTACCATGATCCCCAGCTGCTCCAAGAGATCAGTGGACACAAATGGGTCTTGCAGGTACCTTGCTTGTTCACTCAGCACCCCTGGGGGTCATTAGAAGCTCTACTTCAGATCCTGCTTCTGACCACATCAGTTGAAAGCAAAGCTTCAGCTGAATTAAATTTAAGGGAGTTTAATTAAGAAAAGAACAATTCATGAACTGGGGAGCCTTTTGAGCCAGGCTAGGCTCAGAAACTCTAGCACAGCCATATGGTGGAAGAAGGTTTATGGACAGAAAAAGGAAAGTGATGTACAGAAAACAGAAGTGAGGTTCAGAAACAACTGGATTGGTTACAGCTCGGCATTTGCCTTATTTGAGCACAGTTTAAACAGTTGGCTACATTTGATTGGCAAAAAAAAAAAAAAAAAAAAAAAAAAAAAAAAAAAAAAACTCAGTAATTGGCACAGGTGTGGGCCATGGTTTGTTTATACCTCCACTTGTTATAGTTCACGATGTACAGAAAACCCTTTAGGCTGAACTTAAAATATGTAAGGAGGCAGCTTTAGGCTAAACTTGATTTAACAAGGGATATCAGAGATGACCTTGTACTGAGAGAGGATTTGACCTTGGCGTGTGTAATGGTGGACGAGAGCTACAAAGTTAGGGGTGGCTGAGCACAATTTACAGGAGTAGTCTTGGCTGTTGTTTTTTTCTCTCTTAGGAAGCTGTTGTTTAAGGATCATACTTCTAGTTTGGAGGTGCATTCTTTATTTTTATTTTTATTTTTTGGAGACAGAGTCTGCTCTGTCACCCAGGCTGGAGTGCAGTGGTGCAATCTTGGCTCACTGCAACCTCCGCCTTCTGGGTTCAGGCAATTTTCCTGCCTCAACCTCTCACATAGCTGGGACTACAGGCATGCACCACCATACCCGGCTAATTTTTTGTATTTTAATAGAGACAGGGTTTCATCATGTTGCCCAGGGTGGTCTCAAACTCCTGAGCTCAGGCAATGCACCCGCCTTGGCCTCCCAAAGTGCTGTGATTATAGGTGTGAGTCACCACACTGAACTCAGAGGTGCATTCTAAAGGGTCTTCGTCATTGCTTTTTCTCCCAAAATTAATCTCAATTTGGCTTGTCTGTGTACATTTAGGTGAGGAACTGAACTGTTGTTTTCATAGGTAAATGACAGAGTTTACTCAGCACCCAAGAGAAAGCATTTTGCAGCCAGTCACGGTGGCTCATGCCTGTAATCCCAACACTTTGGGAAGCCGAGGCGGGCAGATCACGAAGTCAGGATATTGAGACCATCCTAGCCAACATAGTGAAGCCCCATCTCTACTAAAAATATAAAAATTAGCTGGATGTGGTGGCGTGTGCCTGTAATTCCAGCTACTTGGGAGGCTGAAGCAGGAGAATAGCTTGAACCAGGGAGTTGGAGGTTGCAGTGAGCCGAGATGGCACCACTGCACTCCAGCCTGGTGACAGAGCGAGATTCCATCTCAAAAAAAAAAAAAAAAGAAAGAGCATTTTGCCCTTCCTAGCTGAAAGGCGCCCCTCAGTGACCGGGCGCCACGTGGGAGTGTCTGGAGGATTGACCCTCATGACGTGCAACGGCCCTACAGGGAACCCTCCACCAAAATTAGTTTTAAAAAGGCTCGTCCAGGAAGGGCATATGGAAGCTGATGACTCCGCACTTTCAGCCCTCCTGGAGGGACTTAGACCTCCAGAGTCAGAAACTGAGACGCTAAGAAGGCAGCAACGCCGTAGTGGAGACACACCATGGAGTCCTGCCCGCAAACAGCACACACTGACGCACTCCACAAAAGCCCTAGGACACAGCTCAGTTCCTCCTTTTAAGAAAAAAAAAAAAAAAAGGAAACAAATAATCTAAGAAGGCGGAGAAAACAAGAAGAGTAACCCCCTTTGGGGCCCTCTTAGTGTTACGGCACCTCTACTTGTTAGAATTTGTGTAAAATTGAAATATTACGGTCTTTATGCACAAGACGACAATTGCATTAAAGAGCCCAAAGGTCCATAGAATTTCTAAGTTCTCTTTTTCTCTATTTCTTTTCTGCTTACTTTAACTCTGCTGTTACTTTTCTACTGAGATAAAAACCACTGTTTGGATCAGAACTTTTTTTTTTTTTTTGCAAGCCGGTAAACTTGTGTTTATCTCATGGCTAGAGTTCTGAAGTAAAAGCTATAGGATCTCTGTGTGTGTGTATGTTTGTGTGTGTGTATTTAAAAGACCTTTATGATAGATTTCTATAATTTTATGTTTAACTGGTAATTAAATCAGTTTTAATTTCCCTCTAGCACACCAGACTTTTTCCTCTCTGTATTTAGAGATGTAAATTTTGCTGTCTGATTTTTCACTTAAGAGTTGCTTGCTTTAACATGCAAATTAGCCAGGCATGGTGGCTCATGCCTGTAATCCCAGCACTTTGGGAGGCTGAGATGGGCGAATCACCTGAGGTCAGGAGTTCCAGACCAGCCTGGCCAACATGGCGAAACTAAAAATACAAAAATTAGCTGGGCATAGTGGCGCACGCCTGTAATCCCAGCTACTCGGGAGGCTAAGGCGGAAGAATCACTTGAACCCAGGACGGGGAGGTTGCAGTGAGCCAGTATCGCGCCACTGCACTCCAGCCTGGGCAACAGAGCAAGATTCCATCTAAAAAAAAAAAAAAAAAAAATGCAAACTTAGGGCTGGTCGGCTGACAATTCCCTAGAGTAATAAAACAGGTTATCAAGAATTGCAAGTCTAAATAGGGGGAAAAGAAGAGGTCTTATGAGTCTCCAAGATGCACTTCTATCGGCATGCCTAATAAGTCTCACACCTTACCTAATCCCAGCACTTTGGGAGACCAAGGTGGGTGGATTACTTGAGGCCAGGAATTTGAGACCAGCCTTGCCAACATGATGAAACCCTGTCTGTAACAAAAATAAAAAAAAATTACTCGGCACGGTGGCTTACGCCTGTAATCCCAGCACTTTGGGAGGCCGAGGCGGGTGGATCAAGAGATCAGGAGTTCAAGACCAGCCTGGCCAAGATGGTGAAACCCCCTCTCTACGAAAAATACAAAAATTAGCAGGGCATGGTATCTGGCACCTGTAATCCCAGCTACCCAGGAGGCTGAGGCAGAGAATTGCTTGAACCCAGGAGGCAGAGGTTGCAGTGAGCCAAGATCATGCCACTGCACTCCAGCCTGGGTGACCAAGCAAGACTCCGTCTCAAAAAAAAAAAAAGAAAAGAAAAGAAAAGAAAATACACAGGTGAAACTGCCGCCCAGGCAGGAGGAAAGGCAATATGATAGCTCAGAGCAGAGGTCTCGAGTGGAGAGAGATCTGGGAGCCACTCTGACTTGGAAAAAGACCGAGGATGGGCCCGACTACTGCAGGAGAGCGCATGCGGGGGGCTGAGCAGTGCGGAGTAGCCAGCGGGTGCAGCTGCCCTGAGAGAAACAAGCAGGAGGCAGAACAGGTGTGTGTCCTGAGGAGGCGAGACCCACAACATCAAAGACCCCAAGCAGTCCAGAAGAATGAGGAACGAGAAGACACCAGTGGCAGTGGGGATCAAGGGGCCACTTGGAGACAGCAGATTTGGTGGCAAAGGGGAGTTGAAGAAATAGAAAAAGTGAAAATAGCCCTTTCTTGGAAAAGCTCAGTTGTCAAAGCAGGTGAAGAATGGACCCTGGGATGGAGGAATCCAAAGAGTGGAGGTGTTGTGAGGAAGTGCGTGTTTGGAGACCCAACAGGAGGCAACCAAAGGAAAGAGAGAGACGCCGGGTGCGGTGGTTCATACCTGTAATCTCAGAAGTTCGCAAGGCTGAGACAGGAGGACCACTTGAACCCAGGAGTTCAAGAGCAGCCTGGGTAACATAGTGAGACCTGGTCTCTACAAAAGCTAAAAAAGTTAGGCAGGCATGGTGGCACATGCCTGTGGTCCTGTAACCACCCAGGGGTTCACCTTACCCACTGCCTAGACAGAGTTGATTCATGAAGACAGGGGAAGTGCAATAGAGAAAGAGTAATTCATGCAGAGCCAGCTGTGCAGGAGGCTGGAGTTTCATTATTACTCAAATCAGTCTCCCTGAGCATTCAGGGAGCAGTTTTTAAGGATAACTTGGTGGGTGGGCGAAGCCAGTGAGCCAGGAGTGCTGATTAGTCAGGGATGAAATCACAGGGAGTCGGAGCTGTCTTCTTGCACTGAGTCAGTTCCTGGGTCGGGGCCCGCAAGATCAGATGAGCCAGTTTATTGATCTGGGTGAGGCCAGCTGATCCATCAAGTGCAGGGTCTGCAAAATATCTCAAGCACTGACCTTAGGAGCAGTTTAGGGAGGGTCAGAATCTTGTCCCCCTCCAGCTGCACAACTCCTAAACCATAATTCCTAATCTTATGGCTAATATTACTCCTACAAAGGCAATCTAGAGCCCAGGCAAGGAGGTCTGCTTTGGGAAAGGGCTGTTAGTGTCTTTGTTTAAACTGTAAACTAAGTTTCTCCCAAAGTTAGTTCAGCCTACGCCCACGAATGAACAAGGACAGCTTGGAGGTTAGAAGCAAGTTGGAATAAGTTAAGTTAGAGCTCTTTCACTGTCTCAGTCATAATTTTGCAAAGGCGGTTTCATTCCCAGCTACACAGCTACCCAAGAGGCTGAGGCAGGAGGATTGCTTGAGCCTCCAGAGGTTGAGGCTGCAGTGAGTCGTGATCATGCTACTGCACTCCAGTCTGGGCAATAGAGTGACAGTCTGTCTCTAAAAGTAAAAATAAGAGGGAGGGAGGTTGAAGCAAGTTCACTTATCATGCATGAGATATGGGTGTGCTACCCTAGATGGCATGTGTTTAGTGTCTCAGTTTTTTTTTTTTTTTTTTTTGGTGTTTTTTGTTTGTTTGTTTGTTTGTTTTTTTAGACATAGCCTCTCTCTGTCACCAGGCTGGAGTGCAGTGGTGCAACCTCAGCTCACTGCAACCTCCACCTCCCAGGTTCAAGCAATTCTCCTGCCTCAGCCTCCCCAGTAGCTGGGACTACAGGCACCCGCCACCACGCCCAGCTAATTTTTGTATTTTTTAGTAGAGGCGAGGTTTCACTATGCTGGCCAGCCTGGTCTCAAACTTCTGACCTCATGATTCACCCGCCTTGGACTTCCAAAGTGCTGGGATTACAAGCGTGAGCCACCGTGCCTGGCCGTGTCTCAGGTTTAAATGGCCTTCGCATTCTGGGGTGAGGCTGAGCAGTGGACTCTGATCACAGAGAAAATGAAATCCAGCACTAAAGTAACTCAGTCGCTTTTGACTGAAGAAAGCTATTGCAGTTTTGCATAATTTGTGAATAAGTGGAAATTAAAGGAAAAAAAAGAGAAATCACATTTAAAAATAGTCATCTCACGAAAGCAAGTTAGGCTCTTTGTGACTAAGTAAAAATTTTCAGTAATTTAACGTAGTACTTTGTCTTACTATAGTAAAGAGGGAAAGGACTCAATTTTCATTCCACTCTTATTCTTGGATTTAAAGTCAGTTTCTGGTGCTTTTTCTGCTTGGATAATGAATCAATGTTCAATCTGTCCAAATGGATGAGAACGTGTAGGAAGGTTTTTAAAAATAAATTAGTCCGGGCTCGGTAGCTCATGCCTGTAGTCCCAGCACTTTGGGAGGCTGAGGTGAGCAGATCACTTGAGGTCAGGAGTTCGAGACCAGCCTGACCAACATGGTGAAAACTCATCTCTACTAAAAATACAAAAAATTAGCTGGACATGGTGGCTCGCGCCTGTAATCTCAGCTACTCAGGAGGCTGAGGCGGGAGAATCGCTTGAACGCGGGAGGTGGAGGTTGCAGTGAGCCAAGATCGTGCCACTGCACTATGGCCTGGGTGACACAAAGACTCCATCTCAAAAATAAAATACAATAAAATAAAAATAAAAATAAATTAAGAGCCAGGTGCAGGCTGGGTGCGGTGGCTCATGCCTGTAATCCCAGCACTTTGGGAGGCCGAGGCAGGCAGATCACCTGAGCTTGGGAGTTCGAGACCAGTCTGACCAACATGGAGAAACCCCGTCTCTACTAAAAATACAAAATTAGCTGGGCATGGTGGCACATGCCTGTAATCCCAGCTACTAGGGAGGGTGAGGCAGGAGAATCGCTTGAACCTGGGAGGCGGAGGTGGCGATGAACCGAGATCGCTCCATTGCACTCCAGCCTGGGCAACAAGAGCAAAACTCTGTCTCAAAACAAACAAACAAACAAACAAACAAACAACAAAAAAAAAGACAGCCGGGTGCAATGGCATGCACCTGTAGCCTTCTAGCTACTTGGGAGGCTGAGGCCATAAGGATTGCTTGAACCCAGGAGTTAGAGGCCAGCCTGGGCAACATTATGAGATCCAATCTCAAAGAAAAGCAAGTAATAACAACAAATTAACCAAGGAGGGACTCTTTTCTGTTGTTAGGAGGAGAGGCCAAGGAAGAACTTAGTTTGGAGAAGCTAGAGTACCCACAGTGCTAGGTCAAGGTTGAGGATGGGGGGTCCAGTTTTCAGATTAGACCCTCTGGAGTTTGAGGCCCCAGTGGCTACCCCAACTGTGCCAGGCTCCTTTTGAAGTTGGCTCCTAGAAAACTTCTTCCAACCTTTAGGACTCCTGCCTAATTTTTTGCCACTCTGTGCTCCAGCTACACAGAACTATTTTGAGTTCCCTAAAGATCATGTTCTGTCACCTCCAGGTCTTGGCACAGCCTGTTTCCTGTTCCTGCACACTCCCCGCTCCTCCACCCTCACGACACTGAGCCTCACCTGGCTACCGTCTGCAGGTCCTTCAGTGCACAAGCTGCTTCCTCTCAGAACTTTCTCTGATCTCCCCAGTAGCCATTTCTGGGCTCCCACAAGACCCTCTTCTTCACCCACTTCTTTTTTTTTTTTTTTTTTGAGATGGAGTCTTGCTCTGTCGCCCGGACTGGAGTGCAGTGGCACAATCTCAGCTCACTGCAACCTCCACCTCCTGGGTTTGAGCAATTCTCCTGCCTGAGCCTCCTGAGTAGCTGGGATTACAGGTGCACGCCACCATGCCCAGCTAATTTTTACATTTTTTTAGTAGAGACAGGGTTTCACCATGTTGGCCGGGCTGGTCTCGAACTCCCAAGCTCAGGTGATCTGCCTGCCTTGGCCTCCCAAAGTCCTGGGATTACAGGCATGAGCCACCATGCCTGGCCCCTTCTTCGCCCACTTCTCACCCTTTATGACATCTTTTTGGGAATAAGCCCCCCAAAATCTGGCTATAAACTGGCCATAAACAAAATCTCTGCAGCACTGTGACATGTTCATGATAGCCATAACGCCCACGCTGGAAGATTGTGGGTTTATGGGAATGAGGGCAAGGAACACCTGGCCTGCCCAGGACAGAAAACCGCTTAAAGGCATTCTTAAACCACAAACAATAGCATGAACGATCTGTGCCTTCAAGATATGCTCCTGCTGCAGTTAACTGCCCAACCTATTCCTTTAATTCAGCCCATCCCTTCATTTCCCATAAGGGATACTTTTAGTTAATTTAATATCTATAGAAACAGTGCTAATGACTGGCTTGCTGTTAATATATACGGGTAAATCTCTGTTCGGGGCTCTCAGCTCTGAAGGCTGTGAGATCCCTGATTTCCCACTTCACACCTCTATATTTCTGTGTGTGTGTCTTTAATTCCTCTAGCACCACTGGGTTGGGGTCTCCCCGACCAAGCTGGTCTCAGCAACATCTACCTCTTTTGTCTGTCTTTCCCTTTAGAGTGTAGGCGCCTTCAGTTAAGGAACCATTTGGAGCACCTTCCCAGCACTGAACCCAGGGCAAAGCCCTAAAGAGACAAGGTGACAAGTCAGGTCAGGCCTCTGCCTGAGGTTGCCTGGAGCCTTGTATTGTCACTGTGTCCTATGGAGCCAGGAGCTCCTTGAGATCAGGGCATGGAGTCTCTCCTACTCTATCTCCAGCAACAAGCACAGGACTTTTTTTTTTTTTCCTTTTTTGAGGCCGAGTTTCACTATTGTTGCCCAGGCTGGAATGCAATGGCATGATCTCGGCTCACCATAACCTCCGCCTCCCGGGTTCAAGCAATTCTCCTGCCTCAGCCTCCGGAGTAGCTGGGATTACAGGCATGCACCCCCTACTCCCCTGGCTAATATTGTATTTTTAGTAGGGATGAGGTTTCTCCATGTTGGTTAGTCTGGTTTCGAACTGCTGACCTCAGGTGATCTACCTGTCTGAATCTCCAAAAGTGCTGGGATTACAGGTGTGAGCCACCTCGCCTGGCATTTTTAATTTTTTTTTTAGATGGAGTCTCACTCTGTTGCCCAGGCTGGAGTGCAGTGGCGCAATCTTGGCTCACTGCAACCTCTGCCTCCCAGGTTCCTGTGATTCTCCTGCCTCAGCTTCCCAAGTAGCTGATTACAGGCACAAGCCACCACACCCGGCTAGTTTTTGTATTTTTAGTAGAGATGGGTTTTCACCATGTTGGCCAGGCTGGTCTCAAAATCTTGACCTCAGGTGATCTGCCCACCTCGGCCTCCCAAAGTGCTGGGATTACAAGGACTTTTTTTTTTTTTTTTTGAGACAGAGTCTCACTCTGTTGTCCAGGCTGGAGTGCAATGGCATGATCTCTGCTCACTGCAACCTCTGCCTCACGGGTCCAAGTGATTCTCCTGCCTCAGCCTCCGGAGTAGCTGGTATTACAGGTGCACGCCACCATGCCTGGCTAATTTTTGTATTTTTAGTATAGATGGTGTTTCACCATGTTGGTCAGCTGGTCTCGAACTCCTGACCTCGTAATCCACCCACCTCGGCCTCTCAAAGTGCTGGGATTACAACCGTAAGCCACCACGCCCAGCCTACAAGGACTTCTTAATACCTAGTAGATGCCAATAAATATTTTCTGAATGAGCAAGTGCAGAGGAGAAAATATGACAGCGATGACTGAGGCATAACTGACTTCACCTGTTCTCAGGCCACATTCTGTTCCTTGGGTGAACCTGACTCTTCCTGAGTCGTCACTGAAGTCAGCTTTCTGGCCAGTTCCTCAGAGGAGGAAGTGAGGCATGGAGCCGCCCAAGCTGCCCAGCCCCAGCTGCTGAGGGCCTGCCTCAGGTCCCATGGCCAAAGAGCCTGCTTCTTCCAAGGCTGTCAGTTGTCCCATTTTCAGGCACCCTTGCTGATCACACCGTTGCTGGTCACACCACCTACTTTCTGCTTCCCCAACTTTGGTTCTCATCCCTGTAACATAAGCATTATTTTTATGCTGTCCCTGAGAGAGCAAACCTCCCATCACACTCTAGAGGGTGTGGGAGGTGAAAGTCAACACCTTCAGTCTCTGGTGGAGGCTTGTGACCTGTGACATCCCTCACTTGCCTCCGTTTTCCAGTGTACCCCACTGCTGCATCCACCAAAGCAGTTTCGAGTGCCTGCTTGCTTGCCTGGTACCACAGCAGGTGCTGGGGATAGAATGCAGAACAAAAGAGGCCTCCACGGTCCTTTTCCTGCAAACTTTAGTTTACGATAAAAGTAAACTATATTCACATATAAATATATGATCTTGAATTATGATGAGGGTAGTGAAGAAACTGAGTGCCGCATGAGAAATTAGGAAAGGGACCTTCTTTAGATGGGTGGCCAAGAGGAGTCTTTCTGATGAGTGGATGTTTTGGCTGAGACCCCCACCCCAAATGTCTTCCACATGACAATAATCTCTTCCCTCACTGGGTCCCTATGGGGTGCTGGAACACTACAGTGTCCTGAGAAGTGCACAGCATTTTGGATAATTCAGGCCGGGGTTCACCTCCGAGCTCTGTCCCTTCACGCAGAGGAACTTCTCAACATCCTCCCCTGTGAAATGGAGACAGCCACCACCAGAGGGCAGTAGTGAGGACTGCACGAGAAGAGGTGTGTAAGGCCCTGTTGGCTCAGACCTGCCCAAACACTCAGGGAGGGGTCTCATTCCTGAGCCCCTGCTCCCAGGCCTGTTTCTACCGCCTGCGGCCTGCGGGGACCTTCCTACCCTCAGACCTCATCTTGACAGTTTATCCCTAGTTTGGCTGGTCCTGCCCCTCCCCGTACCCAGTTAGGACAGTGGGTCTGATGTGTCTCCACCTTCTCATCTCACCCTTAACTTCAAAGGGTTCCCAAAGCTGTCACAACTCTCCCGCTTCTCCCTCACTGTCATTGGGAATCTCCTCCATTCTAGGGCTTCAAAATCTCCCCGGGTGCAGTGGCAGGAGGATCGCTTGAGGTCAGGAGTTCGAGACCAGCCTGGCCAACATGGTGAAACCCCATCTCTACTAAAAATACAAAAATTATCCAGGTGTGGTTGTGGGTGCCTGTAGTCCCAGCTACTTGGGAGGCTGAGGCAGGAGAATCACTTGAACCTGGGTGGTGGAGGTTGCAGTGAGCCAAGATCGCACCACTATACTCCAACCTGGGCAACAGAGCAAGAACCTGTCTCAAAAAAAAAAAAAAAAAAAAAAAATCTGTATCTTCATGGGAGACCTTTCTCACCACACTGCTTCCTCATAGTCATCTCTGAAAACAACCCCAGGAACCAGAGTGCCCCACAGTAACCGGGGCTCCGCTGTGTGATACTGTCCCCTGAAGCTGACCAACCTGATGCAGACATCTGATAGAAGATCATCTCTGGGTCAATAGGCACATGAAAAGATGCTCGACATAGTTAGCTATCAGGAAATGCAAACCAAACCCATAGTGAGATACCACTTTGCACTTGCTAGGATGTTTAAAATTGGAAAGAAAAATAATAACAAGGATGTGGATTTTTTTTTTTTTTTTTTTTGAGACAGGGTCTCGCTCTGTCACCCAAGCTGGAGTGCAGTGATGCCTGAAGCCTTGAACTCCCAGGCTGGTGTCTCCTGGGTAGCTGGGATCACAGGTGTGTGCCACCCTGCCCAGATAATGTTTTTTGATAGAGATGGGGTTTCGCCATGTTATCCAGGCTAGTCTCAAACTCCTGGGCTCAAGTCATCCTCCCACCTCAGCTTCCCAAAGTGCTGGGATTATAGGCGTGAGACATCGTGCCCAACCTTGATGTTTGGCTATCCTTCCAAAGCTCTATCAACCAGGTTTTCTTCTCTCATGATTCTGTCTGCTAATGATGACTCTATAACCCGGAAATCATGAGGAATGGCAAGTCCATAGACTTCTGCCAACTGAGTTCACCAGAGCTGCCCAGTTTCAACTCTTTTGAGACCCTTCCCGTAACACCCCAATAAACCCATCATTTTGATTTGTATATCCATACCCACTTCCCTCCAGCCACACCCCCTCCCTAACCCCTGGCAACCACTAATGTTTTCCATTTCTATAACTGTGTCATTTTAAGAGGGTTTTTTTTTTTTTTTTTTTTTTTTTTTTTTTTTTTTTTTGAGACGGAGTCTCGCTCTGTCACCCAGGCTGGAGTGCAGTGGCCGGATCTCAGCTCACTGCAAGCTCCGCCTCCCGGGTTCACGCCATTCTCCTGCCTTAGCCTCCCGAGTAGCTGGGACTACAGGCGCCCGCCACCTCGCCCGGCTAAGTTTTTGTATTTTTAGTAGAGACAGGATTTCACTGTGTTAGCCAGGATGGTCTCGATCTCCTGACCTCGTGATCCACCCGTCTCGGCCTCCCAAAGTGCTGGGATTACAGGCTTGAGCCACCGCGCCCGGCTTAAGAGGGTTTTTAATAAACAGAACAATGCAGTTCTATAACCTTTGGCGGCTGGTTTTTTCCCTCAGCATGACTCCCTGGAGATTCATCCTGGTTGTTTTGTGTATGGGTAGTGTGTTCCTTTTTATTTATTTTTTATTTTATTTTATTTTATTTTATTTTGAGATGGAGTCTTGCTCTGTCGCCTAGGCTGGCATGCAGTGGTGCAATCTCAGTCACCACAGCTTCTGTCTCCTGGTTTCAAGCGATTCTCCTGCCTCAGCCTCCCAAGTAGCTGAGATTACAGGCATGCACCACCATGCCCGGCTTATTTTTGTATTTTTAGTAGAGATGGGTTTCACCATGTTGGTCAGGCTGGTCTCGAACTCCTGACCTTAAGTGGTCCACCCACCTCGGCCTCCCAAATGCTGGGATTACAGGCGTGAACCACCGCGCCTGGCACATGTTTCATTTTTACAGGAAACTGCCAAACTGTTTTCCAGAGTGGCTGTATGATTTTACATTCTCACCAGAAATACATAATTGATCCAGTTTCTCTGCATTCTCACTAGCATTTGGTGTTGTCGCTATTTTTCATTTTCTCCATTCTGAGAGGAGTGCAGTGATATCTCATTGTGGTTTTAATTTGCATTTCCCAAATGGCTAATAATAATGTTGAACATCTTTTCGTGTGCTTATTTGCCTTCTGTATATCCTCTTCAGTGGAATCTCTTCATGTCTTTTGCCCATTTTCTAATTCTATTCTTGTTTTTTTGCTGTTGAGTTTTGAGAGTACTTCGTATTTCTAGATACTAGTCTTTTTGTCAGGTATGTGGTTTGCAAATCTTTTCTCCCAGTCTGTAGCTGTAGCTTGTCTTTTTATCCTCTTTACAAGGTCTTTTGCAGAGCAAAAGCTTTTAATTTTGACCAAGTCCAATATATAAATGTTTCCTTTTATGAATCATGTTTTGGGGGCTAAGTTTAAGAGCTCTTTGCCTCACTCTAGATCCCAAATGTTTTCCCCTATGCTTTTTTTTTTCTAAAATGTTTATAGAATTGTTTTTAAAATATGAAATGCTTCACAAATTTTTATATCATCCTTACATGGGGCCATGCTAATCTTCTCTGTATCATTCCAGCTTTGGTTTATGTGTCACCAAAGTGAGCACATAGTCTTATGGTCTTATGTTTACATTTTAGTCTGAGGTCTTTTTTTTTTCTTTTTTTGAGACAGGATTTTGCTCTGTCACTCAGGCTGGAGTGCAGTGAGGCAGTGAGGCAGTAATAGCTTGCTGCAGCCTCCATCACCCAAGCTCCAGCGATCCTTCCGCCACAACCTCTGTCATAGTGGGGACTACAGGTGTGCTCCACAATGCTCAGCAGAGTTCTGTATTTTTTGTAGAGACAAGGTCTTGCCATGTTGGTCTCAAACTTCTGGCCTCAAGTGATCCTCCTGCCTTGGCCTCCTAAAGTGCTAGGATGACAGGCGTGAGCCACCACGTCCGGCGCTGAGGTCCATTTTAAGGAAATTTTTGTACAATATGTAAGACTTACGTCAAGGTTTTGTTGTTTGGTTGATTTGGGGGCCTACAGATGTCCAGTTGCTTCAGCACCATTTGTTGAAAAGACTTGTCTCCATTGATTGCTTTTGTACCTTTGTCAAAAATCAGCTGTCAAAAATAGTTGTGTGGAACTATTTCCGAGTTCTGTGTTCTGTTCCATTGATCTATGTGCTATTCCTGGGCCAGAACCACACTGCTTTATTACTGTGACCACATAACAGGTTTTGAAATTAGGTAGACTGATTTTTCTCTAAAATTAGCTAAATTTTAATAAACTATCTAAAATTATTCTAGCTATTCTAGTTCCTTTGCCTTTCCACATACATTTTAGAAAAGTTTTGTCAATATTTGCAAAAAATAGATTTTGTTGGAATTTTGATAGAAAGTGTGCCAGTATGGGAATAATTGACAACTTCACTAGGTTTAGTCTTCCAACCCATGAACACAGTTTTACTCAGTTTATTTAGATACTCTTTGATTTCCCTCATCAGCATTTTATAGTTTTCAGCATAGAAACCCTATACATGTTTTGTTAGATTTCCACCCAAATATTCCATGTTTTGAGTGATTATAAATGGTATTTTATTTTTAATTTTGGTTTCCATGTGTTCATCAGTATATAGATTCTAGGAATTTTGTGTGTGTATGTGCGTGTGGATTCTTTGGGACTTACTACTACATCACTGTATCATCTGCAAATACAGACCATTTTATTTTTGCCTTTCTGAAATGTGTGCCTTTTCTTTTCTTTCTTGCCTATTACACTGCCTAGAATGTTCAGCTCTATGTTGAATAAGAGTGGTGAGAGTGGACATCCTTGCCTTGTTCCCAATCTTAGAAAGAAAGCATTCCATTTTTCACCATTGAGTATAGTATTAAATGCAGGGTTTTGTAGATGCTCTTAATCAAATTCAGGAAGTTCCCTCTATTCCCAGTTTTCTGAGGGTTTTTTGAGACTTTGAGTTTTGTTTCTAATGAGGCTACAAGCTGTGGAGAACTTTATGAAATTGAATACATCCTAGTACAGCCACTTTATATCCAAACTGTTAAGAGTTTTGTATTAGCGAAACCATCAACCTTATATAAGAAGATTATTCATGTGTGTTAAAATTTGCATCTTAGAGAAAACCCTCATTTTAGAATTGGGTTGAGAAGAAGAACAAGACCCTGGGTTTATTAATTGCAACTTTTGGCACAACCGTTACAGCATTTATTTGCATCAAGGTTACATTACTGGGAAATTCGTCTTACAGTAAAAAAGGTGAATAAAAGATTTTTTTCATAAGAATTAATGTAGAAGGGCTGGATGTATTTCCATACACCCACAGTCCAAACATTTGTCTATTGACACAATTCACAAACCAATGGAATGACACAGAATGAATTAAGTGAGAAGTAAAAGATCATATGCTCATTTTACAGTGTTGTCCCTGGGCTTCATGGAAGAATTAGGATGCCACACTAGGTGCAGGTGCTACCAAAGTTAGCAGTCATTATAGTGTGTCCCTGAGAGTCTGAGTCCAGTGGAGTTCGGGGTAGAATGGAAGAACCACCTGCCTCTGCCCCATCTCTACAGCCCCCCAAGACTTAGAAACAAATACTGCACTCTGAGAATGTTCCAAAAACCTCCACCTTTCTTCTTTTTCCTTTTTTTTTTTTTGTTTGTTTGTAGATGGAGTCTCACTCTCTCGCTCAGACTGGAGTGCAGTGGCACAATCTTGGCTCACTGCGGCCTCCACCTCCTGGTTCAAGAGATTCTCGAGCCTCAGCCTCCCGCATAGCTGGGACTACAGGTGCGCACTGCCATGCCTAGCTAATTTTTGTATTTTTAGTAGAGACAGGGTTTCACCATGTTGGCCACGCTGGTCCCGAACTCCTGGCCTCAAGTGATCTGCCCGCCTCAGCCTCCCAAAATGCTGGGATTACAGGCGTGAGCCACCGTCCCTAGCCAAACCTCCAGCTTTCTCAGGAGCTCTTGAGATGGTAAAGAAGGAATGAAGCGGAGATCCTCTCCACTGCTAACTGCAGCATTCAGCAATACCAAGATAACATGCCTCAACTCTCCTCCAGCCACAGCCGCTTCCAGTTTACCAACAAGGTGAGTGCAAACAATGACTTATACAGAAATTGATCCCATTTTTTATTTTTTATGTTTTTTAGGAGACAGGGTCTCAGTCTGTTGCCCAGGCTGGAGTGCAGAGGTGTGATCACAGCTCACTGTAACCTTGATCTCCCGGGTTCAAGGGATCCTTCTGCCTCAGCCACCCAAGAAACTGGGACTACAGGTACATGCTACCATACCCAGCTAATTTTTAAATTTTTTTGTAGACATGGGGGTCTTACTTTGTTGCCCAGGCTGTTCTCAAACTCCTGGCCTCAAAAAATCCTCCAGCCTTGGCCTCTCAAAGTGCTGAAATTACAGGTGTGAGCCACTATGCACAGATGTGGCGTCTCAAGGTGCTGAAATTACAGATGTGAGCCTGACCAACAAAGTGAAACCCCTTTTAAAATTGTTTATTTTTATTTTTATTTTTATTTTTAGAGATGGGATCTTGCCACATTGCCTAGGCTGGAGTGCAGTGGCTATTCACAGGTGTGATTATAGCATACTGCAGCCTCCAATTCCTGGCCTCAAGCCATCCTCCCACTTTAGCCTCTTGAGTAGCTAAGATTACAGGTGCGCACTATCGCACTTGACCTGATCCATTTAAATAACTGACATTAACTGGAAAAGGATTGGTGTATAGAACTCAGATCTGCTGTGTCCCAACCCAGTGCTTGGAACACAGTGGGTATTTAGGGACCTTGAATGAAATAATGAGGAGAACTTTATTCTCAGAAATGCATAGTTCATTTGTAAATTGTGCACCCCTTCACCATAAAATAAAATGTGGGATGGGATCAAGAATTTAAATATTTGAAAGGCACTTCAGCCCTCATTTTGTCCAACCTGTATATAGAGCTAGGATCTGTTTCTACAGTATTCACAAGTACCAGTGGTCCCACCTTGGTCTGCAAATACCTTTCCACTGATTCACAGTTCTGTTCTTTAGTTCCTTATTTTTTCTTTATATCAAACTTAAATTCTCTATCCTCCAATTCTCAAACTCCAATCTTAGTTATGCATCATGAGGTTTTTGGAGAAAACCTGCCTAATGGTCTATCTCCCTTCCTGTGTATTCAGCCTCCCCTTTTCAGCTGGCATTTTGCATGAGCATTGAATCCTGGTCAGGTCTTTCAGCTTTTGCTGGGGAAGCTCCCTACACCCCTTGTCCTTTCTTCACCTCTCACCTTCTCTCTCCTCTTCACAACCAGTCCTCTTGAAGGACACTTTTATCTCCACTTATCCCTCCCGCTGCCCATCTCTCCTTGGTCTTGCCTCAACCCCAACCCAAACCCTTGAATTGCTCTATGACAGACTAGCAATGATGCACCTAAGGCCTTATCTTACTGGTGGCCTTGGAAGCATGGACACGTGTGACACCCTAGGCTTCTGAGGACCCTGTCTTCAGGGTCATCTGAACTGGGTTTAGGGGCTGGGCACGGTGGCTTACGCCTGTAATCCCAGCAGTTCAGGAGGCTGAGGTGGGCGGATCACCTAAGGTCAGGAGTTGGAGATCAGCCTGGCCAACATGGTGAAACCCCATCTGTACTAAAAATACAAAATTAGGCCGGGTGCGATGGTTCATGCCTGTAATCCCAGCACTGTGGGAGGCCGAGGTGGGTGGATCACCTGAGGTCAGGAGTTCGAGACCAGCCTGACCAACAAGGTGAAACCCCGTATCTACTAAAAATACAAAAATTAGCCGGGCATGGTGGCACATGCCTGTAATCCCAGCTACTTGGGAGGCTGAGGCAGGAGAATCGCTTGAACCCAGGAGGCAGATATTGCAGTGAGCCGAGATCACGCCATTGCACTCCAGCCTGGGCAACAAAAGCAAAACTCCATCTCAAAAAACAAACAAACAGGCCTGGCGCAGTGGCTCACGCCTGTAATCCCAGCACTTTGGGAGGCTGAGGCGGGTGGATCACGAGGTCAGGAGATTGAGACCATCCTGGCTAACAAGGTGAAACCCCGTCTCTACTAAAAATACAAAAATTAACTGGGCGTGGTGGCGGGCACCTGTAGTCCCAGCTACTCGGGAGGCTGAGGCAGGAGAATGGCGTGAACCCAGGAGGCAGAGCTTACAGTGAGCGGAGATTGTGCCACTGCACTCCAGCCTGGATGACAGAGCGAGACTCTGTCTCAAAAACAAACAAACAAACAAATAAAAATAGCTGGGCATGATGGCAGATGCCTATAATCCCAGCTACTTGGGAGGCTGAGGCAGGAGAATCGCTTGAACCCAGGAGGCAGAAGTTGCAGTGAGCCGGGATCGCACCATTGCACTTCAGCCTGGGCTACATCCATCTCAAAAACAAACAAAAAACTGGCTTTAGGGACATCACTCTCCTGGTTTCTTCCAACTGCTCTGGCTCCATTGTGTCTTGTTGCCTGGCTGGTTCCTCCTCTTCTGTCTTCCCTTAAAAAACAAACAACAGGCTGGGTGTGGTGGCTCACACCTGTAATCCCAGCATTTTGGGAGGCCAAAGTGGGCAGATCACCTGAGGTCAGGAATTTGAGACCAGCCTGACCAACATGGTGAAATACCGTTTGTACTAAAAATACAAAAATTAACCAGGGGTAGTGGCACATGCCTGTAGTCCCAGCTACTCGGGAGGCTGAGGCAGGACAATTGCTTGAACCTGGGAGGCAGAGGTTGCAGTGAGCTGAGATTGCACCGCTGCACTCCAGCCTGGCTGACAGAGCCAGACTCTGTCTCAAACAACAACAGCAACAACAACAAATAGTACCTGAACAATCTGTTCTGGGCCCTCTTTTCTTCTCATTTTACACACTCTTCCTAGGTGACCTGTCTATACCCCTAATTTCAGTTGCCAACTGTTGTGCCAATGAATCCTGAAACCATAATTCCAGGACTCGGCACAGAGGAGGATTCACTATCTGTTGAATAACAAAGTGGATGAGGCTGGGTATGGTGGCCTTTAATCCCAACACTTTGGGAGGCAGAGGTAGGAGGTTCACTTGATTCCAGGAGTTCCAGACGAGCCTGTGCGACATAGTGAGACCCTGGTCTCTACAAAAAATACAAAAATGAGCTAGGCATGGTGGCTCATGCCTGTGGTCCCAGCTACTTGGGAGGCTGAGATGGGACCTGAACCCTGGAGGTCAAGGCTGCTTGTGAGCCAGATGCCACTGCACTCTAGCCTGGGTGACACGGTGAGACCCTGTCAAATAAATAAATAAATAAATAAATAAATAAATAAATAAATGGATGAAACCTGTAACTTCAGTCAAAGCCTAGATGCTGAGACTCATTCTTTTCTCTTGTCCTGTTCCCAGCCTGCTCCTCTCCCTCCTCCATTTCCTGTCCTGGGTGTCACTGATCAGGTGCCAGATCTGAGCGCCTGCCTTACATTTCCTCTCTCCCTAACCCCAGACCCTATTCATCTCTTGCTAGCCTGTCCACTTCTCTAGCTCAGGCCTCCTTCATTCCTCATTGTGACTGCTGCCTCTAGAATAGATTGCTGCCTATTCTAAATGATCTTCCTGCCTCTAATCCTGCTCCTTCCCCAAACATCTCCATGCAGCTCCGTGTGCAATTTCTTTCTTTCTTTTTTTTTCTTTTGAGACAGAGTCTACCTCTGTCGCCCAGGCTGGAGTGCAATGGCACGATCTCGGCTCACTGCAACCTCTGTCTCCCAGGTTCAAATGATTCTCCTGCCTCAGCCTCACAAGTAGCTGGGATTAAAGGCACCCACCACCATGCCTAGCTATTGTGTGTGTGTGTGTGTGTGCGCGCGCAATTTTAGTAGAGACAGGGTTTCACCATGTTGGCCAGGCTGGTCTTGAACTCCTGACCTCAAGTGATCTGCCTGCCTCGGCCTCCCAAAGTGCTGGGATTGCAAGTGTGAGTCACCGCACCCAGCCTCCACGTGCAATTTCACAAAGAAATTTTGGTCCCACCACTTGCTTGTTTGAGATTGTTCAAAGGCCCCAAGAGCTCTTTTTTTTTTTTTTTTTTTTTGAGACAGAGTCTAGCTCTGTAGCCCAGGCTGGAATGCAGTGGCACGATCTTGGCTCACTGCAACCTCCGCCTCCCGGGTTCAAGCGATTCTCCTACCTCAGCCTCCCAAGTAGCTGGGATTACAGCCTCCCACCACCATACCCAGCTAATTTTTGTATTTTCAGTAGAGATGGGGTTTCACCATATTGACCAGGCTGGTCTTGAACTCCTGACCTCATGATCCGCCCATCTCAGCTTCCCAAAGTGTTGGGATTACAAGCATGAGCCACCGCACTTGGCCCCAAGAGCTATTCCTGGCCTGCCCCAACCTCATCTCTCACGAGCTCCCTCTTCACTCTTCATTTCTCCCATGCTGAGTATCTCTCAGCCATCTGGCCCTCGGCCCTTTGCACAGGATGGTCCTGCTATCTGAATGCTCTTCTTTTCCCACGTTGCCTGGCTCCCTCCTACTCACTCCTCAGGTCATTTCCTCTGGAGCTCTGTCCCTGCCCTGCCCTTCCTCAGTTCCCGTGCTACCCGATGCTACGGAACTTACACACTGCATTGCAATTACATATTTACATAAGTGTTTTGCTCACTAGCCTGTAGGTTCTATGTGGGTAGGACTAGAGACTATTTCTATCCTGTTCATCTTTTTGTATTCTCATATGTAAATATAACTCATCACCTCCTGACATTTGAGCCCTTCTGCTGATTCAAGTAAACAGTACTTCACACAGAGCTGTGTACACAGTAGATGCTCAATGTGTTGAGTGGAAGAATCAGTGACTCTTCCCCAGGGAGAATGGCATCAGTTCTAACATGGATGGCTGGGCTGTCCCATGTGGTTTGAGCAGTTTTAGATTTACACCAGGAGGGAGTGCTGTCCGCCATAACCTCTGGGTACTTATGGTCCTCCCTCTCTAGAAGAACTGTCCCCACATTAAGTATAGACATGAGGAATGGAGCCTACATTATTCAAATAGGGCTTCCTTCTTTATTAGCTGAGTGGCCTCCACGGAAGTCATGATAGGGGACAAGCATTGTCAAACTAAAAAAAATTCACTGGGGCCTAAAACATCACCAGCCCAGGTCCAGGACGGAAAGGTGGGGCAGACAAGGCTCAGCCCTGTGCACAGCAGAGCACACAGGAAGTTTCAGTGAACTGAGCCCAGTGGCTGTGGCAGTATGATGGTGACATCACAGGGCTGGCAGCTAAGGCTGTATCAATAGGGATGTAATGGAACAAGGGACAGGATACCCCTGATAGACACTGATTGATAGAGCCAGAATTTGTCTCAAAAAAAAAAAAAAAAAAAAAAGTTGAATTTGGCAGGGTGTGGTGGCTCACATCTGGAATCCTAGCACTTTGGGAAACCAAGGTGGGTGGATTGCTTGAGCCCAGGAGTTTTGAGATCAGCCTGGGAAACATTGTGAGACTCTGTCTTAAAAAAGAAAGAAGCTGAATTAAATCCACTCTTCTTTGGCTCCACTGGGCAAAATTACAGCCAAAAGTGTTACAGGAAATTGCATAAATAAGAGCTTTTTAAAAAGGATTTATTTATCATATTAGTAACAAGGTAAAAAATTTTAAAAAAATAAAGCTGCCTTACTATTTTATTATTTTTTGAGACAGGGTTTCACTTCTGTCACCCAGGCTGGAGTGCAGTGGTGTGATTTTGGTTCACTGCAACCTCCGCCTTCTGGGCTCAAGTGATTTTCCTGCCTTAGCCTCCTGACTAGCTGGGACTACAGGTGCACACCCTGCGACTGGCTAATTTTTCTATTTTTTGTAGATACGGGGTTACGCCATGTTGCCCAGGCTGGTCTTGAACTCGTGAGCTCAAGCAATCCACCTGCGTCGGCCTCCCAAAATGTTGGGATTTATAGGAGTGAGCCACTGCGCCTGGCCTGTGTTACTATTTTTGAGATTTAAAAATTTGTTTCTTTTTTTTTTTTTTTTTTTTAAGACAGAGTCTAGCTCTGTCCTAGGCTGGAGTGCAGTGGTGGGATCTTGGCTTACTACAATCTCCACCTCCCAGGTTCAAGCTATTCTCCTGCCTCAGCCTCCTGAGTAGCTGGGATTACAGGCATGTGCCACCACGCCCTACTAATTTTTGCATTTTTAGTAGAGACGGGGTTTTACCATGTTGACCAGGCTGGCCTTGAACTCCTGACCTCGTGATCCGCCTGCCTCAGCCTCCTAAAGTGCTGGGATTACAGGCATAAGCCACCACGCCCAGCCAAATTTGTTTTTAAAAGATGGAATACATTGCCTTATAAGAAGTGGGGTCCCCATCACCAAGGTATCCAACAAGTTAGGTAGGCATGTTACAGAGGGCGTTTCAGCATCAGCCGAGGGACTAGATGTGATCTGGTTTCTTCCAGCCCAGGGTGCCTGCCTTTCACTGCATATTAGAAGTTTCCACAAATGTCTGGAGATACCAACTTTGTTAACTCCAGATTGGTAGTTCTGATTTTTGGGAGTCCAGACCCTCTTATACTGATTTGTATAATCTGCTGCCATTTTAGCCCTCTGTGCCTCAAAATGAAACAATTCTGGTGAGATTGGGAGATGGGAATTAATATAATTAATATAATGTGAAAGAGAAATACAGCTGGGAATAACTGACTTACACAGATCACAAAACAGATAGGAGGCAAACCAGGACTTGATTCTGTTCTCCAGACCTGAGCTCCCAAGTCCTCCTTTTAATCACATCACTCTTGTGTCCAAACACCAGACCGTGAGGGGAGTGAAGCACCTGACTGCCATTCTCAGTCCAGAGGTTTTCACAACTCATTTGTTTCATGTTAGGGGTTGAATCGTGTCCCCCTAAAATTCGTATGTTGAAGTCCTAACCCCCAGTACCTCAGAATGTGACTGTATTCAGAAACAGGCTCGTTACAGACGTAGTTAAGATGAGGTCATTAGGGTGGGCCCTAATCCCAGACGACTGGTATCCTTAGGAAAAGGGCAGTCGGGCAGCATGCAGTGGCTCATGCCAGCAATCCCAGTGACTCAGGAGGCTGAGGTGGGAAGATCACCCAAGCCCAGGAGTTCGCAGTTACAGTGAGCTATGACCACGCCACCGTACTACAGACTGGGTGACAGACAGAGACTCTGTCTCAAAAAAAAAAAAAAAAAAAAAAAAAAAAAGAAAAGAAAAAGATAAAGGAAAAGGAAAACGGGTTGGGTGCGGTGGCTCACACCTGTAATCCCAGCACTTAGGGAGGCTGAGGCAGGTGGATCACCTGAGGTCAGGAGTTCGAGACCAGCCTGGCCAATATGGTGAAACCCCCTCTCTACTAAAAATATAAAAATTAGTTGGTTGTGGTGGTACAAACCTGTAATCCCAGCTACTTGAGAGGCTGAGACAGGAGAATCACTTGAACCCAGGAGGCAGAGGTTGCGGTGAGCTGAGATCACGCCATTGCACTCCAGCCTGGGCCATAAGAGTGAGACTCTACCTCAAAAAAAAGGGCAGTTTGGACATAGACACACACATACACAGGGAAAACTCCATGTGAAGGGACACCAGAAAAGATGGCCATCCCCAGCCAAGGAGAAAGGCCTGGAGCAGCCTCAGAAGGAACCCATCCTGCTGACACCTAGATCTTGGACTTCTAGGTACCAGAACTGTGAGACAATCAATTTCTGTTGTTTAAGCCACTCAGTGTGTGGTACTTTGTCATAGTGGCCCCTGGAAATGAATACATTTGGTCATTGAGGAAACATTCACTGAGTGCCAGCGTACTGGGCCCAGCAAGAGGAATCAGACACACGGCCCAGAGTGCTATCTGGCAGGGGAGACAGGACAGGGAGCAGAGCAGCCACTGCCAGGGCCAGAACGAGTCATCAAGGCTATCCAACGAGAAATCCAGGGAAGGAAGCCTCCTGCCTGCTAGGCTCTCAGGGGCTAATGCCTTTGCTCTGGTTCTTAAACACTGGGATGGATTTTGCTGGTACAGGTAAGGAAAGAGACAGAGGAGGCAGCTTGAACAAAGTCAAAGTGCGACAATGTGCAGATGGCCAGCTAGGACATGTGGGGACAGTGTGAAAAGAAGGCTGAAAGGTGGATTGAGAGCAGGTTGGTGGGGAAACAATGCCAGGAGTGCTCTGCAGGCCCTGGGAAGTCACAGAAAGTTCCTGAGCTAGGAGCTGCTGAGAGCACCAGCTGTGTGGTTACTTGAGCAATGGTGGAGGACAAGCTAGGGGTGGTGGGCCAGCACTGAGGGCTCTCAGGTGGTCAGTAATGCAGACCCAGGAGAAGCTGTGAGTGGGAACTTGGATTTCCTCAGCTTCGTTTCTTTCGTCTTCCACTTACTGAAAACACCTGCATTGTGGAGAGCTCTAGGTTTCAGAAATTCCCATCCACTGAGACAAGCTTTGCCTAAATGGAGTGGTCCTAGCAGTCCCATTAGTTGCCTCACCCCTAGTCTTTCCCAAGAGTAGCATAAGGCAGGCAGGGAAATAAGTCACCCTTGATCTGCACTCTGGGACCTTGCAAGTGACCCTGAGCCTCAGTTCCCTTGTCTGAAAGATGGGGTCAGATCCTCACACTGCCTCCTTTGAACAAGACAATGAATGTAAAAGAGCTTGTAAACTGCAGTGAGCCATGGGCGCATCAGGGGCCATTCCCTTTGTCAGAGGCAGGGCTCAGGCAGGTCAGTGGCTGGTCAGGCCTGAGCTTGGCAGGTTGGTTGTAGGTAGGATCTGGACATGTAGCTGTGGGGGAACTAGGTGGCTACAGAAGCAGGAAACAATGGCCCCATGTTCCAGCAGGAAGGGAGCCTAAGGGCAGATCAGGCCCTGACCCAGTCACTGGAATGGAATAAGCCAGGGCTGGATGGGAATTCTCATTCTTGGGGCCGGCAGGGCCCTTCACCCACTGTCAGACTCCCCAGAGCCCGGTCACTCACTCTGCTGGCTTCTGACCCACACATTGCTACTGTAACTCCCAGGTGCAGCTGGTCTAGCATCGGCTATGCAGAACCACTTCTAGGGATTTCTCGTGTGCTCAGACCCTGGCCAGATGCACACTAGTGCAGTCTATCACCGACAGAGGCCCATGGCATAGGCTGTCGCCAGCTCTTCTTAAGTTACTCCTCATGGGTGTCCGGCCCTGTCTAGCTTATTGACTCAGAGAGTAGGCAGGGCTCTCACAATTTATAAACGAGAAAACTGAGTTCCAAGAAGCAAAGGGTCTTTGGCAAGTTCTCTAAGATGGTGTATGACAAGGCTGCCTCCCATAGTGTGAAATTATCGTAAGAGTTGCAGTTGTTAGTATTATTTATGTTTTATTTTTGAGATGGAATTTAACTCTTGCTGCCCAGGCTGGAGTGCAATGACGCAATCTCAGCTCACTGCAACCTCTGTCTCCTGGGTTCAAACGATTCTCCTGCCTCAGCCTCCCAGGTAGCTGGGATTATAGGCGCCCACCACCACGCCTGGCTAATTTTTTGTATTTTTAGTAGAGATGGGGTTTCACCCTGTTGGCCAGGCTGGTCTCAAACTCCTGACCTCAGGTGATCCACCCACCTCGGCCTCCAAAAGTGCTGGGATCACAGGCGCGAGGCGCTGTGCCTGGCCAGTTGTCAGTATTTACAGTGCTCAGTGTTTGCCTGTGTCCCTAAGCATTTTATGGTTCCAACCCTGGAAACTGTAGCTCTGTTCTTACCCTGTCCCGAACCTTTGGAACCAATGAGTCTTGTTAGCTAGTGTCTACTTTGCTCCCTACTTTGGACTAAGGGAGAACTAGGCCCACTGATGTTCTCATCATAACTGAGCCAGGAGCAAGGGCCCTAGGGAGGGACATATGGTGACACACAGCAGCTTTGGCTTTGGGTAGAGCTGGGTTTGGATCCCAGTCCAGCCACCATTACTAGCTACATGACATTGGGTAGGGCACTTCACCTCTAAATCCTTCAGTTTCCACATCCATAAAAGGGGATTATAGGTTATTTTTCAGGGAAGTTGAGGACTAAATTCCTCAATAAATGACCATCGATGGCAGATATATGTGCTAACCTGCATCTGTAATGCTACTAGATGACTGACTAGTCTGACCAACTTATGTATATACCTATGGCAGTTTCTGGAAGACTCCTCCTTCACTGAAGTCAGTGCAGCTCTCATCTGGCCCCCTGCTACTGGTCTATCCTTTTCAATTCCATCAGCCTAAACACAGCTCTGACATTTTCTACTAGCCCAAACCCTTACCTACTCCTTGAGAGGGTAACTGGGAGTAAGAGCATGAAAAACTATTAGCATCCTTGTTGCTGGTTAGGCTCACAGTGAACCACATGCAGATTTGTACAGTTGAAACAACCTCCAGGCTCACTTAGCTTGGGCCTCAGTTTCAGTTGAGGAACTGGAGGTTCACAGAGGGGGAATGACAGAGGCGGAGCAAATACCATTCAGTGGCCAGGTTGGGGCTATAGATCTCTAGATTCTCAGTTTGAGGCCTCCCTCACCATACCTTCACTATTCCTCTGCCAGGGCTGGCGTTGGGGAGTGTTGTCTTAAACAGACACCCCAAGGGTCGAGTCCCCTTAATTGGAAATAGATTAATTTTGGCCAGGTGCGGTGGCTCATGCCTGTAATCCCAGCACTTTGGGAGTTCAAGTCAGGAGGATCACCTGAGCCCAGGGGTTTGAAACCAGCCTGTGCAACATAGTGAGACCTCGTCTTTATCAAAAATATTTAGCCAGGCATGGTGGCACGTGCCTATAGTTCCAGTTACTCGGCTGAGGTGAGAGGATTGTTTGTGCCCAGGTTGAGCATGCAGTGAACCATGACTGTGCCAGTGTATTCCAGCGTGGGTGACAGTCAGACCATCTCAACAAAAAGTAATAGAGTAAGAGTAGTATTTTCTCTATATGCCCTCCCAACACCCCTGGGACAAGTTATAAAATACCCACTTGATCAGAGATTATCAAGCTGACCTAATTGGCTCTGAGAACTTTCACACTCACTGCAATCTTGGTGGTTTTCCTGCAGAGCAACTGTTTGGCTGGCTGAAGCTTAAGTCTACTAGTAACATGATTCCCTTTCCAAACTGTCAACACAGCGGTATCAACAGGCTCATTAAAATTGATGTCAGCACAACGCAACAGAGCTGGAGAAAACTGGAAGGTCATAGCATAGTGTACAACCACTTTGTGCTTCCGTCTCACCTTTCTCTGGTGATGGGGTAGGTAGTGCAGCCCAAATAGGAATGCCAGGGAACAGGATGACTCAACTCTCCTGTACCTATCCTGGAGTATGTACCAGGAGTCCTGGTGGTGGTGATACAGGCACGGGTAGGGTGCAGTATCTTACACAAGGTAGTCTGCATTTCCACGCTAGCCAGTATCATTCTTCAGGCACTGGACTCCTCAAACAGGAGTGAACTAAATAAAGGTAAGAGCAGAGGTTGAAAACAAGACACCATGGGCCAGGCACAGTGGCTCATGCCTGTAATCCCAGCACTTTGGGAGGCCGAGGTGGGTGGATCACCTGAGGTCAGTCAAGACCAGCCTCACCAGTACGGTGAAACCTCGTCTCTACTAAAAATACAAAAATTAGCCAGGCGTGGTGGCAGGCACCTGTAGTCCCAGCTACTTGGGAGGCTGAGACAGGAGAATTGCTTGAACCCGGGAGGCAGAAGTTGCAGCGAGCCGAGATTATGCCACTGCACTCCAGCCTGGGCGACAGCACAAGGCTCCATATACAAAAAAAAAAAAAAAAAAAAAGAAAACAAGAAAACAAGGCGCCATGGTTTTTAGGCTAGGTTCTTTCACTACTTCACAAAGACACCTTGGGCCAATCCTGGATCATCTCTTGTGCCTGTTTCCCCATCTTTACAAACAATGGCTTCAACATTTCAAAGCATGAAATAATAGCTTCAAAAAGATTAGCACACCAATGTATCACACATGTAGGTGTGTATGTGAAACACACCTCCACCAACTTCGGAGCAGCTAGTCGGGACCAGTCATCTAGCCCATCATAGCTGCCACCCAGCTCGGACATTTTATAACTCATTTTACTGCAGAACTGGAAGCAAATCCTCTCAATGTTCCCCTTCAGATGGGAGACAACTCCAAAAATAGTCTGCTGTGTGACCTCATCACCAAACAGCTGAGGACCATGTCAAAGGCATCTTCACCAGCCACATATAGATGAAATCAACATTTTACTATAATGCACAGAAAGGGTTTGACCTTCAAGGCCCTCTATAAGGGCCCAAATGACTTGTCCAGTATCATCATCTATTCACGTGTTATCAAATCTACTTGTATCTAACTATACTCAGCAGTTTCCTACCTCTAACCTCTGCTTACCAAGATACTCCCTTCTTTTTCTATTCCTATTTATAAACGCTATTCATACTTGCATGTGCAGCTCAAGTACTTTCTTTTCTATGAAGCTTCCCTCCCTCAGGGTTGGGTGCTACCTCTCCAGCCTCTGAGCTACACTAAAACTTACCCAAACCTCTTGCTCCTAGGTCCTAGTAAATATTACTTGTGTTGATGTCTTTTCTTCCTGACTAGTTACTATGAGCACCAAAGGCTGGCTTGTCTCTTTAACTCAATTCCCTTCCCTTTTGCCTAGCCAATGAGCCCGGCATACTCTACAGGCTTGGTAGGTACTGGAAAGTTCTGTAAACTTTCTTTAAAAAAACTTAACAAAACAAAAAACCAGGAAAAATAATCACTCACAGTTACTGTGTTTGACATTTGACAAATAAGCAAAACCTTAAGGACACACCTAGGCTACAGAAGAAACCATTTTACAATGTATTGAAGGTTTGCTAAAATGGCCTCATGGTTGGGGAAAATAAAGTTAATACCTGTAAAATCAAAAATCAAATTTTCTTGGATTTTCTTTGCAAAAAAGAAACTCTTTTAAAGTCTATGGGAGATTTTGATTTTAAAGTACAGAATTTGGGGGCTCCATAGAGACTGTGACTTCTGTTAGTTATAAATTCAAATTAGATTCCAATTTTACATATTGCATTTACATGCATCAAAAACCTCACTCATTCCAGTCGCCGTAAGCTAAGATTTACTAAAACAATCCTTAAATCTTCCACTATAAAAAACTGTATTGATAATACAGTCATACATCTATTTTTGCTAAATGGTTAATCACTGAATACAGACAGAATATCCTTCTCCTTTCCCAAATCCTTTTAAGATCTGTAAGAATAGAGAAAATTTCCATCTTCTGGAAAACCTGAGTTGACCTCAGGCAGTGCCTATCCATTGCTTGGTGAGGCTTTTCACATGTCATTCCCCCTTTTCACGCCTGTCTTGACAACAAACCATACTGTGTTCACCCATCAGTCAAACCCTACATGTTTCAGCCGAGTGCAAAGCCCATTTTCCTCTTCAGACCTTCCTGTCAACAAGGGTCACAGAACATCAGTGCTACAAGTGACTTCAGAAGCCATTTGGTCACACCCCCTCAATTTTACAGACTGGGAGGTGACCCAGAGTCAACACAAGGTCACACAGAAAATCAGTGGCAGAGTCAGAACTAGAATTCAGATCTCTTGGGATTCTGGTGAAGGCCTTCTGCTTTACACTATCTTCTTTCCCTTAATTCACATAATACTTGAAACCTAACATTATTTTACTGGTTTTCAGGGCACCAGAGCATTCCATTTTGAACATTATTTTTAAAAGTATGCTTCATTTACTCCTCTGTTATCAATGAGGATTTGATCTAAATGCTCAAAGATCCTACAAATTTGTGCAATTGCCCTCAACAACTACTAATATAAAAATGCCAAATAAACCAGTTTTTTGGTGTGTTTTAACATGAGCTTACAATGAGAGTGTAATTTAAAAATGTAAGCATACAACTAGGCTTTACCAAAGAGTAACGTGTTTATTTCACTTAAATTCTTAAAAATACTTTTTTGGCAGTTGTCACATAAAATGTCCTAATGTAAAAAAAAAGTAATAATTAAAAAGAAAAGCATGAAAAAACAGACCCAAAATGTTAAGATTTTATTTACAAAGCTTTTTTGTTGTACAGAAAGTAAAAATGCTGTTACAATCTCAGTGTAACTGGTAGCCACAGATGGTAGACTCACCAATCACAGCTATCCACGCTACAGCAAGAGTCTTACACAAAAACCTAACAACGCTTACAATTTTGTTGGGGTGAAGTCCACAAACTTGGTGGTAGATTACCAAGAGGGACTACATGGAAGGAAGTCGGAATGTCACAGGAACTATTCTTTGGCTCTTTGGGTGGGTGGGTGTCCTGGGGTTTGTATCACAGCTACCTTTTTTTTTTTTTTTTTTTTTTTTTAAACAGCTACCAAATCCATGAGCAGTCCAACCAATACTGAACAGTTCTGTTTCTGCAGGTCATCTGGGGTCTTAATCATCATCTCCTTCATCATCTGTTTCTCTCTTCCTCTTTTCACCTTTCCCGCCTTCTTCCTCCTCTGAACAGTAACAAAAATTGACTTTAGGACAGTGGCAAGGCATTTTGCTTAGATTATTGCCAATGGAGGCAGCAACAAAGTTTTTGATGGTTAGGAGATAAAACAATGTAAACTTGATCAGGTTAACATAGGTGATTAATAGTGAGTATAAGTGGTGACCATAGAACCAAGAAAAGCAAAATGCACAGCAGCACTTCAACTCACACAGGAAAGTTAATCCAGTTTCCTCAATTTTAAGGTGTTTTCTTCCAGATGTTTCTTTTTTTTTTTTTTTTGAGACGGAGTCTTGCTCTGTCGCCCAGGCTGGAGTGCAGTGGCCTGATCTCAGCTCACTGCAAGCTCCGCCTCCCGGGTTCACGCCATTCTCCTGCCTCAGCCTCCCGAGTAGCTGGGACTACAGGCGCCCGCCACCTCGCCCGGCTAGTTTTTTGTAGTTTTAGTAGAGACGGGGTTTCACTGTGTTCACCAGGATGGTCTCGATCTCCTGACCTCGTGATCCACCCGTCTCGGCCTCCCAAAGTGCTGGGATTACAGGCTTGAGCCACCGCGCCCGGCCCAGATGTTTCTTTTAACAAATCTAGCAGTTACTAAAATGCATATTAATAACCTGAGCTGGTCAGGCATGGTGGCTCATGCCTGTAATCCCAGCATTTTGGGAGGCCAAGGTGGGCGGATGTTCTGAGGTCAGGAGTTCCAGACCATCCTGGCCAATGTGGTGAAACCCCGTCTCTACTAAAAAAAAAAAAAAAAAAAAAAAAAAAATATTAGCCAGGCATGATGGCATGCACCTGTAATCCCAGCTACTCTGGAGGATGAGGCATGAGAATTGCTTGAATCCGGGAGGTGGAGGTTGCAGTGAGCTGAGACTGTGCACTGCACTCCAGCCTGGGTGACAAGAGCAAAACTGTGTCTCCAAAAAAACAAAACAAAAACCCTCGCGCTATCTAGGATGTCTTCAAGCCATGCTTATTTTCAAGTGACCTCGGACAAGCTTAACCTCTTTAAGACTTTTTCATCTGTAAAATGGGGACAATGGTACTGACTTTAAAATGTTATTCTGAGAATTAAATAACACAAAAAACACTTAGTATGGAACATCGTTAAGACTCAAATTGTAGCAAACTAGTATTAACTATAAAGGAACTTCTTAAGAGTATTATGTAGTCGAGACACAGAGACTTACATATAGACCAGCTTTTTCAACTAATAAAATCCATGGTTATTTTAATGAAATTAACTATATGTTAAAATCGTATTTCAGACAGGTTTTTTTTTTTTTTTGAGACGGAGTCTCACTCTATTGCCCAGGCTGGAGTGTAGTGGCGCGATCTTTGCTCGGGACTACAGGCGCCCGCCACCACGCCTGGCTAATTTTTTTGTATTTTTAGTAGAGATGGGGTTTCACTGTGTTAGCCAGGATGGTCTCAATCTCCTGACCTCATGACCCGCCCGCCTCGGTCTCCCAATCATACAGGTTCTTAAAGGCAGTGACCAGGTCCTAACCAGGGTAATATCTAGTGTAAATGTAATTGAGAGCTTGACACAAAGTGGATGCTGAGAAAACATGAGCCAACAGCACAGTGAACACCTGATTCTCTGAGACACAACCATGAGACTTTTATTTATTTTTTTGAGTCAAGGTCTCCCTCTGTCACTCAGGTTGGAGTGCGTCGGCACCATCACAGCCTCACTGCAACTTCAAGCAGTCCTCCCACCTCAGCTTCCCGAGTAGCTGGGACTATAGGCGTGTACCACCATGCGCAGCTAACATTTTTTTTTTTTTTTTTGAGACAGAGTCTTGCTTTGTTGTCCAGGGGAGTGCAGATCTCAGCTCACCGCAATCTCTGCTCCTGGGTTTGACTGCGTGCCACCACAGGATTTCACCATGTTGCCAGGCTGCTCTCGAACTCCTGAACTCAGGTGATCCACCTGCCTCGGCCTCCTAAAGTGCTGAGATTACAGGCATGAGCCACCCCACCCGTTTCCAGCTAACTTTTAAATTTTCTGTCAAGACAGGGTCTACGTTGTCCAGGGTGGCATACTTTCAACAGTATTAAATAAGTAACAGCTATTTCACTCGTCTTGGTTGTAGTGGGGAAAGGACTAACACTGATAAAACTGGGAAACTGCTACATCTATTTATATATTCTGAAAATGATGGTTCAATTATTAAAGCCTTCTTTTCTTTTTTTTTAAATGAAATAACTCCCAAACACAGAAACCTCACACTTGGCAGTAAACCAAATGACTGGTCCTAAAAACATATTTAAAACATGGGGACCAGGTTAGGCATGGTGGCTCATACCTGTAATCCCAGCACTTTTGGAGGCCGAGGTGGGTGGATCACCTGAGGTCAGGAGTTTGAGACCAGCCTGGCCAACATGGCGAAACCCCATCTCTACTAAAAATACAAAAATTAGCCAAGTGTGGTGGTGCATGCCTGTAATTCCAGCTACTCGGGAGGCTGAGGCAGAGAATCGCTTGAACTTGGGAGGTGGAGGCTGTAGTGACCTGAGATTGCACCAGTGAACTCCAGACTGGGCGACAGAGCGAGACTCCATCTCAAAAAAAACAACAGGGCACGGTGGCTCACGCCTGTAATCCCAGCACTTGGGGAGGCTGAGGTGGGCAGATTACGAGGTCAGGAGAGAGACCATCCTGGCTAACATGGTGAAACCCTATCTCTACTAAAAATGCAAAAAAATTAGCTGGGCGTGGTGGCAGGTGCCTGTGGTCCCAGCTACTCGGGAGGCTAACACAGGAGAACGGCGTGAACCCAGGAGGCGAAGCTTGCAGTGAGCCGAGATAGTGCCACTGCACTCCAGCCTGGGAAACAGAGTGAGACTCTGTCGCAAAACAACACCACCACCACCCCAAAAAAAACCCATGAGGACTGAAGACCAACAGGACCCTTGCCATCAGACAGGAATAACTGCTGTAGCAGCAAGCAGCCTGCACCAGCACAGACACACTGATGGGATGATAGAAACGAGAACGTGAATGTGTGTGTAGACCGCCAGAGCCAAGGGTATTTTATTTTCTTCTCAGTGGGATCAAATTCTAAATAATGGATATTTTAATCTAATTTTTGACTGATAATGATCAAAATGCATGCATTAGGCCCACCTTCATCTTCATCCTCATCTTCATCTTCTTCATCAAGTCCAAATTCTTCTTCCTAAAGAATAGCAAACAGCCTAACATTAGATTAATTCTGCCAAACTGAAAAGTGCAAATAGTACAAATTCTGCCAAACTAAGTACAAATAAACGCGACAATATCAATCAAGCAGGAAACTGTAATGTTATTTTTATCTACTTTGATGTACGAAGACCCACTGATTTTCCTTAATGTGCTTTATAATTTTTCTAAAAAAAATTTTTTTAAGAAGCAAGCAGTTCATTTGCTAGATGTTTAATTAGTATGTAACTTTGGATAATTCAAGAAATCATCTTAAAATCTCAAATTTCAAAACTGGTTTAGACAAAAATTCCTTTCTATATCCCATTCATATACAAAGCTTCTTTCAGAACCTTAATGTCAATCATACACCTAATGAGATCACACAAACCCCTAGCCTTATTTTTATACTGCAAAAGAGGATGCGTTCTGTTAACAGCTAATGTTGTCTGCCTGTTTCTCAAACCTCTTTGAGGGTCAAAGTCAAGACACTGTTTTCTCCTGCCCTCGTATAGCATTCATTTCCTCAGGGATCCTCTATTATTGGGTATTCTATAAACCAGACTATCTGCTCTTTCGGGGCACACCACAATCTCATTTCATTTTGTACCCCCAACTCTTTAACATAGCAGGTATATATTTACTGAATTAAACTGAATATACAAGAAAAAATTTAGACTTGGTAAACATAGACTTCCCTACAATTCAATGAAGGAACAGACATACCATCAATTCTCAACATTTCCAGTTTTCTCACCATACTGAATACTCAACTCATTCCTTCCCCCAGAGGGCCAGAACTTACCTTGCACAGCCAGGAACATACTAGTTTGAGTTCAGTAGGCATTCCACTTAGTAGTTATTTAAAGGCAGACAAAAACTAAATTAACCGGATTCATATTGTAAATGTATTCACAGGTATACTACTTTCTTCAAAAGGTGTTTTTCTTTTCTTTTGTCATCTTTTTGAAACCCCCACTTTTGTTGTAATTACAAATAGGAAGCAGGGTAGAAAACAGCTGCACTGACCTCCTCACTGACTTCATCGTCATCCTCATCCCCTTCTACATCTTCATCTTCATCATCTTCTTCATCAAACTCCTCTTCTTCACCATCCTCATCCTCCTCATCTTCCTCATCTTCTCCTTCTGAAAATAGTCCGAAAGGGATTCATTAAACATCCTCGATGCGCCACAAGGCACAAGGTATTGAGAATCTGTGGGCTGGCTCACAGAACAAATCCTGGTAAGGCCACGAACTGCAGTCACTTTCTTTCTACTACGAGATAAAGCTCAGTCCCTTTGTCCAATACAGTCCCATAAAATCAAGAGGGCTAGAAGTCCTGGCAGACAGGATAAACACTTTAATTCTCGCTGATGAAATGATACAATGGCTAAGATTTGCTTCAAAATAATATAGAGTGGGGAAGAAGGGAAGGGTATGCAGGAATAAAGCAAGATCAGCTATGACCAATAATTGCTGAAGCTGAGTGATAAGAATATGGGGGTTTGTTTCGCTATTATTTTTACCTTTATCACTGTCTGAAATTTTTCACAGTAAAAAGTAAAAAAAAAAAAAAAAAAAAAAAAAAAAAAAAAAATCATGTACCTTCTCTTGGGTAATGATACCACCAGTCACAGTCAGCTGCTCAAATCAGGAACCTGAGAAACACCCATAATAACCCCGTGACTCAGGGGACAGGAGGCTGAGAGGCACCTGCATCTCTACCTGATTGTGCAGACCGCTAGTGTGGCATTCTTGCTTCTCCTGGGTCCTAGAGCTCACCATGCTCTCACCTACCTCCTGGTCTCTGCATGCTCTTTCCATCCTCTTTGCTTGGCTAACTCTGACTCCACCTTGGAGTCTCAGTCAACATCACTTCCTTAGGCAGTCTTACTCACCAGACCTCCCAATGTCAGGTCATAGGCTCTCACCATGAGTATGTGGTGCTTCTCCATTACAACACACTTTGCTTACTTGCAATTATTATTTACGATTTTTAATTTAAAACAATTTTTTTTCTGTACAGATGGGGTTTGGCTATGTTGCCCAGGCTGGTCTTGAACTCCTGGATTCCAGCAATCATCCTTCCTCACCCTTCCCAAGTGTGTTAGGATAACAAGTGTGAGCCACCATACACAGCCTATTTATGATTAAAAATATATATAACCATTTCTCTGTGAGGTCCAAGAGGGTAGGCATCTTGTTTTTTTTTTTTTTGTTTTTTGTTTTTTTTTTTTAAATCACTATTTTCCATAGTGCCTGGCACATAGGAAATGCTCCAGTATTTGTTGGCTGATCCATCTTTGCTCTCAGGAACTGCCCCCCACCTTCCAAGGAATATCCTTTACCGGCTCTTGCACATGTGGCTGTTCTTGAGGTGAACTTAAATAGACAACAAGCACAAACAGTTTTTAGGAAAAATGGAAAAATTACAGAAGGGACAAAGGGACATAACATTTGGAAGTAGGTGAGATGTCCTATTCTCTGTCCATTTTACCACCTTATAACTCATTAATTTTTGCCTGTCTCAATATGCTTCAAAAAAAAAAAAAACTGCAAAAATGCTTCCATTAATTGCACCCAACCTCCTTCTTTTCTTCCTCTATCTTCTTGATAATTTCTGCTGTATGTGCTAATTTTTAAAGAAAAGAGGTATTTATACTTACTGATGTGAAAACTAATCATTCTGCTTCCTCTAAGCCAGGGGTCCCCAACTCCCAGGACTGGCACTGGTCTGTGGCCTGGGCCGCACAGCAGGAGGTGAAGAGCAGGCCAGTGAACATTACCACCTGAGCTCCACCTCCTGTCACATCACCTGTTAGATTCTCATGAGTGCAAATTCTATTGTGAACTGCGCATGGGAGGGATCTAGACTGTGCACTCCTTATGAGAATCTAATGCCTGATGTAAGGTGGAACAGTTTCATCTCAAAACCATTCAGCTGCTGCCCCCAACCCCTTTCCCGCATCTGTGGAAAAACTATCTTCCATGAAATCAGTTCCTGTGCCAAAAAGGTTGGAGACTGCTGCTCTAAGCCACCTGGAGGTAAGAAGTATTTTATTCTAAGAACGACTGAGAGTAAACAAACTCAGCATGCAAAGAAAACACAAACTTAACAGGAGTGATATCTTGGGTAGGAAGTATTAGTTATTTCTTAAAATCAGTAAATCTGTAAAATATGTAAACATCCTGGGTCAAATGCCAAAACTACTGAAAATCATCTTTTAATTCTATGTTATGATCAGAGATTCTTTCCCTTATGAATGAAAAATGGAATCTAACATATAGTTATTTGAAATCATTACCTTTTTAAACTCTGGTCATATGTCAATGGAAGGGAAAGCTATTTTATTTATAGTTGGCAATAACAAACAGGTACCAAGTACCTACTAAGTGTCAGGCCTTATGAATCAAGAGATTTACCCAAGATGATGACTGTAGTACAGTAGGACAGTGGTCCTCAACCTTTTTGGCACCAGGGACCAGTTTTGTAGAAGACAACGTTTCCACAGCCTGTGGGTCGGGGGATGGTTTCAGAATGATTCAAATGCATTATATTTATTCTGCACTTTATTTCTATTATTACATTGTAACATATAATGATACACAACTCATGATAATGTGGAATCATTGGGAACCCTGAGCTTGTTTTCCCTGCAACTAGACAGTCCCATCTGGGGGCAATGGGAGACATTGACACCCGAAGTGTGCTGCTTATGTCCAGTATACTCCATAATCTTGTTTTGGTTGCTGTCACTGCAGAAACCTTTGCTTCACAAAGATAGGATATTGGAAATGGAAGCAGGTTTTTCAGTGCTTTTTTGGCAATCTCGGGATATTCCACCTTGATTTTAATCCAGAATATAGAGATTTTGAAGTTATCTCAAACCATACTTTTAAGGCCACTGCCATTTGTGATCTCAACCAGTTGATCCTCTTCAAGCATGAACAAAGTCAATTGACCTGGCTTATTCACAAATGGGTCGTGGATCCATTCCTTCCCAGGTTGGGGTCTTTTGTGGTTGGGAAGTAATGCTCAAACTCTTTTGAAAGCTGAGATAGATGATCATGCACCAGCTGCGAGAAAGGCGGCCCTGGCTCAGTCTCTTTCAAAATCACTGCTACTGTTTGAAACATGTCAAAAATCCCAATGCTCAGAACAGAAAACTAAATAACGTATGTTCTCACTTATAAGTGGGGGCTGGGGAGGGAGAGCATCAGGAAGACTAGCTAATGGACAGTGGGCTTAATACTTAGGTGATGGGATGGCACATGTTTATCTATGCGACAAACCTGCACGTGAACCCCTGAACTTATAAAAAAAAAAAAGTTTTACCACTTATTCTGTTACTAAAATGTTCTGCTAGTGGTGACTGTTAATTCTAAAAGAAATCTCTGGAGCAGGCCTCGTAACTCAAAAACTCTGGCCAGTGATCCACCTTTAGAACACCACCTCGCTTCTCTGTGTAAGAGAAGTATTCTCTGCATCCATCTCACAGAGCTGCGTGAACAGACATGGGTTAAGGGCATGTACTTTAATGTGGTTGATAATTTTAATCACATCCTGCAAAATGTTAAGTTCAGGTGACATCTGTCAGCTAGCCAGCATTTCTCTAAGGATGACACAGTGCATAGACTCACATCCAGAAGTGACCTCTTTGACTCGAGTAGTAAACCAGAAAGCCGTCCAGCCATGGCAGCCGCTCCATCTGTGCATATACGACACAAAATGACCAATTCAGTTTTCCTGATATGTAATCATTCAAAAGACTTGAATAGTTCTGCAGCTGTGGTGTTGGTTGGCAACGAAGTACACATAACATAGTCTCATGCACATCCTCCTGAAAATATATCGCACAAAAACAAGCATTGTTGCCATGTTGTCAACACTGGCAGACTCATCAACCTGCATTGCGTACCACGGTGACTCATCAATCCTCTCTAACAACTGTGCCTCAATATCCTCTCCTATTTCATCAATTCATCTAGTTATGGTGCTAGCCGAAAGAGGAACACGTGCCACCTTTTGAACTGCAGCTTAACTGCAGCCTCTCCTAAAAGTTCACGACAAATGTCCTTAGCAACAGGCAGGATCAACTCTTCAATAGTAAAGGGCGTACTTTAGCAATGCAGTTAGTTAAGGACTTTGCTTTAGCAATGCAGTTGGCCACTAAGAATGAGATGTTCTCAGTGTAGTCACATTTGATGAAGTGGCAGCTTTCAATAATTGCCTCTGTTTTTCATGTTCACATTTATTTCTTTTGAAAAACTCCAAAGGCTTGTCTTTTAAATGCAGGGTGCTTGGTCTCCAAGTGGTGAAGCAATTTTTTTTGTGTGTGTGTGAGATGGAGTCTCGCTCTATCGCCCAGGCTCAAGTGCAGCAGCGCAATCTCAGCTCACTGCAACCTCTGCCTCCCAGGTTCAAGCAATTCTCATGCCTCAGCCTCCAGAGAAGCTGGGACTAAAGGTGTGCACCACCATGTCTGGCTAATTTCTGTATTTTTGTAGAGCCGGGGTTTCCCCATGTTGGCCAGGCTGGTCTTGAACTCCTGACCTCAGGTGATCCACCTCGGCCTCCGTAACTGCTGGGGTTATAGGCGTGAGCCATTGTGCCCAACCAGTGAAGCGGTTTCGAAGGTTTCATGGCTTTATTGGATAGCTGGTTGCCACATATTATACAAAGTGGGCTTGGAGAATGTGAATCGTCTGTTGCAATGAACCTGTAATTTAAATAGCACTCTTGGTATTTTCTTTTCAATGAAGCTTTCTTTTCATTGGCAGTCTTGTCTTCCGCTGTCTCATTATTGGATCTTTCCCCCTTTACAAAGAAGTTCTCCAGCGACGTTTTTTACTCATGTTGGATAGGGTTAGCTTGTGGGCCTACCAAAACTGTGACTTAGACGAATACGCAGTGCAGGAAAGAGGTGCGGATGGAAGTGGTAAATAAAAAAATGGGCAGGCCAGGCACGGACTAAAATAAGCATCAGATTCTGACTTAAAGCCTGTCACCAGATGCAGCTGTACAACTGAAGTACACCAACTCACTTGCCACTATAAAGCCTGCCACCAGATGAAGCTTAATTGTCACTTGCCACTCACAGATAGGGTTTGATGAGTCTGCAAGCAATTGATTTATTATGATCTCTGTACAGTCAAACCTCTTTGCTAATGTTAATCTGTATTTGCAGCCACTCCCCAGCACTGGCATCACCACCTCAGCTCCACCTTGGATCATCAGGCATTAGATTCTCATAAGGAGCACACAACCTAGACCCCTCACACGTGCAGTTCACAACAGGGTTTGCACTCCTATGAGAATCTAATACCAACCACTATTGATCTGACAGGAGGTGGAGCCCAGACAGTAATATGAGCAATAGAGAGTGGCTGTAAATACAGATGAGGCTTCCCCACCGCTCATGCGGCCTGGTTCCTAACAGGTCATGGAGCGGTACCAGTCTGTGGCCTGTGGGTTGAAGACCCCTGAAGTAGGAAGACTTGAGAAGAGCAGAGTGGCAAGCCTGTAAGAGTAAGGGGTTTACAGTTTAATATGCACAGCATCCTAACCTAGCTTGTAGGCTTCAGGAGATGCTTCCCGGGCCAGATTCAATGTCTCATCCCTGTAATCCCACCACTTGGGGAGGCTGAGGTGGGAGGATCCATTGAGGCCAGGGTCTTATGAAATAGGCCTAAGCTATCAATTTAATGGAATGCCTACATTAAAAAAAATACACACACATGCGTACGTGCACACACACACACTTTTCCTTAATAGTAAGAACATCTAGTAGCTTTTTTTTTTGAGGCAGCCTCTCTGTCTTCGGAGATGGAGTGCAGTGGGGCACAATCATGGCTCACTGTAGCCTCAAACTCCTAGGTTCAAGTGATTCTCCCACCTCAGCCTCCAGTCTTCTGAGTAGCTAAGACTCCAGGTATGTGCCACCACACCTGGCTAATTTTTTTTCTATTTTCTGTAGAAACAAGGTATTGCCATGTTGCCTAGGCTAGTCTCAAACTCCTGGGCTCAAGCAATGCCCTCCGCCTTGGCCTCCCAAAGTGCTGGGATTACAGGTGTGTGCCACTGCACCCGGCCAACATCCAATAGCTTTTATCAGAGGCTTTGAAAGGCAGACATCAGGTTCACTGGATGCTGAGCTTACTCACCTTCATCTTCCTCCTCTTCATCCACACCATCCACCTCGGCATCTGAGTCAGGTGCTTCCTGGTCCTCTCGGTCATAGCCATCCAAGTAGGTAAGCTGGGGCAGGAGCTTGAAGACACTCTCTCGGTAGTCATTCAGGTTAGTAACCTCACAGTTAAACAGGTCCAGGCTTTTCAGACATTCTAACTTTTTCTGAGGAAAATGATCAAAAACCACAACTCCTAAACCAAAGGAATATAAGTAACAAACCCATCTCTTGAAGAGGTAAAATTCTAGGCTCTATATTCGATTCCTGCTACCCATTCAGTCTCATACACAAAAAAACACATCAAGTCTTTTGCAACCTTTATATTAGGTTACTAGACTTTAGTCCCTCTCTTCCTTTATCTACTCTCCCAGAGAACTATGTGTTTTTCTGGCAGCGTAGTAGTCTAAAGCAATATAAATTGAAAATAATTTTTATTAAATCCAGCTATTTTCACAGTATGAGACAATCAAACAGTTTAATAAATTTAGCTGAAACAAATGTTAACATTCGAGTAATCAAATGGCCATTAAGAACTTCCTGGGTATCAAGCAGTCTTTAATGTTCTAGGGTGGTAGTATAGGGAAAAATTCAGAGATTTATAACACAATCTCAGGGTGCTTACAATTTTACTTAGGGCACAGACATGAAACACTAGAGAATGAAATAAAATATAAAGTGTAGCAATGCAGCTATTTTCAGGGAAGACAGGAGTCAATACAGGCTGGGGAAAAAGCAGAGGGGCGCAGAGTTGAAACTTCAGAAATAGGGAGAAACATTGCACTCTTCTTTTTCAATGTTTGGGGAAAAGACTGACATGTTACCAGACTCCTATGATGTGAAGTTCTTCAGATTTTATTTACCATACCTTGAAATTTTGTTGCAATACCTTATTTCTTTGGAACCATCAGTTTCATCTATCTAAAAACAGTTAAGCTATAAAAAGGTGGCCTAAGTTTTCTGAGTAGTCAAAGTGCACTGGAAAATGTCTATGTATTTACTCAGATCTTCATTTATTATGTGTACTAGTATTTCAATCCCAGGTCTATTAAGTTTTGATTAAGGGTAAATTAAGAGACTACACTATAGGCAAGTCAGGAGATAGCAACAGGAAGCGACAGTAGACCCTTGTAGATAGAAGAGGGAGCAGTCTATGAAAGGCAAACCCAATGTGAAGTAGCACATAGCCTGGTGCCTTCCAGAATAGGAGTAATAAGTACATATATTTAGATAGCTTCACAGACACAACCTTTAATGGTTCTGAATCAAGAGAAAATCCTTGGTATTCTCCAAGAAAAGAGTACTAAAAACACCCAAACAAACATTAAAAGGACCTCCACATGAAATAATTTCTAAAAAATAAATGTTGATGCTTAACAGGCTTTGCTGCTTTATTAGGAAAGCTGTTACAACACTCACAACGACCTGAGAAGAAAGGCAGACAAAACAAAACCTTATTTTCAGAACTCAAGGTATCTATGTAGTTCTGAGAAGATATAAAATGATATGAAAATCTGCCTCAAGGCTCTAGAGCAGGGGTTGGGAACTGGTGGTCCAGTGGCCAATTCTGGCCCACCACTTGTTTTTGTAAAATAAGCTCTACTGGAACACAGTCACACTCATTTATTTATGTATGGCTCTTTATGTGCTAAAATGGCCAAGCAGACTAGTTGTGACAGAGACTATATAAACAAGCCATAAAGCCAAATGAACCTACTATTTGGCCCTTAGAGAAAAGGGCTACTGACCCCTGCACATGAAGAAACTTGATCTTCTTGATCAAGAAAGAGGCTCCCACACTTGTTTTATTCATGCAGGGAACACGCAGCAGGGTTACAGCAACAGGCAAACGTTGCACCCCTCAAAACACAAATTGTACAATGATCCAAGAGTCTGTGGACCAAACAATGTGCTTATATAGTCAGTTCCTTGACCTCTTAAGAAAGCTGTCCCCAGCCCTTCTGGTCATAGAGCTGCTTTTGTAACATGTAATTTTCAGATTAGGTTTCCTTCCAGTCAGGCCCTGACTTCCAGAAGCCCAGGTATGACTTCTTGCCAAAGAGGAAAAAAATGCTGCAATGCCACCCCAGACAGCTAGCTAGCATACTGGCTTTCTCTTCACAAAGACTGACTCGATGCCAGCTAGAGTGTCAGCTTAGGTTCAAAAAGGTTCACTCTAAAAATTCTCCACTTAAAAGTAATGAGCCATTTATATTTCAGAATTATTTCCTAGAAATAGGTGCACAAAAACACATACAACCTCTGATATTTATCTAATGCTTTTTAATACCAAAAGTCGTTTCTCTATCTAGTTTCACTGACTCTTCCAGTATACAGGGCCTCCAAGGCGCTCCTGTTTCTGAAACTGTACAATTATGTGAGATTTCTGGCTACTTCCTGGCAAAGCACCCCTTATCAAACAATTTGGACATGCCAATCAGTAGGTTGAAAAATGAAATGAAAGCAAGAAAACAACAAAAATCCCAAATAACTATAGTACTCTGGAATTGCTGAAAGTAGTAAAATTGTGCTTTAAGGCCCAATAGGCACAAAATATACTATACACAGATTATTCAGGATCCCAATGTAATGTGTAAATACTGATAGAAAAAATTACAACTCTACCATACCAGAAATTTGATGTAAGCTAATAGGCTAGCCATAATAAACATTAAACATTTTATTAACAATAATTTTGCTTGCCTTCTTAGAATTTAGAAGGGCTTTGGGGGATGGTTTGGATGGCCCAGGTCTCTTAAAAAAGGTGTCCAAGGAAGTTTGAATTGATGCCTTCTTTGTCTCTCGATTAATGTCCCTGTAGCAAGCAGAGGCATTCACAATCATTGCATTGACTGTAAGAACTGGGCTCAAAGTAGACGGTGTTCAAAATGTATGTGGTTAATGAGGATGAGGATGGTGTTTTTCCCCACTGAAAAATACTGCCAGAAATCAAAATGGACCCAACTTCTCCCCCCTTCACCTTCTCCAAGTTAGAACTTCAGGAGACCAACCTAGCACCACCAGGAATCTCAGTGCCAAGTACAGCAGAATGGCGGGACCCCAGGCTTTTTGAAATAGCTCTGGTGTGCAGCCCTGTGGCTCTGCCACAGGGTGTGTGACTCTGGACAAGGGATTCAGCCTCACCCAAGCCTTAGCTTCCTCAATATAAAATAAGGGCCATGCTACTTCTATCCACTTTGTAGCCAAGTTTTTTTTTTTTGACAATTACTAATAAAACATGCCTAAAGCACCCAGTAAGTGTATGGGTATAGCAGATCCTCTAAAAATGGTGAACACAACCAAGATTACTTTTCATCCTTCACTATCCTGGGGGACTGAGACTTTCACAGCCACCAGAGGGTCCTCTTATACATTACTGACCAGATCCGGAAAAAACTTAAGCAAACAAACAACTCCCACACAGTATTTGCTTCTGCTCCATTGCTGTGTGCTACAACACTGAAAAACGCTTCTGATCATCAGAGGATTCAGGCTGCCACGAGAATCAGGTAATGGCCAGTCATCAACTGGCCAACAGTGAAAAGGTACTGCCTGCTACTCTGTTCTTTAAAAATCAAACGAGGGGGAAAAAACAGGGGGCGGGAGGAGAAGGGTTTCTTATGCTCACAACAACCTAGGATTAGTATGTCTGTCACTAACCAATAAACAAAGGCTTAGTGTAGCCCATCTGAATGGGAAAGCATCAGCAATTAAAATTTGGTGCTCCTGTTGGAATTCCCAGCTTAAGGAAATTTGGGCATGAAATAAATTTACAGGTGGAAAGAGAACAGGTCCCAAGGGCTATGGAAAGCACAGCAGACTTTGATTTTTTTTTTCTTTTCTGAGATGCAGTGTCGTTCTGTCACCCAGGCTGGAGTGCAGAGGCATGATCTCAGCTCACTGCAACCTTCACCTCCTGGGTTCAAGTGATTCTCCTGCCTCAGCCTCTCCAAAGTAGCTGGAATTACAGGCGCCTGCCACCATGCCTGGGTAATTTTTTGCATTTTTAGTGGAGATGGGTTTTACCATGTTGGCCAGGCTGGTCTCAAACTCCTGACCTCAAGTGATCTGCCCGCCTCGGCCTTCCAAAGTGCTGGGATTACAGGCGTGAAACACCGTGCCCAGCCTGGACTTAGATTTGAATCCCTACTCTGCCATTTGTCCCGAACAATTATCTACATTCTCTAAACTCAGCTTCCTCATCTCTAAAAAGAGGACAGTCATTCTCTCTTCCCTGGGTTATATAAGGATACAATGGGCAAATGTTCATGTCCTTGGATGCAGCAAAAGTCAGTAAATGTTGGCTTAAATACTAGAAATGGGGGTTGGTTTGAAGGAAATGAATGAAACTGTAAGAGACTGAGTATCTGGGTATACCTGTAATAGAAAAAAGGGCAAAATGCATGGAGCATTGGTGAGGCATTACATTTATGAGAAATATGAGCTCTTAAATATGGACAACTTAATGAAATGTACAACTAAAGAGACTCAGCCAGACATGGCGGCTCAGGCCTGTAGTCCTAGCACTTTGGGAGGTCGAGGTGGAAGGATCACTTGCGGGCAGGAGTTCAAGACCAGCCTGGCCTAACCTAGTGAGACCTCTCTAAAAGAATACATATATTACACACACACAAAGAGACTCAGTAAAAGGTGATTAAATCTGTATTGGAGCAGTCTCAAACTGTTTAGGAAGGAAAAGATCTTCTAACTCTTGTCAGGAAGTCCTCTTCATTATAAAAGAAGCTACAATTTAACTCTGTCTTCCCCTGAAATATCAACAGAGCATTCTATACAAGTGATGTGAAATCCACATATTTTAATATACTCTGACATCAGAATAGAGACAACAGAGAAGAAATGTCTCACCCTCTAGGGTCTCTTCTGGATTCTGAAAGACACCTATATGCTACATAACCCTCTGCCAAATAGCACAGCCTACGGGGCTGCCCTACAAAGTGCATTAAGCCCCCTGCCTCTGGAAGCCCTTTTCTGGCCACTACAACTTCCACACAAACTGGACAAAAAGCAAAGTAAGTACATTAACTTACAAAGCAAAGTAAATACATTACTTTATCTTATTCTCAGAACTCCTAAGTGAGGTAAGTAAGGCAGGGATTATTATCCTCCCTGCTATAAATGAGGAAACTGAGGCCCAGAGAGAAGAAGCAGTTTGCCCAAGGTCACACAGCAAGTCTAAAACCCAAGTGGCACTAAAACTTAGCTTTTCATATCTTATCCCAATATGTAAGACTGAGGATGATCTTGGGGTTTCCATGCAAAACTCTAGGCAACAGTAATCCAGCTAGAATACAAGATCATGAATTAGATGACTTAAAGCTTAAAATGGAGCTGTCTTTGATTGTTCCATCTACAATTCAGGCATGCCACACAACATAAATAGCCTTTTCTGTTAGAGTATAAAAGTGCATAATGGCTTGGCCAGTCTGGGGGAAAAAATTGTTAAGAGACATGTTTAAGGCTATACAGTCAATATATAAATTTCAAAAGTGGACCCAAAACAAAATACCCCCAAAAATTCTCTTCTGAAGGATGCCACCACAATATCAGGCAGGGAGAGAGCAAAGTTACAAGAATACATCTAATTAGAGAGGCCCTGATCTTTAAAATTGGGACTTCTATAAAAAGTAAAAAACCACCACTTTCTCAACCAATTATTATTGCCAGTAATTCCCCCCCACTATAAAGAAAAATGAAAATGAAAATGACCAGTAAATCCCAGTTTCCAAATTCTCGGTTTCTTACCAAAGGTTCCAAGGTGCTGATATCTTTCAGTTTATTTCCACTTAAGTTTAGATGTGTGAGATTTGGAAGTTTTTCAGCTAACATGTCCAGACCTCCAAAGATTCTATTTTCACTGAGTTCAAGCTGCAAGAGAAAATGGATACAGCACAAACACAAATACACAAAGAGAAAAACAAATCATTTAAGGTATTATAAGTAACCAATACAGTTCTCAAATATGTATCAAGATCAAATGATCCATATTTCTATCAGGGCATGCATGTTCATTTTGTTTAAATCCAAATAATTAACAGGAGAAGGAAAGGTCAGAAGTATTGTGTTTTCCTAATCAGCTGCTACTAACAGCTTACTCAAGAACTGGTTTCTAACATCAGCAAATAAATTTTCTAACTTAAAAAGTAGGTCAAAACCAATTAGAATCCTTTGACAAGTTGTAATACCCTATATCTGCCAGAAAGGGTAAATGGTTTAATAGTCTGTGCATTCTGAGCAGCTTATTTTGTGTGCCTTCAAAGCTTGCAATGCCCACTTGAAACCTAATTTCTGGACAATACTGACATACACTGTGGAGTTCTACACCTGGAAGCCACCAGGGAATGTTGCTCTGAAAGCTATGAGAGAGGGACGGGCCCTACAAGTAAGCCCATAAAGAAGCTTCATAACCTCAGGAAAGGGAATGGGTCAACAGGCTCAGGTTTATGAAACCAGCTCCCTGGAGGCCACATCTTGCATAAACCTGGCACTAGCCTTTATTAGAACCTACTCTAATTTCTAAGCTGCAGGTCAAGTAGCACAGGCAAGTAATGTGCCAATGAGGGAATAAGCGTTCACCAAGGAATATTAGAACCTTAGAGTAGAAAGAATTGGAGCCTGGAAAGCATTGTGAAGAACATCTAACTCAAGCTCTTCCTTTTGCAGGCAAGAAAACTCGGCTACACAGCTGGTTCTAATTCTCTCTTTTAAAGTGCCAACAACAATAGTAACTTTAACCCTTACATAGTATTTAAATGCCAGGCACTGCTCAAAGCACTAGAAACACCTTAACTCATCTGATCTCACAAAAACTCTATGGGGTAGGCAGAATTACCACTCCTGTTTACAGATGAGGAAAACAAACTTGCTCAAGATCACCCAGCTGTTACCATAGTGGGCCTATGATTTGAAGCCAGACAAAATATCCATGTCCTCCTTATTATGCTACGTACCTAGAATAGCATGAAAGCTTCATATAATGAAGTTTTTGCCATGCAATGAAATGTACTACATAATGCAGAGTAGAGTAACTTTTAAAAATATGAATATTTGCTGAAAAACTGAGTTAAAAAAACAAGTCAGCTGCTTAAGGTGTTGTTAAATATTTCAGAAGAGGAAAATGTAACATTTCAAAGCAGTTTTTTCCTTTCAATGGAATATTTCAGTGAAATACCCAGTCATGGTCTAAGTTTAAAAACATAAGCCCATAAATAATAGAGTCAAGTGTTAGCTTTATTGGTGATTTTAGTAAATCAAATAAAAACAGAGATCACTTTTCCTGACCCATGTTTTAAACCATGTGGTTAGAATATCACATATACATGTAACATCCATATCCTTTTAACATGTGTATCTCAGGGAGTAGGAATAACAAGGCAATCTACCAAAACACTTATTAGCATATTTATTTTGAAATGAAATAGATGTGTAAATTTAGAAAATTTGTGACATTTACACATCAATTTTTTTTTCAGTACTTATTTCTTGTTAAAAACAGTTTCTGGTCCAGGCACAGTGGCTCACACCTCTAATCCCAGCACTTTGAGAGGCCAAGGTGGGCTGATCACCTGAGGTCAGGAGTTCGAAACCAGTCTGACCAACATAGTGGAAATCCCATCTCTACTAAAAAAAATACAAAAAGTAGCCGGGCGTGGAGGCGCATGTCTGTAATCCCAGCTACTCAGGAGGCTGAGGCAGGAGAATCACTTGAACGTGGGAAGCAGAGGTGGCAGTGAGCCAAGATGGTGCCACTGCACTCCAGCCTGGGTAACAAGAGTTAAACTCCATCTCACAAACAAAACAAAACAAAACAACACCAGTTTGTGTTCTGGAATAGGAAGAAAATAAAGTTCTTATTGATCATGAGTACACTCAACCTGCTTTTAAGTATGATTCCCTCTCATTAGCCCTATAAGTGAAGTGATTAATGTTTAAATGTTAAAAGATTTTAATTCATGAACTTAACGCCCGCCCCCGCCCACCCAAAACCAACAAAAACAAAAACCCTGTCCTCCTCAGAACTCAAGCAAGCTCTATTCGGAATTCAGAAAGGTTTATTAAAGTCCCTATAAAAACGGTCACTGATAGGCTGAATTTCTGAGTAAGTCTGAGACTACAGACTACAGAGACCAAGAGTAATTCAGGAAAATCAGAATGCTAGGAAAACAACACAACACACACACTAAGGATCTGCTAGCATCAAGTTTATGTAAATAGATGCTAAAAAGCTTTCCTATGTTTAACTGGGCTAATCAGCGCTTCCAATGTCACTGATAAACCATGCAAATATAAAAGGATTATACTTGAACCTCTAGTATATACTTAGAAGGGGAAATTTCTTTCTCATCAGAAACGGTCACCTGAAACTCATGAAGACTGCCTGAGCATTTATTAATATTACCTAACGCAAGGTAAATAAAGCAAAACAAAAAATACTTCTACTTTTTAATTCATGTATTATACTTTTTTTTTCTTTTTAAAATCAAGACAGAGTCTTGCTCTGTCGCCTAGGCTGGAATGCAGTGGCGCGATTTCGGCTCACTGCAACCTCAGCCACCGCCTGGGTTTAAGCGATTCTCGTGCCTCAGCCTGCCGAGTAGCTGGGACTACAGGCGCATGCCACCGCGCCCAGTTAATTTTTTTTTGTATTTTTAGTAGAGAAGGGGTTTTGCCATGTTGGCCAGGCTGGTCTCGAACTCCTGACCTCACGTGATCCTCCCACCTTGGCCTCCCAAAGTGCTGGGATTACAGACATGAGCCACCATGCCCAGCCTTATGTATTATACTTAACCCACTCCACCCCCTGCAAAACAACAACAAACAAACAAACCCCAATACCAAAAAACTAACTGTCCCACTCAGAACTCAACCAAGCTCTAGGAACAACCTACCTTTGCCCAAGTTTTACTGCGTTTCCTTCTACGTGTGCCTTAGTTTAAATAAAGGTACAACTTAACTTTCCTAGTAAAGTGAATATTGAAATGGCAGAGAATTCTGCAAGACTTATATAACCACGTATCTTTTCCTATACAATGGAAATGACAGGGGGTTAGGAGATACGGGTTCTAGTTTTGGCTCTAGTGCTAACCACTTCTGTGGGTGGCTTTAGGCAAATTACTACACTTTTCTGGGACTATTGCTGTGCCTATAAAATAAGGGGCTGGCTTAGAGGAGCAAAGTTTCTTCCAGTTCTGACATTCTGGGACTCTGTGACAGTTAAATGTGCAATGACCAGAGAAAACATTTTTATGTAGCATTTGGTCCTTTTTTCCGAAAGGAGAATTGGTTTTATAACAATTAACAAATAAATTACTCACAAAATACAGTAATTATTCTTCCTAACTTCTATTTATTGAGCACCCAACATACATTATTTCCAAACATCATAGCAGTTCTGCAAGGTCAAGTAATACCACCAGTTTACAGGTGAGGAAATTGGGCCTTAGAGAGATTAAGTAACCTGCAGAAGTGCGCCCATCAAGGAAATGCTAGGGCTAGAATTCAATCCCATATCTGCCCAGTTCCAAAGGCCATGTGCTTTCTGCTACACTAAGTGCTTCCTTACAGGTAAAATCATACATTTTCCCTTCCCAGGATCATTCTCTTTTACTGTTAAAGAAAAAGCACTTACCTTTTTCAATTTAGGCAGCTTGGGGAGATTTGAAACTGAGATCAAGCCTACATTTATTAAACTGAGGAACTCTAAGTTCACAAATTCAGCTGTTAAGCCCTCAATTTTTCCATCATTTGATTTGCAATTGTCCAAGACAAGTTCTCGAACCTGTGGATGACAAAGAAAAGAGGATAAGCGCTCAAAAACACATTGAAAACAAATAATGCAAAAACTTCTACCATAAATATCCTGCAAAAACACCCATATATACAGGTAGCCTCTTACTTAGACCTAGATCTTAGTTATAAAAAGATAAAAACTGCACTTTGGGAGGCCGAGACGGGCGGATCACGAGGTCAGGAGATCGAGACCATCCTGGCTAACACGGTGAAACCCCGTCTCTACTAAAAAAATACAAAAAACTAGCCGGGCGAGGTGGCGGGCGCCTGTAGTCCCAGCTACTCGGGAGGCTGAGGCAGGAAAATGGCGGGAACCCGGGAGGCGGAGCTTGCAGTAAGCTGAGATCCGGCCACTGCACTCCAGCCTGGGGGACAGAGCTAGACTCCACCTCAAAAAAAAAAAAAAAGATAACTGATTAAGCCTTCAGTAACAATATACTGACAGATTCAAAGATGGAATATTACTCCATGGGTATAAACATACTCTTTATTTTTCCAGAAACAGAAAGTATAGTTCTTAAAATGTAAGTGAAATAAGTGTATTCCCCTTATTTCTTTTCTCCAGCCTGTTCCCCAAAGGGCAGCTTTTATCTAAATGCAAATGCAGAGTGAAGACACCCTGTAGGCTGGTTCTACCTTAAGGCCCAGAAGATGACCACTGGAAAAGAGGAAAGCTTTATGTTTCCTACCAAGACTACTAAGAGATTCTGGCTAGAGGTTTCTGCACCAACACACTTTCCAACTCTGGTTTTATTAATCTTTGCCAAGATTATCTTGACACTGGGAAGAAATCAGGATGCAAGAGTCCTTAATTCAAAACAAAGATCAATCTGCGTTGCAAGTTTCTAGGAGAGAACTGCTAGATAATAAATTAAATTTCATTTTCAGGCTACACAGTCTCCTTTTTCAGAATTTAAGTCCATCCAAGAGTATCACATCTGGCCAGGCACAGTGGCTGACGCCTATAGCCCCAGCACTTTGGGAGACTGAGGTGGGCAGATCACCTGAGGTCAGGGGTTCAAGACCAGTTTGGCCAAGGTGAAACCCCCTCCCTACAAAAATACAAAAATTAGCCAGGCATGATGGTGAGTGCCTGTAATCCCAGCTACTCGGGAGGCTAAGGTGGGAGAGTGGCTTAAATCTGGGAGGAGGAGGTGGCAGTTAGCCGAGATTTCGCCATAGCACTCTAGCCTGGGCAACAGAGTGAGACTCCGTCTCAAAAACAGTATCACATCTGATGATTTGAACTTTTGAATATTGATTACTTAATAGTCTACATGCAGATCCACCACAATAATCCATGTTGCCATTCTTGCTCTATGATCATCCTGAAAGTTGCAACTTTTTAGCCCACTTTGATCTACTCACAGTGATGCAAATTACCGTTCTAACTGCATCAACAAAGGCATTCTTTTAGTGAACCTACCATATTTAATAGCATTAATTAAGCATGTGTATGGCAGGGAGATGCTGATAGTCTGAAAAGAGAATAGGAGCTATTAACAGTGTCCTCATCCTCTCATACAACATCCAATGATGCTACTCTAGTAATTGCTATCAATTATAGAGTACTTAATCATTTATTATTTTTACCACCACTCTCCTTCCCCCATTTACAGAGAATGAAACAGATTTCAAGTCAGCAATACCCACAACATAGTAAGTGCCTAACCACTTCTCACTACCCTACTTCCTCTTCAGAAGCCAGGCATCCTTTTTACTCTTTACATCCACTTACTTCTTCCCTTCCTTCCACTTTTATTTAGATATCTCTGTCATTCTTCCCTTTTCTGATAAGAAATGAGCACATCTGAAAACTCAATAGGTCAATTCTGACAAAAGCTGGGCTCTGGAGACAGATGCCTGGGATCGAATCCTGGTTCTCCTCTGCCACTCAGAACTTGTGTGACCTTGTTTGAGTCACTTAACTTCTCTGTGCCTCAGTTTCCCATAAAGTGGAGATAATAGAACCTACCTCACGAAGTTGTAGAGACTAGGGCTTGGAACATTATAAATGGCCAGAAAGTAACCTCTGGGTAAAGGGAATGGAAAACGTCAGAGACCTTTGCTGTTTACGTATATCTGTACTAAATTTTTTACAAGCATATATTTATTCTGTATTAAAAAGAAACTAAACATAAAACCAACGAACCATTAAAATTTTAGAAAGGTCAACTGCCATCACCCACCCATGTAAACAGTATACTGCAATATAATTAAAATGTTCCCATTTACCTTGGGAGATTTTCTAAAATTCTATCCAAAATAATCCAAAAATGTTATACAAAACACACCAATATGCCAAAAATGAAGTGAAGAAGAATTAGAGTTAGCCATACTGCCTCTCAGCTCACAGAGTGAAATCATCTCTTAAAGACATTTCTTTCAACTTGCAAAATTCCACTTTAACCACTGCAAGGCGTCATCAAAAAGTACCAGAGGACTCAAATGCAGGTTAAAAAATGTGTTTGCTGCCTGGGCTTGGTGGCTCATGCCTGTAATCCCAGCACTCTGGGAGGTCAAGGTGGGTGGATCACCTAAGGTCAGGAGTTCAAGACCAGCCTGGCCAACATGGTGAAACTCCATCTCTATTAAAAATACAAAAATTAACCAGGCATGGTGGCATGTGCCTGTAGTCCCAGCAACTCGGGAGGCTGAGGCAGAATTGCTTGAACCTGGGAGGCGGAAGTTGCAGTGAGCTGAGATTGTGCCACTGCACTCCAGCCTGGGTGACAAAGGAGACTCCATCTCAAAAAAAAAAAAAAAAAAAAAAAAAAGTCACTGCTAGACTAAGCTCCATGATCACAGGGTCATGTATATTCCGGTTACACTATATCACTATATAAGAGCCTACGTAACTGCTGAATGAGGAAAAAAATGGTTACAGGTTTGTCAGCAATATTGTACAGAGGTTTGTGACACAATTGCGGGGGACTAAGATGAAAACCTGGACATAAAGGTGACCAACTTTCTGATCATAGAGTATTTTTTAATAGCCAAAGAAATTACAGTGTGTGGATATACTATAAATCATTTTACAATCCTCCCTGTTGAACATTTGTGCTCAATTTTCCCTACTATAAATAATGCCATATCTTTACTTAAAATGTCTTCTGTGTTTAGGATTGTGTCTTCAGAATCCATTGCTAAGTGAAAGAATACAAACATCTGAGTCTGTTATTAGTTAAGAGTTCTTTATTTAAAACATCAACTTCTCTTTTAAATGAGTAGTTCATTGTAACCGCTGCAAAATTATTTTCCGATTTGACTGTTACTTTTTGTAACCTCTCGATTATGGAAATTCTGGCTATTTGCATTATCTTGTTCTTGAGGATATCTTCTATCGTTTTTACCCTAACTGAAAAAATAAATACCCCAGCAGAAACACTAACAAAGGACAGACAAGCTCTTAAAGACAGAAATAGCCAACACTAAAAAAACTGTTCAAGGCCAGGTGCAGTGGCTAGTGCCTACAATCCCAGCGACAGAGACCCAGCTAAAAGGAAAAAAAAAAAAAAGTTTGGCTGGGCACGGTGGCTCACGTCTATAATCCCAGCACTTTGGGAGGCCGAGGCAGGCAGATCACCTGAGGTCAGGAGTTTGAGACCAGCCTGGCCAACGTGGCGAAATCCCATCTCCACTAAAAATACAAAGAAATGTGCCAGGCATGGTGGTGTGCACCTATAGTCCCAGCTACTCGGGAGGCTGAGGCAGGAGAATGCTTGAACCCATGAGTCGGAGGGTTGCAGTGAGCCGAGACTGCGCCACTGCACTCCAGTCTGGGCAACAGAGCAAGATTCTGTCTCAAAAAAAAAAAAAAAGTTTCAACTGTAAGTAGTAAAAATATATATTAAAAATGAGGTATCATTCTACCCTTGTTGGAGGAGGGACAGCTCCTTCAAGAGAGTGGCTAGGATAGACAGAGATGTAAGTGAGTTTATTAAGTGAGTGAGAAGTTCAGGAAATGAATACCTGAGACCTTTATTGCCTCTACCAGTAAGAGGCAATAGGATATACTGGGATAAATAGGGCAGAGAGTTGTTGGGCTAGGCAGAAAAGGCACGTCCCTTGACTTTTCCAGCAAGGCTGAGAATGTAAAGAAACATGCTACCCCAACAACAGAATGCAAGAAGCATATTGAGAAGATGAGTCACTGGGGAATAAGCACAGAGGATAATGGGAATTACTGCATAAAGCAGAGACCACTGGAGGGCCCCACTCAGGGCTGTACCCAAGGATAGCAGGTCTAAATGTTCCATCAGCCAACTTCAAGGTCGTTGAAAGTTCTCAACAGGACCTTAATGAAAAGGTATTCTGAGCTCGGATATTGTTTCAATGACAGAAAAGTGGCATTTGAGGTGCAGAAAAAGTGTATTTACACGTGCAACACACATACACAGGTGCACTCACGCTCAGTGATAACTGAGTAGTTAGAATTTAGGGCTTATATACCTAACTTAGAAGAGGAAAAGATAGGAGAAGAAAAACTTTTTGGGAAGAACAGATTTCTTTAGGGAACACAAATGGGATTTTCAGAACAGATGAGAGATCAAGTTTACAATGTCTGTCTACAAAGATATGAGTGGTCTTTGTTTTCTTAGGGCCGTAAGACTACTCCCCCCACCCCCACCAGAGATTTACTCTTGGCCTCTCTCCTGGGAACAGGCACACTCCAAAGGGAGAATTTGCTTTTAGCCAGATAAACTCCAAGTAGGCTTCTCTCTGCGTCGGTTGAATCTCAAATATCTTCAGCTTAAAACAATCTTTGTATCAACTCTGGGGTTCTCAGTGGATCTCCACAGAGCTAACTAAGCCTCATCATCTCTTTTTATTCCTCCCTGGGTATAGAGATCTAAACTGCCTTGCAAAGGAGGTAACAGCTTGGGAAGAGTGTGGTTGAGAGACCGAGTGGGGCTGGGGTCAAGATGATCCCACAGCTTCCCAATCCAGATTCAGAATAAACCAAAGGTCCTAATCAAAGGAGAAAGGTCCTAGTTTCTTCTTATATCTCAAATCCTCCCAGAGCTGTTATCTAATGAAGAAACGTTAGGCAGGCCCTTGTTCATTTGTGCATAATGATCTATTTGGTCCAAGAGTTAACTGGCCTTCTGCTTGAAGATGGACAGTTTAACTTTTGGGGCCAAATTCACTCCTCTTCCTCCCTCATCCTCCAATTAAACTTGCCTTTTCTCAAACACAAATTTAAGGTAAACATTTAAAAATGAAAAATCCGTACTATCTCCTATTTAATTCTTATATTTGTTTTCTACATTTAGCAGCAAAACAGTAGTTTCCTACTACTTTTTCATTGAAAAATTTGAACTATAGTGTGGCCAAATACCTTTTCAGATCTGATTGGAAGATATAACAATGATTTATAACACTATCTCTCTCTTAAAAAAAAAAAAAAAACCACACACATTTTAAGTTCTAAATGGCAAAATGTCTATGAGGTCCTTCTTTAAGTTATGATGAGTCTAGGTCATGGGAATATCCCCAGCGATTGGAGGTGGGGGCCACAGGAGATGGAAAAATGTTTTTCCCTTTCATTCTCTTCAATGTGCTCATTTGCCACTCCCCTAGCTACTATGAAAAAAGATCAACTTTACCTAACTGGTGGGGTGATGCTCTCCAACTATACCAGTTGTCTCTGCCATAAAAGGAGGAAAGGGTATGGAGGAATTAAAGATCTTTGTGAGTTGTCAATTCTTTTAATTAGAACAATACTGGTTATTATGGTAAGTGAAATAATCCCACAATACAGAAAGTAATTCCTGCCATCCTTGCAATTTCCATCCTTCTGAGTTAGTCAGTGTTCAAATCTTCTACCCATTAATTTAAAATGTTTTCAAAATAATAGAACTTTTTATTATTTTATTTTTATTTTTGAGACGGAGTCTCACTCTTTCGCCTATGCTGGAGTGAAGTGGTGCTATCTTGGCTCACTGTAACCTCTGCCCCCCTAGGTTCAAGCAATTCTCCTGCCTCAGCCTCCAGAATAACTGGGATTATAGGCGCCTGCCACCACCCCCAGCTAATTTTTGTATTTTTAGTGGAGACGGGGTTTTGCCATGTTGCCCAGGCTGGTCTTGAATTCCTGACCTCAGGTGATCCACCCTCCTCCGCCTCCCAAAGTGCTAGGATTATAGGCATAAGCCACTGTACCCAGCCGAGAACGGATTTATATTAGTGGTTCTCCAATGTGTTTAAGACCCACCAGTACCCTACTGGTGGGTATTAAAATAAGGGAACCATTCTGAAAAGCAATTTGGCAGGGGGGAAAAAATAACATTATAAGATGTTCATTTCAGCAGTATTTAAAACAGCCAAAACCCCTGTGAACCTGAGATGTTTAAATTATGATCTATGCAGACATTAATAATGAGTCTATAAAATAAAGACACACACAAAGATGTTCACTGTATTTTTTTCTAAACAAAACAAGCTAGCTAGCATTCAGATTATCTGCATGAACCAAGTTTAGAAGAAATTTAAACATTCTGGTAGACTCTACACTAAAGTGTCTAGATGGTTGGTTAGGCATGTATGTCTATCCTCTTTTTGCTTATCTATACCTACAATTTTTTTGGCCTATCTATATCTAATTTTCTTCAATGAAGATGTATTGCTTATACAAGGAAAAAAACCCCGATTAGTTGCTATGCAACCAATTAGAATATCCGATTGAGCTCAAAATTACATCACAGTAGACACAACAAAAGAGGTCAAAAGCTGGGGAGGGGGTGCGGATCAAAAAAAGATGGAAGTTAAAGACAATCTACATTTTTTCCCAGTAAACTGGGACTAGGTAAAGACTGCTTTTATTTTGGTAGATGAAATGTCACAATCCAGCAAATAGCACACCAGCATTTCGCAGGGGCATAGATTGCAAGCCACAGTAAGGAAATGCTTGGCTTTCTAACTTTGAATGAAAAACTCAGAGCTGATAGGAAGGCTGATTGTCCCCAGATGCATGGTTAATGATGTGCTTCTAACAGAGCGACATGTTCAGTTTACTGGAAGGATAAGAATCTCACATAAAGAACAGGTATTCTTTTCCAATTTTGGAATACAACTAAATGTGGTTTATATCTAATTACTGCATGTCACTGTCTTCTCATCTTACTGACCAGACCTCCAGTTTCCATGGTGTATATATGGTATATTCCAGCACTGTTCAATTTACTCTCAGTGAACTGCCAATATTTTATATAAAATATTTCCTTGTCATGCAAAATAGCTCCTATCCTTGTCTATGTTTTTAAACGGTAACCACCATTCTTCATGAAGATTACTTTAAAATGCCATCTTAGGCCATTTTGTTCCACTATGAGAATACACCCTGCTGCTATAAGAGCTGTTTTGGACTTAGAAAAAAAAAAAATCAGTATTTCTTTACAATCCCTCGCCCTCATCCCTTAGGGAAATTGGCAAACTTGTGTTTATAAGGAATAGGGATATAGTTAAGTAATAGGTGAACTGAAGAAGACCCTAGTAACACTTTTGTGTTTACCTTCTTGTCTTCCTCAGTCAGAACACACAAGAGCCCAACTGAACAAAAGTGTTACTACTAGGGTCTTCTTCAAACCCCAGAAATAAGAAAAAAGCCATATACACAATAAAAGCCCACCTGGTCTTAAACATAAGAACACATTTACAATTAAACCCCTATTCGCCCTCTTCAAACACTCTTACATCTCACTTGACTTTAAAATCATTAAGGTCAACCATGGGACACTGCTGTATATTTCAGAGCATCCTATGCCTACAATAGTATACCTTCAACGGGGTAATGGATTCTTCATGTTACCCCACATGCCAAGTCTGCAGGATCCCAGACGCCAAGCCTACTGTGTAACAGCTGACCATGCCACCAATTTCTGTGGTGTTTATGGTATGTTCCAGCACATCGCACATAAGGTATCATGTGACTAGCTGAATGTGATTTTAAGGGAGTGATCTCCGAACTTTTCATCTGCCTTAAAGATGATGCCTCTGTGCAAAAAACACTTTAAACTCTCTTTTAGAATTTCCTTCAAAATCTACAGCATTTTTTCCTGAAAACCCTTCAGTTTTAGGTCAAAGTTTTATTCGTCCACCTGGGTTCCTAACTCCCACTGGTCTCAATCTCCCTAAGGGAACCTTCCTCTACCCCCACAATCTCAGCTGGCTCCCGCAACACTCTCTCAAGGCCTCACAAACTCTCCCAAGTGCAAAAAGCACCACATCACCTCAATGGTTTCTCAGGCTTCAAATGTTTACTTAACAAACCAGTGGATTCTGCAGGCCAGTGCTGCCAATGCAGCACCCACGAGCCACTTGTCACGTTTGAGCACTTGAAATGTGGATAGTATTACCGAGAAAATGTTTTAATTTAACTGAATTAAATGGCTCTGGCCTGACTGGCAAGAAGGTTAAGTTGATTACTTGAAAAATGAGCACGCAGCCGGGCGCGGTGGCTCACTACTGTAATTCCAGCACTTTGGGAGGCCGAGGCAGGTGGACCACCTGAGGTGAAGAGTTGCAGAACAGCCTGAACAACAGCGAGAAACCCCTCTCTACTAAAAATACAAAATTAGCCCAGCGTGGTGGCGCATGCCTGTAATCCCAGCTACACGGGAGTTTGAGGCAGGAGAATCGCTTGAACCCAGGAAGCGGAGGCTGACGTGAGCCGAGACAGCGCCACTGCACCCCAGCCTGGGCACAAGAGAGACTCAGTCTCAAAAAAAAAAAAAAAAAAGAAAAAAGAAAAAAAAAGAAAAATGAACACCTGTAGATCATGTGTTTTTAAAGCAATATTACTTCATATATGAAATCATTATCTAAGGGGAACAGCAGGCCAACTGTTATTTCCCAGAGGGAACACTACTCTAGAATTATAACAGACCTTTAGTTTGAGCATATTCTAAAGAACTCAAATTCAAGATTTTAAAGCATTTCTGAAGACCCACGTGTGTACTTCTCTCGCAGACACTTTGGCTAATTTTAGCTAGTCCATATCCTACGGATTTGCAATTATGCCGCAATGGAAAAGTCTGGAAGGAACACCTTCCCAAGGCAAGAACGCCTCTCCTCAAGTTTTGTGGCGCGAGCTGGACGCCCCGGCTATAGGCTAGCACGTGGCGGGCACAAAATGTCTGACGGAAGGTCGGAAAAACGCGCGCCCGCGACCCTCCATCTCGGTACCCCCGGAGCGGCCCACCTCGCGGGCCCTCCGGGAGGGACAGCGCCGGGCAGTGGAGCCCGGCCCACCCCGCGTTAGTGGTGACCTCAAAGACTAGAAAGCAAGGATATAAACGTCGAGCACACCAGGTGAACCCTGGTCGACGAATTCCCCCAAGTTCACGACTCGTTAACCACAGCCACCTGAGGGCACGAAACCCGGCCGCTCGCTTAGCCCGGGGCGGGAGGCCCCGCCGGGCCGCCCTCGGCGGGAAACCACTGGACCGCTGGGGCACCCGGCCGCGGCGCTACCTGGCCCCGCGCCGGTTCGCGGAGTCGGGGGGCTCGCGGCGGCGGGCAGCCGCGATAAAACCGGGAGACGAAAGGGGCGATTCCCACAGACCGGACCCACGCCCACGCAGCCGCGCCGCCAGAGGGCCGCCCTCAGGCCCCTGCAGCCCGGAAGGCGCGCGGCCGGCCGCACCAGGCCGCTCTCAAGCACGTGGGAGGCCAGAGGCCGCCCGGCCCACTAGCCGAGCCGAGGCCCGCCCAAAATCCCGCGCGCCGAGCTGAGGCCCGCCCGAAACCCCGCACGCTCGGCGCGGGGCGGGGGTGGCCGCCTGCCGTTGCCCTTTTAAGAAGGGGGAGGGGGTGGGCAGCGCGCCCGCGACGGGATGAGTCGGCGGCGGCCACGGCGCGCGGCTCCCGCCAGTGGGAGCCAAGCCCCGGCGGGGCGGGGGGAAACAGACCGAGGGCTCGGCGCGGGAAGAGGCGGCCGACAGCCAGTGCTGAGGGAGGGCGGGCAAGGCCAAGCTCGTGGGCCGACTCACCAGGCGGAGGGAGACGGGCACCCGCCAACATGGCGCTGCGGCGGCCTGTGGCGCGCCCCGGCTGGCGTGAGGAGCCGCCGCCCGCCCACACGGAGGGGCCATCCTCCCGGGGCAGGAGCCCCGGGCTCCGCCGCCGCGGCGCAAGGGGAAGGGCGAAGCCGTCGCCACAACGGTTGGCCCCGGTCGACCCGGGCTGCCTCTGGGAGGTCGGAATGGGCAAGGCCGAGGGCAAAAAGGGAGCGAGGAAACAAGAGAGAAAGTTTTATTTTTAGGCTTGAAAAATGGCGGGAACCGCGTCCTTTTTTCAAACTTGGCCTCGGGAGGGGCGGCGGTTGCGCCACCTCCGCCGCCCTGGCCCGCCCCTCCCCCGCTCTGCGCGCCAGGCCGCGCCCGCCCAAGCGCCCGAGGGGGCTTCTCGCTCCCTTCAAAGGAAAAAAGCCCCCTCCTCGCCCCACAGCCGCTGCCCTCGGCCGGGCCGGCCCCCATCGCGAGCTCCGGTCACAGAAGCCACCCCCCGCCCCGCCTCATCCGCGCCCCTTCCCCGGCCGGCCCGGGGCGCGCGGAGCCCGGCCTGGCCCAGGCGGGGATGGCCGCGCAGCTCCTCGACAAGCCCGGCCTCCGTCCGGCCGCGCATCCCGGGAGGCTGCAAACATGGCTCCCAGCGTTACACAACCCCCGCCTCCTTCCCTCGCCGCCGGCCACTTGCACACGCGCTCCCTCCGGGGAAAGACCCCGGCGGGCGAAGCGCTCAAAGTTTGCTTTCCCCCACACCGCTGCCTTCCTCCGGCCGCCCCAGGGGCCCGCGGGCGGCAAAGAGTTAATCCTCGCGCGCTCGCTCCCCCCTCCGCGCCCGCCCGCCTTCCCCGTCCGAGCCCACGAGCTGCGCTCTTCCCCGCGCCGGGGCCGGCGAACCCTCAGGCCGGGCCCCGCAGGTGGCCACCATTACATGCAAGTCATCAGGGGAGGGGGCGCCCGGAGGGGGCTCTGCTTACAGCTGCCGGGGTCCGGTTCCTCAGTTCCAGGTGGATTCTCCTCTTCATGTCCATGTTCCCCTCTTCCCCCCTCTTCAAACTTAACTTTCCGCGGCGGGGGCGGAGGGGGGAGAGGCGTCCCGGCCTGCGCAGCGAAGGCCGTCGGAAGGGTTTGCTCGCGGCGGAGGCCGGCGGCGCGGTCCTGGGTGGCTGGCGGCGTACGGGCAGGCGAGCGGAGCCCCCGGAGCCAAGTTACTCACGGGAGCGGAGAGAAACCATGGAGGGAAAAGGAGGCTGGAGCGCAGCGCTGGGCTCACTACCGCCGCCCCCGGCCGCGGCCTGCACTGCGCTTAAACCGGCGACGCGTCGCGGCAGCTGCTCGGCTCCACTCGGCCCCGCGCGGCGCTGCTCGGCTGGGCGGCCGCGGTTGCACCAAGGACGGGGCGGGGAGACGCGCGACAGGCGGGGCGGAGGCTGGGCAAAGGCGCAGCCGGGGTAGAGGAGCGACTTCCTCTCTCCCTCCTTCCGATTGCACGTGGGGCGGCTGATGTAAGACCTTTCTCGGGGGTGGGGGGGCTTCCCCGACCCCCGCCGGGCTGAGACTTCTCCTCCCGGCCCCACCTCGTCGTGCCCGGAGCTGGGTCTGCGGCCCGGGCCCGGAGGTTCGCGGGCAGGGCTGGTGGGAAGCTTGGCAGTCCGGCTTCAGGGGTCCCTAAAGCCCAGTCCATCCGGGGAGGCTCACGGGGGCAGCACGACGCCCGCGGAGGCGCGAAATGTGAAGAAGCCGGGGACAGAGAGGCTTTGAGGTTCACCTTTTGCCTGCCACACAGTCTGGGGCCAACAGGCCGAACACCAATGCCTCCTTGGCAGAGTGGCGTCCGTAGTGCCGCCGAGGATCCGCGCGCCCCCCGTCGGGACAGAATCGTGGCCGGCCGGCCCTGGCATGGCAGCAGGGGTCGCTTGCTAAGCCGCAGAGCAGGCTAGCATCTCCACCCTCTTCAGGAGAGTCTCCCTCGGTTTTCTAACATTTTAATAGGAGCTAGAGAAGGAAACCATTAGCATTTCTAATAGGGCCTCAGGGTTTCCCTGCCTTTTTTTTTTTTTTTTTTTTTAATCTCATTTATTCGTTAGGGCACCCCTGTGAGGTGTGTAAATTCTTGGTGGTCTAAGTTTCGCTGAAACCTGGCAGGCAGCCTTTGTCATGGTCTGGCTGAAAGGGTCCCAGGGGTTAGAGCACCAGATCGGGGTGGGTGTTGTGCTTTGCAGACCACCTGGGAATGACTTTATATTCAGCGTAAAATAAGTAAATACATAATATATCAAATACAATGTGAGATTGTACTGACTAGAAGCACCAAAAACTAAGAACAATTTGTTAAAGAAAGAAAAACTTGAAATTCTATGTATTAATATAAAGTTTTATGAAGTTAGGAAAGTGCCCCAATTCGTATTTTACCTAAGTTTTAGTGGCAAACAACCCAAACTTAATTGTAAACCGATTATAGATCAGCTTTTAAAATACTGAGTGAGTTAACATTTGAAGATGAAAGTTTTAGAAGGAATATGGGAAAAGAAAAACTTTCTAGTATGTGGTTCCCTGACTCCTGTTAACTGTCTCAGCAGATGTCTTCATGACAAGGGAAAATGGAGACAGATGTTCTCAGGAGGTTACAAGAGGTCTGTAACTAAGGTTATGAGAACCACCGGGCTATGCAATGAGGGCTTTTACAAAAAAACAAACAAACAAAAAATAAGAACTACCAAATCGTTTTCATGAGCCAACAAGCGATTATTGAGCATCTGCTTTAAGGGGCTTGATATTATTTCTCTGATTCTCAGACAACTTTCTGAAGTAGGTGATAATTTAATCATTTTACAGATGAGGAGCTCAGGAATCTTAAGCTGCACGTCCAACAAGAAGCGGAGCTAGGATTTAGACCCAGATAGGTCTGACTCTGCAGGCCACCATCTTCTGCTACATCATCAGTCTATCTTGAGTGGAGTCATAGCATGGTGGGGGGCTGCGTTGGTGCTGTAGGTTGGGAACAGTTGTAGAGGACTTTTAATACCAAACAGCATGCAAGTGCCCTCTTGCAGGAAAAGGGGATGGTGCTGAAGGAGTCCTGGTGGCTCCCGGAGGAGATGGTATTAATCCTTAGCATCAGGGCAGATCTTGAGACTCTGTCCTCTCTTTATGGCCAACTGGAGGGTATGAAGGACTCTTTCCTCAGGGTACATAGCTCACAGGATAGATGTGTGTTTTATAGTATTTAGCTACAAAGTAATTAATAAACATAGCCACAATGTGCTGCAAATAGAAGGCAAAAGAGCCAAAGGAGGAGAGACTACAGACACGGCACTGTCCCTTCTTACGCAGCCGGTGCTGGCATGCACCTCTGTGAACAAAGAGCATGTGTTCCAGTGACATGCTTCTTTGTCAGGGGCTTCACTGCCAGAGGCATAAATAACACAGGCAGAACAGGGTGTGTCTCATTGCCCTGCCAACATCTTCTACGGGACTGTCAGTCTACAGGCCTGAAGGGGCTGTTGTCACAGGGCCTGGGTTTTGAATATTGCTGCGCTTAACATCATTCTCTGTATGCATCTGTGTGTGAGAAAGATGTAGAATATTCACCTGTATCTAATCTGCAAGTATTATTGTGACCATGGATTTATGGATTTCAACAAGGGCTGAAAGGGAATAAGGAAATGTAAAAAGAGTTTGTTAGACCAAACTAAGAATGAATTTCTTTTTACTTCCATTGATGTTAACGTTTGACCAGTAAGTAATAAAAATATCAAATAATGCCAGGTTTTGGCACCCCTTGAGCCTTAAAACTGCCTGTTAATGAGAATGGCTGTGTATTCCAAAAAGCTCTAAAATGTCTGAGCAGAACACCGCGAGCCAGTTTGTAACTCCTTGGACCTGTGCCCCACCCCCCTGCCTCAGCAACAGCATATTACTTGTCATATCATCAGATGACTTGAGCCTTCCCCACAAACTTTGTGGCTGTGGACAGACTTTAATAAATCTGAAGATGAGAGGAAACAGCCCTACTAGGTCATTGATTTAACTGGCTCTGAAACCAGCTTAACAGAATGGGCATATTTTAGTAATGACAGTATTTGAAGCCGATGTATAATATAGGATGAGGAAATGATTACTCTTGAAATACTTCCATTCTTCCTGTCCTCTTCCATACACATGTGCATACACTGGTAAGAACATACCTCTTCCCCGCCCCGGAGTTTCCACAACTTAGTGTGTGTACCTCTATTATCGCAGTTTGGCAACAAATGGTAGTTGTTGAAGGATCTAACTTCTCAATTAGAACTCAGACAAGTATTTCTGGATGATAGGAATGGAGAGGAGGACCTTGGGTCCATCTTTAGAACAGAGCAGATGCTTTGCAAATGTATGTTATGTTAAAAATAATGTCACATGTACTTAAAAAAAATACCATCTAGGCAGCTGAGATTATTGAGACAAGGGGAGAGGGAGAGGCAAATAGGTGAAAATGGGTTAAGGGAGGAGATCCTGTTAGTCTTCACATGGTAAAAACAGAGGAGGGGAATGTGTCAGATGTACAGGAAGCTCTAGGCCCAGTAATGGGCCCCTGCCCAGGTTCCTTTCTGCTATCTGAACCAGCTGGAGGTGCTCAGCCTTCCTGGTGCAGCAAGGAAGAGCTGTGACTACCAAGAGTCAAGTCTAATATTTATTAAGCACCATCCTTATGCCAAGTGCTGTGCATGGGACTTTTGTGTACTGCTTCTCAGTTAATCCTAGCAACAGCTCCCCAGGACAGGATGATAATCCACCTTTTATAGTGTTTAGGAAACAGACTCAGGAAAGCCAAGTAGGTTTGCTGAAATTCACATAACTACTAAGAAGCTAGATTTCTCTGTCATTAGGGCTCACTGTAATTCATTCTCATTACTTTGATCGACTAGTCCTCAGAACTGCTTCTGAAAAATAAAACATTTTTTTCCTGTTTTAAAAAGGTTTACTTGCTTACTGTGCAGAGAAAATTAAAACACTGAAAATAAATTTAAAAGTTCCTGCCATTGAGATATAACCACCATTAAGTTGTATATCTTTGCAATTTTTTCTATACTATACATATTGTTTTTAAGTGTTGGGATCAGATTGAAGATCTTTTTTTAGAGACTTGCTTTTTCCGCCTATCATTATGATAAATCTGTATTAATATAACTTTCTTCAGTGGTTTTCCCCTTTTGGGAAGGACTTCAGTGAGATGAGAATCCCACTCCACCACTTACTGGCTGTGTGCTTGAGGGCAAAACATATAGCCTCTCTGGGCCTCAGGCTGCTCATCTCAGAACTATTGAGGGTTGGACATAATCACGTTAGAGAAACTGAGTGCCTGTCACTTTTCTCTGCCCCCCGCAGCCACAGTCACTGCAAGCCTGAGTCCCTTCCTTACCCAAGCAGCGTCCCAGAGCCTGCTGGCCTTCAAGGCTAGGAACATTCTGCTGTGGCCATCAGTTTTCCATCTCTGCTCCATGTGCTACCCCTTTGGCTGAGGGGGAAATATGTTTTTAAATCTCAAATAGTCAGGCTCATTTTCTGTTTCACATAGTCCTTGGTCACTCTTGAGGAACTTGGAACATGCTCCTGACACGGAAAATATCGAAGTGCCCTTCTCCATAATTAGCCAGCATCCCTGCCATCTGGACCCTCTCATACCTCACAGGGATTTCCTTGTCCACATGGAACTGAGACTGATCCAAGAGTCCAGCTCCTGCTGACTGAACTCTGCCATCTGTTCTCCAGCCAGGCACCCCTCCGTGGGCCTGTGCTTTTGTCCTGTCTCACGCTAGACCCTGGCACTACTGAGGTGGCTTGCATGGTCCCAAATTTGCTAGTCTCTTATTTTGATAAAGGCTACAAGTACCAAATATCCTTATCCTTGAAAATAAGGGCATCTAGGTCCCTGGCTTCTTTTTATGTTTATCTATGCATGTACTATAGAAAACTTGGAAACTATACTTACAGAGAAGAAAATAAGAATTTCCGTCTAAGGCTTTTTTAAAGGGCCAAGCACTGTTCATGTTTTGTTGTCTGTTCCTCCAATCTTTTCTCTACACACATGGCATTTTCTCAAGTCTCAGATAGTGAGAAGCATCATCTCATTAGTAAGAGCTTTTCAGGAGGGAGGGAGGGGGAACCCATGACATCAAATATTCATGTCAATTATAAGAGATATTTCACATATAGAAGTGAAAAAAATATAATACCTAGGAAATATTACAGTTAAAAATACTTTTCAAAAGTGGGATAGTATAACCTGCTTTTTAGTTAACAGTCTATTATAGACATATTCCCATGTCATTGAATAATCTTCTACTATATATTCCTTGAAGATACTCTTCTACAAAAATGAAAATATGTTTTCTTTTTCTGGGCATAAAGACAATACATATTCATGTAGCAAATTCATGCAATGCAAAAAAGTATAAATAAAATAAAAGCCAGCCAAAATCCCATTACTTAGATGGACTACTGTTAACATTTTTGTGAATATTTTCTAAGCGATTACTCTGTGAATGAAGGTGCATATATATCATATATAATTTTATATAAATGGAATTCTATAAATGATATTGTAAAATATGTTTTTAATTTTCACTAAGCAATGGGTCACAGAAATTGCTCAAAGTTAGTTGGAGTTACTTCATTTTTAAAGGCTGCATCATATTTTATTGTATGGATTGGAGAATAATTTACTCACTTGGTCGCCTACTGATGGACATTTAGATTACTTCCAGTTGTTTACTATTATACATAACAGCGTTGAAGACATTTAGCTCCTTGGAATAAATTCCTAGAAGTGCAATTCCTGAATCAGAGTGTACACATTTCAAACTGGTATACACGTAGCCAAGTTGCCCTTCAAAGGCTACTACTTTATGCTCCCGTTAGCAGTGTACAAGGCTTCCCCTCACTCTTGCCTAAACTAGGTATTATCTTTGAAAAATTGTTGTCAATTAGTTTTCAACAAAGGTGCCAAGACAGTTCAATGAGGGAAGGAATAGTCTTTTCAACAAATGATGTGGGACAATTGGCTGTCCACAAGCAAGATAATGAAGTTGGACATCATTTACAAAAATTAATTCAAAATGGATCATACACCTAGATATAAGTAAGAATTAAAACTATAAGACTCAGAAGAAAAAGTAGGATGACCTTGGATTAGGCAAAGTTTTTTTTTAGATAGGACACCAAAAAGAAAAATAGATTAATTGGACTTCATGAAAATTTAAAATTGACTCCATCAGGAAACTGAAAAGACAATGCATGGGAAGGGAGAAAATACTTGCAAATCATATATCTGATAAGACACTTGTCTTCAGATGTATAAAGAACTATTGCAGGCTGAGCATGGGGACTCACACCTGTAATCCCAGCACTTTGGGAGGCTGAGGCAGGCAGATCAGTTGAGGTCAGGAGTTCAAGACCAGTCTGGCCAACATGGTGAAACCCTGTCTCTACTAAAAATACAAAAATTAGCTGGGTGTGGTGGCAGGCGCCTGTGAAGCTGAGGCGGGAAAATCGCTTGAACCTGGGAGTCAGAGATTGCAGTGAGCCGAGACTGCACCACTGCACTCCAACCTGGGCAACAGAGTGAGACTCCATCTTAAAAAACAATGGGCAAAGGATTTGAATATACAGTTCTCCAAAGAAGATATATACATGGCCAATAAGCATATGAAAAAATGCTCAACATCATCATTAGGGAAATATAAAAACCACAATGACATACAACCTCACACCCTTGAGCATTGCTGGTAAGAATGTAAAATGATGCAACCTCTTTAGATCTTGGCTCACTGTAACTGCCGCCTCCCGGGTTCAAGTGATTCTCCTGCCTTACCCTCCTGAGTAGCTGGGATTATAGGCGCCCGCCATCATGCGTGGCTATTTTTGTGTGTGTGTGTGTTTTTGTAGAGAGGGAGTTTCACCCTGTTGGCCAGGCTGGTCTCAAACTCTTGTCCTCAGGTGATCCACCCGGCTCAGCCTCCCAAAGTGCTGGGATTACAGGCATGAGCCACCGCGCCTGGCCAACAACCTCTTTGGAAACCAATTTTGAAATTGTTTTGTTTACAATGTCAGGTTCATAGAAAAAGAAAAAGTTAGACATGGAATTATATATGACCCAGCAATTTCACTCCTAGGTATATACCCAAGAAAATAAAAATGTATGTCCACACAAAATTTGCACATGAATATTTATTGCAGCATTAGTCTTAATAGGCATTCAATGGAAACGACCCAAATATCCATTAGCAATGAATGAATAAACAAAATGTGGTTATCCATACAATAGAATATTATTTGGCCATGAAAAGGAATGAACATAGGTAAACCTTAATAACTTTATGCTAAGTGCATTATGCTAATGCACAGACATGAAGGCCATGTACTGTGTGGTTCCATTTATGTAAGATGTCCAGAATAGGTAGAAAGAGACAAAGCAGATTTGTGGTTACCAGAGGTTTGGGGGAGGGAGGATGCAGAGTGACTGCTAACAGGTCTGGGGTTTCTTTTTGGAGTGATGAAAACATTCCAGAATTAGATTGTGGTGCTGGTTTGGTTGTACAACTTTGTAAGTACCACTGAATTGTACACTTTAAAAAAATTAAAGATATTGCTACCATATGACCCAGCAATTCTACTCCTAGGCAAATATCCAAAAGAATTAAAAACATAAATCTACACAAAAACTTGTAAAGGAATGTTCATAGCAGCATGATTTATAATACCTCCAAAGTAGAAATAACCCAAATCCATCAACTAGTAAATGCATAAACAAAATATGGTGTATCTGTGTGGTAGGCAAAATCATGGCCCCCAAAGGACTTTGCAGATGTGATTAAGGACCTTGAGATGGGGAGATTATCCTGGATTATCTGCATAGGCCAGTGTGATCACAAGGTGCCTAAAAGTTGAAGAGGAACATGAGAGAAGAAAAAAGGAAATTCTGACTACAAAAAAGGAGGCCATAGCGATGTGGTGTGAGAAGGACTTGAACGCTGGCCTTGAAGGTGGAGGAAGGGAGCCATAAACCCAGGAATGTGGATGGCATCTACAAAGTTGAAAAGGGAAAGAAAAAGAATCTCCCTTGGAGCCTCCAAAAAGGAACACAGCTCTGACAACACCTTGGTTTTAGCCCAATAATACCTGCTTCAGGTTCCTAACCTACAGAACTGTAAGGTAATAAATTTGTGTTTTAAGCTACTAAATTTGTGGTAATTTGTGGTCAGGCGCGGTGGCTCATGCTTGTAATCCCAGCACTTTGGGAGGCCGAGGCGGTCAGATCACGAGGTCAGGAGATCGAGACCACGGTGAAACACTGTCTCTACTAAAAATACAAAAAATTAGCCAGGCGTGGTGGTGGGCGCCTGTAGTTCCAGCCACTCAGAGAGGCTGAGGCAGGAGAATGGCATGAACCTGGGAGGCAGAGCTTGCAGTGAGCAGAGATCATGTCACTGCACTCCAGCCTGGGCAACAGAGCGAGACTCCGTCTCAAAAAAAAAATAAAAAATAAAAAATAGGCCGGGCGCGGTGGCTCAAGCCTGTAATCCCAGCACTTTGGGAGGCCGAGACGGGTGGATCACGAGGTCAGGAGATCGAGACCATCCTGGCTAACACGGTGAAACCCCGTCTCCACTAAAAAATACAAAAAACTAGCCGGGCGAGGTGGCGGGCGCCTGTAGTCCCAGCTACTCAGGAGGCTGAGGCAGGAGAATGGCGTGAACCTGGGAGGCGGAGCTTGCAGTGAGCTGAGATCCGTCCACTGTACTCCAGCCTGGGCGACAGAGCGAGACTCCGTCTCAAAAAAAAAATAAATAAATAAAAATAAAAATAGAAATAGAAAATAAAAAATAAATATAAATAAAAATTTGTAGTAATTTGTTATAGTAGCAAATGGGAAACAAATATATCCATATAATGGAAAGGAATTACATGCTACAACATTGATGAACTTTGAAAATATGCTAACTGAAATGAACCATACATAAAAGGCCACATAGTGTATGATTCTACCTAGATGTAATGTCCAAAATAGGCAAACCTGGCTGGGCACGGTGGCTCATGCCTGTAATCCCAGCACTTTGGGAGGCCGAGGCGGGCAGATTGCCTGAGGTCAGGAGTTCGAGACCAGTCTGGCTAACGTGAAACCTTGTCTCTACTAAAAATATTTTCAAAAAAAGTAGCCAGACGTGGTGGTGTGTGCCTGTAATCCCAGCTACTCGGGAGGCTGCAGCATGGGAATTGCTTGAACCAGGGAGGTGGAGGTTGCAGTGAGCTAATATCGTGCCACTGCACTCCAGCCTGGGCAGCAGAGTGAGACTCTCTCTCAAGAAAAAAAAAAGGCAAACCCATAGAGACAGATTAGTGGTTGCCAAGGACTGGGAGTTATGGGGAGTGACTGCTAATGAGTGTGGGGCTTCTTTTTTGGGGAAGGGAAATGCTCTGGAACTTGTACTTCTTTATATAACAAATAAAGCTAAATACCTTTTCAGATATTTTTAAGCCATGTGTACTTCTTTATAAGTTGCATGTTTGTGTCTTATTGGTGTTTTAAAATTATTTATTAATAAGTGCTCTTATATATTAAGAATGTTAACCCATAGTCTAACATATACATGTCGAAACTATTTTTCCCAGTTTTTTTGTGTGTGCTTTTTAAATGTTTATAGGATAGAGATATATCTCCATGTATAGGTGTAAATACACACACACACACATACATACACCACACACATATGGGGGAGATGAAGAAAAATTTTAAATTTTTATTTAGGATCAAACCAATCTCTATGGTTAATGCTTTTATGTCATGATTAGAAAGACCTTTCTCACTCCAAGATTAGATCAGTATTCACCTATATTTTCTTCTGGTACTTCTGGTTTCATTTTTTATGTGAAATCTTTCATCTACTCGGACTTTTTTTTTTTTTTTTTTTTTTGAGACAGGAGTCTCACTCTGTCGTCCAGGCTGGAGAGTAATGGTGCAATCTCAGCTCACTGCAACCTCTGCCTCCGAGGTTCAAGTGATTCTCCGGCCTCAACTTCCTGAGTAGCTGAGATTACAGGAACCCATCATCATGCCCAGCTAATTTTTTTGTATTTTTGTAGAGATGGGGTTTCACCATGTTTCCTAGGCTCGTCTTGAACTCCTGACCTCAGGTGATCCGCCCACCGCAGCCTCCCAAAGTGTTGGGATTACAGGCGTGAGCCACTGCGCCCAGCCTTCTTGGACTTTTAATATATGGTTTGAAGTAAAGATCTAATTTTCTTTATTTTAATGGCTAGCTGTTATTCCAATACCATTTCTTAAATAACCATCTTTCCCCCAATGAACATGAAATGTGATCTTTATAACATACTAAATCCTTACATATTCGTGAGTCTCTCTCTCTCTCTCTCTCTCTCTCTCTTTCTTTCTCTTTCTTTCTTGAGACTAGTCTCGCTCTGTTGCCCAGGCTGGAGTGCAGTGCTGCAATCTTGGCTCATTGCAACCTATGCCTCCCTGGTTCAAGCGATTCTCCTGCCTCAGCCTCCCCAGTAGCTGGGATTATAGGCACGTGCCACCATGCCCAGCTAATTTTTGTATTTATAGTAGAGATGAGGTTTCACCATATTGGCCAGGCTGGTCCCTAAGTCGTGACCTCAAGTGATCCACCCGCCTCAGCCTCCCAAAGTGCTGGGATTACAGGCGTGAGCCACGACGCCCAGCTCTAAGTCTATTTCTGAACCTCCTTCTCTGTTCGTTTATTTTTCTGTCTGTGGCCTTACCAGTACCTCTGGGAGAGTTTAGAAAATGCTAAGCCAGTGGACAAATGGCAGAAGAGCAGAAATTTGCTTTCTGGAGAAATAGGCTCATAGAGGCGCTGGGCTCAGGGACACCAGGCACAGATGAGGGTGGCTGTGGATTCCCCAGGCCCATTTCTTATCTCTCTTTCTGCAAAAGAACAAACTATCAGCCAAGATGTAGAAAGGTATCAGAAGGATTTCTAGTTATGGTAAATTGATATGCTTATCTTCATGCCCTCCCAAATCACTAAAAGGATTTAAAGATAGAATTGAGGAAATTTGCCCAGAAAGTAGCATAAAAATATAAAGAAATATACTAAAGGAAAACTGCATATAAAACTAGAGACTCGGTCCAGGAGGTCCAACATCTGACTAATCAGAGTTCAAGAAAGACGGAAAAGACAGAATGGAGGGGATGAACTGGAAGTCTACATCCTAAATGGTGAGCTACTCCTCCAACTCCCCTTTTCCCAGCTTACTCCAGAATGCTAATGGCTAATCTCCAGAGGCAGGAGACTGGAAGAGTCTTCTGGGGGAAAGTGACTGGTTTAAGAAAAAATAAGATAACCACATTTGGTTTTTTTTTTTAGCTATCGTATTTTTAATTTCCAAGGGCTCTTTCTTATTTTAATGTTCATTTTTTATAACATGTTGTTTTTATTCCATTAATGTAACATATTTTAACATCTTTTTTTTCTTTCAAGCATATGGAGCTCAGGTGAACATATTTTAACATCTTTAAATACATATACATATGTATTTATGTACGTAAACATACATACATACATATATGTATACATAAATATATGTATACATAAATATATTTATGAACATGTTTATATCTAACATATGTACAAACATATGTACATACATATGTACAACATATGTAACAAAAGACAAAATATATATATTTATATATTTTTTGAGGGACACGGTCTTGCTTTGACCCAGGCTATAGTGCAGTGGCATGATCATAGCTAACTGCAGCCTCAAACTCCTAGGCTCAAGCAATCCTCATGCTTCAGCCTTCCAAGTAGCCACCACGCCTGGCTAATTTTTTTTATTTTTAATTTTTTTGTAGAGACAAAGTCTCACTATGTTGCCCAGGCTGGTTTTTCCCAGGCTGGTCTCTTAAATCCTGGCCTCAAGTGATCCTCACACCTCAGCCTCCCAAAGCTCTGGATTTAGAGGCAGGAGCTACCATGCCTGGCCCCTTAAGTTTTATTTGATCTCTGAATTGTCTCCATTTTCAGGTTTCTATTTATTTGTTTATTTTTGAGACAGAGTTTTTGCTCTTGTCACCCAGGCTGGAATGCAGTGATACCATCTCGGTTCACTGCAACCTCTGCCTCCCAGGTTCAAGCAATTCTCCTGCTTCAGCCCCCCAGGTAGCTGGGACTATAGGCGCCCGCCACCACGCCTGGCTAATTTTTTTGTATTTTTGGTAGAGACGGGGTTTCACCATTTTGGCCAGGCTGGTCTTGAACTTGAAATCGACCTCAAATGATCCACCTGCCTTGGCCTCCCAAAGTACTGGGATTACAGGCGTGAGCCACTGCGCCCGGCCTCCAGGTTTCTTTTTGTAACACAGAGTTCTGGCTTTCATTGTAGAGTCTTTCCTGAGTATATGATCATCCTTAAATATCATTTATATTTATGAGAGAGGCACTAAAAAGTGCTTCTGTGGGAACTCTGTGTCCACTGGTCGGTCTTAAAGACTAGTGGACATTCCCCTAGGGTGATCAGGAAGCAGGTTCCTTGAGGAACCCCCAAATGTCAGTATTTTTAGTACCGATAGCTGTAAATAATGAAATTATCAAACAATAATACAACACAATTCCTTTGGGATTCCAGATCGAACTAGCCCACCAAGACATATCATAATGAAGTTGCAGAAAACTAGAAATCCTAAAAGTGTCCTAAGAGGGGAAAAAAAATTCATAAACCAAGAACTAGAATTCAAAATGGCATGAACCTTCTCAATAGAACACCGGAAACTAGAAGACAGTGGAGCAACTGACATCGTCTTCAAAATTGTGAAGAAAGTTATCATCTTAGAACTTCTGCAGCAAAATTATCATTCAAGAGTAAGCATAGAATAAAGACATTTTCATACATTCAGGGTGTCAGACTATTGACCCTCCGTGCACCCCTTTTCCCTGCTCCTGGAGAATACACTCCAATAATATTAGCTGAACAGCTGGCCCGGAAAACAATCCCGTGCAGGCAGGAACCAGAGGACAGAAGGATCTTGGGGTGGCCGGGGGTGGGGTGGTGTGGGGACATCAGGAAATAACAATCAAGGGTACCACCTGCGTAACCATACTGAGAAGAGAAAGGAGTTTTACAGTTCTGACAGCTGTAGCAAATTAAGCCAAAGGAAGACAAAAGGAGGTTATTCTTAATGCCAGGAAAATTTAAAAGTTGTATATAAATATGTAATTATGGTATGTTATATGTAGGTCTTAAAATCACCTGTAAACACCACATACAGAGTCACATTCACATAAGTAACCACTACTGAAAGGAGGGGGGAGTCAAAAGTGTGTGAGAGTAAGGATGAAGACAGATAGTCTTACTTTTCATAGTAGAAAGTCAATAGTTAATGGCAAAAAATTTAAAAAATAATAATATAGTTATAGTATTTATATAAAAGGAGGTAAACAACAGAAGCAACCGCTAAAAGAACAGTCTTTGGAGCACTGTCTGTGGAGAATGACAAGTGAGGTGGGAAGGGCCAAGGCAGGGGCCTGCCGTTTTTGGTAACAGACTTTGTTTTTGTTGTTGTTGTTGTTTGTTTGTTTTGAGATGGAGTCTCACTCTGTCACCCAGGCTGGAGTGCAGTGGCACAATCTCAGCTCACTGCAACCTCCGCCTCCTGGGCTTAAGCAATCCTCCCACCTCAGCCTCCCCAGTAGCTGGGATTACAGGCATGTGCCACCATGCCTGGCTGAGTTTTATATTTTTAGTAGAGGCTGGGTTTCCCCGTGTTGGTTAGGCTGATCTTGAACTCCTGACCTCAAGTGATCCACCGCCTTGGCCTCCCAAAGTGCTAGGAGTGAGTTACAAGTGTGAGCCACTGCGCCTCCAGACTTTGGAGTAGTTCTATTTGGTGTTTAAAACTCTGCCCATGTATTACTCTGAAACAAATGAGATTTAAGTTGAAAAAGCAAGCAAGCTGGCAGAGGAAGGTCCTGACCTTGGGTGTAGGTGCTGGGAAAAAGTGCTCTGCCTCCTCAGCGATCTGTTCCCATCAGGCCAATGTCCCAGAGGGCAGAGGACAGATGGTGTGGGAGCAGTCAAGGGCATTCTTTTCTTTTCTCAGGCATCCGCTCATAAAATTCAGGTGAGTATAATGTGTGCTCTAAATTGGGTCAGTTTTTCTTAATGCAGCTGCAGCATGCACATTAGAAGAACAGAGAACAGAAATGCTGCCAAGACTCTGGCATCAGATTTCTTTCAGACTTTTTATGGTGTTGGGGATTCCTAATTTTCCATTTTCTTCAGATTTTTTTTTAGTAAGGAACTGAGAAAGAGGAGGAGTCTACTAGAAAGCCTCTGTTTTTTACCAACATCTGGGCTTTTTAGATTATTTTTTTTGAGACTGGGTCTCTCTCTGTTGCCCAGCCTGTAATAAAGTGGCATGATCACTGCAACCTCGAACTCCTGGACTCAAGCAATCCTCCCACCTCAGCCTCCCAAGTAGCTAGGACTACAGGTGCATGCCACCAAGCCTGGCCAATTTTATTATCATTATTATTATTATTTTGTAGAGATGGGGGTCTCCCTGTGTCGCCCAGGCTGGTCTTGAACTTCTGGGCTCAAGCAACCCTCCTGCCTCGACCACCAAAAGTGTTGGGATTAGAGGCGTGAGCTATCATGCCTGGACTCTGTCTTTCTCCCCCTCATTGGGGAATAGTTACAGTGAAATACACAGATCTCAAGCATGCAGTTGATGAATTTTAACAAAAGTATACACCTGTATAACCAGTCCCTCAGTCAAGATAGAAAGTACTGCTATCGCATCCCCCTGTGTTCCTTCCAATGCCTATCAGAGACAACCCTTATTCTAAATTATATCCCCACAGATTATTATTATTATTATTATTATTATTTATTTATTTTTTTTTTTTTTTGAGACAGAGTCTCACTCTGTCACCAGGCTGGAGTGCAGTGGCGCGGTCTTGGCTCACTGCAGCCTCCGCCTCCTGGGTTCAGGCAATTCTCCTGCCTCTGCCTCCCAAGTAGCTGGGATTACAGGTGCCTGCTGCTATGCCTGGCTTTTTTTGTATTTTTAGTAGAAGCAGGGTTTCACCATGTTGGCCAGGCTGGTCTCTAACTCCTAACCTCAGGTGATCCTCCTGTCTCAGCCTCCCAAAGTGCTGGGATTACAGGCATGAGCCACTGCATCTGGCCCCCATAGATTATTTTACCTGTTCTTGAACTTCATATGAATGGAATCATACTGCATGTATTCTCTCATATCTGACTTCTTTTACTCAACATGATGTTTTGAGATTTATCTGGGTTGTTGGGTGCATCAGTAGCTCATTTCTTCTTTCTCTCTTTTATTTTTTGTAGTGACAGAGTCCCACCATGTTGTCCAGGTTGGTCTCAAACTACTGGCCTCAAGAGATCTTTCCACCTCAGTCCCAAAGCACTAGGATTACAGGTGTGAGCCACTGTGCCTGGTGTTCTTTTTACTGATTAGTATTCCAGTGTATGAATATATCACAATTTTTTTTTTGACACTGTGTTTTGCTCTTGTTGCCCAGGCTGGAGTGCAGAGGGTGCGATCTCAGCTCACTGCAACCTCCGTCTCCCGGGTTCAAGTAATTCTCCTGCCTCAGCCTCCTGAGTAGCTGGGATTAGAGGCATGTGCCACCATACCTGGCTAATTTTTTTTGTATTTTTAGTAGAGACAGGGTTTCGCCATGTTGGCCAGGCTGGTCTCGAACTCCTGACCTCAGGTCATCCTCCCACCTCGGCCTCCAAAAGTGCTAGGATTACAGGCTTGAGCCACTGCGCCCAGCAACACTGGATAAACAATGGATAAACAATTGATAAACAATGGATAAACAATTTATTTATCCATTTGCTGGGCAAGTCTCATCTTTCTGGTGATCAGCCTTGTTTCTGAGCTGGAGCAAGTCTTCTTTGAGCCTTTTAACTAACACGCTAATGCAGTTGTTGCCACTACATGGAGTTGGAAGTTGAAAGAACTAGGCTTTTTAAAGGACCAGCAAAATTTACACATGAGCTATAAATGGAAACTGGATGCAATACATGCTCATTTAGGTTAAAGCTATTTCTGTACCAGGAGACCAATAAAAAGCCTGTGGCAGCCGGGCGCAGTGGCTCACGCCTATAATCCCAGCATTTTGGGAGGCTGAGGCGGGCAGATCACTTGATGTCGGCAGTTTGAGACCAGTCTGGCCAACATGGTGAAAGCCTGTCGTCTCTATTAAAAATACAAAAATTAGCTGGTCATAGTGGCACACACCTGTAATCCCAGCTACTCAGGAGGCTGAGGCAGGAGAGTTGCTCGAACCTCGGAGGTGGATGCTGCAGTGAGCCAAGATCGCGCCACTTCACTCCAGCCTGGATGACAGAGTGGGATTCCCTCTCAAATAAATAAGTAAATAAATAAATAATAAATTTTAAAAAGCCTGTGGCAATAACCCATGTGTGAGTTGACTGAAGTCTGGAGTATGTTTTTTTGTTGTTAGAAAAGAAAGTGAGGAACAGATAGGGTAAATATTTCACAAGAAGACTTGACAAGACTTTGTGACAGACTAGGTGAATTACATGAAGATGCGGGGATGAATCAAGTCCTATTTCAATGCAAACACCCGCCTGTTGAGTTCCTCTTCTCTTCACAGCTTGGGCCAATCAACCCCTCTGCAGGCTCTGTCCAGTCAGGGAATTTAAAGGGCCCTGGTTCAATAGCTCAGCCTGTCTTCCAGGCTAACATATCTTTCATCCTACTTCTGATATCTAAGCTCTCACCACACAACTGAGGTCTTTTTAAAAGCATGGTGATATTATGGAAAGAACACTGAATTTGGGCTTGGTCAATATTTCATTCTTTCATTCACTGAGGCTGTCTACATCGCAGTATTGCCACTTCTCCAGACTGTTTTAGTAATCAGAACAATTGACTTCAAAGTTCTTGTTACAGTTCATAAGAAACTGAGTAAGAGAAATTACCTGTGGGAGGGGAGTAGGCGGGATGGGGAAGAAGTAGGAGTGAAACTTTTTAGTGCATACCTTTTTATACTTAAAAATATTTTTTAACCATATGCACATATCACTATTTCAAAAAATATTTTAAAATCTTGAATGGAATAAAATAAAAATATGTCTATAAATTAGGCATTCTAGGCTGCTAAAAAGGAATGGGGTGCAGAGATTGTCTACCACCTATTTGTGAGAATGTTGAGGTCCATTAGACAGGCAGTCCTGTCACTTTGAGACAGATCAATTACCATTTCTGCTTAATGACCAAAAATGGGAAATGGGTTACAGTGGAAAGAACTCTGCTCTGGAATAAAGACATCTGGGTCAGGGTCCTGGTTTAACTGTGTAACTTAGGTGGGTTCCATCCCCTCTCTGTGTCTTCTATTAGCTAAAGGAGAAGGACTGCATGATCTTTGAAACCCTTGCAGCTCTGACATGCTAGACTATAATGCTAATTTCTAAGCAACAGAGGTTGATTCCAACTCTAGGATAGGGCATGCAATTAATCCTAATTTATCGGCATAGTCCCACATCTTGTCACACATATTGATTCAGAAATGAGCACTGTCTTAGACTGAATTCCCCGGAAACATAATTTCAGATTGAAAGTTGCATGCAGAAGGGCTTTTTTCCATTTTTATTTTTTCTTATTTCATTTTTTAAATATTGAGACAGGGTTATTTTTTCTTATTTCATTTTTTTAGTATTGAGACAGGGTCTTGCTGTGTTGCCCACGCTGGACTTGAATGCCTGGGCTCAAGCAATCCTTCTGCCTCAGCCTCCTGAGTAGCTGGTACAGGATTGCATCTGTACCTAGTATAGGCATGCACTACTGTGCATGGCATGCAGATGGTTTACTGAAAAGTGTTCTCAGGACACACAACTGTGGGGAAGTGAAGAAGACAGAGTTGGGTGTAGAGAGAAGCTGACCAGCAAAATAGTTGCTGGGTAGTTACAATGAAGGCTTTCTCTGGTCTCACTGGGAGCTCGGGAGCTGGGCTAGCCCTTCAGAGTTGTCCGAAGTTGAAGTGTATTCCCGTATCAGCCTGTCACTGGCCTCAGGCTATACCCTAGGAGAACATGAAATGATTTCCTGAGGCTGAGAGCAGGAATATCCCCTGCAGCTGAAGGATGGGTGTATCTGCAGGGAAAAGGGGCACTGGGCAAGGCCCCACATAGCCACTGTAGGCATATGACTCAGTTTAGATTAAAAGAGGTTCTCTGGGGGCTCCTGAGAGAGAGGCTTGTAGAAATGACCTTTGTCCATCTGGTTATGGACAAGGACTTATGTAGCTCTGGGAATTGTTGGCAGCCATCTCACATCAAAGTCAGCTTTAATGACATTGGTGATCTGCTAAATCAAACCAAGCCTGGAGCCTGAATTACCCTGGACTTTTAGTGTGAACTTTCGTTGTTAGGTCAGTCTGTTGGTTGTGTTTTAGTACTTATAAATGAATGTATTTTATTTCTTTGAGCAAGGATGGGTTAAGAAAAACAAAAACAAAATCAACAAATAAATTTTTTTTTTTTTTGAGACGGAGTCTTGCTCTGTCACCCAGGCTGGAGTGCAGTGGCGCGATCTCAGTTCACTGCAAGCTCCGCCTAATTTTTTGTATTTTCAGTAGAGACGGGGTTTCACCATGTTAGCCAGGATGGTCTGGATCTCCTGACCCCGTGATCCGCCTGCCTCTGCCTCCCAAAGTGCTCGGATTACAGGTGTGAGCCACCATACCCGGCCCTCTTCTGTGCAGGGTTTCTAAGGTGCTAGCTGAATAATTGTCTTAACTACCCTTTCTCTCCTTGATGAACCCCTTCACTCTCTTGGTTTCTTTTCCTCCTCCTGATCTCTCCCCTTAAACTTTAGGTTCCTGTTTCTTCAACAGGATTTCTTCTACAGGATTATTCTGGTACAGGCAAGCCTTATTTTCCCTGCCTTACCTTTAACTTGCACCAGGAGATCCCCAAGGTCCCTCTCAACCCTAACACTATGAAGTCTGAAAAGTATGGAAACATCTTCCTAAATGTCATTTAAGTCATAAAGTCTCTTTCATTTACTGAATATTATTAGCTATTTTTTTCTTTTGTTAGAGAAAACAGGCAGCAACCATGTGCAGCAACCAAGGGCCAAGTTTGGTTTTGCTATCACATGGATTTGCTGTTTTAACATCACTTTACAACCTGAAAGTTTTTGTTTTCTCAGTTGAATCATCAATAAAATGTATATAAGGTTATATGGATTAAGTGAGTCAATGTCTCTAAGGCCTCTAAAAAAGTACCTAACATATAGTTATTAATGAGCACATTTGGAGTATGCGTGTGTTTGTGTATGTGTGTGCACTGTGCTTTAGGGATAAGAAAATACTGCTCTTACGAGTCACCTTTGGGGAGACAGACATTAACAAAAAGCGATATGTTCTAACTGTGATTCAATATGATAAGGTCTTGTATCAGGACTGCATTAAAAGGAATAGAACCAACATACTGTAGAAATCCAGAGAGGCAGAAGGGACCAATTCCTGGGGTGTGTAGTCACCCAGGAAGATTTCAAAGAGGGAGTGTCATTTTAGATGGTTTCAAAGGACAGGTAGTAGCTTTCCAGGTTGACAGAAAAGATATTTCAGGTAGAGAAACTAGCATAGACAGGGTTAAAAGAAGTAGATTTAAAATACCTAGCGTGTTGGGGGACTAGGGAAAATGTTTCATTACTTTAAGAATCGTAGCTACTGAAAGAATTGTGATGAAGAGAAGTTTCATGTGCTGGTTTCAAAGAGCACATAACAAAGAGAACTTCCAAGATTCGAAGACCCTCAAGAAGTTTCCATTCTGGATGGGAAGACTCTCCCATGTACTACATTATGCGATCTTTACCTTTTTTGTGTGTGTGCATGGTAAAATTCATGTAACAGTCAGCATTTTAAAGTATATAATTCAACGGCATTTAGTACATTCACAGTGTCATACAAATGCCACTGCTACCTAGTTCCAGCACATTTTTATCACAAAAGGTAACCCTGTACCCATTAAGCCGTCACTCCCCATTCTGGCCTCCCCCAGTCTCTGGCAGCTACTATTTGCTTTCTCTCTCTTTGGGTTTACCTATTATGGACATTTCTTTCTTTCTTTCTTTCTTTCTCTCTCTCTCTCTCTCTCTCTCTCTCTCTCTCTCTCTCTCTCTCTTTCTTTCTTTCTTTCTTTCTTTCTTTCTTTCTTTCTTTTTGAGATAGGATCTGGCTCTGTCATCCAGGCTGGAGTGCAGTGGAGTGCAGAGGATGCTCACTGCAACCTCTGCCTTCTGGGCTCAAGTGATCCTCCCACCTCAACCTCCCAAGTAGCTGGGACCACAGGCATGTGCCACCATGCCTGACTAATTTTTGTAGACATTTCATATAAATGTAATTATATAATATGTAGTCTTTCAACGCTGTGAACAAGTCACACAACATCTTAATATTATTATGAAAATAATTTTGACCTAATGAACCTGCTGAAAGAGTATTAAGATCCCCAAGAGGTGTGTAGACCAGACTGAAAACCGCTGGTCTAGGTCATCAAGAAGTGTGGTTCCAGCTCCCCTTTCCAGCTTCTGTTCGCACAAGGTGATTATCAGGCCCCTGTGTCCAGCCTGAGGGCTCTCCATCTCAGCTGCTCATCTGGGTGAAGACTCTGTCAGTCATTTCTACAAAACTGAGATTAACGCTACAACAATGGCTTCAATTTCAAACTGCTCAATGGAACCAAACAACCAAATAGGGACACATTTTATTAGTAGTAAATCTGAAAGTGTTTTTAAAAAAAGACTTGCCACAAACATTTCCTATGAAATGCTGATCACTACCTGCCACGATCATTACATTTTTATGGTTTCAATAATTCCCTTTACCTGAGATGAGAGCCATCATGTACTTTTGAATATCAAGCAGCAGCCCATGTCATAAATTGCTAACCCCTTTCTCCTCTAATGATCACAGCTTATTCTATTCTTCAAGTATTCTTCTCAGAGTAATTAGCACGCTTATTATACAGCATATTCAAATGTTAATGTGCACACTGTACTGACGCTATTGTGAGACTCGTTTTGCTCAGGAGCTAAAATTATGTTGCCATTCTGCTTGGTGCTAGGGGTTCTGTGCTTGAAACGTGTTTCCCACATGCAGGGAGCCAAGGTTATTTAACTGGAATGCTGAGCTAGAATGAGAAGAGTCTGACACTTAATATAGAACCTGTAAGCTAAACGGGGTCAGCAAGTACAGAGCCTACAAACTTTGAATTAGCTATCCATCACTGGGGAGACAATCAATATTTGAGCAGACTGGCTTAGGGGCATGTTTGACATCGTTCCTCCAGGGTCTCCACTAAACTCTGCCTCAGCAGGTTGGACTGCCAGAAGTCACAGTTCTGACAATTGGAAACATTTTCCTTACACTGAGCTGAAATCTGCTCAAATTTTCACTCGTTTATTTTTGCCCTGCCCTCTGGAGTGCTCTGTAATTGCCCTTTGGAGACTGAAGACAGTGACCATCCCCATGGTCTGCTCTCCTAAAGCTTACTTGTCCCAGGTCCTTGTATGGCAGGCCACCAGTCCCTTCACCATCGTGGTCAGTCCCCTTAGTTGTTTGAGGTGATTTTTTTTTTAACTCTTGGGTTTTGTTTTGTTGTTGTTTTAAAGAGAGGTGCTCAAAACTTGAAACTGATCCAAGTGTGGTCTAATCAGTGGGAAAGTGAGTAGGCCTATCACTCTTCTTGGATGCTATTCCATTGGTTCTTTTTAAGAGTTTATTATCTTGTTACCCACCACTGATTCACAATCAGCTAAAGCCATTAAGTCTTCTAAACCATATATGCTACCTCGGCAGTTTGCCATTTAGACCCAAATACAGGATTGGAAATTGGTCATTGTTACATATAATCATGTTAAATCTGGCCTAGTGTTTTGGCTCGTCAAGAAACTTTTTGTTTCTTGGATTCTGAATCCATCTTTTCCACCCACAAATGTAATCAATCTATTAATATTGGTCTTTTTATATGAAACAAATTTAAAAATGCCAGACAGCAAAGATCTCAGAGATGGAGCCCTTCACCTACTACCAGAGACCTCCTATCAAAGTATTTATGCAACCAGTTACACACACACACACACACACACACACACACACACACACTGCCCCAGTACATACACACCGCCATCCCAACTGTTCCCTTCTCTAACTCAAGTTGACAGGGAGGGAAAACATCAAAGAATATTCCAGGTTACTGACTGCTTGGTTTAAATAGCCAGGAAAAGAAGAGAGGAGTGAATAAGGCCTAACAAAGGACCAAAACTGTAGGAACATGATCCAGTGAGGCTACATTATCTACCACACACCAGTAAAGCTTGGGAGGTAGCAGGGCTGAGTCAAATGGAAGATAGTTCAGGGTTCTGCCATGATGACAGAGAGGAAATCAATAACCAGGAAACAGGCTGGGCGTGGTGGCTCACACCTGTAATCCCGCACTTTGGGAGGCCAAGGTGGGCGGATCACTTGAGGTCAGGAGTTCGAGACCAGCCTGGCCAACATGGTGAAACCCTGTCTCCACTAAAAATACAAAAATTAGCCAGGCATGGTGGCGCATGCCTGTGGTCCCAGCTACTCGGGAGGCTGATGCAGGAGAATCACGTGAACCTGGGAGGCAGAGGTTGCAGTGAGCCGAAATCGCTCCATGGCACTCCAGCCTCCCAAGGCTCCTCTGTCTCTCTGGGTGACAGAGCGAGACACTGTCTCAAAAAATAAAAATAGAAAATAAAAAAATAACCAGGAAACAGAGCTGGTCTTAGAAGCTGGAAGGTAGCCAATGAGCATGTCAAACTGGAGGGACTGGGCAGAAGGGAACAGGACAGGCAAATCTCCCGAGGGGAATGAAGCAAGGAAGGACCACGTGAAACAGAATCTTGGTGATGCTAAGTGGACTCCAGAGCTGTGCTGTCCAATATGGTAGCCACTAGCTGCAATATGGCTATTTACATTTAAATTAAAGCAAAATAAAAATTTAAAAATTCAGTCCCTTAGTTGCATTAGCCACATTTCAACTGCTTCAATAGTCATGTGTGACTAGTGGCTACCATATGGGATAATACAGAAGACAATTTCTATCACTGCAGAACATTCTGTTGCATTCTAGGTGTACTTCTAGAAAAGGGCTACACCAGGGAGGATACTATTTTAGTGTGCTTATTTTTCCTTTGCTTTCCTTCAAGACCCAGCTCAAATACCAGTTCTTCTGGGAATCTGTCCCTATGCTTGGTGTGTAATTGTATGCTACAGGCAGCAGGGCATTCTGACTGATACAGTTCTTAGTGGTAATGCATGAAAGTAGACAGGACTTAATATGGAGATCTCAGCATAGCAGTTTCTTAATTCTTAACCTTCCTCTATCTTGGGAAGGCTTCTTCCTTGACAAAGTAATTTGTTTTGAGGCGAAGACACGAGGTGGGGACAGGAGGGGAGGAGGAAGGGCACACTGTCCTAGCCAGTCAGATCTGCTGAATCCAACTCTGTAGCTGTTTAACAAAAGTTGTAAAACTGTAACAAAAAGCTTTTGATCTATTGTCCACAAACATTACATAGACCATCATGGCCAGGCTGTCCAGAAGGTGAAATCAAGGTCTGATTTGCTTGATGCAAGATATCTTGTCATCTTACTCATGGCCTTCACTAAGTTTTCAGTCTGCCTTCTTTCCCTTTTAATTTCCTGTCCCAGAAGCTCTTAGAATTTCTAATAAGATCAATCAATTCTACCTTCTAAATCTCTCTAGAATCTGTTTCTCACTTCAATACCCCAGTTCATTTCTCACCTCTTCCCACCCAGCCCTCATACTGCCACAGCTCTGAGAGTCTTACCTGCCCATCACATTCTCCTCCCTAAAACTCTTCTGTGGCTCCTGTGACAGATAAAGGCTAGGCCCCTTGGACTCCAGCTACCTTTCCTGTTTCAGTTCTTCCACTCCCAGACACTTCAAACTTACTGCTACCGTGCCCAGAGCCAAGATGCCCTTTCACATCTCTGTGCCTTTGTACTTGCAGCTCCTTCTGTCTGAAATGCCCGTTAAAGTTCAGTTTAAATCTCATCTCTTCTGAGAAGCCTCTCCTGAGCCTGAGTCCTCAGACAGATTTCAGTGACCCATCAGCTATGCCCAGACACTGCAGGCTCTGATCATAACATATCCTGTGTATAACACTCATGAGTCTGTTTCTCCCACTAAACTGTGAGGTCTCAGGGGCAGGCAGCACATCTGACTCAGCTCTTATCCCCAGTGGCTAGCACAGGACCTGAGTCATAATAAACACTTACTAAATGCCTGTTAGGATGAACAACAAGTGTGCCTTTATGAGGTTCTCCTGTGCCTGAGAACGAAGATTACGAGAATCCTCTGCATGGCTGCCTGTTGCCATGCTCCTTAGGGCTCACCCATGCCAATGGAGGCCTAGTGAGCAAGTGGCCTTGGTAGTTGAAGATGTGGGGAAAAGCAAGAGGCCTGCAGCTGTCCCTGCTGAAAGCCTCACTATCTGCTGGCTGTTACCCCAGCAGACGGTGTGGCCACACAAGCCCATTCATTGTTTTTCGTGAAAAAACACAGGACCCCTTGAAGAATGCTCTTATAGTGACCCATCTGTGGCTAACTCTGGAGAAGAATTATTGGCAAAGGGGAGGAACCTCTTAGTAGAATGGAGAGACATGAGGCCGGGCACAGTGGCTCATGTTTATAATCTCAGCACTTTGGGAGGCTGAGGTGAGAGGATCACTTGAGCCCAGGAGTTTGAGACCAGCCTGGGCAACATCATGAGACCCCGTCTCTACAAAAAAATAAAAAAAATTAGCTGGGCATGGTGGTGCGTGCCTACAGTCCCAGCTACTCTGGAGGCTGAGGTGGGAGGATCACTTGAGCCCAGGAGTTTGGGGCTGTAGTGAGCTACGATCATCACTGCTCCAGCCTGGGCAATAGAATGAGACCCTGTCTCAAAAAAAGAAAGAGAGGCATGAACCACTGCTACTCTTACATAGCACATGGGATGTCCCTGGTTATGGAATGTAGGAGCTAAGAGCAACACTTTTATGCAGTATTTACTTTTAATTTTATTTATTTATTTATTTATTTTGAGACAGGGTTTCACTTCCATCTTCCCAATTGGAGTGCAGTGGCGTGATCTCCACTGCTGCAACGTCCGCCTCCAGGGTTCAAGCGATCCTCCTGCCTTAGCCTCCTGAGTAGCTGGTATCACAGGCACGTGCCACCATGCTCGGCTTAATTTTTAAAATTTTTTTTTTATATTTTGGAGAGATGGGGTTTTGCCATGTTGCCCAGCCTGGTCTTGAACTCCTGAGCTCAAGTGATCCACCTCCCAAAGTGCTGAGATTACAGGCATGTTCCACCACCCCTGGCCTTATACAGTATTTTAAAATGTCCACCAAACCTTAATGGTTACCAAGAGACTTCCACTAATATCTTTTTTATTTCTTTGAGACAGGGTCTCACTTTGTCATCCAGGCTGGAGTGCAATGGTGTGATCACGGCTCACTGCAGTCTCAACCTCCTGGGCTCCAGGGCTCCTCCCACCTCAGCCTCCTGAGTAGCTGAGACTAGAGGTGGGCACCACCAGCCCTGGCTTTTTTTTTTTTTTTTGAGACAGGATCTCATGATGTTGCTCAGGCTGAATATTATCTTCTTTAGCCCATTATTTACCCTGAGTGGCAGGCAGGCAAGGCAGGGCTGGAGTTGTTATTTATACATAAGAAAACTAATGTCCAGAGAGGTGAAGTGACTTGCCCAAGGTCACATACATTGTAAGCAAAGGATCATAAAAGTGAAGTCCCGTTCTCAGGGCTATGAAGTAATAATCAGTACTGTAACACATGAGAGTTATTTTTAAAAACTTTGCTGGGGTTTTGTGTTAATAGTATGTTTAAAATCAGAAACATTTTCTAGCAAATTTAGTCTGCAGAAGGCTTTCAGGCATCTTTTGGGAAGTTTGACTAAATGAAATTACAGAGTTCTTCCAGTCAGGACATTCTATGAAATTTAGTGTTCACTGTGTCCCAGGCTCATGTAACTCCTGAGATGATTACTAAGTAATTTCCAAAACAAATAGCTCTCCTGCCCAGCCAGCATCCCTGTCTGGCTTATCGAATAGTCTCAAGCTCATTATTTACTTATTCTATCACTTACTTCTCACTTTATTTTTTCTACTCCTTCACTTCCTACAACACGGCACTCCTATTACTTGATCAATTGTTCATTTCCTCTATCAGAGATAACCATGATTTAAAGCTAGAGGAATAATTTCTATATTAGACTAGAAAGCAGAAATGTCAGCCTGCATTATTGAGTTCTTAATTTAATTCCCTTTAAGGGGGAATTAAATTGACTGGATTAGTGAAGGTTCACTCGATTCATTTCTTCTCATAGAGATGACTAAATTCATTTGGGTGCCATATTTGGTAGTGGGATGTGCTAAGGGAGTTTTAATAGGCCAGTGTAGGTGCATGATTTTCTAGGAAGGACAGTCTGCCTTGGTTGGATGGACAGGTTGTTTAAGCTCTGCCTGACAGGATTCTCCCCAGCCTCCCTGCATAAGAACAAAGTATTGTACATCTATTTGAACTGGGCAAAATCAGAGTTAATAGCAGCCTGATGGAAATAGATATCCCACTTTCTTCTGTTTGCTGTCCAGGCTCTATCCACTGTACCACATACTTTTCAGGGTGACAGTTGCTCCTATTAGTTAGTGTTTCCTGAGACGGACATGAAATGCAGTCTCCAATTTTAATGATATTCTATTTTTGTTGTCTCATAGGCTGCTATAAAAATGATATCCTATTTTTGTTTTCATCAGGAAGTCCCAGGCCCCTCAGATAGAACTACGGGTAATTCTTTTTTTTTTTTTTTGAGATAGAGTCTCGCTCTGTTGCCCAGGCTGGTGTGCAGTGGCATGATCTCAGCTCACTGCAACCTCTGCCTCCTGGGTTCAAGCGATTCTCCTGCCTCAGCCTCCTGAGTAGCTAGGACAACAGGTGCCTGCCACCAAGCCCGGATAATTTTTTTTTTTTTTTGTATTTTTAGTAGAGACGGGGTTTCACCACATTGGCCAGGGTGGTCTTGAACTCCTGACCTTACGATCTGCCCACCTTGGACTCCCAAAGTGCTGGGATTATAGGCGTGAACCACCACACCTGGCCAAACTATGGGTAATTCTTAAGTCAGGCGCGATGGCTCACACCTGTAATCCCAGCACTTTGGGAGGCCAAGGCGGGCAGATCACCTGAGGTCAGGAGTTCAAGACCAGTGTGGCCAACATGGCAAAACCCTGTCTCTACTAAAAATACAAAAATTAGCTAGGCGTGATGGCTTGTGCCTGTAATCCCAGCTACTCAGGAGGCTGAGGTGAGAGAATTGCTTGTGCCCGGGAGGCAGAGGTTGCATTGAGCCGAGAGATCTCGACACTGCACTTCATCCTGGGCAGCAGAATGAGACTCTGTTTAAAACAAAACAAAATAAAACAAAAAAGAACTGTGGTAATTCTTGGTGTTCCCAGTAGTCTTTGAGGATGGCGATTCTGTCTGGGTTTGTTTCAATTTTTCTCTTGATCGCAAGAACATTCTGACATTTAAACATATGAATAAGATGTACTTCTTGCTGATGGTGGGGGGACCCTCATTACAAAGTTCTAGGCCAGACCTGCCACCTTCTTTACTTCTAGCGGTGCATCAGACTTTGCTATGTGACTCCCACACAGGTGCCTGCCATGGCTGAGCAAGGCTGGCCTCTTTAGAATGAGATGAGAGCACTAACAATAAAGGGTAATGATACAGAACATGAAAAAGCACAAAAGGTTCTTCATCCTCTCGTTGGCTTTGCCCAGGATACAAGCTGATAAAATCAGATCAGATCAGATCCTGAACGCTGTGTGTTAAAGGTATTCACAGATGCTTAGGAGAATGCCAGGCAAGAAAGACCTGGCAATACATTTCCTGCATGCTAAAGTAACTCCTCCTTTTCCCTCTCCAACCTGGCTAAAAATATAACCTAAGTGTCACTAAATTCTAACAAAATACAAAAAAGCCTAACATTTGTTGAGCAGATTGTGACAGAATATCAATTAGCTAAGTGCTTGGTATGCAAACATCCCCATTGCTAACTTACCCAGAGGAGGACTTGGAGGGAGGGGGAGCAGAGGGTGTCAGAGAATTAGAGAGAAAGGCCAATTGCCTCTAAGGAAAAGTGCTGGAGCCAGGGCTCATGACCTAGTTGACAGGTCAGAATGGTGCAATTGCCATTTATGTCCACCTAGTGGCAGCAGTTCTAGCCAGAAGCACCTGTACCTCAATTGGTTCACAGGCCCACTGGCAGCCACCTGGAATGGAACCATTTGGAAGGTTGCATTTGCCAGTAGTGGTCCCTTTTGGGCAGGGACCGATCTAGGTTATTCCAACTCTAAACCCCAAGTCCATGTGATAGAATCTGCTAGAAACAGGGTGCTGAAGTTTCCAAACAAACGAGCTTTATCATGTTAGGTTCTAGTACATGTTTTATGCCAGGGATCTAAAACTCCAAGGACTAGAGAAGTTAGCTAAAAGAGGTGAGACTAGTATTCAACTAAGGACCAGTGGTAGCTGGTAGCTGATATGAATAACAGCAGGTTGGTGGCAGGCCAGGGAGTGAGTTGGGTCTTATGTTCTGTGCCTTCTGAATATAAACCAGCCACTGAAAAGGGAAGTTTGGTTTTAGGATAGATTTGTACATGATCTAGAATTTCTGTGACATGAAAAGAATTCACTCTATAGGCCAGCATTTCCTAAGATGTAGTATGCATGCTACTCAGGGCAGTGCAGTTCATTTTTGTTGAAACACCTTTTATTTTAATAGTTCAGCATTTACTTTAAGATGTCTTTGAAGAACTATATTATACCACAAACCTATGATTTCACAGGTGATATTTTTGGTTTTCCATTTACAATAATGATATAAAATTTTCATTGTATTTATTTATTTACTTATTTATTTATTTTTGAGAGAGGGTCTTATTCTGCTACCTAGGCTGGAGTACAGTGGTGTGATCATGGCTCACTGCAGCCTTGACCTCCTGGACTCAAGCAATCTTCCCACCTTAGCCTCCCAAGTAGCTGGGAACACAGGCACACACCATCATGCTTGGCTAATTAAAAAAAAAATTTTTTTTTTGGTAGCGATGAGTTTCTCTATGTTGTCCAGGCTAAAGTTTCATTTAAAGTACTTTTAGTAAAAATGAGTTTATTTGAAAAATAAAAAGCTAAGTAAATAATAGCACAAAAGAATGTCAATACAAGAACATGGTAAAAATCACAAAGGTAGAGTATAAACAATTGGAAAGTTTGAGAACTACTTCGTTAAGCTGGGGGATGAGGTGGATTGGACTTGTAAACAAAGGAGTTTGGAATGTCAGATAGGTAAAGAAAAAGGTAGAACTGTCAGAGGATCTGGATTGCAGTTCCAACTGCCACTCAGCCTGTGTGACACTGGCTTCTCTCTGGGTCTCCATTTCCTTATCTACATAATAACTCTTAACGCTCTGCTTAGCTTTATTATTTAGTGGTTCTATTTCACTTTTTGTTAATGAGATTATAAACAATCATCATAACAGCCAGCACACACGGTCTGTTTTGTGGTAGGCACTGTGCAGGACGCTTTCAATAAGTCATCATTCTTATTCTCACAATAGCCTTAAAAGGTAGGTATTATTATTATTATTTTGAGACAAGGTCTCGCTCTGTCACCCAGAGCACTGGCTCACTGCAACCTCCGCCTCCTGAGTTCAAGTGATGCTCTTGCCTTAATCTCCCAAGTAGCTGGTACTATACAGGCATGGGCCACCATGCTCAGCTAATTTTTATATTTTTTGGTAGAGACGGTGTTTCACTATGTTGGTCAGGCTGGTCTTGAACTCCTGACCACAGGTGATCGGCCCACCTCGGCCTCCCAAAGTGCTGGGATTACAGGCATAAGCCACTGCACCTGGCCAAAAGGTAGGTATTATAATGCCTATTCTACATATGCAGACAGTTGAGTCTGGAAGATTTTAAGTAACTTGCCCAAGGTCACATAGAACTTGATTTGAATGAACTTGGATATGATTCCAGAGCCTGTGTTTTTTTCCCCTAAGCCTTGCTGTATCCTAGTAGTTGATTCCTATTCACCCTTCAAAACTAAGCTCAAGATCATCTCTTCCAGGAGGGCTTCTTTGACCTCCTCTCTCCATCCTGTTTAGACATCTCTTTCCTCAGTGTTCCCTTAATTTTCTAAGTATGTCTTTTGCTGTTGTTGTTATATTTGCCTTTGTGTCCCCAACACCCTGCACAGAATAGGTAGTCAATAAATGATTATGGAAACAGGGAGTGTGAAGGAGGGGGGAAAAGGTGAGAAAGGAGAGGGAAAGAATTACTGAAGAAAATATATTGCTACCTTATTTTATTAAATACTAAGGAAGTAGAATTGAGAGATAGGAGAGGAAGGTGGTTAAGCATATGGCCTCTAGATTCAAGCCACCTACCTTTGCTATTTACTAGGAGAGTGTCTTAGAGAACAGATTTAAAGCCTGTGCTTCAGTTTCTTCCTCTATAAAATAGGGGTATCATAGCACCTACCTTCAAGACTGTTGTGAAGGCTAATGACTTACTATATGTAAAGTGCTTAGAGCAGTGCTTGAGATGTGGTAAGCAAGTACTTTAAATGTTGGCTATTGTTATTTCTGTGAAATAAATAAACGTGAATGTAACACTATTAAATACATATAATGCCTCTTCATTTCCCAACTGATTGACTGATGGCAGGGTCTTTCCAAGGCAGTATAAATACAGACAACTATACACATAGGATGAGCAATGTAATAGCCTAGTCTTTCCAATCCCATGGTAGCAGCATTAAGCACCCCATCTCTCTGCTCAGAACATTTAGAAATACTGATATTAAAATTATCACACTGGGCTGAGTGCAGTGGCTCATGCCTGTAATCCCAACATTTTGGAAAACTGAGGCAAGAGGATGGCTTGAGGCCAGGAGTTTGAGACCAGCCTGGGCAACATAGTGAGATGCCATCTCTACAAAAAAAGTTTTAAAAAATTAGCTGGGCATGGTGGCATGTGCCTGTAGTCCTAACTATTCAGGATGCTGGGGCGGGAGAATCGTTTGAGCCCAGTAGTTAGAGGCTGCAGTGAGCTATGATTGCACTACTGCACTTCAGCCTGTGTGACAGAGCAAGACCTTGTCTCTTAAATAAGTAAATAAATAAATACAATTATCACACTGTATTATATTCTAGATCCAGGTTTAACTTGTTGTCTACGATCCTCAATTAGGCTGTGAGTTCCTTGAAGGAAAAGACTCTCATTTGATTTCTCTCTCTATCTCCAATTCTTAAAAAAGGGGTTAGTAAGAAATAAATGCTTAATAAATGTTTGCTGAGTGAATATAATAGAAAAGATGTGTACACATGAACAATGAAATAAAAAATATTAGAGGTCCATTCCAAGACGGCCGATTAAGAACAGCTCTGGTCTATAGCTCCCAGCGTGATCAACACAGAAGATGGGTGATTTCTGCATTTCCAACTGAGGTACCTGGTTCATCTCAACGGGACTGGTTGGACAGTGGATCCAGCCCACGGAGGGTAAGCCAAAGCAGGGCAGGGCATCACCTCACCCCAGAAGCACGAGGGATTGGGGGATTTCCCTTTCCTAGCCAAGAGAAGCTGTGACAGACTGTACTTGAAAAGTGGTACACTCCTGCTCAAATACTGCGCTTTTCCAACCCTCTTAGCAAATGGCACACAGGGAGATTATATCCTGTGCCTGGCTCAGTGGGTCCCACACCCACGGGGCCTTGCTCACTGCTAGTGCAGCAGTCTGGGATCAACCCGCAAGGCAGCAGCCCGACAGGGGGAGGGGCATCTGCCATTGCTGAGGCTTGAGTGGGTAAATAAAGCAACTGGGAAGCTCGAATTGGGTGGAGCCCACTGCAGCGCTGCTGCAAGGCTTGCTGCCTCTATAGACTCCACCTCTGGCGGCAGGGCATAGCTGAACAAAAGGCAGCTGAAACTACTGTAGACTTAAACATCCCTGTCTGACAGCTCTGAAGAGAGCAGTGGTTATCCCAGCACGGCATTTGAGCTCTGAGAACGGACAGACTGCCTCCTCAAGTGGGTCCCTGACCCCCATGTAGCCTAACTGGGAAACACCTCCCAGTAGGGGCTGACTGACACCTCATACAGGTGGGTGACCCTCTGGGACAAAGCTTCCAGAGGAAGGATCAGACAGCAGTATTTTCTGTTCTGCAATATTTGCTGTTCTGCAGTCTCCCCACTGGTGATACCCAGGCAAACAGGGTCTGGAGTGGACCTCCAGCAAACTCCAACAGACCTGCAGCTGAGGGACCTGACTGTTAAAAGGAAAACTAACAAACAGAAAGGAATAGCATCAACATCAACAAAAGGACATCCACACCAAAACCCCATCTGTAGGTTACCAACATCAAAGACCAAAGGTAGATAAAACCACAAAGATGGGAAGAAACCAGAGCAGAAAAGCTTAAAATTCTAAACACCAGAGCATCTCTTCTCCTCCAAAGGATCACAGCTCTTTGTCAGCAACAGAACAAAGCTAGATGGAGAATGACTTTGACGAGTTGACAGAAGTAGGCTTCAGAAGGTCGGTAATAACAAACTTCTCCGAGCTAAAGGAGGATGTTTGAACCCATTGCAAGGAAGCTAAAAAACTTGAAAAAAGATTAGACGAATGGCTAACTAGAATAAACAGTGTAGAGAAGACCTTAAATGACCTGATGGAACTGGAAACCATAGCACAAGAACTACGTGGTGCATGCACAAGCTTCAATAGCTGATTTGATCAAGTAGAAGAAAGGGTATCAGTGATTGAAGATCAAATTAATGAAATAAAGCTAGAAGAGAAGTTTAGAGAAAAAAAGAGTAAAAAGAAATGAACAAAGCCTCCAAGAAATATGGAACTATATGAAAAGACCAAATCTACATTTGATTAGTGTACCTGAAAGTGATGGGAAGAATGAAACCAAGTTGGAAAACACTCTTTGGGATATTATCCAAGAGGATTTCCCCAACCTAGCAAGGCAGGCCAACAGTCAAATTGAGAAAATACAGAAAACACCACAAAGATACTCCTCGAGAAGAGCAACCCCAATACGCATAATTGTCAGATTCACCAAAGTTGAAATGAAGGAAAAAATGTTAAGGGCAGCCAGAGAGAAAGGTCGGGTTATCCACAAAGGGAAGCTCATCATGCTAACAGCAGATCTCTTGGCAGAAACTCTACAAGCCAGAAGAGAGTGGGGGCCAATATTCAACATTCTTAAAGAAAAGAATTTTCAACCCAGAATTTCATATTCAGCCAAACTAAGCCTCATAAGTAAAGGAGAAATAAAATCCTTTACAGACAAGAAAATGCTGAGAGCTTTTGTCACCATCAGTTCTGCCTTACAAGAGCTACTGAACGAAGCGCTAAACATGGAAAGGAACAACCAGTACCAGCCACTGCAAAAACATGCCGAATTGTAAAGACCATCGATGCTATGAAGCAACTGCATCAATTAACGGGCAAAATAACCAGCTAACATAATAATGACAGGATCAAATTCACACATAACAATATTAATATTAAATGTAAATGGGCTAAATGCCCCAATAAAAAGACACAGACTGGAAAATTGGATAAAGAGTCAAGACTCATCAGTATGCTGTATTCAGGAGACCCATCCCATGTGCAAAGGCACATATAGGCACAAAATAAAAGGATGGAGGAAGATCTACCAAGCAAATAGAGAAAAAAAAAAAAGCAGGGGTTGCAATCCTAGTCTCTGATAAAACAGACTTTAAACCAACAAAGATCAAAAGAGACAAAGAAGGCCATTACACAATGGTAAAGGGATCAATTCAACCAGAAGAGTTAACTATCCTAAATATATATGCACCCAAAACAGGAGCACCCAGATTCGTAAAGCAAGTCCTTAGAGACCTACAAAGAGACTTAGACTCCCACACAATAATAATGGGAGACTTTAACACCCACTGTCAATATTAAACAGATCAGCGAGACAGAAGGTTAACAAGGATATCCAGGACTTGAACTCAGCTCTGCACCAAGCAGACCTAATAGACATCTACAGAACTCTCCACCCCAAATCAACAGAATACACATTCTTTTCAGCACCACATTGCACTTATTCCAAAATTGAACACATATGGAAGTAAAGCACTCCTCACCAAATGTAAAAGAGCAGAAATCACAACAAACTGTCTCTCAGACCACAGTGCAATCAAATTAGAACTCAGGATTAAGAAACTCACTCAAAACCACACAACTACATGAAAACTGTATAACTTGCTCCTGAATGACTACCGGGTAAATAAAAAAAGGAATGCAGAAATAAAGATATTCTTTGAAACCAGTGAGAACAAAGATACAATGTACTAGAATCTCTGGGACACATTTAAAGCAGTGTGTAGAGGGAAATTTATAGCACTAAATGCCCACAAGCGAAAGCAGGAAAGATCTAAAATGGACACCCTAACATCACAATGAAAATAACTAGAGACGCAAGAGTAAACAAATTCAAAAGCTAGCAGAAGGCAAGAAATAACTAAGATTAGGGCAGAACTGAAGGAGATAGAGACACAAACACAAAAAAACCCTTCAAAAAATCAATGAATCCAGGAGCTGGTTTTTTGAAAAGGTCAACAAAATTGATAGACCGCTAGCAAGACTAATAAAGAAGAAAGGAGAGGAGAATCAAATAGACACAATAAAAAATGATAAAAGGGATATCACCACTGATCCCACAGAAATACAAACTATCATCAGAGAATACTATAAACACCTCTACACAAATAAACTAGAAAATCTAGATGAAATGGATGAATTCCTGGACACATACACCCTCCCAAGACTAAACCAGGAAGAAGTGGAATCTCTGAATAGACATAATAGGCTCTAAAATTGAGGCAATAATTAATAGCCTACCAACAAAAAAAAGTCCAGCAGGTGGACTCACAGTCAAGTTCTACCAGAGGTACAAAGAGGAGCTGGTACCATTCCTTCTGAAACTATTCCAATCAATAGAAAAAGAGGGAATCCTCCTTAACTCATTTTATGAGGCCAGCATCATCCTGATACCAAAGCCTGGCAGAGACACAACAAAAAAAGAGAATTTTAGGCCAATATCCCTGACGAACATCAATGCGAAAATCCTCAATAAAATACTGGCAAACCGAATCCAGCAGCACATCAAAAAGCTTATCCACCACAATCACATTGGTTTCATCCCTGGGATGCAAGGCTGGTTCAACATACACAAATCAATAAACATAATCCATCACATAAACAGAACCAACGACAAAAACCACATGACTATCTCAAAAGATGCAGAAAAGGCCTTTGACAAAATTCAACAGTGCTTCATGCTAAAAACGCTCAATAAAATAGGTAATGATGGAACGTATCTCAAAATAATAAGAGCTATTTATGACAAACCCACAGCCAATATCATACTGAATGGGCAAAAACTTGAAGCATTCCCTTTGAAAACCGGCACAAGACAGGGATGCCCTCTCTCACCACTCCTATTCAACATAGTGTCAGAAGTTCTGGCCAGGGCAATCAGGCAAGAGAAAGAAATAAATGGTATTCAATTAGGAAAAGAGGAAGTCAAATTGTTCCTGTTTGCAGATGACATAATTGTATATTTAGAAAACCCCATCATCTCGCCCCAAATCTCCTTAAGCTGATAAGCAACTTCAGCAAAGAATCAGGATGCAAAATCAATGTGCAAAAGTCACAACCATTCCTATACACCAATAACAGACAGAGAGCCAAATCATGAATGAACTCCCATTCACAATTGCTACAAAGATAATAAAATACCTAGGAATCCAACTTACAAGAGATGTGAAGGACCTCTTCAAGGAGAACTACGAACTACTGCTCAACAAAATAAAAGAGGACACAAACAAATGAAAGAACATTCCATGCTCATGGATAGGAAGAATTAATATCGTGAAAATGGCCATACTGCCCAAAGTAATTTAAAGATTCATTGCCATCCCCATCAAGCTACCAATGACTTTCTTCACAGAATTGGAAAAAAACTACTTTAAAGTTCATATGGAACCAAAAAAGAGCCTGCATTGCCAAGACAATCCTAAGCAAAAAGAACAAAGCTGGAGGCATCACGCTACCTGACTTCAAACTATACTACAAGGCTACAGTAATCAAAACAGCATGGTACTGGTACCAAAACAGAGATATAGACCAATGGAACAGAACAGAGGCCTCAGAAATAACACCACACATCTACAACCATCTGATCTCTGCCAAACCTGACAAAAACAAGAAATGGGGAAAGGATTTCCTATTTAATAAATGGTATTGGAAAAACTGGATAGCCATATGTAGAAAGCTGAAACTGGATCCCTTCCTTACACCTTATACAAAAATTAATTCAAGATGGATTAAAGACTTAAATGTTAGACCTGAAACCATAAAAACCCTAGAAGAAAACCTAGGCAATACCATTCAGGACATAGGCATGGGCAAGGACTTCATGACTAAAATACCAAAAGCAATGGCAACAAAAGCCAAAATAGACAAATGCGCTCTAATCAAACTAAAAAGCTTCTGCACAGCAAAAGGAACTACCATCAGAGTGAAGAGGCAACCTACAGAATGGGAGAAAATTTTCACAATCTACCCATCTGACAGAGGGCTAATATCCAGAATCTACAAATAATTTAAACAAATTTTCAAGAAAAAAACAACCACCCCATCAAAAATTGGGCAAAGGATATTAACAGACACTTCTCAAAAGAAGATATTTATGACACATGAAAAACTGCTCATCATTACTGGTCATCAGAGAAATGCAAATCAAAACCACAATGAGATACCATCTCATACCAGTTAGAATGGTGCTCATTAAAAAGTCGGGAAACAACAGATGCTAGAGAGGATGTGGAGAAATAGGAATGCTTTTACACTGTTGGTGGGAGTGTAAATTAGTTCAACCATCGTGAAAGACAGTGTGGCAATTCCTCAAGGATCTAGAACTAGAAACACCATTTGACCCAGCGATCCCATTACTGGGTATACACCCAAAGGATTATAAATCATGCAACTATAAAGAAACATGCACACATGTTTATTGCGGCACTATTCACAATAGCAAAAACTTAGAACCAACTGAAATGTCCATCAATGATAGACTGGATTAAGAAAATGTGGCACATATACACCATGGAATACTATGCAGTCATAAAAAATGATGAGTTCACGTCCTTTGCAGGGATATGGATGAAGCTGGAAACCATCATTCTGTGCAAAGTATCACAAGGACAGAAAACCAAACACTGCATGTTCTCACTCATAGGTGGGAATTGAACAATGAGAACACTTGGACACAGGGAGGGGAACATCACACACTAGGGCCTGTAGGGGTATGGGGGGCTGGGGGAGGGATAGCATTAGGAGAAATACCCAATGTAAATGACGAGTTAATGGGTGCAGCAAACCAACATGGCACATGTTTACCTATGTAACAAACCTATACGTTGTGCACATGTACCCTAGAACTTAGTATTTTATATATATATTGTAAAAATGTGCAAAAAATTGATGTAATATTCACCACAAAATGGCTAAAATCAAGCACAGTTATAGCTCAGAAAGGAGAGACCACATCTAGGCAGTTAAAGGCAATAGAACAGAATGGTTAAATCCCTAAACTTTGCAGTTGGACAGCCTTAGTTTTGAGCCCTAATTCTGCCACTCATGAGCTTATGTGATCTCGGGATATAACCTCTTTAAACCATGGTTTTGTTATCAGTGAAATGGGGATAATATTAGTTGGAAAAATGAAATGAGATATTGCATATAAAGTGTCAGCTACCCATTATGAGTTTGTAGAGTTTGTAGAGTTTGTAAGTCTCATCATATCATTGTCATTGTCGTCATCATCATCATCATCATCAAAGGCTTTGTGATGAAGGCACTCACTATCTGGATGCGCAGACATACGAAAGAAGACTGAACAACTGGAAGTTATGAAGATAGGTACTGCAGGTGTTAGAAAGATTCACGGCAAAACAGGGAAGGCAAGTGGCACTAGTTAATGGAAACATTGGGTAGTTCCAGGAAAGTAATGGGAAAAAACATTGGGAAATTAGACTTAAATGCCAGACTCGGAAATTTAGTCTTTATTCTGCAGGCAATACTCAGGCTTTACAGGATTCTAAACATGGAAGTGACTGGTTCACAGCCAGCTGTAGCAGGAATACTCTGGATGTTGGTGCAGGATGGACTCGGGAGGGTGAGCGCAAATGAAAGCAGATAGCCACTTACGGAGCTTTTCCAATGCTTCCAGTGAGAAGTTGAGGCCCCTCTCTGGGATGGTGGTATAGGACAGGAAAAGAGGGAATGAGCAGGTGGGACACTGGGAAGAAAGAACTGGCAGAACTGTATCTAGCTGAATGTGAGAGACAAAGTGAAGAGGCAGAGTCAAAGAGAGTTTTGAAGGCTTAGAACTAGATGGCCAGGCATGGTACTACTATTCTAACAGAAATAAAGCACAGGGAGCCTAGTTTTAATGGGGAAGATAAATTTGCTTTTAGTTATGCTAAGTTTGAGGTGCAGTGAGACATCCAGGTAATAAGTGATAACCAAGAAACACTAGGAAATGTGATCTTAGAACTCAGACATACTTACTTAGAAGACATCTGCAGGCTGGGCGCGGTGGCTCAAGCCTGTAATCCCAGCACTTTGGGAGGCCGAGGCGGGCGGATCACAAGGTCAGGAGATCGAGACCACAGTGAAACCCCGTCTCTACTAAAAATACAAAAAAAATTAGCCGGGCGCGGTGGCGGGCGCCTGTAGTCCCAGCTACTCAGGAGGCTGAGGCAGGAGAATGGCAGGAACCCGGGAGGCGGAGCTTGCAGTGAGCCAAGATCGCGCCACTGCACTCCAGCCTGGGCAACAGCGTGAGACTCCGTATCAAAAAAAAAAAAAAAAAAAAAAAAAAAAAAAAAAAAAAGAAGACATCTGCAAAGAGGTAGTAGCTAAAAGTATACAGTTGGATCAACTGTCTTTGGGTAAGAGTATTAACTCAAAAGGATCAGGGACTCTTAGAAAACACCTCCCACACCTAGGGGAGTGGAAGAGAAGCCTGTGAGCAAGGAGGAGGAGAAGGGAGAGAGAGTAGAGGACACCACACCATCAGAGAGGCCAAAAGTGGAGCAAGTTTTATGGAGGATAGGAGTACTCAGAGGAATTATGAGCTGCAGAGAGGTCAAAAAGAAAGAACCGAGAATGGACCACTGGATTTGGCCATTAGGAAATCATTGATGATTTATGAGAGAATGTGTGAAAGAAAAAGCTAGATTCCAGATGTAAAGCAATGAAATGGTGTAGGGGGAAAAGGAGGCACTGAGAATACATTATTAGTTCCAGAAGTTCAGAAATGAAAGGACAGAGATAAGGGGGAGGCTCAAGGTGAGACCAGAATTGCTCTTACCCAGATAAATGACCACTCACCAGTGTTTATTCAGAGATATTTATTTGTCTATACTCTAATAGAAGGCAGTATTTGTGGGAGGATTCCAGAGGAGGGACTTTGGGACAAACTAGACTGAAAGGCAGGCTACAGCCATTCTAGGTTATAGAACATGTTATCTGTATGTGTACAGCAGCATCTGTTTTAGCAGACAGAAGTCATTTATCATGCATCAACAGACTGAGAGAGAGGGGAACAAGAAACTCTCCTTCTCCACTTAGGAAAACAAAGCTTGATCCAGTCTTTGAAAAGTATTTAAAAGCTTTGAAAAAGTATGTCAGCAAGGAAGGAATGCTAAGAAAAACAAATGTCCATTGTCTTCCTTTCCACTACTTTTCCACCTAAATGTATTTTAGAAAATTGCCCAGGTGCATGATTAGAACACTCTAATATCACTATTAACACCGTCCAGGTTAATGGGACTTATATCTGCAGTGTTTTTCATTTCATAAAAAGCTCTCATGATCTCTTTTATCCTCACAGAATCCCCATGAGGTATTACCTTTCTCTATTTTACAAGGGAAGAAACTGAGGATCAGAAAGAATTAAGTGATTTTCCCCAAATTACCCAGCCAGGAAAATGATAGAGCCCTGTACCCCTCGTTCTTTTCAGTGTATGCTTTCAAGTAATATGGTCTTCACAGTATGGCTCTCTGGCTATGGCATGACAAACCAAGGTGTACCAGGACTCTCATCTCTCTGGTTTTGGAGGCTCTATAATTTTTTATCAATATAGCCTAAAATGGCATTAACTTTGAGGCACTTTTACCCAGTCTTGTTTTTGACTAAACAGCATCCAGTACATGGCCTGAGCTAGTTTTTCCTGTGCTCCCTTTTCACGCCCATCTTAAAGGGCCCTAGGGCAGAAGTTTCAGCAATCTGTTTCCTTCCCTCCTACATTTGCCCAGTTCAGTCAGGCCTCTGAAATGCATGACCAAGTTCTTGATACTTACAGCTGCTCCAGACGATCAGGAGGCAGGAAAGCAACTCTCTCCCTCAATACCTAGTTTGTTCTAGTAGGAAGAGGGCCAGGCCGGGCTTGGTAGCTTCATACCTGTAATCCTAGCACTTTGGCAGGCAAAGGCAGGGGTATTGCTTGAGCCCAGGAGTTCGAGACCAGCCTGGGCAATGTGTCAAAACCCTATCTCTACAAAAAAGTACAAAAAATTAGCCAGGCATGGTGGTATATGCCTGTAGTCCCAGCTACTCGGGAGACTGAGGTGGGAGGATCACCTGAGCCCAGGGAGGTAGAACCTGCAGTGAACTGTGATTGTGCCACTGCACTCCAGCCTGGGCAACACAGTGAGACCCCATTTCCAAAAAAAAAAAAAAAAAAAAGAAAAAGAAAAAAGAAGGAATTAGGGGGAATTGGAGGCTGAAGGCCCAGCTTCTGGTGCAAACTACCAGTCTCCCTCTGTGATCTTAGTTATGTCACTCAATGCACTGAGCATCACTTTCTTGATCAGAAAAAATGAGGACAATAATAGCTATGTTATAAGTCTGCTTCAAGGATCCAGTGAAACACTTGCTGGGTTTAATTTTCTGCTACAGCCATCTTGAAATTCTTAACAATTTTTGAAGGAGAAGCCCTGTGTTTTCATTTTGCACTGGGCGCCCCCAAAATTATATGGGTGGTTTTACCTGCATGCCCTTGGCCAAGTTACTTCACCTCCATAATCTATAATTAATTGAAACGAATTGAATTGTTAGGAAATCAATTGTTAGGACAATTCTCAATCCTTCCTCTACTTTAGCAAAGTTTGACACAGTGGATTAGTCCCTCCTCTTTGAAACAGTCTTTCCTCTTGGCTTCCAAGACACTACATTTTTCCAGTTTTCCTCTGTCTCACTGGCTGCTCCTTTGCTGTTTTCTCCCTAACCTGTTAGCACATCCAAAATGAAACTCTTGATCATCTCCTCCAAGCCTGCTTCTCCCAATCTTCCTCACCTGTGAACGCTAACTCCATCCTTCCAGTTGTTCACAACAAATCTTTATCTTGATTCTTTATGTCTCACCCCATATACAAGTTATAAGTTAATCCAGAATCTGACCATGGCTTCACCACTGCCATCATCCAAACCTTAATCATCTCGCATCTGGATCATTGCAATACCATTCTGATTGTTCTTGCTTCCTCTGCCCCTGTCCCACACAGTAGCCAGAATAATTCTTTAAACACATAAGTCAGATAGTATCACTCCTCTGTCCAAAACCATGCCATGACTATCCATCTCACTCAGAGTAGAAATCCTACAAGGGGGAATAATAGGCTTTCTCTCTGATCCCACCTCCTTAACGCTCCCCTCCTTGGGCCATTTGCTGGTGCCCCTATACCTGGAATGCCCTCACAGATATCAGCATGCCATGTCTGGCCCCTCACCTCCTTCAGTTGTGTTCACCTGTCATCCTATCAGTCGAGCCTTCTCTGACTATACTATTTAAAATAGCAGCCACCATCAACCTCCTTTTCCTTATCCTATTATGCCCAGCGCAGTTTTCTCCAAAGCAATCATCACCATCTGATACATTATATATTTTATTTATTTCCTTATTGTTTATCTCTCCCCATTAAAATGTAGACTTCATAAAGGCAGGGACTTTGTTGTTCAATTATTCTATCTCTAGCCCATAAGACAGTGCTGGGCACAGAATGAATGACAGGAGAAAGAGCTCTGGCACAGATGATGATATTGCTGCTATTAAGTCACAGCAGCCTCAAGCCCTGAGTGTATAAAGTACTGTCCCAGGCTGCATGTTCATGAAGCAGGGAGTGAGGGCGATTATGGGGACTACAGTGAGCCAAGCCTCCCACCAGCTCATACTGTGGAGACAGAAAAGTGAATCAGAAGCTGTATCTGCTCTCTAAGGGTTTGTGGCCTAGAGAGAGGTTTATGTATACATGCAAATAACTCTAGAACAAGTCAGCATTTGTCAAAAAACATGTGGACTTTAATGCCTAACACACATTCTGGAAATTCTAGTTAGAGAATTCTAACTAAATTTCTAATTAGAATTTTCTACAGAGAGAAGGGTCCATGAACTATGGTTTGTAAACTTACTGTAGGCTATTTCTGTCTCAAATTCCCGCTCTGGCCTGTTTATCATGCCAGAGACACCTTGCCTGACTTCCAATCTAGTTTGCTCCAAAGTATCTCTCCACTGGCCTCCTCCACCCAATATTACCTTCAATTTACTGTTAACTTGAAACCCCACCCTCTTACAGACCCTCCACACTCTGCTTCTAGATACAGGGAACACGGTGCAGGGGTGGAATTGACTTAGGTAGGTTGTAACAGGACATAAAGAGTATTATTTCCTTGCAATACAAATGTACACACTTTCTCCTCTATGAGCCTACAGGGCACAGGGCTCAGGCACTGCACCATCCATCTCTATAGCCTCACAGCCTTACTCAGTACGTAGCACAAGAGGGGGCATTAAGTAAAATTTGCTGAATTGTTGAACTGGGTGTTACAAGCTCTTAGTAAGGATAATTTTATTCAAGAAGTACCTCTGCATCCACTGGAGGTGTCCCAGAGGGATTCTATAATGTTATTTTATTAAACTAACCTAATGTAAGAAACAACCTAACTAATAAGAATTAAAACATATCAAATAAAGGAATCAATATTTTAAAAAATACTATTTTGTAATTTTTAAAATTAGTTTGAGTTCTTTAAACCCCATATCTGAAAATCCAAATTTTCAAGAGATAAATTACACAGAATGTCTGCTGTTCCGTGCAGGATTACTTTGAGTAGGGGCTCCCTGAAGTTACCTGAATTTTTAGGTACAGAGATTTACTTAAGAGAAAGACTGGGGAACTGAGAGAGGTAAAAAGCTAAATATTAGGATTTAGTAATTAAAAACCAAGTTAAGTTTTAGTGGCAGATACTTGGGTGTTTGTTACGTCGTTCTTGATACCCTTTAGTGTGTTTGACAGCTTGTTTCTCTAATATGTTTACATGACACACACATTTTTATACCAAGGAAAGATCAAGCACACAAAATGATGACCCATCTCCTAACCTGTAAGAGATGCTGCTGGCAATAAGTAATAAAATACTGAGTATAGGCAACTCTCCTCCTTGGTTCTCAGTTTCTTTGTATATAAAATAGGCAGGGACTAGATGATTTTGGGCTCTTCCAGTTCTAATGCCTTAAGACTCCATGGAAGTAGTGGGCATCTATTCACTTTACAAAGGTCTTTCTTTATAAAGAATCCTCTTCAGACTTACTTTCTTTAGTGCATTTAAACTATGACTTGCTTTACCAAAATCTGGTTATTGTATTTTTATTGGTAGCTAACATTTATTGACCAAGTTCGATATGTTAGGCACACATAAAATGCCTCATATGGATTACTGGTCTTAATCATCCTAGTAACTTTATGAGGTAGATACCAATATTGTCCCCATGTTATGGATAGATAAATTGACTCCAAGGCTATCTAACTTGCCTCAGGTCACTGAATTAGGGAATGCCAATACTGGAATTCAAACTCACTTCAATTCAATCTGAATCCAGAACACATATATTAACCCTGCATCTCCCAGACTGGCTTCCTTTATCAGGAGGTGCTCAGGGTTTCTTCCTTAGTTGAACCATAGTAGTCTGTGGCTCCTTTTCTTCGCAAATGGGGTGACTGCTTGGAGGCAGGATGGTTCCTTTGATGATTTCAACTTAATTTCTGGGATATAATGTGGTGATATTTTCATTAAGAAATAATCTTTCACCTTCCCCTACATGAGTAACAATGGATTTCACTAGTTATCTTGAGTCACTTGTGAATGATTCGGTGAGCAAAAAGGCGTACAAAATTGCTGTGAATTTCTAATTTGGTTATTTATGTCTATTTCTTGTCTAACAGCATACACAGCAAAACTGTACATTATTTTGCAACAGATTAAGGTGAAAAAAGCCACATACAGAAAACCATGTAAGATTAATATATATCACACTTTCTAAAAATTTTCACATCCATTATTTTCACTTTAACAAGAACCATATGAAGCAGGCAAGAATTATTTACCCATTTTGCAAATGCAGAAAGAGAGCCATAGAAAAGGGAGGTGACTTGCCCTGGGCCACTGAGCTGGTTAGAGTCTAGATTGTGTTCTTTCTACACCAGGCCACTTCCATCTGTAAAAAGGAACATCGGATCCAGACACTTCCTGGCAGATAGAACCGAAAGAGTGCTGACTGGAGGTTGTGCCATGCCAGGCTGTGGCCAGAGAGTTTCCCTGTATAAATAGCAAGCTATGCTAGAGGTTGCTAGCACCAGCCATTTCCCCTACTCACACCTGTGCAGTGTGATAAAGAAAGTAGAATTAGCCTGCAGTTGTGGTCCAACCAGATAAAACTTTTAGGCGGGAAGTCAAGTGACAGGCAAACTTGTGTGTGTGGTTTTTTTTTTTTTTTTTAAGTGTTAGTTGTTTTTGATATTTTTAAAAAGGATCTAGGCTGCTTGTGGAAGTCAGACCAAAATAGCAGGAAGGTATTGCAGCAAGATGGATTTGGGAAAGGACCAATCTCATTTGAAGCACCATCAGACACTTGATCCTCACCAAGAAGAGAACCATTCTCCAGGTAATGAAAAATACCTTAAGAGCTGGTGGCTGTTGAAAAGAATTCAGGGTATGATAATTTTCTCTTTTCAATGGATCTGGCCAAAAAAAAAAAAAAAAAGGAAATATACTTAAATGAAAGCTAATGAAACTACCCAATAGTTTCATCGGGTAGTTCATCCAATAATTTCATTAGATGGTTGTGGTAAAACTATGGTAGCACAAATTTCGTCTAACTTTTGGAAAGAGATCTGGCAATAAGCGGTGAGAGCTATAATACTGCTTATTCTTTTGACTCACTAATCTCAGCCCTTGGATCGATCCTAAAGCAGCATTTCTCAAAATGTTTTGTGGAACCTTAGTCCTTGAGATACCCTAAGACATTGTTTAAAATTTTTTTTTGCTACATGGATCTCTTTGGCATTCTGATGAACCCAGAGACTCCTTCTTTGAAGAGAAGTTTTAAAGGCATAAAATTAAACATATAAGATTCCAAAGGAAATAATTATATTAAGATACAAATACCAAAATAAAAAATTGTGATATAGTAATATATATGATTATTTATAGATTACAATATCCAGTGGTGGGTCTAATAATAGTATCAAGTCAAATCATAGCCTGTAGGTAATATTTTAAGGTATCTGCAACAAGTATAATGTGATATAAAAATGTGTGATTTCTTTACAGGGACAAAGTCACATGCTGAGGGGGAGGGAGAGCATCAGGAAGAATAGATAATGGATGCTGGGCTTAATACCTAGGTGATGGGATGATCTGTGCAGCAAACCACCATGGCACATGTATACCTATGTAGCAAACCTGCATATCCTGCACATATACCCCTAAACTTAAAATAAAAGTTGAAAAAAAGTCATATACTGCCAAAACTACTGTGGTTTGTTACCTACATTCATAATTGAAGGAACTGTCAATTTTAATTAGAGGTTAGTAAAAATAAAGGTAGAATTTTTCACTATAAATAACCCTTATCCCAAGAACAAGAGGAACCATTGTTCAAGGGGCATGCTCTATTCTTTAGAGGTCCCAGTGTGGATTTGTATCACTTCACAGGCTCTAGGAAGCTCTACATCAAAGACTCATTAGTTTTTCTCAACCTTAGATGGCAGCAAAAACTTTTTTGATCAAACTCTTAATTTTCCAAAGAACTTGAAGAAACACCATTCTAAGGAAGAAATCCAAAAGAAAACCTATATGCAATGAATATGCTTATTATAATTTGATATACAAGGCAAAGATAACTAGCAACAACCTAAATGCTCAATCCAAGAGGAATGATTGGGTAAATGAGAGTACATTAACCAGACTATGTATCATATTGTCATTAAAATTATCATTATGAAGACTACATCATGGAAAATAGTTCTAATATAATGCTAGGTTAATAAAAGGATAAAAGTGTGCTATGCTATTCTTACAACTTTGTGTAATATAAGCACTGGATAGAAGTGAGGAATAAAAGGAAAACACATTATCATGTTAAAGACAGCAAAATATGGCTGCTTTTTTCATTATTTGTACAATATATAAAATTATTTTGAAGAAATTAATAGGTTGGTAGCACACTTACATACAAATACTATGTATGAGTAGGTCTCTGACCTTTTCATTCAAAAACATTTGCTGAATGTCTGCTTCCAGGCTTTTTCTGGAGATACAAGGACAAATGAGATGCAGTCCTTGTCCTCAAAAAGCTAGGAGAAAAACCTAGCATAGAGATTCTGCCACTTGGCTACAGGACTTTTGCTGATAAACACCATGGTTCATCACTTTCTCTAATAACTTTCATTTTATTACAGAAGTCATTGGAACCTGGAGTTTGAGAAACAGAGAACGACTTAGAAAAAGAAAAGCTGAAGTGCAAGAAAAGGAAACGTCACAATGGCTATTTGGGTATGGTAGCACCACAAGAGAAAGGGAACTGATATATTTATTGAGGATGTTATGCATCAAGTAGTGCTGTGCACTTTACACACTGTATTTTATCTTTCCAACAATCCTGTAAATCACGCATGGTTGTCCCTATTTTACAGAAAAACAGAGACTAAGCCTCCAGTGAGTTAAATCTCTTGCCGAAAGTCACACACACAGCTGGTAACATGGTGGGAACATAATTTTTTCCCTGGTCTCTTTTAATTAAAGCACTGAGCAACCAAATTATATTGTAGAGAAGCTTGGCGTTTAGCTCCTATGGTAATATAAACATAGAAGCACCCTGTTGGGAGTGGGAAGCATCACTGAAGAAGCCTCCAAGATTGTTCTCCAAGCTTTCTGTTAGCTAAATATTTACTGAATGAGTGTGATTAACTCTCCATGGAGTGAGCCAAAACATTCCCTGTAAATGAGTGACAAAGAGTTTAGATAACCTGTATGTTCACCTGTATGTAAATGCAGGAAAGGGGTACAAGAACATGATTGTAAATTAGGCGGCATCTAATTGCATCCATTTCAAATATGATTGTGACAACTGGGGACTTGCTTGCTTGGAAGGGGAGCCCAAAGAGCCAAAAGTGCAGCATCCATCTAAGCCAAAGTGTCTCCACCTTGGCATTGCTGACACTGGGGGCAGGAGAACTTCTTGTTGTGTCGGGGGCTGTCTTGTGCACTGCAGATGTTTTGTAGCATTTTCTGGCCTCTAGATGCCAATAGCACCTTCCACCCCAGCTGTGACAACAAAATGTCTCCAAACATTGTCAAATGTCTCCTGGGGTGGGGTTGCCGGGAGACAGGAAAAATCACCCTCAGTTGAGAACCACTAATTTAAGCAAAGCACTTTTCCTAATGAAGGGCATTTTCTAAACCCCTAAACCTCACTATGGAGCACTGTCTGTTCTGCTACAACAGATGTTTCTATAACACCAAGTTCACATATGATAGATAAATAGGAGAACGATGTCAGTATAATGTGGGAGCTGTGTCGGTTCATGATTTTTTCCTAGTCAAAAGAAGCCAGAATAGTGGGAAGAGAATTAAAGCCTTCAGTTGGAAAGAAAAAGCCTTCAGCCTGGCTGTTGTATAGGCAGGATTCTTTTCAGCCGGCATGCAGGGTTCCTTCCCCAGATAGGCACAACACCAGCCTTGCGCAGTTCTCCACCAAGTGGCAGCTTGCACTTCTCTCCTGTGCCCAACTTAATGGCAACCCCGCTGGCTCAGAGCTCAGGTCTCAGCAGCTTTAAGCCTGCAATTACACTATATTTGTATTTACTATCCCCTGAGGCAGCCTCCAGCCACAGTAAACTACTTGTCTGGACCAAGCAAGTTCTCTCTCCTGGTACCAATTATTGTTTTAGTTAGCGTTAAAATGTTGCAAAAGCTTTGAATCATTTGTCCCAAGCCTATTTGCCCCACCTTCACAACCACTGTAACTTTATAGAGGATGATTTTGCAGAAAGTGAGGATTTTTAGGAACAGGTGTATTATTTTACAGTAGAAATATTTGTACTAGGGTCCTGTGGCAGGTCTATTGAAGATTATCCAATTAGCTCCCAAATTCCATACCCACTAAGCAATCTTCCAATCATTATCTGGCTTCCCAAGTACCTACCTACAGAGACAGTGCATTTGTTTGCAAGCCCAGAGCCCAGGTACTCTCCTCTCCTCCCCTCCCTTCCTCTCTCTTCCCCTGCCCCCACCCCCTCCCCCTCCTCTCCCCATCCCCACCCCTCAGCCATCCTCTCCTCTCCCCTCCCCTCCCCTTTCCTTTTCTTTTTTCTCTCTCTTTTATTCATTCATTCATTCGTTTTGAGACAGAGTCTCACTCTGCTGCCCAGGCTGGAGTACAGTGGAGAGATCTCGGCTCACTGCAACCTCTGTCTCCCTGGTTCAAGTGATTCTCGTGCCTCAGCCTCCCAAGTAGCTGGGAATACAGGCACCGGCCACCATGCCCAGCTAGTTTTTGTATTTTTAGTAGAGCTGGGGTTTCACCATGATGGCTAGGCTGGTCTGGAACTCCTGGCCTCAAGTGATTCGCCCACCTTGGCCTCCCAAAGTGCTGGGATTTCAGGCATGAGTCACTGTGCCTGGCCAGCCCAGGTATTTTCTACTATGTGACTTTGTATTTCTGTTCATTTAAAAATTGGTCTTTAGGTTTATATGTAAGTCTCCTTAAATCTGCTTGATGAGCTCTGCCCCTGATAAATGGAAGTAGTCTCAGTGTGCTAACAGAGTCAGGTTTCTGGGCTTGCTGGGCTGAGGGTATTCACTCAAATGGATAACACCTTGGTGAGCCTCTTGGCAGCTGGCTGGACTTGCTCTGGTGATACATCTCTATAATGCTGAGGCCTGCGCCCTCTTTTCTCACTACAACATACCATACAGTGCAATTTTATTAGTTTCAGAGAGAGGCAGCAGAGCGCATGGTTATGAGCCAGGCTGTTAAAGCCACAATGACTAGATTTGTAGCCTGGTTCCCCTACTTCGTAGCCAGAACCCTTGGAAATATTATGGAAAAGAAAGAATTCTCATTATAAATTAATAGATTGGCACTCTGGTTTATACACTAGTCTCTTTGCATTTAGTCTGTGTGTGTTACTTCACTACCCCTGAGTAAACTCATACTCAGGGTTTCTAGACCTGCGATCCAGGCACGGCTCATCTGTGCAGCCTGCAGGTGGATAATGTATATGGCTTGATTATCAAATACAAGTGTTGGGCAAGTTACTCAACATCTCTGTGTTTCAGTTTTGTCATTTGCAAAGTGAAAATAATACTATCTACTTCATAGACTGATGTGAAGATTATATGAGATAACAAAATAACTAAATTATTTAAACAGTGCCTGACATACACAAGCACTATAAGAGTTTCCTATATTCATATTAGAGTCCTAATTTATATTTGAATAATTAATTCATGTAAGTAATTATATCCAATTCTTATAACCACCACATGAAATTGGGCAGATATTATTTACCTTATTTCACCTACAAGGAAACCAAGGCATGTAGAGGTTAAGTGACTTGCCTACAATCATGAGAGACTACAGACTAAAGTTTAGGCCACATAGGTATTTTTTGTATTTTTTGAAAAACTACCAGGGAAGACATGGACTATTATATTACTCAGATCTCCTCACATAGATACCTAAATAATGAATTATTTCACATTTAATATCTAGGAAAAAATATGTGTTTCCTAAGGAATTTGGGTATACTATTAATATCTTTTTCAAAACATTTATAAGAATTTTATAATTTATCTTGTCACCTTGGTTACTTGTAGTAATAGTTCAAAATGCTGAGGTGCCATAACCGTCATCTTTAGATTTCCTTTTTATTTATTTTATTTATTTATTTATTTTTTTGAGATGGAGTCTTGCTCTGTCGCCCAGGCTGGAGTGCAATGGTGAGATTTTGACTCACTGCAAGCTCCATGTCCCAGGTTCACGCCATTCTCCTGCCTCAGCCTCCCGAGTAGCTGGGACTACAGGCGCCCGCCACCACGCCCGGCTAATTTTTTGTATTTTTAGTAGAGGCGGGGTTTCACCGTGTTAGCCAGGATGGTCTCGATCTCATGACCTCGTGATCTGCCCACCTTGGCCTCCCAAAGTGCTGGGATTACAGGTGTGAGCTACTGCGCCCGGCCTTTTTTGTTTTTGTTTTTGAGATGGAGTCTCACTCTGTCACCCAGGCTGGAGCACAGTGGCACAGTCTCAGCTCACTGCAACCTCCACCTCCTGGTTTCAAGCGATCCTCTTTCCTCAGCCTCTCAAGTAGCTAGGATTACACATGCGTATCACCATGCCTGGCTAATTTTTGTACTTTTAGTAGAGACGGGGTTTCACTATGTTGGCCAGGCTGGTCTTGAACTCCTGACCTCGTGATCCACCCGCCTTGGTCTCCCAAAGTGCTGGGATTAAGGCGTGAGCCACCATGCCTGACCTAGATTTCCTTTTTTAAATATAATTTTCAATATTATTTTAGACTGTTCTGTTACATCTGTACCTTTTTTTTCTTTTTTCTATAGCCTCATATTAGAAGTGAACATATATGCTTTTTTGATATTGACTTCAAACTGTGTTTGGTGAGGTAATCTTTTAAAAACACTTATTTACAATGGAAATTTCAAATATATACAAAAAAATGGAACAGGGCATACTTTTTTTAAATATGCAAGGAACGATGGGCACTATAAAGATATAAAAAAAACTCTGGTTTTTATCTCCAAAGAATGTCTAAAATGTTTACTAAAAGAAATACAGTTTCTTCAGAAATAACTACAGTATGAGGCAGCCTGCATTCCTAGTCTTTAGCATGGTACTCACAGTAAGTCCTATAGGAGAGCTAAGCTGGGAGAACATTTTAGTCCTGTAGTCTGTTAGAGAAGGCTCCATAGAGCGGGTAGCATGAAACAGAATTTCAGTAGATTAAGAAAAATGATGAAATGCTTATTTATAGTACTTTCCCCAGCCCCCAGCCCATCTGTATTAGCCATCTGTATTTGGTTATATTTGCAGTGCCTAACAATTTGTCACTGGCTGCAATTTCCATGCATATCCTTTCATCTTCTAGATCTTTAATTTGTTAATTAGGATTAAGTATAATATGGCCACTCATGCCTATCTACCAGGTTTCTTAACTTCAAGAAGTGTTTTTGCAGCCTTTGACCCACTTACAATATCTCTCATTTGAGAGATATTGTAGCAACTTAGAATTCTTTACACAAAACAATGTATTTGATAATCAAGCAATATATAGCCTCCACCTGCAGCCTGCACAGATGAGGAGCCGTGCCTGGATTGCAGGTCTAGAAACTTGGTTTGTATGAGTTTACTCAGGCGTAGGGAAGCAACACACATAGACTAAACGCAAAGAGACTAGTGTATAAACCAGAATGCCACTCTATTAATTTGTAATGGGAATTATTTATTTTCCATAACCAAACTTTAAGAATATGCTGTAACACACACACACAAACGCGCGTTCATACACACGCGCGCATCCACTACCCTCACCAAGAAGGCTCCTGGTAAGGAAGGTATCAATGCCAAGAGGTCCTGGAGAAACATTCCCTCTCCTAAGAACTGAGAACACCTAGAGCTGCTCCTTCATTTTACAAACAAGGAGACTGAGGCCCAGAGAGATTAAGTGATGAGTTCATGATCCTTGTGCAATGAGGCAGTAGAGGACCTGGCACTGTTATTACAAGCATTTATTTGAATTCTGTAGCACCATTGCTGACACTAATTCTGTTCTTTCTGCAGAGAACAGAAAAAACGCAAGCAGCAGAGAACAGGAAAAGGAAATCAAAGAGGCAGAAAGAGACAACAAAATACACAATTGAAGGTGGAGCCTCAGTCACAGATAGAAAAGGAAATAGTGGAGAAAGTACTGGCACCTACAGAGAAAAAAACTGAGCCACTAGGGAGCATAACCAAAGTATTTCCTTCAGTAGCCTCCCCGCAAAAAGTTGTGCCTGAGGAACACTTTTCTGAAATATGTGAAGAAAGTATTATACATCAGGAGAATTCTTCCAAGTACCAAGAAATAGCAGTACAAAACCATTCTTCTGAAACATGCCAACATGTGGCTGAACCTGAAGACCTCTCTCCTAAAATGTACCAAGAAATATCTGTACTTCAAGACAATTCTTCCAAAATATGCCAAGACATGGTGGAAACTGAAGACAACTCTCCTAATGCATGCCAAGTAATAGCTGTAATTCAAGACCATCCTTTCAAAATGTACCAAGATATGGCTAAACGAGAAGATCTGTCTCCTAAAATGTGCCAAGAAGCTGCTGTACCCAAAGTCCTCCCTTGTCCAACATCTGAAGACACAGCTGATCTGGCAGGATGCTCCCTTCAAGCGTACCCCAAACCAGATGTGCCTAAAGGCTATATTCTTGACACAGACCAAAACCCAGCAGAACCAGAGGAATACAATGAAACAGATCAAGGAAAAGCTGAGGCAGAAGGCTTTTTTCCTAAAACACAAGAAATAGCCGAGCCTAAAGACCTTTCCACAAAAACACACCAAGAATCAGTTGAACCTAAACACCTTCCTCATAAAACACATAAAGAAATTATTGTGCCTAAAGCTCCCTCTCATAAAACAATCCAAGAAACACCTCATTCTGAAGACTATTCAACTGAAATAAACCAAGAAACACCTGGGTCTGAAAAGTATTCACCTGAAACGTATCAAGAAATACCTGGGCTTGAAGAATATTCACCTGAAATATACCAAGAAACACCCCAGCTTGAAGAATATTCACCTGAAATATACCAAGAAACCCCGGGGCCTGAAGACCTCTCTACTAAGACCTATAAAAATAAGGATGTGCCTAAAGAATGCTTTCCAGAACCATACCAAGAAACAGGTGGGCCCCAAGGCCAGGATCCTAAAGCACACCAGGAAGATGCTAAAGATGTTTATACTTTTCCTCAAGGTAAGGGCTGTTTATAGCACCAAGGTAGGTATATCTCCCCCGGAGTAGTGATTTACAACCTTCTCTGACAATCCTGGGTTATTCTCAGTTATGTCAATGGATACTATTAATTTTATTGACTAGTTTTAAGTAAACAATATGTTCATGCAACCAATGTATGTCTTGGCATATTTCAAAGAGTTAAAAAATTAAAATGTAAGCATGTACAGTAGTACTTATTCATACTATTCATCCATTATGAGATGCTATAGTCAGTGAAATGAACCCAGTATAGGGTGAATTATTGCAAAATATTTTAAAAAACAATTAAGTCTACATTAACAAGAAAGCTTGATGAATGAACTTTTTCTAGAAAATTTAATTTGCCTGATAAATGGAAGGCAGGTAAATTCATAGTACAAAGTACCGAGGGAGATACAAAGCTGTAAAACATACAGCTGTATATTTTACAAAGCTGTAAAATACAAAGCTGTTACTAGGGAACTCATTCCTGTAGGATTTCAGGTTTACCGGAAACCGTTTCTATTTCAAGATTTGTTCCTGAAAAACTTTTTTCTAAGTATAGCAATTTGAAAATAATGCAACCGTTCTTTAATTCACTTGCCTCAGAGACATAACTGAGAACTTCACTTCTCTTCGTACAATACTGTAGACAGTGTAAGAAATGGACTGGAGTCTATCAGACCATAGTTATCCCCAGGAAACTGATTTCTAAAGAAATCCCTTCAGTAGTTTATTTGCTCTTTATCCTAAAAAATGAGTGCAACAAAAACATAGGGCTAGCTGGTTTCCAAGTAATACCAGTTTTGAAGAACTACTTTAAAGAAATACATTGCAGTAAAAAGCAGGCATGTGAAGCAGTACGTTCACTGACAGAGTACCCTGCTGGAGAAGCAGCTCTAACCAACACAGCGTCCTGATTCCTAACTGCTTCATTCTAAACCCAGCAAGATCGATATGGTCAATTAATTAATGCTCATTTTATTTTTGGCTTTGTTTGACCAACTAAATGGCAATATCTATTTTTGCTGATTATAAAGTAGTAAGTGTTCATTGTAATAAAGCAATATGTAAGTGAATATCAAGTAAAAGTCTCCTTTAATACCATCTTCTATCTCCAGTTCCCAATGTTAAGGTTGTTCTGTTTCAACAAATGAGACAGTACTCATCCTATTCTGTAACTTGTTTTTGGTTTCATTTACAATATGTATTGGAGCCATCTTTATGATGTCTTTTGTAGCAACTGCATAGTACTATGCTATATGTATGTGCAATAATTTATTCAACCAGTCTCTATGAGGATGAACACTCAGTTTACTGCCAAGTTTTACTATTACAACAATGTTCAATGAACATCATTGGGAATAACATTTATTTAGTTAACACTTATCAGGTACTTTTCTACGTGCCAGACACCATATTATATATTTTATATGGTTTACTTTATTCAATGTCAAAAGCTCTACTGGATAAATAATACTCCCATTTTAAATATAAGGAAATGGAGGCACTGGAGGCTTAAGTTTGTCTGATTATTTCCTTTGAATCAATCCCTAGAAATTGAATTGTTGGGCCAAAGGGTACCCACATTTAAAGTCTGAATATACAGTCAGTCAGACTAGCCTCCAGAAACATGGTAGTGATTCACACAAGACAGGTGCCTTTTCCCCACACCCTTGTCAGCACTGTACATTATGACATTTTAAAAATCCTTGCCTGTCTGCTAGGTTAAAAAATACACTTGATCTTAGCCAAAAGGCCAAGAAGCGATAGGTTAAAAAATAAAACTCACCTAACGGTCTTAATCACCCCCTTTTATAATTAATGTTACTAGACAACTTTTCAGAATTATTATAAATATAATTTTTAAAGAATTGCCTGTTTGAATCCTTGTCCCATTCAACATCTTTGATTTCTATCTTTTTCTGATTAAAAAATCTCTTTAAATAATGGTTTTTACTATGTATATGTTGCAAATATTTTTCCAGTTGTCTTTGATTTGGTTTAACTTTGTTCATAGTGGTTTTTGCCATATATAATTTTAATTTTTAGATATTCAAACCTGCTAGTCTTTTCCTTTACAGTTTCTGGTCTCTGTGTTCTGCTTAGAATCCTGAGATTACTAAAAACACTATTATTTCTATAACTTTATGGTATTTAAATATTTAAATATTTACTCCATCTGTGGTCTGTTGTTGTGTATGTTGTGAAGCAGTTTTTCTCCCTCCAAATGGTTAGTCAATTGTCCCAATACAATTTATTGAACCTATTTTTTCATTTTATTTGATTTTACAGAAACAAAAGAAAAACCCAAAGAAGAGCCAGAAATACCAGCAATTCTGAACGAGATTCATCCAGAAAATGATGTCTATAGTTATGCTTTGTTTTAACAATGCTCAACCATAAAGTTGGGGTCCAATGGAACATAGAGCTTAACAGTTTATGCGTGATTTTCTCAAAATATTGTAAAACTTTTGACAATGCTCATTAATATTATTTTTTCTACTTGTAGACCATATCTGAAAGAAATAACATTTTTTAAGGCTTTGCCACATAGACAATATCATGCTAGAGTGTGTGTGAATGTGTGTGTGTATGTGTGTATATGTCTGGGAGAGGATAGTGGTGGGAAGAGACAAATAAGGAAGCGGGGAGGACTGGATAATTGGTTTTCCCCCCTAAGAACATTTATTTAAGTCTTAAGAGCAGATAAGTGACTAAGACTGAACACTTACATTTTGGGGAGTGTATAGTTTTCTTGTAAATGCTGTTCATTACTAATGAAACAGTAGCATCAAATTTTTATTCAGGCTTTAGTTGGCTCTTTTGGTTAGTTTTAACAATTCTCCTTAAAAGATATTTTGGAGTGATGAATGTAGTTTACTTTTGTATTTGAAATTTGATTTTCTATTTTTACTTTTTAAATATTGTATTTGTGCAAAATGTACATTAAATCATTATTACATGCTTAACTGTGTGGATGACATCATGTTAAGAACTGTGGAGGTAAGAAGACATATCTAACACCCCACGGTGGGGTTAATTTGGTTTCCTGGGGAAATAAAACAGAAAGCAAATAATTACAAAAGAAAATAGTAAGTGCTGGTGCCATTTGAATGGTAGATACAAACAGAGAATGCTCACTTTTTGCTGGAGTGACCTGAAAAAATTACACAGGCATGAAGCCTTGAAAGATGGAAACGATTTGCATAGATGTGGATAGCAGCATTATTGTATGTGACAAAGAGAACGGTGAGTTCAAAACATGTTCAAAACTGCAGGCAAACTACAGTTAATATAGAGTCCATATGAAATAGCAGTAGGCTTTGCATGCTAAAAAGCTCATATTAGTAGAGCACAGAGAATTTTGCATACCTAACCAAGAAATATATCACTTGTTAAATAATGGGGAATGAAGTAAGATTTTTGAACAACAGAATGGCAATTTTAGTATTTTAGGAATATGACAAATATGGTGATAATGGCAAAGATTAACTGAAAACGACAAGAGACCAGGGCAGGAATAGAAACTCTTCTGGATGGGAAGATGTCTGAAAATCTACCCTGGTATTTTTTGTTTTCAGTTTTCCTTCTGTTATTACAGAGGACTAAGGAAATTTTTGCAAATAAAGGTTCATTCAGCAAGAACACACTTGCACAAGCTTTCCATATAGGCACTGTGCTAGGTACTAGCTACATCAAAGAACAAGACAGGGTCCCAGTCCCTCAGGCATTCATGGTATAATGAACATGAGAGAGCAGTGGTTCTCTCAACTCTCCTGGTACATTAGACTCGCCTGGGAAGGTTTCGAAAATATATATATGTCCAGACTTCTCCCCCAGGGATTCAGATTCCCCCATCTAGGTGACATACAGGCATAGGTATATTTATTTTTTAATTGTTTTATGCTTCAAATAATAGTTTTTGGAGGAATAATTTTAGAATTACAGAAAAGTTGTCATGATAGTACAAAAGTTACTATATACCTTTTTCCCAGTTTACACCAATGTTAACGTCTTACATAACCATGGCCCATTTGTCAAAACCAAGAAATCAGGATAGTTACACTATCATTAACTACAGACATTCCGTTTTCATGAGTTTTTCCACTAATGTCCTTTGTTGGCTTCAGGGTCCAATCCAGAGCTTTTTATTTTAAAAGCTCTCCCAACAATTCTAAAGTGGAGCTAGGGTTGAGAACCACTGGTACAGTGGGATGTTACAATATTGTTTCCCTCCTATCTGCCTACTCCCTTTTGTGTGTACGTTAAATTTTTTACCATCAGGATATATTCATTGTACAATGATTCATACCCCCATTATATTTATTACACAACATACTGAGGGCAGCACAACCACAAAATAGTTTATTTATTTATTTATTTTTTTGAGATGGAGTCTGGCTGTCTTGCCCAGGTTGGAGTGCAGTGGCGCCATCTTGGCTCACGGCAAGCTCCGCCTCCTGGGTTCACACCATTCTCCTGCCTCAGCCTCCCGACTAGCTGGGACGACAGGCGCCCGCCACCACGCTCGGCTAATTTGTTTTTGTATTTTTAGTAGACGGGGTTTCACCGTGTTAGCCAGGATGGTCTCCATCTCCCGACCTGGTGATCCGCCCTCCTCGGCCTCCCAAAGTGCTGGGATTACAGGCGTGAGCCACTGCGTCCGGCCACAACCATGTAATAGTTTCTTACCTCTCGATGACACTTCAAGATTTATACTTTCACATAAACTGTTTTATCTGATCTGTACAAAAGTATGTGAAATAGGCCAGGCGGTGATTATCACCCCCACTTAAAGATGAGGGAATAACATCATAGAGGGAAGGTACTCACCCAAAGTCACATCTGACTTCCTCAGTGCTTTTTGTTTCTTCTTTGGAATGTGCTTCTGTCTCAATTTCACCTGCCAGAGTGGGCCAAAATTAGAGGAAAAAAAAAAGTAAACTGAAGTCTCAAGTTCTAAGAGTGTTGCATTAAGATGGACGTTAAGAGATTTGCATATGTACAGTGTACAGCAGCACAAAAATGAGATGGGGGAGTAGAGGGAAAGAGGAATGCAGTACATTAGAGGAAGCAGAATTTCTCTCTCCACCTCTCAGGACCCTTTCTGCTTGCCCTCTTAAATCACTCCTGTATTCACACACAACTTCTGCCTTCTCACCATTCTTGTTCAAACATCAGTATGCATCTAAAATTCTTCTGGCGTTCTTGGCTTAGAACCTTGAGGTGATAGAATTAAACTTCTCCAAGAATCCTAGCTTGACTTTGTGCTGCCCTCCTCTCAGGTTCTTAGAAATCCATGAACCCTATGATATTATATCCAAAATGATGTGTGAGATGGTTCAAAGCTTTAATTGATTCTCAAAGGGGTCCTTCACCCAAATGAGAGGTTAAGAATCACTCTACTGAGAAGTGCTTCTCAAAGTACAAGCTGAAGACCACATAATTATTTAGGTCATTTCTTTAAGGCAGATTTCTAGGTCTTACCTCTGGAGGAGAGGTTAAGTCTTACAAACTGCAAATAATCACATACAATTCCAGACAAGATAATAAGAACTTCAAATCATAGACTAATAAATGTGCTGCATATTTAAGTTCCTGTTTTCAGTCAAGAGACATTTTACCTTTAAAAGAGGTATCAGTCTATTTCACTAGTATATTCAAATAAGCTTTGCATTTCAGTACTTGTCACACTTAATAATTACATATTTTTTGTGTGTGATTATCAACATCTACCATGCCCTCCAGGCGGGCAAGTATCTCTCTCCAAGTCTACTCTTTCCACAAATTAAGCGGGACTATCATTTTCAGCAACATCACCATCTAGTGGCAAGTGCAGTAATTCCGGCCCAATTTTACACACATACATACACACTGGTTTTCAAACTTGTTTCTCTCCAGCTGCACAGAACTGTTCCTCCTAAAAAAAAAAAAAAAAAAAAGGCAGCCTTTTCCAAGTTGTCATGTAAAAATGACCTGCCAAAAGACACTATATGCATTTGATCAGTTTTATTTCATTTTTTAAACCACAATCTTTAATTATTTGGCTCCTACTGCTGGTTATTTTCTACTAGAAATCAATGACAAATGGACAGACAAGGAAACATCTTTTCATGGTTTTTAGGCTTTTCAATCTGTGGACTCATATGCTTTTGAATATTTTATACTGCAGATGTTAACAGATAAAAAGATAAAAGATTAAAAATTTTCTCCCATAAAGAGATTTATGTACATAGAAACTAGCTATAGGTGAGAGACAGCATTACAAGTGGGTAAAAGATAGGCTATCATTGCAAGGACAACTGGTCATTGCATTGGATTAAAAAATTATTCATATTAGCTCCTAGCTTCTCAGAGCTGTCCAGAAACGACAATAATCCCCACAATATACATGGCATGTTGACTCTTAAAATTCCATTCTCACTTCAGTTCTGGTAAGGTGTGGAGCACAAGAAACAGTTCCCACTCCTTAACCCCTAGCACATAGTAGGGCTCCTTTATAATATTCGCCACACTTGAAATAAGACTTATTTGGGGTTGTTTCTGACAAAGCATAACTTCTATTATGGAAAAATTGAGGCATAAAAAGGATAATCACATCTGTTTTCCCACCACCCAAAGAGATTTTTTTTTCTTTTTTTAGATACACGGTCTCGCTCTGTCACCCACGCTGGAGTGCAGCCTCAAACTCCTGGGCTCAAGCGATTCTCTCGCCTCAATCTCCGGGGTAGCTGGGACCACAGGCGCTAGAGGAGAATTCTTAACATTTCTTAACGTCCAGTCCTTCCGCTCTGTGGTAATTACATATACACATCCTTTAAAAATTAGGGTCATACTGGACGTGTAGGTTGCTTAACAATGTTTCGAGAGACACATAGTTGCGAGTTCTTCATCGAGGTGTGTTGCCTCTCAGAAAGCGCGGGAACCCGGAGCCGCAGCCTGCCCTGGGAGGGCGGGCAACTGCAGGAGTTCTGTCTAAGATAAACGAGATTGGGGTCCCGGAAAGGAACACGCCCCGGATAGGGGTTCGACGCCCCATGGAGACCTCCAAACGTCCCTCAGCGCCACACTGCGCGCGCGCGCACTCTCCTGGGCTCGCGGGACCCCGCCGGCGAGGCTACTGCGCATGCGTCAGGCATGGAGCGCGGAAGCGGAAGGTTGGATGCGTCGAGTAGGCGCCTCAGCAACCAGTAGCCATGCGCGGCTTGGAGGAGCCGGGTCGTCGGCCTACAGCGACCCCGTGCGGCTGCGTGAAGCCGGCTCTGGAGACAGGTAACTTCCAAGAGACTGGCAGTGCCACACTCTGGAGAGGTCTTCGTTGCCAAGCGGGGTGTGAAACGCAAGATCTGGAACTGACTTGCGTCATTCTTCTACCTACGGCGAAGGCACGGGTCATGTGCTGCGGCGACCACGTGATGTGCTTCGGCGAGTGGGATGACGTCATCGGGGTTGTTCGGCTTTGTTACAAGGCTTGCGCTGTCCGCCTAGTCTTGGCTCAGTAGCTGGAGCAGCTAAGTGTAGCGTAGCGGCTTTTCTCTTAGGGGTTTCGTTGCCATAGTATATGGGGGGTGGTGTTAGGCGGGTTAGGAATTAGTAAATGCCATAGGAGAGAGGCATCCTGCGCTGTAGGAACGAGGAGAGAGAAGGGGAAAATTTCGGTCGGAGAAAATAGTTTTAAATTGGGCCTAGAAAGGCATGAATTTGTTTCTGTTTACTCACACGTTTTCATAGAGGAATATTTTAGCTTTAGAAACTAGAAAGCGAATGGAAGAGAATTAAAATAGCCTGCCAGAGAAAGCCATTGTCAATATCTTGGTGTCTACCTTCCATACTTGTTTCTTTGCATACACACTTGAAAAGTGAGATACTATACGACCTTACTGTTTAGTAACTTTAAAAGAATTTAAAAAAAACTTAACAGGGCAATTAATGTTAATTTTAACACTTTGTTTTGTTATTATTAATTTTTGTAGAGGCAAGCTCTCACCACGTTGCCCAGGCTGGTCTCGAACTCCTGGGCTTAAAAGCAATCCACCTGCCTCAGCCTCCCAAAGTTTTGGGATTACAGGCGTGAGCCACTGCAACCAGCATAACGCTTTGTTTTAGAGATGTACTCTAATTCGTGTAACCAGCTTCCTGTTACTGAGCATTTAGGTTATTTTCAGTTTGCATTGTTCTAAAAGAAAGCTCTTGAAGCCGAAATGTTTGTGTACATTCTAAAGTTTGAACTTTGTTAAATTTCTTGGAAATGCTATTACCTGGTCAAATGTGCTTATTTAAAAAAAAATTGTTGCACACTGCCAGATAACAGGTCTAATATTTTGACAGGAAGGAAAACGCAGCAGCCAGGGCTCAGAAGTCTACACAGTATAGGTTTGGGGAGCTAGAAGTCTAAAGTGTTAGATGGAGCAGGGAGGTGAGAACCTTTGGGTTCTGATTGTGAAGAACCTTGAGTGCCAGGCTAAGAAATACAAAGTCTGTTAGCAGTAGAGACCATGAAAAGTTTAAAGAGTTAGCATAACACGAGAAACTCTAGGATTGTTGAGGATTGGTCTAGAGTATTTTGAGAAGGGGAAGAACTTGCAGTGGAAACAGAAAGCCTAAGAAGGGTAATTTCATAGTCCAGGCAGAAAGGAAAAGGACCTGAACTTATTTTCAGAGCAAGATATGTAGACAATCCTATATACAAAAAAAACCCCACGTTGATTACTTACTGGCTTTTTACTTATTACGCAGTTAATACAGTTGTAATATTTAAATGAGGAAAAAGCCTGAGCAGGGACTTTAAAAAGCACTCCTTGCTGGGCACTTTCTATTTTACTGGATGCTTTCCATATTTTATTAGTACTCTTACAGCTTTCCAAAGTAGGTATTATCCTTGTTTTATAGATGAGAAAACGGATTCAGAGAGAGAAGCTAGTTTTTCCCATGGTCACAGAGCTAGTGTAGTGGCCCTGTGTTGTTTTTATCCTTTCTCCATTCTGAAACCAGTCCTAATTCTCGTGCTCCTTTGAGGAACCACTTCTCCCCTTTTCCATGAGATTCTTGTGCTGGTTTTTGGTATACCTGTGCTCATTTATCTCTATTCCTGCAAAGGCGCCTAGCTAGAATTGTTGATTTACTTGTCCTTCTCTGTCAATATACTGGAAACCCTTGAGGATGAGAACTGGTTCTTATTTGTACCCCCAAATCCTTAGCACAGTGCTTACCAAATGGTAGGTATTTACTGTTCTTTTGGGTTTTTGTTGTTTTGAGATAGGCAAGAAGACCAGAATTCCTCTGGACAAACAGTGTCAGGTCTCTGCTTCAAATAGCATTTGTATTTCATAGCCTTATCCCCAGCCTCCTGGGGATATATATATTTATATTCAGAGAATAATATATATATATATATATATATATTCAAAGAATATATAAATATGTCCCAGAAGAGTTCAGACGTATTAGAATATGGATATTTGATATTTTGAGATTGGTCCCAAACAGAGTAGCAGAGTTAGAAGAACTCTTACAAAGTACCTCTTCAGTATACTTTCAGTTCGTTGCTAATCTAGTGTTGTCTTGCTTATGTTCTTAAGGAGATGCACAAAGAGGATAGAAATAAATCTAATTGGCAGCCATATCATATGTGTAATCTGAAAAACAGGCATAGACTGATTCAGTGAAGTGATGAATCAGCTATAATATAAATTCCTAGGCTCCAAATCAAAGAGTCAAGGGCGGACGACTTTAATTACGTTACTGCTGATAGGACATTTTCCATGATATTGAAGTATGGTGTGAGGGTCTCCCCAACCATTAATTCCACTGTAGTAGGAGTTCTTGGTTTGTATCTTTTCTCCAAACTTAACACAATGTCTGGCAATTGTAGACACTTGGAAAATAGTGTTTCTCTCTTCCTTCCTTTCCCATCTTTCTCTTCTTCTTTCCTTTCTTTTCTTTTTTCTTTTCTTTTCTCTCTTCTTTCTTTCTTTACTTTTCTCCTTTTTCTCTCTCCCTTTCCTTTCTTTTCTTTTTTCTTTCTTTTCTTTCTCTCTCTTTCTTTCTTTTCTTTCTTCTCTCTCCCTCCCCCCCCCCCCGTCTCTCTGTCTCTCTCTGTCTCTGAGTGGAGCAGGGCTAACTCATAGGCAGTGTGCCCAGAGTATCAGCCAGAAAATGTCCCTTGAACAAATGAAAACGAGACACAGGAATTTTGTGGCTGGGTTAGGAGTCTTTTTTGGCCATTTATCTTCCAGACATAAAGAAGATGCACCAGGTCGTTTGGCCTCAGTTTCTTCATTTTTAAGATGTCTGCTATATCTGTTCCACAGAAGCATGGATGAAGATCAAAAAGAAAAATAACAAAAAAACAAAAAACAATGCCTATAAACATACTTAGAGAAAAATTAAAGTTGTCAAAGACATACAGAGTATGGATGGATCTTAGCCTCATAATATTGAGAGAGAAAAAGCAAGTCTGAGAAGACACCTTACAGTTTGGTGCCAGTTTTTATAGATCTTAAAGACAAAAATCAATGAAATGCTGTTTAGGCATGCATGTACATGTAACAAAATCATACTTTGAAAGGAAGTGAGTGATAAAGACCAAATTCAGGCTTCTGTTTATCTCAGAGGGAAAAGAAGGGTGTGAGATAAGAGGAAAACAACCTAAAAAGACACAAGTTGTTGGTAATGCTCTAGTTTTTGGGATGGGTGGTGTGTACGTGGGGTTTCATTGTATTATGCTGTATAACTTACATGTATGTTGCATATAATATATGTATCAAATAATATAGCTTCTAGAAGTGAAGAGTAATGAAAGATACTGTGAGGGACAGCCCCGGACCTGGAGTCTTACTGCTTATGCTGGTAGGGTAGATTTAAGGAAGCAGGAAATAAAATGAAAGTCTGAAGTGTCTTTATGTCAACTTTGAGAAATTGATAACGCTCCCATGAAATGTGAAAATAAAAAAGTTATCGATAAATTCAAAGTGGTAGCCATGGAAACCTTAGACTTTAAATTTATATTGATAGTGTCTGGCCATTTTTTTTCTTTTGAAATATGTTATTAAAAAAATTGATTTTTTTTTTTTTTTTTTTTTTGAGATGGAGTCTCACTCACCTAGGCTGGAGTGCAGTGGCGTGATCTTGGCTCACTGCAACCTCCGCCTCCCAGGGTCAAGTGATTCGCCTGACTCAGTTTCCCGAGTAGCTGGGAATCCAGGCATGCACCACCATGCCTGGCTAATTATTATTATTATTATTTTTATTTTTTTACTTTTAGTAGAGATGGGGTTTCACCATGTTGGCCAGGCTGGTCTCAAACTTCTGACCTCAGGTGATCTGCCCGCTTCAGCTTCCCAAAGTGTTGGGATTACAGACATGAGCCACCGTGCCTGGCCTAATTTGTGATTATTGAAAAAATTTCAAATATTATAGAAATTACAAAGTTAAATTTAAAGGTAGTTTAAAAATCTTACCACCCAGATAAACCACTGTTGAAAAAAATTGGTGAATATTGGCCAGGTGTGGTGGCTTACCCCTTTAACACCAGCAGTTTGAGAGGCCGAGATGGGCAGATTGCTGGAGGTAAGGAGTTTGAGACCAGCTTGGCCAACATGGTAAAACCCCTTCTCTACAAAAAAAAAAAAAAACAACAACAATTAGATGGGCATGGTGGTGCGTGCTTGGGAGACTGAGGCACGAGAGTCACTTGAGCCTGGGAGGTGGAGATTGCAGGGAGCCGAGATCATGCCACTGCTCTCCAGTCTGGGCAACAGAGCGAGACTCTGTCTCAAAAAAACAAACAAACAAAAAACACACATTTGGTGCATATCCTTCCAGATAGCTTTCCAAACATACCTGTGCATGTTTAAGAAGGTAAATAAATATATAACAAATTTCCATAAGTGGGATTATATACATATTATTCTTTTACTTTTTCAATTTCCACGTTAATCAGCTTAGACATATATAATCTTTTCTTCCATGCAACATGAATTTTTTGAGTACCTACTCCCTTGCAGGCAATGTACTAGACAGTGAGAATGCAGCGATAAACAAGACAGAAAAACTCCTGCCTTCATGGAGCTTACATTCTAGAGGGGCAGCAGGCTACTGGACCAAGCCTCACTTGAAATCTACCTTGCCTCTAGATATTTTAGCACTATGAGCTTATAAGTTGTCTTTATTGCTTAAATTAGTTTATTTCATATGTTCTGTTGCTTTCAATTGAAGACATCCTTATGTATACCCAGTGTTTCCTCATCTTTCATTATTCTCTGCCTCTTATTTCATACTCCAGCCAATCAAAATAGCTTGTTTCCTGGATATGCTATGACATTTCTCACTTTTGTGTACACTATCTCCTCTATTAGAAATACCCTCATAGGCCAAGCATGGTGGCTCATGTCTGTAATCCCGGCACTTTGGGAGGTCCGGGTGGGCGGATCATGAGGTCAGGAGTTCAAGACCAGCCTGACCAACACGGTGAAACTCTGTCTCTACTAAAAATACAAAAAAAAAAAAAAAAAAAAATAGCTGGGTGTGGTGGCAGGTGCCTGTAATCCCAGCTACTGAGGAGGCTGTGGCGGGACAGATGCTTGAATCTGGGAAGCAGAAGTTGCAGTGAGCCGAGATCGCATCACTGCACTCCAGCCTGGGCAACAGAGTGACTCCATCTCAAAAAAAAAAAAATAAGTAAAATAAATAAATAAATAAATAAATAAGCCCTCATAGCCCTGGCCAAAGTCACATGACTTAGTACTGGTAGCATAGAATTTTAATTATGGTCATAGTAGGTATTCTGAAAATGCCCCCTTCGTTTCATTCTTTCTTGGACCATTATTTCTAGTATACCTAAAGGGATATTACTATGTATGGAATGGTGTGTGTGTGTAATGATGAGAATATACGTATTCATGAACATTATAAAAATCATTTTTATAGTTGTACAACACTAATATTTTAAAACTATGAAACCAATGCATTAGAGAAAACATGTTTTCTTACAACCTGGTTTGACCTTTTGACTAATAATTTCTTAACTAATTTTCTCCTATAGGGAATCTTTTAACTGAGCCAATCGGCTACTTGGAATCCTGTTTCTTGGCCAAGAATGGTACTCCAAGACAGCCATCCATTTGTAGCTATTCTCGAGCCTGTTTGAGGATTAGAAAGAGCATCTTTAATAATCCTGAACATTCCCTGATGGGCCTAGAACAGTTTTCTCATGTTTGGTAAGTTATTTTATAGTTAGATGTAGGATTTTGGGCCAGAACTTACCCCCAAATAAAGTACTCCAATTGAAGGCAACCTTGGAGTCTGCCATCCAGACCACCGTCATCTTTCTGTTTTGTTTTGTTTTTGAGACGGGGTCTCTGTCACCCAGATTGGAGTACAGTGGTGAGATAGCAGCGCATTGCAACCTCTGCCTCCCAGGCTCAAGGTATCCTCTGACCTCAGCCTCCTGAGTAGCTGGGACCACAGGTGTACACCACCATGCCTGGCTAATTCTTTTTTGTATTTTTGGTAGAGACGGGGTTTCACCATGTTGCCCAGGCTGGAACTCTCATCTTTTGCGTGGATTTTTTTTATTTTTTATTTTTTAAGACAAGTGCAGTAGTGAGAAGGGGGGAAAAGTAGAACAAAAAGTTCAATCTGTAACTGTCTGTAACAATCGATTGAGATAACTCATTACCTTTGGACCAGCCTGTATGGAATTTTGTACTGTATTTGTGCATATGATTGTCTGTGTCATTTAGACATCCTCAGGGAGGCTTGGGATCCACTGAAGTGGCATGTTCCATTTGCAGTTGGTTCTAATTGTGATGAATGCCTTCTGTGGAGTGGAAATTACAGACCTCCTTGACTCTGCCCCTGGGTCATTATTCTGCCCTCTAGACCAGGGGTCAGTAAACTATGGCCCATTTTTTGTAAATTATTTTTATGGAAACACAGTCATGTCCATTTGTTTATGTATTGTTTGTGGCTGCTTTTGTGCTATAGCAGCAGAGTTGAATAGTCTCTGTAGTGACTGGTTGGCCTACATATCCTAAAATATTACTCCCTGACCTTTTATAGAAAAAGTTTACAGATCCTGCTCTAGACTCATGTAGAATTAAATATACTCCTAAAAGACAAGATGCTGTAGAAATCTGGATACTTTAAGTGTTACCTATATTAGGGCCTGTGTTATACTAGCATTGTTTGTGGTCTTTTCAAATTCTGTCTGTGTTCATTCTTCACCCCAACATCAGCAGTTTAAATCGGTCTGTTTTTGTTGGTAGAGACCTAAAAATTAAGTGTTTATTCTGAAATAGTTTATTTTTCATGTTAATTTGGGGACAAGATTAGATTAGAAAGAAAATGTGTGTTCTGACCTAGTTTGTATTATGACCCTGATTGAATTATTTAAGTTATTGATGATGTAAAACATGGGTTCAGAAGTATAGAAAGAGATTTTTCCTTATCCCTCCTATTTTCCTCCTCTCTCCCCAACCCCAACCCCTCATCAGAGATTATTACTGTTGACAGCACGGTGTAGATTCTGCCAGACCTTTTAATGTTTTCTTTTTCAAATACACATAGAAACAAATTTATACATACAGAGTGGGTATTTGTTTTTTTAAAAAAAGTATGTTTTCTTCACATAACAGTATATACCATGGAGAGCTTTCATGACAGTAGATTTACCTTTTTTTTTTTTTTTTGCTTTAATAGCTGTCTATTATTACAAAATATAGATGTACCATGTACACTCTTGTTAATGGAGGGCTATGTTGTTATAATACTGTGACAAACTCCCTTAGAAACATTCTTGGCCACTTGTGTATTTTTATGGACAGGATGTCAGAAGTGGATATATTGGACTAGAAGGTAAGCATATTTAGAATTTTAGAGAACTACTTCCAAATTATCCTCTGAAATTAACCAATGTGTACTTCAATAATATATGCAAATGGCCTTTTTCTTACACCCTTCCCAACACAATATGTTATCAGTTTTTTACATTTTTGCCTGATGGGAAAAAAGAATATTTTGGTTTTTTAGCTTAATTTCTAAATTTAGAAATTTCTAATTATTAGTGAAGCTCAACATCTTTTCATATGGTTCTTAGCTACTTGTCATTTTTTTGTGAATTACTTATTCATGTTCTTTGCATAGTGTCCTATATTGGGTTGTCCTTAGTAATCTGTAGGAACAATTTATGTGCCACAGATACTAACCTATGGTCCATTATGTATGTAGCAAACATTTTCTCTTAGGCTGACATTTTGTAGTACATAAATGTTGTGGTTTCATGAGTTCAAATCTGTTAGTTTTTCTTCATGGCTTCTTGGTTTCGTATCTTACTTAGGAAGGTCTGGTCATGCCCAATGGAAAAAAAAAGGAAGGTCTGGTAAAATTATTTAACATTTCTGAACTTCAATTTCCTCATTCCAAAAATGGGGGATAAATTATATTATTTAAGATAGTTAAGAAGATTGCATGAAGTGAGTGTAAAATTATTTTACCGTACTACCTGACAAACAGCAGACAGTAAATATTGTTCACTGGGCACTTGACAAACATCTCTTAAGTTCCTACTGTGTGCCAGTTGTTGTGTTAGCTGCAAAGGATGTGGAGAGAAGGAAGGGGGATGGTGCTATTTTCTTCCTGCTAGATTACAAGTTAATACTATTTAAAACATGATTTCTGTTAATTTGTGAAAGATTGCATTTTTTCCCCCATCAGATCATTGTGGTAAAATAACTTGTGCTCTTTTCTTATTCCATGGTTTGTTTTGTTTTGTTTTTTTATAGGATTTTGTTTGTTTTTCATAAAAATGGTCATTTGAGCTGTAAGGCAAAGGTGCAGCCTCCTAGGCTGAATGGTGCAAAGACTGGAGTTTTTTCCACAAGGAGCCCTCATCGTCCCAATGCGATAGGACTGACCCTGGCCAAGCTGGAAAAGGTAGAAGGTAACCCATTTCATTTCTACTTTTACCTTTTTCTTTACGCAGAAAAGCCTTATAAAATAAACACAGCATTCACCACTGGCTGTTTATTCAGATGAGTACCAATGATGTTAACTTTCTGAGAACCACCAGACATTGAAGAAAATACAATGATTAAAAGAATGTTAGCATTGAAAAATGTTGAAATAAACTCTCATAGGATGCTCAGAGTTTGTTTATGTTATTGCATATATCCAAAACTATTAAATTATTTAGAAATAACAAAAATTTCATAATCATTAAATTAGTCACCACAGTTTCTCTGACTTGGAATGCAGTGAATACAAAATGATTAAATGGACACTTTCCAATTTAACACACAATAACTCATTGTACATGCACATATGGAAGACACATAGACTGGTGGTATATCATTCCTTCCTTGCAGTCTTGGGGAAATGGACAGACATCATGGCTGCTGTGCTGATATCAACTGTGCTATGTGGCAGGAGTCTGGGATGAATCACACTACAAGGACAAACATTGGTCAGATTGTAGAAGTTCTAAACTAACTAGTTTTAACCGTGTGTTCTTATATAATCTAGTTACACATTTATGAAAAGCAGTCCATTCTGACCTAACAGGCAGCAGATGAAATGGCAGGTAAACTAGGAGTCAGGAGACCATTCCAGGCTTCAGCCTGCTGGTTGTGAAGTGGGAAAAGGAGAAGGACCTACTTCCTCTGTGATTCAACAGAATATTTTGAGAATCTTGTAAGACAAAAGTTCTGAAACTAATTTTTCAGGCTATTGGACACTAAATAGATGAGAGCAGTTATTTTGTTTGTTCTCTCCCAGAACTTGAACTCTCTCACTGGATTGTACTCAACTGGGCCTTAGGTAGTTTCCCCAGAAAAATTCAGTAGCTGATCCACCTTGACTTTTATCATTTATAATAGCTAACCAACGTGGGTAGCAAGTACTAGAAGATTTTATGATTATTTATGCAACCCACACATATTTTCTAGCACTGATTATGTGCCAGGCATTGTCCTAGGTGCTGGAGCTATAGTGGTAAACAAATCAGATAAAAATAGAAATCCTTGCCCTAAAGAACTTAATGTTTCAATTGGGGAGGTCAAGTCAGAAAGGTTAAAAGGCAAACACAGTAGCACTGTAGACATTACTATATAAGCTGTATGACGACTAGTGTTTGTGCAGTGCTTTACAGTTAGTAAACAGTGTTCACGTACCTTATCTCACAGTGGCTTTGTGGGTTTGACACAGTAGCAATCCTCATCTCATAGGTGAGGAAACCAGGGCTCTTTAATGTTAGATAATCTGTCTAATAGCATCCAGCCAGGTGGTCATCTGACTAAATCTTTTGAAGTTTTAACTTATGCTACAGTGCCTTTCTTTTTCCTACAGATATTAGGTGTAATTCATCATCTAGCAAGTCTGGAATCATCCTTCCAGAGTTCAAGGCTCATTCATAATAAGCATGTGTCAGAAATCAGGGTCCTGTATTAGTTACATTTTTCTTAAATGGAGACGAAGTCAAATATGACTGCATGCCGTTTTTCTGTTCTCATTTGACCTATTTTCCAAGAGTAAGGTTAGTAGATGACTGTGTAGCAGGAACTGGACAGCATATGTCCAGTGGGACAGCTGGAGACTTGTCTTTAGTATTTGGTAATGCTGACTTATGTGCTGCTTAATCTTTTGAGTCTTCATGGATGTATTAGATTTCTATTGTTGTGTAACAAATTACCACAGAATCATCAGTTTAAACAACACACATTTATTATGTGTTTGAAACATTATTATGTATCTGTGGGTCAGAAGGATGGGCACAGCTTAACTAGGTCATCTGCTTATGGTCTCACCAGACTGCAATTAAGTTGTCAGCTGAGATGAGTTCCTATCTGGAGGCTTGACTGTGGAATAATCTGCTTCAAGTCACTTACACTGTTGGCCACATTGATTTCCTTGCCATTGTAGTAGGACTGGGGGCCCCAGATTCTTGCTGGTTGTTGACTGGAGGCTGTCCTCAGCATCTAAAGGCTGTTTGCAGTTCCTTGCTCCGTGGGCTTCCCAGCATGCCTGCCTACTTCCGCAAGCCTTCAAGGAGAGTCTCTCGAGTGAGTCTTCCAGCCAGCAGCAGAGCTAACAAAAAGCATAGTCACTGGAGGGACATCATACCTCTTTTGCCATATTCTATTGGTTAGAAGCCAGTCACAACTGAAGGGGGAGGATTATATAAGGACATGAACTTCAGGAGGTGCGGGTCACAGGGCCACCTTTGGATCTGTTTGCCACAGTAGAAACCTTCATTGGTCCCACAGAGATATATTGAGGACTACTATATCCCTGGAACAGAAGCACCAGTGATACAGAGATGAGTTGGCCCCAGCCTGTGTTAAGGGGCCTGCCTGCTGTCTAGGGATAAAGACTCTAAGCTGGTCACTGCCCTACCACAGGGAAAGGGCTCTGGCAGAGGTTTGTGCACAGGCTTCTCTATGGGGACTGTAGGAAAGAATGCTTTTGTCTGGAGGAGCCAGAAAGGCTTTGTAAAAGGTGTGCTTTGAGGGCCTCAAAGATCAAGTAGGGGTTTGATAGGTAGAGAAGAGGATAGGCTACCAGGTGGCAAGAAGGATGTGTGTTGGTACCAGGTCTATGTGAGAGAATTATGAGTAAGCGCAGTGAGGCATAAGCAGACAGTGTTAGAGGATTCTGGGGTGTGATTGTATTCTCCAAGTGTTTGCAGTGTTCTTCATTTTTCACGTTTTTATGTCATAGGTGGAGCTATATACCTTTCTGGAATTGACATGATACATGGCACACCAGTACTAGACATCAAGCCCTACATAGCTGAGTATGACTCGCCGCAAAATGTGATGGAGCCTTTAGCAGACTTTAATTTACAGAATAACCAACATACACCAAACACTGCGTCCCAGTCTGACAGCAAGACTGACAGCTGTGACCAGCGACAGCTGTCAGTGTGTGATGAGCCACAACCTCACCGTAGCACTAAGGAGAAACCTAAATGTCCTGAAGACAGAACTTCAGAAGAAAACTACCTGACACACAGTGACACAGCCAGAATTCAGCAAGCATTCCCTATGCACAGGGAGATAGCAGTGGATTTTGGTTTGGAATCAAGATGTGATCAGAGTTCCAGTATGTCAGAAGAACAAATTGGCCCATATGGCCTGGAGAAGAGCTTTTCAGAGAAAGGTACAGACAAGAAGCTAGAGAGAGTGGAAGGAGCAGCAGTCCTGCAAGGAAGCAGGGCAGAGACACAGCCCATGGCCCCTCACTTACCTGCTGGAAGGGCTGATGGAGCTCCCTGCAGCGTGGTTCCTGCCTGGGTGACAGAGGCCCCTGTGGCCACTTTAGAAGTGCGGTTTACTCCTCATGCCGAGATGGACCTTGGGCAGCTCAGTTCACAGGGTGAATCAGGTATCTTCAGTTTCTTCATTCTAAATGAGAGATGAACTTTGAGATTTAGCCAAGTTTGGTATTTGTGAGGGCAGTTATATGGAGTGTTTGTCAGTGTGACTGGTTTTTAGGAAACAGGTATAAAATAATATTTTTGCAGCACCATCATACGATGAGTCTTGTTGGACAACTGTGTGGTCAGCACAGTTAGTTCCAGGCTGTCAGCAAAGCATTGGCAGAGAGTGGCTGCTGCCTCACGAGGTGGCCCATGATTTACAGCGCCTTGTCTGCTTGTTAACAGTAGTTCTTAGAGTCTTCAAGCATCATTCAGAAGCTGAATTGTGCTTGTTCTGTACTTATGTACCTAAAGTTTTCTTATTTGTTTTACTGTCTTACTAGAGAAATGTTGCATTGTATTCTGATACAATTGATAGCAAACAGCAAAATTCAGAGTTGTTGCAGAAATAAGAAGTGATAAGACAGCTTAGCCTTTGGCACAGAGGACTCTAGGAGCCCAGAGTCAGAGGGGAAGAGTCTCTTAGCACAGAACTTGCCCCAACAAAGTCCCACAGCTAGAGGCATACACTTTGCTGCAGAAGAGAGGCCACAGGGCTCTTACATGGAGCCTGCTTACTTTAACACATGGTTCTTAACAAATGTTATCTGGTTCCCCCAGTTCACAGCAGATCCCAAGCAGTAGCCTGGGATGAAGGAAGGGGCTGTTAAGATGTGGATACAGTGATACCCGTAAGAAGTAACTAGTTTCAGTTGTAGTAGGACTGGGGGCCCCAGATTCTTGCTGGTTGTTGGCTGGAGGCTGCCCTCAGCGTCTAAAGGCTGTTTGCAGTTCCTTGCTACGTGGGCTTCCCAGCATGCCTGCCTACTTCAGCAAGCCTTCCAGGAGAGTCTCTCGAGTGAGTCTTCTGGCCAGCAGCAGAGCTAACAAAAAGCATAGTCACTGGAGGGACATCATACCTCTTTTGCACAGTGGCTCACTCCTGTAATCCCTCCTGTAATCCCTGCACTTTGGGAGGCCGAGGTGGGTGGATCACTTGAAGTCAGGAGTTCAAGACCAGCCTGGCCAACATGATGAAACCCCATCTCTATTAAAAATACAGAAAGCCAGTTGTGGTGGCAGGTGCCTGTAATTCCAGCTACTCGGGAGGCTGAGGCAGTAGAATTGCTTGAACCTAGGAGGCAGAAGTTACAGTGAGCCGAGATGGTGCCACTGTATTCCAGCCTGGGTGGCAAAGTGAGACTCCATCAAAAAGAAGAAGCTGGTTGCCAAGGAGATGTCAGATTGCAAAAAGCTCTTCTTTGTGTTACAACTCAGTAAGGAGCCAGCCTAGCCATATAAAGAGGGAAGTTCATTTATTCATTCTACAGTTGTTTACTGAGCTTCTGCTAGGTACCAGACATTGGTCTAGGTTCTTGGAATACATCAGTGAACAAAACAGATTTTAAAAATTCGTGCTCTTGCGGAGCTTGTATTCTAATGGGGAGGAGAGAAACAAACTAAAAGCATAATAAGCAATCAAGTTATTATACCAAACATGCTCAACATTATATAATATTAGAAGGTGATAAGAGTTACTGAAACATTTAAGAGGGAATACAGCAGGGTTGGGGTGTTGTTACTATTTTACTTTATTTTTGAGACAGGATCTCACTCTGTCACCCAGGCTGGAGTGCAGTGGCAAGAATATGGCTTACTGCAGCCTCAACCTCCTGGACTCAAGCAGTCCTCCCACCTCAGCCTTCTGTGTAGCTGGGACTACAGGTGTGCATCACTACGCCTGGCTAATATTTTGATTTTTTTTTTTTTTTTGATACGGAGTCTCACTCTGTCGCCCAGGCTGGAGTGCAGTGGCTCGATCTCGGCTCACTGCAAGCTCTGCCTCCTGGGTTCATGCCATTCTCTTGCCCCAGCCTCCCGAGTAGCTGGGACTACAGGTGCCTGCCCCCACACCCAGCTAATTTTTTGTATTTTTAGTAGAGACAGGGTTTCACCGTGTTAGCCAGGATGGTCTTGATCCCTTGACCTCATGATCCGCCCGCCTTGGCCTCCCAAAGTGCCTGGATTACAGGCGTGAGCCACCACGCCCGGCCTCTTTTGATTTTTTTTGAAGAGATGAGGTCTCATTTTGTTGCCCAGGCTTGTCTTGAACTCTTGGGCTCAGGGGATCCTCTGTCTCAGCCTCCCAAAGTGCAGGGATTATAGGTGCGAACCTCTGCACCTAGCCTGTTGCAGTTTTATTTATTTATTTATTTATTTATTTATTTATTTATTTATTTGAGACGGAGTCTCACTCTGTCGCCCAGGCTGGAGTGCAGTGGCCGGATCTCAGCTCACTGCAAGCTCCACCTCCCGGGTTTACGCCATTCTCTTGCCTCAGCCTCCTGAGTAGCTGGGACTACAGGCGCCCGCCACCTCGCCCGGCTAGTTTTTTGTGTTTTTTTAGTAGAGACGGGGTTTCACTGCATTAGTCAGGATGGTCTCAATCTCCTGACCTCGTGATCCGCCCGTCTCGGCCTCCCAAAGTGCTGGGATTACAGGCTTGAGCCACCGCGCCCGGCCTGCAGTTTTAAATAGGTGGCCCACTGGGGCCATATGAGCCTTTCACTGAGAAAGACACATACGAGCAAAGGTCAAAGAAGTGAAGACGTGAGCCAGCCTGTCCGGAGAAAGGACATGCTGGCCTGAGGGACAGCCAGCGCACAGCCGCAAGGTGGAGGGGGCATGGCATGTTTGAGGTCAGGTGGCCAGAATGGACTGAGGAGGGCTGAGTGGAAGGATACGAAGTCAAAGAGGCACTAGAAAAGGGATGAGGTCACCTAAGGGTTTTATAGGCCATTATAAGGACTTGAGTTTTGATCTTGGGAGAAGTAAAAGGCAGAGGAACTTGATGTCGGTATCCCCGGAGAGCAGGGGGCCATCTCTGGGGTCAGATCACTACGTGTGTGATTTCTGGGATGTCACATCTCAGTGACATGCAAAGGCAAGCTGGAGTTCCTTATTGAGAAAATGAAGACTTTCATTCCATATCCAGAAAATAAAGGGTTACACAACCAAATATACTAGATTTTCCCCTGCTTTACTAGCAGGGAGAGAATGAAGAGGCTAGGGGGGTATTTGGCTTTGATACTCCAACCTGAAGGAGGTTCTTCTGATGGCAAAAGAAGTCTAAAAGTTGGGACTAGAGACACATGCCAACTGACACTAAGATTTCCCCATTTCTTCCTGTCAGAGCCACAGCCAGCCTACACTGTTGCCTTTTGCAAAGGAAAAGCCACCCCTTCCTCTGGGTGGAGGCAGCCACCTGCCAGGGCCCAGGAACTGGTTTTAGCCCCAACATGCCAACCTCAGCCAGGTGCTGTATGCTGAGCACCCCCTGCACCTCTGGATGTGGCAGTCGCGTGGTCATGAGTGCCGATGCCACCTGAGGGTTGTGCTTCTCGTTCCTCCCTAAGGCTTTACTTTTAAACAGAGCTTTTGATTTAAAAATTGATCTCTTTGTTTTTAAAAGTTTTGTTGATAGAAATAATTTCATCACTGTATACAGTTGATGGGAGGAGGCTGGTCAGCTGTAAAAGGATTTTGTGGTGGAACGAAACAGTCCTGTCTCCTGGATACTTTATGTTTACACTTACCACTTGTCCTGTGGTTATTGTTGAATGCAACCTACTAGGGAAAGTTTTGTTTTTCTTTCTTTTAGTTTTTCTTTCCTTTTTTTTTTTTTTTGAGATGGAGTCTCGCTCTGTCACCCAGGCTAGCGTGTAGTGGCGCGGTCTCGGCTCACTGCAACCTCTGCCTCCCGGGTTCAAGCGATTCTCCTGCCTCAGCCTCCTGAGTAGCTGGGATTACAGGCGTGAGCCACCACGCCTGGCCTGGAAAGTTTTGTTTTTTTAAACTACAGTGCAATATGTGTCAGATGTTTGAAATATGCCTTATTGATTAAAAAAATGATTAAAATGAGAAATTACGCAGTGTAACTACAAAACAGGAACTAATTGATAGCAAACAGCAAAATTGAGAGCTGTTGCAGAAATAAGAAGTGATTTCAGAAAGCTCTGAGTCTAGAAGAGGTTAGAGGTGTTGAAATGGAAGGAAGTTTGGTGCTGGAGTAAAGGTCTGGGCAGAGTGCTGTGGGCACTCTGAGAGGAGAATCCTGACTTGGGTCTGGGAGGGAGTGTGGGAGGAAACGGTGCTTGAGCGGAGCCTGGCAGGATGAGTAGGCAGGGAATTGGGAGAAGGCACCCATGCCAGATGGACGGCCAACCAGAGGCCTGGAGCCTCTCCTAGAAATGCCATCACTGGGGAGTGTGATGAGCTTTCCTCATTTTTGAGTCGCCTTCAGAGCCATTTTCTATGAGCCATGCAGTAAAGGAATCTTATTGCCATATAATTGATTTTTTTTTTTTTTTTTGAGATGCAGTCTCTTTCTGTCACCCAGGCTGGAATGCAGTGGTGCAATCTCTGCTCACTGCAACCTCTGCCTCCCAGGTCCAAGTGATCGTCTTGCCTCCTGAGTAGCTGGGATTACAGGTGTGTGCCACCACACTGGCTAATATTTTTTTTGTTGTTTTTTTTTTTAGATGGAGTCTTGCTCTGTTGCCTAGGCTGGAGTGCAGTGGCACGATCTGGGCTCACTGCAAGCTCCGCCTCCCGGGTTCACGCCATTCTCCTGCCTCAGCCTCCCGAGTAGCTGGGACTACAGACACCCGCCACCACACCTGGCTAATTTTTTTTTTGTATTTTTTTAGTAGAGATGGGGTTTCACCATGTTAGCCAGGATGGTCTCGATCTCCTGACCTCATGATTCGCCCGCCTCAACCTCCCAGAGTGCTGCGATTACAGGCATGAGCCGCCACGCCTGGCCTATTTTTTATGTATTTTTAGTAGAGATGGGATTTTACCATGTTGGTCAGGCTGGTCTTGAATTTCTGACCTTGTGATCCTCCCACCTTGGCCTCCCAAAGTGCTGGGATTACAGGCATGAGCCCCTGTGCCCAGACCATATAATTGATTTTTGACTAAAAATTGTACTTCATGGCTTTATTTACCCAACTTGCTTATTAGATATGGCCCACAGTGATTTTTGGCTACTTATGGAAATCAAATCCATTCTAAGAGGGATAAAGATCCACTGCCACCAGAGATGATATTTTGAGCAGGGACAGTGTTTTTAAGGTCTCTGCCTCCCTGGAAGGGGCCGGCCTTCATTTGGATGTATGTGATATTGTAGTTATGAAAAACTAGATCACAGTTACTTTTTAAATTTATGTTTTGGCCGGGCGCGGTGGCTCACGCCTGTAATCCCAGCACTTTGGGAGGCCGAGGCGGGCGGATCACAAGGTCAGGAGATCGAGACCACGGTGAAACCCCGTTTCTACTAAAAAAAAAATACAAAAAATTAGCCAGGCGCGGTGGCGGGCGCCTGTAGTCCCAGCTACTCAGGAGGCTGAGGCAGGAGAATGGCGTGAACCCGGGAGGCGGAGCTTGCAGTGAGCCGAGATTGCGCCACTGCACTCCAGCCTGGGCAACAGAGCGAGACTCTGTCTCAAAAAAAAAAAAAAAAAAAAATTTATGTTTTATATACACTATTTAAAAAAATTAAAATACATTAAAAATCCTACAAACATAGGAAATTTTGCTGTTCCTTCGGGACAGCAAATGTGAGAGAGTCCCAAAGCAAAGGAACGTTACTGGTAACTGTGGGGCTGTGACACCAGCTTTCTGGTGCAGCCTCTCTTGCCTGTAGCTGGTGCTCTGGGTGTGTGTGGGTTTAGTTCTCTTTCTTGTGGCTTTCTGAGGATGCTGGGACTGTCATGCATTTCCTTGTCTCTGTTCTGAGAAGAAAATGACAAGGAATTAAAGTCTACATTGAGTATAGAAAAGTGACATTTTGGTTGTCAGAAAAGTGACATTTTGGTTGACAGAAAATGAAAGCTCACCTCTCCTAGTTAGAAGACTAAGGAAAAATACTACCATGATTTTTCTGTTCAGTAAAACAAAACTTTGGGGGTGTATAAGTTAAACCTAATGACAATAAACACCTCTTGATGGTGACAGTCTCCGTAATGATCAAATAGATTTCCAAACCCTTTCCATGCCAAGTGATCTTTAAGGAACCAACCAAATTCCATATTGAAGTTTGCTGTAATGAAATTCAACCTGCATGATAGTGCTCATTGAGTTGTGTTTTTTTCATTGCAGATGTTGGTCAGGCGTCATTTAAATATTTTCAGTCAGCAGAGGAAGCAAAGCGTGCCATTGAGGCTGTGCTGTCAGCAGATCCTCGGTCTGTGTACCGCCGGAAGCTTTGCCAGGACCGCCTTTTCTACTTTACCATAGACATAGCGCATGTCACTTGCTGGTTTGGTGATGGCTTTGCAGAGGTTCTCAGGATCAAGCCGGCTTCTGAGCCTGTTTATATGATGGACCCTGTGGGGTCCTTGGTGTCTCTAGGGTCTTAAGGAGCCTCCCTCATGTCTTTAAGATAGCATCATTGATTTTTGGATGTGGCTTTTGGATTTTCTGAACAAGCTAATGTTGTGCCGAGAAGCAACACTTTGTGATCTCATGGCTTTTGTTGATTTGGGCTATTCAAAATGTTTATTTGAAAAATGCAATTAATAAACTTAACTAAGAGATATAAAATACAGAGAAATCACCAAATGCTTTTTGATCTGTCGATATTAAAGAATCCAAAGGTGATGCTGTCTCTAATTTCTGAAAGAAGCTGTTCTTGGTGCACTTGATAAAATTAGACAAAGGTCATTCCAGCAGAGACTTTCAAGTTGAGGGGATCTGTTTAATAATTCATACTGGTTTTCCTGTCTGTCTGGAGAAGCGTGACCTTTCTATTTGATTCCAAATCAAACCTATATCTTAGGAAACTAATAAATAAGAAGCAAGTAGTTGGAGATAGTTTTTGAGATTAAACTTCTGTGTTTCAGAGACTCTGTGACATAGTCACACACACATATATATGTATATATATTTAATACTGATTCTAAAATAGAGACTCCCTGAGATTTATTTGGATGTCTTTGTATCAGAAAAGGAAATCACCCCCAGAAGTTCAAGAAAATTGTTACTGTTTTTTTGTTTTTGTTTTGAAATGGAGTCTTACTCTTTCACCCAGGCTGAAGTGCAGTGGCATGATCTCGGCTCACTGCAATCTCTGCCTCCTGGATTCAAGCAATTCTCCTGCCTCAGCCTCCTGAGTAGCTGGGATTACAGGCGTGTGCCACCACGCCTGGCTAATTTTTGTAATTTTAGTAGAGATGGGGTTTCACCATGTTGGTCAGGCTGGTCTTGAACTCCTGACCTCGTGATCCGCCCACCTCGGCCTCCCAAAGTGCTGGGATTACAGGTGTGAGCCACCGTGCCTGGCCTATAATTACTGTTTTTTAATATACTCACTCTGCAACTATTTATTGAGAAGCTACTATGGGTTAGGTTTTGGTGATAAAATAAGATGAACAAAATGTAGTTCTTGTTGCAAGTTGTGGTTAATAGAAGAAATAAGACATAAACAAATGGCCGGGCGCGGTGGCTCAAGCCTGTAATCCCAGCACTTTGGGAGGCCGAGACGGGCGGATCACGAGGTCAGGAGATCGAGACCATCCTGGCTAACACAGTGAAACCCCGTCTCTACTAAAAAATACAAAAAACGAGCCGGGCGAGGTGGCGGGCGCCTGTAGTCCCAGCTACTCGGGAGGCTGAGGCAGGAGAATGGCGTAAACCCGGGAGGCGGAGCTTGCAGTGAGCTGAGATCCCGCCACTGCATTCCAGCCTGGGCGACAGAGAGAGACTCCGTCTCCAAAAAAAAAAAAAAAAAAAAGACATAAACAAATTACTGTATTATAGTTTTAGAAATACAGTAATTATACATGGGTCCTCTGTAGTATCACATAGGAAGCAGTTGTAAGAATGTGTTGCCTATAGGTGATTTTAATGATGTGATCCCAGATAACTGAGGATTTATGATCAACATAACCAAATTAGATGCCTGTCAACACGATACATGCTTTCCTAATCATGATTGTAAATCTTAATAGCTGATTGAAATGAGCTGATTGGAATAGTCTTGAATAGTTTTGAAATGAGCCCTACTGCCTGTGGATGCTTGTGCAGAGTCGTTTGTGGCTGATGACACTGTACTCCTAAGCCAAACTGGTTTGTAGTTGCCTTTGATGTTACTTAGAACTCCTTGGGGAAGTATCTTTAATATGATTCTTGGTTTTTGATTTGTTTTTAGAGATGGGGGTCTCATTCTTTTGCCCAGGCTGGAGTGCAGTAGCCTGATCATAGCTCACCTGCAGCCTTAACCTCCCAGGCTCAAGGAATCCTCCCACCTCACCTTCCTGAGTACCTGGGTCTACAGGCTCATGCCACCATGCCCCACTATTTTAAAAATTTTTTGTAGAGACAGGGGTCTTACCTCGTTGCCCAAGCTGGTCTTGAACTATTGGCACCAAGCAACCCTCCCTCCTCAGCCTCCCAAAGTGCTGGGATTACAGGCATGAGCCACTGTGCCTGGGCTAATTTGATCTTTTAAAGTTTTTTATTTTGAAATAATCAGAGGTTCACAGGAAATTGCAGAAATAGTAGAGGTCCCAGGTACCCTTCACCCGGCTTTTCATTTAACTTCTTCCGGTGGTTCCATCTTACATAACTATAGTAAACATTAAAGGAAGGAAGTCGACACTGGTATAGGCTACACTTTAGTTTGATTTTGTTGTCTTTTCTTTTGAAAAGTTATTTTGAAGCTTAATCAGGGCTTGAAGCACAAAATGTTTTGTTTAATAGGTTAATGACTCTGGGGGATGGTAACCAACCAGCCTTATAACAAGAGGACTATTAAGTTATTTGGGGTTTTATTATACAGTCTCAGGATTTTAGAGCTAAGAAGGATTTTAGGCTGGGCTCGATGGCTCACGCCTGTAATCCCAGCACTCTGGGAGGCCGAGGCAGGTGGATCATTTGAGGTCAGGAGTTCGTGATTAGCCTGGCCAACATGGTAAAACCCTACCTCTACTTAAAATACAAAAATTAGCTGGGCGGTAACGGCGCATGCCTGTAATCCTAGCTATTCAGGAGGCTAAGGCAGGAGAATCGCTTGAACCAGGGGGTAGAGGTTGCAGTGAGCCGAGATCGTGCCACTGCCCTCCAGCCTGGGCAACAGAATGAGACCCTGTCTCAAAAAAATAAATAAATAAATAAAATAAAAAGGATATTAAATATAATCTGGCTCCTCCGTTTTCTGCCAGTTCTTGAGTCTTTTCAATGTTCCCAGTATCTGGCCTTTCCAGGCCCCGCCTAAACACCCTCAGAGATGAGGTATGCACCCATGACCTATGCAGCTTATTCTTTATGGGCAGTGTTCATTATTAAAACATTCTTCCTGAACATGAGATCCACTCTGTCCTCTGACAGCTCTGCTCACTAGAGAGGCCACACAGGCTGGTTGCCCTCCCAAGTTAGCCTGTCATACCACCCCTTGGTCTTACCTAGGCTGAGTACCCCATTTTTCTTCAGCTGTTTCTCATAACACGATCTCAAGCCTCTTCTGAACCCCAGTCCTTCCTGAGTCCCCGTATGAGCATTTGTCTCTGTGGGCACAACTTCAAGTGTCCTTTGTGAGGAAATGTGCATCTCTGGTTGGTGAACTTCCATCCCTCAGAGAGAAATAGAAGCACAAATTTGAAACAAGCTCTCTGTTCCTTTATGTCTTGGAAACTTTTTATTTATCCATCCAAGCTTTTTTTTTTTTTTTTGAAGCCTTCAAGACAGGCAACCATTTACGAACCTATTCGTGGAACTTATTCCATGAACCCAGAAAATTAAATATACCTGAAATGTAGCACAAAATAAGTAAATGATAAAAGTTCCCTCAAACCTTCCATCAAGTGGTTTAAAAACTGTCATTGATTTTATGTCCGGAATCGAAGTTGTTTTGGTGTGTTCATGCACACACACACAAATATACACTAATCCTAAAAATGAGATGGAAATGAGCTACAAGAAAACTCAAAAGTGCCATAATTATGACTATCAAAAATAGTGTTACAGCTCTAGAGTCGTTTTGTGTCCTATTTGTATCAAATTCACATTTGGGAGGTCCTTTATAGGTGGGAGGTGAGTACATCAAGAGGAAGAGGTTGCTTGATTCTTGGTCCTTTAGATTCTTAAGACTCTTTGGCCAGAGTTTTGGAAAAGGGATTATGTCAACAAGTAAAGTTACGGTTTCAGGACTGCCTTAGAAACTTTTTCAAAAAAAGAAAGGAAACAGTTCTTTTTAGCCTTTGCTTTTTGGTACCTGTAGGGGGAGCCCTTGATAGCAGATTTTTTTTTCCCCCTTCACTGGCTTGGAGGAAAACGCCAGGAGTTCAAGCTGGTTAGGTAATTTTGGCATTTGGCCCACCTGCCCCAGCTTTGAAGAACAGTAACTTGTACAAGCAGTGCTGACTGATGCTTGTCAGTCACATGTGAGAAGAGATTAGAAGGACGAGTGGCACTTATTAAATTTTTCGTAAATTGTAAGCTTGGCTTCAGGGGTGGGACTGATTATTCCAGCAGTGGATCTGTGCACAACCAGGTGACTCATTAGCTAAGCCCATGAACACACATGGACAAGGCATTGACTTTGTTTCTGTGTTTGTGACTTTTTCTCTTGGAGAGAAGAAAATGAAGTTGACGTGAGTCGCCCTCTTATTGGTAGGGTTTTTTAAATGCTACGGTCCCAGAGAAAGCAGGAGAAGATTCAATAAAAATGAAAGTCTGCATTACTGAACTTTTATCATGTCCTTGGAACTGGACTATGCACTTTTCATACATTGGGTGGAGGTTAAGTAACGTGCTCAAGCTGGTCAGCTGCATGGCTAGGATTCTAACCCACTAGCCTGGCCTTACCGCCTGCCTTAGTACAAGAGCAGATGCTTAGCAAATCATGCTGGTTTATTGGAAGGTCAGCAGTTCATATGATTCAGCACAGGACTCTTTGGCAGAGTGAAGTCCATGGAAATCCAACCACTCACGAAGAATGCACAGAGGAATAAGCGCAGAAACACCCATTCCCACAGGATCTGCATGGAACCTCCTGGGAAGCAGGATGGGAAATGTGAAGAGCACTGGGCTTGGCCTCAGAAACTTCAAGCACTTTCTGCCCTGCCATGGGCTAGGCAAGTCGCTGCACCCTGCCTCCAGCTCTGTGACCTTACAGAGTTGTTGCAAGGATAATGCTTGGGAAAGTGTCTTCTGAACTCTTCAATGACCTGTAAACCTAGGTAATATTTTTTATTGTCCTTCTCTTTATTGATAGCCTTTCTCTACCACTCTGTTCTGGCTTACCTGGCTAAATAAGCAGACTTCAAGGGGACCTAGGGGGTCCCTAAAATTCAGTGTATGAATGACTTCTGTTTTTGTTGTTGTTGTTTTGTTTTTTGAGGCAGTCTTGCTCTGTTGCCCAGGCTGGAGTGTAGTGGTGCAATCACGGCTCACTGCAGCCTTGATCTCCCAGGCTCAAGTAATCCTCCTGCCTCAGCCTCCTGAGTAACTGGGACCACGGGTGCTTGCCACCATGCCTGGCTAATTTTTTTTTCTTTTTCTTTTTTTTTTCTTGAGACAGAGTCTCTCTGTTGCCCAGGCTGGCATGCAGTGGCTCTGTCATGGCTCACTACAATTTCTGCCCCTGGGCTCAAACCATCTTCTCACCTCAGCCTCTCGAGTAGTGGGGCTACAGGCACACGCCACCATGACCGGCTAGTTGTATTTTTGTTAGAGACAGGGTTTTGCCATGTTGCCCAGGCTGGTCTCGAACTCCTGGTCTCAAGTGGTCTGCCCGCCTCGGCCTCCTAAAGTGCTGGGATTACAGGCATGAACCACCGTGCCCAGCCTGTCTTTTTAATTATAGAAATATGTTTTCAGGCTGGGCTCGAGAGGCTGAGGTGGGAGGATTGTTTGAGCTCAGGAGATGGAGGTTGCAGTGAGCTGAGATCATGCCACTGCACTCCAGCCTGGGTGACAGAGCCAGATTCTGTCTCAAAATAAATAAATACATAAAATTAAAATGACTATGTTTACCAAGCAAGATGATGTTTTGCTAAAGGAAGTATCATAAAGTGCTCCTCCCTAAAGGATTCAGTTATGCCACAAAACATCTTCCCCCTGTCATCTGGGTTTCCTTTCTGGGGTTACAGATGTGCAGTACCATGGACCACCTTCACTGCCCAGGCAGGCAGTCACCAGCTCAGTCCCTTCCTCACAGGTTTTTTTTTAGTACCCTTTCTCTCCTACTTTCTTTCCTAATCCTAGCCCAGGTATTGTAGGAAAATCTCTGCATTTCATTTATAAGAAAATAGACTGGGTGTAGTGGCTTACGCCTGTAATCCCAGCACTCTGGGAGGCCGAGGCAGGTGGATCGCAAGGTCAGGAGATCGAGACCATCCTGGCTAACATAGTGAAACCCCATCTCTACTAAAAATACAAAAAAATAGCTGGGCGTGGTGGCGGTGCCTGTAGTCCCAGCTACTCGGGAGGCTGAGGCAGGAGAATGGCATGAACCCGGGAGGTGGAGTTTGCAGTGAGCCGAGATCACACCACTTCACTCCAGCCTGGGTGACAGAGCGAGACTCTATCTCAAAAAAAAAATAAATAATTTTATTTTATATATATGAAAATATATATATATGAAAATAAAATTGTAATTATGGCAGGAGGTTATTAAAACAAGCCCTACCTCTATGATGGAGAAAGGGCAAGTCATAAGTTTTAAAGCTCAATTAAATATATAATAGAGATGTTTATGTTGTTAAAAATCAGTTTCCTGCTGCGGCACGGCAGCTCATGCTTGTAATCCTAGCACTTTGGGCCACTGAGGGTGGGCAGATCGTTTGAGGCCAGGAGTTTGGAACCAGTCTGGGTAACATGGCAAAAGCCCATCTCTAAAAAAATTTTTTTGGGGTATACAAATATATATACAAATGTATATATATTTATATAAGCACAAAATTTAAAAACGGGGTATGGTGGCTCATGCCTGTGGTCCCAGCTACTCAGGGGGTGGGGGGACTGAGGTGGGAGGATCACCTGAATCCAGGAAGTCAAGGCTACAGTGAGCTGAGATCATGGTGCAGAACTTCAGCCTGGGCCGCAGACAAAGACCCTATCTCAGACAAAAACAAAAAATTTAGTTTCCTGATCTAGGTAAGTCATAAAATGACTCTCCAGCATTTACCCTATTCTTACCCTTTCTGCCCCTTCTCTGCCTTTGTAGGTTCCAGCAGATGCAATTCACAGAAGGTTCAAGGTTTAGGCCAGTGCATGTGGCTGTGAACACCAGATGGAAGAAGAGCATTTTCAATGCCCGCAGTGCAGAAACTCAGTGATATGCTCTGTTTTTCAGTGGAGGGGGGCACTTGGCATATGAACTCACACCACAAGAATCACATTTGAGTTAATGTGTGTTTATGTTGTGGTGACAAAAAGGGTAGGAAGCCAAGCATGCTGGTGTGTGCCTGTAGTCCCAGCTACTCAGGAGGCTGAGGCAGGAGGATTGCTTGAGCCCAGGAGTTCAAGGCTGCAGTGAGCTATGATCATGCTACTGTCCTGCAGTCTGGGCAACAGAGCAAGACCCCATATCTAAAAAAATAAATAAATAAAAATTTAAAAAGTAGGATTAGATGTAATACAATGTTATCTTCTGCCTCATAGATAGCTTGAAAATTCTGAGATTCTTCACTAATATATCTAACTCTTCATCCAATTGAAGATATAAAAAACATTTTTAAATTCTGTGTTAACTTTTGTTTTTAAAAGTTATCCCATGCTAAACTCTGAAAAACTATATAATTCTTCATATTAGTATAGACTTTACAATGCATTTTAAAATATATTATCTTGTTTGGTATCTCAGTAATATTATGGATTAATTGTGCTTCTGGGAGCTAAGCTGCAGCCCTAACCACCATTTAGAAAAGGGGTCAGCAAATGATAGTCCAAAGTCCAAATCTGGCCCACAGCCTGTTTTGGCACTACCTGAGAGCTAAGATTGGTCTTTACATTTTTAAAGGATTGTAAGCAAAACAAAACAAAAACAACCCAGAGAAGAAGACATGACAGAGACTGGTGGGCAAAACTGAACGTACAATCTGGCCCTTTACAGAAAAACCCCTGATCCCACTCCTCGATTTAGAACATTATTTTTCTGAAACTCATTTTGAGTTCCAGAAAGGTTATTTACAGAAAGGTTATATTGAGTTCCAGAAAGGTTACTACAGAAAGGTTACATTTTTGGGATATCACATGCTTCTAAGTCAGAGAGTGTTTATTTTTAAAGGATGTATTTATGTAGCCATGTGAGAAAACATATGAATAGGATATAAATGGCAAGTATGTATTATCCCATTCATATATGTAAAATGAGGAGGTTATACAAACCTATGTTTGCACATCTGTGGAAAATTTCTAGAAGGATAAACAAAAATATGCTAACAATGGTTACCTTGGGGCGGATTCTCGGGACTCACTGCAGAAGGGGACTTTTTGCTTTATTCTGTTCAGTACATTATGAATTTTCTGTCTAATCACAAACATGCGTTATTTTTATATGTGGAACATGAGGAAAGTAAAATGTCTAGAACTCAAGCTGGAATGGATTGGATATGTTAGTGCATCTTAATAAATAAGTTAGGCCGGACACAGTGGCTCACACCTGTAATCCCAGCACTTTGGGAGGCTGAGGTGGGTGGATCACTTGAGGTCAGGAGTTTGAGACCAGCGCGGCCAACGTGGTGAAACCCCATCTCTACTAAAAATACAAAAAATAGCCAGGTGTGGTGGCACACACCTATAATCCCAGCTACTCGGGAAGCTCAGGCGGGAGAATTGCTTGAACCTGGGAAGCAGAGTTTGCAGTGAGCTGAGATCGCACACTGCACTTCAGCCTGGGTGACAGAGCGAGACTCCATCTCAATAAATAAATTAATTAATTAAATAAATAAGACATATATATTTAAATAGATAACTATATATCTTCCCTCTCTTCCATTTAGTAAATATGGTTAGAGGCATTTTTACTTTTTCCTAGAGCGTAACATATGGATCACAATACCAAAAACCACCCAGGTCATACATTGGCTGTGGAGCTGAGCTAGTTTGGAACAGGCAGACTGGCTAAGTCTGGGCAACTTTGTCCCTGAGGGTGCACTGATGTTTTCTGTTCTTCCAGAGACAGGGTTATGAATAAGGTGCTGTGCCTCCAGGCAGAAGACAGGCGCCCATGTGGATGATGTTGCTGGCAGGTCTGAGCCACCAGAGAGCTCCTTGACCCAATGCTTGCCAAAACTGTGTGGTTCATCCAGTCTGGAGTCTCTGCCTGCAGATCCTCCACTCACTCGTCAGCTCCACACACTGGTTCACTGTCTACTTGCATGTAGTGAGCTAGACTATGTGAGTGGTAGGAATTGCTCTTCCCGCATACCTAGGGCTGGACCTTGCCACTGTCAGAATGGGAAGTCTGAGCTCAGTCACTTGAGTCAACAGTAAAGGGGAGGCGTGGAGTCCAAGATTGGCTGTGCCCCCTCTGGATAAGGTGGCTCTACTGATGCAGAGGTGGGCAGACCTAGGAGAAAGGCCATGCTGTAATGTTGGCAGGTGATGGAGCAGAGCCTGTGTTGGAGGTGCAGTAGAGTTGCCAACGGACTTGGGAGTTCAGGTTCTGCTGGGATTAGGGGAGGAGTTGAGATATGAGAGAACTGGCAGAACCAAGGCAGGATCTGAGTCCAAGAGGGGATAGGCAAGGTATCCAGGGCACTCAGGGACCTCAAGGCAGGGACCTCCTCATCATCCTGGAGCTGGAGATTTGTATTTCTTAGTTTTTTGCCTAATATCTGATCTTTGCCAACATACAAGGTCACATATGAAAATAGCTTAAAAATACAGTAGGATGACGTAAATAATTAATGATTAAAACTAATGAGCCAAGGGAAAGCAAGTGATGTTAAATGGGAGGCTGAGACAGGGGATGGCTTTGAAAACTGAACTGATTTTGGAACCTCTGCCCACAGAAAGTGAGTCATAATTTGTGGTCTAAACCTAACTGGGAAAAATTGTTAGGTTAAAAAAGAAATCAGTGTTCTCCAGAGGACTTTAATAGGATCCAGCATCTCACAGCATAATACAATCATGTACCATATAACAATGTTTTGGTCAAAAATGGGCTGCATGTACAACAGTGGTCCCTTGAGATCCTAATATCATAGTTTTACTGTTTCTTTTCCTGTTTAGATATATTTAGGTACACAAATACCACTGTGTTACAATTGCATGCAGTATTCAGTACAGTAACATGCTGTACAGGTTTGTAGCCTAGGAGCAATAAGATATACCATGTAGCCTAGATGTGTAGTACGCTATACCATCTGGTTTTGTGTAAGTACACTCTATGGTGTTTGCACAATGACAAAAGTGGTGATGCATTTCTCAGAACATATGTCTGTCATTAAATGACATATGATGTATTCAAAATGTCTAAGCTATAATCCAAAATCACTCAAAAAAGTACTAGGAAAATTTATTATCAATGGAAAAGACAACCAATTGATGCCAATCCCAAGATGACTCAGATGTTGGAATTATCAAAGACTTTAAAGCAGTTGTTATAGCTATCCTATAAGAACTAAAGGTGAACACTCCTGAAATGAATGGAAAGATAGAAGTTCTCAGGAGAGAAATAGAAACTACAAAAAAAGAACCCTATGGAATTTTAGGATTAAACACTACAATGTCTAAAATAAAAATTCAGTTTAATGGGCTCCATATCAAAGTGAAAGTGACAGAGAAGAGAGTTAGTGAGTCAGTGAACTTGCAATAGGTAAATTGAAATTATCCAATCTGAAGAACACAGAGGAAAAACACTTAAAAAATGAACAGAGCATCAAGAATTTATGGGACAATATTAAAGGTCATGCATATGCATGCCATTGTATTCCTGAAGGAGAGGTGAAAAAGATGGCAAAAATAAAAATTGATGAAATAATGGCTAAACACTCCTAAAATATGGTGAAAGATACATAGATTTAAGAAATCAGCAAGGCCAGGCACACACCTATAATCCCAGCACTTTGGAGAACAAGGGTGGTGGATCACTTGAGCCCAGGAGTTTGAGACCAGTCTGGCCAACATAGGGAGATTCAGGTCTCTTAAAAAAAAAAAAAAGAAAAAACAAAAAATCCAGGACTGGTGGCATGTCTCAGCTACTTGGGAGGCTGAGGTGAAAGGTTTACTTGAGCCTGGGAGGTTGAGACTGCAGTGAGCCATGATTGCACCACTGCACACTGCACTCCAACCTAGGTGAAGGAGCAAGGCCCTGTCTAAAAACAAAAAACAAAAAACAAAAAAAAAAAAAGAAAAAGAACGAAAAGAGAAAAAGAAGAAACTCCACAAATCTGAAATAGGATAAATTCAAAGAAAACAATGTCCAGACACATCATCACTAATCTACTGGAAATGAGAGGTAGTGAAAACTATTTTGAAAGCATCCAGAGAAAAGTTACAAAACAGAAATTAAATGATTTATTGTAGCAGAACTCAATGAAATTGAAAACGGAACAACAGAGGAATATTAGTGAACAAAAACCTGGTTATTTCAAAGGATTAATAAAATTGGTAAACTTCTAGCCCGATTGGCCAAGAACAAAAAGAGAGAAGACAGATTCCTAATATATCAGGAATGAAAAAGATGACATTAATACAGACCTTACAGATACTAAAAAGATTAAGGGAATACTACACACAACTCTATGCTCATAAATTGAATATCTTAGATGAAATAGACCAATTCCTGGACAGACACAAACTATCAAAACTCACTCAAAAAGGAAATGGAGTAGCTAGGCTATTTGAGGCAAGGGGCACGTCATTGTGAAGCCTGAGGCTGGCTTGGCAGTTTTACCTCCAGTTTGAGCCTCAAATCATCTTTAAGGCTTAGACATTCCAGATCTTGGGCACCAGAACTGTTGGTGACGGGGGGCATTTCTTGGTCACTGGAGCCCTTGACCACTCATGGCCATTTAGCTTCTGGACATCTCCTGGCTCACTGGCTTTCAGGACATCTTCTGGGTGTGGTTTAGTAGTTGGAGTCTCCTTGGACTTCCTATCTCCTCGACATCGTGGCTCTTGAAGGAATCCCTAAATCTCCAACATCTTTTTCCTAAAGTGAAAACTCTGAGAAGATGCTCTCCCCTGTGCTGAGCCGCTTCAGACCCTCTGCCCTCTGTCCTCTGCCTCTAGGTACTGCTCCTCTATGGCCAGAGTCTGTTGGGACATAACTCCACTCTCATCCATTGGGTATGTCCTGCCATTGTCTGACTTGAAGTGATTTTGGACTGCCTTTCTTGTCCCCCTTACAGTCTCACTCTGACATGATTTGTCCATGAAGATGATAAGAGGAGCTTAAAAGTTTGCCTGCTTTACTTCTTGGACTCACAGTCCTCTGTGACCAAATCTCAGGGCCTTCTGGACTTTCTGCTTATAGCTGAGGGAGCAGGGAAGGAATCTCTGGGGTGAGGACTGAATTTTTTTGTGATCCTCTTGTCTGCTGGCTTCAACTTATCTAACGGTTTCTTTCAAGGATCTAAGCAACCTCAGCTTAGCCATCATGGAAGCATGGGTGGCTGAGGGAGAAAGGTGGACTTGGGAAGAGCCATGATTGGGCCTCTGTCACCTTAAGTTTTATGGATTCAACCACCTTGAGAGGTAAGCTATACCTCTATCTCTGCCACACTCAAAACCATACCACCTGGGCTTCTAGTGCCTATGTAGCACTTGAATCAAGAAAGGAAAGCTTCCAAGAGGTATTCAGGCAGTATTTGGATTCACTGAGGGTGCCAAGGTTTCAGTTTCCAGGAAGATACAGGACTTCCCAGAAGGGGGCGGTATATAGTTGGCAAGAGTCATGAGCCATGTCAATGGTCTCCAGCCTGGGACATTCGTCCAACTTCTTGTCCAAGTGAATGGCTCTGGTCTGGGTTCTCTTTTGGACCCCAGATAAGTCATTCCTTTAGTGACACTTCAAGCTACTTCTTGTCTCCTCAGAGTCGGACCTTAGGCTCCTCATGGGGTAGCTTTTTAAGCACCAGAATAGATTTTTTTTTCCTTTTTACCCTTCCTCAAGTTGGGCTCCATACTCTGCCTGTCATTCCCTACTGGAACTTTGCTGGGCCTCTCACAGGAAGCTTCCAGTCACCTTGGTGCCATCTTTCTTAGATCTTTCCTTGCTGCTTTGACCCTTACCACAGAGGACTGTATGTGTCCACGCTTGCCCTTTGGATGAGAATTTGTTCTCAGGCTGTATCTGTGCCAGGTGGGACTGGTGTTGGATGATGCTTTTTCAATGGTGGTGCTCCTATTGCCCCCAGATCCTGCTGCTGATGGGACATTCTCCAGCAAGGATGGAGATGGGTGCTCAGGTCTGAGAGGCCAATGTTGAGAGCCGAAGGATTCAAGGTTTCCTGAGATCTTTGGACCAAAAAAAAAAAGGTAAATGCCACAAATATTCTAGTTGCTTTTGCAACAAGTGCCAATTCAGGTATTGAATTTCCCTTGGGTTGAGAGACTCTACCTCTTCCTGGGCTCTAGGGAAAGATACCCCACAGGCCCTAATCTGGGGTGAGAGTTAGAATGGGAGAGAGGATTGAAGGTGGGCCTGAGGTGGGGCTGGGATTGGGACAGGGACAGGGGATGCAATGCAGATTCTTCAGCCTAAATTAGGCTGGGGGCCATTAGGAGAGCACTGAATAAGACAAATGGAAAATCTAGTGGGGATCAACTACCAGAGACCAGGACTGTAACCTCCAGGAACTCGCTGTGCAGAGGGCAGACCCCAGAAGAGCTGGCTCTATTCATGTTGCATATGGTTCTGCCAGGTTTTGGGATCTGGGAGCTGCTGAGAAGTGTCCAGACTGATTTGTCTTCAGTATTCCACAAGAGTTGGGAGCCTGTGGTGTTTTGCATGTCAGCAAGACATTGACTGTAAAGTAGACCCAGAAGATTTCTCTCCTCCTGCATTTCTCTCTTCCTTAACCTAGAAATGCACTCTCTTTGTGACCTGTATCTCTAGAGCTCCTGGATATCAGGGCTGAGGAAGACAAGCTACCATCTTAACACCTGCTGGCAGAGTCGCCTAGAGACAGGCGTCTGAGGGAGAGAGGGCCCAGGCAGAGGAGCTGTGGAAGTTAAAGGGGAACCGGAAGGAGTAGCATCTTCCCCAGCCCCCATAAACAGCAGAAGTTCAGCTTCTATGGTCAATCTACTTGACCCTCCCAGCAGGAATCATCTTGCTGCAAGCTGCCCTCATCAGGAAGCCTGCCCAGATGGCTGCAAAAGTCAGGAGATACAAGCTTCAGCCAGAAGCAGAATGGGGGCTGGGCACGATGGCTCACACCTGTAATCTCAGCACTTTAGGAGGCCAAGGGAGAAGGATTGCTTGAGGTCAGGAGTTCGAGACCAGCCTGGCAAACATGGTGACCCTGTCTCTACAAAAAATACAAAAATTAGCTAGGTGTGATGGCAGGTGCCTGTAATCCCAGCTACTCAGGAGGCTGAGGCAGGAGAGTCGCTTGAACCCAGGAGGTGGAGGTTGCAGTGAGGTGAGATTGCACCATTGCACACCAGCCTGGGTGACAGAGCAAGACTCCATCTCAAAAAAAAAAAAAAAAAAAAAAAAGCAGAATGGGGATAGGTAGAAGGCCCAGCAGGCCTGGTGGGAGTTACATTCTGCCACATCATGGGCATTGTGGCACTTCCCTTGTTCCTCATGCTGGGGCTTTCTTTCACATTCCCTTCCTGTGGGATTCCCCTCCCATGCCAACCCCAGCAGCACTAGGGCCCTGGAGTCACACAGGCCATGCTAGGAAAAGGGGTACAGGAAAGGCGAAGAGATTAATCAATACCTGCTTTTCCAAAGAGCAAGCAAGTCCAGTGTCAACATAAGCTCCTTTCTGGCAATCTCTCCCAGCTGGGAAACCAGGGGACTCAGTCACATGTGGTGAAGGTAGGAGCAAAGGGTTCATAGAGAAGACTGGGGAAGGTCCTGGGACACTAGACTCTGACAGCCCCAGCCGCTGGTACAGAGTGGAGTGGTCAGTGACAACAGTCCACAAGCTCAAGTATGTCACCACGTGTTATACTTAAAAGTGCTTTCTTACACATTATCCCGTGTGATCTACATACCTGTGCTGTAGGGGATACAGGCCAAGTGTATCTCAAGGAGGAATCTGAGCCTCAGGGGAAGTTAAATGATTTGTCCAAAATCAGAACCTCAAAGGTTCACCTCTAGCTACTCTTCCCACTGCATCGCACAGCGCCATCTAGTGGGTGAGGCCCATGGGCCATCTCTATCATTCTTTCATTTCAGGGGATGGACAGAGCAGGCAATCAGCTAAGTATTCCAGATTCAGATTCCTTTTTTTGAGTGTCCCTGCTGGGGGCTTTGTCTTCTGAGAGTAATGAGCTCTAGCAGCTGACACAGCCTTAGAGGCTGTAGACCGGGGTCCTCATGCGAAAGGAGAGATTAAGGTTAGACCTTGAGAGTTCTAGGCTGAACAGGCAGAACCTTCTACTATTGACTGAATGTTTGTATCCCCCCAGTTCATGAGTTGAAATCCTAATCCCTGGTCCAACAGTATTAGGAAGTGGGGCCTTTGGGAGGTGAGTAGATTGTGGGGGAGGAGCCTTCATGAATGGGATTAGTGGCCTAATAAAAGAGACCCTTGAGAACCCCGTTGTCTGTTTTACCATGGGAGGACATAGTGGGCCTCACCAGATACTGAATCTGCCAGTGCCCTGATTTTGACCTTCCCACCCTTCAGAACTGCGAGAGATCAATTTCAGCCACTTAGTCTATGGGCCTATGGTATTCTGTTATTGCAGCCCAAACGGACTAAGACGCTTTCCTGGAAATGCACCCTCTTTGCTGCTCCTCTTCTCTCTGCATTGATGCTGAAAGACAAGAAAGGAAGGAGGGCTGAGGTCCAGTGCTGTCTCTCCTCTCTAGGTAGACCGTGCTCATGGATAGTGTTTCTCCACTGCAGGAGCGGAGCTTTATGTTACTTCCTTTTTATTCATTTGTAACGTGGGTAAAAGCGGTTTTCTATTTTCTTCTTTTGAAAACCGTAGAGGAGGGTTATCTGTGTATTCCTCTCTTGAGGAACGGGACAAAATCTCTAATAGGGTTTGCTCCATGAGATGGGATTCAGCTCCACAAGGACAGCACTAGGGCTCCAGCCTCCGACTGGAAGCTTTCAGAGGCTCAGTGTTGCTATTCAGATCAGCCCTAAAACAAAAGAAAGGCTTGGCCAGCACAACTAAATGGAAAGGACTGATGAACAGGGTGAAGACTCTGCTTCCCCTCGGTTATTCTGAACTCTTAATAATTCAATCCCTGGCTGGGAATTTTCCCTGAACCCCTCTACCACATCCAGATAGATGGTCTGTGAGTGTTGAGTAGAAGCCCTAGTCTCAACCCTAACCTCTCCCTGTCCATAAAGATGATGCTGTCTTCTTTCCTGAGAGTTCCCATCTTAGTTGTCTCTCTGGACTAACGTAATAATTCATTTAGAAAAGTAGGAAGAGAGACGAAAAAAAAAAAAGATTTAATCTCTGCTGGCGTCTGCGCTTCAGTTTCTCTAGGGTGGGCATGGGAAGGACAAAGAGTGCCAGGTGACCTCATAGTCTCCCCCACCCCCACTGTTTAGTCCAGAAGACCCTTAACCCTCTAGCTCCTTCTAAATCTCCCCATCCTTCTCTGGGCCTTCCTATTCTCCAACTCCATCTTTTCATCATGTCAGATATATCCCTTATGCTACTTCCTGTTTCTCCCACCTAGAACCTAGGCATTAATTGGGTCCATTACCCCTTGAGATCTCAGCTTGACACCCCCTCAATTCCACAGCTTTTGAAAGTCTTTCTCATTTCCAGGAATTTACCCTGGAGACTTCCATTCCAGCTTCCCTTCATGATGTATTTTTGCCTTGCATCAACACGCACATACAATTCATCCTTGCAGTCCAGGTGCAGTGGCTCACGCCTATAATCCCAGCAGTTTGGGAGGCTGAGGTGAGCAGATCACTTGAGGTCAGGAGTTTGAGACCACCCTGGCCAACATGGTGAAACCCTGTCTCTACTAAAAATATGAAAATTAGCCAGGCCTGGTGGCACATGCCTGTAACCCCAGCTACTCAGGGGGCTGGAGCATGAGAATCACTTGAACCCAAGAGGTGAAGGTTGCAGTGAGCTGAGATCACACCACTGTACTCCAGCCTGAGTGACAGAGCAAGACTCCATCTCAGAAACAAACCAACAGTTCATTCCTGCATCCTTCAATACTTCCAGGAGAATCCCCTTTCACACACAAAAAATAACTTTTCTAAAGACAGTGTAAGGATGACAGGAGGGAAGGAGGCCCATAGCACACACCATGGCAAACAACTTAAAATTCCCTCTCATTAATTCCTTTTCTCCCAAAGTCTTTTGTGCTGCTGTGCCCCTAAGGGCTCTCACCTTCTGTCCTTCATTCAGGCGGTGCCCCGCCCTGCTGGCTGCTTACTCCCCTCTCCCAGGTCCCTCCCCTCCCCGCAGCATTATGATTCTTCTCCTTTTTGTACAGAACAATTCACCTCTCCCAAAACTCTGCCCTAACCTGCACACCACCCTGATTTGGGAGTTCTCATAGCAGTTATGACTATAATGCACAATATTCTATACAAACCGAATTATTCCTTTTGTCATTCTTTTCATAGGTAGTATAGGAGCAAACCATTGTGTTAGCTGGTGGTTACTTTAGAACACCCAAATGTTGTTTAGATATGAAAACAACTTAACAATTTTGTTGTTTTGAATATGAGACCTGGATTTGGGAAAGGCAAAAATCAAGAAAAGATGGTTAAAGGATGGCCGGGTATAGTGACTCACGCCTGTAATCCCAGCACTTTTGGAGTCCGAGGCAGTCAGATCACTTGACGTCAGGAGCTCAAGACTAGCCTGGCCAACATGGAGGAACCCTACCTCTACTAAAAACACTAAAAATTAGCCGGGTGTGGTGGTGCATGCCTGTAATCCCAGCTATTTGGGGGGCTGAGATAGGAGGATCGCTTGAACCTGGGAAGTGCAGGTTGCGGGGAGCTGAGATGGAGCCACTGCACTCCAGCCTTGGCGACAGAGCAAGTCTCTCTCTCTTTCTCTATACGTGTGTGTGTGTGTGCGCGCGCGCGTGTGTGTGTGTAGTTAGAGGAGAAACGATACCGGCATACTTTGGAAATATTATAGGTATTTTATAAAAATAAAAATAAAGCAAATATTTCAATAACGTGAATCAAACAAATTTTCTGGTTTCCCAGTGCACATAAAAGTTGGTGTGCAATAGCATTATGTCTAAAAAAACCCATAATTTAAAATACTTTATTAAAAATGTTCAAAGGAATAAATCTGACCTACTATTTGATAGCAAAATAGGGTGACTGTATAGTTAATAGTAGCTGTACAATTTTAAATAACTTAGAGTGTAATTGGTTTGTTTGCAACTCAATGGATAAATGCTTGAGTGGATACCCCATTCTTCACGATGTGCTTATTTCATGTTGCATGCCCGTGTCAAAATATCTCATGTAACCCATAAATATGTACATCTACTATGTATCCACAAAAGTAAAAAATACTTTATTGCTAAAGAATGCTGGCACACAGACATGAAGTGAGCATATGCTATTGAAAAACGGGCACCGATAGACTTGCTTGATGCAGGGTTGCCACAAACCTCCAATTTGTAAAAAATGAAATATCGGCCGGGCGCGGTGGCTCAAGCCTGTAATCCCAGCACTTTGGGAGGCCGAGGCGGGTTGATCACGAGGTCAGGAGATCGAGACTATCCTGGCTAACATGCTGAAACCCCGTCTCTACTAAAAATACAAAAAACTAGCCGGGCGTGGTGGTGGGCGCCTGTAGTCCCAGCTACTTGGGAGGCTGAGGCGGGAGAATGGCGTGAACCCGGGAGGCGGAGCTTGCAGTGAGCCGAGATCACGCCACTGCACTCCAGCCTGGGAGACACAGCGAGACTCCATCTCAAAAAAAAAAAAAAAAAAAAAAAAAGAAATATCTGCAAAGCACAATAGAGTGAAGTTCAATAAAGCAAGGTTTGCCTGTATAAAAAGTATCTAAAGACAAGGCAGGTGACATTGTAACACATGGCAATAAGGAACAATTTTTTTTTTTTTTTTTTTTTTGACAGGGTCTATCTCTGTCACAGAGGCTGGAGTATAGCGACGCAATCTCAGCTCACTGCAACCTCCGCTTCCTGGGCTCAAGTGGTTCTCCCACCTCAGCCTCCTGAATAGCTGGGACTGCAGGCGTGCACCACCATGCCTGGCTAATTTTTGTCTATTTTTTTTTTTTGGTAGAGACAAGAGCTCCTTATGTTGCCCAGCTGGTCTTGAACTTCTGGGCTTAAGCAATCCTCCCCACCCACATGCTGAGCCACTGTGCCTGGCCTAGGAGCAATGATTATTAGGAACTTAACTAAGTATGTTAGAAAGCACCAGGAGTTAAAAAAATATATATATATATTGGTGACAAAGAAACTTTACTAATGTGGGCATAAAATATTTGAGTAATTTTACATAAGCATTACATAATGATGTATAATAAATGATTTACTGATATCCTTTTATACATGTGAATCTAGATATATGCTGTTATATAAAAATACAAATAACTACTAAATCTAAAGCTTATGTCTATCGCTTTGAAACACAAAGTATCAGTATATTAAATAAAACAAGATATATGTATATTTACTAGCTGACTAAACAAACAACTTTTAAAAATAAACATTAATCATATCCATTATATTGCATACATGTTTGTATTTATCTATAATTATTATCCTTAGAATAGTCAACCAATTACAGTAATTATCATCTTTAACCCAAGTACAGTCATAGCCTAAGGATGTTTAGGTCAATAATGGGCTGCAATATGTGATGGTGGTCCCGTGAGATTATAATGGAGCTGAAAAATTCCTATCGCCTAGCAAGATCCAGCTGTTGTATCATCAGAGCACAATGTATTACTCACGTGTTTGGGGTGATGCTGGTATAAACAAACCCACTGTGCTGCCAGTCTTATAAAAGTATAGCATATACACGATGTACGGTACATAATACTTGATAATAAATGACTATGGGCTGGGTGCAATGGCTCATGTCTATAATCCCAGCACTTCGAAAGGTTGAGATAGGGGATGGCTTGAGTTCGAAACCAGCCTGGGCAACATAGTGAAAACTGATCTCTATAAGAAATACAAAAATTAGGCAGTCATGGTGATGTGTGCCTGTAGTCCCAGGTACTTGGGAGGCTGAGGTGGCAAGATGGCTTGAGCCTGGAAGGTGGAGGTTGCAGTGAGCCGAGATCCCACCACTGCACTCCAGCCTGGGCAACAGAGCCAGACTCTGTTTCAATTAAAAAAATAACAACAACAATAACAACTATGTTACTGATTTATGTATTTATTATACTATTAATCATTATTTTAGAGCATACTCTTTCTACTTATGTAAAAGGAAGTAAAATAGCCTCAGATCCTTCAGGAGGCATTCTAGAAGAAGGCATTGTTATCATAGGAGAGGACAACGCCACGTGTATTATTGTCCCTGAAAACCTTCCAGTGGGACAAAATATGGAGGTGAAAGACAATGATATGGTGACATGGCGAAACCCTGTCTCTACTGAAAATATAAAAATTAGCTGGGCATGGTGGTACACGCCTGTAATCCCAGCTACTTGGGAGGCTGAGGCAGGAGAATTGCTTGAGCCCAGGAGGCGGAGGTTTCAGTGAGCTGAGATCTTGCCACTGGACTCCAGCCTGGCTGACAAAGCGAGACTCTGTCTCAAAAAAAAAAAAAAAAAAAAAAAAGAGAGAGAGAGAGACATAATTCATATACCATAAAATTCACCATTTTAGTACACTTTGATGACTTAATTTTTTTTTGAGAAATGGGGTCTCACTCTGTTCCCCAGGCTGGGGTGCAGTAGTGCAATCATAGCTTACTGCAGCCTCGAAATCCTGGGCTCAAGCAATCCTACCACCTAAGCTTCCCAAGTAGCTGGGACTGCAGGTGTGTACCACCACACTGACTAATGTTTAAAACTTGTTGTAGAGACAGGATCTCACTATGTTGTCCAGGCTAGCCTTGAACTCTTGGCCTCAAGCGATCCTCCCACCTAGGCCTCCCAAAACACAGAGATTATAGGTGTGAGCCACTGTGCCTGGCCTAAAGTGTACAATTAGGTGTTTTTTAGGATAGTTTCAGAGTTCTACAATCATCACCACTATCTAGTTCCAGAACATTTTCATCATTCCTTGAGGAAATCCTGTGTACCCATTAGCAGTCACTTCTTATTTCACCCTCCCTCTAAGTCCCTAATAAATCTTTCTTTCTCTGGCGGTTGACTCAACTAGCACTTTTCTTTTGTGCCTTTTCATCCCTCTACTGCTTCCTGCCCGAGTTGCAGACATGGCTGAAGCTCTGGCAACTCTATTGAAAGACTAAGACAGAGGTATAGGGTCACACCCTGAAGATCACAGCTATAAAAAGGAAAGCTGTAAGGAGCCAGGTCCTTTTGGCATCATAGACTGCAATATTAACTCTGAACTACTTTTGATGTCAGAGAAAATAACACTCTATCTTCAGGTTTCTGTTACTAGTGCATTTTCTACTTGATAATCAATATATGGATATGTAATAGGGTAATCTAATTGCTATAACAAATAGATGTCAAAAGGCATACCAACTCAAACATAATAGAATTCTTTTTTCATAGTGGTACTGGGCGGGTAGAAGCAGACTGGTAGGTCAGACTTCCTTCTTTCCCTCATTCAGACACTGGCTGATGAATGCTTTTTTTTTTTTTTTTGAGATGGAGTCTCACTCTGTTGCCCAGGCTGGAGTGCAGTGTCATGATCTTGTGCCTCAACCTCCCAAGTAGTTGGGATTATAGGCATGTGCCACCACGCCTGGCTAATTTTTGTATTTTTAGTAGAGATGGGGCTTCACCACATTGCCCAGACTGGTCTCGAACTCCTGAGCTCTAGCAATCTGCCCACCTTGGCCTCCCAAAGTGCTGGGATTACAGACGTGAGCCACTGTACCCAGCTTAATGAATGCTCTTTCATCTTTAGTATGTGGCTTCCAGAGCCTGCCAGGACATCGTCTCCATTCCAGGCAGCCATAAGAAGAAAGATCATAGTCTGGGCATGGTGGAGCTCAGGAGCTCAAGACCAGCCTGGATAACACGGTGAAACCCCGTCTCTACTAAAATACAAAAAATTAGCCGGGCGTGGTGACGTTTGCCCGTACTCCCAGCTACTAGGGAGGCTGAGGCAGGAGAATTGCTTGAACCTGTGAGATGGAGGTTGCAGTGAACTGAGATTGTGCCACTGCACTCCAGCCCGAGCAACAGAATAGGACTCCATCAAAAAAAAAAAAAAAAAAAAAAAAAAAATGAAAAACTAAAACAAGAAGAAGAAGAAAAAGAAAGATCATAGAGGAGTACATGGGAGTACATGGTGGTTTTAGGGACCAGGCTTAGAAGTGGCAGTAGCACTTCTGCTCACATTTCATTGGCTAGAGTCCAGTTGCCTCTAACTTCAGGGCTGGGGACCTGGAAGGGGTAAGAGGAGACAGGAATAGGAGCTGAAGAATGAGATCTAGCTGTACACCCAGGAAAAAGAAAACATGGATTGTAGAGAGCTGTTAGTCTCTGACATAGCTTATGACTTAGAAATATGCAGGTAACCAACATAAGAGCAAGCTTAAAGAGTTGGAAGTTGCTACCTCCTGAGAATAAGACTTGAAGGTAGAACAGGCTAGGCCAAGGGACCACTGGTTTTTGTTAAAAAAAAATCATTTTAATACTATTTTATTTTTATCTCTTTGTTTCTTTGTTTTTCTTGAGACAGGGTCTTACTTTGTCACCCAGGCTGGAGTGCAGTGGTGCAATCTTGACTCACTGCAACCTCTGCCCCCTGGGTTCAAGCGATTCTCGTGCCTCAGCCTACCAAGTAGCTGGAATTACAGGCATGCACCATCATGCCCGGCTAATTTTTGTATTTTTAGTAGAGACAGGGTTTCACCATGTTGGCCAGGCTGGTCTCGAACTCCTGGGTGATCCACCTGCCTTGGCCTCCCAAAGAGCTGGGATTACAGGCGTGAGCCACTGTGCCTGGCCAATACTATTTTATTATAAAAACACTTTATAAATATTACCTTGTAAAAAAAAAACACTGCCAAGTTAATTTATAAAAATAAAGCAAAAGGGCCGGGCGCAGTGGCTCATGCCTGTAATCCCAGCACTTCGGGAGGCCGAGGCGGGTGGATCACCTGAGGTCAGGGGTTCAACACCAGCCTGGCCAACATGGTGAAACCCCATCTCTACTAAAAAATACAAAAATTAGCAGGGAATGGTGGCGTGCATCTGTAATCCCAGCTACTCAGGAGGCTGAGGCAGAAGAATCGCTTGAACCTGGGAGGCAGAGGTTGCAGTGAGCTGAGATAGTGCCATTGCATTCCAACCTGGGCGAGAAGGCAAGACTCTGTCTTTAAAAAAAAAAAAAAAAAAAAAAAAAAAAAAAAAAAAAAAAAAATTCAGCTACATCTTCCTTTTGCATGCCTGTCTCTGCCTCTGCTGCCAGTCTCCCCAAGGGTGGGAACCCTTTCTTTTTTTCTTTTCTTTTCTTTCTTTCTTTCTTTTTTTTTTTTTGAGATGGAGTGCTGCTCTGTTGCCCAGGCTGGAGTGCAACCTTCGCCTTCCTGGTTCAAGTGATTCTCCTGCTTCAGCCTCCTGGGTAGCTGGGACTATAGGTGCCTGCCACCACGCCCGGCTAATTTTTGTATTTTTTTTTTTTTGAAACGGAGTCTTGCTCTGTCGCCCAGGCTGGGGTGCAGTGGCCGGATCTCAGCTCACTGCAAGCTCCACCTCCCGGGTTTACGCCATTCTCCTGCCTCAGCCTCCTGAGTAGCTGGGACTACAGGCGCCCGCCACCTCGCCCGGCTAGTTTTTTGTATTTTTTAGTAGAGATGGGGTTTCACCGTATTAGCCAGGATGGTCTCGATCTCCTGACCTCGTGATCCGCCCGTCTCGGCCTCCCAAAGTGCTGGGATTACAGGCTTGAGCCACCGCGCCCGGCCTAATTTTTGTATTTTTAAGTAGAGATGAGGGTTCACTATGCTAGCCAGGCTGGTCTCGAACTTCTGACTTTGTGATCCGCCCGCCTCAGCCTCCCAAAGTTCTGGGATTACAGGTGTGAGCCACGGCGCCCAGCTGGGTGACAACCATTTCTTAGCTCCATCTTCTTTCTTCTTCTCCAGAGACCCACACAAGACCACATGCTGCTAAACACACACGAAAAAATGGTGAACAGAATGGTATTCTGCCCTCTTTCCTTGCAGTGGGCTCGCTCTCATCTAACAGCTGCTCATTCTTCCCACGTGTCCAGCCTGGTAGATTTGTGCTGTAGCATGCACTGCTTCAGTCCTGAGAGACTGGCCAGATTCCAGGGCCCTTGTACTCACTGCTTGATGAAGCCAGAGGAATGCCTGCAGCGGATGAGCACATTCCCAACCAGTGTGTAAATGGTAATGAAATAATTGCAGCTTCCTGTGGGGAGTCAAACGCCATGACCCTAACCCCAACAAGAAAATGCTAATGGGTATGTTAATAGAAATGGATTTTCCGGCCGGGCGCGGTGGCTCAAGCCTGTAATCCCAGCACTTTGGGAGGCCGAGACGGGCGGATCACGAGGTCAGGAGTTCGAGACCATCCTGGCTAACACGGTGAAACCCCGTCTCTACTAAAAAATACAAAAAACTAGCCGGGCGAGGTGGCGGGCGCCTGTAGTCCCGGCTACTCAGGAGGCTGAGGCAGGAGAATGGCGTAAAAACCCGGGAGGCAGAGCTTGCAGTGAGCTGAGATCCGGCCACTGCACTCCAGCCTGGGCGACACAGCGAGACTCCGTCTCAAAAAAAAAAAAAAAAAAAAAAAAAAAAAAAAAAAAAAAAGAAATGGATTTTCCAGGATGCAGAGTCCTTGCATTTCACTCTGTCGTGGATCATTACCATTAAGTTATAGCGTTATCTTTTCCTTTGACTTTCAGTATCGTGAGATTGCATTTGCAAGAAAAGGTTTTCTTAGATCCTCACTTGCTCAACGAGGAAATGGGATGCCGTGGGAAGTTATGAGTTCCCTGCTTGTGGTGCTGGATAACTGATTGGCAGGGATGTTGTGGAGGTGGAGAGGAGGACTCCAACCCCAGGATGCTATCAGTCTTTAGTGCCCATTGTCCCTAGGACGCCACCAGAGGTACGCAATCTGATGCGGATTTCGCAACACAGCTTCTGAGGTTAGTGATGCAAGTTCATTCAGGAGAAAACTGCGTGGCTGGTGAGATGGACCCAGGCTGTTGAGGCTGCTGCTGGGGCTGGAAGGGCCTGACTCATGCTTCACAGTCCCTGCCAGCATTTCAGAGGGAAGCGATGTTGTCTCTTGTTCTTCCTCCGCTCATCCCCTAAGCTGGGTGTCTGGTCTTCAGCCCTTCTCTCTTTCATTCCACACAACCCCCTGAGAAATCTCAGCCACACCCCAGCCTCAACTCCCATCTCTGTGATAACTCCTAACTCTGTCTACAGCCTTTACCTCATCCCTAAGCAACAGACTCATATAGCTAACAGTTTATTGGACATCTTAATCTCATTGTCCTACATTTCAAACATGATGTATCTTAAATTGGGATGTTTTCTCCTGGCTTTAGATCTGATGTCCCTCATCCCACCAGCCACCTCATACAGAAACCTTCCTCCATCTCCCTCTTAAGCTCACTTCTACCTTGTGTGCAAGTCCTGTATATTCCACTTCTATGGTGTCTCTTTTTATTGGCCTTTTTCATTCTAGCTGTATTACCACTGATTTCATTCCTGCCAGAGTGAGTATACTTCAACCCAAGTGGGACTTCACCTCCCCCAGGTGGTCATTCCCCTCAAGAAAAACAAGCATAAAACACAAAAAGACTGACAATACCAAGTGTTGACAAGAATATAGAGCAATGAGAACTCCTGTGCATTCCTGGTGGGTGTGTACATGGGTAGAACAACTTTGGGAAATTAGTAGTATCTACTCAAGTAGATATATGCATAGCCCATGACCCAGCAGTTCCACTCCTAGGTATGTACACAGCAGATTTACCCACAGAGGAGCACATAAAGGCATTTGCAGGAAGGTTTACATCCCCAAACTGGAAACTGCACAAAGCTCATCAACAATTGCAGTGCATCCATACAATGGGATGTTAACCAGCAATGAGCAACAACAATTCGCATGTATGTCTAGCAACATGGGGTAATCTTGCAAACATATGTGGAGTGAAAAAAACCACACACAAGAAAATTGCAAAAACTGGTTTATGATGTTAGGATGGTTATTTTTCTTGTATGTAAGTAGTTCCTGAAAGAGGGCCAGAGTGGATCTCTGGAGTTTTAGTAATAATTTGTTGTTGTTGTTGTTGTTGTTTTAATCTGAGTGCTGTTACACAGATGTGGTTCAGTTTGTGAAAAATTTTGTACTTTTTCTATACATATGTCACATTTCAATAAAAACTTTAGTAAAACACATCCACCTATGCATACACACTGAAAAAACAAAATCTCTTCCATGGTTCCTCACACCCAGAGGAGAAATTTCCAGACCCTAACAGAACACTCATAGATCTCCATGACGTGACCCTGTCTGCCAGGCCACACCCTTCCCACCAGTACTATGTGTGCCATGCACTAGACCATTCTCCTTGCTGATCTCTGTGCTACTCCTTCAGCCTGAATCCCTCTGTCCACCTGGCTCTGTCTGAAGACGCCACCTCTGTGAGGCCTCTTCTGATTTCTGAGACCACACATGCTGCTTTTCTCTCTCACACACCTCTGAGCTCTCTCTGCTTGCATGCGTTCCCTTGACTGAAGGCAGCATGCCATGAAAATGCAGCCCAGGGAGAGATTTGTGTGGTCTCAGAAATCAGGAGAGGCCTCACAGAGGAGGTGGCGTCTTCAAACAGAGCCAGATGGACACAAGAATTCCAGGCTGAAGGAAGAGCACTGAGACCTGCACAGAGAATGTGGAGTGGGCTGGTAGATGGCACACATGCCCCAGGTGGGAAGGAGGTGACCTGCTAGACAGTCACATCATGGAGAGCAGAAGGTAAACCTCCTCGAGGTGGCAGAAATGGTGCCCGGTTTATCTTTGTAGACCCTCCTGGGGCCAGTGCTGTGCCTGTTTGAGAAATGATTGAATGTATGCTCTAAGTTAAGCTGTAGTTCACAGTGCCAGAAAGCCAAGACACCCAGTGTGCCTGCAAACAAGCTTCTGCCGAAAGCCGAGTCCCTTTGGAACCAAACACATCCTGTGGTCCTTCATTGGCTGCTGACAACCAGGTTGATGTAAATGTGTTGTGCAGCATTGTGGGCATGTCCAATTAGACTCCCCACTAACATGAATAAGCCGTGCAAATATGTGGTTAATGACCATGTCACTCCGTGTCAATTCTTAATCCCGGATAATTAGCAGATACATAATTGGTGGAAGAAGGGGAGGTGCTGATGGATGGCCCATCACTTGGGTGAAGCTAATGATTCTCTGTGGATTAAGACTCACCCTCTGTAAGTGTTGATGGCTCCTATTTGAAATGCTCCTTTTGAAAGGGCCTAGATCCAAGAAAAGGTGTCAGGAACCCCAGAGCCAGGCGTTGGCATGGGGACTAATTCCCTGGGCTGCTTCCATGAAAGGTGGGCAGACATGTCCCACTGCTGCCAGCCTTGTGCAGGCAGCCAGAGTCCTGGACTGCTCCTGACTTGCTGGGTAATCCCAAGGAGGGCCTTTTTCCTCTCTTAGTCTCATCATTTGTCTAATAGCAAAGAGCGGGAAGGCTGGGGTGGGTGTGCTGACTTGAGAATCCATTGTAGACAAGAGTTTCCCTCACCTTCCCCTCCTTGACCACACTGGAAGTGTGTCATTTGCTGCCATTGAAATGGTTTGGGTGGACTAGCTGGTCTGGATGATAGGGTGTGGTGGAGGGGACATGCAGGGGTTGAAAGCAGACACCTGAGATGGAAGCTGGTGGTACCTTATGTGATTTGAGGCAGGGCCAGCTAGCTGTCTACCAGGATGGGTGCATCTGGTACCATGGTGTGAGTCATCACTGCACAACAATTGCTCAGCCAGCAACTCCATTTCCCAGGCCCCTTTGCACTAAGTCAGGTACAGTACAGTGTTTCCTGTTGTTGATAGCTGGCATTTGTTCCGATTGGCTGGGTGTCTACTCTGACTGGTTGGTGCTGAACTAGTCAAAAAGTTTTTTATTTTTTTATTTTTTTGGTTTTAAGGAGCAAAAAGTTTAAAAGGTAAGAAAGAAGGAAGAAAGAAGAAAGCATCTCCCCCATACAAAGACAAGGGAGTAGGACTTGGAACAAAGAGAAACCCTGTGTGCAGCAGAAAGGCAGTTCATTGTATAGGGAGGCTGGAGGAGGCAGTGTCTGGTTTGCATAGGGACCAGGGGATTGGTTTGACCAGGTGTGTCATTCACATAGCCCATGAAAACCCTGGCCTTCCCACCTTAGCCCTTTAATATGCAAATGCGAGTCGCCATGATGTTCTGAACACATCTGGAGGTGGCCATCACACTTGTCACACTTGGCACAAGTGGCGACAAGGAGAAGATGGTAGGAATCACCATACAGAGTGAACCCAGTTTCTAATGGCCAACATTTGCATATCGAAGCTTGCCTGCCGGGCCCTTCAAGCTGCCTTTTCTGTTAGAAAATAGATGATTGGGGGCGAGGGGGTTTTTCTTATAACGGGAAAACTTCCACTGAGAACCTTTACCCTTACTATCTGTCTGCCTAAAATAATTTCTTAATAACTCCTATATTATTCCCCCCTCAAAGAGAAGTAAACCTAATTGCTCTTAGGGGATGTTGGATGACGAATCTTTCAAACTAGTTGAAAGTATTTCTAACACCACTCCTAGAGGTATGAATCCCTAAACAAGAAAGATATGATTTAGTTTTATCCATTTAGCATTTTTAATGAATGGAATCACAAGGCATGTATTCATCAGTGACTTTCTTTTTTATGCTCAGAGATTAACATGCACTGCAAGAAATAATACATGGAGATCCTGTGTATCTTTTACCTAGTTTCACCCAAGAGTAGCCTCTTGTAAAACAGTAGTATAGTATCACAACCAGGATATACTTACATAGATCAATATCGGAACATGTCCAGCACCACTCATGTTGCCTTTTTATGTTCACAGCCACTTCCCTCCCACCCACACCCACTCCTTAACTCTGGGCAATCACTAAGTTGTTCTCCATTTCTATATTTTTTTCGTTTCACCAATGATATATAAATGTTATATATTGAAATAGACTTTTTCCACTCAGCATAATTCCCTGAAGATTACAGATAAGTGTTGTATATATCAACAATTCATTCCTTTTTATTGCTGAGTAGTATTTCATGATATGGATGTACCACAGTTTAACCACTGATGTGCCATATTTAACCTGTTGAAGGACATCTGTTTATTCCCAGTATTATTTGTTGCTACTATGTAAATAAAGCTTCTATAAATGTTCAAGTACAAGTTTTAATGTGAACATAATTCTTCATTTCTCTGGAATAAATTCTCAGGTGTGCAGCTAATGAATTGTATGGTCGGTGCATGTTTTGCTTTAGAAGGAACTGTCAGCCCAGTGTGGTAGCTCACACCTGCAATCCCAGTAACTCCTGAGTCTGAGGCAAGAGGATCACTTGAGTCCAGGAGTTCGAGACGAGGCTAGGCAACATAGAAAGACCTTATTTCTACAAAAACAAAAAGAAAATTAGGGCAACACAGTGAGACCTCATCTCCACACACACACACACACACACACACACACACACACACACACACAAATTAAGCTGGATGTGGTGGAGGTGCTTGCAGTCCCAGCTACTCAGGAGATGAAGGGGAGAAGATCTCTTGAGCCTGGGAGTTCAAGGCTGCAGTGAGCTATGATTGCCTTCACCCTGGATGACAGAGTGAGATACTGTCTCACACACAAAAAAAAAAAAAAAGAAAGAAAGAAAAATGAAACTGCTACTCTGCTACCTTGCTTACCAGAGTGTATGAGTGATCAAGTTTCTCTGATTCTTTGCCAGTATTTTTTATTTTAGCCATTCTTATAGGTGTGCAGTGCTATCCTATTGTGGTTTTAATTTGCACATCCTCAATCGCTACTGATGTTGAACATCTTTTAATGTGCTTATTTAAATGTGTCAGCGGTATATCCCGTTGGGTGAAACATCTCTTTGTGTTTTTTGTCCATTTTCTACTTGGATTGTTTGTTTTCTGACTGTTCAGTTTTGAGAGTTGTCTGTATATTCTAGATATAAATCTTTTGTCAAATATGCGGTTTGCAAACATTCTGTCAGTCTGTAGCATGTCTTTTCTTTCTCTTAAAATGATTTTTCAAAGACAAATGTTTTTAATTTTAATGAAGTCAAATTTAGCAACTTTTCATTTTATGGATTGTGCTTTTGGTGCTAAGTTTAAGAACCCTTTGCCTATCCTTACATCCCAAAGATTTTCTTCTATTTTTTTTTCTAACAGCTTTATAGTCTAACATTTTACATTTAAGTCCATGATCCATTTTAAGTTAAGTTTTTGTGTAAAGTATGAGGCTTACTTAAGATTCTTTGAGTTTTTTTTTTTTTTTAACCTGTGGATGTACAATTGTTTAGCACCATTTGTTGAAAATGCTATCTTTCCTCCATTGAAGTGATTTTGCATCTTTTCCAAATCAGTTGAGTATATTTGTGTAGTCAATTTTTGGGTTCTCTATTCTGTTTTAGTGATCTATGTTTTTGTCTGATACCACAGTCTTTATTACTGCAACTGTTTACAAAACAAGTCTTGAAATTGGGTAAATAATGCCTAGAACTTCTAGAATTAATAAGGAAGTCCGGGAAGGTCATAGAATATGACATAAACATTAAAATTGATTAGATTTATATATATTAGCAATGGACATGTGGACATCAAAATTAAAAATATAATACCATTTATAATCACTCAAATAAAAAAATTATTAGGTATAAATCTGACAAAACTTGTACCAGGAAATGTATGCTAAAAACTATAAAATGCCCAAATTGATATACCAGGTTTAACATAATTTCTATTAAAATCCCAACAAGAGCTTTTGTTAATGTAGAAAAGATTATTATAAAATTTATGTAAAGGCAAGGGTACTAGAATTAAAAAAAGAATATCCACCAGAAACCTCCGGCTAACATTATACTTAATGGTGAAACACTGAACGTTTTCCTGTAAGATCAAGATCCAGGCAAGGATATCCACTCTCACCACACTTATTTGACACAGTGCTGAATGATCTAGCCAGTGCAAAATGACAAGAAAAGGAAATTAGAGCATATAGATTGGAAAGGAAGAAATATTGTATTTTTTGTGTTGTTTTCCTTTTTTCAATTACATTGATTTCTGCTCTTGATTATTTCTTTCTTTGTATTTGCTTTGGGATTTTTTTCTTTTTCCACCTTCTTGAGGTGTGATATGGTTTGAACGTGTCCCACAAAGTTCACGTATTGAAAACTTGATTCCCAGTGTAGCCGTGTTAAAAGGTAGGGCCTAATGGGAAGTGTTTGGGTCAAGCTCACTGCCCTTGTGACCATTCATGCTTTTATCTCAGGAATGGGTTCTTTATAAAAGGATGAGTTCAGCCCACTCTTGCTCTCTCTTTGCCCTTCCACCATGAGATGACACAGCAAGAATGCCCTCACCCATGCTGGCTCCTCAATCTTGGACTTCACAGCTTCCAGAACCATGAGCCAATAAATTTCTGTTCATTGTAAATAACCCAGTCTCAGGTATTCTATTATATAGCAGCACAAAATGGACTAAGTCAAAGTGGGGGTTTAGGTTACTGATTTGAGATTTTTCTTCTTTTCTAATGTATGCCTTCAATGCTACAAATTTCCCTTTCAAGACTGCTTTAGCTGTGTCCTGTAAATTTTGATATGTTGTATCTTTATTTTCATTCACTTTCATGCTTTTCCCTTTCTAATATTTCTGAAACTTTCTCTTTGACCCATGGACTAATTAGAAATTTCTAAGTGTGTAGAGATTTTCTTGTTATCTGTCTCAGAGAACTTCTGAAGACTTTGGAGAACTCACTCTGTAAGATTTCAATTATCTTTTATTTTCTTTTAATGGACCAAGATATGGTCTATGCTAATACATGTTTCATAGGCACTTGAAAAGCATATGTATTCTGCTTTTAGGTAGAGTGTTCTACAGATGTTGGTTAGATCTTGTTGTTGCTATTGTTGAGTTCCATATTCTTGCTGATTTTCTTTCTTGTTCTATCAATTGTTGATAGATGGATGTTCAAGTCTCCAATTATTACTGCAAATTTATCTTTTTCTCCTTTCAGTTCTATCAATTTTTGCCTTACATATTTTATGGCTGTTTTTTGGTGCATACACATTTAGGGTTGATATGTGTTCTTGGTTAGTTTACCCTTTTAACATTATGTAACGTCTCTCTCTGTTCCTGTAATTTTCTTTACTTCTGAAGTCTACTTTATTAGATATTAATATAGCCCTCCTGTTTTCTTTTAATTAATGTTTGCATGATACATATTTTTGATCCTTTTATTTTCAACGTGCTTATATTGTTACATTTGAAGTGAGTTTCTTGTGGATATCTATATTAGTTTTATACATCTGCTAAACCAAATTACCACAAACTCGGTGGCTTAAAATGACACATTGGCTGGGTACGGTGGCTCACACCTGTAACACAGCACTTTGGGAGGCCAGGGTGAGGAAATCGCTTATGGTCAGGAGTTTGAAACCAGCCTGGGCAACATAGGGTGACCCTATCTCTATGGGTTGTTTTTTTTTTAATAGCCAGGTGTAGTGGCACTTGCCTCTGGTTCCAGCTTCTCAGAAAGCTGAGGTGGAAAGACTGCTTGGGTCCAGGAGGCTGAGGCTGCAGTGAGCCATGACTGAGCCACTGTACTCCAGCCTAGGCAACAGAGTGAGACCTTGTCTCAAAAACAAACAAACAAACAAACACAAAAACAAAAACCTCTCACATATTTATTCTCTCGTACTTCTGGAGGTCAGAAGCACAAAATCAGTTTCGCTGGACTAAAATCATATGTCAGAAAGGCTAGTTCTTGCCATTCTGGAAGTCCCAGGGGAGAACCTGTTCCTTGTCTCTTCCAACTTCTAGAGGTTGTAAATTTTCCTTTGTTCATGGCCACATCACTGCAATCTCTTGCTTTCATCATGACATCCTGGTTTTGGGGGTATAAAATCTTCTGCTTCTTTCTTTTTAAATTATTATTATTTTTTAAATTTTAGAGACAGATCTTGTTCTTTTGCCTGGGCTGGAGTGCAGTGGCTCAATCATTGAGCACTGCAGCCTTGAAATCCTGGGCTCAAGACATCCTTCTACCTCAGCCTCCCAAGTAGCTGGGACTACAGCCATGCACCACCACACCTGGCTAATTAAAAATTTTTTTCTTTTTTATAGAGACAGGGTCTTGCTTTGTTGCTCAGGCTGGCAACTGATCCTCCCTCCTTGGCTTCCCAAAGTGCTGGGATTATGGGTGTGAGCCACTGTACCTGGCTTCCACTTCCCTCTTATAAGAACATTTGTGATGACATTAATGTCTACCTAAATAATCCAGTGTAGTCTCTCCATTAGAAAATTATCACTCACATTTGTTAAGTCCCTTTTGCCACAAAGTAACATTCACAGGTTCCAGGGATTAGGACCTGGATATCCTTTTTGTTTGTTTTAGCATGGCTCCATATTTTAAATTTAATTTAATTTAATTTAATTTAATTTAATTTTATTTTTGGTGGAGGAGCATTCAGTTGTGTTTTTTTTTTTTTTTTTTCATTTTTTTATTTCCATGGGTTTTTGGGGAACAGGTGGTATTTGTTACATGTGTAATTGCTTTAGTGGTGATTTGTGAGATTTTGATGTATCCATCACCCCAGCAGTACACACTGAACCTAATGTGTAGTCTTTTATCCCTCACCTCCTTTTCACTCTTTCCCCCAGAGTTCCCAAAGTCCACTGTATCATTCTTATGCCTTTGCATCCTCATAGCTTAGCTCCCACTTATGAGTGAGAACATATGATGTTTGGTTTTCCATTTCTGAGTTGCTTCACTTAGAACAATAGTCTCCAATCCCATCAATGTTGCTGCAAATGCCATTAATTCATTCCTTTTTATGGCTGAGTAGTATTCCAACATATATATATATATATATATGTATGTATGTCACAGTTTCTTTATCCACTTGTTGACTGATGGGCATTTGGGCTGGTTACACATTTTTGCAATTGCAAATTGTGCTGCTATAAACATGCATGTGCAAGTGTCTTTTTCATATAGTGACTTCTTTTCCTCTGCATACATACCCAATAGTGGAATAGCTGAATGAAATGGTAGCTCTACTTTTAGTTCTTTAAGGAATCTCCACACTGTTTTCCATAGTGATTGTTCTAGTTTACATTCCCACCAGCAGTGTAGAAGTATATTTTCCCTTTTCACTCTACCCACGCCAACATCTATTATTTTTTTATTTTTTTGATTATGGTCATTCTTGTGGGAGTAAGGTGGTATCGCATTGTGATTTTGATTTACATTTCCCTGATCATTAGTAATGTCGAGAATTTTTATATGTTTGTTGACCATTTGCGTATCTTCTTTTGAGAATTATCTATTCGTGCTCTTAGCCCACTTTTTGATGAGATTGTTTGTTTTTTTCTTGCTAATTTGTTTGAGTTTGTTGTATATTTTGGATACTAGTCCTTCGTCACATGTATAGATTGTGAAGATTTTTCTCCCACTCTGTGGGTTGTCTGTTTACTCTGCTGACTGTTCCTTTTGTTGTGCAAAAGCTCTTTAGTTTAATTAAGTCTCAACTATTTATCTTTCTTTTTATTGCATTTGCTTTTGGATTCTTGGTCATGAAATCCTTACCTAAGCCAATATCCAGAAGGGTTTTTCCAGTGTTATCTTCTAGAATTTTTATAGTTTCAGAGGGCCTGGATATCTGTGAGGACCATCATTCAACCTATCACAGCGGCACGAAGTTGTGCCTAGGCTCCTCACTTGACCTTTTTGGTATGGTTACGCCTGGGGTCACAGTTTTCTGTAGTGTTTGGCTAGAGGGGAGCAGTTATTGTCTAAAAGTTTTCCATCTTGCTAGGCTTCCCCTGTTCTGCTTATTTGACTAGAGGAGGCTTTTGGGGGCATTTTGGTTTATCCCCTGTGGCACTTTTGGGTCATTTTCAGCTCCATGTTTGGGATACACAAGGCAAAAAGAAAATAAGCTTATATTCATTCACCCCTACTCTGAGTATGTAGACCTTTGGAAATCTCAAGTTTTGTATAGTCTTGTTGTACATTCTCTACCTTGAACAGGCCCTCGATGAGTATTTCTTGTCTCTTGTACCTCAAAAAGCCTACAAAACAGTGCTGAGCCTCCGGGATTGGCAGCTACCCTCAGGGCAATTACGGCTTGCTCATTTCTAAGAATTCCTGATTTCATTTTCATTTTGGGCCTCTGTGGATTTTAAAAAATTTCTTGCCGACTCAGCAATGCATTTTAAGGGATATTTTATTCAGATATTTTAGTTGTTTCCTTTGGTGTTTAGTCTTCTTTGCTGATGGAAACAGACGTCTCAGTGCTTTTTCCACCAAGATATCTGTCCCCACATTTCAAAGTGTCGATGTTACCCAAGCTCTTTGAACTGGATACACTTTACATGCCTTTTATAGGGTCAGGGAAATTATTGCTCTCACTGCAATGGGAAAGTTTGGAGGAACAGACTTTAGAGTCTCCTTGGCCAGTCCCTGCTGTCTTAACCTGAAAAAAACAAGGCACAAATCCTTTATGGTGCCAGCCCAGGATCCCTTTCTTCTAATAACATCTTCCTGATTTACATTTGGTTTGTGGAAGACTTCTTTATTGGATTTGGTCATGATTGAACTGTCTGTTGGTCAATGTGCTTTGTCCCCTACTAGTCAAGGGAAGTATGTGATATTGGAGATATCACATACTCCCCATGGTGTCCCTGGAAGCTGAATTGTGAGCTCAGTGGCTCAGTAAGTGACAACTTTACCTTGACAGTGGACTCACAACTCATCCATTAGTTCCTGGAGCCTACGTATTAGCTACTGAATTATGTCCTCTTTTGAGGCCTGATTTTTCAGCTCTCCCTTGAGTTTTTTGAACTGTCTCATGCCTTCTAATATGTTCCTGTTACTGTTTAATTATTCAGAATTTTATTTTATTTTTTTACTTGCAACCAAAGAACCCTGATTGATAGTCCTGTAGAAAGCCTGCAATGCCTTGTTCCTTTGGAGTGTCACTTGAATGCCTGTTAGAGGATGGGTGTAGAATTAAGAAATGGGTAGGTAGATGAGTCTTAAGTGGATGCCTGATATCCTAGAGACTTAGGGCTATAAGAGTCTTCAAAAGTCATTTGGGGGCTGGGCACAGTGACTCGCGCCTGTAATCCCAGCACTTTGGGAAGCCGAGGTGGGTGGATCACTTGAGGTCAGGAGTTCAAGAGCAGCCTGGCCAACATGGTGAAACCCTGTCTCTACTAAAAATACAAAGATTAGTCAGGTGTGGTGGTGCGTGCCTGTAATGCCAGCTATTCAGGAGACTGAGGCAGGAGAATCACACTGCAGCCTGGGGGACAGAGCAAGACTTTTTCTAAAAAAAAGAAAGTCATTTGGACCCAACCCCCACCCAGTGAATGAATTCCCTTACAACATCCCCACTGACTGTGTTTTCAACTCTGTTTGGACACCCCTCCAGAACGAAGAGCTTGTTACTGCCTGAGGCAGCTACATTCACCCTTGGCTGCCTCCAATTATCTGAAACTTCTTCCTTTCATTAGCTGAAATCTGATGCTACACAGCATTGATCCTATCTATGCTCCCTCTCCTGCCTTCTCCACTCTGGAAACTCCTTAGACACTTCAAGAAATGGAAATGTACCCCAGCCTGGCTTTCTTCAGGCTACGCAAGCCTAATTCACCCAATTCCTCCTGGGACACAGGTTGTAGCCACTGCCCCATTCCATTTGTCTTCTATGACATAGTCCAGTTAATCAATGTCCATCAAAAAGTGTGAAGCTCATGGGCAATTCAGACACCCTGAGCAGGGCAAAGTCAGGTATGACCATCGCCTCCTCACTCTGGGCACTCTATTTCTTTTAATGCTGCTACAAATGAAGTTTATTATTATGGAAGCCTCATGACTTTCCTGACTCACAGGGAGCTTAGCGTTGGCTAAAGCCTTTTAAACACATGCTGTTACCCATTGTGGCTTCCCCAGCTAGTCCATGTGTTACTTGTTTTTTGAACTCATGGCTGTACTTTAAAATATGGCATATCCTAGCTAATTCTTCTATAGCATTGTCAGAAGGATCTGGTTTAGGTAGTTTCTAGATTCCCTTTGTATTATTTGTTCTGGATATGCAGAAGGGAATGTTAAGAAACACTGCCTCTCACTCAAAGAGTGTTCAAACACAGATTGAGCAGAAGTCATGAGTGTAATTATGAAAAAACCTCAGTCCAGGTTGTAAGGTGTGTTATTCACATCCTTTTGGAAGCAGTTCATTCTAATTATCATGTTGGACTTAAAGGCCAGAAGAAAGTGGGTTGAATCTGCTGGGGTTTTTTTTCCTTTTTTTTTGAAAACTAGAAAACTTAACTGAAGTGATATTGGTGTAAGGATAGATATACAGATGAATGGAATAGAATATGGAGTCCAGAAATAAACCCATACACCTATGACTAATTGATTTTTGGCAAGGGTACCAAGACCATTCCATGGGAAAAATAGTCTCCTCAACGAATGGTGCCATGACAATGGATATCCACACACAAAAGAATGAATTTGAACCCCTACCTCATATCATATACAAAAATTAATTTACTAGTCCTTACAGGCATATACACATGACTCTTCCTAGCAGTAAAATACATATTTTTCTCAAGTGCACATAGCACATTCTCTGGGATAGATCATATATTAGGCCACAAAACAAGTCTTAATAGATTTTAACAAATAGATATCATGCAAAGTATCTGCTCCGACCAAAAAAGGATGAAGTTAGAAATCGATAAAATAAAACCAGGGCTGGGCATGGTGGCTTGTGTCTGTAATCCCAGCACTTTGGGAGGCCGAGGTGAGTGGATTGCTTGAGGTCAGGAGTTTGAGACCAGCCTGGTCAACATGGTGAAACCCCATCTCTACTAAAAATACAAAAATCAGACAGGCATGGTGGCCCAAGCCTGTAATCCCACCCACTCAGAAGGCTGAGGCATGAGAATCGCTTGAGCCCAGCAGGTGGAGATTGCAATGAGTTGAGATCACACCACTGCACTCCAGCCTGGGTGACAGAGTGAGACCCTGTCTCAAAACAGACAAACAAACAAACAAACAAACAAAACCCCAAAAAACCCACAGAAAATTCACGAATCTATAGAAATTTAAAAACTTATTCTTAAACAACCAATAGGTCAAAAAAGAAATCACTTATTTGGATATTAGGGATATTAGAAAATACTTGGAGACAAATGAAAATGAATATACAGCGCATCTAAACTTATGGAATGCAATGAAAACAGTGCTCAGAAGGAAAAATTATAGCTGTAAGTAACTGCATTAAAGAGGGAGAAAGATCCCAAGTCACTAACCTAATTTTACACCAAATTTTACTTTTTCTTTTCTTTTCTTTCCTTTCCTTTCTTTCTTTCTTTTTCTTTTTTTCTTTTTTTCTTTTTTTTGAGATGGAGTTTTGCTCTTGTCACCCAGAATGGAGTGCAATGGTGTGATCTCGGCTCACTGCAACCTCCGCTTCCCAGGTTCCAGTGATTCTCCTGCCTCAGCCTCCCAAGCAGCTTGGATTACAGGTGCCCACCACCATGCCCAGCTAATTTTTTTATTTTTAGTAGAGATGGGGTTTCATCATGTCAGCCAGGCTGGTCTTGAATGCCTGACCTCAGATGATCCACCTGTCTCAGCCTCCCAAAGTGCTGGGACTACAGGTGTGAGCCACCATGCCCAGCCCAAATTTTAGTTTTTCTAAAAGTAGAGTAAACTAAACCCAAAACCAGCAGAAGAAAGGAAATAATCAAGGTTAAAGTGGAGGTTAACAAATAGAGAAAAGAAAAACAGTAGAGAAAATCAATGTAACCAAGAGTTGGATCTTTGAAAAGATCAACATAATGAACAAACCTTTAGCTAGACTGACAAAGAAAAAATAAAGGTGGTCCACAAATAACTAAATGCAGAAATGAAAGTGGAGACATTACCACCAACCTCACAGAGATTTAAAAAAAGATTATAAGAGAATACCATGAGCAATTGTATGCCAATGCATTAGACAACCTAGAAGAAATGGACAAACTTCTTGAAATACACAAATTACTTAAACTGACTCAAGAAGAAATACAAAAATCTCAACAGATCTCTAACAAGTAAAGAGATTGAATCAGTGATCAAAAACCTCCCAACCAAGATAAGTCTGGTATCAAATGGCTTCACTGGTGAATTCTATCAAATATTTAAAGAAGAATTAAAACCAATTCTTACCAACTCTTCTATAAAATTGAAGAGGAGGAAACACTTCCTAATTTATTCCGTGAAGGCAGCATTTCTATGATACCAAAGCCAGATAGACATTACAAGAAAATTACAGACCAACATTCCTTTTGAATATAGATGCAAAAATTCTCAACAAAAGATTAATAGATAAAATCCTAGAGCAAATTAAAAGGATTTTCAACATGACCAAGTGAGATTTATTTCAGGAATACAAGGATGGTTCAACATAAGAAAATCAATCAGTCAATCAATCCATCACTTTTATACAATGAAGAGGGGAAGAAACTGCATGATCATCTCAATGCAGAAAAGGATGTTGCATTATTTGACAAAATCCAACATCCTTTCATGATGAAAAACTCTCAGAAAACTAGGAATAGAGAGAAAATTTCTCAAAATGGTAAGGGGTATTTACTTAAAAGTTCACAGTTAACATCATACTTAGTGGTGAAAAACTGAAAGCTTTCTCCCTAAGAACAGGAACAAGAGAATACTTACTTTATGCTGCCCAACATTGTACTGGAAATTCTAGCCAGAGCTATTAGAAAAGAAAAAGAAATAAAAGGCAGCCAAATTGGAAAAGAAGAGGTAAAACTATCTCTATTCACAGATGATATGATCTTATATGTAGAAAATCCCAAAGAATCCACAAGGTTACTAGAGCTATTAAACAAATTCAACAAAGTTGCAAAATACAGTATCAACATAGAAAATAAACTGCGTTGCCATAAAACAATAATGAACAATCTTTTTTTTTTTTTTTTTTTTTTTTTTGAGATGGAGTCTCACGCTGTTGCCCAGGCTGGAGTGCAGTGGCGCGATCTTGGCTCACTGCAAGCTCCGCCTCCCGGGTTCCCGCCATTCTCCTGCCTCAGCCTCCTGAGTAGCTGGGACTACAGGCGCCCGCCACCGCGCCTGGCTAATTTTTTGTATTTTTAGTAGAGACGGGGTTTCACTGTGGTCTCGATCTCGTGACCTTGTGATCCGCCCGCCTCGGCCTCCCAAAGTGCTGGGATTACAGGCTTGAGCCACCGCGCCCGCCAACAATAATGAACAATCTAAGAAGGAAATTAGAAAAGCAATTCCATCTACAATAGCAGCTAAAAGAATGAAATACATGAGCAGCTAAAAGAATGAAAGAATAGGAATACATCTAACCAAGGAGGTGAAAGACAGACTGAAACATTGCTGAAAGAAATTAAAGGCACTAATAAATGGAAAAACATCTCTGATCATGGATAGAAAGACTTAATATTGTTAAGATGTCTATTCTACCCAAAGTGATCTACAGATTCAATGCAATCAAAATTCCAACAGAAACAGAAAAGGCGATCCTTACATCCACATGAAACGCATTTTGAATAGCCAAAACTAATCTTGAAAAAGAGAAATAAACTTGAAAGCTTCACATTACCCAACTTCAAAACTTACTACAATGCTACAGCAATTAAAACAATACGGGCAGTCCAGGCGCAGTGGCTCAAGTCTGTAATTTGAGGACTTTGGGAGGCTGATGTGGGAGGATCACTTGAAGCCAGGAGTTTGAGACCAGCCTCATCTTGCAATATAGTGAGACCCTGTCTCTACAAAAATAGAAAACAAAAACAACAACAAAAAACGGGTATGGTAGTGTGTACCTGTAGTCCTAGCTACTCAGGAGCCTGAGGCAGGAAGATCCCTTGAGCTCAGGAGTTTGAGGCTGCAGTGAGCTATGATTGTGCCACCACACTGCAGCCTGGGAAATAGAGCAAGACCCTGTCTCTAAGAAAAGGAAAGAAACAAAAAACAACCAGTACTGGCATAAGGACAGACATATAGACCAATAAAACAGGACAAAGAGCCCAGAAATAAACCCTCATGTATATATTTAATTGATTTGCTCAAGGTTGCCATAAGGGAAAGCACAATCTTATCAATAAATGGTGTTGAGACAAGCAGATATATCATGCAGAAAAATGAACTTGGTCGTTTACACCATACACAAAAAAGAACTCAAAATGAATCAAAGACCTAAACTGAAGAGCTAAAGCTATATGACTTTTAGATGAAAAATTGGGAAAAATCTTCATGACATTGAATTTGACAATGACTTCATGGGCATAACACTAAAAGAGTAGAAAACAAACAAAAAAGAAAAATTGAACTTTATCAAGGTTAAGAACTTCTATGCATCAAAGAATACTATCAAAAAGTGAAGGCTGGGCGCAGTGGCTCACGCCTGTAATCCCAACACTTTGGGAGGCTGAGGCGGGCGGATCATGAGGTCAGGAGATCGAGACCATCCTGGCTAACACGGTGAAACCCTATCTCTATTAAAAATACAAAAAATTAGCCAGACATGATAGCGGGTGCCTGTAGTCCCAGCTACTCAGGAGGCTGAGGCAGGAGAATGACGTGAACCTGGGAGGTGGAGTTTGCAGTGAGCCAAGATCGCGCCACTGCACTCCAGCCTGGGTGACAGAGCGAGACTCTGTCTAAAAAAAAAAAATAATAAAAAAATAAAAGGAAAAAGATGACCTAGTAAATGAGAGAAAATATTTGTAAAGCATATACCTGATAAGGAATTAATATTCAAAATACATAAAGAACATCTAAAACTCAGTAACAATAAAAATTGGCAAAGGACTTGAATAGACAGTTTTCCAAAGAAAATATACAAATGGCCACTAAGCACATGAAAAAATGCTCAACATTATTAGTCATTAGGGAAATGCAAATCACAACCAGAAGGAGATAGTTCTGCACACTTACCAGGATGGTTATAAGAAAACAGAAGCAAACAAACAAAACCCCAGAAAATAACAAGTGCTGGTAAGAATGTGGAGAAACTGGAATCCTCATGCATTGCTGGCAGGAATGAGAAACGGTGCAGTCACTGTGGGAAAGTTTGGTGGTTTCTCAAAAGATTAAACATAGAGCTGGGCACAGTGGCATGCACCTACTAAGAAGTTCTGGACCCAGACTGCCTGGCTTCAACTCTGCTCCCACTGATTCCTAGTTCATAGTCACTACCTCATTAGGGGATTTTTGGGGGCACTAAGACTTCTCAGGTATCAAAGCCAGAACTTAAACCAGTGCTTTTCTCATGAAGGCAGACAGCCTTTTGAGAAGCTGCAAAGTATCAACAAAGGCAAGATTTGATGGTTATGAAGAGTACAGCAGGCCGTGGCTCACGCCTGTAATCCTAGCACTTTGGGAGACTGAGGCGGGCAGATCACCTGAGGTCAGAAGTTCGAGAACAGCCTGGCTAACATGGCAAAACCCCATCTCTACTAAAAATACAAAAATTAGCTGGGCGTAGTGGCAGGCGCCTGTAATCCCAGCTACTTAGGAGGCTGAGATAGGAGAATCACTTGAACTCAGAAGGTGTAGGTTGCAGTGAGCCGAGATCGCGCCACTGCACTCCAGCCTGGACCACAGAGTGAGACTCCATCTCAAAAAAAAAAAAAAAAGAAAAAAAAAAGAAAAAAGAAAAGAAAAAAAAGGAGGACAGCTGAGGCTTCAGGCTCATTTCGTGCCTGTGTGTATAGTCTGCAGGGGGCAGTGGGAGCAGCCTTAGTTTCCTGAGGTTGAATTTAGGAAGAAATTTTCAAAATGAGGCCCGAAAGTCCCTTGCTGAGAAAACAAGGCGTCCATCAGGGGATCATTCTCTGGTCTAACCAAACTTGCAGTTCCGGGAAAGCTGCTTATGTTCATTGTAGTTTGGTTTTGGGTGGAAAGGCTGTTTTGGTTCTAGAGTTTTGCTTTCCTCTTGGCCCAGCTGCAGGCCCAGACGGGTCCTTGTTGGAAGTCAGCCCTCCTCCCCGAAAGGAGGAAGGGCCCTCCTGTCTGTGGTCGGCGGCATTGTACTTGCTGGATTCCAGGCTGTCAGTCTCATGGGTGAGCTCCCGGGATGCTTAGCCTGCAGATTGTTTTGTTAGTTTTCTCCTGCAATTAATTTGGAAATTACCCAGCTACCCACAGCCTCTCCCAGGTGTTCTGTAAACTACAGGCCTGCTCCTGCAGCTTTTGCTTTGGTGGAACCAACCCTAGCTGAGGCTGGGAGGGTTCTGGGTGGGGTGACAGGAGTCCCACAATGGCAGGGCTTGTTTTTAGCAAAAGCCAGTTCCTTTCAGCTTGGTCACTAACCATCCTACTTTGTTGGATCTGAAGCAACTGGACCCACACACTCAAAGACATTATCTTTAAGCCTTACATGCCCTGTGGAGATAAGCTGGGGGCGTGTGGAGAATCCATCCCACTCAGAGGCTCGAAGCCAGAGGATTCCCAAGCTCCAGTCAACACTAGCAGGCGATTCTCCCAGCCTCCTGATTCCCACATCCAGGGAGGAAGGGGCCTCAGATTTCTGGTTCATTTTACTGAGGATTTGTTACACCCCGTTTGAGGGTTGGTCCCTCGTGTGTGCAACGTTCACATCACCTTGAGCTCATTACCCCCTTTTCTTGGACCTTAGTTTCCTCACCTGAAAAGGGTGGATTTGAAACCTGCTGCTTCCCAGGGAAGCTGTGAGGATCCAAAGAGATAATACCTGTGAAGATGCCTGGTACCCCCTGAACAAAGTGGCTTTTGGAAAATGTTGGGATTATTATTAGTTTTGTTCCTGCTGAACCCCTGGAGCTGTGGAAGGGCCCTGAACTAGGGTGTACAGTGAGAACTCACTGTAACCATGGAAAGCTACTTTCTCTTGGCTTCTCTTCCATGAAACAAGGGGTAGGGCTAGATAATCTCTTAGTTGCACATTTATTTATAAGAAGCCAAGAGAAGTCTCAAAGGGAATAAATCAAGAATCAGTTTTCCCCTGCCCTGTCATGGTCACCTTCTGTATCAGTCAGGATACATTTGTTTGTTGTTGTTGTTGTTGTTGTCATTGTTGTTTTTGAGACAGAGTCTGGCTCTCTCACCCAGGCTGGGGCACAGTGGTGCGATCTCGGCTCCCCGCCACCTCTGCCTCCCAGATTCAGGCGATTCTCCTGCCTCAGCCTCCTGAGTAGCTGGGATTACAAGTATGCACCACCATGCCCGGTTAATTTTTGTATTTGCCATAGAGATGGAGTTTCACTATGTTGGTCGGGCCAGTCTCGAACTCCTGACCTCAAGTGATCCACCTGCCTTGGCCTCCCAAAGTGCTGGGATTACAGGCGTGAGCCACCGTGCCTGGCCAGTTAGGATACATTTGACTGCAAGTAAGGGAAAGCCCAAAGAAAAAGCCTTAAACTTGGAGGACATTTGTTATCCTTAGCAACAGGAGCCTCCAGGGACCATGAATGGTTGAACAGTTGCAGAGTTAGCTTCTCAGCACTCAGCGATGTCTTCAGGTCCCCAGGCCCTCCCCACGTATCTGCCCTGCCATCCTCATCCTCAACAGACTGCTATGTTCTCTTAGGCTGGTGCCTCCAGGTCCCACATGGCTGCCACACTTCCAGGTTGTCACACTCAATATCCAGAGGTAGAAAAGGGCTGTTTCTCTTCCCCTATTTTTTGTTAAGACCAAATAAATGTGTTCCAGAAGTCCACAGCAGACTTCCCTGAACATCTCATTGGCCCAGAAAGTATCCTGTACCTGTTTCCAAGTCAATCTCTGACAAGAGTGATGGATAGTGACTGCACTTACCTTATGCAAGTCAGGATTCACTGCCAAGGGATAAGACACAACCAACTGAAACCTGAACAAAACCAGGGTCTTGTGAGCAAAGAAGTGAAGAAGATGGGTGGGTAGACAACTAACAGTGTCTAGCACACTTTCTTCCCAGATAACAAAATAAGCCGATATTTATATGCCAGAAAGAGGGTGGATTGTTTTATGCCTGTCTGGAGTTGCCCACCGGACAGTTGTTCTCAGCATGGTCCATCTGGTCCATGCCATCAAAAGCCCTGACCGCAGTTCCCAGGAGAGGACACCATTCTTTCTTTATGAGCACCTGTGCAGGGAAAATGAGGGTAGACCCCACTTCACACAACGTTGAATAGTTGTGGGAGGTTTTGACAAAAAGTTGGGATAAAAGAATGTGTTATGATGTGGGAGTGGAAAATTTTGAAAACACTCATATTAAATGTAGTTTTTTTTTCATAGTGTGAGAAACCCTTCACAGGACTGCTCGTGGAAATGCCATGTTCCTAATTGCACTCCCTGGTCCCAAGGTCTGGGCCTCCGTGAGAGAGTGACATGGTTTAGTTGGCTTTTGAGCTGGGTCACACATTGGCTGCTGTAGGGGAAACTGCCAAGGGAGCAGGGGAGGAAGCAGGGGTCCTGTTAGGGAGCTGGCACTGTGATCCGGGAGAGATGACAGGGTCCCACAGGGCTGGTGGCCGTGGAGGCGTGACAAGGAGTTAGGTGGTTCCTGGAGAGGGAATGGTCAGGGAAAATTCATGATGACAGGAACACATGGGAGTGACAGGGAACAGCAAGTGGTGTGTTGGCTGCAGCCTAGGGGTGTGGGAAGGCAGCGATGGGAGAGGTGGCTGGCAAGAAGTTTGACATAAGGATCACCGAGGGTCCCAAGTGCCAGGTGAGGCACTGAAGCGTTCTACTGCAGACAGCAGGGAGCCTTCTCCACAGGACTGGAGCTCAGCTTCAGGGAGGTAAGCTGGCAGCAGGGACAGAATGGAGGCAGTACTCTTTGGAGGCCCTGGCTGGCTGCTGGGGCCATGAGCAGAGGCAGGAGTTGAGCCCTGGGAGGTGGTGGTTCTCAATTTATTGCCTGGTTGCAGAGCACCTCCATGCCTGAGAAACCATGGCTGGGACTCTGCCCTGATCACCCCCACTTGAGAAGCTGCTCCAGGTTCTCAGATAGTGAGATAAACTGGTGCTGTGCCCCGTGGCTGAGATCCACCCCGATTCTGGCTTCCCAATCTCTTCCTCACCCTGGGAGGGGCTGACGGTTGTTCCCTGGGCCTCTCTGACTAGCTGCTTCCTGGTTAACCCTTCTGGGCTGAGCTGGAAATCTGAGCTTCCGCTCTCAGAAGAGGGAGTGGGGGGCTGGCAGAGGGGATCGGGAACTCCACAGGGAGCAGACAGCATTCCTTTTTTGAGGCCACACATTGAGGACCATGCCAGGGGCTCTGCAAAGGCTGGCTTTGGTCTCAGCCAGGGAGAGGAGATGTTGGAGACAGGGCAGGGGCAGGAGAGCAGAACTCATTAAGGGTCTTCCATCTCGCCCCCACCCTGCCTGTCCATCCCATTTAAAATTTTGTTTGTTGCTTAGTTTGACCTGAGAAGCACTAAATACACTACTTTCTCTCTAGGTAGTTCTAAGCTATTTATTTAACAGGGAAGTCCATCTCTCACGCTGCAGTCCATCCCCATTCCTTAGCCCTTACCTTCACATCCTCACTGGATTACTTTTACTTCCATATTACCTTCATTAAGATGATAATCAAATGCAGTCTCCATTGGGGGAGGCATAGGTTCTAATTCAGCTTGAACACTTATAGCTGTCATATCTTGGGCAAGTCACAAGTCACTTCTTTGGCTCTATGGAGGCTCCACACACACAGTATTCCTATTTATTCCTATTGGGAACTTATACTAGCAATCAGATGAGAGTCCTGGTTCTCCCCATGTGGTGCCATGTGATTCTGGGAACATGCTTTCCCAATCTGGGCCTCTGCCCCATCCTTCATGGTACATGCCCCTGTCTGAACTGCTTTTCATCAGGGACATTTCCCCCTAGTTATCTTGTCATGTCTACCCTCAGGAATAGGCTGAGCACACACAGAAAGCCAAGCTCGTATGTGTTCAAGGCAGGGGAGGGTTCCTTAGGGCACTGAGGACCTTAGGCTTTCTACTAGAGGATCCCTCAGCCCAGACTGACTTGGAGGCAGGGACCCCTTCCAGTTGGCCATTGTGTCCTGAACAGAAAGCTTAATTTTTCTCCTAAACCCTCAACTACCTCAGACTTGGGGCTGGAGCTGAGGGGTCAGAGGCAAAGTTTGTTCTATACTCAGGCAATTGACTGCTGCTTAGGGAGGGTATAGAGATCGAACCCAAGGTCCCTACAGTGCCTCAGCCTGGAGTCAGGACCTAGCTTCCTGCCCTGGCACTGTCACCCCAGCTTTCAAGATGTTTTCAGATATGCTCTTGTTGAATGTCATTGTCACAGTCACCCATATAGCTGGAAACAGGAGATGAGGTGCAGTCTAAAGGCTAGGATTCCAAGACTCAGAAAGTACCCAAAGGAGGAGATGAAGCACTCCACTCCAGCTCTGTCCCCTTGCCACCCTGCCCTCTCTGCTCTCTGCAGTCAGAGCCATAAGATAGTGCTGGAGCGCTAGCTGGGGTTCCGGGCCAGAAACAGGAGGCTTCTTGAAGTTATTCTGGCATCTCTAAGCTCAATAACACATTTTTTTCAAAGTTCCTCCTCTTTGCCCAGGGCATAGGAATCGTCTAAGGGTCTTATAGAAAGGTAGGTTCTGGTCTAGGAGGTCTGGGGTGAGGCCAGAGAACCAGCATTTCTAGCAAGCTCCCAGGGAATGTCCTTGCAACTGACCTCCATCTCTTGTGTAAACCAATAGGGAGGGCTTGCCTCCCTTTGCCCCCAAGCCTTGCTCCTGGCCCTTGCAGAAGTGCATCTTGCATTCAAGTCACCAAAGTAAGAGGCGTTAGAAAATGTGAAAGGGTAAAAGGGGACCTGCACCCAATTTTATAGATGGGGAAACAGGCCCACCCCGTGCCAGAAGGAACTTGTTCAAGACCTCACAGCAATTTAGTGACAAAGTCAAGACTCAGGCCTCCTGTACAGGGGAAAAGACAAAAGCAAAAACAAACTCCAGAAAAGATATATACTTAAGCGTTAACTGCGCATTCTCTGGGCCAACTATGGGTTCCTTTGGGTCCCCAATCCCACCGGTTTTTTTTTTTTAATTATTTTTTTGCTGTTATTTCCCTCCCTCTTTATTTTTCTTACCTGTTATTTCTTTTAAAACAATGAACACGTACTGATTTTGTAATAAGAAAACATTTTAGTAAAAGAAAATTCTCACAAAGTTCTTAGTAAATGAGATTATGTTCATGAATGTGTTTGGTAAACTGTAACTCCAAAGGGCAGCTCCAAGTCATGGGTGTGGAGTTGGGCTCAAACCATACAGAAGTCATTTCGAGGACGTTATCCTGACTCTTCTCGGAGCCCACATCGTCCAGATGAGGAAGGCCACCGCTGCCGCCAACGCCGACTCCCGTGAGCAGCTTCCTGCTCCCCTGTTGTGGCCTCTGCCGTCGGGGCACTTCCCCCAAAGCGCCGGCCGCAAGAATCTTCCCCCTTCAATTGGGGAAGAAGGTTCTCTAATCCATTTTCGCAGTGAACGACCTCGGGCCAAGTCTGCTTTTGTTGCTGGTTCCCTAAGCTTAATTGCAAGCAAAGTTAATTTGAAAGAAAATACATGATACAGCTCTAGGGAGAATTCTAACGAGCCTTGGGCAATTAGGGAAGAACGCGTCTAATTATCCACGGCCCGGGGGCGCCTGCACACGATGCTGGCTGGTGCAGGGCCCGGAGAGGGACAAACGGATTTTTCTGTGTTCATAAAATGAAGAAGAAAAAAATAAAAAAGAAAGGCACCTCCAGTCTCTGAGCCCCTAGATGAGAGACTGGGAGGGGTTTGCAAATTCCTAGGGTTAGAAAGTTTCAAGACACACAGCGGAATGTTCTCAGGATCCCACAGTCACGCGGGTTAAGGGGGCCGCCCGTGACCCCGCTGTGGGTGAGGCCCCTGGCGGGGAGCACTGTCTCCAAGGTACTCCCTCCTCCGCGCGGCGTCCATTCCCAGCCCGCCTGGGCAGTGCGCGAGCTCTAGGTGTCTAGGCGAGAGGCCAAGAAGGGCTGTCGCTCTGTCTTCAATGCCTTGATCCCAACCCTCGCGCGTCTCCGTGTCCCTTGGGGTTCCTGAAGCACACACCCAGGTCCCTCCCCGCAGCGTCCTCTCTCTCCAGGTGCTGACCCTCGCCTTTGGCACAATCTTACCTGTCCCCCAAGTTGACAAGTAGAATGGGGGACGAAAACGCCCGCTCTTTCCCACCCTTTCTCCTTCCCGGGGCTTTATCACGACACTCCAGAAGGCTCTGTTAGAAGGCAGCGCTTATTTAAAGCCTTTCGACCCTGCTGTGCCCTGCGCTTTACAGTTTTCAAAGCACTTTTCACCTCTCCTCTCGTTTAACTTCAGGAAAATTATCTGAGGTAGCAGTCACAAATTCCCATTTCACAAATGAAGACCCGAGAGGAGAAGGGACTGGCTTAAGATTAATGGTGCTGTCAAAGCACTGGACTTGCTAATTAGGAAACAGAGAAAGGCTCAACTGTAGCACTAACTACGTGCAAAAACCAGCCTTCTTCAGCCCCAGTCCCTCGCCTGGGCTCTTCCACAGCCCAGAACAAAACTCCTGGGTGGAGGACTCTTACTTCCCCATGCTTCCCAACCAGGCAAGTCATTCTGACCTCTGCGCCTGGGACAGCCAGCTTGTCTAGCTGCATGGTGGAGAACCCTTGAACTCCATACCTGCAAAGGTTCATAGGAAGAAGAGGGCCGCCCAATACCTGCAATCTTCCAAGGTCACAAGGCTGGGTCTGGAATTTGGGCCCACGGGTGGCAGGGTCAGCACTCAAGTGCTTCCAGGTACCACCACCAAAGCCAGGAAGGGCCAGCACCTAGACCCTCATTGTGCAATACAGTGTTGCTACTGAACACCTAGCAGGTGACTAGTCCAAATTTAGAGAAGCTGTAAGTGTAAAACACACTCCAAATTGTAAAGCCTTCATGTGAAAAGAGTAAAACATCTCAATTTTTATCAATTTTTATGTTGATTATATGTTGAAATCATAATTTTTTGCTATGTTGGGTTAAGTATATCATTCAAATTAACCTCACCTGTTTCTTTTTGCTTTATTAATGTGGCTACTAGAAAATTTAAAATTACATATGTGGCTTGCACCATATTTCTAATGGAGATCACTGATTTATACAAATCCCCATTTGGACTGAACCAAGTTCACATGTCTTCATGAACAGGATAGTGCAGTCCCAAAAATAAAAAATAAAAATTACCAATGTTTTTCATACAATCTTCTTTTTCACACCCCGACCCTTCCTTATTAAGTTTATACAGAAAGAGGCTGAGTTTCTCTTGCCAGAACTCACTTGCTCAAACATTTTTATTAAAACAATCCATCTGAACACTCCAGTTTATCTGAAAGCTGTGAATGGAGCCTCTGAAATATTTAATGCTGAAAATTTTTGCTCCAGAATCGAAACTGAAAGATTTCTCAAGGGAAAGGGGGAGAGTTATTGGACTTTCTCTGATTTTAGTGAGTCTGCTACTTAAACAAGATACAAAATGAAGTTAAAATTCCAGTTTCTTTCTAAAGCTTGCTTTACTGACTGCCCCAACTTTTCTCTTTTCTTTTTGCATGGGGAGGCTGCTGAGGTGTAGCAGGGGGTGTTGAGGATGGAAGAGCCCTCACCAGCTACTGAAAGGTGTCACCAGCGGGCTCCCTGAGTCCTCTCATCTCCTTAAACTTTAGTTCACCCATTGGGTCCAGGGCTGCGTGATGACAAGAAACAGTGGACAAATGAACGAATGCATTTCTAGCTGCCTTATAATGGAAAACCAGATTTATGACTGGGCAGCTATGAAATTGCCAGCACAACCTGCTCAAAAGTTCAATAAGTTATGATATAATTGCTGCCTGGAGCCAATCCTGGGACTTTAGGTTAGATGCTTGGCCATGAGCTCTTTTCTATTCCCTAGAACAGCGGGTAAGCTTTGGGTGGCTACTCAGAGGCCCTGGGTGGTCCACCATTGCTGCCAAATACACAGGGCAGCATCCAAGATGATGGGGCCCTGAATGACAACCCGGGAGCGGTGGGTAGAGTCCGTAGCCCTCTCGTGTAACAGATAGGGGAGACTGAAGGTTCAAGTGATGGGACTGGAGCGCTGAGACACAGTTCAACTCGGAGCTAGGTCTCCAGTTCTCAGAGACAGGGAAAACTAGCTCAGGTCAACCAGAGCAGAGATTTCTCCCATTTAAAAAAGAAGAAGAAAAGGCTACTTCTTTTGCAAATTTGTCCTCGCTTTAAGAAGAAAGGCGCTGGCTGCCGGAGCCTTTTATTGTAGCAAAGCAGTTAAAAGCACTAGAGGCCGAACCGCGTAAAAAGGCCCGAGTTTCCGGCAGTACATGGAAGGCAGAAACTGATTTCCCACAATTTGGATCCTGGTCTCAGGTGTTGACACTACGCTGCCCTCTGGTTACCGCCAAGGACCCTCTCCGATAGAATGCCAGAAAGCATCCCCTTTGGGGGCTTCGCTCCATCGAGGGTCCCTGTGCCAGTCCAAGGGCTCTGGCTGCCTCGCCCCACCTCCTTCCATTTACAGAGTACACCGGGTGCCTACGCTGTGCGCGGGGAGACCCGAGCCTCTGTGGCCTGCTCAGTCTTTTCCACGTGGGTCCCAATTGAGTCCTCTCTCCATTCCTGTTCTCAGGTTTCGGGGAACGTGTGAACAGCCGACATGTCTTGAGTTTTCGTCCCTACGCTCGGCTCACATGGCAGACACGAACCGATCTATGCCACCGGGATAGGCGGCAGCATGGCGAGCATGGTAGGCACCTGCATTGGCCCCTCCGAGCTGCCCTCCAGGGTTGTAGCACGGCGCCAGCGCTCCGAACTGGCCGGGCGACGTGCGCCCGTAGAAGTCCACCGCGGTCTCCACGCCGCCACTGCTGCCGACCGCGGGGGGCGAAGCGGGTCCCGCCAGGCGGCCAGCAGCGGCAAAGATCGTACTGCCGGCGCCCTGCGGGTACGCGCCGTCGGGGCCCGCGTAGGCAGCCGCATAGGCCGAGGGGTTGGCCGGCCGGGCTCCGGTGCAGCCGGCGGGCTGGTAGCCGGTGGCGGTAGCAGGGGCGCCGGCGGAGGCGAAGGCGCAAGAGCCGCCGGACCCCGACGGTGCGGGCCCCAGCTCTGGACTGAGCGGCCGCTCAGGAACCAGGCCGAAGACGCGGCAAGGGCCGGGCGACGCAGCGGGGTAGTAGACTGGAGGCGGCGCGGCCAGCGACGGCGGCGCGTAGCCTGCATAGACGGCGCCCGGGTAGGGCGGGCGCGCGGCGGGCACCGCGCCCGGGAAGATGGCGGCGGCGGCGGCGGCGGCGGCTGCTGCGGCGGCGGCCGCCGCGTCGTGCATGTAGGCCGGATAGGTGGAGAGGTCCGAGCGCTTGAAGCGCTTGCGGCGGCGCAGGAAGCTGCCGCTCTCGAACATGTCCTCCGCGTTGGGATCGAGCGCCCAGTAGTTGCCCTTACCCGGGCGACCGGCCTCGCGCGGGATCTTGAGGAAGCAGTCGTTGAGCGTGAGGTTGTGGCGGATGCTGTTCTGCCACTTTTTGGGGTTGTCGCGGTAGAAGGGGAAGCGCTCGGTGATGAACTTGTAGATGCCGCCCAGCGTGAGGCGGCGCTCGGGCGCGTGCGCGATGGCCATGGCTATGAGCGCTATGTAGCTGTAGGGCGGCTTCCCGCGCTGCAGGGGGCGCTTGCGGCGCCGCCCGCCCGCCCCGCGGCCCGCGGCCTCCCCTGGGACCCCGGCCCCTGCCGCCGTCTGGCCGCGCTCTTCCTTCACGGCAGCCAGCACCTCCGGCTGCGGCGGCGGAGGCCCGCTCTCGGCCGTCATGGCGCGGCCGTCCCGCACTCCCGGGGCTCTGGATCCCTGCAGCTGTCGGGGGGGCGGGGGCGGGCCTAGGGTCCCGGGAATGCACGCTTGGCCCCTCTGCGGAGAGCTCAGGGGATCCTCACAGGCTGGCCCCGAGAGGTGGCCCAGGCTGGCGCGCGCTGGAGGCTCGGCGTCCGTCGTCTGGGGCTGGCGCTGTGCAGACAGAAGCTCGAGAGTGACCCGCTCGCCGACGGCTCAGCCCGCGTGGTGCAGCTCGAGGCGGGCAGCGGCGGTGGCCTCGCGACTGGGACTGGACTCTGGTCGCCGGCTGAAGGGTACCGTGCGCGCTGGTGCCGGGCGGTCGAGGGGTCCGGAAGTGATCCCTGGGTTGGGGTGGCTGCAGCTGGTCTGTGGTGCCGGCTGGTTTCAGGATTACTGCCTACGTTGTGCGCGCAGAAGAGGCTTCGGGCTCAAAGGCCAGAGCCAGGTCAGTTAGTCCAGGCGCCGGGCGATCTGGCGGGGGCCGCCCATGCCCTACCTGCGAGGCCAAGGCGGCGGTCTGCGCTACGGGCAGAGAGGCTAGGCGGGGGCAGCAAGGTCTGGGCGCGGGCCCAGGCGGGGCCACCTGAGGCTGGTCCGCTCCACGGCGTGGGTCTCCAGCCCTGCGGACCGCTGGCGAGGAGCTCTCCTGCACACACCGGGACCGGCTCCTCCCTCCGCCGGCTTCTCCTCCTTAAAGGCGCCAGGAAGCATGGGGCGGCACCGGTTCCCTGCCCGCCCCCCGACTGCCCGCCCCCCGGGGCTCGGGCGCACCTCCCCAGGTAGGAGCAGCTGTGGTGGAGCTCCACAACGTCAGGGCGGGGAGGGCGCTTGGAGATCCCCCGGGTCGGTCCCCTCCGCGCCCTGATCCGGAGACTGAGGCCCCGAGAGTTCAGGAACCCGCTCGGGAGACCTCGGCGCCCGAACTCGGAGTTTTCAGATTTTTCAGGTCTCTGCCAAGGGCTGGTATTCGCGGTGAAAGGACGGGCACATCTCACTTTTTTGTCCTGAGTGGGTGAGAATTGCCCGAGAGGGCGCTTGGTTTTTGTGGGATGGGGAGGGAGAAGTTCCGGGAGACCGGCTCCCAGGGCCTTTCAGGATGGTTTCCAAACCCCAATTGTGACTGCCGCAGCCACTCGGCACTCCAGTCCCCCCATCTTTCGAATGAGTATTCCTAGGCCCGAAAGGGAAGGTGACTTGCCAAGGCTCCCCTGCGACTTCTCCGCTTAGTGGAGTCTCCAACCTGCGTCTCTTAGGACTGCGCTTCCCAGCTGTGTGGTAGAGGTAGCCACTTTCCCTTTTTGGGCTCCAGATCCCTCGACTGTACAGGGGTTTGGATATCTCAAGAGTCCTTACGTGGTAGATATTTAGGGTTAGGCCACTTCCCACTCCCAATCATCCGTCTTTGAGAGGCCCAGGATCTGTCTCTATTTGATGGATAGTGGCGCACGGATTAAAGACGACGCAGGATAGGTCACCTCCTCCTCCAATCCCCCGGGGCCAGGGTAGCTCTGAAGACCCCCAGAGACAGCCAAGCAGCCCCTTCCCGCAGCGGGAAGTGAGGGCTGCGCGTGATGGGGAAGTGGGAAGAGAGCTGTGGCCTGGTGGGCGCGTCTCCGGGGAAGGGGCGGGCAGTCGGACACGTTTACTTCATGGGTGTCCAATTTCTGAGTTCCTTTCCTGCTGTCCCTGAGCCGGGACTTGGTCCTAACCTGAGATCGCTCCCTGGCAATTCACTGGGAGATCCAGGGCATGTCCTTGTCCCTCGCAGGGCCTCAGTGTTCTACTCTGTTAAATATCGGTTGGAGGGCGTGTGCTGATCTCCGAGGCCCCTGCTACCCGTAGGATTCCGGGTCTTGGCGCGGGTTCCCATGGCTCCAGTCCGGGCACAGCTTTCTGGGGCAGGGGCTGTGGGTGCAGAGCCGCGCGGAGGGCGCCAGGCGAGCGGGTGGGCGATCCCAAGAGGAGGGTTCTGGCGAGTAACGGTTGGCACACCTTCCAGGGTTTTAGTCGCATTCTTCGTGGCGGTGAGCTGAGTGCAGGCTTAGCTCGGCCAAGCGTTGGGCAACTGTCTTCGGAAGAGCGAGGCAAAGCCCAGATCCTCGCTCCGTCGACCCGGTGTGTGGAAACGCTCAAAGCGTTTGCTTGACAACCTTCCCCGGCAGAGGGTTGGTCGAACGAAGGGAGAGGGGCTTTCCACTCGCTAAACAAAACTCCTGGTTTCCTTCTTCCCAAGTAATGAAGAAGCAAAAACCCAGATTTCGTCCTGTTTCGTTTTTACAAAGGGGGAAAAACTTGAAATTTTAAAATTTTAACTGGATTATGTTATAGGCACCTTGTAATACGGGATTTCGTGGCTCTCAGTAACTTTTTCAAGATTCTGAGGTTCAGATACCCAGATTTTAAATTCTGGACCACCGCTGTCCTAACGTGATTCCGTAAATCTAGAGAATGCGATCTTGTAATTCTTAGATTCCATGACTGGGAGTCTAACTTGGACTATGCTTATATTCCTTTGACTTAAGCTTCTAGTCAAAGTCTAAAAACCTATGTATTAAGATACTGGGACTAAACCAGGCACCGTGGCGGGAGCCTGTAGTCCCAACTACTCGACGCTAAGGCAGGAAGATCGCTTAAGCCCAGGAGTTCCAGGCTGTAGTGCACAATCGTTGTGTCTGTGAGTAGTCACAGCGCTCCAGACTGTGCAGCAGAGGGAGACCCGGTCTCTTAAAACAAACAAACAAACAAACAAGCAAAAACAAACAAACAAACAAAAAACCGGGGACACTAAGATTTTGTGCCTGAAAATATGATGCCACTCTTGAAGCTGCCACTTCTCTAGTTTTTTATTTTTTCCACTCTAAGTTATATATTATTTAATTTGAATTCCTGTGTAGGAATGTCTGATTGGAAGAATTTGAATCTTGTAAATCCACAACCCTCTCCTTCCTTAATTCTAAAATGTTAGTGCTGGATCCACTATTCTGTAGCTCAGATAATCTGATTCTAATAATTCTTCTAATGTTCATGATTGTGTGCTTTAATGATTAGTCCCATGACTTTATGATCCTCTAGTTTTAAGCTGCAACGACTATGGCTAAAAGCCTCCTTATCTCAGGATTTTCTGATCTTCAATGTCTTGTGTCTGTGACCTCATTCTTCTAGAATTCCGATTGTTTTCTCAAACTTTGTCAATATCAAGCTACTCCTATGGCCGAGACCAAATACCTAGCATTATGGGATTAGAATTTCCAAGATCATGATTCTAAGATTTTCACAAAGGACCCTTAAATTTCTATTTCATAAATGTTCTGTTCGAATAATGCATTTGAAGATTCTGTGAGTCCACAGTGAGTTCACATTAAATGATTTGGTGAGTACATAGGTCACACGTTTACCCGTTTGGATCAAAACCATACACAGAAATTTCCTTGGGACATTTCCTATCTCTTCCCATTTCTTCCTTCTCAGTTTCTTGAGAAGGAACGTGGTCATGGCCAAGTCTTCACCTCTTCTGTGGCACAGTGCTCCTTAACATTTATGAATCATCTGGAAGTTAGGAAGGGCAGGTTCCAGCCCCTTGAAAATCATTCTCCCAATCCAGCAGGGGTGGGTTGGTGTTGACATGGGCGGGCCAGTGATTTCTGTCTGCTTCCCGCTGGTCTTCAACCCTTCAAGTATTCCCAGCACTCCCGGAGAGGCGTGCCTGCAGCAGGCCATTTTATGTGCATAGGAGGCTGGGGGTGCTATTGGGAATCTGTAGAAGATGTTCTTCTACAACAGCTGCTTTCCCCAGTTTTGAATTGGAGACTGTAAATAAAAACGAGAGGGGTCCAAGGAGTCAAGGAAAATTCCTCCAGATTCCTTGACGGAGATTCTCCTGCATGCAGACCCAGAGGTAACCAGTTCTTCGATTTAAGGAAATCATGGAAATTTGTTTTTTACATAGGTAAGAAGCACCTAGCATTTCTAACCCACCTCCCCGCAAGTCCTCCTACAGAGCCCTCTCCCAACCCAGTCTGCGCAGGCCCGGGACACTCAGTGTTCTCAGAGCAGCGGGGAGCACAGGAGTCGGCTTGGAGGTCCAGTAGCTTTGCGGCCGCAACGAGAAGGGGAAGCTGGCTCCAGACGGCGCGGACTTGTCCCACTGCACACAACGAATTGGGGACAGAGTCAAGCCAGACCCTGCTCCCGCTCTAGGTTGGCTGCACGCGCTTTCCCTGTGTTCCGGACCCGAGGACCACGAAGCGCAGGCCACCACCCGCTTCTGATCCGACCCAGGTGGGCGGGAGTTCAGCTGTGGCGGCGGGCATTCCTGGCAAAGCCGTGGCCCGGGGAAGGTGGCGGCCCGCAGGCGCATTTCAGTTAGATTCTGGGACCCTGGGCTCAGGATCGGCCCCCAGGCGACTTCGGGAATCCAGGTTTCTTGGTCTGGTTCCGAAATCTGTGCGCGGCTTTGGAACACTTGGAAACCTGAAATTTGTGGGTGTTCATTTCTGGGGCGAGAGTCCATGGTTTGCAAGACAATCTGAAAAGAGCCAATGATAACTCCCCTTCCCCCTTCAAAAGGGAGATGAGCTAGCCTGGATTCTAGTTCAACCACTAGAGGCACAGGAAGAGGCAGTGACTTTTTCCCCTTCCCCAGGTCAGTCTCTGTAGGGATCCCATCCCGCAGCTCAGTCTGGCCTCCTGAGGAGGGGCAACAGGGTTGATTGCCTCCCCCTACAACCCAACCCGATTGCTTGCTTGGCTGCTAGGCGCCCGAGGCATGAGGTGGGCGGTGGCACGGTGAGGAGGCGGCGCGGGGAGCTGGAAGACACTGGAACCTCGACACGCGAGAGCAGCCAGCCCTCCTCTGGCCTCTTCCTACTCCCCCTCGGGCTTTTCCACCCCCCCCCCCCAGGCCTGGAGTGCGTGTGTCTCTCTCGGTTTCGCAGTCAGCCTTTTTGCCTCTGTTATGAATATGCGTGCACGTGTCCTGCCTCTCTAGGCGCATCTCCCGGGAGTCACCATCGCAGCAGCCCATGGGCTGGAAGTGAGGGGGCCAGCTTCACACTCCAGCCAGGTTCCAGTTGCCCATACGAGCCTCTTCTGCCCTGGAGGATGGCACAGAGAGTGGCAAGACAGGACAGAGGGACTTCCACCCAGGAGGACCCTGGAGTGGGTGGGAGTCAGATTGTCAGCCTTTCTGCCCAAGAGCTTCCTCTGCTCAGCAGAGCCTGACCCAGAGTGGAGAGGCACACAGGGTTATGCGGCATCAGCTTTCTCCACATGTCCAAGGCTCTAAACAGTCTGCTCCCAGCAGGCACTCCTGCTGGCCCTGCACAAGCCCTCAATGCTTCCCGTCATCCTCCTGCAAGATCAAGTGCTCTTTCTTGGGCCTGTCATTCAAGGCCCCCTCCCTACACAATGCAGCTCCTTTCCACTCTCCCTTGGTCTTCCCTTTCCCAGCATCTGAGGACACTGCCCCCTACCAAGTCTTCTGTCACAATGTGACCCTCCTGTGAGAGCCTGTTACTCAGTCATCCAGTCTTGGGTCAGTTCCTGTCTCTGCCTCTTCCAAGCTGTGCAACCTTGGGCCAGTCACTTATCCACTCAGCCTCAACCTGTCGATCTATAAAATGGGGATAAATACTAATGTAAGAGAGTTGTGAAAGTTAGTAATAGTAAGTCAGACATACATAACTCTTCCATGAACACACACTGTTTTAACCACTTTGTGCATATTAAATACACTAATGTATCAGGAGACCCAGGGGCTAGTCTCAGACCTGTCACTAGCTGGGCATTGGGAGCACATCCAGGAGAACTGGCAGAGCACTGGATCTGGAAAGCATGGTAATGGAAAGGTAGGCCATCTAGACAGGTGGGCAACTGCAAAGCAGCCCAGAAACAGGGGTCTTGCAGGTGATAAGCAGGCATGAGGGGAGATTCAGACTCAGAGCACCATCCTCTACCCTAGGTTCAGGTACTGGGGAACCCTGGGATGATCCTGGGGTCTAGAAATAAGAAGCTTTGAGGGGCAGTTTGGCTAATTTGGCCTTACTGGGCTGGGGTCTGAGGGTCTCTCAGGAGCAACTTTTCTCCCTCGTGTCTTGGAAACTTAGGGCCTTGCATGTGCATGCAGCCCTGGCCTTTGCCTGGGCAGATGTAGCCCAACTTTTGGCAGGAGGGTCGGGGAAAGATTCAGCACTGAGCTGGAGCCCAGCTTCTATAGGTTCAGGGGCGTTTTCTTCAATCCTGAAGCCATTCGCATGGTCATAATGCCCATCAGCCAGTAGGCTAGGACTCTAGGGAACCCTGGGGTTGGCCAGGAGAGCTGAGCTCGCCCTCCTGATGTGGGTTTGAATGAAATCCAGGAGTATGAAAAGGTGAGGAACAGCTGCTCAGGCCCCTGTAGGGGGCCTCACCTTGGGTGGCTGGTATGTGGCACTCCCTGCCTTCCCTGAGTCCTGGCCAGGCCAAACTGTCCATAGGTGGTGGGACCAAACATACTGCTGGAACAGGGTTCTGGGTCAGTGGACTAACACAGTGGTGAAGCCCTGGATGTGTGTAAGGGTTGCGGGGATGGAAAGAAGTGAAAGGAAAGAGAGGAAAGATCACTTCTGAAATGGCCAGGAGGTGGAGTTGACAAGGCTTGGGAAAGGCTATCAGCTGCCTTGTGGCATTGGAGTTCCAATAGCCCTCTGACCACTCGGGCTCTGCCCTACAAGACTATTTTAGGCAAAGCAGTGGCCTAGCTATGGAAAGAATCATATTAATGCTCTCTGAAAGCCTGCACAGGCTTCTGTTACTTCTGTTTTCAAAGTTTTAACCCTCTCATAGACTTCCTACTATATTCTCATCTCTGGTTTGTGGAGCTGCCTCTGAAAGTTGGGGCATTTGCTGGCCAGAGATGATTGACGTCAGCTTTACCCAGTGGATGAACAAGACTCTCCAAGCACAGGCAAGCAGTTCCACTTGTTCCTCGGGTTCACTTTGTTAATCCACCTTTTAGTACCCCTTCCTTGGGAAGGGGGTTTCTAGAATTTGTCATTTATTAGTATTGAAATAACCTAAAGAGTCAAACAGTGACAGATGATTTCTACCAAGAGAAGAAAAGGTGGCATCCTTTACACCATACCATAAGCCTGTCCAGCATTTTATCAATGACTTAGAGCAAGCTTGTCCAACCTGCGGCCTGCGGTCCTCATGCAGCCCAGGACAACTTTGAATGCTGCCCAACACGAGTTCCTAAACTGTCTTAGAACATTATGAGATTCCTTCCTTCCTTCCTTCCTTCCTTCCTTCCTTCCTTCCTTCCTTCCTTCCTTCCTTCCTTCCTTCCTCCTTTCCTTCCTCCTTCCTTTCCTCCTTCCTTCCTTCCTTCCTTCCTTCCTTCCTTCCTTCCTTCCTTCCTTCCTTCCTTCCTTCCTTCCTTCCTTCCTTCCTTTCTTTCTTTCTTTCTCTCTCTCTCTCTCTTTCTTTCTTTCTTTTTTTTAGTTCACCAGCTATTGTTAGTTTTAGTTTATTTTATGTGTGGCCCGAGACAATTATTTTTCTTCCAATGTGGCCTAGGGAAGCCAAAAGACTGGACACTCCTGACTTAGAGGAAGACACAGAGGAAGGCAGGCTGATTCCGCTTGTGGCTGACCACACTGAGGTGCTAATGCTGGGAGCTGACAGACTCAAGGCATGGAATAATCACTGGGTTGGGAGCCTGAGCCAAAACCAACAAGAAGACATTTTCAAAACTGTTATGAAAACATTGTAACGTTACAGGAGACAAATCAGGAAGAAAAAGTCACCCACACGCCAATTACCTATCATTCATCTACTAGAATTTTCTGTTCTGTTTTTCTTCCCTTTGTGTTCTTATGCATAAGTATGCATGTTTACATAAGTGTAACCATAGCATAAGTACAATTCTGTAGTTTTTTACAAAGTGCATTTGCATTATTTTATAAACATAGCTAAATGCGGCTCCTCACTTCTTGTTTTTCATCTGTAATTGTGAATGAAACGGTCTAGTGTTGATTTAACCCTTTCACAGTAGCTAGGCCCTTAGGTAATTTCCAGTATATTTGGTGTAGGTGAAAATACTGCGAATGTATAAAAAGCTTTTTATATTTTTTTGAAATATCTTTAAGACAAATTCCCAAGAACAAGATTTATGGGGCCACAAATTTTTTATGGTTTATATAGTATTACTAAGTTGTCTCCAAGGGTACCTTGTGACTCACTACAATCAAGATAATTAACATATTTATCACCCCTAAAAGTTTCCTCCTGTTGTTTTGTGACCAAATTATCCCCCACTCCCACTACCCATAAGCAATCACTGAACCACTTTATCACTACAGATTAGGTTGCATTTTATAGAATTTTATATAAATGAAATAATGTAGTATACACTCTTGACATTCATCCACGTTGTGGTATTAATAGTCTATTCCTTTATATTGCTAAATAGTATCCATTATATGGGTACACCACAATTTGTTTATCCATTCACTTATTGATGGACATTTGGGTTGTTTCCATTTTTGGCTATTACAAATAAAGCCGCTATGAATATTTGAGTATAAGTCTTTGTGTGGACATATGTTTTCATTTCTCTTGGGTAAATACCTAGGAGAGGAATGTTTGAGTTATATGGTAGTTGTATGTTTGCATTTATTTCTATTTTATTTATTTTTAAATTTTTTTAATAGAGATTATTCCTTTTGAAAGTATGGTTAATTTTTTTTCTATTTATTTATTTATTTTTAACTTTTAGTTTCAGTGGTACATGTGAAGGTTTGTTACATATGTGAACTTGTATCATGGGGATTTATTGTACAGATAATTTCATCACCCAGGTATTAAGTCCAGTACTCAATAGCTATCTTTTCTGCCCCTCTTCCTACTCCCACCCTCCACCCTCAAGTAGGCTCCAGTTATTTCCTTCTTTGTGTCCATGAATTCTCATAATTTAGCTCCCACTTATAAGTGAGAATATGCAGTATTTGAATTTCTATTCCTGCATTAGTTTGCTAAGGGTGATAGCCTCTAGCTCCATCCATGTTCCCACAAAAGACGTGATCTCGTTTTTTTTTTTTTTTTTTTAAGACGGAATCTCGCTCTATTGCCAGGCTGGAGTTTAGTGGCGCAATCTTGGCCCACTGCAACCTCCGCCTCCTGGGTTTAAGTGATTCTCCTGTCTCAGCCTCCCGAGTAGCTGGGACTACAGGCGGGCGCCACCATGCCCAGCTAACTTTTTTGTGTTTTTAGTAGAGATGGGGTTTCACTAGGTTGGCCAGGATGGTCTTGATCTCTTGATCTCTTGATCCGCCTGCCTCAGCCTCCCAAAGTGCTGGGATTACAAGTGTGAGCCACTGCACCCAGCTGATCTTGTTCTTTTTTATGGGTGCAGACAGTATGGTTAAACTTTTAAGAAACTGCCAAATACATTTCACAAAGTAGCTGTATTTCTTTTGTTTCCACTACCAGTAGATCAGAATTCTAGTTGCTCTACCTCCTCACCAACATTTGACATTTTCAGTCTTTTAAATTTTACCAATTTTAGGTAGTGTGTAGGTATCTCATTGGTAGCTTTAGTTTGTATTTACCTCATGACTAATAATATATTTGTTATCTATTGCTGTGCAACAAATTACCCCCAAATTGCTGGCTTAAAACAACAAACATTTATTATCTCACAGTTTCTGTGGATTAGGAATCTGGGTGTGGCTTAGAAGGGCTGGGTGTGAGTCAAGTAGAAATCATCTCAAGGCTGATTGGGACTACAGAATCCACTTCCAGTTCACTTACATGATTGCTGGTCGTCCTCAGTTCTTCATCACATGGACCTCTGTAGGCTGCCCGAGCATCCTCAGGCTGGTGATCTAAGAAAGAAAACTAGAGAGAACCCAAATTGAAACCACAATCTTTCTGTAGCTTAATCTCAGAGGTGCTTTCTATCACTTTTATTCATATTTCTATTTGTTAGAAAGGAGTGACTATTTCCAACCTATACTCAAGAGGAAGGGATCACACAGAGTGTGAATACGAGGATTTGGAAATCACTGGGGACCATCTTAGAAGCTGCTTACCACAAACAATGTTGAGCTTCTTTTTATGTGCTTTTTTCCATCTGTAGATCTTCTTTGATGACATGTCTTTGGTGAAATTTTGGCCAATTTTTTTATTGGGTTGTTTGCTGTCTTATTGAGTTGTAAGTATTCTTTATATTCCTTATGCCAGTACTTTGTCAAATATATGTTTTGCAAATATTTTTTTCTAGTCTGTGGGTTGGCTTTTCATTTTTGTCATAGTGCCTTCTGAAGAGCAAATGCAAATTTTGATGAGGTCCAATTTATTGAATTTTTAATTTTATAGTTGGTGCTTTTTGTGTCCTATTTTAAAAATCTTTGCCTAACCCAAAGTTACTAAAATATTCTACATTTTTTTCCTGCACATTTTAGCTCTTATATTTAGTTAATGATCTATTTCAAGTTGTTTTAGATGGCGTAAGAGCTGAGATTCATTTGGTTTTCAACATGGGTACCCATTTATTCCAGAATCATTTCTTGAAAAAATTATCATTTCCCATTGAATTACCTTGGCACTGCCATTGAAAATCAATTGTCTTTAATGTTATTTTTCTCTCTACTTATACTGGATGGTTGATTTTTTAAAAATTAATAAGCCTGTATTAGCATGTATCCAGTATATAGCATTGCTGAATTTGATTTTCTTTATTTTAAAATTTTGATTGTATACATAAAAAGCTTCGTATATTCATGTTTGAATATTTCCCTTTGTAATTTTTTCTGTTGATTCAATTAATAGGGAATCATTACTTCTTCATAGTTGGAATAAATATGATACCCTGTTCTTTGATAATTTTTACAAAATTTAAAAACTATTTTTATTTATTTATTTATTTATTTATTTATGAGACAGTATTGCTCTGTTGCCCAGGCTGGAGTTCAGTGGTACAGTCTTGGCTCACTGCAGCCTCCACCTCCTGGGTTCACGCAATTCTCCTGTCTCAGCCTTTGGAGTAGCTGGGATTATGGACATGTGCCACCACACCCAGCTAATTTTTGTACTTTTAGTAGAGACAGGGTTTTACCATGTTGGCCAGGCTGATCTTGAACTCCTGACCTCAGGTGATCCACCCACCTCAGCCTCCCAAACTGTTGGGAGGCTGGCCAAAAACTATTTTTAAACATAAAAGCAATGTAGTCAGTCACATTATAGAACTTTTGGAAAATGAGATTTTAAAAAGTTATTTAATTTCTCTTACTATAATATAGCTATTATTACCATTTTTGTATTTTTCCTTCTAAACTTTTTATATGCATATTTCCTACAAATGTTTGTGTTCCATGATTTAAAATTATTTAGCTTCTTATTTTATCTGGAACATATCACTCTCATCCTCCCTCCATAGTCAATTAATTCAGAAGTTCTGTCTTTCCTACTTCCCTGAAATTCATTCGATTTGTTTATTTCTATTCATTTTCATTGCCATTATCCTGGTTTAAGCTACAACAATCTCTTGCCTGGTTTGCTATAATGACCTAATGACCCCCTTTTTTTGTTTTTGAGACGGAGTCTCGCTCTGTCGCCCAGGCTGGAGTGCAGTGGACGGATCTCAGCTCACTGCAAGCTCCGCCTCCCGGGTTTACGCCATTCTCCTGCCTCAGCCTCCCGAGTAGCTGGGACTACAGGCGCCCGCCACCTCGCCCGGCTAGTTTTTTTTCTTTTTTTTAAGCAGAGACAGGGTTTCACCATGTTAGCCAGGATGGTCTCGATCTCCTGACCTCGTGATCCGCCTGTCTCGGCCTCCCAAAGTGCTGGGATTACAGGCTTGAGCCACCGCGCCCTGCCGCTATAATGACCTTTTAAAAAAATCTAGCTTTATTGAGATATATTTTGCATATAATAAAATTCACTATTTTAAAGTATACTATTTATTGGGTTTTAACACAATCGCAGACTTACACAACCATCACCACTATCTAATTCCAGAAGATTTTCTTTACCCCAAAAGAAACCCTATACCTATTAGCAGTCACTCCTCACTCCTCATTTCCTCTCCCTAGCCCCTGGCAACCACTAATCTACTCTATGGATTTGCCTATTCTGGACATTTAATACAATTGGAAATATCCAATATGTGGCCTTTTGTGGCTGACTTTTTTACTTAGCATAATTTTTAAGGTTCATCTATATCATAGCATGTATCACTACTTCATTCCTTTTTATCATTGAATAATATTTCATAATAATATTCCCTTGTGTCTGTATGACATTTTAAAAAATCCATCCTTCAGTTGGTGGACATTTGCATTGTTTCCACTTTTTGGTTATTATGACTAATGTTATGAACATTTGTGTACAGGTTTTTGTATGGACATGTTTCCAGTTTTCTTGGATATATACCTAGGAGTGGGATTGCTGGCTGTTTGACATTTTGAAGAATTACCAGACTGCTTTCCACAGCAACTCCACCATTTTACATCCTTTCCAGTGATTCTAATTTCTTTTTTTTCTTTCAGTTTTTTTATTTTTATTTTTAAAATTTTATTTATTTTTTATTATTATACTTTGAGTTCTAGGGTACATGTGCACAACGTGTAGGTTTGTTACATATGTATACATGTGCCATGTTGGCGTGCTGCACCCATTAACTCGTCATTTACATTAGGTATATCTCCTAATGCTATCCCTCCCCACTCCCCTCACCCCACGACAGGCCCCAGTGTGTGATGTTCCCCTTGCTGTGTCCAAGTGTTCTCATTGTTCAGTTCCCATCTATGAGTGAGAACATGCGGTGTTTGGTTTTTTGTCCTTGCGATAGTTTGCTGAGAATGATGGTTTCCAGCTGCATCCACATCCCTACAAAGGACATGAACTCATCCTTTTTTATGGCTGCATAGTATTCCATGGTGTATATGTGCCACATTTTCTTACTCCAGTCTATCATTGATGGACATTTGGGTTGGTTCCAAGTTTTTGCTATTGTGAATAGTGCCACAATAAACATACGTGTGCATGTGTCTTTATAGCAGCATGATTTATAATTTCTCTACATCCTCTCCAGTACTTGCTATTCTCTGTCAGTTTGATTTTTAGCCATCCAAGTGGGTGTGAGGTGGTAACCAATTGTGGTTTTGATTTGCATTTCTTTAATGACTAATGATGTCAAGCATCTTTTCATATGCTTATCACCCATTCCTATATCTGCTTCAGAAAATGTCTTTCAAATTCTTTGCTTGTTTTTAAATTGGGTTACTTGTTTTACTGTTGAGTTGTAAGAATTCTTTACATATTCTAGGTACAAGTCCCTTATCAGATATATGATTTGCAAATCTTTTCTCCCATTCTGTGGGTTGTATTATGGTGTCCTTTGAAGCACAAAATTTTAAATTTTGATGCAGTTCAATATACCTTTTTTTTTTTCTTTTGTTGCTTGTACTTTTGGAATAATATCTAAGAAACCATCCCCTAATCTAAGGTCACAAAAGTTTACTCCTACATTTTCTTCTAAGAGTTTCATAGTTTTGCTCTTAGATTTAGGTCTGTAATCCGTTTTGAGCTAATTTTTGTATATAATGTGAGGTCGTAGTCTAGCTTCTTTTTTTTGGCGGGGACACGGAGAGGATATCTAGTTGTCTTGGCATCATTTGTTGAAAAAACTATTCTTTCCCCCATTGAATGATCTTGGCACCCGCATCAAAAATCACTTGATCATAAATACAAGGGTCTATTTCTGGACTTTGAATTTTATTCCATTAATGATTTTCATATGCAGTATCAAACTTACATTCCTGGGATAAATACCACTTGGTCATGGTGTATAATCCTTTTTATATATTGTTGGATTAAGTTTGCTAGCATTTGTTGAGTTATTAACATCTTGCATTAGAGTGGTACATTTGTTACAATTGATAAGCCAATGTTGATATATTATTATTAACTAACATCCATAGTTTACATTAGGGTTCATTCTGTGTTGTGTAGTTCTATGGGTTTTGAGAAATGCAAAATATAATGTTTTCTTCTTTTGTAATATAGGCATTTATAGCTATAAATTTCCCTCTAGATCTATATCTCTAGCATTATGCCAGTATCACACAGTCTTGATTACTATAGTGTTGTAGTAAGTTTGAAATCAGGAAGTGTGGGTCTTTCAATTTTATTATTATTATTTTTTTTTTGGATGGAGTTTTGCTCTTGATGCCCAGGCTGGAGTGCAATGGCGCGATCTCAGCTTACCACAGCCTCCACCTCCTGGGTTCAAGAGAGTCTCCTGGTTCAGCCTGCCGAGTAGCTGGGATCATAGGCATGCGCCACCACGCCCGGCCAATTTTGTATTTTTAGTAGAGATGGGGTTTCTCCATGTTGGTCAGGCTGGTCTCGAACTCCTGACCTCAGGTGATCAGCCCGCCTCGGCCTCCCAAAGTGCTGGGATTACAGGTGTGAGCCACCGCGCCTGGCCTGTTCTTCTTCTTCTTCTTCTTTTTTTTTTTTTTTAAGGTAGTTTAGGTTGTTCTGTGTCCTTTCCATTCTCATATGCATTTTAGTATCAGCCTATCAATATCTATAAAACAAACAGATATTTTGATAGGGATTATGTTGGATTTGTAGGTTAGTTTGTGTAGTATTGCCATCATAATAATATTATGTCTTCTGATCCATAAACATGGATGTCTTTCCATTTATTTAGGTTTTCTTTAATTTCTTTCAACTACGTTGTATAGTTTTAAGTAGGCAAGCCTTGTAATTATTTTGTTAAATTTATTTCTAAATGTTTTATTCTTTTTGATGCTATTGTAAATGTGATTATTTTCTTATTTCATTTTAATTTTTCGTTGTTAGCATATAGAAATATACTTGATTTTTGTATATTGGCTTGCATCCTTCAATTTTATGGACTTGTTTATTAGTTCTAATTGTGTGTATGTGTGTGTGTGTATTCATTAGGATTTTCTTTGCAAGTCATCTGCTAATAGAGGTGATCATCAGGTCATCTGCAAATAGAGATAGGTTTACTTGTTTCTTTCCAATATGGATGCCTTGTATCTGCTTTTATTGCTTAATTGCTCTGGCTAGAACCTTCAATATGATGTTGAATAGGAGTGGAGAGAGTCATCACTCCTATTCAACGTTGTACTGGAAGTCCTAGCCAGGGCAATCAGGCAATAGAAAGAAATAAAAGGCATCCAAATAGAAAACAAAAAAGTCAAATGATTTCTCTTTACTGATGATATGATTCTACACCTAGAAAACTCTAAAGAAAGACTCCGCCAAAAGACTCCTAGAGCTGATAAATGACTTCAGTAAAGCTTCAGGATACAAAATCAATATATAAAAATCAGTGTCGGGCACGGTGACTCATGAATGTAATCCCAGCACTTTGGGAGGCCAAGGTGGGAGCATCGCTTGAGCTCAGGAGTTCAAGACCAGACTGGGCGACATAGTGAGGCCTCGTCTCTTAAAAAAATTATTTTAAAAAATGAATATACAAAAACCATTAGCATTTCTATGTGCCAATAATGTTCAAGCTAAGAGCCAAACCAAGAATGCTACTCCACTTAAAATAGCCACACTCACAAAGTTAGATGTATCTAACCAAGAAGGTGAAAGATCTCTACAAGAAGAACTATAAAACATTGCTAAAAGAAATCATAGGTGATACAAACAAATGGAAAGATATCCCATGCTCATGGATTGGAAGAATTAATATCATTAAAATGGCCATACTGCCTAAAGCAATTTACAGATTCAACACTATTCCTATCAAACTACCAATGTCATTTTTCACAAAGTTAGAAAAAATCATTCTAAAATGTATATGGAACCAAAAAGAGCCCGAATAGCCAAAGCAATCCTAACCAAAAAGAACAAAGCCATAGGCATCACATTATCCAATTTCAAACTATACTACAAGGCTACAGTAACCAAAAGAGCGTGGTACTGCTACAAAAACAGAAACATAGATCAATGGAACAGGACAGAGAACCCAGAAATAAAGCCACACACCTACAAATATTGGATCTTCAATGAAGTCAACAATAACAAGCAGTGGGGAAAAGATTCCCTATCCAATAAATGGTGCTGGGATAACTGTCTTGCCATATGCAGAAGAATGAAACTGGACCCTACCTTTTACCATATACAGAAATTAACTCAAGATGGATCACATACTTAAATGTAAGACCTAAAACTATAAAAATCTCAGAAGAAAACATTGGAAATACCAACCTGGACACTGGCCTTGGCAGATAATTTAGGAGTAAGTCCCCAAAAGCAATTGCAACAAAACCAAAAATTGACAAGTGGAACCAAATTAAACTAAAGAGCTTCTGTACAGCAAAATAACCTATCAACAGAGTAAAGAGATAACCTACAAAATGGGCAAAAATATTTGCAAACTATACATCTGACAAAGGCTAATATCCAGAATCTATAAGGAACTAAAACAATTCAATAAGAAAAACCTCATTAAAAAATGGGCAAAGAACATGAACAGATACTTCTCAAAAGAAGACATACACAAGGCCAACAAACATATGAAAACATGTTCATCATCATTAATCATCAGAGAAATGCAAATAAAAACCACAGTGAGATACCAGTCAGAATGGCTATTATTAAAAAGTCAAAAAATTACATGCTGGTAAAGTTGTGGAGAAAAGGGAGCATTTATACACTATTGGTGGGAAAGTAAATTAGTTCAGCCACTGTGAAAAGCAGTTTGGAGGTTTCTCAAAGAACTAAAACAATACTACCATTTGACTCAGCAAATCCCATTACTGGGTATATACCCAGAGGAAAATAAATCATTCTACCAAAAAGACACATGCACTCATATGTTCAGTGCAGCAGTATGCTTAATAGCAAAGATATGGAGTCAACCTAGATGCCCATCAATGATGAACTGGATTAAAAAAAAAGTGCTATACATATACCATGGAATACTATGCAGCCATAAAAAGAATGAAATCATTTTATTTGCAACAGCATGGATTCAGCTGGAGGCTATTATTCTAGGCGAATTAATGCAGGAACAGAAAACCAAATACCACATGTTCTCACTCAGAAGTGGGAGCTAAACATTGAATACACATGGACATAAAGATGGGAACAATAGACACTGGGGGCTACTAGAGGAGGGAGGGTGGGAGCGGGGTAAGGGTTGAAAAACTACCTGTTGGGTACTATTCTGACTACCCGGGTAATGGGATCATTTGTTCACTAAACTTCAGCAATGTGCCATTTACCCGTGTAATGAACCTGCACATATACCCGCTGAATCTAAGAAAAGAGTTGAAAAAAAAGTGGGGAGAATGTACATCCTTTTCCTGTTCCTGATCTTAGGGAAAGCATTTGGTTTTTTCACCATTAAGTATGATGTTAGCAGTGAGTTTTTCATACCTTCCCTTTTTCAGATTGAGAAAATTCTCTCCTATGCCTACTTTGTTGAGATTTTTTTTTTTGCATCATGAAATGGAGTTGGATCTTATCAAATGTATTTTCTGCCTCTATTGAGATGATTTTGTAGTTTTTGTCCTTTATTCTATTAATATGCCATAGTATATTGATTAATTTTCATATGCTGTACCAACCTTACATTCTGAGATAAATACCACTTGGGCATGTTGTATAATCCTTTTTATATGTTGTTGAATTCAGTTTGCTAGCATTTTGTTGAAGATTTTACATCTATATTCATAAAATATATTGGTCTATGCTTTTCTCATGATGTCTTCATCTTGTTTGGTATTAGGGTAATAGTAGCTTCAGTGATTGAGATGTGAAGTATTCCTTTCTCTTCTATTTTATTGGAATAATTTATGAAGTTCCAACATTTGGTGGAACTCACCAGTGACTCCATCTATGTCTCAGCATACCCCCTTCCTGATCCTTCAACTGTTTGTGGGTTCATTTGTTTTGTTTTGTTTTTTTTGAGATAGAGTCTTGCTCTGTTGCCCAGGCTGGAGTGCAATGGGACGATCATAGAAAACTGCAGCCTTGAGGGCCTGGGATCAAGTGATCCTTCCATCTTGGCCTCCTAAGTAGCTGGGATTACAGGCATGAACCACCATGCCTGGCTAATTTTGTTTAAATTTTTATTTCTTTTATTTTTGTATAGATAGGTTCCCACTATGTTACCCAGTCTGGTCCCTAGCTCCTGGCCTCAAGTGATCCTCCCATGTCAGCCTCCCAAAGTATTGAGATTAGAAGCATGAACCATCATGCCTGGCTCAACTGCTTGTGATGATTCTTCTCACTCACCACCCCAAATATACAGTGTACAGTAACTTTTTAATTAAAACAGCATTGTAGATGGAGAATGAAAGCCTGCTGTTACTTGTTGCTGTTGTTTTACAGTTGATGCAGGTATTCTGGTGATGCTACTGTGCTGCTCAGTTACCCTGAACACATTATTTTTTTACTGCATTAATGGTATGTCATATTTTTTACTATCAAGTACTTAGGTGTGAATTAGCATAAGAAAATGATTGCTAATCAGTAGCATATAAATTCAGAGTCAGGAATGATGGTGATGCCAAACAACCAGATTGTCCACATGGGTGACTGGGAGAGTGGCACCTTTGCTTTCCAATGGTTCAATGTACACAAACTTTATTTCATGCATAAAATTATAAAAATGTTGTATAAAATTACATTTGGACTATGTCTATAAGGTATATATGAAACATAAATAAATTTTGTGTTTAGATCTGAGTCCTGTCCCTGAGACATCTCTTTATGTACATGCAAACATTCCAAAATCCCCCCAAATTCAAAATCTGAAGTACTCTGTTCCCAAGAATTTTGGATATGGGATACTCAACCTGATTTTTATACACACACACACACACACACACACACACACACACACACACACACATATATATCTGCTTTTCAAATGTATGTCAAGCTGTGTGACAAATAAAATGCAAATTCATTTTAAGATGTTACTGAATTTTTGGTCATGTTTTGGACATAAAATTTCTCAATGTTTACTGAAAGGTCTATCTACCTTGTATGTTGCAAGGACTGTGGAATTTATAGCTGTTAAAAAAGTATCTTCAAACTCAAAATGGTAGAGAAGCACTAAGACATTCCCCAAGGTCTCTTCTAGCCTGAGGGAGTAATATTAACAATATCCTATTTTCTGAATTAGAAAGCCTGGAGCAGGGGCAGAGTATAATGTAAAACTATAATGTCAATCATCATACTTATTGTGTTCAGGATGCTCTTCTGACAAGAGGGCATTGTGGGTTATAGGAAAGAAAGGCTCTACCAACAGACAATGAAATGAGCAGGCCAAGACATTAGGATGCAGAGATTTTTATGGGAGGACAATAATAGGTTATTAGGAACTGATTATATGGTAGAAATAATGCAGGGGAAATGGTGGCCACTTTCTCTATTAAATGGCAATAGCTGTTGCATAACAACAATTGATGTAAATTAGTCTTTTTTTTTTAATTGATGAAAGAAGAGTTTTTAGGGTAGAATTTCATCAAAAGAACCAAAATAGCATGTTCTTGAGTAGAATTCATATTAGCTGCAGGAATTACAATTTCCTGCTGTTTTATAGGAATGTATCATAGATACAATGTTTTAACCAATAAAATTCAATTTTTTCTATAACTAAAGAAAAATTTTTAACACTCCGCAGGGCAGGAGGTATTGACCAATCAGAATATGCCCTGGATCAATCAGAATGGAAGCCTGCTCAGACTGGCCCCCCTGCGATGCAGGCTTTAACCTTTTAGTTGCAGGATCTCAAGGTCGGTCCTGGGAGTCCCAGGGGAAGGGTTAAGACAACCAGGACAGCTGGGGGAAGGGGTAGGCATGGGGAAAAGAGCTTGGGCAGTGGATATGTATCTGTGGGCATGGCTGGCTTTCAGTATCTCCGTATTCAGAGGTTGCACATAGGCCATCCTTCCTGCTGTGACACTGAGTGGCATATGAGGCTTGCAGCCCAGGCTTGGCCTCTTGCCTCCCATACAGCCGACTCTCCATGGCCACAAGCCCATCTGGTATCACTGCATACACTCTTCTCCTCCAAATTTGACTTTAAAATGCTCCATTGTGCTGGATAGTTTTCCATCCAGGTGGTAAACTTGTGAACCTCCAAATCAGGCTTTGGTTGAATGAGTTCATCTCCTGCTCACAGCCTGTATACAGGTGAACTGTGTAAAGGAAAGAAGGCAAAATTTGGGGTCAGGAGCCCGGTTCTGGGTTCACATCTCAGCTCTGCTACTGTTTCCCCATATGACTCTGGGTAAGTCACTTCATCCCTGTGACCTCAGTTTCATGGTCAGTAAAACAGGATGATGACTTCTGCCATTGTAGGGCCCCTCACAGGGCTGTGCTGAGGTTTAAATAAGACAAAGGAGGTGAAGCACTTTGAAAACTGTAAAACTCAGTGCGCACCTGAGTGAGTCTGTGTTCCACAGACTGAAGGACCTGGCTGTTCAGAATGTTGCTTGTCTGTTTCTGATTAAATCAGGAGTCACATAGATGCCATTTATTTAGAATGTTCCCTGATTATCCTCAAATATGACCGTAATGTAGCTTTGGCTTTTCATGGAGAGGGGAGGGTGGGCTACAGAAGGTGTGATCTTTCTTTCCCCTTAACCCCACAGCCTCACACAAAATTAGAGCTGAAATGGACTGCCAGAGAATACCTACTCCACCTCTCTCAGTTTAATGAATGGGATCCCTGAGATCCAGAGAGGGCCAGTGAGTGCCCATAATGCATTATTAGTAGAGCCAGAACCGGTTCTTTTGATTTCCAGCTCTTCGTCACAGCACGTGATGTGTCTTGTGGCAAACTTTTCATTCGGATTTATGTTTTCTTTCATTCAATAGCATTTATTGAGTCCCTACTAAGTGTTGGTTTCTGTGGTGATCATTTGGGGTAGACAAGTGGGGTGCAATTCTGCTTTCAAGTTACTCATGACTCTGGGCAGAGAATGCTCTTTCAGAGTCCTGAGAGAGGGATGGGTAGAGTTCTATCTGTATAGATTTGGCCACCTCCATTATGGGTGGAGGTGGTTTTTGAGAATAGTCAAGAAGTGTGATTCTATAATCCCAGCACTTTGGAAGGCCAAGGTGAATGGATTGCTTGAGGCCAGAAGTTGGAAACCAGATTTCTCAACATAGCAAACCCCTATCTCTACAAAAATTTTTAAAAACTAGGCAAGTGCAGTGGTGCACACCTGTAGTCCCAGCTGCTGTGGAGGCTGAGGTGGGAGGATCACTGAAGACTTTGAGAGTGCAGTGAGCTATAATTGCACTATACTCCAGCCTGGGTGACAGAGGGAGACCCTGTCTCAAAAAAAAAAAAAAAATGTGATGAAGCTCTGCAGTGCTGACCTAGTGAATGACAAAGCATTCTCAACTTCCTGTCTCATTTAATTTTTAGAACAATTTTCTCTCATATTGCAAATGAGGAAGTTGAGGCTCAGAGAAGAGAAGAGAAGAGAAGGGATATGGCTGGGGTCAAAGATCTGGAAAGTATCACAGTCACTTTGATGGATTCCAGGGCCTTGTAGGTCTTACGAACTGGCTTAATTCAGGTAGAAAGAGCAGAGGTCAGGTGTTTGGGAGACCTGGATTCAAATTCCAGCTATGCCACTTTCCAGCTGAGTGGCTTGGGCAAATTACTGTTATAGAGACTCAGTTTCCTCATGTGCAAGATAGAGAGATAATAGGGTATTACCTTAGGGGCTCCTTGAAGATGATATCTGTGACTGAGGGTAAAGCCCCTAGCTAGTGCCTTGCATACAAAGGTACAGTGGGAACTCCATACATGCTCCTTTGCAGGACCTCCCTGCCCCTGCTGTGGGTGGCTTGGTCAGTATTCCTGGCTCTCCGGAGCAGTTCTGTGCTTCCAGGAGAGTGGCCTGGAAGGTTTTCCTCTGTCGAACAATAACAAGGGCAGCAGCAAAGGTGAGGTTTGCTGAAGGTGCAGGCCTGAAAACTGGGGCCCTCTCCCCCAAATTTCTCTCTCTCTCTTTTCCTGTCTCCTTCCCTATCCTTCTACCCTCGTCTCTTTCCCTCTACCCGCTTATCTCCCCTCCTGCTTCCTCTCTCTCTCCCACCCATCACCCTTTTCCTCCCTGTCTCTCTCCTGGGTGGAGCCTACTTCAAGCTCCTGAAGGCGTAATGTGGATATCCAGAGTGGCTGGCCACGCCTGACTGCACAGGTGTCAGTTCTGTCTTGTCCCTTCTGCATTCCGGCTTCGTATGTCAGCACCTATGAAAATCTTCCAGGTCTTGGGTTTGAATAGCCCCTTGGCTGCCTGGAAGACAGGAGGCTGGCTCTGTTTTGCCTGTCAAATCATTCGCTTTGTTTGTCTGCGAGCAGGTAAGCCGGCTCCCCTTCCATAATATAGACAGGGCCATCAGTGTCAGGGCTGATTCTACCAGGCTCAGGCTGAACAAACAGCAGCCATCTGCCCCACCAGTGAGGCTGAGGCCAGGCAGCGGCAGGGGCTGCTATTCTTCAGGAGCAGTTTGATGACAGGCTGGGAGCAGATATCGGCACTCCACTGGGAGGGAGCTGAGCTCAGACTTGCTTCTCCCAGCCGGCGCAAATCCTCCTTTCCTGGCTGGGTCTAACCTTCCGAAGGACTCCCACTTTCACTCCTGCCATCATCAGCATGTGATACGTGGCTCACGCCTGTAATCCCAGCACTTTGGGAGGCCGAGGCGGGCGGATCACAAGGTCAGGAGATCGAGATCACGGTGAAACCCCGTCTCTACTAAAAATACAAAAAATTAGCCGGGCGCGGTTGTGGGCGCCTGTAGTCCCAGCTACTCGGGAGGCTGAGGCAGGAGAATGGCGTGAACCCGGGAGGCGGAGCTTGCAGTGAGCCGAGATCGCGCCACTGCACTCCAGCCTGGGCGACAGAGCGAGACTCCGTCTCAAAAAAAAAAAAAAAAAAAAGAAATGGGCGCAATGAAAGGAGACAGAGATCTTGCTACACAAAGAGTCCATGAACATATACAGAAAACCCCATAACCTGCCAGATTTCTTCTTTTGCTTTACTGCTAGGAGACTTGGAAGGAATTTAGTGCTAGTAGTAATAATTAACTCACCCCAATGGTCTGGCAACATCCTCTGAGCTTTTGAATTGGTTCTCTTAGTTTAAAATTCATCTTTCTTGGATGTATTTTTTTTATTGTGGTAAAAAAACATGTAGCATAAAATTTACTATTAATGACATTGAGCAATTCACAATGCCATGCAATCGATTGTGCATTGACAATCTGTACCACTATTTAGTTCTAGAATGTTTTCATCATGCCAAAAGGTAACCCCTTGTCCACTAAGCAGTCACTCCCCATTCTTTAAGATATCACAGATATCTTTGTGAAATGAGTTAGGGGTATAGATTCTAAATAAAAATAATAGATAAAAGAACAGACAACTTTAACATTTCATTGCATTAGTTGTACCTATTCACCTTTTATTTTTCCACATTCATTTTTGTTTCATTTTCTTTTGTTCATTTAGGGTCTGAGTTATGAGCCATTTCTGACCTGTCATTCCAAATTCCATTCCTTCTTTTCCCATCCCTTTCTCCTCTTTTTTTTTCTCTTCCTTTCCTTCAGATCTTCAGGTCTACTGTCTATCTACTTAGTTACCTATTATCTATCTATCTGTCCATATTTCTGTCTCATTCATCATCTTTCAAAAATCTATTATCTATCCATGTGTCATCTATGTATGTATCTACCTATAAAAAAATCGGTCATCTGACCATCAATCATATATCTATTACATCTCTATCATATTTCTATTCTCCATCCGTCTATGCCTCTCTTCGTAAATCTAGATAATTGGTTCTCAGTCCTGCACATTAAAATCACCTGGAAAGACATTGAAATCATCTGAAGAGTTTTTAAGATCTATGGATGCCTGGGCTCCATTTCAGGCCAGTTGAAATAGAATCTTTTGGTGTGGGGCTTGGGCATTTGCATATTTTGAAAGTCCTCCCAGATGAGGCTGGGTGCATTGGCTCACGCCTGTAATCCCAGCACTCTGGGAGGCCGAGGTGGGTGGATCACGAGGTCAACAGATCGAGACCATCCTGGCCAACATGGTAAAACCCCGTCTCTACTAAAAATACAAAAATTAGCTGGGCGTGGTGGTGTGTGCCTGTAGTCCCAGCTACTCTGGAGGCTGAGGCAGGAGAATTGCTTGAACCGGGACCCAGGAGACGGAGGTTGCAGTGAGCTGAGAAGATTGTGCCGCTGCACTCCAGCCTGATGACAGAGCGAGACTCCGCCTCAAAAAAAAAAAAAAAAAAAAAAAAAAAAAAAAAAAAAAGAAAAAGAAAAAAAGAAAAAAGAAAAAAAGAAAAAATCCTCCTAGATGATTCCAAAGCATAGTGAGGATTAAGAAGCACTCACTTAGACATACCTCTTTGATACTTAACCTTCTGCAAAAACTCCTTATCCTAGTTCTGCTTCTCAGTTGGCCTATTTTTTACATAAATGGAAGTTTTCTACACATAATGCTTCATAATTTACCTTTAACAATATGTATAAGTGACTTTCTATGTACTTAAATATTTTTTAAGAGAATCACTTAAAACGTTGCCTAGTATTCTAATATAGTATATGTTACATTTATTTAGTCTTCTGTTGGGATTTTGATTAGGATTATATTAAGTGTATAAATGAATAAGGGATAACATGTATATTTGATATATATGTTTAATTTAAAGATTTGGAATTTTAAGCATATACAAAGCAAATAGTATGATGTGTCCCTCAGTACTCATTACGAAGCCCTAACAGCCATCAATCCTGTCCAATTTGGTACCATGTGTGCCTCCATCATCCCCTGCGGTCATATTATTTTGAAACAAATCCCAGACATCATTTAAATTCATCTGTAAATATTTCAGTATATATCTCAAAAAGATATCAAAACCCCAACACTGTTGTTGTACTCCCCCAAAATTAACAGTAAGTCTTTGATATCATCAAGGGCAACTTGATGACTTGTTGAAAGTCAAGGTTTAAATTTCCAACTCATTCATTCATTTCATAAATTTATTTGTTTTTGTTTCTACATTTTGTTTTGGGTTGGCTTTAAGTAGTCTTATCTCACTTAATACATAAATAATTGCTCCATCTTTTATTTCCTATTTGGAATTTATTTGTTGAAGAAACTGGATTGTTGGTCTTGTAGAGTTTTCCATATTCTGAATTGTATTTTTATGGTGTAGTTCAACATGTTTTTACCGTCTGTATTTCTCATAAATTGGTGGCTGGGGCCAATACTTTGTATGACATTGAGCCTTTCAATTCATGAACATGTTTTATTTATAATTTGTTTAGATTTTCCTTAATGTCTATCAATAAAGTTTTCCATTTTCTCAGTAAAGGCCTTGTGCATCTTATTAAAATTATTTCTAACACTTTGTCTTTTTAAAAAATAAAATTGAAAATATTAGCTCTTCTTAAATTGCAATTTCTACTTGTTTACTACTGATGGATGTAACAGCACTGACCTTTTCATATTAATTTTGTAACTGGTTATTTGGCAACTGGTTAAACTCTCTTAAAAATCTAATAATTTATTCTAGATTTCTTTGTGTTTTCAGTGTAGATAATCATATAATTTGTGAGTAACGACAATTTGTTTTTTCCTTTCAAATATATATGTAACTTTTTTCTTGCTTTATTGCTTTCAATACAATGATGAATTAAAGTGATGATAGTGGGCATCCTTGTTTTGATCTCTATCTAAAAATAATGTTTTAATGTTTCACAAATAAATACAGTATTGTGCCATAGTTTTTTTGGGGGGGTATACACTTATTAAGTTAAGAAGTTTTCCTCTGTACCTGGATTTTAGGGAATTATGTCATAGGTTGGATGTTGATTTTTTAAATGCTATTTCTGCATTTATTGAGATGTTAATCTGATTTTTGAAAATGTTAAACCACCTTGTATTTTGGGGATAGACCTTATCTAGAGCAAGATATACTATCATTTTTATATATTATTGGATTTAATTTGCTCATATTTTGTTTGCAAGTTTGGTATCCAGCTCACAAATAAGGTTGATCCATAATTAATTATCCTTTCTTTTAATGTTATTTTCAAGGTTTTGTGTCAAGTTTATGATATCATCATGAAATAATTGGGGAATAGTCCCGTCTAGTCTGTTTGGTCTGCTTTAACAAAATAACTCAGATACTGGGCAATTTGTAAACTACATAAATTTATTGCTCACAGTTTTGGAGCCTGGGAAGTTCAAGATCAAAGCAACAGCACATTTAGTGTCTGGTGAGGGCTTCTCTCTGCTTCCAAGATGGCACCTTCTAGCTGTGTCCTGATATGATAGAAGGGATGAACAAGCTCCTTCTGGCTTCTTTTAAAAAGGTGCTAATCCCATTCATGAAAGCTCTCGCCTCCCAAAACCTCCCCTCTTAATGCTATTGCACTTGGAATTAGATAGCGATATATGAATTTTGAGGAGGACACAAACATTCAGACTGCAGTGAGTCTCATTTTCTTTTTCATTTCTTTTTTTTTTGTTTTTTCTGAGATGGAGTCTTGCTCTGCCGCCCAGGCTGAAGTGCAGCAGTGTGTTCTCGGCTCATTGTAACCTCCGCCTCCCGGGTTCAAGTGATTATATTGCCTCAGCCTTCCTGAGTAGCTGGGACTACAAACGCCCACCACCACGTCCAGCTAATTTTTGAATTTTCAGTAGAGACAGGGTTTCTCCATGTTGGTCAGGCTTGTCTCGAACTCCTGACCTCAGGGGATCCACCCGCCTCAGCCTCCCAAAGTGCTGGGATTACATGCGTGAGCCACCATGCCCCACCCCATTTTCTGTTAGCATTTTTTTTTTCTTAAGCATTTGAAAGATTTTGCTATTAAAATCTTTTGGGTTTGCTGATTCTTTTGTGGAAATATTTTAAACAATTCAATGTGTGTGACAATTGTAGGACTACTAGGTTTTACGTTTTTTTCTTGTCAGTTTTTAAAAAATTAATAGACTGTTTTAGAGCAGCTTAAATTTATAGCAAAACTGAGAAGAAAGTGCAGAGAGTTTTCACATACTGCAATCCCACCCCTCAACACACACACAACCATCAACTTTCCCCACTAGTGTGGTGCACTTGTTACAACTGATGAACCAACATTGACACATCACTACCTGCTAAAATCTATAGATTGTATTAGGGTTAACTCTTTTTATTTATAGTGTATGGGTTTTGAAAAATGTATAATGGCAAGTGTCCATCATTATAGTATAATACAGAATAGTTTCGCTGCCTTAAAAACCCGCTGTGATCCACTTATTTATACCTTTGTTCCCCCCGACAATCACTGGTCTTTTTACTGTCTGCATAGTTTTACCTTTTCCAGAATGTCATATAATTGGAATCACACAGTAGGTAGCCTTTTCAGATTGGTTTCTTTCAGCTAGTGATATGCATTTAAGGATCCTCCATGGGTTTTCATGGCATGATGGCTTGTTTCTTTTTATCACTGAATAATATTCCACTGTATGGATGTACTCATTTATTTATTCACTCAGCTATCAAAGGACATCTTAGTTACTTCCACATTTTGGCAATTGTCTCAGTCCATTTGTGGTGCTACAAAAAATACCACGGACTGGGTTTTTTTATTTCTCGCAGTTCTGAAGGCTGGGAAGTCCTTGATCAAGGCAACCTTGTGTCTGATGAGGGCTGCTCACTGTACTTCTAACATAGTGCCTTGTTACTACATCCTCCAGAGGGGAGGAATACTGTGTCCTCACATGGCAGAATGGACTGATGTGCAAAAAGGGGCAAATTCCCTCTGCCAAGCACTTTTATAAGGGTATCTAATCCCATTCATGAGGGTGGAGCCCTCATGACTCAATCACCTCCTAAAGGCCACACCTCTTAATAATACTGTTGCATTGGGGATTAAGTTTCAACATGAATTTTTGAAAAGGACAAAAATATTCAAACCATAGTAGTAATTATGAATAAAGCTGCTATAAACATTTGTGTGCAGACTTTTGTACAGACATACGTTTTCAAGTTATCTGAGTAATTACTGGATCATATGGTAAGAGTATGTTTAGTTTTGTAAGAAACTGCCAAACTGTGTTTCAAAGTGGCTGTGCCATTTTGCATTTCCACCAGCAATGAATGAGAGTTCCTTTTCTTCTATATCCTTGTCAGCATTTGGTGTTGTTAGTATTTTGGATTTTTGCCATTCTAATAGATGTAAAGTGGTATCTTACTGTTGTTTTAATTTGCAATTCCCTAATGATGTATGATATCCTTTGTCATCTGTATATCTTTCCTTGGTGAGGTGTTTGTTCAGATTTTTTGCCCATTTTAAACATTGGGCTGTTTTATTATTGTTATGTTTTAAGAGTTCTTTGTATATTTGGGACAACTGTTCTTTATCAGATATATCTTTCGAAAATATCTTTTGTCAGTTTTATGGCTTACCTTCTCATTCTCTTGACAGTATCTTATGCAGAATATAATTTTTTTAAGTCCAACTTTTTTATTTTTTTACTTTCATGGATCATGCCCTTGGTGTATCTAAAAAGTGATTGCCAAACCCAAGGTCATCTAGATTTTCTCCTGTGTTATCTTTTTGGAGTTTTATAGTTTTTCATTTTACATTTTGGTTTATGTTCTCTTTTGAGTTAATTTTTATGATGGGTATGAAGGCTATGTGTAGGTTAATTTTTTTTTTTGCATGTAAATGTCCAGTTGTTCTAGTACCCTTTTTGACAAGATTGTTCTTCCTCCACTGAATTGATTTTGCTCCTTTGTCAAAGATCAGTTGACTATATTTGTACAGGTCTATTTTCATGCTTTCTGTTATGTTTCATTGACTTTTAAAATTATCTTGCCAATGCCACACTGTTGCCTTCATTGCTATAGCTTTACAGTAAGTCTTGAAGTTGAATAGTGTCAATTTTCTAACTATGTTGTCCCCCAGTATTGTGGTGGCTATTCTGAGTTGTTTGCCTCATCATATAAACTTTTTTTTTTTTTTTTTGGTAGAGATGGGGGTCTCACTATATTCCCCAGGCTGGTCTTGAACTCCTGGCCTCAAATGATCCTCCCCAGTCAACCTCCCCAAATGCTGGAATTGCAGGGGTGAGCCACTGTGCCTGGCCAGCCATATACAATTTAGAATCAATTGTCAATATCCACAAATAACTTGCTGGGATTTTGGTTGGTATTATGTGGAACTTGTAGATCAAGTTGGAAAGAAATGATATCTGAACAACATTAAGCTTTCCTAATCATGAACAGATTATAGCTATCCATTTATTTTTAGTTCTTTGATTTCTTTCATAAAGGTTTTATCGTTTTCTTCATACAGATCTTGTACATATTTTGTTAGATTTGTACCTAAGTATCTCTTTTTTAGTCTAATATAAATGGTATTATATTTTACATTTCAAATTCCATTTGTTGGTTGCTGGTATATAGGATAGCAATTGATTTTGGTATATTAACCTTGTATCCTACAACCTGTTAGTTCCAAGAGGTTTTTCTTTTGTTTTTTGGTCAGCTCTTTGGGATGTGCTATATGGACAATCATGTCATCTGTGAACAAAGACAGTTTTATTTCTTCCTTCCCGATCTGTATACCTTTTATTTCCTTTTCGTATCTTATCACACTAGCTAGGACTTCCTGTTACTGGTTTATAATTTAATTCTATTGTGGTCTGGGAACATTAACGGCATGATTTCAGTTCTTCTAAATGCAGTAAGGTGCATTTTATGGCCCAGAATGTGGTCTATCTTGGTCTATCTTCTCAAGCTCCATTTGGCTTGAGAAGAATACGTATTCTGCTACTGTTGAGAGAAGTATTCTATAAATGCTTAGTTATTGTCCTAGTCTTGTGTTCATATTTTCAAGACTCTTAGTTTTTGATACATACTAAATACAATTTAAAATTTTTATTCTGATAATTCTAATAGCTTAAACCTGCAGTTTTTGCAGTTCTGATCTGCCACCTCATTTTTTGTGTGGTACATTTCTGACTGAGATATTCATTTTTAATAGAACTTTATCTTTGGAAATCCTTTAGGCTTTATATCCTCTTTCTCTTTTGTCCTATAATGAGTGGAACTACTTTCCCAAATTTCTCTGTTTTCTTTCTATATAAAAGCCAACTTGTCTTTATATAAAGTTATTGGTACACAACATTTCTTACTCTCAAAAACTTTGTAAATATTACTTTATTATCTTTCAGGCTACTTTTGCAGAAGACAAGTTTGAAGTCAAATTGAATTTTGTTATTTTGTGTTAACTTTAATTTTCTGTCTGTGTGGATTTTAAAAATTGCTCTCAGTTCTAAATGTTTTCTAGAATGTATTTAGATGGAGCCTCTTTTTTTGGTTTTGCACAGCACATGATTAAACCTTCCAATCACACATTCACCATTTTTTTCCATCTCTGTAATGTTCTCTTTTCTAGCTTTTACATTGTCATGTGCTTCATTTATTCTAATCTCTTAAGGAACACCAAATAAGTGTATATTGGCTTTATGATTATTTTTCCTCAACATCTATCATTTTGTCTTTCACTGACTTACCCTATGTTGAACGTTGTCAGTGCTCTTCTGTGTCACATAGGAACCTACCTCTGTTCGCTGGAGGCTGCTTATTGGGAACACCTATGACTTTCCTGAGGACTTTTTTCTATCTATGAAAGTATACTTAGCCTGCATGTGGAACAAAATAAAAGTTCCAGGAAGTTAATTCCCCCAGGAGTCACAGAAAATGATGACAGATATAGAGTTGGTGGGTAAATACTCCAGATTCCTCACTTGTCAGGTGGGGTAATTCTGAGGTATGATTTGCAGTGTCACTGAGGGTTCCCCTGTGGGACAGAGCCCCAGTTGTCCATGGTGGAAATTGGCTTGATAACTCACACTTTACAGGCTTTCTTTCCTTACCTGACCCACTGCCTTATCCACCTACTGGTGCTTCCTAGGGTCACTTTTAAAATAAACTATTTGCATCCATAACCTTGTCTCACGGTCAACTTCTGGGGAAACCCAGCTTAAAACAGACATTTGTTTCTATTTTTTTGTTATTATAAATAATGTGGCAACGAATATTTGTACAGGAGACTTTGCAACTTTCATTATTTAAAAAATAGATTCTCAGAAGTGGAATTGCTAAGTCATAGGACATAAATATTTTAAATCTGTAGTAGATGTTGCCAAATTCCAAGTAGGTTTTAGACAGGAGTTGGCTAGCAATCATTCTATAGCTGGTCTCTCTGAAAGACACCAGTGTTGATAACTGCTTCATTTTTTTGTGCTTGCTCATTGCTATCATTTGACTATCCCAGCCAAGACGCATGTTGAAATTTAATTGCCATTGCAATTGCTGAGAGGCAAGACTTTTTTGTTTGTTTGTTTCTTTGTTTTTGGGATGGACTCTTGCTCTGTTGCCCAGGCTGGAGTGCAGTGGGCAATCTCAGCTCATTGCAACCTCTGCCTCCTGGGTTCAGGCGATTCTCCTGTCTCAGCCTCCTAAGTACCTGGGATTACAGGTGCCCGCCACTATGCCCAGCTAAATTTTGTACTTTTAGTAGAGATGGGGTTTTGTTATGTGGGCCAGACTGGTCTCAAGTTCTTGACTTCAGGTGATCTGCCTGCCTCGGCCTCCCAAAGTGCTGGGATTACAGGCATGAGCCACCACACCTGGCCGAGGCAAGACCTTTAAGAGGTGATTAGGTCAAGTGGGCTCCATTCTCATGAATGGATTAATGCCATTATTGCAGGAGTGAGTTACTTATTGCAAGAGTCGGCTCCCAATAAAAAGAATGAGTTTGCCTGATTTCCTCTCTCTGTCTTCTGCCTTGCACCCTCTTCCGTGTGATGACCCTCACCAGATGATGGCTGTATGCTCTTGGACTTCCCAGCCTCCAGCACCATGAGAAATAAATTTCTTTAAAAAAATTACTCAGTCTATGCTATTCTATTATAGCAGCAGAAATGAACTAAGATGCCCATATCCTTATAATCTTAAAGAATAGGGGCAAGATAGGCTTTTCTGGAGTGAGAGGAGGTAAATGCTGGCTGTATGTGATTTTGTTAGGTTGGCCTCACACACCAATCTTATTCAAATGCATCTATTCTTATATTGAATTTATTAATTCTTAGACTCCATAGCATCCTGCCATAGACACTAACCTTAGCCACAGACTTACTCATATTCATGCTCTTTATTTTATTTATGCGGTTTACCTTTGAAAGATCCTCAATTTGATAAGCACTCTTTCCCCCCAGCATTAGATATGAACAGATCTCTTTCATGTACTTGGCAGTGTGTTGAGCCAGAATCCTGGGTTCAAAGTTTATAATCTTAGATTCCTCCCCTTTCCTCTCTTAGCCTCAGCTAGAGTTGATGAAAATGAGACTTAGAGAGAGATGGTGACTTGCCAAGATCCAGCATCAGGTTAAACATGGAACTAGGTTCAGAATCTAGCCCATTTGAGATCCTAGAACTAAAAACAAAGCTAAACAAACAACCACACAAAACCCTTCTGGGGGGCCGTGATGAATCTTCCCCACTCCCTGCCCTTGCCTACTTTTTCTAGCTCAAGCAGATGTTCAATCTGCTACAAAGTTCCAGGGCCATCCTTACTGATCAGGACTCTTCCCATCTCTCTGGGCTCCTCCCCACCATGCCTTCTTACTTGCCCTTCCCCCAAATATCTCTCTTGCTCTACTCTTACCTCATCCCGACCTGCCCTTACCCCCCTCTCCCACCTTTCACCAGATGACTCCTCATGTGCCACCTCCTCAGGGAAGCTGTACCTGGTGATTGGTTTGTCTGTTTTCTGGACTAGACTAGAAGTTCTTGATGCCAGGAATGGCCACTATATCCCCGGCACTTGCCACACTGCTTGGCCCAAAGCAGGTACTGAGTAAATATCTGCTAAATGGACAAATATCTACTAAATGAATGAAAGAAAAAATGAATGGAGGGCATTTGTCAATCTCCTTGAATGAGAATTTGTTTGAAGATTAGCAGTTAAATTATTTAAAAACTCATCCCCACAGAGTTAGGAAAATGAAACAAGAATGACAGGCAAAATGGCTGCTAAAAATACCAGTGCCTCAGGATCTTATTTTTCACACCTGGCGTAGAGAGTTTTGTTTATTCAGAATTTTCTTATTTCCATGTAAATCACATTCACTGACATCAATCTGGCTTAGATTCTATGTCTTCTTGTCCTTTGGTTTTAAAAAAATACTGTAGTTAGTAAGCTCCTGGACTTCACAGTCTGCTGTTATTAAGAGCTGCCATTTAGTAGAGCTTCCTATGTCATGGAGTGTGCTAACAGCCTCATATATGACATCTAATTAAATCCTCCTGATACATGCTATCATCCCCCATTTTGTTGGTAAGGAAATGAAAGTCCAGAGAGATTAATTTATTCATGGTTACCCAGGAAATGAACAGTGAAGCTGGGGTTCGAACCCAGGTTGTATCTTTTCATACTCCATTTCTTATCTCCCTAACTGACAAAGTGATTTCACTTCTGTCATCTCAATGGCTCTTCAAAGCCCCCTTCAGGGAAAGAGAGCAAGGATCCTAATCCTACCTTATGTGTGTGGAAGGTGAGAAAGTCATTAGCAAATTTAGAACTTGAACCCAGTCCAGCAGATCCCACACTCAGTCCTTGCTAGGTATGTGATTGTGGACAATTTACTTTCCTTCTCCAAGTCTCAGGGTCCTCATCTGAAAAGTGGGAATCACTGAAGAACCCATCTGCAAGGTTGCTGGGAGGATGAAATGAGATAGTGGGGGCAAAGCAACTAGCAAGTCCCAAGTTCTCTGCAGGAAACCTGAACCCCTCAGGCAAACTGAGGGACGACAGAACCCTGAGACACGAGTGGGTAGAATGAGTTGAAGCCTCAGTAGTAGCAAGGATGAATGGCTGAACTGTGCAGGCTTTATGGTGACCTACAGCAGAAACCCACATGATGTTATCTGTGAGGGTTCAGAACTGCTGTCTAAGGGAATAAACAAGTCTAAGCTGCTGGGATGAAGCCAGTGAGGGCAGAAGTCCTCCACCAGGCCCCTCTTCTCTGACCTTCTCTTTCTGTATACCTTTTGCCTCACATTTCCCTCATCAGCTTCTCAAAGGCTCCTGCCTCTTCCTCCCACCTTCCAAGTCCCACCTACAAACACACACACACAAACACATACACACATACACTCTCCTGGGACTCATACACTCTGTCCCAAGCACCAGCCATCACTTCTCCCAACAGGTAGCCTCAGCAGTCTCCTATACAGCTCTTTAGGGTCACTCATCCATTCACTCACTCATTCATTCATTCACCAAGCATTTCCCAAGATTTTGCCTGCCCTGTGCTGGCCCCACTGAACTGAACAAGTCATGCCCCTCTGCCTGGTAAAGGAGCTTTCTTATCAGATCAGCAAGCTCTCAGTGATGCTTTTCAGTTGCATACCCTAACTCCAGATATTTTTCTTTTTTCTTTTTCTTTTTCTTTCTTTCTTCCTTTTTTTTTTTTTTTTTTTTTTTTTTTTTTTTGAGACAGAGTCTTGCTTTGTCACCAGGCTGGAGTGCAGCGGTGCAATCTCAGCTCACTGCAACCTCCGCCTCCTAGGTTCAAGTGGTTTTCCTGTCTCAGCCTCCTAAGTAGCTGGGACTACAGACACCTGCCACCATGCCTGGCTAATTTTTGTATTTTTAGTAGAGATGGGGTTTCCATGTTGGCCAGGATGGTCTCGATCTCTTGACCTCATGATCCACCCGCCTTGACCTCCCAAAGTGCTGGGATTACAGCATGAGCCACGGCGCCCGGCCTCCAGATATTTTTCTACCCTGCTCTCCTTAGGAAATCTTATCATTGGCATCCTATTTCTTATTTTTTAAAATATTAAAATATTACTATTCAAATAATGTTGAATTATATTATTAATATTGTAACCCTTACCCAACCACCTGAACTTTCAGCTTTCATTTCTCCATGAATACCACTATGCTTATAGAGTTGATTTTGCTGGAAAGCAGTGTAACAAAGTGTTCAAGAGCTTGAACTTTGGGGTCAGCGTGGATCACCTGGGCTTGAATAATGTCTGTATGTTTTACTAACTGTGAGATCTTGAGAAAAGTCCTTTAACTTAATCAAATAAGTGAAGGATCTCATCAACAAAAACTATAAAACATGGATGAAAGAGATTGAAGGGGACACAAAAAATGGAAAGAGATTCTGTGTTCATGGATTGGAAGAATCAATATTGTTAAAATGTCCATAGTATCTAAAGCAATCTACATAGTCAGTGCAATCCCTTTCAAGATACCAAGGACACTCTTCACAGAAATAGAAAAATCAATCCTAAAATGTGTATGGATTTTATTTTATTTGTTGTGATTGTAAATGGGATTGCTTTTTTATTTCTTTTTCAGAATGTTCACTCTTGGCGTATAGAAATGCTACTGATTTTTGTGTGTTGATTTTGTATCCTGCAACTTTACTGAATTTTTTATTAGTTCTAATAATTTTTGGTAGAGTCTTTGGATTTTTTCAAATATAAGATCATAGCACCTGTAAACAAAGATAATTTGACTGGATCCTTTCCAATTTGGATGCCCATTATTTCTTTCTCTTTTTTAATTGCTGTAGCCAGAACTTCCCTAACCACATTTTTAAGGCCTCACAAATGCACACCTCTTTTTATGTGATATGTTAATAACCTCTTACAAAATTGAACATCCACCTCTTATATAATCCAGTCATCAGGAGGAGAAACAACATGGACACGAAAACAATATAATCAGCCACTTTCAACATAGGTTAGAATCCTACAGTCTGGGACTTATTTTTCAAATCCTCTACCCCAAGCAACAGTCATCAGAGGGTCCAGGGAGAGAATGGAGCTGCAGCCTGTGAACCCAATTCTACATTAGGGAGTGAAGTCACATGGGTTGGAAATTTGAGTTATGTCCACTACACTTGTCCCGGTGGCCATTGTAATGCTCCATGTCCACTCTACTTCCCCAACATCATCCTGATTTTGTCCCTCCTCTCCATTCCTTCTGTCAGTCACAGACTACTGCAATAATCTCCTTGCTGGTCTGCTTCTCCCAGTCTCTGCCCTCTCCAGTCTACCTCCCATACTAGCTTCCAGAGGGACCTTTCTTGAGCATAGTCCTGATAATGACACCTCCCTCCTCAAAAACCTACAATGACTTCTCATTGCCTACATAATAAAATTCAAATTCTAAGCCTGCCACTCAAAGCTGTCCCTGATTTGGATTCTTCACCTCTCTCCAGACTTACTTTCCTGTCCCCACTTCACACATCCTTTACTCCAACCAAATAGAACTACCTGCTCTTCCCCAAACATACCCCCCTGGCTTTGCTTTTGCTGTTCCTTCTGCCAAGAATGCCCTTCACAGAGCATCTCTGCAAACTTACTCTTTCCACTCTTCATCAGATGCCATCCCTCCATAAAGCCTTCTCTTTTTCCCAACTGGAAGTGATCTTTGTTGCTTTGTGTAGTAGTCTTTGATTTACTCACCAACAAGGCCAGGAATGTTGCACTACACATCCCCGGGGATGGGGATGAGGGCATTCAGTTTGTCGTCTATGAGATTGGTTTTCCTTGGAGTTGTGCAGTAAGCACTGCCTGTGCAGCCCTACATGATCACTCTGGGCAGGGCCACTTTATCCACAGGACACCAGAGGTATAGTCTTGTGAGTTTTCAGGAGCTTGCCCAGAATATATTGATTGCCAAACATAAAAATAAAATGGTAAAATTGAAATTAATTCTAAATTTTAAAAATTGCTGAAATCTCCTTTTTTTACAGAAAAAACATTTAAATTTTTTTTCAGAAAAAACATTTAACTTTAACTGGGTGGGATGAGGCTTACAAAAGAAAGAGTGATTAAGGCCCATGGTGACGATGATAATGACCATAAGTAACATTCATTGGGTGCTTACATGCACTAAGTATTGTTCTAAGTTCTTTACATATTTTAAATTAATTTAACCTTTATAGCACTTCTGTGAAGTTATGCTGCTAATATCCCTTTTTCACAGGTGAAGAAACTCAGATGTAGTTCAAGAATGTCTTAAAATGGCTCCGTTTGCTTGCATCATCCTTTAAGTCCTGGAAGCATGGGTCATGAGTGATTCAATGCTATGTCCAGCTCAGGGCTTGGCATTGAGTAGGTGCTCAGGGCCATAAGATTATGGAATAAATAAATAGTTGAGTTGATGTCCCTCAACAACATTTTAGATGTATTTCATTTATGGGACACATTCCCTCCCTTATTAAATCTGAGGACTTTTGTTCTTATATCCATCATCAGGCTCTTGTGAATTCAGTCACTACTGTTGTAAGAAACAAGTTTGGGTTACTACTTTGCTAATGGACTATTGTAAGGATTCACAGAAGAAGATGCTTTTAACCTAGATATTCCATGCAAAGAGTGAGCTAAAGGGAGCTGGGATAGCTATTAATATATTATTGTCAAAACAGATTTTAAATAAAGGGTTACAGGAGACAAAGAAGGACATCATATACTGATAAAATAGTTAATCCACTAATAAATATAAAATTTTATAATAATTATAAACATATACATATCTAAAAATAGAGTCCCAAAATATATGAAGCAAAAATTGACAAACTTGAAGAAAGAGACAGCTCTGCAGTCATAGTTGGAGACTTCAACATCTCTACTTTCAATAATGGATAGAACAACCAGATAGAAGATCAGTAAGGAAACAGAACGCTCAAACAACACTATAAACCAATTAGACATAACAAACACATAGAACACTCCACTCAGCAATAGCACAATATCCAGTCCTCTGAAGTGCACATGGAACATTCTCCAGGATAGGCCATATGCTATGCCACAAAACAAGTCTTAATAAATTTTAAAAGATTAAAACCATAAACGTATATTTTTCAACCATAATGGAATAAAACATGACACAGGTAACAGAAAGAAATTTAAAAACTCAAAAATATGTGGAAATTAAATAACATACTCTTAACGAATAGGTTGAAGAAATCACAAGAAAATAAGAAAATACCTTAAAACAAGTCAAAAGGAAAAACACAACATAGCAAAACTTATGAGATATAGCAAAAGCAGTGTTCAGAAGGAAATTTATAACTGTAAGTACCTACGTTAAAAAAGAAGAAAGATCTCAAATCAACAATCCAACAGTACACATTAAGGAACTAGAAAAAGAAGAGCAAATGAACACAAAGCTAGCAGAAGGAAGAAAATAATACAAGATTAGAGAAGAGATAAGCAGAATAGAGAATAGAAAAATAGAGAAAAATCAATGAAACCAAAAGTTGGTTCTTTGAAAAGATCGACAAAATTGACAAACCTTTAGTTAGACTAAGAAACAGGAGGCTGGGCACGGTGGCTCCAGCCTGTAATCCCAGCACGTTGGGAGACTGAGGTGGATGGATCACAAGGTCAGGAGATCGAGACTATCCCAGCTAACACGGTGAAACCCCATCTCTACTGAAAGTACAAAAAATTAGCCGGGCGTGATGACATGTACTTGTAGTCCCAGCTATTCAGAAGGCTGAGGCAGGAGAATCGCTTGAACCCAGGAGGTGGAGGTTGCAGTGAGCCGAGATCACGCTACTGCACTCCAGCCTGGGCAACAGAGTGAGACTCCATCTCAAAAAAAAAAAAAAAAAAAAAAAAAGAGAAGAAAAGAAACAGGAGACCTCAATTACTAAAATCACAAATGAAAGAAGGGCCATTACTACTGACTTTATAGAAATAAAAAGGATTATAAGAGAATGCTATGAAAAACTGTACAACAACAGACTGGATAACCTAGGTGAAATGGACAAATTTCTAGAAACACACAAACTTCCAGAATCGACACAAAACCTGCCAAGACTGAATTACAAAGATACAGAAAATTTGAATAGACCTGTAAGAAGTAACAAAATTAAATCAGTAATCAAAAGCCTCTCAACAAAGAAAAACCCAGGACCAGAAGCTTTTATTGCTTTCACCACTTCTATTTAACATGGTACTGGATGTTCTAGCCAGGGGTAGTAGAAAAGAAATGGAAATAAAATGCATCCAGATTGGAAATGAAAAAGTAAAACTATATTTTCAGATGACAAAATTTTATATACGGAAACCCCTAAAAAATCCACCCGTACACAAAAATGTGAGAGCTAATAATGAATTTAGCAAAGTTATAGGATACAAAATCAATGTACAAAAATCAGCTGTCTTTCTGTATGCTAGCAATAAAAAATCCAAAGCAGAAGTTAAGAAAACAATTCCACTTACAGTAGCATCAAAAAGAATAACATATGCAGGAATAAATTTAACCAAGGAGGTGCAAGATGTACCTTGAAAGCTACAAAACATTGCTGAAAGAAGTTAAAGAAAACCTAAATAAATAAAAACATGTCAAGATTACCCCAAAAGTCATCTACAGACTCAATGCATTCCCATAAAAACCACAATGGTTTCTTTTGCAGAAATGGAAAAACTCACACTAAAATTTATATGGAATTTCAAGGGATCCAGAATCTCCAAAACAATCTTAACAAAGAATGAAGTTGGAGAACTCACTTGTTCCAATTTCAAAACTTACCACAAAGCTACAGTAATCAAAACATGTTGTACTGGCATGCAGACCAGGGGAACAGGCTAATAGGCATATTAGACCAATAGAATAGAATTAAGCATGCACAAATAAACCCTCACATCTATTGTCAGCTGATTTTTGAAAAGGGTGCCAAGGTCATTCAATGGGGAAAAACAGTCTCTGCAACAAATGGTGCTGGAAAAACTGGATATCCACATGTAAAAGAATAAAGTTGGACCCTTACCTTATGTCATACACAAAAATTAATTCAAAATTTATTACAGATATAAATGTAAGAGCTAAAACTATAAAAACATTGGGAAAAAATCATAGGGGCAAATCTTCATGACCTTGATTTGGTAATAGTTTATTTTCTTTTGTTTTCTTGAGACAGGGTCTCACTCTGTGGCCTAGGCTAAAGTGCAGTGGTACGATCATGGTTCACCGCAGCCTCAACCTCTTGGGCTCAAGTGATCCTCCCACCTCGGCCTGTCGAGTAACTGGGACTACAGGTGGACACCACCACACCTGGCTAATTTTTGTTTTTTTTGTAGAGACAGGGTTTTGCCATGTTGCCAGGCTGGTCTTGAATTCCTGGGTTCAAGCGATCCACCCAACTCGGCCTCCCAAAGTGCCGGGATTACAGGTGTGAGCCCACTGTGCCTGGCCTGGCAATGGTTTCTTAAGATATTTTTTTTGACATTAAAAGTGTAGGCAACAACAACAAAAATAGATACATTGTACCTTCTCAAAAACCAAAAGCTTTTGTGAATCAAAGGAAACTATCAAGAGAGTAAAAAGACAATCCATGGAAAGAGAGAAAGTATTTTCAAATCACACATTTGATAAAGTTTAATATCCAGAATATACAAAGAATTCTTACAACTGAAGAACAAAGAAACACCCAAACAACTCAATTAAAAATGGACAAAAGACTACAACAGACATTACTCTGAGGAAGTTATACAGGTGGCCAATAAGCATGTGAAAAGAAGCTCAGTCTTATTGGTCATTATGGATATGCAAATAAAAACCACAATGAGATATCATTTCACCCTTACTAGAAAGGGTAAAATTAAAAATGTGAAAAATAACAAGTGTTGTAGATGATGTAGAAAAACTGGAAACCTCATATGCTGCTCTTGGGAATGTAAAATGGTGCAGCTACTGTTGAAACACTTTGGCAGTTCCTTAAAAAGTTAAATATAGAGTTACCATATGACCCAACAATTCCACTCCTAGGTGTATACCCAAATTAACTGAAAACAGGTGGTGTTGAAAGAAACACTTGTACAAGAATGTTCACAGCAGCACTATTCAAAAATAGCTAAAAGGTGAAAACAATCCGTGTTCGGCAACAGATGAATAAACAAAATGTGGTATGCATGTGTGCATATATATAGATATATATCTCCTGTATGTGTGCATATATATAGATATATATCTCCTATATATGTGTGTGTATATATATTCCTATGTATGTTTGTATATATTTCTATATACATCTGTATGTATATAGTAATATTATTCAGCCATGAAAAAGGAATGCAGTGCTGATATATGTGACAAAATGTATGAACCTTGAAAACATTATGCTAAGTGAAAGAAGCCAGACACAAATGGACAAACATTGTATTATTCCACATATATAAAATATCTAGAATAGGCAAATTTATACAGACAGAAAGTAGATTAGAGCTTACCAGGGGCTGGGGACCAAGGGAATGGGAAATTATTTTTTGGTGGCTACACAGTTTTTGTTTGGAGTGACAAAAAAATTTGGGACTAGATAGTGGTAACAGTTGTACAACACTGTAAATGTAATTAATGCCACTGAATTGCACACTTAAACATGGTTAAAATGGCAAATTTTCTGTTATACATGTATTTTACCACAATCAAAAGAAGAAAGAACTTACATGTCTCTGTCCACCCCTCCCAAGGTTAGTACAGCACCCGACACAAAATAGAAACACAGTAGGTGTTTGAACTGAGTTAGGCCTGAAGCTGGGAGTCCAAGAGCCTATGCAGAAAAAAACAGAAATATTTATAGATTCACCATACAAAAGAGAGTCAACCTCTTTCCTTCCTAGAGCTACCAGTGAATCTGGTGCCAAAGCAAGACAGAGGAAGCCGATTTCTTATCTTTCTGAGACTGGGGGTGGCCCTTGCCAATTCAAGGTAAGTACATTTTTCCACAGAGCTGTTTTCCTCTCAAGGAGCTCTGATTGTATTTGGAGTGTTCTTCTCCAACTAGTTCAGGCAATACAGTCACTCAGGGTTGAAGAAGGAGAGCTAATCTCAGAAGGATGAGTCACTGTGGTTTTCAGAGCCAGGATGAAGGGGGAATAAGGGCAAATTCAAAACAAGTGGATGGGATGCTGCAGCACCTCTGAGATGGAGGGCCTGACAGTTCACTCCATACAGTCATGGTATGAAAACAAATTGCTATGTTTATACCACCGGCAGCATGCATGAGAATCATTGCCTTTGTCCGTAGCAGCTTGGAATTGGCTGGGATTTTTGCAGATAGTTGCCCTCATTTTGGAAGGGCATCTGGTCTCCGTATGAAATTCCTCAGCCCCTTATTAAGCACCTACTATCTGCCAGGCCCTGGCAGACTGCCAGGAATACAAAATAAATGAGGTAAGGAATGAAGTACTGTACGTGCCACAACACGGATAAAACTAAAAAAAAAATTATGCTAAGTGTGAGAAGCTGGACACAAAAGACCACATATTATATGATTCTGTTGATATAAAATGTCAGAAAAAGCCAATCTATAGAAGCAGCTGGTAGTGGTTTGCCTGGGGCTGGCGATGGAAATAAAGATTGATTGCAAATGGGCATGAGGAATCTTTGTGGGATGATGGAAAGACTTCTGAAACTAGACTATGGTGATGGTTACACAGTTCCGTGAATTTATTAAAAGTCATAGCATTGTACACTTAAATGGGTGAATCTCATGGCGTGTAAGTTATACTTCAGTATGGCTTTACAAAAATTGTGAGGTTGGCCAGGTGAGGTGGCTCACTTCTGTAATCCCAGCACTTTGGGAGGCTGAGGGGGCTGGATCACTTGAAGTCAGGAGTTTGAGACCAGGCTAACCAACATGGTGAAACCCTGTCTCTACTAAAAATACAAAATTAGCCGGGTATGGTGGTGCACACCTGTCGTCCCAGCTATTCATGAGGCTGAGGCAGGAGAATCGCTTGAACCCAGGAGGTGGAGGTTGCAGTGAGCCGAGATCATGCCATTGCACTCCAGCCTGGGCAACAAGAGCGAAACTCCATCTCACAAAAACAAAAACAAAGGAAGAAACAAAAAACAAAAACAAACAAACAAAAAAAGCCCAAATCAAACAAACAAAAAAAATCATGAGGCCCCAGACTCTTCTTTGGGGATGTGGGCCATCCTCAGGGAGAGGGACTTGGAGGATGCACATTTGACCTTGAGGTGGAGCAAGCATATGCCAGACACAGTTCCAGCACTCAGGGGGAAGTAGGGGGAAAGGACATGCCCTCTTCCACTGTGGGAAGCACACCGTGCCCCCAGTGCACATTCTGTACCTCTGCCACAGGCCCTTCTCACTCTTACCACCTTGGTCCTGGTCATCACCTGCCCCTGAGGGATGCTTTGCCTCTGGACAGTTAGCAGTGGGAAGAAAAACTGCACTGGGTCAGATGGCAGGACCCAGTTATGGGTCCTGGTTATGGCCAGGGCCTGAGCAACTGATTCACCTGTGTAACTGTGGGCAAGAGCTGTGCATTTTCAGCATTAAGAAGAGGCTATGAGACTGGGCTACGTGTCTAGCTCTCTCTTCATGGTTAGGGGAGCTAGGGAAGAATGGCCCATGGAGATGGGCAGATGGACATCCAGCCGGGAAAGCAAGTCAGTATCTAGTTCATAACTACCCTGTGCAGGAGGTTGGTGGGAGCAGGCTGAGAATTGTTCCCTCCAGCTCTCTAAGTGGCCTCCTCCTGTTGTTCTGAGTGTGCTGGCCCCTCCCAGGACCCCTGGACGACCCCATCCCCAGCAAGCAGAGGACTAACACCCAGCGGGGAGGAGTAACATTCCAGGCCCCTGCCAGTGTCTGCTCTGATTGGTCTTTGCTATCCTGATGGTTTTTTCAGTCAGCCCACTCCTACCCTTAGAACATGGAGGCCTGGAGGGAGAAAGGGCTGTGATGCTGTTCAGATAGCAAGGAATGATTTAAGCCCTGGTCTCCTGTTTCTTCCCAATAGGTGGTCTCTCTGGGCTCCTGCACTGCAGGCTTTTGAGTGGAGGCTGGAAGGGTCTGGGGCTGACTCCAAGACATGGTCTTTCTCTCCATAGATGGTGGAAAGCTGCACTTGAAGTCCAACTCTGACCTGGGGGAATAATTATGTTCCCTCTCTTGGGAGTCTTTCTTCAGGGAGCTTGATAGTTCCAACCCACCCAGGAGCCTGGGACATCTGTGCCCCTGGGCAATCCCCTGCAGGTGAGTCATAGGGAAAGAGGAGACAGTTTCATTATGAAAGGGGCCACCCACTGGGGCTTTATCATCTAGCATAATAGGAAAGTAATTGCCTCTATTTATCCAGGGTCTAACATGAGCCTGGCACTGTGGTAGGTGCGTCCTACGCTTTATCCCACTTAATCCTTACAGTAGCATAGCAAAAACATAGGAAATATTACTTAAATTTTACCAAAGAGGAAACTGAGGCTCAGCGAGTAAGGAAATCTTGTTTGCATTCCCTACCCTCAGCACCTGTTGAAATATTACTCACGGGTCAAAATCCATCTCTGTTGCCCGTGGCTCTCCTCGGAGTCATCTCAGGGCCTCCGTGCCACCACCTTTGCTTGTCTCTCATGGCATTTTGACTGTGGACTATGGATCTTTGAGACCGTGTTAGTTGCCGCACTCAGCTGGGAGCTCCTGGAGGGCAGGAAGCTGGTCCTGCTGGGTTCTGTCCCCGGAGCCTGGCCAGGCATCTGGGAATGTGGGTTGCATTGGCCCCCGATTTACAAACTGGGTCAAGACCCAGGGGTAACAATAAGGAGGAAGAATGTAAGGACAGCAGTGGTAAAAGTAAGCCATAATCCTCACACCTCCCCACCCCCCCACACACACCCATGCATCCCCTCCCACCCTATCCCTTCACACCGCCACCTCCTCCCCCTCACATGAGGTTTGGTTAATGATCTCCATTAAAAAGTAATGAGGAGGAAACAATCTCAGAGAGCTTCAGTAACGAGGTCACACTGCTAACAAGTGGAGGAACTGGATTCAAACCCTGGCCTGATTCCAAAGCCCATGTTCTTTTCATTGTTCCAGGGAAGTTCATCATAATTTTAGTCTTTTGATTCTGCCTTTACAATTTTTGCCATATCTACAAACCACTTGTGAGAGTAATCAATATTTTTTCTTTAAATTAACTCATTTTAAAAAAATGTACATTTACTCTAAAAAGAAACTTTGGATGGAAACCCAGTATAATTTGCCATAATTAATTAAATTAATTATTATAACAATGAAGTTCATCCTGGTGCCGCCTACGATCACCTTTGGTGCTATGCACATATCTTCTGGGGAATCCACACGATGCACACTCTGCATGCTTCACACTGCTGCAGGAACCCTTTAAATCTCTTCTCTCCTGCTCTCTTGTTTACTGTCCCTTTTGTCACATGGTGCTCAGGGTCCTAGGGGCTGAGTGTTGGAAGGGACATTGGACATTGGAGAAGTCCAATATTGTCACTGAGTCTGAGAGAGCTTGTGATGTGCCCATAGGCTTGTGGTCATGTGGCCCAGGTCCCACTGGGGCTTTTCACTGCTCACATTTCATTGTCCAGAACTAGCCACATGGTGCCTCTTGCTGCAGGGGGCAGGAAGTGTAGATTCCCAAATAACTAGGAAGGAAAGGAGAACCAAATAATCGTGAGCATTTAGAATATCTCCTACATATCATTGCTTACATCATTCCTATGGGGGAGGAGGTTACTAAATATTATTTCTCTTCTATAAATGAGGAAACTGAAGCCCACAGAGGAAAATTGACTAAAGTCACACAGATGGAAAGAAAAGTGGCCATGATTTGAACCCTGGCAGTCTGGCTTTGGAGTTCATGGAAAAAACTCAATGAGAATGCTTAGCATAGTCAGCAATCTATCTGTATTAGTTTCCTATAGCTGCTGAAACAAATGTTTACATTTAGGGCCCATCTGGATAAGCCAGGATATCCTCCCCATATTAGGATCCTTAATTTAATCATACCTGCAAAGACCCATGTGTCATATAGAGTAATATTCACGGGTTCCCAAGATTCATGGATGGACATCTTTGGCAACATTACTCAGTCGACTGTACTATGAGAGCTCTAATTATCTGTGAGAGCTCTAATTATCTGGATGCTGGTTGTCTCTGTGGTCTGTCCCTTTCTCAGGGCTGGATCACTTTCTACCCTGTAGGCTAGCAATTTGTCATGTTTGCCTTCTGGAATTTGAGCACCCCGAGGGTAGGGAGTGTTGCTGATTCACCTTCCCTTCTACAGAGTTGGGCACATACAAATCACAGAACTGTGGAAATTATTGATTTGAGTGAATTTAAATTTCTCTTGAGGGCATCAGAAATAGCTGTGGTAAAGGAGGGGTCTGTGAATGGTGGTACCCCGATGAAACATCCTTTTGAGGATGAAGAGGGGGACCAGCTGTCCTCTAGGGCCCATGTAGAACTGCTTTGCCCTGCCATTGCCTCAAACCTACGCGCTGGGTGGGGGGAGAAAATTGGCTGGCTTCTCACCAGGGCCTTTGATTCACTGACTCATTCAGCAGAGGTTCATTGACCATCTCTCCACTTTAGTAACATCTTCAGCTGGAGAAGCCATGGCCTTAGGAACCTCTTTTTGGTGCCGTGTGCAAAGATTTTGGGGTCACACCTATATGTGCAGTCCACAGGCACATTCCCAGTCAATAAGGTGGAACAGAAAAAGGCTCAGGATAACTGGGCTCAAGTCCTAACTTTGCTGCTGCCTTGAACAAGTCATGTCTACTCTCTGGAGTGTCCACACACATCACTGCTATTACATTTACCGTATTATTAAATTGTAATCATACATGGTTTCTGTATCCTCCTTCCATAGGATGAGTTCCATAAGGAGAGGACAGTGTGTATGTCATCTTTGTCTTCCCATTCACTATCTTAAGACCCAGTGTATCACAAATTCTTAGTAGTAGTAATAATAGTGTAGCAATGATGATAATGACCCTGGTAAAAACTCTCCATTTATGAAGAGCTTACTATGTGTCAAGCAGTGTTTTATGTACTTTCACGTTGTAACTCATTTCATCCTCATAACACCTCTATGAATTAAGTACTATTATTATCCACACTCTACAGATGAGGACTCTAAGGCACAGAGAGATTAGGTAACTTGCCCAAAGTTGCACAATTAGTAAGTTGTTGAGTCAGGATTTCAATTCAGGTTCTCTGTCCAGAAGTCATGATTTAAACCATTCTGTACAATGTGGTTTGTTTGAAAGATGGAACGAAATGTGAAATGAGGACCTACAAAGTCATTTTAGCTCCCATTTCCTGTGGGTTTCAAGAATGATTCCCTGCAAACTGTACAAAGCACTTCTGCTCTGGTCTGGCAGTGTGGACCAGGGAACACTGAGGTACAGGGTGTGGTGTCCTGAGAATGAGTGTTTGAATCCTGGCTCTGCCACTTATTGCTGTGCCTTTGAGGAAGTTATTTAACCTTTTTGAAGTTCAGTTTTCTCATAGGGCAAAAGAGCACTAATACCTACATTGTGGAGTTGTTGGTAGAATAAAAGAATACAATAAAACAAAATAAAAATAAAAAATAAAAGAATAACTAAGAAAAGTGGTTAACATCAAGGAAGCTCTCTACAGAAAATAGGGACTTTGGAATGTAATTGCCACAGAGTTGAATATTCTTCCTTAGAACAGAGCTTGGTGGGGGATTTAAGTTGGTTCACTTTTCTCAAGGATTAGTATGAGAGATCCCCATAGGAAATCAAGTGAATCCAAGATTGATCTGCTTTCTGAATGTAAAGACTTTGGATGGAAAAGTAGGCTGCTCATGGTGTGTGTGTGTGTGTGTGTGTGTGTGTGTGTGTGTGTGTGTGTGTAGATTGTCTTGGGGTCAATTGCTGGGATGGGTAGGGACATATTTCAAAATGAGCAGGGACCACAGAGTGAGGAAACATGTTCAAATTCTGGTTCTGCCATTATTTTCCTGTGCCATCTGGCAGACGGGGACAGTAATCAATCACCTTTAGGTTTCCAGTTTCCTGATTCCAAGATGAGGGGGTGGAATCTGAAGATCTCCAAGGCCTTGATGAGTGCTACCATCCTGCAAATTCCCTAGCCAAGTTCTTCAATGAATCAAGTTTCCTCCAGTAGCCATTTCTACCAAAGGAGCAACTGTTTTTCCTTCCCACTGACATGGCTATGTATTCGAATCGGATATAGGTGAAAGGCATTTTTGTCCTGGCTTCTCGGGCCCCTCCAAGGAGCTCCAAGAGGCTTAAGGATCCCAGCCACGTTGGGAATAAAAATACCCAATCAATCAATAAACATTTTATTTAAAAAGATTTATTTAAAAAATCACATAGTTTGAGAGCAAATACAGAAAATATGAATTAGCAAAACGAACAAAATTAAAATCTCATACAATCGCAGGACACTGGGACCTGAAGTCTTTGAGAGTATGCAATCACTAAGTCATCCCAAGGGAGAGCGGGATGCCTAAAAGAGAGGGATGCCTAAATTGGTTAGCCCCTAAGCACACCACTCTTCAGGCATGAGTAAGGGAGTGGGAACCTGCAAAAAGACTGGGAAGGGGAAACTGGGAGTGCCTGTTGTCACAGAAGCAGAGGGCAAGGAGGACAGTGGTTGGGAGAATCTGATGTGAGTATATCACTCACTTTCCAAGGGCCACCTCATTATTTTAATCCTCCCAACAGATTGGTGAAGTGGGAACCATCATACTCTAACTTTTCCTTTTTTTTCTTGAGACGGAGTCTCCCTCTATTGCCCACGTTGGAGTGCAGTGGTGCAATCTTGGCTCACTTCAACCTCCGCCTCCTGAGTTCAAGTGATTCTCCTGCCTCAGCCTCCCGAGTAGCTGGGATTACAGGCGTGTGCCACCATGCCTGGCTAATTTTTTTTTTTTTTTGTATTTTTCGTAGAGATGGGGTTTCACCATATTGGTCAGGCCGGTCTCAAACTCTTGACCTCGTGATTCGCCCGCCTCGGCCTCCCAAAGTGTTGGGATTACAGGCGTGAGTCACCACGCCTGGCCACTTCTCCTTTTTTAATTTAAAATTTTTCATTTTGGATGATGGGTATTTATTTTTATATTATTCTTTGAGTCTTTTTGTCCTGCATACTTTTTATTTTTTTCAAGGTTAAAAAGGGGAAGGAGGAAAGTAGGGACTCTCAGGCCAGATCCAAAGAGTGGCTCCCCTATGGAACCATCTTTGGGCACCCCAGACTTGAGCCTGAGCAGGTGACTAGCTCTGCTTCCTTCCCAAGGTTGGACTACAATCTCATAGTGTTGGTGCAGAATGAGGCCCCACTGCAGGTGGCTGCTCCCAGGACCAAGCTCATCTGCTCTCCCCTAGCCTCAGTTTCTTACTTGTTGGTTGGGACAGCAACACCACCTTAAAGCCCTGGGGAGCACTGGCCTCAAAGGCTCACAGAAGGTGCTGGGTGACTGCAGCTACTGTCAGACCTCCATGGGTTATGTGTGCACCTGTGTGTAGGTAGTGTGATGTATGTGTATATGTGTGTGCATATGTGTGTGTCTATGTGTGATCACACTTCTAGGGATCCTGGTGTAAGCTCAGGATACCCTGTCCCACTCCATCCCTCTCTAACAGCAGCTCCAAGGACCATGGCCCCAGGAACTAGGAGCATGTGACAGGAGCCACCTGCCATGTCCAAACCCAGTGCACACTCAGCCCGGCCTCACCCTTTTTCAAGGATAGCTGGCACAGACCATCATCCTGGCCCACGATGATGGTGAGCATCAAACTCCAATTTCTGAAGAGGAAACTGAAGACCAGAGAGGGGAGGTAAATGTCCCAAAGTCACCAGCAAGTCAGTGGCAGACACAACTTGAACCTGGTTTTGAGTGGCAGTCTATGGGCATCGAGGCCACCATTTGCCATGTACCTAATGTGTGCCTGGCAATGTTCCAGGCCTCTCCTGCATAATTTCTTATCCTGTCAACCAGAGGCTCAGAGAGGTGGCGTTTCTACCCCTAGTACACAGAGGAGGTGCTTGGGGTTCAGAGGCACGGGTGGGAGTCCACCGACGTCACGCACCCCAGCAGGTGGCCAAGCGGGATGGGAGCGCGGGTCTCCCCATCCCCAGCGGTGACGGGCTGCGGCTCTTTCCTGAGGAACAGGGCGGCATCCGCAACGGGAACCGCTGGAGGCGCCCCCACGGGACCCTGGCCCGCCCTCGCCCCCGCGCATGCCTGGCCGCTGAGGCGTGAGAGCCGCCGCCCGTGGCCTCCCCCCGTGCGCCTTACACAACCGGCTCAGATAAGTGCTGCGTCTCTGGGCAATTATCGCCTTCCCGCCGCCGGGGCTGGCCACACACAGGGCCCACGGCCAAGGGACTCGCAGCCACCCAAGGAGAGCGGTAAGGTCTACTGCGGCCGCCAGCGCGCGCGATTTCACAAGGCCCGGGCGCTGGGACCGGACGGGACGGGGCGGGGCGGCGGGGCGGCGACGTCACGAGCAGCCCCGGAGCGCTGGGCCGGGCCTAGGGAGGAAGCGGTGCGCGGCCGCCTGTAGACCTGCGCCTCTTCCTCTTTCTTCTTCCTCCCTGTCAGCTATTTTTCTTCTTTCTTACCATCTCCCAGCTCTTCCTTTTTATCTCTCGCATTCCTCCCTCTTTCCGTCCGTTTCCTCCTCCCTTCTCCATCTCCTTCCTTTTAATTTTCCTTTTCTCCTTCCTCCCGCCTTCCGTTTCCTTTCTCTTCCTCCCTCCCTCCTTCCTTCTCTTCTGCCTCCTTCCTTTCTTTCTCCTCTCTCTCTTCTTTCTCCTCCCTCTCCTTTTTTCCTTTCCTCCCCTTTTTCTTTTCTTTTCTTTTCTTTCTTTCTTTTTTTTTTTTGACGGAGTCTCCTCTGACGCCCAGGCTGGAGGACAATAGCGCGATCTCGGTTCACTGCAACCTCCGCCTCTCGGGTTGAAGCGATTCTCCTGCCTCAGCCTCCCGAGTAGCTGGGATTACAGGCTCCCACCACCACGCCCGGCTAATTTTTTTGTGTTTTTAGTAGAGAAGGGGTTTCACCATGTTGGCCAGGTTGGTCTTGAACTCCTGACCTCGTGATCCATCTGCCTCGGCCGGCCTCCCAAAGTGCTGGGATTACAGGTGTGAGCCACCACGCCCGGCCTCATTTCTCTTAAAAGTGTGTTTTAATATTTTTAATTGTGGTGGAAAACATGTCACATGAAATTTACCATCTTAACCATTTTAAGTGTGCAGTTCAGTAGTGTTAACTGTATTCACATTGTTGTGCAACAGAGCTCTAGAACTTTTTCATCTTGCAAAACAGACTTAATATCAATTAAACAACTACCCATCCCACCGCCCCTCCTAACCACCATTCTACTTTGTTTTTCTTCCGTTCTTTTTCCCTTTTGGGGCCTTTGTTTCTTTTCCTTTATCTCTCCCTTTTCTTCCTTTCCCTCTCTCTTTCTCTCTTTCACTTCTATAAAACCTAATGGCCCCGCTGCACCCTGGGCAGCCCTCTCCAGCCTCTGCCTGGACTGGGCCAATGGGCCTGTCAGCAAGGCTGTTAGAGTCTGGTGAGTCATCATTCTTCCCTGGTGTGTCAGGGCCAGTAGGCGGCCCCTGGAAGCCTCACCTGGCTTTTCACTGGTAGGCAAACACGTCCAGCAAGAAACTTCTGCCAGGAAGAATTAATTAGAGAGAGGCCCCTGAATCCCCCAGAGTAAGAGGGTCGGCCTGGGAACCCCTCTCTTCCCTGGGCCTTCCCCAGCCCCAGGGCTCCCCTTCTAGACAGTAGAAGACAGCCATGATGCTGCTGATGGGGATGATAACTTGGCCTGACACAAAACACATTTCTATAGACATTATCTCATTCTTGTTCTCACAATAATCCTGGGAGGTAGGCGTTATCATTCCCATTTTACAGCTGAGGAAACCGAGCCTCAGAATTCCAGGTGAAGGGATTTGCCATGGCCACAAAGCTGCTCAGCTGCAGAGTTGGCAAGGTGGGGGACCCAGGTTTGTATCACAAAAGCAGGAAAAAAGTGGCTAGGTTGGAGTGCAAAACACTAGAAAAACAATTAGCTCCTTCGTCTATGTTCCCATAGTGCTTTGTTTAGACTCCTGGGTGTAGACCATACCTGATGGGTTTCTCCATCAGCTGGGCATAGACGAGGGATATTGAATGAACAAGTGGTAGAGGTATCTGACTGTATGCATAGCAAGTGCAAAGAAAGTTGGTTTCTAGGCAGCTAAGAGACTTTGTTTTGTTTTGTTTTGTTTTTTGAGACAGAGTTTCGCTCTTGTTGCCCAGGCTGGAGTGCAATGGCACGATTTCAGCTCACGGCAACCTCCACCAACTAAGAGATTTTTTAATCAAATAGAGCTGCCACCCTGATGTCCTTGGGTTTTTTGGAATTTTGTCTGTCCATAGTGGGAATGTATTGAGAGGATAAGGTGTGGCAGGAGTTGCAGTTCTCCCACCTTTTCTGAGTAGGACCTCTGGTTCATGAGACAGTTCACATTCTTTGAGCGTGTTCTGTTGTGATCTCTTTGCAATATGTTGGTGTGGAAATAATTTTTAGTATCACAGGTAATCGTGGAAGATAATTAATGTTCACCAATTATCCAATTCTCCTTTACTTTTAGGTATGTGGATGCATATACTCTTCTGTCCCCTTGAAATAAAGCATAGTCATGTGACTTTTTTTTTTTTTTTCCAAGATGGAGTTTTGCTCTTGCCCAGGCTGGAGTGCAGTGGTGTGATCTTAGCTCATTGCAACCTCTGCCTCCAGGTTCGAGTGATTCTCCTGCCTCAGCCTCCTGAGTAGCCGGGATTACAGGCATGCACCACCACACCCAACTAATTTTTGTAGTTTTAGTAGAGATGAGGTTTCACCATGTTGGCCAGGCTGGTCTCGTACTCCTGACCTCAAGTGGTCCGCCTGCCTCGGCCTCCCAAAGTGCTAGGATTACAGGTATGAGTCACTGCGCCCAGCCTCTATTATTTCTTTAAATATTTCTTTTGTCCTTTCCTCTTCTCCTCTCCTTCAGGTACTCCCATTTGTTTTAAAGTTATTTTGAAAACTGTATTTGAATATAATTGGTTTCCTTTGTATTCCTTTGTATTTTTAATACATTATTCTAAGAAGATGTCCATAGCTGTCACTAGGCTGCTAGAAGAGTCTTTGGCACAAAAATGTTAATAGAATATCCTTATTCTAGATAGTATTATGGATGAATGTTTTCCAAACTCGTTTTTCAAAGAAAGCTATTTCTTAGGATATTGATAGTTACTGGAATAGAGGTATTCTTTGCTCAGCTAAGCTTGGGAACACTGAGTAAAACAGCATCTGACATCTTTTTCTGTCCAATTTCTCCAAGTCTTTTATTCACTAAAATTCTTTGTATATATCTAAGAGGAAATATAATGTGCAACATTTTCTAATTCAGTGTAGCACACAGTACACACTTTTGTCCATTTGTTGTTTAAAAATCCCTCTAATAATATCTAGTTCAATGAATTATGCAAACGAAATGCTCCAAAACACAAATCCCCTAAAAAAGGGCCATAAATGCTTTTATATTATTATAATAAGTGTTTCTCAAACTAAGAATAACAGACTAATGAACCCATTTAAAAGGAGAAAAATCTCATAGACTCCTTGGTACTTAATGTGTTACTTAAATGAGTTTTAGTTTAACATTATTTAAGTATGTTGACATGTAAAACTAGATATAGCCTTATAAACAATCAAACCAAAACAAATTTATAAATTAAATACAATGCTACAAACAAAATCAAAATAGAAACCCATACATTAATGATGGAATTTTTCTTTTTTAGTTGCTGACACTAAATTGCAGTGTTACTATGGGGCTAACCTGTTAAGGGGCAGGTTCTTTGGAATTTGTCATGACTGTAATGCTGTGTGTGGATGACTCAGTTTGAACTTTCTCTATTTGAACTTCTGAGAAAGCTTGCTTCTTACAGGGATGTGATACTCTTTCATCTTTAGTTAACATGGCCATATTACACCTTGAGATTGGGTCTGCCTCCCTTTTCTCATTAATGTTACTGCTCGGTCCCAGTTTCATCATAAACAGTGCAAACATGAACACTGTGATGGTGAATTTGGTGTGTCAACTTGACTGGGTTCCAGGGTGCCCAGATGTTTAGTCAAATATTATTCTACATGTTTCTACAAGGGTGGTTTTGGATGAGATTAACATTTAAATCAATGGACTGAGCAAAGCAGATTGCCCTCCCTGATGTTGGTGGGTCTCACCCAATCAGTTGACACTTCACTAGAAAAAAAGACTGACCCTTCCTTGAGTAATAGAGGATTCTTCCTGCCTGACTGCCTCCAAACTGGGAAATTGGCTCTTTTTCTGGTTCACAGACCTGCAGCCTTCGGACTGGAACTATGCCATTGACTCTCCTGGATCTCCAGCTGGTGGATTTATCCTGCAGATCCTGGTTCTTGCCAGCCTCCAAATTGTGTAAGCCAATTCCTTATAATAAATCTCTTTATTGTGTAATAAATATATAATAAATGCATACACACAGGTACTAACATCAGGTGGCAATAGCTATAAAGTATAATTTTTTGGTAGAAATATGTCTCATGCAATATCTGAGATATATTTATACTAAAAAAGCATTCACTGTTTATGTGAAATCTAAATTTAACTGGGAGTCCTGTATTTTATCTGGTAGCCTCACATTTAGAGGATGTAGAATATGATTTTATTATTTGTTAAGATTATTATCAATATAGAAAAATTAAAATTCTCCCTGATAACTTGAGGATGGGCCTGCAGACTCCAACAGAGAAATTGCAGTGGTGTTTACACGAATGTCACTTGTGTGGAATGATTTGGGAACCTGCCTGCCACACCACCACACCACCCAGCAGCAAAGGGGCAGGTTCTGAGCTGCTTGTGCTCCAAAGCATCATAACACTGCGCCACCTGAAGAGTTGGAAAAGTCAGCCCTAGGGATCCATTTTCAGGGTAGATGGACCCTCCCCAGAAGCCTTCACAGTGAACTCCACAAGAGAACAATCCCTTGAGGGACTCATTCTGGCTTCTGCATTACTCACAGGCACAGTAGAGAATTGTTGCTAATGAGCATTGTGCCCTTTGTCTCAAGTCTATCTTTCCCTAAGAGACCATCAATACTAATTTCAGGATGCTTTTCATTCCTGTCCACCTTAGTCATCTCCAGAAACCCAAGCTCCTCAGGTCAAGGGGACCCTAATGCCCATGCCACTCTGAACAGTCTCTGTTTTGACTCAATTTTCTATTCCTTCCTGTGCTCCCAAACCTTTTCTCTGTGGGTTTGTGAACTCATGGCTGTCAATTACACTCTTTCCAATATCCTCAACTACTTCTCTGAGTGCTCACTTACTTTTTTGCATTAAATGAAAGCTGAATATCTGCTCATGACATTATTTCTTTTACAACCTACTGAGGTGGAAGGTGTCTTTCCTCTCAAAAACTGGGTACCTGAGGGCCTAAGGTGGAAAAGTTGGGTAAGTGGTCCTCCTTGCCTTCTGCGGTCACTTCCAAACCCATTCCTTCTCCCTCTTCCTTCAACTCTCCACTCCTTTGATGCCCATATGAATGCTCTATTTACCCTCATTTGTGGGTGTCTTTAGCATTGGCACACTGTCTTCCTCTCTATCCTTTTTCCTGACACCATTACTGGTAATTTCAACATTCATACGGGTGAGACATCCAATACATTGGCTTCTAGGTTCCATGTCTGTCTTTGATCTTCTGATATGGTTTGGCTGTGTCCCCAACCAAATCTCATCTTGAATTGTAGTTCCCATAATCCCCACGTGTCGTGGGATGGACCCAGTGGGAGGTAATTTAATCATGGGGACAGTTACCCTCATACTGTTCTGGTGATAATGAGTGAGTTCTCACAAGATCTGATGGTTTTATAAGGGGCTTTTCCCCCTTTTGCTCAGCACTTTTGCTTCCTGCTACCACGTGAGGAAGGATGTGTTGGCTTCCCATTCCACTGTGATTGTAAGTTTCCTGAGGCCTCACCAGCCATCCTGAACTGCGAGTTAATTAAACCTCTTTCTTTTATAAATTACCCAGGCTCGGGTTATGTCTTTATTAGCAGTGTGAGAACAGACTAATGTATCTTCTTTTTAATTTACTCCTTTGATCTGTCCCATTCCAGCCACTCATTACCTTTGTCATGTCCATGACCATACCATCATTAAAAACCTACATTCTCTGACTGCTACCTCCTTTCATCCCAGCTCCCTTGGGGTAATATTTCCAATCCACCTCATCAAGACTTCCAATACACTGGCCCTTCCACTTTTCCCACTATCTGTCATTTCCCTCAGGTTCTCACTTCCTTCATTAACCAGCTTAATTTCTGTGGTTCATCATCATAACTACTCTATTTCAAGTACTTCTAATTCCTGTATTCCACTCTTCTTCCTTCATATTTGTTCTCTGCTTAAACCTACACATCTGACTACTACACACCTGAATTCAAGCAGGTAAATGTCATGAGAGAAAAACACATAACTAGACCAACTGGTCTTGCTTTAAATTCATGACCACAAATCTCAAATGAGCACTCAGCCCTGCTCAGCAATCCTACCCTTCACTATGTGTTCCACTCCCCAGTCTTCAAAACAACTATTTCACATCTTTTACCTCCTGCCTCCCTCGCCTCCCTCACTTACTGGGGCCTTTCATCTCTCCCAAGGGCCGTCCACCTCGTTATCTTCCCTCATTCTTACTTGATGACCTCACCTCATATTTCACCGGAAAAAAAAAATAGAAGCAATTATATAGGTCCTCCTTGATATGGTTTGGCTGTGTCCTTGATAAAGGAGGACCTTTATCTTCCCAGCACACCTCCCAATTTGTCTGAATTTGTGTTCATATGTCCTTCCTGTCTTCATATTGCTATGGATAAAGTGTCTTTGCTTTTACCAAGAGAAACCCCCTTCACTTGTCAGCTTGATCCTCTGGCCTCTTGGTTTTTTAAAGGACTTTGCTTCTGCAATTCTCTTATCTCTGCTGCATCTCTAGTTTCTTTCTTTCCACTCAGATAATTACCCCCAAATGCAGACCTGTTCCAGTATCTCCAGGGTTTGCAGAGGCTTTTCCCTACCCTACCTTTTCCTGCAGCTGATCTAGTTCTCTGCTGTCCTTCACAGCAGCCCTTTTCAGGGAGTTGTCTCCTGTGTCTACTTCCTTACCTTCGATTCTCTGCTCACCCCTCTGCCATGGGTCCTCTCTTTCTTCCAACCCACTGAGACTGTTTTTCACGAGGCTGCTGATGACCTCCAGTGGTCACTTCTCTGTCCTTATTTGATCTCTCAGCAGCATATGATATGGTTGATACAATTGGCCACACCCTTCTTGAACTGCTTTCTTCTCTTGGCTTCTAGAATATCATACCTTTTTAGTTGTCCCTTTGTAGTCTGCTTAGCAGCCCTGCACATTTGCTGCTTGATTTCTAAATGTCATAGTGCTCTAAGTCTTGGCAATATATCTCCTTCTTTAGATCCATCTTCTCCCTGGTGAGCTCCTCTGGCCCAAAGCTTTGAATATGCTGCAGTGCCTCCCAGAACTACCTCCAGCTCTGTCTAGCTCACACTCATATATATGCAACCTTATATTTTATACCTCCATTTGGATGTCTAATCGGTGTCTCAGACTTGCTTTGTCCCAAATCAAACTCCTGCTTCCCCTTTCGCCTCCAAACATGTTCCTCTCCCAGGTCTTCCCCATCCCAGTAAATAACACACATTCACACATATTATCAGGCTTAAACCTTGGACACATCTTTGATTTATTTCCTCAGGCCTCATACTTAAGTCCTGTTGAATGTCCCCCCTAGAACTAATCAAGAATCTGAAACTTCTCTTCATCATCACAATTACATCTTAGTCCCATCCAACATCAACTCTCACCTAGATTACTGCAGTCTGGTCTCCCTGCCTATCTCCTGCTCTCCCTTAATTGGTCTCCCTGCCTATATTCTGTTTGTCTTGTTCCTGTACTTTCTATTGTCCACTCAGCAGCCAAGGTGGAAATCAAATTTAAAGGTGTAATTAAAAGTATAAATCAAATAATGCATACTGTGATGGTTAATTTTGTGTGCCAGCTTCACTGGGCTAAGGCATACCCAGACAGTTGGCAAAACATTATTTCTGAGTATGTCTGTGCAGGTGTTTCCAGAAGAGATTAGCATTTGAATCAGCAGGCAGTAAAGAAGCTCCACCCTCCCCAACATGGGTGGGCATCATCCAGTCCATTGAGGGCTGGAAAAGAACAAAAAAGGTCGAGGAAGGGTACATTCTCTCTTCTCTGGAGCTGGAACATCCATCTTCTTTTGTCCTCGGACATCAGTGCTCTTGATTCTCAGGCCTCTGGGCTTGGATGAGAACTACACCACTGACTTTCCTGGGCCTTCAGCTTGCAGATAGCAGATAATCACATAAGCCAATTCCTCATGATGAATCTTTTTCTCTACATTTATATATATCTTATGGGTTCTGTCTCTCCAGAGAACCTCGGCTAATGCACCAACTCTTCTGTTTATAACCCTTAAATGATTTTGCAGTGCTCCAAGAAGAAAGTCTAATCTCCCTCACTTAACCTACAGTGCTCCATGTGATCTAGTTCCTGTTTACTTCTCCGACTTCCCTTTGAACCAGACTCTTCCTTGTCTACCAACCTCAGTTAGACTGACCTTCTTTCCACCCCTGGAACATACTTTTTTCCTGCCTTAAGGCTTTAGCACTAGCTGTTTTCTCTGCCTCAAACACTTTTCCTCCAGCTTGTCCCACATGTATCCCCTGAAAGTCATGATTCCTCAAACCATGGGGAAGCCTTGGAGATGGCATTTTCAGAACCAAGCAAGGAAGTAGATAGTGAGAAGGTAACCTGGTATCCTCATATACACAGACTGTCTGGGAAAGTCCACTCCCTTGCTGGAGCAGCTTTTGGGGGGAAGATGATGAATATGGGTTTGGAGATGTTGAGACTGAGGTGCCTGTTGGGTGTTTATAGGTCTGAAGCCCAGGAAAAGGTTTGGGCTGGGGCTAGAGATTTGGGGAGCATCAGCATCCACTCGGTAGTGGCAGCTGTGGTAGAGAATGAGAGCATTCAGTAATGTATATGGTGTGGCCATGATGGAGTCATGACCCTGGTTGACAGCTTGGAGCTCTGAACTTCCATGAGACTCTGACATGTATTGGTATGGCCAAAATGACATCACTGATCAATGTTTCCATGGTAACCAACAATCAATGGGTGAATGAATGACTGAATAAATCAATACTATTCAGCAACAATTCAAGGTCTTCAATTTGAGCCAGGCTCTTAGTGCCACTAGGCTGTCTTTTTACTCATTCTTCCACTTCTTTCAACTATTCATACCCCATTTTTAGTTTCCCACATCCATCTCTGTATGTTGCACCTCATAAAGCAATCAAGACCATCAAGTGTTACCTTCCCTATCTTTCCATTTTTCTATCCTCAAATCCAGTGGTCCTGATTCTGGGGAACCAGCTCATTCCCATTTTTCCCAGGACCTTCCTGGGTTTGGCACTGAAAGTTCCACATCCTGGAAAAATCCCCCCATCTTGAGAAAACCAAGATGGTTGTTCACCCTACCTGAGACACCGATTGCATGGCTTCTCGGGGGACATTTCCATGAGATTGAGTAATATGGTGAATTTTGCAGTGGCCATCTCCATCATGGCCTTGTATCCTCACTCTTGCCTGCTTCGCTATCCTTGTTCCTCACTCCTGCTCCCTAGTAAAATACGGATGCTCCTTGGCTCATGATGGGGTTATGTCCCAATAAACCCATCGAAAACTGAAAATATCGTAAGTTGAAAATGCATTTAATACACCTAACCTACTGAACAACATAGCTTACTCTAGCCTACCTCAAATGTGCTCAGACCACTTCCATTAGCCTACAGTCAGGCAAAATCATCTAACACAAAGCCTATTTTATAATAAAGTGTTAAATATCTCATGTGACTTATTGAGCACTGTACTGCAAATGAAAATCAGAATGGTTGTATGGGCTCTTGAACTATGGTTTCTTTCTTTCTTTTTTTTTTTTTTGAGACGGAGTCTCGCTCTGTTGCCCGGGCTGGAGTGCAGTGGCCGGATCTCAGCTCACTGCAAGCTCCGCCTCCCGGGTTTATGCCATTCTGCTGCCTCAGCCTCCCGAGTGGCTGGGACTACAGGCGCTTGCCACCTCACCTGGCTAGTTTTTTTGTATTTTTTAGTAGAGACGGGGTTTCACCATGTTAGCCAGGATGGTCTCGATCTCCTGACCTCGTGATCCGCCCGTCTTGGCCTCCCAAAGTGCTGGGATTATAGGCTTGAGCCACCGCGCCTGGCCTGAACTATGGTTTCTACTGAATGTGTATCACTCTTGCACCATCATAAAGTTGAAAAGTCATAAGTCAAACCATGGTAAGTTGAGGATCATCTATGGCAGCTCAAAAGCCCTCTGCCTCAAGCTCTGCTTTCTGGGGAAGGTAGGTTAAGTCCAAGCAGTAGGCTGACTCCTACTCTGAGGATACCACTGGGTGTCATGGCGGTGGGAATAGGATTGTGAATTATTGCAAGGAGGGAGGAGTTCTCTGAAATTCACATAAGTTTTACTTGAGTTGATCCAGGGTCTCGTCTTCCAATCATGTGAGCTGTGTCCCTATCGACCCTTTTCTTTCACCGCATCCTACCCACATTTTACCACCCAGTAACCCTGTGCCATGTGTAGTTTTTGTACATGTCGTGCTGCTTTGGACTCTGGGCTTTCTAGCTCATTCCTGGAATGCCCTCCCCAGTTCTTGTGAAGGATTTCTATTTATCCATCCCTCATGAATCAGTTCAAACACCACCTCCCCCCAGGGCCTGCCAACCCTCCTGGCCAAGGCTGGGGGGAGCTCCTTCCTCTCTACCTAGTGCTGATCTCTGCCACTTCATGTCCATATTGTTTATAAAGTGTCTGTTTACGCACCAGAACGTAAGCTCCTTGCAGGCAGGGATTTTTTCCTGTTCAACTCCATATCCCAGCACTTGTCACACTCCCTGCTTAATATGTATTAGTTGAATACTGAACGAATTCTTCCAGCAGTCCTGTGAGGTCAGTTGTGGTGGCATCATTTCCAGTTAAAATATGATAAAATTGAGACTTAGAGAAGGGCAGAAGTGATGTGGGATGTTAGAGGTAAGCCAAGTCAGGGGCTCGTTCACCTTATCAGTGATTTCTTTAGACAAAATATGCATAGCTTTTTCAAGCATTGTATGCAGAGGGCAGCCAGGGACTCAGAATCACTCACAGAGTGAGACTGTCAGAGGACCTCCCAGCACAGTCCTTCCCAGGCTGTCCTCCTGCTTGGAAGCAACCTTGCAGTTCCACTGTTTCCCTGACATCTCCTGCTGCAAACTCTGCAAGGGGCTACAGCCTTCTATCTGCTCCAGTGCTCAGCTCTCCCTTCATTTTGACCTTGAAAATGCCCTCACTGTGGAGTGATAGACATTGGAGAGTTGGAAGGGTGGGAGGGGGGTAAAGGAAGATAAATTCTTTAATGGGTACAGTGGACAATATTTGAGTGATGGCTACACTAAAAGCCCAGACTTCACTATGCAGTATATCCATGTAACGAAACAACACTTGCACCCCCAAGTCTATTTTTTTTTTTTAAAGAAGGAAAATGCCCTCACTTTCCTGTAAGCTTAGCTGTACCTTTAAAATAATTGAAAAATTTCTTACCAGCGTTTCTGAGTGTTTTGTAGCAGGGAAACTTCAGGTTGTTTCGTCTGACACTTTATGAGTAAACCTCTTTCTTGTGTTTAGCCTTCATCTCACCTCTCCCATTCCACCGTGGTGTGGTTTCTCCAGAGGGGAAGGGCAACTGTGTTGAGAAACCTAAAGGGTGACCTCTCTTGACCCTGTCGTTGCTGCTGAAGCCACTGTAGAAAGAAGTGATCCTGGGACTGAAAGATGTATAGCTGGGGCTTTCCAAATCTGGGAGTGTGCTGTGCAACATCCCATGAAAAGGTGTGGGGCAGGCAAGAGTAGGGGAGCTTCACATATGCTTGGGGCCTCCTTCCAATCCCAGCTCTGGTCCTTCAGTCTCTGCTGCCTCCATAATCAAGTCTACTCTCCTTGGCCTGACCTTAAGGCCTTTTGCCATCTGCCCCGTTTACCTCTCCAGCCCCACCTCCCAATTCAACCAACCAACCATTCTACCTGGTGTGATTCCAATGCAGCCCATCTTTCCTGCCTCCAGACTGTACCTCATACTGTTTCTTCATCCTAGGTACCCTCCTCCCAGTGTTTTGCTTCATTAGATCTTTCTTATTCTCCAAGGGCCAGGTCCAGTATCACCCTTCAGGAAGATGGGGCACTCTTCCTGACCCCAGTGCCCCATAGCCCATCTCTGGCCCTTCCTGTGGTCCTGATGACCATACTTTGCTGTTGCTGGGGACTGTGACTTTGCAGTCCTGGGAGGAAGCCACCTTCAACTCACTCTGCTTCTGCCAGTGCTCCGTGCAACACCTTGTTCATGGTAGGGGCTCATGTTTGTGTGGAATGATGAGAATGGGTGGTGGGAGACTGGCCGACACAGGGATGTGTGTGCAGCCTACCAAAGCAGCATGCTCCTTCCTGGTCATGAGGTGGTAACCATCTCACGGCAGCCTTGAAGTTGAAGGAAAGTGACTACTGAGGCTGCTCTCCGTTTTCTCATCCAGAGCTGGGGCTGGGAGCTCAGAAGCAATGGAGGGAGCACAGCTTTGCTCTGAATGGAGGACAGTTTATGGCTTTCACATTCCAGGCCCTAGGAGGAAACAAAATGCCACTTCCTGAAAGAGCTCTCAGCTACTATTACTCCATTGCCCAGATCATGCAGGCTCCCCACCCCCCAAGAAGCATCTCCGCAGCATCACCTCTGAATGGGGGAACAAATGATTGGGTGGTCAGCTGATGATAGATAGATTTCCAAGAGTAATTTTGAGTATGCTCAGTTTTTGCCTAATATGCAGACTTCAGCCCCTAACCCCAATACCAGGTATGTCTTCACCTTAGCACCAACACCTGACATACAATTTGTTGTATAAATGAATGAATCCTCAAACATTAGAGTTAGGAGGAACCTTAATGGCTATTAGCTGCAATACACATTTTATGAAGAAATAAATATAATTGTAATAACTGTTTATTGAGAGTGGACTCTATGCTAGGTACCACACTGAGCACTTTACATGCATTATCTAATTTTATCCTTTCATCAACAACGTGAGGTGGAAGTTATCATCCCTACTTTATAAATACGGAATAAGGCATAGAGAAGTTGCATGGCCTAACAAGGTTGCAGAGCTGGTGAGTTGTGGAACCAGATGTCTCTAGAGCCCTCTGGCTAACCCTATGCTATACCGCTGTTCACTGCGTCTCGAGGAAACAGAGACTCACAGAAAGACAGTAACTTGCCTGGGTCCCCCAGCCTCTCAGAAGCAGGACAGCCACTTTATCCGGAGGCGCCTTCATTCCTGGGCCTTCCAAGACACCTGGCCACAAAGACACCATGAAGAGGAAAAAGAATTTCAAGTGCATTCTAAGAGCCACATCCATTCTCTTGTTGTATAGGCAGAAAACCTGCACTCAAAGACCCAGCCAAGAAGAAAGATTTGATCGACTGGGCAGGATCCACTTCCCATGGCGACGCCTCCTTGAGTCGCAGCTCTGGTATGAAGTAAGACTTGTTTAAGGCAGTTAAAAGCAGCAGTCTCCATTGTGTCGAGTGGTGACAGTATAATCCTCCTTAATAATTTTGTTCCCTCTCCAAACTCCCCTCCATTATGCATCCTTAAGATGTGACCTCAGATGCCTCTTTAGGTTTCTAGTCTTATGAATGCAGGAGGATTTGGTGAGAGGGGAAGCAGTAAAGAATGTCTTTACTGTGCTCAATCACTCAGAGATACTTCACTGGAAATACCTCCTGCCCCCTCTGCCCCCCATATTTTCATTGTTTGATCAGAGCTATTTGTTTTCTTTTGAATGCAAATATAAATTATGTATCAAAAGTAGAGATATTAAAACCTCCACATCGACATCACCTTGCTTCAATAATATCAACATATGGCAAATCTTGCCTCCTTACACCCCGTCTACTCCTACCCCCTTACCACTGCATTCATTTGAAGCAAATCCCAGATATATCTGGGATGCACATATCTTTTTATCTCTAAATACATCTTTTATCTTTAAAATATATACACAATATTATATCACACCTAAAATTAAAAATAATTGTTAATATCACTAAATACCTAGTCTATGTTTAAATACACACACACACACACACACACACACACACACACACACAAATGTATATATCAGAATCCACAAAGTCTACACATTGAATTTGGTTGATATATCTCTTGTTTGTTTGTTTGTTTGTTTCTTTTTTTTTTTTTTGAGACGTGGTCTCATTCTTTCACCCAGGCTGGAGTGCAGTGGTGCGATCTTGGCTTACTGCAAATTCCACTTCCTGGTGTCAAGTGATTCTCCTGCCTCAGTCTCCCAAGTAGCTGGGATTATAGGTGTGTTAGGCATGTGCCATCACAACCATCTAATTTTTGTATTTTTAGTAGACATGGGTTTTACCGTGTTGGCTAGGCTGGTCTCGAACTCCAGACCTCAAGTGATCCGAGAGCCTCGGCTTCCCAAAGTGTTGGGCTTACAGGCGCGAGCCACCATGTCCATCTCTTTATTTTTTTAGACATGGTCTCTCTCTTTCACCCAGGCTGGAGTGCAGTGGCGTAATCTCGGCTCACTGCAACCTCTACCTCCTGAGTTCAAGGGATTTTCCCAGCTCAGCCTCCTGAGTAGCTGAGATTACAGGCGCCCACCACCACACCTGGCTAATTTTAATACAGATGGGGTTTCACCATATTGGCCAGGCTGGTCTTGAACTTCTGGCCTCAAGTGATCCAGCCACCTCGGCCTCCCAAAGTGCTGGGAATACAGGCATGAGCCACCATGCCCGGCCCTTCACCTCTTTTAATTAATATGCTCCCCTTCTTCCCTTATTAAAAAACAATTATGTATTGAAGAAACTTGGTTGTCCTGTAGAATTTTCCGTGTTCTGGATTTTGCTGACTGCATCCCCAGGGGATCATTTAACATGTTCCTCTGGCTCCTGGTAGTGAAGTCTAGAAGTTCTATCAGATTCAGGGGAACAGAATTTGAGGGCAAGAAAGTTTTAGAGGCGGTACTGTGTACTCCTTGTTGCCTCACATCGGAAGGCACATGCTTGCTGGTTTTCTCCAGTCTTGGCTTGTTAAGATATTGATCAGGGGATTCAGGTGTTTGCAGCCTGATCCATCCATTCTAACATTCCTTGCTGGCCTTTTGCCTAATGATTTTAGCAGTCATTGATGATTATTGTCTAACACTATGTTTCATCAGAGGTTTCACATGATATTCTAATTCTGATATTCCTTCTTCCTTTATTAGCTATAATTCTATACAGAAGAGCTTGGTCTCATCAACTATCTGGTTACTTTGAAATAGTTCATAAAGGAAAGGCAGGACAAATGCTTGATTCTTTACCTTTAATTTATCTGCTTTTGGAATAATGAGTTTATTCTCAAGCATCTCCCAAAGGTGATACGCTGGTTATGTATTGCTGCATATTAATTGCCCCCTCACTTAGTGGCTTAAAATAGCAACCATTTTATTTTGCATTATCATTTTGTGGGTCAGGAATTTGGGCCAGGATCAGCTGAGAGATTCTTCTGCTCCGTGACTGAAGTCACATAGAAGAATTCAGCCTGTGGATGGACTGATCTGGAGGATCTGAGACAACTTCCCTTGTATGTGTGATGTCTTAGTGGGAATGGCTGGAAGGCAGAGCTATGCAGGGACTGTCAACTGGAGTTCCTACACTTGGCTTCCCCAGCATGGCAGACTTCTTATGTAGTAGTTCACAGCTCGTAGAGAATGTTCCAAGAGACTCAGGTCAAAGCAGCAAGGCTTTTTCTGACCTAGCCTCAGAAGTCATACAGTATCACTTCTGCCATATTCTTTTTATTACAAGTGAGAGTTCCAGGACTGGTCCAGGTCCAAGGGAAGGGTAGTTAGTACACAAACACGTGAACACTGGGAGGCATAGTTTATTGAGACCCTCTTACAGCTACCTGGAGCATAGAGTCAGAAGCCTTCCTAGCTTCTCTGATTGTACTCGACCCCTTCTCCCCACTATGCATCTGACCATCCTCTTAATTTTGGCTGGGAACTTGTTGCAGAAGACACATCCATACTCCAGGTGTCCACAGTCTCCTTCGTGGTCAGCAGAATGTGTACAGCCTCATTGTGAGCAAGGCCAACAGTAAGTTACCAAAGCTCCTGCAATACTGGAGTGCCCATTACCAACTCCTGCCAACCCACTGCCACATAGTATCTCATGGGCTCTTGGTTAAGCTGAACATCTTCACTGGGACCACCTTGGAGAACTTGGCCTTGACCTGCTTAAACACTTGAGCAAGGACCTATTCTGAGAGCTTGGCTCTTTCCGGAGACCAACAGGACTCACAGGGGTTTTGCACATGGGACTAAGAGTGCCACAGCCATGCTCCCATAATGATTGGTTTTAATGGCTGTAAAATACTTCATACTGTGGACGCAACACACTCTGGCAAACCATTTCTATACTATTGTAGTTGTTTGTTCTTTTTGATCCTTTGCAAGTAATACAAATATATATATTTTATATGCAGAGCCTTTTTATTCTGCTGAATTATTCTCTTAATTATCGATTTTTAAGAGGAGAATTGGTTTTTGGATCTTGATGTATATTACCAAATATACTTCCCAAAGAAGTGAACAGTCTATATTCCAACAGCAGTGTATACACTGGTGTTTCTCATACCTTCAACTGCGTTGGTGAATTAGCATTTTAAAATGTTTTTGCTAATTTTATGGATGCTAAACTGAACTTAGGGTTGCTCTGGATTTCTTTTGTTTTCCCTATTCTGTTCTAAGATGTCAGTTCTTTTCTTTTACAGCAATCATGCAAAAGAATACATTTTGGCTCAATTTGGTGTTGATTTGTTTGATTTGGAGCCATTTGATATTGGTTGCTTAAGTGAAACAGGTAGTTTCCAGTAGTGCCGCCAATACAATTTGCATCAAAGATTCTCTTCACCTTTTTAACATAAAAACATTTAACTTCTAAATCTTCTCAGGGATGAGCAACAGCAACACTTTTCTTCTTGGATTCTGCACCTACAGGAAATTCACAAGTGGAGGTGATACCTGATTATATCAGGGATAAGCATGTGACCAAGCTTCACCAATCAGAATCCTTTATAATGGATCTAGGAAAGGGACCTTCTCCTGTCTAGTTGTGACACTGGGAGGATACAAGCCCAGAGCTTGGGTGGCTCGTCCTATGTCCCATGAAAAGAATGAGAACAGAAGGAAGACAGAGAGAGGAGAGAGGTAGCCCCAGATGGGGGTTGAACGGCTTATTCTAGTCACCAAGGCATATTAATCCTGAGGGTTTTTTTTTTTTTAAATTCAGCTTAGCTCTTACCTCTTGTTGTTGTTTTGAGACAGGGTCTCACTCTGTTGCCCAGGCTGGAGTGCAGTGGTGCAATCAAAGCTCACTGCAGCCACCAACTGCCGGGTTCAAGCAATCCTCTCACCTCAGCCTCCCAAGTAGCTGGGACTATGGGCGTGTGCCACCATGCTTGACTAATTTTTGTATTTTTTTGTAGAGATGAGTTTTCACTATGTTGCCTAGGCTGGTCTCAAACTCCTGGGCTCAGCGATCCTCCCCTGCCTTGGCCTCTCAAAGCGCTGGGATTATAGGTGTGAGCCACTACACCCAGCCTGTTTTATCTTGTTTTTAAGCGATGATAATATCCTTCCAATAACCACCCTCTCTTCTTCTTTTCTTTTGTTTAACCAAGCTGGAATTGGGTTTCTGTCTCTTGAAGCCAAATAATCTAGCCTGGTGTTTCTTAACAGCAGCACTAATGACATTTTGGACCAGGTAATGCTGGGTTGGAAGGAGCTGCTGTGTGCATTTTAGGATGTCTAGCAGCAGCCCTGGCCTCTACTCCACTAGATGCCAGCAGCACCCCACCCCAACTATGACAACTGAAAATGTCTCCAGAGAGCTAAATGTCCTCTAAGGGTGAGGGCAAAGTTGCCCCTGGCTGAGAACCACTGGTTTAGTCTAATGCCCTTGATTTTTCTTATTTAAATGAGCAAGCAGACAGATGGGGAAACCGAAGTTTGGCAAGATGGTGGGATTTTTTTCAAGGTAGCAGAGACATGACTCCCAAATCAAGCGGAAAAAAAAAAAAAAAAAAAGAATCCAGGAAGCGATACTAAAAAGAGATGTTGGTACATGCAGATGTTGGCTCTTTTATAGCTGTTGGAACAATAACAAACCCCACAAACTGATTTGGGATTTTACCCATGACACAGGCAGTAACTCTCTACTTAAGAATTCTCACGCATCTCATGAGATAGTGAGACAAAGCAATGTCAATTCGTTTCATTTCTGTTGGTTTAGATCTTTCTGGTGAATGACTTGGAGGTTTGGGTTCAGCAAACTTTGGTGTCTCAGAGGGTTCAACACATGCCCTCTGAAGCAGATATCCAGGAAACCAAATATTGCTACAATTCAAATATAAGATTCCCGACACAATACTGCCTACATGAGATCAGTAAAATGACATGAAGAAGCAGCTTCATTTTTGTTAGAACTGTTTTTAAGGAAGTGCTCTTCAGAGGAGGCATGGTGAGAAAAAGATTCCTGGCACAGGAGTCCAGAGGTCGGGATGTGATCTTGGCCCTGCCACTAATGCTGTATAATACTATGGAAGTGTCTGCCCATCTTGTGACCTCAGTTTCCTTCTCTATATAATAAGGACCTGGACCAGACAAACTCAGAGGGCCTTTCTAGCACTGCCCTTCAATGATTCTTGTAGGCAGACACCACACCTGTCTATCTCGGCTGTCCTATCCCCAACCCAGGACCTGGTGCAGCATCAGACACAAAATAGGTACCAAGCAAATGCTTGTAAAATACTCAAATAAATTATTTAGGAGATAAATGACAATAACATCCCAGCTTCCACAGATGCATAAAATTGAAAAGGGTCTTAGAGTTAAAAGGATAGGAAAGCTCATTTAGTTTAACTCCCTAATGAAACTGGAACCTTCTACCTTATTTCTGATAGGCTGAGCATATAGTTTCTGTTCGAATACCTCTGTTAGATGGTGAGAGAACTCTATTTGCAGGGGCAGCCAGCTCCACTGTTGGATACTTCTAGATATTAAAAAATTCTTCCTCATCTGGAACCGCAGTTAGCCTCCTTGTAGCTGTTACCTGCTTCTAGTTTTATTTTTTAACATTAATTTTTGTTTTAATCAAGAAATACATGCAGTTTGAAAAGTCAAATAATACTAGAAGTCTTATTTATAATGAAAACTAACTCTCTTCCTTCCTTTTTCATTCCCTAGAGTTGAGACAATCATTTTACACCCTTTCAGCTGTTTCTTCTGATACTTGTATCTGAATTTCTCCCCTCCTTCCTTCCTTTTTTTTTTTTTTGAGTTGGACTACTCTATTGCCCTGACTGGAGTGCAATGGTGCGATCTCAGCTGACTGCAACCCCCCCTTCCCAGGTTCAAACAATTCTCTTGCCTCAGCAGGAGTAGCTGGGATTACAGGTGCCCGCCACCATGCCTGGCTAATTTTTGTATTTTTAGTAGAGACAGAGTTTCACCCTGTTGCCCACACTGATCTCTTTGGCCAGGCTGGTCTCAAACTCCTGACCTCATGATCCACCCGCCTTCCAAAGTACTGGTATTACAGGTGTGAGCCACTTATATCTGCATTTCTAAATGATATGCTCATACTTTTATTTCTTGATTTATCAATTTTAAACACTATCTATTGATTTCCTACTTTTATAGAAGAGGATTTAACCCTTTTACCTAACCTTCTCCAACTTTCCCTCCCTTCATCCTCACACTATACTATCACAATTTTTGTTTTTTGTCAGTATTCAATATGTTAACACTAACATATCTGTGTAAATATTCTTCAGCGCTAAGCCAAGTAAAATACTATGTGTATTAGTCTGTTCTCACACTACTATGAAGAAATACCTGAGACTGGGTAATTTATAAAGAAAAAAAGCTTTAAATGACTCACAGTTCCACATGTCTGGGGAGGCCTCAGAAAACTTACAATCATGGCAGAAGGCACTTCTTCACAGGGCAGCAGAAGAGAAAATTAGTCCCAAGCAAAGGGGGCAAATCCTCTTACAAAACCAACAGATCTTGTGAGAACTCACTCACTATTTTGAGAACAGTGTGGGAGTAACTGCTCCCATGATTCAATTACCTTTCACCTGGTCCCTCCCACAACATGTGGGGATTATGGGAACAACAATTGAAGATACGATTTGGGTGGGGACACAGCCAAACCATGTCATTCTGGCCCAGTCCCTCCAAAATCTCATGTTCTCACATTTCAAAACACAATCATACCTTTCCAACAGTCCCCCAAAGTCTTAGCTCATTCCAGCATTAATCCAAAAGTCCAAGTCCAAATTCTCATCTGAAACAAGGCAAGTGCCTTCCACCTATGAGCTGGCAAAATCAAACTCATTGTTGGTTCCTTCCAAAATGCAATGGAGGTACAGGTATTGGGTAAATATACCCATTCCAAGTGGGAGAAATTGGCCAAAACAAAGGGGTTACAGGCCCCCATGAAAGTCTGAAATCCAACAAGGCAGTCATTAAATCTTTTTTTTTTTTTTTTTTTTTTTTTTTTTTGAGACAGAGTCTCGCTCTGTCGCCCAGGCTGGAGTGCAGTGGCCGGATCTCAGCTCACTGCAAGCTCCACCTCCTGGGTTTTAGCCATTCTCCTGCCTCAGCCTCCTGAGTAGCTGGGACTACAGGCACCCGCCACTTCGCCTGGCTAGTTTTTTTTTTTTTTTTTTTTTTTGTATTTTTTAGTAGAGATGGGGTTTCACCATGTTAGCCAGGATGGTCTCGATCTCCTGACCTCGTGATCCGCCTGCCTCAGCCTCCCAAAGTGCTAGGATTACAGGCTTGAGCCACCGCGCCCGGCCATTAAATCTTAAAGCTTCAACATGGTCTCCTTTAACTCCAAATCTCACTTCTAGGTCATGCTGATGCAAGAGGTGGGCTCCCATGGTCTTGGGAAGCTGCACCACTGTGGCTTTGCAGGGTACAGCCCCTCTCCAGGCTGTTTTCATGGACTGGTGTTGAACATCTGTAGCTTTTCCAGGTACACAGTGCAAGCTGTTGGTGGATCTGCCATTCTGGGGTCTGGAAGATGGTGGCCCTCTTCTCACAGCTCCACTAGGCAGTGCCCCAGTGGAGACTCTGTGTTGGGGCTCCAATCCCAGATATCCCTTCTGCACTGCCCTAGCAGAGATTCTCCATGAGGACTCCACCCCTATGGCACACCTCTGCCTGGACATCCAGGCTCTTCCATACATCCTCTGAAATCTAGATGGAGGCTTCCAAACCTCAATTCTTGTCTTATGCACACGTGGAGGACCAACACCACATGGAAGCTGCCAAGGGCTGGGGCTTGCACCCTGTGAAGCAACAGCCTGTGCTGTACCTTGGCCTCTTTTAGCTACTGCTGGAGTGGCTGGGATGCAAGGCACTCTACACACAGCAGGAGGGCCCTGTGTCTGGCCCAGAGAGCCATTTTTCCTTCCTAGCCTCTGGGCCTGTGATGGAAGGGACTATCATGAAGATCTCTGACATGTCCTGGAGAAATTTTCCTCATTGTCTTGGTGATTAACATTCAGTTCCTCCTTACTTATGCAAATTTCTGCAATGGGCTTGAATTTCTCCCCAGAAAATGGGTTTTTATTTTCTATTCCGACGTAGGGCTGCAAATTTGCAAACTTTTATGCTCTGCTTCCTTTATTTATTTATTTATTTTGAGATGTTGTCTCACTCTGTTGCCCAGGCTGGAGTGCAGTGGCACGATCTCAGCTCACTGCAACCTCCGCCTCCCACATTCAAGCAATTCTCCCTGTCTCAGCCTCCTGAGTAGCTGAGATTACAGGTGTCCAGCACTATATCCAGCTAATTTTTGTTTTTTTGAGCAGAGACGGGGTTTTGCCATGTTGGCCAGATTGGTCTCAAACTCCTGACCTCAGGTGATCTGTCCATCTCGGCCTCCTAAAGTGCTGGGATTACAGGTATGAGCCACTGCATCCAGCCTCTGCTTCCCTTTTAAACATAAGTTCCAATTTCAAATCATCTCTCTCAAGTTCAAAGTTCCACAGATCTCTAGGGCAGGGGCTAAATGCTGCCAGTCTCTTTGCTAAAGTATAGCAAGAGTGACCTTTGTTCCAGTCCCCAAGAAGTTCCTCATCTTCATCTGAGACCACCTCAGCCTGGACTTCATTGTCCATACCACCATCAGCATTTTGGTCAAAGCCATTCAACAAGTCTCTAGGAAGTTCCTAACGTTCCCATATCTTCCTGTCTTCTGAGCCCTCCAAACTGTTCCAACCTCTGCGTGTTAGTCAATTCCAAAGTCGCTTCCACATTTTCAGGTATTTTTACAGAAGCCCCCCACTCCTGGCACCAATTTACTGTACTAATCCATTCTCATGCTGCTATGAAGAAATACCCAAGACTAGGTAATTTGTAAAGAAAAGAAGTTTAATTGACTAACAGTTCCACATGGCTGGGGAGGCCTCAGGAAATTTACAATCATGGTGGAAGGCACCTACTCACACAGGGTGGCAGGAGAGAGAATGAGTCCTGAGCAAAGTGGGGAAAAGCCCCTTATAAAACCATCAGCTCTTGTAAGAACTCACTCACTATTACGAGAACAGCATGGGGGTAATGCCCCCATGATTCAATTACCTCCCATCAGGTCCCTCCCATGACACGTGGGGATTATGGAAACTACAGTTGAAGATGAGATTTGGGTGGGAACGTAACCAAACCGTATTACTGTGTTTCTCTTTTTGTACTTCGTTTTGTTTTTCCTGGAGTTAATAATTGCTTGGATGAGTCGTCTATGTACTTTTCTCTAATTCTTCCCAAACATTTCAACTAAACTGAAAACACCTATCAACACATCGTTTTTAAAAAGTTTTTATATTTTTCAAAGTTATCATATATATAGCTTAAAGGCCAAATAACTCTACAAGGTTTGACACAAAAAGAGGAGCCCTGTTGCTTTGCCTTCTCCCATATCTCCCACCCAAAAGCAAATTTTTTCCACCTCTTTTGACTAATTTTTTTGATATTTTCCTTCCACATCTCCATATAACTCAATTAACTTGCTATTACTTGATTTTTAACAATTGAGATATAATTGGCAAATAAAAATTGTATATATTTAAGGTGTACAACATGATGTTTTGATGTGTATATACATTGTGAAATGATTACCACAATCAAGCTAATTAATACATTCATCACCTCATGTAGTTACATTTGTGTGTGTGTGTGTGTGTGTGTGTGAGAGAGAGAGAGAGAGAGAGAGAGAGATGAGAACACTTGAGATCTACCCTCTCAGTAATTTTCAAGTACATAACACAGTATTATTAACTATGGTAACCATGCTGTACATTGGGTCTTCAGAACTTATTCATCTCATAACTGAAAGCTTGCACCCTTTGACAAACGCTCTCTTTTTCTGCCACCTCCCAGCCCATAGTAAGCACCATTCTATTCTCATTACTAGGAGTCTGGCTTTTTAAAAAAAGATTCTATACATAAGTGAGAGCATGCAGCATTTGTCTTTCTGTATCTAGTGTATTTCATTTAGTATAGAGTTCTCCAAGTCCATCCAAGTTATAGCAAAATATCCTTTTTTAAAGGCTGAATAATATTCCATTGTGTGTGTGTGTATTACTTATTTATCCATTAATCTGTTAAGGACACTTGGTTGTTTCCATATCTTAGATATTGTGAATAATGCACAGTGAACATGTGAGTGCAGATATCTCTTTGACATACTGATTTTGTTTACTTTGAATATATACCCAGACATGGGATTGCTGGGTCATCTGGTAGTCACATTTTTAATTTTTTGAGGAACCTCCATTCTGTTTTCCATAATGGCTGTACCAATTTACATTCCCACCAAGAGTGTACAAGGCTCCCTTTTCGCCACATCTTTGACAACACTTGTTATCTCTTGACTTTTGTGAAATAACCATTCTAACAAGCGTGAGGTAATATCTGATTGTGGTTTTGATTTGTATATCCCTGTTGTTTAGTGATATTGATATTCTTTTCATTTTATTTGTATTTACATATATATTTATTTAGACAGAGTCTCACTCTGTTGCCCAGGCTGGAGTGCAGTGGTGCAATCTCGGCTCACTGTAACCTCTGCCTCCCAGGTTCAAGCAATTCTCATGCCTCTGCCTCCTGAGTAGCTGGGATTACCACCATGCCCAGCTAATTTTTTTGTGTTTTCAGTAGAGACAGGGTTTCACCATGTTGGCCAAGCTGGTCTCGAACTCCTGATCTCAGGTGATCCACCCACCTTGGCCTCCCAAAGTGCTGGAATTACAGGTGTGAGCCACCACACCCAGCTGAGATTCTTTTTATATACCTGTTGATCATTTATATTCTTAGGAAAAATATCTATTCAGGTCTTTTGATCCTTTTTAAATTTGATTATTTGGGGTTTTTTTGCTGGATTGTCTGAGTTTCTTATATATTTTAAATATTAACTCCTATCAGACATGTTAGATTTGGAAATATTTTCTCCTATTCCATAGGTTGGCTGTGTTTTTGTTTTGTTGATGGTTACCTTTGCTGTGAAGAAACTATTTAATTTGACATAGTCCCAGTAGTTTATTTTTGTTTTTGTTGCATGTGCTTTCAGTGTCAGCTACTACTTAATATTTCAGATTTTGTGCTTAACACTATGGAAAATAAAGATTTAGCTTTCTTTTACACCTATTTCCACCATGTGTACCCATCCTTCCTATTACCCCATCCTCCTAATATAGTCATATCATAATGTTAATTAGATCAGTAGTCAGTGTTTATAGTATTATGTAAATGTTTTTCACAGCTGAACTTAGTAGAATACTATTTATTTATTTATTTTCATTTTTGAACTTTTGATTTTGTCTGGAGATAATAATTATCTGTGTTTTCATTTGCTGGAGTAAAAAAAATTATTACTAATTTAATCCTTAATGCCCTCCTCTCTGTGTTTTCATATGAACTTATCAGTTTCCACTTCTTGCCTTCTGTCTTGCTGCAGTCTAGGTCTCTTGGCCTCTCTGATTTGGGCATGGCCATCACCCTAGGATCACCCTTCACCAACATTACAGGAATTCCCTTGATCTTTCTGCTGTGTTTCATGCCTTGCCCTTGTGTCTATGTCTATCTCCTTGATTTTCTCCTTTTTTGAGGGAAGTACGTATTTCAGTAACTTCCCAAGAAAGGTCATGGGAATTAAGAATGGGACTAGAGAAAGTCAAGTGAGGCACTTGCTTCAAGTGCAAAATGCAAAGGAGCACCCAAAATCTCAGTAATCACAATAAATGGTATTTTAAACAGCATTTTAAAATATAAAAATTGGTGCAAAATAATCATTATGAAAAAAAATCAGAATTTTAGATAAAGACAAAGTCAGCATTACTGACTTTTCCTTTTGCTTTGGCCTCCAATATGGCTCAGCACAGCCCTGATAGAAAATATTTTGAAATTTTGCTTGTATGAAATGTGTCTATTCTATTGTTTCATTTAGCTGGGAATTGAATTCTAGGTCAAAAATAATTTTCCTTCAGAATTTTGGAGGCAATGTTCCATCATCTTCTCACTTCCAGTGTTACTTTCTGAGAAGTCTTTAGTCACTATAATTGCTGACCATTTGTATGTGACTTGGTTTTGCTGTTTGGAACCTCATAGAGTCTTTTCTTTATCATCAGTATTCTTGTACTTTGTGGTAATTGTTTGGTGTGAGCTTTTTGTTTGTTTGTTTTTTAATCTATGGACTGATTCTCAAGGATTCCTTCATTCTGGAGACTTATGCCCTTGCGTTCTGGAGAACTCAATCTTTTTTTAAAGAAAATAATTTTTCACCTTCTTTTTTTTTTTTTTTTCACTGTCTGGAAGTACTATTAGTCAAATTTCCTGAATTCATCCTTATTTTTCTTACACTTTCTCCACTATTTTCATCTCTTTGCCATTTTGTTCTATTTTCTGACAGACTGCCTTGTTGATAAGAGGATTAGTGCAGTCTTTCAGATCCATTTTCTTTTATTGTTTTGGAAATCAAAACATTTAACACTACTCAACTTTTTGCTACTTTTCCTTTTCTCTGTGAGTTTTTCTCAAAGATTACAGGGAGTACTTTCGATATTGCAGTTACAACTTTCACACACCAAGATGGAATTCATTGACTTGGAGACACACTTATTGCTTTACTAAAATGTAAATGCCTATAATAATAATAGATACTATATTTTGAACACTTGCTATGTGCCAACCGTGTTCTAAGTGTTTCCCGTGGCTTAATGTATTTAATCCTCAAAACGATTCAAAGCAACTCTATGGGGTGGGTGCTTTCATTATCCCCAACTTCCAAATAGGGAATCTAAGGTCCAGAGAGGTTAACAGCTAGTAAATTGCAGAAGCAGAATTTGAACGCAGATGGCAAGACTCCAGAGTCCATGCTCTCAACCACCATACTGTGTTGTCTCTTGTAACTTTTACATCACCCAAAAGTCCATTTTTAGGAGGTACTTTTTGATTAGAATCTGAGTAGAGGGATTCACTAGCATCCCATGATTATAGCAGTTCTGGGATGTTACTACTTAACCATTTCATGGCCAATAAAACCAGTTTAATAGGCACAGTCTTGATCTTCTAAGCCAGTAGTTCCCAGACTTTTGGATTGACCAATATTTCAAGTAAAAATAGGGAAAATCTGCATGGAATGTCCATTTTTTTGTTTGTTTGTTTTCCAAGTCAGGTCAAGCAAAGAAATTTATAAACCATCAAAAGCTAAGATCTGCCACCATTTTCCAAGAGAAGGACATTTTAATAGCCCCCAATAAAATAATTAGGAAAGACACACACTTTAAAACTAAAGGCCAATCAGTTCTTTTCAATAACAGTCATCTGATTACCTTATACTGACTTTTCTACTGTGAACTGATGCTTGGAAGCCGTAAGTAACTCTATTATTTTTCAGGAAACAGTAATAAGCCCTTGAATTTGTGCCACAGTATACATATTAGAAAGCATGTTCACCTAGCCATGAAAACCAGACATTGCTGGAAGTTATTATGTTTTGGTAACAGGTTAGGAAATGGAAGCCCAGACAGGGAAAATGACCTGTCTAAAGTCTCACGGCAAGCACCCAGAGGAATGGAAACTTTTAACACAGACCCAATAGTTTCCCAGCTACACTTGAGTCTGGAAACTTTCCTTTGAATTCGTATCAGTCAATGGCAGAATGTGCTCTAAAGATAAGGGGCTCCTGGGACGTTAGTTATTTTAAATACACTGGAATCAATCACTTCTGTGCAAAGTAGGGCTCAGCAACTGGCACGACGCACTGAGGTTGGCAGCCATCCCAAGCCTCAGTGTGAAAGGCGAGAATGTCTCCACACCCTATAATCCCAGCAATAGGGTCTCTATCTTTTAAGATTCCTAAACAGTATTACACATAACCCTCCAGGGGCTTAAACTTGACACACAGACAGGTAAGCAGGGGCAGGTAGGTAATCTCCTCACACGTCCTGTTGCACCTCCCTAGCTGGTAGAGAGCAATGTCACCTTAATCCCCACCAGGCAGATCTCTTCTTGCTCCTGTTGGGAGCCAGGAGAAAAGAAGTGAGAAATGGCCCCAGGCCTGAAGCCAAATCATTCTCCATTTTTTGAAAGTGAGCTCTGCAATATAGAACAGGAGCTGTGTTCAGAAAACACCAGAACAATCCCTGCACGATTAGGGCTGTGGTGAGGACCACTTTGACACATGATCCAAGGGGTTGATGGAGGCCGACTCCTAAGTCTTCTGCAGGTAGGATGCCTGTGTTTCCACTGTTTGTACCTGAAACAAGGCAGGGGGATTTGTCTCCCTACACGCTTAGGAGCAGCACTGCCAGAGAAGGAGGGGCATGAAAATCTCCACATTCTCCCGGAACAACACTAGGAGTGACTCAACTGAGCAGCTCTGAGAAGGGACAGACTGGCTGCTGTGCAGATTCACACCTGGGAACATTCTGCAGCAGGTGTGTGGAGCCTGGGGGAGGGGCAAGGAGCCTGGTTAGAAAGAGAAACAGGGAAGTGACACAGGTTCCCACCATACTTCCCTGATTCTGGGGTCCATTGTTTCATTTGGGCCGGGTGGTGGAGACTACAGGGCTCTGGAGTTAGGAGAAATCTTGGTGATGTCTCATTCGAGAGAGAAGGCTTAGCAGTTGAGGGCCTTGTCTACCTGGCAGGTAAGTGCTGGAGCTGCTAATAGCCATAGCAATAATTGGGTGCTTACTGTATGCTAAGTATGGAACAAAATGTCTGTGCCCATTAGTTCACTTAGTAACTCCAACAATCTAATAATTCCAACACGTGATAATTTCAACTGCAGTAATTTGTGAAAGCCGTGGGGCCAGTAAAAGGCAGGAGTAGGACTTGAACACAGCCCAGTCTGCTGCCAGGGCCTGTGCTTGGGGACTCCAGTGAGGTGCCGGGTTGGACAACACTGTGGATGGAAATTGGAATACTGCTTTTCCCTCTGTTCCAGTGTTCATACTATGTTTTAAAGAAAAACACTCATTAAAAAAACTTGAGTGTCATGGTGATGTAGAAGTCAGGAGGTCTTGTGCCCAGTCTCCTGCCTAACTTGCTATGTGACTTGGGATAAGCATCTTCTTTCCCCTCTCTGAGCCTCAGTTTTGTCATCTTGGGGCCTTGTGATGAAAGTACATTGTGTGCTACAAAGCAGGGATGGTCACAGAGTGAGGGCATGTGTTGTGGACAGGCTTCTGTGCAGCCCTCAGTGGCAAAAGGGAGAAAGGCCACCAGAGGAGATTCCAGGTGATGGCTCAGGGCCTGGCCTCCCAAGAGGCTGGGCTGCTTCTAGCCCACCAGCTGGGCTGACACAAAACCTCCGCTTTTGTTTGACTTGGCTTCTTGTGCCTTGTTTAGTCTACAGAGCAGGGAGCTTATCCACTGCCTTTGTCACAGGCCATTAGTACGCACACCATCCCTGGGGGCTTACAGCTGGCTGCTTCTCTAGGAATTCAGGGAGGGCCATGGAAGAAGCTTAGCTCTTAGAAGCCATCGCCCCGACCCCCATCAGAGCAGTCTCAGCTGAGAACAGATGGAGCTCTGCACTCCTTGTCTGCAATTTTGGCTGTGTGACCTTGGGCCAGTCTCTCTCCATCTCTGGGCCTAGGGCCACACATCTGTGCGTAGAGAGAGCAGGCCCAGATGCCCTCAGAGGGACCTTAACTTCATGAGGACCAGAAGCACCTTCCTGTGTGGTTCCTCCCCTTTGAGGCCTCCCTTGCTTCTCTGCTGCTCCTCCCCCAATCTTGAAGCAATTTGCAGTGTCTGTTGGGTTTTCACTGATCCCAACTCTGCCTAGAGCCTGGGACCAATCCCTCTCTCAGTTCTTCTCTCCTTCAACCTCCTGCTTGTAAATTGGGGCTAATAATACCTGATAACTCACTTTGCTGCTACAGGGATTAACTAATTAGTGGTTATTAAGGGATGGAGGAATGCAGTACTCTGCTCCCATTAAGATGAATTTCCTCCTCCAACTTCCTGCTACTGTGTGTGCAATCTCAGTGTTAGTCAGAAAACCCTGAAAGTCCGGACTTCCAGCACCTCCATGATACAGTTAAAGAAACTGAGGCAGCCGGGCGCGGTGGCTCACGCCTGTAATCCCAGCACTTTGGGAGGCCGAGGCGGGCGGATCACAAGGTCAGGAGATCGAGACCACGGTGAAACCCTGTCTCTACTAAAAAAAAAAAAAAATACAAAAAATTAGCCGGGTGTGGTGGCGGGTGCCTGTAGTCCCAGCTACTCGGGAGGCTGAGGCAGGAGAATGGTGGGAACCCGGGAGGCGGAGCTTGCAGTGAGCTGAGATCCGGCCACTGCACTCCAGCCAGGGGGACAGAGCGAGACTCTGCCTCAAAAAAAAAAAAAAAAAAAAAAAAGAAACTGAGGCTGAGGAGCAGGAAGGAGTAGCCTGTGACCATGCAGCATCTTGTAGCAGAGAGGGGACCAGAACTCAAGGCGCTGGGCTTCTGTCTAGTGCTCCTCCATCATCCCCAGTGGTAGTGGTCCAGGGTGATCCTCGGGCTAGGAGAGAAGATGTATGGAAAGGCTGCCACACCTGGTGCCTGGCTCACAGGGGATCCACAGTTTGGTTTTCGGGGAAGAAAATTTGGCATCAGCCAGACCTAGGTGTCAGTCCTGGCATCTTGGCTTACTGGGTGACTTTATACATGTTACCTGCTTCCTGCTTAACCATCAGTTTGTTTGCCTGTAAGTGAGGATAATGACACCTTCTTCAAAGGTTGCTGTGAGGACTGGCCCCACGCCGTATTTGGAAAACAGTAGGCATCATGTTCTTCTGATTATATTGTTGTTCCTGTGGATTGCCGTGCTGGACAGAGCTCTCCGAGCCCAGAAGCAGAGCTTCCCTGAGGGCTCCTGGGGGCTACACCCTGGCCGGGGGCTTCCAAGTGCAGCACCTCACTTCATCCTCACCCCACTCAGCATGGGACATATTACTAGCCCATTTGACAGAGTTGCACGTGGAGGCTCAGAAGGGAAAATAACTTGCCTGAAGCCATGCTTTCATTAGCAGTGAGATGGCAGCATTTTCAGTCTTTTTCTTTCTATCTCCTCACTCTCTTTCACCCTTTATTTCCTGTCCATTGCCCTTTCTCTTTTCTGTAAAGAAGTTTGAGTGATGCCCAGCTCATTACAGGCCATGCCTGCAGGCTTCTCACACCCCTCCTTCATATAGCACATCTGCACCCACCTCAGGTTTCAGGCATTTGCTGGAAGGTGCGTGGGGGTGCAGGAAGCCACTGGGTCTGACCACGCACAGTGTGTGTGTGTGTAGTGGGAACAAGACTATGATGTGCACCAGCCTCAGCCCTGGGTATGATCTCCCTGTAATAATATGGATGACAATGTTGGTATTAGCTTCCATGGCTGAGCACTGAGCCAGCATTCATTGTCTCCTTACTGCAACATGTGGGCTCCATACTACTAGCTCCCTGCTACTGGCTCCATTTTAAACATGAAGAAATGGAGGCTGAGAGAGGTGAAGCGACTTGCCCAAAGTCACACAATTGGTAAGTGGCTACAATTTAAGCCCAAGTCTTTTGCCCCTGTGGTCTGTGCCCATAACCAGATTCTGTATACCTCTGAACTCCTCCATTTTCCTTGGGGCCTGGAGTCTTGGGACTGACACAGGTTCAAACCTGGGTTGTTCCTGGTCACATTCATCCTTCAGATTCCTGCAGTTGTCCCCTCAATCCAGAGTGACAGCGATGTATACATAGGCAGTCTAATGGGAATAATAATGCAGAGTTATTGAAGATGGAATACAAGCAGAGCACTCATTAAGGTGCCTGGCACATGGTGAACACACAGTGTATGGCAGTAGTCGTTATTATAGACATGACGTTGGCCTCCTGTGGAAATGTGGGGGTCCATGTGCTCAGGGGAAAGGGAAGCTAGAGGAAGTCAGTGCTAACAGGACACAGCATCCTGTCCCTGGTGACCTGTTAAGGCTGCAGCCAGAAGAAAAATAAAACTTAGGGGCATGGTTGTTGTCTCTGAGGGGCTACCCTGGGGCAGAGGGAACAGATGTGGTCTGTGGGGGCCTCAGAGGACAAAGCCAGTGGGGAGGAGTTCCGAGAGGGAGGCTGATTTTTAAATACCCAAAGAAGGAAAGCGTTGGCTTAAGTGGTGTTGAATCCTCCAAACTGGAGGTGAGTGAATAGAGACTGGAAGCGGGCCGGCATCGGTGTTGCAGAAGGCATTTGAATGGCTGCATGGCATGATTCCTGAGGTCTCGGACAGGAGTGTTACAAGAAGGCTGATTTTGACCCTGACTGAGCAAGTGTTTTCTGGCAGAGCTGTCTAAAGATGCATCTCACTGCTTCAGGGAATGGTAGTGAGGCTCATGTCTTGGGGAGTGTTTAGGCAGAAGCTGGATAGTCACTGGACAGGGATGTTGTTGAAGGCATTAGTATATCAGATAGCAGGCTGGATTAGATGACCCCTTAGTGAGAGGTGACATGGCACTGGAGAAAAAGAGGGGGCCTGTGTCTGATGTCTGATCCGGGCTCTGACATTTGTCAGTTGGGCAATCTTGGGCAAATGTTTTCACCTCTCTGTGTTCTGGTTTCCTCACCTGTAAAATGAACATCATAATTCCTACCCTCCTTGCTGTCTAGGATTGTAGCAAAGGGTCGGAGATACGCAAGCTGTAAAAAGGCTTTGTGAACTCTGAAGCTGCTGTGAATGACTCGTTTGACTTACTTGACCCTGTTGGGGGACAGGAAGAGTGGGTGTTGGATCATAATCCGCAAAAACACAATCCCAAACACCATAATCCTGAAAGCCGAATTCTGGAGATGGGATTAGTGGCGGTTTTGGTTGTGCACAGAGTAGTTACATTATGTTAGCTGCATCACATTAGGTGGAACTATTACCTTGCTGTTGTCTTTATTTGCCTCTGGTGGAAAATTCAGATGAGTGGTTTGGCCAAGCAATATTGCAGTTATGAAAACTTTCGTTTAAGAATGTTTCCTTGGCCTGCATTGACATTCCTTCCAGCTGATGACATTCCAGGAGCTTTTAATGAATTAAAGCCACATTTGCCTGAAGAAGCCAGTGAAGTTATTGACTGGTTTGAAAACAATTATTTGCATGGTAGGATAAGAAGACAGCCAATGGTGTTACTGTTTGATCGCCATTATCGTTTCCACCAAATTTGTGGTCCGTATATGCATGCTTGTGGAATGGATTTTGGAGTACCCAAAACAACATAGAAGCAGGGCTCAAAAGATTGGAAAATTTAATTGAAAATGCTAATGTCAGTGTATATTGCATCATAGAAAGATTTCAAAAAGAGCAGTGCCATATAGAAAATTCATGTGAGTGTATTTTCCAAGGAGAGCCATGTCCAAAAAAAAAAAAAAAAAAAAAAATCAGCTATTTGTCATGATGCAAGGCTTTAAAATATAGTTAATGATCATGAAAGTCAGCCAGTCTGTGCAATTGCCCATAATCTATCCCTATAATGCACTTTTCAATATGTCAAATTTTCTTTTTAGTTTTTAAATTTTTTTTTTTTTGGTTTTTCCACCACTGTTTAAAATTGTCAGCATTATTTTTTACAATTCACTACCCTTCATATCTCATCTTTGCATCATTTCCAATACTGGAAGTATAAATTTTGTAGAAACTTTCAGAGTTCTAATTTGTTTTATGTGGTTTTTACAAATTTGACTCCATGAAAGTACAATATTACAATGTTGGCTTGTGTGTAAGCATTGTGCACCTATGTAAAAACACTGAAACTCCCTCAATGAAGGAAAATATGTCCTTTTTGTACATCTGCACTTGTGAAAACAACATTTCTTGATATCTTGGCCCTTTGGGTGACTGCATATTTGGTGGTGACCCCCCATGGTTTTTTTTGATCTCATCAAAGACTTAGGATGTTCATCATGGTATTTCAGATGACTGCCGTTATAAGTCTGAGTGCCTACAACTACTAACTATACTGGTATGCATTTATACATTTCCATTTGCTTTATAAATATAGTTCATCTGCTCATAACTGTCATACTTACATAACTGTTATTAGTATACCTTGGTATTTATGCTTGCAAAAATATGTATATTGTTGCCCATTTTATTGTGTAAAGTGGCCTATGTGTTTTTATGTTTCTCAAATAAATCCTCTTTTAAAGATGTAAATAAATATCTATTCAAGAATTTTAAAATTATTTTTCCCAGAATTATGTTTTTGGGATTTTGATCCTTCAGGATTTCAACATTTGGGATTATGGTATTCAAGGTTGTCTCTTCCGGAATTATGATCTGCTCCTGAAAAGGGGTATGGAAAAAGATGGGTGGAAAGGAAGGAGAGAGAGGAGGAAGGAGGATGTGTCTGGCCTACAGCCGGGTGCTGGGTTGGAAAAGAAAGGAGTTTGTAGCAGATGGTCTTCCTCTCTTAGCTCTGCAGCCATAGTTAGAGTTTCTAGAAGAGAACTTTCTACAACATTGGAAATGTTCTATATTTGTGTTGTCCAATCATTAGCCAGTAGCTACACATGAGGCTATTGAGGCCTTCGTGGCTAGTGTGACTGAGGAACTATATTTTAACTTTTATTTAGTTTTTAATTTTAATTTAATTTTTTTTTTATTTTTTGAGATGGAGTCACCCAGGCTGGAGCACAGTGGCATGATCTTGGCTCACTGCAACCTCTGCCTCCTGGGTTCAAGCAATTCTGTCTCAGCTTCCCGAGTAGTTGGGACTACAGGTGCATGCCACCATGGCCTGCTAATTTTTGTATTTTTAGTAGAAACGGGTTTCCACCATATTGATCAGGCTGGTCTCGAACTTCTGACCTCAGGTGATCCATCCACCTTGGCCTCCCAAAGTGCTGGGATTACAGATGTGAGCCACCATGCCTGGCCCAATTAGTTTAAATTTAAATAGCCACATGTAGCTGGTGGGTACCATATTGGACAACTCAGCTCTAGAGGAGGTGGCAGGAGCCTCCCTTCTTTCCACTTTTCCTATCCTCCTTTCTTAGCAGAAGTTGTTGACTTATGCTGTGCTGCGCACTGTGGAGGCCACCAAGATGAACAAAACATGGTCCCAGCTCCTGAGGGCCCCCGGCTCATTCTGTGAGACAGACAGACCAGCCTGTGGATAGAAACTACAACCCAAGGGGACGCATGCAGCCCTCCAGCTGTGTGGGAGTAGAAGGAGTAAGCTACTCACTCAGTTGGGGCCACAAAGGCTATACTGTGAAGGATGAGTTAGGAGGCCTGGGTGGGAGAAAGTCTTTTTGATAAGGGAACAGTAGAGCCAAAGACTTGAAGGCAAGAAAGAGCATAGAGTGTTTGGAGAATGCAGATTGAGGTGAGGCTGGGGGAATCAAATCCCACACTCCCGTCCCTATCACCAAGGAATGGCTGGCAAGCCGACGGAGCGAAGAGCTTTAAGGGCAGTCCTAGTGAGGGTCTTGTTCACCCAACCTGCCTCACAACATTCAGGACATGTAAATGGGATGGCGCTGGGGATCCCCTCCCTCCACACCCAACTCACAGAGTCTTGTCTCCCCGCCTTTCCTGCATAGAAGGGCTCGGGGCCCTGAGATCCTCCTTTGGCAAAATCCCCAAGAATTCTCCCTCTGACAACACACCCTTCTTTTCTTCAGCCTTCTGACCGAAAACTTAGTTCTGACTCATGCCTTGGCATTCCTGGGCTGGGCTGTCTCCTGATTTTACCAGTGCTGGGCTGACAGCTGGACTGACGTCCTAACCGGTGTTCCTGCATTTAGTCCCACCTCACTTTAGTCCACCCCCCGACAGCAGTCCAGAGAATCTTTCTCAAAGTGACTAGAAGTACAAATGTCGACACCTGAAGTTTGGTTCTAGACTTCGTGTGTGGATGTCTTATGATCACCATTCTCTTGCAGAGACTAGGGGAAGAAAACTTCCTGCCTGAGAATTTGATGTGGCCTAAGTTTAAGGAAAGCTTTGGCCAGGGTAACCATTGGATGTAGTGCAGTGCACATTATGGGCTACCTGCCAGTTCTCTTTTCCTTTTATTCTCTCCTAACAGAACTCTAGTGTAATTGAGGTAACCCCATCATACACTTCTAGACACAGCCAGCTGCCCCCGGGGGACTCTGGCCCCACCCCTAACTTCAGAGGAGTGCTTGATTGGTCTAAGGAAAATCTCATTTCGCTTGCCAGTGTCTCTGTCTCAACTCACTGATTGAAGAAAGCCATGAGATCCGATTTTGGCCAATGAAACACAGGAAATACCTGCTGAGGACTTTGGGGAAGATTTCCTTGCCTTACTCTTGAGAGGCAGACTTAGTAAGAAATGGTTCCTCTGTTTCCTCAGATTGACATCATGTGGAAGATTCCATATGGATGTGATATTCGAAATTGATGTGTCCTTGTTTCTAGGCAGAGTAAGGAGCTTGGAAGAATCTGAAGACACCACTGAAGCCCTGAATCAACCTACCCTGAAGCCCATCCCAACTCCACACTTTCTGTTTTGTGACATAATACATTTCTGTTATTTGAGGCTGAATGTTTCTTAACCAATGAGGTACAGTGGTTGGGACTCTTTCCATTTTAAGTGATAGCAACACAATTCCAACTGGCATGAGCAAAAAGGGGTACATATAAGATGGATATCCATGTGGGCGGGAGAATCTGTGCAGATTATGTGCATTTGTAAAAATGTCTTTCTTCTGGTAGTTTAGAGTCTACACCGGCTTTGAGAATTATTCTTTAGCTTTGAAAGTATGTGTGTGTTCCAAATATTACCATTTGGGAGGTGGTGGGAAGAACCAGTGGCATTTTTGTTTCATTTTGGTGAAGACACATAGAAGAGGACTGTCTTTTGAGCACCCAAGTTCACCTCATGTTGTTCTGCTGAGGCCCTGCATGACTATTCTAGACTTGGTCTTTGGGAAATTCCTGCTGAGTGTATTGTGTGCGATGGATTTCTCTGACTTTGAGTTAGTCTCATTCCTGTGAGGGCTCACCTGGTGAGGGACAGGCAAAGGGATTTTTCTCACAGAGAAGGAAAAGCAAAGTGGTCTTCAAGACAAGAAACATGAGAAAATCACTCATGGAGGGTTTATATTTCTTTGTTTTTGTCCCTTGGAAGAGTTATATTTGGAATCCAGTTTTATGGCTGGAATTTTCTGATGTTCTCTGATCTTCAGTGGAGGCTGATAGACCTATACGGCCTGGCAGGTGGGTTGTGGGGTGTTGAGTATGGGCCGGGGGCAGGGACTGGGCTTTTCAACAGCTCCTTAATGGTGAGGCCCTGCAGTGCTGATTATATCATACAGTCGATGACCAGAGCAAAGCAAATGGAAACCCAATGTGGAGCTGGGAGTGGTGGGAAACTGGGACCCTTGGAAATCCATTCCTCAGCCTTGAATGGGCCTCCAAATATCTCCCGTTTGGGCCTCAATGCCAAGTTAGGGTGGAACTTTATGAGAGTGGCCCAAGATCTAGGAAGATACACTCCCCACTCAGTGACTCCCCTGCCCTCTTGGGTCCTTCCTAAGCCATTCCCTGGGGATGGGGCCCCACTTCCCCTGTGAGGTCTGAGCTGGGGCCCGAGGTGCTTGCAGACGGGGGTGTCTGTCCTCTGCAAGGAGCAGCAAAGCCTATTACCTCCTCCCGTGTGTTGGGAGGCTTAGGGACTTAGTGCAGCTGTTGAGAAATAAAGCTATTTAAGTGGTGAGCTTTATATTTTGATCCACAAGCCTATGTGTTTCCAAAATTCCCCTGTAGACATCATCAAGCAAAGCCTGGCAGATTTTGTTGTCGCTTTTTTCTTTCCTCCAAAAGCCTGCTAAAATTGCTTGGTTAGCTGTGATAAGAAAAGCCATTTTCTTCTGTGTTGCTGTGTTCTGTTCTCCTCTCTCCACTGAAGCCACCAGCTTGGAAACTGTCTGGGTGCAAGGGGAAGGGACTGCCTCTTAATTTCCCTGCCTTAGCCTGGCATTCAGGGCTCTTTTACAAGAACGGACCCTAATTGGCCTTCGCAGACTTAGCTCCAGCTACTCCTCGGCGTATACTCTTTTTTAAAAAAATGAAACAGTGGCAACTCTACTTTTAAAATCCAGGGACCCATAATTACCTCCTCTTTTCCCTCTCTGTTTTATTCCCTCTGCCTAAAATGCCCTTTGTTCCCTTCCCTATCCCAACTTCACCTCTACATGCCCAAAGTCTACCTAGTTTTAAAGTGCAGGGCAAATGCCGCCTATAGCACAAAACCTTGCCACAGCCTTGGTTAGAAGTCACCAGAGAAACCGATGAGAGGAGATCATAATCCCCGCCTCACAGTGTTGCTGAGCAGAGTAGACACAGTAGGGAAAGTGCCTGGCACATGGTGGTAGCTTACTAACAGGGAGCTTCCCTTTTTCCCTTCTTTGGAGAGTGGTTTGCCCAATAACATACTTGGCCATAACCCATTGGAGCTCCCTCCACATTCTGCCTCTAAGGATCATGGGCCAGTATGCCTCAGGCTAGCCGGGGATGCTTGCCTTTCTCTCCTTCTTGTGTGGTTCAAAGTCTCACACACTGGCCATTCTGCCCCTGAGTGCTCACCGTTACTTTCCTTTGCCCCTCCCCTTTTCTGGGCTCTTGATAGAAATAAAGTGGCTGGTCCACCAGCTGTTCAAGTTCTGGGTGATCTCATCCAGCTTGGGAAGGGGATGAAGGTCTGAGAAGGCTTCTTGGAGGACCTTGATGGTGAAGCTCTATCAACTGGAGTGAACATTATTAAGCAAAGACAAGGAAAGCTTGAGGTCTGTCTGGGAAGGGGCAGGGCACTGAATGTGGCTGGGGTATTAAGTATGTGATGGAAAATGGCGAGAGATGAGGCTGGGAGGTTAGGGTGGTGCCGGATCATGAGGGAACTGGAGATCTGACTTTGCCCTGAAACAAAGGGATACCCGAAGGTCTTGGTGCAAGGGAATGATGGTGTCCAAGGTATGTTCTGGAAGAGCACTCTGAGGTAGCTTGGAGGATGGGCTGGGGGAGGTGAGACTCGATGCAGGAGATCTAGGCAATAGTAAAGAGCCAGGGAAGAAGGGCCTAGAAAATATAGATTTTAGAACGCAGGATGGACAGGGGCCTCCACCCCAAGGGCCTGGACTCCCCTTTGGGCCTCTCAGCTTCCCAGACTCACACAGGTGGGAAACAGGAAGGTGGGCTCTCTCTGTCCCTCTCTATTCTGGTCCCACCTTGGCCCCCAGTTACAGCCTTGGTAGCTCCATTGCTGGTATCATTAACCTCTTCTGTGCTGAACTCAACTTTCCCACTTCAAACTAATCTCGTCTGAATGACTGCAATAGCCTCCTAACTGCTCTCTCTGCCTCCATTCTTACCCCAACCCTCTCATACCCACCCAGCAGCCAGGCGGGTCCTGTGAAAGAAGAAGTTAAATCACGCCACCTCTTTGATCAAAATTCCCCAGTGTCAATTCATCTTACCCTGAGGAAAAGCCAAGTCCCCACTGTGCCCTCTAGGCACCACCTACCTGACCTCTGACCTCTCTTCCCTCCCTGCCCACTACCTGTCTGAGGTCACCCACTCCTGCTCCCTCACCCCAACCCCGCACAGAGCCTCCATCCTCCTGCCTCGGGGCCTTGCGCCTGATGTTCCTTCTGCCTGAAACACTCTTCCCTGTGGGTGCCTTTGGCTCCTTCCTCCCCACCTTCATGTCCTGCGCAGATGGCACCTTCTCCAAGAAGCCCTCTTCGAGCATCCTGTCAGTCATAGCCACCTGGCCCTGCTCGCCCTCGGGAGCCTTCCTTCCTTTATTCTTTCCCTACACCTGTCACCTTCTGATATAATGCGTAATTGTCTCATTTGTTATGTTTGTTTTCTGTCTCTCCACTAGAAAGTAACAGAATTATGTCTGTTTTCTGAGGTCTCCCCCAGTGCCCAGAACATAGTAGGCATTCGGTAAACATCTGTAGAATGAATGAATGAGGAATGAATGAATGATTCCTGACTGCCCTCAAGTCCAAACACCACTGAGAGCTCTCCCAAGGGCTGCACTGTCCTGGCCCAGTCCCTCCTTGTCCTATCCACAGCTCTACACTGACCTCAGCTCCTCTGGTCACTGTCAGCTTCCCTGGCCCCTGCCCCTCCTCACTCCTCAGCTGCTGACTGAACAGTCAGAGCGGGGATGAGGAAGCCATGAGGATGTAAAAGGAAGGGTATGCAAACCCTATGGGATCTGCTCTCAAGGACCCCCGGGAGAGAGTCCAAACTCCTTGACATGTGTCACAGGGCTCCTGCCTCCGTCTGCTGCCAGTCCGTGTACCACTCCTCCCTGCACCACTTCTCCCTGCAGCCTGTGCTCCTGGTGTCTTTCTGTTCCTCAAATGGCGCATCTATTGTGTTGTGTTCCTCGAGCCCTTTGGACTCCAGACTCCATGCTGTTCCCTCCTCCCTGACTTCTTGTCTGGCCAACTCCTAGCCAGCTTTCAGATTTCATCTAAATATCACTGTCTCTGGAAGACCTTCTCAATTCCTAGATAAAGTTCACACTCCCATGGGGCCCTGTCTCTCCCCTTGGGTTAAAGGCGTTATGCCTATAATTATTCTTCCTTGCTTGTTCTCCCCACTGAGCTGTGAGTCCAGGAGGGAAGGCTTCAAGCCTGCTTACGTCTGTATGCTTAGAGCCTGGTACAAAGCTTGGTAGAGAGAAAGGGTTCAAGAAGTCATTGCTGAATGAAAGAGTGAAGAGGATTTACCAGGGGCCATCCAAAAAGAAAGGAGAGGGAGGGGGAGAGAGAGAGAAAGAAATAAGGAAGAAAGTCCAGAAAGAACATAGGCTCTGGAATCCAAATGTTCTGGTTCCAATCCCAGCTCTGTCACTTACAAGCTGTGTGACCATGGATAAGTCACCTCCCCTCTCTGAGCCTCAATTTCTCATCTCTAAAATATAGAAAATAATATAGCTGTACCAGGAGTGTTGGAAGAATGACATGCAACACTGGTCAGATGCTTGGTATCTGGGAAGATGCTGAATAAATGGTGTCTGTGTTACTGATGACACTATGAAACACTAGCAATCATCTCTCCCTATTCAGCTTTGACTCCAAAGTATGTCCAGACCGATTGTCTTATTTTCTTCTTAGAGCAGCTCTTTGAGACAGAAGGGTAAGGGTGGAAACGGAGAGTAAAGAGATTAAGCAACTTGACCAAGATCACCTAGCATTGTTGGGCTAAGCTGATTCTGGACCAGGCAGCAGGAATCTGGTGTTCCTCTTCCAGGGCTCTGGCATGCTCTGCTTTGCATTTTGGCTATGTGAGCCCAAATCTTACTAGATTCTGAAGGGCAAACGTAGTGCCTGATTCACTACAGAATCCCCAGTTCCCAGTGCAGTCTGACAGAGGGCAAGTCCATGGGGAATGGTTGTCAAGTTGAGTAAGTAAGTACAAAGTACAGGGGTTTATTCACAACTCTCAGCTCACGTAACTCCCTCTGGCTGCTCAGATCAGAGTACAACCCCATGACTATTTCCCACTGGCCCCTTTTCATAGGGCCAGAGGCAGGCTCCAGAGAGGCAGAGGGTGCCCTATGAGGGAGCAGCCATGGGTGTCATTGGAGCATGTCCCTGGCTCCACTGAGAGACATGTCAAGTGTGCCCTGGAGCCCTGGCCCCTCTTAGCAGCTCCAGCCATCTGCCCTTCTTAGCAGCCCCAGCCATCTCTGCTTCCCAGCCCCTGCTTGGATGTCCACTCACCTGTGACAGTCGGGTCAGGAGCAGGGCTGGGGAGGGCACTGTGTGAATCCAAGCACCCTGGGGTCCCCATGCTTGGCTCCAGCCAGGGGATCTGGGACTAGAATGCCATCTCTGAGCCTCTCGGGCAGCAGCAGGGCAGCCGGGCCTAGACTTCTGGGAGACATTCCAGCTTCAGCTCCCCCAGGCAGGCAGAACGCTGGGCTTGGAAACTCTTCTCCTAGTCACTCTCTAGGGGAATTTAATTTACAAGGACTCTGAGGACTGGAAGTATTTCTTATTTTGTCAGTTCCAAGTACTCCCTGCCTCAGATCCTTTTGAATCTAAGGCACACAGCAGAATGAGAAAAGCTTGATGGAAAGAGTGAGAGAACTCATATTTTTGCCCCAACTCGGTTCCCATTGTGCTATGCCCCTGGCAAGGTGCTTCTCTTCTTCTGAGGCTGAGAGAAATATTACTCGGAGGCTAGCTCAATGATGCTACCTTTTTTTTTCCCCCAGTCAAAGATAAACAGACAGCTCATTAGAATGTAAAGACCACTGGATTCTGAATTGGGAGACTTCTGTGACCCTTGGCAGTTGCCTAACCTCACAGACTCAGTTTCCCCATCCATAAAAATGGCGATAACTATTTTCCTAACTACCTCTCAGGCTTCTGGGAGCTCTGGGGATTTTATAAATGTCCAAGTGCCCAGTGAGAGTGCTTGCTAAGAGTATGAGGAGGTGACAATGATCCAAACCTTAACTATCTACACTGAAAATCAAGTCACCTGATATTTCTTAAGCACCTGCCATGTTCACAGCACATCACTGAATGCCGAGACATGCAAATATATGTCCAAGAAGTCAGAACTTTAGGTTGCTGCACATTTTGCTTTCTACAAATCTCAACTACAATGATTTTTAGATGTCATTGCTGTAACAACCTAGGAGGCCTCAAGCTGGAACACATTTCCAGAGGGCTCAGGTAAGTCAAGGAATGTATCAGGAGACTGAAACAAGGAAGAGGGCAGAGATCAGCCATCCCTGAGGTCCTACTGTGTGCCAGGTGCTGTGTACATGTGATCTCCTTCAACCTCCAAGGCAACTCCCAAATGACAGGCAGTGGCAGCCCATTCCACAGATGAGGAAACTGAGGCTCAGCAAGGTGATAAAGGGAGATGGGTTCAGACCTTGTAGTCTGATCCCCAGGTCTGACGCCTTGGTGGATTCATTTACTCATTCATCCCTCCTTTCCTTTATTGCACAGGTATTTGTCACACTCACATCCGAGTGGAGGGATTTGGTTTCTCTGCCTGAGCCTCATTTTTTGCTTCCTCCTCACTGGGCTCTTCCAGCTGACTTGGTTTTTCCCCTCTCACAAGGAGATACGTCAAAAGAGATCAAACTGGGCGTAGACTCGGTGAGACTGGCTGACATCAGGAAGTGAGAGTGGATGCTTGTTTGCTGGAGCCTGGCAAGGAAAAGGGGGGGTCAAGGGCGGACTTCCACCCCACCTTCAATAATATCACTTTACACTTCTCAAGATCCTGTCACCTTAATTAGGAAATTTATAAGGCTGAGTGATGTTTCTATTTAGAAGTGGGAAGATTTTTGTGGTGAGGAGAGCTCACAGTATTGGTGTGGCAGAGTCCTTGCCCATAAAGGGGCAGGGTATATAATGGGAAATGTACCAGACCTGGAGCCAGGAGACCTGGGTTAGTCCCAGTTTAAAAACGTACTGACCGTGTGACCTTGGACAAGTCACTTTGTCTCTCTGAACCTCAGTGATTGTATCTGTAGAGGCAGTAATGTGTGTCATTATACAATTTCACGTGTAAAGACTCAGGTTATTTGGCATAGAGAAAGTGCTCCATAAATGTGACCTGTTATCTGTAACAGGGGATGAAAGTTCCAAATGACTGACATCACGTGAAGAAACCTCTCTGTAAAAGGCACAGTCCTCTTGCTTATAAATGGAAAGATATAATTATAATTTTTATTATCTAAGCCTCAACTCTACCTTGAGATCAAAAGACTAAAATAATATCTGGATTGGCAGCAACTTTTGTATAGAGAATCACCCATTCATATTCCGTCCATGCTGTAAGGACCTATAGAGATCATACAGCCCCAGGTTATAAATTCTAATGAGAATGATGATGATGGTAATAATAATATCAATGAACATTCATTGAGCACTTACCTATGCCAGGCACTGAAACTAGGTATCATATATACATTTTCTCATTTGATTGCCATATCATCCCTGCAAAGTGGGCATTAATACGATTCTCATTTTCAGATGAAGACACTGAGGCACAGAGAAAATAAGCATTTTGCTTTATCACTCTCAACAAGAAACAGAATGCACCCAGATGGTTCAAATAGAGACTTCAATGAAAAGATCACTTACAGAGGAATAACAAAGTTAAGAGAGGAAACAAGAGATGACCCAGAGGCTAGCCCAGTGGGAAGAAGCAAAGGGAGGCATGGAGTTACCAGCACCCAGTGAGGTTGGGGACTGTTAGGGAGGGTTTCCCAGCAGAAGCCATGGTTTTGGGACCTGCAGCTCCTTCCAGAAAGTAGGTACTCAGGTGTGGAGGAGTGCAGTGGGAGTAGAGAGTGGTCCCTTTCTCCTCTCACCCTCTGATCTCTTGCCAATGCCTTCTGCAGCCAAGCCCACCTGGAAGCTAGCCAGCAAGGGAGCCTGGGAGATGCAGTCTACAGGTTCAGTCTCTCAGGACACAGAGCAGGACAGAAAAGGGTGGAGGTAAGATTGGGGGCTAGGAAGTGGTGCAAATGAAAAACAATCAGCACATTTGCCTGGAGACACTCAGCTAATAAGATGCAAACATGGTGTAAGTCCTTACCAGGACTTGGCAGGTCACATAAGAAGGACAGGAGGGGATTGTAGTGCATGTGCCTCAATCCCTTGTACCCCATCCAAAGAGAGCTACTGCTATTCAATTCCCACCAATTATTGCCAGCTGAGAAGATAGAGCCAGCATCACCAAATCTTTGCATTCTTCAAGAGAATCTGAAAATCTGGATTTCAAAGTAATGCCTCTCATTCTTGAATGTTGGCAATAGTTCCAGCCAAAAAATCATACTGGTAAGTGGGTAAATAGACTGTGGTACATCCATACAATGGAATATTATTCAGCACCAAAAAGAAGTGAACTGTCAAGCCACAAAAACATATGGGGCAATCTTAAATGAATATTGCTAAGTGAAAGAAGCCAATCTGACAAGGCTACATACTGTATGATTGCATATCATTTTTGACATTCTGGAAATGGCAAAACTATAGAGACAGTAAAAAAAGATCAGTGGTTCCCAGGGGTTTGGGAGGAAGTGAGAGGTATGAATAGGAGAAGCACAGCAGATTTTTGGGGCAGTGAAATTATTCTGCATGCTACTGTAATAGTGAATACATGACCTCATGCATCTATCGTAACCTGTAGATCTGCACAGCACAAAGAATGAACCCTAATATGAATCATGGGCATGAGGTTAATAATAATGTATTGATGTTGGTTCATCAGTTATAATACTTGCACCATATTAATGCAAGATGTTAATAACAAAGGGTTAAACTGTTAAGGTGGGAGTGGGAAGAGTAACATATGGAACCTCTCAATACTTTCTGCCCATTTGTTTTGTAGGCCTAAAGCTGCTCTAAAATAGAAAGTGTTTTAATTTTTTAAAAAACATACTGAAAATGCTCTGTGGGCTGAATGGAACACATACCTGCTGGATCTGGCTACCACTTTGTGACGTATGATCTAATCCAACTCCCTCATTTTACAGATAGGGAAGCTGGGAACCAGAAAAGGAATGGATCCTGACAGTCTTCAACACAGAGTGAGAGCAAAGCTTCCCATCCCAGGGTGTGGGGGTCTTCCAAATGAAGGGGAAGACTCCCAAGAAGGCTACTACTTGAGGCAGCTGAGGGAAAAGGCCATTTGTGAGCTTTGGCTCTGGACAGGCTGATTGGGCTGAAATGCTCCAGTGAGTAGTGAAAACCACCGAGAGCTCAGATGCTCTTAATGTCTGTGTTTATTTAGTCAGAGACCAGCCTCCCTCCCAGCTTGGATCAGACTCACTGAGTTGGATGCAGAAAGGAGTGGATGTTTGTGTCCCTTGTATGTGCCTTAGAGCAGGACAAGACTCAAAGGGCAGAAACTGCCATGTGCAAGGCCCAAACCTGGAGCTCAGTGACAGTGATGTAATGATATTGGGCATTTGAGGGGTGCTAGGCAATTCTTCTGAGCCCCTTTATATCTCCTATAATTCATCCCCACCATCAGGGCTATGAATGAGGCAGAGCAGAGTTTATTATTCTCATTTTATAGGTGAGTAAACTGAAATAAAAGAGAAGTTAAGTGTGTGCCTTATATCTACACAGCCAGTGAGTAGCAGACCTGGGGTGTAAATCTAAGCCTTGTTTTAAATATTAAAAATTATATGTAGTTAAAGACAAAACAAGCCATTTATAAACACTATGCTGTAGTTGGTAGATGTATATCTCATAGGAGCACAGGTTAGCATTCTGAAGCTACTTTATATGTATGTAAGTGTTCAACAAATAAGTAAATAAATTATAGATAATGGGAGCCAGGTTTCTCATTGTCAAAGAAAAAGTCACAATTGATAACAGGGGAAAGACTAGTATGAACTTTACAGGGCTAGTGTCAGTATGAATTCATGTTTATTTTAATATATACACAAGTTCAATAAATAAATAAATAAATGATAGATAATGGGAACCAGGTTTCTCATTGTCAAAGAAAGTCACAACTGATAACGGGAAAGACTAAAGTGAACCCTACAGGGCTAGTGTCAGTATAAATTCATGTTTATTTTAATATGTATACAAATAGATTCAGAAATAAGTATAGATACACATATATTAGTAGGTTAGTATATGTATATATTTATTTATATTTCCTTGCTCTGTCTGCTGAGAAGGCCTAGAAGCAGTGACACCCCAGTAGCAATGGGCACTCTCAACCCACAAATCTTGGTTCCTAAATACCATTCTCCAATAAAAGGAACAAAGGCCCCTTGGAGAAATGGGTAGTTCTAGAGCTGAGTCAAGGAAAATAAATACAAGATGGTCCTAAATCCTAAAGGAGTGCCAGCAAGTAAGAAAGTATATTTAAAAAATAAAGATAGGGCATGTCAAAAGGACATAAAAGTCAACCTCAAAGAGCTCCCAATGGCTAAAGTTGAGCAACAAGGTTAATAAATGTGGTACTGCATTATAACCTAAAGAATAAAATAAATATCCATGAGTCCATATTGATATAAATAAAAATGGATTGAATAAATAAATAAACAGGGAAGAAGAGACAAATCTTCCTTATAGAAGAATTTCAAATAGTAAATATAGAAGAAACTAAGAAAACAGAATATCACCATTAGAACACTATAACAGTAATTGCAATATCCACTATGATAAAATTGGTGGACAAAATTTTAAGAAGAAACTGAATATTTATGTAGCCTCCGAGGACCTCCTCCTAAATATTTGTTGATCACTGTGAGGTAGGAGGCGGAACTCAACTCGAGGTGGGGCTTGGTTGGACACTGGATCAAATTGAGGACTACTTAAAACAGGGATAGGGTAGAAGCAGCTTTCCATAAGACATGCCCACCAGCATGCCATGTCAGTTTACCATTGCCGTGGCAACACCCAGGAGTTACTGCCCCTTTCCATGGCCATGACCTGATGACCCAAAAGTTAGTGCCCTTTTCCTAGAAATTTCTGCATAAAGTGCTCCTTACTCTATATGTAATTAAAAGTAGGTTATAAATATGACTGCCCTGAGCTGCTACTCTCAGCACACTGCCTATGGGGTAGCCCTGCTCTGCAGGAGCAGTCACGCAGCTGTAACACCACCGGAGCTGTAACACACTGCTGCTTCAGAAAAGCTGTTTTCTTCTACCCTATCACTGACTTGCCCTTGAATTCTTTCCTGGGTGAAGCCAAGAACCCTCTTGGGCTAAGCCCTACTTTAGGGCTTACCTATCCTGCATCAACTGTGATAGTTTTAACATATGTCCACAAACCCTGATATTCCTCCCTCCAGGAGGTGGAGCTTAACTCCTTACTTCTTAAACTGTGTGTAGTGTAGGCTGAACTCAGTGATTCTCTTTTCTGAGTAGACTATGGAGAAAGGGAAAAAACAGTACTTTACTGTGGAGATACCTGGAAGACACCACCTTAACCACGTGATCAAATTTGACATCACCAGTGATAACAGTATTAATATCATACCACTGCTATGATGCAATAAGAATGGAACTTTATCTCTGTGATATTCTTTCCCAAAATTCATTAGCTCTGTCAAGTCATGAGAAAACATCAGGCAAAACCAGATTGAGGTCATTCTGCTAAATACCTGAGTAGTATTCTTCAAAAATGTCGAGGTCATGAAAAAAGGGAAGACTGAGAAACTGTCACAGATTGCAGAAGAGTAAAGTGACATGACAGCTAAATGTAATGTGGTACCCTGTGTTGAATTTTGGATTAAAAAAGAACATTAGTAGAAAAATTAGTGAAATCTGAGTAAAGTCTGTAATCTCATTACTAGTATTGTACCAATGTTAATTTCTTAGTTTTGAAAATTGTTCTGTGGTTATATAAGATGTTAACCTCAGGGAAAGCTGGATGAAGAATATATGAGAATTCTCTGTTGTATCTTTCGCAGCTCTTCTGCAATTTGAAAAGGTTTTTGAAATGAAAACAAAGAAAATAAATTACATTTTCTACACAGACAGTTAGCCACTATCGAAGAAATATCGGAGCCAATGAGAATTTGCCCCTACTTTGTAGTTCTAATACATCAAACTGTCAAAAGGAGGCCTTCAGTTCTCAGATCTAGTTGACATCTCTCCATGTTGATCTATCAATCAGGAGGGTGGAGTGGGATATTTGTTGCAATGCCCCCTGCACAGAGGAGGGAGCTGAGACACAGATCATAGCACCCCATCATCTCATTGTACAGATGGGGAGACTTAGGCCCAGAGAGGGAAGATTTGCCCTTGGTTATGTAGCAGATAAAGGGGCCAATCCAGGGCTAGAACTCCTGCATCCCCATCCTTAAAACTATCTTGGCTGCTGTTTCAGGGCAGCTACAGACAAAGCTTAAATTTGAACTATGCAGGAAGGCAAAGTAGAGTAGTTTTCATCTTGCCCCCACCCCCTTCTCACCTTTGAGTTAAGCAATAAAGCTGAAAAGATCCTTCAACAAACAAATCCCTCCTCATTATAGAATCCACAGGCACATCGGCTCTTAGGAAACCTGAAAGGCAAGCTCCTCAGGAGGGAGGGCTGTTCATACACGCCTGTCCAGGTGCCCTCTTCCCTGCTCACTCTCAAGAAGACAGAATGTCTGTTTCAGGAGCAGCAGTGCGGTGGACATTCAGGATCCCAGACCCCTGTGATGGAATAGGCTAGGGGTTGTGGGAGCAGTGGGATTCCAAGAGCCAGCTTCCAGGAAGGCACACTGGCCAAGGCATAATCTATACTTCCCTGTTCCAAAGTTGGATTCCTCCTGGATGTTAGAAAATGCTCCACAGTACTCCCGTTGATGGGAAAAGGCATTTGTGGAATCAGGCCCATGTGGTGATCAGATAAAGATTGTTCCCAGGCCAATGGATGAATCCAGAAAAAGATGAGCCCTTTTCCCTTCAAAAGAAAAGTGCAGCTCCATTGTCCCTTTTAAACTATGAGAAAACTGGATTAGTAGGATATAGTTTTGCTCATGAAATTGGGGCCAAGAATTCTGGGCAAGGTTTGGCTGTGCCAAGAGGTGGAATTGCCTTAGAGAAGGAAAATGCAGAGAAAAGATCCCACTTAGGCGTCTTATTTGAGGGATATAGAATAGTTTCTCCATTTGCATAAATAAAATATTAAAGCTTTTTGTTCAGGAAACCTATATCTCAGAGGAAAGGAATGTAATCATTCCAGTAATTAACAATTCCCCCAAGAAGTGTGGTTTGCATCATACACGATCTTCTCATTTTGATCCTCTTGGTTCCCAGAAAATGCAATGTTCTTTCTCCAGGGCCCCATGGAGGAGAGATGGCATTGACAAGAAGACTTTGCATACCTATGATGTCAGAGTCCAAAGTTTCAACTCTTGGCTGATCAGCTTTTAAGATCAGAAAACACAACATGGTGTAGGAAAAGATTCTGGGCATTACTGTACATCAACCTGGGCTTAAATCCTCATCCTACTTGGTAGCTACATGGCTGAACTTTGAAGAATTGGTTAGCCTCTCTGACCCTTTGGTTTCTCCTCTTTAAGTACGATAATAACTCCTACTTGGTATCACACACGGTACTGTTGGGATAGCCGCCATCAAGTTCCATCATACAGTGGGTGCTCACAAGGTATTCTTGCTGAATATCTGTTGAATATCTTCTCTCTAATTTGCTTGTAAGGAGTCTTGTTTTGCAGGAATATGTGTTGATTAAGAATTTCTTTTAATTTCCCTCAGATAAATAAGAACTTCTTTCTCTCTGCTTTCTTTTTACAACTGCTGTATGGAGCTATGGAAAGATTTCTTTTAATGACAGCTTTTAAGAAGTTCAGCAGATTAGCACTTTCGACTCTGATTAAGCTAATCACAGTGCAGTTCACTTTACCGCTATTTTGTAGCCATTACCACCATTTTAATTGGCTAATTGTGAAATAAATTATTTAATGATTATCTGTTTTACCAGAATGTAAGCTTTACGAAGGCATGAACAGTAGGGACAGTATCTGTCATGTTTACTGCCATATCCCTCACACCAGGCATGTGTATGTGTGTGTACATACGCATGTATATTAAGCACAATATAAGTGTTGCTGTTACTTTTTGGTAGCAAATATTTATCCTTTGAGGGTGCAATCATTTTTGGAAGTAGCCAAAAGGTAATCTCAGCCCTGTAAATGATCAAGCTGAGAAACAGGGTTTTTGGTAAAAATCAAATATTTCTTGTATTCATTCCCTTCTTTTTTTTTGAAACAGAATCTTGCTCTGTTTCCCAGGCTGCAATGCAGTGATGTGATTGCTCACTGTAACCTCAAACTCCTGGGCTCAAGTGATCCTCCTGCCTCAGACTCCCAAGTAGCTGGAACTGCAGGCATGCACCACCACGTCCAGTTAATTAATTAATTTTTTTTTTTTTTTTTTTTTAGAGATGGGATCACACTATGTTGCTCAGGCTATGTAGAACTCCTGACTTCAAATGATTTTCCTGCCTCAGCCTCCCAAAGTGCTGGGATTATAGGTCTGAGCCGCCAGGCCCTGCCTTCCTTCACTTATCAATATTTCTTTAGTCCTAAATGCTGGGAGCTGGGAAGTCAGGCATGAACCTTGCTCTCAAAGTGCCTCTGGCTAGGCTGAGGAGACAGACACACATATCAACAACTGCAGGAAAGATGAGACAGCCTTGGAGCTGGAGGCAGGGGGCAGGACACTTGGATTCTAGTTCCAGCTGTGCTTTGAACTTGCTTTGTGGCCTTGAACAAGTCCTTCTCCTCTCTGGGCCTGTGTGTTGGGGGAATTAGGCTTGGTGTGAAACATCTGGCTTTGTGGTCCTGGGATCTTGAGATTATTTTCAGTAAGACGGTGCTCCTTCCAGCAGTTTCCATCTCTTGAAGCCTGTGCGGCCTCTACAGGAAGGTGTGTGAATTCCATCTACTGAGAGCTTTCCAAAATGCCAGCCCCACCAGCCTGCCTGGAGTGAAAAGGCCATTCTTGGCCATGGTTCCTCCCCTCCTTGGCTGTGCAACCTGAGAACACCTGCTACTCTCTGGGTCTCAGAACCTCATATGTACAACAAAGAGGCTCTGCACAGAGGTCTCCAAGCTTTCTTCATGGCCTCCATCCTGTGCTCTCAGGTTGTCAAGACAAGAGCTGATCTTTTTCAGGGCAGCACTTCAAAAACTGTGTTCAGTGAAACATTTGTATTCTGTGAGACAGGAATAGGATTCAGCAAACAAAAAGTAGTGGTGGGGGGGGAGTTGTTCTAGCCTCAAATAAGTGTGAAAGATGCTTAAACTTTTTAATTTTTTTTATTTTTATTTTTAACAGAGTCTCGCTCTGTCGTCCAGGCTGAAGTGCGGTGGAGTGATCTCATCTCACTGCAACCTCCGTCTCCCAGGTTCAAGCGATTCTCCTGCCTCAGCTTCCCAGGCAGCTGGGATTGCAGGTACCTGCCACCACGCCCAGCTATTTTTTGTATTTTTAGTAGAGACGGGGTTTCACCATATTGGCCAGGCTGGTCTCAAACTCCTGACCTCATGATCCACCTGCCTTGGTCTCCCAAAGTGCTGGGATTACAGGCATGAGCCACCGCACCTGTCCAGTGCTTAAATTTAAACAAGAATCCTCAGGATGTTCAGCATGCTAATGCCATCTTGAATTTCCTCGAGGGACAATGCAGTAGACAGAAAGGTAGACTTGCAAAGTGGCAAAATGCATAAGATGAGTTTGGAATCCTGTTGCACTACTGCCTAGCTGTGCAACCATGGGGAAGTTCATTAGCTTCCGTGAGCTGCAGTTTCCTCACAGTTCATAGAAAAATATGGACCCTGCCTTTTAGGGATATTGTTAGGATGAAAGACAACATTGCATGTAAGACGCTCTGGGCATTGTTATTATGTATTGCCCATGGGGTTTTTTTGTGGGAGGAATAGCTATAAGCATCTCTCAGGATTGTAGTATTCCACAAACACAGTTTGGGAAGGGCTGAGCCTTCTGTGTGTTCCAAACACTTTGCTGTTTTTTCACTCTGACATTGCAAGACTTCTGTGAACATCTGTTCTGCCTCTTCATCCAGTTGAATTGATTGTGAAGTCCCAGGATGCAATGGGGACAGAGTTTGGGCACCAAATACAGGGTTCTTAAAACTCAGGTGAGCCCAGGTCCTTAAAGCTCAGGTGGATAAGCAGGTGTGGCTCAACAGGGGTATCTGAGAAGGAGTTTAAAGGATGAGGCTGGAGAGATGGCCTTGGGGTGGTCGTTATGCCAGGAAGAAGAATTTGGGCTCTACCCTGGGGCAACAGAGACTGTGCTGGATGTGCCTGGAAGCCCTGCCTTCTGCTCCACTTTGTCACAGATTCTCTGACCTGGGCATCCAGGGCTGGTCCGAGTGGGTGGCAGCTAGACCAGGAGGCATGAGTGAGAGGCTGGCTTCCCTCTCAGCATGGAGCCTGGGGCATGTCACTCACCCTTCTTTGTCTTAGCCTCCACATCCATAAAACGAGAGGCATCATGACTCCTGGGCAGCCTGATCCACAGGGCTGCAGTGAGGGTTCAGGGAGATAAAGTATTTCAACGAGCACATTAAGTTGAGATCCTACTATGTGCCATGCCTTGTGTTTAGGCCTGGGGGAGGCTGAGATGAAAAACACATGATCCTTGCCCTTGAAGGCTCACAAGCTGCTGAGTGTGGTACACTGAAATAAGTGCTAAGATAAAGATAAGCCTGTGAGAGCGCCCTTCACCCAATGTGGGGAGTGGAAAGGCTGATGAGGGGAAGGAGACATTCAGGAATCTTCCGTGGAGGAGGTGACGTCTCTGTTGAGTTCTGAGATACCCTGGTGGTTAGTGGACGAAGAAGGAAGAAATAAGTTTCCAGGCAGAGGAAACAGCATGAGCAAAGTCATAGAAAAATGAAATGTCACAGTACATCTGTGCAAATGAGTAGCAAGCAGTATTATTAGGACATTAAATATGAGGTATGGAAGAAGATGTAAGGGACACGGCTGGTGGCGACAATGCTTGCATTTAGACAGACGACACAGCCAAAAGCTAAGGAAGTGAAGCTCTAACTGGACAACTCCAGGAATTAGCTTGTATAAAGCTTTTTTGTTTTCCCTGAAATTGCACCATGGTCTCTTTGCTATCCATGATAGGTTACCTTGGTGGTGTTGGGCAGACTACAGGCCTTGAGTGCCAGGCTGAAGGGTTTGCTTTATAGCTTGCAGACTAATGGAAGAATTAGCCATGAAAGCCAGGGGATTTAGAATGGAATCCTTGGCATTCTCTGCATGTGTGGGGCTGGCTAGGCAAGGAGGTTCCCAGAAGAAAAACAGAGCAACCTTTGCCCTCCTTCTGTACTTAGGTGAAAAGCAGAATTAGAATGGGGCTGACTGAGTGATGTGGTTATTGTGCCTTCCTTTTGGGCTTCAGTATCCAATCTGCCCTAGTGCAGGGGGCTTAAGGCATGCCACTCAGGAGGCCAGATGATAAGCCCCAGCCATGGCCTAGGCTTTGGGGAGCTACTGCACACAAACAAGCCTGTGCCAGGGAATTAGTACTGTTGTTATTAAGAGAAAGAGGCTTGGCTATAGCTCTCCAGCTGAGAACATGCATTGTCCAGCCTGCCACCACTGCGGGGAGAGTCTCTCGTCCTGCTCCTCCAGGACACCCCCCATCACTGCCTTGGCCTCTGTGCTTGACAGTTGGAGCCTCCCATTGTGAGGCCCCTAAGGTGGAGAGAAGCAAGGGCTGGGAGACAGGAGTTTAGGGACTCTGCCCCTAACCTACTGTGTAACCTTGGGGGAGTCCATTCACTCACTTCTCTGAGCCTTTCTAGAAAGACTTTCTCACATTTCCGGAAGGAAGAAAGTCCAACCCTGTGTAGGGCCAAGGGCAGATATGAGCATTAGATGAGATAATGTGTGTGGAAGGGCTTTGCAATGGAAGAGATATTATTATTTTTATTAAAAGAGGCAGCCGGGGAGAGTAGAACAGTGATTGGAAATGTGAATTACATGTGCTACCTTGTTATTTGGTAATCTTAAGAAATTATTGCAAAGTTTTAAGGCATAGCAATGGTATTTTAGTTATATTTTTAAAATTGGCTTTGTCTTGTAAAGGCACATACTGAAGTATTTATGGACAAAACTATATGATGTCTGAGATATGCTTCAAAATAAGGAAAGGGTGAAATGGATGTGGATTAGGATTGGCCAACAGTTGATCAATGAAGCTTGGTGACAGGTGAATGAGGGTTGGTTACACTATTCTGTCTAGTCTTCTATATGCTTAAATTTTCCCATAATAAAAAGTTAAATTGGCTGGATGTGGTGGCTCACACCTGTAATCCCAGCACTTTGGGAGGCTGAGGCGGGTGGGACACCTGAGTCAGAAGTTTGAGACCAGCCTGACCAACATGGTGAAACCCCATCTCTACTAAAAATACAAAAATTAGCCAGGCATGGTGGTTCACGCCTGTAGTCCCAGCTACTCAGGAGGCTGAGACAGGAGAATTGCCTGAACCTGGGAGGCAGAGGCTGCAGTGAGCAGAGATTATGCCACTGCACTCCAGCCTGGGGGACAGAGCGAGACCAAAAAAAAAAAAAAAAAAAGTTAAATCAAAGAGCATGTCATTTAGTCAGACTGACCTGCCTTCACCACCTAAGTTTTATGTGACCCAGGGAAGGTCACTCTCTGACTTTCATCTCTCTAAACCTCTTTACTCATCTGTTAAACAGGGTTACTAAAATAGCACCTGCTTCATAGGGCCGTCATAAAGACCATGTATGTAGAATTCTCAGACTATGCCTGGCCCATGGCAGGTGTATGGTAAATCATGATTCCCACTCCCTCTTAGAGATCATCATCCATCATTATATGTCATCTGATAGCCCTGCTGGATGTAGTCTGACATCCTGGGCCATGGATGTCTCCTCAGGTGGAAGAGGAGGTCCATTGTAACCCTAGGCTTTCTCCACTGGTTGGGGCACATTTGGTATGCTGGAGCTCCGCAGTGGTGAGGAAGGGAGTTAATGTGGTGTCCCTCCCTGTCCTCCTTCCCATCCGGAAGAAATGGCAGTGAGTGAGTAGAACACACTTGGATTGGGCATTTTCTCTATGTTGACTACTGAGCTTTACAACCACCTTGTGAGGTTAGGGCTTTCACTCAGAGAGGTTAAGAAAGTTGCAAGTGGTTGCACAGCTAGTGGGTGAAGAGGAAAGAGGGAGGAAGAAATAAAGAGAGGGGATAGGGATGGAGGGAGGTGGAAATGAGTACCTCCAGAGGAATGGAGGGGAGGTTGGAAGGGGATGAGAGAAGAGGAACAGGATGAATTAAGGCAAAGGGCACGAAGGGGCAGGAGTAGGAAGAAAGTGGGGGAAGCGGAAACATTCAGTCCCTCCTTCTCCTTCTCCTCCAGTGCCTCAGCTGAGAAAGTGTCTCCAACCCCTTCAACCACTGATTGGGAAGGGTGGGAGACAGGAATGACAAATCCACCTCCCTGGAGGTCTCTCTTTTCCCAGCAAGGAGAGACCAGTCAGCACTGTGGGTCGGACAGCACCCTGGCCACACCTTTAGCTGGCAGGGGGTGTTGCCCTCTCTCCTTGGATCTTATTGGACAGTGCTGGGTCTGCCCCCTAACTCCCTTCCTCCACTCCTCTCCTTCAGGCCACTGTTCTCAGATAGCTTGGGACCTGACCTAAAGGACCAGGTGGAGCATGGGGTGTCTCTCCTGGGCAGGGCCTGATACATGGCAGGATATCTTTCACCTACTGGCCCTGGGCAGGTACCCAAGGCTTCCTAAAACATGGGAGAAAAGACCCTGCCTGCAAAGGCTCAGTGTGCTTGGAGAGATAAGACGTTACGTGTATGAAGTTCCTGCAGAAAAATATGAGGCATTCGGATTTCACTCCCAGGCAGCATGCTTGGGAGATGTGTTCTTGGAGCCTCAGGGAACCCCAGCCCTGCCACTTACCAGCTGTGTGACCTTAGGACAATCTCCAGAATATGAGCCTCAGTTTTGGCATCTATAAAATTCAGATTACACTATCTGCCCTGCCTGGCTGTTTGAACATATGTAGGATGACAGATGTGAAAGCACTTTGTGAACTCTGGTGCACTGTGTCCGTGTGAGGGCTTATTCCTGGGTGCCAGCCTGGGTGGTCAGGATGCTGAACTGTGTTTCTTTATTGGGCTGTAGTGTTTATGCAGGGATAACATGAGAACCCTCCATGTGAGGATAGCCCTAGATCTTGTCTGAGTCACTGTTGAGCATTTTATCTCTTGCCTTGTTCAGTGTCCATTGTGTGAAGACATACTTGCTCAGTTATTCCTAGAATATAACATAAAGGAAAGATATGTGTTTCTTGAAGAGCAAAACTGATTCCTTTTTATCAGAAAGTGAAAATTATATCATCCACCCTGATTTTCATTTTACCTCAGCTGTCTGGAGGCTCAAGGTAAAACTTAAGTGCGATAATAACAATATAGGTGCTTATTATATAATTTGCTTATTGTATAATTTTCTTCCTCTCATTTTTACCTGATTTTATTTTTTCTACTGATGTTTCAGAGTCAGTTGATGCCAAGCTGATCCAAAGGCAAGAACCATGCTAACAAGCCTGTATTAGTCTGTTTTCACACTGCTAATAATGATACTACCTGAGACTGGGTAATTTATAAACAAAAGAGGTTTAATTGACTCACAGGTCCACATGGCTGGGGAGGCCTCAAGAAACTTACAATCATGGCAGAAGTCAAAGGGGAAGCAAGGACCTTCTTCACATGCAGCAGGAGAGACAGTGCAGAGGAAAGTGCCAGACACTTATCAAACAACCAGATCACGTGAGAACTCACTCACTGTAATGAGAATAGCAAGGGGGAAATCCACCGCCACAATCCACTCGTCTCCCATCAGATCCCGCCCTTGACATGTGGGGATTACAATGTGAGATGAGATTTGGGTGAGGACACAGAGCCAAACTATATCAAAGCCCCAGACAGACCATTCCAGCCATCAAGAGCAACTATGACAAACAGGGAGGTAAAATATACTTTACCACTGGTATTAGTTTCCTGTGGATGCTGTAAAAAAATTTACCACAAACCTGGTGGCTTGAAACTACAGAAATGTATTCTCTCCTTTCTGGAGGACAGAAGTCCTAAATCAAGGTATTAGTGGGGCTGTACTTCCTCCAGAGGCTCCAGCAGGATAATCCATTCCTTGCCTCTTCCAGATTGTGGTTGCTGCCAGCATTCTATTGCTTGCAGCTGCATCACTCCAATCTCTGCCTCTGTCTTCATATCACCTTCTCTTCTATGTGTCTTCTGTCTGTGTCAAAACTCCCTCTTTTAAAAAATATATGTGATTGATGCAGGTCCTACCCGGGTGATACAGGATAAGTTCCTTCTCTCAAGATCTTTAACTTAATCACATTGTTCACTACATAAAGTAATGTTCACAGGTTCTGGGAATTAGGACATAGATATTTCTTGGGGGGCACTGTTCATCCCTCCACATCATTTGAGAGCCCTAGACTCATAGAATCATCCACCCTCTCTCATTTGTGATATAGCTTAAGTGATTAGGAATACAAGTTCTGATTTCTGACTCCTGGGTTCCCATCCTAGCTCTGTCATTTGCTGTGGGACTTTGGGGAAATTACTTAATATTGTAGCATCTCAGGTTTTTTGTTTTGTTTTTATTTTTTCATTTGAAAACTCAAGGATAGTATCTACCTTATAGGGTTGAAGTAAGGATTAAACAGAATACTCTGTAAAAACACAAAATACAGCAGCTCTCAAGATTTGAAGGGCACTTAGAGACTATATAATCCCATCTCTCTACTTACCACTGATGATTCTCAATCTGATTTTAGGTCATACAGGGACAAATCATTTTTTATGGTTGGAAAATTATTTTTATTGTAGTAGGAACTACTAGTACATAAATCTCATTATTTCACAGATACAGCTTAGCAAAATTCAATAAGCAAGTTGATATAAAGTAAAACATTGAATCAGTAATACTACAGGCTGTGAATCAGGTTCACTGTGTACTGGTTACCAACTTGTCTGAGTGGGGTGAGATAGAACGCCAACACACGACAAGTTACATGAAGCGGGTTCACTGCTTACAGAGATGCAGCAAGGGGCTATAGAAGCATAGGACGCATTTGAGGCCTGAGCCTCAAAGCTCCGGAAAGCTGCCCAGGGGAATGGAATCTCCACTGTGTGTCTCCCACTTGCACGGCAGCAGAGGACCCTGGAAAGCAGCCTGTCCTGGGTTTTATACCCCAGAAAACAAGACTTGCTGGACTAAAGCGTTGAAGGACATACTGTTCTGGGAAGGACTGGCACAGAGCCAGGCTGTTGCAGCCAGCCCCTCCCTATCTCAGCATGTTGCCCTTCCAGCATATTCTACAGTTATTCTTGAGAACTACAAGGGAGAAAGGGGGTAGAACTGGATGAGTCCAAGGCCTCCTGGAGAAGTGTCCCACTCAGGTGGTACAGACATGGCCAAATTAGGAGTGCGTGAAGTTCCAACACTCTGCAGTAGTTAAAGCTCAAATCAGGCAGGATCCCCGACAGTGAAAGCCCATCATTATTTTTTCTTTCCTGGCTGTTTTTTGTTTGTTTGTTTGTTTTTGTTTTTGTTTTGGTGAAACGGGATCTCTCGTTCTGTGGCCCAGGCTGGAGTGCAGTGGTGCAATCACAGCTCACTGCAGCCTCGAACTTCCAGACTCAGACGATCCTCCTGCCTCAGCCTCCCTAATAGTTGGGACTAAAGAGGAGTAGGACACTGGACTTTTCTTTCTCTTTCTCTCTCTCTCTCTCTCTCTCTCTTTCTTTCTTTCTTTCTCCTTCTTTTCCTTCTTTCTTTTTTCTTTTCTTTCTTCTTCTTTTTCTTCTTCTTCTTTTTTTTTTTTCCTTTTTTAGAGACAGGATTTCACCATGTTGTCCAGGCTGGTCTTGAACTCCTGGGCTCAAGCGAGCCTCTCCGCATCGGCCTTTGGGAGCCGACAAGGAATCCCTGTCTTCGAGTAGCGTTCAAAGCCAGATCCAGCTTGTCTAGGTTAAGGATTCGATGTCTCCAATGAGGCAGAGAAAATGAACATGCCCGTTCCCCCAAGGCCTTCAAGAGCCTACAGGCTCACAGGGATTAACTCGTCTTCACCCGCCTGCCTGCCTTTTGTGCAGATCCTCAAGAAAGACTCCGGCACTCGGCACTCCGGCTGAAACTCCGTGTGCCGATGACTGGGGCCTTGTCCCGGAGGCACTGGAAGGGATGGCGCCCATCGCGCCCCTGAAGGCCCGGAGCCACCCGCAGCAGATAACCGGCAGCACTGGGCAGTGCGGAGGCGGCCCCGCGAGGGCTCAGCCCGGGGTGGGAGTCAGGGATTCGTCCTGAAACCTTGCAGGCGCCCCCGTCAACGGGCGGCGGATTCCCGCGGGATGCGGCCTTTCCCCATGGCTGGGCCTCCCTTTGTGCGAGTCCCCAGCACAATGCGCCTCATCCCGCAGACCTGCCCGGCAGAGGCGGGCGGGCAGAAGCGCGCTTGGTTTCCTGTCTCGCTGAAAGGCTTGAATGGGAGCTGGGCCCGCTCCTAATCCCCTAGCGGCTGACTGTCCCGGCAGGGGAGGAAGAGGGCGGGGAGGCTCGCAGCTCAGGCGTCTCCTCGCAGGCTGCAGGCAGTGCGGTCCGCCTCTCCCCGTTCCGCCTACCTTTCCAGGGTGAGACCGGCAAGGGGACCCTTCGCAGGCAGGCGCCCTCCTGGAGCCCTCCGCCCTTCTCTCAGGACTATTCCTGTCCAGTTGCGTGTGCTAAGGTTACAAGCAGGGCGCTAGTGGTGGAGAAGAGCTTCAAGATCCAGCACATCAGAACCGGAAACTCCCTTACTTACGGATTTCATCCCCCTTCTCGTTTTACCAGTGGAGAAACTGAGGTTCTAATGGTTCAGGAACTGCACACAATGAGTAAATGAGAGACATAAAAGAGCCAAGGCTCCTGACTTCAGTCAGGTGGCCTTTCCAGTAGACCAGCTGTCTCCCAAACCTGTTCCCTGCAGCATCCCCAAAGACTAGGAGATCTTTAGTGCTCCTGACAAAAAAAAGTTAAGCGAAGGCCCTCAGAAGTCCTACAGTGTGTTAACGTGGATGATGTTAATACGACCCTTTCCAAACTTACTTGGTAGCATCCTTCTTTTTTCACATGGCACCTTTTCTCACATAGAAGCAGAACTCGGAAGCACACGATCTGGAAATTCTGCACTAGACCCTGCTGTAAACTTTCCAGAAGTGACTATGAAGATGAGGAGGATATTTCTGTTTAAAATCTGTGGAGTATCATCCAGGTGGAAGGCTGTAAAATAAGAGGGATCCCTTTATAGCTTCAGAGTCACCTGGTGTTTATTGAGCATCTGTTACTACCAGGTGTGTTCCATCTCAATTTTCTCTGCTAAGCGTCCTGACAACCCTGTTGGATGATTAATAGAACCTCAACTTTACAATCGTGGAAACTGAGGCACATGGAACTGAGTAACTTGCTTAAGGTCACACAGCTAACATTCAGCAAAACTGGGTTTCAAGCCAAGTCTGAAATCCAGGGCCCTTGTTCTTCTGCCATGGCCCCTTGCTCCTCTTTCCATACAGTCTGTTAATGAGGCAAAAATGCTGAACTGGAAATAAAAGAAAAAACCTTGAGTTCATGCCCCATTCCACTCCTGTTGCACTGTGTCACCTTGGACAAGACCTTGTCCTCCCAGGTCTAAGGCATCCCCTCGACAATGGGAGGGTTAGAACGAGTGCCCAGTCCCTACACGTCTCTCCTGCTCCAGCATCCCATGGCTCCACCACTCTGGTCCTCAGACCCAGTGGTCTAGAGGTTGTGCTGTCAGGGACATAGACCATCCTGGGGAGTCATCAGTTCAGGACCTGGGTGACATAAGGCTGGGCTCGTGTCTGACAGACACCAGGACAGACCAGACCAGTAGCCTGTCTGAGAAGGCAGAGCATATGCCAGCTCACTCCTAGCACCTTGTCAGAGCCATGGGAAACTGTCACCCAGGGGCTCGGGGATGGAGTCAAGCCCTGTACGGTTCTGGTTCTTGGTAGCATGACTTGTGACACCCTCACAGGTGTTCCCCTCCTTCGTGAGAGAAGAAACTTGCAAGACTGGTGAGGGTGGCGCCAGGAAAGGAGCAGGCAAGTGGTGAGAGGGCATGGAGGTATAGACCTGACTTGGACTTATTTCGTATAAACAATATTTGCCATTATGTAGCCAGCTGGTTCACCCACTCTGCCACTGTTTTTAGAAGGTGGTAGTCTTAGTTTGGGTTATTCCTGAAGCAGACTCTAAGACAAAGATTCAAATGCAAGAAGTTTGTTTGGGAGGGGATCCCAGGAAATGCTGCTAGGCAGCATGGAAGTAAAGCAGGAGAGGGGAAGAACAATCATGGTGTGTTAGCAAGCAAGCCTCCCCTGTGAGCAACTGGAGCTGGTCCTGCTGGGCGTTCTGGGAGCCAGTGTGGCCCATACGCACAGCCCCTGAGTTCCCAGGGGCAAGGCAGCTGGAGGGTGTGTCCGCCGACTCCCATCAGCCACTAGCTGAGGACTGCTCCCAACAAGGGGCTGTTAATTCCCCAGCACATCTGGCCTGTGCCAGAAATGACCAGCAGGAGATACCCCAGGTGGCATGGCAGGTGCTGAGGGCATGAGGATGAGGCAACAAAGTGGCTGCCTCAGAGGTTTAGGGAGCCAGAAGCTGGAACACCGGGGAAGGGGTCTAACCTCCACAAATTACTAGGCAAGCAAGGCTCACGGAGTGCTTGCCTTCTTTAAGCTTCAGAGGAATTTTGATGGAACTTTTTCATCTGTTGAATGGGAGTGGAATGCTGTCCTGCCTATCACACACAGGACCAAATCATGAGTTATTAAAAGGCAATGATGAGTGTGTGCTGACCTCTCTCTAATCCATTCCTCCCATCTGCCTGCCCTAATACCACATACCAGTTCTCATTCACTTCAGCTAAGACTGTGCTCACTGACGTCATCTCCATAACCTCCTGCCCATCCTGTCAAGGAGCCATGTCCCTTAGAGCAGGAAAGGACTTCAGTCTAGAAATGATTTTTAGGTTCAAGGGGAAGTATAATGATATAGCAGAAATAATACGGACCTGGATTTAAGTCTCAGTTTATTCACTCACTCACCCAACATTTTGTTTGTTTGTTTGTTTATTTATTTATTTATTTATTTGTGACAGGATCTCACTCTGTTGTCCAGGCTGGAGTGCAGTGGTGTGATCATAGCTCATTGCAGCCTCAAATTCTTGGGCTCAAGCCATCTTCTCACCTCAGCCTCCTGAGTAGCTAGAACTACAGTCATGTGCCACCACACACAGTTAATTTTTTTTTCTTTTGTAGAGAAAAAGTTTCACTATGTTGCCCAGTTGCCCAGGCTGGTCTTGAACTCCTGGCCTCAAGGGATCCTCCTGCCTCAGCATCCCAATTAGCTGGAATTACAGGCACAAGCCACCACACCTGATTCACTCAGTATTTACCAAGGACCTACCATAAGACAGGAGCTGAGGGTGCTTTTTTAAAAAGATGTTTATTTTAGGTTCAGGGGCACATGTGCAGGTTTATTTTATAGGTAAACTCCTGTCATGGGGGTTTGAACAGATTATTTCGTCAGAGGGCGCTTGATGAAGACATAGTCCCAAAGGAGCAATGTGTCCCTGGGTAGGCAGACACCTCGCCTTTGCTTGGCTTCAGTCTCTCCATCTGTGAAATGGGCCAGGTGGTTCTCGAGGTCCCTTCTAACACTATGACTGTTTTTTTTTGTTTGTTTGGTTTTTGCTAATTACGGTGCTCCCAGGCTCCTTGAGATCTGCAGGGAGTTGACAGAGGAAATGAGGCCAGGGTCTTACTGAGGCAGGGGACTATGGGTTGGGGAAGGGAAAGCTCCACGCGGAGCCCTCCAATGAGACTGCCACAGCGCCTGGGCTTCCTCTGCTGGGAACGCTGCCTAAGCTCTGCAAACAGCAGCTGAGGATGGTGGATTTGGTCAGCATTAAGCTGTATTAAGTCGAGCTCTTTCTACAAAGACTACATTTTAGGATAAACATAGTACCAAAGCCACACTAAGACGATATGGCACTTGTAAGAAGGGGCTTCATGCCACCCTTAGCACCTAGTGCAGTGAACTGTTCTCCTAACGCACCCACATACAGACTCTCTGAAGAGAAAATCCCGCAGCAACCCCTCCATTTGTTCCTTCCAGGAACACATCCCTTAGCCCAGGGAGAGGCACGTGACCCAAGCTGAGCCAATCAGAGGACTCCATCCTCCTGGCTACTGTGATTGCTCCAGAGGTGGTCATGTGACATAGCCAGGCAAATTAGAGTCCTTTCCCGGGATTTTTTTAGCTGGTGAGGAAGAATCCTCTCCTGATGGGTCATGGCATGGTGAACTGAGAGCTTTTGGAAGTCATGTCCTCACCCCATAGGAAACCTCTGTGGCAGGGCAGAAGGAAGCCAACAGTTAGAGATGAGAAGCTGAGAAGAGAGAGTCTTGTTGATGTCTAAGTCCCTGGCCCCAGACTGCCTTAAGGCCAACTCCACCCCTGCCCTTCTTGGTTATTTAAAACAACAAAATTACTCCTTTACTTAAGCTAGTGTGAGTTTGATTTCCGTCACTCAAACCAAGAGAGTCCTAAATGAGACCAGCATTTTCCATTTATTGAGCTCACTTATGTGCTGGGAGCTTTTCACTGTATCACTTTATGTAATTTTGCACACAGCCACATGAACCATATGGCCATTTTATAGACAAGGAAGCTGAAACACAGAGGGCTGAGGGATGTACCTAGGGCCACCCAGCTGTTACTAAGTGGCCAAACGGGGATTCAAACCTTGGTCTGCCTAACACCAAACCCATGTCCCTAACTCTTGCCACAGTGCTATTCACACTATGTCCTGAAGCTTCTCCAATTCTCACTCTCTGGGATGGGTAGCTTCAGAACAGACTCAGCCTCCGTGACTTGACCTTTTGTGTACTGGCTTCTTGTACTGCGTATGAACTGCAAATAAAATTACTCCCATAAATAGTTTTTCAATACAAGATCTTATGATGATTCTTAGCAGCTTAGTGGGTTAGAGTCAAGGTCTCCATGCTTGATCTCTCCTCACACCTTCACCAAACTAAGTAAATACTTTTTATTGACATCCCCTTTGGAAAGTGGGACTTTTCTGATCTGATCAAATCCTAGCCTTAAGAACGACAACCAATAATGTAATCTTCAAAGACTCAGAAAGGTGAAATGACTTGCCTAGGGTCACTCAGCTTGCCAGGGGCAGAACAGAAATTGGAACCCAATTATTCATTTTGTTTAGTCCTAACAAATTTCTGAGTCGTTCGGATCCCTCGGGATTCCGAACCTTCTGTCACAAGACCTCTGCATCCAGGCACAGATGACGGTGGTGATGATGCTAGCACTGGTAGAGAGAGGTGCAGAGATCCCCACCTTTTTGCTTTGAACTGGTGAGAGCTTGTGCTGCCTTCATTAAAACCTCTTGTGGGAGCTCCTGTGGAAAATACTGTGGTCAGGAAATTGGGGTAGAGTACCTGCCCTTCCCTCCAACAATAAAGTGTTCCTCCAAAACCAGTGTAGGCTGGAGGAGGCCATGGGTGAGCTCAGGTCTAGCCCTGGCACTGGCAATCACTGATTCACATTGAATATGTACATCACCATCACCTACTCTTCTTCAAGAAAAAAAAATAACCACCACTTATATCAAGCAGTCTTATATGTGCAGACATTCACAACTGCCCAGTGGAAGAGGTGCTATAGTCATGCCTCATGACAGATGATGAACCTAAGGTACAGAGCAATTAAATGACAGGCCCTAGGCATTGCAACACAACTGCAAGTGGCAGAACTGGGACTTGAACCAGGCATTCTAGCTCCAGAGTCCATTCTATTAGTCATCTTGCTACATGATCTTCCTTTTGAATAATGAATCAGGGTATTCTCTGGCAACCAAACCATTCCAGATTTGGTGGGGAAAAGGGTACACTGGATAGCATGTGTCTGAGGCTGAAGTCACCAACTTTTTATGAATAGACTAGGGTATTATCTATGTATTAGAGTAAGTTAATCCAGTATCTATTTGGAGGGAGCCCACAGGGCTAATTTTATGATTTAAAGAAATGGGGAAAAGTTCCGTTCTCTGCTATTTATATGGGCAGATCGAATGAGCATTATCTCAGCAGGGTCTTCCCAGTACTTTATGGTTTGCAAAGCAAACTTCAATGTCTCTGAACTCTAAGGATACTCTGACAAGCAAAGATAGTCTCCCATTTTACTAATTAGGAAACTAAGGCCAGAGAGGGAAAGGCACTTGCTCTGTGCAGCATGCATGCATGCTCACGTGTATGTGTGTTTCTGTGTGCAAGGAAGGCCTTGAATGCTCCTGCAGACCTGGATCCCAGTTGTGAGAGAAGTTGTCAGTTCTGATGCTTGCTTGTCAGGCAGCGTTCCGGCCCACTGCCCACGTATGGAGTCACTCAGACTTAGCTAAGTACACAGCAGCCAGGAGCCTGCGTTTCAGCAGCTAAAATCAGTGGGCAGCACAAAAATGTAGGTGTAGCTCCCTCCCCTCTTCCACCTCGTCACTCTTCTCTCCCCTCCCACAGGGTGGAACTGCCTGGAATAAGCTCAGTCCAGCTAACAAGTCTACACATGCAGCATCCAGGGAATAAGCACAGGGCAGCTCTGGGGCACACATGGAGACATGCACCTTCATACACAAGCACATATGTACACACAAATATACACACGCATGACTTTCTAGAAGCTATACTAGAAAGGTGTGGGCTCTGGGTTCTGATCTGGCTCAGCCTCTGACACTTGGATGACTTCTGATTTTTCCTTCCTCAAAGTCCTGACTTTCCACCTGTAAAATGGGAAGGATGATGTCTACCTCCCAGGGCCATTGCAAGTATACAAAAACAAAGATGGCAACATTTGAGAGCTCTGGATCTGAAGAGCCCTGGGACACAATTAGCCTAAAGCTTTCATTTCAGACAGGGATGCTGAGGCCCAGGGAGAGACAGGGGCCTGCCCAGATCACAGAGCAAGTCAAGCACAGATAGCCTAGAACACAGGCCTCCTGACTACCAGGACCCACGCTCCAAGCTCGAGGCCTGGCCTTGAAAAGACCAAGGTGCTGTTGAAGGTGAGTTCTTGCTCTTGCCCCTGAACTTCCATGTGGATGTCATTTTGAAGCCAAAATACTCTATAAACACCACTTATTAACACAAGTTCACATGTACTCTGCCGTGGAGGGAGATGCGTCTTTCTTCTTTGTGCAGTATTAGCTCAGATAGGCATACAAAGAACTATATGACTCTCAGTTTGCTTAACATATTTGATTTGCTTTATTCCTACAAGTTCATACTAAGCTCTTGCATATCCGCTGGCCTCTTTATTGACACTATATCAATCCAACTTTTCCTAAAAGATAAACTCCAAAATAGATGGGGAGATGGAGCCCTGGGCGACAGGAGAGCCAGGGTTCAGAGCTACTGGGAGAGCTTTCCCCAGTCCCTGCCTGTCTGCTTGCCCATCTGTAAACTGCCAGGCTTGCATGCATGTGGTGTGTTTTCCCGGCCGGAGTTTGCCCACTGACATCCTCCTTGGCTCCTGGGGCCCGCTGTAAACACCACTTCCTCACCCAGCTCTCAGTTTGCCCCCTACAGTGTGGCTGTACACATAGGTGCCTGTCTACCTGTCAGGTTGGGTGCTCCTCAATGGCAGGAATGAAACCCCAGTGTCTCTCACCCAACCCTGAGTAGCTGCTCAACCATGTGTGTCCAGTGGGATGGTCCCAGGTGAACTTAGAGTTAAGGTTCGCAGATCACAGAGGAAGGAAGAACTTAAAGACAGCAGGTAAAACATTGGGAAAGTCAACATTCTCTCCTTCCTCTGCCTCTACCACCAGCCTATGTAATATTCCAGGTAATGCAACAGGACTTTGTGGGTGACCTAGATTTTCCTCATAATAATCACAGCCATTTACTCAGCACATCCCATGCATCCCACACTTCATGTGTGTTAGCTGTAATCCTAACACCAGTCCTAATCCCATTTTCAAGATGTGGGGCCTGAGATTCAGAGACCTCAAATTATTTCCTTATGAGGAGAGGAGCTAGGATTTGACCTCAGGTGTGTTTGATTCCAAGCCCACATTCTATCTATAATAACATGCAGCCTTGTTCAGAACACTGATAGTCTCAGCAGGCTTGAGGCTAAAGCATTTCCCTCTGCTGGATGTTTTTTCTTAGTGTAGAGGGTAGAAGTAGTGAGGGTGGGGCTCTTCCCTGACCCTGACTCCTTGTGGCCATTTCTTCCTTCTCCTGCCTCAATTTCCCCATGAGTGCAATGAGGAAAGAGACCAGATGCACTCAAACTTATTGGTGGTTCCAATCAACCATCCACATTTTTATTTTTTACTTTGGCTTTTAGGAGCAAAGACATGGAAGAAAATGGGGGTGGGGTAGGGGTGGGGGTGTCAGGGGCAGAACCAATTGTAACTGCCGTCCTCAGAAGGGGACTGGGGAAGTAGGGGGGAATCGGGCTGAGATGGTGATAATTTGCCTCGTTGGTCCATAGTCCATGGAAACAGAAATCAGGAAAGTTTCCACACCTGGTTGAGTGGTGGAATCACCTGGGGATACTTTCTAAAAGGCAGATTGCTGGGTCCTGCTCCTGGAAAGACCAAGGCCATAAGTTTGGGCAGGGGAAGGATACTACATTTTAACAAGCCCTCCAGATGATTCTGAGACAGAAGTTTGGGAGCCACTGTCCGAGAGATCTGGGGCCCAGGATTCTTCTAAGTCCAAATACTAAGGGGTTGGGCAAGCTAAAGTGGGGGCAATGCTACTGTAAGTTAAAGTCCCTGATTTAGTTGGCATAGTCACACACCTTAAGATGTTTTATATCCTACCTTTATCCAAATAAGATTTAAAGTGGCATAGGGAAAAAAATTACCCTCAGAATCCCCAAATTAAAAGTTAATTAGGACTCCCGGTATATGCCTAACAGAAATGCACTTGTGTATTAAAAGACACTTATAAGAATGTTCATTGGCTGGATGCAGTGGCTCATGCCTGTAATCCCAGCACTTTGGGAGGCCAAGTCGGGTGGATCATCTGAGGTTGGGAGTTTGAGACCAGCCTGACCAACATGGAGAAACCCTATCTTTACTAAAAATATGAAATTAGCCGGGTGTGGTGGCACATGCCTGTTGTAATACTTGGGAGGCTGAGGCAGCAGAATTGCTTGAACCCAGGAGGCAGAGGTTGTGGTGAGCCGAGATCGTGTCATTGCACTCCAGCCAGGGCAAAAAGAGTGAAACTCCGTCTCAAAAAAGAAAAAAAAAAGAAAAAAAAAAGAAAAAAAATGTTTATTGCAGCACTGTTTTTAATAGCCATAAATTGGTAACAACCTAAGTATTGTTTAACAATAGAATAGATAAATTGTAATTGTGCAATGGGCTACTATCCCTCAGTGAAAATGAAATAAATCATCGCTACCTGCAAAAGTATGGATGAATCTTACAGACATAATATAGAGTGAAAGGAGCTAGACACAAAAGAATACATATTGTATGATTCCATTTATAAGAATTTCAAAAACTTACAAATGGAAAAATTAATCATAATGTTACCTCTGAAGGGTATTGACTGGGAGGCGGTAAGAAGTCATCTGTGGTGCTGAGAATGTTCTATACGTTGATCCACATGGTGGGGACATAGATATATGTTTTGTGAAAATTCATTAAGCTGTACACTTAATATGAGTGCACTTTACTGAACGTGTATTATACCTCAACTTAAAAATACGTTAAGAAAAAATAGTAAGTTGTGGAAATCTCAATGCATCCCAAAACACTACCATCTAATAAATCACATTCACTGATCAGAATGCAAAGCAATTAGAACCAAATTATTGAAAGACAGCTTCTCTTTGCAAATCCATACACCTAGAAACAAAAATACACTTGAAAATGACTTGGGTTAAAGAGAAATCCAAATGGAAAATGCACATGTTAGAAGTGAATGATAATGAG